>NC_088176.1:21917500-26717500 GCF_028769735.1 Zonotrichia leucophrys gambelii
TATATCTAACAGCAAAAGACATCTGCAAATAAAAAAGAAAACAGGCATTCTTTTTAATTGTATATTACCATAAAAAGTGTATACAGGACAAAATCTGCTCAAAGGCTTTTCCAAGGAGCAAGCACAATATAGAGATTTTCATCTGAATAATGTGATATTAAAAAAGTAAATTTTAGTTTTATTCCCAGTAAGGAACACAGATGCAGCAGATGTATCATATGATAGCTAAAACTTTGTTTAATATTTCTAAAACAAGGAATGGGGGGAAATTTGGGAGGGCCTTCTTTCCACAACTGGTACCACTGAACTGCATTTATTAAAGGTGTTTTGGTTGGCTTTGAATCAAGTAGGCCATGTTAGTCTATGTCTTGATGAACCAGCCATTAACATCTTTGCAATTAACACAGTCTGAAACTAGAGAATAGATACTTGGTTTAAGTGAGATCAATCTCTTTGAAGTCTACATAAATTAGACGTTCATTTTTAGAGTCTTGTCTGAGAGTACCTTGCAATAAACATTGTGGTAATTAATTAGGTGTCTTTGAGAATGAAGATGTGGATGAACTCTTGACTAGTGTTGAACATAACTTAGCAAAAGTAACAGCTATGTCTAATGTGGTATTTTGACTTGTATAAGATCCTCATGGAATTTGGAAATCCTGCCATCCCCTAGAAATTGTTCTGCCGTTTTTTGGGAGTACAATTATTCTTCCAAATGAATCTCCCCTGCCTACATTCAAATGATAATGTCACTTAAGATGGCTCCAATGGATGCACGACAGTCAATGGATTTGATTTTGTCCCCAAACAGCACAGAAAGTCCAAGAGAATAGGATATTTGGGATCTGTCTCACCAACTGAAGCACACACTCCAGAATGTCAATATTAACTACGTAACAAATGTGTTTCTTCTAAGATGTTAAACAGCCAATGGAGGAAGCTGAGATAAGCTTTGTTATCCATCCTAGCCAGAAGGAAATGCTTTGACAAAAGGCAGGAGGAGCAGGTGGCTGTCAAGCTTCCAAAGACAATTTCATCTATTTGTATGCTAGAATTACTATCTTAATTATTTTATCCTTCATTTTTGTCAAGGTGCTTTCAGTTTGGCAGTTATCAATTTTTACAGTGTGGAAAATAAACTTCCTTCATTGTGAATTGGAAACATCTTGGACAGTGAAAACTGAAAATCACTCATCTTTCTGAAATATTTAAGTACAGTCCTCCATGTCTTGCCACCTAAAAACTTCAAACATTATTCTTCTTTTTCTTTCTCTCACAAAAACAATGACCATAAACTTCTGATAGAAAATCTTATTTCAGATTTATTTTCTTCCCTTAGGATACTAAGTTTCATTTTTATTCAAATATGGTTTTTTGTCTACCTCAGGAAATAGAAAACAGTTATCTTTATACTGTGAGGAGTTCTTAATTGTAACTGTACTCTGGTGTTGTTCTGCTGCAATATTGCAATAATTTTTAAGAATCTAGAATGATGGCCTAGTTCTGAAAGCTTGGCAGTGACACATGGGTGCTAGAAAAGCTTTGTCTTAGTCGTTGAAAGATGGACAAAGCAATTTACTTTCTCTCTCGCTCTTTTTGGTATTTTTTCTCTTTAGTGTGGTAGGACTTTTTCTTCCTGTCTGTGCCATTGGCAGCTATGTGTGAAGGTAAGGGTGGAAGTGGGACAGGGTGAGGTTTCATTGTAGAGCTGTTTTGAGCCACTTAAGTCCTCTGATCTTCATCAGCATCTGTGTCAGGGTGATTCCAACAGCATTGTTCAGGTGATAACATTGTAGTCTTAGCTCTCTTTAGTGCTTGTAAACTGATGGCTGATGGGCTTTGTTGGGCTGTTTAAGTGGAAGTTTCCCACAATCTGATACTAAAATGGAGGTTTTGAGTGAAGCTTTTATCACTCTTTCACCAGTCTCATCAAGAACTTCCCTTCCCGTGCTGGAAATGGAATTTCATGCTGTGTATTTCTAATACAAGCATTCCATCAATCAGCAATCTAGTAGAAGTTTGTGGTTCTAACTAAAGAGCATTTCACATGCTGTGAAGTGGTTTCATAGTCTGGCATCTACGTCTATCCCAGACTCTATGGAAACTGCTTGAACAGGAACTTGCCTTTGATTAACTATGTTCAATTTTTATAACTTGATATCAGACACGTTTTCACAGCTGGATCTCAATGCCTTTCCTGCAATTAGAGAGATTATGTGCGGGATGTGTTTGACAAGTGGGCAGTGTCCGAAGTCCGTGTTCCTTGTGTGGCACTAAAATGCCAGAGTAAACAAATCAACCGTGAGTGCAATTGCCAACCTCAAGAAAAAGGAATACATTCTTGTTGTGCAGCATGTTTGTGTTGTCAGCAAATCTCAGTTTGCTTGGCAAGGAAGCCCGTGCCCATTTAAAAATGAGGAAGATGAAGTACTAAGAAGTGAATTGTCTTAACAGAGCAGGCTACAATTACAATCCAGTCTCCTGTGTTTGGAGTAGCATTAAACATTATCTCCCTTTTAAAAAGAATCAAAAAACTTCAAAACCCAAATCCAAAACAATTACATATGGTAGTCATTTCTTCACAAGTAGAGGAAAATACTGTAACCCTAAGGACATTTTAGTGAACTTTCTGATTATAATTTGGACATTGAAACTAGGGAAAATGTGGGAATGTGGGGCACTTCACTGTTTGCTATTGGGACAGCACCCCAGTGTGCAGGCAGTGAGCATTGCCATTGTGTTGATCGTATTATACTGAATTTCTGATTAGATCAACATCCCTGCTAGTACTTTGAGACCAAGCAGTAGTAAGTACCAATTCTTAGGTCAAGTCTGGAAAAAGGAATCAAGCAAATTTTGATTCTTTGCCAAATTCAAAATTTGATAATCACTTTTTTATTGAAGTGAGAAGTGGAGACTGAGAAGTGACACCTACAGTTCAGCAGTAGCCCAAGAAATTGGAACTTAGCTAAGACATCAAAGCGAACCCAATCTGCCTTGCTCATAGACCAAGAGCAATGTTAAAAAAGTTATTTTTTCAATTATCTTTGAATTGATTTCTTGTTAAAATTTTAAAAATGTAGTGGAGAAAAAGGTTTTTCTGGCGCACGTGCTCATTGTATATCACGCTTTTTTGTAAAGATCCTTGGTCTTTGTTTGTTTTGATGTTTTAAATGAAATTTTAAGGAATTCCAATTACACAGAAAGGCAAGTTTTGGAAGATAATGACTGTTTATGATTTCATTGGGGAAAATAGTAATGTATATAAGACTTATACATGACTCAATCATTACTTTACTGTTATAGCACAAGAATATGTGTCAGTTAAAGTTCAGTTTGTTAAATTTGATGTACTAGCTCGTGTACACAGTTCCTAATTCAGTGAGCTGATCAGCATTTGTAATGTGAGTTGTAGTCTTTTTCAGGATCATGTCACAGATTTACCAGTGTGTACTCAGTTATTTTAGTTAGAAGAGGAAAGAAAAAGACATCTTTATAAAAGATATTGTGGAGTTTTGCTGAGACTAGAAGACAAAGTTTTGGGAAAATTTTTCTTGTTCTTAACCCCTACCTCACATGCTAACAGGGACATCAGTGCTGCCAGCATTTTTTTTCCTTCAAAAATTTTCTTTCTCCTTCTTTCAGAAGAGTAATTTTTGAGGCAACCATGACAGCTCTGTCATTTTACTCACACCTCTAAATTTCTCTTTCTGTTGTCAGTCACCAGTCACTGTATCTTGATGATCATGATTGATGACAAAATATATGAGAATTGTAAAAAGGACATTGAACATTGTATCTAAAACAATCATTTCATGCTCTTACTTTTTAAGTACAGTAAGAAGTTAGAACAGCTCCTGTTTACCTGTAGGTCTTACACTTATTTTTTGCGTTTTATAGAATGATGTAGCTATACCTCTGGAGATATTTATAAATATGTATAAATATTTTTAAGCATATTTAAAAGTTATTTGCACATTTAGTCTTGGTTCAGTACTTATGATGTTTTGCCAATACTTTACTGTTTTTCAAACTTCTTTTTAAATTACTAACTTCCCACCAAATTCCAGGACTTAAATGACAAGTAAGGAGCTGAGACAAATAGCGAAAGGAATCTGAGTCATATTTTCCTTGAAAGAGCTTTATGTAGGTTTGGAAAATAAAACATGTCAGTAGATAAAATAGATATTTGGGGAAGGAGAAATGGCTTTTGGGCTTTCATGTCTTCAAAATTTTTATACAGAAGAGGAAAGAAAACATCAAAGAAAGCATTTTTTTTCCTGTGCATCCTAGCATGAAATGTATTATAAATTATTTTAGGAAAAAAAAATACCAAGCTCTATGAGTCTGAATGTTGTTCAAGAACTGTTGGATTTGTCCATTTATATGAAGTAATTGTGTATTGAATTTTAAAAATCAGCATATTCCAGTAGCTGCTGTGTGTGCCTGTAAAACAGCATTATTTGAGGCTGAATAAACACCACTTGCACTCCACTGCTACTATGGATAGAATTGTGTTTCCTTACAGGTGTTTCTATGCAGTACTTCGCTTCTACATTTGGGTTTCTTTACAGCTATGAGTGAAAAATGCTATTTTTGCTATATATGATGATTAGCTACATGAGAGTTCAGCTTATTTTTTAAGCAATTGTTAGTGGCAGAACTATGTAGGCAAATTGTTCAACATGAATATAGTCATACCATGAAAAAAAAAAAAAGTCCTGCTCTGCACAAAACTTATTCTGAGGAAGGCACTGATAGAAGCTGTACCCACAAAAGAGCTGTACCTCTTACTGATAGAGCTGTGTGTCCAGAAGGAGGGTGACTCTTGGGGTGATATTCTGCCAGCTAGGCTGGCAAACCTTTCTGTATCTGGGTCATGTATCAGGTGCCCCATCAAGTTACCCACCAGTGTGCAGTGACTTGTACATGTGGGTCCTGTGGAGACTGGTGCTGTCAAGGGGGCACCTTCTGCATGGCAGTTGTGGTCTAGGAATTCCAGAGGGCTCAGAGATATTTACCTTCTCCTCTAGGGATGGGAAGTGAAGATACTGCAGAGAGGCCAGCTGATTCCAGTGAATTGTTTTGAAGAATGCCACTAAGTGAAGGAGTAGTGATTCATCTTTTCAATTTGGAATAGGTCTTAGAATCATGTCTTACCACAGATTTAAAACGTGGTCTACTGTTACTATGAAAAAACTTGAAAACCTGGTCTTTGCCACCTGTTTGACATGGACTTTGTGCACAGTCCCAGCCATAGTTTCCTTGCTGTTCCTGCAAAGGGAATGTGTTGTAGCAGGTACTTTGTTCATGGTATAATGGGTCTTTCAGCTTTCTCTGGTTTCAGTTCCTATTCTGGCCACAAATGGCACGAGTTTAGGAAACTCATGTTTGGAGTGAGGTTGGATAATAAGTTTATCTGCAAGACAATATGAAAGTGTGTTCTACTTTTAATGGCACATGTGCATCCCATCTGGGTTGGGCTGGGCTACAACACTGGGGACTGAATTGTGTGTATTCCACGCTAAGAAATGTGGGGCTGCAGTAAAATGTTATTGTTTTAGGTTCTTAATTGGTTTGCTTGGGACTGTTTGAAGAAATGCAAAAAAAAAAAAAAAATCCCAAAACAAACAAAAACAAAACAAAAACCCCCAAAAACCAAAACACCGACCAAAAAATCCATCTTCAAAGGACCTTGCTGACATTTCTACACAAGTCCCCTACTTTTTTTGAACCTGCAAGGTGGCATTTTGTTTCCTAATAAGATAGTTAAATTTAAGTAATGCTAACATTACTAATGACACAAATACACTTTAAAAAGAAAAAGAACATTGAGTGACTACAAAAGGTGACTCTAAGACAAATGAATTTCTTCATCTCTTGAAGCTCTTTGGCACAAAAATTTCTGACCAAGTTTTAACGACATTAACAGAAATGTTAGGGGAAAGGAGGTTTGGTTTAGATCACTATTTGATTTTATACAAAAAATGCAGAAATCTCTTTTGACGATCATTTTTTGAACACGGAATCATGGGAAATAGTTTGTTTTCCCTGAGAGCCAAGGCAATGTATTTATTTCAAGTTTTATTAAATGAGTTATAAATTTTCCTAGCAATTTACTCATAGCTCAAGAGGTTTAATTTGCATGTGTTGCCTTTTACAATATGCTTTTCGTAATGTTGCAGATGCTTCTTCCCTAGCTTCAGTAAACAACAGGCAGTTGGCCAGGTTTTTGACTGAACGTTTGCCAACTCTGAGAAATATTAGTTAACTCTCTAGCGACCACTGAATGATTTTTAGCTGACTTTATCCAAAAGAATCTGTGAAGTTTAAAAATTGTAGAAAGTAAAAAAATAAGATAAAGAACAAGTCGTTTGCTGGACTAAGCACAGGAAAAGAGATTTATTTCTGCATTTTAATTATTTCAATTTTTCTTTTTTTTAAAGCTTGTGTTTAAAAATTGGTTGCTTTCAGAAATTTAATTAAAGATTCCTGAAGAGGATGATAATAGTAAACATTTATCCCTTCATGTTAGTGAGGAATTTTCTTCTTGTAGATGTTTAAATAGAAATAGGTTTGTCCCTACTGTTTGCTTTCATTTAAAAAAGCCTCTAAGGACAGTTTTCTTCTCCAGCATAGTAATCCAGACTGTAGCAGGGCTGTTTTGCAGGTGGGATGGCAAATTGTTTCATGAGCAGTGGAGGTGAAGAAGTCTGATTTCCAGCAGATTTAGGTTGTATTGTAGATGGTGCAGTAGAGCTCAGCTCCCATCTCTGTGCCATCTGTGATGCTTTCAGCTTCCTTCCAGATTTCTTTTGCGTTTCAGTGCTGTCTCTTGAGCAAGTCCTGTCATATTCTCTCCCACTCTGGAGCTACCTGCATGCTTGTTTACCTACAGCCAGTGCAGGGGGTAGTAACCCAATCTGCATTTCTTCTTGTTAGTGAGAGATCCAGTAGTGTTTCATTTTCATTCAGCTTCTCATCCTCATGGTGTTTGCAGGAATGTAAGGTGATTTCAAACTTGCTTAAAATTTGCTAATTTGTCCCAAAATTATGGTTCAAAAGACATACGCAAGAATGGCTTGTCAACCTGCTTGCATAAGGAAATGAGGCCAACCATGAGTAAGAAAGAAATGTCAAACATCTTCTTGAATGATGTGCACTTGGAAATAATTACAGGCAGTCCCATGATTAAATGCTGTCAGTGTAAGTGGGGCAACAGGACGGGCTGAAGGAATGAGCTGAGTGTGAATTACCTGACTTGACACTCAGTGCTCTTGGAAAACCTGTCTCTCTGGGTCTGTGAGAGCACTTGGGATAACTGTTTTGAACAGATGATCATAAATGGAGCATGGTGCAACAGTCATTTGAAATGAGATGATTTTAAAGGTGGAAAATTCTGAATCTTTTGATATACATCCAGGTTACTCAAGGCTCACTCAGGGTATCTTGCGCTTTTATTGGTGTTAATTTTTGCTCCACAAATGCTCTAATGATGTGCGGCTAGCTTTGGGCTGAAATTAAATACAGTGAAGATAGCACAACATCAACCATGCCTGATCTACTGCTTTCAACCTCAGATTCAATTTAATCATATTACCCCTCCCAGAGAGTTCCTTGTTTGTGCAGAAGTAGTGCACTCAATATCATAAGGATGTAATGGACTAGAAGAACTGAAATACTCTGAACAATAGATGATTGTTTGTACACACCCTTCCAAACTTCCTTTCAAGCTCTGAGGCAAAACATTGTCAATCTAAAGAAAAAACCCTTGATTTTATAAGCTTAGTGTTTGAAAAGTTACCTTACATTTTCTCAATGTAAGTGGGGCTCAAGTGGTTCTGCTGTTAGGATCCAGAGACGATGAGTATCCGGTGATTTGTTCTGTCTTCCTTACTGGAAACATGGTGTGTGCTTTGTGTGATGTCATAAACTGATGTCTTAGTGTGTCCAGAAGGAATTATTGTGCCCTTTTACTTTGCTAACAAATGGCACCTATGACCCATTGAATTTCACTTAGACTGGATGAATCTGTTTTCCCCAACATTTCTCATTTTTTCCTTCCCTCTGTCTTTTCCCTTAAATGGTACTGGGGAGGGAGGAGTGTTGCTTAGCAACCAGTCAGAAATGGTCAATACAGCATAAATATTAAACCTTTCCAGCCATAGTTAGAAAATAGTTAAGTGTTTCTCTTTTTCCTTGGGGAAATTGTGGCAAAATGGTAACTCATCCTTTCTGATAAACAGGAAAAAAATTTTACCGCAGTTTCTCTGGAACTCCTGTACATGGAGAAGGAGACTTTTACTGCACTAGTAAATAAGAGGATGCTCATGCAGAGCTCATGGACCATGGTGTGGTATCTTGTTAGGGAGTGTTTGTGTGTGTTTGGTTGGGGCTTCTGTTGGGGGTTTCTTTAAAAATTGTGTTAGAGCCTAAAATGGTTAGTTTGGAGTTTGGCTCTAACTCAGTCATATATTATCAGCAAACTGCAGTTATAATTATTTTTCTTTTTGGCCTAAATATTTTTCATCTGCTTCATAATTTTTAGATGGAATGCAGTAGAAAGTACAGTGCTCCACTACTTTTCATCCTATTGCAGAAATTATGTAAGAATTATAAAATCCATATTGTTTAATGCTTGCGCTGGAGGGAGAAAATATGTCATCACACATTGTTTGAAAAAAAATGTGTTTATTAATTTGAATGAATATCTGATTTCAGTAAGACATTTACATAATATTAATGAAATCCTGTCTTAAGAGAAGTAGAGAGGCTTGAAACTATAGGTAGCCACTGTGATCTGCCTAAAGTAAGCAACTGAAAGTGCACTCCTGCAGTTTGCATTTATTTAATCAGTGGCTGGAAGACTCAGTAAAGTCTGTGCTTGTGGTTACTTTGACACCAAACATTTTGTGCCCTGTAAGCTTAGGAAGGTGTGTGAGCATTAAAATACCTTGCCAAAGATCATTTATTAATCATTTAAGCACAGCAGTAGAAGCCTGGCCCCTGGCTCTGTGTCCCCATTGCCCAGCCAATGCTTCTCCATTCAGGCAGCCTCACACCATCTGGGGCTGTCTGCCCCATGCATGTCCATGGGTTATTGATCTCAAGTGTTACTGGCTGCCAGGAGTGTAAGCTGGAAAATAATTGGAAAAAACATGTTGATCTGGTAGCTCCAAATTTTACTGGAAGTTGTTCCTGGAATAATATGTTTATTGCAATTATATGTGCAATCATATCCCAATAATTTCATAACTAAGAAATGAGACTATTTCAGGTTTTTCAATAGTATTTTCTCGAAAGCAGCCTGTGTGAATTTTGATTGATATGACACTTTAGAACTATAACTAAAACTGTATTTGTTACAAATGAATGACCACTGAATCAATTTCTTTAGTATATATTTCTTTAGACTTGCATCATTAATATTCAAAGGGGAATGTCTTTTACATTGTGCTGCAGTTTATACTAATGTGGGTTCATTTGCTTTCATGTTATTAAATCACTCTTTTCTATTGAAAAGACAAAATGAAGTCGCATTGTTCATGTGCTCTGTGGAACTGTAGCAATGTGCAGTTTGGTACCTACTGCATTTCCAAAGCAATAAATACATGAATAAAAAATCAAAGGTAGTAGACAGAATTTTGCTTTGATTTCCACAGACACAGCATGCCATTGTTATAAAAGAAATCTAATAGGTAGATAAAAATTTGCTTGTATTTGCCAGCTGTTTTTAATGCAACACCTAGTGCAGTCTGTATTATTTTTTGGATGATCAGAAGGTTCAAAACCACTTCTTTACTTGAAATTAATGTATCTATTAGAGCTAAATTGAATCCTACTGCATTAAAACACTTCTAAAACTATTTTCTGTGTATAAAACTTCAAGTATTTGGTTCAGGCTGTACATTTCACTGAAAATGTTATTATAACCATCAACACTTTTAAAAATAACAAATACATGCCATTTAGAATTCTCCTCTGCTTCTATCTCAGAGACATATCAATGTTTAACTGGATATACCCGACTCTTCTCTTTAAAGCAATTGAGAATTGCTCTAATAATTAGAAGCTTAGAACACACATGGCTTTATGATGGCTTTGTTGACTTAAATTCTCTAATGGCTTTGCTTAAGAAAAAGTCATGGGCAGCTTGGATTCTACCTAGGAGCCCATTTACAGCATTTCTGTTTGTCTCTGTGTGTTTGTTCAGAGGAAACTTGCCAGAAAGAAGTTCAGCCCTCAGTGCTGCCTCCTTAGGTAACTATCAGGGTCTTGCTTTTAAACTGAAGTTCATGTTTTTCTCTAGAATTAAGATTAGTATTTACCTATAAACCTTACGTTTGAAAATGGTTGATAGATGGGTGTGTGGTGTCTGTACTGAAACCATGGTTTATTTTAAAAATGAAAAAGTTTCTTTGTACCTTCTCTCTTTGTTGGTGTCATTTGCAAAATACCTATAATGAAACCTAAAGAGGGGGGAAAACCCTCCTTGCTACTAAAAAGTCTTTCAATAATGATTAATTTTAAAACTAGGGATTCACCAGTCTGCTTAGTAAGAATTTGTCTGGAAAATGGCATTTTCCAAAAATGCTGTTTTCAAGTATAACATTACAGAGTTTATTGATATGCTTTACTCTTAATATTTTAATCTTGGAAAACTTAAATGTATATATTTAGAATAGTAAACTTCTGCAAACTCTTGAATCTAAGAGCAGTGCAGTATTTTTCATGTCCCTATAAATTAGTTGTATAAAGTTTTCTAACTCCTCATTCTCAATTTTTATCAGCATTTTAGTCTGTAAATAGTTTGCTTACATGCCAATATTAGTCAACAATGATGCTGGAAAATGTGCCACCTTTTTCAGTACCTTGGCTTATTTTGGTTTATGGTGTGTTTTCTGTTTCTATTTTAAATCTTGTATCTTTGCTCTCACTTGTGTAATGCAATCTCTTTAGTGTTTTGAATAGGGAGTGATTGTTTGGAGACTCCCTACTGAAGGGTCAACAGTGAAAGAAAAAGGCTTAAATATGGTAGAGAAAATGGTTTTGTCTCAATTTCATGTGTTTCCTACATTTGATTAGTGTTGAACTGCTGTCAAGAGCTTGGTCCTCTGCAAGCACATGCAGTGTTAGGCAATGAGAGCGTGCATGCTTACTGTTCCTACTATTATCTTTTTAAAGGTTCTCACTGGTTGATTAGATGATTTTCATGCTTGATGTAAAGCTGCACACATCACATATGTTATTCTGAAACCCTTATACCCAGTTCTGTAGGCAAACATTTAGATATTCCAGTAACTTCTGGGTCTAAAGCAGCAGGTGTGAAGAAGCAGCCACAGGTGTTTACCAGAAGCAGCTACAAGAGTCAGAGAGCTGAACTGCCTTGGCAGAGGAGGCTTCACTCATGGAGTGAAGGAAAAGAGAGAGATGTAGGTCCTGTAAGTTCATACTTCACAAGACCTACCCCCCTTGCAGGGAGGTGGTGAGAACCTGATGGTCCTGCTGCTTTAACAAGTACTGTCATTTGTCACTGTCTTGATGTACACATTTCTGCTTGAGGGACACACAGAGAAAGAAAGCATTAACATCTTTCCTGCAGGAAGAACATTGCTGCTTTTTGCACGTTGGGAAGCATAAATTTTGGTTTTGCCGCTGAACAAATCTCTACCTTGAATTAGGCAGGCATTGCTTGAATGAGAGATCTGAGAATTGAGCTTCGTATGCTTTTTGTGGAGTGTCTTTTATTGACCACTGTTTTCACTGTAATAGGTATTTATAATGAGAAATAGTAATATTGCTGAAACTTCAGGAGATAGTCTTTGTGAGTGAGGGGATCTGAGTTAAAGTAGCTTCAATGGGAAGAAGATGCTTGGGCTTGTTTTTTCACTGGGAGAGCTGCAGATGAGATGCTGAATTTAAAGTTAGGTTTTAAAAGCCATATATTGAAGTGAGAGGAATGGACACTAAGAGCTTCCTTGGCACCTTCTGTCAGCAGGACAACAAAATACACTCAGTAAGGTTACAGAGACAGTCTTCAGAGATGTTAACTTCCATAAATACTTCATTTCCAAAGAGATTTACAAGAGTATGGCCTAATGCACAGCCAGTTAACAACATGTGACATTAGATTTCTACAGATTGCAATGCTTGGAAAATTATGGTGAGCCTAATTCTGAGCATCTATTCCAGCTGTAAAGATAAAAAACTAAGTTAAAACATTATTTTTTTACTGAGGTTTAGGCTGAATTACCTATCTTAGACATTTCCAGCTCTAAAGGGAAGACCAACGCTGTCTACCCCTGCTGAGGTTGTCTCATTTCATGCCCCTTTTCCAGAAACTGGTGTTTTTAAGGCTCCTCACATAGATGTTTTTGGAAAACTTTTATATTGTTTTGACATTTTCTCAATTTATAGAGAAGGCATAGTGATAAAAAGGCTAAGCACAGAAAAAAACAGAGAAATGAAAGATTGCATAAAATACCATGGGATTTTTTGCCAGGAAAGAGGAAAAAAATGAAACTCAGGGCAGTTAGAGGTGTTTTGTCTGAAGCTCATATTGGTCAGGTAACTAAACACAGGAGAAAAAAATTCTCTAAGAACACTCCTCTAACTGTATGCATAATTCCATGTTATGAATGCAAGCATATATGATGCTAAGGCACCTTACTTCTTCCCCTGCTTTCTAGCAATCTTGTCAGTACTCTTGTTGTGCTGCTCTGACTATGACTTACAGGGCATGCAGTGGTGAGTGACCAATGTTTAAACATTCATTCAATATTAGCATGTATAAGAAATGTAGGATACTTTCATTAATTGGATGAGGGTTATATGTGTTTCATTTAAAAGCTGCAGTGATCACTAATGGAATGACCTCAAAGTCATTATCTGTTAAGAAGCAGGAGAAAAGATTGTTCTTCATGTTCAGTTGTATTTGTCATTACTTGTGAATATAATTTCCAGATAAAATATAGTTTTAGCTCTCTAACTACTCTAAGCTAAGGTTGGATGGAATAAATTCTTTCAGCTATCATTTAATTTTGTTGCACTGACTCTAAATAGCAATTTTTTTTGGCCAGCTTTATTTATAAGCTGTGGTTTTTAAATGAAGAGTACTAAATACTGTTTCTTATTTCATTTTTTACCCCTTTTGTGTCTTCTTTAAATTTTCCTAGTCATTACAAAGACAGATAGACAGGAAGGCTGCAGGTATTTCAGATACCATAGCAGTGCTCAGAAGTCCACCAATTGGTATTACAAAGATACAGTGTGCTCTACATGCCAGGTGTTTCAAAGCACAATTCCTTTGGGATTTGTGTTTTGTCATTAGGTCACTAAGATTTTCAGTCTCATTTCTCCCTTGCCCTTGCTGCCATGCAGATCTTCTTGCTCTTGGGAGACCAGGCTAGTTGCTCTGATTCACAGCATCATTTTATTTGACTACCACTCTTGAGATTGTCTCTCAGCAATCTCAGAACTGGATGTGCACAGAAGAAAAAGTTGAAAATTTACTATTTTAGTAATAGGAGTTCTTTTTTCCCTTCTGTTTCGGAAAGTTTTCTTCAAACAAGGATGAGTAGCAACATTGTATGACTCAGCTAACGATGTGCATAAATAATATCGACTCCTGCTGAGAGTGGCAGAAGTTGATGTACATTTCAGGAATTTCCTGAACAGCAGTTGTATTACCTGGTATCTGGATAAAGTCTTGAGGCCTAGCAAAGTTTTCTGTTCTGATCAAATAGAGAGCATCTTTGGTTTGACTTTGATTTTCTAAGTCATGGCCAGAGCCAGCCCTTGGGAAGCAGAGGGCACCGTGAAGGGAGCAAGCTGTTGGTGCAGGAGACAGAGAATGAGCTGATGTGCTAACAGAGAACAGGCTGCTTCTGCTTCTCTTCAGTAAAACACTCTGATTTTTCAGGATAGTAATGGTGCTCTCCAAGAGCAGAGGACTGAAATAAAGTATATCCAAAACCACTACTCTGTCTCTTTAGGTCATTTTTTATCTCTCTCATATAATGTATTAGGTAGAAGTAACAAGTACAGGAGTTTAAAAGAGAAAAAAAAATGTCCTGGTGGTCTACTCAGATTGGTGGTGCACGTAGCTTATTTAGAAGATTTTGTAGGTTGCATTGAATCAGTTGACCAAAGCAAAATGTAATAAATGTAGTCAGCTACTGAGTATTTAAAGAGGAAGAAAGAAAAATTTTCTTTTCTGAAGGAAGAGGAATTAGATGAGTGATGAGAAAGGTTTTCATGTATCAAATGGTAGCACCAGTACAGATTTATTTTTAAAAAATTCCACATTTATTGTTTGGATAGGTTTTTTCATTGGGATCATAGAAAATCCAGGACAGCCTCTCTTGGGTGAGCCTTCCTTTTCTTAGTATCACACTTGTTTTCATTCTCATTTAATATCTAAATTTCCCCTTTGTCACCCTAATATCTGGGCATTTATTACTGGTAGTCACAGAAGAGGGGAGGTGGATGAAATATTTCAGGTGAGTCATCTGATCTAATTTGGAAAGGTTTCTGTGAGGAAAGAACAACTTTTGATTTATAAGGGAAGGTTGTCTGTTATAAAGATATACATGTTGGAATTTATTATCAAGAATCTGCTTTTAATTTTAGAGATTGTTTACCTAAACTACTATGTGTCAGAGCTCAGGACAAATTTCTACTTAGCATTTAATTTTAGATACTTGCCATAGTGGACAGTAAAAAATGGGTCCCCAGAATTCGTGGCATCAATATGAATCTTACCTTCTGGCAGCCCCTGCCTGCAGTTTGTCTTTGAAATCTCCTTGATGCTTGTTAACCCTGCTCTGACATGTAACAGCTCCCGTTTATTTATTGGACTTTGCTCATTTATGGAAAAGTACAGGAATTATTAATGGTTTAGTATCTATTGATGTATTACTTGGGTGGAATTCAAATTCTAGTATTTATGGTAAACCCCTTTATAATGAAATGAGCATAGAAACAAGGAGGCTCATTCTTGAGGTTAAGTGTCTTTTGCTATACGAACAATTGTCTGTAAAATATTGTCTTACCAGCTTTTTATTTATAGCAATAAATTAGAAATAAGGACTTTGTGTATGAAGGGAAAGGATTAAGAATATTTGTGTAGATGATAAAGAATAAATAACCTCATTCAATGAACCGTGTATTGGGTACATTGTCATGGACTCTGGTTTTCTGAAGGAAGCTGATACATCTCTGCATCCTGCAGTGAGCTCCTGCCCAGGACTGGGCTCTTGTGCTCTGCCAGAGCAGGTAGCAAGTGTGGGTGCTTCTATGTCAAATCTGAATGCCCAAAAGCTGAAACTAATGCTGGGAAATGCGACTTTTCTATGATTTGGCTGTGATCTTGAGGGCTTAATTTTGTTCTAGCTTCCCGGGTGTGGTGCAGAAGGAATTTATTGTCTCTTGTGCTGTGTAAACCCCATCTTTTTGCTTTCCTTGAGGGAAGCGCATGGAGCCTTGGGCTTTGATTTGCAGAGATGGCATGTTTTTCTTTTAAGATTATAATATAGAACATAATGACAGTACTGGGTTCAAAACAAAGGTCCACACAGCTCAATACTTTGTCTCTGACGGTGGCCAGCAGTGGAAGAGAAGAGAACAAAACCAGGGAAATCTATAATGGTACTTACTGTATGTTTCCAGTGATTTGCAGGGACTGGTTGAGAGAGAGGCATTAGTGCATTTGAAAGACATCCTATTTATGTGAGCACTGTACAAAAAAATCACACAGTGAGCAGTTGTGGTGTATGTAATAGATGTTAAACTGGGAAATAGCAGTGATAGCTGTGTGAAGCCAAGTGGATGAATGTTGTAGAGTTTATAAATCAAGAGATGATGGGATCAATTCTGTGCAATGTAAATAGCACTACAGCTTTTGTTCATTTAGCTGAACTTCTCATGCGTTATGGAATATGCAAAAAATGTTCTTTAAAGGTAATGGTATTTCTCTATTTTTATAACTTTCTTTTTAGTACTGTTTTACTCCATGAAATGTTAATGTTGAAAATATTCATCATCAATGCTAAGTATGAAAAATAGTAATCAAATTCCATGGTTCTTCATATAAGCCTATCCATCACAAAGCATGCCCTATGGCTATATATCAATTTTAAGCATTAAAGTTACACAGTATTATCTTAGCATTAGGTTAACTGTCAAATAAAAATAAAAATTAATAAGCTGGAAAAAAGAAAGAAGAAGAGACATTCCTCATTTAAAATCCTCAACTGATCTGGCATAATTGAAATGTCTTTTAGCAGAAATGTTAGCTTTAATTCAGATAAGACTCAGCTCTCAATACAATTTTTTTATGATAGTCCAATATCCAATAATTCTTGGGGTACAAAACTACCAGGTATGTAAGTTGATAAGGTCCAGGCTTCCTCCTTGTATTTCACTGACAAGAAGCATATGTTTAGAATTAAAGAAGATCCAGGCAAGCTTTCAATATTGAGATGTCTGTTCAAAGAGATTAATGAGTTTTAGTCCATGTAGTCACAAGTTTTCAAACTTTTGCTGCCATTTTTCTTGCAGACCTTCTGAGACATTGTGGAGTTTGGGCATTTGGCTGCAGCATTAAAAAAATATGTGAAGAACTGAACATTAATTTTACTTTTCAGTTTAATAACTATTTTTGTCTGATTAAATAAATTAAAACACATATAGGATACATATAGGGGGATTATAGCTTTCTTTCTCTTTTGTTCCCTGCTCCCACTGTCTTGCCTCCTGTTCTTCAGATACCCCTGATAAACTATTTTGTCTCTGAAGTACCAGAGTAATAGAATTTTGTTGTTGCATTCTCATTTGCTTTGATTTAGCTGAATATTATATGGGAAATATCATCTTTAATGTCTTTTCCTAAAATTAAACACATCTGAGGAAAGAAATTGTGAAAATTCCACTTCATATTTTATTTAAAATACTAAAAACATATGCATTTCTTTGATATTACTTGTGTTAACAAGAATGCAATGCAAGGAAATATTTTTAATGAGTTAAATCTTTGTGTTCCAAGCCTCATACAGAACCAGCCTCTTTTCACCAGTGTTGCTTCTGTGTTATACTAAATTGCTTTTTTTTTGTCATCAGAGTTCTTCTGCATATAACTCCAGTGTACTTGTATGGCACACAAGTCAATGTGTAGCATTTTTCTTTCTATTGTTTGTATTTATTTATTTTATATTTTGCTGAATGGGCCTCACCTGTAATGAGATTATTGGTGATAAAATTGCAGTCTTCATGAAGTTTGCACTTCTGTGAATTCAGATTCAGAGTAAAAAATTCTAGTAAAGCAAATAAAAACCCTCCACTTGGCTCACTTTGACACTAAAATATCCTTTGATGGTGATGTTTTTGCTGGAAGTCAGATTTAAGCTGTAAAATAAAGCAGCTGTGCAGAGTAAGTCACGTTTTGATCTCATTTCTGCAATATCTGTCTTACTTAAACAGTTTTTAATATTGCAAATACATTTCAATATATACCAGAAACAATTTTCCCCTTGCTACAAAAGGAACATATTGGTGTTGTTCACATAGCATATTCCTTCTGCTGCTTCCTTTATTTGTTCTCTGTTTTGCTTTAATGTAAGAGAGAAATTTGGTTTTCTGTCCAGGAAGCTGATGAACAGAAATTTAAATGGTTTCTTTGCATCTCCAATTTAAAATCAAAAAGTGACCTAAAAATATTTTTCCTAATGTACTGTGAGCTTGAACAGTAAGCAAATATTTCTGTTATGGTATCAATCAGAGAATGACCATGAAAAACACTCTGTCTGCTGGTCATGGGCTGCAGGTGAGATAGGAGAGACATTATATCATACTTCACTGAGAGACAATCAGGTGAAGCATTGTGTTGGTAGTTCTGAAAAAGCTATGAAATATGAATATCACTGCTAAATAAGTTCTTTAACCTTGCACTATAAATGCTCAAGATTTTGTTCTTTTCAAGTGGGATGACAAAAGACCAAAAACATTTCTAATACAAATGTCTAATGCATTACTGTCATAAATGTTCTCTCAATGTGTATATATAGAAAGAGAACAATGGGCTGCAAGGTACTGCATATTCTGATCAAATTCCCCTACCAGATGAATAAGTGATCTGAAAAGCACCTGTTTCAGGCCTAGGATCTGTTTAATCATGATCAATTTTTGATCACTGTTAAAGGTGGCTGTTGGTTTGTTGTTTATAATTCCTATGTGTATGTTTTATATTGGCAGAACCTTTAATAAGAGGTTGCTAACTCCCCTTTACCAAGCATTAATTGTGTAATAGGCATAATTTAACATGATCAAAATTTGGCAAAAGAAATAAATGACTAATTTTCACTGTTCTGAAAGACTGGAGGTAGGATAACTCACAGTTCTGTAGCTCTGTGCCAGTGCAGGTCAGCAAAATTCATGACATTTGTGGCTGCTAATATTTTTAGGTTAGTAATTACCCTTTATCAGGTACCTTTATCTAATTAGCCTTATTAGCATTGTCTCTGTAAAAGATTGTTTCCTTGCTCCCCAATGTTCTTTTATACCCAGTCATCTTATCATCTTATTATCCTTTCAGTGTTGTTTTCTCTAACTAGCTTATTGTTATTGTCTTTTGTGGTCCTGAGCTCTTTTCAGAGGTTTGGAAGGTCTCCACCCAGGGTTCAGTCATGTGCTGTGCTTCTACAAGAATGAATTTTCATTAAACAATATTATAAAATAAATTTTTTGCTTTTCAAAAGCGGTGTTGGAGCAGAAAACACTTCACATGACAGTGCTGATAAGTGGTATGAAATTCAGAAAAACCCAGGAGTGGAGTAAGAAGAGATTATGATAACTTTATGTTGGGATGGGTACAAATAAGAAAATAGTATGCAAACTATTAATTTGTGTGGAAAAGACTTCAGAGCTCTGTCTTTTATAACAGTTCAGTTAAACAGAGACATTTGCAACTGATTGGTGTCTTCATGAATTGTGACTACATTATGCAGTTTGGTATGGAGTTATATGGGTAAGGGCATATAAATGATAAGAACATCTGTGGCTGATAAAAGGGTGTTCAGAAATGGTGAAGTAACTTGTTTCAGTGTCAGAACTAAATTAAAATGTACAGGAAATCTTAACTTCTGTCTAGTCTATGCTGAAGCAATTTCTTAATGTTGTTTAAGACAATGTGGGGAACTGTATGAACTGAGAGGGATGATCCCAATGCTGTTTTAACCCATTAATATTAGACTAATCTAACCTTGTAATAGAATATCAACATTTAATATTCTGGTGTATAAGGCTGAGCTAATCTTAGGTACAGAAACTATTGGGTCTTGTGAAATGAGGGAGATGAATCATGAAAGCTCTGGAAACTTCTGAGCCATGTCAGTTCGCAAAGGACGTGGGTTTTGCTCATCTCAAAGCAGGTAACACAGCCTATTTTCTCTTCAGGAAATTTTCAAATAATGGTTTATAGGGACTCTTTGGTGGTAAAATTAGAAACATGTTTAAGCAGAAAGAGGTAGAATAAATAGTTAGGTGATTCTAGACTATACATGAGAGTATCTCCAAGTATGACAGTGATAAAATGTATAGAACAAATGAGAACAGAATGATGTAATAGCAATTTTAGTAATGTCCTGAATCAATCCTACTTATCCACAGTATTCAGTGTGAATTCTACTTGCAACAGTGTTGTACCTGTTAGGCAGTTTCATAAAGGCACTATGTTTTTTATATAACATTTTGTCCCTTTAGAAATTATCATGACGCATGTCAGGAGCTTTCACACTGAAAAAAATATGTCACATTAGCTTCCAAGTTTCTGATTGTCTAAATAACACGGTAACTCAACATACAGCTGTCTGGCATTTTGACAGTACAATAACCCATAATTCTTTCTGCCACTCAACACTTCAAGGTTAGCATTTTGTAGTTTGCTCTCAAGGAGTATTCATTTAAATTTTCAAGAGGCAAAGAGTTGAATGCTGTCTTATACTGCTCTTTTGATTTATTTTTTATTTACTTTTCCACTGTATTAAATTTTTTTAACCATATATACCTGTATTTTATTTTTAACCTGCAACTTTCCAGGAGGTAGGATGTTCATCTGCATCTCTGTTTTTCAGAAACTGGGGGCAGTGAGTATTTACTGCAGAACTTCCTATAGCAGCAATTTGTCTTGCATCACAGGGAAGCATCACCTCCCTTGGTATGTTGCAGGGGACCACAGATTGCTTAGATATTGAACAATTTTTTCACAGGGAGCTGTGAAGTAGAAAGGTGGCCTTTGGGAAGAGCTGCTTTCAATTCCAAACTTACATCTTGAGATTTTGAATGAAATGGAAATTTTGAAATTCATGCTCAAATGAGACATTTGAGCAAAGTTTTGTTTGTGAACTTAATATAGTTTAATCTTGTTGGGACTGGTTTGTAAATTAATTGATAAGGTTGGGGAAATAATTCTTATAAATCCTTATACAGATTATTTTTCTAATAAGAGGAAGCTTCTATTGAGGAAATGGGAGCTAGTAAGTAATGCCAAGTGTACATTAGAAATTTTAATATTGTAGATTCTGGTGTAGATAAAATTTTAAGTATTTGGTGCAAGTTACTCCTTATTTAATTGTTCTGGCCCGCATTTGAGCATATCAGTATCTATGTCCAAAGGCCACTTGCTGTTTCTGACTGAAATTCTTGGCAAAGAAAACTCAAAAAGGTAACAGGGACTGAACATATGTAATTTTTGGAACACTCCACCTTGGGCAAATTTTTAGAATAATTGTCTCATTAATACAGACCTATATGTATACATTTGTTGTCTGGTGAAGACAGGTATAAGGCCAGGAATTGTGTTGGTTTTTCACAGATCCACATATTAAAACTTGACCTAAACATCTCAGAAACTCAGCACAGCAGTGCTGACATTAATTTTATGACTATTTTAAAATTAGTGTTGCAATCCATACCATGTATATTTATGCTGACAATGATTACTGTATTGAAAAATATTTATGTTGTAGAAAATAAATAGGTCTTGTATCCTGCAAGGGAGTGAGATAAAATACAAACATAACATGATTTAGGATACAGGGAAAATATTTTTTGTCATTGAACAAAACCCCCAACCTTTCCATGCACTTGTGCCCTACCCCCTCACCCCCTAACAGTCTCTGGCTATCAAGAATTAATTACAGCTTTTAAAGAATCAAATCCCCCATGTATTACCAGTGTGTGTGCATGTGCAGAGTATAAATATGTCCTAGAAATGCACAAGAATACATTAAGTGGATTTTTTTTCTTCAGCACGATCACTTTTTGTATGGTTCTGAGAGGAAAATAATTCAGTCCTTTAAGTCTTGGGAAAACAGGGTATTTTTTGAGCTCTTTAAAAGAGTATTTTTACCAGGTTTTGACCAAAGGAATTTTCCACATTATATCTGCAAAAAAATCAGATGAAATTAAGAACCTTTTAAAATTCTCTATTGAGAAATAACCCAGCCTGGTAATGTTACTCCAAGTTCCTTCCAAACACATAACAACTTTTACATGATTATTCCTTTTTTCTCTTGTGATATTTTTCCTTTTGCTCTATGAGCTAAGCTGGAAAAGAGAGGGAAAAGACTGTAGTGGTTAACTTAAAAAAAAAAATAAAAATCCTTAACTAATAGTCCTAGTAACAGAAACTGAATACTGTTCCAAAATGTGCCTAAATACCTAGGTAAACATGTGACAGTTGTTGTAAGGGAAGGTATCTGGGGGTTTCTCACTGAATTCTTGCTCAAGTGCAGTGTTTTAGCTTTTCAAAGCATAAAAATACATCTCTGGCAAGTGCCTTCTTCAAGGTGTAAACCCCAGCAGACAGTATGAAACATATCTTAATAGAGCTTTATGGTGCTCCCTTTGCTTGTCCACCTTTGCTTTGTCTTTATCTCCTGCTGTCTCTTACCTGCTGAGTTCTTTTACTGTCATTCTCATAAGTTTTGATTGCTCTTTCTGTTGTTACTCTTTTAGACAGGCTTTCTCTCCCCCTAAATCTCCTCTTTATCTTCTGGGGACCATCCTTTCTGCTACAGGGTTTTCCATTCTTTGAGCGATATTTGTACGTGATAGAGAAGGCGCAAGACCATGTAAGCGGCTGTGACCTGCGTGAACTTTTAATTGTATGACAGCTGAAAATCTGGATCCTGGGGCATTTCTCAAGGGGGACTAGAAGTGCTGCTGTACTGCTGAAGAGTGTGCTTCTTGTCAGGGCTCTGTTGGTCCCAGGGCTGCAGGAGAAGGCACGGAGAGACTGCTGGGCAGTGGGTGAGGCTGCTGAGCTGCATGGGGCTCCTGAAATAAATGTGCTCAGAGAGCGGCCATAAGGTACAGGTGGGAGGGTGGCACAAGAGTACTGTGAGTCTTTTGAAAGGCCTCTTGCTTTTTGGATTTCTTACAAGACTTCTTTTTTTCTGTATATGGAGGATGCCCAGTGTTTGGTTTTTTTTCAGTTTGTGGTGTTTTGCATAACCAACTCCTGTTTTTTGACACCCTCATAAAACACTTGCCTTCTACATGGTCTCTTAAAATTTTGCATTAAACAAAAATTGTTCACAAATACAGCATTAAGAATGATGGAAAGATCAGGTGCCTGTTTTGTCTCCTGCTGGGATTGTAGCTTGGAAATCTGAAGGAATACTTTTGCTTAAAATTTTTGTTCATAAGAATAATAGCGTGTTCCAAAGGGTACACCTGATGCATTTATTCATCTCACCTGGCAAAACCTCCTATCCCATCAATGTGTCATCACCATTTTTATTTCAAATACCTCTCAGATGTTTAAAAAACACTTGCCTACTATTCTTATACTGAACCTATGTATTAGTTAACTCTGCGGACATGTCACAGTGTGTCTTGGAAAATTGATTATGAAAGCTGTGACATAGTGTTTTGTGATGCACTTGGCTACCAAAAATAGGTTTTAAAAAATACATGCCAGAAGAAAAACAAAAATTAAAAATTAATTAAATATTAAAGGAAAGCATTGTATACTGTGGATTTTAAAAACATATCTAATTATATGTTTCCTGCATGCCTTTTGACTTATTAAAATAAAAATAAGATTGAAACAAAGCAAGCATTTAAGAATGTGCCTGCAGCTCCTGTTTTCCAAGTAATTGAATACAGGATTTCTTCTCTAACCCTGTTCCAGCAAGAATATGCACTGCTTAGGTATTCATTTCAGTGGCATTGACAATACTGACAATATAATTGACCTAAAAAGTTCTGGATTTCCTGTTAATGCACTTTAGAAACGTACATCAACTACAAAAAAATCATTTCTATCTACATTTCACTTGATTTCCATTTTCAAGAAAGGAGGTTTCATCATTATTATTCTATTTGAATAGCACTGATATCTTGAGAGATGGAAGGAGACTTCTATTGTATGCAGGAGTACTTTATTTCGATATTTTCTTTGTCTGATTATACATGATAAACACACATTAGTGACATTCCGTGCATGTTTTGAAGATAAATGGGATATCTCTTTAAACCATTCCTGACACTTCCTAACCTGTGGGCTTAATGGCATATTCTTTCTTTGATTCAATAATTTGTCTGTCAAAAAAGCTGTGCTGACATTCTCGTTGTTGTGGGACTGAAATGGAAAGAAATCTCTTATCTTTAAGATAATTTTTGAAAAATCGAGGAGAACATTTTAGGATAAAAATGTTTTAAAAATGATTTCAGTTGGAAAAAAAATGTAAGTGTTGACATTATACCAACTGCTAGATGGCAGGTGATAAAAGGAAGAATGTTATCTAAAACTGTAAGTCCCCTTGAATTAATTAGAGAATGTGTGAAATCTTAGAAATGAAGACAGTTTCTACTACTATGCCTTGCATAAGTATTAGTTCTGTATAATAACTGGTAACTTTTTTAAAAAAGGACTGTAGATGTTGCTAAAAGAGTCTGGTTTGCAAAACCTACGTAGCTTCTCTGTGTAAGGCAAATATTACTACATGCGTGTACAAACGAACATGTGCTTGTATGTACATTGTCTGTGGATGTGTTTGAATTTATATGCATATACTGGTGCACTGCCTATTAAAAACAGTCTACTTAATTCTACAGAATTAATAGAGAGAGGAGTGATTCATACTGGCTATTTAGAACCTTTTCATTTTTCCTAGGAATCTGGAGTAATGGCAAAGATGAAGGGCATAAACTCTGCATGAAACAAATCTAACCACAACTCTCCAATTGTATCTGATCAAGTAACATAGGACAATGTTAGAGTCCAAAGGTTTGAACACTGTTATATGTTTGGGGTAGCTGCTTTTCTGCTTTGGAAGTTCTGTGAGCTGGCTCTGAGTTCTGTCTGCTGTAAATGCCAGACTTTTCTTACCTTTTTTTAAGGGTATGACAGATTTAGGAATTCTAGTATTTTTTGCTCTTAAAATATTATGCTTTTATTAGAGGTAGATTAGGCAATTGGCTTCACAAGAGAATTAGCTAATTCTGAGTGTTTGATTGAGTACTCAGGTCCTCCTTTCTTCGTTGTTTTCTCTGAGTTTCATTTTTGCCAGTGAGCACTCATCAGAGCTTTTTCCAGAGGATTTCTAAGAGCTACTGTCAAATGTGCCTCTGGCTGGATGGCTGGCTAACAGGGATTGATCTTGCACAAGGTGTCTGCCTTAATTTGTCTTTTCTGATTATTAGTCTTGTCCCCTTTACATTGTAATTGTGAAAGGCTGACCTGGTGACTGTGGCCTATAAGTTACGATTTGAGGCTTAAGCTCCTTGGTTCACAATATGCTTGCAAGGGCTAGAGAGTTCCAATGTGTTTTGAGATGCTTGTCACCATGGCAGACTTCAGAAAACTTGGGTGGTTTAAATACATCCACCAACCAGCAGACCTGTTACCACAATGTGTGGAATGGATAGGAGAGGAGAAAAGGGATGCTGACCCGTTGTGAAGAATTACCTGGAGTCTTCCTTTCCAGTATTCATAACAAGCAGAGTAATCAGACTCTTCCCTAGCTATGCTCAAAGGCAAAGAAAGAATATAGTTTCAGCAGCTGACATAAACAAGGTGAAATCTTTCCCTCAAAGAGGTTTTACCCTCCAAAAAAACTGCCCACAACCAAAATCTAAAAGCAGTCCTAATGAAGAAGTGGCTGTGCTGGTCTAAAGGAAACCAGTTACAGATCAGAATGCAAATATGAACTTTGTTTATATACTCAGAGTTTGAAACTTGTCTCTCCTGTAGCTGAAAGCACTGTAGATTTTAGTTAGAGTGCTTTCCAGATTACCTCTGCCATGTATGGTGGGGAAGCCCTTTGGTCAGTCTCATTTGGAGAGTATTCCTTCATCCTGTGATTGAGGGTTGAACAGCAGTGTTGGACAAGTTCTAGGGATCAGCTGTTATGGAATCGAATCAAATAATTTTCAATATAGCTGTATGTAGAAATCATGAGGTGTGTATTGTGTGTATGAGCTTGGTAGTCTGTTAAAGTTTATGGGAATGTCTGTCTCTACTCTCTAGTAGTGTTGCTCTGGAGTGTAAAGCTCACAGTTGTCTGACTATATGTTCTCAATTAATCCTTTCATTGTGCTATGTGATATATTTAAAGTAGGGGAGTAATTTTAGCAAAGATGTTAATTTAAGAGGAAGATAGGGTTTGCCTAGTAGCAGCACATAATCTAAAACCTGCAGTAGTATGGGATTTCATTGGATGGTTCTGAAATTAGTCATAGACTTCTGGGAAAGCATAGTATGGTATTTCCATACGCTGTGACATTTTCTTCACAGTTCTTTTTCATCCAGATGGAATGAAGTCTAAGGTCTGAGTAGTTTTGGAAAGGGTGTTACAGATGTGATACCAGGGGAAAAGGTGGTAGCTTTTCTTCTTGACAGAGGTGAAACTTGTGCCCAAGCTGAAAAATCGAATTCAGCAGGCTATCAGCATTAAGAAACGCATGTTTACATTTCTGATGTCTGACATCACAAATGTTAATCTTTAAACCTAGACTTCACAGTTAAGCAGCAAAAATTGCTGGTAGATTAATTGGTTGAGAATTTTTTCATGACAGTATCTAAGGTTAGGGTTAATGTAAATGTTATTGTGAGCTTATCTATTTTTAATCTGTTCCGTCTGAACCAGAACTGGTGGTGTTTAGTTACCATCATCATGAAATAGTAGCAGTTTGTATATTAACGTCCTGTGGAATGAGACAAAAGCTGTTGATCTGATTGTATATTAAACCTTAAGCTACTATTGCAACAGTGTTAAGAGATTCCATTGATGTGAAATGGCCTGCATAGGGTTGACTGATCTGTCTTTGCATGAACCAACTGGTGAAGCATTCAAATAAAATGATCACTCATAGATCCCTCAAAGAAGGAGTGGGGGAAAGGAGGGGGGGAGGAGGAGCTCCACACAATAAACAAAGCAAAAGCACTCAATCCTTTTCAAAGACTTATAAATATTTAATAATCATCTGTCTACGGCCAATCTAGAAAAAGAAATCTTTAACTTGACTATTTTAACCCCTAAACCTGAATTTTAATTGAGGTGGTTTCAATGTTCACATTACTTAGTCTGGCATTTCCTTGGAAGTAAAGGCAATATTTTCCTGGGATGGGATGGAAATCTTTCTAAATATAGTATAACTGTAGGCTAATTTGGATTTTTGGTGGGGCAAAATAATGCTGCATGAGACAGTATTTTTTGCTACTGTAAAAAAACCTGGTCACTTTCATTTTAACTGAAGGTAAATCTTGGCTGCTGAGACTATGTACAAAAACTGTTATGTGTATGTGTATTTTTTTTTTCAGGTGAAATAATATGATCTCTAACAACATTAAAAAGTTTTTAAGAACAGCCTTTATTCTCCCAATCCCTTCTTCTAGGTTCTATCACTGAAGGCACCTGATTCAAGTGTCCCCTTGGATGAACCTCTTGTATCTCACACTAGCCAATTTTGACAGTCTAAGTGCTCAAATTGAGCCATTTTGTTCTCTGTAAAATAAACCCAGGCCCATTATATGTGATTTTTCATTCACACA
This sequence comes from Zonotrichia leucophrys gambelii, assembly GCF_028769735.1. Taxonomy (NCBI): domain Eukaryota; kingdom Metazoa; phylum Chordata; class Aves; order Passeriformes; family Passerellidae; genus Zonotrichia; species Zonotrichia leucophrys. The sequence continues at coordinate 21,944,556 of NC_088176.1, forward strand.
CCCCTCCCCTTCTCTTCATTTTCTTCCTCCTCTCCTTACTACAGCTCTGTGAATGTAGAGTTGCAACATTGTGAGGACCAGTGTTTTCACTCCAGGCATGTCAACTTCAATCTGCTGCGATTTGGTGTGAAATCTGTGCCATGGTGTGGGGCAGAAAGGTCAACCCCCCCATAATTGATGTTGCTTATTCATCTGCTTCCCGTGTATTTTTCTCTCCACACACTGGGCTTTGTTTGGATAAATTGTTTGAAGATTTACTGTAGTTCTTAAAGCCTGAGAAGCGGCTCCTGCTGTAAAACTTCAATGTCCCCGCTAGGCAGGAGGCTCAGCTAGGATGACACATAATGGCATTTAGACAGAAAGATCTTTTTCTCCCAAGACAAAACGTAGAGGACGTCATCTGGCATAACAATTAGGACAATTTTCAGACTAATTTACTATGGAATCGCTTTGTACACTCCCCTTGTACACTGATATTTAATATGCTAATTGCTATTTAAACCTGAAATATTATTTTAAAGAATTCCTGGACTTTAGAAAATCAGTATATTGAATGGAGGGGAAGAACAGGATGAAAAGAAAGGAAAATTTCTAATGAACATGATTTTTACAATTGCACATAAGTACTTTTCAGATTATTAAGGAAAAGCCTCAAAGGTCATAAAGAATCTAAATGTAGTAATTTATTGTATTTTGGGTCACCCACATTTGTTCTGCTTATGTTAGCAAATGGCATCATTTGAGGAAGGAAAAATACAAGTGCCATTTATACACTCAGAGGGGTTTGATGGAAATTTAAAAATGAGTTTTACTAAATTTAATAAAATTCCTTGCATTTTCTGACTTCCAGTGAACATACATGTCAATATTTGAGCTCTGAGGTAAAAAATATAGGAACAGAAAGCCACAAACTTTAAAGAATGTCTGTGTCCTTGTGGCTGTAGTCCTGAAGAGAGTGCTAATCTACTGAAAGAAATCTTAAAAATAGGAGAAATACTCACTTCTTTAGTAAAGAAGGAAAAAGCTTTATCACCTAGTAATCCTGCCTGCAGATTGAATAAAATAGTTTGAAATCATTGTTTTGATTTCCATTGACTGAAGGCTAGAGTAGCTTTATTGGTTAAGCTGTTAAATCTGCTGTGGTTTAAACACACTTTTTTTCCTGATGCACCCTTGCTTCGATTGACCTTGAAACGCATTATCTCATCCTTTTTGATTTTTTAGAAGAAAATGTCTGTTGCATCAGATCATTTGAAGCAGTCTTAAAACACTGAATAAGTATGCTTTACTACTATTCTTCTTCAAGGATAACATGAAAGTGTAATGCATGAGTATTTCTGCAATCTGCTGGGTGATGTCTGCCCCTCTTGGTGATTCACTAAGGAGGCTCTCCTGCAACTAGTGAGAAAAGTCTAACCTGTGTGTGGCACTGGGAATGCCTTTAGTTACGGAATGTTCATGGTTTAGTTATGGAATACAAAAAAGCTGTGTATGAAAAAGCACCTGGCACTCTGTTTTCTGAGGTGGTCAATATAGTGTGATCCTGAGGTGTTAGAATTCTGAAAAATCATTATCTTGATCAAGAATAATGGATTAAATAAAATCCTTTTAGAACTGAAAGTAATTGGCAGTAAAATTCAAATTACTGAAATGGTACAAAATTCCCATTACTCGGGATCTAGAGCAAGTTTATGGTAGTGCATGCAACTAAAAGCAAACCTCATGGAATCATACTGAATTCACCCTGAGAATAATTCTGTTCTTGGACTGAAAATCTTACTAGCTGCTTTTTCAAGCTCGAATATAGTTACTGCAACATTTATAGATGAATATTGTGCCTTTGCAATATTTTCTTGTTATATGTCTGTCACAAAGAGTTTAAGTGAAAAGAATATGCAAAGATTCTTATTATAGAATTTGTGTGTATCTTGGTACTGGCTGCAGCATTTATTTTATGGATTTGGCATTTCTGTATATTCTTGTTTGTGCTTATTCTTCAAATTAAGAATTCTTGTCCTTAACTGTGAAATCTAAAAAAACCTGACACATCATCTGTAATTTTTAAGACTATCGCTATGCATAAAAAGTTGAAAATTACCTTGTTTTAAAATTTATTTTAAATAATACACATGCAGTCTTGGATATGGATGAATTTGCATTTTGGACAACAGTAAAAATGAAAGAAAATCAGTAGGAAAATAATAAAGGATGTCATACTGCTCCACCCTATTTATTAGACAGTATGATCATTAAAATATTGGTGCTAAGAAACTAGAGAATTGAAATAATAATGACAAATTCCTAATTTATTTTTACATATGTTCCATTTTGAAATGTAGGTGTGGGAAGTCATATCATATTTGAGATACTTGCAAACAAACTTCAAATGAAATGCTTAGCATAAACTACCCTTCCTTTAGCTTTAATTCAGACTGTTCTCATTCCTTTGAATAGTGAAAAAAAATTTCATTCACCTTGTTCTCCCTACCAAATATGGAATATAACCTTACAGCTTAAGGCTAGTTTACTCTTCTTTTTTCACTTAGAAGTGTTTGGAAAACCTGAAAGTATAATTTCGCTTTTCAGGGTAATATGCCTTTCCTGTCAGGCAAGAAAGCAGTATTTGAATTTGTTTAGGATTACTTTTAGTGAAATGGAGTAGATAGATCCCTGTATACATATTTGGAGATGCACTGTAGTAGTTCTAAGGAATTTAATGGCCTGGATGTTTTGCAATGGCTCTGTCTGCTTAAAACTTTGGAGTAGGCTGGATTAATGGAAGAATTAGAAACACAAAGCAAATCTGGGTGACTGGGCTTTCTCGTGAACAGCCTTGGCAAAAAAAAATATACGGCTCCCAGGACTAGAAAGTACTTGTTTCATGTTCATTTCTATGCCTTACTGTTATGTATTTGCACCCACTTTTTCTTTTGAAAATGATGAGTAGGAGGAACATAAAAGTGGTTTTTGACCACAGTTTAGATCCACTGTCTCTGGAAAAAAAAATTTCGACAGTTTTGTGACATGGGAAATTGAATTTTGGGAGAAGGTTTGTTAGTGATGGGAAGATTAGATTAAATAGCTTTTTAGTGATTTATTTTATTTAAACAAGCTTTGTCCATTGTATGTAAATATATGGGACTCTCAATTTGTCATGTGGTTAGAATGCACAGTAAATACAGAGAATAGTTGCATTCCTAAATTGTGAATTTTAATGCTTTCTATGTAAGAAGTATACTTTATGGCATATATTTTGTGTAATACTAGTCCAAACTTTGTCTAGTTGTGTGGTTTATTAAATTCCTATTCATTTTATAAGTGCTGGATGATTCACATTGGGATGGCTTGTTATCTCCCATTCATCTGGGCCCGACTGGTATTGCTGGTAGCAAGATGGATCCAGTCAGTGCATTTCCTTTGGGAGAAGGATTAGTCATATTTGTTTAAATGAAGTGTGAAGTCAGCACTGGTGAAAAGTGCTGGATTGACAACTCTTGAAGATGGGCTCTTGGATCCCTGTGGAACAGGGAACAGGATTGCTTTGTTTTACTGATGTACCTCTGCCCTGACCTCGGACAGTTCACTGCTAATAATTGGGCAAGCGTAGTCTCCAATTGGTTTTGAACCTGTCTTCTGCTCTGAATCTGATGGCAAGCTGCCAGCTGAATTTGCTTGGAAAGAACTTCCTCCCTGGCAGCTGGACCAGGACTACAGAAAATATGTTATCAATCCATTAGTCCTCAGTAACAACTTGGGGCAGTTTAGCCTGCTGCAGTTCTACTTCCTGCCTTCCCTCCCAGCTCAATTTTCACTGGATCATATCCCTGAACTGCTTAACCATGGGATTGCATGAGAGTCAAGGTGCAGCTGAAGGGAAGAGAGGTGAGGTCAAACAGTAAAAGCAAAGAATAGGAACATAAGAATGTGGCTGTTTCGGTTCAGACTGGCTTAATTATATTACAGTGTAACACTGCAAATAGGTGGTCTGAAAATTTCTAACATTGAAGTCTTACTATGGCCAAAGGGACTCAACTCAGTAGTGTCACTCTAAAAAAACATATATCCAAAGACATACAGATTCCTACAGAAAAAATATTTCTTTATATTGAATCTCATATCATCCTGAATTATGAAAATGACCTTGAATTGTTTTGCATGTGTGATGTGGTTATTTCGACTGTATTGCACTCTCTGTTGTAGTCCCACTATGTTTTCAAAAGGTTGGGTCCATCTTTGTCTGCTGTTGATTTTTTCCTCTTTTAAAAATCTCACCCTGAATGAATTTTGTAAATATTCAGTCTTGACTTCAGCTTGCATTGCAGTGTCATCAATTATGACAGACTGCTGCCTCTTCTCTCCACTTTTCATCTTTTCCCTGTCAAAATGCACCCTTTGGCAGAATATTTTTCAAGGGCTAAATGTGAATCTAAGGGAGTCACTGTCAGGGTATTTTTCATAATTTCAAAAATATTTTTCTCTTTCTCTTGTTTATAATTACCTCTTGGAAACTTCAAATTGAAATGTTTCTTTACAGGTTTTTCAATGCATGCCCAGTCTACTGAGAGAGCAGGGCAGATTTGAAGGTTATTGATGCATTTTTTTACCCTTTGGGGTTGGGGGAGAAGGAGGGAAAAGATGGTATAATATATATAATATATCACTCCCTCTCCCCCACCTCAATGAATAATAAAGGTATGATATAAGTACCCCAAACCGGTCCCTTGTATGGGATGCCTTTCCCTCCCTTTCTCCTACATGTTAAAAGGCCAGCTGCTCATGGTCCTTGCATCCTGTAGCAGATGAATAATGAAACCCTAAGGCAACAGCAACTGTGTGCAGTCTGCAAAGAGGCACAACTGAATACCTAGGCAAGATACTGCCCTTTTTGTCCCTTTTCTCTCCTGTTCTGATAACCGTGGGCCGGCTTAGATACCAAGATATATAAAACCTGTAATGTAGCCAAGCAAATTTTGTTCACCAAAAAAACCTCTATTTTTTCATTTTACTTTTTGATCTCCTCAGTAAATATTGAGATGGCTTCATTTGTGCAGTCTCTGAAGCATTAAACATGACACTCGTTTTCATACTTTTGCTATGATATGTGTGTCAACTTTGCCTACTGTGCTGCCAGCATGTAATTTTATTGTGAGTTTCATTATTATGGATTTCCTTTTCCCTAAAGTTTGGTCTCAAATTTTTGGTTCATTAGATAATTTTTGCTGTTAATTTTAAAGACAGAATTTCTCATGAATATGAAAGCAATTTGTACATGTAAAAGCAGGAATAAACAAGAAAAGGTCAAGTGAAAGAAGAAACATAATAAATTGGGAGCGTATAATTTCAAAGTAAGCCTAATTTCTTTGCACATTGTGGAGATAATGTGCAGCTTTGTCCATGAGAGTGTCTCTGATAAAATGAAACATATTTGCCAATAGATTCTACACATCAGGCACTCTCTTTCCATACAGACCTCTTCTCTTTAGCTGACTTTTCCCAGCAAAGTGTTTGGGGTTTTTGTGTGTCTGATTTTTAGTAAAATTTCTTTCCTCATACAGTTCAGAATTTATAAGATGAAAAGACCCAAAGGCTCTTAAGAAAGTGGGTTGTTAATGTTGATTTTGCCTTAAAGTCACATGCTACTTTAGTAATAGGTGAGAATATGGCAGATTGATTCTATCATGTTACATTAGTATCATGTTCTCTTTAATGATTAAATGATGGTCTTGGATATGGAAAGGTGCATATATATTCACTTTTTCAATTAGGTTCTCTTTTTCTCGATAATCTGGACCCAAACTCCATTTCTTAAAAAAGCCTCAGAATTCGTCATTCCAAATTTAATTGAAATCTGACAATTTAACATTTGGTAAATTTAAAAGCCTCTACCCAATATATGTTATATTGAGTGTAGAAAAAGCTGTGCTGTTTCTAAAGGTTGCTCTGTTAGTAGAGACAGTGTTAATGTGTTTTTGCAGGACTTACACAGTTGCCCAGATTTAGCTGAGGTGTCCATGCAATCTGTTGTTCTTGTGTATGCTGAGAACTGAAGTATGGTATGCCCCAAACTTGTATTGGTTTTGCAGGGATTGCCTGACATTTTAAGGCAATGGTGGCCATGTCTTAACAAGGCAAAGAGACTAAAGCTATTACTTTAGGTGATTCACAGACTATTGTTTTGGTTTTGCTTTCTTCATTTACCATTTTGAATCCATAAAAATTTTTGAGGTTTGTGTTTGTGAAATCCCTTCTTTTTTTTCAGAGGAATGGCTAATCCAATGGCTATTCCAAACCTTTTCATCACGGAATGGCAAGTCCATGCTCCTGCTTGTAGAGCTGTTGGTTATTGTGCATGCATAGAGGAGGAGTATGGCCTGCTGGTTAAAACAGGGAACTACCAGGATACTGGAAAGTGCAATTCCTGGCCCTGTCATATAATTTCCATATGACCTTGGGCAAGATATGTCAGATAAAACTGACTTCACAGGGCCATAATATAGCTGAACTGATGAGATTGTGGTGCTTTTAAATCCTCTTGAGGAAAGTTACGCAAAAAGAAATTACTACTATAGTAGGATAGTTGTGAAAATAAAGTGGGAGAACTAGCATGATTAGGAGACAATTTATTGACTTTTTTTTCTGGCTATTGAAAACTTTGCTAACTTAGCTGGGGCTGGAAGAGTGGATGCAGTGTGGGTTTGTTCCTGGCCTTGCTGTGCACGTGCAGCTCCCATTAGTGCCGGCAGGAGCCCGGTGCTCGCATCGCGAGAGCAGAATGGACCCCCGCGTGCGTAATGATAAGTTACACAGCATCTTGTGGCTCTGTGTATGATTTCTGATCTGTTGTGCCAGAGATACTACAGCATGAGAGAGAGCTGCTGTCATTTTCAATAGGAAGTGAGAACTTTAAGAGCCTGAGAACTGTCCTCTTTTTTGAATAGCACTTTTGCTGCATGAAGTGTAATTTATTTTTATCACAGCAGGCATAAAGCTTCCAGGTTTTCATAAAGAAAAATGATCCATATAGAGCCCATGTCGACTGAAGCATCATTTGAAAACCTGTAAATTCAAAACACAGCTCTTTCTCAATGCAAAGTATTGTTCCTTTTTTTTTTTTTTTTTTGCTGCAGCTTTTAATTTTTTAGTCCTGGCATTTCATTAGTACTTTAGATGTACTGTAAAAAAGTGGTTTAATGTCCATAATTACATTTCTAGCTGTCGGTTTGCCTGTATAAGGACACATTACTTAATTATACTAACCAAAACTTCTTCAGACAGGATTTTTTGGGCTTTCCGTATCTTTCAGGGTGATACTTAATTTTTGGATTTTTTTTAAAGCAACAAATTGTATAAATCATTATAATTTGAGAATAAAGTGGAAAGGAGAGGAAAGGATGGGGTAAAGGGGGGTAAGAGAAAGAAATTGTTTGCATCTTGCCTGATACACAAACACACAAAAAGAAAAGAAAACAAAGGAAGAGCAGTTATTAGTCCTACAACTTGTCAGTTTGATTAGTGAACGGTTGCCTCTCTCTCTTCTGAGAAAATACAACATCTTTAAAGGATGTCCATTCTTAAACGTAGAAACCCCCGCATTGTGTCTGTTAATGCATAATTGGACTGTCTTTTAATACAAGCAGAGGCACTTGTTTCTGAATATAAACCCTGCACCTCAACAGGTCAGGAAGATAGTAAAAACCTGTTGTTTGGCTTTGTCTTGGGGAATAATGGAGTCACTAATCTACTTGATCTCTGGGAGTCAGATAAAGAAGAAAGTGAACGATGCATACATTTCAAAGATGGAAGGCACTTGTAAAAGCAATTTCTTTGGAGGGAAAAAGTAGAGCAAAGGCTGTTGGAAACCTTTTAATTAGTACTAATTACCTCAGCAGAAAACGTTGGAAGCTTGAAAGGATTTGTGTCAGCAAGTGAAAGATCAAAGATTGCGACGCTCGCATTTTAATCTGTTGGCTATAAAAACGAATAAGGGGGTGGTAATGGGGCCCATGAGAATGACAACCCAGGTGGTGGAGGCCTTAATCCCTTCTTTACTGCTAGTGCCTGAGGCCTAGTTCCAATTACATAATAAGATGATTTAATTTTTGCTTTAATTTTAACAAAAATTAAGTTTATTTTAGCCTTCAGTAAGGACAAGACAAGGTTTCCAGACAAAATCCTCTCAATTTATTTCTTTTAATGTTTTAAGTCCAAGCCTTTACTTAGCTTTTTTTTTTTTTCCTAAGTGGCTGAAGCTGCTCTGTAGAGGGCCAGGAGGCAGCAAAGGTGCTTTGATGTGGTCCCTGCAAACAGGGAGGGGCTGGCCATGGGTCACTGATGGCCACTGTGGAGGCATTCAGGAATCCAGTAGTGCCCTCTCTCTTTTTTTGCTTATTTGTTTGTTGGTTTGGGTTTGTTTGGGTTTTTTGTTTGTTTGCTTTGTTGTTTTTTTTTAACAAACTGCCTAATTGCGTCAGTGAAGAATATTTTATGGGCATGCTTGCTGTGATATTTTGCTTCTGTTTTCTTTCAAAACACTCCATGTGCGTTCACATGAGTGAGGTAAATTAATCTTTTTTTTTTTTTTTTCTTTTTTTGTGGCTTGAGCAGATTATGTGCCCCTCAGAAATCTAATTGTCATCAAATTCCACTATGGACAAAAGAGTGAGCATATGGCTGAGGCTGATGGCTGCAATGTAGTCATGAATTGGATAGATTTATGTCCAGGAATTTCCAGCACTTCTACACTGCCAAGCCCAGCCCTTGTGTTGAGGGGGCGGTAGATGCTTCTTGAAATGGCATCGGGTTTATAATTCAGCTCAGGAAGTCAGGTGTTATCTATACACAGTGATCTGGTAGGAGTTTAGTATCTTTTTTTAAGGAATTGGACTTTTACTAAAGGTTATATTACTTATGCTTTGTGGATTCAAGCATGGTAAATTGCAGACAGTCATGGTTTTGTCTTCACAGGTAATTGGACTAAAAATTTGTAGGTAGTGGCAACACAAATAGTAAGGCCTCTATTCTCAATTAAAACTTTAAATTTATTCATTCAGCAATTAAAGCCTGAAATGAACTTTGAACTACATACTTTATTAAGTTATACACTGGTTTTTAAATGTTTTTTATCATGTTAAATTACTTCAGCATCAGGTTTTTATGGTGGATGTCTTTATGCTGATGTGATAGAAAGCAGTGTTCATTTTAAAACATTGTTTGTTTTGATGGAAGTCTTTTGGTCCCTTGGAAGGTTTTGTATGTATTGGCATGACAGGAAAGCATGAAGCAACCTTTTCAAAGGTAGGACTTGATCTTGGAGGTCTTTTCCAACACTAGTGTATGCATGAATCCATGAAAACCCAGGTGTTAGAGTTGCAAAGGAAACAACACTCAGGGTTGTTTTCCTTTTGCTTGCCTTTTCCTAATCTATGGAGTGTCTGTTGCCTTTAACCATGCTTAAAGGAGGATCTTGCTTTGAATCTCATCCTAGGACATGGAAAAACACCTGGACTGAGAGCTGGGTTTCTTTCCAGATCAGTGTAGGGGAGTGACACAAGCCTGTATTTTTGGGAGTGGCTCTTTCCTGTCAGGTTGCTCCATCCTCGTCACGGCAGGTGACTGTCCTGGTGAAACTGCTCAGGAGGACCCAAGGTGGTTTTCTGTTTCTCCCGGAGGTGTTGGGGCAAAACCCTCCCAGTTTAACCAGGTTTAACAGATTATATGGAAGTATTTTGAAAATCAAAAAGACATAAGAACACACTTATCTCTGAATTTGAACTTATATATCAAAATTTTTTGCAGGATTGTTGTTCAAACAATTAGTACTGAGCAGTTACCACGCAAAAGTGCTTGACTGAGTGTAGTGTGTAGTAACAATTCCCAAAAGCCATGGGGTGTTTCCTTGCTTTCTGCTCTTTGCAAGAATGATTTATGAGTTTACAAGTTCCTTCCCAAACTCTATAATTGCCCTGACAGTTTCCCAGGTGGACTCTATCCAAGTTGGTGTAGAGCAGTACTCATTGCAGCTGGACCTTCTAATTCATCTTGAGTTAGGTATGGGACTTATTGTTCTTTTTGTCTTTATTTAGATCTTTTTTTTTTACCTCTTGAGAAACACTGTACCATAGTAACTGGTACTACATTTCCTTGAAACACCACACATGCCTGAAAGTAAAACAAAGTTCTATTTGGTAATACTTAACTGAAAGCTTTTCGTTTTATGAATGGAAACAAGGGCAAATATGAAATTTGGTCTTTGCATATACTTAGCAGATCACCTTTCCCCTTGTTGAATCCATCTTCTCTAGGATTCCTTGCTTGAATTACAGCAGGTTCCCCTTCAGGTCCAGGTCTTGGCAATTGATCTTAATCCCACAGTCCCTTCTGTTTTAGTGCTGTCAGAAACCAGAAACTGAGGTGATCATGTTTGGAAACTGTTGGGGATTCTCCGTTTTCTGTCAATTGAGTGGCTCCTCCTTTCCTTGAACACAACTATTTCTTCTTTCTCCCTGGCAACGTCAAACTGGCCACTTAAATCCCACTCCAGCTGGACTGGTCCTCCTCTGTGGCATTCATACCTCCTTGCTAAGTGTTACACAGGGCACAAGCACGCACTTCACAAATGATCTGTGGTATGCTGCTGGCTTTCTAGAAACAGATGAAACAGGATATAATGTTAACAGTGATGACAGACCCAGTAACACAGTTACTTTGTTTAAACAAGCCCATAAAAAAAGTGTTTCCCCTCTAACAGCTTTTCTGGTGTTGCAAACTTCCACTTGCATAATGTACAATTCACTGGAGATTGTGCAGGCATAAGCAAAAGAAAAAGCTGTCTCTTGCTTGTGTGTACTTGCACTTTAGAGTAAAGCACATCCAAGTGGAAGATTTGCTGTCTAGCACAAGGTAGTCTCCCTGAAAGGATACTGGTTCTTCTAAATTGGCTCAGTCATGCATAGACCTTGTATGCTTTTACCCTAAGTTTTATCGGTCTAATAATCTCTTTGCTGGCTTTTGGGACTGAAATGTCTGTTATGGTAAGGAAATCTGTTACAAACAGGTGTTTGAGTGCAGAAGAAACACGGAATAGTAAAGGTGAAAATTTGCCTTGCACTTAGACATCGTTAAAAGATGTTCAAACTTACCACCAAAATTAAAATTTTGTAAATTGTTACTGAAGTACCTAAAGTTACCTTTTTAGGGCACTAGGGCCTTGTGCATTAAAGATACTGATGAGCAAAGTGTTTAGGAAGCGGATATTAAATGCTGCACTGTGATTAATATAAATATTGAAGAATAACCTAGGTCCTTGCTTCAGAAACATAAATGTGTAAATTATTCTCAAACAAAATTTTAAAATATGTAACAAACGAGAAGCATGCGTGAACAATTTTGTTGGTGTAATTTAGAATACTCTCATTTCAATCATCAGAAGATATGTGATTTTTGGAAGCTCACCAAGAGAGATTCAGTTACTCATATTTGTTTGAGAAAGGGTACAGTTTAAGTAGATCTTATTAAAAAGAAAACCCCCAAAACATTAATGCAATTAATCTCATTTCAGTGCTTTTTAAAATCTATTTAAATATGCATTCAAGTATTTCAGAGAAATAAGACTAAGTGTTTAGAAAGAGATGAATGCAGTGGCTATTAAGTTTTAATTGTCTTTAATCTCTTGCTACTATGGCAATAAAAATAAAAACTTTTAAGAGGAATATTCCATATAATGCATTATTTGGTAGGAATATTCTTAGTCAGCAGAACCGTGTAAGCGGCACATTTTCTGCGTTTCCATGATTTGAGTATTTAAGTCATAAATACTTCCAGTATGTTCTAGTAATCTTTGTGTTTTTCTTAATTGCATTTAACACCATTGAGAAATCTTTCTTAATATTACTGAATGTGGAAATATCTTTTAGTTGTCCTCTCCTTCTTCAGATTAAAAATCTGAAATGAATCTACTCTATCTTATTTGGCTGTACTGTTCTGAAGTATTCTGATGAGCCTGGATTAGCTGATGTGGCCTTTGGGGAGAGACACATCAAATGTAGGCAGACAGCTCCTGTGTCTGGTAACAAAGACTGAGGAGGTCAAAACCATCCCAACAGGCCTGAGCAGGTCAGTCAGAGGCAAATGTTGGAAATAAGATTTGGTGGGGAGGGGAGTAAGGGGCCTGGGTCAAGTCCTGTTCAAAAAGTCAGCTTTGTCAAAAGCTTCAGTCACATTCTTACCTACAGGCAACCTCTGCTGATCCCAACTCATTAATCGAACTGGAGAGCCGTCTTGACCCTGGCTCCTTCCCTTTGAAGTGTGGTGTCCTCTGCAGCATGAGGAAATAATTTGCTGCCTGATTCAATGAGCCATCAGTAGAGCCAGCAGACCTAATGACATGTGAGAATATTAACCTCCTACCACGAAGAGCTGTGAATCTTGAGAGGCAGTCTATAATTCACCCAGCACTCCTGAGCCTTCCCTTTCTGTCTTATTCTTGCACTCACTTTCTCACTCACGGGGAGAGAGAGGAGAGATCCTCTTGTCATAAAACTTTATTTCCTTCAGTAGTGTGAGCCTTCTGAGCTGCTTGATAATGAGTTACTTTCCTTTTGCAGTTGGATAAAATTTATACTGAAATTCCAGATGTCTGTCTTGCATATAATAATTTCTGTTTAAATTATGACACAGGCTACATTCTGTCATCAAGAGGGTGGTAATCCCAATACTTACCCAAGCAGAGTATTTTGTTTCCTTATTTATTTTTCATCATCAGAGGAAAAAAGCAAAAGTAGGAGAACAAACATGCATAACAGTGCTGTTATTCTGTACAAGAGGTGTTTTAGCTTTCCTCAATCAAGAGAATCTTTCTGCAATCCTCTTTTTTTTTTTTTTTCTACCTATAGGATGAAACAGTTATGCTTGACCTAGTATTGTGTGTTATATGCACACACATGGATGTGTTTCACCCTTTGATTCTTAAGAAATAAATAGATTGTTGGTACTATCCCACTGCTTTAAAAGTCAGAGCTGGTTTTTCTCTTGACTCCTTTAGCATTTCCATAGATTCAGGACTTACTGTCTGGTAAACTTCAGCAAGAGAGACATTGTTATTCATGTGACTAAATAACAAGAAAAGGAAAGCAAAAATGGCTCTGTGTCTATTTACTACTCAGCATGAAAATGGTGGTGATTACCAGACTGTTATATACCCATATACAGTAAAATATTCTCAGAGTTTTGTTTTCTTTTTAATGCCTTTTCATAGTGCTGATAGGCTGAATTTAGAGGTCAGAATTTAGAGGCTATGGGTACAGATGGGGAACAGTATCCAACACAGCAAATCCCAGACGAAAATGGCTATTGCTGGCAACAGTCTTGTCTGCGCTGGAAAGGTTTTGGTAACTGTTTTTGCTGTAGCTGTACTGTCAAATTTCTCATCTTTAGTAGAAACAGAGTTTGCAAAAGCAAATGAAGTTATAGCAAGTGTGAGCACTTATGGTGGTGAAAGATGTTTCTCCACTGGCAGTGAAAGTTAAGTGATGTAGTTGTGTGGCCAAAACCTTTCTGTAGGAAATGGGGCCCGAATTCTGTCTTGTTATCATTATAGAGTTATTTTGCTCCTGAGGAGTTTTTGGTAAAAACTGTTGGTGTGTGGTGTGGATCTGGGTACAGACTAAGATACCATGCAGAGAGGATAAAGGAGGGAATCGAGTCAAAGCAGGGTGGGTAGCAGAAGGAAATAATAAATAAATGGCAGTCATATGATGATTAACAGGTACTGCAGTGTCTGTGGTACGCACCTATGTAGATCCCTGTCTTTAAGTTGTTCTAAAGACATTTTTTAACATCGAGGGATTCAGTATTATGTCCATTAACAATTCTGTGCTATCATGCTTGAGCAGTCTATTAGTCGTCCTCACCTCTTATAGCTGGTCACAAAGGCCAGTCCCTTTGCCTCTCTCTGCTTCATCTTTTTTATTAAGTTTATTAAAACTAGTCAGATTATACATTCTTATGGCACAGGCTGTGCTTGGTCCATTCATTATGGTTTCTTATCTTGGCAGGCAATCTGAATTGAACGGCAGCTAGTCCATTATGCACATATGAAGCCCATCACTCCTCCAGCAATGGCCAATTCATCAAACATTTATCTTTTGCCCTCTGAGCAGTGCGTCAATTTGCTTGTCAATCCTCAGCCTTGGTTGTTGTGGAAGATGGGAGAAAAATTACTTTTCTTTTCCCCCTTCCCACTGAACTCTGGTAGTCAAAATGGGCTTTACTCTACTCACTCTACTCCCCCGCTCTCTGTGGAAAAAGGGGAGTTAAGTTACTATCTGAATTGCAGAGTGACAGATTGATCCAAGATACACTAAAGCTTTCATTATGGCACTGCCTTTGCACTTGAATTTGCTCATATTTCCATTATAATACTGGTTTTTAGTGGGTTTATAAATAGGTTCTCCATTTGGCACTTGGAGCTGAGAGGAGCTTTTAAGAATAAACACATTACAGGGTTTTAGCTCTTTGTGGGATTTTTTGTTTGTTTGCTTTTTTAAAACAGATTGTTTGTTTTTTAAACATTTTGTCAACTGTGGCTATTATTTTGCTATTTTTAATCACTAATACTTCATTGAATTCTTTCAAGTTCAGGAAATGGCAGTGTTGCCTTTATTTTTTAGATGCCATTTGTTTTATTAGGATTTTTTAATGCCATTTGTTTTATTAGGATTGGATTCCATGTTAAGATTGGGGAAAAAGACAAAGAAAGAATCTTTCATTCAAGTTTTTCTCTTAACTCATTGCTATTCTTCATCAAGCAGTTGTAATGATTTTTAGCAGAAGGATGTTTAAGTCTGTACTTAGGAATTTTAGGCAAGTGATGCATAAATGAACTATTAGTGGTGTTTTCTCCAGAATGCCCATTGATAAGCTATGAAAATATACAGTCACTTTCTCTCTGCTTGGTAATTTTTTGCACTGTTTTACAAACTGTATTTTCTTATAGGATGACTAGATGATTAAGAACGTATTTTCCGATCCATTTTATATTATTTTGTAATATTTTATTTAGTTTATCTGAAAACAGCCTTCTCACAGGCTATAGTACACTGATTGTAATTTTATTTAAATTTAAACAAATTTGTAACAGTAATATAAAATAAAATCTTGGCATATTTAGTCCCAAAGATGTAATATAAAAAAAATAAAGCAAAAAGCAACCTAACATGAAGGATAAAGTTTGAGCTGCGTTAATGGGATATTCTCTTGTGTTTGTGCATTAAATACACATAGTGAAATCTGAAACTTTAAGGTATTCATTAGAAAAGAAATTGAACCCCACCACAGTCACTTTGGTTCCTAATTTATCTCTTTTGCTTGGTTGGTTTGGTTGTTTATTTTATCGATGGTTTTTTGTGTTTTGGTGGTTGTTGCTGTTTGTGGTTTGTTTTTTTTTTTAATTTTAGTAGAGTCTAGGTGTGAGAGAATGGTGGTTGAACAACTGAATGGTTGACTGTAATATGTTTCGATGTAATTGGGATTTGTAGTTTATTTCACCAGGTAAATAAGGATCCTACAGGACGTGGCTCTTACAGTTTTTTACCTTAATGTTGCAGTTTCCTTTAATTTCATTGTAAGATTTCTGACAAATAAGCTCTGTTCATCCTTCCCAAACAGATGTGCTTCATTGAGCCTACCTGAAGGTCTGATTCACCTTCTGGGAGTGCCCATCTTTTCTTGCTGCCTGTAAGGAGCTGAAAGTAACTGGGCTTCTACAGATGGATGAGATGAATCTGCATTATTGCTTTTCAGACAATGCCATCATTTGAGGAACTACTGCTTATTAGCAAAATCCCTCTCTCAAGAAATATCTACATTTCTGTTTTATAATTGGTAGGAATGTTTGTGAAATATTGTAAATGTAACATCTAGAATTCAGGAGACCTCACCTCTTTTTGTCTGTTTATTTGGTCTACTTTTGTTTGGGTTTTCTTGGAGGCGGGTGGTGGCTTCTAAGGGTTTAGAAGTTTACACTTCCTTTTTCAGACAATAGAATTTGCTGTGTAAGACTTAGAACATGACTATAAAAAACAGATGAAGGTTCTGAGTTTTTGTGAATCCCCAACATTTCAATGTGCTAGCATCACTCTGGTTTAAGATCGTTGTGAAAGATGTTTTCATCCCAGGCTTCACTGGTAATAGAGTGTCTCACATAGTCTTGTATGCTTCAGGGTATGAGAAAAGGGGAAAATTGAGGGAATGCTATTTATTTTCTTTATGTCTGGAAGAAGTCAAGAACGACCATTATTTGAAAAGATACTTATGGTCTGTCCAATTCATAAGAGAAGTTTAATCTTTTCTTTTGGAGATCTCTTTTTCATGGGTATTTAATTATGGTGCTTGTTAATATCTTTTAATTTCTCTTTTGCTGATCATATTCACAGCTCTGACTCAAGTTTTACCTGAATAGTTGCTTGCCGATATTTTCCGTCTACCAGCAGAAAAATGGAAGTGATGCAAAATGCTACCTCTGGATAGTCTGCAAAATACTACCATTTCTTCTGATATTAGACAAAACGAAGCATTTCTTGCTTTACAGATTTTGGATCCTGGAGGCTCTTTACTGTCGCTTGGGTGCTTTGTTGTGTGTGTTTGTGTTCTGTCTTGGTCCAGAAGTCATGTCAGAACTGTCCATTAAAGTCTTAATTCAGTTTTCTTTTTGGTTCTATCATCATGCAGGTAACTGTAAATTACTAAGTAGATTGGCAAAAAAAAAAAAATTAAAAAATATCTTTTATTCTTGAATACTGTAGAGGCCATTTTTTGATGCTTTACTTGTATTTTCTCCACCTGATTTATTTTTCTTCTCTATCTATCTGTCTATCGATATAGATATATATACATATCCCCCTTTTTTATTGTGCTTTGTTATGTTTTGGTGAGGTTAAGTCAAAGGACTCTAGA
Source organism: Zonotrichia leucophrys gambelii (assembly GCF_028769735.1). Taxonomy (NCBI): domain Eukaryota; kingdom Metazoa; phylum Chordata; class Aves; order Passeriformes; family Passerellidae; genus Zonotrichia; species Zonotrichia leucophrys. The sequence goes on from NC_088176.1 coordinate 21,961,506, forward strand.
AGTCAGGAGTTCTGGGTGTTATTTCTTGTCTCTGGGAAAATTGCTGGAGGTCACCTTCTGTTAGTCACTTAACCTCTCTCTGCTTTACTGCAAAATGGAATTTTAAGCTCAGCAGGTTTTTGAAAAGTAATTCATTAATGTTTTGCAAAAAAATGCTTTGTAGTCCTTGGCTGGCAGGTGCTGGAGAAATAGAAATTCCATTTCTATTTAAATACTGAAATTATCTAGTACTAGGGTTCTCATGTTGATTCTGCTCTCCTGTAATCTGTTAAAACATTAAAGGTAAGGAAAAGGTATTTTAAAAAGCTCTTGTTTTGTAACAGCTCCATCTTTAACTTCTGCTAATGGCTATCTCCTGTCAACAAAGTGCAAATCAATTTCAAGGCTAAACCCAAACTCTCTCATTTGCATATTGTTAACTGCTCTCTCTTTTCCTGTTAAACAGGAGGAAAAAGTCAATTAGGTATGAGGCAGCTGTCTTATTAATGAAGGGGTGGGATAAAATGTGAGCAACTCTTCTTTTGTAGCATATGCTTCTGAGCAGCTTGTTTTTCTGAACAAGGACAACTGCAGAGTACCAAGTTTTGTCTGTTGCTTGTAAGTCTTCTGCTTTTTTTCATTTATGAAATCTCATATTTTCATTGTCAAATATTACCAAAATGAAGAGTTGCTCTTTACTTTCATTGTAACCAAATCCCTGTCAGGCTAGAGGGATCACATGAAAATAGTGTAGTTGACAATTACCATGCATACACATACATAAAAAAAAAAAAATCTCTGTCATGACATTCCTTTATGATTAAAACTTTGTTATAAACCATGAATGAATTATGGAAAAGAAAGCTGGAAGAAATCATACTGATTAGCCAAATGTCTTTTTGGATAAAAAGACATTTCTGAGACCTTTATATTCTAAAGGATTATTTACCGTCTACTTACAGAGCATCTTAAGTCGTTTTGCAGAGGGAGTCAGTTTCCTGTTTAGCGCAGTGTTTTTGTAAGCTAATGAGGGCAAAGCGTGAGCCATAGGCAATGATGCTGTGATATTAGCTGTGACAGGGAGCTTGATCATAATTATCTTAACGAGGATAGGGTTAATTACAGTGGAAACTTAAAGTTTTTTCTGTTTGAATGAGGCGGCACTGAATACGTTGTGATGTTTTGTCGGTTTGATGTGACTTTGAAAATTGCAGTGGAAATCTCTTGGCAACACTTGCTCTCCTCTGGGAGCAGAGTGTGAGCCCTGCAATGAGGTAACTGAGACGGTACCTGTGGGTGAGATAATGGGCAGCTTTCATGACATTAGAGCAGGGACAAGCAACATGCAATCCACCTTAGTGATGTTTATTAGCCTTTTGAAAGTAAGGGAAACAGCTACTTGCCACCAGCCCTTCAGTGCTGGTTGCATTGTTGTGGTGAGATTGTGTGTTTGTTTTAGTATACTAACATGGAGAGACATTTTTTTATGCTGTGAACTATGAGAAAACAGTACAGGTTTAACTTTAGACTGGTTCTCTTTCGTAGGGGATTTCCCTCTTTTTATCCTCGTCTCTTAGGTTGCTTGTGCCCTTCTTCCTCTGTTGTGTATATATAGGCATTCCTTTCCTCTTTTGTAATGGGCTCATAAGGAAATACTTGGAGTGCATTAATATTACTTGCTTAACCTCATTAAAAATAAAAATGACAGTATTTTGTACTGATTTCTGTCTCAGATTCTCAAAAATACTTTCTTTGTACCAATTTACAATTGCAATCCTTTCTTATCCCCCATCTGCAGATGGGAAATTGAGGCTCATGGAAGTTATGGGACTTGCTGAAGTTTGTAGCATAAAACCAGTTGTGTGGATTGTACTTAAAACTTTTACACTTTGGAGTACAACTGCTGGGAAATATTTCCTAATATATTATAATGGTAGACACTGTTGCATAGAATTCAGTAGGTAGTAACACTGGCAAACACATTTTTGCCCTTTTTGTTTCTTTGCCACGTCTTACCAGTTTTGTTTTGATGCTTCTTTTTTCTTAAACAGAAGTTTAAGATGAAAAAAAAAAACATGAATAGCAAAACAACATATGGCTGTAAATTTATATTAATGGCTATGCCCTCTCTCTGTACTGTGGCACCCCCTCCCATCTCCCTGGACTCTGAATTTAGGTGATTAAATCACCAAGTGCACACTGCTCTGATGACATGAAAACAGCAATTATAAGCAACCCCCTGTGTAACATGGCTCCTTTTTAACTGAGCAGCTAATAACATTACATGGCAAAAATTATCAAAACCAGACAGGTGTAAGGAGATTTGTGCACAATTTTCTCTGCCTATCTATGAAACTAGTACCCTTGTGTTCAGCCCAGGGTTGTGAAAGAAAGGCTGTTTCAATAGGCAACTCCCTCTAGTGTTTCAAGGCCTTTTGTCCCACTTCATGGCTTGTCATTTTGTTTTATGCCTCCCCTGCAGCAGTTTTGGATGTGCGCTTTCTTCTCCTTGCCAGTTGCCAACCATTTGCTGATTCTCATGATAAGAGTATTATATTTGCATAACATAACTCAAGAACAATGTGTATTTTGATGCTGACACTGACCAGAGCCCAAGCAGTGTTTTTTCACAAAGGACCTATTAACATCCCATAAGGCTCTGTGGTGCTGACAAGGAGGTGGCCTTCTCTGAACTCTTTTGGCAAGTCAAAGTCATACATTGAAATGTGAGGTTTGGAAATAATCCACTATTTATATAATAAAGAGTATTTAAGGGGAATTTGCTAAACTAGGTTTGTCAAACTGAAATGAAAACTCATAACAGCTTGATAGACTCACTGCTACTTCCTCCGAGTTGTTTTGCCTTTTAAAGGTACTTGGTGGAAAGCGCCGTCTAAGATGTTTGCTGCTTTCTCCTCGAATCTTGACTTTGGCAAAACCAAGTCTGTTGTGACCTTTTGCTGAAACAGCTAGCTCAGTGCAGCATGCTAGCACAGCTTTTATTGGTGAACAATTTATGTAGGCTGAATTGAGGTTTTTTTCCCAAAACTCTTTGTTAAAGGCACATGAAAAACATGTGATTGTTACTGTGGTGATTATTTCAGTAAAATGTAACACAGAGGCCTTTACTTTTTCAGCTTCAGAAATGGTAGTATCAATGCTCTATAACGATATAGAAATGCCATAGGGTATAGGTGGCAAATTTTTTCAGGTTCAGCTGCTGAGCATCAAAATGGCATAAGTGATAGTTTCCTCTCCCTTTCAAGCCAAGAGACTCTGGAATCCTTGGACTGAAATACACTGTTGCAGTGTTGCAAAAATGTACTTGAATATTCATAGTTCAGCGTGCAGTACCCAGTGTAAAGGTCACACACTTGGTTTCTTTGGTTGCTTGAGGTGTCTTAGTGTGATCTATAAGTGGTCTGTAGGTTCCAGCTACAAAAGCAGTATCTTGTTTTCATTGCACAGATGAATGTTAAATTGCCTTTTCTAATAATGTGTTTTCCTCCAGTAATTGTGTCTGTGGAACATTCTAACAGAGACCTTGGCTGTACTTCTATCTTTGCCAAAAACTGGGGGAGGGTGTGGAAATCCCCTCAGTATAAATGTCATTGGAAGCTGAATAAATAGTATAACCTGCATCTCCCTTATTCATCACATTCTATAAAACAGCCAGGAGATACAGTGATGATCTTCCCACTGGTAGGCATAGTAGATCAGCTGTCAAGTCATGCAATCTCAGCATATCTTTAGGTGTCTGGTAGGTGAATGAGCTGTGAATGCATGCCTGTGCCTATGCTTTGTATATCATGTGCCTTAGTTGATTAATATGTAGGGAGTTTTTTACTGTTGGAAGGAGCAAGCATTAAGAATCAGGCTTGGAATAGATGCCTTAACAAGGTAATGAAATGTTCTTTTTAAGTTTTTTGGGTTGTTTTTTGGTACTTTGCTGTGAGAGGAATGAATGCTTCCAGAACTTTGTTTATTTACAAGCAATCATCTTCACTACCTATCAACACTACATGTTGCCAAATGCTCCTTTTTAAAGCTGCTCTCTGCAATGTGACCTGTGGCTTGACAGTGGGACAGTAAGTTCCAAGAAGGAAGAAAGCAAATGCCTTTTCTGTCAGGAGTAATTCTGCATTTTATTTTGTAGAGAACATTTTATTTTGTTTGCATGAACTCAAGACGCTAATTAAGAGGTTAATAAAAAGGGGCAAAAATTCTTTCTACATTTCCTAATATTGCATGTAAGGTAACTACTAAGAAATGATACTTGAAGTTGTATTTATTATTGTTAGCAGGGTATGATATTTCTTGGCAGAAATGATGGATGACAACTTAAATTTGTGTCCAGGGAATGAAGGTGAACTGTGACAGAGTTATTTATCTTGGGAATGGAGGTTAGGGTCAGGCGAGGCTGGGTGCCTGAAGGCACAAGACATTGACAAATTCATCCTGCAGGCCCCATATCTGAAGCCTTTTGTTTTGGATCCTGGCTACTCACTAAGTGACCCGCATCCTTCATCCTGCCAGCATGTGAAGGATGTGTTGCAGTGCCAGCACTCCCCTTGCCACTAATGCTTGTCATTCACTCTTCTGACAGGCCCAAACCAAAACTATTCCCACTCCTGAAAGGGAAGGTTAAAATATTTATTTCAGCTCATAATGGCCTCCCTGATTTAGTGGAGTATCATTTTTCCTGTTGCCTTTGTCGTTTGCAGGTCACTAGAAGGACTGAAAACATTCAGTTACTTGGAAGAACTGATCTTGGACAACAATCTACTTGGAAATGACCTTCTGTTACCCAGGTTACCCCACCTCCATACCTTAACGCTCAACAAGAACCAAATATCCTTTCAAAGAAATACCTGCAAAATGTCAAATGAGTTTTATGTGTCAGCCAAATTAAAGTATGTGAAATATAGTTCATGTGCCGACAAAGCATTCTCTCGTTCGGCACCTGGAATACTTCATAGTAATTTATTACAGGTCATTCATAAATGAAATGCACCATTATATCTTCCTGTTGCTCCATTTTAGTGAGAGATCTAAGTTATGGCTCTGAAGAAATCTTTCTAATAGATAAAATAGAGAAAGAAAATAATGTCAGTGCTACCCGTGTGCAGCAGTCAGTTCCTGTGTTTGCTTGGGGTTCTGTTGCAGGCTGACCTCTAGTGGAATAGAGCGTGCAGTGAAACGCTCTCAGGTTTTAGTACTTCAAATAGCTCTTAAAGCATTAAAGTTAAGTAAGATAAAATTAATTAAACACACATAATAATTTTAATGTTTTTCTCTATTTTCATGAAACTGGTAATATGCACAGTCGGCTAGCTGCTATGCAACTGCAGCTGTAAAAGCATATCACTCTCTTCTTGCTATTCCAGTTCTGTATAAATTCACATAAAATGCTTTTCAAATCAAGGTCTTAATAAAGTAAAGTCTTTTGATGTATTGCTAAGTCCGGTTGTAACCAATCAGTCACTTCTCCATATGCCTAAAGTTAGAGCCTATTTCTGTTTATTAAGAATAAATATGTCAACATTGGTCTAAATACTCTGCTGAATCAGAGCCCCTAGTCTGTAGGCTTACGGATAATGGTCTGTAAAAACTAATTATCTGCAAAGTCTATGCATGTAGTCTCGATTATTTCATAATTTTCTCAGACTTTGACCCATCTGGAGATTTGACAATTACATCATACATGTAATGTATGATTTTGCAAAAGTGAAGGGTGATCAAACTGTGGCCAGAAGGCCAAGGGAGGCCTGCAGAGTCTTAGAGCACAGCCTGCTAAAGCCCTGGCCTTGTAATTGCAGTGTGAGGACAAGACTGCTCAACTGAAGGCTTTTATTATAGACAATGTAAACTGAGAGCAATTTACCTCCTACTAAAGCAAAATCCTCCTACTGAGAGGAATAAAAATAACTGCAGATTCTACCATTTCTGCACTTATTTTTGACTCTATAAATAAGTAAAAAACAGCAGAGTAACTTTCTTTCTTGGAGCCATGGAAATTTGCCAAGAGTGTCTCTTGAACAGTAACAATCATTACTGTACTAGGTATTTGGCTGGATTTATGGTTAATACAGGGTATTATGGATTGGATTTGAGTAACTGGTTTTATTGTTTTGTCGTTTGCTGCAATGGTAAAATCTAAACTCGTGAAGAATGTACAAGCACATTTTTGTTGTAATGATGCCACTTACAAACTGTGAAGTGTGCATGTGGCCATAAGACCAAAAAAGCACATACTTATACATAAGTATATTTGTCCTATGGGATTTCTGGAGGAGTTTCACACTTTCCAAAAAGAGGGCAAAGGTACTGAATACTAACTCAGTGAACAAAATGAGAGGGGAATAAAGTTATCCTGCCAGTAGTAATCTTTTAAGAGTTTCTGCTGGTCCCACAGACAGACTGGAATAGTATTGTCAAGTGAGTAAGCTCTCAAAGTCAATGATAACATGATAAGAAGGATTTTATGTGTCCTGGGATTTTATTTTTAATTTAATCTAAAAACTATGAAGTTAGAGCTTTGAGAATATTGAAGTACCTAGGTTGTAGAAATAATATATGCATTTTGTATTGTGCTACAAATAACTTAATAGAGGAGTTGCAGAAATAGTTGTACAACACCTGCTGTATACAAACTGCCCAGAGAAGAAAAATTAACTGCTATCCGTCACTAACATCCTGAGCCCTGGGGAGCAGTGATCTCTTGTAGGGAGGACACATCAGTCTACAGAAGCACAGAGACCTTCCAGATGCCTCTCCTCCATGTTAATGCTGTGTTTGAAAAAGGTCTTATTTGAACTTGAATCACTTCTTTTAATGAATTATTCCTCTATAGAATTCTTCAAAAATGTTAAGAAAAAAATGTACATTTAATAGGATTATGAAATACATTACAGAAAAGATTGTTCAGTATATGACAGTAGCCCTATATAAAGGACACAATTGAACAAAGAATACTGATCTGAAATAAAACTTCAGTGGGTGGAATATTGCCATGTATACATAAATATATACAGAGAGAGAGTGAGAGAGAGATGAAAATAAACAAAAGGCCAAACTGAGCCCTTTGAAAATTGGATTACATGTAAACTTTAGAACACATATGAGAGCTTTCTTGAGTATCTCTTAATATAACTGTACTCTTCTCTCCATTTATTCTGGCTTCATTTTGATCCATATCCTGTTTTGATAGTTCTGATAAGAGCTTTCTACTCCTTTTGCATGGTTCACTTATTGTGTGGCATTGCATGTGTAAATAACATTTCGGCCCTCCTAACATAATGTCAGGATACTGTACAAATATGAAAGCTTATCTCGAAATCAGGCAAAAACTAAGAACAATCACCTGGTATTTTTTTCTTCTGGTTGCCTATTTCAGTTACAGTCAGGCCACTACCAATTTTTTGCTACAAGTAGAAGGAGTAAATTAAAATGTAACAATTAAAAAAATGTGTTACCACTCAACTTTTCTGTAAGGTATAATCTGTTTAAAGTCTTTTAAAATGCAGTCTATATAATGGAAATACCTAAAGGAGAGTCCTCAACACTGTGCAGTGTTAGATTATGTATCTAACATGCTTTATTTTGTGTATATAGTTATTTTTTTGGTTATTTTTTTTAAAGTCTGATTTACTTTGGGAAACATATCTTAGTTTCTTTCTCACATACAGTGGACAGCAAAAAGCAGTGCAGATCAGGATGGATGGGGGTAGATGGGAAGCTGCTTTTGGAGGAGGACTTATGACTGCAGTCTCTATTCTTGTAATGGGAAGCCTCATTTCTCTTTTGAAGTGTGTTGACTAGATACTACGAATCAGTCAGGAAACTTGTAAATAGAATTATTTCTCTGTGGGTGTTATAGCAGTGTGAGGATTTGTGCCTTTTCACTGTGCTGATCTGGATGGGTATGGAACAATATAGTATGGACTTTTCAATTTCCTTTACATTTCAATCTTTATATTATTTGTCAAAACTACTCAAATGAGCAGCTTTAAAATTTGACAAACTATCAAAAGTTTGTCAAATATATGTGTGTGTATAGATATATATATATATATATATATATATATATATATATATATATATTCATGCCAGTATGCTGAAAATTAGAAGCTGTTCACTGCTTCATTTCTAAACAGACAAGTCTGATAATGAACCAGATCTGTGATTCTTTGTAGTAAAACTCCATTTCTCCTCTTAGTCCAGTAAGCGTTATATTTAACATGTTTTATATACTTTTGAGGAGCTGGTACTAAAGTTTCTTGAGAAAAAGGTGTTCAATGTAAAAGTAGCACACAGGGAGGAGAGCCATGAGGATGGTGAAGGGCTTGAGAGGAAGCTGAATGGCAGCTGAGGTCCCTTGGTCAGTTCAGCCTGGACAAGAGCAGACTGAGAACAGACCCCACTGCAGGCACAACTTCCTCTGAGGGGAAGAGGAGGGGCAGGCACTGATCTCTGCTCTGGGGTGACAGTGACAGGGCCCAAGGCAATGGCCTGAAGCTGAGTCAGGGGAAGTTTAGGTTGGAAATGGTTTTTCACCAGAGGGTGGTTGGGCACTGGAACAGCTCCACGGGGCAATGGTCACAGCACCAGCCTGAGAGAGCTCATGGAACAATTGGACAATGCTCTCAGGCACTGGGTGTGACTCTTGGGGATGTCCTGTGCAAGGTCAGGAGATCAATTTAATCATTATGGTGGGTCCCTTAAAACTAAAATATTCTGTGGTTTTATAATTGACTATATTTCTAGGTTTTGAAAGGTTTAGGGAAAAAACAAAATATTTCATACCATGGAAAATCTAGAACCAGGCAGAATGTCCATAATAGTATGTACATTTCTTATGGCAAGAGGAGCTGATTCAGACTTAGGTATTATATGTTCTTGAGTCTTTGAAGACAGCATGTATTAAGTACCTCAACTGAACGACATACCAGTAAGTACTTCTGGAATAATTTGTCTTCACACAGGTCTCTTAATAATCTCTAATATTTACAGATTTGCTTATCACCAAAACTATAGATTGTAATTTATTTTGCCTCTGTTCTTGTTCCTAAATTGTCCTCAAGTGCCTGAAGACACAGAAGTCCCAGTCTGACCAGAACCTCCTTATATTAACTGCTGAAGACTTGATGTTTATATTGAGTGAATACTTTAAAGATACAAAATCTCTCCTATAATGCATGGTTCCCCAGTCCCTCTAAACAGACAAGTGAAGTGGTGCAGAACTCTTCCTGCATAGGCTTCTGAGTTCTCCACACTACAACTGTGGATTTAGTGAAATCTGTGTGGCTTTTTAGAGAACTTGTGTAGCTAATGAGCCAAGAATCTTTCTTCTAGAAAAGAAGATTCTTCTAGATTATTTTTCTGAAGTAAAAATTAAGTCATGTGAAGGCCATCATGGAGGAGAGAAGTAGCCTTCTATGCACCTTCCATACATCTATGGAAGCGAGAAGTAGGCAACAGTCCAGCTGATTCCTTATGCTGTTCTACAGCTGAGCTTGCAGGAGTGGAGCTGCAGATATCAGAACTTTTTTAAAAATTGTGATCTGCTACTTCATTTTTGTCTTTGTGATGCTTTGTTACTTAATAACATTGAAATGTAGTCCTCAAATCTGCAGCCTTGGAACCACGGGGATTCTAAAATGCGTTTAAGAGCACTGGCAACTCCAGCTACATAAAGAAAACTAATGCTGCTCCAGTGGGCAGAATGGGATTTTTTTCCCATATATTCAGTATGCAGGAAGCTCTCCATGAGATATATGGACTTAGTTAATTACCATCCTCTCTGCACCTTTTTCTTCTTGAGCAAAGTGGTTTCAAAGTCAGTGAGCAAGGCCTTATCTTGAGGTCCTATCTCCCTACCAGATAGGGTTCAAGCCAGAATGTGGCATACAAATGACTGTGTGTGACATCCTATTGCACACAGAGAAGAGGGAGATGTATACTTGCATATTGCAAGCTATTTCTGTGGTTATCCAACCTTGAAGACCTAGCACATTCTAATGGAAAAGCGTTCAGGTGGCAAAGATCTTTTCATACTGCATTCAGAGCAGAATTGGTAACTTCTGATTCAAGGCTATTTGTGTGTGGAACAGCTTGTGATTGCTACATCATGTTTGTGATAAATTTAATTGAAGCAAATGTTTCAGCTGGGAATAAGTAGAGGTGTCTTGCTCATTTATGACTCTGGTAGAAGTGTCATTCAGCTGTTTTAATGTTAGGTTGATTGCAGCAACTGCATGACAGATGATTAGTTGGCAGAAAACTTTTGAATGACAGTTTGGGGACTTTCTATGTGATGATCTGGAATTCTGCATGATATTCCTGATATTCTCATGTACATATTTCAGAAATATTTTGAATGTATGCTGATTGCTCTTTACTGTACCTCCTTGCTTCCAAGAACTTTCAAAAGCTGTAGTCAATGAAGTTCATTAACATGGAAAGTTCTCCTGCAACTCTTTTGGGGAAGTGGAATGACTCTTTGAAAGATAATAGTGGAGCAACCTGGAAAGCACTGCGAGAGAGAACAAGAGTGGTTACTTTTCTGTATTTGAGTGTGTGACTAGTAAAAAGAATTGCTAGTAGACAAAAGAGTCAACAGAAAGGAATTCTAGATTCTCTTGCATATGTCAAAGTATATGTAAAAAGTAATTGTATGGTGACATAGGAAATGTAGAAGTTTTTTTAGACAGAATAAATTAATTTAGAAACTTAGCATAGATTATGTTTCTGCATGGGTTTGACCTGCAGTTTTTCCCGAGAACAAGTGTGAATATGGTTATACCAATAATACTGGTAAGGAAGGAAGAAATGCTCTGGTGTTTGGGGATAGCCAGCATTAGTGCTCAGTACCTAAAGCATCTGATCTTTATATTACTCTCCATAGAGGGTTCGTGCAGTGTCTCTGCCCTGGAAATTTGCAGAAAAGACACAGCTAAAGAATATAGAAAAACACAGAAGTCCGGAATAGAGGAACTCGTAAGATGTCATGCAGTAGGTTCTGTGTGAATCCATTCAACCTCTTAGAAGTTTAGCAGAATAGTCTTTTCCTATGCTTGCTGTCAAAAGACACAGTTTAGCATCAAAATGACTGTCCCTGCTTGTGAGGTTCTCCTAAAACTAAGTCAAGCGGCACTATCCACTCAGAGTTCACAACTTTGTCCTTGTGCAAATGTAATATTCTCCGGGAACTAATCTTTGAATGGTTTGAAAGGGAACATAGTCCTGGCTAGCCACTAGAATTTCAGTCCAGGCTACAAGATTTTCTGCAAAATAAACAAATGAAAATGCTGCAAGCTTGCACAGGCAGTTAATTCTTAGCCAGAGACAGAAGACACATCATTTGCTTTGGGCTTTTGCTTGTTCTTTCTGCCTTTGAGAGAACCTCAAAAACAGTGGTATTGAGTATGAGAGGGTGAAATCAGGCAAGTCAGAACATGCCTATTTGTAAGATATTTTTGGTGTATATGTCTGCTTGTGAACAGTCTAAGTATGCATGTGTGGTATGCACATTGTAACAGTCTGAAGAGGCTTTAAAAGTTCATCTGTGAGAGATGCCCAGTTCTTTTAAATGCTTCCCTAATTTAAAACTAGTACAGTCTTTTGGATGAAATTTTACAGTATGTCCAGTGTATTTCTGTTAAGTGTTCCTGAAGACCAAGTTACATTTTTGGAGAGAGCCATTGTTGTATAATTCCTGAGAATATTACAGCTTTTGAGCTGTAGAGCTGATGATTTTAAAATTTTAATTTTTGTTTGATGTCTGTGAGAAAGAGAGGCATTAATAGACTGGTAATGATGGCACTTGAATTAGGAGATGGATTACTACACTAAGGATTTTAAATTATCACAACAGCAGTACTTTAAATCATTTTTCAAACAGTAGACTATAGTGTAAGTGTTGGCATTGCTGTTACAAATTCGCCTGGTGATCAGTGACACTGACTTTAGACAGATCAGTCCAGAGCTGCTTTTAAAGAGCTCTAAATAAATAAATACATTTTCACTAGCACTGTCCATAGATTTAATTGTGGGTTTTGTTTTTTGGAGAGAATGGAGCTGACATTGGTCTTAGAAGTGGCACAGCAGGGTTTTGCAACTCTTTGGCTCTGATTGCACCAATATGGCACTGCTTGGACTGCAACAATAAACCATAAAAATGGAGCTGGCAATAAAATTTCAGATTTGCTTTGATTTTCTCTCTCCATATTTTCCTAGCATTGTTTTAGAAAGACATAATGCTTTTGGTGGCATCATATAGTTGCCGTATTGTGATTTAAATAAGTATTTGACATGCTAATTAACTGAACACTACACTAGAAGTGCACCATGACTTATGAGTTATCTCTGAGAAATATTTAATCATGAGAATTTTAACAGGATATAGTTTTTTGGGGTTTTTTTGTACATGCTTTGTAAAAAACAACTGTGGTGTTAGGAGAATAGGACTTGTTGGAAAATCAATCTGTACCTTGCATTTTGTTTTTATAAGGGATAAGAAAAGATATCTAAGTCCTAAAGAAGACAAACATTAATTATTTTATTTATGATGTAACTGCTAACTCTGTTGTATGAGATACTTTTTAGGGGGTGTTTTTACATCTGAAAATAAATGCTCAGGGTTTAGATATGAGATATTATAATACAGACACTAACTTCCAAATTGGAGAGATTTAGATTTTTGAAATGCAGATTATCACCTCCTGTTATTTACCTAAAATTCTTGGTGAATATGGTGTCTCTCTCTTTTGCTTTCCATAGGCTTTTGAGGTGCAGTCTTACACTTTGTGCATATCTAAGCTGACACTGCTTTTCATTACATTTCTAAATGCATTTTGCATTTGCCTTGAAGGCTGCATGTTCAGATGGGAGTTAGAATACATGTCATCATCCACATTCAGCAAACTTCTGGGGAGAACAGCTTTACACAAGAAATACCTCTGCTGAACTGAGACGCAAAAGTCCTGCATGTTTACTTCATAAAAGAACCAAGCATTTTGAATGGCTTGGTTTTTTATGTTGTTATTGTTGTTGGGGTGTTATTTTTATGGTTTTTTTTTTTCCTTTTGATAGGAAATTACCAGATACAATCAAAGCCTTGCAATAGCTAACCTCCCGTGTGTGATTGCTGTTATGGCAATAACTGTCTTTTGTAATAATAAACCATTTCTCTCAGGGAGCCTTTTTGCAACTTAAGCAATGGTGGGAGAAATTAAGTGTTGCTCCTGGCTGAGGGAGGGTGCCAGGTTCAAGCACTTCTCTAACAGCCTTCGGAAACTTTAAAAAAGGCCTTTTCCACACTTGAACATGTGTGGAAAAACAGTTTGTGAGTTTCCCATCACAGTCACATACTTCCTGAAAGAGCCATGAAAAAGTTTATGTGTGAGCTTAAGGTCCAGGTATGAAAATGAGCAACAAGTTTGGACTCGTAATTCGTCCTAGCTAACAAATCATATGGTGCTACAAAAAGATATTTTTTTCTTGGGGTTCGGTAGATTAATTACTAGTAGAAAACATTCTGTAATGTGGCTTAGCCAAATTGAAAGTTAGAATTCCTATCTTTTCAATTAATTAGTAGATCTTATTTCAAACCTTCATTTTCCTCACTCATACAAAATATTTAAGTATGATTCTTTAGATTTTATGGAACAGAACACTGACTATGAGTGTAGATACATTGATGTTTATATATTAGGGTTAGTAATTGTTGGCATGATCTTCATGTGTGTTTGGAAATAAGCTAAAATTTCAGGCTTACAAAACATGGACCACATTTTTAACAATGAAGCTGTTTTCTCCATTCTGTATTGCTTCTGTTGCCCTTAAGATATTGGGGTGAAGAAATAAAGTAAATTCCATCAGCTAAAAATAACAAAGATAACAGAAACACATAAATCAAGTATAAATAATAGCAGCAAGAGTGAACTGAGGATTTAAAACAATAGTTTGTCTCTAACAGCAGGAAGGAATAAAAACAGAGCAATGAAATATCCTTTAATGGTTTTGCATAATTATTACTCTTTAAGTCAGTTGATTTTTAAATATTGGAAAACTTTCACACACAAATGCATGGCATATTTTTTGAGAATCACAGTGATATCTTTGTATATAAATTGAAGTAAATTAGAATGTATATTTCAAGTCTTAGAGATTGTCATATGAGGCCATAACAACAAAATAGTTATTTCATCAATTAACAAATTGAGGTGCAAATGGTTGAATATTGTTGTTAGGCTTAATCCTAACATGTGATTTCCAGTACTGCAGTGGTTAAAGACAGTTTAACCTTTGTTTGCTTGTTTGTTTTATTCAGGTTTACAATAATGAAGGTGCACCGTTCTTGTTTATGTTCCCAGAAATACAGTTAAGTTAAAAAGCCTCATGAGCATCAAAATGAGAGGCTCTTTTAATGAAAAATTTTATGCTTTACAAGACTTTAAAACTTCACATATAAAGTATTTGTAACACTGAAGTCTTTAAGTTGCGCTTAGTAAAGCATTAATTGGCATGTCCTAATTGAGCAGTTACAAATGTGTTGCTGTGACACTCAAAGCGTTTATATGCTGGGAGTGAACCTGGGTTGTTGTGGTTTGACTTTTTTCTTTTTCTTTTTTTTTTTTAAACTCATTTTCCAGTGGACTGAATATATTAGTGATGAATGTGCTGTGAAACTAACTGTTTGTTTCCATGCTGGAAAAGTTTCATGGCTCCAGCAATTGCTAGCCATTTTACCACACAGCATCCATCATTTTGTCAAAGTTTTAATGTTTTGTAGTGAACCACCTAGGAAAGAAAGGCGGAGAAAAGAATGACAAAACAGCCCAATTCTTTCATTCCATGCCAAAAAACTGACTGAAGTTTATCCCTGTTTGCCCTTGGAACAATTAATGTGACATTTTCCTGAATGCCATACTAAATTTGATTGTCAGTTATTGAAATGTATGTTTAAATCAGCAGTGATGCAACTCCAAATGCTTTTTTCATTAATGTAATTGAAGCCTTAACCCACTACCTTTGACACATAACAGAATTAGAAAGCCTTTTGGACCATTTGGCTGAAGTTGTGCCCTCACTACAATATCTCAGTTTGCTTGGAAACATTGCTTGCCCAAATGAACTGGTCTGCAAAGAAAAGGATGAAGATGACTACCAGAGATACAGGTTAGTGTTTTCATTTGTAGATGTGATAAGGCGCGAAAGTTTTTGTTTTACTACTGGAAAAATACTAAACTACAGTCAACCCAGAGTCTCAAACAAGCACCTACTCTATTCTGAAAGCATTGTAATGTTCTGCCATGAAGCACGTGGGAATTTGAGTGGCCCCCATTTCGGTGAGATCATACTCAGGAACCCTGTTTCAGGAGACATTTCAGTGCTGTACAGCACATGTCTGAGTCGAGCAGGTGTGCACAGGATTTCCTGAATGTGAGTATTCGTATGCCCCTACTCAAGGCACTTCCTTCTTTAAGGCCAAGATAAGGTAAGGTTTGCATACACTAAGGGTGAAAGGCAATAAAAAAAGGAAAAAAATCACTCCACTGAGCCAGTTGCCTTGTCTTCTGCTCAAGTTTGATATGGTGCTACTTTGCTTCTGCTGTAGTTATCAAGCCACTATTAACACAGAATAAATGACTCCTCCTGTATTGTGCTGCTTCACTCAGAGCAGTTACATTCTAATGAAAAAACCCCAAACTGTCTTTAAACTAGCTTTATAATGTAATGTCAGTGAGCTAGATTACACAAAAGGTCATCTGAAATTTAATATGGAGACTTGATAAAATGTTATAAGTCCAACTGAAATGTTGCTAAAAGTTGTAAGGATTATATAAAAAAAACCCCAGAAATACTCATAACTGATGATGGTTATGAATATGGATCCATAACTTATGGAATGTCTGCTAAGTGATGTAATTTTCAGAGCTACAACCTTAAGACAGGTGAGACATTGATTATGCAGGAATGAAGAGACATTAGATGTATTTTTCCTTGCTACCACCTGAGGCCTTATTTCAGTCCTTGTGTGCTGGCACTTTTCACATTGGCTCCAAAGAGCATTTGGAGGCAATTCACAGCCAGGCAGTGCTGGTCACCCTGCCTTGCAGAGCCTGAGCTTGCTTTTTGTTAGCATCATCCACAGCATTCAGAGCTATATAATAAACTCTGATCTTATCTTCAGGTAATCCAGTCTGTGCTCTAGGAGTTAAGATAAAACAATACAAAGTTGCAGAGACTAAAAGCAGTTTTATGGGGAATTTATGGTCTTGAATTTGTTGCATTCAGAAATGGTGAAGGTTAAGCAGCAGCTCTACTGTCCCAGATGTGCACATATACTTTTTAGTTTGTTTCAAATTTTTGAGGAGGCTTTCTAGATTGTCACACTTTCACCTTTTAATGATTCCACTTTTGAATCCAGCTTAGCGTTTTTGTTTTCATGGAGTAGAGCAGCCTAGGTTTAATAAAATATTTTCCCATTGCTTTCACACTTAAGTGGAAGGTATGCCTACTATCCAGCTTACAAGACTATAATAGTGCTGTCTCTATGTAAATTTATGTGACATGTGCTCTAGAAAATTGCTTAAAAAATGAATGATATTTCTACAGTTTACTGTTTTTCACTTTAAGTATGTTTTCTGACAATATGTCTCCTATTAATCATTTAAGCAAAAGTAGTATGTTAAAGGAGCCATTCAGAGGCAAGAATCCATGGTTCATTTAGTGCTCTCTGAAAAAATTCCTTATTGATTGACATCCTCTGTGGTTATGTGATGTAATATTTATAATATGTCACAGAGCCATACATCAAAACAAGCACGTCCCTTGTTTCATTTCAATGCAAAAATGTTGATTTCAGAGAGGTCAAAGTAGTTTCGGGTCACATCGTGGTAAACCACGGTGTCCAAGTGTGAAAGGATTCTATTTATATATTTGCTGGAAACTGCAACATTGCTTCCATGTTATTTCCTCTCAATTTTTCAAAACCCTGGATGTTTTTTTCCATATAAACTAGGTTGATTGAAGTACTTTTAAGCAAGAAGAATGGGCTTCTAATTAGTTGAATGATTTATGGTTCTGCTGCTATAATGAAAGTTTCCTGATCCCTTTCCATTATTTTTTGTTGCATTATATGAAATGTATTTGCTAGACAGCATTAGACTCAAAACCCGAAACCATGGATCAATCAATTGATCTATTTGCCTATCTTTAGGGGAATATATATCACCTACATGATGGAACTGATTACAAGTACTCTTCTGATTTCACTCTGAGTAGCTAATCCAGAGTTTTTAATACGCATTCTGAAGCATCTTGAACACAACTTTTGTCTTCTAGTTTTAGCATTTTTTAATGGTTTGAAATAGCTTTTTTTCCCTAAGATTATTTTTTTAGAAATTTATCAGAAACCATCAAAAGATTACATTCATGTGAAGTTGAATTATGTAAAAACTTGAATTATGAAAACATTGTGCTTCTCGATAACTACAAATAGCTTTGTTTTGTTCTGAATGGGAACTTTTTTTTTGTAGTTGTTTTGCAGTGACCATTGGTACCAGAGCTTCATTTTTCATTGAACTTTAATTTTGTTCCTACTGAGTTCAATTAGAGTTCAGGCTATTTAATTCCTCAACCAGAAAGAGAAAGGTGCTAGAAATCAAAGCTTTACTTAATCTTCTAATTCCAACAAACTGAAAAGATCTGTTAACCCCTCAAAATCTTAATGTTAAAAAATGTGGAAAATCATGTTTTTAAAAATTCAAGGTCCAGTAATTCACAATGATCATAAAAACAGAGGTTAAAAGTAATATTATTTACTTTAAAAATTATTAGATTTTATCCAAAATACTTGAAAAATACACAAAAGTATGCTTTTGGTCAAGAAATGATGATCTATTTCTTCAGGTGATCCACTGGTGTACCATTTCTATCCTTTTATTACTAGATCTCTCTTATAGTCTTACATTAAAACTACATATTGTGCTGAAATATTATTGTCGTTTTTTTCTCAAAGTAGTTATTTTTTGTCTAAGAACTATAGCAACTTTTGAATCAGATTTTTTTAGGGAAGAAGAAAAGTTTTTTATGCCATCCCTGCTATTCCTTCTTATATGTGTAGGAGAAAAAATTGATGAAAAAATCTCTGGGTTATTGGAATTTTTGCTTGGACAAAAATATGAAAATGGGAAGTTCCCTTCTGTGATATTTTTATAAGCAAACCTGTTTGGTTCATTTTAAAGACTCATGGTTTTTTTCCATTCTTGTTTTCATGGCTTTAGTTTCTTACTATTAAGAATAATCTTTAAGTTCTCTTTGTCTTATTTTTGAAGCTTTCTATATTTGGATTAATATTTTGCAAAGGTATATTTTGGTGGTGAGGGCAAGGGAAAGCAGAATATCTAATATGTAATGGTGATAGGAAAATTTAAAAGCTTTTGGCTGCAATAGAAAGCAAGAAACACAGAAAAATAGATTGCAAAGCAGAGTCCTCTAAAATAACCTAGTCTCCAATCTCTGCTTTGAAGATTGCAGGAAAACAAAGGTCATGACCCAGAGATCAAAGCAGCAGAAGTCAACACAGTAATTGCAGGTTGCTTCTGTTGTACTCACAGTTGGTCAGTCCTGTGGGTGCATTGTTTGCAGAGAAAGCTTCAAACGTGGTGCTAGTGAACTGTGAAAAATCATCTGGGTCACAATGTATTACAAAGCATTTGTGAATTCTGCAGGTGACCTCACCTATTTTCATTAAAGCGATATGATTGTGAAGAATTCATGCCATGTGTGAAGTTTTCAGTGATTTTTCATTCTTCTCTGCTCCTTATTGACATTTCCTGGAATGATGCATTCATTAAATGCTGTTGACATGGAAACAAGGGCAAGTGGAAACAAATGCTGGCGTTTATTTTAAATTAGCTTAAAAGTACATGTACTAGATATGCTATCTTTGGCTGGGGGAGCAAATGACGATAACCTTATGAAGTCCTCTTAAGATATAACAGCAAGAAAGGAAGTGCATGTGTTTTGGATGGATTAACTTTTCAAGCTAAAACAGCTGTTCCCATCCCACAGTTTTGATTGTGAGAAATTATGGGTCTTCTAGCATTTTCAGTGTTCTTGCAGTTTCATTTTGTTGTATTGTGGTTTTGTTTTATTTATTTTTTTAATTGCTACAGGATTTGCTTTTCTAGTTTAAATAGTCTTGTATTTGGACGATGATAATATAAATATATATATTCATTAAGTAGTAGCAGACTAGAAGTCCTCACTCTGTAATGAAAATAATGTTAATATATAATGATGAGTACCAGTGAACTTACTGTTGAGGCTCTCTTTAAGCAGGAGGGATTGAAGCCTGTGGTCATTCTTTGTATGTTCTTTATGAACTTAATTAGATGATTAGGATATTCCCTTACATCTGTATAATGTACGAACCTGTGCTGCTTCAGTGTTTGAGTGAAGCCTTGTCATCCCAGCAGTACCTGGAAGGAAAAGTGTGCTTTAAAGACATCAAATGGCCACACAAGTTCCATCTGAGAATAGCCACTGCAAGGGCTCATGAGCAAGGACAATTACCATGCTTTTGTTCAGCCAAATAAATCGAAGTCCATAATACCCAATTTGTCTGTACTAACACAGTAAATTGAGGCAAAACTATAATTACTGTTACATATGTAGAGAAAGATTTTTCTAATTCACAGAGTTTGCTACACTGGAGAAGAGCAGAGTGTGTTAAACTATTGGGAAGTGGTGTGGATTTCTGCATGACTTGCAAGCCCCTCAGAATTACACGGTCATCACCAAACAGTGCCAAGGCTGCTCAGGGTCTCATGTATCCTCTAACAAACCTCATGCCAACATCCTGCCCTCTCTTCTGGAAGATGCTGGTTTAAGTTTATGACCTGTCTTCCTTATCTGTGTATTTAACAAATGCTTTTGTTAGAGAGGAAATTCTGTAGCCAGCTATATGCTGTTTTGGGGGTAGAAAGGTAAATTTTTTGGGAGTGCAGAAGAAACAATCACAGAACATAGTATTTATGACAGTAGTTCACTGTCGTAAGCATGTTTCAATTCTTCTGATTTCTTTTTTTTGTCTTTCCCTGTTTAAATGCTGATCTAACTTAGTCGACTTCAGATTACTTATTTTTTTCTCGTTTATAATAATGTAACTGAGAGCATAATCAGTCCTTCAAAGTTTGAAGTAGGCATATTATTTATGTTTTGTGATTGTTAAGGAAATATAATAGCACAGAAAACAGAAAAATGAAAGTAAACACTTTCTGAAACAGAGCCGGTATGATACAGGTAGAGTTGGATACTTCTGCATTCTTGTGGGCAGATATTTCTCAATTTTTCACAGCAGTTTTTTTTTTTTTTTTAAATTAAATATTGATGCATATAGTACAGTTTTATGTTCCAGTTTTTGTTAATTACAGTACAAACTGGAATATTATACAGAATCTAGTTCTTACAATAGTCTTTGACTAAAGATTCAGCAGAAGGGTTTGCAAACATGCCTTTTTTCCAATATCCTGGCAAGTCTGTATGAAAAGTCTTAAAATTATATTTATTGCATGCAGCCCATAGAAAATTGGTAAATGAATTTTTAATCTTTATTGTAATTTTTACTAAACTAAGATGTAAATAACATTAAATTTTATATTCTGTAATGGTTTTCCATACCTGAGTGGTCCTGTTCGTATGATGAACAGCTGTTATGAGCTTTTCATGAGACTGATGGCACCCATGCCAAAAGGCAAGATGGGGGAGATGATTCTGAACAAAAGAAGGTGCAACTTCACTTAAATAAATAATTTCTTTAATCCATTAGGAATTAGATGATCAGTTTACAGGCAATGATAAGTGGATCTTTAAGTACCTTCCTGGTATGTCTAATTTTTACTTTTTTCTCTTTGAATCTCACCTTTATCCTCATCACTGAAGATAATAACCTTTTTTTCACATCCCAACAAAGGTGTGAAAACCCAGTAACAGCTGCTTCAAAACACATGGAGCAGGGCTAAGTTTTAAAATTATTAAGAAAAAGAAAGGGGGAGGGGGAATAGGAAGACCCTGCCCCCCAACTTCCAATCTAAATAAACCTTTGTAAACTAAATGTGGAATTGAGTAGATGGATCTTTCTTCATTAACCAGTATGCTTTTAACTAGTGATTTTACAAGTCTGAAACAGGTGTAATGTGTCATGCAATTTATGGGTCCCAGTGCCTGCCATAAAGTATTTTATGATGGCTGTGTTCTGTGTTATTAGTAGCTGTCTTTTTCTGCAGCCATTGGTGTTTGATAATAGTCTTAAAACACCCAAAATTACTTACCTGCAAGCAACATTCCATAGCCCCTGTTGACAGTTTGAATAAGTTTAGTGCCCTTTTGTTGTACTTTACCTTCAAAACAAACTGATTGAACCATCAATAGCTCCTGAGAGCTGACAGAGGCATGTCATCTGCTCTAACCCTCTGATAGTAGGTTATCTGTGGGAGTTAACCTCCCTGCATTGTTAACCGAAATGTTTTATGTACTATGCAACTTTAGGATACTGCTGTGATAACCTTAGTAACTAAGTCATACATCACAGTAAAGAGATTTTGTGCAACAAATAACCCTGGATTAAATTTACAAGGGTTGAATTGATATTGTAGAGTGTTCATTCCCAGGCTTTGGTAATCCTTTCCTGTATTTTTTATGGCAAACTTGTGTTACATTTAGATTGAAGCTGCATCTTCATATTTCTAGCTAAAATAAATCTAGGAAGCTTGCTATTTTTCCTCAGCCATTTAATATGAATGCATTGCATTATTTTCAAATAGCATAGTTACCTTTTATCCCACATTTTGTAAAAGGAATATTAATAAATGAGATTCCATTTTTAATCACCTTTTAAAATAATTAATTTCACCTATACCCTCCTTCTACCAGTGGGATAATATTTATGGCACCTGCTTTGTAATATTTGCTCTGCTTAAGGAGTGCAAGTTTGAAAATAAGAACCAACCCCAAGCTGTGACTTGTGGAGTAGTTTGCTGTTTCATTTGTGTGGGTAGGGTTTTTTGGTTTTGTTTCTGGAATTGACAAGTACTAGTGCTAATTCTGTTTTTTGAAATGCAGTCAGGATGGCTTAAAAATACAAAAATACATTTGTATCAAGGAATGCTATTATAATTTTAAGCTCTTTTGAAATGATTGAGAGACTGACATTAGGGCTGTGATCCAAAGTCAGCATAGATGACAGTGCTGTCTTATTCTGTTGTCATTTTTGTTGCAGCCTGCTTTTCAATGGCATATTTCATTCCATCATTAAACATTTGCTGATTTTCTAATACCTATGTTTTCTTCACCTGAATATTCATCTTTTCTCACCCTACACTTAGTGGGTGTCTTTACTCATTTTTAGCTTCACTCTTCTTCACTCTTGACATATTGTTTCCTTCTGTACATGTCTTCATTTGAAAGAATCTGTTGTCATCAGAGCTTTTCTGCCAGTAATGCAAGATGGATAGCTTCTCCTCCAGTGAAAGATAAGGGCCAGCAAAATGCCAGGGAGGACTGGAAGGGCAGCCAGGAAAGCTGGAATGAGTCTGAGAATGTGTCTGTCTCACAGGCCTGTAGCTGTTGTTTAAGAAAATGGTCTTAGGAGGTGTTCTGTTTTGTGAAGTGACTCTTTTTCTTCTCCTGGTATAATTGAGAGCCATAGATTGAAGATTCACATCTAAATTGTCTGAGCATTTCAGAACTGAGTACTGTCAGTTAAATTGTTAACAATTTATGAAGGTGTTGCTTCAGAGGAATGGTGTACTTGATGGAAAGCTTTATTTGCACCATTAAATTTTGCTTGGTTTTAGAAGTAATTTTCACACGTTTATCTGGTTTTGACAACAGTATCATAAGATAAACTTTCACTTTTGAAACATTGGGGTTTTTTGTGTTGTTTTGTTTTTTTTCCAAAATGTTATGCAGAGTTTTCAATTTCTTTAATTTCTTCCTCCCAGTGCCAGAGGGGATCAGTATGAGGTGCAGTTCTCTGACTGACTTGGGGTTTATGCAGAGCAGCTAAGCTGGGGAGCATTATCATCGCCTTTCTACCCCCTGCCAGGAAAAGTCTGATATTGCCCTCACTTTGCAGTGTCTGCTTCACATTTGGTTGACTAAATGCAAATGATTTGTGCTTGAGGTGATTAGATATTTGGATTTGCCATGGTTGTGCCTTGCTTTGGTTTTGCTCTGCCGTGTTCTCTCCCTCCACAAGGGAGAAGCCAGTAGTCTTTTTCTGAGTCTAGAAAGCTGCTATCCTTCTAGTAGAAATGATAAATAGAATATAGTACTGATGAATCCTAATAAGAACTTGGAATTCTTAAAATATATTTCCCACAAATAGTCTCTCCATGTGTGCTTCTGCACTTAATCCTGGGCTGGAATCTGTATTCTGTAAGGCCACCTTGTCTCTCTGGTGGGACCAAATTCAAATTCTCCTTCCAAATGCTGATCATTGTGTTTTTAGGAAAATAAAATAAAAAAACCAAAGAAGTGCTTGCAAATGGGAAGAGTTTTTGCAGAGAAGTTGGCTGGCAGTTTCCCATATCTCAGATTGATTTTCTCCCACAGTGTGGGTTGGAATCTTTGGTATCACTCAAAGTTCCTTTTCCCAAACAGGCAATGCAAAACAATTTCAAAGTTACTCAGTTTCTTGGTATGCTTTATACCTCACTAATATAACAGAGAGAACAGACACGTCTGTGGTGATTATTGTGTTTGATCCACCAGTATTCAATGGTTTTGGCTCCATTTGAGAGAATAAAGTAAGTGTTATAACTTTGCACATAAAGTACATTGCATGAAAAAGGTGAATACAGAGAGGAGACAAAGGCTGTTGTTATTTTTGGCTGTCATTTTTTAGTCGTTGAGTCTGTGAGTATGTCTTTGTGCGTTACTGGATTTTAACTGTGTATATCTTGATGTCTGTCAGATATTTTGTCCTGCACAAATTGACAAACCTGAAATTTCTCGATACTCGGAAAGTAACCAGGAGGGAGAGAGAGGAAGCCTTGATAAGAGGTGCCTTCATGAAAGTGGTTAAGCCCAAGGATGCGAAGGTAGGAGTGTAAATGAAAGTGGAAACAATAATATGATTCATTAACACTATTTTTAAATAACTCCAGGAGCCTGGCTGCATCTTTTGCTAAGGTAAAAAAAGAGGTGAAACCTTTCAAATGATAAATGTGGTCAAATGGGGGACAAAAGCCTTAGTAATTTTTCTGTGTTATAATGTAGAAATTTACAGGTACTTTTCTGTAGGGCTGTGGCCATGTTATCAAATTTCTGGTTTCAACCTCTGTTTCACATAGCAAAGTATGTGTCACTGAGCTTAAAAGAATATTTTTACACTGTCCAAGGCAACGTAACAACTGTGTGATATACTTTTGTGAAAGAATGCAATTTTTCTTTGACAAATTGTCCCCTGCTTTGTATGTTAAACTTCTGTTGCAGAACTCACACCTCTAGTGTTTACTGGCTTTTATGAACTAGCTGATTCTAATTTTGTATGATGTTACTTAATGTGATGTCCTGCTAATAAACATTGACAGCATCAGTGAGGCAGTTTCAGTAATCTGAGCATTTCATACAGCTTCATGCCCAACAACTCTGAGCATCCTGCTGAAGCAATCAGAATGAGGATGGGAATTCTCCACTTTGCCTTCTTTTTCCATTGTTGATCAGTGTTTGAGAACAGCAATCTGTGGTGTGCTCAGAGTGCTTTAGTATTGCAGATCTTTCTTGAAACTCTGCTCAAGGGTTCAGTCTACTTGCTTTCTATTTGCTGCTTTTTCTCTAAAGTGTACCATCAATAATTTATTGCAGATTTCCAATAATGCTGAATAATAATGTAGTGGTTATGGAAATGCACCGTTTGGTAGCATAACAGTGTTGCTGGATAAATGCATTATCGTGAGTACAATTGCAGTGTACTACAAATTAATTCAGACTGATTAATTTATAACTACTAAAATGTTAACAGTTCTGATACAAACATTGCTTTGATATATTGTTTACCACTGCCTTTAGTCATTTCAGCTTCATATATGTAGTGAATGGAATAAGTTATTTTTAAGCTGTAGTAGAGATCCTATTCACAGCAAACCACCTTTGAATCTAGCCAAATGCAACAGCTGAATTGTGTTAGGTATAGCATATGTATGTCATCTTTTACAATTCTTCTTGTCTAATCAGATTTTGGATCTGGTGAAGTTTTTTAAAAATTTATCTAACAGATCTTTCATTTAAGAGTCTACTCTGTGAATTGCATCCAACTTGATAGTGTAAGAGAAAAAAAGTGTCTCTCAAATTTGAAGTTACTTTTCTGGATTAAACCTCTTTTTAAGTCAATAGCTAAGGGTAAATTACTTAACAAATTTAGGGATAACATCTTTACCTTTTATATCTACAATTGAACCTTTTGTATAGTTTTGAATTATTTACCCACTAAGTCTTATGATAAACCATACATTTATTTCAGAAAATTTGCAGAAGGCTCCAATTTACTGTTGTTATTGTCATACTAAAGAGTTTTTTTCTTCTTTATAAATGGTACAGTACAAATTACTGATGGTAAAATCATTGTAAATTATTTTTATGGCATGAATTAATGCTTCTTAAGGTGCCATGAAATTACCCTCATCATACATTATTATATACATATCACAGAAGTGGCTAATTTAAAATAAATATTAAATTTGATGCAGATATTGTAAAGCGCTCCAAATTGTTTAGAGTTTGTGCTTATTTCCCAGGATATTCATGCTTACAGTACATATGCATGCAAACTCTGTCTGAGAAGACTCATAGAATTTTCTCTGCATATATGCTTTGAAATGCAGCTAAGTATGTGTACAGCTATTGACAGCTCTGCTTGAAGACCACAGCCAGCAGCACTCCTCCATAAATCACACAGATGATGTGCACAATAACTGTACTTTTGAGTTCTGTCATGTGTTATACATTGCATACATAATGGGTTTTTATTCTCTAGCCTTCCTATTTTCTGGATCTTGTGTTCTCTGTTCATCAGCTCCACTCCCACATAGCTGTCAATATTTTTGACCAGCTTCAGCCAGATTTAGCAGGCAGGTACTGGTAATATAGTTTAAGCTTTCTGAAACTAGTTAGAGATAACACCTTGATCCAAACTGCAGCGTATCCAGTATTGGTCATCAGAAAAACTTAATAAATTGACCTAGTGATATATAAAACCTTGATGATAATGACTTCCCAATAATGGGGTTTTCTTTTCCTTTCACCTAAGGCAGCAGGCACTGTGTCAGCCTGTGTTTACCAGGAAAGGAGATGCAGTGATTAGTATTTATGTTGGTAGATGCCACATTTAAATCTTCTGCCAGGTTTAGTAACAACAGTGCGCCTTTCAGACCTGCTTTTTCAGGAAAAAAACCCTAAAAACAACAAACCAACAAAAATTCCTAACTTATGTGGCTTTTTTCCCTCCATTATGATAAGCAGGAGATGGTGTGGCTTATTCAGCATAAAAGGCAGACTGATGATCTAAAGGGGCTGTGATGTGGGGAGTTGTTTTCATTTTAGTCTTGACATGAAATACTTGGGAGAGCAAAATACCCCACCAAGAAAAAAATACACAAAATGAGAATGAAAGCAAGAAATTTCCATCTGACTAGCTTGTGTTTACTCAAATGCGAAAGTATCTAGCAATCACCAGTCATCACTAAGTCATAAATATTTTATTTTGTATATTTTTTTAACTTTCATTATTCCCTATTTTATTTAACAGAACACTACACTTTCTTGTGCTTTGCTTCATTTCATCTTTTGTTGGAAATGCATCTGTTTTTGATATGACTGTCTTAAGGAAAGATACAATCATTTATTAGAAAACAGTTTAATGTTACAATGCAGTATTCCTTCTCACTATGTAGGTGAGCTAAACTTCATTATTCTGTTATGTTTATGTTTTCTTTTGTCAAAATATTGAACATTGTATCATGCCTGCTTTTAATAAAGACTGGGGAAGTCTGGCTGGGTAAGAGGCATTGAGCCAGATGAGGAAGCCTTGTTTAATGACCAGAGCATGACCTCATTTCACTGGCATAAGTGTAGCTCAAAGTGGAAGATGCCTGTCCAGTGTGAAGTGTGTTTCTGGGCATGACAGCATTTCACATCAGAAAGACAGCTCAAGAATACGACAGTCAAAATTGCTTAATTGTGTCCCGGCTTTGTAATTATTCATCTGTGCTTCTACAAAGAGTAGAGTTGTCATCTCTTGACATAATTATTTAAAACTGTACCCCTCTTTGGTTTATAGGTATATGAATTGTGCTTCCAACTGTTTCATTTTTCAAACTTAGGGATGCAAAGCAAATGTGATTTGAGAAAATATGTTAAGACTACACATTTTTACACTGCATATGATATAAATAAAATGAAATTACGGTGTATTAAAGTACGTAAATTCATGTTTTAAATGTCTGTATTCATGATCATTTAATCTACATGATAAAATGTGGATATATCCATTTAAGTGTGTTGCTATGAATAGATACACACTGTCATAATTCTCTTTAAATATAAACTTAATTATTTAATACCGGGTCAGTCTGCTTGCTTTTAGCAAATACACATATTTCCCAATATTTGTCAACCCCTTTCCCTTACTGCGTTTTTAAGGTTAACATTTTCATCTGTTTTAGATTTGGTGGTGAAAAAAAGCAGATGGTATTTGTTCACCAGTTACAGTTTTGTAGTTTATTGGGCCAAATCCTTGGAAGGTATCCTTAGTTATACTTCCAAGTAACAACCGTAGTATTAAATGGAGTTATTCTGCTTCCTTGCAGCTTTACAAAAGCATCTTGTCCACTGGCTGTAAGGAAACTCTGTACAACAAATATAAGGCATGGTATGGGTGGTTTGAATTTTTCAATATTTTTTCACTCTCAGATGCATTGTTTTCATCTCAAGTTATAATTATGAAACCTGACATAGCATTTGTTCTCTAAGGAACTAAGATGGAGACACTGAAGCAGAAAGTCAAGTCAAGTATCTGCATTCCATATAGTAAATGTCTGTGATTCATGTCCACAGTGTTACTTGAAGGGTAGAAGGAGCTTATTTATTATGATAGGAAGAGTAAATATTTAGGCAGTACCATTAAAGAAATAAGGTGAGATAAAATCTGCGTGTTGCTTTCACATCATTGGCAGTATTCTTGTGTTTAGGCTCACAGGAAAAGCTCTTTATCTAAGTGAGCAGTGCTGATATATGCTTCTATTAAAGTCAGATGAGGCATAAGGAATGATTTTAGTAATTTTTGTCCCAAACTATTTAACAAGAATCATACTTTTCTTGAATAGATGTGTTCTACCTGCTTCCATGAATATAGGCAATAAATTTTTGGCAGTATATCTCATGGACCTTTTTACACTCCTCCCCCAGATAGGAAGATGAGGCTGGTTTTAAAAAGTAAATAAAAGGAGACAGATAAAACTTTGGAGAACAGCTGCATTGCTCACAATCTTTTCCTTTTTACCATTGCCACTGTGTAGAGATCTTGATGTATGTATTTAGAGCATTTGAAGAACATGTAAACAGTAAAGAGCTTCTAAAGTGTAAAGAATCATTGTGTCAGTGAACTGCTAGCTCATAAGATACCTCTTTGAGAGAGCTTCCACATAGCAGGGTCCTTTATTGTCAGATGTCATCATTTCACACACCAAGACAAGGACATGAACTTAAGAGTCCAATCTAGACTGTGATGCAGTAAATGATATTTACTTTAAGGACATTGTAGCAGTCATGCATTCATCCATTTTACTCTTGGAAAGTTTAGCTATTTTAAGCAGAATTCCATAACATGTTTGGTTCATAACCTGCTGTAATTCCAGCTGTCAAGAGGGAAGAATAGACACGTGTGGGTCATATGTGTATTAGGATAGGGAGAAAGACTCTTCTTCAGTGTTGGTTCTTTCATTGATATTTCTTATAAAGCATCCTCATATGTTCTTTGGACAGGGATTATGTGGATTACATTTCACTGCATTAAAAATAGAGAAGGAAGAAGGTGATGCCTCTTTCCTAAAATTCTTCCCTTAAAAAGAAGTATATGATTGTCATGAAGTCATTTCAGCCATTAATGTTCCCAAATGCATTTTTCAGATATGAAGGGGTGTTATTGCTGGAGCTCTGGCCTCAGCCCAGGTCAGGTGATTGCATTGTGCCTCTGTGGATTTCTCTACAGTCTCCATGTGCTAAGGCATCCTTCTCCACCTTCTGCCCTCACCTCTTCTGTAATGTTGCAGTGTGCCAGTTAACCAGCTGCTACTTTGCACCTGAAATGTGTGTATCTTTCAGTAATAGTGAGCAAATGATCCCTTTGTAAGACTTAAAATATGTAAAGCACTTGAAAATTCTCTGATGAATGGCAAAAGGCACTGTATGTAATTAATGCCTCCACTGAATTGAAGAAATTATTGTGACAACTTGTTTATTACCTCTGGGTTTGGTTTTGGTTTGGGTTTTTTTTTGTTGTTTTTTTTCTGTTTGTTTGTTTGTTTTGTTTTTTTTTTTTTTAATTTTCATTTGTGGGTTCAGATATATGGAAGCTTCAATAATTAGATGCTGGCTTTTGTGTTATCTATTCAATCTATTCAATAAAATGCCATTCAGTAGAATGTAACACCGTGATATCTGACAGTAGGATCATGATTGTCTCAGATTCTTAGTGGATCAATATGGCTAGAGTTTTATATATTTTCGAAGGATTTTTTTCTTTTGAAAATAGAAACACTGCTGGAGCAGAGCTTCTTGTAATTCCTCTTTTCTAATACAATAGATCTCATAATCAGATGACACCACTGTTAAGCACAGGAGTTGTGCATATGTTGAATTTTGTTAGAAAAGAAAAATGCATTTAATATGGCATTGGCAAAACTCTTGGTCAGCTGTTGTCTATTCTTATGTTCCTATAAGTGCTTCTTTTTTTTTTTTCCTGGACCTTAAGACACAGTATGCCACATGTGCTCAGTCATTTTGGCGAGTTATTCCCATTGAAATAGTGGTAGTCTTAAGTATCATGGTTAGAATTTATGTCAATTTTTAACCATGAAACAAAGGTCCAGTTATAATTCTCCTGTCTGGGAACTGTCACTGCAATGTTTCTGGAGGAAAAAAAACAGTGGCAAACTATCACTACCATAGGATCTACCTGGAATTTTGCACATGTTTGTTTACAAGTTGTAAATAACTGTCATGGCTGATTTTATATTTATTGCTCGTTTTGGCTGTGGCTGGGTGTCCCACCGTTTCCACAGCAGGCTTGGCAGTGTGTTTGTGTGCTGGGTTAAGATAAGGCCTGGCTTGGCTGATTCACTGACCCATGAAAAGTTCCCCAGCTGTCAGAGATAAACGTGGTCGCAAGGGCCACTGCCAGTGAAGACAAAGATGATTTGTTGCTGTGATCTTCTCAGGAGTGTGTCTTGCAGCAAGGAATGACTAAAGAACCATGACTTCATCGCATAAAATGTGATGCAAATACATATATCATGTAACATGTTATTGTGAAATGAATGCTAGGGTTTGGCTTTTTAGTGTTGCTGTAGTCAGATGGAGTCAGAGAGGACAGGAACTAAAGGAAAGGTAAAATGAATGCACTAATATTTCTAATCACTTTGGAAACAATGCAAATGCCCCAAAATAGTAGTCTAGTTCCATTTTTGGTACTCTAAAGTATACAGCAGACCCCTAATAGGGATGATAGATAAGTATCCTACATAGGAGGTGTAAGTTTTTTTGAAGCCACCATGGGAGACCAGGCATGGAAACTGTAGAGTGGCTAAAACAGCTTTAGAAACTTGAATTTAAGCAGCTGAATCCTGCCTTTCCTGTTGTGCTAAAAGAGAGATTGTGTGCTTGAAATATTGGCAGGTCAAGAACACCCAGAGCATTACAAAAAATAATCCTTCCCTTCACTAACATCAGCCAGAGTGTGGTCCAAGAGTCAGATAGGGCTGTGATGAGGTCATCTCCTAAAAGCTCAAGCATATCAGTCATTCTCTCTTCATTAATGACTAAGAACATGACCAATTTAAAGCTGGTTTATGAGTTATTTCAGGAAAAAATATTAATAATTTGTTTTCAGAGAAGGGCTAATATTTCTTCCCTTGTCTCCACCCTTACCAGAAATGTATAGGCCAAAGGGCTATTTTGTAAGAAATCCTGAACTTTTTTGCTGATGAGTTTCTAAAACTGCTCCCTTTGTCAAAGAAAAAGGATGCAGCACAGTTTCATCTGCTCCCTTAAAGTCATATTGAAGGTACAGATTCTGGTTCTGGTTCCTGAATTTTAACTGAAGCTGGTGCTAAGATATTTAAATTTTACCCATCTTGCAGACAATGGACTTGGCATAAAATCTTTAAGATTTGGTGACTTAGGTCATGGATCTGTGTTTCAGGGGAAAATCAGGGGTTCATTGTGGGGATAAAAAACTAAAAAATATTTGTGACTGAGGACTTCTCTTTGAAGAAGTTAGTGAGATTATAAAACTTTTGCAGTAAACTGTTGCCCTGATTTATCATATTCATCCTAGAAAAATGTTGATAGGAAAACATAAAAATAGTAATTAACTCTGTAATTAGAAACGTGTCTAAAAATAAATAAGGAAAACATCAATCACACTTCAAAAATGACATCCCTTTGAATCCTGTTCTGTGGATGGTCAGTTTTAGAGGTGGGTTTTCTTGAGACTTTAGCAGACAGGGAATCTGTCCTTAAGTGATATGCATTTAATTTTCAAATATGTATATAAGTTATGCTTCAGTTGTAATGTATTAAATGTCTTTACATCAAGGAATGTAGTAAAGGCATGTGCATTGTCCCAAAGATGATTCATTTCTCTTTCAGCCTTGGTGGGGTTTGAAA
Organism: Zonotrichia leucophrys gambelii; assembly: GCF_028769735.1. Lineage (NCBI taxonomy): Eukaryota > Metazoa > Chordata > Aves > Passeriformes > Passerellidae > Zonotrichia > Zonotrichia leucophrys. The sequence goes on from NC_088176.1 coordinate 21,993,441, forward strand.
ACCTTAGGCATTCTTTCTTGTAAAGGAACCTGTGGGATATTTGCTTAATGATTAAATTACTGTTGCTTTTGTGATTCTAACTTATGAGCTTGAAGCAAGAGCTTAAAAAAAAAAAGAAAAGGTCTTCAAAAGCAGTGTAAGAAAAAAGATTACAGATTCAGCACTGCTTCTGGGGTAAAATGTATATAAGTTTTTTCTTACGTCAGTACGGCAAACTATGCTATATATCTTATTCTGGTAAATTTCACTAGGAAATGTATAATTTGCGTTAAAATAAGGGGTAAATTCAGGACTGAGAAATTAAGACTTTTTTTTCTTCACACATTATAAGACTAAACATACAACTTTTCTCATGTAATAGTTACAAACAGTTCACTGTGCAGGCCAAATGCTCTCTAATGCAGTAAAATTAAGAAATAATATGCTTTGAAAGTGATTTATGAGTGTGGTTAAACTGCCAGATTTACAAAGAAATAGTTCAGATCTTGGGAAGCCTCAGGAGTCACGTCAAAAATGAATTTGACCATGATTTAAACTGCTACTTTTCTTACATGACATTTAATATGTGTACTTTGGAGGCCCATATGTCTTTAATAAAATAGCATTAAGTTTTAAATATGATATGAATGCAGTTAGTTTCTAAATTCATAACCTTTTCCACAACTCCAAAATGCTAACCAATAAGGGAGTCACACATGCAATAAAACATAAACCTTAGAAAATAGTTTTTTATTAGAACGGTTAGACATTTGGCAGCTGAGTTGTAATGTAATAAATACGTGCAGCCAATGTGGGTTTATCAGGCTTTGTTTACACTGTAAGCAACTGGGACCAGACAACTAATTATAACTGAGGAGCAAAGGTCATGAAAAGAATATTTCGTCCAGTGAATCTGGGCTTGCTAGGCGAACCCTATAATCCTAAGAAAAGTGATTTCTTAAAAAGAAACACTAAAGCATGCTTCCCAGTTGAGTTTGTCAGAGAATATGATGTTTGTTAGAGAGTCATATACTTTAAGACTGTTCTGAACTACTAAGTGCTTCAAAAATCATGAAAATATAGACATGAAGAAAAATACACAATTTACAAAGGATTTAAATGTTCAGCAAATGGTGGCCAAAAGAGTTCAGTGTTTTATGAAAACAGCAAAATGGGAGTCCTGTCTATGCTGAAGTTAATAATAACAAAATAATGCTATAATATTTTAAGAGGTATTTTTGTGCAATTTGAGGTGTTCTACTAATATTGTTAAAATAATGTATTTTGACATTAGTTTCTGAAATAGAATCCAACCCACAGCAAAACCAGCTTTCTAGGTAGCTGGAGCTTTACTCAGAACAGCAAATTCAGGTTTGCTTGCTGAGCTCCTCTATTTATTCAACATGCATAAAACAATACTGCAAGCCTGTTCATGTTTTCTAGGTAGTCTGACTTTGTACAGAAGGGTATTGAAATGATGTGAGAGTTGTCAAAATACAGATTTTCTGTGTACTCTGAAGTGTGTGGGGAGGTGGGGCATAAAGTCTTGATTATGGTATACTTTTTCCTTTAAAATGCTTTCAGTAATTTGATTTCTGGTTATTGTGGCTCTAGAAAAATGACAAAAACTAAATTAAAAAAGTCTGCTTTGAGATGTATTGCAAAGTATATATTCAAATGCTAATCTCTATTCCTCCAGAATTATGGGTCCCCTAGAGCATCCAGAAAATTATTAACAGCATGTAATCCAGTTTGAATGCATCTTTACTCTGTTAGCCAAATCTTTACATAATACAAATCATTCTACCTATAAAAGCACAAATATGTTATTGTTCTCAACAGGCAATTTAATGCAGCTATAGGGAGGAGAATAAGAGAAAAGAAGATTACAAGCTGGCTGATCATGCTTTTATTTCTCTTAAATCTCTCAGCATTTCTCTGTGGTTGTACTTGTTTAAAGATTGTACACAACTGTGCTGTCTATATGATTTGGAAAGCAAATCAGCCTAAATATGAAGTTTCAATGGGTGTAGTTTTTAGGGGATTTGATACATTTATCACAAATATACATTTTACCCCAGAAGCAATGCTGAACCTGTAATCTTTTTTCTTACAATTCTTTTGAAGACTCCAGTTTTGCTGTGGAGAGCTCAGTTTTATTTGCCACCCAGTTGTGCAGCTTTAACTGTAGAGTAGCTATTAAAGTTAATTATTTTCTGGAGGGTTTTCTCAAAAGGACTATTTGTGTGAATGCATACAGAAAGCATATGAATAAGGAAAAAACCCATTTTATTGAAATAATATGCAGCTATCTCCCAGTCATGCTGTGGAGTCAGGATCCTGCTTCAGTGGAATTATGTAAATTTGACAAAGTTTAACTCACAATTCTTGCAAGCAGGAAGGTGGGTCCACTCTGGCATGTGTGTGCAAATTGTAGATTTTTATTGTTACATTCTGCTGTATTACTCCTTGTATTATTTTGCCCCCTGACACTGGCTTGTGACTCTCACTATAAAGTTTTGCATCTATGTGATAATAATTCTTTTGCTCTCTTGTGTTGTTCTGTTTTCCACTAAGCATGTGTCATTATGTTATGCATCTACTACCTAATCACCAATGATTGGAAATTTATGTAAAATGTTTAGATATGAGTAAGCAGTCAGCCTATTATTATTATAAATTGCATACAGGTAATAAATGACATAAATGTTGGCTTTAAACTGAAAGGTGAAGGCACTAACACAAGAGAAATCTGTCTAGCAAGAAAAATGGAGTAGGAGAGGCAGTGAATGTTCCTATTCTACCTGTTTTCATCAAGCATGAACTGGAAGAAACTGTACATAATTCAGTAGAAAAAAAATATAATTTCTGAGTTTGAAATAGGGCGTCACCTGCATGTTTTGCAGCTAGCTACAGGTCTAGTCCTTTGGGTTGTTGAACATAAAGCATAAAATCTATTTGCTGCTGAGTCTTAGAGCTGCTCTTGGAGAACTTCCTTGCTTTGCATGCATTTTGGCAGGAATTTTATACTTTCTTTCATATTGCATATTGTTCAAGAGAAGTCTAACAGGTCACAATAGTAATCCAATGCCCCAGGACTGCTCAGATTTTTAACTATCTTGCTTTTGTATAATACCTCCCAGCTTTTTCCCTTCCTCTTATGTGATAATTTTTCATATCTTTATGGTCTGAGTAAGACTCTACAGGGCTATTTCTTCTAAATAACAGGTCTAAGATGATGTGTGCCATTTTGAAAGAGGGAATGCTCTAATAGTCTAGGCAAAAGCACTGTGTGTGTGACACCAAATTTTTCTTTCACATGGAGAAAACCTTTGAATTCACTTTTATGTCTGTTGAGGAGGCTCTGAAGGAGTAGTCTGTGGTGTGAGCATAGAAACAAATGTAGATCCGTGCCATTTCAAATGGTCATTCCAACATTGAAATGTCTGCATATGTTGTTCTGGTTTCAAAACAAGCAAACAATCATTCTCTAAATATAAACAAGTGCTGCACTGGCAAGATTTTCAGCAGCAGCTATGCAGGTAATAACCTGAAAGGCAAACTTTGGGTTTTATTGTTTATCTCTGATGGTAGAGAACTTGTACAGGGTGAGGAAATAATTCATATTGTTAGTAAAAAAATGTCTTTAAATTGAGCTCATGTGCTAGGCCAGTATGGTGCATGGTTTCTCAGAAAAGAACACACCTAACTTTCTGGGAAGCCTTGCTGCAAGGCCATTGGCAGTTGCAAAGTAAGGAAAGAAAAAAAAATAGAATGAATTTTATTTTCCTGATTTATTTTTGAACATGAAACTAGGTATGTTATTTTTCATAACAACTTTTTGATTTAAAGGCAATAGCAACATAGCTTTTTGGGTCTTTTTCTGCCCCATATGTTTACCAATTTCTCTGGAGAGAACTTCTGAAGACTTGTTGTTTATGTGAAGTGCTCTTTTGCTGCGCTCTTTCCTCCACCTCCCTGCAAGCAGGAATGAATAGATATGTTGTTGGTAGAGAACTTACTTGCTTTGTCCTCTTGAGGTCATATTTTGGCAAGCAGGAAGTCTATTTTTTGATTTGATAAACCTCTAGTGGAATATGGTTTGGCTTGTAAAACTGCTGTACACAGAGCCAATGGTTGTCTTGTCCTTTATAGCCTGGTCTTCCACCTTCTGCCCAGAATTCAGGGGAAACCAACGAGCCCTGGCTGAGGCAGTGTCATATGAGAACTGCTGAAAATTTATGGAGCTCTAATTAAACCTCAAATGCACTAATTCAAGCCCTATAAATCTTGTGTAATACTGGTGCAGCTAAGTTAACACGAGGGCTGATGTGGTCTGGGAGAGCAAGGCAGATGCCTGGTATTCTCTGCAGTTTTGCAGCTGGGAAGCAGTTATGTTGCAACCTAGCTGTCCAGTGATCCCAAAGATAGTTCATAGATATTAATTTAAAGTTGACTTTCAGTCAGGGAATGTTGAAATGTTGTGTGCAGATAGACCAGCTATCACAAATTTGAAAAGTCAGATTTCTTTTTTTGGCATCCCTTGCTGGGGAAGAGGTTTGGTTGAGGATTTTGCCTATGCTACAGTTACCTGAAAGTGAGAGTTGTTTTTTGCAACCCATGTATCAGTAACAACAATGAAAACACTGCATTATCAGTGTTTACATGGATGAATGATGTATCTATTCTATGTGGCAGAAAATATTATACCTCCATATGCTTTCCTAAAGAAATAGATTAATCAAATACTAATATGCCATGTAAATTGAAAATTGTAGCTACTTAATCTCAAAATGGAGAAGAGCTTCAACTGATGGTGTATCATTTTTTAATCTGTAATATTGTCATGGTGGAATACTTTTAGTCGATAGAAACTTGCTGTAATGAGAATAAAATAAATAATTTACTTATCCCCATGACTGCACTTCTTGGCCTAGGCTGAAGGGCCACCCCTTTCTATCTGTAGAAAAATCCTGCCAGTGATGCAGTGGCTAGAAATAATTTACATTATCAACAGAGCTGGGTTTTCATGCTTTCTCTTCTACACTACTCAAAGAAATACTTATTTTTCTGATGTAATTTGTATTGGAGAAGGAATTTTTTTAAAGGGACTATGGACTGTGTGTTTGGCTTACATGTAGGCTTTCGGTGCTGGTTCTTCATCCAGAAACAAATTGGAAAAATAGCATAATCAATTTTTCCTGTGTTAGGGCCGTAGTAAAGCCTGTCTACCAAGAAAAGCAGATGGGCCAGGTAAAAAGAAACTCTTGTACTCATAAGGCAGCCTGCAAGCATAAGATACCACTGTTGGAGGATTGGTAGCGTGGCCCTGATGTGAATCTTGTGTGCAGATTCAGACATGTGTTTGTGTGCTATTTCCAGCCCTCCAGGATTTGAGAAGGCTTTTTGAAGGCTAAGAGCTTCATTGTCCTTACAAAATCGTCTCTTTCTCTGGGTTCTGTATATGTTGAGAAGTCTTTTAAAGCCCTATGTCAGATCTGCTCTTCGTGTGAAGTCTTTATAAATATTTATATAGCCCTACTGAGGAAGAGTCAATCCATTAGACTGCTTTAGGCTAAGATTAGCACTTCTGAAGCCTATTTAACCAGATATGAGTTTACTTTATTTAATAACATTAAAGAGATATTAAAAGAAAGCTTCTTTATCAGATAATGGTAAGATCCATGAAACAGGTTTATTAATGTCTAACTATCAAATTATACTTGCCTCAAAATTCATGGAAGTAGCATAGTAATTGCCTATTTGATTTCAGGCAGATTAACATGCTTGTTAATGTTGAAGCTGTTTCCAGTGTGTGCAAGGCCCTTGATGAGGTCAGGAGCCAGCCCTGCTTTCTTAATTCACACCCAATGGAGCAGTGCTGGTTTCAGATTGTATGGCAGCTGATGCTGACTTTTTTTCCCTTTTTCTTTTTCCTTCTCAAATATTTTATGGTGTCCATGCAGAAGGATCTTGTGATTCATTCTTAACTCACAGAGATATCCATAAATGTACCAATACTTGCCACAGCCAACTTGCACATGTAGAAGTGAAGTGAAACAGCATCAAGGTAGATCTTGGGCTGCTAGTGGTCCAACACAAGCTGAAGATTTCCTATCTTGCTGTTAACTTCTAGAGGGGAAAAAGGTATTTTGGGTTATTTTTGGTAACACTGGAAAGAAATCTCCCAGGCAGAAGCATAACTTTATGGATATTTTTGCAGACCTATATAAAGGGTAAGTATATTTTGAGTTTATTCAATGTGCCACATAAGAGACATCAGTCATTGCATGTGTGGATGTCTATTTATAGTAACCATCCAACCACATACCTCTGAAAGAACCATTTCCTTTAATTTATAGATATTTATTATCCCTTAATCTCTGGTATGTTTTCAGAATTCTCTTGGCAGTAATATGAGAGTTCTGTAGCTCCTGAAACCATCATTTTGTCATATTTTATATGTACCCCTGAGTTGAGGATTATGCAATCAAGAAAACTGTTGCTATTTCTTTGTTCTCTTTCCCAGCTCTAGACTAACATCTAGAATGTGTTAGTCCCAAATTGCTTCTATATCACTCAGAGAAAGAGGCTTTGAGAGGCAGTTGTGTCAACGAGAATCTTCATTCCTTCTAATTACTGCCTCTGAAGTAAGAAGAGATGAATGCAGACACTCCCACCACACAAACTGGGGTTTTTTGTTTCTTTTGAACAAAGTTATTCAAATCTCCCTTTCTATCTCAGTTTCCCTACCAATCCCTGCTTCCATTCTCATAAATGGATTTGGAATAATCTTCAAGATGATGTCAGAACAACATGATTAAAATACTTTTATGGTGCAAGAAAATGCAGTAATTTGGAAACATTGTCTTTGCAGTCCCAACAGTTGAGGTTAGTTTGCCTTCTGCTGTGCCTTTCCCTCTGCCACAGTCTCTAGAAAAAAAGTAGGGATGTATGAGAAAGGCTTGTATTTTTAGGAATAACTTTTTCTCAGTTTATTGTGCTTGTTGCAGCCCTATAAATATAAATGCTGTACACTGTTTTAATGACATACATTTGACTTTTTTTTAATGAACCTTCTGCAAAAAGCTCTGTAGCCACTAACTGCAAGTTCCATAACTGACTCCTCTTTAATTCCCTTTGAGTTTTCTTCTCTAACTGTGTTTTTTTTTCTCTCTTTTTTATTAAAGTTCCTCTAATTAAGGTCATTACAGGAAGTAAGACTCAAAGTAGCAAGTGTATGATTTTAACTCTAAATTCATTTTGCTTAATTTCATTTTTCTGAACACCTTTAAAGTTGGTTCAGTACCGTCATAACTTCAAGTTCTTCCAAATGGAAAAAGTAATTTTTATTTCTCTAATTCTCTCTCTTTTTGAGTAACTAAGATATGGTAATTTGGTTTGTAAAGAGGACATCTGCTGGGTTTTTGTCACCTTGTATCTGCACTTTGGTTGCTAATGAGTAGAACTGCAGCACTTGCCCTTGAGAAGTGAAAACAGGCTGTAAGTGTGGCGAGAAGGTGACTGGGAAAATGTGAATAGTGAACTCACTAACCCTTTTTCTTTAAAACAGCATGCCTATAAGTTGCTTTGAGCAGCAATAATAGAGGAAAAAGTTGTAAAAACCAAGAAAAACATAGAAAATTAGCGGCTGAGTGTTAACTGAATTAGAGAAACCTAGAAGTGTAAACCAGTTTGGATTTATTTCTCTTATGACATGAGAGAAGTTGCAAATATTGAAGATAAGGCCGATGTTTCCATTATTGAGCAGCTGTACAGAAGGAAAGCCCCCACTAAACCTTCTGAGCACAATCCAGTTAAAGCACCCTCGTGCTTCCTGAACACTTTAACAATTCAAACACACATATTAACACAAATTTATCAAAGTCAGGGACTTTTGTCTGTTGCAAATCAATAAATACCACTTTAGTTAAATTCTGTCTTTTGAAGACCTACATCCCTGGGTGATTATAACTGTTTGTGCCTGTTTTAAAGTACTTTTGGGTGAATTTAATCCTATCTAGTAGTTCCACTTAAATATAGAATTTCTGTGTAGGTCTTATCAAAAGTGAACACATTTTTAATAGAAACTCTGTGAGTGTTGTGTTTTATCACTGTATTTGTCTGACTAATATTAAGAAAGATGAAAGTTTTACATACCATCCCAAAGATAACAAGAGGTCACACGGCAAGCCCCACATCTACAGATTAGTTGCCTCTGAAGATCTGAGTCATGTTTTTCATATAAATCATGTGGAATGGCCCGTTATGAACACTTTGTAAAACTCAAAAGGCTTTATGATTGTTAATAGCCTCTCTGGTAGTGATTTACAGGCTAATTTGAGACAAAATATGTTGCAGTGTGGGCTACAAGAATGTGTTATCCTATCTGCATAAATAATAATAGGTTATTGGTTGTGCACTTCAGAAGCAAGTAGAATGTGTATTACTTTGTATCTTCCAACTAGATTTAACATTTCAACTTTTACTATGACTTAAATCAACCTGGTTAGGGACAAAATGTAAAGTTGAATCACGCATTAATTATTTTCCCCTTCATGTTATCCATCACTGTACTAACCTATGAACTAAATGTAAGTTGTAACACTTGTAATCAGTCTGTAACTGCAATTTATTCAATTGAAGACCATCTTATTAGTGTAAAAATAGTTTCAAGAGACATTTTTATAATGACTGTGATAAAAATTTGATGTGTCCTAAAATGTGTGCAATGTAAGACATTTATAATAGCCCCAAGTGTAATATTAACACAGCCTTTTAATGCATGTAAAAAGAGATCAGTTAGTTTTGATTATATTACCCAATATAGGTTTGAATCTCTTTTAGAGTTAAAGCATTGCTTGCTGGTTCTAAATGTCAAAATTATTGGAATTTAGAGACAGGTAAATGAAGTCCCTGTTTTTGAGACTGCCCTGTACTGGGCAGGTACAAAGAGGCAAAAGGAGTTACTTGGTTCCTACGCAGCAAGTGTCACTTTATCAATGTTGGTTTGTCACTTTATGGATTCTGAAGAGTATTGTAATGAGATCTTGCCCACTAGAGATCTGGTTATAAATTCCAAATGATAAATGAAGAGGTAAATGGATAGATATCCCTTCACCCTGTGTGGATTCTTTAATATAATGGGAGTTACAGCCTTTCTTTTTTTTTTTTTTTTTTTAATTTTAATTTGTTATTTAAATATATTAAAAATATACCATTGTAAAGACAGGAATTTAAATTCTCAAAACAGTTAAATGGAGCATTTATGACTGGCTTTTATAGAAAGCTTTTCCAAATTATGTGAAGTGATGGAAAAGAATATTATCACTTTCCCTTCAAAATTTGTCTCATAGTTGTCTGCTTTTCTACCTGTTGAAAATTTTGAAAAATTTTCTAGAATTTCTGTTTAAAATTAAAAGTTTTTTTATAATCTTCAAATTTTAAGAATTGAAGCCTCTCCTGCCCTTCATTAAAGGTCTTAATGTACATTTACATTACTGAGACATGGGTTTTCATTTGGCATGACATTATTGCATGAATGTTTCTTTTTAATCCTTTGAATGTGTAACTTTTCCTAAACATTTTTTCAGTGACCTTCTTATCTTCCACAAATTCTTTTGTCAGAGAATTTCCCTGACTTTTCTTTTTTCTACCTTTTTCTATGGTTATGTTTCATTAAAGTAACCAAGAACAAATTTCCTCGTGTTTCTAGGAAATTTATCTGTGTTTGATAAACCAGTAATTGCAGGTTATTATTACTTCTGTGTAAGGTGATGAAATAATTAATCATAATAACTGTTTAAAGTATTGTTAGATTTTGGATTCCGTATCCTTCAGTAAAATAATATTGCATTTAGAGTGTTACATAGCAATTTCATTGGATAAGAATGAATCTGTGGTGGTCTGTAAGAAAGTATGTTGCAGGGGGGAAAGGGTGAAGAAAGATAAAAACAATTCTTCTGAAAATAGTAATTATTTAAATGTATAGTGCGGCAAGGTATGCCCAAAAGATTTTTGCTGTAAATATATTAATTGTCAGCTGGCTTTCTTGAGTATTTCAAAGTGACTTTTCTTTTTTAGTGAAAAATTCATTATAGGATATCTGCATTAGTCGTTCAGGCAATTGTGTGACTGATTCCTTTCAGAGCTGATAGTGATTTTGGGTGAGTTTCACTGAAGAAAATAGCATTTCAGCATTATATGTTTTTATTTGGATTGACATTTTCAGCTCAAAATCCTGCAATTTAGCTGCATTCTATGAAATATATTTAAATAATAATTTCTTTTAACAATATTAAAGTAATAAAACTGTCACATGCGGTGGAAGAGTAGTTTAGGTACCTCTATCCTCTGTTTGCTGTACAAACCTCACAGTCCCTGTGTGAAGTAGGTGAGATATCTGGAGAGAATACTGCTGAGTTGAAGCTCAGCTGTTCATCAGAAGCCTCATTCTAGGATGATTATGGTGCAAAATCCTTTCCCATAAACCTTGCTGTGAATCCCTTGAGTAAAACCACTATTTGTATTCTAGGCAGTCTGTCTTATCTGGTGTTGGTCACACTAAGCTAAGTCACTAAGATGTGAAGGTTTGATGAGAGACAACTTCCAGAGTTAACATTCTGCTTTCACATTGCAGGATATGTGAGTGGTCTGAATTCCAGCAGAGAAATAATTACAATTACTTTCCCAATTAAGGTCAGACTGCAGAGTAGCAATTGGCTTCGGAAGAAAGTCAAGTATTATTTAAGCTAGAAATTATTGTCGGCGGCCAGGTCTTGGCAGATGGTTGGGCCTCACTTTTTTGGAGGGATGTGCTTCTTCCATCTAGTACAGAATAGAACAGACTCAGTTAAACTTGTTGGAATTTCTTTTATGTCCCTAGTTCAAAAGCTTTATATGTGCCAGTAAGGAATAACTTTGGGCTGAAACATCTTCTCCACCACTCCCCACCTCAAATCTTCGCCCGAGACATTACTGAAAAATAAATGCAAAACCCGAATGATTTATTTGTCAGAGAAAACTCCTGTGATTTTAGGATTGCTGGAAGAATCAGCTGTTTAAACCACAAAAGCATGTACATATGGTGAAGAAAGTAGCTCAAAATTAATGTAAAATCTGATATAAGTAAAATGCATTTACAGGTGCATATTGCATACAAATATGTACTATGGAATATAGTAAAAAACAAAAAGTGAGTGCTGAGATAGAAAACCATTAACATTATCCTGTTTCTCCAAGGAAAATACAAAGGAAAATAGAAAGGAAATGGTAAATTTTGTAAAGGTAAGAAAAGTTTGTTAAAATGTTTACTATCAGAAGATTTGTACAAAACTTCCTACCCCCTCACCATAAAAACATAATCCTTCCATAGTTTAGACAAAAAAACCTATGTTTGATCTTAAGCCTGTGTTGCTCTGGGGGTGTCCAAGGCCAGGCTGGACGGAGCTCTGAGCAACCCAGGCTAGTGGAAGGTGTCCTGCAGGCAGGCACTTGCAATGAGATGATCTTCAAGTTCCCTTCCCATCAAACCCTTCTATGATACTGTGGTTCCATTATAAGACAATTTTTAGAAAGGCACAGCACTGTAAATGAGCTATCTGCAGAATAATTACTTAAACTTAACTCAGAGTAATGATAGGTAGATACTGATTGATAGATCAATTGTATCTGACCAGGTCATATCTTTACAGAAAAATATTTATGACTTTGAAGTGGATCTAAGAAAGAGACCAATATTATAAAATCAAAGCAGCAAAAGTGGTAAAGTGGTTGCTCTTGCCTTTTTTTGTTTTTTTTATCTTCCTCATTCCAGATTCCTGGCATAGATTTAGAAATACTGAAAAGTAATTACATTATTTGTCTTAATTAACTCATATTTGGTATTTTTTATGTGAGCTTTATGCCACATTTCTAGCACATTCCATTCATTTTTTAGGAAGGCGTGTTTAGTATAATCTGTATTTATTTTACATGTTTCCTCTGTTGGATATAGGCCATGTAAAATAAATGCTATGTTTATTATCCTCTTTGACTGCAGTATTTCAAGGACTTTCCCTCTTGGCGGCTTCTTTCCAAGGGTTCTTTATGTCCAGACCTGTCAGACTGCACAAACTGGGATGGAAAGATGTGTGTTTGACTTGCCTTCCTTGCATGCACGTTCGTTTGTTTCTGATCTAACAATGTGGAATTTGGAACTGTTTTGAAAAAATTTGAAAAATTCATGGACGATCTGGAGCAAAAGGGGCAGAGGAATAAAGCTTTTTGAAAAGCAAATTTGCCACAAAAAATATACATACATGTAAAATGTTTCTGTATTGCTGAAATCAATGGGTATTATCAGGCACTTGTATGATAGATGAGTTCTGAAATGAAACTGGTATTAATGCATTCTTTAAACCAGTTCTTTTATGACCATATAATTTTCAGGAAATTATAATTTTTTTTGTTGTATATTCATGTGCTTTCAAAAGCTGGTGGAATATTTAATTGATGCCTTGAGGGTCCAGAGAACCTTGAGGCTTCCTTTTTGCTGAAACAGCAACTCAAATGAGTTTGAGTTGGGGCAAAGAAACTATAGCCACAGAAATTAACTTCTGAAGAGAGGTGCAAGCAGAGTTAGAGAGCTTCTTGTATTTGTGGAGCCCCAAGGAAAAAGTGTTGATACAGTGTTCATTTGGCCTAAATTTGTGTTTCAAGTTTTAGGAATCTTAGATCGCAGTTATAATTTCAGGTGCTTTAACCTGGACTTAAGCTTCCTTAAACACTGTTTTTTAGAATAAGATTACTTTTTTTTCATACTGTTTTTAGGGGCTTATATTAAATATTCACTTTCAGTAACTGCAGGCACAGAGTTTGTGTTGATTGGGGTGGGGCTGGGCTGAGCCTCATCCCCAGTGGGCACAGCTGGGAGAAGCAGGTGAATCCCATTGGAGCTGATGAGCCCTGGAGTGCCCAGGGGCACTGACCAACCACCAAAGGGAGCAGAGGGCACACAGGGGCAGGGCATCAGCATGAGGGGATAAAAGGTTGGGCTAAAGAAGAAGAGGGGCAGATACTTGAAGCCTTCTGGAGTAGAATGATGTTACTCTGTGTGGGCAGATGCCTGAAGCCTTCTGGTGAGTTATGGTGTTCTCTATATAGGTTGAAGCTTTCTGATATTGCATGGTGATACTCTGTGTATTGTGTTGTCTCAACTATGACATGTGCTGTGGCATATGCTGGGGCAAGTAACTGCCTTTTCTTATTGTAGGGCTTAGTTTGTAGTTTTACTCTAAATTTTACTAAAAGTAATAGCTACTTTTCTGCAGTTTGGTGTTCTGTGTGCAAAAGCGAATCAGCTGCATCTGAATTTAGTTTTCAGTAATGCTGAGTGATAGTCATATAGAATATAACTACAAAATGAGGTAAAATCAGGGAAAAGATCATTTTGATTAAATAGAAATATCAGAGGAAAAAAACATGCAAATTGTAACAAAACCACAGATGAATAAACTTTCGAGAAATCTAGGGGAGAAAAAAATGGAAAGAAATTAGTGGAGTTATCCCCAAAATTCCCAATTTCTTCCTTTCTTCCCCAAAAGCCCGTTAGGTCTAAAACAATATTCAACTTGAGGATTTGCGTCCAGTTTTGGCATATCAGAATCTACAGGGCAGTTGATAACTTTGAATCATAGGTGAGGTTAAACTTCTAAATCAGTCTGCATCATCCTCCCAGCTCACGCTGAAGACAGACGTGCAAAGCTGAGCAGCAGTGAAATACTGGTCTTAGTTCTGATGTGGCAAGGACTGCCTTCCATTACAATGGTTAGGCCTGGATTTACAGCGGTGTTGAGGCAGATTTTAAGAGGTATCTTGGTAGACTTAGAAATCCAGCTCTGTTTTCTCAATACCCATTCTAAGCCAGTGGGAGTTAGATTTCCATCTGCTTGAGGAGTTACTTGGAGACTTGTCCTGCTTGTACATGAATATTTGTATGGATGTAGATCTTAATAAATCCAAACAACTTCTACTGGTGTTGGGGTAATTATAATTAATGTTGTCTTCTACCAAGGTTATAGGCAGGACAAATGTTCAGAGAAAAACTGTATGATGACAGAAGAGGACTAGTTTTAGGAGGAGGGGCTTCCTGGTAGTAGTAAAAAAGATCTTACAATGTTCTTCCAGGTGCTCCAAAGGCTCATTTCTTTCAGCATTTATCCCCATAAGTGTGGACTCAGCAGACCTTTGATAATCCAGGATTTTAGAGGCCTTGTTAAAGTCCATTTGATATCTTGCACCTAATGTTGTCCAAGCATTAGGCATTGTTGGTTCCCAGAAAAATCAGTGAAGCCTGGGAATGCTCAACAAATAATGTGCTGAAATCCTGTGGAAGTCTGGCATAGTTTTGCTTCATATTTATTAGACAGGTGTTTTTAAAATGGAAAAAAAACCCCAACCCTTAACCCAGTCTATTTAACAGTATGGATACAGCTGTAGTGTTCCATGATAAGTATATCAGCTTATAGGAGACAGTATAGATTTATTTAGGGTTATTTACAATCCATCTCTGATGTGTTAGGATGATGAAATCCAAATTTAAATTGCATTTATCAAACCTACTAAAATAAACTTGCAGGGAAATAGCAGCATTAAGGAATTGCTTTCCCTAACCTTAATTTGGAGATTGCTGTTTCCTTGACAAAGTGCTTCACCTGGCAAGAAAGTCAAATCAGTATTTGATAGACATAGTCTGTTTGAAGGTATTAACGAACAATTTGAAATTATGGTCATTATTTACCTAATGGAAAACCTTTTTAGAGGATATGATTTATCCCAGCAACAAGCTTTTTGGTGCAGTACAAGAATCTAGAACTAGAGGCTAGAAACTAGAGAGTTTAGACTGGAGAAAGTTCATTTAAGAGTCATGTTTCCCATATAAATTATATGCAGTTGTGCAAACATGTCAAAGTTTGGTAAATTAAATTTGTTTAATGTAAACAATCTTTGACCAAAATAATAGCATAGCTTCAGAAAAAAAGACATGCTCCCACTTTCATAAAGTTTGTATAACTCAATGCAATGAAGAACTCAACTGCAACTCTATGGAGAGTTATCATTTATTAGATCCAAGTCTATAAAGCAAGCTCATAAATGTGTTTTAATTCCTTTTATTGGTCTGTATTTTAGGGACAGTGTTAAGCCACAAGAACACAGATACCTTCTTTTTCATTGGTTGAAATTGCTTCATTGCTAGAGCCCTAATAGGTGCTATTGGAATCAACTCCTTCTAGTAAGGAAATAATTAGTGCAGGTGATGGCTGGAAGAGTGGAAAGAGATTTACTAGCAGCCATGTTTTTCAGGTACAGCAGTGTAATTTTACTTTGAAAAATATGTATCTTCTCTGTGAGGAGGTAGCTACAGTTGTAGCATCAATAAAGATAATTTTTGGATAAATCAAGATGCTGTATAGTAGCTGTTTAGAAACTGAAGTGATCATTCCTTTCCAAACCAATTTAACATTAAATGCATTGACCATGGGAGAAGCTGAAATTTGCATGTAGGCCTAGAACTAATCCACATTTTTGTGTTTTTTAATGTGTATGAATTTTTGAGTGAGATTGGCAATAATTACAGGCTTTTGGCCAGGTCCCATGAAGCATTGAGTATGATGGCCCTAACCTGGAACACTACCATGGCATATTGTGATTCTGTTCATGTTTTCAAAAGTTAGCCTTGTCCTGATTTCCTGGCTGTCTGAATGACAGCTTTTCAAGAAATTGAGGTGGATTAATGAAACTTTGATATTGTTGTGGAATTGAGGAATAATTCTTCATATCAACCTGGTTCAAAAGAGTGTAGCCCAAAAACATGGGGCATTGAACAGTGGAAGCTTTCCAAACAAGTCTGTGCAGTGTCACAGTTCACCAAGGGGAGTAAAGGTCAGTACATACCAAAGTAATGAGTCTAATCTAATCTCTGCAAGAAATAGGATTTCCAGCTAAAACTGGAACATTTAATTACATTTTGAATTATGCTGATTCAGGAGATGTATTTTCCCATGAAAAAGTGAGTTGGCAAGGGGCTGCAAAGTGAAAATCTTATGGAGTTTGTTGCTGCTGGTATGAGGAGGAGCAAGAGCTCAACCACTCAAGTGTCTGATGCATCAGTATTCTCTTAGACTAGCATGATCTAAAATATTTGCACTGGATCTGCCAGGATTTTTCAAAGCGGGAAACAGAATATAAATTCACCTTCCCTCAAAGCAATGTTAAAACTCACCATTACAGTCCCATTATAAGTTAATGAGTCATTTATCTGCTAACCTGTGCATAACTGGGACACGGGGCCTCCAGTTTATCAGCAGTTAAAATGGCTAACTGGTATGTATTGAAGCATGCAGAACTCTGTGGGCTCAAAGTCAGTTTTTGTGTCCTCATTTATAGGTCAAATCACATGCAGCTGTACTTGTTTTGCAGTTCCAGCTACCACTTGTGAGTAGATTCTCTGGAGAGAGCTTTGGTTTAAATGGAAGAGAGAATGCAGCTCTGTTGTTGACACTGGGGTAGCTGTCAGGGACATTTTGCCTTCCACAGAGGTCATAACTTGTCACTGAATCCCATTGTTGGCAGAAAAGGGCCTGGTTTTCACGGCATTGCTATTTGTTTTTGATTTGGTCTCCTCCTGAGTGCACAGATTATAGGCCAGTAAACCTCTCTTTCACTGACTAGCATGGGAAGTTCCAGTCTCTCATAAACCTTAAATAAGTCTTAACTCCAGAATGCTGCCTTTTGGAGATTGAATTTCTCAATGTTTTGCTGTGTTTTTAGCCCAAGGGTGCTGTTGACAGAAAGCAGTGTTTTTATTCCCTGATTGCTGTCTCTCTTTATAATTTTTTTTGTATGTTGCATTTTTGTGCATTAGTGGAGGTATCTGTGTTTGAAAAAGGATTACATTAGTCAAAACTTAAGACAGATAATTTGCCCTCTTTACTTACTGACTGACAGGAGCCTAAGGTGCACATAATCTTTTGAAAAAATATGGCCCTTTTGCAGCCTATTGGAAATTTCAGAACCAGAAGATTTAACCTCTTAATACATCTAATTGAAAAGCTGTTGATTTTTGACAGTGGCAGCCAGCAGTGGTGCGAGCTGGCTGAGATTTGCTGATTTTTTTTTTACTAAACAGATAATTTTTCTTCGTATTTCCCTTATTTGTGATGATTTGTAATCTTTACAGCTGTGAAGGCAAAAATGAGACTTCCTTAAACAGTTGCCTTGAAGGCAAAAGAGAGAAATCATTGCTTTAAACCTGAATTTTGAACACTATAATTTTGCAGAAGCAAACTAAAGCAGATCACTGATGTTCTATTGAAAATTTTCTGTAACATAGCTATATCAAAATCACAGTATGTCTATGTGGCTTACTAGTACTCAAAGAGAATCTTCCAAATATTTCTCAAATACTCTGAGGGAAGAGTTATCAAATTTGAGCATATTTCAGTCAGATGTAAAACTGTTTTGAGTGCAAAGTACTAGACTTGCCTCTCAGTGCAGATGCTTGTCACACATGATTTTTCTCCAGAAAAGGTTCCAGAATTTTCACAATTGTCTGTCGTGTGTTCCTCTGTCCCAATATGAATTTGCAAAGCAAATCTGCTTTGGACATTCTGGAGAGCTACTTCCCAAAACTTTAATTGATGAAGCATTGAAGCAGGGGTGCATTCCGTGCTCTGGTCGGGAGAATTTTTGTCCTGCAGTAGTTCACAAGTTCGCAGGTAAAGTTAAAAGTTACTTGCTGCTTCTCTCATGGAGAAAGCTCTCTGTTTGTCTCCCATGGAAACCTTTCCTGAGATTTCCTAGTTGTCAAGGATGGGTTCAGAGTTCACACAGCTTTTTATTGTGCCCTTTTTGAGGGATAGAGGCTGATTTGCAGCACTATTTAAAGCAAAGATGCCAAATGAAAGTTCTTCATTTTAAGTTTGTGCTTACACAAAGCTTCTTTGTGGTTTTTTAGGCCTGTCAGACTTGTCAGGCGTGGTAAGAAAAAGTATATTGTTTCCAGCACTTGGATTCCTTTCCTTCTGACATCTGCCACTCTGTAAAGATGATAAATTCCTGCCTCATTAGCCAGGGGTGTGGGATTACAGGCTGACAACACATTAATCACCAGCTTCTGTGGCAGGCTGACTAGCAATAGGCATTGTTAACAAAACTTTTCTAATATGTCACTCTTCTCTATGACAGCCTGTAATCAATCATCTTGATTGACAGTGCTGATAGATTACACTATTTATACTTTGTGTAATGAAAGATAGCGTTTCCACCTACTGTCATTTCTAGGCTAGCATTGGAGGATCACTGAATAGAAACAAACACAACAAAAACCCCAGGCCTCAGCTCGACATTGTGGAGTTCAGTCAGACAGCCTTGTAGGTCCTTTGTGGTGGCTTTCAGATGGTGTGTATTGTGGGGGAACCTGGTAAGCACTTGCCTTTAAGTAACCCTTGAACTGAGTGTTTCTTTGCTGACTTTGTTGCAATAAACTGCCGGGTCAAGTTCAGGCAGGTAGGAGACCGTGTTAATCATGTGGTGGCTGCTGCTCCTTTTCCCATCCTGTCTGTCTTGTCCTGCTGACAACCCTCCACCCCCAACCCAGATGAGAGGTGATTTAGATGTTGATGAAGTATGAGTGTTTCATGATTTAGAAGGCAAAGTTATGCGTGTTTCCCGTAATTGTACGGTGCAGGGAAAGTAAACATGGGGAGGAAGTGCAAAGCCAACTTGCCAAGAGAGCAGAATGTGTGTTGGAGTTTGTTTGCCTTTTGAAACTTAGGAAGTCAGGATTAAAGTGCATAAGCAAATTAATGTCTTGTTTTGGTTTTGATATAGCAGTTTCTGGTTCTAGAATCACTTGATTATTCCCTTTATATCTTCTTTGCTTCCTGAAGTTACTTCATTTGACTGTAGTGGAAGATAGAGAACATTGACTATAATAGGACAGAAGTTCCTTGTAGCAAATATCTGTTAGAATGGATTATTTCTTTTACAATTGACTCCTATGGATTCATGTTCATTAATTACAAATAAATGCTGCCTTTGTTATTATAGTGGCTGTGATATCATTATCTGTCTTAATTTCTGGACGCATTCTGAGAATTTTCTTAATGTACTTAATTGATAGATATATCTCTCTCTCTTTCCCTGTGTTTGTGCTTTTTTTTGTGCTTTTTTTTTTTTCTCACTGGAAAGGTTCATGTGCTAAGTCACAATAAGAAACTTAAAATTCAACCTTTGGAGAGTAGGAAATATGAGTTGGAGCTTAAATTATTGTCCTTGGGAGTTGAGCTAAATTTAGGCATTTGGACAGGAACAAGGGTGGAGAAGATCATCTAAACTTTAATCTCCCTGAGAAGGGTTTCATTGTGAGGCCACAATGATTAATGAGAAACCTGACCATCTGATTAAACCCCTCTGTGTCACAGGACATGATTAGTAGGTGACAGAGACTGTAACAGTATCCAGGCAAGCCTTGTTTCTTTCACAGCTCAGACTGTTGTATGATTAATGTCCCCAAGGGCTATCTCCAGGTCAGGCAGGGATAACCTGTCAGAACAGGTGGAAGTGACAAATTCTGCAGAAACTCCTTTTGCAAAAGAGGCAGCACGCGAGAATGGATGAATGGGGAGGATTCCAGATGGGCTGGTTGACCTTTCTGTACTCGGAACAGACAACGAGAGCATCATGGGAATGAAACAGAGTAAGTATCAAAAAACTGCAGATGTTCCATAGTTATTGAAGAATTATAGCATTGCCAAGTTGGGTTGGTAAAATGCACAACACGTCATATTATCATCACTGGTTTACGCTTTCTGATATGCTGCAGGAGACTGTAGATCTAGTGTGTGTGTGTATGGACTAGATAAAATACCACACACAGTGTTTTATGGCAAGGGGGGAAGATTCTTTCCTTCAGTACAGATAAGGCTTGATAGAGTTGATGCTTTAGTATAGCATTTTCCTGTGCCAGTATATATAATCTATCTCATTCTCATCAATACTGCTCCATTTAGGGCTAGACAATCTTGCAAGTTAAAATGGTTTATAAAAATCCTCATTCCTTTTTATTAGCTGGCGGTTATCTAGTAAGGTATTTTATATCTTCCAGAGTACTTTCACCTCTTAGGTCATAGGTTCAAATCCCCATCTTAAGTATCCTGACATTCTCCACCTTCAACATCACACAGCACAGAATTAGCAAGAGGATTGCTCAAGTATCCTCTTGCAGACAAATAGACCTTTTCATTTAATCATAGGAATGGTATAAAATATCTTTGTAGTACTACACAGGCAGAGAAGACAATGTAAGCACCTTAGGGATCCTTATGGAATCCCCCCTGCATGAGGTTAATTTTTAAAACAAAACTAAAAGCGAAACCAGAGAGTAGGATTTCCCCCTTTGCCAAATGAAAGAGCTACTTCTGTGCAAATCTTACTGCTGTTATACCATTGTTGTTGGTACCATTTTTAGACATTTATGTTGCTTTCTTCAGATTCTCTTTTAACATATGCAAAATATGTTAGTTATAAAAACTCAGTTAGTTATAAAAATTCAATTTTTTTTGCATATGATTTTTTTTCTTTATGTATCTTTGAGAAGAATGGCTTCTTTTCCCTTAACAGAAGGAAAAGAACCATCTCTACTTAAGTTATTGTGCTCCAACATTAGACTTAACATTTAATTGAACTTTAGTTTGCATTTTCACCATTTTAAAGGGAGCCATTCTGAATAAAGGCTTTCATTTCTGTGGTTCTAAGACTAATTTTTTGTTCTTTGCCACTGTTTAAACTGTCAGATCCAGCTTTGGGTATGGTAAATGCCATGCTCCCTTGAGCAAATCAGCTGCCATATGCTATAATTTACACTCTCTGAATCTTTATTGGCTAGGCAAAAGGTCATTTTTCAGAGTGGTTTTCCCAATATAGAATGAATAGAAGAAATGGACACACTTCAGTGGCCCAGTGACTGGGGATGGGAAAGCTCCTCTACGTGCATGGTCAGAGTGGCAAATAGAAAGAATACGGGTAATAAGCCCTAGGAGCTGCAGAGGGAATGAAACAGAATCTCTCACTTGAACACTCCAGGTTTTTAAGTCCAATTCAGCTCTCTCTTCTATTTTTCTTAAAAATATCCACAAATGCTCAAATTTGTTGCAGCATAAAGATTTTAATAGCATTTTCAAGCACTATCTTTTACTGGGTTCCAACAGAAGTGGTAGAGTTTGATAAATTGTGACAACTTCTCTTGTAAATAGTTTGTCTAGCTATTTGTTTCAAACTTTGCTATCAGTTTTTCAAACTCTTGTCATGGTAGATGCTTTCCTGTAGTTTGATCAGTAAATCAGAAAGGAAGGCTGGATATGAATTGCTTGTCTGATACAAGGGGAGACAAGACTGACTTTTTAACCCTCTGTGCAACCCTTGGGGGTAAGCAAAGCAAGAAAAATGCATAGAATTTTGCTATGAAGGGCATGTTAATTTTAGGGGTAATCTGCTAATCCTGAAGTAAAAAAGCAGTATCATGGTGGAATATTTGTGTGTGATCACTTCAGCAACTTGCATAATTTGTCTCTGTGCCTGAGGCACTCTACCTGAATTTAGAATTACCCTAATGAGTCTCAGCAGTAGGGAGGTGCAGGTGTGCATCTGTTGTATTTTGTAATACACTCAGGTGTGTTTCTGTTGTTATCAGTAACACTAATGAAATCTTCAAATCCGTTTCCATAGAGAGTTGCAAGGATGACTCTGTTTCTTTAGTTTGTAGGATGTGTGTTTATGGTGTAAAAGGAGCTTGTGAGTTAATTGTAATTAAGGCAAATGACTCCAAGACTGGTTAACCAATCCCGTGGAAGAGCACTTGCAGTGGAATGGATATCATAATCATCATCCAGACAAAATGCAAGAGGCTGCTGTAATAAAGCTAAAATAAACTTATGTCTCTATAAAATAGTCATTAAAATTTTTGAGTATAGCATTGGATATGAAAGGCTGTCCATGTTGTGTGTACAACTTGTACAGTAATATTTAACTCCATACCTGTATTGAGCCTTGTAGAGAGCTGCTGCTGCTGAATGAATGAATAAATTGTGTCAAGGGTTTTCTGGTTTTCTTTTGAGACATTTACTGTCAATGCCGGGAATTGGAGGAGAGAGAAGTATCCCACTCCTCAGTGGCATAGCTAACCCTGCAATGAACTTAATGTGCACCTCTGCTCCTTCAGAAAAGCTGATGTCATTGATGACTATCTGAAACTGTGCAAGCAGAATACTTGTTTGAGTTGACATAGCTGGAAAGTGATGATTTGTGTCTGCAGGATAGAGCTTTTCTGGTTTAGCTCTGTAAATTTTTTTGAACACATGGAGTCACAGTTTTTGAAAATCTGTATACATGGTAAAGCAGCCTCTAAGATATGGGCAGGTCCATCTTGCCACTGCTGCATGGCCATGGGAGAGCTGAGCTGCTCTTCACAGCCATATCCTTCTTTTCCAAGATGGAATACAAACTGAAAATGAGTTGACATTTTCATTATATTGAAACTTTCAGGGACAGCACAGTGTTCCATCACAGGGCTGAAATGCTTGGGTTCTCTGTAATCACAGACCTGAGTTCTGGCTGAGCTCCTGCTGTGAAAGATGACATGGAAATACTTCTAATGCATCTCTTCTCACTCATCTTCTTTAAGATATATGATAAAGATCCAGACAGTTCATCCTATTATGACAGGTTTGTCCCTCTGTTCCTTGCCAAATTAGGAGTGGTGCTAATTGAACATGGGCACAAAAATGGCCATTAAATGTTGTACTCTGGTGTTTAATCTGTGGCTAAAGGGAACATCTTTTTGTTGCAGGTAAATCTAAATATGTCACTTTGGGCATTCCTGAAATGCCATGTACTATACCATGTCTGGATTTCCTTATATTTGGAGTACTTTTCAATGTATGGATTTATAGGGTAAATGCTGCTGCGCTTAATTTCTGCTTGAAACAATGCTTTGCTAATAATTATATATAATTTTTCTTGTCATGATCTGTTATGTAATTCAGATGAGGACTGAAAATTACATAGGGAATCTTTCTAATACTGTGCCAGCTACCCAACCACTTTTTTACCAGTTTTTCAAAGAGCATGGGGCAATATGCCAATAATGAGCTTAGAAAGTATGTATGAAGCTCCTGATAATGTGACATGATTTTTCCTTACTTTTGTTCTTCATTTCATCTTAATTAGTCCCAGTAGGAAAGATTGATTTTTTTTTTTCTTTTTTTCCCCCCCTTTTAAAGCCTTGTAGCTAACATCTGTTGGTGTTCCTGGGGTCATTTCTTGCTCTGTCCTATGTTTGACATTTCTTGTAAAAGAAGAGGAATTTGTTCATATTGACATTAGCTGCCTTGGTATCTCTCAGTGGTGCAGATGGCCTGTGAATGAAGACATCAAGCTAATAGGCAAGATGACAAGCCTTGATAGCACTGGTGCTCCTCGTGCTCAAGTGGCAGGGCAGCATAGATTGCTTCTGCTGGGGAGATGCTTGGTCTGCTGGCACTCAAGCATATGGAATTAGTTAAAAATGCAGGGGCATCCTGGGAAACGGATCCCACTTGAAAATCCCTGCCTGGCTGTGGCAGTTTCTTCTTTTCAATGTAGCGTTTCCTTGAGGGGCGAAAACTATAGAAAAATGTGTGCGTGTGTGAGAAAGATCCCTAATTTACTCTAGATATTTAGTGATTGTTGTTGTTTAATGCATCAGAATAAAATATTATTGAAAGAGTTCTTTGTTACCTTGTTTGCTTGTGTCATGTCCTTAGAAGTAAACACCAAGCTTCTTGTGAGATAAGAAAGGTAAAATAAAAATTCTGAATCTAAATTAACATATGCAGGGTACATTGTAAGTGCATATTAAAATATTTATTGTGTGAGTGTTTGGAAAAAGGTCATAGAGCCCCAAATATGGAAAATCTGTTTCTTCCAGGGTGGACATTTATATTATCCTCTGGAGAAGGCACACTGGAAAGCTTGGCATTTTCAAGTCAGCTGATTTACTTCATGTGGCAGAATAGAAAGAAAAGACAGATATTCAAAGTCTAACAAACAAAGCATGAAAGAAAAAAGATAATTAAGCTCTCAAGAAGCAGAGAATGAATAAGTTGCTATAATTTTAACATCACAGTTAGCTGGTAGAACTAGTGGCTTGGGGATCCTATGTCTTATATGGTGTGTAGGGCCTTTTCCCAGGGTTTGTTTGGGATGAAGTACAGCTTAGGATAATTGAGTGACATCAAAGGGATTTTACTCAATTGGTATAGGCACCAAATTCAGGCACTCTAAAGCCAGCTTTTACTAAGTTTTACCTTAAATAGTATCATATTATTAAAACAGAAAAATGGGAAAAGGAAGGAACAGATCTTTTACCTCTCCCTTCTTGTATTTAAAATCAAGTTATTCCCATTAGAAAGACAATATTTTCTCCAGCCAGATGTGACACACCAACACTGAAGAGTGTAGCAAGCTCTTCTTTGATAAAGGAAAATCAGTCTTGGTTGAAATGTTTTCACATCATGAAAGGCAGAAAGCAAATACATAAATATAAAAACAGGTTTTATTTTGAAATTGATTTCCCACAGTGTAGGGTATGTAATTATACATGGGTGGAAAATTGTCAAAAAAAAAGGCAAAATAAGACAGTCACTTGGAAGTATTTTGAGATATACTTCAACCCCATTAAAAAGCCAATATTTTCTTCAATTTGTATCTCTTGACAAATCACATTTGAATTTACTGAAAACTCAGTGAGGAAGGCAATCAGGAGTTTTCATGTGTATTGTTGTGGTATGTTTGAATCTACTGTGGCTAGAAACAGCAAATTGTGTTCTTGTATTTCAGGACTGGAGTCATCTCTTCTCACTTGGTTTGGACAATGTTTATGAACTTCTTAAGATGAGAAGTGATTTCCACTAATAAGAGATTTTCACAGGTGTATTTGCTACTTAATGAGGCTTGAAGACAAACACATGAATGTTTGTATGAGTGAGGGTTTAGGAGTGTTTGTGTCTGTAATGTATAATGCTTAATCTCAGCAAAATTGTATTTCTCCTCTGCCTGCTCCCCTCATCTCAACTTCAAGAATTCATTATGGGGCAGCTGCATAATAATTTTTGTAAGAGGATCCCAGGATTTTTCCAGATGAGTTAATTAAGCTTCTTTGAAAGCAGGGGGAACTTTACAGATCACATTTGCAGAGTTTATAGAGATGATATGATATATATTAGATACATGAAGTGAAAAGTTGAGCAAAAGGTTCATGTTTGAAGCCACGGAAATACTTGTTTCAAAATGTGAAAATTCAAAGAGCTACCTGGTAATCAAAATAGATTTTTAAAAGCAGAAAGTCACACAAGTAAGCTTGGCCGTTGGCATAGCTTCTGGTAGGGGTGTGTGAAGATTTACTTGCAAAGATTTTAATGCACATAGTTAGTTCAGAATGGTGCAAATCCAGGGATATTGGCTGAAGCAGTGTCTTATTCTATATGTGTCAGATGTTAAGCCATCTATAATACTTGAACGACAGCCAAGACTAAGGGTTGTGAGTGTTCAGCTTACTGAATTCAAGGATGGGTTTTGGATAAATGATTTTTTTGCATCCAGACCTTTTAGCAGCTCAATTACTCCACTTTATCGACAGCTGGAGTTGCTCTTCAGTTTCTTTTTCAGACCTGTTGCCCTTTAAAACCAGCTGAGATAATTTTTCTTTCTTGTCGTCCTCTGCTGTCCCTTCCAAGCACTTTATAGTGTGCACAAGGCACTCACCAAGATAGGGGCCATCATTGGAGAAGCCTGCTTTACTCCTTGTGAAACTGAGGGACTTTCACAGATTTCACTCTTTGCATTCCTTCCTCTATTAACAGCAGCAGTGGAGGTAGATTTAACTGAATTATTAGGGCATCATCTTCTGTTCTTTCACTGGGGTTTTGTTTGTGGGTGGCTGATTTCACTATTAGCAATTCATTCATACCTGTTTTATTTGATATACTGTGAAGCCACATGATTTTAATAGGGGAAGTGTCTTGTTCAAGCCTGTATCTTACGAGTTGTGCTAATTGCACAGTCATAAAAAAAATTGACAGCTGCTATGACAGTGCTTGAGGACCATGTGGCAAATTACTCCTGAAAGTGAGTGAAGTCTTCAATTTAATAGTCACATAGTAGGCTGTATTCCACTATAAATATGATCTGTTTTACACTAAGGAATCTTTAAATCCCTTTGTTGTAGATGATTCAGATAGTTCTAAAATGGTCCTCAAGGATTCCACTTTTCATTCTTTGCAGTGCTCTAAATACATTTACACTGTCTCAGAAGACATCCTGGAAACCTGAAAATAGACTGACTTTTGTACAAATAAGACATAAATTTATGCCTTCAAATTTCCCTTATATACAGGCTCAACATTTCTGAAAAATAGCTGAGTTTTATTTATGTCAAAGAACCTGAAAAACTGAGAGAAAGTGTAGGAAGAAACCACATTGCTAATATTTTATTCCAGCCAGTAGAACTTACATATGTATGGATGTATGTGAGGATGTGTCTATGAATGTCTTATAATCAGTCCATATCATTAGAAAATGTGAAATCATGCCAAATTTCATTCTAAGAAAGCTGGGTGGAAAAAACACTGATTAAGGTTGATTTTTTAGAATATTATTTCATTTGTAAGTCCAGCCTTCACTTGTGAAAGAATTGTGGTCAGAAAGAGAATGGAGAGATCTCTTCCCTTGGAAAACAGTTGTACAGTCCAAGTGTAAAGCTGTGCCCTATCTCTCGGAGATCTCAACACAGGAAAAGTCTGCTATGGTCAATAAAATAGAGTTTTACATTTGCTGCTTCCTACTGCATTTTGTTAGGAGATTGTTGATGTGTTTTAGTGGGATTTGTAAGAATTTTTAGAAAGCTGTATTTTCCCCAAAAGTAGCTATGTAGCTTTTAAGCAACTTGTCTTTATTTGGATAAGGAAACATGGTGCAGTTTTAGTTAAGAGGAGATTTATCTGGCACAAATCTTTGCATGTTATTTGTTTATTGATTATGATCTACTTGCAAGTAATACAAGTGTCAGGTCCTCTGAGCTGAAGTCACTGGAAATAAATGTTGGCTGTTTGTAAGGGTTTAAATCTAGTTGAAAGAATTGGGAGGCAGTGTGAAAAGCCTTGAGCAATAACTGCTTCGAGTAACCAATCTGCTTGTATTGCTAAATGAATTGCTGATATGGATACAGCCTGTGTGTCACATTCAGGAAGGGCTGGGTCTATTAAGTTATCAGCCTTTTCTAGTTACTGGGAATTGTCTCATTTGTTTCAGGCAATTGTCTCGTAACTGTAACTGTTATTTTCAAGTTTAGTTTTCTTGTTAGCAGAGTCCTTTGAAAGAATTAAAATTAGCACTCTAGGGACCAGTTATTTTCTTGAAGATGTTCTCAGGAATTAGTTGTCTCAAATGGTAAACATTGATTGATAGGTGTGGCACTTTATCATAACCTTTAAAATGCCTAATAAATTGTGATACTCTGCCAAGTGATGGTAAATATTCTTTCCTTTCAGGGGTTTGTATTTAAATGAAAAAGTCTCCTAAAGGTTTGAGTTAGATTCTATGTGATTGTTATATTGAATATCAGTATTTTTAAACAATAATTAATGGCAGCATAACACAGAATTACAGTGTTGTGAACATGAAAACTGCTCTACTTAGTAAAGAATACCATTTCATTCTCATCTCAGGTTGATTTTCTGTTCTACATGGTTACTGCCACATGAAATACATCAAGACTGTAAGAGAGTAAATAACCTAAGATACATGAGATGAGCATGCTTTTCAGTAGACTAAAGATATGATATTTCATTTGTAAAATCTGTTCTACTGTTCCTTAAATGTCCTATTCATTGAGCATCTCTGTGGCCCAAGACAATGATCAGAACTAATCACAGAATCTCAGAATGGGTAAGGTTTGGAAGGGATGGCATTAGGGTCATCAGGTCCAACATTCCTGCTCAAGCAGGGTCATTAGAGCACATGGCCCAGGATTGTGTCCTGACAGTTCTTGGATCTCTCCAGTGAGGGAGACTCTCAGCCTCTCTGGAAGAATGGCCAAAGGAATAAGGCTGTGTGCCTTGCACATGGTGCATGTATAAGCAAACACTAATTTTGTGAATGTTTTAAAATGCACAGCTTTTGCTGGTAGCAACCACAATAAAAAAAAAATTAGTGCAAAGGAATGAACCTTAGTACTTTGGAAGTGAGGGATGTGCAATCCTGAGTGCTACCCAATGGTTGGTGTTACATTGGAGGTGCTACACCTGGCATTTTTATTTTTTTGAACTAGCATGTGAATGAAAGCTATGTGGCTTCTCCAGCTCCCTTTCTGGGCTCAGTGACTCACAGGACTAAACACAGCTGAATGAGTCTATTGTCTAAGTGCCAGTTTCACAGTGGGAGAAATCTTGTAAACTCAGATGAATCTTCTTCATTGACAGGAACTGCAAAAACCTGACTTGGTCATGTAAACATTTTAAGTTTCTGTCTAAACATTCAGGACTTGGCCTTCCTGTTGAAAAGCTTGACTACCAAGAAACAATTGCAGTTTCTGTTCTTGCATTTATAATTATTATTAATTGGAATATCAATTTAATTTAACCCCACAGGGGAAAAAAAAGATAATAAAATAGGTTAAATGAGCATAGGGAATATGAAACCTGTGTTTTATATTTATGAATCCATGAAGGATAATATTATAGAAAATACAAGTAGACATTTTAGCTTGGATGTGTACTGCTGGAAAGGGAAAATATTTTTTAGATCTTGGTGAATTCTCACCAGCACCTTAGCTATCTGGTTCCTTAGTTCTGCTTACCTGCTTCTAGCACTATGCACTGTTCCCAGGATAACCCCAAATCTTAAAAATACTGCACAGAGTTGGTTTAATGTTATGGGTGGGAATTTGGCCACGTGTGGTGCTCAGTGCTCTCTGTCCTGTAACAGAGGTGCAAGATGAACTAGCTTTTCAAGAAGATTGATTCCTGATCTTTCAAAGTTGGAAAAGTGTCTAGTGAGATTTTTTTAGTCCTTTTCCACAGTGTCCTTCTGTTCTGGTTATTAAAATAGTATGATGAATTTTAGAGATTTCTGGTTTCCAGCAGCAAGAGGGTTTTGGTATGTTAAGCTTGATCTCCAGTCTTAGTGGGATGCTCCAAGAGGCCAAATCCCCAGAAGATGCTCAAAGAATCTAGGATCACGTTAGTTTAATACCAGAAAATTGTAAGGGTTTGGAAGGAGTTTGAAATAATTATGTTCTGTTATGGAGTAGCGTGGTGGAATTTGATGTGATGGAACATGAGGAAGGTTGTGCTCCATTTTGAGCATTAAGTAAAAGCAGGCATTTCTTGAGGCAGACAGACACATATCCCCCTGTGGGGATAGCTGCTGAGCCGTGTTTCTTTCCTGTTTTTCATAATAGTTATGATACCTTAAAATTCTGTTTTCATTCTTCTTCTTTGTCCCATTAACTTGTTTAGAAGATGCTTTAACTGTAGTGGTGTTGTAACACTGTTGAGCCAAAGGTATATGCAGTCCAAATTCATAAGAAAAATAGTATTTTTTGTTGTCTCAGCTGACACAAGAAACAGGAGAGCTTTTAGATGCACGAATCCTTCTTTAGGCTAGAGAAAGTTGCATTTATACAAGTAAGCTCAGTAAATCTGAGAGATTGTCTCTTGGGTAAATAATGCAGGTTCAGTAGTATGTTATGATTTGGGGTTTTTTCTTCCTTGAAAACTACTTTTTTTTTTTTTAGTTTAACTCTTTCCATATAAATGACCCTAATCCTGTGCAACAGCCTGTGTGTGGCAAAGGAAAAATTGCTTTAGTCAGCTTTGGTGTTGAATTTCTGAGTGTTCTGTTGGATTGTTATATCCATATTATTATATAAACATGTCCAGAGTTTTCATTGCTTGTTCATTGGGAGTGGGAGCAAGTAAAATAGAGCAGATATTTGCTCTTAGGAGCTGCCAGGTGGAAGTCATCTTTCATGAAAGTATATGAATGGTATTGATTTCTTAATTTGTATTTCTGGTAATTAGGTAATAGATTGAAATGCAGCCTTCAAGCTACTGTTCTATTTCTTTTTACTTTTTTCCCCACCTCCAAAGTGCTGAATAAATGGTTTACAGTTGACCTGAATTTGTATGTTTTGTTTTGTTTTTTTCTCTTTGATTTAGAATACAACACTTGAAAATTATAAGCAAAACTTTTCAAACTTGTTGATTTGTGGGTAGTTTACAAATTTTATTGAAAAGAGTTCAAGGAAGTGTGTATGTGTAGGTATGTGTGTCCACAATTAAAGCATGCAGTTTTCACTTAAATTCATTAAAGTCAAATAGCTTGTGAGTTTTAATCTAAGGCTGTGCTACTGTAGTAGCTTGCTTAGAAAAATTCACATTATAGATCATGTAAAATGTACTTTAAAAAAAAAATCAACCAAGATTATCTTTAAATACAGAGAAGAATTTTCTTAGTGTATTTTTTTATTCCTGATCTGTTCCTATTTATTTTTATTTTAATTTTGCCATGGACAAATAATCACTTAGGAAATGGATATTTTCTTCAGTCACTGCTCATCTGCTCACTGGAATAATTTTAAGCAGTACTTTTCATCATACTTGTGAAACATTTTCCTTTAAACTTAGAACCTGAGTAGGCCCAAGAACAGCACAAAAGCAGTGGTGGCAATTATTCATAAAAGTTTTGTGCATGCTATGAAATGAAATTGGAGTCATGCTGGCTTTCTCTTTGGGGTGACTAAAAAATTCTTGTGCCACAAATGTCCTTTAAGGATTGTTGAGACAGAGACA
Organism: Zonotrichia leucophrys gambelii; assembly: GCF_028769735.1. Lineage (NCBI taxonomy): Eukaryota > Metazoa > Chordata > Aves > Passeriformes > Passerellidae > Zonotrichia > Zonotrichia leucophrys. The sequence continues at coordinate 22,024,346 of NC_088176.1, forward strand.
ATCTGTATCTTCCGAACAAAACATCTGTGGAGAAATATGGATTTCTGCCTTTACATAGGATAGAGGTGTAGTGCTCTGCAATGGTAGACAGAATGGCAAACATTCTGGTTCTCAACCAGAAAAAAATATTTTGTGAACAAGCTCTGAAGTTCAGATATGTGGAGAAGAGTGTTGGCAAGAAAAATGCATTTTCTTCATTAAGGCGTTTTCTCCATTTTCCTGCTCTCGCTGATCTTGAGTAGACATAAGACAAAAAAGCAGTTATCTTAGTGGAGATTTGTTAGGCTTACAGGGGTAGGAAATAAATATGCTCTTCCCCACATTTGTGCTGAATTTTTCCTTAGAGGAAAGGATGAACTTATTTGAATAGGAAGTTGCACGTTGTATCCTTCTCTGAATGAACATGTTTTTGTCCTTTTTTTATTTGTCCTCTTAGACTTTTGGTGACTCTTTCCATAAATAATAGTGCTTTTTCCCTTCCTCAGACTGAGAGAAAAATGTTTGGAGCTGTGCTTATGTTCTGGCCAGCTCCCACTATAGAAATATCCTATGAAATCATGTACAAGTGTTAGTACCTCTAATTCAGTTTCTAATAATCATCTCTCCAAGTATCAGAATGTTGCATTTCATCATGAAAATGCAAGCTTGAATAATAATGGAATCTGCATTGTTCTTTTCCTTGCTTTCCTGCCTTCCCAATCTGGAAACTGGTTTAGGGGCACTTTTTAAAAGTAATTGGCATCAGCTTAAGTCTTGTTCCCTATGACCTGGGCCAGTTCATGAAAACATAATTGCTGGTGACACCAGCCTGCACCTTTTCACCAGTATGGCATTAAGTCACTCGCATGACTAAATCAGTGATAATCACTAGATGATAATTTTTAATTTGTAATATTTGTATGATACTTGTGTTCTGCACAAAGCATTTCATGGGCTGTTTTTAGGGGTTTGTATATTATTTGATCAATTACATTATATGGTGATAAATTTATCCTGTGTAATGTCTTCATGCTTGGACCACAGGCTGTAAGTCAAGGGCAATACCTTTTCATCAGCTTGTTTGAGCAAGTGACTACTGTGTTTCCTCATCTACATAACGTTAGAATAAAATATTCCCTTCTTTCTTCACATGCAGCAAAGCTTAATTTAATTAGAAAGCTTATGCAGTTTGAGAATTGCCAACAAGGGTGATGGTGCTCAAAACAGTTGTCTGGAAAGCATGCTAAGTAGTCAAATGCTCAATAAAATTGAAAATTAATTAATGATGTGAAATCCTATTTTATGAACTATGATGATTGATACCAGAAGCAAGTCTGTTTCTTTAGCTCAGTGAATACAGTGCTGCCTTGTAAGAAGGTGGAGGGTCTGACTAGCTCAGGAACCAAAATGGAGGTGGCACTGCCTCCAATGGTGGCACACAATGAGGGAAAAATTACCTCCTACACAATCCTGAGTACAGCAGTTGGTGAGAAGGATCTTGTGCTCTTTGGAACTGTCGAGTAATTTACATTGCTAAGGACCAAGGGTAGTTTGTCCAGGTTAGTCAAACTTCCTGAGTTAAACTTCAAGGCAGTAGGAGGCCAGCCACAAAGAAATCAGAGTACCAGGATATGAACATCAATCTCTCAGAAATTCATAACTGAATGCCATGCAATAAAATAAAAATATTGGAGTAGATTATGCAGGCATGCTCTATCCCTATTTGCCATCCTATTACAGAAAAGTTTTTTTTCAGAGTTTGGAAGCCCAAGAATCTGGTGAACATATATGAGTTCATTGGTTTTATTTGATTCAACAGATGGATCTTGAGAGGGCTCTATGGCAGAGGGCATCTCTTTTCTCATACTCATATCTGGCATTCAGTAAAAATGGCTATATTATACATGACCTGAGTATTTGACATTGTGAGCATAATTTTTAAAGTTTACATTATTTGTCATGACCTCATTTATCAATGTATTTATTGATATTTATATTCTTTTTTATTTATTCCTATGTGTGTCTTTCATGGTTTTGGATAGAGATCAAGGGTACCCTTAATTGTGAGGGATTGCTCATCTGGAGATCAACAGAGGAAGAAAGTGGTCAAATTGCTGGTAAAAATTTGGCTGTGATATGTGCTTAACTGATCAGTCTAATACCAGTCAAGATAGAAGTGAAGAAAGGAAGAGTTGTAATGGAACTTTTGACATTTGCCAACCTAGAGCCTTGCTGTTAAAAAAAGAGTTGCCAGTTGGAATAAACAAAAATCCATTTTCAGGGCTGGTAAAATGTGTTGGAAATGGCAGCCAGATTAAAGCCTCCACATCAAAATGAATGCTGAAAAAGCTCTTTTCAGGACTAAAGAGGAGATTCAAGTTGTCAGCAGCCAGTCTGAATCTGGCAACCAACGTGAAGTACTTAGGGCTAGAGAACTTTAATTAGACTTTTCTCTGGGCTAAACAGAAGTTCTTAATCTTCATCCTTGATAACTCACTGATTGGCTTCTGTTATATTGACAGATATTAACTTTGACAAGAATTTGTGTATGTGTGCCATGTAATAAAGTGCTATATTGTTATCTGAGCAGAAACTTTGGCCTTGTGTGCGGTGGATTATGTGGGTGATATGAGAGCAATACCTCAAACCCAATATTATTGACCTCCTGTTTCTTTGCATTATGAAGGTGCTGCGTTTTGTTAAAAAAACAGCCTTTGAGCAATAATTTCGTTCGTGTTTTATCTTTCCCTCACAGCAACATAATTTAGAGTTTTTACTAAAGTTTAATATCTTTATGAAGTGAACTGATCTTGGCAAGTTTTCTGGATGGATCAGGAGTGTTATTATAATCTATTAGTTTCAGTGTCAAAAGAATTTTAGAAAAGATAATTTGGTTCAAAATCATGCTCTTGTGAGTTGAAAAATTAATTGGAAATATATAAGCTAACCAATGATATAGTGTAAAATGAGATATATTATTTATGAAATGCATAAGAATTTGATCAGGAATATTTTAAAAACAATATTTTTATACTTTGATCAAAGTCTGATTATTTTGACCTTGAGTGAAATTATTCATTAATTCTTTTTTTAGACTATAAGCAAAAGTTCCTGTTTTCCTTGAAATGACTCAGTTTATTTTTCAGATTTTATGTCAATATATGTCATGTATATGTGGTGTTAAGGCTAATATTTAATAATTAGTACTTTTTTTCTTTAGTATAGGAAGCATATTTTGGTTTTGGAGACCAAAGGGGGGGATGCATGTTGTTGGTGAGTTGTTACTGTATTTATTGAGTAGTAATATAGAGTAATTATTTTAGATAGGAGGATATACTGCACTTGACCAATCAGTGGAAATATATGTTTCACCATTGCAAATCTCAGCTATTACACTTAGCTGCAGAGATGAACTGCTATTTAAAGTTTTGGAAATGTTTTGTTGAATCAGAACTATGAATACTTTGCAGTTTTTCTTGTAAAGCAACCTTCATCCCCAAAACCCTTCTAATATTATTCTTCTTTTTTTTTTCAAAATTTTTCTCTTCAAGGTAATGTCTTTATAAATTCTTAGGTGTAGTCACATTTCTAAATGAATTGATCACTTGTGTTATTCTTTGGGGAGACAGCTGTCCTTTTCAGGCTCTTTCCTCTACCCTTTTCTAGTGTAAGATTTTTTACCTTTTCTCTGGGTTTTTTATGCTTGGTGTTACATTTCTGTAGTTTGCTTTTTGATTTTTAATTTTTTCTTCTCTATGATGTAAGCTTTTTTATTGAAGCATTTCAGAATGGAAGTGGCAGTAACTCACTCCACTTCAAGCTGTTTCTTCCACTTACTACTTCTTGCTCTGGTTCACTTCAAACTATGTTAGAAGAAATTTAATTATGGTTCATTCTGAAAATCAGTATGAACATTGCTTTCTGATAGCTCATATATAATCAATTCTCTGTACCCCAGTAAGATTTGCTCGGAAACTGAGGGGTACCATTGGAATTTGTACGAGGTCCTTTGTCTTTCTGTTTTCACTTGTGAATTATGTGAAAGCTTTTCTCCCTCTGCAGTCCATCTGTGTTGTGTTTGGGAGCATTGTGCTACTAAGCCATGGATTTAGGGGGCCTTTGTGTTGGCAATATTGAGTAATTCATGGAGGAAGCTCTTCTGTGTCAGTGTTAATGAATCTTTTGAGCCCTATTTTCTTGGATTTGCACTATTGCCAGCCCAAACTGGGAAGGAACGTGTATAAGATATAGAATGTTATCAACACAAAGCTTCCTGTAAAAGTTGTCTTTCACCTCCACCCACAGTAGAACAATGGATATTATGCCATCCTTCAGCAGCACAATCTCAATTCTGGTGTTCAGCATCTTGTCCAATAAATGCTGCTCAGTTGTGGTGGAAAGGCTCAGCTCCAGTCCATGCAGAATGCCTGATTACATTAAGGATAGTATCTAATGTTCTGAGATTGCACATTACGCAGGATTTAACAGGTTTACATCTTCCAGTGGATTTTCAGAGTGAATTGTAGCTAGCATGGATTGCAAAGAACTGATGTAGTGCACTTAACTGGGAAAAAAGCCCCAAAGCAAAGCAAGTGATGCAGTCCCTCACCCCCTCCCTTGGGTGGGCCTGTGCCCCGGCCGTGCCAGGTTCACACACCTAAACTCACTCCTCGCTGGCTAATTGCTGAGTGTGACAGCCCATGGCATGGAATATTTTCTCGGTTTGGGCCCTCTTCCTGCCTGTGTCTCCTCCCAAGCCCTTGGACACACCCAGTGTATTCACTGTGAGGAACAGGGAGTGGCTTGACTGGGCAAACATTGTTTAACAATAGCTAAAACATTTGTGTGTTGTCAGCACTGTTTTGATTATAAATCTCATCCATAGCATTATGTAAGCTGCTATGAAGAAAATTAATTCCATTCCTTTGGACCCAATACCATTTCTTACTTCCCTCCTGTCTCTGCCCTGAGTTTTTAACTTTAAAATGCTTTGTTCAAAGACAAATGTAAACAGATTGAGAGGTGAAGCTAAATGGAATAAAGATAATAACCAAAGGAAAAAGTCTGTGTATTTAGTATCCCAGATTGATCAGAACCTAACTCACTTGACAGATAATTGCCTGACAAGCAGTATCTTTGATGTTAAGCTTCACTGAAGTAGAAAGCAAGTTCCTCAGCTGCTCCCCAACAGTCTTTGGGTGGTCTCCTGCTGTCCCATGCTGGAGCACCCTCTCACCCTGCAGAGGGGTTTTTCTGTGTGACACACTGTGTACAGACAGTCACACACCGCCTGCTCTGTGAGGTCCTGGGGAGAGTGAGCAAGGTTGGAGGGAGATTGGGAGGGAGCAAGAACGGCCAAATACAGTTTAAAATAAACAACTTCTAAATTAAAAAGAATGTTAAATACAGATCATCTGCTCAAACCATGACAGCAGATTTAATTCCTTCCTCCTTTTACCTGATGGAGATGCGCCTGCAGGGCTCGCATCAATTACCTGTCGACATGTGGAAAATGATTGATGAGCTGCCTCAGGCACTGAAGTATACTTTGTCAACCACTCATAATTTATACATCTTATCTCTGCCAGAACAAAAGACAGGACAGCATGCACTCTGAAAGGAGGAGGAAAAAAAAAAAAAGAGCAAGAAGGAAAAGAAGAAAGAAAAAAAGAAAAAGGCTGCTTGAGTTCCAGTGTGTAGCACAAGTTGATAACATTGATGCTTATCTATTTGCTCCTTCAGCAGACATCTCCTGTCACTTTCCACTGTGACTGCTTGAGTTTGCCAGGCTCTCTGGCCATTCCCTGCTGGAAAGATGCTGACGTAGTAAGCATGGAGCAGTCTAGAGTTACATTTTAATTACACTATTATCTACAAGAGTCTCTGGAGCACTGATGTTTGTTCTGACCTTTTGTTTTAATCAGCACTCTCAGAGCATGCTGTTAACCACCACTGACAGAGATTGATAATTTATATAGTGTGGTCTTCTTAAGAAGCTTTCATTTAGAACCATTACAGAAATCAGATACTTTTACATTCAGACATCATTTTAGCATGTACTTCAGATAGGTGAGTCTTAGAGTAACACAGAAACCAAATCTCCACTTTGACCTCCAGCTGTATCAAATCAAAAATTATATTTTTTAATATTTTTGGGGGACAAAATATTATTTGTATTTCTTTGAGACTTGGAGCACTTTCAATCACAATGTTTGTTCAGTACTTGCTAGGAACTTGCAGATAAGCCTTGCATTCTACTCTTAAATTTTCAGGAATAGGTATTAATCTAAAGGGAGGATGGAAGATTATTTAAAAGCCAACCTGGGGCAGGGTAAGCAAGGCTAGCTTCTAAAATACCTGGTGTTTAATGTTGTTCAATTTCTCAAAGTGAAAAGCAAAAATCTCTTACTGGTTTTGAAAATTTTATTTTCCAGTTTAATACAATAATGAAACTTAATCTGATCATATCTTCACTTGAATAATACGGTATAAGAACTCCAGCACCTACTACACTGAGAACAAAATAAGCATTTTTGAGGTATTATTCTGCTAGGAAGGTTGTGCTGAAATGGTCTACAAGCCATATTCATCTGTGAGCATCTGTGTTCTGAGCCCATGTGTTAATAGTGAAAGATTAAAAAAAAATTAAGACAAAACTAGTCTGAATGAAAACTTTGATGATATAATGTTTTAAATATCGGAAGTTTTAGTAAATGTTGGGTGCTAATATACTGGTAAATTTAATTTGGTAGTCATAATTTCAAGTATTCTCTTGTCCTCTGGTGTCATCTTGCTAATTTTATTGCCCAGACGTACCAGGATGTTTTGGAGGTTTCTAATATTCAGTTTATGTGAATGTTTTTTCTGGCACCCATTTCCATCACTCCTGTATTGAAAGGGGCTCTGAGGATTCTGAGGGGGGCTCGCTGTAGGAGCTCTGCTCTGTGCTGCTCAGCATTGCAAGTGCTAGATGGTGGCATGAGGATGCTTCTGCATACAGACATCATTTTCTCAGTCATAGCTTTCTTTTATGCAGTGACAGTGTGAGAAAAGCCTTCAACTGCCTAGACCTATTTTGTCTGTGTTTTTTACTTTAATCTGTGCTTTTTATGCTAACCTGTTCCAACCTAGATTTGTTTCCTTCTATCACGTTACACATCCAACAGTGGAGCAGATTACTAAGCCACAAAGAATTAAATTAACTACCAAAAGCCCAAACCTGCAGTCATGCATGGACTTCACTAACAATTAAGCAAAATAGCTGCTGGCTATTTAATTGAAAATTGTTCAAAATTATATTTGACTCAGTAGAACTTCTGGGAGAATGAGATTATTTGTACCCCAACTAAATAGAAGACTTATTCTTCCCAATAACAATGTATTTGTGCAAATACATACATGTTTTTGTATTTCCTGATTACCAAAACAGACCTAAAATTCAGAACTGGTAAATGCAGAAGCAAACAAGAGAGTGTCTGAATTCTGCAATTGGTGTAATGAGCTTGCATAGAGTGACAGCCAGACAGGTTTAGCTACAGAATATGACAAACTGGATTAAAAGCAAATTAAAAGTTTTGATCAGAAAGACAGTTTTGATGATTACAAGCAGCATCATAACATTGTTGCAGCACTTGTAGTAAAAATAAAATAGAAATGGCTTATTCAGCTTGTTAAACCCCTGAGACTAATAAGTGGTGAGACAGAAACTTACTTTTGCTCAACTTCGGAGCGGTTGTAGTCTTGCTTTGCTTGTATTTCCAGCTGAGAGCAAGCAAATAAATGTAGTCAGTGTGAGCCTCAGCCTGTGACTCCAACTTCTCAGCAGGATTTATTAGCTCCAGTATAGCAGGAGCAATACAGGTATATGACACTTTTTGTTTTGGGGTGGACAGGGTGAGTTCCTTTCTGTCTGTAATACATTGTGTAAGGACATTAGAGTTTTGTTTAGAGAGGGAAACTGCTGAAAATCATAAAACTAACATACACTGATCAATATGAAATAGAATTTCGTACGATATTGCTTTGAGTGGAAAGAATATATATTACAAAGGCAGTTTAAAGAGACAGCAATTCCCAGTCAGTGGGGACAGGAGATTTCAGTGTGAGAGAATCACTTGTTTCTTCCTTTGCCATCAACCTGCTATATGACCTTGAATAGGATACCTAAATCTGTTCTTTATGCTGTTTTTTTGTCTGTCTTGTCAAGTTAGATTGTGTTCTCTCCAAGGCAGGGCCCGTGTGCTGTGCTGTGATTCTGGGAAGCCCAGTGCTGGCATTATCTGACCTTGAATAAAAGTGTGTAGGTGTTGCTCTAACAGGAATGAAGAGCAAAGTGTCTCCAGGTAACAGGCACTGCACAGTTGCTGTTGTGTATGAGATCAGTAGCAATCATTAAAAAAAAAATTAAAAAGGAGCCCCAGCTATGGGAGAGTCATGCCTAATTGCCAGGCTTAGAGTTGCTAAGCTATAAAAATATCACCTTTGTTTGATCTCTGTGTTCTTTTGTCCTTCTGTGCAGCTGTCCTTCATTTTGCCAGTCTAACTCCTAGGGAAGCTGATATTCCTTGCTAGGTAGCATCAAGCTTATGAATTTTTATGAAAGCACTTGCTTTTATCCAGCTTTGTGGATGGTGTTTTAGGGTACAGCTTCCCATAGTTACCTTTCTCCTTTCCTGTGTGCCTTCCCCTCCTCCCTGTTTCCCAAGCCTGCATCCTATTCTCCGTGGTAAGCTGGTCCTTAAAGCTGTCTGAAATGGATTTAAAAAAAACCAAAAAGGTGTCCCTGCTTTGTTTTTAAGTATGTTATTTCTTCTTAATGCTGAGCTGCTTTTTTGTTTTTGTTATTTTGTTTGACAGGCTGCTTGTAGATAGAACAGTTTTCCATAAGGGATTGAAATCATACATCAAATCTATTGTTTTATATGTAAGCCACTTGAGAACAATGAAAGCAGTTGCTGGAACCCAAATACCATTACAAATAGATTTATTGTAGTATGTTTTCTCCCACCTTTTTCTAGAAGTTATTACTTTAATCTTAAGAATTTATGTAAGTATGCTTGTAGCTTTTATATGCTTTATGCATTCACTTTTGAGACTTTTTAGCTATTTAGTGGCATGGTGTTTAAAACAAGTGTTATCAAGGAAATAATTTCAGCTTTACATCATTTTTTTTATATTTCCCTCTGAATGCTACATATAAAATAGCCAGATGGTAATATAAAAGAGTTATAGTAAATGTCATGGAAACTTATCTTCACAATGCCCTTTAGCTTGGTGTGTTCTTCTCAACCTACAAACACCAAGAGAAGATAAAGATGTAATATCCCTTTGTCACAAAATTTTATAAAATTTCAATGTCTTCAAATTTTAAATGCCTCTAAGAAAAAAACTTATTAGAAATATATGCAATTAAAGTCATTCCAGCATTTGTAAAAGAGCAGAAATGCTTTTAAACTGCTCTTTCCACCTCAACTAGAACAAAGCTATTTTGTACTGAAAATATTTCCCAAACTATAGTTATGACAAACCAGATCAGACGTTCCTAAGAGAATACAGATTTTTTCCAGCATTTTAATAGTGAGCCTAAATCCGATCTCAAAGGGCAGGAAGTTATTTACATATTATCGACCCAGAACTTAATACTCAATAGACATCAAAATGAAACAACATATTTCATTTACAGTAATATCTTAAATGCTTTAGTCATCATACTGGGTGAACTGGAGTCTTGATATTTTGTTGGTTTTTTTCCTCATGGTTTCAGGGGATGAAAGATTGCCAGTTAGTCTGGAAATGTATTTGAGTTCACTGTGTTGATAGGTGAAAAAACTGCTGATTTGACAGCTTTTCTAGACAGTGTTGTGATTCCACAGCATTTCTCACACTTTCCCAGTCCCAACAGCCATATGTATTAAGATGGTGTCAAATGTAGTTGTTAGTGATCTTAATTTGTTTCATGTGAGTGATTGGGTGAAATGTAAATGTAATATTGATAAGCTGACAGTGCAATAGAAATGTGGGGTTCTGGTTGAATACTCAGCTGATGCCCAGAAGTACTGACAAATGGTAGGTTGTGAAACCATGCTCATTGTTGTTAAGGACACAGGATTAATAAACCCTCTGAATTGCCACCTAGGGGAGGTGCTTGCGTTCTTTCATGTTGTAGCTTCCTACAGATGAACATGAAGTAAATATATCCATGGAAAAATAACAGTAATGATCAAATTAACAAAAAAAAAAATCATGAAAACAAATTAAGCAGGCTAAAAAAGCCGAAATTGCAGCTGTGTTGAATCAGTCTGGTAATCAAAATGTTGTGATTGAGCAGTGAGCAGTTTCTTGCTGTCTAGGGCAGTCTTTTCTTAGTGAGAGTGGCACAGAAGTAGTTGTTGAATTTCAGAAATGTATTTCTTGGGGGGAAGAAAAGTGGATGTATTGTTGTGTGGGACTGTTAAAGTTTGCTCAAGTCACGTCAGCGGCATCTCAGGTTGGAATTAAATAACCCTCTTGAAATCTATGATCTTAACAATCTTGAAATCTATATTTTAGTTAACATTTGGAAACAAGTGAAGTACAGTTTGACTCCTACCTTACAGCCCAGTTTCACCACTTTTTTCCTTAAAGCTTTGTCTTTAAAGACTAAGCTTTCCATAGCTCTTCTACTTTAAATATCTTCTTTAATATTGCTGATAAGGTGTTATTTCTGTCTGAAGAAACCTGCAGGTAATATCAACCTATTTACAATATTCTTTGGAAGTAAGGAAAGAGAAAACCCCCTGCTTTTGGCCCAGTGTCTTTACTGGTCAAGGTGTGAACAAGCAGCAGATGTGTAATGCTCCATCACTATTGATTCTGTGCATGTTTTCTCTCAAGATCATCAAAACAGACACAAGAAAATTATAATAGATCTTCTAATGAAAGATGAGATTGCTGAAGTCAGACCTTTGCATGGGTGTGAACCAATGGATTCCACCTTAGTTAACCCTGATACAGGTTTTTAGGCATTAATCCTTTACAAGGAAGTTTTCATGCATACCTTCTCTCCATGGGAGTATCCAATCTTACAGAAATGTTGCTGATTCTTTTTGACTTTGCATTTTTAAAAGTTGCTTTCTCATGGTTTTTTTGGGGTTTTTTTTGGGGTTTTTTTTGGGTTTTTTGTTTTTTTTTTTTTTTTTTTTTTGTGGTCTTTTGGGTTTTTGTTGTTTTGTTGGTTTGTTTTATTTTTTTCAATAAGAAATAGCTGTAGGCTAAGAAAAACAGCATGTAGGCTTGTTGTGAAAAAAAAGGGGGGAATTGTCTTTTCTCTTTTTTTCTTAATCCCCTAGAAAATAGAGGACACTGCACTTTGAAAAACAAATGGGAGCTTAGTTTCCAATACACAGAAGAATTTGAAATTTAGTTTTGACTTCCTGGTCAATTAGTTGCCCTGTGGCCATAGAATATTCCTTAAAAAACTGAGGATGTGGCTGTAGAGGCAAATGGCTATTACTTTTACATAGATAGGAAGAAGAGCTGAAAAAAAAAAGCAAAATGAAGTCTGAAAGAATGATGCATGAGGAAAATGAGCACATAAACAACATTTTCTGCTTTCTTTTATTGCAACTCTGAATAAATATGGATTCAAATTACCATTTCCTGTTAACTGGTCAAGAGATATATTTTAGTTTTCCAAGAAAATTTAGATTGAGCATAGGTTCTCTTAGTATGATCACTTTCATCAAAGCAACTCTGTATTTCTGTCAGCATAGTAGTTCTTTCATTTAATTCTTTAAGTCTCTCTAGCTTCTCCTTTAGGGAGTTGCAGAACCCAAGATGCTGAATCCATTGTCTCTTTATTGTGATGCATGCAAATAGAGCAGTTTTAACTTTCCAATCTAAAGTATAAAAAAATTGGATTGCACATTTGAAGTAGAATGAAAATGATGCATAGAGAAGTAGATCATTTTATAGGCTGCTGTTCTATTTTATGGAATGATAAATAATGATGTAAAGTATGTTTTCCTTTGCATGTTTAAATTGCTCAGTGTACCTAACTGAATTTAAACTAAATTCAGAAATGACTGCTCAGCCTTGCTAAAGTACTTGGAGAGCTGCTTTATTCTTAGTGTCTTTTCTAATAAATAAGTTGGTATGAATAGAGCTTCTTGTTTAGATCTTAAATTTTAACTGGACTTTGGCAGATTTAAATTTAATCTGGGCATGGTAAGGGTCTATACTGTCACTCTTTGCCTGCTGTTTCAAGTGACTGATTTCTCACTCCTATCCCCCAGCCATTTTATATCACTTCCTTTCAGGAGCCAGCTCTGCTGCAGGAACTGACAGACTAATTTCTTTATATTCATAAACTTGTGCTGGGTCTGGCTGGGTTGGGGTTAGGATTTAGTGTTGGGTATTTTTTGGTTTGTGACTGAGGCCGTGTTGGTGGCACACCAGTAATTTGGCTGTGGCTGAACAGTGCTTGCACAGCACCAAGGCTTTCTCTCTTTGCCAGACAAACAGGCTGGGAGTGGCATTGAAAGGGACATAGGTGGAACCACACCTTAAATCTGTACCATCAATTTATCTAGTTCATCTGTAAATTCCTCCTGGAATTTGTTTCAGCATGTGGTGTTAGTTCAAATTAAATATTTTTTAAAGTAATGTTTGCTTTGCAGGTAATGCATCAGAAAAAAAGGAAAGGCAACTTCAATGGTTTTATTTTTGTTCATGGACCTTGCCCTGTATTACCTTATTACTTTGCCTTCATCTCTTTTTTTCTCATTGTGGTGGCTCAAGTTAGCACAAATTGCTTTTTTTGTGGTTAGCAAACTCAAAATGGAGGTTATAGGTCAAGAGAGACTGTCAAGGGATTATTAAATAAGCAAATTTCTTTTCACTTTTTGTGTTATTTTCAGCTACTTTTTCATAAAATATAAGCCTTGTGAAGTTGAGAGTGAGGCTTGGATTTGCTTTTTGATGCCAATATTGCCTAGCTGCAATGCCTTTTTTAGAAGGGCATTATTGGTTAATCCATGTGTGTACACACACATATATATGACAGTGTTGTGATAGAGTAAATGAGTAGCAGCATTCTTTGAGCATTTAGAAACAACCCAACTCCCTTCACTGGACACAGTGACTCTCTCACAAGGTCTTTTAACCCTTGTGACTTGCTGGTTGGGAGATGCATGCCTTAGCTAACAAGAATAAATGTATGTGGCTAAGAAACAGTTTCAGCTGTTCCAGAGATCTTGAGTGCTTGACAGTGTAGATGTGGCCTAAACGTCTTGGTTTTCACTTTATTTTATTTGCTCTTAGACTGTGTGTCACACTTGATTATCATTTTAAAAGCTTCAGCTGTGGGAGAGTGATGCTGGTGTGAGAATGGTGTCACACCATGAAAAATCCAGAGAGGCTTTTCCAGTGGTCACTCATTTAGGTACACCTCACCCACTGGCAGAGATATGGACTGCATGGCCTCATGTGCCTCCTTTGCCTCTGCCTTCAGTGGTTCTGTGGTTCTGAGAGTGGCAGGGCGCTGCAGGAGCCCAGCACGAGGTCACTGATGGCTGCAGAGGGACAAGGCCCTGAGCACCTGCCCAGCCTGGCTCGGGTGTGTGGGGCACGTGGCACTGCCCTGCGGAGATCGCTCTTGAACACGGGGAAATTACTTAATTCCCTCCTTTTGCTGCTTCCCCAGGAAAATAGGACTTTGGCTGTTGAAGCTGATACCTTTTAGTTATTCAGATGGTCAGTTTTCGTTGCATTCTTAAAGCAAAAACAATGTGTTGATGTGGGTGAGAACTGATACAGAACACTTTCTTATGTTGCCTCTCACTTCTTAGGACATTTGGAGAACCCTAAACAGTCCCTCCCCCAGCTCCCACATTTCAAATTTTATTTGCATTGTACATTAAAATAAGATCTGCCCAGCTCTGATATTCAGTCAAAACTGGGCTAAGAATTTGTAACTTGTTAGACTCAAATTCTACAGTTGCTGCTACAGAGCACACTCTGTATTTCACATTACATACCACGAGGTTTTACCTAATAGATATGATCCATCCTGAGCTTTCAGAGGAATCTAGAGCAGTTAGACTTATTCATTCATCTTTAATTGGAAATCTGGCATGTAATTGTGATTATTTCTAAAAATATGTAAAGTAAAGATATTTACAGTATATAAACAATAAAGATATTTAGTATTTTAACTGTCCAAAATGCCATTGAATTGTTTTCTTGGAAATAACTTAAAAAAACATGTTGAAACTCAGGAGACTTTGGGCATGCCAAGGGAGAGTTCTCTTTAGTCTTTTTTGAATGCCATTGGTAAATTCAAAACTTCTTACAGTGTACAAACTGGTCCAGATAACAGCAGCATACGAATTGTCCTTGTACCTGTTGATTGCCTTATTTGTTGAAAATGTGTAATACTTCTCAAAAAACAGAGTTTCAGTTCTTTGTGAATGGAGTTTGAAGCAAAGTTTCCCTTTGTGACTTGGGAGGTATGCAGTTGATGGGTAAAGTTTACCTATTGTTGAGATGGCAAATATTTGTTGGAAGTGAAAGTAGAAGCCTGAACAAGTTTGTTCTCATGGAGGAAAATGAGGGGTTTTAGCAGAAAACATGAAATTCCTTCTGTGCATGATCTCACCTTAAGTTTTGAGCATGTTCTATTTTCAGGTCATTAAGCAGTTTATTAAAAGGGTTTTCTTTGCTGACATAAAGGTATCAGTTTTGGGTGTGTTCCAGTACATTAGGGAGAAAAAATTAAGTGATACAGAATGTCTTTCTTCTCCACCTTATTTTCTTAGACATTGCAGTGAAGCATACAAAAAGAAGCTTTGTAGCAGAGGATGGATGAAAGGATAGCATGGTATGGAGAAAAAAGCATGGACAGGAAACTTTTTTTGTGTATCAGTGCTGATTTGGGAGGATAAGAATACCTTTACTTAAAATTAGTTGAAAAAACTCTGTTGGAAGAGTTGTATTTATTGAATAAATATGTTGTATATCAGTATGGAAAGAGTAAAGAATTTCTGTGACATTTCAGGGATATGCATCATTGAATCCATAGCAACAAAGAAGAGGAAGATTTTATGCTTGTTTGTCAATAACAACAAAATATTTACATACTGTGGTGTCTTGTTAGAAGATCTGGCTACATGTGGGACATTATTTATGGAGTTGTGCACTTATGACATTATAAGCTGGAGAAAAAGTTCTTTATCTTACTATGGTGCTTGTTCATGTGCTGCAGAATTTTTATTTTATGCTTTGTTTTTAACATTTTCTCTACTATTTATCTTATTTATTAGAGGTTTATTGGAATTGTTGAATACATTGGGCAGGTGATGAAAGGAAATAGACTTGGAAAACTGCTACTTTTGTTTGAAAAAAAAATTTAAAATCTCTACAAATCTCTATTTAACAAAAGAAAAGGCAAGATAACTCAAACTGAAATATATATTTAAATTGTCCATATTAAATCCAACTTGAAAATGGCCTTAGCAGTAATGGTACTGGACTATATTGTGTTTATCCACTTTATTGCAGAGCTTTTGATTCAGAAATCATAGTCATTTATAGAGGGTATCAGGTATCTGTAGTAATTTGTGGAGAGTATCTGGGAATGCTCATTAGCTCATTTAAAAGGAAAAAAACGAGTATAATTTGCTTTAAATTTAAAAGCCATCACAATTTTTTTTTTACTCTGAAGCATGTCTGTCTAAAATGGAGCCATTGGAAGGGAAGGATAAGGCCTGTCAAGCCATTTCTCCTGTGTTAGTGCTTCATCTGCTTTGTTTGACATCTCTAAACAACTCTTTAAAAATGTCGATTTTGGCATGCTCCACAAAGGAGGACTGAAGGGTGTTGTTTAAGTTATTTGGACCTTCTCTGTTTTTCTTTCTGTGGCACAAAAATGTGCATTTTTTTTCTATGCCTTTCCCCCCAACAAATGTGTGTTTTAGCCTCAAATGACCCTGGCATCTTAACATGTCAGAGTGTTAATAAAGCACTGAGGCTGTCATAATGTGGGGTTAAATAAAGTCTTCATGAGCTGTCTATTAAGCTGATTTTTTGTTTGTCACTTTCTGTAGTTTCTTTATGGATGCAGCTTGTCTTGGTTTGTGGGCAGCCAAGCAAACGGGCTTTGTCTTTGTTCACTGCTCTGTTTAATTCTCCCCCTCATTCATTAATCATCCCTTTGACTATTTATACCAGTGGCAAGTATAGCTAACACACTTAACGTTTTCTTTTGTCTCAGTGGCACTCTTTGTGCAGGCCAGAGGAGGGCTAATTATTAACTGTAAAGTGACATTAAAAACCCGTAGATAAGCATACAAATGCTGCATCCACTGAAATGCAGGGGGTTTTTTGTTGGGATTTTTTTTTTTTAACGTTCAAGTGCTTGTGGCCAAATGAGTTTTTCTTGCTCTGTATAGTTGGGAGTTCACAGTAGCAGCGCCAGTGTCTAGATAATTAATGAAGAAGCTCTGTTAAACCCAGAGAGTCTGCCAGTGTCAGGTTTTTCAGTTTCATCTCTGGACAGCTTAGTTGGGTAGTTTGTACCTTATCAGGCAGAAGCAGGGATTTAAATTGCTGCTATTTAGTTGGAGGCAGTTCCTCTTCTCTTTAAAGGTCCCATTCCTGTGTTTATTAGTATTCTGTATGCACAAGTCTTGGAATGTGCTTTTTGTTTTGACTTATGATGGGAAAGATTTTAGCATTTTCTTTCTGGCTTCCTTCCACTTATGAGGTTGTCTTGAAATTATAACTTTGGGGTTTTTTCAAACACTGGCAGTGATCACACCTTTCTTGCTTACTCAAAGTCTTTCTGATCATCTTCCTTCTCAGTCTAGATTTCATTATATCAGCACAACAATTATTCTGGAAAGACTTTTTTGAAAAGATAATATTTAGAAAAAGTGTGTGTGCTAGCTCTTTGGAGGAAATCTAGTCGTCACAGGATATTTTGGGGTTTTTTTGCAGTGTTTGCCTCATTCCGCCCCTTGCAATAGGATTGAAACCAGATTTTTTTTTGTTTTTCTGCGAAATGAAAATAAAGTCCTGTCCTGTGAGGGGGTTCAGAGAGATGACTGCTGGATTTAAGCAGTGTTGCAATCAGATGCTAACTTGTAAGTATAAGTGACTTTTCCTTTGGCTGATGTTGCAACCAGAGAGATGTGTTCCTAATTCATAATCATGGACCTAACACATGGCTGAGGCTGGAGCTGGAGCTGCAGCTGATCCTGTCAATGGGTGAAACAGTCTGGTCCTGCTGTGATCCCTGAGCACAGTTTGAGCATTTCTGGCCTCTGTCACAGCTGACATTTTTCTGGCTCTCAGCATGACCAAAAATCCTACTGAGTTGAACATAAAACATAATATCCACTGAGATAGGTCTTTGATAGCAGAGCTAGGAAGAGGTTATGCTCTCTTATTCAAGCCTGTATATAAGTGAATGAGCCTATTACTTCACTCTGTTGTTATTGCCAAATGGAATGTCTTTCAAAAATTTTTGAACAAGCGATAATGTTGTGAGGGTATCACAGGGCAGTCTGCTTTCAGCTAGCTTAGGCAGATTGCAGCTCCAGCTGAAGCAGTGGATCAATAGTTACAGATTGCTTGCTGGATGTTCCAGTTAGGAAATTGCTATGTTGATTACAGAGAATCCTTACTTGAGATGAAATTGAGAGTGGTGGGAAAATCTTGTTTAAAAAACAGTGTGGTGATACATTAGACTGTGTTGCATAAATACCTTTGTTTTCCATGCTGTGTAACTGAATAGTTTTTTTAACATTTTTAAATAAACCGCTTCATAATGTTTGGGGTTTTTTGTTTTTGTTTTTAAGAACCAAGATAACTTCTGTAGCTCACTCTATTTTCTTGCTTTCACATGCACTAAGTTCAACTCATATTCTGCATTATAAGTCAGTGTGAATGAGTTTTGCCATGGTATTATGGAAGAATATTTACTTTTTCAGAGTAAACTTCCAGTAGTTTAATTCTTATTATTTTGCCAGACTGAATGTTCCTATATTTCCTAACTATTTTTTGCAGCAAGGCCCTGAAAATACAAGTTCTTCTTAAATACAAATGCCTTCCTGGCATGATGAATCAAATTAGTCTTCAGGTAGATAAGTCTCTCTCCTGCTACAAGAAAGCAAAGTTTATTGGCTTTTCATTAAGGTTTTGAGTGTGTAGTTTATACAAGACTGGCCTTTCTTTCAGACTGTCAGCAACCCAATAACTAAAATGAGGTTGGTAACTTTGATATTTTAATATGCTAAAAGTAAGAGATAAAATCTCTGCAGAAAGAGACATAAGTACAATTAATTCATCTATCTTGAAAAAAAGTCCACAGTACCTCAGCCTATGGCATGCACAGGCAATCTCTTGGATGAAATCATACCAGCTTTGTGGTACTTTGTTCACTAACAGAGACCTCTTACTTTTAGCAAGGTAAGAGTTTGAAATAATAATGCCATCTTTTTTTCTGGAAGATATTTGTTGATAATAATCTTATGGAAGTGTACAGAATTGTAACAGCTAGAAGACCCTGTGAAATGCTGCTGGACTTCTGGCGTCAGGAGATGCTGGGATTTGGTTGTGGGAATGTGGAGGTGATCAAATGCAGATCTGATCTTTTCAGATGGAGGAAAGCTGTAATGATTTAATAGGTAAAAATTACCATAATCATGGGGTTGAAGGAGCGGCAGGTGATAGAAAGTTTTGGTTTTGTATCATTGCTCTATTTTTCTGACATCTCTGCAAGTTTGCTTTTTAGTCAAGGAAGACAAAGTCTGTGTTCACAGAATTATTATGTTTATTCATTTAAATGTGCAATGCAGTTATGGTTCCCTTCATTTCTTATATACTTCATTTTCTTAGCTGTGTTTATTGCATCAACACCTCTATAGAATATTGGCATTTCTGTACACTAAGAAAGCTGTCTTAAGAGAGAGATGAGTCCATAACTCAAGTTACATCACGCTGAATACTCGGTGCTGTGGTGAATAAATTTTTAAAAAAATGTAATCATTCTAATATGTCACCTTTTTCCCAAAGTGTTTCTCTCACAGAGAACATTCTTCATGTTAAAATTATTTATGATGTGGTTTTAAAAAATAAATAACAATGATTTGCACAATGTCAGCAGATGCAGTCTGGACATCCCGTGGTGTAATCAAGAGTGTCGACTCTTGTGACCCAAGGGTGAAAGTTTTGATCAGTTTTGCTTTACAGTTCTTTCATCCTATGGAAGTGTGAGGCAACACTTATGATTACCCAAGAGTCACCAGACTGCAGCTACATGCACATACATGTACACTCAGAATATTTAAAATAATTGCAAAGTTCCATGATTAGGAGTTCCACAGATTTTTGTCAGAGGTTAATACTAATTTTTCATTGGAGAGTGGTGTATTTTATGTCTAACTCAAAAACTCCAGATAGTCTGGTGTTCAGGAACTATGTTGGAAAGCTAGGGGAATTGTTTGCAATTCACATTTCTGCCTTTGACCTGTTATGTAGCCTTGGGCAAATAATTTAATCACTGTCTAGCTCTGTTTCCTTTCTTCTTTTTTTTTCTTTGTTCAGCTCATAACTTTCAAAACTGTTTTCTAATCTTTAATATGAGAAAAACAAATTTATATAAAGTATTATATCTTCCCAGTTGCAATATTATGAATATTGCAGAGGATTGATAAATTTAAATAGTTGTAAAGCAATTCTTTTCTCTAACTAGTTTTTGTATTGCTTACTGAGGTCAAAACTAGAAACTGTTAAATTTTCTTTGATGCTTTGTAACTAAAAAGGTATAGTTAAAAGTTTTTGTGTATTGAAGACGCTAGACTGGACTGGATTATCAAGGAAATCGAGTTTCATCTTTCAGCCTTGAGAAAGTGTTGAGATAGTAACACACACATGTGTAAGGTAAGGGGAAAACCAAGGAAAATAAAGACACTTCTCAAATATTTTATTCCAAAAAGAGAGTATGTATGAGAAGATTAACAGGAGGATTATAAAAGAGAGAAAGCTGGTGTCCAAGTGTTATGTATTTCCACTTAAATGAAAAAGCAATGAGAAAACCGGTGAAATTATGTTTCCTTTTCTTTGGAAAGTGTTTTCCTCTTCTGGTTCTTACTGAGTATAACCCTACTTTATGAAGTAGGCAGATCCTAAGCATTGAGTACTTGCAGGATTGTTTTCCTTCTCTGTTTAATCTAATTTTAATTTATTGATTGATTTATTTATTTTAAGCCACTTTTAAAATCTGCCGAAGTGCACAGACTGAATTATATCTTTGCATAGAAGTTGCCAACTGGGACTTAATATCTTTTATAGAAAAGTAAGTCTTCACTTCTTTATATTCCTTCACAATTCAGAGCCACACAGCCTGTTACCTTTGCATTTATAGTATCCAAGTTATTTTGTTTTGTCAGGCTGTTTATCCCAGTTCTCTTTGAAAACAGTAGGAATGGGATTGAGTACCTACCAAATTAGCAGGTCACCATTCATGTCCACATTGGGACAAGGAAGAAGTTAGGAAGAAGAAATCTAACTAGAAAGTAATTTCAGCTTTAAGATGCCTTATTTGTTGAGTTGAGGCCACAATGCATGCCTTTTTAAAAATTAAGAAAAAGTGAGCGGATAAGATTTTTTCACTTGCCATACACAATTTTAGTTATTCATTCCTACTAGTTGTGTATGGATGCTCTTGAGTTTAATTTAAAGTCTTGAGTCTTGAAAAGATTAAGTCCAGAAAGCAATTGCATAACTGTCCTTGAGTTTCATTTTCTGTGTTTAGTCTTGCTAATACTCTTTGTTGTTGAATAGTAATCTTTCTAGTATTTTAAGGGCCATCATTTAGGAGTCTCTGCAAGTCACTCATCTGAGTTCAAGGAGGAATAACCTAGACATGAGCATTCTCTAGTTTATGGTCATTATTCTTTCATTCTATCATTTTGTTCATGTTTAGGACAAGTGCATAAATGACATTGTTGACAGAGGAGTAAAACCGAAAACATGCTTACTGGTCCTCTGATGTACTTATCAACGACTCTGTTGTTTGTGCATGCATGGCAGGTAGATCTATGTCTCCTTGTAATGCTGTCAGAGAATTTAGGATTTTTAATTCCATATGTTAAGTCAGAGAAGTGTGCTGTTTACTTTAAATGCTATAATTTCATTGATCATTTCTGTGTGTACTGAGCTGCACAGCCCAAGAATACAATTTTAAAAAGGTTTTGAGTGAGTTAAGATTGCATCTGTAAATTTGTTATTTTTCAGAACAAATTAGTAGTTTAACTTGCTTGATTTCTGTCAGTTACCAAAGAAAAGGGAAAATTCATAGATGTGAGGCTGGGGCAGAGTGAGGACTGCAGCCCATGACACGTTTCTGGGCTGCCAGTGCACGTGGCCTGCTCCTGTCCAGCCTCTCATGCAGCAGCACTCCAAAACCCTTCTTGGCAGGTACACTCTCATTCAGTTGTTGAGTAATTCAGCCTTCTCCTTATCCATTGTTACCAGTTTGTCAGCATTGTTTATCTTCTTTGACCTTCCTTTTCTGGTTAACATATCTGTAGAAGTCCTCCTTATTGTTCTTTGTGTTCCTTGCCCAGCTCAGTTCCAACTACACCTCAGCTTTCCTCACCCCATCCCTACACAACTGAACATCTTTACCCTTCCCAGAGTACTTGTCTTTGTTCCTACTCTCTCTGCATTTTTTTTCTTTCCCTTTAGTTTGCCCAGCAGGTCCTTACTGAGCCTTGCTGCTCTCTTACCATTCTTGCATGATTTCTTGCAGCTGGGGATTGCCACTCTCTGGAATATTTCCTTAATCTGCCAGTTCTGTTCCACTTGCTTTGTCCTGAGGGCAAGTCCTGCTGACAATCTCCTTGAGCTAGAAGTTTTCTCTTCTAAAGTTCAGAGGCCTAACTTTGCTCCTTACTTGACCCACGTGCCTCAGAACAGCAAACTCCACCAACTCCAGCAACTCCACTGCAGATCTTGGCTTCCCTGATGAGGCCACTTGTGTTGGTAACCAACAGTGCAGTATTGCATCCCCTCTGGTAAGGCTGCCTCTTACCTGCCTCATCTGTAGGCCTTTTGAATGCCTCCAGGCATGGTGACTCCAGCTCTTCCCTGGGCAGCCTGTGCAAATGCTTGTCAACTCTTTCAGTAAAAATATTTTCCTAATATTCAATCTAAAACTTTTCTGGTGCAACTTGAGGCCATTTCTTCTTGTCCTGTCTCCTGTTACATGGGAGAAGAGACTGACCCTCACCTTGCTACAACCTTTAGGGAGCTGTAGAGTGTGATAAGGTCCCTGCTGAGCCTCCTTTTCTACAAGCTAAATACCCCCAGCTCCCTCAGCTGTGCCTCACAGGACTTGTGTGTATTGTGTGTCATTGCTGGTCAGGTATTACTGTGTGTTACCTGCCATGGCTATAGAAATACATATGTAACAATTATATATCTCTCATTATCCTCTTCTAACCATTTCTGTCTTTTTTCTTTTCCTATGAGGTGACTCTGGATGTCTTCAGTGTTGTGTTAGCAGTGTTAAAAACATCCTTGGTTGTAAAAATGCATGATGTCTGTAAAATAGAGAAATAAAATAAAAATATTATATAATATTATAATAAAATAAAAATAAAAATTTGACATTGTATCATATCTGGCTTACCAGTTTTGCTGCTTAATCACTTGGCCTCATGCTGAAGTAGAGATGGGGAAAACAAAATAATTTTTATACCCCATCACTGTATTTTATCATTGCAGGGAATGGCAGAGGCTTGTAATTGTAGAGAAAAGGACTGACCACTAATAAGTTGTTACCAAAAGTATGGTGAGAAATATCATTCTGTAGCAGCCAAGAGGTTTCACCTGGTGTCTGTTTTCACAAACCCCAAAAGACACATTTTTAAGGGAGAATGCTGTTAGCCAGTAGAGATTGAACATCTTCACCAGCAGTGTGAACGGAGGCCCATGCTGTAATTGAGACGCATGTGGCTGTGTCAGCAGGTGATGGCAGACAGACACACCTGAATGACAGTGTGACAGGGAGCAGAGACAGGGGGCCCCATCCAGCCACTCTTACTGCCCGAGTGATGAGCGCTCAGGAACACAGTCTGTGAATTATCAGCAGGCCAGAATGAGATGAGGCTTAGGGAGGGCTGCCAGACAGTTTGCAATGTGCTGCACATTTCTTTCAGCAGTTGCTATTTTGCTATGCATAGCCCCTTGCTATTAAGCAGACAGAACAGCTCATATCCTGTGGACGGATGATAGATATGTCATATCACTGAAAAATTGTTTGTCTTCCACAGGTGTATGGGATGCCTTTTAAAGCAGACAGAGCACATGACACTTTTCAACACTCTTTTCGATACTGATTTGGCATTCAGGGTCTATCAAAGGAGAAATCTTTCACATGCAATTATGACAGAAAATAAAGGTGATGAAGTGTTGTATACAAAGAATGGAGAGAGATCAAAGGACTGTAATGAAAACTGATTACAATAAAAGAGCTGCTTCAACCCTGAGAACTCCACAGAACTGCTTGGGGCATGACAACACACACACACACACACACTTGCATGCACAAAGGAAAAGATGAAGATAAAACCACAGACACTAATTCATAGGAAGAAATGAGGAAAACTATATAGCTGCTTGCTTGGATATCACAAGGCACATTAAGAGACTGAAGTGGTGTAAAGTGACCATTCTAACATTGGAGAGTCTGGTCAGATCCTTTTGTAAAACTTTCTTTACTGTAGTACCAAAGTTTTGTAAATTTATAACTTCTGATAAGATTGTAGGATAGATGACCTCTTTCAATTCTTCTATTGTTTTCTTGATGAATCTCCTGGGGATCAGACACAGAATAAGTCACTCATTCAGGTTTAAATATTAGCAAGGACACTGTTTAGTACTGTTAGTTGCATAGAAATGAAGATATTAATCAAGTTTACTCTTCTATCCTTTTGGCTCCTGTTCTGATTTAAAGCCTATTCAAATGACTTTACATTGACTTCACTATGTCTTTCCCAAATTCCTGAGCTGAGTTTTGAAACCATTCATTGGCCAGTTTCTGTTACGTGCCAAGCAATTTTGTTTCCTTACAAATTTAGAGACCGTTATGCTAAGTACCTTTCACATGTTTCAAAAAGCCCTGTGTGATTGAGTGCAAACCAGAATTATTTATTTACTTGTTTTTAATACTTGTATTCTTTAATAACTTGCCAATGTCTTTGTAGTGAAAGACCTATCATTTTACACAAGGTAAAGAATTGACAGTCTTTGCAGCTGTGTTGTTTCGAATTTTTATGTTCTGCCAAGATTCCTCATAAATAGTGAGTTTAGCTTCAAACCCAGAAGGAAGAAATATTTTTGAAAACTCTGCAGTGCTTGCTTTTTTTTCCACTTATATTCTGAATGAACGATTTTATTTTTAGTCCCAAAGCAGAGAGTGTTACCTGGAGCAACATTGACTCAAACCACTTATTTTTGCTAAGAGTTTTAAAAGTGATTTAGCTCCTTGACTTGTGTGAAACAAGAGCATTTCATTGTTTGAAAACTCAGCTACAAAACTAGAAATGTTACCCACAGCGCCGATGAAATTTCAACTAAATCCAGAAAAGCAGCTTACTAGTTCTAATATCTTTCCAAGGACTGGCTTTTCTTCTCAAGATTCTGTTCTGTCTCTCTGAACATAAGACATACTACCACTTACAGCAATATAATTTGCCCACAAGTTAGTATTTAAAAATACTGCCTCACATAATAAGCAGAACTGCTTTCTCTTATGTCATTCAAAAGGGCTTTGTCAGGGCTATGGTGCATCCCAGAATGAACATCCAAAATGTATTTAGAAATGTTCTTCTGTAAAGTGCTAAAAGACCTGAATGTATTTCTGCTGCATTAAACAGAAATTAGTGTGTTGGCCATATCAGAGCATTTTCTTTGTTTTTTTTTCCTTTCCCACAGTTTATTTCCTGCTGTGAAATACAACTGTTAAAATATCAGATTTAAATTCTGCTTATTGTGGTTTGTCTCCTTCTCTCTCAGGCACTGTTCCTTTCTTTGTATCACTGTCAGAGCCAAGAAAACCTGACTCTAGAAAGGTCAATTTCCAGAGAGGTGACCTTTGATAGTATGAGTGTCCTGTTTAAAAAGTGATGGCAATAACAAGCCCGCCCCCACAAGCCAGAAGACTTTATAATTCCTCCTTTTTGCTCTCAAGTTATTCCAAACAGAATGATTGTAAAGAGAATCCTTCTTTTAGTGTTGGTTGCTTGAATGAGTTTCCCTGACTAATGGCACCTACGTTCATGGTGTGTCACAAGCCCAAGTTCTCCTCTGGCTGTGGACGATGTTTGTGTCGGTTCCATCAGGCTTTTTGAGCTGTACTCTTGTATGGTTCTGGCAGGGCTTTCAACACCATTCAGACACATGTTCTTAATTTCAAATAAGGAAAATAAGAGCAAATGGACCTGGCTGCCTGGGATGAGTATTAAGGCATTTCATTTGCTACAATGATCACTTTTAAGGACAGTTATTCAAAATCACCAAAACCATGGCAACAGCTTATCTTCCAGAGCAAAGATGCAGTAGGCTAACATGATCTTAATTTTTGTTGCCCTTTTCACGACCATGATACTAGTATTTCAATTTGAATACTATGTGTTTAATGAGAGATTTGCAGTAGAGATTGATAGAAAGCAGAGCTAGTACAGGTTTAAACAAATTGACATTCTCAAACTTCCTGATAGTAATTTCTTCATTTTTTAAAGCAGATGTCTACTTGTTTTGCTCTGCAAAAGAAATTTTATTGGTATAGCTTAAATCTGTAAATGCACATGTTACCAAGCTTTCAGGATGAATTGAGTTGGAACAGATTTCTAAGTATTGTATACAGTAAGCAAACAGTGTAAATCACATCTAGAGAAATATGCAATATTAATATCAGGGGTGATTTGTGCATTCCTCTCTGTTTTAACTACCTAAAATTTCCTGATATTGTCAAATCTCTTGTTGATCTGAAAAAAAGTATTTTTTTTCACCTGTGTGTACAACACAATTTTTGGATGCTGGATAATCAATAGTGTTTACAAAAGAAGCTAATTCACATTTCTTAAACTTCTGTGGCTTAACACAGTAGAAAGGGCAGTACTACCAAAAAATTTAGTTCAAAGTGTTTTCTCTTTCATATATCCTTAAAAGATAGCTTCTTTAGGTTATGAATGAATCTCACTATCTAATGTACTTATGGAGAGGGAAATCTATTGATGTTTTTCATAATTGAATGTATAGAAACATCACAATAAAGAGCAGAAAAATCTTAAGTAATTCTGCTCTTACTCACTGTTGTACGTTCCTAGCAAGTTATATACTTGCACTAGAATGAGAATTCTTTTATAAAGAAAGCAAAGATAATTTATTAATTGTTAGATCTCTGTCTACTGAGAAAAAATCTCCTTGAATTGTCCATGTAATGTAGTAATGGTATGAAAATCAGGGAGTTATTTGTTAATATTTCTAAAGAGCCTATACAGATCCATTCCAAAATTAATAGCTTAGAATTTAATACATGTTGTTTAATGCTTGCACATATTGTCAGTAGCTTCAAAAATAACTTTGTGTGGAAAATGTCCTCAGAAAGTAATTTAATTATATGTTTATTATGTACGAAGTTTCACTTATATTAGTAGATTGAGAATAATGGTTGATTTTCTTGAATGGTAGTAGAGAGATGCAGTGAATAATTCTGTGCCTATTGTAACACATTAAGATGCTCCTGTATAATGTAGAGCTGCTAAATTAGATTTTAAATTATATCTATCATTAGGTCTGGAGAGAGGGAAGGTACTTGAGAGCTTTCTCTTTCAGCCTTCTTTTCCAGTTGCACTTTTTGACTGGAAAGTAGGTGATCTGGGGACATCTGCACCAACTCTGTACTGCCATAGTGCACTCATGTAGTCTTACCTGCTCAGTAAAGCTCTATTTTCAATTTCCTCTAATGGAAACAACAAAAAATGTGCCTGCCACTTGAACTGGGGCCTTTTGTAGGAAATGTAAACTTTCTGCTAAATTTTATACGTATTACTAATTTACAGTTCCGTAAACCCATCTGTACTTCTCTGATTATTCTTTTTGGTTAAAATGTTCTCTTTTTGTAAGTTTATTTTTTGTCATAGGAAGACAAAAATATGAATTCTTCTTGTTGTGAGATTAAGACAGCTTTTACACTCATCCCTTCAAAGTTGTGAAAATGCATGTCCGAAGATCACAAGCTAAGCATTCCTTTTGCTTTTCAGGAACCTAATGTCTATACTAATATTGGAAAAGGACTTTGTGGCAGAAGAAGAAATGGTTATTTACAAAGGCAGAGTATGAATGCCTTCTAAATATGTTTATAGTGTTAGCTTTTAATAACCTATGTTGTCAGCTTTTTAAGGTTTTATTTATTGTCTTCTGTAATTCCATATTGCATATATTTCTGATGTGCCACTGTGTAACTGTAAACAATTTAAAGTACCCTTGACCAGTATAAAATACTCAGAGAAAAACATAGACTGTTCAGGTCCAGTGGACCAAAACTCTTGGAGGACTTGACTTTGAAAAGATCAGTCTTCATCTGCTGAAGATAACGCCATTTGTGAATGTTTGTAGAGATGCCAAGAATTCCTTCCCAGCCACATGCCTGTGGCTGATTTGACTCTTGTGCTAAAGCAGCAGCACCAGAGTGGCTGAAGCGAGGGGAGAGTGCGGTAGGGCGAAAAGCAGCGGAGTCTGAGAAGCTGAGATCAAAGGATCCCCCATGGCTTCTGCTCCTGGCTCCAGCTTCAGCTTCCATTTAATTAGAGTCAAATCACAGAGGCCTGTCTCTTAAAGTGTCTGCTAATGTTGAAGAGTTATTTTTTGGCTACCTGATTTTGAGATATGTAATGTTAGTTTTTCTGTCTTTGTGCATCTGCATCATTTGTGAACGGCATGGAATTATGGATACTCAGTACCTTTAAAAATACGTTATTATCTTACTTCACATTAGGCTAGGAATGGAAGTGCTCTAAACCTGTGGTCTTGTTAATGTTAGCACTCTTCTCTGGGGTAATATATTACTTACACCACAAGACTAAGTTAATATCTATAAATGAGTAGACAAAATGTTAAATTCAAGGGTATGCATAAAAGAATGATTGCATGATTATACAAATAGTGGTTTTTCCTCTTTTTATTTTGATTTGTTTTTGGTGGGTAAAGACCTTTCTAGAAAAACTTACTTTTTTATAGAGAAGTTTTTATGGATGCAGACTACAGAGCAATTTAACTTTGGGGAAAGTCACTTCTTGTCTTTGCAATCAAAGTTATGTTTTGAGGCAATGTGTTTTTCTGTTTGGTTTTTTTGGTTGTTTTTTTGGTGTGGTTTTTTTTTTTTTTTTTGTTAGTGTTTTGGTTTTTGTTTTTTGGATTTTTTTTAAAGAATAATCAATCATAATAAGGCCAGACTTTTCTGGGTTTGTCTGTATCATTGCATCATAGAATCACCGTAGACTATATTTACACATGTTTATATAGTGCATGCCTATGCCTAATAACTTGAGGGCAAGTTAGTTCCCAACTATGCACTGTAGACAAGGTATGACATACTTATTTTTCATATTGTATGAATTTTGCAGTTAGTATTATAAATACGTATTGTCGTACTGAAAACTCAGACACAGAGAAGGGGAATGCAAGTCTATAAACACACCAAGTATCTTCTGTTGTCTCTCTACCTTTGTAAGGGTTATTCCTATACAGAGCTCAGATATACCTACTTCCATCAACATCTGAATTACCAAGTCTTACAAATGTTTTTTTTCCAATTGAAATTCTAGTAGTTTAATAATTTAATGTGCTTAGTCTTTTCCTTTGCCCTTAAAGAAAAAAAAAAGTTTACTATTTTCTCACAGTCAGAAATACTAAAATATGTGCAGTCCAGCAATATCAATGACTCCTATGTTGTATTATATTAAAATGGAATTTATTGTCAGCTTCACAAAATACATTGTCTAATCTTACGCTTGGTATGGCTTTTACAAATACAATGACCATTTTCTTAAAAATACCTTCAAATGAGGTAATTTTTTAAGAGAGATCTCTTTTAAATTAGTATGAAGTACTGGTGTTGTCTCAGTTTCTATATCCAGGAGAAGTTTTATGAAGAAAAAATAATCTGTGTGAAGATGTTTACCACACTGAGGCTGTTTTTATTGTGAGTCAGATGGGCAGGAAAGACTTCCAGCAGCAGTAGTCTTGAGCCACTTGAAAAGGTGCTACTAGATCTTCACTCTCATGTAACTCAGCCACGTCTGCAGTAGGGATGCTTCCTGAAGTGACCAGACAGCTCAGTCCTTGTGTTTATTATGGGTTTTTTTGTACTTGGTCCTGAGAACATGGTATCCCTTGTGCTGCCTTAGTGAGGCCCTTCATCATCTTTGGTTGCAATATCACTCCAAAAGGTTACTCACTTCCTGGATTCATTCAAAGCAAGATTTTTTTTTTCTTTGAAAATGGTCTAGTGACATTGGAGAACCCCACTGATAAATATCAGAACTGTGGAAACCTTGAAGTCTTGTAATGGGGAAAGAGAAGTGTGATAGCTTAGCTAAAGTACAAGTTACAGGAATTTCAGTCATCTCAGAAGTACTTAATTTTCAGAAGTGCAGCCCAGCAGCACAGTTTAGTTTATTTCTGTCTTGGGTATTGCAATCTGCATTTATAGGGAAACAAAGTAGTAGTTTCCACGTTTTGTCGCAGCATGGCTGATTCATTGAGGCATTAGAAGTGGTTAATGACTATCAAGGTACCAACATTTTGTAGCTGGAATGCAGAAGTAAGCAGTCAGCAATTGGGACTCAAATGTTTTATTGCAGCCTGTCTAGTTTAAATAGAATCACCTGTTTCTGTCAAGTAAACACCAAGTGTTTTATTTTGTGCAAGTAGGGCCCTCTTGGTCTTATGAAAGCTGCTTTTCTTCACCAAGAGGGTACAAAAGATTTCTCAACTTCTACATACAATTGTCTACTGCATCCTTTTGAGGTTGAATTGCTCTAGTAAAATCTTATAGCACATTTAAAAAACATCCTGGTAAAGGGCTGAGCTGTTTTCATTCATTCAAAAAAAAGAAAAAGCAAACTCAGAACTAGAAATAAAAATTAAAGATCTGTGTAGAGTATAGAGCTGAGTTTTTGGCATAACTCTGTTAAGATTTGGACTGCATCTTTTCACAGCTTCTGAGGGACTGAGCTGAACAAAGAGCATCACATGGGGTGGTAGGAGCTTTGGCTATGGTGCAAAGGACTCACAACTGTTACCAATACAGTTTTGTAACAAATCTTCATGAGATCAATGCATATGTGATGTGTTTCAGTGATATCATATGTACTTTGTAAAAGTATTTTTTTCTTTTTAAGAAATCACAGTTGCCTTACATCCAAGGCTGTCCTGTGCTCAGACAGATGAAACTGTCTTTTTTCTTCTCCACCAGAGAAGGAGGTGAAAGTCACTGAGATTTTTAGTCTATGACTCTGTTGATTCTTCATTGTATAGGAGATGAACAGGCCTGATGCTTCTAAAGGACCTTTCTGGACAGCCTCCACATGTGGTTTCTGAAACATGCTTGTGCGTGCAGCCTGTTAACTGGGGTGGATGCTTAATTAGGTTTGTGTATGTATTGATGATAAAACGTACTAAGTTTAGGAATTTGTTTTAATTTTGTATTGTTGGTTGAAAACTGCTGGTGATAATGGAGCTCTGTGTAATGCTTTCTTGTGCTCCAAGACACAAGTCTTTGGAGACTTCTTCCAGGAAATAGCATCCTTCTGCACAGATGTGCATTTGCTGGGAGGAGGAGTTTCTAGGGTCCTTTTCTCAAGGACATCCTTGCTTTACAGGTAGCATATGGATATGGTTCTACACCCTATATACACTCCTAAACTTTCCTTGAAGTTGTTATAATCGACCCATTTGTTTCAGGACAAATGGCCTCAAGCAATTAACTTTTTGCAAGACTTCTCTTAGTGTTTGTATGAACGGAGTGTCAGGTAGGAACCACTTTAACGCCAAGTTGTACAGTCAAAGCTGCAGTGTTTATTTACCATGGCACAGCCTCTCTGGCAGTACAGTATTGAATCCTGAAATACTTCCTGCCAACTCAAAACATGCTCATTCTGCTGAAATTTCAGTACATTTATAATGAAGGTATAAAGAATCTTTTCTCAGTTTTCATTTCAGCGCTCTCACCAGGCTTGCTTAAGCTGTAGGCAAAGTAGTTATTTGCCTAGAGCAGTAGACAAATAGGGAAGGTGAAATTATGGCTTTAGGCATGAGTAAGCCAGGCACTCCCTCCTTGTTAACATTCCTCTCTGCACCACAGATACTCACTGTTTTTTCCCTCAGATTACCAGCTGATTAGCATAATCTGGCTAAATTCCTATCAGCTTTTCTTGACTAGTATTTAAATAAAATGTTGCTCATTCTGCTTCAGATGTGAAGAATGCTGTGCATGTCAAAAGGCCTGTCCAGTTTTCCTAACAGTATCCCTCCGTCTAAGGAGTTATAACCTGTACCCTTCTTTGCTTATTGTGTGTTCTTGCCTATTGTATATCCTGGAGTTTACAACAACTCAGTTTCTTCTTGATAATAGCAGTCTTGAAGAGGTGGGATTCATCTTGTATGTTACATTGATTTTCTCTGCTGCTGTCTATTTGAGAGCAGTTTGCTTGGTTTGGGGTTTGCTCTGAAAGCTTTGCTACCTAGTGGTTTTTGTCTGCTAGGGAATATGAGGACAGGAATTTAGTGTTCCTAAATCCAAGTGTGGTGCCCTTGGGCACAAGGTGCCTTGTTTGACTAATTGAAAACAAAAGTAAATTTTACTGAGATTTTTTTGTCTACCTAACAACTTCATTGCTTGGTTGAATTACAAACTATAGTCAGTTCATCTTCTGGATTTACACTGCTGAGCCTTTTGTATTTCAAGAGCTTCACATTTCCTGTACTGTTATGGCTTTATATATATCTTGTTGCAACCCTGAGTGGCTGTCTTCACCAAGGTTTTCATAAAATTCCTCCTTGGTGAAGCACTGCCATGGGTAGCAGTGATGAGAGTGTAGTATAAAAAAGGCATCAGCATTTTTACTGCTGTGTCATCTGCTGATTCTCAGACTGACCCCTTAGTGGCAATGTTCTGGCAGCTGATGGAATCATGTCTTTGTTATATTGACACTGTTGTTCCTGTTGGGAGCAGTGGGCTGGTGGGAAATTTCAAAGGGAAGGCTGCTGTAAGAAAGCCAGAAAAAGCATGCTGCCAATCTTCAAAATATCAAAGACAGTGCTGCTGAAGAGAGTAACTCCTGCTTTTAGGACAGTACAACACATTTATATCCTCAAAGAAGGAAGTGGTTATTTAAATGTCTGTGTTCTCTGAGTGATTGCCAGAGCAGCTGTGAAACCCACACGCACAGTTGCTGCCATGTGCTCGCAGCAATAGCAGCCTGCTCAAGGGCTCAAAGTGTGCTCCACCTTTCCTCAGGTGTGCAGCAAAGGGAGAGGGGGTGCTTGTTCAGCCGGGCAAGGGGCCTCTATTTGGATTTGCTGACAAACACAAACAGACCTTTTAGTATCCATATACTTAAATGTTAAGGGATTGGCTTCCTAAAGTGGTTCTTTAGACATCAGTGGAACTATTACAGGGTGGCAAAAGATGCAGTTAATTGGTCATGATTAAAGCTGTTTGAAACCTGATTCCCTGCGTTTTTAGAACACATAATTGTTCTATGTAATCCAGAGCAGTGCTGCTCTTTCATCCCTATGAAGAGATCAGAAAAGAGAGATTTACAGCTTAGGTTGCCCCAAGCCACACATAGCTGACTTAATTTTCCTTTCCAAGGGAATTTAAAGATTGTTGTTGTGACTGGTTCTTGGTGGATTATGTGTTATTTTGAGGTCACCTGTGAGGTTTATTTAAATGATTGATTGACTGAAATTAATTATTCTGTCATGGCAGTAATGGAGGTAAGATTGAGGAGACTGATAAATACAAAAGAAAAAGCAATTCTTATAAATGCACTTATATTTTTTCAATTTAAATAAATCAGGCAGAATGCATATATTCTATATGGTAGTTTTGATCCTTATATTTTTCCTGAATAGCCAGAATGTTTTTTTCTTTGGTAATCTCTAGCTTGAAAAGAAAATTCAGCCTGCTTAAAATGGAACAGTAATTAAGAGTCAAATATGTTTTCTGGCATAACCTAAATACCTGAACTTAAATTCTCTTTTTCTGTTGTTGTTTTTTTTTCTCAGATAAACCCTTCTGCACTCAGTCCCAGTGTAATTTCAGTTCAAGTTACGGGTTAAGTGAGCAAAGTGCCGAGAAGTATGCACAAGAAAATTTAAGAGTTGATTTAACACTTGAATTGATACTGGAAAGGTAGAAAGCTTTATATTTGTTAGATTGACTGTCATTTAAGGAGGGGAGAAAGACAAGGAGAGACCTTTCACCTCCTTATCCTTGGCCTAAACATGCCTGGTCAATTGACCTCTTTTAAGTGCGTGGCAAGGTGAATGTATCTCTGTAGGCTGATAAAGGAGATGGTGTTGGTAGTGTATGGCAGAATGAATGTTCTGGGCTCTGCAGGTGTGCAGTCCTGAGCTTGCCCCACAAGTGCTAAGGGAGTACCTACAATTAATGTTTGACTCTGGAATCATGGAGGTACTGAGGGCTTTGGGTGAGAATCACTTTTAATTCACTCTGGGATGCAAGGGAGTCATTTAAAGGCAGAGGGAAATTGTTCACCTAAGGCCTTTAAGCCTTTCAGAACATTCTGGTCAATGTAAATATGCCTTTTCTCTTCTAGAAATTATTTCTTTTTTTCTGAAAGTTGTGTAATATGTGCTGTGACGTATGGGACTTTATGTTAAGTTTCTTATTAAACAAGTGGTCCTGTTCTCTTCAAGAAGAGTGATACCAAGAGCTGGGCCTGTCTTTGTGTCTTTAGGTTCTGTGATTAGTTAATATAGAACTTTATTAAGTCATTCATTTACATATAGGGTTTTTCCCTAGCTTGCAGTAACAACTGAACATAACAAAATCCTTTAACATGCTATATATATACCTCTGGAAGGAGTAAACTGTTAGAAAATCAGTGAGTTCATCAGATGTACCTATTTTATTGATTACTGACTCTTCTCCTTTGAATCAGTGTGAGATAGGAGGCCCCAGAAGTGTATATCCATTTTAGTAATATATCTTTGAAAAGAAGCTGTGTTAACAGTGTAATGCTGCACAGGCACTACCACGCTGGCAGATGATCACATATGTGTTATCTCTCTTAATAAAGCTGTTTTGCAGCTGCAAAAACAAAGGTTTAAAGGGTAATAAAATGTTTTCTTGTACAAGTCAGTGTGTTTTTATGATTAGAATGTGACCCACTTTTCTCTTGAGAGTCTTAATATATGTGTGGGCAAGGGTTCACTGAACACAGTAGTAATCCTTCTCATGCTTGTGTGTAGAAGATGCCAGACTTTTCTTCAGTTCATACTCCAGCAGTAGGTGAAGAGAGTTGATTCATATCTTCATATCCTGAAGACACAGAGGCTTTTGCATAATGTAATTTTTAAACTTTTTTTCTCTATTCAATTAATCTTTATTTAATCTTTTTGATGTTCATGAAGTAATAGTTCAAATGGTATTTAGGAAAAAAAAAAATCTGATACATTGAACAAATCAGTTCCAGGAGATCTTGAATCAGGTCTGCACAGAGGACTGCACTTTAAAATGTAATAAATGCTTTTCACGTGTGGTTACTAACTTGTGATATAACTCTTTCCTTGAACTGTTAAGTAAATATTGGCCATATGTCTATCATGCTGAGTTTGATGTCGATTATTTAAAGTTATATTTTGCTTAAAAAATTAAAAAAAAAAAACTTGATCTTATTTGACACAACTGGAAAAAATCAATCTTTATTGTATAAATCTACTGTAGTCTTATGTGTTTTAACAGTATTTAATATTTGTGAGGTAGTTAATTATGGGCAGGAAACATCCAAGATTTGTTTCAGCAAGTTGCAGTCATTGACAAAATAATAAATGAAACAGTCATTTATTCCAGTGTATCTTTGACCTTAAGTGAAATTAAGTAACCTATACATAACTAAGTTTTGAGTGTGGGTTAATGGAAAAGGGCTGCTCATTTTGAAAAAACACAATGAAAGCTGAGTGTAAATTCCCTATTATTTAAAAGTGTCAATATTGAAACTTATATTTAAAAGCAAATTAAATACTGTGAGAAATATTTAAAACTGAGGTTTATTCTTTAGCATTTATTGCTCTCAGCATGTCTTATAAAAAGCCTTTTAGGCTTTTCATTGTCAGTCTTATGTATACTATATAAACATTAAGCTGCAGGTAAGACTTTTTTGAAATCTAACATGTGTCTGTGTTACAGCAATATGTTACGTTATTTTTTTTTTTAATATCAACTGGGAGCAGTGATAGATAACTTGAAAGTTTATACGTGGAAAGAACATTTTAGTTTTTAAATACATTAATTATATTTTTGAGGAGAGGTGTCAGTCTTGGCCTCATTTGTAGTTGCAGCAGCTATTTTCATGTATGCTGTTTTAGTTGCACTTCATGAAGTAGACTGGTTTTTTATTCTTGTTATGCTTGTTAAACTTAACTCTTGTTACATTATAGGTTCTATTATACCTAGCATCTTGTTTTATCTGCATGTCTTCAGACAATGGGTGCTGGAGAACTTGCTGCTGTGTCAGCTGGGGGAGGTGGATGAGTGGCTGGTGCAGCTGTAACCCCAAAGTGCTTCAGAGGTTTCCTTGCACTGCCCCTGCCCTCATCAGCCCCCAGCCAGCCTGGAGACTCACAGACAGCCCTCAGAGGGAGTTACTGCCATCCCCTGCCCCTGGGCAAGTTTCCACTCAGCCCCATCTGTTGGGTGGTGACTGATGCATAGGAGCTCATGTTCCCTCGGAGTCTGATCTAACTGTGCGTGAATTCAAACCTCTGGGATAGCTGGAAATGAATGATGTACTCAGCATTTGAATGTGTGAGAGAGAAAAAAGCTTAACAGTAATTTGATAGAAAGGGATTGATATTAGGAGTATCCACTAAAAGTAATACTCTTAGATAAAATTGCCCTTTGAATTGAAAATTACAGCCAAGTGTTGGACACTCACTTATAAAGGAGAGCCATGAGGTCAATCCAGTGGATGATAAAAGGGTGACAAAGAAGGGTGAAGGGATGGTGATCCCTATACATCCAGATCTGGGTCTATTTCCTTCCCAAAACCTTTTTTTGGATTTTCTGTCATCTTAAATATATCATTTTGCTGAGGTATTTGGTGAGTATACACTCACATCCATTCTTACTGCATTTCCAATTTTCTTAAGCTTCAGTCCCCGAAGTTAAAGTATTGTATTTATTCTTGTGCTATTTGCACATTTTGTCTATAAACATTTCATACCAGGATCTGGATATCTTTCAAGCATTAGCAATGAAGAGAAAATAAAAGGCTTCATGTGAATGTTAGCCAACAGATGAGTTTTACATTTTCATGTGATTTATGGTTATAACAAAGCAGGGTTTGTGAAACCCATCTAAGCAGAAGCTGAGGAAGGCAAAGAATGAAAGAAACAGCAAAGAAGGAGTTTGACTTTTGCCTGTTCCTTTTTCCTTCTAGCAGCCTCTGCCATGCCTACTCCTGATGCAGTCTGCACAAGTGATTCAAGGAAGAAGGCTTTTTCTGAGAGAGGAAATTTTTTGGCCTACAGAGCTACTGATGCTGCTATCTTGGGCTCTTCATTAACATGTTCCTGTGTAAACAAAATACACTTAGACTCAGGAATGGAAATGGTATCTTTATATTTTTTGGATTCCAGACTTACATGTTGGTTATATCTAGTTTTGCAAATTTCTCTTTATGCAGTAAGTCAGTCATAGACATGTTTTGACAGCTGCATTTTCCTTATGTTCAGCTTCCTAGTTCTGAGCTGGTTCTGAGTAGGAAGAAGTTTTCCTTCTCAGATGATAACACCCCCTTGTGCTGTCAGGAGCTTCAATCTTTTGTGCATTTTACCTGGCATTACTAATTGATGGTCACCCTTCTGCAGAATATTTTCTGATGTTGCTGCTTTCCTCACACAGCCCTCTCAGGCGCTAATAACTTAACTGTGCTTGTCGTGAGGAAAAATGAGCAGGTGATGACTGAGAAATAAACTTAAGGAAAACTATACCAGTTCTCTGCCCGTTACTTTCAGGCCTTGGTGAAGGATGTACATTTAATGGGGAAATGAGAACACAGAATGAGTACTGAATTAAACTTACTCAACATCTGTTTCTCAGGAGACGTTTGAGCAGTGTGCAAGTAGTGCTTTTCCTCTGTGGAACTAGCAGGGTCTAATCCCATGACCGTGTCTCTGTCAGTAGCAATTATCCAGCTTTTGGTTTACCCATCCCAGGGACTTGAAGGAATGGGAGAATGGGTCTTTGAACTGACAGGCTAACTAGCTTTACAACGGTGAAGAGCAGAATTAATTCAACAATTTTGGAATCTCTTTCTCTGCTCTGTTTTTTAATGTCTTGTGTTCCAGAGACAATGTCTTTTTTTTTCCCTCTCTCTTTCTCTCACTCCCACCACACCTCTATACACTTCCTTTCTCCCTCCCCTGCATGCCCCATCCTCACCATCTAAAATTAGATAAAATGCTTGCAAGAAAAAATACTTGTAAGTACATGTTGAACTGAATATTATTTTTCAAGTTAATGAAATTATCATCCAGTTAGGCTAGATACATTCCTGAGCTTGAGTAATGTATGCAACTAGAACAGTGAGGTTTTTTCTTTTTCATTTAGGTGCAATTAAAAGAGTTAAAATGAATTGGTAACAATGTCATTATTGAATTACTAAAAGAAAAGCCTACATAAATAATTTCTTCAAAAGAAGTTATTTCCACATGGTTTGCAGCTCCCTGCTATAATTTTTAGTACCTTGCTTTTGTCACTTGTGACATTTCAAAAGATATTTCTTTACACTGAGAGGAGGCTGAGAAGTATAAATTCAAGACCATATCCCTAGATTAATGGTAAAAAGATATTTTTTTCAAAATTTAGCAATTCAGGTTTTGTCATCAGAGGGCTTTTTTGTTGGTGGGTTTTTTAGTTTTGGGTTGTTCTTTTCTAAGTCAGTTGGTTTGTTTGGTTGCTTTTTGTTTTGAGAGAGAAAAAGCCACAAGTCACACAACCAAACCACGGTGTGAGTATTCAGTGGCTGCTTCTCTAAAGACATCAATTTAATCTGGATGTAAAACACATCTGAGCTCTCAGTTTATGGTTATGATACTCATGAATGATACCATCATTACCAAAAAACCACAGATTTCCTTTTGTCACCTTTCTGTGGAAGGCAATGATTTTTCCAGCAAAGGGGAATGTTCTGCAGTAAGATTGAAGAAGTAAAAATTAATCTGAACAAAATAATAATTTTAATGGCCTAAGCTGTAGGTGCATGATAAACTATCTCAGAAATGAAATGCAAATATTAAACAGATCAGGCTTCTAAAACTGAATTCATTGCAGTGAGATACCAATTAGATGGGATTGAGTAGGAAAGGACATGAGCTGTGCTTGATTTGAGTCTTGGGAACTGGGATCACTAAAGTGGTCATTAAGTTACTCTCCTAGGCGTGTTCCTACGAAGATTGCTCAAAATTTGTTGCGAAGTTTGTCTTGGTTGTTGCAATTTAACTTTGGATCCTTGTGGATGTGGTCTGACAGGAAAGAACCATTGTGAAAAGTGAAAGGTTATCGTGTTGCTTTGATTGTTACACAGCTTTTGTATCTCCTACAAAAAAAATCTATCTTCCATGACCATTTTGTTGTGCTGATCATTTGTTCATTGCTGTCACAGAGAACTGAGTTTTGTGTTCTGATGTTCCAGCACTGAATTAGCAGAACATGGCAGGTCTCTGCCTCTCAGGCTTGTAAGGTTCAATATTTAAAACTAAAATAGCATAAAGGAATTATTCTTAGTGTTGTCTTTGCTTACACTCAAGAAAACAGAGACTGGGAATGACTTCAGGTGGTACCTGCCTTTCCCTGTGGTGGAGGCACACTGGTAACAGATTAAACTTGTACATACAGCTGTCTTGTGAATTTCAGTATGAAAAATGTTTTGGCTCCATTAAAGATGGATACTGGCCTGGAAATTCAGTAAGAACTTGTTATTACTGAGTTTGATCATGCTTTAAGGTGAAGCTATTCGGCGATGGGAATTTTCTTTTATTAATTAATTGTAATGGTTTTAGTCACAGGTTTGGCTTTTCTGTCGTTCAGTTCCAGCTTCAGAGTTCTAACTGTCTTATTCTTCACTTTTCAAAATCTTGTTAAGAAAGCAACTTTTCTTATATCACAATAACAACAGAAGCTCTTCTTAAAAGGAAAAAATTGCAACTTTGAATTGGATTACTGTCGCAATAACCTTTAATGCACA
Organism: Zonotrichia leucophrys gambelii; assembly: GCF_028769735.1. Lineage (NCBI taxonomy): Eukaryota > Metazoa > Chordata > Aves > Passeriformes > Passerellidae > Zonotrichia > Zonotrichia leucophrys. The sequence continues at coordinate 22,063,873 of NC_088176.1, forward strand.
GGGCATTGACATGGATAGTCATTTATGCATTAGTGCAGCTAAAGAAACAGCCTGTGATGGACTGGTGAATTGGTGCTTAGCCCACAGTGTCACACAGCCAACAGGCAATTTTATTAAATTATTGCATGGTACTTGCAAATTTAAAAAAAAAAGCCAAACAAGCCCAAAACAAACACTGATTTTTTGGGGGGGAAATGTAACTGGAAAACATTTTCAGAATGAAAGCTAAATGAAAACATTCTGATCATAAGTAATGGAGTGTATTTTTCACTTGTTTGTTTTTCAGTGTGACACATCCTTTGTGAATATTTAAGAATTATTCGAAGTGTTGATTTAATAACCTTTGACCATAGCATCTTCCTATGTTGAATGTAGTATTAAATCCCTTCTGCCCCTTTTCTGTTCTGAATTTCATGGATGATATAATATATCAGGCTAGTTTGTACCATTGTGTGTCAATTGTTCAGTGAGTTTTTTGAATTAGGGTAATCAAATAGCTCTATTTTTTTTATCTGTCACTATATTGTTTGCTTATTATCAACTCAGAACACAATTTTCAGAATGAAGTGCAGTAAGTTATCCATTAGGAGTACAAAACCAGAGGCAAACACCTTTGATGAATCTGGACCTTATGGAAAAGGGAAGTCCACAGCAAGGGTGTAGTGGAGGCTCTTGCCTCTCCCTACTCCTTTGTAGTGACTCCTTCAAGTACTTCTATTTCAGTTCTTTGTCAAACTTTGTGAATTTTATGTTAAGCCTTTTTCTTGTTCTTTTTGATGATTTTTGGGGTGTTTTGGTTTTGGTTTTTTTTTTTTTTTTTTTAAATACCCTGTTTAAGTAAAACTTCCTCTCCTTAGTACTTGAGAGGAAACTTTTCTGTAAACGTACTGGCAGCTGAGCTTGGAAATTTTTTAAACTAAGACAGAAAAAAAGCTTGAAAATAAAACCATATGTTTATTATTTTAAAGAAAGGAAAACCACCCCAAAATTTTCCTGGATATTATGCTGTGTACTTGATAAATTATTAACCTGCAAGACTGTAGTGCCTGCTTCAGCATTGTTAAATTTTATAATGTTAATCTTATGCTGTGAATGCGAATATGCTAAATTTCATATAAAATTTCAGAGGTGGGAAAAAAACTTACAAAACAGAAGCAAATATATTTTATGAAAATCATATTTCCACAGTAAATAATTAAATCTCTTTTTTATTGGTTTGTTTTTCATAGCTCCCACAGGCACCGGTCTATAGTGCAAATATACACCTTCTAAATATGCAGGGGTTTTTTAGCTGATTCTGTATTTGTTGGAAATTAAGGCCTAAACCTGAGGAATAATGTCTTTACTTTTCTTAGTACTTGAAATTGTTTTCTCTTCAGTGTAATTTTCACTTTTCCTGTCCTTTAAATATTCTTGTAAGTCAGCTTGATGAAAATTATTATTAGAGAAATCTGCTGAAGAATGCTTTGTAGGGATTGTTAACCCCTGGGCTTCTTATGTACTGGGATCATAGGAAAAAAAGGTAAATTTATCTAATTGTGTTTTCCACTGAATTGCTTTGATGCTAGTTTTAATTTTAATGTTGGAGACACCACTTGACATTGGTAAAGCTGATGTTTCAGTCACAGTGTAGCACTATCTTATGTTAGATTCCTGTGTGGCAAGCTTGACAAAGAGTTTATTCTTAAATTTATTCTTAGAGGCTTTTTATTTTTATCACCTGACTGAATTGTGACACATGTTATTTGGGGATACCAGAGCACTTCTGCTGTGCACATCAGGATGATGATTGTCAGGGTTACTTTTGACCTTTGTAACATAGTAGTGTTCTAGGATGTAACTTGACTTTTTTAGTTCAGGAAATTGCATATACTAGTTTTTTGGGGGTTTTTTGTGTGATGAAATTAAGTATTTGATGTTTGTGTAACATTAGAAATAGCTTCCATCAATTTTTCCTTTGTGTGTGCATTTCATCCGATGTCCAGCTCATTCATTTTTCCTGTCGTGCTAGGCCTAGGCATGATGCATTTGGGGATAGGGAATGTACATCAAGTGCATTACTGCAGAACCTATGAGACTGACTTCTTGTGTTTCAGGTATTAACCTGAGACCAAAGGTGTGAAACTTTTCTACTACTGCACTTTGCTAATAGATGTGCTAATATTGCTGTCATGTGAAGAGTAGTTGTAAAAAGAAACTTTCAATTGCACTTGCATAAGCAACATTAATCCTGGCATTTGTAATTGCTGAGGGTTTTTGAAATTTTTTATTTATTTTTTCAGCCTCTCATAGAATGGCACTCTATGTGCATTCTGTCTTTATTTGTATTATCTAGGTAAAATTAAAGAACACAACTGTAAACAGTAATAATTCACTTTGATGACAGTTTTAGCAGGGTATAATTCAAACTCTTTTTCCACAAGCAATTTTTCAAAACTGAGGGCTAGTGTTTTCTCTGAAAACAAAGTCTTCAATAACCATCACAAGTTCTTGGAGAAAATCACATGGGATGTTGCTGGAGGGCAGGAATGAAATTCAAACATGACACCAATATATGACATGTAGCAGAACTATAGAGTAAATAAAGGAGTCATAACAAGCTCTCTTTCTTGAGAATAATTATTAAATAATTTTTGATAGCATGAGAAAGGCATGTGTTTGTTAATATGGTGCTGAACAAATATGAAACAAAATATAGAACATAAAAACCTTATGATCTACTCAAACACATGATGAAATAAGGATTCTGTTTGAGTTTCTGGTTGAAGAGTTTTTCAGCTTAAATATTTATCTTCCAGGGTGTGGAGAGTGAATTAGAAACCTTCTAAGTTTCCTTGGTGAAAAGATTTATATGTCTGCAAAGGTTTATTTTTATTTATTATTTGCTTTATTTAAATAATTGTGACTTCTTAACACCGTTTCTTTGCTCTAGTCCTATACAGATTATTTCATTTCTGTATTAACATAGTAAGTCCTACAAACACTCTTATTATCCTGATATTTGTGATTCTGCAGTAATGTCAGCAGCACTTCAGTCTTCAGCTCAAGGGATGACTGAAGCAAAATAATACAAAATGTAGCTATTGTGCTTGGAAAGCATATTGGACAAAGTATGTCTAACTGGAATAAAATAGTTTTGGAAATTTTTTTCCTGGCTGTCAAACCCATTGTTCAGAACTATTGAAATATACAATTTCAGCCCATTATTATTTTTTCACTGAGCTTACTTGAGAGCCTGCTGTATATGTAACATGTAACATTTGTTCTAGAAGAAAAAAACTCCAGTGGTTTTGACATTTGGTAACTCATGCAGTTTAATTTTGCTAATTCTGAACTCTTCCTTTAATTCTTCATTTCACTAAATTATGAGATGTTCCAGAGCCAAGCCATCTGGCTTCTATAAAAGCCACAGAAAGATCAAGGACATCTCCAACTGATTTTATTGTCCAGAATGCCTCATGAGCTTTTAATGGGAATAGAGGGGGTGGGCAGAAAGTTTGGGTTTTTTTTAGCTTAAAGTGTTCTTACTGAGGGCCTTAGAAGTGAAGTCAGCTTTCTACGCTGTGTTTCATAAACCTTTTATGACTACGAGAGAGTAAACAAGGTAAAGGTTCATTGTGTTTCTCACTGAATTAAAAGGATATTCTCAAAATTTGATACACAGTTTTAAGATGTTCTTCATGAAATCCATGTGATATTCATACTAAAGTCACATTGATTTGAAATATCCCAGTTTTTAATAACTCGAAATAAAAGATAAGTAGAAAATATCTCACTTGTGGTTGAAATACAAATGGTGCCTGGCTGTTTTCATGTGTTTTTACCTTTTGTCTGTCATGGTAAATTTAGGTTAAAAATGTTCCTCATCTATATAAACGACAAAACCTGTGAAGAATTTTGAGCAGTCTGGGGAACTCTGCAGTAACTGACAGTATTGCTGCATTTAAAATCATGGCCTATTACAAGTCCATTATAAGTGGCTAAGTTAGCTTACTCTCTAGTCTCAGTTTTACTTTCCATATAATTCAGCAGAGAACAGCTGAGATATTGATGGCTGTTCTCAACAGCATTTTGCAATTGTGTAGAAAGTTATTATTTGTGAATTGGAAAATTACCGTTATTGTTATTCCATTAAAATCCAAAATTCTGTGTGTTAAAGAATAGGAATAATACAGGTTTTATCTTTGGTACTATTTGCAAGGGGCCCAAAAGGCTGATCTGATATTTAGGACCTTCTTTTTCTTAAGACTAGATAAAGGCTTGTTCCCTTAAGTCAATGAATTAGAAAAATATGGTCATAAATCAGGGCTCAGTAGAAAGATCACAAATAGAAACCTCCAGTTTCATTCATAACATGAACCCTTTGCCTTTGCGCTCTGAGATGTCTGCATGCCCTGTGTGCCCCATGACATCCTGATGCTGCTGATAAATGCAGAGAGCTCTGTGACCCCGACTGTCTGGGAGCTGGGCATGGCTGAATGTCAGGCACCTGCAAGGCTTGACTGCACAAGATGCACCTGAAATTATTTTAACCCTTGCTAAGTATTATTGACTTGATCCATAGTCTTCCAGGTACAACTATTGATGCAGAAAAATACAGCACATCTTCCAGATGAGATGGGCATGTGGCAGGGCTGGTGACAATGTTAAGCATGTGTGCACTTTTCAGTAGTAGCCTTCGAGCCTTTAACATAATGGCAAGTCTTCACACGAGGTGATTAGAGTGACTGGGAAGGGCACAAAATGTCTTCTTTACACCAACAGACTATCCTGGCTCTTGTGCCCTGGCCAGAACTTGATCCAGGATTCTCAGGGAGATTTGGCATCAGTTTCAGCTCCAGGACTCTCTGTGCAGCAAATAATGCCAATATCTTCCAAGTTCTATAGGCTTCAGTGCAATACCTGTCTCAATTTTTTCTAGAAGTAGCCTTGTAGAGATGTTGAGTGAAGAAGTGGAACAATGAGATAGTGAACAGTTTCACACTGGTCTTCTGATCACCGCAGCAACAGAATAAATTGCATAAGGACAAGAGTTCATTAATCTCATTATTAGATAAATTCAGAATGTTTTATTTCTGCAGCATTACCTTCTATTCTGCATTACACACTAACAGAGGAATACAAAGTGTGAGTACACTGATACATGCAGTACATGATTAAGCCATAGTAGGAAAATACAGCAGATAAAAAAGAGTGGGCAGTTTTACCACCCACTACCCAGAACTATGAATCTGTCTGACATTATCACTGCTTAAAAGAGATCTCTGCCTTGGCTTAATTGCACATAATTTGGCTGACAGTTGAAATACAAATCTAAACAGTCACTCAGCTCAAGATACACAAAATTAAGTATTTCATGTGATGCTCAACCCCTTCAATCTTTATTAATAACTTAATTACATTAATTACACTATGGTTTAAAGCTTTGCTAGCACAAGAAGGGGAAAAATGATAGACTCTCCTAAGTAATGGGTTGCATAGCAATTTTGTTAGAATTAAGACTAGTAACAATATGCAAAGTAGCAGTAATTTGTAAATATATACTTCACAGTTTGTAATTCCTCTTGTTCCACTCTTTAATTCTTTTCTTTAGCCAACTCCAGCAGACATAATTCTGGAGGTCAATCCAGGTGTTCCAGGAGTTTTGAAACAAGGGTATTTTCAGCCTGAGAATATCTCTGAAAAATGGTAGTTCCATTACATTTCCACTCCTTGGTGTTTTTTGCTGTTGTTTAGAGGGTTTTTTTGGCCCAGTCTTAAGTAACTGTCTGTAGCACTAAAGTAAACTGAGTTTTCCTTATTCTGTTCCATTTTGTCATGCAACAAGTGTGTCTTGCACTGAGGTACTGAAGCCTTTATAGATCAACTCAGATCTAAAGAGTGTGCTAAATGCCTGTGGTGGATCAATGTTTACTGGCCCTTAGCCTCTTTTAAAGGTAATGCTTTCTTTTTCATTTAACTGCAGAACTTATTGGAATCCTCGTAATAAAATTAGAATATTTTTATCTTATGTAGGAAAAGTATTTTTTTTTTCTGAGTTGTTAGCTGTTTAAATCAAAGAGATGGAAGCTTTTTACTGGTGAAGTTATAGTTTGGATATATGGTTAAGCATCTTTTCTAATCAAATTGGAGTTATTTCTTAAGTCAGTTTTATCCCTTTCAAGTTACTCTTTTTAGGTGCATTATTCTTATGACTGCAAATATATATTCCAATAAGAATATTCTGGGAAATTTTGTAAATTTTTTCTGCTGTCTTCAGAATGAGGTTTGTTCTCATTAAATTTTAGAACCAAGCAGAATTGACACATTTTACTTTATCTCTTGTCTGGACCTAACAGGGACAATTCCAGAGATCCTGTCAATGGTTACATTTTAAAATGTAGAGATGCAATGAAATGGGTGTTTAAAGCATTCAGATTTGTCTGACTTGAGTAGTCATTCGAAGTTAAGGAGTCAGTTGCATTTGCAGTTTGTCAAGGATTTTAGTGCTTTGTCATTCCATGCCACATCCCTGAGAGTGTCTGTGGGTGCCCAGAGACCTCATCCACAACTCAATCACCACAGTGCCTGCCTGAAGGGTTTTGGTTCTTGTTCTGCTTCCCAGCTGAAGTTGCTGGGTAGCTCTTTGGCATACCCTGCATGAGGTACAGAAAGGTGCTTTTCTATTCGTGCCATGATAAATTATGGAAGTGTCCATTGTAGTCACTTTATTACCATTCTTTCTTTTACTCCAGTCACCTGTCATCTGCCTTTATCATCGAGATCAGTGATTTCATGCTTAGTCTTTGAAGATTCCCCAGATGTGTTATTTTTATATTCTTTAATACTTCTGAACTTTTGGATGCCTAGTTAAAAAGCTGCCAGGAGTGATAGATATCTACAGAGATGTCTCTGTATTGTCACAATGGGGATTCTACAGACCTTCAAAATTAGAATGAAGTATTTTGGTAATTTATTAAAACATGCTATCCAAGGTTGCATGTTTGGGATGGAAGAAATCAAAGGCATGTAACACAGAATGCTTGTTTGTCTGGGAGTAATTCAGTGGTGACAGCAAGAAATAAAGAAATGTTCTTTGCTCATTTGTGTCCCCAGACTCTAGATCTCATTTTCCTGGATTTTAATTCAAGTACTTTGTATAAATTTATTTCAAAACTGAAAAATGCTAAGATTGTTTTTAATTTGGTCCCAAGTTCTGTTGCATTACCTTTATACTTCTTCTATTGAATTCTGATTAATGCAAACAAAATTGTGATTTTTTTGTTTGATTATAGAAATTCTTTTCTTAGCCTTTGGTAGTCTCAGTCTGAGAGGAGCATAGGGGTGTCTGTAGAATGACAGAGTGGTTGGAAGGGACTGCAGTGGGACACATGGCCCCACCTCCCTGCTCAAGCAGGGCCACCCCAGAGCGCAGGATTGCATCCGGTCCGTCTCCATCTGCAGTGAGGGAGAGGGTGGAGGAAATTAGGTGATTTGTTAATTGCTCTGCCTGGTGAATGGTGAGACAATACATACTGTAGACTCTGTTTAAGGTATCTCTTCAAGTCCTTTCAAGATATATTCTCAAAATTAATTTAAGTTACTTTACATTATTATTTTTGTAACATGGTAGAAAAGGGATAATTCTGGGTAACTCGAATTTTGAGGTTGTCAGTTTTAATTAAAAGCCACAATGTTGTTCTTTTTAATAAACTTAATGGCCAGTTTAGAACTCTAGGCATAGAACTCCCAAATGCAGTTCTTTTAAAACTGCTTTTCTACTGTCTTAGTCTTTATTTCTTTAAATCAAAGGGTACAGAGTTACTGTTTACTGAAGAGGATTGCATGAGAACAATTTATACTGAATTATGAGACAAAGCACTTGTCTAAGTTCTTCTGTGATTATATTCATTTCTTTTTGCAAAATTGTCTTTCTGATGTAATGATACAGATAAATAAAGGGTAATAAATATAAAATATAGCTGAATATAACTATTTTATTATAGAATGCTATTTCTTTTACTTGAATTTTTCTTTGCTGCAAAGGTATCTGATTTTGAGTTTTGCAAGCTATTCAAAATGCGGTTAGACCACTATTTGGTGTATCAATGAATTTGTAAATCCAGATGAATTACAGCTGAGAGTAAGTCACTATATAAATCTGCATTATGGCTGGTTGTTAAAGAAATGCAGTATAAAAATGGTATTATGAGAAAGTATCATTGCACTATTTGCTTTCTCAGTTTCTTCCTAACTTCTTGATCCTTCCTGAACCTCTATGAGTTTTTCCCTAACACTGACAAATATTGGAGCAGTTAATGTTCAGGTGTGCCTGTGGTTGGATCAGACTTGTTTGTCCAGCCCTGAAGAAGCACCTATATTTGAAGGGGATTCTGCTATTGTAATATTTGGTGAATAGGATTTCACTGGGAGCTGATCTGTGTGCAGTGAGAAATAGGGTCCTTTTGCACACTGTTTGTAATGGAGTGGAAAATTACATTTGCTATTGCAAGAACAGCCCCATTAGTGGGAAAGCAGATTCTCTTGCAGAGAGCTGGAATGCACCTCAGGCAGTGTCAGGGTGACAGTCCAAATAATGGGAATCTGGAATGAACAGGGAGATTCTAAAATGAAAAAATGCTTCTCTTCATACATTGTGGTTCCTTCATAAACTTATTGCTACATAAGGAGCAGTTTGATTTAAAACAGCATGAAACTAAAAAACCCCACTCATTTAAGCAACTGTTTGTAACTTCTTTTGAGGATGAAATCTACTGCTGTGAAGAGGATATGCAGTGATTTTACTTAGACCAACATCTAAGCCAGTCCGAAGCTCCTAATGAATATGAGGATGCTAAACAGTTTTGTTAGAGGTTTCTTGGTTATGATTTCAAATAACACTGTAAGTGTTGTCAGTTATATCTCAACCATATGGGCTCTTTAGGTGTTGAGTAAAGGATCTTCTATATAAGTGTAAGCGATGAAGACAAGTTGTAGCAATCCCTGACCTACCCTAACACCTTTTCTTCTCAGTGAAACTGTTTTATTCTTACTCTGGTAATGAATAATTAACTTCTGAATTGGTATGTAATTAGTGGTGTCAGTTTTATTTTAAAGTGCTTACAAAACTCTAACAATGAAGATAAATTTAAAATGCTGATGGTTGAAAAATAAAGTACAAATAATTTATATTCTTTTGATGCTTAAAACCCCCAGATAACAACAACATAAAAACAACAATAGTATTGCAATTATAATTTTTAGAATTGTTAATGACAGTGAAGTACGTAATATCAAGAACACAGGGGACTGCAATTCACTGTCATTCTGAACATGTATTGGGATCTAGAATAGTTCTGATAGGGCTAGACTGCACTCTAGAATGACAGTCAGACTTGAATTTAATTAAAAATTTGGCATTTCGCTATTGTACCTTTCGTGATTGAAATTTTAAAAAAATTAATAAAAGAAAAAAGTACATGCTGGAATTTATTCTGCAAAGTCCACCACTACAAAGGGTTGTGAAGTAGCTCTATGGTACAGACCAGGAGTTTAGAGGGAATAAAAGGTCTTAGGTTTTATTGTAATTTGTCTGTCACAACTACCTACTGAGTTTATAGTCATTAACTTCTCTAGGAACTGATCTAAATGGTAGCATTCAGATTGACATTTGATTGAAATAAATGCTCAAAGACTGTTAGAAATAATTAAGCCTATCAGCCTCAATGATTCACAGATCCCTGGCCATTTAGACTGAAATATCTGTCAGGGTTTTCTCATGAATCCCTTCTTTTGCAAAAGCATTTCTCTGTAGAGCATTTCATTCCCACAGTAATTTCTATTGGTATTTCTCTTATTAGTATTATTATTGTGAGCTTTAACCAAAAGCTTATCTTAAATTTTTCAGGTAAGAAATATCAATCTTTATAAAATGAACAAAATTTTCAAGGCCAGTATTTTTATCTGTGCAGAGGAGAAGTATTCATAATGGAATTAAGCTGCAGCTTTTAAATTCAACTGAAGAGGTAGGCATCAGACATTAGGTAGAGTGAATTGATAGAGGATGGATTTTGGGTGATGTTACCAAAAAAAGAATGATACTTGCACTTCATGCCCATTAGAGGAATGATTTAATTTTTGCTCCTATTTTTTCTCATCTGCAGCATCTCTCTAACCTGTCTTTGTCTCAGATACCTTCTAATTTACAGCTTAAATTTTAAATAGGTTTCCTGTTCTTACACAGGTGTAAGGGAATTGAAACCCATGGGTAATCAGTACTTGTAGTTAATATGGGTCCATTCTTCTTGTCTTCCTCATGAGTGGCACTTGGATATGTTAGCTTCTATCCTCAAAGATAAAAGGAAATGGTTACTGTCTTCTGAATTGTATGTTTCTGATAAAATAATTTTGATTGTCAGGGCAAATTACCTGTGTGTTATGTTTCCATTGAGTTTATTTCAGCAGCTGTCCTAAAGCATGGTTGGTGTAGGAATCTCCAGTTTGTATCACTGAGCAAAGAGTGAAGCTTTTGTTGTCCAGGTCAGATTTTTCTTTGATAAGTCAGGATAATTGGGATAAAAGGGCCTGGTGCCCAAGCCTTGTGAAATGCTAAGTGGAGGAATTTCTCATGGTTTTGAAGTGTGAGTTAGTGAGTGGCAGCAAGGCTCTGGACCCATTAAGAAAACTCATTAATAGTTCATGATGAACCAATACATTTTAGCAAATTTTAGTCTTTGTTGAAACATAATCAATTTTTTGAGCTAAGGTGCTCTTTATCAAAGGGCAATATCCACAGCTGCACAATGCAGGTGCCTGTATTGAACAGTAGACTAGAGATGCAAAAGAAATGCTAAACCGTTCTTATTACAGATAAACTTTTCTTTCTTCAAATATTTCTTCAAAATTGAGAAAACTTGGGAAATTTAATTGAAATTATGTATCCTGGTTTTATTTTATCTGGTAAGAAGTGAAAACTGTGTGGAGTGAAATAAATATATTTTAGGGGATGACACCATCTTGGCATTTGTACACATCCTTTTATAAATTTATTTTTTTTTTTATCTTACCTGCCTTGAAATACTTTTAATGTAATTAAAAGCACAGAATGGGTGCCAGACTTGTCAATTCCAACAACAAAGTGCTGAAATTTTCAGTGAAACTGAGAGATCCATCTCCCACACATTGTAATGAATAGGTTCATAAAAGGAAAATAGTTTAATTACATTTTAGTTCATGGATTGTTAATAGGCTGGAGTATCTAAATTGAATAATGTGATTCTGGTAATAATTATGTGTAAATGAACTTGTTTAAATGATATTTTACAGCTTCTTTATAAAATTACAGCTAGAGGCAATCCGGTGATAGACAGACAAAGGCCATGCAAAAATTATCATAAACTATTAGCTTGTTTGCAAAGGGTTTTATGTTAATCTTTTAGTACTTAAAGCACTCTGCAATTAACATATCACGGGGAGCTGCCTCGCAGCAAAGGCATGCAAATTAAAGTGCTCAGATAAAAAGCCATTCACATAAAAAAAATCAAAGAAAGGGTGGCATAGCACTGAAAGGGTACTGGTTTTATATTTGAGATTAAGGAGGTGTAATGATTGTGTTATCTAACTAGAGTTGTAATTAAAGCTTTTCTCCTGCAGACATGACAATAGATACAGCATTGATTTCGGTGTTTTAATTGTGAAAGTCATTTTATTTCAGGGCAGAAGATATGAATAGCCTAAATCAAAGGGCTAGAAGATTGCTTTGTTGATAGTACTTGTTCAACAGCTGCCTTGTTGCTTAATACACAAATGGGGAGAATGGTGAAAGAGATCCTGGGAGGTGCTCTGTATTGTAATTCTCCTGCTGGTTTCCTTTCCTTTCATGAAAAAGGCAAGGATCTCTGTACTGATTGTAAACAAGCAATCTTTTCATACATCACCACTAGTTTTCCTCCTTTAGTTTCCTCTGAACAAAGGAAGTCATAAAAACCTTGAACTAACTTTTACTACTGCTCTTTTAAAACTACAAAAGTTTTTGTAATAAAAGCATCATCTGCTCTCAGAGATATCACACTTTTAGTGGGGAACAAAAAGTCTCCATGTGGCTGTAATTCCTGTTATCAGAAATGCCACAGTAACAAAAGGGATGTGCTGTGGGGAATTGAATGTTAGATTTTATTTACATTATGTTTGCGGCTCTACAGTGTTAGATTGGGATGGGGTGACTTTATTTTTTCCCTCCCTGATTGCTGTATAAAATGAATAATCAGAATAAATACATCTTTTTAGACTCCCACCTGGCATATGTAGCTGTCTGGTGTTCTCATTCTAGCAGGGAGTTACATCCTAGGAATGGGCATGGCCAGGGGGCTGATTTGGGAATCAAACTCAGGAGGATACAGTTGAAACTCAGGAGGATACAGTTGATCAGTTTGAAAAATATCTATCTCAATATAGTGCATTTCCTGATGTGGAAGGAGTTGATGTGACAAGCCAATATAGCTTGTTTCCTTTCAGGTATGGAATTAACTCAATGTGTAACTACATGCATGTGAGAGGACTTGCATAATTTTTCATGGTACCAGTGTACTCAAAGTAACTGCAGTCTTCCTGTTACAGACAAGATGCAAGTACTAATTGTGTGTTTTCTCTTTCCTTAACACAAATTATTGATTGCAGAGGGGAGCATTGTAACCAAGGAGGAGGCTGAGGTATTTCATGCTTTCTTTGCCTCAGCCTTGAACAGAAAGACTGGTTATCCTCAGAGCAACCAGCCCCTGAGCTGGCAGAGAGGGGTGGGCAGCAGAACAGCCTCCTGCAGCCCACAGGGAAGTGCAGTGACTGCTGAGCTCCTTAGACACGAGACCGTGGGGCTGAATGGGATCCACCCAAGGGTACTGAGGGAGCTGATGGAAGAGCTCTCAGCTTTCCCTGGAGAAGCTGGCAGCCTCTGGCTGTCTGGACAAACTGTCTGGATGCCTGGGCCCAGAGTGGGATGGTGAAGGATGCCACCCCCAGCTGGTGGCCAGTAATTAAAGTGGTTCACCAGGGCTCTGTAATGGGATCAATCCTGTTTAATATCTTTATCAAAAATATGGACAAGGGGATCAAGTGCACCCTCAATAATGAACTTGGATGGGAGTGCTGAGCTCCTGGGGAGCAGGAAGGCTCTACAGAGATATCTGCATGGGCTGGATCAGTGGGCTGACATCATTTATTTGAGATTCAACAGGGTCAAATGCTGGGTTCTGCCCTTGGGTCACAGCAGCCCCCTAACAGTGCTACAGGCTGGAGGCAGAGTGTATCACTGGATACACTGGGAATGCTGGCCAAGAGCAACTGAACATGAACCAGCGTGTGCCCAGGTGGCCAAGAAGGCCAATGGCACCCTGGCCTGTATCAAAAATACTGTGGCTAGCAGGACCAGGGTGGTGATTGTTGTGTTCTGGGCATTGGTGAGGCTGCACCTCAATTTCTGTATCCAGTTTTGGATCCCTGGCATGAAGAAAGACCTTGAGGTGCTGCAGTGCATCCAGCTGGAGGGCCTAGAGTGTAAGTTGTCTGAGGAGAGGCTGAAGGAACTGGAGTAGTTTAACCTGAAGGAAAGGAGGCTCAGGCAGGATCTCAGTGGTCTCTACAGGTACCTGAAAAGAAGGTGCAACAAGATGGGGTTAGCCTCTTCTCCCAGGCAGGCAGTGATAGGATAGCCTCAAGCTGTGCCAGGGGAGGTTCTGGTTGGATATTGAGAAGATTTTTTTTCACTGGAAGGTTGGCTAAGAATTGCAATGAGCTACCCAGGGAGGTGGAGGAGTCACCATCTCCAGAAATGTTCAAAACATGATTGGATGTGACACTTAGTGCTATGGTTTTGTTGGCATGGTGGTTTTAGATCAAAGGTTGGACTCGTTCCTGGAGGTTGTTTCCAACACTATGACAATAGGGATTGATGCAGGTTCTTACATAACAAGAACTAGCCTAAATTCCCTTGGAGTCTTTCTGGGAGATTCAAATACACTAAAATAAGCTTGACTTTCTGCCAGTAGACCTGCACATTTCCTAATTTGGGCTTAAAGTAGAAGCCAATATTGCAGTATGTCCCAAGAGAAAAAATTCCTTGTAATTATAAGCAGTATGGACTGGTGGCACTTGGGGACTGCACTCCACTGCTGGTCTTACCCTTATTGAGGCTGGAGTATGGATTAAATTTGGCTTTTTCCCTTATAATTTTTGAAGCGCTCCATGGAACTGGCTCAAACTATCTAAGAAATTGCTTTGCTCCTGCTGTAGTGACAGATTCCCTTGACAGCTGAATTTCACAGGAACTGTGAAACTGTCAGCCTTGAGGATGATGTTTTGAGAGTGACAGACTGAGCTTTCTCAGCAGCTGGCTCAAGGCTGTAGAGCCTAGTTCTGGAGGAGGACCACAAATCTTGCTTTGTGTAAAATTTGCTCATTGAGCTGATGTTATCCCTAGATAGAGGAGAAATCATGATAAAAGCAAAAGGTAGAAGAGACTGCAGGCAGGGAAAATGAAGAGACCATCTGACAATTCCTGTAACAGGGTACCAATAACCTTGTCCAAATAAGACTGAGGAACATGGCTTGCTTCTTTTGGAAACAAAAATGTTGTATAGATGGCCTGGGATTTCTAGCCTGACTTCTAAGCCAAGGGCTTTAAAAGATTCCATCTATAAGTGGTGCCATAACTAAGACAGCATAGGTTCATGAGCACTCAGGAATACATGTGATCCTTATTTATATTTATGTATGTATAGATTGTTGAAATAATTTGTGAGTGATACTGTTAATTGAAAAAAAGCCTTTGGAATTGTTCTGTCTTTAAGTCCAGTCATGAGTGGAAGAATTGTTCAGCTACATTTCTGTAAGCATAGCTACTACCTCTTTCCACCTCCAAATGGTTAATGAAATAGCTACTTGTTTGCAATACTTAGAAATAGTCTGAGGACAAATAAAATCTCTTGTGGATGTCTTGCAGTATGTTGTGTACAGATTTCCAGTGTGGTTTTTTGGAAGGTAGAGTTTTTTGTAATTGTTATATAGACTTTATTGAATCTTACTGAGGTTTAATCTTTACTCTTACAAGTTCCCATATTTGCAGGCTTCTACTTACCTAATTACAGAGGACTTTAAGGTAGTATATTATTTTGCTGAATCTTAATTCAGTAAGAAAAGTCAGACTGAAGGTAAAGATAACTTTAAATAGATTGTGTTATATTTATATGTAGCCCTTTGTGGCTGTTTCCAGTATTTAAGCAAGGAAGTTGGCAAGATAACATTGCATAAACCAGCACACCAGATAGAATAAAAGCATTTTAGGAAACTTTTTGTGCTTAAATAATTGGTGTAACTTCTTCATATAAAATAAGAATATTTTGGAAATGTGTTCCTTGTTTATTTTCAAGAGAGTATTTCCAATATAACTCCAACTGGAAACGTATGTGATCTGCCTAGTAAGTTGTAGCACAAGGAGGTTTTGGAAGCAAAAAGGCTCTCAAGAACTGTACTGAGGACTAGAAACCACCTGGTAGCTTGAGTCTGCCACAGGACATGGGCTCCTGAAGGAAAAGTAAAGGCAAAGGTTTTACTGGTTCTCTTATTAGGATTACGTGTATATGGTAATTTTAGAGAGTTACAGACACACATTTTTTAAGCCTTTCAAGAGCAATCTCCTTCTATCTAAGTGGTAAAGTTCTAGTCAAGTAATACTGTTTTCTTGTAACTTTTGGCTTTAGATTTCTCCCAGTCTTGAATGCTCATTACATTTCACCAGGAATCCAAGATCTGATCCTTTTCAGACATTATTTCTCTGGTAAGGTCTTTGCTGATTTTCCATGGAAATACAGCTCTCCTTTTGGGTTAGTTGTTTTTCAGCTGAGCCAAACTTTTCTGTGGAAATGTATTCCTCTGTTATGTTCTCCTGATCAAATTCTCTCTGGTTTTGGTAGTGTCTTTAGTGGAACATATTGAATTCGCTCTCAAACGTCTCAGGCTTAGTGTTTTTTTCAAAGACAGAATCAATTTGCTCTTAAATTTTCTAATGAGGAATTCTGCTGCTGAAGACACGAGTACTTTACTGGGACTAAAGCTGCTCTGCTGAGGATTCTTTCTTCCTAATAACTGATAGGAAGAGCACATATTCAGTGCTTTGGCCAATGGCCATCTGTTCCTGTGCTCAATGATTGCTTATTATTGTTGTGTCACTGCTCTGAGTTCTGAAACTCTCATATTAATATATAGACTTTATAACTGTGCATTTAGTGATAACTATTTTCCTACATTATTGTAAGGAAAAAAATAATGATTGAATAAAATAGCCATGGTCATCTTTAGGAATTGTTAAAGACGTAGGATAAGACAGTGGAAGATTAGTATAATTCCAGTTCATTCAGTGTTGCAGAAAGAATATGAATTCCTTAGAGGTTATGAAATTCCTGCATCATTGAACATTCCAGTTTATGTGGATCAAATCATATGCCATATATCTCCCATATCAGGGACGCAGGAAGGTCATCATCCATGATGACTCCTATTTCATTGGTTAACCTGCAGAAGTCAGTACAGCTAAACCCACACATTAGAACACCTTTAACTTCATAAAGCTGCACTGGAATTAAAAAAAAAACAAGTGGGAGGAGTGGGCTACAATCTTAAGTGTGGTATTGATTCACTAGATTTGGGGAAACTTCTTTCTTAGTTTTAGGTATGTGCTGAAGCTCTGGCTGTGTCACAAGTCTGGATTAGACATTTGCTCATAGAAGTAGCTTCAAGTTGACTGCATTTCTGGAATACATCAGATGTACTTTTTGAAGATCTGGCCCTATGAGATCTTACTGATAATTTCCATTTTGGGTTTGAGCGCTTTTAACTCACCATACATTAGAGCATCCTATGGAAAGAATTCTTCAGTGTGATTGAAGTCTTATTCAGTGGGAATTGTGAGCTTTGAGGACTTAGAGCACAAATTCCTGAAGCTACAGGCCCTTGGTTTTCTGTCCAAGTTTTAATTGACATTTCTGAGCTTTGCAGGGTTTCACCTTAGGAGTATGTTTTAAGAAATATTTTCCCTGAATGGCTTGTTGACTACCATGTATTATCATGGACTATTAATTTATTTTACAAGAGCTTAGAATGTCAGAAATATAAGATAATTCAGGGTTACTAATGGACATTTTATGTAGTACTGACATGAGGATTTGTTATCTAGCAGCAAAAGCGAGTACTGTCTTCATTAAAGTGGAGGAAAAAAAGCCCACCCAAAGAAACAAAGAAAAAAAATCTTGTACTGCCTTTATCACTTCTACTCCTATTTCTTACTGGTGCAATTTTGTTAAGCACACCATCTTTATTTTATGATGTCTATGTCCATGAAGCAATGCAACTGCAAAAGAACAGTTCATAGACGAAATGACCATTTTTTAAATCTTTGATTGAAAAGTCATTTTTCTTCCTGTGCATTGTGGTTTATGTAGACACAACCATAGAAATAATGCAGTCAAGAATTATCATGGAGTATGTGAGTTTTGCCGTATTCTGTAAATTTAAGTCTTGGTTTCTTTCCTCAAAAATTTTATAAACAATCACAGTTTGGTTTTTTTTTCTTATGTGAATCTCTCTAGGCTTCTACTGTCTGGTACTTTAAAAAAGGCTGGTCTCTTTGGTACAGGAGATGGAAATTACTGCTAAAAAGCAACTTTAGAATTGCTCCCAAAAAGTTTGAAATTGAAGACAGGAGCTATGACAAATATTAGGAGTGACTCAAGTGATGCTGGCTGGGGAAAGAATTTATCAAGGACTGACCAGGCATTGACTTATAGAGTGTTCCAGAATTTGAGAACACGCAGCCATGAAGTCAAAGGCATTGCAGATGGTAGACTCCTCACAGATCTGCATTTGAAAATAGAATTAATCACTGTCTATTTCCTTCAAAGCAACATTAAAAATTCCTTGTTCAAAGCATGTGTTTATTCTATACAAATGTCTTTGGTAACTCAGTTGTCATTACTCAAGCTAGAGAGTTTCCAAAAAAACTAGTCTACCTTCAAGAGACTGTTTCCAGGACAAGAGAAATATGAAGTATGTTCGGGCACAAGCTGAAAATAGATGGTCACTAAGAATGGATTATTTTATGCATTAGGCAAGGGTAACAATCTGAAAAAAATACTCTCTGAAATGAATATTATTTTTTATTATATATAGATTATGTATCGCATATTCCAGCCATGAGAAGACAAGGTTTTTTTGTGATTCCTTGAAATTCTTCTCTTATGGTCTGTGTTTGTCCTATCAGATTCCATGTGGACTGCCATATTTTTCCAGTGAGAGAAGTAATTTCTTTTTTGCAAGTAATTGGGGTTTAGAAGGCTTTTTGTGGGTTGGTCTATTTCTTCGTTTTCCTTTTCTTGTAGGCTATATGTCTGTTTACAAGACACACAGATAATTAAGGACAGCAGAAAATTCTCTTTGTTGTCAAAATGAGAATATATTCCTGGATCAATTCAAGTTGTATCAGGCAGGTGTCTGCCCTTAGCACTGGGTCAGGTGGCTTGGACGTATGTGCTCTATATCAGATTTCAAACAGGTGTTTTTCCATCACTTGGTGTTTTCTGAGTCTTCTGTGGGATTGCATGTTATTTCAGTTTCGAGAAACCTCAGGAAAGCTGTAGAGCTGACAGAGAAATATGCAGTATGACTGCATAAATGGGGACAATCCCACTCTTTGATGAGGGATGGAATTTTTATGGGAGTAAACAGAAGTTATGGCCTTATAGCTGTTCCAGTCTGTCTGTGGGTGCTATGCCTTGACCAACAGAGACATAATCAAGAATTTATGTTGTCTTCTAGAGAGCTGCCAGTGTTTCAAGTTTATACATGTCAGCCAGGAAAGAATGAGAAAATTTGTGTAGATATTATCAGGAATGTTGTGGGAGAAATGAAAACGTGGACCAGTGTCTAGCCAGGAAGCAGGTGGGTAGAAATCTTCTAGTTCCTACCCAGGCCAGAATCTTGGGTCATTGAGGTGGATGTCCATGAGCTTGTGGCATGATTCATAGAATCATAGAATATCCAGAGTTGGATGGGACCCATTAGGGTCATTAAGCCCAATTCTTGGCCCTACAAAGGACAACCTCAAGAATCACAACTTGTGCCTGAGACCATTGTCCAAATGCTTCTTCAACTCTGGCAGGTTTGGTGTGGTGAACATTTCCCTGGGGAGCCTGTTCCAAGGCCTAACCACCCTGGTTCAGTGGTCTTTGCATTCTAAAAGACAGAATCTGAAAACTGAAATGAAGTAAGGGACATATTAATTGAGCCGCTCTTTTCAGGTCAGGGTAGGTAAGTAACGGCAATTTTTTCCTCGCTTTTAACAGTCTCTCCAGTAATGTGTTCACTTGCACCAAGGGGAAGGAAACCACAGCAACTGAAATGATGAAAAAATGAATTAAATTGATTAGAGGGAGAATTGAGAATCTAGCATTGGACTCAAAAAATGAGCTGAATGCTTAGAAAGGAAAAAGCTTACTAAGCACTTCTAATAACAGAAACAAACAGTTCTATATGTTAACTTCATCTTGTGTTTAGTCTGGGAGGAACAAAGCAATCCCTGGAAAAGACAGACAAAATCCTCCCACACACTTAGCAGCACAAAAGATGGGTGGCACTATTATAGTGGAAAACCGGTGCAGCTCGTGTTATACATTTCATTTAAACTGCACAGAACAGAAATCTCTGAATACACAGAAACACTCTTTTGAGTTAAGTAGCAAAGCCATGCAGAATCCTTCAGTACCCACATTTATAACAGAAATAGCCTCCAGAGTCAACTGTTTATTTATCAATTGTTAATTGAGTTGATGTTTACTCACGATTGTAAACAGATGATTAATTTATGGCTGTGTTATTACTATGATAGTGAAGAGATCATTAGAAAGAAGGATTATAATAGGGTTCTCTGCACTTATGAGGCTAGTAATAAAGATTGACTATTATAATTAGATAAAGCTTTGTAACAAATACTATTAAATTGAATCTGGACTTTATTTAAATGCACTGGCCTGTTATCTAAAATGTATTAGTGGAGTGTATGGGTTAAGTAGAACCCCTGCCTACACTGTTTACTGTCTCCTTCAGAGATTAAAATGGCTCTATACTTGTTGGCTAAATGGCAATATTATGCATTATGCATGAGTGTTATTTCTATTGAAAACTCTAAAAATATTATTGTAACACAAGAAAAATATTCTATTTTCTTTCATTTTTAACCTGAGATTGTTTCCAGCATTAATTTTGATGATAGGTTAACCAAACCTAATTCAAGAAAGTAGTATTAGGCTTCTTCAAAAGTGAGCCTGTGCAGCACTTTTGCATAATTCTGTTTAATGAAAGTCAGAGTAAGACTTCTGTGGGAATCCAGTGACAATGTTATGGAGCATTTGATTTCTTAATTTTCACGGAAGCATGGAAAGCAACAAAAGAAGGTGGAGTGGGATGGGATGAAGCTTTCAAAAATGTAGATCTACATCTACCCCCTTCCCCTTCTGTTCTGTTTTTCTTCTTCCCCTGCCCCTTTTTGGAAAAGGGTCTTTTATTGCTCCAAAGCAGTCCAAATTGACTAGATCTCTATGAGACTTATCTGTTATTTTTTGAACATAAGTTTAACAGGAAGAAGCTCTTTTTTTTTGCCTATTTGGGAGTACAGATGTAACATGAATCTAGTGTGAACAAGTATAGGAAGAATGGCTGGATATTTTAAAAATATTTTAACATGGGATGGGAAGAGATATAGACAGAACTTGCAGGTGTAATGTAAGCATCACTTTTGCACTCTGGGTATTTCAAATAAAAAATGCAAAGCCATCATAGGAAATAGTGTAATGGTATTGCAGAGACTAGAAAACCAGACATTTCTTTAAACCTTAATAGCTTACACTGTAATCACTCTGAGGTTTCATGACAACTGAGTGCAAAATTTCCACTCTTTTTTGTCAGATCCTTTAAGGGTAGAGAGACACTGTTCTCACCTTCCATGGTTTGAGTGCTTGAAGCCTTAGCATCTTCTGGAGTTGCTTCAGCTACAGGCTGTCAGATTGTGACCCCTCAGGCTATGCAAAAATGCTCTCGTCCTGATAGGTGCTGAATCTGGAATGCACATCGGTGCTCGCCAAGCACCTATCAGTGTCTGTTTCCAAATGACCACACAGCACTTCCCTGCCCAGCCGAGGCTTGAGACCCTTATAATATTTATAATGATAAATGAAAAGCTCTCACCTTGTGGCTGTGCAGGTACTGCTGTGCTGCTCTGCTCGGAGACAGGGTGCAGAACTGATGAGCCTACAGTCGTGCTGCTACTCATGTCCCACTCTGGGCTTTTAGTTCTGAGAAAACACTATCTGTGGGTTATTTTCATCCTCTTAGAGGGATTTCTTTTGTTGCATAAGAGGTTTGGGATAGATTAATTTATGTAAACTATTTGATTACTAAAATGATATTTAGAAGAAATGTCAAAGACTAGAGGCTCTTAAATAACAAACGGGAGAAATGATTGAGCTACAGCTTCCTTACACAAATGCTGTCCCCAAGGAGGTGGAAAATGTGAAAAATTTAATTGCTTTTCATAGAAATTACTTGAAAACTATTAATAATGTCTCAAAATACTTTCAGAAAGGCTCTGGATGTGTTCATGGAAAGTTTTTATAGAAAGGGTCTGCTAGCTTGAGCCTTGCACAGCAAATGGAGAGATTCTTTTGATCTTGCCTGACTTGATGGGACATGGGATGAAGCAGACTTTAATCACAAATGATTAATAAATAATTCCCAAAATGTGATTTGTCTTTTCTAGAGAAAGAATTTTTTTTAAACTCAGTGGGAGAAATAGAAATTTTTAACACTTTTTATAAATCTGTCGGCGAGCTGTAGCATTATCAGTTTTCAGCAGCACTCTGTCCCATGGCTGTCAATATGACTATGCTGAAAAGTAAAATGTCATTCTAAAGCTACTCACCTGGATACCTTCTGAAATAGTGCAAGGTTTTAAAAAAGGTGGGATGAAATAAAACAGGGGAGCATCCAAGAATGAATTTGAAGGCAAAATGAAGAAATGTAGAACAATTCCATCTAAAGCTGACTTTGAGAAGCCTACATGTAAGAAATACCTTTGAAGAAACAAATGTGGATTGGTCAAAACTGGATTTCAGATCAAATTTGTATGGCAATAGCTAAAGATTGTTTCTCAGAAGCAGTTGGAGTTAACCAAACACAAGGATGATACTTTTCCTTATGAACTGATCAAGGTTTCCTTTTTCAAAAGAATATAATAATGGTGGTGGAGAAATTTCCATAGAGCTTTTGATTTTCTTCCTAGTTTGTGTGTCTTCTTTCAAGTACCTGGAAAGACTAGTGCTTGTAATCAGGATTTCAGTTGCAATGAACCAGTAATTTGAACATTTCATTATTTTTACTGCTAGGACTCCGCTGGAAAGTATAAAGGAAAAGAGTTGTAATTTCTTTGCTCTTAATCAGATAGATTTGAATTTCTACAAAATAAGTAATTTTTCTTGCTTTATTCAGCTTTCTGGTATTTCTTTGGGTTTAGATCTTTTATTGTTAGGTTATATACCCTGGAGATATTAAGCAAGGAAGGGGAAAAGAAGCATTCTTTATAGAAGTTTATGAAAACTGGCATATAGGTGGCGTGTGAAAAGCTGTCATGACAATCAAATCTTTAATAGATTTGACAATGATATGCTTGCATAGGTAAATCTTTGCAATCCCAAAAGACATCAAATGGGTACTTATATCCTCTACAATATAGACCATTTTGTTCAGTTGCTGAACAATAAACATAGAAGAATTAGATAATTTTAGCTAGTGTATATAGAGCATTGGCAAGTTGACTTGTTTTGTTTTTTTCTAATCTTCTTCAAAGTTTCCAGGCCAGCCTTTCACTGAAGAATATACAATATTTTAGTTGTTTGATAAGTCTTACAACAAGAAAAGAAGAAAGACCAGCACAGTACAGCTGGTGTTTTTAAAGTAAGTTGTTGTTTGACAGCCATGGAGATATTATAATTGTAATTCATTGAGCAGGACTCTGTGAGGAAGCAGAAGTCCCTGTTGGAACTACTCCACAATTTTCCAGCTGTTATCTGTTTTCTTCACACAAGGAGGGCTTGCATTGCATCTTAAGCCTTCAAGAATGTATGGTGCACTGGATATAGTGTGTATTTAACTGTGGACTGGAAAATCAAGCCAATGTAAACTCCAGTTATTGCTGGGCCTTTTCATTTTTCTGACATCAGATACAAAAGGTCATGACTGCTTATGTCCCATTTAAAACAGCAGTAAAGATTCAAAAACCTAAAAAATGGCAGAGCCCTAATTAAGTACTTTCAGAGAAACACTTTGTTTACCAGTGCAACCTGTAGCTCAGTTTATATTCATATGCTGTTCCTTATGGTGAGGAGATTTGCAGATATGTGACAGAAAATAGCCCTCATCTCCAAAACAGAGTGGAATTGGAACAGTCTGCATTTCACACTTACTGGGGAGTGTTTTTTTCAAACAAACCATCTTGTGAGCCTGTTGTCTGTCTGCCTGGAGTGGAATCGTGTTTTGCTTTTCTAGGGCTGAAAATTGCACATGAGGATGCAGCAGAAGTGTTCAAGATCCCAGGACTCCCTGAGGGGTTGTGATCCATGGTGTAGTGTTAGTCCTGTTGAGCCTGATATGTGTTTTTACAAACATGAAAAGCTAGTGCAGGATCACTGTGTTATAAAAGAGCTGCAGAGTGAAGGATTAGCTCAGCTGATGTTTGTTCTTTCTAATACTTTCTGTTTATATTAAGGGAAGGAGGCTGTCATTTGTATTACAATCTCAAAGAGTGTGTAAGATTGGAACAAGATGGGTTTAAATGAGAAAAAGACAATCATTTGCAACAGAGAAATAACTTCGGGTATTTTTTTTCTAAGTTAAAATAGAGAAAAACCAGACACTGAACCCAGCAGAGCTTCTAATTGATTTGGAAAAGAAAATCACTAAATGCCTATGCATGTAGCTAAAGAGAGCGTAATCTCAATCAATGTAGAATAAGTACACGATTTATTCAGCCTGATTAATAGCTGGAAAATAAAAAAACAAAACAAACCTCAATTAGATGGAGAAAATTGTAGTAAAATTTGTTCTGAAAACTTTTCACTGGTGGTGCTGTATGTTGCCATCTCTTATCAAAAGTTTTTAGAATAAATTCTGGTATGTAATTGAAAATTAAAACTGCTGAAGACATTTTCATTTATGACTTTAAATTAGTATCACTGTGGAAGAGCTGTTAAAGAAGGATGTGAAGTAAAAACATATTTATGTGATTTTTTTTAATCACTTAGTGTGATATTTTTTACCAAATGTTTGTTTTACAATCTTACATAACTGTCATTGACTTTAGATTTATTAAAGATATATAATAGCTTGAGGATCTGCCATTGTTAACTAATTATCCAAAATGTAATTAAAATTTGGCTCAGGTGGTAATTTTTTGCTTCTAATGAAAGGAAAAAAAATGTTTCTCTAGGAGGAGACATTTGAGATGCCTTGAAGTTAGTTTTTAATTAATATTCTTGCATCTGTCTGAAAACCAGATAGTAGTCCTGTATTGTTGGTAAAAGGTATAAGTAGATATTCTGTTATTTCTTCTTGTTTTATTCCATTTCTTTCTTAACAAAGAAAGAAATATCAAATGATCACTAAGTTAGAGAAGCCAAGTGTCTTATAAGTAACTGAAATTAGGAATATTTTCTAGGATAAAGGCTACCATGTTGTCATATTTTACTTCAGAATTGTAAGGCTTATTTAATATAAGAAGTAGAAAAAAATCCTCTGAAGTGTAACATGTGCAACCACGTCTGCATAGTCAAAGGAACTTGTCCAAGGAACATGTTTTTGGAGTCTGCATCTGCTGGAACCATATTAATGTTTTATTTCTAAAATGTTGGATCAGATTTGTGCATCTTGGTGTCAGACATATTGTTTCACTTATTTGATATGTTTAATTAATTGGCAAGTACTGTTGTTTTTTAATATCAAAAGGCTAAAAAGAAGGGAAGGCACAGATTTCCAAAAGATGCTGAGGAGATGAGCTGGACCTTTTGTGCTTGTTTTCAGTAAAATTTCACTGTTCAGTCCTCCTGTGTTGTTTAAAAATTCTACTCAAGTTGTATGCAGAGGAAGGAAAAAGCCAACATCTTTCTGATAAATACAGTAATGTTTGGTTTTAGGGAGGTCAGGTAGTTGGAAAGTCACAGGACACTGCCCTGTCTATTTAAAATGTGCTTTACTTGGTTTACTGAGTGCTTAGCTGCTGATGGATGGTTCAGTCCAAATGTTAGCTTTGTGTACTGACACTGTCTCTCTGATATACTTTGAACTCTGGATGAATTTTTATATGGCTTTACATGAGTACTCATGAAAACAGGAGCCAGCTATTTCATTGCCAAATCTCAGGTGGCCAACCTGGTGCAACTGCTGTAATATTTTTAGGTGGCTTGAGAAATATAGTTATTATCCAGCAGTGGGGAGCAATGAATGTGTTAATGGTGAGACTGGTAGGGCTGCTTTTGAGGTATTTGGAACAAACCCCTTCGTCAGCAGTCACAGGTGGGAAAAAATACCTTTCACTGTGAAAAATAACACAAATGTTTGATTCAGTTTTTTACAGTAGTTCGTCAAATAGTCCTGAGTCCTGAGTCTCGGCAGCAGCAAGGAGGTTTGTTCAGAGAAGGCTGAACTTGTGTAAAGGGTAGAAGAGTCATTAGAATCTTTAAGTCTGGATTCCAAACCATAGCCATTAACTTCTCTTTGTAGGGAATTCCTGATCAGTGAAGAGATCAGAGGGGTTTTTCCTTCACTCTTAATGCCTGTTATTTTCAGGATCTGGGCTTTCATGGTCTATCTTAAGAACAAGTATTTGTAGAATGCCTTTATGAGAGGTTTGTTCCTAAGAGAGGGCCTAAAACTGCTGAATTTTTAGCTTTTTCTGTGGAAAAGCCATGCAGTACAGGACCTTGTTTCTTTGGGCTTTATTAAATCACTGAGTACTTTACTGAGGGAATGGTTGGTTATGGCCAATGTACTGCAGCTACAGGTCCATTTCCCAGATGAAAACAACCCTGTGGTGGTGAATATTTGAAAGGCTTGCAGCACAGTACAAGATCTATGAAACATTCCTCATTGCTGGCACAGACATGGATTGGATGGGCTGTGGCAAGGGGAGATGTGCTGAAAGGCACCATGGACAGGATTTCCAGCCAAAGAGTCACTGATGCAGAAGCCATCTAAATAACGGAGATTTTGTTGCAGTCTAGCCCTGGAATCTCTACAAAGCTTTGTTTTTCCCCCTCCAGTCTCAGCTAAATGGTGAATTAAATTTCTTCTTTGGCACTGTGAGGTTGTGCACCAAGAGAGAGAGACTTTTACCTTAATATGAGAGTGAGATGGGAGTGCGGCAGGCAAGAGTAGAAGACCAGGGCCCAGTGAGTAAATCCCACATGAAAAGCATAGCTCTGGAAAACCCTGCTATCCTGCCATCCACTGCACAGATGTAAGGTTTGATGATTGGTGCAAACATGTTAATTACAGTTTCTTACATCTCAAGAAATAATGAAACTTTTTTATTTTAAATCCTATCAACTGTGGGTTTAATTATACTTTCTTTTAAAACTAGACAGTTTTGTTCAGATCAGAACAAAATTTTGAAATATATTTTTGAAATGTTATTAAAGATGAAAGACTGCAAATCAGTGCTGCTTTAATTAGCTGGGATGAATAGATGAAAGAAAAGTGATTTCTAAGCAGATTAGTTTCAAGATAAAATATTTCATTTTATTAATGTTTGACCAAATCTGACATATACATTTTGAAATTTTTAAGGCATGTGAACAAGACCTGATGCTATTAAACACAGGATTTTCTTAAGTTTTGAGGCAATGTGGTATGCCGTGTGATCCTGTGAAATATCATTTGTGATTTTCAAGTTGACATTGAAATGAAAGTTAAAACAGCATTAGTTTATTGCACAGATTAGTGGAATCAGAAGTTTCTCTAGCTGTCTTGGACATGTTTTAGAAATCTACTGTAAACTGCATTCATTAATGGAAAGCCGGATCAAAGTTTGGTGAGACAGTATTTCTTTTGTTTTAAGACTAAATAGAGTTAAAGTGTCCCAAGCAGTGTTTTCTGCGTTGTAACAGCCTCTGGATTTAGATTTAAGGATGGGAGGTGCTGTTTTCTAATGTGTTTTTTTTTCTTTTACATTTACTATTGATTACAAAGATTATCAAAGCAAACTTCTGTGGGTTTAATTCTGAATTCTTTTTAAAATAGTTTGGCAAGGAGCTTGTACAGATATTTAATGTCCTTAGCATACATCTTTGATTTCAGTGTGTTAGAGTTGTGGGACATGCTTTTCTGCTTTTGACTCTTTGAAGATGTCCCATGGACTTCTTTCAGATCAAATCACACCTCACAAAAACACTTAATTGAGTCCAAGTTCCTCTTTTGTTGGTCTTCAAAAGCATTAAAAACAGTCACTGAAAATAAGCCCTGCTTTTAGGGGCAATACAGTGTGAATTGGATCTCTGTGAAGCTGTTTAGAAAACACATTTCCTATTTAAGGTTATCTTCACTCATTTCTTTAAGTATCATGTGAACATTTAACAAAAAAAGCTGACATTCCTATCCTAGTGCTGTGTGTATTCTTCTCCTGTCCTATGCAGCTATTTCCCACATTTGTCAAGGCAAAGGTTGAAGGGGGTATGGACAAGGGAAATAGGTCTCCCATTCATTCCTATCTGTCAGGAGTTCACTTTGTCATGATAACATTCAAGGAGTATATTTATCTATCCTGCTACTGGAGGTTAAAGCAAGGGTAAAGAAGGAGAAGGGAAGAAATCATGTTTTAAAAGTTTACAAATTCTGCTGCAAAAACTGTAAACAGAAAGAGGCTTGCAGTGGAATGTGTAAAATACTGCTGCATTGATAGCGATGGGGCGGCGGGCTGCCACAAATCTGCTCGTATAAACAGAGGAACTCTTGCTGCAGATTGGGTCTGTTTTGGCTTAAAGTCTGAGGAACACATTGCTTTCAAAGTGAATTCTTAGGTGTCACTTCCCATAACTTATAGCAGAAGATTACAAAGCTACTGATATAACATATTAGTTTGATGGACAGAATTATACCCCCAACGCTTCCTGCTCTCCCCAATGACGCACACTAACTTAGTGTGCTGTGACAGCTGCCTTGATTTACCACCAGGCTGGGAGGCCAAGTGGGAGAGGGAACATTCACATGAACGCAGGGGCTGATACTGGCCCACAGCCTAGTTTATAAAGCTGCCCTGTAATTCACCACAAATGTGTCACCATTAAAAGGGAAAAAAGGATTGCAGATAATAAATACTCTTTAATTTATTAGCTAACAACAAAGAGATCAGAGCCAGTTGTGATGTGATTGTTTGACATAATATTGTCAAGGAAAAAAGCTAAGTTGACCAAAGATGTATATTACACATTCAAGCAGATGCATCAACTCTTGGCTTGTCACAAGCAGAGCTAAACAAAACGCCAAACAGAGGAGAGAACTGGCAAACAGCACAGTCATTTATCTCTGAAAGAGACATATTCAAGAGCAAGTGAAATAAGACATAGTTCTTTGGACTTGGTCAAGGGCCAAGTTCTAACTATTATAAATTAAATGTTTTGTGTATTGTATTTGGCAACTGCAGCAGCTCTTACCATCTTGGTCATGGTAGGAGAGTGTTAGATTTTCCTGTCTCCTTTTGCCAGAATGATGGTTTTTGTTGTGGGGGACAATATTAGAATGTGTCCATGCATACCAATAGCCACAATCTGTGCTGTAAAAAAGGCATATAGGTTTGGAAAATGCAAATAAAAGCTGTTAGACAAGCCAGCCTATGGAATTAAAGTTTTCCAAAGAAAACTTTAAGAAGTCCTGAATCTCAGAATCTTACTTTCTAGATTGTTTGAGTTTGCAAAATATAGTCATCAATATAATTATTTCCGGTTCATAGGCTTTTAATCAGAGTTGTGAACTTCATAATATAGTTTAAGGAAGCTTTGCTTTTGGTTTTCTATGAGCATTGTTCATGCCACCACATTTAGCTTGGTGTCAGCATTTCCATTATAAATTATGCTTAACTGTTTTGGATGTCAGATGCAAAATTCTTGCCCTGAGTTGAAAACTGATGCACCGGATCAGAGAATGAAGATTATATGTTTATACAAGCCCATGCACGTTTTAAAAAAAAGTAAAATTAGATTTATTAATTCCAAAATTTCCAGTGGTGTAAGCCAGTCTACATTCTATATGATACTTTTGTATACACACACTTTCAGACATGTTAAACATGTAAATCTGTTGCTGAAAATTATGTTGAGTGATTGTTTTTCATATTATTAGAGCAAAGAGTCAGGCATTATTTAGGATGCTTTTATGTGACTGTTGTAAACAGAATGTAGTCCTGTTTTCTCACCTCTCCACTTTTCAGAAAAATGAAAATTTAAGGCAGTGTTATTTTACTTGTATTAAATAGAAAATGCTTATTTCTGTGTAAATGATGCCAGCACAAGATCTGAGAGTTATTTAAGCTCTGAAGCCAAGGCCCAAGCAAATTTTTAGTAGTACATGGTCCTCATGCTGAGTGTTTGCATGGGTATAAAAATTATCCCATAGTGTAATATCCATGAAATTGTTTGCTTTGACATCAGAAACATTGTCCAACAATCCTGAAAAGAATGAACTATTGGAATTTTGTCTGCTTTTACTATAATGATATTGTCTTACAAACTTCCACAGAATTAATTTGGAATGGAAATTGAAAATCCATAAATCTTCCTTAAGGCCTTGCCTTTCCTCCATTGCTCTTGACAGCTGGATCAGGCATTAGTTGTCCAAAGCAGGAAGGGAAAGGTGCAATGTGTGCTAAGGAAGGGCAGGAGACTCCAGTCATCCCCGCCTTGTGTGGAGGGTGAGAATGGCCTGCCTGATGCAGGCAGCAGCTCTGCAGGGGACGGTGCTGTTGGCACACCCAGGGCTGTGTGGGGCTGCTGAGGGCTGGGCAGGCTGGGCCTGGGAGCCTCTGCTGGGGCAGGGACGGGGCAGAGGGCCAGGGCCTTCCTCCCGCGGTTTCTAGCACATTGAGTGATCTCTGTCCTCAGGGCAGCACATATCTCATTTCACCAACCTATCTGGGATGAGTAATTAAGGGGAACTTTTCAAATTATATCCTAAATTAAAAAGAGGGGAGCGGACAGGCTGTGCCAAAATTGATAACTTGCTCCATTTTGATGAGCAGGGCCACTCAGTTCCCAGGAAGAGGGAACCAGCATGTGCTAGATATGGGAAATTACAATTACAATTTGGAATAGAGACAGGGCAGTATGGAGTCCACTTCATGGCAGTGCTCAGGATAATAAATGAGAAACCAGATGGATATATAGCAGAGGGTACTTTACCATTGGTTAGAGGTAATATGTAATTTCAAATGTATGCAAACAGATATGAAAAAAAAAATCTGCTTTAAGATTTTGATGATCTTGCAGTACATCTCCATTTCCAAACCCAGGGCATAGCTACAGATAAGGCCAAAGTTGTTCTCTTGCTTAAGTGGCAAATTAATTTTGATTTTATTCTGATTTTCAATATTATCAACACTGTTTTTACTAATTTGTTAGTAGTTAACAGTTTCTTATACTTTGTCCATTGAGACAAACTATTCTTAAAATCTGAAATGCTTTTAATATAAAGTGGAGATTTAGATTTTCTCCTACTCATGTGTGCAAAAATTCCCTCAAGTATGGCTGTATCCTTCAAATGAAACAAATGTAGAAAAAGGGAAGGAATCGACATTTCACTAGCATTAAGTCTATAGACTAAAAAGCAAAGGACTGTTTCAAAATTATTCATCCTCATTTTCAAATTCAGATTATGTTCTCTTAGTGAAGAGTTATGTTCTTTAAGTGTTTGAAGTTTGCAGTTTTCTTTCCTTCTTAAACACACTTCCAGTTGCTGTTCCTTAAATTCATTAAAGAGCCTAAAAAATATGAAGGTGAAAGATAGCATATAGGTGAATATTCTAGTTTCTTATAATTTTCAAAGAGACAATATATTCTTAACTCCCACTGAAAATGACATTTACAAATTCAAACACAATTCAAATGAATTCAGCAGCACACCATGGCGTCTTCTAGGAATGATTCTTTATAAAGCTAAAGACAAAATTTTATGTGTTCATGCTTGTTAAAAGCACCACATTATATTTTACCTCGCTGCTCTTTAAATATAAGGCATCCTAAGAAAATTTGTGCAGGAGCAAATGAAAAACAAATCACATTAATACCACATAAATGCTCTAAAAAATTTGAATCAGGATGTAAAACTGTTTCAAACAGATAGTGATGTGTGCTAGAACACATGACAAAATGGATGTAGCAGATGAAGAAATGGATACGACATGCTGAGGGCTTAATGTAACATACAGCAAAATTGATATACCTCTTACTGAAATAAATAAAACATGGCATAATATATACATTTTAATGAATTGAATAAAGCATGTGAGGGAATTGATTAGAAAGTGTACTGAACTAAAAAACGTAAAATAAAACGTTACGTAAAATAAAGCATAATGGTATGGATTTAATCAAATAAAAATATAAGGGATTGAACTATGTTGGAAACACTAAAACAAAAGGGGTGGATTTAAACTGTGCTGAATTGAAGTAAAGGAGATCTGGGGTGTGTAAAGCTCAGCAAGCCCTAGGTACCTGTCCATCAGGGTCACGTGGTTCATTTCACTGTTTGACTGCATGGCGCAAAGAAAACCATTAGGGTACAGAATGTGGATAAAGAAGATGTGTGATTCTTATCTGACTCTACCACACAAACTTTTAATTTGATTTTATCAAATCAACTTATTCTCTCTCAAGTGCTTTTAATCTCACCTTGTCTTGCTCTTCCTCTCCTCCCCCTTTATTCTCCCCTTGTCCCATTTCCTCTTCTCTCCTCCCTCCCTTTCACCATCCCACACATGCTCCTCTGTGTTCTCACATGTCCTTTCTCTTGTCTGCACACTTTTTCACTTTCACTTCTCATCCTCTCTCTGTCTCTCATTCTCACACTCTTTCGCTGGACCCCTGTCTATGGTGTTGGCCTGTTCCTCTCACACATTTGCTTTCCCTTTTTTTCTTCCCCTTTTAATATTGTCTTGGTAACAATGATTCCTGTACCCCAGTTTTCTGTAAAATATATCAACTATGGAGAGAATTGATAGAAGTGATTGCCAGATTAGATATAAACTTGATTTGAAGGCAGATAGGAAAATTCCAGTATTTTGTGTAATGGTGATTCTGTACATGAATGGAAATTTCACGAAAATCCACCATTTCTCTTTAGGCTTATTTTGCCTCTAAGCAGCCATCCTGCCTGCTCACTCTTCTTATGCTTGTCAAAACTTGAGTTTAAATTCATATGTAGAGCCTGAGTTTGATTGAGGCACTTTTCTTCTAATTCAAGTAGTAAAAATCAGACCTGAGGTTTGGATTGTACTTGTCTGGTCCTGTGAATATATGATCCATGTTTTGGCTGTGTTATTGAGCACACAGAATCATTGTTTTTCTTTGGTCTGTTTATACAAGCTTTAAAATAAAGATGCCTGGTACTTCAAACTTTGCCAAGACAGATTTTCACCTTTAGGATTTCTTTTGTTTTTTTCTCTTTCTTTCTAAAATTCACCTATTAAAAGTCTTAAAATTGGAAGGCAAACAAGCTCCTATCTTTTTAGTTTTATTTCTTAGCTATTAATCTTAGACTGTAAAAGAAAACTATATTCCTGCCAAGGCTGGCTTCAAAAGTTTGCCCTATTAAATTAATTTTATTTTTGCTCTTTATTCTAAGTTACGTGTTCATTCTGGTTTAACCACAGCTCATGATGACCTGGTAATTTTCTAGTGGAGTAATACTTGACATAGGAAGTCCTCAGTTAAAGAAAGAGGGACAAGAGAAGCTTGATTTTTCTTGTTTCATATTGGGTCTGTGTGGAAGGCATTTGACTTCTCTAGCTGTATGGTCACGAATTGTTGAAAGAAAACCAATGTTTAAGGATTTTTATCTCCAAAAAACATCAAAGTGTCTATGTCAGCAGAATACCTGAGTAATAAAGCTGCTCAGCTGTCTCTCTTTTGGTGAGTGCCCCAAGGTGGCAAGCTCTGTACAGCCAAGCAGTTGGTGCTGCAGTCTGTCTCCACTGTAGGCTTGTAGTAGCTGAAAGGTGGTTTATATGTGGTTTATATTGGTTTACTTCTGTATGCATTTTGTATGGCACACAAAAAATGCACACCATATTGAGAGTCCACCATATTGAATGGTTGCTTGGCAGAATTTGCAGAACATTTATTTGTTTTAAAAACACTTTATTTGAGAGGACAAGTAGTTCTATCAATTCACACAGAGTCCTTTTTTGAATCTGTTTCTAATAAAAATCTGAATCTGTTTTCTAATAAATAAACTCTAAATCAGTATTTAATTATTCATAAAACAGAAGCATGATGTTATTAAATACTGCCCCATCCTCCCAGGAGCTTATGATTTGAAGGGTGTAGTGGATAAATCATTTAGAGTGTAAGTGTTGAAGGTAAACAAGTTCTAGGAAAAAGTAGAGGTATGAGAAAACCATCTCTGTGCTTTTCTTATTTAGTATTTCATAGAATCCTGATATATTTAGTATTTTACATATTTAAATAGCTGTTTTCTAACTCTGCTTCATATAAGGGTTGTGCTGGAAATGTTTGTTTGGGGGTCTTTGAAGGGTAGTACTCACGCCAGGTACCTTTATCTGGTCTTGTGAGTTTTAAAGCTTAACAGGAGCTGTGCAAGAAAGCTTGCAAAATGCCCTGTATCCTGTAGTTTTCACCAGTTTAGATTTTGTTTTACTCCCTAACACTTAACATTTTTTCTTATAAGCCCAAGTGGGCTGTTGCACAGACTTGGAGCTGTGATCTCAGCTGCAACTTTGTCTTTTTCTGCTAGGATGTGCTGGGGCTTTTTCCTCCATTGTATTTTTATTTTGTTACTATTCTCAGTAGATTGTGTATTTAAAAGTTCTCATCCAGTTGCCCTTCACTATTCTTTCCAAGAGGTAGCTTACAGTACATCAATAGAAAAGGGAATACGCTCTTTCTAACTTAACCTTTTGTGCTTCTATCTTTGACACTTGTTGACCATTCCAATCCATTAAACAAGCATTTTCAGTCAACTGTATACTGAAAACAGCCACAACTCTCCATCAAACAGAGAGACATTAAGCTTTCACAGCAGGAATCAGACAGCCTTCAAAATGTAAAGGAATCTGTTGTAATTTTTAAACATTCAAACTGTATTAATTCCCATGACAGTTATCCCTTAAGTCATTTCAGGCAGTTGCACACTTCTCAACTTTCACAGCTTTCATGTGGAGATCGTAATTTTTTTTCTGATTGAAATATTTCCCCCATCTCTCATACTTGTGTTCATACTGAGAATGTTTTGAATTTGAAAAAATTACTTGAAGAAGTTCACAGGTAACAGATTAAACTACTAGTAGTTCCTTTTAGTGGCACTTTAGCTGTGACTCTTATGATATTCTAATCCTCTTGGTTTAAATGGATTCTCTGGCTGATACTGAGTAACTTTCACAGACAGACCCACCAAGCTTGAGTTCTGTATTTGCTTATTTGTTATATTTTAGTAAATTCCTGAGGTTAATACAAGTAAGTGAACTAAACAAAAATTTTTTTTTTTTTTTACTTGCTTGGTCTCTTCCACAAGATTGCTTTTCATAACCTCTCTTCCAAAGCTGTTTTTTTTTATAGAGAAATTTTAAGTATTCGTCTGGTCTGGATTTGGAAGTCTAATCTTTGGAGCCTATTTTTTGTGTCCTGACTTAATTGTTCTTTTCTGGAGCAGTCGAGGGAGTAAATGAAAATTTAATGTGATTAAAGAAAACAAACAAACAGAAGGTATGCATAATTTGAATGTAATGCATTTTCTGTAATTATTTTTATAAGCCAACCTTACAATGGCTTTGCTGACCTCTGAAAGCTTGGCCATTATGTAGTACCAGTCTGGAATTTACCTCTCCAAGAGTGTAATCTTTGCCTGCAGATCATCTTTTCCTTCTGCCCTTTTTACCACCGGGCTAAATTATCCAGGTGTATTTAATCATTCTCATTTTTTTTCATGGTTCTCATTTTTGACACTGGGTTTGCATCAAGGACATCACTTAACTTCATTTCGAACTATGGCCACAATGGCTATGTCCATTTCCAGCTACCATAAACCAGTCATAAATCAGTAGAAAGTGCCATGCTGCTTAAAACTGCTGAAATGAGCTTTAGAGCATTATGCTTACAAGAATGTCAGCCTGTCACAAAGTAAATCAGTAAAGTGTCCTTAAACCTTTGTTGCATCAGGGAATCTCTGACTTTGTGGCTTGAAGTCTGATTATTCATTTTACTGCCCTATTTCCTCCCCTTGCAACACACACATGTGATTATTATTTTGTTTGGACGCTTCATCATGGTTTTTCTGCTTTATTTATGGCTGGTAATTATAGGTTTTATTGCTTACTCCTCTTTAGATTTTTGTCTGAATATATTAAATGAAACTTCTGGCGGCTTCTAGGCTCTGAAAGGCCGCAGATTTACATGAATGCTCTACGAACTGTGAGTTTATTTTACAATACTACTAGATGCTAATTCTACAGATTTACAATACCTATTCCTGCCGTACTTGAAGTCTTTTATCTCTGCTTTTTGAGGTCAAAGGTCATGTGTTGAAAGCAATCATCTCCAGAGATTGCCACTGAATATTGATGCTGTAGTGGGGCAACATCAGATCTATTGGTTAGATTTGCACCGTTTGAATCTGATCTGATGTTATT
Organism: Zonotrichia leucophrys gambelii; assembly: GCF_028769735.1. Lineage (NCBI taxonomy): Eukaryota > Metazoa > Chordata > Aves > Passeriformes > Passerellidae > Zonotrichia > Zonotrichia leucophrys. The sequence continues at coordinate 22,099,847 of NC_088176.1, forward strand.
TGGCTCTGAATTTCTCTTCTGAAAATTTGCGTAGAATATGCAAATTTTCTGAACTGTCATAGAAAATCACTGTTGTTTTGTCCAGCTATTGCTCATCTAGCTCTAAGGCGATATTATACTGAAATTTATTCCCTGACAGCCCTAAGTTCTTGTAAAAATCTTCTAGGAGTTGTGTTCTTGTCCAGTATAAGGAGAGGCTGTGTTTCACTATAAACTTTAAAATAATCAGAAGCTGAGTGGGAGTAGGTGGAAGGGTTAAAAATCCCAGGTAGTATTTCCACTGCCAAGCAACAATTTATTCCTTTTGCTACTGAATCCCAAGCAGTTGGTAAAAAGGAGGTTTTTCAGAGACAGTTCATTGTGGCTTGAAGTTAGGGAAGTAACTTCAAGACAGTATAATTGATTGTGATTGCTTAATTGGGGTTCTAGATTTCTTTCTGGCTTTGTTTCATTCTTTATGACAAAGTAGGGTCAAGACGAATTTTTTTTTTTTTTGTCAATTACTGGCCTAAAGTAGCAAGTTCAGTGCATCCAAATAGATGAGAAATAAAGTTACAGTGTCTGCATTTCTGCTAAGCTTGCGTTTAATCTCTGTTTGTATATGAATTATACAAATGCGATATGAATTATCGCATTTAGGGATATGTCCGCATTCTCATGATATATATTATTGACAGTTGTTAATGTAATTTAATCTTGAAGCATAATTTAAAATTAAATTGGATTTTGCACTGGGATTTTTTTTGCTTCTTCACTAGGACTAATAAGAAAAATCACAAAAGACTTTTTCAAAAAATTTGATTATGAAATGTGTTCAGAGAATCTTCATATGAAGACAATTTAGAAACAAGATAGGGAGGCTCGAGCAGTAGAATGACAGGTAATTATTTTAAAGATCTGCTCTATGGTTTATAAATTAAACAGCAGTTTACATATATAATAATAACCAATTCATTCTGTGATCAAAGAGTATATATTTGGGTTTTATGGAATATACCTTACATTCTTCATTAACAGCAACATATCTGATACTGATTTCATGAGTTAAAATTTCAATTTATCCTTGCATTTCATGCTTTAAGTACTATTTTGGGAACATGTTTTTCTGCATGGAGAGAAAAGGAAATGACCTGGAATCAGCGTATTCTGAGCTGTAGATGTGTTTAGTTTACCTTAAATCTGTTTAAGGTAGCTGCAAGGAATTCTTAAAAGAGCAAAGCAAGTCAATCTTGTCTATTCTCTTTTTTGGAGAGCCTTCTTGTGACAGCCTTTTCTTATTTCCTTCCTTTTCAATTGTCTTTGTTGAGGTGGATAAGGTTGTCATACAGAGAGCATAACAGTGACAAAGTAAATCAAGTGTTAAGTAGGCCATAATAATTTGCATAATCCTTTTCCAAATCCTTCTAGGTGCATATTTGTTAATGACTGAGATATAACGTTAGGGGAATGTGATAGAAGCAGCATATTAATGGAAGACATATTTCAGTTTCTTAATTCGTTCACAGCTAACTTTAACTATAGATTTATTAGCAAAGGCTATATTGCTAAGCAATTTTTTAAATCTTGTGGCATTAAAAATAAAATCAAATTATTGATATCTACTATCTAAAGTGGTAAATAGGCTCCATCTTCAACTCATAGAGAATAAGAAGGCACTATAGTGTGTATTTTCAGTTTGTATGGTTTGCCTCTAACTGTAGAAGGTTCCTCATTCATTGAAATTAAACATAAAGCAAACTCCAATGTTTTGTAAGTTATTTGTAAAGTTGTTTTATTCTTCACCTTTTTTTATTTCTTTTTAAATCCACCTGCCATGGCAGAGTCCTGTTGAGCTGCCTGTATGGACACTGTCCCATTGCAGTCCTCAAGGGCTTCTCGGGGTCAGAAAAAGAAAGAAGGGCCCTGTGACAGTGCTAGAAGGAAAATACAACAAATAGGAACACTGTGGAAAGCAAAGGAATAGTGATGATTAGTAATGAAGAACAGATGATAATATTTGTCTAAATTACTGTTTTTTCTACTACAGGTGGTGAAAAGGATTTCTGTGTGGGGTATTCCCCCTGCCTCCACTCCTGGATTGTTTGTTGGGGTTTTTTGTGTGTTTGTTTTGAGCTTGCATAATCTGCTTCAGAGCTCAGAACTAGAATGCCCATTTTTGATTTGTGTAATTTGTTTTGTGGGTTTAAATTTATTCACTCACATGGAGAAAGATGGGATACTGCTTCTTAATTAAGTAAATTTACACCTGGAATGAATTATTCTTATGTATAAAGCAGCAAGTGAAGCATTCTGAAAGATTGCTTATGCTCCTTTAAACAAGCTGTAATTTTACCAAACTGAATAATTAATCAAAACAAGATTGTTCTGCTCACAACAGCATCATCAGAAATTGTGTTTTGTATTATGTTACCTTACTTCAAAATAGGGTTCTTCAGTCAAAAGAAGATGACATCTAAAAATAAGAATGTGACTATTTCTATGAACTGTTTTAATTCTTTATAAAGGCAAGGATTCCTTGTGTTACTTCCAATTAATCTTTGGCATATTTTCCTTGAGGCATTAGGACACTAATGAATCTTGAGACATTCTGTAAATTGATCCGGTAACAGATCACATCAATAGTTGTTCATTCCATGTTTTTCTTGTTTTCTGTCAGGATTTGAAGCTCTGTACTCCTATTTTCGATATCATCACTAAATGGCTGTTATGTAGTGTATTACCTTACCCCTGCATGGAGGGACTCCTGTGGCAAGGAGGTCTGTCAGTCGTGGTTACCTAGTGAAGGCAAGGGAATTTCACTGGTACTTGTGGGTGATCTTGCAATCCCTGCATGCTGTGATAGTAATCATATGATCTCGTCATATAAATATATGTTAAATATAATAACCATGCCCAGCATAGGGAAAAAAAAGAGTGCTCTAATGATTGTATCCACTTTATTCAGTAATATCAATGTAGTTAGATTAACTCTTCACCAATATACCTAAAAAGAAATTGATGGTGTTGTATTTCTTGTTCCTCGTTCCTCTTGGTATTGACCCCCAACAGACAAAATGAGTTATGTTTATCCACCTAGGAAGAAACTTAATTAGATGGGAATCATATTTGGGCATGATATCTTGCATGTTTGGGTATCATATTTTGCTTATTTGGGGTCTGCTTTGTGTCTTATAAATTACTGTTTGTATGTGTGGAAATTTAACTTTTGCGGCGTACAGGTTAAATAAAAATTCCTTGGCAGAACTAATGCCTGTGCCGTAGTAGAACACCCAAATGTGGATAGAGGAGAGGAGTAAAGAGCAGAAGAGATGGTAACAAGGAATTTGGTTTTGACTGGTACCTTAGGGATACGGCCTTGTAAGTTTAGCTCATCCTTCAAGAGCTTTAGTAGCATGAATCCTCTGTAATCATCTTGGAGGTTAGGAATAAGGACCATAAAGGGGAGGGTTTTGCTAATGTATAGATAGGAATTAAATACTGGAGCATAGAATTTAATGTTTTTAGTGTTTTAAAATTTCAGTGAAATTACATATAGTGTCAGTAGAGGTGAATAGCTAGATTTTCCTCAATTGTTTTGTCTTTGCATTTTTTACTTCTCCACCATAAAGATTGGTGGGAAGTGGTTAGATGATTTTGTGTTCATATGCTCCTCTTTCTTGAGGTTTTTACTTTGTTATGGAAAAATAAGGTAGGAAATCTGTCCATTAATAAAATTTGAAATTTATATTGTGGTTTGATAAGAACAAATATTTTTGATGCCTGTCATGACTATATTGCAAGGGCAAGACACCATACAGTTCAATAGAATTACAGCCAAATTGTTATTTTTGAAAAATATTGTCAAACAAAATTACATACCTATTCTGGAAAGAAGAAAGTTCCCATATGGAAATATAATGCAGAATATGAATGCTTTTCCTTTTTCCCTGCTTTACATAATAAAGAAGACTTTTCTATAATCTGTGAAGTCATCTTCAAATTATTTTTGTATACCTAAAATATATTTATAGCTCAGTTCAATTGTAGTAATTACCAGATGCACATAATTCTGCATATTTTTCTCAATCACTTTTTTTTTCAGATTTACATTAAGGATATCAGAAATTCTTCCAGAAATCTTGAATCTCAAAACATTCAGTGTCTCTTGGGATATTCAAAAACTGTTAAGTAAAATTGCATTGAGTCATAGATGGTGTGGGAAGTGCTACTAATGACATTAAAGTTTATCCATTGCAGAGAAAGTGCATGAGAATTACTGCAATGTTTCCCATTATAAAGTAGTTTGGATGGAGAATCACTCCCCCATCACCACCACCATACCCCCCATAAGCTTTGTCCTGAAAAGTCTTTGTTTTGCTTAACTTGACACTAGATTGTGATATGTTGTCCATTTTGCAGTTGTTTTGATAAAAGATTTCTTGGTTATGCGTGCTTATTCTTAGCCAAGTAAGCCTAACTCATTTTTCAACACAGAATTAACCAAAGCATTTTTTGATGTTAACTTTGTTATCAGTTTTTGGGAGGGGTTTTTATTGGTACTGTCTTCCTAAAAAATTCTGCAGCTTGTATCTACTGGTTTTGACCTTTTATTTTTCTTTAGCCGTTTCCCATTTTTAATTGAATTTTCAATTTTCTCCATATAGAAGAGGAATATAGAAGAGTCCTTGACATGGAAGTATCTCATTATTAATAGTAACAGAAGTAAAACTTACCTCCTCTTTCTTATTCTTGAGTAGTTTCAGAAATGCAGCTTCAAGGTACTGAAGATCTGCTTGTTTTTAAGCATGTTCCAAAATATTTCTTCAGGAAAACATTTATCTGCTATAGAAACAGGGATAGACAGCGAGGGGTATTCAAGTGTTTTATTATTCATATATTATTCTTTCCAAATGGAAAATGCTTTGAAATGTTTTTCTTGCATACTGCATGAAGATTGTTCCAAACACCATGGGCCATCTAATTCCTAGACTTTGTGTTTGGTTTTTATTTTCGTTTTTTCACTCTCTCTCAAGAAAGAAAAAATGTCATGAATCAGTCATTAGGAGAGTTCATAACCGATGTCATATTAGTATAACTCTCAGAAAAAGTCTAAAATAAACCAAGCTGACTCTTCTTCAAAAGAAAAAGAAAACAGCTGCCCTTTAAATGAAAACAACTGTCCTTCAGACTTTCCACCCTGAGCATATTGTCCTTGAACCATTAGACTTGGTTAAGGTTAAGAGTGTAGCTTTGTAACATTAAAAAAGTGATTCCAAGCCAACAAAAAGCCCCCAAACAAATAAAATGAAAAATAACCAACCTATCAAAACAAAAACAAAACAAAAAAAAAAAAAAAGAAAAGCAATAGCTAGCTGGAGAAAGCTGATGGAGCCCTCTTCCCCCCTCTTCCCAGTTGCCCTGAACACCTTGCTAATTTCTAAGTACAAAAAAAAAGTTTTTTCATATTTTAAGTTCCTGAAGTAGTTCTGATGTCCTCTTTGAGTGATCAACTTTCTCCAGCTGTTTTCTACCATTATTTTCTTTTCGCGTTCCACCAAAGGTTCAGTTAGTGTAAATTTTAAAGCTGGAGTTCCCTTGGTATAATTAAGAGTAATTTTTTCCCCATTTCTGACCAGTGATGCTTTCTTCCTGAACTTCTATAAGGGAATCTCTTTCTTTGCCATGAGAAGAATAATGGAGAGGTGGCGTTTTCAGGCTGGTGTGACTCTTCTCTTAGGCATTTCTTTTCCCACGTGAAATGTTATGATGAGGAATTTCTGCTTTTTTGTGTTGATGACACCATTAATTATTAACCTTTCAAAGATTTATTCAGCTTATTCATTGCATACTAATGAATATATACTATTGATATCTTAATTTTAATGAACGGAGAGTAAAAGAACTGCAAAAAATGTCAAAAAAACCCCAGTCGCATCATCACCAATGTGAAATTATTTTGTCCATGTTGTTACTTAGGGTTGTTGTCTTGCTCTAATAAACATGAACCATCTGTATAGAAGCAAAAGCCATTCTGTGTATATTAATCCTCTATTTTTTTATCTGTTGAAAAAGCTTAGTTCATCTCATAGTTCATGGTGGCTGGGATATATTTGCTATCTTTTTTGAGGAAGAATGGGGGAAGAGGGTGAAAGAAGGTTAAAATAAAAATTATGAAGTACTTACAAATGTGCATGTCCTCATGCAGACCAGTTTTATGTCCATAATAACCCAAAGTAAGTAGCTGTATTCATGCCTCTGTCAATCTGCCCACTTTGATTTGTATGGAAGAAATAGCTTGAATTTCCTCTTGCACTGCACCACTGACAATGTTTTAACTGATATGGAAACTCTTTGAAAAGAATAACTTTTATTCATTGAGGGTGAAAAGCAATCCAATTATCTCTTCCCACTAATTATGATTACATTATATGTTTTTGTGTGTATGTCATAAATATGCATGTAAAATGCACTTTTGAAGCTTGAAAACAAAATAATTTTAAAGGCAAGCATATTCAACAGGGTCGTACTTACTATAGTTCTTGGCTTTAATAATGAGGCATCTTTTTCCTGAACATCAATTCAGTATCATTTTAAACACGTTTAAATGCAGTGTTGTGGAGGAAGTGTTGCTTATTTTTAGGTAGAAAATTTCATATTCCTGTGAAGTTTCTGTAGTTGTATGAAGTTTATTTCGGTCCCCAGATGTCAGCAATCAAAATCTGCATAAATATATTTTGTGTAAATCTGTTGGCAGCTGCTCTCCAGTCAGGTTCCTCAAGACATTAGCCTGTCTTTGAGTTTATGACAAAGTTAAAAATTATTCATTAAACTGACCTGCAGTATATTCAGTAACTGTAAAATTGCCTTGCAGTTCTATTTGGTTTGTAGATGTGATCACGAGTAAATTTTTAACTTAATTAATTGGCCGTTTCTGTTGACAAGAAATTTATGTGGTAATAATTTGCTCGAAATAGATGCCGACTGTAGGAAATGAGATATCCATCATAGGCTTGTGTTCCACCAGCTGCACAGTGGCTATTATGAAAGTATTTCAGGCAGCGACGACCCCACTGTTTGTGCAGTCAGGATTATATATACCCACGATCCATTGCCTGCCTGAGAGGCGCTCATGGAGGTCTATGATAACAAAGACTTTGTGATTTATGGCTTGCTGTGAAAGCAGAGCTTGATGAGATTAAACAATTTCATAGCACAAGTGTTTCTTAAGACCTGATTTGTAGTTGCAAGCTGATGGTAAATCACATTTATATATCTGAAAGCATGCTCAGCAGAGGAGTGCAATTACAGTTTAAGACAGCTACTTTTTATTTAATTTTTATCCTGGTTTTGTCTCTTTTATATCCCCTTCGTCTGCAAACCATTCACCTTCACAAGTCCTTTCTTGGTTAGAAGGCCAGAGACTGAAGTCACTGATGTTCTTCCTGTTCTGTGTACACTCTCAGTAAAAGAGAAAAACAAAATATATCTCTTGAGACATTTCAGAGTAGCTTTTACTGGTTCATCTTAGCTGATCTGGGTTACTGGGTTCAGCTACAGTTCTTAATTAGCTATTGTGTTCAACATCGAGCACATTTTTAAACACAAATCACACAAATATATTTACATTTTAAATGCGATGTTTAAAACATAGAATAAAAGAAACCAGTTTTGGTCGCCTGCTTTAAGTATATTCTATCTAATAATTTCTGGATTCCTTTTTTCTTATCCACAATAGAAAACAATGCTATTTCCACCAATAGCTATTGTTTGGGTTTGCATAGGCATTGGTATTATCAGTAACATGTCTGCTATGCTTCATAAGCAGGTCCTGCTAAATATTGCAGCAAAGATGTTTGCATCAATATTAAACCATGATTTCTGGGGCTTAGTGCTTCAAACACAAAATCAAATGCTTATGATATACTTGGCTTAGAGTTATAAACATATTGCTTTTGACTCAAGATCAGGTTGGAGCCCAACATGAAATCCCTAATTTAACTGATGCTGCAAAAAGTCTTTCATGTTGTTAAATGCATTAAAATCAGAAAAGTAGAGTAAGCCAGGAGGGGAGTTACCATTCAGGCTCTTCATTTGCTGTCCTAATGGAAAACCAAATTTCTCAACATGCCAAACATCTCCTGTGGGGCTGTGAGAGCTCCTCGGCTCCCATCTGTTCTCCCCAAAGGCTCTCACCATCTCTAGTGAGCAGGCCAAGGTCAGTTTTGTATTCAGAGAGGTGGTGAAGAGGTTTGTCATCATGTAATTCAGATTTCATTCTGAAATCTTTTGTTTATGCATCACACTCTGTGGCATTAATTTTTAGACCACAAACAAAAACAATAATTGTATGACAGGATCAAAAAAGAAGGAGAAACACTGAATTTCAGGAAGTTCTTACTTTCTAAATTGCTTTATAAAATGTCATTGCTAAAATCTCATAAGCAACTTAAGAGGTAAACCAATACTTTTACAGATGTTTAGATGTTAGAAATCCTAACAATGAGAATAGAAGTCAAATAGGCACGTTGTTTTACTGTCAGTGTCTCATCACAGGCAGTTCATTTGGAGTTAAGCATTGGAATGATAGAAATTGAGAGGTTTGTGCCATAGCATCTAGGAAGTATTCAGAAGGGACTATGCTTAAAAAAGAAAATGACTGACAAAGACATTTTCATTACTTGGCATATTTTGCCTGCAAATTTTCAGCTGAATTTCTGAGTTCAAAATTTTGGCCAGGTGATAAAGCTATCATGGGAAGAAACTAAAAAAAATTAAATGGATGTATTTCAGAGTTGAATCCTCTATTCCATATGCGCAATCCCAAGTTTATTAATTGTGAAACAGTGAAATGGAAGCCCATGGTCATGGAATGCTCACTTTTTCTCATTGGAGTGATAAGCTTTTGAAAGTATGTGAGGATGTATGTGAAATAATAGTAAGTTCATCTTGCCTCTTTCGGTTTTGGATAAGGCTCATAATGATTCTGTCTAGTTTTTAACCACAGTGTGACATCATGGTTAGAGCAGTACCTGGTTTGTGTATGCAGTGACTGAGATTACTAGTCTGTTTTGCCTCAAATTTCTTCTAAATAAGACAGAAAAGTCAGCAAAAAAGGATTTATTGTAAACTGTGCATTTGAGCTATAGAAAAAAAGCAGTTGATAGAGAAAAAGACAGGGAACTCACCACCACTGCTATTTTTTATCTGGGACTAAGTAGCAGATTCTTCCTTCTGTCTTCAATCAATGGGAGAAAGATGGGAAAAGATATTTCCTTTGCTTTTAACAGATGAAGCCTTGTAGGATGTTTGGTATTTCCTCATGTGATGGACAATCACTGGAGACTAATCAGGATTAGTCCCTGAGGCAAGATGCCTGTGCAACGGAAGTGAATTATCAGCCCTCTTCCTTGTCATCCCTGCCAAGTGCTCCTCCTGCCCCAGGTGACACTTCCTGGAGGAATCCAGGGTACCACAATGTGTCATGAGGCTTGGAACACCTGATGTGAATGGTAGTATGTGAGGTGAAGTTAAAGAAAGGAAAAGGAATTCCTGGCTTGTGCTGACTTAGTCAGGTGCCTTGGGTTCATTCAGGCTGTCCTGCACATCTGCTTTTGAGATGATCTCTTTATTACCAGGGCTGACTCTCTTATTTCCTATTTTTTGCTTAGAGAAAACATTCTGTGAAAAGGCTGTTCAGTGCTGTGTCTATTTTTTACCTGCTCAAAAAAAAAAAAAAAGGTTTTATCTGGTTTATCTTCTTAAATTTAAGCTATTCCATTTAGCTTTTTGAAAGGACCTGGCATAATAGAAAATAAATATACTCAACATTATTCAGTCCTTTAGTACTTGAATTTTGGCAAAAATTGGGTGGTTTAGGCCAGTGGAATTTTAGGGTTATGGATGTAGGCATTAGGGCTTCCTTGATTAGGGTTGTGACAGATTGTGGTATCAGACAGCTGTGCTTTTTGGTGAAAACTGGTTTTGGGGAAAAGTTTGAGGTTTTTTTCCTCTTTTGTTTTTGTGGGGTTTTTCATCAATATTTCTACCAAGAAGAGTGGCCAAGAGAACCTGATGATTTGTTCAGAGTTTTTTTCTGGTAATTGCACTAAATTGAATCTCTGGATGAGGTTTTAAATCCACACCTACAATGTTATTCTCACTCATAAGAATTAAGGCAATATGTTGCAAGTGAAATGCTGCATGCAGGTGCAGTGTGACAACTGACAAGAGACAATTTTCCAAGATTTTATTAATGAGCATTAGTATAAACACACTTTTCAGAACAGACTATGATAATATGGTTTTCCAATATAATTGTAAATTTCAAAATCTGTTTCATTTGGCAAATCATATCACCTTCTTGTGTCTCACTTTCCTTGGCTGTAAGAAAGACTTAAGAAATCCTTTTTTTGTGGAAAATTATTTCTAGGGGTTTGGGGCCTGTTCACACCTTAAACCTTGTGTTTGGTTGGTTTGTTTTTGTTTTATTTGTTGCTTTTATTCTTGCTTCATTCTTCCTTTCTTCTCTATTCCATATTCTTATCTCCTCTCTAATTGGGAACTAATTATTAGATTTGATTCACATTATTTTTCTTTGGAATTTTTATTTTGTTTTGTTTTTATCAAAAATTGTGTTCAGGTGGGTTTAACCTGCAGAGTTCAAGCTTTCTTCTCTGAAGTGAATAATAGGCTCAAACTGGTGTGTCACAAGCAAAAAAAAACCCACTAACAAAATCATGAAAGAACCTTGTAAGAAACAGGAAAGCAGAAACACCTGAAGTCCAGATGGCAAAAGTGTGTGTTTGGCAAAAGCTGTGTAGATTTTGGATCTTTTGAAGTGAATCTCATCCTAACATTCTTTGGGAGGCAGCAAATGCATTTGACCAGACATGCTAGAATGGGTCAGTTCTCCTCAAATACAAGGGGAAGTGATTTCATTCTTTCAGGTTTTGCCTGTCTGTCATATAAATAAAAATAATTTTGTTTTCTGTAACTAGAAGTCTGGGATATAATTAATGTAAAAATTATACTAGATTTTTATACTGGCTAGATTTCATATTTTTAAACTTAGTTTAATTTTATATTTTTGAAACATTAGCCAGTAATGTTTGCAGCATGCTGATCCCTGGATTTTGACTGCTTTACTACTGTAGAGTTTGTAACTTGGTAACAGCAATTGACATAATTTGTATTTAGCTAATTCTGAACACTAAAAACACTGAAGACAGAAATATCTTTTTATCTGGGTCAGTGGCAAAACATGCAGCATTTCACTTCTAAAATAAAACAAATAGAAGAAAAGCAAAAAGTTTGAAAGAACTTGTGCCTGAAAATCAGGTGAACCAAAGAGCTAAGTTGCATTTTTTTAGCACAAGCCATTATAGTGCATTTCTAGCCTGACTGTGATTATCCAATACAAGCTTTTAGCTCATAGTACTTGTAACCTAATTTGATTTAGATCAACAGTCTTCTAATCTAGATTAGGTTGACTCAGATTTCTTCACACAGATTGTGGGTTAAGTGTTTGCCCACTGACACTTACTGGAACACTGGTGATGCTCCCTAATTTATTAACTCAGAAATTTGATCATGTGCCAAATTGAAGGGGGAAAAATGGATTGAAATATGGTTTAATGATATAATTTAAATCTTGTTTGACTGCGTAGATATAGAAATAAATAAACATAGCAATTATTTTCATGTTTATATGCAACTAAATTTGTGTAAATCAATAGCATGCCATGACCTAACATCCATTTATATATTTTGGTTTTAAAGTTGGTATCAAAATGCTACAGTTTTGGATGTTCACTAGATATTTTCCTTATTTGGAAAACAGAAGTTTAGGCAATATCAGATGTAAAAATATTTTAATTATTTTACTGTTTTGCATTCATTATGTGAAATAGTAAGGCTGGCTTAAATCTTAGAATAAAAAGAAACAAGACTGCATTTTCAGCTATATAATAGAAAATGAATGAGCATCATTACAAATAAATCTGAAGTTTTCTTCTTTCTCAGGATTAATGTTACATTTGCTGCATCTGGCTTTGTCTTTTCCTTAAGTTCTTAGAACAAATAATACATGCACTTAATCTTTAACTTCAGCTAATCAGTTACTGACACCTGGAATAATGTGATGAGCAATGTAAATTTTATACACATATAGTCATAATAATTTAGACTGTCATCTTAATCTATTTATGATCAGCTAATGACTGAAATGTTTTACCATTGTGTGGGATATTTTATAACTGAAGTTTTAATGGGTGAATCAGTAACACCTGGCTGTCTGGAATGTCTTTCTTTTCCCCCTGTTAGACATTTAAATACACCTCTGGAAGGCCCACAGGGTGTGATGTGACATATAAGCTCTTAAAAGGAGGAAAATTAGTTCTTGATACCATAATGATCAGTGGGATGAACGTTTGCATACTTAGCATTAATGCTGTTAAATGTAAGAGTTTGATTAAAACTCTTACAAAGGTTTTTTTCTTTTCCTTTCTCTCCTTTAATGCCCTTTCTAGTTTCACTTTTTGAAATTGCAAAATGAGCTGATGGTTTTGCTTCTGCCTGTGGAGGAGCTTTGAATCTTTTAATGGCCTTTACTCTCTTAGTGCAGTTGTTTATGTTTCTTCTCAAATCATCTCTAACACCAGCAGAGCCTCTTAGCTAATAAGAATTTTAGGCACCTATGTGCCAACAATGCAAGAATACAAACTCAGTGAGAAAGTCTCCTAACAGAATATCTAGTATTGCGATATTAAATCCAAAAATATTATTCCAGTAGCAGTCTGCTTTCTATTATTGAATTAAAGCAATATATTTGTAACTTTGCTCCTTTTCATCACAGATATGCATTTTTCTTTTATGCCGTTTTAGATTTTCTGCCCTATTTAAAGAGTGCAAACCGTAAGACTGATAAAATTGCAACTTCTTAAGTGAGTAAATCCTGATAAAGGCTCATACATATGGGTTGAGGTTGAACTGCCTGTATTTTCTTGTTTTCATGTTCCTTATGGGTGGATTTTGCTGTTATTTTTATGAGGTAATACTGAGGGTCTGAGCAGTAAAGGCAGCTATGGTGATGCCTGTCATCTTGTAGATTTCTTATAAGGAGTTAAAAAAAAAACAACAAAAAAAATCGTATCAAATCTTTTTCCAGTCAAGTAGTTAGTCTTCTCAGATATTTTGAAATTGCAGAGCTAGTCCTATAAACTGGAGAATGACAATTTAGTGGCGTTCCTTTTGTAAAACCGTAGTCACTGTAGTAAACAGGACGGAGGCAATGGAAGGAATAGTGTGCTCATGTGATGATTAGTTCCCTTTAGTCTTGCTCCATGAAACAGATTTTCTAGGAATATATTAATTTGTGCCTATTTCATGACTTTTACATGTCCTGGGATGTTAAGAAAGACTGACAATTTCAATTTCTCCTGTGATATCTTCTGCTGCTGTCTGTCACCAAAGTGTTTTTATATGTACACCACTTAATTTTTAGATTCAACATGTTATAAATAAAATAGATGTGCTTGCAGTATACTGATTAGAAATGATAAGAAAAAAAAAAGTAGGCTTTTCATCTTTTCTGTGAAGTAATGAAAATAACATTTTGTCTTCTTTTAATTATATTTCTTTGGAAGCACTACTTCTGATCACTGCAAATAGGTAGTGAATTTTCTCCTTTAGTTGGATGACAAGAGAAATTGCCCACTTCACATGGGTCTGGAATGCCAGCGTGCTTTGTATCTGTGATGGCACAGAACTTGCCTGGCCCTTTTCTTAACAGATTTCAAAGCACTTTCTAAGACTGATTAGGAATCCAGAAACACCACAACCTTAGAATACTCAGCTCACAGAAAGAAAAGATGAACGAGCAATCTTGAGACAGAAGCCAGACATCCCCTTTTATAAAGGCACCTGCAAATCCACAGACATTCCCTTTCTACAGAGATACTTAAGCAGTTGTGTTCCATTTTACACATAAAACTTTATGCCCACAAATACTGCATGTATGCCCTCAGAATTGCATATTTATTTTCAGAATAGCCCTCCAAACATACATGAAGATAATTTGATCCTTTTCCAAGTATTAATTTTGTTTATTAAGTACACTGAAATAAATGAATGAGATTTATATGTTCTTAATTTACAAACATTAGGTGTGTTATCAATTTTCTCTTTGGAAAGTTTTATTACAAATTTGGCAATTCTTGGGATTTTTACGTTGTATATTTTGTATTCAAATAATTTACAACTAAAAAGAAATAAATAATAGGATGTCCCAGCAAAATGATTTAGTCTGCTCTAATTTCAGCATATACTTCTGAAGTGAAACACCGCCACTGGTTTTTAGAGATTTTCATTTTGTCTGGTACCATTTCTGTTGCTTTTATCTTAGAAAAGGGCCTGTCTGACACTCATGGGGGAAACTTCTAGCTCTTGGTTCCTGTGAAAACAGCTCCTTGCAGAAAGTCTTTGCAGTTTTGCAGGAGCATTCCATGGTTGCCAGATCCCCCTACAGCAATCTCCAAGTGCAGGTGCCCCAGAGTTGCCTGCAATACTGCTTTGGTTGAGTTTCTCTTTGATTTGAACTTTCTTCTTCCCTGAAGATGTTATAAGCTTGTCAGTTGCACTGTGATTTACTTATTCCCCAACATCAAACTGTCTTACCGGTATCATGAATATCTGTATTAAGCAAGATGCAAAGTTCAGCGTTTAAGTACCATGTCAGAAATTAAGTTTACCAGTGATGTTAGGACAGCCTTCCCTTTCCCCTGCACCAGGGCCTGTACTTTGCTTCTGAATACTCTTCCCACTGTTACCAAGAAGCTCCCAGATTAATCCACTCAGGGCTTTTGCTAAGGACTTCAGGTACACTCTCCTCTTCTTCCTGTTACTTTTCACCTTGTCCCTAAAGCTAGGTCAGAACACTATGTTTGCAAAATTCTTCCCATTTTTCTGTTATCCTAATCTTTAATTCTGCCTTATATCTAACACCGCTGCAGCCATGATGACTTGTATTTCTGGTGTCTTTAGGAGCGTAGACCTTAAGCAGAGGTGTAGATGATTTAAACATTAGTAAACTGAAACTGTTTTATTTTGGATTCTTTGTGACTATGAGTTCTTTGTTCATGACTTTCCTACAACATCATTTGTCAAACAGCCTGGACAGTCTTCCAGGACCAGTTGAGGCCTGCCAGCATCCTCTTATTAAATCTGATACAAACCCTGAGTTAAGTATATCATCCTGTCAGGTCCTCAGTGTCTAGACAGACACTTCCTAATGCACATCAATAACAGGTGTGTGGCAGGGAGCCTCCTGCCTGGGCATGCTTCTGCAAGGCAGCTCCTTCTCCCTCCTGTGATTGCTGAGCTTTCTTTCTGCTTTGCAATGATCATGAAACACACATGTAAATGTTAACAAGCAGCAGTATCCAAACAGACCTTATTTACAGTTGTATTTTAGCAGAATGTTTCTTTTCAAGGGGAAAGTGGTTCTGTATTTTACCTACATAAGTAAAACTTTTCTTTGATGACACATGGAGGTATTTGAACTGCATATAGGCATTGTCTTCAAATTTAAAAGCCATTAAGAATTTTTCATTGTAATTTACCAAAAATCTATTATGTTATAAAGTAGTTTCAGACAACTGAGGACCAACTCTCAAGACAGAAATTATGTTTTACTAAAACTTAAATATCTTTAGCAAAGAATTGCATTTAGAGTTTATATAATCTGATGCAAGAATCTCCTCACTTATCTTTCATTCATGTGGCATTGGGAATAATGTTATTTGCATTACATATTTTAGGTGCCTGATTTATTTAGTTGCAGATCATAGATTTTTCAAGAATGGGTTATTCCCTTTTTATGTTGCCTTCCAAACAAGCACACATGATCAAAGAGAGGAAGGGACTCTCTATTCTGCTACGTGATGAGAATTTAAATACATGAAGTACAGTCTGTGGTCCTTCATTTAAATGGAGTACTGTTGTCACAAACATTTGAGAAATAATGGATGAAAGTTCAATGCTTTTCTTAAGTTAAGAAGTAAATGCAGAACACTGACGGGTTTATAATGGGAAATGGAAGCATCTTGTAGCTAGGTTGAATTCACGGACTGAGGAAAAGAGAGAGGGTAAAATTCTAGAGTTTAGTGCCTGTACTTGGAGAGAAGAGAAGGTCTGACTTTGTAACACATGGGTATTAGCAAGCCATCAAATGTCAGGTGCTGGACAGTCAGCTAGAAAATAAACTGAGAGCTGTGGAGTTCTTTTTTGCTACATGTCACTCAAAAGCAGTGCTGCATAGTGGCTGAGGGTCACATTCCCCCTTGGTCTTCCTTTTCTTCCTCCAGCCTCTAAATGCCATGCATCTTCTAATACATCTATCTGTGCTTGTAGAAGAACAGTGGGTAGCTATGAAAGCTGTGCAAGTGTTAGCATTGTTCTTTTGCTGTATGAAAAATAGATGAAACACACATTGCAGGCAAAAATAAAACAAATAAACTAGAGATCCTAAAAAAAAATTATGTAGGGTAATATACTATAATTCATGTAGAAAGATCTATGAAATGAGTAAGAAATCTTTGGCTCAGAAGTTGTTTTTGACCTTAAAACCTTTTGTCCTTCCATGCTGAGCAAGGGCCTTTTCTTTATGCTATGAAATAGCCACACTTGACAGAGAAATGCATTAATTGTTCATTAGTTTCAACCACAGCATTGAGAAAAATATTAAACATGAGATGAATGCATAGGGCAGAGGATCACTGCTTTACATTGTCTCTTACATTTGGACTTGTGTTTTCTGCAACATGAATGATGACTGTTTTTATTAGGTTCAAGCTGTGCAACTAGCTGCTTGCTGATCACTTATTCTTTTAATTTCATCTACATGAGAAGAATCTTTCTAAACTATTTTGGTTTATACTGCATATATCCTCTGCTATGCAATTGTAATGTTTCCATCATTTTAAGAAGAGCTCAGTATTTTTTTAAAGGTTGATTTGCTCATTAGAAATGGAGGGTAAGGCAACATTAAGCTTAAAATTAATGGATTTGTTTATTGCAGCTTTACCTTTGTGTTACCTGAAGCAGATCATATTTTTTTTTGTTTGTTTTGTTTTCTTTTTGAGTCCTTTCATCCACAAAGAATGGGGATTAGCCTTTGGCTAAAATAGTGCTTTCAGGCCCTTTCAGCATTCAGTAACTGTTTACTTATCCAGGTATAAATGGGTGAAAACACAGTTAAAGCTCCCAGCTGCAAGGTCAGCTACCTTTTTAAAATTCAACCTCATGAGCTCCCCTTGGCTGAGGGCTTGCTGGAATGAGCCATTAGGAGGCTGTTGCATGTAAGCTGCCCTTGTCTTACACAGGGCTGCACACGAGCCCCTGGTACCGTACAACGCGCCCTCGCTCCGTGCCAGGCGAGGAACAAAAGCAGTTGAACTTGTGATCAGTGGTCATATGATCCATTTACAGGCTGCAAGCTCACTCAAGTAGAACTAGTAAATCATTAAATATTAACTCAACACCGTTCCTGCTGGGCAGAACACACAATCTGATTTTCTCCAAGTTGCCAGTCATTACCAGCAGCCTTTCCTGGTTTAACAATGAGCTTTTAAAATCATAAATTAATTTTAGATGTGTAAAACCCATTGCAAAGCACAGGATATAGTTAAAAGTATAGTGCATGGCAAAAACTTAATCTATTGGGCTAAAATTGTCTCTGAGGATCCTAAAGCACTGGGACCATGCACACAATAAAATGAGAGTAGCTCCTATGACTGTTGCATGAGGTCTACTTCAGGAGAAAACTTTAACTTAGCTCAGTTTGGAAAATCTTGTAAGAATGTGCTTAAATGCTGGGCTAAGAAAATTAAAGCTAAGAAAATTAAAGGTCAGCCCTGACCAAATGGTTTCTTTATGTTTTATTTTTACCAATTATCATGCAAAATTTGTTGCCTTAAAAAAAAAAAAGACAAAAAACAAAACAGTAATGCATTTCATCCAACATCTAGAATTGGCATTTTTCTTGTTTTTATTATCTTGGTTAATTTTTGTTGAAGTGAGGCTATTTCAGAAAGTAGCCACAATGCATGGAAAAAAGTAACTTTTTTTTGTCATTCTTTGAATGATGTTAGTTATTTGGGGAAATGTATTTTGGAGGCATATTAACTGATGATAAATAGGCTTTGCTGTTTTAGATGAGTATCCAGCATTCAGAAGGAATGTGCCCCTTGTTCTGTGAAGCTGGAAAAGTCTTTTAAGATGAACTCACTTAAACAATTGTAAAAGTTTTTAAAACAAGCAGACTCCCTTCTGTAGATGAAAATGGAGAGAAAGGGAGCATGAGCTAATGCCTTCTCATATGGGAAAGTAGGATGAGCTAATGCTACAGTATTAAAAGTAGAGAAAAAGAAGTAAAGTGCATTCCACAAGATGAAAACCCAGTAGATGAGTACTGGCTTCACTGAAAAGTCTTTTGCTTGCTTTAGCTCTGTGCTTCTTTTTGTCAATGAATCTGAGCCTGATGAAAGAGACTGTGAAAGCAGTCATGGTGGAAGGTGATGATTGCCTTTTTATTTTAAATAGCTGAGCTGGCAAAGACTGTTTTCAGTTTTACACACTCCAGGTGTATTTCTGACATTCCTGTATTTGTTCATATCAGAGAGGATGAGTTTGATTACAACTCAATATAATTTTATAACGCTGTTCATATGTGTAACAGGGATTTCCCCACCTCAGATGAAAATGGAGGGTAAATTGTTCATACATTAAATACTGTGTCTACAGCAACCAGTTCTTAATTGACTGTTTCTCTTCTTTCAAGATAGATAACATGAGATAACAAATGGATTGAGAAAGCATCTCTTTTAGCTTCCTTCATGAGCACAGACTTAACAGTTTGGTTTCAGAGATATGCTTTATAAGAAAAAAGAAAATAATTTTAATCTTCACAGAACAGCCTGAAAAATAGGAGCTGGAAGAAAATAAGACATGGAAGAATTTTACATATATAATAATATTTCAGACAGCAAAATGAGATAGATGATGGCAGACTTTTAATCAAGGTACCATCTTAACCAACATAGAAAAGGTCATTTTTCTCTTAAACTGATGTACTTGCAGTTTCTGCTAAGTACAAATGCCTGAATCTCTGTGTGTTAACATGGGAATAATTTGGTAAATGATGCAACAGTATAACGATCAGGCTAATGGGAATAAACTTAATTCCTTTCCTGTTTCAACAGGAAATTAATGAAATGGTGCTAGCCCACAGGTGTCTACCAGCAAGGGAAAGGCAAATATCTTCCAGTGTTCTCAAGCCAAAACACATGGAAGAGAGATTGTTAAAAAGGGACCAACTTTTGGGTGTGGCTCCCGGGGAGCGATATGAAAGAGCAAATGTTGGACACTGACTTGCTACATAACTGGGCACTTCTCAGTTACTCTTTGTGATGATGGCACTGCAAGAAACATTATAAATAACATTAAACCCAGATATTCAATATATATATATATATAGCTATGTAAATTGCTGAGGTAACTTTTCTTTTCCTGCTCTGCTATACTGCCCTGCACTATTAACATGTAATCTCCTGCCTGTGGAATCAACAGGATTTTTGACTTCAGTTTTTTGGTTTGTTGGTCACTGTTAGGTGAGACAGTGGAAAAGTGGCAAGTGCAGTTTGATTGCAGTAATAAAGTATTTCTGTGTAATAAAACCATATCGTAGGTGAAGTGCCAGATTCAATGGAGGCGGGGGAAAAGCATCTTTTAGCATAAAGGCACTTTAATGAGAGAAAATAAGTGAACTCCAGATGCAACAGTTGCATTTTAAGGAACTGAGCAGTTCCAGTTTTTTACATAACACTGTTGGAGCCATTCTGTTGCAAAGTGCAAAACTTTTAGTGCATCAGTCTGTTTCTAATAAGTTAGTATAAAGTTATGAGTAATATAAAATGAATTGTGATGTGACTTGTCAAAATATGTCATCTTGGGTTTAACTTTTGTACTTTATGCAGCCCACAGAGATAATATTAACAAAAAAGGTTATCCCATGAGGTGGGTGCTCAGGCTGAAGACCAGTGCTAAAACTGCAGAATTATATGAGTAATATTTTTCTAGCATTTCTTCCACAAGTTTTAGAATAGCTGTAACTGGAAATAAATTGGTTTTTAAATCTAAATGTCTGAAGATATTTACCATAATATTTATTTGTCATTCCACACCTGAAACTGCATAACTGGAGCAGAGGAGACAGAGATATGAAAACTGGCTCTTTTCATTTCATTTAATTATGGTATCTGAGAATTTTTGGTTATAGGACAGTTTACTCAGACCTACACATTAGATTTTCTACTACAACCCCTATGTTACACTTGTGTATTAATAGGTAAAAAAATCCAGCAATAGCCAAACACAGCAACAACAATAAACACAGAAAACCAGGAAAAAGTAACTCTGTTAGAACAAGAGGCAATGGGCAGAAACTGCTGCATAGGAAGTTCTACGTAAATATGAGGAAGAACTTTTCTAATGTGCAGTGAGTGAGCAGTGGAACAAATTGTCCAGAGAGGCTGTGGAGTCTCCTCACTGGAGATACTCAAAACCTGTCTGGACTCAATCCTGTGCCATGTGCTCTGGGATAAGCCTGCTTGGGCAGGGAGGTGGGGCCAGGTGACCTTTCCAACCTGACAGTTCTGTGGTTCTGTGATTTATGTAAGTACTGTGGAAGAATTTTAGATCATTTTCACTTTACACAATTATTGTATGCACTTGAATATGTGAATGAACGTGAATGCAAGCAGCTGTTGAAGTAACCTACTGTATAACCCAGGCTTATATTCTCCTTCTGTATGGTTTCAGTTCCACAGTAGTTTTACTTTGTCTGAAGTAATTCTGAGTTTTCTGCCTGTGGTAGCAGTATTGCTGATACCAGATTTTTATATTTGGGGTATGGAAAAGAAAATATTTTTTCCAGACCCTCTAGTCACTCAGTTTAGTGATCCATGCTTCTGTCTGTAAACTTCAGGGTTCCTTTGATGTTTGTAATATTCTGAAATAAGATTACTTCCAATTTCTGTGGACAATATTAAAATTCACAATGTATTTGTTACATTCTGTCTTTTTTTGCTTTGTCTGAAGTTATCATCTTATTGATAAGATTCAGCTGCAGGTGGAAAGAATGAGAGACAGAGGACAAGAGGAGAGAAAGAAAGATGTGTTTCTTTAGCCCATCTTCACTTTGGTCAGTGTAAGCATTGTTGATAACAACAAGAATTTCAATTAGTTTTTGTAATATAACTACAAAATATGATATATATTATTTCTTTTCAGGAGCTAGAATAGCACAAATTCAACACAGCATATGTTCAGTGAATTAAGTACCAGTGAACAGTTTTTATGTTGAGAAAGTGGACATGCTTTCATGGAGATCAGGTTTTTGCCCAGTGCTGTGTAACCTTTTTGTGAGTGGGATAAAACATAGAACAATTAGACTTCAACATATATAGATCAGATACATCTGATACTCTTTAGGGTATCACATAAGAGGGGAAATTTAGGCATTATAGTTGTACTTTTTAGTGGTACAACAGCTACTAGAACACCATGTTGAGATTTGGATAGGTCTGTGCATGTAGCAAGTTGATGGGACACTGTAGACAGAACGGAGGGAATAAGGCAAATGATTTCTCAGAAGACTGGATGACATGTTATGGTGAGAAATTCCAGGAAATTCTGTCTGTCTTGGGTAGCCAAAGGAGTGTGAAGGGTTGATCACAATATGTCAATAGTAGCACCTCAAGTGAACAGCAGCACAAGGAATGGGATTGGGAGTTTCCATCTCATATGGGCAGTGGTTATGAGAAGAACCAGCTGTTGCAACTGAAGCTTACACACCCAGGGTAGAAAAAAAGAACAGTTTTAATGGCAGTGTTGATTTGTTGAACGGATTTCCCAGAATTGTGACAGACTGTACATAGATGGCAGATTTTTTAGCCAAGAGTGGAAGTGCACAGTGCACATCAACTGTGTCAGTAACCATGGTAACAGCTGAAACCAAGAAAAGTTCAGCAGCCCTATAAATGAGCAGTTACCCTGTCTGACAAAAAACCTTCCCCTTATCTCTGGATTGTAATGTGTCCTGAAGTTTTTCATAGTTGGGGTAACAGCTTTTTTGAGCTGAGGGATAAACTTTCGTAAGTGCTTTCTGGATTTTATGGGCAGGGACAACTAGTAAGAGCATTCCTTCAAGGGGAGCATGGAAAACCTCTTGAAGAGACAGAACCCTGCATTTTAGGACAGTATTCATTAAATCCATCACCTCAATGAAGAAAACCTCACTTACCAATATCTCATGGCCCGAATGAACTCCAAAGGTCCACACATAGAGCTTGGAAAACACATTTTGAGATAAATCAACACTCTGGCTGTTTTTTCTCTCCTCTTATTGAGGTGAAGGTATCTTTCAAGTGGACGTTAATTATTAATATGCTCAAGAAAATTAATTATAAAAATTAGTTAGGTTAGCTGTGTTATGCAGTTCATCTCCCACTTTTTATGCATTTCTGAAACATGGACAAGAAGTCTCAGACAGCTCTGAACTACTTTATGTAAGGAAATTACTTGAGAGTTAAGAAAACCTAAAGCAAAAGTGCTGTGACAATGTTTTTTCTATACCCCAGTTTTGTGTTTATACAAAACTGGAGTTTTAACAAATAGATATAATTATATTTTCCATAAATATTTTGATTGCCTTTTCCTTTTTAGTTTCCAATTTCATTCTTTTTGATTCACCAAAAACTATGCAAAAAATATACTGAGTACTGCTTTTTGTAGTTTTATGCCTTTGTGTATGATTTTTTATCTCTCATGCATTCATTTGTGAAGATCCTAAAATTAATTCCTGTTCCTGTGGTTAATAATTTCCATCAGAGATTGTTTCTGTTTTCTAAGCAGATGCTTTACAAATTAATAAGATATTAATTAATCACATTCTCTATATCCCTAAAATTTAAGTGTTTGTATTCTGAAGTCATAAGGTAAGGCCTAAATGTTCTTTCTTTAAAATTTTTAAATGTGGCTTTTGAATTACTTTCTGGAGGCTGTCCACTGTGGAGAAAAATCTGGGCATAGACACACTTGTAAAACCATCAGCTTTCAAGACAATTTTACCTATTGAGAGATGGTAGCTTAAAAGACAAAAGAGATAAAGTGTGTTTTTCACACATGCTGGGTTTTTTTGTCTGGGACAGAAGTCATCATAGAAGAGGGAAATCTCACTTTATAAATGTATGAATAGTTCACCCTGGCAGCTCTCAGGCCATGGCAGGGATTCCAGTCCTTCCGGTTGGGATCCAGAAGTGAAAGCCTTCGGAAGATTCTGCTTCTGCCTCTTGATCCCTCCCCACCCAACACACCTCAAGCCATCTGAGATTTACCTTCAGTCAGGTCATCAGCTCTTCAAAGGAAGACACAGACAGAAGTAGGAGCAGAGGCAAACCCAGAAATTATTGAAATTCCCCCTTTTTTTTTCCCTGACAATGCTGTTGGTGAGTATTTCTGATGGGACAGCACTAGCTTCATCTTTGCCTCTTCTCTGTTTCCTGTGTGCTTGCTCAATTAAATAATGTTTTTTATTTATCTGGAAAAAGTCCCTTTAGAGGTTGCTGTGGTAGACCAGTGCTCCTATTCCTGTTTTATTGCCTGATAGCTTTGATGCTCTGGACTCATATTATTGTGATCTGGGTTTTTTTCAGTTTGCTGCTGACTCAAAGTATTTTAAAAGTTATTGGACATGTGACAAACATAGCAAATTGCTGGTACAGACAGATTCACCAAAATTATCCCTAGAAATATTAGTATGGATGTCATGTTTGAGTAACTCAAATGACATTTTCTGACTGGAATTGTGTTTCAGTTTGTTTATTAGGAATTTTTGCTTTGTTTCTTTCTGTGGAGGTAGGGGAAGAGGGTGCCCTAATCCATAACCTTAAGGGTGTTCTGAAGGAAATAGGTTAGCTTCCACAGTAAGCAGGACCCACAGTGGCTTTAAAATTCAAATGTTTCATTAGACTACCTTTTCCACTGGCAGCTATCTTTACATCCTGAAATCCTTCAGAAAAACCACTATAGAACATGGAGCTATCACATAAAGTTGATTTTATGTTTTCTCAGTCTCGAGCTACTTAGTGCAAATAAAATTTTGTGCCAGTCAGCCCGAGATGTGTTACAGCACTGTTAAAGCCCAGCCTGTTAATTACAGATGTTTTGCACTGTTATGGTGATGCACAGAATTCTTAGAAATAGGTTTCCTTCAGCAGCATGTAGTTTTACAGTACAGTCAACAGAATGTTGTGGAATAGCAATTATGGGAATAAGGAGAATGCACAAGCTATTGGAGTGAACGCTTTAATGCTGATACATTTTTCCTGATAAAAGCAACTCAGATAAGAGGATATGCAAGTTATTGTAGCAATTAGTTTTTCTAAGATGTCTATCTATATGAAGTGTTTCATGGTAGAGAGAAAAACCACAACTTTGTAGTAGAATGCAAAGTTTATTACATTTCTAGACTACATTATCCTTGTCAGCTAGATTAAAGCATTCTCCTAGTTTCTGTCCTATATTACCCTAACAAGTGAGGAAATAATGTAGTGTTGTTACAGGGAGTAGCTTATAAATTTTGACATAAGTGTGAGAGAAATCACTTGAAATGTGAGGCAACCAAGAGGAATAATTAGGAACAGCAGAATGATCTCAGTAATATGACAATAGTTTCTAAAGCACCCCACAGGATTGAAATCATCAGGTTTGCTTGACCTATATCTTTAATAATACAGCTCATTGCCCTTGTATTGAAGCTAGAGGGAAGGACAAAGTATAAGCTTTATCATGTTTTAGGAGAAATTGCAAAAAGTTTATTTATTAACACAGCACGAAATGGCCCATTTCTATGATTACCAAACAGGAAAGCAAGTTGGGCCACAGTTCACCACACAGAACACTTTATAGTCAGGCTTGGCTGGCAAAAAATATTATGTAACACTCAAATAAGATAAATAGCTGCATTGGCAGTGGAAATAACCTTCTGTTTAATTAGAAAATAAGAGCTGTATGGGACAATAAAAATGGTTACTGCTGCCCTCAGTCACTGTTTAATAAATATGGTCGTGCTGAAGATAATGCTAAGTGTTATTTATTTGTGTAATATCATGGGCTCAGTAATTGTTCATGTTCTTGATAGTTGCCCTGCATGTAGAATGAGTCCATTTCATGTTTTCTTTGTTTAATTTTTAAAAGGGAAGTTTTTTAAGCTGTTTTTAAAAACCAAAGATATGTTAGCGCCTCAGTGTTGCTGTAACAAATTGCTGGTTTTCTTAGCCTACCTTCAGGCTAATTAAGCTTTGAGTTTTATATTTTCCAGGCTGGATTGTCTATCTGCCTTAGATATGTTTCTACGTCTTTGAGAGGGAGCCTAATTTGAATTTTCAGCTGTCCATTTAGTTGTGGCTGTGTTTTGAATGAGTCCTAAGGTCTGGTTTTAGCATGGTTTTGCCTTCCTTTGGAGGTTTAAGCACTAAACATGCAAATCAAGTCCAGCAAGGCACGGCGTGGAAGACTGAAGATTTCAGTGAACCTTTTCCCTAAAGAGAGCAGTTTTCACTGGTAAATTGAGCATCAAATTGTGCTATGTGCATATGTATCAAAAGTTTCCGTTCTCTGCAGAGCATGTTTATTGGATATGGACATTGTTCTGGGCTTCACCTCTTCAGGAACATAAACATATTTATCGAATGCTTGACAGAAAAGCAGGGCATGGGATGCATTTCACAATATATTTTTAACAAGCTTGGTATCCCAGCCCTATTGCTTTTGGTCACAATCTTTCTGTTTCAAGTCTACAGTAAGTACAGGGATTTGAAAAAGGATATCAAAGACTTTTCTTGGTTTTATCCAAAGGGATAATTCACAAGATATTTCATCAACAAGCTTGAACCCCTCCTTCCTTCCCTACTTTCCTTCCTCCCCCAAATGTGGACTGTATGTCAAGAGGCAAAACAAAACAAAACAAACCCCCTTTTCTTCACACAATTCACTTTAAGCTTTAAAATCCTCCAAAATCCCCAATCTCCCTTTGCAGTCTGGTTCCCACTCTCCAGCTTTCCTCATCCCCCTCTGAAAGAAAAAAGCTCTTCTTTAAGGGACTGATAGGTTGTAGAGCGATGCTTAGCAACAACATTCCTGTGCCTTAAGTAGCTGCAAGCCCCTAGCTGAACCCTTTGATGTGACTGTCAGGGCAGATTTATTTTGTTTTAGCACATTGTCTACTTGTCCAGATGTATCAGGAGATAAAAAGGAGTCATGTTTACACTCTTTTTGGGAGGGGGAGGAGGGGAGGAGATGTAATTAAATCGCATTTTTGATGAATCTCTGAGAGATCGAGATGAAGAACAGAGGAATTGGCTTGAATATAGAGGGGAAACCCATTTGCCTGCCCTGACACCTGACATTGTAGGAAGATGAAGTGTAAAGCCACAGCACAATGTGTTGATTTGGTTCTGCTGAACCCTTTAACTTTGTGTTTTTTCATGTGTTGGTAGTTCACGAGAGTCCAGAAAGGCCTATTAGAGAGTAGCAGCTGTGCACCATGGAGTCTTCCCTGTGTATGTATATATTTGTCCTGGTTGAAAAAAATGTGGTTTTCTCTATAATATTAGTGTTATAGATCACATATCCCAGGATCTCTGGCTGTGGTAAGAGACTGTCAATCAAATAATTAAGGAAAAAAGAAAAAAAAAAACAACACTATTGAGCCTCAGTGATCCTGGATAAACAAGTGTGCAGTGTGAGGCAGACCTTGCTGAATTCTCCAGCAGAACAAATACCACAGATAAATCCATTTTTGTTTATTTGCTTTTAACTTGCGCATTTAGTAACACCATTCTGAGCTCTATTAATAACCTGCGGTGTGCAGTGACAAGTCTGATTCCAGCGTTCAGTATGCTGTGGGTATGCCAAGCGAATAGAATGCTACTTTTAATCTGCTGTTACCAAAGTTACTCTATTTGCATTTTAAATAGGTTACACTGCAGCACCCCCTTCTGCTGACTGAATAGAGTGACAAGGGGTTTGAGCTGCAATTCAGCTCTATTCCCCCATGACAGAATGAAGATGCCTTGAAAGCATTTTTAACCTTCCAGTTTCTTTATTCCTGTGCCTGTTAAGTGAGGAGGCCAGCACAACTTAGCAACAATCATTAAAGTAAAGCTTATACTTTTTAGGATCTAGCTTTCGTTTTTTTGCAATATTTTCCATGCTTCCTGTAAAACTAAGGCATGCAGAAGGTATCAGACTGAATAGCAAAGCAAAATAAGTGCTCTAGCATTGCAAACAATTATGCTTGGCCTATGAAATGTATACAGGGTTCTGCAATCCTCTGATTATCATTGAATGTGCTTGAAAGTGGTGATATTCCATTGCTGATTTAATTTATAAAACAGTCTTGGAAGTTCCTATCTAAAAAAATCAACTTAGCTTGATAACTTTGTTTTTGAAGAATCTATCAGATTGGCAAAAGGAGGTGAAGTTCTGAGTTACCTGGTTTCAAAATAAAGGGCTATGAAAAGTAATGAGTTACAGAATCATATGTAATGTGTATTTGAGTTCTACATCAGTGTTTTTATGCAGCCTATAAACTGTTGCTATGCCATAGCATAGCAGGAATCTTGGCAATTACTCCACTACTGCTCTGTGTTGTAGTTGTGATGTAATTGGTTGAAACATATTGCAGGGAATGACTGCGGGAAACTTGGAATCTAATACATTGTCAGTGTACTTCCCTTCACATTGACTTACCTATGCTTTTGGCACCTTCTGTTGATGCTGTAACCTCTAAAAACTCCGTATTTCTCTTTCACTCCTTCAGAACTGTTGGACAATGAGTGAAATTCAATAAGTGTCATGTTTGGGTGTTGGTGAGGTGGGGACTTGGAAAAAGGTTCTAGCATCTCAAAATTCATTTGCAGTTCACTTCATGAGGAACTTCAAAGAATAGCTGTCTATGACAACTCAGAATTCTCTAGCAACAGTTGGAAAGTTTTGTGGTTTGTGGTATGACAGACTTATTTGTGGTTTGCTTTGTCTACTATTTTACTGGTGTGTGAGCCCCTTGAATCCTGCATAGTGTAAATGAAAAGAAGGTAGCATGTGTGTTCTCAGAATATGGAGGTAGAGATGCTGACAGAGAAATATAATGTAGAATATATAATAATTTTGTAGAAATAGAAGGTAAAATATATAATAATTTGGACTTACTTTCCCAATATAAGTTTAGGATTCAAGGCCAGCAGATTTTTCTTTATTGTTCTATACTTCTGGGAGTTGTTTTTTGAGGTTTGATTTTCTTTAGTACCAACCTAAAACATGAAAAAGCATTAAGAAATCTGTTTTAGGGATGAATATGATTGAGGAACTTTGAACTTATTTTGTAGTGTGATTTGAAATGAATTTATTCCTTGCTGGATTATATTAATGGGTATTGCTTTCATTCACTGTTGTGTGGCTAGCATGTTCAAGTGCTCCTTTAGGGACAGATTTTCTCTGTCCCAACAGTAGTGCAAGATACTGGGCCACTTAAACAGTAAGGTTTAATTTATAAAAACTGAATATTTTAGAATGTGGTATGTGATTAGAGAGAGGTGGCAATAGTTACTTCCCTTCAACTCATTAAACTGAACCTGAGCTGAAGAATATCTTGTATCCTTAAGTGTAAGTAGCTGAGATGCACTTTATAAAAAGAGAACGGAAATACTGTGCAAGAATTTCACTTTTTGTCTAATGACCTTGAAAAAAATATTAAGAAGATGCTAAAATTCTTGGCTTGTGAGTGATATATGTTGAAAAAGAAGGGTCTTGGAAGTCAAAAAGCCTAGTGGGTGTTTTTGTATGCGATATGTTACAGTAGAACAAATCAATTCAGGCTCCTCAGATGCAGTCATTGCCTTGTGATTATATTTGTGTAAAGTCTTGCAGCCTTTGATCAAAGAAAGGCATTTGTGACTAGGTCTAATCCAAGCTCTTTAAGGTGTTTAACTTGCACGGGGGGGAAGAGGTTGATAACAGCTGGGATTTAAATTTAGTTTTGCTGAACTTTTGTTTTGAAAGGATTTCTATTATACACTGCTTCCTTTTCCATACAGAAGATGGATCATTGAGTAAACCTAAAAGGGAAAGAGGATATGGGAGGAAATGGGTGGGGACTTGGAATTAATCTTCTGAAGAAAAATGTTTGATCAGCGGGTAGGAGAGTATGAAATCCTCTGATGTTGACAGCAGGCAACTTTCTGACTGGTGTGTGATTGACAACTTTGATGCTCCAGTGGGGAGCGAGTGTCCAGCCGTGCTCAGGCATCCTCTGTCTGTGGGTGGTAGTGTTAATAATGTGGCAACTGGAAAGATTAATTGTGGACAAGCAGCAGGATTACGAGGAGGGCTTCACAGGTCTAAAAGGAACAGTGGTAGGAAGGCCTCTGATCTGTCAGCCCAAAAGGAAATTAGTTAGGGCAGGCTGGAGCAGGCTTAAAAAGGGAGAAGGAGGGGGGAGGGTGAGATGGAGTAATGGAAGAAGGGAAGCATTTAGGATATTAGGGCAAAATGAAGAGGATATTGAAAAAGGTCACAAGGGGATGGGACCAATGTTCTTGAAAGACCTTAATACACTGCATCCTCCTACAGTACATGCAGAGTTCAGCTTGTTTTGCAGAGAAGTGCAAAGTGACTTTTGTCGTGGTTAGAGCTGCCCCACTAGGTAACACCTCTTGCTTGTTTCTGAACGAGTGGGAGAATAAACTCAGATTAAGGATTTTCAAGGATGTGTAAGTGCAAAATACATAGCAGAGAGTTTACTTAAGCTGTTTCTGCAGGTTACTAACTGCTGTGTGTTTTACTTCCCACCCTTTTTGGTAGAGGTAGGGATTTTGCCAATAAATTCTGTGTTACCATTAAAGAGGCCATTCATCATGCTTACTAATGTTATTAATCAAGATACACCACAGTACTCTTAAAATGAGATCATTTTGATAAATCATGTATGACATGAAAAGACTTTATTCCTTTTAAGTGCAATTTAGACTGTAATTTTTTTCCTCATTTATGATTCATGGGAGAAACATGGATAAAATTCCCTTGCACATTTACACCTTATCTTCAGTAATAATTCAAAACTGCTCTTAGATGAAAATTCAAGGGCTGATTCACCAAAGCTGAATGCCAGCTCATTATTTTCTGGCATTCAGTAGTCCAAAAATAATGTCCATACATTAGGTGCTTTTCACAATAGTTGAATTTGGCTGCACACCAGACATATCGATTACACTCAATTAAGCCTAAATGCATAAGAATTATCTGATGTTCATTTGCATTTTTGATCCCTGCTTTCAACCTTGCAATTTAACATTAAGTGAAAACCAAAAGGTAAAGTAAATTCAAGTGAGAAGTGATAATCTCTCTTTCAAGAGAATAAGGGAATGCTTTGAATTTGAAATGCTTTGAATCTTAAGCTCCACTCTTTCTGTTAAATGTGAAAAATTCTCTTTCTTGTTAAAGGTTATTGAAGTTAGAAGGCCAACCACAATATAAGATCACTGTTCTCCTTGTTGTCCTAATATACAATAATTTGACTACTGTATTGGTAGCATCACATCTGAAAATAAGCTGCTGAAATATCTGGATTGAATATTTGCTAAGGTCAAAGTCATGCTCTTGATTATAGCTGAAACACTTTGTATTATTGATTAGATTTAAGAGTGTCAGAAGTGGAGTTTTTGTTTACTCCTGTGTTTAGAAATACAAAAATGAAATGTGCAGTAGAGAGATATTATTTGGGTAGCAGAGTCATTTAAATTTTACCTTCTCAAACAATGATTCAAAGAGGATTGGCTTGTCTGAGTTCCCCCTTTACTTCCTTCAACAGCTGAAATATTTGAAGGAACTTGTGTGAATGCCAAAAATAACACAGCATTTTATTTTTTTTCCTATCATTGGTCTCTACAAATTTGTTTTGATGCAGCAGATGTACAGTATGTCCTGACACTTCACATGATGTTCCCTTACTAGTACCATCCAAGTATTGCATTTTTCATTCCTTGTAACATGGAATTCAGGGATTAAACAAATTAGCCTTTTTTTTTTTTTTGTTTAGTCTAATTAGATTCCTCCACTCTTGAGAGCTAGCTGTTGGTGTGTGGCTGACAATTTTCTTCTAAATGGGTTATTTTTTCCCGCTCATTAAAGTGACTCTAATTTATGCTGGAGTTTAGCAAAGACAGCTGCGAACTCGTGGCTCAGTCTGCTTGGCTGTGGAGCAAGGAGAGTGGGGAATGCCCTTCCATCAGGAGCAGCCTCCTCTGCTGGTAGGGCTGCTGTGCCACCTCTTGGTTCTACAGAGCGTGCCAGGGTGTTGAGGTGGTGACAAACTCCAGGCAGCCCATCTGAACCCGCTGGGGAGCCCCTGGCTGGGGAGGGGACAGCCAGACTGGCTGCACTCTGCCATGTGGAGTGCTCCACTCAGGGCCTGCTCTTGCATATTTTCTGGTCTCTTTATCCCTTCTTCCACGCTTCACCTTTTTTTTTTATCCCTTCTTCCATGCTTCACTGGTTGTATGGTTGCTAAGTTCATAGAAAAGCAAATACGTTGCAAATAAAGTTATTACCTGACCGTTCCCTAGCCCTAGGATTGAATAGTTAAAGATTTGGTGTACTGCTGCTCTCAAATTTAGTTTTTGATGTTTTGTGGTGGGGGTTTTTTTGGTTGTTTGCAGGTGTTTTTCTTCCTGCTTCATTTTCTACAATGTCTGTAATTTTGATGAACGTGCTTTTTGCAGTCTATTCAGCATCAACTACAACAATTTGGACAAAACACACAGGTTAAAGTGAAGAGAGGTACCACAGTTTAGCAAATGTTTGGTTATGTGCATAACAGGGGGGCTGTGAGTAGTCTAACTTTGTCTTGTAAGTCTTAAACCAGGTACTGTGATATACTGCAAAACTTGAATGACTTCAAGGTTTGCAAAACTACAAGCTTCTTCTGTAAAAATACCATTAGAATTTCTTTACTGAGTTTTGTGACCTGTTTCTATAAAATTGGAGCTACCAACCAGTTTAAACAGCTTTCCTCAAAGCTATTTGTATGCGTCGTTACTTTCCACTGCAAGAACTTCTGATGCATATGTCACCAATACTTGAAGACATAACTGTCACATGTCAATGCTGTCACTGTCACAATATTCCTGTGAATATTAAGAGTAATGCAATCTATACAAATCTCTTTGGAAAATAGCTTAGGGCCAAATGTCAGAATCTGGTAGAGAAAACAAATAGTTGTCTTTCTGCTGGTGCACAGGCTTACTCAGGAACGTGATGTGGAACTTGAGCCAGTGCTTGTGCAAAACAGTCCTAACCCTGGATGATATTCCATGGAATTAAAGTTGCTCTAACTGAATGCTTAGCTCAAAGGTAATGAAAACTGTTCTATATTTGACAGGGAATTATATACTGTACATAAAATAACAGAAAAACACCAATAAACAAACCCTTCTTTTCTTGTGTTTCCTAAAATTGGAAATAAAGCTAAATTGCCCCTTCACTCCAATATCCTTTTTAGAAGCTCTTGAATTTTGCTCACTCAGTGGTATATTGCTGAAATGGCAAAGTCTCTTCCAGTAATTTTAGGAAAAGCTATCATCAAGCTGTCAACAGTCTAAATTGAGATTAAAAGTACCAAAGAGAAACCTTCACTATTACCAGAGTCCCAAATAAGTACACTTGAATAGGCAGATACCATCTAGAGTGTACAGTATGAGACCACTTATTCTTCCAGTTTTTTGAGTGATTTACAGGGACGAAGCACGATGTTAAATAGTGACATTTTTCTCCTTTTCTTACTCAGAACTACTCAACCCAAAGGAAACATGTAGTTGTTCTTGGAATTAGTTTCAAATATCACATAGCTGGGTCTAAGGGGTTTCTATCTCTCTCTCTTTCATGTTATGTGCCCTTGGCTCATATTGGTCACCAGAGAGACTTCCAATAATTCATCATCCAGAGGAGATAGACCTGCAGGTTTGCAGTTCACCAAAAGCAAGGTATCATTCATTCTGGCTGCAGGTGGGAGTTATGTCTGTAGCAATATGTCTGTGAACAGAGGCTCCCTGAAAAGGGTTTATTATCACTGGTGAGTCAGCAGAGCCAGGATATTCTCTATTTTTATTCATCCCTGATAAGTAGCATCCTTGCTGCTTAGGCAAACTTGCTTCTGTTAAATTCTATTAGGATGTTTGTTTTGATGCATGATGCATCTGCATGTTGTGACCTGATTTTTCCTAAGGACAAAAATGAGGTTATAACTATGGTCTGGCACAGAAATTGATGGCTGATCTCCAAAAGCAAAATCTTAGTATGCTAATCTAGTCAGTCACCTCTTAACATTTTATGTACTATCATCTACTAGTCCAACAGCTACAACAAGGAAGATTTCTAAGTTACAGCCTTTAACAAACTATTATCAGAATTAACTTTCATTGTTACGGATTTCTGATTATTGTTCTTTGGTTTGGTCTGGTAGTTAAAATTTGAATTAGTATTTATGCTTTTTCTTCCCCAAAACACTGTAGCTCTATTTTATACTTCTATATTAACCACACATTGGAGACCTGTGGGTTCATAAATTTTGAGGATATGTTCAATTATAAAGTCAGTAAGACTGAGGTGAATTCCTTTGATTGACTTTTGCAGCTTAGAAGTCAATATATCATTAGGGAACAAACTGCACAGAAGATAGCAATTATTTTCTCAAGACTCCCTTTAGTGAATTATCATGAGATTCAAGAAATAGTTTATCTTTTGTATTTTTCTCTTTATTTGCCTTATTTTTTCTGTTAGAAATTATCATATAACTTCAGTGAATGCTGTCCTTTGTGTCTTCTATTTAAACACATGATCTTTTTATGTCTGTCGAAATGGGTAGTTTGTAAATACTCTAGAGCAAACTCTGTATCTGAAACTGAACATATCACTACTGTGTCACCAGCCTAAGTTAAACTGAACTTTAAAAACTGACAATGATTCATATTCACCAACACAATTCCTTATTTTCATGTCTTCTTCTAACTGCTATTCTGTAACTAAAAAGCAGGATGGTAAATGTGGCTTGTTTAAACTTTATTTTATATATGTATATGTATCTTCAACTGAAACATCCAATGGAATGAAGGTTAGTGTACTGTAAACCATAGTTGTTCAGTCTAATCTTTTAAAATTAGAATCATAGGATCTTGAGACTTGTTAGGGAGAAAGAGTTGGGCTTCTTTGTCCTTTAACACTTTACTTTTAAGGGTTCTGAGCAAGTCCTCTTGGGTACTTACTTCTTTTATTAGACTTCTGCTTTAGGTTTTAAGTGTTTATTGTTAACAATTCTATGTACTTGTACACTTTTTTTTGCATTATAGGCACTACAATTTTTACTAGATCCCTTCATTTAGCTAACAGTGAAGTGGAATGAGAAAATCATTTGGGATTTTTTTCTTTAGATTTGAAAAGTATAGTATCTTGGCCCAACTTCTATTTTCTATCTCCTTTCATTTATGTGGACTCATTCATAACTTCCTTTAGGTAAATATTAATCTATTTCAACAAGAGGAAAATTTTTGACATTGCCTAAAGATTTCCTGACAAAGATGGTAATTTTTTTTAAGCTGCCAGCTGTGTGAAAAGATTCATTTAGTAATGATACATAATGCCATTGTGTAAATTCTTGTGAGTGCAGCAACCTTGAGGAACGGCAAGGAGCCTTAACAAAAACAAATTAATCCTTCATGGCTGGTAACTCCATGCACCTGCAAGCCCAGCACTGCTCCTGCAGGTGCATCCACTCTGCCTGCTCACTGCCCTGCACTCAGAGCACTGACAGTGTTTGCTTTGTCACACAGGGCTCCAGTGCTGCTGCCTCTGCCTCTCCAGAGATGCACTACACGCCTCTGCCTGCTGGATCCAGAGACCTCACCAACCACAGAGGTGCGAGCTCCATTTCATTGCTATCAGCTTCTGCCGGGTGATAAGCTTTGCTCTAAGGCCTTCTCTCTCTTAGGTGCTGCTGCATTCCACAGGCATCACCATGCCTTTCAAGCACTCTGTGAGAAAACCATAGCTGTCAAGACTACAGATTTTTAACTCATATTAAATAGGATTTACAGGTAGTCTACTGGGAAAGCAAATAAATCTATGGATAATAACGCTCAGTGATTTTTGCATGTGTGTGTGTGAGAGGGAAAAATGTAAAGAGATTAGAGTACTTAAACATTGCTAAGTAGATGATTACATGCAGCATTGGTAATTTTGAGAGAATTTGTAAACTTTCTAATATTTTTTAAGTGAGAGCTTTTTGGCAGTTTAGAAATTAGGACTATAATTTTGAAATGTTAACACATTTTCATTGCAATAAAAAGGGACTGTTCTCTGTTTTTCAACTTAAAAACTGGATCAGTTTTCAATTTCCTTTTTCATCAGTCCTTAGAACTTAAAAAAGCACCTTGGGCAAATTCACAAATTCCTTCTGCATACCTATGAAACAAAAAATTCAGGGAACAGGTGAAAAACTGAAGCAGTCAGGAAGAGGGTACATTCCAAGCTTTTTCACTTTTTTCAAAAAGAAGACATTTTTAAAGCCTGCAGCACTTTGTCATCTTAAAACCATAGCAACAATCCTCTTATTTATTTCCCATATTACTCATTGATTCTCCATTGATCATGTAAACCACTTTTCTGTAGGCAGGGGTTTTTTTGGGATACCAGGATCCAAGTCAGCCTTATATTTATGAATTGATGGTAGCTTAATTTTAATGTGTGTTCAAATTCTGCAGCACTACAGAGGATGGAAGCAACTTTAGAAGTATTCCATATTACTTGGTACCTTCTGGAAGAATCAGGCAGGTAATGCACCTGAAGAAGGATCTGTGATTCAGGTGTGAAGGATGAGGAAAGCGGATGATTAGGTGCTTTATTTTTTGCAGCCTGTATCACTGTTTTGCTAGAGCTGAGGATGAGTCTGAAGCTACATCCTGGCCTTGGTTTAGATTGCTATGGTGCAGTCAGATGTTCTAGAAGATTGCTGTGGTGAAAATCAGATGTCCTACATGTGCTGTGGGTGCATTGTATTCCAGCACTGGGCACACATAGAAACTGGTATGTTTTAAAGAGAAAGGACCAATCAAAATCCTAAATTTGAGCACAGACTTGGACTTCAGAGGTTACAGAACAACCTCTCCCCTCCAGAAAAGCCTGCAACCCAGTGCCCTCCTTCTCCACCCAACCTCTTCTCCCCCATTCCCAAGACAAGTAGATTTGATTTTCAGATAAACATGTTGCTTTTGAGGTTGGGTTTCTGGTGTTGGCTGAAATGGCTAGAGTCTACTAGCAATAAATAGAATGACAGAATCTTGAGAAATACCT
The DNA here is from genome assembly GCF_028769735.1 of Zonotrichia leucophrys gambelii. Lineage (NCBI taxonomy): Eukaryota > Metazoa > Chordata > Aves > Passeriformes > Passerellidae > Zonotrichia > Zonotrichia leucophrys. The sequence continues at coordinate 22,136,339 of NC_088176.1, forward strand.
GAGTTATACAGAAATACTTTCAAAATACCCTTAAAAGCCAAGTACCTTCAGATTTTTTATTTAGGTAATAATGTATTGAAAGTATATCTTCATGGCTGATTTTGCTATCTAACTTGACGAAAGGAATTCCAGTAGTGTTGAATCAAAATCTGTGTGCCTGCATTATTGATTGACTCCTCTTGTAATACAGCAGTTGTGTGGCTGCAGTAGGTGTTGGTTCAGAGTGGGAGCTTGCCAGGCTCTAAGTGCCCACTGGCCTCACCAGGCTTTCAGAATGCCTGCCACCTTGCCATGAAAGAGGAAAATTATATTCCCCAAATCACCAACTTTCTACCCTTAGCAGTTCACATAATTTTTATTACTTCTGTCTTTACTCTTCCCAGAAATATTCTTCTCTGCATGCTAAATACGCTGCAAATTTCCTTGTGATTAAGCACAGTTATAAATAAAGGGAGAAGAGCATGTCATCCAAAGAAGGGGTAAAACTGGTCCTTAAAGAGACATTGTTAATATTATTTGATTAGTTTATATATATATATATGTATGCATGTTCATATATACACATATTCACAAGTAAATAATTAAGGACACTTTCCAAAATTGCAGGTCTTGGAAGAACCAATTCCAAGCTTAGAACAACCTGCTGGCAAGGCCCATTAATTCAATCAACTTCTTTTATACAAAGAAAAGTTCCAAAGTTCCCAAGCCCATAAAAGATTAATTGCAGTCAATAGAAAAATCTCCAAGGAAAGAATGAAATACTTAAGCATGCTATTTTAGGTTCTGAATATCTTCAATTTTTTTCTTTGCGGAATGCTTTCAGTGTTGTAAAGTGGAATTGAATCAGCTGTTGCATATGTAAATATTGGCGGTTTTCAGTGCATACTGGAATGAAGAATGCTGTAAGTTTGTGAGTGTAATTTGTCCCTGGAGAAGCTTGTTTACCAGCATCCTCAAGTCTGGCAAATGGTTTGGTACAGCTGCAAATTGATTTTTAGGGGACTGGGAGGGGGAGCGGGAGCAAGCTGGATGTATTTGCTTGGTACAGTTTCACTTGGACATTTCTCACTCTATTTAGCTATGATTTTTACAGGGAGAACAAAAACATATAATTATGTGTGGGTTGCACCTTGTGTCTTACAGCTTTTGTGTTCATGCATGCAGTATATAATTTCCAGTCAGGATCTGGTCCTTTAGGCTAACTCCATATTTTGTACAGACCATTTCAGGAATGGTGAAAATCTCACTTTCCCTTTCAAAGCCCACAGAAACAGCATATGACAGTGTGATGTGAGATGGAATGATAAGGAATGATAACTTGAAATATAGTGAGTGTTATATTGATGCTTGAGTATATAAGTACATGAAGAGAGGAATAAATATTCCATCACGTTTTTAAGCTTTAGAAATTTTTTCCCCATCTTGGGAAAGTTGTATTCCCTTATATTGCAGTGTTCCTTAGACCCACTTTTCTAAGTTGAACCTTATCTCAGTTCCACTGTTCATATTTTCAGTGAAAAATCTATAGGCCTTCTGTTTGGATTTTGGGCATCTGACAGCAATGTGACATGATTCTTTATGTGATCTAATTGCTATCCTGTTAGACAAGGCTTCCAAAGTGGTAATTTTATAACTGGTTGTATTTTTGTTTTGATTCCAGAACAATGATCTCAAACTTCTAAGTGTCTTTCCATAGTGTTTTTTAAAGTAGGCTTTTGTATTTTACTTTATATGGATTTAGAACCCAATTATTTACCTGGGAGAAGTTTGTGCAGTTCTCTTACCTGGTTAAAATAAGTGAGTTAAAAGACACAGCCTCCTGTCATAAAAGTGCTTCTTTTCTTTCTATATTCTATACATTGCTTGTATTGTTCTAGCTTTCAAATTTTCTGGTGAAATCAAATATATGCTCCCCACATTTCTGTCTGCTTTTCCAGATCTACCTTTTAGTTTTTACATAGAAATAGCCATGCTCCACAAAAGTAATGAAATGTACTGACTTTTAGAAGAAATTTTTCCAAAAATTTTGGACTGATGTAATTATTTTTTAGTGATTTGTATGCATTTACCCTTCTGTTCCATAGAAACTTAAATTCTTAATATAGTTGACATTGGTGACAAAAATATTTAAAAGATATTTATAAGGATAATTTGTCTGATGTGTGGAAAAAGGCTCCTCACCCTTTGCCCCACCAAAGTTGTATGTTTGGTTTTTTATAATGGCATCCTTGCTTTATGTGTAAGCATTCAAACTCAAATTGCCTTCTGAAAAGTACAATACTTTCCAGTTGATGAGGAAAATAACAGTTTATCGTTGTATCTCTTCAGAAGCAATATCACTAAATCATGGCTATCATGAAAATCTGTTTTTCCATACAAAAGCATGTGCTGGATGCCTTTTCTATAAGCAGTTATTTTATAACATTGTGTATTACCTGATTTACTTGGAAACATATTAATTTGCCCAAGCCATTTGGTTTCCAGTAACAATTTTCAGGTGACTCCTCCCTTTCTGTGCTCTTGTTTCTGGGAAAAAACAGTGGTAAGCCTACCCCATAGCTTACTGGTAAAAGGAAGGAGCAGTTTCCACTAAAAACTAATCCTGTATTTATGTAAGTAGTTTTTCGAATTTAGCTTGGATTTAGGCCAAGGTTTAATAGTTCTAATCTATTATGACTTGTAAAAAACTTTCTGAACAAATCCACTGTCCTGTTTTGGCATCTCTGCAGGTAACTATCCAAGCATCCTGGTATGTGCAGTCATTACATTGTCTCATGTTTGAATGATGAGTGTCCAAATGAAAAATTGGTATTTATTTTACCAATATGTTTCAATCAACGGACAGATGTGTTTTCTTATTTTATGATCTGGTCTGGATAGTCATCAACTGCATTCAATTCTCATACGCAGAAATCCAAGAACAGAATATTTTATAGCTTCTTATTAACGTTCTAAAGGTAATTTTATAGAGCCTTTTTGAACAAAGGAAGTGAGAGGTTGCTTTTGCTCAGTTTCTCTTTGTCTAACAGAGTTGTGCTGAAGGTTTCTTTTGGAATTAAATCTTTCCAAACTTTCCCATTCTTCAGCAAACAATCATAATCGTAGAGAGACACCTGAACTTGCAATGTTTCCTTTCCCTGTGATTGTTATACTGTGCTATTGTTCCCAGAGTACTTGGCGTAGTAAATTTTCACTAATGACTTGTATGTTCACACAAAATTCCACCAGATTTTTTGTTGGGGTGTGCCATACAGAAAACCATTATCTTTGTAGGAGTCTAGATAAGTAGTGACCAAGATAAAAGTGGACTACAGAATGCACAGCAAGGGTTTAGCCATCCAGTTGGGCAGGAATTCACAGTCCAGTACTTGTTGAAGGATGTCTACTTCTTTCAAAATTTGGCGTTGAAGGAAAAAAGTAGAAATTTTGGAGAGCCAGAGGGAGTAGTATAATTAAACTGATTATTCTCCAAGGATTTATCTGTTCTGTCTCAATTTGCTCAGCTTGACCATACTTTATAGATATTCTTATTTTCATATGGAACTAGTAATGTCCATCAATCCTTCCAGAATTTGGTCTAGAGTTTTAATATAATACTTTAAAATATTTGAAGTAAAATTGTCATGCACCTCTTTATAATAAATGTTAAAAAGCAAATTTCTTATTCTACACATACATTGTGAAATGCCATGCTGTCTTTAAATCACTGACATAAAAAGAAAAGGAAATTGCTTTACATAAAGCTTACTTCTAGAAGGACAAGTATCCTGTTTATATTATCAATGTGGTTCTCTCTGTTGTTGTTATTGACACAGTTGTTAGGTACTCGTTGTGTTTTCAAGCCAGAGGCTTATTTAGAGTTTGAAATTGATTGCTGGGGAAGTTGCAAAGCAATTTATGTAGCAACTTATCATAATTAGTTAGTTTTCTTAGTGTGAACTGCACTTTATGCTTGTCAATTGATTTTTCTGTGTAAATGCATAAGGCATTGTATTCTGTCAAAAAACCCCAAACCCCAAAAACCTATGGTTAGTACTTAATCATTCAGTTAAAAGAGTGTATCCATATATGTATATAAGATATATTTGCTTTAACTTGTTTAATAACTAAGGATAGGATGAATAAGAAAATTCCAAGCAAATGCACTATGTGAAAGTTCTGTATCAGGCAAAGATGCTGTGAACAGTGAGATATTTTCTTTATTGTTTTACGTAAAGTGTCCTTTGAAAATAACATCATTTTAACCTGCATTATATTGTGATATGTCCTAGACTGAAGACTTCTTAGGCCAGGATCTTCTCATCATGAGGTTAATAACCTTAGACAAACAAAAAAGTTCTCAATAGCATGGAACAGACAAGATCACATTTTCCAGGGAAGGAGCACTCAAAAATAAGCTGTGACATTTCCTATTAGTGCCAGGAAATATGTCCCAACAGTGAGATGTGATGTGGTCATGACTTAGCCTCCAGGGGAGTGGGTGGAAATCCTCTTCTTTTGACACTCTGGGAGAATGCTAAAATAAGGAGTCTGTTATTAAGAAAAAAAAAAAAAAGAAAAAAAAGAAAAAAATCCCATGTGGTCTGCCTGTATATGAAGTGAGAAACTGGGTTCTAGTTCCTTAGTTTTTAGTTTGAAAAATAGACATTAATGGTAGCTCAAGATACATGGGAGAAGCATGGAAAGCAAAGTGATGTATAGATGAGTATCAGTGTGAGAGAAGACTTGGTTAAAATAGATTCTGTTTTCTGATCTCAATTCCCTTTAGTTAAAGGGATGTGAGGAAAAAATAAATCCATCAGAGGTGAAAAGGGATTTTCTAGTCCTGATGTGTGGGAAGGCAATGCAGAAACTTAAAGACTTGTGGTGCAAGGTGTTCTGGTGCAGGTGGGAGAAGGGCAGAGCAGGCTTCTCTCATTCCTGTGCTGGTGGCTCCTGCTGGTGCCCACAGGCTCCCCCAGCCTCACACCAGGAGATGAGGTCAGTGTACTGACTCATTTCTATTTGATCACTGGGGTGCCTGGTTTCTTAGCTCTGACCATGATTTTTCCCTTCCAAGGGGGATCCCAGTTTACTGCTTTCTCAGTATTTCTGATCTGTTTGCTTTGTGGGGAGAAGAATGGGCAGAAGGAATGAATGGAACAAAGTATGTGGGGAGAAATGCTAGAAAGCGCAGTTCTTAGGGAAGTGTACTCCGGTAAAACGCTTCCAGCTGATAACAGAAGCCCACCTGTATTAGTGTTTGCCAAGTCTGCAAATGCATCAGCCATCTCTCCCAGTTTTGTGAACTGATACACAATCAAAAATTTTGCCTTTCAATGGAACTGAGAGGTCCAGTGCCCACACATGTGATTGACTCATCTCTCAGCTGTGCAGTGTTTTTTTGCTGGGCAGTCATGAAAGAACAGTTTAAGGAGGATCTCATGCAGTCCCTTTCCTGAGCCCTATTTTATTTGTCTACTGGAATAGAACTGCCACAAATAGCTGTGCTGTTTGTCGACCAATTTGCCTCACTTGCTCAGTAGTGATAATTTCTGCCAGCATCTGCATGTTTCTCTGTAAAGCACAATGACTTTCCCAAATGTGGAATAAATTGTAGTTGGATTTGAGTGTGACCTTGACTAATATAGTTCAAGAAATAAATTTTCTGGGTCATTGGATTCATATTCTTGTCACTTACAGGGTCAACAGTTTTCTGTCTGTGTATACAAGGAATGTTGGATTTGAATCAGGATACTGTAGATTATTAAAACTTCAGCATAAAAATGTATTATCTTTCTGTATATAGCAGTGATGGGAGCAACTAGTCATGTGAAAGTAAGTTGGGGTAAATGAGGTGGGGATGATATATAAAGTGACTTGCAGTTTTGTGTAAAATCTTTCTTGATGGCCAGAAAAGTTAAGATTTGGTTTTAAATGACAGCATATTTTTATTTGTGAGCCTTCTCTGTGTTCTGTGGTTTGAAACTGAACCCAAGGGATGTGATTGAGCTGACCAGAAGTAAGTTCTAAGAGGATCACTTCCTGGGGTGCTGTGTCTCTGTGGGAATAAAATAGGTGTGTTTCTCTGCAAGAAAACTTTAAAAGAAAAAAAAGAGAGTAATTAAGTGGTTAATCAAATTCAGATTAAAATATTCTTAAATATCTCAGGTGCTGAGCACAAAATTCCCATTAGTAGTCTAAGACTGAGGCAGGCTTTAATAATTGTCAGTATTTTTTTTTCCAAATATTATAGAGACCTTCATTTTTCCACAGTGTGCATTCCCTGATCTGACTGTTGAAGACCTGACCGTTTTTCATATTTTTGTCATTCTGAGGTTTTTCATTGTAACTTTTTCCATGTTTGCCAAAACTAGCAGTCTAGACCCAAGTCACCCATACAAGTGTCACATCAGAGGGAATGTGATTAATGAGGAAAAAGCCTGTAACTTCATATTTTTGGTAGACTGGAGAGTGTCTGATATTTCACAACATAGCTCATTTTGTCATGCTGGCAAGACAAAACCATAAGAATTCTCAAGCAGGGTGACTAAAAAGTGGCAGAAATATATAGAAAACACTGGCTTCTATAAGTGGAAACTTGGGATCCAAACCCATAAGCCTACTTAAAATCTTTGGACGTATAGGAGAGCTAATGATGCAGTGTGTATACAACTGGAAATTAAAAAAAAAAAAAAGGTAAATTTGCCACTTGGCCTTATAATTTTTTACAATAAAGAATTCTAGTCATCAGCCACAGTATTACAGCTCTTCCAAAGAAATTGGTTCAAAGCACACCAGTGCTGTGCAGATCCAGTCTCCTGAGAGATCCCCGTGTTTAGTTAGCACTTTAGTCTAGCCTGTTTTTGCAGGAGTCCTCCAATTTTATCATTCAGGCATTTTTATGGCCTCATTGGAACAAATAAACAAACATCTGGAATCATGTGGTATATTTAATTAAAAACTTTTTGTTTGGCCAGAAATAGTAAAATCATGAAAAATTGCCTGTCTCCAGGCTCAGAAAGGCCAAATGATGAAGCTGTTGGCTACAGACAGTTTTACAATGTATTGAAATTCATAGATGTGCACACCTGCTGCAAGTCCCCCCCTTTTTTTTTGATTCATAACCATTAATGAGTGTTTAGTGCACAGATTGTAGCCCTTGTTTAAATGGGAATTTACTGTTTTTAATAACATATAGACACGTGTTGATATATTCCATACAGCCTGTACTGTTCTGTAGTACACAGACAGGATAAAGCTTTATATTATTGCTTAAAGGGGAAAAAAGAAAAAAATCTTTATGGTGCATGTTCCATTTCAATATTTTTTCGTATGAGCATGTTTTAATTCCAGAAGTAATAAATATCTGCCCCATGCTAAGGATCTGTGTAGCAAATGTTGGAAATGTGAAAGATGGTGTTTTCTCAGTAAAATTAGAATCTGTAATGAAAATGTAAATTTGCATTGTTACATTTAATGTATTTTTGAGGAAATTTTCAAGACACTCTTGCTTTTGCAGATAAAACTGTTTGATGTCATGTGAGAGATTACTCTGTGGACACAAAATATTTTACAGACCATTAGTATTTATAAAAACTAATTTGTCTATTGGGCTATTATCTATTTGAAATGCACAAATATAGGCTTTTGAACATATGGGACAGAGAATTTTATTTTTGAGTTTGTACATCTCAGTTTTTAAATAGCTGAGACTTCTATTGGGAAAATGGCATGCACACAGAAAGTAGTACTGCATCCAAATGTTGTTCACTGTTCTTCATATTTCTCGTGATTAAAATAATATGGCCATTCCATTTTGAGTTTCTCTGACAATTTAGACTTTTTAGCAGGATAGGATGGATGGAATACTGACTTGACTTTGGCCTCTGGCCTGTAGTTGGTGTTACTGACCTGGATGGAGAGGATGTGGGTGTCATCTGAAAAAGCACTTATTCCTGCATAGTCAACACATGTAGAGCCCTGCTTTAAAAAATGGGGGAGGGAGGAAATTTCCTCCACAGTCAGAAGGGCAGCCATCTGCATAACAGCAGTGAAGCTGTTTTATCCCCTTGTGTGTTTGTTCTCTATAGCCTGCACATCTTGCTGTAACATCTATGTGTCTTTCGAACTATGAGCAGCCAAAAAGATGCAGTGTATTTTGCATTTTGTTGTTCAGTGAGTGCTGTGTAGAAATGAGTGAAGGGCCCTTTTTTAAATTTGGTTTCAGGAAAGAAAAGGGTAACTTTGGGGGATTTCATTACATGATCTTATGCAAGAAGAGAAAGCTGTCAGCTTTTTACTGGATATGAATATCTGTATTCATGATCTAATATATTTACTGATCAAAGTTCCTTGCAGAGCTCTGAAAGCAAATGATAAGTAGGTTGATGACTTCCTTTTTTTTTTTATTTTTTGATATTTTTGTGGTCTGTTAATAACCTCATTGTAAGAAAAGTAAATGATAGGAAGCCCCATGACATCCTTCACTAACTTTGTATGCCCTTAAGCAGAGAGATCACACCTGGGGAGAAGAAAGGGAGGAGACAGAGAGGTAAATAATAAGTATAAACAAGTGCAATTGTTTTATGTCCCTTACCAAACAGAGGATGGCTGATCCTTTTTTGTTGATATTCATTGTGTTACCTTTTACAGTCAGAGATATCTTGAAAATTGTTTCTGTTTACACAGAATGTATTTCTTTTACTGTGTGATTGACAACACTGGTATGTTTTGTAAGACCCGTTTTGTCTATGACTCTAAAGTGCTTAGTAAACCTAGGCAGCCACCTGAAAGACCCCCCACCTGTGGCTGCATAAAACTGAAATAAAGAATGGAAAATAACCCATTGAGTATTCACTTTCCCACCCACTGAGAGCAAAATGCAATGTAGTGCAATTTTAGTGCTTGCGTGCCACTGGGGAAAATAGACTCCTAAAATCACATAGTGAAGCATTGGAAAAATTCAGTGAATTTGTACAGAGCACTGGGTTATAAAGCCTAAGGAACCGTAGGCTTTGCTTCTCAAGTGAAACAGATTTGTATTGCAGTTCTGTTAGAATGCCTCCAATTGCCATCATGATATTTAGCACAGTAGGCTGGAAAAATGTAGGGCTGGTGAATCTGAGTCCTTTCTTGGGAATGCTTACAGAGGGGATGCAAGCAGCCTTCTGATGTCTACTTAAAGACCAAACAAGGCTGCAGTCTCTGATTTGTTTTGTGTTTTTTTTGCTTTTGCTCAGTGTCAGGCCATGTAGAGAGATGTGGAAAGAGCCCATGTCCCCGGCTGCCTCTTTCAAAACCATTTCTATTACTAGACATGGCTTCACATCTAATAGAGAACTAAATTAGTGCTCCCTCTTGCCTGAGAGGAGTTAGAATATGTGATTACCAAAATTGCAGGGCTACCACAGCAATGTGCTGGGTTTCCCCATGCTGACTTGGCTTCCCCTGCCGGCACCACTGCTGGAGCAGTGACTGCACTAACTTCAGTCAGCTGTGCTGAGGAAAACTGCACCTACCCCAGCTCTACCTCTCCTCACAGGAGAGAGGCAACTTCGGGATTGTTTGTTTGTTTGTTTGTTTTTGTTTTTGCTGAATTGTGAGTGGGAGCAGCCAGGCTTAATAGTAAATTTTGTTTCCATGAAATAAAAGGAGTGGACTTAATGGAAATAATCCCTTGGGCCCTGATGGAAGAATTGGAATATGTTTTAAAGCCAGGAAGTTGGCAAAAACCCCCTCCACACACACCAAACAAGCTAAATACACACACCATCCCTCCCAAATCCACATAATTAATTAATTTGGCAGATTGTGTCTGTCTTAAAGGTAGTAAATGATAAATTTCATGGGGACAAAAAAGAGCAACTTAGAATAAACAGATTAAATATAAGCTATTACATCATTCAGAAGCAATTTGGTGCTGCCGAATGCCAGCCATTACTGATGTAAAGTACATGACAGAAAAATAAGTATTAGGTGTGAGATTACAGTAAGGTAAAAAGGAGAAATGTGGACATGCACTCAGCTGGTAATTGTGGATGTAAATTTGGCCTCTGCCCTGTAATCTGATGCTAGATAGCAATGGCAGTAGAAGTGTGGAGGATAGCTGAAGGAGTCCCTTTGCTCTTTTCTCTTTAGTTTTGTTTCACTGTCAATATAAAAAGTGATTCCTCTAGCAGGGTATGTTCAGTAGTAAAGTGAAAAAGAAGCTGTCGGCTAAATTAATTTGTTTGTGTTAAAAAATCTGTTTGTTATAAAGGAGTGGAATGGCTTTATTTGAAAGAGAATGAGACAAAATAGAACATCATGAGAATATTATCAGAAGAATTAGAACATCAGGAGATGCCACAAAGGAGATTGAGTTTGACATATTTTCAATGTTTGGTAATTCTTTTATCCTGCCAAACCTTAATAAAATTTTGTTTGGGTTTTTTTTCCTGCTCTCTGTGTGTTTAGGGAAGATGGCCCTTGAGAAAAAATTTCTGAATGAAATGAACTGCTTAAGATAGTCTGCAAGATTTGGAGATGGCATTCATTTAGGAGATGTAGGAACCATAATTCAGGCAGAAGTTGTTCCCACAAGAAGCTAAAACAGACTGCAGTTTAGCAAATAAATAAAGAAAGTATGCAAAATACTGGTATGTTTTGCAGAGTAAAAAGAAAATTTCAAAGCGTTCTAGAAGTGACTTTGTCAGTGAGAATAGATGCCAGCTTGCTGTGGTTGATATGGTACCTGGGAATGCACAGAGTGGAAGATGTGTGCAGGAAAAAGAATGTTTCTTTCACAAGCAGGAATGCACTTGTAACCTCAAATCGTCTGTCCTGAATGGAGGCAGGATTTTCCTGACAGATTAATATTTAGGCTCTGAAATATTTATATTTTTCTTTTTGTGAACATACCACCTAAAGGAGCCCACAGTGTTTCACCAGGGAGCTGAGTCTTAGTCTGTCGTTCTGTTTTTCAGTAGCCCAGGCAGGAAAGTGAAAACCTTGATACTTGCTGGTCTGGCATTCTGTGAGTTGTGCAGGATTTGTTCCTATGGACATGAGAGAGCAAATGCAGAGCTATTCTGCAGCAATTTTACAAGATGCCAGTTTCTAAGGTAGCTCAAAAAGTTGTGCATCACTTCAATACCATTTAGAAAATTTGGGAAGGCAAAGAGAATCTGATTCCTGAAATCAGGTTGTGACAGTAGGGAACCCAGTTTTGAATCTATATAACTGTTGTAGCTTATGTAATGTAACATGAGTTGGTTAAAATTAAAACAGAATTATTCTGATAACACTGAATATTAATGGGACCATCTTCAGAAAAAACTTTTAAATAAATAAAGGTACAAGAGCAAGTTCTAATATGTGAAGTTCAATCTACCTTTCGCTGGAAGTTTTTTTTAAGTATGGTGATGGAGCAAAGAATGAAATTAAAAGCAAATTCCAAAATATTAGCAGTTTTATATTCTTTTAAGTAAATTAAGTAGCACATTCCTTCCCTGAAGTTTTCCCTTGTTTTCTTACTGTTTTTTTCTACATGGGTTTGAAAGAATTTTCTAAACTTGCAAAGCAAACTATTTAATACTATCTTGTAGGTATTTTGAACTGCTCTAATTTATGAATTTTCAGATAAATCAATTGTTTTTCAAATTCTATTATATTATTTCCTAATAAAAAAGGTATCTGACTCTTGTTTTTTGTCTGTTCCCAAGCCTCATATGCTTAATAGAAAAGACTTTTCAGTCAGTCTAAAGAAGGGTTCCTCTGATGTGTATGTTAGAAATACTGTGTTGGAAAAAAATATGTTAGTACAAGAAGGGAATCTCTAGGTAATTTCTCCTTGTGACTGTAGTTAAACCTGAACAGATTATGGGGAGGAAATCCATACACATGCTATACATCTCTGTGCCTTGAAACAACTGCCTGCAGGTGTTTTAGCCATGCACATGTGGCTGGATATATGATGAGGCTTTTCAGATTTTCAGCCAAGTTTTCACTTGCAGGGTAATGAAATGTTGAAGGAGAGGGAAATAAGATACATATACATGTAGAGGTTATGATGTCATATGTGATGAGTTATTGCTGTTTTGATACTTGTCATAAATTCATTCCAATTCAATTGCTAAGCCATATTTCTGTACTGCTAATTTAAAATCTTGGAGAATGTGAAGTTGTGTGTGTGCACTCATGCCATGTGCTCTCTGTGATAGTCAGCCATTGTCTCTGAGCTGAGGGAAGCACCTTCACCTGCTCACTGGGCTGCAGCTACCTTCCTTATTGTGAGGTTCAGGCATCTTGGGAGCAAGCTGAGGTCAGTGCGGAAAAATCTAAAATCCACTTTCCTATAGGCAAAACACATCAACTGGGCACAGACTTTTTTGAGCATCAGACAATATGTCAGTTTGGTAATACATCCTAAAGTGTAGCCCCAAGCAGCTTAAACTTTTGTTGAGAGTAACAGGAGAGTAACTCAGAGAATTACTTTTTCCTAAGTATGAACTTCACCTGTAGTGCCAAGTTGTAGATACGACAGTGCCTTTATGCAAACACTGGTGCTGTGTGTTTTGATCTCATTTGCCAAGCTCTTCATGGCAACTGAATGAGCAGAAGCATATGGGTGAAATCTATCCAAGATATATGCAAACTTTCTGCTGCTCTTGTGAAGTAGTTTAAATGTTTTGATTGATCATCATCAGTACTACTATTTTGGTGAGTCTTGATTTGAAAATAGACTTGGAGTTGCTTAAGCATAGCTTGCTAAGATTTAACCTCTCTAATGAGAGCTTGATAGATAACATGTTTAAATTAGAAGGGGAAGGGGGGCAGTGTGAAATAGATCATGTTGTAATTTCAGTAATCACAGGCACTGAAATATGTCATTGAAAAAATACTTAAGAATCTTAAATCTTAGGATGCCTGTCAGATCTCTTTTAGTCTATGAACAATGACAATCATAATTTGACGGTGAAATACGGTCAGAGCTTCTGTCTCCTTGACAATCACTCCAATATTTAGACAAAAAAGCACATTCTCACAGATTTCATTAGTCAACTTGTGCTTTTACCTTTTCCCTCATGTAACTCTAATACTTTGAGAAGCCTAGACAAGCAGAATTGAGTGTATTCTCTTACCAACCTGAAAGAAATCACATCTGAGTATGAAAAGCCAGAAGAACTTTAAGGTCAATGACACAGATTGTTTGAAAAATCCAGGAAATATTAGGGTTGCACTTAAAAAGTTTGTGTATGCTCTTGAGCTATTTAAAACCTCTTCTAAGAGACTTGTTGCACAGCTGCATTAAGATTTTTAATTTACTGTTTTCATATGCTGTTGCTGTGATGCTTCGTATGTAACAAAAAAACCCCAAAAAAGTAAGGAAAGGCTGGAAGAGCTGCTTTGGGTAAGAAATCAGAGGGAGTGAAGAGATTCTGATTAACAAAGCAATCTGCATTTATGAAATATCTTTTATGTAAATTGTCTCTGGGCACCTACAATGCAATAGTCTGTGGAGCTTGGCTAAGCAAGTGAATAAGCTTGGGAGAGAGAATGGGAATTTTGAAAGCAGGGAAAGAAGATAGCCTTATGATCTAATGTCATAAGGCAGAGAGCTTCAGGGCCTTGGGGCACAATTAACAAAGGCTCTGGCACCTGCCGGCTCTGCTCTTCACACTTGTTTAGAGAAAGATTTAGTAATTCTGCTCATGGGATGTGTTTCCTTTTCCTGTCTGCAACCCACTGTGCCTCAGAATCTATCTGAATATTTGTGGTAATAACAAGCTGTAAGCACCCTTGACTCAGGTGAGCAGAATAGGTGAGGGTTACTTAGTGAAGCTCATGAGATTTGCCTTCTCTTTTGCCATCTTGAATCCTCCCACCCACATCACTTTTTCCCCTCTGTTTAACAGCAGAAAGGTGGTTCTGAGGTGAGAAAAAAACAAAGGAATTTATGCAGCTTTTACAGCAGGATTATTGCACGCCTTAAGAAGTTTCATTTTATTTATATATTTTTATCTGTTATTGATGGAAATGGCATTTCTACTGAAAAGTCAGTATTTCTTACTGAAACAAAAGAATTTTAATAAAATGCATGCTAATTTGGAGAACAGTTGAGGATACTAATATGTGTCATTTACTGTCCCTGAGGATGTTATGAATTCTCCTTATGGATGTATAAAAAGGAGCATTATTCTCTGACAGTTGTATTGTCATCTTATTTGGGAATACTGAAGTATTTGGTGGGTCCTTTGTCAAGCATATGTGTAGCAAGAAGTTATCCATGGCCCAATGCATTTACTTAGTTAAATTGACAGTGAATAAAATATAGAAAAAACAATATTGCTTTCATATTTGAGAAGATAGGCAGAAAGCACCGTGTACAGTGGTTTAGCCAAAATGTTTGTAGCACTGTAGGGTTTTAAGTATCTCATTGTTTGGACTGCAGATTTAATAACTAGGATACCCCTTCCAATAAAAGTACTCACAGCAGAGGCCTACAGACTTCCTAGATAATTTTAATGGCATGTCCTTTATCACCACTGTCCACAAAATTTGTTTTAATGTATCATGGATCAGTTCTCCTGTGTGGATCATTCTGACTTGCACTTATCACTTATCTTCTATTTTTTGCAATCTTTCCATATATTTGTATAATTTTTAATTTTTCCTATTAAGAGAGCATAGTTAAGCTTGGTCAGAAACACCTTATAGTCATTGAAGCCTACACAGTTCAATAAAAAGGTGTGAATCTTGATGTATAAATCTCGTGGACTACAAAATCAACAAGGTGAGGGGGAATGTAGAGTGGCAGGTGAGAATTAACAGTTCTGGACAGCATTAACTTCCTGAGCACATCAAGGAACTTTCAATGTAGATAAACTACAATTTTCAAAGGTTAGAAGTTAGTTTATTCTAAATCATACAGATTTTTCTAGGAGACTCATCTGTAGTGGATTTTGGCGAGGGGATGTCTTGGTGCTGAAAAATTTTCATTTTAGTAAATTATTTTCATTTGCATATATGATGCAATGTCATTAAGAAGACTTGAGTTTTACTAACGGATCCCTTTTTTGGAACAATCTTTCCTTTTAGGAATTGCAAAACAAAGTTTCAGGAAAGGACCAATACCCTATTATTCAGCCTGTTCAAACCCACTCCTTTCTAAAGGTATTGCAAAGACTGTGACAGCAACCCAGCTCAGCTTTAATGGATATATGGTTATTAAGCCAAGGGCTTTTTTAAAAAGGCACAAGTTTTTTTTCCTGTCCAGTAAGCCCAAAAATTGAAATGATGCAAACTATAGTTTTCTGAGTCGTCCACAAAATTAAGTGTTATGTGATCCCTTCTGGTGCTGTGTCATTTCTGATGCTATTGTGGCTATAAACTACTACAGAATAACAGCTGTTTATCAAAATATTCATGAAAATGTTCTGTGACGGGAGAAATGGGCATGCTTGTAATACTGTTTCCATGGAAAAAGATGCATGGGCTTAGATTTAGTCAAAATTATGGCATACTGTTCTAAACTTGACAGAACTAGTTCAGCACATAATCCATAATAAAATAGGAACTGTGGTATTTAAGCACTAATTCAGTGCATATCAGTTTGTATGCAAAGACTCTGTTGAAGCTATTGCAAAACAGGTTTTCTTAGTGAATGCTACCAAGGCTATGGCATGTATCCCAGTCCTGGGATATGAGTAAAGTCTTTATCTGGGCTCCAAGCTGTGGTCCCATGGTTTGCTCTCTCTGCCCAGTATAACAAATAGTGGATGTTGCATGCATTTTTGATTGATGAGGTATTGAGGGGGATTTGGAAATCTGAAAACCCATATTATTATAAAGATTGTGGAATAGTGGGAAATGGAGCCAGGAATGTACCTATAATTTAGGGTAAAGAGTAATAATGAGTGCCCATAAAAATAAATAACCATGATGTTAAATAGACTGCAGATCATTTGCACCTTGAGGCTTTTCTCAGATTTTGTGCCAGTAAAGAAATGTGGTAATAAGCCCTCATGTATTTAGGCAAAAGAGTTTCTTATGCATGAATTTTATTTAGGCAATTTGAATAATCCCAGAAATATTTAGGAGCATGAAGGGGAGAAGAGAAGGAAGATGAAGGCAGAAACATAAAAAATCTGCACTATTTGGAAGAAGTACTTTATGTTTAGATTATTTTTGATCATACTCTTTTTTTTTTTATTGCTTCTGACTCTTTCATGGCTGATAATTCTATTCTGAAGCATGTTCTGAAGTTGCAATTTCAGTTCTGTTCAGTGAGAAATCCTTTTTGATCACTGTAGACATGCAGAATGAAGCTGTGTGATTGCTGGCCAATTCTTATAGCAATCTTGAAAGTTCTTTCCTAGTCTTCATCAGTTAAAAAGAAAAATACTTCATGAGACATGGAGGTTCTAGAGCTACAGAGTGCAGGGTAGCTTTTCCTATACCTGCAGGTAAGATGAGTTTTCATGGCTGAGAATTTAAAAGCTTGTTGCTTCTGCTTTGTCACAGAACACTCATTTTGGATACATATTACTACGCTGATGATTTTTAAATAAAATCTGTACATGTCAGTATTTAATCACAGCCCATGTTGTAATCAGATTTGTTTATCATGTCTGTACGTGAGAATCAACACTGGAACCATGTTTTGCAGCTTCCTCTCTTTTCATAAAGTTTCATGGAAATTGTTAGTTAAGTGTTTAACATTGCAGATCAGGGATTTTCTTCTTACAGATTGTGCAGATTCAGGCAGTTTGCAAATCACTTGGTTGTCATAATTTTGTGTAAGAATTTTTTTGGATATCTTTCCTCTCTGACTAAATTTATGGAGCTATGAGTAAAGGAAATTTGGAAAGCAACACATTTTTAGTAAAATGTTGTTATTTCAGTGAGAGGTGGAATGGTCAACAGCTTTCTCCATACTTTAAGTTTCCAAAGCAAAAAGGAAATTTATACTTTCCATTGAGATACAAACTAGTTTATTTTCAGTCATTTATCTGAAAAGTTGATGCTCACCATAATAATTCATCAAACATTTTTTGTGAAGTGTATCTGGCAAGGCTTCCTGGCATCAGCCTTTGAAATTCTGAGTTCTTGCATCCTCTGGGAACAGAGTGACTCTCTCTTCTTATTGCACATCTGGAAGGAATGTTGCTGCATTTTGGTTTCATCAGGGAGAGATTGTTAGGATAACAATTTAACCTCTCTAAACTGTTTGCTAGTATCTTTGGAATTGTGAATATGAAAGAGGTAAAATGCTATAATTTATAAATTATATTCATATTTCAGATTTTAGTTTTAAACAATACAGTAATAATTATTTCAATAAGAACAACTATATTGCTACTTTTCTGGTCTTTCCATGAGGAATGGGAGGCTAAATTCTGTTGGTATACATACGTGATGTGTGTTAACTCCACTGTCTTATTTAATCTCATCAGGCATTCTGGTTAAACAAAACACAGATACCTACTTTTGGTGTATGTAGTTGTCCTTTTTCATGATCTAGAAAGCACTTTAGACAAAAAAAAAATGAACTGTGAATTTTTCAACTTGTTAGTGGTGAATTCCTATTAGGTCAAGTTTCCACCTAATATACTAATGTTCAATCCTGCAACTTGTCTGAATTACAAGAAAAGCTTTATTTCCTGGTTACAAAAATAGAGTTATGAATGTTTATGCTTAATTATCCAAATTCTTTGTTTCAATTGAAAAGGTATTATTTCAGTTTAGTAAGGTAAACACCATTATTTAAAAGCCGATCCCTCTTATTGTGGAGCATTTTTTATTTAATAGGAACAATTACATTACTTACCCTAATTCAGTAAAATATCTGAACTGTCACCTAGATTCCATTATGTGCTTTTGTCTTTTGCTGAATATGGATGATTTTAAACATGTGCCTAAAAGACTTATTGAATGAGAGACTCTTGGAACAGGGGTTAATGCTGTTTGCAAGCTTTATGTTACTAAAAATCTAGAAAAGATTGAATTTGGTTTAATATTTCAATGAAAAATGGTATAAGGCAGAATGCCAACAGGAGATGCATTAATAATCCATAAACCTGTGGTAGCCAACTAATTTGGGACATTATAGGAAATCTTGGCTTTATGCTGCCAATATTTCTAACATGAGTTTCCATCAATAAGTGCAGGAAATACTAAACTGAGTTATTAATCTGCAAGGAAGAAACTGAAATTTAGAGAGATCTGATTTCTGTTCAGGAAGAACTTTTCTTTTAGGCATTAAATTTTAATCCAGTGTATTTAAAAAAAAAGGTTCTATATTGTTACTCTGAAATCCTGCAGAATGTTTTCACATTACTAATTAGTGGCAGAACATGAGTAATCTTTCATTACAGAGAATCTTTTTCCTTCCGTTTCTGCCACATCTCTCTATTTCTAACTGGAAGTCTTTGCATAGTGATTGAATATGTATATGGTGATCAATGTACATGCTGAATTACCCAGCTTCCTGCTTGCCTTGCAGTTTGTAGAAAACACTAAATTATTTGGTAGAAATTTCATCTGTGTGGAATTTCAATAGAAGCTTGGTGTTAGGAAGCATAGATTGGAGCAAGAATTGGCAATTGAAAAAAAACCCCTTTCCTATATGGTTTCATTAGTTTTATCCTTAGGCTTCCATCTTGCCATAGCAAAGTTTTCTTTTAATGGATTCTGCAATGCTAATCTCCTTGGAATTTTGTGATTGTCATGCCCGAAGTAGATATTAAGTGTGACATTCCTGAAAGGATTATCACCTTCTATCACCCAGCTAAGCAGGGGCTAGGACTAGTACTTTTCTTTTCCAAGAAAGAATGGACAGATGAGGCATTTGTAGTTTCAAGTCCTGCTGCAACCATCACCACTGGAAAGTGAGGAGGAACTTTCTGTCAACATCTGCAGGCAGCAGAACAGAGATACCTCCAGGGGTGGGTTGTGCCCTTTCCAGCGTTCATATTCACAACAGATGAATGGGAAAAGTGTGATAAATGTTGATGTTTATTACTAGTTGTTTATGTTCTTGATCTCTATATAACTTGTAAAAGAAATAATATACCCTTCCCAGCTTTATCTGAAATAGCAACATGTAGGCTAAAGATGCTGTGATACATTCAACTGTGAATGTAATAGTGCTTATTTCATGAAGCTTATAGAGTTTTATGGTTTCCAACAGAGGCACCCAAACGATGCCTCCAGCTGTACGTGGCCTGCTAGACCAATTTGTCCATCGTGTGGTGTGTTTCTGGCTGCTGCCTTCCTCAGGAGCCCCTCCAGTGCTGGCACGGAGTGTGCTGCAGCCCTGGATTGCTCTGGCAGCCGCAGCCTGCTCCTGGCTGGGCCTTTCCCCACGAGCCCTCCGTGAACGGGCAGAGACTTAGCTGTGTAAATGTGCTATAATGTTAACGCTTCAGGCCTGGACCTGCTGCTCCCTTACCATGCTGGGAATGTGCTGTAGGTCTGCTTGCTCCACAGAGAACTTCCTCAAGCCAGAGCTAGCAGCTGCATGGAAAAGCCAGGTACTCTGGTACTCTTGATTTAGTGAGAGAAGGAAAGCTGGACTTCCTAGGGATGTATTTATTGTCCTCGCTTGACATTTTAAACATGAAAATTCTAATGTAGTGTTTGAAATTTTCAAAACCACCTAAGTTTTAGTTATAGTAGTGCTTAGGACATTAAATGGAATAACATCAGGGTCAGTAGCATTAAGAATGCAAATAATGAAGATTTAAAGCAGTCAAATCAATAAATGGTAAAAATTGGGAGTGAAAAAATGTTTAAATTTGTATAAAATTTTGACCAGTTTGCTCGCTAAAGACTTTTTGCATAAATTCCAACATTATAGTCCCAACATTTGAAAGGATCTTTCTCAATCTTTAAAATACCACAGGTATGCAAGAAATTTATCATACCATAGCATCATTTGAAACAAGAGAAGTTCTTGACTTTTTTCTGGTACTTCTACACTGCTATCACAAAAGGAAAAAAAAAACATTTTAACCATCATTTGGGGTTTCACTTGCCTTTATGTTTTTAGTGTAGGGAAAATATTTAAGTTATTTTCAGTTACAGTAAAAATGTTTATAGTCATGATAAGGGAAATTTCAAATATGCCCTTCATATAGTACCATGAAAACAAGTTGGCTGTCTGTTTATTACAGTGGCCAGTACTTTATGAAAGGAAATTATATTCATAGTGGATTTTAAATTTGATAATAAACATAAATAAGTTTAGGTTTAGAACACTTAAGAAGCTAGGTATTTTCTTAGTATGATTTGTACCTAAAACACACTTTGTCCTCCTGCTGCTGTGTGGAGTTCTAGTCCAACTTTGAGGTATTGGTGGGAAAAAAAGTGAAAATTTATCTTTAATGCTGAATGCTGAGTGGTTTGGTTATGAGGTTTTTTTTTATTGTTTTGTCGGGGCTTTTTGAGTTTTGGTGGCTCCCCTCCCCTAACTTCGGGAACTTTTAATCTTTTAATCTCATTTTTTGTGGTCTAAACCATTAACAGTTCTGCTATGCAGGTCCTTCTGTCATTCATTCCTCAGGATTTTTAGATAGCTGCTAGTGGAGTTGATAAGTGATCAAATTTTAATAAAAGGCTTACAATAGATATTTCAAGAGTGGTAACTTGTTAGCTGTACATATGAAAACATATGAAAAAAAAACAAGTCCTACATTTCACTAATAATTTTTTCCAATTTCAAATAATAATGCCTACAAAAGATCCAATGTATTGAGCATTTCAGAAAATACTTAAAAGTCTATTTGAAAGTCATAGTGTTCTGGTTTTGGCTGGAATAGAGTTAATTTTCTTCCTAGTAGCTGGTTCAGTGCTGTGTTTTGGTTTTAGTATGAGATTAATGTTGATAACACACTGATATTTTAGTTGCTGCTCCATGTGCTTACTCTGAGTCAAGGACTTTTTCAGTTTCCCCCTTCTGCCAGTGAGGAGGTGCAGAAGAAGCTGGTAGAGAGCACAACCAGGACAGCTGACCTGCCAAAGGGATATTCCATACCATGGAATGCCCTGCTCAGTTTAGAAACAGGGAAGAAGTTGTCCAGGAGAGGCCAACCACTGCTCAGGGGCTGGCTAGGAATCAGTCCAGAGGTTTTATTCCTCTCTTTTCTCTTCTTTTCATTACTATTATTATTTATTCTGATTTTATTTCATTTACTAAACTGTCATTATCTCAACCCATGAGTTTTACCTTTATTTTTTTCCCCAATTCTGCTCCCATTGCATAAATAGATCCCAGACACACGGCAAGGGAGTGGCTGTGTGGTACTCGGTTTCTGGCTGGGGTTAAACAGCAGCACATAGTGTGGATACTAAAAGTTAGACTGGGTTCTGAAGCAGATGAAATAGCACAAGTCTTTACCATAAGATAAAAATGTAAATTTTATAAAAGAGCATCAATACCAACATTGATCTCCTGTCTGTATTCTAGTAATTGCTAAGGCAAACGTGTCTTGCCATTTGGATTACAGCTTTCACAGGCTTGCTGTAATCACTGAAACAGGGTAATGACTTCACCTCCCTGAGGAGTTGTCCCATTGTAGTTTAGTGAGAGATGTTAGGTTTTTACCCACATGGCATACACCATGAAATTCAAATTAAGGAATGAAAGAGTTGTGATTCAATCCTCTACTATCTTCTGTTGGATGCAATTCCCAGAACAACAGTACACACAAAGCTAGTAGTAAGATAACTTCAGTCAAATTGTGATATTATATGCTTCCTGCTAGAATGCTCGGATATCATTAAGATGAAAAAGAAATGAGTGTGGATATTGAATTCTTAACATGGATCCAAAGGAAAAGTTGAAATAGATGATGGGAACATGAGTGGATCATCTTGTAAAATCCCAAATGCTCTCTAAATCTGCTGCACTCTTGTCCACGTTCCTATTTCAATATTTCAGAATGCCAAAGTAGTGCAAACAACACTTTTTAGTTATGGACCTTCAGATGTTCCCCAAAACCTTTTGTTTTGATGGCATTTGTTTTGTCCAGTCCTGTAGCTTCACTTCTCTCTTTGTCTTTGCCAAACCCCATGCTAATTCTATCTTTTATCACTTTGCATCCTACTCATTAATGCAAGATTTATGTGATGCTAGAAGCTCTTTATGATGTTTTTTTATTATGGGGAACATTATTTGTGAGGCCATAGGAGTACCAAACAGGCTAAAAATAATATTGAAAGCAATGCAAACTGAAATTTTAGGAAAAGTGAATGGTGTGAATAGATGCACAGAGACCACCCAAGAAAGTGCATGTTTGTGTCATGACACCCAACAATATACATGAGAGTAAACAGGAAAATTAGAAGTTTACAGTATGATAGGACTGGAAAATAAAAGCATATGAGTGGGGACTGGACATATGAAACCCTTGCTTTACCATCTGTAAATGGAGATCCAAATGTTGTAATGACTGGAGTAACTTGTTTGAGAAGTAGCTGTAGCCTGTTAGGAGTTCAATATGTGATATGAAAATGGTCAGCTGTCTCAGAAAATTGTCTTTGAAGAAGTAGAAGAGTTGAGTAAAAGACACTTGTTTCATCTCTGCTAAGTAACAAGAAGAGCATGGGTTGGATGGGAGGCAGTGCATCTGTGAATAATTAAGTACTGTATATATAAGCAGGAGCACCGAAGAATCATCCACTCCTTTCAGTCCTGATGAATAGCTGAACAGTAGAATGGAATGAGTAAAATAAAACTGATATCCAGAAACCAGATGGGGAGTAAGTGAAAAAGAAAATAAAGCAGGGCCTACCAGACAGAATTCATGAAGAAAATTGAAAATAATGTGTTTCACTGGCCAAAAAAAAAAAAAAATTCTGTAACTGTCTAATGAAAGGAGACAGAATTATCACTGGGATAGCTGTCTATAGTCTATGTAAAATGAGGGTATGGAAGGAAATTGAGTCATGTCAAGGCAGAAGCTGAATACTGGGGAAAAGCTGCAATGTTATTACCTGGAGAAAAGCCTTCAAATTTGGTTACAGAAATGTTACATTGAAATGGACTTCTGCCATCAAAGGTCAATAAGTAAGAAGAGGAAATTCGGAGCTGACCATTTAAATGCCTGAGACATTACAGAGAGATTTGAGAAATTATACTTACTACCTGTGGCAAAATAGTGAAAAGAAACAGAAATACCTTTGCCAATCTGTAGAAATGCAATAAATGTTGAAAATGTTGAAAGATTAAAGTTTTTCTCACCTTTGCTGTGATTTATGAAACCTTCAGCAATTTTTTTTTTTTTTTTTGTTTTTAAAAATTTCAATTGAAAGTTCCTTCTGGTTCTCTTTAAGGTGCATTTGAAATTTTTAGATGTCATCAATTGGTGTGAATAGAAGGTTTACTATTTGCCCTCTTCTATATTAGAAACCAACCAATATAGAAACCAACCAATATTGGCATGAGAAAATTAATACAAATTCTATAGCAAAGCTTATTTTTGTACCTTTGGGTAAGGGTGGAACTTTTATGGTAAAGTTTGTATGGATTTTTTTTTTTTTCTGTATAGAATTAGAGCTTTTTATTCCTCTTCATTGTCCTGAAGTATCTGAAAGAAGGGTGTTGAAATGATGGCTCTGCTCAGTGGTGCTGGGCAGAAGGACAAGGAGCAACAGGCAGAAATTGATACACAGGAAGTTCCACCTGAACAGGAGGAAGAATTTATTTACTTTATGTGCAGGTGACTGCACACTGGAACAGATTGCCCAGAGAGGCTGTGGAGCCTCCTCACTGGAGATATTCAAGTGGTGTCTGGAAACAATCCTTTGCCATGTGCTCTGGGATGGCTCTGCTTGAGCAGGGAGGTTGGGGCAGATGACCCCTCTGTAGTTCCTTCAAACCTGATCCATTCTGTGAGTCTATGATTATTGTATTTTCCATAACCCTTCAGATTTTCCATTTATTTTAATTTAATCTATTTTAATTTATCCTTAATAACCATGAAACACTGACAAAATATGAATTGAGTTACCAAAGCATATTGCGATTTCTGTCATGCATATTTCAAACTTTCTGCTTTGTCTGAATGAAGATGGAAAAAAGAAACTTAAAAAAACCCCTAAAAATCAAATTCCAACTAAAAACAAACAGAAAAAAAATGTTCCAAAGTCTTCTTTGGAAAATTCAGGACTTCTAATTGCCCATCCATGAACTGATCTAAAGCTGTATATCTGGTAAAATGCAGTGAAAATATATTGTTTTAATGTCTTTTTCTATATTTTTGACATCTGAGTTCCATTCTGCTGTTGCCAGTGTGTTTGCAGCTGTGCCAAAGTGAGCAGATCCATGTTTCCTTTGTAACATCAAAACGAAGACATTTATCATTAAGATTTATCATGGGACAGCCAACCAGATGGTTTGGTATTTTAAAGGTGAACTGTTTGGGTCTTGTTTAGCTCATGTGATCTTTCAGTTATTGAAAACTCTGTCAGCTGCTCACTGTAAAGGTTTTTTTCCCCTTCTCCTTTTTAGTAATGCAAAAAACATTAATATAATAGCCAATGTGGCATGGATTGCCATTTTAGAAAGGAAACCAAGTCATAAGCAATTCTACTGATTGCATTCCAATTATAATGTGACCTCCTGTTGCTTTGCATTGAAGCAGCATTCATTTCAGACACATGCTGATAAACAACATGCACAATAAATGACCCTTTAGAAGGGGCAATTGCAAGACTCAAGTTTGGAATTTTTGCTCATACCAAAGGCATTTCTTTTGCCAAGTCTGTAACATTAGGCCAGAAGGAATGCATTTCATTATACAAAGACCAGACTTACTGGGAACAGAGCCTTGTGAGCTTTGAAATGTTTTCATTCAAACTATATTCAGATCTCAAGTCATTAACGATTCTGATATAGACTAGCCAGTGTAAAGCACTGAGGAAACAAATGGAAGTCTGTATTCCTCTCTCTTTTCTTACTAAAGTTTGAAGAATCTTTAGCTGTTTGTGTGTTTTGGTTCTTACTGCCAAGGAAGATGAGAATGCTTGTTTGACCCTGAGTTGTAAATCAGTCTGGAAATCTGAAGGGAAGACTATTTCCCATGAAACGCCTAATACTTCCTGGTGCTTGTCAAAGTGGAAGTATCCTGGCAGTATTTTTGCCTGGACCATTTTGGTACTTTGGATTCTGGTCATTGCATGACTAAACAGTGCAGAGGCAAGAGGAGAAGCAGCTATTTCTTTCCTTGCATCTGAATTACTTAAGAGAATTTTCAGAGTTTATGCGCGATGTGAAAAGGAACCAAGGCAAAGTTTACAACAACAGGTGTTGCAACAACAACAGTAACTTTTATTAGAGGAAATGATGTTTAAACTCTTTGGACACATATGCCTTTGTTTAGGTCTGCTGTCTGCCACCAAACATATCTGCTTGATCATCTGAAAAAAATGAATGAAACGCACAAGGACTGTGAGGAACAGCAAGCCTGAAGAAGGGCATATCTGCCCAAAAGCTTGTTCATCTTTTTTTCTCCATTAGTTTCTGTAGTTAAATATCTTTTTTCCTGCTACAAATCATGTTTGGCCGGGAACCTCACATTTGCCTCCACAGCCACACTACTGTTGGAGCAGGCAATGGTAAAACGTAAGCGAAAGAGCAAATCTGACTCTCTCTCCCTGCTTCTCCTTCCGCCCTTAATTGTTCCCCAATTTTCTATTTTTATTCTGGTATGCTCAATACTCTGTTGTGTACAATTTATCAGCCTTGCAATATATCCCAGAGACACTTCACAGTGAAAATGGGACTGTTAGCTTGGGTGGCTCTTTGTACACAATGGTCTAGACAAGAAATTAAGTAAAGTATGAACTCCCAAATGATGTCTAAACTGAGATGTATGTGGCTTTAAGGTATTTCTTTTTTATATATCCAGCAATTGGATTTATAGGACCCTGATAAGTGGCATCAGACAATGCAAATAATCTGTCATCAGACAAATTTATAGTGTCTTTATGGGTGATATTGATTTTTTTGGGGGTGTTTTTTTGGCATTATTTGTCTTCAGAATTGAGACTGTGTAGTTCAATTAAAACCAGTATAATTGTTATTAAAAATTAAATGAAAGGGTTATGGTAAAAAGGTTAGGTTAATGGATCTGTTAATATAAATGGTCACTGGAAATATGGAAAGCAAGTATCGAACATGTCTTTTTCCTGCTACCACCTCTTCTTGGAAAACAAATCAACAGCATTGGTCTCCATTTGATGATAGGTAAAGACAAGAATCTATTTTAGGCCTAAAACCCTGAGTAGTAGCCCTTCCAACATCATGTCTCATGCTTTGTTTGTGAAGTAGCTGAAGTCCATAGGATTTTTCCTACTCACTCTTGGATTTCTTGGTTCTTTCTAAGGTGGAAGTTTTTACCACACAAGTTTTAACTGCATTCGGGTTTATGTTTGTTCTGGTCATATTGATCCTATTGTCTTTTACTAGTTAACCTCTTATTAGAATACTGAGTTTCAAATCCATAAATTATTTTATTTCAACATCTCTTTTGACAGTATTTGTCCAGGTGCAGATCTACAGTATTCAAAATTATTTGTTCCCTCTAGCTCCATTATTTTTCTTTTTTCTGATTTCAAAAGAATTTTTTTCATGTGAATTGAGTTTCAAATTGGCTATGAGACTGCAAAATTGCACACAACATTAGACCATATTCTATACAGTCACCAGAAATTAAATCTGTTCCTAATCAAAATTACTTCATGACTCTCCAGACTGCTTAGGCCTTCTTATAAATTCTGTGGTCTTAGGGAGTAAAGTAAGACTGTTTGTAAAATCTGTTGCTAGATCTGAACCAGCATGAGACTGATTATTCAGGAAAAAAAAAATATTTCTTTTCTTGGAACAAATATAGAAGAAATGATAGTGCATTTCTGTAGGTTGACTCTGTAACTTTTAATAAGTCAGAAATTCCTTTCAACTTTAGTATTCAAGGACCAACTTTTTTTTTTTTTTCCTCAGAAGAGTTATTGACATTTCAATACTGTTAAATCTCATTGGCTACCTCTTGTCTATCAATTCTGGTTTGGTAAGAGATCGTTCTTTAGGTGAATCTTGGAATTGCAGAATATCCTGACTAGGAAGGGACCCATCAGGATCATCTGGTCCAACTTCTGGCCTTCCACAGAATCATCCCCAAGAGATGAACCAGTGATGAGATGAACCTGTGCCTGAGAGCATTGTCCAAACTCTGCTTGAGCTCTGTCAGGCTGGTGCTGTGACCTCTGTCCTGGGGAGCTGCTCCAGTGCCCAACCACCCTCTGGGGGAAGAACCTTTGTGGTGGTCGTGTATCAGAGCAAGGATGCAGCAATGCTTCCTGCAATGTATATTGGAAGTGAATTGGGCATGCAAATAGCAATTAGGAGTATCATGTTAGATAATGATATCAGATGTATACTAACATTTTTTAAGAATGTATCAAGTAATATTTTATTTCTGGGGGTCTCTGCATTATTCCTTTGTGGCAGCTTGTATCACTATGTGCGTGTATAAATAAAAGAAAAACGAAAAGTAAGTTAGAAGAAATGGAAAGCTAATGATTCAAGAAATCACATAGCATCAGATAATTCTATTCTGAAATCATAGCAGCAGCACCCAGAGGCATAAACTCCCCAAATTGTTTGCAAAAAAACCCCACTGATAGATCCAGTGATACAGAA
This sequence comes from Zonotrichia leucophrys gambelii, assembly GCF_028769735.1. Classification (NCBI taxonomy): domain Eukaryota; kingdom Metazoa; phylum Chordata; class Aves; order Passeriformes; family Passerellidae; genus Zonotrichia; species Zonotrichia leucophrys. The sequence continues at coordinate 22,164,003 of NC_088176.1, forward strand.
GCCTGAAGGCATTCTTTATTAGTACCTAATGTTTCCTGAAAGAAACATTTTGCAGACATTAAAATATATGTTCTTGTTTAATTTTATAATCCAGTTTCTTTGACATTTATTTACTGGTGCTTCATCTTACTATATGGCTTTAATCTTTGGCATTATCTTTGCAGCTTTACAGCTGTATTTCAGGATTCTCTAACAGATTGCTACCTGTACTTTAAGCAAAATATTTTTATTTTGTCTTCAGTACTGTCTTTTATTTTCAGCTTTCCACACACCTTTTTAAGCATCTCTTTCCTATAGGCTTATGTGGCTCTCAGTGGAGCAAAGGGAATGAATGCCAGAAGAGCCCAAATCCACATTTCTCAGCCAAGCCTTTAATATTTGCAGTGGGATTTGTCTTCAGCTGTAGTCCATGATGTAAAGGTGGATTAGTTTGTGTTTTGACATTATTCCTTCTGTGCCAGCTCAGCCTTTTATCTGCTGTTGTGTTTATTCAGAAACGTGTAATCTAAGATTAGAAATGCAATTGGTCATAGGAGTCCTAGGCTCAGAACCTTCTGTTCATCACCAAGAGTCAAAGAAACAAATTAAATGGACAGACATTACTAAACTGTTCCTTTTGAAGAGTCAGCTGTTGCTTCTGATGAAGTTGGTGCTTTTCTAGCTTTGCCCAAAAATAAGATTCCTAAGTGTTAGCTCTCTGTAGAGGAAAAGTGTCTTCAGAAGTGATACCGAGCATAGGAACAGTGTTCTGGCAAGCCGGACCAAGGCTTGGGATCTCATATTTCAGGAAAGCTGTATTTGGGCTGGGCTAACTATGCCAAAAAGAATGTTGTTGAGAAGGCACCAGTGTTCAGGTCTGTCTTTCTCCCCACAGTAAAATCTTCATCAAAGAGAGAATTATGTAGCTCTTTTTTTAAAAAAATGACAGAATTTATTGCCCTGAGACTGAATATGCGAGCGCGTCTGGCAGCAAGGGAAGGAAAGAGGAGCTGCAGGAGAGTGAATACTGAGGTTTCAGAAATTGGCATGAATTCCTCTTTGTTTCCCATCTGGTTCAAAATGAAGACGTTCTTGATCACAATAGAAATATTCTCACCTAGCTTGTTACTCCTTCAAACTATGTCAGTTCATTTAAGTGAATTTCAATTATATGCCCACTCGCCCTTGCCCAATGGAAGATTGAGGGATAAATGCTTGCATTGTGGTAAAATTCCTGAAAATGAAGTTGATCCTGGAGGAGAAACACAATGCAACTTTTGTATGGAAAAATCAGGGTGAAGTATCATTTTAATTTAAGAGGACAACTCACTTCAGTTTAAGAATTTGATTGGCTGATGATTTTTGACAAGCAATGTCACTTCAAGAAGATTCAGATGAATGAATTCCAGAGCTCAGATCTAACAGCTGACTCCAAAATGCTGCAACTTTGTGTATTAATGGATTGGTTTTGGACCAGAGGGGGGTAAAAAAAAAAGATTGAAATGGTATGTAATTATGTGGTTAACCTTAGCACTTATGTTTTCTCTGTCATTGCAAAGCCAGTAATTCCAGTAATTTAACAAAGTAATCAGAACAGCCAAAACCCTCAGATTTTCCTTTTTTCATCATCATAAAACCCATCTGAATAGTGATGGAACTCAATAAATTGCAAAATCAAAAGTCAGGCTAGCACATTCAGTTTACAGTCTTGTGTTATTTAATAATTGGATTGCACTTAAAAACTCTTGACTGTGTGGGCAAAGGAAATATTGTTGGATGCTTCAGCATGAATGAGTGTTTTTTTCTATTCATTTGTAATATTGAAAAGAAGAAAATATCCTTATATTTTTGCAACTGGAGGCTGGATAGGTAGGAAAAAGCAATTGGATTCCTAGCACAAATCCTTTGAAATGCTGCAGTTTTCTTGTGTGCCAGTCTTTGTTCTTGAATGTACTTTTTGCATACTTTAAAGTGGCACCTGTTCATGCCAGCTTTAAATTTGTATAGAAAAGTTCTTTTACTTGGATGTGGAACAGTATGGTAAATGCTTCTCTTGGTCTCTACTCTTTAAATTTGACTTTTAAATCTCTTGTGGTCAGGCTGTGAAAGGGTAAGTAGGTGCATTTTACAGCAATCTGAGGACTAATCCAGAGGCAATCTGCATCTCCAGATTTTGGCAACAGGGTGTGTTATCAGTTTCTTTCCAAATATTTTCTTTTGTACTGTTTGATTATTCACTTTTAAGATCATGTGCTTTTCCTGCTCTATCTTTATTTGAATTTTATTATGGTTTCCTACCAGTCTGTAAAAGGCAAACCCATGGAATAGGCACATGGCCCCCTGAAGCCATGACAAAAGGCATCATTAGAGTCAAAATCTTAAAAGGTTGACAATATTCTCTGGACAAATTTTTAATAGTCTGTAGGTCACTAAAGCAATGTTCCTGTTTGTTATTTGTTTCTTATGGCTTTTGGGTTTCCTACCCTTTTCCCAAAACATTATATCCTCATTTAACATTTTCTCTAACAAGCTGTGACTTGGGAAATGGTTTAAAGGGAAAAGTTATTGCCAGAAGGGTTCCAAAAATACAAACTGGTGAAACTATTTGAAGTAATCATCATAGCTTGAAGCTTAGATTTTCCCTCTAAAGTGCTTTTGCACAAATATCTCCTGTCTTTGAAGTCAATGAAGAGATTCACTATTGACCTTCTTGATCAGTCAATTGATCTGTCTTTTTACAGAGTAGGGCTTGCAAAAATGTATTTGTTACTCATTCTAGTATTGCCAAAATTAATAAAATGTTTGTTTGATTTATTTGCAATGTGTTCTTGAGACGCTCCTACTGTCTGCTGGTTAATATACAAAATTTTCTTCTTTGTAGAAAAATTGTTTAGAATCAAGCTCTAGCTTAGCCACCAGCTTTGTGGCAGTGTTGAGCCTGCCACAGCAAGATGTCTGGCACCCCCAGTTCCCCCCTGCCTTCCACACTGTGTTAGTCACTTTTCCCTCTGGAATTCTGCATTTCCAGAGATATGTGCAGCTGGCAGGGAAGTTGTAGGTAAGCCTTTGGCTGAAAACTCTTTCCAACAAATAACTCCTCTTACTGGAAACTGTGTTTCTCACAGTGATGGTTTTAATATCTGTGTGTGTGTTTGATGGGGTGGATAAGGAGAGTGGGATAGACCAAAATATAGGTTAAGGTATGTTGGAACAGAGCCACATGGAAATCGTAATTTGGTTCCCTCATGTTCTCATTCTCTTTGATGATCTATGAGTCTCAGATGGACTGAAATCTATTTTATAGACACATTTCTCTCCTTTGCAAGCCAGTACTTTGTCAATAAAGTACCTTTGTCAACATAGTACCATTTCTATTAATTGCAAATGAAAAATAATTTAACAGCCTGGGAAATTTCTATAATTCTTTAAAAAACAATACTAAAAATAATTTAAAACAGTGAAAAAACACATTGCTGTTCCTTTTTTGTGTCTTTTTTGCTTTAGTGTGTCTCCCATTTTTTAACAAATTTAAATCCAATGCGCTCATTCACAAAACACTTTAGGATCAGTAAACCACAATTTTGCTACCAAAGGAGTTTTGTTTGCTGGTTGTGCTTGGTGTGGAGCACTAGATCCCTGTGACACTTACAAAAATTAATTTTATAGGACAGGAACGTTGAGAAATATATTGTAAAAATAACGTGTGCCTTATTCACATTTTAACATTTAAAAGGAGGGTCAAAAGACCACCAATTTTAATTTATTTTCTTTTCTACATTGCCAGTAAATGATGTGTTTGGTACTTACAGTGTGTTGGTAGCCAATGTTACAGAAAAGTCTCGTGTCAAATGCTGCATTTTACTATCACCAAATTTTACATCCTAAATTGGAGAGTACCAGCTAAGTTCTCTAGAGTTGAAATCTGATTTAACTCTTCTCTCAAATCTAGATGAAGTTCAGAGAGTTTCCAATGTTTTCTAACTAAATTTTGAAAACATTTTTGTATTTTGCACAGTACCTCTGCATGTTCAGCTAAATGAGATTATTGTTTATTTCTTCTGCTGTAAATTAATTTGCAAGTTTTTAATAACTGCTATAGAATAATCTGTTCTCTGCCTGAATAGTATTCCCAGTTTATTTTTTCATGACATCTTCTTTTCAACTTCCAGAACTGCCTTCTAAAGGTTGTGTTACCAGAAGAATATGAAGTAGTCCTTGTTGCATGATTCATAAACTATTCAAAACTGAATATTTCATTCACTAAGTGTGTTTTACATTATCTAAAGTTAGTGCTAAAATACATGGGAGGCATTGTCTTTTTTTACTTTATTTATTTTATTTTAGCAGTGTCCTGTTCCTTTAAATTTCATTCAGGTCCTCTCCCTATTGTTGGTTCTTTGTCCTCAAGACTAGATGTACAATATGGGGATCTCATTTTTCCTTTTGGCTGCCACCATTGAGTGTCATTCATTTTTTTATTGTGTTTTCTGGAGAGTGTCCCAGTTCCATCTCTCCTATGGCTGATATTGTCAATGTCATGTTGTCCACATTAATTGCCACTAGGAGGAAAGCACCTAGCCATGTGTACCTCATGCTTTGTTGCTTGAATTAGGTGCCTTGTGATCCAAAGCTCTGAAATATATTGAGCTGATATCATGTGCCTGGCCCTGTTAGTTTCAAAGCAATTTTGGCAATAAAAATGTTTTGTGGTTTTGGGCATGACATTAACATTTGTTTCCCCTTAGTTCTTGTTCCATTTCCTTGATAAAAAGTCTTTGATGCCCAAGGGGGTGACCTTTTACTTCATATTTCCATAAATTGAGTATTCATGTAGTTGCTAAAGAAATGACATGTGTAGCTTGGCAATTCAGAGTCTGCAGTTTGGTCTCTGCTTTGGTGGAGTTTTGGTGGCCCAGATTTCCCTGCATGCATGTTGGGGTCTCTCCATGTCATTTATATCTCAGACCAGAAGCTTGCGGGACACTGGGATATTTTAAATTAACAACTCACTTTGAGGCAGAATTTCATAGCTGTCAGAAGATATTTTTCTTCTTTCTTTGAGTTTCATGGCTCACTACCTGTCTGCTTTCTCATCAGCTGGATAACTGCCAGTGTGATGGTTACTGATAACATGGTTCTGGGGTGTATTTGTTTTTTCTTCTGGGTCTTGATTACTTCGCTGTCTCCTTTGTGCTGCTGGAACTTAAACTCGGCAAAAGATGCTTTTAACCATCAGTGTTATTCCTGGGAAGAGGCAGGGCCTGACATCTCCCTGTCTGTGTCTGCAGTCATCTCCCAAGGACTTTTTTATACCCCTTGGTGGAAACAGAGGTTAACACTTAAATCAAATTCTTTTAAAAATCCCACACTGTGTGAAGTCTTGAATACAGGATCAAATAAGCTTTCAAAATGCTGCTCAACTTCAGGCAGGATTCTTTCAGAAGCAAAGCACAGCAGATAGACCTAGCAATATCATAAACTTATTAAAAATATGGGTGACTAAGCTATTGTTGAAAGGACAGTGCAATATCTGACACACCATGGTTTGTAAAATTTGCAATTTGAAAATAAGAAGAGATATTTTCAGGAGGGCATTTATAAGTACAGTGCATTTTTTTCATTTTTTTCTTCCCAGTAGGGAAGCCTGTGAATTTGTTGTTATGAAATAACTTTTGGGTTTTTTTTAACAGGAGACCAATCTCAGTAAATTAGATAACTGAAAGCATCTACATATGAGGTTATGGTCTGGCAATATTATTAAAGCACGTGTGCCTATTTTGGAATCTCACCGGTGCAATGGTACGATGTCTTGCTGGGAGAAAGGAACTTATTTGGAGCTGGGATCCATTAGTTGGGATGGCTTCTCTACCTTGCCTTCAAACAAGGAAAATGCAAAACCTTGTGCAGTATGATTTGCCATAGAATCATTATATCATATTGATCAGTGGTTTTGTACAATAAGAAGCATTCCCCATCAGAAGTATACAATATAATTTATTTTGGGGCACTAGCATCATATATTTGCAATTCTGAAACTACTCTAAGAGTGAACTTTGTGTTTCTTACCTGAAGAGTAGACATGAATAAAACTTGGCAAAGACTTTAAAAGAAATGCAAAAAAAAAATTATAAATAAATAAATAGAATCATTACAAATACCCAAAGGAACCAAAAGAAAACTCCTAACAAGACTTTAACTTGTTCAGTATAGTAGTGCAGTAATTTATGTTGATTATTTATAAAAAAGACACAACATATGCTTCGTTTCTTTCCTGTTTTCCATTTTAATGTGAGGGAATGGCCAGTAAAGGATTAGGAGATGCATTTTGTGCCAGTCATCCCAGAGCAGAGTGGAGTGTACCTCAGTGTCAAGTGACAGGGAATTAGTAGGTATTAAATAGAGTAAGAAGGTACATTGACGAAAAGAAGCTACTGCAGAGGAAGAGGAAAGCAAAATTAAAATTTATTTCTATTGAAAAATGAGAGGCTAATACACTTTGTTTAGCGTTTTATTGGAGGCTTGCATGCTTTCGGAAATATAGAAAATTCTGTAGCAGTATGTATTAGCTGTCTGCAAATTTTGGACTATCAGTTTGCCATGTGCATATGTATATTTATAGATACACTTTTGGGGAGTGATGGAAGGGCAGGGAAAATGTGATTTAAGTCTCACAAAAGAACAGGATTACATTATTATAGATGAGCCTTTGGTTTCTTCTAGAGTTAAGTACTTCCAAATGGAAACAGTTGAATTCAGAAATTCTCACTGCTTGCTTGCTTATGGGGAGTGTATGAATATAATCTGTACAAAACATTAAACAATAAAAGTAATAGTCTCTAAGGGAAAGGGAATTATTTTCTTTTGAAACCATGATGTCATGGTCTTACCTCACCTTTAGTTTCAGCCAAGCAAATAATGTGTACTGAGCTCTCTATCATGTACCATTATAATTAGCTCTGTCAGGTCTTAGCCCTGCAACCCTCATGCAGATAATATGATAATATGTCTTCATAACCAAGTGACCTTACATGCACAATATTTCTCCCCTTATGAAGATTGCATGTCTATAAAGTAATTGAGTCTCAGAGGCTGCAGTGAGTGAAGATTTAGATGATTGGACTTTCGGGGCAGTGATGTATGACCGTTATTATTCTACTTGTCAGAGAGCTGCGTACAAGCAAGGATGGTCACAAGATGACAGGGATGAAAGGTTGTGTTTCATTAAAAAAAATATTGCTGTTAATCACCACTCTATTCTTTTCAAAGTCATGGAGGAAAGAAACTCTTTTTTCATTTTAGCTCTGGTTAAGAATTTAAACGTCCACATGTAGTGGGCCTTCAGAGCCTAGTTATCCAGCTTTATTATTGCTTAACTAGAGAAATAAATTATTATTTCAGTTAATAAGTACAGCAAAATTCTAGACACTGAGACCACCTGTATATTTTTATCAGATCATTTTAAATTAACATAAAATGCATCACACTAAACTAACATTAAATGCATTAAATCACGTTTTGCCGACAGATTTAAATAATTATAACACGTGCTATGAAGCTGGTACAAAATCAAGCCATACTGAATTCAGCTATTTTTGCTTTTACTAATTTGTTTGGACAGTTGCAGTGCTTGAAACATTTATATTTCCATACTTTGTAAAAGCAAATGTTTTTTTTCCCTCACCAAGCTGTTTTGTAGCTGTAAATTTATCTTATGATATCATAACAGCTGGAAACTTGTAGCTTGACAAGGTTTTGTTTCATATTTAAACAGCTCAGAAATTATGTTTGAAACATAATATATTTCTCTCTGTGAGACTTTTCTCATTTTGTTGCACATTATCTTGGAAATATCTGCAATATATTATAAAACAGATTATTTATGCAATCCTTTAGTTAATAATTCCTAATGATTTATATATGTAGCAGATCTTTCTTATATACATTTAAAACAGACCCAAACTAGGCCAAAATAATATTTACTGGCAAGTGCTATATAATGGAATACGGATGTAAGTTCTGGAAAGCTGATGAACAAAAAAGTTTGGCAGTAGTTTTAGTGAGTGGAAAGTTCTAATAGAAGCACATCTTTTCTGGAGAACTGGTTTCAGAAGTCTTTAAATCTTCACAGTTAGGAAATTTAACTGAGATATAGCAGCTCTGACACAGAAAGAGCTAATCAGATGATTCTTGGCTATACATAGTAAAGCAACAATTTATTAACTAAAATTAGCTGCTGCATCCTTCCAGGATTGACTCCCACAAGGGCAATTTTATGAGTGCAAACAACAGAAAAAGAGAATGAAATCTCTGTATGACAAAAAACAAATCAAGTTTTCTTACCTTTCCCCCTGGGCACATTTTTAACCTAACATGTACTTGTAGAGTTATTTGCAAGCTCATCTTCTCTATTATTAATGAGTTTTTAAACAGTAATGTTTTATGTGATTTAGGCCCTGTATGCACTGCATGAAAAGTGATACTACCTGTTCCAAAAAAGAATAAAAAAATTATATTTGAGTCAGGAAAATAAAATCCCCCCAAATTATAAGCATTTAACATCTATATTATCATGTTGCAGTGCCAGTCAGGAGCACAAGCCTGAGACTGAGTCCTCTATTAAACTGGCCTACTCTTTATATGTATTAGGGACATAACTTGGTAAATCAAGCAAAATTCATAGTTTATACCTAAAGTTGGTGTCTCTTCATGTAGATTTTCATGAGGCAAATCACTAGACTGCTAAGTCATTCATAACATTAATAAGAATTTTAGTTGCTTTCCTTGATATGTCTGTAGAACAATCTTCAAAGCATTGGAAGTTATGAAATGCACAAGGGTCACTAAGGACCTGAACTGAAATGAAGAACTTACCAAAACCTCAATAGGAATGCAAAAAAAGAAGAGTTAACAGCCCATTATACTTTTGTATATCCTTTTAGATGAAGGAAAAAGACTGATACCTTCCAGTCAAATGGAGGGCTGATGTGAGTGATCTGACTCCTCTATCGATGTGACATCTGACTCACTGTTAACAGTTATTGGTGTTGATAGGCACACCCCACACAGAGAGCCAAATGCAGTTGTTTTGATCCCTTGTTCTTTTATTTCTATTCCTTCTCCCTGTTTTCTGTCACAATGTCATGTTGAATCATTGTTTGGTGGCACATGCAGGACCTCTCAAGTACTGAGGTATCAGACTTCAGGAACTGCATTGAAATGAATATAATAATGAGAACCAGAAGGCAGCACAGACCCTTTGCTCAGGGAAGGAGGCAGCTAATAAGTGTTGTTAGTGGATTCTGGGGAGAAGAACCAGAGGTGCATCCTGTGGACAAGCAGGTATAGACTTGTCTCAGGGTCCAGTTACAGGCACACTGAGAAGATCAATGTTGATGCCTGTCACTTTGTACACATCAAGATGCTTATTTGAGAAAACAGACCAGTGGTATATAGAGCAGCATTACAGATACATATATATATGTGTGTGTTTGTATATATATGTGTGTGGGCATAAATATATATATATAAAACAAAGAAGTACTGTGCTTTTTAGATTCCCGTGTATGTCTTGCTAGCTCAGCTTTCCATAGTCTTTTGGAAGGAAACAGATCTTTATCTTCCTCCCTGTTGCTTTTCCTGGTCACATCACCTTGAGATGCTGAACTGTCTGGGTCTGTGCATACATCTTCAACGTGCATCCATACCGTGGGGTCTTTTCCCATCTTGTTTAGGCAGTCCCTGAGGTGGCACTCAGCTTTCAGATCAATTGGTGCTTTCTGTGTGTGCCTGTTTGGAGCGTAGATTAAAATTTGCTTTCTGATTTTTTAAGCTTTTAGATAGAACTCTGGATACTTGTTCCATTTTGTCTGAGTCAAAAAGATTGACAAGGATGAGAAGTTTGAATACTATTCCAGCTACAGCCTATTTTTGTATGTGTTGATGTGTATATATGCTTGCATGACAATAGTTCTATTTACAGCAATAGAAACAGCAATGATTGATGTGGCCTAAATGTTTCCATTTGCTTATAATTATATGACATTTATAGCTATATGAAATAATTTAGTGCCTTATTTCTGTCCAGAGGAGATGATTTTTTCAGAGTTTTTTTCAGTCTTTTTCTAACATTTAGTCAGATAATCCTATTGTTTTTCATGTATTTATAGATTCATGCAGTCCAAAGCAATTTAGGCTGTCTTGATGTTCTGTACCTTATAGGCCTTGCATTTCACAAGGCATCACATGTAATTATCCCTTAACTGCACTCCATAAGCTGTATTTGCTAGTGTCTATCTTCCATGAAAGCCCTGGTTTGATTCATAAATGTAGACTCTACTGATTTACCTGTTGGCCTGTTCAAATTGTTAATGACCATATGGTAAGAAATGTGTCTAATTCTGCTTGGCTTCCACCTTCAGCCTTGAGAGCTACTTTGGTAATATTGGTACTGAATATTAGTCCTTTGATGTTTAGTATTTTGTCCTCATGTAAATAGCTACAGAGAGTAATGAAATCACCTCCCAGTTTCTGGGGTTTTTTTATAAACTAAAAGCACTGTACAGTTGAAACCCCTCTATTTTCTCCAGCTGTTGAGAATGGATTGCAGCTCTTTTCATCACTTTTTCTGATTTGTCAACACACTTTAAAAAATATTAAACTGTCAGAACTCTTTTTACTAATCTGGTCTCATGAATGAACAGAAGTAAAATAATTTCCCATGCTTGCTGTACTCCTTTGTTCAATTCCCCTCCCTGTCTCTTTAACCTTCAAAATTAAAAGCAATTACTTTAACCCATCTTCCTTTAACGTCATTAGGACTTTCTGTTAAATTCTTGCCCACCATATTCCCTAAGTTAATTTTCAGAAGCTCTCCTTTGTGCTAGACAGTCTCACATTTTATGGATGTGGCCAGTCCTCCCTTGTCCCCAGTATAAACCCTTAGGAGATGGTGACACCCTGATGACTGGCATGTCAGCTAACCCAATCTACTTAACTTTTATTTTGTTGCTAATGCATGGTACTAATTTAGTATCAGCTGTTTGTTACAATGTGAGTTCATAACCTGGTTTTGCTTTTTGTCAAAACTCACTACTAGTGACTTGGACAAGAATGGACAAGAATGCCTTTTGTTTGTCAATCAGTATCTGCCTCTACCCTTGCTTCCAGCACCACTAAGCCCTGGGAGTATTCTGTGCTCATGCAGATGTAGAAAAAGGTGAGATGATGGTATAATGCAGTTGTAGTGTTGATTCACCCATCTTCCAGAAACACCCCAAGATTGTGCAGGAGGCCACATAGGTTGGACTGGGGCTGAAAGTGAGAACATTCTTGAAGCCAATTTTCCTTTCTGCCTTCTCATTTTGGGAAGTGTATAATGATAATCTACGTCACTTTGTCTGTACCAGCATGTATTTTTCCCTATTTAGCTGAAGTATGAATATATCTATTTGGTTTTGCTTTATGAAACAGCCCTTTCATCCAATTCTTTCTGCTTAATGTAATTAGTTTGCACCAGGAATAAGTGGTTGGTGGCTTACCAAAGTTTTCTTCTCAGTCATCTGTTTTATTTTCTGCCTGTTAGTACTGGGAAAAGAATACACACTTTCATTAAACCTAACAATTTAAAGGTAACTTTTAATTTGCATTTTGGAAAAAACTGTATAAAAATTAATCAGATACATTTGGCCTCATCAAAGACAAATCTAGAGGACAAAATGTTTTAACTTTCTTGTCTTTTTGGGATACAATCAATTTACTTAGAAATTACTTTGCCATGTAATCCCACTGCCTTCCACATTTCAAGAGTTATAACTACATGCAGAAGTATCTGTAATTATTGAGATGGTGAAAGGAAATGTGTTTTATAGTTATTTAATACTAAAGTATTCCACCTAGGGATGTCTTTTAAGTGTTGCTGCTAGAAGACACCGAAGACCTTGCAAAACTGAATGACTTCTACATGAGGATGATCCTGAAGAGGAAAAAAAAAAAGACTAGCTGGGGAAGATATTTAAATTTCCATATTTTATTTCTTCCTCTATGTTTTGAAAATTATGTGATCATTTGTATTTTAGAATCTCTCTGTGAGTATCACAGAGGTTACCAAAAGGATTGTTTCCAAAAGCATTCAAGGTGGGGGCATTTTACTAGTCGTCTGGTAGTTAAGATACCTGAACTACAAAATGACATCCACAGGGCAGGACAGAACACTGAAGAGGTCTTTCTTCAACAAAAGGGTATTGGCGGCCAAGCATGTATCTGGATTTTTGATTATTATTTTCATTTAAATGTCTTATTTTGGCCAGTTCTTAATATGCAGAAAAACAGCTGTTGAAAAGGTCATACTAGACTGACCAAATAAAAGAATCTGCAGGAAACTTACAGGTTTTATCAAAGAAAATTTGTAGGTTTCCTCAGCTGTGTCAGCTTCACATAGGCCCAGACATAATCTTTTTCTCTGAGTGTTAGAAACCAGCCATTGACCAGGAGAATTTTTTGGTGGCTCTCACATATTTCACCAATCAAGGTATCTTTGTGTAGTTAACAGCAGTTAACTGGAATTCAGTACTTTATCAGCCTAAGTGCTATTTCTGAAATACTTAACTGCATTAAAAGCTAGGAAGTGGTTTTTTAAAGGTTAGCAGTGAAAGCAAAATTCAGTATATTTAGTAACTTCTTTTAATTGGTGTTCTGTGTCCCTCTGTGTGTTCTTTGTTCCTCACTTCTCAGGTACTTCTGTGGTTTACAAAGAAATAACCCACAAATGTTCTTACTCTATTGTTTCCTTTTAGAGTCTTAGTTTTTAACCAATTTTTCATAGATAGTCTTTCATACCTGATGAAGTAGTTCCTCATCAGAGAATATTGTTTGAATATCTGATTTAATAAAAACATATGCCATAACTATAAGCTCTTGTGACATGGCAACCCTAACGTTATCCAGATCTTGCTGACGTGTTTGCATTATTTGTCAAATTCTTTGATAATGGAATTCCTTTGCTCAAAAAGAAAGAGGTAGCCCCCAAAACTGCTTTCAGTGCTAGCCTGCAGAAACCAGAACCTGAGCTGATGAATATTTTAAAACCTGACACATACCAAGCCTGTGAATCGCCACAAAAATATGCCCCAAGTTTTTTCTCTGTGCATGCTGTCCTGGGAAGAGGTGCTGGGGAGAATGGCTCTGCACCTCAGAGCCATATATTTGTTCACAGCAACTGCAACTTTTCTGCTCTTCGAGGTGAGTTGTAGAAACTCATGAGAATAAGTATTGCAGTGAAAATATGTGGTTTTTCAGTGTGTTTGGCCTGATCAGTGAGGTGAATGAATCCTGCTGATGTTTATAAATAAATAGTTAGAAAATATTCATGTGTAATATAGGAATCTTTTACATAATATTTTTGTTCCAACAAATCTCGGTGGCTTCTTATTTCAAAATTTGACATTTAAAATATTCATACCTTCTTTCTTTTACAAAAAGCACAAATAATACTTTTTTGTCTGTAAGGCTGTTTTTATTAAGGGTTCTCATAATGCTTTGCCATTTAGAGATAATTTCTCTAGATTTTTTGCTAACAGATGTTTCTTCTGGTAATTTTGTTTTAAAGAGTATAGCATGTCAGATCTGTCAATGCAAACTAAAAAATTGTGCCACGAGTCCTGTACCATGCAACTTTTGCTGAAGGTTTGTTAAGATACAGGAATAACATCTCTGAGGTGTGGATGTTATCTGTTTTTAGTGGAGTTTTGTTGTAACTGACTATTGGGAAGAATGTTTATAAAGTGAGTGCTGTCCTTAAGCTACAGAACTTGAGCTGAAACTCTTCCAATTGTTGCTTCAGCAGTGTGAGCCCCATTATACTCACTGGGACCCCTGAAAACAATCCATCTGAATTATTTTCTATCCAGCAGCAACTGCCCCAAGAAGGGCAGTGGTTTTGTACTCAGGCACATGAAGATTAAAAAGCTTGCTCCAGCTAAAAGTCTTGGGCTTTCTGACCTGTCCTCCAGCAGAGCAAAGCAAAGCACAAGTACAAAGACATTTCGATGTGCATGTAGCTTCTGTATTCCATCAAAGCTGGGTGGTAAAGTATTCCAGTAGCTGAGGCTGAAGTAACTGTTGGGAGACAGGGGAAGAATGTTTGTCTATGAAGCTGATGTTTGTTAATATAGCAGCTTGTATCCAACCTGTTTCCTCTTAAACCTAGAGATCTGAACAAAAACGCTGCTAATGGAATACAGTGAAACACCAGGGTTGTTTTAGTTTGTGGGGACTCTGGGGTTTGTTTCATTTATCAATACCTGAGGATAGTTTAAATAAGCATAATAGAAGGAAGACTGACAATAGGTTACATGTTTTGGGCAAAGGAATTGCACATGAGAATCTGAAAAAAGAAATGTTATTTTATGTAGTATTATCTTGCAATGCGGTGCTCTTTAACAAAACCAGTAAAGTGCAAGATTTTGGAAAGACATTTAGAAGTGTGTGTTTGTAGCTACTGTTTCCCTGCTGGATTTATGATACCTTTATTGCTCTTTATGCTAATGAAAGTACAAAAATATGAAATAAAAAACTAGTAAATATTGAGTTAATGGTATGGATAGAAAAAAATCCAAGACATGATAAAATTCAGTGCTGTGTTACAGTAGAGAAAAAAAATGCAGTGGCACCACTTCCTGAAGGCAACTGAATTTTTGAATGTGCCTGAAAACTCCAAAAGAGTAATATAGAAATGTGTAATATTTAACTAATTATTTCAAATGGAATTGAGAAACAGCCTTCAAAGACTGTAATTAAATAAACTCTGGTAAATAAACCTTAAAGTATTAGTTTATAATGGGGAATGGAGAGGAAGCTTACTACTGGGGCTGGAAAGTGGCCGGTCTCCAGAACAGAGAAGAATTTTGACCAAGAAATACAAATATTGTTTCAATTGTATTGATACCTAGATGGAAACAGTGCAGCAATTAACTTCCAGTTAATCTTCTGGTGCTAAATCCAAGCATATGAATGCCTATTCCCTTAAAGGATGTGAATTGGATGAGATGATGACATTTTTCATGATTCCTCTCTTTCTAACTAGCTATGCTCTTGTAAGCTAATTTAAAGGGTGTGCATGTTTTCTGTTTGATGTGTATTATGAATGCCCAAAAATGTAACAATTTGTGGTCCTTTATTCTGCCTCCTTTCCCCATTATTTCCTTTCCATATTTCATTTTAAAAGTCATTAGTGGGAATGATTCTCAGCCAGGAGGGGTGTGTCAGATAGTTTTCTTAGACAGTATTCAACCCCATAATATTGATTATAATGTACTGTAGGGCTGGGTATATTGTGGTTAATCTTCCTTACTATAGAATAAGCAAATTAAGTTTTCTGGTAAAGATCAGAGGGCTCTGTCTGTATGCAATCTTTTATAATCAGGAGAAAATAAGATGGCCTCTTATATGACCTTAAGATGATCTTATATGCCAGGTCTTGTAATTCACCTTGCACATATGCAAGTGCAGTGATTCTCCATCTTTAGTTGCTATTGGAAATCTGTAGGAAATTACAATTTTGAGAAAATGGAGTATCAGTGAAACTATATTTGAAAATTTGAATTTTAAAATAAAATGTGGTAAATTGGATATTTTTACTTATAATATGAACATAAGCATAGAAATATATTTATATATATTAAGAAGAGGTAAAATCAAAGCATGGTATCATGCCAAAACAATCCACAGGCCAAGATGAGGATTGCTTCCTTGTTTTTTTCACTTTCATACATCATCTGTCTTAGACAAGAAGACTTGGCTTTGTAGTCCTTCCTAGCTGTTGTAAATTGAAAATAGTGTTGCAGTACTATTATTATGATTATGATTATGATTATTATTATTCTCTGCTATGTAAAGAAATACTATGAATCTTAGAAGAAGAAGGATTTTCCATTAGATAAAACCTGACATTGTGTACTGTTCTCTAGCTATTGACAGATGCCTACCTTGAACAAGAATTATATTAATAAATATCTTCCACTAGGAGCCTCTAACTGAGACAGCACACTGCAAGAACCTGTAGGAAGGGGGGACATGAGCCAGGATTGTCACCCAGAATTCAGAACAGGAGAGACAGGCCTAAAATGACCTGGCAAAGGAATGCTGTATCACTGGAGGGCTGATGCTCCAGCCCCGTGCCCCTCTCTGTTCTGCTCCACCTGCCTGGGATGCAGGCAGGGCCTTGCCCAGAACCAGTTGGGGCATGACAAATGTCTGGGGGCTGGGGGTGCCTGATGGCTCTGGTGCCTGATTCTATTCCTGAGTGCCAGCGAAGCCTCTCTGTGTCCAGATGAACATCTGTGTGGACTGCTGTCATTCAGCATTTCAAAGAACACGACCTTTGTTGACGGTTTGATTTGGTAGCAATGGAGCACAGTTTTTTTGGGACCTATTCTCAGCAGCCTGAGGCTAGGGAGCTCAATTTTTCAACAGGATTGTTTACTGGAAAGAAAAGGCAACGTGATCTTGGTGACAACTTGAAGACC
Source organism: Zonotrichia leucophrys gambelii (assembly GCF_028769735.1). Classification (NCBI taxonomy): domain Eukaryota; kingdom Metazoa; phylum Chordata; class Aves; order Passeriformes; family Passerellidae; genus Zonotrichia; species Zonotrichia leucophrys. The sequence goes on from NC_088176.1 coordinate 22,180,502, forward strand.
GCTGTCTCAATAGCTAGTGATAGGGCTCTGTTACAGACAGGGCAATGCCAGCAAGAGCGGCTCCTGTGTTTTTAACTGTGGTGCTGTCAGAGCAAGCTTGTAAAACCAGGATGACACCAAAGAAGAATAAAATGCATTAAAAGAATTATGAAGTCCAATCTTTTGTGCTAGACTTTCTCTCATGTTAGAAACTTTCTTTGAAAGTGAAAGATATGCGATCTGTGATTTACACAAAATGACTTTTGATGAGTTCTAGTGCTGTTTCTGCCCTTGAGACATATGGCTTAATCTCTTTATATACTCTTTTAAGCAAAGTCAAAAGCTTCAAAAAATGGACATTTGTTTAATAAAAATGTATGAAATACCTGAGAGATGGTTCTAGAAAAGCATGAGCTATTTTCTGGCTGTTGTTGGATAGCTTTAAAGCGAAGAGTAGTTTCAGGGGTTGTTAAAAAGTATTTAGATTTTTTTATTATGCAATTCAGTTTCATCAAAAATATTGACTATAAAGTCATGGTAACAAATAAATAAAGTTGTAGCATGCAATAAAAGTTTGGAGATCTAGGTATCTATTTGAATATTCAATGTTTATTCCTTATTGATCCTGGCTGATCAGAAGCATAGCATCCCTACCAAAGAACACAGTCCTCTCCAAAGTATAATCAAGTGTTAATGTAATCATTTTATCTATTTCAGAGCACTGATTACTTCAGCAGCCTGGGGGTAGATTTGCCTGAGCCGGGACTTCCCTATTTTTCAATGATTCTTTCCTTTAGATTTCTTTCTGTATTTGTAACATAAATTTAGGTCAATTTTCAGATTCTTCTTAGAAAGCAGGAAGGCTAATATTTGTACAGATAATTCAGAAAAATAATGTTTTGATTTCAGCAGCTGGAGGCTCGTAACCAAACACAGACTTGGAAAAAAGCAGGATTTACAGTGCTACTGTTTCTGATAAAGAGCAATATTACTGAGGGGAATGTTAATGCCTGGGTGCATTGCCATATTTTATGGAATTTTCTTATTCAAATATCAGGTTAAAAAATAAAACCTGCCTGACAAGTTTTTGTAAATAAGGAAAAGGTTTGTTTGATTTTTTTTTTTCCCCACAGCAATGTGAACTTTAATTAGTGCATATAAATAAGATTAAGCTTTTGGAAATTATAGCAATATATCTCTAATTCAGAGTTTAAAAGAGTGGTATAACAGTAATTAATTTTGTGTTTAACATATCTCAAAATAATCATCTTTGCCTTTTATCCTTAGCTAAAACTTCCTAAGCATCTTATGTTCATCACAAGAAACTCAAATCCCATCAATGTCCAATAAGGCTTAGGATATAGAGTGCATTGGCAAGTGGGACCAATCAGAAAATGCCTTGATAGTTTTAAATGTGGTTTTTTCCTCTTGCCCTCCTGGGGATTGGATGAGGTGTGATTTAATTTTTGCATATATAAGCAATGTTATTTCAGGATACATAAATAGAAGAGTAAAGCAAGCTTACAGGAGATGATTACTGGTCTTGTGTCACTGACCTTCTGTAAAATATTGGAGCTACTTTATTTTTTACCCTGAAAATAAGCTTGCTGAGTTCAAGGATTCTACACTATGTCTGCTTGCTTTTTTTTTTTTTTCCTCCTCTCCTAGGTAAGCAAGCAACTGCAGAATTGAAATGTTGCAAAGAAATTTACTTGTGCAAGTATTTTAGGAGATACTGACATTCTTACCAGCCACTGAGGCTCAGATAGACAAGCTCTTCTTAGGCTGTCGAATACCAGGAGATTATACCTGGCTGCTGACGATCATTTTAGGCTATGGCAGGAGGAGATTAGCTCAAATTTATAACAGCTCACATTTTCCATTTTTTCTTGGTTTTCAGAATGGCATGGAAATTATATTTGTGAATCCCTGGGGACTCTCACATTGGTGTCAGGTTTCAGATTTTGCCAGATACATCTAAATGTGGACATATAATGTAATGGAAAGAAATTGAAAAAATTATCTGTTTCTTGATTCTTTATTACTGAAGAGTTAAGAAAGTGATTCCTTAGGCTATTACACAAGTCTTAAACTGGAAGTAAATGTTAGGATGGAATCAAATTGATTAAGATTGCCTTGCCTCTGAATCTCTTGGAAAAAGATCATATCAGAAATACAGCAAGCACATGTACTTTGGCTGGTTTTTTTTGGTAAAGTTTTACCCCACTGAAAATTTGAATAAGATTTCTATTTTAAGACTAATTTTATAAGAAAAGCTGAGTGCATTATATGAGTATGGTGGTAAAGAATCTTTCATTATGTCATACATTCAGAAACCCTTTATCAAGTCCAGTATTAACAGCTGGTGTGTATAATACATGAAAAAATAGGAGGAAAATAGATTTCTGAAAAACGTAATTTAAATATCTGCGGCTGACAACTGCATGAGAATTCTGTGGTTCCAGTTTGCAGATATGACTGTTGTGTATCCTTACAATAATGATGTTGCATGTGTATGCTGAACTACCTGGTTATCCAAGAGAAATTATAAGCTGAGTCAAAAGACTTCTTCCTATGGTACTCACTATTTGCCATACAGTAAATATCTGTATTCTATCTAATCTAATATGTTGGGCCAGGTATTCCTCTAACTTCAAGTCAAGTATTTCAAAAGTTGGACGTTGCAAAGTGAGCTTTTCTTGCAAACTAGAAGAGCTTTGAAATTTTAGAGAGTACAATTTTGGGTTTTTTGAAAATAAACAGAAAAAGGACCTCAATATAAAAATGTTGTACAAGTTTCATTTCTTGACTAAAACAGGCTGTTGCATTAACTGTGCAAGTAGGAGGAGCTATGTCAAAATTACAACTTATTCTTCATTTTCTGCTCTGGCATATACTCAACTGTAGTTTTTCAAATGAAAGTTTTTCCCTGTAACCTTTAATATTAGAAGGTTCTGCAGTAGTTTGACTCAATGTAAAGTTATTTACATAGTTATTTGAAAAGCATTGTAAAATGTACAGGGAAGTCCTTTCACTTATAATTACATCCATGTCTAAGTCATCTCAACTTGAAGGGCATATTTATGTGATCTCCTGCACAGAGATTCTTTCCTGACACTTAATAATTTAGTGGCTTTCTTTTTAGAAATTCTAAATGAAGCAGACTATACCTTTTTTAGACTGAGGAGTGATGAGGTTTTTACAGTATCTTCAATTGTTACTGTAATGAATTTTTGGTTATTTCTTAAGATAATTATCTGTATGGGCATGAGTACCAAAATATAGTACTCACTTTCTTCTCTACACAGTGTCTTAAGATATCAGTTACCTGTCAGTAAGGAAAAAAATTAAATGGAAGCAAATGCAAAATATATTATTTTTAAATATTAATTAAATGCTAATATTAAATACTATTCAAGATGTTAATCAAATTAAAAGTTTGGGAAATAGCTGGAAAGTAACTTAGGATAGAGATGGTGTACAATATTATTAGAGAAATAGTATGGTATCATTTGAGCAAGATAAATTAATTGGCTGGAGTACACACATTGTTATTAAAATTTAAGGCAGGGAGTACTAATTTTGACATGTGCCTTTAATTTATTATTTTCATCTTTTAATATTTTCAGTACATTCAGTGTTCAAATGAACTATTCACACATTGAATGGAGTGTAAGACTCTGAAAGTTCTCATTTGGAACTGACTTCAGTTTCCCTTGCATTCCAACAGCTTTGTACTTTTTAGCGAGAAATAAAGAAAAAGAAAATATCTGCATGAAATTTTCAATTTTATTAAGTATTCAGATATTTTTAAGATTTTTAAATATTCATAAATTTTTAAGGGTGAGCCGCTCCTTCTTAGAAATCTGCAAATTGGATAAAGTCACTATTAATGTGAAGCTAAAAGGATACAGATCTTGATAGGCTGAGCTAATGTAAGCATCCTAAAGTTTTTATATTGAAGAGTAATTTTAAGTGTCTATAAATTCTAGCAATAGTCATGTTTCTGCTGTAGATTGCATAATTTACCATTGCCTATACTAAATACCCACCACTGTCTCAAGCTTTATGCTTGTTTTTCCATATCAGTAATAAATGTGGCATAAACGAGTTTGGATCAAATTAGCATTTTTGTCTATTTAAGCAAGTTTTTCACATAGCTTCACTATCAGGATTCTATTTGTTTCATTTCCATAGTAAACTGTTTGTGATCGCAGCTCACTTTATTTAGCCTTTTCCAATCAATCTGCCTCCTTAATTTATGAAGGCTTCTTTTTCTGTTTTAAATTATGGGATTTCTCCTCATTTTATATATGTAATATTGCCATGATTGTGATGTATCTCTGTATAGTACTCTTTATACACAATTTTGAACATTTGCTTTGATAAGTCCAAAAGTGGTGATGCTAGTGTTCCATTTCTAGTATGCACTGGATATAGCTGTAGCTCGGGCTGTTGCCTTCAGGAAATTCCTGTCTCAGTCATTCAGAAGAGTTGAGAATACTGAACACCATACATCATCATCATTGTCAGTTCATCACAGAACTGAGTCCAAAGCATTATTTCTGCATATTCCAGTAAGTCCTTTGCATCTTTTTTGTTAGCAGAGGTAGTGGCTCCACCTTCCCGTCCAGCTCTACAGTTTTGCTTCTTGTCATCCTCTGGGTATCTGAAACTGTAAGTTTCATAGCAATGAGAAGGGTATTTTTAAAAATCAAAGTGGACATTATTATTTTGATATTTTTGTGTATTTTCTAGCTGTTTAGCTGTTGTAGGTGCTTAAAGACTGTATTTAGGATTGCATCTTGAAACCTAACAGCAACTTATAGTTGCTTAGAACTGAATAAAAAATATGGCGCAAAATTCCTCTACTTCTAATGAAGCATGGATGTAAGGGCTGATAAAATTCATTTCAATGTGTTCCCTGGTAACTAAAGTCTGTATTCACACAGCTCAAGTTTGATCTGGACTCTGATAATTAATCTGCTACATGTTCTTACTGCAGTGTCCATACGGCTAACACTGCCTTTTATGTTGCTGAAGTTTCTTCATTCTTTCAGTTGGTTAGCCCACTTCTGGCTCACGGTGGGGTTTAGTACCATTACAGGAGTCAGATCTAACCCATGCAGTCACCCCAGCACAGTTACTCTACGGTCACTAGTTCCTGAGTACTGCCATGATGTTTTTTGCCTTTGGACTTTGATGCATTAAGAGAGCAGAGGGAGTTTTGGCAACTTTCTGTGACTGTGTCTTGTTCGTACCCATCTGTATTTTGTCTCAAAACTTATCCTTTCCTGTGAGCAATCCAGACAAACCAAGCACTCCAGCACTTACCCTCTCTGTCATTCTTGGTAAATGCAGAAGTCCCTCTGATTTAGAAGTTCAATAGCCTGTGAACTTTATATATGTGTGTGCAAGAAGAAAAGAGAATAGTTGCCTTACATAGTAATGTTTCATGCCTGGCTCTTAAAGCTTACCTACAGTGATACTGCTGCAACAGCATTTGCTTTTTTCCCCTTCCTTGCCATTAGAGTTATGAGATGCTGTAGCAAGGAAGTGCTTTCCCCCTTTCTTTGTCAGGTCAACCTCATCTGCTGTGGTCATGTTAGAAAGGCTTTGCTCTCTCAAAGGACAATTACTTCTTTTCTCTTTATTTCAAGGCCTTTATCCAGCTCAGACTGGTAAATTAGTACAAAGTGCTTGCTCAGAACAAAACTGGAATGATGTGATTTTATTAAATGGGGTTTACAAAGGATACCATAAAAGTGAGGAATGATTTTCAGTCACTATTTCTGGTCTGTGTTCAAGCTCATGTTCCCAAGAGAGCTTAAAAGATCTGTGAGCACTAATTGTTTGTTTAATGATTTGGCCACCTTTATAAAAACTGCAAAACTAAGTTTTTCATTACTGCTTTGGGTCACTGCTCTAAAACCTCCGTGTTAACCAGTTAATCATAAATCTAAAGTCTATATTTGATGGTACTTTTTGGTACTTTCCTAGTACTTTTTACAACCCTCCATAATTGTCATTAAAATAATGATTACCTTGGTGGAGATGCAAGCCAAGAATAAAACATAACTGATGGGCAATCTCAATGATTAATTTTATGGTCTTGTTTTTGATTAAAATCATAGTCTTTCACATCATGCTAGTAAATATTCAAACTATTACCTACTGTAAATTGCAATTTTTTTTTAACCTGTATCCCCAGGATTTCAGCAGTGGAACATCTGTTTTCTTTTGAGAAAAATATGATAAGCATCTGTTTGCATGGAAGATGTGAATGAAACCAGACCACATTTGTTTGCAGTGTTATGGATTATCTGGTCTTACACTGTTTATGAATAAATCATGCAGGATGGATAGTGCTGGTAACCACCAGAGGATGTTTTATACTTGGTTTAAAACATAAATTTATATATTTGTGATTTTTCCTGTAGACACTCAAAAAATTTATGTTTTAAATAAAGAAGAAGCCTGTTGCATTTCTAGTCCAGCATTTAAGCTCATGAATACCAGAAGTTCTTTTAAGCCAAGCCATGCCCACTGTTAATATGGATGAGAATATAGCTTGAAAGTTAAAAACAAAGTAAAAAAATAGCATGAATTGAATGAAAATGCTATCATATAGTTTATTTTTTGAAAAATACTGTGCTCTCATGTAACTGGATTGTGTCCTAATGTACATGTGGACAGAGTTATGGTTGCATGTGTGGCCTGGAAGACTGGTCTTGCAAACCCCCATGCATAGTTGTGGTACTTACTGCTGTGAATCCTTTGTATAAATTCCAAAATATTTTGTATTCAGAGAGCTGGGAGGAGGCACCAATGTTTTTGTGCTCCAAACAGTGGGGAGATGCTCAGGTTTGAACAGGACCTGCTACTTACCACTGGCTTGGTAACATATGGACATGATGTTCAATGCTTGATTGTTAGAGCTATGGGGGGATTTCAGCAATCTCTGCCTCCCAGCAGTCAGTCAGGGTCTTTTGTCTTTCCTCTGATGTCACATGTGACTTTATGTGGATGCTGTGGTACATTTTAAGATGTTGAATGTTAGCACAAATACTGATTGATGATCCTTGAGGGTTCCTTCCAACTCAGTTTGTTCTGTGATTCTAAGTGTGTCTGTATTATGTGTCAGTTAATTGAGTTCCTCTTTCTTGTAGGAGTTATTTTTTTTCCTGGCAAGTTGAATTTTTCTTTTTTCCATGCTTTGCAGTATTTTTGGTGCTTTTCTTGTGGTTCTGGCTGAGGGTCCTTTACCCCCTCCCCATATCTCATAGTTCACCTCCATAGGCAATTCACTTTTAAAACAGACTGAGCAAAATCTAGTCTCTAACATTGTGGATGCAGATTTCTTTATCCTGTCTTCCAGTGATGTGAAAATACATTCCTATTTTGTAGTCTGTTCAAGGTAGGGTAGTTTAAAAGCTGAGGGAAATAATTTTTGTGTACACACAGGAGATGGGAAGAGAGATTTTGAATGGAAAATTGGTAGGTGGAGACACTGGATAGCTTCATAGCATGTTCCCTATTACTCTTTTTAGTAAGTTGTGACGAAGAAGGGCCTTCCTTCCCAAGAACTCCAGCTTTGTTAAAAGAAGTTCAACCCTTGCTGTAAAGGGCCAGGGAGAATTCCTTTTATGGGAACACTTGTTGATGTAAAGTGGCTGGGATCAATGTTCAGGGCAGCAGGGTCTTTCCTTCTTCTGCCACAGCTTTCTAATAGCAAGAGGAAGGGGGGCAAGGCAGAATTTCACTGTGCTCTGTCAGTTCACAATTGATTTAAGGTTCCTGGAGGAACATGAGCTAGAGAAACAGTGTAGAAGATACTCATGTTCTGACAGCTTCTGCAGGAGCAGAATGAAAGCTCTCTGTGCCACATCTTTCCTGTGCAGCCACCCAGCTCAGCTGCTCAGAGGATTGAGCCAGATATTGTGGGATTCTTTCTTAAAAGCTAAACATAAACAAGTGCTTAAATTATATCAGTTTAGATAACACACAATAATGAGTATAAAGTGTAAATCTCTAGAAAGATATCAAATATCTGTGATTTAAACTGTGGGTTTTGAAACATTCCTACATAATGTTGTTTGGGAATAGTGATAGGAGCAACTAAAGTAATCTAAGAAAATCTTCCAGATTCTTTTTGTTTGCTTGTGTCTACCACTGAATTTAGATGGATGTTTAAAAGTTTTGTGTGATTTTCTTATACTCTGTATTTACCATTTTGACAATACTGTTGATTTTTAGCTAAGATAACCTCCCCACATGCCCAGTCCCCCAGTCTGTATTTATTTCAGGGTTGACAAAGGAGTTCACTAACAGTGATCTCCAAAACAGTCAGACTCTTGAAAATATGGCTTTGAATTCCTGAATGTTAAAACCAGTGCACTTGCATCTCTTTTCTCTGCCATTTCCCCCCCACCCCCCTCTAATCCCTGGGATTAGATGTGTGGGATAATTACATTTCCAGTACTTTCATTTAGGCCAAAAATTGAGTCCTGGAACAAAAAACTTCCCAACGCCTCCATCTACTCTTGGAAAAGTTTTTTCATGAAAATCAAAACTTTTAGTCCGCAGATCAAGTTTTTTGACTCATGGTGCTTTGAAGTAGCTGAGGTGATGCCCTAAACTCTTAAAGTGTAACTGCTAATGTAATTACAGAGCAGAGTTAATATTCTGAGAAAAAAGATCTTCTCTTGGGCCAATTCGATGAGCTGATAAGGATAATTCAAATTTTATTTAGTAATAAAACAATTGTTGTTGAAGTAACAATGAAGGTTTGGTTTGCCCATCTATACTTTTTATATAACAATTGCACAATATTTGTAAATAGAAATATGTTTGTAAAATTTTGGAATAATCTGAAAAATATATATTTATAATGCATAAGAGGAAAGAAAACCCTGATTTTTAAAGGTCTTTTACTAATGAAATGAGTTTTCAGTGAGTTTCATGTTACAGATGCAAATGCCTGGTGAAATGATTTGAGACTGAATAAAAGAAATACGCAAAGATGAGCTACTCTTTTCTTTTGCCATGATAGTTCTTGTCAGTAATGATGGCTTGTATTTTCAAGAGCTGCTTTTTTTGTGATCAGTGACACTTTTCTTTTCTCTTGGATCTGTTGCTGTAGGTGAGATGTTCAGCTGGAGTTGTTTGCTTAGTGCCATGTGGGATGGTGGAATTTTGACAGTGTAGGAGGTGTATTTTTTACTCTTTTCGGAGTCTGTCTTCATTCTTGCTATTTCTTTAGTAGTTTTGTGATGGAGCAGTTCACTTTTCCCTCTGTTTTAAGCCTAACTCTCCTACCTGTTATGCACAGAGAGAGCACAGAGTGATGACAAGGAGTTGTGTGTTATTATGGTGCTGCTTGGCCTAAATCTTGTTCTAATTCTTCCTTCTTGGCATCTGGCAAATGTGGTGGAATAAAATGGTCCAGGCAGAAAGTCTCCGGACTCAGGTTGTGAATGTTTGAAAGAGTTAATTTGCATGTTGGACAGTCTGACAGCTCATGATTTAGTCTGCGATGACTTAATTGCAGCCACAGAAGCCCTTTAAGCCATAAAGTCATTTAGCATCATATTAATCATAGACCTGCAAGTGGGGAGATGTTTAAGTCCAACCAGAGATGGTTTTGTTTGGTAAAATCACCTGTGGGGAGACACATCTGTGTAATGAGGAAGGCACTGATGGGGGCTTAACCTCAGGAAGGAAACAGACCCACCTCTGCTGCTGCTTGTGCCTCTCCATCCTTGTGCTGTGCTCCAGAGCATCTGGAATAAGAGCTCAGAGGATGCCAGGACCCTGCTCCAGCTCAGGGCAGAGCACAGAGGGCCAAGGAGGAGCTGAGAGCTGTGTTCTGTGGGCAGCCAGGGAGATCAGAGGAGTAGTTTGGGAATGTATTGCAAGAACGGCATGGGAACAGGCTGGGGAAATTACATGGTACAATTGTCACAGTGGGGAGGCACCTGGAAAGTGAACAATGCAGGACTGTGGGAGTGGGCCTGATTTTGATGGCAATTAAAGGACTGGAGAGGGAGAATATTGTCTGGTTAGGATGTACCAGCAGAACACAAGCAGGTTGGGATCCTGTGTTGAGTGATACAAGGTAAGATGCTGGGAAATGGAAGTGGAAGACTGTCATCTCCAGTAAATGCTTGGCAAGAGCCAGAAGCTGTCATTGCTCCAGCTGGTTGCCTGTACTGGCAGTGGCACCAGGGTGAGCCCTGTGAGCTGTCTGCCCACCATTTCACTTGCTTTCTAAGTTATTCTATTCTAAGTTAGACTTATTCTTAACCCAATATTATTGTCATTATGGACAGTTACATGATTCTCAGCTGGGCTCTGGCTGAGTTTAGCAAGACAGGTGTGAACCCAGCCTTTTCTCCCTTTTCTGAAGTCAAGTTAGTGCAATATAATTGAAACAAAGTGAGTAAACTTTGTCTAGGTCTTGGAATTCCCATGAAAATCAGATGGAAAACAGGCATTTTCTGTAAAAATACATAACGGTACAGGGGGCAGGGGAGAATTTTGCATGATCAATCCTTCAACCTCTTTTTTTAGCTCATTTTCTGGATTCTGAAAAGAGTTATTGTTCACGTCTGACACCCAGACTATGTTCAGCACATATTTGAAGAAGGTATGCCAGGAAAGGGTTATAATAAGGTAAAACAAATTTTACTGAGTTCTAGGTTAAGGTTTAGGCTGCTAAAATAAATCCTAGAAGTCAAAGCCATATTATCTAATGTTCTGGACTATTTTTATTTCCAGTACTATCCATCTTGAGTCTACACAAAAAAATTTGGTGTTTACTTACATATAAACATTTAGATGAACATAGAGGAGCTTATTGATCTTCTATACAGTGAATGATTTATTGATACTTTTCTCAGCTTTCATAATAGTAATTTCCTAATAGCTCCATTGATTTGGATTCAGCAAAGAACCCCCCAGGCAAAAAAAAAGCAAACCACCTAAAACCTGAGGAAACCAATGTTCTTTTTCTGTGTACTATAGCTGTGTGCAGAAACAGGTGCTTGAAGATAATAAGAGCACAGCTAGTTGTAAAACAGTGTGGTTGGTTCTGAATGTGAAGTCAATCTCCAAGTCACCAGGAGTGAGTATCACTGTTTGTAACATGACCACAAGGCTGTACTGCTGCCTTTGCAACTTAATTTTTCATATTTGAAGGAACAAACATTTATTGTCCAGGACTGAATTCATAAAGGAGACTGATGAGTCTGAGTTTTGGATTGCTTGGGTTTATTTTTTGCATATATGTAGGCCTGCTGTAAATTCAGCATTTCTACACTGATGTTTTTCTGTTTACTTGACAGACAAAATAGTAAAAAAGTTTGAACAAACTTTGAATTTCCTTCTCCTATCTTAAAACTTTGTGAAGGAGAGCATGGAGCTGCAAGCTTCAAAACCTTATGGGAGTTTTTTAACCTCAGGTGCGTGAGTTAGCTCATCTCCACCTTTGGAATGCAGAGAGTTGAAGGAGATGTAAAACTGAGCAAGTACTTTGCATTTTTCGAATTAAGGCTAAATTGTGTGCTGAAGTACTCTGCTTCCTCTTAAGGTAACACACCAGAGAAGAGAGGTTGACTTAACTGACTGTTAAGCTCCTGCAAGTCAATATTTTGTTCCTAATATTAAAAAGAGTACATGAATTTTAATATTGGGACCAAAACAGTGGCAAAAAGCTCATTAGTGTCTCTCACAGAATGTACTCACTTCTCTTATACTGTGTTACGTGAGCAGGACTAGCATGGAGCTTAACTAAGTGGAGCATTTTGCCCTTAGTACTGTATCACTCTGTCCCACAATGGAAAACCTAATTAGTGCATCCAAAGAAGCGTTAAATAGATTTCATGCTGTTTAATAAAGGCATTACGTGGTTTTGTCTATTGCAAAACATTAGAGGGAATGTTCATAATGCACGTTTTTGCTGCCTCTTTCACAATTTAGGTGCAGTTTTACATTGTAGCTGCCTCAGGAAGGTTCAGTAACTTTGTCCTCCATCAAATCTTCCTCTCATTGTTATGCTCTATTTGTTTTGTTATGGCATAATGGTACACAGTTAATGAACATCTTTGCCAGTCGTTTCAAACTGGGGGGACAGCTTTTAGCACCAGAATATTTCAGCCTGTTTGACTTGAGTTTCAGTTACTCTTTTTTTGATGCTGATGTCTAACAAGTAACTGAGAAGAAAGAAAGAATCTACTTCGGGTCATCAGCAGCCTGAACCTTTTCATTCTTGTGTGTTCTCATTAAAATGTGAGATTTCTTCCCAAGGGTCACCATTACTGTCAGGTTTGCACAGCCCTAATGGTGACGTTTTGTCTTCTGACCTCGTCCCTTAGCTGGCCTTGGCTGGCCCAAGGGGTCCTAAGCACAGACCTTCTAGACTATGCATGCTGAAGTTCAAAAGGAGAAAAGTACTACCTTAGGGAAGGGTAGAAGAGCTTCTTGAATTCTGCCAAATTTTATCTAATTGTACTTGAAACTATAAAACTAAGTAACTTAAGGAATACCTCATTGTGTGTAGCTAGTCTGTTCCCTGCCTGCTGCAAGGTCTGCATTTAATGGGGGGGGGGGGGATTTATTTGGGTTGTTTTTTTGGATTTGTTTGGTTTTGGGTTTTTTTAGGGTTTTTTGTGGGTGTCGCTGTTATTGTGAATTCTCTCTGGCTTTAGCTCAGTTTATTCAGATGCATTTAAGTGATCAGGATCAGTTTTTATTAGGTGGTTTATATGAAATGTTGCACATTGCTCATCTAATATCTTTTGTAGAACATTTCTAAGACTGTGCAAGTTGTACTGGATCAGTCTTCTTCACCTGTATTTTTTCTCCCTTCATGGCAGTGTGAGGTGATGTAAAGAGCATTAGTGATAGAGCTGTGAACTGACTCTAGAGCTGTGGTTTCCCCTGGATATTTGATCAGGATTTAGCGATACATGAATGTAGCTATCATAGCATAACATCTGCTTAGAGTATTTTGAGAGCAGGTACTTGCCAGCCCCATTCTTACCTGGAAAGTAGCTAAAGCTGTACCACAGCACTTTGAGATTAAAATACTGTTAACTGTTCTGTCATCATGCTCTCAGTTATTGATGTAATGTAGATTTTTTTGCATCTTGCTCAAGTCATCATGTAAAATAGGTCTGAATTTTGCAGCAGTCTTTGTTCATAGCTAACTTAACTTTTCGCTTTGGAGTTACCATCTCTTTAAATGTATTGTTCAGGAATATTGAAGCAGCCAGTTGCTCCCAGAAACACTGAAAATGTAATAAAAGGCAACAGGAAAACAACATGAGCAAACACTTAATCAAGTCCAGAAACAACCTGTGTCCTTATGTTGTTACTTTGTGTGAGCCTGCAAAACCACACAAGTAGGAGTGTGATCTGAAGGTCAGCAAGCCCAGTGAATTTTCCAAATGTTAAATAATTAAAGAAACACCTGTGCCCCAGACAAATAACTTCATGCTGATCTGCAGTGAAAATGTTATGCCTAATAACCGTAAAAATATGTCCTTTCCTATGCCTGGTGGAGGCTGCAAGAAGAGCAGCAGTATATAAAGCATGGGAGACATTGTTGCAAGATATCTTAAAGAGTCTCTTAAGATTGATTTAGAAGTGTCCCAGCGTGTGTTTCCTAGTTTCTGCAATTTTAGCAGAAGTTTAGCACACTTCAGATGGGACTAAATGGGATTTAAGACTGCCAATGATTTATGAAGACTTAAATTCTACTCCTGAACTCCTGATGTTCTTAAGCCACCAGAATTTTTAAAGGATATCACAGGTCATATATCCTTTCCTAAGGAGAAAGAAAAAAACATCCATATGGCTTGATTTTGGTCATCGAATGTGTGCCCTTATTTTACACTAAAGAGAGTGCTATTGATAAACCAGCTGAATGTTATAGGCTCATATCAGGAGGGAAGAAAATTGGTGTCAAATTTCAGAGTTTCATGGGGTCATGGAAATTTTTCTAACCAGAAGGTAGAAAATAAAAGGAAGGAAGTTTTCAGTGTTAACATTATAGGATTGTGAAGAATCTGTAGAAAATTTCAGGGAAATCCTGTTTTAGTGAAATAAGGTTCCAGTGGGAGTGGAATACATTGGAAAAGCAAGAAAAACAGCATAAATGGGAGGGCAGGACTGGTAAGCTGGATGGATATTTTTCTGTCTCTAAATTTTACATATACATCTATTTTAATTCTTCCTTGCTGACTGCCAAGTTCCTGACTCCTAGGATGTGCCACCAAGCACATGAAGGCATAAAAGTATAAGATGTGGTGACAGTCCTCCATTCCTAGTCATTTCACCTCAAAGTATACTTACCTGTGCATGTTATAGGCATAGAGATTTATTTTGCTGTTACTGACTGCATTCCAAGTTTTAAAGCAGATTTGTCAAAATTGGCAAAAGATTCTTTTGATTTCACAGTTATGGAGTTTTGCCCAGGACTCATAATAGGATTCCTTTCCCCAGTCCTGGAGTGTGTCCTTTCTGTTGCTAAGTTCAGAAAACATCATTAACTATCTGAATAACTGTAAATGGCTAAATCATATAGACTGGGTATTTCAGAGGAAGTAATGGAATGACTGATATGTTCTAATTAAATATTTTCACTTACTCTGTGGCTGCTCTTGACAGTAACTGAAAACCACAGTGATTTAAAGCTTGCTAACTGGGTTTTATTAAATGACTGAAGACCATGAGTAGTAAGTGATATTCAGGTATTCTTGTGGCTGAACCTGCATGTCACTGGCTTTGCCAAATCCTCCAGTATGCTGCTCTTCCAGTGTTCTGCTTCTCTAAAGAAGGTAAGGAAGACTGTGCATTGGAATCTGAAAAAATGGCCCCTTTTACCAGTTCTAAAGAATCTAAAATAGTTCAAAATCTGTACCTTTACTAACTATTGCTGCCTGAATTCTAACTTCTCCATGTTTTGGAGTCATCATAAATTTATATATACTCAACATTTTTTTAGTCTCATAGTATTTATATCCTCACTGAATTAGGCCCTAAAAGGTGGAAGATCAGCATTTATAAATAAAGGAGGTGATTATGTTTTATGAACATTTTAAACAAGTTTTCTATATTTATTAAAGAAATCTTCAAAAGTGATTTTTATACCAGAAATTAAATACTGTTACAGTTATGGTGCTTTGGAAATTGTTTGCTTTGCCAAGATTTATTTGCAGAACAAAATGTTGATATCTCCCATTTTGGCATACTTTGGAAGATAATTTTCCTATTTTGAAGTGAAGCTTTGAGTTCTTTTATTTGATTACAATGGTAAATTAACAAAGATTAAATTTAAAAAGACAATATAGTTGAATACAAATGGAGTTGTTTTGGAATCTTCTCTCATGAAAATATCAGTATTACAGATTATGTTCTCAAGGGGACTGAACACAGATTGTAGGATATTTAATTCTAGAAATTAGAATTTATAGAATTTAGAAATTCTTTCTAAAATAGAGGGGTTTTTTTTCCCTATATGGTCATGCTAAGTTGTTGAAAGAGGTGAGATACTCTGTGTGAATGTTGGCTTTTTAATGGATATCACTGCACTTCCCCACCCCTATTTAATAATAACCAGTGTAACCCAACTATTGGTTTCTTTATACCCATTGAAGGATTGAAGGAGTATTTCAGGGCTTTACACAGTGAATTCGTGCATTTGACTTCTGTTCTATGATGTTCTGACATGGACCTTGGATCCTGAGGTCTTGAAAGTTTTATTCAGGGTGTATTTCCTATGTGATGTACTTGCTGCTTGGAGGACAGGCATGATTTATGGCACACAGATATTTTGGTCTATTTTTACATTCATGTGGGAAGTAAAGGGCACTGGTAATAAGTAAAAAAGGAAAGGAAAAAATAATGATGAGGGAAAGATCAGAAAAAAAGAAATTTTCAACTCCTGAGGCTGGAGGTTATTATTTCAGTATGAGACATTGGTAAGTACATTTTTAAAATTGTGTCTACGTGTCTGTTTCAGGAAGTGACTATTAAAGAACGATAAATAATCAAATGTTGATGTGGCTTGATGCGCTGTGCTGAGATGCTGTGTGCTGATGCATGCAAGCAAAGTTTAGATGTTGCCATGTTTTTGAACCAAAAACATGGAAACACAATGGCAAAACACAGCAGCACAGAAAATGTGGTTTACCCAGCAAAAATCTTGATTTTCCAGTGTCCTGAGTTATAAAGCTTAATTTTCCAGTATACTCAAAGCTGTAAGGTGAACCATTTTAAAAATAAATTTGTAAAGATGCCTATGTTTTCAATTCTATTATTGGTTTCTAAAACTTAGGATAGATAATTAAAAATCCATATAATAAAATAATTCAACATACTGTTTTCATTTTTCAAGTATTTTTGAGACATATTTGATAATTTCTCTTTCAAGAATAGAATGTTTATAAAACTCTGCTTTTCAGATACTTTAATTGAGGTTAATAGTTAAAAATCTTGATAGATGCCAATATAGCCTGCATTTCCTCTAAGGGGGAGTTTCTTACTGTGTCTTTGTTTTTATCTATTAATGTGAAAAAGAATACTGTGGTAATAGTACACATTTTGTATTCTGACGATAGTGATAAGTGAGGGGGCTTTTTATCCAACCAAATAAATTGATAAATACAGCTGATTCAGACTGTTTACATAATCTTTCCAATGTCAACAGTCATTTAAATTATCCTAACTTTATACTGCATCTCCAAAATCCAATTACAAGCTAATAATAATTGTCAGTTTTACTCTAAACCTTTAATGATAGGTCACAAGGGATGTTGTACCAGAAGGATTAAATCATTGTAGACTGTTACTATGCCCAGCCTTAAATTACTAACCTCTTATCTCATGGTAACAGAGCTACTATATGTTTTGTCACCATTTTTGCTAAATAGAATAAATGTCACCAAAATTAATTTCATCTTTCTTAAATTAGCTTCTTAGTATGATTTCTCACTTCAGTCAAAATTTATTTCTTGAAGAATTTAATTTCCTTCTTAATCTATTTTATTTGAGAAAGAGGAGGAAGAACTTTCAGGAACAAATGCATTTTAAATCATTCTGTGGCTAATTTTGAAATTTACTCTTCATTAATAGCTGCTGACACTTGCAGGATGGAATTTTTTAAGTCACTGTGTACTTAAAATCAAACTGGTTCTGCTTAGCTCATCCTGGCTATCTTTAAGACACTAAAAGTTAAAAGGGGGTGAATCTTGCTTGTGAGGAGAGGTACTGCTTAATCATGTGCATAGCAGATTTCCCATGTGATGGATGGTTCAAGGGAATGTTGTAATTAGATGGGATAGTTTAGTTGCATTTATTTGGGTTTAATCATGTAAGGATCCATTTAAGTAAAGGAAAATAGACTTAATATAGGAAGTAACGTAGATGGGAGAAATACTACCTCAAAAAAAGGCATTGAGAGTTGGCATTGTCCTAAAACATAGTGACAGCAAATTCTGTCTGAGTTACTGGCATCCTTAAATAATATTTCCGATGGAATGTGTATTTTAAAGTAATTTTAAAATGCAGCTAGTGGCTTTCTCTTACATTTCCCATTCTTTTGGTATTGATGAGCTCAGTCAAAAACTCTGTAGAGTTACAATCTCATAGCTCTTTCAAAGAAAAGAAATCAGAGAGATGGAGCAATTGAAAAGGGGAGGATTCAAAAAATAAAGCTGAAGTGACAGGCTCTGTCTGAAATTATCACAGCTGGTGATATGAAGCAAAATGGGGGGGGAGGAGGATGGATTCTTAATGCTCATAAACAAAATCTGTTGTAAAATATTGAAATCTAGAGGGACTATATGTGCTGAAATTGTAAAAATCTATTAAATGGCTATGATTTTCCTTTTGGAAACATGTTTCTCTTTAGGAATACATAGCATAAAGAACAGGGGTGACTAGAAAAAAAAAGAAGTAAATTCTTCTGTCAGCTGCACATGATTACCAAGGCTTTGTAAACTCAATTAGGAGAAAAGAATTTATCCAAAATCTGATTAAATATTAGTGCCAGCAGGGCAGAAAATTAAACAGAGCATACACATTAATAATCTATTAAATGTTCTATCAACTTTGAACAGCTGTAGCAGTTGTAATCAGACATTTCTTTGTGGCATCCTACACATTTGTATGGGACTGGGAAGTCACTACTAGATTATTACAGTCAGACTTGTCTGTCACTCTTCTGACTGTGGAGGGAATCTGTATAAAGGAAAATACTGAGTTTGTGTTTAAGCAGCCACTGTCATCTCCACTTTTATTTGAAGTGATGATATTTGTCTTTATCATAGCACTGCATGTGTACCGTGCTATTTGTAAGATGGCTGAAGAACAGCCTCAGAGAAGAGCAGTGGAAAGTCATTATTAGTCATACCATTATTTGTGTATTCACCATTATTCATCACATTCACCTCCTTGGGAGTGGAAGAGGAGGGCCAAACACTCATCTGTTCTCTGTGGCCTGAAGTTGTGTCAGGGGAGGTTTAGGTTGGATATTAGGAAAGGGCTGCTCACCCAGAGGGTGGTTGGGGACTGGAGCAGCTCCCCCGGGCAGGAGTCACGGCACCATCCTGAGAGAGCTCAAGAAGCTTTTGGACAATGCTCTCAGGCCCATGGTGTGACTCCTAAGGATTGTGCTGTGCAGGGCCAGGAGTTTGACTCAGTGATCCTTGGGGGTTCCTTCTAAGTCAGCTTGCTCTGTGTGTCTGTGATATGCAGAAATATGGCTATTTTTACTACCTCAGCATTTCTGAAAAAGAAAGTGTACCAGTCAGGCTGGTAAAATGGTGAGTTGCTCTCTCACAGAAGATATGTGATAGCCACTAGCCAAAATAGATGGAAGCAGAAATATAAATAGTCTCCAGAGGAACAGGAATACTTGTAGCTTCTCAAGTTAAAGTAGGAAGCCAAATGATAGTTTCAATGCTTTTGAGAAAGCATTATAGGGACTGTAGGCACTGTGTTCATATTGGTAACCAAATCTGTGCATGACAGGGAACTGGACCTGGAAAATAGGATGAAGCTGGTGAAGAGTAAAGGGCCTCAATGACCATGTGCATCCCAAAGCATAACATGAGGATATGGAGAATGCTCTCCCTGGCTCTGACCAGCTGCCCAAGTGCCCCAGTATTCTCTAAGTGTGTCCAGAAGAAAATCTCTGGAGAAGAACTGAGCAAGCTCCTTTGACATTTCCCATTAGTGATCTTTCCAACATTTGTCTTTTTTCGGTTTAGTTTATTCACTAACCTGTAACAGATCTCCAGTCTCTCTTGGAGTTCATGTAAGC
This sequence comes from Zonotrichia leucophrys gambelii, assembly GCF_028769735.1. Taxonomy (NCBI): domain Eukaryota; kingdom Metazoa; phylum Chordata; class Aves; order Passeriformes; family Passerellidae; genus Zonotrichia; species Zonotrichia leucophrys. The sequence continues at coordinate 22,199,808 of NC_088176.1, forward strand.
TTCTGTGCCCAGTAGCCTCTGGCAAGGAATTTCACAGGTCTACTACTCTGTGTAAAGAGCCACATCTTTCTGTTTGTTTTGAAGTTCTTTCCAACTGTTTTCACTTGATGAATCCCAGCTCTTAAACTGGAAAAGCCAGTTGAAACTAAATCTCTCTTAGTCTCTTTTAAATAATCTGCAATTCTGTAGGTCATCAGTAATTTGAAGCCTAAACTTACTATGTGCAGATTTCTGCATGATGATCATTAAGCAAAACTGATCATGTGTATGTCTGGGTTTCTGAAGAACTTAGTATATCTGTCCTTGAACAATTTTTATATTACATAACTCTATATATACAATTTGGGGAAAAGATATTTAATTTCTTTCATCTTTTGTTTGCTTTTTCTATTCTAGACTGTATTTACATAGAGGGCTGTGATTGCAGGGTACCATCTTCAGAATAAATAACTGATCTGGATCAATCTCTGCAATCACTGGTATTGCATGTGGTAAAAGAAAGGGCTGTTTTGTTAGTCACTCCTAGATCCTCCTTCTCCTGCCTTTAAACAAACAAATGAAAAAAAACAACTACCACTAGCAGATTTGGAAAATGGAAAGAGGTTTTTCCTTTTGTAAATTATCTTTCTTTGCTTTGCTTTGGTTTTGGTGGGTTTTTGGTTGGTGTTTTTTTCTTATTTACTTGGTGGGAGTTTTTTGTTACAGATTTTGGGTGGGGATTTTGTTTAGGATTTTTTTTTCCTCTTTGAGATAATGTTTAAGTATTTTCTTGGAGTTTTTGGTCTGGTTTCTTTTCCTATAAGTAAATTGTTTTTTCTTTGTTTTTGCTTAATAGAAATGGAAGAAGACATTTTAACTGTGTAAAAACTGAATTCTTTACCATTTATGAAGTACGGAATTTTGTGGAGTAAAAATCTAGCTACAATAATAAATGGGAATGGAACAGCAGGTTGAAGTTCTGACTTTAAATTATGCCTGAGAGCCCAGGTATTACAAAGCTTTGCAAGCAGTTAATGATAACTAATACTATGTTTCTTGCATGTTCTAAAACTCACTCCAAAGAGCAATTTTCCAGAACACATTTCTGGTCTATCTTAATGATATATTTAGTTTTGTTAGAACGTGTTTAATGTGTTCTCACAGTTGTAAATAATCATAATAATTTGGGCAGTGCTGAAATTTTCTTCCAAATTCTAATTGTGACTAAATTTATTTATGGTTAAATTCAGTTAAAAATAATTTTATAAGAGTGAAACACATATTTATAACCGAGAAAATATTCTGGGTTGACTTATGTGGCATCACTTCTAAGAACAGTTTTCACAGTGACCACAAGTAATCCTAACTACATTAGTCATCTATCTTTTATTCTGTTTTAGTCTTTTGGTTTTTCTGTTCATCCTTATACAAGCTAGATTATAACTGTACTGGCCTTAAAAACCCAAGTGCAAGTATTTCTTTTTCTCATCTTTTCACTTAGCAGGAGTACAATTTACTACACAATGGCACAATCCCAAATGTCTGTGCTGTGCAATGAACTCAAATTAGGATTAAAGATTGTCAATTTTATTCTGAAAAGCAATGCTAGGATAATATTGGCCATCTACCAAAGCTGTACAGGCTTGAAAAGTTTTGCTGAATGTGCACAGAACTCCATTCAAGCATGGGCAGTTCACACTGGCAAAGGTCAGCTCTCGTTCTCCTTCTGTAAGGCCTCTAATTCTTCATCATTAGCGTTTTTAAAAATTGCTGTGGGGGTTTTGCAGGAGATAAGGGGTGAACACCAGCCTGTGGTGTTATAGCACAAGCACTGGTAGATATTTGGAGCTAAGTGTCGGGGAGTACCTGGATGTTGAGGAGGGTGTGGTAAATGCTGAAAAAAATTGGAGCATTACTTTGTTGGCTAAAGAAAGCTGGTCTTTTCACAAAGTAATGTAAATAAAGGGCAGGTTGGTATGATCATATAACTACATTTCTCTTTAGTTTTCTGCATGAATATATGAAACATGGCATTATTCAGTTTGTGGGTGGGAAAGAAGGGAACATAATTGTGAGTAAAAGGGAAATTAAAATATGTGGTGGAACTAAGGAAACAGAACCAAACCCTTGGACTCCAGTTAATGTTTCATTGCATAATGTTGCATAATACTCATTGTAGCAAACAGCAATAATGGCTCCTTACTGCAAGCTTGCTGTTTTCCTCCCCACCAGTTTAAAAGAGTGTTATGCTGTGTTGAGATGCCTTCCTACTTTCAGGTGAGAGTTATTTCATGTCAGATTGTTGTTATGTTCTCTTGAAGTTCTTGATCTTCTTGTGGCAAGGTTGCAATGGAAACCTTTATACATTATCTTTTATAGGAATGGCTATGCAAATATGGATATATCTTTCTAGTGAAGAGACAGCCCATGACGACAGATGGGATTTTCCTAAATCTAGGCACACCATCTCCTTCAACACTAGAAGCTAAATCTGTGGTGTGATGGTCAGCACAGGAACATCTGCCCTGGTTTGCAGTGTTACAAATTACAGGCAAAATCAGAAGGTTAAACTGGGTCATGGCTAAGCTGGAAGAGGTCAGCTCAGCTCACTGTGGAAGATTTTGCCAATTCAGATAGCTGACTTTGTAGTGAAGCAGATGATGGCTCTTGCACAGGCTGTTCCACTAGCTCAGATGTAATGGTAGTGACCCTTACCAAAGGATGTCAAAAGCAGTTAGAAACTGAAATGGGGATTAGCATCCTAAATAGGCACAGGCTTTTTTCTTGTGGCCATTTGTCATGGTTTGCAGGATTGATGGCTTTAGTGAGCACACAACACTGTAAAAGTCAATATTGTCCTGGATGTGGAACATCATTAAATGATCTGCTTCTGTGTGTTGATTCTTTCTAGTGCCCTGTGTGCAGGGATAGCAATGAGTATTTGGTTTTAACAATAGGCAGAATCTGAATTACTGGAGGAAAGCACTTGTAGGGGATGTCTCAGTTGAGCCACTCACCAAAGTTCACTAACAACAGCTCACTCAAATCTTGATTTCCCAAGATCATTGAATCTATACATGGTGCTAAGTATATCCAAATCTGCTTAAGTTCTGAAAGCTATTTAGCAGCAATAAAATGGAACAGCACCAAAGCTGAAAGCATTTTTCAACTGACAAACTGACTAGTTTAGGTGCATGTCAAAACTGCTGCTGATTCTCTAATAGTGTAATAGCCTGGCCCTCCCTTACAGTCTGTTGCAAGATGTAGCTGTGCATTCATTTCTCGTATTCTGTTGGCTATCACATCCATTGTTGTTTCCTTTTATTTGGTGCTTGTGGCTTCTCCAGGAAAAAAAGAAATCTAAAAATAGATACAGTCACATTTCTGGAGTCTGCATATGTGCCATTACTCAGAATATATTTCCTTCTGACCCTGAGAACATTCAGGGTTATCCTGAGGCTTTGTGATTGTAGGTGATTTCTCTCTCTCTTAAAACCCTTCCACATCTTATTTCCAGTCATAATGAAGGAAACATGATATCCATGGTATATTCTTCCTTTGAATGAAGGTCAATAGGCTATGGACAAATCTTTGCTTCCTCCTCTGCTTGTTGTTTCCAACAACAAAATAATCTGCTAACCTGAAAGGCAGAAGAATATGATGCATCCCCACCCTAGCAAGGAATAAAGAGAAACATTCTCTGTGCACCAGCCATTCTCTTCATGTGCTAATTAAAACGATTTCAACTGCTGCTAGATCATTTCAACAAGAAACAGAGAAGTAGAATCATGCACTTAATTTTTGAAAGGGCCTGTACATTGTTTAAGTGGCTCCCCGGCCCTCAGCTACATCCAGTGTGTTTCAGCCCACCTGCAATTCTGTCCAGAGCCAGATCAATTATGCTTAGCAAAGATGTGGATATTTACTCTGTGAAAAATGAGAAACCGTATAACAATACACATATCCTTCTTACTGTGCTAAAAGTTTTCATTTGGCTTGCAGAATTTTGAATAGACCTTTTAACAGGCTTGGGGTGGGTGGGTGTGTGTGTGGCTTCCCTGCATAGAGTAATTAAACACAATATTGGCTGGCTGCTGAATTTGAAGAGGCTTAGATAACATGACAATGTCTTTTCAGTTCCTACATAGAAGAGATTTACTATGGACGTATTATAAACCTGTGATTTATAAACCTCATTGACTTCATTAGTCCCCAGGGCCTTTATTCTTGTTAGCCTGGAAATGCCTGTTTAAATTTAATTTTTCCCCCCCTTTTTTTTTTTTTTTAATTTAAATTATGACCTCATTAGAGTGAAAACATGGCTCCAGATTCTTGCCTTGTGTAAATCAGCCAAGTCTTGCAACAAACCCCAGCTGAAGATCCAGGCTGTAAATTGAAAACCTGTCCTTTTGACTTGCCTTTTCCAATGCCAAAGGCTGGCCCTAGTGTTAGAAACATCCTCATATTCACATAAAAGGGCATTTCAGTAACTTCTTTTGTGTGTCTTCTTCCAGTTCAGACTGTAGTGTCTCAATGTGCCTAAGATTTAGGCAAACACATGAGATGTAGTGCAGTAAATTTCTTCAAAAGAGGAGTCGGGGCAGGATTTTTAAAAAGAAGTGCAATGGTTGTAAAGGGTAGGATTGCAAAAATTGTGAGTGCCAAATAAGATTATGTTTCAGTCTGTCACTTTTTTCCAGTGGTAAGAGAAGCTTCATTTTTGTAGTTTTCTTAAGTACTGTAGTATATTCATAAGTACTGAAGAATATTTCATAAAATTTGTTCAAGGTAAAACAGATAAATGGCTTCACTAAAGTTGTCAAATTTCACTTAATGAGTTGTGTTTTTTTTAATGCTCCATTATTCAAATTCAAAACCATCTTGAGGTTATTGTTGGATTATGGCACAAGTTCTTTGGGCTTTTCTCTTCATAACAGGTTTCTTTTTCTTCCTCTATTTTAAGGTATTGAAAAACTCTTCTTCCTAATCTTTTGCTCTAAGTCCCAAACAGTTTTATTTATAGTTGCCAGAAGTAAGTTCCTAATGTTATGTTAATTAGAAACATGTGGTGAAAAAAAGGCAACTTTTAAGCTGACACTATTTTTGAGTTAAAATCTGGCATCCCCTTTCTACTGACAAGCCTGACAACTGCAGCAGCAATCACCTCATCAAATCTCTCCGCTGTGTCTTTCCTGGTTTTTGGCATTCTTCCTGTCTAAATTTTTATCAGATGAGTGCTTTTTTCTTGGCAAGTATTTTGAATACCTTCTTGTTGCTTTATCTCTGCACTATCACCCCTTGCCCTTAATGTCATTTCTCACATGTAGGACCGTGGCAGAATTCGAAACAAATTAGTTAGGAACAGAGATTCAAAGACCAGCTTTTCCTCTTGGCTCACTGGTCTCTTCTCCCCTCACTTTTTAAACACCAGCACATCACAGATACCACAGGAACACTCAGTTTTTAGGATATTTTTGATGCTTTAAATCCTCAATGCTGCATCTACCTTTTTTCTGCTATCACATGTCCTGTATTGCTCTTAAAAGGTTTTCAGCTGGTGATATCTGGATTTTCATCCTGAGTTTTGGAACTAGTCAGTAGGCCATGTCAGAATAAAAATCTATAATAATAAATGCTTTAGACCATAGCCAAACCATCCAAATAATTTGTTTCTTAAAATAAATACACAAATATTGAGTGATATTTGCAAGCAGAATTCCAATGAATGAAGACCAGATTTGCTTTCCAGAAAAGAAGACTGGGGAAAATGTAGGCCTTCTCTGGAAGGTGAGACTGGTTACCCAGGATATGGAGAAATTAATATAGTATCTCTCACTGAGAGCACTGTAAGTTGCCAAATGCTCAGCAAATAAAATCCCTCTTCAGGGTGCCATGAACAGCAATAAACTTCAAATGGTTTTGAATTTGAGTAATGGCGCATTAAGGAAACATATTAATTAAGGTAAGTTTGGCCATTTTACTGGAGCATGTTTTCCAGTTTCTTTAGTCAATGAAGAGCAGTGTAAGCTGTGGGACACACAGTGCTTTTTGATGCTAGCTGCTTCTTTTTATTGCCTAATGGGAGTTAAGCCTTCTGAATATCCAGCACACTTGTACTGCTAAATTCTTTTGAGAACTTCAGCTGTAAATCCCAGCTTATGTGACTAATGTAGTGGGCTCATTTTCCAACAGCACCAGCCCCTTGTGAAGGCAGTAGAAGCAGCTAAGTATGCAGGAGATAGATATATTCTCATACTCTCTCTCTAGATATAGATATATATAGAGATATAGATATATATATAGATACACACACACTCTTGGGGCAGGTGTTTTTAAAGTGTCTAAGCACTAGGCTCTAAGGGCAATATGAGTGTGTTTCAAGCTTTTAAGAGCAGATAACAATGCATAAAACATTAAACATGTGCATAAGTAACTGGAAGTCTCAAGCTGTCTATATTTTCATTGGTGAAGTTACCTAAGCACTTAATGTTCTGCTGCTGTATGTGTCAGCAGAAGCTGCCATTCTGAATGTGCTGAGGCTTTTGTGGCTGAGTCCTTCCCTGGCTTCTTGTGGTTTGCAAATCCAAGTCTTTTGAGAGTGTGTGTGTCTCTGAGTGGGCAGCACAGAACTCGGTGAAGGTTGTGGCAGTCACAGACACATTCACTCCAAAGGGGAACAGCATGCTAGTCACAGGGCTGGATCTGAATGTATGCCCTCAAACAGGGCTCTCCTCTATCACTCCAGTGCTATCTGGCATTTATTTTAATCCTCCTCTCTCACACCATGATCTCTGTTGAGAACCCTGACCTCTCCATCGCACTGGGTTCACCATGCTCAACATGTGCCCGCTTGTCCTGATTCCAGGCCACGCTCCAGCTGGGCAAATAGGTGCCCCATGGGGGCCCAAGGGAGTTGAGCTTGTCCTTCCAGAGTCTGTGCAGCTTCTTGCCCAAGTGTTTAAAGAAGTGGAACAGAAAGTTGTTTCTTCCCAGTAGAGAGGGATGTGTGTGGAGCAGCATTGCAGCATATTGTAGAACACAGGTCCAGCCTCCTTCTTTTCAGTTTCATTACAGGAATCTTGTGCTGTTAATATAAAAAGGCATAGTGATTCTCTTGTTGCCAGTCTAATATCTTCCTCGGTTAAGGCCTACATGTACTTTTTTTTGCCCCCTAAAGCACCTAATTTAGTTAAAAATGGGATTTAGGGACTCTTGTAAATTTAATTATAAAATACTTTCAATTCATTTGAAGATATCATGATGTGAACATTCGTAAGATTTTCTTTGACACTCATGATTTAACATGCAGCTGTTTTCATAAGTCATGTTGCAACAGAGTGATCAGCAATTAAAAACATAGAATCATGTTACATAGTGTAAAGCCTTCCTGTAAGTGCACCCCAAAGGGTGGTTCAGCCACCACTTTGCATCATGGTGCCATGTTATTACTTAACATGCAGAAGTGGTTTTAATGCTTTGTGTACAACCAAGGCTTTAACTGATCTGTCCCATGGAAATGAAGATGAATGACAACTCTGCAGTCTGCTACCAAATGTTCGTGCTAATTTTCTAGTCTTACATAGAAGAAGGCAAAGATCATGATGTAAATGGGCAGTCAGCCCTCTTCTGGATGCTTGACACTGTCATTTTGAGACTCACTTTTGACATTTCTTAAAGTAGCATTTAACAATGTGGAGAAGAGAAAGTTAAAATCTTATGTGTTAATAGAAGAAGGTATTAGGAATTAAGATGCTGATTTATTAAAATATCTTGTGGAATAGTAAACTAAATCTCTTAAATCCATTGTTCAAACAGAATGCTTAATACAAGGATTTAAGACCAAATACATTTCTTCTTCAGTATAATGTAACGCTGATTTGTAGAATCGGAGCACGGAAAAAATATTATAACAATAATGTTGTTGGAAGAATGTTAAGCACATCTTTATGAAAAACCAACATCACAGGAGCAGTCTCATTGCTGGTATTGTTCTCTCCTTGCACTGCAGCATGTGCAACATCCAGGTCACTGCCAGTGCAAGGCAGACAAGCTTAAGCTGCGATGAGTGATAGTGAAGGGGGGCAGGGGAAGGGGGGCTGTGCCTGTGGATCTGGACTGTCTCAAACTCAGACCCCAAGCAGAGATCCAGCACTGGCAAATACAGTGGGAGTCTGCAGGGAAACTCTGCAGCTTAAGTCTGCAGGGAATGGGAAAGAGTAGTTCCAGATAGGCCACCTTGACAAAGGTATTAGGTGTAGCAGGACATGCTGGTGTTCCGAACACACTGACAGTTATGAGCTTTTTAAGCAAATGTTTCTCATTTCTTTTTTCTCTTTGTTAGTTAAGTTGGATTGGGTGGCTGGTGCTGAAACAATTTAATCCTTGTCTGCAAAGCAATTTATTGCAAGTTATTGCATCCTATTGAAATTGATTGCTTTATTGTTGTTGGCGTGTTCTGTGCTTTTTCTTTTAGAAATTTCATTTTGCAAATGTAGTAATAATATTTTACATGTGTAGAGTGCCTTTCATCACAAAATACTTCACAAACTAGACAGAGTTTTTGCAGTTAGCTGTTTGAAAGTGACTTAGGCCGGTATCAGGAGACACAGCTATCTTTGCCCATACAATCCAGTCAGGCTGAAGGTTTTTCTTACTGTACACTTTCTTGTAACCTATATTGTCACCTGGGTAATAAATAGCCAACTTCCATTCCTGGCTTAGATGCATTTACTTCTGTGACTCAAAACCTGAAATATTTTCTGGGTAGGAAAACAGTTTCAATTACACTGGCTGCCACACTGTTGGCCTGATTGGCCATTAAAAAAAAAAAAGAAAAAAAAGCTAGAAAGTTATTGAGACCTAAAAAATAATATATATTTAACTCTTATTATTTTCTTTTTGTATATTTTTTAGGCATGTATGATCTTTAAAAGTGTTACTAATCCAGATCCTGTGTTTATTTGGCAAACTGCTGCAAGATTTAAAATTTGTATTAGTCTTTTTTGTTTTATTGTGTACTATGGCCTAAAGCTAAGACACTGTATTAATAAAACTGACCAGCTAGAGGTAAGGGCAACAGATTCTGTGCTCTGTGGTAAGCTGGCCTTAAACTTCAGCAAATCCTTGAAAATTCTGTGGCATTCAGTGAAAGAACTGAATTAATTTAAACTGAACTGCACACAACCTTTTAAAAACTAAATCTGGTACATATATGGCTAATACTGCTCTTAAATATTCAGTCTCTTTTACTTACTTTAATGCAGCGGATTTTTCGCTGTCTCCACATAATTTCCGTGTAAAAGGAAAGGCTAATCTACTGGTTCAGACAAAAGGCTTAAGCTCAGATGATCTCTGTTCTCTTTCCTTTTTTATCATGTTCTCGCATTTTTTCCTCCATCTCTAGAAAGGAGATGACAGCACTTCACTGCCTCGTGATTGTGGAAGGATAAATACATTGATTGTGAGATGTTAAAAATGATGGAGCCAAGTATGTAACCAGGCCAATTTACATGTATACATTCTTTCAAATTAGGAGTTGGGATATTCTGTCTTGGAAAAGTGTGGAGGTACAGTTTAGCTACCTTAGTTAAGGTATTTAGTAGTGAAATGGTTAACAAAATATATATACAGGCAATGTTTAGGGTTTAGAGTTAACACCCTATTGAGATGATTGAAAATAGTTCACATCTTGCTGAACTGTCATTTTGAGCTGTCTGCCAATTTAAGAACATATTGCTGCCTCAGTTAACATATGGTTCGAGTTGATACAGTTTTCTGTGCAACCATGAGAGCTAGACACATCATTATATGAAAATGAAAACAAATGGTTGAGTCCTGAGCTTGCTGCTTTAGGCCCCCCCGGTGTAAGCACGAGTTCAAAGCCACCTAGTCTTCCCGTTTGGAGATTCCTGCAGCATGAGAGAGCCCGGGTGTGATGGTGAGCCACGATAACCTGCTCCTGTGCCACAGGGCCGTGGCATGCAGCCTGCCAGGGACATTCCCAGGACACAGGCTTTACGGTGGGAACACAATGGCTGTGATCCCCTGGGCTGCTGTACCTAATTTGTCAAGATTTAATTAGAATCTGGGATTGGTGAGCCTCCTTTTGGGATTTCTACTCCTTTACTGTGTCATTGATGTTTCAGATATGTTGTACTGGGAACTTTAAAGGACTGAACCCCTAGGTCTGGCTGCATCTTAACTGTGTTCTACTATAAGTTAATGCTAGCACACCAAAGAATAAAGTTTCTAAGGAAATACTGTGTTTAGTGAGCACCATGAGGTAGCTTTCAGTATCTGCAAAAGTAAGGTTGAAAAATTTTCTGCTGAATTTATAATGGCTCTGTTCTAAAACACCTGCAAATTTTTTGCATGCTAACTCTTTTTTTCTGATGTGATAGAAACTCCACAGTTGTGCTATGATTTGGTTTTCTTTTCTTAGTTTAAGTTACAGTTTTAGCACTGCATCTTTTTTCTACTTAGGCTAGGTAAATATTGCAATATTTTCAACTCACTAGTTATCCACATATTGTCATTGGTGAAGTTCCCAGTATGTCTACTATCATAATAGAAAAATAATTTACTCCAAACAAATTATATTTAAATTATTTTGAAGGTATGACTAAAGCTGAGAAAACCAAAATAAAAAGTTGAAGCTGAGATTTCTTCTTGTGCCATGGGGGAGATGCAGACCAGAGCGACTCAGGTTATGTGTACAGCATAAAGCTATCCAGATTTGGATAAATGGGCTTCTTTCCTTGTACATATGGCTTTGAAACTGGCTTATTTCCCAACATTCTTTTTGACTCAACTTTCAGATTCAAAGGAATCCAGATATCTGACCAAAACTCATTTAATTTTCTCCTGCCTATTAAAAGCAAGTATTTGTGCAAAATGAAACCACAAATCAGCTCAGGTTTGCTTGTGAGATTGATGAACCGTAATGAATCTTTCGATGAACTCAGCCTAAATTTCAAGCATGTAATAAAATACAAAATCAAATCCAAAAGTCGCTTTGAGTATATCCCTGTGTATCTCATAATTTTCTTCTTTCTTCTTTTTTTTGGGTCACTTATTTTGGGGCACTTACAAGCCAGCCAACTGACAGAAGTGCTGCTTAGCAATCCCACCTGCAGATTGTCTATCAAAGCACTGCTATACAACTTGCAGAGACAAGCCCCAAATGGTCAATTTTTGGTGATAAGGTAATGGCAGGGCAGCATTTAATTCTTTGGAGCTGCTGGAGGGCATAGGCCAAAATCCATTGCTGCTCCAGAGCTCAGGTTTGTCCAAAGCATCTTTGCCTCCTGTGTGCTCCTTGGATGTGATGAGAGGCTCCTGCTTCCCCCAGACAGTGTCCTGCCTGTGGTGAGATCCAGGCTGCTGTGGCTGTGAAGAGGTTGGGCATGGCATCAGCCTTACATTGGGAGGGTTACACTAAGCAGGATGCTCATTCCAGTGTTCTTTTCACCCAGGCTGATATTTAACAGTAAGCTGATAACTGATTTTAGAAGCAAATTATCTCCTTTCTTTTATGCATAATCCACATTTTAAAATGGCATCATAGTGACTGTGGCTGTTAAGTAGAGATTATTACGTCCTAACTGATGTATTAAAACTATGTGAAGATTCCTGTGTTTCTTACAGGGTACTACTGTGTTTATATTGTTTGCAACAGGGAAACCTGTTGGATTTATGTTATGAGATCTTAATTTTTGGAATCTCGATTGGTACCATTAGGCTCAATGACTCTATTGCTGTACCACTATGCCTTTACCTAGCAGAGTGACACTGCTTTGTAATTTATAGGTAGAGAGAGGAAAGGAACCAGGATGCATTTCATTGATCTTTCCATGTTGTAAATGTAAAATTCATGTGCATTTTTGTTTGCTTTATGGCTGTTCTCTTTCCTTTTTCTTATTTAATATGCACTTCATACTGTGCCAAGGGGGTCAGTAGGGCAAATCAAGGAGCCAGATGGCTTCCCTCTACCCTAAGGAAACATACCAATATTTAGCTGGCCATTTTCCCAAATAAAGGCAAGACTGGAATCCACAATAAATGGGAGAGTTGGTTAAAGCTGCATCCTTTTCTTAGATTCACGGCTACAACCTCCTTGAGGCATGAGCTTTTTATACTTCACTGCCGCTTTCTAGCTTTCTCCAAGAAACTGCATCTTAGAAGATATTAGAGGGGGGTACAGCTCATTTTATTTATGGCCTTTGCACAGTAACAAGTTTCAGTTATTATAATCTGACTGAAATAAGAAACCATAATCCATGGATGAAAAGACAGTGGACAAACTCAGTTAAATCCCTAGTACCCTGAGGACGTATATTTTGTCCATTTCTGGTTTTTTATGTTCCCTTTTTTCTGCTGTTATTCCCAACTTTAACTTTTGAAAAGCCAAGCAGTTTAAGTGGCCGGGCCTGGGGAGCTTATTTGTATGCAGCACAAATTTCAGGATCTGTTCCCAAGCCTGTGCAGAGTGAAAAATGGCCTGCATTTTCTTGATAGCCCATGTGGTTGTAAAGAATAAATGGCTAATGAATTACAGATGAACATTGACGCAAATTAATCTTCCTGATGTCCCTGGGTTATATGGCAGCCATTTAAAAGTTTAATCAATACACTAAAGTTGAAAACATGCAGGCACTGCAGTTGTTTGGATGTAATAAACATCAGAGGGAAACGGGAGGCTTGTACCCAGTCCATGTATCATAATGACAGGTATTTATGTTTAATGGACTAAATATTTTTTATTGGAAGAGAGCAAATGTCAGCTTAACTTTGTAAGCCCCGCATTCAACTTTCCTTTGAGGTTGGTGAGAGACGGCTGACATGTCATTGAAAATGAAATGTAAAAAAACCAATTGAGACAAAGCGAGGATAAGGAGCTGTTTTGCCGACGAGATGTTGCTTTAATGCTCTGCAACTATTCATTAAATAAAATGTAAACTCTACCATTTCAAACGTTGCAGTAAAATGCTTTACTAGGGCAGACTTTTAATGGTTATTAGGGAAAACAAGAGCCAACCGCTGCCAAATATTCTTTTCTGGGAAACATTTTATTTGAAAAGTCTTTTCCTGAGTTACAGTTTCAGAAGATTTATAATTATGGAACAGTCATCTCCCCCTCCCCCTTTCTTTTTTGAGACAAAGAAAAACAGAAAAATAACTTTCAGTATAACCATTTGATGGTCTTTTTTCTTCCCCTTTGAACAGAGTAATAGCTTTATATAAGCTTCCCAGAGACTTGGATATTAATTGCACTTGAAATCAATAAATTTTAGAGCCATGTGTGTCCAGAACTTAACCATCCTTGCTATAAATGGAGAAGGAGGCTGTGCAAGACTGCCACACTCACCAGGCCTGCACAGTTGCATGGCTATGGGAAAGACTACATGAAGTTATTTTCTTTATGTCAAGAAAAACGTTGTCATATCATTTGGTTTTATGTAGGAAGACAGACTTCTTCCCTGTTAAACAAAAAATTCAAATACATGGGAGAAAAAAGAAGAACATGCTGTACCTGCTTTCTGTAATATCTTTTAGTACCCCATTTTTTGGCTGATCTTACCTGGATGGACCCTTGATGGTTTAAAGTGGTCTCATAAAGCTTCTGGTAATGTGTAGGGTGAAAACACATCAGAAAAGGAGGATGGTTGAAATCCTGTGGGTCACTGTTTGCTTTCTTGGTGATTGGCTGAACTGGTTCTCTTGACTTCATCAACTGTCCAAAATATTTCAAACATTTAAATAACTGCTCTTAACAGTGCAGTGAGTCATCTGGTGAAAGTCTGATGAGTGCTCTCCTATTTTAAGATCTCCAAGCCCTTACCAAAGGCTATTTAAGCCAAGTGCAACTATAGACAAGTGCATTGGAGGAGAGCAGAAATCTTATATTATTTCACAGGCAGTGAACATGCTTCTGGTTAGATAGAAATGACAGGCAGACCTTTTAAAATTGTTATTTCAACAAATTCATCTCAACATATTTTTATGTTGCATCAGGTTCTACTCAGTTAAGGTGGCTACTAATATTGAATTGTGAATTAATCTGTATCTGCCTCAATAATGTTCTAGATTTATGGCGTCGTGTTTATCATACACTGCTTCCTGATGACAAAATAATTGTTGAAGAGCATGTGAAAGTGTTGCTCATCTATTCCCTGGATGACAAGCTATTTCCATTTTTGAGCAAGCACAAAAATAAATGTTTACACCATGAAAAGTAAAAGACTGAAATGTGCACATTGGCCAGACATCCTGTGAAGGCTGAAGAACTGTGTGGCACAAGACTGAAATCACACAAAAATGGCCTCTTTTAATTCCCCTCTTCTGCTACCCTGTCCCAAATACTGCAGCTTCTTAATCTCCTAGTATGGCCTAATCAGAAGATGCTCCACACACTCTACTTTGTGCTGACCCTATATTCTGCCCTAGGGAGTGGGTTACTCTTTCCATGGCATGGCCACTGCCCACTATGGCTAGAATTTGCCTGGAATGCAGTGCAAGGCAGCTGAGCCACGACTTTCTGGGTTTTGGCCATTAGAAATGCTCTGCTGAGTAGTCCTGAGCTGTCTTCACTGGGGGAGAGAAAGGTTGGAACCTTGTTGCCTCAATAAAGCATCAAAGACTTAAAAGGAGCATTGCAGTGTCCTGCTGAATTAAGTTACAGTTTGGTTCAGCTTAAAAAATTGTCTTTTGTTTCATAAAGCTCAAAGGCAGCTTTCCAAAACTGCTCAAGAGCAGTAAGCTTTAGTGGCAGGTGAAGTAAAACAGCAGGTATCTCCAGCAAAACATTTACAAGATTGCAGCAGACAGAGGTGGTGCTAGTAGAAAATTGGAGGTAAAGAGTGGGTGACATTAGATTGATTCTCTCTGTCAGATGGAAAAATCTCTTTTCAATAACTATTCACAACAAAATATGAAGTTCTCTGTAAAATGGTACATTGGGGAGTGCAAGCCACCACTATCCAACACAATACTTCAGCAAAAGAAAATTTATTAAGTTATTTTCTTGATCAGACTATTATACTTTGACTCAATTAGTCTGAGTCAGATTTTTACAATAAGCTTGAACTTCAGACAAAGAAACCCCTTTTGCTGGGGTTTCTGAATATTTGAGTTCTGTAGAGAGGCTGCTACTATTATAGGCTTAATGGATAAAATAGACATAAAAAGTAAAAATATATGCTATAAAATATTTCTTTTAAAGCAAAAAATGTGACAACTCCAAGACTTCATTTTTAAAGTGAGCTTCAATTTCATTGAGAGAAAATATCTAAGGATTTATCAATTGACAGGATTATTAGTGATTAAATGTGGCTTTTTGAGAGGTCTTTTGTTTCAGTTCAAAGCCGTATATGTAGTTACATATAGCAACCTCACACAACTGTCTTGAAGATTTACCAGTCCAGACACACAAATTTACCTGCTCACCCCTTGCCTTAATAAGTAACAATGAAAAAATTTAATGGTGTTTTATCTGTCCATCACAAAAAGTTACTTTTGACTGCTGTCTGGGTGATGTTTTCCAAGGCTGATGCTTACCAAGCCTTTAAGTACATATTGCGTTTGAACTTTTTCCTACATAGTACCAGTGCAACAAAGATGCACAGTATGCTTGTCATATATTCAAATATTTAAATAGTGTTATAAAACTAATAATCTAAAATTAGTTTAATCGAAGTGAAAAAGGAGATAGGAAACCATGATTTGGTGAAATACCTTTTTCTTTAACATGTTCCTTTTAAATTCCTCAGGAATACAAATGTGATGTTAAAGGGTGAAAGCAGTTTGAAAATAATGCCAGTCGCAGCCTTCTTAAACTGGGAGCCACAGTCCTGACAGCTATTAAAAAAATAAAGTAACTTTTGGGTTTGATTTTGTATAATGAGCACATGACAAAAAGGTTTACTTCTACGTTATCCTGCAGGTGTAACTGCTGTCTGTCAATTTATCCTGTATTTTATTTTGATGATGAGAGAACACTAGGGAGAATAAAAAATTCTCTTCATCAAAAACCTTAACAGGAAAGAAAAATGTCTCAAGACAATTTCATGTATTGGTGGTTATTTGTGATGGTTAAAAGAATTATCTGAAAACAAAGAAGTCTTTCACAATGAATCTAAACACAAAAGCTTTAATAACATTTACATCTGTGTATCATCCATGTCTCCAAATGCAAGTCATGAATAACACATAAACTAGAGTATATAGGGAACAGAAGTGCTAGCACATCATTTAAAATCCAACACACCCCATCGTCAGTGGAATCAAATACACAGCAGGAATGGTTCCAGTTGATAGACACACAATGAAGTCATTGAAAATGAAAACATATTAATTATGTTCCTAAAGGTTAAGAGAGGAATGGCTGAATTCTCTAATCCTGGGCTAATATTAGTGCCCCAAATCCATGCAGGAAAGTCGCAATGTTTCAAAAATTGTGAAAAATTTTAGTCACATTTATTTGTATCTCACCCATGATTGACTCTACAGGACGGGGGTAACAGGGGGAAGAGCAGGAAGTACAAGACAAAGACAAAACCAGGGAGAATTATCAACAAAAAAAAAAGATGTTCTTGGTCCAAACAAGCCACTTGCACTACATGAGCTAATTGTAAGAATAGGCCATTTCTAAACTGCAGCTGTTATGTGCTTAAGCAAACCCTGCTGGGAGAACAGCTTTGTAGAACACCTCTCCTTACACAGACACATTGAGCGTCCTTTAACAGAGGAATTCAAAGTGCAGTGTGTAAGGGAAATCTTTTCTGCTTCCAAATTTTCCTGAGCTTATTACAGGATGTAAGCCTAGCTTGTCACTCTGACATAGGCTTCCCTTAAGTGTTTTCTGTTTTCATTATCTTTTTGCCAATGTTAGGGTGAAGACTGTGTGTGGGTATGTTGGGAAATGAGTAAGGGGGGGCTGAGAGGAAACACTCAGGTTGTGAGATATAAAATTATAGGAGTCAAAAAACCCCACAAAATACCTAGCTTGGTCACGGTCTTTTTATTTGTATAATATTTTTTGGTTGTCACTGGGGAGCAGTAAGATCACTCATTTCATAATTAATTTTAGATGTATTCTTTCTCTCCTCTTTTCCCCACCCTCCCTCAAATCCTTTTCCAGTCATCTTCAAAACAAAGCTATTGCACCTGGCTTCCCAACTACATTAACTCCGTTGTGCTGGTGTGCTGAGCACCTCTCTCCTTAACATCTTTAGGCTAAAAACCAAATCCTCCCAACAGCAAGGGGTTAATTGTCTGTTTTCAATGTATTTTAAAACTCTCAGCTCTTGGGAATGTTGTTTCCATGAGGATTGAATGTAATTACAAAATAATATAGGCACTCTGTCTTATTTTCAGGGAATGATAGTTAAGTCCTTGCTGGTTTTGCTGCATGTGTTTATATTGGGGCTCTTCTTTCAGTGTACTTGATGCAAGGTATTTGCAAATTTGAGCCTTTGGGCTTTAAATGTTGTGCTGCTTCTTCTGTTCCTTATTCACTACAGATTAGGTATAATTGATGACCTGCATTTACAGACATGGGTGGTATACAGATGTAAATGTTATTATAGCTTTTATATTTTATGTTCTTTCTGAAAGATCATTTTGTCTTTGAATAATACTCCTGTTCAGATTTTGGGGGGTTTATCTCTAAAAGAGAATATGAAATGGATATTGCACATCGTATATTTCTTAAAAGTAATTTGGAATTTTAGGGTATGGGATTGGTGGTGACTGATACACTGCCTGGATGAGATATATCCCTTTGAAAATAACAGCGCCAGTACATGCCTGCATCTGTCTAACCTCATAATTCACTTTCACATTGGGTTATGGATGTCTGCATTCAGTGAGTCTATCTTCCCTTTAGGTATTATTTCAGCCCTTTGAGATAATAAGGAAAGTTTAATTGCGTTGTTAATTGATTTTTTGCACAACATTATTACCTTGATTGATTGCAGAGTTGATGAAAATGTTAGACACAGGCAGTGTAAAGTATCAGCCCAGTAAGGAGTGGGAGCCTTGTGGAGAATAGATAACCTTGATGTTAAGAGCTATATCCTTCAGATATGTCTTCCCTTGACATATTGATGGCCCTTGAAAAGGGAAAAGCTGATTGTATGCAGAATGCAATCATTAAACCCACTTCAGCTGGCTGTTGATTAATTTGTTTTTTCCTGAAGGATCTAGTTAAAGAGAAGGCCTCACTAGTATCAACAGCAGCCATTTTCCAGGCTTCAGATTATACTTAACCCTCTCCTAGAAGAAAGAAAAATGAGGCTGTCTTGGTATAGACAGGCAGATTGTCTGCAAACATTCAGTCCTACTGCAATTTGGGGATTATAACACTCACTTTACCCCGTTAACTACTGCTTCCTCTGTGACCTCTCCTCCCTGCCTTCAGTATTCAGCTTTGCCACAGCTAGCAGAAAGTCACGTTTGATGTTTTCTGAGTCAGGCCAGTGTCTGTTCTCAGCAGAGATGCCAACAGGGATGTCAAGCTTGTTTTGCCCAAAGACTGAAATACTTCAGTAGCATATCGCTTCTTCCCAGGAGCCTCTCTGAAAGGACCACAGGGTTCACTGCACACACGTAAGTGGTTAAGCTTTCCTTATCCCTGAAAAGATCTTTCTTGTATAATTTTTTGTTATTACTTCTGAGATCTTTGAGGTCTTCTGTAGGGCAGTTTGTGCTGTTCAGCAGTGCCCCAGGCTTAACAGCAGCACTCGTGTGCCCTGTTGCTGAATACATTTAACCAAACAGTGGCTGTGTGTGACTGGCTTTCCTGCTGTGAATTCATGTGATGGTCTAATCCCAGACTACCTGCTACCTTCAGAGGACTTTCTGTTTTAATAGCACCCACTCTGAGAGCAGAGGTGAAGAGCATTGCCTAAATGGCCTTCCTGTGGCAGAAGGCGCTTCCTTGGCGGCAAAACATTCTCGGGACTGAGGGACAGCTTCTGTCTTAAGCCTTTCTTTTCTTTGTACCAGCAAATGACTCAACACATCCAAAATATATATGCAGCTTTAACCAAGCAATTTAATAAATCTCTGAGTGTGGTAGAGATTTTACTCTTCCATTAACCATTTAAAGGATATTTGGTAAAGTAACAGGTTATTCCTTCCTGTTTAGCTTGGTAGTCTCAAAGACAGTCACTCCTTTCTTGTCCTTCTGAGCGATAACTGACCACTGCTGCTTGATTATTTTCTAGCCACATGTGTTTTATTAGTCCATCGTGAACATTTTGCCAGTGAGCTCCTTTTTCATATGGGGACATGTAAACTTGTGACATAGTCAAGTCTGACAAATTTGAACCAGCCAAATAAGTGAGTAATATTTCAAGCTGTCAAAGCGGGCGAATACTGATTAACTGACACTCTCCAAAAGCTCTCACCAATAGCCACGCTCTGGTGAAAAATGTTTACTAAGCAGAATACTTGTTAGAAAGTCTTTAGTGCTTTAACTAAACTTTAATGACTCTGACCCTAGTGGAGGGGTTTTAATGTGCCTCTCGAGCTGCTTCTTAGTCCCCAATTTTTTATCTTTAGCAAAACCTTCCATAGAGAATAAAAGTGCACCTGTAAATGATGTTCTACTGGCCCCTGTGATTTAACCTTCAGCCCCCTCCCATTAGCATATTTTATAAGGAGACTGAGGAAAGGGGAAAAGAGTTGAGGATAGAAAACAATGACAATATTTTGGCTTTCAGTACTGGAGGCAGGTTGGGAACTAGACCATGGCCAGTAACTATTTAGCAATAGCAGATGGTGCTATATGTCATATAGAAGAGAACAAAATTCTAACAAGAGGCAAGCCCAGACTTAGTCCAGAGAACTACATATTTTCTGAATACTTTGTGTTTGGATCCAGATGCACTTTTGGTTACACTTGATGCTAAATAGTAATAGTGACAGAAGAGAGAAAGGAGCTCACCCGTTGTTGTGGGCTCTGGATGTGTCTTACAAAGTGCCAAATGCCTTCAAGTTCTGCTGGAAATCAAGAGAATCCAGGGCCATGTATTGTACCTGCTTCTCAAAAAACATCTATTTTTGTATTAGGAAAAATCGTACTAATATTATCATTAGCAATTACTTAATTTTTGTTGTTGTTGTTTCTGAGGAAGGGCTTGTGGAAAGGAGCAAGTAATGGCAGACAAAGACGGTTCCCTTAACTGTATCATAATGTGACAGCAGCACTATTTAATTATGCTCTTTAATTTTATTTGAGAGACTTTCTTTCCCAGCTTTAAAAATAAAAAGCAACTTGTCTTTATTTCAGATGACTCTCTTGAGAAATTGCAAACCAGTTGAGCCAGACTGAATTTTCTATGGCTTTTTTTTTTCCCCTAATGTGAACTCCTGCAGCAGGAACACATTTAAGATCCAAAAGCAAGTTTTACTCATGAGATGAGCCAAATTTATGTCTAAACTCTCCAGAAGGGCCCTGCTGCTCAAATTTTTTTCACAGAAGAATTTGTAATTTTATTGGAATGCTTGCAGACTTTCCGAACAATTATTCCAAAGTTTGCTTTCTGCCCCATAAATCATGGTACATTTGTTTAATTCTATCACTGTTACTAAAAGAACTTACTTCCCTCTTTTTTCCTCTCGCATTTTACTGCTAATGCAATCTGTGCATGGTTAAGGTTTGTGAAGTATGATTTAATTATAGTCACTTTTTGTTTTCTTAATGACCTTGTCGTTCTTTACGGTTTAGTTCCATTGCTGAGTAGTGTAAGTTTTATTATTAGAATGTAGCCCAAAGAATAGAGCAGCCAGCAGAAAGGCCATTTTTGCATATGTTAGCCAAATTAACTGAAAATCTCCTAAATTGTATGGTGAATGTACACCGAACAGCTGAACTTTCGTAGAGGGTGGGATTTTAGAACCTCCTTTTCCTCCATCATTCTGAATGTGTAAAAAGCGCCTCTTACATCACTTCGGCGGTCGCACCGTTGCATTAACGAAAGTAAGAGAAAGGTGGTTCAAAGCAGGGCTGGCACTTACGCCGTGAATACGAGAGAGGAACAAATGTCCCCTCCTCTCTCCCGACAGCATTTCCAGCCTTTTGTTCGGAGCGCTGCCCCGTCACCAGCGCACGAACTGGGGCTCCCCAGCTCAGCCCGGCTGCCGGGCGAGAGGCTGCGAGCAGAGCTGGTACCAGTGCAGGCTGCTGGGCGAGAGGCTGCCTTTCAGAAGCAGCGCTGTTAGCACTGCGGGCTGCCGGGCGAGAGGCTGCCTTCCTTCAGGAGCAGCGCTGGTACCGCTGCGGGCTCCGCCGGCGGCAGCAGGGCGCGCTCAGCGCTGCCGCCCGCGATCGCCGCCCGCCCGCGCGGCTCGGCTCGGCGCGGCGGGGCTGGCACAAAGAGCTGCTGCCCTCTAGTGTCCGGGGCCCGCCCGCACAGCTGGGGCCCGAGCTGGCAGAGCATTTACCGCCCTTGTCTGGCTTTACTCTTCTGCTTTCATCCACACCAGTGATGAGAGAATGAGATACACCGAGACCTTACAGTATCTAGCAAACTACAAAATTTGAGTCTGAGTAATTGAAAAAAAAAATCTGCTTTAATTTTGCAACATATTTCACAGCAAGTATTAAATTATAAAGTCAGCATTAATTCTCTCCATGACAGTAATGGGGCAAAACTGGTAAAGGTACACTGAAGAGACAAAAGCATTTGGTTTGGAGTTTCTGTTTATTTGGCTGTGTACTTTTGTTTCATTTTCACTAGTAAGAGGCATTCCAACCCCCCAACATATTTCTCTGATGATAGTTACAATGAGCATGGAAAGATTCCAAAGAAATCCCAAGTGCAGAACCTTAAATTGTAACAATGATACCCAGAGGAATATGGAACTGGTTAATGATTTAAAGTATTATGCCCTAAATGCTCTTATTTTAGCCAACAGTAAAGAATCTGTAGACAGCACATGCCCAGATCAAAGCTGATCATGTCAATGTCATTCAAGGAGGGAAGGATACCCTCCTTTCCCCCTGCTCTCCCCCCTACCCTTTTTTTAAACAAAGTATGACATCTGAGGAACAGTGTGTTGATTGTTCCACTGCCAGGATACGCATAATGGAAACATTAGCTCCAAGATAACTTTTAATCTGTCAGCCTAATGGCTCCTTAATGTGTAGAGGGCTTTAAATGTATGTCAGCCAGGGCTGTATAAAGTAATATAGTTTGTGGCCTGAATGGATCTAGATGACTCCGCACCATGACACAATATGGTTTATTATTAAGTATCAGCTCATCAGCTTATTCCCACAGACTTGGACAAGCTTCTCAATTTTCCAGTAACAGATTATGTGAGAAAAAGCTTGCAGTGCATTTTTTTTTTTTTTTTTTACTTTTTCTTTCTCCCCCCACTTCCAAATTACAAGTTTCTTCCCTAGCTGCACTGGGAGCCCTGAAGTGTATTTACAGCAGGCTGCACTTTATCACACATCAGCTTGACTGCTAGTTTACACTGAACATTTATGCAGCTTCCTTGGCCCAGGATGCAAACTTCACATCTTTGTATTCCTATCACCTTCATTGCAAATTTTTCCAACATCCCCTCCCTGCTGACTGCTTTGCTCCCCCTCCCCTACTCTCACTTCCCTGCATACTCCCTCCTTTTTCCCCCTTCCTACAAACAGGCCAGTGAGACTTGACATGTCACAGCACTTGTCTGTGCAGGATACTTGCAATAATTCAGTGTGTTAGTTTGCCTTCTGTGATTCCTCTCAGCTCTAGCTTAGGTGTGTAATTCTAACACCATTGCTGTAGACTGGATACAGATTTGATTTTGTGTCTTTCAGTAATTTCTTTCCGTCTGAAAGACCATTTTGTGCCCCGTGCTGTAGGGTGTCCAGAGGAAAATGTTATCATTTTTCGGCATCCCTGTGCAGGGAGCAGAGCAGGGGTAATTCATCTCCTCTGAATGGGAAGGTTACCTTCCTTGAATGCTGTTACCCTCAGAGAGAGGGGGGAGTCAGGATCAGCAGTTTATTTCAGTTTACTACTGAAGATACGTCTCCTTTCTCTGGGAAACCTGCAATGGACCACAATCCCTAATTCACAGGCACTTCTTTGGGAGTATTTGGGGACCACTCTATGAGGACTGTGGCCCTGGTGAAAGAATTTTGCCTTTGCCACAGCCAGCTCTGTCCCTAGCCTTCTCAAGCACAACCTCACCCCTTTATACATAGCTACTTTATGAGAAATAATGCATCATTTTTGCTTACATTTACCATTTCTATCCTCTTAAAAATAAATTAACTAGTTTATAACACAAGGAATATTAATATTTGTGCATTTGTTATGCGAGCACTTGTGAGTACGTTATGATAATATTTTAGATAATTTATCTGGGTTTTGTTTCTTGCTGTGATATTTCAGGTAATTTTAAGATTCTTTTCCACAGCATTTAGCTGTGGTACAACCAAAGGCTTTCTTATCTGTGGTATTCTCCTATTTCTGTTGCTACTTCTCTGGTTTAAGGAGTCAAGCTCCTGTGTCTTGACTCCAGCTGGGAGCAGTCTGGAAATGTGGTTGCAGCAAACAGATGAAATGGTAGCAGCCAGAGAGCCATCACGTTAGCAAGGACAGCTGCAGCTCTTGTGTTGCTGTCCTGTGTCACGCTGCCGTTTGTGAGCTTGTCCTCCCCACGCTGGCAGGGCTGTGTTTGCTGGGCAGAGCACAACTCTCATCTCTCTGGGTTACACACTTGGCTGCTTGGTGACCCAGATGGTCCTTTACACCTTTTCTTGTCTTCCAAGGGATCTTCTCAGGTACCTGTGTCAGAGAATTCATAGGCTGGATCGTATTCCATAGAAACAAGTATTCTGTTTCACCAAAAGGAACTGACAATAAGTTGTCAACTAGAGAGCTAGTTAAAGTTGTTAGAATTTCCAGGTAGATAAATACAAACTGGAAATGTACTAAACTCCTATACAAAAGCGTTTGCTTTTGGGCAGTTGTTTTCTTTTTTTTTTTTCCCCACCTTTACATATCCCTTAGATAAAAAGATTTTTAAGAGTTTTAGGTTAACTTGACTCATGGAGGTGTTTTGCCTAAATCAGTAGCATTATAGACTTTAAATTGTTCATAGATAGGGTACTTATTCTCCTCTAAATGTTGTCAGTAGGGAATTACTTTCCTTTATAGGAAGTTTATATTAATATTTAAGGGAATTTCACAGCTTCTGTTCATTAATTGTAGAATATGCCCAAGTGCCTATGTAAAAAATGATAATGGCATTGATATTTCATCCTGAAGGGTCTCAAAACAATTTACAGATTGGTAGTATAACCACACTGAAATGCACCCAGCTTCTTGGTGGAACATGGCAGCTGTTTAATAGCCCATAGCAAAACTATGCAACAGCAGGTTGTGCGAAAAGAGATGAATATGGATCAAATACAAATTGGCAGTGGAGGATTTAGGTACTGTGCTCTAATTAAAGTTAGGTGAAGTGGAATTCCAGTAGAATATTGAGTCTGTGTATGGAGTGCCACACTTTATCTGCCCGCAGCTCCTGGTGGCAGGCCCTGTGGTTAGTCCATGTGAGAGACAGGCTGAAGGCTGTTAGCTGAAATCCACTCCCTGATGGATACTGCAGACCAGCGTTTGACAAACACATTTAATTGTGAATACTTTGCTGCTTTCACTTGCAGAGGGGCTTATTAAAAACATTTGATGTTAAAATGGGCGCCTGGTGGGGATGTTGGGCAGATGTGGCAATAGGTTTTGATGGGGGTGGCAAAATTTTTTGGCTTGACTACTTAGCTGTAGTAATTACTTTTAAAAGAAAACTGAATGCTACTGGAGGAAGCCGTGTTGCTGGAAGCAGCCCAAGTTGTGATGACTGAGAGGTGGGTTTTTCTAAATGTGGAGGATTAATGTGGTAGGAAAAAGGCAACAAGATGCTACCTGACAACAATTCCCTTAGATCACTGTCAGCTTGAGATGAATTTTGACCTGTAACTAACTAAGGCTTTATGATCTATAGGTCTAACACTTCCCATTGCAACTTGGTTTTGCCACTTCTGATATAATACATCTGCAAACCCTTTTTTTGCTCTAGCAAAGCGTATAGAGGTCTAAAAGCACCATAGCTCTCTGCAAAACATGCCAAATTTAAAAGGAGCTAACATGATTTGAACTTTTTCACATGCTTTAGTATGCATGCATGTATGTATTTATTTATTTGGATAATTGGGTTTTCCCTTAGCTAAGGAAAGGCTGGTGCTGCTGACATTACAATGTGTTTGTGAAGAAAGACTGATACCACAACACATGCAAGCAACTGCAAGGTCATTACTTACCCAGCGTAATTAGAACATCCATTCCGAAGGATGGAAACATTTAAAAGATAAAGAGTGAATTTAAAAATGATTCTTCCCAATGCAGTTTTTTCATAATTATAGTTCTAACAGCTTGTGGTGATGGTAGAATCAGCTACTTAAGAAAAATTAGAAGCCTCATTCAGGGAAGATGATCCCTCAAGAGACCTTGTGTTGTCATTTCTTAAGAACCTTGAGCAGAAACCTCATTCTGGATGCTGTGTATTGTTTTGATGTATAGGGGGTATACTTGGCTTATTATGGCCAATGCTGGATATTTTAATTAAAAACACAAGAACAGCCACAGATGTATTGTTTTCCCCTCATTCCTTCCCTTGTCTGTGTGCAAAAGAGCAAGTGTACTCCCAGCTCTGCAAGGAAAGAATACCATAGCAGATAGGCAGAAAAAAAGCAGTAGCTTTCCTAAATTCACATGTGACATATCTTAGCATCAAAATTCTCATTGCAGCACACAAACATTTTGCAGCTCTCTGAGCTTTCTGTACTTGCCAAAGGGAGGTGGGACATAAAGAGGAAAAACAAAGCAAAACAAATAACCATGCCAGTCACCGCATTTAATTTATGAGCAAGATTATTGTTTTACAAATAACCTTCATGATAAACAAGGTCTCATGGCAACATTTTCAACTGTGCTTTTATCAAGGCTCTCTGAGCAGCATGTGTAATATGCCTGGCAATCGAATCACAGCTGTGTGCCTGGGTAGGGAATCTCTGCGGAGACAACACTTCCTTAATTTAAACAATTGTAGGCTGCAGGATTTCAAAAATTTCAGCTGACTTTAACTGTCACTAGCCCAAGCACCTTTATCCCCAGGCGAGCAGCAGCAGCTGGATTTCATTTCCTGCTGCCAGACTGTCCGACATCTTTGCTGAACATCCCGGGAACAGAGCGTCTTTACTTTAAGGATTTTATTCAAGGTGACAGCTCCTCACACTTTAGCGTTCAGATCACCTCAAGTAGCTGAGATATCAGTGAAAATGAGAGCACTTCTCCAGCAAACTCCAAATTTAGATTGACTGAGGTTATCCTTAGGCCTCTAGACCCAGCCTCCACGACAGCACAGGCCTGCCAGTAACTTTAAAACTACAGTGGAGTTTGTAATGATGTCTGGGGAGAAATATTCTGCCAGAGCAGTGGAGGATACTATAAGCGATAGGAAATGATGTCAGATTTAGTTAGGACTGGAGACAGTGTTAGAATATACTTGGCATAATATGGCACCGGTATCTCTGTCAGCATCTCTGTTTTCTGTCACCGCACACAATCCCAGGCCTGTCTGTAGCCCTGACAGTGTCTTTTCAGATCAGGTTATTGCCAACTTGGAGACTGGCTCAGCGCAGCACCATACAGCCCCCTTTGTTTGAAGTCTGCCCTTTTGTCACTAATGCACTTGATGTCTATTTAAATCTGACGGTGAATACAGTATCTGTTTTCCTGTCAGGAGATCATTGACAATATTAATACCTCATGTCCTTGCCTCATTTTCTAAGCACTGACACCTAGCTATAGTCTCCAGCATTCATCAAACAGCACTCTCTCACCAGCATCTCTATAAACAGTCTTGCTTCCAGTCCTTAAGAAATGCAGCAGACCTCAAACAAGACTTTTATCAATGCCAGTGAAAAAGGAGTCCAAAGAATGTCGTTAATAAACTGCTCATATCCTTTGCATTTTGAGCTCTAAATGTCCTTGTTACCTACTTGGGATATCTGTTTAGGGAAAGAATAACTTGGTTGTCATTAGACTCTTGTTTAGGAATGCTGTTATCATCCTTTGCATGTGGAAACTGCTTGACTAGTGAAATTATTGAAATTGAAATTATTGAAGAAAGCTCTGTGCAGGAGGGGAAAAGGATCAGGCACTGCATTGTATAGTCCACACTGCATTTGTATTATCCTGAAGAGGAGGGGTTTTCACAACAAATGACAGGCTGATCTATTTCCCCCCACAACCCTCATAGGAGCGTGTTACCATCATGATGTCTTAGAGAGGAAGAAGAGCATGGATTTAGATTAATCTTTCATGACCCATGCCTTCCAAAGCTGAAGTAGCTTATCTTATGTATCTCAACTATATCCAGAGACTATACTGGAAAACAATGGCACAGAATATAAAAGCTTGCATAGTTAATTCATACTGCAAGTGGGAACAGTAACAGCTGTGTGAGTTCTGGAAATCTAAAACAAGAAAGAATTGAAGATCTGCTCCTCCCCCTTTTTTACCCTTTATGTAAGGCAGTGCTTGTCTCCTTTGGGCTAGGTTATGTTTGCCCTTATGGAGGTGAGCTGGATACTGCAGTGACTGCTCTGGTAAGACACTCCCAAGGCAGAGGAGACACTTCCACCTTCTTTCTGCTCATGGGAGATGACTTTAATTTGAGTATACATGTCTGAGGGCTCAAAGAGCAACTCTACTAGTAAAATTTAGCATCTTTGAGCATGTTCACAGGTGGGATGTAACTGTGAACTTACGCTTTCACATACCACTTAGTACCACCAGAGGGGATGCTTTTGAATAAGGTAGTGAGATTTGCAGGTATGTGCGTCTCACCCACAGCAGTTAAGCCTTCCTCAGGCATCTTTCTGCATGTACTCACTGTGAATAATGTGCCTTGCCTCCCAAAACCAGTATTATGGCTAATTATTGAAAGCATCCCGCATGTGCCAATATTTAGCGTAATTAAATTGTATCTTGCTCATGGGATGTTGCAATGTTGTTTGGAGAGATACTTTGGAAATGTTTTTATTGAATATTTATTTGTATGTATAAAAATGCTGGAGTCTGGGGAGGCCAACTGTTCTGGCCCATGTCTGTCGATGCCTTCCCATATAGATTTCAGCCACTCCCTTCAGCTCTCTGTCACTGAAAACAAAGATGATTTAAGTGCTTGCAGTATGACTTTGGAGAAGTTTGACAGGTTTTTCCAGGATCCACATTAAACTGGCATTATTTGCTGTTGAGGTTTGGGGGGTATTTTTTTGTTTGTTTTGTTTTGGTGGGTTTTTTTTTCTTTTTGGTTTCATTCATCGGAAAAACTTTTTAAACACATAGCAGGGAGACACCAGAGAGCACAAAATATAATTTCAACCCAGACTTTCTGGTTTTTTAGAAGCAGGAGAGAAGTACTCTGATTTATAACACTCTGTATGATGTTTCAGTGTTATTTAGTTCTAGTTTTGAAGATTCTCGTGGATGTATGTTTAACAGGATAGCTCATGTAGGTATTTAAACACATTTTTCAAGTGGGTTCAATGCTGCTGATTGAAATGGCAATACTGAATATTTGAAATGCACAAACTTTCTTTCTTTTGCAGGACAAGAGAAAACTGCTTCTTTCCCTCTTTCAAATTTCCCAAGTTATGTGCTTTATTGCATGTTATTCTACTTCTATCCTAACTGTAATTCATTTCCTTTTTATTGTAGGCATTTTGGGGAAATGTCGCTACATTTACTATGGAAAACATTCCGAGGGCAACAGATTCATCCGAGATGACCAGCTATAAAACACAGTGCTGTTTGGTGCCTCTTCAATCCCTCCACATGAGAAGCACAAATCACATCTACATTTTAAGCATGTAACTAAAGTCCTCTAGTGCCTTCTGCTGACTTTGCCAAGCCTGTCAAGATCATCCTTCTATCTTAGTCTGAGTAGTCACATGGAGATTGACATGATTGCCTTTAAGCAGGTCCCATCCACCAGCGTGACAGACAGCTGCAGCCGAGCGCGGGGCTGGCAGGGGAGCACGGTGATGGATGGCCTGGCCCGAGTGCTGCAGAGAGCAGGGTCGCACCTGGGGCTGGACCGAGCCCGCTGCATCCGCAGCGCCTCCCAAAGCACGCCCTTATCTCTGCCTGGCCTGCTCAGCCCAAGTGCTGCTGATACCCGAGTGTTTATAACGGAGAGGGGCTGTAATTTCAGATGAAAAAGCCCTTATCTGTTCTTATTTTTACCCTGTGAATTAAGTGCTTGTGTTTCTATCGTCTCGTACATGCTTACACAAATCCTTTCACAGTTTGGTAGCACACTCACCCACCCCCCAAAATGAGCCTAGATGGATTATTTTTTCTTTCAGCAAAGAAAAATATATATCCTGAAATCATTTTGGTCATGAAAAGCACTGCCAATTTGTATAGATGTTTATATGCAAAGGATAAGGATTTTATAATTTCCCAGACAAACAAGTTTTTCCAATTCTTGAATCACATCTTATTGTTTACTAGCTCTTACCTTCAGAAAAGTGAACATTTCTTTATGTTGTAAAATAATGTCGTAGCTTAACGGTTTACACTTGGAAGTCCTCCTTAGTGATATTGACAGTGTGTATTATTCCTGGTTTATTGCACAAGCTATTTCTAACTTTTAGGAATTATGTTTATAATTAAATGCTTAAATTTGGGGAAAAAAGTGCTTAAAAGGAGTGATATAAATCTGCCACCAGATGGGTGTGATTATTCAGAGGGGAAAAAGGTCAACAAAAGTAACTGGTGGAATTAACATAATTAGCAGCTTTACTAATTTATTAGAGAGACGATATCTACCTTTTGAAATCTATGTAAGAAAGGCTATTATCAAATTTTCAGTCAAGAAAATAAAAAGGCATGGTAAATTTTCTGCTTTTCTGATAAAGAGATTGGACATATTTAGAATCATTAACTTGTTACTTTGGAAAAAAGTGAAGTCCCATACTTCATGAATATGTTATGTTAAATTCTACTTGATACAATGGGATTGGCCAAGGAATATGCAAAAATTCTGACCTCTTGGCTGTTCCAAACCCATTCATACTGATCCCAGCTGAGAGCTATTAATGCCTAGCTGTTCCTGGTTTGTTTGAAATTACTTGGTGGTGTTTATTCACTTTCCTGGTTAAAAAAACAACATACCAGTCTTCAGAAGCTGTCTACCTTGGGGGCTTTTATCAGCTGGCATTACAGGTGGAAGCGACCTGACCATGGAAGGCAGTGGTGAAAGCAGATGTGACTGGTGAAATAGTGAGGCACTGGCTGGGTGTCAGAGGAAAGCTTGCTGCTGCTCAGCATTTTAGGCCTCACTCAGTAAACGGAAGCCTTTGCTCACTCTGCAAGTATATAATAAATGTTAAACAGATACTTAAAACCACTGATGAACACACAACAATCCAGTTCACCACTTGTAGCTCAAATGGAGCTCTGAGCTGTTTGAATGGTGTCTGGAAAGCACGTTCTAGCTGCTTGTCATGCCTCTTCTAAATGTCATACATGACCACAAATGAAAGGCCAGTTCACATGGCAAGTCCGAGATGATACCAGATAAATGAAAACTACATGCCTTTTTCTTTAATCAAAAATAATAATAGAAATATTTAGGGCACTTGTCATCTGTTTTGGTCTCCAAAATAACAGCAATCTTAGTTTGTTCCTATCATGATGTCTGTTTTGAATGCCTCCACACATTTTGGCCATGGCAATGTTATAGGCAGCAGGATTTGGAATAGGGATGTTTAGAATAACCTAATGTCACTTTCAGTCTGTTTGCATATATGTTCTTGTCTTTATAAAAGGCTTTAACCCTGCCTCAAACAATAAACAGCACTTGCAAACTGACCGCATGATTTTTCCATCTTTATTTTGCTTGTTTACTTTTCCTAATGTCAAAACCATTTGTATCATTTTCAGGAGTGTTTTTTTCCTAGCAAAGCTTTGGAGGCAAAAATATTTTTGGAATGAAATTTGAACAAATTCTCTTCCACTTTGGATTTTGTTTTCACTTGGGGGATTATGTACCTAGAATTAAATATGGTAAAGCCCTAACTGAGATCTGCTTGAAGGGAATTCACACTAAATGTCTCTGATTCTTGAAAATCCAAAAGAAAATCTGTGAATAATTACTTTGTATTACTAGCATGGGTGAAGATATTATTTAAAAACACGCATGGATGTGTATTACTGTTTATGCAATCATCTTTTTTCTTTTTAAATATGCAGAGCATTATATTTTCAGATGTGTTCTGCTGAAATTCTGGTTCAAGAGATGGCAAAATTTTCACACTTGGGGTTGCTACCTGTACTTGGTTCATTCCTAAGTGGGAACTGTGCCTGAATTTCTTAAATGAGCTATCATTTAGCATGAAAGTTACAGTACAGTAATCTAGGAAGAAGTTCCACTCTCTTTCCTTTGCTCCCCCTTCTCCATATGTGGCACACTTTTGACTAGGCTATTAAAAAATAAAAGATTTGCCTACAAAATTAAAAATATTTTAAAGTATATGCATTTCAAAGGAACCACTCCAGTCTTAGTTCTTTGAGTTGTAGCTTCAGTCTTAGGTTCAGTCTTGAGATGCCCTTTGCCTTTTGTCAGAAATCACAAATGAAGACTTGGAGGCAAATGTTTTTACTAGGAGATGCCTAGAGAAGCTGTGCTTACTGCAATTGTAACTCAGTGTATTGAAAATGTTAATCCTTAACCTTAAAATGAAAAACAAGGAAAAGATCCAAACTAGAAATTCACTTCAATGTCACAAAGATGAATGACCTTCAGTGAAAATCCTGCTGTTATGGATACACAAACCTAACTTTAGAGCACATTGGCTTTAACTGAATCTGTTGCATGCATAAATGATTTATGGGATTGCTGAAAGTATGTCACCACTGAAGCCACTTTTTTCTCCTTTCTTAGGGCTGATTCTCACAGTATTGACTCTAGTATTTGCCTTACTCAAACTGTGAGTATCTTTGAAGTCAATGTGTAGCAATGAGAATTAGAGTTACTAAGTTTTGGAAGGCTGATAGGCAGCCCTTTTAAATGCATTTGTTCTTTGAGCAGAACATTACTTGATTGCTGAGTGTTGATTTCTCACATCCTCACAGATGAAAAGTCACTGTGTTCTGGTGTACCATTGCTCCCATTTAAGACAGAAGAAAGAAACAAACCTGTTTGTACTTTTGAAAATGCTTTCTGTAAAATAAAAGGGTTCATTTGCTGCCAGTGGATGTATTTTTCACTCCTGCCAACAGTATGAGTATGCTGGGAAATGTTTGCCCCCAGCAGAACTTTGCTGGATGCAGCCTTTGTGGTGAAGTTCTGAATCAGCCCATTTTATACTGACTCACATTGAGTCTTACCACATATTTCTTCTTAATGTGGTGTGATAGTTGGCACATGAATCTCTGCTTGCCCACTTTGGGAAACTTTATTGTCTTCATTCTGTAGATCTGTCTGTCTTTTTGCTTTGTTAAATGGTTGGCATATGTGAAAGAAAGAGATGAAATTCAGCTTTCCAGAAGTGTAACCATATAGCCAGACTGACTCTTTATGTTTGACATGGATTTTGAAGTATCTGTTTGCAGGTTCAGCCTGCAGAATCTGACAGCAAATCAGGTGATAAGGAGTCAGGGGTCTTGCATGGCCTGCTAGCTGTTGTCCTCTGTTCCTGAAGATCTCTGTGTCCTTGTCTGCTTCAATTGTCATCTCATTGCACTGCAAGCAGATGATGGCACAAAGTTTTTAAAGTGGAATTTCTGCTTCTCTGCTCATAGTATAACAATTGAAATACACAGTTGCTTTTTTCAGTGGTTTTATATCTACACATGATAACTGTTAGATCTCACTGGTTAGTCTTTTTCTGCTGTTTAGTTAAAAACTATTTCTTCCAGTCTTTTCTACTCCTAGTAATGGGAATAAAACAAAACAAACAACATATAATTGTGAGAAAATAAGAATTAAAAATCTTACTATGGGACCATGCCTATGCTAACAACTCTGAGGGACAGGTGTGCAGGCACAGAGTTTGTGTTAATTGGGGTGGGGCTGGGCTGAGCCTCATCCCCAGTGGGCACAGCTGGGAGCAGCAGGTGAATCCCATTGGAGCTGATGAGCCCTGGAGTGCCCAGGGGCACTGACCAACCACCAAAGGGAGCAGAGGGCACACAGGGGCAGTGCATCAGCATGAGGGGATAAAAGGCTGGGCTGAAGAACAAGAAGTGTAGCTGCTTCAAGTCTTCTGATGAGGTATGGTGTTACTCTGCATGGGCTGAAGCTTTCTGATCTTGTATGGTGATAACTCTGTGTATTGTGGCGTTTCAACTGTGACGTGCTGTGGTATGTGCTGCGACACAGGTGAGCGTTGTTATTCACAAACACATCTAAGTGGATTGATGGACCAAGATCCTGATTGGAAGCCTCAGAGTTAGCCTGTGAATGTGGGCAACTGCTGAAGCTTTTGATTTTCTTGTGCCTCTCTTGGCTAGAGAAAGTTGTCTTGCCTAAAATGAGTTAATGCTCATTTCTGCTAATGTTATCCAAATACTTTACCAAGGCCTTGGATTATATAAGAGCTAGGCCTGAGAAAAATGGCTTCTTCCAGTGATTTATAACCTGCTCCTAAGAAGTCTTAAGAGTATTTTCTTTGGCTTTTGCTATGTGAGAACATTCAGGATATACTCAACGCTCCTACTTCATCAGAACTGGCTGAATTAATATATTTTCCGTATGCAGTTCTAAAGCAGCTGAATCTTTCTAAAAGTTACCTTTTAGGTTAGGTGACTCTGATGGACTTGCCTCTGGTGGTGTTGTCAACCTGAAGCTGACCCTTCCTTAGAGTTGCTGACAATTAGATTAAGGTTTCAGATCAGGATTTTCACAAGCCTTCAAGGAGCAGATATTTTTAAGGACAAGCTAAGTCATGGTCATGGCACATTCACAAAATATCATCATCATCTCAGAATCCTCATCATTTTAAGGAAAACAGCATCTTGGAAAATATGTCTAGTTCTAGTTTGATTGTGTTCGTAGGTTTTAACGTGAAATATATTCTGCATTATCTCATGCGCAAGTTTTAGGCTGTGAGACCAAGTTTCTAAAGGTGTTCAAAGCATCCTTCAAAAGAAGTGCAAAATCTCTTGTAAATATTGTGTGTTCTGATTGAAACTTCTGGCAATTCAAAACCAAAACTGTAAAGTCCAATTTGGGGATTTTTAACCTAGTTTTATCTTATCTACAACTTTTATAACAGATCACTGAACTCTCATCCATAATTCCTCTTAGAACAAAACTACATCTTAATGATATTGTAGCTTTATAGTAAAATAGATAGGAAGGGATCTGTTTGGAAATGTCTGTATTAAATATAAGATTTAATTCAGTATTTTATTTGGAAATAAAGTAGAGCTTCACAGGATCTCTTCAGATCATATGATGGAGAACATAAATGGCAGAATTCTGCAGCTTAAATTCTACCTTACTTTTCCAACTAAATTGGGAAAATAAAATAAAGAATATGAAGGTAACCAAAAATTATATTCCTGGCTTTGTTTTTATCTGCAGTTTTCCTCCTACTTTTAATTTAACAGTTTTTGCAGTTGAGTATTTAAGGTTCACTACAGGAAAAACAAAGAAAGAAGATTTCTTAAGACAATCTGCTTATTCATTTATAGTCTTCTCTGATTTTTTAAAGACCTTTTGAACAATGTGAGCACTCAATTAACTGGCATTGTGTATCTACCAAGTAAGTAGACAGTTGTGGACTTCAGGGAATTTCCAAACACATATGCTGTTCAACCTTAGCAATTTTCTTTTACCTAGGAATTGTTTTCAGAAATTCCCTTATAATGAAATTTCTGTTTAAGTTGATAGCTGTAAATGAGGGCACAGTTGCTTCATTTCCTTTTGACAACAAGCCAAATTCATCCCTGGTGGAACTCCATTGATTTAACTCTACTTGAGCTAAGTTACACTGGGGATGAATTTGACCCAGCTTGAGATTTTTTTCTATTCATCTTTTCTTTAATTTCCTTTAGCTTAGTAGTCACTTTAGGGCTGGACAGAGAATTACAATGCAAGAGAGGCGAAAAGCAAAACTTCTCTGCTCAAGAGTCATTTCCTTTTTAATACCCTACTGATTTAGCCATGACTTGTAATGTGTTTCAGGTAGCCAAATTTCAACATCAATTTTGGAAGGAAGTTCACTATACTTTGAGTCTCTTTCCTTGGCTACTCCCCAAACCACCAAATCACCACCTACTATACAATGCACATATTATAGAAGGCAGTGTTAATGTCAGTGCTGTGGGACAAACTGCAGTTGTCATGGGGTGCCTGGTATGGTTAGCAGGAGCTCCCCTGATTGCACCCCTCTGTCCAGTCCTTGAGATGGGGGTAAAGCTTTGGGATCTCTACATCTGTGATGCCCAGCATATCTTCCCCCAAGCCACCCCTTGCAGTGCCTGGATTTCTGTTCTGCAAGTCCTGCATGGTTTCTGCCCACGTGGTAATCATGCCAGCCTTTTTTTTTTTTTTTTGCCTTGTAAGTTCAGGGTTTTGTGTGTTCACACCCAATAAGTTTCAAGTTTGAGCAAAAGCCGAAAGCATCGTTCAGCCAAAATCTCTGCTGAGCTGTATGTGGTTTTCATCTGAAACTGTAAATCCAATGTGTTCACTGAGGGTTTAGCAAAACTGGCCTGAATGTCAGACCTCTAGCAGCTCTCCCAAATCAGGCTAGTTCTGGGTTTCATTACAAAAAGATTGCACAGCTCTAGCTAAGCCCTCATTTTCCACTTTCAGATAAATGCTTTCTCAGCTGTATTTATGAGGCTTAGCGTAAAAAAACCCCTACCAGCTGTTAATGTTAATCACAAGTTTATATCATAAGCACATTCTGAGTCTTATCCTCTTTCCATTCATGTCAGTGGCAAAGCTTTCAACATCAGTGGCAGTAGGAGCAAATATCACAAAATATAGTAATGCACACTCAGTTTAAAAGGAAAAAATAAAGGTCTGTCTTAAACTAACAAAGTCAGGGCAGGATTCTGTGCTGTTCAATGTCTTGCACCATTTGCACGTTCCCTTTTGCACCCTGAAGTACTTAGTGGTAATATAGAAGCAAGCATAAGGCTCAGGTTCATGCTGGAACAGTTGGCATTTTCTTATGGGTCATCAAAACAGGCATTAAAACAGGGTATTTGACATAAGGAATCAAAAGATGTGATATGAGTGTTATCATCCATACTAAGAAAGAAACCCAGATTCATTAGTTTTGAAGCAGCTGTTGAATGATAAATTTCTGGAAGTTTACAAAGTGAAAACATTCTTTTGTACATCAAAATAGAAATTAATATTATTTTACAAATTTTTAATCTATTCCAAAATTAATTATACTTAAGCTTTTAGAGAGGTCTGGTTGGTTTTCTTTGTGTTTTTTTTCAAATCAAAACTTGAAGGATTTAATCCATAAAGCATCCTGCTGCATTTTCCAGTTGGATTTAAGGTCTAGCAAGTTCACATTTTGCCAAACTCAAGGGCCAACTTCACTGAAATTTTTGAAATCTGAATGAACGCTGGACCTGCAGACTGTGCTAGTGAATATTTTACAGAAAACAGGAAAGTGATTTTCAGGACTATGAGACTGGATAGGTGGTTTCAGCTTGTGCCAGGTTTAGCAATTTACTTTAAACTTATCAAAGTAAAAATATATGTCCTAGTTTTCCTACTGCAATAATATAGCTAATATAACCTGGTCTGAGAGGATGCTGAGATTTAATTAATTAAAATGTTCCAGCTCTACTGGAATAATATACTAAAAGAATCTTGCTTATTCTGTTTTTATTTTATACAAAATGCCATATTTAAAATCCTTTTTTCTTTTCTATTTTTAGTAAAACTTAATCCTAAATGTCACTGTTAATGCTATTGTTAAAATTTCTCCTTAAGGGCTTTCAGACATAAATAGCAATGATAACAGTTGTCTTTTTTTGGAGCAGTTTGAATTTGAGGCCACAGTATGACATACTTTCTGAAAGTTATTTTTTGTGTCATTACTGCTTATCTGTCTTAAAGCAAAAGAAGGCTGTGACTCTTTTCTTGTTCAATAATGGCTGTATCACGTTTGCATAAATTGTTGTACTTTTTGGCTGGATTGCAGAATCCTTCCTCTTATGCTAAGTCTCATCACCAGCTTGTAGGCCACCTCTCCTCATCCCCCCAGAGAGGGAAAGCAGGATCATGAAGGATTTGGGATTCTTGTTTGTCCTTAAGTAGTCGTGCCTATGGAATTGGTAATGTGAAATATATTCTGCTCCTTTCCATCTTTCTTTCTGCTAGTCAGTCGCTGATTTCCTAATTATATGGGATGCTAAAGTGAATTCTTGACTGTGCAGTGATAGTTCTGGTTACATGTTTCTATGATTTGTTTGGTATTTACTTTTTAATTTAGCCTTGAGTGCAGCCAAGAAAAAGGTGACTGCGGAGACATTCACCTTTAAGGTGAATGCTCGAGTTTAATTGAAGCTTATGAATTTTTATATTTGTAACTATGCTCTGTTATCTAGCAATGAAATAAGTGGGGAAACAGTGCCTCAGAGAAAAACGAAAAAACTTATTGCCAAAAGGCCACAAATGTCAGGACTGAACGCACAGTGTGTTGAGTACCCAGCAAAGGCTGGGCACAGCACTGAGGACTGGAATATGCATCCATCCAGAGGGAGAGGCTGCATTTTACTTGGAGTTTGGGCAATGCCCTCTGCAATATCTCAGGTTTTCCTCTGCTAAATGAGCATCTCCCATCCAAACTCAGGTTTTTCCACAATCAGATGTAAGAAGGCAGAATACTTCTCTCCTGAAAAGGAGTTCACCCCTCTAGGACCCCTCTAGACCTCATATGGAATCTATGATATATTTTCAAAAAATGAGATTGAACTGTATGTTTGCACATATGTACAAGCTCATGTACCATCACTGCATTTCTCTTCTTTTGTTTTTTAAAAATAAATTGAACAAAAAGCCAAATTAATTCTTTTAAGAAAATGAAAATTTTAGGTCCAACT
Organism: Zonotrichia leucophrys gambelii; assembly: GCF_028769735.1. Classification (NCBI taxonomy): domain Eukaryota; kingdom Metazoa; phylum Chordata; class Aves; order Passeriformes; family Passerellidae; genus Zonotrichia; species Zonotrichia leucophrys. The sequence goes on from NC_088176.1 coordinate 22,237,949, forward strand.
GGTAGTCAAATTCAGCTGAAATATGGCCAATTGAAACAGGCAAAGAGAGCCCCAGAGAAAAATTACACAGTGTCTGACTGTGTGAAACATGTCTGGCTGTCCATACACAGTCACCAATAGCTGCAGGAGAATCTGAAGATCTCAAGCTGCTCAGGGAAAAGGAGAAAAAAATTAGTGTTTGTTATATCAATTAAACCCAAAGAGCAAATGTCATAATCAAAGAGTCTAGAGTTTTAAGCTTTTTTTTTTATTTTGAAAGACAAAAAAATCCCAATTGGATTTTAAGAATGACATTTATGTATTTTCACTGACTGATATTGACACAAGATTGCTCTCTTCTTCAGAGCTGCATTTTCAAATCCTGGAGTCCTGCCCTGAGACTCCTTGGTGTCCATTAGCAGATCCATTTTCTACCCTTGAACTATGTATTCTTATCAAAATGTTAATTCTTCCAAGCTTTGCAAAAAACACCCCAGTACACTGTGTATTTTATATGCCAAATTATTCCACTTTAATGGAAAAAGAACAGGAATGTTAAGGAATTCGTGTGTATCTGAGTTGTGCACATCAATCTTCTAAGGCGGCACATAACAAAGGTCAGAAATAGCCTAGCGCTGTGTTTTGTGTAGCTCATCATTCTATGAGAAAATGTGCCCAAGTTCCTCCTAAAACATTGTTTTCAAGCGTGGTTACTACTGAATATATTTCTAAATGACAAGGTTTATTTGTCTGTATTTTGATATGTTTAGGGGAAACTCAGGCTGACAGTTAGAGGAGGCAGGAAGAGGGAACCACAACAAGTTCCACCCAAACACAAAATGTCATCTCTTCCCTAGCTAAGATACAGAAGCATCCTGATGAAAAAAAGAGCAGACATTTAAAAGTTTCTGACATGTGTCACAGATGCAGCCATTGAGCCACTGTTCCTGATGTGGCTCGAAATGACAGCATCCCAGCCATTGGAACTGGCTGCAGGACATTCAAAGTTTGGTGTGTGTCGCATTTAATCCTTGTCATAGCACATCTCGAGAATAAAAAAGACAAATGGACGCAGGCAGTAGTAATAGTTCAAAAAACTTAAAATAAAGCTTGCAGTCTAATTGATATTATCAAGCTGTGCTAACATTTACCAGCCACCAAGTAGACAGACAGGAGGTCAGCACCCTTTTTTCTACAATTTTCCCCCAAGTCAGAGGGATAAGTCTTTCAAGCTTTCTCTAAGGGTGACCCAAATACATGAACTGTTTATTCAGAAATAGCACTGACTTGCCAAAGATACTTCTTAATAATCAAAACATATAAAGGCAAAAAGACTTCAGCCACTGAAGAAGCAACTTGTCATGCATGACCCATGTTATTTATTTACACTAGCTTAGGATCAGGACCATGTTGGTGATTATTGTACCAAGGAGCCAATAATTTATTGATTGTACCACCTCTGGATATTTCACATCCTTGTAAGGTTGAGGTGCAGGCAGCATAAAATAACATTATTTTGGTGTTATCATGTTGGCATCCACTTTCAAATAGCGTGTCTTTTATTGCTGGCCAAAAAAGTTTGTGTACATAAAATTGATTGTCTGCAGTGGCTCAGGGTCTGCAGCACAGATCACTTGAATCAAGGGCTTCACATCTAGGTTTCCAGAGAATTTATAGTCAACAGCCCCATTAGCTTGTCATTGATTGCAGTGGATGAGTGCCTGCTCCTCATCTAACTTCCAGTTTAACATAGGGGATACTTTTTCATTCAGCAGCCTGGGAGGTGAATAGAGAAGATTCAATTTAAGCATTTTCCAAATACAATCAGCCTCTGATAATGTGAATCCTCTGGCAAGTTGGAAAAAAATAAAAATCTTTTGTATTAAAAAGTCAGTGGTACCTACAGGCTATTGGACTGGTTTCTACTTAAATCATTTGGCTACCTAGGCATGGTGATAAATCAAGCAGGGTTTTAACAGTCCTCCCTTCTGTATGTTAAGGAAGACTCAAAACATCCACAGCATTACAGTAGTGGAAGAGAAAATTCAATAGAAGAATACATTTAATATACACATTTTTTGTATGGTTTTATTAGAGTATTGAAAAATATATTTGTTACTATCCATTTAGCCATCATGTTGTTGAGAAGGAATGTTGTATCATTTTGTTGTCTGAACTTCAAAAATATATTTTAGATAGTGTTTTTACTTTTTATCTTTATACCCAACTGCAGAGCCAAAAGCTTGAAAACATTGTAAAAAAAACCCCCATATAATGATATAGTTCCAATTAGGTCAGAAATACAAAAAAAATATATCCAAAAAGACCCCCACCTTTTTTCCGCTACTCTAAGACACAAATTTGCAAGAAATTAAGTTAGTGTGCTAAGACCTAAATTCTGACTATGTCAAGGTTCTCCCTTTGAAAACACTGATGTTAAAATGGGATTGGCTAGGTTGCCCCAGAAGAAAAAGATGCTCACAATTTAACATCTGCATTTCACATGGGTGTTTGAATAATTCACATTATGCCTTGGCTGTGTTCATGGGGTGTTCAACCAGTGAACCCCTTCCTGTGTGTCTGCATTGGAGGCTGGTGAAGTTCACAGTGCATGAGAAAGTTGCAGCAGGAGCTGGTGCAGTGAGAGGCAGAGGAGGCAGTGCTGGCTTTGCCCACAGAGACTCTCTGTGCCCGGCTGAGTTCTTTTTCCACAGTGCTACCAGTGGAGGGAAACAGGCTGGCTGGCAGGTTTGCCCTTTCTGCACGCAACAGGTAGATTGCAGCTTCCATGGTACATGGACTTGCCCCCAAAATTCACATCCTGGAAGATCTGCAGTTGAGACCTGTAGGGATAGCAGAGAGAAATCCATATAATATTTAATGTTACCTCACAGAGGAAATAAGCCTTGTCTAACTAGCAGTGGAAATGTAAATCAATGCTGCTCTCTGACAGGTCAAGTTGCATCTTGAGAGGCAAACCACATCCCTTTGTCCCCACTTACAGTGGCACAAGGTGGTTCTATTGCTGGCAGAGCATGACACCTGAAATTGTTTTGCTGAGAGTGGGGACCCTTTCTATGTTGTGAAGACTGATGCACAAAGGACTTGGAATGCAAGAGTGTGTAAGCTGAGATGGTAGATTCTTTGCTCTTTTTGGGGACACTATAAAGTCCTTCTGTCAAGATATGTTTATACATCTACCTCCTGCAACAAAAGCTTTTACATGTATTATGTTCCTTCACAAACAGTGAAATGAATTATAAAGGATCAGAAAATCAGTAAGAAGAAAGGTATAGAGGGAAAAAGACACAGGCAATGGCTCATTCTTTTACAGCAATGACAGTGATGAAGAGTATTAAAGGACTTAGAGGATAGAAGAAAAAATTTTGCAACAGTTTTTATAATATATATATGGCTATAGTTAGCAATCTTGGTAAATCATGTATGGATTTAACGATCTTTGGAAGTAAGTGTTTTCCACAGGGTAGAGTTAATATTGTGGCAAAAGGACCATACCTGAGCTTCTTTCTTCACTGTGCATCATCTTCCTGTTGAAGACAGGATATGGTTATCTTTGTCCTCGCTCATACACGGGCTATCATCTCAAAGAAACTATAGTCAAGTTCAGAAGAGAGACTCTTCATTCAAATTATCATGTTGGATTCCAGCCCCTCATTTTTGTGCCATTGCAGAACGTGTTTGCATACTCGTCAGCAATGTAAGCTCATCATTTCTCTCTGCAAGTGAAACTCAGTTTTCTGCCAGATAGTTTCAGAGGATTTATGTAAGCTAGAGATTTCCCATTTGCCTTAATGGGAGGTACCCCACACTGTACAATAGATTAGTGGCACAGCAAAGGAAGATAAGTCAAAAGACCCCTAGAGTGCAATGTTGATTTTAAATATTTCCCTTCTGCTGTAATAACTTCCATAGCATCCTATGCATTATGAAATGCCTGATTGAGCTAATTTCCTGCATTGTAAAATAAAGCCATAATTATCATTATTAAGTGTAATTAACTGTACATATGATCACCACAAAGAATAGAAAAAGACAAAGATAGCATGAAAACACTCTAATATCATAATTACTGGTCCATTTGTATTGTCCTTGTTAAATATGCATGTGCTAAATAATTTGATTTCATGTCTTGAGCCGTGCTGCACTCTGCTTATCCTATGCTGATTATAAAGGCTTAATCTTTTCTAGGAATCTTTTTATCATCAGTGTGTGGGAAGGAATGAAAACAAACAAACCTTTATAGGTTTTTTGGGGCCTCTCCATAACATCCACCATTTCCTAGACTTGTGTTTTCTAGTAAAAATTTTTTACTGATTTCGTGTATTTAATATGAAGGGTCAAGGCTTCTGGTGGCAAAAGTAGTTTAATTGAGATTCAGTTAGAAAATAGTCTTTGCTAGGGAAGAGGAAGGAAAACCATCTTGTTCTGTGCAGCAGTAAGTCCCACATTGTTGAACAGATTCTGCAGGTTAACGGAGCAGCCTTGACTGCGGGTCCTGAGCAGAGTTACCAATTCTGGTGATCTGTTGAGAACTTGGTGCCACCTCTGGTTGTCTGACTAGTGAAAAGAAATAGTTACAAAGCTCTTGTGACCTTCAAAATGTCAGCCTTAGAAAAAACCTTTCACATTTACATCTCATATAATAAGATAGGCCAAAGCTTGAAAGACTTCCTAAAATCTGATAAAATAGTCTGGATCTTTTCTTTGGGATTTAAGCTTGTTTTGTCTGCTCTTCTTAAAAGAGTCTAAATTCAATAAGATTTTTTGGGAAATGAGCTAATTACTGAAAAAATATTTCAGGATTTGGCACTTTTGTAGGAATGTCACAGACTTAATGGGATTAGTTACCAGGAAAAGAGGTTGCAGGACCTCACAATAGTCTGTTTATGCAAAAGAATTAATTTAATGTGTCTTTGAAGTGAAGCCACTGTAATGATTTCTGAGATCTGCCTCTTGTTCTGGTCAGGTGTCATTAATTTTCCTGCAGCAGTATTACAGCAGCATCACTTGTAGTATTTTCTGCCTAGGTCAGAATATCAATGATTCTTAAAAATAAAAAAAAATAAAATTTTCAGTTTCCCTGAAGATCTAGTAGTGATACAGCTGAGGTTTGGGTTGCTGCAATATTATTAGTGTTATTATTACTATTAGTATTACTACTAATTTCTACAACAGTCAGTCACTCTGCTAAGGGAAAGGAGCAGTTAGAGAAAGGTTTCAGTGAGGGGCACTAGAGGAATTTTTGCCAATGGATGGATGGCAACTTACTGTGGTGATGGACTTTTTCCTGTACTCTCTCACAGAGACCTTTTTTAATATAATAAAGGATGAAATAGTTAAATACATCACAGTTTTGCCAATAATAGGTGTTGGTGTATAAGTCTAACTGGCAGTCAGACTGCCCAGGTTATTGATTTTACTGTCTAATGGCTGAAAGAGATGTTATCTTGATTAATTAGAAGTCAAAACCAAATGCATCTTGCTTCTGTTAGATCTCCTGGCATTTGTTTTCTTTTTTTTCTTCCTCACCAGTGTTGTCGTACATGCACCTTTAAAACGTTTTAAACTAAAAAGCTATCAAGGTCAGCAGTATACAAGCCCCAGGAACTTTATTTCAGCTGTCAAGGAATCCTTAACAGTCCTGCTCTGCTTTTGGTGCTGGAAGGTACCCTTTTAAAGCATAAGGCTATTCATTTAACCTCAACAAATTAAAATCCAGTAGGCTATTATTCTTAGGGCTCTTGAAGTAACTTATCACCTCATTATGTTATTGGGCAGAAATGCTGACATGCTGAGTATTACTTTATATATTTACTGATGGTTTTACAGGAAAGCATATTTTTCTCTTTTGGAGTATTTAGTGTTCTGCAAACATGTTTAGTGCTTAATGTGAGTAAGCATTATAAAGACCACTGCAACATGGGAACATAAAAAAGTAAGGAGTTCTCTATCAGCTACTCTGAATTATGATCACTAAAATGATAGGTAGGGGGAGAAAGTCTAGGGTTAGTCAGCAATAGGAAAACCTTCAGATTTTTAATATATTGTATTAATAATCACTTCCTGGGGGTTTACATGCTCTCAGAATGCCAAGTACTGAGGAGAAAAGGAATCTTGCTGCATTTATAAACAATTTACATCTCCCACAGTTTGCTTCCAGCAAATGAGTAGTTGTTTGATTTAACTTGTTTTGTGTTTTATATGATCACAGTCTAGAGCTAAAATTACCTTACAAAATATACAAAAATAGAATATATTGCACATTTCTGAATTAAAGTGAAATTGCCATGTTTATATATCAAAACTTTACCAGAGATTCTGTTGTCACAATTGGTCTGATTCTGAAAATTGTACAAGAATTATAGAATCATTAAATGGTTTGGGTTAGAAGGGATGTTAAAGGGCACTCAATCCCACTGTCAATTCCACTGACAAAGATATTAAACAGCACCAATCTCAATGCCCCTAAGGAATGCCACACATTGTTCTCCACTTCAACAAGTTGACCACAACTTTTTGATTGTGACCATCCAACCTATTCCTTATCCACTGAGTGTTCCATCCATCCAATCCATGCCCCTTCAAACATGGATGTTGTGCAGGGTAGTGTCAGATGTGCACAAATCCAGGTAGATGATGTGTTTTGCTCTTCCCTTAGACACCAGTCTGAAACCCCACTGCAGAAGACTGTCAACACTGTCAGGCACAATTTGTCCTTGATGAGGCCCTATGGGCTGGCACCAGTCACATCCCAATTTCCTGTGTGCCTCAGCATAGTTTCCAGGAGGATCTGCTTCATGATCTCAAGCAAGAACGACTAGCCTACAGTTCCCTGAGTCTTGTTTTCCCAAAATACCAGGGACGCATTTCATATCTATTTGAAATTCTGGAAATCCCATTAATGCAGTAGCTTTCTGTTCAAAAGTGTGTAATTTGTTACAGAAAACCACAAAGCACTGACTCAAATATTGCTGCATCATCTACTGAGCAGATGGTTTACATATCTTCCTTTCTTCTTACTTGCTCCATAACACTTTAGCATGCAGTTAATCTGCTTATCAGGTCTCAATTCTCTCCTTTAGTGTTTGTTGTCATGAGTGTCTAAAGAAAGATGACCTACAGCACTACACAATTTATAGGTGTGGAGTGATTTAAGTAACCAATTTGTAAAGCTTCAGAGTCAATTTATCTTCTGCTTTTCCCATGGAATTTACCTGGAAAAAGTGAAAAATGCACAAGACTGTTAAGTACAACTCCCACTCTGCTTGTCTACTTGGTGCTCACAAAGAAAAAAGCCCTACCAGGAGCCTGCTCAGTCCAAGCAGCAGACTGCAGGTGTTTTCTGAAATAAGGACATAAAAGGATAGAATGTAAATCAAGGCAGCCCTGTGGTCATTTTAATTGGCATTTTTACCATTTTTCCAGGTCCATTCTTACTTTGTACTGTGCTGTTGCATGAGATGAGAAGTTAACACAGGCATTGGAATGTCCTTGGCCATCTTTGACTATAGGCCTGCTGAAATATAGACCTCAGTTTTATTTAGTTGAAATTCATAGAACAGTTTCAGTAAATTTAGTGCTTCTGATATGTGTCAGATTGAATGCATTGGATAGCAGGTTTAGGTAGTGGTAAGATTAGCTATCTTAGACCTTCATCTAGGCAGAGGTATAATTCAGTATTTAGGTTTTATTTGGAGACCACCTGTGGAGGGGGGCCTGGTAGTGTGAGTTGTAATGCTGAACCTTGTTCTGAAAAAGCTAGACTGAGCCCACTCTGTATCATCTCTACAAAGTGTATATATGGTTGTTTCCATTCAGAAGAGATGTTGACTCCTTGCTCTCTTACCAGCCAACATATCCATTTTGAATTCTTCAATGAAGAATTCAAAGAGCTGAACCAGAGGACAAATCAATGGACACTGAGGAGCGTGTATCAAGGCTAGTATTGTGATCATCCTAATTTTTACTACTCTGGCCTCTATGTAAATAAGACCAAAATCTGGTAACAGTTGTCACAGTGTAGGTGTTTCTAATCCAGGGGGAAAACCCCAAACAAATTAACCCAGAGATGCTCAAATCCCTTCTTGTTGCAAAGAAAATATTGAAAAAACATAATATGTATTGATATATAAAGTATTGAAAAATGGAAAAGAGGAACTGACTTTGGGTTAAGTGGTGCAGAAGAGTTTGCACCATCATGCCAGAATGGTACCAGGTCCCTGAACAGGTGAGCATCCAGGGCACCAAGATGGTTTAACATCATCCTGTGCTCTAATGGAGGGGACAGCGTTGTTTTGAACCAGGTCCTTTCTTTTCCTCTGAAAGAGGAAATTTCCCCTCGTTTCCAAGATGTCTTTCCTCTCACAGCAGTACTCCTTATTTCCTTGTTTCAAAAGAATATTTTTTTCCGGGCAATGTCACCATTCATTTGTGGAATAAAGGGAAATAAAAGCTGTAAACGATTGATTCTGGAAGTTTACATGAGGGAAATGCAGAGTCTTTCTTGTGAGCCTTGGCATGGCTGTCGGAGTCCTGCCTCAGCTGCTAAGAAGGGCCCAGCTAATGCAGTCAGGTTTGCTCCATCTGCCACGGCTTTGAGTGACAGCCACAGCCCAGTGCACATCCTCTGAAAACTAGCATCAGGGAATGACATACAGTTTGATAACATAAGATGCTTAGGTTTTTTGGCTCAAGTGAGATGTTCAGAGCTAATAGCCCTGTGAGCAGAGTTTCAGCTGTGATCTGTACCTTGAGATATTGGTTGTGTCTGGCTCAGGAAAAAGGGGAAAGAATGAAAGCTTATTTCTAGAAAGGTTTCCGATGAGCAGCATTTGTCATTGAAGGGGAAGATGGGTATAATTAGCTTGTCAGTCTAGTTTGGGCTGAGCTGGCTTTCTGTGGTAAGAAAGATGGACTAACTGCCAGAAGAGCTGACAGGCAGTCGATAATGCAGCAATTAATGTCATAAATAATTCTGGAACCAATTATATCAAAATGGACTCCAAGCTTTAAAAAGGAACAGAATTCCCTTATTCTTCCTGCTAACAGCAAGAAGCAGCTTTCATTTTTCTCTATAATTACTTTTCATTGTATATAGCAATAAAGTAGGGCTTTTCTGTCCATATTTAAAACTTGTCTTTCTTGCCTTCCCCCGCCTCCTAAACACTCTTTACCCCATAGGACAAGGTTGTTACAACAGATCTGCACTGAGGTGAATGTATAATTTTTTCACATGGTTGTTACATGATAATTTCCACTGCACCTAAATGACTAAGAGCCAAGTTTTCTCAAATGTCATGGGCAATGACAGTAGAAAGTACCTAACAATGGCATTTGGAAATAAAGACATTTGTGAAATAAATTGATTTGTCTTATTATTTTAAAGGTTGCTCTGACTTGCTTACACTGAACTTATTGATTTTTTTCCTCCCTTTTCTCTGTACAGCTATGGAATCTGAGCCAAGCTATTCCCTTTATGCTGCAAACACAATTCAGAACAGCCCTGAGAGTTAATGGGCATTCCCTTACAAAAGACACCAAGTTACAAACACTCTCTAGAGTGATATTCTCCTTAGCTGTTTCTCCATGTGCTGTAATACAGATGTGGACACAAAGCCTGTACTGGCAAAACCCCCACAGTACTGCTTTTGCTAATGGTCTTTCTGTAGTCTCGTCCTCTCTTTTTTTAAGAAAAAAAATGGACTATAGAAGTAGTAAATTACTGTAGCATTCGTTCACAGCTTTGTTCAGCCCCTGACAAATGTTTCCAACTTTTCAACTATGGTGGCATTTACTCCTGGGAGGTTGGGGAAAACAGTTCATGAAGTTCCCACTGTTTTAAAACCAGAAACATCTGTTGGTGTCACATGCAGTTTGTTGGCTGGGTCCAGGAATAAAGAAATCCTGCAGCCGATCAGCTCTCTCCTTAGCAGTAGGTGTCAGTATGGTGAGTGGTAATTACAACAGAGAGTTTTAGAGGACACACGATAATTAGGACAGCTAACAAAAACATACACACTGACATTTACCATACTTAAAGCCAGAAATGTTGTCTGCTGTGTCTGTACATTGTTTCAGACCATGACAATAGAGCCATAATTAGTTCAATCATGCTTCTAAGGAACAAAGACTTTCAGATTTTGGATATGAAGCGCAGTGTTTGAGCAGGAGGAATGGCAGAAAGGGGGGAGTGATCTGTGGTGTGCAGAGCTGGGTTCCTTTCCAGGGCCTGCTGCAGGGATGGTGCTGAGTGACTGCCAGGGAGTCGTTGTGTCTGTCAGCACAGCTCCCCCAGCCACAGGGACAGCAACGCTCACCCTGCTAAGGTGCTGTCCGTATTAACGCATTTTTAAGGTCTTTTTAAGCGCTTGGAGATTGTCTGTAAGGAAGGGTGATGGAAATTCAGTACTATTGAGGGAAGAGACCATCTGTTTCACATCTCATTAAGAACTATATCCTGTTTCTGCTCTGTGGCCCAGCAAGGCCTGAAAACAAGGAGCTGTGTTTAAACAATACTTCCTCAGTTAAACTACAGCATATATAAATTGAATTCAGTTTTGCTCCAAATGACCCACTTTCTCTGCTCACAGAAGTTCTTCAAAAGGTAAGATTTTGTCAGAATTGTGCAGGTCAATTCTGTAGCCATTCAGCAGTCTTGCTATCATAATTTTCTTTTCTATGCTTCTACATTTCTAGGGAAAGTACTTCACTGCCCTCATGCCTCAGATCATTCAGTACACCACTTCTCTTCAGTAAAGAGGAAGTGTCAATGTTTTCCTTATAAGAATGATTTCAAGCATAAAGGTAAAATCAGTTAAATTTAGTCTGGAACTAATGCTCTAGCAATCATTATTTAGTCTGCAGAACTCTTACTGACCTCCATTCTGGGGAAAATCAGTTCCCTGTGTAAGTGGACTTTATAAAAAAAGATATTTAACATGTCAAATGAGATTTAAAATATCAAATTAAATAAACTTAATTTACTCAATGTCATCTGCAATGCCACCCCAAAAATTTAGGTTTTCTATTCCAACTGCCAATATTATTGATGTCACTATAGGAAAATTATGGCACAATGAGCAACTGCTATGCTTGGAACAAGTAACAGATTTTCAGTTCGTCAAGACAGTGAGCTGTCAAGAAGCAATTAATATTACCTCAGATGCCTTGTATTACCACTTGTACTTCTAACAAAAACACAGGAGTTATTTTCTTCCTAAATAGCTTTAAATAATCTTTTTTATTAGGTATATTTTAATGGTTACTAAAGAAAGAAACGAAAATCTTATTAGCTATTTTGTAGTCCTGAAAGGCAAATGCAGCGTAAATTAATGGCACTACTTACTTAGATATTGTTGCTCCTTTATCCTCTAAATGCCTGAAAATAGCTTTCTGTAGAGGTGCAGTGCAGAATGCAATGACTTTAGCACCTTGGTTTGGCTCATGATGGGAGATATTATCTAATTTTATTCTCAGTGTGTTAGGGTGTTATGTGTTTTCATCTGTTGCTTGAAGTTGCACATTAAAATTCCAAGCTCTTCTGGCTGTTCGCTACTGAGAACATTGAAAGTGTACATACTCATTATAACTTAGTGAATTGGGGATGATTACATACAGTAATGACCAGGTTTTCATCATGAACTTGTGTAAGCATCCTTTTGGATTAAGCTTGGTTTATTAAAAAGTATGTGTTTTAAGTCTGAATCACAAACACAGGAGTGGTCGTAGTGGAGCAACGCAAGGCAGAGAAATGGGAAGGTGGGGAAGAGGAAAAAATTTGGCTTCAACAGGCAGATGAAGGAGTTTCACAGACATCAGTATAATTTATGAGGTTTTCAGTTACTTTTTTTATTACTGACTGATTTATTATTTATTACTGATTTACATAAGCACATAAATTTGTAAACATGCTCCTCCTCTTTAGGTGTAATAAGCTGTCATTCATATCAGAGCTGGGTTTCCTCTGTCTTTCCCCTAACACTCCGTTTTGCTGTATCACTCTTTCCATTTCTTGGCTCTAGTTTGTTAGTAGGGCCCAGCATGTCCAAACAATGACAGGTTTTTCTGAAGCTCAGTTCTCGATCATGCAGTTAATTAAGAAGCCAGGCTGATGATGTGCAGAAGAGGAGAGAGAAGGTTTGGTGTGGAGGATGGATGGATGAAAAAAGTCTTATTAGTTCAGTATATCTAGATCTTTGACTGTACATATCATGGACATTGAGGGTTTGGAAACCTGGCCTTCATTAGGGAGTTAGCTTGGAACTGAGGAACTAATATCTTTCTCTTTGGAGCGTGAGCTTTGAGGGCAAGGACTTTTCATGTGAGTTCATAAAGCATTGTTTCTGAAGGGATTTTTCTGAATGGCTTCAATAGAAACAGTAAATATGGCATGAGTGCACAGGACATGACTTTCTCTCTAGCATTTCTGTTACTGAGAGGAGTGGTTTGTCTTCTGTGGTGTCTCCAGCAGTCAGACTGACATTCATTTTGTTTTAAAGCATCTATCATACTTTATGGCTTTGGGTACATAGGTGTGCTAAAAGATGTTTTGGTTCCTGGTGCATATTTACTTTTCTCTATCTTTCTAGATCAGTTCTGGAAATTGCAGGAAGGTCACCACGAAAACACAAAAAAAAGGTTAATTGAGAGCATGCTGGTTACTTTTAATAGCAAACCCTACTATGTACCATAATGTGAGCAGGGTAATGAACCTTTTTATTGGCTGAAAAGAGGAGGTAAATAAATCTTGCTGAAGAAAAAGAAAGACAAATTTGAGGCATGTGCGTACAGTGCTGTCTACTGCAGTGCTTTGGGACTGTTGTCTACCAAAGTACCAGACTTTGTACCAACTAAGTTATGAGGTGTGACAGTAACTCCTCTGTTGATGCTGATGGTACAGCCTCCATGGAAAGCTAGAGGATCTGTTTTACTATATACTGAAATTTGTTTTATTTTACTCAATTCTCGACTAAGACGTGCATTTAAGATATTCTTACCATTGCATTATGTTGTGTCAGCAAAATTCAGCTCTTGGACTTAATATTAGATTTTTAATAGCTTTGATTTTTTTGGTTGCTGAAGGAAAGCTTCAAATTCAACCAATCTTGTGCCCCACCACAACATTGCTTCTAATGTTGCTACAGAAGTTATACATTTTAACTGTTTTATTTTAAAAGGCAAGTAACTCACCATTACTTGAATTTGTGGAATCAGCAGTCCTACATTTCTCTATTTGACAAACAATGTCAGCTTGGATGAAAGATGAAAAAGATGTGGTCTTGGAGAAATTTTAAGTTTGCTTATGGAAGAGGAATCTGTTACTCTTAGATAAGAAAGAAGTTTAGGAAAAGAATGAGGGCACCCTGAGAACATAATGGTGTTATTCTCATTGAGTTTTTCTCCTTCAGAGTGGATAGCAGGAGTGTTAAATTACTACCCAGAGTATTCAAACATTTTCCTTTCAGGGGCTTTTGTAGGATTAATGTAGATATCAAGTGAAAAAATTAAATTTCACCCACATTTTCTCTAGAAAGGTCTTTTTTTTTTCCTTGGCAGACCCCAAATGAGTTTAATTGTTTCTGATTTAACAGCAGGATTAAGTTTTCTCTCCTTCTGCTCATGGGGTTGTTTCCTTCCTTTGGTTAATGTGTCAAACACCAATCCAACTCCCTCTGTCTACCCTTTCCAGTAACTAACTATGTTGAAAAATATTAGACAATAAGAGAATACAGTGTATAATCAAGAATAAAAAATTGTTATCTTCTACCACAGTAAATCATAGCCAAACAACACAGTTATAATAGAAATACCTTTCCTATGTCTGATCCACTAACACTTACTTAGTCAGATAACAAATAACTTGTTCTTGGAGAGAGTGCCCTGAGTTTGATTTATCTCTGAGTGTAAGTAAATATGAAAAGGCTGCCAAATCTGCCTATATAAATCTCAGCTATCTCAAAATGCCATGTATGGGGGAAGTGAAAAATTAAGAAGGTGTTTCTGTCTTAATAGGGTATGGAGGCAAAAGGTTCTGCTTTTAATTTCTCTTAGGGATGACGTTTCTCTGGTTGATACCTGGGAAGAATTAAGGAGAAGCTGGAAAAAAATGCATACAAGTATTGTGCCAAATAACTGCCTTATTTTTGCTGATGTAAATCTGAAGTAGATCCACTAAAGAGTCTGGAATTAGTCTGGCTTTGTCCCAGTGTAGCTGACAGCAAACTGAGAGCCTTTCAAATTAATAATATTAAATCTCAGCATTGTTAAGATTTTTCATTTTGGCTATAGTGGCCATTGTTTGTTTGAACAAATAGAACAAAAAGAAATCATCTGAAGATACTTATATACTGCTGCACAAGTGAGAATAGAGGGAAGACTGGGCCAATGTGAAAATCAGGGGTAAGAAAATAGTTTCTTTAACCATTGTTTGCATATGTTTATTCTTGTCTGACAACACCGTACCACACTTAGGGGTCCATTTACAAAGGAAAAAAAAGAGATGGCATGCAGGGCTGGATTATTAACTCAAGTATTAAGAAGTATAATCCAGGCATAAATCCTGCCAATTTGTGAATTTTCACCCATGGGCTTTATATTTTTCTCACTTAATATTGTGGTCATTGGAATTACTCCTGACTCGTACCAAGGTGGTTAATCTCAGAATCAGGCTCTCTGCATCCTGTGTGGGTTTGTGAACCAGGTGCTCCATGTGACAAAGCATGCCAATTAGCCTGAAGTACTTGTTGAGCCTCAGTCCATCTGGGATTCGAAGGTAGTTTGTTACCTCCAGGGTGGGGGCTTTAGTTGAATGTGTCATCCTACTCAAATTCATTAGATGAAAAGTGAGTATCATCTTACATTACATAAGTTCAGCTGGAATGTATACAATGTCAGTAGCATGGGAGAAGAAAACATGTGTTGAATACATCTAGTGTGTCTTGGGGCTCTGAAGGTCACTCCACTAAAGTAATATATAGTGCTGGTGCTAGTGGCTCAAGGTCAAGTCAGCTTGCTTTTCATAATGCATAAACCTCAAGCTCGCTCAGACACCAATCATCTGACCTAAACCTTGGAACAAATATTTTACTAAGTAAATCAGTGAGCATGCTGGCATTTCTATTAACCTTCAATGCACTAGTGACAGAAAATGAATAATGATAAATAATAACTCAAGCCTGTAAATCATGCTTAGCATCAGAGTGAAAAAAAAAAAAAAGAAAAAAGTCTGGTGCACTACCATCTGCTAGGCTGGCTGAGCCTGTAGGGAGAAACCCACAGCAAAGGGAAATGTGCTTTCCCCCTCCCACAGCAGTTCCAGGGTTTGAAATTTGGGGGTGGGATAGAGTGGGCTTTGCAGAGTGGTGAGGAAAACACTTGAAAGTGAAAATCTGATTGTGTACAAACTGCAGGGAGCCTGGGTAAGAAGAGCTCTGTTACTCAAGGTGGTAGGGTTGTTCGGCAAGCTTGGAAGTGGACGAACTCTTTTCTTGTCCTGCTCTCCCACTGACTGACCATCAGCAGCTCGCTGGTGGTAGCTGAAATGTAACAGATTTCAGCAACCCACCACTGCTGAGGACCTGCTTGTTTTATTGCCCCAGTACTCTTCCATTTCATTTCCTTCTGTTTTCCTTTCAGCTTTGCTACTGGTTAGGGTCACCATAGCCACACAATGGCCTTAGGGAAATTAAGCTCATAAATTGTGAAGAAAAGACACATTTACCTATATCTTCCACTGTATGATACTTTCACATGTTTCAGCTTCATACAGAAGTGCTCTGATTCTCATATCCTTTAGATTTTTGTGAGGTCTAATTTTAGAAAATTAGCATTAATTTGTTATTTAGTTTGTTGCAAGGAAGGTTTTTCTTAGCCATTTTGTTTAAAACATTTGCCTTTCAAAAGTTTTCACAGAATCTTTTTCTTTACCTTTTTTTTTTTGATAATAAGTGCTGATGGATCCATGGATTGAAGTACATCTTGTGTTGAGTTCACCTCTCTAGCTGGAAATGCATTTGTAATGGATTGTCAGGCTGGGGACCCTGGACACATTTGTGACCCAGCAGCAAGAAGGGAAGACAGCATGCATTACATAAGGTTGCTGCTTCCAAAAACCACAGTAAACTCTCATGGAGAACCCTTGTCCTTTGACAAAAGGGTGTGCTGTGACGCTGGAAAGGAAGAAATACAGGGAGGAGAAGCCCAGCCTGATGTATGCTCTCTGTGGGATCAGAGCACAAGGTGTGCTCAGTACTTGCTACAGAGTGATAGGAAGAATGCACCACACAGCAGTGGCTGTGCTTGCTGTGGAATCACAAAAAATCTAATCCACAAAATAATCTAATCACAAACAAATCTAACTCAGATACATGAGGAAGGATGAAGTGAGAGGATAAAAAGAGTTAGGGGCTTGAGTTAATATCTGTAATGCATTTTTTGTCAGAAATGGGTGTGAAGCAGAGTTTGAACTTTTCAAAGAGTAAAGCCATTATTTTTTTCAGTCTGGAAAGCAGGCAAGGACAGCCATGATGTTAAGATTCGTATCTGAGTTAAGACTTGCAACAGACCTTTGTCAGAAGAACACTAGGTGTCTGAATATTTTTGTGTTCTTTTTGACCATTCCTCTCTTTAGACCAAAGTAAAAATACAAGTATTGCCCACCAGCTGAACTCATGTTTCTTCCAACGATTTTGTTTAAATTATATTCCCAACTGGATTAAAGTAAAGTGATAACCTAATTTACAATGCAGTAGCTATCTGACATCATTAAAAAATATCCCAGTCAGGATACTTTATCCCTTACTTGAGTCTCAGGACTGGTATCCCATGGAATAGAAGGGAAAGTATAGAAATCCCAGTGTTTCTGTCACTGCCACCATTTATTTAAAGCCAGTTTGGAAAGGGCCCTTCACATAAGAAAATTAAGAGAAAAAGATTTCTATAAACCAGCCTTCTCATGCCAAATTTCATGCAAGTAGAATGAGTAATAGTAAATCTCTACATTTTGGCATCTTTTTTTAATTAAGGGTCTATTTGTGAAAAATGTCAGAACCTCAGAAAAGACATGATCATATTATTCCACAAAAATGGCTGTGTGGACACTGCTTCCAAGAGAAAATGTATTATCCTGAGAAATTATGTAGAGGTGGCTGCTGCATTAATATACATGTATTTCACAGATAACTTTAGGAAAAATTAGCCTTATCCCAAAGGGGCCATCGCTAAACATAATTTATTCTGTCCTTTGCTATATCCTGACTTGCCCTTGAGAAGGCATTTCCCATTAAGCAAAAGTGAGCTTGGCTCATATATGTTAGGTAGCTGGTGTTGACTATTCCCAGCAAAAGTCAACAAATTAATTTTAAAGTCCCAATATTGATTGGTAATCTGAACCTTAGTATCCCAATTCTTATATCTTTCTAAATAGTATAAAAATAATTGAACCAAAACTGAATAAGTGCAAAAAAGGGTAAGAAAGCAGGTTGTGAAAAGGAATGGATAGTACTTTCATTATACTTAATTTAGCTGAGGCTGTTCATTAGTTTGGTGACTTTTTAATTTATTTTGTTTTGTTCCTAATCAGAACTGTGGCTGAAAATAATAATTCAATTATTATAACATTTTGATAATAATATTTATATTCTTAATAGCAACATTTTTAATAGTAATATTTAAAAGGCAGAGATTTTTTTGCTTATCGGTTAATTTGAAGTGATGAAAACACTATAATACAAAGAGTTCAAGTAGTCTTCCCAAGGTTTCACAGCAAATCCATAACAGAGCCACAAATTATTCTTTATGTTACCTGCAAGCTATAATTAAAAAATGAAGATATGGTAAAAGGGGAATTCCAGTTTTCTTATCTGGGAAGTACATAGCCTGATATCTGTGGTACATTTTCCTTCCTGGCCCAATTGTTGTTAATCTCATGCAATTACACACACACCTCAATCAAGAAAATCTCCACATATATTCAAATGGAAATATGCACAAAAGAACACTCTGACCTTCTTTTTAAACTTTTGAGGAAATTGCCCCAAAAAGCTATAGGCAGAGAAGGAAAGAAAAATCCTCAGTAATTAGTATTTAGTTACTACTTTATAATGAGACTCTATCAACTTAAAAGTGATTGTCTTTAGTTAAAATCTGGTGTGTATTTTTAGCTATTCATATTTCTGTTGAAAGGAAGGACAGTGTGCGGAGTAGAGCTTGGGGCATGGTGATTACTCAGCCACCTTTATTAAAAGCCTTAAAATACTGTTTAACTGTAAGCATACATGCAGCAGGGCTGGGTCAGAGGCCAGAGCACATTTGGGGAAGATTTTGTGCACAAAGGTGACACCACAGGAGTAGCTGGCAGTGGCAGTGGATCTATCCAAGCACAGGTGATCCTCTCTTCACATACCTGGGAACCCAGGTTCACAGCTGAGCACTGGTAATGGGAGAAGCAAATACTGGTGCTTTAAATCTAACCATCCATTCTTCTAGTAAATTTGCTCCCATGTGTTTACCTGTATGCAAACATAAAATTTCTAATTAGAGATTCTTCTCAAAAGAATCGTGTTATGTATGGAAAACCTGCTAAATAAATAACTACTTTAATCTCTGTTAGCAGACCTGCTTGCCATTTCTGCTGACTTCATAGAATGACCCCAAACACTTTGCTGTAAATACATTTTAAATTGAGAGAGGAGTTAAAGGAAGTTCTCAGAAAGAATTAAACTCCTAATTATAAGGGACCAGCAGATGTTTTTCATCTAGTTTCACCTTTCTAAAAAATTCTTTTCTGAAAAGAATGTGTATGTTGAGATGGTGCTATATAAAGAAGCTTATTTTTCTTTTTCCCACAAATTGCCATCTCTCTCCAAATTTGGTTTTATAACTACAGTCACAATTATTTTTCTAATGTGAATCTTCAAACCCCCATTATAATTTTTTTTGCATAAAATTGTTCAAAATACACTAAGCTTATAAGGAAGAGAACTTCATTTCATAACTGAGAACTGTTACAGCTGTTTTGAAACCTGTTTAGCCCGTGGTTTAGATATTGACATAAAGCTTTACCTGGTACATGATATCTGTGTGTGTGTGTCTCTAAAAAAATCAGTAGTGTTAATGTCTGGCTAATAGGTGTTGTTCATAGTATCTGCCTCTACACCTCAAAAAATTGTTTTTTCCAAATACCGGGATGTTGAACTGGGTTTAATATAGGACAGAAATAAAAATAATTGTCTTGTGAGGTTGTGTCTACCTAGCTTACAGGTTTGAAAATTCCCAGGGTATTAATATACATTTTATCTTCTGGGATGGTTATGCACTCTCTGAACTCTCAAAATAATATATCAAATACCCAAGGCTCAACAGGCCCTGATCTGCATGAATGCTAGCTGGAATTTTCTAAAAGCACTTTCATGAAAATTAAACAGTGACTTCTTTTACATTGATGGGTCTATGACTGATGGCTCTGAAATTCATGTCACAAATAAATGAATGGCCCTTCAACTATTTCACATGTACTTACAGACAGGCAAATGTGATATATTGCATCCACAGACATCTCAATGAACATAATCATGATATCACAATATATCATGTTACACTTGTATATGTTTGGGTCACATAATTTACCATCAGCAGTGTGAGGTTTAACAGGGTTGAATTATATGGATGCTGCATAGAACACTTTGGATGCATTATGCTGATGCTTTGGACTTTAAAATGTTAATATTGCAAATGAAAGGTACACTTTGTGTATCATAAATCTGAGTGTCTATTCTTCCTGTGTACTCAATAAATACACTTCTCATCAACTTTTAATTATGCTGTTTGCATTATTCTGTCCTGAAGAGGATAACACTCTGTAAATCATCCACTTCTAATGTACACTGCAGCATAAGTTTAGTTAATTAAACCATATATTTTATTAGTACTTGCACTTCCATCTTGTAAAACTGCTCGGAAAAAATAGAGAGAGGTTTTTATTTATTACAGCTGAGTTTAAGATGGCATTACAAAAGTTTAGCAGGGTTAGATGTGCATATTTCTGTTGCTTGTAGCTTACTCACAGGTATCCATTCTCAGAAACTTGCTGTCTACCTATTGCTATGAAAGTGGGAAGCTTCTTGAACATGTTGGTGTGTGTTGATGTTCCCACAGAACCATTTCGGTGTATTTAGTGGTTGGCATAATCAGAACTGAATCAAGTCTGTGCTTGTCCATTTGTGCAGAATTTGTTATGTTGAATCATCAAACACAGTTCCCTTGCAATGAAATTCATGGTAAGTGGAATTAGGAGATCCTTTCTACTCTTCTTACCTGCAAGTTGCCTCTTTATTATTGCCCCCAGTTTTTCAAAGCACAGGTGCCATAAGCAGAGCTATTTTATGGTTCAGTTTAGGTGGGGAGCCATCCCAAGGGATGCCATGACACATGAAAACCATTAATAGGATACTGTGTGACAAATAGCATGAGAAGTGAAAACACTTACCATAACATCTATAACTGTCTGAGGATTAAAGCCATCTTTGGGTAGAGTGCCTAGTATTTTCTGTTTGGATTAAATAAATAAATAACTTAATTTGAACTTCAAGGTCAAAGTGCCCAGAGAAAGAATTTGACTTTGAGACTTTGACTTTTCTGACTGACATAAAGGCACTTTCATACTGACAAAATGATTCTGAACTAAAATCCTTGAATGACTCAGTCTTTAATACCCCAGCTTGAATGCCCAAATAAAATTTTTTCAGAGGGATTCTTTTGCAGAATGGTTTGAAATTAAATATATATTCAGGATTCTCTCCATGAAAGCCAAGTAAAATTGCTCTACCTACAGACTCTAGTGCTAGATAGTGTGCTTAGTTGCAAATGCAACTCTGCTGAATAAGAGGGAGTGTTACATTTTACTCTATGGATGTTATTTTCCAGATTTCAGAAGAGTACTTGGGTAAAAGTCTCAGTAAAATGGCAACCTCTTAACATTAAATTATAATAGTTTTAATTGGAAGAAAAAAATAAATAAAATGTACAAAGACCACTCAGAGAAGATCAAACCCAAGAGCATAGTGTTTAAGAAAGTTGTTAGTGTGGTATAGAAATCAAATTATTAGGATTGATCTTATGGACTATTTTCCTCACTCTACATTTAAAGCTGTCCTTTGACATGATTTCAGGTTCACTGGTAACATACAAAATGGGAGAGAGAAGTTAAAATGGAATCCTTTCCTAAAAGTAAGAAGGAAAGGGCTGAGCAATTTTCAGACCTGTGTCATGAGGAGATTGAGTGTGAGTAATTATTTAAAATATGTTCATTTTGAGTGCCCATGCCCTGCAGATTGAGGGAGTAGAGATGTTTCTGTTATATAAATGTAAAAGCACAGTCTCATTAATCAAGTCCTCTTTAGCAGAAATAACTAGGTCTTGAATCACACATGATGTAATTAATACTCCTAATTTATTTGCGCTTGAATTTGACAAGGACTTTGGTATTATGATTTTCATCTATGTTTCTTGACTACTGTCTGTGTTGCTTGTAGGATGGTTTCAATTAAGAATTAAGCGAATAATAAAGGCTCCTTCCCTACTCAAAATTTACAGAACCATGTCCTTAAAAAAGCAATATGTGCAAAAGAAGTGGAACTTGAGGAGGCTTACTCCTTGATGTTACTTCATACTTGATACTGTCTTTTTAGGTCAGCCTTTTTTTTTCTCTCTACATTTGACTTTCATGCATATTAAAAGAGGGTAGATGTTAGTGTAAGGTTACTGTGATAGGGAGCATTTCTGCTTGCTTTTTCTCTTTTGACCCAACTGCCTCAACACCCTTTGTTACATGGAAAGTCATGGCCTGGCCCTACTGATTAAAATACAGAGACATTAGCAGGGTTCTTCCACATTTGTTTGAATTTTTGCACAAAATGTGTTTATTTTTACTTAATATGGTGTCATGAAGACATGAAGACACTGAAGGAAAGGGAAAACTATGGCTGTTGGCCAGCAAAGGCACTTAGAAAATTGGTGAGTTTTAGGGAGGCTTTTAAATGCCTGTAAGGAACTGCAACTCCCTAGGAATACAGGCAGGATTGGTTTAGTTGAAACAGCATAGGAAGGACATTTTGTTAAAAACAAAAAAAAAAGCTTCTTTCTCTCTTTGCTACTGCTGAGGCAATTAAGAACCCTGCATACTCTTTATGCCCCTCAGGGCAGCTGTGTTTTATTGATAGAATGGACTCTGGTGTAACCCCAGCACCCCCTGAGCCGTGGCCAGCACCAGCCTGGCCTGCAGCTCTGAATCAGCAGCTCTGCCTTCAAACGCCAGCAGCAGAGCTGCAGCTTGCTGCAGACTGTGACATTTACTCACATGGTTATCCCCAGCCAGAGAGGGGCACGGCAGGGAGGAGCTGCTCCTTCTGTGACTCTGCCTCTGCCATGGATGCCAGCTGGCCAGGGCCACACAGGGATGTCCTCCAGTCCCAGGGCACCTCCAGCTTTGCTTCTGAGAGTAGGGCTGCTATGATGGGCCCAGGGATCCTCAAGTGTAGGTTACAGGCTGAAGGAAGCTGATGTTTGGAGACAAACCTCTGCAGAGCAGCCCCATTTCCTCTCTCTCTCATCAATATTTACCAGTTCTGCTCCATCTTCAGGGGTCTTTTCAATATGTTTTAAATATATTTTCCTTCTACAGACCACAATTATTTGAAATGCTTCAAGAAAAGTGTTTTCTTTCATAAAGTGACCGAGATGACTTGAAATGCCAGAGTTTTGCTCAGAGTGATGACAGCCAGCAAGGTCTGCTGGGACTGTGCTTGGGCCACTGCCTGCAGGGAGCACCAGGCTTCACTCTGAACACAAAGGCTCAGGGTTACCACTTAAACACTGATATTTTCCCTCTATCGTTCCTACACACACATATGAGTACATTCATTATTTGTATCAGCAGAACTGGGATTTGGGGAGCTGGGGAAAGTGAGACTGAGGAGTTAAATCCTAATGGGGATTTCAGGGCCTCAGCTGGAAAATCTCCACAAGCTTGGAGCAATCAAATGCAGCTGAGTCCAATTTAAAACAAAAGAAAACAACATCAACAAAAATCTATCTGTTCTCATGGCAGGGGGATTTGCAGAGCTGTTGCTGAACAATAGCTCTCAGGGTATGAAAGGCCTGCTCGGAAGTTACCCCTATTAAGCACGTTAAGGTATGTGGTGGGCAGGGTGTCTGCATGTGCAAGCATGTGTGAGCAAAAGACTGGTGTTTGTTTGAATAAGAAACCCAAAAATAAATATGTAACATCAGAGAAGTCTTTCACTGTTTGAGCAGAGTGCTATCTGATATTTCATGCAGTGGTTATTTTCTGGCCCTGCGATAAAACCTGCAGGATGAGTGAGAAAAAAACCTCTGTCTTTTTTGTTTCCCAAAATATGTATTTTCTCTGACCAAGTGAGGCTTTGTTGTTTCGTATTAGGTTTGTTCAGAATGTTGAAATTCAAATTTTTTTTTAATGTGCTAATTAAACTTTCTTATAAAATTTGTAACTAACTCAGAATTGCATTTAGTAGCTTTCTCATGAGTTGTTGCTGTATTTAGGATCTGACATTTCAAGGTTGATATCAGTTGTGTAAATCCATGGATATGTGGGGGTTTTTTTTCCTACTAACTGTATCTACAGAGCGAACATTTTTATGTAAATATTTATGAGTAAATGCCTTTTAATCCTCAGTGCTATACTTATTTAAAGTTTGCCATTTCTGCTTGCACTACTGTCAATAGACTGATTTGTTAGATTTGTAAAGTGTGTAGTAAATCTTAACACGAAATTTTAATTGTTTCTTTTAGCAGTTTAAAAAAAGTTTCAGCCTTTTTCTTGCAGGGAAGGGACTTGGAATTTTTTTGCATTTGCTTCCCTTTTTCTCTGCTTCCAGGTAGGATATGAAAAGTCTCAAGTGAGTATATTATGAATTGTACTACATAATCTTTCTCTAACTTAAAATGCCCTGCATATATCATGTGTCATTGCAGAAGAGAATTCAAATTTGAATATCATGGTAATTGTATTTTACAGAAACCTACATTCTTGATAAAATTAATATGAAAATTTGTATTCATTCTATTTTTGTTTGTTTGTTTTTGTTTTAAGGAAAACCTCATGCTATATTCATTCAAAGGTTTCTGAAGCTTTGTTTTTCCCTAGAAGATGTCCTAGATTTTATTCTTTAATGTTGTCCCTGATTTATTGGATGTCCATGTTTCCCTGGATAGTACCATCTTTTGAGTTATACATCATGGGAGTGACTCATTCCGATGATGTATTGCATTAATACATCATCAAAGCGCCTTGCTCTGCTGTTGCACTAATGATATGTTAGTGTAATACATCATCAGAGTGAACTGCACTCATGATGTATTACTCAGATGGTGATGGCATTCTGTGAAGAAAAGGTTGAGGAGCAGGTTCAATACAGTCACAGGAGAAAAATTAGTCAATACAGAGTATAACTGTTTCTCAGGTAGTGATGCTGATGCTAAATTAGCACCATAGCCCCTGATCTGTACCCTTGCAGAAACACTGAGACATGCATTATCCCCGAAAGAGGAATGAATTCAGAACACTCAGCTAAAGGATTTCACAGAAGAGAGGAGAGGTGTAACCATACATATCACTGGGAAGCTAAAGGTTATATATATAGCTATAATTACTGGCTACTGAGAGATCGAATGAATCAAATGGGGCCAAAAAAAGACCAAAGTGTAGATATGTTCAGTAGCTGCCTCTCTGGTGGGGAATGTGACACACAGAGAGACAAAGATATAAGGACTATAAATATGCTGTCTGAATTAAAGCAGCTGCCACTTAGAAACCACAAGCAGGGATATTTAAATATTCTGAGGCATGTAGGAAGGCTATGCTATAGTTGGGTTTTTTTTAACTTTAAATTAGGTGCTTTTTTAGTCATGCTATGTCATAGGCAGAACACCACAGTCCCAGTGCTGTGTACTTTCTCATGTTCTCCAGGTGTCCTCAGTAACAAATTCCTAAGTGTGCACAGCTGAAACACATAGAAACTAAAAGGTATTAAAACTTTTGGTGTTCAAGTTCCTTAAAATTGTGTTTTTCAGGGGTTAGAAGGACAAAATATTGCATGTGCATGTATGGCTGGAAATCCTGCAAAATCAGACTTGTGTTATGCTGATATATTTGTAAATGTGACATTTTATATGAGTCACACCTAATTTCTTTTACTTGTACATATCTATCTCTTGGTTTGATCTTGGGCAGGAGGTTCTGGCACAGCTACCTTCTGAGTTCACCTTCCAGAAAGGTGGAGGTGAAAGTAGTGTTATAATGAAACCTGTCAAGCTTGTAGAGAAAAGAGAAAAGGTATTATTCCCAGATTTATTTATCTAATACAAGGGATGGGCTGTGACATACTTTTCTACAAGAGAACAAAACATAATACAGGTACAAAAAGTGTTGTGGCATGTTGTTCATGTCCCTGCAGATCTTGCTTTCCCACCTTCTCCCTCATTCTGTTAACTCCTAAAAACCTTCATTTTTGGCAGCTGTTTTGCAGCTAGTGCAAGGTGGGTGTGATGCTCCATCATTCTCCCTACCCCTCCATTCCTGCAGGGCCGGGGTGGGCCTGGCCTTTCTCTGGGACGTGCGGGAGCGTGCCAGGCCAAAGCTCCAGGACCCTCTTGCAGAAGGGTCTGTGCACAGCTTGTTGGTGCTCTCCTTGCCCCAGAACCGTATTTTGGCTGGGCTGGCAACACAATCAACTCCCAGTCTGGGTCACTGTCATCTCTGAAACTGGGGGAGAAAATTCCTTTGTAATCATGGATTTCCCTCTACTATCATGGGGGTGATTCCCACACTCAGCGTTGCCCTCATAGTCTCCTTGATGCCAGACCAAAAAAAACCCCAAAAACCTAAAAATCCCGAAAGGCAGCTAAACGTGCTTTGTGCACCCAGTCACTCTGAAGAGCAGCAGTGCAGAGAGGATAGTGCCATGAGGGGCATCAGTGTGGGGCTGTCCTGACAGCAGGAAGGGAACATCCTGCCCATCTCAGCAGCCTCCTCACAAAACTCTGTGAGGACACCTGCTCCTGGCTGTTTCATGCTGTTTTATATAAGCTTCCAAACCAGTCCTTCTTTCTTCTATTTCTCTCCTGATCATCTGTCTTCTGCAACTTGCAGAAAGACAGGGTGAGAGTGGCTTAAGATACTCTTTTGTTCTCTCTCTCTCTGTCTTTTACTTTTATTCTCCTCTTCCCTTTCTTCTGTTCCATTTGTTTCCTGCTTCCATTCAAGCTCTTTGTTTCTATAGGTGATTGCTTTAGAATTGTATTATGTGGTCAAGATACACTTTAGATACAAGTTAGTTTTGAAAAGAAACCATATTGTTCCCATTCTTAAAAACGTCACAATACTTTGTGGAGATATTCCCAAGATATTTATCAATGCAGCAAGTAATTGTTTCTCATTATTTTCAAATATTGCTAGACTCTGCTCTCAGGAACTGAAATCCCTCTTTCAAGCTTTTATTTGGAAATGAGTACTTGAGAGCTACTCAATATTTCTATCACTACTGCAGGTATTTTCATAACAGTGCCCTTGTGATCCTTTAGACTCTCTTTATAAGAAACAGGACAATAGACAAGGTTTTAAAAAGAAAACCAGGAAATTAGTTAACTTATTTTTTGTTTGTATTTCTGATATCACTTTTTGACGTAATAAATTTTATGGTTTTCCATACGGTGCAGCAGAAACATTTAAAATTTTTTTCGGTGTTAGTTTCAGCATTGAGATTTAATATCTGATTTGCCATTTTCCATTTGTGGATTTGCACTAAAGCCTTAATGTTGCTTATTAAGGCTTATTTAGAAAAATTGCAGATGTCAGGAAAAGTAACCAGGTTCCCACTAGATATGTATAAAATATTACTTCTGTATGCTAATTAGTGATAATGATTTTTAATAATGCAAGAACTAGAATGTACCCTTTGGGTCTGGACAAACTAAGCCCTAGTTTTTAATGTGGCTCATACACATGTTTTGTTTCATCTAAGACAATCTGCCATAACATAGTACAAAACAAGATGTTCTAATTTTCTATAAATATAGCTTGCTTTGGTTAAGATAGAAACTGCCAATTGCAGAAATACACACGTTGTTCATAATTTATAAACAATAAACACTTCTTTTGGCAGGCTGCCATGCACATCCTTTCTGCTCAAGGTCTAAACTGTGAATGAGAAATGATGTGAAAGTTACAAATGGAATGGCTGAGGGACCTGGCAGGGTTTGAAGTGATGTTGGTGCCAATCCAAATCCATGCTAGACTCTGTTAGGATAGGCCAGTTCAAAGATGTAGTACAACTTACTGGAAGTGGCTATATCAATGAAATGTCAAGTGAAATATATATATAGTAGTCTAATTGCCATGTGGTAATGACAGAATATTGCTGAGGCTTTTCTCATTCCTGCCTTTCATATTGTGGCAGAGATGCAGATAAGCAGTCGTGCATCTGGAATTCAAATGGTTGAAACTTCAGTTAGCTTTATGTTTATAAGGGTGATGTTGGATAAAATGAACCTTTTTGGGGGAAAGTGTGCAGAGATTTAGGCATCAGATGAGCCATAACAGGCAAATTGTTGGATGCTCATTGCTTTGAACTTGAAAATGGCCCCTTTGAAGCAATTTGCTTTCCATCTACGTTCTCCTCTGCCATGCTTTATTACAGCTTTGGCATGGGATCACCTCTGGAGTTGTTTCCTTCTTGTTCTCTTCCTGTCCCAATCAGCACAAAGGGGATACCCTACTGAAATGGGTGCTCCAGGCTGACTCATGTCACGTGAATATCATGATCAGGCTTTTTATGGGAGCAGTGGACTGGTTTTCTTGTGCCAGTAATCCAAACACTTATTTCTTCCCACTCCTTCAGGGGTGGGAAAGTGCTAAAAATTCAGACTGTCTTATTTGTCTGAAATCAGTCAGATTTGGGTGGGAGAACCTTCTTTTGAAAATGTTTATACTTCTGTCAAGTGGTCAGCATGTCACTGCTCTCACAGCAATCTGCACTGTTAGAACTCTGCTCCAACAGGCTCTCAGATTTTCCTGACCTGGTTGGGTTTAAGCCATTTCCAGCATTTCCTTGCCTAGTTCAAGAGTTTTCCTGGATATTTTTCCTATAGCCCATTGCAACACTACAGTGATATATGTGCTTGACCTGTTTTTTTGACATGAACAACACATTTTTGTCTCATCAGAAAGCACACATACAGTTTAGTGAAGCTCATATACTAATTTATTCCTTTTAAGTGTTGATTTTCAGTGAATTAAGAATCTGAACATTATTTCTGTTCATATCCAGAATCAGGGCCCCTTTCTGATGCAGTCCGTGACTCTCCCACATCTGTAACTTAGCCTCCTCTTCGTGGATAATTTATATACTGAAATTGTAATTCTCCATTGATCCAAAATCAAAAAGTCCATTGATTTTTGTCATTCTACTGTTTCAGAAATGCTTTGTTACACTGACTACAGTCCTGAGTTGAAGCTCACTGAAGTCAAAGGATGTCTTTCAGCTAATTCTTGACAAGCACTGAATCAAGTTCTAAAATGCATCTTTCTACTACAAAAAAAACCAGCAAAACTTTTTTCAGATCATCAGCAGAGGAGTGTTGTAGGCAGAAGACCAAATCTGTGTATATGCATGCATTGTCCCTGAGGGACATTTCCCTAGAGTTGCAGACAGCAGTATAATAAATCAATTATCTGATTAAAACAAAAATAATTAATATGCAATTATGACAGATGTCAGGCCAATTAATATGTAAATATTCATAAACTACCTGACAAGTTGCACATATGCAAGTAGAAATCTTTAAATATGAACACCCCACTGTGTTTGTTGAACATAAGGGCAGGATGTTTCTAATTTGGTTGGGGAAAATAGCAACATGTATTTCAAAATAATTTTGTTTTCCTTTATCAAATACACATTCCCAAGAGTGAACAATGAGCTGTGATGTGTATAAACAAATATAGTCTTTATGTGTCTCAGCACTCCAAAACTTAAAATGTTTGCTTAAAATTGGCAGAACTAATATAAATCCAAGAGTCATTCAAGCTATGATAACATTAAAAAAATGTATATGTGTTCAGTTAAGAAGCTGCAGTTCTTCACCAAGCTACCAGGTTTAACTAATTAATGACCCCTTAATTATTAACCTGGGTTAATTGGTATATCCCCATCAATCATTAACTTTTTCATTCATTGATCAGTTTGTCAATTCAATGCATGTTAACCACCCATAACCAGATTTACACATTAGCTACTTTTCAGGTAACCTACACAAATTAATTTCTTTTCTGGGTTAATTATTAGCTAATTCCCTTGGAAAGTTTTCACTAGTTTAATTATTTTTTGCCTTGCATTCATTATCTAGTCTTCAGTTAATAATTGTAGAAACTATTTTCTCTGTTAATTTTTAACCAGACATCCCTTATTAACCATTAAATAACCCCATTAGTAGCATGTATGTTCCCAGCTTTAGTTTACCTACATATGTGTCTCATCACCATGTGGCAATAAATTATCTGTGCATTTGACAACTTTTTAAAATTTAACAGGGCGGTATTTGAGCTGGACTAAATTCTGTCTCTTTTCCTAATGCCCAACCTGTCAAAACCAAAGTGCTACTCGTGGATGGGTCATATTCCATTTTTGAACAAAGCATGGACATAGTCATTTCTATGACTCCTCTTTTTTTGGTTTTTTTTTTTGAGATGTTTAAGACTGAAGGTTTCCTCCAGCACTGTCATATTGCAGTGGAGACATCAGACACTAGTAAGTCCAAAAGGATTTTTTTTTCAGAGATAGCCTCCTTAAGAATATGTGGCAAGACAGATGAATAAGAAGAGCATCGTGAAATCTCCAGGGTGAAAGACTTAAAGGACAACTCTTCTGTCAGGATTTTCCTCAGTATAGGAGAAGGGTAACTCCCATGGGTAATTAAATCCTTTTTTCTCCTAATTTGGCAAATTTCATGATTGGATGGCTGGAGACCCATCCTACTTTGTGATACTGCTGACAATTTCTTCATCTGCACCCTGTGGATCTTGCATAAACTTATATAACTAGAACTGGATATAGTTTCTCTATTAAAACTTTTCTCCAGGAACAGAATATTTTCTAAGAGAGCAGCTATCAAAATATAGCTTTTAAATTGCAGCAGATATAGGCCATACCAAGAAGTAGTACAAGTGCCCACAGGGAGAAGGTAAATGCTGGACCCCTGTGAGGTACCTGCTCTTCTGAAGCAATCAGTTCGATTGGTGCAATATGAAATGCTTTGCTGTTTTTAAATGGCTCTATTTTTCTTTAATAATTTTCCACTCCACGACCACTTTCCCCACCTTATCTTCAAATTCCTTGTAGAAAAGGAGGTTTCCATTATATTTTTTCTATGGGGATGGATGACTTTTTAACAGTGACATTGCAGAGTCACTGGGGTTTCAAAACACTGGTATTTATTTTGAAGTTACAATTTGTTTTGTTTTATTTTTAACCAAAATTATACGTTTCAAATAGGGTAAAGATGATTTCCTAAAATAAGAAGAAAAAGACTTAAGATACTTGCTTTCAGAGCTGGTGACTGGTATGAGAACACAGAATGCAGCAGAAAATAAATGGAAGCATTTTAAATTCAATTGTTTGAAATGTTATTTTATTTGTATATATTAATACTGTCTCTACTGAATTTTCATAGAAAATACAAGAATGGCTATTGTTTGCTAACAATTTAATCTGTTTTACATATATTTAAATAAATATTAAAAATATTTTTAAAGTGCATCTATAGACATTAGAGAGAGTGAGACAGAGGTGTGTTTTGTTTTCCTCCACAAAATAAACCCACAAGTGTCTCTATAGTGTTTATACCTATTTTGATATCAAAACCAATTACTGTAAAATTTTTTAGAAATTATTTTGGACCACAACTTCTTTTTCCTTTGAGGAAGTAGAATAGGAGCATGATGTTTGTTTCATGATGGATATTGAGAGAATAATGCATTTTTCAAGTTCCATCCTTTTAATTAATGTAATAAGATAAGTTTTTAGACCTTTCGGTGATTGCTTTTGCAAAGCAGAAGTTCCTTGGTTCTGGTTTATGTTAGTATCTACATCGTGATGATTTCATCCTCTTTGATCGTACTTTGGTAAGAAATACCCTGTTCCAGTCAGTGATATCACAGCAGGAAAAAAGAAATGAAAAGGTAGGTTTCACATATGTCTGAGTTAACAACAAGGCAAAGGAAACACCAGGCATGTAGAATCATTTTCTTGAGAAGCAAACTAAGTTATTAAAAGTTAAATGCGCTCTGGGTTTTATTAGGATCAGTTTGCTGATCTCTGTGCATAGAGACCAAGACCTTTTCTTGATATGTGAGACTGAGTCCCTGGTCTGTGAGTGAGAATGAGTATGTGGCAGCAATTTGTGTGGCAAAGGGGTGACAGGAGACAGGAATTTCCCTGCCCTGAAATTAGTGAACTTAGTTTTTGTTTGGATTTATTTTCTTTATGAGAGTTCAGAGTGGGGGTCTGGGTAAAAGACAAGGGGAATCATTAGCCATTCTCAACTCAGACATTCAGCAAGCTGCTTGGTTAAATAACCAGGACAATGGTGTCTGCTTGCTTCAGTTTAGCTAAAAAGATGATTATGTTTCAATTTATTTG
The DNA here is from genome assembly GCF_028769735.1 of Zonotrichia leucophrys gambelii. Lineage (NCBI taxonomy): Eukaryota > Metazoa > Chordata > Aves > Passeriformes > Passerellidae > Zonotrichia > Zonotrichia leucophrys. The sequence continues at coordinate 22,269,676 of NC_088176.1, forward strand.
CTTTTGGTTATTAAAATCTTTTCCTAAATTATTCTGTGAAAGTTTTTCAAAAGATCTGAAGTGACTGAGCACAAAGTAGTCCTGCATAACTGAAATGCTTCAGAAAAATCTTGTGTGACTTTATTACTTCTAAGCACGATGTTGCAGTGTATTAAGATACTAAAAGTCATATATAGCAATTTGATAGTCTTATTTGGCACTGGTCTTTCATTTCTTAGCTAATCTAAATATTTCTTGGCTAATCTAAATATGAAGTGTGGTGTGTACCTTCAACATCCAGCAGCAGTCCCATCCCCATCATCTGGGTGTGTGTTACACAGATCTTTGAAATGTTCGGGAGAGAAATCCCCAAATGCCTACACGTTAGCTAAGGCTTCACCTCAGTGTCAGAGATATCTCTCTGCAGTAAAGAAAATCTGGTAGAGAACCTTCAAAACCATGCATGTGATTAAATGCAGATCTAATGACTATGCAAGAAATTACTTTCATGGGCTTAAAGACATTTCTTTTTGAAGGTAAAACAAACCATGAAATTAGGTGATAACAAGGTTGAGATTTATACATTTAATCCCTTCTAGGCAAATCTCTGGATGAATTACAGTCAGAGGAAACTGTCTTAAGATAGCCAATATAACTAGCAGAATACTAAAAAAAAAGGTATTAAGAAGCTAGCCTAAAAGGGGGAAGGGGGGGGGAACTCCTAAATAAGTCAGAAACTAATGAAATTACTTAAGAAATATGGCCTTTGGTTATGAAGATAAATCCATAAACAGCCCTGTGTGCAAAAAGAGGTAATTAAAGATTTTTGTAAAAGGAATAAAAACAGTGAAGTGAATAAACAGACAAAAATCCAAAAAGAAAGGTTAATTCTATAGTTACCAAATGCATCAAAGGGCAAACTATAACCAGGTAGTTTAAACTAAAATAGTTTGGTAGGTATTTGTTGCAATTCTGCTATTTGCAAGTCATCTAGTGTGTAGGGAGAATGTATATCAATTTCACTGATTTTTTTTTTTTTTTTTGTAAAAAGATATATTCCTTGAAACTAAAATAAGTTTTCATTGTTTTGTAAGGTAGACTTGCTACCTTAAAGAAGTGGCTGTTTTCCAGATGCAAGTTAAAAATAATCAAACTAAACCTTTTTCAATACAGAGAACTGTGAATAATGTTATTAATATTAAAGGGTTTGAAAAAAAATTAAAATGGAGTTATATTTTACAATATTTTTCTTACATACTTTATTCCAACCTTTTTTTTCCTCCTTTTTTAGGGAAAAATAATCTGTCTAACCTGAAACAGATTGTTTTGTCTGTATGGGGACTTCTGTAGATTTGATTAACACTACACTGTCAAGTCTTGGGGTCAGGGCAGATTGTATTAGAAGCATGACAAGTAGTTAATGAATTTGCATTGACTAATCCATACAAAGCTAAAGATTTTTCTGTCAAGATTAATGTCCAAAAAGAGTAGGACACACTATTTGATACATTATCTTACACTGAATCATACTGTTATTGGACACAAGATTAAGGAACTATGTTATTTTGTCTTATTGCATAGCTATACAACTGGGTTTAGCTATGACACTGATGTATAGTCATGGCTTTAGGAATTAATTTAATCACCAGTAGTGTCCTGCTGTAACTCCCCTGTCTGAGGTGTGTGTACTGGCAGCAGCAGGGTCACTTCCCAGCCTTGCAAACGTTCCCTTTCCAGCCGTTCCTGCCGTGCAACCATTTCCAATGCAACTTGGACTCAGGGATGCTTGGTCCAAATTGTGATCTATGCCTTCGGTGTGAGCTAAAGTGTCCAAAGACCTGGTGATCAAACACTTAAGGCTTTCAGATGCTGTCTAGATGTAACGTGATTAAAAGAGCTGCTGTTCTTTAAAATCCTAGTGGCCTAACTGAAATGTATACTCAGTGATTCTGTGAAATCTCAAGAGGCAGGACTTGGTGGAAAGAACTGCTGGAATGCTTTTACCAGAGAAGTTAGGCATGATATTCCTGTCAAAATGGTAAGAATAAATAGGGGAAACTCTGGATCTTGAAGAAGGAAAATGGATTAAAAGAGATGTCTTATCAAACTTTGAATAAAATTCCAGAACTTGTGCAAAATAAGCAAGAGAATCAAGGTAGTTTCATTCTCATTGGAGGTGTCCATTTAAATGCTGATGTAGAAACTACAGTCCACAGTAACAGTAATGAATGCAGGAAAAATACACAAGAGGGGAGAAATATGGCAAGATATTCTCTTTCTGAATTTTTTTAAGATGACCATTTTTTTTAAGGAATAAACCATATAGAAGTTTATTTAAAGAAAAAGTCTTGCAAATACCAAAGTTGACATCTTTGGTAGATTCAGTTGTCTGTATTATATATAGTAACATCTAGGTAAGCAAAGCCAAATTCCCAAAAAATAAAGCAAAATGATTACTGTGTTCAAATTAAATATCAAGGCAAAACATATTTCTTAGCAAGGAAAGGGGTCATTTGGTTATTTTCTTTTTGGGTAGATATAGAAGATAATAGCTTGATCATTCTTTAAGAATATTTCTTAAGGAAGAACATGGAAGAACATACATTATATTCATGACAAGGTATCTTAACATTTAGAAGGAAGACACTGGGTTTATAGAAGTTTAAATGGAAAAAGTAGTTCTGTTCTCAGTAAATGGTCCAAAAGAATATTGTATTAGGATTTACTAGGGAAAGATTAGAAAGCAAACTGAGAAATTCTAAAGCAGCTGTACAAATCCCACTTATACCTGCGTCATTAGCACTGGGTGCAGCACCAATTTTTTCAATTTAAAGCAGGATGAAGTAGAAATTAGGGAAAAAAAAGAATCATGCTCAACATGGATGATGTAAGGGATGGAGAAATTTCCATGTGAACTAAGAATTAACAAAGTGGGAATTTTCAATCTGTAATGAGAGAAATTAAAAGATGCACAGAGAGAAGAACATAAGAAAAAGCTTGTCAGGTTGTTGCAGACATAGAAAGATGAGTAATTATCCACTGTCTATAACAATCTTAAACTAAAATTGCATCAAGTAATGGGTAAGCAAAAATTGTTTCTATTTACAAGGAAAATCTAAGCTGTTGAACTTTGCCACAGGGCATTGTGACTGCTTATACTATATATGTTTTTAAAAAACTAACTGATGGCAAGAAATAAAAGTTCTCTAAATTCTATGAAGTCCAAAGATGATGCCTCTAGATCAGGGATTTGTTGGTGGTTGTATGAGTGTAATGGAAGATGCTTATGTTTTGTAGAGTATTTAGTGAGAACTAGCAGTGTTCTAAAATCTAAAAAGTAGGTTCACACATTATGAAAAGATATCTGCAATTAAGTCCTCTTCTTTTGTCTTGTTTTCCCCTTTTAGGAGACGGCTCCATCTTTTTTTTCAGGTAGTTGAATTGCTTTTTGGGAAATATTTTTTGTTTGAGGCCCAAGTCTAGTTTACTGCATGTATTAATTCATTGCACAGGAAATGCTTAACATCTAAAAAGCTTCAGTGAGCTCCATGCTGCTTAAAAGTATCCAGAAGAATAATATGAAAATATAAAGGCTAAAAATTAGTTGATGAAAAATACTAGACTATAAGATAAGAGCTATGGAAAGTTGTAAATTAATATTTAGGGCACATACTTCAAAAATGGAGAATGCTAAATATGATTTACCTTGCTGGCAAAGCTGTTGGCTGTGTGGATTACATTTATCATTATCACTTATTACAGCCACCTGAAGATGAATGGCACAGGCTGACACCAGCCATTTGGTTCCTGAGGTGAATATGATCACAGACTTCTCGTAAATAGTGCTCATTTCTGTCTCCAGCCTTCTTGGCTCTGATCAACTCTGTGTTGTAAATACTGGTTTCCTACTTCTGTACCACTTGGTACAACCCAGTGCTTTTAAGTATTGTATTTAAGTGCTTTCACAGCTGCTGCAGCTTTTATATCTGCGTACACATCTCTATAACTTGGATAAATCAAACGGTAACTATATCTTCCATGGCTCAAGAGTGTCCTTAGACTCTCTTATATGCATGTGCTCCTCTGTTTCTCTGTGCAGGTCATCCATGTCAAATGTTGTCTCTCTTTATATTGTCTAAATTTCAGTGTTGGGGTTTTTGTTGATTCACTCAATTTCATGTTTACTTCATGAAATCACTGTTTATGAATCTGTTCCTTCCTCTCCTATACTATTGCTGTTTAGCCCCACAGACTGCCCACGCAGGGGCAGATGGGTATTTTCAATTCTTATTTTAGCTTATTTAAATGGAGTGATGCAATGCAACACTTCTCAAAACTGCATTTGTTCTCTAGTTCCAGTAATTGCAATCACATGTTAGCTGACTCATCAGTATGAGCCATGACAAAACTGTAGCAATGCAGAATGCTATCAGCTGGTCAGTAAATAAAGCCTCTCCTTCATAAGTCTTGTGGCTTGCAGGTTGCTTTGTCATTAGAAAAAAGCACCCTTATTAAAAAGCTAGTGTGGTGCTGAAACAGAAGGCATCAGTGTAGGAGAATCTACTGGAAGTCTTTTAGAAATTACCTAGATGAAGATACAGCTGATCATTTGCAAAGAAGCATGGGCAGTTCTTAACATGGAAACTAGGACATTCATCAACACAAAAATACTAGAAACATCCCTGAAGTCTTTCTTTGTTGTATTCCCTTACTAGTTTTGCTGTGTCAGATTACAGCACTACAGAGGTTTAGGTGTGTTGTACGATGGAGGAAAGCACAAGTTGGTCTTAACATGTAAGGAGTGACAAAATGATTCAGGCTGCAGTTTCTGTGTTTCATGGCTCTCACCATGCTGGGTGCTTGCATTGCAACCCTCTGGGGAGCTGTGCATCAGTGTGCAAGGACAACATGGGGAAGAGGCATGCAGGAAAGGAACCTTTAAAAGGTAATGGACTTGTTTTCTCTTTTCAAGCATACATTCTCATCTATAAAGGTTATTAATGAATAACTGATACTGTATTGTTGGTATAATAGTGAACTCTTAAAACATCAAAAGCATCAGAAGTGTCCGTACACACACAGTGCATGTGTTAAATGCGCTGGAATGTTTTCTGCTGAGATTGCAGCAGAAGAAAAGCACCAGAGCCACTGGTGAATATCAGCTGCTCTGGCTAATCTGCAGAGAGCTAGAATCAGTCTCTGGGTCACTCTACAGCAAGAGCTGAGTACCTTCAGACCAAATTGATTTAAGACTCTCTTAAGGTCAGAAGCAAACAATTCTTTAGGCTTTGTGAACCATTCAAGCCCATTAACAAGCAACAGTTTACACACTAAGGACTCTTGTCTTCCCTTGGGATTTGTTTAGCCAATGGGTCTCCATACCTGCAGCCAATGACAAAGAAAAATACATGTGGAAGCTGTCCACATTTTTGAGACTAGCTGTCAAGTTAGATAAGGACTTTAGGGTGCACACTACTGTTTGTTTGAATGGTCTGCAATTAATGTCTCATGGCACTGTTATTTCTCAAATAAAAAGTGAAAGAATCCTGTGTTTACATGTACAGGATCCTTGCAAAGCAGCCTCTGAAGCATTGGGAATAAGTATTCTGAGGGGGAAAAAAGGGAGACATCTTCATGGCATGACAAAAAGCTACTGAGGATCACATTCAAGAAATTTACTTGATGCAAACGAGGATGGTGAAGGAATAATTTTTTTAAATTGAATTATGGGTTGTCACACTGTTTTCATAGTTCAGTGAAGATCTTATTTTGCAACAAAATAACAATATTTTCAGTACTAGCTCATGAATATCATCAGAATGGGCTTATTTCTGTTGGCTCAAAGTCCTCTTAATCAGAAGGATTTTTGAAAAAAGTCTTGATTTTATTGTATTTCACTTGGCTTCAAAGGAATTTTATTTATAGTAATTTTTTAATGACTTGATGAGGACCTTTAAATATACCATACATTTATTAGCTGTGGTATCCAGTCAGAGGCAATGTACACAAAAATATTGGTAGAAAATAATTATGTGGATTTGATCACTTGACAGCAAACTGCAATGAATCTAGCAAAAACTCCATTGTAGATCTTACCAGCTTTTAGATACATCATGGCTTATATTCAAGAAAGCAGAAAAGGAATTCATAGTAGTGCTGTATGAAGAAGCTGTGTTATTAGAAGGATGAAAATTTTTCAAGTGAATGTTTAATAAAACTTGCAGTTTTATTTTACTGTCTAAAACTAGGTGAGGTTTTTCGGGTTTTTTCAGTGCTAAGTGATTGTGTTTGCTTGCAGCATGTTTTAATTGCATGATCTTTACCCTCTTTGCACATTGTGAAAAAATGGTATTGCTAATCTAGGCTGAGATTCTCCTGCTGTGTGCAGCTTGTTGTACTTAATGTGAATAAGCCAATGCAAGAGAAAGCTGTTTAAATTGTGTTCTCCTATCCTGATGAGACTTCAGTTACAGAAGTGTGTCAAAGTCAGAATCCCAAATGCTTGAATTTACTACCTCTCACTTTCTGTACAGCTTCATCATAGAAAATTCAATTTTGTTTTTATTAGACTGAGGTTTTTAAACCATAATTGACTTTGCAGAAATAGGTACAGAATTAATGCAAACCCAGAAAAAAAAGGGAAATATTTATTGTCTAGTGGAAGTCTATGCTAGGTATGTGAATGCATAGAAACATGGTGAACTTCTGTCTCAGATAAGTTGCTCTGGTACTGTCTGATTAGTGATTCAAAGGGGGAGTACATTTTTCCTGCTCCATTGTGGGAATTTGCTGCTGCTTTTCATCAGGTCACGCAAGCTGCCAAAGCCAATGTCTGCCTTACCCTCCTTACACCTAATGCACTTTCTTTATAAACCCTGGGGATTACACCAAGCTTTTATAACTGGCAGCATGGCATTGCAAGGGATGAAGGCAAGGCAAGAAAAAAAGATATTAAAGCTTCTGACTAGGACACCAGGACCATCACTCATCATCAGAGCTGTCCTTGTGAAATGTTGGTACTTCCAGCAGTCCTTGGAAAGTCATACTTTGCCACTAAATGGAAAACTGCAATTATGCTCTGATGGATGTTCAAGATTACAGTATTTCTTATTCCCAATTTTTACAGCTTCAAATAAATATCTCCCTTGTTTCCCGCTGTCTTACTGCTCCCAAAGAGAGCATTCACGAGTGAAGAAGTCATAGACATGTGATAACTTGACTATCTCTGTAATGTCTTTTTCTACTACCATGAGAAGTCAATATTTCATTTACATTTCTTTCCTCTGAAACCCCAATCTCCTTCATGCTCTCCATTTTCTAAATTTTAGAATCAGGGTGGGTCTTTCCATCTTGTCCTTTTACCTGTATACAAACTTTTCTTTGTCATATACTCCTGCTTTTCCTTCCAAAGTTGCTTATAATTCTAAAATGAAGCATTTGTTTTGTTTTGTGACTAAATCCTTTTTGGAAAAATGCTACTTTTCTCATAAAGGCTGATTGCTGCATCTCATGCTACACACACACATTCCTGCTCTTTAGCCCATCCTTTGACATTTTCCTACCTCAAGTTTAGTGATTGCTCAAGGAAAAAAAGGTCAAGATGTAGTCATTTGAACACCTTAGGTTTTCAGGTCCTGCTTATATTTTTGAGGGACTAGACAAAAGTCACAGATGGGTATAGGCTGTGTGTTGTGGTTATTTATTAATCCTTAGATGCCTCCTTCTCAGACCAGTACTAAGAGCCTTAAGTGAGGTCTCTGAATTCTGTATTGAATGTGTGAGAATTGTTAAGAATCTCATGGTGGCACCTACAGCAGATACCCCAGAGTGGGAACACAGGGCCGTTGGAAATTCAGAGAGGAATGCCTGACTTACATGAAGATATGCATCACCATTAGGAGTATACAAATCTTCATAAAGATACCTGTATCTCTACAAGGAATGTAGAGTCTTAAATCCTCTCTAGGTTGTAAAGTAAGCACATGCTTTTAAAATTGTATGCATCCCAAAGGGGAAGATAGAGCTTCAAAACCACTATTTCCAACTCCACAGAGTTTATTGGTTCCCTATCAGGATTTTCCATCCTTAGTCTTGTTTAAGAATCTCTGGCCTGCAGGTACCCTCCTGACCTGAAGGATGCACCACATATTTTCCACAAAAGAATTAGAGATCAGTTCATGGACTCAGTGAAAATGATGCTTCAGCTCTGAAATTTAATGGTCACATGAGGCTGAAGGTGTAAATGTTTCAGTTCCAGAGCTCTGCAGGAAATATCCATATCCTGTAGAGTGAGCAGGTAAAGACATTTTCTGTGCTGATTGTTATAAAAAGTATTGAGTTGTGAAAAACTAAAACAAAACCAGGGATAAAAACCTTGATGGTTCTCTCCTAATTAATTAATTTATTGAACTATTCAATTGCACTAGCCATAGAAATTTTGATACAACAAAAGAGTGAAAGAAAGTATTTTTCATCTCAAGGAGATCCCTTTTTAGGCTAAGATCTGCAGAGCAATCCAGCAATCAGATTTTGGGTCTTAAATATTCCACAAGTTCAGGTGAATTGGCTGTAGCTGCAGTGGTGGTAGCTTGCAAATATTTACAGAAAAAAAATCACTTTTTTGGCTGACTTTTTCCCCCTCACCAAAAATCAAGCAATTTAAAACCACCACAAACGTGACAAGAATTAAGCACAAATTAATATGAACTCTACAAATTTCCACTAAGCAGGTGGCAAGTTTTCTCTCTTGGTATTGTAGCAACCTTTTCCAAATGTGGATTTTTTTTAGTGGTGATTTCCTCTATATTCATTAGTTTAACACCAGTGGATTATCTTCTGTTTTATATTACTGAAAGTCAAAAGAATAATTTCTTATAAAAATTATTTCCACACACTATTTTTCACTTTCCTGTTATTTTTATTTATTCTACATAGTACACTGTCCTTTTCAGCAATTTAAAAATTTCTCCTTCTTTTATCCTTACAAATGTATTTATCTACAGATGTCTCATTTATCCAGAGGCACTGCAAAAAATAGCTGGAAGACTTCTACACCTAAAAGACCCTTCAATTTCCCGTTCTCACAAACAGTTAAAACCATAAGGAAAGACTAAGTGAAATAAAATACTGGAAAAGATACACAAATGAATCTCTGTAATGGTCTCTCAATATTTCCCAGATAATAGAGCTGTTAGATTCACATTAGATCATGCTTCTTTATTAGTAGTCTCTACAATCTCTCTGTTGTCATGAGATCATGTATTGAGAGTTCTTTTAATATGTATTTTTTAAGTCTATGTTGCTATCCGGCTTCTATTTCTATTCTTGCCTAGTAAGCAACATCCATTTTCCCCTTGTACTGCAGATTCCTTTTGCCTACTTTATTGACTTCATGCCTTTATCAGAATCAGCACAGCTTTTAATGTAACTAGTGAGCCTGTCATTAGGGACTTGATGGAAGCCTTCCTCAAATTGTAAATAAATTATACTTTATGTACGGCCATTATCATCTTTCTCTAGGGGTTTCAATGGCTCCAAGCTTTTGTGGTATAGACCATATCCCTTTAGGCAAGATATCCCTTCAGGATATTTCCCTTCAGGCATGATATGCTGGTTGTAGTCATTACAATATTACTTTGATTATTCTCTAAATTACCCCTCATTACTGTACATTTTCTTTGCTTTTCTCATTACAGATGTAAACATTGCGTGACTGTTGTGTTTTCAGTCATCCTTCCATTCAACTTTTTAATATACAGCTTCTCTCTGAGATTTTTGATTGATTTGGAAAAAAAAGGAAAAAGTGTTTCTAGCTATGTGTGTCATGTCTAAAAATATGGGAATTCAAAATATGGTTTCTTATTTAATTTAGAATGATTAAGTAACTAATTAGTCACAATAGCATATAAAAAGGCATCTTTACAACTCTTTTGGGAAGTGTTAATGAAAAGGTCTTGCTCTACATCTTGATTGTCAACTGACCTGGGCTCTATCAAAGCTATAATAAGAGAAGTAAATTCCAGAGGTGAAGGGCTTTTGCTAAGAATTTCCTGTCAACATCCCCTGACATTTAAGTTTAGGGACTCAAGTGCTGCAGCTGACCCCAGCTGTCATGGTGGGACACCAGAGGAGAAGTAGGTTACTTAATTACAGTCATTCAAACCCTTGCTGATGCTTACAAGTTCTCTGTTATGGTTCCCATTGGGCTGCATGATTTCATGGGCATGAACACCATTGTCCATTACATCACATCCTATGGGAGCATGAGAGCATTTGCTAGGGAGAACAGAATTTGTCCAGCAGCATCTGAAGCTGACATATTCAGAAAGTTCTTACGACCTTAATGACTTCATTTTTAGGTGTTCTAACATTAGATGTATCCCTCTAATATGCACACATAACAGATACAATACCATTTCTGTAAGTATACATCTGTAAAACAGAAGAACTCTGGAAGATTCACAGAAATTTGAGTCTCCCTTTAGCAAGATCTTCATTCTTCAGTGCCTATGACAGTCTGAAGACCATTTGTGAGTGTGAAGTGTTCCTTTTATCATCCCTTTCCATAAGCTCAGAAGTTGATTTTCACTTCCAGCAATCCTTTCACTCACTGTTGACAAATAATGTAGTTCCTATTCTATTTCCACAAGAGACATGGAACTCCTGGAGCAGGTCCAGCAGAGGGTGAGAAAGAGGATTAGGATAAAAGTGTTTCTCTTATGAGGATGGACTGAGGGAGCTGGGCCTGCTCAGCCTCATGAGGGGACAACGGAGAGGGACCTTATCAGTGCCTGTGAGGATCTGAAGGGAGGATGTCAGAAAAGGGAGCCAGGCTGTGCCCAGTGGTGCTGGGCAATAGGACAAGAGAGGATGGGCAGAAACCGATGCACAGGAGGTTCCACACAAATGCGAGGAAGAATTCCTCTAATATGTGAGGGACCATGCATTGGAACAGACTGCCCAGAGAGGCTGTGGAATTTCCCTCACTGGAGATATTCTGGGACTGTCTGAACACAATCCTGTGCCCTGTGCACTGGAGGGCCCTGCCTGAGCAGGGAGGTGGGACCAGGCTCACCCCCTGTGGTCCCTTCCAACCCAGCTCCTTCTGTGATCCTATGATTTTTGCTAAGAGTATTTAAACCTCCAAAGCAAATTCAAGATATTAATGAAGGCATATGCAAATATCCTCAAATTCTGCCTTCAAAATAAAGTACTCTTTACACTGAACAAATATATCTAGATTTACCCAACAGAGGTCAGAGGCTTTAGTCTCCAGGACATTTATTTTTTGTTGAGATAAGCTATCACCCTTAAAGTATCAGTTGTGACTTTGAAGGAATTATGTAATACAGGTTTTTAAAATTAATTTTAATATTTTAAATAGCAGTAATGCTTCAGCAAGAACTTTAAATAGACATATGTAAAACATCATGCCAAGAGATACACCGCTCACAAAACTATCCCAACAAGCATTCTTGAGAACTTCATTTGGTTTTAGTTTCTGTTTGATCTATGAGGGGATAGTTTAGCAATAATAGCAACCTTTATTTATACACAAATGTCAGAAAATCTATATATCTTTTCTCACTAATTCTTCTAGTTGGTGATAGTAACATTTAAATTGAAATTAAAATTAAATATTGTCTCATGACAGAGACAGTAATTGTCATCACAATTAACTACTTGACTAACAATCAGGAAATGACTCAATTTTGATGTTATCTATGCTTGTTAGAAACCTGAAAGAAATGCTTCTTCCTAATTGTGTTTCAGGATCCATATAGTATCACAAATAAAAGTTTCTGTCTTCAAGAAGCTCATTCTTATTGGGAAAATACCACTTAATTTTAAGAAACCAGCTTTCTTTCTTCAGTCATTGAAATTTTCTTTTTCAGAATGGTCTAACGTCCCATCAGATTTAACTTGCATGTAGAAATAGATCATTTTCCCTCATTATTTTTTGGATAACTTGAAATGGAGTTTCAATCATCATATAAAATGAGAGAGCTCTTAGTCACATTTGAGAATTAATGCATAAAATCCTCTCTTTCTCCAATGTTCTTTCTCATGTGTGCATGTACTGTCAGATTACAAGTAATTCAAGATTAGTGAAACATGGTCAGCTTGATTAACAACCAACAATTAAATCATTCCCCTGTGGAAGACCTTAATACTTTTTAATTCTTGCTATTGGGTTGTACAGATCATATAGATCTAGTACCTATTAGCAGGCTGCCATCAGGGACAGAGGGAATAGTGTTGGGTGTGCTTTGTCAAACTCCAGCAGGGCATGCTGGGCCACCATGGGCTGGGCATTGTAAAATCCTATGGTTCTGTCCAGAGAATCTTCTATTCAAAGCATCAAAATAATGATGTATGGTTATCAGTATCACTGGAAATTCCATGCTACAAGGGTGAATTTCTTCCGGAATCGCAGATTTTTACTTTGCCTGAAAGCAAATTGCAGAGGCTTGCTGACATGTATGTGCTTTAAACAATTATGTAAAACTGAACTCTGATGTGAACCTTTTGTGCAACATCAACTAACTAAGAGTGCAATTGTCAACTGGTGTGGAGAAATACACAATGTAAAAACTAATACTGAGAGAACTAAGGTAAGCATTGCACATATAACGACATATGACACACCACTAATAAATTGTTTAGAGCCCAGAATGACAACTTTAAGAGGAAATATAAGCTTGTGTATTTCCTGTCTAAGGCTTGCTTTCACTGCAAATGCTGGTGGAAATTCACTCTTAAAAGCTTGTCTTCTGCTATTTGAGATTGTGTGAGTGAGCCACTGTTTTAAAATTGTCACTGCTTTTTGAATAAAACCAGGATCAAGCATTGAAATATTTAAATGTATTCTATATTTTCTAACTTGTGCAGTTACAGTTCAAAGGCTGCTAGATTTGAGACACAGTGATAAAAGTCTCTGTTGCATGCAGCACGGCTATCACGGTGGCAGCACTGCAAACTTTCCCTGTCTGATCTGTCAGCCTCTGGAAGGCATGATGCTCAGCAGCTGATAAAGTGCTCTATGCTGAAACCAAAATTATGGGTTCTAATGAACCTCAGAAATGCTGCTGTCTTTGAAATGTGACTCCCTGTCCAGTGAGAATTGGGCTGTTTTCACAGTATTGAACAGCCACTGGATGATAATGACCTTCAATAGCTACAGCTTGGGGCTAGATTTGAGTTTGATACTAAGAGGTGAAAAGCTTTCAAACTCAGTAGCAGTCCCTTGAGCTATTTAGTCCTTCCAATGACTTATGTCTTGGTAAACATAAATCCCCTTTGTCCTCATCATGCTTGTTGCTCTGCAGCAGGTTTTCTGCAGGCTTTGTATCATTTTTTACTGTAGATTTTCTGTAGATTTGAACCCTATTCACGTCATCTGATGTATGCTCTTGAAATGATGTTTTGTTTCAAAGTCCAGCAACATCAATTAACTGTGGCTTTGGCATTGCTGAGTTTTGAGGCTCCAGTGAAAAGAATTTGGGCAGCTGCACATTTTTTGTCCTTTTCCTTGGTGCAATCTGAATATCAAGCTCAGTGGTTTGGTACATATTTCTCAGAAAGCTCACAGTTGAAGTCAAATCAACTTTGTTACCAATGTTGTGGGTAAAAAGTACATATTTAAGGAAATATGTGAATGAAAGGGATAAAGAAAGACAATCTTCCAGCTTTACTAACAACTCAGATCTTCTCTTTAACATAGACAAAACATTCTGCCCAGGATTCTTCCTTCCTTCTCATCACTTCTGTTTTCCTCTTGATTGAGTAGGTCAGTAATACAAACTGATAAACTGCTGAGAAACATGATGTGGACATGAGGACTTTGATCTAGCTTATCATTTTAGAATGGCCTCAGGTGAAAAACATATATACATGCTTATACATGTTTGCTTTATACTGAATATTTGTTAAATATTTTCACGATATCTGTAGAACAATGAGGTTCATACTGTAGTCCTGCATTTTGGAGAACATACTGTGACACAGGGAATTCACACCAAAAGCTACAGCTCTAAAGAATTTTAAAGTCATGTTCTTCTTGACCATATCCTTTCCTTACCTAGCATAGCACCCACATGTGTAGCTTTTCCCCTTAAACATTGCCTTTGAAAATTTCTTTCAGTTGTGGTTTTTTTTTGGTTTTTTTTTTTGACCACTGGCTGATTATTGCTGTAATTAAACTCTGCCTTATCCCTGTACATTTACTCACTCAAAATAGTGTCTTCTTACAAACAGATTAATTCAAATCCATTCAAATATAGCTTGGCTTGGAATACGTGTTTACAATGTACTTGATTGTAAAGACCCTAGTAGAGACTGCAAGCTTTATCAAACTAAGAATATAAAGCATAAAACCTTGTGTGCCTTTGTTGTTGTACTTTAATTCTGTTAATCGCCCTAGGTAAAGATTAGCTGCTGTTGTCAATTTAATTCAGCTTCAAACAAAGCAACAAGGTCACTTCTTTTTTTTTTTTTCTTTTTTTTTAAAGCAAACAGGATTGAGTTGTCATGTAGTTCTAATAGGCAGCACAGGGAATCATTAGTCCACCTCAGCTCTCTGACTGATGGGCATTTCACTTCAGTCATCTGACTGAGCACTAGTGGCCCAGTACTATTGACACCATGTCAGAGCTGAGAGAAGATGCCTTAATCGGCTCAGACACTCTCTGCATTGATTTGACAAGTTGCTGTAATGACCTTCTTGTTTTTCTGAAGGATTACTGTTTACCCAGGGAGGTGCTGCTGAAAGCATGTGCTGCATTGTCATGGAAACTATTATTGTTGCATCTTGATCCCATTAATGCTCTGGTGTGTGACACTGATATGAGACACTGAATATTACAATGAAGTACAGTTCACCTCAACAATATTAATCACTGATGATTCATTAGAGTTACAAAATTTACAGGTAGTTCTGTGTAGCTTGGCCAGCAGACACAGAAGGGCTGTGGCTGCTTAGGGCACTTTCCTGCCTTGATTTGATATTTTATGGCCCAGGTAGCTTCTTTACTTTGAAGGAAGAATGTGCCACTGTTTATTTAGTTTGTTCTCTTTTCTAATTTTTGCTCTTTGAGTTAGGTAGCTTGCAAGTAATTTAAGATGATTCTGGTTGAAGAAAGAAATAAGAAAACCAAGATGGGGAAAAAAACTCCTCATACTTGAGACATATATATCCATAAGGAAAAACAGTATTTTGGAGAGAGGAGGGTTAGGTGATATATGGAACATTTTCTTCATCATGTTGAAAGTGTAGCAGCCTGTAACTAATATTTTTTCCCTCTTTCCTTGTAGCTTTAGGGTAATGGCAAGTGGAAGACATATCTCACAGCTCACGATTCTAAATTCTCACTTGTACAGTGCAAGCATATTTTTCTCAGCCATTTCCTTCTTGTGTTTGCTATATTGAGTGTGTGATCTTTACTGTCTCTAGAAATTAGTTTCTTACTACACCACATTTGGTTGGAACAAGCATGGTTCCAGCAGTGATTTAGGCATAAAAGAGCGAAAAAGAGCCACTGATATGAAAGAAAAAATTCTAACAGGTTAGAAGACACGATAGCTGTTTCCTTGGGAAAGGTAGTATAGCTGGCTGTCTTGCAGGCTAGGTCTAATGATTAAGCTGCAACAGAAGTGGCTATTCTGACAAATTTGAGCAATTTCCTGTACATTGATTTTTGATGAGAAGAAATGAAAATCTTCAAAGTTTTTTACGTGAAGAATCATCTTTCATACACAGCTTAGTAATTGGGAAATACTGTTTGAAAACATGTCAATACAGGCTGAGCTCTTATCTAGGGGCCATGGGCAGCAAATGAAAGAATGGTGCTATAGAAGTAGCACTTTAGGAAAAGGTTTTTTTTGAAAAGTAAGAATTATTTCAGCTTTACTCTTCACTCTTCATCTGAAGTGTTGCAAGTCTACCCAGGTCTAGGACATATTATATCATAAGAAATCTGACTGAAGATGTTATCAGTGCTTGGCTGCAGTAGCTTACCATTTCTCTCCATTCAATCCAATACACAATCATCCAATCATCAGCTAATAGTTTAGGTTATTGACAGAAGTGTCTTATTGACTTTCTTGTTTAACCCAATAAATAATGAAATGCCTTGCACCAGTATTTGAGAAAGTACTGAGTAATATTTCCCCACACATTAGAAACAGTTTTTTTCTGATCACAGAGTCATTAATATTTCTGCTTTGATTCTAAGTTATCTGAAGTATTGTCAGTGTCTTAACACTTCATTCACAGCACAGCCTTCTGAATGTTCTTTGTGGCATTTGCCAATGAGAAAGATGTGCAAAAACAAGTCTTTGAAAGACTTATATCTCAGAACACAAACTAGGAAGGTTTTCCAGTAACATTATCTGGAACAAAAAATGCAACTGTCCAAGGTTTTTCCCACTGATTAACTATTTCACATGCTGTACTATGGTCAGAGATGATTATGGTTATGATTCCTTTTCCCTTTCAATGGAAAGGAATAAATATTTCACAAATATAGAATGTCTCAAATTCTTTTCAGAAGAGGTGTTCTTGAGAGGCAGAATACATGCTCCTGTATTTGCATTTATAGTTATTTCTTGCTGGCTGCTAGGACCATTCCTAACATGTTGAAATGTTCACTTCATATTAAGAAATTTTTTTGGTCTAGGATATGCTCTTTACCTGAGCCAGACTAATTTTACATAAAGAATTCTGGCTTGGAAAATATTTGTCAGGTTAACATTCTGAGATTCTTTAAATTTTATTTATTTGCTTGGAACTTTTCAGTCCTCTCTTGTGAAATGAAAATTCTGGATAGCCATACTTTACCGTTATTTAGCGAATGCAGTGAGTAAGCTCTGGAATTAGTCCAGGTCTGACATGGTAAGGAAGCAATGCCTGCATTTTTGGACTTTCAAAGTTGCAGAGGTATACTTGGTTCTGTTACATAGAAGAAACTGTCTGATTGAGATAAAAAAAAAAAGGTTCCTTCATATTCTTCATTCAGGCCCATACACAGGCAGTTTCTTGTTACACAGAAGAGAAAACAGAGCCAGGAATTCTCCTTTCCTCTTCCAAACAAATCTGCCATTCTCTGATGCTCCAGAGGCTTTCTTGCTTAGTGAAAATACAGCCTTAGGTTGTCAACATTAAATAATCAGGCATAAATACATATAATTAGTAGTATTCACAATTTTAATTTTTTAAGTGTTAATCTTATACATTTAGAAAGTATTTATGTCTGAACTATATACATATTTCATGTATTAAATAAAATGTGTTTCTATACAAAGAAGTCAGACAGGAAAAGAAAAGAATATGTACTATGTGTAAGAAAAAGTGTTTAAAGTTGAAGGAGTATTATGTGGCACTCAGGTAAATAATATTAAAATTCCAGACTCCAGAAAACATTCACTGTAAAACTGCTAGTAGACAGTATGTTTGCTGCTATATCCATATTACATTACCTGCAATTTAAATTAAAAACTGAGCAAATGTGGGATTATTGTATTAGTTTAAATTGAAATGTATTTAAAAGTGAAAGCTCAGCATATTGCAGAATACCTGTATGCCATCAGAATGTTGATTTAGCCAAGAGGGATACGGCTTGCAGCCAAAGTGGCTCTTAATGGCACTGAAATTAGGAGTGTAATCACCCTTTTAAATTTTTTTCAATAGCTTTGAATGGGACCCTTTAGGCTAAAATAGAATATTTAGCCTTAATTTTATTTTATTTTTTATTGCCAATCTACTAAAAGTAGCCTTGGTCTCATTCAAGAATTGAAGTAGGTGTTTTTACATTTGGAAGAAGTTTTCCTGAATGCTAATTTTGTGGGACCTTAAAGTAATTTTTGAGACCTTCTCTATTTAACTACTTGATGCATTTATTCTTTACTTTAGTAAAGATGCAAGATCTAATGGATGGTTGTTAATCTTTTTGATGAAGTACTTTCACAATTGCTGTTCTAGTGCTAAGCATTCAACAACAACCTAGAAGACTCCTCCCTAATCAAATCAAGTCCTTAGGTTTTACAGACCAAAAGTGAAAATTTGCAGGACTTTTTTTTCCCCAGTATGTTGGTCTTTTGTCCTTTTAAGAAAAAATCTTTATCCTTTTCAAGGATTCCTCTTTATTCTGTCCGGTTTTTATTCCTCTATGAACAATACACATAGCTGTTGATGATTTATGCAAAATAGCTTAATTTAGAGACAAATTTTAAATTCCAGATCTGAAATGAAACTGCATTATTTATCCTCAAAGCCTGCCTCAACCTTTTCCTGGTTAGCTTTTATGGTGATCCTCACTAGAGCTTGATATTCAGAAGAGGGAGGAAAGGGGGGATCTTTCCCATATAATCCAGCCAGGAGAGCTGCGTAACAGGCTGGCCTAAGACTACCTTTTTAGAACTCTGTACTTCACAAATTATTTACTAAAGCTACCAACTGAAACTTCAGGAAGAATCTGCTGAAAAGTGGCAAGCTCTGGTAAAACAGCAAGACAGAGTGTCCATTAAGCCTCTTTATTCAATTGTGGTATTTCTGTCCTTCACACAGTCTTCCTGTTACTACAGTTTAAAATGACAGAAAAAATACCCTTGTTGAAGCATTTGATATTATTAGGTACAAAGTGTGAATTTTAAGGTTAGGCCAACATAAAGATAACTTGACACTACATTCAAAGTAAGACAAACTGCAAGTACACCAGCTGCTGCCTTGAATCTGAATGAGACTGGAAGAAGATGAGATGATTTTTCCTACAATCAAGCTGTGAACTTGTCATCACTGAACATGAATTGCAAGTTTTACACACACACACAAAATTTCAAAAAGTGTGTTCAAAAATCAGTTTTTTTGAGCTATGAGTCAGATTCTTGTATTGATTATGTATTTTGCTTTTCATGGCTCAGCTTGCCATGTCTCAGCCATGTATTCATGGGGCAGTTCCATCTCCCCAGAAACACTTTTGAAGCATGATCAGGTATAAAATATGCTGGGTTTTGTGCCATTATAAAAATGGTGAGAATGAAAAATAGGCCACTAGACACTAAGGCATGTCTCTTTGTGATGAGACATATAAGACCATATCTACTTATATAGTAGGTACACATAGTCTGACCTTAATTCAGACTATTAGAGGTTGGGTTCATGCAACTAAAACCAGATTGGACAAAGAATTTGTAAAATAAGGAGTAAGTTTTTACTGGTATGGCAGTGGACAACTTATTGTAATTTTCATAGTTATTGAAGATCATTATTTTTGTTTGCAATATGTAGTTTCACAGGGCCAGAATATTCAATACAGAAAAGACAAAGAGGTTTTGCAAAATAAATCCCTCTTGTGGTATGCCCAGACTTGCATTAACTGGAATGAGTAGTTCCATTTTGAAGAGCTTCTTGATGCTGGCCAACTCCTGTAACAAATTTTTTCAGGTGAGACTCCAACAGTCCCAATAGTTGCTGTCTCTCCTGGCAGGAATATACTTGCTTGCTGAAACCACTACTAACACATTTTCAATCAGAATTTCCAATTGCTTGTCTGGTAGCACTAAAAGATTCTTTAAGCCAAGATTAAAAATGTTATTAGTACTTCACCATATAAGAAATACAAATATATGTCAGCTATGTCCTGTGCATAAAGTATCTCATTTAATTGGTTTCAAATTATCTTTTATGATGTTTCCTCTTGTTTCTCTTAGCCAGGCACTAAATACTCTCAAATTGAAATCTGATCATTTTTCATTTTGCTGTTTGCAATTTTTTTGGTTTTCAAGTATTCTGTAGCTATCCAACTTTTTCCAACTGAATAACTATAAAATTTTCCCAGTTTTCAATAGATGTATGTCCCATCATGCTTCTCTCTATTTCCCCTTTGTAGATTTCTTCAATTCTGTTCTATTGTACTTTTTATGAGGGAAAAACATAAGAATACTTCACATGAGGGCATCCTATTGTGCAGCACAAAGAAGCCTCAGCTCTTCCAAAAACTTTTTAGGCTGTTATTATTGTTATTCTATATTAATTCTGCTTCACATAGTAGTCACAGAAAATAAGACTTTCTTAAAGTAGTTTCTGTTGAATTCAATTTGGAAAATATAAATCTGTTAGCAGTTAGCTGAGGCCCTGGAGTGTAAGAATATAAACATTATTCCTGTGAATTTTTAATTGAAAATGTAACTTTTCTAGCATAACTAAGGGTAGCTGGACAGTGGGTTGGCATTTATTTTTGGTTAGTTGGCTTTTTAAGGAGAGGATATAGATAATTTATTGTTTGTGGCTCCACCTGATCTGCCATAATTAACATTGCCGTGGAAAATCATTTTAGGCAACTATAGGGAATGGACCTAGCTCTCCCTGTGCCATTCAGAATCATACATTATCCTCGCATAACAATTCACAGCAATGAAATATTGTTACTATTTAGAACTTCATTTTTGGCTCTTTGCTGCTTTTTGTTCCCCAAATTTTTGATTCCTACATTACACTTTATATTTTCCTTTAGTGTGGAGGCTGGTGGGCCAACAGGGAAAGAATCTACAACACTCCCCCGGAGGGAAAACCACCCATATCGGGGTGAGGTAAAAGGCTCCTCCTCCCAGCATGCCTTGCTGTGACATGCAGATTTGTTGTATCCCATTGGCCCTTTCCCCTTGCTCCACCCCTATGCCCTCATCTCATTGGCCCTAGTGTTCTGCCCTGCCCCTTGAGGTCCATATATAAACCCCACTTTGGCTGCAGGAGGAGCTGTGCATCCCTGAGTCTCTTGGAGGAAGAAGCTCAATAAAGCTCTGCTTGGAACCCCATCCCTCCTTCTGTGTCACCCAGAAGAGCTGAAATCACTTGGCTTGAGCACAGGCCTTCCTTGGGAATGTCATGGCACTCTGGACAATTCCCACCACAATGCTTCAGGTACATTTTCCCCTTAGGCAGAGGCACAGCAGAAGCTGTTATTTACTAATAAAAATTTATGCAGGATTTTGCATCCAGCATCTGGGGTGAAGTTCGGCTCATACTTTTATGACGCTGCCCCTCAAGCTTCTCTATATTTGTTATTGAGGGAGTGCACTGTTGTTTTTTATTCAGCAGGCCACCTTATGAACTGTTTAGTCTTTTCCCACATTTGGTTGTTTAAACCTAAGTTATGACCATACCAGCAGGTGTCCTGAAAGTGAGCAGAAGTGGACTCAGAAAACAGCAGATGTGTTCTGGTTGTTTCCAGCACACATGGTAGGTGTGACACAGCTCAGAACCCTGGCTGATGGGAGCAGGTGATGGTGTTTAAAGTTTAGCAAAATAGTCACAGCTGTGGCTGTGGCTACAGACTAGGGAACAACATTCCTCTTTACCTTAAGATATATGTAGATAGATATGTGTATATCTAGATACACATACACAACCTTTGTTCTTCAAACAGGAATTCTCAAGATATTCCTCACAGAACAATCTTCCATGTTTTCAAGGATATGCTGTAATTACTCTTTAAAGAAGGAGTAATCATAATTCTTGTGGCAGCCTTCCTGGCTTGACTTTCCTCTCTTGGCTCAGTGTGAGCAGGTAATAGGCACACCAAACTGAAGATCAGTCCTGGAGTCTGATTTAGTAATTTAAATATCTCATTACTATGTTGATCGGCTTCTTTTGCAACTTCTCCACTCTGTTTCTGTGTTTTCTATTGTATTGCCTGGGGATTTTTTTGCTCTCTTTGAAACTCTCTTTTTAAGAATATTTTCAATACCTTTTCATATTCTAAATTTATTAAGAGAGAAGCTGCTTAGATTAATTGCATGCAGTCTCACTAGCAAATTTCTGTAGCACTTTTGAGTTTTTTTTGTGGTGAGAAACTATGTTTGGTGGTTATTTGGCTCTGTCTATGCATGATAGAAATTAAAGAACAGACATTTCCTTTGAATTTTATGATGAGCTTATTGCATTTTCTGTTGGGGTGTAGCAGTCTTTAATATTTTTCTGTGTGCTCTACCACAAAGAGCAAAGACTGGATACACCTGTCAACAAGGAAAGGAAAAGAGTCTTTGCTGATACTGTCGTGCAGTTCACCACATTGTGTCATGGAAAATATTATTTATTGATTGTACTGACAGTGAGAGTAAATAGAGCTAAGTCTGTTTTACATTGCAGATGAGAATGTGTATCTCATAACTCTTAATGCACAATCTGACTTCAAATCACTTCTCCATGTCTCTTTTCCCCATATAAACCAAACATGTTTTTCTATTTTATTATGTGAACATGAATTAAAACAGAAAGGACGTAGAAGACGTTGTTTTTATTGCATATTTTTTCGACATGCAAGTCTTCTTTGACTTCTTAGTAAAAATTAACAACTACAAATTCCATTTCATCTGTGAACCCTGTTATAGATTGCATTATTCACTCAATTGACTGTAACAGTTAAAGCGATTACCATCTGTGATCTAAATATCTGTTTATATTGGAATGCAGCGAGTATTTCATTATTAATGCCATCTTATAAATCTGAATCTCATTTAGATGACAATCAGTTCACTTTATGACAATCAGAGTGTGTTCTAATTCTTGCTGGTGTTTGATCATTGTGTGCAAGTTGCAGACTCATTTGAAATGTTTCTGAATAAGGCATGCAGGTGTGCATTAATCTTGCACTTTCCTCAGTAGATCACGTGCCCATGATAGCTGTAAAATCATATGCTAAAATATTCATGGCAAGTTTGTGTAAAGGACTGCGCAATATTGTATTTTAATCAAAAGGAAAAAAGCATTTACTTTGAAGTAGTTGAAGTAACAGTTCATGAATGTGATTTCTCAAATGTGAAATACCCATTGTCATTTGCTTAAACAATACTCAGACTAACAGACTTCTTAAAGTTTTTTTTATATGTAAGGACCAGCAAGTTGGTCCCTAGCCTCAATCTTGTTCCTTCTGTACTTTTAATAAATTTACAAACGCATCTTTTGGGCTAGAAAGCCTTTGTACCGCTATAATTTCCATCTCTGTTTCTCTGCCATGCTAAGATTTGTTTACAAAATCAAGTAGAATTAGGATGACTTACAGGGCATTTACTGGTCTCTTTCCCTGATACCTTTGTAGAAAACCCAAGAGACTGGAGAGCTGCATATTTCTTGTAGTGGATGGAAGTCTCTCCACCTGGCCATAGGTGTAGCCAATTGTGTTATATTGTCCTACTATTTTCTTTTAAGCTCTCTGTGGTGAAAAGTGATGCAGGGAAAAAGAGGATGCACTGTGATGGAGTTATCATGCTCAAGTGTGAGTACTCCTTTCAGAAGACAAGCATCTAATAAATTTGATGTGAGTCTTTGGAGGTCCTAGGCTGTACTAAAGCCTGATATTACATTTTTCATTACCTTCAGAAGTTTGTTTTAAGAAATCAAATTATTCTTTATTATTCTTCCCTAAAATATTTGCCAATTCCTTTTCACAACTCCTCTAATCTCTCATGTGTAGAACAGCACTGTAACTTATGTTCAGTGTTGTGTGCTCTATAGTGAGGAAACCTGCTGCCCCTTCCCCTCTAATGAGTCCAGAATTATCACAGAGTCACATGAATAATGTATATAGACCAATTAAATGAAACTGCTGTATTAGTTCTCATGGGATGTATCCGGTGGAAGCAGCAATCTTGTGGGCAGTGGCACTGTGTAATGACACCTGAAGCTAACCACATGTAGCTATTTGTGAAGTTTTGAATCCTATTAATTTATACCTTTTGTTTTCAAGCTAACTTAATTATTGTAATTCTAAATTACGGGTGCCTGAATTTATTTCTTTGCATTCCCTAAGGCTGCAAAATACAATACAATGCTAAATTGCAATGAAGTGTAGTGAGTCTGATTGATGTTGAGTTCATTTAGGAGGTAGAAGTAAAAGAGTGCAAGTGAAAGTTTCTGTCTGTGAAGACAGGTTGATTTGATACCTTCATTCCAATAATATAAATTTCTTGAAAAATACAGGCCTTAAAGTCTTTACTGAAGTTACTGCAGTCATGCAGGATGGGGAAAACTTTTCGTCTGTGAATATGGCTCTGTAACTGGCTGTGAAATACTGGAGATGTGAAAAGCTGTGTCAGCCATGTCACTGCAAGAGTAAAGTGAGCACAAATGCTGAGACACCCAGTTCACTGTAGCCTTGCCAGCTGCTCCAAAAATGGTACAGAAATAAATCAGTGCTGCTGTACGACCCCAGTCCTGGACAGGTAAGCCTGTTCAGCATAGCCTTGCTTAACTGTGCAGATCCCCAAACTGCTAGGAACCTCTGCCTATGCTCTTCATGAGCTTAAAACTGATAATCCACAAAATCAATTTGTTCTCTCAAGAAGACATCTTGAGATGAAAAGCTGAAATTCAGGTTGCTTATAGTTGCTAAACCACATATGGTGCATTTTTAGACGAGCCAATGGACAGAATAGGCCAAGGTGGGATTTTCAAAGGTGCTTAAGGCATTTAGTAGCACAACTGACACTAAAAGTCTATGGGATTTACAATCTTACATGCCTCTGTCAGTTGATTAAAAAAATCTAATTTCAGCAGATAGTACTCTGGACTGTTGCTGGGACTTAGTTTGTGCTGATCCAGCTGTGACCTGTTGTTGAGGACCTGCTGTTTCAGAGCTTCTGCAACTCTCATCCTTTATTTGCCTTTCCAGGCATCTCTGGAGTTAAACCATGCAGTGCAATGCTCTCATCTCTCAGTCTTCCTTTGAAGAGATCCCATTTTCATGAAGTGACCACTATGTCTTAGAATAGGTTTATGATAAATGTTGCATGAACCTGGGCTTTGATTGTAGCACCTGAATGGAAATACAATTTAAAAAAAAAAAAAAGTTGCCTTTCATCATTATTAGGAGAACCTTGCCAGAACTGAGCATTAGCAAAGGGGAATTCTGTAATCTCTCTTTTTGTAGATATTCTTTAAAACAATGGACACCAAGCAAACTAATTTGTCAACATTTGGGTGAGTCACTGTGACACTCATACTTTCAAGAAAAAGGAAGTTGGAATTATTCAGGCAAAGAACTACATTTATTGATTCCTTCTTAAAAAAAACGGAAAACATCTGCATTATTCAAACTTAAAACTTTAAGTCAGTGAGTTGCTATCAAATAATCAATATACTCTCTTGTATATTACATTTATGGCTTTTGTCTGGTTGAACATTAGTCAAATTTCCATCCAGTTTTCTTTACTGACTAGGTCAAAAGAAGGGTTTTGGTTTAAATTTGGTTTTCTTGCATTCAAATTAGATATAATATCATATGGAGGATATACAGACAAGCACAAAGCACGTGGTTCAGTATATAAACTGTACTGTTGCACCATAAGTGGCTTAATCGTCACATGCTGACATAACTTTCTATTTTTAAAATAAGTGTTTTTATTTTATGTTGACTTCCTTTCACAGTCCATTTTGTCAAAGAATTCTAACACTGCTTCAGGTCTGCCTACAGATGATTGTTACTGATACAACAGCTTTACCAATCAAAAAGATTTTTTATTTTTTCCCACCAATTAACTTCTTTCAAAATTCAAAAAAGATAAATACAGTATTTACATGTAATAATTAGAAAGCCTTGTATAATGAAGCAAGAATTTTAAGATTAATAAATAGCTGAATGTGAGTCTTACAGCCTACTTAATTAATCACTAAACTGTGGAACCACTGCAATTCATATGTCAATCCAGACTCTTTTATGGAAGTGATTTGAATCAATTGCTAATGAAATTGAGAAATTTAGAAGCAGCTTCTTGATTTTCAATTGACAGGACTCATATTTAACTCAAGAAATGTGACAGTTAATGACAACATAAAAGCACTGTGAATTATTTGCCAGATCATATGAGAATTACAGCATCAGCCTATTGAAATAGCTTGTAGCTGATCAGTTTGAAAATAAACAGTCATAATGAAATATTTAGAAATCTATGATGCTGCTTAAAATATGAGGGATTCTGTCTGAAAGAAAGCACGGATATAATCTTACAAATATAACAATAATAGTTTGAGAATTCTCCTATATTGCCACATGCACAGATTTATCCTTACTGCTGTTAAGACTGTAATCCTTTAGAAATCCTTTATTAAATCAATTACTTTAAACTGCCAAAGTAGTTTCATGGCTAATTCTTCCTTTTTAATGTAATTAACATTTTTACTCTTACTCACTTACTTGAATTTAAATGATTCTGCTGTTGAATTTGTTTCCGTAACTTTGCACTTCCAGCCACATTTTAATTAATTAAAACTTCATCCAGATAGAAAGAGACAGTTATTGTGTGTTAATGGAATATCAGTGGAAAGTGCACTAATCAATAATTAATTTAATTAAGGTGTATATGAGACAATATTGCTATATAATTAACAGTGAACCCCACAACACATGCATATTTAAATATTCATTAATAAGTTTGTTAGGAGTTTTAGATCATGCTGTTTTATGGATTTACATGACATGTATAAAATTAAAAGCACTTGCCAGAGAGATCCTGATATACACATTAAATTCCGTTCTTAATGATTTTGACTGTCATGTGGCAAATTTAGGCAATTGAAACCCCACTAAGAAGGAGAGTATGCTATCTTGGAGGTAAAAATTGCAGGAGATTTGTTTGAACCTTTGATAGATGTGTGAAAAACCCTATGAGATGAATTACATGTGAGAAAACACAGTCTATACCTGAAAAAATGTGCCTTGAAAAAGATCATGAATAATGGAGGTATTTTTGCAATTCCACAGCTGAAGCTCTGGATCATTCCACTAACATGATGTTCAGACACCCTACTTATTAAGGACTGTATTCTGTTAATATTGATGAAGTTGCATCATTTGCTCATTGTGAACGACTTTTCATGAGAATTTACCAATGAATATGCCATTTAAAGGCGCTGCTGATTTGATACATTTGATAAACTTTTAAATTCCCAATAAATAATACTGTCGTGTTTCCTCTGTGTTCAAAATTCTTTACAGCTTGTGTAATAAATGATTATCAGACCGAATAGTGACTATTTTTAGCAGGGTATTTCCAATCCATAAAGTTTTATAATTAAAAGGACAATCTCTTCTTTGAATATCCTAATCACATTCTGTTTGCCAGATGTTCTGCACAAAAGCTTGACTTCATGAAGGACTCTTAAAATTGAGGTACAAATCAGACTCTCAGACTGAGAGTTATTGAAGTTAAAACTTCAATATTGTTCATTGGTCATGAAGAATTTTAAAAATTGAGTATTTTTGTCATGAGAATTGAGGTGCTTTTAATAATGGAGTCCAACCAGATCTGGCAGGTGGAAGACTGAGAGATTTATGATGCTGAAGTTTTGGAGAAAGACAAGACAAGTACCTTACAGTAGGTAGCTAATATTAAATGGCGTATATTTGGTGAGATTAGTTTTGACCTATGTTGCTTGCATATTCAGCATATGGTTGGAGGTAATTTAAGTTAATAACAGCTGAGATTTTTTTCTTTTTTACATTTATTTCATATTGATACAATAGCTTGACCAATAGCTTGCAAAGCTAATCTTCTTAATTCTCTGGCCAATTTCTTTGAATCAGTATACCCTTTAATTATACGATTCATTTTTTTACATGTTTAGCAATACAGTTTTTTTGATTGGCATCATAAGGCAATATTTTATATAAGTATTCATTATTAAGTGTTGTTATATTTCAAGGGATGTTATTTACATAGAGCCACACTCATATACTGTGAAAAAATGTATAGGTCCTCTTTTCTATGCTATGTAAGAGGAAAGATTGTAAGCTTTCTGTTTCAGAATGGTGTGTATTAATTATACATTATTTATTCTGCCCAGCTTATTTTTACAAATTGGTTGAGCAATTTCTCCCCCAGCTCCTCTCCACTTTGTTAAATTGCAGGTTTCAAACCCTGGTCAGTGCTTCCCCAGAAGGCTGTTAATCACAGTGCTAGTTAAGACTGATTTTGAAATGTATTTTTCAGAACCTCAAATTCTTATTCAGTTTCTACATTACTGCCTCGACATCTGAGCCTGTTATTTAAAACAGGAAGTAACCCTGGAAATTGCAGTGTCACAGTATTATAACTTGACAGTAAAAACTGAAAAACCAACACAGAGAACTGTTTTCTGGGCTTTGTTGGAGCTCCTACCTGTGAAACTCAGGTGTGATCTCACGGCATGGGTCAATGAAGACCACATCCAAAAAGGAAATCTTAGTCATGTTCTCAGGTCTGCTGAGCAACCAAGTGCCCAGACACAGCTGTGTCCTGCCAAATCCAGGGCTCCTGGTAAGATCCTGCCTAGGGTGGTGGGGACAGGTAAGTGCTCTCCCCAGTCTGAGTCCCCATAGCATCCAGCATTGTCCTCAATATCAAATACTTGCATTTTAGCAATGTTCATCTCTTGCTCAGTTCTGTTAAACTCTGGCTTGCCTATTTTAAGGTCTTTATTCAGTAGTAATTGCAACTCTTTTGCATACAGTTAATTTTTCACCTCAAATACAGAGTGTTTTCCCCTGCAAAGTGTCTCAAAATGCTGCACATGCTGCCTTGGTACTAAGAAATTTCTTCCTATCACTACAGAGAAAGCAGTCTTTGAACACTCATGGCTCTAATGGCCCTCAGTGAGAGAGGGAACTCAGATGTCACCTGAAATCCATCTGATAGTAATTTCAGTACTCTGCCTGAGTTGAATACCTAATGTGCCTGTCACCTTCTCAAAATCACATTTAGCACAGGGAAAATTATGTATATGTGTGATTTCATTGCTCCAGGAGGACTAACACATTCGGGGAGGATTGGGCAGGTCCTTGCAGGAGCAGCAGTGTGGTGGACAGAGGGCAGCTACCTCCTCAGCCCATGATGGCAGCCACAGCCTGGCATTAACCACAATACTTGTTCATTTGTCTCCTGTAACTCCTTCCACCAGCACAATGACGCCCTTTTGGAGTCCTGGCTGTTCTGGCCAGTCCAGTCAGTGATATAAAACCTATAAAGGCCTCATTTCCTCTCTAAGGAGCTTAATGGAACACCCAATCCTATTATTTTGTGCAAAACAAGTCTATCCACAGTTTAAACTTCATGATAAGTAGAGTCTCAAAAGCCACCTTAAAAATAATTCTTAATATTTTACCAGGGAAATAATGCCCACAGGTTGTGATAGTGAAATTGCTTGAATTTGACATAAGGGAATTGTGTGGATCTTAGCTAAATGTGAGATAATTATACAGTCATACAATTTCCACCTGTGAGTTCTGCTGTAGATCTCAGTGTTTTATTCTGTCTTTTTACATTGGAATCTAGTATTGGAGAGGAAAGCTTTTTTCCATCCCTCCATTGCTGATGCTGGGCCTGAAAGCCTAAGACAAGCATAACTTTGCTTCCAGACCAAAATAAATAAACTCTGCTGGGCAGTTTGTCATGCTTTGTGGCAACAGGAGCAACACACTGCTCTTGGTGACCCATGTCAGAAAAGACAGGCTTTTGCACCAGCCTCAAGATATATCTGTGTTTACTTGTTTGTCATGAAGCTCATGGTAAAACTCAAATTCTATGAAAATAGTGATTGGTAGATGGTGTTTTGGTCTTCCTGCCCAAAACAGTCTCTCTGTTCATTTTCCTTTTCCAGGGCTTAATGGCCATTTAAGATGTGTTTCTAAACTTGACCTTCTCTTTTTCTCATTACAGGAAGAGATTGCTCTTTAAACAACCATGCAGAAACATGAAATAAAAAAAAAAAATTGAAAGGCTTTGAAAACCTTGAAAACTGTTATTATTATTATTACTATTATTATTATAAAGAATTATATTATTTTTATCTTTTTGTAAGTTAAATACCTTCGGATGAAGACCGGTAACATGCCATGTCATACAGAGAGCCTCATAAGACTTTGGCCTTATGGTTAGGATTTTTAATGCTCACTGACCAAACACAAAAAGGCCTCCCCAGTCAGGCCAGCCCCTTTTGTTAACACAAATAGACAAGTGTCTTTTTGCAGCTCTAGCACGTGAGGATGTGATGAGTCTTGCTCTGTCCAGACTCCCCATTTTAAGCTCTAGTAGATAATCCATCCTGGGCAGGTGTGAGCAGGCAGGTATATTTCCATTTCTGCTGCCAAAGCAATATATCTTAAATGCTCTGTTATGATGCTGCTTAGAGTAAAAATAGCACCAAATATATATTACTGCCCAGAGAGAGTTTAACTATAAAAGCCAGGGGAAGGAGGAGGGAAATCTTCTATTTTCTTACTTTTTAAGCCTAAGGATAGTGACGTGACATTAGTCCAATTTACTGAGTATAAAACTAAATTAAATCAATGCTTGAAGCTTTCCTTGAACATGTCTCAAATTCAGTTCATCTACCATTATTGAAAAGTATCACATTTAAGTCTTAATAATTCTTTACACTAGAGTGCTATTAATGTCATCATTATTATTATACTTCCCTATCTTCAATGTATTATAGCTGTTAGAACTCAAGTGCAAAAATCAATGGGAAATTTGTATTTGATATAAAATATTCTAATCTATTAAAATTAATTTCTTTTCCTGCATTATGTTAATTACCCTCTTCCCCACCTGGGAAGAAACCCCTATTGAATTCTTGACTAGATTTAGATCTAACGTTGGCTCCCCAGAGTGCAAATCTTTAATAAAATTCCATATTTAATGTCTCTTTTCTTCTACCTTTTGTACACAAATCACAATGAAAAATATTAAGTGAAAGGTCTGGTTTGACCAAAAGGTTTTGAATACAGAAGACATCTGGTCTTTCATGGAATAAAATAAAATAAAAGTTCCCTCAGTTCTTGCCCGTGGGCAATTAAGTTGTGCATATGCTATTTCAAGATTAAAAGCAGCACTGAAAATCCAGTCATGTCTGACTGCTCAACATTTATATATACATCTAAAGATATGTCTTTGACATACAGTTTTGTTTCAAGGATTGCCTCCTTCCTAGCTTGGGGAGAACTTTACATGCTTTCTTTATTGAGAAATTATTTTGAATAAATTATCAGTTATTGTGTAAGAACCTACATGCCAGTGAAAATTTTAATGTTTGTTTTAATTATACCAATGATTCTTTTAATTTCTTGACATTAATGTTGTACTAAAAATTTCTGGCTTTTCCAGATCTTTCCCTAAATGTTAGAGTAAAACAATTTGCATCAGTTACTGCTATTTGTACCATTTTGTGCAAGTCTTCATTATGTGTGTTTTTTACTCTCTCCTTTTTCCCTCCAATTTTTCTTACACAAATGAATCTCACAGAGCATGGTCATGAACTCTGGTCAGTCCAGGACCTTGAAAGATGTGCCAAAGAAAAGTGGCCACTGAAAGTAACAGTGCAGAATTATTTTGAATGCCGCGTAAGAGCAAGGCTTGAGCCTAAAGGTTTAGGTTGGTTATGTATCTGACTCTGCCCATTTTTAACAGTTTATTTACTTGGTTATAAAGTTATCATTACCGATAGAAAAGAGTTATTAATGCTGACGCCTTCTCAAATGCAAAGTTTCTTCTGAAATGACAGCTAGAAAACGTAGGTGCACAGTTTGTGCTAATTGGGGTGGGGCTGGGCTGAGCCTCATCCCCAGTGGGCACAGCTGCGAGCAGCAGGTGAATCCCATTGGAGCTGATGAGCCCTGGAGTGCCCAGGGGCACTGACCAACCACCAAAGGGAGCAGAGGGCACACAGGGGCAGTGCATCAGCATGAGGGGATAAAAGGCTGGGCTGAAGAACAAAAGGAGCAGGTGCTTGAGGCTTTCTGAAGTGAAATGATGTCACTCTGTATGGGTGGACACCTGAAGCCTTCTGATGAGGTATGGTGTTACTCTTCATGGGTTGAAGCTGCCTGATACTGTGTGGTGATGCCCTCTGTATTGTGGCTGTTTCAACTGCAACATATGCTGCAACAAGAAAACCTGTGTGATTTAATATTTTTCTTTAAATTTACTCAGGCTGCAATTGATTTTTCATAGTGAAAAATTTAAATACTTTCCTAAATGTTCTAGGTCAATCAAAAATCAGTTTAGGGAAGTCTCAGAGAGGGGTCTGCAGTAAATGTGGGAATTGGGTGACACTCACAATGGTGAGAAGATGTAATGGTGAAAGGAAACAGAAACCAGCAATGTTCACTGGTTCAGTCTGGAATCACTATTGCTTTCTAAACCCAGAATGAACTGGTTGTTTTTTGGGATTCTTCTTCCCTTCTCATGATCTCATCATCCCACATTACTTAGTTGGTAAGTTGTTTCCTTGAATTTTACACTAGATTTTGTTTACAGTACATTGTTACATTTGTTGTCTTAGGCATCAAAAGTTTGTGTGTCTGTTTCTGTACTACATACGTGTGAACAAAACTCTGTTTGATGGATCATGCTCGATGCCTGTGCTTGGTTGTCCAAGCAGTGTCTGATTTTGAATTGGCAATCTTATCATGAAGAAACATGTCTTCTGCAGTTCAGAGCCAAGTAGCTTATCTCACCTCTGAGACTGCATATCAACCTGAAGGTCTGAAATGAAATGACTTCAGTACGATCAGATCAATTTGCTGTGAGAAGCCCACATCACAATACGAGCCCACATAACTCAGCTGGCTTTGGCAGCTTGCTCAGGAGAGAGCTGGGCCTACATGTGCAGGAGCACTGAATTATTTCTCCTCTCTGGAGATGGAGAGGTAGAAAAGATCCCTTCAGGTCAGGGTTGAGGACTCATGAGGAAGTCAGCAATGAGACAGCTAAATTTTACCTCAGTATGCTGGGCATGCAACACTTTTCAAGGCTAAGACAGCAAAGGTCAAGAGGCTAATCTTCTCAAAAGCAGATGAACGCAGAAATTAATGTGACACATCTAAATGTTGCACGTGCCTTCCTAATTATCCTACCTAGTAAGTATTTTCTTCTAAATTAGAGTCCTTTCCTTTCTTGAGAAATAGTAGCATTTATTGTCTGATTATAGTAAGATGTTGAAGAGCTCAAGAGTTTTGTCTTGGTTTTCCTTTTTAGACACAAATATATTGCCCTTCATAGACTTATTTCATGTTAAAAACATGCTTGACTATTTTTCACATTTAGCGTGCATGTAGTAACACAATATATTGTTTTGCTTTATTGCTGACAGTCAAGTTTTACTTTCCTTTCTGTAGCAATAAAAAGTAGCTTTAGCAGTACATCTGTCAAAATATTTACCTCCTAGGCCACCAAATTTAATGTCAGTATCTGCTTAGTATTTTGATTTCTGTTATCAATGCCAGAGGAAAGCAGATGACAGTAAGACCATGTATTATGCAGCTCCAAAGTTACAATAAAATATGAGTTTTGATTTGATGTCGATCCTTAAATGTGTGCAAATACTAAAGCAGATTGACAGTCATCTTAATGCTTGAAGGACTGATGTATCTAAGTTACTAATGTAACTAAATCTAAATTTCTATAGGATAAACGTTGGTGTTAGTGCAGCACTTTTCAATGATTCATTTTAGTTTGGATCAGTTTGAAAGGTATTGATGATGGTCAGGTGGATTGACTTCATTTGGTTTTTAACCCCAGGTTATGCTCTCACACCATAAATAGGTTCATAAAAGGGCCCTTAAAATTGTGAGCAATTATCACTGAATTATTCAAGCTCTGCGAAGAGAGGGACTTGATGGTTACAGACAGCTATACTTTTTTTCTGTCTCACTTCTTTTTCCATCTAAGCCTTAACAGGCTAGTGAAGAGGAGCTTTTCTGGTAGCTTAACTAAACCTCATGTTTTAGTACCATCACCTCTATCTCCTGCTGGCAAAAATAGGGTAACTACCCTTTGAACTTGGGCATACTTGGTATTTTTCTGCAGCTTTAAATTGAATTAAGAGACGGAGTAGGTCTATGTGGGATGAGGAAGAATGATTAAAAAAAAAAAATCACAGATTTTTCAAATGCTAGAAATATTACATGACGGAAGCATTAGAAATGAGAGATTGTTAAAATTATTTTGCTAAGCCCCCCTTCCCCTTTTACCCCTGCTCTTGTTATCAGCTTGGAGGCAGGGAATATCTGTTCTCCTTTCACTTACCCACATTCTCTCTGACACCTTTCACTTACCCACATACAGTGTGTTCCCCATGGAGTTTTTCATCTTGTTGTAAAAATGACACTTTCAGGGATATGACTGTAGAGGCTGAAATGTTGATTACCTAGCATTAATCATTTCTGGAAATACCAGTCTCTAAAGATGCTAGTCCTCTGGGGTGCATATAAAATGCATGGAGAGGAACAGACTGATGGGGTGTGTGGGACAGTACATATTTACTCTTGGCCATTTTGGCATTGATTTATCCTTTTGTGGTCACATTTTAAAAATATTGTTGACTTCCCATCCTAGTTAATTAATTGAAGAACTCATCCTCTTTTGGTGTTGCTCTCCACTGGTTTCATTAATATGTAATGAAATTTCCCTTTGTGCCTTTATTGTCGATGTTCGAGAGCATATCTGCAGGAAAGGGTTTATACCATCAGTCTGGAATCCCACTTCCCTCTCAGCTGCTTTTCTCCATATTGATGGCATACAGGATAAACAGAACAAGTTAATTTGTAATCTTAGATAGAAAATGATAGCTGCACTGTTGCTGTCATTGAGCACTCTGCCAGTTTAAACAGCTGATTAGTCAGCTTCTGTGGAATCGATCTGAATCAGTTCCACCTGCGTGCACCCACCAGGAGCCACTTTATTGTAAATCAATCATTCTGAAAACATCTCACAAAGGGGCCAGTCCTCACTAACAAGCCATCAATTTAAACTGTCTGTCTGGAGAACTCTAGAAATTAGAAGTGCAACATTTATTCTAAAATTATGGGGAAGTTGTTTGTGTTTTATGTTGTTGTGGGTTTTCTTTCTTCTGTTTTAAATGATAGCCTGTAATATTTGGTGCTGGTGGTGATGTTCTTACCTTTTTTACCTTTATTTTACTCCTATGAATTGGGTCACTTTTCAGACATCCCAAAAGTGCCGGTACTTTCTCATCGGAAGGAACAATAGGTTTGGAATTTTAACAACAATGGATGGAATGGATGGCCTTTATTACTAGAAGGCAACATTAACAGTAACTCAGAGACTTTATATCCTGCCCTTGTGCCCCTTGGGTGTTAAGATCGATCCCCAGAGTCAGAGAAGTTCTCCTTATTCTTTGACATGATGAATTGCTAAATTTTGCCTGTGCAGAGAGTGGGTCTTCCAGCTGGCAGTGGTTGGAGAATCTGCCCCAGGGGAAAGATACAGATATATGACTCGGTCTCCAAACCCTTCTTTTAAGACACTTCATACTATCCTAAATAAAAGAGAGTGGAGAAGGTATATTCTACCTTTTTTTTTTTTTTTTTTTTTTATTGGCCTGTCTAGGCATTTCACTTATGTCAACAAAAAAGCTGTGAGAATCATGTTTTCCGGTTGTGTAGAATCTCCAGAGTCTTATTCAGCTTGAGAAAAAAATATGGCAGCGCTTAGTTTTGCAAGGTGTGGAGCAAAATACTGCATGTGATGTTACCCTGTGTAATTACATGCTGCCACCTGACTGCATTGTCAACACTGTTTCTGATTACAAGGTAATTGCTTAGTTACTAGTTTGGATGCAAAGCTTTTCAGAGTCTTGTGTATTAAACAAGTATCCCACTCTTGGAAATGCAGTCAAAATAGAAGTTCAGTGAGGGCTCATGTACAGAAAGTAATTTTTCACTTGGGTTACACTGGGCCTGATCTATCTCTGCTTAACCCCAGCTGAAATCCTCTCATCTATCATCCCATTTATCATAGGATACTCTGGTGAGATGTCTCTTATCAAATAGCGTAGGTATTCACAGCAAGCTCAGAGCTTCAGTTTTCCTCCTTTTGCAGGGAGAAATGTTGAAGACTAAAATGTGGATGGTTAAGGACTCAATTGGCCACTTCCAAAGCAGTGACTGCTTTTCTGACATGCATGGTAAGAACCCAGGTGCAGAGAGGTGAACATCAGAGGATGACCACCACAATCCAACCTTTCTTCTGCAGAAAGTTTTAAGATGGGTTAGGGAAGAGGACTTTGAGAAGCGGATCCCTCATGGCGGGACGGGCATTTTTATCAAGCTTTTTATTTGATGACCGCTCTTTCTAGAATGTTTAAACTCAAAGATGAGGAAAAGTGCAAGCATGGTTACTTTGAGATGATTTCATTTTATTATCACAGGATGCTGATTTAACACAAACTACAGTTGCAATGCCCTGTGTTGGTTTTTCAGGGCCTGGTTTTTGGCGGCAGGGGGGTTGCAGGTGTGGCTCCTGTGGGAAGCTGCTGGAAGCTTCCACCATGTCCAGCAGAGCCAATCCCTGCTGGCTCTAAAGCTGGGCCAGTTAGAGGGGCTGGTAAGGCCTCTGTGATAACATATTTGAGGAGAAAATAAAAACAAAGGGCACACAGTTTTCTCCTAGCCAGAGATGATGAGGAGGTGAGAACATGTGAGGGAAGCACCATGGAGACACCAAGGTCAGGGGGAAGGAGGGGCAGGAGGTGCTTCAGAGCTGAGGTTCCACTGCAGCCCCTGTGCAGATCATGGTGAAGCAGCTGTGGCCCTGCAGCCTCTGGGGGTCCACAGGAATGCAGAGATCCACCCATAGGACCTGGGGAAGGCGCCCATGGAGCAGGTGGGTGCCTGGAGGAGGCTGTGAGGCAGTGGGGACCCAGTGGAGAGAGGGCCCTGTTTCCAGGCTGGAGCAGCCTGTCCTTGGAGGGCTGCCCTCTGTGGGAAGAGAGAGATCCAGGTTGCAGCAGGTTTGGGAGGACTGTCTGCCTGTGGGGGGAATTCACATTGCAACACGTGTGGTAGGGCTGCTGCTCATGAGATTGGAACCACGCTGGAGAAGCTCCCTGAGAGCTGTCTCCCGTGGGAGGGACCCCCAAGGCCTCACAGGGGAAGGATTCCTCTCCTGGAGCAGCAGAGGAAAATCTTTGTGATGAACTGACCAACACCCCCATGCCCTGGCTCCCTGTGCTGTCAGTGGGAAGGAGGGATTGGAGCTGGGGGAAGTTGGGTTGGTGGTTTTAAGGGCTTATTTTTCTTCTCATTATCCTCCTCTGATTTTATCAACAGTATTTCTATGTTGAGCCTGTTTTGCCTTGGAGTGTTTTTTCCTGGCCTTTAACTCATATACTTTTTGTTTAATTTTCTCTCCTCTGCCCAGCTGTGGCAGGGGAAGGTGAGTGAGTGACTTTCATGGGTGCTTGGTGTTTAGCCAGTGTCAAAGCATGACATGCCCATATTAAACTGATACCAAATAGTAAATCCCTCAGCTGAAAATAAAATGGCAACTTCTGTGTAGTTGGAAAAATATTTCAATAGACAGAGATATCAAATCATTAGGTTATTGAGAGGGGTTGTTTTTGTCTGTAAGCACCTGGCTCATAGTAGCTGCTTCTGAAAATCTGAACTGCAAGATCTGTCTAGAGGTTCTATCTGACCCTCCTGGCTGTCTTGCTGGCTGTGTTCCAGTGCCTTTCAGGATGAAATGGGACAACTCAATACAGAGTAATATGCAGAGGTATCTATCTTCCCTTCCCTGTCAAGTTTTTGATGCATTATGGACTTTTTTTCATACTTTTGATTAGGAAACATGTAAGGAGGTGACTAGCAAAGACAGAATAGTGTTTGTGATGGGGCAGTGTGGTTTTATTGAGCATAACAAGTTGTATTTTTGCTGGAACCTTGTATCCCTCCGTGGCTGTGCATGCTGGCAGTCTCCAAGACTGCAGTTCTCTCCCGAGATGTCGGAGTGCCCTGATGTGAGAAGTTGAAATCCCTCATGCAAAAGAGAGCTCTGGTCACATCCACCATTGCAGCAGATTCCAGAGTATGGAAGAGCTACATTAACTAAGATTAAAAAACCTCAGAAGTGCTAGGAGTTATATTGCAGCTACAGCAAAATTATAAACATGATGACAACTTGTGCACAAGGGATTAAAGGGCATGAAAAACGGAAACAGATCCATCTGTTCTTGCCAAAAGGAGCCAGGGTAGAAAATCACAAGTTTCTTACTGTATTTAGTACACCAGTACTAGTTTTATTTCAGACCCAGTTGAGCTACAATAATAAAAGTATTTAAATGTATTTATATCAGTCAGGTGAGCAGATCGGATTTTGGATACATGTGTGAGATGAGCACATCCTGATCAGTTACTTTTGAGTAAGTCATTTATTACTCCATTGACTTAAACTGAATTTCTGTGGATTTAGCCACTGTAACTGAGATCATATTCAGTAAAAAAAAATGAAGCAAAACTCAGCTTGGTGTGAATGCTGATTTAAATTACTCTACTTGATCATTTATTGTAGGCACACAGTTTGTGGTCACTAGGGTGGGGCCAAGCCTCATCCCCAATGGGTGCAGCTGTGAGCAGCAGGTGAGCAGCACTGACAGCAATGAGCCATGGAGTGCCCATGGTACTGACCAACCTCCAAAGGGAACAGAGGCCACTGGATTTTTGGATGAGGTGGCCTCCTTGCTGAATAAATACCAAAGAAACAGAACTATTGTGGGGAACTTTGTATTTTTGTTGTTTACTGATGTTATAGCATTGTTGGCTAAATCCAGAGGTGTGTGTGAAGAGGAACAAGGCTCTGCTTAGGCAGCCAGTCCAACACAGAACTCTGGAAAAGGCTACCCTATTAATTGCAAAATATATTGGTCTCCCTAGCAAGAGTAACAAGCCTGATCAATCCTTCTCAGCAATGAAAAATCAGACAGTCTAAAACGTTAGTGTGGCAACAATGTATACTTTGGGACCTAAGAAGTGCAATGACAATAGCAGTAAAAATCCCCATTTATGGGGCACTTTATCAAACAAATGTCTCAGGGCACCACACAGTAAAAACATAAGAAAATGAAATCAAACAGAACTGTGGGCTTGATTGAAGGGAAGTAATTGATCATTTTTCCTAAAAGCATAATGAGAAAAACCAAAACTTTCATCTCTTGAGGTCTAACATAAAAGTTCAAAGCCTGTTTCAGATGTGCAGTGTTAACATTGTGAAGATGATTTTTTCATTGCTGATTCCACATTTGTTCTGGCAGGGCATGGAATAGGGTGCCTAAAACACTAGATTGAAACTCATTTAGAGTGTGCTTACCACCTTCTAGTACAAAAGTTTATTCAAGGATTATAGAAAAATTACTTAAATTTGAAGAAAAGTACAAGAGATTAGCGGATATAATCTCTGATCCTTGGGATATTATCTCCCTTTTTTTGGTATGCCAACATCTTTGTTTCAGATTCGTGAAGGTGCCTTTTCCATGTGACTGCACCAAGTTACAGACCAGGTCCTTTCTCAAGTTCCTTTCTGTTGATACTGGAACTCCCAGACTGCATCCAGCTGCATGATGCAATTATGTCTGCAAATGCTTTTTTCTGCCCTCTCAAAGTGCCAGAGTAGGCACTCCTCTTGGCAGATAGTTGAGGTGAAGATGCTTAAATATAGAAAATGTCGTCACTAATTATTTGTTCTGCTGCCCATGCTCATTTCTATGCTCAGTGTGATATCTATGTCAACTCTCATGTCCAATGAATAGTGATATGGTTAATAAAGCTTTTCATCAATACTTTTCCTGATGTTCCCCACTCATTGATATTTCTCCCATGTTCTGATATTGATATTTCTCCCATGTTACTTCCAGTCATCTTTACTTGTATGAACCCAGACACTGCATAGAGAAGTTCCAGGCAAACAAAGAAGTCTTCTTCTTCAATGGTGGAGTCTTCACCATTGAGGAGCTTCACAAACTGGCCAGCCCAAACTGCATTACCTCTTTTGTGTGAATTCTGTCTGAGCAGCACAGTTCAATGCTAGAAACTATTAAGCAGATTTAGAAAACAGACAGCTATCCAGGTAAACAGTGCTTATGCCAGCTGAGAGTCCAGAAAAGGAAGCTGCTGGTCTGCACAAGGAGTACATTCTTTTGTGAAGCAAGATAAAGCAAACATACATATTTTTAGAAAAGCCCAAAAATAGGTTTGACTTTTCCAAACTTGACAATAAATTTCACTTTTGTGTATATTAGAGGCACTTGCAAAAGGGCAAATCTCTATTACTAGAGCTAATGACTAAACATGCTTTCTTTTCCTTATCCAGACAATTTAATCTCAAATCTATTAATATTTTTTCCCCTTAAACGTTGTAAAATACACATTTTGTAAATGCTTGTATCTTTGGACAAGTTTTTAATACCCTTCTGTAAAAAAAGTGGTTGAATTTTATCTAGTTTGGCATCAATGGAAAACCAGAAAGAAACACACCCCTGAATGTGTTTTGCACAGGAGTTGCAAACATTCATTGAATTATTAAACATTCATTAGCATTTGTTAAATACTCTTGCTGGAATATTAGTCCTATCAAGAGGCACTGTGCTATGTGAGTGCAATTTTATCTCTAGATAGATTATAGATAATACAATAGCTTTTCATTGCTTTTCTCATCCAAATAGGTTAATACAAACAAACTTCTACTAACTTCAGTAACCTGTTCAGGGAAATTGCTTTTCAGATCTCTGGGCCCACGCTGTAGTTCTGCTTCATTGTAAAAGTTTCAGAGAGGCTTGTTCAGGCTGACTGGTGGGGAGTGTTCAGGACAGTGGTGCAGCAGGTGTAGTGAGTCAGGGTGCTCTCGGGTTTTGCTGGGGCAGGATGATCCTGAAGGAGCAGATCCTGGTCCACCTGGATGTCTCCTTTAGCTCAGCAATGCCAGATCCAGGACACTGATAAACAACAATCAGTTTTCATAGGCATAAGGTATCAACTATTGTAGAGATGATAACTTGCTTTATTTTTCTAATTTGCACCAGAAAAAAAATGAATTGTTTTCCTGAGGAAAAGAATATATAATAAGTTTCAGTTTAGCAAGGTTTGGCCTGGAGTAGAAACCCCACTCTAAACTTTGTCCTACTTTGTATTATTTTCTTATATGACTACAATTACTCTACCTTGTGGCTCCCAGGGTATAACCTTGTGTGACCAAAAAGGAAAAAGACCATTTATACCCCATTGGGTTTGATGAAGTTGCAACAACCTGCAGTGTTCCTTTTTGGATTGCATCCATATGCTGCCATGGAGGTCATAATACTGATCTGACTGGTTGGAGAAAATAACAAAAATTTTCTCTCCAGAAACAAACAAACAAAATAAAAAAAAGGATATTTCATATTTATTAGTTACATTTTCAGAGCACTTTTTGTCTTGGGCTTGAAATAAACCATATGCATGCAGTGTCCTTTCTATTAATGGACAATATAAATATAAAATATAAAAGTGTCCAAGCACTTCCTGCCCCAAAAGAAACTGTCATGTGTTACAGTTTCAGCAATCTACATTTTGATAATTCTCTGCCTTGAAAGATAGAGGTCTTTTAATGACTGATTTTAATTTAAAAAGTCCCTTCTACTTATAACTTTATTAATGTTCTTTTTAAGTACACCTTTTTTGCAGTATAAGGTCTTTTTAATGACAATGAAACATATATACAATGTTTATGATCTGATTTAATGCTATTTTTAAATGAGAAAGTTATTAAAACATGAATCATGTTGCAGCTAATAAAAAATGAGAGGAATCACAGGAGCAAAGGCCCAGGCAGAAAGCTGTGGCTCTTTAATGTAGAAATATTTATTGTGAGATGCTATTAAATGGATCAGAGAGACTGAGCTTTTACTTCTTTACCAAGGCCTATGAGCAGATATGAGATTCAACCTCAGTGCACACGGCACATGTAACTCTACATTTGCATTGGAGACTTGCATGAAAACTATCTCAGAGTGCTTCAAGGAACTGAATAAAACAAATGCACTGCGAGACAATGAATGAGTTGCCAACTAGGAAATTGCTATTTGCAGGTGATAAAACCTTTGAAGAGAGGCTTTCTAAGCCGTGGGTGCTGTGATACATGGCCCAGCTGAGAGAGCAGCCAAACCTAGTCTGGGTTTGAAAGCCATGGGGACAGGCTCTGGGGCACGTGGCTGAAACAAGGAGGAGACAGGAATGAAAAGCTGAAGTGGCCAGAAGTACTTTGAACTCTCTCATAATTTCTGTATCTTTGGGAAATACGAGGAGGTGTCACCATATAGACAGTATGCACCAGTAGAGAAGAACCAATAAGGGGGAAGGAAGGGTGTGCACCGAGAGGGAAAAGATGTTTTTTTTATTTTTTCACTCTAGGTCCATCAAAACCTGGCAGTCTGCAGTGATGGAAAAGATGCATAATATGATAAAGCTTGGTAACCAGCATGTGTGATTGAACAAACCAATGAAGAGATAATATTTGAAAGCTTTACAGCTTGGAAAGCTGTTAGCAAGCTGGTGTCCCCTTCATCATTTTTAATTTTACTTTTACTGCCCTTCATTTGCTTTGACGGGTTGATGTTGCCATGGTGCAGTTGAAATTCTCATAAAAGTGCTGTTACCCTTTCAAGATGGCTATTTTTTCCTAGGCTTTATACCACATTTTATAGTTATGTCAGAAGGTGTGCTTGGTTTATGAATTCTCCAAGCTCTGAGACTGCTCTAAAAACTCTAGGTTGCAGTCCAGGCTTGTGTTTTAATTTCTGTTATTTAATAACCACTACATCAGTGTATTATTTCCCCACATAATTAAAAAATTCATTTTAAATGTATCATTTTGTTAATATGGATGAAAAAAACCTTTCTGCTTTTCCCTCACCTTTTTGATCTGTAGTTTCTTTAACAATAACAATAGAAAGCATTTTTTTTCTGACTAAAGCATTACTATCTCCTAGTTTTTAAATTATTTACCTGATTTAGGCAAATAATTCTAAAAGCTCTTTCTGCTCCTTGTGAAATGCCATACCCAGTGTTCACAGAGATATTCTCACACTTTCAGTGGAATTTGATTCATGTCAGATGTGAATTGGTCCCATGATGCTTCTGCAATCACAATTAATTTCCCCTTCACTCGCTCTGTGGCAATTCAAGTGAAAGATCTACAGAGAGAAACTCTTGTCAATGGTGTTGTGAGTTAAACTTTTTGCAAGATGGTTTTTAAAATGAGCATACACATACTGATAAACCTGAAAAACCTGTTAGTCATTGAGAACTGTCCTACATGACCCCTACTCAGTGTGAGCAACAGAGCAACTTCACAGCTGGGCTGGAACTTTGGGGTGGGAGAGGACAGAAAGGGCCAGAAGGAACTTTCCTCGACTTTACACTAAAGCCCAGAAAAATTGTTCAAGAAAGATATGCCTGCTAAGGGCAGCTCGTGAGATTCCTTCATTAATTACCATTTCTGTTGTTTTTTGAAGAAAAAGAGACTTTAACAGGTACTCTGTAGCTGCCTTTCACAGCAATACTGCTGCTAAGGGAAGGAAGGAAGGAAAGCTTCAGATGCCACTCTCTTGAATTGTTATTTATTGCCTTCAATTGAATCAGAAGCAAAATC
This sequence comes from Zonotrichia leucophrys gambelii, assembly GCF_028769735.1. Lineage (NCBI taxonomy): Eukaryota > Metazoa > Chordata > Aves > Passeriformes > Passerellidae > Zonotrichia > Zonotrichia leucophrys. The sequence goes on from NC_088176.1 coordinate 22,313,098, forward strand.
AAAGCAAAACCAGAAGCTCTGATTTTGCTCTCTTCCAACAAGGCCTCCTGTAGGGTGCTGGGAAAGAGATGAAGAAATGTCATTAAAGGCAGCAGAAACTAATACAGAGATGAATGAAAGTTGCACCCAGACACAAATTTATAAAAACCAGGATTTTTGCTGAAACCTAGTTTGGTTGAATTTCTGGAACTAGCAGAAAATTAAATGAGCAAACAATGTTTAAATGTCAAATAAGAGTCAACAGGCAAACAGAATAAAGCACAAGGCTGGCTTACTACAGGTAGTATCAGATACACCAGCTCCTAGAAGTACCTTGCTGAAACATTGGTGTTGAGGACCAAAACTTGGATTTGATTTGATGACTTTTTAGGCAAAACCTAAATAAGATCTCAGGTGTTTATACCTCAGGAGACCTACACTGTACTTTGTGTAATCCAGCTTTAACAGCAAGAGCCATTATTAAAGCATTTCACATCTTTGCTTTTCTTTACTTCTGCTTCCCTTTTTTTACAGCATAGAGTGCTGTCATATTTGAATACTGTATTTTTGCCTAGCACAAGGACTGTTTCCTCACACTGGACTGACTTATATTCTTTAAGTAATAGAAGAACTTGGAGGGTTTTTCTGGATTTATTATGCACTCTAGTAGTTTCCTCAAAATTTGAATGATAACCTTTAAAACTCAGAATTTAAAAGGAAGCTTGTCTTTTAAAAACAGAACATTAGAAAACTCCATCTAGGTATGTCAATCATCCAGGTACAGATTTGATAAGGTCGTTTCAATAAGAAACTTATATTTGCTCTTGCATACACTTGTAATTTGGTGAGAAGTGAAAAGGAGGTGGGAAACAAATGTTTGGGACTTAAAGGTATTATTACAGCATGAAGTGGCTTTTTTTCTCCTAAGCTAATAGATTTGTTTCTGTCACTCTTGCCAGAGTCCTGTGCAGTTCTATATTGTTATTTTATTTCAGCTGAATGACACTTTAAATGTCATTGTAATCATGATGTGTCCTTAAAACTATATCATTTTTTTCTGGTCTCTTGTTAAATACTTTCCCCCTTAATTGCCTTTTCATTCAACCAGAAGACTTATAATGGCAACCACAGCACAGCTGAAAAACAATTCATTGTACCAGTCACAGGCTCTCATAATGGAGCACCTTAATAAGAGCAACTTCTGTACTTCTTGAAGGCACAAGATAAATTAGGTTCATAGTCCATTATTTGAACAAGGGTATCTGACTTATGGCAAATCTATCTGAAAGAGTATTGTAGAATTGTATTTTATCTTTAAGAAATGTGTTTTCTAAAAGTAAGATATTTGCTTCTGTTGCAGTAAAGGATTTAAACAGAAGAATTTCTCTCTAATGTTTGTTGAATCATACTAGAATGATGAGGTAGAACAGAGCCATACATCAAAGAACCAGGGTTAAAAACTGAGCATTGTATTTTATTTCGGGAGGGAAGGCTGGGCACAGAATGCCGAATGGTTTTGCCCAGAGTAGCTCCCTCTGCCTTATTTACCAAGCTGTATATACAATGGAGGAGGTGACAGCACCCTTAAACTTTTTCTACTGCCAAAATTTACGGATGTGCACATTTCCTTTTTCTTCTGTGAAGAACATCACGCTGGCAGAGCTGGGGACTGCATTTCTCTCACTCTGTAGAACTGCTAGAATATAAAGAAAAGCAGGACAGTTGTTCAGTAGATTTTTCTGTAGATGCCCTATCAGTTTGTCCTCTTTGTCAAGCATAGAGAATGGGTGAAAAGAGAACTTTGTCTCTCTTCCAAAGCCTTTTTTTTGGCTTTGTCTTTTCCGTGCTGTGTGGTAACAGCTAACAAGTACCACAGGTAGTATTTTCTGTGGTGTCCATTTTCTAATGAGGAGTCTTCTAATTTAGGCATTGAAAGTAAGATAATAAGAATTCATTTTTTGTGTGCCTGTCAGGCATCATCAGACAGGCATGATGTTGGAATGACCTGGAAGGGGTTCAGACTTAAGGTTTAGCATCTGAGAAATGCTATAATGAACTGAAACTTCATTTACAACATCCTCTGGTTTTGGCTTAAATAGTGCGATCAGATTCAATTTTCTCAGGGAAACATGCATTTCTAATTTTTACAACAACCAAGAGGTCAGCCAATTCTTTATTAATATTTCTTGATCCATGGCTATATACACATATTTCATAAGGTTTGAAGAAATAAGTTACTCTTTGTATAAAACTTAAGGCATAAATGGAAAGGATATTTACTGTGATTTCTGATCCCATCTTACCAGCACCTTCATTCAGCTCCCTCAGTTTCATTGGGTGGCATGTGCAACTCCTATTTCTGGAGGAGGGATATTTCACATGGAACAAATAGATGAGGTTTCTGGTTAAAAAAGAAGTGTTTATTTAAAGTATGTAGCTAACCATTCTTGTTGTGTTATCTACTGCAGTTCTGTTTGCAGTGTTACTTTCTGAATACTGAGCCAACGACCATCGCTCCAAGCACTCAGTCTCCCTGGTCCTAGAGTGGAAGGCATTCTGTGGACTGACTGCACAGCCATTGAGCTAAAGTGGAGACAGGACCAAATCCAAGGTGAGTCAGTTTGCCATGGCTGCAATGGGTCTGCAACAAATAGGGTTTCTTGACTGGTAACAAGAGTTAAGTGTGGCCGTGCAGTTTCTCCCTGTCATGGATACAGATTACCTTCCTAACAGGTGGAGATAATGGACTGCTTGAGTCCTTCTGGTAAAGTAGCTTTGATTTAGAGTAGTGGCTGTGTGGTGTTGCAGGCATTTACTGTGATTATTGGAAATTCTGCAATAGAAATTAAGTCTGTCAAAACAGGAAGGCCAATAAAAGCCTTACAGCTGCTACTTCCAGCTGTTAAGGGTCCATAGCTGTTGGGTACCGTTTTCCTCTCTTTCTGAAATACTGGGCCAAGTGCTGAGCTGTTGTCACACCTGCTACATTGTGCTCTCTTTCCTTTGATTTGTAGACAGAATTCTGGCCTAAGAATCCCTAAGTGAAATTAGGAGGAGTGTGCATCCATGTGTAGGTACTGTTGTCAAAAGACATCTGATATTTATAACTTTAGTTTGTGAAGCCATTTTGGGAACATACTTCCTGAGTTGTGAGCGCTCCTAAATATGCCAGAGTAGACAATTTCCAACATGCAAGAAATATCTCCATAAAGATTACAGCCTAATATCCAGCACTTTGAGATATCTCAGTAGGAGTATGACTTTTATTAGACTTTTATTAAAGTTTACTTATGATGATAGAGAGTCTTTCCTTGATGTTCAAATATTAACACACTGCTTACAAATCTGAGTGTTTACTGTTACCTTTCAAGTAACCCCTTTCTCAGAAGGGATTAAGAGGCCCAGTGTTTTAACACAATTTCATATTTACAATTAAATGGATCTATGATATGATAGACATGACATAACTTCTGCAACTGAATATTTTACAATAGTAAACACAAAAAAATACCCAGTGTTGTGATTGGAATAGAGTTGATATCATTTCTGGGAAAAAAAAATTCTCTGGAGAAAAAAGTAATTTGTGTCAGTTTTCCTTCAAAAACTTTAAAAAAAAAAGCATTCAGTTTGCCATGTTAATGATATAGACCTTATCTTATGCTTTCATAGCATCCGGTTGACCTCAATTTTTAATCAAAATTTTTTACTTCTCTGAATTCCGGGACAGTAATTTTATTCTTAGCTTTTTCTCTTCAGTCACTACTGCATTTTGAGGTGTCCGTGCCTGTTTTTATATCCAAGGCTTCTGAAGATTGGAGTTTGGGGATCCTGGGAGTGTTTCTTGTGGAGATTTTTTCTTGGAAGAAATTTATCATGAATAGCTGGGTGGATTCTGGTGCAGCTGAAGTGTCGGATACCAAGGCAAATGACATTGCTTAAAAATGATGGCCATGAAATGCAAGTACATTGCAAATCACTCAGCTGCAGAGTCTTGGAATAAAAGCACTACAGAGCTGATGTATGGACTGATGTTGCCATTTAATGTGGTTTCCCAGCAAACCTTTCATAAAATTCATGACTGTAGCTGACCTCTGTTACTGTGTTCCTCTTAGGGAAAAAAAAAAAGGCTATAACCCAGCTCTCTACAGCAGTGCACTGAAAAGTGATGTGTGATGTGAAGCAAGGTGAGGGGAATCATGTTCACTTCACCACAGACACTAAAGGTGAGCCTGTAGTCAAGCAGTTGATTAAATGTCACAGCATATTCGACAGTCTTCCAGGCTGGCAAGGTTCTGTTCTGACCAGTTTCAAACTAAGAGCCTCATTCACATTTTCCACCAGCCTCAATCACATTTTCTACCAGCTTTACTCCATTGCCTGTGCTGCTTTAAAAATGTTGCCTCTGCAAAAGCAGAATCAGCCATCAGCTGCCAGCAGGTAAAACAGAGATTCTTTATGTTACAGTTACCACAAAATACAGACAAGACACTGCTTATAATCTTTTGCTCCTGTATTAGCTATAGTTATTTGGTTTTTGCTTTATGCATGGCTGTGAGTGCTGATTCTCCCCGAAATCAGCAATTCTGGCCTGTCCTAGAGAGTCTTGGCTTCTCATGTAAAAATTGGAGTACTGTTTTTTGCTTCCCCTCTAGCTTACAGTCAAGGGACAGCTGCTGATGTATGTTAACTTGCCACAGCAACTGAAAGTATATGAGTACCCCAGCAGGTTGAATTTGGGCTAAAAGGTCTGTTTGGTTGACATGGTCATGTCTGAGCCACCTCCAGGGAGAGCAGAAAGTAGAGGTGGAGGAAAGTGTAATGAAAATGTGAAAAGAGGTAAAGAGTATCTATTTAGAAGGATGATGAGGGGATCATTTGTTTTCTTCCTCGCTCTGTGAAAAAATGTTGAATTAAAATCCACCTCTCTTTACAACTTCCTTGTCTTTCAACTTCCCACTCCTTCAAAGTACCTCTTCAAACTGTGAGAGCTGAGATGGTGAAGTCTTTCATATGGGGGATTGATTCCATATTTTAGGAAGTGGAAAATGAACTGTTACTGTAAGTGTGCACTTCTGTCGCTACTACCAGCTAAAGCAAATTCAGCCCTTCCATTCCCTCAGGTAAAATTAATAAGCAAATGTAGGCACAATGCTTTTGGCTGCTTGTGAATCTCTGCCTTTTTTTTGGTGAAAACTATTTGTGAATGCAAATTGAGGGCACTCAAATGCATGTCCAGATCACCTGTGTGGCTGTGATACCCACCTACCAGCAGAGCCCACCACACTCAATGTGCTCATCTGGGAGTGCTGTGTTTGTCCTTAAAGGTCTGGGGCAATTGCTCTCTTGTTCCCACCTCCACTCGTCTCTTCCTGTGTGTTTGTGTGGGGGTGGGTCTGCACATAAATGAGAGAGGTGGAACTGGAAGGAGAGGCAAGAAAATGTTCTGTGATGATGAGTTAGTGATGCAGGGTTTGCCTCTTGGACAATGAGCCTGAATTTGTTTTAAATTAGCTAGCAAAACTGCAAAACTGTCCTCCCAGCAGGGATTTGATTGCATGTGGTGGCAGCTGCAAGTCAGAGCTTCCACAATTCCACCCAGCTTCTTGCCCAAACCAGCTGTATGTATAGTAATACAGTGCAGTAGTGTAAAAAAATTTACAATATAATTAATTTTTTTTATTCTGGTTCTCTCCAGACTATATAGTCCCTGCCTGTTATTTTATTTACTCCATAGCTATTCTTGTTTTGCTGTTATTTCCTTTAGATTGTAGCTCTAAGGTCAGTCTAAGGACAAGATGTTCCTTCCAGAGATGAGTTGTGAACAGTAACAAGCTGTGTAAATGCTTCTTTCTTCTGTGTCACTCTGAAAATGTAGCTTGGGGAAAAAAATAGTCTCCTTCAGCTCAGGATTTAGATCCTAAATTCAGATTTTGAGGTTGACATCACTCCTTTGATACCTCCAAGTAAATTACAACAGAGTAGTTACGAGGTGATCCAAAGCCATGCCTATGGAAGTTGTAGTTCTCCAGGCTGAGATTGATTTTTGTAGCCACTAAGATGTAGAGGACAGAATAAGTTGTTTTGTTTTGGGTTTTTTGAGGTTTTTTTCCTATTTCACTTGATAATTTTTTCAATAATTTCATGCCTTTTTTCTCTCTATTTTTAAAACACTCTTTTGATTCAAAAACAATGTTACATATCTTGCATCCTACTGGAATCATCTGTATATTGCTAGGACATTAATACAAGTGTAAGAGGAAAGGCTACCTTGCTCCATGAGGGCAGACAATTTTAACATCGGACAGAACAATTGATTAATAGAAATGGAAGGAATAGTTGTAGCAGCACGCTCTGCTCCTCTATCTCTCTCTTCTTCTGGACAATATAAATGTGCTGGTGGTACTAAATGCCTTCATTCGTAAGTGAGTACAATAAAGATTAGTCTTTAATTATTTCTGGCATATGTCCTTTACATTCAAAGCCTGTAAATCGCAATGGGCAAGGGGTAATATGTCTTAACAGGTTACACCTCCCGAAGGATTTGTTGATTGACATCAAAATTGTTTCCCCTCCCTCTCTTCTGACTGACAGAATGACAGGTGTGAAGTGATGGCAGTGTGCTGTAATAATGTGTCAAAAGACCTTAAATCAAGACTAATGTGGCTTCAACGATAAGCTCCCAAACGTTTGTATGGCAGAAAATGGAACTGTAGGGCAGATTCATCTTGGGACTATTATATCTTTGCACTTTCGAAAAGTGCTTTTTCGTTAGGGTCCTCAGCTGATTACAGGGCAGAGGTTTGAGGAGTATTTCTTTTTACAAAGCCACCATAGGGAGAAAAGCATTTCTAAGCTTACTGCTATGACAAACTTACATCCAGTGGGTTTTTTTCCCAGCAATTTTAGTATATATGTAATCTAGAACCTGAAATAAATAAAAAAAAATACTTGTTGCAGCAGCTAGTGGTGGTTGCTCCTTTGGACAAAATGCAACATTTATTGCTTGAGGAAACAGTAGAAAGGCAGTGAGCATAAATAATGGTGAATACACAGAGACACACTCTCTCATTTAAGCCACCTCTGATGTGCAGTTTGTGCAGAATTTTCTGACCGAGAGGGAAACTGGAAATGCTCTGCTGCTGCTCCAACTTCCTGCTTTTGTATTTCTTCCTGCTGAAACATTATGAAAAAATTAGAATAGAAGGAAAGCCAACTGAGGCAAAAATGAAGTAAATAAACTTAAATAATGTAATAAATCAAATTGAAATCATAGAAAGTCTCTTAATTTTAAAACTGTAGTGCAGTTTAAGGAAAAATCAACGCCAAAAATTGCTGACTGACAGCAAAGTAATGGTCATGGCAAGTTTGAGAAATGTGCTCTCCCCCTCTGTCTGAGCACAACTGGGAGCTGTTGCTGTCTATGCACGGAGAGAGAAGAGAACTGATTTCAACTATTACTCAGTAACATGAATGAAATTGGTGTTTGGGAGGGGAAGGAAAGGGTCTGTGGTCATGGACATAAATTAACACAAAAGTTACGAATTAATAAATTTTAGAAATTTTAGAAATTTTCTAGAAAATTACTAGAAAAATACAAAATTAAGACATCATTAAAATTATTGCTTAAATAAGCTGGCTTTAAAGTACGAGTATTAATAAACATTCTAATTTCTTCAGAAAAAGCCAAACCGCAATTTCCTCCCTCTTATCCCAAAGCAAGGCCTGATGACTGAGCTGCCATTGAATATTTACGGAACAAGAAATAAATGTTGCTTGAAATTTGTTCCCTTGATGAAGAGGGCAGCAGCACCTGAGCAGTGTCAATCTCTCTGCAGTCTCCTATCTACAGCTTTAAGATAAATAATTTAAAAAGAAAAACAAAACCAATGCAACAAAACACTGGATAATCACTGCAGTTTTCAGTGCATTATATTTAGATGTACACAGTCTCTTCATGCCTCTGTAAACTTCCCCAGCCCATGAGGATTTTCAGTTTCATGGAAGCATTCTCCTAGCCCATAATCTAGAGGCAAAATCTGATTCACAGAACTGATTTTCAAGTTAGGCTGTTCCAAAATGCCTACAATCAGTAAATAACAAGGCCCCCAGCACACAAAACAAAGCGCACAAATATTCAGTCAGTAACTTACACTATAGACCCATTCAATGGCAGTACACTGCTAATGGCTGCTAGGAAGTCTCCTTTTCACCATCCAAACAGGTCAAAATGTGGGGTTTGGGAAAATTTTCCTTTCCCATTTATTTCCCTTTCTTTATTTGTCTTCTTAACTGAGTATTCTAAGCATCTTTGTGGAATGGCAATAATAACTGAGAAAAATAAATCTGTTACAAAAAATTGGTCTTGCTTTCTACCCAAAGAAGATTTTTTCCCTTTTTTTTTCCTTAGAGGTGAAGCTGAGAGCTGGTTATTTTGTTTGATTGTCTATTTTAATACATAAAGCACTGTGAAAACATACAGTGAAGTCTAAACCCTCCATCCAAGCAGCCATTGTAGGAAATCTTTCTGTTGGAAAAGATGGTAACATATGAAAATATTCCTAAATCTCATTTTTCCTCTGAAGCATTACTTAACCCTCAGGCTATAAATTTCACTGAACTCACTGAAGTGAGAAATGGACCTTTTTAATAAGGCTTTTAACTACACATCTTAATGAAACTTAAACAAATGGTGTTCCTGCCACTATGTTGGCTGCATGTGTGTTTATGTATACTATGTAAGCAGCATACATATTTTTCATATTTAGAGATTTACTGTTCTATGGTAATTTTCAAACAGCACTGGAAAATAAACAGACAATTCTTTCTTTTTAATAACTGCAGTTTGCCAGCTTTCTTCTTTACCTGAGTAATGACCACCAGGAGGGGCTTCACAGCAGCTTGTTTTGTTCCTAGATCCAGAAAAATATGTGCATTTGCCTACAAGGACAGTGTGCATTTTAAGGTACATTTTTCTTTATTTGACTCATGTGTTTCTTTCTTTCTTTAAAGACAAATCACATCTCTGACCTGTGACACTGGCTAACACGTGCTGTGGGCTGTGCAAAGGGAAATTTCCTACATCCAGGCATTCGCTTTGCATAAGTTAAGGCTCCGCATGCTACTCTTGTCCCCACTCCTTTCTAATTTTAGTGAATTTTGTGCTTTATAAAACAGGCCGTTGCAAATGTGAATAAATCTGTATGTCAAACCCACCCTCTTCCCCACAAATACAAATCTGAATACGAATGTCAGGACCCGTGCACATGCCTAGTTTCTGTAAGAGGCATTCTGCCTATCTGGAGAAGTGATTTGACTTCTCAGTATTGCATTAGACCACTGTCATTAACGACAGAGGTGTCATTTTGATGTGATCTGTGAGGCAGTGGAAGCTTTGAAGTTGAAAGATAGAACAGACATGGATAAATTGTGCTCGGAGTGTGCTGCTATTGCACCATTATTGCTGGCAATTATTTCCCCAAGTGACACATCTGATAGAAAGTCATCCGCCTCGCTATGGAAAGCAACCACAGCTCGCTGGAGCACGTGGTAGATCTGTGGATTTCAGAGTGTGAGAAGAAGCTCATTAGCTTTGGCCTGATCACTCTGCACCCACCATGAGCTCTTTTGTGTCATTTCCCCCCCATCCTCATGTTTTCAGTTGGTTTCCTTTCCTGATCTAGCACTTGTGCTTTTCTGTTTAATTGTTTGGCTATTTGCTCTGTCTTCTCTTCTCCACTCCACTTTCTCCAACACATTTTTTCTTAATGATGTGCCCAATATGCTTTCTGCTTCTCTTACCCTCTTCCTTAACAATTTTGAATAATGTTTATTTCTTTGTTGGTCTCATAAATTAGGGGGTTCAGAACTTTCTTTTAATCTGCAGTGCATGTGAAAGCTAACTGCTCCAAATAAACAATAGCAGATTCCATGTAATTATATTTCAGGTTAACTTTAAACATGGAGTAAAGGTTTGCTCCTTCAGCTATGCACCATGGGCTGAGTCTAAGAACAGAGGCATGGAAAATTATATGTATCATAAGTTTTGGAGATTCTTCCTATTTCTAAACGGAAAAATAACTTTGTTAAAACAAAAGCTCATGTTCTATGTTACTATTATTTCCCTGGATAGGTGAGCTGTAAAAGAAGGTGGCCTTAAGCCCATCCCCCTTACCAAAATGTCTTTCATTGCAGTATATCAGAGCTGTTCTTCCATAAAGGCATGACAGAATACATGGCATAGATTCATTCCACTTAAACTGAAGTGTCTTGGTTACCCAGTTACATTGGTCTCCCTTCATAGACAATCAAGACTCACAATTGCCTTCAAAAGGCATTTTATGTTAAAGAGCTGCTGTTTGCTGGAAGGAACATGGTGCATGTGCTTACTGAGCATGCTAAAGGTATTATGAAATAAATATTCTCTGTGAGACCTGGACACAGCTATAGGTCACTGTCCAACAACATGGGCTTTACCAGGGTTCTGCTATTGTGTCTTGGGAATTTAAATCTTCAAAGTCCTACAGACAGTATTATTTTTGCTCTAAATTAATGTTCTCAATGTAATCCTGATAATTATATCTTCACAGCATAGCCAAGAGACAGGTGATTAAACTGACTAGAGAGTCTCTGTCCCACTCAGAATAGGCCTCCAGGTCAGAGGTGTATTAATGAGAGAACGGCTGGAGGATGATGAGCTGATCCTGCAGCCTCCAACAGCACTGAATGGACTACAAGGGCTCTGTAGAAAATAACTCCCAGCTAATAACTGCACAAATCATCCTGCAGAGCCAGCTGTTACCAGGACTGCAAGCATTCCTGTTGTTTGTTTTTGGAGGAGCCCTGTGTGCTTGTGTCAAAGCCCAGACCATGTACAAATTCCCCAGTGGTCACTGTGAAGACCACCATGATATTTTAAAGGTAAAGGAATCAAATTTACATCAGTTTCTTCCAGGACTCATATCCTGTGCCAGCAGAAGTGGGAGAGATACTGTTTTGTAGAGAGCTGCTCTGATCAGTATTCTTGATATGTGTCCTAGTGGTAGGAAGTAGCAATAATCATAATAATATTAAAACTCCCATATACTACGAAGCTAAGTGTTAAAGGGGATAAAGCTAAGCATGGGTAGCTAGCTGGGTAGTACCAGCTACTATTTTCAGTAGCTATACACTGACTGATCTCTTTCATTCTGAAAGGGATTTCCAGGTATATCTTGGGTATTTTTAGCACAAATGGAAGAAAAACATAATGTAAAACAAGAATAGATTTTCCTATTGTTTATAGAGATAGTTTTGATTTCCTAGGAGTAAGCAGAGGGCATGAGGGTAATAATTGACTTGAAGAAAGAATGTGAATTAGAAAGGGCAATAATCCTTGGGGCTTGCCCTGCTGCTGGAAAGCAGTGGGTTTCCTTCTGGCCAGAGCAAAGTTTTCAGTGAGATTGGACACATCAAAGCAGGTTACAAAGACCAGACTGCTGATTTCTTTAAAAAACACTCTGCAGATGTCTGATCACACATTAACAGAACTATTTCTTAAAAGTCCAGCTACAACAAATTGAATCAAATAACTGCAAGCAGTTTCTTTGCTTGGTGCCCTGATCTTCCCTGCAAAGTATTTGGGCAGAGTCCCAAGTACGAGAAATACCTGCAAAACCTAGAAATGTATTCTTGCAGAAACCGATCCAACAGTGGAAAGAGGAATTCTAGTTCAACTGGTAAATGTAAAAGGGATTTCTTTGTCATACTTGCCATCCATACAAATGACTGGGTTACCCAGCTACCCAAACTTTATCTGTGTCCATACCCCCTCAGTAAAACTCTCCAGCTCAATTGCCTCGTGTAATAGTCTACTCACCTAATCATCTCTTATTTTTCTCCTTCCAGGTTTCCATGTCAGTGCATGAGTTTTTAAATAATTTGATAATTTTCATAACGTGCTTGGACTTGATTCTCTAACCTGTATTTCAGGAAGCAGTTCATCAGTGTGGGTGACTCCATGGTAGCCTCACCTGAAAACTTTCCAGGTTTCCTAAATTCCACTGTCTTGCCCATGTTTACTATAAGTTCATAGCAACTATGTCCATATGCAGAATGATGAAAGGGTGATTTATTTTTTATTATCTGACTAGAATATTGCTGAAGAAGCAAAGAGGCTTGTGTATTATGAAAAGACAGAACAGAGATGTCCGAGCATGTGCAGTGAGGGGGGATAAGAAATGAATTTTACAGCGCCCTTCAGAAAGTCTATCATAAGGAAAACTTGTGTTTGAAACCTTCTCTTCCTCAGTGGGAAAATAATATATATGTGAAAATCATGGGTTTTCTTGGCTTCTAGTATCACCAGAGTTTTCTTGGAAGTAAAGGAACAGTCCTGCTTTCATTAATTCCAAAAAAGCTTTGCATTCAAGCTATTCACCTGGAGTGAAGGGCTACCTAATTCAGTCTGCACACATGGATTATGCATCCTACATGAAAGTCTTTGATCCATGAGAAAACCAACATTTGTTGATCTGTTTTGCACTGTATCTTGCAATGAATGCTTTTGCATATATGTATTTTATTGTATCTGATGTCTAAAAAAGAATTTACTGGATAACTCTGGAGTGAATAAACTGAAAGTTTCTCAAAAGTCAGTGGTTTCAAATGCAATAAAATATTTTACAAGTTGTTACTGTGGTTTGATTTCCAAGTCGCTGGGGAGAGCCTGAGAAGACAAAGATGTTGGAAAGAGGAGTTTCTTCTTCCAAGCAGGAGAAGAAAGTGGAAATTGAATATAAAGTTGTAAAAAAATTAAGAAGTGCTTTGGAGTGTTCATCTCTCTCCAGCATCTCCATTGGGATACTTTGAACTCACTCTCCCACTGACTGTAAGAGTTTTTTTTACAGAAAGTGTCTGGTTACTGGACACTTGTGTCTCATTGGTGAAAAAAAATGGGAAAGTAAAACCTGGCAAACTAGACCCAGAGGTAGGTGAAAATTTTAGCATAATGAATGCTTTGAAAAAAGTGTATTAATAAATCTGTGTTTTAAGAGCTGGAGCATGGGGGAAGGGGAGTGCTTTTTGGAGAGGTCAGTCAAGTACATACAGCCAGAAATCAAGCTCAGGGTCTTGGAGTGCCCTTACTTAGAAATAGGTCTGAATGTCTTCTGTCTTTGAAGAAAGAGAAAATTTACAGTCTTTTTTAAAATAGAATATTTTCCCTAGAGGCATCAGGTGGCAAAGGGCAGACTTGTGGGAAGTAAGGGAGGACTGAAAAGAGACTAATTTTTTTTTTTTTTGTGAGTGTTTTTTTTCTTTGTTTTAGATTGTTGTTTTTGTGTTTGTTTTTTTTTTTTGGGGGGGGGGGCGCTTTTTTGGGAGATCAGTGATGTCAGCCTTAATGACAAGGTTATTTTTTTAGCAGAATGCCAGCCACATGCACACAATCTTACAGATTCCAAAAGGAGAGTGTTTTTTTTCTTAAGCCTAAAACCATACAGTTGCACATAGGATGATACCTAACTTCCTGCAATGGAAACATGGTCCAAAACTTGCAGATAATTTTTAAATGTAATCATCATGAGAAAGTAGAAAATCTTGTGCTGTTTAGCGAAATTATCAATCCATCTTAACTTGACCTATCAGAGCTAAAGGTGATATGAAATGGTGTGTTCAACCATGAAAAGTAGTTAAATTATACAAACTTTATCTGTATTTGACGACACAGCTGGTGTTAGTGTGCCATTTATTGTGCAGAATTACTCATTTATAGCACCCACAGCATCCTCCATTTGCAGCTGATATTAATTACTGTTAGCCAGGAGTGTGATTCTGGAGTGTAAGCAAGAGAGAAAGTCGGTGGGGTTAGTCTTCAGTCAATGTATTAATAGCATTGGTTTCATGAATGCTGTAATATTTATGACTTGGTGATACAAGTTGCAAACTTTTCTAGAAGAGAAAAAAAACCCACAGCAATATCTCCTTCTTTTAGAACACAAATACATAAATTTTAATCTGAGAAAAATACAAAATGAAACAATGTACAAGTTATGTACAAACCCTTTTTACAGGACAATATATTTTTCACTGGATATTACATATGACAAAGTCAGGTAGATCATTTCTGAGCACCAGCATTTGTTCTCTCTCACCAACCCATGATGGTAAAAGTAAAGTGATGAAGTCATACTCCTTTTTCTTGATGAACTTTTAAGATGCTAGCTGGTTCTCAGTGTACCCCTCACCATCTCCACTTCCAAACTATAACTAATGTAGACATGTGAAACAATCAGAAGATATTGTATATATGTATTTGCATGTGTGTGTTTTTTCCAAAGGAAGAAAAAGTGGTTTCATCAGTTTTGAGCTCTACAGAAATGAGAAAGTTAAAGTAATATATTTTTTCCTTTTTTTTTCTTTTTTTTTTCTTTTTTTCTTACCAGAGGTTAGAGTATTTGCATTGGCTAAGCATGTGTGTCCCAAGCTATGGGACCATGGCAGAAGCAGAATTTTTTTAACTGCTTGACATAACTTCTGCTGACATTCCTATTTGGTTCCTACTAGTTATCATCCAGTCAACAAAATGCTCATATGCCACAATTTTTTGTTTCTGAAAAATCTATGGGTTTTATTACATTTATTCAATTGCCTATATGCTGTGCTCTGGGTTGTTTGCTTTTTTTACTTTATAGAGATCTCCTCTAAAATGCATTGACTGAAGCAGTAAGAAACCTTGTCTCAACATCATAAAGGTTCTAATTAGATGCAGCATTACTGTTTAGCTTCCTAAGTTATATATTGGTCTAAATTAGAACCAAAGTAAGAAAACAAATACCTTATATTTTATATTTTCTTCATTTTCCCTACTCCTTATCCTTCTGGCAGCCACCAGCACCGCAGCACTGTGCAGAGCAGGAAGCTCAGAGCAGCATTCCTCACTGCTGGCTCCAGTGGAATGCCCCTGGTGGACAGAGCTGCCCAGCCTCAGCGTGGCTGCACGCTCTGGAGCAGAGAGGACCTGTGCAGAATAGATGCATCACTGACAGAAATACAGCTCTGATAAACGCTGGCACTGAGTTATCCACGCTAAAGGCCCACACACCATCCTGGGCAGTGACTGCAGCACAAGAGCCACTACATTCCTTTCATTATTTCGGATGGGGCTGGAACCCACACCCACTACTGTTGGTCAGCATGAAAATACTGTGAATGGAATATTAGGAGACCTGGTGTGCACGTATAATGACTTTAAAAATATTTACTTTAAGCCTGTGATTATTCAAGAACCTTTAGAATTAAAAAAAACTAAAATTAAAAAGGTGCTTGTTTGCATGTTGGGGATTTTGGTGGTTCAGATGCCACAGAAAGGAAAAACCAGAAGGCTTATAAAGAGTTCTCCTTTCCTCTGAATTTTTTAATGCACTTGCCATTGACTTTGACTGATATTCCCAGGCTAATCCACTGCAACACTGGGAACAGATTTGTGTTTTCACTTTGTCCCGTTCATCGCCTTTCACACTCTTGGTTATTTTGTTTAATCACATTCAAAACTAGAAATGAAAGGTGAGACACACACCTCTTTTGGTGCTGAAGAAATTCACAATGATAACAGCTGTAAAAACAAGACACACACACACACACACACACACACATTGACCTCAATATGTGTTCATTTCAAATACATTGGGATCCAGGAGCCCTTAGCAATCCACTTAAAACCATTTAAGCACCTGCTCTGTGTTTCAGTTTGTGCCCATGTGAGTCAGCTAGTCCAGGGCAGTTGTTAACAATTTTATGGACTGACCAATGAATGGCCAAGCAGTGAAAACACAAATCATTAGCCATTTGTAAATTATTGCTCTTTTTTTTTTTTGTCATATTTGTTTATTCACCAGTTTATGCAACCAATTATTGCAGTAGTTGTTAGCTGTGGTTTAGATGCACACAGCCCCAGCAAAACCTGAATGAGAACACACTATTTTGCTTTCTTCTTCTCCTTCTACTACATGAAGAATTCAAGAAATGCAAAATCTTCCTTTGCAGGCCAAAAATAGCCAACCTCATCCACCACCACCCAGTAATGAATAATAAAAGTCTAAATGTTTTTTCAGTGTCTCCTGTGCCTTGCCTTGCAAACTACTTTTGTCCTGTCCTGCCTTTGGCTGAGGCCATTTAGTTCTTTTCACATCCAGCTGACCATGCCTGGCCCAGATCAAGGGGTTTGTACTTTCTGTCCCATGTATTCCCTGATGTTGCGCCATTGATGCTGATTTGAAAGACAAGGTGTTAAAATGTCAGAGACAGTTTTAGAATGCTTTTAAAATGCACAAAGAAATGTTTTTATCTTGTTTTTTCCCTATTAACAAATATATCATATACTTCAAGGTGTTAAAATTTGCATTTAGACTATGAATATCTTCTTTATTTTATACCTTAACTTTTGCTGTGCTTGGCACTTGCCACCAAATCTATCAGAGGACAGTTTTATCCTTTCATCTTGGTGCTCAGGGGCTTCAGGGGCCAAATTAAACCAATAGCCATGAAACAGAGAGCCAGCAGACTTTCTGGCAGTGTGGGAGCAGAGAGCTGCCATGTGTGAGGAGGGCCAGGCGCACAGCCCAGCTGCAGCAGTGAGAGTTTATCCTCTGCAGCATAATCTCAGTGCATCTCTCATAAAACTAACCAGGATGGCTGGCTTCTGGTCAAACCAGGTGGCAATAGCAGGAAAAAATTCTTCTATATGCTACCCTGCAAGTCATATTTTCTTCTTTTGTGTGCCTTTCTTCACGCCAGCTCATGGAAAATAAAAATGATGACACCTTCTTGTGATGACTCTATCAAATACCTGCACACCCCTGTACATCTGTGTGCATGTGTGTGCCCTCATAGAAAGATATGTGTGTGTGCATGTGTGGACATGCATATACGCAAAAACACACACACACACACACACTATTTATCCAACACATGAGTTACCAAAAAACATTCTATAGCCTGTGTCAGTAGTGCATGCAATTAATGCAAAAAAAAAAAAAAAAAAAACCAGTCCCAGAAAACAAACAAACAAAAAAACACCCACAAAAAACCTGGAAATCCTCCAAACCCATTTTTTTTTTAAATCTTTGCCTTCTGAGACAGGGGTAAAAGTCATTGATAAAAACCAAGAACTTATTTCTGTATCAGTCATCGTGTGGTCTGTCAGCTGTCCCTTTCCCAGCAGTTTTCATAGCTTTGATATAACTTCAAATATCCATTTATTGGTGCTGGCCTTATTATAATTGTTAATGGCTGAATATCAAAGATTCCAACTCCTTTTCTATCTGTTCCTCCATCTAATTTCCAGACATCCATCCTGCATCTCTGATTATCAAAAAAAGGAGTAAGAAAATATCACTGATTCTAGCCTTTCTGTAATGGGAAATGTAGACCCATAACCCCACCTGCTTCTCTCTGTCTTGTTTGCTCTCTGTGGGTGTTGTTTTATCAACCATTGCATATGGAGCTCTCTGTGCTAGAAAAGCCCATGAATGTGTTCAGTCTTATCCTTTATTTACAAACAATAGCATGGCATTTCGGGGTGTGACTGTTAAATTGGACAGACACACACAAACCTCAGCAATGTAGGGGTGCTGTATTTGACTCATTAGTATGTTTTACCCAGTGAATGTTCACTTCTGAAGGAAGGACACTCAGAAGTGGCACTGTATATGATAAAGTATAAGACATAATGTTCTATGCCCCTAGAGTAAACACCAGTCTTCTCAGGAAAAACAAAATTCATATGTATTTGGTGAGGTTGAACACAAATTTCTACAATTCTCCTGTACTCAGGACCAGCTTTTTTCATTCTGGTTGTAATATGAATGCAGTTCATAAATGAAAAAGGAGCACTGACTTCAAAGAAAAGGCTTAACATGACCCAATGCAGAGACTGGATGTAAATTATAGCGTGTCACTAGCTGAAGCAGCATATGTTGGAAGAACTCACTGGAATTATCTTCTCTTTTGGGGACTGTGAAATGCATTAAACATGCATCTAAGTAATAATGAAAAACTGCTTGTATTGTTTTGTTACTCTGTAGGAGAGTGAAATATTTTAAACAATCCAATTTTACAGATACTGTATTAACAATTCTCATTATTGTCTTTAAATAGCTATTCTACAAAATGTAACAACAAAATAGTCACAGTCCAAGAAGTCACTCCAGAATAAAGCCTATTAGGTGTTAGTATGGTTATACTTGTACTGCAGCCAGTGGACAAACATTAAAGCTGAGATAGTTTGGCTTAAATGTTGGATTACATAGTGGACATCATTGTTTTCACAATAAATTCATCATCTGCTTTGTATTTGTTTGATTCACTGATATTTCTCTAATGATAAAAATACCACGGTATGTTTAATTGTGGTGTTTAACAATTCTGCAAAATTACAAAGCCTAAAGTTAACTTGCACGATGAAAATCTGCTTTTCCTGATGACACTGGTTTTGTGGTTTTGGTTTTTGTTTCCCTACTATCACAGCCTTTCCTTTTTTTTTTTTTTGTTTCCACACAATTGTGTCACATGTTGCTTATTTGAGATAGAGAGAGTAACTAAATCATTTAGAACATAAACGCTTGGGTGGGTGGATACTGCAGCACAGATATGAAACATCACATTTTTGTCTGATGGCTATAAAGCTTGTTGGCAACTTTGTGAAACTGCTGACACAAAAGGCACCCATCAAAGGCCTTTTGCATGTTATCATAATAAATACATTCATCACTTTTATTATTTTTATTTGGTTTTTACTGTACTTTTGTGTGTGGTGTCCCAGCAAAGTAAAAATAAATAAAAGGAAAAAAACCCAGAAAACCAACTGCTAAAATAAGATGTTGCTTATTATAGGAATTAACTGAGTACAGCATGTTGTGAGATTGTAGAGCTGGAGCTAAACCAGTTTTTATCCCAGACTGAATTAACCAAAAGGACATTCAGTGTGCCCTTTACCAGGGTATGAGCTTTTACTAAAGTGCAAGGCTCTGGAGCTAAATCTCTGTACATATCAGGAAGAATTTGTACCATCTCAGACCAATGAAAGGCCATCAGCACTTCTGAAGTAAGGAAGTAACAAAATGTGGTAGATTAGATGCTTTATAACTGATGCTTCCATGCACAATTTTATGCACTCTGGATTAAATCACTGTAATAATGGCAAAAGAAGAAGAATTGCCAAGCTTGCCTTCCTGAAATGAGCAACTGCTGATGGCTGATGGGAAGTGAAGTGCAATTGCCAGGTTTGCCATTCCTAGCAAGTGCCCTGCAAGCCCCTGGCCCTGGCTGGGGGTGGCATTCCCTGTGCCTGTGTCCCATCGTGCTCCCGTGGTGCCACTGTCAGAGGGGCAGGGCACAGCCAGGGGTTACTGCACCTCCACACAGCCAAGGTGATCTCTATATGTTCATAAAACAAAGAGCATTTCTGAAGAATGTTACATGTACAAAAATATGACTTTCAACTCTGAAAATAAATAAGTTCAATTTATTAAGAGCTGGTGTCAATGCTGAACAAAATACACATCTTCCAATAAAGAAACATTTTGGTGAAGTGTAGGGTTTTTTTCTTGGGTTTTTTTTTTTGATTTACTAAAATACAAGTTGGACCTTTTTTCTTTTTTGTAAATATATCATTTGTCTCCCTTAATTACATATCCTTATAACTGTGACCATCATTCTCCTTTAAGCCAAAGACTGAGGGTTTGTTGGGTTTTTTTAATTCTTAGGAGTCTGGCCACATATGCCATTTTTAAAAGGGAAAATACTTAACAATGAAAAAGAAAAGAAAAATATATTTTTTTCTAATAAATAAAAATAATTTAAAATGCTAGAGGCTATACATGAACTAGTTTTGATTATGTTCATTTATAAATGAAATAGTTTCCAAAATACGTGGAAGCAATATTAAAGGCAGACAAACAAAGATCTGTCTACTTTATTTTCCCATTAAGCGTGCCCTTCTTAACTTCTCCATCAGTGGTTCAGCAAGTAAGAGGAATAAATGTCACATCACCATTCATGAAGTTTGTCAGGCTTTATAAAAATAGTTCTGGCTTCGAAGGAGTCAACATTCATCTTCAACTTCTCGTATTGGTGGTATCAAGCTGCTTGTCGATTTGTATTGATTGATCTGATTGGCCATGTGAGTGCTCATGGGCTTGATTTGAATGTTTCTGGGATAGGCATTATCCGGCTCATCTGTAAACCATTTCTTTTCTGCTAAGGAGCAAAAAGGGGTAGAGACAGAATAAGGAGGGAAAAATGAAAGTGTTAATTAGTGAAGCAGACATACACAGAAACATAAAAAAAAAAAAAAAAAAAAGAAAAGAAAAAGGGAGCAGTCAGTAAAGTTTATAGAAAACAGAGATCAATAGAAGGTGACTTTGACCAATTACTAGCAGTACAGTGCATTAGATTAATACCTCTGAAAATACAGTCATGAAAGGAGGATGACGCTTGCAGATTTGATAATAGAAGCTAAAGAAAACGGCCAATATGCTAGTTTGCTTGTTGGATGTAAGAGAGCTCTTTTCTTGTGCCCATGCTCTGGTGATTCATTTATAAAAAAAAAAAAAAAAATATAAAAATCAAAGTCTAAACTAAGAAGCCAAGGAGAGCAGCTGGGATAAGGGTAATACAGAAAAGAGCATGTGAGTCTATGCACAGAGGAGCACCTAGAGAGTCAGAGACTTCTCTGAACCATTTCAGCCTTGGGGTGATGGCTACTGCTGGCCCAGAAAATCATGCAGGAGAACATAAAGAACTTTCTGCAGTTGGTGCTAGAATAAATAGGAGTTGTATTCCTGCTGCCAGACAGCAGCCTTGATGCACAGGGTGGGCATTAAATCCCTACTCTGAAACACAGGTGCTGGGGCTCTGCTGAACTCGAGTTTAAGATGGGCTGGGGAACACAGCAGACACTGCAGGTGACGGTGGCAGGGGCTCCAGCTAATCCTGAATGGATCAGTCCGGATAGGTGACTGCAAGGCAAAGGAAGTGAGGACTTAAAAGGAAAATTAGAGAGGAAGCTCTTTCTTTTCTGTCCTTGAGCAATGCCTGTTTCCATGAGCACAGGAGGAATTTTTATGGTGCAGCTTTAAGGTGGGCTGGGAGCAATGTGGGAGGATGCTGAGAGGCTGCAGCATTGCAGCCCTTTCCCCGCTGTTCAGCACTGTAACCACTGTGTTGCACTGCTCCTTTGCAGGTATGGACAAAAGCTTCTTAAAATTCACAAAAGAAAACAAAATAATTCTTAAACCCTTTAGAGAGCATTTTCTGCGTAATTTCTCAATGACAGGTATGTAACCTTACAAGAAAACTTTATTCCAAGACTTGGGAACTCCTGATCTAGAGAGTGGCTGATGGCCATTGGGTGCACTTGTGCCTTGACAAGCATTTGAGAACAGAGTTCTGCCTCCATTCTTGTCCTCGTTCCCCATGTTTCAGAGGTGGGTGGGAGAGCAGTGGACACTTATGGTTCTGGGCATTTCATTATTACATGGGAGGTTCAAAGTGTGTTGTATCAGAGCTGCCACTCTTACATGTATGCACTATTTCTCACTCCAATCCAAAATACTGCAGAAGCGTTAGTGCCTCACTTACATAATATAAACTGCTACTTTTCTAACCACTGAAATGGTTCAGAACAGGAGTGGAAAAAATGCTCATTTTTTTAATAAATAAATTATCGAAAATTAGCAAGCGAAATTCACCTTAGAAACCCAAGGACTGAGCACAAAAGCTCAGGAGGTAAAGGAGAGAAAATAAATTGAAAGGCTGAGAAAAATAGTGGAAAAATACTTAGACATAACTGCACAAAAATAAACAAAGACCTTTGGAGTTTAGAGTCTCTCAAGAAGTAGCTTAACCTCCAGAATTTTCAGTCACTTTCATGAATAAAAAATTAAACCACTTCCGCTTTATGTGGATTTTTAGAATTTACAAGCCAAACCCCCATTCCACATTAAAACCTTTGCTACCTGTTCTTACACATTTTTAAAAAATTAAATCAAACCCAGGAATCATATTACTTATTAATGGCTTATTACTGAAGGGAAATGGAACTACTGTATTGTTTTTCTTGTAATTTTCTAAAATGCTTTTCACTTGTGTTTAAAAATATCCCACTCATTTGTGACCAGACTAAATAATTCCCTGCCCCCTTAAAGGTGCCTGAGTCTGAACGCTGTTCAATCTCCCATCTCCCTCTCTCTCACCTATAATAATTAAGTTCCCTTTGATTTGAACAGATTGGACGATAGGAATTCATAATGTTACATCCTGCACACTGAAGCTAACTGATTAAGTGCTTTAAATTATTCTTCCTGACAGAATGATAAAGTTACAATCTGTTCAGAGATGATCTACAGCTTGCCAGACTCCTACCGTTTCTTTCTACATTCATTTATCTTTTTGTCAAGCAGTTAAAAAAAAAAAAAAAGCCTCAATTCCATAGATCTTTTAAAGTAATCAGAACATCTGAATTATTAATGAGACTTTAAGGGAATGATTCCTGATGGGGGCCGGTTTAAGAAAGGTTGTAGGAAAAAGAAGTCTGGGAATGTGTACACATCAAAATAATTTCAGCTCCATTTAAAAAACCATTTAGTTCAAGTGTGACACATGAACCATTATGCATTTGTGGAAACCAATTTTATGTGATCTACGATTAAACTAACCTTTCAGAGAGGTGTAAAGTGTGATGGTTATCATGTTTTAAAAGCCTTGTGAGATCACATAAACAATTTCAAACTAACAGTTTTCTAATGGTTTGTGTTTAAAATGATTTTGAGGCAAGTTAAGCACCGTGAACTTTCATTGCTACCTTGTTTTTTTTAACACATGGTGCAAAAACTTTCCTTACAAACAGAACTTGGTGCAAGTTAATTCAATGTTGTAGCAAGTAAGGGGAGGCTTGTGTGAGTGCTAGGAATCAGAACTGTGTTGTGTTTCTCAGCAGCCAGTGTAAAGCACTTCAAAATACCCTGCTTTCCCTAAAATTTTCCAAATAAGCTATTTATTTATGTGTTAAATTTAAAATAGAACTCCTATATAGGGAGCTGTTCTTTAAAAAGACACCACCCAGTCTCTTTTTGCCTTTACCTGGCAAGTAATACATACAGAACATTAATAATAAATGCAGAAGCTGGTAGATTCTAATGTCTTTTGCTGTTTAGATTTCTTTTTGCCAGTGCTGAAACCTTGACCCAAGCATTATCATTCTCCAGCATGCAATGCTTAGATCCAGCTTTATACCTTTCCTGTTCCTCTCTGCTGTCATAATTATCTTTGACCACATAACAATGAATCTCCTGTGCAAATTCATTGGCCTCTCTACTTACCTTTGAAATGTGAGCTTAACACCCCTGATCTTTACTCTTGGACACTATGATATTCTGCTCCCAGTCACTAAATGTTCTTCTTGAAGCCCCTACACACTTTTCAGTCTTTTATGCTATGCTAAAAGTCTGCTTTTGGTATGTGTTCCAGAGTCTAAATACAGATTTTTATCTTTAATATTTACTTTTTCCTTTACATCAGTTCAGGAACCCCCTTTTTAAAGTCTTTATATCTTGCTATATTCACCAAGTATTTTTAAGCTCTCTGTCACATTGAGTCTGTTTCTTTCCCTTTTGGAATATGCATATTGATCCTTACCAGAAATGTTTCTACATTATAGTGACAACAGGCATAGTTTTTTACCTTATTTTTTTTAGGAGCTGCTAAAAAAGTCCCTGATCTTCCTACGCTATTTGACAGGCTTCTTTTTGACAGCATCACCTGAGAGAAGTTGGAACAGCTTAGTAACTGAATGTATCAGATGGCAGAAAACACTTACTCTCCTCTCAGACATCTATGTTTGTAATGGCCTATCAGCATCAGTGCATCCATGAGGGTTCAAAAGGCTAAATGCTCACATTACAAATAAATAAAAATTAACGTTTTTGTGGAACACTCTTCCCCACAGCATTAAAAAAAAAAAGGATATAAATAATCAAAGTAAAAAGCTCAAAATACAGTTTTCTTCAAGTTGTATAGGATTGCAGCAATTCTCTCCAAGAGGTTCATTGTATTGGTGCTTTAAAATTTCTATCATTAATTTTGGACTGAGTAGCAACTTAGAGCAAATGTCACTGTGAAACACCCTCTCTTCTAAGCAGAGGCAAAGAAAATACTACCCAAACATAACACAAAGGTTTTACTATATTTGTATTTTCACCATAATCCCAGGTTACCGTTCAACTGTTTAAAACATGCATTTTTTGTTTTCTGTGACACTTGCAATTAGTTTGCATGTATGTGTTTGTGTGTCTCCTCCCTGCATGTAACCATTTTGTTTATAACTAAGCTGAAAATTATTCCATGTAATTTGTTCCTGCATGAGAAAGAAAATTATTGAAATTTTCTCCACCCACCTGCTCAGAAATTCTTTGTTTAGCAGATGAATATTTTACATGCAGCAGGCAGTAAGAAATTTGCAGGGAAAAAGAGAATAAACTATTTTTTATATGAAGACCTTCACTTTACTCCAGGGCAACAAAAGTTTTGTGACAAAGAAAATGTTCTGGACTTGTTCTTGATTTTTTATTTTTTAAACAACCAGAATTCTTAGTTTTGACAATGGGAATTTCACTGGAAAATGCCTGACTCTCTCTGTTCAGGTCAACAGGAACCCATGCCAAGATCCTGCAGGTCTGCTAGACATGATTTTGTGTCAATGCTTAAGCTCACTAAGAATTTGGTTTCCAATGCTGAAACCATGCTGGGACTGATATAAATGGCAGGACCTTCATTTAAAAACCTAAAATGTCACTTCCTGACATTAGTGATAATTCTTTACTTTCAAAAACTAACCATTCTACTATGGTTGTCTGACCTGGGCTAGAACAAGAGATTTCCTCTTACTTTTCAATATAAACACCAATATAAAGTTGATTTAAGTATTTCTCTGCTTATAATGCTCCATTAGTGTATCCATATTAGTGTATCCACTTTATAGTGATGAAAACCTTCATCACTATAAAGTATTTGATCAATCTGACTATAGTCAGCAGTGGAAATTGTACGCAATACTACTAAAAGTCAAAAGTTTTAGAATTCTAACTTCAGGATAGAGGACAGAGGTGGAGTAGACTCGAATGTAATTTGAAGAATTTAGATTTGATTTATATTTATATTAGATATTCCTCTTCTGCTGCTCACAAAGTAGGCAAGTTACTTCTCTAAATGTACACTGTTTATGTCTTTTCTATTTGAGCTGCACTGTAATACAAATACTATTTTTTTGGATAAAGATCATTATGTAGCATGTGACAAGTGGCTTCATATTAACACCCTTCTTTCTCTGCTAAATGGAAAACAGATAAAACATTAATGGAAAAGCATTTTGGTGTCAAAGCCATTAACATTCTTCCAAAATGTGTAACTGCTCTCAACTATCTTCAATCAATTCTGCCAACATAAAAAGATGCTCATGTACATACATGGGGAATAGGAGAGTAGGGAGGGGAAGGTAGGAAAGAAATTGGAATGAGGAATGGGAAATTAAAGTAATGTCTGCACCACGATAGGCATCTTCATTGAGCAGGAACCTGGGTGTTTACAAAAGGACACGTGCAATTAGAAAGGCAAGCAGATGAGAGGAGAAAAAAACAAAACAGGGTTGAGAAACAGCAGCAGCAGCAGCAGCAGCCAGTTTTACTTCTGGTTTGGTGGGAAAAAAAAGGCAAAAGAAAACCAACAAAACAATCAACCAAACAAACAAACCAATAACTGAATAAGGTTTGTAACTATTTTTTTTAATTTCACAAGTTTTCACAAGGACAAAGTTATAGAGGGAAACCCACAGCAGTTGCTAGGTCATGCAGAACCATTAATTTTCATACCTTGGCCCATTCTATTCATCCTTGTTGCACTTTAGAAAAAGAAGTAAGCTATGTAAGTTTTACAATGCTTTTAAACTGTCATATTTCTGGTTGAGCACTTTAACTGGCACATCCTTGTAGCAATAAATATTCTGAGGGCAAAACACGATAACTTTCTTTGCAAAAAGGAACACGAGAATTTTTCTTTATGATGAAGAGCAACTGTAATAGTCTCATTTGTAGGGGAGCAACCATAATTTGCAATGCATTTCACTGATTGGACTTACAGCTGCGTTTGAATGCACACTCACACATATAGACTGTATTCCAATCATTATGCTCAGCACTGCACAGTGGTATTCTCTGTAGCCCACTTACACGGTTCCAGGTTTTGTCAGTAAAAGTGCTTGGCTTTATTGTCAATTCACACAGCAAGCAAATCTTCAAAATTATCATGCGTGGGGAAGGGGAAGGTAGAAGACAAAACTAACCATAAAAGCACCTTGATTGGGTTGGCAGTTACAATGCTAATCATTCCAAATCTAAATATTTTTCTGTCTGCATGCTTTCTCACTGGATAGCCAGGGAAGACGGTATGTGTTTCTGCCCTCCCTACCCTCGGAAACCCTCCATAAACCTAGAGCTAGCTGTATACTTCAAAATATACATTGGCTTCTGAAGTTTAAACTAAAAAAAAAAAAAAGTAAAAGCAAGCCTGAACTATCATTCCTATGGCTGTCTAGGGCAGGTTCCTTTCCACTGCTTTATTTAGCTCCCTGCCACAACTTTTTTTGGCTACATGTGTCATTGGTGACAATTTGCAAGAACTAAATTCTGGCAAGTGTGCGGAACACGACGCCTCAGCGCTGTGAGTATTTCCAACCCAGCCCTCTTGTTCTCCTCATTAACAGTCTGGGGCACAGCACCTTTTCTCCCCAGATGGGAGAGACTTAAAGGCACTCAGTTGTCTTCCCTGTATTCCTGCATACTGGCATGCACCTGTTGAAAACGCCAGGTAGAACACGCAGCAAGACTTCTGGAGGTTCTTCACATATTAGGACCCTTGTTGGAAGATTTATATGAACACTAACTTGGAAAAGTTAAACTACCATCTGGGGAAAAGAACAAAGTCCCTTGAGATCTGATATGCAAGCACAGAAAAAATGCTTGCTCTTTTCTGAACATTATTTATTCTGTACATAAGGTGACTAATTCACCTTTTAAAGACGTAAAAGTCCCAAGAAGGCAGTTTTTAATGACTTACATCCAATATTTATGATACATATGGCTTTTTATCCCAAATGTCAAAAGTGAAAGAAAATATAGCTATTCATGTGGCAATATAAATAGACAGAATAATAATTTAATATGCAATTAGACTCTTTCTAAACTTAAATTAAACCATTGGAGTTGTAAAACTTCATGCCCCGACAATTTCAGTGTTAAAGGGAAAATATACCATCTCCAAAAGACTAGTATTTTAGAGAAAGTTCTTGAACAAGCAGAAAAGTCCCTGATATTGCTTTGGTATAAAGCAGATGTCTAGCAGTAATCTATACAAGGAGTGCAAGCCCTATATAATATAAGCTTTGAGAGTGAAAAATCAGCAGGGATTTTTTTTTTTTGCATGGTTTTTGTTTTGTTTTTTTTTTTTCAATAGGAGAGTTTTATAAGCTTCAAATAAATGTATGAGCTCCTGTAAATATAAGTATTAAAAAAACCTACTGCAACATACATCAACACTTCTGCACTAAATGACTTTCTTTGTGTAACTCTGACATCAAGAGCAAGTGTTCATGTTAAATATACTCTGTTTTCGGATATGTAGAGTAACTGCAGTGAGTTATTTATGTTTTCAGTGTGCCTATGGGTTTGGTATTCTTTTTTTATTCTCCCCTAGCATCATAAATAACTTTTGGTCCGTCTGCTTTGTTGCTGTTGTGCTTAAGGGTTTTATGGTGGTGAAATAAAAATGACAATCACATGCACACTGTCATACATATGCAAAATATGTGTACAAAAAAGGGAGAACTCCATGGGAAAACAGGGAACATTACTGCTGGAAACATTAACCGGGGAGAATGGGTGGTGAATGCAAGTTTCACACACAGTGGGAGCAGATACACATATCAAAGTCTATCCTCCTGCACATACTTCTGTTTGTCCCGGGAATCTCTGCTCTTGGTGCGGTTCGGTCGGTTGGCTGTCGATGGGATGGAGTGAACTGATGAGCTCTTCTTGCTGGAAGAGTAGGAGGAATGGGAGGAATGAGAAAGGCTGGCTCGGGACTGGCCAGCGTTGTGGTCAAATTGCATCAAACAGAAGATCAAGTCCGTCGGCACAAGCTCGAATTCATACGGTGGGTTTGTGATAACATAACTGGAAGGAACGGAAGACAGAAAAAAAGAAAGTAAAAGAAAACAGGTTTAGATTTATACTAAAAAATTTCTTCTAGAGTTGTTAGCTCAGGAACACTTAGCCCAATTTTTGCATTTCTATTTGTACCTAGTTTTAGCTCACATAATTCCCGCTATGGTTTAGGACCTTTTTAAGTCAGCTGTCACTTTTTATGTTTTCTTTCAGAAAGACAAAATGCCTGAGAATGATGTTCTTCAAGTGAATCACATAATGATTTTTCAGAGAAACCACCAGACAAATCATGGTCCTTTTCTGACTGCACCATAATGCAATGACTCTAGCGAATCATTTATATGACTCCATTTATATACTGACAAAAAACAGTACCATACCCACCACAAACAGTATTTAAAAGAATGGCTGAAAGGCAGAGAGAGGAGGATTTCACATGCAGCTCATTTAAATACATATCACATTTAAATACATATTTACATAGTTATTAAATATTTAAATATAGCCAACAGAACAAGGGATATAATTATTGGTCTGGATTGTGACTGTAGTTAAAACAAGTTAAGGAAAATACATCAATAACTTTACAGGAAGGTTAATTTTGTTCATTCACTCCACATGTACATTCATGGCCTCAAAGAGCATTTATAAAGAGAAATCTGCACATCCAAGAATCCAATTTATTGCTTAGTATAAATCCCAGGCCTGAAATAAAAACTTGCTCAATTTCATGAATCCCCACCTTCACCTAATGGCCTTTCAGGGTATGAAGAACTTATAAGAGCAGCTGCTAAATTTTTTCATGCATGTGAAAAACAGACTTGAGCGAGGCAATCGGCATTTTCTGTCCAAGCAAGAAATGAGTAAAAATTGAACGTGAAGCTCATGACTTCTTTTCAAATTAATTCAATGCTCACAAGAAATCTGCTTAGCTCCTTCAGGGACAGAAGTCCCTTATTACGCCAACAAATAATCCCAAGTATAGTAAATACAGTGTAAATCTAAACTGCAACTCAATTTTTCTACCCAATTTATTCAAATTCTTACAGAAGAAGCCTCTTTGGTGGGCTGCAGGGCTGTTTATTGCCATGTTCACCCAATAATGATGTTTTCTGTAGAGCATGAAACAGTAACAGATGGTAGATTTGTGATACTTCTGGTATGGGTCTGTGTGTGTATTTCTAGGAAGCAGTTAATTAAGACACATTTCAAGCAAGCTGCTAAACGGCCTTCAGTTTGCAAAGATGGAAATGTGTCTGCTCTATTTAAAGCACTAAGGTCAGGCTTGGTGCTACTGAAGTAAAATGTAGTCTACCAAGAGAAGGGTTTCCATTTACTGGAAGAAATTATGCTTAGACACAGATGGTACTGATGGGAAGCCCACAGGAGTATTATTTGAGCATTCAGAAAAAAGACTAGCTACTGTAATTTAAATTATTATCCCACAACTTAGAGTTGATTCATATAAGGGAACTGAAGTCCTTTCCTTGCAGGCAAACAGTGGATCATCATAGAGCAAACAAGATAAAGATACACTCTGAATATTTATTTAAAAATTTTTGAATAAAATCAGCTGACAACTTACACTATGATATCCAGCTTATGATTTAAATTCAGATAGAATCATAGTGAAATCTTTAAAAGAGGATTGTGGAAAAGTTATGCAAAAATGGATCAAGCTCTTTTTTATATTTATTACAGCCACTGGGCTTTTCCTTGCTGAGAAGACTGCAGAGCAGTGAAGCAGAGATGTTCTAAAAGACCAGACTCACCGTTTAGTGCATTGGCTGGGAGTACTTAGATGTGCATCCCTTAATCGATAAATTCCAAAGCAAAGCATATTGTATGTTTTCAGTGCTTTACAAAAGAGATCTCCATAACAACCTCCGTCCTAGAGGAAAGAGAAGAGATTAAAAAAAAAAAAAAGCACATTTTTTTCCTTTCTTTACTCCGTCAAGGAACAGTCCTACAGTATGAACTTATAAAAAAGGGACAATGTATAGACAGTCTATTGTTTGTCTCAAATGAGAGCCTTTTACCCAAGGAAATGAATAATCTAAATGTTTTATTTCAAATGAGTAAATACGTAAAGTGATGATTGTTATTTTGGAGAGCCTTAGTCCATAAAATAATGTCAAATTAGAAAGAGTGAGTGATTTGCTTTAAGCTGGAAATCTAAATTTTTGTACCAGACAATGCATATTCTACAAATTACATTAACTGTGGTATTAAAATTGTTAGTATCTTTGACCCTTTCTTGGCAGCAGTCATACTGTCATCCAGACAAAAAAAAAAAAAGAGGAGCACAACAGAAATTAGAATTCAATGGGTTTAAAAGGATAATAAATTATCTGCTGCTGTAAAATAATGGCTAAATGTATGATTAGCAA
Source organism: Zonotrichia leucophrys gambelii (assembly GCF_028769735.1). Lineage (NCBI taxonomy): Eukaryota > Metazoa > Chordata > Aves > Passeriformes > Passerellidae > Zonotrichia > Zonotrichia leucophrys. The sequence goes on from NC_088176.1 coordinate 22,343,714, forward strand.
AAAATAAGTTTAGATTTGCTCATTTGTATATCCAAAATAGTGATTCTTAAATAATCATGAGTGTCAATGCATTCTGCCTTCACAGATGTAGTGCAATTGAGGCTCTGGTGAAACAGCATTCAAAAGATTCGTGTTGCTTATTTTGTTTGTGGAAGTGTTAAGCTGCATGCCAAAGAGTTTTGATGTGCCGCTAGTCTCAGCTGCAACTAGACTGCTAAATCAACTGAAGGCTGTAGGCTTCTATCTGTGCACTCCTGCCCTAATCCTTAAACTGGGATTCCCTGTCATTTCTGTGAAGGTCATTCTGCTCTTTTTGGACAGAGCTGGTCAACACAGGGTTAATTTAAGAAACATCAAATCCTACAACATCATCAAAGCAGAGTGGGTGCTTTGGGATTACCTCAAGATTACATAATGTGGTCCAGAAAACATTTCTAGATATTTTATTTTTATATGATGCACTATTTTTAAAAGATCATTTATTTATTTTGTTTGGGATTTTAAATTTTTTTGCTTGTTTTTTGACCCTTAGAACAGTGCAGTCAAATTATCAGAAGATTAGGATTTCATAAGAATTTTAGTTCATCCAAAACCAGCAGAAGCCAAACCTTACAAACCTTTGTTTTCAAGCTAATAAGCAGATTTCAAGAACTGGAAGCTCTGTGAAAACACTGAATAAGCTTATCAGCACCCAGAAAAGGTATATCTATACATGTTGAATAAATTTAGAATTCATTATTGCTGTAATGATTATATCATCCATATCAGCTCATCCATCTCTTTAGCTGACAATGAGGAAGAGCCACAGGATTTTCTGTATGAAATACGCAGGCAGGGATCCTGGGCAGTCATACAGCTTCTTAAAAAGGTAAAGAGCAAACCTGGCACTCTGTGCTATAAATTTTTAAACAATCCAAAAGCTCTATTAAATTCAATAATAGAAATTATATGCTTATTGAGGTGGATTTTTTACTCAGTCTGAGAGAAAGCTAACAGAGCACAGACCAGCCTTGGTCCTGCATTTCCCTCATGATCTTACCCCTAGGTCTGCAAATGGCCCATCATACAAAGCCAACTGAGCAACTCGACACCTGTCCCTGTTTGCAAGTGTCTGGGGCGTGCTGTAACCTCCTCTCAATGCATTTTCCTCAGCAATCAGTGCTTCCAGCTCTGGTGTGGCTCCTCCTGTTACCAATGTCCGTATCAGTGTGAGGATATTGTCATTGAAGTATGTCTGCAGAGATAAAAGAAAGCTCTTTAAGCAAACACCATTAAAGTCACAACTGAAGACATCCAAATTACAACTTTTCCGGGTTTCTGCTGTTTAAAGTTCTTGGCTGTCTCTTCAAATAATTTTATATAGAAAGTGAAAAGACAGCAGCCTCCAATTACTCTATTTTCTTCTTTCCCATTAGGCTCCTATACTGGATCCTTCCTTTTAAACACCAATTCAGGCTGATTTTTATTAAAGTACAAAAATTTGAATGATTTATGTTTCCTATAATTGGTGTTAGTAGTGATGCAATGACTGCTTTCCTTCTCATCGCCCTCATGTCTAATAATGGGCTTTAGGACATGTAATTGTAAAATTCAGACCACATTTAAAGCTTACACAGGCTAGATTGCCTTTTTACTCTTGTCACCAATTCGTTGGGGAGCTGCCTTTGTGCTGCAAATGTCATTACTTATTACTGTGGCTGGACTCTAGCAGTCTAACCGATGTATTGTACTAAACATCTTATTACGAGACTTGACAGTGTTCAGACATAAGCATGTATCAATTAAACATCTTGAGTTCGTTCCAGATAAATGTATGATGAGTTTGGGATCCTGGTGGTCCTTTTAAAAAACTCTAGGGTATAGGGTAAGTGTGGTTTATTAGGGAAGATTTACTCCACACTGACATTTTGCCAGCATCTGTAGCATTGCTGGTCTGTCAGGCAAACAATGGGTATTTAAAATATTAATTTAAATCCAGATGAATGACTTTCAAGTTCACTTAAAAGTATACTGGTATAGTTCAGACATACTCAGTTAAACATCTGCAATGTATTGTACTGGGCAAAAAAAAACGTTGAACAAAAAAAGAGGAAAGACTGTCACTTATAATGTCACCAATGTCTGAGTTTTCAGAAGCTTTGAAAGTGCAAGAAACATAAAAGGAAAAAATGAGCTCACTGTAGAGTACACAGGATTGACATTACTAGATTTCAGGATTTTGTTGAATTTAGGACTTATAACAAATGCCTGTAATCCAACCAAGTAAAAATGAACAGTGAATTCTCCAACAGTGCTTGTTGTCTAAAGATAAGACTTTTAAAATAATACTTTCCAATGAAATTCACTGCTCTAGCCATATAATGTAACTGCATTTAATACATGGGTAAACTGAGGTAGAGGTTGAAATATTTTATCCTGAGATCAAAAAGCAGAACTGGCTTCCTATCCATGTTGCTTTGATATTCTTTCTTTGTATAATGAAACTTCAGTTTCATTGTTTGCTGGAGATGACAGATAAAACAGAAGAAAATGAGTTCTACGCAGCAATGTTTTTCAATTTACATTGAAGTTTCCTAACTTCAAGCTTCTCTGCTTATTTACATAGGCATATATGCCATTCACCTGTTGACTAAATTAAAATGAGAGGAACATATTCTTACTGTTATACATGCCCTAAAGCAAATACTTGCATCTCATCAACTCCAGTTATTTAAGTTAACCTGTGTAAGGCACTACATATTTTAGCTACAAAGCATATTGTAACGAGTAGTCTGACATAGGCAGAGGTTCATGAAGATTCAGCCAGTCTAAAACAACAGCTGATCTCAAATCAGCCCTTACACATGTGGATGCACTGGGTAACAATTCAAGTGTAATACTCAAACCTCTCTTAACTTATGGAAAAATCAATGTGACCCCTTGCAGGAATGTAAGTCTGGAGCGATTACATGATGTTTAATAGGAATTGCCACTGTGAGAGAGAGAAGACATTCAGGCATGATTGTTTATTTTGCAATTACTTCTTTCTTGATGTCCCAGAGATGAAATCAGAGTCACCCTCTTTGGCAACTGTGCTATACCTCTAAGGCAAAGCTAAGACCCTTATTAGCAAAGGAAGCAGCATTCATTGTGGAACAATGGCTTAATTTGGGTTTCACACCATGACTGATGTGGATGGCACCATTCAATCAGATGGATGAGTGCAGCCAAAAGACATTTCTTTTTCTTGGGTTTGTTTTTTTTTATTTTTTTTTTTGTCTTTTGTTTGTTGTTGTTGTTTGGTTGGGTTGTTTTTTTTGTTTTTTTTTCAATCGTTGGGAGAAAATATTCCAAGTTTCAGGACAAACTGCTGCAGCTTTGCATCTGATCAGAAAATGTCCAACCATAAGCAAGAATAGATGGGTGAATTGGAAGCTGTAACTTCTCACTTTCACTAAACAGGGTTGCTTCCTTCTGTACTAAAGTATTTAGCACTCCTCAAGAAAAAGCTGTCTGCCCATGCTTTTGATTGTCACAAAAATCAGATTCCTCATTACATCTTGCCAGTTTGGAACTAGGGGAACACTGAAAAGCTGAACTAGCTGATATCCATTTCCTTTGGAATAATAATACACTGAAATTAATTTGAGAGTGATCTTCTACTTGCTCTGTGGGAGGGTACATGGCCTGAATATGCCAGTACTTATAAGAAACTGATCTACAGAATGTCTTTGGAAAGGTGCTGTTGTACTTAAAGTAACAAGGCACTTTCCAGTGATGGAAAAGAATCCCTTTTGTTGAGTGTAAAATCAAAACTGAAGAAATACTTGTTTGCTATTGTCGTTAACCAAACCCCACACTGGACATGTGTGTGATAATGCTTTAATCAGCATCTGGAATGAGAGCATGAAATAGGTGTATTCTAAACACAGAAAAAAAGAAATGCATCATACACACTGAAACTGGGTAAATAGCAAAGAAATTGTGACACAGATATCTGAGCTAGCAGTGCCACCTAGCCTTTGCTTCAGAATTGTAGAGCAGCTCTTTCAAATGTTTCAAGGATGCTTTCCTATTTGTTCAATCATTTTTAAAGTATAATTACCAGAGTGCTTATGTTTTGCAGTTAATGCTGTCATGTCTTTTAAACTAATTGGTCTTCTACAGAAAATTTAACTGAAAATTAGCACATCTTTTAATAATATTGCTTTAACTTTAATAGCACTTTGCCTTTCATTTATAATTACACTAAAATTCTCATTTTTCAAGTTATATCTGCCTTTTTTGTGTTTGCTAGTGGGTTTTAAATGAATTTCTTTTAAGAAGACTCCTCCTCCTCCTCCACCACATGTGGTTTTTAACCTCACTTTCAAACAAATACTTTAAGTTGCTTTTCTCATTGAGTTGGAGGAATAATATACATCCAAACCTGAGGAATGACTAAGCTAACATCAGTAATTCACACCAATAACAAAAGAGTCTTTGAGACAGAATAAACATCAGACAACAAATAACAGCATTTCAGCATTTGAAAATCTATTAATTCTTAAACTATTGTCCAAACTTTAAAGAAGTTTGGGATGCTTTAAGTTACAAGATGCTGTTTACTAATTCTCTGAACAGAATTGCATGGAAAATAGTCTTGTGTTCATAACAAAGATTAGAATAGTTTCTTTTCTGTATAAATAAGACTGTGAGGATCCCTTAGGGAGAATTCTTGAGTATGGGACATAATGAAAAGTTATTTTTAACTGTTTTAATGATTTTCTTCCATTCTGTACTTCTGTTTACATGAAGAAAAAGTAGGATTTGATAATACAGAAAACAATCAACACCTGAAGTTCTGGCACAAGGAAATGGACTCCAGGGTAGTGAATGTTAAGTGGTACCACCTGTCTCCAGCAGCACCTGGGTCTGCTGCAGTGCAGGTGTGGGAGGGACCCCAGCCTGCCACCACTGCTGCAGTGCTTCTGTGCCAAGGGCAGGAATGGGGAAGCTTTGGCTCTCAGGCCAACTGCTCAAACCTTTGAAGGTTCTGTGGGTTGAAAACTGGTTTCCTTGCATGTACAAGATTTTATGGAATAACTGTCCCAACAAGACCCAGAAAGAAGCCCTTCTGCTCAAATATTTGCTCCTTTATCTTATGTCACATAACTTTTATATAGCTGAAGATAACATTTTTAAAAACCAGTTAATAACCTAAAAGATGCTTCCAATCCCACACTTTTTAGTTACAGTTCACTTAGTGAAAGGCATGCTCTGCTTTCCAGAAGTGGTGTTGCCTTGAGACTGACAGACAATGTGTATTATTTCCCTGGGTTTGCATATGCAACGAAAAAATAAATATTAATATATCAGGCATTTAAGTACCTGATGGCACTAGATGTCTTTCAAAGACATAGCAATGATTAGCTGGAGCATTTTAACAATAGCCTCTGCCAGAGTTAAAATGTGAACCAAGCCCAGAGCCTTCCCACAGAGCACAGGAAAGCTCTTGAAGCAAACCTGTGAGATCACTGCTCCCAACTCATCAACAACATAGTGCAGGTTCTGAGCTGGTTATTGTCCTCTGAGCTACTGCACTGTGAATCCTGGCCTTGTGGGAAATACTGCCTTTGCTGCAAAGCCAAACTGGGTGTACATGACCAGTACATGGCACTTTGAAAACCAAACTACATTAAGCCTTTTACCTTTGAAATAAGGAAATAACAGAAAATTTCAAACTTAAAATATCCAGTACTGTCATCTTATAGGAAATAACTGCTAAACCAGCAGAATGTAAAGATCTCCAGCAGTCAGACTTGAATTAGAAAGTTACCACATTTTCTAATCTAAGATTCATGAGTTGGGTTTAATGCATTACTTCAAAATTATAAAACTATAAAAAATAAAATTATAATTTAATACTGATTAATACTGCATAATTATTACTGTCCAATAACAAAATACTTAGGCAAATTAATTTGAATATATTTTGTAGCTTTTTTTCCCTATATGTACATCTATATGCATGTTTCAAATGACCCACAGCCCAGAAATAATATGTTTGCATGGCTATTACTCGACTTTTGTTTTACTACAAAATCCCACTACTGTGGGAAGAGATTGATTCTTAAAGGAGCAGTTCATGAAAATTTGCATTGTACACTATATAAGCAATTTTCATTACACAGCTATCAACAGAAATCATAAACTGCAATTTTTCTATCAAAAATAAGCAGTAAAACCCACTGCATCACTAAGTAGATAGAATAATGAACTATATACTTGTCTCCAAATGGCAAAAGGCGGCAGCGTGCACATTGTATACTTCTTACAGAAATCCTGTGCAACTAATAGGATGAAAGCATGACTACAGATCTCACAATTTAGGGAGGATTCGGGGTTCAGTTTCCCATACTGGAAAGTATGAAGTTAGACATGTTAAATAGAAGCTGTTTGCTAAAACCAAGTGTACTTTAGGAAAAAAAGATAATAAAGGTAAGAAATAACATAGTGAAAACAGATTAGTTTGTGTGAGAAACACTCTTTTCCTTGGAGAAGAAGTAAAAGGATAACACACCTTCCCCATGAGAATATGGATAGTAAAGGGAAAGCATCTCACACATTTTACACTTTCTGAGTGGTCAGGAAGAATTGTTCTTTTCCAACTCCTTGCTGGGCCTTTGAGGAATAAAGAGAAAATAACACTGCCACTGATCAGAAAACTGGTGAAAGAAAAGACAGGATAGTGAACAATTCTAACTGACTGAGTCCTTGCCTTTCTTCTTGATTAGTATTTTTTTGAGAATTTTCTACTCTTGTTATCACATTTCTCTGACTTCAGGCTGCACTGTCCCTGACACATAATATCACCACTTAGATATGAAAATGTTCAGAAAAAGGACTTTTATAGAATGTAACTGCAAAAACAGAGGGCATGTTGTCCAAAACTAAGAGTTTATAAAAGCTAGCAATAACTAAAAACACTAAAATTTCTGAACAGGAATGCTGTACCTATTTTTTATTGCATCACTATTATTTACTTGAGACACCTTTGCACAAGGAAGCAATAATGTCCACAGTATCTCACTCTTTCTGCGGCAACCAGAAGGATTAACCCTACTTATTCTTGATTCTGAAATGCCCTACTGAGCAATACATTCAGAGACATTGACTTAGATAATAATGAGAGTATATAAACAGCTCTAAGTAAACATTTGGAACCTTCATGTTAAATTATGCCCATTTATAATGTGCATATATAAATTATATAACTATATAATAATGTATATAATAAAATTTTATCTGTGTAGACTCATTTATATGTGGATCAAACATATGGAAAATATAGCAGGGAAAACTGCAAAATACAGATACATAAATATGAAATACAAATAAAAAAAAATAAATCATAAAGATCAAAACACATTTTTCTTAAAAGCAAAAAAGTTTCATTCTGAATTCATGTGAAGGTCAGACTTGGCTCCTTTAGAGAAATGCATCTGCTCATATATGGTGTTAGTTGGGGTCTACAACAGATCTTTCCCAGCCCTATGGAACTTTATTCCAGGGGGAGCTCAGAAAGCCCATGCTCAGATTTTAAAAAGACTATGTCCTTGCTATATCTAGCAGAGTTTAGGGTCCCTCTGGATGAAGTGTAGCTCACACAGAGCAAGACTGGTCTGGAAACTTGGCCGATATGAGGAGGATGAAAAGGAGCATGACCGAGGGGCTTGCTTCAGAACTGTGCTATGGCTGCAAACAAAAGCCCCAGTGTAGACATAACCAAAGGCCACCATCTGTAGTTTCTGGCAGGCACTGAAGTTTTGATTCATAAGGAAATTCATATGAAAAAGAGAGGATAACCTCTCTTCACACAAATAGAGTTCATGAGATGTGTACAATGGCTTTTGTGGGGTTCTATCAGTGTCCCCCAGCACTCATACTCAGAACATTGCTCATAGCTACAGGAAATTAAAAGCTCAAAACACAGTTGATGCTGTCTGACAAGAATGGTGAGCACAGGGACTGACACACTGAATTTGAGTCTGGATTTTAGGCAAAAGGGACAATTTTTTTTTGAAAGCATGATTCTTAAAACCTGACACGAGACTGTTTCCTTACAAAATTGTGGACTCATGGAAGTCATAGATATCTCAGTTAGAGTGTCCAACTAAGAAAATAACCTAGCTTAGGTTCCAAAATTCTCTTGACACCTAAGAAAAAAGTCTCTTCTCCTGCCTACCTTTGGAAAAGATTCTCCACCTTCACTTTCTTTCACAGGAAGGGAATGGAAAAGATTTGTTTGCTTACTGCGCTCATGAGGGAGTCCAGCACGCTGACAGCAAATGCGGTTCCACAAGCAAAAGGCTGCGTGAGATACAGTTCTGTGTCGGGATCATCATCATCATCTTGGTCCAAGAACTGAACATTTGAATCATTTACTGAAAATAACAAAAATAATATTAAGAGTAGAAATGAAAGGTGTTTCTGGGTCACCAGCACGTGACCTAACACATCACACAGCCAAAGAAAAAGAAACGGCATATGTCTGGAAACACAGACTTGTGTCTTTGACGTCACTGAAAATGAAATCAAGATGGATGTGAAAATGTGCATTTAAAAATCTGTTGCTCGTTATCTTGCTTGTAAGAGGTGACACTCTTGTTCTTGACATGTTCCTATCCCTTTCCTGGAAAGCAGCTTCGTGGCACCAGTTGCCTGCGCTCAAAATGAGATATATGATAAACTTGTATATTGAGACAATCTTGGTATATTGGCTGAGGCTGTATGCATGTAGAGTTAATGTGAAATGCTATCACAAGATACAAAGTTAGAACTCCATTGTAAAATAGAGGCTGTCAATAAAATTCTGATATAGCCCACAGGCATCTGTTAGATGTGCTGCTGTGATTCTTGCTGGAGTGGTGTTAATGCACTTAGGGCTCAAAAGAGGATAAACTGTCCCTTTAACATGCATCTATCTGAATGAATGAGCAGTTATTCTCTTGCAGCACTGCCTTTTGTTCAAATATTTGTCTCTATAACTTCACTTTCTCAGCCACAAATTCTACATTAGCCAGTGTGAAAAAGAGCCTAAATCAGGCTGGTTTAGAGAAAAGCCCAAATAAAGTAGTATTTGTCATTTTGACTTTCTCTGGCATTTCATTGTCACAGTTAAGCCCTCTGCCTCCAACCCATTCCAACTAAAAATAGTTGTTTCCTTGAGATCAGTGTATCAAGTGGATCGTATTTCATGAAATATTTCATTTCCATATTAGTCTCCCTCAGGCATGAAAGCACAGACTGCTTAGCTATGCCATTGAAATACCCTTCAGCTTACTAAATGACAAATTAATTTCAGTTCCCATGCAAGAAAGGGAAATGAAAAAGTTTTTGAGCATTTGAAACTGCACACACTGATGATATCCCTATTCCCCATGTGAACACATCTCCTGAGCCACCCCAGCAAACTTTGAAAATAACATGAGAACTGCTGTTAACTTGATCAGATTTCAGCTCTAGACTTCTAAAGCCAGAAATGATTCTGCCTACTATTCTGATCTTCCTTCTCATACAGTTTCAATTCTTCCCATACAGTTTTCTTGTACATCCACTGCTTTTCCAAACTCTCTATACTACTGTGCTTGCTATGTTTAACTTACAAAACATCAATTACTGCAGATAAAGCCTCATGATAGCTGTCTAAATGAGATGAGGAGAGAATTTAAAACTCTTGCCTTTGCACCTACTGATGTAATTGTTAAAACATAACACCTTAGTACTGTAATAGGAGAAATGGTCTGCCCTGGTAATCAGAAGACTTGCATCCAAGAAAACACCAGGATCCACAATACTTCTTTTCTAGTACAATACCTATCAATTTAGGTAGATTTTTAAGCAATATAGTGTTTGAAAGCCTGCTGTATCAAAATGTACTTTTTGAACAGCTTGCACCTCAGTTTAATGTGCTAGTTGAGAGTAGGCACCATTGACAATAGCACTCTTTTTCCACTTCCATCGGGCAGACTAACACCTGACACCGTGCTAGCCATGCATGGGGTCAGTTCCTGAGCTACTAAAAATCTACCACGAGTTCTGCAGGTGTGTGTTTATCCTCAGTATCTTTATCTTCCTGACGCAAGTTAGCACACTGGGATTTGTGGGCCAGGAGAGCTGGGTGCCAACGGGTGGTGCTGTGCCATAGGGAAAAGCTCATCAAACGCTGCTCCAAAGGCTGGTGAGAGCACCCTGTGTTGAGAGGGAACCACGCAGGAGCCTGGCTGCTCCTCTACAGCTTCAAAACCTGAGCTTCTGAGAAAAAGCCTTACTCTACAAAATAAACAAAAAAATAGCTCGAGGGAAAGTATGATGCTTGGGGTTTTTTCTGGTATCTTTTACTTCTTCTTGGACTTCCTGTGAAAAGCTGCTAAGGCATGTCCACGAAATTGACAACAGGCTGAAGTAACAAAAAGAAAGAGAAAGAAGAGAAAAGGAGAAAGAAATTGGTGTAGGAGAGTGAGGGCCAGGGAGGTGGGGACTTAGGCCAAAAAAAATGAATTGGTGAGGAGGTGCTATGGAAACAGCCGGCAGGTCAGACGAGTGTGATCAAAGGTTTACTGATGCTGCGTGAAAAAAAATCATTAAGAAGACCAGAACAAGACAGTCAATTTCAACCAGAACCACAAATAAAACACATTCAAAGCAGTGCCATGAGGGTAGCCCCTCTGATACAGCCAGATAAATAAAGGAAAAGCTGATGACAGTAAGAACAACAACAGAAAATAACACAGTGATGTGAAGGAAAAAGGCACTTCTTACCCAGTTCAGTTATCATTAGAATGTGGGTTCCACTGTTTTTTTCCTGACTGATTGAAACCAAAGGCAGAAGTTTGCCAGGCTTAGCTAGTAAGTAAAGTATTTAGGGGGGAAAGAAAGTACAGAAAGAGAATAAAGTAAGGGAAAAAGACAGGTAAGGCTCTAAAAAATAAAACTGAAAAAGAAAACAAAAGGACAAAGGACCACAAATCAAGTTTGTATTTGCCATGAAAGAAACAGAACAGCTTCTGCACTTCACATCACACCGCTTGACAACATAAATACCCACAGCTAGAGTGGAAATCAGAGTCTAGTTACCTACCATCATCATATTCTCAGGAGTGAAATATCTCATACTATTATACAGAGTTTGGTTGCACATGATTAAACAGTTTTGGACCATGAAGAAATAAACAAATGGCCTCTTACAATTGATTAAATGCACAGGAAATATCTGCTTATACTTACTCTGGCCTTTTTTCCTTTTCTAATCTTAGCCCAAAGACCCTTGCTTGTTTGTTACACTATGCAAAAATCATCTTGTCTGATAGAATATTTATTTAAGAAAATGGAGAAAACCCAAAGGAGGGAAATATATTTCAGTTATTCAAATAAAGCGAATCAACTGTTCCTAAACTTTCTTTTGAGAGAGTAATTTAAAACACTTATCAAAAGAGAATATGTAACAGTATGGGTAATTTTTCTGTATCTACATAACAAGGAAAGTGGGAAAAAGACATGGGAATGTATATGGAAGGATAAATTTTTGCTTTTCTTACCTAGCTCTGTTATAATAGGGATATTGGCTCCTGTTGTAATGGAGGGTTGACGTAAAAGGCCATGGACTGGACTATTGTCTGGAGATGTCCTATCCATCCCTGGAGGTGTAAAGCCTAAAAGGAAGGAAAAAAAATGAAGAGAGAAAAATAGAGACTGTTTACAGAGGACAAACTACATGCAAAAAACCCCTCCCCCGAAAAAAAAAAAAACAACAACAAAAAACAAACCATTCCAAAGCAAAAACCTTTGCTTAAACAGCAATTAAGATTTTAAAGAGTACTGTTTGTAAATGGTAATACAACCATGAGGAACGAACTGCTTCCATTAGCCAGTTTTAGGTTTGAGCAGAAATCAAGATTTAAAATTATCCAACTGTTTTCCAAGAGCACTACCACCCACACATAGCAGGGTCTTTGTAATTTTCATGTGTACCATCTATAATATGCATTTCTATGAGGACTACAATTGTAGGAATACTGGGATGGAAGGGTCCAGTCTACAAGACAGAAAGATAGGATGAAAGGAAAGTGACACAGGTTTTCAAATGTTATGTGAGAAGATTGCTTGAAAAGAACTGGAAAGGGTGACAATTTGAAGGAAATAAAGGTGGAAGAAGAAACATGTTGGAAGGCAGTCACAGAAAAAAAAAAAACTGGGAGACCAGCAACATTCACCTTTAAAAAAGAGTGTTTTCAGCCAGATTGCCTACTGTTTGAAATGGAGCTCTTGACATTGAGTGTTTTCATCTTTTTTTTTTTTTTTTTTTTTTCCTTCAAACAAAAAATACCCAAACAAAACCTTTTGGAGTTTGATTGTAAGTACTGAAAAATGGGTAGTTATACAAAAGCCCATGCAATAGCAGGCCTGGAAATTCACCACTGAGACTGACTAGTGCATTCCATCCCCCTTTTCCAGTAAAGCTATAGAAAACATGTGAATGCTCATTTAATGTCATTGCAGAAGTGATGGTAAAGCTAGAAAGTGACTTTATGGTTTCATAGACCAATAGACCAATATCAAGGCAGCATTTTTACACAAATATTTGTCTGCTAGGAACAAAATTGAGCCAAGTTTACTTCAAACACACTTAAAAAAAAAAAAGACATTCCATTTTTTTTTGTTTCAATATTATTTCCAAGTTCTTTGACTTCACACCTGACATCCAGGTGACAGACCTTTGGTCCTTTGTCACTAGTGCTGAATTCTCCATACATTTATTCTCAACTTATTCACAGCAAAATCAATTCCTGACTTAAATTCATAATTTCTTGCAGTGTGGAAGTTGTTTCACTCCATTAAATTAATGGATACATTCACCTGGTACTGAATTCAGAGGAAGATCATATGATACCTTGCCTTCTATTTGGGGACCAATTTACAGGAAATCTCTAAACTAAATTGTAGTTGTTAGCATACCATACTGGTTTATATTGTCTTAAGGACTTACAGTTCTCTTCCAGTGATAATTACATCACTCTTAAACTGCCCCTAAACTACAAGGACCGTGAGATCTGGGCTTCTTGATTTAATGGGATTTAATGTTCTCCTTCCATTCATCTATCTCTATGTTTTGTCTGTATCACATTGAGAAGATACAGGTAATGAAACTAGAATCACTGGGAAGACACTTTCCTAGCTCTGCAGAAGGTACTGGTAAGAATTTCATTCTCACTATCACAAGAAAACTAGATGCAACATAGTGATTGTACAGACAGGATAGCTTAAAAAGAGAGTGAAAAGTCTGTGAAGAAATTCCTCAGGAGAAAAGAAGTGGATATGATATCTTCAACGGGCTTGTAAGACAAAAACATTGCCATAGGGAAACCTAAGTCAGTAGAGAAATTCTATATAATATCATCAGTGGATAGAAAATCTTTATAAAGCAGATTTCTTAGAGGCAATCAGAAATGTTAACAGTCATTCATGTCACACCACCTGTGGTGCTGAACTCACAAAGACCAGCTTGGTGACAGGGAGTTGTGGTCCCAGCCAGTTTCAGTTTGCAGATGTTTCCTTGTATCTGGCACTATGACTGAGAGCTGTTCTGGCCCTTTGAATGTTTATCTCTTCGTGGCAGAGCCTGAGATTCCTCAGGCTCACCAGTCTGACAGATGTCTTTCAGTCACCACCTTGTAAGTTACAGGTAACACTGACTCTCTCACAACAGCAGAAAAACTGAAGTGGGACTCCAAGGGGAGGAAATGCTATCTGAGGACAGGAGGGTGTTAGTGTGACACCTCCTTCTGCAGCAGGATCCAGTGTCTTGCATTGTATTGTGGAATGCATTCTTTTAGGAGATGCAAGACACGGCCTTTTTGTCACATTAGAAAAAGCTCAGGTAGCTGCAGATTCCCTGGGCAGTTAAGGTGGCAGGCCCAGTTGGGTCCCCTGCTGAATTACAAGTCAAAATGGCAACATGATGACTTTTCATGCTCACTTATATAAAAATAAACAAAACTAATATTGTTCTCATGCACTCCAGGGATTATACTGCTGGGACTATCCCTGGAGGCTCTACCTCTCCCTTTTTTCCTGAAGCCTCTTACCCACATCTCAGGACACGCTTCCTAAACCACCTCCTAGTGAATCAGGCCCTTCAGGTGGTAGGAGCACAGCAGTATTTCCCTGCCAGTTAAAAGCAAATTGAAGTAAGCTAGTGTATGTAACTCAGCCAAATGTGCAGGTTCTTCTTGCCTCCCCTTCACTGCAACGTGCACATACACAGACACGCACACTCTCCATCAGAGGCCATTTGTAGCCACCTCTCTAACCCTTAGAATATCTGTCTTCCTGGGATGGTGTCAGAAGATTGAAGCAAATGTGGCATTTTTGTTAGACACAGACTGTCAGAAGCTCTGTAATTGCACACTGCACACATAGTGCATTCAGTCTGAAATGCAGGAAGCATGTTAAAGGGATTGTGTTTTCTCCTTGAATGAAAAATAGACTCATGCCTTAATATTATTCATCCTACTGTCTTGAAAGATGTGAGAAGTATCTGATAATTTAATTTCCTTGCTCGTACTTAATTCAGACACTTCTAGAAATATAAGAATTGTGGAATATTTTCAGGAAGAGGAAATATTTGGGGATTTTGTGTGCTATCAAACACCCTCAAGACACATTCCTGCTCCCAAGTCACAAACTAATTTCCATACACAGGCTGTCTATTTTTTTCCTCCAGAAGAGAAAGCAAAAAAAAAAAAAGTGCAGGAAACTAACCTGCTTTATCAGAACTTTCATTTAAAGGCATGAAAAACTACAAGTGACAGCTGTGCAGATTCAGTGAATGTGACATTTTTGAATTTCCTCAACTTGACAAGTAAACACCTTAAATCGGTAATGCTATATGCATAATACATGACCTGTATTTTGACATCCATCATCAAATGCTGACTTGAGAAAATACAGGTTTGTACGTCAAGGAATAGCACCCATAAAGCAGGGAGAAATTCAGGTCACAGGGTATTAGGAAAACTCTATTTCATTACAGAAGCTGAAACAAGCTAAGGCATCAGATTTAAGATCCATTTTCAGCTGTGAAAAGATTCAATTCCTCTGCACAGACCATTCATTTAGAAATGACATGCTTTCCTCACAGCCTCTTTTCATTTTCCTTTTCATATTCCATTTTCTCCTTCAGTCCCCAAACCTTGTTCCATTAATGCTCATAAAAATCGTAAAACAGGGCTGATAGTTGTGATCTCACAAACACAGCATCTCCTTGTTCTGCAAACAACTGGGGGAGCTCTGGCTACAATTGCTTAACGGGAGCAACCTCTGCAGTAAAACTCACATGTCTGTGCAAGTCTGAGCACAGCGCCTGTGGAAGGAAATGCAGTGACAGTGAGGAGACTTCTGGAGAAGGGAATTCTCTGTGCCAACAATTAGGAGGTAAAGCAAAATCATATCAGTTCCAGCAGTCACTGCAGCTGGTACTAAACTGCTGTACTGGGAGAGTGCTTCACTGGCTTTACCTCAGGCCATGAGCTTTTTTCCCACTGTGGAACTTAGTTGTCAGTCACAGTCAACCCACCACCACTGGCTGTAGTGATAATCACTACAACATAGAGTTATAGAATCATTTAGGTCTGAAGTGTCCTTCAAAATCATCAAGCCCAACCACTAACCCAGCACTACCAAGTTCACCACTAAACCATTTCACTAAGTGTCACATCTAAATGTCTCCCAAATACCTCCAGGGACGGTGACTCCAACCTTCCCGGGCAGCCAGGGAATGTTGTTCCAATGCTTGACAACCCTTATAATGAAGAAATTTTCACTGATATCCAATCTAAACCTCCCTTGGCACAACTTGAGGCCATTTCCTTTTGTCCTTTCACTGGTAACCAGGGAGAAGTGACCAGCTCCCAGCTCACTACCACCTCCTTCCATGTAGCTGGAGACAGCAATGAGGTCTCCCTTATCAAACTGAGGAAGCCTCAATAGGAGGCAGCCCACCCCTCTCTGTCTCTGAAACAAGATACTGCCAAGAAGTGGATTAAGAATATCACAGCTCTGAGAGGAACACAGGTTTTGAGCTCCTGACGTGCTCCAAATCAGCAAGGCCTGGCAGTCAGCAGTCACTGACTCTCTCCTGGCAGCAGCATCCCTCCCTGACAGGAGGGGCTCCCATGTCCCTCCTCAGCTACCTGCTCTGAAGGAGTTTGAGCCTCCTGCAGTTCTCTGCAGAAAGCTGATGGTTCAACGTCCTGACTTTGAGCAAAGAGCATTTCCCAGCTCCCTTTAAGATACTACTGCTCACAGAAGTAGGCAAAAACTAATCAATTACATCAGAAGCAAAAATCTAAGTCTTTAAGATGTTCTCACCTTTGTGGAAAGAGAACACAGGGGAAATTTCCTTGGTAATAGCAGGCAAGCTCTTTTTACCAGGAGATGCTCTCCTGCTCTGAGCTCAGCATGGCCAGGTGGCTATGAAACCTCACTGTCCCTTGCAAAATTCCACCAACAAAGGGACGAGCAGCACTGGGCTCATGTGCTCTGTGCCTCTTGAGCCAGCTGACCTGTGGTCCTCCCAGGGAGGCACTAACTGTGTCTCAGCAGTAACACGCAGGTATTCTGAGACCCACAGTGGCACTGCAGTGAAGTTCAAAATTAAAGAATGCTGTCATGGCTAAACATGCCTTTTTTTCACTGAAAGAACCACCAATTTTGCTCTGCTTATGTGTGAGCAACTGGCCTGCTGGCCAAATGATCTGCTGATTGTGCTGCTCATAAACCACTAATTTTTGTTTCTTTGCAGGTCACTTAACTGAGTAATGTCCCACAAAATGCAGGAAAGTTTGCTCTTCATAGCAGTAAATATATTCTTAGAGTTTGCTGAGGGGACCAATAAAGGTTCACTGGGGTTTTAATGTAGAGAGAAATTTGTCTTGTGGATGTGCACTGCTTCTGTTCCACTGACTCCACCAAGACCCAGATGGACATATTCACAAAAATGGACTTTTATGCTACATTTATAAGTTATCCTCCATTCTTAAGGACCATAAAGGATCCTTTATGAGTCTTTTTCCCTTTTTCTCTGCCCCTTTCTTCTTTTTCTCCCTTCCTTTTCAAAGATATACATTTTACTAAACTGGAACTCTGTGCAGGCAGAAGGCACTATCCCAAATTGAAAATCCACTTGACAGACCTAAATGTTGTGGCATTGTTATTAAAGCACCTTGTAAATTGATAGCACCCTTTAAATAATGCTATTTTAGGGAAAGATGTCATGGCATTCACTGGGTGATATATGCATTAAAGTCCTCAAATATAATTTAAAAAGCATATGTACATCCAGCTACCTCTGGTTCACCTAAAGAATATGAGACAACAATAATATTTTGAGCAAATATTAATAACATATAACTGGTGAACTGCCAAACACGCCCTCAACAGGTTATCATGCAGAAATATGGGACAAGTATTTTCATTAAGCAGAGGCAGCCAAAAAGAAATAATTCTCAGAAAGGACCTCACAGTTGTATCCCTTTGCTACTGTTTGCTGACAATGTCATTAATATTCCTGTGAATTCAATTGAATGATAGACTATACCTGCTATTCTCCAAAGTACAGCCCTTGGGTATACCTGGAAAGTTCAGCAGCAGTCATGCAGCTAAAGAGCTGCTGACATTCATGGGAATCTGTTACAGCCATTCAATTTAGAAACAATTCTAGCTTCAGTGTCCCATGGGGTCTGAGACAGAGAGCTGTAGTTTGGCCTGAGAACCTGGAAATCCTAAATTCTGGCTTCAGTTCTGAGTTTTACTGTGATTTGTGCTGAATATCCAATAATCTCTTGGAGATTATCGCTAAAGGTCTGGAAAAGGAGGCCAGATGTGACTACACAAGCTCCCAGCTCTCTCAGAGAGAGCATCTTCAGAGATGCTCCAGGCCCAAACATAGGCCAAGATAAATCTACAGAAAGTGGAGGCTGAAGAAGGACATCTTTCTCAACTTTAGCAACCCTCCAATGCTTTGGGAATGTAACAACACTGGAGCTTTGAACTCTGAGAGACAACGTCACAGAGAACCAGCTGCCACTTTCTGCCAAGAAAGAGCTCTTCTGTAATGTCCCTGTGCTCACTTTCTGCTGGATTACAGAAACCTACAGTGAAAATATCCAAATCAAAGCTCTAATGGAAGCACAGGGCAGTGGGTTCAATGCTAGTTTCTGCTCCCCAAAGTGTGAGATCCATTCCTGGATGAGTTAGTGGCCCCCTGTGCTGAAAGTGTAAATGATTTATAGGCCTGCAGGTTCTTGGGCTGCTCTAACAAGGTAGGATTAAGCTGTAAAAACAAAGATCAAGAGAAGGATTGGAGTTTCATCATCTTGAGGTCTAGCATTGAATCACACCACATTGATTCCATTTCAATTGTGAACAGCATAATATATTAGAAAAGTGCAATATTTTAAACCTAGGGCAGAATTATGTATAACTTAGAGGGGTCTGTTAACAGGTACTTATATAAATCTCTTCCCAGTTTCAGTGCCGTTTTGAGTTTCACTATCATACACACCCAAGAAACAAAGTCCACCTGAAACTGCCTAGGTTTTTTTGTGGTTGGCTTTGTAGGAATCTTTTTCCCTTCACAAAATCTTATGTGGTAATTACCCAGACCCTAACTCTGCCAAGGTTCATCACAAGCTTACACAACCCAAAATTACCAAAAAAAAAGGGCTTTCTTTACTAATACTTTGCAGAGCACAGCCTTAATGTTCACTTCTTCCTATTTTTCTCACTTTAAGCAAGATTATACGTACTTGCTAGCCATAGCACCTCCCTCAAGTCTGCCTGAATGGAAACTCTATTTCTCTATGCAGTAAACAAAATTAAATTTGCTCTTTTTAGCTACTTTTTTATAATTTTTATTTTTTAATATTTTCTTCTCCTCATTTACTATTCAATAGTTTTCTTCACTAGGTGCTTCTAGGCCACAAAGTTAGTAGCATCTAACTGTAGCACAGGTTTGCAGCTAAAATGATTTAGTATACAACAATGCCAAACTCCTTTCAGTTTAATCATTAGTCAACTCTGTATATTTAGACCTCAGGCAAAAATAAATATGCTGAATAAAAATTATCAAATAAATTAAGCTGCATTACCTATTTTAGAAAGACAGGTATTCAATAACTAGAAACAAAATGGAAAACTCACCACTAAAAATGATATATTGGCATGTAAGACAAGACTCTACACTAAGTCATTATATCAAAAAAGTGAGTTTTTCCTTAGTGTAAAAGGAAGAGCAAAGACAGATATCATAGCAAGTAATCAATTCAAATATATGAAAAATAAAAGTAACAGTGTTGTCCAACATCTGATTGGCAACTACTGAAACATAAATTAAACAAATTTCCCAATGCTGCTTATGAGAAAATTATGTAGATTAGAATTTGATTAGGTTTATATCATGAGACTCAATTTGGACTTTTAATCTATTAAGCTCCAATAAATGAGGCATCTGAATAGCTCCCCTGAGCAGCAACAGTAATAACGACAGCAGTCATTTTTTGGAATATATATTCTGAAAATTTCTTTAGCAGACGAGTCCACATCTTTAAGTACAATTACTTTGTAACTTCCACAAAAAATTCAGGTGTTTGCAGTGAGGAAATGGATACGTACAAAATGCTTAAACAGACATTTTATGATAATCAACATCTGTCACTCTGTTCTAGCAATATTGATTTTCCATCAACTTGGACTTACTTACGGTCGACTTCATGGCCTGTGTGGGCTAAATAGTGCCAGCAGACTTGCAAATTACTCAAGCTGGAACTGAGCTGGAAACCTATGGTAAAACACCATTAATTTCTCTACAGGCTGTGTCAAAACTAAAATCCCACATTCAAGGCTGTCTTGGGGATCAAAGATTGAACTGTGAAGGCCATAGCACCATTTTATCAAAGAAATCTGAACTGAATTCTCAGAGCTGAGCTTTGACACAGGTTGGACTCAGATCAAGACCACCTCTAATTTATCTGGCAGGTATGCTTCATAGGCCCTCCTGCATATTTCCTGCAGTCTAATCTATTTGCAAGTATACAAAAGCTCCTCTTCTATATTGCTCTATATTGTAAAATGCAACTTCTCAAAGCCTGCTGACTAGAGAGCCCATTGTGCACATGTCCTGTCCTGCCAGATTTCACCAAATCCTAGAGAAGCTTTAAGTGGACAGGTTGTCCTATGCAGATAGTCAAGTGCCAGTAGGCAGGTGATTAAAAAAAAAAATTTAAAAATGTCAGGGCTTTATTAAATGCTCATAGTGAAGGAGCATGGATCCTGTGTTCATGTACGGATATATTCTCTTTAAAAGAGGTTTTAACATGGAATTTAATGCTGGCACTCAAGCTTTCAGCACGCCACTACAAAGGTTTTCTGCAAGCCAAAACTTTTTACCAGTACTCCAAATTGAACATCATAAATAAGGAAAAAAATCCCAGTCATGCTCTTTGTCATTCAAATACTGCCTTTTGTAGCACACAACTTCAGAGTAGCATGTCTGTTAAAGACATCTTTGTAGATACCATGTGTGAAAATGAGTATCAGGTTGATTTTAACTATACCAGTCTATATAATGCTAACTCAACCAACTTCCCCTTGGAAAGCACAAGAAATCACAACCTTTTCTTTTTACTCCTTTTTTCTTCACCATTTCAAAAACCCAAATACAAACTGCACAGCTGTGGAATCAGGAGGAATCTGAAGTAGCTTTCCATTTGAATATTCTTGAATGCTGTACCAGTAGCGATATATTAGCTACTGATAGTACCTAAGGTTGTGTCAGTAAAACTGCCTGAAGATCAGCAGTGATACCGCTGGTGCCAGTGGGTTCACCCAACCTGTAAAGTTGGAAACCCCTGCTTCAGTCAGAATCAAGAGTTCAGAGAGCAACTCATGCCTCTGATGGCCATATCCAAAGCATAGAGTCAGCAGTGTAAATAAAGAGGTTATTTGCTCAAATATACCAAGAAAAAAGGAAAGGTATTCAAAAAACCAGTGAGGTAAAGTCTGCTCTTAAGAGAAAATTCCATTGCTAAGTCTGCACTGTTTTGGCTCACTGTCTTTCTCCTCTTACAAACATTAATCTTAAAAAGAAAATGAATTCCTTATCATGACAGAATGACTCATTATTTTATCAGAGTTTTTTCTAAAATCTATAAGAGTTTTCCTTACCTCTGACAGCTCAGTCTTTTTATATTTAAAGAAGTATCTGCAGAAGTGTCTCTACACCACCTCCTTACTTATTTTATTTATATGGGATTCAAAACCCATTAAACTAGCAAACAAGCTGGTAAAAACAGTGATAACAGTAAAATATAATGTGGTATTCTTTAAGTAGTGAAAATTAAATGGCAATCATAAAATGTATACTACAGTATCCAGTCACAGTACAGACATCCTGAAAACTTCCAGCAGTTTTTTGTGGGGTTTTATTTGTGTTGGTTTGGTTTATTGTGGTTTTTTTGGTTGTCAGCACTGCCTACGTATTATCATCCATGAATCTAAACACTACTTTAATGTCTACAAACACTTAATACATTAACTTTCCTATCTATTATTCCTTAGTAGAGAGTTAAATGAGTTGATAAAAAATAAAATGTTTTCTTCCTTGTTTTAATTTAATTAGTACCAATATCAGTGGAAATAGCTCTCCTTACAATTAGGCATTTTGAATATTTCTGAGAGTTTTTAGTATATTTATTATTGTTTGATAGGATTCTGAGAATAAATATTCAAGTTGCAATGTGGGCTTTTGTTGCTAAGAAGTAGTTTAAGAAGTGGTGATTTTGGGCCAATCTAAAATATAAATCTGCAGATAAGTTGTAAAGACTGATTTACATGTGACATGTGAGTAAGTTGCCATTAAAGAAAATCTAGACCCAGTCCAAATTTTTAGAAGCACTCTGTCTATATAATTCAGTCTACCTCTGGAAATGGAAGATAGTTCCAGACAGATGAGCTTACATTACCACTAAAGAACCAGATATTTAATTAGAAGTTAGAATAGTAACAATATGCAAACTATTGAGGATTTACAACAGATATACACAGTTTCTAAACCATACCACTGAATATGTTAAACAAAGTGGTCAAGCCCCTTTTCTGAATCTGATTTTCTTTACAGCATAAACTATTTTTGAGCAAGCTCACACTTGTGGCTAATGACTTAAGAATGTAACTGTAGAGTTGTTAGTCCTATTAATCAATTAAACAAATAAGTAACATTTTCTCAGGCCCCACACTACACTGCCCGATTTCAGTCTCTTGTTCTTTTTCTTAGAGGAGCTGTTTCAAAAATGCCTGCCTGTCTTTGCCCTCACTTGGAGATGCATTGCTAAGTCACAGAACAAGCAGAGTGCAGGAACTTTGAAACAGGAACCCCTACATGGATGTGCTGGCCTGTCTACATACTACCAGCCTGTCTATGCATTTAAGAAAAAACTCTGTCAAGCCTACAGAAAATATATATACTGTAAACATTGTAGGGATACCTTCCCTCTCACTAATAACCAGTAATCATGCTCCTAAATTAGAGTATTTGACAACTGAAGTTGAACAGAAAATTTAAGCAAGCAACCAAACTTCAAGTCAACATGAAAGGTTGGAATCTCCATTATACTTCCACAGGATCTGCTTCAAAATTCTAAGGAAAGTTTGCAAAAGATCAAATATTGCTATGACATTACAGACATTTTGTAAGATCTTAATCCTGTCTCTAAATAAGCCACTACAAAAATTCCATTAGCCATAAACTTATTTGGGTGTGTTGAATAGAAATAAATTACAAGAACTAGTTCAGAACTTTCTTCAACAAAAATTCCTACCACACCATTTAAAAAAGTAATAATTTACTTTTCAGCTCTGGTATGTTCCGATGTGGAAAAGCTGCAAAAATAATGTATAATTAGGAGCACAGCAGTATTGATTCTTCAACAAAGGCTGTGCCTCAAGTCAGCCTGAATATCCCATCCTGCAGATGCTGAAAGAACTAGCAGGTTCTTGATAACCAGAAGTTAGCAATCTTTTAGAAAATGCTTATTATGGAAAGTCTGGGCTGTCTCATATTTAATCATGTCAAACTTAAATCAAGAGGTCTTTCTTGAACACTGAATGCCAAGAATTTTATAAATTTTATCTAAAGCTGTCAAAGTTCTGCAAATCACTAGCAGGTGATAGATTCAGCTTTTCTGCTTTGGAGATCACAGGCTAGGATTTAACTGGAAACAACAAAAATCCAGCTTTCTCCTGTATTGCTATTAGACTGGTAAAGTCTGCTAGATACTGATGCTTTGTACCTCCTTCCACAGTAAAGCAAAACCAGTGACATTGATCTCTAGAAAAACCCCATCACCTTTATGAATATAAATAACCATTTATTAAGCAAACAATACGTAGTGAAGCAAAGAGAGACACCCGAATCACGCTCATGAGACTGCCTGCTGTGGAACATTACTTTCAAACTATCTTGTATTCCTGCAATATATTATCTATATGTTCCATTTTCTTGAAGTTATCTTCATAATCAAGATGCTATCACAAGTATCGTGGGCACTGGAACTATTTTTAATTTTCATTTAAAGAGCAATTAAAGAAAGACAATGGATACACAAGATAATAAAGTAAGTGATTAGCAGCATGCAAATGACATAGGCTTAATGATAATACCCTATTCTATTCTCCAAAGGGCCTGTTGAGAGAAACCCTTCCTACATGTGGTTGTGCAGCTAATGTGCCTCAGCCTACAATTACAACATTGCTGACACCATTAACCACTGAAACAACATCACTTCATGAAATCCTTGTTGTCTCATTAAAATGCAAAGGGTCAGGTAATTTACCAGCATTGTGTGTCTACTTTTGTTGTGGGTAATTAGCAAGCGTTACCCAGCATGGACTCCTACTGGGAAATAGTTAAACTGTAAAATATTAAAAAGAATTTTTTATATTTGATGGGAACTTGAAAGATTTAGAATTACAACAACAACATACATTGTATTCAAAGCCATGAAACACAGACCTTTTACACATTTCATGTTGTAAAATTTTTGTGGTTGGTTATCTTTGAAAATTACCTTCAAATTTTAAAAATTTTCCTCAGTATAATTGGATCTAGATACACAACTTCTTATGCAATTAAGAACTTTTAGAAAATACACAGAGGGAGATGCAAAACACCTTACAGTTTTTTAAAGACTTACATATGGTTTCTTAAAAATAGTTTTTTTAAAAGTTAAAACACAGAGGTGGGTGCAGCACATTCTAATACTCATGTGCCCTTTTGTCTTGCTAATTGCAGCCTCATATCACCATTTAAGGGAACCTTGATAACGCTCACTATCAGCTCACATCTTGTCAGGGAGCAGAATGGTCTCTTATTCTTTAAATGGAAGTTTTGGAACATAAAACACATTCCAATAAAAGTGAACAGAAAATTATGAATTCATTAAACTACTTTGGTATCTTGTGCTATATATAATATTTATATTCCAACTACTGTAAAATATGCTTTAATATCTTTAGGCAACTCTAAGGACTTAAATATTTATAAAATGGCTAAAGATAAAGTATAGCTCTCTTATTCCTACATACAGATGATGTAAGGCATGCAATCAAAGACAATAACACTTTCAACCCATTTGTCATCTTAAAGGAGCCTTTCAACTTCAGATCCCTTGTGTGCAATCTACATAAGAGTTGTTGCCTACATAGGCAACTCCAGAGGAGTTTGCTCCTTAAAAACTACCAAGAGTGCTATACTTCACATAAAACAGGGTTTTCTGAAAATGGAGACAAAACTATAAATTTGCAGGGAAAACAGCTCCGAGTGGGGCTTCAAAATACTGCTGTATTTATCTCTGGGACATCTGGGAACAGGAAGCATTTTGATTTAATATTTCATAACATAGAGGCAATTGCTTCCTTGCCTGGTGTATAATTAATGCTCATAAAAAGAGTGCATTTTTTTATTCCTCAGCATCAGAAATGCACAAAATAGTACACCTTCATAATAGGGGGTTTGCTTTCAAGATGTTGAATAGCAAATAATAATAAATTTGAGTTACCATAAATTTACAACAGTTTTGGGATGCTTAAATATAGTTTAAGTGTGAGATCACATATTTGATGTACTGTATTATCTACCTCCTTCATCCTGTTTTATTTTTCTCTGGCTGAAGCAGAAGATATCTTAAAGCAGAAGAGGAAGAAGCAATTGTGAAAACTTAAAGGTATTTGGGCTAGGACCTTACAGTATTTCTCAAAACCAGAGAAAATTGTATCAAAGGAATATGTCTCTCCAGCCATTCATCCAACATATTTTTAGTTTGTTATAAGCAATAAAATTGAAAACCCTCTTTTCTTAATAATTTTTCTCTTTCCATGAAAACTTTGAGGGATGTGGGGAACTACTTTGTGTGTGCAATTCCAGCGGGCAACACTGGTGTCCAGCTGCAAGGAAAGGTACCAAAAATGTGAAGGATGCTGCATGGGATCCTTCCTGCCAAGGGTTTCATGTGAAGACTGGAAGCCTACCAAGGTCCTCACAGTGCTGGTTTCTACAGCACAGGAAAAACGTTAAGTGAAAAGCCTCTCTCCCACACAGACTCTTTAGTTTATTTAAGTCCAAATCTTGCAAAGACCTGCACATAATCTAACTTTACACAGGTGGACAGTTTCATTGAAGTCAGAGAGATTTATTAACCTGTATAACATTGAGCACATAAGTTTTGGAACAAGCAAGGCATCAGATTATAAACTTGCCAGGGCAAAGGCCATATTTTATTCTTGTATATATCAGGACTATGACAACAAGCTCTTAATTCCATCTAGAGCTCCAGTGTGCTACCATAAAATAAATAACAACTATCAACTGATCCATCTAGTTCAGCAGGATAAGAAATTATGTGCATGTTGCAAAAAGGTAATGCTGAGTTATTTATCACAGAGACCTGATCTTCAAAAATTGGACTATATTTTTGGGAGTAAATAGTGATATGGGACATGTCTGGCCCTTATCTCATTTTTCAGTTCTTAACTTCATTAATTAGGATGGTCAGCCTTTGTTTCAAAAAGGGCTAATGAAACCAAACTACACCACCTAAAATTCAGTTAGCTAAAAAATAATCATTCAACCAAGTAGAAAATTTTGTTAATTGGATTATTACTATTATTGCAACAACTGATGCTAACAAAAGGAACATTCAGAACCAGTGTAAAAACACCCTTAATCAGGTGCTAACTCCTACACTAAACTATCAATCCTGCAAAACAATAACCCTGATGTTAATGTAAAAAGCCATTTTTGAAAATGTGACTGATAGGATTGATACTGTCTTGGAGAGTAGCTTTCAAAACATCTGTATGAATTAGGTAATTATGAGCTAGTTTAAGTATAACAAGCATCCTGCAGTCTAAAAGACGTTGATATACAGAGACACACAGGAATCTAAGGGTTGAAAAGAATAAAGCTAATGTCATAGCTCACTTTTAAAAACTACCCCAAATCTTTCACTTTCTGCCAGCACTATTAATTTATTTATTTTTAATATTACATCTTCATTCAACATTCTACGTTTACTTATAAGCTTTCTAAAGAGGTAAAGTAGCTCCTTAAATTCTGCAATTATTTAGTGCAGCTAAATAAAGTTTGATTTTCTGCATTAAATAAGCAAGATTCTTTATTCCTACGTTTTTATTAAATATAACAAATTAAACAGAGGAAACAGTGCTGGAGTTGCCACAGAATATTGAATTCCATAAAAGCCTAAAAATTAACTTAATCTATGATTATCCAAGCCTATATTCTGAAATATTAACTTTAAACTTATGACTATAAAATAAAGGATATAAGATTCAACATTCACTAAACCCCCTCTCCTTCAGGAATAAAACTATTGCTTTGAATTTATAAAGAGTTTTCTCTAGCAGCATTGAAATAGTTATCTCCTAGAAAGAGCAAAAACCATTGCTAACAAAGGACTTCAGACAGTATTTATCCTTTCCCCTTATTTAAGAATTTTCTCATTTTCAATCCCAATAATATGGTTGTTCTGCCTTTTGCTAACATTTCAGAAATAAAGCAATCAAGGTTTATTGATTGGTAGAGGTCTAAAAGAATACATTATCTGCAATCACAATGGAAAGCAGATCTCAAATTCATTTTATTAATGAATTTCTTGCAGCAAATTGTGAGACTAAGTTCATAAAACTTTGCAACGATACAAGAATTAGTTATCAGATTGTGAAATAAGTCTAATGAAACTCTGGCTGTTCCTGTCCTTTCAATCAAAGTTTAAGACAGCTGCAACAAAAGATGACAATGAAGTCGTAAGTGATTTTAAAAGGAACTGGATCAAATAAAATGAAACTTGTACAGGGCTATTTTACCTTGTGCAATTTGTTACACTTGGAAATCAGTGTGTAAAATTCTGAGTATGTTTACTTGATTTTATAGGATTTTCCCCAGAATAATCCTGCCATGATGTATGAAATGTATTACACAGGAGTTCATCCAATCTTCATGTTTTTCTCTTTATTCTCTCTTGTTGGAGGATCTATTATGAGAACTGTAAATGAGGGCCCTAAAAAGATCTCTCATGTGTTGAAATAGTGTTCCTAGGGAAAATTCTCATAAGTTGAAGTCATTCAGAAAACAGCTGCAATTGTTACTTTGCTGAAATACATCTACACTGCTGTACTGTGATCTGTCTTAGAATGTCTGTGGACAAAATGTTACTATACAGCCTCCCCTTTCTGTACTTTAGACCTGCTTGGAGCTATGAGATCACTTTTCTTTATTGTTTAGTAAGTGTTTTTTAATGAAATGTACTGCTCTTACTATATAGGACTCAAAATATGCTCTAAATCACTATCCAATAAAAGAAAATTATTGAGTTGGATATCTAAAGTTACTACCCAGAGGCTACTCCAGTACAGTATTTATAAATCTCTAAACAGTTAGGTATAATTGTCTTTCTGGGTGTTGGGAAGAAAGCCAAATAGCAGCTTTAGTTACAACTGAAGATAAATATTTTGTGTCGGGCCATGTTCATCTGGTGGATAAAATAACAAGTAAAATCCCCACAAAGTAGGACTCTAAGAAAAAACTGAGAAGCATGAAAAACTATATAGGAATAGTCAATGGATGATACTTGAAGAAGAAAGGATGGAAATGTCAACAAAATGAAGGAAAGGAAAATTACTGGAGGTCTCCCAGCTCAACAGCCAAGGCAGAACCCATCACACATCCAGTCCTCCTGGGTGCTTTGGAAAAATGCTATGACAGAGGAGCACATGGTATGACTATGGATCTAATATTCTCTGGTCTGCTCTCCAAAATAATTCTTGATGAAATAATCTTCATTTCTGTTTGAGGGAACAGAATGAGAAACAGAAAGGACAATAAAAAACAATCTCCAGTACCTGGGGGTGACCCTCTTATCCAAACACATACCTCTTTACAGATCTTTCTAGGAAGACAATCAGTCAAGATTTCTAAGAGGTGATCAAGTCAAACACAGGGCTTCCTTGTCAAAAATAAGGTTGAGTTTATAAATAATTTTGTGAAGAGGTGGGCCAAGTTCTCACTTTACAGCATTCTGTACTTCAAAATCTGAGATATCTTAATGAAACAATAGTGTGCTGCAGCTTCAGTGGGATACACTTTGGCCTTTCTGTCCTTGGAATCCAGGTTCTAGGTCTCCCAAAGGCAATGAACTGCCGGGATGATTTCCAAAGCTCATTTTCAGGACATTAGAGTCTGCAGCCCTAACCTCTAGCAAGCCTACAGAGCTGCCCAGTCGCCTTTGAAACAATCAATGCAGACAGCCCTGAGAACAGTTTCAACGTGTGAACTTCCAACAGCACAGGTTTAATTTGAAAGAAATTATTTTCTTTTTGAGTAGAAGTACATATTTTATGTAAAGGAGACCAGAAAATCCTTTCAAAACTGTTAGTAAGCTTTTCTTCCTAAGGAAGACAGGTTGTTTGCACAAGCAGTTCTGTGTAGCCATGCATCTGGTCCTATGTTGCCAGACAGCTGATGATGAACATAGATTTGACAACTTAGATAGTTTACTGCCATCCCCTCTGGATACGCTAGGTCATTTGTAGCTCTGGTCCAGATTATTATTTTTTTCCTGTGTCTTGGAACTTTGAGTTGGATTTTTCTTCTGTGGAAGGTCGAGGCAGAGCACTGTGCTTAGATGAGATGCAATTCTGGCAGGATCACTTATGACCCAAGATGGGCAAGCCAGAGGACAAAAATGTTGCTGCTTACAGAAGGTCCAGATAATTGATAATTACTGTCAACCAGTTAGAAAACCTGGGGATATTATTACACCATAAGGAAATACTATCAAATCTTCACTTCTGTATGAGAATGGCTGTGTGTGTTTTAAGTTCATCTTGCACTAGTAGTCAGAAAATCCTTTGTTGATGCAAACCAGATTAATTCAGAGCTGATTTTTCAGCAGTTAATGCATTGGGAATTGCTAACCCTATTGTTATAGAAATTTCCCTTTCAGCAAAGTATGCTGTCATGTGTCCACCCACCTGCTCCTTCTGCAAGATCCTTCCTCTCAGATTGCACCTGGGTTCTGCTTCAAAGCTACCTCTCTGGCTGGAAAGGGCATGTTTGGATGGATACAGAGATACATTTTAATATGCCTAGGACTGAGAGTGACTTTGGTGTTAAAGCAGGTGATGAGGATGAAGCTCTAAGAAAAAAGGAATGAAATCCCAAAATGTGTGGATTTTCTTCCTGCTACCAACTTAAAGCAAAGGAGTTATAGACATAGGCCTGTACTTCAACACTTGCCAATAATTATGGCTTATCTGATGGTTAAATAAATTCGCATCCTGTTTTATGGCACCCTTCTTGTACTGGTGTCAACTTTTGCCTAAAGCTGAAACGAAACAATCACAGATACACACGTGAAAGATCCTTGTATATTCAATAACTTAGCAATTAAATGACTGCATTTTTTTCAGAAATGTAAACATGAATTATATATCAGGATTTCATATGAGATTCCATCACTTACTGACTACATAATTATACATATGAAATACTATTTATTTACCCAGAATAGCAAATACTGCTAAATCCCTCACCAAAAATCTTGCAGCTCACCCCATACATTTCTTAGACTGCTCACATATTTTGTTTTATTTCTTCTCTTTTCAACACCCTGTCACAGGGCAACTGACTTCTGCCACACCTCCATATTTTCTAATGTCAGTGTTTCTGATGATCAGTAACAGAAGTAACATGAAAGAATAACACATCATCCAAGCATGATGTTGATGAGAATGTCTTAATTCAAAATCATGCATTAAGATCTAGAAAAACTCAGGCAAGCAATACACAAATGTAAAATGACAACTTGCTCTATAAATAAAGGTATTTAATTGTCAGCAAGAATCTGTGAGTTTGTTCTAATATGCTGCTTCTTGACCAGCAAAAGTTGAATCACCTACTTTATGTAATTGTCATGATAGTTGTGTCCACCGTATGTTAAAGCTGCATTTCAGAGACAAAAATGTCACATTGCATATAATTTCCAGTAAAGTTTGTGCTATCCACTGATTCTAACTGCTTCTGACAGTCTAATCATTTTATTCAAGGTCTTTCATGAAAATTTACAGTACTGAAAGGAGCAGAACCAAGTCAGGAGTTGTAGATTTCATAAACAGAGAATTTACTGTGAAGATAATTGTTTTCTGGAGCAACTGGGCTTGCAAGAACCCCTCCTCATTCAGTGCTTCCAATTAAAATAGGCTGCTGGTTGCCTGACTTATGCTATTCCCTGTTTCCCCAGACCATCTATGGAAAGAGTCACCTTTAATTTTTTAACATGCAGTCCGGTATTTACCTGAAGAAATGTCAAAAATTTCTAAAAATGTGCTCACCTATTGTTCCTCTGCTTCTCTGCATCAGCAACATTTAAAAGGGCTAAAGGGATTTGGACTATGGCCAGCGAACACTTCCTGACCTATTGCTGCAGCAGCAACCTGGGTATTAGAGAGTCACACAATTCAGTCTGGAAAGGACATTGGAGGGTCTCTGGTCTTATTTCCTGCTCTAAGCAGGGTCAGCTATGAGGTCAGATCAGCTCCTTTGAGCTCTGTGCAGTCAGGTCTTGAATAACTCCAAGGATGGAGAGTAAAAAATGACAGGTGTTCATGTGGTGCACAAGACTGGATATTGACAGGTTTCTCTATCCTCACTGAGGGAAGGTGTGACCCTGTGTACTCCCAGAGGTAAAATAAAACAGTCATGTGCTGGAAATGTCTCTAACTTCTAAGCAAAGATGGAAAATTCTGTCAGACTGTTTGTCAAGAAGAGATTCTTGATTATTTTAATTATGTGTGTGACAGGAGACAGAGAGATTCACCAAAGAATAGCCATTAGCCTGGTAGTGGAAGTACAGATTTAGTTTTGAGACACAGAATTTCAGATCCCAGGGCTAAACCAGCAAAAGAAGGAACTTCTATGCATGTCTTCCACTTCTGCAATGAGTTTCCTAATCATGACTACAAGCTATCAGACTGTGAGCAAGTTGGCCTCAAATATTTGTGAAGAAAGAACTCTAAAGTATTTGGGGTTTTGTTATTTCCAGACCACAGATTTGAAACTTTCAACATTCATGGGATTGAAAACAATCAATTTCTTCCTTTTCTTCTCTAAATCTACTTCTTATCCAGAAAACTGTCCAATTTGACTTTGAAAAGTTCAAACTTTTAGCTTTCTGGAACAATTTAATTCCAGTATTGAATTCCACTATTTTATTACTGATTCTAAGAAAGAATTTTCTATGTTCAAGTTTCTATATTCAAGAAGTTCCACTGCAACCTCTGATTTTTGGCATATAATTCCTATTTCCTGATTAGAGTGTAAAGAGGAAAATCTGAACTTAATCTTAGTTCTCACAGTCCTTGAGGGAAACCTATCTCTAGACCAGGCTCTCTGGGAAACTGCAGACCAAAGCACAATCCTTTCCACCTACATTTACAGCAGAACTAGATCCAGAGGGAATATCTACTGCTGCACTTAATAGGTTTATCAAAGGTAGGACTTCAGCTGCATAAGCTGCAAGACCCTTCAGGGATGGGAAGATGATTGTTTTTACACTGATGGTCTTTGCCAGGGTGCTTATGACTGCTTTGCAGCTGCTTTGCACAGGCACAGATGGTGTAAAATAGCCTTTGGCAACCTATGAATCAGTCCCCTTCTCTCTGGAAAGACTGAAAGATTTTGTTCAATGTTCTTAAATGGGATGAGTGCATGTCAAACCATGGGAAGAAATCAGCTTTGAGTTAATTCTCTGTGGCTTCTTGAGCAAGAAGGCGCCAAAGCTGCAAAGAAAATTAAAAGTTCATGTTGTTTTTATTTTACTTTTTGGGTTGTGTTACTAAAACTTGCATTTTCTCTGTAGTTTCAATGTGTTTTACATAAAAATAAATTTTTTTAGACAGAATTCAGGTATTCCAAAGAATAACTGCAAGTTATCACCGGTTATATAACAGCAACTCACCCTGTAAAGGAAGCCACAGTGAGAAAACAACATTTTTATACATTATCTAGGAAAATTTCAAAATGAGAAAAAATGCCAGTTTCATGTTCATTCATTTTTCTTTTGAAAGATGTGCTCTGTGATGTAGCAGAGAAACTACGTGACTGTCCCTTTAAAAGCCATCATACCAATCAGCAGGTTTAACTGTCAAGCAAGCTGATGTAGGGCTCTTTGAATTACTGAGTGAGGGATATTCTTCCTGCCAGGTCCTGTCCCCTGTAGGCACTGCAGAGAAGTATTATAGGGCAGTCCTTACCTTGGGAATTAGCCTGCAAGACCCCAATGCTGTCATCAAACTGCATAGATTTGATGTTGAGTGACGCCAAGATGCATTCCTTGTCCTGCAGCGAAGCATCATCAATATTATTCTGATTGGCTGACAGGATAACGCACATGTCGCAGAGGTTGATGTTGACAGCCCTTAAATCAGCCCGACTTAATGGCGTACCCTTCGGCACAGCGAGGAGAAAAGGGGGGTGCAGGAGAGGGGAAAAAAAGAAAAACAAATTAAAGATTGAGAAGGAGCTTTGGGAAATTATTTAACAAGTATCTTTTTTATGCTCTGACATTAAGCTGGTCTAACTATGTGCCAGGGAATAGGAGATGTGTGCTAATCTAAAGGGTAGTTGGTGCTGATGGCAGCATTTTAGGTTCAGTCTCAATACTCAGTCAAGCTATTACTAACAAACAAGAAACAGGAATAATGCCAGCATTCTACATCTCATCGGTGACTTGAAATTGTCTTGATTTAAGCTGCTATCATGTGGCAACCTCTGGCTCTCTGAATATAACAAGGGGGGTGTTTTAAATGTCTATTTATCTACCACCAAGCCACAATGGTCTTGGGCAAAAGAACAGCAATTTAAACAGGAAAGCATTACGTGTCCTGCACATTTGAAATGCAATCAGGACGAAGCTATTTTTTTCTACCTAAAGCAATACACAGAAAAGGTTAATCCTTTTCAAAGCACGCTTTTGGTGCCTCTAGAAGGAAAACACACTGAGCTTCAAAGCTGTGTGATTAAACCCTTTGAAACAGAAGCAGGACTTTATCCTAATGGGCACAGCTTGTGCAACATTCCCTGTTCCACAATCCTCAATCAGAGAATGGAATCATTAAAATGAAATGCTGTGGTAGCCTGTGGATTTTTTTCATAGTTAACAAAGCTGAGATATGACACTTAACATGATATTTTTTGTTTAAAATACACTTGCCTTTCACATTCAACAGTCCACAACTGTAGTTACAGAATATTAAGTCTACATCACAGGGGCTGCAAGGTCCAGGAAATATATTCCCTTTTTTTAAATGGAAACTGGATTCTACTCTGCTGCCTCACATGGATTTGTACCCAAAGACCTCAATGATGAGGAGACATAACTGTCCCAGTGTCATGCAGTGATTTTCATAAAATCAAGTCAAGACCCTGGTCTTCCATCTCCTGATCATTCATGGTGAATACCTCCTGAACTCCACTGAGAGAACTCAATGCAAAAGTGAATTTAAAATGCACACAGTGAAGGAAGAGCTCAATTCTTATTCAGTGTTTGCCAGTTTAATTATTCCATGTAATTTTCAATGATTTGAGGCATGAAACCTTGTGAAAAGTATGTATCAAACAGATATGATTTCATTATAAACTGCTCCAAAGTTAGGATATGATTATTCCAGCCACCTTAATCCTGCCTTTTGTGCCTGTACTGTGCACCAAGTGAAGCAGGGTTCCTGTGGGGAAAAATAATATGCAATCATGTAATTAATTAGAGGCTCACTCCTAATGATTTTATGCAAAGGGACAGAATTAAGGCTGCCTGAGGATATTTAAAATTGGCATTTGCCTACTTTTTAAGAGTTTATTCAGCAGCTTAAAGGCATCTCTTAAAACAGACTTTAAATTCTACTTTTTTTTAACTAGAACAAATGTTTTCATATTCAGCTGTAACCACATCTCCATCAGATATCAGCAGCAAGTTTTACCTTGTGAACCAAAGCACAGGGAACTATGAAAGTGGCCTCCTAACAGGTTCCTACAAGTATAATCTCAGACCCTTAAGTACATTTTAAAATTAGTAAAATTACATCAGATATTTTAACTTTATATCACCATTTTGAACCAAATAGGCTGCAAAAAAAAAAAAAAAGGAAGTAACAGGAATGAAGTCTGTGTGGTCTTTAGCACTCTTGATTACTATGTCAGATACAATTCCTTTATAAATTTCTGTATTTTTCAAGTTGCATCAACTAACTATTTAAGCTGTTCAAGTCAAAATTAATCTAAAGCTATTCTGAATTTTGGTGTAAACTGGGGAAAGTAAAGCTGGTGTATATTTATTTTATGCCTCTTCAGAATTCAGAATCAAAACTTTGCAAAAACATATTGTAATAATGGATAAACATTATATACTGGAAACAGTGGCGGGATTCTATTCTGCTTGATAGTTCAACAGTATTATCAATTTAATTCTGATTCTCTAGTCTTTAGCCTTCACAGTGACTGGAATTAAAAGGAATTGGCAGAAAGAGGAGGATATTAACTGACCAAATCTGATATTGACACCATTTTTGTGACAGCAGAGAATCTTGTGACACCATCTGTTGGATCAGGTTACAGAAAAATGCCAAGGGCTAACACTAAAACTGCATTTACAGTAACAAAGACCTACAGTCTGAATTAATCAAAAAGCAAAGACAGTCCTTTCATTCTATAGCTATTTTCCCAATTATTCAGTTAAGGTTACATTCATCATTGATTTGTTTATTTTTAACTGCTGAAATGAAATTACTAAAACTAGTAAACTTATAATTTTTCATTCTTAAAAAATATCTAAACTAACTTTGCTATGTAACATGCTGAGCATTTTCTTTCACTTATACCATGGGCTCCCACATGTCATTTATAGCTGTGGTCACCTAAGATCACCAGCTTGGGGGACTTTATTTGTTAGTCCTGGAGCTCTTGATTCTATATTGTGGTCATATGAGTGAATCATAATGATATATAGGAGAAAAAGCGCTTTTGCAGTTTTAGTGGCTGTGCCTACCAAGATCAATAGGAGCTTTTCATTGATTTAAAAAGGGTCAGGGTTTTGCTGCACTTTCATACAGGACTCTCAACTGAAATGCCAGGGCAGTGTTCCTTATAAAGCAGGCCAGTCCACAGGAAGTCTTTATGAATACATATAAATATTACATTGACAGAGTAACAATAATTTTTTCAAAGGTTTTGTGGGTATAAAAGCATAAATAATATCATAAATAACTACTGTCATTCTGTCAGGGAAATCACAACATCAGAACCAGCTCCATGCAGGGCACTACAGTGAATGGTCAATACATAACACAGCTAATACATCTGATAGCAGCTGAAACTCATCCGATGAGGATGATGAGGCACCAAACACTGCAGAAAATAACATCTAATAAGGTCTCACAGGGCTCTGTTTTCATAGACACAGTAAAGGGAAAATCTAAGTCCTCAGGCCTATAAGTAGACAAAAGTAAAAAAGCCTAAGATCAAAGTCAATACGAATCTGTCCAGCTGGTGTCCTAAATAACAAAGTATCAATAATATGGCTTTTGAACTTACAGGCAAGATTGAAACCTTGGGGAAGTTATGCAGTGTCTCCCATTCCCTTCTCAGGTATTCAAGTGAACCCACAAACACAATGTGCTTGAGTTCATGGTAGTGAAAGTTGCTGGCTCGTAATGGCATCACTAAATTTCTTAATCCAATCAAAGCAGATTTAACATCCCCAAATATGCAAACGACTACATGCCCACTTAAAACTGTCATCGCTGCTTCACTTCGAGTCTAAAAAAAAACAAACAAAACAAAACAAAAAGACAAGGGAAAAATGAAACAAAGGGAATATTAAATCATATATTGAGTTTAAAACCAGGAAAAATACAACTGTCAATATTGTTCATGCACAAAGAAATAGTTTGATACAGCTATTCATTTTACCCTTATTCATATTTCATTAAATGTGCTCAGCAGAAAAAAAAAAAAACAAACTGTTCTTGATTGCAAATCCTCTGGCATATGGGAAGATATAGTATTGGACCAAATTCTGGTCCTGTGCAAATTTCTATACATGTGAATTGTGACTCTGGCTACAAAGTACTGTAGGTTTAGCTAAGGATTACAGAAAAGAGATGCAAAGTCATGCCCTGGCTGACAAACCACTGGATGGGGTTTTCCAGTGCCAATTTGGAAAGGAAGACGTTGAGTGTCCAGTGCTCCTAGTAAGGCTTTGTGATATTACTCAGATCTTGTGAGTTGAGGACCATAACCTCTTAGAGACAAAGCTCTTATTTAAGGACAAGCTGCTGCTTCTCTGAGAAGCAATCCATGAATGCCCTACACTGCTCTGCTTTCCAGTGGATGCCCACTATATGCCACAAAGCTTCTCACAGTAACAAAATACAAGGGCAAGTTTGTGACTAATACTAAACTTTCAGGCCATCTGGACTTACTGAGGAGAAGATCTCATGGAGAATATTCAAACAGAGTCCAGAATTATCTTCTTGTCTCAGTGAAAGAATAACTTTTTGCACTAATTTCAGCATTGTTTAGTTCAGTTGAGCAGGCAACTCAAACACCAAGATGATTAAATAAAGCCACATGGAAAAAATTACCTTAATTTCTGAAGCCAGTCTTGGCATTGTAGTGCTCCATCACGTAGTTGGAGAACCACTGTTACCATATTGCCAAGAAATTGTACACTGTCTACCATTACACAGAAGTTTTGCCAATGAACAAAACTAAACCAGTGGCAATACGCAAAATTTTCCTCTCACTTATCCACAGTGTAAGTCATTTTTTCTAAATTACAGAAGCATGGTGGTGTGCAATTAAGATTGGAATATGCAGCAGATACATTCTTTATGTCAGAAGAATGGGAACTCTGATTAGAAGTTTTCTCATCAGTTAAAAAATGCATGAGCTTTCAGTTTCTCCAGAGAAATTGCACTGATTTTCATACAGCTTGACCAAGAGAGTTGTCTTGGCCCTTCAAACAGCAGAAGACAGGAATGAATCCTCAAGTGAAGTATCTAAGCTGTCCCATACCTCTGCCCATGCATCTGGAATACTCAGACTTTACAAGACAGAGAATAAGTCTTGAAAGCAGGTATGTAAAAAATGTCACTCCATAAATCTGTATGTAGCCATGTATGGCAAAAATCTCTTCTAACTACCTGATACTGCTGGAATGTCACAGACCCAAAACAGATCCTGGGCAGAAAAATTAATTCTTTTCTGACTGGGACATCATCAAGTATCAATTAGAAGACAACCTGGGAAATCTCATCATCTTCAAATTATGCACTAATTTGTACTTGTGCGGTCTCTAAGGACAGCATTAAATTTGCATAGATATGAATGTAGACATAAATTGTGGACTGTGAGTTTGAAAAGGTGTAGGGAAGCATTTTGCTGGCAGTGTATTGGTGATGATGCATGAAGCAGAAAGAACCGGGGCAGACTTGCAGATTCACAGGCTGGTAGTGGAAAAAAATAACATAGCATAACCTAGAGATGATAGCTGAGTTGCTCCCCAGCACCATTTGTGAGGGAACACTTTTCAAAGTAGGGCAACATGCAGTTTGCCAGCTAAAATGTTTACCACAAAGGAAGATTTTTATCTCTATTACAAAAGGTTGTACAGCAGGGCTACCCCTTCTTGCTTGCTGATTACAAATAAATGATGCTATTTAAAGCTGTTCAGGAAAACTCCATCTCAAGCTCCATCTCCAAAATTTAGAATTTACTTGCTTGGCCATTTAAACACTGATATTGCAATTCCAGGCAATGTCAGAGTTATTACAGAAACCCCTGAGGAGAACTGGAGACAAGCTTTTAACCCCTGATTGCTAGAATAACTGGGGCTGTCACCATCGTTGGCTACACCATGCCACAGTGCAGGAAAATCTAAGAGAGCAGGCTCAGGAAAAGCTTTATGAAGTGCGACAAAGTGAAGATCCACCAGGGAGTTCATTTCAAATATAATCAGTTTTGCGTGTGAGATCTGGGGTTAGTTACTTGCTACTCTTAGGTATAAGTACATGAACACAAGTGGCATAAACTTTCAAAATAGACTGTGATAGGCCTCCTAATTATTTTTAATGACTTGAGTCAGTTTGATGGTTTTCCCAGTTAAAGGAATGAAACAAACATAGACAGGGCTCACTGCAACGTGCTAGAGTCAGAGTAGGAATATTACTTGCTCTGGCCTATTTGGGCATCTTGAAACATTGGGAATTGAGAGAGGAGTTCTAAGAGAGCAAAATTAATAAAAATAAATTAACAATAATTAATAAAACATCAATAAACAAGAGATAAGTCAAAACAACAATTGTCTGTGTTAGAATCATTACTCTCTTGAGTAAAGAGAAAAGTGGGGTATGGAAGAATTCAAGTATTTTTAATCTTAATTCTCTATAAAGATTTAAACCAAATATGTAAATTTCAGTTTATGAAAAAGAAATTCCCTATACTGGATGACTTTTTATTGTTGCACTGGGCACAAAGATTTATGCAATCAAAATTCTTTAACCAAAATCCTAGCTTTGGTTTCATCACTCTTGCTCCTGATTTCAACACACTGGATTTTGTGACAGAGATGAACTTATTTATCCATTAGACATCAGTTCTATGGTTTAAATAACCTCTTTTCAAACACAACTCCTCATCAATACCTACCAAAATGACCTTTTCGATGTCTTTGGCTGGACACCAATGAAACATCCCTGTAGAGTCGTATTTTTTCACGTTGGCATCCATATTGTCAATCTGCTCATTGCCAGGAATTAACAAGGGGTCATGCCTGGGGAAAAACAAGTTGAGGACAGCATAAATGGAAAATACTATGAATTATGGATGGAAAGACATCCCAAGAGCTATGTACAAAGAGGGACAAAAGTAAAAAAATGAAATGTATTTACACTTTAACATGGTTTCAATAAGGACATTTTTAAACAAAAGTGGCATACCAAAACAAAAACTTAAATTTTAAATGTTGGGTGCAGTTTCAATGACTTTCTATCCTCTTTTATGCCAATAACAACTTAATTTTAAATAGGGTTTTCTGACACCATCACATCCATCCAAGATTTTTTCTTTTCAGTCCCACCCCTCTGAAATAAATATCAAAGTTCCTATAGGCATCTGCAATGAAGTAGAAGGGATAGGAACAGAGCCCCATGCTGACTGACTGGCATAAGTATGGAAAGCCAATTACTTGCTTTTACCACATACAACTTCTGACGTGATGCTCTTCACAGTAAAAGCTTTAACAGGCTGCACTTTAAATATTTTAGCAATTTGCCCAATCATATTTTGCTTTCCCAAACTGAAGCCTTTTAAAGATTCAACAGTATGTCATTTTAGAGCAGACTGACTAACAAATGCCCACATCTGGAATACATGATTTTAATACCAAACAACAATGTCCATTTTCTCTGACAACTCTACCTGTGATAACCTTCCAAGTGTTTCTGCTGGAACATTTTAAAGCACAAGGCTTCTCAAAGGAGAAGCAAATAAAAGATATTTTTATGAACTTGCTCTCCAGCTATATAGCTACATCTAAGCGCAGACACAGAGTCCTTTAATTTATATGCTAAAATCAAACATTAAATTAAGTACTAAGTGACTCCAACACTCACATGCTGGTGAAGAGCCCTAAGTGACTGCATTATGCAATAGCATTAACAGAATCATATTCACAAGGTACAGGGTAAACTGACCCTAAAATCTTGTATTTAGTATGATTCAATAGTGCTTTGTCTGGAAAGCTGCAGTCTTTACCTCAGGTTTTTGTCATAAATGCTTGAAATATCTTGATATAGAACTGTAACATTTCAAAGAAGTATTTGCAATGTAAGAATATGCTAAGTGCTCTGAGACAGGTATCCAAATTTTAAAGCAGTTTGCCCTTTGAAGCCTGTTAAAGAAATGCCCATATGCTCTGAGCTCTTAAAACAGGAAAGTTTCCTGCTTTTAAAGCATTTGAACCAGCACACTGTGGTGACATCCTCTCTTCTGCATGGACTGCTAAAGCAGACTGTGAACATGGTGTGTGATATAGGTTAATTTACCTTGAACATGGTATGCTAAGTTACCATGCAACCAACGCTTGCTTCCTATGAAAAGTACAATCTCAAATTCAGTCAGGATGATCAATTACTGTGATTTCATAGCCATTGATTACAGATCCATTGAAATCAGCAGAAAATTCTCATGTATTTCACTCAGGGTCAACTCCAAAGAAAGTGGTTCAAAAAAAGTTGAGAAATTATTAACACAATGTTCCATTTAACCCAGAATCTTCTGATGCTTTAAGACAATCAACGCCCCACATGGCAAAGACATAGACTCATCTGGAAAGAAGAAACACTATGTTTTCAAAGTTTTTTAATTCTCTCAGTAGAATACAGTTCGGTGATTTCACTGTAACCCACTAGCAGCAGGGAAGCCCTACTGGACTACCTGGAGTCTCTGTTTCTGCTCCAAGATGAATGATGACAGGCCTTGCATAAGTGTGTTCCCTCTTTCGCAGGAAGCAGAGATGAAAAAGCTGTATCAAAGGCGTTTGTTGTGGGGGCTTGGTTGTTGTTCTGTTGTCTTTTTTAAAATTTCTATAAAAACATATAGACTCTGCATTCTCTTGCATCCATCAGCAAGATGCAGCCATGGTAGTTTTGTCTGGGAGCTGAGATGCCACTCACTGGGCATTCCCCATCTGCTCAGAGGTGGTACAATAAGATCTGCAGCCATGAAAAAGCTTCAATTTGAAGGTTGCACTAATGTTCAGACTACATTTAGCGGTGCCCTGTCCCAGCTATTTTTTCTAATGGAATGAGTTATCTATATGCTTCAAAATAAGAAAGTTTGCCAAAATATTAGGAATTCCAATGAGGAGCTTCCACTGAGGAATGATTTTCTTTCTGTTGTTTCAGGGTTAGGTTTTTTACCCCAGTACTTCCACAGAACATTTCTTCATGAGTTTTCTAGAGGAGCACTGAAAATTTCACTTTTCAAAAGCAAAGTTCACCAGTCAAATCACATCTTTTCCTTTCAGAAATCAAGCACATTTAAGAAGGAATTTTCCTTTCCCCCATATCCTTCATCAGAGGAACTGTAATAAATCAATTTTTGAACAATGCCATATTCTAATTTTGTAGTCAGTGTTTCCTTTCTGCTCTGAGATTTAAAATTAAATAGATTACCTGAAGCTTTAACACAAGTGACTATTTAGCAATACTCTAATCCCAGACATAAAAATGATTCACAGAAATGATACAAATTGAAAGGAATGTTATAACAAAGCAGGTGGTATCAGATATCTGACATCCAATTACGGTCAACTGCCTTGAGGTTTGAGGCAGTTTTTAGTGTGAGTGCTTAGAGCCCAGAACAGTTCTTTAGGGCTTTGCATCCTAACAGGGAACATTCAAAGTACCTTCTTCCAAAGGTTTATTAGAATATTTTAGGCTTAAACATAAGTTGTTTCAGAGAAAAACAGAGCATGTGAATCATCAGATGTAATCCCCTGTTGAATTTTTAGGCAACAAATTGCGATTTTTTTAAAAAAGCCCTTTGGATTTTTAGTTTTTGGTTTTTTTATCAATACATGCATTTATTGGCAGCATCATAGACAGTTTAGACTCTGCTTTATTGCTTGGAGTATAGCAAGTAGGAACCTTAAAGGAAGCAAAAAGGATGGGACACGCAACATGAAAACATGCTAAGAGAAAATATTTTCTACTTTTACTCCAGGATAATGGATTATTGCCTGAGAAGGACTCTGTGATATGACTAGCCACATTTTGTTTCACAATATGTGGGGCTATCCATGTAAGTGGGTTTATTAAATTTAAATCTTCTGGGCGAAGATATCATTTTAATTTCTCTTTAATCAATGTTGTTTCATTCTCCGTAAAGTGATCCCTGAGGCTGTCTGTGGACCTTGGAAACTCTTTGCTACTTAGGTCCAACTTTGTCCTCAGATGTTACTGAGTGTATCAGAAGATACAACGACTTATGCATTTAAAAACTGAATTGATCAGTTATAAAATAGTATTACTACTTTGGACAAATACACCCTCATTAATCTGATAATCCAAACCTGTTTTGCAAATACTAAAAATTAATTAAGATAGACACACAGAGAGGCCAAAGCTGTCAAATCTGCCTAAGGCATTTGGACACCCTCTTCCCATTAAAATTTATTTTACACAAAGCATTACATTTGTTGCCCTTACAGCCAAATCATGGACTGAATGTTTCTAGAGCCTTTCTGCCTCCTGATCCTTGAAGATGGCCTTGTCAAGCTGTGCTTGAGTCACATTGGCAGGTTACTGCAGAAATGCTTATATTCACACAGCAGTCATTATGTTCTTCAGGGCTGCAAAGTCCTCTGATTCAAGAATTCAAATCATATGAAGAAAAGCACTTTCTGTCAATTAAACCCCTAGTACTTGTTTTAATTGAGATGTTGGTTTTTATGACTTGCAATGACCAAAGCATTTGGTCCTTCTGGCTAGGAAAAGACATGTATAGCCTATATGGAAGGAAAGGAACAGAAGTTAAATTTCCCTCATCCATAACCCCAGTTTAAAAATAGCTTCTCTGGTTCTTATAGCAGATATTACATACACATGACTTAAAATGAAGAGCAAAATGCCATCTTTTCAGGGTTTTGAAGAGCCTATAACGCCACTCATGTGCAATTAAACTTGAAAACGATGCTAAATGCCAAGCTACAGCTGCAAACCCAAAAAGCCTGCCTGGAAGACAACAGCCTAAAGCAAAACCATAAATCCCACTTACAGCAAACCTACTGCAAGGAAGTCAACATTACATTTTAAAGAGTATTGCTTCCCTAGCACACAGTTATAACCACTGCAAAATCTGAGGTTTTGAGTCTGAAACTTTTGGGTACTCACTGGGGATGGACAGAACTAAAAAGACTATTCAGGACTAAAGGGCTGCCTCAGTAAATGGCTATTGTTAAACAAACCCTTGTATTATGTCACCCTATGTCTTATGCCAT
The DNA here is from genome assembly GCF_028769735.1 of Zonotrichia leucophrys gambelii. Taxonomy (NCBI): domain Eukaryota; kingdom Metazoa; phylum Chordata; class Aves; order Passeriformes; family Passerellidae; genus Zonotrichia; species Zonotrichia leucophrys. Next base: position 22,387,417 of record NC_088176.1, read on the forward strand.
TATACACATGCAATTGAGAACTAGAGCAACATGCCCTTCCTGGTCTGCAGTGGAACTACCCTGAGTGCTGAGCACTGGGAACAAGAATGCTGGGTGACCAGCAGGGAGGACCCTGGTGTTGCCTGAAAGTAAACTCTAATCTCTTAGTCTTCACACATTAGTAAGACAATGTCTTGGCTAGTTTTGGTTCTGTCCTCCAATAAAATTCTCTTATATAAAGTCAATGCAAACCACACCTGATAAAAACACTACTCCTCTTTAACCTGTGTCTGTTTAAGTCTGCAACTCTGCCTTTCTCAGGTAGACATATCTGGATTTTGTGCACAAAAAGATATTCAGCAGTCTGCTGCACAAGATTCAGGGTCTTAGAGACACCCTGCCTGTGGTTCAGGAATTTTGAGTTCTCCTACCTGACTTAGGGGTTTGTGGCTATGTCTTAGCAAGTGTATGCACACAGATGCTTAATTTTAGGAGGAAGGAGTGGGTTTGCTGAAGGTAAGAGAGGAATTGAAGACATGCTTAAGAACGTCTCACGCCTTCAAAATTTCTCCTACAACTACCCTAACAAATTGTGGCAATTAACATGCTGTTAGTGTTAGATGTGTGCAGCCAGTGCAGGTGCTAATAATTGAAAAAGCATTTAGAGCTTTTACACCCTGTCTGAATATTTCATGATGTGCTGCATGTTTCACTATTTACTCAGTGGGCCTGTGTCACTTCAATCTTCTCTGACTGCTTTGACTGGTGCTATAAAGCTCAACCAAGACAGAGTGACGGCTTGTCACAGGAAAACTCCAGCGACTCCAGCAGCTCGCTGGGACTAGCTATGAAGGTTGTCACGACATTCTGATGGAATTCAGCAAATGTTTTGTGACTAATACACCCAACATTTGTCGGCTACCATTAGCCATTCCCCGTGACCCTGCAGCCTGTGTGGATGGCATTAAGTTGTAATGAGAATTTGTTGCCTCTGTGTGTTACACTAATGACACTCTCTCACTGATCTTTCCTTTCACAGGTTAATCAGAAACGAAATTTGTAAGGATTCAGTGCCCAGATGCAGCAGGCTTTAGAGAAGAAAACCCAGTGTGACAAGAGAAAGAAAACCTGCATTTTACTGCTAAATGCTTTCATTGTCATATTCAGAAGCTATCCTCACATTTTTACAATCTCACACTGTCTTTTTTCCCTAAATCTAGGAAGAAGACTGTATGTAATACAGTGGTTGGTACCTAGTGCCTTGTCCAGTTTATGGGCCAAACTACAGTGTTAATTGTTCTTTCTTCTCTCTTGCTCTGAGCAGATGTTGCTGGTTTTACTATTCTCAGAAGCCTTACTGAAGATTTCCCATTAATTTATCAAGACTACTAAAAACAATGATATAAAGCTGCTTACTATAGGAGTCTTGTTTTTTAAATTATCTCAATACCTAAGGACACAATCAAAATATGCTTCTGAAGTATGAAGCCTCTCACATAAAAAAAGAACAAAATCGTTAACTTCCAGACTTTTCCATAAGCAATTTAATGAGGGGGAGACAAGGCACACAGTCAATGTGTCTTCTGTTTTTAAGATTTCCCATTTAGATCCACTGAAGCTGCAGAACTAGTAATCTTTGAGGGGTAGGAGAATGTACCTGAAAAAATAATTTCTCATTTGTAAAAACTAAACCCACAGTTAATTGGCATCATAAATTATAGGAGTGTTTTTGTCACTTAAATGAAGAGTGTGACATTATGTTTAAAGCACTGTTGCCAGTCAATGTTTATAAGAATACTTTTTTTTTTTCTTTAAACCTAGTTTATAGCTAAAGAGCTTTTTATTTCTATTCCTTTGATCTGAATGCATCTCCTGTTACCCTGAACTTTATAAAAATTGTATTTTTCTTCTGCAGGATAATTCTCCTTTCCTTTCCTGCTCTCTCATCCCAGAAGGACTTGTCCAAGACTTCAAGTAACCTCAAAAACAAAACAAAACAAAAAAAATATCAAAAATCGGATGTTGTTTTTATTGCCATAGCTTATAACACAACTACTGTATTGGGTTTGCATGGCCTGGTTTTGGCAGCCAGGGTGCTACAAGGGTGGCTTCTGTAAGAAACTGAAGTTTCCTCCACTGGCCAAGGCTGGGCCAATTAGAAATGATGGTAACACCTCTGCTATAACAGATTTAAGCACAAGGAACAAAAAAGTCCTGGTAGGACCTGTGACCCTGTGAAGGAGCCCTGCTGGAGCAGCCTGTCCTTGAGGGACTGCAATCAGTGGAACAGCGACCCAGATTTCAGCAGTTTGCAGAGAACTGCTGCCCACGGAATGGACCCACATTGGAGAAGTGCACAGAGAACTCTCCCATGGGATGGACCCCACACTGAAGCCAGGGAAGGACTCCTCTCCCTAAGCAATGGGAAAAACGACATGTGATCGCTGACCATAAACCCCACTCCTCATCCCCCTGCACCTCTGCCGGGAGGATGCAGAGCTGGGAAGGAGGAAGAAGTGGGGGGAAGATATTTTGAGGTCTGTTTATACTTGTCATTATCCTGCTCTGATTTTGTTAGCAATAAATTCAATTAATACCTCTAATGTGAGTCTGTTTTTTGAGTAATCTCTGCCATTATCTCATAAACCATGAACCATTTGTTCTATTTTATCTCCCCTTCCAGCTGTGGAGGGCAGTGAGAGAGCAGCTTTTGAGGGTGTCTGACATCAGCCAGCACCAACCCACTACAGTCTTCTTGAAACCTGGGTACCATACTTCTGATCAAGAAGCCAGCCCTTCAACAAACAAATGGAAAGGAGACAAATTAAACAGGAAACCAAACCTACCAGTTCCTGGTCTACCAATAGGATTGAGAATCAGGAGGCTAAAAGATACTACCGCCAAATTTAAATAATTTAATTCTATAGTATTGTTAAAAATTGGTGTAAGACAACATGGCAATCACTGAATTACTCCTGTTGTTCCCTAGTGAACTTGTAAAACTGAACCAAGAAGTGAATTATGCTATTATATACCTGCTGGGTTGCAGCTTGTTAATCATTGCATATTAGCACTGCACATAGTCTGGATATAAATTTGAGTACAAAATTGAAACTTCCAAGACTGAGGGACATAAATATATACCATTATTATGCCTCATTCATGGGTTTTCACCTTTTCAAACCTTACCTTCATGTCTGGTTTAAGGGAGTCATGAAAAATTATCAGAATCAACTTATTTTACCATTTATGGCTTGAGAAATGCTTCTCTAGATCTGCCATCACTTTTTCTTTTTGCTTCTATGAGAAAGCTCACAGTTTCATTTCATGGAAGGGCAGCACTAAAATGGCAGAGGCAATGCATATTCATGCTGAGTGGCACTAGCAAAAATGTGTATGTACATTTAAGTGTATGTGGCTTAGTGGGTGGATGAGGAGATAAATTTGCACAGCCATTGTTCATATACTTAAAATATTATACACAACTTCAGGAAAAAAGACAGGAGGTTTCCTCCTCAACTTCAGATAAATAATCTCATTAGGCTTCTGGAAATGTATGCCAAAGAGCTCACTTGTTTTTCTGTGTCATTTAGCTGGGTCTTGACAGTTTCTGAGCAAGTTTTATTGTTTGGTTGGGAATTATTTTAGATCTTCGATCAGAAAAAATCCTCAGGCTTACGAAATTCTCCTTGGCAACACACTGAAAACCTAGTGTCCTCTGATGCCTCTGAATCTTATGTGATCTGGGACACTAATGATAATGACCCTTTGCTGAGTATGCTACTTGTCTAGAGGCCTATGTCAACTACACCACTACATCCAGAGTGGACAGGGACAAACTATTTGTTTGCTCTTCAGGCCCCTTGGGCCCTGTCATATGCTATTTGTTCTTGCATTAAGAGGTAGTTTGACTCGGCTGGGCTGACATTTCCTTCAAGTCAGTGTATTCCACTCAGGCAGTAGCAGCTACCAAAGCAATAAGTACAGACTTGAGGCTCAGCAACAATCATTTAAGTGGCTTTTTTGATTCATATCCAGGGCTTTTCACATTTTTACTGGTCATTCTGAATCCAAAATGACACATTTTTTTAAAAACTAGCTTTTCTATTTGATATTCAGGCAACGTAACCTCCTCATTGTTAACGTGGCTGCTCATCAATAACACACATCAGAACCTGCAACTGAGATGATGAACAAGGACTGATACTGCTGCATGACACCAGAGGCATTGATCAGTTCTACTTTTCTTCTCCACCTCATGAAGGATACCTGATATGTGACTACTCTCCCAGTCACCCCCTGCCTTCCTTTTCCTTCCATTGCCTATTTAAATTTTACTTTTTACTGTAATAGCATGTCCTTGTGTTCACATCTTAATTTATATTTTTTCCTGTTGGAATTCTAGTTATTTCAAAAAAGTATCCATGCCTTTGTGCCTTTAATGGGACAGACTTTTGCTGATGTAAAACAGGTAAAAACAGTCATGACAATGTTGAGCATTTTTCTGGTTAATTTGCATTTGTAGATATTGTTGGAATTTCAAAGATTTGTTTCTGATTGACTAGACTCTTCTAGTATTGCATCAGTGTGATTCTGCCCATGCCATTTGATGTGATGCAGCATTCAGTTAGAACAGTGGCTTCCTAAATATGAGTCTAGACCATCTATGATGCGCACAAAGAGCATTTGTATATCAATTTTCTATTTATATCAGTTAGCAATATATTGTAATTTAGAGTAATTAAAAAGGTGCCATTAAAAAAATTGTTTCCAATCTATCTATCCATTTAATATTTGGTAATGCGGATTTCTACTCATGTATTAGTAAATCTCAAAAACTCTCACTCTCTGACCAGGTCAGACCACTTGTCACAAGGTCCCAGGGAATCCCTGTGATACAATTTCCATCCTCTGTTCTAATCCAGCAATACAAGAAGTCATAAAGTTTTGTCTGATAGCATAATACCTTCCATCACTGGGGGAATCCAAAACCTACGCAGCACTTTCAACATTATCTTAACTGTAGGGCTGCTCAGAATGATTCAAAAGTCACAATTTGGATTTCAATTTATTAATGAATTTTTCACATATTTGTTGTTTTCATACTCCAGACTTCTTGGCTTCCAGGCTCCTCCTAGATCCTCTGGATCTCAAACAACAGCTGAGAAAAAGTTTGCAAAATAGCCAGCTATTTCTGGGCAGGTGGAACAGGGGCAAAACTGACTTGAAAAAGGAGTTTTTAAAGCAAATTTACAAAAAAACTTCTAAAGATAAATATCAGCTACAGACATGACAGTGCTTTAGCTGATTTACCTCTTGGGTACTTCTAGCTGACATGCACTAAAGATTTCTGGGCAGGAAAGCAAGTACCTGTCACTTTCTGTAATTTACAAGGATAAGAAATAGCAGATTATACAGTCCACCTTTGTTCCAGAGAGGAGAAAAGAGTTTGACCATTACAAACAAATCTTATGTTGAGCTCTCTTCTGATTCAATCCACTTTGTCTTTTCTAGCACCTTGGACCAAAGTTAAGTCAGTGTAGATAAAGAACAAAAGGAAGAGACGGTTGGGTCTGGGGAGAAGCTGAGGGTGCCAACACTGGGCTGGAGAATAAATTTAGCAGCAACAGAGATGAGGAAGAAAACAATGTCTGGATTTGGAAGCCTGGCAAGTTCTCCACTCGCTGCTCAACCTGTGTTTAGCAATTCTGATGTGCTACTGAGCAGACAGCTCAGGCTCAGGACGACTACTCTCCCTCAGTCCCTCTTCAGCAGGCAATGAAAGCAGGCTGTACTTTGAAAATCTTCCCCCATCATGCAAACTGACACAGGCATGCTTTTCAAAAACCCACAGCCAATCTGTTGATCATTACTTATTTACAAAGGCCTTCGGGCAGAAAGTCCTGTAAAAACCATACTTGATACGGTATACACTAGCTTTTTCTGCTTGTGGAAAAAAGTACCCCTAAGGCTACCTCAAACCATCACTTTCTATTGCACATAAAATGTACCGTGTAACACTAAAGTATTTAATATATATGGTATAATATATCTACAGGAAAGGCATTTGTGTAGAAGTATGTTACCCTGTATTTGGTAATTTGATGTTTTGCTGAAGGCTATGACTTGAAAAAGCCTGCACCTAGTACAGAGGACCTGTCATCTCAGTACCCAAGAGCCAATAGAATAAAGAAGTACCCTTAAGCAGCAAAACTTTGACACAGCTTTGAAGCATATGAAAACAGTATAACTCCCCAGAATTATTATTACTCAAGATCAAAGAAATGAGGCATACTTTACATAGCAAACAGGGACAGTGTGTTCAGTTCCTTCTCTCTCTCTCCCTTTCTCTTTTTACTTCTACTTCCCCAAAATTAGAATCTGGGAGAAGGTGAGGGGGGGAATCTCCACATGTTTAAATTTTAAGCAGTTAAAACAATTATCACCAGATAAGAGGACTGACCAAAGGTAAGTAAATTGAAAACTATGCTAGCATGACAACTGGCACTATAAAAATGAGAAGTTTGCCAGTATGCTCATTTTATTCTTCCTCATAAACTGTAAACAAGCATGTAAATCAGTGTCATATGGGCAAGGCTGAGCTAACAGGAAGGCAGAGAACTTTTAATGACACATTCTACAGAAATGGATGGTCAATAGGGAAAAAAAAAGCCACAGTTGGGTGCATTTTCCCTCCGTGAATCAATCTCACTTTTGGTTCTGTAGTCTAAACAGAGATGAAGACGATTTGTGGAAGTTACGTCCTTGAATATGCCCTATATTGCAGAAACAATAAACAAATATGGATGCCTCTGTAACTGCACAAAGAAAATTCCAGTCTAGTGACTGAAATACAAAGAGAAATATCACTTACCTGTATCCAGAATCATTACAGGAACAAAATCATTGTCAATAAAAATGATAAAAGATTTTATTTATGGAAAGGACTATATATTTGTATCAATTTTTTTTCACTTAACCTCTGTGAGCAGACACAGTTATACACACATAAATCTCAAATTCCATGCATGTGTCCGTTTATATATGCAAATAAGTTTACATTTTCTGTGTATGTGTACATATATATACACAGAGTGGAAAATCTCTGCTATGGTATTTATGGATACAATTATGGACTGAGGGTCTATCCTGGGTTCACAGGATATGCAAAAACAGAGCAGGAACAGCCTTGTTGGAAACTATCTACGATGGGATCTAATTTTGACTGAGTTGAGCAGGTAAAAGGAAAAGAACAGTGAGATAGAATGCAAATCACATAATATTTTAAGAGATTACAATTTCTTGTTGCAGTTCTAGTTTTAACAAATGTCCTAGAGGTATTTTATCCTATAAAAGGAAACTACATAGTTATACAAAAGAGTACTAGCGTAAAATAATGTACACATAGCAAGAGGGGAAAATATCACTAACAAGATGCTGTTTTCATCACCCACTTTTAGAGCATATACTACCCTCTTAAAAATCCCTGTATTTCATAATTAATGTGCTTTTAGCTTGACTAAAACTGCGTTAGTTTTGAACTTTGCTTTGGCAAGTACATATATTATTAGACTTTTTCATCAGTCTAAATCAATTAACAGAAATTTGATTTCAATCGACAGGATAAAAGGAAGGTAATATTCAGGTTCATTTTTGATTGTGATGATACATCTCACATATGGCCTTAAGTACAGAAAACAGTACTCAGAGGGAATCCAACAAAAAGAGAATTGCCTGAGGCAAACTAACCACATGAGTTCCCCTGATTGGTTAGTGCTATCATTAGTGCCACTGCTGTTTAAGAACTACACATGGACAGGACAGGGTGACAGCTAAGACTTTAAAGCCTATGTATTTTTCAAACAGCTTTTCAAACTGTTTTTCATGACAGAATTTTTTTTCAGCTCTATCATTAACTGCTGACAAGCTGACAGAATAAATACTTCAGCCTTTCAGAAACCATCTAACAATCTTTTTTTTTCACCCCCTCCCCTTATTTTTGATGTGGGGGGAGGAGAGGAGGAAGGAAGAAAGAAAGGAGATGAAGATATGAGTTTCTTACAGTCTTACCTCATCAGTTTGGGTGAGGAGTTGGGTGAATTTCGCATGCCTCCATTTCGCTGCTTTTTTTTGGGTGATAGTGTCGACGGCTGCTCATCTTCAACTGGAAATATAAGGAACTCATGAGATTAAGTACTGCTCTGAGTGCAATGTGAAATACAAGTGAAGTAGCAAAGAACACACACTCTATGTCCATTCACGCACTGATACTTCATTGCTAACATAGGCCAACAGTAATAAAAATCAAATACATGTTAGTCGAAGAGATTGGTTTGAAGGAGAAGCAGAGAAGAATACCAGGGTTTTGAACACAGGTGTTCAAATTGGTTTCATACTTCAAAAACAAAGGCGGGGGAACCACATTCGGGTTATTCTTAGAGTTATTATCAGTTAATCTGCGCTACAGAAAAATAGAATTAGTGCTCTGCTGTATTCCCAGACAGATAAAGTACTATTTTCAATATCAACATAACAGCTGCCATCCTGCTTTTGCTAATGAACTAGACACCAGTTGGTTTTCGCTCCTCACATGCCAAACAACAGAGTCTTCATGAAGAGATGTAAAATATTCAATGCCTTGATGTTCAATGATTCAGTTAGTCGGGAATGTGAATGCAGCCTGCCATTGTGCACAGATCTCCAGCACAAGTCAGACCTCATCGCTCTACTCTCCTCCCAAAACGGAGCTTTAACAGGAGTGAACAGAATGAGGTTGAATGGAAGTGGGGAGACAATACCTGTATAACAGAGAAGGCATGTGTTATGCAATCTTTTAATGAGCATGAGGTGCATTTTCAAGGACAGATTGATTTCCAGATAGAAAATCACTTAGAGTTTTGTCAGTCATAAACTATTCTTGGATAACTTATGCCACAATATGTACTGCTTAAACAAGTGCAGCTTCCTAAGAACTCATCTATAAGAATTAACTACCATCTTTACAGTTTTGAGATTGTAACTGCACTTGATAATGTGTATGTAACTTTACATGTACCGTCAAAGGGAATAAACTCATGCCTGCTTTCTCAGGTTCATACTAATGCTACTTTATTTTGGTACAAAGAAGAAAAAATAAACTTTTCCCCATCCTACTGTTAACTGAAAAATTAATTAGAAGATAATATAACTGATGCCTAGGAAGCTTTTACTTCAAAGTTAAAAGGAAAGACATCAGTAGTAGTAATAGTAGCTGCTATATTTAAAGAGCTTAGTACACATTAGCGGTGCACAAGCAGAGGTTGAGAAAAAAATACTACTTGCAATAAGGTACATAAGAAAAACAACAAAAATGGGATATATGTCACCTGCACCAGACTTATCTGTGAAGAAATTAAACAATAGTCTTTTGCTATAACTCTCTTCTGACACTACTTTATTACAGACTGCATTACAGCCTACCACCTCTGTCTGTTTGCCCAAGCCTGCTATGGAACTTCATTTTGCCTTGGTCAAGACCAAAGGGCTGAGCCCTGAAAAGACAGATTTTGCTTTTAGATGACCTGGCATCATCTAGAACAAGGAAGTCACAACCAAAGAAACTCTGCAAAGAGAAAAATCAAACCCAAAGCAACCAAACAAAGCTAATCCTAAAATAAATGTGCCAAAGAGTGGTGTAAAAGATAGTTCTTAGATCAGAACAATGACTGTCTAATAATGATTTATTCACTAAGTTTCCTCTCTTCTTAGGCAGCATCCCTAAAGACAAAGGAATTTTCTTCTCATTTGACTTTTCTTTCTTTTTCCAAATCAAAGTTCTATAGTATAAATGCTTATTGATGGTTAGTTAAATGCCTCTCAGTTAAATTTGGCTGAGAAATAAATAAGCTCACAGAAAATTCTCAAAAATACACAAATTGAAATTTTCTTTCTGTGACAGTTTGCACATATTAAACTAGATCACTTCAGTATTTAGCTACATGTACCATGAAGTGAACATGCACAGAATTGTTTTTTTGGTAATATCTTTGCAGCTCTGATTGCAAAAAAAAAGCACAAGTCTTTGTGATTTTTAGAACACCCTCTTCAAATCATTCTCTTGAAAATGGCCTAGCCTTTTTTAAACTTCTCTACCAAAAAGTTATTTGCATGCTATTCCACGCAGACAATAGCTTTCAAGATATCCACTGTGCTCTCTTGTTCTTTATTGGATATAAATATTCAGTTCCACCACTTAAAAGATCAAATGAACAAGAATCACGCAAAATGTTCCTTCCAGAAAACAACAATGATCTGTTTTACTGTCTTGGGAGTAAAAATTCTAAATTTCACTCAAATTAATCTGTTACCATGGGGTTACACAATGTTTGTCCAGAGATGCAGTATGGCACCACAAGTGTGCTGTTATACAGTTTTAGTAGTTCAAGGGAGATACACGTCCATAAGGACCATAGGCAAAAATCTTACAGCAACCCAAGTCAACTGTAGATAATATTATAACCAGAAATATTTCTCTGCTTAAGAGAAAACAATATTAAAAAATAATATTCTTCCAGGTTTTCAGCTAGCTAATAATACTCCTTCCTGATCCTTTCAAATTCTGTAAGTTAATACAATAAGGATGCTTTTGTACTATATGGTCCAACATTTTTGTTCTGCAGCGCTGCCAGGTGATGCTAACCTGCTGCCCAATTAAAATCAAAGTCTTACTTTGTAACCATCCAAAATAACAACTTTTAGAAGTACATTTCTAGCAGTCTGCACTTGTTATTGGTACCACATCTGCAATAAATAAGCTTCCTTTTTGGATATGTGCTTGTCATATTCAAATCATGCTACTGTCACCAGTTGCCTGCAAAGCCCCAGGTTGGCAAGGCTGACTGGTTAATTCCTGTTAGCAAAGCCTTCTGAGGGTCTCAGTTTGTTGCTTAACCAAGAAAGGCATTTATTCTCATTGTAGCAATGGAAGTAGATCTATATTCATCATACGACAGAAAATCAAGTTTTATTTTTTATTGAAATCTCTGCACAGAGTTTACAGGGCATCTACAGTTTAGCAACACAGCTCCATAGGAATGGGGGAAGGGAACACATGAAGTTGAAATATGTGAATAGTATCTAATGGACACTATTACCTATGGCTTGGTTCCCAAAAATGTTGCAGTGATAATTCACAAGTGGTTTCTTAGTAATAAGTAGGATATAAAATATATTTAATTATTATCCTTTAGATACTCCTATCAATTTCCTGCCTATTTAAAGAAGTGGATCTAGCAAAATTTTTAGTAAGGTTATTAAATATTTTAGTTTCATGGTTTCTGTGTCTGCATTAATTTAAAAGGGAGTCTTAAATTCACTTGTTCTTATGAAAGACAAACATATTTGCATAGTGGGGCTGTGATATATGACAAATAAATTCTGATATTGTATGTTTATTTTTGTTAACAAGTCCCCATTTTTTATGTCTTTATATGACAGGATTTTTATTAACTGCAGCCATATTATGTTACAGAGACTTTTTCTACCGCTTTAATGAAAATTGGAAGTTCAAGAATTGGACACAGAGTTTTATAGATTTGGAACTCTGAGTTCTAATAACATTCAAAAGCTTGTTTGCACATCCCTAAGTATAACACTTATTGTACTGCTGTAACAACCCAGAGCTTACTTGTCTAATAACAGTTTTGCAGTTCAGGAAGACTCAATGCTAAAAAAAATGTCAGGTGAGTCTAATGAGGCTTCAGACACTCAGTTTTATGCTGGAGTTTGATTTAAAGTTACACTGATGTTTTAACATGTTTGCTTATTCTTGAGTAAAGAGTGTTCATTATTTCAATGACATAACCTCCAGACAATGTTCCACGAATTGGTTTAAGATGTGCTGGTAATTTTAACAGTCTTAATATGGAGTTGAACATCTGTAGCCACATATCACTTGACTTTTATCCTCATTTCATTTTTAAAGCAAAAACAAAGAGTAAGTCTTCCAAAACAGGGGGCAAGTTCATAACTGTTTTCTTTGTTATTTTCTAACTATTTTTAAAACAACACTGTCTCGTTCACTGCCTCTCCCAGGTCACTAGCTGCACTAATTTACAGATGCTTTTTTAGACACCAAAAAGAGCTGAAATTTGAAATAACATTGATGTTACTGAACATCACATGAACTGGGATATCTGGTAAATTCATTCTGCCTAGCTCCAAAGCTATTAAACGCTCCAAAGCAATTAAATCCTTTGAAAGGTAAAGCACAAACCACCCAGAAACATTAGTTGACTAGCTATCTCAATTAACTTATTAATCACCACATCTGGAGAAACCCACATCTGTAAGCACTTAACAGAGCATTAGTAATGTCATAGTCACATTGAAAACAGACTGCAAAACCATGCACAAGCCATTCTGTATTGCCTTATGCATCCAACTACTGGGCTACCTACGGAGATCTTGGTTCAACCCAGGCTTTTGGGAATGGTAGCGGTATTTTACAGGCAAGCTGAGTGCCCTTTGCAATCTACAGTAGGTAGATTTTCCTTGTTCAACAGAACTCAGTAAGTTAAGGTGCAGCAGCGAGGGGTTGTTGGGTAGGAGGAGGCTCCCTTTACGGTTATTAACAAGTGGAACAGGTTCCGGGATTCCTTCAGTGGACTTGGCATCAATCAATGCATTAGTAGTTGCATTCTTGAACTGATATGAACCTTTTGGGTAACTTGGTCTAGCTGCATTCTTTACTTCTAAATAATAAGAAAAAATTTAAATTAATTTTTTTGTATTAAAAAAATATTTAAAACCACAGGCATGAATCAATTTTGATATTATGTGGAAATACAGACATTAAAGCTTAAGGTAGCAGTTCCAACAGCAGAAATTAAGGTTTATACCTGCAGCTTTCTTATGTTGTTGTTTCTTTTTTTCCTCTAAAAACGACTCTTTATAGAAGAATACTTATAGAAGGATTATTCAACAATATTATCACCTTTAAGCAATAATCCCATCCTACGGTAAGTATGTCTGAGGTAATACTTATTTCCCCATGTTGATAAGGGCTTTGAGATTTACTATCTGTGGAAGATGTTTATTTCTTTGAAACTACTGAAAATGACAGGGGAGGTAAAGCACTCTGCTGCTATTAAAATAAATAAGGAATCATAGAAAACATAAGGTCACCACTTCAAAATTGTGCAAGCATACTTATGGAATTAAACTGATTTTAGGGAACCCACATAAAAATTGTTGAGTATTCAACAGTGTTGAATATTGTAAATTTCGGGAGGTCATACACAGTACCTCTGAAAAGAAAGTTAAGAAATTCAATTTCCTAAATATGGATTTAGCTTAAAACTGTGATTCTTTGTCTTCCACTGATAATATATCAAGGCTACTTAAACACTACCCTATCTACTAATACCTCTTACAAATGGCACCCGCAGTAACAGCCAGCAACAAAATATTTTTCTGGTAAAAACACGCAATAAAGATCTTCTCCTAATGCTTGTTTCATTCTGAATGAGTATGGTATAGACAAGAAGGTACAGAGCAGAGCTGCTAAGACCTTATTATTGGTTGTATAATGAAGTAAGAAGTTTAGGTAGGGAGTAGTTGGTGGACTGATAAACTTGCAGCATTATTTACTATTACTTAAAGATTCTATGGAGAGCACCGAGCAGAGACTAGAGGCAAAGTATTGAGGTGAGCATGTTTTCTGGGATCTTTGTTTAGTTTACCACCAGCTAGAAACACCATCTGGTAACAGGAAAGATAAAAAAATAGCATTCCCATGCTTGCCATTTTTCTTCAAGCACAAAATCTGTCTCTCCCATGGAAAAGGTGAGTGCATAGGAATTACAAGAGTCATTTGAAGGTACCTTTTAACAAGGTTGAACAGGTTGGTGGCAAAGCACCCATTCCAATTCAACGACCTTTTGATGGCTTGCTATTATTCTGAGGTAGATTGAAAAATTAGTGAGAAAAGAACTAAAACCTAATTTATTATACTATTCTGATTTTTACTAATAGAAGTAACATAATATTAATAATAATAATAATAATAATAATAATAATAATAATGCATACTCACCAGAGTTCACATGTATTTTAAATCATCAGAAGAGAGCATATATCTTTGATTAGCAATAATGACAAGAAGACAAAATATTGAATCCACTACATGAAAATTACCAATTCTACCTCAGAGTTACTGGGTTTTTTATCAAATTTTGTACTTCTACTTTTGATATTCCTCCAAGTGAAATAATTTTCAGATGATAAAATATATCTGCAGAGAACTATCTCCCTACACATGTCACTGGTCAAGCATGTATTCGAAGGCCTCGATATGCATCAACTCAGTTCTATTTTTAAAGTGCAGATAATAATACTGGAAATAATCTTTAAAAATCCACATCCTCTATCAAAGTATCTTCACATGAAATGGAAGAAGACCAGAATCTATTAAGCTTATCAACCCTTTAATCAAGTTATAAGAAACACCATAATCTTTTTACAGTCTCTTCTGGAGTTCAATAAGTGATGGTTTCAGATACCAGACCTGACTATTAAGCAATAACTTTCCATAGCAGTGTATGTTTTAGGGCCTATTCCATGCAGACAAATTCAAGCTTTCCTAAGATTTTGTGCTTGCGGTGGCACAGCATGTGTCAGAAAAAAAATACTTGTCTTTTGGTATGGTTTCATATCTGGAGCTTGGCATCATATTTAACAGCACCACATGATCTTGTTCAGCAGGAAGGCAGACTGAGCTGCTTAAAACCTAAGTTACTTCCCCTTACTTCCAACAGTGTGGACAGGCATTATCACTGAGCATGGGCATAACAAGTTGCCAATTTTTTTTGGTCAAATTATTCCCAGTTTCAAAATTCTTACTACTGGTTTCACCCCATGACTTCTAAACTCCTGCCTCAAGAGCTTAGCTCAAAGTGGAAGAAGCCCAACAGTGGACGAGTAATGAAATTCTTTGTACATAGAACGTTTTTCTTTCTCCAATAGTTTATGGCCCAAATCTGAGTCTTTTTACTCAGTCTTCAAAAGCAAGGATTACAGAATAATATCTGAATGACCTATCTTTGGTAGAGAGAAGAATCTCTTTTTCCATTCCTCCTAAAATTACACATAATTTTTTTACCACAGAAGAGTGAAACTGGTTATTCTTAGTGTAAATAGTCTGAAGGTGCACGCTGTGCCACATACATGGGGCTGTCAGAATACACCCTGAACTACATGGGCAAGCACAGAGCTTTTGGATGAAGCAGTTCTGTACAACCAGGTGAGAAACACAGGTCAGCTTCAGCAGATACAGACTATAGTGTGCAAAACCTAAAACACTAATGGAGCATTCCCCAGTTCAGCAAAGACAGTTGATTTTTATCAATAATTTCTTTAAAATCCGATTGGGTTATTGCACGATTATGTGGGCTGATTTCCATAAAAAACATATTTGGGAAACAAAGATTGCTGTTAATTCTATGGAACTAAATACATCCTTACATATTGTCACTGCCTCACTAGGTTTGGCAATCAAACTGTCTGGATTGGGGTAATTCTTTGTACCACTGTGCAACATCAAATCACTACCTCCAAATCCACCAGGGTTCTTTACTAAGTATGGGATGAATTTAGTACCACCAAGTCTACTAAAACAGGACTATTTTACTAGTCATAGTTAGAGTAATTTATTTTTATGTAGCATGACATATGACTTTATTTCCAATGCAAACAGTCACAGGCCTGCATTGTTTATGCTGTCTAAGTTCCTTAGAACTGTTCAGTACATTTTCATGTATCCATAAGGCATTATTATTACCTAAGAATATTTTGAGTGCCATTTGGAGACCAAATTTTAAACTACTTTTTGAGAATGGCAAAGAGTAAGCAACAGGATAAAAGTAGAGTAAGGGTAAGAAATTGCATTTTCTGTAGTATTTTCTAATTGCACCCTGGGTGAACACAATCTACTTTTAATAAATGCTGTGCAGAATTTACCCAAGAAGCCTGTCAGCATTAGAGAGATAAAAAATAATATGTATTAAATGTGATATATTAATGCAATCATAAAGGTATTTTGAAGTTGCATATATTCCTATTCCTTACCCCCACCCTCAGGAACTCCCTTTCAAGCTCAATGAACATACACTTGCCTACAGACTGTGTTAGGGAATCATGCCTGTTTCTATTTCTATACATTTTATTTATTATAATGAAGATAATTTGAATTGCAATCTGCAACTCCCTGAACATTTTTAAAACAACAAATGTAGTTAAACTAATGCCTGTGGCAATCTCTATTTATTCTTTGTGAGCATACACTTGCCATAACTTAAAACTGGGCTGAGCTTTAATTTAAATGTAACAAGGCAGAATACCAGTACAGTGCTTTCAACAAAATGGCTGAAACTGGCTTCAGCATGATTTGCCTGGAAGGGAAGATGAAAATGTGTTTTAAAGGAGAAAAAATATCCTGACCAAAACCAGACATTCTAAACAACCACCACTGATACCCAGTGCTCCTCTCCTCCCCCATCTCTATCAGCTGCTAGGCTTTCAGCACTGTTTTTCACCAGACACTAGCACAGTGTTTTCCTTCATAGTCAGCCATCAGCCAGAGCTGTCACTTGCAGATACTTCATTTTTGTTTCAGTCTAATTCATACTGCACCCCCTTAATCTCTGTAGTGAGTAATGCCATGTCACTGTGAAGATATGTCAGATCCAGCATTAGAAATACAGAGAGTGTTCCTAACAGTTAAACTATCTTGGTTTGAAGAAATATTTTATTTCTCCCCCCAACTTAACTGATGTCTTTCTCCTGAACATCTTCCAAGCCGACCTCCAAAGGAGCAGTCACCCTTCTGCAATCTGGCTCAGCTTTCATGGGGTGGGGGGTGAAGACAAGCTGCAGCCCTGTATTTCTGAATGCAAATAATCAATATGTTGATTGAGCTTTTGGCTACCAGAGTTCTTTTGATGGGAGTGACAGCGAGCATGACTTGCCTCATTCAATGACAAGCCTGTTTAGACTTTTTTCTACCTACCACTTTGTGAATCAGGCAACTGAAAATACCCACAGCAATTCCTCCAAACTGTCAGCTATTGCTGTGATTCCACCCAGCACCCCCTGTACAAGACAACAGATTAACCATTAGGCTAGATATGTTGAAAATATACAGCTTCAACCTTTCCTCAGCTAGCTCAGAGCGATGTATAGATGATTATTTCAACCGTCAGCTGCCGCATAGACTTAAACCCCTGCACAATAACTCCTGGATTCATCTGCCCCTTGTCAAACTTGCACAGCTTTACTTTGAGCATACATAGTGTGGCAGTTTCACTGTGGATCTAGAATAATCCAGACGGCTGCTGTCTCTTTGTTAACAGGAAGCTAAACTGATGAGTTTGTAATGCATTTCTTATCAAAGGTACTTTCAAAAAAGGAAATGTGCCAAATCAGTTGGGGTTGGAATTTAGCATAGCATTGAAATATGATTTAATCAAAACATTTGTTATTTGTTGGGGGGAAAAAAAAACCACCCCACATTATTCATCCTCTAGAAATCATTTCATGCCAGTGAACTATTTATTTAACAAATTTACTTGATTTTTTTTTTTTTTTGTGGTAACAGATGTAATGAAATCATTGACTAGAAACTACAATATAATGGTGCTTGATGAGATACAAGAACGTTAATTTTAGAAACTATGGAGCAGCATTTGCTTGGTGTCTGAAATGGTAATTCAAATGAAACAGGATTGCTGCTTTTGTTTCTATGTGCATTACATACTCAGGGAAATGCATTTCATTCTGGCTTTTTAATACAAAAAAGATACGCTGCATATCTACACAATAACACCATTGGAAAATCAGGTGAAGCTGGCTTTTGGTTGCAGTGTCTGCCACTTAAAGTGGATAAAACATCAAGATCCAAGAATGTCAAAAATGCATCATCGGAACATTTTGCAAATACTGAATGGTGCTTACATGAGACATTCTCTTTGAAATTGCAGATCAAGAAACATTTCTCTTTTTTTTTTTTTTTTCCTTCTTTTTGTCCCAGGCTTGTACTTTTTGGCTAAAGGCAAAAAAAATTCAAAACAAATGCATTGTGTCAACTACTTCTTTCTTTTTTTTTCCTTTTTCTTTCTATTAGTATCCAATACTTAAATTTTGTATTAATAATACATGGTCTTTCAGTCTTAATTATTCTCCCACATTAAGAACTGAAACTCAGCTACAGATATATTTCTCATCTTTGCTTTTCCTTGAATGCTGAAAAAAAGACAGTTAACAGCAAATGTGGAATCTTGCCATGCTGGATCCTGTTATTAATTTAGGATGGCTGCTCTGATACTCAGTGAAATCAATACAGACTTTAAATTCCTGATCTTTTAGAGTAACTTGTATATAGGATGAAAAATAGCCTACAAAGGAGTTTGGAAACCCAGAAAACCTATAACTCGAATCTTTTGGTGAAAAAGGTCTGGCATATGGATTTACATCATTTGTGCTTGTTTTTAAGAGTAGAGAAATTCCCTAAGGTTACCACAGAAATATGGTATTTTTTTCTTTGCTCCTCCAGTTTAATTCAATAACACAACTAATATGAATGCTGTATTAATTATTATCACTTCTCTGCTACTACGACTTCAGCAAGCAAAGTGGTTTAAGGCTTTCCAAACTGTGGTTAATCCAAAGTCCAGTAAAGCCAGAAAAAACATTTACCCAGACTTCAGTGGACTTTAGATTAGGAGCTGTTTGTAACTCATGTATATGCTGTCATAAATTAGAAGCAAGCCTTTCCCATATATACAGCATTTTACACACATTGGTGTGTGCAATTTTGAGAAGAAAGGCTTCTGCTTTCATGGATCTGATTTCCCATTCCAATACAGAGGTATATAGACAATAGGACACTATTTGTACATAACAAACATCTTCTCTTTTCCCTGCCAAGTTTGCACAGTAGAAGAAAAGCTACTTCAATCCCTAATCAAATGCTAATTTATACTTATACTAAGTCATAGGTCCATTGAACCTTGAACATATTTTCTAAATCAAATTTTAGTATTCTCTCATACATTTTTCTTGATTTTTAGTCTTCATTCTCCACTGCCTTTTCAAATTATGATTCACTCCGTAATTGTTTATTCAAGTCATTAAACTGTTATTGGAAAACTGTCAAGTGAAAAGTTAAAAAAAAAAAGCAAAGCATCAGTGGACTTTTTTTCCTCTCTGTCCATTTAATTGTCCAATAGACTTCTCCACTATGCCATATCCATACAGAATACTATTAGGACAAAGTAAAGTTTGTTTTGGGAAAGGGTGAAGAAATGAAGATGTCCCTAAACTGCAGAACTTAAACCAGAATATGGTCTATTTTCAGGGGGTCTGTTCTCCAGACAAACATCAAAGTGAAGGGAACTAACTTTGTCTTTTCAGGGTGCACTTTGGAGAATAAGGAAAGTCAAAGTGTCTCATTGGTATGGCAAGTGTAAATATACTGAGTTAAATTTTAAATTATATCACTTCATTATAACAAGCTGTTCTGCTCTGAACATGGAGGAGGAGCTGCAGAAAATGTTACCCCAAGTGTCAGAAAAAAGTGTCACAGACCCTGTGCTTCCTACAAAGTCACAAGCAGCTATGGCACTATGATTCTGGAGTCCCAGCTGCTGTCTTCAGCACAGCAAAGTACAAAAGGATTGCTTAAAATCACATGGTTGGCAACATTTTAACAGACTGCCTGATTACCCCATGGCTGCAGGCAGAGGATTGGGAATCTCCTGAGATTTAGTTTAACCACTGATCTTGGGTTACACAGCATTGGGTGGCTCACTTGCAGACAATTCTGTTTTAAAGGATTTTATTAGTCACAGATCTTGCTAGAATTCAAGTGACCAAGTGATGTGAAATTGTGGCTGTTAATCTCTAATTTTCTCAGACCTAGTAAGACTGTGATGTTGCTACTGTTGTTTGAAAAGTACATTTTGAATACATTCAATAAAAATATACTGTATTCATATGTGATACTGTTATTACAGTGCTTGGTGGTTTGTTTTCTTTTTAGACATGAAAGTGTGCCTCTAACACTGAATAACTGTAACATCCTTTTTACTTTTGTGTTTCTATTTCCCTTTAAAAAAAAGTGTCAGTTAAAGGGCACTGATTTCCTTATGAGCAGCCCTTTGACAGCTCCCCAAGGTGTGACATGTAAAGCCAAAAGACACATCTTTGGGAGATACTTTAGCAGTAGCAACACAGAGCAAATTATAATATTCCATGCATTGTCATAGTCTATCCTTGTTTCAATGCATAGCAACGCAAATTGTATTGTCCTTTGTCCTGTTGCCTCAAAGAAGATTTTGACACCAACTATAAGGGACACAGAGGAAGAAGTTGTGACACTAGCAAGGGCACACTGTAGTTATGTAGTTCTGCTAAACTGTAGGAGGAATCTGTCTTGTTTTTACGAAGTTAAGGAAGTGTCCCCTAAAAGCACTCACAATCTGATCAGTCACTGCAGAAAACAGTGAAGTTCTACTTGTGGACAAAAAATAAGCTACTATTAAAAAAAGAAAAATCTAAATTTGAAAGGCTACTCATCATTGTGCCTATGATCTTTTACTATTTATACTCCCCCTGCTCCATTAAATTCAGAGAAATATATACAATGCCTTGCAGTAACTATGAGTAAAAGTAAGGACAGGAGTCCTTGGTGATTGCTCCACTCCTTGGGATTAGAAATCTTATATTTACAGCATAGATTGTGTTTGTCAGGCAGAGTATTTCAGTGCACAGGAAAGCAATATTTCCATGCCTTTGGAGCAGGACTCCACAAATTCCAGCTCAGCCTTGCTGCAACTGTTTCCTTCCTGTGAACATTGGAAAGTGTAGATATCATCCTGCAGAAATCTAATTAGAATTATTACTTCTCTTTCCCATTTAGAAGTGCCAACTTATCTTAACATCACAAAAATACATAAGTCTAGTGCAATTTCAACCTACATATTCTAAAGTTTTAAACTGAAATAAAAATTTATCTACCTTGCTCATTACAAAAGACAGTCTAGGTCCCTGCCAATACCACAGTCAAGTAAAGATTGTCCTATGTTTCTTCTAAATCCAAGAGATTGTATTCTTAAATTCTAAGGTTTTATGTAGTTTTTTTCAATTCTTCCTCTGCTTCCCCATGAGTCGCCTTACTTTTAAAAGCACACTTGAGAGGATCTGGCTGAGGTTGTTTCTATTTTTAACTAGGTGGTTAATATGCAACTGATAAATTGGGGTTTTCTTCATATTTTTTACTTTGTAAAATTTGATACCATTAAACTTCTTTTGGCTTGTGTTCATCTTTGAAAAAAAGGGCGTAGAAATGTCTGTTTCTCTGAAAAAAAAGAACTGAAATATTAACATTCAACTCTGGCTTTCTTATCATTCGTCTTATTCAGTTTTAACCCCCATCAGTGGAAGAACTTCCATTTACTAAATTTTCATAGGATCAGCCTCAGTGATCCCCAATACCCTTTCAGACTTAGCTGTAGTATTCCTCTGGGATGGAGGTCTTCCCACTCCTGTTATATGTGCAGCCATCATATAATTTCATATGTAAAATATGAAATGCTGTGCCTATTTACATAGATACAGGTTCTAGAAACAACTATGGGAAAAAACTGTATACCATTTAAAAGAGCCATCTGAAATATTTTTTTTATAAAATTGTTTCCTTAGCAAAGCAATACATAATGAAGCTTTTGCAGGCTCCTCAGCCACTCCTGATTTCTAAGGCAGCACCACCACCTGCTGGTTACAGGGAGTTTCAAGACCCAGCGCTGTTTTCCTGTCTCCAAATCCATGCATAAATATAGTGCACTATTTCTCAGCTGTTCCTATACATAGAAATGTTGTTACCAGAGGAGATTTTTAGCAGATTTGTTGCAGTTTAACAATACTCTATTAGGTGAATTACGGCTTTCATAAAAGCAGGCAATGTTAACAAATAAATTGTTTTATGCAAAGTATTGTAAGTCACAGGGTAAACATTAAAATTAATCAAATAGATTGAACCTGCTGTATTAAAAGGCTATTGTCACATAGGCAGGTTTTATTACATACAGATACATAGTTAAATACTCTTTATAACACTAAGAAATGAGTATTTTTTTTCCTAAGTGATCCCTACTTTAGTGTATTCCACAATGTACTTCATTCTTTTGAAGCTTTTTTCTTGTTTTTAACAAATGCATCTAAAAAACCAATACTACTTGTTAAATATATTAACATAAAAACCAACCAAGACATAAATAACTAAGATTAAATCTACAAAACAATAGCAAAGTAGTGATAGCAAAAATGGAGATGAAATACAATCAATTGCTATGGAAATTTAGGGAAGTACAGTATATAAGTTCTAGGTAAATACTGGCCAAAAAAAAGGGAAGTAAAACAGCACAATTATAACAAAAAACTCCAAAACTCATACCTCTGCAATAAGCTCACAGCAGCCTGGCCAAAATTGATTGCTATGGGAAGCAAGAGCTGGCAATCCACCCCATATGGGCAGAAAATAAAGCATAAGCTAAGAAATCTAATGGTTACAACTAATAACAATGTTACTAACATCATAATTTTGATTTTTCATAGAAGGAATACTCAAAACAATGGATGTATACAGCAAGGATCATAAATTCAAACACACCTTGAATAGGCTTAAAATACCTCCATATAAAATAAAAAAAAAAAAAAACCTATAATGAATTCTCTCAGATAATTTCTCTATTATTAAAAAAACCTACTTTATTGATGAGATTGACACTTGTGTAGCGAGTAGGGTTCAGCTCTTTTGAAATACTGTGAGAGGGGAAAGTATGCCACCTCATTCACTTCATGTAAGACCAACTATAATGGCATGAAATTACATAGGCTAGCAACAAAGAAAAAAAGTAATACTGAATCTACCCAACTAATCTGAAATTAATGTTAAAAAAAAATACATATGTTTTGTCCTTTTAGGTTTTACTTTGATACTAAAGCTACAGAGAGATGCCAACCTAGCTTAGCTCATGACATGGATCAGACACATCACAGCCCATGGTGAGGAACAGCTTTAGAAAGAAAATTTCATGAAACCCAACTGCATTGTGCTTGGTACTTCTGGATTCCTGAACCAAACCTTGATGAGAATATGGGCATTGCCAAAGAAAGAGAAGGGAGCTCAACAGAGCACCCTCACTGTTCTCACACAGTGCAATGAATCGAGAGGAAAAAAAGCAATGGAGAATTTTTGAGAGGATTGTCAAGATGTTGAATTAGCAGGTTACCAAGTTGTGTTCTATAGAGCACTTGGTGTGCTCAGCAAAGAAATCACTTAAACACTAAGAGCATAAAATTAAATACCGGTGATATCCCTTTTCAAAGTAGGTAGCATGATAAGAAAGAAGACTGATAAAATTTAAAAAAGAAAAGAAGATTCTGCAGGAAACCACACAACTGCCAGGATTTCTGTTGTATTATCACACCAACTTCACAATAAACTCTACAATCACCTGGAGCTGAGGAACTCTCTCCAACAAAGAAAAAATTGATGTATAAAATTTCATAAGATTTATAAGTCAGTTACTACCCGAAAAGAAACTATATCAAACACAAATGCCACAGGATGCCAATATATTTGGAAATACTGTTGCTGCCAGATGTTTTGAGAGTCAGATACTGAAAGCATCCAAAAATCCTATGCTCAGGGGACGCTGACAGCTGTCAAGAAAGTCATCTTCCAAAATCAAATTGCTTGGAGCTCTACCTCTGAGGGTTTTATTTTGTCCTGTTTGAGGAGAAAGAAGAGGGCACACAAAAGACTTATATGCTAAGGGCAGATTAAAACCAAATGCATATTTTGACATATTTTAAGTTCCTCATGGGCAGCACTCAAGGATACTGCTGGGGAAATCTGTGAGACCCAAGGGACAATATCAGGATGTTTCCTGAGGAGTATGTGGATCTTGAGTATTGAGGCAGAATATACAAACCTGAAGATATGATTCTGGCATGCCCTCAAGCTACAATTTTAAATGCAAAACAAAAATTTTGCTATTTAGCAGCAGAAGTACCAGTAAAGCTGTTGATGAATGAGCTGTAGCATTCAAAGACTCCATCAGCCAATCAAAAAGACCTTTTAAGTTTGATCAGCCACTAGACATGCTAACACTAGAAATCCTGAATCCAAAAACAGAGCAGGCACTTTCATGAAGTAGGAGATAGTATTCTCAGGGATTATTCAGAATAAACAAAAAGACAGAAAGTTCTCCACAGATCATGCTCTAATGGAAACTACATGTAGTAGTGGTAACAGGGGAGATCTGAAACAAAATTTAACTAATCCTATACTTGAAAGAGGCAAATTCAGGTGTCAGTAGTTCTAAGAATGCCATAACCTTTATGATAATGGCATACTGAAGTGCAGATAGAGAACAGAATTCATACTTTATAAATTAACATGCAGGAAGATCTGGTGTCAGCGAGTTAGAAGAACATCAATCCCTGCTCTTACAGAATTTCACACTGATGTAAGATGAGTCAAGTCCAGATTATGTGATTGGATTCTTGGCTTCTCTTCCCTGGCACTGCAAATTGTTTGTTCATCTACTCCTCTTCCAAACATAACCAAGGGCTTCTGCTGAGTCATGTAACTCTCTGAAGTGCAAGATGCCTGCTCGTTGGACTCCTTCTATGGAAGGATCCTGTCAAATCGTGAGGATCACATTACTGACTCCAGGCTCTGCAATCCTAGCACTATGATTACCTTTACAAGATCTCTGCTGAGACTGACATCTGTCCCAGCCCTACTGTTTTCTCATTTTTCTCCTGTCTGAATGAAGAAATAAGTAAGGTATATTTTGTCACTCAGGGGAAGGAGACTCTTGAACACAAAAAATCAAAACATATTTAAATAAATTCTTCATATATATTCACATGTATTTATCTATTTATTTGTTTTTCCTTGAGTAACATTCCTGTAGAACACAAGTTTTGGTGGAAAAAAAATCCGTCTTTTAAGAACTATTGAAAAATTTAGATCTTTCTAAAAAAAAAAGAAAACTGTTTGAAATGAAAACAGATTTAATTCTCTGCAGAATTTTGTTCATAAAATGAAACAAAAATTACACTTTCATGTCTCAATTTTCACAAAACATAATTTGTCAAAAATTAAAATTTAACATAAGTAGAACTCAAAATGTGCAACCTCACACAACAGGGTAAATACTTTTTTCTGTGGAACACCAAAAGCAATTATTAGCATCCAAGAGTTTGCAAACTATGTTTTACTCCTTGGAAAGCTTATTGGTTTTGTTCAGAACCAAGTAAAAAGCATTGTTTCTTGTCAAAAACAAGACAAGATACAAGAATTGTTAAGAGTCCATTATTGATGAGAAATATTCGCACGTTATCTGAATATTTGGGACACATGTCCCATATGTTGGAAAGGACAGCATGTAGTGCAAGCCAGAAAAGTACGCCCTGTTCTATTCAGCAGTGCATCTCACTTTTTCTCATCCTTCTGCTGTCTCATCGTGTGAATTATAGTCATTTTCATACCCTGCAATTCTAAATAAATACTGTATCACTCCCTTGCTGCCGCCCATCTTGTGATTGACTGATCACAGAGAACCCGGCAGTCCTTGCATCTTCTGGTAGATCAGGAATTATTCTAATAGAGCTCAAGCATGAATACAAGGAAAAAATCTTTGGACAAATGCCTGCTAATGAAATATGCTATCAGTTTGCACCTATGGATTCACCACATATTGCTCATGGGACAGGGATAAGCATCATCTCTACATTAGGCTCAAAACTTGCAACTGCTTTTATTTTCTTCAAGAAGAATCTTTGTCATATCAGCCAATAAAACTTTACTAGCTAGGCAAATATTTATCTTGACTTACAAATTACTGTCCCTGTGTCAAGCTGCTATTTTTACTTAATCCCACATGGGATCATCTAAGTATGACAGAAGCAGGGCTAATTTTGGACTAAACTATGTCCATTGTTAGATGCACACCTGACAGTTCCTTCTGGCAAGAGTTTGCTCAGAAACACAGCCTCCATTTCCTGCTGCCAGTCTTCCTTCATAGCACAGGGTGATGTAAAGTCTCTCTCCATATTGCCAGACTTGCTGTGTCAGGGAATATATAGCACCATGGAGTGAGAGTGAAGATAATGTCAGGAACATGGGAATAGAGAAAGGAACATACGTAGTGCAAGCACATTCTTTTATGCAAGAACGAACAAAGGAAATTGCATGACAAAGATCAAAGATGCTATAATGAATTTTTGGTTTTCCTTCAGCAGTTCCTCTAAGTAAACAAGGTCTGCATTCCAATTAAAGTTAAGAAGCAGCTGAAAACTTCAGATTATTTTAAAAATATGGCAGCAGAGATACTTCTCTGCCGATTCAGATAAACTCAAGTTACCCCTGCCCTCTCATATAGTATACCCTTTCTAAACCTCTCTAAATTAGACAGCTCTAAGGCAGTTATGGCAATTTCCCCACACCTTCTTTCTGTCTTGTACCCCATTTCACTCTTCTCTTGTTTTTGCTGTACATCTACATTCTTAAGCAAAGATCAGAAAATCTGAAAATTGGCCTCTGAAGGGGAATACCTATGTCAAAACAACATTTAGACTTATATTTAGGACTTCAAAATGTAGATCTCAAAGCACTTCTCAGCACAAAATGTAATATAGTATAATAGATTAAGAATACATTATTTTCATTTTCTGAAGGGAAGAACTATAGTCACGTAGTAAGTCAGTGGCACAGTCAAGATTGGGATCTTTGCCTTGCAGCACTTTTGTTTCCCATTTTTGCCTAGGTAAAATTTCCAGTCAAACTAAAATGCACACAGGAGTGTTTGACCAGATAACACTAGACACATCTTACACACTAATAATGCTTTCTCCACCCTTCCTTTTGAGAATAATTGTACTGTGCTAACAAGACCTGATCAGTATCAGTGAAGCATGTCTGTGTGAGATAGCACACATTATGCTTCCTAAAATCTTTGATAATACGTGAATCACAGAATTACAGCATTCAATATTAAGAAAAGTATCATAAGGAAAGCTATATTAAAATATTATAAATATATTATAAAAAATGCTAAAAGAAGTTGGTGAATAGTCTCAAATAGTGAAAGGATGACTGAACTTTAATCTATTATAAAGTATATTATAAACACAGTTAAGAATTTACATACTGAAATAAATGTATTTATGATTTCTTAAAAGTAAATTAAAACTTTTCCTCATATGTTCTGTCCAACCCCCTCCTGTCTACTATAACCCCAATCAAAGCAACAGTACAGCATGGGCACTTGTCTTGTGGCACTTCAAGAACCTCATATGGAGTTATATGACAACAATCTCCTCTTTTCATGCAGAACACAAATAATTCATGAAGTTGTGTTTCCTGGCATTCACAAATACCTCAGAAGGTTCTAGGTACTCAGTACAAAACACAAAGACCCAGAAAAATTGTCTTGTAAGTTGCTTCTGACTTTCAGACTGGGGGCTGATCCACTCTGCTGGACCCACACTGATCTTGATAAAATTTGAAGATCTCCTCTTCTAATTCAATAGATTTTCCTAGGCTAGCAAAGAAATAGGTTGGCTGCCCCTGCTTCCAGTTCTGGAACTTATATTAGTCACTCATATTAGTGACTACTGTCACTGCAAACCTGATTAAAGGTACGCACATATTAAATATGCTAGGGGTGCCATGGAACAATCAGATCATGGATCCACTGTGTTCGATGTTTTCCATATTTCTCCTGTCTTTATATCAAAATGCATCAAAAGAAAAAACACTGCCATGCATAAAGCAAAGGCTTTCATTCTAGGGGTTTTTATACTAAACTGTATTCCACTTTATATGTTGTAACAATATTTTGGTCTGCTATATACTTCAATGACCACCTCCTTAGATTTACTACAATACGTTGAGATTACATAAAATGTGTAAGATATAAACCAGAGGATTTATTTTTCTCTCTATTTGAGGAGAAATATTCCAAATTGGTGAACATGTTTTTCCCTTGAATTATAAAAGGAGACAAAGAATAAGGATATAAAAGAAAATAAATTGTAATAAGACTATGACATGTACAGGATTTACATAGCAAATTTTAGTTTTGAAGTAATTGGAAAAGAACTTGAATTATGTAGCAAAGTGTCTCTGGGATTAGCATGAGCTGATAGTTTTCTGCTGTTGTTGTTTCAGTATTAATTTGAGACCTTGCCCAATAACATCCACACAAACTAGCTAAGAGTCAAAATGGCAATCAATTTGGGGGACCTATCCTGAAAAATGGTACTAACAACTTCCCAGCATCAATGAGCTTCTCAATTCTACAGCTGTTTTAAAAAGCTTCCTCCCAAAGGCACATTTAGAAGTAAATTAAATGCAACTTTGACTTAATTAACGTTTTAAATGATAATGAATACAATGTAGATTCATAGAAGGCATTTACATTGCGTTATAAAACTGATAAAAATTTAATAACTCTTTGTTAATAAGTTATGTCTCTCCAGACCCATAAAGCCTAAGGCAGTCAATGCTGTAGTCTAGGGTCTAATCCAGGTTCCTAATGCAGGTGGTATAAGGAGGCAGGAGACTGACTTGACACTTGACATTTGCTCTAAGCCTGCTCTGGATCAAGCCACTGCTTGTTCATAAATACTTTACTTCATATAGTAAAGGTCAGAATTTGGGCTCAAGGCAGGGCTATGACAGAAATGCTCAAGCTGAAACCGAGCCAGCTCTGGCATCTGTCGCTTGAAATAGCTGGAAAGCAGCAGAGAAGGAGACCTAACTGGCCAGCATCTGTCCCACACCAAGGAGGTAACAGGAAGAATCTGCTGCCTGGTGGTAAGAAACTGTCATGGTGAGTTTCGTGACAACCAGCCACACTCAGGAACTAAAAATGCAAACATAATTTCCATGTCACCTTGCATAAGGCCCTCTGCTAAATTCACTCCACAGGATGCAGACAGCATCTTTCCTAGCTTGTACCCATAAAAGCAAGGCACACACCAGCCCCTTCCTGTGACCCTGGCAAGAATTGCTACTCAACATAAAGGCCTAAAGAAATTAAAAGCAGACTTTTTGATCTTTCCTACCCCCACTATCTGAATTTTTCAAAGGTTTCAATGCTAAACTTAGCAGTGCCTCCAACCCATGATGATGTGAGAGTTCATCTCCTTGTTACAGACATCACAAACTGGGCAGAGCTTACTCTCATCAGCACAGGGGTATATGCTGCATCAGAAAACTCACCTGGAATAGTGCATGCCTCATTATTTATATTATCTAGCAATGAGCCAGGTTGTCTCATTTTTACCATTTTACCTTCTGAAAACAGCTTAATTTGGAGGGTTCTGGGTTTTTTTTCCTACTACAGCATTTCTACCTCTCAGTATTCACCTATATGCTCATACTATGCCCAAAAGAAGCTTAATTTAGCAGCACTCAGATTCTATTAAAATATAGTACAAAAAATTTTCATTTTTTGCCTTAGAGCATAACTACCCAGTTGAAGTCACCTATTGCAAAATCACTATTGTTTCCTGTCACCTTTCCCCTTTTGCAATTAATGCTGTCTCTCCAGTGTTTGAAGAGGAAATACAGAAGTCACAGTGCACTCATATATGTGAAGAAAGTGATGGAACAGATTCTTGGAGACTCATGGGGCCATTTACCAGCCCATTCTGATCACTGTTTCACTATTACCAATACAGAGCAAAGTACAGTTGGATCAAGGAGGGGATCACGTCCTTGAGGAGGGCTGGACATCAGGAGGGCAAGAAAGGCACACAAAGGGTTGGCTCAGTGAAACCACTGCTCCAGCAAGCAGTTCTTGAATGCTAGTTAAAACTGTGATCGCGTTTATTGAGTCAATTCATCCCACCTTCTTTAGTGGAAACATCTGAATGCATCTTTGTCTGGTTTTATGGGATTTAAAACCCCACTGTCCAGTTTCAGCAATACCAGCTTTCTCAACAGTGGCTCATTCTCAGAAGATGGCTAAGGAAGGTGATTCCCCTCATGCCCCAGTAACAACTGTTAAGATGTATATGCTTGATTTCTTTTTCAGTGGTACTGGACTTGTATCTTAACTGAGTTGTCTAAAATAGTGTTCTTTCTTACAAACTGGCAACTAAAATAAACACAGGTACCCATTTTTACATTATTTTCATTATTTTGAAAGGGAAAACATAGTCTTGTAGAGGTATTTCGAAGAAACATCAGGAATACAACACTGAATGCATGGAAGCCAATCTAACTGAAGTAAAAATCTGTCACCCTAAAAAGGACAATATCTGGAACTGGTTTTACATAAATCGGTATTTCACACACAGTTCCTTTCTTGGGGTTATTATTTATATTCTCTCTGCCTTTGAATCACCAAGAATTTATCTGGCACTATGTCTCATTCTAACGTTCCGTTTTCATTAATTTCACAAAAAAAATAGCCCATACAACAATTGTCCAGTACACAGAGATGGGGTCATTCCACAGAAGTAAGCTGTAAAAACCACAACAATCCGTTTATAATCATTTGTTTAGGACCTTATGCCATTCAGAAAGTCTTGATAGCATCTGTCTTTCCCAATTGTTTTTATTTCCAAGACCCAGTTGCCTATTTATTCCCTCAATCTCTTCTTCTTCCTCAAAACATTAAAAGCATATTATTGGGTTTTTGTGCTGGACAAAGATGAGACAGTGTGACCACAAAGAGAAAGGATTTATGCAGCATATGCAAAAGTAAGATTTCCAAGCAAACAGACCCACTTCCCTCCTGTGGCCACTGCAGAAGTCTCACAGCTCAGAAAATGTGTGTAGAGGGAGAGAGCAGTGGTACTACCTCACCCTGTCATAATCAGAGCATTATAAATGCAATGTAAATGTGATGACATTCAGAGCTGGATGAGCATCTCATAGTCTCTAGCTACCACAAGGTGGTACATACATCCTGTGAATAGAAACCCATTGTTTCTAAAGGGTGAACGGAAAATTCTAGCACTGAAAGTTATCTCCTGAGAGGTCACATACCTGTCCTTCCTGCAGCTCAGCTCATGCATGGCAGCTGCTTGACTTCTCTTGGCTACTACAGCAGGACTAGAGAAGTAATAGGTTAGAAAAGCAGAGGACACATCCTCTGTAGAAATGAGAGGATGCTCTCTCACATTCTAGGAGAAATAGAATATTCTGGCTTTTCAGCCAGTATTTCAAGAACCTGGGACTTAATAATTGTCAACCCATTTAGAAAAGCCCAAGCATATTTATACAACTGATGAGTTTTAGATACACTGATCAATATCTGTTATACATCCATCTCCCTGGATAAATCAGTGAGTTCTACATAATTTCAATTCTCAGTATAGAATTTGGCTTTTTCAGTTGTAAAGACACACAGGCAGGGTCTGAAGTAACAGGTCAATGATGAAACTGGAGCTTTTCTTGACCTAACTTGATACGGTCCGTCCCATCACCAGTTATAGTTTCAGTAGTTTACCAACCTTG
The DNA here is from genome assembly GCF_028769735.1 of Zonotrichia leucophrys gambelii. Taxonomy (NCBI): domain Eukaryota; kingdom Metazoa; phylum Chordata; class Aves; order Passeriformes; family Passerellidae; genus Zonotrichia; species Zonotrichia leucophrys. Next base: position 22,418,978 of record NC_088176.1, read on the forward strand.
GTACCCAAAACGTTCACCTAACCTTGGAGAACGTGATTTTTGGTCCTTTGAGAAAGATTCAGCAGCTAACTAGTTTGTACAGAATAAAACATGTGCTGACACTAGAAGATTATACGGAATATATGGCTTTAAACTTGGTCTGGCACAGAGGTAGATACATGCTTTGCTTCTTTCAAAAGTTACACTTTTTCCAACTTTTCTAAGCAAGGTCTTTCCATGTTACATATCTAAGAGTCTGGGCTGAACCCTAAATTCAAAATGTAGCAATAACTATTCTTTTCTTTTGTCTCCAGATATCCTTTATATTCACCAAAGCAAAAGTCTTCCCATAAAGCTTCTCAGAACTACCAGAGCATACCAAAGAACATTTTCTTATGAGTTTAATTAGATATGTCTGGGCCTAATATCAAGAATATCCTTGAAAATTTAGTTTCCCATGGCAGTGGGTGCAGCAACAACTTTAGGAAAGGTTTCCTTTAGGAACATGAACTTTTCATGTTCCTGAAAAGCACAGCCATATGGTGATGGAGAAACACAGAAAATAAATGGTTCAGGTTAAGATTCTGTCTGTATCAATTAATCATTTGAATGGCACCCCCCAAGACTTGGCACAGACCTAAGTAGAAACATCACACTTGCTAATAACATAATTTCAGTGCATAAACCACCCCAGGTTTTTCAGTGGCTAAGTGCTTCTCTTCACTGTGACTTGAGTCTCCAATGCAAGAAGTAGTTGGACCATTTGCTCATTTGCTATTCATGTAGCAATCTACCAAGTACAGCTAAACTTGTAAAATGGTAGATACCAAAAAAAAAAGACTTAAAATTCTCTTTCCTTACATTTAGAAAAACTATCAGTATATTTTTCCAGAAAACAGCCTATAAACTCAAAAGCTGTTTTAATGTAATTATACCTAATCATAATACCAATTTTCCTTTGCTGAAAGTAGAAACATTATAATAACAGAGACACTCATTCACAGTGGAAAATACACTGCAAGTGTTACTTTCTCTGCAGATTATGCAATTAGAAGATTAAATCCTGTGTACACCACCAAATATGTAAATTGACATCTTCTACTCAACATGCAATTTTTAGAAACAGCACTAATTCTTACAAAACCTACACATTGTTTCAAGAAGCTCCATACAATGGTCTGTGATTTTATTTACCTTGGAAAAAAGCCCGCTTTTATAATCAAAAGTTAAAAAAAAAAAATAGGAAAGAAAGAAGTACATTAAGCAATTGTGGAAGCAGACCAACTCAACTGGGGCACCACGACCAAAGCAAGCCCTGTAATAGTATAATGACCTTTAATGAGTGTCTGGGGAAACAATACAGTCGTAGCATAAAAGACAAAGGGCAAAACCCATCATGGCTCCACTGACACTAATTTAAAATGATTTTCAGAACAACTAAAGAATGTAAGAGAGGTAATCTGATCCACCAATCTGACCTCACTTTGATTCTGGGGCCCTGCTGCTGCCATTTCTAATTGTCAAACACTCTACATTTCACATCTGCTCATATTTAATGAAAAGCTGACTCTCCCCACCATTCTCTGAGCTAACTAGCTCTGTCAAGATGGGCATCGTCCGACCCCTGTGCGCTGCAAAGAAAACACACTGATTTCTATTGAAGCCCTGCCAGTGCAATGTTGCGTGCATATATATATTTTAATTGGAAAAGAAAGGCTTATGCTGCTTTGCAAAGCGTGTGAATTGGTATTGATTTTCGTACTTATTATTAACAGTCAAAGGTGACTCGCCTCACAAGGGGAAGACTGAGATCTCTTTTGATTTGAGGGAGTGATGAAGGGGGGAAAAGGCCCATGAAGGATACGATGCTAAAAATCCTCAAAGCTGTCAATATCACTTATCCTTCAAAATATAACATAGCTCTAACATGTTTCCCAAAAAAGCTCTGGCTTTTGTTGGAAATAATACCATTATTGTGGAGGGTTTTGGCTCAGCAGGCAACACAATCAAAAATGTTTACTTTATCTGCCTCTGTAGAGTCTTAAGTGGACTTGAAAGCTATGGTAAACCTACAAATTAGTTTTTCTTTCCTTGCCAAACAGTGCTAATGGCAGAAATTTTACCCACTTGCAGGGGACATATTAATTTATCCTAATCTGGTTGCTGTTAACACCAGTGCCAGGGCCCAGCCACAAACTCTCTGTACCAGTCTGTACCCTACAAACTCTACTAGGCACGGTGTTACTGAGGCTGTTACACTGTACAAAAAACTGCCTGCAGCAATTCTCAATACAGGAACGTTTCTTGTTTGCTTTTCTTAACAAAGTATGCTTTACTACATTTTACCCTGATAAATTTCTCATTAAAGGATAAAACTGTGTTTATCCTATTTTTAAGTCCTGTGATTTACAACAAGACTTAAAACTAGGAACCATCCACCTTATGGTGATACATGAGTTGCAAGCAAGTAGATTGCCAGGATGTTCAGAGTGCTTATACACAGAGAGAGATTATTTTTGGTAAAATCTCCAAGAAATCCTATGAGAATATTTTTAATTAATATGGTCTTCAGACAAAAGAAATGTAACAATTATAGAATTTTTATATTTGTGACTGGAAAAATAGTTCATAAGTCAAAATAGTTAAAGCAAAATCATTCACCACTTGGGCTACATACTGCAATATGGTACCAAAAGACAACCAGGTGCATAATCTAAAATCTACATTAGTCTTCATAGCAGAAGGCACTTCTGTCCAAAATGACTTGCCTTGGAAAATGGACATGCTTCCTGACCAAAATTTCAATCTATTCTCATAGCTGTAGCTGAATAAGTTTATAGCTTTCCTTTGCCATTTGGGTAGGGAAAGGAAAACAGCTCCTGTCCCAAGATATAATTTTGCCTGTTAAGAATGACTAGAGAGGACAAGAAAATGAAACAAACAAACACACAAAAAAACCATTTAACAATCTTCCTCAGTTGATGACATCGCACTGATAATCCAAGCTTTGGAATCCCTACAGCTTGTCCGAATAATTAATGGCCATGCAGAATTGTTCTAGCTTCTCTGTCTTTTCCCTCTCAACTCTGATCTTTCAAAAGAGCTTTCAGGGCACATTCCAGAATGTTACTGTCCTATGGAACAGACTCCACATTTAATTTCAAAACATTTGTACCAGGGATTTGCACCAGCCTAGTTTTTCTAAAAAGGCGCTACAAAAAGAATAACCTATTTTACAAAAAGTACAAACATTTCTGTGGCTTCTGTATTAGATGGAAGATCTTGTTTTACTGAGAATGAAGTTACAAACAAAACTAAAGGCAAAAGTAGCAGCATAGAATAGAATTCCATCTACTATGAATAAATATTCACTGTCCATTGTATGATGCTCTAGTGCCAGTATTATTAGAGGTACCCACTTGGCATCAGTCAAAGATTTAGACAAAGGTCTGGTCCTCCACCAAAGCACTTATTGCTTAATTAATGACAATTTGTATTGTATGAATTAAAGAGAAAAGATGTCACCATACTGCACTACCAAGGTCCTGAAGGCTATTGCAAGAGGATGCTTCATAAAGAGCACATAAAGCAAAATAATGATTTACATTTTTTTGCATTAAAAATAAAAACAGAAATATAAATACAGAGCTGTGATCAAATTTGGGGTTGATTTCTTGAAAAAGCATCAGCCCAGTAAAAACTCACAGAACTACAATGCACGACACAAGACAGGGATGATACCACAGACACCACAAACATGGAACAGCATGTGTTGGTGTTAAAACTTACAGGCACGTAAACTGGTGGAGCAATCATTAACAGAGACAGAAGAAAGTGGGAAGGCTCTCTCAAGGGTGTCCATGTTACTATGTACACTGCCTGACATGCAAGAGCAGTCACGCTCAGAGCGTCCGCAATCAAAACAACATGCCAGTCTCATTCTCTTGTAGATGGACATCTTGGCTATAACCATGTGTTGGATGGGAGGAGAGGAAGAGCAGCAGGTTAATGGCAAGGTTATAGATATAACAAGGCAGCTGGAAGGTAATTTAAGGGATTTAATACAGGCCTTAGTTAATGTTAACAGTCTTGACCCAGGAAAAAAAAATGCAATGAGATTATTGATAACACTTTGGCTGTACATTAAAAGTAGGGCAAAAGATTAATTGCTCTTTATTTCTGCTCAGTCTTAGAGGGTGACCGCAGTCATGGGGAAAAATTACTGTTTACAGTCAAGTGTTTGGATCAAAATAGAACACAGTAAAAGCACAGAATAAGAGGAATATGCTTTTCCCTTGGCACAATTAATACCATTGGATTAAAATGAAAACAAAAGTCAATAGTCTATTAGGTATTTTAGCCTATCCTGTTTCCTGTAAAAATCAGAGATTTCTTCATATATAAATATATGTATGTATGTATACACACACAGAAACACACATACAAATGCTTTCTTACATACACACACTCATACACACATATGCATTATACATACACACATATATATAAATATATTTATTCTTAAATGTATTATAATAATTTTTTGGTATTAAACTGTGCCAAGGACCACCTTTACTGCAATTAATTATACATTATTAAAGAGTTACAAGATATTAATAAAATTCTCCAAAAAATTAATTTTGCTTACATTTTATCTTCAGGAATTCAAATTAACTCTTGACAGAATACCAAAATTTGCCCATATAGGAGACAAAACTAAAAATGGTAAATATGCTCAACATTAAGTTCAGTTCACAAATAAGGCATCACCAAAAGCACACAGAGCATTGGTCCACTGAAACATGCTGAGCCAATCATTGGCATGGCTTCTGCTCTGGATTCAAAAGTCAATCAAGAAAAAAATAACTGAATTTAGAATTAGGTGCTAGTTCCAAAACAAGTGCCAGGTCAGACAGAACATCTTTATCTTTCAGTCATCTAAATGTCCTTGTTATGTATTTCTAGAAATATAGAGCATCCTATTTATTAATTCATGTATAATTACCATCCTGGAATTTTGCATGTTATCAGAATCAGGCATGTTTATGTCTCAAGGAATCCAAAGGCCATTTAGATTGTTTCACATGCTGCACTGAACCAACTTTTGGTAATGGTTTAGATTGAACTGACTCAATTATACTAAAAACAAAACAACACTGACAGGCAAAAACAGAACCTTAAAAGCAAATGCAGAAAAAAGGTAATGTTTCTCTGGCCTGTATCTTCAGTTTAGGATGTCTTTTTTGCTTTATGGTAATGACATTAAATTTAAAAGAATTTTTTTTTCCAGTTTCTTAATCCCACAGTCACCAGGAAAGAGGGATTGAAATCACTCAGATGGGTCAAGTCCTGTTCTAAGGCCTTGATGGCTTGCCATACAGTATACTTGTCAAGCAAGGGTAACATTATGATTGTGAAAACAGGCATTGAGGGAGATGAATGAGTGATCTCTTCAGCAGCGACCCCATTCCTCTAAAACTTTGCTCACATGACTGATGCCATGTTCTTTTAGCATCCTAGTAGAGTTATCTTACAGCTGTTCATAAATTCATCATGCAGCATCAGGCTTGTTCATTGCATAGTACATCATTCCTCAGAGCTTGGCTTTTAGTAAGAAGGTTTCCACTGCAGCTTTTGATGCATACACATTCAAACTACACAGAAAATTCAAAACAGCATTTTCCCATGTTTTCCCTCTAACTCTTCCCAACACATTCTTTAAAGTTGAAAAGTTGGACAGTAAAAGAAAAGTGAAATAGGTTACCAAAAGTGTAACAGTCTTTCCAGTATGCCTACTTTCTTATTTTTTAAGGAAATTAAAGAAAAATAAAGGGTATTTGTGCAACACACTGACAGTAGGAGAGGTTAAAAAAGCAGGCCCATTTTGCTGTAATTATAGCTGTTTTGAAGGACTTTTTCTAATCAAATGCTTTAGCAAAACACACTGCTCAGAAATTCCCAACTGCTACATCATTGGTTAGTAACAGTCCCTGGTTTTCATTTACTTCTGGCCATGTCTTGTCAACAGTCAATAACAGGAGAGGACAAATTTATGGAAATTAAAAAGAAATCATCCTTAAGGGCAAAGAAGGCTAGGAAGGAAAACTTTTTGTACCATTTTCATCAGAATTAAACCAATAAAGTTGGAAATTTAAGGCCTTCTCTTCAATAGGGGAAGGACATGATGGCGTTTCTCAAAAGCAATACCCTTCAGGGACTGTTTTTAACTATTATTGTCAGTTGTTCTGGAGATCATGCATCACTTGAATATTTCACATCATTATCATGCAGGAAACAGGCCTGGACCTGGAAATATAAGCAGCAGAAAGGACTTGCCACAAGGATTTTAACAAGTATATAAGCAACTGCATATCAGAGCAATAACTTTTGGAAAGAAAACATGCTGTTACTCTTCATTCCTTTTATACAGTCAGTTACATTCACACCAAATACAATACTTATTTCAAATAAAACAAAACACGCATTATTAGTAGGGATGACTAGTGACAAGGTCAAAGACAGCACAGAAATGATTTTAAATGGTTCAGCCACACACATACCATTTTCTATAAAACTTCCATAAACATTAACAGAAAATGGGAATCATCAGAGAGACAGGGGGACCTTAAGAACAGCCTCTGTGTGTGTGTGTTAAATTTTTTTGACACCTGTAGGACCTGCATAAAAATCAATTATTTCTATTCCTAGATGTGTTATGAATGTTGAATAGAATTGTAATTTGATACTGGTGAAAACAAAAGTTGGGACATAAAGGAAACTACTTTCCTATTTTCAATTGTATAATAAATAGGGAAAAAAAGGAGAAGACAGATCCTTGTACTTTATATGATGACAATCACACAATATTTGTAAAACTAATCAGTAAAAATATCAGGGGAAGTTTTTATGGACACTAAGTTAAGACTGCCTAAATAATTTACAAAACAAGGCACATATGAACTACTCATTAAGAGCAAAAGGAGAGCAAAGTTTCTTTCAATTGCTTAGAAAGTAAATAAATACTTCTAGAAAATTCCAGATGCAATTTTTCTCAGAAGGTAGTAGCCTTCCTTTCTATAAAAGAAAGAATAGCTCCCCAGATGTCTAAGCTTCTCACAGGACCTTACTTCTGATCTCAAAAAGTCAAAAAGTACAGTTAAAATGTGTAGATTGTCTGGATCTGAAGTGTTACTTAGAGTTCACGAACAGTAATGGGAAATATTTCCAGCTGCAAAAATAAGCAAAGGAAACTGCAGATTATTCTCTACCTAAAATGTCAAGGAACAGCTCCTTTATCTTTTTCCTTTTTTTTTTTTTTTAATTTTTTTTCTTTCTTTAAAGAAAGCAGAACAAAGTATTCCTTCTTCTCCCCTGATTTTTCGCAAGCCCCGGGCTGTGCCCCCTGCGCTGGAGCTGCTCCTCAGCGCAGCCCGGGTGGAGCTCCGAGGACATCTAGTGGATCTCTCTCAGGCAGCAGCTGCTCTGGAGCAGGAACGGGAGCCTTCCTGACCACCCCGGGGTACAAAAAGGTACAAAAAGGTCCCAAGACACTTCAGAATTGAAATGCACACTGTTATTTCAATTCGTCAAGTTCTCATGATCCAAACTGTGAGTGAAAAATCATCAGCATTAAAGGCGACCAGGCTGGAGTGATCGCCTGCCAGCAATGCTGCTTAGCATCATGAGACTGACACACAGACAGGACTTCCCCCAGCACAGTTTCAGTTTCCTGAAAAATACAGCAGTACCTTAGCCTGTTGGAGAGAATTTATTCACCTTAACACAACAGGAAAATTTATCTCTCCATTATTTAAATTTTCCAAGTCAATGTCAAGACTAGCAAGTGAGCTTGCTCACTCTCTTGCAATTTTTGCCATCAATGACAACTGGTTACTTGTTTGCTCCAATTCACAAAGTGCTGTTCTGTGTCAAAACTGAAAAAACAGCAGGAGATCTGAGTGGTCATCTTGCCCTATTTTAGTAGATATAAGAATGACTCAAGTTTTGATGTAATAGCATATTTATAGACCAATTAATTTTAATTTTCAAATCTGATCATGACCTTTCCTTCATTACCTTACAGAAGACTCTCAGCCAGTGCACTCTCAAAGGAAACTACTTTTCTAAACAAACTTAAGCTATTGGGGAAATGGAAAAAAAAAAAGCAAAACTACATGACCTTTTTTTTTCTCTAGCTCTTTCACAGCATGAAGAACTGCTTTACTTATTTATTACAATTTAAATGAATTTCTTTAGTTCACAAAGGTCTCAACATAAGAACATATTTTAAATAAACAGATTGCTTCAGATAAATCCAGATTACTTCTAGTATTTTGCCTCAAAGTCAATAGGATTCACCATTTCACCTATAGAATTTATTTGTTTTACTGCTGATTCTTATCACGCTGACCAGTTTCACAATCTGCTTTTTCCTGCTGCTACATCTTTTTGCTGTGTCATTCTATTGGCTAAAAATAGATGTTTGAAGAAATTTCTGTTCTATCCTTGAATATTTTCTTCCACAACAGGATCTCAATCCTTCAGTGTAGTTTTCAGGCTCCACAATAAAATAAATAGCAAATAATGATGATGCAGGCCACCATAATTTCAAGAAGGCCAGAGCCTTCTTCATCAAGAGCATAAATTATTCCTTCATTCTTTGCAAGATCCTACAGTGTGTATAGCTGAGAGGGGGAAAATATCTCAGTCCTGATTAAGACCTGAGGTGTTTCCACACAATAAATTCAGAATATCTGGTAAAATGTTGAAGTTGCACGTTGAGGCCTCCTTTATTTAGAATAGCTGCAGTTACACAGTAAAGTTACAGCCTCAATCTGACACAGCAACGCAGCACTGCAGCCATGAGATCCCCCTAGCTCTTCAAAAGAACAAGCCCATATAACCCCAACACTGCCCTATAACCAGTGCATTTCTTTGCAGCACTTGTTTTCTAAGAGCAAATTCTTTCCATGTCCCAAATGCTGTATTTACCATGAGTGTACACACAAAGTGGCTGATGAGAGCCTTCAAAGATCCTGCACACTTTCAGGTGATATGACCTGGATTGACATGAAGTGGTCCATAAAGCTCATATTCTAGATATAATAATACTGTAAAACTTTACAGCTAAGGCCCTGGAAAATCAGTGTGTGTCTACTTATGTAAGTAGTGTCAAAACCAGCAAGCTCAGGAAAATAATCACTGCAGCTTGTTTCCTGTTGAAGGTATCTCTGGGTTTATACATTAAAAAATCACACTTTTAATTAATTGTCTGGCTTTCTCCCATAACACTTTTTTCTGTCATTGGGGAGAAAAAAGTTGGGTAAGGACAGTAAAAGTGCTGTGCTACTCTTTGTGTCAACTGTGCAATGGAAAGGACAAAGTACGGAAAACCTAAACAGGGACCTGACAGATGAATTGTATTTAACCCGGCAAAGAGTGCTATAGTGGCAATTACCCCAGCCTAACCAATATCCCTAAAAATTCATGAGATACCCCTAGAATAATTTCAAGGAAATACTATTGCCAAGATCTAATTTTCATTTAGGGTTAAAAATAAGCTTGTAGAAAAAAAGGGCAAATAGGTGGAAGAAGGGAAAACTGCTGTATTTTCTTCAACGTCACCCTAATCTCCATTGGTGGGAACAATGAGAAACTTGTGGGTATGACGTCACTGCTACATGCAACATAAATAAAGAAAAGAACCAAAATACTGAACAAAAATACTCTCTGCTAGAGAAAGACAGGTTGGACCGCACTCTGGGCTACAGGGAACCCATTTTTACTCACAATAGATCACTATCAGTGTGCAGTTAAAATATAGTAGGGGCCGTGTTCCAAGGCAGCAAGAGGAAAAATAAATCAAAAGTTTGTCAATTGTCATAGATTACAAGAAATTCCTTCAAACACATCAATGTACACATGATTTGTCCCCTCTGGGGTTCAACCCCCACCGTTCACAGCAAGCACTGTCACTGGAAAAAATATATAGAGAATTAGACCATAGCTGTTGTACAAAATGAAAGAAACAGGAGGAACAGGTCATCCAGTTTAGAGATTTCATCCCAACGTGGCAGCATTTTATACAAATATATACATATATTTGGCCTCTTGCTGCAAAAACTACAGTTAAGTGGAATAGGAAAGAGATTGAAAACATTAAAAAAAATTAACATTCTGTGAATAAAATTTCCACACAAGTATTTCTTTGGACAATATGCCATCAGCATTTATGTGTTATTCAGGGAGTGGGATGGGTAAGGAAAAAGGGATGGCAAAGAAACTGCAAAAGGAAAGCAGGATTACATGAATTATCCTTGGCCTTGTAGAAATGTACTGATCTGCCCTGAATTATTAATATTAGGCCTAACGAGTTTGGACAAATGGCTATGTAGGTCAGACTCACGTTTAGACCCCAACAATACCCCAAGCTAATATTCAGAAAGTGTCTAAACTGAAGTGCAACCTCAGATGCATTATTCAAGAATGTGAATTAAGTATTATGGGAAACTGCATGAATTAGAGCCACCATAATTAAGTTTTCCATTTCTTTCACATCTAATTCACCTGAATGTGTCAATATTTTTATATACAACCTTTCCTTTCATCTTACATATTTTCCACATTTAGCTGCCTCTAATTACCATGCTACTCGCTCATTAAAGCATGTATTTGTCATATAGAACTATATAGATGCATGTGCATGCAGTGTCAAAAATCAAATTGGCATAGTGATGTATTACATGTTGACATAATAGTTGATAGTTTTCTAACCCAACAGGGAGAAAGTTTTCTCAATTTATGCTTTGCTTTGGTTAGAATTGCATTTTTAAGACCAATGATTTTCATCATTTGCAGATGGATAACATACCTAAGCCTTTTCAAAAGTGATTAGTGATTCGAAAGCTAAAACATTTTATGTGAATAAGATTTTGCACTAAAGACTTACCTTAAAAACAAACCCAAACACAAAAAGCAGGTCCCATAAAAGGGATTGCAAAATTGTCAACAAAATTTGAGAAACAAAAATCACTAATTACTACTGAAATTTTTCATTTCATTAATTTTTCTGACAGCTCTTTAAAAGAAAAGCAATTGCCTTATTTATAATACTTGTGAGCATGCTCCTCATTGAAGGCTCTTCTCAACTCTTCTACAGGCTGCCTGCTATTGTGGTATCTGTGACCCCTGTGTGTCTAAGAAACAGCAGGAGAGAGGGCAGACTGAGGAGAGGGGAGACGATGAAAGGGAAATTTAACATGTTACTCTCACTGACCATTATTCTTCAGCTGACTCAGAGGATTCCCTCCTTAGTGCTCAGTGCTCACTGCACCACCTCTGAGAGCCACCTCCTCCTTCTGCCTCCCTAACTCAGTTTGTTTGCTCATCTGCCCAACCAACTTTCATTTATTGGACTGATATGTGTGACCATGCCATTTGTAACCCTTCCAACTGCTACTTACACAAATTGTTACTCTTGCCTCTCCAAGGCTTTACTGCTGCTAATATACATTGTGTTGGCTGGGTCATACCCTTTTTTCTCCCAGGTTTCAAAGTACTGAGAAGGTTACCTTGATTCTCATTACTGTATAAAAATAAAGGGCTCTTAACCTTTATAATGTGAGTTCCTGATTCCTATCTTCTAGTAGATGACAAGGAAAAGTGTAGGTCTCATGTTAAACTGAGAGATCTTTGGGATTTATTAAATTTTTAAGTGGGACATGTTTAAAAAGCATACACCATGTGAAGGAGGAGTATAGAGGAAAATAGAAATAAAATAGTTTTTTTGGTTTTGTTTTTTTTTTCCTGACAGAACCAGATAAAATTAAGCAGGTAACATATTTCTCTTTAACTGTTGAGTAATTTTGAAAAAAGATTTCATGAGAGTCACAGACCCCTGAGGCATCTGTAACTGGCTTTACCACAACTTACTCAGCAGACTCATTGGCTTTGGCAGCAGTTCAAAGGTCACATTCTCACATGGATAAACTGTTCTTGAACAATTTTTTTCCAATATGTTAGGCAATGCATACATTCCTTCCACATCAGGCATGCTTTCCATGTGCTTTGCTCTCCTTGTGGCTACTGGGAAGATAAATACCATTTTCTGTCAGTTCCAGCTGCTTTCTCCCTATCATACTATTGTTCCACACTCGTGGTGTTTTGGAGGACAGGAGTTTTTTTAAAAATCTCCAGCAAAAAATTTTTTTCTTTTGAAAATGATCTTCAAGACTTCATCCATTTCAGGTACTCCAAAAGGCAGAGAATGTTTAGCTTAGGCTTTCTTCCATCCTCTATAACAGTGCACTGATAGCTGAAGCTATACATAAGAGAGCTTTCTTTATAGCAGACTGAAGCTATAAATAAGAGAGCTTTTCCCCTTTTAAAAGTAATGGTAAAATAGGTATGATCAAGCCCTTCTGAGATCTCTCAATTTACTTAATCAATACTTTTAAACTGAACTATCTTTTTCATGGCAGAATGCCATGGAATGCACATAAATATTTATATATTCAATGAGAAATTGATTCCTAAATAATTTTGCTATTGGTATTACAAATATGCATGGGTCAAGCACATCTTTGGTCAAAGTGTGGTTGTGATAGCTCCTGAAAAAGGTCCTTTCAAAGTATATATGGGTAAAACGCTGATTGCTACATATTTATAGAAATTCAGATGCAAAGTCTCATCTCCATTGAAACACTCATTTCTTCACTAAAAACTGTCCAAACAGTTTAAGACCCTAACTAAACTTAATATTAGCATTACAGCTAAATGGATATATGTAAGAGGTGCTAATATTTAATTTCTTCCAGACAACCCTTTCCTCCACTAAAACTGTTTATTTATTTAAAAAGAAAAAAAAATTCAATAGCTATATGATAAAATATAATTCCCTAGTTTCTTCTCTTGCAGAATCTGCATGTTATGAATGAGAGAAAAACTTCACTGTTGGCTAATTCTTAACTCAGAAATCTCCACAGTTAAATTTAGCTTGACTTCTTCAGTTTTTGTTAGCATTGGTCTTTAATTTACTTTTTAATGAAGACACAGGTGTGAGTGGTGTGAAATGTAACAAAAACATATGGACTTCAGAAACTCAAATAGCACTTCCTACATTGGTGTGCATTTATTTCTTAGCCTTTCTGTACCACTGTGTAAAACATGTAAATGCATGTACAGGTATTCTTCAGGGCTGAACAGTTCATGAAGAGGAGAGGAAGGGAGGGATAGAAATATTACTTACGCCGTTTGCAGCCACATTTTTTTATCCTTTTGGGATCTGTGATGTCATCATGACAGGCCTTGCAGTAAAAATATGCCCTGGAGAGACAGAATGGAAAAACTGACACATTTCTTAATCCTTATAAATGAAATTAGTCCTATATTTCATCTTGTTGCAGTGACCAATTAAGGAAACGCACCAATGCTAATTTACTTTAATCTTTGCAAAGGTTTGGACATTGAAAGTAGGAAATATTTGCTGCAAGACCATTACTTTCAACAATAAGCTCCAAATTAGTATTTCCTTTAATACACTTTTATTTGAAAAGTAATTGGAAGAATGTATGACAACTATGCCACAGCGTATTAGTTTATTTGTTGTTCATCTTAGAAAAAAGAGCATCTAATGAACTTAATCACAAAAAGGACTTTTTGTTTTCATCAGCTACCAGGGTGTTTTTTTTAAAAGACTGTCTAGCACCCTGTGCAAATTTTTCAGCTAGGACATTTGATCATTACTGTATGATCAACACTGCATGTTGATCTTAAACAGGGGTGGAAACAATGACCTTATTGGCTTGCCAGCCTCACCTCTGTGCCTGAAAGGTCGTGTAACAAATCCTCCCAGAAGCTGTGCTGAGGGACATGGAGGACAGGGAGGTCATTCAAGACAGGGAGGACAGCTTCACCAAGGAAAATCCTGCCTGACCAACCAGCTGTGATGGACTGACCACATCAGCAGACAGGGAAGTACTACAGATGTCATTTATCCAGACTTCTGTAAAGCCTTTGACATGATCCCCCTCCTCATCCTTCTGTCCAAACTGGAGTGATGGATTCCATGGGTGGATTAGGAAGTGGTTGAATGGCCACATTCAGTGGGTAATGATCAATGGCTCACAGTCCCACCAGGCACTAGTTACAACTGATGTCTCTCGAGGATCTGTACTGGGACCAGTGTTATTTAATACCTTCATTAATGACACAGACAGAGGCATCAAGTGCACCCTCAGCAAATTTTCAGATGACACCCATACATTTTGGGGACAGTATGAGAACATTAGATTGCTATAACAATTAGGAGGCCACTGAAACAAAACTATCTACAGTCCAAAATATAAAAAAACACAAAACCAAACCAATATTTATATACAGCCTCTGATTAAACACAGCCTTTGCCCCTGCAGCCAGGATGATCACTACTATTTCTTCTAGATTAATTATAGCACGGCCACTGCAGGTGGAACTATACTGGTAGTTAAGTGACCCATCATGAGAAAGACAGCAGGTCTAGCATAGAAGAGATGAACCACATCAATGCTTCATATTGGTTCAAATACAAATTGAAATTGCAGGGAGACCTCACTGAATGCTATTAACATTTCTAAAATCAATATAACATGAAACTACCAATGGAATATGTAAGTCCTAAACCTAGCACACTTTATTTCTCTAAGAAACTCACAGGAAGATTACTCTTTCAGGCTGTGAAATTGCCTTAGTATTTCCAAGATGCAAAATGTAAAAGGAAAACATCTTCTCTGAGCACGTATACTTTGCTGCAGAAAGTTTCTGGTCTTCAAGATATTCACATTCCACCAAAAAGAAAATCAACTACTTCCAAGGAAATGAGAAGAAAGTGCTTTTCAAACCATGAGTAAATGTCAAGATGGAAGCCAGGAGGAGAAAACTGCCTCAAATTTTTAAAATTTCTCTCCAGTCCAGCTGTAAAGCCCCTTTATTAAACAAGAATCAACTACCACAAATAGTCCATCACAAAAACTTCACAACATGAACCATTGCTAGAGACCATGTTTCTGAAGTTCACTGCAGCACAATTGTCCTAAAGGGTACCTTCAATCCCATGTCCAAAGTAAAGAATAAATACCTGAAGTTATTGCTGTAATAAAATTATTCTAGATAACTGGGGTAAATTAAGTGGATTTGAAGAATGTGGATTTTTGGCACTTGTGTTAACATGTAAATTAGCAAGGAACAATGAAGATGCAATTCAGGTAGTTTGTATTATATTTAAACAGTCAACATTTTATGTGAAGCTATTTACCTAGGCATAACTGTTTGTAGGTGTAATTGCTTCTTATGGGAAAATATTCTTCTAAAAATGCAAAAATTATTCTAACAGAAAGAGTAATTGAACATTGTAGGTTATATCTCATTGTGGGATATATAAATATGAATAACTTTAGCTTAAGGGGGTTGAAATGTCTTCATTAACAAAGCCAGAATAATTTAATTTGCATTTCAGGTATAAAACATGTTTAATTATGCTTTATTGTAAAATAATTTTTCCCCTCTAAAAGATCTCAATTTTAGAACATATTTCTGAGTCTGATTGATAGCTCAAAGGGTGAAATTAACACTTTTCATAATTGGCTTTGTTAGTAGAAACACATCTGATAACCATTTGCTTTGCACAGAGCAGCTAAGAAACGTGGCAAGGGAGGCAGAGTATTTCTAAACATTGCCTTCTGCCAAAAGCCAGACTGAACTGGAAATCCTGTTTCATGCTCACTATCAAATGTAATGAGGCAGATGAATGATGTGAAAAATTTGTCTAAACGCCTTTATAACAGTTAACTTCTCCCTAATCTTAGCAGTTAAAATATTATGCCATTTTACTTAGTCTGAGAAAAAGTTCATTGCAAAGTGTAAAATGCCTTATAAATGAAAGAAAACTAGCAGCTCAGTAAAGCAATGTGCAGACAGTTCTGGATGTTCAAGTGGAGAAAAGCAGCAGAGAGGAAAGGAACAGGATGCTGCAAGGCAGAGTCCCTGAGGCAGTGCAGGATGCACAGGCTCCAGAGATGGTGCTGGAGATGTGACGGGACAGGAGCACCGCTGTCCTGTTCTGTACATTTCACCTAGCCAAAATCTACCTCAGTTCTTTCAAGAAAAGTAGAAGTCAAGTTCTCCAATTTCACTGTTTTGGTGTTTTGACTTTCTTTATATATGCAGGGCAAGTAGGCATTGTTAGGTATTATTTCACTGTATTTAATCCAAAAAAGGTTGGAACTTAATGAAGAGTATCATTTGAATACTTTATCATTTTAAGTATAGGATTTAGTTAAAATACCAAACTCATGGAGAACAGCAGTAAAAATCTGATTGCATGACTCATAACAAAGATACAAATAATGAGGAAACACTCAGCTGCAAATATTAATTTTTTTCTTTTTTAATTATAGGGACACTGAATATTTTTCTTTGAAAAATTATTTTATCACATTGGTCTTTTGTTCCTTCCAAGCATACTATAATCCTAACAAACAAGAATTATATTTGGTCCTCAACACAATATCATAAAACTCCTTTTCCTTCACCCCAAATCTAGCACGCCCAGGTTCATTGAGCCTGTGAAGTTGGCTGCAATGGATATAATGCACTTTTGTAGTTTGATTTGTTATTATGAGGCTGTGGAGTCTGCAGTTCCATTAAAGGAAAATGACAAGAACATAAATATTATTTTGCTAATGCAATTACAGAATAAACACAGCAGCTAACTCGCATCAAGAATTTGCTAAAGTCTGTGTAGATAACAACTCCTCTAAACCAGAATCTAACAGAAGCGTCATCCTTGTCCTCCTCTCTCATAGTAATTCCTCTGAGACACAATAAGTATAGAGAAAACAAATGAAAATATTTCACATTTTCTAGGAGGACTCAAAAACCCAGTCTCTTTATTTCCTTTCATATCTGCTGCAAATTTCAGTTCCTTGGTACTTAGGACAATAGTTAGGAAAACTACATGCACATAGGTGGTTCAGGAGTAACAACTCAACACCCCCTCTGAATTTTTAAACAGATGATAATGAAAATTAGGTGAAGAATTTACATGTAAAGAAAAAAACTAAAATTAAGTATATTTGTTTCTATTCAAAGATAAAAACATTGAAATTACCTTTTTACTTCTTTGGCATCACTTGCAATGAAGAATCCTAAGGTACCTTCTTGAATCTTGACGTGGTTTCCAGGATTGATTAATATACTGCTCAGTGAAACAAGAACAAAACCAACAAAACAATAAGTTTATATTAATTTTAGCTGAATCTTCCAAATTAGCTTTATTTGATTCTGTTATAGGGGACCCACTATTTAGGAAAGGCTGCAAGGAAATTTTAAGCCCTTCTTCCTTGATATTTCCAATCAAATAACAGTTTCACATGCGTTTTACAAAAACTTTAGTTTGAGACAGTCAAATGCCTCTGCCTATAATCACATAATCTAAGTGCTTACATCTGTTTTCTTATCTTTTTGCTTTAATTATAGACTACACAAAGTCCTCTCAGAAATGTGAAGTGTGAAGCTGAGCATTGCTGTTTGCTTGCTCTGTCATGCAAAGTGGTGACAAATTCACAATATGGTGAAAAGGAAAAAAACCTTCAGCCACTGCTCAATAACAACAAAAATATCACTTATGAAACTAAACCCTTGGATGCAAAATTTTGCCAATTTCTAGTGAAATAGAAAGTTAATGGGACCCCTATCTGGACATATAATGTTATTGTTTAAAATAATAAATACACACATACACTCAAGGGGAATGGTACAAGACAACCAGTCACGACAGCTGAAAAAACATAAAATGAATAGAAAATTTTTAAAACCTGCTATGCAGCCATGAAAGAACAAAAATAACCCAGCTAACTTTGACAAAGGAACTAGTATCAACAAGTGAAGTACTCCATGTCTATGAAATATCTTTATTTTCATAATTATTTAAATCTAGACCTTAGGAAAGGTGTTTTGCAAAGCACCAAGCTAAATGTGAATATACAGATAAATATAAATATATTCTCCAGTAAGTTTTATTCATGTGAAATATATCTAAGCTTTTGACTCTCTAATATTTAATATAGCTTTTCAGAAGTTTTCTCTTCATCTTTTATTAAAGTTCAGCTTTTCTAACTCAAAATGTAGTAATGGTATGCATATGCAATTTAGAGTAAATAAAGACTACCAGGAATTGAACCACTTGTCCATCTAGCAAAAATTGATTTTATGGAAATACATATACACAAAAATAAAGCACAATGCTGAACAGACATACATTACTAAAATTTGAAGGTCCAAAGTCTTTCATGCCATTGATAGGAGGGAACATGGATCTCAGTACATCTCTTATTCAATATGTTAAGTACTCTCTACACATTAGGAATGAATTAGTATGACAACATAATATATCTGAAAGATTAATAATGTGCACATTTTTTTGTGTAATTCCACATGCCCACAACACCCTATGACAAGAATATGCAGGCCACAAAATAAAGTGCTCATGAGTTCAGAAGTAAAAGGTTGGTCATGAAGTCATATTTCAGCCCCCTTTATGTAGACCTTATGATACAGTTCTTAATTTAATACCCACAAACTCCTTCCTTCTCACAATCTGAAACTTCACTCAGTGGTGTTTAATGCCATTACTTCAGGCATGGCTTCCTGTAATTTATCTCTCTTGAAAATCAGCATCATATTTTTCTCATGTGTTTTTCTGCAATGTTCATCACTACAGCATGCAAAAGATTCATAAACAATTTCTTTGACAGGAAGAATGAAGATATTGTATTACCCCATTTTACAGAGGAGAGATTAAGTAACTATGAGATTTAGTACTTATTAATTTGGGATGCCTACAGGCCAAATTTTTCTAAGTGTTTAGCATTGCATAGGTCATATAGACTTTCTAGGAACTTTTGCTGTGAGAATGCTCAGCATTTCCAAAAGCCCAGCCTCTGATGCGCAAAATAATGAATATACTTAATCAGAGATCAGCTGTAGAAAGTTTGGTTTAAATTATTGTCTCCTGCTCACACAGACAGCCTGTGTCAGAGGCTGGAACAGAAATCAAATCTTAAAGAAAGCATCTACCCAGATATCCTTCCCTTTTCTTCATTGACAGTTTCAAGCTTTGCAACAAATAAAAAGGAGAGGAGAACTACAGGAATTGGAAGGTATCACCACAAAAAGCAGGTTCATTTCCACAGCACACTTTACTAATATTTGCAAAAAATGAAATGTGATGGTATAAGGAACACCTGTATTACACACACAGATAAATGGGATGAAATAAAGTTACACAGCTAAACTAGTATCATCCATCACTAACTAGTATCATCTCTTATCATATCTAGCATTTCTTTGTTAGTGAATTGGGCCTAATGGCTGCAGTCACAATGAAAACTTCCACCTAATGTAAGTTTAAAATGCAATTTCACAGGTTTAAGATGGAATAAAACAGATAAAAGAAAAAAATAAAAAGAAACAACTACATAAGAATTTCTTCATGTGAAATCAGGTCAAAAGTAGGCTGGCACATTTAGATTTCCTGCACAACCTTTTGTCACCTGAACACACAAAGTACTTCCTTAGCACTTGCAGAGTGCTGTACTTGCCATCTTAATCTCCACCTCTCCTCCTCCCTGCCTGCTAGTACGTAGTAACCTGCCATTACACTGAGAATTTAGCTGCTAAACTAAAAAAATCTTCTCTAGAGGCTAATCTCATGTATGTATTATACTGCTCCTTATAAAATAAGTAACGTCTTGTAATTTGGGTTGGCTGTTTTTCTTAGGTACAAATGGGTACTGCTCTATCTGAAAAACACTTTTTATTTCCTTACTTGATTCTTAAGTCACATAAGTGTTACAGCTTTTCAGTGTAAAAAGATGAACACATTTATTTTCATTTTCATGGACCCAGGCTGGTCTTTTTTCCCCCCAATACAATTCTTGGATATGGATAAACCATACCAAAGAGGAAAAAAAATCCTACCTAAACCTCAACAACCCAAACTCCACAAACTGAGGTAACCACTAGATCTATAAATGTTCACTTCTCATAATGACACTTAAAATTTGATTAAGTAATAAACAAATGAGGCAGCTCTTTTGAGATGCATGGAACATAGTCTTAAATTGGAAGTAACTGGCTTCATTTAGCATGCAATGCATTGTGAGCATGATTTTGTATCTCAAAGTTTTCTGAGACACATTAAATCAATTCACATGGGTCAGTGTACAGACTTTATTTTTGTCAGATCTTGTACTTCATTCACATATACCTCTTTTCACAAATACAATGTATCTATAACCACAAAACATGGATGTGATCACAGTTAATGCTTCTGTTGGAAATGAAAATTAATTTGCCCCATCCCTGCTACTGGCTAAGAATTACAGAAAAAGCTCATAAAGCTTTGGGCTTATATACACACCAGAGCAAAATCATGAGCAATTTCTACTGAGCTGTATGGATACATTAAATGTACTGCTTATTAAAGCTGCAACTCAATTATTTCTTATGACACCTGTAGTGTCCTTAACTGAAGTTATGCTTTGATAAGCACTCACTGTAATATTTACAGCAAGGGAAACATTTTGAATTAAAACAGAATATAGGGAACAAACAACACAGAGAAAAACAAAACAGTCTTCTGAGTATTCCAAGAAAAATACATCCATCAGTTATTCAGAGATGCATTTTTTTTTCAATATGAAAATATGCATATTTATCCTCATAGTTGAGAATACAAGTACATGGTAAACTAAATAGGAGTTTTAGGAGAGACAGCTTCAGCTAATGTCTCATTTATATATATACAAGGTTACAAACAAATAGGTGAAAAACTACAAACTCAAAAGGTTTAATAGCAATACATATAGCTAATCCATATGCATTTTGTGCCACACATCAGAAAAAATACTACTGAAAATGACACTGATTTTTTTCAAAGAGATTTTTTTAACATAAAGCGCAACTTGATTTTTTTCTCTCATAAATCAGCTCATGAAACCAAGCAAGAAAGGCCAAGAACTTTAGAATCTTGTAAGATCTTGATCAAACTTTGTAATTCTATAACATTTCTAGTTTAGGTTATCACACAAAGTAGGCAAGTAATAGCAAGCTTAAAACCATGTAGTCATCATTTCTTTAATGACTGCAATTCCAGAAATACATCCCTCAGGACAAAACCCTTCGTGACAGGGCTCACATGATTGCCTGCTCCTTCACACATGAATGTTTAGGACACATGGCAATTAAAGCCATGCAAATTAAATATGATTTAATGTGTTTAATGGGAATTTAATGTACTTCACCATCATAAACTTAGGAGAAGTCGGTTCCATTACTTTTTGATAATATTACAATTAGGAAGCCACTTGTGGAATAGAATATGCACTGTGGAAATCTGTGTTTTACACTTATCTGCAAAAGTCACCCCGTTTGTTATTAAAGATTCACTTGGTGACTAGATGCAGGGTCATGCACCTAAGAGCAATGAAAATGTCCCACACTGAAAATGTGGATATCACCTTTGAATTCAGTTGGACTCTTAGGAACCACAGAATGGTTTATGTTCAAAAAGATCCCTAAAAATCACCTAATTACAACTCCCATGTCATGATAACTAGCACAGATTTCACTAGAACAGATTGTTCAAAGCCCCATCCAATTTTACACTCAACACTTAAAACACAGGAAAGAATCATTAATATTATCTACACAGCTGAAAATGTGTTCCCAGACTGACAGAAATATTAGCAGGTGAAAAACAAATGGAAATATACAAAGTCTCAAAAAAAACCCCAAAACTCAAACAAGGTCACAGAAATTCTAGACAAATGTTTATGGTTTTCTTTACATTCAATGAAAATTTCAGATTGGACATGATGACTTTTTCATATGACAGGGGAGAACAGACATCTGTTCATGTTTCTCACTGTGTGTTAATTGTGCCCAACTTACTTATTGAATTGTATTTTTCTGATATTTTAATGTACATGCTACCTTCAATAAAATACAGATACATGAAAATATCATTTCATCCATCCTTATCTATCTGAAACTACTCCAGAACATGAGTGCTGCTCAATACCTTTTTTGGTAGTGCATGGATGATTGACTCCAAAAGACACCAATATTCTGACCTAGCTGAAGCATACCATATTATATCTTCCTTTAAAGCACTAAAAGTAAGCTAAGGTTTCCTTTACTAATTGTGTATCTTCTATGGCTTTTTTAATGCAAAGGTAATTGATGGAGAGCCTAATGATTGGAGACTTAAACTGTAAGACAATTTGTGATCTGACATTTGGGGTGAGACTAATTCCTCCAGCTATTTATTTTTTACTCATTTCTGCTGCTAGGTCCTGCTTTCAAATATCACATATATCTCACTCAAGTTATGTTTCTTGGTCTAAAACACTCTTACAAAGTTATGGAAAGCTGATAGCTTTTCAAAATACAAAAAATATTTAAAAAATTACTTCTAATAATTTATCAGCATACAAAAGATTTCAGTAGGAGATGAAAAATGTTTCCTGTAGCTTTCTAGACTATTCAGCCATCTTTTAGGTGAACTCCATGGAAAAAACAACCAGTCTGTGTCAGAGTCTGAACCATCACTATGTAGTATGTATTTACTGGTAGGCCAACTTGCTAAGTGGCACGGCTCCTCAATTTGCTTTGCACAGCTTGAAACTGAGGAGGCTTCCACTACTGCTGAATTGTGAATGGATGGAACTTTGAACTCTTAATCTAGACATAGTATTACAGTAGCTGACACTCAAATCTGTCGTCTGCATAACTGTCAGCCTTCTCTGAGAAGAACAAAAGAGGGACCTTAATAATATGGAACAGTGTGGCGAAAGTCTTTAAACTAAGCTGACAAAGGCACATGGAGATGCCCAGCAAGTACAGCACAGCAAATGTGCAAGGATAATGACATTTTAGCAGCACTTCATGAGGACTACAAACTGAAAGCACAGATAAGGTCAACAAATAGAGACATGGAGCAGGAGAGGCCTTTTAAAGATTTTCCTTATCCATGCCTCTGTTATGTACTATTCATTCCTGTTTGGTCTTACTTTCAACTTTACATTTTAGACAATACTAAAGGTGGGATTCATCTCATCTACTTTAGGATCGAATTCTAATGCATTCAAGAACTGTCTCTCTCTTCCCTTGCAATTATGGACTAAATCTGGACAACTAACAGGAGATTAGACATTTAACAATTTGATTGACAAAGTCAGATGTGATGAAATCCATTATCAGAGACCAACTGAACAGTTCATCCCTGCATCAAGGAAACCTGTCTGATTTAGTAACCCTACTTCTTTTTGTTTGTTTGCTTTCAGCTGTATGGCTACCTGTGTGACTGCCATCACCCTACTCTAAAGAAAAAGAAAGACCAATTGTTGAAATTAAAGAAACACAAACACCAAAATTTTGACTAAACGAATGGCAAAAGCTGTAACAATCCTGTTTTAAATCTTGTGGTAGATGTACTGTACCATTCCCCGTGCAACTCAAACAGTAGCAATATTATCTAGTAATCAGGAAGATATAATATTTTTAAGTACTATAAATACATTATCTTAAACAAAATCATGTGGTATCATTTACTATAGCTACTATACTTTTAGACAAAACCAGCTATTATTCTTGATTGTTTCACACTATGCCCAGATTAAAAGTACTACTATTAGCATAATGGCCTTTTAAAAGACACCACGCCATTTATCCAACTACAGAAGTAGCTGGAAATATTTCTTTTCAGGGCATGTTTTGAAGTGGAGTGTGAGTGTAAATGCACAAATCCCATAGTGGGAGTTGTGCACATACCAGTTCTCACACTAATTGCAACTCATAAATATTGCTTCTTTTTTCTGGGCTCTATCACTGACATGAATTCATAATGCTCTATACAGCAAAATCTAGTAAGACACTGAAAAGAATACAAGGCAAAAGACACAGTGCACATTACATGCTACAGTACATTAAAGCTTAATTACTACAAGCATATAAAAGGTTGCTCCCAGGACTTAAGTTTTTTACAACAGCACCTAAGTCATGGTCTACAGGATGTGCATGAGGTATTTTATTTGGGCATACTCCAAACTAGTTCAATAGTGATGGTGAACTCAATACACTTGAAAACAATTAAATTATTCCTTCTGGTTCCAGAAGTGGTTCATTATCAGTACAATGAGGCAGAACAATAAACTTTATTCTGGGAGCAAGCAACTTCACCTGGTACAACACCTCTTCATATTGCTCATCATGCCAGCATTAACATGCCTTCACCACAAGATAAGATATACTTAAAAGCAAGAAGCAAAGTAGAGGTGCAACAGCTGCAGATCCTTGGAGATGCTAAGTGTTGCAGTAACTTCTCTGCAGTTGGATCATATCAATAATCCCAAACTGACAGGAAGCCACCTCTCTTATCACACATCTACTCAGAAACTATAGGAAGGTAAGACTAAAACTTAAATACACATAACACATACAACATACACAACAGAACAGACACAGAAAATAGAGTTTGAAGAGTACAGTGAAGACGGAAATTGAAATGTCTGGACAATGACAGCAGGTCTCCAAAGACCATCACTGACAGTCAGACAGACTGCTAAAAGCAATTAGGGAAAAAAAAAAAAAAAGCTGTTGGGGGAAGAGAGATGAGGAGAGACAAGGATATGAAAGAGCATGCCTTATCTACTTCCAAACCAATAGCAGCATGATAGAATGTAGACTAGAGAGGGACTCACAGCATGGTAAACCAAAGAAAATGCAAAACATGCCATCTCAAAAAAAACCAAAAACTACAAAGCTGAGAAAAAAAAATACATTCAGTAACATCTTAATACATGAGTTAATAAATGTCATTAAAATGAATGTGACATATAATAAACTATCCATGGCACTTTCACTGGAACAGTACAAAAAATTAAATGAGTACTGTATTATGAGTAACTAGACTCAAAACAGGACCAGAAATGCAAAGAATCAGGTATTTGGTTGCTGTTAATGGAGAATGAGACTGCAAGAGAACATGAACTACTGTATTGTAAGATGTGTTTTGAAGGAAGAACTGGGGAAAGAAGGACATCAATGACGGTGTGAATATGAACAACATGGCAGCACAAGGGCTGGTAAAGACGAAATATACATCGTCATGATACAGTCAAAATGAGGACAGGAGATGTTAACAGTGAAATCTGCTTTTCAAATGCAACAATCTGATACACCAATGACTCCACAAAGGGGAAAAAAAGCCTAAAAAATGAATCGTGTTTTATTTTGTACTTCCTGCAAAGAAGTTAGTGCGTGAGTCACAAGAAACACTGGAGAGACAAAATGCTGTTCTCTCTCTCCTCTTTGAGATTGGGGGCTCATATATAAATATATACACAGAGATATATATATACACACACACATAGATAGATGAATATGTATAGGTATATATGTGTGTGTA
Source organism: Zonotrichia leucophrys gambelii (assembly GCF_028769735.1). Lineage (NCBI taxonomy): Eukaryota > Metazoa > Chordata > Aves > Passeriformes > Passerellidae > Zonotrichia > Zonotrichia leucophrys. The sequence continues at coordinate 22,444,461 of NC_088176.1, forward strand.
TATACAGAGAAAGATAGACAAAGATGTTATCTTCCTGCGTTCTTGGCAAGGAATTAGTCCTGAAGTTAGAAGGAGTGAAGGTAGGATTGAGGTTGGAAGGAAAGGTAACGAAGAGGGCATACCGCTTTCGGCTTCTGCAAACGACAAGAAAAAAATTGCAAATCAAACACTTTGATAAGAAATCAACTGACACCAAAGCAAAAGCAAAAAAACCCTTTATTTAAAAGTCTTCAAGGCTTAAAGGTTTTTCTGCTGAGAATGAGAACAAATATATGGATAGACAAAGAGAAAATTTTACAAGTGGAGTATAAATGGGGAGCAGGAGGGAAGAATCCTGGTGAGGCTTTCCTTCTTGCTTAGTTATGTAGAATAAAAATACAGGGGGGAAAGGAAGGCAGAAAACTCTCTAAAAGGGATTTCAGATGAGGAGTTTGAATATCTGAATTTTGAACTGCTATTTTTTGCTATATATTCAACATTGGGATATTTTCAGGTTCATGTTCTCTATGTTTCCTTTGCATTTTTCTACAAAAAAAGAAAAACCTCTGCAAATAAGCTAAGAACACTTTTTAAGTGATAGTATTTGGCTTGCACCAGGGAGACAAAAAATAATTTAAGTGTTTCCTGTTCTTAATCATGGGTTATAGCATTCCCAGAAAGCAATTAGAGATGAAGGAATGGTTAACTGATATTGTGAGCTGGAGTTACTAGAGTGCAGACTTTAGTAGCTAGTCAGAAACTCTAAACTGAATTTTGTAAAGTCAGAGATTTCTTTGATAGCTGAGAAATAATTTAAATATTATTAAATATATAAATGCAAAGTTTAAGAAATCTACTCATAGGGATTTAATGAATCTTTAAGATACCTTAATGAGAAGCAGTTGGGTAAAACGATAAACGTACTCTAGATACTCTATTCATGATATGAAAACTAATATACATTTATCATATTTATAACTATATTAATTATACTTAGGCTTGAATATCAGCTTTTAAGCAATTCTGTAAAATCATAATTGTTATTAATTACCTACCTAAACTGACAAAACTTATCAAGGTGTGCTTTCTGTTTTATGTAGCTTTATTAGTATTCAGGAAAAATGAAGATAAAACCATCTGCAGGCAGGAAGCTCAACTGCCACTAACATGTACACCAAAATTAGCTTGGATAGAGTTCTGATAATTTTTAATTACTATTGATTTCAAATTCCCTACAGTAAAAAAGAAATTAGAGTATTAGATCTTAATGAAAGGGTGCCATCTATACAATGTTCTAAATTTTTAGCTATATTTAGCATTGTTTCTCTAAATTTTGAATTATATAAAACTTCTTCCATAATAGTTCTACAAAACATGATAGTTATACAAAACATGAATGCAAAGTATAATTATAAAATAAATCGGCACGTATCTACTTTCTGTCACTCTCAAAAGACTGAAAACTTGAATATCCATAGTCAGCTCCCACCTAACCTTTATGAAAAATTACCAGGAAGAAATTTGTATATAAGCAGAATAAAACATTTCCAATGTCAATATCAACAAACATAATTGACAAATGACAAATTTACATTGTTCAAAAAGGGCTTGTGCTTCTAAACTGTGTAACTCTAAGTTTTATTTTAATTCTGCATCTTTTCATTTAATAAGATGCATAGAAATGCAAGTATATTTAGGAGGTGAGAAACTGAAGTTTTGTTGCATTACCTTTCTGGTTTGACTAAAAGATCAGAAAACCACAAATATCTAGTTAACATATTTGACTTGAAGAGCACAGGAACAAGTAGAAAAGTAATATGCTGCAGGTAGCTCTGTGACTGATCAAACAGTGACTATAAAATTGTCACTGGTTAATAAAATCAGGAGATATTGCTGTGGATCAGGGTTATAAGAAAATGTGACTATCTACGCTATTTATCCTCCTCTTTCTACATACAAGTTCAACAAATCCAGCTGTTAATATCTCTTTGTTAGTATTGCTTCCAGCAATTTTAGGCTCTTTTTTCCCCTACTATAATGATTATTGTAAGTAAAAATTATTATTGTAAGTAAGAAATATATGATTGCATCACACTGTTTTACTTTTTGTGGGATCCTCTGCATCACCTTTTGATTAAGAACTCAATCCAACTTCCACTGAAGTTAATGCAAAGAATGATATGGAAGCCAAGAACAATCTGTTATTACTGTAAAAGACTGCAATATTAGCACTTATGTAAGTTAATGACAACTGAAGTAATGGCAATATAAAGCTGGCCAATATTAGTTAGGAGAAAAACAGAAACCAAATATTTCTTAATATTGAAGACACAAAATTTGGTAAATTGTTCCACTGCTGTTATTATTGTATTTTTCCTTTTTCTAGCAAAAGATTAAATTGTTCATAGACAGAAGAATAGATTGTTTGTTTTACATTAGCCAATGCAGAATGAGGTCTTTCAATGGAAAAGTAATTTAAGAGTCCAAAGAAGCTAAATACAGCATAAAAATCGGACAGTAAAAAAAAGGATTTCTTAATCAGCATAGTGTGGTCAAAAATTATATCCAATAGTACATACACCACTTCACATTTCATTTTATAATATATATGGAAGAATCCAGCAAAATCAACCATAGGGCATGGAAATGCTCATAAATGGTTGCAACACTGCTTTTTCCATATCAAATTTCTAACACAGGTTTTATAGATTTTTTTAATTAAGAAAAACTATGAAAGTTAATGCTAAGTGTTAAACTTTCAAAACCCCAGAAAATGTAGAATGAGTTCAATAGATAGAATTGGTTCTCCTGTGAGAAGGAGCAATTGTCCCCAAAAGTGTCCTTTGGCCACAAAAAGGTAATAAGTGGCCAAAAAGAAGATTAACTACTATGTATCACTTCAGGTCTACTACGGCAGTACAAAATGTAATTGCAAAAGAAGAGAATCAAATTCCTCTCAGAGTTAGTATTGTCATATGTTTTTAGATGACCCTCCACATGTTTCAGAGAACATTTATAATGTTTTTGTTACATAAAAATGAATATTGTTTAAAACATTAATGGACGAGGTGATGGAAGATTGACTCCAATGTTCAATCATGTTTCTATGAACCTTTGCACAAAAACAAAAATGCAAGAAACACTTCCCATCTGTGAATCTGTACTAAGAATAATGATTTTTTTTTTTCTTTTTGGTTAATGAAAATAGCCAGCCAATTGGTAATTTCAAGGCTAAATTAATCTTTTCCAGTTTCATTATGTTATTCATGTAAATTTTGTCAGAACAGATATTTAAATTTTATTTAAATATTATGTTTACCCTTTATTTGTTTATCCTGTAACATATCTAAATTGGTTCCGTCAAACTAATTTAAATGAAATTTGTATTTTGAAAATACACATAGCTATAATGAATTTTGATATCACATCTGTTTTCCATTTTTCTGTTTTCAGTAGTGTATGTTGAACATCTGATTAAAAGTGATATGCTATAAACACAAAAATTGTAAGCTTTTCGGTAAGTAAAATCACTCCTGAGATGAGACATATGTACTACTGCACTTTTTACTAATCATTCTGACTTGGGTTACTTTTAGGGAGGAAGAGGGCAGAACTAAGTCCCTTTCAGGCCTATGCGAAACGCTGCAATGCGATGGCATGCTAATTCCATTCTGAAATGTTTCAAAGAACAGCTATGCTCATTCTGGAAAACAAAGCAGGCCAAACTCCTGGCAGTGCATTCGAGCACTGCCCAGGCCGGTGCCGTGGGCCGTACCTGCTCTCGCGCTTCTCCGACTTGTACTCGATGGCTATCATCAAGAGCTTCAGCTTGGCAAACACCAGCCTGCAGGGAGACAAGAGCCCAGCAGTCAGTGCCTTTGCACAACCAACACCACACACGGGCAGGTGGCTGCTCCCACTGCTTGAGTATCACTGCAGAGATATGCTGGCCTCGTTAGGAGCATTTTGGGGTGGAGAGCGGTAGGCCTAGAACCTGGGTGAAGGTTAGTCTTACATTAAACATTAGAAGGCTCTGCACCAGTAGGAGACAGACTGGTTAGTTCATCTTCAATAACATCATTCACACCTGGTCCAGAAATATCCAAGGGCATAGAATGTCAGGAACTACATTCACATATTCAAAATATATTGTTGGAAGATGTCCACACAGTGCACACACGTGGAGTTATAAACAGAACTTGCAGACTGATATTAACTTCTATTTCCATCTAATTCTTCAGCCTAGTGTTGACATCAGAAGATGGAAATTCTTCAGCAATATTGAGTGTCCCATCCTCACTGTCTCTGCACACTCTTTGTTATCCAGACTGTATGGCAGCCTATTCACAAAAGAATCACATTCCTAGATTTGCATTTATGACAAATAACCTGAGGAAGCAGAACATTTCATTCAATTTCAGACTTTTAAAATGTCATCGCCTGCATGAATTTTAAAAGTTACACTACAAGACCTGTTCTCCAAGTCTATATATTTCACAGATGGCTGAATACACTAAGACTACACTGATTCAATTTCCTCTTCACAAACCAATGCAATGGACATTTTGCTGTCCTTGTCCTTCGGTTCTTCTGGAAACTGAGCAGTCAATTCTTACATTAATAAGAATATCTATGCACTAAACTCATTAATTAAAGTGCTTGAGGAGACCTCCAAAATTTAGATATCTTTCTAAATCTCAATAAGAACCCTTTCTTTCTTATTTTATCTCCATTCTACCAGCACAGATAAATGAATGTCAGCTTTGTGTCAAATACAGTCTCAGTTATATCTTCCTACAAACTCATATAGAAACTTGACACAGTTAAAAATGGTTTGGTGGAGATTTAATTTTCATTACTGTAGCTAGTGTTAACAGCACAAACTACTATTCATTCCGAATATAATACACTTTTTTGCATTATGTTGTGAGATTTCCGGTTCAGTAAATCACAAACTTTTGTGCCTATGGTAAAAGACTTTTCCCCTCAGTAAATTCAACAGAGTTTTGCTGACACAGTAGAAGGATGGATTGAGAACCCCTTAACTTTACCAGCAAATTGAAGACTGGGCTCTGTCATAGCTACATCCTAGACAAATTTCTAAATGGATAATACTTGTCTAAAAGTTGTCTCCCCCTCATTTTATGCCATGTTTTTGCTCCTGTTAAAATTGGGAATGGTGGGGAAGTTAGAGGAGTAGAAGCATAACCATCCTCCTTTACATAACAGACTGTATTTTACTTCTCCATCTATTTCCTCCTCTAAGAATGGAGGAAAGAAGAAACATGAGTGTGCTAAACTAACGTGATTATGTAGACAGAGTACTTATTATACAAACCTTTTGCATACAAATCTCTCATTCACAGATTCATTCTAGCCTAAGCATTTTTCAGTGTCCAGAACACTATGGTTATGTACTATGTGCTTCTTTCTCATAACTGAACGGACATATCTTTTCTTTCATATACTTTACTTGTTGCAAATGGTTTGCAACCACTTCTATGGAGCTCTGAGTGCCACACTGCTTATATGACTCCATGACATCTGTTTAAATTAATGAATAGTTTCCTTGGAATGGAACACAAGCCAAGATGGTCATGCTGACCACTACTACTCAAAGAACGGGAATCATTAGAAAAATAACAGGATAGTATTTGCGAGCAAATTACTCAATTTAAAAAGATTGTTTATGAGTTTGTTCAAGACAAAAAACATTTATACTTTAATTTACAATCACTTAATTACAAATCTCTCCTGAAACCAGGCATTACCATGTTTCAGATTCTTCAGTGCAGTGATTGCTTTAATGTTTATTTTATTAGACACTATCTGATGCAGCAACATTAGGACTTAGAGTCCTCACATTAGAGTGAAAAGGTCTCATGCAAAAAACTTAGATTTCTGTTACAAGAAGGAAAATATTTCTGCATATTAAATGTATATCTACTTACTCACAAACTGCAGGGAAGGACAAACCCACAAAGGCACTAGACAGATATTCTGTATACATTTCATTTGCAACTCCTTCCAGGTAGTATTTCTGCCACGTATCCTCCTCAATCTAAAACCAAAGAAACAGAGGCAGAGTTCTGAGTCAAAACCACAGCTTTCTTTGAAACTTACAAGCAACTGCTTAAACATGAATCAGATTTTAACACATAAGTCAGTACACTGTTATGGCAATTAACATGGCTTATTTGCAAGGGATCTGCTAGAATGCTGAAAAAAACCCTCAAAACAGAGTCCCTGTAGTCAGTAAATCAAGTATCATATGCAAAAATAATACACTGAAATCTTTTCAAGCACACTGAGCATGTGGTGAAATAAAATTGTAGAGAGCGTGAGGAAAAAGTTTCCAAATTTTCTCTTTTTTAAAATAGTAGAATCACAAAATGTTAAGGGTTGGAAAGGACCTTAAAGATCACCTTCCTGCCATGGGGAGAACAGCTTTCACTAGAGCAGGTTGCATAAGGCCTTATCCAACCTGGCCTCGAACGCTGCCCAAGCTGGGGCATCCACAAACTCCCTGGGCAACATATTCCAGTGTTTAACTACTCTCACAGTAAAGAATTTCTTCCAAATATCTAGCCTAAATTTCTCTCTAAGTTTTACCTACTGCTCCTTGTCCTATCACTACTGTTCATAACAATGAATCCCCCTCTGGCTTCTCTGCAGATCCCTTCAGATACTGGAAGGTTTCTACAGGGTCTCCACACAACCCTCTCTTCTCCAGGCTGAACAGCTTCTACCCCAGGGGAGGTACAGGATATCAGGAGATGTTTCTCCACCAGAGAGTGGTTGGGCACTGGAGCAGCTCCCCAGGACAGAGGTCACAGCACCAGCCTGACAGAGCTCAAGCAGAGTTTGGACAAAGCTCTCAGGCACAGGGTGACTCTTGGGGTGTCCTGCAAAAGGTCAGGAGTCAGACTCAAAGATCCTTGTCAGTTCCTTCGAACTCCAGATATTCTGTGATTCTATGATTCTATTGGACCAAAAGATTTAAGGTTTTCAAATTTCAGCATTCCAGGAATATTCTGGCAGGACTTAATATAGTATTTTAGATAAGTTTATATTTTTATTCCAGGGCTGATTATTAATTTAGGATTCATCAATCTTTCTCTCATGTTGAACTAGCCAAAAGGCACTCTTTCAAACTCTTTCCAAAAAAATGCTCTAAAAAACAGGAGGATGGAAACTTGTTAAGAAACAAATATAAGTTAAAATGACTTTTTCCTCTTTTTTTTTTTTTTTTTTTTGTTTGGGGTGTTTTTGTAGGGTTTAGGGTTTTTTTATTTGTTTGGGTTTTGCCTTTTTTGTTTGATTGGTTTGTTTTGGTTTTTTTTTTCTGTTTTTTTTGTTGTTGTTGTTTTATTCCTTCCTCCTGTTGACAGGCTGCCAAGTAATCAGTTACTTTAGTTCTGGAGATGTAAACCACTGAAAGAATAAATTGCAATATGGAGATGTTCCAAATCATATACAGCCTGACAAGTGGGCTGCAAACAATCAGGAGAAATTTCTTCCACAGAAATTGTTTCACCATTCAGAGGCCATGTGGGATGGTAAAAGGAATTTGCATTGTGTTATTCCCCACCACACACAGAGAAGCCATATCACATTTTTTATGACCCTTTTATTTATAGGAAGCTTGCAAATGTTGGTGATCAGCAACTCTATATACAGAAGAAAGATAAAGTCCAGGCTTGGTAAAAAACTAAGACCAATGATAGCAAGGGCATGTTTGTAACTTTTGGTCTATTTTGTGGCTTTTTCTTACATTGACACCACCTGGGGTTGGAAAAAAATATACAAATACATTACATCTCTCCCTTTTGACTTTCCTTCCTTGCTTTCTTTTCTTTAGGCAGATGTTTTTGATTTAGAGGAAGGAACTCCAGATCCGTCTATAGTTAAATACTCACCCTTAGTCAAGGACCAAGAAGGGACTGGAAAAAACCAAACATTCCCAAAGCAATGACCAACCTCCATAGATGCCAGTTAGTGTTACATTAAACTTCATTAAGTGATTGGAGTATTTAAGATATGATCTGTTAGAATACCACAAAATGTTGATTATAGAATTAAAAGAGTTGCTAATATTTGGGATGCTATAAAATATTATTATAAGATGATTGCAACAGTTGACTAAAGATGATCTTTCTGTTTTATCTCCACCTGAACCATGACATTTTCCCAGTGATTTCAAAGAGACAGATGGTCACCTGCCTGGCATCTTTTGTGAGGAAAAATACTTTGGGAGTCATTATGCTCTTCACTACTTTAAGCCTTTGTGATGATATTTTAAAGTTTAGGTAACTGATGGAACCTATCCAGAATGGGCCATACTACCAAAACAACTTCAACCTGAATCTTTCTGATTCCTCTCTAGTACTGCAAATATTATCTCTCCCTGACTAAGTTGCACTGCAATTCTGTCTCCTGATAGTCACAAAACAAATTAGCCACTGCTTCAATTAGCCATTTCTTCAATACGAAGAATAGCTGGAAAATTACATAGTGCAATCCAAAAGAAGAAAAGTAATTTTCATCTGAATCTTTTTTTAAGTCACAATACTCTTCTGCTCTCCTCTATGTTATATATAGATACAATTTTGTTACCAGCAAATATATTTACATAAAATAATTCCTAGTGAGACATGGTGACAGAGATATGAAAAAGTGATGTAGCTCTTGCAAGCACAGCCATTAGTATTGTCAGAAGAAAATTAAAACCTCTAATACACGCAGTAGTGTAATTATCAGGAGCTCTGTAGCTCCAAAAGAACTCTTGCTCATAGCATTTGCTCTTCAGTGTAATGATGGGTACATGAAAAACTGAGTGTATCTGAACCTGCTCATGCTATATAATCTCTTCTGCCAAGATCTAAGCATCACTATCAAGACAGAGAACAAATGCTAGAGTTGCATTGCGACCTAGATTATTCCTTGCTATTTGCAAGGCAAAGGATGGTGGATATCCAGCTCCTTTACAGCACAGTGAAAGGAGATGCAAAGTCTGCTCCTTAGCATTGAATAAGATCAGCTCTTCACCACCATGGAAAGTGCACAAAACGGGACAAAGTCTTTGAGGATGTTTAATGTTACAATTCTCTATCTTGAACAATATAGATGAGATTGAAAAGGAAGTACCCAGAGAACCATAGAATGGTTTGGGTTGGAAGGGACCTTAAAGACCATTTCACTCCACCTCTCCCACTGTAGGCAGGGACCCCTTCCACTAGAGCAGCGTGTGCAGAGCCCCATCCAACTGGCCTTGGACACTCCCAGGTGTGAGGCAACCACAACTTCTCTGGGCAACCTGTTCCAGTGCCTCACCACCCTCACAGTAAACAATTTCATCCTAATTCCTAATCCAATCCTGTCCTGTGCCAGGTTAAAGCCTTAATCCCTTGTCTAAACTCAATATGGCCTTGAATATTCTTGAATGGTAGTTGAAAAGAATGTGTACAGTGAAAGCAATGTAGCTAAAATATTTCCTCCCATTCACCCATAATGCCCTTCCAGCCCACCCAAACTGCTTGAGTGAATGTCTAGTTTTGTTATGCCTTTGCATATGGATATCTAAATCTGACAGAGAAGTAACTGGCTGAAAGCAGTTCTTATGGTCATATTATAGAGTTAAGCTTCATAGATTTACAGTCTTATAATTGCATTTCCTTAATTAATATAAATTATCAACTACTTCTTTACTCAATTCCATTGTCCATTGAAATCAAAGCTAACAAATATCCTTCGTACTATGAACACTTTACAATCTCAGTCAACTATTTCCACAGCTTTCTGTATGCACTGATGATTTTTAAAATTTGTATAAAAGGACTATATTTTATAAAACATGAAATATACTGATTGAGATTAGTTCTAATTTCAAACGAGATTTATGCACTTTTCCCCATCAATACTAATGTAGAATTTTGTAGTGGGTCAAGGCAGAGAGAGCATGCTTGAAATAGAATGACATGTTACTCTTTTTTAGATTCTGGCCTTGTTGGAATTGAACTGAAAGGCATACAGGCTCTACATCCAATAGTTTCAAATACACAAAACAGGACAAGATTTGTATCCAATCATGAGGCAAAGGATAGACAGGTGTTGATCTGTTCAAATGATTGACTGAAAATGCAGTCCCATGGTAGACTTTAGCCCAAGACAAATACACTCTTATCACAAGGACTGATACTATGTATACACAGCAAAGATTTTAGTTCCTAGAATCAATGATTTAAAAACACTACAGTTAGGAAGATCTTTACATGATCTCTGAAGATAAATGCATTTGGTAATGGGCTACATTTAATATTTGATCCAGGTCCTTGTGAGTAGGATCATGCAATCAGTTTATTATGCAACTTCCTGAAGAACCTCACAATAAATTGAAACATTGCATTTCCTTCTCACTCCCCCTTTTAAAGCCCTCCCACATGTCAAGGAATTCACTGTTCATTCTCCAGTTCTACACTTAAGAAATATTCCAAGGCTGCCTAGGTGGTCAAAAATAAAGAGCAAACAAGTTGATGTGTTCCATCAGTGTAGGTAAGCATCCAAATGATATGAATCTGTGATCTGTGAGGTTTTATTATGTCTCTCTTTCAGCCTGGACAAGAAAGGAATGTCAAGTGGGCATGGCATATGTGTAGGTGTGAGCAAAAGCTGCTGAAAGAGCCCACAAAACACTCCTGCCCTCAAAATAGTTTAGAGGATAAGAGACAGCTCTAGATAATTCTGACATTTGGAATGAGGTGCATGGGCTGCCTCACCTATAGAGCAAAGACAAAACTAATTTGGCTGTGGACTTGTGTTACACTCGAGTACCACATTCCACATTTTATTAATTTACACAACACTACTAACTTGGCTTTTAGGTTGTACATGGGCCTGTAGGATTGGCCTGTACAAAATTTAATCACTTCTGCCTATTACTCCATGTATCTGGTTTTTGCAATGTTTTTCATACAGATAGACTTCTGGTATGCACTTGCTAATTCAAACAATACAGAACTTGCAGTACAGTATTTCCATCTTTTTCTGTGACTGTGCAAGTTAATAAAGAGTCCAAATTCCTTTTTTAATACAACAGTAACAGTCTATGTGATAAGAAGACTGGATTATTAAAATACAGTTTACAGGTGTAATGTTTTGGGGGGTTTTTTCCCCTTATCTCATGGTTTGGTGCAATCTATCTGTCTTTAAGTGTTTACAGAATATTTATCTTTTAGAGCTGACTTCCTTTTTGTTCAGTTTGGTGCCAAAAAAGAATATAAGGGATTCCATATGATATTATATTGCTAAAACCAAAAGAAAAATATTAGGAACAAATATAATATTTTGAGGTTTCTTAGTTTGTTTTACTTCTAACACTGAGCAGACTGTTTACACAAATAATTTTGCTGTAAAGTAACCCATAATGAGTTAAATGTGTGCAATGTCACCATCAATCATGTTCATTTGTGTTTGACTGACCAAACATTTATGGCACATTAAATCACTTTCTAATCACACTATAGAGGCGGAACAAACCCACATTTCAAGCTTTCATTAAAAAATACAGAAGTTTCCATACATTTTCCTGGCAATCTCCTGACTGGTGAGAGACTCCACTAATAATGTTTACCTAAGGAATTTATGAAGGTCTGACAGTACTTAAATTGAATGTTCTTAATGAAAAGGGGTGAAAGTTATTTTAGGGAATGGACATATTTCTCTTCAATAGAGTCATCTTCAGCATTCCTAATCAATGTAGAGGCTCTCCTACAATGCACTGATGATTCACAGCCACTATTTAGTAAGTTTTATTTTTCAAGTGTTTAGAGTGAGACAGACATGAGAAAGATCATCCTTTCAGCTAAATAAACAAACCTTTTGTTATCACCAATAGGGTTAGAGTCACATAAAGAAATGTGGCTCAATTCTTGCACTTTTATACAGCTTCAGATTTTGAATTAGTCAGAGATCTTCGGAAGTGAAAATGTGCATTTTACTTGCTTAGAAAATTCACTCTTAATTATATGGCAAATAAATTTTTAACCAGTATTAACAGAGTATTGCAATCTTAATGTGCTCTCTTATGGCATTTTTTCCTCCAAGTGACATGTGAAGGTGACACTTGAAGTCACACAATTTAAGGAATGTCTGCACACTACTCTGTTTAAAACTATATAATCAGACACAAGAGCAAAATTGACAATGACAGCTTCCCCCAAATCAAATTCATTGCTATTTTTATGCTTATTCTGTATACAGAGAAATACTTAAATGTACTTTGAGTAACATCTTGCAAAGCTGAGCCTTCAGCTTAGAACTGTTCATCAATGAGATCTAATCTGTAACTGTACTGGAACTACTATAAAAATGTATTATAAAATAAGAAAACATAGCTGGCTAAGATAATAGCAGAAGTGGTTATATAACTTCTGGAAACATGATACCTGTACATATCCAGGTTTTGACTTCTTTAAATGTTTTTAGATAAAAATCCAGGCCATAAAAGTGTGTATTTCTAGTACAGTTCCCCCACAGTCAGACATTTGTACACTTTATCATTTTGTGAATCTCTCCACTTTCTCACTAATTTTAAAAATCACTATTAAAATAAATACTATTAAAAATATATAAAAATATATGATATATATATTATATATAATATATTAAAATTAATTAGGACTGAGGCTTCTGAGGATACCAATATATTTGGATCTCCTTAGGAGAAAACTAACCCCTCCTGATTTTGGAAAGGCAAAAGGTGAGCAAACTTTTCACATGAACTCTGCTGCAGAGCCCGAGTTCATGCAAGAGGCTGCCTCAGTAATTTGCATACATTAGTGAGACTATCACAAATGTTTGACACTCCTGAGAGTCTTGGGTTACCAGAGCATGCAGGAGTGAGAGAGACCAAACTGACTGACAAGGAGAATGATGCTCACAGTTTTCTTCTAGGATACAGATAGAAAGGATTAATATCAAATTGGAAATATGTTGTAGAGTCACAGACAGATTCCAGGCTTGCTGAAGTAAAACAACTTTTTTGTTTGCTTGTTTCCTTCAGTTGGGTTTTTTTAGAACGTAAATAAAGATGAAGATATTGTAACTGCAGGCAGTAAAGTGCAGAGCCCAGACCTGCTTCCATATTTAAAACTGGTCTTTTTAATTAAATGTAATAGTTTGAAATATTTTTTCATGGGAGCCTGCTGTCTTCTAAGGATACCTTCATAATAATGTCAGGACTTTATTAGAAGCCAATAAAGATTCACTGTCGTGCACCAACATATGCACCTCTAAGAGAACAGTCCTGGCTTTCTCATCTGAGGACATAAGGATATTTTCATTTTTAGCTTAGTTGCACAATGGAGCTGGAGTGGACCATGGCCTTCCTTTCACTCCAGTGTTTCCCTTCCCACTAAGAACATTCATCAGATTGGAAACTGCCCACCCTTGTATTTGGAATCAGTGTCCCTGAAATGCACCAGGAAGGATGCAATGATTACTGCAATTGAGGCCTTGGTCCAGTGAACCAGTACAGCTGCACAGAAATCTAACTGGGTTATAATTTTGCAATCTAAGTCCAAAAGAGCTCTTAGACTGAGGAGCAGCAAACACATGAATGATGCTGTGGGAAGTTTGGGCCTCAGTTCTAACACATGTTCCTTCTTTACTCACAGTCAGAGGTCCAGTAGTCTTTTGATGTCAAAGACGAAAATGACCAGTCCCTTTTTCTTGGCAATTTGTTGCTACATGGCACTTAGATAAATCATATTTTTGTTTTAGCAGCAGCAACTTTTCTAATAGACAAACATGTGGTTTGGCTAAAATCAAGCAAAAACACAAAATGCCAAAAATATCTCCCTGGAAATGGATAATGATTTGGAAAATACTTTAAAGGCCAGACACTTGCTGAATAAAAATTAAAAAAAAAAACCCCACAAGTTGATAGAACCTAGTTTATTGCCCAGTTTTCAGCAAAAAATTTGCAAGGAACTGTGGGCTGGTTGTTTTGGTGTTACAAAATCTGTTATTGTCTTTCTATCTGTTTCACATTTGAGTGATGTTCTCTACTCCAGTCTCTGACAAGCTGAACTGCAGACTAATATGTTCTAATGAGAAAGGCATTACCTTTATGAAGGACCTCATAGAGAAGAGGTTGGCTAACATTGTGGAAAGGCCCGGTGCCAGGCAGCTCTGGGCTATGAAACCCAGCTTCAGCTCAGCAAGACAGATTGCATCATCCCCTTCTTTCCAGTTCCAGCTTGGGATATTTAGTAGATGGGCCTGGAAAACAAACAAAATTTCCCACAGGTGAAGAACCAGAAACAGCAGACAGTTCTGAATTATTTTCTTTATTAATACCTTGATTTTTTCTGAGTAGGCAGAAGCACTTCAAGTGTTTCAGAGCTTAATTCTATGCTGAGAAATTTTCCACTCTTACCTACTACAGATAAAATGCTACACTACTGAAGACATGCTGGCTGCGGCACTCTGTCAGGTCCATGCTCACACGTGAACAAGCAGAACGTTGTAAGGCTTTCCTTCCCCTCTGTATGTTCCTTTTACAGCACTTTGAGCTGCCATCTGACTGATGAGGAACACACATACAGGAAGCTAATACAACTTAGATTTCAACTTAAAGGATACTAGAATTTTAAAATGCATACAACATCATCTGTCTTTTCTATTTCATTTCTTCCACCTTGAAGAACAGTACTTGTGAAAAACCAATCCCTTTTTGACACTGAAAAACCAACCCTTTTTTTCTAAGAATGCTATTTATAAGGACAGAATGAAGAAAATAACTCAGCAAGACACACCTGCAGTATTGAAACTGATAACTTAGATAAAGACAAATATTGTTCAGTTCCTGGCATAATTGTTGGATTTTCTCTGACATGAGACACATAGACACCTGTGTGTCTATGTTTGTGTAGACACCAGGAAGCACAGAGTTTTTCCTCCTTGTTCCCCTTCCTAAGTTAATTCCACAGCTCAGCACTTTGATAAATGCTATTCTTGAAGACACAACCATCAGAATAGCAAACAAACTGCAGTATTTAAAAAGACCCCTTCCCCTCTGTGACTGTTTAAAGTAGAGAAACTCCTTGCTTTTATTCTATAAAAAGACAGGCTTCTTCCATAACATGCAGGAAGAGCACACAACAATCAACAGTAGTTGCTCTTGTTCTAGCAACAGGTTACAGGTTTAAGGAGTTGTTATCAAACCACCTTAGTGCCAGATTTATTGTGTATTTCATCAAATGAAGATTTACCCAGTCATGCTTTTTCTCAAACACTGGGCAGTGATTGATTCTTTCAGAGCTAATAAAAGAAGCAGGCCACACATGAGTACTGTGTTACCTGATATATCCTTCCTAACCTTGTTAGTCAGCAGTTTATGGACTTCCTCATCTCAGGATTGAATAAATTGACTTCACTGTGTTTAAGGGTCACAAATTTACCATAAAATTTTTTTTCAAATTTCTTTCCAAAGTGGATTTATCATCTTGAACTTCACAACATTCTCAGTACTAAATCTCACAACTGGGCTATGTTTTATATTAAAAACCACAAATTTATCTATTTTGTACCTACTGCTTGGCAATTTCACGTGTACGTGGTCATGCTGGAATAAAAAAAATGACAATAATCTCCAGTAAGACAATAAGAGCAGAACTTAGAGAACTGAGGTGGTGAAAAGTCATCTGGAATCAGTATCAACCATGGACACTAGCTTTGAGAATTAGATCCTAGGCAACTCATAAATGTCAAGATTTTGATAAAGTCCCTTGCATATACAAATAAAACTAAAATACTTTGTAACTGGATTACGTGACAAGGCTTATTAAGATGTTTTACTTTTGAAAGAAAATGCTTGCTGTTACTGGGACTAGAAAAATGATGTATGAGTGAATGCAATACAGCAAAAAAACTCTGAGAAGAAACACTGGCCATCATATTACCTTATTGTGGTACTGCAACATCTGAGTGATAATTCTTATCTTCGGATGATAATTCTTTATGGAAATAACTCTAAAAAGAAAAGGAAGAACCAATTAAAATAACTTTTAACTGATAGGTTATTTAGATAATGCATCCAAATACCTCTATTTTACTGCAATGTCAAGTCCCACAATTAAAAGTGTACCCCCTTATTCATCTGCCTGCAAAGCAAACTGATTGATGTCAGACCTTTGCAATATTTACACATAGTCAAACTGAGGTTAAAAATTAGTGGCTGGTACTACAGAGCAATAAGCCTCAAGAATATTCAGTTGAACAGTTTGCCCTTATGGAGTTTGCAGAAAAAGAGACTTAGGAGCACTATTCAAATACTCATCCCATTAGGAAAATAATCTAGTTGGAACTTTTACATCCTTCTCATCCTCAGGGACTATCTTCGTGCCTTTGAATCAACATACTTGATCAAGTTCCCAATAATAAATGCCTGAAGAAATTAATTTCTACCCCATCACATATTATTTCTTTATAGCTGGTAGATATTTGTCATATCTAAATACCTTGAATAATGATTTTGTGTTACACATGCAAATTTATTAATTTTGATGGATTAATCTAAAGACCAATATAAAACTGATAACTGAATGCAGAATCTATAAAACATGGGGCTACTTGCATAATCTGCATATTTTCTGCAATCTACATTACTTAATTAATCCAAGATATACTCAACTGTGTATAGATTTTAAGTGTCTTGAAAGAAAATTGTTTGAGAAATGCATGGATTGATATTGTACTATAAAAAAAGTACTGAGCAAAATTAAAGAGATGAACAACCAAAAACCAAAAAAAAAAAAAGTCCTGTATTTAAAACCTAAAGGTAGAAAAAGAAGATAAAACAATGAAAAAAAAAATCTGACTTATTATGGAATCATCAGTTTCATAAGACTGAATGTCATAAGTGTTTTGTGGAATGTTATCTTGTAAACTACTGGTCTGGCTTGTGCTTTTAAGCATATCAAAGCTAGAACAGGAAAAGTAAAATATTGCATTCATTTAACAAGTCTTTCTTCTAATTTTCCATTTCTTGCTGAATTGTTTAAGCATTCAATTTTTTAAAATTAAATTGTGATAAAACACAAGAGAATTCCACTCTCACATTAAAAGTTTTGCATTTTATTACATTAAATGTATTAAATCTACTAAGAATGCATCAATTTGTGACTAGAATATTTTTAATGTATTTTGCAATCAATGTCAAAAAAAAGTTTATTGCATTGCAACTCAAACCATGTTTGCAAAATGAAACTAGCTATTTTTTGTGTCTTTCTCTTGCACACAGTAGTAGTTTTCCAGAAGAGCAACTTTAGTAGCATTTTTTTATTTCTCCCTTTGCTTCAATACACAGCATGCAAACATCTGACAAGCCAGTAAAATCTAGAGAACAGTACTAGAGAACTTTTAATCAATCACTGACTGAGATTTTAATTTTAAAAAGGAGACTGGTCTCATTAAAACTAGGATTGTATGAACAAAACAAAAAATGGAATGGCTTAGGTTTGTTGTAACTCTAGCTGCCATCTACTGACTGACTGTTCCATCTCCTCCCTTCATAGACTACAAGGAGGAAAGCAGGAGGAGATCTGGTGGTCCCTAATGCTCTAAATGCCTTGTCAATCAAAACAAGCAATGATTGGTCCTCAGTGTAAAAAAAGCAGGATGGGGACAGGAGAAACTGCCCTGTATCTTTGCTATCCCCTGAGCAGTGCACTACCTGCAGGAGCAGCAGGAATGAAGCTCTGAAGGTGCTTCTGCCCCTTCGTTGGCACAGTCCCTGCAGTGCATGCACTCATGCATGCATTGTTGCAACAACCTGACTGCATTCCCTTCCTCTCTGCGTTCAGCTAGGAATACTCAAACCATAGCTCCTGCAAAACTACTAAGAGCATCAAAGCCTCTGTTCCAAGGGTCTCTTCTGACACACAAAATAGACAGAGGAAACAGAGGAGGTAGGAATTTAAGGCATTTTCACCTCTGGATTTTGGTGAGGATCTTTTATTTTGTCCTCAAGAAAAAAATCCTACAGTGTTCTTTGAGTGCAACAGATCAGAAATATAAAATTAGCTAACCAGAGTTAAGGACCAAAAACCTATTAAAAACTGCAGAGTTTACCTCATAATATTGGAGGCATCTTCAGCATCTGGGTCAGCGCAGTATTTATTGGCAAGGATTAGGCACGCATCTGCTGACTCTATCTGAGACACCAAAGAAAAAGGAAACATATAAAGCAACATCTCTTTCCAGCTCTTCCTTGCTCATAAACTATCAGGGAATCCAGCACTGGCTTCATGAGTGTGAGTGCCAGTTCTCAATATTGCTAATCAAAAATGTTTCTAGGCTAATAGGAGTTCATGACAGTGATTACGACCATTCTCGTGCACACAGAGAATTTCTTGAAACTTGCTCATGGTGATCAGAGCAGGTCAGCAGTTCCACTGACAACTCTTACTCTGGATCAGCTGAGCCACAAAGGTGCTAATGTTAATCTTTTGTAACCAGATACTGGAATTTAGACTTTTAAATCCATCAGAAGTTCCTGTTGCATCAGTACAGTGCTCCCACAAGTCCTGCAGCTTTGTTTGGAATTTAAGTACCTTCCTGTTCAAGACAGGAAGAGGTGGCTGAACTGATTTAGAATCTGAGCACTGGATTTAGAAAGCAAGAGGAGGCCAACTGACCTATCCACAGTTCTAGATTCACACAAACCTGAGCTTTACAGAACTCAAAGCAGATGACAAAAGTATTTACAAGTGTATACAACCAAATATCAACACAAAGAAGGGTGGAATACAGAACACAAAATAAGAACACATGATTTTATGATCGTAATTAGGACATGCTCTGATGAACTGAAACAGTGTGCATTAGCCTAAAAAAATCTTAAGCAATTTCTGCAGTCAAAATGGACAAAAGACATGATTAGTATTCCAGAAAGTGTAAATTACACAGTACTAATAAAATATTCTTGACTTAAGTAGCCAACTGCATTCCATTGGGAAAAAAAGAAAAAGAAATGAAAAAGTTAATGATGTATCTGACAACCTGATTTTTCTTTAATTTTTGTTTTTTTAAAGCATAATTTACAATTTATAATAATAAAATAATAATTTACAATTTAGAAATTCTAGAAAATAAATATCTAAATAAGTAAAACTAACTTTATCTACCAAAAATCTTAACTTGCATTTTTCTTTCTGAATTCTAGACAATAGAAAAAGGATTTTGAGGGTGAAAAAAATATTTTTAAATTGTTCTGAGAAGTTAAGACAACAGCACATTACTGTAAGACAATATCTTGCAATATCAAATATTAATGTAAAATACACTTTTGAATGAAACATCAATGAAAAACTCATAAAATGTTCAATGGAATGGCAGACAATGTATCTTAAGTCACTGTTGCTAGCTTTGAAGATCTCAAGATATGGGGAAAAAAGGTTTACCAGTATAGCTACTTAAGATAATAGAAATGGAAAAACATTCTTTTGGGGTTACATGAAGAAGGGCTTTAGTGTCTGGTTTTTTTTCCCAAATAATTCAAGGAGTATTAGAAAAAGGTTAATTAGCAGAACAGAACAACAGAGCTGTTACCTTCACTCTCGCCAGGTCATGGGGATTAAGGACTGAACCCTGATAAAATTCCACCTGAGTGAAGTGTCGTTTAAAAAGAGCTTCCAGCTCAAGGTTAGGGGAGATACTGCAGTGGAAAGAAGAAAAGACAAGAGCAAATGAGAGGTCAATTTCCATAACTGCTCCGTTTCCTGCATTTACAAACCCACCTATTTATTTATTTTAGATATTCAGACTCTGCTGATGCTTTTTCTGTGGCATGGAAACAGTGTGCCTTACTTTAAAGACAAACACTAAATTGCTTTCACTGCCTTACTGGTCTCTGCAGCGCTCCTGGCCCACCTCATGCTACTCCCCACGTTCGCTGCGTGTACACTTCCAAGGGACATGAATCCAGAAGTATGGGTGCAAGCATTTGTAAACACTCTCTCCCAGCATTCTACCCAGAAATTATATAGTACCACAATCTTCCTCTGCATGTCCCTACCATTCCCACAACAGCTGTGTTGAATAGAACAACTCAATGCAAGATCTCTAAAAATCAGAAAAAGATACCAGACAGGGACCCTGAGGCCTCTATGAGCTACAATTAAAACAAACATAATGATGCCATGACTTGCTGTCTCATTTTATTTTGCCAGAAACAAAAGAAAAATTAAATTGATTATAGTCAATTACATAACATGGCACCAATCTTGTAAATATTTTTTCTAGTGCCAATCATTAAAACAGAAGGAATTTAATAGCTACAGGCACAAACAAGCAGCAAGGTGCTAAACTCATTTCGTGTGAATGTGCAGTTTCCTGATTCCTATCACCACACATTTTCACTGTGGAAAACTTGATCCCTGATTTCCTCTCACAATCACTTGCTGTTGCATGGAGAGGAAATAAAATAAAATAAAATAAGGCAGTTACTTGAGGATGTCATCTCTAGTTCAAATTGAAAGGACTACATGAAAAAATGTGGAGGTACTGCTGATGCTTAGTTTTCAGCTTTCACTGTTAAATCATGACAAATTACGTCCTTAACTTTTTAATTATTTTCTTTGACAACAAGTGCAGAATGCATTGCTGAATCCAAAAATATATCATTTATAAGATGCAACTCTTCTAAACAGACACCATTACAGAACAGAAAAGATACTGTCTCCTGTCATGTGGCTTTTTCAAGCAGTTCCTCCCAGGCGTAGCTATTTGGCATTGTAATAGTTATTAAATTATTATTGACTTACACATTGTGTAGAGCATGAAAGAAACATCAACCTCATTAAGACACCTTTCCAAATTCCACATAAGAAAGAGGGAAGATACTATGTGTGTGTTGGTATGTGTATATTAATGGAATAAAGAGCAGTACTGATTATCACCATGACAAGAATTTAGTTTCTATTGTCAATACATGTGTAGAGTATCTGTTATATTAAAACTGAATCTGCACCTACATTTTTCATTCTATAAATACTCTGGACTTTAAAATAAGCACTTTCCTATAAAGATCCAGGGTGAAAAGCTGTTTTCAGATACCATAAGTTTGTACAACATACAGTGTTTTTCATTAGTTTTACTGATATAACTATCAGTATTTTGGCAGTTTCCCTAGGAATATTTACCACTAAAACAATCTTGGATGTATTTATTTCCATTTCAATATTTTTTATTTTATAACCTGAACCCTACTTTAACTATACATTTAGCTATGTAGCTCACAGACAACACAACTGGGTCTGAAGTCTATCTGCTTGAAACAAATATGTTTAGTACAGGGTTATGGAAAATGCATGGAAAAAATAATTTTCTCGAGACATATTTTTAATAAACATAATTGCAAATATTAATCTTATGGTTATTTGGTACTCTAAATATTCTCTGTCTTCCCAGAAGACACAGGTTAACCTAATGAGTTTTAGTAAGAGATGATAAGACCAACGTTGAAAGATTACTCACTTATGCAGAAAGACGATTTCTACATTGACATCATCCCTATCCTTGTGCAGGAAGTCCTTCAGGAAGTTCGACACACTTTCAAGTGTTATGTGACCACAGACAACTATGTGCCTGTTACAGAAAAATCAGAGTTAATCTTGCAAAGAAGGTAAAACAAGCAAGCAGAAATGGAAATGACAACGTATTGAGAAAAAAGAGCATTAGTCTCTTCTTGATGTTTCTCTAGATCCTATTCCACGAAGTCAGAGAAGAAAAATAAAAATTACAAAAGGTTTTTGCAACTGCAAATACATCCATGTACACATTACCACCTGTAAAGCCATTTGCCCAGGTTGTATAACACATTTAACAATAAGTAGGATCAGTTATATATATGTTTATGCACTGTATTAACCATTCCCTTTCAAAGTCATATTTCCTCATTTTACACATCTTAATATTTTTAACTCCTCTAATGAGATTTACTCTTTAAATCTTTAGGTTATGACAGCCAATCTCCCTAAAATGATTCAATATTTTTCTATAGTTGAAGCAAACTTGTATGCCAAGGAAGGTAGTGCAAAGCTTTCCAATTACAGGCCACAAGTGGCAAGAAATCTTTTTCCTACCATAAATCCTAGAGGGAGAGTACTTTACAACAAAAAGTCATTGTTTACTATTATCACTTTTTTGGCAGAGCAGAGTGTGTTAAACATTTATTTTGAAATATGATAACTCCTTTTACATGAGTACTTAGACATCACCAGGACCCAAATGCAACTTTAGAAATAGCAACAATCTAAAATTTCAATTGTTTCACTTGATTTAACAGGCAAGAAATAGAAGTTTACAAGAGACTCTGGCCATGCTAGTTTGTATTTAACATAGGACTTGATACATGAATATTTATTGCTAAACTTGCTATTCATAGTTTCTGCTTTGCCTTTTTTTTTTCTTTTAAACATAAGTTTTAGGTGCAGTAAACGTCATTGGACTGCAAGCACAAAAATCACAAAAACACAAGTGAAAGCTTTTCTGTTTTATGAGATGGCAAGCACAGTATCAGAAAACACGACACAAAATAAATCAGGTCAGCCTTTCTCCTTTGGCCAAGGGGTGCTCTGGAGGTTCCTCTGGGAGCTTGGCAGCCTGGAAGGGTTTGCAGCACGCTGGGCACAGGGGAGCACCATGAAGTGCCCCCGCCAGCAGGACTCTGCCCCTGCTTCCCTGCTGCTCACCTGCCTGAGCCGCCAGAGGTGTGCAGGCGTGACTTAGTGCATTGTTACACATAAAGCAGCAATGGAAAACCTCAGGAAGCTTCAGATTCTGAAGAGATACTCAAAACCTTAGTAGTTTACTTAATGTGAACTCTGAACAGACTGTTTGGTACACCACATTACACTAACATATAGGCAAGTTCTTTCTGTCTGGTGGTATCCCAGACGTTTCCCAGCTATAAACCCATATAGCATCAAAAACTCACCAAGTCCCAGGGAAATTATAAATAGCAGCTAAAAATAATAATTTATATTCCTTATACTGTCTGTGCATGTTTTCCAAGATGAAAAATTAATTTTAAACTGATTTTAAACTGTGGGTATTATTTTCTTCAAATGTCTCCATCTATTACTAATTAAGAAATTGAACTTTCCATCTGGATAGCTTATAGCTTTTGATAGCAGAAATAATTCCTGATTGTAGGGGAGGTTCTTTGTACAGATTCAGTGCTTTTATCTTTAGCTGGGTCTCTTACTGAATGCTCTCCTGATACACTGCATTCCTATGGAGAAAATTTATTACCTCCCTGGCTGATTTCACTTCATGTGGGTACTTCTCTGTCATTAATTAGAGTCCACATTTTAAAAGTATGGCTGTGCAACCCAAAACATTTTATAGCAGAAGAAATTATCAATCAGAGTATCAAAAGATTACAAGGTAATTCATGCCCTCAGATACCTCCAGAGGGTATTTGCTACAAAAAGCTCCTGCTACAAGCAGATGCATTTGGTACAATCCTGTTATGACGCTCCCTGAGTAGGGACTCACAGCAATCTGCTCCAGGGAAAATAAAAAATTTGGCTGCCAAAAACTCTTGCATTTGGGTATCAGGACTAATTGTTTTTGGAGTGTTAAAAGGCATCTGCACTGTGGTTTCCTTTTATACTCTGATTTGGAGCTGGACACAATCTCCTCTTCTTTGCTATTCTTATACAGTGCATGGCAATGTCCTGAACAGTGACTGCAACAAAACCTCCTGGATTTCAAATAATATTTTCTGACAAGATACTTGCATTAATTTTTGGTTGAAAACTCCCATAAAAAAAAAAAAAAGCTCCTTTAACATAAGTCATATTTTTGCTTAGAAGTAAAAGAAATTGAAAACAGATTTCCTACTTGCCCATAGAGAGTTATTAGGTATATTATTTAAGAAAACTTGAAGAGTTTATATTGGAACTTATAATGTTCCAATCTGTCCTGTATATGATTTGAAGATTTATAACTTCCTCTGTTTGTTTTAGTAACCATTGTATTCACTTTTCAGTTTTTTTTAAACACCCATTTTTTTCATGCACTGAGAAAGTAAAGCCAACATAGTGGATGTCTTTTGTTTTCTGCAAAAGAGTTGGTTAGTAGAAAGACACACAATTAAGTTCATTTGGTCAAGAGAAATATCTAACTTCTGCATTAAGCTTTTCTTTCTGAAAAACCTCAGTACATTATTATTATTTATTTTTTTTACTCTTTATAAATAAAATCTATAAATTCCCTTGCCATACTGAAAAACATTATTTAAGAATTTAGACATTTTTATTAGTGATAGGTATTTGGGAGGACTAAGATTTTTTTAAGTAGGAGTTGTCATTGGTATACACATCAGATATGAAACTGGTTTAATACACCAGTGGGAATCCATACTGTATGATTGTGAGGCTGCAAAATAAACCTTTTACAAAGAATCAAAAGCTTATCAGGAGCCATATTCTATCAACAAAGATAGGCTAATCCATCCTCTCCCATATATATTTACCATTCTCAAAATGAATTTGAGAAATATGAAAAAATATGAAAATATTTCAAATATGAAGAACTGGCACAGATGTACACAGTTGATTTGAACTGTGATTCTACATAATTGGAATTCTCTATGATAACTAATTTTTCCCACCCTAGTATTGACATAATGATCAATTTACTAAAAATCCTCCAGCTTCTTATAAGGTAAACAAAAATGGAGACAGAAAATGCAAAGCTACTATGGAGACAAACTGTTTCAGTAAGGAACACAATGAAATGAGCAAAAGTTAAAACATCTAGATTTTTGGCATGAGATAATTGAGAACATACACTTAAACCATGTAAATAGCACTGTAAATGAAAACAGATCCACTCTGAATGGGATTCTTTAAAAAGGATCTTTGCATGGTTCTTCCTTCACAGGACGCAATACAAAAGGCAACTCTTTAGCCTGTTTATTTTGCAAAAAACATCCATTTTACTGGAATAAGTATAAAGAACCTGAAAAGACTCACTCCAACTGGTCTATTTTAATAAATCTACAATAATGAATACAAAATTCTGTTCAGTATTCAGTTGACTACTTGGTGTTCACTTGTCAAGTAACTAAAGGAAGTGGGGTGCATATTGCTCTAGATACCTCTATAAAATTATGATATTTATATCAAATACATATGCTCAGATCTTTAATGGTATTTCTACTTAGCATTCTGCTCCTTCCTTCATTTACTGACCATCTAAACTCTTTATATACCAAGAACAGGCTGCTCTGTTTGAAGCAGGCAGCAGCTTGTAAAGTCCAACAGGTTTTGCTCAAAGAAATGATGGATGTCAGTCATGTTTTCTTGCTAAAAAAAAGTCAAAAAATGTCAACAGAGACTGTATATGTGGTCTGCTTGTTTATCTATTAGTGATATGCATTCCTAAACGTACCGGTTTACAGTACATTTCTAGATGGTTGTGCTTTTCATGATTTACCAAACATTAGTCAGGATTCTGATAATTCAGCTCAAAACTTCGTGTGTGTTTTTGTGTCTTTCTCTTATTTCAACATAAACTGCCCTCTCAGATTAACTCTGTTAGAGTAGTAAGTGCTCTGCAGCCACAATCTGAAGTGCTTCCCTTTCTTTTTCACAGAAGACTTGAGCCCAAACATGATGGTCCTCTAATGATCTCTTACGAAGCCAACGTGTACAGTAGAAAAATCATTAAAGTGTAAGCTAATTTCTCAATCTGATTCTCCCATCAGCCTCTATAAATCTCCTACTTTAAAGGAGACAAACGCAGTATATTAAAGGATATAGCAAACTGACTGTCAAGTAAGTTTATAATTTTTTTCTCCTGCAACTGTCCAAAAGTGGATTTTTATTATTCTCTTTATTCCTGAAGGACTAAAAATCAAAAAAGTGTTGTAGTTACTAGGAAGTGTTGCAGAAACTAAAATATGTGTGAACATTAAAAGTGCACAAACATATGGCCATACTGTCAGAGGAGATGTAATTGAAGTATGTGAAAACATATCTCAGGTACCTTTAATTTCTGTAAATTGGACATGATAGCTTCAACTGTCAGCTATTTAGGAACCAGAGTGCGTTTGTGCTGCTGATGTGCTTAATTCTGAAAGAAAATATCTTTTCTTTCCACCAGGTTCCGTGCCTTTGGATTCTCCCTTAATTCATGAATAAAGAAAAAGGGATCAGGTAATACCAGGAAGCCCTCAGAAAGCTCCATTCAGTATGTGGTGCACCGTACAGATCACTGGAACCCTACTGGATCCTACAGCAGATTAACACGAACAGGAAATTGTTCATGTCAGGCATTTGAAATTTCATCTGATGCAAATATTAAGTCACTTTGTGACCAATACAAGAGTGCATTTCAGTTCCTTTAATCCAGGATAAATAGCACACTTCTTTGTTTAAACTACGCATTAGAGCTTTCATGCAAGTCTGTTTGCAATGGCATGCTATCCTGCATGACTCACTCTGGCCTGCTTTGTTTAAACTTTGCTCAGCTACAGCTAGATGAACTTATCTTGCATTTTTATGATCATGACCTAAGGAATTTTGCAATGTTTCTCTATAAACCAATTTAGAAGTTAATATTCTTTCTCTGATGCACACCTCCAAATAAGCCATAATAAAGTGAAAGTACAGTGATTTGTTTCTTATAGGGTCTGGATTAGTGGGGACTTCACTACAGCTTAAAATGAATATTCATTCTTTCATTCAGTCTGAATGGCAATATTATTTAGAGTATTTCTGTTTTATGAAAAATACCACAGCATTTAGGCACAACACATGTCTATCACCAGAAGACAAAAGTGAGCAGTTTACTATAAACAGAAGGAAAAAACTACTGAATAGCATGCACAGGGAGCCCATACTGGAAAGCTTACAGTTAAATGCAGGGGCAATCTACACCTCCAGCATTAGCATCTCACTTG
The DNA here is from genome assembly GCF_028769735.1 of Zonotrichia leucophrys gambelii. Lineage (NCBI taxonomy): Eukaryota > Metazoa > Chordata > Aves > Passeriformes > Passerellidae > Zonotrichia > Zonotrichia leucophrys. The sequence goes on from NC_088176.1 coordinate 22,471,417, forward strand.
CAAACAGACCTTAACTGACTGTCCCAATCCCTCCAAACCCTGGATTTCATTTTTGTAACATTTTGTGGGGCAGATATCACACACACAAGCCATCCTGTTTCTACTTCTGAATTCAGCTGAAAATAGTTTCTAATAAATACATTGTTTTCTCCCATTATTACTCATTTTCAAATCACCTTACATGTTTTTAAGTGCTCAATGAGTCAAAAAATAATTAAATCCTTTGTAAGCAATGCAGGAAGTTAGGAAAGGATCTTCATACTTTTGAGCATTTCATCCATGAACCAAGCCAGTGCATTTCTTTCCACAAAAATAATCCCAAAATGTCACGAGCAATTTTCTGCAACAGAACCTGAGTGAAAGCAAGAAGTCTCTAAAACTTGCTGAACAATTCATCACTTCTGCCATCTCACATTACACAGGCTGGAATGCCATATACTTTACAGTTTGCAGAATATGGTAGATCAGCAGATGTATAAACCAGATTCAGTCTTTCTTGGGTCAAAATTTGAACAGCATCTACTGCTATTTGGTGCCAAACCCAAGAGGGTTTTTCAAAGTTTACTCAGAGAAAAGGAACTTTTAAAACTTCAACTTGAAATATAAAAGAAGCGCTGTTATTGTAGGAGTGGAATGTGGTATGAGACCTCAAATATACATTTTAAAGTCAAAATGTTCTTATATGTCACTTCCCACATTTCCCTTCTTACTTTCAAAAGAATGGATATAGTTGAATATGCACACAAAATTGAAAAAATGAAGTTTCTCCTATTTCTTCTATCTGTCAGTCTATTTAACACTCATCAGATTTTCTTTATCACTAAGTGAAATTTCATTTGAAAAAGTGGGATTAGAAGAATGGCTAGCAGATGGGAAATAGAGACACCCTTGGGATCATAATGTAATCCATGTCACATTCTCTTATTACATTCTCATCCCACTGAAAAAATAATATCTTACATATTGCATCAAATTATTTAATATAAGAATTTAATGTCACTTTCTTTGGAGCTGTGCCTCTCATTACTGCAGCAAATGGACCTTTTCTTTGGTTAAGCCTAAACTTTTCTTTTTTCTAATTTGTAATGAAATTCAAATGTCTAATGAGTTCAATATGACCTGTCAACTTGAATTATCTGTTTGTCTTTCTGTTTACCATATCTATCTGTCTACAGTTTTTATTTTCCTCTGTGAAGTTTAGTTATTGAATCCCATGTTTCCTTCTGGAAGGAATTTCTAACAGATGATTATTCCTGTTGATATGTTGATGATTTGGTAATTTATGGCTTGTAAATTTAAGAAATCTGTAGAAGTCTCTGGGAAACGGAGCAGACCATGAGAGAAGAGAAACAGGAGGTTCTAATACCTTTTACAGTAAAGGACTGTGATTTCATTAAAATGCATTTTTAATCTTACATATTAACTACAATAATGCCTCTGGATAACTTATTTTTCCATCTTTTAAATCTGTAATGAAGTCTAGCATGAACCTGCACAATGGTGACGAAGCAAGCAGTTGATACAAGCACTGAATGGGTCAGGTTGGAAGGGAGCACAGCGGCTCCCTGGCCCAGCCTCCCTGCCCAGCCAGGTCAGCGCTCGCTCTGCCGCACCCGCTCACGCAAAGCTGCACTCTGCCTTCTGCCCTCACAGAGACTTGGCATCGGATTTGATAGCAGCATTGCATAAAAAAGACAAAATAATTTAGTCCATGGAATTAGAAGTCATTAATTCAATGTAAAGACTGAAAAAATCAGTAAGCTATCCAGGCTGAGTTCATCAGTTTACAAATGTTCTTTCCATATGCTTTCTAAAGCTTTGTGCATGCTGATTTATAATAAATTAATATCTTCAACTGGAAAATATTTCACAGAGTTAAAATCCAGTCTGATTGTATGCACACACAAATACAGAAATAGAACAAGAACAATCTTGAATGAAAAGTAAATTGGTAAATACAGAATAAATTTTGTATAGATATATTGGTATAGGTATTTTGGTATAAATGCAACAGTAAGTACTGCTGTTCATTTAACAGCTGAAAGTGAAACTTCAGTGAAAGACTGTGAAGACATTCCTGTTTCTTAGAAGTCGCTTTACAATAATATTATAAAGCAGAAATTATAACTCAATTTAAAATCTAAAAAATTCCCTGTGGACTTCCACAACTAAATGAACCTATTAAGTTTAACCAGTGATAACAGTCTACAAACTACTTTTATTTTTAAAGTTTCTATGTATGGGTCTCATCTAAAACAAAAATAAGGTTCTTTATTATGCAAAATGAATCCTGTATAGTTTATGATCCTCTGGGGACTTCATTGGCTGAAAAGCAAAATGAAATGTAAGCTCAAATTTGATGTTTGTCATTTCTCTTCTTTAGTTAGTGAAGTTTGTATCAATAATTTTTATGCCTACGTTCTAGTTCCTTTATAGTTACAATTCCATGGCAAGGCTCTCCGTAGTATTAAAGTCACTTGGTGTAAAACTCAAAACAACATACATAATCATACACAGGTTTTAATTTCTGACCTAAATGTTTAATAATCATGTTATTACACACTGAGTTTAGGAGGCAACATGTTGTGCTGTTTCCTGGCATGGCTGCTAGCTGGGGTTAAACCTCGACAATGTATAAACAAATATATAGTTGTAACAAAGCACGACCATGTATAAACACATATAGAGATGTAACAAAGCAGAGTCTATGTATTGGGATCATAATGTATTTTGTACAGAGTTAAAAAGTACACACATTTTCGGTTTCAAGGGCTGAAACTATATCTTTCACCAAAATTCAGCTGCTTTCATACTGGAAATGTATTTAATCTGGAAACTTTCTGACATTAGAAAAAGAACAACTGTAGTTTCTCATTATTTTTGCTGCCAGAATCTATGCTTGGTTGCTCAACTAAAGACCTTATACTGCTAATTACTACCACATGCCCATATCCCAAGCAAAGGAAAACTTATTGGTTCTGACAATCCATTCTCTCAACACTGAATTCCAAATGAAAACTTCAATTTTGGCCAAACATAACATTTCATCAATCTTGTTCTACTGACTGCAAAAGCAACATCAAACAAGGGGTTCTAATGGCTTTTTACTGTGCAGTTCTCAAGCTTAGATTCTCTGATGAAAGACCCACATGAGCAAAGGACATCTTTAAACTACTTAGTAATTAATAATTGAACCAGAAAACAATGCATAAAGTAAATTGAACAGTTTTTATGCTGATGACAGAGATGAGTTTCAAGCAATAAATTATATGAGCAGTAGAGATCAGCAGAGAAAGCACTGACAGAGTGAGATAAAAACAAACAGACAGTGCATACAAAGAAAGACCAAAAAAAAAAAAGTGAAAAAACAAAATTAAGCACGCCCCAAAGCTAGCAGAAGCCTGTAATCTGAAGCTGAGCTTTTCAGGATGTGGGGTTCTGACTGAAGATCAGGTCCAAATTTAGAGACATCTGAGCAATGCTGGGTACTAGTGACAATGTAGAAGGGGAGGAACAAACCCTGTGTGCAAAACAGGTTTTTAACCATATTCCCCTCTGCTATAACTCTTTTAGAGCTCTGAAAACAGAGAGATACGTTTTGAGTTTGAAAAACTTCTTTTGAGAAAACAAGTATGAATATAAATATGAAACTGTTCTGGCCTCTGTGACAAATATTTTGGGAAATTAACAATACTACTCATTCCCAGAAATAAATCAAGGCATTTAGTTTGTATAGGTAAGTGATTAAAGTTTCCAACATCAGTGTTCACAGTTTACCTAAGACATTTGAGGGTATCTCAATAAATGCACATATTGAAGTTTCCTATCTAATTACTTGAGTATTATTGAACAAAAAATAGTATAGTTACATCTACTTTTAAAACTTTGATTTATCTAAACAGTGATACAAAAAAGTGCTCTAGAATTAGCTCTCTGGGACATTTACAGTCTTTATGCCACACAGAGAGGAGCAATAAGTCCATAATCCACTTCAACAATATGTTGCATGGTTGATGATTTGAAAGGAACAAAGTAAAAAATATCTTCCTTAAAGTAGGAAGGACAATTCATTAGATAAATTTCTTGCAGTACTTTATCATATGAAAAGGACTCTCTGTATGACTAGGCTTTTGGGGCAAATATACGCTACCAGTGGATGCCACAATGGTATGTAATGAAATGAAGGATGGCAACAATAAAGGTGATATTGTGCTGTATCTCTCTATATGGCCAAGGACAGCTAGCTCAGTAAAGGCTTTATCTCAGCATGTCCAGGAGCTGGGAATGCCAGAAAGAGCTAGCTTTAACTTGGTCAAAAAAACAAGCAGGCTTTCAATAGAAATGTAATGAGGTAATGTGGTCCAATAAAATTTAACCTTTCCCTCCAGGTAAAAATGGTAGGTTTGGTTTTTTTACCATACTGTTTTGATATCAAGGTTACTGCCTGCTCTTCTTCAGATATGCTTAATGTGATACAGGGAAGAGAATTGCTTTAAAATCCCTGGTCACAGATTCTAAACTCATGAGAGTTTGCAATACCCATGGAAGGTCAGAAAAAGTTGTATGAGATCTGAATCTGCTGGTTGAACATGGAGAAACAAGGCTCTTAGGCTTCTTACATAGTCAGTCCAACCAAACAAACTGGTGAATATTATCTCCTATTTTGCATCCAGTAAAACAAAGTTTTCTTAAGAACTGAGTTGTCTGAAAATCATGCCAATTATCATGGTCACTTAGTTAAGAGACAAACCACACAATATTCTGATGCCCAAAATGGTGAAGTTACAATTCACCCTTGGTGCAGAAGTGAACTGCATGTGTAACAGCAGTACTTTTTACAAACTATGTCAGTGTACTCTGAGTGGAATCCAGGTTCTCTTGAAGAAGGGACAAAATGTTGTGACTTGTACCATAGCAGAGCCCAGGTCTCTAATTACAGTGTGATAACTCTCCAGTGGTAACATCTGATGTCAAAGAACACAGCCTTGCGAGCTGTGAGTCAGCTGTTACCACCTTCAGGGGCTCTTTAGAGTCCCACAGCCACACCTGGTCTTTTTGGACTTACTTTCTGCCTCGGGTTGAGTTAAAAGTTCCGCCGTATTTCTTCCGATTAAGGATGAGAGCAGCAATTTCTGGCACGTAGCGAGCAAACATTGCCTACATGCATGAAACAAAAACACAAAAAAAAAAAAAGAAAATGGCATGCAGAGAGTGTTCTACTGCAGCAGAGGCAGCAGAGCCTCTTGGGATACTTACTTTCTTCCACTAACCGCACTATAGGAACCACCATATTTCTTGCGGTTTCCTATTAACTCTATGATTTCAGGGACGTAGCTGGCAAACATGGCCTAAGAAGAAGATAGGAGACAGAAGAAAAGACTAAAAAGAGAGGCCAAAGAAAGGGGGATGATGAATATTTTCAGAAGATATATATTTTTAAGATCTGAAAATGCAAAAGAAGTAGATCTATGCAGTTGTTTAAAAATAAAATTTTAAAAAAATGAAAAATTTCTTATCAAACAAAATAAGAAGGCTCAATGTAAAAGTTGATCTTGGAGAAGGTACACACCTTATAAATAAAGAAAATGGTCAAAAGAGGAAAAATGGACATGTAAAACAAAACAAGAACAAAATTACTTCAAACTCGTATCTAGTCACAAAAACCAGTTTTGTCTATTTGTTCCTGAAGAGGGGAGGGGAAAAAAACCTATCCAAGCCCCACTGTAAAAAAAAACCAAAGCCAAGTATTATCATTACTGTCACATTTCTGTTTTAAAATACAGACTTTTCCCCCCATTCTAAGAATTTAAAAGAAGAAAAAAAAAGATTAAATCAGGGGTTATGTCCCCATCAAGAAAAAAAAAAAAATCACCCCCCCGCCCCCCAGAAAAACTTTTCCAAAAGTTCTTGGGTTTAGAAGGATTGGAATAACATGTGATAGAAAAAAGGTTTTGAGGAGAAAATAAAAATTATTCTGCCATGTTTTGTCCAACAAACAGCTTCCTTGTGGCTGGATACTTCGAAGAGCTACTGCCATTTGACATGATCTTTGTCTTCACATGTCAATGAACAGAGATGAGAATGCATACATGTAACGCTCATACATATCTGTGTGTGTCCAATATATGGCATTCATAACCTTGGTTATATACACAGCACCTCTGTGAGATGTATGTATATGTGAAACCAACGGACGAGGGTAAGGTAACAATATACAAATGTGTGCATGGGCACAATAGACATTACAAGTCACCCATTAGCATTTACCTTGTGCAGGGTAAATACTAAAATAAACTTGGCTAGTTTAGAGAACATTGCAACAGGTGTAATAATATTACTAGCACTGACAAATAATGGAAAAGTTGGCAAGACAAATAGTAACTTGGGTGCTATTTACATACAGGACAAAGAACACGAGAAACTGGTGTTATAAAAGGATACGTGATAAATTGTGAGCTAAAATTGTACTACATGACATGAAAGGATGTTTGAAATTAAAGGGAGTGTGGTTTGCCATCATCTGGATCAGGCAAGCTGCTCTTTAAGGCAGTCCAAAGCCACAGTGTTTGTTGGAATTCTGGGAAGGAACACAGAAGGGTGGGTAGGACCTCTGAAACCGCAAAGTGCCTTTAAATATCAATAGCAACCTCCAGAAATGCTCTACAGCCAGTCACTAAGAAGTAGAGGACTACAAATAACATTCTATGTTGAAATATTAAGGCACTTCATGTATTCACATGCATTAATCATTTAAATGGATTTGAAAAATTCTAATTCTGGACTAATTCTGGACTAATTTGACTAAGCTCTACCAAAATATTTATCTACAGGAAAAATGCATATTAAACATATTTTAATGTTTTATAATTAATTTTAGTTTAATAATCCAGATATTATTGTTCCCTTAATTACAACATTGAGATATAGAGGATCAAGTTTTAAGGTAACTGGAGTACTAAGAAGAACATAAAGAAGAATTTTTACCAATCCCCCAAGGATGAAGAAGACCATGAAAAGGCGACCAAGGGTTGTTTTTGCATAAACATCTCCATAGCCAACGGTGGACATTGTAACCATCAGCAAATAAACACATTCCCAGTATGTTAGCGGTTGATTATTTTGGAAATTTTCCCATGGATCCCCTGAGTTCTCCACCTACAATGTACAAGAAAACATATAATGAATTACATTAATTATAACTGACTCTAATTAACCCCAAATTAACTTTACCCATACATGCATGTGCCTTTGTGTGCATATAGATATATATTTGGCATATAATACAAACTCTGAATGCTTTCCTGTGATTTATTTTCATCAAATACAGAACGCGACCCTGTGCCAAACAGAGCACTGCAGTTCTTGTGCCAGTATATACAGTCTTGCTACTCAGATCATTTAGGGGAAGTATCTTTTCCAGGCACCACTAAATCATGTAACTTACTCATGCAGTTTGGTAAGTTCATTTATAAAAATGTGTTCAGAATATTTTCAGAGTAAATCTTAGTTTTACTGCAATTACACTCCTCAATGTTTTTGTTTTATAAGATTATCTTCCTATTGAAGGCATTACTGGCACATTTAGTGGAATGCTACTACTTTTTCAAAGCCAACCACTGTAAAGAAAAAATTATAAATTTGTCAGTGGGAAAGGAGTGTGCCATCTAAAATTTGCTCCATAGTAAGAAGTTGAAGTTTGAGTACTCCTTCAGTAGAATAGAAAAGCTTTTGTTGAAAAACAAAGGAAAAAAAAATTCCAAATCCTAGAAAACAGCATTCCCTTGGTCTTGATGTAGTATTTAAGGGGTGTTATGCTCTCTTTGGCAAAAAACTAGAAAAAAAAGGTATTGTTTTTAGATCGAAACACTACATTTGCCTAGAGGAGTGTAAAAATACGTTTCATACGTGAAAGAGAAATATACCATAAATTAAACCACTCAAAACCTCTGTACACCTTTACAAGGGCGAACATGAGACGACTGATACCGCAAGAAGAGAAGGAGTCGGAACGCGCTCCTGCCCAGCTGGATGCAGCTTTGGTGCGGAGCCAGCCGGGGGAGCCGCTCCCGCCGAGCCCGGCTCGCTCGGGCGTTCCCGGGCGGACAGCGCCCCCTGCTGCCCGCACGGACGGACAGAGCCCGCTCCGCCTCCTCGGGGACACGGGCGGGCCTCAGTGCGGGCAGCTGGCATGCCCTTATTGCGGGGAGCTGCCATGCTTCCTTATTGCGGGCAGCTGGCATGGCTCCTTATCTCGGGGAGCTGGCACCGCTCCTTATTGCGGGAAGCTGCCATGCTTCCTTATTGCGGGGAGCTGCCATGGCTCCTTATTGCGGGGAGCTGGCATGGCTCCTTATTGCGGGCAGCTGCCATGGCTCCTTATCGCGGGAAGCTGGCATGGCTCCGTATTGCGGGGAGCTGGCATGGCTCCGTATTGCACTCTACCGACGGGGTACGGCACTACCAAGAGCAGCAGTAACGCAGCTCGGAGCCCGCGGTCCGGCAGAAAAAGTGAACCGAGTGTTTGCAAATGCACTCACCAAATGTATGAACCCAGCTGCTGTCAGCCACGTGCTGATAAATATAGAGCACAGATTCACCAGCTTGATGGAATTACTGGAAATAAACAGAGCAAATAGGAGCTTTGTCACATATTTTTTATAGGTACCTGTATACAACTGCTAACTTTAGACTCAAGAACCTGATGATTATTTCCCAAAAGGAAGATTCCCTAAAAAACTTATTCAAAAGTTTATGTATAATATGTGTTATTTTTCCTTTGGAGAGTTCATATTTTCATAATTTAGATAGCTTGAAAAGAAAGTCCCAATGAATGGGAGCAGAAAGACAAACAGAAACCTTAGCTACATCAGTAGTCAAAAACAAACTACTAGAAATAAATAATGCTTTTTCACAGATAATCTGGTTTGCCACTCACCTCTTCATTTTTCACTGCTATACACTCAGAATTATTCACACATAAATACATAAAAAATACATGCGAAAACTGATTCTCAAATTAAAGAACTAAGGTACTTCACAATTTCTGTGTAAAGTCCTAAGTATTTTCATATTTTCTGCTTGTTCCTATGGAACTTTTTAGGGAAAATTCACATGAAACTAGAGTATTTCATACTTCATACTCACAGTTTTCTCTAAAAAAAGAAAAAGTGTAATTTAAACCCACCAAAAATATACGCAAATGCTTTTTAGTCACACTGAGTAGTATTTTCCCTATTCTAAACAGAAGGGATTTTGAAACAAGGACCTCACTCAGTTTTGCAGGAAAACACGATACTCTAAAACCTTCTGGAGGAAATACAAATAAACCCTGCTCTCTCTCTTACAAAAGTCACTGTCCTAAGAAGGACATTCAACAGTAACATGAGGAACTGCTGTCCATGTACGACTGTGTTTAAACAATCTTACCTATTCTTGCTTTTGCAAATTTTTATAAGAAGGTTACACCTCAGAAAAGAGCCCACAATTATCCTTAAAGCAATACACTAAAAACTATAAAAATTGAAAAAAAATCACTATCAGCGTTAGCAGTAGTAATTTTGTGGTAGAATTAGTGTTTCTGTTTATAACCACTTTAATGACAATAAAAATGCATCCTTTTCTGAACAAAATAACCAGTAAAATTAACCAGTACAGGTCCTTAAAAGATATTTTAGAAGTTAGAGTTAATAGACATATGGAAGTACAAGAAATAGAATATACTGGGTAATGTGACAAATGAAATGAATACTGTATTCAAAAATAAAATAGCATATCAGCAATCTTGTCATTAGTGCTCACCAACATCAACATACTCCCTATTTCTCTCTTTCTTAAACCATGGTTGATTAAACTCCCTATTTTCTTAGTGGTAACATTCATTTATAGCACAGGACCCTAACCAATGGGTTCCTAGATTAAACAAAATCATAGGAGTGATGCTGATGCAAAGCTCCATGATCAAAGGCTGACTATCATCCTTCACCTGAGCTTAGAACACAAGATGTTCCTAATAAAAAATTATGTGTCTGTTGGTCTCTTCATATCACTGTAACACCCATTAATAGTAACTATTTACATTACTTGTTTGGTACATTTTATTTTTGAAGATTTATTAAACACTGTGCCTTGTCTGTCCTCTATGAAACACTCCCTGTGTTTCTGCCAGAGTCTAAATATAGATGAAGGATTAGTCATAAACATTTTCTCCCTCTTTAAGCTCTTTCCAACATCTGTGCAAAATCCCTTTCTGTGAGCCCTGCTTAAGCCCCTGCAGATTTTTTTGAAAAATATTAGAAAAGAATACAGTTTTCAACTGAAAACTGTAGAATTCAATTCCATAAAACATGGGAACAAAAAATCTTAAGTGAAATACATTTAATTTCAAATTAGGGAAACTAACGGGTCCTTGGCAGAGTACAGTCTCTTAAAGTGCCACTGTAAAATTTTGCTTTGTCTGACAGGATCTTTTCAAATATACTCAGCTTTTTTTCAGATATTCTAATAATCGCCTAACACTTTACTAGTCTCCTTGCTGTCCCTAGTTTTGCATTGTGCACCTTCTTTCACTGGATCCAGCTTTTGGAATGTCCTTCTGCTCACTGTGTAAATAATACACATTCCTTTAATACTCATATCTCAGTCAATAATTCCAGGAGTAATTTTCATTTAGAGGTTACGGTAATTTTTTTTCTTACTGGAGAAAAGAGAAAAGGAGGAGAAAATTTCCCTGCAATTGCACTAAATATTAAAACCATAGTATTGCCCAGTATACCCTATCAATTATTTCATCTTCGCATTTTTTATTTGTTATTAGTGCCAAATGCACAGAAATGCCTAGATCAAATTAGTTCCATATGTTTTCATATAAATACATATCACCTCAAACAGAGAAGTCTTCTCTTTGCTGAATTTTTAAATAATAAAAAATACTTTTTTCTCCCTACTTTAGTTTCAGAACTAGTAATGATATACTGAATTTTCTATCCCAAATTCAACAATTCAAGGTCTGTCATTGACTCTTGGTCTTTATGTTCACAAAATTCCTAAAATGTCAAAAATTTCAATTAAACCTTAGAAGTGGATGGCAAAAAATGCTAAAATATCTTAATTCTGGAAGAATTTTTTGCCATCCCTGAGCAAAATAATGTTGCAGTAGCAGGCCAAAAGCACACAATACTGTGTAAGCCTTTAAAGTAATAATAAAGTTCTAAGGCCACAGTATGTAATTGAAATCATTGATTGAATTTAGGGAAGTAAATTTCATTTAAATAACACTAGATTTCTTGAAACTACTAGTTTAACTGCTCTTACTTGTACAAATTTTTCAAGATTCTCCATTCATCACAAGGGCTCAGGATGCTTTATTTTTTTAGGAAGCAAAATAATTCAGAACCAGAAGCTCTCAATTTAAGAGTATTCTGGTACTGTAAATAGAAAATGTGTGTGCAGCATGTGAAATGCAGTTCTGATGGTACCTTCAGAACACACTGAAAATTTCTCATTGAAGGTACCAGTAATAAATGAATTTTCTAGGTTGCTGCTTTCTAAAAGCTAAACTAATGCAAGTCATTAAAAGAAACCCCAAGCACTTACACAATCAAATTTATGTCAGTTGTAACTAGAAACTCTTCTAAAACAAATTGCATTCTGTTAATTTGTTTTAATTTGACACATCCATTAAAAAAAATAAATGTTTTGTGAACATTGCTGACATTCCAAATTATTCAGGTCATTTCAGGTTAATAAGTAAGACAACAAAGAGAGCAGACATGACTTTCTGTTGCATTACCAGGAACAGAGAGAGACATAAAAAACTGTTTTGAGGCAATGACAATTTTTCAGTTAAATAAATGATGTTAGTATGAACTGCTAAGGATGAATTACCTGACTAAACTGAAACACTCATATAAGAAAATTTTGCTTTACAGGCTTTGACTAATCAATATTTGAGGTTTATAGATATTTTGGAAGTGGTATAAATAATCACAGAGATAATGATATCTAATATAAGAGTAAATTCTGCCCCAGAGAAAGGCTATTTCAATGAACAGGTCAATCTTAAATAAACCAGCTCTGAGTACCTTGAACGTGATTAATGCACATTTATGGATCTGGAATTTCACCAAATCCCCCAATACTGAAGGGGCTATTAGCTTTTATCCAAAATCTCTGAGTTTATGGGGCTTCTCTAATGACTGCCATTTCTTATGGCAGGGTTGTTCTGCATGTTAAATCTTATTCTCCCTTCCCATACTGAGAATTCTGAGCTATGGGACCTCACCTTACATTCTTTGATGTCTTTCTTTGACCAGAATTGGCTTCCTTCCAGTAACTAAAGACAGATAGTGTGAGAATTTTACAGCACAGAATAGTTTCAAGGTTGGTTTAGGGTTGAAGAAACAGCTGTTTACTGTGAATCTGCACAAATTTCAGTACCTATTTTCCTATTGCTACAAATGATCACAGCAAGGAATGGATTTACCTGCATATAAAGCCCTCACAGATTTATAGCAACTGCTGCAGAGAGGGGAAGTTTTCAAAATGGAATTGATTTTACAGTCATTATTGGAAGCTGTGGTCAATACTTCCTCTGCAGCATTTTAGAGAATGATGAAAAACAATGTGTCTTCAACTGCAAGGCGTGGGAAGGTTTCTCCTCATTTCCTTCAAAATGATCTTTTGTCCAAAACTGTGCTTTTACTGCACAACATTGATGTATAAATAGGCCAAAGAAGCAGTAAGCCAGAAGGTTAATTGGAATATTTTAATTATTATATGGAAGAAATACTAAGGATAATGAACACAATATAAAGATAGCTCAGTGTAAATTTAATTATTTTGATGTGAAAAAAGATGCTCAGTTCAAAAAACTGGAAGAGCCACAATGAGAATTTCTCAAAATATTTTTTAACTGTATACTTTTGAAAGAATTTTGATTTCAGTTTTTTCAAGACAGCAGAACATAAACTTATTATATGAAAAGAAGCAATGTTTAATCAGCACATAGCAATGTAAATCATTCTGCTTTTAATTTATCAACACATAACCTTGCTCGGTATTTCAAACATAACAATACAACAATTAAAATGATGACATAGCAAAAGATGCTGTCACTGACAAATCATTCATCAGCAGAAAAAGGCTTAAAGAATAGATAACAAGTGCAGGGGTTTTTCCAGAAAAGAAAAGCATATGTTGGTAGGGCCCCAAATCAAAGCCATTTACATTCTGTCACCAATTAACTAAATCAGCATCCAAGAAAAATCTTACCTTGTTTTAAGTATATTCAGAAACTGCAAGATTTCTGAAAACTGTATCAGTCTAAGGGCTCTTAAAAATCTTAAACCTGCAGTAAAAGAAAACAAAGTTATAGTAAAGAATAATTCAAGTTGTAACAGCATATCACAACGACAGTGATCAATTAAATCAAAACAGGCAACATACAAAATTTCAAATACCTTTAAAATGCTCTTCCATATTTAATTGTTCAAGGATCCTTAACAGGTATTTTTCAATTTTTTTTAAAGTTTATTTCCCTAATAACAGGTTTATCCTACCAGAAAGTGTTAATTTTTGTCGGAAATAATGGAAGGAGACACACAGGCTGAAAGCTGAGGGGGAAAAACCTCACTGAGGTTTCTGTTGGCAGCTGCAGTGCACATGTCCTTCTCTTTCAGGCTGTCAAAGACACAGGCAGGTCTGATTTTGCTTAGTGAAAAATAACAGATCATGGGCAAGAGATCTGATAACCTGGATAAAGTAGACTGTATATGCCTGATTAAATTTGGTAAATCTTAATGACGTAAAATCTTTTATAGTAATAATGCTCCCTATCTCCACTCTCGTTTCAAAAACCTCATGAAGGAAAACAGAGAAATCACTCTTTTTCTCTTGAAAAAGGCAAATTTACTACAATTCTTTCCATCAGTGTATAACTACAGGAATACATTACATATCACTATTTTTAAAAAAGCATTTTTACAAATAAATAGCATTTTTATGCTGAAATCAGATCGCGTGCATAGCAATTCCCAGACAACTAAAAAGTCAGTAAGACAAAGAGTGTGTGTGCAAGAGAAACTAATCAAGAAGATTAAGGGCTTAAATTATTAAAATAGTCTTATGCTGATAGTAAATGATTTGGCTGCAGATCTTTGGCATATGAATAAAAGTACACTCTGTACTGTACACATGCACAGCTTAGAAAATTAAAGTAAAGCATGAAGGATAATTTTTATTAGAGAGTACAGCCAAGAGTTACATAAAAGTTGTGTAATGTGATATTGCAACTGTTACAGGAAGGTCCAGAGCAGCTTCTTCTCATAGATTCTCTTTACTGACATCTACTTTACTCAACTGCAGTGCAGGAAACCACTTTTTATTTCTAGAAACTTAAGGAAATACTGATCCTGGCAAACATGAACCTGGTCACAGCTTTCATCATCTCATAAGAGGTTCCCCTCAAGCACAAAGGTGCATGTGGCAAGATGTGTTTATATCAAGAAGTTTTTCCTGCAGTATTATTGGAAAGTTGTTAAATAAAATATTTGCTCTTATATTTTGCCTTGTTAAGGCTCCTAAGTAGTGTTAAGGTACACTCATGTCTATTATATGGATATGAAGTTTCTTTTTAATTACTGACTGTGGGTAACTCTGAAAATTAATCACAGCTTGCTAAATGGATTCAGGGACCTAAATGAAAAGCAATAAAATGAAGCTTAATAATGCTAAATGTCAGATCTATTTGCAATTAGAGAATGATAACTTTGGATCACATTGCTGAAACTGTGAGAGACACATCCCTCTGCTCCACTTCCAGGAGTTCCCACAGTTGTTACTCCTATCCAAAGGATGTGGTTAGACAGGAAAGGGGAGGATCCTTACTAGCAACCATAAACCTTCCAGCTCTTTTTGACCCAGCTGCTTTCCTCACTCTGCTCCCTATAAACTTTTATGAAAAATGGCTGGAGTGACAAACACCCTGCCTCTAAAATGTTTATCACTGCATCTGAAGCTAATGCTAAGACCAAGTTAACCATTGCTATGTTTCAAAAAGAAACCTGAGAAACATCTAAGTTAGCAATAAAATCTCTATCTCCAAATCCTTGTAAGGCTTAAGTTATATTTTAATAGTTGAGTCATCATATGATAGGTGAAAAATACTATGGGCCAAATGTGTTTTTTGTGGAAAAAGAAAATTATTATAGGTGAAGTCCTGCATTTGCTGCAGCCCACACAATTATTAAAAATTTCCTTCAGAGAATAGAATTAGGAAAAGCAAAAACAAAACACTAGAGTGTTTGCTTGGACATTTTGACTACAAAATAGGGCTGGTTTTCAATTATGAAAGCCAAAGGAATTATTACATGGTAAATTAATTCTTTCCAGTATCCTGAAATTTCCTAGGCACGAACAGATCTCCTATTATATTCCTATATGTGTTTAATTTTATGTGATTTTCACAGAATCACACAGTAGTTTGGGCAGGGAGGAATTTTCAAGGTCATCTTGCCCAACTATCCCTGCAATGAGGACCTAGATCAGGTTTCTCAGAGCCCTGTCTGGTTCGACCTTGAATGTTTCCAAGGCTGGGGCATCTACCACCTCTCTGGGCAACCTGTTCCACTGTTTCACCATGCTCATGGTGAAAAAATTCCTTATCTGTATTCCAAACAGCCCTCTGTTATATTGAAACCATTGCCCTTTCTTCTATTGCAGCAGGTTCTGTTAAAAATTCTGCTCCCTTCAGGTATGGAAAGGCCACAATAAGCTCTCCCCAAATCCCTCTTTCCTCCAGGCTGAACAACTCCAACTCTCAGCCTTTCCTCACAAGAGGTCTCGCATCCTCTTTTTTGTGCTGAGGGCCCCAGAGCTGGACACAGAGCTGCAGGTGGGGATCCCAAGAATGGAGAACAGGGCAGAATTTCCCCCCTTGCCTGCTGCCCATGCTGCTTTGGATGCAGCCCAGCACACAATTGGCTTTCTGGGCTGCAAACTCCCATTGCTGGCTCATGTCCAGCTCCTCATCTCTAGGTACCCCCAGCCCTCTGCAGGGGCTGCCTCCAACCCTTTCCTCACCCAGCCTGTGCTGGCACTGGGGGTGCCCCAAGGCAGGTGCAGGACCCTGTACTTGGCCTTGCTGAGCCTGAGGGAATTCCCACAGACCCACTTCTCACACTTGGCCTGGTCCTGGATGGCATCCCATCCCCTCAGGCACCCCAAGTGCCCACTCAGCTTGGTGCTTCCTGCACGCCTGCTGAGGGGGCACTCACACCCACTGTCTCACAACTGAGACCATGCCACCTCTTTCAGGGCTACCCCCTTACCGAGAGCAGAAATAGTTGATATTGGTTTATGCGTCAAAAATAGAAAGCAAAATTCACTCATAGGAGCAGTAACAAAAATTTCCCCTTCCCCAAAGCTGTTTCAGCTACATATACAAATGCATACAGCTCTCTTTCCTAAGCAAAGTTTGTGTTTTGTACAATTGGAGAAGAATTTTTTTTCTTATGAAATACCTACAAAACTGTTTTACATTTAAATTATTTCACCAAGAGTTGAGATATGGTAAGTTTCTTATGAATTACAGTGAATTCCATTCTAATTTTGCACATTCCATAACCCTGTCTGCTAAAGTTAATTGTAAACTGCTCAACAGAATGCTCAGGAAATGCTTGCTACATTCTCTCCATCACGTAACTTAACTTTTTCTTGGCAAGGAGTTATACATTTAAATTTTCTTATGGGATCTGATCAGAATAGGATTTAATTTGCTATGCTACAAATTATACCAAAAAGTAAGTACCAAAATATTTAATTTACCCCAAATATCTCTCTAATGAAAGAAAAAAATACACAGATAAAATAAAAGAAGGACCTCTTGAGTTTCTCAGTCTTCTGCTTCTAAATGGATGACTAAAATATGCTTAGGATTTGGAGTTCATTTCAGCTGTAATATCCAGAACAAAGATAAGATATTCATAGATATCAAGACCAGAAAAAACTTCTATGATTATAAACAATATGAACAGACAAAAACCAATATGAGACAAAGGTCTTTAGTCAGTAGCTTTTGCCTCTAGTACAATAATCTGAATTGTAGGTATAATGATTCAAACAAACTTTCAATGAACACTTCAACTCTTCCACAGGATTATTTTTACTGCAAAAGTATTTGTTTAGCTACTGTGTTGCCTGTGCAGCAAATAGACTGTTTTCAAATTACACTGAAAATATAAAATATGTGAAAATATGTGAAATATAAAATATTTCATATCATGGTATTCCACCTAAAATCTGTAAAAAATGGTCACTAGGAGAAGCTGCATATTGCCAAAAACCCCTGAAATCAGTTTTAAAGAAATCAATTATCTGTTCAATAGGAAGAATATGCCGTGCTGAACTACCAGGCTACATCTAGAATATAGCAGGAGTACTTTTTTTCTGACTCTTTACTAAGGACTCAGCAAAATGGATGGGTTCTTTAGAACAGAGTAGTGATCCTGACATGGCCAATAGACTATGTGCCATAGCAACACAATTACAGTAGAAAATTATTTTATCTATAAATCTTACAGCAAGGAGTAATATTTACAGCTTTATTTGACTTTAAAAGCAATAGGGTATTTTCCTGTCTGTCAGACAGTTTTGCACTCTCTCTGCTGAACTGATGCTTTCCACTGGACTAATATACAGAAGCAACCAGGATTAGCTATGAGTTGCAAACCCCAATCCACCCCCCCCCCCCCCACCAAAATAAAAAAAAAGGAAATTTCCCATTTTAAATCTTTAAAGGGAAAAGCAAGGAAATCATGACAACTATACTTTTATGATTTAAATGAGATTCTAATAAATAGAAAGAGGAATTGGGATGTTTCTTCGTTTGACATGAAAGGTCAATCGATGAGAACAGCACCAAGCATTACATTGTTTCTCGCCAATGAAATATGTAATCCCCATCTTACTGCCTTAGGCTGCTTATTTTTTTTTTTAAGAGACAAGAGTATGTCCAAAATATTGGTGTGAGGCTTCAATACACAGACATTCTGTTTGCCACTTTTATTCCTGACAAACCATTCACCCATTCATCAGAACAACATCTTCATCAAAGTTATCAATGGCTACTTCCACCCTAGATTTCATTAAGACCACACAGTTTACTGAAGTCAAAAAAAACCCCAGAATCCATATTTAGGAACCTTTTCTGAGACACAGGATGGAGGGATAATTTTTAGGATGCAAAATAATCCCATTTTGAACATCTTCATAGAATACAGCAGAATTTTCTGAGATCTTACTCCCTGTAGATAGACTTGAAAATGAAAGCTCAAACTGAAAAGAAAAGAAGAAATAGAATGGGAGGAAAAGAATCTGTCATTCCTTGGAACCAACCCAGACAAAATATTTTTATACATTTCCCCACCTCTGTTATGCAACAGTACAAGAGAAGGGAATAGCCTGCAGCGTTAAAAAAATCAATGCTCTATGACCAAGATAGTAAAACTACAATCAAGTTTAGAATAAATCTTTCTCTTGTACATTCCTTCAACTTCCTATTACACCTTTTAAATGACAGCAGCTTCAAACAAAATTTCTTGGTAACACCAACACTGCAGAATATTACATTCCATCTTTCAATAAAGACTGGATTATTTGATTCTAGGTGAACAATGAACCCCATTGCTGGGGAGGCAGGAGTAGATTGCAGTTCGTAAGTCTGGAAAAGAATTCTTCCTGCAAAGTAAGTGAAACACTTCAGCTCTTTTTTAAAGTTGAAAAATAAAACAGAATAGCTTTTTTTGAAGATACAGTAATATTAGCACGAGAGACAGTATAACAAACTACAGTTCTGAAGAAAAAGTTCAGAGTTGGACCTTACCCCAGTATGAGCCGACCCTATAACAAGACACCAAGGAGTTTCGCAAAGTGCGCTGCTCTTCCTTTTCGGGGATATTATGTCCAGGTTTGACACGATATCCATTTTTGAACAATTCTCCATGAGATTTTTTACGCCTTCTAGTACTTTTGTACGTTTCTGTACGCGTGCCCCCAGAAGGGTTGTGGTAGACTAAAATCTTGCTGGGAATCATAACTGTATCTTCAGCTCCAGAAGCACTGCAGGAAGTACTGTGATGCAGTCCTCAGTCACAGCACTCACTAACAGCAAAGATGGTCACAGATTTATACCCTTTCTTTTGCTAATTCAGTGTCAACACGGAGAGACAGCTCAGAGTCCTTTCTTTAACAGAACTTCTCTTTGGGAGCAGATTTGTTTAACTGGACACAAGATAAAGTTCCCCTTTACCGGTTGTTATCAAAAGATAATGCAGTATAATCTAGTTCATTTCCGTTAGCTTGAAACAAACAGAGTGAATTCAAATACAAAACTCAGCTTGACAAAACAGGCTATCACAAACTGGATAGGCAAAACAAATCACAGAAGCAAACAGGCAGTGCAGATGCTCCTCTGATCCGAGATGTATTAGAGCTTAAAAGCCATCTTCTATCCGGATATTACCACATAAGCTTCTTTCAGATACATCAGAGAACCACACCCATTGATTCAAAACCCACAAACATGATGCTGTTCACTTGGAACGAACAAGTACTCTAGCAAAGAATATAGCTCTTAGAATATATGTACATAAAGGGAATTATTTACTGTGTATTAGTTTCTTTGGCAAGCTCACGTCTGTTTTCCAGTTAAAGTTAGTATGCAGAAGGCAGAGGTCACATAACCAGTCAACTCTTACAGGATTTATACCAGATGAAATTAAAAAACCTCCAACAAATAAACACAACAACCCTTCCTCCAATCCCAGTTAATGACAACTATCTTACTGAAGGAAAAAGAATTCAAAACAATTTAGCCATCAAGCATGAGCACGAAGAATAGAGTCCACAGCTCTCTCAAGCTGACTTGCTCTATAAATATTCACAAAACTGGAGTTCTGTTCAGTCAACTACCACCTCGTTCAATGGATAAAGCTGTACAAATCAAAAGTAATCATCCTCTTCCATTACATATGATAGATTTTCTTCATGATTTTTCCTGCTTTGAGCATAATACACAAACTTCATTGTGTAAAGCTATCTTCATTTTGAGGAATATGCTTATCGTTTCTTTTTTCTTTTCCTTTTTTCCCCCCTTGTTTTTGGCCTCAGAAGACCCACAAATATAGCAATGCCATCTGGAGTAAAATGCAAAGCAGACATAAAAATAGGCTGCACCATGTGCTTATATGAAATACACAGGATTTCAAAGCATTTTGGAAATTTTATTAAGGGGTGGACTGCCAAATATAAAGGGGATTGTAGTACAGAGAAATTTCAAATTATAAGGAACATGCAGGTAAGTGAAGCAAACTACTTCTGTGAGTCCCTTGCATTGTAACCTTTAACACTAAGTTCTTACAAACAACCTGGTTACGTTCCCACTGGTCACAACAGTCAGGTTCCACTCAGTCTAGAGGGATGGGGTTTATGTCTGCATGTGACAAACATCCAAGATTTATCTGTGAGCACTTGAATCATTCCTCTCCAATTGAAAAGATTTGAATGGGGTAGTACTTATCTGTGTTACTAATCACATCTTGTACAGCTCAAACTGAATGCACGTCCTACTTAACTTTTTACCATATAAGGCACACTATTTTCCTTTCCTTCTGTATTTCCTTTTGACTAGTATTGTAATCTTGTTATTATCCAATTTTAAACCTATCATTAGTGTACTTTATACTTAGTACAGCAAATGTTTGGGTGTAGAATCCATTTACATTGAAAGCCTGGAATGTCTCTAAAGGAAAACAGGACCTAAGTAATAAATAGCAAGAGCCACGCTGTTTAGTTTACATAACCTATTATTTTGGTTTTAACAATTTGACAGTATTGTTTAAACTCCTCAGCTTCCCGGCATAGCCAGATTTTTATCAATTTCTTTTCAGTCAGTGCACTGCTTAAGCAGTTGCATACATCAAAATTTGAAAACATAAATTAAATGACACAAACTAGGATTATATCTAAAGTAAACCTGCTCGACAAGTTCAAAAAAATGTATATAAATTTGAGCAGCAGCAGAATGATGGCATATTGTGCTGAGAGGCATTTTTAACATCACAGCCAGCCACACAAAGCTACTGGTATTACTTTCCTGTGCAGACATTTCTGCTTTTCAAATAACTATTTTTTAGTATTTTGTTCTACAACTCAATTACCTAAGACAGCTTCTTATTTTCAGTGACATTTAGAGTTTGCTACCATCTATAACATCAATCTATTACTTGGTCAATTTTTTTATATTAGATGTAAAATTAGATTACAGAAAATTGTTCTCTGCAGACTAATTTTTTTTTTCAGCTATCCAGAAAAGCACCTTTTAAGTATTCTAGCTTAGATGAACATCTGAGTGAAAGCCTGGAGCCCAATTAAGCACATGAAGGTGGTGCCATCAGTAGACTATCACTGTTTCCTGCCCCTGTGAAGGACATGCTCCTTGGCCTCCTGGTCTGAGGTAGATACAAAACTCCAAAGCCCCGTGTTATCCGCAGTACCTGAAATGTCTGCTCTGAAGATTTAATCCAAACTAATCAACAAACATTTTGTTATAAAGAGCTCTAGAATGACTTTTAACAACCTATTTTGCCTTCAATGAATCCAAGGTACTTACAAGTTTTTCCTATTTTCTACAGAAGCATACCCTTGAAGGACATCATTCCATGACCCTTCTTGAACTTGTCACAAAAACAGATTTACATACTCATGGAAGTACTGCTATGATTAAATGACAACTTGCTTTCAAAGTCCATCCAAATGTGAAGCTATTAAGCTTAAAAATGCAGGAGAAGAAAGCAAGACTTGTCAGCAGCTAAGCTCCACTTTAGCTTTGGCTATGCAGGGACTAGGTACTTGATATATCACCTTGAAGGAGAGCAAGGGAAGATTAGATTCTGCCTCAGAAAACCAATATACTGGGAACAAGTGGGTATCAAATTATTGTCCTTTGAGCCACAGGTTAGATGTGGGTGCTGGATTTGCTGTGCTTTTGTGGGATGCCATTTGCTTATAGTTGTGCTCAAAACCTCAATCTACAAAAAGCCACAAAACACAAGGAAACCTGCCAAGGAGAAACCTGCTGCAGAGAAAAATAACTGTGATATCCTCTGACTATTCTCTCCTTGAAAATTCATTTTTAATTTAATTTACAATAAGTGAACACAGAAGTTTCCCCACACTACCTTTCCTCTCTTTTAAATTGCTGCTTCTGAAATGACAATGTAAAAGCTGTTTGCTGTACACAAAATGGCCCATAAAATTTTCATTGCTGATATTTCAAAAATGGTGAAAGTATTATTCATAGAAAAAAAAACATACCCTGCCACGTCCGAATTTAAAAGCTCTACAGGTTGGTCAACAACTACTTTTTAGTACAGCTTTGTAGCAACATCTATAGATTATGACAAAACCTGAATATAATGCTCATTCTGCCAAGAATTTACCACTCATTAACCTCACTAAATTATTTAGAAGGTAAATTTACAATCCAACCTTGAGTTCCTGAGAAAACGCATGTAGTTGCATTATTTACTTTTAACCTCCTAGTCTCAAAGTCTTAAGCTATTAAACCATTTTCAGAAAGCTTGGCATTAGCAAGAATAAAACCATTCACTCAATATGTAAACATTCACTTTCCTGCTTTACACCACTTCAGGCAAAAACTGTGTCATATTCCATAAACCAATCACAGATATATCCAGTAATAAATGAAGAGCAGATCTTTGCATAAAACCAGGGACCATTAACTTGTACACATTTTATATTACAAAAGAAGTATTATCCCAGCAAAGTGACGTTGGTGCCATTTTTAACAAAAGATTGAAACCATGAAGGGAAGAATAACCAGTATTCATATTGACTTAGTGGGTAAAAAGAGTTTAAAAGCCAAAGAATTTATTCAGCTCGCATTTTTCTATTTTTTCATATTACATTTGTGTAATCCTTTCCAGATACTGTGATTCCATATTCAAAATAGATGTAAAATATGCCTTTTGTAATTCTGTGATTTGGGGAGAAAAATATTAATTGTACAATTTACTGATGGTGCTACAGAAACCATAATGAGCCTTGAAATAAGAGATTAAACCCCAGCAAGCTAACCTTGCAAAGAAGGCAGCACAGGAGGTTGGAAATTTGGATGTTGCTTTCTAAAGTGACCATTACAACTCAATATAGAGAGGTTTCCCTTCCTGAAAAATCACAAGTTAGCATCTTATATAATTTTCCTTGGCATTCATCAGGAACAAATTGCACTAAAATCAGGAATATGCTATTTTGAGAGGCTGTAACCATAGAGCAGAACAAATGATAAGAACAAAGGCAAAGGAAGGGCAAAGGCCAGATCTAAAGCCTGACTCATGCTGCAGGAGGTTGATTTAAAAAAAGCCTCGCAATTCTGCCTGTCTTTGCTCCCGTGAGTCACAAGGCACAGGCCGTAACTGCCAAAGAATCAAGGAGCATGCCATGAAATAGGGCTTGACAAGGAGTCAAGTATTTCACTTCTAATCAACTGGTGTGATAGAATGCATCCTATTCAGCGAGCCTCTTCAGCCTTTGAGTTGCACAAATAAAATAGTTAAAGAATAGATATGAGCAGATACATGCAGATAAATTAATTATGAGAAACCAGTTATGAAAATTATATACCACAAAATCCTGTATGTTATTATGATCCAGGTGCAAAAAACATTAATTCTATTTTCTGACAAGATAGATGACAAATATTCAAAAAATATTTATGCTTGTCCTGGTAAAGCAATAGCCTTTTACTCAATATACAGAATGATTCCTTGCATATTGTGCAAATACAAACAATAAACAGTATTTCTGACCAGCTGTAGGATTAAGAACTTAGTCATAAAATTCCACAGAAATTAAAGATTGTGGTGTTTTTCTTTTTGGAAACACAACTGTTGTATAGATCCACACACCGTGTTTCAGCATCCCTTATTTCACCCCAATCAGTACTAAAAAAATAGTCTTCACCTCCTCAGCAGTGCATCCTATTTAAATACGAGGTCTGAGAACTGCAACTGTTAATTCATCACTAAGAGTGAGTCAAGAATAAAGCCAGTAAAGGAAGGAGCACTTAAAACTCTTCAAATTCACATTAGACAGAAAATCTGTGATCTGCCTACTGAGAAGAAAATTCTCACATTTTCAGGTGCACAGAAATGCTTTCCCTTAAAGGCTGATGTTGCCCAATCAATAAGAGAAGATAGTGAAATTTCTGTGCACTATCAGAGTAGATTAGAGCCAGTGCCTAGTAAAGTAGGTGTCTGAAATTTTCCTAGGAGATTCTGTCCCCCAAATCTATGTATCGTTGGCTATTTTCCAGTGAATGCAGCATATTTCTTACAGGATCTGCCCCACATGCAATGATATACAATTTTCTCTAGATTAATTTCCCAGGTGAGAGTGAACATGAAAGAATTCAGATGATATTTCCAGATGTTTCTACTCTTACAGTACTGATATCTGCACTTTGCTCTCAATAGGAAGGAAAGTGAAACAACACAGAAAAAAAAACAAATATGGAATTTAACAGATAATAAAAGCCCAAATAACACCATTTGCTTTATAAAGAATCCCATCTCCTTTTAATTTATATTCACAATATTACACATGTAGAAACTCCATCATGATATATATTGCCTGCACACTAGCCACTATGAAAATAACTTTTTCTTCAAAGTTAGCATTGTCCCAACCCCATTAGCCATTAAGAAACACTTCATTAACTATGCTTTAATAAGTATCTAAATTTCAAATAATGAAATTGCATACAATATATATAAATTATATATCTACAACACAAATTGTAATATTTTCTAATAAAATATTTTGAATTTATTTACTTACATATTTAACTAACCACTTCTGCTCGTAATTAAAAATTGAACTTTTACACCCATTACCTACAGCAGCCCTAACATACACACACATTGGTAAGAACCCCTCCAGGACTTAGGAGTTTTGGTATCAGAGAAGATGAATGTTGAATAGGAAACATTTTCAAAGGCTGCATTTTGAAAAAGAAAAATAAATAAATAAATGTGAAGATTGTGGAAGATATTCAAACCATATCAGGAATTTATATTTATCTTGCTGTGATTCATTCTTCTGCTGTCACAACACTGCAATCGATACTAGAACTTCACTGGCTCGTTGACTAACTTCAGAGAAAAGCATCCCAGAACAGAATTAAGTAAAATTGAGCAAACTGTTAAAATGTGAAAATAATCCTCGTGTTACTTCCAGCACGCAGTGTCAGTGCTCTTATTTGGCTACTAATATTCCATCTAGCTCTCAGCAAAAAAAGACCCTCTGCTGGGCTCTGCAGGTATGATTCACACCCCCAAGGCCAGTGCCAGCTGCAATTACCCCCTGTCCTCAAGTAAATGACACTTTGGATGGCCAAGGGGCTGCAGGGTGGATGAATGAGACTGGCATTAAGTGCTGGCTGCACAGGGCTTGGAAAGGCACCAGTGTGCCTCTGTAGTGCACCATGAGCTCACTCATTCACAAAAACTCCTTCAGTTCTGTAGGAAAACGTTCCACATGGTGTGGGGCTGATCAAAGAAAAACACAATCAGCAATTAGGAAGACAATAAAGCTGACAGATAATTTCTACAGAGAAGCAGAGTAACTATGTGATAATGGAGAAATAACGCCTGGAGAGTTTTGAGTACCTCAGAAATCTCAAAAAGCATTTTGCTCTCAGTCATCTGTGCTTCTAAAGGACTACAACAATTTACTTTTGATTATGAAGATTATGGTTGCTAGATATCCCAACTTTAATGCAAAACCTCTTCAAATTGAACTTCACACTTCAGATAATAGACAGCTGATTCATTTCAGCTAAACATCCACAGTGATGCTTCAATATTACTGTTTTGAATAAAACCAGCACTCCTTGAAGGATAATGCTTAACAAAATGCTGTGCACTAAATCTGTCTGAGTAGCACAGTTCCATCTGCCTTACTTTATAAAAGCTGATTTTAAAAGATGGCAAAATAATTTCCCTGTATAAGTCACCTATAACCGCAACAATAACATGGCTTTAGAAAGAAAGCTTTATAGCCGTTTTACTTAAGCAGAAACCCTCATTTTTCTATGTTTTAACACTATTTTTAAATTAAAAGATGCATCATTCTCTTTTTGTATTTGCTCCATGTTATATATTTACTAGCAACAAACAAATGAAATGATGAAGTTAAATACACTGCTTTTCCAACATTCAGCTTCTGAATCAAAGCACATCTGGGGAGATATCATGGGAAAACCTGCTTCTGGTAAATGCAATTTTGAAGACAAGTTAAGCTTAGATATCTGAAACCTAAAATACCAAGAAAACAATTTTTTCACTTCATATCCCTTTATACATACCAAAGCAGAGAAGTTCACTAGATAGATTTAGAGAAAAAAGTCTTTAATAACTATATAAAATTTATAAATACAATGTACTGACTTTTACATAAACAATTAAAAACTAAATGCCTAAATGAATCAAAAATGCACTCCCAAGTTTAGCAGCATCGTCTTTAATACCATTACAAATTAAAGTTTCCTGAACAGAAGAAACTAAAAGAAGCAACAAAAAAGGAGACAGATCTAAAGAACCTGTATATCCTGACCTCTGAGCATCATTAGCTTTATTGGCAAACCTTCTGGCAATCCATTAGGTAAGCCACTGCAGTGCAAGCAGCTATGGAAGAGTCAATAACTTCAGAGATGTTTTTGTGGTGCAGAAATATGTCCTTCATTTTACAGATTGCTCTGATGTGTTTCTGTTTTCATTTAGAATTGGAGATAGCATGATACTAAACACTGCTGGAGGTGATAACAAGGTTAACGAAGGCCAAAAATCTGTGGGTCAGCAATGAATCCAGTGTAAGCCCTGTATAATGAAAGAGTATAAATACAGAAGTACTAGAGAACGTTAAGCATTCAAAAAATTGATGTGAAACTAGTGGCAAAATGTGACAAACTATGAAGGATACTGTTCCCTTGACTAAAGTCAAAATTGTATGAAACTGCCATATGGTATAAATATCTTGCAATTCAAAACTTCAGAAAAAGCCTTAAATATTTCAGCTGTAAAAACACTTCCCAAGTTTTCCTTCTCTATATGCTGTCTGTCTGTGTATAGCAAAATGCTGAAACTGTAAAGACAGAACAGTGGATAAAGAAACAGATTTTTAGCCATCCAACTATTAATTCTGTAATGTCACATGAGCAGGAAGGTCAAAACTTAACAGATTCACAGAATATTGTGAGATGGAAGGGACCCACCAGGATCTCCCAGGTATATGGCCCATACAGGGACCGAGCCCACAGCCTTGGTGTTAGCAGCAGCAGGCTCTCACCAACTGCTCTTCTCATACTGATATGGAGCACTGAAGCACAAGAAGTCATCCTTCCTAATCCCAGAGGGGTTTGGACCTCTCAGGTGATGGTCAAGCAGTGCATGTAAATGACCATATTAATGAAGTTTCCCCGTTTGAATGTAGAATGATAACAAGAGTGAAAAATCTTAATCGAATTCTCTCTTGACTTTTCTTAGTTTCATATCTATAAAGTAGAGTGAAATAATTGCCAAAAGATTACAGGAAGGATATGAATGATCCAGTTTAAATAAAATTCCAATCTCAGGTGAGTACATCAGTTCCATCAGAGCCCTCTGATATTCAGAAAAAACAGACACAGAAGAACTTTCTCAAGTCTCATATGGAATTCTTAACTTCTAATCTTTCTAGTGAAAGCCCAACTATCTTTGCATCAGTTTATACCAATTTCAGTCTCAACAGGATTTGCCTTTGATTAATTCAGTCTTGCAAAAACGTCAGGAGGAACACAGATATGCAGTTTGGGGTTTTTAATTACTTAAACTGAATAATGCATCTTTTCTTAATTCCACATAAACCCAGACTCACGCACCACAGAGCACACTAGAGCACACCAGGTGATGAATTAATGAGAACTACATGGACATTGCACTACTTCTGGTCCAGGGTTTATAAAATAAAATAGTTCCTTTGAGCAGTGTTACAGAAATTAGAAATGCAAAATGAGCCAAAGATCAAAAAGAGTAACAAGAAATCATGGAATTCATGTTAAAAATGCCAAAATATAAAATGTCATGTTCTAGGTATAAGAACTTCTAGTTTTGGATTTGGGCAGATATCAACTATATTATTTATAAAGTTGCTTGAAACAACAAGCATTCAAAATTCAAAGTTGAGCAGATCCCACTCAGCAACAAACTAACACAGATTCAAAATATTTTAAAAAATACAGTAAAAAAATCAACGGATGAAGTTATCAGGGGAATAACTACGGGATAGTATATAAACACTAGACTGAATGCCTACAAGGAACTATACATATTAACTTACCACCTGGGAGCCAAGAAATGAAATTTTATTTTGAACTGGTCTTTCAGCTAGCATAAGATAACCAGTAAAATTAAAAAAAAAAAAAAAAAATAGAAATCAATCTAATCTCTCATATTACCAGTAAAGAAATTGTGCAAGTCAGTTACATGCTGTAGATAGTTCAAGAAAATTTGGAAATCATCTGACTGATGACAATGTGACACTAAAAGAAGCATTTTTAATTTCCCCTCATTCAAGTAAACACAAATGCCCGAAGACAGAATAAATAATTATGGGGTCCCTCAGCAGTTTGAGGGAATGGGTTCTCTCCTTTTATTATTCCACATTCGATTAAAGAGAAAACTCAACAGTCCAGGTAGCCTTCATTTAAGCAGAAGAACTTAATTACAGAGTCAGAAAGGCCACTGAAACCATTAGAGAATCCAAGGGCAGTCATAAAGTAATTAAACTGATAATATAAAGCAGGACAAAAGGAAAATAGTCTGTTTTTTGTACATACCATCTAGTTATTGAGAACATATTTTAACTGGACAGAAAAAGGATATGGAGTGAAGAAAATTATGTAATATCTATTAAGAAATGCAAATATTTTGCTATTAAAGGAAATTGCAGCGATTTGCTTTTCAGTATAAATCCTTTATACTTGCTGTTACTATTCTTTTATTATCCTACAGGGGAGTATGACTGAATTAATTCTGAGCAAAGTTAAAATCCATTATTATAAACAACTTCGAATTTAGCAGTCAATCTACAACAAAATAGCATTCTGTGTTTCTCAATCACTAAATTTGGCAGACTGATCTTTAACATTTATGGATTGATGTCCAGAAAAAACATGACATAGAACACCAAGCAACGATGACAACAGATAATTTGGCTACACCAAGCTAAAGAAAAGTCTAGCTGCTTATGCTCCTTTATGAAATATACATAAAAACAGCTTGGCTTACAGCCTAGTACCTGAAAAACATATGCTGAAGAACAGTAATATACCTGTAGAAGTTCTAAATATTATAACCCTGAAAGAATACTGAGTATTCACTGAAGGGAGGGTTGGTTATATGACAAGGAAATCTTACCAGGAATTCCAATTCAGGTCACTTAAATGAAAAAACTAATAATGTTTACTTTTCTAAAAAAAAAAAAAATCCAGTCCAAAACAGTAATATATTTTTTCCATTTAAAAACAGCAGAACACAAAAGGAATAAAACATTTATGAAATACATTAACCAACCACAGACTTACTGCATTGCAAAGACATTTTAATCTTAGCATAGCATGACTAGAAACATGGTGGTCATTTCAGTAATGATGGAGAAAAAGCAGAAGTTTCCCATGCATATTTTATTTCAGAACTTAGAAAAAGCCAATCATGTAATGGCTGCATACTTGCCTTCCTAATGTGACTAAGACGACTAAGGAGAATGCAAATAAACACATCTGTTAAGCCAGACGTTTCTAAGTCATGTCTGGGTAACTTGCATCCAATAGTTTTTAAAATTCTGTGGACTAGTTAGAGTTGGTTGGAGGCAAGTCTGGCACATGTAGTTTATAGAAGTTCCAGAAAAAAGTTTATGTTATTTCCATAAGCTTAAAAGAAACAACCATGAGCCTATTAATTAATCTCAGACAAAACAAAGAATTCTACTACAAAGTATTTGAGTAGTCAAGATAAGTAATTATTTTTAAGTATACATTTAGAAAAGCAGCATAAGCCATTAGCTTTTCCATTAAATGACATATTTGAGTGACAGAGCTATAAATACTGATGTAATTTACTCAGCATTGCCATGGCACTCATTAAATGGACTAAACCCCAGGGAGTCTTAAAATGTATCTGGCATGTCTTCCCTGGAAGTCTAGTCAGGAATGTGTTCTTGACCTAAGTTATTTAATATTTCTATTAATATTCTGCCTTATAATGCTAAGCAATGATATATGAGGAAGAAATTCTTGGTAATGAAGAGAGTAAGTTAGTGACAAGCAGGGCTTGGGATCAAGTACAGCAGGATGGCAACAAACTGTATGCATTTTAGAGAATTTGGCTTCCATTATATATAAAATAATGCATAACTTAAGTAAAATGACCCAAAAAATACATCAAAGCTGGATAAAAGATGCTATTTTTGTAAGAAATATTGTAGAATTTTGATGTGCATTCAAAGATTCCACCAACAGATGGCAGAAATGCACAACACTTGATAAAGTTATTGCAAATTACTGCAAATTTAAGGTGCTGAGCAAGGGGGCTTTGCGACCTGTAGATGCACCAAAATCCAGTAAATTAATGCAAAGTCAAAGTGGTATCCCTATAACCAAGTTATCAGAAGGCTTCTTTGTGTCAGCATAACTAAATTCCATTAAACTGTTTTCTAAAAGGAATCAAGTAATCTACAGATTCAAATATGCTTTCAGGATGAGCTGTTCTGTAGAGGTTATGGCAAGAAAGTCTACAGGATATTAAAACAAATGTTTTCATCTACAGATTTTTAACTAAAGCTTCATCTTGAGGAACACTTGCTGGATGGGCAGAATGCTTCACACCATCACCTTAACTACCTTAATAAGACACATCCAATTTTTCTCCAAATTTATCTGTAAACCAATTTCATTCTCTGATTCAACAAGAAACCTGAATTTCCACCAGAGTTGTTGGAAATACTCTTCTCTGACCAGGCATTGATACTGAAACCACAAGTCTCATCCAAAATGAATTGACATGTCTCAAACAGGACCTGGACAGAATCTGAGCAAATACTGGAAAAAATCATCTCCTTCCCAAACTGCACTAATCACCACCTGAAGAGATTTGTTCTCTATGCTTTCCATGTGTCTATATTTGCATCTGTTGTCTCTCTTCTTTACCCCACTATACATCTCAAATGATTTTCTGAAAAAAATGTACAGCCTCAGCAGCAACTTAGACTACAAAGCATGTGAGGAAATAAGGACGAACAAAAAATCTTCCTAATAACAGAATTTATAGGAATCAAACAGTTTCTATCACTTAATTTTCTGTACAGTAGAACAGATGAAACATACGGTCAGAAAAAGGAAGTAAGATTTTTTGAAAGACCTTTTTTGTCTTTAATTTCTGTGATTCAATAATAAGACACTATCAAATTCATATATTATGTTGTATTAATATCACAATCTAAGGCGGATTGTTCCTCATTCACATATTCTTGAAAATGTGAAGCCAATATCATATTTCTTATGTTAAATTCCCCTCTAACAATACAATCCTGTCAAGGCAATTTAGTTCAATACAGTCAGATCATAAAATCAATATTTCTTTTTTCATAAGCATACAAGTACATGATTAAAGGCATTTCAGATATTTGAATTGGCTTTGCTATCACAGAAGATAGAATAAGGGTTTTAAGTGTGTAAAGTGTTATTGAGTCTTTACTAAATAAAACTGGAAGACATTAACTTGTTGTAGGACTCTCCAATTTTTCAGACTGCAACCTATCCAAAGGAAAAAAGTTCTGAATCTGAAACTTAGCTAGGATACTCAAATTATGACAACTTTGTGGTTAAAAAAAACAACAAACCAAACAACAAAATTTACCATACCATTATTTCTCCCATTGTAAATTATCTTTGTCAAACAACCCTATTAGCCTACCTTCACTTGGACTATAAGCAAAATACACAAACTCAGCAATGCACGGAAATAATTTCGTTAAAATTCACTGCCAAAGTCACCTGTAAATCATTCTTCCCTTGGGAAGAGTCTCTCCACTCTGTAGAATCCTGCACCTGGAGAAATGTCCTACCATTATCAGAAAGTTTCTTGTATAGAGTTGTGCAAGCAATACATATGATTTGATAAAGCACAGCTGTAGCTCATGAGCAAGTGTCTACACAAATGTTACTGTTTGCAAAACAGTGTTGGAAAAAAGTCATGGGATCAGGATGAAAATGAGCATCCAAAAACACACTGATGTTCATATCTATACAGTTTTCAAGTCAGAACATAAGAAATTATTATACAGCATGATAAAGCACTATACATCACTAAATTATACAGATTCATTAAAAATTTCTTTCCTATCTTTATTTCCTCAAATTTGTCAATAATATGTAGATCTTTTCATATGCCAAATGCACCCTTTTCACGTGCTTCCTTTTCTTATGCTGTCCTCTGCATGCAAAACGATACCACAGAAACCCTTTCTGAAGGCTTTACCAAATCTAAAAATCTGGTATTTTGCAGGTTTGAAGTGCAGTTTTGCCTTCATCTTTACTTTAGACATTGATCATACTGATATTCCTAGAAAACTTTTGAAAAAGTATAATCTGATCTTTCTTTCAATACCAAATGTTGTCTGCAAACTGGAACCTAGGTAGAAGACTAGATTTGAAACATCCTCTATGAATACTGATTGAAAATTTAATTCATATACAGCATTTCAAGATGCAAAAATATATGTAAAGAACAGCTGAATACAAAAGAGTATCAGGGAAAGGAGAAGGCTTCACATACTAAGAGCTGCACAATAGTTGAATGATGGCATTTCTGAGCCAGCATAAGAACAGAAAAAATCCACTGGCCTTCCACTTCTCTACATGATCAGATGATATATCCAGAGCATGTCCTCTGCCATGCTTCACATCCTTCTGTAAGCATTTACTGCTCCAAAGGCAAAGCTTATTATTTATTTAGGATAGTTTGGTTTCTTTAAAACACTGCTCAAACTGTGGGTCCATAGTGATGCTAGTCAGTTAGCTAAACCAGGACAGCTCTTGTAGAATTGGGCATTCAGAGCCACTTGGGAACTTGGATTCTGCCAAGTACTTCAATGAACTCATTACAGCTGACTGACATGAATCAATAATGAAATAAACTGGAAAGACCCTGATGCACAATACATTCCAGATGGTGCATTTTATTTTGGCTCCTAATGATCCTGAAATCTAAAGCACACAAAGAAAACCTGCTAAATCATTAAGAAATTCTTAAAATGTGCCAATGTTGAATGATTTTTGCCTCACTAAAAGGCAAACCTCCCTGCTAATCCTACAGACACATGGGGACAACTTGTGCAAAACCCACAACTTATTTGTTCTGAATCCCCCTCAGCAGAAGGATATCTCTCTCAATTACAATGCTTATATAAAATAAAAAGGCAAAGTAGCCATCTAACCTGGAACTAAATAATATGGTCTAAAGACACTCCCTTCCCCTCTACTCACACTCTCAGTCTTACCAGGGTATTACCTACACGTATGATTTGAGCTCTACAGGCAGCAAATTTGGCCATCCCTTCCAAAGGTGTAAAAAGGAATATACAGGCTCCATTAATACGCTTTGATATATTCACTTAAAAATTCTTTCATCACAGTTTCTCAAAATAACTTTCTGGTCTGAATTAAAGTTATGTTAGGAATCCGAACCATTCACATTTTTGAATTAGTGAATGATTTCACTAAGGATGATTTATCTAAAATGAAAACCCCTCTGGAAACAGGTGCAAAGCTAAAACATTGTAAATATGTTATTCCTAAGATGACTACACTAAAAAACACATCAGTTTTTTGCCTCAGCAGGTGATAAATGTCTCAGGGGGATTCCACAAGGAAACAGGCAAAGTGAGGCTATAAACAAGAAATCAAGATAAAGTGATGTTGATGTAATTAAGAGATATGGAAATTCTTTCAACCCTATGAGTGCTCAACTCTTCCTGAAAACTGACATAAAACTTATGAAATCCACGCAGCAGAAACTGCTAAATGTGCAAACGCTCTCATTATCCCTGTCAGTACTGTTAGCTGGATTGCTGTGTCACCATGAGTCAGTCAATTACGCAGTCACTTTCATGAAGGGTATTCATTCCAAATAATTATCTCTGCCTCATTTCCCAGAGTTTGTGGTCTTGCTACTTTCTCATTTCATATTCCTTTTCAATAGATTCTGTGATTCTATTTATTCTCTCAGATAGACTTAATCTCCAAGGACTTCAACCTCAAAGTTTTTGGGAAACTCTGATACTTCCCATACAGGAGTGAAAATCCATCCCTCTAATTCACATAATGCAAGAAATCTGAGATAAAGTTATAGCTACTGAAATCGGCAATTTTCTTTCAAGGATAAGCATGTTTTTTAATTACATACCTTCTTTTTAAATTTTATTTCCTAACATAATGTGGAACTGTATGACATTTTCTCTTTCAAAAAGCCTTACTTAGTTTTCTATATGTGACAGAGGTGATATGTGATAAAGAGAGTAATCATATGAGGATGTGTAGTGATCTTTTCTGGCTGTTTTACTGCTTTCTTCCCTGGCATACTAATAACCACCTATATGACCTTTACTGTGGTTATAAATTACCTGATCTCTTTCCATAAAAAAAATTCATCAATAATTTTTGTATCTTTGCACTTCTATATTAAGATGAAAATGTTAAAAGACTATTAAAGGTCCTCTGGTTTATTTTATTTTCCATATGAAACATTTAAGATAAGAATTTCTTCAGTTTTCAGGGACAATGAGTGCCTGTATTTCTAGAGGCATGAATTGCCAAACTGTGAGGTTTCATAAGTTGTCTAAAGACATATGCCATTTTTTAGGATGTTTTATCTGAATAAAAAAAAACACGACATTTGACTAATGAAAATGCCTAAAACACTTGTACAGGAAACTCGATTTGGCACATTATGGATGCTTTTAATTGAGTGTCCTCTCTATTTCATTTTGCATTCCCTTTTACGTGTGGCACACCTTTTCTAATGCATTCCTAGCAGTCCAGTAAAAATATTAAGTGTCTAAATGTATCTCCCAAATCAGTCACTTCGGTGGATTCAAAATTTAGCCACACTGGCTTAAAAAATGCAATGAGAATATACTGATTTCATTGTTGACAATGATCCATGGCAATCCAGTTCAGTGAATGAATGATCTAGATCACCTGTTCAGGTTGTGAGCTGAGACAAATCAAATTAATGTTTTGATAAAGGCAGGCTACTGTTCCACAGCACTTCCAAAATGGAGTTCTCTACCACTTAAGAGTAGGAGATTAGTAAACAGTTGAAAACAAAACAAATATATAAGTGCTTTTTCTGACAAAATTCACCTTTCTGCTTCAAATTCACTTTGAAAACTACTTTGGAAACATTATTCTATTTACACAATGACATAAGATCAACAGATTCTCCACCCAAATGTGCAAACTTAAAGTAACTTTATAACAAGCATTTTAAAGGTTAAACTGTTTTACTTACCAAGCCAACTTCTGTTTAAATATACTGACACAAACACTGGAGGGACCGTGAAGAAGTCTACCACTGAGTTAACTTCTAGCCAAAACCATAGCTTGTCATTGGCTGCTATAAACTGGAAAGAAAAAACAAAAAAAAAAGAGGGGAAGAGATGAAAGAATCAGATTATTATCATGCTGATTTCAGGTATCTGTTCTAAAATATTAAACCCAAAAGCTAGTGTAGTAACTGATGTTTTAGGTCAGTCCACACAAAACATGGAAAGAAGTCTGTATTGCAAATTTCTTGATAATAACACTGAGATTAAAATGAAAGGCCTAACTAGAGAGATAGATCATCTATGTTATCAGTTGTAGTATCTATGCTAAAAATACTTTTTCCACATTTGTTGACAATGTATCAGTAATATTAGAAAAGTGTAGGCAATTATAAAGTATTTGGAAGCACATCAATTTTGTTCCAGCACACCAAATATGCTGGTGGCAGTCCTATCATACATTTGGTGCTCACAAATTTCTCAATACAGAGCTGTTTAGAGTCCCATCATTACAAGTCCAGAGGAGATCAGGAGGGTGACTCCTACAAGGCATAGTTCAGGACTGCAGCAGCACTTCAGGCTTTTGAATGAAACCACGTGGACGTTTCTCT
This sequence comes from Zonotrichia leucophrys gambelii, assembly GCF_028769735.1. NCBI lineage: Eukaryota > Metazoa > Chordata > Aves > Passeriformes > Passerellidae > Zonotrichia > Zonotrichia leucophrys. The sequence continues at coordinate 22,507,740 of NC_088176.1, forward strand.
CTCCTGAATACAAAATTGGCCCTGGGAAACTGGCAAGCTTAGATACCATGGGCATCATAGTTAGAACTTGCCTACGTGCTTAAATAAGGTGAAACTGCCACTTGCATTTGATTCATAATTAAAAAATAATTGAAACATTTGCTTTATATAAACATTAAATGGAAAAATACAAATAAAGTGAAAAAACGAGTGTATTATGAAGATATTTAATGGAGCAGATCTATCTAAGTCTTAAAACTTTGACTTACACATTTCAAAACCATGGTCATATTCTTTGCATTAAAAGATAGTGTCTTTCTTTCAAAGAAAATACAATCTCTATTTCAATCTCCATATACAGCAGCTGCCTTCCCTCCCTGCCTCCTGCCACCAGAGAGACGCTACTTACACGCAAGCCGAAGTAGAGTAGGAAGAACACATTGAAAGCCATGTCGATCTGTAATGTGAAATCTTTGTAGAAATTCTGGCAGGATTCTATTGGGCTATTTGAAAGACAAAGAAATCAGAATAAACTGTCAGTATGTGAGCTTCTACTCTGCTGAGAATTGTTTGCATTTCATTAAAGACCTTGATCCAGAAATCAGGTTTCTGTTTTCCAGTCGTTTACTGGATACAAGCAAGCATTTCAAAGGAACTATTTTGTTCATTCAGTTAGTCATTCATACAGTATTCATATTCACCTCTTCAGGTAATATTTGAGAATTAACATGCAGATACCTTTAGGAGAGGACAAGCAGGAGAATACCTCAGGATTGCTTAACCCCACATTAACCCTTAAAGAACTGACTTCTTTCTAAAGAACACACCTATGATACTTTAGGAAGAAACCTAACAAGTACACAGGTACAGTGAAACATTACATGCTTTTAATTCATAAAACCTTTTTTAAAAATAGTTGCTTAGGAATACATTACCCATTAGCAACCTGGAGTACTTAGTCTTGTAGAATCCCTTGTTTATAAAAAGTTGATTGGATTTTTTTTCTTTTTCTCACTTCTTTTTTTTTTGTATGGCCATTTAATGTACTTTATGTACAGTACTATGAACTGAGTAGAAAAGCAGCATAGCCCACTGGTAAAATTAAATAACAAAATAAATTGAGAATTTGAAGCAGTACTCTAAGGGTTAATTTCTGCATGCAGGTTAATTAAAATACCCTTGTGTGTCTCAGGCAGCCATTGCAAATTTCAGCTTCTTATTTTATGCTCTATTTAACAGTGGGACAGATCCAAAGCTTGCTCTATACAAACTGGTACTTTATAAATATACTTTTATCTAAGGAAGGTGGTAACTTCCATAAGTATCATCAGTGATTTATTTGTAAGGTTTCTAAAACAGGTTGTTGAAGCCACAGTCCAATGTTGTAGTCACAGACCAAAGTGAAAATCATGTCCCAATATATGTTGATGTATATACTATATATACATAATGTCCCACCATATATACATATATATACACACATATATTGCAAATGATCCTGTGTTCATCACAAGTGTAATAGAGGGAAACTAGAACGTAGATCATTTGAACATTTGGAGCCCTAGAAAACTCCTTTTAGAAAAGCAGAAATTTGTTGGCTTTCTAGATCAAATAAATCACTGAACATGAATATAATACCAGTTAGTATAGCAGTATTTCTGCAAGTATAATGCTAGACTGCTCAACAAGCAAGATTCTATGCGTTATGAATGTCAGGTACCTAACTTAAGGCATAAAGGAAATTACCTGGACTACCAGGTCATTACACATGCAGCCAGATTTTCCATTCCTTGTATACATTTCAGGTCAAACAAGTTAATTACAGCATGCTCTCTACTGTCTCTATATGCATGAATGTATACAACAAAATTCTCCTTGATGTACAATAGCTTCATATTTTAAGAAGCTTCAGTGCTATAGGAAAGTGTATTAAAACTGTTTTTCAAAGGCTATTTGAAAGGCATTGAAGTTATGAGACACTTCTGTAATAGTTAAAATAAAATTGATTTACAAGAGCAGGCAGAAGGGAAGAGAAGCCATATGTTAACATACAGGAGAGCAGACAATACCCATATTTACAAACACAGTTTTAGCTACAAAAATACTGGATGTAATTTGAGAACCCAACTGGATAATCTTCTGTAAGGCACTAATGAGAACAAAGGATTTTGTCAAAATAAGGTAGGCCACACACTGAGTCACAGTGCACCCTACCAACAGGAAATACAGAGGAACGGAACCAACAACCCTGCACCAGCCCTTAACTCCGAGTTAGGTCCCTGCAAAACCTGGAGAAATTCACCGAAGCTAATGGACTGCAGAGGCTTATAACCAGGATAGAGAGCAATTTTTAGTTAAAGTCAGCTAAGGTTGCAGCTAACAGCTCTACTTTTGTGTCACTGTCCTTTACAAAAACCTACAAGATCTGACAAATTATCTAAGGCAAAATAAATCTCTTTTTTTGGCAAAACACTTAGCCCAATGGATGACAATTCTGATTTGTGACTTCGGTTCACCTAATACCAAAACCACTGTTTCTCCTAGTCATATCCTTTAAACTTCCTTCATTTCAGAGAGAATCCCTCTCTTTCAATATTTAAGTTGTCCATTTCAAAGACAAACACAGCATCCTTCTTTTTTATTTCAAATGATGATTTTTTCAGAAGGTCATGACACTGAAGAAATTATCAATTTTTTCACAGATGGATTATAAAATATTTTAAACATTCTAAATTAAACTTTCAGTTTGGATTTCTTATTTTTCTTCTCACCAGTAGCTGACATCTGAGCTGTAAGAAAAACAGGGCCACTAATGTTTATCATTGCACAATTCTGCAGAAAGAAGCCAATTTAAAACTTGTCTTTACATCGAGTTTCCCAACACCAGAAGTGCTGTAAGTACTTCTTAGTAGTGCACAAGGGTCTCCAGGACCAGCAATAATACTAATAAAACTCCCTGGTTTATATTAAAATCATATGGCATATCCTATGGGATTTCATCCCATTGGAGCAGCAAAGGTTTCACTTCTGAAAAAGACAACAGACTATTAGAATTGTTTTTACTCCCTTTCCATGCATGGTTTCATACACTTATATCGCAAAAAGACAGAAGAAACCATGAGAAAATCAATGAAATAGCATACTAGCAATGAGAGGAAAGATTTCATATAACTAGATAAAATTTACACTAACGATGGAACTGTAAATGCAATGGGCACCTCTCCCTAAAAAAAGTGGCAGGATCAATACTCCAACAACTGGCATGCACATCTGGTAAATCAGCCAGCTAGGGAAGGAACCCCACCAGAGCTGTTTTTCTGAACAGAGAAGGACTGGTGGCTGATGTGACAATAGGAGGTTGTCTTGGGCACAGCAATCATAAAACAACAGATTTTGATTTTTGGAGAAATAATGAGGGGTGCCAGCAGGACTCCCAGAGGGCAGGCTTTGGCCTGTTTATGAGGCTGGTTGAGAAAGACCCTTGGGATGCAGTCCTGAAGGGCAAAGGAGTCCAGGAAGGTTGGACATGATTCAAGATGGAAATTTTAAATGCACTGTAGCAGGCCATCCCTATGTGTCAAAAGATGAGCAGGGAAGACCAGCAGCCTGGCTGAATAGAGAACTTTGGCTGGAATTCAGGAATAAAAGTGCATCATCTTTGGAAGAAGGGCCAGGCAACTCAAGAGGGCTTCAAGGATGTTGTGAGGTTATGCAGGGAGAGAACTAGAAGGGTCAAAGCCCAACTAGAACTAAATCTGGTTACTGGCATAAAAGAAAATTTAAAAAAAAACACTTATAGAAATGCATTAGCAACAGAAGTAGAATCTCCATTTTTATTGGATGTGGGGGAAACATAATGTAAAGAACGAGGAGAAGTCTGGGGTACTTAATACCTGCTTTGCTTTGTGGTCTTTAATAGTAGGAGCAGCTGTTCTCTGGGTACCCAGTGCCCTCAGCTGGAAGACAGATGGGGAGCAGAATGAAGCCCTCACAATCCAAGGGGAAATGGTCAGTAAAATACTGTAAAATACTACACCATTTAGAACAAATCCAAAGGGCTGCATGGAATCCACCCAAAGAAACCGAGGGGGGCGGCAGAAGTGCTGACCAAGCTACTTTCCATCATTTATCAGCAGACCTGGTTAACTGGAGAGGTCCTACCTCACAGGAAATTGAGAAATATGACACTCATCTACAAGAAGGATCAGGAAGAGGATTCATGAACTACAAGCCTGTCAGCCTGACCTTGGTGCTGGGCAAGGTCATGGAGCACATCTTGAGCCAGCACAGAGCACATGTAGGACACCACAGGATCAGGTCAAGCCTGTTTGTGTTTATAAAAGGCAGTGCAGCTTGACCAATCTGATCTCCTTCTATGACAAGGTGACTTGCTTGGTGGATGAGGAAAAGGCTGTGAAGGCTATCCAGACTTTAGTCAAGCTTTTTACACCAATTCCCACATCATTCTACTGGAGAAACTGGCTGCTCATAGCTTGGAACTGCTGGGTAAAAGGCTGGATGGCTGAGCCCAAGGAGTGCAGCAAATATCTTGATCTATGATCTGGTCAAGGGAATTGAGTGAGCCCTCAGTAAGCTCACAGATGACACCAAGTTGAGTGGGAATGTTGGCCTGCTGGAGGGTAGGAAGGCTCTGCAGAGGGATCTGAACAGGCTGGATCCATGGGCTGAGGCCAATTGTACAAGTTTCAACAAGGCCAAATGCCTTGTCCTGCACTTGGGTCACAACAATGCCACGCAGTGCTACAGGCTTGGAGAAGAGCAGCTCTAAAGGTGTTGGGAAAAGGATCTAAAGCTGCTGATCAGCAGCCAGCTCACTGTGAGCTAGCACGTGCCGAAGTGGCCAAGGAGACCAACAGCTTCCAGCCTTATAACAGGAGCAGTGTGTCCAGCAGGACCAGGGAAGGGACCATCCCTGTGTACTCAGCCCTGGTGAGGACACCCCTCGAGCGCTGTGCCCAGCTCTGGGCCCCACACTGCAGGACAGCCAGGGGCCGAGATAAAACAGAAGGGAACAGCTGGGGAAGGCTCTGGAGGGAGCACAAGGGGGCTGGGGCTGTTCAGCCTGGAGAAAAGCAGGCTCAGGAAGGACCTTATCACTCCCTAGGGACAGATGTAGCAAGGTGGGGGTCGACCTCTTCTCCCAAATACAAGTGACAGAAGAAGAGGAAATGGCCTCAAGTTGTGTCAGGGGAAGGCTAGATTGGATATTAGGGAACAATTTTTCACTGAAACATTGTTGAAAGAGGCTGCCTAGGGAAGTAGTTGAGTCACCATCCCTAGAGGTATTTAAAAGATGTATAGCTGTAGCACTTAGAGACATGGTTTATTGGAGAACTTAAAGGTCATTTATAAAATAAATGATTCTATGATTCTCTAATATTTATAAGTACTTTGAAAGAGCATCTTTGATTATCTATACAATTTTTACAACAAAACTAGTAGCTATGAAGCCCAGTTGTACAGTTATAATAAGCATAAACTACTTCAATGAGCAAGAGTGACTAAAAGAGTGGTAACAAAATAATTCCATTTAATTTTACATATTTCCTGCAAAACTTTGACATGGTGTTCCCAGCATCCTTAAAGCTTTGCTGCAATCAGCATTGAAGTCAACACTGTGCACGACAATTTTATCTCATGCTGCACCACCTGTCACTTCAATTCAAAAGACCCTACTGCTGCTTAAAGAACTATTTTTGCCACCAGTTTATATCATGTATTTATTATTCTTGCTTATTTCTGTTTGGCTTAAAATGTTTGTAATGCATCAAAATGTTTCTACTGGAATTACTCCTTGACTAGTCATAAAATGAGTGTGAGAGAGCAAAAAATGCTTTTTAATGTTTTCTGAAATTGCTTCTGTGAGTATATTAATATGAAAATTCCCACAGAAGCCTTCAGATTTTTCCAGGATTTTTGAAATTGCAACAGAACTGAAAACAACTTGAGTGGTTTTACTGTATCTTGTCACCTCTTGATAGGAGGTGTAAAGCCCATTGCAAACTTCAGATCAAGGCCTTAGTAAGGACTACCAACCTCTGTCCCAGCGCAGCCACTGCCATCATGACCACAAAGAATAAGGAGAAGGAGTTCCAGGAAAGTCATTCAGACTTTCGACCAGCTCTGCAATCACAGTGACAGCTGTCTGGACAATTTTACGTTAAATGTTCCCCACAATGACGGGAAAGCTTTTGTACACCCAATTCAGCACTTGAAATAACTATACAATATGCAATTTACAGTTCTTCCTAGGTAAGGAAGTAGACTGTTTTATTTTTTGGCACATCGTGTCCGGCTGCTCCTAATGGTTTTTTGCCTTTTTTATTTCTCTTACTTTTTAATGACAAGGCATGCAAAGACAAAGATGGATGCTAATCCTTACCTGTGTATAATTTTATTTTTTAAAAAAGGGAAAATGTTTATTTTAAGACATATTAATCTAGTTGCATTTTGTCAAGTGTTTTGAAGATATGTATATAAAACTTTCATAAACCGCCACAGAAGAAATTACTTGTACTGCAACCAATTAAGTACTGATGTTAATATCTTACTACAGCTGCTACAACTTCAGAACTTTAAGAAGATATTGAAAATTTTAGAAATTCAGAGAATTTTCCTAATTTACAATTTTAATTTTTGTGAATCTGCTTTTTGAATGGTGGAGGAAAAGCTGAATCCATTAGAGAAACAAGATAAAAATATTTTTAATTTTGCATCAATAAAATATAAAATTTAAAGTAGTGATCATATGTAAAATCATATGAAAAAGAAGTTTTTATTTCCTGTACTCATGACAGTTTTTAGAGTGCACAACAGGACGTTATATGAAAAGACAGTAAAATGTGCACTTTCCATCAGAAGGAATGTCCATTGAGGAGAGTAAATTTTAAAATGAAATTATAGCTATGTACAGAAATACCAGTTGATGCTGCTAAAACATAAATAACACAAATAAATAAATAAAAGAAACCACTCAATATTTAGAAGTTCATTAGTATTGCATCATTTGACACTCTACTCACTGCACTTTCCAATTGTATTTCAATGCAATTAATATCTCAATTTGGGCATCTAAATTTTGTTTGTACATAAAACTGCTTAAAGTGGTGGGATTTTTTTCAAAATATTTTGTTTTACTGGAAGCTCCTCTTTAATATTGAATTCCCTCCAATTTACTTCCAGAGCAAACCAAATTTTATGAAGTCTAGAGTAAAAAAATTTGGCACAATTTTGATACAGTAGTGTCTCTTTATACTCCTTTAATACATATTTCGAACAGTACAGCAAAAAAGAAAAATAAGTTGCTTATGGTTAGGATTTTAAACTCTGTTTCAGTGATGTAGTACTAAAGTAAAACCATAGAAAAGCCACATTGTATCATTTAGTAAAAGCAATTTTCATTCAAGGCAGAAGGATTTACCCCTTTATGGTTTAGACACACAGGCCAGAAGGGAATAAGCAGTTAAAACCTTCTTTACTGAAACAGGCATGAACAAACAGCAAAATAGCACAGATGTCCGTCAGATATATACCTTGGGGAACAAATATCATAATTAAAGTAAATCACCAAGACTTAATTAGAAGCAAAGATGTCAAACATCTTAAAAGGGACAGAGAGCATAACATACTTTTTCTTACTCCAAGCAGCTTCCTCACTTATTAACCCTGTGAGTCTCACAGTAAGAAAAACATGATTTTCTCACTGTATCTGTATTCATCTTCTCAACACAAGATGCGTGTTAAGTGCATCTCAATTTAGAAAGCCCTTCTTTGAGTCATAGCACCAATAAAGTTTTTGACCACAAGTCTGAATTACCTCACTGTCCCTTGCCATGACGTGGGGCACCGCTGGGGAGCTCTTGCTGCCGGCACTTTGAGGTAGTGCTGCAGGAAGTGCAGGCAGAGTGAAGGTGGTTTCCTTGCCAAGGAGGAAGGACAGACAGCTGGATCACCAGAACAAGGCACTGGTCAAGGCAAGGTGAAGACCCCCTTGGCCTGTAGGAGAAGAGCCTCATAATCTGCTGTCAGACCCCTAAGGCCTGGGTCCATAAAACTCTATGGGATCATGACATCCATGCTTAGAGATGTTTTTCTGAGGTTTCGTGCACCTGGAGCTAGTGAGTGAGGGAGAAGCGATTCCTTTCTCACCAAATTTTGTAGACAGTTATGGCCTGATAGCTGAGGATGATGTTGCAATAATTTCTTGTATCTTCTTATTTTATTTACATTTAAATCCTATTTGACCACTCAACCTTCTACATCTAAATTCTTAGCTGTTTCTCCTATACACACAGAGAGTGAGTGAACTTTCTGCTCCTGAAGTGTGTCAATGTCAAATCCTGGAGTACTTTGCCAATTCTCAATTCTGCCTCTCCTTTGTTTAATGGATGAAACCATATTTGTCTTTCCACTCACAAAACCCCCTCAACTTCAGCATGTAATGAATTTATTTGGGTTACTCTGTTTTACTATCTTTGTTTCCATCTCCATTTCTGCAGTATACACATGGAGTGGCATCCCCTCTTCACTTTGATATGCACATTAATTCTGAAAATACTTTGATGACCTTAGACTCATACATACTAAGCTGTCTTTGAACTACATCAACAATCAGAATCCTCTTTGTTCAATTTTAAAATAAGTAAAATAGAAGTCTGATTAAAATAAAACTGTTGAATAATATGAAATAAAGCTATCTTCCAAGATTTCTTACACTGTGTTTAACCTACACTTTATAATTTGCAACCACTCTGCTTTTCAGAAAAAAAAAAAACAACAAAACGCAAGAACATTTGAAATGTCTGTCTTTATTTCCCATTTCTAATTTCTATTACAACATCTGCTACTATTCTTTAAAGTTTGACAAACCACAAGCTGGCATTAGAATATTACCCTTCTATTTCTAACCTAATTAAACAAGTGCATCATGACTCATCTATTCTGCAAATGCTTTCTACAACTAAGTCCTTCTTTGCAATCTTCCTAATAACTTGGGAGGAAACCTTGGCAAGCTCACAGACTAATTTGGGGAAAAACGAACAGGTTTCCCTATCGTCCTTCAAAAAAAAATCCAATATCAGAAGGAAAAAGCCAACAAAACCAGATCAATAAGTACTAAATTGGCACAACTGTGTCTTTTAGTAAACATTTTTCTCAGAATCAGAGATTTTTTTTTTCTTTTGATCCTTTCACTTCTCAGCATCACGTCATAAAGAATGGGCCTTAAGAGTTTATGTTGTTCTTATTTTCCCCTTTGACTGAAATTTATTTAAAATTTAAACATATATTTAAATGCTGTGACTTGGCAGTTTTTAATGCAAAATTAAATCTACTTAGAAACTAAGACAGTTGTGGATTTCCAGTGGGAAAGAAAAAAGGAGCTCCTAATTTTAACTTCTGTAACATTCACATACGAAATTAGGAGGCAAATTTAGTTGGTACAACTGCAGAACAAAGGTCTGCTTTCCTGATGCCTATCTAATGCTACCAAATTTACAGAGCTATTTGCAATTGGCAACACACCAAGTGACAGTCAAATAACATTGACAATAATTATTTTACCTAAATGAATTAATAAAATTTGTAAAGTTCAGCATAATGCTATCAGTTTCAATCTCTCTTTTTCAAGTTTGCCCTTAATCATGCTTCTTCACAGACTCCCCAGTAAAACACAAGCCAATGTTCTACAGCACTCAAGCAAAATCAAATTGAGCTGAGCTAATTTCCTCAACCCAAACAAAAAATTACGTATGATGACAAAAAAAAAATTGCTTAAAATTTTATATTGAATTATTGGGATATACAGAAAAAATGCATTAAAATTGCTCACTCTGAAAACGGCATAATAGTTTCCTCAGGATGTGTGGCTATTCACTACTGTCTGCAGAATGTGTCTTTTCTAATTTTTCAAACAGAAGTGAAAGGAAGGTCCCTGAAGAACAGAGAAACACCCAGGAGCTCAGTGTTATAACAGCTTAAGTGAATGGCCTAGAATCCTTCTCGGTAACTTCTGACTTCTTTCAGTAGTGTATAAAAGACAGAGCAGGGGCTTTCCTGCAAAATACACCAGTAAGATTCTCATCCTAAGATAACTTAATTTGAAAACCTTTGCTAAGAACCACATAGATAAGTAGAAAGAGCTTACTATTTTATTTTGCATTACACTCCTTAATTGCTCATCAAGAACACTGGCAGCTAAAAATAGCATGACATTACCTTGACAAAACAATCTCCCTGATGACAAATCAATTCTAGGAAAATGACAGCACAACAATGCCTGGGATCACATTTTTAATTAAATAAAAATGATTTAATTTTAATAAAAAGGATTTTGTGTGAGACTACTAGCATCCCAAAGAAAAAAATATGAGTATACTGTTTCAAGTAACCTTACTTTTTGGACAAATCTTAATAAGCCACTTCAGTTTTATCTCTTATACTGATTGCATTATGAAACAACTTGGTTGAACTGCATACCTCATTTACTAAAGTTGACAATCTTAATAATTTATCTTCTACATAATATCTTTCTATTACTTCTTGTCTCATTGTTACCTAATAGTTTTTGTCAAAGTCTATCTAGGAGTAGTGAGTTGTAGCTGCTTGCCCCAGAAAAGAGAAAATTGGTGACATGCTAGCAAGTCATATGAATACTACTACTGTTTCCATGTTGACATTGAACTGACAAATGGAAATTAATAAGGTTAGTGAAAAGTATATCAGCAGCATAAAACCTTTTCATTTATAAAATACAGATAAACACTGGAGTAGATTCTTTGGAGAGATGGTGAATCTCTGAATTTTAAAACAGTAAATGCTTGTCAGCCTGGCTAATATGGACCACTTACAGTCCTTGCATTTGCATTAATCAGTGGAATGATCTATATATAAGATATTTCTTAAATTTCCTCTTTTTTTGGGAGAGGGCCTACAAACCACAGAACTCTTAGATAAGTGCCTGTTTGAATAAATTTATCTATAGCTACTCTTACCTTGCAGCAGGAATGAATTCCTGAGATTCCTTGTTCTATTTGTTTGCAGCTGCCATCTTTTAAAGCTACCTAAAAGTACTTTTCACATTTGCTGTCCACTTTCCTCACTCAGTTTTCAACAGCCCACCATCATCATGCATTTCCAGCTCCAACTACTCCTCCATCTCAGTGCCTTTGATTATTCTCTAGATACTGTCATCCAACTTTTAAAATTCTCCCTCATCTGACTGAATTATTTCAAAAAATATATACAATGAACAAAATTAGAATGTTCTCCATCTATACTCTTTGATTAGAAATTAATATTTTTTCTTTTGTATATTAGCAAAGAACAGACCTCTAATTTTCTGTTTTATATGCATAACTGATTCCTACAGATGATTTTTAATGTACTTTCCGTACATTTCTTGCTAGCTTACATACTGTAACTTATAAAAAAATACTGTTGTCCTATGAAATTTAGTCTTATTTCAACCATTTTAACTGAAAATGACAAGAGTACCAGAAAAACTGGAGTGTAAAATACTTATAGTTCATTCATCTGTCTGTCATTTCTAGAATTCCTTCCTGTGATTTAGTGATGAAAAATATCTGGCTACTCTCTAGTTTTACTGAGTAGAAATAAACTTCAGCCTAAAGTATCTTATTTGGCTTTAACAACAGTGAATAATGTAAATGAGCAATGTAAGTCAGAAGTATTGCAAAGTGCTAGAAAATTGACATTACATTCCTGGATCAGCTTCTTTGGTCAGGCTATCTAACAGCATGATCCAAGTCTATTAGTAACCCAATAAAACCTAGTCACATTGTGTTAATAGTAATTCAAAAGCAGCCCTAATACACAGTTACACCAGACATGATATATTTTTTCCTATTTCAAATGAAGGCATAACATGAGCCATGTAAATTCCTTCCAAAAATATACACAAAATTGGAAGATATTTTAGTCTCAAACAAATTTTCACGATTTCAGACTCTCCCTCTTGTTCCTCTTGAGGACCTCTTAGCCTTACCTACCCCATTAGTATAAAGGTTTATTGAAGACCCTTTCTCAATTAACCCTTAAGGTGCATTTAGGGTACCCCAGGTCATGCAGATCAGCTGCTCCCCTTCCAAACTATGAGATGTGTAGTATATCCCTGTAACCTGCCACAAGGAAGCCTGTATTTGTGTACTTGTTACACTTTCCTAGCAATACTAAACAGATGACTTGAAGTAAAGAACCTTGCAACTACCAAGAGTAACCATTCATGATGGCTTTGATTATACCCTGAGCATTACAGTAGAGCTGTTTAAATTCCTCTGCCTTGAACCAGCTCTGGGCACAATCAAGGCCACATTCACTCCTAGCATACATTAACAGTCATGAAAATCCCTTCTACCAGTTTCCTTTTTTTTTTGTAACCTGGACCCCTGAAGAGTCTTAATTGCATGTACCTTTAACCAGTGAAACGCATTATAAATTTCTCTACCCGTAAACTCCTCTGCTGTGGTTTAATTTCCACATCTACATAACTGCAATCTAGTAAATTTTCCTTCTCAGAAAAGCTTGTGTCACTGCTGTTGCAGCTGTGAGACCTGATTATTTACCACCACTGGCTTAAGTGCAATTACCATATTCTTAAGGCAAAATGCTGACGCTATGAAAGACTCACTGAATAGCCACACTTACTTTGCAAAATAATAGAAGTTTAAACAAAGAAAAAATTAAGAAAATACTTTAAACTTTCAGAAAAAATTAGCCTGAAGCCTGAGTGACAGTCTCACCCAGTGGTTTTTCTAAATGGGAAAGACAAGGCTGCTTTTAGGCAGATTAATGACACTATGCCTTTCTTTTACAGCAGTAACTTTATCTCCATTAACAAATGGAATAAGAAACTGCCTACAGCTGTAGCAGTTGCAAAATCAATTATTAGAATCCTCATATAAAAGTATTTTACATCAATATAAGAAGAGGATTATAGTAGAGCTAAAAATTAATATATAGTGGCCTTTTTTTCCTACCACCTCTCAAAATGGCTTGCACTGTAACATCCACCACCTTTGTATCCTGGCTGCTGTGCACAAGAGAACAGGTGTGTAGCTGAACTTACACACTGAGCAACTGGGAAGTCAAAAGGACTGGTAAAATAATCCCATTTGTACTGAGAGCAGAAAGAATTTCATGTTACTCTGCAGATAACGTATCAGACCCGGTTTAGAGTACTAACAGAACTTTCCTTCATTGTAATGGGGAAAATAAAACCCTGCCATTATATATGGACTCCAAGAATAATATAAAAAATTAAATCCTAGGTAATCCTGAATAGCACCCATTCTTAGGGAAGCATAGTATCAGCATGTGGGTGGCATGACAACAGCTGTAGAAATTACTTCTCTTTTGTACTACTTTAAATATATTGTATGTATTCATTAAGTTACCTGCCTAAACATACACACTAAGAGCATATTTTCACTTTATATATACCTTTTTTCTATATGACCATTTCTCAAATATCATAACATTCTATATTATAGGCCCTCAAAATTAAACTTATACAACCTATTCATCAAGAAAAATATTAATTTGCAATCTGTGCATTTATTCTGACACCAAAGAGTGCACAAATTGTAACTTCCAAGTTTGCACTGATCAACAGCACTAGAAAAATTGTGCTCAGACACAACGTTTCAAGTCACTTCCCAGACTGCTGTTTCATCATTTTATCAGGAAAGAATAGGATAAAAATTCAATCATATCTTATACCGTGCTGATAAAAGGTTCATTTGAATACATTTAAGAACATATGAATAACAGGTTGGTTAGAATTGTCACAATGTCATTTGTAAAGGAAATTTCAAGTAGGGTTACAACTCTTCATATGGAATATCATCATGTGTTTCGTAAATCAATAATTTTTAAATTATTTTGCAGGTTATTTATCATTTAAAAACCCAAAAACCTATTGAAGTTAAAACGTATCCTAAATTCTGAATTTCAAGAAATTAGTATTTACAATCTTACCTCTTTTCACTGTCACCTGCTGCTGAAGTTGACAGCAGGGAAAGGTTTGTGCTTCTGATACTACTGGCACCACTCAGTCCTTGTCACAACAGGGTAGTTAGTACATCCTTTCCTCCTCACATCTTGACCACACCAAAATTGTCACTCTAGTCAATAAACTACTGTAATATGCTGGAAATTTTAAATACATAGACCTGATACATATTATGTCCTATTCATGCTATAATAGCTTAACTAAAGTTAGTGATAAGCATAATTTACTTTTGCCCAAACTTTCTAATGTTATGGTTGTGTTTTTAATTCCATTTCATGCACTTAATGCTCTAGACTGCATTCAGTGTATACATCATTATGTAAACACATTGGCATGCACAGGCAATACAAGAATAGATTATAATTAATCCCATAGACAACCAAAAAAGGTGAAGTTGCATCATGCAATGAAACCAGCTTGGCCTGGGCTGCCATGCAGAAAAAAACCTACATCAATGAGTCTGCTGTACGGCTCCTAGGTAAGAGTTGATATGAAAGAGGTGAGTTATTTCAGCAATGAAGTCACAGGCTGAGAATGTTTATACTACTGTAAACAAAATACTGTATATAGCACCAGTATTACTCAGGGATGGGGAGAAGATGCTTGGAAAGGAGGACAAAAAGGATGAGAAAGAAGAAGAGGAAGGAGGAATTATAAATTACAGTAACCAGTCTGAAATCCAATTGGTTCTTTTAAATAAGCATTTGTTATTTCATTCAAAATAATTTCACTTGAGCTTTCAAAGCAAACCTGAATTTTCAGTATATTTTGAAGAAAAAAAGATGAAATAATGAGATACAGAGCAACTTCAAAATGTCAAATGTGTTCAATCATTGATGAATAACTAAAGATCATAAACACACAGATATGCAGAGGTGAATTTTCAATGCAGTGCACAGGATCCAAAAAACACAAGCTTCACTGATTTGAATGCATAATCAACCAAACTAAATGAATATGGACAGTAAAAAGGATGCATTGATATGGGTGATTTATTTGGTCACCTTTTGCTGCTTTTCTAGTAAAAGACATCTCTGCTGAATAAAGCAGGCTTTTTTTTTTTTTCAGAACTTGTGTTGAATTGCCTTTACCTTACTCACCTTCACAGTTGCACTGAACATAACAACATGACTGGAATTACACAGTGACCACCTAGCCTGTTCTAAATCATGTACATTGGGCACAGTACTGCATAGCCTCATTCCAGAGAGCTCAGAAAGACTTAATTGAGCAGGTAATTTATTTTATTGCAGCATTCACTTGAGGTACTACCCTGTGATGATAACTGTATGATTTTGTAGCATTGTAACATATTATTATGTGTGTTCCATTACAAAAGGATTTGTTCCATGTTTATAAATAGGCATATTGTTTTCAAGCAATTTTTCTTAATCACTTCTAAATCTATATTATCACTCTATTTTTAGCACAGTTCACAAATATATAAACTACTTATGCAGGATAACAATTCACACAACATCAAAAAATAGCTTTAACAAGAAAACTAAATTTCACTTACTGTATAAGATTTTTAATAGAATCTATTATCCATTTGCTGTACAATTACTTTCGGTATCTTTGTTTTTATATACTAGTACTTTGTGAAATATTAATTTTTTCATTGTTAAATTATCATAGAAACTTAGATTAAAATAAAATCAAATAATTGACAGTAGAAGTAATTTTCTGGCCTCTTGAAATGTCTTAGAATATTTGCAGAGAAACTGGTCAATATATTTGTAATTTGACAGGTTAAAAAAAATTCTAAATTTTTAATTCCAGATATAAAACCTCCAATTGTACTACTCTTACATAGTGAAATTCACATTCTTTTTCCAGACAAACACTTCTAACTTTTTCAAAGAAACAGAACTTGCAGTCGAGACTCATACCACTTTTGGCCACTGTGTGCTATTTAACAAGGCTAGCAGAATCTTTCATTAGTTGCTTATTAAACAAGTGAATATCTTCTTGGGTGTACAGATATGCCCTTTCAAACTGCTGCACAGTGCATGCAAATGTTATCACCTGAGAAGGAGGTTACTTAGTCAAGAGCAATTAAAGCACTGCTGACAAAGCCAGAAACCCAGTAAATTGTTTAATGCAAGCAGATGAGGAGCCCAAAAATTTTGGAACTCACAGACTTCCAAAGTGTACCATTCAAATAGCTCCAGTACAGTCAGGAATTGTGGCATACACAGTATGTACTATGGCATATATGTATGTATCACAGCACAAATGATACATACTATATATGGACACTTTCCCATTCTTGTGGAAATAGAACAATCTTTCTTATGTAACTTGAAAAGCATTGACTCAGCAAGAAGTTGAAAAGCAGTCCTTAAATTTCTTCTCAATAAGAACAATACAGCAGTAATCTTTCATTTAGTTATGATAGAGAAATCCTCAAGATTCACACAACACAAAGCTGGTCTGAGCTCTACAATGTCATCTCTGTGAATATGAACAGAACATAGTAAACACAAAAGGAGAAGAATCATATGCTTGGTATCTGCTACTAATGCAGCAGAGCATGATAGAAGCTCCAATTGTAAGGATCTCCAATGATCAGGTTACAGTACAGTTTAGCATACATTTACTCAACAGTTTGTCCTACACTGATTTTTAGCTATAAAACCAGCTCATTTGGAGATTTAACTATTAGGTGTAAGAAGAGATTCATCTGTTTTCAGATTGCAGCTTGGAACCAACCTCATGTTAGAAAAGTTTCCCTGCTTCAGCTGGAGAGAAGCTATCAAACTCATTTATTTCCTAACAATCCACAATCTAAAATAGCAGGAATTTTTCTCTTTTGCTGTAGCCAAAGGCCATAACAAACTTTACATAGTTCATACAAATCTGTTGCAAATTATAAAACCTAATCATTATGAAGGGTAGTGTACTATTTAAAATAAATGACCAGAACTATCAAGTGTAACTAAATTTCTGAGATATTTAGCCCTGGAGTCAATTCCTTCCAATCCCTGAACATAAAACTCCTTTTGATAAACCAGTTACTGGGAAAGTTTAGCTTGACAAAACAAGGGATCCAATTCCTAGTTGTAGTTTTCTGTTTTGAGGACTTGGTTTCACTTAACGAGGTAAGTGAGTTAATTAGACTTATGAACTATTTGACTGAAGATGGACATAAGCAAGTTCAGGAACAACAGAGTGACTGGATTCATATCCATTAACCTGTCGTGATTTCAACAATTACATTGCCACTGCATTTTAGCTACAAAACCAAATGCACTGAAGTTTCAAATTTTCCCTAGGCAGCAAAGCTTATTCAATTTGCATCAGACATTCATGTTTATGACAGAGAGCTGGTTTAGAGAAAAAGCTTTCTTTCCTATGAACTAAGTGTGCCTTGAGACAAGCCTTGAGATATCATGCTCAAAGAGTCCACAATGCATGTACTTAGTCATCCTTTCACATCAGGCTGGAATAACACCAGCCTATCCTGATTGCTGTAGCTGTTTACTTCACTTCTGTCCCCACCTCAAGCAAGCTCATTACTTTTCCTTTCCAAAATTCACTCCCTTCCCAGCCAGTTTCTCTCACATTAAGGAAAAAAAAAAAAACCAAAAAAAACCAAAAACAAACCGCACTATATCCCTAATGGTGTAATTCTTCCTATAAACACCACCTAAGGACCATACAACAGTTTGCCCCTGTCTGCATGAGTAAAATGTATAAAAGATGCTTTCACATATTTTTTTATTGTGAAGAGACTTTTTTGTCACTTATTTTGTTAAGATAAAAAGCTCTCATTACAGGTTAATACTCCTCCTTTATTCTCTCACCACCATCTAGATTTGTTATAGATGCAACAACTTTAGCCAAAAATGATTTTGTGTCTAGGATGTGTCTCTTCACTTTGAATAACTTTATGTACTGAAGGAACACAATTTTTCCAATGATTCATATACACCAAATCACTGTAAGATTCTAAGCTAGATTATGTGACTCCTTGAAGGAGAAAAGAGTGGCAGGAAGTTGGAGGGAAAATTAGCCTGTACGAAAATGTCCCAATAGCTTTAAGGCCTTATTAAATATAATAAAACTTCAGAGACTGCTGAAACAAATATTAAATCTTGTAATAGCTGAACATTAAGATGCCCTTTTTTAAAAAAAAATTGCCTTTGGTGATAGCATGAGGAAGTGTACTTGAAGTATCCCTACAGATGGTTTAAACATTAGCTATGAAGCCTAAATTCTTTCCTCTGATATTTCCTCTACCAGTTACAAATAGATTAGGCTGGCTGACCAAGTCCTGTAGAGGAACAAATATAAAGCATACCTAATTCTTAGAGGACTCTTCAATTCAACATGACTTTCATTTCTAAGAACAGACATGAAAGTGAACGAGAGGGTTTAGAAGAACTTACAATGAAGGCACTGAGGGCACGCCCAAATCCTATTGAATATTCATTGCCACAATCCCCACACCCTTTGGTTTCTTTCCATCTCATGTGCTTCAGCCAACAGTCAAAATCCTAGCTGGAATACTATCTTCCTTTTATCTCTTCTGAATAAGGACCTAGCTGCATCTGAACCTCATAGAACTACTAGTTGTATTCAGATGGCAGCACAGACTAAGTAAATGAGCCAATTCTGCTCTCTCTTCAGCAGGTGGCTGCTCTGCCCATCGTTCAAACAAAAATTCTGGAGAGTGCATGAGCTATTGAGTCAGAGGAGGCAGAAGATGAACCCTAGTAAACAAGGGAAGTACCACAGACCCCTTCCTATTCCCCACAATATTTTCAAGGAATGATGAGAGTAGAGGATAGACTGGTTTCATACCTCTCTAAATGCAAGATAAGTCAACCCCTTTCTCTATTTTGTCACACAAGACCCTGGTGAGGCTGTGTCATGCTCTCCACAGTGACAGCGTGCTGCTGCAGGGGTAATATTGCCCTTGTTCCCTGCAGCAAAGCAGCAACCCTTTAGGAAGTGCAGAGGTACAGAGAGGGGACGTGTCTCTATTAATAGTTCTGCCTGAGCTATGAATAAACTTCTCAATACTTGTCTTGTGAAACTGATATCCTGATCAACATACCAGGACAGTGGTACCAGCAGTTAGCATTTCCAAACTCCAGGTTCCCACCTGCTGTTTTTCTTTTGGTTATGAGTTTTAATTCTTCACCCAAATCAGTACTTTGAAAGATAAATAGATCTTTATTTATTTTAATAAACCACCACTAAATCCCTCTCCTCCTCAACTAAAATATCTTTTCAAGACTTTATTAGGATTAGGAAAAGATTTAAATAAACAACTATGCACCTGCATGAAATTTTACAGCCATAGGGCATGAAATTAATGCTCAGAATATTAATTTGCTTAGCAGGCCTGCTGTCATGCTAAGGTCTATTTCCATTGTATGTTATTACATTTGATTGCATGAAAACGTTCCCTTGGAAAATTTTGTTTCTATGCAACTGTTCCTTCATGAAAGGTTTTTTTAAGTACTACATATGCATTTGTATGTACCTCACAGACTTTGCTTTTGCATACTGTATCACCTACTTGGTATCCTCTGACAATGCCAAAAAGTACATCATTCCAAAGACTGCTTTTCAAGATGTTGAGAAAAAGCAATCTCCAGTGTAATGTCTGCCAATTTTTAGATCTGAAACTCAGAGAATGAAAAATCTGCCTTTAAATAAATGCTGTCACTCTGCCAAATATACTCCATTTCTTCCCTCCCATTTCTGCGGTATTTTACCACTAGCCTGTAGCTGTCTGCTTGTTTACTAAAATTCTGGACCTCATTTTCTGTTCTGTTCTTCCTCTAGGCATTCAGTCCTGGGGGTGAGGGGTGTTTTTCGTTTGTGCACAGAAAAGAGGAAGGCTCCAAATGTTCATCAGGGATCAGCCTTTGAGTGAGGCACACATGATATTAGCGCAGTCTCAACAGACTTAGATCTCATGCAGACAAGTAATTTATTTTCATTTACCTCCTGCCTGAGAGGTGATTTCACTGATTAATCTACACAGGCAGGTTCATTCCTGTCTCTCCAAACCCAATAAAACTGTTAGTGACACTCCTAATCAATACAGAAGAATTCCAATTTACGTTTCAATGTTAGTCACTTACACACAAAAAATTCTCTTTCTCCATAAACCCAAGTTTTATATACGTAGCAAGAAGAGTCAGAAAACTCCTTTCTGGTGTATTAATCAAACTCAACCACCTATCAGCCATTACTGAGCTTCAATTCAACACTTCCAAAAGGCTTCAGTATTCTGTTTGCTGTTGTACCACTGGCTGGCATCATCCTATCCCAGCACCTTGGTTTCAATTTACTGATTATTTAGCTGAGAAACACAGACTTGGCCTACAAAGTGAAGTGTTTTGTGCTTGACAGCTCTATTGATTATGATAACTAAGAACAAATAATAAGAATAATCATTTCAACAATTCTTTTAATAAGGCTTGTCCCTCTCAATAGCAAACATCAATGAGACAAAATAATTCCCAACAATTGGTGCAGACTTTGCTTAGTGTTTTGTAAATTGCCCCCTAATTTTTCAACAAATATTTGAGAAAAACAAGATTTATACAGATAGACAGTAATGGTCTTCAACAAGCTTTACAAAATAAATAGAAGGGAATTTTGTCTGATTTCCATGACAAGAGCAGGCAGTCACTCCACTGACTTAATGCAACTAACCAATGCAGTGTGCAAAATTGCACAGGTAAGGCGAGGAGGTTTTGGCAGGAAGAGGAGTTGGACATGTAGAGGAGCCTTTTTCTGAACAAGAAAATAATGAAAAAATTCTAGTAACTGAAAGTATAAAAATATAACTACATAATTCTATGTATCTATATATCTCTATTGCAAAGAAAATCAGTCCATTAAATAGATAAGTCTAAAAGAAAAAATGTGTTTTACTAATTTCTCTGCCTTCTTCATAACTTCTGAGAGAATTTTTCAGGAGCAAATAGAATAAAGGAAGATACACTGAAAGCACCCTTGTTAATATATTATATCCAGTTGTCATGCTCTCAACTTTACAGATAGGTAAATTTACTGATTCTTAAAAAGTTCTTGTGAAATTCAGCTTCATAAATTGGGAAGGGAAGGGAGTAAATATGTCTAATGTTCTGTGTGATCACAATACACATATTTGGCTTTCAATATAAGCACCACACACAATATTTTTATAATTTAAGCATTCTTCCCTTGCAATTCAAATGCTTCATAATAGCTACAGGGCAGGTCTAACATTTAAGTGTTGAGAGGGGCTCAGCCAAGTTAAACATAATTTTTTAAATATGGTATAAATGTGTTTAAATGCCATTTACGGCACCAATTAAAAATTTTGTGAGTTAACACATCTATGTGGAGAAGAAAGATACCTTTGATCAATCTGCTGTAAAATTTATTAATATTTCCACCTCACAACAAGAATCCTCCCCTTCCCAAAATATTGGGAGATTGTCATTTTAAATGAGTAGTAAGCAACCATGATAGTGCTCTGTTGGCAGAGAAAATCATGGTTCTTGTGCCAGCTCCCAGAACACCATGTTTATCAGTTATGGCTTTGCAAATTTGCTCAAATATAACACATACAACATCTGAACTACTTGAGAAGAAATTCTCACATTTCTCATTGTAACCAAGTACTACAATCTGCTACAAGTACTACTACATTAAAGGACTTATATCTTCACACAGATAGAAAAAGCATTGCTTCCTAAAAGTAGATTAAAAATTACAGATTCTTACAAAATCAAGACTCCTCATGTCACACTGTAAACTCACTGAGATTCAGTTCTGCCTACTATTCATTTACCAAGACAAAATCTTGATAAATATAGTGTTGTATAAAGAGAAAACATACACTTAAAACATTCAATCTTCATATTTCATTCAGGTGAACCCAAAGGATCTCATTGCTCACAGATCAACTAGCAGAAACTATTATCCATTAACTTCCTAAAAAACTGAAATGGAAACTGGGCTGTTTTAGCAATAACTGCTCACAAAAAATGTATACAAAGTCACAGTACACCTGTAAATTTTTTTACTCTATTTCTGGGTTTAGTAGAGAAGAGATTGTTTTGTCATTTTTTATGCAGCACAAATTACATAAAGGTTCTAAAGGTTAAAATGCACAGGCCTCAGGCTTACCAGTAACAACAACGATGTTAAAATC
Organism: Zonotrichia leucophrys gambelii; assembly: GCF_028769735.1. NCBI lineage: Eukaryota > Metazoa > Chordata > Aves > Passeriformes > Passerellidae > Zonotrichia > Zonotrichia leucophrys. The sequence continues at coordinate 22,529,939 of NC_088176.1, forward strand.
CATTAAATACATTCTGTAATCACACCAACTGTTATTGGAATGATTAATGTGATGCATGGATACTGAAAACCTACTGTCTTTTCTATCTGAGATTGCTTTTCCAAACACCACTAGGAAAAATTAGCTCACAGTACAGCTGCTGGTTTTGCTATGATCTTATAAAAGACTACATTTCCTATGTTTGTAATCCAACACACATATTTCTACACACATATGACCAAAATCTGAACTACAAAGAAATATCTCAGCTACAATATTCAACCAAATCTGCAGTTTTGCTACAGGACAGATAAAATCACCAGGGATAATATACTTGAGCTTGCCTAGTACTAAACAAACAAAGAAAGAATACACTGATAATAAACCCTAAAATACAGCGCTGATTCTGTAGGTAAGGCAAATTATTAAAAAGCAAATTGAGTTTTCCTTTCCCCAAACCATTCTGCCTGTGCATCTTTCCTCAAGCTCTAAAACTGAGCTGGGATTGTTCACTGGGGGTTTTCCATCCATTTGTTATTCATCTTACTCTAAGCTCATATAATTTTCTATATATTACCCTCTATTTACCCAAAATCCAATGAACTAGAACCTTGGACTTACAGTGTTCAGAGTAACACACAGCACAGAAGAAAAATTACTAGTCTTCTCCCTGAATTACCTAAAAACTTGGGAGTTACATGGAAACCTTCCTATCTTAGGATGTACAGACCTCAGTTTGCCAAGTTCACAACCTCAGCTTTTCCAATAAAAATGCTTAGTGCTGAAGAAAATGGAAGTAGATCACAGTTTATTTGTCAAGTTAATGTAACTACATGACATCTTGATGAAAGTCTAAATTATTATATATTAGCAATTGTTCTACCTGCATAAAACCACAAAACCATGAAATATATTCTATATATTATAATGTAGAATAGTACATGCATCTAATAATGTGGTAAAAATTACTAGGGAGATTTTCAAGCATTAAAGAACAACCCAACTCTGTGCCTGCTTGGTAGCCCACATAAAAGCACTGCCCCTACTTAGTTTTACCTACAGCCTAAAGAAAGAACTAAGAGCAAACTGGTGAGGAAGATAGATTATACAATTTAAGATGAAGTTTGGATTAACTGCTTCAAACAAAGCAATTATTTTAAGATGTCCTTGATCTGTGAATACTCCCAAAATTCATTTTTTTACTGCTTTCTGCAACCAAGACTCCACAGATTCTCTAACAAGTCTCAGGCAGAGTGCTCTGATGCCTCTTCACAAGTTCAGTTATAAACTGATCACCAGATTTTGAAACAGAAGCTCATTTTCCCCACCTCTCTCAGCTAAGATGACTGAAAATTGCTGCCAAGCTCTCGGGGAATTTAATCTAGGTTTTATTTTATTTATTTTCACTATCACTGAGGAGTGATTTTCTAATGTCTTTCACTCTAGCACTGTTTTGTGCAAGGCCAGGGCAGTGAGGGCCTGGCAGGACTCTCTGCTGGGCGCCCCAGGAGCGCCATGCCAGCCTGGCCATCAGGGAATGGTGAAGAACCGGGGAACGGCTGGGACAGGGGAACAGCCACCTGGCCCCTGCCACCACAACGGCCTGGCCAGCGCTGCAAGTGCTGCCAGCAATGGGTGCTGATCCTCAGGGGAAGGGCAAGGCAGGAGGGAGCTCTGGCTGGACACAGGAGGTCACAGCTGAAGGCAGGGGAAGGGGCTGGGGCAGCACCTCTGCCGCAGCCAAGGTTCCGGGCGGCCTGAGAACCCAGCAACGCCTGTGGGTGCCAGAACAAAATTCCCTCTAGTCCTAAATGTGCCAAGTGAATATTTAACCCTGGAGAAAATTTTAATGGCTGAGAGGCAAAGGGATTTTTTTTGATGGAAATATTGTCACAGGCTTATATATTGAAAGTTGGCCAGGAGTCGCAAGATTAAAAAATGCTGCTTTTACTTTTAAGTAAATGCTGCAAAGTATTATTTGTGAAATTGATTTCTTAATCTCTCCTCCCCAGTAAGTGCTCTCTGAATTGAATTCCACACTAAAAATTAATTTACAGGGCTTTAAGCAGTGAAAATAAAAGACAACAAAACACAACATTATGGCTTTTACATTAAGGACATAAATGAGGTGGAAAAAACTCAATATGAGCATTTATCTGTTTTATTTGTTAATCACTATCTTGTGTTATTTTAAAGAAAAAGTAATTACAAAAATATGTAGCACTAAGATAATGCCACTCCTATAACACTCCTTATGCATTCTGAAGGCACTGACAAACATATACCTGTCATTACCATACATAACAATGAATAGAACAATGGGATTGCATTTTCCTGATCCATTAATTAATAAAAAGTTTTAAAAAGTGTAACTTTGCTCTAGTCTAGAGGAAGCCCATAGATACAGCAATATAATTCTCCTGTAGTTTAGACATGAGTGCATTTTTGCAAAATGTAGTTTGCAATATTAAGAATGCCTATCCCAAAATCGAAAGACAACAATAATATGAAAGAGAGGAAAGCAAAGATAAGTTTCTAAATGGTACTTTGATAACAGAGAAAAACAACAGGAATACATTTAGGAACAAAATATTCTGAACACAGTTTATGAAAGTCCTACTGAAATGACTACTTATGAAATGACTAATTATGAAATGACTATTAGGCTGCAGAAATTGTCATGATTTTTTTGGGAGAGCACTGACAAAAGATCATAGGTCCACAGCTTGCTTACTACACATTTCATAACAATGTTGGTTCTACAGATTTAAATACTATTGTCCAATTTAGGAAAGTTAAAATTTAACACAATGTTGCAAAAAAGAATACTGATTTTTATTTTTATGTTTGTCTGGGTTTGTTTTTTGTTTTTTTTTTTTTTATTAGCATCTTAGTTTGAGTCTTGATAGAATCTTATGTAGGTTAACCTCTAAATAGCAAGCATTAGAACAAAACCTATGGCAACTAAATTTTTGGCTATGTTTCCTGAAACACCTTCAGCTTTAAGCCCAAGAAGAAGTCTGACTTTTAACTATCCATTTTTACTAACATAGTCCTACTTTTAGAGTCACACACATTATTACCAACATCTGTTAGAAGAAATCAGTTACAAAGAGATTAGCCAATGTTTGGGGCATCATTTCTTTCAACTTTTTCCTTATTACCATTTTACATACTAGGATTGTGTGGAAGCTTGGGTGAGATATTACATCACAATGACAGCTTACTGTAAGAGGAATAACTGAGTTCTTTTTGCAATCACCTTCTCGGTGCCAGCCAGAGAGCTAACGGGAAGCCTGAAAGCTTCTCTAAGAATGAAAGGATTCACATCACTGTTGTTGCAGTAAACAGTTTTGCTACAAATCCAAAGCTTTGAAGTTCTCACTGTAAAACATCTGTCCTTAATTCAGAGTTGAAAATCCTTTGACTCTACACACAAACCTCTCAGTCAACCTTGTCAAGTTACCTATATTTTGACACTCTGCAGAGTCTAATAGAGATTTCCAAGCCCGCCATGTAATACAATCTGAGCTGTTGGCAGCTACAATTGACTTCACATGCCATGTCTCTCTGATCTCTGCTGCTAACAATACTTTGTCAACAGATGTCATCACATGTAATTGTCAAGAAGAGCCAACGCATGTGTTGTACAGTTCTTAGATTTCATTCCAAAGATACACAGTATGTATATTATGCAGGCAGGCCCATTATAGCCATTCAAACACTGTTAAAGTGCACTGGTTGTTCTGTAAGTTTGCTTCACTGTTCATTTTTAAAATAAATGCATGAAACTCGCTTGTGGAAAGGAGTTTCCTTGAAAAAGGAAAAAAAGCCCCTAAAACTGACCACTGTTCCTTCCTACCTGCCCATGAATAGATCACAATTCTTTGGCAGCTGGAGAAGGTGAACTCTGGTATCCCTGGCTAGACTCTGGCAGTTTAAGTACAGTGTTTTAACTAATATTTAATTACAGCACGGAGGCTCATGGCAAACTGTGAAATCCCCTATGCGCTTCTCTATAGCACTTGAACATATATAGGAAAATGTTCCAGTATAATCTCCAGCCCACAAATGCTGAACTTCAAGATAGTGGGCGTCAGCAAAATGAAAACATCTTTGTGCCCTGCCCAAATGGATAACAAATGCATGGAAATTGTGTTTCATTTTAAAAAATATGCTATCTAATCCCATTATGAATTGAAATGTACACAGCTGTCTCTGGTCAGCTGCATTTAGATCAGTTGATATGGTCAACTCTCTTTTCAGAAAAGTAGCAGTATTCTAGTCACACAATAAAAAATATATTTTTACTAGAGGAAAATTATCCACTATTCTCCCACATCAGAATTATTCCACTCTCAAATACAATGAAAAGATAAAATATTTAGAGGCTACATTAGCCAAAAGGAACAATTCATAAATTAACTCTAGTTTACAGTGTGCTATACAATTAATTACATGCCAATTTTCTGATATAATCAAAAGCAAACAAACAGTTCTGAGAAACTGAAGAAGAGGGCTTATTTTAAAGAGGTCGCTTTTTCACAAGTACTTACCTAAATAAAGACTTTTCAGTCTCAAAATGACTGATCAATATTATTATGAATTATTGAAAAACAGATATTGATCTTATTTCAAACTATATACACTTTCATAGAAATGTAAACTTTACATGGCAGTGGACAAAGAAAAGCACTTAAGGAAACTGCCATGTTAAACAACGGTTCAGTAATGTGCAGTATGAGGGATTCATGTTTCCATCGGTGCTGCTTAAAGCAGTAAAGTAAGAACAAAAACTTGAAGAAAATATAGGAATTTTTTTGTTTGTTTTTAACATAATGGATGAGATTTCAGAAACCTAAAAATTCAGTTAACCTGTAAATTACTCCAAGAGATAAAACATATCCCTTTTTTACGTAAAAATAATGCTATCAAATGCTTCTGAAAAAAGGGTCATTCAGCTCAGATTTAGACAGGTACCATTTTGGAAAGAACACGAGGAATTACAAGTAGAAGAACATTAAAAAATACACAGCCTCTAAAATAACATTAAAAAATAAAAAGAGCTCAGACCATTACTTAAATCAGCAGGTAGATCTACAGTAGCATGTTCTCAGTATGAATCTGCTCGTTAAATATATATATATACATACATGATTTCCTATGCTGACAGCTGTTATAAAAAATTTTTGTAAAAAGCTCCTAAATACAGCAGATTTGATTTCCAACTATATTGTTACACTGCTTATATTAGGAGGGGAAAGATAAAAAGTATCAGCATGAACTTTCTGGTTTTACAGCTCTGAAGAATTTAGTTTCTATTCTTGTTACTCATGACAGCACTGAAATTGCATCTGCCAGAGTGATTACATGTTTTTACTGAATTGCTTTAAAGCCTGAGTCTCACACATGTGCCAGGGTTCACTTAAGGTTCCCATTTCTCTTGCAAGTGACCACATCAAAGCTTTTGTCTATAACCAATTTTCTTTTACTCTGAAATGGTAAATATTCTCCAGTATTAAAAAAGCTTAACAGAACTAATTTGATTACTCATGCATGTATGCTTCTAGTCACCAATTAAATATCTTTTGACTGCTTCAAACATATCTTCCCAAAGCTCCAGACAGCTTCAAATTAAACTCATCTGGGAGAAATGGATCACTGTGATGTGATGTGGGATCACTTTCCTTGATGTGGGAAGTCCTAGAGAACAGCAGGAGAAGCTGGGAAAACCAAAAGCAATGTCAGAACATAAGAGGAGTGAGACAGTCTGGGAAGGACAGTGACAATGAAAGCACTGGAGGCGCTGGGCCACTCTGGGCCATCTGGCATTCAACCCTGGCCACTACAGCCTGCCTCTCCGGTAACGTACCCTAAATTAAGAGGATCCTTAAGGACAAGGAACTTCTCTGATTCCTCAACTCTTTTCACCATTTCTCTTTCCTTTTTCCCTGTTACCAAAGTTGTAGCCCAAGATAACAGAATATACCTGAAAAGTGAAAAACCCAAAGGAAAAACTGGCATACCCCTGCAAATTTTTGTAGCTGTCTCACAGCTTTGGGGGAAAAAGCAACCATGAAATTCAATTGGTTTTTAACCGAAAACCTCAAAGGAAACCAAAGGTTAAGTGTTGTCAATGTCACAGAAAACCAAAACTAAATCACCTTTTTTTAATAGCTGTCTGTTTTCTTCACAAGCTGTCAGTTAATTCTTTTTCTAAATCATGTCTAACCTTATACTTAATGCAAACTACCAGCTAAGGAAACTATCTATCAAGGGCTCCTGTAAATTCTGTACAAAGACCTTGTGAAAAACAAATAAATCAATTAGTTAAATAATTAGGCAAACAAAGCCTATAACAACCAGCCTCTGTGTTATACCCATAAAGGTTAAATTTCCCAATAACTTGCATTTAATAATATAAGTCTTTTTTAAACCTGGAACAAAATGTTTCTCTAAAATACCTACTGATTCTTAGTGTCTGAGCCCTTCTAGTTTACGAAGTCTGGAAATCAGACTTTCTCCACTCCTTTGGATGTTTTCCTAGCACAATCTCTTTCCTTTGGGTTGCCATTAACCCTACCCTGCCTGACATCACCTTCCATGATTTTGGCTAGAGCACAGAGCACTCCAAGAACTAAAGATGAGACATAAGCACAGTTTTGGATCTCCATGCTCCAAATCCATCAAGCATATGTATTGAGATCTATGAGGATGACAAATCATTATTGCACTTTTGTAAATATGCATTCAGCATTTCTATAACAGCAGCAGCACACTGTGGTGCACTAAGTAGCCCCAAGAGATATGGTAACAACTCTGGGTAGTAAAAGAAAATTACCACAACTCACTTATCAAAGCTTGTATAAATATTGTAGGTCTGGCAAGATTTTTTTTGGTCTTCTGATGCTACTACTAACATAGTGAGATTTGTGTAGTTTTGCTATACTGTAAATCCAGTTTAGTAAAGATGAGGATAGCACTGAAGAGAATAATTAACAAATTTTTACATCAAAAACTGATTAATTTCAGTTCTTTATAAATCCTCTTAGGAGAATAAGCAGAACAGATTTTTGCTTTACACAGTGGTAAACTGATTAGGAAGAACCCAAAAATGTTGCATTATATACTTAATCACTATAACTTTAATGTACAGAACAGGTACAGCTTGTCTGTAACAGCAATAGTTATTCTAAGACCTGAAGTCAAAGGACTCTCTAGATAATTGTGGTAACTGTAATAAAAACTAAAATTGTATGACAGAAAATATGCTCCATGAAAGAGTACTAATAAATGTACCTAATGAACTCACTTTACATATCAGCATGTCAACATTGATTTCCTAACCTGTCATAATAACAGTTTTTAAGTTGTAAACAAAGAACTAGTGAGGAGGGGCTGCTATTCTTTTCTGGGGTAGTACAAAGATGTATAATGTTTCCCTTCTCACACTGATAATACATAAATTAACTGATATAAATACTGACAACACATAAATTAACAGGCAATATATTACTTAATCCTCTTAAACTGTGATTAATATTGTATATATGCATCCCTTCTTAAATACCTTTTCTTCTCCTACTTTGTGGCCAAACTATGAATTTATGTATGAATAAAATAGCCTAAACTTCTGTTCTTCCTGCCTCTGTTTATGTGGGCCTCTGCATTTCTCATATAGAACATGTTAGGGCTTAGCTTTCTGTTTCTTCATTTCTGCTGCATCTATCATCTTTCTGTTGATCTTTCCATTCAACCATCTATTTTTGGAAAAATGGATTTAAAAAATTTAATTCTGTCTATAATGTGCTTCCACATAACTGTCTTTGAACTGATTGAATTTATGTTAGAGAATCCCTTACGAGTTACATAATGATCATGAAATGTTTGTATCATGATTCCTTGCCCATGTTGTTCGAGATCAGTTTCAGGTTCCACGAGTTCAAGTGGTCTCCCTTTGTGTTAACAGATATCTGTCTCCTGAATCACACTGAGGTCCAGATAGAGTTTATTTCATTCCACTACATTTGATGTAAAAGCCTACATCAGACGCTGAGTGGGGGCTGGAAAAGATCTGGCAGCTGGCATGAGTGGGAGTAAGCAGCCTAAGGACAGTGTGCAAAATGCAGCAATGAATGACACCTCCATTTTTGTCAGAAACTGAGCCTGGGTTTGCTAAAGAATCTGATCTGCTGCTTAAAATTGTATTTCTCACCTGCGATTCTTTCTTATTGCTGCTTTCAGCACTGCTGTGAATTGAAATTCAGTACAAATGGGGCTCATTAAAATCTGAAAAAGGACGGCCAGTTATCACCCTCAGTCTCATCATTCTTCTTGACTGAAGTCTGATTTAGAGCTGAGTAGCTGTGAACCTTCTTTGCTTTACTCATATTCAGTAATTACCTACAGAATGCATAGGATTTTAAACACATACATTTATATGCATACACTCAAATGTAGGGAAAAGAGAGTATGTACTATTTGCTGAAACACTTAGTCTAATATAAGTCTCCCAAAAGAAAAAAAATAAAATCACAAATATAATACTAGAATCATTAATATATATTTTATATTTTGGGGAATGATACTTTAAGTAGACTAACATAGACATTAACGCATATAACAAATATATATAACAAAGCTACTAAATAAACTTGCTAAAGGGGGAAAAAAATCTCTACAAAGCCAAGATCTGTTTATGCAGTATATAGCATTGGGGCCTCTAAGGTCCCAATCTCCAACTGAGGCCAATAATCTTCAAATCCTATTGATTAGAACTGAATCAGAACCACAAAATATTCCTTTTGTATTACTGGAAGGATTTTTGAAGATAAAATTTTTGGTTCTGTGTCTGTGATTAATATAGATAATTAAGAGAATAATAATAATTCAAAACATTAACACTTAATTATGATGAGCAGATAACAAAATTTCTTGCCTATTACAACAAGGTCTCTTGATGACATTTCATTTTGCTTTAGGAGAACCTTTAGTTGATGCCTCTTAAAAACATGAAGAAACAAATATATTTGGCAGAAGCCTAAATATAACTGAGTCCAGATCCTGCTTTTGCACACGTGGCTCTGAACAGGACAGTTTCCAGCTAGAGTTGCCTTTTCATTATTGTCTGTATGCAGCAGCTCTCCTCAGATGCTAAAATACATATTTCAGGACAGACTGCTGCAACTCCATATTGAAAGTAACTCTTAAGAATAAAAATCATTTAGCGAAGATGTCCCACTTAAAATATTTCCATTTCTATTCCTGTTAGGAAAAGTGGTAAAAGACAGAGGGTAATCTACGACATGACCACTGGGGGTCATTCATTTTACACAAATGTTCCAGTATGGTAAAGTATTTACTGGTTTTTAGTAGGAGTAATATTTTAATAGAACTAATTATTTCTAAAGATAAGAACACTCAAATATTATTATTCAGAACACTCAAATATTATTATTCACATATTAACAAGCTGTGTTCTGTAATTTTAAATTGTTAATGGGAAAAATTAATACAACATTCTTTAAAGATCTAGTCACAATAATATCAAGAAACTGAAAAAGACAAACACAACCTCTAATATGTATAAAGAAATAAAATTTTAAAAACTCCAAGCCACACCTTTTCCAGATTTTCTGTTACATTTGTAAGGGTTCTATGAGCAAATTGTAACTACTCAGACACACATTATGAAAAATGAAACACTGTGAACTCTGATTTACCTACTTTGTTTAGCTTCTATCAGATGGTCAACAGTACTTCTAAACACTCCATATGGAAGACTCAAGGAAACAGACCTGAATGCTAACACTGAGAGAAAACCAAACATTTGATTCATGAAACCCTCTGTGCTAAATAAAACCCAAGACATTCCTTAGAAGCATAAATCCCATATACCTGGTTTGACGGTCAACCATAAATATGACTTAACAATCCAACTGCTGTTTAAAAATAAAATAATTGTAACATGCTCACCAAAGACTGAAACATTTTAAACTATGAAAATAGATATTAGATAGCTGTATCTAACGGCTAAAATTTTTACAACTTCAGGAAGTAGCTAATTTTATCTTACATATAAGCTTCATTTTTATATATATTTACACGTATTCAGTTAAGAAAATGAAGCACACTAAATCTGTGGGCTTTTTCAGTAAGGAATTACCAGTCATACATTGACAATAAATGATCTTGATTTCATTTTTCCAGTGAAACACTAAATGTAGTTACCTACTTGTCAAACAGTATCTGTACATGTAAACAGATCACTAGACATACCTCCCAAAATTCAATTTTAAAACTTTAAGATTTTTTCCAGCATAATAATTCCACTAGGTATTCTGGATGCTAATTTTTCATCAAGAAATCATACGCTTACAGAAAAAGACCAGGCTACCACTTCTGTTTATATTCTGGCTCATTAGCAGCTCCAGTTTATTACTTTTCATTCTCTACCAGGCATATCTACTTTCCTATAGGGACACTAATTACTATTAAGAGCACATAAACAAAGTCAGTATAAAAATAATAATACACTTTTTTAAAAAAATCACCTCTCTAAAATTATAGGGTTTATAAACTATACTAACAGATTTACTCCCACATAAGCACAATAAACCTAATGAGCAGTGACATGAACACAAAAACAAGCCAAATCAACTGCATACAACCAACAGCCTTAAGATTACTCCTCTCTCTCATCTTCAACATTCCAAAATCACTTTTGCTACAGATTCCTTTTCTTTTTTTTTTTTTTTTTTGAGTCATCTGCAAGCTCTGAAATCTCAACAGGCCTTTTAGACTTGGCAAGACGGTTTTTTCCTTTGCCAAAGGAGGAGGAAGTTCATACAGTAATACCACCAAAAATCAAATGTGGATATTATATAGTGGGAAGAATCACTCCCTGTCTTTCTTTACATTTCCTGGCATGCTTGGTATGCTCATTTCCATTGGTTTTAGTCAATTAAGCTGAGTTACTCATTTTAGAAGCAATATTTTTTTCTTTCATTTGCGTTAGGAGCAAGTAATTTCCACTGGGAAAAAAAAAGAAAAAAAAATAAAAACCAACCTACATCTTCTGCATAAGGTATCTTTAATAACAAAAATTATCCCAACACCCCAAATGCTTCTTAAGCTCTTGGTTTAACAATAACAAATAATGCCTCAGCAACATTACCTCTTTTAATAATTTCTTTGGGAATGCTACAATCTCATACTAAATCTCACAATAAAACCATGACGCATATCTTCTTGTCCACTAAGTTATTACTATGCTTTCTAAACCTGTATCACAATCTGCCAATATATTTGTTGGAAAATTGAGATTATGAGTGACATGAGTATGAGCTGCACTGAGAATAAGTGAAAAAGCAGCAATCTCCATAAAAATAAACTGTACCTGATGGGACTCCCCTCTATAAAGCAGAAATTATCTGAAGCTTGATAAAGAACTTTGAAAGGAAACATTAGAAAGGTTGCTTACTCTGTTTTTACATCACACACCTGGCCCTCACATTTACCATAGTGCAAATCTGTTTACATTTACAGTACTCCAAGAAGACATGGAGCAAAGTCAGAATTCAGATGTTTTCAAAATACTTTGTTTGGTGTAGTTACAATATACCACAGTTTAGAACTAAAATGATGTAAGAAATATTTCCCAGAATAAGGATCTATCTAAATGCTGTTGAGTGGCTAATTGACTTAGAGCTGTTCTTCTGGGAGCCCCTCAGGACACTGAGCTGCCCTGACTTGTCACCTGTCCTGGGAAGCTCACCTTCAGTAAATGGCATCTTACCTCTTCTGCACACACCAATGTATGGGCCAGTGGCCAAAGAGGACAGTTAAAAGCTATAAGTAAATACATAAGTGACAGTCATATTTAGGACAGGTAAGAGGAGGTTCTTATTCACTCTTCTTATCCATGTGCCTCATGAAAATTATACCTTCACACAAAGCCAATCTCTTGTAGATTACTTACTCGAATTTTGATTTTACCTAATTACTTTTGCAGATGAGATATACCTGACATTGCTGGACCTAGGAAAACTTAAGTCTCTTGTTACTTGGTAGAAAAAAAGGTAACATTACTCATTTTTCAAAAACCAAGAAGCTTCAGATAATCAAGGCCACAGACTTACATGACTAGTTCTAAAATATGGTATGAGGCAGAAAGTAGAGGATGATTAAAAACAATGAAATCTCAGAAAGAGAAAACAAATCCCATCAAAATCATGTCTAAATTACTATTTTCAACAAAGAAAGTAAAGTCCAACCAAATGGCTGAAAAGGGGGGAAGATGGGAGATACAGTGCAACATGTGCCAGAACCAATAAACACTGCAGTTTTTCAGGAAATAAATGTTTGTCACAGACATTTCTCTCAAGCCACTCTTCAAGAGATCAGAAAAATCTTTTTTCTGTCCTACTTCCTACCATATCGTATACTGCAATATAGGAAGATATTAAGCTATAGAATCCAGAGAGTGTAACAAAGATGGTGAAAGGCTTGAAGGGACACCATGTGAGGAGCAGCTGAGGTCCCTTGGTCAGCTCAGCCTGGACAAGAGGAGACTGAGGACAGACCCCACTGCAGTCACAGCTTCCTCTGAGGGGAAGAGGAGGGGCAGGCACTGATCTCTGCTCTGAGGTGACAGTGACAGGGCCCAAGGGAATGGCCTGAAGCTGAGTGGGGAGGTTTAGGCTGGATATCAGGAAATGGTTTTTCACCAGAGGGTGGCTGGAGCAGCTCCCCAGGGCAGAGGTCACAGCACCAGCCTGACAGAGCTCAGGCAGGGCTTGGACAAAGCTCTCAGGCACAGGGTGTGACTCTTGGGGGTAATTCTGTCCAAGGCCAGGAGTTGGACTTGATCTTTGTGGGTTCCTTCCAAGTCAGCATTGTCTGAGATTCTGTGATGATTCTTTGCAATGCACTATTTCACACGACAATAACTAGTGCTGACGGATGGTGCTCTGTTACTGCACAGTATGCACAGCAAGATCTGAAATAATTTTCTACTTCTTTAGAATTAATTTTCTCAGTGACAAAAATCAAGGAAGAATCCAAAACATCTCTTCCCCACCCCCCCAAAAAAGGCAATGCTTCATATGCATGCAGTGTCACAAGGAGGAATATAAACCAGGCTCCCTACAGTTCCTTGGGAAGTCCCAGCCTGAGTAACCAGAGGAAGGGAACTCTGGCTTCACTGACTCACATCAAGATGTTCCAGTGATATTTTTTTGTTGTTTTTCTCATTTTTAATCTAAACATAAAAACGCCTAACCCCAATTCTTTCTGTATCAATATAAAATAATTTCCTAGCTACTGCATACTTTTTCCATGTTGCATTTCATCCAGCAAGATCAAACTATAGAAATAAATAAGTCTACTGTAAGTTCTCACTGCATTACAAAAACTAAGAAAAAACAGGTTTTCCTCTTTCATACAAGTCACCACTAAATGTAACATGGGATGTAGATCAGTGAATATAAACAGTATTGTTTGGAAAACTTTTGCTGTGTGGGTTGGTTTTTGAGGGGTGGGTTTTGGTTGTTGTTTTTTTTCTCCCTCCAAACACTGTTGCTAAGACACAGGGTTGTGAACAGCAACAGGATATATTTCCAGGACATAAATGGCAATGAGTCTATATTCCATTTAAACTACTGAATGCCTTAAGCAGGAGGGAGGTACTTGTATCTGCTTTCTGTCAACTTAATATTTTAAACAAAGATGTGTAGGATTAGTAGGCTTTGAAATGGAGTAAAAGGGTTTTTTTTTTTTAATGCAGTCATACAGCCTTTAGGTATAGTTGCACCAGAACAGTAATAAAATAGAGATGGAATGAATATATTTCTCAAAACAGACTAGAAAATGTAAATATTTGGAAAAATTGATGTAATGTGCATTTCTGTAGTAGACTTCAACACCAAAACTTGGATTTATTTTTATCCTTTTATCCTTTCTATTTACAGGCTTTTACAAGCAGTAACAAACTAATGCTGCTGCTGTGAAAATATTCAGAAGAAACAGAAACACACATTTTTTGTTCCATTCATCAAAGACTTTTTCTTAATATTCTGTACATCACAGGAGCTGCGAGACAAACTGGGGGAACAAAGAGAATATTTGAGCCACTACAGAAAAGAACTGTGCAGATCTATGTGCACAGACTATTCAGATCAATTCAAGTTTTAAGAACCCATTTCCAAAATGGTTATTTCTACACAGACACACAAAAACACAGCATTATGCAATATATGCTAACCAGCACATATAATATGTGAGTATGGATACAGCTATCACTGAAGACAGGTTTCAGCAGTTGGAAAGAAATTAAATTCTGGGCATCAGTTCAAATAATACGCAGCTTCTGCAACGCGAACTGAAGGAAAACTTTTATTCATGACTTATAGCATGATATACTTTGTGTATTAACTAAATGGGCAGCAGTAAAAGCAGAGAGCACTGCATTAATTTTGCCTTTCATAAATAACTATCATGTTTTTCATAAATAGCCAGAGGAGAAAAGGAAAATGCAGGTATGCATTGAAATGAAGCACTCAAAAATCACTGAAGATTTAATGTCCAGTAGTATCCAATACGGACTGCAAAATACTTAAACTGAAATGTCATATATAAAATAAAACTACCAAAGAGTTCAGGGGAAAAAAACCCAAAAACCTGCTACAATGGTTCTGTTTAAGACCTTGTACTATTTTACAAAACTGAAAATGAGTTTGTTAATTTAATACTAAAAAAGGGGCATTAAAATGTGATTTTAACATGTCTAGAAATAGCTCTACAAAACATTAGTGGAAATATCACTAACAGGAAAAAAAAAAAAAAAAGAGGTAAATGGAAGACAGAGCTAAAGATTTAGATTGAAAGCTAAAACACATTTTTAAAAGCAAGATAAGTTAACCACTGCAAGTAGTTCTCCAGGCAAATGAAAAACTTTGTAACACACCACATCTTTAAAATTAGGTCTACATATCTTTCTGATCACAAGACATTTGTTTAAAACACAATACTGTATAAACTGTTACACTGAGAAATGTGACAAAATGACTAGAATAGTCCCTTTGGCTTAAATTCCAGAACCAGTGGTATTTCACAATCTCTTTTAGCCTTTTCCCCAGTCTACAACCACAGGAATTTAAAAAATAAACTATTTAAGAAATGCTTAACCTAAGCTGCCATAATGTCTTCATATGCATCTAAAAATTAAATTAATAAAGTGAAGTATGCCCTAGTTTCATTAGAGATAAGTAATCACCAATAGTGATTACTTACCAGTAGTTCAAGAGGAGTTTAATTTTTAGCTTTATTTCATCTTTATAAATTTCCCAAGTCATAAACAATAGAATCCATTTCAACTGATGTTTCCTTCATTTAGCATTCTCAATTAAAAGAATATCCCTGATACCCTGTTGCAATTTAATTTTAATTAAGGAAAACCAAGATAATCCTGAAACTACATTCAGTCTTGTCTATTTTTGCTTGTATTCTCCTCCCTTAATTTTACACAAAATTTTTGCAATGCTTCAATCTACAGGAAAAGTGTAATACTTTAAAAATTTAATCTAACTTTATACAGAGACTAGTAATCTGGCTGATACTAAGAATAGTAATTTCTTTTACTTATTGACTTTGGTACAATTTTATGAGTCCTATTTCTCACCTGAACTTCATCATATCAACAAAATGCAAATCAGCGACACCAAATTTCAAATGTAAGGTGGGAAAAATTTGATCTTAAAGTTAAGTTATCAAAGTGCTTTACAAGAATTTAAGTATTAGTGTTATTCAGAAAGATTATTTGCAGTGATGAATGGATATTCTGTTAATAATAGTATCCTGACTGTTGACACCAGTATCTACTTCTGTTTTTTTTAAATCTAAGTCACCCATGAGTGTTGTGACTAATATGACTCTGAATAGCAAACCAGCCATCAGTTATCTGAGTTGAGATACATCTCACCTTTTACTCAGAATTAATGCTGTTTAACAGTATAAATATAAATAAAATCAAAAGATACTTCATATAATCCATATAACGTTACTCTTAGAATTCCATTTTAATTACAGGAATGGATAGAAACTGAGCCACCTTGATTGAAAAATGATATTTTTCAGCAGAAATGGAGTATAATTAAGAAAAATTTAAATAATTAGATGAAAACGGAAAATCACTTTGTTTTGAGAAAATATTAGGTTCAAAATGATGACAAATGAAAAGGCTAAAAATAGTAACATATGGCTGATGCAGTTTATTTTAGGGCTATTTGCATCAGACTTACATTTCTTAAAGAACCTTACAGTATCACAGTCTCCAGCAAACTCATGCCATTTCCTGAATTGTAAGAATTGATTACTTTATGGATGTCGAGCTGGCATAAAATTCACTATTTCTAATGCTTACCAAAGTACAAAACCTTGAGAAAAGCAAATCTTCAAATGTCCAAGAAAAATCATTGCATCAATAGGGTTTTATGCACCATATAATTGTTCCACTCCAGGGGCTGCCCCCCAGTTTCAAGGCCAAATAATTCCCATCAGTAGCAGCTGAATAAATATGCCACGAGCTAAAAATCTTGCTAAAGAACAACCTGCTCCACTCCCTGTAATTGCACTAGATTTGATAAGAGTAATAAAAACTTTATGAATGTTAAAGTGAGCAAGGTCGACTACAACGGCACAAATTGCCATTTTAATATTAATCACATATGTATTTAATACTTTCTCCATAGTAAGGCTTGCATAGGGTACTCTGTCACATGTACCTGGTGCTGAACACAGCTGACGGCTTATCACCGTTCCCGTGCAGCACCATTTCTGTGCCTCACTAATAAAAGATAACAACATTGTAATGCTCCATTACAAATTTTCTTCTGTATACAGTAATTAGACCTTACAATTCCCTTTATGAAGCTAGTTTTCTGTCAGGTCTTTGAGGATTAAAAACAAAAAAATTTAAAAAATGGCAGGGAGTGGCACAGAAGGAAGGTGGGATATTGATGTTTGCTACTTTGCACCGGGGATCTATAAAGGACTCAAAATGTTCACAAAGAACAGGGAAGGGAGGAAAGCCTGCAGGTATTCATGTTCATGCATATGGGATTTCCCTTTTCTTTTTTTCAGTATTGCTGTATTCCAGCTCTGGTATTTACTGAAGAGAGAGAGCTCTTTTCCTCCTGGTTGCTTAATTAACATGGCACAGTTGGCCCTGTGACTCTGTCAGAAATGACACATGCGTCCAAAGCGGAATGGGTGTCCTTGCTGCAAGGAATTCTATTTTTAAGCAGAAATGACTCATCAACTACTGGGGTGTCCCAAAAGCTACAATTTGTCAAGCTGTCAGGAGAAAAGGGAGGGGAAAAAAAAAGCAAAAGAGGTCACATCTTTATTTGTATCTGTAGCTTAAAAGCAGAGGGGTAGGGCTGATTATATGTTTAACTCCACTCTAAAAAGCAATCTTCTATGCAAGCCATGTTTTGATAACAGCATTATGGTTGGGTATTTTTAAAACCTCAGCTGAGTTATCTCCTCTTCTAGATTATATAGATTTGGGAATTTGTCCAGTGCTAAGGAAGAATGCTTCTAGCTCACTGTGCACAACTAATCTGTCTACAGGGAAAGAAAGCATGGGACAAAATTACTTGCAGATGCATTGTCAGATGCTTTGGGATGAAACAAAAAACGCAGACATTCATTTGGAAAGCGGGAAAAAAATAAGGAAATATTCTAACATGTAAATCAATTATACATTGGTGGGGTTTTTGAAAGAATTTGAATTGTAGTTTAAGAATATGTTCCCGCAGCAATACTGGAAACACACCAAGCAACATGGTATGAGTTTATGAAAACAGAGAAGTGAAACTGAGCAGGCCATAAATGTGATTTATACAGTTTCCTTACACAAACTGACCTTCAAATTATTGTGTAGGTGGTGAAAACCAACACGGGGCAGGTTTCCTGAGAACTTGTTTGCAGTGAAAGTTACTAGAACCTAAGCTATTAAATCTAAACAAATAAATGATAATCTAAATATTTTTTATCCATATTTCTTAAATCAGATCCAAGTCATTATCCAAAAATGCATATGTAAGCATAACAGTGTCAATAAGCTTATTTTACTGATGCTCTAGAAATAGTAAATTATTATTCAGAGACAACAATAATTAGTAAATTGTAATTCATGCCAGCAAGCAAGCTTGGGCTTCAGATGCTGCATAACATGTAGTGCTGCAACACAAATATAATTTTCAAAATAAATATAAATTTAAAAGACTAGCAAACCACAGGAATGAGAAATGGAGATGTTCTATTACAATCGGTTTTTACCCATAGTCATGGGAAGAATTTTTAAAAGGACATTGATTCAGGGGTTTTTAGAAAACAGACATCACTTTTAACACTCTGGTTTCATTGGACTCAGAAACTTGAGTTCATGCAGAGATATGAATTTCATATGGTATCAAAACTAATGCAAGTTTTATGCTAGCAGGGCAGCAGAGGATAAGCTCCTGAACTTAAAACATCGTTTACAAGTATGGTTTTCTAAACCTGCCTGATTATGCCTGACATGTGCCTTCAGGTGAACCTCCAGGTGAAAGACCTTACTCTTGCACAAATCAAGCTTTGAGATCCTGCCCTACAGAAGGTAATGGAATTTAGAGCAGATGGGAATAATCTTCCCCAAACAGAACTAGAAATCAATGAAGACTGCCAGGAATCAACTAGAAGCAGCTGTCAATTTGCAGTTCTTTTTCAGCCTGATGTTTAACCTGATGCCTTTGGATTTCTCAGTAGACACAAGCAGAAGCAACTCATTGGGAAAGAAAGATGCAGTTTGGCACACAGGAGGGTTGAATACCAGTGTTATTCAAATGTCCTTAAACAACAGGCACTTGCTTGGAGAAAACCTGCCAGGTGGGACAAAGATCTGCTACAGCCTTTGTCAAGCCTTGCCCACTTGAAGGAGTTCAGGTATCCCACATGAAGCATAACAGCATACAAAACCAAACCATCCCTCAGCAGAGGGAAAAGAATTTGATTCACAAGCATATCATAACATCCATGTCCAAACATACAGGTTTTAATGTATTTCTTACTAACAGCTCCAGAACAAGCAGCAGACTCACTTGCCATAAATGTCACTTGTCATAAAGTGTCAGAATGGACTTGGAACACAGTCAGAAGAAAAATAATTTTCTACCTTGTGGTACTACATATTTGTTGCATTTGTTATTCATTTTCAGATAAGAAATAAAATGCTAGCCTCTAACATGAAATTTTCAGAAACATTCCTGTATGTCTACACACAGAAAGATTTAAAAAATCTACAGCCTCCAGATTTAAAAAAACAAAAGCAAAACAAAAACCAAAACACTCACAGACCAGTCACACTAAATGACCAAAGTGTTATCTAAGTAATTGTGGCTTTGAACTGCAAAGCAACACGTTAGGAAAAAAAGTCTGCCCTGAGCTAGGATCACACATCTTCTCTGGGCTTGGATCCATATGTCTTCTGAGTGTCTCTGAGTTTATAATAATATCAGTAAGAAAGTGTCTTACAAAAGATGAAGGTTTTAAATGCTCGCTTTTTCTCCATGGCAGTTATAGTCAAATATTCCTGTAAGATTGAAATTGTATAGACACCCTTGACATTCTTGCAGGCTTAGATATTCAGAGCAACAATGTGGTCTTAATTTCCTTCTAGCCTCCCAGGCCACATAGTTAGCTCTACATTGCAGAAGACATAATAATCAGATAGTCCAACATCCTACCAACCAAAACATCACCAAGTATAACTTGCACAAGCCAAATATCTGTCATGCAGGAAATTCCACGATCATCCTATGGTTGTCTTTTCCAATATTTCCCTACTGTCACAGCTATCAAACTTTCCTTAAGTTCCAAACTAAATTTGCAAAGTCACAAATTATCATGTCTCCAAACACCATAGAGAATATGAGTACCATTCCACTTCCCTACTGGAACAGTGCTATGTCTGCCCTCCCTATTCAACAGGGTGTGACATTTTATCCTGCTTCTTTGAAAAAGCCTTGTAACATAAATATAGCTAACAAGTTATTCAAATTAGACAATACCTAGGTCAGACCTCCATTTCTGATTAATTTCCCCCATTCATTCTTCAAAGAGAGAAACTTGAAAGAGCAGCATGTCTTACTCTCCCAAAAAGGGCTGTCTTAAAAATGTGCCAGTGGTACAGATTTTTGCCTAGACTGAAATCATATTTCTGCCAATTAACTAGAAACTGGAGAAGGAAAAACTAAAGACCAAATGTTTAAAAAAAACCAGTACATTCCACCTAAACGTTAAAAAAGAAGGATCTGATTCCTGAAATACAGTACTCTCATCTAAGAGATGGCAAGAATTTAAACCATATAAGAATTTGCTTATGAAAAAGTGAGGACTTAGCTATTTAATGATCGAGCTCTTAAGCCTGCTATGTTCAGTACAAACACATTAATTTAAGTGACAGATATTTACTTAAAGGCCTATCTAGCAACATTTTCATACAAATAAAGTCAGTAAATACCACTGCACGTACAAAGTTTTGCTATTTCAGATTACTGACTTATTTGTAGAACAATAAAATTATACAAACTTGAACTTCAATGATTCCTTAGCATGGCATGCAACTGGCTGCAGCTGGAAAGCAGCTTTGCAGAAAATGACCTGAGTCAAGAAGTTCACTCTAAGCCACCCATGGGCTCCTGCAGTAAAGAAGCCCAGCAGCATTTTCCAGGCTGCTTTAGGAAATGTGTTTCCAGCACAAAGACACAGGCACAGGGGAGTGAGACCAGTGAAAGGCACAAAGATGTTCAAGAATTGGAGCCCTGTCATATGAGAAGGGCTGAGAGGCTCTTCTGTCTGTCAAAGGCTCAAATAATCTTACCAAAACCTATAAACACTTGAAGGAGCCTCCTTCAGGTATTAAGAAAAGAGAGAGTCAAACTCCACTCAGTGGTACTCAGTGGCAGTTGCTGGGATCTTTTACAAGGCCCAACACTTCAGACAAGTAATCCCACTGGAATTTATCTCATCATCAAGGTTGTGCATTACAATTACTAAGAATTTCTGTAGAACGCCAAGGGATAAAAACAATACCCAAAAATTTCCCCAGAGCTTGATTTGCCGATTATTATGAAAGAACTCTATTTTTGTTTGCCATTTTATCATTCACAGTGTTGCTCATTTAATTCATTTGCAACAATTCATTTTCATTATTTAGCAAACACAAACTACTGGCATTGATTAACAGAAACTTCATTACAGTGGTTTGTCTAGAGAACTCAGAATATTTCCATATTGCCTAACAGAGACTCTGTACCATGAGCAAAAATCAGCGTAATCCAATGTATTTCATTAACATGATAAACACATACAGAGGAGTTTCCTTTATTCATTATTATAATCTCCTAAATAGATTGGAGGAGTTGTTCAGGTAGTGTTCTACAAATTTTATCTGCATATAATTTGCCAAACTCAAGCTCTCTGAACATGTCAGAGAATGAATGCAAACACTGAGCTAAGAGACTGATAGTACATAAATCATGCACCTAATTTTTCAGTATGCCTCACTACATCCAGATTTTTTTAATAATTCAAGACAATAGACAATTGGTGGTTAAGGGACAATGTCTAACAACAAAACTAGGAGACACATAATTATACCTAATCCCTTTGTCCTAGAGAGGCAAGCGCATAGCAACACATGGACAATCATTACCAGGTGGTTTTTCCCCTCCACTGTGGCCTGTTTCTTTTGGTTTTTGCCTTATAATAATAATATCACTGCTGTTGCTGGATTTGACTCATAATTAACACCATCTGTGCCTAACAAAGACCTTCAATCATCCTGGAATTCAGCTGCCTGCAGAGGCCATGCATTGAGCTGCTCACCCACCTGGCTTCCCCTGCAGCATGCTAATGAGAGCAATGAATCTTAGCTATGGACACTTTCCCAGGAACATTTGCAGAGCAGTGAAGAAAATTAAAGTTCATTGTCACAACTAAGGCTTTCTTCTGGAAATCACTTTTCAATTAAAGCAATAATGGTGTACACTCATCACTGACTACAAGCACAGTAAAGATAAAATTAAAATACTTATGACCAAAAATCTTATTTAATGATGTATCAGTTTAAAGGGTATGGACTGAGGCTTTATGAGCACAAACTTTGTGATTTGCTGAGAATCAGCAGTAGGAACAACTGAAGTTACAAGTCTGTTATAATACTAAAACCCACGTTACTTCAAAATAAATACTTACAAGAAATTCACTTACATATTTAAGCTAAATTTTCTTTGAATCAGAAAATTACACCTATCACTCCATTTGACAAGTGAGCAGTTAATGCAACTAAGGGGAATTAAAAGTTTCTTTTTCCCTTTTTATGTAAAAAATAGGCGAAGAGAACACATATAAACTGGATTTCCTTCAGCATGGAACAAAATTTATCAGCTCACAGAAACTGATGCAGTGCTAACAAAATTAAAATTAGCAAACTATTAAAATTTTACAATGCCACCAGCTGCAAGGTACTGTGGTAAACTCCCCTCACAACAATGCAGGGAATAATACTGTTTTAATCTACTTGCCAAGACACAGACCATTGAAGTTTTAGCAATTTCAGCAATGGTAAACATAATCTAACAGCATTTCCTTGAACCAGATCCCAGAATTTTAAGTCAACGTCTATATCTCTTAGTCATGCATCACAAAAAACTATATATATGTATATATATACATATATATATATATTTTAATTCTACTGTGTACTTAGTGTGAAGGAATGCTCCTGTAAGCCACTTAGTGTGGATTAACGAGTGTACTAAGGCAAACTTTATAAACATAATTAAAATACCTTTGCATGAGTAGATTTCACTATAAGCAGGAAGGCTTGAAACAAAGTTTAGTACAATTGAAGTCCTACTTACTTAACTCCTCAAATATGAAGACTGAAAGGCTATGTAAAATCTGTGCACACCCAAAATACTGGTAAATACATTCTTGGGAGTACAGAATCATGAACTGCACAGGATGTCCTCAGCAAAATGATACAGCATAGCCCTAAACTGGTTACTTGAGAAAAAGAAAATCAATATTTTACTTTTCTATGTCTTGCAAATTGAAAAGAAATAATTCAGAAAAACAAATTGTAACCTGAAAGCTATAATAAAATCAAAGCTCAAACTGAGCTTTTTTTATTAACTGATTTCTGATCCTATTAGACTCATCTTCATTTTTTTTTATACATCAGGCCAATGAGATCCACTTAAAATTCAGATGTAGCATTGTTGACATACAAATTAAATTAAAATTGCTGTTTCCTTGAAGGGCCACGAAACCAAGAAGGAATCATTACAAATGTTCTGCAGATTATTCCAGTTAAAATGGAAAAGCTTAAGGACTTGTAATGAAAATGAAATTGGTATCTAAAACCACTTGAGTGTTTATGTTTACACAGACTTACTGAACTATTCAGATAAACTTTACACCTCAGACATGTCTGTAAAAGGGGTAACACAGACTACACAAATGAAAAAGATGTGAATTCTCCTGGGCAGTAACACTGTATCTGTAATAAATTTGAATGAATCATCCTCACCAGGCTTGCAGGATTTTTGTAGATGATTTTGCTGAGAAAAATCAAATGTCTCTCAAAAGACAAAACACAGAAGCAGTAGCAAACAAGCAGGAAAGCCAAACACAGCACACTATCACAACTTAGCCTCAAATGTTCCCACAAGAGAATTCATAAGGATACAAAGTGTTGCTTTCAGGAGAAAAAAAAAATTCTAGTAAGACTTTCCAAGAGAATTTGCTAATGACACTTTTCTCATGGTGCTGTCACACAGGAAACTTCTCAAATAAAATATATAGATTTCCAATGCATCCTTCCTTCCTAATTTATTCTCATGCAATGGCAAGAAACCAGCATGAATCCTCCAAAACAATAAAATCAGAGTTTTCACGTTGCAATGTTTTGGTAAGTAAGTTCTAGTATAGTATCTCTGACATGTTTCCAGCTAAATTGCTGCTGAACAAGCAGACAAAAATCACCTAGATTGGAATCATGAAGTCTAACTGTTAGCATAGTTAAAACAGACTTGCTTCATCCTAAATAATAAATACAACAGCCAAAAAATGAACTCAAAGGCATCACAGGAGATAGAAGAAGCACAAGAAAACTGTTTTCCTCGAGGGAATCACAGTCCTTTCGAAAAGTCATCCATATACAAAATAATTTGACCAAATTCTCAAAAGAATGACTTTTTACAAGCATGCACTTGCAGATCTTCAATACACTGATATAACACTGTATTTGATTCTGCATTGCTGAAATGGGCGTCAGGTCAGCAGAATAAAATTAAGCAGAACTTTTCCCTTTGGGGATATATACGTGGGGTGTTTCTAACATAAATTAATCCACTACGCATTTACAAAAAAAACCAAAAACCCACAAAAAAAAAAGAAAAAAAAAAAAAACCCCGAACAAAAAAAATATGCAGAAAAGACCAAGATGTGTGTAGAACTAAAGAAGGGTAGGAGTGGAGAAAGGAGGAGAAACTGAAGAAAAAGTGTGCAAGTACAGTATAGTACAGTATGCTAACTTCAGGTTCCTGAATTTAAAATGCAGCACGAGTTAAACGTTGACTGAAAACCAAGAGAAATGCCCAGTTAAAACACTTGTTGATCAGGCAATCAATAAGCTGGTAGTAGTACATGGATTGGGTGGCCCAGAGAAATCTCACGTCTCCCATGCTGTCAGCTTTGTTCTTCTTAAGGAAAACAGTCAAAGACTCAAAAATGCAGAGCCAAAAATTCATTATATATTCCACTAGTTTCACAAAAACCAATCACCCTGACAAATAGCTGTAGTTGATCTGAAATCGAAACATAAGTAAAAATAGGTTTTTATCTATTCCACATTTTTGACCTGGAAATATCAGGCATCTAGAAGTTTTGCCACTTTGCTTTAAAAAATTTTGCAGAAGTCTTCAGAAAGGGACCACTTTACGTACTTCAGTGGTGACATATTAAGGGAAAACTGCTAAAATTAACAGAAACACTCATTGCAATGTTAAGAAGGAAAACCAATTGTCCTCACTCCAAGGGAGCTCAAGACAGAACTTGAGTTTTCCCACCACATGGCTCCTCCCCACAAAGAAAACCTCTGCTTTAGTTATTTGCATTATACTTGACACATCTATGGCTTCAAACTCGCACAACACAGAGCTGGCATCCACATACCCAAGAACGTCTTTTGCTGGTGCCACCACATCCTAAATACCAGGATGTACAGATGTCAGCAGTGGAATGTCTGATTTTCTGAGTAACAGAATGACTGGTTTAGAACATTACTACTACCATTACAGACACTAGGCAGGCTCACATGGACTGACTCTGGCGAAAAATCTTAACAGCTGTAGTAATGGAAAGCCTTAAACTAGCTCAGAGAAAGCACGAGCATGTCATCATAGAACTTTAAATTGCTATTGATTCTTCAGAATATCACTCTCCCAAAAGAGCTGTATTCAAGGAAGAATATTTTTTTAAGTCCCTTTTTATTCATTTATTCTGTGTTAGGCTACCAGTGTGCCTGTTACAACACTGACAGGGCCCAGCTCGATGTGAACACAAGGGTGGAGTATGAACAGTATCAGAATATGGTCTGAGATATCTTGTTTGTATCAAACCACCACAACGACTGATGAAACTTTCTACTGCCTGGCCAAAACCACAACACTATATGATAACATTGGAGTAAACCTAAAAAATACTGAGATGCTGTGCAGACCATTAGTAGTTCACCTTATCTTAGCAGAAACCTATCACGCTCAGAAGCTGGAAATACAGAGATGCTCATACTGTCTAATTCATGCAGAGGTTTTCAGAAGTGTTCTTGTCAGTCTCCCCAGATGCTTTTTTCCTCCTCCAAACTCCAATTTTCTGACAAATATTTTTAGCCTGTATTTCTTATCCTAATCTTGATTTTGAAATATTCTACACATGTGTAATGAGTATAAAAACTGTAATTTTGCAATAGTACGTATAATCTCAATACACAAAAGTAGTTTTCCTCTCCATTTTACAGATCCAATGTGACTGTGTTCAATTCAGTTTATGTAATATTTTTTTCCCTTCCTTGAGTTATTTTTGTAGAACCTTTGCTATTATAGAGTTCTTTGCACTCAGGCGATGAGACCAAGCACTGATTTGAAGTAGATGAATGGAGAAATTCAGAAATGTATAATTGCTGCAGGAAAGGAGAGAAAGGAAAATGTACTCAAATACTCACTTTGATGAATCTATGAAGTATATTACAAGAGCACCAATACTAAGAGCGAAGACTAAGACAACCTACAAAAGAAAAGAAAAGAGTAATTATTTAACACCATTAACCATAATATCTTTTACATAGAAAACCAAAAAAAAAAGACAACAAAAATAAATCATAAGCTAGTTTAATTTCAGCTCTTATTTTCTTTAGGAAATTAGTGCTACTTGAGCTTCAAACATTACATATTTTCATAGAATGCTTTCTCGCATTAAAATGAGACAAAAAAATCTGGCTTTACCAGAACTCTTCTTCAGGATTGCTCATTGGTACATAAACCAAGAGTGACCAAATTCCATTTATATATATGGATGTGAAACCCACAGGAAAACTGTAAGAATGCACTCTGCCCTACCTGTTGGAATATTCCAAGATAGATACAAACACTGTTTCAATCTGAATCAAACCTGCTCCACAATTTATTATCAATCCATTTTAAGTGAAGTCTGATTTTTTTTAAAAACAAAATTTTAAAGAGTGCTGAGTGTTCTGAGAACACAGAGCTTACAATTTTGGCAAAAAATTTTCTTTTCCCAAACCAGTTTTAAACACAGCTATTCACTTTAAAACAATTTAAAGTCAAGTATTAGTGGTAATGTTTTACCCTGCATTCTGTGGAATCATTTCTATAGTAACAGCACCCTCAAAGCCGCTATTAAATATAGGTATCTCTTAAAAAAAAAAAGAAAGAAAGAAAACAGCAATAACAAAACAATAAAAAGCAAACAATCTATAAATAGCAGAAGAAAGAAAAGAAGAAAAAAACAACCCCAAAAAAGCCACAGGACAAAAGAGATTTACCCTATGGCAGGAGTTTTGGGTTGCAGAATGCTGAGATGGCCACTTAATGCTGGAAATGAAATTTTAAAAACTAAGATTGTAATCCATTTGGGACTCTATAAATACTCTTCTTATTCATTCAAGTTTCACAAAGCACACAAGGGCTTTGTAAAACTTTTATTTTCCTTTTCACATAGCAAGTCCTGAGTAATGACTTTCAGTCATTGACTCTGACACAAAGGAGTCCTGTAGAGCAAACCCAGCAAAACACTGCATCAGCCTTATATTTCAGTTATAGCTAGTCCTTTGTTAATCATCACTGTGCTGCCTAAATCTTATAGAGATTCTGGGTGAGACTTT
The DNA here is from genome assembly GCF_028769735.1 of Zonotrichia leucophrys gambelii. Taxonomy (NCBI): domain Eukaryota; kingdom Metazoa; phylum Chordata; class Aves; order Passeriformes; family Passerellidae; genus Zonotrichia; species Zonotrichia leucophrys. The sequence goes on from NC_088176.1 coordinate 22,557,429, forward strand.
CCTAAACACTTAAGGCTTTCAGATGTTCTGAGACAGTTCATGTAACTGCCACTAAAATGCATATTATATATATATATATATATATATATATATTTATATACACACCTGATTTAAAATCAAGGCTAATTTTCACTTCTATTGCCTTGAAACACATACCTAACATGATACATAATGTCTCAACAAACCACAGAAAGGGTATCAGAACAGAATGGAACATTAAACTCCTTTTTTTTTTACCTGCTAGCAGAGAAACACATTTTTCCTTTGCTAAGTGATACGGGACTTGAGCTGAAATTGAAACCATCAAGTGTGTGGGAAAAACAGAGCCTGAACCAACCAGGTTAAAGTCATAATAAAATAAATAAAAAAAATAGATTTCAACAAACCCCAAACTCTTTATGCTATATGATAATGTCTCAGATGTAAGTTTTTTGTATTCCCATTTAGAGAACGTGGAGTGTAAGTTGGTTATTCAGACCCAGGATGACAATTACTGAGTTTGCTCTAGTGTTCCCTAGATTGCCAGGGGAGATAATATCTGTTTTAGAGACCTTACTAGGCTGGAGGGGTGTCACAAACATAGACCCATACCCCAAAGTCACAGCAACTCAAATCTGAGGGAGGGAAAAGCACACATGTATGTGAATTACTGCCTTTCTTCTTAACTAGGCCATGGCAAGAAGTTTGCTTCCTTTGTTTATTACTTCAATGTGTTTGCCAAAACACTGCAATTGCTACACATCTATTATAACCCTCTGTACAGAAGGAAAGAATCCTTTAATTTATAATAGCTTGCTGTTTGTATAAGATTGAGAAATGTGAACTCATTTGCTAACAGCTATACTGACTAAGCACTTACTAACAAATTAAAAATAAACACCAACATGATTAAAGAAAGCAGGGGGAAATACATGGAATAGTTGCTGCACATCTCTAAATCTTTCATAAAAAAAGGAACAGAAAAATCCAGCCCCAGATTTAAACAAAAATGAAGAATGTCTTTTTATGGCAAGAGTCAGAGAAGCTGCAGATAAAATCCATCTAAGGAAAACTAAAAATGTTTTGACTGATTCCAAGATGTTCTAGAAGAGCTTTGACTGCAGTCAAAATTTAGGCATCCACAATAAATACAAAAAGAAAAAAGAGAAAGAAAAAAAGGGGAGTTTTGATAAAGGTGTAACAGCATAATAATACTGCAGGCAAGAACCAGCTCTGAGAAACACTGTCCCAAATAGGCTCAGGCCCCAGCCCATGTAACAAAGGGACAATCCAAGGGGTGGCACTGTTCCCCCTGCAACTCCAAAACTGCACTATTGAAGAAAAAAGGGAAAGCCAGAAGGCTGGTTCATTAGACAGGAGGGCTACAGTTGTTAATGAAGAGACTCTAGAGCAGGAACTTCAGACTCTCATATGCTGTAACACTTGAACATTCTGTGAAAGTTGAAACAGAACTCTTTGAAGTTTCAAAGGCAAATTCGTGCTTATACAAGATTAAATTATCCAAACATAATTAATACAAAATAGCATAGAACTCAAGAGGCAAAGAAGAAAATCAAAAAGGAATAATCATCTCTTTTTATTTTCCTCCAAAACTGAGTATTAAAATAGGACGTATGCAGTGAAAAAACAAAGAAAAAAAACAAACCAAAAACTTTCAGAAATCTGTAACCCCTAACACCTTGGGGCATCAGAGAGTTCTTATTTTTTCTGACAACAATCTCTTCTGTACTGTTCTTCAAAAATGTTTCTTTCAAACTCTTATTCTATGGTTAAATTATTCTACTCAAAAGCCACTGTAATCCTTAGAATATAGTAGGTTTTCAGTTACTAATATTTTTTGAAATTTACTTGGTTTTCATTTCTACATTCACACAGTATAATCTCTTAATAAGATACTCAGTTTTATCAACTATGATTTTAAAATAAAATTTCATTTGTTTTTATATTTATAATTAGTTATGGAGAACACTAATTAGTTCCTGTATACATAAAGCTAAAGCCTCAATGATCCATTAAACTTTTGTTACAAATGTCTGCACTACTAAGATGTGAATAGCCTGATGTTTTGATCTATCTTGGATGAAAATTCTCATGCCTTAAATATAAACCCCAAATGTCCTTTAACCATCAAATAAGAGATCAATTGTAGCTCTTTTACAGACAGACAGAATTTGCTTGTCCAGATTTGTTAGGAATGAAAATCATAAAAATCTAAGGATCCACCTGCTTCAGGTTACATTTCAGAACTTATCAATTCCTTCTAGTTTGGCAATCCCAACATTACTTTGTAGACTCTAGGAGATGCACCCACACCTCTGCAATTTAACAGAAGTAAGACCTTCTTGATCATAGAAGATGCAGAGTATCTTACCTAAAATTGCCAACTCTTAGTAACTGAGTTAACTTAATTGCTAACTTAGATACTTAATTGCTAACTCTGAGTTACTATATCTTCATTTTGAGCTTGAAGCAACTAAAACACTAAATCCAAATTTTGCAATTTTTATAGCCACATTAAAAACTTTTCAGAAACCCAGACTTGAAAATCTTTTACAAGATTTTACATGCAAGTCATTTCCTTTCAGTGACATTTTACAATTTTGTTTTTTGTTTACTGCTATTACACAAAAAGGAGTTAACTAAAAAGTTCATCAGCTATTAAATTTTACAGTAACTAATTTAGCCATCAGCACACAATAAAAACAGTACTGTAAACTTGGCAGCTTTACAAGATTTTTTGCTATATAAATTTTCCCCTTCAGCAAAGCTCATAGAGGCTTACATTTTCCAAGACAAGTCTGAGTTTATTCAAAAGAGGTGGTGAAGGGGAGTAGGAAATGATTACCTGATAAAGCAGAGGGCAGTAAATTCTCCGTAAACTTCTGTCAGAAAATTCATAGCAAGGATTTAATTTTAAAACCAAAAGGCATCAAAGTAGTCCAGCAAGAGCTCTGACTGATGACCATGAGTAATCAGAAGTCTTGGTTATTGTCCTTAGTCCTACCATTCCTGTGATGTGTGACAAGCACACTATTTGACCTCTCCAGGCTCTCAGTTCTCCCTCTTGCTTGCATTTGGCAGGAATACTCCATGTCAACCCTTTAGGGCAGCCACTCCCTTCACTACAGGTGTTTGCAGTGGATCTTGCACAGCTGAGAGCTCTCCTGAGGCCACAGCAACCACCAAGACCCCAAACAGGACATGGCATCAGTGGCAGCAGCACTGCCTATGACAGCAAAGGGGCTTTGTGCATTAAAGGGTTTTATTTAGGTAGAAAGGTGTCAGTAACTCTGTGATAAACTTCTTGCCAATTTTTCTGGAACTATCTTTTTGGTACCATAAAGTCACTACCCAGTATAATAAGGTTTTTAGTTTATTACTAAAATTCTGTACTTATGGTAAATATATCTTTAAAAATACAGTTAATATGTAATGCATCTCTTTTTACAGACTTGAATAATATTGATAAGAAATATAGAAACAACGTTATTTCTGAGACAGAAAGCAGATAAGAGCAAACAGAGAAGAGTTACCAAAAAAAAAAAAATTGGCACATGTTTAATTCCCAAATATCTAATTTATGCATCAGAGCAGTAATTTGGGAATATCTGAAAGGTGCAAGTAAAAGCCATGGTAAAGGCCTGAATCACTGTGAGCTTGCCTAACTACTCATGACTGTAGTAAGTAACTGATGTAATAGGTCACTGGGAATAGAATATGAAACATCTCTGAATGAAACCATACTAAGGAGAATTAGCAAATTCAGTGTCCCTGCCACAAGCTCTGTTTTCTTCTCTCTCCAATAAAAGATTCAGCTTTCTTGCATAGACTTGAACAGACTACATCTCATTTGGGCAGACTGCTTTTTATAAGGAATGCTGTGAAATCAAAATTAAGGAATTATTAGAGTACACATCAAAACAGAAATATAAAAAAAACAAACCAAAAATTAAACAAATAAACAAAAAAAGGACCTCTATATACTCTGCCACACACAGTTTCAATATGATTTGAGGAAAGATTGTCAAAAAGCATTTTTGCTGTCATCTGTTCTGTACAGGCTTCAATATATGTTAATATTTCATCTTCACTTTGTTTTCTTGATACAGATTGGGGTTTTTCTCAACTTTCTACTGACATATTGACAATAAAATGAAAACTTCTGTTAAATCTATAAATGTGAAAAGACTGAGATTTCCTAATTAGTTAAAAAATACAAGACAAAAAGTCCCATCTGTTAATGGTGCTCTGTAGCTTGAAGTTAATTAGGTTTGCTGGGAAAGTGCCTGGCAATATGACCAATTAAAACACATGCAACTTTTCCAATTCAGTATCATTAGTCAAAAAAAAAGCAGTACCTTCTATCAAAATGTGCCACTTTCTGGAGCAAGTGATGGCATTGTATGTCTGTAAATATCTGCATATTTGAGGGGCTTTTCTGCTCCCCAATCTAAAAGGCTCTTCCTCCTGATTACCTAGCAGTCGCCTAATTAAGGTCAAATTCACTCTTTGTACATTGGTAGAAGAATAATTGTGGATGTGTGACTGGTTCTACATCCACGCTGAGCAAAAGCATTTTGTTGGCGACCATCACCCGCCCTACTGGGGATGTCAATGCTCTCCTTTCCAAGCTCCTCACTGTCTCACTGCAGATTAGGGCTGCCAATAATCCTACTTGTGTCAGGCATGTTGTTTTAGAGACACCAGCGATGAACTGTCAATCAGATCCTGCAAAAATGAAACCAACCAGCTCAACTGCAGAATTGTGCAAAGGCCAAAGAACCCAGGGAAGGGTCCCCGGTCATGTACTGCACTGCACCAGAGCAGCTCTTATGCTGGTGGCTGATAATACAAGACAGAAAAAAAGAATAGTGGTAAAAATACCAGAGAAGAATAATACAATAGGGTAAACAAAATGCTGTGTCTTTAAAATGCTAAAATCAGAAAAATACCTCTGAAGTAAATGGTTTAAGGTAAGGAAACCACTCAAACAAGATCTCAAGAAAAAATGCAGCCCCAAATGTGGACCTTCTGAGAATTTAGGCCTCTTCCTCCAATGCACAGTACATTTGTACAATATTATACATATTAACAGTACTCTTAAAGGGAGCTCAAGCTTTACTGCCATGCCATAAGAAATTACTGAAAGGAAGTACATTTCTTTGTGAATGAATCACTTTAAGGATGACATTTAATGAAATTATTTACCTTATACATTCAAAATTAATACTAGATTGTATGGCAGACAAAAGGAATCCTCACATTCCTCAGTTATTTTGACATTAGTCTGACATGCAACCTACACAACAGACAGTCATGCCAATAAATGTTCAAAGAAGAAATAGAGAACGAGGTTACTCCTCCTTACTAAAGTTTTATAATTGAATAAATTGGTAAATTTTCAGATTTCGTGTTACTCAGATTTCCTGCTACAATTTCTCAATTTTCAAAGAGCAGAACTCCACAAACACAGAAACAAGTAACCTCCCATTTGAACTGTATAGGTTCTCAGTCACCAGAACTCACACATACAGCAAAGGTAGATACAGCTGTGCAAGTATTTGGCTTCAGTAAAGCCTAGTAAATTTTCATTCAAGAAAAAGACTGAATCAAGAATGCTGAAATCATTCAGCACACAACAGAGCATTTGAATGCTTGTCAAAGAATGTACTTTAAAACATTATGAAAACAAGACACAGAAGGGAAAAGACTCACTGCTAAATGCATCTGACAGGCTGCAAAAGGAGTTTGCTGCTGCAGTACTAACATCACAGCTCTCACCTTCCATCTACCATAACCTAATGTGGGTTTTCTCTTAAACTTTTTGTATTATATTATAAGAAATGCAATTTAGCACTTCCATTTCCAGACTAAGAGTATAACAATTTCTGGTACTTGCAAATACATTGGTCAACTTCTACTGTAAGTCTAGAAAAATCCATAACTGTTTCATAGACTTCTAAAGGGAGGTAGCCATCAACATGACTTTTTTAATAGAGACACTAAACCTTCGACCATTCACATGAGGATTTTCAGGAGCTCACTGCTCCTCAAGTCATGTTCTCTCCTCAGCAAACTGGCACAGCTTAATGTCAACTATATCAGAAGCTTTCTGTGACAATTAGCAGGGATATCAAACACAGGACCATCAATGAGGAAAATGAGCAAAAGGAAACTACATGATGTAGGAAGGGGAGAAAGTTGGCAATAGAGCTCAAGAGCCCAGTATTTTTGAAAGTCACCTTTTCAAGCATCTTTTTCCTCCTTTTTCTCTGCCATTGTTTGTCCTTCAGTCATTTTGCCAAATTTGATAGCATTGACTGATAGCTACAGGAAAATCTCTCTCAAACCAATCTGCTTTTAAGATGAAAAAATTGACTTTTTTTATCACTAGGAATAAATCTAAGCCTACTTAATCATCCAGCTATACGTGAGAATTCGTCAATACAAAAAGCTGCCTTTAATTAGTGTACAAAATAAAACTATAAAGTGCAAGTCTGAGCATTGTAAATTGTAGCACTCACTAAATTTTAGTCATTTTAGTAATTTAGTCTGAAGAAGTCTGATAGTTCTAAAACAAAGGCATGAACCTCAATAGTTTTACAGAGGTATGTCAAAACATAATTCTTATCAGACCTCTCATTTTCCAACAGCAACAAATAAAGAGAAAATGTGAGCTCTTGTGGTTTTTAGACTAATTTGAACTGAAAAGCCTGCCAATTAATTATTTGATACAGTCATTTATCATGAGATGTGAGTTCTCCAAATAATTAGAAAATAAAGTTTTGCAATTTTAAGGGAGCAGCTAAACCTAAAGTAGACTGTTCAGGGTAATGGTGACTTTGGTTTATGGGTCAGCATTCACCCACACTAAGAAAGCCATTTTCAGTGGCTTTGAAATAACATGGAACAAAAGTTCATACAGGTGTTTCAGCAACTTGAAAAAACATGAACACATATTTTCCTTTTATCTTAGGTAAAATCTGCATAAGCATAATTATATGTTACTATAGGTCAAATCTTGATTCGCAAGACTGCACTGATATGCAGACCTTGATATTTCAGAGAAAGACAAGGAGGCCTTTGATGCCATCAATTACAGGCACTGGTGATTTCCATACTGTAATTGTCAAGGTGATGGCATGTTGTGAATATTGTTAATCTGGAATTATGATTCAACACTATCTACCAAATGATAGGAAATTTACATGAGGTATGAAATTAAATCAATGATATGCGACTATCACTAAAGACCAATGCAGAAAACAAATGATGCAGCAAGCAAAAGTAAAAGCTATTTTACACAACAAACCTTTTCTTGCAGTGAATGTTTTTTTCTCAGTGGTAGGACGGAAAGACTAGTTTCTCTGCTAGGATGCAAAGACTGATTTATACAGCCAACCTGCTCCCTGCATTTTCTGTTTTGCTATGTAGTTATAATTTTAAAACTGCAAGCTTTATTGAGAACCTTTTTCTATATGTCCAAAGGTTTGCCTCTTTATTTTTCATGCAGGCACCATTTTGAGGCTAGAGACGTAGGAAATCGCCTACCATCCCACCTGCTTTACAGGGTCCTTTATAAAGGTGTAAGAATGAAAGGCCACCAAGTTCATTATGGTGTGGTCTTATTCACAGGCATAAAAGAGGGTGGAGAATGAGGAACATCCAACTTCAGCTTATATTCTGTTTCATAAATGTCAGCTGGTACATAATTTTTCCGATTTTCTGCATTCTTGCTTCAGCCTAGCTATAGTCTCTTTCCAAGGCACTTCTGAAAACCACCAAAAAAACAAATTTGGAAAAACTACCAGGCAATCACACACTTGTCATGGTAAATAAGATTTATAAGATATATTCTTACAACTCCATGTCTTTATGTTAATATGGAGTTTCAGTTGACATTTTAACAACATTACAGAATGGGTAGAAGTTGAAAGTACATAATGGATTTGAAGGTTTTTTTAAGCATTGCCAAAAAAAAAAAATATTTTTCGTGAACTATAAAAAACATCCAGGAGCAAACCTTGTGAAAGACAAAGTGGTTTTCTCTGAATAAGTACCGCAGAACCTGGCTGAGATTCCTGTAAGGTAAATTATGCCATTGAAGTGTAAACCCTTTTCTTTTTTCTTTTAATGTGCTTTCCTTCCCTGCCTCCTGAAACTCTACTTACTATTGAGCTCCTACAGAGATTCCATCCAATGTTGCTTTATTCAAAAACCATTTTATTTTAAAATAGGTCACCTTTCTAGAATCTATTCTTAAACAGAAAGTTTGAAAAGCAGATGTCAATGAAATTACCTTTTTAGCACATCTTTATCTGTAACAAGAGTTTAAGTCTTCAGCTTGGGACAGGAAGTTTCTCTGTCCCAGCTGTAGGCCCAGCTGCTTTCCTCCACTGTGCTACATCCACTTCTCTGATGCTCAGCCTCCCCTAAAGATACTGTTCTTGTCTAGTAAAGGAAAAGTTGGCAGGTAAAAGAGAAAGACCATCAGGGTGAGTGAGTGGACTATTTTGGTTTTCTGCCAAACCAAAATCTCATCAATTGGGTTTTGTCAATGACCTCCTCCCTCCTCTGAACCACTTCACTGCACTTACAGCCCCACACACAGGACCAAAAAGTGAGAAAAAAACAAGAAAAATTTTAAAAGTAGTCCAGTGACACTTAAGAAATGGCAATAACACTTGAAAAGTGTTTATACCAAATCTGAAAATGAGAAATATTTATACTGCAGTGATGACACTGCACAAGAAGGAAGACTATCAAGTCCTAATGCTAACAAATAATTTGTTTTCTCAACAGCTTGGCTGATGTGCTTCCTTTCTGACTCTCAGGCAGAGTTGGAAGACAGAGCTTTCAGCATTCATAATTTCAAACACTATGTTAAAATTCCATTTTGCTGATTGCCTAAAACGCCAGAATGCCTCTCTGATCAATCTTACAACAAAGACCCATGTAAAAGTGTGTCAAGGCAGACTGCTGACTCTGAAAGGGAGTCCAGGTACTGATTCATTAACGCCACTGCCAGCAGCACTGACGCATTCCTTGGAGATATCTTGCTCAAGCAGTCTCTCAAGCCATAGTTTAGTTTCTTATCATGGTTACAGGTGTATTAGACACCAGGAAGACCAAGCACCCAGTCACATGTGCTTACAGGACTGAAATCAAAGCTGCAGCTCTCTCTTAACTATAAGAACTAGAGTAGGATGTCACTAGTGACAAGACCATGTTGCAGGGCTACTCCACAACATAAAACATGGGCATGAGGAAAGGCTGCTGTGGAGGAACAGAGACTTTGCTAGAACAGGTGACACGGATTTTGCACAGACACTCTGCACAGAGAGTGTAAGGTATAAGCTGCTCAGTAACCAAACAAACTGTCTTATTTTTGACCAGTTCTTGAGTGAATTAAAAGCAAATGACCAATGCACTGAAGAAATAGAGCACCTGTTTGTTGTGGTTCGTGTTTATTGTTAAAGGGTCCATTCTACTATCCCCCCCACTTTCTAAAAATGGAGCAAGATTTTAAAAGCAATCATCTTTCACCTCAACAATCTTGACACTAAAAAATGTTTGGTCAAGTTATTACCTCATCATTTTTTAACATCAATGAGTCAGTTATTAAATAGTTCTCATTTTGTCCAGGAGCTTTTAAACTCTGTGGCCAGGTCAATGTTCATGTATTTGATGTTCACTCTCCAGTCTCCTGGTGTATACACAAACTAAAATGAAAAATGTACATTACCCAAGTGCACTGCTATTCCTTTTTCACAGAAAAAAAAAAAAAAAAGAGAAACTGTTATTAGTCTGATCTCAGAGCAAAGTGTTCTCAGTACATGAACAGCATTTGCTCATGTTGACACAAAGTATGAGGATTTTACCATCTTTTTGTATTTGTTCACATGCACAAAACACTGTCTCCAGCAGACTGATGAAAAGCTCATTCTTTCATCTTTTTTACAATAGAAAACATTTTAGTGGACAGAAGTTCCTGCCTTCAATTCAAGCTCCTGAAGATTCTTCACTGTGATGCAGAACTCAAAGGAGATGCTGAAATACTACTTCCAAGAACACTCTCATATAGTAGTGGAAACCACAAGAGTTAAAGGGGTTTTGCATATTTTAAGCTCAGACTGTCCATGGGAGTTTAGGATCTCGATTGCTGTAAAACTCCCTAGGGTTTGCATGACGTGGCTGTGGTAGTAGGGCAGGGGGCTGCAGGGGTGAATTCTGAGAAGCTGCTGGAGGTTTTCCTACACTCAGCACTACTGTTGCTAAGGCTGAGCCCACCAGGGATGGTGGGGACTCTGTGGAGGCTGTGTCAGGGAAAAGGCAGGAAGCAAAGCACAGACAGACCAAAACAAGAAGGAAAATAATATACACAGCATATCCATTAACTTCTATTTAACTCTTAAATCCCACATATTGAATTCACCTGTTTATAGAATGTACATGTTCTTCACACTATTTCTTTCACACCATGTGGACTGACACAGTTGAAAAGTAGGCCATGCAAGTTCCACATGAATAGTGTACTTCAAAAATTGTCCTGGCAAGCTGTTTAAAGAGTCAGGTTTTTCTCTGCTAATCCTTGCGCAGGAAGATGTGTTTCGAATCTGAGACCTATATGTTTGAACTTCTAATTGGACGACCACAATTAAGCTTGATTGTATGAAAACTGAACCTGTTCTGAAAACATAAAAACATTTTTTTTAAAATAGTAGCTTCATAGTTATTTTGAATTCTTCTGCTTATTGTATGTGTGACTAAAATTCACTCCAAGTCCTACTTTGAGTCATGAACTTAAGAGAACCTGGATTGTCTTTTTTCCTGCACCAAATCAAACTCAATTTGAACCAACAACTGACACTCAGCCATCTTCATTACCCTATTTTTCACTGTGATGACGAATTGAAGCTCTTTAATGATCTATCACAGCTAATATGTGTTAGTCAGCTTTTAACGTCACTGCAATAAAGTTGCATAAGCCATGAACTTAAGAGCTCCTTTAGTTGCAATTTCATGGACTGAGGTTTATAATACATCCATATGTTTCAGGTTTTTTCACCATATAGAAGCAACTTGCCATTTAAAACCAATCAGTCAAAACAAATACTTCTTAATCAAATTCCTTCTTTTTTTCAGCTGAATTATATTGCATTTTTTCATTGATTATTGTATGAGTTTCCTGAGTTTTATATCATTTCTTGGATTTCTAATTTGGCGAGGCCTGTAGAGTTGAATAATATGACAATATTAAATATAAAAAAGATACAAGCAATGTTGTAAATTTGAATGCCAAATATGATATAAATCAGTGTCAAAATAAGACACTTGCTCAGACATCTCAACAGATGAAGCTGTGGTACACTAGGCCTAACTGGTATACACAGAGACCAAAAAATTACATTTAACAACACTCGTAACACTTGAAAAATGAAAAGTATTTCTCTTTGTATACTATTTTTTTCCATTTAAGAACAAAGACAACTTACTGGCATCATTCAGTTCTGAAAGCTTATTAAAACCTCAGTTAAAGGTACATTTTACAGCAGGAAAGTATTGTCCCTCTGCATTCATCAGCTTGATACACTGTTCCATCCAGTAAGTTTTTCTTTTAAAATCTACTTTTGGCACAACCAAAATTATGTAACCTGTATGAATTTTTCTATATTATTTGGAATAAAAAAGATCAAAGTCTTATTTCAACCATTTCAAAACCCCATTTGAAATTTTCTTTTATTTCAGAACTTTTTTTTGTATTATAATAAATAAAAGTTACTTGATGAATAAGAAAATTATTTACTGCTTTGTGCAAAATAAAGTAGTACCAAATGCAACTTTAATTGTACCAACTTGTCAGACATCACAAAAATAACCTGCCTGACATATATTTCCACCACTCTCATTATTCTTTTACTGTCTCTACTTTGTTTCCAAATGAAACTGATTATTACTGCTAAAGCATTATCCATCTGGAAATATATCTTCTCAAGGGCCTTGCTGATTTACTATCAACAACTAATTTCCTTTGTGAGTTTCCACTTTGCAAAGGCACTCATTAAAATTCACAGGTTTAAATGTTTAGTTTGTTCTCCTAACAAACACTGCAAAATGCTGTTGGGGCAAGAAAAATAATAAACCTTCCAAAGTATCTTATGAATAAGCTACAAAACAGAGTACATTATCAGGTTTGACTCATTGTTTTTAGTTCCAATATGATGTCACAGCATAACAACGTAATTAATGTATAATTAGTAGCACCAGTAGCAAAAGGATCGCTTTGGATTATGTGAACAAAACCGTATCTCTTCTGCCTCAGTGTATGCCTTTTATCTACTCTGCATAGCTGCTACAGGGGCAAAGAGAAACAAATTTTGTTTGACTTCATGAGTTTTGGAGTGACATTGAAGTTAAAAATCCCCTGATAGGTCCAACTTGAATTTATACTCAACAGCCAACTGTATCTTTATTCTAATGTAATTTTTCTGTCAAGCAGTATCTAACTTCAGTATATACTATCAAATATCTTCCAAACCCTTATTAAACTTTTAAAAGCAAGACACGTACAGAAATTTACCTCATACCATCATAATTAACTTTTAGCAATATTTTTTGTTCTGTTAAATTACATTCCACAAACTAAAGAGAAGGGGCAGCCATTTTCTTTTGTTTCCTCTATTTGTACATTTCTTGTACATCAGCTCCCGTTCTCCTTTCTTTTGTTGCCTTACATTCACAAACACAGAATCACAGAATAATGAGGTTGGAAGAGACCTCTAAGATCATCAAGTCCAACCTATGCCCTAACACCTCAGCTAGACCATAGCACCAAGTGCCATGGCCAGTCTTTTTATAAACACATCCAGAGATGGTGATTCTATCACCTCCCTAGGAAGGGCATTCCAGTACTTTACTATTCTTTTGGTGAAAAACTTTTTCCTAATATCCAACCTACACCTTTCCTGATGTAGCTTGAGACTGTGTCCTGTGGTTCTATCAGTTGCTGCCAGGTGGAAGAGATCAACCCCACCTGTCTGCAACCTCCCTTCAGAAAGGTGTAGAGAGCAATAAGGTCATCTCTAAGCCTCCTCTTCTCCAGGCTAAACAACCCCAGCTCCTTCAAACATTCCTCATAAACAATTTTTCCACACGCATTCTCTCCTCGAAAGATGTTCTTTAGATTTTTAGGTAACAAGATTTTGTGCTCCATGTATCTAAACACTCTAAACAGGTTTGCCTTTGGCATGACAAAGGGCAGGGTCTGACTGCAGCGTGGAGCTTGTCAGCTGGCTGCCCCTGCCTCCCCAGGCTAACTGGCCAGAACTGCTCCTTGGCAAACCTGCTCGCCCTGCCTTTAATCTCCGTGCAGGGCTGGCTGAACACAGAGCACATGCATTGCATAAGACTTGGCATTACACAATTATTCAAAAGAGTGGAGGATAAGGATCATTTCATTGAACATACTCACAATAAAAAGCAAACTTTACATTAAAAAAAGGAGACTATGTTTCCATTAACTAAAAAAGGTAAAACAGGCCGTGGGCTTTGACAGATACTTGTTTTGCAAGGCATTAAAGTCCAGACTAGTTTAAGACTTAGAAGACAAATCTGTATTTTGATTTTAACCGATCTGATAACCATGTTCTCTACTGCTTCTAAGACAGAGATATACATTCATACAAGCTCTCCGTTCTCACAAAACCCTGGGGGAAGATTATCACTAATAAAGCCTGGCACTTGGTATGTGCTAATATTCAGCTGTACCCAGTAGAATAGCACTGAAAAAACATTTCCCTCAAAATCATTTTATTTCTAGAAAATATTCAATTTCTTAAAATAACATCAGCTAGGTATCAACCACACTTTTTCCTTCAGTTTCAGTAAGCAACCTGCTCTGGAATATTTTGATCTCTACTGTGTCTAGACCAACACAGCAAAGCGCGACTTGAATTTTTGAATATACCACTGGCAAATAAACATGGTGATAGATACAGAATCCAGTCTTGTACGAATAACCTAAGTAGGAGACATCATTTTCAGGATATGTCAATAAACCAGATCATATCCAAGGCTACATCTAAGACAACTACATATAGTGAAGCTATATGAAGATCAGCAGCTCCATGGCAACATCACACACAACAAACTTCCCAAGAAATCAGATAAATAGTCAAACATCAAATATATAGTAAGCTCCATCTGCCCTTTCTTTATTGCCAGACGTACCTCATTTGCTCTACATAGAACTAGGTTTGATACCCCAGTACTACCAATTATACTTTAAAGAACAAAGCTGATTCATTCTGCCTTGAAAATAACATCTGTGCTGGGTTAATGAACATGTATCACAGATGCACAAGTAGCACTCTCCTGGTGTTTTCCAAACTGAGTAATGGTAATGTGGGAGTTTACTGGGTAAACTAAAGGCAACAAGCATTACTCAGCTGCTGAGGTCTGTCACCCTTCTCATGAAACGCTACTTTTACGTGTAAAATTTCTCATTGAAACAGAGCTATTTGCAAGATTGTGTATGAAGTCTGAATGGGGATAGATGTGCATGTTGCTTTTTTCAATGCAAACATGCACAAAGTTCACGCAAAACTCTACTCAGCCAATGTGAACATCCAACGTGGATGTTCACTGCAAACTTGTACACTTTTGGCACTTGAAACACATTAAAGAAAGGAAGAGTTATGAATAATATAGTTGTGATACTGAGAAATAGTTATTTTAGAAAAATTAAGATGCTACAGTATTTAAGATTAGCATGCCCTGACAGATATCCACACTTCTAAGCACTATATCATGAATATGTCTCCCAGATCCCAGTTCTAGTCACACACTTGTCTTTAGCATTTCTCTGTATTGAAGGGCTTTTTTCATCTATGGATGGAAACTCACAAATTTATTTGCAGGTCTCCTTGATTAACATGACTTTGACTCCAATTTTAAACTGGTCTGGTAATTCATTAACTGCTTTTACAAGCAGCTGTGAACATTCTGGTTCAATGAGGTACAATAACTTCCAGAGCAGCAAGAGAAAAATTTTCATTCTAGAAATAATAATACATTTGGTGGCATTCAGTTTGTGTGAGTCACATCCATCTTCATTTATTATTCCCCCATTTTTAATCTCACCTGTTTAAAATAATTTTCTGTTCATTAAAATATTCATATTATTGGAATGCCATGAAAATTTATTATTTGATATTTATATTGAGTTTAAGATATTTCAAAAAATCCCCAATTTTTAAATTGTAAAAATATTTCATATTTTCATAAAGAGTAAAGAAGGACATACTCAGAATCAGACCTAATTGTGATTAACTAAGAAATTATCTAGCTAATGAGATTAACAAAGGGATTTACAGGCTTTCACTTACACGACAAAGACTGACAGTACACAAAGTTACAGGACATTACTTGTTCAACACAATATTTTAACACATTCTTCATCTTCTCTGCTTACACCAGAAATACTAATTTTTCCTTTGCTAAAACTTTTGAGAAGGTAAATATGAGGATGAGAATTGTCTCTTTTGAGAATCCTTTCTCTCATATATCTAGAGAAGGGCACAATCACATATACTAAGTTTGGTTGTTAAGTTCATGAATTTGAATTTATGGGCCACAGAAAAACAAGAAAGAAAACAAACTTCCAATATACTAAAAATACTACACATTTCAAATATATTCTAAAAAAATGTAAAATTTATTTGTACCTACAGTTCAATAAAAAATGAATTCTTGCAGGCTATTACAGAACGGTGAAACCAATTTGAATTTCTGAGCCTTTGTTCTTCCCCATTATTGCTTTATTTTTTGTTGAGGTTCATCTAATTAAAAACTTGATTACTTTAAATTAGGTGAAGCTTGTGTTTTTATTCCTTTTTTAGATGAGTGGTAGAATCCTTCTAGAAGCTTTAAAAGTATGCCCCTATAGACAATATGATGTTGATTCTGTGCTCACTTAAATTGGCATCTCTTTCCTCCTTCGTTCATTCTACAAAATCTCCTGTGTTTTTTTCCACTCACCCTGCTATGTTTTTGACCAATTTTTTTTGCTCTGCTTCCAACCCACACTCCATCTCCTGCCAAGGGAATTTTAAGTCATTAATTGCTGTCAGATTTCCATACTCACAACATTTAACCAAATTCAACAACTCATTCATCCATATTACAAAAAAATAAACGAAGGAAAAAAATAGAACTACTTGAGAATAATGGAGAGTGCTAGCTTTCTAGAGTTTGATAATTTTGCTTAGTACATAAATATACTGAAGGGATAAACATGCATTAATCAGGATTGAAATTACCATCTAATCACTTTTTTTTTCTACTGTAGCTCTTTACACATTTGCATTAATAGAATCAGAATGCATACAAGAAGAATGACCCAGTAGTGATCATGCACTCACTACATTGTGCTTACTTTTCAGACATACAATAATTGTTTGAAATGCAGAACTTCACCAAAAAACTGAATATCATCCTAACATGTCCATTGCCAGTCATCATGAAAAAGGCTTCCATAGAGGCCAGTGCAACAGGAACAGCTCTCCTGGAGACATTATGGAATCCCTGTCCTTGAAGGCTTTCAAGACTCAGTCAAATAAAGCCAGAGCCGATCTCATCTCTGGTAGTTTACTCCTGCAAGGATTCATTCTGAAAAAGTTTTAGAAAGTTGTCTCAGCTGTATGTTAATAATCACTTGTGGAGTCCCTAAGTGGAGGGGAATGAGCAGCCCACAATCACAAAATCATAGAACACACGGAGCTGGAAGGGACCCATCAGGATCACCAAGTCCAACTCCTGGCCCGGCACAGGACACCCCGAGAATCACACCATGGGCCCAAGAGCATTGTCCAAGTTAATCTGAAGATAATCATAAGCACTATGACATTGCTGAATTTTACAAAATTCTCAAATAAAAAGACATAATAAACTAAATTGCATAGTCAGGTGACTGCAGAATACTCTTAAATATGTTTATAAGAAAAAAAAAGTTTAAAAACAAAAAATGAAGTAACTACTAGAAAAAAATAAACCAAACATGCATTTAACATAAATTTGAAATTCAAGACCAAGAGAATGATCAGTAGGATGAAATAGAAACTGAGGTGACCAGAATGCAAAAAAAAAGTACAACTTCAGATAAACTACAAAATGAAACAAGGATATAATAGCTGAAAATTAAGATTTCAGAAGTTTTTCTGAAGTATTTTATAATATCCCTTTCAAGGTCATTACAGTAATGTGGGCAGTTTGCCACGTGCAATGTGCCTGATGTTGCTTCTCATAGAAATGTTCCCTTAAAATCAGTGGTTTTGGTAGTTGAAAATGATCACAAATATAAGTCTATTTTCATTTTAAACAGCCTTTTTACCTGGAGGCTGTAAGGTCATGGTTAAATTTCTTATAAACAGACCTGGACAAAAATAAACTGAGATTAAGCAGGATCTTAGAGAGTTACAGTTAAAGCATTATCTGCAGAGGATTACAGTAGACAAGCAGTCTTGTTTCATGCCAAACTATGACTTTTGTCTTACACAAATGTCACATTCATCTAGGAAAGGTGTCCGTACAAGGAGAACAGCACTCTCAACCTGTTTTCCTAAAGCACATGGATTGGCATGTTTGATTTCCTTCAGTACAGACCCACATGCAGTAGGAACCTATATTATGAAACTTTGCAATGCTCTGTTCCACAGAATGGAAAGCTAGACTAAAACTCAGGACTGTATTTTCCCTTTAATGCATATGCAACTTCTGACATTACTAATAGAGCCTAATTACACTCATTAGGCCCATTCAACACTTCCTTTTCAAATTATTAATTGCAATAGGCCTCATGCTTTAGTGCAGCATGAAATGAAGCCCACACCAAAGAAAACAATCACCTTCTCTCCCCACTACTAGATTTTTTGTTCATCTTCTAGCTTTGCTTTTTATTAAGAGGTTGGGGGGATGGGATCTAAAGAAATCATAAAACAGATTTAAATATAATAATGTTTATCTAAATTTAATAGTTTTGCCACCTATTTGTTGCCTATTGTATCCTGGCAAATGGAATTGAGAAAAAAAGACATTTTGCCATGGATTAACTGCATGGATTTAGAGCGTCAGTCTTCTGATGAAAACAGACACAGAAGAGAAGTTGCATAATCACCTTGTTTCTAAACAAGTTAATTTACCATGAAAAGGTGCAGAAAAATAAACCCTTTGATGGCTAGGAAGTTAAATACGGCATGGGGATAAATAATTTATAATGCTAAGCACTGGGAAGATGTGGAAAAAGAGACAAAAATTATGTGGAATTACCAGACTTCAGCCTGGCTACAGATCCCTGACTGTACCACAGAAAGAAAAGCTATTACCACTACGAAGTCCTTTTAAACACTTTTTTTTTAAATAAGACTGCTGAGAATCTGTAAATTTAAACTGAGACTAAAACATTTTCTTCCTTTATAGACTCTTCTGCTTTATATTAATGAGGCCATAGCATTAAAAATACTTGCAAATATATCAACCACAACTAGGGCCTGAGCATTCTATGGCTTTCTAGCGTCATTTGTTTCTCAAGAGTCCAAAATCTGAACTTTGATTTGTTTAAATATCACTGCTTTTATTCTGGAAAGATGAATTAGTGTAGCATTATCAACCCTACAAATGAAAGAACAGCTTAGATACATACAAGCTGTCAGAACTATCCTGGAACTTCTAAATACTTTTATTCCATAATAAAGGATTCTGTATGTGGGTTTTTTTTTTATGAGAAGTCAGTAATGCCTATTATCCTGAAGCCAAGTTCACCAACATGTTTGCTGTTTCTTCTCTCTGTTTCATCCTACTCAAACTTGGCAATAATTATACACTACTTCATACTTGGGTATTAGTCCTTTCAGGTGAGCAGGAGGTTATCAAGGAGATAGAAATGACAATAGGAGCTGAAAGAATAATTTAACTAAAATACTAAATTTATGTATTTACGAAATGTTTTGGTCGCTCCAGTATAAAGACAAAGTGGATTACTAGAATGTGACTGTCAATTCCCTCTTCTTCCTCAAGGTTCTAAGTGGAGATCAGGAATACCACTGCCAGAACTGAGGAATAGCAGAAGGATGAGCAGAGCAGAGAGTCAGTGAAACTCTAGTCTGAAACTATTTATATATATGCATTTCTATTACACACACTGTGGAGAACACTATATCACAGCAAAATCAGCTGAAATAAATAGAGATATTAGGGGTCACGGAGCAAATTCATCTTGTACAAAATCAGAATTGCTATTTGTACATTATAACATCATAGAACATATTTGGCAAGTCAACAATTTCATAAAGCTAAAAAGTAAAATGTATATTCATTCCATAGCCTTTTCCTGACTTGAGTTCTTTCCAACTGCAAACACTTTTATAAGAAACACTTTATAGGCTTGTTAAAGCTTGTGCTGCAATGCCATGACCATGGCAAATCAGCCAAATAACGGGTGCCCATATGCAAAACCCAAAGGTGGCATAAGCAGAGGCATTTTCACTACACCAGTTCTACTTTGTCTACTTTCACTGCAGTACTTGGGGCTTGAGAGTCCAAAGCTTTAGGAATCTTGTATAATTAAGTGCTGTAACAACATTTTCATAAGTTACCAGCATATTCTACCATTAAATAGCAAGCAGCCTTTTGAGTACCCATTTATCTTCTTGCAGCTCCAGGGACACCACAGTAAATGTGTTCTAAGCAAGACTGTGCTCCATATATTACACATGTGCACCAACACCAATGGCACATTTGTTTCTGGCGTTGTCAGGTGGGCTTCCCAACAAGATTTCTGCAGATTGCCTGAGCTTAGAATATTACTAGAAAATAACTGTTATTATTAGTATTGGTAATTTATATTATTAGTATAGTGCATTTATTTTTGTAATAATGTTATGATATAACACTAATATTTTGTTTAATACTGTAACAGGTTCAAGTTCAAAAAAGCACATACAGACTTGCAAAATGTTTGAAAAGCAGCTTGGTGTGACAGCTTTCTCAAGCAGTTATCACAAATGGTAGTTGAGTCTCAGACCTGCTTCAGAAATGGGACTTAAAGCAACATGACCATATCATCTGAGCAGCTGAATACAAACATCCCCTTTATCTCTGCATTTTTCTGCAGACTCAGACAATCTTAGCCTTCAGAGAAACAGAAAACTCACACAATTAATCTCAGCAGGATGGTTGCTTCAAAAATTACTAATTAAGTAAAAAGCACCCATCACTATAATTGGCCTGAAAGAAAAAAAATGAAAATAATGCCTAATTCTATCATCTGATTCCATTAAAATAATAAAATTATTTTGGGGGTAGGGATGAATGACCCTGATTGCTGAGGGCATGGCCTTGCCTGCCACTCTCCTTTTCCCTACGAGGCAGTCAGCCCTGTTGCTCCCTGGCACAAGCTATTGAGGTGCAATAGGTGAAACAGCAGGTAGAGGTTCTCTGCTTAATGTGCACTTAAAGGACAAAAAAAATTCAGATATGCCCTTAATAATGCACAGCCCAGATCTAAGGGCAAAGGATCCAAATGGAACAGGTGACTCTAAACAGTCTAGAAAGCCATCTCTACAACTCTCAACTTCACTGATCAGGTAAATTGTGGATATGAACATCTCTAAGGCCTCTCACTGAAAATTTTTTTATTAATAGGAGCAAGTTCAACCTGCAGAAAGTGTTGTGATGCATGGGCCTTCAAATTATCGGGGTGTAAGCAGATTTTTTGAAAACAAACTTTGCATATTCCCAACTCCAATAATAAGCTTGACTGAATAACAGAGAATACCAACTGAACCACAGAGCAGGAATAATATCAAATAAAAGAGACCAAAGATTCTGAGCTGCTGAGAATCTCAGCCTGATTTCTGCTGGACTTGTAGGAAATTATCAATTCAGGAAGCCTAAGGAAACTTGAGCCTACACTAAGCACTATTTGGGAAGCCTTTCCACCAGTGATCTCCTCCTGGATGTTGTACATGCAAGCACTGGCATTTACACAGAACACAGTGAAGACTTCAGTTTGCCTCCTCAATCTATTTTGCTCTCTTCTACAAGAAGGCATATAGAAACAACAGCTATAAATTGACAATTTATGAAGCAACACTAACCACAGTAAGTCCTTAGCAGAGAAAAAAAATATGTTTTAAAAACTTGAATTTTACACACTGCACAAAGCTATTACTCATTTTCTTCAGAATATGTTCCTCAGAGCATAGATATCCTTTTCTCGGTTCCCTTTCTATTTCTTCTGACCTTTGAACTACTGAAGTTGTATTTCAATCTTTAAAATGTCACAAGTTAGCCTATGAGTTTATTACATGATCACATGACAGGGACAGCATTAAAAAAGGTATTAATTTTACAAATGTACTGTATGGCAAACAAAAATGAGTATTTTCAGATTACCCTTCCCAAATGTACAAGGCTTACAAGTCAGGCATCAATTATTGCAAAACTTTGTTTTAGACCTAAATTCGGTGTTCTTTTTAGTCATCTTCTGGTGTGAATTAGCTAGAGACCATGCTTTTAAGCTTGGCCCTGAAGTTCTTGAATATATTAGCTAGAGACCATGCTTTTAAGCTTGGCCCTGAAGCTCTTGAATATATCTTTAATTAAGTTGTAAAAAGAAAAAAACCAAGCCAATACTCTTAGTGATACAATAAAACTGTCATATTTGTAACACATTTTTCGGTGACCTTTTCTACAAATATGTGTTTATGTAAAGCCTTTTTTAATGAAGCATTCTGTGATGAAAACAATCTATCATTCATATATCCTAAAAGATCAGGTTTGAAAGGCAAATAGAATTCTTTACATTGATGAAAAACAATTTAAGTTGACATGGAAAGCTCTAAAATACATGGAGATTATAAAATGCCAGTAAGGATGGACAAACTGACACTTTGAATGTTGGGCACCACAGAAGAGATGGAAACAACACAGCTATTATAATACTGATTAATAACAAAAAAGAACAGTTGTAATTTTCTTATGAATAGTCAGCATAACACTTAGGACAACATTTTTCCAATTTTTTCACAGTAAACTATTTTAAAGATGTGATATGTCCTCCATTTTTAAAGGGTACATATTATAACCTTATTTTATTTCAAGACAAAACTTACAAATTCGTTAGACCACCTTAATTATAATATGGGGGTTTTTTTCACTAAATCTATTCACAGAAATGCGGAGGTCAAGGACATGGTTTATAAAATAAAACATATTTTAAAAACATGCAGCCAGTTAGCCAAAGTGTCATGCTTCCAACATAACAAATCACAAGATAGCAAAAAAATATTTCAACACAAACATTGTGGACAGATAATGCATTTTGATATAGAAAAACAAATGGAGTGTGGACAAAATCCATTTATTTTTTTGGCACACCATTCTAAGTACTTGAAAGCTGTGCAGTTATTTCACAAGTATCTAGAGGACTTCTAAAAATTTCTGTATCTAGGCTGAAAAAATGGATTCATTCATCTAATTTGTTCTGACAGCTGCAATCAGAGATCATAAGCTCTGCAGATAAAGGACCAATTTTTTATGGTATGTTTAAACATTGTCATTTGGAAAATGTGCAAAGCCTGAACTATTACTTTGTTTTACACAATAAAAATCAATGACAGCCAGAGACTTCACAGTGATGTGAGCACTTTTACCCTCTAACTCCCCAGCCTCAAAATGTGTTTGGGATTCTGGCAAAGTATCTTCTACTGCACTGCATACTTGTGATGAAATCCTACTTATTTTTTCCTATTGCTAACATTTCCTTCCTCCCAGTGAATCTCTTCTCATTAAAATCCATTCAGCACTTCTGCTGTAACATTTATAAGGTGATTTGTCAACATGGTGACACGTCTATATAAAAAACAGATGCAAGGTTCCTGACACCAACCTGATTAAAGAGAACAAAGTGTAATGAGAATTTCTAGTGGCTAATGTCACAGCAAGAAAGAACAAAAAAACACTGAAGACTCTTCTGGTGCAGACTACACCATATTAGAACTGTGTGAAATATGGTACTATTTGTCTGAATCTGTGAACTAGTAACAGAAAAATAGCTCTAAACCTTGTCAAACTTTAGCAAAATCAGAACAAAGCACACAAGCATATACTTCGAATTGGCTTGAAAGTGTGCCAAGCATTTTAACTATACTGTCCACCCAAAATTTACACAGAGGCTCAGGGGGTTTTATTGGTAAAATTTGGATTTCCCTCTCAGTAGAAAGAAGCTCAGAAAATCGACTATTTTTGGAAATTTGCACTCTGCATACGTAGTCATAGAATTATGCAGGAGAAAAGCAGAAGTAAAGGAAAAATTAGGGTAAAAAGGCAAGTCATTCAACAGTTTCTGCTTCTTCAGAAAAGGCTATAATTTTCCTGAAAAGTGTATCATCTGGCTCGCTCACTACTTGGATGAAAAGAGGCAATGATCTGTAACATGCACTAATTTTACTCAAATATTTATTTTATCACCTGACTTCCTGGCTAAAATCAATGTTCAAGTTACTGGCCTAGTTCAATGCTCTGAACCAAGGGAAAAATTAAAAAAAAAAGGCATTTCAAAATCATATATAGTCCAAACATTTCTACCTTTTGCTAGGATGGTATATCCCCACTGATTATGGCCAAAAGGTGTTTGATCCTGTTCTCATTTTTAACTAAAATAATCAAAACTTTGACTTTAGGAATCTCATTTGTTAAAACTAATTATATATTTATGTTTCATAAACGCTTTCATTTCTTTAAGGCTCATACTCTTAAGATGTCTCAGATGACAAATCAGAACATTTAAATCAGGCTCTTGTTTTTAAATGGCTACTGAAGTGAGCTAGTTACTATTGCTTGATTGTTTTTCTCATCCTCTTCTCATTGTCACGGTATTAAAAAGAGCAGTTTACCTGTCGAGCAACTGTTTCTCTTAAAATAAGAAGTAGGTGCTGCATTACCTCTTTCCTTTGAAAATGTTGTCCGAGGATATTATACATCCACTAGAACAACAGATGTGCACATACACACACCATGTTGTGAGCCATCTCAACTCTGAAAAGCTGATAATTCTGTCACACACTGAGGTCTCACAGCTGTTGGCCAATTAGATGGATGAACAGAGTTAAGAGTCCTTTCTAAAGAAAAGTTAGTGCTAATGACTACATTTTTTAAGAGGGAACGTAAGAAGAGGAAAACATAACTTTGCTATTCACAAACTGGAAGTATAGAGATACAGGAACATTATTTCAGACCAGTTTTCCTTAAAGGTGGACAAAGCCAGCAAAAAAGTAGATGGGGTCATCATGTCAGTGGCCAAAAAACAAACAGCTGGTCCTGAGCGGTGCTAGTAACCTGGAAATCATGCCTGAGCTTTTAAACTATGATGGAAATCTCCATAATGACTATGCCATCAGTCAGCTGTATGGTTTTTTATTATTATTATTAAATAACACAGATGTGGACTTTTTAGCTTGTCATCTTACTTAAAAAATAAATTTGGATAGCTGCAGAAATCTGTGTTGATACCGTGCCTACCATCACATTTCAATGAGATTTCTCAAGGCAAACAAGAACAGGTTGCCTACTATGACTCAGGCATCCTTTGAATCATACCTGCTATTATAAATTGGCTTGGAAAGCATTATCATGTTATTTTTTAAGCTTCTGGAAGTAAAAACCACTGCTGCTTTCAAACTACAACCCTTTATTGCAAAAAAAATAAATCAAAATATTTTAAAAAGTTACACTGTTCCATGCATATGGAGATATACACATACATGGATATATTTTCTTATTTGAGAAAAACCAATGGAACAAAAAACTTTAGGAGAGTCAATGAAATGGAGAAGGTTTAAACACTTCCCTCAGAAGGTAATTCTTATAAATTAAATGGCAGCAGAAAATTTAAATACCTTATTTATTGCAGTAAACTGAACATCCATTACATGGAAGCTCCAAAAAACAGGTCCATGTGCCTGGATTTATTAAAAATGCAACACTGCTGGGTCACAGTTACTTCAGTCATATAGCTGTTCCCCATTATAGAGTAACTTTGCATATACACTGACAGTATAGAACCTCACAGTACTGAGAGTACAGTCTTCAACCAAAACATATTTTAAAGAGGTCCCTTATTGTTAAGCATTCTATTTTACCATACCATTTTAAATACATTGCTTGAAGTCTTTTTCCTTAGTGGTCTAGAAGCAAATATCATTCATTTTTACAACCAACCCCTATACACATCTATTCATCTTCAAAAGGGAAGAGCAAGGTAAAACCCCTTAGACCCATACAAGCCTTCTCTGTCCACGTTTATTCACACTACTGAAAGCAATGTGGTTGCCAGAATCATACTTTCCGTTTTTATAGTTCTCATCTTACAGTGTTTTCCAAAGCAATCCTAGTTCCATGAAATTCTTACTTGTGCTAAAAATTCTTTCACTGATGTAGTCTGTGTATCACCTTCTTTTATATCTTCCTCATCTGCCTTGGAAGTTCTGAGGTACAGTCAGGCAATGTGTTCAAAAGACAGAAAAATTTTTAAAAAACCTTAAATCACAGAATAAAGTACACTTCCCATAAGCTTTTCCTTGCATCCTGCAACACCTGGACTGGCTAACACACTGTTTACATTCAAGATTTCAAGATCTGAATTATTAAGAGTCCAAAGAGCTCAACAGAAATCTTTCTACTGATATAATTTGGCTTTGGATCAGGTCCTAAATCTACCGAGGCCATTAAATTGTTCTTTTGCTCCTTGCTTTTTCTCTGTCAGTCACTTCATTTTCACTATGATGTCATTCAAGGATTCATGGAAAATGGACTGACTTTTTATATAGTCACATTAACAAGACCCAACAGCCAACAACAACATTCAAGAGTCTAGAAATTCACTTTTCAGTACATTCCAGCTAGTGCCACATCTTGGTTCAGTCAGCCAGCACCAATGAGATAATTTTTGGCTCCTTATTTGCAACTTAGTGTTTGGAAATTAACAGTTTTGAACTCCATTAAGAATTTCAAATATAGAACAAGTCTGTTGGAAACGTCCCCTACCCATTTCAAATCTCTCTTAAATCTTGGTTTACAACTGTCAAATTTTAAAATGCACGGCTATATTCATATGAAAATTATGGCATAGAAAAGAGTGGATTTTATTGAATTTTGTTTCCTTTCCTGTAAAGGATTTCCTTCTTTTACACTTTATGCTCTTATCTTTACGTTTTCTTTTTGCCTATCACACCCCATTTATCTGGGTGCTCCTGAACAAAGCAACAGCAACAAAGTACTTGAGAGAATTTGGGAACATTGAGTGCAAACTGCACTCTCACTGACCCTTAGGGAAAAAGGTACCTCTAAAAGATGTTTTATCTGGCAACAAAAATTATATAATGCCTTTAAATGACAGCAATAATAACATCTAAAAAGTTTTTAAAATCTATCCCACAAAAAAGTAACTTGGTGATCCTGGAAGTTTGAATAAATCACAAGCAATTAAAACAGCGCGTGAGACAGACTATGGATCTGTCTTCATTTCAAACCCTGTAAGCTCAGCATTGTGCCTTTCCAGGCTCTTTACATGATCCAGAAATAAATCCTGCTATATAGGTTAGAGTGAAACATGAGAGTGCACAGACAGAGAAACACTGCTTTGCGGAAAAGCAATGCACAGAATAGCTTCAGGCTTTTAAAAACTAATAAATCTGGCCTCCTGCAGATGCTATTCAACTAACTTAGCATTTCTGCCCTCAGTGCATCTGTCTGGTTCACTATATACCATGAAATGTGTTAGGAAGTTCATTATATCCACTTATCTAAGCCAGTGCTGAGTGGCAAATATAACCAGATAAAGAGAGAGTAAGGGGGTGGGGCTCCCTGATTCTTCCAAAATATCCTATAATACTGAGTGGTTTGGATTTTGTTTCCATTTCCCTTAGGGGTGACAAGTAGTGAAGGTAGTTATTTCTCATTACAATACTTTCAGCATTTCATAGAATTAAGTACGTGACTCAACACGAGAGCAGTTTGTGATTTCTCCATGAAGTAGAGACAGCAAAAAGCTGTTGTATACTTCTTTTGAGTATGGTAATTACACTGGGCACTCAATATGTTAATGAATTAGGGAAGCTGCTTTAAAACAAAAAGAAAAAAACATATTTAGTTTTTTTAGGAATACTTGTAGAGCATCACAGCAACGTAAATCAGTCAGTAAACAATTTAGTCATAAAACAATGAAGAGATTACCCCATGTGCCGGCACATATGACACTGGCCTGAGGCTTATCTTGTAAGCACATTAATAATGAGTTTTATTTTTGGGAAGCTATTATACTAAAGCATGTGCATCTTTAGGAAGCATATATATAGTTACTAAGAATTCTGATTACCGACTAGTGGCCTCTCTAAACTAAGCAAAGAAATAATTTTGGCTAGATTCCATTTTATATTTAGCACCAGCAAGTTCCAACTTAATTTTGTCCTTTGGACTCCATGCAGTGGGACAATGCTGCTATAGTGACCAAGGCAGGAAAATCACTTTTAAATCAAACATTTCCATTACTAATTGCTACTCTGAAAGCGCAGTTAGTAATTTCAGCCCAAGCAAATAAAAAAGAAAAATAATCCAATGCTATCCTCCTTACTCTAACAAGCTGCCATTAGTTCCTACTTAAAACCCTCCTCTTTACAGTAATGAAAATGTGGTACCTTGAATGATGCATGCTCTATCTTCCTCAGTGCTAGTGGTATGTTCCACTCAACAGGTTAGGTTAACAATTTGTGGGTTTAGTACTAAAAATTATCTCCACGGTTCTCCTGAAGCATCTGATTTGAATGCTAACACAGAGGTGAGGTGTGAGCACACTGGCAAGAGAGAATACTTCAGACCCTTACTTCCTGGTTTTAAACAACTTTTGCCAATTTATAAAGATTTAAAGATAATCTATTTTCCCCAAAGACATGTGCCAAATAATTGCATAGAAGTTTGTTACTCTGTGTGCTGATAGACTTTTTCAAAGGGCATGGAAAATTACTTTTAAAATTATATTGTTCCTGCCATATACTGTGCATGACAGAAGAATTTCATAGGAAAAACAAGGAAGAAGACTGACTTCCAGATAAGTTCTACAGAAAGTGCTCAGTGAAGTGATCTCTTCATGAAAACAGCATTAGCAGAATCCAAAGAGAAACTGAGTTAAAGCTGCAAATGCTAATCACAAACATACTTGGATAAGAAACAAGTTAGGGAAGTTTGAAACAGAAATAATGAAAGTTTAGAAGCAATGGCACCCTCATGAGTATTTTCATGTTTAAAGACTTGAAAGTTTTCTTGCTTCTTCTAATATTTATGAGGCTCATCTTGCCAAGACTGTTAACACCACTGTTGCCAGCTCAAGGATTTTTAAAGGTCAGGGCAAGCTAAAATCTGCCTGTCTAGCACAACCTAAAAATCATTCACACAATAAAATGTCCAGTAAACACTTCATTGCCTCTAGCAACCACCTGCTCTACTCGTATGTGGTAAAAATTTCATACAAGCCCTACCTTCTTCACTAATCATTATTCATAGATGAAAGCAATCTTTGATTTTTAAATCACATGGTCAGTGCATGGAGAAAGTGAATTCCATTAAATCTCACTCACTAAACTCGTATTATTGCCTTCCCTTGAGGAAATGTGTCAATCCTTGGAACACAGAGTACAAATATTTATATATATTCACCTGCAAAATTTTAACTTGGTTTTTAGGAATGAAGCAAATGAGTGATGAAAGGAAGCTTCTCTGGTGGAGCTTAGTGCCTATCTGCAGCTAATCTTGGACTAGGTATTTGTGCTCAACCTTTCACAAGCATCCTCACAAATCATGCAAATTAGCCAGAGATGGCTGGAAGCAGTTACTGAGCAGCAGAGTCCTCATGATGCTGTACTGTGATATAAGGCCTTCAGTCCTCTTTGCTGTTGCTTTGCATGTTTTTTAAATTACATTAACTAAACAAGGAAGAACATGAATGCAAAATAGTAAGATGCCTGCATCTAGCTTCTTGACATTAGGTATGTACATAGTTATATATATATCCCTAAAGATCTCTGTCAATACACCACTGAGTCAAAGTAAACATCTGCAAAGATTTCCTCTTTGTCACAAATTGAAATAAAATGCCCATACAAACCATGTGCAGAACAGAACAAGCAGCCTAGACTTATTCATGAGTTTTGAATGCCAAGTGTCTCTTTGCACATCATGCAATGAACATCAGACCTATATAATGGAAATGCATGATGTCAGCTGCTGTGTCTGGATGCTGTGAAAGGATGCAAAATACCCTAATGCTGTATTTAAATTGACATAGCCTACTATATTGGGAGTTTCTGCTGTCTCAGTGGGAGCCTGGGGACTTTTGGGGGACATTGCTGTCAAGCCCAGCAGCAAAATTGCCCTGTGAAGGGAGCCCTGTCAAATTCATTCCCATCTTCCACAGAAAATTTTCTCCATGTTGTTCCTATTTGGAGAATCCATGTGCTTACTTCAGCTTCCAAACCAAATATTTAAGTTGTCAGTCACGTGAAACAAATTTCCTCTACAATTCCTTTCCTTTACATCAAAGTGAAGCTAAATAGTATTGCAATTGCCTTGGTGGTATGTTTCCTGGTTAGACTCAGCACTGAGACCAACTAATTCCTATTTACTGCAAAAACAAATGCACAAAAAGCCAGAAGGCTGAGTCTCTGCCACCTCAACATCAGCAAGCTACTGACTAGTCCTCCTCACATACAGCTGCATATTTATACATATCATACACTTCTGCTT
Organism: Zonotrichia leucophrys gambelii; assembly: GCF_028769735.1. Lineage (NCBI taxonomy): Eukaryota > Metazoa > Chordata > Aves > Passeriformes > Passerellidae > Zonotrichia > Zonotrichia leucophrys. The sequence goes on from NC_088176.1 coordinate 22,587,279, forward strand.
ATCAAAAGTTTGGTGATCTCATGCCAGACAGACTGAAGTGCACACTATACAAGAGATGCTATATATTCAGTACAGGAAACAAACCCATTTTGACCACAAAAAGTTGCTTGTGGCATATGTCTAGATTTTTCAAAATCCACTAGCCAGCTTACTTTGGTGCAAGTAATCTGTGAGGGAAGGGAAATCAGTATGGAAATCAAGATTTCTGTGAGGCTGGTATTGACACAGATGATTTTACAATCATTCCTTAAGCTGCCTTAGCTAAAAACAGGAGAAACAGAAAGAAATCAAGAATCCACTCCAGAGCCACATGAAAAAATAAATACCAAAAAATGAGTCAGAAGAATTAAAAACCTCAGTTTCATCCTTAATCTCATTGAATTTCATGTTACTAATTTATAACAAAGAATTTTTAGTAATACAAATACAATTTTTTAAAATACAAATTTTGAGTAGTTTGCTGTCTTAAAACATGTTTTGAGGTTTTTTTTATGAATTAATATTTTAAACATAACTATTTGTGGAGATTTTCTTTGTTGTATGCATTACAATCCCAGGCCTTATTAGTTTTTACAGACCAAGAAACTAATTAAATCAAATTAAAGGAGCTGTTGTCTGAGAAATAATTTCAGGCATAGACCCATTAAGGACAATTACTATTCTGTAGTAATTGTTCTCTTACAGCCAGATCTCCATTTCCTGTTTCAATTATTCTTAGATATTAGCTGTACTGTAGTGTAAACATAGAAACAGATGCATATTTCCTCTTGTAAATGTAAGAAAATCCCAGCACCCATAAGTGAATTTCGAAATTGACATTCAAATAACTTATTATTGTCTGAAGAAACTAGGTTTGAAGCACTGGGAGAGTACTTCAACATATACAGAGAAAAATTGTAACTTACACTGATATTGTGAATCAAACCAACAGGTTGTTTTGGAAGTCCTGGATCTCTGAAAACTGTGGTACTTGGCATTATCAGGTGCTTTTACTCTTTGGCATGATTTACATACCAGAAAAATAGATCTATAGCTAATTGTATTGCACCTAACTCACGTGATTAAGAGTTTCCAGTTAGGTACTGCAAGTTCTTCCCAAGCAGTAAAAATTAAGGTCTTTGGGGAAGGTTTCTGGCAGGACCAGTTCTGTCATCTTGTCTTTGGCATCCTTAAGGCTTGTAAACCACTTCTAATGGAGCTGTCTTCCATCATTACCTAATAGTTAATTTTCCTTATAAAAAAAACATCAAATACCTAATTTTCAACTTCCCACCTGCTTTTTAAGTTAAAAGAATTATATAATCAAGCCTCACGATATATACATACATACGACATATGTACACGGGAAAACACCTATTCCAGGCAATATAAAAGTCATAGCTGGCTGTTTTTTTAAGCAGAGATGAAACTCAGGGCATCTCTGTTTAACTGACTTCTACGAAGGCAGGTTTGTCTGACTGACGAACAGGTGACACATAATGTTGTCTTCCCTTGAAGCATTGGGACTAAGTGAAAAAAAACCACATTTATTGTCATGACTGTCAATATCAAACACAGAAGCTGAAAAAAAAAAGACAAGCATATTCATCCTGCAGCTCAATTAGAGGTATTAATTTGAGAATCCTAGAAATCTCCATTACAGATAGTTTAGTTATGCTTAATTTCTTAAGTAACATTAGGTCAAATATTAGACTCCATATTAATCAATACACATAGAGCTTGCTTATACACCCAAGTCTATTTCCAATTACAGGCACAATTACATACTTTGAGATTAAGAAAAGAGTAAGCTGATACTAGGATTCAGTAGAATAGAAGCCTCACTAAAGGCCACTAAAGAGCTAAACGGTTTGGGGAAAGAAAATGAGTGTAAAAGCATCTGAAGTCCCAAACCATCCTAAGTACTGGAAAATCACCCAATAGCTTATTACAGAAAGGAAAGATGCTTTATTTCTCTGGAAAGACTGTAAGACTATTCTTCTCATGCCAAAAACACAAACTGAAGACAAAGAATACAGCTTGATTCTGAAAATTGCATTTTGTAAATGGAAATTGTCAGAATACACTATTTGAAAACATCTTTAGTAGAATTAATATGGTAATATAGTAAATATAGAATTACCAGGACATCACAGAATCTCTCAAGTTAGAAGGGACCCATAAGGATCATTGATTCCAACTCCCAGATCCTCATGGGAATATTTAAAAGTAAATCATACGACTAAGAGCATGACCACTTCCCTGGGGAACACGTTCCAGTGACTGACCACCCTCTCACTGAAGGAGCAAAATCCAATGTCCTGTCTGAACTTACTCTGACATAGCTTCATCCCATTTCACTGATAACCAGAGAAAGGAGACCAGCACCTACCCCTCCTCTGTCCCCTGTTGAGGAAGTTGCAGAATGGGATTAAGTCACCCCTCAGCCTTTTCTTCTCCAGGCTGAAGAGACCAAGTGACTCCAGCTGCTCTTCATGTGTCTGGCCCTTAAGACCTTCCACCATCTTTGTCACACTCCTCCTCTGAACACACTCTTTGTGGATGTCCTTCTAATACTGAGGCACCCAAAACGGTACTCAAGGTGAGGCTATGCAAGCACAGAGCAGAGCAGAACAATCATTGTCCTCAACCAGCCAGCAATGCTTTGCCTGATGTATCCCAGGATATGGTCAGCCCTATGGCTACCAGGGCACAGACTCATATTCAACTTGCCATCAACCCCAACTCCCAGATCTCTTTCTGTGAGGCTCTCCAGCCTCTCAGCCCCCACCTTGGATGTGTAACAAGGACTACCCAGTCCCAGGTGTAGAATGCCTCACTTGTTCTTGTAAAACTGAAAGTTAATAGAGTTGCTTGACATCCAGCTCTTGGTTTGTCCAGATCTCTGTAAGGCTCCTCCGACCGTAGTACTGTTGGCAAACTCAATGTACATTGAATTCTTGTATGCAGGTGATCTATAAACAATTGAGCCTGTGGAGCCCCACTGGTGACTGGCCACCAGCCCTATGTAACCTCATTTACTGTAACACTGAGCCCAACCCACCAGCCAATGCTCCACTCAGTGTGTTACAAACTTGTATAGCTTTATGCTGGACATTTTTCCCAGAAAAATACTGTGAGAGAACATATAAAAAGTTTTGCTAAAATCCAAAAAATCAACTTCAATGACGAAAATCACCTGCACACTTCATCCACATCTCAAGCTATGCTATTATTCTCCCAACAGGAACAGGACAGGGCCTATTGAGGAATTCTGAGAGGTTTTTTTCCAAAGCACTTTTCTGATGGTACATGGAAAGTAATTATGAACCACATGTTATGACAGTTTAGGCTTCCCTACCCAAATAAAAGCAGCTCTGAGTATGGAACACGCTTCAAACTGCTCTAATTACAGAGCCAGTTGAGCACACAAGCAAAACACACCTGCAAGGAGACCCTAGAAGCAGATACTGTCAAAGCAATTTAACACATTAAATATTGAACGCTCTTCTCATTTAGTATTCAACAAACAGAAGGGTGAAATGCGTTTTCTTTTTATGTAGTCTTTTTGTGTTTCTGTAGATTAACTCTACTTTTCAATGCAAACAAACCAAGAAACAAAAGATAAGTCATTTGTGTATGAATAAAAAAAAAAAAAGCCATCAAGGAGGAATGAAAGTAATTGCACAGAAGACAGTTCTACATTTAAACTATCTGCCTGTGTAACACTTGCAAAATATTGGATAATGATAAATGGATTCTCATTTCTAAGAGCCGCATATAATGAAAACATTTTGAAATATGAAAAGAGACTCTAAGGTATTATAACAAATCTGAAATATATCTCAGAAACAAAATTCAGACATTAAGATGATGATGAGGAGGAGGAGGATGATGATTATTATAATAATAAAAATCTTTTAGGACTGCCTTCTTAATGTGTTTGAATGCCATCTCTGAAAACCTAAACTGAAAGGAAAACATAAATTTAAACCAGGTTTTTATTTAACTGTGTTACCTAGAAAAAGCAGTACAGTTCTAAATTTCCTAACTTACACAAAGAGATACTATCTTTTAATAACTACAGAACATAAAAAAAAACACCAGAGAAAATACTCATACCATATAGGGTCTACACAATGAAAGAAGTTCCAGTATAAAATTAAGGAAAGAGAAATTGTGCATAGTTAGCTCTCTGCAATGATTTCCCCATATTAAGCTCTAATAAGGCTAGAAAACTTGATCTCTTACAGAAAAGTAGTAAGAGATATATAGGGTGATGATGTGAGTGGAACTGGATAAAGTCATTCATGCTAGGTTTATCATACAACAAAACATTTCTCAGTGTGTGTAGGCTTTCCACCCAACACTTACACATGGGTGGATTTTCTAATATTTGATCATTTGTCTGGTATTTTAGATGTGCAGATAAAACAGAAAGAAGCTACTCTGTCCACTCCTACTCCATGATCAGATCAATGCTTTGCCTTGAGCATGAGCAGGAACAAAAAGTGAGTCATCCCTAAAGGTGTAGGCTTGGAGCACAGCAGGCTGCCAGCCCGCAGAGATCTGCCTCCACCAGCTGCATTAGCTTCTTGGAGTTGCAGCACATTTGTCCAGATTGCCATCACTGAAAAAGCAAGTTACTAGAGTTAATGTTCGGTTGTTATTCAGTCCCAAAATAGCACATCCATCTGCTGAAACAAGTGTATAATTACAAGACTTATTGTTACATAAGCTATTTATTCCATACTGTTCCCTTGTCAATTTTGGAAGGTGCTAAGCCAAATTTCTCTTCTGGGGCTTCCCTTCTATATAATTTAGATCAACTCATTATTCAAGCCATTATTTTGCTATTAGCAAGCATAAGACACCAAGGGAATGCGTCTAAGCTATAAGGGAGAAACAATTCATCTGCAAAAGGGCCCAGTGATGACTATTTCTGGAACCATCCAATTTCAGCCAGTCATCCTTCTACCACTCCAACCAACATTGCAGTTCACAGCTTATGCCTGTGCATCTTCAGAAAGGTCCTCTGAGGTGAGGACAAGGCTACAAAATTCAATCAAGATGCCAAACTGCCCTCTGTATCAGCTTTTGTCTCCACTGTTTTTAGGTTTCATTCCTCTTTTTTTTTCTCCCTCATTCAGAGATATGGTAGTCTAATCTGTGGTGACAGAACTGAGACTACATAATTGCAATCAGTTCTTGCTAGAACTTTTAAACTCACTTGATTGTTTATACTTAAATTTCAATTAAATTGTATAATTTTTTAAAAAAATTCAACTGAAGGTCAGAACTCCAGTATCTGTCTCCTAGCACCAGTTGAAAACACAGGTTCTTAGAATGCTGCTTGCCCTCTCCAGTTCTAACAGTGTGCTGAAGTAATCACACAGCTCAATCACACTCTGCAGGCTCCAAATCAGATATAAATGCAATATGAAACTAACAGAAATTGCTGAGAGAAGTTATCTCGGAGCCAAGGAACAAAATAATTTACAGAGAGCAAATGCTTACACGTTATCTAATTCTAGTCACCTATAATGATGTTGACTTCGTAGACAGTCTTGTACTCCTGCACAGCTGAAGTAAATATTAATCAGAAGAAAAATATTCTACAATTATAACACAGACTACAACTCAGAGGCCAGAAAAACATATAAACTGGTCTATTACTAAATTCTGAAAACATCCTTATTGAAGAGGTTTTCATAATCTAGAGAGTAAAGATTAGCAAAAGAGTTAGATAATACTATATATCATTTTATTAATATATATTTAACTGCTGAATGCTCATTTCATCAATGACATTAAGATCTGATGACATCTGTAATTCTGAATAGTGTACTTCAAGCAAGAGGCTTGTTCAGAAAATGGAATCCTATAGAAGCTTCTAATGCTAATCCACATTAAGATTTCAATGTCTGACTAGACAACCAAGAGTTTGTCCTGATGCCATGAAGCTCTTAACTTGGGCTTCCATGGACAGGGCTGAGGCTCAGTCGCTCACAGGCCAGCTAACTTAATTCCTCAACAGAACATTCAACACTTATTGAGGCTTCATTCTGTTTTTCTAAGCTATTTCAGGACTCTGATTTCAAATTGAAACAGAAAAGAATTTATAAAATAAAGAAAAAGGCTTAATACAGACTAAAATGAATAATAATGAAATACAGTGTAATGCTTATATCTTTATCAACAAAACACCATAACAAGGCATTCATTACTTTTCCTGTTATGGCTAATCACCAGAACAACCTGCATTAAAAATGCTTTTTTGTAGTTTTCATGCTTTTCATGCTTATGTATGCCCCATGAAAAAAGTTATTATTTGTGAACTAAATTTGTTTTCAGATAATAAGAGCTACACTGTTATTAAATAAATTTATGGTTGTGTATATTCCAGAAATAGCTACTCACTTAAAAGAGGAGCTATGAATTTAACAGAGAAGACTAAATGGACTGAAATCTGCCAAACAGTGGAACAATCACATTGCTATTTCTTCACAAGTATGTATTTACCCAAGGGCTTTCAATAACAGCAATCACTGAAGTACATAATGAAGCAAAATTCTGCAAGTCAGAGAAGTCTATCATTGTTTTCTTCCAATCAAAAAAATGTATTACCCTTTGACATCTATAAAGAACTCTCCTATGCTTTACAAGCTAAAGTAAGGCCAGTCCTGCATCTAAATTTTGTGAAGGCAAAAGAAGAAATCAAGTAAGCATGATCCTTCCCACAGGTATGACAACTGTTCCTATGACATTTGACAGAATTAACATTTATTTATATTGCTCATTAAATTATACATTATTAATCAGCTTTTCACAGCCAAAATCCTGTGCCTTACATAAGCATGAAGCATAACACTTGTCTTGAGAAACCACTGTTCTCAATAAACAAGGAATCAAGGGAATTCTGTAACATTTTAAAATATTTTACTATAAGATATATGTAAATATATTTTGATACTTTGAGCCACCAGATCGAGCTAGCTCTATTGACACAATTAAATTTACTTAAAAAAAATCTGTAGGTTGTCAACTTTGACATTTTTAATTATTTAACTGATTAAATTAATTATTAGGAATGTTTTGGCATTAATGCCTTGTTTGACATAATGACTGATGTATTAATTTCATGTATGATTCACTAACTAGTATATCAAATATCAATCAATACATTAGCATAGCATACCTGGCAGGAAGAGGGGGAGAGACAATAAATGTCTTAAATTACAATTTCCCAAAAATAAATTGATACAAAAGTAGATGCAATGCATTAAAACTCTACAGATCACATTTAAATCATCTCTCTCTTTCTGAAATGAGGAGAGGCAAATATTTTTCTTCTACAGTCACACAGCAAGCATTTCATCAAATTATCTTGGTAATTGAGACCCTCCTGACACAGAAATTTCCACAGAATTGGAACCAGTGGATAGCTCTCAAACACTGCACAAAACAAATCTCCTTCAAAATGAAAATATACTATACTCATTATCATTACTTTTTACCCTTTTTTACCCTTGACTATACTTTGCCAGTGGAACTATGTTCTCAAAAGATTTTAAGCATAGTTTCTGTACCTAATTCAAAAGCTTTTATGCAAGTATGTATGCTCAGAGTCCAAAAGTATCAGGATAATCCATGCAAACTTCACACACTACACATTCCAGTATAGTGTTCAAGAAAGACTAGCTGAGTTACAAAAAGTGACTATAGACTGTATAGGATCAAGATACATCTACAGTGAATGTCTTAAACACTTAGGTAAAATTAATCCAAAATAACATTTGTGTTTCTTGGTTTCAAACATTCTGAGATCTAATATATTACTGATTCCACAGTATCTGATGCACTTCTATTCTGTAAGTGTAATTAACCAAAATGAATCAGGTGATCATACAAAAACATACATGCTATGAATAAATCACTCCTCTTGGGTCTAAGGTCAACAGAAGCTCTTAAGGAAACATCTTCATTTCTGTGTAGCCTGGATATTAACCATTTTAGATGCATGTGGTTAATATTATAAACCTAAATCTGAGAAAACCATCATTTATACAACATTCTGTCACAGTTATGCTGGGGGGATGGAACTGGAGAGTGTCCATATTTAAACAAATGAGCATTTTTAGTTTTTTAGGATTCTTCAACTGTTAAGATTATAATTTTACAGACAGCATTTGAACACCTTAGAAGGACACAGGAAAAATAGAGCGCAAAGGTTAAATAGCATGAAAACCAGAGAGAAGTACTTCTGAACAGATACTAAGTTGCACTCTAGACTAATGGGGATTAATGGGGAAATAATTATTAAGTCTCTGAGAAAATTTTAAGTAATCAACACAAGAAGTTTTTCAAGGCAAAAAAAATTGTTGAGTAAGGGAGAGACAGGGCACCCAAAGAATCACCTACAGTCCTAACATTTCTTTCAGTCCTACAGCTTTGCCTTAGCACAAGCCATTCCATATCAAAGTCAAGTATCCTACTTACTTTATATAGCCCCTGTTACCACAGTATCTAACCGCTAGTTAGGTGAAAAAGCAGGTTCCACAAGGTAGAAATGCCATAACACACATTTGGGAGTGGGGGGGAACAACGACACACAGAGTGGTCAAATGTCTTGACCAACATCACTTCCAAAACCCATTCCTAAAGGAAGAAATAAATGCGTCTCCAAAACTTCATACTCATTTAAGTATTTTGAGTGGAAAGGGAAGATCAGTAAACAAATATTGAGGATAGAAACAGCTTTTGCTCAATATTTTCATTAAGAGATGTCCTTCAATAAAAATAAAATAAAAAAAGAGTTTTGACTCCAGGTATGACAATATGTGCTAAAAAATATTAAAAGGAGAAAAACTATCAGAAAACTGAGCTGTTGGTTGAAGTTCAGCCATTTAATAGATGAGGATATGAAAGCAGTGAATTAGAAAACACCGTATCCAAAGCACCATGTTAACAATATATTAACTCAGAAGCCCACCAAAACACAAAAAATTGTATTTGGCAGACATTATTTGTGGGAAAATGGATATTGGGTCAAAAAGGAAAGATTTGTGCCTTGCTCGTTGCAAATGGAGGAGCAATGAAAAGAGGAAGCATCTCCTACCAGTTCAGTATGGATACCTTTCAATGGGTTTGGGAAAAACATCAGAAAGGACTGAATTATTGTTCTGTCTGCACTTGCTATGAGACTCTCCTAAAATCAAAGCACTGCAGCTTTCTGCATTAAGATTTCTTTCAAAATTTTCAACTGTCTCATTTAAATATAAGCTTTTCAGAGCAGAGATTGATCTTTACTATTTCAATTTTCTGACCTTTCTACCTGGCACCAGTCTCAGGTTGGGCTTTTAAGCAGCACCATGCAGTCAGTGGAGGAGTTAACTGTAACACATCACATTTAAACATGACAGTGACTTGTCTTCAAACTATATCTTTTTCACCATATGAACCAACAGACTGAATAAATGCAATATGATCCACAAGGTTTCTCTGACTGTACTGAATGCATGGCAGCTTGCATTTCTTCACATGCAATTAAAAAGTGATTTTTGTTCTTCACTTGGATGAAAATTTTCCCCAGCACTTACTTTATAAATCTACTTATATGAGTGAAGCTTTGAGAAACAGATCTGAATGTTTTCTGACTAGGCAAAGGAAATTAAAAGGAGTAGATGCTGGACCAGAAAAAATCATAAAATAATTTGCTTGCTCTAGTCAGTGGGCAGATGCTGCCACTGGAATCAGTTACTATGTCCCAACAGCTTGAAATGGTGTGATTGAGAAGGTAATTGAAGTATGGAAATGACCAAGCCATCCATATTTCAAGTTAGTACAGTAAGGATCCTGTGGCAGGAAAAAATAACAATGACACTGACAAGGCTTGAACAGAAGCTTGTTGTGTTTGGATATAGATGTTCCAGTGGCAGTAGATCTGGGAGAAGTGTCTGAAGAGACAGGCCCTCCCAGACGATTTTTTAAGTGCTTCCCTAATGGGAAAAGCACTGCCGTCATATCCCTAACCTCATGATTTTTCGTGACAGAGAACAGACAGATATAAGACCAATCAATCTTATAAGGCAAGCTGAGAAAACTGGTGATGCAGATCACACTTACATTAGACTAAATATAAAGAGCATCCACAGAAAACAACCACAGAAAGTGCTACTGTAAACCTTCAGAATTTAGCAAGCTAATAAAACATTAATCCTTGTCAAACTTAAATATCTTCTATTTTTAAGAGTTGATGTGGCTGCAAATGGCTGTCATCCCTAATCCAAGTACTGTTTTTGTAGCAGATGTTGCTTTAATAAAGTGATCTGTGCCAGAGATGCTTATAAACTGCACACAACAGAACAGGATTTATTGCTCCAGTGCTCATCCTCTTAGATTTCAGGTTCTGCTCCTTCAGTGGAAATTTGATGACAAAGACAGATTTCAAAACATGGTGCAGTAGGGTTTGTCAGACCACTGAGGGAGTAGCTATAAGGATAAAGCAGTGAAAGGCAAGGTCATCATAATGGGCACCATCCCCAGGGCAGCTGGAATGCATTGCTTCAAACACCAACGTTATGCCAGTGGCTCAGCTATCATGTCAATCACCAATGAAATGCAGACCAATTTTGGAATAACTTCCATTAAAAAAATTCAATTGAAATTAATCAATAATTTCAGTGACATAATGGATGAAAGAATATCTTTATTCTTTTCTTGAACCACCAGCTGCAATCAGGGCCTTTTTTATTGTGGTGCTTGATTTTTGGGCTGGGGATTGTTGGAGGGGTTTCTGTGCATTGGTTGTTTGCTTGGTTTTTCTTCTTTGAAAGCAGCTGTAGTGTTTGCATACATTTTTAACTGGGACACATTTAATAGGGCAGATGATCACCAGCCTCACTTACCACAAAGCATGGTTGGGCAACCACATAGTTTCCTATTCCTTCCCAGTTGCTCACATGTGCACGCAAACTCTAAAAGAATTGAAACTACTGGATTTATTCTATATGGACTTCAGAACTATGAGGACAGAGGACGTGATACTGAGGTGATGACTCAGGAGACAAGTGAAGAACAGGACCTGAAGAACTGGCACGGTGAGTTTCCCAGGTTACACAGGCTGACTACTCATTGATACAATTTAACCTGCTTTGAAAAATCAAACACTTGTACTTCCCAAACCTACTATACATCTAGAAAGGCATTTGGCAAAGAAAGGATTAATGATTTTTTACCAGTTATGAGGTCTAAGGTATCCCTTCAGAGAATATTCTGGAAGAGCTCTGAAGTTTGGAGGCTTACATACAAAGTGAAATTAATCATTTATGCAATATTGAACCTTTAAAAATCAACAAGAACCAACTGCATAAGCAGCCACAAGCATAAATATAAAAAATTAATTCAACTTCTTACAGAATCTTCCATCTTCAACTTCTTACAGAAAAATTGAAGAACTGAAAGAGTATTCTATCCTACAATTAGAAAGATTGCTTGCAGTCAATACTGTAAATCAGTCTTGCCTGTCATCTAGATTAAATTTCTGTGAGCACACCCCACAATTTACAGGGAAAACTGAAGATATTAAAAAGTCTATGTACAAGACTAATTTTTAAAACTACTTTAATAATGAAAAAATCTAGATTTTAGAGGGTTGTCCTTTTAAGATTAACCAATTTTAAAACATTTAACAGATTATAAAGAATTCACAGCAATTGCAGCTATAACTCTCCTTCAATACATTACTGACACAAGAGAAAAAAGAAGAAGCAAAGATATGAACTGACAGAAAATAAATTAACACTCAAACCCAAAAATTCCTACTTTATAAATACTGCTTACTTTCTAGGAATATACTAATTAGATGCAACAGCCCAGGTCATTTGCCTCACAATTCACATAACGAAATCCAGTCATATAATCTGCATTGCCACTTAGTCTGTTATTCTGAATGTCTCTCTCCATGACAGACACTGCTCCTTCCATGATTTTCCTCTTTTTCCTGCCAATATCTGAGGCTTTACTATCTCACTGTTGTTTTCTGCCTTAAATTCCAAAATCATCCTTGCCTTTCTCTTTGCATTTCCAGGTGCTCAACTACATTAGGATGTAACAATGCCAAAAGTACAAACCACCACATATATTAACTGAAAGTCAACAATATTCAGGAATAACTGCAGTCAGAATTCAGACATGTACCAGAACTAAGAAAGAGAATAAGAACATCATCCATACTTGCATTACAATGTGTTAAAAAAGATTTTAAAATACAAATCCTAACTTCCATCATGTTGAACTCATGAAGTTCTATCTCATTTCTGGTGGTATGAAGGGAGAAAAAGAAAGATTGATTTCAAGGGTCAAATATGTTTCCAGTTTCAGAACTAAGTTCCAAGATAATTAATTCTCAATAGGAACTCATTACACTTTGTAAATGAATTCATCTATTCACCATAATTTCAGTGACAAAGGTTCTTGATACATGGATTAAACTCTCAATTGAACCTCAGTTCTATCACCTCGTACTCTCACCTCTGCTCAAATTGAAAATACAAGTCATTCATTTGGAAAACCTATTAGTTCCTTATTAATAGGACAATGACCTTCTGATCAAAATGTCTGTCCTCCTACTCCGTGAAATATTTTGTTCACTTGAATTTACAATAGAGAACCGCCACAGTTAACCCTTTACAGAAAGTTTCAGTATTATTTAATTACAATAACTTTACATCTGCATTATGCAATCCACATACACAGTAACATCAGTTTGACCAATAGGTAAAATCAGGTCTATTAAATAAGGAAAGGACCATGTCATTAATCAGATTGGCTTCGTGGTCACTTTCCTATCTCCTCCAGTTATTGTGTGCCTGAGAACATCAATATCTTCAGGAGGAATTTTAAAAATAACAGAGAAATACTAAACAATTTAGAATATTTCTTTTTTGCCTCAGGCAGCTGGCAGTTGTTTTCTTTGGGTTTTTTGTTGTTGTTGTTTTGGTGTTTTTTTGGGTTCTTTTTCTTTCCACATGCTTTACATTACTGCTAAGTCTTTTTATAGGTGATGTGATCAGTACTATTCATAGTATACTGAGAGCACATCACCAATATTTATAGTATCCAGTCTGGCAGTTTAATCAAGTTTTGGAAGAAGTCCTTATGTTGCACACAGAAAAGCTTGTTTGAAGGCATCTTGGTGGAATTTCTGGGTGGTATTTTAAACTTGCTTCATACCTTCAACTTTGAAATCAGTACAAAAGAGGTTACGTTAATCAAAACAGGTTTGCTCACTCCATGGGTCCTAATCTTTATGTGATTAGAGACAGGAGTTCAAAACCCAGCCCAGTTTCTGAGAACTTTTATACACAAAAGCCTTCTTATCAAGGGTGGTTCTAAAATGTGTCACTATTCATTTTCTGGCTTTGACCTTTTTTTGCACTTCATAAGGGGTATTATCCAAAAATCCCAGCTATAAGGACATTGCCCTGATTGACTCCAAAATTGATATCGAGGTAAGGAAACGCTGTTCTGCAGGCAGATAATAATTCATTATTATGTTCCATGTACTAAGATGCTTGTCAGCATACAGTTTAACAAAGATATTTTACTTCGGCTGTCTGCAAGCAACAACACTCCTGCTTGAAACTAACGATAAAATAAAGGTGGGAGATTGAATATTTGAGGAAGCATGCATTATTTTTATTAGTTGTTGATGCATCTTGTCTTACCAGTATGTTCAGTGCTGCTCAGCATAGCCCTAAAGCATCCTCTCCTAAAAAGACTTTCCAGCAGTTACATTTTCATTGCCTGCCTGAGATCTTCAGAAAGAACAGCAATATTAGCATTACCAAACCTTCACCAAGTTAACTTTGACATCTGATGATTTGCACATGCATACCACCATGTCAAGAGTGGAACATTGCTCCCTCAGACATAATAGAGTCATTGTGCTAGGTTAAATAAAATTACTTTTTAATATCACAAGAAGAAGACAAACATTCAGAGAGTTCCATACTGAAAAAGGGGGCTAACTTTCAGAGAGACTGCATGTACATTCCAGAGAATTGTATTTCCTGAACTTCCATGCGCTCTAATGTTCTGGTGAACCTCTTTGCATTGTGCCAATCCATTGCCAACAGTGCCAATGATGAGGGACAAAAAACCAAGGGATCAAATTGTGGCACTCACTCAATGACAAGCAGCAATACCAAACTGAACTTGTTTTAAAATACTGAATACTGCTTGCAACTACCACTTATGTTGTCATTTTAATGCACTACTTAGCACATTAGTCTGTGTCTAATATAGGACTTCCAACATGCTCCTGCTAGGGTGATGTTAAAAGACAATCTCACACAAACAAGTAATGAGGGATGTTTCAAAATCATATAGAAGCAATTGATTTTGTTTCAGTGATCTGCAAAGAGCTGGTGGTTTAAATCATAAAACAAAAATGAGTAGCTGACAGTCCATTATATAAGAGAAACCAAAATCCTGAAATCATAGAAACTCGGAATTGTCTCTTTTGTAAGCAATCTGAAAGTGAGAGGAAAATGGCTATTGTGCCTTTAGGAATACTTGCACCAGTTTCAAACAAGCAATCCCCAATACTGAGCCCTAGGATTAGATACTCTCAACTATTAGAGCAAAACACTTCCTGGTTTAAAATACAAAACTACAAAATGTGGTAAAATACAGAGTTGGAAACACTGCTGGCCATTTCCCAAAAACTGTTTTTTACTAGTTTTGAACAGGACAAGATGTCTTTAAACCCTCCCTTCCTTGGAGATCCTTCTTGTGGGTAGGAATTTCAGCTGCCAACTAAACACAAAATTACCCCTGTAAAAACCAGTAAGAAATGATCATACCTATTATTCATATACTTCATAGGCAAGAAGTAATCTGGATTAGTCCTGCTAGCCTGTGTTTTTCCACTGATTTCTTTCGTATGCCCTTTTATTCCTGCTTTATCTCACTCTAAACAGGTTTTACACAGACTTAATCTTTCACCAACAGAAACATGAGGCATGACAAAAGGAGCAATTTACATTGCTCGTTGCTGATTTCAGTTCCTTTAAAAGTTTAATTGGTGGGCTTTCCTTTTTTTATAGTTACTGAAAGAGACACCTGATGAATTGTAGCCAGGTTGTCAAAGTTTAAATAATATGGGATGAATTTCCTCTTAGCCTAACCATATCCTTACTTTTTACACTAATAGAAAAGCTAACACTATTTTTAAAAAGCACAATTTTAGATAAGACATCGGACAAAACACCTCTTTCAGTTTGAGGCTCTCTCTTGTTATTCTGGTCTTGGGCATGTCAAGATAAAAGCTACAAAATGAGGAGAAAGGTCCACAAAAACCATGTTCAAGTGAAACTGAGCACTACTTGCCCTGAATCTTATTGTCCTTTAAGGGGTGGGTACAATGAGTCCTCAGTCTAAGAATAAACAGCATTTACTGAGATGATGCATTATGCCAGTGATAAAGTTTAATTTGAAAAAAAAATCAGGAAAAGCTATTCTCAAAAACCATTTTTGCAGCCTGCCATAGGAAGTGATAGCACAGTGATATGTGAGAAAACATCAATCAAGAGTGCTGAAAGCAAAAAAACTCTCCAACTCTCTTTCTGACCTCACAGCTGTCAGAAACAGACAGCATATGTTGCCTTAAATGACCACAAGAAGCCACAAAGCTGCATCCTGTGACCATCATGCTCATCTGTATTTATCTAGAATAGAGTCCACTTTGGGCCATTGTGAAGAAAACCAGGCAAGATTTCCTGTCATTTCAAACTTTAATGCCCAACACTAATGTAAAACGAGAACGTGTTTGGATTTGATGTTTGGGTGTGGGTTTTGGGGCATTTTTTGGGGGGTATGCAGAACAGTGCCATACTAAATGGAAATTCATACTTATGGAATGTACATAGAAAAACTCCACTGTTTCCTTAGAAAGATCACAGTAAAGCACAGCAGGACACATGCATACTTGCTTTTCCTGCTCAAAAACAAAAAAAAAAAAACAAATTCTCATAAACGACAGAAAAAAATCTCTGGGAGCAATACTAACTTGGTGCTACAGTCCACAATCACATCCTGATTTGCTTGAAAGGCTGGTCTCACCTCTTGCACTCATTTTCAATATTTATATTTTGGTTTCTTTGTTTTATCTTCCACTACCTACCCTTTAGTGAGCAAATGTAATTAGCGTTACATATTTTAGAACTAAAAAAAAATCAATTGCTGATAGAAATTTCTTGGTCTGCCTCTAAATCACATTCTAATACAAGATACCTGTTGTAGATCAAGACTACTTGAATATAGCCAAGAAATGGCTAAAAGCAAATGAGCCCCAGATGACATTCTGGTCAGGATAGCAAGGAGTTCTAGTTCCTTAAAAGCCAATTATTTAACATGCTTTGCTTTCTGAGCATGTTTCATAACTGAATTTGAGCCACAAGCTTATTGTTCATATATGTAGAACAGATTGAGCTTTATATATGAGTATATATATGTGTATGTATATGTGTATATATATGGCTCCTTATGGCTCTTGAAATTAAAAACTTCATCTTAATGCACTCCTTTTGTTATAGATGTGTATGTAGCAAATGCTGACTGAGTGCCTCTAATTGTTCTAGAATCATGTCATATTGCTCAATTGAAAATCAGAAGATTCTTCAACAACTCCTATCATTCACTTCATGACAGACTGGAATGAATTTTAACTTCAATAACTGGGAACACCAAGTATTGTATCAGTAGAACTGCCCTAGTTCATGGGTCACCTTGGAATACCAGGTAACCACGCTGCAATTGTTGCAAGTTTCTGTCTTGTGTTGCAACCCAACAGAAATTACAAGCCTGGCAACGGTTACCGTGGGCTAACAGCATTTTAGCCAGGTACACTGGCACAGATTTCTGATGCAGGAACTAACGCAGCTTTAACTTTTTGATTAGCTACAGCTTTCTGTTCCCACATCATGCCACCCACATGTGGGCACTGTACACTGCTGTAGCTTCCCATAGAACACTAAAGCACTGTCATTCAGTGACTGCCAAAAGAAGTTCTAATACTGGTTTAAGTACTATATGAAAATACCCACCTTCAGCTGGATATTATTTCTAGAAATCCTTGTTTCATAAGTAGTTAAGGTGGGGTTTCCAAATCCAAACAATAAATTCCACTTGTGTTGAAGCCATGCTATAAAGTAGCTAAATTTCACTGGCTTTTGTCAGTTTTGAAAACTGGAAAACACTAAGTTTTTTTGCTGTTGTTTATGGAAAAATGATCACAAAATTATTGAATATGGTTTTCCCTGAGGGCCCTGAGTAAACAAGCATCAAGACAATGAGCAAACACAACAGCCACACACTATCACAGCAAGATAATGAGGAAACCATGTACACTCTCTGCTAGTTACCAACAGAGACTTCCCATAATTAAATTAAACTAAATGTCAAGTAAGTTAAATCAACATCAATTCCTTGGATTCAGGGACATACACAATTAAGATTTACTTCCATTTATTATAATTCATAATATTTTGTGGAAAGGAAAGGAGTGGATGTGAGCATTAGAGATATAAACAAGGCTAATCAGACTACAGTCAAAATGCATTTAGTAGGACTCTTGTAGAAATCCCATAGAAATTGTATGGCTGGTTATACTTTTCCATGCATCTTTCTTTTGTCTCACAAAGTTGTCCAAGGATAGTGGTTTCCTTATATCATTTTTTTCAAAAACACTGGCAGAATTAGAAGTCCGGATGAAGATTTTTTAAAATTAAAAGCTTATACTGTCACATTGTATTTTCCATTACTGATTAGCATTAAAAGTGAACAAATTGAAAGTGACCTGCATTTCAAAAAGTGGTAAAACCTTTAAGACTTTTAGGATATTTTTGCACACGTACCATTTGTGATGTAATCACAATGTCAGTATTAAACATGACAGAAAAAATTTAAAGATAAAAAGATGTAAAACCCCTGATTCTGCTTAGCAACAAGGTATAGGTAAGATATAAATTCTTTAGCCAGCAGATAAAATTCAGAGTCAGACAATTACAGACTGTGCTCCAAGCTATTAAATTACAGAATTATCTCACTAAAGAAGTGCACATGTTTGATCATCTGCATGAGTAGATAAGACAGTGTCTAATCAGTTTAGAGCATACAGGCAGGTATGACAGCACACAGTGATGCTATTATTGCTATCCATATGTCTAAAATCAGAATGGCAAATGAGAGAATTAAATGCCCCAAACAATCTCTATTTTGTGAGAATTGGTTTTTCTTGTCTTGTTTTACATGTGTTACTATTTTAACTGTGTCCAATATTAATATTTAATCTGGTGTACCATCTGAACACAGGGTGTCAAAAGTATAAGAGACATTACCATGCCTTTTTATGATGAAAACCAGCACTTAGCAGTTGCTCATCTTGAGTCTTTACCTGTGAAGGAAAAAAACCCTCCCACAATCCTCCTGTGATAAATGTCAGCCAATTGGAAACATGAATGAGGACAAAACCCTGTCAAGGGACAAATGAAGAATTAAACATCTGAATACCAGAGCTCTGCTACAATGCTAACCATCAGACTGCAGAACTAGATACCTTTGTTTAATGATGGTATCGTTAAAAAGGCTTGTTCAGCAGAAATAAGAAAGTGATCAAAGAAATTTAATTATCATAAAACTTTTATCCAGAAGGCCAGAATTTCTTCCAAGAGAACGATGATATAATAGCTGCAGCTTTCAGGTATTACGTGTTGATGGGATAAATATTCCATGGAATGGTTTGAGTTGGAAAGATCCTTAAAGATTATCAAGTTCTAATTATCCTGCCATATGCAGGGACATGTTTCACCAGACCCATTCAGCCTGGCCTTGAACATCTCCAGGGATGCAACATCCACAGCTTCTCTGAGCAACCTGTGCCATTATTTACAGATGACTGTAATATGATGACCTTTCACTCTTATTTACAGATGACTAAAGAAATACATATGAAATTTTATATACTGAAAAATATAAGAAGCTACTTAGTATCTCAGTTCAGATGTAGAGTTCATAGTTAAAAGTTGTTTTTAGAAAACGTTTATAAATTCTTACTGAAGTAGGTACAAGATTCAACAGGTGGACAAGACCACTAATATTTCTGTTATTATCTTCAATCCCAGTATCTCTGCTAAACAACAACGGAACCAGCAGACAATAAGTCTCTTTCTTTACAAAGTCAAGAAAAGAATCATCCCTACATTATCATTTTAAGTTTTCCTTTAAAGTTGTTTTCCTTTACATTTACCTTTAAAGTTTTCCTTTTAAGTAGTCAGCAGAAGTCAAATGACATGGTTTTCAATCCCCTCCAAAACACACCTTGCAGCAAGCCTTTCTAGTAAAGTGGCATTGCAATTGAGTAAAACATTTTCCAGGTGATGAAGAATGCTACAAAAGAACATTCTTTTCATATTAAAACTAGATTGCAATATCCAATCCAGAAAGTGAAGTTTAGTGTTCTGGAATTCTAGGCAAGTGCAGAGTCAAAGCCACAGTCTCCATACCCACATAAATACAATACAGAAGGTGACAGCTACTTCCACTTCCTCTAAATTTAGTTCAACATTGAAGTATATTCTGGTAAAATACAGTGTATAGAAAGATAAAAAAGGGAAATTTTATATACCAATAACAAAAAAGTAGGGGAACATACCCAAGAAAACTGCAAAGCAAGCATTATAAGAATCTGATTCTTCCATCATTACGCACTCGCTGTACAGAGGCTCTCTCCATCCTACGGCAGGCTTTTCACAGCACAGCACAAAATTAATTGTGCAGCGACAGGTCTAAAAATCTGACAGGTAATCTTGGAATTTCTACACTTCATGGTGATAATGACTCCTGCTTAAATCTCTTACCTAACTACTACATTACTTACAAGCAGCATGAAGGTCACCTAAAGTTTCTTCCTAAAGTGCTCAGCAGGATGATAGAGAAAGTTAAGGAGTCTACATTCATATTGATTTCTGAACTGGTCCATACTCTGAAATTTTTTGGTGTGGTGTTCAAGGTTTTGAGGATGCTTTTTGCATTCATTTTGGTTTGGGTTTTTGGCGGGCTTTTTTTTTAATAACATTTTAGGATACATGTCTTTTTTTATATTTCAAAGCTTAAGAAATTAAGCATAGTATGATTACCAATGTCTTTTGATAACCTTACTGGGGTTTTTTTCCCCCCCACACACAACAGAAACTACTTCAACTGTTATGTAATAATATTACTCTTCTTTTCCAAACAGAGGTAGAACAAGAGTTTCCTAATACAATCTGACAGAATTGGCCAGGCATGATACTTAAAGGTAATACTATTTGAAAGCAGGTTACCTCATCTGAAAGGGCCAGGGGAAATACCCTCTATAGTAACCTGTCTGCACAATAGATCCCAGGGGATTTCCCCTCATCCAAGTCACCTTCATGCAAAGACAATCATAAAGAAGCCATCTGAGATGCAAAGGAAGCCAACGCTAAATATGCCGAAGTTTTCCTTCTGCCTTGAAAGGCTGGAAAGGGGTATGACAGGTATTATTCCTCAGTGTTAGTTCTTCTCCAAAATAAAAGAAAGTCATAAAGTCTTTTTCCTCATTACTGCAAGACAAACAGCCAAAATCACAAAAGAATGGGGTATTTCTTCCAAACAGCATAACCTGACTAAATAGTCTCACCAATTAAACAACTAACTGCAGTCATGAGTTTCTGGAACTGATGTAATGCAAGATCATAAAAATAACAAAATAAACTGTTGAAAAATCAGGCAGAGTGAATCAATATTCAGTTCTGATTTTGGCTATTAATAGCCTGGGTCAGCATTCATTACAGAATGTGAGTTTGGCTCTCATAGAGCCTCCTTCCATCTTAATCAAACTGAAAGCTCTCTAGAAAAGCACTTGCTCATGCTCTTGTGTCTTTGCAGTGCTTAGGAAAGCCTAGCCCTGATTTATGAGATATGATGAAAATGTTACAGTTTTTATGCATTTGTTTCCTAAACTTAGATGAGGTTTCTTTTATTGACCTTGTTTTGCCCACAGGGCCTTAGTGAAACAGTAAGAGCTACTAATAAACCTTTCTGTTATATTAGTATAGCAAACTCATTCAATGTTTTTAGGTAAGACTGATATGACAAATGAACAGTCATAGAATAAATAAATACATACATAAACATAAATAATAAGCATAGCCTTTACATTCCAAGCACAAATGAGAAGAAAGATTTATGGGGGAAGAACTAAATTTATTGAAAACCTTTATTCTTGGGCTTTTTCTTTCTTTCTTCAGGTGGTAGATACTTCTGCCTCCTATGAAATTTCAGCCTGTACATCATGGTTCTGACACTATCTCTGTCTTTCAGGGAAAAGAAAAAGGACTTTATTGCTACTGTTGCACATGGTACACTCCTTCAAATGAAAACTCAACCGGAGTGTTTGTGTGAAAATGGAAAGAACCAAGAGAAATTGAACACTTTTCCCATGCTAGCATTCAAAAGTTAAGTAATGAAACATTCTTCTAATGAATGAGTCATACCTCAGAGTATCTTACAAGTTTAAAAAAAAATTGGTACTTGATAACTTATTTGCTCTTACAGACTGTCCTGAAAAGACAATTTTGTCAAAATAACTGCACCTGTAGCAGAACATCTGTAAGAAAAACATTTTACCCATCATAATCTTGGGTACTGTACCAGGGGATAGAGGAATGCAAACCAGAATAGAATTTCCAAAAAAAAAAAAAAATCAAAAAAAGGAAAAAAAAAATTCAAAAAAAATGGATAAGTTAGTGATTCTCAAGTGGAGGCTCAGTGGCCTGTGCTCATCATCCAACTGAACAAAATATAATGGATTACTGTGTTCCATAGATGGTAGCATACAACTACATAAAATGTTACAGGGGAAAGCCAAATGTTGCTGGCTCAACCAAGAAGCAGTTTCCCAGGTTATGTTTTATACACATAACTTAGATGAGTATTACTACACACCTGCCAGAATTTATGTTAAGCAACTTCTCTTTTCAAGCTTTTTACATGAGTACAAGTTAAATTTCCAACCAGAGTTAATTGAAATCATTATGTTGTCAAGATATTTCATAATATTAACATTGGATTGATAGTCTTTTCATGGAACTATTTCAAAGTACTTCTCAAAGAAATGCTTTGCAATTTACTATGTTAATTAAAACAAAACTAGATCTATTGATTTTAAATGAAAATGTTGACACTAATATAATGCTTTCAGTATAAAATGTATTACTTTTTCCATAAGGCTGGCTTAACCTGGTTAAATGGGGGGGTGGGGTGGGCTCTAGTACAGCAGGACAAGAAAAACCCCTATAATTTTCCCTTTCCTTTTCCAACTACCATAAACTAAGCTGGCATGTGCCTCCCATGCAATAAAGGCTTTTTACTTCTAACTGTTGTCTGTATTCTGCGAAATACTATGAGACTTTATTGCTGCAATGGTCACAGTAAAAACATGGCTTCCTGCAACTATAAAAATAAAATATTAGGATGAAGAAAAAAACCCCAAGCATTAAGCTTTGCATTATAACTTCCCTTGACCTTGCTTTGTTATACAGCAGCATGAAGGTCTCTACATGGCTGCATTAAAATACTTTACAAAAAAATCTTATCTATAGACCCATAGATAATGTCATGCAGTGCAGGAAAGTACACATGATTTAATACAAATCTTGTGGTTTTTAACAGTTTTCATAGAACACTGAATCTGTCAACAAATCTAAATCTGTCTAAATCTGTAAATCTAAATCTGTTTAAATTGCAAGAATAAAATTCCCCTTTATTTATTATCAAACATGGATTTATCTATGCCAGATTAAAGGAAATCAGCATGGCAGTAAAGAGAAATGTCCTTAAGACAAACTCAAAAAAGAAATCAAGTTATCCAATTCTGCATTTAGAGCAGGTATCTTTGCCTCACTGTAGTGCCAATGAGCAAGTACTGTTTCAAAAGACTAACAAAACCATTAACCAAATCTAATCCCTGTACTTTAAAACCTACGCATACAGTTTCAGTTAATATTCTGTCTAATCCCTGCTCCCATTGGAATCAGCAGAAGATACACACACTAAAGAGTCTGTGTTTCCTTTGCTGTCTTTTGGGAATATAATTACTGAAGTACAACAGGTAGAGATACTCATGTCCTTGGGAGTAACCATCACATGGATGCATTTCCGTGTAAGCAGGGGTGTAAACTTAACAGACCTTCAGTTCAGCAGGAAGTGCACTACTAGGTGACTGTATCAGAAATTATATTTCGTTGAAACTTATTGGTTCACATTCCCTTCCTACAGAAACATGGAAAAAATTGGCTCGTTCATTTCCCAGAATTTTACCAAGGAAAAAATGGCAAGGCTTCCATCAGTGGGGGAGGGAAAAATCTAATTCTCTAGTCAAACACAAGAGAAAAGACCTCACTGACAAGTCTAAAAGTTTTACTAAAATTTCCAGTACCAGTTTTCCATCTTGAAGCTCACGGACACAAACTGCAAATAAGGCACAGTATCCCAACACTGAAAAGATGTCTAGAAAACTGCAAGTGCTATAGAGAACCATATAAAACCATAATGTCCCCAAATTTTTAAGAACCTGCTTCAGCCAAACTTTTGCTCAAACTTTAACTGCCACTACCATTAAATATTATGCTCATATTTGGTCCTGCCAAGGGAAAGGCTTGACAGAGGAGTTTGGACAGAATTTCATTTCTATTCAACAGCAGTTGACCTTGAGCCTAGAAACTCCCTAGAGGATTGTGGCAGGAGAGTTTTTCTGCTTTGTTTTAATTCTAAAACCTATTCATCTTCCTCTAGGGGAAAAAAATCCACAATTAGCTCTACATTACCAATAGGCCTGCACATGTATTCTCTTTAAATTTCTTGAAGGAAGACAGGTGTCTGCAGCTCTGATAAAGCTTCATTTGGCTCTCTGACAGGAACATACTATTCCATATATGTTATTTTCATCCTCAAATTTAGCCATCTACATCTGTCCTCAATTAAAGCAGTGTAAATACGGATCGACTGAGCTAACTCCAATTAAATTACACAGTTAAGCACAAGACCAAAACTCGACCCAGAAGCTAGAAATGAATTTAACTTTGTGTTCCAATATGCTTTTAGTCTTACAGTGCCTTAGATTTTCCTCTGAACTCTTTTTTAGCATTTTGACAAAGAATCACACTACGTATTTTTGAAGCAAACCAGCACGCAGAGGAAGGTAACTCAAATAACACACTTGTCGACACTTCTGTCAGCTAATTTATGCTTTTTAGATATTTTTGGCATTGCTAGCAAATAAAGGCATGTATTTTGTTTTTACAGTTCTTGAAAGTGTAACTGCTTATCACAGCAGACATCCTGCTGTCAACTTTTTCTACATAGAGGCTTTAAAATTCAACTGGTTTACCTTTTCTCCAGTCTAAAAAGTAGAAAACATCCACACACAGACCAAATAAATACTCATTAATATTTGCAACTAGTACAAAAGGTAGAAGTACTAATTATATGCATTAATATTTAATGACTGCTGCCCAGGTGAAGTTAAATTCTTAAGAGTCAGTTATTCATTTTTATAACAAAAAGTCACTTTTTCACATCTCTTATGCCAAAAGCATAAAAGACCAGAAAACAGGTGCAGGAAGCACTTACTGTATTCCTTTAATGTCTAAACTAAAATTCTTGGACATAATGATATATTCTGTTAAGAGAAATCAAAGGACTTTGAATCATCCACAAGAATAAAACTTAGAAAACATATTATGTTATCAGAAAACACATTAGAAAATGTATTATGTTGTAGAAAATGTATTATGTTAGGAAATAAGAGGCATGTACTCATCTCTCAGGAAGCATGAGAAGCAAAGGCGGTCTTTTAACCTGAGCGATGAGAGCAAGGCACAGTTTCTCAAAACACACTTTTTATTGTTTGTTTCAACTTAAGGGTAAAGCATGAGAGACTATACTGCATTTCAGACTAAAAATCCCTGATCTGAAGCAGAATCTTTGAAACAACCATAGAAACCTCCCAGTCTGGTATAGTCGGACACATTCAATAAAAAGAGAAAAGATGGGCAAGATTAAAGAAGGACCAAGCATTTTGAATGTTTAAGAATAAACGTGCTGAGCTGATGACAAAAACCATTAATTCCCTCATTTGGAATAAATTATATGATGAACCAGTAGGTGTTTACTAGTTCATCTTACAGCATTCAAGTTGTATTAGGTGCTATCAAATCAAAACGAACAGAAGAGCATGCCTTAGCTTAGTATCAAGTGAACTGGTTGAAATATTCATTAGAAATAATGTAAAAAATCTAGAGAAATATGGTGTCATTAGTTCCACTCACCTACATTTCCATCAGGTAAACACAGGGCTTTGCTTAGCAAAATTCTCTCTGTAGAGTATTTTACTAGCAACTACATATAACATTCCTCAACAGCTCATGCTGCCATGATTTGCTAACAAAAGGTTGGGAGTCTTGAAATTTAAATCCAACCCTTTCAAAAGGTGATGCCTAATTTAATGCAGAGATCACTTAATAATTTTAAAAAGAAAAAAAAAAACCCAAAACATAAAAACAAACCCAAGTGCACCAAACCAAGCTTAAAACTGTTTCTTCTGGGTTTATTTAGTATTGACAAAAGTAATGGGCCTTCTTATATAAACACCCAAATAACACAAAAATACCAATACTCATGCCAAGTCAGAAGTTGTTGCAATATTAACATACTTGAAACAAAATGGGAAAGAGGATTCATACATACTCATCACTGTACCTGCAAATGAGACTTAATAGCAGATAATAAAGCTATTTTCAATTAGTATGCTAATTGTGAAAGTGTAACAAAAACGAAGATTTTCCAAGCTTTTTCATGTATTCCTATTCCTTGAATAATCAACAAGACAAGTAGAGATTTCACTACAAGTACAAGGATCTGCTATCAGTATTCTTAGTTACAGGAGGCAAGACTCAAGCCTCTCTCAATCCAAAGCTTACTTTGTGGCAAACTAAAAGTTTTCAGGCTTCATCACATACTTATTCTTGTAATTCCTGAATATCATTGAATTAACTCATGATAACTCAACCAGCTCTATAATTTGCTTTTTATAAAACCAGATCTAACTTTTTTTTACACTACAAGATGCATTCTCCAAGTAAAACAAAACATCTCACACAGACAAGCTTTTCATTTGTAGAAATAAAACAGTGGGTTTGGATATCCAATGGAACTGCATCATTAAAAAATTGGTCATTCATATAAAGAGCCATCAGCTGTAAAGAGACCACAAGCAACTAGTGCTGATGCTCAAGGCCTTTTCCAAAAGAGAATACATAATAATTCTAATGGACTGAATGGCAAGGAAAAATTCAGATTATCTGTCTGCATCTATCAGATCCAAAAAAAATTTTTAAAAAAGCAGAAGTGCAGAAAAATACACTAAGGAAAAGAGCCTGTATAGTCAAAAAAAATTGATACATGAGTATACAATCTCCAAATGCATAATATGGAAGTAAAAATCATTCATGTACAAATATACAAAATTTATATAAAGCAGACACATGCATTTCATATTACTAAATTGATTTAACTATATAGACAGAAATGTATTCTGGAGCAGAAAATGTGTATTGGGAGAGAAAAAAAAGTTCTGATTTCACTAATTTTAAAAGCTGATTTCAATGCTTTTTACAAGCATGGGTAATTAATCTGAATCCTATATTGCGCAGAAACAAAGGAGTAATACAAAGTTTAGTTGCATGTTCAAAGTCATGCAAGTTACTGTTAGATCTGAGAAGAGAAAACATATCAAACCTCAGCAGTCACACGCTGCAGCTACTGAATTCACACTGTTCCCATTATTTTTGAAGAGCGCCCAAAAATGCTTAGAAAATTTAAAGTTTCTGCTATGGACCACACCATCTATTGTGAATCCTCTAGATCATACCTCAAACAGAGAAGAGTTTTCTGCCCAGCTAACTCCTCCAAAAGCTTTAAGCCAGTGGCTGACAACTTTTTCCAGCCTAGAGACACTTAAAATTATCCATTGTATTTAAAAATACCAGACAGCAACTGTAAATCTATCAATCTGGTAACTTGATTTTCTTAGTTACTTCTCACTTTTCAGCCATCTCCAACAGCAAATTGAAAACCACCAACTTATCCAAAATAACTTTGTAATAATTACCATGAGAGAAAACAAGACAAAATCAGAATATGTAATCTATAGGGAAATTATTACAACATTTTTAACAGATTGATATGAAAATAGCTACAGGTTTCTCCAATACTTTTCTGTTAGCATGACATGATGATTTATGCTGCTGTTTTGTAATAGAGAAAAAACTTTGGATTCTCATCTACTTTGATATTCTTAAAAAATCTTCTAAGTAGCACAAAACAGTTTTCAAACTTTGTCTGACAGTGTGCAGCTTGATCATATTCATTGAAGCAAATCAGACATAAGCACCAATGACAAAATTTGCTCTGGCCATGGTTGAGAACAAAAACCACAAACTTGCAGCCTTGAAAAAATAAATCTGAACAAACTACTATAATTCTCAAGAAATATCCTGCTGAATTTCTTAGAGCAGAATGTAGAACTCTGATTTAGCTGAAACAAATAGAACTGAGTGGTGCAGCTCCCATATGCATGGGGGCCAAACGGCAGCATGGACAAGAAATGGCAGCAGGGAGCACTGTCCAGACAGTCCAATGACACTCACAGCCCACACAGATCAAGTGCCAGCTGCCCCAATGCCACTCTAAAGCTGAACTCAACCTTACAGCATCTGAGTTGGCTCGATTTTAAAATCCCAAACAAAGCATCCAAACTCACAAGAGAAGACTTTCTCCCTTGTCCTAATGAACAGATTTTTTTTAAAAAAAAGGAAGAAATATAAAATTAAACAGCTGACAGGGATATTACAAACAGTTTGCAATGTTACTAAACTGCTGACAATACACTCATACTTGTTACCAAGATACATAGCTATACTTTCTCAAGGGACGTTCAACACCTTCAGAATACATGTTATAGGATTAAATATAATGGCTGACAAGAACCAAGAGCTCAGTATTCTACAGCAGGCTCATGACAGGATCACATTTTGTATATCACAACAATCAGATGGCTCACTAAAATCTACTCATCTCTACTGAACTAATTTTTAAAAGATTTTACCCCTGACAGGCACAAACTGATTTTTTTAACAGTCTGTAGGAGTTACATGTTTTTCAATGAGGGGACTGTGGGCATCTGACAGAACTGGATGGCTTAGTTTGCATGCAGTCTATAGAAGGCAGGATTGGGTTCCACATTTCACTTTTAGTTCCCAAGTGGTATCCCCATTCTAAGCAGTAACAAGTACACTGTGTTTGAAATTTTTATTTTATTAAATTTGGACCAGAAATAGAGGAAGAATCAGATACTGTTTCCTTTCCCATTCGATATTTACCCTGCCTCATTAAGTCAGTTTTGTGACTCCTTCTTCACAGTCACAGTTAGCAATTCCATAGCTCATAAGAAGGCATGGCATTACATTGCAGAAATTGCCTTTTCCCCCACCTATCCTAGATAGCTCTGATGAATAGAAGCAGTCTTCACAAGATTCAAAGAGCCAACAGGATTGTTTCAAACTTCTGAAAAGTTTTTGTCTCTTTGCCTTTTTTTTCCCCCCATACTCCTTACTCAAAATATTTTCTCCTATCTTTATCCCAAGCTGAAGGGAAATGTCTGCAGGATGAGGACTCTAACTAGGAAGGAGGAGCAGGATCATTCAAGAGGACAAGGAAGTTCCTCCCTTAAACTCATGGCATTTTGCTCTGGATTTATGGAAGGTTCTGAGAGCATTCAGCTTCTAGGTAAAACATATGGAACAAGCAATTAATATTCCCTGATTTTTACTTCTAATTGACAAGTTCTCCATGCTAGTTTCTACCATTAGATTACCTGCTCCCTTTTCAGAAAGGCAAATATAGAGTTACTACTACTTCAATTGAACCAAGCCTTCCAAACCTTACCAGCACAGACATCAGACTTCACAGGAAAAGTGGGACTTCCTGCAGCTTTGGTAGTAAGCTTTGAAGTTGTCTCCGCTGCAGCATTTGAAGCTAAAACAAAGCATTAATTAAAGCAGAGAGGAATCTCCTGTGCCAAAGCAACGCGAATTTAAGGAGCTACATAGAACTACTGAGGGATATGTTGAGAATATTCCTCAAGAAACCTCTGAATATTCAAGAAATACTTAAAAACAGTTTCAAAAGGAAAATAAAAATTAGCTAAAAAGGAAAAGGAAACTGATTTTGATAGACAATATTTTGTGTGAAAATTTTGCTGAACATCAAAATGGAGATTTTTTTCTTTTTACCACAAGCTTAGCAGTTTGTGCCATTTACCCCATGCTTCAGAACAAATGATTGATGGTAGAGCTGTACAAAAACATACACAGAATTTTCTTCCAAAACATTCATTATCACATCAGTGCTTTGATTACAAGCACAATTTTTTCGAATACACTAAGCACAAAGAGAATAAAACACCATAAAACCCCCAATATTATCAACTGCATCATCAGAGCAGCCCTTCACATAGGAACAGCACAAATGCCTTAGGGGAAGCCATCTGTCTCCTCCAGTAAGCTTTGCAAATACGCAGAATTGTGTTTGCATCTTTTGTTCAATACCTGGCTATTGTCAGTGGCCCATAGGTGGAAGGTAAATTTCCCCTGTACTACACATTAATCAAGAGGATCAACACACCATTACCACAAGGCACATTTCTGTATTTACACACTTTCATGCCAGATTCATGCAAGAAAAAAGTGGCAAAGACATGCCCTTACTCATGTTTGACATGCATAGCCAGCAATACAGGTTATCAATAGTGCAATCTTACACCAATTTTTCACCAATGAAGCACTGTATAACAGAAGCTTACCTAAACCACGTTTGCCATCTGAAGAGCAAACACGTTCGTGACTTTCTCAAAATAATCACACCATTCAAAACTTTATATATTATTTTTAAAGTGTGTTTGCTTTTCTTCATTTTAATGACAGAATGCCATGCATAGCTTCATTTAGACAAGAAAAGAAGTGGTACTTGCAAAAAAATTTAGCAGAAGATATTTATTCCCACTGTAGGAAAAGCCTCATGCTTTTAAATACTATTAGAATGGTTTCTGCAAGCATAGCCAACTATCTAAAGGTCACAAAAGTCACTGCATCACAGCCCTAAGTCCGAAGATAACTTTAAAATGGGTAACTTCCATAGCAGCAGCTATAACCTAACTGAAAATAAGATAGAGTAGGCTACAGTGAGATCTGGCTTACAAAAAGGAGGCTTATAAAAATAAGGAGTTTCAATTAAGATAAATTGCATGTGTTATATATACACTAATTTTCTACTTTTCCACCTTTTGCATTAAAAATTCAAATACAATGTTTTAAGTCCAGTTCTGAGAATATTTCATGTCATTTCTTTATAAAATGTACTTTTTATTCATTTCTTGATTTGATTTTACCAGTACATGTACCTTATGCTAACCTTATCCATTCTCTACATAGCAGTACTTGAAACTGGTAAAACTGAGTAGAAAAAATGCAGTTTATGTTTGATTAGCCATATAACTCATGAAAAACCTCAGAGAAAAGAAAATTTAAGTTTAGCATGTGTTAATCATAGAATATGCTGAATTGGAGGGATACATTAGGACCATTGTATCCAACTCCTGGTCCTGCAGAGGACACCCCAAGAATCATCATGCAGTATGCATTATTCCTTTAAGTACAAGATCCACTGAAATTACAGCAGTTTCCCAAAAATAAAAAGTACAGCAACAATCAGAACAGCTACATCTAAATGTAGCACCTATGTGTGGTTTTAAAGACCTATGTGCAACAGAAGAACTTTCTCACCAGACTCTGAGCAGAAGCCCACCCTTCAATCCAGAACAAAAAAACCTGCAAAACCCCCCCCTTGCTATTGTCAATAACAAATAAATATTCAGAAAATGCATAACTGGAATTTAAACTAGATGCAGTTACCATAGAAACAAACAAGACTTACTCAACACTTCCTACTCTATTCCATTATCATTACCTCATGAACTTACATGGAGAACATTGTTCCTATTCCTATGGAAACCCTGGAAATAGCCCCCATCATTGTCACGGATGAAGGCAATCTAGAACTCATCCCTTGGATTCATTTATGTGCCACCAAGGCCTATGAAAGATTAAAAATAACTAAACAAAGTTCATTTCTCAATAGAGATGAGCAGAATCAACCATTCCCCGTGAACAGCTGGCAGGTGAGTGCCAAACACTGACAAGCCGCTCATAATCTCTGAACATCTGCAATGATCAGACCTGTGCAGTTACACTGACACCCTGCAAGGTGCATGCAAAGCACTTTGGGCACTGCCTTGTTACAAATGCCCCAGCTAGGGAAGAATCTGCTCTTCAATCCTTATGTCATTTCTCTTATTTTTTGACCGCAATGAGGAAAAGGGAACTTTTATACAAATGTAATAGTGTATAATCTAAAATACATATATAATTCTTTCCATCTCCAAGAACTAAAATAACTTAAAAAAAAAAAAAAAAAAGGCAGCAGCAAACAAAACCAAAAAAGAGGAGGAAAAAAAAAAAAGAGGTGTGGGCCACCAGCAAAACCACATCATAACACCCAGGGCATGGAACATCATGTGAGTCCTGCCTGTGCAGTCAGATCTAGAAGCTGAGAAAGACTTTCCCTTTTCTCCTTTATGTTCAGAAACCTAGACCACAGCTAAAGGGCAGATATGGCACTATTTATTTTTGCCTGACTAGGATTTTCTCTAAGTCCCACCAAACCTTGCATAACTAAGAAAAATCGTAATGTCAGAGCAAACAAATTGTTTTATCAAAGAATGCATGTGCTTCACTGCTGCAAAACTAATGCTATATTGGACTTGTAAAAGGCTTGGAACACTATGAGTATGAAATACTAAATCACTGAAGCATGCATTCAATTCCTACTCTCTAGCCAATTAATATATTTTATTCTAAATTAAGTCCTATTCAGATTAACTGCAGCCATAGAATATTACACATGCTCAGAAAAAATTAAAAAAAGCTATGTTAATTTCACAAGAAGATTGGTTACAGGACATTTCCAGGATGAGAGGGATCCAAAAGGAAAAAAAAAAAAAAGAAAGAAAAAAAAGAAATTTATGAGAACTTGTCTGATCCTCGAGAAAACGTATTAAACTTCATAATTGAATTCTGAAATGTTGCATACTCATGTTTGCTGAAGGTTTCTCTTCCTGCTTTGAAAACCTGGTGAAATAGCTGATACTGTCAAGAACACTGTCAAAAAATGTATATGTATACCAGCCACAACTGCTTGTCCAATTTCTTATCTGTCAAATACCAAATTATCCTTTGAGCTCCTATTCTCATTAAAGCAAGGAGATAACAGCCACTATGTCTTTGGAAACAGGGGGAAACCCCACAATTTCTGAACTATTAAATTTCACTCTGGCAGCTAGAAAGCTATTACATATCACAAGAAGTTGTGGGGATTTTCCCCCACTCAATGCTAAAAAAATTTGAGTCCTTTCATTCAGAAAAAAAAAAAAAAGAAATTAAAAGTAAATAAAAAGCAGCAAGAACAAATCTAGCTGTGAAAAATACTGAAAAAAACCAAAACACACAAGGAAACAGACCAAAAGGCATATAAAATACCTATCTATATTTCCCAGGAAAATTTATAGTAAATACTTATATAATTAAAGATCCACTGGTTTTCCCCAAATCAGTAGTGAGGCCCTCTACCCTTTCTTAATAATTTCTCAGAAGTCCAGTCAAGGGTCTACAGATTCCCATAGACTGAACTGTGTCAAATTCAACAATATACGTATGACTTCATTCTGTATATCAAACACTCCATCTAATTAAGAAAATCTTTTTCTTCTTACTCAAATGATATAATTTCAGGAAGCAAAATCAGTTCATAAACATGTTTAATTTCCTGCATCTTGAGATTAATTATGAATGTGTCTGATTCTTCTTTGAGAAACTCACCTCAGAAATCTGATACTTCCATCATCTACAGCATTTTACAGCACTTCAAAGTAAATCAGTATTTTCCTGAACAGATTTTATGCAAACTTGTACCTTTTACTGCTATTTATATTTATGCCATTCAACATCAAATGCAAACAGAACTGCATGGGTTCAATTAGCATGTTCACAAATCATGTGCTTATGCAATTTAACATGGACACATTTTTAAATCACATGTCAAATTCCCATCTACATTGTTGAAGAGCAAAAGTCACATTTTCAAAGGTTGTGGCATCAAGAACATTATATTTCAGTGATGATTTTATTTCGAACCAGTTACAAAATTTCACTGGGATTCTCTGAAGTGATTTTAATCACTTTAGCTTCTAGTTTATAAGTATGTGCATTCTAAAAAGAAATCTAATCCAAATTACAGAGGAGACACTTTTTACTGCAGCGAACTCCACACAAAACCCTTGCATTTTAATATTTGACAATGCTCTAAAGCAATTCTGTTTAAATAAAGTGAAAAATGAAAAAGTTTTATTCCCTTTAAGCCACACATTATCATCATCTGTCTCCATTTGATATGTAACTGCTCACAGGTTTGAAGGATTTTTACACTAATAAAGAAAAGTGCAAAGGAAATATAAAATCATTATTAGTCTATTGAATATATCACAAATCTTGTTGCATAGCCATTTCAATCTTGTCTTTGCTTTCCAGTTCTGACCACTCTCTACATTTGTATCACTGGGCTTAATTTCTAAGTTTGCTTCCATTCTTCCAGGTACAATTTTCAGATAAAAACAGGTCTGTATTTTATAGTCTTACTTTTAACACCTAATATGAAATTAATAAATTCACTGTTTGTAGTTCAAAATCATGGGGCAGAGTAGTGAAATCGGCTGGTGAGTGGACTGGCAGTCATTTTTTCTTACTTGCTGTCTCTGCCTCTCTCTTGCAGTGGGAACTAGTCTGCTATTTGCAGAGAAAATTAGGATTGACTCAGTGCTGATGCAACAAACCAATCAAAAACCCTCCACTAATGCTGGGACACAGTGCTTCCTTTAAAATAAAAACATAGAAAATCACAGAAAACTTACAAGTACTCTGCCAGTTAATGTCTGGGCAGATATCATGACTCCTGCCCAATCCTTCACAGACGTCATCCATCCCACTTCTGCTGCCACATTCTCCTCTTTTTCATCTGTTGGTTTGCAGGCTCCATCTGCCTGTGTATCTCCACCACCATTGATCTTCTGGGCCTCCTGCAAAGTAAGTATTTGGGTTAGTTAATGTTAGCAGTTTGACAGTGAAATTCAGTATATAGGTGGGGCCAAGACTAGCAATAAAAACCAGAAAATCTGTCTTCCTGGATCCCTGCTAGGTAAAACTAAGAACCTATTTGGACACATCTTTAGAAATAAGAGAAATAGAAATGTTCTATAAGGTACCAGACTAACTAGATAATACTCTCCTTGACATTACATCTTCAAAACATATACTTAGCACTAAATATACAATATGTTACTTTGTTACAAGCAACATAATTGACAACAGGTCCGTTTGCAATTACAAATGAATCTGTCAGACATACACCCAAAGACCTTTCGATGTATCAGTTCAAAATACTGCATAGTAGGTGTGAACATAATTTATGCACAATTTTAATTTCCCATCACTAGAATTAATTATCTGAGTAAACCTTCACTGAGAAGCATGATGTAACAAGACAGCAATTATGAAGTGTGAGGGGAACAAAATCCATCATAAAGAATCTGCAGGGAGCTGCCACGCTATCAGTGAACCTGTGTTTCAATGGAAGTGTTTAATATATCACAGGAATTATTCTGTCAGTAAGTGGCTCTCACAGAAAGAAGAGCTAGAAATTAGAGGAGCCTCAGCTGCACCAAGCTCACTGATGAGTAACATGCACTGGAATTCATATCAGTCTCTCATGGATGCTGCAGCAAGGATGTCGTGCTCTGTGACTGCCTGTGATGTGCAACAGTCATGGGTGCTGCACAAACATCAAGGGAAACGACTGGAAAAGCCAGCATGGATTGTACAGTGTTTAAATCATACTGCATGCAAAGCATCACTGTGCCACGAGCATGCCTTTGGTGACAGCATAATACTAATGACTTCCTGAATACTTGACAAGTTATGCTAAACAAAAATAGGAGAGGCAGCAAAATTCAGCAGTGAAGCAAGTCCTGAGCACTAGACCTGCATTAGTGTTCCAAGCACTCTGCACAGACCAACAGTTTGAATGATCTTGTTTACAGATTACTTGTCTGTAGGCCAGTAAGCAGGAAATCATTTGCCATTAATCCCCTTTGGGATATCTTTTATACAAGCAAGGATGCTGTATAAATGGTGGTTATGTGATAATTATTGCAGTAGAAGTATATCCTGTGATGGTCAAAACGCATAGCTGTGAGATGGCCTTGAGGACACAGCTGGACACAAGGGTACAGGAACTTCCTGAGAGTAACACTGAGCTAATAAAGCAATATCATTGAATCTGTCAGCAATGAACAGTAAAACAATGCTAAAAATGTAAAACAGAAACCAACAGTTGTTTTCAGAGAAGCTCAACACTGCAACTTACTTAGGTAATCAGATTCTTTTCTCTCTATTAGTTTCCCTCCCAGAAAGCAGGCTCCATGTTCTTACTAGCGATTACAGCAAAGTGTGATGTTACTATATTGATAATAACAAATTATTTAGAGTTACAACAGTAATTCAGTACACTTCCCAAGCAAATAACGCAACAGAAATTTAAAATTACTTTGTATTTGCATAGCTGGACCTCATTCACAGACAAATTTGGACGCAGTGAATCAGATGTTCTACTCTCGGCGTTGAAAGACGTATCCTGTGCCGCACACGCACCGAGCACAACCTACAGATGAGCTCACTGCAGAGGACAGCGATGTACGACAAGAACGCTTGCCTGGAGCCAGCTGGGACCCAAAGCCACAGAGATCAGACCCAAAGAAATGCCTTCATCACCATCAAGGTTTCGATTACAAACCAGGAAAGAGAACACTAGGCTCTGTACTCCAAACAATACTGAAGCTTAGGCTACCCAGACATATCTCCAAGGCCTCACTGGTCCTGGCTGCCATCCCCAGGGTCTCCTGTGACTCAGACGCCCTCTGTGGCCCAGGACACCACTTCAGCCCCATCCAGGGCTCCCACAGCCCTGTCCTTTCCAGCCCTGGTGAGGCCACAGCCAGCTCCCTGTGCCTGAGCCATGGGCTGCTGCCCCAGGCTGGCCCAAGAAGGCTCCAGGCCAGGTCTTGTCCCACCAGCCCAGCCATGGTGCTGGGCAGGCCCCTGGCCCATGGGAGCCCCACAGCCCTGACAGCTACAGACTGCTTAAAACACCACACATGACATGTCTTTCCCTCTTCCCACCAGCTTCTCTGCCTTTTGTAACTGCTAGAGCTTGTCTTTCAGAACTGTAAGCTTCGCACCAGTTTTGCTCCATGGTCCTCCTCTGCACTGCACAGTGTGCTTTCATACTCTGTACAAGTTTCTATTGAATGAACTAATGTGGTTTTCATAGTAAAGGAGGTATAATTATCTCTTGCTCTCAGATAAGAAAGTGAGGTAGTGATGAGGTACCTAACTCAGTCACTAGAGAAGTCACTGGCAGAGCCAGGATGAAACCACAGTTTTTTTTGATATTTTTACCCAGCAGCACTTGTTTAAAAGTGCACAGATGCACACCTTGCTAAAAACACTCACAAGTGCACAGATGCACACCTTGCTAAAAACACTCACAACTACAGACCTTGCTATAGAAAGTCACAGAACTACAGATCACTAAACAAAAAGCTGAATAAAAAAGTCAATTTTATTGAACTTGTATTAAGGCTAGAAAATTCTTTTATTGTATACATGTTCCTTACCCCCAATCTTTTGTCAATAGATGTGATTGCTCACAAGATATAAAAATAATTTAAAATTTCCTAGCACTCAATGAAATAGGAGGCAATTTACTTAATTGAAGGAGAAAGGTAGCTTTTATATTTTGAAAAGGTTTTCATAACCTACAGTTCTTTTGCTGTATTGACTTTTCGTTGCCAATAGAATAGAGCAGTAAAACATGACAAACCTATTCAGTATTTGATTCTCTCAATGTATTAAAGTCTTTAATGCATTGAATGGCTGTATTTCTGTATTTATGCTACTTACTTCACCTCTATTAAAATCTCCCACCCATATTATTTCTTAATTAAAATTTAAGTAAAATAATCATCCCCTGCCAAGTATGATTTGGAACAGACTCTCATGATCAGCCTAGCTCCTGCCATTATTGTAGCTATAATTAACATGCAGATTAGTTGCTGTTATGTAATATTTGTATTCAGTTGGGATATTTTATATTTTTTTATCTACATAGCTAGCTTTTGTCTTACTTAATTGGCAGTTGAGCATTAGGAAAAGTTTATCCCTGAGTCATTATGCAATTGTGCAGTGATCACTAAAGGAGGTTTAAAGGTTGCTTTTTTTTTATACTGAGCAAAATATTCAGTCCTGTTATTAAGGATATAGTCTTGTTTCATTGCTATTTCCTCATCCCAGTGCACTGAGTAACCAACACCTGAAAAAGGTGCTTAAAGTAATAACCTGACAGTGACGATAGCTGCTTAATTATTTACAAGTTCAATACTACAAGTAAGAGATCTTTACCCACTCTGCTTACCAGTTTTCATTATTTTAATTACTTCACGGCAGGAACACGCAGGTAGATGAAATGAGAAGCAGTATATTGTGAAATATATTTTTCCTGAACTTTATGACTAAATGGAAACTAGCATGATGAGGAGGTGCGTGTACAGGAATCAGTACTCAGTGTTCTACCAATGGCTTGGCACAGACCTGGACCAGAAACTTCAATGGTTTGTCTCCTATTTTCAGCAATAAGTATTGATTTAGATTACCTAAGTTCTGGGATTCTTGAAGACAGTCACCTTAAGGAAGAACTCTAAAAGGCAAAACTCACTCAAAAACAGGTAACAGTATTCAAAACATAGTCCTGCCTGTTCCATTTCACCTCTAAAATACCTATACAAACATAGAACCACTGCACAGACACCTCATCCAACTCAGGACAACACAAAATCAAATCAGAAAATTATTATGAAACCTTAAAACATCATCTAAGAATAATCTTTTTACAAGTCCTAAAAACACAGGACAACATGAACACAACCTGAAAAGAAGTCTGTGATGTATGGTACTGAAAAAACTTGCTATCTTGTTAAGATATGTTTTAAAACATATGAAACAGGGAGTCAATAATGTGAGGGAAAATACCTGGATTGAAATGCGATGAAACAAAAAAAAAGGATTCAGTAACCTCATTTACCTAACATGTAACTAGCTGAATATTACACAGAAATCATTAAGTATCACCTGTAATGAGATACAGAGCAATGAGTCATGACCACATCACTCAAGAGAAAGTAGTATGCTCAGTCTAAGCAGATGTTTAAAAACAGTAACACCAACTGGGCAAACACAGTATTGGCCTTTGACTTCCACCCTAGATAACATGAGATGAGAAAGGGCCTGTCAGAATGGCAGCTGCTCCTAATTTAATGTATGCAGTAATAATACAACAAGAAAATATCATTTGGAGCAGTTAGGAAAGGGCTGCTTTAGATAATGATGCAGGCAAATAATTTTATCGCTATTAACTGCCCTTAAATTAACAGCATTGCATTCCTAGAGCCTGGCATTTTATGAAATGTTTTATATCAATCAACAACACTATGATAATGCCATTCTTACAAATTAGGAATTTGTATTTATGTTTCTTTCCTTTTCATTTACCTGTTTTCCCAAAGCCACCAAGAGGTGCTATGTGAAGAGAAAGAATTTTGCATATGAGACTATTTCTCCTTTCTCTTGGGCAAATGTCTAAAATACTGTTTAAAATTATTAGATTTCTATCAATAATTTAATTTCATATCCTTCAATACATCCACTCACCACTTTCACATCTCCAAATAGGGGTCTTAAATTTATATAAAACCATAATATTATGCTGCATTCTCTGAAGCAGGGCAATGTACAGTGACTGTTAAGACTTCAGGTACCTACTGCCATAGCAGACACCTTCTGTCAGATAAAGTTACCATCTATTGTCTCCATCTAAACAGCTACTGAGTAACAGTTCATCCAGTGCTAAAAACAAGCAAACAAAAAACCACCCTGCAGCTGTTCACCTGTTCTAGTGCAGTTTAGGAAACAAGCTTTCACTGGAATATTAATAAAGAAAACAAATGGCAATGTGAGAAATGAACAGTTTTATGGAGACTTACAAACTTCTTTTAAGTCAGACTTGTAAGAAAAGAGAAAGCCAAGGCTAAACTAACTAAATGTGAGGTAAGAGGGACTTCTAAACTGGCCTATCCACAGCATTTCTTTGCATATTAGGTTTCACTGACGTCAACTGTCATACTGTAGCTATGGTTCAACTTGTTTCAAAAGATTAATTATTGATACCCAGACAAACATTATTGCTTTCACTGAATAAGAGAACCAGAATGATCTGTGGAAAACATGGCTGATAAGATAACCCAGCATTTTGCTCTCATAAAATATTCACAAGCCATACAAATTTGTTGTCTGCAAATTTGGAAGTCAAAAATAGAATACAAAGCTTTTCTTATTAGTTTAAGATTAAGATGTTATATTCTGTTTTCTACATTCCCAAGGATCTCTAAGAAACACCTTGCCAGTCCTTCCTTACAACCAGAGCCTTACTTTCTATGCTGAGCACCAGAAAATCTTTTTTCCTCTTCTTGCAGTGACCAGCTTTTCTATTGCATTTGTCCAAACCTTCAGTTAATGCTCACAGATTTCATATTCTGTGACCTTCATATTTCTGGTACAGGTTACTCTTATAAAATTCCCTTTTCACTTCATTGCTTTGACTGACAAAAATTGCTGCATTATAGGAATTAATTCTAAAATTTTGACCTGAGAGACAAGATAAACTAGACTAGTAAAATATAGTGTTCCACCCATGATTCCACAAATAGTTCTCCAGTCTGTCAAATGAAGGGTTGCCGGGTATGGCTCTCACTTAAGAATATGAAACAGCAGACACCTACATTATCTGAAAGCTGAAGTACAAAAAGATTCATTTCAAAGATTAAAAATTTCTACACATTAATGGAAATGTTATGATGTAACACTTCCATTGATGTGAAACAGTATTTCCAAATAACTGAAAAACTGTCTGGCAGATTTCCATTCCAGCCTAATAATTGAGAGGAATGCTGAATGTCCCTGTTCTGTTATCAAATTTTGAAAGTCCTCAGTCACATTGTCTAACCTCTTCATGTCTTCACCCTGTAGCTATAAAACAAGAGCAACAACAGTTTCTGTTGCATAGGGATCTTAAAAAGATAAATACACACAGCATTTTAAGTGTCTGTATATTCACCAAGACAGACAACACAGACATAATCTAAGTGAAATCACGAAGACACACTAAAAACCTACTGGTAAAAGCTGCTAGACAATTAAACATGAAGATGTGTAAAAGAGAAGCAATTAAGAACTCCAGACAACATAGGGAAATGAAAAAGGAGAGAAAGTCACTGCAACTTCTTGTTCAAATAGACAAACAGTGCTTTTCAAAAACATGATTGGTTCAATTTAGCAAGTGTTTATATCAATAGTTATGTAAGCTTTCACTATAAGTTAAGAATTTTGGGTAAAATAATTCATGTAAATTTACTGATAAAAATAGAACTAAGTTTGCTTTTGGAGCTTCTGATTGTGTATCAGACCACATTGTTAGAAATAAATAACCTCTGAACTTGTCATAAGATTATGCAATAAGTGAACTTACTGTCTGCAATACATAAGTAAATAAAAAAATAGGATAAGTCAGTGATGTATAGGTTAACATTACTCCTGAAAATATTTCACAAAGTGTCAAACTAATACCTAGCCTTTACATTTATTTTCCTTTTTTAATAGTTAACAGAGCATTTCTTATTAATTTTCTCTCCTAAGACCAAATTATTACCACATTAAAATAGTCTCTGAAGGCCCTTTCAATTACCAAGTAGCAGGCAAGAGGGCAAACAAGCATTTCACTTTATTGATGGGGGCACCGAATTAAAATGAAATGATACTTTTCATAATTCTTTGGTCCCTACACACCACAGAAATATGTCCATTAAGTAAATTAGACAATTACCATGTAAGGCATTAGTCTTCAACTGTATTTTCTGTAGTTCAAGCCTTATATTGAAATCATTCTTTCAAACTATGTTTTTAAAAATCATTTTAAGTAGATTAGCCTTAAATATGATAGAACCTAAACTTGCAAACATATATGAAGCAACTTTAGATGGAACTAAGTTATTTAAAATACAGACAAGTGTTCCTAAATAGAAAAGCATAAAGCGCAAAAAGGTGCATGCATTTTCTGTTACCCTCCTCTTTTGTTTCCTCCCACCTAACAGAAGGCAAATCAAACTAAGCACACAATTGAAAATAAAATTGATAAAGATGTTGTCATGAAATGAAAACTGCTGAATTACCTATACCCTATTGAGTGAGAAATATCTGTCACAGATGACAAAATACTTTCAGGATTTATCCAAAAGTCTCAAAGTGCTTCACAAACGGGAGAAAACAGTCTCAAATATGAGAAAGAAGTAAGAAACAGTGGGGAAATTACCTAACTTGTTTATCTTGATTACAGGAAGTACTCTAGTTGATTGCTTGTAATTTTGTTGTTGTTGTTAGCATTAAGTAATACCCAATTCCAAGATTTTCAGTCATTACCTCGTGGCACTTTTTTTACTGCCATGAAAGAATGAAAGATAGAAAAGAAACCACATTTAATTCTTTCTAATTTTAAGAGAAGTATGACTAGTAAATCTTTTCTGATCTACAGGATCTAGATTACAAGCATAGTTTTCACAAAATGACTATGTGATAGATCCAGCAGTAAGAAAAATAATGAAATAACTATTCACTGCCAGGAATAGTCAATTAAATCACTAAAGAGTTCCAAAAATAGAAAGTTTATTTCACTACAAAATATACTCAAGCACCATTTACAAAATAAGTTTCAAACTGCTTTGTCAGTGCAGTGAAACTTCACATTATCTTCTCAGTTGTGTGTTTTTCTCCATCCTGCTCAATCACAGAAGGAAGGTTTGTACCTTCTAGCAAACAGGAAGTTTTCATTCACTGCATTAACTTCCCAGTCATCTCTCACTCGTGCTATCAGAGGTATCCAAGAGAAGATGTCTAGACTGAAGTGCAGAAGGAAATTCTTCCCCTCTTCTGTGAAATACAGAGTAACAAGGCAGCTAGCACCTGTGACAAACTAATATTCAAAATCACATTTCTATTGTCCAAAAATCACAAAGAATCCATGGATTAGGAAAAGCAATGCCCAGCTTAAAGGACAAAGTACTATAAGCTACTCCAAAATAGGAATATTGGTCCTTACACAAAAGGAGTTAACCACTCATTTCCTTAGCTGAAAGAACACGTTTTCTCCTCAAAAACTTGCTGACAGGAATTTGAGAACTTCATTTGACTCAAATCAAACATTTTCCCATAAAAGGGATGTACTTAAACACTTGAATTTTCTTTATACGTAAAATAGCAAGTTTTCAATATTTTAGTGGCAATCCTCAATGGGAGCCTCAAATACAATTTATTTGCACACACATTTTTATAAATAGATTTATGATTTTTCAGAAGGTTCTAAAGATTACAGCATAAAAGACAAAGGAGAAATGCAGTGGGACAAAAAGAAATCTGAGAGTCTCACAAACATAACAGGTTGGTAATATCATAAAACACATGTATAACAATAATTTGAAGCCTGCCAGAGAAGCATTCTGTCATCTGCCAAATTTGATAAAAGAGTCATCTCCAAGGCATTTTTTATTCAAGGGTAGTGCACAACATTTATTCTCATTGTATTACAATCCTAAAGGAAAGCACAATGAATTAAAGGCAGCTCTCTGTAGGATACAAAGCCATATCTAAGCCTATCCTGATGCAGGAAAATAAGTTCCAGTATGCAGCACATAAATATTTGAAGAGCAGCAGGTCAGCCAATTAAGCAATTAAAACTATTTACTAGCACACAACACTTCTCACTCTGAGATTACAGAGTGCCATGCAGCTTTCAGACTGCAAGAACTTGGTACAGGGGGAAGTCAGAGAGCACACAAATGTGTGGGAATCTGGAGCAAAGATATACAGCTCTACTTTTCAAAATATCAAAAATGCAGATTTACTTGCCAACTGTTTTAGTGATTACTTTGAAATAATTATATTAAATTCAGCATTTCCCTCTAAAAGACCAGTTACATCACATTGTAAAAAATGTACAAGTGCTATTATTTAAACAAGTAGATGTGACTTAATTTATTACCCACTGCTATGGAAACAATTTTATGTAATGTTAATCTCATTACTCCCATGCATAAATGGCAGACAAAAGTTTTTAATTTACAAGGAATTCTTTCTTCTTTCAGGTTAAATTTCTTTTAGGTAGCTCATATTACTTCGGTTCACTTCCTGGACAGTAACTAGCAGCATCCAAATTATCCAATGTCAACACCTGTAGACTACAAATACAGCACCTGATATATTTATGGTACCAGGAAACACACACAGTTGTTCCAAATTTACAGATACTGACTGAAAGCTGAGGCAGAGAGAAAAAGAATGATAAATTTCTGACTTGCATAGTACATCTCCATTAATTGTTAGTTATGCTATATAGAATGAGAACAACCTCAGTGAATTCTCTTTGACTTTCTCAACTTCATCACCTTAAATAACAGGAATAACTTAAAGCAGCACAGAGATCATCCCTGCTCTTGTGTGCAGTGATGCAATGCTAGGAATTGATGCATGACATTGACATTGAACATTGCCTTTTTAAGCAATCAGAAGTTGGACTAGTGGAAAATAAAAATACATGTGTCCATTCTTGGCGCTCATAATGGACTGAATCTGCCTGTACCAAAATTTCTGTGTGAAGCTCCTACTCTGAACAGGTCATTTTCTAAATGAAACCAGCAACTCTTTGA
The DNA here is from genome assembly GCF_028769735.1 of Zonotrichia leucophrys gambelii. Taxonomy (NCBI): domain Eukaryota; kingdom Metazoa; phylum Chordata; class Aves; order Passeriformes; family Passerellidae; genus Zonotrichia; species Zonotrichia leucophrys. Next base: position 22,631,488 of record NC_088176.1, read on the forward strand.
AGCTCCTCAGAGGCCTGAGTGCTCAGAAGCAGCCCTGGCAGAGTTGCATGAGCAGCAGAGGGCCAGTGAGGCAGGCACTGTTCTGTCTCATGAGTCTGCAGTTTTTGGTTTCAAAATTTATCAAAGCAGCAGATACAGCATATGTTACAAAAATATGTTACCTCTGAACACTCACTCTGCCTATAAATTATGCATGACAAAGCAGGCAGTTATTGTCACCTGAGCAGAGAAGGTAATGAACAGAGCTGAGAGGATAGGTCATTTTAAATTTCTAGCCCTTTTGGTAAGACGAAATAAGACTAAGAGGAAATTAAAGTATAACTACTGTTAAATCATCAAAAAGTATTGAGTTTTAATTTTTTAATTGAGTTTTAAATGCTCGACCTTCATCAGAGGAGAAGTTTACAATGACAGATAATAAAGTTAAGGCTACTATGGAAATTTCAGTCTTTAATGCTGGTTGTTTATATCTTACAATTCTGTGGCAATGTGATAATGTTATTACAGGGCCTGGAACTCCAATTTTTTCTTTTAAATTTTATATTAATTATTTTGATAAGGAGTTTTGCAGCAGCATAAAGATTGAAGAGTTCATCAAAGCACGTTGTCACACTGTGCACTATTCACAAGATGTGTTTTACTGAACCTACTCAGCAGCTTGAAACTTTCTCCATTTACCATGGAAAGTCTCTTACCATAAGAGACTTTCTCCATTTACTGTGCTGCATAATTACCTCACACAGCTTTTCAAGATGCAGGTGCCCCCTCCCATAATTTATCTGTGAATGAGATTCATTGACAAGCCTATGCAAGTATCACATGACATTAAAAATTTCACCTTAACTACTTCTTAAAAGAAGAAAGAGCTTAATCAAGTCTTAGGAAAAAAAAAAAAGTACTGATTCATACATAAGTAATTCATATCTTTCAAATATCTGATTCTAGTTTATTCAGCAACAAGGCATTGAAGTAATACATGTAACTAGGGGATACATTTGAGAAATAAATAATATCTCTGCATTTCAGATTCAGCTGAAAGAAACTGGAGGGTTGGGAAGGGAAAGCATGAACTGTAGGATCAGCTCTTTTTTTTTTTTTTTGAGTTTAAAAGTATGGCTTTTATCCTAACAAAGTAGTTTAATAAGCAAAATGGTATCTGCAGGTTACAAAAGCTGAAGTCTTATGTACAATAAATTCCATTTTGTCTGCAGATATAAAACTGAAGAAAAGGATTCAAGGATGTTTTTTCTTCTTGGTCACTTTCTAAGTCCTCACTGGTACCATGGGATGCACCATGCACAATTCAAATGCTTCAACTTATTAACAGCTGTAAAGTGCCCAATAAACTAAAACTGATGTGTAGTTTTTACCTGATGTCCACACTGGCAGCCACCATGGCCTAGAAGCATCCAGGGGCCCTCACCCCAGGTTGCAAAAGATTTCTGCTGAATAAAATGAACTTTCTGTGCAACAAGCTTCTTCCTTAAGACTAAGTCATGTATCAGATTATTGTACTGTGGTGTTTAAAGAAAACTCGACTTCAAATACATTTTAAAGAGCTCTCCGTGGAAAAAATCTCCTTGTTGTTGATTGGGTCAACAGAAAGAGTTCTAAAAATTCAAATGGAAAACTTCGAAAACTTCGAAAACTTCATTCACTTTTCACTTTTTATGGAATTCAAAAATCATGAAACAATTATATTTCCTCTAAAAGCCCACTACTATTACCTACAAATTAAGTTGGAATCCCTCAGTTCCACAGAAATCTTTTCCTACACTGATTTCTTCTCATGCAGATAACCACAGGAGTAACAGAAAACTATAAACTAAGCAAATTCCAATGTGTACTAATATTTTATAAAACAAAGCATGTTTTGCACAAAGTTCTAAGCAATTACACACAACAAAGGCTAGCAGGGGAAAAAAACAGACTCTGGAGCTCAGAAAGGTGTTTTAATTTCATTACTCAGAGACTTAGCAACAATGATATTTAAAAAAGTGATCATCAATCATCTAAAAAAACACATTTTTAAAAATGTATGATTTTCTGCTGTGCTCTGCACTCCCTGAAATCAGAGTGTTCTCATGGAACCTAAGTGAGGGAAATTTTTCATCAACACAGGCATATCAATCATGAGAATGTCAGCCCTGTTGGAGGCCAGATTCAAACTGTTGTTAGGTAGGCTGTTTATGAGATGGCTGAAGTAAAACAGTAAAAAAGGATTAAAAAAATCGAATCCTTAACAGAGAAAAAGTAATGACAGAATTATACACTTTAACACAAATTCCAACTCATTGTAATAAAATTCCTCCCTCCTTCCCTCAGTTCGAGTTTGGGGTTTTTTTCTGTTGGAGGTTAATTGGTTCTTGTTTGTTTGTTTTACAATTAACTCTCTTATGTACACACACTCTCCCTCCAGGATACTCCCTAGGCTTAGGACAAGATTTTAGCACAGACAAACCTGATGCAAGGACTGAGCTGCTGGAGAGACAAAAGAGCTGTTGGAGGGCCTCTCCACTTACCAGCCTACATCAATACTCATGTTGTGACAAAGCTACTCCAGAAAACAAATTTGTTCATGCCATCAGTATTTTTACCCAAACATACTCAGACATCCGAAAAATTTCACCTCTGATAACTCTGAATCTTTCACAAGCTCCTCTGAACCTATTAATTCTGCAAAAGTCCCTGAAGATGAAAAAACAAAGGCTTTCACTTTTATGAATGCATGCAGACTGATCTCTAGAGCATAGAGCCAATCCTTCTTCCTCTTCCTATGTGTCTTTGCAACCAAAACATAGTTTTATCAACAAATGGACCAGATGGTCTAATCAAACTTATAGTCCTGATTATTAGAATAGACAGGGTAGAAAATGAGCTAGTGACAGAACAACAGAATAAAACCAGGAGGATTCTGGCTGGTTACCTTGGGGTTTTGTTGGGTTTTTGTTTTGGGTTTTTTTTCTTTTTTGGTAGGGTTTTTTGCTTTGTTGGATTTCTTTTTTTGTTTTGTTTCTGGGTTTTTTTTTTGGGGGGGGTTGTTTTTGTGTTGTTTTTACTTAAAGAAATGCCAAGTCAGTGACCTAAATAATAAAGGTGTATTGATTCATAAGAATCAATAAGGATCTGAGCCAGAAACTATAAACACACATTCCCACTGGGACAGGACAAAACATATGGCTCTATAAGTTACTCCATATGGTGGGTTTTTTTGCTGGGTGTTGGCTTGGAGAGGGGTTTTTGGTGTTTTGTTTTTATTTTTTTCTATTATTATTTTTGGTTTCTTGGTTTGCTTTTTTTTTTTCCAGTCAGCAATGTACAGTAAAAGAAGATGTACAGTCTGTCTTCAGGGTACAAAAGACAAACGAATATCTGCATAAATAGGGTTAAAGATGCAAGGCTTAAGGGCTGAGACCTCTGTCCTGTTTCTCTAGCTGAAGTAAAGGTAAACTTTTTCTTTTCAGCTTGGGTAAATCAGTTTCCCTCTCAAGTCCCCATAATTCCCCTTATCTTGACTACTATGCTACGACTCCTCCTCCACTTTCCACTAATGTAAAATTGCAAGCTATGCTTCATGTATTGCATCACCTGTATTGATTCACACTCTAGGACCTTACAGATATTTTTAACATGTAATATTAATGTTAAGTGTTCAATTAAGTAATAATAACTTTACACATAACAGCCTTTATTATTTCATATACAAAGTTTTAAACCTGATTTTATCACCAACACACGTATATTTTAACTTCAAAATTTAAAAAAACAAAACCTATTCCATAGGCTTCTAATTAGTAATTATCTATGATTAACAAGATTTACTTGTTTCACTGAAGTTTCTGCTCACTATATCAGAGCTGCAAATAGGAAAACTAGTTTTAATATCACTTTCTCAGGTTTTTTTTTGCAATGCTAAGAAAATCGCAATAGGTTTGCCTAGTTATATCTGTTTCTAGCATAAATATACATTTGTTTTGGGGTAAGGTCCCTTCCAACCCAAACCATTCTATGATTCCATGAAAAAATTATTTCAGAAGAGGAGTGGTACTACAGTCAAAATAGGTAAGAATTTAAAACTGGTGTTATATTGAATTAGTCATGACCAAAGCAAAAACATTATCACATTCTAAACACTTTCATGTCTGAGTCAAAGGAGTAAATAAGGTTATCTTACAAGTAGAGGTTCATCAACTTGTAATTAGAAGAATTATTAATTGCCTCCTTACTGAATATTCTCTTAAAATTGGTAACACGTACTATACCAGCACACACAGCAATTCACGTGCACAAACCCAAAACACATAGAGCCAATTAACATGTACAAAAATACTCAAACATAGTTCAGAAACCATTTCTATTTTTAAATTAGTCATGCCTCATTTCTTCCTTAACTGAAACCAATTTAAAAAAAAACCAAGTAATTGTGATCTAGCACCAACAGAATCTCTTGCATTACTTTGGTTTGGTCAGTTGAGTGGGGTTTGGATTTAGTTGTTTAAAACACAAAGGAAAACATGTAAGAATTTATATTAAAATAAAGATGACTCTATTATGATCGATGCAATGAGAAAAATTTTCTTTCCTACTTAAAACCAATTTTACTACATAATATCAAGACTTCTTATAGTTTTTAGCAGTCTTCCACTTAGCCACTTTACAGAACTCCTTTCCCCAGCTAGAAACAGATAATCAGAACAACTGCACACATTTTTGTGATAAATCCGATCTTTTGTTTGATTTTTGGCATATGTGGATGCACTCATCCTTCCAGGGCATGCTGTCATGCCCACTCAAGGCCACGCTCTCCTGGCAGCATCAAGGGGTGTGGGGAATCAGTGCCACAGGGTCAGCACCGCCCCAGGTCGCTGTTCACACCCTCCAGCCCAGGCACCATCACCTGGGGCACGGGGATTCAGTGCTACCACAAAGCTGACACCTGGGAAGCGGAACAGCAAACTTGCCTGAGCAAGTAACAAAATCTGCCTGAGCAAGTAACACAATCTTTCATGCAAGAGGGATGAGAAAAACCAGGATTCTGTAACTATATTAACAGGAATGGGAACAGTAGCCTTGGGATTCAGAAACATATGTATTAATCAATGCAGATTACTTTCTCTAACCTCTCAGGACATCTTGCTCTCATCTGAGCTGTCTAATTTTATATGTGCTAATTTCACTTAACTTTTCTAAAAACAGAAAACAGTGATCTGTAGGCAAAACAAGTTTAAGGACATACTATCATGTTTCAATTAAAGTTTAGTTTTCTGTATGTGGGAAGCTGCATTCAGACCAAATAAAAGTAATCAATTGATAATTCATCCTAGGTCCCATACCTGTACAAGATAAATACAAATACAGTTTAGAATTATCTTTTATAAATAAAAAGACAACAAAAAATATAAATGAAAAATACACTGAAGCCTGATTTTATTTTCTGTGTCACTGAAGATGTATGTATACATGCTCATCCTTTCTTAGGAATAAAAAAATACTACAAATATCTTTCTGACATGCACAAAAACCAAAATTATAACATCACATTGTAAAGAAAAGCATACTACTGAAAATATAACATAAATAGAAATAAAATTATTTCCTCTTATATGCTGAGCAAAGGAAAAGCCAAAATATAATAATATATAAAAAACAGCTATATTTTGAAAAAGAAATGTTTTACTTTTGCTACTCTGTAGCAAACACCTTGAAACTACCAAGAATTCACTCAGGGAACCAGATCTGGATGCTGCTAGACAATGTGTGTGTAGATATTACAGCATTCCCTCCCCAAACTGAAATTACTGTACTAATCCTGTGAATAAACACAACCTACATTAACCTCATTACTATTAACTGAATACCAAAAATCCCTCATTTTCATTCAGCTGCTTCTCTCAAAACACTGATTCTGTAAAATTGGAACTTCCTTTTGCACACAGCAATCACTAATACAATTTGAGAATTCCACTCCATTCTACCACCAAGGAACATTTGGGGACCAGAAAGCTAAAAGGTTAAGGGACAAAGTGCCTTCCTTAAAAGTGAAGTGGTATTTTAGAACTTAGGATGACAACCTGACAAACCCACTTGCACACTTGAGATTGATTAGTTACATGGTCTCAAAGTGAAAAGTTTTCATACCATGATCATTATTTATTTGAAATCAGATTATATGTTTTAAGGTATAGCACTAATAAAAGGACTAGCCTTCCTCTCCCATGTGGTGTATATAAGCAGAATCCTTTGCCTTGCTAAATAAACCACAAACAGACTTAAACTTAATTCTGAGACATCTTTTGTGCAGCCTTTAGGCCATTTTTAAAAATTACCTCATGTTACTTGGCGTACACACAAAATGCCACACTTATAGTCTGGATCCTTTGACAATTTCCTATTCTAATTAGTTTCCATTGGGCTAGAAGATATTACGTGTCAGGATGGCAAATTTAGCCCATGTCCTCATTTTTCTCCCTTTCACTAAAACAAAAGGGTCATCATAAAACCCAAGCTAGCTCCTAACCAAGTTTTGGCAGTGCTTTTTTAAGCCTGTGTCTCATCTCTTGCAATGGAGTTGCCATTTAGAAGGCACATTGTCAATTTAATTCTTTGAGTAACTCCTTGTGTCTGCCACCAGCAACTCAATCCTGGAATGTAATAAAGTAAGAGCAAATGGACAGCTCCCCAGTACAGCAGAAGTGCATAAGGCAGGAAGGTAGCTTTAGCCACATGTCCTAGTCTTCTAAGCCCAAGAAAACATTGTTCTTGTTATGAGAAGATCCATTTCCACCTGAATTATGCTTTTTAGGACAACTCTATCTGAAATATCCTCAGTAAAAAAAGGAACTGCCCTTCAGCTGATGCTTAAGAAACTCCTGCATGCAACAGTTGAAATCAACCTGAATTCCTGTCTGCCATACAAAGGACTAAACTTTATTATTTTCTACCCAAAGAACTGATATTACAGCCTGTAAAGAAAATAAATTCAGCCCTATGGAAAATAGAAAGAAAATTTACATTCCAAACATAATGTTATTTTGCATATAGAGGTATAGGAAGCAGAAGCTAATAATTCAGAATTAAATACAGAGTACTTCAATACTTCAGAGACTCATAGTATACACAAAAGCAACATCTCTTAATTAAAGATTAACCCACTGGCTGAGAATGATACAAAAGTAGTTTGTGTTTTATTGTTTTTGGTAGCTGAGAAAGTAAGAAGTGAACATTAGACTAAAGATAATCAGGAACAGGCTGCTATGATTCCCAAATAGTCAGATCTCAATTTATGCCTCAACTTTGCTAAAAATTCAACATTCAACAAGCCAAACTATCACTGTTTACCAGTACTGCACCCAGTTAGCACAATAATCCCTGGATTGCAAGATCAAAGGTGATATGCCCAGTCCTTAACACAATGCCAAGGAAACATTTCACCACAGAATACAAAAATCTCCTGGAACATTTCTGAAGCATTACTCTACAGTCTAAGCAGCAGCAAAAAATTCTTCAACAGCTATGAAACAGTTTAAAGCAACAAATAAAAAGCTAAATGGAACTTTTCCAACAGTCTTTTGATAGCAATTCATTTAACATTTAGGAGCAACACTTTTGAAATTTATGTTTCTAAAATAGAGAAGGCCATTCCTGGAAGCTCTACTACTGAGTACTTTCCTATTTCTTAATCAACATACCATGGGAAACCATAGCTCTGTGAACACCAAATTGCATGTCTTTAAATTCTTATTGTGCCAGTTAGGACTCACTACAATTTCTTTAACTGTATTACAACATTATTTTCATTTTTCCTAATTTTTGAGCTTTAGGGTTTTTTGTTTAGCATTTTGGTTTTTTGTTTTGTGGTTGGGTTTTTTTGTGTGTGTGTTATTGTTGATTTCCTTTTGCTTTGCAGTTAGCATTCCTATTCCACTTAATGACAGCTACTCTGTTGCAAGACAAAAAATATCTAAAAACACTGAAGAGCCAATTCAATACAGTGTTTTTAGACACTAAACAACTTGTTTGAATTTCATTCTTTAAAATTACATAAAAAATTTCCACAACATACAGAATTCTCTCCCAGAGTAGTTTTTAGTCTTCTGGCATTTTCAAACACACTTCGGAATTATACTTCATATCTGTATTTGTATACCATAAAGTCAACAACATATGCCTCAGAGACCATTAGAATCAAGAAGAATTAATTCTTCAACCTTTTTAATTCCTTTTTTCTATACATATACTAGAAAGATAAATTATGCTATTTTGGAACCTATTAAATAAATAAAACAGTGATAGTCATACTACTTAATTTTCCCTCTGATGAACAATTCAGTGACCTGCTGTGAAACAAACAAACAAACCAGCCAAGTGCACCTATTCTTGAAAGTTTCCTCTTCTATAATTAGCTGTACCTTGAATTCCTTCTGAATATATTTGCACATCAAAGAACATTTTTGTAGTAAAACATGTACATACAAAATTTAGTTACAATTTTAAGTTGTGCAACAACTGTGACAAATTACTGTATCATAAAATGTAGTTATAGCTGATAAACTAACACTTGACTAAGTGCTCAAAAACCTACCAGAACAATTCTCATCTCCCTTAACAAAGTGTGACCAAAATTATATAAATAGGAACATAAGATAAAGGTTACAGGAAGCTTTACCTGAAAAAGAGTGAAAGTAGTCTAGTATAGTGAAGTGAAAGTACAGTATAGTGATGTGAAAATGAATTTATAAATACTCATCTACCAAAAAAAAAAATTCTTATTTAGTCTTACATAATGAAATTATGAAAGTCCTTCATGTAGGATGAGCAAAAACCCCAAGGTTAGAACAGCTGGATTTCATTGATTATATGGAAGCAATACCATATCTTCCATCCACTTTTACTTTCCTTAGATAACAGATTTCCCATGATAACTGAATGCAGACTTGTAGAAAAGGGCAGGAAATAAGCAATTTTGTACTCAGTCTGATTGCAACCCTTGAGGATTTGCTATTTGCTTTGTGTAGTAAAGAAAATTTTGATCTGAAAGTCTCAAGCAGTTGTCTATCACTGATAAAGTTTCTGCATACTTTCAGTCTGAACAAAGGAAAACCAAACATTTCTCCTCTCATACATGGAAATGCAAGTGTCTCTGAATCACCCATAAAACACAATTTTCTGAAAAGCCTCTTAAATTCAGAAAGTTTAAATTTTGTTTTGAAAAATGTTAATATCACTTATCTTTGACCTGAAATTCCTCTTGGATAATTTCTGGGCTTGTATCAACCTTTACAACTACAACATTAGTCATAAAAATTAAATGGTTGTGGTCACCACACTAGATTCAGTTGGAAAAACTGCAATTTACTGCTCTGGATCTGTTTGGGTTTGGTAAGACACTGAACAAGCTTATGGAAGAGAAATTAGCCATTTACTAATTGGGTAGTGCAACACTTGTTGCAGTAAAAAAAATGTTGTGTTTACCACACAGCAACTAGACAGGTCTCAAAAATCATTCACATGGCAAACAGCGGAAGGTCTGGAGGGAAAAGGAGGGATAATTATATATACCAGCCTTGCTTAAATACTCTTCTATAGGCACCCATTCTTGGCTACCATTTGCAAAATAATATTTGGCTATATTTATCTTTGATAAAAAGCTGTTAATTACATTCCCTTTATGTAAAAGGGAATTATTTACTTAGATTATTGACAATAATGTCTGGCCTTGGTTTAACTGCTCAAAAGGAAAAAGCAGGGCAAAGAAGCCCCCATAAAGAAAGGAAACACTTGGAATCAGCACAGCTAAAAGGATTACAGTCACTTATCACAACAGAAATACACATTTTGTGTCAGAAATTGCAAGTTACACACATGGCTATGTCAAGGAATAACCTCCTTGTATGATCAAGTTTACAGGTAGAAAAAAAAAGAGCTAAAGAAGGAAGAAAAATTAAAAAAAAAAAGAAAAAAGAAGAAAGCTGGTGACAAAGCCTATGAACACAATCTAGCCTATATATGTTTGTTTTGATTGTTGTAAAATTTGCTTTGCTGAAACATCTTGGGAAAAAAAGATACAGAATAGGAATACCTATACCTGATTATTTTTAAAATTCACATGACAAGTGCATTAAATCTAGTGCTCTTTTTTTCTATTGCCTTCACATGCTCCTTCTTTAAATTGCCTTTAGGCAAACATTCTCTTTTTAAAAGGCTGATATAGAATGTGTAATTCTGTAATTGAAGGACAGCTGGCTGTTACCATGATATGCCAAATGAAGATCCTTTCCACTGGAATTTGTGGCTACCACTGATTATAGGTTAAACTCCCAGAATTAAAACCCCATTCATAAGGATTAGAAAGGCAGAGCTTAAGACTTGCCTTCCATATGTCCCTGTTCTCACAGAACAGTGGATGCTGCTTTGTAACTGCCCACAAGAGCAAACAAACAGCACAAAAACATGGCTACAGGGAACATCTTTAAACTATAAATAAATGTTATTAACTGAGATCCAGTGCATGCTGAGCACCTTATTACAGTCTAGCAAAATGACTGTGCCTGGAAAAATGCCTAAAGCCTTTAGATTTCCTTACTTAATATAAAACATTTGAGCAACACAATGATTTCTTAGGCAATTTTTATGCCACAGACCATAATTTATAGATGCCACACCTATAAATGGTTCTGCAATTTAAAAAAAAGGCATTTTCTTTACCCATCATTGCAATTTTATGTTGATTTAACTTTATCAGGAGGCACAGAAAAAATAATGGACTCAAACTGGGGTTTTTAACATATGTTGATACTTTATAAAATCCAACACTACGTAAGAGGAGCATATTTGTAGTTCACAGTGTAAAGGATCATAAGCTATGCTGCCACTTTTTAAAGGCACTAAAATCCAAACCTGACCAACATGCACTGCTCATGAGCTTTGGTCCTAAACACACATTTCTGAATGGTTCTCTCTAACACATGCACAAATGAGGATATATATTGGAGTACACAAAGTTCCAACTGATTTTAACAGGCGTTGGTCCATTTTAGCCTACACTACAGAGCCACATGTTACCATTCCCTACAGATGCCACATGCACCATATTGCCCACCAAAGTTACAAGGCTATGTTGCTGCTGCAGGCTAGAACAATACTTTTTCACAAATGAGTTTTGTTTACTGCTTTTGCTGCTCAGTGAGTTAAAAACCATCAAGTTTGGAGCTGCAACTGCAATAGAATCAGTAGATAAACTGTGGATCCGTGCAGCTAATTGTTTTGCTTTTGGCTATGGCATATGTATTACTTGATTGCCAATTTCACGCTCTGATACTGCTTCTTTATAGCAGCAGATGAAACTGAAGCTCAAGTACTCTGTTCAAAGAGGCTGATAAATATGTATTCCGCCCCTCTGCAATGTTTGACACACTCCTCACCCATTGTTATGCTTCCCTTTTATGAAGTGCAAAACAGGCCCCTATTTTAGCTCCTATTCTTGCCACTGTCAAACCCAATTTAGATATGCTTTTGGCTTAATCAGTATGCCAAAAGGAATTTTAATTTTCCTGTTTACAGAAATCCTCTTATAATTTGTTGTGTCTGTAGAGCATTTAGGTTTGAGGTGGGGGTTCGCACTGCTGTGCAATTCTATAAAAAACACAAGCGAAGAACAGCAGCACATTTCTCTGCAGATGGAGAAATAAGCACTGAAGAAACCCTACTGCTCCATGTGCATGACTGAAGTTGCCAATTACGGTTGAGATTCAGCCTCCTAGGAGCAGCAAGTATTGCTGCTGTAGTTAATTCAGATCTAGCTGGCTCTAAGGACTGCCTGAGAGGAAGGTACAGCTCTACAGGAGAGCCAAAGAGCTGGCTGAGGAAATGAAAGGTTTGGCTGGTCCTTGTATTATTAGAACACAGAAAAGTCAAAGCAGTTTCTAACATTACCTTTAAGAAAATTCAAAGGACATAAAATATACTGAAATCTATCAAATTCATGACAATTACATAATAGTGAATCAGACCACAACAATAATAAAAAATGAATGGTTGTGAAATCGAGAAACAATGGTACGAAACCAAAAAGCAAGTCTAAGGAGATAAAACTTACTGGTTTAATTCAAATACATTTATATCTTCATTGAAATATCACAATATTTTTATTTCCATATTGTACTATGACTCTATGTTCTTACATCACCTATATACAAGGAACTACCCATAATATTTTTACTGTCAAAGAACCCATAAATTCTGCATTACAGTATTTTTAAAATGGAAATTCTTAAATTTCCATTTTTAAAATACTGGAATGTAGAAGTTATGGAGGTTTTTTTTTTCCATTTTCATGACACTCCAGTCATGTTAAGAATGAGAGGGCTTGGAACAATTAAGTCTTTGCTATACTCACGTATGAAATCTAAGTAAAAAAGAAAAAAACAAAAAAACAACAAGCCACTAGTGTATGCAAACTGGCAAGTTCATATATTTTTTTTTAATTTATCAAGCATATATATGTACACACATATGCATTCATACATATAGAAACAAACACACGACAGGCATACAATTTTAGATCCTGGGCCACACAAATCTGGTTTCCTATAGAACAGATCTTCATCATTGCCTAGCAACCAGAGCTATTTTTATGTCAAACTGTAATAATTCAACATTTCAGCTGTCTTTATGGAGATTTGGGGGTGGGGGAGATGACTTAAATCCCATCTCTTCCCATTTGTCCCTCCAATATTCTGACATTTGAACTTTCCAAACCCAAAAATCACTCCTTCCCAGAAGTCAAGTTAGGACAATTTCACCATATAAAGCACAAGCTGGAGGAAAGCTCTGAATGACAGAAAAAGAGATTTTAGACAGAAAAGGTGACCTTAGCAAACACTTTTCACTCCACAGATTGCTATGGTTTACTGTAAGTTTTATTTCTTATTTTCAGAACTCTCTCTAGGTTCTGATGCACTCACAAAAGGTCCATGCAGCTAATACTGCCTAATAATGCATAGCACAACTGCTTCTTATTTTAAGAGCTACGTCTAATTACAAAATTACATTTTAATTACAAAACTCACCAGAAGAAATGACTGAACACTATTGTCCTGGGGTTCTGTACATGAAGGTAACTGAAAATAAGATTCCCTTGAAAGAATTGTAACACAAACATGGAGGAGATGGGAGTTTAAAGCAAAAAAACAGGTATACTGCTTTCCCAAATTCACAGCCTGCTTCTGTCTACAAATAAATAAAAGCTAAATATTCTGTGTGAAAATATAATCTCGGAAGGTATATAAGAAAGATAAAGAAAGATGAGGTATTAAAAGACTTGGTCTTGCATATTCAAATTGGCTGTGCAATCATGAAGATAATATTCCCCTTCCTGCACATCAGATGTTATGTGGTTTACCTTCAGAAAAATCAGCATCAATTTTAACTGAAAGACAAAATTCTGGTGCATGCACATAGCACCAGAAGGTAAAACAATGTCTCTATGGCGATTCTCTGATGAAAAATAACAGGAGCTCTTAACATTACATAATCTAAAAATGCACAAGACTGAAACCTGAGAGAAAGATGAACCAAAATACAGCCTTTGCCTAAAATTTTACACAAATAATACATGGAATCAAGAAACCTACAGAAACTCACATCCAAACATTCTCCTGGCAAGTTTACTGCTTCCCACCAAAAAAATATGCTTTAATCACAGTGTACAACTGCCTTCATGCTGTCATCAGGTAAGGATATGAAAACTAACTAAATTGAAAGTCAGAGATTCCTCTCAGATATGCATGGTTCCTGTTTTAGAAACAAGAAAACAGTAACACAAGAGAGTTCAGACATTTCCCAAAGACACTGACTTTAGGGCAACTGTGAATTCCAGTGCTGGGTTCCAAGGTGGGAAACCACCTAAACTGCAATAATATGTGCTTTTTCAAAAATGGGAGTGGTTGGAAGATGGCACAGAATAGAGTCAAGAGAATTTAACTTAATTCCTTTCTGTCCTTTCAGTATGCTTAGAGATAAATCAAAAGGCAACTGCAGTGGTTTCTGAGCTATGTAATGCACCAAGTAACCATTACAAAGAAACAAACCAACTCCAAGTCTTTGCTCATTTAAATGCTAGGGAAGTCTGTAAAGCTGCTTTTCCCTGTAGAGGTTTTCCCAGAAATAGGTTTAGGTAAGGTGGCTTTTCTCAGCTGTTGTCTTTGGAATTCTACTTCTTTCTATGGTGTTTCCAGGAAAGTGCTGTTTGATGGAAAACACAGCTGAAGCCTAAGAACCACCTTTGGGCACGTTTAGGAAAATAAATTATAATTGCTTAGAGAAAGTCTATGAATTTATATAAAAGCAAAAAACAGGAGTATAGTATGATCCTTTAGAAATTCCTTTCTGTCATCCAGTAGGGTGGGTCAGTGCTAGCCTCAAAGCTTCTAACTAAATATGAACACTGCATTCCCTAAAATTAGTAGATGGTTTAAAATAATGTATTCCTGATGCTTATAAAAATCACCCATTAAAAAACCAGCAGAGAAACACAATTCAAAAACTACAACAAGAAGCCAAAGAACACATAGAAAAATAAATTCCAAGTAGGATTTCAGTTGGCACAGGCAAGACAGATGTCCCATGCTACACAGCAGGCAGTATTTGATTTTCTTTCCTAAGCTGAAAAACTACCAAATGTAATGTCAACCAACTGTGATTGGGATCTCCAAGCACAATCAGGGCTTTGAAAACTGACGCAGTTTAAAGTTATAATTGTACATAATACCTGTCCTTCACAAACTTAAAAGTCTTAAAAACAAAAAACACACAAAGAACCAACAGCCTTACAGAGCACTTGACAGAAAGTGTAAATCCCTTCAAGGGAGAAAATTATCACAACTGACAAATAAATCACATCCAAACATTCCACATTCACTAGCATGTTACTTCCTTCCGTTATTGCTTTGCTATACTCTTTATTAGCAAAATTACCATAGAAAGCTGGAACTTTTTAATAATTAGTCCACTGTTATACTACTTGCTCCTTTTTTTTTGTCAAAAAGTTCAGATCTTTAAAAGGTGCCACTTACATCATGCTTATACATGTGTATTGGAAACATTTGAAATTTCATTTCCCACACAGAGGCATACAAATCTAATGATATAACAAAACTCTTTTCCTGGCTCAGATGCTCTGTGGTTATGGAATACCTCCTAACAAAGGTTCACTTCAGCAGCTCTGGGAATTATAATTGCAAATTATTATCTCCTATATTGGCTCTGTTCTTCTAACAGTCATCAAAAAAAGATAAAATGTCCTCAAACCACATCATTATTAGCCAAAAATATGTCCCAGTTTTCAGTTTATTCAAGTTTAGATTTCTGGCATTACATATATTTTCTAGAACATTATTGTATGTGCGGTAATAGCAATGTAAATGAGGAGTAATGCCAATAAAATTTTAAAAGAAATACAAAATAAGCACATACAGCAGGAGCCCTGGTTTTTCATACACAGCAGTCTTTACAAGGGAAGTGGGTAAAATAAGTTCAAACAAGTCTATAAACCTGGCCTCAATTATCCTAATAAAAAAAAAAAAATAACACCAGTAACAAGGAATAACTGCATTATTTGTTTGATGTTTGGGGTTTTATTTCAGTACTCTTTGTGTGTTCCCCTTTGAGGTATTGTCCATCCCAGTCTAGCTGAGGAATGAAATGATAATTCATTCATTCTTCACAGGTAACATTAAGGAGATTTTGCTTGCAAAATTTACCAATAGATGCAGCTGTGTCTCATTAAATCTGGCTGTCAATGTGCTTCAATGAAGCAAGAGGACTAGTTGAAAAATTTATATTAAAAATTATTAGCTTAAACATAGAATAAGTAAACCAAACAACATTATGTGATTATTGCATTAGAAATCCTAAAAGATCACCATAATTTTAAAAAAATCAAATAATATCTACACATTTTGATTTATTTTTCTAATGCTGCTACTGCAGTCATTCAAGCCTGTGCAGTCTATGAAAACTAGGTCAGGCATGTAATCTCATTCATGTAATTCTGGTTTTGTCTATCCATTCAGTTTTCATTCTTCTGTGGCTTCAACCCAAGGAAACATTATTTCAAGGAACAAGTAGGAACTTCAGTTGGATTTTTTTTTTTCATTCTGTATGACTGGTTAAGAAAAAGCCAACTTAAACCCAAGAGATGCAAGATGAGGTTCAGAGTATGGACAGGTTTCTAAATAAGAATAAAAATATACAGTTCTACTTGCTATAAATATCCTAATATAAAATTTTAAAAAAAGAGAACAGATGCTAAGAAAGATTAGAGTACTTTTCTGAGAACCACGCAGCTACATTGCAGCAGCAGGGGCAAATTGCCACATCTTCAGTCACAGCTTTCCTCAGGAGAACTGGTAATGAGCAATACCTGTCAACTAGCAGTTGAGGATTTGTATCCTAAGTATTTAAAGGAAACAAACAAAAAAAAATTAGAATTCAAAGCCACTTTGCTGTGATGAAAAGTTAGAGTATAGCATCACCTTCTACAGTTAACTTTGCCCATGTTCTTGCTATTTTCCTCATTTATGTCAAGTAGACAAAAAACATGCCTGGGTATGAAAAAAATGTAAACTATTACATCCCTTTCACTGTAAATGCAGCTTAATTTACAGAGCACAGCAGGAATGAAAACTTTCATTATTGTTTTTCTTACTTCAAACATGTAAATTACCGTTCAATTCAGAAATGCAACATGTAAAACTCTTTGTGATGAAGGTTCACTGAGGAACATTTAAAAGATATTTAAATCAATGACACAACTAAAGACAAGGGCACACAATGTTATATGGGTTATCCATCACAAAACAAAAACTCCATTTAGCATTTACAGGCTTTCCAAATTTGGTAGCTTATGAAATACTTTTTGCCATTATTTCTAAACAAAGCTCTCTGAAGGATGGTTGAGAGCTGGTGCCAGACAGGCCAAAAATAAAAACCTACCAAAAACCCACTCGCACCCAACTTCACACACCCAGCTTCCACCATGTGTTCTCACAGACTAATATTTGATTTAGAAGACAGTTTGCTTCTGGCAATTGCCCTCCCCAAAAGGATCAAGATAGCATGAATTTCTTCTTACCGTTTCACAAACAAATTAACAAAAAAGCTTTACATTTTGCACCAGAAGTCTTGAGCAAAATGGAGAATATCAGAGAAGTGGAATATTACAAAAATCCTTTCATGAGATTCATCACCCTAGGGGGCTGAGAGGGCTTTTTCCCCTGCTTCTTTTTCTAACATAAGCTTGCTCTCCACTGAAATCTTATCTCAGGATTTCTAGTAATCAACATAAGACACTCAAATAAAGCCTTATTTTAATTTTAGAAATAATTACTAGGAAAATATCCAACAGTCTTTGCCTTTAACACATATAAATCCTATCAACTGCACTGGCTTCAGTAGAATTTTACTCCATCATAATGTTTAATACATCAGCTTACACAAGTCATGACTGCCCTTCCTCACAACAGAACCACATTTAAGGAGTTTTCCAGTTGCAAAACTGTCACCATTTATTGAGGTATCAGAAGGACCTTGTTTCCAAGCTCTAGGTATCTCCCAGCTCTTTCTAGCAGAGTGGTCTGAAGACCCTTCAGAAAATTTCCAAGATGATAGACTGGGTCAGTTACAGAGTTCTATTATTTTATTGCCACAGAATCAATATTAGCTGAAGTTGTAGAAACAACTACCATTGTAACATATATATATATGCAATATTGTGCATATTAAAGGTATGAGGTTTCAATTGGCAATGCCTTAAGTAGTCTAAATTTTTTTCCAGAAATGGAAATAGCTAAACTTATACCTTCTGGAGGAAGAAAAGAGATCAAGCACTTCAGAAAATTGTTAATCAATTATGAGCCTGTTGGGTGGGTGGGGGTGTTAGGCTGTTTCACTTCTGTTTTTTTTAAATTATAAATATTTGTTTCACCTCTCTTGGGTGAAAGAGAAAAGACCTTCAGAAAAAAAAGGTTCAAGACCATTCATTGGCTGAAAATTACTTCAGAAGTAAGAGGAGAAGATCACAAATTTATGCTTGCAGTTGATTTGCCTTACATATCTAAAGATTTCATCAAGTCACAAGGCAAAAGTAAAACATCTATCATGGAAGACATTCTGACTCTCATTTGGGGACCTAAGAAGAACAGTTTTCTTAGTGACTGGAGGGAATTAGTCTTTCAAGACTAGTCTAGCAGTTCTGTTACAAAACAGAATACAGAAATAACCCTTCCTACCATTTTGAAGGATGATATAGATGAAAAAATTTATTCTAGGCTATGCCCAAAGGAAAAATTCTACAACACTTATTCAGAATAAATGTGCACCTAGCAGCTAAATAGTTAGAAATGTAATTGAGATTTCTGAAATCTTGAAGCAGTACACAAGCTTATGAAGTGATAAATGAAACACTGCTGAATTTCTAAGCACAGGCATTAACCCAGAATTATAGGTTAATTTCACATATTAAAAGACAGAAAATGTGTTATTAGCAGCAGTGAAAACACATTCACGTTAAAAAATGCAATCACAAATTTCATGGAAGTTAATTTCTGGTCACCTTGCTCTAATATTTCTAACTAGAGAATAATTTAAGTATGTGTCACAATAAATAAAATAACAGTGCTTATTCACCAAGCAGCATGTGGATCTGCATTGTCCACATAAACAAGGGCAAATGGCAAACAGGAAAGCAAGACAGGAGAGATTTAATTGGCATCCAACTGAGCTCTTGGCTCCTGTGATTCAGAAGCTCTAAAAAACATTTTTTCTTCCATATAAATATTTCAAGGGAGACAGGATCAAAGCCCCTTCCATTTTGCAGGTATCTCACAGCTTTCATCAAATCTAAATATAAAAAGAGTTAGAAATCATATTCTGAAATGGCAGCCAGGATAAATCTTAGGAAAGGGCTAGGAGTGGGACTGTCTAATCCAATTAGAGGCACCTGGTGATACGACTGGCACTCTCTAGAGTGCCATCCAAAGCGGCAAACATCCAGCAGAGACAAATTAGGATTCACAACAGAGCAACGGGAATTTTTAGAGACTCAGATGTTGAAGTAAGACCCCAAATGGCAACAACTCAATATTTCAATGTTCTCTCCCTCCCTCCCTTTCCACTCAGTCTAAATTCACCAAGGAATTTCATGAAAACAGATCCCTGCCAAACCAGTCCTGCACAGGAACAAGAAGGGATGTGGAATATTGCCTTTCCACTGAGCATCCCATGCAGACACATCCATGCCTATATCCACATTTCTGTATTCCCCTGTTCATCAGCAACTCCTATTTCTACGTAATTCTTAGTCACAGATGGATTGATTGCTTCTGTGACACACTACCTGTCTGCTAGACAGAAGTAGCTTCACTTGCTAATCACAGCTCTTGGACAAGGTTTTTTTCAGAAAAGTGAGAAGCAATGTTACAACTGGATTTACAACACAGACTTTCTGAGTTAATGCATTTTATTAATACAACTTGAGTTAAAACTGCAAGTTCCCAGTTAGAACACCAAGGGCAAGTTGGGTTTAGTTGAGTCAACACAATAGAAAATAGTAAAATTAAAACAAATTTATTTTTTAAAGAAGAGAAAACAAAAAGGAAAAAGAATTTGCCTCCAGCCGCGGAAAAAGCAGATAGACAAACTAGTTAAGAGGACCAAGGCTTTCTGTTGCCTTAAAAAGGTGGTCAGGATCACATATATTTGAGCTATTCCTTGCTCCTTTTTTTGTGTTACCAGCACATGTCGGTCAATACAGAATGCTGGGAAACATTCCCCACTTAGTGATGAGTGAAATAATCCTACAGATATGCCAAACCTACTCCCCCCTATGCCATGGCTGCCTGTAGAATGATGAAAGTCTCATCGTTTTACTGCTGCATTTATAAGGGTATCTTTACATAGGAATAATGGTATTGATTGTGTTCAAAGAAAGAGATATTTGGATTTTTTAAGTCCCATTAAAATTCACATGAAACTGAGAACAATTCACTAAATCTCAGGTCAACTAATAGTAGAGATAATTTATTACTAGAGAAAGGGGCAAATTCAGGCATTAATTTGTCAGCATTGGTAGACTTAACAGGTTGTTATGTCATGTCCTATCAGTGTTAGCATGAAATGCATCATTTACTTACCCAGATTAGCTGTATCTAATTTAAAAAATAATAATAATTGATTTTGAAAATTACTTTTCAAGTCACTGAGCACAGAGGAATTACACAACAGTCTAGATTTAATGAGGATTAAAGGAAGCAATGGAAGTTATAAACTAGAATGACAAAATAAACTATCTAGAGAAATGGGATGTGCTCCCTTCAGAGTCTAAATGAAACAATACTTGAAATTAATTCTTCGGTAAATAAGTACTGTTGTAATCAAAATTGTCATTTGCATTGCTACAGTAGTGTCACTTGGCATATAAAACCAGATTTATTTTATTACATCTCCATGCAGGAATTGAAATGCTGTGTAACTTCATAATGGCCAAGTGCCTCTACTGATGTCTGTGTTCAGATCTTCCTTTAATGCTGAGCCATTTATGGCCAGCAGAAGCTTAAAGAGTTCTCCATCAACAGTCTACATCTTCAGGCAGTAACACAAAGATTGCTGATGCTTAACACCTCCAAATAAACTTACACAGTAATTCTGACTTGCAGGAAATCAGTTACACTAAGTAAATGGAACCAAGGCTAGTCTTAGTGCTAGGAAACCACTTTCAGTGTGCCAAAGTGAAAATCATATGAAAATAATGTTTCAAAATATTAGTACAGTATATCAAAGATGCCAAGATAATAAAAGATAAGTATTGAGAATTCCTTACAGTGGCACCCTTAACACCACCAAGTTCAGCTTATCTTGCCTACTCACCAATGTCCCATTACACACAGTTTTGACCTGAAAACCATGTCTAGAGACTGAGCTCAAAGACAAAACTGACTTGGATTTTTGCAGTTAAGCTTAAAAAAAGACAATATAATCTATTGTTTTTGCCCAACCACCCAACAGTTGTGACAGTGAAAGAGGCTGTGAAACTAGCTAGCAGGAAGGATTCTGCCCAACCTGGAGTGGAACAGGAGCTGCTCCTCACAGAAGACATGACACTGTAGGTAAGCAAATGAAAGTACCACGTCCATAGATTTTGTCTCTCTTGCTTTCTTGTCCTGCTCTCCATGGAGTGACTGGATTAGAAACCACATTCTAAGGGATAGCACAGATAAAGCATGTTTTGCTAAACATGGCACTAAACAGGGAGATTTTGTAAGTTTAATTTGGCTAATGATAAAAATGTGATAGTACCCTTCCTAAGAATCAGCTTTATTTTCCCAGCCTCTGTTTCATCTCATTGTCAGTTCTAGTCTCCTAGTATCACCACAAACCACAATTCAGTTCTTTAGGTATCATAACAATTCTTCATAGTTACTTTCTAGCAGATTTTTAGTAAAACTGTTTTAGACTCATTTTCCTAAAGTTTAAAGAAACTTTCCACTAGTAAAAAATTACAAGCACTACAAAGCTCTCTTTTAGTTCATATGGAGTTTTTAAAACCATAGACATAACTCCAGTACTTACAGTATATTTGAGTATTTCAAGAAAAAAAATCATGAAAATCAGGATAAATCCTGAAAGTGGTATCATGTGCTCTAGCATCCTGATCCCAAAAGAGCCTCAAATAATAACTTGAAAGTTATAAAATAGCTTATTTTTCATACATGAAGGTTGCGCATTGTCTTTAGCAAAAGGGGAATTTACTAAGTACTTTTTAAAGTTAGTAATACCAAAGAAAAGCAATTGCTTTGTAACTGAATATGTGCTATGACACAGACTTGCTGAACCAGGAAATTCTGGTTCTTTGCCCACATTTCAGTTTGCAAATCTGGCCCAGCAAGAACGGCCACTGACTTGCTCCTGCACTGAGACTTTGCTAAAACCATTCTTCACAAAAGTTATCACACTGTCATCATTACAGTACAGAGGCAGGAAGAAAAAAAGAACATCACAAAAGGAAATGAAATAAGAAAAAAAGGGCAGAGCAATCAAAACCCATTGGCAGTGTCCCCAGAAGGGCTGGCAGAGAGCGGCTGCATCCTGCTGACACCTGGACACCCCTGCCCAGGAATGCTGGCCCCTGGCAGGCTGCCAGCCAGAGCACCACTGTCAGGACCCCAGCTCCTTCCCATCCCCACATCACACTCAGGGATGCAAAGTTTCCCAAACCACATAGGGGCGATAGAAAAAAATGGTTTGTTGTGAAATTATGCAGGTATTGGGTCACTTTTTAAATGGGACTTGCCCACTTGTGGAACAGTTCATTAAAATCATTCAGTAACAGTAAAAAACAAACCCAAAAGCACAGACTGAATACTTTAGTAAAGGCGAGAGATGGTTACTGGTAATAAAACAAGAATTAGGCCAAGCCTTAGAATGTTTTTTCCTTTCTATAATATACAAAATTCAAGTAATCACAAAACAACATATATTGTCTGATCAATATTTATCCCCTCCTGGCACAGATCTACCTTTCAGAAACTTCTCTACATTTGAGGATTTGTGAACCACTCATGCTAGTACTTGATTATAGCATATTAATTTAAAAATGTAAGAAAAAATAACAAACCTCAATCTATGCATTATTAACAATGTTTTCATTATTTTCAGGCTCATTAGAAAGAAAATTCACTTCCTCACCCTTCCTTTTAAATGAGTTTAGCTGTGTCCAGATTTGCCCACAGTGAATCAGTGAGGGAATTGGGTTCCCTCCTCAGCTCTGGCTTCTGACAACACAGCAATCACAGCATCCTTACTGCCAGACATTCAGTATCTTTGTCATCAATCTTATCTTTAGCTGCCACTCAAGGAGAGAATGAGAATATAAAGCATCATGATGTAGTAACCCAGATAAACCTTATCAGTGACTTAAATTACACCAAAAAAGAAAAAAAAAAACCACCCAGGGAGATAAAACTTCCTCAAGAGGCCTCTTGGTAGTCACTGACATCATCTTTCAAACTTACCAAAATCATTCTATAAAGACTTCCAAAGGACAGGCTGCTGTTAAAAGGAGATGAAGAGCTTTATTGAAGTTTACATTTCACATCAGGGATATAAAAAGTCTCCTGTACAAATGCCATTCATGCAGACTACTGTAGATGCAAATTAACTTGTTCTAAGGAGTTGTTATCAGATAACTATTTGCAGGAGTAAATTGGAAGCAGTGCTTCCATGATCAATTACTTGTCCAAATATCAGATAAATTCTATTTCTGGAGACCATTAGGAAGGCTTCTGCTACAGTGTGACTCTAGAGTTCTTCACCACTTTTTCTTTACAGAACTGCAAGACCATAGAATCACACAATTGCAAAGGAGCCACTAACCCAGCAAGATTCCCCCAGTGCCAACCAAGAAGCCTGTGACACCACAGAGGCTTAACTAGTCTCTCGCATCCAATACCATACTGCAACAACTAGATTTTCTCATCTCGCATCTTTCTACAAGAAAAAAATTAACTAATACTAAAAGTTGAAAAAAACTGTGTAAGTAACTGAGATGCAAGATTAGGGAAAAATACTTTCTTCAGAGATATTAAACAGTAGAGACACTTTCAAACCTAATTCTCTCCCTGACTCTAGCAATTTGGAAAATCAAACAAACAGGAAATACTGTACTCGAATTTCAGTCAAATAATATTTGGGTTGCATAGGTGAAGAAAATTTGGCCGTGGAAGTTCACATAAAAAGCACTGGTGAGTACGACCCAGCAAGTAAATGCTGCTCAGTATGACCCATCTTCCTCACTCTGAAGTTTCACTCAGTTTTATCTCTTTGGTCCACAGCCTCCAAGATTTTTAAGTACCTCAGGATGAGTCTTGTAGAACTAAAAATTAAAAGTTAGTAAGTACAGACTTTATGGTCTGCTTTACTTCTAACACCACTTTGAGTTAAACCAACAGTTAGCTGTTCTGAAAATTTGGTTTTCTTCTAGTAAAACAGGTAAATCTTCCATCTTCACCCTTCAAAATCCCTATGCACACATCTTTAGCAGTTTGGGTTTTTCCTAGTAAGAGAACATGAAAACAAGCTTTCATCCTCCTGTACTAATTTCATTCAATGTTCCACTCAGGGGGAAAAGCTCTGGAGCACAGAGGTCAGGCACTGAGCTTTTCAGCATTTCTCTGCAGAGACTACAAGGCAGAAGAGGAATGATAACAATAATACACAAATACACAGCAGAACCCAATTGCTTTCTATCCTTCATCCTTCAATGTGTGCTCAGATTTCTATACACGCCCTAAAGATTTTCACATCTTCTCAGAAGCTAAAATTTCCTTTTCATAGGCAAAAAACAAAAAACACAGCAAGCATATCACTCTTCTACAAGATGCAGAGCTCAAAAATCTGAATTCTAAGTACCCTGTGGGAAATATTGCTGGAGCATGAACATTCATTAATTATAAAAACTGATTAAATTTTCCTTCTTAAAGCCTTAAGGTTATTTTCAGATTCTGCCTTCCCAGAATTGGGTCACCTTCATGCCCTGCCCCCCATCCCCTCCTCCCCAATACATAATTTACTAGCATTAATTACCTTAATTTAAAATAAATTCAAATCAGCAGAGCTTGAGGAAAAGTATTCCAGCAATATGAGGACGGCCTCTGGAAAGACCAAGGGGAGCATAGGCAAGCAGAACACAAAAAAACCCTTCCTAAATATCAAACAGAAACCTGTATGGACTTTCAGGACAGAAGCCACAATGCTGACTGCTATCTATACTCACTGCCTTCTTGCCAATTGCCTTACTAATGAACAAAAGTTTGCCAGTACACAAGGCAATAGCACACTGTGAACAAGAGATGCTGTGAAATTAATCCATTAGAGTTTAGGCACAGCTCTTGAAGTAAAGAGTGAAGAGCAGCCCATCCTATGACCTCCCCGAGATGACCAAGAATTACCAAGGGGAAGCACATGAGGCTGGCCCACCTGAGGAGCACTAACAAGCATTTGAGGCACAGAGAAAAAGGGGTTTTTTGCCTATTTTTCTAACCAAAATTGTGAAAACAAGAGAATGATAAAGGAGTAGGAAGCTGGTAAGAAAGAAACCAACTGCAGAAAATTCACTGCTAAGACCTGAGACCTAAAAAAATAAAAATAACAAAAATTTTTTAAAAATTCTATGCAGACAACACAGCAACAAGTTCAGAACTTCCACTTGTAACTTTGAGAAGGTAGCTGATATAGACAGAACAATAAGAGAAAAGTGGAAAAGTCACAAAGTATCAAGGACTATGGAAAAATGGAGTCAGTTCTGCCAGTGATGAGCAATTAATAGAACAAAGGAGAGCAATCATACTAAAATATTTCCTAATTAAAATAATTACATTAGCTGGCCTTTAAGGAGATTTATTTATAGTAAGTGTGACAAGCTATTAAGTATTCAATTTAGATCAGAAGTCTCAAATTATGTCTTTAGGTATGGGGTGGAAGTGAGCTGCTGTCAAGCAAAATAACTCATCTCAGAGAGTAATTTGTCTCTGACAAGGGACATAACAGGAATTATTCTGCCAAAATCAGAATTCAAATCACTATGGACACATGTAGATTGCAATGTGTGATTGCTACAGTCAAAAAACTTCTACAATAGTCGTCAAATGACATTTGATTTGTAGGAAGTTTGTCATAAGTTTTCTTACACAAACAACACACTTAAAAGTCTTATTTTTGTCTATTTAAAAATCAATTTCTATCCATTAAATACTAAAATCTACAAGGTTCTCATGGTTCTATTTTTCCTATATTTAAATATTGCTGAAGACATTTGGAGCCTCTCACCTCTGATCTCCCTATACAGATCCTATGAGCAGTCAAAATATCCAGAACCAGCATAATAAGACTGAAACCTCCACACCAATCTATCTAAAAGGCAGTGAATTTTTGAGATGAGTGAGGAAAGAAAGAAAGGAAAAAAATTATTTATAATTCCAGTAATCTTTCTGGGCTCTTAATTTTTATCACCAAATGTAGCAGAACTGCTGTCTAGAGTGGCAGATTAAGATCAAACATGGACATCCCAAAGTCAGACTGTGAAATCAATAGTTTGGACTTGCTTTTTCTAAATGCAAGTTTTCTCTTGGAAACACAAAACGCTTCTCCTGCCATGCAGATTGCTCATCAAGTTAGTCCTGAAGAAAAAAAATATCTTTTGTATTGTACAGAAAAATCTCTTGGAGCTAGATCAGAGGTACTGAAGGTACCCTAAGAGCTGATTGCCAACAACACTCAGCAGAAAAGCTTGTTTATGTCACTCAGAGCTGGCAGCCTATAGAATATACTGCAATTACTGCAACTCATATAAGTAGACATTTTTTTATTAATTACTTTAATCACACTTTAAGAGGCACAGCAATATGCTAAAAAGTAATGTGTATTATCAACTCAAGGAGAAGTAATATCACTGGCATTTTTAAATTCAGCTGTTGTCATCAGTATTTCTTATCCAGCAAGAGCTTTTTCTCATTACATTTCCAATGCTTGTCTGCTTCCTAATCCTAAACCCTTGCCTCCAGATACTGAAGGCCACTTAATTCACCTTTCTGATCCCATTTCATTCCACGGATGCTGCTATTTCCAAGGAGCAATCTTTTCCTCCATAAGTCCTGATCATCACCCCACTCCAAGCATTGACATACATTTTTCTTCTATCCCATTTTATCTACAGTGATTTATTGATTAACCTTATTTTTATTTGGCATATTAATAAATCCAGTGATTACTTCAGTATGTCAAGGTTCCCTTTAGCAATGAGGGAGACTCATTTGCTGCCACAGAAAACAAAATCTGGTGACAGCAAGACTAAATGAGAGAATCTGGAATCCTGAACTTGTTGGAATCACCTGGAGTGCAACATACTGCTTAATTAATTGGCAATTAATAGACATCATCCTCCAAAGGAGACCATAAGCCACTAAAAATTCAGAAGCTTGCTTTGCAGCTCAGAATGGAAAGGCCACATAATGCTACAAGAATCTTTTCCTTCCTTTTTTATTCACTAGAAGCAGTGGGCATTCAGAAACACTCATTTTTATTACAGAAGAACAAACTGGACAGAGATGACAATACCCATAGGGCTGAATAGGTATTATTTTATGTTTCTTCATGATCTTCGTCAAAAATGAAGCAAAACCAAAGAAAACCGCCCACAACATTATTTCAGTTAATACTAAGTGGATGGAATTGGTAACCAGACACATCTGACAAATTCACCACTGGATCAGGCAGTAGTAAAACGTGCAGCTAAGCTGCTTCAAGGAGTCCAAACTTACAATTACCTCTAGTACCTGTTCTGAAAACATTACCATCTGACTACCATCCATTATCCATCCCCTTGTAAAGCAATTGGGCATGTTACCCTAGCTTGGCCTCTCAGACTCCCACTGCTTTCCCCTTCTATGATGTAAGCAATTTCCACAGAGATGAAACATGTCAGACAAGATGATAACAGTCCTGCCCCATGTAAGACAATACCAAAACCACTAACTTTTAGTCTACTTTTATCACATTATCTGCAGAACTGTTATCTAATAAGCCTATGGGTGAACTAGATTTAGCTCTCAGCAGTTTTCAAATGTACCTTCGCGTACAAAAAAATAGAGGGACTAAGAAAATAATTTCTACTAGCAACAGTTATGGTTCTGACAGCTTTAACATGGAACTCAACTCTCAGCAACAAGCCATTCCATACAGGTCATTCAAAAACCTATACTTGTTCATATATTCTCTGAAGGCATATTCTAGATCTAAATTAATGACAAAATAATCAGATGAAAACTCCTAAATAACTACATTTAACCGTTTAAATATATTATAAAGCAATAATCCTTTTAAGGTAGATACATATCCTCAGCTTTATAGTTCCACAGCACTGTTACACTTCAAAGGATTCACAACGCACCTCATACAGCTTTTAGTGCACCACTGCCATGAAATCACCTCCACCTCAATTAGGAATCTGCTACCTTAATATTAATACATACACAATTGTACAAAATAATTGCATCAATTCTTGAATTTTAAAGTATTCAATAATTTGATAGCACATATTCTAAAATGAAAATACTTTTAAATGTAATAGCCCCTCCCCAAGAAACAATTTCTTTTCCATACGGCTTTTCAAATACTACTGAAAACAAGAACACTAACAATGACCTCCACTGACAGATTTCAGCTCTAATTTAAATTGATCTGATTCCAAGAAAGAGAGGAAGAATATGCATGTCCTCAATAACTTACATCAGAAAGACAAAGCTCTGCATTTATTATGACAGTCCAAAAGCACTTTATCCTACAGCACTGGAATGAATTCTTAAGTCCCTCCATTTTATTTAATCAAAGCAAAGAATTCATTCTAGATTTGTGCAGTTCATTCATCAGACTGAATTAAATTTTTGATAAGCCATTGTTAAATTTTTCATAACATAACGATCTGAACTTTAATAGGCCTTTCCCTTGCTTCTCCTTTGTCTTCCCAATTTCCATGCTGCGAGGCACAGTGAAGGGCCTAGGAACTGGAGAAGACAAGCATGAGCTTCCTTAAAATACAGAATACCAGAACAGTCATAAAGCTTCAGAGATTAGGCATGAATATGCACAAAGTAGTAGGCCAGCACAAGTTATATTCTTATTAGAACCAAAACATTGTAACCAGGAAACAAACACTTGTGAGAACATATCCAGATACAATTCTGCAAGTCTATCCCTCAAAACTCCAGATATAAAAAAATTGTTCTCTTACCTAGAATCCCACCAAAGATAGTACCAGGTCCCTAAAACAAATCAAAACCCAAAAGAGAACAACTTCCACACCAAAAACAACTCCTAAAGCAACAAGAGAAGGCAAAGAAAACAAGACTCCACCTACAATTCAACCTCTCCTGCAAACATAACCAAGTATGAAAGACCTGGTGTTTTCTGAGGCTCAAGAACAGAACCACAGAATAAAATAAAATAGATTTTACTTTTTTTTTTCAAAATATATCCTGCAAAATAATCTTACAATTTGTTATACACAGAGTATTTTCCACTTCAACAGCCAGCTGTGTGTGTCAACAATGCCCTTCCCTAACACTGCCTGCGCCCATTAGAAGTGTCCAACAAATCATTCTCCACATTCCCAAAGCAGGAACTAAAAGAACATCCTCAGGTGCTGCTGGAGAAGTTCAGGCTTGGAACAGTGGCTGTAATGACACTTTAAGAGTCAGCAGCATTTTCACTGGGACAGTGCAGTCTGTGGTTTGCATAGCACCCTCAGATAGGGCTGGTGCTGTTTGGTACACCCAGGGGAAAACAGAAGAGCATAGCCATGGCTCAGATTTGCACAGTTTTAATCCCATATAATTCCACAATAGGCCCCATGCCTGTTGGTTCTCATTGGCTGCCTCCAGGCTTCCGAAGGCATGTGGCCAGTAGGAAACATTAGACAAAAGCACTTAGGTGGCATTAGATGGCATTTAGGCTGGGCAAATCTGGGCCACACCAGGCTCTCCCTTCTCTGAAAGCCCTGAGCAATGCCAGGGTATTTTGACCAATAAAAAAGGAACAGATTTCTGGGAAAGAACTACATCCAAGCCCTGCATCATGCTGCTCTTAGCACACACAATCCATAAAAATTTCCAATTAGGTTTCTCCAAAAGCAATGGGTTTACAGAAGTCCATGGCCTGTAATCCAGTGGGATATGAGAGAAACCTCCAGTTCATAAACTGGATTATTCCTCACTGGTTTAGCCTGTGTTCAACAACACAAAAAATTGCTGATCTGCAGCATTCTGCTCGAGTTTTTCCTCTATTCCTTTGCTTACATAAGGGACACTATTGAGAAACTTAAAATGTTTTTTTTTTAAAAAACCTCCATCACAGTCTACGGTACAGATGTTGTTTTGTACAGCATTTTCTATCAACTGAACTACAGGAAGAAGAGTTTAGAATGATAAAACCAAAGCCACAGCATAAACAGATTAAATATTCCTGTGACTATTGCATTGTGTTACTTGCAGAGGAAGTATCAGCAGCCTTTGTTAACCTACTACAACTCTGTTTGGGATTAGAATTATTGAAACCAGAGCTTCTATTAAAGGTCACTGATACCATTATGTCTATACTATGTTGCACTTTTGCAAAGATTTATTTTCAAGGCAGAGAGAAGTTACCTATTATTATCTCCATGCATATTATTCAGTATAAAAGTCAAGAACATAAATTCCTTTGAAGAATATTGAAACAATACTAAAACCAAAACATATGGCTTTAAACAGCACAAGTGCAAGAAATTTTCCATAAATTACCTGTCTTTAATCCACTGACAGAAACATCAAAGCAGCATTAGGGATATTGAATAAACCTCCTAACTAGTCTGCACATACCAATATCAAACTTAAACCTTTAGTTTATACAGCTACAAACAGATTCATTTTACTTCTTGAGATAATGTAAATTCAGAAAGCAGAAATCTTACCATACAGCGAAGCTCCAGAACCTCAACACTAATCCTCAGGTCTTAAAACTAGAGCATACTGAAATATAGTGCATTAAAAAGCAGGAAATCCAACTGAAGTAAATATACATTTTGAAGATCTCAGCTGATGTCACCTACTCCTTCTTTCTTGAAAATAGCTTTAGTTTTACAAGTTAAGAACTTCAACCTGTTCTCTGACCAAACTCCTTGTACAGTGGAAAAGACTGACAAAACCAATAGGTGACTTGACTGAAGTTCTGAATGTGCATCCCTAATATATACATATTTATTTATAATTTATATACAGGCATTACAAATAAAGGAGCACTGGTCATACACAAGAAACCTCATAAAAAGACTGGGGATTTAGAGAATGGTTAGAATTAATGAAGGGAAAGGTGACAGGGAAACTTCTGTATTTAATTGGTTCTAGGCTTAGAACATGTTTTTTCTGTATCTTCCTGAGCACAAGAGTCATTTGAAGGGGACATGCTATAAACTGAAGAAGACTTTAACCTTTCAGTCATCAGCGTCAATGATTAGCTTGAGCTATTTAGTAGCTTGAGACAGTTAATAAATTTCTCTCTAGATAATCACTCCAGGCCACAGAGAACAATAGGCCCTTCTGGATGCAAACCTCTGTGAAAAGGCCAAGAAACAGAGGAATGAGGAAATGTAAGGATCTTCAGAGAGCCTCAGGAGCTATCTTTACAATACAGCTTCTTGTTCTCACAAAGGACAAGTAAAGTTGCATTTTCCTTTGCAATATACATTTTGTAGTTTGCCAGAAGCCACTCCTGCTAATGCCAAGTCAGGCACATTTCACAGCAAATAGATCATTTAAATGAGAACGGCACATTTGAAGACTGAAGTGCAAGACATGATGCATAACACTGGTTTCCTGTTAAGGAGGCTTGATGGTCTTACCTTGCCCATTCTGCCAGCTAATTACACCTCATGACATCAGAAAGCAATTTTCTAACTTCCATATTCACATTCCATTAGTCTCCATAGAAAAGGACTGGTAGAGAGTATTCATAAGATATCACAATAAATGTTACTCTCAAATACTTCCAAATGAAAGTGAATTTTTTCTATCATTCGGAGCACTATTTAACATCTGCTTCTTTGGATGTGATAACAAGCAGACACTAATCCATTAGGTATAAGTGGCCTTTGCTAACACTGTTTAATTTTCTAGAGACAAGGTAGGACACGGAGCAAGGCAAGATGTGTGCTTTGCACTTAGCAAGAAATGGTAACCATCAATCAACAGTGGTACATCCTTTCTTTAATCACTCCAAGGAGCTGGGATGTCAGAAGTGACACACAGTGCAAGAGTTAGAGAGGTGGAAGAGGGATCACAGTATCATACTACTGAAAACTTCAGAAAAAAACTTGTCCTCAAACCTCACCCTAATAACAAAAGGATCTGTTGCCAGAGTACAAAGTGCATCAATAGTGACCACCACATGACTTTTTTGACTTTTCTAACTGGTAAAGGACTGAATTTCCATTCTTTTTTTTTTTTTTTTGCCTTGTTAGATTAATGGTCCCCCTCAATGGTTCTACAATGGGTATCCAAATCTAATTGAATTCCAGATTCCAATAAAGTATTTAAAAATAAGCATCACCTGAGCTTTAGTACACTGGAAAACCATCACCTACATGCAGAAGTACAGGAAGATATTTTCCAGTTGGCATCTTAGCACATTGGTCCTCTGAGACTGACACATGAGATATTCTCACACACACAATCCCAACAGCACTTAAATTAAATCTATCCCAAAAAAGAATGCAGATGCAAAACATATTTCCTACCTTTTCTTCTCAATGAAATTCATAAAATATGTTTTCTCAAGACATTTCAAATTTATATACAGAGAACACCAAGATGTGAGCTGTCTCAGCCCTAGAGAATTAGCTAGAGACTGAATAAACAGATCGCTGTACAGTCTCAAAACAAAGTTTAACCTCTCTCACCCTAGGCAGAGGAATCACTCCAAGAAAGTCATTAATGAAAATTCAGCTATGGTTAGATCTTCAGTTACACCAGGAACAGCAGCTGGCGTAGGTGCTGAACCCTACCAGGTTTCCTTTCCTATGGAAGGTTGTTCAAATGCAGACAAATAACCTTTCTTTATTATTTCTAAAGTTGAGTTTTTTTCTATTGGTATTTTTAAGCAAAATTGCATTGAACAGAAAAGCATGCTATAACTAACATTATTCAAACTCTGGATATTGGATTTTTTAACCAGACTTTGGTGTTATAGTTCTGTTATTACAGACTATGTTTAATGTTTGATATGTTGTCTCATATTAAATACTCGAGTACACCATCACTGGCAGAAAAACAATCACAAAAATATGACAGTAGTATGCAAGAAATATTTAAAACAGCTTTTAAAATCTTGGTATGTACAGAAAAAATTGTGCCTGGTGGCACACTAAAGCATGATCAAGTTATTGCAGGGCTGTGGTTCTGTACCAACAGCTCAATGTAGCTCTAAAAACGTACCCACAGGCTTAGACACACTGGTTTTGGCTAAAACCAGTTATAGGCAGCCAAGCAGAAATTATTCCAGAAGTTAAAATAAATCAGTAATTAAGTGACACTTTTCAGAAATATAATTTTAGTTCTCATTTCCTTTTTTTCCTAAATACTTTCTGGGCTGTTATTTTGAGATGGCTATTAACCGCTAGGTTATTTTTAATGCCCTGCATGTGACAGATGTCTCTGGAAGAAAAGGCAGCTGAAGGACAACAAACTCCTCTAGGATGGGTTTTATGTCCCGTGTTACTGTAAGGATCAACCCCAAAAATGCCCTAATAGACTCAGAAGTCACACTGACAACTTACTTATAAAGAATTATTTAAGACCACAGCTCTCTTTCTTTCTAAAGCAAGCCTAGATTTGAAGGACCTTGAGTCTCAGTGAGGGAAACACATCTGACCAGGCTGGAAATGCACTAAGAGTGGGACCTGATTGGGAATTGAGACAGAGAGTAAGGAACCTAGGGTAAAGCTAAAGGGTATCCTACAGAGAAATGTGTAATTGCTTTTGGTTCTAGTGTCATTAAAGTGACAAGAGGGACCACCATACAGGCTCTCAAGTCAGCAGTTTCCTGAGCACATTGCCAGACACCAAGTAATTGCTATAGGAAAAATGAGGAAAAGGGAGAAGAGAGAAAAATAGGCACAGAAAGGTCTCTGTAGTAGAAGATAGCCTTAATACAGTAGTAAATGAGTTATTCACTACAGCCTAAGCCATTGTAAGAATTAAAAATTCTCCAGTAATGCAGTATCAAATTAGGTCTGCAAGATGTACACATTTCTGAGGATACCAGATAAATTTAGCAGCGAAAAGATGTGATCAGACAGGAACAACACAGCCCATCTCTTTGATCCAGGAAAAATGGAAAAAAACTTCATACCACTCTAGATGAAATAGCACAGTCTTTACTGAAATGCTTAAAAGAGAAGCAACAGGCAGGCTTGTGGGGTTGAGACAGAAGATCCCTTTCTCTGAGTCAACATTTGGGCCTGGAATGAACTTGAGCTTGAAACCTTCCATTACATACTAAGTGGTTTGCACAACCATGTGGAAACGCATCCTCCTCTGAAAATCCTCCTCCCTGCACTGACACCACTACACTGTCCCCTAAGTCACATTTGGGTCACAATGAAAGGATAGCTGAGATGTGATGAAAAACACAGTCCATCGTTACTTTTTTCAAGTAGGTTACATCAGTCCTTCTGGATGTTACTGAGGCAGAATGTACAACAACAGGTGCCAGAGAAATCCATCTGCACTCCTTGGAGGTGCCAAAACACACAGAACTGGAAAACGTTGCTGCAGACACTCTCAGGTTCAGAATTACTGAAGAAGTAAACCACCAGCCAAGGAATCTAGTAATTTATGGCAGCAATTCTGTTCTTGACCCAATTAGAAATAAAAGCAAAGGTTTCTAACACCACTGTTTAGCTGCCTGGTACTCATTCATTTTTAGACCAACATTTGAAATAAACAAGTTAGGTATTAGTACAGTTGCTTTTCCTATGGATATTGCACAGAAAGCCACATTAGAGAAGAGACAAGATGGAGAAAAGTTCCGAAATTCCCTTGGATCCAAATATACTCAAGAGATCAGAGATTTCCTACCAACAGAAATGAGAATTTTTAAGTACTTCCTTAGAAATTGGTGCTGGTTTCAATTGATCAGACATAACTAATTTAATGCCAGTTTCCTGTGGATCACTTTGACTTAGGTGACCGATGTAAAACAGTGCAAGAATGAGATTTTTATATATCTAGAACTTAAAGGATCAGAAACCATAGTATTGCCTATATCAAGAATTATGAAGGAGGAGCTTCCTGAGCCTTCAAGTTAGACTTGCTAATCAGCCTGCTAAACAGACTAGAAATTATTAGAAATGTAAGCCCTTATTGAGAGTTTAGTGACTTCTCAGGGAATAAGAGCACTAAGTTTTTGCAACTGTGCATAGTATTGTAAAAAAGCAGTTTTGTCTGGATTCATATAAAAAACTTGAAGGGGGCAGCCTGTGTATTTTTCATCAACACACAACAAAATCTTGTGTGAACCCTAAAATATAACGAAACAGTAAAATTGAAGGATTGGCAATGTTGATTAGCATTCAAAGCAAAATGAGAATTATATTTTTGTCTCAAGCAAGCTATCACTTTTTCAGTACTTAAATACTACTTTTATTACTTCTAGCAATAATTCAGGTGTGAATTCTATGTACAATTCACTTAGTTTTAGAATCTGTAATTAGACTGGCAGACACAGGTGGAAGAACACAGTTTTAACCCCAATGACTGTTCAGATCACTTTAGGCTCTGTTAAAGACATATTTACAAGAAGATATGGAAAGCGTCTTATTCATGGAGAACAAAATATAAATAAGACATTTTTACATAATTTTCTCATTTGAAGTGAAAGAGAGAAATAACCACATGACTACACATCAAAAATTTTTGAATTTCACTTCAGTCTCATATGATTTCCTTTACTAAACTTCTGCATCTTTGTAGTCAAGATACTGTTTACTAACTAATAGTATAGATTTTTTAAAAACAGATTAACCTGGTTGTACTAGAAGACAATAAATCATTGGTGAGCAAACAAAATTTTCCCATTTGCACAATGCTTTGAAGCCAGAAATGGCAGACAATGTGTCCTTAAGATGACACAACAGGGAAATAGCTTACTTGGTAAGGCTATTCACATGATGTAGAACTCAAGAGTCACAATGCACAATGAGTTTTTTATTTTGGCATAGCCTCAAGGATAAGACAAGCAAATGAAACCTGTATCTACTTTGCTCCCTCACATACCTTTCTTTCTTCTTCCTCGTGCAAGACTATGAAATTAATTGCTGCCACAGTTTTGACCTAGTAGAATTTCTATCTTTAGTTCAGCAGGACCTAAATATTATCTCCCGATCTCAGAACACTAAAAATAATTCCTACTATTTCTTACCTGCTATCAAAAACTATGGAAGACTCTCAGAGGTTTTGTATAGCCCACACTAGAAAGCAATTTCTCACTCTGCTGAAATTCAGCCTCGCAGTAATAACTGTTCACAGAGCAAAGCTTAGGACAGTCTGAAGTTTTAAATAATCTTCTCTAGCAGAGCTTCCTCCTGCCCCCTAAAATCTCAACTGATTTCAGTTTTTTCTGTAATTTCAGCAGCACCTCAGGCCCCTCCTTATTTCTATCCTTCCCACATAATTCAATTTTCTGTTAAACAAGTGAAATTTTTCACTATTGGCCAAAATGCAAGTCTGTGATCATTCCCCTACACCTGAAGCCCAAATTTCCCTCAATTTAGGTCACCCTTTTTAGCTTAGAAACAAGACAGAGCACATTTAATAACATATCAAGCATGTACAAAATATTTTTACTGCATGCTTACTTGCTGACTTCCTTCACAGAGTTACCATTACAATAATGGTTTTATTTTTAAAACCAACTCTGTGTAAGAGAAGACTGCCTTAAAATGCCTTAAGTTTTTCTTAAATTAAATAAAGTACTTATTAGCTAATATGAGGGAACTCAGTATAGTTTTCCAGGAGATCTGAAGTTAGCAACAAAATTCAGACCAATTAAATGTAGGACCACAGTAAATACACTTCAGGGAAAGGATACTACACTGAAAAAGCCCTGCAAGGGCTTTGCCTTAGTGTATCTATCCATTATCACACATCTTTCTTTTTCACTTCGGAACTGTGTTTTTGGTTTTGGGGTCAGGGGAGCATTTTACTTCATGGGACAAGGGAAGTAAGGGAAATGCAAAATTATCTAAGGCGTTAAAGAGGCTTAAAAACATCTAATGCCATAAGCTGCTCTCAAAGCCTTGGATCTGTTTAAAAGAGGATAGGGACAAAAAACCACACACACAAAAAGTATTTCTGAAGGAAAACAAGAAGCCTCGGTGAAATAGTGGTTTAGGAGGCAGATATATATGATATAAACTTTCAACAAGGATATTTGTAATATTTGGGGGCAAAGATATGAAAACTCAAGATCAGCTTTCAGGAGGATGCTGTGGTGGAGCTGACGTTACCGAGTGCATAATTTACTCTTGGTGATGAATGGTGAGGGCTCTGGAGTGGCTTTGGACAGATGTTTGTAACAGTGCAGCTGAAAAGGGAGAGGTGAGGGGAAGCAGAACAGGCAACCAAATACAACACAGAATGGCTGCAGGCACAAGCACACACCGCAAGGTACCTCAAGGCACAAACACAAGAACAAGGCTGCCCATGCACCTTCCAGGGCAAAGCCTTTCCACACTGACAAAAACTGATCTTGTACCATAATGTCACTGAGCTTCCACATTTGGTATCAAGCACAGGCAGAGCTGTCCTTGGAAAGGCATTCCCTTGAATTACTACATTTACATTTAACTGCTACCACTAACAATCTCCGTTGTGGCTTTATCTTATGTCTAGATACATATGGTTAATCTTGGCAAAAAATGCCAGACAATATTAATATACTCTTTCTAAATACCCTACTCTTTTTAAATATCATTTTTAATTATTTTACAGGCAGATTCTGTTGCATTGACCTGAGCAGAGCCTCATTACTAAATAAGAATGTTACTCTGTATTCCACACCAGCAATCATTCAAAACCTACTACATAACCAAGATGAATGCTGGGAATTTTCTGTTAGGAATTTGGATTGAAGGGCCTTTGATAGCTTCTGGAATTGGGCCTTTAACTGCTCTCAGATATCCATTTACCACTCATCACCTATCTTGCACTACTGACAAGGTTTTGGAGCTCAACCATCCCAGTTCTCTGTATTTCATACAGAAGTATCAAATAAACCACATGATGTCTCAGGTATGGAACTTGAAGCAACCAGTATTTCTGGTGCCTGTAATTGAGTAACTGATGGACATTTGCTTGTGAAAGCACTTACTAACACAAATTACCCAGCACGGGACAAAACAAGCTTGAAGCATCAGGGGAACCGAGACAACTCTTCAGGTTGTGCTGAGCCTTTAAATTACTTGAAATTCATGTTAAGCCAGAACTAGAGAAGACATTTTGAGGGCCCTCCACAAGATTAGAAGCCATGTGTTGGACTGAAGTGGATAAAACTCTCCCTTGTACTCGGTGCACTCTTACCTTGCAATCACTAAAAGAGTGTGTCATGGCTATTTCTCCAAAGGACTGCAGGACTGAAATCCACACTGCCCCTGTTCCAACTCTGCTCATGAGGAGTTGCTTACTTATTGTTCCATGACCATGGAAAAGCCAAATGACCTATACCAGGGTACATATAAGATCATGGCCACTGTATATTGCCCAACACACAGCTCAGCTGCAGGGGACATTCACCTTCCAGAATAAAACTTAAAAAGATGTTCCAGTCTTCCAGTCCAACAGAACCAAAATAGGTTCTTCTGCATCACTATTACAGTTAACCGGAACAGTCAAAATGGTACTGGACAATTCCCATCAGAAGGTAGCTCGAAAGGGATGCAAGGCTGATGGGTCTACTCACCACCCAAAATCTATTCTGTTCTGACACAATTCCACAAGAGGACAATTTTTTTAAAGCTTCAGGAAATTTTAGCACAATCAGCCCAGAAGGAGATAGTTTCCTTTGCTTTTCAGAAACACTGCCCAACTTCTAAATTATCCTGGAATGTTTTCCTAGCTCAGTAAATCATCTTTTGCCTGTTACTTCTGCACTTATTGCATTGTTCATCAACTAGCTCTGCATTGCCCTTTTTTACTTTTAATAATCCCAGAGTCAAAGCACTTCAGGATTATTTCAAAGTCAAACCAGTGGAATGTATTGAGTAGGTCATTACAATCTGACATTTGGAGAACAATTAAGGACACAAAGTCAAGGTAGTTTTCCTAATTAGAACAGCATCAGTATAGTCTGAGATTATTTCTTCCAAGCTTGAAACTGAAATCTGTTTCTTCAATGAAAGAGTTGTTTCCTCTACCTGAAACTCACATACCAAATGTATTACTTTGCCAGACTGCTGGAACTGAATATATTTATATCTATAAAAACAGAAAGAATGCATTTTCAAAGTGAAAAGGAGAAGCAAAAAGGTATTCTGATGACTCAGAAAAAAGAAAGCTTGGAAAAAAGGATATGCATCAATTAGACAAGGTCAGTGCTGGGAGACTTGGTTTTTACTTCTCTGGACACCAATATTTATCTACTTGACCAATCAAAAGTGAAATCATTATCCATTATGATTGAAATTACTACTATGAAGAATCATCACTATTGCCATAATGAACATTTTCTTTAAAAGGGTAGTTCCAGTACAAATAAACCATGTCAGCTCATCTTTAAATTGAGGAACATGGAAAAATATCAGGTTTTAAGGCCACAGAAATTCCTTCTGAAATTGACATCAGCAACATGATTTATAGGTCTGCAGGCAGAAAAGTAAACAAATTCTACCCTCTAAAAACAGCATCAACATCACAATTTTGTGGTTTTGTATTTTCAGGAGAAAAAACATGGAAAGCACGACATCACCACTTTATTTTCTCACTTCCGATTCCAAACGCCATTAAAACCCCACAGTTCCTAAGCTCTACTTAGAAACGCTTCCAGTAATGCTTCGTTTTTCACCATCTGATGCCACCCACTGATAAGAAGCACAGAGACATGGAAATCAATAGGCAATGCTCACTGAAGTAGTGGGGGTTCAGATGCACTTTACAGTGGAAAAACATTGTGCCCTAGGTAAGAGAAACTCTACCCTTACATCCCGCCCTCGCTGCACCTCGTCAAGGGTTTCTACCACAACACAAACACATCAACCATTCCTGGAAGGATTATTTGCTGCAAGGGCTCAGTCCACACCAGTGCTGAAGGCTCACACCACCAGCCATTCTGGATGCCACCTTCCCACACAGTAATGATTTCTGGTGTGCAGCATGACCTCAGCACCCTTCAGAAAGCTCTGCTTCTGAAGACCAGAGAAATATTTCAGAAAACGGCTGTAATAACAACACAAAATTATTACAGAATCTAATTTTGGGGAAAAAAAAATTCTAGAGCTTTTAGCTTCATGCTCTTCCCCCACTCTGTACTGCTCAATCATTAGCATATTCATATTTTCTGGATCGTGCTATCAAAATCTACATAACAGAGATGAACTCCCTCACACAGCAAATACGTGTGAACATCTCTTAGCAACAACCGGTCATGAGCCAGCAAGGAAACTTAACAGTGATCCCACTTAAAACATCCTACTTATGCATACCAAATGATAATGCCATCAGTAAAAATCCAAACTGTTCACTAAAGCAGCATTCTCCTGAATGCTTGAAATTAAATCTTCCCCACAGAAGCCAGACACCAGAAGGAGCTGTGTGCTTCGTCCTTGACAGCTATTCCAAGAACACTTGCAAGGGAACAGTAATGTGTGCTTCTGTCCCCAGTTGCTTCAATTCCAAAATTCACATTCAAGCACTGCTTAAAATTCACTATGCACAGAATGTGCCTACATTACCATCACCAAAGAAAGAAAGGAAGAGAAAGAGGGAAAATATTAACAATTTTCTGTGTTACTCAACCATGTGGAAAAGTAATTTTGCCAGTCTAATACAGGTACCCATCACGGCAGCAACAAAAATCAGACTTACCAACTGGCCTCTATGAGGTCTGGAAAATAAGAGCAAGCTTGATGTCAGTGGCCTCCTAATTGCATGTGTAATAGCAATACCATTATGATATTGAGGTTTTTTTTAGTCAACTACATCTACTCTTCCAACTGAACGGAGAGTGCCATTCAGTTAAATTAAAAATCTTATCTCCTACTAAGCCTAGTCTCTTTTCTCCTTTTTTCTGCCCTGTAAGGCCTTTAGGGGTAATGAGAGCAACACTTACAGGTGCAACTCCTCTGCTTTGCCATAATAACGTTCATTGCTTCGAGGAAGGTGACCCCTCTGAAAAGTCAAGCCATATTTACATGCCCGCAAATGAACTGGGTGAGTTCTCATACACACACTTCGTTTTCTGGTTTATACTGGCCAGAAGGCACAGCTTCTCATGGCCCTGAGAGTTACTCAGGGGGTAACAAAAACCCAACCTCTTTTTCATTTTACTTTATGCTTAGGATGCTTAACTTTATGTAGCATAAAGTATAGCAACCCTTTCTCAAAGGGCTGCTATACCTTAGATAACAGGCAATTTAATATTCACAAATCTATTTGGGGTAATGGGAAGAGAACACTGCCATTAAGCATAAATCAAAAAGAGATAAGTCACCTAGTTCACAAAGACAGATAGAAATAAAGCCTGACCTGACTGTGGAACACAGACCACACTAAGAGAAGAGGGATCAGAATTAATTTCATGAGAGTGAACTTCCCCTGAACAAGGTAATAAAAGAGACAAAAGCCAAAGGTGCTGTGTTGAGGAAGTGAAATGTAATGGAAAAAAAGGCAACAAGGCAAGCAATGCCCTCATTGAATTTAGTCCATTTTCTTGAAATACTTTAAGGAAAGCAGTGAGTTTCAATTGACTAGAACATACCAAAGAGGAACACTAACTGTTTGTTACCAAACTAATTGCTTCTTAGTAAGAAAGACTGAAAAATACTTTCAAAGTAGTTTTTGAATAGAACTTTCATCTCAAAGAAATGGATCTACACATTCTTGGAAAAGACACGTGTTACAGCTTTTAGAAAAAGACACTAAATACTTCTTTTAATGCAGCAGTTAGTGCTTACATTAAGTGGAAAAACTAAACCTTGTCTCAGCTGATTACATTTTCCACATCTAACAACTTCTGAAGTATTCCTCTATCCTCATGCTTTTGTCAACTTTTATTTGACCTTAAGTCAAAAACAGATATGCATTTTTCATCTTGAATCCTTCAATACACATAGACTTGTTTGAATTACAATAGTTTCCCAGAGAATTATGTTGCCATTCAGCTAGCTGTGACAGAAATAACTGTCTGAATTACTATCTAGGGGAAGCAGCCCTCCACTAAAGTTAAGACCATTATCTCTGCTAGATACTTTATTCAAAATCATCCAGCTTCAGTGTGGGTTGTACAGCTTCATCACTTTTTTGTACTAGAATATCTCATATTGAGTAAAAAGGAAATTATTCTTAAATACTCAACACAAAATGATCAAAATGTTTCATAGCTTATCCGTTCAATCCTTTCATATTCATTTTAAGTATATACCCTGTAGAAGTCTCCAAAATTGTAAATAGTAGTTTTAAAAATATTACTTGGTAGGTTCTGATAGCTGTTATCAGGCATTAAACTATTCAACAGAGAAGTCGGAAGCCATTCTCCTTTATATATCGTACTACTTGTACATTACTCATACCTCAGGAGCACAGAAGCCCTTTGCTGATTTCCCACTGATGGCTTAAGCAAAGTATTTGTTTGTTGGAGAGCTGAACAGGACAGTTATTGTCCAGCTGGGGTCTGTGAAACTCTATGTCAATAATTTGGGAGTTTCAATCAGATGCTCTAAGTAATAAACTTGGAATTAATGCAGTCTTTTCTAATAACTCAAGATAATGCAGTATTTGTATGTTGAATAGCAAGAAAGTATAATTTATACTTACTTCAAGCACCTTAAGCATCTTTTAAAATATTTAAAGACAAAGAAAACATGTTTCTGGATCTGATTTTAAGATTTACTTCCCAAAGTAGCATTTTGCTGTCATTCTACCAGTTTCCAAGAAATTTTCAGGCAATTATGAAAATAACCTTGAGATGAAACACAGCATGAGGCTGCACTTCATTGCTATTCCAAGTTCCTATACCTTGCATGGGACACCACAAATAAATTTATTATAACAAGCTTATGTTTTTAACTTTCAGCATGTCCAAGATCAAGTAGTGGTTTAAGTGAAGTATGCACACAAAGCACAGTACCAGTGCCTCCCAGGAACAATGGAACAGTGGAATCAGGGTGTTGGCAGTCCCTGGGGCATCAACAACCCAGACAGCACGCTAAGAATTCAGAAGGCATCCATGCCCTGCCTAACTGCACGAGCAAGTCAGAGGTTGTGTCACTAGGGGATGGCTCCTGAGCTGAGACTGGCAAGGTCCCAGCCGTGCAGAGCATTCACAGTTCCCAACATCTCCCAGACCATCCCACAGTCAAATGGGGACATTTGCTAAGAGAGAAGTCAGTAGCAAACATACAAGCAAAAGGAGTACCCCTCAAAATTAAAATGTAAAAATAAAATTAACAAACACTGGCAGAATGGCAGTAGGAATACTCCATCTACATGGCATCTTATGATTCATTTCATGTCCACGTGAAATGGAAAAAGTAAACGTGTGCCTGCTCTGAATTATGCTGGCCCAATTTTGGGCAGGAAGCCTCATTATTAGCAATCCTCTGGAAAGAGGAATTTGCTTATTTGCTAAAAGAGGACTTAGACTGAATCACCTATCTGCTGATCAGGTATTTTGGCAACCACTGGAAACTGAAGATGGTAAATGACACAACGGACACAGGCTGGCCACCACCAGTACATTGTTCTACAAGATTTCAAAGAGCTTCTCACTTAAAGTCTGTCATAATGCCAAAAGCACGATCTGTTCATAAATTGGAAGAAAAAGAAACTGGGTTAAATCCAGACGGATATTTTCAGTTTAAAATCCCTTACCAACAGTCTAAAATGATAGAATTCTGCAATTAATTTATTCTGTTCTAAACAATTAAAAATATTTAAGATGCATAATCTAGTAGAATGTAGTCAGAGAATAAGGCAGAAGCCCCTCTCTGCCAATACAAGTAATTATGTATGCCATTTGTTGTTATGCAGCTGAAGTGACTCAAAGTTCTGCATTAGCCCTCACATTGCAGCCCCTTTTCCACAGAATTGCCAGCTTGAGCCTACTCC
Source organism: Zonotrichia leucophrys gambelii (assembly GCF_028769735.1). Lineage (NCBI taxonomy): Eukaryota > Metazoa > Chordata > Aves > Passeriformes > Passerellidae > Zonotrichia > Zonotrichia leucophrys. The sequence goes on from NC_088176.1 coordinate 22,675,443, forward strand.
CACAGTGCAATGAGCACGCCATGAAGTGGCTGTGAATCACAGATGGTGCCAGCAGAGATCTCTCCATTCTCATCTTTAGTCATTCTGCAGGCAGGGAAGTGCACTGGCTGCAGAGCCCCACCTCCTGCAGCTCCAGCAGCAGCTCCACTCTGCTCTGCCACAGACAATCAGCTTACCTGCCACTGCCTGGCTCCTTGGCCTGGAGACGTGCTCCGTGTTCACTGCACACTAACTAAATCCCTCGTGCACTGCTGACACTGCAGCACTTCTTAAAACCTACAGATTAAGCCACTTATGCCCTGCCTTGGTCTGCAAGGCAGCTCTCGTTCACAGGTGGGCTCTGTGCACACATCAAGGGCACCGCGTGAATTAATAATGTGTCACACCTGGGAACGCTTCAGGTTTTCTCCCTTGTAACTATTTCTGCAGGGGATATTGTTATGGAACATGGAAAAACTACATAAAAAATAGAATCAGAAGTTTCACTTTCTAAAACTGGCAGAAATATTCCAGCATACCTAACATTCAACACTTTAAAGTAGCCATTTGACAATACAGAAGCAGAAAGTATTTGATACCATTAGCACATGGTTCCATCTGTTGTAAAACTTAATCCCCCAGCAGTCTGAAGTTATTTCTATATTATGCTGAAGAAACAATTTATTGGTCTCTTGGCCAGCAGCATTATAGGAAACATCCTGTTCTTCCTTCCTTTCCATGATTAACTCCCTACACATCCAAAGGAAGTCAGAAGCACTAGCCTAGCCAACTAGAAATATCAAGTATCTTTACCAGAAATCAGCACAAATATTCCCACGGCACAGCACAGTGCAAAGCACTGGGCTAACACAATGGCTAAACAGGGGAGAAACAAGGAAAAACCCTCCAAAGTACTTAACTGGCTTAGTGTTAAAGAGGCCTGGAACACAGTGCTCAGACAACAGCAATATCTGCATGACAGATCTATGGCAACTAAAATCAACACTGATTGCAACCTGAAAAAGCAGAGTCCCTAGGACAATTTGCTAGGGAAGAATCTGTTGTGAAGCAGCAAAGGAGCTTGGGCAGCACAGGCAGTGGTGAGTACAGAACACAGCTGTGCAGCACAACTGCATCTGCTTTGCAGCTGCCTTGCCAGGAGAGCATACCAATGCCCTAGAAGGCTACAGCATTCCTGTTGTAGATGTGACCTACATACAGAAATCTCATCTTGCAAGTCTTGTCTGCAATACCAATATACATTATTCAGAGCACAGCCAAACTTGCTCGTGTTCTCAGAAAATGCAGGATAAGCTTTGCCATGGCTATGTGCCTCCTCCTCCCTTCACTTGTGCAGCATCGATGTTTACCCATGTTGAAAGCTGTCGAGGGCCTGGTAAATCCGCACAGAAAAAGTTAAATTTAGTAAAAATGTAAAGCCAGTTCTGCTACACTACAATACAAAAATAACACCTGTTCCTCCAAGGAGAAAATGTGTTTCCTCTTGCTTTCCTTCAAAGTGGGACAAATCAGCCTCCATCCATACCTGTCTCTCTCGCCTGCCAATGCTGTCATGTAACTGTGATCTCCAGCAGCAACGGGCCAAAGTTTGCTGAGCTGTGCATCTGAACTCAGAATGAGTAGCTCAGACTGTGCATTCTGAGTTTCACTTCATACATAGAATAGATACATGCACATTCACAAGCAATACAGCATGTTTATGTACACACACACAAATACGGTACAGAAGAAATACTAATTTGCTCTGAACAGTTGCTTGGTGAGTGGAAACAGTAACCCAAAATCATCTAAAATGTGTTAGCTCTGTCAGAAACGACTGAGTTTATAACAAATATGAAGACCTGCAATGCCTACTCCGCCCTTAGCTTGTTTCTACCTCATTTTGAAATGTTTTAAGCTTCAGAGAAAAAAAAAATCATAGCACATTTGGGGCTAGTCTTAACTAACATCTTGTACTAGCTACTTAACAGCTCATTATCATGAAACATGATAGCATTTTATGCATTTTTAAGAATTAAACGGCTTAAGGACCCTCCCTGCAAACAGACATACCAAGGAGGAAATAATTTTATTATCTTGGCAACACAAAAAGAGTGGAAAAAACCCAACCCTATGACACTAGCAGTTATTATCTATTGAAAGTTTATGATCTGAGAACAATACAACTAAAAATGTACTGCATAAATTAAAGACAAAAATACTCATAGATCAGCTATAAAAAAGCCTAACAGCTCTCTTCCATTCACTCCTTTCTGAGAAGGTTGACACTGAGTAGTAAGGCAAAACAGGATAGTCCTAGACTTGCTGACTTTTAACTTCAATGGCTTTTTATTTCTGCATAAACTGAAACACTGGCCACCGTTACTAAGCACTATTTTGTTAGCTAAAAAAAATAGCAACATAAAACTACACAGGCACATTCAAAAAGGACATTGCACAAAAGGCTCTTTGAAAAGAGGTTTTCATTAGGGGCGTTCACATTTACCACTTGGTAAATGTTATAAACCAGACAAATATTAGATAATATTTAAGTGAGAATTGGCACTATTACATCATTTAAATTATAAATTAATTATCTGAATCTAATTCAGACTGCTGTGCATGCACTCACCTAAGCACCACAGGCAACTGCAGTTTTGTAAAAGAATATATTGACTCCGACATGCAAAGAGCAGCTCAGCACACCAGCTACTACAGCATAAGGGAATAACAGTGCACCATGCCTGGCTTTCTCTTGAAAGCCACCAACCATAGATAAAATAAACTTTAAAAGCAAAGTTCAAAAAAGGTAAGTATTTTTTATCTATTTTCCTTGTCCTACAGTTTCTCTTTGGGACAATTTACCTACACACAACTGTGGGATCAAAATTGGAGCAAGTCCACTTTTTTCCAAATCTTGTGTATTGCGTACAACGGCTCATGCAGATCATGAAGCCTCAAATTTAAAAGTGAGCTAAATATGCCTTTTGTGGTTTTTTTCCAGGTTCTTTAACCACAGCCCACACTGAATAAGGTGAAGTCACCAGCCTGCAGTATCCTACCTCCTGTATCTCCCGAGCAGCTGCTTCTCCAGGACTCAGAGAGACACAGGAAAAAGAAGGGTGAGAGGACGAAGAGAGAACAGGGAGGCAGCAACTCAACATCAACAGATCTCTGCCCTGGTGCCATACAAACCAGACAATGATATTTATGGCTGAAGGTGCTCACAACATAACGTACTGTCCGTGACCACTGCCTGCAGAACTCACAAACAACTTGTAATTGGCATCTATTCTCAGCCACAGAGAGCAAACACCAAGTTATTTTGAGGCAGTTAAAACAAAACAAAAAGTCAACAACTAAAACACTTCCACCATTTCATGTTTTCCTATATGAGCTTGGAAAACAAAACCATTTATAGATTTTCTTTCCCTGTTTATTTCTCTCTGTTTACTAATACTTGACTAAATCCTTAGGCAAGGTCTATGCCTTCCAAAGTACTAGACACGCAGGCTATTCTTTGTGCTCTTGCCTGCTCTGTGGCCTAGAGGCATCCACCATTATTTTGCTGTTCTCCTTAGAGCAGCAGCACTGCTAGAGGCAGAAATACTCCATCAGCTGTGGGACCTGGTGTGTGCAGCAGGTCTACACATAATCTTCCCTGACCAGCACAAATTCTCTGAAAAATCTCCACCAAATGGCTTTGGAGGCAATCTGGTATTTACTAGTGAGTTAATACTTCTAAATATTTTGCATTTGAGGTTTTGCTTATTTATTTTATATGTGGAAATGAAGGAAAAGTGAAATATCTCACTCACTAGTGACTGTTCATAACACAAGGCCCAGCAAAATCCCTCCTTCAAGAGAACAAGAAAAGAACTTTTCATTCTTAAATCAAAATCAGGCCTTTTATACAGAATCTTGTACATTCCTAACCAGTGTCTTAACAAGAGTTTTGTTGCATCAGAAAAGGAATACAAACACAACACAGAAAAACAGAAGATGCCATCAAAAAAAAAAACCTGTCAGCCTCTGTCCACTCAATTTGTAACTGACAGCGTGTTAAAAAAATAAGTGGCTCATACAAGCCTCAATCTTTAAGTTACTGGTGAAGAGAGAACAAGATTAAACAAGTAAGGAAAAATTCAGAGTACAATTTGCATCTCTGAGCAGGATGACAGTTATGCAGCCCAACAGTCCACATCATTCATTTGGACGTGTGAAATACCCTGTGGAGAGGTTTGAATCTTAAAGTGGTTCTCTCAAAGTAATGGATGAAATAGTGCATGATAAACCGACTTGTCAGGAATCCTTTTACAGCTATTCCAACTGGAAATAAGCAGCCCTCTCAAGGAACGGCGAAAGAAAAATAGTTATGTCTGATATGCTTTGTCTCTAAGCCAGAAGAAACTAGTCTGAAAAGCCTATTTACAATCTTTAAGGCATGTATTAATGCAAAGGGACAGGAAAAGATTCTTTGCAACAGCTGGGAACTAACTACACAGAAGAGAAAAACAGAATAGTATTTTCAGGAGAAACAAAGACCAACAGTAAAAGTTGATATAACTGGCGTCCTAATTGCCCCAAGGGAAAGGTATTACAATTTTTTCCACAGGTATTTCAGTATGCTATATAATAAAGCAGAATAAAATATGCTCACACCTGCACTTAAGAGAATGAAATGCATTCTAAATTTAATATGAACCTAACCTATGATTTTTTTCTTTTCTAGACCATAGCCTGGCTTTTCCCTTATGTGAATAAGCCACTGTATGGTAATTTACGCATAACTGGCCTTTGCTGTAAATACAATATTTTGATATGAAGTTTCCTGTTTCAACTAAATTCAGTGGAATTGTCCAAGTGAAGACTGATGGCTTAGTCAATTATTAAGGTTTGGACAAAAAGTTCCTGTTGATAACGATAACAATAACAAAAGAGTAAGCATAACCAAGGAACTGAACATTTCAGCAAACTACTATACTCCCTAAACACAAGAGCCAGCAAAAAGCCAACATCTGGCTTTGGGTATCTAGAGACTCCCTCTGAAATCACTGTCACTTTAGGGATTTAAGGTGAAATCTGGTGCTGAGTGAAAACCAACCTTTTAGCCACCAAAGATTTCTGTGGCATCATCACTTTGGAAAGCTCTGGATCAGAGTAGACTTATAATCAGGATATAGTTTGCATGCATTGCTAAAGACTCCTTTTCTTAAAAACAGCATGACTGTATTTGACACCAAGGTTAACTCCACTCTGCCCTCTCAGGGTCCATTTAGGTGGAGGAGGTGGGAGGAAGTTAAAAGAGCCAAAGAGCAAGGCGCTGGTTCTGCTTTGGTCCCTCAGCCCTCAGATGCTGCAGCTCCTGTGCACAGGGAGCAGGGCCAGCTCTCCCAGACCATGCTGGCTTTACTTTCACTTCTGAAATCTATAAACAGCTATACAGATGTTTATAGATTTATATATAAATCTGTAAAGTATTTCTCCATAGTGTTCTGAACACTCAGTAGAGGTCTCAGTCTGGAGGGGAAAAATTATGGCTTGTTCCCTTTTTCATTTTGAGCTAATCTCTGCCTGCCTGGTCATACTAAACCTGGCTGGATTTCCAGCTACCAACATGCTGTATCTTGCCATGCTGAGGGCTGTCCCTCAGGCAACTTCAATATCTTTAAACATTTCCTAAATCCTCTGTTTTTGCAGGGCACTTTTGTTGCACATTAAACATGCGTCACATCTTATCAGCAGTACCTTTCGAGGCCAGCTCCTGTTTTCAGAGGAACAGCAGAGGGAGAAAAAATTATCAACCACCACTTAAAGCTGCAAATACACAGTACAAATCCAGTTTGGACTTTTCTTTCTGAACTGAAAGCCATTAAAAAACAGATGCCTACTGCATTAAGAAGCCTTGTCTTCCGTCAAGACACTGACAAGTGAGGCACAAAGCTCTTGTAAATCCTAAGAGGCTTCCTCAGAAAAAGCGGTAAATAAAAAGGATGAAGCTGCTGCCTATAGACAGAATGTAAGCAGGTCCGTGGTGTGGTAATGATACATATAAAAGTAAACAGTATGGTTAAAAGAGAAATAAATACTCTTCAAATATCAAAGCTAGTGATGGTTTTATCCTTATTCTCCTAAGTTTTATTTTCAATATTAAAATCTGAACTTGTATGAATACACAGAGTGTAAAGTGTGCAATGCTGGTTTCTACTGTTGAAAACGGATCAGGTCAATCATACAGAGTTAAACTTCCTCTTTCAGCCAACAGCCCTGCAGTTCTGTAAACAAAGGTTTTTAACTATGAATAATAACTTTGCTATGAATAGATTTCTCTTCACTGTGCTCTTCACAACTCAGAGGAGCAGAAAATTCTCCAAATGGTCATACTGCCCAAGGTGAAGCAAAGAGGTCTGAAGGAACAAAGGCTTGAGTTATTATATTGCACTGAAATGCTCCTCCCCTGTGTTTAACCAAGCCTTTTATATATACATAGGAAGCAAAAGAAGTACATTTTCTGGGGTTTTCCATCAATTAAAGATGATCTTCCTGAAAAAAATGCCCCTAATTCACCCTATTCTGGTTTGCTGAGAATTTTTCTTCCATTCCACTTGTTACCTCATCCTGTTTTTACCTTTTCTGCAACATCCCCTGTCCCTTCCAGGAATTTATCTTTTGATGGGCCGCTGCAGCAGCTGCATTTTTTACTCTCCTCCCCTCCTCCCTCTCATCTTCCTGACTGCAAGACTACATTTTACTATGATAATTTAATGTCTGGACTGTTATGGCATAGTTTATTGGATCACAGCTATAATTTCATTGTATTTTAACAGCTGAAGTACACTTGAGCCTAAAACTTAGAACTTGCTTCTAGAGCTGTGTAACTTGCCACTCATATCTGATCTATTAGCTGTATGGTCAAAGAAAAAGGAGTACAAGAGAGACTATAAAATTATATTTCATGCATATATTTGCAAGGTAACGTCAAGTACACAGGACTATGACAGAAGATTTACAAACTATGGCAGAAGATTTACAAACCAATTCTGCAAGAATTCCTCTGGTAATCTGCATACCCAAAAATAAATGAGATGATGTTAAAAAAAAATAAAATTTCACAATTCTAGTTGGGACACACAAGTTTTATGTAAAACATCTGAATTGACATACAGTGGAAACCAATTATTTTTCCAGTTTTATTACAGTGTTTATCCAGCACAGAAAATTAGGTCAGACTCTACCACCTGTATATGTCAACCAACAAGCCAGAAAATGTGTAACTCAGTCCAAGAGTGTTTAGAGTTATTTTTTGCATTACATGTGTTACATTACATAGATACAGTAGGGGATAAATTCAGAACTCTGTGGCACCTACTCTGTCAGGCACTTTAGGTGCTGTTTATTGAGATTTCAACAATTCCTTTTTTACCTAAATTATAAAGACCTTTTCTATTCCTCTCTACATTTATTCTAATGAAGTCCATTGCCATACAGAGACTTCTGAAACAGGCAGACTGGCAGAAAGTTGATTTCTCTGTGCCAAACCTGCAATTTAATCAAGAGATGTGCTAAGTCACCAGGAGATTTGAAAGGACTAAACCTTTTTTGTTCTCCAGATGGTATTGCTGGTCAGCTGTACTCTCTCTGTTTGCCCCTTACCTTAGACTGCCAAGCCTACAAAACCTTTCTTAATAACCTTCTAGCTAGCTAGCACTCCCTTGCTTCAGTAATGGCTGAAGGACAACAGCCAAACAAGATCAAAAGTGAGAACTGACGTGCACAGCAACTGACATGCAGAAAATACAATATTCAAGGAGAAATTTCTGGCAGGGTTGACCACTAAGGAGGGAATCTACCTCAGGGATTTAAAAACATTTCAGCATCCACCTCATGAAACTGATCAGCACAATCTAGACCAGGCTGCAAGAGCAGTCCAAAATTAGCTTAACTTTTTTCCTAAATAAGGAAAACAGTATTCAAACTGCAATCACAGGTGGAAACTTTTATTAATTCCATGTTCAGAGAAACGCTGAAAAATCCACAGGAATTGTCCAGAATGTTAGAATATGAAGTTTGAAAAGAATAAAGACATGTATGTGTGTGAGGGGAGGTGACACCTGAACAGACATGGAGAGTCAGGCCTTCAAGACTGCCAGCACTGATCCACTGCCAAAGTAATAAATTCACCTTAAAAAGGTTAAAATAAAATAAGTCGATAAGCATTTCATATAACTTGAACTACAAATACTTACTACTGTAGTTATACTACACCAAAGATGAAATACCTCATGAGTATGAGCAAGGGAAAGGGAAGATTATTAAATCTAAAAATAAATGTAACAACTTTTCTTGTAGCTTTTAATGCAGAAAATAAGCTTCTCTAATACATATGGCTTTATGCAAATAATTCTATGTATTTAGATGGTCAATTCTGTTCTGTTATCCAGGCAACCTATGGCTCATTTACACATGTGCATGCGTAGGAATACACAAATATGGTAAATGTGCACTAGCCAAAATTCAAATATGACATCCAACAGGCCTGAAAAACAGCTGTCATCACTATGAACTTTAGTCTGTTTTTTGAGTTTTATTTCATACATCCTAGGAGCCTTTCCTAAGCCCTTAAATGGCATTTAAACCACCAGTCAAATGTTTTGAGTCCAATAAATATGCATAATGCGTTTGCTGAATCAAAATATCATCTGCACCAACTCCTGGAGACAACCAACCTGCTTAATTACAGAAATTTATTCTCTCCTTACAGAGAAGTAAACCACCATCACAGCTCCAAACAGCAGGGGTAAAAACCCCACCAATACAAAGGTATGGTATATTTTGCAGGTGTGATGTATCTTAATGATCACTCTCTATTACTAGAGCAGTATGGATTTATCACCTGTGTTCTATTACCTTGACAAAATAAGGCTGCCTCTTGGGAAAAAGCCATCTTCAACTGAAGGGTCAGCACTAACACCTTGATAAAGGGTGCAATGTAATGTGTATGCAGCTGTTCTGTGATAGCACCATAGAAATCTTGACCATGTTTAAAAGCTTTCTAATAATAAAGAAAACAATTAAAATACTTGTATAAAAAAGAAAACAATTATGGTAATATAACAATTATAATAATAGTCTGTGGTACCTTACCATGTACCACAGAGCTACAGTATGTTTACTGCCCCTTCAGGAATGCATCCACCATGCCAATCAGGGAAGTTTTTGTCCTCTAGTTTTATCCCCAAGTTCCCTCTTGCCCCCTATGTCAGTATAATGAGAATAAGGACTGCAAGAGGGAAACATCTATTTCATTGTTACCCAGATTTCTTCTTGCTTTGCCTTCTAGAATTGGCACGTTTGGGATCCCAACTACACCAAGACTGTGCCTTCTGCTAAACAGGGACTACAAAACTCAGGATTGAGCACAAAAATGCAGAAGAGTCATAATTAGAAACTACTTGAAGTTAAATTTCTGCAGAAGTAGGACTCCTAAGGGACTCTGCTTTGGCCCATTCTGATACCTTTTACCACTGACTTCAAGAAAATCCAAATTAGGTCAAGTCCATACAATTTGAATTGTCAACATGGAAATTTCCTTTACTAAATTTACTTTCTTTTCTAATTAGTCTTATAAAGTTCTCTATACTCCCAACGTGTTGCTGCTACTTCCTTCAGTGGATTACTGCAACTCTAATAATAATAGGGCAAGTTGTTTGGAAATTGCAACACAAATTTTCAGATGAGACTCTAACATGAGCAAATACTAAGGCAGGCCAGACCCTTTTCACCAGAAGTACTGAAATGCAGTTACCAAAATCCTTGGCTTCAGTTCTAGGAGCACTGTGAAGGTCAGTAACTTGCAAGCATCCTCTATTATGCTGGCTTTCTCATTTCCTAATGTACCAGTATCTTCTAGGCAGCTTAGAAGTGAAAACAAAAGAATTTTCCATACACCCTCAGCATTTTGCAGTGGGTTATGGTAAAGCCACCATGAGCTGAGGCTGAACCCCCTACAGCTACTAGGGTGCCCCCAAGGACTGACCAGGGACATTCATAGCAGGGTTTGGTCTCTAATTGCAGCAGCAGTGAGAAGCACACTAACATCAGGGCACTCCAAGGCAGCATCTTCTGCACGTTCTGTTCTTCAGCTCCCAGTATGTGCATCAGTTCTAATACCTTATTTATAACTGAATGAGAAATTATTATTTCAGTTGACATTATTTGCCTGTTGCAAGTTTTTCCTCAATGACATTTACTCATTTTTAATTAGATAAAAATTAAATGTTTGGTCTGTCTGGCACCACTGCTGATGGGCAGTTGAAAAAAATAGAAAGAGTAGTAACAACAACCCTTGTTTTTTCTAAACCTCAAGTTCCATTTTGTTTTCATACGCTGTGGTTTCACCCCACTCAGCAACGAAGTACCATGCAGACACTTGGTCACAACACCTCTCCCCTGTGGTGGGACAGGGAGGAGAATTGGAAAAACAAAGATAATGATGATAACAAAAACAGCAGTGAGAGGAGCAATGGCAAAGAGAAGAGAGATGATGAAGGTGACCACTGCTCAGCACATGCTGACCAATGCCCAGCCTGGCCCCCAGCAGCAGCTGGCACCCCCAGCCAAGTCCCAGTTCATACACACTACACCATGCTCCATGGTAAAGAATATTCCTCTGGCCACTTTGGATCAGCTGTCCTGGCTGTGCTCCCTCCCAAACTCTTGTGCACCTCCTTGGTGGCAGAGCAGGGAAGCTGAGAAGTCCTTGATTTAAATTAAGCATCACTGAACAACACCTAGAACAGCAGTGTGGTATCAACATTATTCTCATACCAAATCCAACACACAACACTGTAGCAGCTATGAGGAAGAATATTAACTCCATCCCAGCCAAAACCAGGACCCCATACTACTTTCCAACTCAAGAGTCAAACAGCAGCTCTAAATCTGAGCTAACTCACTGTACAGGTTCTAGTGCTGCTCCTCTCAGTGACATTTAGAATTGTGAAGGGAGTGCTGTCCTTTAGAAAGGACCTGCTAGAATAACAGATTTTTTATTTTGTTTACAACTAACTTGGTCTAACAAAATAAATGGCAGTTTCTCCAGGCTCACAGGCCTCTTGCAGAAATGACTAATGATTGCTGTTGTTAAAGAAGCTAACAGAGAAAGTATTTTCCAAGGTCAAGAGATTGTTCTAGCAGATTTTAAAACCTCAACATACGTAAGTTTCGCAATCAATTTTTTAAAATTCGCAATCAATTTTTTAAAATCACTCCCTGTTCCAGACATGTATCTGTGCAACTTTATTTACCCAAGACAGATGTTCTCATTACAAAATATATGTCTTGTTGTTCAGTTCTTACACAGATTGCTTTTGTCGAAACAAAATGGCCCAGGAAGAGTGAAGTCAATTCCACTTTGCTTTTATGCATCTAAAGTAACACCTCACTGTTATTGTAGGTGACAGTTAACCATCTAATTGGATATTTTCCAGAACTCTTGACTTCTTTGATTCTGCCAAACTCCAGCATTTCTAGTAACCTTCCACCTACCACCTTCACAGGTTAACAGGTACTGCTTAAGGCCAAGATTTTGTTTTCCTGAAAGCCACTCAAGACAGGTATAGTCTCAGGGTGGTACTTCTCAGTCAATTCAGTTTCCAGACCTTTCCCTAGCATACAGATTTGCAAAACCCCTTTCAAAATTATTTCACTAGTGCTTCCTAGAACTGCATCCCTGACATTATTTCAATAAATAAATTCACTATTATCATTAGATTTTTCCCCTATCTTTCAAGTGTTTGCAGGATCCCTATTTCACAGAGTCCGTTCAACAGCTGTAACCAAAGAAAATTCAACTCAAATCTAAGTTTCTCAGAAACACTGAAATAAACATGAAACCCACCCTAATGCCATCTCCCAGCTGTGAAACAGAAAAGATTTTTTTTTCCCATCAGGACCTCCAAAAACAAAAGGTACAGGCTGGAATAATCATCTTTGTTAATGTACCTACAATAGACATAAACCCCCAAAAGTCTAACTTGGCCAGACAGATGGATCTTAACTTCTATTTCAAAAGAGCAGGGCCCTTCTTCACTAGACAAGATGCTCTCATCTCAACACTGTATCAGTGTATCTGGACCAGTCTGTCCACTTTTCTCAGATTTTTAAATTACATAAAATGATTAACTGAGGGTCTTTATATTCCTTCATATTCAACTGGAATGTGCTGCATAAGGATATATTGCTCTTCTTCTGTTTTAAGTATCAGAACTTGAACTTTTATCAGCAAGTTCTTTATTGACTTTTAAATTAACATAAATAATCTCTAATCTTGAAACATAAAGAGATTTTACAGAAGACAAAAGTTTCAGTGTAATTTGTGCAAACATACAGCAGACAGGATATTAAAAAAGATTATTAAAGATTGATTATTAATATTGTATGCATATCAGATATATACTTTGAGGTAACAAATAGTAAGAAGAGTAGCAGCTATTCCAAATCACACGGGTAGCCATCAGATACACTGAGGATGTAATAAGTAAAAGCACAGATCAGCCACAAGCACAAAATTCATCTGATGCCCACTGTTTTGTCACTAAATTAGTCACCAGCAATTCCTCCTGCAATGCTTCTGAAGTGTTCCACACCATGATATATTTTCAGAGCTTTCTGAGTCATTGGGCCAGGAAGGAGACACTCCCAAACGCATTATCTCCCTGAAAAAATGTCACACTGAACAGTATTTACCATTATAAAGTACATGCTTCCCAGTGAAACCCAAGTACTGCTTCAGAGGGAGAAGCCAAGAGGAAGAGGGGGAAAAAAAAGAAGGGAAAAGTCAGTCCTTCAGCCAAAGCAAATTTTAAATACAACAGCACAGATATTTCTGTTGCTATTTTGAATACAGTTCAATGCATGCCTCTGTAGCATATTTTCAGCAAATCCCAAAAGTACCAATTAATCTATTTCATTTTTATTATTGTTCAGCTGATACAAACTGGAAACCGGCATTTGGGCTAGATTATATCACCTTTGGTCATGCTAAGTAATATCCTGTCCCTGAACAGTGTCATTTAATTTAATTTAGTTAATGAATACTTGAACAAGAGCTAAAGCATCACTCAATTACAGGAATAGCATGAAAAAAACTTCTGACTCTGATTGAGGCGTTTTTATGTGGCATTTGCAAATCTTCTCCAAGTGTCCTGAAAGTTGCTTTATTCTCCAGAAGGAAGCTAGTCCTCCAGTAAAACTGGTTATTAGAAGTGGGGCAACTTCAAGAGGAAAGAAGTAACGACCACTGTAAGAGTGAAATAGAAGGTGCACTAGAAACTTGCACCACTGGATAACCCATTCCTGTTATTCACTACAGACCTGATAAGTTATTTGCTGGTACTCTGCAAACTGGTAAAAAAACACAGACAAAGTAGAGTTACACACAGGCTGCAAAATCCAATCATGGATTTAACTGCAACAGCCAGAGAAAAGTCTGTGTACTCACACATGGACAACAATTCACAGGGATTTGTACAGTAAACACACAAAGTGAAAAATGGCACATCCACAAAACCATCCCTTCAAAACCTTGAAGTATTTCTTGACAATCCCTAAACAAATAAAATTCCGTACATTTAGTTGCAGTTTTACTTTTCATTGGTTCTGTTTGCATTTTTATTTCAGCTAGTTTATAGACACCACTTTTGTTTTTAACCTCATTTAAAGACACTACTGTTTTGCTTCCAGGAAGCAACTGTGAGCTAATTCTTACCTAAATGGGATATGTTAGTACCTGAAAGAAACACGGTTCGATACTCTTAATTTCCTAAATATTATGCATACTATCAGTAAAACACATACTTCATATTCAAGATCACATTCAAGTTTTAGTATTCTCATGCAAGACAAAATATCCTCCTCAAAGGCCATAGTTAATTTTTCTTGCAACACCTCCACTCCCAACAGTCTGCCATTCAAATATGAGTCTAAAACCAAAATGCTTGAAAGAATCACCAAATATCACTACAGACAGATCTCTAAAGCAGATCATTTAATCTAAGAGAAAAAACCCAGAGAATCTCTTCACTCACTGCTTTTCTGAGGGAAGCTGTCACAGCAGGGATGAGTCACACTGGTTTATCAAAGATGTTCCAGATCAGGCCATCTCCATTTTGGTAGAGCTTAAAGGATTTTCAATAGGTATTTGAATACTTTATAGCAAATATATTAATGTAAACTAGCTTAAATTGACAGAAGTAAAGCTAAGCTCTCATGCTACTGGAAACAAAACAGGAAAGCATGTGAAGGAATTTTCTATCTGTAGGCCAGAAAGACTAAAGAATGGAAATACATATTAACAGCATGTGTACTAAAATACTTCATGATAATAAAATAAAAGCTCTCTGGGGTTTTGAAGTGAGCTACAATATTCACAAATATTATCCTCTCTTTTCTTTATATGTTACATTTCTTACACAGGTTTCCTTTCAAAAGCTTTTACACTTAACTGTTTGGGGGCAGGGGTGAGTTCCCTGCATTTTTCCTTTTTATCTGAGGTTCAAATTGGAACTAAAAATAAGATTTCCTTCACAACATAAGGACAACATCAAACAAAACTAAGAAGTTGCCAAGGCTAAAAAGACAAACAAAGACAAGCTCAATCAGCAAGTGAGTTAGGATGTCCCTTTCCACAACTAATTTCCTTTGATTATGATTCTTATTTTTCTTTCCTGCTTATGACTCATTTACCTGGATGAGTCTATGTGCCAAATAAGGCTTTGCTACTGTGTGAACATGTTCATCTCCTCCTTTCCAGAATTCTGCATACATTGTTATGGTTTCTGCTCTGTGCCCTATAAAGTCACACATTTATATGCAGTATACATGGAAAAAAAACAGTTGCAGTCACTGCTTGTTTAAAATAAACAGCCCAAACCTTATGAAGAGAAAAAGAAGCCTAGCTTTGCATATTGTTGTGTAGTCAGGGGGATGGCAGCAGAAACAAACAGGAATTGACAAAATGTAGGATGACAGCCTCCCACCTCAAGAAAACCACCAGTGACCTTCGAGATGCTTCAAGTGGTTAATTGCACCTTGGCAGTCCTGTAAGAAAGGTTCCATTAAGTTTGTAATTCTGAACTACTCCAAAATGAGTGAATTCATGTTCATTCTGTTGGAAGCACAGACAAGTGCACCTGGAATGCTTCCTAGCAAAGTGCTGCAGGCTGGGCTGTTCATGCAGCCACCAAACGATGCAGACCTGAACAACTCTCCCATCCATCAATAGTGGTTACTGATGCCTCCTGACACATATACGTCAGAGAGAAGGAAAAACTCTGCTGAGGACATCACAAGAAACAGCTGGCAAAAAAGCTCACCAAAACACAATTTTCAGATTGTATTCCACAGGCCATGTGTAACTATGGAAAACACTGCAGAACAAATAACAAGACCCTGATTATTTTAAAGGAGTACATCCTTGCCTTTCCACCATTCTTTGTTGCACCAACTTGAATTTTTTATTTTAATACAAAGTACAGACGCCAGTGTTGTTTTGATGAGGAAAAGAACAGCTGCAGATAACAAGGGGAACAACAGCAGAGGTAAACACTTCCAGAGGTAAATGAGAAAAGTAAACTTCAGTGATACATTTGTAGAGACAGTGGGAGTAAAACCCTCATTACAGTAGTTTCAACAGCTGTCAATCTTTGTCAGGGATAAAGTTTTACCTTAACAAAAGAGCCTTCAAAACAATGTATTCTGCTGATTATCACAGCATTCACCAAGCAAAGGCAGTACAGCTCTAGATGCACATATTGTGATCAGAAGGACAATTGGTGGCAAACCCAAAACAAGAGAGTGGTTCACAGAATGGATAGGCAAAAAAACCTGACCTCTGAACCTACAACTAAATCATTCTGTCTCATATATCATCCATAAAGATTACTACACTAATTATAGAACAATATGTAACAACTCAATACTTTAACACTAGCATCAGAAGAACTCTTCCCCAGATATATTTAGGAAGAATTATCTGCATTAGTACACAATTTGATACATATCCTTACTATGAACTGCTGTCCTCAGTTATCTTGGGTTGCAAATTTTTTTTAATGTGCCAGTGTACTAAAGATAAACAACAAATATCTCAGTGTAGAAAACAGCAATTTTTTTTTCCATTACTCTATTGTAAGATCTCTTGTTCTGAATTACATCCGTGAGTTTTATTTCAATACCATTATGCTACAAGGTGTTCACAGAAGAATTTGTGGTTTTTTCATGCTTGTATAAAAGCAATGTGCATACAATCAGTGCAATATAGAAATATCAGAAGGTTGCTCTGGAAAAGAAACCCTCTGTTAATCCACAGATCAAATTCAAAGAAGAGGGCAATTGAATAAACATTCATACACATAACTGTCACAGCAAAGGTCGCAGCTGAGACAGCCACAATACACAGAGTATCACAGTATAATTTTAGAAAGCTTCAGCCCATACAGAGTAACACCATACCTCAGCAAAAGGATTCAGGCACTTGCCCATAGAGAATAACACCATTCCACCTCAGAAAGCTGCAAGCAACTGCCCCTCTTGTTCTTCAGCCCAGCCTTTTATCACCTCATGCTGATGCCCTGCCCCTGAGTGCCCTCTGCTCCCTTTGGTGGTTGGTCAGTGCCCCTGGGCACTCCAGGGCTCATCAGCTCCAATGGGATTCACCTGCTGCTCCCAGCTGTGCCCATTGGGGATGAGGCTTAGCCCAGCCCCACCCCAATTAACACAGCTGACCTGCACATAACATCCTAATGAAAGGCCTCTGCCCTAAACCAGAGGAAAGAACTGCCCTGATGTAGTATTCCTATGTAGTATCCCCTTCCCACATCTGCAAACTCCTCTGTGGTGACTCTCATTATGCCACCATTTGTTTTAATTGTTCCTGAAAGTAAAATATTCAAACTAAAATATCAACTCTTCAACACAATTCACTCTCAGCAAGCAGTATAAGGTCTAAAAAGGCCCACGCTCGCCACTCTGTTGGCAGAACCACTGGATAACAGGAGGAACAGGATCATCCAGCTGGAGCCACCCCACACCCCTGAGAGGTGACCAGGGGCTGCAGTGTCCCAGTGAAGGAGTCCAGGAGCTGCCCTTGCTGCTCGTCACAGGGCACATGGCAGGGGGACACCCACCCTGGCACTGGGGTGACTCCGCCTGTCAGGCCATCACAAAAATCACTCTTTCTTTCTGCTGAGGGTATACACAACAAATCATTTACCACACTGCCACATTCCTGTAGGTCAGGAAACTTTAGCAAATTATTCCTGACTTAACTCTAAAATTAGGTTTAAACCAGAATCCAGTATCTGCCCTTGTCAAGTCTCTCAAACAGTAAATAAACCTCCCTGACAGGCATTCTCCCCCACAGCAGTGGCCTGCAGAAGTCAAATCATTACTCCTAATCAAATTAAAAATGTGGTGTTGCAAAATAACGCAACTATCTTTTCTAAAGATTTCTGTAAATTCCAGATGACTCCCTGACCTTTTCCTAAATTTCCAACCAATTAAGTTTTTTCTTTATCAGCTAAGGTTTTATCGTAGGACAGACAACTCTGAACATATTTCTTAATATGCAGCATCTCCCATCCTGATTACATTGTAGCACTCTGTTGATTTCATCCTTCCCCTCCTGATGAACATTTATGAAAAAAAATAAGGTTTTGTATTGGTTTCTGATTTTTCTTTGTTTGTTTTATATCCATGTTGACTAAATAAGCTCTCACATTTTTCACACCTGAACTGCAAAGCATTTTATTCCATCTCCATCCTTTGCCACATGGCACTTCAGCCATCTATCTATGTTATTTCTCATGTTCAAGAATTTTCCTTACAGCAACACAAATAATGTTTCACTAAGTTGTACAAGTAATACCTGCTGGGTTCTGAAATCATAATGGCAGTAAATAAATCAGCATTTTTAGCACTCTAAATAATTTCAAAACCACAGAATTGCAAAATCCTTGTCCAAGATGATAGAAGAAAAACACCCAAGATTTGCTTTAAGGATCACCCCACTATGATGGCATTACCAGATCAGGGGAACTCTGCTTCTTCATATCATCAATCTTACATTCCCTCCCTTGTTCTGCAGCAAACACAGCAGAAGCCAGCAGAGCACTCTAATTTAATTTCTGCACAAATTCTCTGCCAACTAGATATGAAAATTAAGTTTAACTCAAAATCCCATGGGCTGCTCTGGAGAAAAGAAAAATGCACGTAGAGTATTACATATTCAGGTCATAACTGCACACAAGCACTTGCTTCATAGTAGACTAAGTTTAGAGAGTTGATGGGATACCAGACTATTTCCCCCTATTAGTAAAAACTGTTTATGTTCATAGACTGCCCAAATGTTTATGATTTCAAAATGTTGCCCAAGGTGCCATTTTCATCATCTGTTTTCCTTTCCATTAAATTCAAAAGCATCATTTTTAGACCTTGGTTAGTTGTTGCTGGGGTCAGGTGAGAGTTGTTTGCATTTCATTTTGTTGGTAGCTCTTGGTGGAAGGGGGTGTGTTTAATCAAGCTTCACTGTCCACTCCTTGCAGAGCCACCTCTGTTTATAATATTTCAGCTCTTTGAAATTCTCTGTTGAAGTGAATTTAGACTTCTGTGATAAACCCCTTATTTTTTAAACCTGATGATGTACTCAACTGAAAAACATGTATCTACACAATATTTATACATATAAAGAGAAACTTACCTAAATAAACTAAGTGAAAAAAAAATCCAGGTTGATTTTCCTGACTTTCCTTTCATCACGACAGGCAATACACAGGCTAACGTAACTTCTTCTGACCTGTTAACAAGACCTCCTTTTTTCCACACACATTATGTATTCCACACTAATTAAGAAAGAAAGTTAAGCTGCACTCTGTGTAAGGCAGTCTGCTTGCCTTGAGAATAGGAGCTGCACTTCATCTCCTCTGCAATCAATAATCCATAAACTGGGGTTGAATGTGCAGGCTGTTTGCCAGTCAGCTGTAGCTGTGATCTCCTGTCTAAGCCTTTCCTTCTCTTTCAATCAGCTCTGCCCAAAGGAAACGGTTCAGATGAATAAAACAAAACCCCAAGACTTTCAGTACTCTAGTTTGTCATTTATTCCCCTGCAAACCAACATTTTTTGCAGGTAGCAAACCCAGATTTCAATGAATCCTGGAAAATAATCCAGTGTAAAGACAGGTTTTGTCCAGCCTTCCATTAGAAATGTGGAGGTTCACCATGAAATGTAGAACTACACATAGCACCTTGTACAAAGGTTTAGGTTTTATTTTCCAAACTATTAAATCTCTGGAGGTTTATGTATTTGCAATCTTTCAACTTCACAGGTATTCATTAAAAACACAATGCACACACAAAAGACTTCTGTGCCTTAAAATTTACATTAAAATTTAATTTACCACTGCACAGGCAAATTCGAAAAATTTCTTTTAAAAAACCATCACCTCAGCATACTTGGTTTTTAAACTCTGGCATCCCTGAAGCTATTATACTTGGCTTTAATTAAATATTCAGGCTAGTAAAACCTTTTCCAATTACCTCAGAATTTACAGAAAGGTATGTGGAAGCTCAATTTTATTATAACAGAGTCAGTAGAAAAACATAAAAAGGAGTAGAATGGTATCCTATTGATGATAAAAGTAATGAAAGAATCCAAAAAAGTATACTGTAAAAATCATAAAGACAACAAAAATGTACACCTATAGCTCCCGTACCAACAAATCTCTTCAACACAAGATTTCCCTGGGAGATGGAATGTGTGTGTGTACACACAAGGCATTACATAGTAATAGCCTGAATTGTAATGGATACTTGATCTTTCCAGTTTACCTTGAGATAAGAAAAGGAGATGGGGTGGGAAGCAGTCTTACAAGTCTTGGTTTTAAATTTTTAATTTAAAAAAAAAAGTTTCAGCTGTAGTGACAAAATTAAAACAACCTATGAGTTTCAATTACTTGTTAGATCCTGTGCTATGGTAAAGTTAATATCTGAAAAACAGGTTCACTTGAGGGTTTTAACTTCATTCAGAGAATTTCAGTGAATCGTATTTCCATTGAAGAACAGTGTTTTGGAAGGGTTCCTGGTTTTGTGTTTAGCCAGGCAAGCCAGGTAAGAAAAACTTGGCTTGCAGATTTTTAATCTATTTTAATACACTTCAAGCAACTAGCAGAGTAGCAAGATGATATCATTTCAAGTTTTTAAACGTATCATAGCACTAAGATAAAATTTAATTTTAAAAGAAAATACTGAAAGAATATGAAAGGGCAGAATACAAGTTTTCTTGAGATTTATGGCCTGTGAGATAGCTACTAGATTTATAAAACTAACTTTTGCATGTAACTAATATGCCTCCTGGTCTAGCACTCCTACCTCAACAATAATTCCAGCTTATCTGTCATTACTCAATTTGTAACTTTGGAAATATAACCAAGTGCAGATTATCACCACCTGTTTCTGTGGACGTCCTGCCATGAGTGCTCATTAGTTTTAGCTCCCACTCCCTCCCCACACCTCCAGCTAAGACCTGAAACGTGGTACTCTGCAAGAAGATTGAAGATCCAGCATTCCCAACTCTTGGCACTGTTTCTCAGCGACTGCCACTTTCTACAAAGCTGTGGGCTCAGACATTAATCTAAGGAGGGACACAGAGCATGTCGTACATTAGGGGGGCAGCATTACAGCCTCTCCATCAGGTTGTGTCAGATTGTGCTAAAGGTATACAAGTGATGGTCTCTGGTGTTTTTTGTGGGTTTTTTGTTTTGTTTTTTTTTTTTTCTCCTTTTTTTTTAAGAGGCCAATTCCTGATCTAATGGTGATAAAAAAAAATATAAAATCAGCATTTACACAAAAAAAAATGGGAAACACTTTTACTTAAAATAGGCTTCAAGGAATAATCCATACAATAATTTTTTTTTCTTTCCCAAAGAGAATTATCTTTGAAGAAAATCACAAATTCCCAGTCACCTCCAGTCTCCTGCAAGCTCAACCTGGGACAGAATGTTCCCATTTTAAATGGAAATACTGGTGGGGTCATGGGAATTAGGGATTTCCCAATCTTCTCAGATCTCAAGACACCCTGAAGATATTTAAAGCTGCACTGAGAATAGTATCTTAAAGGGATGATTTGGGTTATAATATAAATGCATAGCAGGATGCACATCTCCATGAGGCAAACAGCTAAGCCTGTCAACATCTGCTGCAGAGAACCTGACTGTGGGTAAGAAGCTCCACAGATGCACTTGCCACAGGATGTAAATTAAAAGAATTAAAATTCATAGGGCACAATACAAGCATAAAAATAAAGGAAGAGGGACAGCATTAAATCTAGGAGAAGAGATCAGGTTTTACATTTTTCCAAATGAGTTCATGCTCATAATTCTAAAACACTTGCCACCAAACAAGTCATACATACTGCTGGCAGACAGACATTGCCTTTGGGACACTAACTTCTATTTTTGATTTCTAGGGCATTGTTCTATCCAGTGTGCAGACAAGGAGGGGGAAATTCCTTAAATGAAGCCCTACTGAAGACTAAAGCCATTCAGCATTGAAGTCCTCACTGGCTGCAGCAAGAAGGAGACAAGGCAATCTCCTGAGAAATAAATCAGTTGCCTGCACGGAGGGAGCTGAAGGTAATCAGCTGCTTTTACAAACCTCCCCATCACACCCCACTCAATTTGCTCTATTCTTTATAGTGATATCATGATGCAATTTTGCTGCTGTGGTTGCATGGCATGTAATGATATCTGGACTGTAATGATACATGATGCAGCACCTGTGTGGGTAACAGGACTGGATGATGAAGCATTGCACCACCTGTTCATGGTTACTCAAAACACACCTGGCAGCAGGGAGACCAATGCCCCTTTAAACTGGAGCTCACCCAGGAACAGCAATTCAGAAGATTTTATTCATGATCAACAGCTTATTTCAAACACAATGATGAAAGACTATGCTGGCACATAGCTCAGTCCTTACTTATATCCCCACTGCCATGTGTACTGTAGAAGAAAAGCTCAAATCCAGCGCAAAGGAGGGGAAAAAAAAACAAAACAGCTGTTAAATGACATAGCTTGATTGAAAAAGGAGTGTGCAGCCAAAAGAATGCATCCCAAAGTGTGCATCCCAAAGGATGCCTTATGTGTGCAGAGAGAAGGCATGTGTCCAGCCTGGGCCAAGGGCAGCAGGTTCCCCGGGCAGGGAATGGCCCCGGGCTCTGGAGCCGCTCCCTCTGCGCGGCAAGGGCGGCCTCACCTCGGGACAGCTCCTGGCAGCCCAGGCAGCCCCAACCCTCACGTGCTGAGAAGCATTTCTCGCCACGAGAACGCTGTGAAATATTTGTGAATGTTTCCAGCTCCAAGTGGCATTTCTGGAGCAGCCAGCTGCTGGGAGCAAGGCGACTGCACCTGTGACTCAGCCACAGCCAGATCCAATGCCACACCAGGGAAACACCACGTCCAAGCAAGGATTTTGTCAGCTAAAACACCTCTAAACAAGATCTTCAATCATTTACAAAAGAGACAGTTCCTCTTCTAATTTATATTTTAATGTATTGGAAGAGTATATTTTGGTTACCAACTTAAAGACTTTATGTAACAAAGCCTTGAATAAAATCAGAGTAGTTTCATTATCTGCTGTAAATAACAAATGATCTACTACCTCAGAGCTTTCACTGAACACTGGTCTACTAAAAACTCAGGCATAAAGCCAAATTCTGGATTTGTGAATATGCATGTGCCTCTCACCAACCTCAGTGTGAGCCACGTGAATCAATCTCCAAGCTGAAGTTGGCTCTAATTCATGTTTTAAGCCTAATGAACTGGTAATAATCAAATTATTTGCTCCATTTTTGTCTTGTATATTTAATAAGACATATTAACAACAAGATTAGGTAAAAGAAATAAAACACACACTAAAAAAGCTACTCATTATATTCACTATCTCCGGTAAAGTCAAAGGACCAGACAAATTTTGGATAAAAAACTGCCCCAGAAATCAGGTTATTGTTTTATTCTTTTATATTTTCTGTTTTGTGCTGAATATAATTTAAACTGCATATTTATTGCATATAAGTTGATAAAAAACAATTCAAATTGTTTTATTTGGGTTTAGTTTTACTTACTACACAGCAAAAAAGTAACTGTTAGAGGAGTATCCCATCAGCCAAAAGAATCAGGGCAGAACAGCGAGAGGGATTGACAGATAGTAAAAATAGCAGGGAGAGTAGAAAAGAAGAATGAGGATCAGATGGAAAAAGAGCTACATGTCCAGTGCAAGGGACAGGCAAAATAGCAGGTAGCAGATGTAACTCAACTCTCTGAACAAAGGACATGAGACTGAATTTCTGATATCATTGCTGCATCACAGCTTGACTTCCATAAGCGAGCTTTAGATATTTTATATCTGCACACACACACACACTCACCCAACAGGACAGCTACACTGCCAGAAGCTGCCACAGAAAGCAGTTATAAGCATGGAATTGGACTCCTGGGATACACACTGCAGTCTCAATTAGGATTGCAGGCTCGCTGTTCTGCAAGGATGAAACCCCACCTACACTCTTTAGTTATAAATCAGATCTGTATTTCATTAAAGAGTTTCAAGAAGACTCAATATTGTGGCTTAGCAAACCTACTGTGCTTGTTATTTGCTTATTCTTTGTTTAAGTAAATTAACAAGATTTCTTTGATTTATCACAATTCTTGTAATAAATCTGACAAACTGCTGCACTACTGTCATCAACACTCATCTCAACTGGTAGATTCAAATCACTGCCATTGATTTCTAAATAAATATATTTTAAATCACTCCCCATTTAATGCCCCCTTGAGGAAGTCTTGGCCCATATAAACACAATTATTCCTGATTAATTTATAGAAACTAATTTAATTGAATAAGTAATGAGTTTCTTTTCCCAGTCGGGTAGGAAAACTGAAACAAAATATGCATGTATCCCTTGAGAAGATTCAATAAAATGAAAATAGTTATAAACTAGGGACTTCTTATTTTTGTGTATATAGTAGAAAGTAATTTCTCAAAAATTACTGCACTTTGTATTTCTCATGTGATAGCAGAACAAATCTGCAGATGACATTACAGCTACAAGAAAACATTTAAGTGAAGATCATTAGGACAAGAGACAGCCTCTGAGACAGAACTCAATCACCCCTTCTTGAAGGCAAAACAACAGCGCAAGATCAACCAAGTGGCATGTTCCTTCCCCACCAGCACCAAAGGCAGTTGCTTTTCCCATCACTGCTCCCAATAATTTCAAGTAGCTCTCCCAACATGGATCTAAGCACTCTCTTCCTTTCTTTCTTTCTTTCAACAGTACTTGACAGCTGAAGCAAATATAACTGAACTGAGATTTGGCTGCTTCCATGGATTCTACTTCAGGGCTATATTTACAAAAGTGAACTTGCTGGAAGTTGCTAAAAGGATGAAAACTACTATAGCAATGCTTCAATATAACTAAAACGAACAGGCAAAAGATAGACATCTGCTGCAGCAGATGGGGAAAAGGAAAGGACATGACCCATTTGCCAGCCTCGTTTTCTAATTGATCCACTCCTGGTTGTTTCTCAAGTTGAAACAAGGATCCACATTCTGACTGAAGTGTTATAATTGGCTCTCTAAGTCTGCTTCTTAGGGGAAGGCAAGGTCCCTCTTCACCACAATTTATCTTGATTGGTCTTCCTGCTGTGAGCATCCCTAATTTCTCTCTCTCCAGCTGTGTCCCTGCTTCCCCCTCGTACTCCTGAAGCTTGTTCTACCTGAACAAGTTCATTGCTCTCAGGGAAGAAAAGTCTTCCCTCCCCTCAAAGAGGCTGATTGATCAGACCCAGACTACCAAAGGCTGCACTGCACAAAAAGATTGTCTGGCCTCTTGCCAGACACACCCATCCCAACAACTCATAATATACACGTAGTAAATAGACCTATCAATATTCCAACTACCTTGAGGGCTTGACTGAAGACACCAGCATGGACAGCTCTCCTTCAGCAAGCCTGACTGATCCATCCCAAATGGTGGGCAAGTCCCACACCCCTCTCAGGAGGATATGCATTTCATTAACTTAAAACCATCTATGCCAAGTACTGCTGGGAGCACAACTATGACAGCCTGGAGTTCCACATGGGCTCCAAAACCGGCCCAGAAGAAGTGCCTAGGCCCAGCAGAGCTCTGTGTTGCCATAGCTACATTGCTGTGATTACTCCTCAGGCTGTCTAGTTTAAAGTTAGCAACGCTGTCCCCACCAGCTCCAGGCCCACCTGCAACTGCTGCAAAGGCAGGCAGTCGGATTATTCACAACGCACAGGTCTCCCACGAGGAGTAATTTAACAGGGTCTGCAGAAAAACACAGTTCAGTACCTCCTTTCCTCCCCACCCAGCTGCCAAAGCAGCAGGCATTTCCTTACAAACGCCCTACTGAATTTCTAAAGATGGTGTGCATGTATAAATAGAAGTGGTTTGGCATGATGAGATCGCAGGGAGCAAAACTGCCTCACTTCAATTTGCAACGCTGAAGAGCAGCAGTCTAACTTTAGGGCAGAGATCTGAGTTCAAAATTGCTTCACAATGGTGGAGGACATACTCATTCTTGAGTATCTAACAAAATAATTAGAAATTGTGAGATATTTTCTGCAAAAGCTGAGCAAGGCAGCTGGTTCCCGAGGGTCAGAAGATGTTAGCTGCCTGTCCTCCATTAAGGAAAACTACTTGATCAGGCCCAGAGCTATTTTTGTAACCTGTAACATCCATTTCAGGTTATTATCTGGTCCACAGATCTAGGTACCTTTTACTGCTATTGATTGATTCTACCCATCTTCAAAAACTTCATGTAAATTCTTAAAGGAAAAAAAAAGAAAAGGCACTTTCCTCAAGGTGTTCATTATATTAAAGGGTTTAAAGGGTTTTCCTTATTTTCAAACACCCTATATTTACACAAAATCTTGAGTATAAAGATTCCTAGCACACACTTTACAGACAATTATATAGGGACACAAATAAAATCTATCGGAACCATGTGCTCAAAGGCACAACTTTCTGCACCATTAAAATGCATAAACCAGAGAGATCCAGACAGTGACTAGTACTGCTCATAAACACTATTCCCAACACTAAAAACCAAAATATATTAGGAGAACTAGGACACCAAAACAGTGATTTCCTATTTCATTGACTGGTAATTTTATCTTTGAACCAACAGCAGTGCATAAACTGGCAAATGACCATACTCCCTATCACTGAAGGATACTAATATTTTTAAAAAGTGAGGGAGGAATTTTGTCTGAAAACACAGAGCTGGACCTACTGATCATTACAGAGTTGAGCACCTCCAAACCTAAAAACCTGTGCAGCACAACAGCACAGGTTGAAAAGTGGGCCCCATGCTGCAGTGGCAGAGTTGGATGCACCTTTCAGCTGTGCTCATGCAGAGCCATGTCTCTTCCCTCAGCCCTTTTGTGTTTAAAAGTACAATCCCCTATTCATTCTCCCCGTACCCATTTGCATGCCATGTTTCCTAATACAGGATGCTGAAACATAGCCAATATTTACACAGTTTTCATTTCTGTGTCTGCAGAACAGGAGCTGATAAGCTACTTTTTATTTCAGGTTTTGTTACTTCTAATTTCACACAGTGCAGATAAAACTAATCTATATGTCATGCAAGGAGCTAGGCCAGATAACAAGAAAAAAAACATTAGCTATTCCAGTGACAGCATTATGTAAGTATTTGATGATGCATGTTACTGCCTTGCCTGGGCTCCTGCCAGACTGGTAATATTCCTGTTTCAGGTGACCCGTGCAAAAGGCACCGAAGATTTAGAGATGGATCTGCACTAGAATGTGCAGCAAACCTACTGCAGCGATGAGCTGGTTCTATGTGGATCCTTACCTTGCTGCTCAAGGACACCTCTCCTCAACAGGTGAGCGCACGAGGCCGCCAACAAACCAGGCACAGAAAACATAATACAACCTCACATCCAGAATCTCCCAGAAACTGAAGGGAAAGGAGGTACAACCATCACATCCTCAGCTGAGGTTCACTATGTCACACTCAATATCACAAGGCAGGTCTGAACATGGCAAGAACCAAATTACGATTTTTCACTCACTAAGCCTGGATGTTCCAGCTTTGCCCCAAGAGAATTCTCTAGCTTGTTTTAAGTATCAAAGTGGCATACAATAAAACCAGTTTGATATCTAAGCAATCCAATTTCTGCCTTTTAAAAGCTTTCCTACTCTGACTTCAAGACATTTGCACTTGCAAATCTCACTCCTAACTCTTTTCAATACTTTTTAAATATTCATGTCTTTTTAGTCACACTATCATCAGCACTCTACGCTCAAATTCCAGCAGCAGAAGCCACACATTTGCCACACTGCATGCTCCAGTCATTTTTTGCAAACAGAATTTTTACTGCTTTTACAATCTAACAAAGCAGACTTGGCACTCTTTCAATACACACCTCAATCCTTTATTATCAGTAGGCCTCTGGTAGCATCTAAGTTAATTTGGACAGCAACCTCCTCCAGCAGAGTCAATTCTAGGCAGGGATAAAGCAGACAAATTGCACTGGACAGCAAACACAGGGGAGCAGCAGAGCAGCCATGACTGACTGCTCGACGCTGCAAAGCCAGGCTGCCTGTGCCATTGCTGCTGTGACCAAGAGGCTCAAGGACAGAGGGCAGCAGCAGCTTCTGGGAGCCATGGAGCAGGGCCACAGCTTCATCCTGTGCTTCTGCCAGCACCGCTAGCCCACTCTGACCTGTCCTTTCTACCTCTTCTATCCTCACCCCCGGCACAAACCACCAAGTCCTGGTCCATCCCTGGGGTTTCATGCCAGGACAGCAAGAAAAAGCCCCAAATCACAGCACTGGCGGCAGGATTCAGGTACTGTCTCCTCTCCCCAGTCTGGTCTCTCAAAGATTTTCTTTTTATCCTCTTTCTTTTTGCTTGCCCCTTAGGTTCTTCTTTTTCAAAGATGTCCACTGAAAACTCAAAGTGGCCACAACACAGCAGCTGTCTGCCATCCCACTGTCCTTCCTGCTCATCTTTTCCTTTGTGTTATGTGCCTATTCCGATTGGTCTGCAAACCACTTAGAGAAGATATTTAATATTAAGTTCCTGTGACTAATTAGACTATGACTCCACAATTCAAACAAAAATGCTGCTGCTATTAGAGTACATGTAAGTACATATACATGCACATAAATGTATATTTATTTTAGCTTAAATGAAATGACAAAAGAAGTAGAGATATTTTTTAATCTATGTTCTTAATAGCAGTAGTCTTGCTTTTCTAGATTACCCCCCTTTTTGATTTGGATCAGGCCTTCCCATTTTCCCCCCAAGATGATCTTAACTTTAAGTGGCAATGATTTGTAAGAAGCACAAAGAAGCCCCTAGAAGTGACCTTGAAGAATGGCATCTCTGACTTAGTAACAGTCTCCTGATATTCAGGTATTTGCATTTCTGTAACTGCTCTCATGCTACAGGCTGCTGGCTCTTGGGAAGGTTGGCACTGCTGCTATGATAGTGTTATGCTAAAGGTGGATGCATTTTTGACAACTTTTTGTTATTTCAAGCACTCCCATTACAATACATTAGCCAAAAGCCAGTCCAGCATAGCATTCTAACCCAAATCCACTTTATTAAGTAGGTTTTTGTAAAAAAGTAATTTCAACTATCTGTGATTTCTGTCCTGACATACATTACACATGGAACTGATAATACCAGCTGAATCCCTCCACGATGCCTGAGCAGGAAAGAGCAAAAGCTGTCAGGGCAGGTTTTGACTGGCAGACAACCATGGAAGGGAACTGAGCTGGGAGCAAGCACCAATTACTGCAATGGAGACTTTAACTCTCAAAACACAATGGAACGGGATGCGCTTGACAGGCAATTAGGAATGCTGCTCTTTAGTGAGCCCTGATCTTCCACTCAGTGCAAGAACTAGGCCAAATCCATCATCAAAATATGCTTGCTATCAATAGTTATAGGGAAGAGACCAGCTTCAGAGAGATAATCTGTCCTGTTCTCAATAAACAAAATATTTCACAAATACCCCACAGTGACAATTCAGAGGCTCCCTGCATGTCTCATTTAGCTGCTCAGAGATAATCCACCAGGGCAATCAGTCACATAATCAAATGAAGGATTCTTAAGAACGAACTGAAGGCAGCCAGGGCAGCACAAATGTTTATGTTCTGCCATGCTACAGAGAAACTTGACTTCCATAGCCACTCCACCAGTGACAGTGGCCTTACACATCTTCACAATAATAGGGGAAAGCTATTAATTAAAAGACTGTCACTTCAATTGTATTTTGAAGTTGTATATTATAATCTAAAGGAGCTTGGTGATCTAGACCATGCAATCTGACCATGTCACCTTTTGCACTGGTGATATCTGGGAAATTGTCTTCAGTATCCTTAAAGTCATGATAACATGGAAGTCTCTGGTTTAATTCAAAAAAATAAAAAAAAAATTTATTACTTCTAGGGGAAAAAACAAAAAAAAACCTGCATGGCTTAAACACATGAAACATTAGCCAAAGAAGCTAAAATGTATTTTGGAGGAGCTGTCACCATTTCCCTACTCTGCTTTACAAGGCAACTTGCAGAAAGTCAGCCAAGTAGTACTAACAGAATGTGTTCCAAAGCTTTAAATAAATTAACCAGCATATTACAGATCACTCTTCCAAGGCTGACAGTGCCCAGTGCTGCAAGCATGCAGCATAACCCTCATCCACAACCAGGTCTTTGGCAGCACAGCCATTAAATGAACAGCACTTCACTTTCCATAAAGCAGCAGCCTGGTTTTCTCTGATTCATGTCCAGGTAATCCATTTTGAGGTGAGGAAATCCTGATAAAGTCTTTGTTTGACAAGCATGCATTTTCTTTTCTTACATTTCATAGGTTATTCACATTCACAGCTGGTTTTTTGTTAACCTCTCACAAGTACAAATCTACCTGCATTTTGTACTTCTTTGTGCTGTGAGCCTATTACAAAGCATGTTCTTAGCAACAGGGATACAGACTGTGGCATCAAACTGTTTATGCTGCTTTAAATGCATTGAATCCAAACATCTTCTTAGCTCTATTAATTTTTCAAATGTTAAGAGGACATATTGTATG
Organism: Zonotrichia leucophrys gambelii; assembly: GCF_028769735.1. Taxonomy (NCBI): domain Eukaryota; kingdom Metazoa; phylum Chordata; class Aves; order Passeriformes; family Passerellidae; genus Zonotrichia; species Zonotrichia leucophrys. The sequence continues at coordinate 22,705,625 of NC_088176.1, forward strand.
CATGAGACACAGTTACACTGTGTAATTTTCATCTCCTTAACTACAGTCACGTGCCAATGTGGCCATAAATTTCATACTGTGTTTTCTTTGTTGGGTCAGTTTGAGGGGTTTGCTCATTCTGAATCACGATTTCATTATTGTTTCACTGTTTTCATTATATTCAGGATGAAATTCTGGCTGGACTAACACCAATGACCTGTAGGTACCTCCAAAAGCATTCTGAAGGTAGTTGTAATAACTATGGTTACATTAAAGCCAAGAATTAAATGCCATTTCATGGCAGCACCAGTAAATGAACACTGAACTCCAGTGCCAACATGCTGTGAGAGAAACAGCATCCCCAGTGAAACAGGAGTGAGAAGTCAGGGATGGCATTGCACTGGCAGCTATCCTATCTATAGCATCCTGAATTAGGATACTGGGGGGTACATTTTGAATAAAACTAAATTAAACCATTAGAGTTAAAAGCACAAAACTGAACACTGCTGATTGAGACGAGCTTCAAATGAACCTTGGATTCCACATTTTACCTGAACCTTCTAGGTAATATTGTTCTGTCTTTTGAATGCATAAAATCCCTCCCATCTCTTGCATCACTTATTCTTTTAGATCTACAAGACTAATGAAAAAGCACTAGATGCACTACATGCTCTAGAAAAACATGATCTGGCCCTTCTAAAATATGATCATAATTAGATTATCAGTTCAAATCAGCAGCAATAAGTGAAAATCATTATCTGGCATCTGCCACTTAGTAGCCTGTGATACATACTGGTGGTTTTACTATGATCCTAGATTGAAATATGCCAAAAAAAGCTTCACATAAACGGCAATACTTCTTGTCTTCCAGTAATTTTACCTGAGTTCAGTCCATACAAGAATATGGAATTGCAAAATCCCCTTTCCTGCAGCAAACAACTCTCAGCACGTCTCTTAAAAATAAACAAATGCTAATTTCAGAGTCACAAGTCTTATTAAAATGTCAACATGTCAAGCTATTAAAAAGCCAATATTTCCCTTTGACCTACATGTATATGTCTCTACATATAAAAATGTGTGTCATAGTTTGTTTGGGTTTTTTTAACCAGAGTTTATGCAAATAGAATGCAAACATGAACTCACCACTTATTCACAATGAGTTTCACCTGCACCAGCTTTGAAAAGAGCTTTCCTATCAGCTAGCCTATGCACTGAAACACGGCTGAAGGTTTCTAGGCTGCAATCCCAGTTCACTGCAAAGTGATTGGGTGGGGGCAAATCACTACACAAAAATTAACTCTCTACATCATTGAAAAGGTGAAGAATGAAAGAAAAGTTATGCTTCATATGAGATAAGAAATAATAATTCTTTTCCAGCTGTGTGTGTATATATATATATATATATAAAGTCAAAAAAACTCACACACACCTTTCTTTTTCTTTCTATTTAAAGAAAATAAATAATTGTCTTCTGATATATAGATCTGGACATCCATTACACAGTCATTCAAAAAACTAGCAGGCATTTTAAGCAAGTTCTTTAAAATAAAACAAAAACGTTGAGTTGTGATCATGGAAAAATAGGATGTGAAGGAAAGATGCAACTGTGACTTTAGGGGATATTTTTTTAAAGAATAAACATAAGTTGTCTTTATGCTGTACAGCTATTCTTTAAAAAACAAATAGAAATGCTTTTCTTCAGCTTCCTATCCTCAACAATATTCAAAAGATGTGTAAGCATGGTATCACAAAACCCCTCTCAGAAGAAGCTCAGTACACTTCATAGGATTAGCTCTTGCCATTACAAAAAGGAATATCCTACACACTACTTTTTTATCTAAGTAAAGCAGATATAGATATATGATGTATATGAGCAAATTGTAAATTCAGCATGTACACATGAGCATAGATAAAGCAAGCATATCTGTGTGTGTCAGTTGTGCCATATGATCTCCCTGAAAGCAGCACCAACTTAAAGGTCACTACTCAAATATTAAGAGCAGCTGAAACAAAGGTTCTGCACGTGCAGCACCTCTTTGAGGAAGAGCATTGTACAGGAATTCTGTTCCTGTCCAACATCCTCATTTTGCCACAAACAGCTGCTGAGGCAGGGAGAGCAGTTCCACTTGTTCCAAAGTGTACCCGCTTGCCAGACATGAGACAAGCCAGGAGCTCTGTGCTATTGGGTGAGGAATCAGCCAGGAATCACACAGGAATCAGCTTACACAAGCTCACCGGTGCTCCGAGAGCTGGAATCGCTCCCCAGCTGCCTCTGCAACAGGTGACTCTCAAGATGAAAGAGGTTTCCATCCAAGGAATGCCAAGCCATTCCTGGCACATTGCACACATGCAGGAGAGTCACCACTGCTGACATGTAGATATTGAGTTCACACTGTTGGAACATATGCCACATGTCTGGCTAAAGCACAGCACGCCTCACGAGAGCATCTCTGCAGCCCCCACAGCTCCACAGCCTGCACACATCACAGCCCCCTCTGAGCAGCTCCAGCCCAAAGGGCATCACTCTGAACGCCCCTGGAACAGGGCAGGGCATTAACAGCCCAAACACCACGTTACAGTGTCCCTAGGACTATCAGAAACTCTCCTCTATAACAACAAGGACTCCCCACTACCAAAGCCACTCGTCTTAGACAGCATTTTGCAAAGCCTTCATCTGTTGTCTTCTTACCACAACAGTTCCATGCCTTCTTGGTGATTTCTCACGGGCACCTCCTCACAGCACTGGCTCCTTCTTCTTCACCGTACAGCCAACAAACTCCAGCTCCCTTCACAGCACAACCAACAAACTCCAGCTCTCTCCTCACCCAACTCACCCATTCTTTTGTGGCACTCATCTTCTTACTGGACACAGCTGTGGCCTGTTAAGGGCAGGCCTGTTTCTAATCTTTGGTGACTGGTACAGCTGCAACTTCTCAGGTGTGAGGCTACCTTCTGCTCTATCTTTATTTTCTTACATTCTATCCCCCCACATTCATCATCCTTCCATCACAAATTTCTGGATATTCCTCAAGTCCTTGCATTCTCCACTGCACTCCAAGAACAATCCCCAAGATCAGAAAAAAAAAACATCCTTCTTTATGAGCACATTGCTCTTGAAAGAAGATTCATTCTGGTCAGGTTGCAACTATTCCTTTTCTCTTTTCTTCTTTGTTTGGGTTTTCTTTTTCATTAAGAAACAGTATATAGACATGTAAACATCACTTTCTTTGACCTCATTTCTTGCTGGAAAAGCTTAGTTAGTTAACAAAATCCCTTATTTAAGGGAAATTCCACCTTCTCCTCATGCAAACACTCCAAGACAATGCTCCAAAACAATGCTGTCTAGATTGCACATTTGCTAGTAATTTCTAATCATACAATATTTTCATTTAATAAGGTCTATTCAATTTTAACAATAATTAATTAACAATTTTTAATGTTTCACATACCCAAGACCTTGTACCTTACCATAAGGTACATCCTCGTTTCTTTTCTTAACTTCCATTAGCACCCCATTTAACTATAGGCAAGTCCTCTTGGAAACTGAAACAAGCATCAATATTGCCATTGAAATGTCCAATATGTTTGGAAATTAAAAATTTGGAAACCACCATGAAGAAAGATTGCCGAGACAAAGCATTCCTCTTATGGATCACACCTTATTAGGACTAGAAGATGGCCACTGATTGGGACAGGTGAGAGGCAGCAATATTGTGGAAGGAGCACAGGTGATCTATGAAGCACAGAGCAGAAATGAGGAAGTTGGAGACATGCAGTTATCTGGCCAATCCTAATGTTACTTAGGAAATTCTTGCACCAAGTCTCTTTTACTTTGATACAGACTAATGTGAGAATTACATCAGCCTTTGTATTTATCACCACATGTATAATGTTTTTGTCAATCCTAGGCTAAAATTTCAAAGAGCAAAAAACCAGGTAACATTTTTGATTTACTCCACTGAATGAAAAGACAAAATGTAGAATGTGAATGTTTTTATTCTCCCCTCTTCAAATTGCCACTAAATCAACCACAGTACCTGAGACACTAATAATACAGGTGAGAACCTGGGCAGATAAAAATGATACCTCAAAAAAAAAATTCTTAAGAACTAAAGAGCAAAAAACTGAGTCTCCTAAAAGTACATTTTCTTGTAGTTAGACAGAACAAATTCAGGTTTAAAATACTGGCCCAGAACCTTACAGTGTGTTCTATAGAGGTGCTGATTTTTACTTACTGAGGTTTTCATTACCAGCACTCGTCATCCCACAAACATTAGGACAGGCACACACAGACTTTGGTGGAGCTGGTGATTCACCACCGCACACATTCCTTCCACCTAAGAAATATTTGTTGGTGGGGCCCTTGTGACTCACCTCCACTGCACTTTCTTCCCCATCCTCATGGTCCCTTGGTGGGGTGTTGGTGATTTATTAACCAACAGCCCCGTCATCTGAACGCGAGCAGTTTGCCAGATGACTAGACTGTGACTGCTGCTTCCTGAGGGAATTAAAAATGTTCTTCCACGCCAGTCTGTGTGAGTGTATAGTACTCACCACAGTATAGCATGTGAGCTCTGAAAACAGAGCTGCTCCACCACTATTCTCAGTTTGCCTTGTCCTGCTGTTTCACTGCAACACTATGGTGAGGTAACTACAGAATACCAACAAAATACTAACTACTAAAAAAAATACTAACACTTCAGAAAACTAACAGCACTGTGAAGCCACTTCCAAACAGCCCATCAGGCTGAACTCCAGCATCAGCAACAAAATCTCTTAGCTGTAACATTACAAAGTTAATGATGCTAACCAAAAGTCCAGCAGCATACACTTTGTGCTCACCAGCTATAGACTTATCCCTAATAGAGCTGTCTATTAGGGAATAACTTTTATTATTAAAAACCCAGAAAGGAATCTTGAGGCAGAAGTCAGGAATTTTAAAATAAATAAACAAATGAAACCACAAAAACAAAAGCAACCAACCAACCAAAGGAAAGCACCAAAAAACCCCATACACATACCCCAGAGACAGCAAACTCCTAAAAAGTTCTGTCCTGGAAGAAAGCCAGAAATAATTCTGAAGAGACCAAAGCATAGAGCACACACAGAAAAGACTTGAAAACATTCAAATCCAAAAGTGCTACTCATACCTATTTCCATATAACAAGAATTACAGTAACTAATACTAATGCTGTCAATGAGAGATGCTCCTCACTACTGCACTCTCCACTGCCAAGATCCAAGTCTTGTGGTTGTTCATATCTTAGCTACTCAGCTGAAGGTATAAAAGGTACTGAAAGCTCCAGAAAGGAAAAAAAAAAAACAGGGCTGTAGTCCCAGTTAGCAGTATGTACAGGGAAGATTTTTCAGACGACTTTTAGGTCTCTAAATTATTACTAGAGATTACTTTTCTCTTTGGTATCCTGACACAAGCTTTGCATTTGCCCTGTGTTTCCAAATGGCCTTCATATAAAACAAATAATTTCAAGTACGGTATCAGCTATTTAAGTACTTTAAAATATATTTTTAACTTACTTTTTATGTCACATTATCTAAGACATGCTGTTTCTTTTCTTCTCAGCTAGAAATGAGACTATAGATCAAATCTCTAGTATCCTGTTCTACATTCTGCTCTACTTGAGGTTACAGCCATCAGCGCTCTCGTTGCTCCTTGCTCATCTATGCCATGACAAGAAATTTAAACAGGTAGCACATTCTGTGCTGCTGTCAGTGGTGAAGAGTTACAGCCCAGGCATGGACTTAACAAAAATAGAAAAAAAAAAAAAAAAACAACTTATGTCATATTACTTTGGTTGTGGTCCTCCTTATGCACTGTAGTGAGAAATTGATGCTATTTAAACTTTAGAACACTGTTTCTTCTCCATCATCTGCCAATCATTCACAGTTTAGATTAGCAATTACTTCTACACACATATATAAAAAGATCCCTACTGCTCTTAAATGCTAAAACTCTCTTAAAAACTTTTTTTTTTTCCAAGAAGTAGGCCACCCTGCAAAAGCAGATAGAAATTCAGGCTGTGTGCAAAAAATTCCCCTGTTACTTGTATGACATTTGAAAAGATAATTTATTTATATCTTTCACATCTTTCCTATTACTGTTAATTTATTTTCTCATTATGTTTGCACCTATATACTCAAAATTACTGATCTACAAATTAAAAAGAGGCACAGGAATAGCAACATGATTATGCTGTATGCTGCACATTGCATTATGCCTTTGAAACAGGAGAATGCATAGGCATATACAAAAGGAGCACTTTCAGGCCTGTCCAAACCATTAGAAGCAACCCCTCCACCTTGGAGAGTCAATGTGTCAGTGACTGCAGACAGTGGTAGAGTCATCAGAAGTATGACCACAGTTAAAAATAAATCAAAAGCCACACCTCACACGCCCCTGTAGCTATAATAGGTTGCAACTGGAAAATATGCAAAAAAAAGTATTCCATAGGAAATGGAGCAAGAGCTTGCAACAGCCCACTGTCTCCAAAAACCAATCACAGCCAGCATTTCTGTGCATACCCTCTGACTCAAGCTGGGATCTAATGGAAGAGGATGAATAAAACAAGTATCCACCTCAAATGTAATAAAGAAGGAGGCTATAAATTCCCAACTAATTACTCAAACCTCATCAGGATGTGAGCCCAGAGCTTCCTCCAGCTCGTGCCAGAATGGATGTGGTTTTCCAGTTGCGTAGACAAGAAAATCATCAATGCTGTTAGTCGGTCCCATACATCTTGTTTACATTCAGATTCAAGGAACAGGACCAAAGAGGCTGCATTCATACAGGAAATATTTATGACCACTGAATGCAGATGGAGGTGTAGGCAGCATGGCTTTAGCTCCAAGCCTGTTGAGATGCCTCCTTTCCCCCTCCTGCTATCAGCAGGCACAGAACAGGCCTGAGGCAGAGAAAGTGAGAGGAGCCTTCTGACACAACAGGGTACTCACAACCCATGGAAAACTGGCAGCTCACCTCAATCCTGGCTGCCACTGCCCCTTCAGCTGCTGCAGGTTATCCTGCCCAGAATGCAACCACTGCCCCATCAAACCATTTCACACAGAGAGCCTAGGAATGTGCAACACGGCATGTGATCAAATGCAAAACCACAACAGAAAAACAGGAACATCCTCTCAACACTGGAAGTCTCTCCCTAGCTGGCAATAAGAAAACTTTGCTTCATCTGCATATATTATAGTGCCAGATATATACAGAAAAACAAAGAAAAAAACACCTCAGCCTGTAATACCTGCATATTTTACAGAAAAAAAACCCAGCTTACAGCAGACAAGTATATATTGTAGAAGATGCATATTCCACCAAGCAGCAAGTCCAAGATCACACAGCATCTTTCCCTGCTATCCAGTTACTCAACTTTCACACTCAGGCATGAAATCTATAAATTTTAACCATTTTAAAATAAATTTTTTAACTATTGCTTCTGCAACTTCTGTGAAATTCATCCTGAAAGCAAAAATGAGACACAAGCAAGGACAAATTCAAGAAAACATAAACTAGTGCTATTTTCATGTGTTAATAATCAAAGATACACAAATAGCCTCACTAGTGATTTTCTGTATATAAATTAAAAATCTACACAATTTTGACTTTTTTCTGGAACACATAATATCAAAAGCTTTAACAATTAATTCTAAAGCATAAAATGCATCCATATACTTTGTAAATGTCCCTTGCACTGAATAAAACCAATATACCTAAACTGGCTTTATTCCATTTCTTTCCTCCATTCCTAGTTATTTTATACCTAGAGAAACTTCTGGGTCAGAATTCCTTAGCTGACTCACACAAGAACCTCCATGAAGCATGCAAGCATTTATCATTCAATACATGTAGTATTAGGCTGTACAGACACTGCAAAAACCAGCACTGTATCACCCACTAACTTTGTTTCCACAGCTTTATGCAGTGTATCTCTTGTTATGACAGCTGCAAAATCACCCCATTACTCAGCCCTCTCCTCCCTGCTCAGCATTACATCCCTGCTCCCCTTTTGCCCACATCCATTCACACATGCCCTGCTACCCTGGCAAAATCTGAAGGTCCATATTAGCTGTGGTACTGGCATTCACTTTTTTATTCCCTCACAATCAGGCTTACAGCACTTTCCTCCTCAGTAATGCCAGTGCTAGAGTCTGCATGCTCAGTATTATTTGTTTCAGCTACTGCACTTTCCCCTTAGCTGCCTTTCATTGAATCTGGCCCATGTCACTAAAAACTGTCCTCTCTTGCACTGGCAGAGCCCTGAGGCTGACCAAAGTCCCCTTATTTATACATCCACATATTGTCTCCGTGCAGGTCTTCTCCCCTGCACTTGCCCTGGCTACTGGGGAGTTCACCTCATTAAGAGTCACTAAAGAACTGGTAAAAGCACCCAAAATACCCCATCAAGAAAGCAGAACCAATGGTGCCATCTTTTCCAAGTCAGGGATTTTGGAACAGGAGCAATTATGCCATAAAGGTGGAATCATAACATGGGAAAGATTTTAGAGTAGAAAACACAGTAACTAAGAGAGAATAGGGTAAGATGAACCCTTGCATAGACACCAATTACTCCCTCCCCTCAAGCAGAGTGACCTTGTAGTAGCACAGCTGGGAAAAGCAACTTCCAGAAGTGTTTCACCATGTTGTAAGGCAGTTGCATTTATTTCCTCACAACTGCATAAGCTAAATGGGGAATTTCAGAGCCACATTTTAAAATAACTCAAAACGTTTTAGCATATTCATTAGACAGCTGTGTAAATTCTGTCTCCTGCCATTCTTCTGCTCACTCCAACAGGAAATGCCACTCTGTAAGCTGGCACTTCTGCAAAGCAAATGTGATATTGTATCGACAGCAGACTAGTCAGTGCAAACCTCTGACTCAGTGCTTTTTGGCAGCTTCAACAGCTGCCTCAGGAATAGGGCAAGGAGGAGCCAAACCAAAGGCAAAAATCATTACATTTCCTTCCTTGAAGTTAAGAAAATCTACCTCCAACAAAACCAGGGCTTCACTCTAAGAGTTTTCAAAGACAATCTAATATGCTTTGGTGCCTACAATATTAAGATCTTCACATAGGTGCAGGTATATACAACAATATATTTCAAGTGCAAGAACAGATGAAGTATTCTCTTCCAAAACACCAAGATCCACACTCAATGCTTTTGCGTGCAAGAATTTCATCAACCTCAAGAAAACCAAACATAATTATGTCTACTTGAAGATCTTTCTAAAATTTTATGATTTACATTCTTATTTACACACACTTAGCAAGGCATCTTCCAATGGTGGATAGATAATTTCCAAGTACAGTTAATTCACTACATGCTAACAGAGGCAGCTTTAAGACTTGAAAATTATAGCCAACAAAATCTGTGAAGCAGAGTTGGAAAGTTTTCACTTTCTCCTACATAAATCATACTCAAGAAGCAAAGTTGATAGACAAGTTGAATATTCATATAGAATTTAGACATTTAGAAGACTTGCATGCAGAGAGATTTTTGAGCCTTCAGGCTGCAAGTGTTTCACGAAGAAATTGGCATGAACTTAAAATACAATCTAAGTAAATGTATCAAAATGGCAAATCACAAAAAAGCCAGCCTTGCATGTGTCCTCTCAGCGTTCACCACTTGCACTTTATCCCTGTTGCTAATTACAAATACAGAAGGTGCATGTGGTTCAGAGCCAAGGAAAATCCTTCTGTGTTTTTGCAGTAAACTCTTAAGTCTGAGTTTCCAATATCATATAAAGGTAAGTAATAGGAAAAACATTACAATTGATTTACTAGAATGCCACAGATCTGCCATAAATTGTTACCTTCATACATAAAGCTGGTAAAAAGCCCAATTAAGATGCCATTAAAATATAAAAATAAATATTGAACAATGCCAATAAGAGAGTAGATTCCATAGAACTTGGTCCCTTGAAAGCCAGAAAGACGCTATCCTTCACAGATAAGTTTATCAGAGTACAATGACAACATTCAATCCATTTTGTAGAACTTTTTCAGAAATTATAAAGTCAAAACTCAAAGGACCTTAGAAAACTAGTTAAATTAAAATCTGAGAGGAGACCAGATAAATATAATGGCAATGACATTGTCAGAATTGTTTGGATGCCGTTCCAAAAACAAAGAATTCAAAATGCGATCATCAGACATGGGCCTAAAGAGATTAAATTCCTTGTCTAGGTCTTATATTACCAAACAGCCTTCTGAGCAATAAATCACATAATCCAGGAGTTTCTGCATTGCAGCTGCACCTACATTCTGAGAAGTCTTTAGCACTGAGACTGCACTTCCCCAGGTACAGGTCCAACCTGTTCAGCCCTGGTCCATGCTGGACCATGGCAGCAGAGGACAGGGCCCTTCCCCCAGGCGGTGCCAGCTGTCACACGGGCAATGGCACGGGGACAAATCCCTGAGCTGCACACAGCTGCAGCAGAACCCACTGCCCAATGCACTGCACTCCCAGGGAGGGTGAAAAACCATTAACACCCTACCTCTGCCTTTAGGCTTTTTATAGTTTATATTAAGTGGAAGCTCCCTGCAAGAGTGAATGTTGCTCACCAATGGACTGTGGTCAAAACATGCTTACAAGTTTTGGATCTGATCCATATTTGAGGTAGTTGTGTTTTAAAAAAGTTAAATACCAGTCCAGGCACTCAGATTTCTTATTTGCTCAATATAACTGTGTGTGGTCTCAGGGTTTCGCTCTAATTTAGATTAACCCATTATCCTCTTATTAAGAAAGAGGGAAAGGTATTATGCAAATGTCTCAAGTTCCCAATTTGATCATTTTCAGCTACTTAGTACTACCATCTCTTCTAAGACTGTATTTTCTCCCTATTTTCTTTAGCAGCTTCAGCTTCCCACCGCACTATCAGCCCGACTGAATGCAAAAAAGCCCATTTGAAGTTTCTGAGGGAAGACAGTTGAAGTTACACTGAGTGCCACAACTCAGTTCCTGCCTCAGACAGGGTATGGGTTTTGCAAGTCTCAACAAATAAGCCAATATTTCGATATACCTATAAATTTAGCAGCTGCTAGTATCTCACACATTAATAAAAAATTAAATACAACATCCTACAATCCCACTTAAACCAAATATCCAGGTAAAAGCTGTAGCTACTCGTCCATGAAGACATGCCGTGCTGGGAAGGATCTCAATAGAAGCAGCCATTTTCATGTTCTCCAATACATGCAAACACTGTTACATGGGGCTACAGACATTAGAGGTACCATTTTTTTTATCTTTTGGTCTCCAAAGAACAGCAGATGGCACCACACCAGAATTATTACAATGAGAAATGGGGGAAGACTGATACTAGCCAGCTGCTCTGGGTGCACAGGCATGCTGAACAGGCTGGTTTCTGGAGGCTCAGGACACTTGCAGATCTAGAGTTAAAACTTACCCCACACTCAGAGGAGGGTAAGGGGGAAAAACTTACCTCATACTTATATCCATGTAAGGATATGGAGCCAGGAGCACTTCTGCCATCTGGGATTAATTCAGAAACATGCTCAAGACCATTAAGGTGTAAGTCTCATCCCTCTACAGCTTCAGTGTCTGCCTCCAAACTGTGACCTGAGAATTTCCGTACAGTAAGGCCACAAGGCAGGTTTCATAACTTCCACTCCTTTTCACTTCTTTTCCATGGCACCATAATTTTCTTTTAAAGTATATAATGTACTTTTCACTTCTTAGACCATGGGTTTTAAAGACTTATAGCCTGTGCCTAATTAGGGTCACCTCTTAATTTTCATTCACTCTGTGCTTATCTTTTGTAACTGATACGGGCAGTAGAGCACAGAAATTGATGAAAATCTCACAAGGAAAAGTCTTAGTTATGTAGCTCTCCAACTCAGCAGTTGCCAGAAAATGTGATATTTGAATCAAAAGGCATACCAGACTTCTCAATTACCTTATTTCGAAGTAAAAGGCATTGACATTTATGATTAACAGGAAAGATACTGTGATGCTTGTATTACAGAGTGGGACCACAGCTGTGCCAAGTTTACCTGCTTCCATTAAAACTCCAATCATCTAGTAAAACCAAGGCCTGCAAGTAGGACCAGCAGCACACTCTGGTATCATACAGGTTTCTCTGCTTTCTGTGACATACTGGATTCTTACCTTCTTTCATAAAGCTTGAATAAAACCCAAGAAATTCTGTTCATGCTTTTAGCTTGGAATTTACATAGGTCATTTGTATTTAGGAAGCCCTCCCATCACACTCAAACTAAAAAAATACCCTCCTTGTACTACTGCCCTTTCAAAGTTGTGTCATTTAAAAAGCTGTTTTTCCAAGAGACATACAACAATTACATAATTTCATCTTCCATTTCTACCAAGTAAACTTCTTGTTCCTGTTGTGGACTTAATTATGCTCATTTTACGACAAATATTTGTTTCCTTTAGTATCTGTGGCTCATCTTAAAAAAAAGGAGAACTTTCACAGCAGTTCACTAGCCTTCAAAGGCTCCAAAGAAACACAAGTGGCAATCTATTTAAGGAACTGTTTTTCTAAAACCAGAGAAAAATATTTTGACTTTGGACAAAACACTAAATTGCCACTCAAGTCAGCAAAATAAGTGTTTGGACAACAAACCAAAACCAATAGTGACGTGCTACAAACTTTTCCTATTTACACTGGATAAAAAGAAGGTACTGGACACTGACCAAGCAAATGTAAAAAGAATTCTTTTTTCCTAGCAACTTTTCAATTCCACTTTCAACTTCTATCCAAGTTTCCCACCCTCTTTACTGCAATCCATCATCCTGAACAACGTGGTACCTGCTGGGTTTTTTTTGCACTCTCTGCTCCTCACCTTTTAAATGAGGAATTTTGAATTCAAACATTCAACCCCATGAAGGTTCATAGCTGCTACTCTTTGCTCTTTTCCAGCTGAAGTTTCAATCTCTTCCTTGTGCAGGCAGCAAAAACAAAAGGTGACAAATTTCTCTGTATACAGCAATTTCTCCGTCCGTAAATCAGGCCTGTGACTAACACAATTTCTTATATTGTTGGGTTTACTGAAGCCTGAGGAATATTTTCAGGCCATTCCTTGTGTCCATTCAGGATTCTACTTTCCCTTTCCAAGGCTAGAGCATTCTCCAATATTCCACACAACTTCTGCACCCCTCCATTTTGTGGGATGTGCACATTTTGCCTGGGTGACTTTCATGAGCTGATGCTAAAGTGCAGCCCCTGGATCTCAGAGTTTTGCAGGCAGGTTTTTGTCACTCCCTCTCCTCCTGAACAAAGTCACACAATACACAGATTCAGAAGAGCACACAAGAGTAAAGAAGAAAGTGATCTTGCTTGAGTAACACAGACAAAGGAGGCCTTCACTGAAGTTGAAAAGGCAGAGTTTATGGGGCACAAAGAGAATGAGGAATAGATGTGGGTGGAGAAGTGAATTATGTTTGGTAGGCTCTTATGTGGTCTGACATTTTTCATTCTCACAGTCTCCAAAACTCAACTTTCCAATGAAATGCAGAATTTGCTTCTTTTCTAGGTTCATTCACAGCTCTCAGTAATTACATGTGTGCCTTTATGCTTGAGATTATTTTAAATTCTGAGCTTCTTGCCAGAAATTTCATTGTGGGTAAACACCTTTAAGTACCTAAAGCCAAATTTGTGTTAAGTATAATATTTCTTGTTCCTCTTTCTTTCCTGGAGTGCTTCCATGTGCTCATACACAACTGCTATGCTCCACTTAACTGATGACTGATGTTCTTCACGTCCATACACATTTTTTCTGAGATGTACTGTGCCCAGCTCTAACTTCCTATTCCTATGTAACATACTGAAATTTCAGCAACTGCTGGTGCATTACATGTGGCTGGTTTAGATCCCTATTTTACAGTGATCATAGAACAAATAATTAAGCAGGTACATTTCTTAGCAAGGACTCTCTGAAACTTAAGGGAAATTAATTATAGCTAATCAAAATCTGAGACATCTATCCTAAACTTGTGAGACACTTTTTTTTTGTTTCAATAAAAAAAATCTTTAAAGGAAAATATACAAACCTAGGAAATTATCAGAGCTTAATAAACAATTTTTTAAAAAATATAATCATATAAGCATCATGTAATCTTCCATTAACCCCCAGGATCTATATGTAGACAAAAACAAAATAGTGTTTCTGGTAGCAGAGAATAACAGCCCTGTAAGGCATAAAAGTACTTTTGGCTGTGAATTGTTTGGGGATTGGGTTTTTTTCCTTCATTAATTCTTAATCTCTGTGGAAAATCTGTTACTCCAAGATTTTCCTTAAAATGATGAGAAAATTTCATCTCTGGAAAAAGTCTTCTCTGGGGATAACAAACCCCTGGCAATCTTAGGTTTTTAAACTCATTAACCTCCTTAGACTGCTGTTGGGAGGCTTTCAGTACTTACAGAACAGCAAACACTGAAATGCTGAGATGTCACCGATGACAATGAATGGCCTCAGACCTGGAGCGCTGGAAAGGGACCAGCTCTGGCCAAGCATTTGCTACATTTACGTTGAATTCCTGGACTGGATCCTAAATTCAGGCTTTGGCACTGGCCCATTTGTATCCCTAGCAGTAATAAATTATGCAGTTAAGAATTTCATACTGTTTTAAGAACCTCAGCTGACAGTGCCTTCAATATGAACCGAGAGTTCTCAGAACATCATGGAACAAGTGCTTCAGTCCTGATCAGATAAAATTACTTAAGTACAACTTCAGATTTGATATGACTGAGAATACTTGCTGGATGCATTTAAAAGAAAAAGAATGTGAGAATCTTGTAAATCTACATAATGTTATTTCTTTTCTGGAATGAGAAAAAGCCTGTATTATAGTCCTTTACTTCCAATTCTCAGGAAAGACCTACAGCTGGTGAGCCCAGTATCGAGAGCCTCCACAGGACTCCTCTAGCAAAACCTACACAGAGCTGAAGTTCCACTTGGGGGTTTTGGGGGAAGTTGTTGTAATATTGAAACGTAAAATAAGTCTGCATTATAATAAAACTTCCTATCAAAGTGTCAAGAAGGTTCCCTACTGAGTAATAATTAAAGGAATAAATAAAATAAGAAGCCCTACAAACCCTCAGACAAAGTAATATACAGGCTGCCAACGAAGATGCACCCAGGACTAGATGGATATCCACAACAACCATCCTCCAGTCCTGCAAGCATATCTCACTTTTTCCATATGATTCATACATTACCTGGAATTTTTCATTTATCCCCAGCATACACACACCATTAGAACACTAGAGGGATCTGTACACAAACACAAAGTTGCACATCATAATAAATTACTGAAGAATGCACCAGCCCTGCATTACATGTATTATCCAAAATTACATAGAGACAATACAGTAAAAGCGTATTGTATTTATACAAAGTAGTGGAATGCCTGGCCTTTGAAAAGGAACAGAGGACTGGGTGAAGTGAGGAAAAATTTGGGTAAACAAACTGATACTCAGCTGTACAAAAATAAGTATTTTAAGTCTATGATGATAAAATTATTTAATTGGAGAATTACTCCTAGAAGCATTAACCACTAAGAAAAACTAAAACTGCTGTGAAGTCCTGAACAAAAGCAGTACAGCAAAACTTTTTATATGGTATCTCTTAATGCAATGTACCACAGTACTGTAATTTAGATTAAAAGAAAAAATTAAAAGAAATACTCAATTTGTGCTAAATAAAGTCTTTTGAATGGTTTTGGCTGTACAGTTGTATAAATGCCACACACAAAGAGCCCAGCTATGAGAATGCTAGCATTTGTGGATTAATATCTACAAAATTATTGAAAAATAAAAGCCACTCCAGGTATTCCTACGAGAAGTTTTTAAGTAGCACCGCCTAAAGGAATTTGCCCAACCTTGATTTTTTACTAGGAAAGTATAAAGTAGAAAACTTCTGATTTAGACAGTATCCCATCAGTGAGCTGTATTTTAAATACATATACCATGAAGGTTTACTACCAAAGTTCTGCAGTAAAAAAGCTACTTACAAACAGGTTAAAAGAGCTACATTATTACAGAACCCAGGCAATCAGAAAATCATCTGGATAAATTAAGCAGCAGCTAGGGTGTGACTGCTCGCCAAGGCTGCACAGTGGCAGCTCCAGCTGAAGCCACACTTGAGCCAGCTCTCCCCCCACAGACCCCAGAAGTTCAGAGCTCCTCTAAGCCACAGGTTATTTCTGCTACACGGATCAACCAGCTCCTACCTAGAGACCTCCTTCTGGACTAAGCCTAATCCTGGTCTCATGAAGACTTAGCTGGGGAAGTACTCATCAGGCTTCTAAGGAGGACAGTACAGGAAGAAAGTGAGATACCTAATCTTCTTGTGGAGAAAAAAAACCTGAGAGCACGGATCTTCAATATAAAACTGCTAATTTATGTTGTGATTTAATGTTTTACAGCTCAATTGGCCAACACTGTAGAGGTGCAGTAACATCGAACATCAGCCTGCTCTATTGCAAAAAACTGTTTCAGACCTCTTTCTGCAAAGTAGAATAGTCTGAGATATCACCAATGTATTTCTCACGTAAACATACAGAACCTGTAGCAAACCTTCTCTACCTTCTGCTAATCAGATTTGCCAAAATTTGGCCACTAACCAGGAACTATGAATTACAGTCAATACAGCAACAGGCCTCCAAATCATAATGGCTCACTCAAAAGAAAGAACAACACTGAAACAGGGAATTATAGTCTCTATGTAATTTATGGCCATGTATATTCCAGTCTGTAATGAGAGGATAAATTTCAGATGAGGTAAAAGAAAACAGCATTAAAATGCTAAGTCCAAAACCCCTGCACTGAAGAGTTAAGGGAACTCCACAACACAACAGGCACACCGGTAAAAAAACCCAGCCTAGCAATGGCCTAGAAAGGCATGAATGCACCAGGCACTTAAAAAAAATTACATAATATTCAACATTTTCTTTTCACTGTCTTCTTACAGACCAGTTGTGATCTGTATTGCTCTCAGCTTGCCACTTCTTTCTTTCATTCCAATGCTCAAAAGCTGTGCTAAATTTCCCAAGGGCTCATCACTCAGTGAGCAAGCCTGTTCCAGTGTGCTAGTGCGTCTGCTGAAATAGCTACTTCCACAAATAAACCACACAAAATTCCTGACAAATCTACAGTTACAGAAGAAAATAGAAGAGTTATTAAAACAAATGAAACATATTAAATAGCTGACCACAGTTTCTGCAGTAATTTAGCAGCTAGATCACTTGTCATGCAATTAACCGATTTAGGGGCTTTGCAGAATTTATTATACTTCTACAAATGAGAAACATATTTAATCTCCTATTCTTGCATGCTTTCCACAATATATTATAGAGATTAAAATGAACATAATACAGTCTACTAGAAGAGCACATTGTAAAAAGAGTTAAACTGTGGCGTAATTTTTCATAACAGATTTGGTCATATTTATATATATATATATATATAAAAATGTATATTTGACATGAATATTTATATAGCCATACCCTAGAAATGGAAACATTCAGATACTAAAGCTCAGCAGAGAGTAGAACTGATGTACACAGAATTTTAAGATCAACAAATCAACTTCTAATATGGAAACAACTACTGAAAACTATAAACACTTGTCAAAATAAGATTCCTGACAAAGCAGCATGAATCAAGCTGTTAACTGCCTTTGGTTTTGACATTACAAGACAAAATAAAATATAAGACTAAAAGCTAAAATATTTCTTACCTGACCAAAAAAAAAAAATTTTGCTCCTGCATCAGCCTTGCCCTTCCCCTAGCTATTGAAACTGTATTAGTGTTTTGAAAGTACTCCAATTTGGGGGAAAGTATATTTTCCTGAAAATTATTTATCAAAAATGGAATTAAATTCTCTCTGCTACAAAAAGACAACAAACATTTATGTTAATCTTACAAACCACCTAAAGTCTTCCACTTCAGAGGCGCAAATTCAAGTGAGACAAACAAGAATTTTCCTTCCAACCTGCATGTGACATGTTCTCACAGAGGTTTGTTGGGATTTTTAAACTACAAAAAAAGGTGAAACTTGAGCAGCATGAAATAAAAGAACAGAGGATGCTAAAAAAAATTATAGACAAGGATGGAATTTGACTTAAAGGTACATAATGAGATGGATTTTTTTTTAAGCTGGATAAAGATCTAGCTGCTAAGCTCCTAAGTTCCCAAAAAGCTCCATGGCCTACTTTCTCCACTTGTTCCAAAGTCACGCCAAAAGGGCCAGGCACTTCACCTGCCCCGGTGAAACAGATTTCCCCAGAGGCTGCACATCAGCAGCCTTCTCTGAGACACACCCCACAGCACAGGCAGTGGCACAGAAACCACGTCAAAGTGCAGCCACAATAAAATGGGAATGTGCGCTGAGGAGCCCTGCCAAACCAAAACCCGGAGCCGCGAGCAGACACCCTCCGTTAATCTCCTCACTGCCATTTCCCCTCTAATCTAATTCACTTCTTCCCAGCATTTATACTGTTTACCTTTTCATGCCTCCCAAAACAGGTAATACAATTCAATTTTTACAGTCATTTTCACATTCCTATTCCCAGGGATGCGATCGCTACCTTGAAAATATTGCTGAGAATTTAAACAAGGTAATAATTTCGGCAACAAAAAAGGCTGCACAGAGATTTTGTATTCTTCTTATACAAATTTGGGGGCAAAACTGAGTTGGCACCATACCTTCCCTGATCTTTGTTTTGCCTAACAGCTTTCTAAATTTAAATGATTTTTCTGAAACTGACTTCATTTCATTTTTGTTTCAAACGCTGTCAACCCATTTATTTTCAAACAAACCCATAAAGGGAATGGTGTGTTTCTCACATGTTGGACTAAATACATTTGCCTTTTATTAATAATGAAAAAAGTTATTTTTTAGCAATGGAACAGAAAAAGCATTTCAAACTACCCCCTTAACCCTCTGATTTAAAAACAAGATTAAACAAAAAGTAAAAAGCCTAACACCAAGATCAGCCTTCTGATAACAGTATGGCCCAAAGAACCTGACGTGTTATATAATGCACTATATGTTTTCTTTGGCTCAGATTCTTTCACCTGTTCTCCCCTGGCATTGCTAGCACTACCAGATGGATCCATTTTAGATTTAATTAATTTACCCTGTCTCCTAGGATTTCCAAGAAGTAAGGCACGGACAAGAACCCTGGTCCTTTCCTTTCTTGGATACAGAAAAAGAATCTAGACAGAGAGAGATTTTCCTTTTAAGAACAGAATACAACATTCACAAATAAATATCTCAGGAGAACACGTGCTGCTCAAAGAAGCTAAAAATAGTAAAACCAACAAGCATATGTTTAACTGGGAACCTTCCTAGAGCCTAGAAGTAACATTATTCTTTAAATCCAACGTGGGTATGGGAACTCAAAAACTGTGTTTGATTTTTTCTTAATGGCAATGAAGCAAGCATATTACAAGTGTCTGCATATAAAGTGAATACTATGCAGTGCTTGTTGAACTAGACAGAATCTCTCCTTCTTGTCATCAGCCTTCATTCCCTCCACCACATTATTTTTCTCTCCTTAAAAGTTCCTCAATATACTACAGGTAAAATTTCATCCCATCCAAATTAAAACTTTTTTTTAAAATTCCTTTTATTCTCTGCTCATGTAAAAAATAAATCTACACAGGAACTTGGATCAGCAGGGCAACTTATAACTACCTGTAGCTCTTCAAAATAATAACTGCCCTAAAGGACTCATAAACTACATTCCCTTCATAAATTTGACAAAAGGGGTGAGTGGATAATTATTTCATCTGCTTATCTTAATCACTAGGTTGCTTTACATGGGCTGGGACAAATCAGTTTTTTGACAGTCCTCCTCCTCTCCTGGCTTTCTCCTTATTATCTGCTTTTACAGCATGAGATGCATGGGGCAGAGCATTGCCCCTTGGCCAAAGCTGGTAAGGGGATCTGGCACAACTAAGCCAGCAAAACCAGCTGGCCTCAGCATACTACAACAGAAAAATAGTTCACATCTTCTAAATTGCTAAGTCAAATTTTGAAGGCACAATGCTCCTTATAGAGGGTGGAATGTTTCACAACCATATCCTGAAGCTCTAATAATGAATTTTCCCACTTGCATAAATGCTACAAAATAACTTAAGCTTTTTAGCCCTCGAAACAGAACTTAAATGATACAGAAGCATTGACACACAGCACAGGAATTAGTTTTACTTAAAATGTATCAATACAAAACACAAACCAACTTGCATCACTTGTAAGAAATGCCAATTCTCCAAAGTCTGTCTCCACAGCAGATACATTGCATCTCTGATATCAAAGCATTTGCACAAAGTTTTAGCTCCAAATGTCACACAACTAAACAAGAATCTTAGGTTTTCACCTTCAGAAGTCCAGTGAGATGCTAACTCAACTACATAATCTAATCAAATGCCTGAAGCCAGAGCACAAACAAAAACAACCTAAAATTAAATTCTGCGGACTATAATAATTATTTTTTAAAATATCTTCTATAAATGTAGCATTTGCTACAAGATCTACATTGAATTAATT
This sequence comes from Zonotrichia leucophrys gambelii, assembly GCF_028769735.1. Lineage (NCBI taxonomy): Eukaryota > Metazoa > Chordata > Aves > Passeriformes > Passerellidae > Zonotrichia > Zonotrichia leucophrys. Next base: position 22,726,163 of record NC_088176.1, read on the forward strand.
TTTTTTTAATTTAAAATAATTGATTTGTAAGGGCTAGGGCTTGTTTAAAAGAATGAATCACAGATGTTCTGAGTAGGGAGGGACCCACAGAGATCACCCAACTCTTCAGTGAATGGCCCATACAGGGATTGAACCCCCAGCCTTGGTGCTAACACTGTACTCTGACCAACCGAGCCAATGTCAGTGGATTTAATCACCTAATACTTTAACTTGATGGTCTCACAAATTAGTAGCAAGCAGCCCAATTAACACAAATAAACCGAAAAATGTAAAACCAGGCATGCAGGATCCAACCCCAATATAATTAAAGGAGCGAAGAACCTATAAATGCACTTCAGCATTTATACCCACAAGACTAATTCAACCCAGCTGCAGGGACTACAGGCCCATGAACACGAGGAGCAGATCAGGTGTGCTGATGGAGCTCCTCTTCCCACACAGTCTCACCTGAAGGGAATTCACCTAACCATGCTGGGAAAGCTGGAGCTTACTTTCAAAAGTTATCTAGCTACATGCTAGAGTCAACAAAACCCTATCCTGCAAAGGACACCATGAAATCAATATTTAGCATGGCAATCATGGAACAACCTCTCTTTTTAAACCTTTCAGCATTCAATTTTTACCTATTAAAGCATTTCTACTCAGTGAAAAGGCCTTAAAACACATAGAAAGGTTTAGGATGTGGAGCTACCACTACCTACTAGTCAACACAGCTGAGGTACCTTGCAGCAAGTCTCACAGTATCAGTCTGGATTTATTAGCACTGTCAAACTAGCACCTCAGGACAGTAAGTCCAGTATTAGAAGACTAAATTAAAAAAAAATCTGCTGTGACAAAACATTTCACTTGCTCTGATAGATTAAATTTGTGTTAAAAAAAGTTGTGATGTAACTTAACTTCAACAGGCATCAGATCAAATGAGGTATGGTTTACATTACCTTCACACCAAATCATAAAATAGATGCAAACACCATAAAATGCAGCTTGGGCATCTTCACAGAAATAATCATGCAATCAGACATGCTCTAAACCAAGCTGGTATGCCCCTACATTTCCGAGCACTCAGGAGCAGCACAGCCAAATGCTGGATGACAGTCTGGAGCTCTGTCAGTCACCCAGTCACCTCCAACACACCCACCCACACTCCTTAAATCAACTCACTCTGAAACGTGACCCTCCTCTCAACAACACTCAGCAACGCCCTGGATCATCATTAATGAAGGATTTTAACAATTAGCAACTCAGGAGGTTTGCTTTCTTGCTGCACCTGATGCAAGTCTGGAGTCCCTTCTGCAGTACCCTTCAGCTGTTGCAAGCAGAAATCTTCAAAACTGATTATTCTATAAAAAGTAAACAGACAAGCCTATGACATTCTGTGTCTGCCTTTTTGTTTAAAAAAGTAAAAAGAAAAGTTTAAAGAACACAAAACCCAAAGACAAAGAATAACATGGACAGTCAATAAAGACAAACGTTTGTATACAGTTTTATTAAAGCAACTATAGCCACAGAAATTATAACATTTTTTAAATGAGAGCATGAAAAATTATTTTTAACCTAATTTTTATTATAGTTATTTCTAAGAGAAATCAGCTCATAATATACATTTTTTTTTATTACTGGGTATGTATCAACCTCTTAGCTAAAAGACAATCAAAATTAAGACTATTAGATGTTAATGCAAGAGACAGTATTGCTTTATGGAGCTTTAAAACAGTACATAACTTTACAAACACTTGACTACCTTCCCCTATATATATATACAGAGAAGCCAGGGGATTAAGTAAACCCAACTCGAGTCCAGAATATGATGTGCAAAGTCAACATTAAATTTAAAAAAAATGTTAATGAACAAACATCTGTATAGAGAAAAAAGTTTTCAAGAACAATACCTCTTTCTGAAATGAACTGAAACTAACTGAAATCAATTCAGATTAAGATCTTATTAAGATCTTAAATAGAAATTTTGATGTCCAAACAGCTATTTCGTGCAAGTGATGCAAGTTCCATATATTAACCTAACTAACTGTTGTGTAAGTTTTCTTTAAAAATTATGCATAACTTAATAACAAACATAATACCACAAATTGGAAATAAGAAGAAGCAGACACTTTTTTCTGTCATTCCCAGAATCATTCAGTTGGCAACACAGAGATACCACAGTTTTCCTATTGTACATATCATCTAGGTTAACATTTAAACTTGATCACTTACATCAAACAGGCAGAGCTAAAGCTCCACATGTTGGACAGCATTTTCCACTTTTATAAATTAAAATTTTATTATATCCTAGGGACGCATTCCAGCAAAGAAACCAAACTTATTTTTGCAAATATCAAAACCGTGACTTTTTTGTTGTTTTCTTTCAAGAACAAGAGATCTGTAATACAAATTCAGCTCTTCTAATAAAAAGACACCAGAAGTTACACATCTAAGGCAGTGTCAAAGGAGGAAAACCAGCATTTAGTCAGGTAAAATTTTGTATAGCTTTAAACCAGAAGCCAGACCCATAAAGGGTGAAAGAAAAGAAGGAGACATAGCTGAGAGTCTTAAGTGATATGAAAATAATGCAAACATAAAGCCAGTAGTCCCCTGTTTCTGATCCTGAAGGAATCAGATGCCTTTAGGTGTAAGTGTAATGTATATATATAGTACAAGAAAACTAACACCAAATGCTGGAAAAACTTCCCATATAATAAAATCAATCTATCAAAAGTGCATAATCAAAGCATTAAAAAGATCCCTCATGGGGAGAAAGGTTTGCACCACATACAGACAGACTCTGCAATATTTTCTCCTACCTAAGCTGTTCCTGTGACTAAAAAGTATAGGAGATTTTTGTTCTTCAGTCTTCAAAACCCAAGTGGAACTTGTCAGCTTCTTTATGAAACAATACTTTTTGTATGATAACCTAGAAAATGTAAGAATATCACAAACCTCCTGCCTGTTGATCTGCAAACTCACTTTCAAAAAAAGCGATGTCAAATCACTTCTAGCCAAAGGATTCACCTCATTTGAAGCACCTGAAGTGCTCTGCACCAACTAGGACCACCATAGCTCACAGAGTACCCCAGTAACCCATTCCAATTGCTGTCCTACAGAATATCTGTGCTTAATCCCACCTAAAATAAATTGAACAGCGTTCATACTAGAAAACTTATGAGATGCTTAAATAAAGAATCATTCTAATACATTTCTCTTTATTTTTTGCAATATTAACGTCACCATTGTCAAACAGGTTTTTTTTAGTCATATCTGTATCAAGGTTTTCCCTGTACTTAAAATAGAAAATTAATCCAACACCAGGAATGCTAATCTCCCTACTACTAATAATAATAGTAATAGCATATTAAAAGTGAGTCACCTTTTTAGTTAAAAAAAAGAAGAGCTAAGCATTAGATTAAAATGTAAAAGATACCATGAAAAATGAATGAAATATACCCAAGTATGCCAAAATATTTAGTCATGATTTTCTTGGACAAAGGGGAAGCAAAACTATAGTATAAATTTATGATATAAAGAGCAATACAAAACCAACATGGTAGACCTGTATTTAACAGTTACAGTGATAAGCTGTTCAGATGGGTGTGTGATGCTGCAGTTGTTGATGAGGTTACAGTACTCCTCCCTATTTCTGTGTCCTAGTTTAGGGTATTTTCTCCACTCTATGTTACCAGTTCTTCAGTTCTGTATTTAACTTAGGTAGTGAAGCTCAGGACATGCAAAAAGGTTTGCAGGACTCAGGGCTGCAGCTGCACATGTGTCTGTTCTGCAGGTGATCCATGGGGCAAGGGACCTCTGCCAGTTCCACTGAATGTGCCCTTACTGCAGTTCTAAACAAAGAGCCAACATTTACCATTGCACACATCAGCTTGCAGGAGAGATGCCCTTATTATCAGCCATTCAAGCACTCAACTTTTGATTCCCCAGGGGAGCCTGGCAGAAGGTATAATTCTTGACTGGAATGGAAACATACCATGTGTGACTTTTAAATATTATGTTTCTAATGGTGAAATCTCAGAAACAATGGCCACAAACCAAGTAAATACAACTTGCTACAATAAAAGAAAAAAGCTTTTAAAAGCTTAAAATGTTAACATTAGGATATTATTTTTTAAAAATCTGATTCATCTAGGACACTCTAGCATCTAGGCCTGAGTCCAAAGCCATTGAAGTTATTATTGCTTCCCTCTATTTCAACAGACCCTGGATAAGTCTCTCGTTTTTGTACCTCTCAAACAGACAAATACACGCAATATATCATCTCAAAGCAAAGGAACTCAACACATTTCAGTGGCAGCACATTCATTTAAACAGAACCATGGATACTATATATGGAAATGAAGTGTTCCTCTCAAAGATGCAAACCCCATGTATTCTCAGGCTATAAATACCACCAGGATTCAAAATGGGCCCTTCCTGACCAGTATGTCTCTGACAGGCATGGAAGAGAGGTATCAGTCCTTCTCATTTACTCAGACCCTGCTGCTCTTCCACCCTCCACTGTCACCCAGGGTGACCTGTGTGTCCCAGACAAAGTGCCCACACTGACAAACCAGGAGGTCTAATTTGGAACTGGTGTATGTAGCCCTGTGTAATTTTGCATAAATGCCAGTGTAGTCTTGTGATCTAACAGAGTTTTGCACTCACTTCCCAGTCAGGCATTGTATTCCTGCAAGGAGTAGGGAGCTGGACTCAGTGATCCTTATGGCTCCCTCCCAACTCAAGCTATTCCATGACTCTAAACCTTCAGCCATGTAGTAGCATATAAACCCATTACAGAAACACAGCTTTTTAAAGTGTAGCTCCTTTCCTTTTGCCACTAAAATCATATGTGCAGGAGAAAAATATTTTTTAACCATTAACACCCACACAAAATGTTTCAGCTATCTTTCCCTTAGAAAACCTCCACAAGCTGCATTCACTGTGCCCTCCTCAGACTTCTGATAATTCACTAATTTTCATACATATAAAATATACACAGTTTTATGCAACGTGACAAGGTATGTTTAGTAGAACCAAAGGGATACCCTGTCCCCCTATTTCATCTAGTGTTATTTTCATGTTTATACCTCCACAGCGACTGCTGCCCTACCAGCTTCACACTACAGGATGCCTTGCTGCTGCTGAACTACAGCCTGATCCTGCTGAGGAATTATCACCAGCCAGCCCTGAAATTCATATAAACTTCTGTCACTCTGAGTTGGATCCCACAGAAGAGCCAATCTCAGAAGGAACGCCTGACTGCTGCTCTGTGCTGCACCTGACTAGAGATTACAGCTTCTTTGCAGGATTTGTCCCAGGAAGGACACTCAATGACTAAGATTCACAGTCCACTTTCTTTCAATAATACAGGACACACAAGTACTATCATTGCTGGTTTTAATTATAATCATTAGATCCTGTCCCTGCAGAGATTATACTCGGGGCTAGTGCTGTCTAAATGTTCAGTGATTCTGTCTCTGGGGCTCTAAACTGCCCTCATTCTGCATTCAGAAATCCCAATGCATCAGAACCGAGTACACGGATCAGTGTTACTTAAAAGCTTTTTGTTTGCTATTACAGGCATTTCTTCTATTGAGCTAAACTGGGGGAAAAAAGTGAAATCTAATGGTTTTCAACCAGCATGTACAGATTTGCAAACATGAGCCTTTCAAGTTCTTTTTGCATGCAGATATTCTCCTTACATGTATGTGTTGCAGAGCCTTGAAAATAAGTATGATAATTTTGGTTGAGAATGTTTGGTTTGCGGGTTAAATCCTTGTCCATGCATTCTCTTTCCTGCATGCAGAAACCTATTTTAGCATGTGTTTATAAAATGTGAAATCCTTCCTAGGCTCCAGAGAGCCAGAAGTACCTTCCTTTGCAGAGCGTGGAAAGCAGCAGCACGCACCCCTCCACACCAGCGCCCGTCTCTGCACGTGGAAACGCCACCACCTGCACAGGGCTGCGAGCACCTCTTCTCTCAGACCCTGACCTCTCCACCACGGCCACCTCTGCACTGGCAACCTGTCTGGGAGGCTCTGGGGGAGGGACTGGGTGCAGAGCACCTGACAGCCATGGGACAGGAAGGCCTGAGCCAGGCTGTGCATGTGACCCAGCACAAAACGCGTTACAGCTCCCGCTAATCCCCGGAGCCTCCCTCCCAGTTGTTCACCACACACTGCTGCCCAGCTCATCCTCACCAGAGCCAAGGTGACGGTTCCACACACAGACTGAAATGAAGGGCTCTCCTGCATTGTCTGCCCACACGTGTCCTCCCATGGACACTCCAACTTTCCTCAACAGATCGCGCCTCAAACCCTTTTCTTTATTTGGGGAGGGTGCTTATGCAGGTATTGCACAGAAACCAACAAGCCTCACCCACACCAGAGCCAGCTTGGAATGAATGCTGCTTGTTTTATGGACAACTTAAATTTTTCCACTTAGAAATTTTCTCAGGCTTTAGGATTCTGGGTTGAAAGTCTTAACTTTTCCAAGGCGACTTCTGCAAATGTTGTATTTCCAGCAAAACCATGGTTTTTTCTGTTCAAAACAAATGGGAACATTGCTTCTACTGAGTAAAAAGCACTGTATAACTTACTATATTTCAAAAATTTGTAGACCAAGGTCAAAGAAGGGCTTTTAAGTTCAGGCTAATAACTGCTACCTATAATCATAATTTCATTTGATATGTGTACAAGTCCTGGGTTGTGGGGAGGAAATGCTCTTCCAAAACACAGAAAGCATCACAAAAAGGATGTATTCTACCTGCCAGAGCCCGATGACATAAGGTCTGTAAGAGGTACCCTTCACTGGGGAGCCAAGGAGCAGCAATAAAGGCTCTGGTGTCACACTCTTCAGAAGGAAACAAATTCCGTTTGATTCTGCACTGACCAGCTCCAGGAGCTGACTGTGCCCCAAACCTGTGCTCTCTCATTCCACTGCTCCTTCTTCATGGTTTTAGAGTTTGTCCAAAGCCACAACAGATAATGACAGCAGAAAATGCCCTCCAGGAGCATAGAATATGTAGAGGCAGATCCATATAATCAAAAGAACTATAGATTGTATAATATGCATTTAGCCCTTCTGTGTACATTAGCATGCATATTTATTTTATTTTTCTGCTGTTATCACAAACAAGAACAGCTAATGTCAGTGTCCAACCCAACGAAGTTTAATCTCACATTCTACTTTTCAAACACAAACAGAAATTAGTTGGTCAAGGGAGAAAAAACAAGCAATGACCAGACAAGTTCTTTAGCAGTATCTAAGCCTTACTAAAAATGTAGATGTAAACACTGAGAAGAAAACCAGCATTTTTCAAGGCTGGTTGCAAATAGACTGTAGCTAATTTTGAAAAATTGCATCTAAAATTATATACCATATTAAACAAGGGCTCTGATAGTAATTACTGTCACACTACATGAAACTGACAACAAAGGTAAAGATTTACATTTTCTGGGCAGTTTTTTTTTTTAAATGCCAATTCACAAAGCAAGTATGGAGCATGAAAATCCTAAACCTTCAACAATCATTTTTAGTACACGATTAAGAGTCATTTTCTATTCATATACAATTACATAAATTAGATACAGAATTTTAAGGGACAATGTTGATGATTCTGTTAGCTGTTTTCATATTCTTGACTTACAGTATCTTGACTTTCTCATCTCCAAGGGAAAAAAAATTAATGAAATTTCATACCACAAAGTAATAAACTGTTTATATCATGGTTTTAAATTCCAGCTTTAAATTAAATGAGTTGAAGAGTGGGATGCTCCAAACAAACCACACTCTAAATCCTTCTACATAGTCATGAAAAGTTTTACATCCCAAACAATCATCAACAAATTCATGGAATACAATGTCATGCTTAGAATATAGCAGGGAGAAAAAAATGAAACTTTTTTGCAGTTGTTTGCAATACCAGATCCAGACATGAGTGTCAGGAGACTAACTCTGAATTATTCACATATATATGTGAATTATTCAATAGGAGGCCACAGAAAGTAGACATGAGGAAGATTTCTTTTAGCTCTCTCACTGGGACTGCTCTTTGTGTAGATAGGGAGATGATGCTGGACAGCCCAACTCCCCTGCAACCTGTGGAGCAGCAGAAGAGGCAGCAGAGGAAAGGAAAGCTCCTAACACGCAGAAAACTTCTTCAATCCTGCAGTAGGAGGAGCTACTTCTTCCAAAACTGCTTTTATATCAGGCCCAATAGAGTCAACACAGCACATATACGAATTCACAGTTCTGTCCAGCAGCCTTAGCAGCTTTTCCCAACTCACCAAGCGAGTATGTGCTTGATAACAGCAAAGTTTCAGATAATTGTTGTTACTTCAGTTAGCCTTTATACCCTGAATACTAGAAAAGTGTTTTGCAATAATTAGTTAAAACTAATGTCCTTGAATACACAGAATTCCCTCCAATTCCCCATTTCATTGTATAAGGAATGCAGGATCAGCCCTTGAAAGTTCTTCTTTGCCAGAGTCTTGAAAATCCTTCTAAGTGGAACAAATAGGATCTAAAAGGAGACATCTATCTCCCCCTACCTGCAGAGCCCTTTATCCTCCTGCCCCAGGGAATGACATTCATGGAACTACTTCAGTCTCAAAGATGAAATAAACTGAAATCTTACAACCTGCCATAGCCATAGTACATCAAACTGTTGGGACTGGAAGTGTTTGAACCCCTCAGCAAAGCCTGTTACTAAACTGCCATATTTAGCCAAGAGGTTTTTAAAAACAATTTGCACATATCTTTCTATACTGGTTAAGAAATGACTGATCTGCTTTAACTGACTGTGTCCCAATGATGGACTATCTGACCAACAGCACCCATCAAGAAACCATGCATAGAAGTCTATGTACAAGCCTCTAACTTTTTACTCTCTCAAGGGAAGAAGCATGAGGTAATAACAAGGTAATAACACACAGATTTTTCTTTTTCGTCAAGATCCCTGAGAGCCTTTGTAGATTCGTCTCGTTCTGTGGAGGCAGAAATGCTAAATACACAACAAAACCAAAGCTTAAGTCTTCACTACTCACCCTTCCTTGAAAATTGACTTTTACTGCTGTAGGAAAGAGTATCTTATTATAACAAATTCATTAGAGCTGTGTCATCATATCTGGCTAGCACCTCTCTAAGAAAGTTCAGGTTTGGTTTTGAATGGAAAAAAAAAGCCTATAGAAAAGTAGTGCTCCCTGAGAGAATTCCTGACACTTAAGGTTGACTTAAAAGCTTTTATTCCTTAACTTTAGCAATCACTCCTTCCATAGACAGGCCAAGCTCACTGTAAGAGTTTAACTTCCAGCTGGAACGTGGAGGTTCATTTAGGCAACCCAAACTACACGACAAACATTAACTTCTCATGCTCTGACTCTGTTCCTGGCTTCCCCTAAATGCTGGGCCCTCCACAGAGCGGGTGTATGTGCTGTGTGTTAGGGGAGGGGACAGGAGAAAGGGGAAGACAGCTCACTGTACGTCAAAGCAAACCAGCAACCTAGCAACCATATATTAAAAGGTGTGTGTGTTTTTGTGGGTGTCTGTGTGCCAGGAATAACTGAAGCAGATATTATTCCATTTGTAATTCAAAAAATGTGAAAAGGGAAGGGGAGAAACTCCAGTTGCTGGTCTATTTTGGGGTCTGTCAAAATCCACTTTCACAACACAGAGTGGTAACACTTTGGATCTCATTTTTCGTAATCAAAAACGAAAGTCTGGACTTGAGCAAGTTCTTAGCTTTGGTTTGAAAATAGACCCTTCAAAGCAGAAACTGAACTTATTTCACATACTATGCTTTCTTCTATTTCTTGCTGGAAATATGCAAAAACCAAAGGGGCAGAAAGGCTGCCTCAAAGACTTCACACTTAGGTTAAGAGAATACTTACAAATGTACAGAATACTTCTAGAGAGATACACTTAATTTAACAAACAGAAATGTCAAAGATTCCCAGGGAATGGAACTAGCTTAAGATTCACTAGAGTGAGAAATTGACCCTTTCAATTTTGCCAAAGTTTCTCATTCCACAAGGCAACTGAGAGCTTAGATCAGGATATGCAAGCTCCCAACCCATGGCATGCGGCCCCAAGGGTGCACACAAACTTGAGATGTGCCCCGTCCCACCAGAGCAGCGCGTCCCTCTCGGACAGGCTGAGTGTCGCACAGCAGGTGTAACTTTCGTGCCACCAGGGGAAAACGAGAAGGGGGAGCGGGGAGGCGCCTCGGGACTGCACCCACCACCTCACCCTCCAGCTACACTGCCCACGTTGCAGCTCCCAGCAGCCCAAGCCGAGAGCAGCCAGCACAGTGCCACCAGCAGCCCTGAGCCACCGAGCCCAGGTGTCCTGCCCTACGAGGCTGGGCTCCTGCTCCTCCTCAGCACCACCACCGCACCAAACCACCACCGGCAGCAGGAGGGGAAGGCAAGGGAAGGGGGAGTTACCTTGTTTTTGACCCCGCAGTGGCAGCAGACAGTCCACAGGTACTTGAGGGTCCTCCACAGCAGGATGATAAACAGTCCCCCAAAGAAAGTAACCATGGATGAGGCGAGGAAAGCCCACCACATGCGCTGTCCGCGGCTATCGCAGGGCACCTCCATGGTCACCGGGATGATGAGCGCATCCATCTTGGGCACATTGACGGGGGAGGAGGACGAGTCTGTGTTGAGATTGTTGGCGTTGATATTGTTACTCATTCTAATGCCGCTGCCGCTGCCGCCCGGGTAGGAGCCGCCGCCGCTGCCATTTGCCATAGCTAACAGCGAGCCGGGCGCGCAGGGGCTTCCGAGAGCTCCTCCCGCCGCCAGCGCCCCCCAAAAAGCCCATCACCAGCCATATTGCTGCTGCTGCCGCCGCTGCTCAGCGGGGAACCATAAGGAGAGTAATAAAAATAAAAAAAGCCCCCAGTCAAAACAAACAAACAACCAAACCAACCAACGAAACAAACAAACAAAAAAAAAAAAAAAAAAAAAAAAAAAAAAGAAAGCAGGTGAAGAAAAGCGACCGCACAATTCCCGGGTCCCTCTCGGGAGCCGACAGGCCGGTGAATTCCGAGCGTCCTCTTTGTACGGCGAAAATAATATTAAAAAAAAATTAAAAATAATAATAAAAATATAGTCTCCTCCTCAGATTCCCACCCCTTCCTTCTCCCGCATACACAGCCCCTACCCCGCCCACCCCCAAAAAAAATCATCCACCACCACCACAAACTGATGCCTCTGAGCGTCTCTCCGAGATACCCAGCGCTGCGACCCCGCTGGCCTCAGCGGGGATCCCTCACTCAGCCTCCACCGCAGATCCTCCCGGAGGTGGTCTCTTATTATTGTTATTAGTCTTTAACTTGTTATCAGCGATACTCAGTCACCCCCTCCCCGCGCACCCTCCTCCTCCTCCTCCTCTTTCAAGTCCAGCCCCTTCCTCTCTTCTTCCCCCCTCGGTGCCAGCAGCAGCCTCCTGTGGCTCCTAATTCATCCTCCGCTGGCCCATCTGTGCGTGCGCTGCCGCTGCCGCCGCCTCCTCGCCCATCCTTCGGGAGCTCCCTCCAGGGCCCGGCTGTCGCTCAGGCTGTTGCTCCCACACGCGCAGCGGCGCCGCCGGCTCCCGCCCCTCCCTCTGTGCCGCCGGGGGACGCGACGGCCCCGCGCCCGCAGCCGCGGCCGCTCCGGGAGCGCATCAAAGGCCCCGCGGGCCGGGGGTGCCGGGCGGGCCGGGGGTGCCGCGCTGCCGCTGCCGCCGGGGTGAGGGCGCCGGTTCAGGCGGGCTCCCGGCGCCCCATGGGCAGCGCTCCCCGCTCCGCGCCCGCTCGGTCCGGCTGGCGGCGCCGCCGAAGCGCCGAGCGCCCGCTCCGGAGGGGACGGCGAGCCGGGAGCGGGGGCTGTGTGCCGAGACGGGCGCTTCACAGGTGGCGGCGAGGCGGTGCCCGGCCGCGCCGGGGAGCTGCCGGTCCAACAAGTCCCGCCGGCCCTGGCGCGTCCATCGCCGCCGCGCCGCGCTCTCCGCAGCCGCGGTGGGGCGGGGGCAGGCGGCAGCGGCCCCCCCGCGCCGGCCGTGCGCGGGGCCGGTTCGGAGGATGTCATGACGCAGCGGCCAACGCACGGCGCAGTCACGGCCCCGGCCCCCGCAGCCCCGCCGGGCCCCCGCGCCCATCGCCCGCATCCCGCGCAGCGCGGCACCGCGGAGAGCGAGACCCTCCGCAAGGGCGCCCGCGGGGGCGGCGGGCCCGGGGCTGCAGCCGCGGGCAGCGGGGGAGGGAGGGAGGAGGGAGCGGGGCGCGCTCGGGGCTCGCAGGAGGCGGTTGAGCTGCAGCAGCAGGTGCCCGGGGATGCGCACGGCGCGGGAGGGGGAGCTGGCATGGAAACGCGCTAAGGGAGCGTGAAATAAACATCGGGGACCGCGGCGTGGGTTTTTCCGCTGAAGGCATTCGTGGCTTGTCTTTAATTGACACGGGCAAGTACTGCAAATGCTCCGCAAACACGCCGTAAATTGCCGCACATCCCAAGAACATTCCTGAATTTAACCCTTAGGAATGTAAATAACAATATAAAATGACACCTTTGGTGAGGATAGGGGTGAAAGTGGAAGCCAGCAAGAAGATCTGGATAGTCATCTCCTACTTAGTTTTCAGATTCACGTTGAAAAGCAGAGAAATTTATACGTCTATATGTGTATTCATTTATACATAAATCAAAATCTCTGTTTGGCACATGGTCTGCTCACTGGGTTGTCTGTACAAAGTATTATGCAGATCCTCTTGACATCTTTCCAAGGGTAAAATACAGCAGGCTTTGTGTGCGTGACATTCCCCCATCTTATCTAGTTGCTATACCAGCAGAGAACCACCATTATGAAATAGTAATCTCTTAACCTTTAGTAGTAGTAGTTTCTGTTTCTGCATCTGCCAGGGGCTTGTTTGTTTTTGTTTTCTACTTAAGGTAATGAGATTTTATGAGTTCCCAAAGCTTTTTATGGGGCTGTCTAACCCTCTCACCCCCACTTTTATCATGCAATAACACCACTGTTTGTCTGACTCTGAGTTTATCATGATGTCTCTTTCCAGTGTGTTCCTTCAAGAGAAGGCTTCCTTTTTCCAGAAGGGTTTAATAGGGGCCTCTGAATAGAGAAAATATTTGATAATGATATGGAAGTGTTTACAGGTAAAAGAAATGCCACATTACTTTTTCCCAGAGAAAAACATTCAGTTACATAGCAGACCTGAAGCAGGCCATTCCTAGGAAACTATTTGGTTGAGAATTTCTAGTGAAGAAAACTAGTCAGATTGAAAAGAAAGTGCCTGTCACAGCTGCCACATGCAAGCCCAGACTGCACTGCCACAGCTGCTGCCCCCTCCCATGGCTTTTCTTTGCTAACCCTCCCCACAGCTAGAATGCAAAGTGTTGCCGTGACAGGATCACACAACCTTGGGTGCTGGGCTCAGAACCTGGTCCTCATGGTCATTGCTCAGCATTCCTGCGGTGAGCACCCTTTTCACAGCTGCACACATGCCTAGGGATCCTTTTATCCATCAGCAAACACCAGGAGTGGAACAAGGGCAGGAGCATCGTAACACAGGCACTTGATGTCTGATCTTCAGAAGTGCTGGGTACTTACAGGCACTCTTACAGCTAATAGAAACTACAACCCTGTGCACCTTGAAAGATGAGGACAATGCACAGCAGCTGCACAGCATATCCCAGGGAAGGCTTTTGCATGGTGGAATTTCTTCCATTCTCTGGCAGATAACAAGAGCTGAGTCTCTGAAGCCATGGCTGTGACATACATCCTCTCTTGCTGTTTGAGAGGGCCCAGAAGGTTTGACAGAGCGGCTGGGGTCTGAAAATACATTTTCTTGCTTTATACATTCAAAAGGTATGAGTTAAAAAGTATTTCTTGGACTCAACACTGCTGCAGCTGAGCAGGGCAGACACTGTTTCCATGAGCACTCCAGATGCAAACAGGATCATTAGGCACCTCTAAAATATCATCCCATAATACTGTACCTCCACATACCCAAGATGGTCCTAAAGAAAAACCCTGACTAAAGCAAAGCAAGTGCACCACAAAATGTAGTCTGTATGTTCAAATTTGATTCAAACATGTTCACACAGAGTTTACTTGTAGATTTGGACAAGGATAGGAAATTTATTGTGATCACTTGTTAAAGGCTGCTTTTAAGTTCTGGTGCTAAAAAACTGTGTATAAACCAACCAACACATATAGGAGTCCTAGTATATAAATTTCACACTATATATCCAGGGGAAAACCTTTTGTTTTATCCGTATAAACAAAACTTTTATTTACATAAATATGGCTCAGTTCTACAAATATTTACTGTGAAACTCACACTGAAAAGTAAATATTGATATCAATTGGGGAGACTTACCTTACCAGTTGAAAGTTTCCTTACTAGGAAATGTCTGCAAAAGACAAAGCGAAGTAGGTAACTTTGAATTTTGTTCATTCATAGGCACAGGTAAAAATGATCCTTAAATGAATATCCCTTCCATTAAATCCCATTTGAGCTTACTCCTTTATGAATAAAGAAAGGCCAGCTTTCCAGTGCAGGCTCTGTAAAGCAGAGTTTGAGAAAGCCCCCTGGGGCTGTATGCTTCATTTACTGAGGCAACAACTCCATTTCATGTTGCCTTCAGATTAAACAAGATTTTCAAGCTCTGCATCCTGGAGAGATCTATTCCAAACAAACAGAAAACTTCAATGGATTTGTTTTCAGATTAGTTGTCTGTTTAATATTTCAATTCCAGAGCTCAAAATTTACTTGGTTAACAGTACTATTTACAGAACAGAACAAACGCTGTGCTGACCTGTGTTTTTCCTGTTCTTACCATGTAGCGTAGTCCAGGACAAAATCATGCCTACTCAATGTAATTCTGGAGGATTTGGTTCCAGAAAGGAGTGTTTTAGCAGCAAGGGAATGACTCCTCTTTATGTAAAACAGTTCCCTCTTGTGGATATTCTGTGCAGAGTATCACAGAAGTATTTAAAATATTCATCAGTCCTGGATCTTTGCAATTAAAACCCCCAACTCTGTTCATCAATTCTCCAAACCCCTTGGCATTCTTGGTTTTAGCAATTACATATGTGAGGAAGAACAAGCTATTGCATTTAATCATAATACAACTTGCCCAGTTCCACATTATCAATAACAAATTATTTAATAAAGTGCAATAAACATAACAAGCTAAATAAAGTTGCATAACTGTACATATATGAGTCAAGAGCAAATCACAGTGGGGCTTTTTATTTTGCTTATATGAGGAAACTTTCCACACATTCCATTAAGAGAAACCATGATTAAAAAACAAGGAAAAGATAAACTCTTTAAAGAAAAGAGACAGTAATGGCAAAGCAGTCAGGGTTTCCAAGGATCCACGTACTAAGTACAGAAGACCAAGAAACTCTGGAATGATAAATCTTTCAATTAAAACTAGAGTCCAGGTGAGTGGCGCAGCTTCCCTGGTGACACAATATTGCACCAGGGATTAATTTGGCATGGCAGTTAGGGGAAAAGAAAAAACCAACACATGAATGGAGTAACAGTGTGAAGATTTATGTGTTCTCTAAATGATGACTACATTATACAAAGAATAAATTTTTTCTTAAGAAGAATAATGTGAGAGAATAAATGTGTACTCCCCAGTTCTTCCTGAAGGCATATATGGTCTAACTGAATCCAGGTAAATGATAGGAAACCTTTGCATTTGTTATTATCTTGAGGGAAATTATATTAAGAAAGGCTGAAAGCCTTTATATATACCCTAAACTTTTTTAGCACAATGTATTTGTTAAATGGTTATATTTAAACCTTCCTAAACCTTGATTTAAGATACAGAGTAAATGTTAAAGAGGCAGCTTAAGGGTCAGTAAAGGTATATACATTCCAAGGTTAAAAAAACCCGAGTTCCAGTGGTTTGTGTCCAACAGCCTCCTTCACATTTGTGTTATCCCTGTAGAATACACCATTGGGTTTTATGTAACATCAGTAGCTGTGGCAGGGCAAGCACTTACACACAGAAATAGCATAAAATAATAATAAAAAGTACTTCTAGTCAGGAGGCTAGATTTGTCTTTCTGAGGTCAGTGGGGCACTTGGTCTTGACTTCAAATGCTGGAGACCCACTATGAACCAGACTCCAGATATAAGCACAGATGTCTTGCATAATTAATTCTGAGCCTCACTTTAATACTATTCCTTACTATTCCTTTTTTTCTTGAGAAAAAAGTGAAAACGAATATATTTGTAGTGATTAGATGGATACTGGAACAAAATCACATCATAAAATAGTTTTGGGATTCTTCTTGCAATGCAAAATGTTTGCTGTCTGAGATGCTGATGTGAAACACATAAGGTTGGATCTACTGTCCTTTCATTAAAAACTCAAAAGAGGAAATTTTAGCTGGAGATTATACTAATATGCACATAACTGTATATTTGCACATGGCAAATTATTATCTTCAGCATTTGCTTTTTTCACAGAATTTAGACAACCTATTTCAGCATATACTAATGGAAAATTCTGTTTAGTTTACTTTCTATCTGCCCAATCCCTATTCAAAGACTGAAGTACATATTTAGCATGATAATATATTGCACACTGTAACAGCTTCTTATCAAAGTACTTTGCAAATAGGAATATATTCAACCTCATCACATCTCTCTGTAACTGTATACGTGAACACTATTCTTGGCAGTGAGGTTATGTAACGATTTCCTTGAATTAGTTAAAACTTTTGTATTGAGATCTATTTTGGCACTTAACCCTGGCAAAATCCTCCAGCTGGCAGGACAAAGGCATACCTCAGCAGAATGCTTTAATGGGTCACCCAGTCATTCAGAGTGTTCATCTGTACTGGAACCCTTGCACTCAATCCAGCCAAATAAAATATTAAAGAAAATCCCTTGTTCACCCTAATCCATATGGTATGAATAGAAATTTAATTCAAATGAATATTGCAAACATCGAGTATTTTCTTTGGGTTTTTTTTTACCATTTTAATAAAGCAATTCTTTATATCCTTGTATTTTGCTTAAGAGTTAGACCCATACATACTTCCTCATTCTTACCAAGCTTCCCAAATCACATAGCTTTTGATTAGATGTGACATTTCTTGCCAATAGGATCACTTCTTACTGGAAAATTAGTATGGTTTATACATTAACAGAATATTAACACGTAGTCAGAATCTGAAAAAATGTGACAGCAAAATGATGACCTCAGAAGTGATATTAATTAAGCCATGTTGGACGGCCTGAGGTCTATAAGTACATTTAATAAATATGAATCCACACACTTACAAGCACTCTTGACTCCTGCAAACCAGAGCCTGTTTATTACTGTTTGTACTAATGAGATTTCCTTCCAGCCAGAAGAGAAGAAAGTAGGAAGATATCAGGATATTCTGAAGACAGAATAGTAGCAGTCACTGTTAACACACAGACTAACAAAGGAGCTACAGAAATAGCAGTCAGCAAAATGGAAAATAAATCACATACGTAAAAAGACCTTTAAAATATGTCTCTTAAAGCAATAGTTCCCCTTCTTCTGAGTGGGCCCTCATGACCTAACCAGAGAGAAGAAGCAAACCTTTACCCTCTACTGAATGGTGATGAAAGAACAGAGAAGTGCAGTAGCGTGCAAAGAACCACTGCAGGGGAGCAATAAGAAGAAGCAGGGTAAAACTTCTCCGTGGTTTGCGTTGGGTTTTTTCAGTTGTATCAAATCAGGACAGCTGCCTCACTCTGCAAACATATCAGTGTAATGCCAGGACTTCTTTCTTTTGGTTTTGTGGAAGCTCTCCAGTTCTTTGTATAAATATTGACACCCATTAGTCATTCCAGATAGGCCCAGAAATTTCTAATGGAGCAGTACAGCAACTGTTATAGCAGTGCAGCAAATATATATGTGTGTGTGTGTATATCTATATCTGTCTCCTGTGTGTTACATAGCTGTAACAGCACAGAGCAGTCAGTGTCCCCCAGTTTCCAAGTGTTCATGCTGTGGCCATAGCTACTATCTACAAGCACAGAGTTCCAGAACTGTTCAGATATTGCCATAGTGATCACAAAGACAAATACTAATTTTTTTCTAATGGATTTAATTTGGAGAACTAAATATTTATTACCTCATCTTTTATTTTCCATTCTTTTTAGAAGAATTTTCCATTCTTTTTACAAAGTATCTTGCGTACTGGGCTTGTGCAGGCCAGGTAGCTTTATTTGCTTGCTTCTAGGAACCATCTGGCTTTGACTCTAGATCCTTCTAAGGCATAACTAAAAGGCTATGGAGGGAAAAAAAGCATCATTGTAAAATATAAACCCGCAGATGCCTGTTTGCATTGGATGATTCTTTTTTAAGTCCATCAGCCAACTTTGCCACGTGGCGCTGGCAGTGAGTCACTGCTGTCAGAGTCAGAGCCCCTACAGTGGAAGCTCCACCAGTCATTCCCGAAAGCAGCCACCAGCCTTAGCCTACTGCAGGGCTCCGAACTCTATTGGGAACAGTTTGAGAGGTTTGGGGAGCAAAGCAATAGCAGGACAGTACTGCTGCTCTGCTCCAATCAGGCCAAGGGAAATCTTCATAAAAGTCAGCTAAATGTAAAAACCAAGAAAAATGTGAAGTGTGTGTGTGTTCTGAAACCAGCCTCTGAGAAGAAGAGCCCTGAGCACTAGCTAATTTCAAATCCACAGGGTGTAAATCTGCTTAACACTGAAAAATCAGACATCAGACATCATACTAAAACTGTAAAGGGGAGACCATATGTTTACAAGCAGCCATGCCATTTTTTTGCAACTCATTATGACACTTACACTTTGCTCTCCCCAGGATGTATTCACATTTAGGAACGTGGTGTTTATTTTTGACAATAGCCTCAACATAATTCAGGAAGAGCAGTGTTTGCAATGACCTGCTTTGCTTTCTTGTCTCTCACACTTGTCTGGAGGTAAATAGCTGAGAATTGGCAATTTTCAACTGAAAATAAATTGGAACAAAATAAGTCTTTCATTATCAAACATCAGTCCATACAGTAAGGTTTGAAAAGCTGAATCTCACCATAATCAGAAGATGCTAAGACCCTTTTTCTCTTCCCACTACGTAAGCATATATCCACCAAAGAGTTTTTCCAATAGGAGGATGAGATAAAACACATTTAACAGGCAATCCTGCGAAATGCTGAGCATTCCTGCTTTGATCCAGCAAAGCATTTAAACAGGTGTCTAATGTTATGCACAAGTAATCTCACAGAATCCTGTAACCGAGTCACATGTTTAAAATTAAGCATGTGTTTTAGGTCCAGGGTGACAAGGCTCGACACCTTGTATGATTAAGTGACTAGTAAGCTGAAGAGGTTGTGTAGGAGTCATGTCCTTAATTGCTTGCTGACTTCATCAGCATGTATATCTTACTGGGGCTGTATTTGCTAGCATGCAAAAGGTCACCTTTAATTCCAGAATTAATATAGCTTTTGCATTTTCTTTGCTGTTTGGAACTATATGTTCTTCGATTAACAAAATAATAAAAAAAAATACCCAATTTAGTCAAAATTTTTGGAGGATTAATGATTAACTGACTTTTTTATACTCCTAATAAAAGATAAATCTATGAAATAGCATTCTAAAGACATGATTTTCTGTTTTCTCATGGATAGATTCAAATACGTCCCCTCACAACTCAATGGTGCTGCTGAGGCTCAAATATGTATCATTAGTCACAGATAAGTGTCAAATGTCAGAGCTCTGCTAATGCAGCAGTCTTACATGCAGTACTAAGCCTGCAGCAAGCTATCAAACAAAATACCCTCAGGCTGAATTCAAAATAGTTGAGTTCAAGGCCAAAATGAAAGCTGCCTTAAAAATGAAGTATTTTCCAGCAGCAATTTTTTTTCCTGTGCTAAATTCAGTGTAATGTTGGGATACCTAATGGCAACTGACATAAAGGAAGTGCAGTTTTCACCTTCAGTTGCAGCCTCTGGGCAATATAATAATGGTAGAATGAAGCTTTATTGACTGAATAGTTTCGTATGCTGAACTCATGTTCGTGGCTTTAATTTAATCTGATCTATGGGCAGATGCTAATTTCTGTTTCCTCTCATAAGCTAATTGTAATTTCACCTATGGTCAAAACTATGATAAGTTATTTGAGAAGAGGCATGAGTTGTTTGTGTCATGCAGTGGGTGCAGCTTTGCCTTTGAATACAAGTCTGTAGCTGCATCAATGAGGGGTATACGTGGATATCTAATAATAATTCACATGTGCATATCTAACAGTAGTTAGACACAGGGTAATTTTTAATCAGTGGAGCGATATCTTTGGAGAAAAGCATAATAAAGTATTTTCATAAATGTTCACAGGCAGATATTCTGCAGATAATTTTTAATTGTTAATTAACATGAAGATTTAAGCAATGGAATACTGAATTGTATTTGACTGTGAGACACATTGAACACAAACCTTCCACCTATTCACCATCTCAGTCAAGCCCCATTCAAAGTCTCTGATAATACACTCCTATGATTTTATGACTTTATCTCACACAACAGGTTTTCCCAGCGTCTCCTCTCCTAAAAGGAAGTTCACTTCTATACATTTGAGAATACTTTATTGCTCACCTGCCCTCAGCATGTTAGAAACTGATCTATGCAGTCTATTGACAACTGCAATGGTTAGAACATTTCTAATGTTTACACAGGTTTATGGAACTTGAACTTGATCTGTTTTTCATTAATTGTACCTATTTAAATGTATATATAATATGTATTATATGTATAAATGTGTATTATAAAGTATTGCTTGGAATTATCAACTTTACTAAATTTATCATCAAGACTTTTTTTCTCTGAATGTCCACAATGTCAAATTTCTAGTGTTTTCTTTTTGTGTCAAGAAATGGGTAGCCTAGAACTTTTCAAGGTCTGTGAAGAGATGAAGCTGTATAATCATTCTATGTCTCTTAGGATTGAGGCAGGTGAAATGCAAAGCCATGTAAAGTGTTTATCTCACAATTAAAAACTCCCATTGTTTTAAGTGCTAGAGAACCCTACAGCTATATTAACATTATGTTACTTAGAATAACCAGTACTTCAGTGATATAAGTGTGGTTCTGGAGAAGCTCTAGCCATACAGTATTCATGCCATGTTAAAACAAGAAAAATTAAATTAGAATTTCAGGGGTACTTTTGTCCCATGGACAAAACCAGCTTACTACTAAATTGCTTTCCTAGAAGGAAATGCACCCTGCTTACATAAAAACGCATTCATAAAACACTTCATCTTTTGTTTCATGAAAGATTCAGCTTCTTATAGGCAAGTAATTATGAGTAAATTATTAACTAACTTCAACAGAGCCATAGGACAACAAAAGTTTGCCAAGGGCAGGTTAACATTAATGTAAATAAATACTATTTTCATAGACAATATTTAGGCAATATACTTCATTCATTGTGCATTAGGTTGGTGCCCTTTCAGTGACAGGCACTGGCAACTAATTAAGATGTGTTTAGATCCTAATTGATGTGTCAATGCAACACACTTCTGTACGCATTGCATGAATCACAAAGTAAAAGATTTACCCAGGCTTTATCCCTATCAGTAAAGACATAGATTATGTCAACTTTTCTTCTTAAAAAAGAGGGCTTATACTGCCTTTTCTCCTGGATGGTACAGTAAGTGCTTTCTAACACAAGCTAAAACATACAGCCAACCTTCCTCCATGTTTTAACTTCTCTTTTGAGAAAAAATCCTGCCTTCCAGACTAATAAATTCAGTATTAACCATTTTTAAACATGGAGTGTAACCTCTTCAGTGTTCTCTGGAATAATACCAGGTTTCAGGAAATACTAGAGGTAGAGCTATTTCTTCTTTGGACAATCAGAACAGATTTGCTTACCTTCTTCAGCTTGCTCCAGCTTCTTCAAACCTACCAGATCTCACCTTGGACCAATAGTTCTGCAGCACAGTCTAAGAGTAATAAAAATATCCAAATTCAATAGCTTTTTAAACTCTCCTTGATGAAGAATGAGATCTTTATGAACTCAAGGTACAAAGGAAAAGATATTCCTTACTGAGGATAAAGCTGTATGTGAGGAATCAGTGCTTTCAAATGCTTCTGCAGTGTGATAGAAGACAGTCCTACCCTTAGCCCTGAGTGGGAACACACCAGGCAACATCCTGATGGGGACAGGGGCTTCATGATGAAAATGGCCACTGAAGGCAAAAAAGATATTCTAGTCTGAGATAGGGCTTTGAAGTAGCTGGTTACAGAGGAAATGCCTGGTCATTTCAGCTGCAGTCAGATATTTTTTCCAGTTATTTTCCAGTATTTTGAATATTTAGACTGTCTTCGTATTAAACTTAGATCCATTGGATGTGGGTCAATGCACACACCATTTCCTGTTATATGCCTTATATCTCTTGTATAATGGGTACATGTTCTTGAAAACCAGACAGAGGCGTTTAAATCTCTTCTAAACCAGGCAATGTAACTATTAGTAGAAAGTACTACAGATGGCTGACTAATTGAACCATGGAAAGCATTATCACACCATTCCTCAATTTAGAACTCATTATTCATTTGACTTCAATCTCATTTCATTACTGTTATAATTCCATATAAAATTAAATTGAGTTTTAAACTTATCCACCTGAGTGAGGTCATTTTGCAATCGTCCGAAGTATACCTCACTTCCAGCCAGTCCTACCAGACCACAGAAAAATCCCAGTTTTGGGATTTTTTTTGCTCTTTTTCTGAGGGTTTGGGATTGTAGCTTAGTTATTAGAGCAGAATCACTAGGCCAAGATGCACATGCAGCCTTTGCTCTGTGACCTTGAGCAAGTTACTTGCTCTCCACGGGTCCTGTGTTTACTTCTGTACAAAGTATATTGTGGGGGGTAAATATCTCTACAGCACTTTTAGAGCATTAGGTGAAAGGTCCTTTAAAAGCTCAAAGTATGACTTATTAATAATATATAAGCACATATCTTTCCAGGTTATGTCTCAGGCATCCAGCATGGGGATTTGTGCAAAGCTGCATGTCTTCTCCAATAAAACAGACTAGAGCAGCTACTTATTTAAAGTTCTTTTGCACCAGATTAACTAAATGCCTGAGAGAATGATACTAGGTCACCTTCTTAAAATGGCCTGAATACCAGCAGAAGATTAAGAAATGGTGGGAGTGACTATATTTTGTTACACTGAAAGCATTACAAGCAAAGTGTACATGAGCAAAGTGACATTCACTGACAGATTGAATTGCATTATGATAAACTAAAAATGGCAGAGAGGCTCAGACCTTTGGAATAATAACTCCTGAAGATTTTCCATTTTGATAATCAGTTGATTGACAGAGGGTACAATGAGAAATGGCTATGACTTTTAGTTTGGTAAACAGATGTTTTGTGATCCAACTTGGTTTCACCCCAACACCAATGGTGTTACAATCTGCACCTCTCCTAATTTTCATGAATCTTGGATCATTCTTTTTAAAAGTGCCAAACACTCAATTTCCCAGCAGTGGCTCAACTGCTGTAACCAAACCCTCACCATACCAGACCATACATGATACAGGAGCACAAACTAACTCTCATGTGGCCAGTAAACTTACAGTACCACCCTATTATTAACCATTGCTGGACTTTGTTTAACATCATATGTATTAAAATATAGTTGGAATTCTGAGGTTCTGAAGGGCTTAATACCATCCATTTATTCAGCTTCTCTTTCCTGCTGAAGTATTGTAATGTAGAGCATGAGCGTGTGGGTGCTTTAATAGCATTGGCAGTAATATGCCTATGTGTGTGTATTTTTTGAGTTTTGTAACTAAAGACATTAATGCAAATGTATCTTCATTTAATGTGTTGTAGTTTTAATATACTAGAGGATCAATTTCTAGCCTTATATTTCACACTGAATGGCAGCTTTTTAATTATTTTTTAATTTGTCTGTTGTGAAACAAAGTGAGAGGTGAGAGTAAACTTGGTAAATGGCCAATACCAACACAGAAAGAGAAATATTTTTTTTTCTTCAGGCTAGTAACATCCAGCTGGGAGTGAAACCTACTTTGTCAGTACAGCATGAGCTAAGCCAGTCAGTCATTGGCAGCACGAAACCAGGTCACAGTGGTCTACAGCGATCCTGCTGCTGGATCGTGCTCTCTAATGAAGAATGAACATGGACAAAGGTACAAACTGCATCAGCAGCAGCAGCTGGGTGAAAATGAGGCTTAACTTCTTATAGGAACCAGATGGTGGGCTATTAGAAATCGTCTAAAGCTGCCCTGGAGTGGCAGGAACAGGCTTGAGTTCCTGCAGCAGGCAGGAACTGAAAGTATTAGTGTAAAGACTTTGTCAGATGAACATGTTGAGGCATTCATTCCTAATGTCTCCTTACTTCTATTATAAATTTCAAGGCCATGAGCAGAGGAGAAAGATACAAATTCTAGAAACAGATGGAGAGTCAGTGAGGCATAGAAATACAGGTGCTATACGAACAGATGGAGTGAGGGGGAAAAAGGAAAGGAAAAGTGCTAAGTCTGAGAGGTGCACAAAATTCAGCAGGTGTATAACAGTTCAGTCTTGTAGGGGGATTTGGAAATTAATTACAACACTTTTTTCTCAGATAGCTCACTCCTTCCCACAAGAGACACTAGTTTCTTCCCTACTCCGCGTGCATTAAAACAAATTGACTTGTCCTTGAATACATCTGACTGCCAGGAGTTTTTAAGAAAGTTATCTTGTGACAGGGCTGAGCCAAATCTTATTAAGAGTCGTTATCGCCTTAATATAATTGTAATTCCTTTTTCCCAACTCTAAACCATATTAGTTTACAGATCAATGTTAAAAACAATGACAAATCTGGCTCAATCCTAAAGCAGACATTATCACTGTCCAAAAAGATGATACCTGTAGAGGTATTCAATTTGGTAAACCATCTGATAAACTTTGGCTGCATTCACCAAATCTCAAATCCAACATCACCTTCCCATTACACAACAAAACACGATGTCAATGTCTGACATGAATTACATCAATTTCATTTTTGTGGTAAAAAGACATACAATGGCTGTTATTTATCCCAATAATAGTTGTTTGATGACTTAGACAACTTGGAAAACCTAAATTCAAAATTACAATACGTTTCCACCCTGCCCTTACTGAGTCAGGGAAATGTCACAATGTTCTGTAGGAGAACTTGCTCTGTGAGACCTGCAAAGTTGAGCTAACAGGGGTCCTGGCAGGAGCAGAGATTCAGAAGCCATAGCCTCCATGCCCGGGCTTAGCTAGGGAGGCAGCCTCCCAGCTGGAGATGAGCACAGGGCTGAGCCCCTTCACATCTGAGAACCAGTTCTGTGATTACCCATTCAACTCTGATGAGAATGCATGTGTGCCTGCTCTCCTAGGGGCTCACGTTTGAAATACCTTCTTTGGACAAATTAACATTTGTAAGCAAGGCATGGCTTTTTTTTTTTTTTCATTTATCATTATGCTTTCTTCCTTACCTTTTGAAAAAAGAGGACTCAATACTCCAAGCATTGCCTACTGAATATCATTGGTCACAAAGCTCTCATCTCTATTTTTGAAGAAAATCTCTGGTTATTTCCTGCAGTAGCATGTCTATTTGAAAAATAGGATTGCTAGGAAAGATTATTTATCATTTTCTCATTAACTCCAAAAGCCAGAAGGAAAAATGTCTGTTATGTCAACTAGGTGTTCTCCCTTTCACACATTTTGCAATGTAAGCTTTGCAGATCATGCATACTTTGATTGGTTCCCTCCTCTGTGGCAGGAATGGGTTCCATTTGGAGGATTACTTCTTGAGCTCCAACAGAGGCCTTAGAGTCAGGATTCATAATTTCAACTTCTGTGTCTTGACCAGAGAAACACTTTTGTGCAAACACCAGATGCTCCCATGGATACAGACATTAAGCAGTGTCAATGCTCAGTCCTTTTCTGGTGTGTGATCAGAAAAAATGTGAGCAAAAGGCAGCAGAATGGGCTGGGACCACAAGGTGGCATTGCCATGGCTGCCACCACACTCATTTTCTTTATGTTTTTTGGGCTGCTCTATAGAAACCTTTGCTTCACCTTTCATTCTAGGTTCAGATTTGTTACCTCTGTTAGCTGGCTGTAGTTATCATTGCTTTGCATCTGTTTGATTGCTTTGCATCAGTGTTTCATCATAAAATCACAATGATATCACAAAGGTCTGCCAGCTGGCTGAGAAACAAAGTTGAATACTTATTAGATTTTGAAGGCAATATGCAATAGGTCACCATTTTAGTAGATTTATGCCAGTCATGTAGCCCTACTACATTGAGATGTCTTATAAACTATTAGCTTTGGGAGCACTGCAGGATAAGGCATACATTAAGCAGATTAAAAACAAATAGGAGGTGGTGAAAGACAATAGCAGCCATTAAAGGAAGGATCACAAGATCTGTTGGACAGAGTCAACACTCTTAATAGGGAATCACTCTTGCACAAAATTGAGCATTTGAGCCTGCTGCAGTGGTATTCAGAGCAGCAGTGAGAAGAAATCTGTCACTGGCCACCTTGTGAACTAAGAAATAATTCAGTGCAAGCAGCCACCAGTACCACAGGCACTCTTATCCTGAAGAAACCTTTCAAGGAAAGTATCTGAAAGACATTTGTACACTGAGATAGTAAAATAACAGGTCCTAAAAATCCATACAAGTATTGTTACAAAATCCTTATCTTGTTTGGCTAGTATATTTAAAGGAATTTATTTTTTGACTTATACAGTACATTCAGGACCTGAAGTCTCAGACAAAATTTTGACTTTCAATATTAACTCAATTATCAGAAAAGTATTCTGTAGATAAAAGAGACTTTGTCTTCTGATTCCAGCTGCTTGTTTTCATATAACACAAGAAGCAAAGGGAGCAAACTCACAAAAATAAAAAGTAAGAATTTTTTTGTACTCATGAGCAAATGCACAGAAGAACATGTATCAAGTCTAAAGTCAGAAGCATGACAGATGCACCCAAGGTCTTGCTGACATTGGCAGCCTTACAGGGGCAATCTGTATAGAAGGACAACATGTTCCTGAGCAACTCCTTCTAATGAGGTAGGCGTAGAGATTGCTTCCTTTAATATCTCTGGCATGAAGTTTTGAGGTTCTTGCTTATGAATTGAGCACTGCAGAATCATTGGAGAAATAATAACAATAATAATGATAATAATAATAATAGTTGTTGTTGTTGTTGTGTTGTTGTTGTTGTTATTACTACTACCAGGTTGATGACAGGTCCTGAAATAGATCCTCAGAATCCTCCTGTATATTCGAATCATATTTTTCTTTTCCCTCAGTTGGAAACAATGCCACTTAATAAAAGGCTCAAAAGAGTCTTTATCATAAGCATTTTACCATTTTCCATGAGAATGAAATTATAATGGAGAAATCATACAGGCTGTGAAAAGTAATCTAAAAACTAATGTAATTAAAAAATACCATGTAAAATATAGAGATGTTCATCTAACACTTTTTAGTAAGGGATGTTCCCTAAAAATCTTATTTAACTTCAGGCCTGCTCATTCTTTAAATATGTAATTCCAAGACATAGTGGTTTTGGTTTAGTAGGTAAAAATCAATAATATACTGTATTACATGAGAACTGGATACACTAAACATGCTTCATTTCCTTAGGAACTGGTTAAATGCATAGCAGCTGGTAGGTCATTACAAATAATGGAATCCTGTATTAAAGGATGTGGGGCTAATAGTCTGTGATGATTCTATGACTGTGAACTGAAAATCCTGTTGAAACACCCCAAGAGGAAGAGTCATGCAATGTGAAAGAAGTGGCTTTTGAATATCACCTACCCTACTTCTTGCAGTGGTAGAATGAACCAGGCTCATGGGAACCCCTGCCTACTAATTCAAGGAAAGTTAGGGTAAGTTTTCCTCTATAAGAGACTTAAAATGCTTTCTGGATCACAACTAGCCCATCCTTCATCCCCATGCTCTTACACATGGGTTCTTACACATGCTTTTTATTTCTGTTTTTGTGAATGAAACAATTACCCAAGAAAATGGCATTTTTTCCTTTCTCTCAACCTTAGGAATAGGTTTCAATAGGGACCTTCCCTTCCTATTAACCTTAACAACTCTTTACCCTATCAACACATAGCTGAAATCTTCCCAGATTGAACATTGCATTCCTCTAGCTCTAGTTTTAAGAACAAACTGCACTTTTCTGGCCAAGTGAACTCATGCAGAGTGAATTGCTGGCATGAAAGGTGCTGTTTCATACTTAATTGCAGTAATTGCCTTTGAAACACAAAGTTCAGGGTTTTCTTTTTCCATAAAAATCTTTGATTCTTCCCTTTTGCCTGAGTTTTCACATCCCTGATAAATAAGGATTTTGGTAAGTATTTCTTCCTAGAATCCTGATTGGAATGATGCATTAAACATACCTACATATAAAGCATAGCTAGATGTTTTATCTGTTTGTACTATAATGGAATTTGGATGTCCTAATCAGGATGAATCTCATTGGACCAGATACTGAAGTGCTTTGTAACTACCATTCATGCAAAAAAAGCTCTATTTTGCATCTCCTTTTTTTTTTTTCCATGAGCTTACTAAAGAAATTGGATACTTTAAAACAATATTTTATGGTATTTTTTCTCTACCCATAGCTAGAGAAAAGTTCTTTGGGTTTGTAACTGTAATGTTTTCTGTGATGTTTGTCATTGTGGTATCTGCATCTTTCATAAACAGCTAAGGTATAGGCTGCAGTGTTTCTGATCATTTATGTACCAACTGTAAATTTAAAATGAACCTGATGTGGTGGCATTTTCACTTGTGGAAATAAAATTACACCTAAAAAGGTAGGTTTGCTTCAGCTGTTCTTCTAAACAATGAATTGAATAAGGAAGAATAATTGTACTTACTGCCCAGACTCAGCCCAAGAGATGATGTTACATGTCTGAAG
Organism: Zonotrichia leucophrys gambelii; assembly: GCF_028769735.1. NCBI lineage: Eukaryota > Metazoa > Chordata > Aves > Passeriformes > Passerellidae > Zonotrichia > Zonotrichia leucophrys. The sequence goes on from NC_088176.1 coordinate 22,755,111, forward strand.
CCTCCCTGGAAGGCAAAACTGAACCCAGAAACAGAACAAAATAGAACAAAACAGAACAAGTGCAATGCCTGTGTGACTCTGTGCAGGGTCTGGAAATCACCTGCAGATGAAACAGACAGCCCCACTTGCCCAAAAACTTTCTGGCACTCAATTCAAACTAACAAATATGTATTGTAGCACTGCAGTGCATCTTCTGTGTTTTGGCATGAAAACTGGATGTGGACACCTCAAATCAGTCTTTTCCTTTTCAGGCATCCTCTTTAGACCTGGAAAAATACAGCTCGATTATGAAGAAATTGATGGATATTTTGGGCGTTTTTGTTTTGGGGTGTTTTTTGGGTTTTGTTTCTTTTTTTTTTCCTTTGGGGGGGTTTGTTTTGGGTTTTTATTTTAATTTTGGTAATTTTGTTTTCTAATAACAGTAAAGATTATGGTTATATTTCAGCGAATAGAGTAAAAATTGTCAGCTCTTTTCATAATGCGCAGCAGAATCAGCTCAATTGTATTAAGGTTATTCTTTCCACAACTCATGAATCAGCCACTCATGTTTTCATTTCCCTATGAATTAAAATATCATCATTTCAGTCATCATTTTTAGCAGCTATTCCTTTTTCACTACTTTTTGCATCCAATTCAAACCTTCACTGGAACAGTTGCTCAGCAAACAATCTTCCATATGTGTGTCCTTCCACATAATAATAATAATAATATTAGTTTTAGTTCAATCCTTCAGCCACATCTCTGAGTAAATGGGAGAGCTCCCATTGGGATGACCTGTGTTAACACTGCAGTGACTTAAATTGTGTAATTCATATGCTTCCTGGCATTAGGAGAGGCATCACCATGTGCTCAGGGCAGTCATATGGGTAACAGGATCAACGAGGTATTTCAATCTATGTGACACGAATAGGCTTCACCAAAATGAGCGAAATACCGGCCTTATAAAAGGCAGAGCATGGATGTCATGTTTATTTTGTGCTTCGGGCTCGTGAGCTCTAATTAGCTGTCAAGCCAATTAGCCCACAGAGGCCTGCCAGAGTCCCTGCTGTAGGCCCAGCGCAGGCAGGCGAGCCGGGCCTGAGCAGCTCCGGGAGCTGTGGGTGCTGCTGTCCCTGTGACAGCGACAGGGACAGGGACACCCCCGTGTCCTGGGGGCTCAGCACTCAGCCCCACAGCTCTGCCAACACCACAGCCCCTGCTGGGTCAGCCCCCAGCACCTGCAATGTGCTGTGCACTGCATTCCCCTTTGCTGCCTCCTATTCACTGCAAGAGTCCCCAGCTGCTGAAGGAAAGGGGCAGATTTCGCCCTGCGTTAATTCTTCAGCTGAGAACCAGCACAGGGTTTATGTTTCCCTTAAACCCTCAAAACAAGGATTAAGTGTGACTTCACTGCTGTTGGCCTAGCTGCTTCTGTCAGAGAGGTGTGAAATTCATCTGGACTGATCATAGCAAAAATATTTTAGTCTCCTTTTCCAACTGATATTAAAACTAACTTCTGCATAAGGAAACTTTTTCAGGAACAGCTGCAGCTGCAGTAGCAATAGATGGGGAGACAGGAGAGCCCTTAAATTTTACAAGGTGTTTTAAGTTCTCTGAGGCTTTGCACTGTTTTAGGGTGATTGTGCTTGTTCCATTTTGAGAACTGCTCAGATTTTTGGCCTTTATTAGATTTTTGTATTATGCATTTTATTATATTAAGATAGAACTATAATTCAGTTATAATCCCTTTCTCGAAAAGCTAAAATTCAAAAATGAAAATTATTAACTCTGTACTGTTAAGTCTTTCTAAATGAGGCTTGGTTATTTATCATATCACAGTAGAAGCAGTAGTGTCCTTTGCAGTGTGTGAGCATAAAAATATGGGTTTTTAGATGATGTTTGTTTATTCCCTAAAGCTAACAATCATTTAATTTTTCGGTAAAATCAGAGCAGTTACATAGATAGCCCTGAGGCTGAATAGTAACCACCTAAATACGACTCAAGGGGAAGTTGCTATGACAATGGCTTCTGAACAGAGTAAAAAATAGAAAAAAAAAAAAACCTCACCACTTGCTTATCAGAAGAAAAGTATGACACAGAAGTTGAGGTCATCCTGAAATTAGACCCCCTGCCCTAAAGCTTTCAGTAAAGCTTTAACAGAGATTTCATGAATCCAAGCCTTGCTGTGACCCCCAACATCTGTAGAAAAGTAAAAGTATGAGAAATATTCCCTCACTCACAGTTGGAAAATAATGAGACAGCCAGGTAAGCTGCACAAAGGAACAGAACCAATAGAAGCCAAGCAGTTAAGAATACCAATTCTCAGTTCCATTCAGACACCCCATTTGTGCATCTTCCTCTGTAACTCCTGTGCACTGGCATGTGTAGAAGAGTTATGTAGAGCAGTGCTGTCCTACACCCGAATCTGAAGCCAGTCAGCTTTCCCTATCAGGGCTCCTTTAACATCTACCCAGCTTGAGATGCCTGGCATGCATCACTCTGAACATGTGAGCTGTTAATTACCACAGTGCAAGATTTCCCTTGGAGGAGAATTCCCATGGTGGGATTTGTCTGCAGAGCCTATTCTGTGCTACTTAAGGGACAGCTGTTACAGCAGATGAGAAAATCTGAACACAAATTGAGACAAGCACGCTTTGATATGTGGAACTGCTCTTTTAGAAATGCCAAGAGGTTTGCATTACAGCATGGCTGCAGGGGTGGGGCTCCTATGAGATCTCCAGGTCTGCATTTGGCAAACAGTGCATGCTAACTCAGCTGAGGAAAGTGGCTGCTTGGATGTAAACCTTACACAACCCATGTTTTTCGAGAAGGTAAAATGTGCCACCAAAAATATTGGTTTCTGAAGGTAAACAACATGCTGTGTTTGGGTTCCCTCTGAAATGGAGACATTGACTCTACTGGTTTAACACTGATGATTAGCATAAGGTTTCCCAGAGTGTCTTCACTTCAGGATGCAAAACCTGTGACACTGGCAGAGACAACTCCTGTAAACTCCTCTGAAATCAGTTCAAGGGGTCTCATACTAGATGCCCAGAATAAGAAGGAGCCCAACTGATTGTTCATTGCTAAATTTCTGGACATTTTTAATTACTGATTTGTGCATTTTCTGTTCAAGTAAAGAATGGTCAACACAATTCTACTAGAAAGAATATCCAGCTGAGGCACTGGGCCATCAGCATGTTCCCTCCAGGCAAGATCCTCTCTCTGCTTCAGCCATACTGAATTATATTTTGTAAAAATAAGCATAAAGACAGTCTTACCAGCCTACATGTAAAAATCCTTTTGCTAATTTTACACAGATCTTGATCCATTGATTTAATGTCCTTTAGACATTGATTAGTTTAATTGGTTAATAGCAGTGGAAATGCATCCTGAAATATTATTTTGACTTTCAAATTTCAGGAGCCTAATGCTCCACTTTGTGCTACAAAGCAGGCTTTGCTGTTGACCCAGCACATGCAGTTTCCCAGTCAAGAGACAACCAGCTTTTTATGAATTATTCCTGGTGTATAACCTTAATCCATGCAGGTGTCAGGATTTCCCTGCTAATCCTTGTGTGTTAAGCAGTAGGTGGTCGATGGGCTGTTAACACAAGGCATAAGTGGCTGTGACAGGTCTGTTCAAAAGCGAGAATCTTAGACTTTTCCTCTCCACTTCTGCATCACTCTGCCTCATGGCAGAGCTCCTCACACTGGCATTTTTAATCTCTCTTGACCTGCCACATTTAGGAAAAAATGTAGCTGTAGCACCGGTGTATGTATGACCACATAAGATAAAGAAAAGGCAGTCCCAGCTGGCCAGAGTCACCCCAAGCTCTCAGGCAAAGATCTTGCCTGACTCTTTGCACCCTGCCTCCCCTCCCTGCATGCCTCTAACCAAAGGAGAGATGATATTTCTGTGCCAGGCAGGCAATTACGGCTTTCAGCCACATGGCTTTCTCCCAGCTATCGACCACATTACTTTCAAAACAGGAGAGAGTCAGAAAATTTATGTCCCCAGTTTAGGCTCAGTCTTCAGTTTGCAACACAAGCCACACCAACCAGAGAGCACATCTCAGGTTAATGACAAATGCTCCACTTAGAACAATTGCTCAATATATGCTCCCGAGGACTTTATCTGACAGCCTATATAAAAAATATTAGAGTATTTATCTTAATTGCTGCCTAGGAAGAATGGTTCCCCATTGGAAATATAAAGCATTTCCCTCTTTCTTCAAAGGAATTTGTGCATTGGTTCTCTCTTACCTCCATTTCTCCTCTAATCGATGTTAGCATCCGAAGCAGACAAATGGTATTAGTTTCCTTAATCTTCTTGGCTGATAGTCCCAAAAAGATGTTCTCAGCTGGTGATGTAAGGAACACATTACTGTATCTAGAAGACACAATATGACCAGATAGCAGATAGAAGGTGCTGCTTTCAAAGGGCCTGTTCCTCAGAAGACAAGTCAACAGTTTCAGGCTTTAACCATCTCAGTAATGCAGTGACGTCCGGCCTATGTGGTTCTCATTACTTGACATACCACAGCACAAAATACATCAGCAAAGGATGAAGTATAGCACTGAGCAGAAGAGAGAATCCATGTGCTATAGGAAGTCTGGAGCATTTTAGCTGACTCAGTTAACTCCATTCTATTAAAAGGTTTTCAATCAGGGACCAGTTGTTACCAAAGCAAAATGTGCATGTAGTCAGATGGAGACTTTCTATTAACTGACCAAAACCCCAAACTTGCAAGCTTGAAGTAATCTAATATATCATAATTTCTCATACTATAATGTTGTCCAGCCATAGAGATTTTTTTAAGAAAAATGTGGAAGTTACTAGTAATACTGGTATACATGTCTTGATTTCTGCCTTCCTTATAATTTTAAATATTACTGCAGTATAGAAAAAACCTTCTGAAATGAGGTTTTCAAGCAAGTTTCTCAAGTGACATGCAAAAGGTCTGAACATACTTTTTGACATCTGTAGTAGTTAAGCTCTTTTGTGCCACTACAGAAAATATGCAGTGCTGATAGCCCTAGTGGACTACTCCCCACAAAAGCAAAAGTCTTCTTCTAAACCCTTTCACCCAGTCTTATACGAGATAGACAACAAAGGTCTTTTTTTGTGTTTTTCATTTTTTGTGTTGGTTTGGTGTTTTTTTGTTGGATGGTTGTTGATTTGTTGGTTGGTTGTTGGTTGGCTGGGTTGTGGCTTTTTCCTTTCATTAGGAAATAAACTTTCAACACTACATCATCCCCAAGAAGACCTCAGACTTTAAATTACTGGGTCAGTGATGTCAAATCTTCAGAAATAACAGATCTGAATTGAAGTAATGACTGAGAGTGGCAATTCCTACATCCCATCACCAAATCCCTTCAGGTCAGGGATGCGAGCTCACATCCTGAACCATCTGCTGCCAGGAAAAAGCGTGCTCACTTACAGACCTCACTCTTCCTCCTAGCCAAAAGGAAAGGGGAAAACTGATGATGGGTCTTAACAGCCAGCCCTGCACTTTTCTGGACAAGCTACAAAACCTCATTTCCACCTAGCAGGTGATGAGACAGTAAAGCTGCCTGTCCAGCGGCAGCAGCAGGAACTGAGTGCCACGGCTGTGCCCAGGCTTGAGCTTTTACTGCATTCCTGCACAGGGCAGTTCAGCTCTGGTGCATTGCCTGCTCTTCCAGAAGGAAAGACTCTCATCTTACCACCCTGTGGAGCCAGCTACTTTCTGGCAGGAGTCATTACTATTACTGTGTTAGCTGTGATTATCAATCTCCTCCTCCCCTGAGCTTACATACTCTCCCTAAGGCAAAAAAAACCTTTCTCTCACAGGGTTTCTTGTGTCATAAAAAACAGAGCTGCAAATATCGTCCTCAGTCATTTTGTACATTTTGGTTGTATTCTGTGTGGTGTGTTTGGGCTCTTTGCACAATGCAATTTCAAACTCAGAGATATCTGTTCCGCAAGTAATGGATCTAATTTAAAACCACAAGTTTCTCCTTTTATCTTTACAAGGATGTATGAATGCATTCCTCCTCTAGAAACTAAATTATTCTCTCTTTCCAAAGCCCATTTGATTATTCATTTTATGTGTTTTAAAAGGGTTCTGTGAGCAGTCCAAGATGTAATATTTGATTTCTAGGCCCCTGTCAGAAACAGCAGTTAACATCATTAGACATTTTCATTCCATAAAGGAGGCTAAAAAGGGGTAGCCCTAATGGACACCCTGTCACATCTTATCCATCTTAAAAAACATATCTCTCACAGTAAACAAATACAACAGGATGCCTCACTGCCTTTAGCTTTCCTTTTAGATGAGCAAACTGAAGTAATTCAGATTCTACAGACACTGTTCACAGTATACCTTAAAAGTGAAATCCCAGCCTCAGAACACCTGCCAAGAGAAGAGAACAAAATAATACGAGGGAAGACTGTGTAAAGGGATTGAAAAGCCTCAAATCCCTGAGAGAGCTATTATTAACTGGCAGATTTAGATTTCATTTCTGCTAGAAAAAATTCAGATGGTAGGGAGGCTTCATCATTAGCTACAGAGCAGAAAATAAAATAGCATGGCTTTTACCGTATATCCCATTTGAAACAAGACAGATATTTTAACCAAAAACTGGAAGTACAAACCAATATAGTCAAGACAGATCATTTGAGAGTTTGCCAATTCATTTCTCGGAAGAAAAGTAAAAATTTTAGCCTTTCTTAATAATAGCAATTTTTCAGGAAGAAGCTGGTTGACCAAACAAGTCTGAAATTAAATGGATTGAACCATGAGAGGAAAGAGACCATAATGTGACTACAGGTTCTTCTGTAAATGACTGGAACACTTTTTGAGGGGAATGTTTCAATGGAAATGGCAGAAACTATGACATTAACTTTGGGGTTTTTTCCTGTTTCTTTTCACCTTATTTATTTAAATTTTTCCCTTCATAGAAATGAAGCATGAATAAAAAGAAATAAAATAGCTTTAAAACTGCCAAAAATGTTTCAGCTCTAAATAACTGAAAACAGTTTAATGGAAATAAAAAATCAAGGTTTGAGAAAAATTGTGTCCCCTCTGTACTTCTACTTATGTGGAATCCAGCAATGTTTTCTAGTGCTTATGGTGACTGCTCATGTGAAAAGCACTTCCACCATTTGTTTTTTCTTTCTCCCTAGTAAGTGACCCAAATGTAGTCAATGTGAATAACAGGAACAGGGCAAAGGTAGGAGAGTAGTTTCTTTGGGAGTCAGGAGCAGGGCAGATTTATTCTGCAGCCCCTCCTTCAGCCAGAGCACCAGCACAATCTCCCCTCGCTTTCCAGCCCAGTATATTTTCCTTGATCTGTAGAAATCTCATTTTCCTACAGATTTTTTGCATTTCCCCCAAATGAAGATGAAATCAGACAACTGTTTAAAAGTCATTTGAGAGAGACAGCAATTGCAGGAAACAGACAAGGACAGCAGAGCAAGTTGCCTTTCTTTAGGAACACAGACTGTGAAAAGCTAGGTGAACAGAGAATGGCAGCCCATTTTCTGCAAAGCAGAAGGCTGAGACACCAACATCCATGTGGAGCTTGGAAATGAAAAGGCAGAAAGAGAAGTTTGAAGGCTAATGAAACATTTTCTGAAATACATACAAAGAGTTTTATAAGAGTTCACATTCTTCTGACATTCCATCTCACCAGCAGCAGCTTTAAATTGAATAGATGGAAAAACCTGTAATTTCATTGTTTAACAACTATCCAGTGGTCAGAAGCAAGGAGGACACGCATGTAAGGGATGGAGCTACAAGCACCATAGGCTTGTGCTCTCTTCCTGGCCTTGGCATCGTCCTGTACAAGATCATCTTTTTTGGCTCTGTGTCCCCTTAACCTTCTTGACCATTTTGGCTGTGAAGTATGCTACAGCTACAGATATACTCCTATTTTCTGTCTCTCATACTCCCTTCTGATTAGGCAAGGTTTTTAACAGAGTTACATCTCTTTAAATCTCAAGGTCCTCCCCAAATTTCCATGTTTAAATGAAAAAAAATATTAAAGGCTTAAAGACTGCAAATAGTTATTCTACATGAAAGTAAAAGTGATGAATAATTCAAAAGCAGAATTCAAGCAATGGTCATACTCTGGATGCATTCAGTAACTGCTAGAAATAACAGTAATTAGCAAGAGGCTTTGGAAATGCCTGCAGGGTTTTTCTCCTTCAGTCCTATAAAGCTAACATTCATATTTTATTTCCTATTCTCTGCATTCTACTCCTTTGTTTTTTACATGCATCATTACATAGCAAAGAAATATGTTTTCTTATTTAGTAATTCTCCTCTTCAGTGAAAAAAAAAAGACAAAACAGGGAAAAGAAAAGGGGTATAATTTACTTTGGGGCCAGGACATATATCTCTGGCCTTTTGCTTGCAGGCTGCACCTTAAGGAAATAACAGGATTGCCTTGCTCTTTTTTTTTTCAGGTTTTCATTGTAAGGTGTTCCTCAAGTTTTATCTGCTATGCTTTTTTCCTGTCTAGAAAATTTTCTTCAATTTTTTCCCCTTCCCTTCTCACTGAGGGAGGAAAAGATGCTGATTTATTCTGGAACAGTTATCAAAGAGGACCAAGCTTACACATCAGTGCAGTGAAGCTGAATAAAAAAAGCTATAGTGCACTTTAAAAGGGAGACATGAGCTGAAAGGTAATGAGGGATACTCCATTGGTAATAAGAAACTCACTCTTGGGACCTCATGCGTATAACAAAAGACCAGCTAAAGGATAGAATGCCCTAAAACAGGTGGATAGATAGGACAGGACTACCGCAGGAAGTGTCTCTGATGTGTCACTTTAATCAAATCTGACTTAAGGAAATAAAGTGCTTAAATGCCTGCACAAATGTTGCCAGCATGGTGAATTAAAGAGACGAGGGAGCCTACAAATAGAGCCTATGGAAGGACCTGGTTGAGTAGAACAGCCAGGTCACAGGAATTCATGGCAGAATGCCATGCTGGGGTAAGACCCTTCCCTCCTAAGCTTTATACCAGTTATGTCACCAGCTGTCAATGCAGAAAAAAAGAAAGGGGCAGTTACTAAAATTAAGGCCACTTCTGTGGCTAAGATTCTCTATAATATAACACTTTTCCTCTCCCTTTCAGCTTTATTTGCTAAATAAATGAATAATTGGATTGTGAAACATGACAGAAGAATATTAAAGGCTATTAGCATGTGAAATGAGCTGTCTGCTGGTGCAGTTCTAACCCCATGTAGTACAAACCTATGTAATTCATAGGAGACTGATGGATAATTAATCCTCGTGGTGCTGGATTTTGATGTGTGAAAAATTAGACAAACTTTCAATAAGCTTTCTTCTGCCACTTCCTTCCCAGTCACACCAGTATGTTCTGGTCACCCACGTAAAAGTGCACCTGTAGCAAGGCTGAAAGCTTGTTCTGAGGCAGACACAGGGAAGGCAGCAGCCCAAACAGCTCCCTGCACTGCTGGCTGTCAGCCTTGCTCTGGCCTGAGCCCCACTCTGCACACTCTGCTGGGAAAAGCTCTGGAGACCTGCCCACGGATTGTGCTGCATCAGCTTAGCCAACAAACACAGAGATGCTGAAGTTCCCTCAAACTTTGAGGGCTCTTTGCTGCCTGGCACAAGTCTAGCAAAGCTTTCCCTTTCACACAACCACTGCAGCAGAGGGGAGTTTGGAGATGCAGCCAAGACTCACGTAACAGTGAAACGGGAGAAGAAACAATGGTAGAGCTCTGAACTTACCTTTCCGCAGCTCTGAATGCAGCAAGGCATGGGGGCCATGGCTGGACTCAAGGGTATCCAGACTCAAAATCTCCACCTTGAGAGGAGGAGTTCCTGGTTACCAGGTTCCTCTTCTTTTCCTTTCATACTGAGGCCAAGGCACGCAGGAAGGCAGCAATGCCCTGCAAAATCTGGATAGCACTTCTGTGTAACAACTATTTTAGTGCTTCATAAACTTCTGTGCAAATGAAAAAGAAAATGCAAAATTTATTAGTGAACAGAATACCTTTTTTTATTTCTTTAGAAATATCTTTTTTCCTAGCCTCTTTAGACTAGGGAATCACTCTTTGCCAAAGGACACACACAGTTCAACTCTGATTTCTTACTGTGAGAATAATACTTATTTAGACTAAAATAAAAGTTTCCATTTTCTATACTGTGACAAATGTTCCTGCTGATAGATTCTGTAGCAATGCCAGCTAAGGAGACCACGCTACAGCTCTTCACACTCTGCCATCTCCTAACAAGGCTTTCAACCATGCCCTTAGTGCAACAGATAGAGCTCCTGGGTCACTGCAGAGCTGAGAAGAAGACATCTAGATGTACATGCTGTTCCAAAAGTCTCCCTTTGCCCTGCAGTCCAAATACATAACCTAGTACTCCCTGAAGCCCCTTGGAATCCACGCTCACTGGATAGACAGTGCTGGTTTAAGTTTTTCTGGGTAGTATTTTGCATCCTACTTCAGTCTTCAAGAATTCCCAGAGTGCTTATAGGGAACACAAGTTGATAAATTCAAACAGGTACAGATTTTCATGGACCAAAAGCACCTTACAAAATTCTAATTGAGCAAAACAAGAGAGCATGGCAAATTCCAAAAGTTGTAGGGAGGCAGTTCACTCAGTGAAGTCAGCTAAAGATCCAGCAGCACAGCTGGTGTCACACTGACCTCCCTGGCTTCCATTTCACATTCTTCCTGTTGATGTAGTGTGTGTATATTCACATATATACACATGCACACATTAGCAAAGCAGCTGAGATTTTCCAGATTCAGTTGGACAATGTTTATTTATTTTATCATTCTGATCTCTTACACTGTGCAAACATTTGCTGTTGGAATATCTGGAAGAAAAATCTCCAACAAGACAGTAATAGAGCCATAGGGAATGTTGTAATCCCTAACTCGGTTACATGTTGTGTGGTACATCTAAGGAATCTCTCTCATCTTACATGAACTTTTTACTTTCCTAAGCTTTTTACTTACATTACCTTTTTACTTACCTGAGAAATGAGAAGAAATAAGAGCGCAGAGGAGGAAAGAGAAAGATTCCAACTGCATTAGCAGCCCATTGGGAGATCCTAATTGCCCTAAAGGCTACTTGTCCCCTCCCCTTAAGCATTGGTATCCAAAGAGCTGCATGGATCAGGTCTTGCATTCTGTAATTTGTAACATGGTATATTTAATAGCCACCCAGCACTGTACTGCTGCCATTGATTTATGAAGTCATAAGATTTATGGAGTCTGCCACCATCTACAAGTCGATTACCCCTTTTTATTTGGATGCACTGGGCTTTTTTCATTAGAGATGATATATTTTAATACTTGTGACAGTAGTGGGTAGCTATATATTTCTTTATTTCTTCTTGGAATATGGCTGCTTTGGGATTTCTCTCTTTGCCTGAAGTTGCAAGATTCAGTATGATTCATGTTCTCAACATTTTGTTCAGGATATAAACTGTGAATCTTACCCTGTACATGACAAAAATACAGATTTGCTGAGCCATTGAACCATCAGAGAAAATCCAAAGTTGCATCATTCCCCAGTCTATCATATTGCTTTAGTCTCTTTACTTTGGTTGAAAGTTATTCTTTAACTTTGAACTTGTAAGTCTGGTACACAATCACTGGAGGACACCTTAAGGGAGGGTTGGCTAAAAGCACCCAATACTCTTGTGTTCCTGCCAGTCATCTTGTTCTACATTCCCTGCAGCTCATTCTCAGGCTTGTACTGCAGGTTAATGCACACATTCACACAGCTAAGCTCCAGCCATGGAGCTGCTGCAGACACATTCAGCTGGAAAACTTGCCCAGGAACTAAATAAATATTCAGGCAGTGAGCCCACACTGAGCTCCAGTCTGCCACAGCTCTGTTGATAGCTGTATTTCATTTGTGGAGTTTAAAGCTGTCTGCTTCCTCTGTGCGTGAGATGCAGGGATGGCAGTGCTGGCAATGCTCTCAGGAGACAGAATGACAGGACAGGACAGGAAGGCAGGCAGAGTGTCACCCCACCAGCACTCCCAGTTTCAGGTAACCACGAGGAGATATCTGCCTCAGGAGAGTCACACGACATCTCTTCTTTGCCTGTGGCACAGGTCACAGGACAGCACCACAGTAAGAATATCTTCAGCATAATGTGCCTCAGGAAGGAAACAGGAGGGGTCAAGAGAAATCATACCTAGAGCTTAATAAAGAAAACTTGTAAATTACTCTAGTTAGTGACTGTGCAGAGATGAAGGTGGAAACCTACCACAAGGTTTTGCAGCCTGATCTGGGCTCTCCCCACCATGATTGAAGAAAATTGCTTGAAATAAAGACTGAGTTCTTACCTTCAAATTAGAGGACAGGTTACTGTGAAAGAAATTTGAGTTTGGTGTCTGGTTTTGTGGTTCCTGCAGCTGAAAGTGTTTGACAATTTTCTGGGAAATTGCTCTCTTGCCAAGATGATCTGGAATGGAGCTAAACCTTGATGAGACCCAGGACCCCCATTTATTTCAGTTTTGACTGCAGTTATATTTAGCATAGATACACTATCTTAAAAATAATAATAAAAAATCTCTAAACTACTTGCCAAAGAAAGTTTGTGCCCATATATGTGATTCTGTGTCATAACAACTCAGGCTCTGCTCCGTGTCTTAATGACGCTCATGTGATATCAGTTATAAATGGGAACTGTGAGAGCAAGTGACACAGTGTATCTGAGAAGGAGTTATAAAAAAATATGCTAATCCTTGGAAGATTCTTGGAAGTAAATTTGAATATGTTGATGGAACTCTACAGAAAGTAACATATTCCTCCACAAAGACCTCTCTGTTGCCAAGAACCTCTTTTTATCCACCTTAAAGCATTACTTTATATAAATGCAGAACTGGTGTGTGTTTTTACAAAAGAAAGAAAATTCTGTCCTAGCTGTGTTCACATGCTCTTGGGGATGCAGCGTCTTTAATCAGCCATTATGTTGTACAGCTTTTCAGATGTCTCTTTATCTTCCAGATTCTGATGACTGAAACATGTTTAGAACAAGAACAGCTATATCTGTAAAAACTTGTGCCTTTTTGAAAAGTCATGGCTAATGATAGTTTTTTGAAATGAGCTTCCCGGTACTCTGTATCCTCTGGAGGGCTGGTGGGAGGAAGGGATTGCATGTGTTCATGGCTGCTCCCACCAGCTCCTCATTCTACTTCTGAAAGCTCTTTTGGGGCTTTCTGAAACTAGCTGTTGTGAAAAAGAAACAATAAATGGAGAATTAAAGCCGTTTGTGCATTTATCAGTTGCACCTTAACCCATTTGCAAAAATAGAATGCTTTGGAATCTGCTTATGTAGATTACCTCGATTACCTATGTTACCTACCTGGATTGAAAATAGAGCAATGGCCAAAATATTCCAGTTCAAGCAACTTTGCTCAGGAGATGCTAACTAGTCAGTCACACAATTTTTTTTTCAAGGATGCTGAGTTTATGCAGGTTAGTTTGAGTTTGTGTGAAAACGCATTACCTTTTATTATTATATTAATTTCTTTCTAAAGCTTTGCTCTAGTGTTTCTTCCTGCCTGCAGTGTTCTTCAACTTCTTTCCTCCCCCATGAGCTGTGACTCCTCACTATGTGCCCATGCAATGTCCAAGGCTTCCTCTCAAGAGGAGATTGTGCTGCGCATCTAGAGGTTTAATTTATCCAAAATCAGCTGTACAATAACCACATACTCCATCTCAAGATGGAAACAGAGTTGTTTTCATTCACAATATTACACGGATTATTTCCCATGGTTTTCATTAACACCCACAGTGTAAATTGATGATTGTTCATACAACAGTTGAGATGCAGTGTTAAATTATTCAGTATGGATGCTGTAATATTCATGTGATGTGATTTTGGTTATTTTGTAAACAAATATGAACACTAAAGACCCATGACAATGTTAATGAACTGAAGCACAGGTCTAATTGACTCCATTGGTACAATTAAGGTAGTAGCTTATATCTCTCTTTTCTACAGCTTCCAAATTTGAATAATCAGTCCAGGGTCAGTTCTGTTGCCTCTAGACACCTTGCATTATGCAGCGCTGAGAAAGTGAAATATGAAATAATGAAAAAAATCCAGAAATTGATAAAAAAACCCAACAACAATCTTGCTAATTTCTTTAGTTGCTCTAGCAGCTAACATATTTCTGCCAGAAATTAAGCCTCCCCCGCTTTTTCCCTATGAAGATACTGATAATTGATGTCAGAGCAACACAGAGAACATGCATTTCTAGTACCTAAAATATTTGGCCAGAAACACTTCCCGGTCCTTTTTAACTCAAGAAACATGAAGACATTTTTCTTTTTCCTTTATGCTACTCAAACGAGGATGAACAATGACAAACTGCAAATACAGAATGGGGAATAACCCCACTCTGTCAATTAAATGGACAGTGTAAGGAAAAATGTTAGTGAATTCACTATTCATTTTACAACATTTCAGCTTGAATGATATCTCTGGGAAGGCTTCTTATGTCTACAAGGGTTTTTCCAGAAGAGAACATTTACAATAGTTGTCTTGGCAACATGAGCTCTGTAGGACTATAAATCAGAGCTTTCAAAGGTTCGTTTTTAAACTCTGAAATAAAACAGAAGAAAAATAAGGCAACTAGGTGAGCAGAATTTTATGATCTTAAATGCATGAAATGACCAGATCCATTACATGTTAAGCTATTCCACCTTGTTTTGTGCTGATGAAGCCTCGACTGAGGTAAAGTCTTAAACAGGAGCCAGGAGCAATGCACAGAGAAAGCTGTAACAAGCTGCAGTGAGCACACATTAAAACAGCTAACAGGATAATAAGCTTAGAGGAAGAGGACCCTTAACAAAGCCAGAAGGAATTCAGAGTACAATGCAGGAGACTGAAGGAACTCATGGTTGTGATTTTTCAAAACCTAAATGTTGTTATAAAAAGAACAGTTATAAAACAGTTGTAATGGTTATAAAAAGAACAGTTCCACATGGCCATCAGGATCACAGCCTTGAGAAGCAATGCAGGGAAAGACTAAAAGAATTCAGCTGAAATGGGGTGAAATTTTATATTATTAATTAATGTCTTTAGAGATATTAAGAATTTATCTAGAAAACCTCTTAATCATTATAATTTTTTATTAGACACTAAACAAGATATTTTGATTATTTGTCCTTGTGCCGTCAATTGCTTCCAAGGTTTGCAGAGTTGTCAAACATTCCATGCCATCACATTTTTTTTTACTGGAAAACCAGCAATCCCTTCCTCTTCTGCACCAGGAGAGGCTGGCATGAAGCAGGGTGTTGACAGTGCTGCCATCTGAGTAGCAGAAAAACAGGACACAGCTCCACCTGAGCAGGCACACAGCCTGTCCTAGAGAAGTTGCTGCTGCTATCATTGCCTTCATATTTACCTTTATTGGGAATCATCAACTTCAAACTGGGAATCAAAGTCTTGGAACCTTTCTTCTCCTGGTATTTTTACAAGTTTCATCTAGCAGCAGCTGAAAGGGAGAGCAGAGATATGTGTGACCCTGAGGGAGCTGAGCCTTTAAGAGCTGCCCCAGCTCCCTACTCCCACCAGTAGTTTTTGTCCAATACCACAAAAAAATATATTATGAAATTTCAAAGAGGTAGCTGAAACATTTCTATCTACACAGCATGCAAACCTGATTTCAACGGGAGACAGAAGGTACTAAAACAGATGAAAGACAAATTCTCCAACCAGTGATTTCAGCCTGGATACACATGTCAAGAAAATTTTGACTGTGTTTTCCCAAGACCCCTGCCATGCCTTACAAAGATCTTATTTCTTGTTCAACTTTCTAGACAGCAGCAGTAATATATTTCTAGCTTGGCACTAGCCTAACAAGGACAAATACAGTTCCTTCTTCAGTCAGCAATCACTAATGAAATGATAAAGGAAACAATCAACTAACGCTTACATGACACCAAAAAGAAATCAAACAAATTTGACAGGAAAAATGCAATTTATGTGATCCTACTGGTGCTGTTCCATTTAAAATTTAACTGTGATATAATAGAAGTAAAAAGGGGTAGTCAATGGCTAAAGTTACTCTCAGTGAGAATTTCAAAAATTTCAGTAGCAGTTTTTGTCAGAACTTTTGTCCTTCCTTGATCTCCTAAACTCATCTCATTATAGCTAATGTTCTCAAAACACTGTCAAGGACCTTGATAGATGAAACTTAACACAGAAGCAGCATGTCTGGATAGAAATCACTCAATGTCTCAGTAGGACATTTCTATTCTGTCTCAAAGAAATGTTCAAAACCTTCTGATCTTCAGAAAGTCTCAATTTATTTCTGTAAAGGTAAAAAAAAAGACACAGAAAACTCTGTCTCCCTGCACTTCCCTTTATTATCTTTCTCCTTTAACACCTGTTAACCTAAGATGTAATAAATCATCTCTGTGCAGTAGGGCAGACATGCAAAGCACACCTGTGATCCTGAAACTTGCTCCTGTCTTCATCTCAGCCGTAGGGAGGGACAGTACCAGCAGCTACAGGAAATGTTTTGAGTTTTTGCTGGTGCTACACATCACACAGTCCTGATGTGCAAAGAGAAAGCTGCTCCCGAGCACGACCCGCTCGGCAGAACAGGCACAGTGTAAAGAGTCAAAGGACATAAGGGCACCCACTGAGGCTCTTTAAGGAAGGAAAGCATTGCTTGAAAGGATTATTTAGGAAGCTGGTACTCTTTGAGATCATCCACCAACGCAGGTCAGAATGTTGTCTACTCACTGCTTAAGAGTTTGCCTTGGCTAAACTAGTTAAATTTCATCTTTCTTGAGGAAGCTGCTATTTTTCATTCTTCCGTGTTGCTCATTACTGAAGTATCTATGAAACTTAAAATTTGAGATGTACTTGTCTTCAATGCATCACAGTGAAACAAAGATAAAGTACAATTTCCCCCATTTTATTGATGGGCAACAGAGCTGTTTAAGATTGTACCTAGGATTCCAGGAAAACTGTCAGAATGAATAAGAGCTCCACTTTCCCAAATTTTTGTCTGACATATGAAACCTCACTCCATGTAATGCTTTTTCTCTCTTTTCTCTTTTTTTACTATGCCAGTTAAAAGTCTGTGAGTGATTCTTGATAGAAACAGTAAAAGTGCAGGGGAAATAAAACCAAAGATACATTTAGAGCTTCTAGATGCACAAGAATGTAGCTCCTTATTTCTACGGGGATGGTTTTTCAGTGCCAGCAAAGTTTGGTTAAAACAAATCAGACTGTGTTTGAAACAGGTGTTTTTACCAGCTTGTGTACTGTAGCTACTGTGATGGCTGGATCATTCAAATATCCTCAAAAAAGCTGAAAAATTTGGGTTTCTTTCTCATTTCCAAGGTGGAAGAACGTATGTGTGTTGGAAGTAAGAAGGAAAATGTTTAAGTTGGGGAAGGCAAATGCTGAATTTTCACAATTGCCTGCAAGGATGTGTTTTCAAGAGACTCTAGTCTAAAAGCTGCTCTTTCACTTGCCATTTTGTCCTCAGAGACAAGTTTTTCTCATGTCAAGGTTGAGTGATCTCAATATCTGAAATGGCAGCATGATGACAAGCACAGAACAGAATGAGAAATAGAAGCACTCTCTCTCTATTTCAATCTCTCTTCATTTGATGCTTGCTGCTGATGCCACTGCAGGTGAAATCATTATATTTCTGGTGCAGAACCTGTAGCTGGAGACTCAGAACTGGTAATTTTGAGGAAAAAAATAAGTGATGTTGTTCACTATATTTTGTGATTGTCAAGAGATACTTCTGCTTCACTAATGGAATCCAGTGCAAGCTTGTTGGAGGAATTACCAGGCATGGGAAGATATGGTGACTATCAAAAGAATTTTAACTTTCTTACTCCAAACTTTAGCTGTTAAAAGGGTGGGCAGAATGTGTATGCATTCTGGAGCATGAAAACAGCTGCAGGCATAGGAGATCAAATCTTAT
Source organism: Zonotrichia leucophrys gambelii (assembly GCF_028769735.1). NCBI lineage: Eukaryota > Metazoa > Chordata > Aves > Passeriformes > Passerellidae > Zonotrichia > Zonotrichia leucophrys. The sequence goes on from NC_088176.1 coordinate 22,773,041, forward strand.
AGAATCCTACAGTGGCATTAAGGCTGTGAGCAAAGCATCAGCCAGCAGGAAAATATCTACCAAGAAGAGGTAGAATCAAAAAATAACTACTGCAACAATAAAGAAACCTCTCTTTGCCTGGCTGGGGTCTCTGTCCAATGATTATCCCTCAGAAACCTTAATTATCATCATTAATACATTTTTAATATTTCTCTCAAAACCCATTTAAACGTCATGCTGTAATAGAGGATATAACAACTTGGATGTCACAGTGAAAAATGTCATTGGAGGGGCTGTTTTCAGAATGCTTCCTATTGTCAGAAGCAGAATAAAGACTAAATCAGTTACTGTTTGGGGTTGATGGAAGAAAAATAGTTTTGTGATTAAAGTAGTGTTTTCAACATTTTTGTGCTTTTACAAAGTTTTGTGATTAAAGTAGTATTTTCTAAATGTTTTGTGCTTTTACAAAGTGGCAACTATTCTTGAAGGCATTTGCAAAGCATAATGTGGTGTGACAGTCATAATCTTGGAATGAAAATGTAAAAGTAAGATGCTACACTGCAGCTGGGGAAATAGGCAATTAAATGATTTCTCCATTGTTTCTTTTTCTGATTTTTCTCTATAAAACTGTTCCCCCTCAGATCTTAGGAATTCTGTATACCTCACTCAGGCCTATTAAGTGACTTTTTTAATCCTTTACATCTGCTGATTGACCTTCTGTCCAAGTGACTGCTTTAAAAATATCGGCTATTTTCACTTAGAATTCAACATATTGTGGTGTAAATTTCAGATTTTAATTATTCTGTTAACCCATGAAATGCTACACAACATTGAGTGCTCTGAAAAAAATCCTATTCCTGTATGTATGAAAATAGATTGTCAGAACCAGGGAACAGCTTTAGAATAAATAACTGCTTTTTTCAGTTCTTCATCTGTAAGTTAGGAATGATAGTATTCATTTTATCTCATAGTGACAGCATTAATGAAAATCAATATTACACATACTTGAGATATTTTAAAGATGAGAAAAAAACATGAGAGCAGGGAATATGTTGCTATTTTGTTATCAGTAAAGATGCAGTAAATCTTATAAGGAAAAAATATATCCTAAATAATTTTTCATTATTGCTTGTCTTTTGGGAAAGGTCACCATGAAATAAGCTATTTCTATGATAAACTGATTTTGGATAGGTCTGTTGGCTGATGTGCCTCAAGACAAACAATAAGAGCCCAGAATGCATGCTTCTCTTTGATCTGAAAACCCACACCGTTAGGAAACTTCTGGGCATAGGGAAGTCACACTGAAATTTTATCCAAAGGGGCCAAAGGAGGAGTGAATTCCTGGGGAGAATACATAGAATGAGTAAAGCAAGAACACACCATGATAAATTTAACATGAAACCTTGTTTCCCTGTCTGTCAAATATTTTTTTAGCATAGGCAATGCTGTTACAGGTCTGCTACACATTTCTGCAAGAGGGGATTTTAAGAAGTGTTCTGTTTGAGTCACATCAAACTAAGTTCTCCAAATCTATTAAAGATTTTATTTCTCTGTGTGGCTAATTAACAAGGGATGGGATGAATCTAACTTTTTACCATAAGTAATTTTGGCTGCAAAGACAGTCATGAAAAAAACCCATAGAAATTATATTTGATGGTAGAATACCCCTCTCCTCCTTCCTCCCAGCTTCCCCCCAAACCCAATCAGAATTAGTCTTTCTCCATGAAGTTCATGGGTTAGTGCTCATACGGATGGTAGTCCTGGCACAGAGCTTCATAATTGTTATGAAAACTTTATAAAACTTAACTGTCATTCTTCTGGATGCTTCAGTAGTAGGATCTAATGCCACAACAAAATCTCCTCTCTTGATTTCAAAAGAAAGCAGGATCACACCTTCTGGGAACAATGTTTTTCTGCTAATTTTACTGTGTACTACATAGCATGAAATTAATTAGAGGGCTTGTTAATGGTCCCTAAAACAATGACATCTGTGAATGTGAAGTAAACTCAAAATGAAAAACAGCACTTTAAATTCCAAGCAGAATTCCAAAATTCTAATAGATTTGATATATACTGTGAAGTATGGAACATTTATTCCTTGTGTTTCTAATAGATACTATATTCTGATGCATTTTAAATACAATGAAGATTTAACTACAGCTGGAAGTATTGCTTACCAGAAATGATTCTATCTTGATAAAAAACTCATACACTACTATGCATAAAAATCACTTGTTAAAATACTTACTGAGCAAAAATGTACACAGAGAAAAACACCCATTAGCTTTTCTCATTATAGCTAAGGGCCAAACCTCATTGATTACAACAGGAGTTCTTTTCAGAGAGCATTTCTGCTTACTTTCACTGCAGGCCAAATTATACCTCTGCAATCTCTGGAACCCTCAGTATTTTCCATTGCCACGTCAACAGCTGCTAGCAAGTGCTCAGCCTTTATTCAAGTGCCTGAGTCTGTGCTGATGTCCCCAGCCAGCCTGCTCCACAGGCTCACATCTGAAATGTTCACATTCTGCTGCCTGAATCGTCATTTCCCTCCCATCTAATAACTAATCTCAGCAAGCATTTATACCAATCAAATCAAAGATGTGCAGAACATGATTATTTGAGTGTAAATCTCTGCATACACTCATTTTTGGGATAGTAAATCAATTTAATAAAGGTCAGTGACAAGCCTATTTTAGCTAAATCAAGATTAATTACTGAAATGCTAAGTAATAACATAGTCGTCAGTTTAAAACCTTGTTTAAAACCTTGACAATGTCTTAGAACATGTTTTCTGTAAATATGATTTAAATCTATTTTGATTAGGTATCAGGTATGGAAGGGAAGCAAATGACTCTTTACTACATGTATATAAAAATGTATGTTGTTAGCCATTTGTCATATCGTTTTAAGCAAAGACGCTTAAATTTTAGCTCATTATTTTTGCTTTCTATCAGCATGAAGAATGGGATTTTGAATTTGTTCACATGAAGATACTGAATTTCAAAACTTCCTAGCTATCAGCATCAGTTGCTTTCTAAAAGTGCAATTTCCCTCCTTTTCATGGTCACTCACTCAGGAAAAACACCTAAAATATTACAAGTTCATGTAACCAAATGCAGCTATACATAAAAATAGCATGTATTTTTAAAATTTGTAATAGATCCTAGAATGAAAAAATGTTAAAATATTCTTAAAAATGAGTCCCCACAAGGGGTTTCTGAAATGCAAGCCTCTAAAAACCCATGCAATAAAGATTTACACAAGCTCACAGAGAAACTGCCATTTGAGATCTCATCCAAACTCCCATCTGATGGCTGTAGATGTTAACATACACCCTGTTTCAGACCAGGGTCTGCACCCACCAAAATGCAAGGAGCTATCTACATGTATGGGAACTTGTGAAGAAAAAAATGCCTATAATGTGAATTATTTTCCTGGCTTTGATAAACTCTTGACCATGAATTATTTCTCACTTAGCCCTGTCAGAGAAAGGCACTGATTATGGCAAACTCCTCCTGTCTTCATGCTAGTTATATTCTCCAGTTCTGTGCTAAAGTTTTCATTTGTTATCCTGAGTGACATATTATACCTTTTTTTTTTTCCTGGAAATTCAGCTTTTTATTTCTCTGAAGATGACAGCAAGTTTGTTATTACAATGAAGTGATAAAATGTACAGTTCTTCAGCCCAGGCCATTTGCAGCTATGGAGCATCATTTATAATGATGCCAACTGGAGATGCCAAAGGTACCACTAACCAAAGATAGGGAAAACTCAAAACTGCAGAACAACCAGCAACATACATTTGCTGTTATTATTTTTCAGTCTCTTTTAGTAAGACATGTTTTCAATGAGCCAAGCCAGAACAAATGCTATTATGGCCAAACTTGAGCTACCTTGGAAAGAATCTATCATCAAAAAGACAGCATTACCACTGCAGTCTGTAATGACAATGCAAAAAAAATATTTATTTTTTATGTTGTAACCAGATAAAGAATTGAAGCCATTATCAAACTGACAAGGCTGCTGACATAAAGTATGCAGACAATTATTTTTGTACATCGATGGCTATATTTCTCACACAGAAAGCATGATAGCTGCTGTGCTCTTTTGCTGCCCATGTTGGATTTTCATGGACATTATTGACTATGCAGAGCAGCCCATAAGCTGGCTGGATTCACTTTGCAAAGGGCTGGGCTCACCATTTCAGGATATATTCTGTTCAAATTTGTACTGACCTGCCTTGCTTTCTTCCATATAGGTGTTTCTGTTGTCAGTTACCTGCTGCCTCATTGAACCAAGAGCAGGAAGCCTTGGGGATCCATGATGCAGGAAGCCACTTGTGGAGTTTCCTGGGTCTGCAGGATGCAGACACCAACACATATGTGTAGGGAACACGCATGCAGAGTTCAGTGGTTAGCTATGAATCACACCAGCCACACACATGTGTGTTTCTTTCCTTTTGTAAATTGCTTTGCATTTGCCATCTTACAACTCCCTGCTTGTAGCTGGCTTTTGAGCTGATTATCTTGAAGGAACTTGGGTCAAGCCACTTTTTCTCTCTTTTACAGATAACATTGGAATAGGCTACTGGCACCATCCTTCTGATGGAAATCTAAGCACTGAGTTGTCCCCTTTCTTTTATTTTGTTCTTAATTCAGAACTAAACTATTCCTCTCATTCCAGGGTTAATAAGCTGCCCTTATAGACCTCATGGAGAATCTCCTTTGCTGCTTTCCCAAAACCCTAATCATTTTGCATTCTGAACTCATGAATCCTTTGACTGTGTTAATAAACACAGAGGTGTGAGGTTGTACCATTCCTTTTACAAAGTTTCTCTCACCTCTTCTCCAGTATATTACAGCTGCCTGTGTCTGCTAATTGTATTCTTTATTACAGTTCTACTAATTTGCCTAGCATGCAAATCAGACTTGCAGTCAACCTGCAGCCTGGACCAAGGCAGAGACATCCCAGGCTCTGGCTCTGGTAGCACTTTGAGAAACAGGTAACAACACGTTGCTACATGAACCATTTTAATTTAACATATTTTTGAATTTGAAGGTAAATAATCTTAAATCCTGGCACTCTTTACTAAGAGAGTAGAGGATTTCTGTAAATAACACCTCTTTTATGGTATCTTCAATATTTCTCCAATTAATGCTTAGTATTAAAAAAAGTACAGGTGAAAGAATTTCTTTGATCATCTTTTCCCTGAATAGTGATGCAGCCAATATATTTAGCTTTTTAGCAATGCCTTTTATCTTCCCTGACTGCTCCTTTTATACTCTGGATCAACAGTTTACTCCAAACAACTCTCTCAAAACCTTCCTAAGTTCTGATGTGATAAAACCAGATTTTTAGATAAGTTTTCACATCTCTAATAGAATACTCCAGTTTTAGCTTTAATGAGCAATATTCATTGTTGCCTGCAGGGAAAGAATCTCTACCTGGAAAAACTAAGTGTTGGAATTTTTAAAAATTTCTTAAATTACTTCCTTTACATGGCTGTGGAATCATGTTGACCTTTGAAAGTCATTAAAATAAAATAAAATCCTACTGCATTGGGTTATTTTAAACATTTCTCCTTAAAATAAATGCTGTTCTTTATTGAATATATCTGCTAGATCTTGAACACTAAAACGGCAAGTCACAGCACAGTATGGAATGCCATACCCCACATTATGCTCATCATGCCATTTATGTAAATGTCATTATATGCCAAGAAACAGTGCATTGTTTTATTTTTAATATATAAACCATTCTTTAAAATGTGGTACATGTTTGATAACTCCTTTCTGATTTATCGGATAGCTTGCAATGGAAGTGAACACCAAATTCAATGAGACCACTTAATACAAGGAAGAAGAAAAACAGATAAGCATTCAGCATCCTAATTAGAAGAGCAGCTATTTTTTGGATATGTCTTGTAGCCTGGAATCATTTTCTAGAATATTCAAAACAGATGCTCTTTTAATTAGAAGCAGAAAAATCTGAATTTTGGCTAGCAGCACCCAAGAGTATGTTTGAGTGCATTGGAGATAAACCATCAAGTTTACATAAGTTCTGCCACCTTCTGTTATGTAAATGTCTGCTTATGTATGCATCTGCTGGGTGGCATCAGCTCAGCCAGAGCGTGTGCCTCTCCCTGTGCCTGTCACAGCGTCCCCTGCACGGAGGATGGACTGCAAGTCACCAAGAGAGACGATCTGCTCTTCTTGAACAGCAATGGTGGAAACCTGCAGCTTCTCAGACAGTGGATCCTGGATTCCGTGCCTGTGCTGTCTATATGCAATTTAGTTAGCTGCTGCTCTCTGTGGCTATATATAGAACCAGATTTATTACTATGGGTATGTTACCAAGAGAGCAGATCCAGCCTGATAGGAGAAAAAATATTAATTCCATTGAGTTCAAAAAATATCTCCTGTAGCCTGCTTATCCTTGCTTCTATTTTATAGCCATGACAGCAGCAATAGATGTCTGAGAAATACCTAAGCCAGAATAAACCTCAGTAGAAAATCCAAAATGAAATGTGACCTCTCAAAATTTGCAATTTTATGACAGCAAAAATACAATAACACCTTATTGCAAATGACAACTTCATAGACACAAAGAAACCAAACACATATTATCACCATAGTTCACTCCATGTCTAAATGTGGACAAGAAGAAGGAGAAGAGAAAAGCACAACCTTGTTTATAATACTGTCTTCTTGAGGTTCAGGCAGCCATTCCAAAAATAATAGCCAGCAAGTCACAACAAAAAGCATTGCCTGGACCTTAACTCCTTTTGGCTCTACATAAGGTAAAAGTTAAGTATAGCAGTTTTATTCCTTCACAACGCAGGGTTGTCCATGACAACAGTTACCACAATTCTTATCTTTCACACTGTTTTGACTGCCTGGAGTTGCATTCTGTTCACTGCATTTCCAAAGGCAGAAATACCCTAACATCTCAGCTTTCCCCTGGCTCAAGCCTCGGTTGGAAGCTGAGAGGTGAGTGTGCAAGAGGTACCTTGGTGGTTTAAGGCAACACAACCAATCAGGAGACTTACCTAAGCTCAGCCAAGGGCCAGTATCAAACATTCTGAAAGCCCTAGAAGCAGGGATGTCTATCAAAGACTGCTTACTTCTGGTAAAAGGGAAAGACAACTTCTTCATGGGTTCTTTTAGTTACTTCACAGAATGAAAAGAGGAACGAGATCTAATGGAATAGGGCTTTAATTGGCTCACCAATGCTAATGAGACCTGCAGTAATTATCATGCTCAATAATTTCTCACTGGATTTGATGTAAAAAGTTGCGTACTTAGATTCTCCTGACATACTGAACACAGGTACCACACCCAGCCAAGCTTGTAGACCCTGGCCCTAAGCAGACCACAGGACATGTGAACACAGACTGTAGCTGCTTGTTACTATAGAGAGGACAATGTGGGAGGCAAGCTGTAGAGTTTTAAATAGGTTTTTAAGACCTAGAAAAAATGCCTGAGTCAACTGCAGAGAATAGGGAGAGTGAAGGGAAAGAAAACTGATAATGTGAGATGCATAAGCAGATTGGCAAGACTGGTGACACTTGGTGATTTCCTTAGAGCTTCAGCTTTTAGAATTGAGGGACTAAAGAAAGAGATTGATTCAATTTAATATTAGAATACTTTTAGCTCTTGACCAGGTCATTTCAACATTAAATTTGTAACAGCCTCTCTGAAATTACACATTAGTGAAAACAGTGAATCCTTTAGAAAGGGGAAAAAACATTCAGGAACTGCACCATTTATACAACTTATCTATTGAGAAGCAAAATATTCTTAACAGAAATAGTCTTGTTTTGTTTTGAATGTCAGTACTACTTGTTTTGTTTTGAATGTCAGTACTACTTTGACAGAATCATATGGAAGTGTGAAAGGAACCAGCAAAGTTTATGAGCACAGAGGGCTAAATGAGAATAAGATAAGAAAGTATAATGTTTTCCTTCCATTGTAGCTGCCTTGGTATGCAGTATTTAAAGGCTAGCTTCAAACTGCATAGTCCTGTCCAAAATGAATCTTGAAATCATGGTAGTTGGAGCTGAAAATTGGAAGGTGCACTATAGATATCTTCTTCCCAAGGAATGACTTCAACTTTTCTATTATAAAAACCTTTTTCGTGTAGAATTCAAAGAAATAAAAAGTGACTATATCCATGGCTGCCTGCTGATCACTAGGACAGCTCTAAGGCTCCTGAAGCACTCTGGAAATACAAATTCTTTCATTCACACGCAGGCGTTGCAAAACCAGCCTTATAGCTACGTTTCAGAAGAATAAGTGGTGGTTGGGGCACACCACATGAGAAGCTCAAGGTCACACAGTTAAGGAGGAGCAGATCTTGGAACAAACCAGAACAAGCCTATAATTCCTGGTCCCTCTTGGTTGGCATTCTTTCCTATTCCTATGCTCGAGTCTGATGACTCTACAGCACTGTAAATACCAGCCAGTCCTTCAGTACAGAAGGACAGGGTTTGCTTTAATGCTATTTTTAGTGAAGCAGATCCCACTTTTAAATCTGCAACGCCTTCATTTTCAATATCGTGATTATGTTTAATGTTCCATAGGAAGATGAGGGGATTAGTATGAATCAGAAAGCACAATGCAGCGTAGGCAGTACCATGCTGCCTTCTGAAACACCGGCACAGAGCAAGCAGGAGCTTCGGAGGGGGCTCTGCACAAGGAAAAGGCATTAGGCAGCTGGACGTGTCAGCTGGGTGCCTCATCAGGCAGCTGGTGCAAGTGGAAGGTCAAGAGCACATTTACTGTTTACTGAGTTTGTAAATTACTAATTATTCAGCTCACTAAGCAAGGCAGGCTTATTGCCTGTGCGTGATATTCCCCCTCCTGTCAAGCCTAAGCACATATGGAAGAGAAGGAAATCTTAACTATATTTTGATAGATGGAAGTCATTAAAGTACCATAATAAAGGACGTAAAGAGCTATAATGGGTAGGTCACCAGTAAATATAAGCACACTTCTGTGTTGGTCAGAGAACAGGTCTATAAGTGCAGCTGAGCACTGCAAACATCACTCTGTCTCTGCAGAGAGCTCTGCAGGGGCTGCCTTGCTAACCAGGAGATGGTAGGATTTGGTGTCTGTGTCCATGGGAAGCAGGGGCCTAGGAGTTCAAGAGTGGTCTGCACTCACATTCCACTGTGGCAGACAGAGGCAGTAGCCAGGCAGACACTGCCTCGGAGCCAGGGAGATTTCAGAGGTACTGGCCAGCAGAAGCTGTGGGAGCTAGACCACAAAGAAGGAGACTGCCAAGAAAGGAAACAAGGAAAGAGTCTGCAACATGAGGGTCAGAAAAAAAATTTGTGTGGTGGGCCTTGAACCAAGAAAACAGATTTGTTCTTCCTGTCCTGTCAGCAAGAGAGATTACTTTGGAAATGAGCTACTCAAGAAATTGTAAGAAAGAGACCTGAGACAGAGTATGCCATCATCTCAACTTGCAAAAAGAAAGAACTCTGATAACTTTTAATCTGCCTACATGGGGGCAGTCAAAGATGACTGACATAAGGATGCTCGTGGCAGCTTCAACTGAATAAACCTAAATGAGAGGAAAACATGATTAGGTTAGCCAAGTGGCCAAATAGGCATGTCTTCTTCTGCAAAAGTGTATCCTTGCACAGGGAAATATCTACCAAAAGAGGAATCAAAATGTGACACTTCTGGAGTGAATAGGACTAAAGGATACCCTCTCTACCCAGTCTTTGGGTATATGCAATATCTACTAAGACCCTTCATGAAGAGGGAACAAGATTTACTCTGTCCTGTACTTGACTGCTCAGACAAGACTAGAAGCAAAGATTAACAAGTTACCAGATCTTCCCAGGGTAAAGACAAGAAAGGTCAAGAAAAGAGGAATTAAATCAGTGTTTGGCATGGAGGGATGGAAACAAGGGCCAATTATAGCAGACAAATGAGGCAGTGCATTTCTCAGCTATTGGAAAAACAGAAGTAAATACTCCAGGTGGGAGGATGGACTTGAAAACAAACAAAAATAAAAAATCCTAAAATGCTTATGCCAGTGGAAGAAAACAAAGCAGCAATGAAAATCAGCCATTAAATCCAACAGAGAGACTTTAGATTAATGTGTTATTTCAGAAGTTCTACACCAAGGCCCAAGCATGCCACTCAACCCATACTTATCACTAGAAGCCAGGCTTTATAGAAAGTGTTCAGGCACTGGGAGCAGGGGAAGTGAGGTAATGCATTGGTGAGAGAGCAGTGAAGAGTATTCTGCTAGATATGCCAAAAAGAGCTGGTTTTGTGTCGGCAGCTTTCATTCCTCAATTCTGGCTGAGATAATTCTGCATCAGAAAAGAACTATTCACCTGAGATAACTTGAAAATGACAACACTACATAGCTTTCTTTTTTTTTTTCCTTCCTTATTTTTAGAGTAGGACTACTTTAATACAGACTTCCATGGAGACAGTTCAAGACCTTTTCAATCACAGTTTGATTTCCAGACCCTGCATTATCCTGAAAAGCATGAAATTGCATCTGACATTCTGAAAGATCTGTTTCAAAAGTAAGAGGCACTATCGGCTTCCCAAAGCACTTCATGCAGCTCAATTCCCAGTGGACAGATGGGAGCACCAAGGGGCTGCCAAAGCACATCTCAAGTCTTGCAGCAAACAGAAAATGCATATACATCTACTGCTTTGAGTATATGTGAAGATGCCCTCTAAGCCTTCTCAGTATCATTTATTATATTAATATAATATTATATTATTATAATAAATGTGTATCTACATAGTTTTTGTAAGTGCTGTTGCAAGTTATGATCTCATGTCCACACCTGGTTGCCTACCATGTCACTGTGGTAAGTGACCTTGGTGAGGTTTAAATAGTCGTGTAAGGAGTGGATCTTTGAAGGAGATTTGAAGAACTCCCTGAGTCACGATGAGATGCTGGGCAGCACATACCCAGTTCTTGGAAAGCATTGTTCCTACACATGACTGTGTACTCGCAGGGTCATGGGTCAGCAGGACAGGGACCCCGTGTGGGAGCTGACTCTGAGGGGCTGGGAGAGGAGGCAAGGCAGTGGCTTACACTCTGCCTGATTAAAGTTTTATTTTAACTCCTACTTTAAAAGCTGTCAGGTTATAAAATAAATAATATTCCCACGAAATTACTAACAAGAACTATGGGACAAATTAAGCTGGCAGAACTACTGTGGAATAAATATGGTGCAAACAGCAGAGACAGAAAGGCAGGCAACTATTTCCTGTGCACAAGTATGGCTAGAAACTGCTTCTCCCTTGTTTTCATCTTCTGTCAAGCACAAAAGAGCTAGGTAAAATCTACAGAGATAAACATCACACCTAGCAGGCAGTGTCCATATACCCCTGGAGTTTGAGCAGTATCTTGACTCCCTTGTGCTTTCCACATTTGTTTCTTTCTAAAATACATTTCAACTCATATTGTCTTTGGAGCTAAAAAGAATAATCAAGAAGTGAACTTGTAAGTGAAAAGCAGATGTAGAGATCCTCAGGCTGTTGAATAATGTGATTATGGATCTTCAGTTTTTGAAAGGAGCAACAAAATGTAATGCATTAGGTTGCAAAGACTTTAGCACACCTTTTCAGCAAACTATACACGTGTTATACTTTTGATCTGCCTTCTACAGAGGAAGAACAGTCACTCCCATCACAGACTGGAAGCTTCTTTTGAAAAAAAAGGGCAAGGGTGAGATTTGGAGTTTGCATGAACTGCTAGTGACCCCCTGTGCTGTAGTGCCAGAGGCTCTGCAGCTCTGCCTCTGTGCCTCACCCATCCCCGCACTGAGCTTTCAAAGGTCTGTTAGAAATCAACTGCAGAATAATTACTGCAGAGCTTGGCTCCAGATCTAACTTGGAAAGTGCTAAGTCATCAGCTCTACAAGATATAAATTATCACTTCTGGTCAGTTTCAGTGAAAAATATGAAAGCCACAGCATCTTGAAAGAGCATCTGGACATAACTTAAGTCCAGTCCAAATAAAACAAAACACATGATGGAAATGTATAATGCTTTCTGCAGTGGCTTGTGATGCCTTTAGCACAAAGGGGCAGACAAGGATGGCTTTGAGACTGAGCAGTACTTGTGCCACCCTGTGTATATTTATGATCTAAACCTGGTCTGAAAAGCTAGAAAGACTTTTATAGTGGAAATTCTCCATAATCTTAAAACAATCAAAAACACCTTCCTTTTCAGAGTTCCATTCTTAGTACCTGACTGCAAGGTAAAAGTCACATCTAGAAAGAACTACTGGTCCAGGAGATTAACACACTGGAGAAAATATTTTGGTTATTAATTGCTATTGAACATTTTCTGACTCTCACAGTTACCAATATTCTCTAAGTGACTTCCGCAATAGGTTTTCAAGCTAAAGACTAAAAAAATTTAATTTTTAAAACCCCTTGATGAATAGCTCATGTGAGCTGTTTTCATTAGAGTGAAACCAGACTGCTTTTGCAAACAGTTGTCCTAGAGTTCAACATTTGCCTTCTTTAAATACTTCTATTTGTCTAAGATTAGCTGTTTCACAAACATTTTTTGCCGTGATTTCTTCAAACTTCCTTGCTAAAATACTGCTAAGATGAGAATACTGCTCATAGATAAAATTCTCCATTTTCTTAAAACAGAGACAAAATGTACTTTCAGTTATTTGTTGTACTGTGCTAATAGGATATTAATCAAACAATTAAGAAACATTTATCCAGCTGTTTTGCAGAAGCCAGAACTAAGTACCTCACAGTCTTATCCAGAAAATGTTTCTATGTGGAAAGGACATACCAATGCTCCTATTTTATAGCCTAAGAGCAAGGCCTGGAGAGGCTGAACAATCTTGTGGAGATCACCCAGAGCCTTTGAGAAAAAGGAAAACATAAACAGGCACTCCACTGGAACACCCTTCCTTCCCTGAATAAAAAGGAAAACTAACTTACCAAATGACCCTCCTCAAACAGCACCACTCAGCCACAGAACACTGATGCTTTCCGGATTCTTTTAGGAATATTCCAGGCATGAGTCTTTGTTTTAGCTTCTCTGACACTTCATCTAATTCCTGGATCCCAGTGGCATTGAGGTAGGATATATTTTGGCACACCACAAAAAGTCCTAAGCTATTGTGAAAGATTTACTTAGATAACTTTCTGTAAAAAATGCAAGAGTCATTACAAGTATCCCATTTACTTTTAACTTTGAAGTTAAAAAATCACAAATGCTTTAGCTAGCTAAATATTTATAATAGCTTGTCTTTATGCATGCAATGCATAATGCCTTCCAAGTACTTTAACAAGCTAGAAATAGAGAAACATCCAAAGCTGAAAGAGCCATATTTGGGGTGAAAAATGGAAATTGTTTAAAAACATCACATTCAGTTAGAAGAGAAATGACACATTTTAATGTATGGGCTATTTTGAGTCAAGCAGGCGGTAAGGATTATAGTTAGAATTTGGCCAGAATATCAGACCAGGATATCATACTTGCAAAAGAGAGCAGCTGTCAGTAATAAAAGTAAATAAGCAATAGGAGCCCCCAAAGAAAGAGACATCTGTACCCATGGCCAGTCTGGAGGCTGAGCTCAGGCATGACCTGTGCACAGCAATTCCAGTGCTCCTTCCTGCAGTGCCCCAGATTTCCTGGTGAGGAAGCATTCCTTGAAATAAACACCTACTGCCCAAAATTACCCACAAGATGCCCAAGGCATATCGTGAAGTTGCACTCATTTGTCTTACAAAGCTCTTGGAACATGGCTGCTCTTCTTTCAGCATAGGTTTTCCCTCACTCAAGCAGCAGTGCTCCCTTTTCTGGATTTCTTCCCTGAACACCTCAGCCCTTTGATTTTAGCCAGCACAACAGCAATGGCAACAGTTGAAAGCCCTGGGTTCTTTCCCAGTCCGTGCCTACAATTGCTGCAGCTATAAAACATCTCTGTGAGAAGTTCATGATGCTGGCAGGAACAGCCACAAGATGGGTATTCCAGTGATGCTACAAGCTGTCAATATTGCCACTCGACAGCAGTTGGCAGCAAAGCTTGTCACTGCAGCCTGACCTCAGCCTTCACTGCTTGGGTACTTGCAAATCCAACTCCCACGTCACTAAATGCTATTTTCATTACTGGGAAAGAATGAAGGGGGACACATTTGCTCTGCAATCAATACATTTATCTGTGCAGTCAAAATTTTGGATAGGCACACAATTAATTGCCCAAAGTGCTTGAAAATTGGCATTAAATTCATTTATATATATTCCATTAGCCAGTTTCTGCAGTTTATCCATTTATGTATTAATTGTTATGTGTAGCTGCAAAATGCTTTATTCTCTATAAATCAGAAACTGCATTGTGGCATTTGTGCCCTTTGGTTTCTTCTCTGCTTTAAAGTCTGTTTGCCAAACGCAGTGGTTTTGTTTGCTGAAGTCTCATGATAGATGCAGACTGGTAATGCAATGAAAATGCATTGGATCACTTCTGTGGACTCCCAAAGAGCTCAAACCAGAAGGGCATGGGGGAAGGAGAGCAGGGAGAACCAGCATTTCTCTCATGTCACTCAGCTGGGCGCTGTGAAGCACCGAATGTTCTGTGACCAGCAAATAACACTCCCTGGTTTGTGTCTCAGTTTCAGCTCCAGCAGCTCCTGCCCCCTCCTTTCACCAAACAGACATGCTGTCTAAAAGCTGTCACATTAATGCTTTATTCCATGTATAACAGTTCTGGAAATTTTCCTATCTGGGTTGCTCAGGGGTCACAAATGAGATCCTAACCTCTTTCTACAAGGTTTTATACAAATTTACTGATCAGAAGCTAGAGTCTGAAGTCAAAGAAACTGTCAAGGAAAGAAAAGTGGTGTTATTCTTCACCCAAGTGAGACAGAGAATGACACTTCTTTGGGGTGAGTCGCCTTAGCCTAGATGGCCCATGAAGAAAACACCCTACAGAAGATATAGACAACCTGGGGCAAAGTTTCAGAATTTGAGGTAGATTTATTCCAGTTCAAGGTTATTATTACTGTAATATTTTTTCCTTTCCTTTCAGCTCTGAGATTTTCACAGAATACCTAGTATCAAACCAAGACAACTTGCCTAGGATAATAAAAGGCGTCATTTCCCAGAAATGGGAGACAATTTTCTGAATCCTCACCTAGTACCTTATCATATCTTCCTTCCTTATTTCTGCATCTTTCAACACCACTTCCAGTATATTGAATGCAACCTTGGCTCTGGAGAAAAAAAAATAAAAAATCTGTTGTTTAGAGACAGAAAAGCTCTATACACGAGTCTGTAAGCGCCTACCCTACCTTTTTCTAGTCAAGATACACATCAAGGGCTCTGAAAAGGATGGAAAAAAGTACCTGATATAACTTTCAAAGCTATGTGACTGACAGAAAACTGCCCCATAATAGAAATATGATAAATATGTACAGCTACAAGTGAGCAGGTCTTGGGAAGCACACACCTGACAAATCCCTTGCAATCTTCATCTAAACTATTGTAGGTTCAGATGCACATATTCATCCAAGACTCAGCATATTCACTCTGGTTAAAACAGAAAGGCAGCTACCATGCCAAAGGGAGATGCTGTGAACTGCTCTCGGCTGGGAGTCTCATTTATGCAGCTACAGAAAGGCTCTGAAAAGCTGCACATGAACGTGAAACACAAATGCTAACAGGGTACAATGAGGCTGATCTCACAAATGTCTCATCAATAAACATCATAAAGGACTTGCATAAAGAAACAGTACTCCATCTACACTATAAGCAAACCATAACAAATAATGAAAAGATAAATAGGAGAGCAATAAGGAAGGCAGGCAGAAAGCACAAATGTGACCACTGAAACACAAATAGAGCAGCAAGGTTACTGGTGAAAACAGGATATTTTCTATATAGGAAATTGTGCATATCT
This sequence comes from Zonotrichia leucophrys gambelii, assembly GCF_028769735.1. NCBI lineage: Eukaryota > Metazoa > Chordata > Aves > Passeriformes > Passerellidae > Zonotrichia > Zonotrichia leucophrys. The sequence goes on from NC_088176.1 coordinate 22,788,935, forward strand.
TTCTGCTACAATAGACATCAGTACTGGGGTGAGGATTAAAACACATAAATTTATTCTTTTATCAAGATATTGGAGTACAGGGAACCAAGTCCTTTGTGTTTGTAAAGAGTCACTTGGGAAAAAGTAATTTGAATTTATTTGTAAGCGAAGCACTTGCACATCTCACATTGCAATGTGAATCAAAATTCAAAGAGCTTTTATTTCTGCAGTGTAACTTACTTCAAAAAGCCTCTGTTCTTGAATGAGTATATCCACACAGTCCATTTTGGTTTGTGCAATCAATGTTAAATTCACCTGACTAGATTAACTGTCTGAAGCACCTCCACACAGACAGACAGTAAATAAGGAAGAGAGATGCACCATACACAAAGAAAAGAATAAGACAGGGCTACAAATCTCATTTTATCTCATGCTGCAGGCAAAGCTTGTCTCTAAAGGTATCAGGTGAGTGCAAATGGAGTCCTTAATTCATCCAACAAATTCACAAACCACATTAGCACAGAAAATGAATAACCTAGCATTCATATGAAAAGGCTATTGAAAAACTAAGTTGAAGATAAAAACTGGAACCTATTTATTCTTGAGCTTTTATAGGACAGGCATTTTCTTTAATTAGAAGCAAGCATCCACATAACAAATGCAACCTTGTAACTTTTAATAGCTGGAGCATAATCATAATCAGTTGTGATGGAAATTCCAGATTGCATGCTCTCATCTCTTGACCTTGGAGTCACCATGTTTCTCCCTATCTGTAATTAATACCTTTGTATTAGGGGGAAATGACTTTGTTGGGAAGGTCAATAAATACAGGCAGTCTAACGTCCTTCACACTGTCACAAGAGCCACAGGTTGAGTCTGTGTCTGAAGCTGCTGCAGCCCAGCGGCTGCACAGGCAGGGCTTGTCGTTCTGGGCAGAACGGACAGACCACAGAAGGCCAGGCAGGTGCACACCCCATTTGCAAGCACAGTGAGGAGGGCACTGGAGAGGCGCCCTGCACAGCTCCAGGCAGCTCCTGGTCATGGACTCCCTCCTGTCAGCAAAGAAAGGGATGGGATGCTGGTACACAGAGCCTGCTGGAGATCAAGGCTGTAATTCAACTGCCTTTCAGATGTCCTGTATGTAAAACTGGAGCTACACAGCAGCTGCATAACAAATATTGATCTTCTAGCACCAAGTGGTGGTAGAGCAGAACAAACTGCATTAATAAGCTAAGAACTAACATGGTCCAGACCTTTCTCCTTCAAATTGCTCCCTTTGTTCTACACAGTTCACAAAAAGGAAAAGCCAAATATTTACATCTTGTTGGAGAGAGGGAGTTGTGTCCCTCTCTGGCTGGAGGCCATGGGAAGATCAATTATGTGGGACTGCTCAGGGTTATACCTGAAGAGACTACATTTTACTTAAAAAAAAAAGTCCCACAAACTCTAAGCACCCCCACAGACACAAAAAGAGAAGGAAAAAGGTTAGAAACCAAATCCCCGCAAACAACAGAGCAGTCTCTCTGCATTAAAAAAGCCAAAAAAAACAAAACAAAAAGTTTGCATCCCCTACCCCCGCATTCCTCACAGGTCAGAATTGTTGGGCTGCTAAAAACAACAAAAGGAAGCAACAAGTTTTGCCTTTGAGCTGCAAAAGAAATGCTCTTGGCCTTCAGCAGCACTTACTTGGGCAAGAGCTCAAACTCTGTTCTGAAAGACCAGAAGAAAGAGGAGCAGGGTGATGCGAGGAGTAAACTCAGAGAAATGCTGATTGCAAGATACTGAAATGTTATTTCCTGGAGTAATTATTTGCCTCAGTGAGTACCCAGAAATCAGCTACACTTCAGGTAGTTTGACACTTCACACAGCTTTGTGTAGCACAGCTCTCTGGAGAAGCTACATGCTTAGAGCTCTAACATGCCTCTCCTCTTTATGGCATCATTTAGAACTTTTTATTAGCCATATTTTAAAAATCCCACATGATTTCTTCAAACCTGGTCTTTATTTGCCTTGCAACTTTCTGTCTGTAAAATAGGATGCAACTTCCTATCTGTATGATATCTGTAAGAAAACATTATAGAATCCTTTTTATGCAGCCTAATCTTCTGGGATAAAATACAAGCTCTTTCAAGAACCAGAGGCACTCAAACAAACCTCCCACCCCTGCCCTTGCAATCACACCTGGGAACATGGTGCTCTGCCTTTCACAGAGAATTTCACTGTTAAAGAGCTTGTTTTAATTATTTTCCTGTTTGAAGGAACAGTTAAGCACTCTTTTACCTCCCTGCCTCATCCCTTCTCTCTAAAGTGAGATTTTGTACTAATGCAGACAGGTAAGACACCTGTAAAACACAGGTAATTTTACAGCACATCCATTGGGTCAAAGCAAATGAAAAAGTAAAGTGTAGCAGACAGGGGCTCTGGGGCCTCTAGCAGGGTGATGAGAGAAGCAAGAAACACAGCCAGTGTCTCAGTCCCTTCAAAAGCAGCAGCCCAAAATGTACAGAGCAAGCACAGCAGGCAGAGCTGGAGCGCAGCCACGCTCGCCCTTGCGAGCCTGCTCCTCGTGCCCTTTGATGGCAGAGGTTAGCACTGCTACAGGCACACACAGCTTCAAAACCTGCACACAGAGGTGTCGTCTGTAACCTGAATAAAGGAACTCCAAAGTGAAAGGTCACAGCCCAGCACAGCTCACAGAAGGAAAGACACGTAGAGGCTTCTCGGGAGGCACTGGGACGATTTGCATGCGCTCGGTACAAGACAGCAACACATGGCAGAGGAGCTTGTTGACAACTTAATGACTGCATTGCTTACTCTGGTGGCTAAACAAAAGAAGATGCAACTCTGTAGTTTTATCAAGTACAGGGAAATTCTGTAAGTCTAACTTTGGAAGTTGGTACCTGAAAGTGTACATCTTGTCAGTGGGAAATATGCTGTTATCACTGAATTCTGGACCTTGGAAATTAAAAGCTCAAGGTCCAAGTAACTAGAAACTGGTATGTCAAACTTGTGCCTAAGAGGGCTTCCTCTTTAAATTTGTATGAATACACCGTAAAGGACTGCAGAGAGCTCTGAATATGTCATAAAAGGAAAATGCTACTCAAGCTGTACATGTTTCCATAATGAGAAAAGCACTGTATCTGTGAAGGCTTATACAACAGTGACTTCTGCTGTGAAAACCTTGTCAAATCATATCAGTTATGAGGGTTAAAATTGCCTGCTACTGCTTCCATTACTCAAAATACTGAATATACTTTAGACAGAACTTCACAATATGCTTCTGACAGGGGCATTTGAAGTGTGATGGGCTTCAGCTCCTATTCTTGCTCCTACAGCAGGGAGCAAGGTGTCTGTTTTAGTGGGACAAGTATGCAGACATAAAAATCCAACCATTCATTAGTCCCAAAACAGCACCAAAACCTTTTCATTTTCATGAAATTGTGAACACTTAATTTTAGTCACAGGTGGATTCAAAAGAGTTTTCAGGACTTGCATCTGAAATCCTCATCGATGCCATTGCATCTTACCTGAGTTAAAAGCAGAGGCAGTTTTACTGAGCTTCTGTTGTGCCTGCATCCTAGGAGCACCTACAGACTTTCCTTCCAAGGAAGAGTGCAACAGAATGTTTGAAAGTCTCTGCCTCTAAGAAAAAAACAGAATATAAGAAACTAACAGGATTTGGAAGCTTGAAAAAAATCTCCCGGTTCTTTTATTTTTTAAAAAGTTTAGTGGTTTCAACAAAGAGCTTAACTTAAAATAAAGAGCTCATGAATCCTCACAAATTTGAATACAAGCTTATCTTCTGGAAAAACAATTACTAATGAAGAAAAACCATCTGTTCCCCATAAATTAAAATCGGTTAAATATTGGAAAGTATTTATTTGACTAAACAAAACTCTCTGCATCCCTCTATGTTTAAAGCCAAATATTCTAGGTCGTGTATTCACAAATAGGTGGAAAATAACTGTCTGCACAGGCTATACACATTAAGTTAGTCTGCATAAACTGTCACAAAGGCTTTCCATTTTAAGTCATACCTTTTATAAGAAGGACTTGACACTAAGCCAGTGAGCCTGATGCTCTCTCATGCTTTTTGCATACTTGAGAGACTAGATTATTATTGTCTGGTCTCAACTAAAGGTCCGTGGCCATACAAGGCTTAGTATGCCTTCATCAATTTAGAGTGATTGTTATAAAATAGCCCATAATAGGTGTCAGAATTTAACACACTAGAAATCTTGGATCTACAGATAAGCAATATGCAATACTTTTCAATCCCCTCAGAACCACCAATATTTGAAATCCCACTGATTTTGCATTATAGACTGCCACATACATTAAGATTCAGTTACTTTGTTTTTCCATGCCTTGTCTGGCAGCTGCTGATTTAGAGTCTTCACTAGGGCTGCAAGTTCTCACCATTGATTTTGCTGATACTTTCTGTCTTATGGAAGAAATTGTCTTAGAATACATATAATTTGATTTTCATAAACCTAAGCATGTTTGTGTGCTACTTTTTTTTTGTTTGAAGTTTTTTTGTTAGTGAAGTACTTCATGATTTACAAAACAAAAAAAAAAAAATAGAGAAGAATTTACTGCCAGGCTTGTGACCTTGAGGAAGACAGTTGAAAACTCTGCTCTTAATCTTGCAAGAAAAACAATCAGTGCTATATACAACATGAATTGACTATAAATGAGATGTTGTAACTCTAAAACGAATAGTGTGTCAGAGGTGTTCGATGTGTAAGTTTGCATCAAGGGACAGGTTCTCAGATTTTAAAAGAATAATTTGATAAATGCAAGTCATACTCCACATGTTGCTGAAGAAATACTTTTTAGTGCTTTTTCTTCTGTTGTAGTTTCTGCACTGCTGTATTAGCACACTGTGAAAATAAACATTTATTCTCTCTCACATACCAGAAATAATTTTTTTCTCTAATCACTTTACATTCTGTACTACACATAGAAAAAATCCACAAGCACAACTTTGAACAAAGAGTAATTATGTAGTATAACTCCTGTTTTCATTAGCCTGCTTGAGGCATCTTTTAAAGGGTACTTTCTTTTCCAGAAATTACTGATCTTTTTTCAGGAAAATAGTAAATACCTAGATGGAACAGAACAGCTTTCCTTTTCAGGAATGTCTCTTTTCAATGCTTATTAAATGAAGTATCCCATTTCAAAGCTTTTATTTTCCAAATGTAACTTTCAGGCTAATAACACCCTTTTAAGGCAGGTATATTACAATTAAACACAAGGCTAAATAATTGAAAACAGAGCATCAGGGATTTGTGGATTTTATGTGACTCACCAGCTTCACTCCAAACTATTTTGCCTTTTTTTTTTTTCACAATGACTAAAAATCCATATATTGGTCAATTACTCATCCATAGCACCGATGATTTTCTGATTTTCAAGACACATTCTTGGGGCGTGTGGTATCTGCAGAATTAGATTTTTAAAACTTATCCAAAAAAAAAAAAAAAAAAAGAGAGAAAAACGCTCCACTTACAAAACACAGGAACATAAATACATTAAATGGGCAGTCCCACAGTGGATAGCTTAGCTGGCCCAACTTTTTTCCCCACTGAGAAACAGGACGCTTCAGTTTAGAGTGACTGTACAACCATGGACTCACACCATCTATCTGGATGATGGGTTATGATGGAAAAAACCCTTTATTTAAACAAAAAACCACATCCCATAAATAGCAGGGGGTAACAAAAAGTCGTAAATCCAAAATAATTGAAATAGATGAGGCTTACATCTGATAAAACAGAAGTTGAAAGCAGTCTACATAATGAAGTACATACCCTGAGGCAGAGATGCTAAAATAGTATTTTCACAGGAACAAGTATTAAGGTGCCACAGATGCTTTTGGTTTGGACATCAGATTTTTAAAAATAAGGGAGCCAGATATTAAAAGCCTCATTATAAGAGCACTGAGAGCAAGAAAGAAAATAACTTTGAAAACTGTCTTAATTGTTTCAAGAAAGGATTTATCTTTCTGAGTGGCTCCTTTTACAACTAAGAGAACTGAAAAACGATTTTAAGGGCCCATGACTTGAAACATTAAATAGTGGTTTGTTGCAGCTCTTGTTCTTTCCACTATATTGTGTATTACAGACTACCTGTATCTCGAAATGGCTGACATTACAGAGGGTGTAAACTAAAAGCTGGGCTTTAGGGCAAGAGTAGGGTGGAAAAGAAACAAGATAAAAATGGCTACTTCTGGCAAATTTCAGTGTTTCAGAACTCTTTTATAAACTGTCCTCTTTTAGCTCCAGTAATATTCTATGTGATAGCAAAGCAGGTTAGAATTAGACTAATATTAGTTCATTTCTAGTGAAGGTCAGGCACCATTTGTGGATCTCAGTAATTTGCAGCAAATCAGTTCAGCTGTACCTCCACATGCCTTACCAGTCAGTGCTGGCTAATCACAGAATCTGAATAGTACAGGGAGAAATCCAAATCAATCCAAACACTGAAGCCTCTGTAAGCCAGCAGAGGTCACGCAATCTTAAGGCAGGTTTGTGGACTTTCTCAAGCTGTCTTCTGTGGCTTATCAAGTATGTCCTGCTACAAGTGTACTGCTGACACTGCTGGAAACATAGCAAGGCATCACTTTCAGAAAGTGCAGACACGCAGACCTTGCTAAAACATTACCTGAAACTGCTGCCTGCTGAATGCTGGAGTGGATCAGCCACTGATGCTCACGAGATCATCAACAGCGAGGACAAGAAGCGTTTAAAATCAAACCAGTGATTAATACACAACCACATAGTATGCTTTGTGAACCAAACAGACTTTACATAATGTCCCAAAATACTTCAGCATTAGATAACAGGGCGAGGAAGGGAGGGATTAGGTTGCATCAGCAATGGAAAAAATCTTTTGAGAGTTTAGATGTGTAAGTGAAGCATAAAGCAAGGAATAGGGCAAACAGAAAAGGCTGCACTGGATAAGGGACACACCTTGAAAGAAGATTTATCTACTACAGATAGAAAGAGTAGAAAGCAAAGGGAAACTGAAGCCACGTGTAACAGTAAAAGAAGGGGAAAGCTTGTGATGTCTCACTAACAGAGCTCTCACAAACTGCAACCTCACTCCTAACCTGAGAACAATTTCACAGAGCACTTGATAAAACTTGATGTCTCTGTATGGTTACATAGCAGAAAAGGGACTGCTGAAAGGAAAACACAGCAATTGCCCATCAGAAATCCCATTTTGGCTCTGGAAGGCACAGAACTGCCCTATGGAGCCAGAACTGGAAGCACTTTGCTAGATTTAACCCAGGCAAAGACTCAGTGCTTCCTCACCCCACACTGTCAGGGAACAGCTCTGATCACTGTGCAGGACAGTAGAGTAGTGTCAACATCAGACAGGAACTCAAGTGAACTCATGGCAGTTCAAGACTTGCAGCTCTGAGGGAAACTGCCATGTAAAGACCAGGAGGAGGGGAGGATGTCCAATTGATTTTTACAACTTCACTTGAATTATTTTGCAGCTGTAAAACAGTCACTCTAGCATGAAATATGTGGTGCCACCCTGACAAATGAGTTCTAAATAATTGAACTGAAACTCAGTCAGAGCAGGTTTCAACAGATCACATTATAACTGCAGCTATTAACAACACATTTTTTAATATAGCACAAGTTAGGGTATAAAAGTATGAGAATTCATCTGAATGCTAGAAATATATTTTCAGCCAGAAGCTCTTCCAAAGCCATACAGTTCAGCCAACCCCAGATAAAAGTGATACACGTTTGCCACCACGGGACCAACCCTGGCAGTTGCTGAGGACATGCAGTTTTCATCACCTTTCTAGAATTCAGCTCCATGTGTTTGGTTTCTTCAGCAATTGCACTTACTCATCTTTGCATCACAAACCTACTTGTTACTATAATGATACGAGCAATTGCTGGCACTCTTAAATCCTATTTTCACAGCAGAGGACAATTTTCTCTCTCTTACCTGAGGTTCTTTCGGCTGAGTTTGCTGGAATTATCCTCTCAAAATGTTATAACTAACAGTTATTTTCATCACAAAACTATGAAACTTACATTTAAACTCTTTGCACGTATTTAGATAAAAAAACCAAAGCAGCATTTTCAGCCTTTTATTTCTTAAACCAGCCAAAAAGACAAGCTTGAATCCTAATACCTTACGTTTATCCCACTGGGCTACAAATATCATCTCAACTTGGTTAAAAAAATCTGATGATTGAGCTAACTACTGAACTCAAATGGTAAGCATTTGTGGACCAAACAGATTTGTCAAATGAAGGAATAAAGATAATTTTAACTGATTGCTGTTATTGCCAACAAGATAAGATTAATCTGCAGCAAAATGAGGTACAAAAGTTGAAAAAAAAAAAGGGTCACTTACTCTGAAGATCAAAGTCATCATCTTCAGAAAGCTGATCATTCCCTGCCTTCAGAGGAAGGGCATAGGGAATATTACATAAGGAATGTCATTAACATTTGCACTGAAAAAACTTGAAATTAAAAAAAGCTATTGCAAATATAAGTGTCATTTTATCAAGAAACAAATTTTTTCCAAGCTGCTGAAAGAATTTAACATTTTGACAGACCTGTTTCTAATTCTGGAGAAATATGATATTTGTGAATTAAGAGTAAACCACTGTCTTTCTTTTTATACGAAATTTTCACATATCTTCAGGAAGACAGGAAGGACGTGAAGTCATAAAAAAGCTGAATTGGCCGCTTTGGACATGGGGTTTGGTGGGAAAGGAGTTGTTTTGTTTTGTGCATTGGGTCTGGCCGGGCTGGGGGGGCATTGTTGTTTCAGGCTCGGGTAGTTTCTTTTTCTTAACTAGCAGCAGTAGCAGCACTGTTGGACACTTGAAAGTGTGAGCCAGTGAAGGAAAAATTAAGATACTGCATCTTTGAAAGCTTCCTCAGCCCTTGGTGCTATATTCTTCAATATGGTAGGCACAGAAAATATCTTGGTGAACACACACATTCAGCATATGACGTACTGTTAATAAAACATATCAATGAGAGATAATTCCCCATAATATGAAGTAACTAGGCTATATAGTACTAAGATTTTTATGATTTGATTCTTGAAACAGTTATTATATCTCTTCCATTTTCCCTCCTACATTTTTAGAATCTGAAAATTTTTAGAACAAAGACTCATATTTTAAAAACCTGTGTGTACATCTGTGTTAAAAATATTACCTAGAAATTCACACTTCACACAGGAGGATAAAACCTCTTCATCTTTAACAGGTGCATTTTGTAGAGGAAAATTAATTAAAATTGCTTAATTAAATGAGATCTAAGGAAATCTGAAAAAACTTTAATATACCTCTTCTCACTGTTTTTCAAGTGAGTTAAGTAATAAGATTAAATAAATATTTTTTAAAAAATTAAATCATCCAAAACATCTTCCACACTGGAAGTGTACAAGATAACGGCAGAACTGAAAATGTTTTAAATTACTTTAGTCACAGTCTGCTTCCACAGTTAACCACAGTTTGCCTCAAGAAAAGGATCCATGTAGACAGACAACTGATGAAGTTGTCTAAATATAAAGCTCCAGTCCTCACCTAAAATTATAGATACTGTAAAAACAACTACTCTTACAAAAACTTGTAAGGAATTGTTTGTGCAAACAGAGCTGACCAATCCCAGATTAAGCTGGTACTTTCACACCTAAGTAATAGGATCCCCTGTTCACCTGGGTTTTGGATTCATGCTCACATCATCTGTGTTGTGTTAGCAAAAGCATATATTTGTATTCAAAGAGAAATGACAAACTGAACAGCTAATAAGTTTACTACCAGATGTTATCAAAAATGTACTTTTTCAGCCATTTTCTAAGCAAAACGACACACAAGTTTACATTGGAAAAAAACCCAATCAAATGAGTAAGAAACTCTCACAGTCACAGGCAGAGCACCCTAAGAAAATCTACAAGAGGCCAAGCACCCTTTTTCTGCTGTTCAGCTTCTGCTGCAGTTCTGGAGCCTTCACTAGCTATTGCACAAGACCAAAGTCTGCTCTAGTGGGTATCTGTATTTCTCATGGTATTCTCTTTAGTTTCCAAGCCAGTGCATATTTCTCTAGTGTCAGTCTACTTTAACAGAAGCTGTCCATGTGAAGTGCAGGCACAGAATTGTAGAAATTACATGGAGTCTTGAACATAAGTCTAGAAAAGATTACAAGATGGTATTTTAACCACGAATACATCCACCAGAGACAGACCTAGGAGAGCTGTTCAAGACTGCTTAAGGCAATGTTTGCATTCACAACAAAAGGTTAGGATGTGGCCTCCAACTTCATCAGGCACTGAAAAAGAACCCTTGTCTGAGGCAGAGAGGTTGGCAGCTGTCACAGGGTAATTTTGGATCAGGCAAACACTTGCCCTGCAATTCAGGTCAATGTGAACAGAATGTAGAGATTTGAAAGGAAGTAGATGTTTGTCAACAACAAATCATATATATGGGCTGCAGTATCTTTAGACATTTTTATGTCAGTTTAGCTGTGGAAAAATAAAGTTCAAAGATTTTTATTTCTAGTTAATTCTACCTGCAGCCACAAATGCCCAACTGTGGCTTGTAAGAATAAGGGTGAAATTTTCAGACTTTTTGTTTCTAATGTTACTATTTTGCAACTCCTTTAAAAATATCCACATAACTACATTCTTTATTTAAACACCTGGGCAGAATTACTCTTTCCAGAACAAGGGCTAAATCTATGTCTGGCATGTAATATTATAAAAGAACATGGTATATCAGGAAACTCCTGATCTGAGCTAAGGGCATCTCCTCCTAGTGTTCACTCATGACTTCAGTTCTACTTGGTTGTGCTCAGAAGATATGCAATGTATGGCTGTCACCTACCTGCCAGAACCTGCCTGTTCTCATTTTCTTCATCCCCTATTAGATGCTGTTACCATGGTGTGGCTTTTTCAAGAGCAGGTAAGGTGCAAGTCCTTATGACTAAAGGCTATTACTAGTTGTGCAGATTACAAGACTTGTCCATCCACAACCTGGGTTCATGCTGAAGATGACTATCTGGCATCTGAGAATAAAGAAACTGATAAAGCAGAAAAGTTAGTACATAATTATCTTCCCTAGGCTTTTGCATAACTCAATGAACAAAAGAGACTGGACTGTCACAAGTGTAAAAACTGAGAGCATTCTACAATGTGCCTTTGAGCAAATATTCTCACTTTTCCCCAGTGACACTCCCCTGAAAATATCAGTGATAGACTCATTCTTCAGTTAAAGCCTCCATCCAAATCAGCTGCATCTCCATTTGAAATCCTTAACAACAATGGGCCAGAACATAAATGTTGGTTTGTGTTAACATTTTTTAACTTCTCGGGTTGTACAGTCTGTGAACATCTCTGGTATTTATACATCCAAGGATAGGCAACAGCAGAAAACAAACTTGTTCTTCTCAAGGTGGGTATTTGAAACTATCAGGTGGGTATACCAATTTTAGTCAGAAATTCAAACCTCATATGAGGACTCAACTAAACACGGTTAAGAAGAGCATGAGCTGTATGCACCCGTTACACACAAGTCAAGTTACAGAAATTGAACTTTATTTAGCAATCAGTTTCTTCAACTTTTTTTTGATACAAAGTGACATTTTCATTTAGTACAGAAAAATCCATGTCAGAACAGTACCTGTCTGTTTCAGTTGTACCACTGGAGTCTACTATGATCTCGAACTTTAAAAAACAAACAAAACAAACAAAAATTTGAGATAAACAAAAAACAGCTTCTGTCCCTCACCATGAGAAGTACTTCAACTACTAATTAACCCATTCAATTTAATATTTTTTAATTTATATATACAGTATTATAATAGTATGGTATAATACTACATATATTTTAGATGTTTTTATAGTTCAGAACACTGTATATAGTGTATAACTACATAAATACTATAAAAAGTATTTTGAACTATAAAATACCAACTGTAAAACAGAATTTAAATTTAGGACCAGATCTTTCTTGAAGAACTGTGAAGAATCCCTTTTTTTAATTATAAAAGCTGCAAACAGAAGCAAAATTACAGCTTGTAGTGTAAAATTAGAAACCCTACATAATGAAATGTTAGAAACAGTGACTGAGAAGCGAGTCTACTCAAATAATATTTTAAAAACAATTAAAATACAGTACCCAGGAAACATGGCACAAGAGACAGAAGAAACAGGTACAAAACCTGTGTTAGGAACACAGAGTCAGAAGTGCAAAAAAACAAAAAGGGAACCGATATAATAGAGTTTGGTACAACAGGTAAATAAGTATTGCAACCAAAACTAAACCATCACTTATTTTTTGACAGTGAAAACACTAACAATTTAGTACCTTTCTAAAGGCTTTTAACCAAAGCCCTAAAACTGTGTCTGCTCTTAAATAAAAACAGTCTATGTGAATGCTACACACTGAAATACAAAGCTTAAGAATTACCCTGCAAAATTGCACCAACATAAGCTTTCCATATTTACAGTATCTAAAAGTGACAGAACACAGCATGCTAGGCCTAGTTTATAACTCTACCTCACCTGTACTTAATCCAGGCCCAACAACCAAAAATTATTACTTGTCAACACATGTTAAACTTGGATTGCTTAGATACATTATGATGTTTAAATATTAGCTTCATGCATAAAACAAGAAACGACATCTTTGACAGACAAGCATTGACAGGATACAAACAGTGGTCTGCCCTGTGTAGGAGTGTACTTCCTTTTGAGCTTACTCCCAAGACGTACCGATTCAATCCCACATTATTACCTGGTTGTCAAGTCAACAATGTGCTTAGAAATGGTCAAAATTGTAACTAAGAGTCACATTGCGCATAAACTGTCCTCTCATTCCAAGAAATTTCACTCCATTTTGGAGAGTTACCTCATTAAGTGAAAGGACACAGAGTTAAAAAAAGAACAAAACAAAACGACATTCAAGTAAACAGCAAGAACCAAATACTCTGAAAAGGTTTTTGTAAACGTGTCATTCTACAGGGTTTTGCAGCATTGTTAAATTCATTACTCATGGACAAGTACACACAGGTCACCACCCTCGTGACAACCTGTCGTGTACACGTACAATGTGAGAGACAAGCTCGGTGAAGTGATGATCTACCCTTCCCACATGCCTCGTCAGGTCCTCGTGTGTTCAGTGTTATCATTCCCCTTCACAAAACAGAAATCACTTATGGATATCTTTATAAAGACAGAAATGAACTGAGTCCGTTGGGTAGAAAGTTAGTTGGTTATTTACATCTGAAAGTAGTTTCACAGCAAAATAAATCTACAGTGGGCCAGCTGGGATCCACAGGACCTTGTTTTGTTCTTGGTCGACAGTTGTCATAATCTGAGTGCAAATGCTTGAAAGGGCTCCTCCCTGGACAATGCCTGCAGAAAAGGAAACCCCACATACAAATGAGATGAGAGCAAACAGTTATGAGTAATTACCAAGAACAGTCTTCTGCATTTATCTCCGAAGTGTTTATCAACAGATCAGAATTAAGCAAGTCAACTCAGCATCTGACAGATGCATGTCTCTATTTAAAAAAAATAAACAGAGCAAAGAGGTCAAGCATTCAATACACAGTTTCTTCTGCTAGCTCCTAAAACAATCCAGGGAAGTCAAGGAACTGATGGCTATAATCAGCTAAGACAACTGTTTTGTAAGTAGCCTCCATGTACTATTTTCAGAGGCATCAGGTGGCAAAGTTTAAGTCTAAAGATGGTCAGAACCTGCTATAATAAACCTCTGTTCAACATGTGGTGTTAAGAGTTTTTTATTTATGGGGTAATATACATAGAGACTATAGCTGTAGCAACTAGACACTATTTACAAATATTAGAAGTAAATTATGAGCAGCTCACAGATTGCTGAGCTAAATAAAACAGCAGTGGTTGCTACTCCAATTCTTATCGTCAACCAGATTCAAGGAACAAAACGCCAACAGCAAGCAACTCCCTGAAAATCAATTCACAAGATAAATGAAAACCTTTTATTCTACCCTTGCTAAACATAAAAAGTAAAATGCCACCACTGACATATGAGAGGACAACATACTGTCCTCAATACTTAAAAACGGAGGAACTTTTTGACTTAAGAAATATGTTAGCCAGCAAAGCCTCTGGCTGCAGCTAACACTAATGCTGAAAAATTATGGAAAGTCTTACACAGCTTAAGGCATAATTTTTCTTTTTGAGAAGAGAAAATACGATGTCACACAAATATATAATATCTGGCACTGCAATATATACTACAGTTAATCATGTCAGGTGACTTCGGATACAGAACACAGTAACTGAAAAGGTCTACGAAAAATGACAAACGGCAGGCAAGAAGTGATTCAGATTACACACTGTATTCACAACTTGGTAGAGGAAACAAAGCCAACTTGAAAGTCATTAGTCAAAAACTGAACTCCATGAAGCAGTTAAAGAGTATGACCTATAGCCCCATGACTAACCTAATAGATAAACCATGCCTATATCTATCTAGATACTATCTACAGGCTTATTTCATGTACAGTATTATAACTTCAACAAACTTCAATGGCAGTGCAATTTGAACACCAACCCTCTCTGACTACCAGCATCTGGAAGTGCTGATGACAGCTGGAGCCCACAGCACAGAGGCACCAACAGAAGGAGGCCCTTCCCACAGGGCATGTGAGAAGACACACATAAGACTCTCAGACTAAAATGCCACAAATGCCTAAACAAGAAGCAAAAGATAACATGTGGTGATGTAATTTGGCCATGTGCATGTCAAGTTCTCTGTAGGTTTAGTATGCACCATGTAAAAAAACATTTATATGGCTATTATATAACATTTTGTTGAGAACACATGGCTTCTCTCAGGATCCACTGAGAGAGCTCTAAGCTAAACACACCCTTTTGTCTCTCCACATTGGCAGTTATGCCTCAAAATATTTTTGTAAGAATCCCATTGTTCAGGAGATGAAAAGTTAGGTTTTGGCTAATAGGGTGTTAGTTCTTTTTAAATTTTGTTGCTACGAACATCAAGATACATTCAAAAGAGTGGGGATAAAATTCCAGCTATGTGGAACCACAGGGAAATATACTCTGAAATGAACAGAGAATCTCCAAACACTGTTCAGTTTTTTTTCTCCAGTAAAAATACTACAATCCAAGACTGATTTCATAATTTTATGAAGTTAAAAAGGCTTCTAAAGTTGAATTTAATTATTCCAAATTCCAATGCATGCTCAAGAAGCCTTGGACAATTTTTTTTCCATTGTTGAAACATTTAAAGTATGTCTCACAAATCAAAATCACACAATAACAGAAGGGAGGTTGAGTTTAGAAAGGACCTTTAGAAATTATAATTTGTTAGTTTAAACTACCAGGAGTTTCTGTTGTTTTGATTGATTTTCACAATTTAGAAAACTCTTCTACTCCTTACATGGTATAACACTGACAACACTATGTGAAATCATCAAATCCTGACCATACTTTCTATACTACTGGCTAGTAATAAAACCTTTTCAGAATCTCTTTAGATCATAAGATTCTAATATTCAGAAGAAAGGAGATTTCTATCTTGACATTTCCTCTTCTGGTAAAATAAGAGAATAAGAGTTAGTCAAAAGGGAAGGCAGAATGAAAAAACCAAGCTGCTCATTGAAAGGACATTGATCTCTTGAATTAAAATGCAAATGGATTAAATTACCACTGTGTTCCTACTGAAAGTTTTATTAAATACTAACCTGTAAAGTACTTGCTATACTCCTGTTCTATTTTTTGAGCTGTCTCAAATTGTTCTTTGGAATGCTTTTGTGTAACTTTGTCCCTCAGGAAGATTGGGTCTTTTTGCTCTCTGAAAAAATAAACAAACAAAAGAGAAAAAAAAAAGAAACACCTTGTATAAGAGTAATTTTTTTATGGACTTGAAAAGAGTGCCTCTAGTTGGGCAAACAGGAAAGGCTAATTCACACGCAAGCAGACTCCTAGGCCCAGAGTGCCATCTACTGTGTCTCAGCAGCATCAACAGTCATCAGGATCATTTCAGTGCTAATAAATTTATGTGCTCTCAGACTAAGGTGGTATTTCTTTAAAGTTTCAGAGACTGGGAGGCAGTGGATGAAGAAAGAATATAAGTTTATCCAGTTCATATAAATTGGATCATCATCTCATATACATGCCAGTACTCCTTACACAAAGCTGGGCACAAGTATCACTCTTCTAAGGGCTTGTGAAGTATCAAGCACCAAGTAAAGTTAGTATTTTCATGTTATCCTATCTATGACACATTTTTGAGATGCCTCTTTTCTATTACACAAGCTCTTGAAAATAAAAGATGAAAAAACAGAGAAATACAAATGCCAAAATAATTACTTAAAAACATAATTACTAAACTAACCTATCATTGCTGTGGTGCATTTCTGAGAATGCCAACAGAGCTTGTGCTATATCAAAAAGAGTGTTTGGACAAACTTTTGGTGCACACAACAGGCAGACAAAATGTGCGACTTATACCGATGACTGTCAGAAATCCTTGCTTGACTAGTTTGACCATTGTCCCTTTCCAAAAAAAGGAAACAGCTGTAATGGTCACAATTTCACTTCCAAAGGTGGTCAAGACATGACAGTTCCATTTATCACAATCCTATAGTGGTAATGAAATACACCTCATTGCTCTATGTCCTGTTTGTACTTTAAACTAGTGATACTTATCTTCTTTATGAAATAGATAGTAGTCAAATTTGCCTACAGATTAATAATATAAGAAGTCTTCAACTTTAGATACAAAGACAGCACAAGTATAAGATTTTTTAGCAAAATGTTCCTCAATATTCATGTTGGGAGATGATTTCCCTTCTTGCCAAATCAATCTATCAAAATGTGTGAAGGCTTTTTCAAACATCGGCGAGGGGGGGGACTGGCATTTGCTCGTCCTGTGCTCTGTTCCTGGCTATATTCAAACAGGAATTTCACAATTACTGAAAGAACACAGCCTGAGAAGACCACAGTATATGCACAATGTGGCAAAAGGGGACTTTCCTTGCTTTGTTTACTGGAGAATGAAGGTGGGAAAGCTGAGGCTATGAATCAATTGGCTATGAATCAATTGGCACTGCACCCATACTCTTGGCCCTTCTAAGAAGGAGAAGAGCAGCTCCTTCTCATGGTCAACATGTCAATGGATCTTGCCCATATCAATCTTACAATGTACCACAAAGGTTAGCAGGAAAGATCCCCCTAGAGGAAACTCAGTTTGGTCTCTATGGATTTCTTTGATAGATTCACTTAATTGTCATGCAACCCAAATGAAGTTAAGACCCTATACCTCATAGTGGATTTTATAAGGACTATTTTCCTCATTTTACAGAATCTCAGAATGTTCTGAGTTGGGAGGGACTCAGAAGGATCACAGAGCCCAGCTCTTCAGTGAGTGGCCCATACAGGGATAGAACCCACATCCTTGGTGTTATTAGCACCAGGCTCTGACCAACTGAGCCGATCTCCCTGGCTGTCCTAAGAGATTTAAAATGGCTAGGATGAAATAAACAATAAAGGTAAACTTAGACTTATTTTAAGGTAGAATAAACATCCCTGAACTATACCCCTCACAGACTTACTTGATTTGTTTAGCATTTTTGTAGCGAATAAAAATTACAATAGGGTAGATATGAACACTGTGGAGCCGTTCGATGGCATGAGGAGCGATGTCAAGCAGACAATGACAATCCTAAGATCAAATGTAAATGCAAAACACTCATTCAGTTAAAAAGCACAAGCACACATGCAAATCCCCCATTTCTTCCCCTACTTAAATCATAACCCAACAATTTTGCCATACATATAGCATTTTGGGACTACTGAGCAAATTGTACCCAAAGGATTTATAACAAAAGATAATAGATGAAAAGTTGCAAGAAATAGCATTCACAGTACCAAAAGCATGCATTGATAGAAAAAAACATACTTGAAGAACTTATCGCATGAAAACTTAGATTGAAATATATGCATTACACTTTTTCAAAGTTTAAATATTCCTATTAATTTTCTCTTTCAGAAATCATAAGCAAACACAAGTGTTAGTAGGACTTTCCATGTGGTTTGATTGAAAACTGTAAGCAGCGAACAGACATCAGGTAAACATCCATCTCCAGGATTATGATGATGTTTATATTCTATATGATTGCATTAAATGGAATAGTTTAAAAAATTAAATCCTTTTTTTGGAGGTGATAGAGCATGGAATTTAAGAACATTATTTCTAACTTTATTTAGTAATACTGTAAAAGAATAAGAACATTTCTAGTTTCTATAAAGGTGAGCTCATTTTAAATAGTCACATGCAAAAGTAAGCTAAGTTTTACTTTATTTAGCAACCTGCGGAACAGTTCCCTGAATATCTTAAAGGATGACACTGCTAACATAATTTCCACCCCCCAACATAAGTATGTAAATTGTACAAAGAACTACAGCATTAAAATTGACTCACCTTTTCTGTTATCTCTTTTATTGAAGCTACAGTTGTCACATCGAAATGTCCACTCCTCCGTTTGTAATCGATGAACAGACAATCCTTCACACCCCGCTCTATGGCTTGCTGGGAAGCTTTCATAACCTCTGTTGCACAGAAGAGAGCCCCTTTCATTACTGTTCCTTAGGCACAGAAAAAGGCTGAGACGACAAGGTCTGCAAAGCCAGATTCTTGGGGTGTTATCCGTCTTTGTGCTGACATTTTGTTGATTTATACAGATGTTACTACTGTGTATTCTACGCATGGCTAAAATAGCTGTATTGGCACACTTACCAAGGGGACATCTGCAAAACTTTCCAGGGGATTCTTTGACCAGCATGTCTTTCACAGCATCAAGTAAAGGTCCTAGAATCAGAACAGGCCTAGGGGAGGTACAGTCCACTTTCTGGACACGCTGATAAGCCAAACTTGCAGAATCTACACACACAGAAGATATTTATTTGTAAAAGCTTACATTTCCAGGCATTCATCAAAATAGCAGAAGCATCATTATAAGAATTATGAGAAGACCTCCTCTGCAAGGGATGGCAAAGGGATGGCAAAATACAAAATATGGTCAGTCATTATTGAAGTTTTTCCACTTGACAGCTGAAACTAGAGATTTTTCTAACTGAACCTGTTGTTCAATTAAAAAAATTGAATTCCTCACCTTCCCCAATCATCTCTAAAAGTGTAAACAATACACAATATTTGATATATCTGGCTTGATTTGCTGAGCTCTTACAAGGTAGTAAGCATTGTAACCAATGTGATTTTTCTAAAGGAGTGAAGAAATAAAAGAGAAGACTTTGAGTGGTGCACAGGATTTCTGTCTAGACTAAGCAACCTGGACTGAAATTCAATAGTTGAAAGAAATATCAAAACCATGCATAAAAAAATCTCCCTCTCCAAATGAAATAGTAATGCTAATAGGTTCAGGGAGAAATTAGGAAAATATTTTGAAACACACTGGCCTGTAATTTAATACAAAAAAAATTTCTTATTGGAGATAATGATCACCATTTGTATTCAGAGCAATTAGAAAGTAACATTATTTGTTGCGCTGTGCTACACCTTCTTAAAAATGAAAGAGAAGTAAAGGCAAAACCCTCCCAAGTATAACAAAGGTACTTGCCATCCAAGAAAGGAATTGAGTCTGTACTGATTGTATCTAGAGCCAATAAATCTTTTCCATCTTTGGAACCACTTCGCTTATGTTTATGCTTTCTTCTGAAGAATGACCTCCTTGCTGCTGCTGACAATGTCTTAGATGAACTGTTTTCATCTTTAGCCTCAGACATGCTGTGTCTCCTGTAGAATTCCTGATCCATCCTAGAATAAAACACACAAAATGGCTGGTATTTAAAGTTACATTTTTAATACTTTTGACAGTATCACAGCTGGTGATGCTGAGCCTGATGTGCCCCAGGACACTGTCTTTTCTAGTTTACTGTTTAGCAGCATTAAAACCAACTTGACACAGCAATATATATAATTCAATGTATATTAAAGAATGCCATCCTTAAAATGACATATCTAAGTATTACCATCTTCCAGAAAGAACAGAAGCAAACAAGTCTTTTATGCATCTCACTAGTCAGACTTGTAAAGACAAATACTTTTTAAAGATGAATCCTGTAACTGAGGTCACTTACATATATTTACTGGGAATCTGTCCTCTTTCCAGCTTCTGAGCATTCTCATCTAGCTGCCAAGCCATCCAACAACCAAAATTTCCCTGTGGTAGAGTGTCATCCACATACAAAATGTCATCTTTCTTAAAGCTTAAATCCTGCTCCATCTCTGCCACACGGTCATAAAGTGCTCTGGAAAGGAAGACAAACAGGCTCTGCAACTGGCCTCTATCAACTCAAGGGAAGAACACCCCTTTTCTGAAAAAAGTTAACAGATCAGTGGCATTCTCTACATCTCAGGAATACATGAGTGAAAAGTGAGAGAGAGACTTGCTATACTAGACTTTGTACTTGCTGTGAGGGAATAGCTGGATAAATCAGTAAATTTCAAATTTAAAAAAACATGGCAGTATTTCCTAACAGCCTTATGCTGTCATTACCAGTCATGCTCAAATACCTGATGTAGAATCCATCTCCAGGAAGGTCTTTTATCTTATTAAACTCTTCTATCCTATATTGAGTCTTTATTTTGATATTTTCTCCAGGCTTCAACATTTCAAGATAAGCTTCTTCAGCTGTTTTATTTCTCATGTCAATGGACCCGTACTGCAAAACACAAAAATAAACCTTTAGATGTGAAATTGTACTCAACAAGCCATAGAAGTAGGTGAGCTTGTAAAACATGCACAATTAGTTGGTTTTTCTCACTTGCAGTTTCTATATTTGTCTTGTCACTTAAAACTCAACTAGAGTTTGCACCTTCAGATGTCTAGCAAGAGACTGAGACATTATAGTGGAAAACAAAAAACTCAAGTGCAAACAGCAGACAGGTACTGTGAGAGAGCACTTCTTTAGAAAGTTTTCCCAAGTGTAAGCTGAGAATCATAAAATTCACACTGAAAAAATTATTATTTTTAGGGATAGCAAGTGGTCTGAAGGAAGTCAAACATGATTACAAAGCAAAATCTGGACACTAGAAGTTCAAAGGAAGTCTCGGTGCTCACTTGTATCTGAAAAGCTCATAAAGATTTAACAGTCTTGACAAGTAGATAAATATTCTCATTTCAGATACAGAAAGCA
The DNA here is from genome assembly GCF_028769735.1 of Zonotrichia leucophrys gambelii. Classification (NCBI taxonomy): domain Eukaryota; kingdom Metazoa; phylum Chordata; class Aves; order Passeriformes; family Passerellidae; genus Zonotrichia; species Zonotrichia leucophrys. The sequence goes on from NC_088176.1 coordinate 22,810,130, forward strand.
GAGTCAAAGACACAATACATGGTTTTCCCTAAAATCTCTTTGGAATTTCATAGTGGTAAGACCAATATTGTTCTCTGTTTCACAGCGCCTTTCACATCCTTGCCTCTCTCCTACATACAGCCATGGGATTCAAAGCTACCCATTTAGATGAAGGGAGCAGTTGTTAGTAATTACAGGCAGACGTATGGGAGTCCTTTCAACTTTGAGGCATCCTGTGCCATCAACAGTGACAGTACTCCAGGCTCACATCATCGAGCTCCTCATGTGCTGCAAGAGCCAAAATTCAAGTTTGTTTTCTGACCATTCTTACCTAGGTTTTGGGGCAGGAACTCCACACTCACAGACCTTTCCACACTGTGGGACAGCACAGCACTTGGCACCTCCCTCTTTATGCCATCCCAGTCATTAGCCAGTGCACTGCAGACAGTGCACTGCTTACCTCAAGTATCATGTCACCCAAGACCAGTCCATCAGGTCCTTTTGCTGGGCTGTCATCATCTACATCTGAGACAAAGATTCCATACAGGTTTCCACCACATATCTGGATTCCAAGATCAACTTGGGATTTCTTAACAACAACAATTCTAGGTTCAGGGGTCCTTTTGTTTGTGTCCATGGGGCCCCTTTCAACAGAAAGAAATAACACATGTACTAGAATTGGAAAAGTTGCCATGCATAAAATCAACTTGCCATCTGAAGAATATATATTTTTATAAATATTACTCAGAATAGGTCACCAACAGACAGAGTCTTCAACAACAAACAGCACCTTTCCAACTAAACCAATCTTGCAGAAAGCTTTCTTCATTCCTTGCAGATCTCATGTGTCAGAAACAGTGTGAAAACATATACATTTCTATCCTGGGGTCCACTTAACTTTTCTGCTGACTTATTTCAACCAGACACAGCATTCACAGGAGTACACTTCCGGATTTAAATACCCTTCATATCCGAATCATGACCATTTATTTTCCTTTAAGACAGAAGTCTCCCTCTCTACCTTAAGGAATTCCGGGGACTTGTAGTTGGAGTGGTTTGTTTGGATGGGGGTGTCATTGTCCCTTCGTCCTGCTCACTCACAGTGTCGATCACAGAATGATTGTCAGGCGTTGCAGCTCCGCTGCCTTGGGGGGTGGAATGATTACTCACAGGTTCCAAGCGAGAACTAAGACAGGGGAAAAAAAACAGAAGAAAAGACTGGTGGGTTAATGCCAAATATTTTCCACTCAAAATTTTTAATTTGGCTGTAAGTCAATTTTAGAGTAACAGAGATAAAACCCAAACCCTATAACTCAAATGGGCATGACAAAAAACATATGTTCACCATAAGTCTATGAGAAAGACAAAGCTCTGTTTTGAAGTGTGATCATGCATCAAAATCGGATGGCTAATTTCACCAGGTCATTTGCCTTCTCTAATTAACATTGGAAATTCTGATTTTGGGAAAAAAAAGTAAAAAAATACTTGAAGTATTAAAATTTCATAATCCTAGGAAGAAGTCATCTTGGATTTTATGTTAGTATATTTAGGGATTATGCCCAAATAGAAGAGAAAATATATTTTGATGCATCCAGCATTCTTCTTTTGACAAACATGCATTCACCAATTATTTTTCAAAGCAATCACACTTTTCAGCACACACGTGCTCGCATTTGCAAACATATTAAGCGTACAGAAGTTAGCTATCAGCTAAATAATTATGTGGACAGGAGAGCTGTCTTTTTCCAGGTCTAGCCAGCCTTACCTTGACCGTGAGTGATTGCCAAGCTGATACATGTGTGGGTTATACTGAGCCAGAATAGTGATGGTGTCGCACTGCTGCCCAATGATTAGTCGAGCTTGTTGCTCTGTAGCATTTCTCAAATTAATTCCATTAAACTATGGGAAAATTGCACAAACCAGAATGTCAAGTTTGCAAATGGAAACCAGCAAGCTCATTCTTTCAGTGTCCTAACTAGAGTAATGTCTAAATGCTCACTTATTCCCACTGGAGAAAACAGGAGAATGAAAATGTTGCTATACAGTGAGTTCTAGGGTTTACTCCTTGGAAGGAATAATCATAATTTTCAAATACTTTGTAACTTGACAAGGAGCTTAACAATACTTTCACTCTTAAAAGACATATATATTCTGAGCTACGCTATGATTTGATACAAATTGATTCAGATCACTAATATGAGTAAATTCAGAATTTAAAGATAAAATCAGATCTATTCAGGTCTATTTTAGTATCAGAAACACACTGTGCAACAGAAGGTGCTTTAACACGATGTTACACTTACAAAACAGTTCTGTACTTTACAAAAGGCTCCTCCCTGTGTTTATCTAACACAGTATGCAGAAACATCATTGAGCCTACATAAATAATTGTTAACCAGGTATCTTAGCTAAGAATATGGCACAGCAACAACAGCATGAAACTTGGTAAAAGCCAGCTGCTTGAAGATGCTCTTACTAGGCAGAGCATGGGATTGGGACTGAAGTTTAAGATTAAGGATAGAACCTAACTAGCTTAAAATTTAATTACATCTGCATAAGACAAGATGAAGATATCAACCAGATGAAGATATCATCAAAAGACATGATTTTTATCATAAACCCTGAAAATGTCACAACAATCACAATTATGGACTATTACAATAGAGTGTACCCTTTGCTACATCTCACAGTGCACAGGGTTTCACAACGTAGTTGCTTTGCGCAAGGCAGATATGGCTGCAGTCATACAAGCAGATTTATCAAACCTTAGCAATAGGAAGCAAACAATTACCTCCAGTAACTGATCACCATATTCAAGGCCAGCTTGATGGGCAATGCTCCCACCTGTTACTTTAGAAACAAATATTCCACCATTTTCTCCGCTCACAATGGAAATCCCGAGTGGCTCAGAACCCTTCTGCACTTTAACATGGCGTGGCTCTTCCATGTAGGGCCTTTTAAAAGGAAATTTAAAATTGAGTTGGAAAAAATTGCACTTGAAACACCACAGTACCAAAGTTACATGCAATATTTATGCCTGTCTGAACTGTAATAATAAAACAGCTTTTAACAGTTACTTAAAAAGCTCCACTAATTGCCAACAGTCTTAAATGCATTCCTTTATCACCATGCAATGTACAGTGGCAGAAGTAAGTGTACACCAGGTACATGACTGCTCCAAAAATGATGGTAAATATGAATTCTAAATAGAATGGTCATGAAGTTGATAGGAAAGAAGCTTCCAGATGCATATTATATGAAAGTAATTGAACCACTGTATATAATATGTCATTGTAAAACCATATTCCAGAAGGATATGTTGCAAATACAAATGCTGGGAGTCTTCATTGCCAGTGAAAATAAACAAAATGAATAGTAAGGTGGTAAACCAAAGGACAATAAAGCACAAATATAATATTTCATATTTGTATGCTGGGAAACACAAATTAGTAATGAAAATTAAGCAGTTACAAACTCAAGCCATTAGGACAGCAGTTTGCATGGTAGCATTACAATTACCATGCAAATTCTCCTCAGGGCAATTATCCAAACGTAAAAAAAGCACAAAGTGCGCAATACTGCTCGAGAAGGACAACCTTAGATCAGGCCAACCTCAAACTCCTTAGTGATGAGAACCTAGGCCTAGGAGCCACAGGGATTCTCAGAAAAGACCTATTACGGAACAGATATCTGAAAGATGCAGAAGATTTGAGAAGACAAGAACACTTAGAACAAGACAAACAGAAGTAAGACACTAGTAAGTATAACAAGAAAAAGGCTTATACAAACAAATACCCTGATACCTTCCCCTTTCCTACCCCCATATTTGGGATGTATCCACCTGTACAAATGAGGCTGGTCCATCCATGATGTGCATAAACCAAGAGTAGCCTTCTAAAAAGTCCTGGTTTTCACTATTATAAACTTTAAAATGTCTACACAGCAAGAAGCACCACCAGGCATTAACAGTTTAGCTCAGTGCAAATGAAATAGCTTGGGCACCAGGTGTGGTGTATTTTTTATTTTAATAACACTATACTGCATTTGACATGCATTAATTTGAACGCTTTCTTTCCTAGCATTTCATTATGCCACATAGATGTTAGCTAAATTGTGCTAACTGCTTAAACTATTTTACTGTGCTTTTCAGAAGCAAGAAGAGTTAACTGGACTTCGCTGACTACCACCAAAGTGCACGAGGCTGAGGAAGGGTATTTTTGGGAAAAGTAGGATTTGGGGCTGGGGACAGAGGGAAGGGGACATTGCTTCATAACCATGCATATTGCCAGTCTTTGAAGGGATCTTTTTGGTAGCCTTCTGCAGCAGAGGCACAATAGTTTGCCAGCATATTAATGCATATGAGATAAAAACTGTTGGCTGCTGACACGAATGCAAGTCTGGAACTCAGCCATCTACATCACCATTAACGGTAATGCCCCCAGCAATTGCTTACCCATGGAGTGAACTTATTACTGATGCTCACATTTTTTGCATGTAACCTAAATTAACTAAATTCTGATAGCTTGCAGAAAGCTGATTATTTTTTCATTCACTTATGAGCATGTAAGCAATATTATATGAAGTTTCTTCTTGTCACAAAATTCACCAAGGTCTATTTCTGCACTAAAAACTAAAACTGCAGCTTTTGGAGCTTTGTTTATTGTACCTTTCTGCTTTTTCATCTACCACACCCATTTTAATTTGTTTCAGATTGGAGTAAGAAGGAATCAAACCTATACAAATGTATCTGAGAATTCTAGTAAGAACAGAATGACAGATAATTATGCCTGTACAGCAAAGCACTAATAAAGTAAAAAAGGATAACATTAAAAAGGTATTTTATTTGATAAGCAGTTTTATCAAAATCAAGTGAAGCACTTTCACTATAATATTCAGACTGCCTGCCAGAATCACTAGACACGGAGTAAAAAGTCCTTATTGATGAGATCTTGTAATTTTCGTTTAAATTAAAATAAATAAATGGAAACATGGATTTTTTAAAAATCTATTTAATTATTCATTTTATCTGGGTAAAGGCCAAATGAATTATTTGTATTTTGTGGGAAACAGAAAGCCTATTACAACCCCCCAAAATTAAAAAATTTCTTAAGATAGTTTTAAGTAGCTACTTTGCTAAACTGAGAACTGTTTAATAGTTTGTTTTGTTTTAAAAACCCACCACCATACCTTAGAATTATACTATTTTTAGAAAATCAATTCAGACTATGGTTTATACATAAGCACAGCAAGAGCGATGGGGCTGGAACCCGGAAGTAACTCAATAATATGATCAACATTAACAAAAATTGTTATTTCCCAGAGATCAGAACATGTATCTTGTGCTCTAAGACACAGAGATACTGCCAAAACCCCAGCTTGTTCAGCTCAACACTCACATCATTAGTCATGAGAAAGAAAAAAGACACTCAGAATTTGCAAGTGACAATCAGAGAAACATTTATACAAGAACAGAAGCTGAGTACATGTACTACAAGTGTCACACTGAAGTAAGAATGTAAATTCACAAAAACCTCTTTATATTTCCTTTCAAATAAAGCTGCTCTTTGTATACAAGACATTCTATGAATGCTACAATAACTTAGTCACAAATTCTTCAAACAAGACAAAAGTTTCATGTAATATTTTATGAACTTTTTATTACCACCAGAAAAGTTAAAATACAGAATAACCTCACAATATTATCATTCACATTTTTATGGTCAGTGTTGTTACATAAATTAGGCATACAAAAGTATCTTGAAGTTGACATAAATCTATTTCAACACATCAGAGCTCTTTTACACCGCCAGAATGGCACTTAGCTGTCTTACTGGAAATAAAAGTCTGATTCAAATTTGTGTCTCAGTGTTCTATGCTCTGAATTTGTGTAAACCTTTTCATATATTCAGTCTAGCCAGATCAAGATAAAATGAAAACAGATGTCTAAGACTGATACTATAAGCAATGTAACTTTGAAATATTCATTGTGAGATATAAGGTCATTAAACACAAAGCACATGTTTTTAAGAAAGCTATCATGTTAGATTTCAATTCCACAAGCACATACACATACACTAAATGCTGCTACTAGCAGTGGTCCAGGTACAGCCAAAGGGATCAGTCAGAGCAGTGAAATTGCATCTGTATATGTTCTGTACTGTTTGCAGTAAAACTGCATCTGTACTGTTCTTCCTCAGTTATGTGCTCAATTTTTTACGTTATCTGGTTACATGGAAACAAGGCACAGTGGTTGGAGCATGTATTCTGCCATGCTAAGGCACTTGATATTTAGCTATCAGATGTTACTAGGTCTTAATTTTGTTTAGATTTCTAGAATATAGAACAAAGCTATCATAAATAAGCATGTGAGGTAGCTGAACTGAAAGGGTATATTCCAATTTAAACTGCTCTTACTTGGTGTTACCATTGGTCTAACATGGAAGAAACAAAACCTTTATGAAATCACCTATTCTTAAAATCCACAAAAAGATCTCTTACGTACTTTCTAATGAAAAATCATTCAATAACAGGACCTGAGATGCACTTCTAAATATCTATGTTTTTCATTTAAATTAAATGTTCACATTCCTTCAGACTAATAAACAAACACACAAAATTTCCTCAGATACATTAGTATTATAAACAAAAAATGTGGGGGCCTTACCTATCTTTTCTACGTTCTCCGACAGAAACGGGGCTAATGGAAATCCTAGGTAATGTGGAAAGGGAGTTCTGAGACTGGCTGCTGGTGAAGGAGGACGTTTCCAAGTTCAGAGGTGACTGGGGAGGAGTTATCAAGCTGGGACTGCTGCATTCTGAGTGTGACAAGGAGCCTAGGAAGAGGCAACAGTTGAGTGTTAGTGTCCTGCATCTGTCCTGGTTAGCAGATCTACCCAGACACAGTGAAAGACACCACACACACACATCTGAGACGTGAAAGAGGAGAGACTGTTCACTATCTATTAGGAAGACCAGGTAACTCATTTCAGACAGTGCAAACTCACTGTCAATGACTCAGTGTTAAACCTGTCCTCTCCAAGTGCAAACAACTACAGCCATTTCCAACAGGAGACAAGCTTACAGACAAGCTACAACATGTGTGTCTGAAAAGCATTTTAAAGAAAAACAAAAGACAGGAAAGAAGTAAAACAAAAATCTAATATGTAGGTTTGTTTTCAAACAAAATATTTATGTACAGCCCTTCCCTTTACATAGGAGGTACATTATATGACACCTGAAAAAGATAACAGAAGTCAAGCATGCATCCTACACAGAGACAGGAAAGCTCTGAAATTTCAAACAAGCTTGACGTGACTTAGATTGCATCTTTACCCTGGTTGTAGCCTTCCTAAGTAATCCATAGAACAACTGCCCTGACATTTTGCTCCCTTTGAAAAGCTACAGAAAATAAACCTCAAATTATTAATCACAAATGAAAGTGATGTTTCACAACTCTCTTGGCTCAGTTAGGAAAAGCACAGCACACAAGACATTAAGACTGCAGAACATTTGAGCAATGATGGCAGCAAAGAGTTGCTGATTGCTGTCAGCAAACTCCTGATTCTATAGCACTCCAACTACTGCTTGTCTTGAACCATCTTCCACTAGGCAATTTTGAGTGAAGTACTGAAATATTTTCACTGCATTTCAAAGTATAATTTACAACCAGTGATACAACAGTAAGCAAATCATATACTTAAAGAAACAAGCAAAAAAAACCCATGTCAGCTCACTGTTAAAATTTTCAAGGCATCATTCTAGAAGAACAACTACAAAAGATTCAGCAATGCTTATTCTTACTTCTGTCTGCACTTTTACTCACTGTGCCAGTACTCGAGTCAACCACCAGAAAAAACAACTTTCACTAGAAAGTTTCTTTTCTTTTTTAACATTTCTCTGGCAAAATGTAGATTTTATAACCTTAATAAAATTGTCCTACTTAGACTATGGCACAACCTGATTTAACAACTGCAAGGGCTTTGTTTTGGTTATGCTGAAAACAGTATAACTAAAATTACTAAAATAATTCACCTCTGTCAGAGCCCATCATGGACCTTGGATATCTTGGTGTTAAAGGGATCTTAATTCGTTCGGTTCTGTACTGCAAGTTAGTTGAAGAACCTATTTTTAAAACAAGGAAAAATTAAAAAGACAAAAGTAAAAGCAACTACAATTCACAAAAAAGTACATTTAGATTGTACTTCTTCAATGAGCAATAAAGTGACCTTTAGAGGTCAAAGACAAAACCTTGATCAAGTTTGATCACGGCAAAAACTTTGATGATTACTCTCATAAATGTGAATACCTCAATTATAGCAAATTATCTTGATTACATTGTCAATATAAACAGAACACAATGCAGGTACACAGTATATAGGCACTGTACATTCTTGTACGAAAAAAGATTTTTAGTATTTTCCTACCAAACCAAACTTTACTCCAAGTCCAAGCAAGAATTTAACATCTCTGTTCACTGAGAAACCATGGGACTTTGCAAAGGGCATTTAAAGTATTTTGATTACATTTTGCTTGGATGAATACAGCACCACTGATACTGATTGCAAATGGTTACATCCCTTTTTGCTGTGCTTATAAAGCTACCATGCTCTACTCAACATTTGATGGAACACAGGAACACAAACACAGATAAAACCCCCAGTTATTACATAATTAAAAATTTAAATAAATTGAAAATGTTAAAATGTCACTGCTATAAAGCAAGCATTTGCTTTGGTATCATTAGGCTAGGCATAACAAAATATTTACATGTCAATCAACTAAACATAAGTATACTTTATTTTCCAAGAGTACAATTTACATTTGGCCATTAGTCATCCTTGACATTTTGTTCAAGGGGCTCTCTCCTTTCCTTCTCACCAGCTCATTGAACCTCAACCTTTGGCCCTGTGTCCCAACTCTCTAAGGATTCTTTTAAAGGGTAACAGGCATGGAAAGGAGAATCCCTCACACACAGAGACCATTTCAAAGAGACTGTAAAGAACAAATTAAACACAGCAACTTCCAGGGAACACCTTTAGTCATAAACCCACATAAAAGAAATAAAGAATATTATTTTCTTCATAAAGAAATGAAGCAAAGGAACACCGGAAGCCTTCAAGCTTTGCCAGCCATGACAATCCCATAAAAAGGGTATTTAAGGCATTTTCCATTTATCATTTTTTCCAGTATACAGGAATCCCACAGAAAATAAATCCGAAAAGTTCGTTACCAAGTCTGGCACTAGAGGGCAATGAATTTGAGCCATGAGATGCTCTTGTACGTGAATTTTCAGGGTAGTCATTGGAGTGTTTATGACTTAGGTCCAAACTCAGGCGACCTTGATGCTGGGAACTACATCAAAAGAAAAGTAGAATAGTGCAACAGTTAGAACTGGGCAAAGAACCTCAGCAAACAGAAAATGGCCAACAAAAAATTTCGGTTAGCCCATGTATTGAATAAAATGAATGCTTCTTTCATTTCCACTTGCACATTGTCCCACCATTTTATGAACTATTAGAAGCCAGAAGAAAAATAGCCTGAAGTACTATAAAACAGAAGAAAGCTTTGTTTGTTTTGGCAGTGACAAGAAAAAAAATTAGAAATTAGTTAATTAAAAAAATTAATTTCTTTCTAAGTATCAGTCAGTGGGACAGAGGAAAACCTAATCCATCAGTTACTGAAAGACATGAAAGCAACTGGCAGATCATTTATATGCCACAATGGTTTTGAGACCAATGGATCAAAATAACACACAACAGCACTCTGTTTCACTCTGCACTCTACCAAACTACTAGAAGCAATTTTACCCTAATGAAAAAAAAATTTTAGGGAGACATAAATTTTAAAACACCTGGGATGCAGATGCTGATGACATATTTGGCTGGCAACTGATGGGCAATTGCTGGTGTGAACTCGATGGCTCCAGGCAGTATAGATTGGATTTCTCATGACAGCAGTCACTGCAGGACACGGTGCTAAGCTTCTTGGTACTGTCCCTGCTTCAATGATAGAAGCATATTCTTATCAACATTATTAGCATATAAAGTCCAGATTTAAAATACACCGTAATATTTTACAATTATATATTTTAACATTTACACATATGATAAAAATATTAGTAAACAAATACATTATTATGCACCATATGACACTTTTCTGGTAATACATGCATGTTTAAAATCTTCTTTATAACTCTGCAATGAGTCAGTAATAAAGTGGATTATATTACCAAAAATGAAGGCGTTCACGGAATATGATTTTAATACATGCTAGTAAATAAAAGATTTTCTGTTTTCAAGTACAGAAATTTTTCAATGAGGAATAGAAATGCAGAATTTAGTCATCCAAGCAGCATGCAAGATTTTATTTGGCACAAACTGACTGCAGCTATAGTTATTCTGGTTCCTCTCTTTTGTTGCCTTGAAGAGTTCCACTTCTATCGTGACTTTAAAATCTAATATTTACCACTGGAATTTATTATTCAAGCTGCTTTAAGTATATTCATCCTTCAGTATTAAACAGAAATCTAACTTAAAATTTCCTCTTAAATGAGTTGGCAGCATAGAACACAGTAGCAAAAATTTCAAGACAGACTCATATTATCTAACATTGTCTATTGTAGGCTTGACTTGACTCAGTTATTATGCAAAAGTATCATGCTAACATAAAAGTTAACTACAAAGTTAGATATAATACTTTTAATACTATAGCTGCTGCAATTAAGAGACAGTGAAAGCAGAGTAAAAGAAAGCACAGAAGAGCAAAAGCTTCTTGGTCTGAGCTACTCTGGAGCATGTCTTTTCAACTGATTGGGGCACCACTGCTTGAAGCTGTCCATTGTTCCAGATACATAGATTACTACCTTCATGTTCTCCAGTAAGAATAAAATCTTGCACAACTTCTAGAACTTAGAGGAGGAGTTTGGGGCTTTACAAGAAAGGATAAACTCATAAACATCAGTATCACCTGACTGGAAATTTAATACACTACTGCTGAAAACCGAAACCTAAAACTAGACACTAAAGACTGAGCAATCTATCTAAAAAACACATTTACCAAATGCTTGGCTATAATATCCTAATTACCTCCTTAAGCACTCCGTTTAGTCAGTGCCAATTCAAAACCTGCTGACATGAACTTCAATACTGAAAACTGTTCTATCAACTGAGACAAAATGCTGTTTTCTGTTCCACCTGATTATACTGATATATATTGAGCTTCTTGTGAGTCCCCTTTTCAGTATCTTAATATCTCAAACATACTCACATTTTAACTTTTCACTTTGATAAAGATCAGAGCCAGTCTGGGCACTCAACATTAGATACCCCAAATGCTTCAAACAGGTAGAACTTAATATGTTTCAATGCCTGAATATCAGATTTTTTCCTTGGAAGAGTTTCAGAAATAAAGCAGCTAAACCCTGGGATACCTTCATTTACTTTCAAAAATACTAAAAATCTTACTTTTCCTCCTAAAGGACAGGCTACACCTTGTTCTGCACTAATGTATTGAGAACTCCTCTGCACAGAAACTGATGAAACACAAATCCTTCAGCCAGAAGTTGCTCAGCTTCCTTAGTGATTCTTAACCAGGCTTCACTTCTTTACAGTCCAAAAGCTGAGCACACCATGTTCAGACTACAACAGACCACGGAAACAGGTTTGGTGAGTCGAGTTTCTTCTGTACTCAACAGGACTAATCCCCAATGTTGTCCAATGTGGACAAGTGCCTTGGGGCATTCCTAGAAAGCAGTCTGGAGTTCTGCCACTCACCTGCTGACATGCTGCCAGGGTATAAGGCAGGAGGCACAAAGCCATCGCTGTGCCTAGCAGAACGTTTGGGGGAATATGGTGCCCACTCCTGTAGCTCTGGAGACAGATGCTCCTCACTAGCTGGAGCATATTTCTGCACCTACAAGAACAGAGAAATTGGATTACAGGAAGTTAGAGATTTAAAAGAGTAAAACAGCCAAACTGTGGGACTATAAGCAACATCAACTTTCAAGTAACAGTTCCAGAATGTGCCACCAGAGTGCCTCTTAGACATTTGTCTTTCAATGATGTCCTTCTATCCATTTTTCCTCCATCCTATTTTGTTACTATTTTTTATTATTTTGTAATCTTCTTAGGCCAATATTTGCAATTTAACTGATACCTTTTGCATCAATGAAACACCCAGCATACAGTTACATTTTTCTGCTTTCACAGGATCTTTCAGCTGCTATTGTCACTAGTGGTTGCTACAGAAAATCTGGCAGAAAAGCCAGAAAGCTTTTTCCTCTAAGCTTGCATTTCCAGATACATGTGGAGTAACCTCTCTTCAGCAAGCAATTCAACTCGTTATTGAACAACAAGTTCTTCTTCACAAATTCTGTTCTGTATATAGCAAGTAGACACTGGTGAGTTAAGAACATATACAAGAATAGCTCAGACATTGACAGAGATGCAGGAGAGCTGCAAATGCAGGGCTCAGCATGGGGCGTTCACACATTTGATATGCATAATACAAAATATGTGACTGATGCATGAAAAAAAGTGAAAAATCATTATTGAAAATTTACTTGAAGTTTTTATGATAACAGTATTTTAATTAAATGAAGAATTACTGAGAACACCAAGACTCAAAAAGGCAGAGGGGACTTCTTAGAACAGTATTTGATCATTTTCATGTCTTCACTAGTAATTGTTCCACCTACTATTCAGGAATTAAAGCACACCTAAATTTATCAACTTATGAAAGTACACGAAATTAGCTATGTATATACACATCTAAGCAAAACTACAACACCCACTATGGCTACAAATTTTGCCATTACAAATACTACTTCAGGAGTGAATGCATGCTGACTGGGCACCACTGTCACAAACAGTGCGATGTAGTTGTCACAGACAACGGCAATTCCACTGGAAAAAAAATTTTCAGAGTGACTGATGCCCACATTTTGAGGCACAATATCACTTGTGCTCTCTGGCCAACAACTTCAGAGTTACAAAGCTCTGCCTATTTTCTGGGTGGACAGGGGAAAGAGAAGAAAAATTAAAAAGAAGCATAGAATCTAGTTTTAACTTAATCCTAAAACCAAAAATTAACAAAGACATAAAGTAACCTTAAGAAAAAAAAAACAACAAAAAAAAGTCATTGTAATTCTATTATATAATTTTCTTTTTTACCTCAAACCAACACCTACCTTGCCACCTGAAACACAGCTTGGGCAGCACATTGAAGCAAATTCAATATGTCCCCATGTACCCTTTGGGTCTCTTCAACAGTGAGTGCCAAAACCACCCACTCTGTTCCAGCTAACAAATCTCCTGGGCATAAGTCCCCACCTACATGTGTCCTTGTCACAACTGGCAACTCTTTACTCATTATACAAACATTACCACAATTATAACCAGGGCTGTGCATATGCCCATGACAATGCACTACAATGAAGAATGGGCCTATCAGTGCTAATGGATCGACCTGATATTCTATATAAAGCAAACACCACCTACTCAAATGTGTTCAGTATCTTGATCTTGTTTTGTTGTTACACACATGCTAGAATACGAGATCACAATACGCCCTCATTCGCTTCGTGCAGTGCAGTTCTTGTGACCCTTCTCTTAGCCATAATGCTCTTCAGACCAAATCTGCTGATTACAGCTACAAAATTAAACTCTTATGCTTTTCAGCCATTTGTGGTGCTGGTTTTGGCTGGGACAGAGTTAATGTTCTTCATTGCAGCGATTATGGACTACAGAGTTTTTGATTGTGTAATAGAGGTATGTTTCATTTTTTGCTGAGCAGTGCTGACACAGGGGCCTAAAACTCTCCACAACTATTTTTCCCTAAAAATGTTTGGGAATGCACAAGGAATGGAAGTAGACAAAACAAAATGGAAGCAGACCAAAAAAAGGCATAAAAACCTGCCAGGTGTTCTCTTACACCAGTATTTTTGCAGGATATGGCTCTTATCCTGCACTACTTCCAATTCAGCTCTGCCATCTATATTGCTTCTAAAACTCTGTGAACTGGGTGGGATTACCCAGGTATAAACAAGTAAGGGAAAAGAATATGAAATTCTTAGTCATTATGATGTAGTTACACTTAAAAAAAACCACTTCTATAAACTTCTGTTTTCAGTTGGAAAATTTAAAAAAAAAAATCTCTATCTGCAAGCTGAGCAAATCTGAGGCAGTGGACCTGAAACAGCATTATTGATTATGTCCGTTTATATAATGCACTCATCTAAATAGGACCTTCCCAGAGCACAAAAATTTTTTCTTCCATCCATTCTGTCAAGACATGGCCCACCATTTTCTCAGCAGGGTTCTTTATTCTAACCAATTATATGCTGATTTTGAACGTCCATCATAGCCTAATAAACAGTTCACCTTTATAATGTAATGGGCCTAACATCCTTTGAATTTCAGATAAGATGTACAAAATTATTTTGACACATCAAAAGAATTTGAGAAAACCAATATCATGGGTGGCACACCTTAGTCCATTAAATTGTACAGTGATCTGGACAACCAACTTAGTAAAACTTCAGAAACCCTATTTTCAGTTTTTCTAAACCTGATGCTTTGTGGTTTTATTTATATCTTTCCATATTGACAAAAGTATACAAGAGCCCAGATGCTCCAACAAGCAGCATTAAAACTCCAGGTATGGCAGCCAAGCAGAACATCTTTCTGTGTGGTGGCCCCACTGCCTGTTAAATACTGGAACTCCACATATTGCTTTTGTATTTTGTGCTACTGCCAAGGGCCAACTGAGCCTGAGTTCAAAGGACCTGAATTCTGAGGATGGGCTATGCTTCTCCTGCTACATAACTGGGCACCCAAAACCACACTGCTAGTACACTTGAAGGTTTCTAGTTTTGTGCTTCAATATACCAAGATGCTACCTGAAGTGCAGGATTAGGAATGGGCACAGGGGTCATTTTATGCCTCAGAGCAGGAGCCGATTTTGGCCGTGGTCTTTTGATCTCTGGCTCTTCAACTCTCTGAAAGCCAATGTCATCTTCACAGGATTTCCTTGAAGCCAGGTGAGTGCAGTCAAGTCCCTCCTCCCGATAATAATGCCCAGCATTCCTGCTGCGCCCCTTGAGAGTAGCAGAGTCCTGTTTAAGTGCCAAGGAAACTGGAGCTTGGGCAGTGGCTGGGCTGGTGGGTGGTGATCCCGTTGTTACCGTAGACTCTGATGCAGAGCTTGCCTGCTGTTTATGTTTAAATTTGATGGAGTCACTTCTCTTAGGAGGAGTTGGAGGAGTTGAAGCCACTTCAGCTTTTGATGGCTGAGGTGAATGGCCTGTCACCTGATTAGGGGAAAGGTAGTCCAGTTTGGGAGGAGTTGGTGGCCTTTTGAAAGTATCAGGGTCAAAGATAGATTTCCTTTGTTTTGGCTTTTTATACACAGAGAACTTCTCTGTTTCTGTTGCTGAGATATTAACCATGACTTTTGGCCAGGTACCACCACTATGCTTAGTTCCATGTCCTTTGTCAAACGCTGTCTCAACCATCACACAGTCAGGTCCTGTTGGTTCGTAAGGCAGCCTCCTGTTGTCAAGGTCAACAGCTCCATAGCCTTGGTCCCCATAAGTCTCTGGGCTGAAGGAGCTGAGACTGTGCTCTGAATTACTATGGCAACTGTGCACTGTGTTCCTACGAGAGTCAACTTGTAATGTGTTACTAGGGAAAGGTTTGTGATCACAAAATGAAGTGCTGCCCTGATCGCTCTGCTCCTTCTTGCCATCCATGATGTCTGGATTGAAAATGTCAGTTTGGGTTGAGCTGTTGAGTTTCAGATTTCTTTTATTTTGTGCTTGTATCTCTGATGCATGAACTCTACAGTTTGACATTTTTTCTGAATCCTTCAAATTTTCAAATATATTTTGACCACTCCAAGATGAACTCTGAGGAAAAACCTAAAACAAAAACCACATGTGATCACCTTATTATTGTGTTTCATTTCTGTTTAGTATGAGTCATAGCCTAGCCTCCTTGATCTGAATATACACTTAATATCTTATCTAAATATACACATAGTATCTTACAATTCAAAGTACAGAATGTCAGATGAAATGAAGCAAGAAAAATTATTGTAACATTTGCAGAACAATTTAAAAAGGGTACATGGTGGCAAAAGTACTCAGTTGAAAGTGAAGGGCCTTGCATTCTACTTCTGCCTCTGATAAGTGCTGCCAATAAGATAAATTTCATTGCCACTTCCCCTCAAACATTTCATCTTCTTACTTTCTTAAAACCTCTAGCTCTCTAGATCTGAAATTACAACTCAAAATCCATGCAACAGGGCCAGAATAATGGGATTTCAAACTCAAAAAGCAAAACAGAATAACTATTTTATAGAAATAATGTACTTAATCGTCATGATAGCAAGAGTTGAGCTTTGTGCACAGCTCCCTCCTGACTAAAAGGTTCTTTAGTTAGCAGGCAGTTTATCTTTCATGTACAAAAGTGCTGCAGCTCTAAAGCAAAACCCAAGAAGCAGCAAGCAATTGTGGTAGCACTCATTTCATGTAACCACCAAATAAATGGCAAAGAAGACAGCAAGTTAGTCTAACTTCCTACTAGATGGCACAAGAACCTTACTTTGGAAATAACTGTTGAGGAAATGTACCACCAGAGAAATGCATCCAGATGGTTGTCTTGTTCCCATTTTGATATACTCATTCCTTGCATGTACTCTTCCTTGAACAACTACAATAATTCTGCACAAGTTCAAGAGAATTCTGCAAATTTAGCTTCTGCGACTCACCTTCATGAGTGACAGAGTAAGGGAATCCCTACAGTTTCGTAGCAGAGCTTCACATTCAGTAAGTGACTTATTATCTAGTGCAATGCCATTGATCTGCAGAAAAAAGAAAACACAACAGACATCTGTAAATCAAAGCTAATAGGGAGGATTTCAGGTAGATGATCTCTGAGACAGAGAAAACACTAGTCTACATATGTATATGTGACTGAAGTCTGGTTGATGTTTGTGCATTGTCACAAGTAGAAAATGGACAACTCCTAAATCAAATCTGCTACTCCTGCAGGGACACAGGGTGACACCACCAGTTCACCACACCCTCTGTGCAGTTGTACCAGTAACAACCACCTCCCCTTTCATAGTGCACAAACCACACCAATCCTGTAAGGCTGCAAAGGCTGCAGGGACAGAATCCCTCCCCAGAACAGATGACAGCTGTGGTACCAACAAGGAACCTCTCATTCAATGAAGGGATGCCTTTCTGGAACTGACCCTTCCTAGTCAGTGTAAGAATGACAGATATATATATATGCGTATATATATATATATACATGTGTGTGTGTGTGTGTGTGTGTATGTGTATATATACACATATATATATGTATATGTACATATATAAAAGCCAAGTATAAAGAATAAGCTAATGCTGCCGACAAAAATTCTCATATGAACTCAGGAAATAAGCTGCACGTTATATTCATCCCTCAGCATACAAAAACATTAATTTAGAATAAATATCCAGTGAATTTACAAAAAGGATTTAATATTGCAAAAGTAAAAATTAATTGGAACGCTTGGCATCTTAAAGAGCAGCACCAATGATAACACTACAAAATAAATAGAAGTTTAACAAGGCAAATGGATTTTTAAGACTTACAGCAATTATTCTATCTCCCACAGTAAGGGAACCCTCTTTGGCAGCTGGGCTTCCGGGCACAACAGCAGCAACAAATACTCCATTTTCTAGACTGAGCCCACTATCTGAAATAGATAAAGAAGAATTTGATTCTGCAATTCAAATATATTGCTCAAATGGCATGTCTGACCTGTCTGCACAAGAAAGAAATATGACTTCCAATCTAGCTGAATTTCAATTTCTGAAAACCATTTCAAAGAAATAACAAGACAGGGAAAACAAGGACTTAGAATATCCCAGAAATTAATATCATCACACAAACATGGGCTAGCTGGGTTTAACAGACTTGTTTACACTCCCACAAACATTCCAAACAGGCAGCCAACTAGAGACAAGTATTTAAAAAAAGAATCACCTAAAACTCACCCAAGGACAAAAAGAAAACCTGTACGTACAAGATGAAGCTATTATCAATAAGAGCATTCTTGGTTTTCTTAAAAAAATAATGAAAACTGCCCTCTAGGAGGCCATTAACATGTAAATGTGATTTAAGCAAAGGCTCAGAGAACATGTACCTTTATGTCAAGCCTTATTTGGCTGAACAAACATGTGCCATTTACATCCATCCTTTTTAGTCATTACCTTTATGTCCAGAAACATTGATGTGAAGAGGTGTTATCACTCGCCCACCTAAAGACTTCCTCCTTCGAACCACCATATTAATAACACCTCCTCCATTCAGAACAGCTTTTATAACTTGCTTTTTATCCTTATTGGTAAGATCCACATCATTTATCTTCAGCAGCCAATCATTCACTCTGGTAGATATACAGAATTAGGCAGGTCAGTTATAAGCACACTTTGCTGGACACAGCACATGAATAATATTCCATGAAAAGGCATGCAACAGAGCTGATCTCAATAAAATCATCCTTCATTATCTGGAGGTATCCATTCCTGAAAAAGCATTAAACAGCAGCTAGATGAAAACCAGAACTACTAGTTTGCTCTTCACCAGGAAAAGAATAACCTCAAATCACTAATGACTACTTCTTGTTTAAAAGAAATGCTTTGTACTGAGAGGAGTTAGTAAAAAGCTTCATTAACACCAAGAATAACAGATGGTTCCAAACAACCCCTTGCTGTACTTCCCTTTTCTCTTGCCCTCCCTCAATAACTTACCCTCATGTCTTCGCCAAAATTTAAATAAATACAGGTTTGAGGAGATTATAATAATGGAGTAAACAGGGCACAGCGCAACAAAAGAACATTTCAAATTTTTTTGAGTTTTGAGTGCTGAGTCAACTAGTGTTTAATTTCTGTAATGCTTTTAGGCATCGGTCTTCTCAGTTTGATTTCCCAACCAACATTAATAATACACACATGGCAAATGATAAAGAAAAAAAGAACTTAAAAAATGACAACAATGATGACAACTCCCAATATGCCGAGATTTAGTTTATTATGATCAAAAAACCACCAGGTATCTTCCAAAGTCAGAGCCTACCTTAACCGACCATCAGCAATACTTCCTTTGTCTACTTTGGTAACGAAGATGCCGCAGTCTCCAGGAAGGTACGGCTCGTTCACACCTTCTGCCACATCAAAACCAAGCGCTTTCAAGTCCATATCATCCTGGTAAATATTAATAACAAGTCATACCACTGCACTGGCAAACACTGTCTGTTACCAAGAGGCATTACTGCATGTTTGCACTATGTACTTCTATTTACAGGGTTCCTGCATCAGGTAAGGTTTTATTTTTTTATAAATCAATATATAAGTACTGTTCAATTAACCCCTCAAAATCAGAAGAGAATAACATCTTCAGGGAGTACAAAAAAGGTGCCTGATAAAAGCTGAAGATAAAGCATGCAAAAAGATCAAGGTTTACCAGAAAATAAATTGAGCTAAAGCTGAAAAAAATATTACAATCGTTATGATTCTTCCCAATGTTCTAACTAAGACAAAAATTTCATAGGGAAGAGCATGAGGCTGCTATAAAATAAGGATCAAGTAGAGATTATGGTATCATTACACAGCATCAGAGCTGAAAAGTGAGCATTATTTCAGTTTTGAGCTGAGTGATTAGGTATAACACAAGTTTAACCAGACAGGTGAAGTTTAAGCAAAAATAAAACGACTGAAATATATTAAACTCTATAGTCTTGACTCTGGAATTCAAATGCTGGTAGGTCAGCAAAGATTTTTCCCTGTATTTGATCAAGGTGGGCACAGTATTATTACTACAATTTGATAGCTGCAAGTGTAATCCTGATGTTTAACAAAGGGAAACACATTCAAATGACAAAGTGCACATATTTGGTTTCAGTGATGCAAACATGTAGAGCAATCTTTGAGGTAAAGAAAAACTAAATAACTACACATGAAGGGAAAATTCATCACGCTGCAATGTTGTTGGCACAGGCACATCATTTGCTTGACTTACTAATTAATTAAACAGACAATGGAAAAGCAAAACTACTAGTTATCAGTTAAAACTGAGGAGATGGCAAGGAACAAAAATGATGGAGCTGCTCAGAAGTGCTGAAACAGCCTGGTCAAAGGGGAATTATTATTTCAGAAACAATTTAAAGATGGTCATTCTGATGGATCAACATTGCTACTCAGTTCATCTTATCTTTCCAATATGTATTTCAAAATATAATAATACTAAATGATATTTTTTGTGTCAAAAAAGAAACATACCAATGATTTTGTAGACATGCACTATCAGAACATAGACAGATTGGAAGAGCATAAGAAAAGATGACCCCTGAATACCGCAGTAGAATAAAAGGGATTTAATTGGACAGAATTTAATCACTAAAGTTTGTCATTCAGGAATGACAAAGAAATTGTGGTACATACAGAAGCTATTATAAATTAATCACAATCTGGAAGATCACTGCATATTTTATATGCTAAAAAAAGTTACCATTAACAGTGGGATGTACTAAACAAGCATTTCACAGAGAAGAGCATAAAAGAATTACATACATTGAGGCAAATTAAAAATTTTAGACTACAGTAAAAAAAGGCAAAATTATATGGAAAAAATACTACTAGGATAATAAGAAGTAGAGGTTATCTGGATTGCTAAACTTAAGCACCTTACTTAATATGCCAATATAGAAAAGAGATTAAATTTCCTCTACAGACAAGCAAGAGATTAGCATCTCCTTTCATCTCAGATTTTCAAACTGAACAGTAATGTTGCCCTAAAATACATGTTCACCATGAATAAGTACTTTTAATACTTTAAAATTTCTAATCAGCAGATATGATTAAAAGTAGGATAAACAGCTTAATGTAAAACATTATTTTTATTTTATGCATAGATTTTAAGGGCTGTTGCCAGTAAAAGATTAGCCTCTAATATCACTGTTTCCTTCACATTTTAATTTTTGTCTGCCTTAGCAATACCATGTCTGCACTGAATCACAAACTTAAAGACCACTATATTACATTACATGGACTTGGGTACTCTGCAACGTTAGATGCAGGAACTATTTTTATTTATCATGCATATGAAGAAAACTATAAAGCTTGTATATAACAGCATGGTTTTATCAACTACTTTCATGTAGCTATAACTGCACTTGCTGCCTCCACGTGCACCTATACGGTTTTTTGTCAAACAATAAAGAACTAAAACAACCAAAATCATATTTTTAATCTTCACTAGTATTTAAAGATTATAACTGGCTTCAGAGCTATCCAATACACAAGACAACGCAATGTATGATTTTTACTTACTCTGTCTTTTTCAAATTCTACCACTTCTGTTTCCCATTCCAGAGAATCTGTATCTATGGCTGAGTCATGGGAACTGTGGGCCATCAGTTGACGAAATCTGGCCTCCTTTTCCAATTGATTTTCCATCTTTTCCCTAGGCAAAGAAAATTATTACTTGCAGACACAGACAACCCCCTTTTCAATAAACTGAAAAATAATGCTAAGATTGTGATGGATATTATATTTGGTTTTCTAAATCACAAATCCAAGCTGTCAAATTTCTTTCGGCTTCTGTCTTTCCAATATTTTTGGTCTGCTCTCAAACTGACTTTCCATTTCTACATACTGTCTTAACATAGTCTTACATTTTTTGCAATATTTTTACATGACTAAGTGCACAACTAGGTTTCTCACATCTTCCAAAATGCATTTAATTTACCCTCAGATGAGATTCGTTAGTATGTAGGGCATGATAAATACCAATGGCAAAACATCTCCCACAAACCAGAGTAAACAGCTGAGAAGAACTAGGCTGCAGTTAATAAGACTTCAGTGAAAGGATACAAATATTGCTTAAGTGCATCTCCACAGCAGGAAGTTTACACTAGAAGTCTCATTAATAAGATAAAACAGATACTGCCCAGCATAATAATTTCCATGATAACTAAAAATATAGGCATTGTGTCCACACACAATAACATGAATGCCTGCTGCACACAGCTGCAACAACATATGGCTCTCTTAAGAACATAGCTAACAAAACAAAGTTTTCATCACCAACTTTAATGCAGTTTGGTCATTTCTCTAACGTACTTCAGTTCCTTCAGTTCACGAACAGCATCATTTTTCTGCTTTCTCATGTCATCCAGGTTGCGCAGAGCTTCAGCCAAGTCACTCACAGCTCGGTCTCTCTCCCTCCTTAAGTTGTCACACAAAGTTCTTCAAAAGAAAAAGGTTTCAATCTAGTTACTTAAAATCTTACTGAAGTAAATGGCTTTACCACATTGTATAGTTAATGTAAAATTTCAAAGAGCAGTTTCAAAAGGTTTCTATCTGCAAAATAAAAAATGATAAGGAAGAAAAAATGACATATGCTAGGTGTTAATTCTTCATCCCTTTCAGAATCTTATTTCTATTTATCTTCTTTAAACTAGCAGAAAAAAAGCCTTATTTAATTATTTTTCTTGGTTCCTTAGATATATTTAGTAGCAAATTTGTTGGATACTTTTGATGCATGTCCCCACAGGCAAAGAATTATGTGCAGGACTAGAGCTACAACAGGATTATTAGTATAGCATGCCTAAAAGATTGCATGATTGGCTGGTCCTACACAGCAGCGCTGTTAGACTGAAGGGTATTTACTAGAGACATTTTGGTTATGAAAGCACAGAAAATGACAAAGATCTTGTAAGGTGCCCTCAACATTTTTAAAAAAATCACCATGTGACAGCTAATGCAGAGGAAGTGCTGGCAAAATCCAGCCATCCTAGAACTGCATCAGCTGCGCAGCAGATGTTACAGAGATCACTCAGGTATCATCTAGCAGTTGTTTACCGTATGCTTTCCCTTTCTGCAACAATCTTATCCCGCTCTTGAAAGGCCCAATCCCTCCTACACTTGGCTACTTCTGCTTCCTGGACAGCTTCCTTTAGCTCTTGTGACATTGCCTCATATTGCTTCCGAAGCATTTCAATTTCTTTGTTTGCTCTTTCTATGTCTAGGGTAGCAGAATCTTGTATCTAGGAATTAAGAAACACAGATAAGTATTTTAGGCACAATTTTTAGATACATATGCACAAACAGCTTTTGCTATCTTTATGTTGCTGGATGTATTAAATTCTTATGATTTAATGAAAAAATATTAATTTATTTCAGCAACAACTTTGGGAGGGTTGAGAGGAAAGATAAAACCTGCTGTAATGCATTTCATCCAGCAGCACACAAATTGGTACAACTACATGAATAAGAATCCTCACTTGAAAATAACATCAGTGAATGTGTCATATTTGAGAGATGGCATTCTGTGCTTCAATCTTGATCTGCTTAGCAGACAGGAGAAACCTTTAAGTATGCTTAGAAATCAAGATACACTACCACATGCAACTGCATATAGTATATATAAATATATATAGTATAATATAGTATAGACAGACACCACATATTTCCCACATTAACACCTATTATTTACCCTGAGACAACAATCTCAATACTCGGGATCCATACAGGTCCCTTAATTCCAAAGCAATGAAACTGAAGAGCAGTGGAATTGAAAGAAAGTTTTTCTTTAATGCTTCTTGTGTCAGATAAGAATTACTTTATTCTTAAGTTAACTTGTCCCTCCCAAAACTCCCTATTTTGAATAAGAGAGATGGTGACAACAGTAAGACAAATACACAAAGAAAACTCCAAGCTTGCAGCACAATAACACAAGCCAACTACAACAGTACAGCCCATCAGAAGCTGTGGGCTTGCAAACAACTGCATGTGGTTAATTTCAAGAATGTAAATGAAAATAATCAATCTAGACGTATTGACTTACAATTTGGTTAAAATATAAACTTTTTCTTTTCATATTTACAAACAATCTTAACATGAAGCTCAACCGCATTTTTTCCATACAAGAATTTCTGTCAGTATGTCCTGAAGAACATACATGCACATGTTTGTATTTTAGAGTGACTTGAGAAAAAGAGCACTCCCAATGTGCCCAGACCTTTAATCTTGCAAGTTACTGGCCTAACTAAGCCAAGAAAGATAAAGGCATCATTAAAGGCAGCACTTGCAATACCTGACGGGCTTGATAATATTCCCTCAGCAGATGGTCTCTCTGGATGATAGCTTCTGTTCTCTCTTTCCTGGCAACATCTCTTTCTTCCTTCACTGTCTCTATATCCTTGCAAGCTTGATCAAGTTCCTTCTGGGCCTCAGCTTTGTCCTTCACTTCATGACAGTATTTTTCCAGTAACTCATTCCTCTCACAAATCGCTCGATCTCTTTCCACTAGAGCAGAGTTTAGCTCCTAAAACAAGATCCATTGTTTGTAGTAGGTTAAGTTCAGAAGGAAATAGTTCATCTTTCCAATTGAATACATGTCATGACACCTTGAAAGCCTAGAGATTTACCACTAATGTTCTGAATAATGGGGGCAGATCACATTACATACAAGTAAGTACTAGCAAAGAATATTAAATGTGGTATTAAAAATATCACACCATCACAGGAGCACAGTGCTTTGTCAGAAGTAAGCAAGATTCTGGGAGCACTGATAGCTTTGAGGAACCTAAATGAGAAAAGATTATTAATCAGACAGACTTGATGTTTTTTAAAAAAAATTGTTGTTAAATATGTCAAAGGGTAAGAATACATCACAAATATTTTTAAACAACTGCTTCAGTTTTACAGGACTGAAATAATGTAGACAACTTAGCTATGTAAGCATCTTACAGCTTCTCTATAAATTTTAAAGGAACCTTAAAGTTATATGCCATTAAGATAGCAATGTGCTACAGAAGGTTGAAGATAAAACTACAATATTCTATAAAGTGGAATGACAGTACATCTTAAGTGTGGAATTCAACTGCATTGTAATAAAAAATATAAGGCAAATGTAGTAGTGTTCTAAAATAATATCTGCCCTTCTAGAATTATTTAAATTAGACTTCCCATTAGAAGAATGAGTCATTGAAACAATCCAATTTCATGCCACTACATTTTCAAGATGGTTCAGGTCTCTAGAAGCATTCAGTCAATGGCTACAAAGCAGTCCTCCCACACATAGGCACTCCTAGCTGGAAACTACTGATGTTTTGATTGCTAAGAGCTCACCAGAGACAGCTGGCATCTCAAAAGCAAAAGAAAATGTTGAAGTTCTTAAGGATAGAAAAACACTATGTCAAACTGATTTTAATTTTGTTTTCTTCTACAGTTTGCAAAGAATAAAACTGAATATTTAAAGCGCAGTTGACAATTGCATTTTGCCACACTAAGAGAATTGTTTTTGAGATGTGCATCTAAGTAAGGCTAGTCAGACTTTTAACAATGACATGAAGAGAGCCATTTCTGCTGTAGAGTGCAGATGAGCACTGAGTTAATGACACACTGTGTCAGTGAATCTCAATTACCATAACACCCAAGTGCTTTCAACACCAGTGAGACCTTCCTTGCTCAGTAATTCTGAAGAGAGAAAAATCCCTGAACTGTCTGTTGTTGCAGGCTAATTTTAGTACTGAAACCAGCATTTTGCACAGTTTAACTAGAGATTGTATAAAATCTGCATTCAAATGTGTGTATAAAACTTACACAATAATACTAAGTCTTTTTCCACAAGCAGTTGAGATAAAAGCCACCAAGGCTGAGGGAAAGTTCTCAGCAAGACCTTCACTAAACAAGAATTTACAGTCCTTTAAAGTGTTTGGAAAAAAAACACACTACCACAGTTTAATTCAGCATGCTCAATATAAACCATCTGAATAGGAGCAGGCATTGCCTCTGGTGGTCAGTGATAAAATTTCACCTGTGTCTTTTTCCTAAGACATTTGCACGAAATTACAACTACACAGCACAAGGGAATGCACCACATTTGGCACTGACTAGAACAGCTTCTGTTTGATAACAGTAGAGCAGTTTGAGTTGAATGATTCTGAATTTGTGAATTATTTTTATATTTTAAGGAAGTTCTCACACCTGAATATAACATAAGGACAAAATATAACATCTGTTAAACTGAGGGGAAAACTGACTACCACTAAACTGAAACATAACATTCTAAATATTTGCCAGAGTAAAAAATTATGCTAAACAAAAAAACACCATTGGAGAAAAGAGAGGGGGAAATCTGTAACATCCAACCCCTGGCTTTGATTGGGTGAGTTCATTAGACCTTAATCCTAAATTGTCCATTAGTGGAAAAATACTGAGATTTCTCCTATAATTTATAAATACCAAATTTGTACATTTTAGATATCTCAAACCAATAAGTTTGGGCATGTGTTACTAATAAAAGCTTACATGTCTAACTTGGAAATTAACTGTGTGATCTCAGCAGTAGCTGCTCAGATATAATGTTTAAAAAAAAAACAAAAAAAACAAACTCTTCTCCATTTCAGTTGCTTTACAATTTCTCTAGGATACCAAAGATGCACTAGAAAACAAAAGCTTCAGGGGAGAAACTACATTTGAAATTACCTAAATGAATTCAGTGCTGTTTCAAACAATCAATGAGCACTACATTACAGAGCACTTAGAGGTGCCATGTACCACAGGCAAAACAAAAGCCACTATGTTGCCTTTTCAACGAGCACCAGAACAACTATGCACCGAGAGGGCAATCCCACTTACAGGGGACACATTTCAGGATACTATTTCAAGTCAATTGATGCATTGATTGACACATTTTTTTAATATTTCAAACCTTTTCCCGGGAAGAGTTGGGGCTACAGGAAAGAAAAACAGGAACAACAAGACAACTCAAGTATGGCTATTTCACACCTTTCAGAATATTACAGCAGCAGTTATTTCTGATTTCTGAAGGGCCACTTCTGGGAGTGAAGAAAAGTACGTGTCTCTGCCTTGCCAGCACCACACTCCCCAGTCCAAGGCTCTTGCTGGTTCTTGTTCAAACACCCATTTAAGTCAATGCCCATGCATTTAAAACTTTAATTCCCTATCCCTTAAGGCACTTTGGCAAATTACTCATAGTGCCACAATAACAGATAAAACAAATTGGAACAGAACAACTGATTGTGGCTATTTCTGTGAATATTCCTAACCTACCCAGATCCCACTGAAATCAAGAGATGTTTTGATTGGCTTAAATGCTTTGATGAAAGTAGAAGAGGTATGAAACATATTAAAACCTCACTCACTGTAGAGCTGAATTACTGAGCTGACAAATATGCAGGGCTGGAAAATATGACTTCTAAACACCAGAATTTAGTCATACTTAGACGCTCCGATGCCACACGTCACAGTTCACTTATGTTCCTCAAAAAAAAAGTGTTATTTATGTAAAAGAATGCTCCACCTTTAATTTTTTGTAAGAATATTTTGTTCAGATGTAATGCTATGAAAAGACTAAAATAGATTTATAGGCAACGGAATACATTTGCTTGTATGTATTTCATGCTGAATTAAGTATTTGTAAACCAAATAGTAAAGTGAATGCATGTCAGCAGAAATGAAACTCAGCAGCAAACTGTTCTGCAAATCATAACAGCTTCATTCTGACATGGCTGTTAAACAAGCATTTCAAGAACATATTGGAAAGTTCTGGTTTTACACACTTTAAGGCATGCCTAAATTCTAAAGAAAAAAAATCTTGAAAATATCCCCTTTAACTTAGAGGCAGTAGAAGGGCAAATGAGTAAGAACATGCATGTCAGCACAGGCTTTGCCTAAGCATTCAAGATTACTTGATCATGTACTGTCTTAAGTCACAGCAGATAGTATCCAGTCCTTCCTGTAGAGGTTAAAGGTTTAAAATAATGGACATTCAGAGCTATATTATTATAGAAAGTATTACTTAAGAAGATTTAAAAGACTAACAGAGCAAAGGAAAGGATTTATAATATGCAGGACAGAATTAAGTGTATAGGAAATTTCAGCAGGCAGGTACTCTGTTCAAACATGGAAATTGACAGTAAAAAGGTATTGTATAGGAAAACATCAGAACACAACTCCCTCTTTGCAGTGGATCCTGTTTTCCATTAATCAGTTATACATTCCTGGTTCCAGCATCGACAGCATACACTCATTTCCCTTCCCCACTAAAACAATGCTTAGTACCTGTCTCAAAGCTTCCATCTCTTCACTAGCCACTCGCTTCTCAGAAGAAGTGTTCTTCAGCTTGGACTCAGCAAGCTCCAGTTCTGTTTGCAGCTTATCTACCTCTTTGATTACTTGATCCCTCTCACTCATGATGAGGCGGTACTCATTGAAAACTGAATCCCTCTCTTCCTTGTATTTTTCTGCATCCTTGGCTGCTTTCAGCTGCATTGTTTTGAACCTTGTCACCTCTGACTGTAATCTCTCCATCTCTCTCTGTAACTCTTTGTTCTGTGCTGTGGCATTGCTTAGTTCCTGCTGTACTGATTCAAACCTGAAAACAAGCAGAAACATCAGTAAGACACTTGTTACTCATTTTCGTACATTAAGGATTTGGCTGGGTAACCACATGTATCCATGGATAAAACATAATGCCAGAAGACTTGTTAGAAAATGTATTCTCTATGCTGCAAAATAACCACTGCTTTAGGAATGTTAGTGAACCTTAAGGAATAGTACAGAACCTATTTAAGGACTGAACTATAACAATTATAAGGAACCATTTACGAAAGTGGAGAAAACCATTTTTGGCTTTGGTCTGTGTTAGTTGCATATCACCCCTAACAGTCAATGAAACCATTCCTAACACACCCATGGATGCTCTCTGCAGTCCTCGTGCGTGCTGATGTCCTTCCCACCCCATATGGTTAACTGGTACCAGGCTTGGTACCAAGGAGCAGAGAGGGGGTAGGTGTGCTATGAGTGTCTATGCCCTTGTATTTTAACATGCGTGCTGCTTGTAGCAGCATCTTCTCAGTGAAGCAAGACTCCCAAACACCTGCAGCCAGAGAACTCTGCTCCTTCCTAAAGCCCTCCAGTCTCAGTCCTCTACAGTCTGCAATTCTAACACCATGAAAAGTTAACTTAGGCTTGAGATGATCTTCATTTGTGAAACATCTGTAGAAATTACATTCCCTTACTGATTTGCTTTTAGTATTTAAATAAGGACATATAGACACAGGCTTGCCATGAGTTAAAGAATTTGTTTAGAACAAAGCCTGAGGTTTAACAAAGTTCTGGTTATATTTGACTCATGTATCTACAACTAAAAATAAACATAGGTTGAAAAGTAAGGTAGGCCTTCCTCACGCAAGCTAAACAATGGTTAAAATTCCTCATACAATTCCAAAACTGTAAATAGGAAACCCTTTTCGTACGAAAATTTCTCCACCATTACTCCAAATTAGCAACCCCATCACACATTCTAGAATCTTCCAGAAAATTTTATATAAATACACATGCTTACTCATCACAGCAAGATTACATACACTAGAGGAAAATTTTAGAAAAAATATTAGAAAGGTATTTATGATTCTAGCACAATGGAAGTAAGATGCTACGTTAGCATTGATATGTCAAAGGTATGAAAATTCAGTTATACCTCCTAAGAGAGGATGAATATTGCTGCTGGAAATGAATTGCTGTGTCCCTTTGCTTCATGAGCATGTCAATCTGTTTCTGCAGACGCCTGTTCTCCTCCTCAGCCTGCTCCAGGCGGCTCAGGTCCGTGTTGTGGCTCGCGATCTTCTCGTTGTACCGTTTCCTCAGGGCGTCGTAGTCCTTCTTCACGCCCTCCAGCTTGTCCATGGCCGTGTCGTAAAGTTTATTTAGTATCTCTGATGATCCATTTTGCTTCATAACCTTAAAAAAATGCCAGGAATCAATAACCTTTACTGTTAATCAGTTCAAGAAATTTGATTTAAAATGTATACATAAGAAACAGAATTAGAACAAAAATATATACACCAATTTCAGTAATCTTTTTTTTTTTAATGACTAAGGAAATACTGAACTTCTTTCAAGTGCCACTGTTATTCTAAGCATAATTACATCTGCTTTCTGTTGAGTTAAACATCTGCTTTATCACAAGAGCACAAGTGTATGAAAATGTCTCTCTTATGGCAATTGTTATGAACACCTATTAAAACCAAGTTGTTTTTGAAGAACTTGTAGTTTTAACAAGAGGCAATCACTACTTGATCACCAAGATGACAGTGGCAATTCAGGAGATGCCCACGAGGTGGCATTCATGATAGGTTGCCTGTACCCTCTGACTTAATTAAATAATTAAAAGCATAATGAAAATAAGATCTACCCAAAATATGTTATACACTCGGGCATATTATTTTAATATTCATACAATATTTCATCTGAGAACTTCCCACAGAGGTCTGGGTTTCAAAAAGCATACATAAAAGATGAACAGGAAGAGAAAAATCCATTTAAACATGAATAAAGCCTGACCCGAATCTTAGTTTTAAATTAATTTACATCAACGTAGGAATCTTGCTGTAAATTGCAACACTGATGATACATGACCAGCAGCAACATAAAGTCCTAATGAGTGTCAGCAAATCTAGTTCTTGTTCATTCTCAAAAGGCAAAAAATATGCCTGAAATAAAGCAGTAAGCTTTTTTGTTGTTGTTCTATGCTTCTTTTTTCTGGTTTTGTCTTTTAAATTGAAATCTGGCCCTGATAGAGCAGCGCAAAGAAACAGTGATACTCTATATAGAGAGGTGCCAAGAATCATATAATACTGACAATTAGCCTACAGAGGTATCCCTAACTATCTGAAAATAAAATAGGATTGAAGAACTATAAGGAAGACAGAAGAAAACATGAGCACTGTAAAAATTTGAAACCCAACATGCAGCAGCTATGCTGCACAAATGGGCTCCTCATCTTTTGTAATTTATATTTGAGTAAGGACCAGTTCCTGAACACGGAGGAACCTGGATGCCTGCAGACCAGAAGGGAAGGGGAGAGCAAGAGGCTGCCCACTCTTCACTGCCCAGAGGTGAAGGCTAATAACTGTCACTGCTAATAAACCACTTGGCTACACAGGCAAGATAACAGAACAAAAGTTCTGCAGCCTGACACTGGTCTCCTTTAACTAGCCAGGATATATAAAAGTGGCCCTGGAACAAGACTGCACTTGGGCTATTTCCACACATATCAAAATCCTCAATGGATTCAGCAGCACAACCCACACAGAGCTGGACCCATGATTAGCCAGCATGCTTCAGTGAACCACTTCAGATAAGCTGAACACGTGGTAAACTGTAGGCATACGTAAAACGCAAATACATAGACTTAAACCCAAGAAAGCCATTTTCCTCAAGACTACTTCCCAAATGAGTTTAAGAACAGCTTTGGCAACAAATTATTTAGCAATTCAAATAAACCACTTTTCACTGTCTAAAGCATATATAGAATGTCTTTATGTTGAAAACACACTAAATAATTAAAGAAGACTTAATACACAAGAAATTTGATGGAATTCAGCATAAACTTGCTAACACAGACCTACCAAAGGAAGATGGAGGCACCAGTGCAATAAACATCTCCCATTCAAAATCCCAGTGAAAGAAAGTAAATAGTCCCAGCTGGCCCAAGGAACACAGCCATGGCAACATGAAACTCCATATGTGAGCAGCAGAAACTTAAGCTGGTCAGCTGCTACACAGCAAATCCATGACAATCCCACACAAAGAGTAATTTGATCAAAAGCTTGTGCTCTCTGAGGCCACCAAGATGCATTTTGTTATGGCCTGACAATGAAACAACACGTCAGAGGGATCAACAGAGAGTTAGACTAATTCATATGAGAAATTACAGGGACAAGATAAGACTTTGGCACCCCTTCAAGACACCATGAATCACTCTGACAAGCTGAGAAATGGAGTTAGACGATTTTCCCACTAAGAGTCACATACATCATTTTCTTTAAAGGTTTAATCATGATGTTGACATAAGACTGGATTTCTTTAAATCAACCCTGACAATGATACATCAGCCTCCTTCTGTGCTTCCAGATAATTCCAAGCTTCAGGACAGAATGGCAAAGAAGAACAGCCTTCTCTCAGAGGTTTTTCATCCTTGCTTTGCAGACTGGGAAACTGAGGCACAGACTAATTATGCTATTTTCCCAGGATGACACAGTAAATAATTTCTGCTATCTTCTGAACCGATCCACTAAACAGTTTCACACCAGAACTCACAAGCCAGTGTTAGAAAAATGGATAAAAAGGAAGAACCTATCTTCAGTCCTCCTTGCACATCTTCAAGCACCTCCTAAAGTACCATTCAGCACATCCAGCTTGCTTTGACCTTTGCCCCTCCTGCCCTAGCAAATAATTATTTTGGCTTGCATAGATTTTGCTTCTGAAGCCTAATGTTTGACTTGCAAGTTTGCCCTGTGATTCAGCCTACGCACAGTGAACCCAGATACTCTGTTTAACCATTCCACATGCTACTGTAACAATTCTAACTAAATGAACAGACTTTTTCCTAGGTAACAGCGGACCTGATACAACCAGTTGCTCCTTAGCATTACTGTTTTTTAAATTTCTAGAATATGTGAAAAACACTGACCTGGAAACAGCATGTGATACAAATATCTGAAATGTCCAACTCTTCCAGTCCTGAAAATTTTGTCTCTTTTTGTTTCAAGTTCAAAAACATGAATCAACTTGTTGTGATTCTTCCCCAAAAATCAACAACAAACATTGCATGCAAGTTTAAAGTAAACCCTGTCCCATAAAAATACCTTAGGAAAACAGTAATCTTTTTAATCACTTTGCAACTTCCAGTTAGGTTTCTGATGCCTTTCTACCCATTCAAAAAAAAAAATCACGCAAATACCATCTTCAAGTCCACTTGTTCATCTCTGCATTTAAATACACATTTTTTTTCCAGTTAGACAAAGAAAATCAACTCGCAATCAAGATGTCATTGTCTCTCCAATACTGTACAAGGCAAGGAGGCTGTTTGGGACCCAGTAAGACACTCTAAAGGCAGCAATGCTGCACAATCCCATTTCCCTATGGAAGGAAGAAGCCAGGATCTCTCCCAGCACAGGCCGTGGCTCACCTGCTGCTGCTGGCTACGCAGGTCTGTTATCTCCTTCTGATCCTCATCGTGCAGCCTCTTCATCTCCTCACAGGACTGCTGCAGGTGGTTGTGCTCCCTCACCAGCTGTGTGTTCTTCCTCTTCAGGGTGTCCATGTCCTCCTTCAGCTGGGACTGGTCGCTCAGCAGCCGGCTGTGCAGCGTGCTGTCAGGGCACACAAAGCACACTCTGAGAGGCCAGCTTGCAAGGACAAAGTCCTGGAGGAATTCATTTCAAGCATGAGTTTCCTACCAAGAAAGCAGGTCAAACTAACTCAGTTCTGCATGTTGGTGTATTCCAAGCACCAGGGAAAAAAAAAAAAAAAAAAACAAAAAACAACAAAACGAAACCAAAAACCAACAGGGGCTTAAGTGTGAAAATACAGAGACATATACAGCATCCTTAAACCTCATCAGAAGAGATGATGGATTTATGCCACCTGTCAATGCCATTTCATAGCCATTAAAAGCAGGCAGACAAACACAAATAGCATAATATGATGATTCTTGAGATAATAGCCATCATCCCACCAATCATTTCGACTTTGTCTTGAGCGCCTCAGCTGAACAGCAGCTAAACAAAACACAGATGAAAATGACAAAAATCTCCTTGTGCGCTACTGTTTCAAAAACAAAAAAACACACCAAATTATTAAAAAAAACTCCACAACCAAGAAAACCATAATGTCTATGTTTCAACTACATTCAAGAGAAAAATTTCCTCCAAAGTTCATTATGGCAGTTATAATTATTGAAAAAATACACTCTCACTTAAACAATGGAGAGTCACATGAGAAGGCTATAATCCAGATTAAAATTCAAACTACAAGCCTAAAATTATACTAAAGCAATGCTGAAAAACAGCAGATAAGTCAAGTGAATGTATTTTACTATTACAGATCAAAACTTACATTTTGAATACTGACAAGTATTTCTATTGTTGAAACAGAATGATTCCACTTAAACTCTCATACTTGCTGATAAATATTTAAATATGTATTTATATATAAAAATTTGTGTTCTAAGATATGTTGCATTTCTTTCTTATGAAGTGAAATACCAATGCTCCCTGCATAGAATGACCAAAGCAATAAAAAAATTTCCTTAAAATTAGAACACCCTGCTAAAAAGAGAAAGAAAAGCATTTTCACAAATTATATTCCCAATTATATTCCCACAATCAAGCATATATAATATTTGCATGCAGATTACTAATCTGTCATTCAGACTGCAGTGCAAATGATAAAGTCTTCAGAAGGCAAACTTTTTTTAAAAAGAACACAAAGGTTGTAACTTACACAGATTGTCACAAGAACTATCACAATCTATTAAAAGAGAGTAAGAAATTCCATTCTCTTGGATTATATTCTGCTCTCTAGCTTGACAGTAAAACTGTTAGATTGCAACTTCAAATCAGTAATCAGGCTTCCTTTTTTGATTCCATGAACACACTGGAGATCCTATCTCAAACTCCTAAAAGTAAAACAGGCAGTCCATACTTGATCATTTCAAATGGGCCAGAAATGTTTTATCTGATGGATTTTATCTATCTCGCAATTTAAGTGGAAAACAGTATTAAATAAATTAACTGATTACCACATTCTAATATTGTTTGATAGAGCACAGACTGGTAAACTCTTACCTTGCACAGCTTTACTAATACTTACTGATAAAAATCTGCTTCTTTTGCTGCTTCTTCACACCTTTTCAGTGTCTTGGTGTGCTGGTTCTGCAGAGACTGTAAGTCTGACATGGCCTTCATACACTGAATCTTCAGCCTTTCATAATCATGATTTGGTTTTGGACTAGGCCTAGCAGAGAAAAAGAATATGGGGTCAAACACCAAGTACTAAAGTGAATGGAAAGCCTGGGAAATTATTATCCAATAAAAGTGTTATCACACAACTGTTGACACTTAGGTTTAATATGCGTTAATTTAAATATTGACCAATTCCCTTTAAGATGGAGCCACTAATAAGAAGTCACTGACTTGAACTTACATTAATTTTATATTGCAATGCAACATCCCATAATGGGATGATTCTAATGATGTCTAATTATCACTAATATGGCCAAAAATACTGAACCTGCATGTTCCTCTTTTCTGAGAAGCAACACGAGCACAGAACAGAACTCCCACTGATACAAGAATGAGTCCATCACAGCACACTTGGCTTTCCTGGGCCACCACACTCAAGTGGCGGTGACAAAGCCCAGACCTGCAGCAAGGGCAGGGCTGCAAGAGGCTGCCAAAGTCAGCTGGGTGTGAATGGAGGCCTGGGCTAAACAAAGCTTCTCAAAGGCAGCATCTAGAGGACTTTGCCTTTAACTCCCTAGGAAGGACAGTTAGACTTGAGACAAAGACTTCCAATGGAATAGCAAACACAGACATCTGTGCTGGCAGAGTTTGACCAAGTCATTGTGCTGAATTACACACCTGTTTGTGTGCTACCATATTATTTTAAGCTACAATAAATAATGGGAAAACATGTCAGTGTCTACCACACATTTCTCTAAGATAATTATTTGAACAAAATTTGGGTTATTAGTAATCTCCAACACAATATAATCTCCAACAAGCATTTTTCAAAATAAATGCCAAAATCTATCAAAATAAAATTTTTTACTCAAATTTCTTTTGGATGATTGGGAGAGCAATTTTCTAAAACAACCTACATGGTCAAGAAATTGACAGCATAGATTATGTCTAGAATGTACGGTACTTGTACATGATACCTTTTTTGTAGATTAGAATTAATTAGATTTGTATATATGCTAGAAACTAAATTAGCAGGATTATATCTTCTTGCTTTGTAGCACTAAGCTTCTAAGAGACTGAATTGAATTGTTCCTCCTCTGTACAGTCACAGGATTTTTCACACCATTGAATTTTCTAGTTTCAAAATGAAGCTTCTGACATCTGTCCCTGTATCATCTCCTGAGTCTCTTATGACCCCACAGGCAATGAGAAAAAAAACCAAGCAAACCATCAAAAGAGAAAACTAATGCCTCCAAAAGAAAACAATTGCTTTCTAATTCAACTCTGCTTGTTCTCATATCAGATTTGCTCCATTGCTGCACAGATCACTCTTCCTCCCTCAAACCTCAAACTCCTCCAAATGGCTTCTCTGGAAGCACAGCCTGAAAAGCAATGAGAATTTTCTTTGCCTCATACAAAAAACAGCAACATGGATTCTGGAACTGAAATGCAGCTGGCAATTGAATCAAAATGAAAATGGTTTTGCACTACTGAAGTGGTAACAGTTGTTAGAAAAATAATAATAATAAAAAACTAAAACCTAAAAAAAGAAATGCCAGCCACATCTGGTTCACAGATTTTCTGGGAGTGTGTGTATGATATAAGGTACTTTTTGGCAACTCAGCTGCATATGGGTTGCTGAATACTGAGGCCTTTGAATGTTCCTCCTTTTCTACTTTCTCTAGAGAAGTGCTTCTGGGGAGAAACAAAACAAAAACTCCCTCCTTGATTAAAAACTTGACCAACAATAAAATCCAAAATCACATAAATCTTGCCTACAGGGGTGTCTTTTATGGTATTTTTAAATTCATTTTTGATGGGTATCAAAAACTGTATCTTACTCATACAGTATTACAGATATCACTGCAACTAGTGAAGCGTTATTCTTTTAAAATACAGATGTAGTTAGCATAAGTTAAACTTGATTTGAAATGTTTACACCCTTGACAGAATCATTAAAACCCAAGTTATTGATTTAAATTAGACCTCAGGGTGAAATTATTGAAAGTAGATACCATCTGTCCACCACAGTCTTAAATGACAGCATTAATTGGAGTACAGTTTTACTCTCAGCTGTGACATCAAGCTTACTGCAACCTACTAGCTGTTGATGGTCATATTAAACTATTAAGCCAGTCTGAAAGCTATGGTGAAACTTGTTCTACAAGTCTAACATCCATCATGTGTGCTTTATATGTTGTTGAAGTAACATTAACATTATTTAAAAAAAAAAACAACCAAACAAAAATCCATAACCAAAACCAACCAACCAAAACCCAAACCAACATTAAAAACCCAACAAACCACCTATGAACATATGCAGACCATGAAGGTAACTACACAAGTTAGCCAACCTACACAGCGAGCAAAGACCAACAATGCCACCAACAACATTCTGCATTCTACCTCACGTACAAGAAATAAAAACCACAAGGATATCCTAGCCATATGTTCCACACTGCTGTTGCAAGGCTTTATGTCTCAGCAAGAAAAACAGGAATAAGAGAAGAAGGAATACTGGTGAGAAGTCAAAAATCAAAACTGTTGCAAGACAGTAGTCAATTCAACTGCATGTAGTGGCTGACTCTTGTTTAAGCAAGACCACCAGAGTTTTATGCTAAAATGCCCCAGAAAATACTAAAAGTTACAATTTCAATAAAGGAGAAGTATCAGTTACTACTTTGGAAGTACTTGTTCAAACATTAACAAAACTTAAAATGCTAGTGTCAAAGGCCCAAAATCCTTCACACTATAGGGGAATTACCCTGGCTGTAAAACAAAGTCACAGCCAGACTGACATTTACATAAAACTGATGCTCACATAAAAGCTAATGCCTACCACAGGTCCAATTTTGTGGGCACTCCTACCTAACACCTTCTAAGGAGTTATCATTTACTAATGTAACTGCAACAATTATTACAGATAACACACAAAACAGTCTCTTATGAAACACAATTTTCAGGGCATTTATTCGTGTTGTGGTTCTCTTCTACTGTTACTATTATGTGAGTAATAACAGCAGATTTAAGTCCATAAAGTGCAATTTGAGCATGCTAAATTACTTGGTCAAACCTTCACTTTATCTCCAGCACATGTACAGTCACTGTCAATCCACAGGCACAGTATGAGCAATCCTACTCCTGGCCAGCAGGATGGCACATGCTGATCTGATTCAGCACATCACAATCCACTGCTGTGGCACCTCTGCCACTGCTCTAGACTTAGTCAACATTTGCTTTGGAAAACAGCTCTCTGTTTTGCAACCTCCTCAGCCAGCACAGTCCAGACTCAAATGTGCTGTGAGCTATGGTGAAGCATCCAAGGTGACGTGCCAAGGTCTGCCTCTGCATCACCTGTGTTTGGTACAGCCATAGTTACAGCAGCACACACAGCCAGGAAAATAAAGCCAGGGTAGTAAAAGTCACCACCCACATCATCATCTCTCAGCTTTCACAGTTGAGTATTAACATTTTACCAAGTCTGAGCTTGGATTCCCAGAGGGATGAAGATTAATTTTATAAGAGGAAAGAATTCAAAAAGTAAAACAAATACCAGTAAGATTTCAAAAAATAGAGATGTGTATGCAGGTGGGAGCAGTAGTTGCTTTTATACTGAAGAAAAAGTAAGTCAATAATAATCTTCATTAATTTCCCACTCTTGAAATGTTTGATTGTTTGGAAGCCAGCATTCTCCATCTAATACGTACTCTGTCCAGGGACTGCCCAAATACAAGGTTTACTTTGATGGGCTGTTCTGGAAGCTGTAAACGTTCATGTTTCATACAGCATCCAAATCCTACACTGAAAGTAAAGGATTGATTTGAGAAAGGAAAACTAGGGCAGGCTAGAGGACAGCTCATCAGAACTTTATTAATAGCATCCTGGATTATGCAGAAGATTATTGTGAGCTATAAAATCCTCTATGCCTAAGCTCCAGTAACTTCAAAGAAAAAATCCTTCTATTTAACTAACTGGAAACTGAGCAGAAGATGTTGACATTTGACAATCTTTTCCCTTCCCATCCCCACAATGCTTTGAGATGGTTACAAAGAAGATGATGCTCTTAAAGGAGCCCTCAGAACTCAAGGAGGGAGGAAGGGGGCATTAAGATAAGAAGCTATCGAGTTTATAAAACCTCCAGATTCTCTCTATGCCAGTTCACCGGTTCAAATCTTAACCTTCTCATACAGACAAAAAATCTAATTAACCACCTGACCGCATACAGACACAGCCGATTAAGTAGCAAGCAACAACAACATTAAGGTACAGAAAAGTTACACAGGATGGCAACACCTCCCAGAAAATTTGTTCTTTCCTCTTATTTCAGATTCAGTGATACACAATTTTTTTCCAAGGTTCTATACATGTACAGGCAAAAAGTTCTCAGTGTACCCAGACACATTTAAACATTAGCAGATCCTTAACCATTCAAAATAAACTAATTATATTGCCTATCCAATAAAACCTTTCTTTATAATTAATTCATACTTGGACTACTGTCTTCCTCATAACGTCAGGCCCCAAATTAGAATGAGCTTGACAAGCCTGCTGGCTGTTAAATGACTTATAAAGCATGTTCAATGGAGGAGAATTCCTTATTCTCAACATATTTCTGCTACAAGTTTCCCAACATATGTATACCAGAAAGTTGATCTTCTAAAAAACATTTACTCCACTCAGAAGAAATCCAAACCTCTCTCTTTGCAGGAGCATAGGAATAGCTGAGATTTTTTTTCCTCTCCTCATTTCTGTTCTCCAGCCAAGTATTCTGAGCTATTTCCCTTTCTTCACTCTTGTTTTCAAAACACCAAATACTTCATTCACTATCCTTTTTCTCGTCCTACAACAAAGCCCATGAAGCCTAAGCAACTTTTTTGCTTTCTTTTCTCAAATAGAGATGAAACCTTCTCCCTCAGTCCCACAGAAAAATTGCTGGACCAAGTGGGATAGGCACTCAACAGGAAGCTCTGAAACGTGGATGTAGCCCCTTCACCAGGCTGCAAGGAGGTTATAAGCAACATGTACACATGGCAAGCTCCTTAATGCTTTCCAGGCAAGCAGGTGCCAAGGCACTTGAAAACACTATTATTTCACTGGATCAAAGCCTAAATGCAAATGCTGCATTTCCTCCCTGTTTACCTGCAGTCATCGAAGGTGGAGCCAGGAGATGAAAGCGCAAGTTGCTTGCGCAGCTCGTCCCTCTCCCGAGTCACCTGGCGGAGCTGATACAAAATCGTCTCCAGCTTCTCACTCATCTGTCTCGTGTCTATCACGGGTGGTGGAGATGATGCTTTACCAGTTGTACCTGATGAAGGGAGAAATACTTGATATAAGCTCTCATCAGTCAGATGAAAGAAGAATAACTCCAGCCAGATCCCTTGCTAGCAGAAAGGTCCTATGTTGCGAGTTCAGTTTGCATGGGTAGGTTCCTTGCTTACTCAGGAACTTACACACAGCTTAAAAGGCAAGGCAAGTTAGCAGTAGCAATTGCAAAGACCTCAGAAACTGACATACTGACAGAAGTCAAGTTCTTTGAAATAAAGAACAATCCCCATGCTTTAAAAAAACCCACAAAACAGTAAAATTGACCCATATCAACTTATTCCAGAGATAGCAAAGAAACTGCTACAACACAGGGGCTCTTCTCCCCTTTCTTTTTCTAGTAGCACAGAAATACCATTCTGCCATGGGCTACAGAAAATATTTACTTTCAATGCAATTCTGTCTTCATAGTTCACAATTTCTCAGTCTAGTATGTGAAGTTAAGGATTTCACTTAACAATTCATGAAAACTGGGCTTCATTTTTAACAACACTGGCTAACACAAGCATATTACAATCACTGCAGCTGGACTACACATTAAACTTCCTCTAAGGGGCAGTCATACTTTAAAGTGTTGCGTCGGACTTTTTAATTCTCAGCTTTCCTAATATCAGAGTTGAACAATGATGGTTACTGTCCTCTCAGACAACTGTGAGAGCACAAGGTTGTCTCCTTCCCAAGAGAAGAGAGTCTGGTATATCACGTCCTAACAACTGCTGACAAGTAATTCGACTCTAATTTTAGCTCTGCTCATTTAAAATTAAGTTGTAAATGTAGTTTTGCTCATGTATCTCACAGACACATGAGAGCAGACTCAAAGATACGGGTCACAGATCTGAAAGTTAAAGGCTTAAACATATACAGGCAATTATTTCCTACCCGAAAGAGAAATTTTAGAAATAGTTTGCAAAATTATACAACTCAAACAAGTTACTGACATATGTATTAACTCGTCAAGATGTACCTTTATTAGGCCTTTTTCTAGTTAATTAAGCAACAACAGAATAGAAAAACAATGCTCTCCACTCATTGTCCTTTCAAAGAAAGAAACTCAAAATTATTTCACTGAATCAAATGCTAATGAATCCTAAGGACTGGCTTTTTATCCCTAAATCCAGTTCATGAAGGTACTGCAGAATGTAAAAAACCCCTCCAACTTTTCAGCAAAACTACCTGTGCTTTGAAGTTCCCACACCAAAATAACTGCAGTGTCAGGACTATCATATGTACAGCACCTGCAATAACAGGATCTCTGCTTTTATACCTTCCAGCTGCTACTGTAATGACAATTTATGAGCACAGGCTGTTCTTTTAATCTATTTCCTAATAATATATGCAAACACACTAATAGAAAACTGAAGAAATAAAAAAAAGAGCAGAAAGAAGGTACATTCTGGAAAAACACAAACTCACATCACTCTGAAGAACTCTCAATGCAGGCTGCTTTTCTTACTATTTTGTTTCATTCCTGCATCTAGACAAAGCCCCTTAACCCATAAGGACTAAGGATTTCCACTTCCAAAATGAAGTCAGCCTTTCTTTTAGATGAGAAATATTCTACATATTTTTAGGGCAAGAAACCAGTAATAATACACATGATACAGGGGATAGAGAGAATAACAGAAGGAAATAACTAAGTAGACACAAAAAGGCAGAACACATAATAATTTGAAAGAGTTTAGACACATCAATGATAAAGGAATTTCATAAACAATCTAAAAGATGAAGGCAGACAAATCAAATTCAGGTACTGAGAAGCTGCATGGTCTTTGATAAATTCAGCAGCAACCTGCACATCATCTCAATTGAGCTGACACATCAGAGGATGTGTAACATGGAAAAAATCCCCTTCTCATCCTTACAGAGAGGTTCAAAAGCTTATGTCATCCTGGGGCTGTTTGCAAGCAAAACAGATGAACAGGATGCAAGAGGTCAAGAGGAAGGAGGAAATGAATCAGGAAGGCTGCTGTGCTTTCCAGGGAGGAAAGGGCACTGGAGGAACAATGTCCATCACTACTATCACTGCTACCCCAGCAGCAGTCCCGTGGACAATGTCTGCTACACAAGGCCTCGACAGGCACCCAAGGGCTGCCCTGGAGACCTTTAAGCAATAAAAGCAAGCCAGAGATCTACCTCTGCTCCTCAGCCTCCCCTGACAGCTTTAACAGCATCCAAGTGACAATCTTCTTCAGGCAAGAACATTTGTGCACAGTCCCAAAACTGTGCCAAAAAAGAAAAGTCTGCTTTAAATAAAGACAGGCTAATTAGCCTTAGGAAAGAAGCTTTTTTCACAATTGTGAAACCATTTGTCTTAGTACCAAAAGGGGTTATTTTTCAGTAACTTGTCAATTTTTACAAGTACATCAACAGATACTTTCATCTCTAATGCAATGATATTTTTGACACAAAATATCAGCCACAAGATGTATACCTCTTAAGTGCTGTAAAAACATGGATCAGTATAATGCAGTTCTTTCCGCTCCTATCCTTAGAAGGAGACTCAAAATTTACCTCTGCTTTATTTCCTGACAGGCTTCCATTTTCAATAGTTGTACAAAAGGTCTTATAAAACTTAAATCAGATTTC
Source organism: Zonotrichia leucophrys gambelii (assembly GCF_028769735.1). NCBI lineage: Eukaryota > Metazoa > Chordata > Aves > Passeriformes > Passerellidae > Zonotrichia > Zonotrichia leucophrys. Next base: position 22,852,847 of record NC_088176.1, read on the forward strand.
TGAATGCTTAAAAAATAAGCACACACATTCAGCAAAATCCTTTTTCACCAGAAAAATTCCAGTCTTGGTTTCTTTTAAAGGAGCTTTTAGAGCTGAATGCTAAAATCCTTTTATTGCATCAGACATCTTGATGCAGCAGAAGAAAAGTGACCTGGGCTTCCAGCTTCATATTCTTTTTCCATCCGACTGCGTATTTTACGCAAAAGTACTTCCTTTTTGTACTTCAACCAGTCACACAGATGTTAAAATGCACAAGCCTGAAGGCTAAATCTCCATTATCCAAATTATGCCACCTTTCAGCAACTCACCTCCTTTCTCAGACAACCTGGATTTCTGAAAAGGCATTTACTGCATGTCCTGCCAAGTGTAACTCATTCATCTGCTTCGATGAGCCTCACAACTCCTTCCTGAGAGGCGCTGCACTTGGCTTCTGAGGACTCCACTCTCTGAAGTCACAGCCTGGCCAGTCTCCAGTGAGCAGCACTCAGCAAGTCCTGGAGCAGCTGGCAGCAGCCATGTGTGGTGTGGAGAGAACACACTTCACCCACAATGCAGTACAGTCACTAAGTCCTGACTATGCACTAACTTCATCCAAAGTGAGATTTTGCAGGATTTTCATCACAGGTTGTATAAAAAAAAAGTGCCTTAAAAACAGAAGCTGGAGCAATCCTATCTTCCCTGTTACAGCCCAAATGCTGGACTCCACAGAAACTACAAAGATCCATTACTGTAGCATATACTGAATAGAACTCTTGATGATTAATCAACAATGACTGAAGAGATGATAGATCCACACAGAAACTACAGCTTAAGAAGTTAACTTCATATGTGAGGAAGGGGTAGCATATTTTTTGAAGAATAAGAGAACATTTCAACAGAAACAGGACTGAAAAACTTCACCTGACCAAACTGTACCATAATGCCAAATGAGTAAGTTCTGATAAGAAAATAGGTACCAATGCATAAATAGCCAATTTTAAGAAATAACATTAACATATTTTGAGTTATAATAAAATCTTTGGTCTTTGAGAAATAAACTTGTACAACAGATTGAACTAATTCAGAAGGCAATCTATCACAAGCTAACAGAATGGCTTATTCTTACAATGATTTTTCATAAACTCATAAATTTGTGCTCCTTCCCACTTGAAAACAAGCAGAAGACTACTCATTGTACAGTCAAGCTTTGTGCATTATTTTCTTTCATAAAAAAAGAAAATGAACAGAGATATTCAGGATATTATTTCTTCATGGTCTTGTAAATCATGATAGAAAGTGCTAAAAAATACTTGCAAGAGGTATTTGCAAAGCATTATCAATAGGGTTTCTCTCCAAGCTAGGGAAGGTATTGAGAGTAAAGACTTGTGTAGGAAAATTGCATTCTAAAATATTTAGTTTCTTTCAATAATTTATGAGCGCTAGAAAAAGGTTAAAATCTAAATTACATTCTAGTTATCATTTAGATACATTTCTTCAGATGTACCTTTTGAATTGATCACGGAACAGCAGAGAGCACAGAACAGAATTGCATGCACGTAAATAAAACTTCAGAAAACACAAGCAGCAGTACACTGAGGAAAGAAAAATGAAAGGTAGAATAATGAACTGTAGAAACAGTTTCATCTGACAGACAGAAAACCTAACAGATTATGAAAGTAGTGACAATCATGTAACATGCAAGGAAAAAGGATGGGTAGCATTTCAGTATATAGTTTTAATTCAGAATATAAAAACCTAAACAAAGCCAGCAGCATCTAAAATAAACTTTCAGCCTCAATACGTTTAAGACTACAGAAAGAACTGAACAGTGGTTCTAGGAAAGTCAACATGAAAAAAAAATCTACAACTTAATACTAAAAAATAGCAGAGATGGGGGCAGTGGGGGAAAGGCAGACACATCAGTTTGAGAAGCCCTTGCAGAATTTTGCTGAGCTGAAATACAACAGAGAGTAAAATCTGTTACCATGACCAAGGCATGTACAGCTGGGACTTCCTGAGTTTGAATTTATAGGAACTCCTTGGCTCAAATCCCACCTTTGTCAGGCTTAAAACTGTGTACTGAAAATACAGCCTCCATTGAAGTTTGCACACTGAACCCAAAGGGGACAGTGACAATGATCACCAGCCGCACACCAACCCAGGGGATGAGGCTCCTCCAGCACTCCATCCTCCACATCTTCTCCTGAAGGAGTTGTGATCACTGCCTCACCACATCAACTTCTCAGCTCCAAAAGAAAACCACGGTCGCCAGAAGGATTTCCTGAATGCACAGACTGATAAATGGTCTCAAGGAGCAGTGAAAGACACCATGCTCCAGAGGTGCTGTCTGGAGTGCAGGAGATGGGTATTCACATACACTACTTCCATTGAAATTATTGCAGACCAACCAAATCTTCAACAATTCCTACATGGAGCTGCCAAATGTTAAGATGCTATAATAAGCAAAACAGCAGCAAGTGGACAGCTCTATTATTAGTTGCTCTCTCACCAAAAAAACCCCACTGTCCCATTTTCAAGGGATTTATACTGCATCAGTATAAATGAGTAAAGTGAACCTTTGTATTGCTATGTTTCATTTTTAAAAACGGGGCATGATGTCCATGAAGCACACTCAAGTACCTTTGAAGAGAAAGAAGTTGAGAGAACCTTGTGCATGACTAATATCAGACTGCAGCTGCCTGAAAACAGACACCAAAGAACATAGCAATAACACACTAAAGCTATTCATAATGCTTATTATTTACAGGAGATATTTATTAATAAGCACACTAAAAATCACCTAGAAATTAAGCATCAATCCTAGAGACAGTTACATGATTTGCCAACAGTAAAACCAAAGAGTGAAGTTTACTTCAATTGTGCGGAAGTGTTTATTTCCAAGTTGAAAGCCTTGCTTCTAGCAAACTAAATGGGTAGTTTACTACAAAGGAAATAAATCTAGATGAAGAGTTTTAATTCAGTCATTGAGACCAAATATTACAGGAAAACGACTTCTGAACAGAAAAAGGGATGGATGAGGAGGCAGAACATCAAAGGTAATTACTGCTGTACAGAAAAGCAGTATGATGTGACATCCTGGTAGTGTCCTAGTACCTCTCCTTTCTCATTCATGGCCTTTCAGCAAGTGCATTGTCGTCACTTTTTCCTTGGTGTTAGCTGTTGAGGAGTCTTTAACAAATATGAACTTTTTGTCAGTTAAAAAAAAAAAAGGCAAGAAAGACAAGGAGAGACTACTATAGGCTGTCAGGGAAAATAAATAACTCTTTCAGACAAGGATAGAGTGTTTATTTTAGACTAAAAGTGCATCATAAGCCACACCTGCAACTGAACCGTTCCTGTGAATAGTGGAAACAATTACTTTGTTACATCCAGCTGTAGAAAGTATGAAGCAATAAAGTGAAATCACAACAACATGAAAGGACACTTGTCAAAATGGCCAACATGAAAATGAGGAGTGAAAGACTAACATTGTTGGGAAGGAATCTGATGGGAGGGTAGGAATGTTTGTTTTGGAGTAAGAATTAAGGCTCTCAGATTAAGCAACTTGAAGTGCAATTAGTGAAAAAACCCAATTTGTAAATAGCCTATCAGGCTGATAAGCTAAACAAGTGTTAAGCAAGGAAATACTGTCAGTTGAAGTCAAAGTTGGACAAGTTGGTGCAGACAGACATATGACCACCTGATGGCTGCAAGGAAAGGCATAAAACTGTAGAGCCAGTGGTGGTGGCTCTACAGTTTAATGTAGAGCCACCACCAATGTTAAGCCCCATTACAATCTACATCTGCTCTGGAACAGAGAGCCTCACCTCCTTCTGAGAATGAAAATTCATTATAAACTCCAAAATTCCCATCAGTCTAAAAATAGATTTCTACTTCCTTACCTTCTTCCCCATTGCACTGTTCATATCATGATCTATCCTACAATTTGCAACATTATATATAGCCTCAGACCCCTATATCACAAAGCCCTATATCTATGTAAGCTCCCACAGCAAAATGCAGCACAGTGATATGAACTGAGAAGAATAAGAAGAAACTCTTTTGATGAAAAAGATGAGATACCATTTGCAAAGAACTGAACAGCTAGAAAAGTAATAGTCTATTAAAAGAGAAAGGTGCTAATATGCAATGTGGAATGAAGAGGCTACAAGACTGACAGCTGTAATCAAAACAATGCAAAGAGGTCCGGCTGTGTAAAGAAGAAATTTATACATGTGAAAAGACAGAAGGTCTTTCCCATTCCAAAATTCATCTAATTAGGAACTCAGTATACTTTAAAAGAATGGAAGAGTATGCAATGCCTCTCTGTTAAAAGTTATTTTAATAATAAAAACTATTATGGTGGATCTTCCCAGTCACAGCCTGTCACCTGCATGCAAACTGCTGTGTTCCATTAAAAAACACTTCCTAAAACCAAAGCAGAACAAACCTCAAACATCTGAGCATTGAGGACAGGAGGAAAAAAACATTTTTACAGCACTACAGAAAAACTCTGAAGCTTCATTATGGTACTAGGATAGGTGAAAAATGGCTTGATTCTAGAAACCATAATCCTGTCATGGCATCAAACGCCAAATTATTAAGTGCACTATACAAACTTACACTTTTTAAAATCTTTGTTTTTTAAAAGGGGTCTTGATTTTTTGTTCTATTCCTCTCTGTTATCATGACTGGTCAAGTGGAGGCTTGCCAGGGACTATCACACAGAGCTGTGTTACTGGTCTCTATCCACTTCCCAAGTGACACTGTTGTTCCGTGCTTGGCACGACAGGCACTGAATCTCCATAAATAATTGTTCTGATATCAGAGACACAGGACTATAGTTCTGTTCAGTTTGCTGGTCACAGGGAGTGGGCAGATGAAGGATGCTTTTATTTACACACAAAAATCTTTGTCTTGACCAAGAACAAAGGGAAAGGATATACAGAGAAAGACCATGACAATTTAACGAGGACTTGTTCCTTCGAGGGGACAAAGCTGGGGCTGACAGGCAGTGCTGGTATTACACCATTACAGCAGTTTATATGGTACTTCTTTTGGAAATAAACTGTGAGTATTCGCTCACCACACCACCAAAACCACCTGTTTTACACACACAGAATGAATTTTATTAAAACATCAGGAAGAAACGGAGGAAAGCAAAAGAGGAAAAAAAATATTACCATTTGAATAATTTTGAACAATGAAGAAAATACACAAGAAAAAACTGCTATCACTCAGCATTTTTATTTACATACAGATACAAATTAATAAAAAGGCAGAGTTTCTTCTTCAAGACTGCTAACCTGCCATTACACAGGGAGGGAAACTGGCTTCCACTCAACTGCTTATGCTATCACACATACACGAGGATGGAAGTTCATTCTTGCTTCCCTCATGCTCTGCAAGCCCCACAGAGGCAGGGAAAGAGAAAAAAAGCTTGGATGACAAGACAGTACTCAGAATAGACTAGCCCTAAGCTTATCCCTCAGTCACATTGTGCAAATTGCATCACTCTCTGCTCTACTTTTATATTGACATTACTGAAGACTGAGCGAACTCAAAAATAGCCATTTGCTCCCCATAAAGAAGCTGCTGGATAACTGTTCATTCATCTATGCTGCTGCTCTCCATGCTGACTGCCCTCTTGGCTTTCCATGAGAGAATCAGAACTGCAAACACACCCAAGACTTCAGTACAACATGGTTTTACATAGTGATCAAATGATGTAGTCTTACCTTTCTCTCCTTTCAAAATACTAACACTAGGCTTTATTTATTGGACTGAGACTGAGCCCAAGTTCTCAGAACTAACAACAATCTTAGTTCTATTTAAGATTAGTTCATGGATCAGAGTCTTTTTCTGGAAAATAAGCCCATTGTTATATACTATAGCTTCATAAATTAACTCAAACCCAGGATAGCTGTAAAATGTATAGCAGCATCTCCATTTCACAACTTCCTGACTTACTTGGAAGTATTTCAGAAAAAGATCATGCAATTAAAAATGCTGGCAGCAGAACCATCTCTAACAATAGCTAGGGTAATTAAGGCTTGGGAAGAAAAGAAGAAGTACATACATTTATGAACTATGGAGTCTAACGACTACATATGAAATATGGTATTATCTCTCCTAATTATACAATGCTAAGCTTAATTATCTGAAGATTTATCTGGGTGTACTTAGTGGCCCCAAAACCTTTAGCATTTCCCCTAAAAAGTCAAACGTGCCCATCTGTTTCTGAGCTACTCAACAAACAGAATCAAGGTATTAATTTTAAACCAGCATTTTGAACACAGCTATAATAGAATAGATCACTTATCTTTCCCGTGAGGAAGGTCTGTGTGAGCGGGGAACTAAAAATACTCCTTTATATACACGTGTGTGCACATATAACTACCAATGTCAAACTGAACAGATTCAAAACCTTGCACTATCTCCAAACCATGACATATTTACCTCTTTTCACTGATGCATTCATTTCATAGTTTAAACCTGCTATTTCTATTGCACAGAACTACCCTTGTGAAAATTATTGGGACACAGTGGGGGCAAGATGTATAGGAAATTCCTCAAATGCTACAGCACCTCAGTATCTGTTAGGATTCCATTCAAACTAGTCATATGAAGCCTTAGGGGAACTGGCATGCAGGCAGATTTAGTTATGATGGTTTGTCATTCAATAAATCCATCAGTATTAAAATAATCTTTGAAGCGACTTGCGATGTCTATTAGTGTATGTCAGTTATTAAGCAATTTTTCTATTGGTATTGGATCAGAAAAAATACTGCCTCTTACAGAACAAGACATGAGGGTGAGAAAACAGTTGGAGCAAAAATCAGACTCATTAATAACAAATCTATAATCACACCATAAAATAAACAGTTTCAAACAAAGAATTTTCCTGGCTGTTGATCTCTTAAATACTAAATACCCAGCATTCATTAATAATATGAATAAAACAAAACTATGGATAACAGTAGATCACAATTTTTGTTTAATAGCAGGGCACTTAATTTTCAGGTCATAAAAGAACTTCAATCACTGCAAACTCCAAAGACAAACTAATTCTGAGGACAGCTTCTTATGTCAAATGCACAGATCCAAATTCAGTATGAACGTCAGGATCTTAAAATATGAACAACACATAGTTTGTGGGAAGTAACATAAAAAAATTAAACAAAATAAAGATTTAAATGTGCCACTCCTTTTTAAAATGAAGAAAATGGAAGTAGACAGTACCACCGGCATTTCTCCTGTCTCAGCCATCATGTCACACAATTACCCCACAAGCTTACTGGATTTTGTTTTAGAATCACTACTTTCTTTGGAAGGTGCCTTTTTGATAGTCCTAAAAATTTAGGAACTTGTTTCTTCCTATTTCCAGTCCCCAATTTACTTGCAGCAAATGAAATTTACCCTTCCTTCAGGCAGTAGCACACAAGTGTGGTCTTGATTAAAATCAAACTAACATGTCACAGCATCCAGTATTTTCAGTAAATAGTTCATTCAGGCCTAAAATCTTGTTCCTGCTTGCTGGAGTTAAAAGTTCAACTCAAGGACTGCAACAGATGTCTACCCACATCCTTAAAAAGACAACTGACTTGCCTGGTGCTGTCAGGGAAGTCTACAGATGCCTGACACAACATTGGAACTTTAAATATGCAAGAGCCTGCATTCCCTATCCAGGGCAAATGACTTCTATACAGATTTCACAACAGAAGGTATTTGTAAAAGTAAAGATGAGGAAAACTGACAGTTAATAGAGCTGCTCCAAGAGCATCTTGTGGACAAAACACCTCTAATAATGTTTCTCATACCTCCAATTTTTTTCCCAAATATTTTGTCTTTCCCAACGATTTTAAAAACAGAAAAAATTAAGCAATTCATGGAACACAGGGAAAAAATGCTAAAGCTTACAGCCACTGTCAAAGGTTTAGAAGGCTATGGCCTTAGCTAACATTATTGATAACTTCTATGATGCCTTTGACCACAATTTTCACATCTACATGAATACATACACACACACACACGCTTAAATATATTCTCATATGTCCAGATCTGTGTAAACACAAAGCTGCCACTTTTACACCCTTTTACTAAGTAACACAAAGCATAGTTACATCATTCAATATATCCAAATGTAACATATTTTACATGCAACAACTGCAGCCAGCCATGAAAAGACTGAGCTTGCACTGCACAAAAGTACACTTGCTCCTGGTGAAGATGGATGGTTACATCTTATAGGTCAACTTGTTTGATTTTATGACCAGGATATCTCTCTACTCTTCCCAGAGGCAACTTTAAAAAGTTGTTCTCCCAGTTCCCAAAAGACACACTCATCAAGTTCTGATATTAATGCTTTACTCACCAATGCTGCTCAGAGAACTGCTGCTTTCCGAGTCAGAAGGCATTATGGACAGCACACTGTAAGTAGACCCTAGAATCAGGAAAATAAAAATAGTATTAACTTCCCCTTTTCCTCTTTCCAAACAAAGCTATGATTCATTTCCTTGATACTGCAGGTGCCAAATAAATTAACTAAAATTACTACAATTATTCAAACGACTAAATTAGAGAGAAGATACATCACTGAAACATAAAAATCTAACAAAGTATAACTTCACTGTGCACTTTTTTGTGGCAGAACACCATTTTGGATAACATGGTAAAAATGAGTTCAGCAAAATACTAAGTATATCAGTTATTTCAGACAGACTGAAAACACAGAGTTTCAAGTCTCTAATAGAAGATTAGGAGTGATACTTGTGACAACAGTGGCAATCTATTTTGGTTTCTCATGTCTTTACATGTACCAACTCCTAATTCATTGTGTAATTACTTGGTATTCTTCTTCTCAAACTTCATTCAGACTTAAAAATTTCATTTAATTTGTAAATAAAATTTGCTTGCATCCATCTGCAACTTTCAGTATCTGGTCTTAAAAGCAAGGACCCACAAAGCAGCAAGTTTACTCATGTATTAATAGATCAACAGACAGCGAAGCCCTTCGGTTTAGCCATTTTAGAAGAACGCCAGATTTTATTTACCAGAAGAACTAGAAGGACAGGTCCTACATCAAAACATTAACCAAACAGCTCCACCATCCCTCACAGACAGGATAAACACACCATGGTAGAAAGACAGGCAATGATTATGTACAAAAGCCATTAAATCTAGGCTATTTTCAGCACTTGCCAGGATGAGAGAGCTGTGCTCACAACAGCCAAGCCCTAAGGCTGCTTCAAAAATTTCAGGAGCTCGCTTAGCTAGAGTCCCTCCTTCTTATATTCCAATATTTCTCTCTTCTAGTTTCTTTGAAATGAAGAAATAAAAACTGAGAAGCAGCAGGAATAACTGCATAGAATAGACTGAAGGAAGGATAGGCTAGAAAATAAAAAAGAAATTAATTTTTGTTCATTTCTCTGCTTCTTGCTAGAGAAGAGCATGACATCTGTAACTACATGTAACTAACTATGATGTTAGATGAATAAAAGCCAAGATTTGATAAAATAATTTTACTAACACAAGTAATAATGGAAAAATCAATTCAAAAAAGAAAAAAATTGAAAATAAGCAAGAAATTGCATCTTGAAGCAGACTGTTTAAACTGAAAAATCTCTATGAAAAATGATTTTAAATATATTTGGTACAATAATTCTATTCAATTGTACGGGATCTAATTTTTTTGTTTTGTTCAAATTCTTAAACAAAATACAATGAGTATATCACTGACACACTGGCTTGAGAAAAAATCCACTGCACCTTTTTGCTTCTATTTCAGACATTTTCAAATAATAGGAATTTAGCTGTATTCCTATTTATTTAAAGCTTATTACAAGCTAAATAATTTCCACATTAGTTATACTTAACCTCCTTGCATATCCTAAACTCATATGCCTTGCAGTATTTCTTGCAGCCTGGACCAAGACTGACTAGAATCACAAGTTGAAAAAAACAAATCAATATATTAAACAGAGTAGGACATCTTTATGATAGACCACACGTACTGAGATTGTATCAAAAATGTGTGGGACTCAAGCACAACAAAATCTTGTGCCAGGAAGTGATATTTAATTATGCTTAGCAATTGAAGGTAAAATCGCCCAGTTCCTCTAAAAGATTACACAGCAGTTCCACACCTAAAGAAACTTGTAGCAATTATTAGCTGTTTTTGCTTTTAAGAGTGAAGAATTAAAAGATTCAAAATTCTCATCATCTTAAATGATCTTCATTTTATTTATCTTTGAGAAACTAATCCTCTCTGTCTTCTTGTCCTGCATTACAAGCCAGAGACAGGACTTCAGATGAGTTAAGTTCTGCTCTCTGGAATGGACAGAAAGGTTTTGTGAAGCTGACTTCATCAATGGAGAAATATGACTCTCCAAAGCCATGTTTTTAAAACATTAGCTCATATTTGTAGACACAAGATCCGGCATGCATGGCATGCTATCAAGAAAACCTACAATTGTGAAGAGGGGAGGAATCGTCTGACCCATTCATAATTCCTCACTTACAATAACAACAACAACAATCTAGTCACATTGTCTGGTTTCGTTTTGTTTTTAAATTACACAGGGTACAAGTTCATTATCTGTAACAAGTGCCACCTTTGTCATTAGAAGCATTAGTATTAGTAAGCATCAGAAACAACAACCAGGTCCCTACACAGCTGTCACAATATTAAAATTCATCTTGAGGTACTGTACTGACATACATCTTTGTATTAAATCCAGGCTAAAGTGGCATTGCGCTTGGCATATTTTGCTTGATCAAGCTAGCAATATATCATTGGTACCTGCAAATGCTTCAAGAAATATTTCCCCACTCATTAGGATGCCTCCTCACATAAATGAAAACACTCAAAATCATCTCAACAACAATTTAGATACAGGTTAAAAAAAAAAAAAAAGAAATAAAAGAAAAAGGCACAGGTCAGTTTCTACAACTAAAGGCACTAGAACACCCTGATTATTTGTAAGCTGCACAGCCATGGTATTTTAATTAACTTGTTGAAAAATTCACCTTCCCCCAAAAGAATTTTCCACTTTATTTCCTGTTCTTACTGTTTCTGACTGTCCATCTTGTCAAATTGCGCCAAAAGAAAAGAACATCTGAACATTAAACCCAGGAAGAAGTCAAACACTTTTTTAGATAAAGGTTGAAAGTGCTTCACACCTAGCTCACAAGCATTTCTCCACACTTTTCCAAATAGTTCACTTTAATATTTTTATGTTAGTATTCACTTTGCATACTGAAATCCCCCAGTGGTAAAACTTGCTACATTTGATTTCAATTCACTGATTTATAATAATTGCTGACATGTTCCTAAAGTTTAAGACCACACTTGCAATGACAGGATTCTGAGAAACACAGTAGAACCTATACCTACTTAAAAATAGAAATAAGAAAAAACTCTAAACCCAACAACTACATCAAAAAGAAAACCCCAAGAAGCACAAGCAAACCAAAACCCAAGCATATCTTCTACAGATTCACATTCACATGGCGAGGGAAAATGCATGACCATCCTGTCTTGACATGGCAGACTTGCTTTCTCTTTTACTTATCCAGACATAAGCTTTGGATCAGCTCCTGGCTGTATTAAACAGCTTTGGCAGAGCACAGGGATTTAGAAACTGCTATACTATATACTTGAGAACCTTAAGAATCTCATTTCCTTCTATTTTCAACAACTAGAGCAAGTCAAATTTCTTTAAGTTATTACTGTCTTTATTAATCAGATTACAGGAAGGCCACTTAAGAGCTCACAAATTCAGGAACGGAACTTGTTGCTTAAGTGTGGAAGCCACCTCCAGGGACAACAAAGAACTGTGTTCCAGTTTGCCTTCATCTTTCACACAACAGCCACACAGAGTGATACGTATTTTACTTGACAAGAAAGAAAATGATGGTGGAAACAGGAAAAAAAAAAAAAGAAAGAAAAAACCTAGAGAAGAGTTACACATCCTGAGAAGACTGCAATTGTCTAAGCCAGCAATATCCTCATCAGGAGTATCAAATCAAATCACTGGTGGAATTAACCCAGTCATACAAAATCAAAACAGAACATTTCTCTCTTCTTTCTAACTTCTGAATTGTGAAACACCATGTAACACTGGACATCACCTGTTCTTAAAGGAGAAACAACAAAAAGCCAAGCCAGCTGTCTCCAAATAATGTCTCCAAAACAAGCTTGAACTTGGTACCTTCTTTAAGAAAGCAGTACAAAGGATCAAGTATGATATCTGAATGACTTGTGAGAAAAAATACAGTGTTCAGATTAAGAGAAATAAACTGTCAACTGGCAGCACTACACAGAAACTTCTCATTCTCCTCCACACAAATACACAGGCTCTGCTCACAGCTCTAAAGCATAGTGTATCCCAGGGGACTGCAGTGGCCAAAGAAGGGACAGGGACTCACCTTTGCAAAATTCATTGCATATACACTTTTAATCCTCTAATTATTCCCTGCCCCCCTTATCTTACAACTCGACTCAAAGAAGGCTATTTCATCTTCCAAGCTTGATTTTATGAACTAAACTGTGTCACTACAGTTCTTCTCTTCAATAAACACCCTCAGCACAGGGCCAAAGAGACAAGTATACTGAACCTGCTTCAGTGTGTGAAGAACAAGGGGGTTTACTCAAGGAGCATGAGGTGTTTTATCTCACGTGATGGGGAGTGCTCAGATCTTGGCTGCACAGCTCTGGGTAGGTCATCCATCTTTAGGGATGGCATTTACATCTGCAGTAGGGTTGACTCCTAAATTAGGCACAATTTCTAACCAGGAACACTTAAGTTAATGTAGGACAGAGACTGGAAGGAGCCTTTGCCCATACAAATTTCTTTAGCTACTTCTCTGTGTTTAAGGATAATGTTAAACAACCCTCCAAGCTCCTCAGCTACAAATTTCCGTTGTTAATTGAATTCTGCTCCTCCTCCCACCTCCCTTTGCAGTGCAGTGACTGCCAGCTGATTCAACTTATTGTCAGCAAATGATTTTCCTGACGGAAATCCAATGCACCGGATGAGAGGGCAGCACAAACATTGCTTTATCCACATCTCCATGCACCAAACCAAACAGACATTGGCAGGACTCCCACGTGCTGGGGGAGCAGTTGTTGATTACAACTGGAAACAACCCAAAATTCAATGTTCCCTTTGCCTTTACACAAACAAAACTGTCCAAGGAGCTCAAGACTACATGGATCTGCCCTGCTGTGTCTGAAGCTATTCTTTCTAGGGCAGCCTGTGCACCCAGGTTTGTCACCAACCACAGGACATGGTCACTGCTTGCAAGCTGTGTGAAATTCAGACACTAAATTCTGATCTCATACAAAACCTTCAATGGAGTATTTGCTTCCACTTGTGTCACACTTATTTCAGATGTTTCACAGCCATTTACCCAGAAGGATATGAGCAACTCCAAGAACAAAGGTACAAACTTAGCAGTAAAGGTCAAACAGAAGTAGATGCTATTTCACCAAAAGTTTGCTATTTCTTCCCTGTCTGCTTTCAGGCACAGCTTTGTTATTTATTCTGTATATCTATTTTTAGGACACCATGAAAACTAAATGAACATGAAATGGCTTTTTAAATAATTAAGCAGCTCAAACTCCACATTTTTTTTATTTCCCAAATAGCTTGGTCTGTAACAGTTTTACAGAAGTGGTGAGGTTCAAAAAGTTTATTTTCCTTTTCAATAGAAAAAACTTTTTATAACAGGGTATTAATGAGGTATTTAGATATTAATATTAAAAGAGCTGTTTGGGAAAACAGCTGCTTTACTGTTTAAGTCAATCTGGAATTCTAAGTGATTACAAATACACTCTTGTTAAGGACAGAACACTTCACACATGAAAAAGGACTGAGGCACCTTTCTCTGAAACATTTAGTAAAAATGAACCTAAAGTCAGATTTAAGTAATAATCATGATTTAATATGACAATTTATGTTAAGGCCTAGATTCAAAAAGTTGCCAGAAGCCAGAGACATCCATAAAGATGCCCTGAATTCAGTTCCTAGCTGTCAGTCAGGACAGCATCAGATCTTCAGCTATCAAAAACAATGCTAGACAAATATCTGTAAAACTGCTATTTTCTTAGCAACATCTGAACAAGAGAAATATTTACTTCCATAAGCTTATGCACAAAAGGCAGAGAAAAGAGTAACTGAATATGAATTCTTCAACCTCAGTATTTAGTGCAGATGGGAAAAATTCGAATTTAAAATCAAGTTCTAGTAAAAATGCAGTACAGGTAGGTGAAGCAAATTATCTTATATTTCAGCTTGCAGATTGCACATGAGCTGATTATTATCAATGCAGCAGTGCTGTCTTCTGTTCTAAAACATGATGCGGCACTACAACTATCTTATCAAACAACTACCAATTTCTTATTAATTATTTTAATTTTTGTTTTTAACACAGATGCTTTAACAATTCCTATTAATATATTCTGTGGAATCCATTGCACTTCACTGGTAAAAAGGCAAAGGTATCCATTTTTTCTTCCTTCTAGCTATCAGGAACATTCCAGTTGTCTGCTGGATCATGTATGATAAACCTTGCTGGATTATGTATGATATGCTGGATTATCTATGATAGCATCTCCTGATACTATGTACCTTTTTAAACTCATTAAGTACAATACAATCTTATAATAATATCTATTTTCTCTGAATATCCTGATTTTTATAACCCTAGCACACTGGCATGGGCCAAACTTCTTATTCTAACAAGAGCCAGAACAAAGTAGATGGAATGCTCTTCTCAGAAAACAGCCCACTACTACTGAAGAACCAAACCAGCAACTGACTGAAGAAGTTACTTACACAATACCTCCTCATATGAGCCTGATGTTTCTAGTCTGGAATCCTCATTTTGCTACAAGTTACAAACCAGTTCACATCCTCTGCTCTTAGGACTGCAAGAGAGGTATCAACACAACCAGTCAAACCTGGACTATGTGGGAGTCACTACTAAATGTGCCTCCTCTGAAATTACGAGTCATGTTGGGAGATTTGACTTTTCCAACCCATGCATCTCTCAAAAGAGCGGTTCCTGTTACTTGTGACATCTGGCATAATTCTCAAGAAGCTTCCTTGCAAACTTGAAAGGAGATGCATACTCCCCAGCTAAGCCCTAAAAAAATGAATTCTCTCTATATAGCTCTTCATAGCATGCTTCAATACTCAACCCTTACTCAGAAAAACACAAGGGGAAAAAAATGTCCCCAGATGGTTCCATTAAGCTATGTTACAGAAGGGTTTTAAACTCAATTTTTTTGTGTTGTTACAATGGAAAAAACTATACACACTTTCATACAGAAGAGCACTTAGATCCAAGCTTCGTCTGTCTCTGTTTATAGCAGTTTTTACTTAAAATGCTAAGAGAAAAGATATAACTAAGCTAAACAATTTGATTTGAATCTTCTTGTCGCCTTGGCAAGTTAATTTTATTCCTTGACACTCAATTTCATTTAAGATAGCAAAAGTAAAGAAGAACAAAAACCACAGCTTTTTCCCCTCCCAGTGCTGTAGATAAGGAAATCCTACTGCCAGCAGTAATTCCATATTAAACACATACATATTTATTCTGTAGGCATAGAGTACAAAACTCTGCTCAGTAAAAGAGAGGTCAGTCCTTGTCACCTAGAGACTTCAGGCCCAAGTCCTTTTCAGGACATCTGCAGTTACAGGAAGGTCATCAGAACTGTGTGAAGCTACTTGCACACACCAAGTACCACAGACAAAGGAAATGTCAAATCCATGGCCAAGTGACCAAGATCCTTCTCAAAACCCAGACAGATTGGAGCAATCATTCTGTGTGCATCTATACAGGATCTTTCCAGAAATCTATCAGTTTTCACAAAGCTAATAGCTTCACCAGACAACTCTTGCAAGTTCCAAGCACTGCTATGACCTCAGAAGGGGCAGAGAAAGTAACAAGATCAATTAAGAATATATTTGATCCACAGACTGTATTTTTTCCAAAGACAAACACACAGATATAAAAAAGAAACCACACCTACACTCTCATTCAAACAACACAACGAAGTATGTCCTTAATTGCTCTGCTGTACTGAGTGATTATTACAGGAGTCTATTACCTATGAACTATTTACAAAAATAGCTTGCTGCAGAAATCCCCAGGCGTGAACTTCATGCCTCTTCTGGTTACAGCTGCACCACCCACAAGAACTGCCCATCCCTCACCGGAGGTAACCTTTGGCTGTGATAGGGCAGTGACAGCCCGATAACCTCAGCCGCTGGTCGTGTGTGAGCAGATCTCTCCCTGACACACACAGGGAATACACTGAAAAACAGCGCTTAAGCTTCCTAAAGGCAAAAGTAACACATGTAGCTAAACAGAACTGAAAGCCATCTTCCTCCAAGTAACAGAGTGCTCATGCATACACATGCTCACTCTACCTAGGAGCTGAGACTGCTGGAAAAATAGGAACTCATGTGGAAGCAATTATAGCTCCAACTCCTGCTTTTTGCCTCTTCTCTGGAGGACACCAGTGCTGCTACTTTTCCTTCTCTCTCAGTCATGGCAGGACAAGGAGGAGACAATGTTCCCAGCCTCTGCTGTGGCTTGATAGAGTGGGGAGGCAGCCACACAGTGCTTTTCAACGTCAAAGGAGTTTCCTTGCTTATACACAGATGTTCCTAGTGGCCTCTTAACAACAAGACCCTGTATGGAGACTAAAACCAGTTGGGTGTCTAGAGAGGATGTTTCCTACATAGCAACGGTATCAACATACTAAACAGGCCTTTGAGCTTTTTTGCAGTTATTATTTTGGGAGAAATGCAACTGCTGCAAGGGTAGCAAGTCACCTAGTGCCTAATGACTTAGTTAGGACCTTTCAAACCAACAGGTCTGGGTTATCAAGCAATCAGTTACTGTGTGTGTACACAGCAATACGTGGGAACTTGAGGCCCTAGTGAGAGGCAGGCAGATCTCACTAAGGGGAGGATTTCTAGAACTCAAATTTTCACTGTAAGAGCAACTTTAAGGGTGCAGGGGGGAAAGGGGTGGCAATGCCGGCAATACAGGCAGCCAAATGCTATTGGCTCTATCAATTCTGGAAAAAGTTTTAAAGCTTAACAGTGTACTGATAAAAGCCTGAAAACACACTCTGACAGGAAGCAAGAGCATTAGCATTACTTGACACCACACACTAAGCTGTAAGGAGTGCAGCTGACTTCCTTGGGGTCTGTGGAAGAGACACAGGCAAAAAATTCAGCACATGCACTTGACGTCCAGCATGCTACTCCAAATGCAAGTATAGTACCCTAGTCCACTAAGACAGAAGTGACAGAAGAAAAGAAGAAAGAAAGAAAACAAGACTACAACACAGAACATGGCATATTGGACAGCAGAAGTCAGAGCTGTTGAGGGGAGAAAGAGTGGCCTCTCCCTCAAGAGAGGTGACTAAGACAATAAACAAGTCAAGGCTTGTCATGACTGGGAAGTCACCTGCCTGAAAGAAAGGTCTGGTTTCTCCTTAACCATCTTGCATCTTCATTTTGGAGCAGAGGAGCAAATAAAGAGGCTACCTTCCCATCAGCACCACTTGGCAGGCATGAAGATGGAGTGGGGACAGTTTTAACATTCAGGTTCACCTACTGATGACAGCACAAACATGCCCTCAAATATGCCAGGTGGTTGGGCATAGCAAACTGCAACACTGTGCAACCTCTTCATTTAACCAAATAAACACCCACATTTCATTGATTCCACATCAGTAACAGAAGAGCCAGTAAATGTTCTGTCTCCAAAGGTAGCCTTGAGCAGGCTTTGCTGTGCAGGCTTCATGGCTGGCTTGGACACTTGTCTTCTACTGGCTTTCGTTAGATCTTTTTTCCTTGAACAGGTTCTGCAGATATTGGAGGTTTTCCTAAAGGAGATGGCATCAATAAAACCAGCTGCCACCAGGATCAAGTGTTCCATTGTGCTTCCCATTTCAACAATAGTTATGAGAATAGTGATGTTAAGGGTGCAGAGGACAGAAAAAAACATAAGAATGTTAGTGGGTTTAAGGAAAAAAAGGTAAACATTCATTGCATCCAGTGTTTTCCTCACATACAGCTTCCAGCATGAAACACTGACATACAGTTAAGCACTAACTAAACTATAATCAAAACCAAGTCCTATAAACTAAGAAAAGGCTTCCCTCTAAAAAACCCCTCCTAAAGCCTGAAGTGGAATGAACACAAACACCAAATATTTGAAAGACATTACAACGAAGACCAAATTCAACTACTCTGGAACATGAGAAACTGCTTAGGAAATAACAAAGAAGACACAGGTTCAGAACCATCATCATTTATCACAGTATTAAATCTTCCATCATGAACTACAGCCATCTTTGTTACAGCAACTCTTCTCAACAAGACATTTTCACCACTTTTTTCTTTATCCTCTGA
Source organism: Zonotrichia leucophrys gambelii (assembly GCF_028769735.1). Taxonomy (NCBI): domain Eukaryota; kingdom Metazoa; phylum Chordata; class Aves; order Passeriformes; family Passerellidae; genus Zonotrichia; species Zonotrichia leucophrys. The sequence goes on from NC_088176.1 coordinate 22,871,266, forward strand.
TAGTACTGCTGCTGTTACAGAGATATTCTACATTGCCATTAGATAAAACAAGAATATTCCCGACATTCAAATTACAAACAAGTGGATTACATTCAATCACAATTTTCCCAAATCCACCTTATGTTGCTGCATGATTTTACTGTTAAGAATACAAAGTAGTAAAAAAAAATAAAAAAGAAGGAAGTCTAATTGTGTAAACAGAAGTATGTAAAAGCAAACAAGCAAACAGGTGACTGGAGCTCAGCTCAACAGTTTCATCTTTCCTAGGAGTGCTATGAACCACAAATTCCTCATGGGAATATTCAGCCCTACATCTTCTCTCTGCTTGGATAATATCTTCCAAAAATTGACATTTTGAGTACATTAGAAGATATGTAAAAAACAACTGTGAATATTAGTTTGGATCCATTAGAAAGCAGTTCACATTTCAAAATCCACACTGCAACAAATCTCAAAAGGGTTTTAATTTGTACAAAAGCATATAACTATCTCTTTCTTTCACAAATAACATCACAGGAAAACTTCAAAGAAAATTTAAATTCTTCAACTAAAAAGAGGAGTGATAGCATGTAGCTCTTTAAATCATTGTTTTCCCTTCCCTGCTACCCTTTACCCTGATGGGAAAATAAATCCTGCAACTTTTCACTTAAGGGCTAAATTTGCTTTTTAATTAAAGATGCTTGTGCTGATTCTGTTTTATTTAAAATGCAGAGATCCTCCAAAAATACTTAATAAATCATTAATTTTAAAAAAAGTACAGAATTAAGATAATTGAAATAAGTGAGGGGAAAGAAATCCAAGCCACTGAAGAGATCCTGAAGGTAAAAAAAAAAAATCAACCAAACAAAAATGCCAAACACCCAGTAACTTGTTCCCAACTAGAGGAAACATTTATGACTTCACTTTCACAGAGGCTCAGACTTTTTTTGATCAAGAGCAAAGTCAGATTACCTACATGCTGCTACTATCTTCTGTATGAGGACAATGGGATGAACCAGAAAGATTTAATCCCATGAGTACTCTTATTTTTTGGCATGTTCTCTGTATGTATCCAGTTCCATCTCCTGACAGGTGAGACTTTGAGGTTGGTCATATTTATTTATCCTTCAGCTTCATAAAGCATGCTTCTCTCCATTCTCTGGACAGATTATCAGAGGGAAGAATCTCAATGCACAAACGCATATTGTTTGATAAAACAAATAAAATCCAACAAGCCCTATTCATCCACCCAAACAGAGCTCTTGTCTCAGCCCCCTGCACTATTAACAAGTCTAAGCATCAGAGTTCTATAATATAATAGGCAATACAACAAAGTTGTTACCTTCAGGTAGGCTAATAGGGAAAAAAAATACCAAAACAAAACAAAACCAAGGAGCTGATCAATATTTGCAACTACCCAAGATGCACCATGCAGAAACACCCTCCCAGGAATACAAAGAACTTTACAATTTAAAATTGAGCTCAGTTTGTATATAAGATCATGTAGAACCTGTTCATTCTACATTAAGAAGTTGGCCCATCAAAAAGCACAACTTTAGGTGCTCTTTGGTGACACCATCAGACAGCAATTATCACACATAAAGAGAAGCCATCAGCAAAGTTTTGAAAAACTAAACCCTGAATATCTGAGCTACCATGGCCCTTTGAAGAGATGAGCAACACCCCTTTACTAAAAATCTGCATCAGGGAAGTATGTTCTTCTGAACAAGTCAGAACAAGCCCTGCCTGGTTACAGAACTTACCTCCTTCCTGCTACTGTCAGGCTGAACCCCTGTAATCATCCCTGGAAGTGCAAATACTAACCATGACTATTAATCACTTGACATTTAGGCACAGCAGACCAGCATCATCTGGTTTTCAAGGCAGGATGATTCTAGTCACAACTTAAGTGTTTTTAAAATGTCACCTCCCCGGTTCCTCAGCTCGAGCAAAAAAGGACAAGTATTTGCACAGATTAAATGATCATCCACTGATTCATGCCTGCCTGGCAAGCAGTGCTCCCTGGGCAGAACCCATCAGAAACCAAGTGCTGGCAGATTGGGAATTGCGATGCTTTGTCACACACAGAAACACAACTGCACATTTATCATCTACACAAAGTAAGAGCAGATACAAATAAAAGCAATATACAGCAAATAAACAGCAGTGATAATAGACAGCTAAAGATATCACAAGACACAAAATGATTCAAAGAAATTGTGGAGATAAACATTCAAATTGAAAAACTATACACAAAACAACCGTTATGTTGTACTGGCACATCTCCTGAGGCACTAGAATTTGCTTTGTGTTTTCAAAAGTACAGTGGATCTTACAAAGCATCCCCCTTCTACTGGATGGGAAAAAAAAACCCAACTAATAGAATCAGTAGAAACAGGATAAGGAAATCCACACTGCACTAGCAAAGTTATTCTTGCTCCATGAGGGCAATGGAAAGCAGCAAACACACAAGATGCTCCCCCAAGCAGTAGAAGTCAGAGCCCTAAGGAACCTGCTGACTCCTGTACTAAACAGAGGTCTCCTATCTTTTTATCATCATCTTTCACAGCTTTCTGAGACCCTCTTGATCTTCATACTAAAGCCAACCTCTATAATTTTCCTACTTTTAATTTTTTGTTTGTCTTAGCATGAAAAAGATTAAAAATTTGATTATTGTGGGGAGAGGGAGCTCTTATGATTTGTATTTTTGGGGAAGAGAATGAAAAGGTGTATTCTGAAAGCAAACAGACCAACATTTACAGGGCCAGAAATACCTTACCATAACCTTGGCTCCAAACACACATATGATAATCTTTCAAAACACACATCACCTCATCAACATCCCTGTCTCCTACCTAGATATCTAGTATTCTATTTTCAAAACCAGAAATCAGGTCTATCTCTTACACTTTTCAAGAAATGAGGTAAGGAAAACACTTGCATACTTTTGGTTTGGCTTTGTTAATTTTTTAATATAGAATACTGTATCTGAAGGATGTATATGTTCATTAAGCAGAAAAAAACTGAAGTTTTAATTGGCAACAAGAGGTGCACAAACACAGGTGGATTGCATATTTAATTCAATTTACCAAGGTGGGCTTTCTGTGTTATGAGTTAAACAAACAGTTGTCACTTGGAGCAAATGACAACAATTTTCTGTTGCAAGCCTTGCACAGAACAATAAGGCGGCTTGATTAATTTCTTTAAAACTAGATTTTTAAAAAAAATTAAGAATGTCACTGTTAATACACAGAAGCAAGATTATGTTTAGGCTTACCTTCCCAAAACTATGATCTATTAAAAAAAAATTCCGACTCCTATACCTGAGGTCAAGATCAACAGTATCTTATGCTAAGTGCTCTGGCCTACATTTACAAGAGCATGAATACAGATCTAGTGATGACTGAAAGCACTATTAGTGGTTTTAAAATTCGTTAAAACACACCACGTCCATAGACTATACATGTATTGTTCTTCCCACAAACAATGAAAATAAAGAAGAAAGATAACAGATGGGGTTTCAACAGCCAGACATTTTAGCCAGCAATATTCAACATGAAAAAAACCAGAAATCAACCTTAACAACTGTTAAATTACTGTTTATTTTTCCCAAAATTAATAGGAAACAGAAAGCTTTCTGAGAAACAGAACACTCATAGTAGCTCAGTCTGTTCTCTAGTGGCCATCCATAAACCACTGCATTTTAGTGAGTGGCACAGGCATAGAAAGAGAGGATAAAAAAGAATGGGGAATAGGGTATACACAATACTACCATGCTAATTAACAGCAGGAATAGTTTGGACAAAATGCTGTGGTGTGAAAGGAAATGTTCACCTATCAAGGAGTAATACCCATGTTAACACATGCTTTAGTGTTTTGCTTCCTATGCCAAACTTCCAGGGCATTTGACACCTCCTGTGTCCCTGTGAATAGAAGGTCTAAGCACAGATGGCATGAAGTGAAAATAATGCAAAGAACAAGGGCAGGAGGGATAAGTAGGGAAGTTTTCTCGACTGCACTCTGAACTGTGTTGTGGCACACAAGCTCTCCTGCCACTGTGATCTCATTGTGACAGCTCAGCCTGAAACAGCTCCCAACTTGATAACACCTACAACAAGAAGCAGGTATAGTATAAGAAAAATCCAGAAACCAAATCACAGTCATGTAAAATATGATAAATCTTTAAAAAGTTGGCACCTTTTTCATGTAGTTTGGTATTAAGCCAAATTATGTTAACACCTAGACAAAAAAAAACCAATTTGAAAACCAAAAATTAATGCTAGCACATTGACTTTTTTCTACTAAAAACTTCCAGCAAACTCAAAGCAAAAGAATATCCTGGATAGAATGCTTACAGTTGCAATGTAGTATGCATATGTTCTCTACGGGTCTAGTCAAGCAACACCAAAGCTCTAAAAGTGTGTTTTAAGAGAAGTAAGATTCATGACCCATGAGCCCTAAACAACAAATCACAACTTTTGTTTTAAGAAGTCCTGTTCCTTCTGTCCTGTGTTTAGTTGTCAACAGCAGAATATCTGTCAGCATGGCTTGTACACACAAAGAAAACTAGAATGACACAACCCACTCTTATTACCAAGACAGAAGCTCCAGTATGGCGGTATTGTGGTTGTTAAAAAGGCAGGCCAATAAAATTCTGCTTATTGTCTGAATGGAAATACTAAAAAGGAATGTCGCAAAAATTTTCTGAGAGGGATGCTGAAGAGTGCTTTTAAATTGCTGGACAAAGGGATGAAATTGAAAACCTGGAGAAACCTGATCTACAGCCGGAGACAATGCTCATTTGTCTCAATATTCCTGTTTCTGCTCAAACAACAAATACTCTAATGCGAAACACAGCAAAAGAAAAAAATTACTTCCCACATAAATTCTATGTCTCACATAAATTAAATTCTATGTCAGTGAAGCAAACAGCAAAGGCACATTATCTCCATCCCTGTATTTCCCGGCAGACTGAAAAAGCTGCTGACCTCAAATCTTAGTCTTCACACCAAGCTGACAGAGATCCCCATTCTGTTTACTTTTCATCAAAACAGACAGAAGATCTCTTTATAACTTGCAGGAGACACGGGCTCCTCAGAAGCTGAGCCTCAGCACAGCACCAGCAGAAGACAACTGCTGTGCACCATCTAATGCTTATTTTCATCCTCAGGGACTTTTCTTCTGGTGTGGAATAAGAAGCTAATATGCAGGATGAAATGCTACTCATGTTTCCAAAACTTTGAACCTTGTTACTTTATTGCAATTTGCTCATTTTGAAATCTGTTCTCACAACTGAAATACTACAGTAATTATTGCACCAGTTAAAGAACTGAGAATGTGTAATATTTCAGCTTCATACAGCCACTAAAAGCATAATGTCCTTTGTCAGAATGTCTTGCAGTGGTGTACATTACAGATGTGTCTAGGAACCTGTGTGTGTACATATAGGTACAAAAAACTCTGGAAAATGTCTCAACATCAACTACACATCTCACTCTTCTAATTAAATGTATTTTTTAAAAAATAAGTTCAACTGTGAATGACAGTTTCATAAAAAAACAACACCTCTGAACTGCAGCCCCACTTATGCCTTCATTACACCAGGTCTTCTGGAAGAGCCAGGAAAGCTTCAGAATTGATGATTTCAGCCATGCCCTATTTGACACAAACTGTGCAGAACCAACATTGTGCCAATAAACTTCTACAGCAGAAGCTATGGCACTTACTTCATCTAAAATACAGGCTGCAGAATGTCCAAAACACAGCAACTTCCCCCTGATTCTGCAGCCGCCAGTTCAAGACTTACATACACTGCCGATACAAACTCTGCCATGGGATTTCCAGGAGAAGTTCCACAAGATTTTAAGACCAGGAATAAAATAATGGAGGGTGTGGGAAGGATGATACAGAAATGAAAAAAACATGTCTGAGTACAGTGACTCCCAAAACCTCTGTTCACATACAAATCACTTGCAGAAAACCCTGATGGCAAAGGCAGGTTTGCAATGCTTCCCATTTTCCAGCCTCACCTGGCAGTAAGACTATAATCCTCTGTACGTGATTATAAATGAAGGAAGTTATAAATGGACACATCACACCTGCACACTCATTACGTCAACGTTACACTTACAAGGACCCTTCCCTTCTACCAAATTCTACATGACACATGCGGACCAATAACTTGCTTGAAATTTTTTTGACATGCCATTTTAGCTCCTGGCAACCTGTTACCAGAAATCCCTTAGTTTGTCTCTAGAAAAGCTGACTGCCTGGGAAGCCACACAAGACCTGAAAAGCTATCCAACTGCACCAGGTTCTATACAAAACTAAGAAGGCAATGTGGTTCAAGGAGAAATTACTTCACAGCACATATATGGCAATGGAACATACATCCTGGGTTGGGAGGGACACAAAGACACAAAAAATAACTCTTTTCTCCCACATTTTGCTTTTAATCAGTCTCCCCACAAACACAGGAAGCCAAGGTTGTGGGGACTTGAGCTGAAGAACCTCCCATGCTGCTGAACACTGAAAGAGGGAAGTAGGTTTTGACACTACCACAACCAAACCACTAAAATACTCTGATTTTGGCCACAGAATGTTTCTCTTCTTCGTGCTGCACAATTCTTAATATGAACCTTATAAAGCAAAAGCTGTATTGAATATTCGATTTTGATTTCTCAGTCAAAATATTTTTCCTTCTTTAAAGAAATTTTGGCAATTTATTTCCATTAGTTTCTGCTTGTAAACAGCAATTAGCTGTATTTTACAGCCAACTTACTCAAAAGAATGGCTGAAATAAATGTATTCACTGTTCATCTAACCATAGATAAATGCTATGAAAAATCAAATCTGCAGAAAAGGAGAGGAGTAACATAAAAGAATTATAAAAGGAAAAAAGAAACATTACTCCATATTTTTCACAACCTTCAACCATTTCCTTTCCAAAACCAAGCAGAAAGCCAGAGGAATACTAACAAAGAGCCCATAAAGATTCTCAACACCAATGCAACCACTCAACTTCGCCATACCTTTCAGTGAAGCCTTACAGTAATCCATTTCTGCTTCTGCTCTCTCCCAACTCATCTTCCTTCTCAACTCCAAAGATTACAGGTTGATTCTACAGACAGTATCTCATATATGCTGCTCCCAAATCCTCCCAACCCGGCTAAGCTTTGTCATTATCACGTTGTTATTGTCTTCCTCATCAAGTCCGTGTTCCACAAACAGGTCTCTGATTAAAGACAGACAAGTCTGCTTAATAACCATAGTCATTATCACCTGGTTTCAGGTGCTGCCTGCATAACACTTCATTTTCCTTATTTCTACTATGTTATAGCTATAATTGTATTTGTTGCCCTCTTCAGCATTGCTTTCGGGATGAATGAGATCAGCAAGCAAGCCCATAACATGAAATAAGCCTTAAGCTTAAGTTAATGCAAGCTGGAAAACAAAAAGTTGGAATAAGAAACTAGGTAAAAAGCACACAGGAAGCATTATTACAAGCAAGCATATTACTTTTGCCAAGCACTGCATATGTACCAACATATATTCTACGACTATGATCAAACAATTGAGCTGAGTCCCTGTGATTTAAAAATATAAGTTAATGCTGTGGTGTGGGGGCCTAAAGAAATTACAGTTCTGTATGCTCAACAACCAAGAATTACTGGAACACTGCTAGTCAAGCTTCAGAATGAATTTATATTAAAGTGGCAAGAAGCTACAAAACCAGCACTCACAATCCTAAGAGCAGTATCTGGATAGATAAAACACAAATTCATGTCTGCATGCCAATCAGTTTAGATACAGATTCAAAATACTTCATGCGCATCCTGGCACAGCAATATTCTTTTAAAGCAACATCTCAGTAATCACTCAGATTTTTGGTTTTCCAACACTTGGAATCATGAGACAGTGTGCATGCATCAACATTTTTCTGTTAAAAATTTTATTCTTGATAGCAGAACATTTGTCAGAGCATAGGTCTGGAGAAGACATTCCAGCATTAGTTTTAACTGTAAATGAGTAGAAGCCTTTGCCCAAGAGCAGCTGAAGAGAAGCAGTAGGAAAAAAAAACCCAAAACAACAACAACAAAAATCCCACCCCAAGTAACTAACCAAAGAAACACAAACCACTTTCTAGTAAGCTTTTACAAGAAACTCCACTGGTATAAACCGAAACATAAGCAGATCTCCCGCAATAGCACGAACTGGGAAGTCGGCTAAGTCCCCCAGAACCTAGAGCCCCATTTCAGCGCTACAAGCCGCACACGGAGCACGGAGCAGACACTTCCCGGCCAAAGGCCGGCAGAGCACCCCGCAAACACTGCCCGGCCCCGGTGCCCCCGCGGCAGGGCCGCCGCGGCTCGGTCCCCGCGCACAACAAAGGGCTCTTGTTCCACGGCAGCGGCAGGCGGCAGCTGAACCAGTTGGCCCAGTACCCTACCGTGCTCTGTGGCACATCAAAGGCTGGCTGTGACCTAAGCAGACAATTAGGATGTGTGGGTGTAGAGTTACAGAGCTCCAAGAGGTCACTCACGGATGAATTTTAGCGCCGCGGTACAACCCCTTTATAAAGCAGTATTACTGGCTTTGCACAACCAGCCTTCGGGCTGACCCCAGATCTAGGCAAGGGACTGCAACGCTGCTTGATTTTTTTTTTTTTCTGTATAAAGTTTACTGCAAAATTAAAGTGCAAATCCGGAGATGAGCTAAGTACCTTAAACATATGTATAACAATTTTACTTTGCAAAGATACTGTGTTACCTCCTCTTAAAGAACCATGTAACCAAGCTAGCCAAGGCACTAATGACGGAAGGAGGGAACAGCTGCAGAGCAATTAGCAAGGACAACAATCACACCCTATCGCCAGACACTCAGGCATAGCAATAAGGTACAACACGCCAGCACAAACAGAGGCTTGTCAGTTCTGTACACATGGTACAAACATAAACCCAAGAGCTACTTCCTCACAAAGAAACCCAGGCATGTTTTGTTCTCTGCAGAGGACACCACCAGCATTAACACCATCTATCCCACCACACTGCACTGCCCTTCTCACCACCTCCATCCCAAGGTGCTGTCACAGGACTATTTCTCCTCTCAGTTCTGCTGCTCCCCCAAACACAACTCTCCTCATTTAACCACCAGTTCCAATCATGCATGCCAGACTCGAAGCAAGAAAAAATTGGAGTGAAGATCACAACATCTCTATACCATGTCAGCCATTTAATCACTAAACGTCACAAAGATGAAAAGTTCCTAGATGATGCAGTAATAAAAATATCAGAACAGATGCTTTCCTTCTTCACTCTCAGTATGGCTCCAGCAGTATGGCTAAAAAAGATTACTTGCTAATCAGAGATGAATTTGAGTCAGGTACTCCAAACAGTTACACAGCCTTGTGGCAGACCTTCATGCAATCCTGTACTTGGGATTCACAGTGACAACAATCAGTACACAAATCTGCCTATTTTTGTATTTTCAAAATACATTATGTTTGGGTTAAAAATCAACTTAATTTTCCCAATTTTTAAACAATCTTAAAAATTATTATCCCATGATTCAGGTGCTTAACAAAAAGTTTTAAATAAAAGCAGTGAAATCCTGAGGTTTGAAAAGATATCTTTATGCTTGTGCTTCAGTCCAGCATCTCCTTTCCCATTTAATATGCAGCAGCAAGGAATCACCAAGCCAGGACATTTAACTTCCAAATGCTGCCAAACTGGAATGCAACTGACACTATGAGAAAGCAAATTTTGTTTGCAAATTATCATATCAGGAACTCAGGCACTGGTTTAACAACATTAGGGTCATACTTAATCATCTTAACTCATGCAAGCAGCAATATCTGAATACAACCCAAGAGACAAAGCGTTCTCTTGCTAAAGAGGAGCATATGTTTATGCACCTCATTAAACTGACTTTTTCAAGTGATGCTGTTTAAGGAAGGTTTTTAGAACTTCCTCCTTTTTTTTCTTCCCCCTCTTTTTTTTTTTTTTTTTTAAGACCTAAAAGATTAGTTTATAGAAACTCACTTCAGCTGAAGAAAAATCTCTAGGGACCAAACAACTGATTTTACAAGTTGAAAAAAATGAAGCAAACAAAACAAACAAAAATATCCAACGCCAAAGTTACATTGTAGCACTTGACATGAAATTAATCAAAATGAAACATAAGCGTGTATTTTCCTGCTTTTTCTCTTACACAACTCATTGAACAGACAGAATTTTCTCTGTTTTCACCAAATTGCATCCCGAGAGCTCTCAGAACGTTGTAATTGTTAATTCCTACACATTTAATTAAATACTTCCAAACCACAACTTTTAGGAGCAGATCTATTTCAGTCAGGACACCATCAGAACATAAGAGTTAAATGTAACAACCTTACCAAGGATAGTGCAATCCCTGTATGGTAGTTCAAGAACTGAACCACCTATTTCTGAAAAACACTCTATTTTACAGAATAAAATTTGATTAATTACACTAATTAGAATATTATACACCCAAGTCAAAGGGATTTAGTATGTTCATGTCAGAGCTATGTTCAATAGCAGTAAACCTCAAAACATAGAACAGCACTATTTTTCATAGCATTCAATAACCTTTGAAATGTTACTGTGATCACAAAAGTTATTTCTACTGCTTTTTCCTTTAATTAAAAAGCCAAAGAGCAATAAGCAAGATGACAGAAGCCAAGAGTAAGATGAAGAGAGAAATAAACCAGATGGCATAGGAATATATTTATATATACTTAAGTTATTCATAAATTAGGAAAAAAGAAATATCAAAATCTTTTCATTTGCCCTATAATCAGTGTTTTTTTAAAAGAGTTTTCAGATATTTTTATGTAAAGAGGATTGTGAATTCTAATTAAGATATAGCTTTAAGCCAGGATCCTCCATCATACAATTAACCTTAAATCCAGCCTCTAGCCAAGCAGGGTACAGATGGAGATAGACAGATGTAATTACAAAGTCCATCAGCAGTAAGCCACTGGGAGAGGTTACAGGCTTTCCTGTATTTCTACTTTGTATTTGGTAGGCTATTTTTATCAAAATATGCCAGGAAGACACAGCTACTGTGATATACTCACAGCACTTTTATATTAGCTTAGGCTTGCATCATATACTTTAAGGCACTAACTTTGAAAAAAAATTACAGCTGCACTCTCATTTCTGCAGGCTGCACGTCTCACAGAGCACTGGAGAAGGTATTGCACTCCCAGCTTCATTTCTACCCTTCAGGATCAATTCCTCCCTTCTCTGCTTCAAACCTCTCCAATTGTAAAACTCTATTTTACCACCATTCTGAATCTCTAAAGCGAGATTAACTGTATAAAACACATGATTTTGAACCTAAATTCCAAAAAAATCCCAAAAAAAGGTTTAAGTTGGACCTTGGCACATCATTTCTGGTTTTGTGATGCATGTTCTGCTCTGCCATGGTGTCTGGATGCACATCTTGGTTTCCTCCAAATAGTGAGTTGAAGGCTTGTGGAGAGGTTTCCATCACTGTCACTAAAGCCATGCATTCATGGAAGTTCACAACTGTTGTCAATTTTGAGATAAGAGCCAGCAATATCATGATCCATTTAACAATCATCTAAGAACCAACTTTTCACATGAATTTTATAATCCTACATCTAAACATGGTATAGCAACTAGAACTCAACTATCATTCTATAGTTTCTTATAGCAAGAGTATTGAAGAGGAATATCCAATAGCAAGGCATAAAGCATGTAGTTTGGCATTTTCCACTAATCACAAAACTACAAACAGTTTCTGCCTAAAGTCTGAAAACAGTACTAAGATTATGCAATGTTACTAAGTTTCCATTTAAGATGTGCAAGTACCATTTAAGCATAGCAAAAAAAGAATACTTTATCCTCACATAATGCAGAAAATTCACATCCCACCTTAATACATGAACCATTTGTTTATCTGAAAGCAGCAGCAAAGATTAAATTTGCATTAACCATTTCACCAGTTATCCCATCCAAGCTGGGGAAATCAACTACACCTCCCATGCACTGCAAAGAGCTTTCTTGAGGAGTTTTACACAGGAATTGAGAAAGGAGTCACAAAAGAGACGGATGTAATGGTAAAACTTTCAGACTCCAACTCTTAACTCTAGGGTCATGAAGTGACACATTTAAGAACAGAAGAATTAAGGGTATTCATGCACATTTTTAATTATGGATCACTGAGTATCTGACCATGCCAAGGACCTGGGCAACAAATATCCTGACCTTTATGTTCAAAACGATATGTCAAAACCAGATGTACTTCACTAGAGTGGCAACTATAACAGCAGCAGTGAGCAAAAAGCTTTTAAACATTTATTATGTGTGGCAAGGAATTCTTTGTGCAAACTCTAACCTTAAGTGAGGACAATCTCACTTAACTTTTTAACTCACTTAGCTATTTTAACTGACTTCGTAACAAAGCACCCAGGAAAAGCTCACAGCCACCACAGCAGAGGGGGCTGAGGTGCTCTCACTTCTCTCAGCCACCTTCTACACATGTCAGCCCTGAATCCCTAGAAACATCATGATCACTCCACTCCTGCCACAAAGCTGAGAGACCCTGAGCCCAGGCTGGCTGGTGTGCTCTCCTCTGACCCCAAGCTCACAAAATACCTGATTTGCAAGGCAAGTTGAAAACACTTAAATGCCACCCCAGCCTGAGCCCATCAAAGGTCACTTCGGTCTGTCAACAAATTCAGAGCTTAAGCAAGCACACATAATTTCCCACTATATATTTTTTTTGCTCTTAGAGAACTCCACCTGATTTTTATCATTAAAGCAGTCCTTGTGATCAGTTGCCTCATGCTTCATTTACAACGCATCATTCACATGCTGCTCTGAATACATATCCTTTCCCTCTTCTCCACAGCAGAGAAGTCCTTCAGAAATGATCCTTCCATGACCAACATTCTCACTTACCTACATGATGTTCCTTCTTTACTTCTGCACTAGGAAACTAATGCAGAGCAATTACCATCAGTAATGCTGAATGTTCAGCTCAGACATCCAGAAAATGGCTGAAAAAAAACATCAGAGGGCAGCTGGCAAATAAAGCTTCTCTCTGAAGTGCCATTTTTAAAGAGCATTATTTGAAGCTGAAATTGTTTTTTATGATGAGATGAAATGAGCATTTTTAACTTAAGCATTAGCAGGTTCACTCTTAATGAAGCTCTTAATGAACACAGCCCTAGACCTGCTTGGAATACTGAGAATGGCATCATTTCCCCATGATGTCACTTCCAGACAAAAATCAAGATACACACTATATCTTGTAGTGTGTACAAAATGAAACTGTCTAAGACTCCATGTTACTTTATTTAAATCCTAATCTTGATCTGAAAAAAAATTACAGGGGGAACTATATACATTTCATTGTTTTCATTATGGTAAGTAGCCTATGCTTACTGCAAACTAGCCTTTGGGTAATTCCTGTTTAGACAGAAGTCTCTAAATTTCTTGAGGCTGATATAAAATTAAGACAAAAAAGCACCACAAAGCAATTTCTTTGACGTGTTTAAAAAAGAAGGAAAAAACCCCTCAAAGTTCCGCAAGATCTCTGATAGGAATAAACACTTTGGCAAACCCTGATTTTACATTCAGAATGCTGCAGATACATGTATTTAAGATGCACTTATTAAAACACCCACACAACACGAAAAAACTGTTGGAGCAGAGAAAGGCTACCTTCCATAATTCGCTTCTGTACTTTAATAAGAGAACTCAAGAGAAATTTTATTTCTTCAAGAACTTTCAAAAACCTTTCAGGAAATGCCTAGCCCCTGGTGTACCCTGCAATCCAATCATCAGACACAGACAATTCGTTTCCCCTTTCCAACATGTCACCTCATGTATCAGCTTTATTTATAAATGTTCAGAAAAACTGCATTAACCAAAATAAGTTTGTAACATGAACATCAGAAATTCGTGTTTTAGGTAATTATAACTTTTGAGTCTCACCGAAGAAGCTGTGCTTATCATAAGGATCTCTCTTAAGAGTTATTTCTCCTACTAGGCTCTTTCTCATGTTTATCTTCCACAAAGCACACAGGTAACAGAGAGAACAGGTCCTCTACCACAACCATCATGAACAGACACTGAGTACTCAGTGGGAAATCTGAGAAGCCTGTCTTCACAACACACCACATGTGAACTGAAAAACACATGAGGACAGCAGAAAATCGAGAACAGAGATTAGCCAGCCAAATGAGATTCCACTCTATAAGCTAACAATGTTCTGTTGAAATCAAGCAAATGAAGCACACTTTTGGTTATTTTCTGAAACAGGTCATACAAAATGCAGACACTATCTACATTAGGCACTACTTAGAATTAAATCAAGGCCAAGGCTTCATGATCTATTCCATAAGGTCAGAAATCCTACAGCCTCAGTGATCCAAGTTCACCTCCTCTTACTGTCAGAAGACATGGGAATTATTCTGAATATTTATTATCTCTCAAAAGCTATTATTTCACTACAATGTGCAATAAAATGGCTTTAGCTATTGTTGTGCATTTGTGTCTTGCACAGTAACAAAAATGCATGCAACCACACTTCAGCAAAGCTTAATTTAGGGGTGCATTGTAGGAAAAAGTCAAAATATTTTGATAGGGGAAAACTAGTCTTTAAAAATATTATCTACTTTCAATACATATGGTTTTTTTTAATTATTTCTCACTAAAAAAAGCATGTAGTAAAAATTTCCATACACAAACGTACCCATATAATGCAATTGATGAGATGAATGCTTAGAACTTATAATGTGGATTTCCTCCATCAGCACCTACAACCCTCAGAAAGGATCTGGATCATGTGCCCACGAGAAAGCTGAACAGATACAGGGCAAAACAAATCAACTCCACACTGTATTGTTGCAATGCAGAGCTGCAGAAGAAAAAGAACTTTTCAGAGCAGCACCCTGAAATTCCTAACAAGAGAACACAGTGCAACAAAATGCTCATTACTGCAGCCAAGCAATAGCCACTACAATCCTTCCAGCTCCAGTCTGCCTTTACCTTGTGCTTATCACTGGTATGGAAGAAACCATGGGCCCCAAAAGACAAGCTCAGAATCAAAACCACACTAACAACTTGGCATTTTGCAGCACTGAAGAAATTTGCTATAGTTGGCTCTAAAATTAAATTGAGATTTGATATTCTAGACAATATAATGAGGTACTCCCTGACAAATGTAATTTTATGCAAGTCATGTATGCACAGCATATCACTGAAGATCAGCTCAGCCAGGGATAGAAAAACAGCTCAGCATTTACACTGTGTTTCCTTCCAGTCCAGCACACACCACACACAGGTTTCAGCCAAACATTGTTGTACAGAACAGGATTGCCACCAGCCTTGACAGACAAGTTTTTCTTGTATGTTTTTACTGATTTTCATATTAATACCCATGCTCCTGATATCCTACCAAGTCCTAAAATTCTGAGGCAGAAAATACCTCTGACCCTAGGATCTGAAACTACGACTCTGTGTTATCAAGGAACGTTCTTTTCAGCCAAAACACTGCTCTGACACTTGCAGCATGCAGCCCCTGAAATACTCCTGATTACCTCAAAGGTGCCAGGAAAATAGGAAAGGTTCATGAACCAGGATAACAAATGAATATATCTGAAATATAGCATACTTTAAAGTGCTGGCCTACACATTTTCAAGGGCAGCAGTTCAGAAAAATATCTCGCTATATGTCTCTCACAGTTCATGTTTGCAGTCTATATTAAGTCAGCCTTGGGTTATTCAACAGGGAGGGAGGCAGGGTTAAAGCCTTGAGGCAAACTAACCAGACCCTTAACCAAAAGTAGTCAATGCATCTTACAGAAAGTGTCCTTTACCAATACGCCCTAAAGGTAACTAGAAGCCTCAAAACTTTAAATTTCCCCATCAGAAAAGCAAGGATTGCTTGTGCACTGTGCACAGCAAAGGAAAGCTCTGGCAGCACATCTAAATAGAGAGGAGAAAATAGGTAGCCTGAACAACCTAAGGTTGATTGCCACAGAAAGCAGAAAAGGGATTGAACAAGTCAGATTTTCAGTACATCATTCATTAAAAGAAGGGGAAAAATACCAATATCTCAAGGTGAAAATAGAACTGAAAGTGAATGCCCTCTTGAGACTACCTCTTTTGTGGTCTTGAGAGAGTTCAGTAGTGCTTTTTGTGCTTTCAGTATTACTAAAATGCAGGTACACCTACAGAGTTTGTTCAGAGTCGTCTTACATCAGAAGCACATGATGGAACAGCTGATGACAATAACGAACTAGTTAATCAATTACAAAGGAAAGCCTACTGTTATGACCTGTTGTTTGGTGGGAGTTTTTTGTTTGCTTTGTTTTTCTTTAAGACCTTAGTATTTTCTATTCTTTTTAACCACACCTACTTAAGTCAAATGGCCTTTAAAGGGCAAGAGTAAAAACACATCCTACATTCAATTAAAGCTTAAGCAAGCTCTCAAATAACATTGCTCTCTCTCATCAAAGTGTTCAGAAAAGAAAAACCAGACTAGAAATTCATGACTACTTTAAATATTGAGAAGTGAAGTTAATAACTGGTTATTTCTGTTGTGCTGATGTATTTAGCCTCAAATAAAACCTTTAGATAACCTGATTTCACCACCATTAAACACATACACTTGCTCACCACCTGAAAAACACATCATCATGACCTAAATGCGAATGAGACCTTCTTAAAAATCACTGCAAGTGTTCACAAGATTATGCATGAAGTGTTTAAGAGAACATTAAAATTAAGTATCAAGATTCCCTGAAAGAAGTCATTAAAACAACATCTGTCAATCTTGTGTCACTTTCTAGTTGAAGAACTCCCAACGACTCAATCAACCCCTCTTTCTGCAAGAGGATCATAACTGTGGAAGGCAAACTCACATTATATAAGTGCTCCAAAAAGAGCTAGATCACATGGTTACCCAAGTCTCAAAATTCCCCCTACAATGATTTTTCCACAAAAGCATGCAACAGAGGAAAGCTAGCCACAAGAAAACCAAATACAAACAAGAAAAACAAACAATAAAGATAATAAATATAGGTTTATGCTTATTAAAAACCCCCATGAACACCTATGTAACAATTCAGACAGACTGGTAATTGTCTACACCAGCTTTATTTCCCCAACCCACAAGTTCTGATTCTTCTACAGAAAACCGTACTTATACTTGTCAGTTGGTCAGTCTCAGAAAAAGAGAACAGAGTTGAAAGCGGATGTTGGTGCACTGACATCAAAAGAACAGGGTTCACTTACACCATAAGTGAGTTCACAATTCCCACTAGATTTCACATCCATCCTCAAGGAAAATACCTTCCTACCTACACCCCAGCTATCTCTTCCCACACAAACTCCATTTTGAGCACTACTGAGCAGCAAACAACCATCAGCTTCACTTTCTAAGGTACAAGAGGTACTTGACTGATGACATTGTTCAACCCAGAGAGCTCAGCATGCAAGGCCTAGATTCCGCCAACATTTGCACATGCCCAACCTGATACATATAAATGGGGATTACTCACACGCTGGGAGGTAAGTACATGAATAATAAACATGTTTGTGAATCAGCAATTATGTGCAGGTAGAATAAAAAGCTAGAGCGAAAGGAGATTTTTTTAGGAAAACTAATTTTGAAATAAGTTTAAAGAACACTGGCTTTGAGGGTTTGGAGGTGGGGAAGAAGTTTTTTGGTTCATATCTGATACATAATAAATTGTCAACTACATAAAAAGTCTCCAAAAATCCAACCCCTCAACTCGCCAGTTGAAACACTTAATGGTTTTACATTCTCACTTGCTTCTTCTCTCCAGCTGTAGGTCAGCAAATCTTAATCAGGATGATACAGGCTATTTAAAATACAATGCCTTCATCAGCCAGCTAGAAAAAAAATTTATGATTTTCAAAAATACAAAGATCAGCTCACGAGAACAAACATATTAATGCTGTGAACAAGCAAACTGCTGAGCAGCTCAACCCATGAACTGTGAAATTAGAGGTTTTGAAAGCTGTGAGGAAGAAAGTGGTGTTATATATATGAAACAGGCTGCCTTTAACTTCCTCTGACACCAGTTTGGGTAAGAAGGGCTTTCCAGCTGTAGGATGTTATTCTGTACGCCCAGTAATCACAGACTGTCTAGAAAAATGTCATTCAGTGTTCACCCCAAGTGGCCAAGTCCTTCCATCAACTTCCAGGGCCATCAGTTCTTGCTATCACCAGCTCCTGAAGCCTGGAAAGGGTGTCCCATGGAGATCACACTCTTGCACAACAGCTGGCAGCAGGAGCTCCCAGAGTTAACCTTATTTGTTAGCTACAAGAGGAGTGGATGCTGGTATTACCCCATCAGCATCAACACACCTGCTAGTACACCACAACCCATGACAGACATATATTGTACGTCACACTGTGCACTGGCTTTTTTGAATTAGTTTCTAAGTAACAGCACTATGGACCTCCTTCAATATTTTAGTAATTTTGTCTCCCATTGACAAGAATTAATATACCAGAGTATCACTGAGAACTCAAAAAAAATGGCCCTTCTGGAAGAGCCAGGCTCCAACATTTGAGACAGACTAACACCACTTCTTGTCTGCTTCTACTAGAAAAGCATTGTTAGCCTCAAGCCAAAGCTCAGCCACTCCAAACTTGCCAGCTCCTCCATCAGAATGATTCAGTTCTAAATTGCCACTGTTCCCAAAAAAGCCGCCAACAACTTACATCTTGAAGGTCACAAACAATGTTACACCATGAACTACTCAATATAGCTCCATAACCTAGATGTCTCACCTACGTGACTACAGATCTTTTCACAGAAAGTTACATCCACTAACAACACGTTTTTGTGTCTCCATCAATACTATGAACGGCTTACGTAAAGAAATGTTTTACCATTACTATACATCCAGCATTTTTCAATTCTTCTTATGAAAAGAACACACAACAGGAACTAACTGCTTCACACTAACACCCAGTGTGTGCTGGTGGCTAATCATGGTTTAACCCCAGCCAAAACCATGATAGGACTGACCAGCTCTGTCCTTGGGGTTTTACAGAGAAAGGAATCCTTACAAGCAGTTTATCAACACTTACTGATATCTTTCTAATGACTGGAATTCTGAATAAGGAATTTTAATGCTATAAAATAATAATTAAAGTAACAATTGATAGAAGTTAGGGAAAATAAAAAGCAAAAATAAAGAAATGAAAGTAAAAAAAAAACCAAAGTGGCAAAAGCAAGCAGTAAAGGGGAGAAAAAAAAATACTTAGCTCATATTAGAGATTGCTGAGAGAACTGGACAGCCCAAAGTCAATATCTGTGTGGTGGATTGGTTTTCACTAGCTAGGAAAGGGGTCCAAAAAAATCTGAAAAACTAGGATTGGTTACAGCTGCAAGAGAACAATGAGACTGAGAACAGTAGTTAAAACAAGCTAAAGATGTGAAACTTCTGAAACAGGCAATGTTTAAGCTTTAACAAGTAAGTAAGAAGCAATTTAAAGAAAGCTGTTGGCTTTCCTTAATGATCATGTCTAATTTTTTAAGACACCAAGTCCCATGTGTGTCCAAAGCAACTTGATAGCCGGATGCACCAACACCACAAAAATGGTTATTATTCCCTTTACTCTGATGAAAACAATGTCCCTGGGAGTTTACTGTGGGCAGCTTTCCTTCCACTCCCTCTCTGAGCACAGCAGAAATGTAATTGAGAACTACCACCCTTGGGATTTATGAACTACTACAAGATGCATTTCCTTCTTTGGAATTGAGAGTCTACTCCCATGAACTTACCACTATTAGACATTTCATTGGGAATACCCATCCGGACACTTGCCAGAATCTCCCTGCATTTCTTCAGCCTGGCAATTCCATGAGATAACAAAAATCTGAGATCATCAGAAGACACAGGTACTGCTAAACTACTGCCTGGTGTTTTATCAAGGTTAATTGCTGCTCAGTGCTGCTGAGGAGCTGCGCTGCTCCAAAGGTGACTTCTGAATGCTGCCTGCTTTTTCATCAACACGATTTAAGAAATCCTGCAACACGACTTGCGTAGCTACCCTGGGAACTAATAACAGGTCTGGAAAAACCCAAACACACTGCTCTACTTCTCCCACTCTTCAATTTTCAGTGACAGAAGGGAGTATAAATTGTACTTAATTAAAAAATTGTCAGTTCAGTCCTTGAGTCAGTTAATCATGTTTTTACAATTTCTCCTCATTCTCCCCTCTCTCTGGGAACATACACTTGCAGCACTAATTCTCATCTCCTGGAGAAGGGTGTCTGCTCCCCTTTCTTCCACCTTGCTCCTACAGGAGTGTCACAGCACATGCCACAGTAGAGACAGCCACAATACACAGAGTGTCACCATACAGTATCAGAAAGCTTTAAGCATCCCCATACAGAATAAGACCATACCACTTCAGAAGGCTTTAAGCTTCTACCCTTCTTGTTCTTCAGCTCAAGCTTTTATATTCCTCATTCTGCATGCTTTACACCTGTGTGCCCTCTGTTCCCTCTGGTGGTTGGTCAGCCCCTGTGGCTCATTGCTGTCAGTGCTGCTCACCTGCCTCTCACAGCTGTGCCCATTGGGGATGAGGCTCAGCCCCACCCCAGTGACCACAAACTGTGTGCCTGCATGAGAGCACATCCCGCCTCCCCATCCCACACCCTTCCTCCAGAGTCTCTCAGCTCTCAAACCCTCTCCTTTAGCCAGGCACCAGCCAATGCTTTGGGGGGATCACTCAAGACTTTGTGAGAGATGGGAAAAAAGAAACAAAATGTGGATGTCCCAGCACCAGGTCCATGCAGCCATGATTCCAGCTCTTCAAGGTCAACCCTGGAATTATTGCATTTCCTGTGGGTCTCCTGTGATGCTGTCAGAGAAATGGGTCCCAGCTGCCTATTTCCTAAATTTATACTTACAGAGCTTGCCTTTTGTGTTTGGTTTTAAATATGCTGAAAGACTTTGAAATATCTAAAACTTTGTGATTTCAAATCCCATATTGTCCAAAACAACTTGGTTTATTTTTTCATTTACAAAGCAGACAGAGGAAGTTGAGATAATCCCTCCTTTTTTCCCTACTCTTAAACATGTCCACATTTACTTTCTGACTAGGAATTAACATTTTATGTCTGACCAAACACATTTAGAAAAAATAAGTCTTAATAAATAAGAGAAGAAAAATTTTCAAAGTCAATCTACAACCATCTTCTTTCTTTCCTGCCCCTTTAAAGATCTTTTTAAATATGCAATCAATTTTGAGTTCTAAAACGTAAATTCTCATCTTGAAACTGTTAAAGAAAACACCTTTAAAGCCTAACACAGTCAGTCTGCAGATGGAGGAATACAGAAGACCAACTGCTAATAGGAAAGAAAACTCTGAACCTAAAATTTTATTAACTGTGCAAGCCATAATGAAGCTTTTGAGTTCAGCAATTGATTCTGTTTCAAGATAAAGTGCATCCCTGTAGCCCCACATGTTCATCTTGAAAACAAATGCCAAGCTCAACAACCAAACCTGCCTTTTCCCATCTTTGTAGCATCACAAAAATGTAAGTGGCAAAGCTCTATGTTATCTGAAGCAATTTCAAGACTACATAGGTTCCTCAGACTTCCATTAGGTTTTTTTAATTACATGTAAGGAAAATACACCTTTATACCCTTGTCACATTGAAGTACCCCCCAGTGCATTACTGTCAAATGACCTGATAGAGGTCATTTGCCAAAAAAAGTATTTAATGGTAATCTATAAGTTGACCCCCAAGTAAATAAAAAACTTAGCACACTACTTAAAGAATTCATCCATGTGCAAAACACTAGGAGATTTCAAAACAGCCAAGCAACCATTCTCACGTGGGCAGAGTCAATTTCTCTCAAATGTTTACAAAGAAGTACAATGTAGTAATCAAAGGTTTTACTTAAGGAAGAACTAAAGTCTCCAAACATGATTAAATGAAACAGAAAATCCCACTTGGTTTTAGCTCCTGCTTTACAGAAGGTAATTTCCTGTTTGATCTTGCACTCTTAACTAACATTAGTTTGGCATACTATGCTTTATTTCAAAATTGAGAAAACTTTAAAAACATACATTTTATTGGAGAAACTATACAGTTTAAGGTTTAAAATCAGCTATTAGAAGTCCCCATAGAAGACAAATCTCTTTAAATGCTGACTGAACAAGGGGAAACTCTATAAAGATAAAAAAGCTCTTTGTGAAGTAGAGAAAGAGTGAAAAAATCTTTCAGCAGCTACCAAGACCCCAGTTATTTCCCTTGAGCAGTCTGCCCAGCTGTTTACCTCCCTCTGTGTGGCACAGATAAATACTTATAAAAGTGTCAGCTCTACATTGTCCAGCCAGTCACAAGAACTGCTGGTATAAATAACAACCAGAGTTCCCATCAGAGTTCACACATCACCTTTAAAATACAAAAGGAGGCAATATTTAAACTGAGAAGAAAGAAAACACAAAGTAATGGTACATGTTACCCACATCAAAATGGATGAACAAACACTCATCCTACTGTAGTGAGTGGTGTGTAAGCTGATTTCTGAAACTTTGAACAAAATTGTGTTGCTAAATTACCTTCTCACTTCCCTCACAATAGCAGCATACTGGAAAAAAGAAATTCGCAAACACCACTACAAGACATTATAGAATACAAATAGTTTTCATCTCCAACAAGCATTCAGGTGATATGCGTTTTATTAGCTTCCTCTTCTAAACAATAATAAAATTACGTCTACCACTGTAAGCTATCATTTTTACATACACTAATGTATGTAAAAAACTTATTCAACTCTACAGGTTTAATCAAAGGGATGTTTGAGATATATATTTTTTACTTTTAGGAATGAAGGCATTTTACATGACATGGACAAAGTTTCACTTTGGTATTTTAAATACATAATCCAGCACTTCTCACTGCCACATGTACATCTTACTTCTTGCCAAAAAACAAAAAGTGACTTGACTCATCCACCTACAATATCTCCAGTGAAAAGGAGAACTCCCAAATGGCACAAGAAGAGCAGAGGGGTGGTCAAACTTCCTAGAGGGAGCTATTGGAATAAAACTGATTACATGTTCAACAAGAACCTTCCTATCACAGTAACCCTCAAACATGAACTCTTTGTGAAACACGTCCAGGATAAACTCACAAAAAGACCAGGAATTACCAGAGATTTTCAGTGGACACCGAAGCAGTCTCATGACTAATTACCATAACACCTCTTCAGGGGGGTGCTAGAATATATGCACCAATATTTGAAGGCTCAGGTCCACCACCTTTCTATAGTCTACTATTAATTAAGCTTGCTGTCAGCAATCTCCCGTGAACTAATTTTTAAACATGTTTATCACAACAAAACAAATCCATAACCCTCAAAGTTAGCTGTTATTACCACTGATAAATGAAAGCAATAACACTTTAAAACTCATCACATCAGAGAAACACCCTTCCCCACACATGTTAGCTCAACTCAGATTAAGCCTTCCTAAACACAGTCAGTCAAACAGGATATAGCTCACTTTGACAATCAAACTACTTTTCCCTCGAGAACTCAAGGTTGTGAGACATTCTTCAGTTCCAACTTGCATTTTAAAAATTAAGACTACTATTATGTCCAACATATACTTTATTTTTTTCTACTTTTCATATTTTACGCCTTTGATTTTAAGCCTGGGGAGTGCTGGTAGCACAGTACCATCAATTCATCTTCTCAACAAGACAAGAATGAGCTTTACTCTAACCACACAAAGCCATCATGGGTGCCATTCTGGAAGGCAGTGAGTGCCCTCATCCACCATTGATGTCAGACCACATAATGTTTCAAGTATTGAGGTCTATTGTTCAGTCCATTTCTCCCCCATCTTGTGAGGTCCTGCCATATATTCATTAGAAAAGGCCATACACTACACTACACTGAAATAAAACAAAACCTAAGACCCCCAAGCATTTGCATTTACGGAACTCTTACCATCCACAGCATCATTCAAGCAAGGGCAGAGTACACAGGGCAGCCACACATGCAAGGACTACTTTCCAGACAGAAGTAGCTCTGAAAGGGCTTTGTTTTCTTAAAGAAATTGTATAATTTGTAAGAGTCAGGAAGCCCTTTGAAAGCATTTCTTTATGTAAAATAGGTAGTGACACTGTAAATCCTGAACCCAGTAACAACAGTGGAGAGACCCCACATTTCTGAATCAGTCAACTCGGTCACGCTGGATAAGGATACCTACACATCACTTTAATACAGAATTACCATTTACTCCAATTTTTCATTTAGAAACAGAGCTGCACTTGCAAGACCTTATACACTGTCAACTATTGTAATTTTAAATCTTTGGTTTGTACACATGAAAGTAGGCTGTCACTTGTTTTGGAGGGAGGAGAACAGGGAAAGACCTGTGGATCAAAGCCCAACTTACTTAAGGAGGTGTTTTACACCCAAAATCTTCTCGTCTGGATTTGCAGTTAAATCAATGTTCTAATCTGTTATAACCAATGTTCTTCCTTGTTATAACCGCCAAGAAGAATTACAACAATATAGCCTCAAACAAACACATGGCTATCCAGAGGAAAAGAGTGACGAGATTTACTCCAAGGCACATCTGCTGGAGCCCTGCCCGCCGGCCAACTCCGGCAGAGTGGCTGCACGGGGGAGTTTCGGCTCTGCCCCGCCGAAAAGGGGCTGTGGAACACCACCGGCGTCGGTGCTAGGGGATAAAAGCCCCTCGGGGTTCGGGTTTCCCGAGTCCCCAGCCGACAGCCGACTTAGGGGAACGGCAGCAGCCGCAAGAACCGGGCTAGGCTGGGCTCTCCAAAGGGCAAGGAGCAGCATCCGCGGCACCTCTCGGGGACCAGTACCAGCGCTCCCGCCAGGACAGAAAGCGAAAGGGTCGGAAGCAGAAAACAAGCATCGAGAGCCCAAGAGCAAACACGGGAGAGTTTTATTCTCCACCGGAAAAGGAGGACCCCCGCCCGCTCCCGTCCCACCTTCGGGCGGGGGGCCCGAGGGGCCCGCGCTGCCCCGGCGGGGGTGGGCGGGGGCAGCCGCCGCCTCCTCCCGCTCCCGCCCCGCGCCCCCGGCCCCACTCACCGCCCGTCTCGGCCGCGGCCGGCGTCCCCGCCACGCCGTTCAGGTAGAGGATGGAGAGCAGGTGGGGCTGCGTCTTCTCCAGGGCCACCCGCAGGTCCTGGAAGTGGTCCCGTTCCTTGCCCAGCAGCAGGGCGATGAGCAGCTCGGCCTTCCCGCCGCCCGCCGCCTCCAGGTCGCGCAGGTCGCGGGGGCCGAGGGCGCCGGCGGCCTCCAGCAGCTCCACCACCTTGTCCACCTCGGTCATGGCCTGCGCCAGGCTCTGCCGGCACTGGGCGAGCAGCTCCTTGTGCTTGGGCTCCATGGCCGCTGCAGGGCCGCCGCCGCCGCCGGCCAAACTTCGCCCGCCCCCGGCCCCGCCGCTCCGCCACCGCCGCCCCCGGGGAGGCGCGGGCCGAGGCGGGGCGGGCGCCGCCGGCCGCCCTCCTCCGGCACCCGGCGCCCCCGCAGCGGCCCCCGGCGAAACTTCGTCCGGAGAGGAGGAGCGGAGCCGGGACAGGACCTGGGCCGAGGGCGGTTTTGCCTTCTCTTCTTCCTCCTCCTCCAGCAGGCGGGGGGCGAGCCGCCGTCAGGGGCTGCTGCTCCTTTTCCTCCTCCGTCTGGCTCCCCGCTCGCCTCCTTTCCGCCCCCCCGGGCGGCGAAACAACTTCTCCTCCTCCTCCTGTCGCCTGCCCGCGGGAGGGGACCGCCGGGAGCAGGAGCCGCGGGGAGCGCCGCCGCTTCCCGGCACCCCGCACCCCCGCGGGGCAGTCGGGATAACTTCTCTCCGCCGCTCGCCGCAGCCACACGGCCGGGAGGGGGTGCGGGGAGACGGGCTCAGCTCCAGGCGCCTCCTTTCATCGCCGGGCGCACGCAGCCATATTGGCTACACAAAGCTGCCGCCTGCGCCGAGACGGGGCTGCGGCATCGCATCGCCCGCCCCGCGCCGCCCGCCCGCCGCAGCGGCCGCCGCTCCCCCGGCCCGCTCCGGCCCGGCCCGGCCGCCGCCCGCCCCCGGCCGTCAGTCAGGGGCGCCCCCGGCCCCCGTGCGGCGCCGAGCGGGGCGGGCCGGGGAGGGACCCGCGGCGCGGCCTGCCCGAGGTTCCGCCGCTCCTCCCTCCGGGGCTCCGCCGGGCCAGGACGGGGTGCCCGGGCCGGGTGTCTCGGCGGCGAGACAAAGGCGGCGCTGCCGCGCTGCTGACGGGCCGGGCCGGGGCCGGGCGGGCCGTGCCGCTGCCCACTCCCAAGGCGGGAGCGGCCGCCTGTTGAGGCTGCCGGAGTCGGCACCGGGCGGCAGCTCCAGGCGGCAAGGTTTATTTCGTCCTAAACCGGGAAAAGCTAAACGTCAAAATGTGACAGACTGCTTACGGGCTTTGTCCATTAGAATTTGCAAAAACAAAAGTTTGCAAAGGAGATCTAAACACTAGTAGTAGCGGCTGGCTCATCTGCCTTGTAAATTTCCTCAGCGTTTTATGAATGACCAGAGACCAGGTAATTGACGAATAGTGCACAGATGTGTCCGTAGTCAGCCGTAGCAGGGGGACGCAATTGTTTATCAAAGAAATAGGAGAGTAACAACTTTTTTTGGACTCAGTGAAGTACAAGGGACAGCCTTTGTTGCCTAAAATTTCCTGTTAACACACCCAGTGGGAGAATTCAGGTCCTGAACTGAGTTTCAAGCCACTTTATACAGCTCAGTAGATGATGAATTCTCTCATGTGAAAACATGAGAGAAATGCAATTGTGCTAGGCGTTCTACTTCTGGCAAAGGCAGACAGAGAATAAGAGGAGTTAAGAATAGTTTTCAACCTTAAGTCATTATTTACAACAATACTTGAAAGTATGGGGTGATTTTGAAATAAGTATCTTCACTTTTGGCCTATTCATTTTTATTTTTTGGTCCATTCATTTTTATTTAATGCTCCTGTAAACTAATTTCTAATTTTGCATCCATTTTTTTTTCAACAACTTTCTTTGCTATACAAAATACACAGAGATTACCTTTGTTCTCTAATGACTAATGCTACAAATTCCTGCAAACTATGTTAGTTCTAGTCTATTTGAATTTATAAGAAAATCTGCCTATTTCTCTCTAGTTAAAGTTGGGCAGTTTTGCAGGTCAAGTAATTGCAGAATCCCCAAGTGCTCACTAACCAGAGTGCATTAATTGCTGGCCTCACAGCACGGGTGAGAAGTGAAAGCTGCCTGGTGTCACCCACTCGAGCACACCTCCCTTGGCCAGTGCCACGGCATGGCCCTCTGGGCCTGCCTCAGGACACTGTGCAATGCAAAGCTTTAGGAAGGCACGTGCACGGGGAGACTGAAGAAAGATTGCACAAGTTATTCAAATATGTCCTTTTTTAAAGACTTTCTAATCTCAGCTAATCTCCTTTAACAATATTATTGTACTGTGTATGTGCTTAAACAGTTTCCTGTAAAGGAAAGGAAACATGCCATCAAATTTCATTAAGAGGCATTATGTTAAGAGCCCTGCTCTAGGTCGATGCAGCTGTTCTCTGCTACTTGAAATAATAAAGACAATCCTGAGTTCCCTCCTCTTCCTGACTGGGCACTGAAGAGCACCTTTCACCAGGGGTTGCAGTAACACAGGAATGGCAGCATCCAGGCAGGGCATAACTTGGCTGTTTGAGTCTCATTTCAAAACCTAGAGGGAAGTGGTGGCTCTAGGTACTGCTGCTCCTGCCTCTCCCAGAAGTGTGTCTTAGTCCTTTGCCTTCTCTTCAAAATAAAACATTCATCTTTTCCTCAAGGCTTGCCTACCCCAGCTATTGCCTGCAGATGCACATTGCCTGTTGCCTTTCTCAGGCAGTGCCAGGTAGCAGGTGGATCTCTGTTGTACCAGGTTTCTTTCTTTTTGGAAATGCAGTTTCTACCTTTTTGTCGTATCTGAGTCTCTTGCATTTGTCTTGCAAATGGTAAGTCTGCTCTCAGAAAAATGCAGATAAATTTCTCATTGCACAAATGTCTCTGCCATGGGTCCAGCTGTCAGACCCTTGCCTGTCTAAGAGAGGGACCTTGCTGTTACCTCGGTTACCTAACTCAGTGCAGACCTTCTCTAGCAAGTGCAGGGAAAGTTTTCATAAAACATGGGTATATTTTGAAGACTCAAGTTATGAAATGGAGGCAAATTTATTATGCCAAAAGTTATACAGTGACCCAAATTCAGATCACTACAGTATCCCAGAATGCTGATATTTTCTGATAGGGCACCCTTTAGATTTATCTAGGCTTTAAAACAGGCTTGTTATACTCATTCTAATGGAACTTTTCATTGGACAATAGTCTTCTGTGCAAAATTAGTTGTCACTCCTCAAACATTTCCTTCTCTGCTTGCTTACTGCTGCCCAAGTTGCAGCAGCAGCTCTGCTGCTGTAGGTTTCCTGGTAAATCCCTTCCTCAAAATCCTTAGTTTGAACCAATCACACATTCTAATGGCCAAAACCAGAGGATTTTCTTCAAGATTAGAGGATTTTAAAATTTAGTTTAAATACATGGCAGACATTTCAGTCGCTTTTTGGTATTGGAGCCCTTAGGATACAGGTCTTCAGGCTCCAGTGACAGTTGTGCATCCCAGAAACAGCTTTGTAACAAAAGCCACACATGTAATCATGTGATTCAAACCATCAGATGAAGGTTTAGAGAAAAATATTGAGAAATTTACCATAAGGTAATGGAAGGAAGGTTATGCAATCTCCAAGACAGGCATATGAAAAATACAAGAAACCACCAAGATTAGAGCTCTTTAGGTACAACGTGAACACCACAGAGACTTGGTCATGGGTGTAACACAAAACACTAGCAGCTAAACAGCTCTCAACAGCAGCTTGTTTTTTCATATTAATGTAACTGATAGACAATTAATTAGCACTTGCAGGATAGGAAGGTGCTGTTTTAATGTGCCAGCAGATCAAAGGATCTCATTTAGCCATTAAAAAAACCCCAAACCATAATGTGAGCAGTCTGAGCAGTGCCCAGGGAAAATATTTCACCTGGCAATATCGTATCCAGGAACGGGCTATGCCCATGAATTCTGAGCTGCTCAGAGCTCCTGCTGCAGCTGCAGACTGAGGGAGCTGCTGTTGGACACTCACAGAAGCACAAGGATCATTTATCTTCCTAAAAATGTGTAACTGTGAACTTCAGGAAATGGTTTAGCTCTTTCTTCACTGAACATCCGTGACATACCATATGAGGGAAAGCAGACCAGAGGATTATGTTGCCACTTTTTCCCCTTTTTTTTTGGGTTTTTTTTTTTTTTTTGTAGCCATAAAACCTACTAGTCACTTCATCTTTTACTGCACTAGGCAGTTTTCAGATAGAAATTATTATGGTCTTTTCCCACTCTGGGCAAATGAAAACGAAGATGAGACAGTTATTTGAGTCAGCTTCAACAAGCTTCAACAGAAAGCAAACTCTGTTTGCTGAAGGTTTTAGATTCCCCCCTGGGCTGCTCAAAAAGCAAATAAACTTGTTTTACTTAATCAACTTGTTAAAAGAGAAAGAAAAGTCCTTCCTCAAGGGCAGAATAGCTGGCAGGAAGGGTATTTGTTTGTTTGGGGTGAGGAGGGGGAGAAGAAAATGGTAGGTAAATCGTCTCCTCCTGGAGCTGTGAACACACGCAATCACTTCTGTTTCTCAGACCACTGCTTCCAAAAAGAGGCAGCAAAAGAAAACCAGAAACCCTGTGGTGGCAGTCCTGCAGGGGTGAAAGGATTTCAGCTTTTATAGGGAAGACACTCTGCAAGCAAATCCCCAGTACTCATCTGCTTAGAACAGACTAGGGGCATGATTTAATTTTCTTTGGGAGACTGGGCTGGCTTGTGATGTGGTTAACTTCTATAAGCAAGCAGATGTTAAACAGCTCCTTTGAAAGCTGTTGCTTGCAGCTTGTTATTGGTTCAGTTTCTAGGTCACTTTTCAAGTCAAGGCAAAAGATTATTTATACCAATCATTTGCTTTTACTTCTTTTAGCACTAAGAGGGAGATAAAAGCAAATGGGTGCCCTAAACATCCATGGGCAACTTCTATAAACAAGCCAGGCAAAAACTGGGAGCTTGTAGGAAGAAAACCCAAACTGCAGTTGAAAAAGATAGTCAAATATAATAGTAAAGATTCCAGAGAATGCCTCAGTGCATTTTCACCATCTTCATTGGTTTTGTCAGCAAAGAGTATTTTCAAATGCAATTTCAATCTAAAGGCTCTTGAAGAAGCAAAAGCATTTCCTTATGTTCCATCTCTTAGCTCTAAGAATGACATTTGTACTTTTCACAGCAATAGCTGCCCTGCTCACTGACGTACAAGGGTTTAAGAGTTGAATCCATGTCAAATACAAGGTAAGTTTCCCAGGGACTCCAGGGGCAGTGCTTTGATCATGGCATAACTGAACTCAAACAAAATGGCTCCAGAAAAGTCAATATTCCTCCAAAATTCCAGGGTAGTCCAAGCATCTCTAGTCCAAGCCCAAAGAGCTCCCTGAGGCAATGGAGACAGGTGTGCATGCAAGTGTGATTCTCTCTCTAGATGCTGTGCAACACCTGTCTATGCACACATGCCCAAAGAGCCCATCCCACAGCTCATCTATTTTGTAATGCTTAAGCCAAGGGGATAACAGAGGTGGCAGCCCATTTCTTAAAAAACCCCAGAACCCAGCACATCCACATTTGGGAACAGACCAATACTCACATGGGGTTGAACTGCAAAAGCTCCTCATGTGTGGAAAAAGAGAAACAGGATTGTAGGGAGCTGGAGGGGATTTATTATTATTGCTTCATAATAAATGCTCTAGCATTCTGAATTCACTTGGTCTATGATACAGGAGAAGCATTTCTAGTGTACTTTAATGGATTTTGCAGAGTTTTACAAATACTTGTGAAAGCCAGACAAAGGTAGATGGTCAGAACATTGAAAAATTTGCATCAAATTGTGTGTCATACTCATGCTAAGACTTGAACTGCTACTTGACAGTGACACATGGATTTCTGTTTACAGAAATACCACATAAATTCGATATGCTTCTGATTGGAGAAGAAATTTTTACTTTTAATATTGCAGGATATTCCTTGGGCAGGAGAAGGAAAAGATTTTTGTAGGAGGAAAACAAAACATTGGGATGACAGTGAAATAAAGTCAAAGAGAAACCCTTGTACAACTTGCTGTAGTCAATTTGCTCAGACAAAGCAGACCATGGACCAAGATGAAACCTAAGACTGAAGGGTGGTTAAAATGACAAAAATACTGGACGTAACTGAAATCAGTTCTGCAAACAGTAACAAATGTGAAATGAAGTAACTCCTAAATTACACTCTCATTTGAAAGGCAAAAGTACTCCAGTCTCTGCTTCAGCCTACGTGCCTTGGAGGGATGGGAAAGCCATCAGAGAGTTCCAGAATGAAATAATGTCTTAGCTTGGCACAGTGGCAGCTGCATTACCAGCTTCCACTAGGTTTGATCGTCCAGCCTAAAACAAACTACAGATCTTCAACCTGTCTTGTATTTTTCCCACACATAACACAAATGTAAAAATTAAGCATTCAGCAATTCAAATTAGTTTTTTAAAAAGAAAAATAGCACAAAAATAATTTAGAACTTAAAATTTTATATATACAAAAATTTGTCAAAATTGAACAATGAAAACAACTGCCCAAACAAACAGCAAATGCACACCTCCATACAAAATGGAAAAGAGCATATTCAGCACAGCCCAGAATAAGGAGAAACATTTGAGACAAAGGCCTAAGTGGCATAGAAGCCTTAAAAAGAATTTAGGTTAAAATTATTCTTTTTGAATCAAGTCTGCAGCAATTTAGAGAAGTGTTGTTCAACTGTTTGAAACTTATAAAGATGGATTAACTGGTGGGAGTTTGATGGATAGAAATATTTAATATAATGCATATATCAAAGCTCATCCAGTTTTGCTGAGTTCTCTAATTGGTTTCCAGGGGACTTGGATTAAGCCCCAGTTTGGTAATAAAAAGACTATGCAAAAGAATAACCAAAATAAGAAGTCTCCAGATCTGCTAGGGATATTTCATAAAGCACAAATACACTTCATCAGCAAGGCAAGCCAAATATCATCCTTTTTACCAGGGGCTATTTGTACTCCTAGAATTTTTTTCCCCCTCAACTCGCCTTCAGAGCTGCCACTCTCCCCTTCCAAGATCATTAATGGCAGCCTAGAGCTTCACTGCTTTGCCCTCTCCTTTTCCAGCTCAAGCCAGTGTCTGCCTTGCAGCTGACTGCAACAGCACCAACTATAAACCTTTTTGACTTTCTTTGGAAGATGAAAGAATGAAAAGAACTACACACAGCAGATGGTAATCACATCCTTTAATCCCCACATCCTGTCAAGTAAGTACTCCTTATAACATGTATGTTTTCACAAGCATAGCCCTTCACTCACCTTGATGATTCTCTCATCTGCTCTCACAACCATAATTCTCAGGCAAGACTATTCTAATTTAACAGTCTTTCACAGACTGAATCTAAAGTACAGAGTCTAAAGATTTCCCCAGGTCTTCCTAAGTCTGTAGCAGCAAGAGTTCACTGATTCTGCATTTGCCAGCGACTTCCCAAGCTGCTGTGCTGCTCATCCTTCCCCACATTTATTTTCAACAGAACACATACAAACACATGCAAGGCAGAAGATATTTGTGCCAGCTAAGTAGGAAGGCTGAAGAAGAAAGCAGAAACAGGCTAAAGACAAAAGTAAATGGAGATCTAAAGGCCTGAATACAGTTTTTAGTGCTTATAAAGAGCCACATGAAGCAGGGATGCCTTTCATTTCAAAGTAGAAATATATTACCTTATATAATAAGGTAATTTTTTTTTTCAAAAGTTATTTGACCATAGCTGTAATTTTGATGGCAGTAGATTTCATGTCCAGATGTGCTGAGGAGATGTTTCTTCCTTGAGTGGTTTAATTATCCTCCAGGCAAGTGTTCACAGTAACCTTGCATGGCTGAGCTGAATGCAGCCAGTGGCACAGTATGGTTGACATAGCACTGCTGCAGGGAGGCAGTGTCACCAGCAGTGACAGTCACTACGGGTCCAGAAGGGAGGAATCTGTGGGAGAAACAAGGACAAGGAGACAGAAATAAATGCAAAGGGAACTAGAAAATGCACAGCAGTAGCATTAGTCAGAAGAACTATATATCTTCTGAAAAATAAAAGTTTAAAGAAAGTCTCTGATGTAACTGGAAAATATTTGCATCAGTGGAAAATCTGGAAGAACGGCATATGGGAAAGGGAGCAAGTTACTGTGTGGGCTTGTCAAGGTACCTACAGATACAGCAGATATTTTAGCATCACTGAACTGGAAAAGTGCAGGGATGAGGGCAGAGTAAGGGGTGAGGTGTGTCCTTCCTACCCATGAAAGAGATGCCCTACCCACTGTGCCCTACAGAAATGAGTCACACACTGTCCCTGCCTCAAGCCTGCACCATGGCATGGCCAGAGCCATCCTCATCACTCCAAACACCATCAGCAGTTTCCCATGGGGGTGCTGTCAGTCAACCTGAGCCAAAGAATCCCCTCCCTGTGACACATCAGGATGAATCACACCACACTAATTAATTCCCAGAAACCAATGAACCTGGAATCATAAATCCAGAAAAGTAACTTCAAAGTCTCACAACTAATTCTGGCATTTTCTGGGAATCGTGACGTTTACCAGCACAATTTCATTATTGCTTTTGCATTTCTTGGCAGTTAATTTTCTTTATTTTGCTTCTAAAAATCTATATAATTTAACATATAAAAGAGATGCCCACTGAGAAAACTGTCATATGTATCAAAAGATTAAGCAACTGACCTACACTTTCACAAAAAGGAGAAAAATATGCCTGTGGTGAATAATCCAGGTACCTGCTGCTCTTGCAACAGCTTCATTTCAAGCCAACACTATCTCCACCAGGCAAAACACCTCTGTCATGGAGAAGAACTTGGTATCAAATCTGGAGGGGTACCCCAGCTTTCTGTGGATCCTAAAAGCCACAGTGAGAAAGTGCAGAGGAATGGGTAAAAAAGGACGTGTGGGTGCCTATCTGGTTCTAAAACCAACATTAAAATTAAGACAGCTTGCAATGGGTGTCTGCCACCACAGGGCTATGATCAACAGCAACACAGAATACATAGAAAAGCTTTGCTTCACAGATTTCCTTGAATTACCTGTCTGCTCTTCATATATGTTGTCACCTCTCTTCTAGGAAGAGACACACGAAAGGAACTGATGTAATTCGTAATTGAAAGTAATTGATGTAATTTCTGTCTCTTGTCCCAGTAGCACAACTTACATCTTATTAAAAACACCTCAGCTAAGGATTTTCTAGGAATATTTCTGATCTAACTGCAGGTATTAACACATTTTAAAAGATTCCTATTTGCCTGCTAATTATAGTTACAATTATCCACATGAGCTGTACCAGAACCCATCAGAACAGCAGTTTTTACACTTAACAGTAGCAATCACTGTAGTTCAGCAGCTGTAATTATGCACAGTTGGTTGAAAGAGCTTTATAACTAAACAGATACAATACCTGAAGGATTTAATTCAGGGTTACTGCTCATTATTAACAGTCATCTACAAAATTAGTGATGATTTAACTACCATTTGTCACAGCCACTAAGAGCAATCCCCAGGACAAATGACAAAATCATAGTTCTCAGGAATGAATACATACCTACTCTTTTCCCAGCTATTTCCAATACTTCACAAATCTCCATAAAGAGATTATGAGTATCTGTGTGTCACTTTATCCAGCTGCCATCTCTGTTTCTTCCCCAAGCAGACCTGAATTCCTACTCCATTTCCACACACACTTGCTAATTTATGCAACTCCTGTCTTTTCAGTTTTCTTCCCTCTATTCTCAGCACCTGCAGAAACCACCATTTTTTGTACAACATCAGTCCTATCTACTGTCTTAGGTTCTGAAAGGAGCATGCAATTATTCCTGATCCTGAAGGCTTGGACTCCAGGACAGACCCCTTGGATGAAGAGACACCTTTTACCATCTGATGCACACAGAATAAAGGTGGTGGTTAAAGCAATGCAGTATCAGAGCAGCTCAAGGCCCACAGAACTCCTAAGCACAGCCAGCCAATGCTGGGTTCTCACAAATCCAACAGGAAATAGCAAACTACAGGCACCCTTGTGGCTTTCAGATATTCATGTGGAAGTCATCTTCCAGAAATCTTGCCGGTGGCAGCTGTCTATACTCAAAGATCACCCATTTAATGTTATTTCCAGTCCTAACCATTGGTCTCTTGCATCCATAGCATCACCTTCAAATGTTTTTAATGCAGCCTTGCCTTGGAGTTGTGCAGCAGCTGAAGGATGGGAGACACTCCCGAGGCAGCTGCCAGAACTTCACACTTGAGAGCAGCTCTGGGAGCTGCATTTCAGTGCCTTCTGGAGAGACTGAATGCAGACTGGAACAAGCTCAGCTGCATGGAAAATCCTGCTGCAAAAGACATGTCCCCACTCACTGCAGATTGCTATGCTGTCACTTTACAGGAGTAGCTCATGACACACTTTTGGGAATGATTACAGCCTTTACTGAAGTACTGCTTTTTGGGTGTTTGTTCTTTAAGCCAGATAGACAAGTGATATGAAAGTGAAAATTCTACTAATTAATGAAAAAGCATATGTGGATTCTCTCCCACTTATGAAAATACAGTCCCTTCATCTCCTTCCTTAGGTACATCACCTTAAGAGATAAATGTAACTGTGACAGGGAAAGTTATGTCCTGATATTGCAAAAACCCCATTTTCAATAGAAAAAATAAGCTACCCAATACCTCTTCCCTCAAAAGAAAACGCTGCTCTCTAGTGGAAGATGATAGTATGACCTAATTCCATTAGAATGAATGTTACACAATTCTCATTTTAACAGTCACACGAAATTTGGATTCATTTTCACAAGCACTGAAACACAAAAGCAGCAGGGCTTGTTTGCTTTCTATGACTCTTTTGGATTGGCCTGTGAGATTTTGGTACTCATTTTTCAAGATAAATTTGCTATGCATTTATATCAGAACCATAATCACATCTAAATAACCTGCCAAGAATTGGTGCATTAAAATATTAACATATCTTTTAATTTAGTCCCTTTCAGATTGTCTGCTCTTAGACAATATAACAATAAGCCAATTGCTTTTGATTTTTTGAACATACTGAATTACCAATAGACTTTCCTAGGTCTGAATTCAAAGCTTAGCCAACCACTTCGAAGATAGGTTAGTTACTGGCACAGAATAATTTAGGCAAATATGCAAAAACTATGAAAAACTGTATCCTGTTTGCTATAGGCTTCTAAAGACATTGATGTCTACAGGCACAGTGATACAAAACTGAGGCATTCCTACTGCAGTGATTCCTTCAACTTCTACTGAAACAGTGACAAATGCTCAGACATCAAGGACTCTTTGTCGTGAAACAACCAATTTTTTCTACTTGTAGTTCATTTATAAAACAGAGCATTCATCTACTTTCCTTTGCTTTTTTTCTTTAAGCATAGATAAGCAGAAAAGGGAATAGCTCTCTATACTGAATTTCTTCAAGTTATGGACCAAGGCAGCACAGTTCTGGATTTACTTCCAACTTTCCATAGTCATAACAGAAAACCTATTTAGCACACACAGCTGTTTTCTTCTCTCTCTGCAGATAAGAGATGTGTTTGAAGTAGTTTCCTCATAAACACACCAACAAAGTGCTTCATTTATTAAAAAGGCTAAATTTGTTTTAAAACAGATGGAAGAAATGAAAGCAGGATACAGATATTCAAAATCAAAATTATTTCTTGAAAATTTACACTTAACTAATTTTAATTAGCACATTAATTGGAAAAGAGAAGAAAATGTAAAAATAGTATTTATTTTTAAAAAAATTAAACCCAAACTAAGGCTAAAAATTTTATTCAAAACGCAAATTTTAATACTCCAAAGTTCCATTTCTTGACTGTTACAACTGATGCTCAAAAAAGCTGCTTATGAGTAAAATCCAACTGCTAATTTGTTTACTGACTGTACAGAGAGCTCAAACAATAATTACTAATTCAGAGTGCTCTTGTAAACAATCTATTTTTGGTTGAAACACGCATGAGGCTCAGAGCATGCTCTGAGGACAAGACATAGTGGCTTTATGCAAGATAGGTTTTATATTACTTATTCATTTATGTTATAAACACCTGAGATTTAAGCTTAATAATTCTCTACTGTCTAACTAACTACACAAAGAAATGGAGGTTAGCTCATTCATAAATAAATTATGCAAATAGAATATACCCATAAATAAACACAAGGGATACACATTCTTTGCCTCTTTTTATTGTCATATTTAAGACAATGATAAAAGATGTAATTTTAGTCTTAATTTTACAATATACAAGAGAGTAAACCCAGCATTTAAAGTAGCTCATTTTCCTATATTTACAAAAAACCAAACCAAAAATCCCCCAAAACCAACCAAACCCAAAAATCAAAACCAACCAAATAAAAAACCAACCAATTAAAAAATGGAAAAAGGAAAGATGTGGTTATTTGTTCCAGTACAAACTCCACCCACTTAGACCTTGAAAATAATCTTTATTCACAAAAATGTCAAGCACTATCAGTAGAATTTCCCCTGATAAAACCAAGTACTTAATTCCAGGAAAGGTTTATGGGCTTTTTCCTTATGAAGCCTTTACCCATGTTAAATTTACATCTTGAGAAAGAAACAGACAAATGAGTAAGTGGCAATCTCACTGAGATCACAAAGAAAACTTGAATTTATTCTGAAATTTCTATTGCTAAAACAGAGATAGCAAAATATATGTAACTTTTAGAGCAGATAGTAAATGCACCGCATTCTCCATTTTCACCCTGCCAAAATTTAGGCAAATGTAGATCTTTGCATCACATCGAAAACAGAAAATAATTTCAGAATAGCTGTGTTGATCTTCATATGAGATCTTGTCTGCATGGAGGATGAATTAAAAAACACACAGTGGCACCTGATGACTTAGACCAATAGATTTACAGTCTCTGAATGTAGCCTTACACTTTTGGTGGACATAAAGACAAACTGCACCAAAACTTGTTCATTTTCAAATGCTAGAATACTCAGCAGCCTGCTTTTTCTTCATGAGGGGACAACTTCAACTTTTTCATTTACTTATTTCTCTTCAACATTGACCCATGTCATCAGCACACTGAGTATCCAAACACTGCTGAGACAACACTACTGTACTTTCCCTCCATAGCACCACAATAAATTTAAACATACTACACTGAAATGATTTGAGCTCTATCTTCATTCTGATAACTGCATCAGTGGACTACAGCTAAAAATACTTCCAAATTATTTCATGGCAATGCATAAAAACAGCATCCATTCAGTTTCTACTCTATATAATAAAATCAAAGTAGATTGCTCAATGATCCTGCTCAATTAGGAAACCTTCCCCAAACTAGGACTGCTGTAAGTTACTGATTCCAGCAGTTAAGACAGTTTTTCATATGAAAAACTATCTATAACTTGGAATATTCTTACAACAGTCTTCTCAGAATTTAGTAGCATCCATAAAGTACAGCTTCTTGTAGATATGGTCCCAAAACAGAATCCTGAAGAGGAAAATAATTTACTGGATAATAACCTGGGATAAAGAAAAACTCATTGAAGCTATGAAAAGCAAAGAGAAGGATTTCAAACACTTTGAACTGTGCTCCTGAACTCACGATGAATTAATCACAGACTCAGTTCCAGCCTTCTGAAGTTTCTGTTCTTAAAAGCTGTAGACTGACCTCTGCAGCTCCTGCTGAAAGAACACTTCCAAAAGCATTCTGGGCAAGCTCACAGAACTCTCCTGCAAATCTCATTTGTTTGTTAATAAAATCTGAATATACATTAAATAAATATTGAGTTAATAACAGCTTGTACCCACTGTGGGTAACCGCAAAAGCTAACACTGTCACATGAAAAAGAAAATGTTATCAGGTGAAAACCACTTTAAATTTGTTTCCACTCTCTGGGGCACTCTCTCTTTCAGGGTCAGTACTAACCACAGGTGGTGAACGTTTGGGCAATTCTTTTGATATAACTTCACTTACCAATTCCCTATGAGACACATAGAACCAATAACACACTTTGCATAATTTAAATATGGTTTGCTGACTATTTCTTGGTTTGCTATCTTGTTTTCTGTCCAAGTGCTATGTAACAATGGGAATATGAAATTCATTATGATCAAATATCAGAGGCCTCCTGGGAGGGGTTGATTCTTTGTCTGCTTTGTGTAACAGCTTAAAGAGACCTGTCCCAATATTCATTGGAATTCCCATGATGATGCACTCAGAAACACCTAGGAAAAAACAAAACAAACACAGTGAGCATTTGAACAGTAAGGATTTACAAAACTACTTTCATTTGTCCATTCTGTGTTGTGTTACCTACAAAACAGAATGGGCAAGTGCTTGAACTTCACAAGTGAGGACCAAGGCCTCTTCACTAGACAAAGTTAAATGTCATGGTCATCAGACCAGTATGTTACTTAACAGTGTTAAATTCTACAGGACAAACTCAACCTAACCTAAACATCTTCCCCAGTAATGAAAGCCCTTCAGAAGGTTTATTTTTAGAGAAGACATGTCCCATGCAGTGCTCATAGCAGAAGATGCAAGGCAAGCTTACTCGATGTTCATTCTCTGACTCAGTGCTAAGGCTTCAGTCAAACCTGGCAGGGTTCCCTTGAAACCTCCCCAAGTTCCCAGTGAGAAAGGCACAGAACTACTTGAGCTGTAACACTCCTGGCATTTTCACCACTCAGAAAGTGCTTGTTTTCAAGTGAAAGATTGAGTCTGTCCCAATGATTTTTGATGGTTATAACATTTCCAGTGCAGTGTGCTGACATCTTTATATTCCAGATCTACCAACGTGCATGACTTTTCCAAAGAACGAACGTTCCACACTCAAAGCAAGCTCTCAGATATCAGTGTTTCTCTCTCAGCATGCTGTAATGATCTAAATGACATTTTTGCACATTCTCAGAAGTGTAACTCAATTGTCCTTCACATAAATGTTTAAGAAGGTAACAATAAATAGCTGTACATTTGAATGCAGAAAGGATGCAATAAACTGGCTTAAAATTCTGACTTGATTCACAATTTGAATGTACACAAATGAAGATTCAGAAAATACTGTGCACAGAGCACTGCTTGCAACTGGCTACACTAAGACCATCAAGATATA
Source organism: Zonotrichia leucophrys gambelii (assembly GCF_028769735.1). Classification (NCBI taxonomy): domain Eukaryota; kingdom Metazoa; phylum Chordata; class Aves; order Passeriformes; family Passerellidae; genus Zonotrichia; species Zonotrichia leucophrys. Next base: position 22,911,599 of record NC_088176.1, read on the forward strand.
TCTAGTTAACTAGTTAACTTTTGCATAACACATGCATATTTCTCTATTTCATTAGTACCCAGAAACTCCCAATTCAGCTCCAGGAGGGTAGGTATTGCATAAACAGATCTTGAAAAGAGTAAAACCTGCTTTACTTCTTTTCTCCATTTAACCTATTAGACAGACTTTTTAATAATTCAGTCCCAAAATACATGTAGCTTAAAGGAGAAGAATATCTGAAAAGAATGGGGGCAAAGGCACTACAAAGCCCCAAAACTATTTCAATTCCAAATATCTGAGCACATGACAAAAATACTAAAGAAAGAGATAAACAGAATGCCAGAACTCATTGACTGGGTTTTCTGTTTGCTGTATGTATATGGGCATGCATACACTTGAGCATATGTAGCCATATATTTTCAAAATTTAGCAGATTCTTTCATGAACTAACTAAGATGATTCAGTGGCTGCTAATGTACTTAAATTTAAAACTCAGGAACAGATATATTTAAAAAGAAATTTCTGACAAGTATCTTGTCTGCTGTTAAAGATGTGAATACTGATGAACAAGACTTCTGATGAAAAAAACAAAGACCCACAATATTAATCTATTTAGATTAGAACTAAATGAAGATGTGAAGAACTTGGCCCTTCTGCTTACTTCTAGGTACAAATGCTAAATTACCTAAGCAATCAGGTAAGAGTATAATCTTCAGCTAGGCTGACATGTACCTGTCCCCCTTCTTAGCAGGAATGCAAATGAAACCTAAATACTGAGTGAGGTACTAGATTTATTCAACAGCTCTAGGTGTTGAAGATAAACAAACTTTCACAACTGGAAAACCAGAACTATTGATAGTAAGACAAATTTCTGGGTATTTCACTGAGATCTAGGGTGAGAATAAAACCAAATGACTCAAAGTCTACTTCAAGAAACATCCAACAAATATCCAACTGACTTCAAGATCTCAGTCTGAGATGAGAAGTAGAGGAACACAACAAACTTCCAGGACTTCTAGAATCAATTAGCCACAAGCCTGAACTTAGCCTGAAGTTTTTGACATACCAGCTGAACAGGAAGCTTAACAAAGACAGAACTCTAATACTTTGCAGAGGTTTTACAGATGCTGAGTAAGGACCAAAAACTGTAACACACTTGGCAATACCTACCACAAACAGAATCCTTCTGTCCAAAGTAGGCAGCATCAAAAAGATGGTCTGCAGTCTTTTCAAAAGAAGCCAGCATCAACACACTTTCCTTCATTTTTGCCAGTCCAAACCTGGTAATGCCCAGAACTTCACCCTTGATTGATGGAAAAACCCAAAGAGTAAGCCTGAGTAAATAAATAAATATGCTATCTACAATACAGTATAGTCATAATACACTGATTCACAGTTGAACATCCTGAAGGTTAATAGTTTGGTAGTAATGAATATTTACATAACACAGAAATAATACCTCATATACAATAGAAGCTGCTATAAATGGGTAATAGCTCTTGAATAAATCTTGAGTATTGAACAAATTGAAAGAAATGTGGCCATGAAAAAAAACTCGACCATTATACACTGGCTGCTGAGCTACCAACTTCAGTGGGGTCTGAGAGCACTATGCTGAATCTACTGCCTATTATGTACATATAAATCTGACCTCAGCTGCCAGGAGACTACAGAGGATGCTAAATCTTCATTTTATTCACTCTCCAGAAAAAAAGGTAATCAGCTTTTTAAACTAACTTGACTTGTTTGTTTCTTATTTCTTAGAAACATCCTGATTATATCAGATTGCACATTGAAGCCTAAGTCTGAAGTTCAGGCAAAAGAATGCATGGTAGGAGCCCACCAGGTTTAAAACATGGCACTTGATACCCTTTTCTACTGCTGTGCTGCAGCTTCACAGGGTCACAGCCCTGGGGACTGCTGCTGCTCAGTACAGCAAAGCTCTGCAGTTTGGGAACAAATCCGAACTCCATCCATTTCACCCAAATCACTCTGGCAGGCAAATTGCAAAATCTTACTTCACTAACTGTACTCAACTCTAAAAACCATATTGGATGTGAAAGAAAAAAAATCAATCAGTAAAGAGCAGATGATTTTGTACTAACACATTGAGTAAGACTTTTCATGCCAGCTGATTCTGTGTGTAATGTCTGTATCCTTTGCCTCTCACATATGGTGCAGCTGTTACAAACCACTCCCCATGGGGCTTTCTGCACAGCAAGCTTAAAAGTGCATGCATGGCTACCCAAACAGTTGTTTTTCACATCATCATGTTTAGGATTCTTATTTTCCATTATGAAATTATTATTCCCTACTCATTATATCAATTAGTTTTCAGTCAAAATAGATCCACCCTGCCCCAAAGAACTAGAGTAATTAAGCATGTTGTGTAAAATACAAATAACAGTATTAGGCCAGTACAACTTGGAATTCCTTAAGCCCAGAATGAATTTCCATCTCCTGAGCTCACCCACCCTTCTCAAACATGATAAAAGTAATTTGTCTAAACAGGCCAATGTAAGATGTAGAAAAACCATAGTACCAACCTTGTAAGTCATTAGATCAGACAATAACATGACATGTCTCCTGTCAATGCTCATGCCATGGTTCACCATCGTGTATTGAATCTCATTGATAATGGTTGTCCGAGCAGCTTCAATTCCCAGAGTTTTCTCTACCTACACAAGAGATTGTTATATGATTGTTTCATGTTACATGAATGAAGAATCAAGTGTTTGGAGCAAGTATATTCCTGGAATAAATACCATCTGACAGCATACTGATATTCCACTTCTATGGCTACTCTTTTAAACATCTCAATTTGAAAAATATTTATAGAAACAGCTTCTTTGTGGTGAACAGTGCTGCCAGTGAATTATTCTCTTGTGTTAATGCATTCTGACATGTATTAGTGGAATCAGGCTTCGTTCCATATCAACTTCTGCATCTGAGCACAAACAAGCACTTGTAATAAAGATGCTACAGGGAAAACCCCACAGCACCCATTCAGACATTACCTCATAAGTGTTGTTAGAGGATGTTTTTGTTCCTTTCACTCCATGAGTAGCCATAACAGCTCGTAGATTATCACCTTCAACCAGAAGCTTGTATTTTTCCTTTCCACTTTGTTCATCAACATGAATGACAGCTCGGGAAACCTCTGGTATGCCTTGCACTACAACCTTCACAAAACAAAAAAACCCCAGTAACTTTGATATATGCAGTAACACAGTAAAAAGGGTAACACTTAGCAGCATTCAAGCCTATTGAGAAGATCTAGTACATGGAGTAAAGGCTCACTCAAAGCACATATGAGTAAGATTTCTTGCTTTTAAATAGTCTAGTGCAAAACTGACACTGTAGTACAAACCTTACTCACTAGCTACATTTTATATTTTATGTCTGACATTCCCACACTCTGGTTTGTGTGTCTGAATGGTGGCAGACCCATACAAACGAAAGGGCAAACTGCTAACAATAAAGGTTTCCTTATCTCTCTTTTTAAAACCCAGAGTAGAGAGTCTCCTCACAGTAAGCTGAAAAAATGCCAGATAGTGTCATGTGGTTCAATTTTAGATACAGCTGAAAGCAGATGTAACTATTTCATAAAACTGCTGCACTTGGAATGCTTCAATAAATGTTGTAAGGAAAATATCAAAGCTTCCATTCTATTTACAAATATTAGTAAAGGATGGCTTAGTTTCAACAGCAAGGCAGTACCATCACAATCTAAGAGTTACTAACCCAGCCTATCATCACTGTCAATGCTGACAAGAATTATTTCATCTTGCCACCATGGAACAAATTATTACTACTGATGACCTCCTACAAAGGCATGAGACAGCCTTGGCTTTTACCTTTGGTAGCTCTTCCTTGAGGGACTGCAACACATAATACATGGAACTCTTGCTATTTTCACGAGGGGTCACACACACAACTGCTTCTCCATGCACAGCAACATCCCCAGGCTTCACTCTGAGCTTGGAGACGCAAATCGAGTAGCGCACGGTCTCGGCATTCACCTGCGCCAAAAGGCAGCCAGCAAACATCAGCGTTATCACAGCAGCTATCAACGTGCTCAAATAAATGGAGCCATCTTTCAACAGGCTATAAAAAGAAAAAATGTAGGGGGAAAATCCCCAAATATTCTCTTCTAAATTAGTCTTATAAATTGCATGAAATAGTATCCTAGGCTGAGGATTACCAGCCTGTACATTAACCAATGGACAGAAATGGCATCCCTGTGTTTAGCAAAACACCATACCAGACTAGGTTCTCTCACTTCCAAATAAGGAGGAAATTATCCACTTTGCAAGGAAAAAATACAAGAGACCCTTCCAGATGTAATGTAGCCACACAACATCTATCATTCACTTTCTTTTTTTTAGCTTCCCCTGCTGTGATTACTGACACAGGATTAATACACCCTTAGTAATGTATCCAAGGTATAATCTGTGGAAGAATTGAACAACTCACCTCTAATCTCAGCAATCTGATGCGCTCTAAAGACAGCTTCACTAGGATGAAACAGTCATCTGGAAGAAACACTTCCTCAATATATTCAGAAATCTTTAAGAGACAAGGACAAAACAATTAGCATGCATAAATGGCTAAAAGGCTAAAATTGCCATTGGCAGTTGCATTGCAATTGGCTAATGCATACATTTAAAGCATTAGCAATAATACAATTTTCTTACCTCCCCTAACAAAGTTTTCTCAATTCTTCCTTTAACCAGACGGGCAAAATCAGGATCATCATCTTTGTCCAACTGTGCTGTTATAATAGGGGTGCTACAAGAATAAACACACACACATGAAAACCCAGGTAGGAAATTGCTCAGCTAGAGTAGAGATGGCAACTTGAATTACAGGCTGCCTTATGGAATTTCTCTCTTATCTAGAGTACTATTTAGTAAAATAAAGATATCTACAGCTTCCTCAGGTGTATTTAAGAAAAATTACTGTTCAAGTACTTCAGGCTGGTAAAAACAAGCAAACACACAAGTACTAGTGACTGCTTTCATGGCATATGTTATTCTAGTATTATTTAAGCATGGCTTCATGCACACCTAGAAATAGGTATGCCTCAAGTACTGCTAAAGCACCAGAGCACTTCACAATAGGTAAGAAGTCTAAGGAAATACTATAGTTAACAAATAATCTTTTTCCTTTATTTGATTTTTCTCTGTGGGCTTAAATATTACAGTTGGGCAGACATCAGATTTTTGTTTAGGTATTTGCATTGAATGGTGTCTAGTATATTGCTCAGGACAGGAAAATGCTATCATGTATTGCAAATCTGCCCAGTAGGTTTCACTTGGGCAAAGGGGAAAAAACAGCCCCAACAGATCAAGACAATATTTGTACCTAATAGCCTTTGAAGCATTAATAATTTCTTTGATTCTTGGCACACCCAAAGTAATGTTCATTGAAGCAACACCAGCAAAATGGAAAGTCTTCAGAGTCATCTGTGTGCCAGGCTCACCAATGCTCTGTGCACAAAGAGCTCCTACTGCAGAACCAGGCTCCATCTGTGCCCTGATTAAAAACAATATAGAAAGGATAGGGAACTGAATAAGTTATAAGATCCTAAGCAAACAACAACAGAAACTATTCAGGTAGATATATGAGAAGTTTGCTAACACAGTTTAGTAAAAAAAAAAACAAAACAAGAGCAGTTAAAAGGCCACCAATACTTTAAGACTGATCTCATACAAAGCAAGAAGATGCCCTGTCATATAAGCACTCCACAGATTCAGTATAACTTCCATTACAGATTACAAAATGCTTGTCTTCTTCCTCCTAAGCATCAAGCACTAGATCCAGCATTCTCCCTTCAGGCAAATACCATATGCTAACACTTACTTATTATAGTAAAAGTGATAATTCACATATAAAAACACTTAAGACAAATGTAAACAAGTACTCCTAATAAGGGAAAGCAAAAACCTGGTAATTGCTTTAAAATAGTTAAGAACTTAATATATACATGAATTTTCTAGAAGAATAAAACATTAGGAAACAATTGATGCAGGTAGGCCACAAAGGAGAGATCACCAAATCCAAAAGTCTAAGGAAATGAAATTAATCTCAATGGATAAAGAGATTAGAACATCAACACCAGCATTATCTTGGTACAAGCCAAGAATAACAAACAAAAGGATCAAATGAGTCCATAAGAGATCAAAGAACATTTTAAGAATAAAGTGTGATATAACTCCTCAAACTGTGTAGATCAAGAATAGCTATCAAGATTTATTTGAATTTGAAACTCATCTATTTAGACTTGGTTCTGCATGGACTCATTGAAGGTTTTCAAAAACCTCCTGCAAGAGGGGGAGGAAAGAAACATGTCTGGCAGTGGGTGTAAGAATGTGAAGTGTTTAAACAATATCCTCCCTTACTCTGAATCCTATCACTTTTGGCTTTTACCAGAATCTGCTGTCAAAACACAGTCTGTGGGTATAAGTAATGAGTAGCTAAATGCTAAAACTGCTTGTTGGTATGATTACTATTACTTCAGAAGGAAGGTGCTGCTTAAACACAAGCAGGTAGCTTTGCATGCTCAAGAAACATAAAATGAAGCATAAAGCATTTTTTACAATGTAAAAGGACACCAAAGTTGGTTAATCAAAGATCTGATTTTGACTCAAGACAAATGTAAAAGTCCCACCTGTTAGATCTCTAGAACTCCTGTGCAAGACATTGCCTCAACAAGCCCACCCATAGACAATGATGCTTTTTTTTGGCATCCTACACCTTTGTCTTGCAATGTTTATGTCATTGGAGTCAATTGTTTCTAATTCTTTGTACTGCATTCACAACAGAACCAACATTCATACAGTAAAAACAGCAAAATACACCCAGATGTTACCAACAAAACAGCAGCACTGAGAACACAGCAGGGTAAACACTCACCTCATGTATTTGTCTCTACAAGTCTCTAAAAACTTCTCTAGTTGTGTTGGAGTAATCCTATCCAACTGATATAAAACTCTTGGCTGAAAAGAGAATGGAATAGTTGGAAAAGCAACAACTTATGGAGATGGAAAAGAATGACATTATTACCCCAGTGAAATTATTTACCTCTGTTGTGCCATTGTCATTAATTCCATACTTGTCCCTAGTTTTTTTTATCTTCTCAGAAACACCTTTGATGAATTTTTTAATTTCCTGAAATCATAGTAAAACCACAGTAAGCAAAGATGTGGTATCCATATTGAAGTCTTGAACACTAAGTTATTTACTTTAAGCTCCAAATATTTACAATAAGTTTATAAGGCACAGTATGAAGAGAAGATCAAAATTCAGACAAACACATACATTAGAGTTTAGCAATCCAGATCCACTTGGGTGTAGCCACAAATCAGCAGCAGCACATGAAGACTGTGGTCCATGCTGAACAAAAGCAACCTGCCTGAGCACACACTGACAGGTGAAGATAGCTGACTTGGGCTGACCCTTCCTACCCCCCACTTACTGAAAGTGATTTATAATCTCAAACATCAACTCAAAATTATTATTTTTGGCACTACTGACACAAACACATTCTCACTCAACCCTCACTATTCAAAATAGTCAAAATGGAAAGACTGTGGCAAGAGAAGAAGTATATGAAGTATATCTGCTGGATATATATCAGATTTGAGGTGCACTTTCTTTGATAGAAGAAACCTCAAACCTCAGAACTGTTATATACACATGTATAGAACATGATTACCTAATATGATTCAAATAACTCCTCCAAGCTGTGGAGAGGTCTTGAAGATAATTGCATTTAACAGGTCATACTACATAGACCTTTCACTCTCTTACCAGGCTTAGCCAAAAGAAGTTCTAATAGTCTTTACTGGAACATAAACTGAAACAATACTGTTAGAATAATACCCAACATGTATTCTATAAAAGATTATTTGGTCATTACACATTGCACATATACATGTACACTAGAAGTCATGAAATATGAGATCCATGATTAAACTCTTCCACAAACATGGACTTGGTGCAAGTCATGACCATAACACAAGGTTATCAAAACCAAAATATAAACAAAAAGCAAGAGGAAATCTTTCCCATCTATTTCAACCAAGATTTTAGGAAAGCCTCTATAGAGAAACAAATACTTGGATTTTTTAGAGTCCTTTTAACCCTTTTCTATCCCATCAGTCCTACCTAACAAACAGAGCGATGGTCACACAGCATTGCCTCTTCTGCACTAGGTACTGGACCCCTTGCAACCAGCACAGTCAGCTAAGCACTGGCAAATACTTGCAAAAATGACTAAGTATCTGAGGGACTGCCATTTGTTTTTTCCACAGCTGAGTTCACAGAAACATTATGAAAACACTTCTATTACATTCTAACAGAATTCTCTCTCAAAAATAACATTCTTACTGACATTCAAGCTATTTCCAGAAAGTACATTTTTTTTTGTGAGTACCAGAACCAAGTTCACAAGGAAGAACAGGCAACAGAAGTCCTGCTGGAATGGACACTCCAAAGTTGCTTCCCCACTTGGATGACAGGATGTGTTCTTACATTTTTGCCCCTTTTTTCTGCTGTGCATTATTCACAAATATACTTGAACATTTTAAAGGCTTTTAACCCCAGCATATTTGCAAAAAAATTATGTCATTTTTTTCCTAAAGTAAATGTTTAGGCAATAATACGGAATTAGAGAGGCTAATCTTTGCATTACACATGCATAAAAAAAGCCATGTTGCAGGACTTGCAGAAGACTGTTCCTCTTTGACAGTGCCCAAGTTCCAAAGCACTTTAAAAAGTCCAACACAATAAATTAGTTATTACATATAATTCTGAATAAGGTAATCAAATTATATGTTATTTCCATAGACCAGAGTCAAAAAAGGTAGAAGATAAATCTCTGAAAACTTATTTTTTATTGTTAAATTTTTATTCATGCAGAAGACCTAAAAGAGGAAATTACTTATTCTTCTCAGCTTTCAAGTATATGTTGGCAGTTTATCCAAACTATGGATTAATTTTTGCTACAAATGGAATGAAAATGTAGCTCACTCTTTGCTGAGCTCTGTCTCTCTCTGGATTTATTATCTTTAGTGCAACACTGTACTCTGTGAGCACAGCTATGTAACTTCCAGAGTGGACTCAAAAAACCCTGTTTTTTTTTTCACAACTTCTAAATCCATGAAGTCTTAGTCTGGACCACATTAACGAAGAGGCACCAAACAGGCTCAGTAAAATGTGGCTCAACACAGGCCTTGCCAGCTCCTCCTTGCTGTCCCAGCCAAAGGGCAGTCCAGGGTTTGCATCAGGTGTCCAGCAGCCAGGTTAGTGGGCTCACACACTCACACACCAGAAGCACTGCTTGCATGGCAATCCCTGCAGTGAGGAAGCCACTGGAATGCACAGTGGCACAGAAAATGCCACAAGATTCAGCAAAATCTGCTCCACTTGAGGCACACCCAGTAGGCCAACTCTGCATAGGGCAGCACTGACTGGCTGTGTGCTGAGCTTTTTGTGTGTCTGCATCACATTCACAGCACTTTTATTCCATCATCTCAAAAAAAGCACAGAAAAATGACTTGTTTTAGACACACAGTGTTCTGGACTGGAGTGGATAAGCCCATTACAGGAACCTCTGGCTAAAATAACAGCACTAAGAAGCACCTCTGTTCTGGAATGGAAAAGTGGAGGAAGAAACACATGCTCATATCCCTAGAGAGTAAATGAATGACTTCCAGGAAAAAGTGTCAAGTACTGAAAGAAAGCTTCCTCAAAACCCTTGAATTTAGCAATGGGTATTAATTAACATGTCACAGTATTCACATTAAGAAAGTTAAATAATTGTGATGAACACCTATGTCATAATTTAGCAAGCAGTACAATATATATGCTAATCAATTACTTGAGCACTATACACACATCTCTAGCTAAAAAGCACTAACATTAATGCTCACACAGGGCACACACATGCTACGATTACCTCATTATATTTTTCATAACCTGTCTCAGTTAATGTCTTCAAGGATGAACAACAAAAAAGGAAAGAAGAAAACGTAACTATCTAAAACTTAAAAAATCTTAGGCTAATTATCACTAAGGTGATGTAGCCATATCTGTGCTTCTGAAATTAATAACAATTATTTAAATTTTCATTATATTATTTAACATACGTATACTTAAAAACCAGCTTTATCCACAAACTCTAATATTGAATTATTTGATTTCTTTTCCTTCAGACTTGCAGTTAAGACTTACAGCATATTTCAAATACAGATATAATTTGACTCTATCAATGGAAGTGCAATTCAGGTTTACCTTGTGCTCTGAAACACTCTGATCTATTAAAAGAAACTCTTCAAATACAGGTCATGAAATGAATTTTTTCTCATCACTGCCAGTAATCAGAAGGTTGATCAAGGTAACAGCTTTATATAGACGTAAGGTTAATTCTACAGGCAGGTTAATTCCACAGCTTTGATCAGTGATTCTCAAGGAAGTCTTGAGAGTGGCTGCTCTCATAAATATTAAAATTGCCCAGTGCTCTTTCAAACACATTAAATTTTTGAATTCAAAGTATAAGCAGCCATGTGAACCTTCACTCACCCTTAAAAGCCATGTAAGTAGTCTCCAGACAGGCTAAAGTCCTGTGCTTAAATCCTAAAGAAAAGTTAATCACAGTGTGATAAGGAAGTGAGATAATTACCTGCAGAAAACTGTCTTGGCAGCAAAGAAATTCATTCTTCTTCATGATGGACTCAGATGTTAACACCAATTCATTTTTGCTAAGGGCTGGCTCACTTCGGCATGGATAGACAGCCTTCACAGGAAAAAACATGAGTTATCCACAGACAGCACATGCACAAAACCTCCATTGCAAAGATACAGAACACAGGTAGAACTGAATAACAGCATTCTTTATTTCTGGTTGGGTCTTTTTGTAGTTTGTTTAATGTTTTTTTTTTTTTTATTGGTTTTGGTTTTCTACACTATATATCAGACTACTGTGGAAAACGGACCACATCCACTCCTCCTTATTTCTGCAAATCTGAAGGTATACACCCAGACATTTCTAGTTCTACCCATTTTTTACACCCCTATTCCAGAAATCTAAATAGTTACGTCAACAAAAGGTGTTTTCCTGGGGGAAAGTTGGTCACGACACACCAACCAACCACAAAACCAAAACTGAACAACACAAGTCTTCAAATGTGACAGCATTATTGAACAACCGCCTGCCAGTTGAACTCAAGGAACACCCATATCTTGATTTAATAGAGAATTAATCTGTGCAATGTACCAAATTATCTACTGAGCTGGATAACAGACCACAAAACTATGTTCAAGCACAGAAAGAAATTTTACTTGTCACGGCTTACACACGATTTCATCTCTGTACACAAATTGCTGTTCCACTGGAAAAAAATATCCATTACTCTTAGGATACACATCCTGAAAGACTGACCAGGAGCATTCAAAAAAGGCAGTTTGAAAGTAAATATTTCCAGTGAAACAACTTTCCCTATTATTTACTACTTTCTTCTCCATGCTTAACAGTATTTCCACACTTTGAATAAGGATTTCAGCAATCCTTACCCTGATATTGTCTAGAACTCTCTTGAATTCCAGTGGTTCATCCTTCCCTTCCATAGCTGCAGGATCCAAGCCATCCCCTCCATAAATAAACTGTATAATGTCACCAGTAGAACTTCTGACTGTTAAATCATATTGTGAGCAAAGATCTTCAAGGGATTTTACCAGACGTCTCTGAAGGGAAAAAAAAAGTACAAGGAAAGTAAAATGGATCTTTTTAAAAATAGCTGTTGATTTACAATACAAGAAGCACAGAAACCGACTTGGGAAATAAATCTGACACAGTGATGAGCAGGCATGAAAACCTACTTAATCATGTATTACCGCTCAGGCCTTTCTGTACATTCCACAGAACATTCAAGTCAATAAAATTTCATGCAACAACACAATACTCCACATTCAGAATTACATTGTATAGGAAAAGCTAATGACTTAAGGCTAAGCTGCAAAAACCTATTGTAGTTTGAGGGATTTACTTGGGTGGGTTTTCTTGACATGACACTCATATTCTTCCAAGCAGATTTATTTTTCAAGGGATACAATACTTTTTGTATATGAAAGCAGAGCCACTCAATGATTGTTTTCACTGAGAAAAAATAAAGAGGTCACATGCTAAAGCCATTTTTCTATCTGGGTTATCTGCTTCTCCTACATTAACTCCTTACATTGGGAAATCCCTTAACTATCATATTCCTTGGCATTCCCCAAAAGAAAGCGTGCTATCAAACATTTTAGGTGAAAACATTTATACTTGAAAGGTCAACTTCATTGTTCCATGAAAGCACATTAGATCACCTAAACTAGACTACGAATTGGTACTTTTGTTCTCACTGGTGAGAAAAAAGGTAGGATAAAATGTCAGGATTTTTTTTTTTTTACATTTCAAGTCCAAGTGTACAATTCATTGATATAGGAAGAAAGTTGAAGAGGAAAAGTACTATGCAGATTGCTTATAATATTTTTATATATATATGCAAATACTTGCACACATGCCAAGATTATTCCATTAGTTTTGGAGACAAATGGTCTCATTAGTCACCAACCCCAAAAGGTGTTTTTTTTCTGTCTTTGTACAGTTAATTGTGTATCTCAGAATGCATTCCCAGCCCAAATTTATCTTGGCTTCTCTGCTGTGTTACATTGGGAAGAGGACTATAATTCACATACTACTTAAATGTTGGAACACAAATCTTAAGACTGCACATAAAAGCAGGAAGCTTTGTTGGAAGGACATTCATTTACAGCCAAAGACACTAAAATCTTACAGAACCAGTCTAAGCCTATATGGCCAAGGTCCCTCTTAACTAGACAGCAGTCAGTGAAAGGGAGCTTGAGCTGCATTTCTGTCATCACTCACATCAGGTTCAGGAACACACTTCACAGAAAGCAGTCCTCAATTCCACAGAACAAGGACTTTTACCCATATTCAGGAGGAAACAGCTTAATACAAGCATGTTATTGTACCACTAGCTGAGGTCTCATTTACAAACTCCACACCTCCTAGAGAATAGACCAAGCCATGTATTTCACAGTATAAATTACTCTGTTTACACACAACATTTGCACTTCTCCCTGATCAGTCACCTCAACAGGCACATGAGAAATATCCACATCTTTGCAGACTAATAAAACCCTCACTCTGCTGACTGTTACCTGCATATACCCAGTTTCAGCTGTTTTTACAGCTGTATCAACCAGACCTTCTCGACCAGCCATTGTGTGGAAAAAGAATTCTGTGGGAGTCAAGCCAGAATAGAAGCTGTTGGCAACAAAGCCTTTTGCTGCAGGGAGCTGCAGGGAAGAGTGGGAAAAACACAGTTAAAATGCAATGTATGTTCTGTATGTTACAGAAAGACATGGTGCATGCCACTGAAATGCTTTCTGCAAGTTAGCCAATAATCCCCCAACACAGGACAAGGACTTCAGCTCTGCTTAGCTCTCAAGTTCCATACTCATATTTTAGATCTGAATAAAGATTTCAGAAATCCTTGCCTAGTTCTTCCAAACTAGTTTACCAGAGTTGCTCCTTCCTCCTTGTCACATGTCCAGCTATTCCTTCCCACCACCACACCAACACTTCCATTAAGCTTGCAAAAATTGAAACTGCAATTAGGAATGTTCACTTTGCTATAGTAGTGCAAAGACATTTGCTGAAGACTTAGGAAGCTAGGAAAAATGCAACTGGAGACAGGAATATAATGAATTTTTTGGAATGGTTTGCCCTCACCCCTGAGGAAAACTCCTGCCAACGAAATTTACACAGGCATCCCTTCAAGTCAAAAATCACTTTTTGTTATTTGACAACAGGTAATGCTTTCTAAATCAGAAAAAAAGCTGGAGCTACATTTTATTTTCCCATCTAAACCATTAAGTATTGTTTCCTTTTCTACTTTTTCAGTATGTTACAGAATTCAGAAGTTGCAATTTGGACGTTTAGTCACACATGTGTCATAGCTACCATCTGACACTTAGCTAGCACACAAACTAGACTATGGGTTCATACCCAGAACCTTCACTAGTGTTCATCAGATTTCAAAAAGCACTTGAAAGAAATTCATCTCACTGGATTATATTAACAAGTGCACGAGAGTCACTTGCTTCATGTAGGACCAAAACATGAAACACAGAGTAACCCATGGTACCTATCCTCATGGAAAAAGAAAAAACAGAATGACTGGACTGGCAAGCTCTCACCTGCTTATAAAACACACATTCAGCAGTTTTCCTGGAAAGCATTCGTGCAGTCAAATGTAACACCAGTGAGAAACTTTAAACTAATTATTTTTAGGACTCTCAAGAGAACCAAAATTGTGTAATCACTTCACTTGAACTTTACTAAATTAGAAAGGTCAAAGCAAGGCTTAGTTGTAAGCAGTAAAGCTAACTAGACATCCTACAGCAATTCAGAGCACTGTTGTTAACTCCCAAATCACACAAAACATTTTACATTCACCATATATGAGCCTTTTCCTTCAGCATATCATGACAACACATTTCATCATGCATTCTCCTCAAAATGGCTTAAGCAAACTTGTTCCACTTTGCTTCACAGTCTGTTGTAAACCCCCAGAATTACCTTAGAATGCTTCTCAAAGTGAGGCAAGGATCTATTCTCAAACCCATCAGGAACACGGGACCCACTGATAGCCTGCTGCCCTACGCAAGCAATCATCTGAGATATATTAATGAAGGAGCCTGAAAAGACAAGGAAAAGAAAGCTAATCAGGGAAGCAGTAAATTCATCATTTGTGAGTGAAGGCTATCTTCACTTTCATGAAGGTGAATTATTTAGCCTTACAGCTGCTCAGCAAAAGAGAACTGCAAGAGTTAGAGAAGCTTTTCTGTTACTCATCCTGTTAATTTCAGCATTTATGCAAAGTCTATGACACAGGCAATAATTTTTCACTTTTTTTTCCTTTGAGTCAGACATTCATGCCTTTATTTGGCTCCTGCCCTTATATTATCCTGGGTTGTAGCACAGATGGTGTTGTACACAGCCCATGATCCTAACCTACACATTCTGCTTCACAATTTTGTCAAACATACTTAAACAGTATTTTTCATAAAGGGTTCAGTCTACCAGGACTCCTAGAACAAATTAAGTCCCAGAGAATTAAGTCACTAACTCAGAAGTTTTAATTGCTGAATATGTTTGCAAACAATGCCCCCCCATCATCCCCACAAAAATGATACACTTAATATACTTTTTGTCTTAGATTTCAGTATTTCTTTAGAATACAACATGCCCCTGTGAGGCTTTCCACAAAAAGCCTCACAGTGACATGTTGTTAGAAATAAAACAAAAAAAATTATTAGACAGCCAAAAAAGCAAAAGTGACTTCTTCAAATTCTGAAAGTAAACAAATGAAAACTCCCTCAAGAATTCAAGACCTTATAGCATCTTCTAGCACTTAAAGAGGGGCTACAAGAAAGACAGAGAGGGACCTGACACAAGGGCATGTAATGATAGAACAGGAGGAATGACTTCAAACTGTCAGAGGGCAGGTTTAGATTGGACATCAGGATGAAACTCTTTATAACAAGGTTGCTGAGAGAAGCTGTGGATACCCTATCTTGGTCTGATAGAAGGTCTAACCCATGGCAGGGGGTTGGAACCAGATGATCTTTAAAGCCCCTTCCAAATAATTCCATGATTCTACAAAATGTTAGTTCCCATTCTGAATGTACCATTTACTGTTGATTTTTCTATGTGATATAAATACTTGAAGTAGAAACACAACTGAAAACTTTTAACTGACTAATTAAAGTCTTAAGAACAAGATACTTTGCAACTAGCACTAAAAATCAAGACAAGAATACCAGAACATCTGCTTGATTTTAACTAACTATATCCAAGCTGTACTTACTGAACCACTTGAAACAGCTATGACATGAACTTGCAAACTGACAGTATAAAACAAGCTATAAAGATGGAAGAAGAAAGTTTCACATAAGTGAAAGAGTGAGCAACCTACAGGCCAAGTTCAGCTGTCCCTACCTTTAGAACCACAGAGAGCCATGATCAGGGGACTGTTGCTCTTGTCCAGTTCTCTGAGACAGGCACTGCCAGCATGATCTCTGATAACAGACAGTTCTTTCAGGATTAAAGCCTGAAATACAGTATTTCAGAGGTTCAGAGTTTGCTAAAACACACACAAACAGAACTCTATCACTCCCAGCAACACCTTCAATAGTAAAAGGGAATGCAAAACACAGTGAAGACAAAGAAACCCAGGTGTTGCTTCAGGTAAAACAATTTTAAATTTCAGCTTGCCTAACTTCCAGTTTGCTGAAGAAAATATCTTTATTTGGATAAGACAGGGGTATCCAAGAACATGACAATCTCTTATCAGCATCAGAAAATCAGCTAAATTGAGCATTGCACTAAGTTCTAAGTCACACAGTGCTGCACAGAAGATAACCACAAAAATCTTGGTCAATGTAATTAACTCATTCCAATTACCTGTGTAATTTTATTCTCCAGTATCACCCCAATACACCCTGGAGGATTTCTGTTCTGTGTTAAGCTAGCTTTTTTAGATGCATACCAACATCTAAAGCCTGTACAGACTCAGCTCAAGTTACATGCCTAGGGACTGTATTTGCTTGTATTTAAGGTTTCAGAAGACAACCACAGACTTTCAATGCACCATGTACAAGAATGTATTTGTGAAGCCTCTACTCCAAATGGAGAGTGCATTTAATTAAAAATTTTACCTCTAGTGTCTCTTCTGCAGTACAACCAGGCTGCTGCTGTAGCTTGCCAGTGTTCAGAGCTTCAATATACTCATCACATTTCTTATAGCCAGCATTCAGGAGCTCATACTTAGCTTTTAGCAGGCCCTGCCCAGGGGTTACATCACCAATTCCAATTGAAAAGCCACGATTAGCTATTATTAAAAAGAAAAAAAAATTACAGTTTAATCCCATATAAAGAAAACAAATAAAATCTAGGAAATATTATTGGCAACTTTCAATTTTGCTTCCCATCATGTGACCATCACAAGAAGTTCATAAACACAATAATAATTGTTTCACTGTCTCCCACCTTCAAAACAAGCATATTTTTTTAAAAGCACAGCATGTCACATTTGAAGCAAAAATCTTGCTTGCTCTCCATTTCTGTATTGAAGTACTATTTTACAGGGAAATGTACTCACAAAGATAGACTGGAGCAAGTCTGGCCAGACGTGACATGGCATCTGCAGCTTCCACCTGGCCCCAGTCTCTCAGCAAGATGTAGAAGATGTTGTTCTTGGATCCTGACCCCAGGGTTCCTTTGTCCATACTGCCACTCATTAACTCACTGTTTTGAATTGTGACATCTAGAAATGAAAAGGCAAAAAGAATTGACCAGTTGTCTAAAACACTCACCACCCATTAGTAATCACTTATGAATTTTTAAATAGAAGCTCTGTCTGTGCTCAGAATTTTCAATGTGAATTTAGGTATCATCATCTTGAAACGCAAGTCACTGCTCTATCACTTATAATATCAAATCAAAATACAATTCAGGTTTTCTTGAGACTTTTGAGAAATTGCAGAGGACTTTCAGAATTACTCTGTCTGCAGAAATGTGTTTTTTTCAGAGAACTGAAAACAGCCAACAAAAAACCCT
The DNA here is from genome assembly GCF_028769735.1 of Zonotrichia leucophrys gambelii. Taxonomy (NCBI): domain Eukaryota; kingdom Metazoa; phylum Chordata; class Aves; order Passeriformes; family Passerellidae; genus Zonotrichia; species Zonotrichia leucophrys. The sequence goes on from NC_088176.1 coordinate 22,929,270, forward strand.
GCAAGTTTTCAACATCATGTGCTCCTGTGTAACTCAGAAAATGGACTCTTCCCATATTTTATGAAATTAATAGACTGTGAAAGTCAATGTCTTTTGTTCACAGGAGTGTGAGCAGGATTGCTTTGCGGCCTTTTGTCCTACAATATTTAGAGCCTTAAAAAATTGTTCCACAATGTTTACAACCGACTTCATAGCACAGAGTGTTCCTTTCATCTGCAGAAACCACTCAGTCATCTGTACAGAGGACTTCAGTGCCAACTGGGAAATTCTTCCTTGAGGCAACACTGCATGACAGAATTAGTGTAAATCAATGGTTCCTCAACTTACACTGTGAGCAGCAAGGAACCAGCCTAAGCCTGCCTGCTCAAGTTCCTTTCCAACAGTCACCACATGCATATTAAAGTGATTCTAAGAAAAGTCTTCCTCTACAACCTTTTCAACCATGGTGCTTTTTGCATTCCATCTGCCACTGACATCCCTAAGTGGAAGGACAGGGATGGTTTGATATCCTAGGGATTTATCTTCCCTGCATGTTCTATCTCCTTACAGTGTTTGACTTCTAATCCCTGCATTAGTATCCCTCATCAAGAGTCTAAATTTCACTTGCCCTCTGAACAACCACTTGCTAAGCTTTGCTTTCCTCTCTCTCACCTTCAAACAGTATTTAGCACCATGACAAACTGAGCATCATACAAAACTTTTCTTTCAGTTTAAGAAAATAGACTTCAAGTCTTGAGAAAAACTGCAAGATCCTATTTTCATTTCAAGAACACTTATGTTCAGTACAGCTTCAATGCCTACAGGAAGCTCAATAATTTCTAAGATTTCTTTGGCAACTTGCAAAACACTGCTTTAGAAGTGTCACTCACAAGAATCATTGTAGCACAGGTCCTCCCCTTTGCCACAATACTGTTTGCCCTTGGTTCGTAGGTTGGCTTTTACAGGACAATCATCGCTGGGTTTGAGGATGAGGCTGAAAACCTGTTTTCCTGTCCAGAGTGTTACAGGCTGAGAGAAACAGAAGGAGAAGAAAAATACTAAGTTTATTCTATGACTACAGAAAAAGAGCAAGGAAGAATTTAATTGTAAAATTGCCAGACATACAGAACAACTCTACAGAGAATCATACTTGTAGAAATGCATAGTAGCATTCATTTGAAAAACATCCTCTTTCATAGATTGGAACCTCCTGGGTGCTGAATGGTTATCCTTTACAACAGGGTACGTGCATGCACTCAGAGAAACATGCACTATTGCTCCTTCTTACTGTCATGTTCCCCTTTCTAACTAGAAAAGGCAAAAACCTCAAAGATGCTGCTGTCATTTCATTTCTGAAAGAGGGCGCAACACTCATAATTCTTCTTTATAAAGTACCTTTGATTTCAAACTTTAGAAGTTGAAAGACTCATGCAGCATCACTATGGGTCAAGAACACACAATAAAGAAAACCTTAGTAACATGAAAACACTAGTTTGACACACCTTCAGAATTGCTGGGGGTGGAAGGCGAACTTTGACCTTTTCATCCTTGCCAACCAGGATAGATGCAATAATTTGACAGGCTTTGGCTCGATCAAAAAAGGTATCTTTTAATGTAAGAAGGTAAGCACCTGGAATGAAAAAAGTATTATGACAGACTGAATTTAGATTCAATTCAAAAGCCATTGCATACTCAGTGTTAATTATTTCATTCTTATATGAACCAGCTACTTACTATGCAAAACAACAATAGTTTAGACAGCTTTAGTTGTAAATCCTTTCCAGAATTTTGTTGAATTGCTCCACACTAAATGTCTACAAATTAGGAACAGTCTATTTCTATAACTTACTCTCTTGATCTCAGACTATTTCCTAAGTGAAACAAGGCTTCAGCATTTATTTTTGTAAACTTTCTTCCTTATGTTTACTCATAAAGAATCAAAGATATTAAAGGTACATACTGGAGGTTAAAGCTAATAGTTATTGAGTGAAATCAACTCCTCTACCATAATCATAAGCAGTTCATATTGTCTACTGAATGCACACAAAGATGTCAAACATTCATTTGCAGAAAAACACGGTCAAAGGTAGTAATAACAGCAGCTACAAAGGTAGACAACATCAGAAACTACTCCGAGGGCATCATTATCTTCCAGGAAAGCAATGGCCTTATTTAATAATGTTACTTTGACTTGTGAAAGGAGAAAGTTTTTAATTAATATAGAAAAATTGTGAAAACGGGAAGTGATTCTGAAGGAACAACTGTTAGATCACACAGCTCTGAAACCAGCTCATACAGACCTGTGAGGAAATCTTGAATAGCAGCAATAAGAGGCTCTCCATTTCTAGGTGTTACCAAGTTTGCTTTAGTCTGCATGACACAAAAAGATGTTATGCATTTGAAGAAACTGATATTCCATTGGCTATTTAAAATGGAATCTATCATTTAACACATTTATTTTATGGTGAGATGGTCAAAGCTTATTCTAAATTGAACTACAGCTTTCTTCAAAAAGATGGAAAAAAGAAGTCAGAAGTTTCAGTTCACTTCCATCCATGCACATCTACTGACAGCTAAGGAATAGTCTGAGACAAGTTACTGGAAATGGCATATTGTGTTTCCAAACAGAAGTGGCAAACAACTTGATGTGTTTTGGTAGGACAGGGAAGGGAAGACAAACTAGCTTTGAGAACAGGGGAAAGGACACGATGTGTTACATTCACTATAGGGATCAACTGCAATACTGCAAGTGGTGTAATCCCTCCTGATGGGTAACAATAAAGCCACCTCTAGCCCCATGATCTCAATCAAGATCAGTAGTTTTTTACTCAAACTACTGTTCCAGTTCATCATCCCCACCCATGGAGCAGTTTTGCCTGAACCCATTCCCACACAGACCTGAATCACTTGGGGGTGTTCTTAAGCTCACAAGTCAGTTCAGTGAGCTCCAACAGGCTGCAGCCAACAATTGTATGGGTACACCTGAATTGAGAGTAGCACTTGGTAATGCCAAAGGAGCAATGGATTGGTAAACCCTCAGCTACTGACTCACACCACAGATCAAAGCTTGCAACCATCAGATCCTTATTTACCTTCCCTCCCTTCTGCCTTTTTGACCCTGCTCTATGAGCCCACTCCCCTGCCTTCTCTGGGAAGCTGCATTCTCCAGTACAAGCCCAGTATCACCACCTTATCTCCAGCTGGTCCATCTAACTGCAGTTCCCGGGCTGTCACACCAGAAGCAAATGTTGATCTGCTGGTAACAGAGCCACCCTGGTAGCCACCTCTAAGGACAGTCAGGCAGAAGCATACTCATGACATCTACACTGCAATTTCCCCAAATGTTAAACCTAAGGCTATTTGATCACCAGGGTGTATCAGTCCTAATTTATTATGAAGTGGTTTTTGCACAGTTTTCAAGCAGCTTCAAAGTTGGAAAATATCCACACCCAGTAATCTTGACAGTATTTCAGATTTCACATGCAAGTTAATAACTAAAGGACTCAGCCCATCTGTCCCCAGCCAAATCCCAACATGAGCATTTTATCTACCAACCCCCATTAAAACAAGTGCTTCTGCTTTTGCTTCTTCTGTCTGAGGAAGGTGAAGGTTCATCTCATCTCCATCAAAGTCTGCATTGTATGGTGTACAGACACACTCATTGAACCTGAATGTCCTATGAGGTTTTACTCTAGCCTGGAAAAGAAAAAAAAAATTAGGTACACACAGTCAAGCATGGCTAAAAAAAAGCCATGCTCAAGTGCTTCCTTTTTATATTACAAAAATGAATCAAAATTCATGATTATAAGATTTGACTCAACAGGAACTGACAGAAATTGTATTCAGATTATATTATAGAAATGTAGCTAATAATTTTCATTATGAAATATTTATTAAAAGCACACAAGACAACATGCTTTGTAGAGATCACATCAATTCCACAAAAATGAAATGCTCACAGAAGAAGACATAGCAAGGTCAAGTATGGCTCTTGGAAGAAGTGTGCATACAGCACCCTGCCTGGGTACACATGAGGTCCCAGGCCCAGGCACAACTGCACTGCAGTCATCCTTGCTCCACACAGTTTCAGCAGGAGCTGTTGATTTTTGCTTATGTAAGACAGAAACACCACGAAGGCCAAGTGCCTGGCATTGCTGGCTGCACTGTCTGTGCCAGCCTGTGTGCACTCACAATGTGGGCCATGATGCTCAGCTTGTGCAGAGAGGGCTGCCTGTTGAACAGGACAATGTCACCATCGATCAGATGGCGCTCCACAATGTCACCGAACTTCAGCTCCTGCGCCATCTTCTCTCTGTTCCCGTACTTCAAAAACCTTCATAGGAAGGGAGAACAAGGCAGTCAGAAGATGCACAGACATTAAACAAAGATAACTAAAAATGAATTCTGTGTTTATAATGCCAACTTTTCCATTAAACGCTGGAGTATTTGTATTACAATAACTAGAAAACAAAACTGGTGTGGACTGAACATCAATCACTGCTCTTTTAAGCAATGACTGTATTTTGGCATTAGTCAACAAAGCTAAAGTGATTAAGCATTAAGTAAGAAAAAAGTCCACTTTTAAGTGCACAGAATTTATTTCAATTGTATCAGAGCACAGGAAGTGTCACTCATCTATTACCCCTTCCTCCTACATATAAACTGACTTTAGACTAGCTCTCACATGAAAACAGCCAGTACAACTTGCCCAAAACCACCTGTTTTCACTTGTCTGTACTACACCCTCCATTTCAGCTAAGATAAACTCAGACATAAAATAATCTAACTGCAGTTCAACATCATTAGTACATGTGCGCTTTAGTTTAAATGCAAGAGACTATTTTAAAAACTGGTACAATAAACCTGAGAACATCAAGACAATTCTTTTTCTATTTCCCTGCATAAAAGATCCTAAAAATAAATTTTAATCCCTGCAGATATAACTTCTTTCATATACCAACAAGACCAAGCTGATGGGGAGAAATAAAAAGTGAATCATTACAGATAAGCACAATACCTTTTCATCTGAGTGTGCCTTTGCTGTATGAAGTTTGCTCCAGGATGAACATCAGGACCATTGCAGACAAGTTTCCTCATAAAATTAATATTTGCTTTGTTTACCTGTTGTATAAAGACTTGAATCAGAAACAAGCAGAACATGTTTCAGGATCTTGTTTTTATTGATGGCTTTTGTGTTCTCAAATTTTAGGCTCAACTGACAATCCCTTTACACAGCCTCCAGCTGCTGAGGGGAACTTGCAGGATGGAATAGAGGAGAAAAACATCAGCCTATCTTAGAGCAGGATATCAGAGGGAAATTAAATTAAAAATCTGGGAGGGAAACTTAGAAATAAAAGTACCCATCCACACCTTTATACAAATCTGTGAATGAATTGAAAAAACACGAAGCAAAAGTCTTAGTTGTAGAGATGTCACTCCTTACACCACACCTTGCCAGCACTTACCTATATCCAATACCACAGATCTTTATTTGCCAGCAGCAAGAGAACTGGCAAAGCATCAATGAATGGCATTTCCAACATAATGCAGTACATTCACTCCCTTTTAGAGTGAGTAAAGAAACAACATCAAGGTCTGACTTAGGGAACAAAAATGGAATAGAAGAAGTTTTTGAGTCCTATACTACTTACCTTTTCAGGAAAGGTCAATATTTTAGCAACATGAATAGGCACTGCTACTTCATCTATTCTCAAGTTAGGATCAGGTGAAATGACTGTTCTGCCAGAAAAATCCACTCTCTTTCCAGACAGATTGCCTCTAAACCGACCTAACGAAACAAAACAGTTGAAACTCTTAAAAGAAAAAGTTGTCAAAATGTTATGTGTTAAGACAGTACATTAGAACATCATTTAAGGTACAGCACTGAGGTGCTACACAGCAGTAGCAGAAGGAGACTTGGCAATAGCAAAGATTTGTGGTTCAATTATAAAAAAAATTATTAAAAGCAATTTTTTGGACAAACCTTGCTTTCCCTTAAGCCTCTGAACAAAACCTCTGGTCCATTTTTTAGGTGCCATGTTGAGGGGTATGCCAGAGAGCTCACTATTAATGTACAGGGCACACTGCAGTTGAAGAAAATCCCAGTCTTCCATAATCATCTGTGTTTTGGCGCCTGATATTCTATGCTAAACAAAATAGTAATCCAATTCAGAAAATAAATATAACAACATATATTAAACTAGACAAAAAGTTTCCTGTTATGAGTACAACTCTTCCTTTGCAAAAAATATACTGAAATTTCCATCAATTGCAAAGAAAAAGGGAAAATACCTTTGTGAGATGATGCATATTACTATAGCATAAGGCACATCACAAGGGAACCCAGCAAAAAAAATCTTTTGACTAACATGGGCTTTGAACAAATGTTCGCAAAATTAGGTATTTCTTTCAGTTACATTTTTCCCAATCAACTTAAGCTAATATAACTTAACTGACAGGAAAATCAGTAGTTAATAGTTTTTCAATCATGGAAGAGTTAGTACCCAATTCATTTTGTCTGCCTGACAAAGGAACAGTTTTGAAAAGTGTGAAAAGTATTATTCTGGTAGAAGCGCTCTTCTAAGCAAATGATAAAACCTCAAATCATCTTTTAGTCTCAATTTGATGGCTATGCTAAATGAAACCTGACTTCTCAAGATCAGATAGTGGAATAAATAAAGCACAAAGATTTAAGAAAGGAGGAAGGGCTACAAGAAAAAAAAAAACACAACACAAATCAATAGGTGTAATATTTTCATTGTAAGTGACTATGCAAAAAGTGTGACAGTCATGGGAGAGGGAAAAAAGAGAAAACATTAAAAAAATGAGTTAACAGACCAGAGCTGAAATGAAAAAACATTTCTCATAAGAACCCAGCAGACCAGTAGCAGGTCCTACACTGCAAGCAGCCACTCAGCCAGTCCCATCTGAATTAAGCTGCTCCTGTCTTCCAGTGAAATGCCCACGATCACAGAAATACAGCACCAGACTGTAAGCACTAAACCCACTTGCTATATTCAATCCCACACAAGTCTTTCTGAAGGCAGCAGTCTCAGAGGGTGAAGGCTGACTCACCTTTTTTATCACATCATTGAGGAAAATGATCTCTGTCAGCTTCATTGTCAAATCGTCCTCATTGGTGCCAGACTTCAAATCGCTCACCACAGAGGGTCTGATACACAGTGGAGGCACCAGGAGCCGTGTGAGGATCAGATCTGAAGGTTTACCTGCTTGTGGGTTCATTAGAAGTAGAGGGATGTCTTCCACTGGGATTCTTTTAAACAGGTTCAATACTACCAAAGGATTCAAGTTTTCCTACAAAATCCATTGGGAAAATGGGGAGAAAAAGCCATCGTATCAAGTTCCAATGCCTCCCTCCTCCCCTTATTTTATTGATGTTCAGAAATAGCCATTTTCAAGGCAAATACAGAACTATTCATGCAAACAAAACTATGTTTTGGTTTATTTATTCTGAACCAATGTTTCTAGCATCTCAAATGTTAGCTTGCTATATATTCTTTCCTTCCATTTTTCCCCTACATCTGCATGTTTACTTCCTAGTTGTTGCTCTGTGGTCTCAAGAGTGAATGGAGACGATCTCACTGTCAATAGAGAAAGCAACTCAATATGCTACAACAAACTTACAGTACACTGTATTCATTTCATTAGTAAAAAAATCACATGATTGCAGTACTACCTAGATATTTCTCTCATCTTAGTACATCTACTGCTGTGTTTTCCATCCAAGTATGTGCCTGGAGATTGCTAAGAGCAGAAGGAAACAAAACTGAATACAATGAACAGCTAATGAAACAAATAGCAAATGAAGTCTGCTCTTTCTCAACATAAAGAACCTCTGAAGAAAAAAATGCATGCATTGGAATTAAGACCTGTCTTAGAGTAAACCTGTATGTACATGGAAACTTAATATGGACCTGTGCTTCTTCTTCCTGGTCTAGTTTATAGAAGCACAACACACTAAGAACATTACTTTATTTACAGGCAGATGATGGTGTACCAAAACATGCTAATATACTAAATTTTTCATTTTAGCAAATTAACATTATTGCACTGGATACAAACATTCTTCATCTATCTTTTGATATATAAAATTCTTGGATCATCACAAGACTTGAGCTGATACATTGCAAGGCTTTAAGGAGTTTTATTTCATGCCCAAAAAAAAGCAAAAAATGTAGGTTATAATAAAATTCACCTGAGCTCTTCCCAGTAAGGGCTCCACTTCTTTGTTATATTCAATGGCAGTTTCAAAGGACTGGAGAAAAGTAGATACTACTGGATCTACAACTTTCTTATTTGTCTTGTACTTTTCATGTATTATCTTCAACAAACCACACTTCTTCACAGTTCCTGCAAGGAATTAAATATGGATTGCCTTGGGATATTATTTCAAAACACAAAAACACAAAACACCACCAAAACTTAAGTTACAGTTCTAAAACGAGCTAAACCTTCAGTGAACATAAGAACAAATTAAAACTTTATAAGCTTTATTAACCAGCTTCCTAAATTCAGAGAACAACAAAAGGACAATCAAGTTATACCTTTTTACATGGATGGCTTGGTGTACCTACATGATAGTAGAGCCTCTGAGGCTGAAAGTAGGTGGTTTAGCCCACACCTTTAATTCAGCTTCACCTCATTCACAACAGATATTTCTAAAGTAGAAGTTCCCACACTAAAAACAGGATTAAGAAGTGCCATTTAGGTATCTTACCAGTATCTCCTGAAGTAATTTTGGAAGTGAATTATCAGAAAAATCTGATAAATATTTTCATGTCACACAGCTAACATGATTCATAAAACTTCCACAGACAAGTCCAAATGCTCAATTTGTTTCACAGAAGTGTTCTGACCCATCATGTAACTTTTCTAAATGCCTACTGTTTATGCCCCCCATGTGTAGACAGGGTACCTATGATGAAACAGCTCTACTTTTATTGAGTTGCTGAACATTTTAACAAAGAACCCACAATTTTCATGACTTAGAAGTTAAGTAATGGATTAACCATCTACTATACACCTGCAATAAACCAAGTCCTTAAACAGCAGTAGCATGTGATCAGTGTAAATGAAAAAAAAAACAAGACCTATTTGGAAAACCACATACAAACTCGTACAAAAATACTCTGCCCTGAAGAGGGAATAGTCTTAAGATAATTTAATTCAGTGATGAAAAACAATGCTCACTCAAAATTACAAATGCTATCAATGCTTTTATGTGAAGATATTCATCATTGCCAATAGCTCCCAATATTTTCAAAAACACATGAAAAGGGGTGTTTTTGTCATGACTGAAGTATCAAATATCGGTTACAACATGAAACACTACAAGCAACTAGGAAAATGTCGGTATCCACACAAATGAGGTTAACAAGGATGTGTCTGGCTCTAAAAATGCAATTACCTGGTTCTTAATGAAGGCCAGAGAGAACACCCACTAGCTATGCAATGAATAAGCATATTCAAGATTTGGATCCTATCACAGCCATCAAGGTGAAAACCACCAGAGCAGATAACTTCACAAACTGCTCATGTTGATACTCACCATTAAAGGCCCCACAGTAAGGACAAGTGTTTTTCTTTCGGCACTTCTCAGACACTTTCTTTTTCAGCCCTCTCTTCTGAAGATATGTAAGGCCAGGTCGTTTTAGGTAATCTAAAAACTGCTTTTTTTCTTCCACTGACAGCATGATGCGGCAACAGGTTTTGCAGATCATCTTAAAGGTAAGCATGTATAAACACAGTTGTTTCAGAGACACATTCAGAGATGTAACCTCTTGAACTACAGCTTAAGTTCTTCAACACAGTGCATTTCTTTGAATGAGATACCACTGTCTTGATTAGAAAATCAAATCACATATTGGAATATACATTAATCAGCCCATGAGAAAAATACAGTCAATAAGGCAAATCATTAGCTAAGCTCAGCAGGGCATTAAATCCATATAAAGCAAACAGAGCTTTGATTTACTTGGATGTTCTGAAAGCCAAATTATCCTGCATATATTTAATTCAAACTGCAGAAAAACAACAGAATTTTTCAATCTGAGATTACATAGAACATCACTAAGGCTGGTCTTTAAATACATGTATTTTACAAAAGAAAATGTACACAAACATAGGTTCCTAAAGCAACCTTATTTTGGCCTTCTCAACTACTTTCAAGCATCATCTTTACTGAAAATTTCCTTTTTTAGACCAGAAACTGACAGGAAATCATGATCATGTTTACCTGTAAGATGCCTATCACAGCTTTGAAGTACCCAACGTGAAAGCATGGTAGTTCTAAGTCAATGTACCCATAATGCCCTAAGCAGTCAGCCAGACTTTTCCCACAGGTTTCACAGGGCCGGTCTTTTTCACTGGTTCCCTTTGGGAGAAAGAGAACACACATGCACAGAAAAAAGTTAGCTGTAACTGATAGGATAGATACAAAATACAGCAGTTAAAAAACTAGTCAGGAATCCTAGTAGCAAAACCACTCCTTTTCCCCAGCATCAGAAGCACATCAATAGCATTACAGCCACTCCGACCCTTAAGAAAAATGGCTTTTACACACAGCCCCTGCTGACAACAATGACCTGGACTCAGGCAGCTCTTACAAGTTATTCACAGACTGTTACTTACAAATTGTTTACAGATTACTAAAATCTACAATGTGGTATTTTGATGACACATGCCTCTGTGTATCCCAAGAGTTTGGCAGAAAAGTAACTTACTTCCTACCTCAAGAGAATGCATTCCTGCCCACCAAAACTGTAAAAATAGTAACAGGCATTGCAACTAATAGTCTACGAAATTCAAGTAAAGACTCATTTGAACTTACTTTGGACAAACAGTATGTTTCAGTAACCCCAACCTTTTTTTAACCACTTGAGCAACTCCCCAGAAAGAAACTGGAAAACAAAAGAAAGGTCCTCACCATGCGATGGTCCAGCACTCCATACTGCAGCGGAGAGTGATGGTTGTCCTGACTATACAAATTCTTGCTGACCACTTGAATGTGAGCTTGCTGACGCATCTCTTCTGGAGATTTCATGCCAAAACAGATGTGGCTTCTAGGAGAAGAAATTTCAAATATATGTATGGGTACATATATATAGGCACATAGATATATATACATACACATGCAAAACTACTTATAATGACAAGCACACCTACATGCAAGTATCACAGAAACAACTGGGTTGAAAAAGATCTCAGAGATCACTGAACCCAACCTATAACCAAACATCACCTTGTCAATTAGAGCACAGCATTGAGTGCCACATCGGAGCTTTCCTTAAACACCTCCCCGGGCAGACCATTCAATGCTTAACCATCCCTTCTGTGAAAAAGTTCTCCCTCATTCCCAATCTAAACTTATTCTAGTGCAATTTAAGGCACTCTCATCCAGTCACTGGTTGCCTGGGAGAAGAAAGCAATTCCTAGCCGGCGACAGCCTCCTTTCAGGTGGCCTTAGAAAAGAGAAACTCTGCCCTAAGCCTCCTCTTCTCCAAGCTGAACACCACAGCTCCCTCAGACGCTCCCCCCGAGGGCTGGTGCTCTTTCAGCAGCCTCGCTGCCCTTCTTAGGGCCCCAAAGCATTCTAAAACAAGGCAAAGGTAGCTAGGTTGAGTCAAAACATTGCTGAAACAGGATCTTTTCAAATAACTGTAAAAAATAAAACTGTTTTACGGTGAGTTAGTGGTTTTTATCTGAGGGACTTATCGACCTTCCTGGGCAACCTCCTAGCTAGACACAGGCACAGTCACCCATGTGGGAGAGCCCAGCCTGTGGCAGCGCTCCGATGAGCGGAGCAGCCGGGTCACGAGCTGCCCACCGCGGCCCTCCACGCCAACATTCTGCCAGCTCCAGCGGTTCTGTCCCCCACAGCTCTGCCGCTCCCCGCCACAGCCCGCGGGCACCGCACGATCCCACTCACATTTTCTTGGCCACATCGGTCTCCCTGAACTGCTCCTTCACCATCGCGGCGGCTGCAGCGGGGCCCGGGCGGCTGCACGCGGGGCCTGGGCCGGGGCGGTCAGCGCGGCCTCCGCCCGCAGCGCCCCCTGCCGGCACCGGGGGACACCTCCCCGGAGGAAACCTCCGCAGGCGCTTCGGCACTCAGTGCGCAGCGAAGAAACTGCTCCCCGTGTTCAAGGGGAACTTCCCGAGCATCGCCGGCACACCGCCCCTTGGCCTATTAGCCAGCACCACGGAGCCGAGCCCAGCCCCGCTCTCTGACACCCCTCCTTTTCTATACACACGAATGAGGCTCTCTGTCAGCCATCTCTTCCCGAGGCTAAAAAAGCCCAACTCCCGGATCTCCAAGCAACTCCCCAGCCAGGCTGCGCCGCCACATTCAGTCCGCGGTTCTGCGTGTCCCCACAGCAGCCCTGGGTCACCAGCGGCGGGACCCCCTGCGCGCACGGGCCGACAACAGGGACAGCGCACAGCGGGGCTGAGCTCGGCCAAAAGCGCTAGGCAGCGGACAGGAAACCTAGCCCATCCCCATCAGAACATGAAGCACTTCCTGCAGCCGCTTTTATAAAGCACACGAAAACCACGCCCATCGCTATTTCGGGCCAGGACCGACGCTGAAAAGGGCGGCGCCACGCTCAGTTCCACCACTAGTGGAAGCACGTCTGTGCCTCCTTATAATTGGCCTGGGAGGGGCGTCGATCTCTTTCTCTTCCGGTCGCAGGAACGGCAGCGGCAGCCATGGTGAGTGCCTGGTTTGAGCCGCGCCATCCGCCCTGTACCGGCGCCATCCGTGCCTTGCCGCGCCCTCACACCGCCGCGCTCTGCCGGCCCGGCCCGCCCGCACCCGCCCGCGGGGGTATGGCGGATACCGAGCCCCGGCTTTTGTGGCTGGGCCGCCGCGCGTCTGTGCCTGCCGGCAGCAGTGAGCTGCGGGGTGAGGGCGGTGCTGCGGGTTGGGCCGCTCCGTGTCCGTACTCTAAAAGTGAGGCACCCGTGTGCTGCCGCTCTGTGCGGGCTGCCGTGTGTCATATCCGCTGTTATCGCGGCTGTTCCTCTCTGGAAGCCTTGTGGAAGCAGTGATGTGCGGGGTTTTTAGAGAAACTTCTACATTGTGTCAGGAACATAGCCGGCAGCTCGAGGGAGCTGATCTCTTTTCGCAGCCGTGGTGCGGCTGTACCTGGAGAGGAATGTCCAGTTTTGGGCTCCTGAGTCCAGGACAGACATGAAGCTCCTGGTGTGGTTCCAGTGGAAGGGGACTGGAGCATTTCTCTTGCGAGGAAAGGCTGATAAAGCTGAACGTCTTCAGCTCGGGAAGAGGTGATAGAAAAGCCGCTTTATCAGTGTTTGGAGGGGGGTATCAGAGGATGCAGCCAGGCTCTGCTTATTGGTGCCAGGCAGTAGCACAGGTAATTTGACAGTGAGGATTAAGAGGAGCTTCTTTACTGTTGCAGTGCATGGTCAATCATTCTGTTCTATATCGTTACTTCTCTTTCACCCTGTGCTTTACCCCCACCCACTTCATGTCCTTACTTTGAAGTCCGGTGCTAACACACCAAGTGCTATGCTGAGTGTGTCATTTACTGAAAAAACTGGCTAAGCTTTTCTGGACCTACTGACCTGTTTTTCTTTTCAAGCAAGAACATCCAGGAATCTTAGGCGCTCCCTTGTGCTTAGAGGTGGGAAGCCATAGAGGCAGTAACATATGGGCTTAGGAGGAAGGTTCTGTTGTATTGGCAGAGTACTTGGGATTGAAATCCATGTCTTTTACTAAAAGCTGCGTCAGCTTTTCATGGTAGTGAAGGTGTGTCTGTTGTTGGGCTGTTTGGACACTGGGGATGAGTTTGTCAGTTTCTCACTGTATTACTTCAAGGTGTTTTCTGTGGTCCAAGACAAGCCCACTTACATTGTGAGGTCACTGTCAATATCTGAGGCGCCTAAACATTGTAGTACCCTGCATTATTTATGCTCATGTTCAGCTTCTGTTGCATTTGTAGCTATTGTTTTGTTTTATTGAATGTTTTCTCTTGCAGAATGACACAGTGACCATCCGAACCAGGAAGTTCATGACCAACAGACTTCTGCAGCGCAAGCAGATGGTAAAAGACTACAGAAAATTGCATTTATTTTTTTGGTGGTTCTGGGCCGGAAGAAGGTTTAGCTGCTATAAATATGGGGCCCTTAAAATCTCTGGAGTTCTTAAATAAGGAATTGTAAGAGCGTATGAGTTTAAATGCGTTGATGTATGCTTAAGGTAAATTGTGATGGTGGAGTTGTACCAGCTTGTGACTGGATGTTGAGGAAAATTTCTGCACCAAAAGGATTATTAAGCATTGGAGTAGGCTGCTCTGGGAAATGGTTAAGACATCCTCTCTGGAGGTATTTAAATGACATGTAGATGTAGCGCTTGAGAACATGGCTTAGTAACATTGAGACAGGTTTGGATCTATTGTTGGATTTAATGCTTTTAAAGGTATTTTTCCATTGAAATGACTCAGTGAAGCAAGAAACTTCTGAATGCTTTTGTGTCAAATGAATTATAGCTTGTGCTCCTCAAGTGTCTTAGTTTAAATGCTGACCTCATGGTGTGATTGTAGCACCTGGTGGGGCTGTGTACTGGACATGGACCTTTAATCAACTTGTTTAAATTCTTTCTTAGGTCATTGATGTTCTTCATCCTGGAAAGGCCACAGTCCCCAAAACAGAAATCAGGGAAAAGCTGGCAAAAATGTACAAGACAACCCCTGATGTAATTTTCGTCTTCGGCTTCAGAACTCACTTTGGTGGTGGCAAGACAACTGGTTTTGGCATGATCTATGATTCCCTGGACTATGCAAAGAAAAACGAACCCAAGCACAGGCTTGCCAGGGTATGTTGTTTTCTCTTGTCTTGAAAACAGGATTTGCATGCGTAAAAACTCAGGTTTTGTTAAGTACAGTTGTATGAGAGCTCCTAAAATAGCACACGTTAACTTCTGCATTTGCAAAATAGGCTAAGTGCGTTTTTATTCTCCATTGCTAGGGAATTGGGAAGGCAAAATTGATAATACCAGAGGTGTTTAGCAGTAACTTTTAACAAAGCTTTTTTTGGAGTATAAAATAAGCATAAGAAAAGGGGCTGATCCATGTGCCTCTTCAATGTTTATGTTCTACCTTGAATCATTCATTAGTTAATGATCTGGCTACTTAGTTAATATTTCAAATGTAAGCTGTATTTGAACATTTCAGAAATCATAGAACTTTTCAAGAGTTGTTAGTAGAGAAACAATGTTAAAAGCAACTTTCAACTGTTTTTACTAGCACGGCTTGTATGAAAAGAAGAAGACTTCCAGGAAGCAGCGAAAAGAGCGTAAGAACAGGATGAAGAAAGTCAGGGGCACAGCCAAGGCAAATGTTGGTGCTGGCAAGAAGGTAGGATGAGAATATCTTTTAAGCTAGAGTGAACATATGCCTTTGAAATGTTAATTATGAATTCTTCAACAAAATAACATTGTTTTTCTTCCGTTTTTTCACCTGTTCTACTGGATAACAGAAGGTAAACTCTGTGTTGTATAGCTTGTCATCAGCTCAGTAGCTTAGTTTTGCTCCTCACTGCTGCCAGCCTAGCTGATATGACATGAAACAATGCTTCCTAAATTACTCTTTCCTATGTGTCACTGTTAAACTTCATAAATCTAACAGTGTTGCTCTAATCACATAACTCAGTCTCGCAATACACACTTGAGATTATCTTAACACTTGTTAATCAGGCTGCCTAAACCCCTAATGCTTACTCCACCCAGTTACTGTTGGTATGGTGTTCCTTACCCAGGTAAGTTTGTTAAGGATGTGTGGTGTAGGCAGTGAAGACAGTGTGTAAGAAAGATAAGGTAGAATGCCTTGGGGTTTGAGGGGCTGATGCCCAAGGTACTGGAGCCTTCCTCTGCTGAGGCTAGACTGATAGAGCCCCCTGGGCTGTGGCTGTGACCTCATAAAGGCAGGTTAGGGGGAGGCAGACTTCTTCTATCAGGAAACAGAACCAAATCTGAGGAATAGGTTGGGTGGGAAGCCAGTCACTTTCCCTCACAGTGTTCTGTCTTCTGATAAAAATTAAATAAGCTGTGCAGGCAAGTGAGTTTTTTTCAGGTGTTTTAGCAAGGGGAGAGAGGGTAATGGGTTGTGATGCTTAGTTCTGTAGCTGTGAAAATACCTTGATATCTTGAACTGTAGTAATCTTCACTTTTGCTTTTTTCCTACTTTCTTGGAACTCTCCATCAGAAATGAAGTATCTGCAGGTACTGGAAATGAGCATGGATTTGGTGCCTGAATTACACATCACTGAAATGTGTCTGTTGTTTTAATGGAAGCACTGTACTGCCTTGTATGCATGTTTGATTTGAACTTACATCTGTCATGTGAGGGTTCACTTAATGACATAATGAATTTTATTTGTGTGACATGGAAGTAAAATTTGGCTTCTAGCAAACCAGACCTTTTGAAATTAGTGAATCAGCTTTATAATAGTGAGAATAAATCCAAGTAACTCCATGTTGTTGACTTGAGACATTGGATCAGTCACCACAGGATCTGATTCAAAGTAGTACAGTGCACTTGCATGTGTAACTTGCCCATTGTGTGAAAGTAGTGGTGTACGTGAAAGCTGAGTCACATCACACCTGGTACGTTTGAGATGGTGCTTGGAAATGGCACAGTTGTCAGCATTAAACTTTATTTAACTATTGCCCAGCAGTATTCCAAGTTAACACACAAATTACAGTGGAATTGGAAATCTCAGTGAAATTACATTTTGTAGTTAGTGGATGTGAAGTTCTTGTTACCCCTGGATGGGAAGGAACAAGTGTTACTGACAGTTAGTAGATCAGGGAACTACTCTGCTGGAAAATATTAGGAGCTTTTTTCCTTTGTGCTTTAATGCTGTTTTAATCATGAAGTCCTACAATGGTTTGTGGCACAAAATTAGCATTTGATATAGTAGTAACACCTAATGTTACTACTAGTAGTAAAACCTAATGTTACACACTTGTGTCAGTGCCAAAGGAGCCATTTCATATTGCACCAGTCCCAGTAGTATGGAGGAACTTCCTCCTTTTAAGATGTTTGCACCTGAAGGTAGCTGGTTTTGAGTGTTAATTATAAGTGAACAAATGACTCACTTGAATTATTAATGGTGTCCAGTTCATAGAAGCTCCTAAGGCATATCAGCAGTTCAGAAAGTGAAGGCAAAGATCATGCCTTGTAGTAGGTACATGGGAGATGTGACTTCTGTATCAAGTGCTTGTCAAACCAACGTGTAGTCTTAGTAGTAGGCAAACTGTGCTTTTGATTAGAGATATTTTGATGTCTTTTAAAATGATCTTTCAGTTGATGAGTATGCATGGGTTAGATTTGACTTGTTTACCAGATTTGCTAATCTTTATGTTGTCACTTAAGATGAATTATTTTGTGCACTTCCCAAACAACGCACTTGAACAGAATTCTGTGCTGCATTATACAAAACCATTTGTGAAATACACTAAGCTTTGTCTTCAGAAATGCATGTTCAGAGATCATGATGTGGTATGGTTCATCATCCTTATCACAGCTGTGTGGAAGAATTTTTAATAGGAGCCCTGGAACACATTTCTGAGTCCACCTACAGAATCTGTGAGAATTATTTTACCTTGTAAATGTGTCACTACTTGATTCTGAGAAATATTTAGGCAAGTGTATATTCTAAAAGTTACATATGATGTAGTCATGAAAAAATCAGCCATAACTATGCTGATGTCTTGTTAAGTTTTCTTTGATGCTTCTTTTCACTTCTCACTCCTTTAGCATTCCCATTCTTTTTTCCCTGCAGTTTCAAGAGAAGTATTTTCAAATATTTTGTGTTACTTAATACATCCTGTGGCTCTAGAGCTGGCTGAGCTTGCTAAAATTGGGAACAAGAATATGTGGATGTGCTTCACCTGGTCTTTGCATTTAAAATAGTGATACTGAAATGCAAAATAATCTCCTCCCTCCCTTTAATGTCACAGCTGTAGCTGTGACAGCCTTTGACAAGGTGGGGCTGTCAGACAGGACTGTGGATGGGTAAGCACTTAAAAGCCATTGTAGCCTGTAGGTGTAATTGGACAGGCAGTTGCATTCTGAGCATTAGTTAAACTCTAAATAGCTGTTGAGTTTAAGGGAGTGAGTGAAATCTGTGTCTTCTGTCTCTGCAGTAGTCACAACTTCGAGGGTTTCCTATCACATTTTAATGTGGTTAATTGAAAACAGTACATGAATGTCAGTAAAAACCCTCAAAGCTCAGTTTTCTACAGTAGTAGAATTTAGATAAAATTCTTACTAATTGATGCTTTCTCTTTTTCAGTAAATGAACATTCTTCAGGTGGACAACAGATAACAGGTATGCCTTCAGAATGCTTTGTAAGGGTAGCCATTCAGCAGTGCAGTCATTATGATAACAACTCTGAGGTTTATTTTTGTGGTACCTGTGCAGGCATAGAACCCAGTGCAAGAGTTCAAGGCTAAGAATATTTACAAACCACTTTTGCACTTAATGCTGAGTTGGTATCTTATGTGACTTGACTTGCATGAAATACCTGATCAGTATAAAGACTGAAACAATACAGTAGGTACTTCAGATTTACTGTTACCAAAGTTGCTGATTGTTTAGTGTTACTGTTTTTCATTTTTAGGTATGCTAAAGAGGATAGATGTTTGAGTTTTATTGTCTAAAAGAGATTGAAGTAGCATGATGCCTATTTTTGGAATAGATGTATGTTGTTTGCTTACAGGTACTCGTTTTGAGGTAAATACTTACAAACAGGATGCTCTTACAGACAAGTCAGGCTACATTTTTATATCTTTGCTGCAGGAACCTAGGTGCTGTGGTCAATAACTGCTCCAGAAAAGACTGGTTTTATTACAAATGGTCTGAGTGACTCAGTTGGAAGGAACTTAAACATTAAACAGTCTGTCTGGGAGCTGATATAGTGAGTGTAATGTCTTAAACAGAAATCTGTCAAAGCAGTTGTAGCTTGTTGATCTCTTCTGCAAAATTGCTATAATTTAGGCTCATTTATTGCCATGGCAGTGCTGGGAAATTTTGAGCTTTATGCTCTTACAAGAAGAGCAATGTGGTTCACCTTACTTATTTGGGAAACAGTCTTTCAGGCTTTATAAAAGCACAAGTGTAAAAGTTGTTTTTATTGTGTGTTAGTGATCTGTTTTTTTCCTTTACAGGCAGCATCATTCTATGAAGAAATAGAGAATGAATAACTCTGGAAAGCAGAGGATGCTCATCTGAATTTAACATCAATAAAATCTGTCAATAAAATACTGGTTTGCCTTTTGATTCAAAAGCTACCATTTTGTAATGTTTGAGAAATTCAGTATAGGTGTATGGTTTGCACTGGATTAAAATCTGTTCATAATTAAACAAGTCTTGTTTTGAGTATCAATTTAAAGTGAACCACGGCATCCTACAGGTAGTAGTAGGAGCTAATTCCAAGCAGGCAGTGTTGGAGGTAGGCATGCTCTTGTTCAAATGGTATTTGCAAAGTCCTTTTGTTTGGCTGCCTGTTTTATATAGACCTCTAGAACACAGAGCAAGGGAGAACCAAACATGCACACAGAGACGCTCAGAGCTGCCTACTTCCACAGTTGATTTTGGCTAATGAAGGCATTAGGAAGGATTTGTCTTGTGATCCTGAGTTATCAGGACAGGCTCTGCTGTCTGTTTCTGGCCTGCAAGCTGTGTGTCAGCTTAATTCTTCTAATAGCGCCTAATTTTTGATCTGATAGTGTTACAAGAGCCATTTAAGATAGAAGTGTGGGCAGTGTGGTGTGCAGGTATTTTGAGGAGTATGGAAAGCAGAAATTCTGTACTTTAAGTAGGACTGAAACAGACTGGGCAGCTCTAGCAACTGTGTTGAATAAGGCTCTGACATTTTACCTAAATGCATTGGTTTTGAGTTGCACTACCTTTTTACTGGGCAGCACATTGTCAAACAGGTAAAGTGCTTTCAGTGTTTGAGGGAGAAAACCAGGGCTACCACAGCTAAGAGCTGTTAAAGGGTTTGAAAGGGGATGTTGTACAGGATGTGCTGAGTATAGATGAAGCACTTGATGCCTCTTGTAGTACCTTCAGTTCAAGTCTTGAGCTGGTGGGGTTGCTGTCTGTGTTCAGCAGCATCACACTGTTAGCTGTACAGCTCATACAGCTGTGGTGCTGTATGCAGTAACCCTTTCCCATATATAATGCTCAGCATGAGAGGAGAGAGAAGTGACACTGTTTAGTGTGATTGAACAATCACTAGGGGGTGGTGTGAACACAGCAATACAAATACAAGGAAGACACCCAGCAATTTTTCATAGAATAGGCTGAAAGGAGGCCAAATTGTCCCCTGCCAAAGAGGTCAATTTCTTTGAAGACAGGCATTAAAAATAGTTGTGTGAAGGAGCTGGGAAGTCAAGTGATATGCTTGTTTCACTCTTGGTATGAATTCAATGGAAACCATCTGTTTCAGTGAAGACTGTAGAGTTAGTGTTTTCCAAGTGTTTACTACTTGAAAGCTCTAGTCTGCTGGCACAAATTCTAGTTGCTCTTTTCAGAAGCCTCCTTACCTTAATGCTATGCAATCAAGAAAGGATCTGTAAATAAGTGCTTGCATAAAGGTATGTGGCACAGTGCCTTGTGTGGGATTGATGTTTTGAGTTTACATAGTTAACAGTACTGTTCTGGGGGTAATGTCTGCCTCCAGAAGAAATTGTTTCTGGAATTTGAGTACTGAAGGTTTTCTTTCTCAGCTTTGTAATGTCTTAACATTTTATTTAATACAGATTTGTTTATGTGGGTAGTACAGTAACACTGCAAAGCAGATGGATTGAAATGGTTACAGCTTGGTGCCATATTATTGCAATCATCGTGCTTCAGCAGTTGTGGGTTTGATCTGCCAGTGTTTGCTTCTGCACTCCAGTCTAAGCAAGGTGTAGCTTGAGGTGAGGTGAGCAAGGTGAGGTTTTCTGTAATTCAGTGGTTTAATGCACATGTCATGCTGTGAACACTAGGTTAATCCCCTTTCCTGTGGGAGGTAAAACAATTAAGTGGAACTGGAGTGTTTTTTCCCTACTGTGTGTGGAAGGAACCCTTTTATTTCCTGCTGAACTTGGCACATCCCATCATTTAGAGATAGTAGCTTTGTCACTGTTGCCTGCTTGGCCTGGCCCTCATATTTTAGGATCCCAATTTTATCTATTTAACGACAGTCTGGAATCTGGATTAGAAGATGAAGGAATTTTGGAGAACAACTTCTAAATTAATCAGGTGGCAAGCAATCTCAAATTTATATATGTGGAAAGACTTGTAATCACTGTTTACAATGGCCAGGGCTTGTTGGAGTTGCACACACAGAAAATGTTGGTGTTTTCCTGTAGGAAGGAATCAAAATTGTATAGCAGTAGAGATTATGGTCCTGGCTGCAGAGAAAAAGAGCGCTTTGATAAGGGTAAAATTTGGCACCACCTGGGTGCAGTGAGGTGGTTTTTTCTAGGGACCAGCTTGTAACAAGTTTGACAAGAAATACTGAAGGGAAGAAATGAAGCTGACCAACAGTGGCTTGAAATAAATGAGGCATAGTGTGCTTTGAGAAGACTGCAGTCCCAACAGTCAGCTGAATGAGCAATGTGAGTTCTTTCCATTGACAGAAAATGTGTCATTTAAGGACTGAAGTATATAGGTCACTATCAAATCTGTTTGCAGCAGTCAGAAGAAATTAACTTGCTAATATTATTTTCGTCAGTTCCTATAAAAAATTCATTTTAATGTCATTGGTTTCTTACAGAAAGGAAATAGAACGTCCAGTAACAGCTATTGATGATACTAGATTAATATAATAAGTTTGAAATATCTGTTGTGAATATTTCCTGCTCATGTGTTTCTATTTGAGCAAAACAAGATCTAGTGAACCTTTTTTTGGATGGGGTTTTTGGTACTGCTAAGAGATGAGATAAAAGTAGTTATTTTTTGTATGAATGCTGGTCAAATTGCATCTGAGCAGGTAAATTGTCTGATAAGTAAACTTTCACAAATCAGTGTCAGGAGTAGGCACATCTAAGTATATTCATGTCTTTGGACACTTTTATTATGAAGGGATTAAATGGAAACTTGAGTTTGTTGCTAACATTTTTGAATTCTTGTTACGTCTTAAAAATATATGCTGGGAAATTTCGTCCACATCTTGAATACCATAAATTTCCTCTTAATTTATTCCTCTCTGTAAGGACTGTGGCTAATGAAGCAGCTGCAGAAATGACTAAAAGACATCCTGTGTGGTAACCGTGATTCCTACAGCTGGCCATTGGCAGCCAGTGCTTCTGACAGAGCTCCATCTTCTTTCTGTGGCTGCTGTTCATACACAGATCTTAGGCAAAGTCCAGCAATGTGCTGGGGCAGAGGGTTCAGAGCACCTGTGCCTTCTCCTAACATTGTAGTTGTTGCACAACCAGCCAAAACGATGAGTGCAGTGCTTCACTGGGGTGGATGATAACAGTTTGTACTTGTGTTCACTGGGTTAAAATACAGCTGTTATTTAATGAAGCTGGCCAGGCTGCACACTGACCCCCATTAGGAGAAACATGCTTCGCTGCCTTTCATGATGATCTGATTTGATTGTACTGGAGCTGCTACCCTGCTATCATTTTCTGTCAATTTTTACTAGCCTGTTTGTTAAGCCAGGCATCATTTGTGTTGATTTGATAACAGGTTTCAATCTCTGATAATAAAACTTTTCTGTGACAGATGACCTCAGATCTATATCTCCTGCACAGTGCTGGCTGTAAGTAGAAAATTGGGACTGACATTTTGCTTTTTCAATGTTTTCTGTCTGGTTTAACACCCAATGTAAAAATAACAATCAAAACAGCTTAATGCTTTTAAATTAAAAGAGTGGAAACAGTTGAATTCCTTAAATGTTGGTCAATAGTTCTTGCATAGCTTGTTTCCCTGTTCTCTTCATACTGTGATGGATCCTGCCACAGACAAGAGGTGAAATTAAGTTTTTGTTTTGTTTTTTCAGGCAAGTAGAAAGATGTCAGAAAATATGAGAGCTGAGAGATTTTATGTTTGAAGTATTTATTTTAATTGATCAATTCCAGTTATTGTAGAGAGGTTGATTGAGGCCCTACTTCAGGGCATTACAAAAGGAAAAAATCATGTAGGGACCTAGGACTGGGAGAGGCTGCTTCCTATTCACACACTAATACTAAACTTGTATGTTTTTGAGGAGTTAATTAAACTGAGGATTATTCCTAGCATTGAACTGCACCATGCTTGTAAAAAAACAAGCACTGAAGGACTGTACTCATGCATAAACCACAGAAAACAGAGTGAAATTGAATTGTCCAGAGTCAAAGAAATGCTGAAAAATAAACATCTGTCATTAAACACTAAGTGCAATATGCATTTTTTTTTCATTTTTATTAAACGTGAAAATCTTCGTTTGTGTTAATGCCTATTAATTGCCTCTTGTCACTCTGACTTGTGCTTTTGAAAAAAAATAATCTCCCCTCAGCATGGTGAATATTTTGGTTTGACAGTGTTTTGGCTCCTGGCAATACTTTGCTGGTATGAAGTGTCTGATGACCTGGGTGAAAGCCTCAGTGTAAGAGTAAAAAATGTTTCACAGGAGCTTTAACATGGTGTGCTGCACAGACAGAGGGGGGGAGCCTCCTTAGAAAACCCTGTCCTGCTGAAGACAAGTGAGGCGCTCCTACAGACCTGGCAGGATGTCACTGGATGACCTTACAATTCCCTGGGCAATGCCCTTCATATCTGCTTTAAGGGCAGCCCTGACTCAGTCAGATCATTGGACAGAATGATAATTGTAGTTCCCTTCCAACTGAAATAGCCTATTCTATGTATTTGTACAGAAGTATATTTGCACTTATGCCTTTAAAAGAGTGAGGTACTTAAAATAATCCTGCTACTTTATTCCTCTGTGCTGTGTGTGAAGTGGGAACACTGGAACATTCCAGACTTACTGTGTGGGGATGAACTCTTGTCAGTGATGATAGATAAACATAATTTTGTACCCTTTTAGTCTCACAACTGAGCCGTTCCCATATCTGGCTGCCTAACTAGGGGCATGCTTCTCTAAGGTTTATAACTTGGATCCCCATGTTCAGTAGCAAAGTTCATTGGCCCATAGCATAAACACCTTGTCCTTTAAATACTTTGTGTGATTACTTCTGATTTTCATGTTTTAGAAGTGGGGAAGCTAGTTAGTTCTTCAATCTTTGATCTTTTTCTGTGCCCTTAAAGACTCCTGAGGTTTCTTTAACCTACAAGCCTGCTTAGCCAAGAGAATATCTTGTCTCTGTTCAAGCTGCCTGTTGCATATGGACCCAGTGGCTTTTTGTTTCTTTTATTTGTTCTGCCTGCAGGTGCTTTTTCTATCTTTATGTTCCCATAGACCCTGTAAGAAGGATAATAATCACAAAGTTCATACAAAGCAATTTATTTATCACTCTCTTTCCTAGTGGTTCATCAGTGCTCCACTGGAACTCCTGTGGGTACAAGTGCCAAAAAAACCTGGCAGAAATGTGAGGGTGCTGTCTGCAGGGTGAAGGGAAGTTTGCAAAGCATTTTATATTGCTGTTATGTGGATGAAAGGGGATAGACTTCCCACGTGTATCAAGATTCTACACTTCTTCAGTCCTACATTATAACTGTAATATTTAGCAAAGATACAAAATAATTTCTTTTGTAGTGAATCTTCTCTTGCTTAGTTCAGCTTAGTTCTCCCAGATTTTTTTTTTAATTTTCTTTTTTTTTAATTGTTTTACCGCTTAAGTAGCTATCTTGGGATATGAAGTGCAGGAGCATGTACAAAATTTTTTCATGGACCTTGCTGAGTAATCAAAATGTTTTTATCCAGCCATTTTTAATCTATGCAAACTTCAAGAGCAAATATCTTGCTTTTTAGTAAAGGCACATACAAGAAGACAACTAGATTCAGAAAGGGATTGTGCAAGTAATCCTTTAGCCAGCAGAGGACTGTAGAACCACGTATCACACAGTTATGCAAAAATGTTCCATCACAAAGAGTAGGAGAAAAACCTATGTACCAAACTATGAAGTCAAGATAGTCTTTTAAATATGGTAAAATACTGAAAAGGGAAGGCTCTTTTCATTGTTTGTTTCTTATTAAGGAATTTAATTTGCCTCAGGTTCCCCTTGTCGATGAAAATCTATGGGAGTTTTGTTTACATTTTGGAAGCACATTGCCAAGAATAGTACTTCATATGGTAAGTATACTGAACCTTTTGGGGGAATGACAACACTACAGAAATGATGGTGCATTCCCTAAAGGAAAACATACTTCATTTGTAATGAACATTATGTCTGCAGAAACTAATGGCACAACCTCCTATTCAGCTTATGTAAAATAAAACAGGCCCATATGTTGCTGCTTTTAGGGTTTGGGTGTTTAAATTAAATGTTGTTTAATGAATATTCAAGTCCATTTGCTCAGAAGTTGTGCACAGCGTAGCGCATTTTTCCTCTGTCTTTGGTCTTACCTAGAGTACTAAGCCATTGCAAGAGGATGCTAAAGCTGAGGCATCTGTTTCTAACTAAAACTTGGGTATTTAAAACACCAGAGCAGATGAGAGGGTGAAGAAAGACATACAGTAAGAGGATCATATTATTTTTTTGTTTTGTAATTAAGACTGAGAACGGCACCCTCTAAGAAATGGGAGCATTGACTGTGCTATTACAGCAGCTGCAGTTTGGGTGTGATAATGTGGCATACTCCCTCCCTCCCACTTCCCACAGGGCTTCATTCAGCTTCTCCTGTATGTGTGGGCAGGCAGTGCCTGAGCTGTGCTGGGATGCTCAGCAAGGTGTTTTTGGGCAGGGCCATTGGTGTCTGTGTGTGTGGGGCTTTGGGGCTCCAGGTCTCCACGCCTGGGGTGGGCAGGTTAGACAGAG
The DNA here is from genome assembly GCF_028769735.1 of Zonotrichia leucophrys gambelii. Taxonomy (NCBI): domain Eukaryota; kingdom Metazoa; phylum Chordata; class Aves; order Passeriformes; family Passerellidae; genus Zonotrichia; species Zonotrichia leucophrys. Next base: position 22,955,208 of record NC_088176.1, read on the forward strand.
GCATTCCATAAACCTGGGGTTCCCATACTGGCAGTAACAAGGTCCCACCTTGGATCATCTATCCCCTGCCCAAAGTCAAGGAGAAATATTAATAGTCTGGACGAATTCCTCTGGAAGCCAGACCTGTCCTTTTGACTGCCCCAAAATACACTGAGCATTTATCATGAAAGGTGAGCAGTTCCTGTGGGTTGGGAAGGGACAATGGCTATAAAGGGGTGGCTGAGTTCACTCTCATTGTGCAGTTACTTGCTTCTATTTAATCGATTTTTTAATTCATGGTGGCACTCCTGGATATGTTTAAATTAATATCTTTTCAGGAAAATTTCTCAAGAAGACAAAAAGTGAAATAGATCCTTAAATGTTTTCATGAACTTTATCTCTGAGTCCAGAAATTGACAGCGCTATGCTCTTTTTTTTAATGGCATGGAAAAAATCTCATTAGAAGACAGCTGGAATGTAAACACAAATCACAATAATTGGCTTTTATGTATTTTCATGAGGGTTCTTCAGATGCTTGTTTTTACTGCACAAGTGCAATATTGTAGATATACAGTGAAGCCCTCTTCAGAGAATAATTGATACATGGATAAAATACTTAAAAACATTCCCTAATGCTGTAAATCTAAATGAAGGCTGAGAAAAACAAATACACAAACTCTCAAATTCTTTAAAATTATGTTATTTCCTACATCTTCCCCAGCCTAAGGAATTCCAAGGTCTCCTCTGAGCTGGGCTGTTAAGCATTAGTGCAAAAGAAAACAAGAAATTACCTGTCCAAGGAGGTGTCACCTGAAGATATTTAACCAGTTCTGGGCATGTCTGTACACAAAACTTCACCACATGTCTCTTTTAGTGTGTTTGTTAGGGATCTTCAATTAGAAAAAGAAATCTCTACATAGATTACAAAAAACTGAAGTTAACAATACCATCACTTGTCTGCATTGAGAGTTTCTGAGACGAGCCATACTTTAATTTCTGTTTAATTTCTAATTTCAACAGGAAATTACTCTGTTCTGGCTACTGCACAATAAGCAGTGAGACACAGTTCTACTTTGAAATACTGATTTTATTTAGCATCTCAATTCTGAAGTACATAGAAGTATATTTGAACTACATAGAAGAATATCTCCTTCATTTAAAAACTTGATATGGTACTAGGCTAAGTAGGCTAAGTACTTACTTTTAAAATGCATTTATATGTTAAATATTTTTAATACAGTCTTTCTATGTATATTCAGTGAGTATGTTGAGTCACTGTATTGAACGAGTTCTTTTTGATTTTGGCAATTGTTGTCTTTGGAGCCAACCCAGGACCACAAAGGGAAATTAACTGTCCCAGGTTTATTATCAGTGGGACTGTTCAGTGGTTGCCATCAGCTGCTATCTTCTAAACCCTCTATGTGCACAGGGCTAGCCAAGAATCCCCAGAATGCTGGGATGTTTTTTGACCCAAACTGCACTGCAGGTGAGTATATGTGTGCATGCTGAAATTTCAGGTGATCTGCTCCTTTTAGCAGTAAGATAAATACAGTCTAGGTATATGTAGGATAAATATAGTCTGGGCCATTTTATATTAGATTGATAGGATCAGGAAGTACACATGGCCTGAAATCACTAGCAAACAGCTTGCCAAGTTGTCAGTGTCTGTTTGACTTCAAGTCTCTAGACCCCTCTACCCTACACCATCCTGGTGAATTCAGATTCAGGATTTAACTGACAATTTCCATTTAGTTTTCTCATGTTCCTTCTTTTGAAGGACTCCCACCCTTCACCAGCTACAATCTGTTAAAATTGCAGAGCAAAATATTCTCCAAACACCAGGAAAATTTGAGAGACTTGACTTTTTTTTTTCTTCTTCTCCTATCCTGCTTTAAAACAGACTGTCTCTTTCTTCCTCACCTTTCTTCTTGTCAGCTATAGTAAACACAAACTGTCCCTAAGGAGAAAACAAACACTTGCTGTGGTATGCAAACACTCCATGACTTCATGACATCAGTGCTAACATGGCTTGTTTCAGCACCAATTTAAAACTCTTTCTACTGCACCTTATGTCATCTCTTCCTGGCTATCTATCCAGCTTCTTGCAGGTTTGTCACATTAATCTGGCACCCACCCCTTTGAATGCTAAATGCATTATCCCCCCTTTCTACAGTAGTCTGCATGTTAAAACATTGAAATTTTTCTGCATCCTCCTTTGCTCCATAGGAAAGATGAAAGAGGCCGTGGAGAACAATTGTACATCATGGATCTAGCCCTCAGGATAGCGATGGTACTGATGACAACCTGTCAAAATGCGGAACTTGTGGTGTTGTTTGGATGAAAGAGAGAATGCAAATGAGGGATAAGGAGAAAATAAAAGCTTCAGGATAGGCAAGGGGGATTTTCCAGCAACAGAATAGCAAACACTGTCAGAGCACTTGTGATTACAAGTCATATAGCCTCCACAGTTGGGAGCCTGAAATGTCTCCTCCTCATTTACACTTCTTCCCAAAGACTTTGTAATGCCTGAAAGAAAATAAACCTAGACAGATTCCACAAGCTACAGAAGGAAAATTTGCTTTTAAAAGTCTTAGAAAAGACTCTTGGACCCTGTTGTGTACTACCTGCCAGGAACTCTCCGGTGTAGACTACGAAAGCTTATGAATTTCCAAGATGTTTGGGTTTCTATACATGGCAAATTCACATTATAAAAAAATTAAATAGATTGGTAAAGAGGTGTAACACCTTCATGTTGGTGCTCTCACTTGCTTTCACATCAACTTCTAACAAGTTATTTTTGCTAGATTAGACACCTAAATCAACACTGTTTTCTATAATAACTGTGACCTTTAGGACTGTAACTGACAGTAGTATTAAGGCTATAGCTGACTGCTTTTGAAGACTAAAAGATACAATAACGCCTAAATTTGTTACATGTGTTTCCATGCTTCACTGTAGACAAGAACAAATATCCTGGAAAATCTATTCTGTTTTCTGATATACTGTCAGTAATTCTGCTATGTCTGAAGAAACTCATTCCCTCAGATCACTTGGGTGTTCTGAGGGAGGGAAGAATTCTGTTTCCCACACAGTTTTTAGGCATCACAGAGCAAACATAATCAAAAAAGGGTAAGCAGCACTAGGTAGAATCACTACAAAAAGAAGAGCTGATTCTCTCCAGTCCTGTCTTCTGTACTATTTCTCCCCATTGCCTTGCAGGTAGGAAATTAAAAGAAGCTGTATACAAGGAACTGAGAATAATCAGAGCACAGCAGTCTTTCTTGATTTATTATTTCATTCATTAATCCATATATAAAAAGCAATCTAGGACAAGGTTCAGAAATCCTCACTCCTGACAGGTTCTCACATATTTGATAAATAATTTCACAGTAAGAGACTTGTAGGGCATCTGCAGTAAGTTTTGCTGAGATCTATTTCTCAAAACAGTTTTACAGTTTCATATCAAATTAGAAGATATCTCATAAATGGGTGATTGAATTTCTATCACTTGGATACAGGTGGAGTAGTATAAACAGCCAGGACCGTAAGAAACCCTCAACTTCAGGACAGTCCATTTGAAAATGATCTTTGGAATAGTTTCCTGTTTCCTTTTACCCAAAGCAGTCAACTGCCATTGAGAGGTTTGAAGGCATTGATATGAATGTTGTTTCCTCTAACTGTTCAAAAGGAAGAAGCACTGTGACTTATGCATTCCATTTGAGTTACTCCAGGCAGAATGTGGATTCTTAATATTAACTTGAGACAGCTGAACTGAGCTTTTGTGGTAGTCACACAATCTTATTGAACAACACGACTTTCTTAGAGAAGCTGTGGATGCCCCGTCACTGGAAGTGCTCAAGGCCAGGTTGGGTGGGGAATTAAGCAACATGTTGTAGTGGAAGGTGTCCCTCCCCATGGCAGGGGTGTTGGAACAAGATGATGTTTAAGGTTGCTTCCAACCCAAACTATTCTGTGATGATTCTAAAATCTGAACTTTAAAAAGAAGAGTTACATTCATCTTCTAAGTATATAAGACCCAGAAGCTCTATTTTCTCTCTTTATTTTGATTGTTTTGTTGAGGCAGTAAAAGTTAAATTAGACAATTCCAATAACTGATTCTTTCTCTTATTCTTGCCAACCTTTTAGTTCAAACATCCCTTGTCTATTTCTCCAAAAATTTAATATAAAATATCTTCCTGAAGATGAGATGTCAATTCAGGGATGCTGGTTTCTAATACAAGCTTAGCTGCAACATCTCCACCTCTGCAGTGAACATGGTGTGCTGTAGATCTCAATCATGTGTTTAAATTCTCTCAGAATATACAGATTATTGCTGCTGTGCAAAGGAAATTTTTTTACTCCCCTTGAGTAATATCCCCCAGCCTTATGCAGCCAGGCAGTATTTATCAGAAAGTCATTACAGCTGTTTTGTTTGCACATAGCTTTCACTCCTCATATTTTAATGTCTGGACAGTATTAGCTCAATTAGTTTAATGAACAAGTAGGTCTTCTGATATTTACTATCTAATTAGTTTATTGGCCTAGATGTAACATACTAGGTCTGTCTGTGCAATGTCTCTAGCCAAGTCTCTTCTGATGGACTTTTCTATTTTGGCTCAGCACTTTTTGGAAAATAAAGACTGGGCTACATTCTGCATCTCTTTTCCTAAAGGATGTCAAAGCAATAAATTCCCTTACAAAAGATGATACTCTTACCCTTGTAAACTGCCAACCAGACAACTCTGATTCCTTTCTGTGTAAGGCAACCTGAGAGAGAAACTAAAATAAAGAGCCATCTTTATTTCAGCATGCAGCATGCAGCAACAGAAGTGGAGGACAACACCATCAAATATGTATCAAGCATCATAAAATGCTTTACTATATGCTCCTCTTTCTCCAAATGGAATAAAAGAATTAATGTTTGATAGGTGTTAGTTGTATTGCTTATTATTTACTTGAAAGTGCTGAGATTCTACCAAGAGGAGCTCATATCAAGACACATGCACTGTGGATGGAAACAATTATAAAAAGAGTGATATGAAACTAGAGTACCTCTACTGTGTCTTAACAAGTAGAACAACAAATTCAACCACACCCTTTTTTTCCTCCCTATTTGTTCTATGAAAAAAAATATAGGTATTTTATCAATAAAGGCCTCCTACTCCAAGCAGGCTGAAGAGCCTCACAGGTTGGCCAGTGCCAGCCCAGAGGAGAAGGGTGGTGACTCCAGGCAGCTGCAGGGGCTGGCGCTGTGCCAGACCCAGCTGATGCCCATTGCCTGTGCCCCAGGGTTGGCAGGGTGCTGATGCAGCACAGCTGCTGCCCATCAGGGCCAGGTGAGCCAGGGAGCTTTTCTTGCTGCCTGGGGGAGGGTCTGGCCTTCCTCCCCCCATGGCTGCTCAGACTCTGCAGCCCAGAGCAAGGAGGAGCAGGAGTGGGAGGCTGAACATCTGCTGGTTCACTTCTTCTGGGTATGAAGGTGGAAGAGTGACTGCTTAACTAAGATATTTCTGAGTGCTCTGGGGATTCATCACTTATCCTGAAATTCAAGGAGAGCAGCCCTAAGAAGTCCTGAGTGCAGAAAAAGGTAGGAAAACTCTAGGATTTCTGTTTAAGACTGCAGAAGCTTAATTGCTTTTGTTCAGGTGTTGGAAATGCTTAAAACAAAGAGCGGAAAGTTACATGTGTGAGTAAAGCAGTGTCTCTCCTTTTAAGCTACAAGAGGCAGTTTGCCTTGCCTCTAAACTTGAAGTTGTCCTTTACAATATCAAAAGTGAGTAAACCAGCAGGTAGTAAAGTAAAAAAGGACATGTAGCTGCTGTTGTATTTCACAGGAATGGATAATATGTAGTGAATACCTCTGCTGTTATGGGTAGGGATATGGTACTGGTGTTCAAATACCAGTGCTGTGTTTCAGGATTAGCCTATCATAGTAAGTGGTTAAAAAAACAACAAGCCACTGTTTAAACTTTTCTTGTAATATTTCAGGAAGTTAATTTTATCATGATACGCAGTTAGAAACTTCAAGCAGTGAGCTGAACCTTTGTAAACAGATAGATGGGAGGGAAAGTTTTATCCTGATGACAAAACTTTGTGAATTTTTATGATGTCCTAAAGTGGACAGTCTATATTGTTACGTACTTCTGACGTACTTGAACATCTGGTGCTGTGTTTCATTCTTGTATAAGCACTCATTTTTATGGTGTGCCAGCATGTCAATGTGTTGGAAAGCTGTTCTGATTGCTGCACTGGTAGTATTGACTGACTGGGATCAATAATGTTACAATCAAATATACTACAAGCACTGCTTACCCTTCAGCTTTGCATCTGGCTTTGGCAAAGTTGGGAGCATTTCTCTTTCTGAAATTTTCACTTTCAGTGCATTTCATTCTCAGCTAATGCTGCTTCTGCTTTCCTCCTGGAGTTCTGTGTCACCTATAATGATACACCTCTAAACCAAGTTTGAATCCTGCTTTGTAAACATTTATAAATGTTTATGAGTTTGCCCCAACATTTCCTGTTGTCTCTGTGTGTTAATAATTTCTGATTCCTTCTACTTCATCAATATACGCTCACATAAATTCATGTTGCAGTTTAGAGCCAATTAAAATTTATAAGGCACAAATAGTGAGTGAAATTCTGAGGATTAATTTACTCAGTGAAGTATTAATCTGTGTAATGTAGTAGGTTATCCTTCAGTAAACCTGGTTATATGGAGATGGAGAGATAGATTTCCTTGCATGTTTTACTGTAAATGCAGTAATTGGTCCCACTGGGCTGTTGAGCTTGAATGGTTACAGCCAGCAGCACCACTGCAGCCTTGGTGTGAATCCTGGGAACAAGAACCCAGTTATATTTATCTAGCAGCATCCATCTTGCTTTCCATTCCCTGCTCAGACTTGGAGATCAGGAAAGAAAAAAAATCAAATGAATAAAATTAATTAATCTTTTGAGAAAGAAAATCTTGGATGTGAGTATCAGGAAGTACAACCTATTATCTTTACCTGCCCCAAATCTCTGCTTTTAAAGAAGCAATGGAGAAGGGTTTGGAAAAGGGCAGTAGTGATCAAAAATTGCATAATACATTTGGCAGAAGCAAGTTCCTCCATAAGGCTTGTGAATTAGGATCTTCTTACACTTGGAAAACCTAATTGATCAAGCCTAGCAAATCTGACTTTTGTTAATGGGTTTTTAACTATCATTTATTCAGCTAATGATCTTGCTGATAGGGAGCAGGGGCAGAAAGAGACTGTGGCTTGTGAAGGTCCACAGGAATAGCTAGTGCCTGATCCAATGCTTTAATTTAGATCCTGTCCTTTCTGCTTCAAGATGTGCTTCCTTTCATCAACTTCTGCCTTCTTCCTGAGTTATTAACTGTGAACTTTCAGTGGTAAACCCTCTGGAACTCATGTGTTAAAAAAAATATGAGCTGGGGAAAAAATGTGACAAGGGAGCTGGGAAAGATTTTTTTTTTTCTGTAAAGACCCATCCAGGGAAAGGAAATAAATAAGTGTGCTGTAGGAACTTGTATTTTGGAAGCACTGAGGTTTCAGGGTTCACTCGCAGTAGAGGTTCCCCTCATAAAAGAGGGTGAGCCTGGTGTTCAGTCCTGTTTTCATTGCTGCTGCTGGCTGTGATTTGGAAAGGCAGCACCCCTGTTTTCTCACTTAATTGGGTTTACCTGCTATATTCCCTCTCAGAAGGATGATGCTGAAAGACCAAAACCTGCTGAATTGCCTTTATCTGGATGAAATGTCAATTATCCCTGTCCAATCCCATAGTTCAAATTCTGATGTGTGTCAGTTCATGTGGAGCAGAAATACAGGTGTAAAAAGAAAATGGCTGTCTGCAGATAACTCCAAGAGCTTGTGTCCCACGTCAGCTGGGACACAAGCTCTTGGTAAGCCCTGCCCTGTTTCCTAAGATGTGCTTCCTAGCAAACCCTCCTTCCCAGGCCCCAGATGTCAGATCCTTGGGGAACCTCTCAACAACTTGAATCTCCAAAGAGGCAAAAATCACAGTCTGGGCTTACCAGTCCCTCATGGTCAGATGAAAAATCCTTATTAATGATATAAAGAATATCAAGCATATCAAGAAAGTGGGCAAGAACTCACTGGTTTGACATCTTTTCAGGATGCACACTGAAACAGAGCCCAGAGAAATGGTGTAGGATTTAAAGGGTTTTCTTTGACTGAAAATTATGACACTGTACACTCACTGGAAGACCCTTGATAATGCTGTCCAACTCTAAAAAGTTTAAGAATGATGAAAATAGCATCATATATAACAGAGGTGCTTTTGGGGGAAAAACAGCACCCTGGAAAGGTGTACCACAGAATCTGCTGTTCGGAATGAAAATTACCTCTTGGGTTTCATATATACATGGTAGAATTGATAACTTCTGTGCTTCTGTTTTTTTTTTTTAATGCTGTACTGGATTGACCTTGGCTGAATGCCAAGTGCCCTCCAAAGCTGCTCCCTCTCCCCCTCTCAGCTGGACAGGAGAGAAAATATAACAAAAGTTCATGGGTTGAGATAATCACTCACTGATTACTGTCCTGGAGAAAACAGATCCAGCTTGGGGAAAACTGATTTATTGCCAGTCAAATCAGAGTAGGTTAATGAGAATATAAAACCTAAATATTCAAATGCCTTCCCTCACTGGTGACATCTTCCTGGGCCCAGCATTACTGCTGGTTTTCTCTGCCTCTGAAGTGAATTGTTTTCCTCACATACTCACTCCTCTTTCCAGCTGCACTGTCCATTTCCCCTCTCCCCGTTTTCGGATGTGCTAACTCAGAGGTTCTACCAGGTGCTTCTTGGCCTTGGCTCTGTCAGACACAGGCATCTTCTCACAGAAACCACCTCTGGAGTTCCCATGTGACCAAAGTCTTGCCACACCAACGCAATATTGTAGAGCATTTTCAAGTAATTTGGAGGAGAAAGGTACCTTGTTTCATACCATGCTATTTCTAAATTGTTAGTAGTAATTCTTTGTTCCACCTTCTTTGTCTCCAGTTACTGAAGCTTGCACATATCATATTTTTGTGTGCACTGCTTTCTAATTATCTGCTATGAGGTATTACTATTATATTCCTACAGAGAAAAATAGAAGTTGGTAGAGATTCATAAAATGCATTTAAAAACCCTCTAATGAATGTAGGGAGAACAGTGAATTTCTTCTTTTTGCTTTTAGATGTCTACCTCAATTCAAATAGTAGCATTCAGGAGGAGGGGATTTGATTAGTGTAGTTCTGTTCCATGGCATTACTTTCATGGGAGAGAGTCTGGTAAGAGTTGTCCTCTCCAAAGATCCTCATCATAAACACTAATGCTGTTTGTTCTCACATTTCTTGGTAATTTCTTTGTAATTGTTGTTGGTTTTCTTTTTTTGTTACTCAAATTAAGTCACTTATATAGATTTTTATCTTGAGTATCAAAAAAGGATCCTCACTTGCTGGAAATAAAAATGGAAGGAAATTGCAAGTATGCAAATGCAATTTTGAATACAATTATAATTTACCCTTGCAATTATTTACTATGATCACTTTGTATTTGAATGAGTCATATTTTTTTTCTTGATGACCTGAACTGAAATATTCTCTTACCAAGGACTTTCCAAGACTTTTACTATGAAGTAAACTATGAAATGAAGATTGTTGCACTTCTAAAATTGAGCCTGAGTGGTTGGTTGGATTCTTCATTGGTGAATAACCTCTTTATTTGGTTTAGATTTTCACTCAGATGTAGCAGGGTAAGGGACCATGACTCTGAAAGCCTTTGCTGGCCTTAAAGGTATTTGCTGTGGATTAAGATGCAGGATGAGCTGGCTGATATCACTCTTGGCAAACATTACTCTAGCTACCAGGATAGGGAACACGTGGAATAATGAGCTTTAATCCTTGTTAATAATACAAATGAAAGATGCAGGTCAGCCAGCCTTGGTTGTTAGAAGAGCCTGATTAATCAAGCCTTACGTTTTAGGAAGCAAGTGTTGAAGACTGATGACTACATTTTGTCCACTGAAGTTTGTTTCCCATTTATTTTGTCTTGACCTTCGTTCCCGGTGAGCTTTGTTAGATGTTAGCAGACCTCTATGTGGTGTTCTCCATGTCAGAGGACTGGGCTGTCAGGCAGTATTTCCTCCTTCTTTTTAGCTTGTAATTCCTGTTTGTGCCCCAGCACCAAGCCTGTGCTTTGATTTGTGTAAGGAGGCATTTGTTGCAGGTGTTGGTCTGTGTGTGTCTGTGTGTTGGAGAAGCTGGCACAGCTGGTGCCCATAGTGTGAGGCTCTGAGGCAGTGGGGTTTGCCTGTACCCATTGGTCAGTGGAAGGTGATATCTCAGGCTTGCTTCCACAACCCTGCCTGGGTTGCAGAAAAAAGGTCCTCACTTGGAAATTTCATATATCCTTTCTTGTTGATGATGTAGATGCTGTAGATGATGTGGGGCCCCTCACCTTGCCCCAGGCCCCATTCCAGCTGGCTCCTGCCTCTCAGCTGCAGGCTGGTGTGAAGTAGTGGGAGCAGGACGCACCAATGCCTGAAGCTCTGGCAGTCAATTATCATCATGGTGTTTTTGCTGCTGTGTCCTTAGCTCTCCTGGGACAGAGAAGATGGTGCATTAACCAGATGTTTGGGGCTCCTCTGCTGTCCCTGGGCTCTGCCTCGCTCAGCTGCTGCTCACAGGTTTGCTGTGAGGCAGGAGAGAAACCCTGAGAGCACTGTCACACTCTGTGTGGTTCTGCGCTCCTGCAGTTTGGCTCCTCTGCCATCTGCTGTAGGACACAGGTGAAGATCATACAGTACTCTGTACTGTGGTAACAAATGTCTTCTGGCATTTAACATCCACCAAGGAAATTTACATGTATGCACATGGGAAAATGTCTTTTATTGGAGTTTTCCAGGCAGTGTCTGTAGAATTATCTTAATAAAGATATCTTTTTAAAGGCTTTTAAATGAGATTTCTGTAGTATTTTCAAGGTACTCAAGCACAGTGGTCTTCATTTTTTCCAAACAGAGTTCATACAACAATATACTCTGGTACCAGACTTGTACTATAGAGGGGGAAGGCCAGCTTTTCTTTTAGCACTTGTTTTTCAAGCTAGAGCTGCTTCTGTTTATAGCCACCACAGAGTTTAAAGGGCTTATTTTACAGGCTGGGTCATGAGCTGCTGCTATTGCTGATATTTACCAGGTCCTAATTTCTTGTATCGTAGAGATCTAGCCATCTTTACACTTTTTATAATTGTCTAGGTGACTTCTAGGAAGAAGAAAATCCAACAACAACAAAAAACTCCAAACCAAAACCCAAAAAGACCTAATAAAACAAGTTTCAACCTAAAGCTTCTTTGGGAAAAAGAAACAATGAACTCGTAAAGCTTCTGTTCTTGATGAATGATAATTGAATTGCATATTTAATGTGAACAAATTACTTGGATTTGCTTCTTTGAGTTTGCATGTAGGGATGAAATGAATGTATTGCAGTGGGATTACTTCAAAAGTTTTGCTTTAAGAAAACCCAACTTGTTTGTACCAATGAGTGTATGATGACTTCTACCACAAGGCCATATAAGGCCTTTCAAAACCATTGCTAACTTGAGTTAGATGCTGGCTTTTTAGTTCAATTCCTGCCCTCCATGTAAAGTGGAAATACAAATATGACCGCTGTAGGTTGGTAGGCCACATTGTCTTCTGTAGGGACTTGTGTATTTAGCTACTGTCAGCTTATATCAGCTTATATCAGAAAGTGATACAATAAAGGTCTGGCACCTGGGTAAGTGCAGAATTCACTACATCTGAGCCTCAGGCTGCTAGTAGCCTCAGGCTCAAACGTCTTGAAATTGTAACAGTTTACACACTTATTTATTTGGGTTCAGGCATATGTAGGGTAAAAGAGAGCTAATTTACTTTTGATGTTTTAGATGCTGAAGAGGCCCAATGCCAAAATAGTGAAAGCCTTTTCCCATGAAAAGCAAGGCATGGGTGTAGGCCTTTCCAGGCTCTTTGTAAAGGCCAAGCCATGATGACCCTGATTGCCACCAACTAGGAGCTCTAACTGCTCAGTGAATGCTGGCACACCTGTGCTGTAACTTGCATGCTCCAGGAGGCTTAGCTCTGTGATCCAGATGGCTCTGGAGAAATCATGTCTTGAGTAGGAAAAATGTGTCTGTGAGTTCTGGAGAGATCCTACAACACGGTCAAGTCTTAGGAGCAGTTTAAGGTGGTGGTTTTTAGTAGGATTGAAGCATTATCATCAAGTAGTTTCTGTATTTGAGTAACTATTTATGTGTATAAATTGACATCATTGCATTTGATCAGGTATTATGAATATGCATGAATGATAGTGGCTGGGGAAGCCATGAAGGATGCGGAGCTTCACACAGTTCAGGCTCAAACTCTTGACACATCCTTCACCAATAGAAATGCGTTTGGTAAGGTGTGAGAGTGTCTTGTTCATTGATGGCTCCATGGGCTTTCAAGGAGTCAGTCTCACATGCAACACAGGAGAACTGTACCTCTCTGAGTCCTTGCAGATGAACTCTGTGCTGAGCAAAGGTCCCAGAGATACTCTGGCATCCAGCTTTCAGTGACTATTTAAACACTGCAAGTTGAAGCTCTACCCACCAAAACTGGAGTTCACTGTGCAATGCATTTCTGGTGAATCTTGGGTGCAATTTGAACTTGAGAAGTGAGATGTGTCCTTTCCTGTGCCGCCTGTCCCCGTGCTAGCCACGATTTCTTAGCTAAATCCTCTGTGGAGAGAATCACTACCCCATCTGCTCCTCAAGCTGTTTGTTTATTTTTGGGTCCATGCTGCACTTGGGCCTCTCCCCTGCAGCAGGAACACACTTTGCCTCTGTGACAGAGACATAAAACATGAGAATGGCTGGCTCACACCAGGCAATGGCGGCATTGCTCTTTCCCCGGCTGTGGTCTCTGTATTCTGCTGGCCTGAAACACTGCCTTGCTCAGACAAAATTTTTGTATGTATCACATGGAGATCATGGTAAATACTTTGTTTTGTCCTTATTCAGGGAAAGTCAGATTGATACCAGTCAGAGAAATTTAGGTTTTTAACTTTTTTAAATCCTCTGTTCTGAGCAGACAGAAGTGGACAACTTTCAATCTACTAGAAAAATTAATTAATATTTTTTCATTTTTGATGTAGTGGCAAATTATGGGGCCATAGTTGTCTGTCTTTTTGATTAACTTTTTTTAAAAAATCAGTAATATGGTATGCTGCTCTGATGCTCAACCTTGACAGCATGTTACATAAGAAAATAAATATAAATGTGTTGTAATCATAAGGATTCAGCATGTTTAGGTGTCAAATGATTGTCCAGTACTTATCTCTCTGGGTATATGTTAAGAAATATAGAGAATTCTCATAGTCATACTTGTTGGATTCATTATTGTTTTGGTGTTATTATGGAGGGGCTAATTCACTATTTAGAACAACCCTAAGGAGACTGTGATGTAAATGTTAATTTTTTTAAACTCTCCATTACATGATTTGGTAAAATTAATATTTAATGGAGTCAAAAGTTTAATGCCAGTGTTTATTTTTAAAAAGGCAGAGATGCTGCAGGACAGCCGTTGACTTAGCTATTTCAGAAAATATTCATGCTTACAAATGTTTCTTTCCTTTCCCTTGCCTCTCCTGAAACCTTTTTATTCTCTCATTCCTTATTCCTAAAGATAAGCCATAGGGCTCTAATAGAGACACTGATTAAATATGCTGCTCTGTAATTTATGCAAAAGTGAATCCCAACAGGAATCAGAGACTCTGAAAATCTGTTGTGAAATAATTATCCTGAATAACATTGTAGAAATGGTCCATGAAGATGTTGTCAATAATGCATTACATAAAATTTGTTTGAAATAAACCTTGAAAATTACATGATATTCATAGGAACCTGAAAGAATTATCAGTAAACAAATTTAATCAGCCTGATGTTATGCATACCACTCAACCTCTTATTATCTGATCATCTACGTTTTAGAATACTATGGGGAATTGAATGACAATACAGAGAGCTGTAGGAGCTCATGAGGTGGTTGCAGGACTACCTTATTTTCTCCATTTTTGCTCTTCTCTGTTTATCTGCATTAATTTCTTGCTGCTACAGTCTTCAGTGATGCCCACTGGTAGTGTTCTGGCTGCTGTTGCACCTGTTGCCCTAACAAGAATGCACTTGTAAACAAAGAATTAACCCACTTTACAGTGAAATTCTAATTTTCCCCACTTATGCAGGAGTGCTTATACCAATGTCCAGACACTTCTGGTTGTGATATCCAAACTGCATTGTGAAAATGGAACTCAAACTCTGAAGTCAAGTGCAGGATGCAATAGATTATGTAGAGATTTATTGATGCTTCTTTCAGGAAAATGCAAGACCATGATCAGCTCCATTGCATGTCAGTTCAGAAGAAGTGATGGCACTTCTGCTTGCTGAAGGCGGTAGCAATTTTGGCACTGGCTTCACAAGGAGAAATAGGAGTAGAATTGGATTCACCTGAACTCTGGTCTATCAAGCTACTGCTTGCATCTAGCAAGTTCTCTATAAAGCAAAAAAATATGCCAGAGGACTTGATAGGAGCTTCAAATCTTTCTTTCAGTAAATGGGAAAACAGTGCAGAGTTCTTTAGCCTGTCTTTGTTATTTAAGGTCATTTGCTAGCCTGTAGGACAGAGCTGTGGTTATTCACTTTCAGTTTTACATGTGCATTGCTTTAAGGGATCCTCTGTTCTGTGAATGTGTTTGGATGAAATAATTAGAACTGTGCAATGAGGTACCTGTTCAAGATAGTGTTTCACTTAATCCATGAGTTTGGAATAGGCTGGTGAGAATGTTGCTAAAGAAAGCAACATCCTTTCACAGAGAAGCTATAAGATTTTAATGAGAAATTATTCTTTCAGACTCCTTTATGTCAAGATGGCAGAAATGCAGCCAGGTGCACTTGTAAAAGAGCTTGAAGATCAGCAGTAGGCAAACCAGCTATTAGACAATATTGTCTAGCTTTACTCTGCTCCCTTTGGATCCGAGAGCTCAGCCATGTGCCAGTGTTGGCCCTGGCATGGGGCTGTGGAGGGCAAGCTGCTGCCATGGCTGAGTCAAATTACAAGCCCAGGAGAATGAGGGGTGAGTGAATCTGCCTTTTCAAAAGTCAAAGTTTCAGGCTGTGAGGTAGTGCCATCACTTGGGGATGTGATGGGAACTTGTCTATTTAGGCAGATTTATTTATGGCTTTTCTAGTTATGTGTTTGTCCATGTGTTTGTTCTTGTTTTAACATTATAAAATATGTGAAATTGGAACTGATTTTGTGGTTTACACCTAGATCAGACCTATTGGTACACATCTTTCAGTGCTCAACTGAAACCTAATGAAATATTTATACATTTTCATGCAATGAACTTGAGAGCCCAAAGTAATTACTCTTCAGGCCATCATAGCTGATCTACTCCAGGAAAGTTGTGATGATCAGCCTGGTGCAGGCCTAAACTATTCAGCAAATTCTTGTTATTAGCAGACCTCTGAACAGAAAAACAAGACAAAAGATATGTGAATTCATAGCAAAGCTGTCCATGGTTGCTCAGTCTCTTGTACTCAGCCTGTAGTATTTCTCCAGCAACTGTGTTGTTATTTGTTCTGTTTTCTGACCCAAATAGCTAAAGTCATGGTATTCTCTGTCTGCCTTAAAATAACTACTGCAGCCAGCTGTGAGGTGACTACTTCTGAGCAGTGGGTGGAAAAAGTGTTTTATGAATACATACTGAACATTAGCATTAAATTTGTATGTCTGAATGACAGACTGCATGCACACACATTTAGGCAATAAATATAAGCATACATAAAACTGGACACACTGATGTGAAACCTAGTCCTATAAGCACTTAATAATGCTTCAGTTTATCTGTGACATTGATGTGAATAAAAACTCAAAGTCGTAAAAAACAGGTTTTTTTAATCAAGGCCTGCAGCATGTCTGTGAGTTTTGAGGAAATGCTCCATGTTTTTGGGGGATGACTGTGCTGAACAAGGGAAGTAAATGCAGCCAGTGGTAATAAGTGCCACAATTGGCTACTGTCTCCATTATCACGGAAACAAGGCCTTATACCTTTCACATATGTGTATATCCAGTTACAAGTAGCCATAGATAGATAAGAACAAACATCCCATTTCTTCCACTTCAGTTTGTCATTGTGCTGTTTGATAACTCAGAAGTAGATGCCATGGCCATTGATGTCACCTGAACTTGTGGACAGCAAGCAGAAATACTGTAGCAGAGCTAACATGTTTTACTATGGGTTCACTTTTCATTCTTTTGTAAAAACATTGTATCATTCTGCATTTTAATAAGAGATGGCTAAAGCATCTAAGTGCTTCAACAAAATAGACAAGTCTTGGGGATTTTCCTACTGGCACTGGCAGTAGCTCTGAGGGAACTTTGGAGATGAGAGTTATACTCTTGGTCAAAACTGTACATGGACTTATAGTCCTGTGTAAGAATTGAATGTTTTTCTTTGGAAGAATAGAAACTTGCTAGTGTTACTTCAGTAAAACATGATGGTATTGCATGTGGCAATATCATGGTCTTGTTATACTGGCAACTGAATGTCAAACTGGTGGGGATGTATGAAGCCTGAATGATGAGACTGTGTTGTTTTAATGCCAACTTTCAGCAGTTTTCTCTTTATGCCTCATATTGTGTACCTCTGGAAAACTGATGGACTAGTGGAGGTAAAGTACAGCACACTGTGCTCCTGTTTTTGACACATTCTGTCACTTGTGGAGTTTGCAATACAAACGTTTGTATTTGCAAAAGCTCACAAGGTGTGATGCTTCCTGGTCCCTGTGGTATATTGTGAGAAAAAGCAATACCTACTTCTTGAGATCTTTTTAACCTGAAAATGCTTGTGAAATCTGATATATGTATAAAAACATCTGCAATCCCTATGAACTATTTGTCTTGGTAAATAGTGTCTTGTAAATTACAGAGTAGTTTAGATTTGAGAAGGTCTTTAGTATCGACCCCAACTCTTAACTCAGCACAAACCCGTGTTTCTAGGTGCCACAGCTATGCCTTTTCTCCTCCAGGGATGGTGATTCTCCCATTTCCCTTCCATTGCTTAATGAATCTGGTGAAGAAATGTTCCCTCATATTCCATCTAATCCTCCCTTGATGCAGCTTTTCCTCCAGAACAAGAGGAACATTTCCTCTTGTTCTGTCACTTGTTCAATGAATGACATAAAGCAATCCTACCAGTATGATGATTTTATAAGTGATTGTGGAAGTTCTTGCAAGGATTTGGCCAGTTATCAGTTGAGGTAATTGTAGTAGGACTATTTATGATCACTTTATTTATGGCTCTTGTTTTTAGTACCTGAGAAATTTGCAACCAACTGAACTTATGGTAAAATGTTTTTCCACTTATGGGAAACTTGAATACTTGGTTATCTGACCCGATGCAAGATGCTCAAGCTACATAAAAATGGTGTATTTATTAAGGTGAAACAAGACAAGTTGGAAAAAGGTGCAACAGCCAAGAAAGTGGATGCTGTGGACACAGAGCATATCTTGCCTCTAATTTCAGATCCTAGAAGTGAGGTGAAATGTCCAGGGAGTTTAACCTAATTTGAATGCTTACTGTAAATAGCACTTGTGTAAGATGCATTTTATTATGGCACAATGAAAACAAAATTAAAATCTTCTAGAAATTAGGACTCTTTGTGCGTTGAGGCAAAATAAATATACTGGGGAGGAATAAAAACCCCTGTTAGAGCAATTGGAGATAGTATATCAGTCTGATTCTGATCTGCAACTCAGTTCTTTGTTATTTCTTGCAAATCCTCTTTCAGACTTTCTTTTTCTTGTACAGGTTCAAAAGCAGGGACTGATTGTGTACAATCTTTATTAAGTCCCAGAAGCTGGGGGTCCCATATCTCATTGCTGTATTGATGAAATCTGTGCCTTATCCATGTTCTTGTAGGAGGAAAGACAAACTTAGTTATGTACCTGGGAAAAACAGAATGCAAGGAAAAAATCACTAGCATCCTCTAGAATGTTGAAGCACTCCAAGTGCTTTGGAGATGCTATGTGACTGAATGGTGTTTTTATCATCTGTGTTTTTATCGTCTCCATGCTGTGAAGAAATGTTTCTGTGTGTAATGTGTGTTACGTACTCAAATATACATAGACACATGTCTGAATAGATGTTTATCTGCACTCATTTGAGCTGTTAGTGATAGTGACTATATTTTTCATTAAATTAAACCCTGTCAGTGTAATTAATAGGTTTTGCTAGGACTTTACACAAGATGATGTCAGGATTGAAAAATATTTGGGGTGAAACATGCATAAAGATGTAAATTTTTCTTTGAATTCCCACATCATATATCCTCTCTAGACATTCTCTCAAACATGAACTGTAATTGGATTCCTTGGTTGTGCCTTTTGGAGAAAGCAATATGTTAGATTAATGGTACTTTTTAAACTAGAGTGCATCAGGAGCAACTCTGAAGACTTGGAAATGCAGCACCCTTTAGTGAAAGCAGTGGTTGGGTGGCAGAACAGCAAGATTGTTAGTGTGTGTTTGCTCATCTCTTTCTACTTGAATGATAATTCCACTGATTTGTGGTTTGTTGTTTTTCTCTTTTCCTCCTCTGTCAAATAGCAGTAAGTAGGTGTTTATATTTCAAGAAGTAGTTGGGAGACTGACAATCTTGTATCTTCAGTCAAAATCCCTGTAGGAAAATAATCCACTACTAAGTTAAAGCAAGTGGAGATGAAGGTTGGGTCATGTTTCATAGAGTGAGGTAGAGTTAGCATGTTAGAACTGGGAAACAGAATGAGTGTGAGCCATCATCAACAACAAACACCAATGAAGAATATAGGAACTGCAAGAAAAATTTATCAATAAAAGGATAAGAAAGCTGCTGAGGCAGAAAAAATTAAAGAAAATGAGTTATAAATAAGGATTTAGGATGGGTGGGGTATTAGAACAAAAAAAGCCTAATAATTGTTTTATTTTCAGTTATTAAATTCAAAGTAAATGAATTACTTGGTGCGGTGTGTGTAGGATGGTAGAAAAATAGAAATAACAAGTCTTGTCTGATTTCCAGTTGGTATTATCTGTTTTGACTACTTCCCACATTCATCAAGCTCCTGACTAGGCCATCACACTGCTGATAAAATAGTTGAAGATTTCTTCTGTTTCCCACTAGGTATAAGAGAACCTTTTTACCTTCAGAATTGCTTAGGAGCTCTTGCTTTGGAAATAAATCTCCGCTTCTTAGGACTGGCTCTGGAGGAAAGTTGTTTATGAATCTAATAGTGCTTTGGGAATTGTTCTGGGCCCCAGAATAGAGTATACACATCACCATGGACTTCTTGATCTCACAGGCCGAATTCTGCAGATGCTGAAAACTCTGTGTATTTTTGTATCTTGTTCAGCATCTTGCTGACCTGGCATTCTTGTTCATTCCCACAGGTGGTTCTGATTCACTAAGCAAAGAAAATTAGAAGGTGCATAGTAGAGCAAAGTAAATAGTTGTCTCACCTCTTGATGTTGTCCTTGTATGCAACAAAGCTGCAGGAGGAATACATCCTTTATGAAAAAGATATTGGTAATTCTAAAGGGCCAGAAGTCTGTGATGCCTCAGAAAATGAATTGGTTAAAAAGGAAACAACAAAAGAGTTGGTAGTTGAAGTTCACTCTTGCATCTGAAATGTCAGGTTAGATGCTTACTGCAACCAACTGTTCTGGCTTTTTTTTGTAATTGAAAAAAGCTGGGACCCTGATTTTTTTAGGTAAACATAAGCTTTATGATTCTAACGTTTTGTAATCAAAGGACAAAAAATTGTCCATCTTAAAACCTGAAATGTAGGCTGACAAATTGAACCACAATGTTGTCAAAATCAGTGTTGGCAGTCTTTGATCTTGATCTGGTTTGATGGTTTTCAAGTATGGAGTCTTCGAATCAAACCTGACAGGGAAATATTTTTATGCACTGGTGGCTCACTTAGCATATAGAAACATTTTCAGTGAAATATGCTATTTGTGATGCATATTCTCAACAGAATTGGGATGAGAATCTGACTGAGCATGGCCCTCTTGTCCCCCTTGCCGTATCCATACCTTTTTAGGCCACTGCTCTGGATTGGAGGTTCAAGCTCTGCTCTGTGCTTGAGTCAAACTATTCGAAGCCTGAGGAAGGTACCTTTTTGTCAACCCCAATTCTGTTAAATAATTCTATAATCTTACTCAAAGAAAAGCTGGAAAACTGTATTCTAGTGGTTAAGTCCTTGCCTGGCATATAGGAAAAGCATGAATTCAACTCCAGAACTAGTATATATACTACATCCATGGAAAACTAGTTGCTGATCTGTTTGTTATCCACAGGTGATTCTGCCTGTCCCTGTTTCTGTCTGTAAAAACACTTCAGAACACAGAAGGTCCTGGAGCTGATCAAAGACTGAAGAAATCAGGTGAAAGGGGTCCAGAATTTTTGGCAATATGAACCCTGTTATCACAGTTAGCCCTTCTGGCAGTACTGGGTTTCCTGGTTTAAAACCATCCTGGACTTGATGCTCCCATCACTGCTGATAAATGTATTGCTCCTGAGTGCAAACAGCTTGCAATCTCATGATTGTTACATTCTCCATTGTGTTTTCAGAGATTTAGATATGCCTACCAATTCTAATAAGTCATTAATCTATGTACTTGCATTCCACTGTACATTTTCTACACAAACATCTACTTGTGAAGCTGTTTGTGAAGGTGCTTGTTTACCTATGAGTTAAGAATCATTCTCTTGTCTCTTCTGCTCAACTGCTGTGAGAACTCAGATGATGGATGGATTTAAATAAAATGGGGGAAGTTGTCACTATGTTACAATGGTGCAAACAAGTTACCTTGATTTCCTCTGCTCTGCCACAGAGGTTGGTTGAGTGCAGCTGCCCAGAAGCTGTGTGGGATGGGGGCTGTAGTTCAGCTGCCAGAATAATCTATGCTTTCAGGGCAGATCTCAGACTCTCTTGCTGTCTTGACATGGTACTTTAGCAGTGCTAAAACCCTACAAGTCAGTTGCAGTCTGTCTCTCCTGCATTCAAGATGCACCTAAGTGGAGCTTCCTGTTGAGTTTCATAATAGTTCAATCTGTCCCAGAGAACAATTTTGGCCCTCAAATAGTGGAAGGCCAGTCAGTTTTTCTGTGAGATGTAGAGGTTTTTGCCACTTGGTATATAGCAAGTGAGATGGTAAAACCTGGGGGAGGGTATTAAGATAAAGAGAGAAAAAGCTTCCAAGTAGCTCTTGACAGATGGTGCTTGAAAATGAGTATCTCTTTGGCACCATGAATGCTCCCTGAGGGGTTCTTCATTCTCCAATTCTTTCCCCTTTCTTTTTTCCCTTCGCTTGCTCCCTGACACTTCCCTTCATTTTCTGTAATTTAAATGAAAGTGCAGAAAAGGCATATTTGGTTTTAATATGTAAAGAGCTACTCCTGGGTTTGAAGCAGCCATTTAACATGCAGGTTGAGTGAAAAAAGAAATGGAGGCTGGGGCTGCTGGCTGTCAGTTCCTGCCACAGCAGTTGCTGCCATTGCTTGGCTGCTATCAAAGATTCATCAGGGGGAAGTTGCTGCTTTGCAGACAAAAATAACAGATGGTCGTTCGTGTTTGCCTTACTCCGGGGGCCTCGCCACAATACACGAGGTCCAAGAGAATTTGAATTACTGGGGGTGGCTGCTTTCTCTGTGTGTGTTCATGCATATTTGAACAGATTTTTTGTTTTTGGATTTTATAAACTTGCTAATGAATTTAATGATGAACCTATAGATTTCCTGAGATGCTTACACGATGTGTTGGTTTTGAAGTGAGTTTTAATTAAATTTTCCAGCACTCATCCACAATTTAGCACTGTTCTGTTGCAAAACAAGCTTCTTGCCACAGGTGGCAGGGCATGGATGTGACTCAGAAAAAAAGCTCTCCCTGCTGCCAACCCAAATAAACATGGTTCATTTTGGAAAACTACTGGTCACATTTTTGTCCCCAGCAAACTAAATACTGTATAGGCAAAATAAATGTCTGTTTCTGTATGAGGTAAGTAGAACAGAGTAGGATAATTAAGTTTTGAGAGATCTTACTTTTATCTCTTTAAATTTGGATAATTTTTTTTTCTTGAAACTTACTGGCTTTATCTTTACAGAGAAATTCTGTTATGTAAAATTTAACATTAAACTCCTCAAAAAGGTACCTCAAATACTGTGTATGGCCAGGGATGGTGACCTTTAGCCTTTTTGCCCGAAGTTTTTTCAACATTATTGCTTCCAATTAAGTGACTTATTTGGTATTCATACTGAGGTTTAAAAACCAATCAGAGTGCATATGTGAATTTGCAGTGTGCTTATATTGATCAAGTGCAAAGTTCATGAATTGCAGGAGTGCTGATAAGAAGTCAACCCCAGATCTAGACCCAGTCTATTGCTTGGTTCCAGAAAGGTTCTGTCTGAGACTCAAATACTGTCTATGTGTGCTTGGCCAACTTGCGTGCACCATGCTGGCAGTTCATGTTTGGTACTCCCACACAGCTGGGTGTGATGGTCATGTGAGGGACTCGCCTCACACTGAGGTGCTGTGTGCCAAGGCAGTGGCTCTCACTTAATTTAATGCCTAAAGATCTCTGAGCAGTGGTTGGTAGTCACAGAATATGCTGCCTCGGAAGGGACCTACAAGAATTGAGTTCAGCTCCTGGCCCTGCACGGGACCACGTCCAAGAGTCACATCACATGCCTGGAGTGTTGTTTAAACACTCCTTGACCTCTGTGGGGCTTGGTTAAAACCCTTTAGTAAAAACATGAGTTTGTTGTTAGCAAACACCAGCATTAAGGCTCAGTAGCCTGTTTGGGTTCTGTGAGTCCTGCCTCCACTTGCCTGCTTTTGCAGTCACCTGGGTCTGGGAAACATGCACAAAGAGCTGGATGAGCAAGCCCAGGATACAGCATACTGCAGGCTTTTGGGATGGTGTTTTCTTCTCTCAACTGGCCACCACACTTGTTTTCTTCAAGGCAGAAGAGGAGATAGATGCATAGATAAATAGGTGGTGGTCGGCTTGCTTGGTTTTAGAAGTGAATTTTGTTAATGTAGTGGCTATTCAAGCATGACTGAAAATGCATATAATTTGGCTTAGATTCTTTAGGATGGTTGGCTGATTCTCAAGTGAGTTTTGCTAGATGAACTGTGTAATCAAGTTGTACTACACTATGAGATGTGTACTGTGTATAGATGTTTGGTAAATTAAAGTTATTACTGTACTTTTGAACTCTGTAGACCTTCTAATGTCAGAAGGAGAAAGAAGATGGTTCTGTGGTGATTGTTGTGATGATGGCCAAGATAATCTAACAAAGATCTTTGGGTTTTCATTTTAGATTTGCAGAAACATGGCCAACTGGTGAAATGTTTGTTTTGTTAGTCAAGCTTTTTGAAATCTGCGAACAGACAAATTAGAAGACAACACAAAATAGCAGAGTTGAAGGCTTGTTTGCCCAGTGATGAAATTAAATACTCTTTATAACAATGCTGATATACAGAGTTTTCTCAGTAATCCTTCTCAAAATCCTGCTTCTGGCTTGCTCAGTGATGGTCAAACAGAAAAATTTGATTAATAATCAGACTAACATTTTGTAGCATTTAACAAGTTGAACATTTCAACAAATATTTTCTGGCAAAATACTAGCTTTGATTTTTAGATGACTAAGAAGCTTTCCAAACTGTTATGCTGATGAAAAAAAAAAAAACTAACTTCCTGAATCCCAGAAAAATTCAAGTAACCTTAGTCTCAATACTCATTTGATCCAAACATGAAGACAAAATAGTACACAGCAGACAAGAACATGGGTACAGTTTAGAATTCAGACACCTGGATTTCATGTCTCCCTTCAAAAAAGGAAAATTTTCTTTTTTGTGCATGTGTGTAGAAACATTTCAAGGGAGTGTCTGGCGTTTAGTATTTTTTTTTCCTGTAAAAATGCCTATTTCTTTTGGTTGGTCTCCAATTGGAAAATAGACTAAAACCATCTGCACACAGGTGACGATTCTTCATGCATTTCCTTGTCCTTATCAAAGCAGTGTTGGCTGTCTTAGTATTTAAGTGCTTGTAGAGTATTTAGAGACCCTGAGATGAGAGGATTCTAAGTGTAGTTTGGAGTAACTTGGCCACTTATGCTGTGGTTGGGGATGAATGCTTCAAGAGTCTACAGCCATCACTTGTTTACTATTTCATTTTTTTCTTATCCTATGTAGAAAAAAACTCAACCCCAAACATAACAAAATCCCCAAGCAACAAATTGATCAGTTCACAGAACTCAAATCAGGCAAAAAGTGTTTGGGGGAGGAAAATTCTTGGTTCTTCATGTGTTCTCATGTGCCAGCTCTACAATTTCTCTTTTGAGAGCCTTGAGGAGGTGTGTTTGTGTACTGGTGACAGACTGCTCTGGATTCAAGTTCCAGCGAACAGCATTCATTGATCTGTTAGTTGGGGATGTTATTTGACACAGTATATTTTGAGAAGTCCAGTTTATAATGTTGATAACTTGAATGCATGGTGGTGAAAGGGTCTGGCAGAAGTAGTTAAAGGCTTTAAGTTCCTCTCTCTAGACCACCAGATGATTTCCAGTGTGCTAACAAGGATGGCTAGATTAGCAGGTAGTTCATGCAGGGAAAACACTTGTGTAATTATCAACTGTGTGGGAAGATATATTCCCTCTGACTGGAAATCTGCCACTCCCCCACCAGTGGGACTGGGAGAGAATTGGAAGGGTAAAAGAGAACTCATGGGTTGAGATAAAGACGGTTTAACAGGGAAAGCAAAACCACAAGAAAAACAATCAGTTGTCCCTTCAGGTGGGCCAGCAGGTGTTCAGCCATCTCTGGGAGAGTAGAGCCCCATCACACTGAAGTTGCACAAACACCATCATCCCAGATGTCCCCCCTTCATACCTCTTCCATCTACTTTATCTACAGAGCAAGATGTCACATGGTCTGGAATTTCACTCTGGGTCACCTGTCCTGGCTGTGTCTCCTCCCAACCTCCCATGCACTCTCAACTTCATCACTGGTGTGTCAGTATGAAAAGTGGAAGGGCATTGGATCTGTTCAAGCCCTGCTCAGCAATAACAGAACCTTTTCTGTGTTTTTAACCCTGTGCTCTGCACAAAGCCAAAACACAGCCCCACACCAGACACTGATGAAAATTAACTGTATCCCAGTTGAAACCAGCAGAGACATCTTCCAAGAAAAATAATATCTTGTTCAAATGGAGCTATAGCTCCTCAGACGCAGGTCTAGGGATGCGATGTCTCATAGAACTTTGTGGTTATTGTTGAGGCACATAAGGTCCTTGGGTTAGTCTGAAGTCTTGTTGGATTTTTAGGGTGTTCTGGAATGGGCAGAGTTATCTAGGCTAGGATTTAATACAGCTACCTGCTTCTGGGACAGAGTTTGTTGAGTGGTTCAGATTGCTGACATGACCCAAAAGGATGGGAGTTAGCAATGTGGAGGAAATAAAGATGACTTATGTGACCCATCTGGTTCAAGTGACTGGAACCTCTGTGCTGCATGGCCTGAATATAGAAACTATGTAGACATATAAGGTTGATGATGTTAATGAAAAGTGGCAGTTCCACATCTCCAGTGCCAAGTGCATTACTGAATAATTCAGTCCCTTGTACTGTACATTTCACTTCATTTCTCTTGTAAAGGGGTTTATTTTTTGGCACAATAATTCTACTGCTGTCCTTGTCACAGTTTGGCCATACGAATGCAATAGGGTGTGCATGGAAGCAGGAAAGAGATTTATAGGAGATTTATACAGTTGACAGTTTAAACTTACTGGATTCCAGCTTGGGAAAAAGCACAGTAGATTCCACAGCTGAAAATGTCATGCAAGACCTTTGAAGACCTATCAGGTGCTTCTTGCAAGTGCTGAACACCTATTGGAAATGCACCTTTGTTTTTCTCTTCAATGCAACTTGCTGAGATCCTTTTATATAGTGGAGGAGAGCAGTGCTTGTGTTAAAGGTCATGGCTTTAATTCTTATCCTGTGCTGGCCACAGACTTAAATGCAGCAGATCATTGGATCTTGTTTGTACTCTCTTGCACTTCACAGAGGGCCTTTGCAAGGCTTTCTTTTATTTGTTTAACTGTATATAAAAGTACAGGCTTTTGCTTTAAATGGTGTTGGTGCGTTGCTGTTTTGCACAGTAAGCACAAATGATAGTTAAAATACATGGAAGGAGGTCCAGGGAAGTACCTCAAGGTGCTTGTGACCATAGTACTGAGATAATATTGTCTTGCAGCAATTCTTAAGCTTTACCAAAAATTAAACAAATTATTGAAATGTTTTGATGCTTCAGCACTTGAGAAGAGGGGAGCAGTGTTCTTTTCATTTTCTTTGTCAATAGTGATAGGCTGTTACCTGCCTTTTGTACTGGTAATGGCAATGGTTATATCTGTAAGTGCATAGGTTTCCACAATTACTTTGATGGATTAACACCAAAACTGCTCAAACTTCCCTCACTTTTTTTTCCCTGTTCCTGTCTTTTCCTGGCTCCACATATCCAACTTCCAGGCTGTGTCTCTGTTTAGTAAACAAGTGAGGAGATTAATCTGAGTTATCCTGGGTGGCATTCAGCCATCTGTTCAACAGGATCCCTGGCTTGCAGAGTTGCTCTTTGATTATACGGGTGGTTTCTTTTTCAGATGAATTTTTTTGATAATAGGGAGCATTTTGCAGTAGACAGTCTCGTGTTTTTCCTTATATTACAAAACTTGGAGGGAAGTGTATGACAGTAAGTATAAGAGAGTCAAGGCAACACATGAAATGGCTCTAAGAACTTATGAAGTACAGCAGCATGTGGAAAAGGGAATAGGGTTTCCTCAGAGCTAGATGGGAAATGGCTGAGGACTGGGGAGGAGGGTTATACTGCTCAGCTATAATCCTCAGCCAGACTCCCTACAGCCAAGGTCAAAGTATTGTCTCTTATGTGGGAAAGAGCTTTAAATCTTACTGTGTTCAATTGCTGCTGGCTGCTGGGGGTAGCAGAGCTAACCTGATAGTTCTGAATGAGTGAGCTCAGGTATTGGAAACAATTGAGGCACAGAAGCACAGAGTATCCGACCTGTGGAGAATAACCTTGTTTCTGGTACTAAACTGAAATACAGCTTCTTAAATGTAAGTTTGTGTTTTTCCCCATTCAAGCACATTTTGTAGTTTAGGCTAATACTCAGACACCTGCTTAATTATATATTTACATATGAGACAAGCAGCATAATGAACAGTCAAGAAGAAAGCAAAGCATTCTAGAGTAGTTGACACCATGTGGTGACCCATGTCTGTTCAAATAACTGTTTTTTTATGCTGCTGGCAAAGTCAGATATTGAGGGTGAGCTAACCCATGGTTAGTGAATAAGGAGCTGTCTCACATAGAGCAGTGGTTCTGTGGACATTGAACTGGGAGCTGTGTGCTGTGCAGCAGTGGTTCTGTTATCTTGGTAATGGATTAGTGACTTGGTATGAGCTCCAAGTGTGCTGCAGTGCAAGATGTCCAATCTGAACCTTGATGTCCAATCTTCCCTGAAATAGGGGAGAACATAAATAAGGGATGACCCTGTGCCTTTAAGCACAGTTTGCCAGTACTGGAATGCTTTGCACTCAATCCAAATTTGCAATATACTGAGGGAAGGAAGGAGGATAAAGGAACCATGATTTATTTGAAGTCTGTTCTTTAGTGATTGATTTAAGGATATGTTTGGGTGGGCAGAAGTGTTAAGCAGTACCTTGGTGGCTATGTTGTGGTACCTCCAGTTGAAGGAAATTATTATAGAAAAATACTTATTTCATCTAAATAAGCATAGATGTCTGAAAGCTAAACCCAGAAAAATTCAAATTAAATGGGAAATTTTTGCTAGGTGAAGTTGATTAACTGTTGAATCGAAGTGTCAAGAGAACTGTGGAGTCTGTTTGCCTTAATTCCCTCAGGTAGAGACTAGAAAGTATAATTTGATCAAACAAGTTTCTGGCTTAAACACACAGGCAATTGGTTAACATTTTAAGTGCTATCTCAAGCAGAAAATTGTATTACTCTGTAATGGCATTCTTTGGTTTTAATATGTCTGATCAGCTGGTGGAAAGAAGAACAGAGCATTTTTCTCTGTCACTGAAAAATTAAAATTCATTAGAATTTGATCTAGAGAAGAAAATAATTTTTGTAGCTTTTCAGGTAGCATTTTGTTGCTGAAGAAAAGTAGATTTTCTGTATTTCTGCAAAGACAGTCCTATATCCTCAAAAGCTAATGTCCAAGTATAAATATCTTGTGCATGCGTGCATCCTCTATATTTTGAAAATGCATTTAAAGAAATGATGTGGTACAGTGGATTTTTGCATATCTGATAGCTTAAGATCAGGAAGAGATGACTGAAGCTCCTTGGTGAAAGGTGTATGGTGTTTGTTTACCACCTACTGCTGTTCTTTTGAAACACATCTGTGAGCAGAATATTCTCAAGGGACGTTTACAAAATAAGCCAGGAGCCTGTCAGCCACTCAGCCTTTTCTCTGTGTTCTGGTGAATATGTTAAATTTCCTCTCTGTTTTCCTGTCCCTCTTGTAGCATAAAAAAAAATCTGAAATCCACAGCAATTCAGACAGCTGGGAACCTGACAGCCCAAGTGTTCTTTTAGGAAGAAAACTGGGCCTGGAAAAAATCTTATGCTGGGAAACTCTGTGCTGTCTTGCTACTACAGTGCTGAGAGCCTCTTGCAATGCTTTCCCATGCAACTCCTAGATAACATCTGCTTATTGCTAGAGAGTCCTTGCTTAAGTCCTCAGCGTTGTGCAAAGGTTTTTTTTCTAACTTGTTTCATCTTGCTAGTCCTAGAGGTTTTTATTGAGTCTGTCTTTATTGAAGCACACAATGAGTAAACTGCTTCTGCTTACATGTGATTCCTTCCTTGCTAGTTCTGCTTTCAGGAGCTTTTCTGTTCCTGCTACAGGAAAAGTCCCTGTTTTAAAGATCAACAGTGGAGTTCCTCATTGGAAATTAAAAAGATGTTTCTTAAAAAGAAAATATAACATCAAACAATCATCTGATACCTTGTGTGGTGCCAGCTTTAATGGCACCTCCTGCCTAATTGAAATAGCATTAATTATGGGCATTTGAGTTTAAAAATAACAGTCTGGAGATCACTTTTCAACTCTGGACTTAGTTACATAGAGGCTTTATATTGCATTTAATTTGAATTTCATTTTTTTAGTAAATTTCTGTTTGAAAATTATAAATTACTCAATTAAAAACATTTGTCTCTGAACTTCTGAATTACTGTGGTGTCCCCATGAGCTGGGTGGGCTGGGCTGCCTGATGCTGCTTTGCACTGTGGCAGAGCCCTGGCTGGCCTCACCCGTGCCCGGCCGACTGAGACCGGAGCAGTGCCTGGGTTTCCACTGACTCCTGTGCTGTAAACAGGAGCATCAAGCAGACTTATCTTCAGCTGTGCAAGTAAGTTTGATCATGCTTCTTTTATGCTGTTTGTTAATGAATAATTCTCTGTTAGGATGTCCTCTGTCTCACTGGAGTTTTCCATCATCTGGGAAAGGATGAGCATGAGGGCAGCATGCTCAAGTCCTTCGTACATATGTATTGAAAATGTGCCATTGTTTGCCTGACGTTGTTAGCACAGATATGGTTCATGAATCAGGTTTCAACCACTGCAGATGTAAAGGTAGTTTTTGTCAGAAAAACAAGGCAAATGAGTATTAACCATGTTGTACAGTGTAGCACTTTAAATTAACTTCTAAATGTTTCTGTGAGGGTTTTTTGCAAAGGCTTGGCAGGATTCTATGTCTCGTGGCAACTGTTGTGTGAAGCTTCATCCTGCAGTTGTCCATGTGAATGTATGCTGTATTTAGTGCTATGAGTCCCAGCTAGGTAATTACTGGACAATGAACAGTACTAGCACTTACTAAGGTGTTGCACTTCATGAAGTGTCTCTTTAGTGCATTGATATCAGAGTTTTTAGCTCCATTTCTTTTGTGATAACACATTAGCAGCAACTCAATGAAATGACTGAACTCTCAAGTTTTGCAGTAACTCTGGGGCAAAATCACGGTTATCTGTTATTATCTTTATCCCATAAAAAAAAAAGTAGACTATTAAGCATTCAGTGTCTTTTAGGACAGAATGAGATGTGACTGCAGGGTCATTAAAAAGTTTCAGACACCTTTCACAAGAAATGTTGGGTGCAGGAACACTATCAGTGGCCTTAGGCTTCTCTGCATCTCAGTTCTTTCGAATTTATTCACTCAGGACCTTGGTTTTGTGCAACTAAAGAATTTGAGGACTGTGTTAAGGTGGTGTATCTAAACTACTGGTTGAGCATGGCCTTCAGGGTTCTTTTTCACTTCTGCAAATACCGAAGGGAGGTATGTAAGTTTACAAAGGTTCACTTGGAAGGAAGCAGTGCATCAGCCCCAGGTTTGCTGGCTTAGCCAGGCCCTGATGCTTCCTTGCAGCTATGAACCACGTTAAAACACTGTAATCTCTGACAGAGTAGAAAACTGCATGATGCAATTTTTACCATTGGAGTATGGAAAACATTGTTTCTGGGACCTTGAAAAGGCTCATACTAGTGGTACATACTTGGAACAATGAGACTCATATTTATGTTCTCTTTATGTACCTGGTATTCCTCTTTGTGTACAGAAAAGCTCCAAACAGAAATTGCATAGGCAATGTGGAGATGGGGATTTGTGCCAACCTCAAGGTCAAGAAGGTATTTTTTGATCAGTAATCAGTTTAAATGTGTTTGACAGACCTTTTTTTCTTAAGTTCAGCGCTTCAAGGCTATTGGGCAAGTTTTCACATGGTGGCAAAGATGATGAGAAAACACATCACCTGCAGTAAGCAGTAGAGCCACAGTACTGAAAACACAGTAGCAACTTAGTGATTCAATAGTGTTTGTTCTCACAACTCCCTCTTTGCAGCACTCTTTCATTTATTTATTTGATGTGTCACACAATGCCATTGCTCAGCTGGAGGCTAAGAGGGAATGTAGGTAGACTGCATACCTGCAAGAGAAGCAAGAGGCCTGGAATGCTGCATCTGGAGAGCAGTATTTGTAATAATACAAAGACAGGCTCCTGTGTCTTGTGGCCCTGGTGTCCTTGTGTTTGCGTCAAGGCAGCAGAATGGATCAGCTCACTGCGGCAGCAGGCCAGCTGATGTGACTTGCATTATTATCAGGTACCTGATTGCAGTCTCTGGATGGAGGGAGGGTGGGACGTGAGCAGCATAACAATGTGTGTGTGTTGCTGCTGCTGTGTGATAGTAATCTGTGATGAGGACAGAGGTTCCTCAGCACTGCAGAAAAGTTTTATAAGGACATCATGAAACTGCTTGGTGAGATTTTGATTGTTACTGGGATTTTGAGCTCTGATGGACTACCAGCTTGTCCAGAAGGTGTTTTAACAAACATGCTTAGCCTGTGCAGAACAAGGACATAGAGGGCTTTAGTTCTGAAATTGAAGTTTTCTTCTGACAGAGACTTGCTATGGATTTTGGGACAAATTTGGAGATTCTAAGGCTAAAATAGTCCAAGTTTTGGATTCCAATGTGCTATTTCATGAGTTTTCTTTTCCAGAATTTTAAAATTTCTTGCATAACTGTGTCAATAAAACTTTGTGACAACATTTCTGATTTTTCACATGCTATGGTAAATTGTTCAGACATAGGATCTTGAACTATTTATTGATGGCAAATCACTGTGGTCTTTTCAGTGCAGTCATTCCTGGCCCATGCAGGTTGCAGACTGAGCAGTGTGATATTCAGAGAAATACTTTTCTAAACTGACTGTAATTGCCAAAACATATTTTTTGAGCACTTAGGGGTTAGTAGAAGAAAAATCCTGACATAAGGTCTTTGCCTTCATTTTCCTTTTGGAAATGAAGACAACTGGATAAGTAAAGAAAACTAACAAAAAGAGAAGGAAAAGAGAAGAAGATATGTCATAGCCTTTATATTCAGAGCAGAAGAAGCTCTTCAGAAATGTACTGCAACAGAGCAATGCCTCAAACTCAGACGTATAGAAGTCCTCACTATAGGGGAGTGCTGCCTGTACTCCATTGGCCTGGGGGAGCCAGTCAGTGAAGGATATTGCTGGCTTCTAAATGGGTGCCTCAAACACCTATTGAAATCAGAAATCATTCACTGAGCAGAGGGAGGGAAGAAAAAAAACCCACTGTAGTGGCAAACCACTTGAAAAATTTCTCTGAGCTGCTAAATTTGCATTGCAAATCCCCTGGTATCTCTTGTATGAGCTGATACTAGAAATTATGTTAAATATTCAGAATGCGAAACAGTCATCTGGTGGGAGAAAATAAACTTTTTAATGTTTTTTTCTACTGTCTGAGACTTCTGTAAATTATTCAAGTGCATCTTTTGTAATGATATGCTCTAAGACAGTTTTATTGCTGTTTGAGTGCAGCAGAATAGGTGACAAGTTTTTAACCATTTTGCCTGGTTAAAACTTTTTCTTACATTATGTTGAAGTGCTGTCTGGGCCTGTGTACCCAAGAGCAGTGTCTTACCTGCTAGCCTGACAATGTCAAGGAGAAACAGAATTGCTTATAAGGACAATATGCAACAAATGGCATGGATCATTAGGACATTGTCAAAGACACTAAGTGTTGGAGATGATGTGTGCTAATGAGCAAGACTTAGAGCCCTTCTACTGAGGTGAAAACATTGTAATGGGACTATGAAGTTATAGCAGTCACACTACAAGTGGTCCTTGTTGGGCTTATAATCAATTTATTACCACTATTTTTAGCAAGACTTTTTTTTTGCTCAGACTCATTTGCCCTCTGATGTTTCCAATTCTGTCATTTTCATGAAGACTTTGTAGTTGCCACTTGATGAATATGACAGCGTTTGGCCTGTGTTACCGCAGGAAAAGCAGAAAGCAGTCATGTCAAGGTGTTTCTGTCATGAAAACTAAATGACTGGTTTGGTCTGCTGTATAAAGTTTGCAGGTCCATTTGATAGTGTGTATTTAACATTGGTTCTCTGGTAAAACTGGAATTTCCACTTCTACAGGTGGAGCAGAAAAGACCATATCCATAGGCCTTAGGAAAGAGGTTTTTCTCTAAGACTTAGTTTTATTCTTTTTTTTGTGTGTTTTTGTTTGTTTGTTTTGTTTTTGTTTGTGTTTTTTTCTCCCCAGAATTCCATGGGCTGTGGATTGAATCTGAACAAAACTTCACCTAATTTTGGAGGAGATAATTTCAGGTCTGTTTTCAAGTGCAACTTCTGTAAGACTACAGTGGCTAGATTTTTGAACTCCTCTGATGATAGATTGTGCTGCATTTTGAGTAGTTGGTAGAAAATCCAAAGCTATATTCCTTTGAACAAGTGCAGAACTAGCACACCTTTTCTACTTGCACAAGTATATTGTATCGTAGTGAGCTCCCTGGATCATCCATTATCTGAGCTGTCCTTGGCGAGCCACTCTCTGATTCTTTGCTGAATTATTTATATTTTGATTTCAGCATGCCCCTTGGATGAGGCCCTGTAAACTCCAGGACTTCTGTTGTCAGGTTCATAGTAACAAAGTGGAGGATAAAACCACGTGAAGCTTTCATAGTAAAATGCGAGTTTGCATTCTAGTAAAAGAGAAATGGCAATGTTTTAGGCATATGTAGAAAACCACATTCAGTGGAAGAAATTTTAAATTTCTCTGTGTTGGAAAGAGCCCTCTTATTTGTAAAAACCATGTAGTTTGTGGAAATAGTGTTTCAGTAGAAAGTCTTATTCAAAAGTAGGATGGAGCATTCAGACATTCTTCCTGGTGTTTGCTCTTTTTCAGTTTTTACCTAGTAAATTATTTGTGCTGGTTCTCAATGCTTCTCTATGCTGATCAGGCAACATTGAAAAATAAGCTTAGAAATGTCTTCAAATGGGATGAAAATAGACCCAGGTCTAGTCAAGTTCTCAAAAGGAGGTCCCAAGCATGGGCACAGACTTAACCTTAGATCTAAATTAACCTGGTAATCAGTAGATATATCATGCTGATAGCTGATGAGAAACCAGGTGAAATTGATTGTTTTGCATTGTCAACGTAGACTTAGTGTCCTCTGTTCTTAACTTATATGCAAAGGGAACTTCTATCTGTAGTAAGAGTAAAGCTCTGATATTTCAGACATTCAATACTATGCTTGATCAGTGTTGGATACTTTTTCACATGGTATTCCTAATGCTACAATATCAGTGTTATTTGGAGAGTGTTTTGAGAGTACATTACCTTGGCTGCAATGTACATTACCATTCCTATGTTTTAAACAAGTTACTGATTGGTACAGTTAGATAAATTCCTATTTATTTAGTTAGCATGATAATAAGTACCTTTCTGTAACTCACTGTGTTAACTGACAGGCAGAAAGCAAGAACTCACTAAGTAACTGAAACATTTTTCAGTTGCAAAGTAATTTTTAATGAGGTACATTTTGTCTAGGAAGAGGAGTGAAGAAGGAAAAATAGTAAGTACAATATACAAAAGGATCTTTGTGTTCCTAATACTGGCTGACACAAGAAGCTTGCCAAACAAAACCAATTCTTTTGCAATGGTAATGAAGTGCATGTACAAAGAAGAGACCAAGGGTGAAATGGAAAGCAAATGAAGTTGGTCATGTAGTTTCGTTTGTACCTGCTAAAAATGAATCCTTTTACTTGAGAGTTAGTAACAAGTTGTACGCCTCAAGAATTACAACTAAACTGACGTGGTCTGTTTGCACTGGGAAAGCCAAGAGTAGGAAAAGCAGTCTCAGTAGTAGTATTTCAAATCTGGGTGTTAGGGCGAGCAAGCCAAGTTGCAGCAGAACAAAGACCAGTAGTACTGGCTCCTCACAGGGATTCGAACAGATTTGTCTGCTATCACACTACAGATATACTTTAAGCAGCTGTAGCTTTGCTAAGTCGTGGGTAGTTGTCCTGTGTCTTGGTGCTATACTGCATTGTTCCCAGCACAGTAGTATATGGAAAAACAGGCTAAGAAAAGCCAGTGTCCATAAAGGGGATTATATTTGAATAAAGGGAAAGAGTCCACTAGGGCACATTGCACTAGGATTTTCTCACCTGAGATTTCAGAGGGCCCAGTGTCCATTTCTCCTTAACTCCTGGCTGCATGTTGCCCTCCTCCTTTCCCCTTTGGCTGATGTACCAGGAAGATACAGCCTTCCCAAACTGCCTACCATATATTCTCCCTTCAGCCTGTCATTTTACCCCAGAGTTCTGAAATTCAGACTTGTGCAGACCCACTTGTTTCAGGAGAAAACCTGCTGCTTGAACTTAGTAGAGACATAAAGCCTCATTTAAAAAATGTTAACTTCCATACCTTTACCCTTAGAATTGTTTGTAAAGACATCCTCACACATCTTCCCTATTGCAGTGAACAAGGACTGTTTTCTACTTTGCCGGTTTTTCGGCTGTGAGACAGAGATGAAGCTGTCTGTTTTGTTTGAAGAAAGAGTTTCAAATTTCTGCAAAAAGAGGCTGTGTAAGTTCTTCGTTTGTATCACTTGCTTTTAGGTAGTGTACTAGAGAGAGACTACTCCCAACAGTGGTCTTGTATTTTGCCTTGAATAGAGCAGTACCTTCTGCAGCACTTAGCTAGTTTTTGGGAAAGCATTCTATCTTTGTGTGCATATGTGGCATTCATGCTTGATTTGGGCTTTTAAATGATGCTCATCTTGACAGCAAATTAGCGTACTAGATACACATCCTGGTTTATGAAGAAATAAACTTGTTAAATTTGGCTGTACCAGATTTTAAAAGCTCTTTATTTCTTTTGGACAAAAAAAAAATTAATTGGGTCAACTGAAACGTGGCTTAGATGTGTGTTTTTTCAAGTGCAAAGTCTTTTATTAACACAAGGTGAGATTTGTGAAGCAACCACAGTAATTCAGTCAAGCAGTATCTACATAATCTGTTTTAGTGGTTTCAGGTCTTTTGTGACCCAGTTTTCTTGCATAAAAATTCTAGGAGTACTGATGAAGCTCAGTGCTCTTATTTTGACACAACTCTACCTTCTTGAAATTGCTCTTTTTATCTCTACATAGTAATAACATGGCTATTTGTGGGGTGTATCTGGATTGGTCTGCACTGTCTGTTTTGAATGCCGTTTCCTTTTTGGTGTGCTGTGCTTTTGGATGCTGCAGCTGCTGGCCTTTCCTTAAGCTGTGCATTTTAATTCCCCTTTGTCATGTAATGACCTCGAATGCAGCCAGCACCAGGTTCTTTAGACAAGTTGCAAGAATGAACAGATTCTTTGCACAATTTGTCTCTTATGCTTACCAGAAACAGAGTGTTATTGATTTTTCTTTTCTGTTTCTTGTTTAGCACTTGTGCTTCAGTGTGCTGTATTTTTCTGATGAGGGATTTGTTTTTGTTTAGTTTTGGGCTTTTTTTTTTGTTCTAAAACCTATCCTATTGGGCAATGTCTGCCATCCTAAATAAGGGCTGAAGTTGGGTTGTTTCTCATATTTCCTATATTTCTAAGTGATTAATTTTCCAAATGGTTTTGCTCAGAAAATAGCAGCTGGTGCCTGTGTCTCAGAACATTAGTTTCTGACTGCTGAGCTCAGATGCATTGAATAAAAATATTAAAGCTTTCTGCAGCTGTCTGTGAACTGGGAGTTTAACTTTGTAGATGAAAGTTTAGTAGGAATCCCAGAGAGTAAGGTTTATTTCTACAGAATATTTGAGGTCAGTAAGAACAATCAGATAATGAATTAAAAATGTTTATTTCAACATACTGGAGTATTAAACTAGGATATACTATGATATTGATTACTACCCAAAATATAATTTCATTTTTCTATAAACTACTTCCATTACTGTGCTTTAGGCCCAAACTTCTCTTCACAGTATTGCTGCATGGCTTGTTGACCAAGCTGTTAAACCCCATGCCTTGTATTGTAACTGAGGTTTCTTGGGCTGCAAGTAGATACTCAAAAACACTTTCTGTGTCACCTTACAGCAGGATGTCTAGATCTGATTCTGTCTTGTAACTGGTCAGTTAAGAAAAATGGTTGTAGTACCCTCCTTTGAAAAGCCTTTCATCGCTGAAATTAGTGTTGAAGAGTGAGCTAATATGGATGAAAACTCTGATACTTAATGGTTTAAGACTTGATGTCTTCAGCTGTGTTTGTCTAATTCTAGGCTGCTACATTTGATTCTTTTAATGTTTTTTGAATTGCAAACAGCAGATTGTTTGTTTGGACAGGAGCATTTCATGGTAAGCAGAGGTGACGTCTCCAGGAGATAGGAGCTTAACAAGTGTGGTAGATACTTGTTTACTTGTGGTTGTGAATGCATGAAAATAAATAGCCAACGTAGTGGGAGAAAATCTTAGAAAGTATTAAAGACATCATAAGATACAGTAACTTAAAAAAGGAGTAGCTTATAGTTGTATTAAGAAGTATTGCTTAAACTACGTGTGCACATTTGAAGAAAATGCCACCAAATCTTTCCAACAAATATCTTGCTGAGGTTTTCCTGAGTTGAATAGAGATGATTTTTAGTGTTTTTATTTTCATAGAGAAATGTCTTCGTGATGGACTTTTTTCTGAGGCTATGGCGCCTTATGGTAGATAGTAGGCTTGCCTTGAAGCAGAAGTAAATAACCCTAAATAGAGGATATAAAGCATTAAATTGTTGAGTGTCAGTCCTTCACCACAAGAACACAAAAATCCATCTTGCATGCTGTAGATAAAACACTGAAGCAATAAGCTGGGCTTTTTTGGACACATGCACACCAGACTGAACTGGAAATAAAGAATTCTTCGGAGTTGTTTCATCGTTTATCTTGGGGAACAAATAATACACTGCAGAGGAGAATGAACTTCAGATAAGAGCCCTGACAGTGATGTAGTATGATATAGTGTAGTAACACTTTATTTTAAAGCATCTTTGTTGAAAATGATATCTCAAAGTCTATGTGTGGTTAGATAATAAAGATATAAAGTTAAATGGTAGCAAGGAGACAGAAATTAAGACTTTTAAAGGAAAGAGAGGACTATCGGTTTCCAGACAGCATTTAGAAGATAGATGGCAGTATGATTGCAGAGGCCCTTGTTTGTTTTTTTTTTTTTTGGGAAATGCTTTTCTAGATGTGGCAGGTAGAGTGGGAAAATATCTATTTAAAGAATGGCAGACAGAGACGTGCATGTGTAAACAGACTGCTGAAATTTACTCTTGCTTTCTTTGGTAATGCACAAGCTGACTTTGGCATTATTTGCATGAGTTTCTTCCCTTAGACCTGACTTCATTGCGTTTTATTTGTGCTTAATGCAGTTAAATAATTCCTGGCTTGTGCTGAGTGAAGTGAAGTAAAAGCAGACTGTTTTATTCATATGCCTCACTCTTCGTGGTGAGATTTTAGGTTCCCTTCCTCAGCTTTTTGGTAAATTTTCCTACAAGACTGTCCTGGGCAAAACAGTCTTGTCTTGGAACTTCTTTTTTTACTCCATGTGTGCTGGTTAACATGATCCACACTTTACACCTGATAGACTATTCTGTTCCTGACCTGGAGATGCTTTTCAGAAGATTTTGTTCACCATGATATTCCACTGCATTTTGGAGAGCCTCTTCAAAACTGAAGCTGTGTTGAGCTGTGGAACCTGACTTGGAGAAAAATGAGAACATGTTAGAGAGGAATTTACTTACCCTGCTGTTTCTTGCCCTTGAATTTGATCCTAGCTCACTGGAGTATACACAACAAAGGGCACTGTGAATGTGATATTAGCCTTTCAAGCTGTTCAAATGTGTGAAAGGAATGCAAGGCATATATGGTCAGGATGGGCACAGTATTGCTTTCTGTGGTGTGGTCAGCTGGTCTGTGGCTGTGACTGCCTAGGGGTCTGCTGTTCACTTAGCTGCAGAGTTTGTTTTGTGGGTACCCTCAGCATTCTATGTCTATTTCCCTGCTTTATACTGGGTAGGAGCTTCCCTGCTTCTGTCCATAAACTTCCATCTGGAAGACTTGTCCCAGAATGGGTTCTTTCACCCAGTGCACGAGAGGCCAATCCCCACACAGTTGAGGTATTTGAACAGAGATTGACCAACTTCTGCTCATGAAGTATCTTTGTAAACCTGCTTGCATGAGCTGCAGCCTTTCTGTTAGCCCAAGTCTTTGGAATGGATGCTTATTTGAAAAAATTTCTGGAAAAGTTTGTCTTCTCCATACCTTAATGTCCCAACTGCTCATTTCTTGAGTGTTTTATGTAAATACCAGGACTCTGCACTTCAACACCGTAAGGAATTCTGTGTGTTAATGGTAGAGACAGTGAAGCCCAGAGCTAGGGTGTATGAAAGAAAATTGCTATTTTAAGCAGCAGAAGTATGATATTGTGCTATTTCAAAGCTGTAAATCACTGTTAAATATCCATGACTGTTAATTTCTCACTGAAGGCTCAATTTTGATAATTGGATGTTGAAAGTTGTTAATGAAGAAATTCAGTACCTAAAATTTTGGGTTAATAATTACAGTATTATGGCTGTTTCCCAATGTTCTAATGTCTTAATAATGCTAAGGATATAGCTAATATTGTTTGTTCATTTTCCTGTGTTTACTCAATCCAATTCCTATTGAACCCTCAAGAAACTTACTAGCACGTCAGTCTTGACATAAAAACTTATTCAGCAAGTTCTATTTGAATATGAATATACCATTCACTCAAATTCAGTAATAGTACTGTTACTGCTTCAAAATGAATCCCCAGAGCCAAGCTAGGAAAGGATACCTGGGAGACATGAAGCCAGGGTTTAAGTGGGGCTGATTTTAACCACATCTGTACTCTTTGACATCCTAGTTTCACAGCCCTTGGGAGATGCTGACAAGAGGGTGAACATGGCACATGTTTTGTGGAGGTGATTAAATCAAACCTCTTGATGACAGACTTGACAAACTAATAATGGGACAAAAAAAAGAGGTCCTTTTCCTTTTACCTCTTATTTTAGTTTACAGTAAGGCTGTCTAGATTTGAAAAGCAGAATGCAGTTTAAAATTAAATTATTATGGAAGGATTTTTCTCCTGCAATTTCTTTCTAAAAATAACTTTAGGATAGAGTAATCTTTAATGACAAATGGATAGAAATGACACCAAGATCTTGTAACTAAAAGATACCTATGCAGTATTTAGCTATAAATCTTCAGTGCTCCTAGGTTCTCTTTAGGTAATCAGCTGTTAATCTACCTAAACATCAGCATTCTGGTGATGGCAGGGCAGAGGGGGAACCAAGTCACTGAGAAACCATTAGCAGAAGATAACAATAGCAGATTGCTCTATATCCTGTTAAGTATTTTCTGATTTGAATAACACAAGACAGAGTTTGAGTGCTTTACCAAAATGAGTGAACATTTGAAGGAATATAACTTTTTTTTGGTAGTGCCTGATGAATATGCTTTGAATGTGTGCTTTCTTTAATACCCTTTATATATTAGTACCATTTGTATCCTGCAGTCTGGATCATGTAGAAAACTTTTAGATAATCTGTCACTGTTGCAGTAGCTCTGTTGATGCTGTGATGAGTGTGAGAAGTGAATGTATTAGCTGTTGGCACATGAACTATTATGCACTTCAGATCCATCTCCAAGCTTCAGCGGGGCACTGGAATTATCTTAACTCATGTTAACACTTCTTTATGGACTGTGCAGTTGTACCAATAAGGCTAGTACAGCCTCAGGAAGTTTTTCTACAAATGTCAGGGATTCATCCAGCTTCATGAACCATTAGGGGGTCCCTTGAAATAGTATTTTTACATTTGACTTAACTGGTAACAAATCCTAGAAGCACATGTGTGTTCTACATAGAAAAGCAGCTGCTGCCAGTGTTGGAAATAATACCAAATCTACCTCCACATCTTCCATTAGGATTACCTTAGTTCTCTGTTTCAAGTTCTTATTGTCTTCTGGACTTCATGCAGGCAAATGGCTCATGCTTCTAAAGATAGAGGAAAGACAACATTGCCAAAGGATGCAGAGAGGAAAAAAAAAAGAATGGTTGAGGAGAGCCACCTTGAAGTAGAATGCAGACGGAGTTTTGCTCGGGGAAAAGAAGGGCAAGTTTTGATCACAAGGATGATAAATACAAAAGGTAACGTCTTAAATAAGCCCAGAGGAAAAGCTGGACTTGTAATATTGAGGTACTGAATAGAACAGGTTTGCCTATAAGTCAATAGGGCATTGCCAGAATAGCTTGATTATACATTATTTCAAACATATAATTCCCTTCTTCCCCTAATAAATTAAGTTAATAATAGTTGGCTGACATAAACCCATAAAACTCAAGATTCCCCCTTAACAGGCAGATGAGGGACTCAGAAACAGCATGTAGCCCATCTCCATTTTTGACCTTGTGCCTTAAACAAAGACCAGCTACAAGGAGGAGGGGAGTAAGCACTTTGGGACACTAATTCAACTTAATGCTGAGTATGATTGAAGCTGTCTCTGTTGGCAGTAAAGTGTATTCTCCATAAGGTCTAGGAATAATGACATGTTGTAAATTCATTTAATTTTAATTTTAAAGCTTGCTCAAAGGTAGAATTACTAGAAGCACTTCAGGTCTAGTGTGGATCTTGGGCTGGATTTTTTTTTTTAACCTACAGACTCACCAGGCACCAGTTATTCAATTAGAGCTCTGGCTTTAAATGTATAATGACCTGAACACAAATTGTGTTACTAATGTGGAATCACCTAGAGCAGAAAGCACGGGAGTTATTTCAGTGGTTTGTAATTTTCTTCTGTCAGAATTTTGCGTTAAAAAACCCCTAATTAAAAAAAAATATATAGAGTCCTGTGCACTTATATCTCTTTAGTATGGAGTTTAAATTCTACCTATACAATGGGTGTGCAGGGCAGTAGTAGAAAAATGAAATGTAACCCATTGTCATAGCAGGCATGAGTTTGCAGCCTATGTAATTACCTATCTCTAGCCAGGCTGAAAAAAATCTGTAACCTCAGAGTGAACTCTAGCCCTGGACCTCTACAGTAAGAGCAGAGAAATGCCATGCTCCAGCAGTCACTTAGATGAAACACAACATCAGAATGTACTCTCATAGGCTGATTTCCTCCTGAAGGCATGGACGCTGGTTCTTAGCTTATATTGGAAATGCAGTTTACTACAGATTAATTTTTGCAATGGGTGCCTCAAGGCTTTAAAGGTTATTATTATACTGTTTTTAAAAAAACACTGAAGCATAATTTGCTATTAAAGGCAATTATGATAGCTGCTGTCTGAAAACAGTCTTTCTTGGAGCCTACCAGCACATTAGATATTGCTGCTAATGCTGCATTTCCACTATGAGAACTCACCCATCCTATTTGTGCTACTCCAGTCTTATGTATGTCCCTCTACGCCATTTTGATACAGATACTATAAAATCTTTGTCATTAACTATGCCTTGGTTTTGGGTAGACTTTTGTGCATCATGTTTCTGTACCAGTCTCCAGTGGTTAATAGCTTTGACTAGTGCAAAAATTTGTTTTCCCCATCCAGTAATTAAGCCTTTGTATTCTCTGCAGTTCCTAAGGTGTGAAGGAGTTAAGATGTAGCAGTAAATAACTCTTTGGATATTCTTACAGGATCAGATGTGCAACTAGGCATATTTGCCACCAGCAGTGGCCTCAGCTACATAGAGATATTTGGGTAGCCTCAATCAAAAGGGGAGACAGCTGTTCACCTTCCACCAGGGATAGGTTTCTTAGGACCTTCTCTGTGTAAGCCATAATGCTGGAGAGACTATGAATCTGCTGTTATCAATTCTTGGCAGTTCAGTTGGGTGGTCACGAGACAGCATGGAATCCTCAGGTTTAAGGGGATAGAGATTTGGCATGGCTCTGCCTTGCTTTTGACCTTACTGTTTGTGAGCGTCCTTTCCTTGCACTTAGGGAAATGCAAATATCTGCTGAGCTTCTGTGGTCTATACATAACTGTGTTGTGAAGCAACACTGAGTAATTTTCTTGTAAGTAATAGGAAAATGTCTTGGGAAAGTACTAATTCTTTATCTGATTTACCCCTGATTAGGCCTTTAGTTAGCACTTATAAGGGGTTTTTCTACAGATATTCTTAGAACAAAAAACATTGTGTGGGTTTTCACATAGACAGTTTGCATTCAATCTGATGTACAGCCGTGATTACAGTTAAATCCAAACTCTTTTTAAAAGAGTGAGCTATACAGGCCAAAGTTTTATGGCTGATAAATGCTGAAAGTTCAAATCAGGAGAAAATTCACATGCAAATGACAGCTCACTGTACCTACCATGGAGAGGAGTAGTGATGATGAGATAACTCACAGATTAAGCACTTAGGTGTTTAATGTGTTTCCTGAACAGAGATCAACTTATTGATGCACTTCTGCTAAACATCCAAAAGGACAGGTCTGTCACAAGGAGTGTAGTTTTAATGGTGGTACATAAAGCTATTTGTTCAGGAAGGACCAGGGGGCAGCTTTCCTTTAAATGCAGGAGATGCTGCAGTAAGAAAATGTATCTGAATGTAATTCAATAGTTGTTCTACTTCTAGCACCAATCTCTGCCATAAATGCACTGCTGGAATGTAGAAGGTTAGTTTTTTTAAGAAAGCATTTATTAAAATACTGTTTTATGTAAGGATTTTGATGATGTACACTGATAGATCTTTCCTTTAATGTGTTCTAAATGCAAGAAAAATTTGCATTCATCAGCAGTTAGATTTTAAAAGCTGTTAAGAAGAAGTTCTGTTAGTCTCTTAGATAAAACCACTGCATCTCTAAGAGCTTGGACAAGCATTCAGCCCAATCTTGCCTTTCAATGGGAGCTATGCTCCTCTCTGCTTCATTAGCCTGCCCCCTGCCAGACAAACACAGTGTATTGGCTGCCTGGGAAAGGCCCCTGCCACCTATGGAGAGAGAGGAGCCGCCACAGATAGCTGGTGAGGGGCAGTTGGTGTATGTGTCATTCTGCGCCAAGAAGTGGTTCTGTTTTTCATTAAAAGCTATTTTGAGATCTGCAAGTGTCTCTTGTTGCTGTTTTGCAAAAAGCCAAAAAGAAATATCTTTTGTTATACAAATTTAACCTAACAGTGACCCAATGACCACACTTACTTTGTCCTAAGAGCCATAATTAATTGTGTTAGTGGTTACTGGAAATATCTTCAAAAATATTTTTTTTTTCTTGAGTAGAAAATCCTTGCTTCTCTGTTTAAAATATCAGTCCCTCCTGAGGCCTAAGGACTCCATAATGAGGAAGCCTGTCATTTTTTTTCCCCTCCTTTTTTTTCTTTTGGTCCTGTCTGTATAGCTGTGAAGAGTAAGTACACCTACACCATTCCACAGCATGCCTTTCATGCAAGTGACTCAGCAGGGATGTTCAATTCTTTGACCTCTGACAATCCCTTAAACTTGTGTAGAAGAAGAAAAAAATTCCAAATACGAACGTTCTCGTGGTGGATTTTTGTAGCTGCTACTCTACATGTTTCAAAATGGCAAGTTCAGTTCTTAATTCTAAGGAGAGGATCAAGTGGCAACAGAAGTGAACTCTGTACTTAACTCACAGCTACTTTCTGGAATAGTGTTTCCACAGCTTGACATTTCCCTTATTGTAAAATATATCACTCCTCATACATTAGGCTCTTTTAATTTCAGAAGCCTGCTGGGATTGATATTTCGTAAATCCATCTACATGTGTAATCCTTTCCTATTACTTG
Organism: Zonotrichia leucophrys gambelii; assembly: GCF_028769735.1. Taxonomy (NCBI): domain Eukaryota; kingdom Metazoa; phylum Chordata; class Aves; order Passeriformes; family Passerellidae; genus Zonotrichia; species Zonotrichia leucophrys. Next base: position 22,999,979 of record NC_088176.1, read on the forward strand.
GATAAATACTTTGACTCTCCTGCTCCAAGCCAGAGAACTAGAAAAAAATGGATCAGTTCTTTCATGGGGAAGGAACAAGTCAGTCTACAGACAGAATCAGTCATCTCTTTCTAATCTTTTAAAACTATACAACTGAGTAACACACTTGGGTTTGTTTGGATTCCTTTAGCAGAACTGAGGCAGAATTGGGAAATTATTTCTTGGAAAATGCCCAACCTATAAAGTTACAGGGTATTTTGCTCCAGCTTCAAGGGATTTTAGATCTGTAGTGTAATTTTCATATGCAGACATCCTTGTCTAGTAGTCTCACTGTTGCTATGGGTGTTCTATGCTTTCATCAGGAAGCTAACATGCTTTACACCTGCCTGAGCTTGCACATTTGAATTTCAGAGTGACTTTGGGGTAGCTATGTATGCAGGTTGCCAACTGATGTACCAGGGCTGTGGTAAATAGTCTTCTCTGTAAGTGCTCACTAATTTGTCCTTATCTAAATATGAATGGAAAGCAGTCTCATAGTGTGTTGGAGTATAATTTGTGAGACCATTTTGTTCACAGCTATTTTAATACAGGATAATTTAAAAAATCCTGTTCTTGTCAGTACTGCTTTCTACAGAATGAGTTTATGTGAACCCTACCCAAGATAGAGTGCCAGAGACAAAGAGACTATTCCATCACCTTGTTAACTTGTTTATGTAGTTAGAATTTTCTTCAAATAACTCCAGTTAGAGGGGATAAAAGTACATTTCTGTTTGGGCTGCCTTTGTTTTAAGGCTTCTTTACCCATACATGTACAGATTTGGTTTATCCCAGGAAAATTTATATTATTATTTGCATAGTAGATACGTAACTGGAGCCTCTCTTTGCTAGGCTCTGGACAAGCCAATATTAGAAGAGAATGGGGGCCACAGCTGAAAAAATCCACAACTAAGCCCATCAACCTAATTTTTCAAGTAGAAGACTCAGGTGGCCCCTTTTTCTTTGATGAGTGGCACCAATACTTTCTGTACTTGTAGCATGATGTGAATGCTAACTGGGAGAAGTAAAGGAATGGTAGAGGCCAGCTAAGGTAGAACTTTGCAGAGAACACTAAGATGTGAAGGATCTCCTTGCAGGACATGTTTTGGATGTGCTTATGAAAACCATATAAATGGCAAAGGAAATGGGGACATGATGCCAAACACCCATGGAAAAAGGGTCATGTGTCTCCCAGTTGCCACCATCTAGTGTCTGATACACTTGAACTATGTGGTGTGTCCATGAGTTGATTAAGTGCTGGTTTATATGAACATACAGTTCTGCAAAGAAATTTAATTTTTCTAGACTAGTTTTCAGCTGTATTAATATTTGGGCTGGTTTTGTCTGGGGTAGAATTAATTTTCTTCATAGCAATTAGTATGACTCTGTTTTGGGTTTATGCTGGAAATGGTGTTGATAGTATAAGAAGGCTTTTGGCTACTGCTGAAAAGCAATTCCTCTGAGTCCTTTCCAGCTTCTCACCCTACCCCATCAGAAAGGAGGCTGGAGGTGCACAAGAAGTTGTCAGGCCACAACAGCTGACCCTACTTGATCAAAGGATTTTTCAGTACCATATAGCATCATGCTCATCATATCAAACTGAGGGGAGAGGAGGGAGAGACATTCCACGTGATGGAGTTTGTTTTCCCAAGTCCTCTTTGTGTACGATGGAGACTTGCTTTCACAGGGATGGCTGAACACCTGCCTGCCCATGGGAAGTGGTGAATCAATTCCTTGTTCTGCTTTGCTCGCACACGTGGCTGTTGCTTTGCTTTTTATTGGACTTGCTTTATCTCTACCCACAAGTTTGCTTATTTTTACTCTTTTGATGTTTCTCCCTGTTGCACTGTGTAAGGGAATAGATGAGTGACTGGGTGGTGTTTAGTGTCGTGGGGGACACTGGGGTTAAACCACAACAAATTTTATGAAATAAAAATACCCTAAACGTTAGTAGTTAGAGGGAGGATGCAATTTTTTGCTAAAGGATGATACATTCCATTTAGTCTTAGGAGATGTTATAAACCAAAGAATATCCAAGATGAATGAAAATATACTTTTTAGATTTATTGTGTACAACACTCTTGCCAAAAGGCGCTGCTTCTCTAGTCAACTTTCTATGCCTCAAACCGACAGTAGTTAGGATTACTGTAATAAAGGGAACCCTGAAGAATATTAAAATTAAGCTTGTGCTAAAATATGCCTAAGCTTTATAGATCAGACCTAGCTAGTACTTTGAATATCCTTTTGGAATGAGAAGAGTCCTGTAATATATAAAGAATCAGCTTAAAAATTGCCCTCTGGGGAGAGAATAAGTTTGCATGTTTTGGTTTTGATTTGAATTTCTGTAAGGCAAAATGCTATGGGCAAATATGGAATCTGAAGTGCTGCTCTGGGAGATAACACTGTACTATTTTATAAAAAATTGACTTTGCTTTTTTTGTCTGTTGTGTCCACACATCACAGCCCCCTGCCCGTGACACTTGGAGTTTGGTGAGAATGTTTTCCCAGAATTCATGAAATTGGAAGTAATGATTTCAAAATCAAGATGTGGCTTTATCACAGAAGAATTATTTGTCTCAAGATCGCAGATGTTTTTCCCTTGCAAACAAGGGGTTAAACTTCATAGGAAGTTTGACTCTGAATTTGGAGGCTGTAGTCTAATTGGATTTCATTTCATGTGCACGTTAACATAAGCTGTAAGTGGGTCTGAAACAGTCTAGCTGATGGATGGCTTTTCTTCTGAAGGTGGCACATTGCCACTGGTGCCAGAGACTGCTTAATGCACTAGGGGAGATGTAGCAGGTGCAATGCTCTTGCCAAGGGCTTGGAGTACCTGCTCTGTCTGGCTGAAAAAGGATAACGCATCCACATTGTTTTGTTTCTAGCATCAGTTCTGTGACAATTATGTTTTTTAAGTACAACTTAGACCAGATATAATTTTTTACCAGGTACTGAATTTTCTTCTAAAGTACAAGTAATTGCTGAAGCTACCCATTCCTCTGCAGATTTTATTTGCTATCAGCATTTTCAACTTGGCTGGCTTAGTCACAAAATAGGCAGAGAGAATAAAGCCAGGAAATGGGAGCCAAATTGGCAATATTCTGAATCCACTGCCTGCATCTTTTACATCTGCCTTGAACTTTCATGGCATCAAAAGTTGTATGTGTGCTTTTGGAAAAAATAAGCCCTTTTAAAAGAAAAAAAAAGATTAAAAACCTCCTGGAGCTTATTGGAAGGCATGTGCTTAAAAAAGGTCCTTGGGCATGACTTGATACTATTCCAGTTTGAAAACAAACCCACAAACACACTCCCCCTCCCCAAAACAAAAAACAACTGGAACAACACCCTCCCCCATCTCCCAACCCCCCAGCTGGTTTTTTTTTTTTCTTTGCTATTTTAGGCATATTCATATGGCATCAGTTGCTAGTTTCAGTATTTTCAGGAGCAGGAAGGCAAAACTGTAAAAATTGTCACTTATATTACTATTGGAAGCAAATTTCAGCTTACCATCACTCTTGGCTGATAACTGAATTTCCACTAGCTGCTGATAACTGAATTTCCACTTGTGGTAATTTACTCTAGCTACTTACTAATGCAAAACCAGTGAGCCCCTAGATTTATTGACCTGTTGGTGTAAACCTCTTATACAAACATAGGAAACATAATGTAATGCTAATTTTTGCATCCTATTTTACAGTGCACATAAGGTTAACATAATTTTCCTTCTTGCTGTCTATTGAGCAAGAGGGAGAATACCAGAGATGTGGTCAGGCATTCATAGCTAATGTAGATGTATTACAGTCACAACTTGTAATTTGACTATCTGTGCACTTCTGGCTTGAAGATATGCTGAAGTTTTTTCCATGGAATGGGTGTGGTTTTTTTTTTTTTTTGGTCTGGATCCATAGACAGTAAAATAGTTTGCTAATGATTTAGACTTGAGACATGATGTTCCCATTTATTTTCTGGATCACTTAGCTGAACAGAGGAATGTGATCTTGATGTGGATTGCTACCTTCAGAGGATACGCAAAGCTCATTGCATGGAAAACATGAAGAAAAAGAACTTGGCAAGGTTGGAAGGAAGAGAATGGATGAATGAATTGAGATAGAGGTGTTAAGTAAGAAAGTTTGCTAAAGGTGAAGGTGAGGAAAAATTGAAATAGGAAGAGAAGAACTGAGATAAGAGTACCAAAGGGACAGGGAGGATTGACAAGAAAAAGATGTTTGTGCCCAGTACTACCAGTCTCTGCCCCAGTCAGAGAGCAAGGCAGCAGTGTGGTGATGTAAATTAAGTCTTGTATTTCTCTGATACAGACACTGACTGCCCCATATGCTGTTTCTTAAAGTTTTCATATCCATAGTCTTAAAACACAGTAAGTGGTCAGAATATGCTTTTAGAACTCACTATGGAGTGATGTTGTTTCTGTTCATTATCTTGCAAGTTGTTTTCCAAGTAGTTTGAAGAAGCATAGAGCCTTGCAAAGGGTACACAAACCCTCATGGTCTTAATTTTTTTTCTTAAAGCACAATTTCTGCTTAATTCTTTTTCTTTTTACTTGTCCTTTGAAGAAAGCAGTTGTTGGAGTATGTGTTCCCAAGCTGCTTTGTAAAGAGTCAGGAATTGAAGTAGCTTCTTTTGACATGCATAAAAGTATTCATGAGTGCAGTAATTGTCACTGTTGTAACAGAGAAATAAAAATTAACAGCTTGTTTGTGGTTTTAAGACCATAATCAGAAATATTGATTTGTAGCAACTGAATATGAGTTTGCAATTAAAATCAGCTAAAACTATATTTTTATATCTGGAAACATATATTTGTATTTGTTAATAAATTCTTTTCTTTGAACTGCTATTTACAGTCAAGATGAACACATTTAACAATTGTAGTACAAATCATAAATGTGAATCATGGCTTAAATGGTGGTTTACTGCAGTTGGTGATGCCCCTTTGCTGCCAATTAGCCAACTGCAAACTCATACGGTTTTAAATTTATTTTCCACATAGTGTCTCAGCAGTGTGAGAAAGAAGCTTAGCCACAAACAAATCGAATGGGCCAATCTTGGACAAACACTGTACATTTTTTTAATGTGAGAAATCTGGAGATAGTTTGGCAGCTGGAGGCAGGAATTATTTCAGCTTGCTAGTTGTCTTTGAAGTTACCTGCCAGGTAGTTTCCCTACTAGACCATGGATATCTTGTAGGAGTGCACTAAAAGTACCATGCTCCGTAACAACTCTCTTCTTGTAAGCTGACTATTGAATAATTAAACAAGTTTTGGGAAAGACTTTCAGACTGGTTCACCAAGCAGCTGCCTAGTAATTTTAAGTAATGTTGAAGTGGACATCTACTTTAGAGGAATCCACAGAGTAACTTTTGCATGCGTAGATAGCTGCATACACATAAATGTGTGTATATAGTACATAGTTTCCCTATGATATGACAGTAAGAAATATGTTATCAAGACTTACAATATGTCTGTGTATGTAAGACATAGAAGGGCAGTAGCGTACATCAGTGATCCTGTAGTGACAATGGGGTTCAATGGATTTATTAATTTAGTTCCTAGATGAGTCTTTGGAGTGCAGCACTGCAAAACTAAGAGCAAAATAAAAAGCACTGAACAACAAACAAACCTCAAAAATCCTCAACACCAAAACAAAGTGCAAACGATCTCTTGAAATATAAACTTGACAAAGAATATTATAGATAGAATAGTCTAGAAAAATTAAATTTTAGGTGTAATAGAAATATGTTACTGTCATTAGAAGCATCAGTACCCAAATTCTTTAATGAGCTGCATGCAGTTTCCACTTGTTCAGAGGAAGTGTTTTTCTTCCTCTTTTATTCTTTCATGCAGAATTGAGGATGTGCTGACTGTGGGAAAAGCTTCTCCTCTGCAGGTTTCTGTAGGTCGCCATTACTGTCCTGATGTAGGGGATTCATAGGTTAAATAATGAAAAAGAAATAATAATCTAGTTGCATTTTAAGTGCTGTCTTTGAGAGACCACATCAGACACATGTGGATTCTAATATGGAGATAATTTCTCTTTTCAGCTTAAAAACAGTGTTATATTTCTTGTACTAGCTACTCTGAAAGAGTACTCTTGTAGGACTAGTTGGGATAATATGTGTGACTATTTGTAATGTAAAGCCATTTGATCTGTAATCTGTCCTAAGTGGTTTTTATCCCTCCTTGATAATTATACTATGAAGTCAGATATTCTTTCTCACCATTTATTTTTCTAGCCGAATAAAGCTGTTCACTCTTATCTACACTTTGCTGACACTCCCATTTTCCTAATCACTGTAATAGGTCCTCTTTGAATTTGTTCCAATTGAAATTGTTTTTTGTGCATAAATGTGACAAAAACTATTTACTGTTTTAAGTGACATCTTACTGAAGATGCTTAAAATAGTGTTCATTGGATAGGTTCTAAAGTCAGAGTATCAACCTGCACATCTCCGAGCCATCTTTATATTCCCAGGCTGCAGATGAATACATATACTTTAAGATTGATCCTAGGTAGCCTCCAAGAATCTCTAGTATTTAATTGTTGAATGCAAATGGATATTTTTAGAAGTGGTACAGAGATGGTGGCAATGTGGATTATATGCAACTGTATAGCTTTTATGTCTCTGCTCTCTTGACACAGTCTTGATAAAGGAGTTAAGCATGTAGTTTATGATACTATGGGTAATGGCTTAGTGAAATATTCAGAAATTTTAGCTGAATTTTTTCATGTTCTTTGTCTTGAGTGTATATGATATATGTTTATAAAAAGGGGTCTTTCAATTTTGTTTCAAATTTGGAGGCATGTAACAGTCAGGAAAAATATCTGCTACTTATGCCAGTAGTAATTTTGTTTGAATGGCTGTTGCAAAATTTATTGTAGTTTGGAACTTTTCCCTTTTAATCCAGTTACCTTGTATAGTAAGAATTAATATATTTTCATTACACCTTGCAGGGTTTGTCTACTTAAGTTTTCTAAGTAACACTTTTCAACACACACATAAAATTTCATTCCCTTGTACAAGCCATAGAAAGCAGCCTTTTCACTAAATACTCTTCAAGTTTTTTGCTTTTTTTCTAGGTGGTTGGCTGGAAGTGACTTTAGTGTGACAATGAAGGTACCAGTAAACTTTTATATAGGGAGTGAGACCCCAATCAAGTGTTTGAAGCACCATTTAGTATTTGTTCGATGAAGTTGGGATAAGGAAGGGTTTAAGTACCCATATCAGCTTCAGTCCTGTTGGCACACACTAAGCAGGAGAAAAATGCTAAAAGTTTCTCTGCTGGATTTGTACACACATACTTATATAGGTATATGTAATAATATGTGCTAATATGAAACTAGTGTCTACCTTGGACAGTTTTAATAATTGCATTAGATTACACTTCAGCACTCCTGAATATGGGGGGCTGTGGCAATTGCCAAGTGAGTCGTCTCTCACTACAGCGTTGTGTGGTTTCTGGGTCACTACTGCCATCAAAAATAAAAACAAAACTTGACATTTGTCTTTTCAAGATAACCTGAAAGCTATATTTATGTAACTGTATTTTTGGACTATTTTTAATTGTTTCTTTCATTTAATTGATGCTTCAGACAGAATGTTCAAATGTTGTTTTTTTAGTTGTGGGTTTGGATTTAGCACTGGAGTTAGAAGCTTTTTCGCCACATTTTGATCTGCAAGGTCATGTGTTCAGTTTGTCTTTCCTCAAATGCATGAATTAGGAGTTGTATGCTTCACCTTACCTGAAGTAAAGGATGTTGTCCTTAATGTTTCAATGCCTCATCAGTTCATCTATCTATATTAAGACATTAGAACTTTCTTGTTTTGCGAGGATGTTTTCAGTTTTAATTCCTTTCATGTTTAAAAAATACTTCCATAATCTTATGTGAAGGAGCTAATCAGTGCCAAGTGTTAACAAGCCCAAGTGCTCTGAACCTGCCTAGTACTGAACTCCAAGTATGAACAATATGAACTTTTTATCACATGAGTTTCCAAGGAAATAGTTTACCTGCAATTGCCTTATGTTGGTATTTTTTGATGTTAGTGGAAAGGCTAATTTCTGTGCAAACACTTTTGTATCATAGCAGCATGAATTTTATACTTGGTCACAGCAATAGGGCTTGAAAGAGTGCAGAGACATGGAAAGCCTGAAGGCTTAGATCTCACCTAGTGAAAAGATATGAGAGCTTAGAGCTTAGTTATTCAGAATATGAATAACTGTGCAGGGGATATTGTAGCAGCCTTCACTTCAGTATCTACTTGATTTAGAGTTCCTTTGCAGTGAGCCAAGGACAAGGACTCCTTAGGGATATATGAAAAATCTGTCTCTCCAGTATTTTCACCTGATCTATCTTTATTGAGTGAAGCCAGTTCACAAGACTGAAAAGCAGTGCCTTAAAAAAAAATAAATTACATGATAAGCATACAAGGAATTAATGGATACTTTTTCATTACTGTCATTACTACTGTGGCTTTTCAATTTTACCTGTGACATGACACTTTGAACTGCAATTTCATCATGATTTAGAAAATACAAATCAATCAGCACTTAGCATATTTTTTCAAAATTAAAAGTCATGTAGAGATGTGCTTCAAACATTAGTGATAGAAGTAGCACTGAAATATCCTTGGTTCTGTTAATAAAAATTTACATTAATGCAGCATTTTCTATTCATTTTGACTAATTTCATTCACATTGTGTTTGGTTAACTGCTGGGTTGAAATGCTTCTACTGAGCAACTTGATTCATTCGCTGCTGAGGTGGTGGAGATCAAATGGCTTGTAGCAATTGTAAAGCATGGCAGAGCTGTAACTCTTGGCCCCAGGTAAAGGATCCAAATGGTGAAAGAAAGTGCTGAGTACTACTCTGCTGTAAGATGGGATGTCAGCCTGATCAGTTTGGCCAGCTTCAAGTCTGAGACATTTATGAAAGTGTGGAAAGCTTGTTCTATCCAGATGTGGAGTGAATATGTTGTTTCAATACATTTAGCTCACTTTACTTGTGTTAGGGTGGATTTTATCATCGTGGGCATCAAGAAACTTAGTTTTGTTTTTGGCTCTTTGTGTAAATTCAACTACATCAGTTCATCTTCTGCTGTAAGAACTGCTATGCTTGTTTCTCAGGATCCTGTGAAAATTGTAGGAAGACCACCTTAAAAATAAAGTCTCTCTCATGAGCTGTGGCTATTTTGGGAATTAATCATGTTGTCTTTTGGACATACTCAGGTTCAGGTATCTCCTGAGTATATTGTTATGTTTGGACTAATTATTTGTCTCATTGTCATCACCACAAAATATATATACCCAGGTTAAGGTTTCCTACCGCCCTATCTTATAGTTTACAGTGAAATTTTATCTTAGTTGTTTTTAAGTACTGTAGAAACATCTTGGGAATTTTGCTGTTGATTTCTGTGGCACACAGGTTGTGGCAGTGCAATTTGTTCTGTCTCTTCAACTGCAAAATCATTAATCTGGAACCTGTAGGAGGTTCTTGTTAGAATCTCAGTAGTAACATATCACACTTATTAATGAGATGTTCATAAATTAGGCTCCTAAAGCCATTCATTTGAGCCTATCAGTATCAGCCTATGAGGATCTGGGTTTGTATGAGGATTTTTTTAACCAGATTGCTGCCTATTCACTGATCTGGGTGGCACTTAGAAACAGACACTGGAACAACAGACTATTTATATCACTCTGAATCCAGCAGAACTCTGTTAAATGATGTTTGTTTGTTTCTTTGTGCCTTTCTCTCTATAGCTGTTTAGTCTCTCCTTTGAATGAAGGTGTTTGGCTGTGCAGTACTTGATTTCAGGAGGTGGAGAACAGGCCTGTTGGCTGGCACTGTTGGGCAGGTTACAGCAGGTGGCACTGTTTGGTGACTTTTGCTTAACACCATTAATTATTTCAGTGCACAGGTATATGTTGATATATGATGATTTTTTTCAATTGGGTTTTTATGGAAACTCTAAATAAGGTACCCAGTCTGAAGAAGCAGGTATATATGTCCTTTCTCCTAAGGAATAGTAACAACTCCTGTATACTTCAATATATATGAAATGTGTCTAAGGCTGTTCTGTGTTACATCGATAATAAAGAAAAAGACCTATGGAACTAATTTTTCAACTGACGCTTGGACTAGGTGTGCTGGACACGTGTGAAAAATTCTGCAGAAGTAATCATGTTTAAATTGTATGTATCAAGGGTTAATTATTTTAAAGAACTTAGAGGTCTCTACAAAAAAAATCAGTTTTTAACGTATAGCTTTGTTTTCATGTTCACTTTAATTTTTTCATCATGTCATAAGAGGTAAAACAAAACATGGTCTTGTGAAGATGATATCTCTGTTTATGGGGAGGGGAGAGTCATTGTTGCATTGCTTTTCCAGTGTGGTAACTTATACAATAAATGCATATTCTTATTAAATTCACAGATGAAAAAAATGTGTCTAGGTGTGTGCACATATGTATTCACTTTTAAAGTCACTCTACCCTCTCTAGTTTTGCAGCTGGGAGATTTCTTTCAGCCCCTTGATAAACAGGGATGTCAGTAAAAGCAGAATTGATGTGATGAGATCTACACAAGACAAAATAAATACAGTTTTCTGCTTATTTCATATTAAATATGGCCATTTAACAGCTGTGTTAAATGTGTCTGAAAAGCTACAGATAAATTGTTTCTATCAAAAATAAAGAATGGTGTGTCTGGGGGAGAGAAAGCCAGCAAAGCACTGGTTTCTGACACTGCTCTTTTTCTAATGTAACATTTATTTTTAGCTCTAGAAAGTGCAAAACATGTTTAAGAGAAATAGGCTGGAAAATGTGACATTGCACAACCCATCTTTGTGGGTGAATGAGGTTTCTCTGGATTGTGCTGTTTGCTCTCATTTGCATCCTCTCGCTGAAGTGTCACGGTCTTATGAATTACATATATTTGTGGCTCAGAAGCCCTATGCAAGCATATTGATATGACTGGAAAATATATTTAAATGGTATAACATACAAGCCAGTGATGTTGTTAAAATCAATATTGTAAGAAATAATTCCTCATGTTTTGACTCAATAGTTATATTTTGTTTATCAACCTTACACTAATAGCAGAGTTAGACTGAGAAGGATGGATTTTACAAGGTATTAAAATAACTTTATATTTAGTAGGAATGGGAGAAAAGCAGGTGCTTCATGTTTATTTCTAAGGATGAACAGAATCACTTGGAAGAGAACAGGGAAAGGAGGACTGGAGATATGCATTTCCTTGCTGCCTCTATTCTCAGTTCTGCTGCTGGCCTCCTGGGATAAGTGTTTTCATTTCTGTATGAGTTGCATGCCTTAACCTTTAAGATCGGAATAGTGATTATGAACTTTCTGTTTACCCACTTGCACGTGTTTGGATGAAAAGCATTGTGTAATGGTTTATTAATTCTCATATGTTTTGCTCCTGCCATCTGCCTATTTGCTGGCCTGCTTATTCAAATGGAAAGACCTGGGCTGCACCCTGAATTTTTTTCTTCTTTCCTGTGTCCAAAATCAAGAGCTTGGATGATGTTGATGAACTTGTGACTGGGTAACTTGGGTGGAAGAAAGCAGTTTCTCTGAGGATTATGTATTATTAGCAGTGATCAGAAGACTAGGGAGTACATAGAAGGTCTCTACTGCAGACACACAGTAAAGAGAAAATTGAGAGGGAATATTTTAGTGTGTGTGGCATCTGCAGCTCCTATGGTCTTCTGGTCAAAAAGGGAGAATTTGCCTCATAGTGGCAGATAGAGCTGCTTCCCTCATTTACTGATTCACACTCAATTAATTTACATGTCTTCCAGCTTATTCTTAGGTTTATTCTTACCAGGTAGAAAATGGACTCCTGGTTTGAATACTGAATATTGTCAGTATTTTTCTTCTTGGCTTGTACCATAAGCAAAGCAGGCTGGTATCAGTGCTGATGTAGACAATATGCAGTATTAGAAAACTAATGCAAAAGGTTTTCCAGCAGGGAAAAATCTTGAATTAATAGTAATTGAAGGCAACATTAAGAGTGATTTTTTTTTTTTTTTTTTGTTTTTTCCCCTGGAAGCCTAATCTTCCGAACTAAGAGGAAGAGTGAAGTTTAATTACCACTACTCACATTAAAGATGTTTCATCAACAGTTCTCCTTGAAAAGGGATTGAAGAAAAAAAAAAATCTGCTTTATGTGCTTTTTGGTCTGTGTGGCATTTTGCACCCAAATTTGCCCATTAACCAGTGCAAGAACAAAAATGCCTAAGTATCCCCTTAGAAACTCTCATAAAATCATATAAGCTCAATCTAACATAGCTCTGCAAGTGCAATTTTTAGTACTGAACTGTTGAAAGATTTTAATTTCAAGAGGATCACAGGGTATGTACAGAAAGAGAATTAATCTCGACTTTGTGTGTAGAATAATTCAGATTATCTGAACCTTAATTATTTCAAACTTTGTCCAATTATTAACTGTGCTGAAGCCATCCTTGAGTATCTGAAATCTAGTCTCCAAATGTGTCTGTTGGTTCCAGTGACTGAGATAATCAAGATTGTAACCTTTATGTAAGTTAGACACCTAGCATTTGGGGTAATTCCTTGTGATATCTCAAGATCTTCACATAAACTCTTAAGGGTTTTGAAAGACACTCGGGCAATGAACTTACACAGCCTTGATTAACAAGACTCAGGTTTCAAATGCGCAAGTTGACAAAGCCATCTGAAAAGGTGCAGGTCTCTGGAGGAACAGCCACAGTGTGTTTTCCAGGCTGACTAGGTCCCGTTATCATTTGTTCACATTTGGGGCAAGTGATGCCTTTCCATTTAGTGGTTTTGCCCAGATGCTGCGTAACATTTAGAGTAGTTACCTAAAATCAGGATAGAGGTACCTTTGAGGGAAGTGGGTAAATACAGGTAAAAAAAAAAGTTGCAAACCTCGGAAGATGAAAATGATTTTTTGGATTTAAATTCACACCATGTTACTGCTTTTCACATGCAGGATGTTTTGGGTATTTTTAAGTGGTTTGTTTTGTCAGCTTTAGATGCCTTAATACCCATCCTTGTCAGTTTCTCAAGGACAGGTTGTTAGACCTTACTGCAAAATTAGTGCCTCCAGTTGGGTGCTCAGATATGCTTCCAAATGCATAGGCCATATAATGTTGCTTATTGCCCATTTTTCAGTTTCCTATTTTTCACAGCTTTTATGAGAATATGAATGATTAAAGCTCAAAAGAATAAACTGACAGAGCTTTGTTATCTTAGAGCCATTTGTAAAATAACCACTTTGAGATGCTTTATGGTTTACATAGTGTTGTGACTATTAGTATGAATTTCTCTTTGCTTCTGCAGGTGCTGGTTTGCAGAGACAAATATAACCTCCAATTCCCAGCACACTGATCTGTCTAAACACAATTTGACATGCATTGCTATTAGCTTAGCACCTTATCAAATAATGTGCCCTGATAGAGATAAAAGGTTTTACAACCTTACCGCCTTTGTTTCTGTGTGCGTTCACCCACAGAGACAGCTCTGCAGCAGCTAATAATTAACACAAAAGACAAAGACAAATCTATATGGCTCAGTGTTGGAGGGTCCAATGTGCATGTTAAGTAGCTGGGGAAGTGAAATCTACAGCAAGAGGGTCTAAAATGGGATCTTCAAATGAGGCTTTCATGAATTGAAGTCGGGCTTTGTAAAGTCTCATTTTTACACGATGGAGCAGATGTCATAGTGTTGTCTGGAAATCACCATGGTTCTGTGTGTCAGAGCATTTACTCAAGTCTTCAAAGAGGCTCTCACTGCTCTGTTAGCTGTAACTCTGTGTTGCTTCACCTTCCAAATGCAAGCAAAGTATCTGAGGAAGGAATTAAGTGTGCTGAAAAAAATCACCAGGGTGATGATATAAAATGTTCACTGAACTGAACCTTTCCTTGCTACCTTTTGTGTCTTCGTGGGTAAACACAATTTTAAGTGGTAGCTTGGAGGACTAAAGACAGGGCCATGCTGGCTTGTTCTGGCTGTTTTCTATTCAGAAGCCAGTGAGGGTGCCTCTCATTTTCTTGAGTCATCCAGCATCTTTAACCTACCTGGCAATAGAAATGTCATTTTAGCCAGACTAGATACTCCAACTGCTCAACTACTGCACCCAACTACTGCTCAACTACTCTGGGAGCTGTTTTGGCATGAACAACAAGGTCACTGGTCCAGCACTATAAAGGACAATGAAACTGTTTCCTCTCTCCTTTCAAAAGCTAGTTAAGTACTTAAAAATAAGAATCTTCCTCATGACTGCTAACGTTCTATTTCATCATCTAAATAAATCTCCAGCCCAAATTATCTGAGAACAATGGGGTGTTTAGTAGTTTTAAAAATGATATCAAAATTCTAGCTACCCATAAATAGTGTTATATTTTCAGGAAAATCAATTCTAGTCAGACTGGAAGGTATTTGACAACATAAGTACAAGTAGATGCCACGAGGGATCTTCAGAATTGAGTGTCTTCAGGTGCTTTTGAAACTCAATAACCATCCATCTGCTTATGAATGTCTTTGCAGTTTGAATCTGGGTTCAAGTCAAAATTTTCTTGACTATGAATTCAGAGGCACAATATTCGTATTTCTATTAAAGGTGAACTATTAAAGAAAATGATCCTTAAATATTGAAAAGATAATGTTGAAGTGAAAATATTTAGTAACAAGAGAAACTTTGAAGTATGTAACTTTTTTTTTCTAACAAAATGATTAGCAGAAACTTGAGTTTATTATAAATTGTATTGCTATACTGAGTTTTAATTTATCACCCCATCAAAATAATAAAATGAAGCCAGAAAATCCAAATGAGTTCAAGCTCCAAATGCCCACAGAGGGAGTAGGAAGAGTAAGTCAGAGAACAAACAGTGATACTTGAAGGATGTTTATAGAATAGATGTTTCACTTGGAAGCATTATGGTGTCATGCTGATCCAAACATCCAAAGCAGATCTGCGTAATTATAATTTGGCTGAAATTTATATAGGAAGCCTATGGAATTTTGGTGATAATTTGCCATTGAGTTTCTGTGGGACTTTCTAGTCCTTTGGAAGTCTTATTGATGCTGGTTTTTAATTCAAATTTTCCTGCAAGATGTCACTGAACATCTTCTTAAGGTAGATTTGCGTGCTGACATAGCTTTCCAAAGGGATATTTTTTCCTGGTATTTAGTGTTAGATGTCTGAGAAAGCTGCTTAGGGATGTCTCAGGTCCTGACTTGATTGGCAGTGGTGACAATTAGTTTTAATTTTGTGAGCCAGCAAATATCAAGCGTATTTTGTGCGCAGTACACATGTAATGGTAGGATCCAATCCTAATTTCTGTGGATCTGACAAATGTGCAGTGGAAGAAGGCTGTGTTACTGCTCATGGCCTGGTTAAAGCTTTGATTTTTTTTAATTTGGGTTTTTTTTTTTTTTTTGGTGTGTGTGAATGCCTTATTAGTACAACAAATGTGCCAAGCCTTATAAATTCTCCATCCCTCTGAGTGCAATGGTCTGTGTTTATCAGCAAACTAGGCAAAACGGTGAAAAAAATCCTTCTTACGGAGTTCTTTTTATCTGTCTGAAATATAACAGTTCGCCCTCTGCTTGCTTTTTAAACCATTGAACAAGATTCAAAAGATTACCCAGCTACCAAAACCTACATATTAGTCTTGCTTGAGTTGGAAAGAAAAATGGTAGAAGACTATGTGGGCCTGAGTAGCTGCTTCCCATGATTTGTGTGCTCAGCAGCTGTCTCTTCCCAAGCACTGAAGTTACAGCGCAACAGAGTCAGGGAAGGAAGATCCTCTCATAAGATCAGCGTGAAACAATCTGTATCCCTGTTCTTTGAGCATGCTGGTAAAACCAAGCAAGGGAAGAGGATGGAGAACAGGAAGAAACCTGCAAGAGCAGTGTTGGGCTGGGCTAATGATAGCCTACTGCCCTGCACCTTCTCTAATTTTCTTAGCTTCAACAATCACTAAAATTTTCCCAACTCTACAGCAGTGAACAGAGGCCTCAACTGCTGTTATTCTCAGTGAGTTTCTTTATTTGCAAAAAAAAAAGCTTATAGACTAATAGAAATTTTAAAGAAAATTTCATTAATAGTCATTATCAAGATGGTTGTCCACCTAAATTAATATTTTAATAATACAACATATTTGTGTTTCTGTTCTATTAGCTGGTGAGAAAACTGTGGGATTTGCCATTTCTTTCATGACCAACCTGAGAACCTTCTCATCTTTCTTCCTGATTTATAGCTCACAGAATAAGGACAGATAAATTGCTGAGTTGTGTTAGTTCCTCTGCCTGACCCTGCTCTGGCAACTTACCTTTATTTGAAGGCTTTTATTTGGTATGTGAAGCTTTTTGGGAAGGATGCTAGCAAGGTGCAGCTCGACATTCTGGTAAACCAAGCAGTCCTCTCACATGGTTTCACACTGCAGAGCAAGTTCTGCATTGGAAGCATTCAGTCCTGAGAAGATTAATATTAAACACCTATTTTTATTTGCATTGTAACAAATTAGAATTGCTTTTCAAGTACAGGAGCCCTTTTGTGAACTACACTTATCTGAGAGTAATTCCAGCATCTGATGATACATTGAGGCCACAGTAGGTGAGTGCAGAGTGCTAGAAGAGAAATGCAACATAAACCAGAGGTGATAAAAACAACTGTAACAGCAAGGAAGAGTGCATCTTGTTGCCTGAAAGTAGCAAGCAGTGGGAACCAAAATAGAGCCTCCAGACCCTCCCTGGAAATTGCAAAATGAAATCTGAAGCAACAGCTGTGTTGCTATCTCTCGTGGAAAGTACAGATGAGGACTGATGCAGAGGAACATCATGTATCTTTTGACATCAAGTCTGTCTTGGCAAACAGCCAGATCAAGCACATATGGGTCTATGTCCTAAGCTATTCAGGTTCCTCTGTGACCTTCAAAGCCTCCCTGGAGGATTTTGGGATATTTCTTATTTTGAAGAACTAAGGGAGGAAATTGTACACGCTACAGCTTTCTTCCTCCTTTGTCACTCATATTTTGTTTTGGTTTGTTTTTCATGGAGGAATTGTTAGGATTTTTATCTTGTGAGCTTTTTGGTGGATGCCCAGGACCATCTTGAGCAGTGAACTTTTGGCTGATAAAAGTAATTGTATTAAGGTAGCACATAAGCAGAGGTGAAATAATAGGAACTAATAGTAACTCTAACTTGGATGTTCCTGCTAAGTTTTAGAAACTATTATGTTGAGCAAGGACGCTTTTGATTAAATTACGAAAGACATGATCTCTGTGCAAATTTTATGATTTGTTGCATTTCAAATCAAGTTAATTCATTGCTATGAATGCTTCTCCCTTTAGTGTCTTGGAGTTTCACAGACGTAGTTTTGTGACCATTTGCATAATTATCTAAATGGGCAACTCTTTGTCCTTCATCATATTTTCCCCCTCAGGATTTCTTGATTTTTTTTTTTTTTCCTGCAATCTTTTGAAGTCCAGCCCAGGATTTCTGAAGTGTAGGTATTGGCTTGATTAACTTCAAAGCGACACACCGCTGACTATCATATTAGCTTGTCACTTGGCCTCCAGCAGACACTGCAGTTGTGAATGGAATTGAGTAGCTTTACTGGAGCTATATATATTTTTTTTCTTCCATAGCAATGGGAAAATAATTAACTATGAAGGTTCAACAATGCCACTCAAGTGTATGTTCATATGTTAGCTAATAGTATCTGCTGCAACCTTAAATGTAGAGATGTATATAATGCCAAAATATTTTTTGCCTAATGTTTATTCTTCTGTTGCCCCAAGAAGAACCCAGAGGAAATGTGGTGATTTGGCAGAAATGTAATCAAGTCCCTTTCCCAGGACTTTGGAGTTTGAAATAGCATGAGATGTAGATTTATTTTTATAATTTAAAATTTTTTTGGTAAACTAAATTTTGATGGACATCTAATAAACAACTATGTCCATGTTTTGTGTGCAGTACTAAAGCTCCAAAGGTCATTGCAATGTTTCTCATTATGACAAAGCTGTAAATTTTCAATTGCATAAAATTATTTTTATAAACTACATCCTCCTAATGTCAGCTATATGATGCAATTGCATTTCTTGCTGAACTGGTTTCCCTGCCTTATTGTTGTAATTAGAGATCTCAAGATATCATCTGGCCCTGGTAGTAGTTATGTTCTAATGATGAAATAGTAGTGGTAATCTGTGGGAGGTGAAAAATTTTCCTGAAATGTTGACAAATATAACTTTTAGGGAGTGAGTTTTTAGGGAATGGGAGAAATTTTCTTGATAGAGACTATATCTGTATGCTGTTTTGAAATTATATGTCTGCATCTCATTTTGCCTAAGAAACCCCCTTTTCTGTCTTTAATTTCTCTATGCAAATGAAAGATACCTAAATGCAAGCATGACTAGATTGAAAGTCCAAATGCACAAACTGTGAGAAAGTTTGGTTTTTCTGAGATTCAAAGCAGACTTCCTAGTGAGCAGCATTAGGTTTAATTATTCTTCGTAATGTGAAATATATAAAGACAATAAAGGGAAAACATATATTTAGAGTTCCATGCAACTGAATATGATGTGTTCTTGCTGGCATGGTAAATAAACAAGCCTTTAGCTGTTCTATGTATGTTGGACAAGAGACATGTATAGGTACTCTCAGAAGGGTTTATTTTGTTCGTAGTTAGAAATCTGAATTAGAATAATAGGTCACAAATGATCTAAGGATATGAACAAATTTGACCAATGAGTTTTTACAGGCTACTTAAGGTATTTTGATGATACAGATAGACCATGCCTGCCGTTCTGTCAGCCTGTTACTCATTTGATATATTTCAGTGGTTTTTGGAAGACTTGCAGTGCAGTTCCTTGCCCTCCATCTTTTGTTCCTTTCTGTGCGAAGCAAACTGTACATGTTATGCAATAAAGCCTTGTAACTGACATCTGTAATGAAACAGGAAATGAGAAATTAAGAATGCAGTCCTGGGAAAGCCCTTGCATGCGTTATTCCAGAAACCAGGACTAACATAAAAGACTCCAATTAATACTGAATACTGCATATTAATGGATTACAATTCAGAAAACTTTTTTTGATAGGTCACAGTAGGGTGGCTTGATTTAAATCACCAATTTTAATCATGATTTAAGTCAGCAGGCAGGAGCCCTGTTTTTAGATAATTAATTTTAATCTGTACTTAATTATTTTCTTTAAGAAATTTCAGTCCTGTTGGTAGGTATAAACAAGTAAAACACACCGATTTGCAAACAGATGCAGTCTTATGTTATTAATTAATAATATATTTTGTTAATAGAGAAAGATATATTAAAACACATATGTGAGTAATTACATCACTCAATATGCATTTATTTATATTGTTAATTTTTGCATTTTCTGGCATTAGAGAATGGTGAATTGTTTGTTGTCTGCTATGAGGATGCTTTCTCAGGGTTTTTCAAGAAGCATACCTTGGTTCTTGAAATGTAAATTAAGTGATTGGTTAGGTTACTTAAGGAAAAAACATATAAGGAGATGAGTATGTAATTGTAAAAAAACACACACTAAGGAAGTGTAACTTAGTTCTCTCATTCAGTAACTATTGAAAGTAAATTAGCTGTAGTGAATATCTATGCTCAGCACACTGTATTTTCAAAGGTGTAGATAGCAAAAGGTCCATCAATCTATCTTTAGGTGTCTAAACAACTTTCAGTGTCTTTCCCCACATATTTCAGAATTGTAGAGCTTCCAGTTTTGTAGTCTGTTGTATCTTAATTTACAGATGGAAGAGAACACGATCTCTTTTGAAAGTAACATTTACTTTCTCAATAAGTTTAACCCAGTGAAGAAAACATTATTGCCATTTTTAGTAGACATTAAGAATAAATATGACTTAAGTAAAAATCTGGCTTTAATATGACTGATTAAGAAGGTTGAAATTATTTACCCCTGCTTATTAAAAAAAGAAAATAAGGAACACCAAGAAAACAGCATGTGTTTGGAAAAAACCAAAAAACCCCAAACATTCATTCAAGAAAACAGCTCTTCTACAGCTGTGTGTCTTATGGCAGTAGCCAAATGGATATAGTAAAAAAGCTTCTAAAGGGAGCTATACCAGGTTAGATCAAGAATTTGCTTCATAAAGATTCCTGTTTGAAAGGGAGACAGTGGCACCTAAAACATTGTCATTGTTTAATTATGTACTTGGCAGTTATATACAGTGATTGTACTTTAATGAGGAAAGAATACTCTCTCTGAAGTGTATATTTGTGCATTTATTGCATGTCTAATTAAGGAAATTTCAAAATATGTATAATATACAGTAGAAACTTTTAAACAAAATATTCTGTGCTTATTTAATAGCCAATGTTAGAATAGCAACCACTAAAGTAAGGAAATGAAACAGATTTTAAATCCCAGTTTTGCTGTAGATCATAGCTTTGAAGAAAAGTAATGGGAGAATCTGAGAGGTTCTGTGTGAGGTAGGCTGAATGGTGTGATGAAATGCTTTTTTGATCTTTTTAGATGACATCATAATAACCAGTTTCTTACTGCTTTGATCTTGATAAGAGAACAGCAGTGTTCCTTCTAGACACACAGATGCTCTAGATGCTAGAGAGGGTTGCACTGAGATGGTACTGATTTTCCAGTAGGTGTGTACTTTTTCTGCAGCAATTGGCTCCAAGAGAAGTCCTTCCTACTTGTACCCAGGAGGAAGGGTTTTCATCAGGGCTCACTGCTGTCACCCATCATGTCTGCATCTTTCACCTTATCAGCACTGCAGCCTTGGGTGGAATGGAAGCTGGTCCATGACACTTAGCTAACCCTTCAAGTATCGCTCCTGCTACTCAGTGCCCTCTCCCCAGCTCAGTTTTATCACTGTTACTTGCTAAACAGGACTGCCTGGGGGTTTTAGGCAAAGCTGTGCATCTTCACAGTAAGGGAGCCTTTCCTGAGGCTGGTGGTGTTTACTATCCCAAAGCAATTGCACCTTTTCCATGAAGCAGTATATTTGAAGGGTGTGGTGTGGGAATATTTTTATCCTTCGTCCCTATAATTGACTTCATGAGAAGCCAGACTACCTGGTGCTGATTTGAACAGTCTTGTGAGGTGGGGAGGAAGGCAAATCTGCATTCCCTGCACTAGGACCCAGGGAATGATCTCAACTGTCATGTCAGATGAAAATTCATGAGGCTATTCTGTCACAGTGTGAGGCAGCATAATAGAATATGGTCTCATTCGTAAAAATGTCTGTTTTCTTCCCCTGCCACTTGTCTTTTTAGCTATTAAACAGGGTTAAGGGTCCTCTTGTCACTTTTATTAATGTGGAGAATCTACATCAAGGAGATTTTTTGCCCTTCTATTCCTTGGAAAGTTTCTCTCAATGCTAGAATTAGAAGTGAAGATGAAAGCAGAAAAAATAGACTTTGAGAAAAGGATAGATACTCAGCAGCTCTTTTTCAGGAAAGAAAACTCAATGGGCATGATATGTCATCAGATAGTTTAGAGATACTTCTCTTTCCTGCTGATTTAAGAGAGGGAAGTGAGATGTAAACAATAGATCAGTGGCCTCACCATGGAGCATGTTAGAATAGGCTACAGCCTAAATCCTTATCAAATCATCTTGAATATTAGGACCTTGTTGATTTCAGCAGCTAAATGATTGCAGCTACTGCAGGGATTTGCTCTTTAGATTTCCTAGCTCAGGGAGCTGAACTTTCCCTTCAGGAGGATTACCATTAGGTCTATAGGACCTAATCAGCATAAACCTTCAGCCCAGCAGGCAGGTGTCACAGTAGCTGTTCGTTTGCAAGGTAAGTAGGTACAAAATGTGAGAAGTTCAGAATTAGTAATGCAAGTCTTCTGTCATTTTTATCATTGGACCCTGCAGGGAGGATCTGATTAAATGGATATTCAACTCTTTGCATTAATGTGAACCCAATTTTAATTTGCATATAATTAACAGCACAGAAAGTATAATTTTATTATTTGCTGTTGGAAAGCAGATCTGTGGTGGCAAGGAGCTGCATACAGTTGCTGAAGTGTGATATAAATGACTTTATCTCATACCTCTTCTTTCCTTCCATTTCTGCTTCCTGCAGCATATTAATTTCAACATCTGTTTTGTTCGGTACGAAATGCAGCATCCAAATTTTTACTGAATTAAGTTGCTTCACATGTTTCTTTGTTTTGTAGGTCCTTTGTGTAAAAATAACAATGCTGTAGACCTGTAAATCTTCAAATGCCCTGTATAGTTTCACAGAGGTGTGTTTCAAGTTCTGTGGTACAAAACATAAAAGCAATCTGATTTGGATTTCCAAGGGCATTGATTCTCTCCACAACTTCTGACATGCATTTGTGAAGTGACAGGGAGCAAATCAGTTCACCTCACTGCACCTTGGTTTCCTGTCTCACTGTGGCCTAGCTGGTCAATTTAGACTATTTAGAGCAGGGTAAGAATAAGAAAGGAAGAATAGCTCCACTTACATGTTCACTAGATGGGCCTCTGGCTCTTGTTGGGCATTAAGTGTAGTAATTGAGAATTCACTTTTCTACTAAAAGGGTTTATTTATGAATTAATAAGTTATATTTGAACCTAAATTTGAAATATGCCGTTATCTTTTAAAAATTATTATTGTTATTATTTAAGTTATGCAATGCATGCTCCTGTGCCTGCAGTAGATAAGATAGAGCTTTATTTCAGTCTAGTATGGCAGTTGTCATAATCTTAAATTAACATCTGTAGGTCCTTCTACGTGCTAACTTGTGGGCATGACCTTTCTGCTCAAAAATTATGCTCCAGAAATCCATACCATCGAGATTTTTTTAATGGACAGCTGTAGTAATGCCCTGAAACATCATGTGCTTTGCTCTACAGCTGGAAATGCTGTACTTCATCAGGTAGCTGAAATGAAATGAGAGAATGTAAAATCATTTGATAAATGCTGACTAGATGTGAAAAACAACGCACGCCACATGTTCTGATATGTTGAATTGATATGCACGTGTATGTTGAACCAACACATGAACCAACATATAGCAGAGACCTGGATGTGTTAGGAATCAAAGTCTTACTAGGTTGGACATTTTATAGAGAAACTGTAATTTAGATTAATTGAATTTTCTAGATGAAAACTCTTCACCAAAGTTGATTGCAACTGATTTACACCAGAAATTTAGTCAAAAGTTTACATAGTGTGATGTCCACCCAGATTCAGTAAAATCCATCACAAGAAGTATCTTCCTATAGTATTGTGGAGAAGTGAACCATGTGGGGAGTGAAACACACCAATACATGGAATAAATGCTAATTGCTGAACTGCACAACTTTGATTTCAAGCTTACACATTTCTTAATACCTCATTTGAACAATGCTCATGGAGGTATCTTTCCCTTCCATTTACTTTTAAGTCATACAGAAGGGAATAGATTCTAGTCCAGTAATTAGCATTTAAAATAGCATTTAGAGTCTGGAATCTGGTGATCCTGTGCTCTTTTTAGCTAACTCTGGATACAAATATAAGTACATAGTGTCTCTTTACTTAACTCCATTCTTTTGTGACTATTTTCCTAACAGAGTAAGATCGATACAAACCATCAGCCATATGAGTGTTTTGCCATGAGACTGGAATATTTATACTTGGCAAAACATAAGTTTTGCCGTGTCTTAGAGGCTGAGAAGCTTTAGGCCATCCACTTTCTAGGCAGTTAGAAGACAAGAGGCTCCTTGGAAGGCTGAGGGGTTAGTTCAGCAGCTGTTGCTTATGTAATTGTACCAGGATGCTGAAGCTAATTATGGCACTGTGATGTGGAACTGTTCTAATCTGGTTGCATTGATTATTTTAAGAACCCTCTGTAACAGTAGAAAGAATTTTTAAAAATGATTGAAGCACTTGCAGTTTTAATTTGAGCTGTCTCTCCCCAGTTTGGACACTCAGTACATCTTTCATTTATTAGCATATGGTCTTTGTATCCTGCTTAGTGTATCTTTCCTTGGGCCTGTGTGTGCCAGGCTCTAAGCAGAAGCAGCAGATCACTGCTGGAAAGGAATTACTGTAATTGACTTGTGGGGTCACAAACAGTTAACTCTGTGGGAGAGATGTTAATGCTAAATGATGCTATAATGGCATTTCTCCTCAAATAAATGATACCAGCATAGAAAGGTTTAGAAGTAGTTTCCAAATGACCAGGAAATGTGAGTAAGCAAGTCACGAGCTAAAACGTACATTCTCTTAGCAAAGAAAAAAAAATGAAAAAGCTGTGTCATGTGCTGCAGTGGGGCTTGAGCAGTGAGAAAAGTGTATGGTTGGATTTAGGAAGGATGCAAATTTCAAGCTTGAAACTTGAATTTAGGGGCTTCTCTAAATGTGTAGGCTGAAAGCACATACAGAAGAGAGGTCTTCTGGTTGTGCAGTGTCCTTTAAGTAGATTGTAGGCAACAAAGGGTGTCCCTGATTACACTGATGTTAAACTCTTCCTCTGACGGCTTTTTCCAGCAGGCACATTCCTCATCCAGGTCCCCAGTGCCTCTTATTATTGGTATAACAAGGTATATTATAGACTGTGTTGGCTCGTGTGTCTCATAGTCTGACACATGTACATGCTTTATACCCGTTGGTGCAGTCCATGGTGAGATTCTCTCCCATGGAAGGGCATGGGGCACAACTGGAGAATTTTTTCTTGTGTGGACGTCAATGGATGCTGTAGTTTTTCATCCAAGCAATTTCCATGTTCCTCTATAAACTAAAGAAAGATTTCTACTTCTGTGTACTGCTGCTCCTAGGTTACGATGTGTATGAAACTGAAGGTGGAAGAGGTAGAGAATTGTAATTTCCTGTTGTCCTCACTAGCTCATTACTTTGTCTGATGTGACTGGGATCAAGTTGTAACTGGACATGCTGGACATGACAGCCTTTTCTTTGTCTAGTTTTAGTAGGATACTGGAGAATTCATGTACCCAAGACTTGTCTGGTTCATGACTTGTTAACATAATTTGAGCCTAAGTGATTAATAGTTGGTAGTAATTAGCACATTAGACTAGTATTCAGAAAGTATATCTTTCCTGAGGCACATAAAAAGCTTAAGAATGTATTGAACACAAATTTCAATGTAATAAAGAGGTAACCCTCCTATCCCTTTGTCCAAGAAGTAGTTGGACTGGGCTGGATTTTCATACTAATATACTGTTTTAATGTATTTCTGGATAAGTGGTAACTAAATAATGTAAGATTATCATAGTGGCTGGCTACACTGAATGAAAGCAAGAACAAGATGAGTAATTTACACCATTATAAGGCTGAATATAATACAAATTGGTAGGTGTACTTTGTATCTGAGAGATTAATTGTAAACTTCCAATCTCTTGAAGGCACTGGGAAATCTGTGGGATCCTAGAAAGATATGACTTATGAGCAAGACTTTATAGGCTTTGCCTGGATGCGTTGTGCAAAATTTGGGAATGCTGGATTTGTCAGATGCCTGATCACATATTCACTCTGTCCTTGAGGTTTCTTGCTTTCCTCCTCTGGCACACTGAGCTGTGACTTCTGGTCTTTTGTCACCAATCAAAAATTTGCTAACTTTTTGGAAGTATTTTGTGTCTCACATTGTAGCACATGTGATAAGA
The DNA here is from genome assembly GCF_028769735.1 of Zonotrichia leucophrys gambelii. Taxonomy (NCBI): domain Eukaryota; kingdom Metazoa; phylum Chordata; class Aves; order Passeriformes; family Passerellidae; genus Zonotrichia; species Zonotrichia leucophrys. Next base: position 23,025,633 of record NC_088176.1, read on the forward strand.
ATGTTCTATAGACTCTTCTAGCTGAAAAGGGAACATGTTTGCTTTTGGCCAAGGATGGCCTGGGCAAATGCTCCCAGGCATAAGTTCTTTAGCTCTATGTGACCCAGGACTTCATCAGCAGAAAATAATTTGGAAATATGGAAATCCTTTAGTTGAAGCTGTGTTTGTGAAACAGCAATTCTTTGGAAATGTTCTGTGTAATGAAAATAGATTTTTTCTTATTAACAGGTTCTTATGTGTGGCTTTATTTTTAAAAGCTATTTGTTAAACCCTGCAAAAATATTTATTTTATATATGTTTGCTGCATGTAGAATATCTGCAGCTTCAGACAATGGTGGCAAATTCAGTCCATTTAAATATCTGCAGCTTTATTTGAATAATAAATTTATTGAAATTGGAAATCAGTATAAGCCAAATACTATAAAAGTTCTATGTATTAGAACTTTGAAGGTATATGGGATAAAGCAGGTGTAGTTTAACTGCAAAAAGTCCAAGGCTCTGAAAAATCTATAAATGAAATATGACTTATTTTCAAGATCTGACTGAGGAAAAAACATATTTTCTCCAATAGTCACTACTGTAATTTAGTAGAAGGAAGCTTTTACAAGGTTGTTGTTGCCAAGGTAACGACTTCGTTCCCATCCATGTGTTGAGCATATGTGTATCACTTTATCTCAGCTCTCAGAGGCAATAGCATGGTGCTGCATTGGGAAATGATTTTTTTTTAAAGTGTATAAAACCTCTTAACATCTAGAAGACTCATTAAATGTACTCACTCAAGACAGACTTAAATTACTCTTTTGGGCTTCTTTTATGCTAAAGTTCTGTATGTGACTGAGTCTTGTTATAGCTTCAAACTCCACACAGATGAAATTTACAAAGTAAACAAGTTTTCAATATTTAATTTCAAATGCATATATTCAATGATTTATGTATTATATCTGCACACAGACATACATTATATATAGAAAATGGACTGTGTTTATATTTGTGTGTGGGAAGGACTGTGACAAAAAGGAACTGGAAGAAATCTCACCATCCTAATCTTTATTATGGTTGATATATGTTGGAGCTAATTTTTTTTATGTTTTAGGGAAACTAAGATTTGTTTTGTGTAGATTGCAACCTGACCAGCAAAGAGCAAGTGCTTTTGCAAATCTCACTATTTGCTGGTAATTTCCAAAGTGCTCAGCAACAGAGTTAATGTGGAGGTTAAAAAAACCAAACAAGGATAGGGGGAGCAGACATACTAAAAACTGTGGCCTAGACAGGTGTATTGAATGCCTCATTTGAAAGATCAACAGTATCATTACAGTTCCTAGAACATTAACACCAGTTCCTAGATATGTAATAATGTCTTTTTGTTATTGTGTATTATACTGGGAAAAATTGCTGTATGGTACTGCCCGTGGTTTTTACTGCTGTCCAATACTGTAGTTGTGTCAAATTTTGCATTACTGAAAACATGTGGAAGCTTTGCCTTATGTTTAGCTTTTGACTAAATTTCCGATCCTTAACTTAGTCTTTTTTTTTTTTTTAGTAAAGACAGCCACGTTGTACTATCTTTGAAAGTGGTCAAGGTGGCTATTTGGCTAATGGTTGGATTTATTATATGGGGAAACTCTTTATGATCAGTAACATTTTGCAGACAGACACAGTAGACATTAGAGGGTGACAGTGTAAAACCAACTTGAGGTAGATTTGCTGGAAGATGTCTGGTGGAGCCTCAAATTTTTGTGACTTATCTTAAAGGCCAGAGGAAGACTTAAGGTTTTTGCTAGAGCCTCAGAATGTTGGTAAAACATTCTGAAATGCTTCTGTTGAGCACAAACCCAGCAATTTGTAAATTGTGCGAAGTAGGTTGGTTGGTTTTTTCCTGCTCTTGTTTTGAGATTTGGAGGGGAAAAAAAAGCCTATTCTGGACAGATCTTGCTGAACAAGACAATGAAGGGAAATAAGTTGGTTTTTATTCCTGTAAATAGTGTTTCTAAATGTATTTTAATAATATTTTTGTGTGTGGAATGTGTGCCATCAGAACTGTCTTTTAACTCTGAAGATATCAACTGGAAGGAAATTTGTATGGCCTAAGGAAAAACTAAATATAAAGGAAAAACCATGAAAGCTTTTATTTCAGAACTATCTTGTTGCTATCTTTTGTTTAAAACAAAACAAATTGAGTTCACAATTATATTCATACCAATGTAGAAATAAGCCACCACTTTTTGTAACAACTGCTGCTTGGTAGTTCACTGTTTGGCTCTCACAGTCAATTCCAGACCAGCTTCCCCTCACTTTACCTATTCAGCAGGTAGTTGACAACTTGAATTGCATGGCTGGCATTCAGAAGTGTCAGCACCCAACTCATGCTCACTGTGCCCTCTGAAATTACGAGGGTTTTTTTCCATCTTACGTGGGCTTGTACTGCAAGGTTCCGTACTTGGTCTGAGGTTTATTTGCGCATGAAAGCGTGTGAGATCCCTGCTCAACCCACAGAGAGATCCTTTAGTAAAGAGAATACTCAGGGAGATGGCAAAGTATTCCCTAATGGAAATGGGAATAAGATATGCTGGTATAAAGCAGGATTGCACTGATGTGTCTTCAGCTACAGAGGAGACAAGGGCTGAACAGTGAAATAATTCAGAGACCTTGGTACAGGAACTGTGTCCAGACAACAGTTATGGACCCAGATCTCAATGCAGTGATCGAAGTGCAGCCATATGAATGGGGGTGTTCCACTGGCTTGTACAGATTTGGTCTTGAGAACTTGTGTGAAGCTCTGGGCATACAAACACACACCAAAAATTTGCAAAGACCAAGCAAATGTTTATTTTTAAAAGATGATGACCATCTGTTTGAGGATTTGTTTTCTTTTTTTATGATGCTGCTCTTTGGAGTTGCACATTTTCTCCCAAGCTGCCTCATTATTGTAAATCATTACATATAGATGATTTTTTTCTTTTCTTTTACATTTCAGGATTTCCAGGGTATATTCCATTTGAGCAAAAATCCCTCTACTGGGTAATCCCAGACTTATGTTCTAATACAGTTAGCTAAATAACTCATGATGTTTCTGTAGTTTTAATTACCTAAGATAAATGATTATTAGCTTAAAACTAATACCACTTGGGATAAAGAATTTGAAAGTGGGGATCCTTAAGGCCAATATGTAAATACATAACCCTTAGTCCCCAGTCATATCTCCCTACTTGCCACTTCATCCCAGAGAAGCCCCCAAAGGATCTCTAAAGAGCTCTAACCAGGCATCTGCACAGATCTGCCTACAGTACAAAGGGTGGTCATCAAGGTTAGGCAAACAGTTTGCAAGTAACTTAGTGAAAGCATTTCCCTTCCCTCACTTGCTTTCCTCCTTTTTTTATGGCATCTTTGATAACAGGAGATTTCCATAGCATTTTATATATAAGAAAATTTTGCTTGGTTTTTCTGTGGAGCAGGTCTAGAATGCAGTTAAATGCAAATTTTGTATTGAGTGTTCATTTGAATATTTTTATTGTAATTGGCAATTAAATGTTTTGGATGGAAAATCTACTACACTGGATGACAGTGGAAGTCCCTGATCTAATTTTCTCTTAGCACTGGGGACTTGATAAACACAAGACTTGTAGTGGTTCCTCACTAGTGGAATAACAGGAAAAATAATTTAATTTCATCCTTGAGAAGGACATTTCAAGATAGCTGTAAATCTCCTTGTGCAGTGATTCTCTGTAAATAATCATGAAATAAGGTTTTCACCAATGCTATCTAAAATGAAAACAGGTGTATTGAGAGGACTAGTATTTGGAATACTGTCATATCATATTTGGGAAAATGGAGAGCTCTTCAATTTCTCAGTTTCTTTAAGGACATTTTCTCTTGCAAATCAAGCTTTCAGAAAACATAACTTTTGGTAAGATGTAATTATAGTGTTAACTGGCCATTAACAGTGTTCCGTATTTGGATTGTTGTATTTGTGTCTTGACTTACTTGTTCAAAAAGGATGCATTAGTTTTTCCAAGTAATGGTAGGCTGTGTTTGCCTAAGCTGTATGGAAATTGTAAGGTTTTAGTACAAACAGGTTCTAAATTTCATAAACACTGATATATGTGGCTTTGGAAGAAGTAATATGGTCTCAGCAACAAAAAATATTGACCATTGAATGTTATTTTTTCTAACTTAACAGTTTTCCTTTGAATTTTAGTTTACTCTAAGAATTTTATGCATTAATTGAAGAGGTTAGGTTTGTACCTGCTCACTTCATTACCAGCTGTTACTAATTAGTGGAGCTTAGTCATTAAGGAACCTGCTGGGGTTTGAGGAGAAGAATTTATATTTTTTCATGGCATTTAAGCACACAATATGCTTGTGAGTGGAAAAGTTTCATTTGGGAGCACTCAGTTTTAGCGGCATTAGCGTATCTATGGTGGGCTAGACTTGAGCTAATATCCCCGGGGCAGGGGGCACGGGAGAGCCCCACTGCTTGAGTAGGTGCTCCAGGAGGGGTTCAGAGCAGCCTTTTGGGCTGTAGCTGTGCCTGCAGCAGGACAAGTCATGGGGTTTGTGCATGGTGAGGCTGCATCATTGCAAGCTTTAGCCTCAAGCAGTGTCTGAAAAACAGTTTTTATTAAGCCTCAGTATATGGACAACATGATGTCTCATAAGGGTATGGGGGAACAGAATTGCCTCTTCATGGGTTGTTCAGGTCATGGCAGGCTGGGCACACATGCTGTAATCCTTTAGAAAGGTGTAGACTGATTTCCCTAATTAATTATTTTTGTTATGTGAAGCAGAACAATTTTCTCCCCTTCCTTAATCTAGTCCTTGCTTCCCATAGGTAGTGCTATGTTTTGTGTCTGTTTCCAGAGCCTTTATTAATAAATTGCAGTATTAATTCCAGGAGCTTGGAGATTTTTTTGGTGTACGTTGCTGTCATACTTTTCTGCACAAGTTCTGGTGCAAGTTACCCTGTGAAGTGTGAGGACAATAGTTTTGATGAGTTTCTCTGCTGGGGACAGATCCAAGAGGAAGCCTTCCTGCTCTTTCCTCCCCTTGAGCTGTGTAGGACAAGTTGTCCCCTATTGGGCTGATGTCAAGATTCATGTTTGGCTCTTATAAGGTCTCTCTAATGGGACCATTTAATGTACTAGATGACATTACTGGGTTAGTCTTCAAGTTTTTGCTGACGGACTTCCAAATCTATCTGGCTATGTTGGATTTAAACTTTAAACACACTCCTGACTTATACTGTTGCATGTCTTCACTGGTGGAATGCATGTAATCACAGAACCACTGGGTTGGAAGAGATCATTGAGTTCAACCCAGCCCTAACACCTCAACTGGACCATTGCACTGAGTGTCATGTCCAATCTTTTTCTAACCACTTCCAGAGATGGTGACTCCACCATCTCCCTAGGCACATCATTCCAGTACTTTATCACCCTTTCTGTAAAAAACTTTTTCCTAATATCCAACCCATATTTCCCTTGGCGCAGCTTAAGACTGTGTCCTCTGGGTCTGTCAGCTGCTGCCTGGAGGAGACCAACCCTACCTGACTACAGCCACCTTTCAGGGAGTTGTAGAGAGTGATAAGGGCACCTCTGAGTCTCCTTTTCTCCAGGCTACACACCCCCAGCTCCCTCAGTCATTGCGCACAGGGCTTGTTTTTCCAAGCCCCTCACCAGCCTTGTTGCCCTTCTCTGGAAACTCTCAAGCATCTCAACATCCTTCCTAAACGGAGGGGCCCAGAACTGGACACATTTGGTTGAGTTTTCCTTTGTACAGTTTTGTTTAATTAGAAGCTGCCTATAGTTCTATTGAAGTATTTCAGTTCCATATAATATAAATGTACTGCAGCTAGGTACATCTCCTAGATGAATACTGGCATTCTCTCTGGGTAGAGGCAGTATTCATATTCCCAGCTACCTAGTTAGACTTTAAACTACCAATTAAAAAAAATCAAAATAACCAGAGCTGAGCTTGGGATTGAACACACCCATTAACAAAAAAGTAATTGAAAAAAAGGAATTAACATTTTTGTGACTGTGCCTCTAATACTAACAGCAGATGATTCCAGTTTTCTCCTCTGCCCCAACTTGCAATCAGGCTAATCTCTTCCTAGCAAAGCCTCTGCAGTGTATGGCCATGTAGAAGTGACAGCTTGCTGCTGTTTGTTGGCTCGCATAAAGGGCTGCTGGAGGTCACAACAAGAAGATGAGTCCAGTGCCATCCTATAAGCTGCAGGAGGGCAAAGCTGGACAGCAGAGAGCATTTTTGTTGAAAGAAGCACTTCCAAGCAAGCTGAAAATAAAAGGTTATTGCTAACTAAAAATTTGGCCTATTTCAATCTGGAATATGTCAAAATATTTTGACAGCATGGGAAAACTCCCTTCTCCCCTCTTTGCAATGTGTTCCAAAAAACCCCCTTCTGACTGAAGGAAATTGATTTTGCCAATTATTTCTGATTTTATGGGAAACCACAGAGGCTATTTAAATTTCTGAAACTGGCTCTTATGGGAAGTAAGTTGGGACAGAGGAGCTAAAGGATAATAGGATTTACCAGCGGTGAGAAGAAATAGGTGTCTGTTCTCATTTGTGCCACATGAACCCCCAGCCCCTTTGTCTCCAGCCACACAGCAGCTGCTCAGGTCAGGTACAGGAGTGCCAGGTGATTTCTTTGCTGGGAGTAGGGCCTGTGGACTTACCTTCTGTAATTATCCTCTATTTCATCTCCTTAAGGGTTGCCTCATATGTCTTGTAGAGAACTTCAGCTGTGAGGAGTTTCGGATTTGCTACAAACTGCACGCTGGTCATTTTGATAAGGATGCCTTGACAGGAGCATTTTCTTCAAGCATAAAATTTCAAGGACAGAGTTGGTTTCATTGGTTGTTAAACCTGACTGTCAGATTGTTTTGGAAATGTTTTATGGAAAGGAACTGTATTTCTCCATGCCATTTTATATTGCTGAGTCTCTTGGACTACTGTCTGGTTCTCACGTTTTGCGTCTTAGAGGGAAAGTCAGGGAAACATTGGCGCTTTCTAGGATATCACCCTTTTTTTTCTATTTTGTTAAGAATTATTTCAAGACTAAAGTTAATGGTAAGAATAAAAACCTGATCTTATGGAAATCAGTGGGAACTTTGTCTTTATGGGCAGACTTTCCCAGAAGGAGTTTCTTCGTAAATCATGTGTTTGGCGCTCAGTTATCTCTGGAGGATTGTCCAAGGTTGGAAAGTATGCTTCCCACATATTAAATACAAGCACAAAAAAAGACCTGAAGGAAACCCAAACCCTTTCATCAGAACTATCAACAACTCCTCAAGCATGAATCCTTAACTGAAGTACTTGCCCTTGTCTTTGTAGAGTCACTGACGACATAGCAGCAGCTCAAGTTAACCTAGTGGTAAGAATGATTCACTTAGAGATGAGAGGTTCTTCACATTCTGTATAACACTTTAAAATGCTAAGTACCTCCATATTTGGAAGTACTTATCTTTTATTTTCTACAATATCTTAATTTTTTTAAATGCCACCGAAATAATATTAGGGTTCTTTTAAGTGTTTGCTTTTATATTAATAAATCTTCAGAAAACCACATAATTTTTTCTGATTGATTTTATAATTTGACACCTGCTTCTTATGAATTCATTTCCAACATTTAAAGACAGTACTGAGCCATCTCTTTCATTTTGGCTATCGTGTGACAGTAACAGATTAGTGCCTGCCAATAATTTCATTTAACATTTCAAATTAAAGAATATAAGGACCCACTTATGTCCTTTATAACAGGACTTTTTTTCCTGGTATTCTTTTCTTCCTTTCACTTTTTAGGGTACTCTAAAAGTAATTTGTGATTTATCATGTTGCTAATCTTCCTGTTGTGGGGGTGAACTTCCTCTTCAGGACTTCAGAAAGGAAATGGCTTCTGATGAAATGTGCAAGATTCACAGAAATGTAAACAAAATAATGGCACTGGATGTCAGAACAGGCACAACAGAGGCGTCAGAAGTACAGAATTATCTTTTAACCCTGGCAAATTTGCCTTGGTCTGATCTGATGGGGAAAAGGAGGTAGCTGAGCCTCCCCTCAATTGAGACTCTTTGCTGAAGCTGATAGGACAGAAATTCTCACAGCAAATTTGACAGTGTTTTGTGTGCTGTGTGACTTGCGCCCAATTCACTCCAAGTCCTACACCAGCAGCCTCCAGAGGTGTTCAATCTTTGTAATCTGAAATAATCATAAATCTTAGAGCTGTTTCTTCGCAGCTAAGCACTGGTGGAGTAATACTGCATCACACTGAACAGACATCAGTTCCTCGAGCTTAAGAATTAACAGATATGTGATACTGAATTTGGAAAAAAAAGTTAAACAGTCACAATTTCTTTAAACAGACTGAGAGGGTATGCTCAAGTACCTGCCCCTCACAATTCTGTTCTGGAATCAGCTGAGACCTGCTGGCAACTTCAGTGCTCTGTGAATTCTCACATAGTGATATAGATATGAGAATTTAAAATGTATGAATCTGGTGTGAATCAGCTGAGAGCTGGTTTGAGTTAGTTTTTTTAACTTTAAAATGAGCAAAGTTCATAAAATTCAGATTTTGAGCATTCCTTTTCCTAGACCCTGCATTTCATGCTGTCTTTACCCCTTTTTTTTTTTTTTTGAGTAAGAACTTGCAAAAGAAAAATGTGCATTCTACACCTGTTTTTCTCAGACTTTATATTTCAGGGTTACAAATTACTTTGGGATGTTTAAGGGAAAAAAGTCACCTTAAATATGCACTAAACACAATCGTGACAGAAAAATGCATCTGCTTTATTGATGCGTCACTGCAATTAGCATGTGGGAACAGCCAAAAAGATAAAAGCAGAGTTTGGTGTAATGCAGTTGCTCTATTAATTAATTAGAGAAAGGCTTGGTTTAAAAATACCTTTTTATAGGAAATGGAGGTCAAAGTGTGCAGTATTGCAAGATCTTATTTACCAAATGTAAATGAACTGCAGAACTGTGTAGGGAGGAAAAGAAGAAAACACAGGTGCAGTTGAATTTCATGGCAAATTATTGTCTTCAAAATGAGTTTTATAATGTGTTTATTCTGTTTTACTCTGATAAAAATATTCCTAACAATCATAGCTTTGCAAATACCCATCTATTCCAGCAGAACTGCAGATTTTTCTGGCTTTGCTCTTGAAACACTTTATCTGAAAGGATTTTCTTTAAGTGGTGCACTGCTCCCCAGGTTTCCATAGCTTTGAAGATTACTGGTATGTTTTCTATATCTTCTGGTTGAAAAAAAAAGGCTTCTGGGTTTAGCTGAACAGCGGTCACATCTAATTAATCCATTTAAAAGGAGTGAGTTCTGATTTCAGACCAGTGTTTTGATTGCACATAACCTGGAAAATGGTGTTTAACAGAGATGTAAATGACTTCTTGAGGGAAAAGTCCTTACTTTCAGGCTAAACAGTCATATTTGAGAAATACTCTAAAATAGGTAATCATCATAGAAACAAATATTCTTTGAACAGGAAGGTTTTTGAATTATTTTATAAGGTTACAAATGAAGATCTTTTAGAAATTTGTAGTGAGTTATTACATCAATTTACCAACTGATATAATTCAGGTCCTGCTCTTTCTACCTTGAATTTTAGTCCCATCAAAATTCTTCAAATGCAAGTGGTAGCAGTGTGGTGGGATTCTCACTCATCCCCTTGGAAAACTCTGTGGTATCCCAGCAGAGCAGAGCATGAGGAAGAAGAGCTGTATAATGCTTCCTCTGACATGAATAGTTCAAGAGTTCTGAGAGAAGGTTCCACACATGTTCACTTAGCTGGGTTTTCATGTCTGAGGCATTCACTGAAATAAGCTAAGAGTGAAATAGCACCTGTTGTTACCAGATGATAAATTTGTGGGATTTTATCAGAGGCTGAAGCTGTGTGTTTTGTACAAACAGAGATAGAGATGATCACTTTTGCTCCCAGTCTCACTCCTTCAGCATAAATATTGTATAGGGTTGAGGAGCTTATTAAACATATGCCTAGCATATTATTAAGTTTTTTCACTCAATCCAGTCAATTACATGTCAGGATTGCTGCTAGTCTGTGGGGTCTGGTCTTTGTGTTTGACTTTGTGAAATTCATGAATAAGGGGATGGAATTTTAATTAGATGCATTAACATGACTTTAGAACCTTGTACTGTTTCTGACTGGTGAGGTGCTTATGTAGCCAGTCTGTCTCATCTCTGACCGTGGCCAGAAGCGCATGCCCTGGGATGAGTAAGAATGTGGCAAATGGATGTCCTATGCTATAGGGACTTTTGATCTTACAGCTTGTTCAGATATTTGGATGTTCATTTTTTATTGGTACTTTGGTACTTTTTTCCTCTCTGAAGTTGTGTAGTTTTCCCCTGAGTTGGATCTCCCTGGTTCCTCTTTGCCTAGGAGTCGCATTTGCTACTGTTGGTCTTCAACTGTTACAACTGTTCATAGCTACTGCAAGTGATTAAACTTCCACTCTGAGTTCCTTTTGAATCCTTAGCTGAGTATAACCTAGTCCTGGGAATTGGACGCTTTGTCTAGTTTTTCCTTATTTTCTTCAGAGGATTTTAATTTTAGAGAAACCCTTAGAATTCCTCCAAAATTAAGGACCACAGCATGGGAATCTCTCTTGTCTTTTCCATGATCAGCACTGATTGAAATGATTCTGATTTTTTTGCTGCACCTTTGAAACCTTCATGTGTATTGTGATCATCATCTGGCCTTCAGATTATCTGTTATTATTTGTGTTCCTACAGTTTCTCTTATTTATGTTCTTGATGTATGTGGCGAATAACTTATTTGCAGTTATGAGTCCTGATAATCTTTATTTGAATTTGTTTTTGGTATACCTTGGGGGGTTTTGTTTAACTCCTTCTTTGAATTCTGAAAGGGTTTTTAAATTGATGACAGCCCCAGCTTTCTGAATGATCTCTTGCTCCAAAGAGGCTTCCTTACTCTTCTGGTGAGCTGTGCTGGTTTCATTCTGTCATTTTGATTTGCTGATAGTGAGACTCTTCATTGATAAGCTTCTGAACTACACTAAGCCTTTTGAGTTTGCTACAACATGAGGTTTGCATCTCTGATTTTTTGGGAGACCTCATGAAATATTTCTTTTTAAGGCTTAAATTTAATCTCTGAATTCTATCCTGATGGGTCATTTTCCTGTGGTGTTTTCCTGTTTACCACAGAATGGATCAGTAGTGTTCCAAGGGCAAAGGAATTTAATTCTATGCAGTTCCTTTAGAATGCACCAAAATACTGCAGAGATATGTAAGAGGCAATTAGCAATGAATTTTCCCTCATGATTTAGAACTCAGATTCTCAGCCTCAGAGTTTCCAGTTTTATGAGAAAGACATGAAGCATTCAGTTGGAGATGAACTCCATTGTACACACCTCCTAAAATTATAGGATAACCTATAGGAACAGAGTTCTTTGGTGTTCAGGCAATTTCTTTTTGCAGTGTCTTAGGAGCAAAGGTTTGGGACAGTCAGTCTCCTGATGTGCTCAATTCCACATTTCCTGTTATTCCTGTACAAAAGAAGAAAAAAAAAATTAACAAGACATGTAGCTGTATCACATAAAAGTACTCCTCATTTAAGTAGGAATAAGTTGCCTGCCAGGTGGTTACCCTAGTATTCTTGTATGATTTTATAAATAAAAGGCTACTTTAATATTTTTACTGGAATGCTTAAAAGTGTATATAATTCATTTCATACCCTTTCAAGACATTATATTCTTCCTCTCTTCATCCTTAAGAAACTTCATAAACCCTCAAAACTAGAAGTAAAATTACCTCATGGTGATCTCATTTTTTTTCTAGGCATGAAGTTATGAAGTTGCTAATCCAGTCTTTTATCTTGAATTCACCATTATAATGCCAAGATTGAATAATCTGCCTTTATCTCCAGGGTGACAGCTATGTAGAAACTTCAAAAGGGACAGTTTTGCCAGCAACTAAAGCCTCTTGTTAATTACTATATCTTGAAGTAAAGTGAAATAAAGGAGGATGAAAATTATATTTCTCTTTGACAACCTTGTAAAAATATCAGTGATGAAGCAGTACATTATAAGTACTTTAAAAATGCATTTACTGAGATCAAGACCATTCTGATCATGGTTCAGGTTAAAGTCTACATGATACATTGCAGGAGATGTGTGTGTCACTGATGGTTTAGAAATTTCTTAACTGGGAATTAAATATTTTGCCTCTAATTTCTTTTTTAAATTGATTGAGATGATTTTGTAAAGGTGTTGCTTTACAGCTGGCAGAAGGGCTTGTATTGTTGTGTTTTCCAAGTAGAAATAAACTTGTTCTGTTTCGTATCCCAGCTTTACCCTGTTTTCACTGCTGCTGGCCTTACATGACCTTATTATGTAAAGCCAGATAGAGTGTAAATATTATGACCTGTAGCAAGCACTGTGTTATCAGCAGAGAATGCTAATAGTGAACTAACAATGTGTGTTTTCAGGAGTGGGGTTTGAGGTGTTGAGCACTGTGTCTGTTTGTCTATGCCCTCCTTCTGGAGATCAGGCTGTGTGGGTGAGTCAGAGGAGGGATATTTGCTCCATAGGAAATAAGTCCACAAACCTGTAGGCGAGGCAGGAAAAGTTGTGGATCAGTCATTTTCTTTTAAAGGTTGTTATACTAATCGTCTCTGAAAATCTGAGGGAGGTTCATGCAAACAAGAAACCAATTAATCCCTTGTTACTACCAAGTTGTAAGTAAGTATATAATATAGACTCATGAGAAATAAAATTAGGCTCAGGCTTTTAGGAAATTTCTAGTGTTTTCTATTTTTTTTTTAATGTGGTTTAGTATGAAGTAATTTATATCACAAAATACATAATATAAACCACTGTGGGTAACAAAGCTGACTGAGCTGATGGTGCTAGAACAGTGCTTGTTTAATTAATATTAACTACTTGAGGAATTGTAGTGTTGTGGATTTAATACTACATCAATAATGGCTGGTTGTCAATCCAATGTCCTTGCATTGCTGATAGCCACTAGATGATGTTCCTAAGGAAGGAAAATCTTACCAGTAGTGTGAAGGCTTAAGTAATTCTAGAGGCTTTGGCTGGATAAGGGGGTTGGACCCCCCTCTTTGATCACCACAGTTGGCATCCTGAAGGAGCTATAATGCAATATAGGACCCCTCTTTGTATTAGGTGGTCATTCCTACTAACATTTGATTTCAGCAGTGCTGTTTGCCATGGGTATTCAGCTATTTGTGCTGTATTCATTCAATGTGACATTTTTAAAATAAAAATTAATGAGAAATAAGAGAAATGTGTACTATTCAAGTGAGATAATATTCATTCTTTGCAATGCAAAGCAAACAAATGTCATGTTCCTTTTGTTAGCATAAATTTCCAATGGTGTCATCCATAAAAAACTGCAGTTATAAAATCCCTAATCCAGAGTTTCAGCCTGGGTGTCTCCCCATGTAACAGAAGGGAATGCAGTGAGTGTGGCTTTGTCCTTGTATATAGATTTCCTCATTCCTTTTACATTTGTGGGAGACAGACCTCTGAAGTGCAAGTTTGTAACTGGATAATTGTGGCTAAATAAGCGGCCCTGAGGATTTTATGACTGTTTTAACAAATTACCGTGGTGCCATCAAGAAATCTGTGTGATTAAAATGAGGCAAATGTGGTAACAGGGACATGGCAGTGTTTGCACATTTCAGAAAATTAAAGGTGACCATTAGTGTGGATGTTGTAATACATAAAGTAGGATTTCATGTTAAATGCAATGTGATCTGTGGGGTATGTTTCAGTAATATTTAAAACTGAGACTCCTGCTGATTGCTTGATGTTGTGATGAAGTTACTGTTTACTTTGCTATTATCAGCTTCTCTTTTAAAAATGCTGAGAAAGTTTCAATGAGGTGCTAAAGCCCAGGGGGTTTTAAGGCAATTCTAGTACCTGAACAGCTTTCAAAAGTGAAAGTTTGTACCTGGAGGACATCAGCTTTGTAGTGCAAGTGTTCTTTCTGAAAGAAGATGTGGAAACTTATATCACTTGACATATCCACAGTGCTGTCATAATGTTGAGAATCTTGTAAAGCCAGTCCTGGGACTAACCTGAATGAAGCGTATCTGTGCTAATCTGCAGCAAAAGCAGTGCCTGCAGTATTTCCAACAACATTTACCTTTGGAAGCATTTTAAAATTTCTGTTGTTACAAGAATTGTCATAATATATCAGTAACAAATCTAAAAAGTATTGTTAATATGTCTTCAACTAGTTCAATATTTAAAATGCTTGATATCTGGTACTTTACTGAGCCAAAACAGTCTAGTCACTCCTGAAAATCACAGTGGTGCAACAATTACAGTAGTGACTTGAACAGATTTCTCTACTGCCACCTTTACTGGGACTTTTCAAACTAATTTATCTCATTCTAGGGAGAAGAAAAAATACTCTATTATCTTTTCTGAAATTTCATTCAGATCTTAAATTAATGAGCAGAATATAAGCTTATTTCTGAACATAAGTCGGGGAGGGATAGTGAGTGAAGCATGAAAAACAATCAAATAATATGAATGGAAGCAATTCCCAGACTATGCATTAATAATTCATAATACTGCATTTTGAGGAAAATCTGTGGGTTTTCAGTTGCTGTACTTTTGGGTATCTGACACAGGAGGATGGTAACAGCACTGCATTTTTACTCAACAGTGCCTCCAGGTCTGGAGTGGTTTCAGCTGAGGATTTTAGGGAGAAATTTGCTTGTTGTGTGGTCCTGTGTAAAATTATATCTGCTCTAAATATCCAGGCACCTCATAAATCCTAAAAGCAAGACTGTTTTTTTTTTTTCCTCTTCCATTCCTTTGTCTGTATGAATTGATTCATAGTTTTAATTAACCTGCCTTTTTTCACCCAAAATACTCTTTTGAAAAACAAAACGTATAAATATTTACAAGATCCTTTTTTGCTAGGTACATCCTTTGGTTTCTAAAATTTTCTTTTTATATACGTTCCCTTTCCTCTAGAAATGTTGTTAGCTCATTGAGAATTTCTTAATGTAAAATAACCAAAAGTGACTGTTTCTAAACTATTGGGGGAGGGGTATGCTTGGTATAGGGAAGTATTTTGTTTCAGAATCAGTCTCGCTTTCTTTTTAAGCATCTCAGGAGAAGATCTGTATAGAGAGCTGTGTGTATTTCAGACTCCAAATGCATGGAAAACAGTTGTCAACTCAGTTCTGCTCATGTGCTATCAGGAAATCTGTTGCAGGTTTACTGTTTCTCTTGAATAGTTCAACAAAAACTATTGTACTGGCAGATCCTAGCCTGAATGTTTAAATGCTGAAATGTTTATTGTAGTAATTAACACATAGTAATTAGATCAGTTCAACAGTGCTGGCTATATATAAATTTAGTCCACAGGTACTCAAATCCAGCACAACATTTCCATGTAATCCCACTGAAGTCAATGTAATTGAAGTTACATCCATCCTTAAGAGCTTTTTTGGATTAGGGCCTAAATATTTTTTATTATGAAAGAAAATGCTGTCCAGCTCCTGGTTCTTAGATATTCTTTCTCATAAAGATCAAAGTTGTAAACTAAGTAAGTGGATAAAAATGAGGAGGTCACCACTCCCAGCTCTTTGTGGAGCTGGGACTTGCCTAAGCCCATATGTCGGGGGTCAAGCAGCACAGGATGATGGAGCTGAGAGCCTGGGGAGAAGATGACTCCATGAGACAGGTGCTGGTGGGAGAACAGGCTGCTTTCCTTGACAGAAAGAGAAGTACAGATCAACTGTGCGCATACAAGTTTTAGGTAAATACATGTAATTTTAGAATAACTTCTATTTTACCTTCCTTTTTTGACTGATACCTTGTTGCAGTTAAGAGTCAGCAAATCTTTAAGTACTTACTTTTCCTGCAGGAAAATGCTTCCAACTTGGATATGAGCAGCTCTTCTAGAAAATGAAATGGAAATGAAAAATAGAGAATTGAACACTCCCTTCCTCTCTTGAAAGCAATACTGTGGGTGTGGTGCTATCACAGCTAGGTGTGAGTGTCCTGCTTTGGAAAGGGAGTCCTGAATAAGGAAAGCACTGCTAAGAGTGGTAGTTGAGAAGAGAACTTTGTGTGAATTATAGGGATTAGACAGTGGACAAATTAGTTGTCTTTTATGTTTTTACAGGCTTATTCTTGATATTTTTCTTTCTCCTCCTAAACCTCTCCTTTTTTTATGTGTATGACATACAAATTTAATGTGAATTACAAAAATAAAGTGCTTTGGAACTCAAGAAATTTACTTTTAGACCTTTATGTTCTAGTTGGTATGTATCTAGCCTCTAACTAGACTGTTGTCACTGTAGATCTCAGGACCTTGCAGAAATATTAAAGCATAAGGAAAGACAAATATAATAAATGTAGCTGATGGTCTCCAAGATGTCTTTTACCTCAAGCATTTTCCATTTGGTTCATTAAAAGTAGCTGCATTGCCTGCAGGACAAATGTATTTAGCATTCATGTCCTGTTCCCTCTATCTTATTCAAAATATTTTTATCTCTTTGGTTAAAACCAGAAGCATTTTCCACTTACATAAGATTCTGCTACACAGTTCTATTGGTCTGCCAGGTATTTTCCTGCCTTTTCTTTCATCTTTGTGTTCTGCACAAGCAGCTTTATCATCAAGCTCTTCTGTGTACAGCTACTACTGCTACATTTCACAGTATCCAAGGTGCTTCAAGGACAGGGATTTTGTCATCTCTGATATTGTTTTTCTGTGTAGCATCCCTGAAAATTCCCAGGTGTGGAAGTAGGAGCATTACAATTTTCTGATAAAATTTAAGATGAAACATAATGCAAAGCTCTTGACATTGAGGAAGGGCTAACATGACTAAATCCAGATTTAAGAGCATTCTGCAGCAGCACTAGAATCACAGCTAATGACTGTACTCAGCTTGGATGGGAGGCACAGTGCTGTCAGTGTGTCACTCCTGTATTCATGACTCAAATAGCAAAGCCTACCTATCCTAAGGAGCTGGCACTGCTGGATCCATGGCAGCTGTTGTAATGCATAATTAATGCAGCCCTGGGATGCAGTTTCAAACACTCCATGTCAGTGCGTGCAGGAAGCCTGCAAAATGGCCACTACTTTCAATAGGCAAATGTTTATTTTTAACTAACTTTATAATGGCTTACACACTTCTGCAAAATGGGGTGAAAAGAGGTAGAGTTCCCAAGTAGCTTGTGATTGAGAGATTCCAGTGGAAATTATTGTCCTTTTCATTCTCTACAGACAGAAAGGAAAAGATGAATTCATGTTTGCTTACTCAGTTTTGGGCGATGTACAGCATAAACACTAAAATGAGCAAAGGAATCTCTAGTTGGTTATTTTAGATCTAAGTAGGTCAAAAAAGAGAGTGGATGAAGCAAAATTGTATCAGTATTTGAGTAGTGTTATCAGAGTTGGTTTTGGAGCAAGCTGGTATGGGAAGGGTTTTGAAGGAAACACTTTAGTCAGCAAGGTACATAATTTTTATATTGACCAATCCTTTTTTGGAGGGTTGACAAAAGCAAAAATGGCTGTTTAGCCACGTTTCCTTCTCTACATGCTGGAAGCCTTTGCCTTATGATGGGAGCAGAGTCCTGTCCCTTAGCTGTGGCTGAATCCCAGGCCAAAGATGGCACTGGAGCGTGAGCTTGCACGTGGTGTTCCCACCCGTGCTCCTTTGATTAGCTGGAAACCAGCTGCTGTGATAAGGAATTCTGCAGGGAGAATTTTTGAAAAGAAGCCATATAAAACTGATCCAAGTATGTGTTGTGCTTGCTGTGCTGTGTATTTGAGTACCTTGAGCAGTACTGTGTAGCAGTAGCAGAGAATCTCTGGGTGGGGTAGTAATTACACTGTCTATGCTTCTTTCTGGTTTCATGTGCCTAGGAAAATAAAAACCTCTGCTGTTGGAAAGATCCAAATGTAAAAATCTAATATCTCTGACCTTAAACTTAATTCTTTCACTGCATGTTGGTAACATCTTTTGTTGCATATGAATGATGTAAATTATTTTAGTTATATTCCCAATGCCCAAAGTGGAAAACCTGCCTCATGTGTGAAATTTAACAGATGAGAAATAGAAATTGATATTGAAATTTTGATCTTACTCCACCAGTTTTAGCACTTTGATTCAATTAGTCAAGTTCTATGAATTTCAAGCAGCTGCAAAGTAATAGTATCTTCTTACAGACAAAGGCATCTAAATGTACTTTTAAGTAGAATGTAATTTCTGGACATCTTTCTTGAAATTATTTGAGTTTAATTCAAATATGAAAACAAAACCTGAAAAAAAATTGATTGTGTACAAAATAAGCTTGTTTTGGTCTTTTTAAAATTTTTTTAAATAAATTTGAGACCTTTGAGAGATGTAAAGATCATTATGCTTTATTTCATTCTTTAGAACATAGAAGAGCATGACTAAGGACAGCAGCCCAACCTTAAGGTAAATGCCTTTCCACAAAAGATCTTACGCTAAACAGTGCTTATAGGGGACAATTTTTTCCTCAATATGTTATGTGCTATCTGACCTTTAAAAAACCGAGACATTGTATGTGAAAACTTGTGAAAGGCATAGAAAGAAACCAGCTAAAAAATGTAGTGTGCATTTTATGGTGAACTGAAGTTCTTCCTAATGATAATGATTCCTTTCTGCACCTGTGTAATTAGATGGTTGGTTTCTCCAAAGACACTCAGCCAGTTTTGAAAGACTCTTTTGCACAGGTATTTGTAACTAGGGGAATTAGTAACGAGGTGTGTCAGAGAACTGTTTATCTCTGAAAGATCTGCAACAGTGAACTATAAAACCTGACTTTTCTAGCAGGCAACATTTTAAATAAGCCAAGTTATAAAAAAGCAGGTGAAATGTTGGGAGGACTACAAAGGCACTGGTAAACACAGTCCCCCTCTGTAAGGGAATGATGGCTAATGGACTTGCATTGAGATGTGTTTTCTGAATCTGGCTAATGTTTGCTGCCTCTGGATTGTGAAACAAAGAAATCATGCATCAAATGGAATAGCTGCAATTTTGCCACACAAAAAAGCAAATTGCATAATAGATGTCTGCTGTAACTAATTTATGTATACATATCTAATTTATTTCTTAGTAGATTGGGACACATTTAAACAAGAGCTAATTGGAAAAAATCTGAAGGGAGATGGACTGCATTTCAAGTACAACCCTTGCTTCAAACAAACCAAAAAGAAGGAAGACCTCTATTAAAGGAATTTTTTCTGAGTTGTAGGAGACATTTTTGTATTAGTTCTTTACTCTTTTCCATAACTCTTACAGACAAGTGTATGGTTCCCTTGCTTACAGAGACTGCACACTGTTGAGCAATATCTGCCCTATTTATATGAATAGACTTGTTTTAATTGACTATATTTGAGCTGGATAAAATAACTTGGAGGGAAAAGAGGAAATTTGTTTTTCTGCACAGAATAATCCCTGATTAATAGATGGGGTTTTATTAATAGTTATGAAGGAATGACAAGATGGAGTTTTTTAACCATAGACAAACATGACCTAGCCTGTGAGTCACTTAAAATAGGTAGGGCACTCCCCACCACAGAGGAAAATTAAGAGCCTTATGCCATGTTGTGGTCCTGGATGGTGCTTAAAAGAATCTGTTTGGAAAGAAGTTACATTAGGATTTGGTCCAGTTATTTCATTTGTGCCTCCTTTTGTTGTCAACCGCAGAAGGCAAGGCCATAATGGGTGGCCCTGTCAGGGACCATTTAGGTATAACATTCTCTTTGCAGAAATGCAAGTAAATTTTTCATCTACCTGCAACAATGAGCTGAAATTCTTGAAGAGAGAAAACCAAACTAGTTTATTTCATTCATTTATTTATTTTGTCTGAAAGGCAACAATTCTGCAGTGCAGTCCTGACCTTTTCATACACACAACCAAGTGGTAAGGGAAGCTAGGCCTCCTGTCAGCCCTTACAAGCTGCTATTTCTCTCCTTTTCCTTGTGGTCAATACTTGGCTTTCCTGTAAAGCCTTGCTTGATTGTTAGTTCAGTTAGACCACAAAGATCCTTACCTGACACTGCCAACGTGTCTCCTTGCAGAAATAGATTATCTCAAATGACAGAATCCAAGCAAAAGTTCAGCTTTAATGTCTGATGCCTTATAGAAAACTAGCAGCATGCAACACATGACTTAGCAGCACTGCACCATCAATATGTGCTTTATTCTACATTTGCTTCACCTTTCCTTAGAAATAATTTTAAATGTAGAGATAAAATAGAAACTGTTTTGTGTAAAGGAAATATATTTTCTGGCTTGATTTAGGATGAGATGACAAGAAAGGACAGAAGAAAAGTATGGGAGGATGACATGTAAAATAAACGAAAACAATCAATTCAGTGTAACAATCTGATTTGTGAAATTTATAAAATTAGGTAAATTTCAAAGCCAAAAGGGGAAGTTATGTATTGAGACTGACTTGTGTGAGCTCAGATAATGAGTAAACTCATGTGAGAAACATTTTTTTAAACTATTGAAATTCTTCACATGTGAAATTTCATATGGGAAATTAGTTTAAAATTTTAAGGAAAAGGGACTGTTCTGTAAAGGGACTGTGTTCTGTAAAATTATTTATTGGTTCAGTGGTCATTACTTGGAATGAAAATAAGGACTTAGTTTGAAAACTGTGATTTAAAACTGTGTTGTAATAAAGCAACATGGATATATAGGCAAAGATGAACCGCTGAAAATACTGGTGGGTTCTGTGACCTGTAATATGCAGCTCTCTCTCTGCATCTGTGATACTGTAATCAAGGAGAATTATATGCCAAGGGGAGGCCTTGTTAAGACTAATTCTGGTAATAAAATGGGCTAAAATAGATAGGTTTCCATATTCTAAGCTTATCTATGAAAAAATCTTGTGAAAGATAAACAACAAAAGCAAAGATTTATTGGAGGCTGAAGTATTGGATGTCAAAAAGACTTCATATGAAGAATAGGTAGAGAACTCCAGCATAATTTGAAGAAAAAATTAAATTTTTGGGCCATAAGACTGATTATTTTCCCTCTGTTTTTGATGTTCTGTTTTGTGAAAAGCATAGCATTTTATTATTTCTGGGAAAGGTGTTTTAGGGAATACCAGCTTTGAGAGTTGGACTTACTAAAAGTTCTACAAGGATAGATAGTGAAAAAAAATTCTTTCCTGTAGAGCACATTCAGCCCATAGATTATGACAGAAAAGGATAAGAGATTGCATTAAGATAGGAGACACTGTAAAAACTGCTGTAGTGCACTATTCTATGCAAAACTGCAATTCTTAGATGGCCCCCCATGCCACCCCAAGTACTCCTGATGAGTAAACTGATTCCCTGGGATGCAGGGAATGTGATTCTGATGTTTAGAATATCTGTGTGTCTGTACATTTTTATACATGTGTATCTGTACATTTTTGTCATAGATACATAAAAAATCAGAAGCTGAAATGGGATTATAGTCTCTTAGGCAACCTGGCAGGCCCAGATCACTACCCTTGGATTCACAAAAGAAAATCCACATGGCTGAAGTGTGACAGGCAAGTGGCTGGGAATATTCAGAGCAATAGAAATTTTAGGGCCCTTATGTTGAAGAGGTGTAGCTTTTTGGTAGGGAGAAGGATCACAGAAACTGCTTCGTTTGAAGCACAGGCTCTTTTTGTCTTGTCAGGACTGGCTGGTGATTTGAGCATGTCTACTCTCCCCACAGTTTTCCTTTTGCACTGCTATAGTCATTACTCACTGAAAATATCCTGCAGGTTTGGGGAATCACTGGAGGCCAGGTCAAGGATATGGGCAGCAGATACTCCACTGAGAAATCAGGACAAAGCAGCTGAAAAGACCTGAGCAAGGAGTGTGAAAAGATGCTGCAATGGAAAGTGATGTAACAGAAAAGTACTCTCTAGTGAGCTTCATTTAAAAGTACAGACACGAGCTTGTGCTGTCCTACACAAATTCCTCCTTACTGAATGGCTTGACTGCTTTTCAGAGATTGAGCTGTCCTTGTGAAGAAAATATTTCAAGAGAAAGGGCTTGGATCACAGCATGTCTGTTACATCAAAGGGTGTGAGAAAGAAGTGGTACTCAACGTTTTCTCTGCTTCAGTCTGTAGTGGTGAGGCTAATGTTCAGGACACAGGTCTTTCAAACCAGTCAGAAAGTCTGGAGGAAGGTACTTTCCCTAGAATGGAAGAGGAGCATGCTATGGAACTTGTAAATTAACTGGATGTTCATAAATCCATGGCACTTGATGAGATACAGCTCCAGTGGGCGAGGAGCTGGCTGCTGTCATTGTGAAACAGTTCTTGACTGAGGTCATGTGTGCTTGGACTACATAACACTTAAAGGTTTCTCTCCAGCCTCAGCCAATCTATGATTTGATTATATTGAGCCTTTACTGAAGGTGAATGAAACTGTTTGTACCACACCAGTACCTGAAGTCTCACTGTTGGAGGAATGTATGAAGTAAGGTGTTACTGGAATGATAAGGCTCTTGCTGACAAGGACATAAAGCATTATGTTTGAAAGCTTGTCTACAGGGCACCTTCTTAGATGACATAGATATGAGATGCTCTGTAGTTTATACTGTACTTCATAAAATAGTGATTAAATTTCCACTGGGAATAGGATGTAACTGGGGAGCGTAGGGAAGGCTACAATATCAGAAATGTAGTTGTCCTCTCAGGAGTGCCTCAGGGAACAGGGCATTTAAAGTGAAAATCTGTTTCCTGCTTGCTGTCTGTGTTGTAGCTCCTCCTGAAAGCTGCTAGACTTTGCTGCTCCTTGGGGGGCAGCTGCTGAAATTGCAGTGGAATGCCCACAGATAAGAGATGCTGTCATGACAGAGAATGATTCAAGTTCCTACTTTCTTTTCTTTTTTTTCTTTTTTTTTTTTTTTGCTGTGAGTGACTCAATTACATAGGGATACCTCGTATTATCTGCCAGATATTCTGCTCATGCTGATCTGTGTTCACTATATCTAAATAGATGTTTTCTTTGCAATTTCACTTGTTCTGGTACAGATATTCAAGGAATCTGTACAGCCTTATTGTGCTCCATGTTTCTTTCTGACCTCCTGCTTGTCTAGCTCAGTTCAATGATAAGGTATTGAAGGCATTTGCTTTCTTCTTTATTTATGAGGGCTCCCACAAACCAGTGGTGGTGGCTACATCCTGATGTAAGAATAATGAAAGAGCATGAAGAGTTAAATAATACCTGTTAACATATGATGCTTCCATAATATGTGATTGGGTGAAGTGCTGGGGAATAGCAGCTGATCAGTCTACAGTGCTGCAGACAATTAGTCGGTTATTCAAACTGCCCTCCCATAAGCTGATTGCTGTGTGCTTCTTCACCCTGGCCTATATCTCACCTCAGGCACTAAATAGTTTCTGCTATCTCAGACAAAAAGTGTACTGGGAGTGGAGGAAGGCTTTTTCAGGGACGTAAAAATCAGTGAGACTGAATTTTTTTTCACTAGAATTTTGTAGAAGGTAATGTTCTTTTTTTAAACCTATAAGGGTGATCACTATAAATGTGTGCATTGCTGAGTGTGTTTGGTCAGAAAAATTTGTTGTTATTATTCAGTTTGCTTTTCCCCTCATTTTCAAGTGTTTAGTTGTGGAAAAATGACAGAATTGTTTTGATATTACAGCAACACCAACTTGATATTAGAAGGTTTTTCTAACAAGACAGTACTCTGCACATTATATTTTTGAATAGTTGTAGAGAGAAATTCTTTTGCAATCTTGTCTCTAGAGACAGGAGGAGTTCTCATAGCAGACATCAGATTCATGTTCAAACCTTGTTTACAGTTCCTAATGAGAATGAATGTTTGTATTTTTCTGTTTAGTCACTTTGCTTATCCTTAATTTGTTTATGAAGAAGGACGGAATGTTCTGCCGCATGTGTGAAATATTAACAATTATTTCCCAATTACATCACTGCTAAATAGAACTCTGGTTTTATTGCTGAGATGTTTGTGAATCTTTGAAGAAAGGAAAAGTAGGGTTATTTTTTCTCAGACATTTTATTTTTAATGAAATGCCTGTACATGCAGACAGATTTATACTTTTAACTATAGTTTTAAACAATTGCTTTATCTTTTGAAAATATCAGCTGCATTTTTTCATGTTTGAATTAGCCAGAAGTGAACAGGATGAGTACAAAGAGACACTGAGAAGTTTGATATGGCTGAAAACTTCAGAGCAGCCCACCAGCTAAATTTTGTATTTGACATAAAGGGGTCAGTTGTTACCATGCAGTGTCATGCTGGCTACAGTGGTGCTACCTGAGGAGCACAGGAAATCAATGGTGACTGATAGGTGCTAGTTGTGGGTACAAATTGCTGCTTTTCTTATTCATTCCTCTAAGATGAAAGAAACTTGTGGCAGTTTCTCTGCTAGTATAAAATGGCTTCTGTGTGCCACCTCTGAGGCTTCATTTAGCTTACAAAGGATCAAAAAAGTCCTTTTTTTTCCCCCAAAAATCTTCCCATGCCCCACATGTCTATAGAGGGTGGCATGTGACAATTTAGTGGTGGTTTCTTTTCCCATTGTTCGTTTTAGTGATACAAATATTTTGTGTACAGAAAAGAAACTTGAATTGATTGAAGGTTTGATGTAGCCAAACTCAAGACCGTAAATAAAACTGTAAACCTGCTTGTGGAAAGCACTGACCCTAGCAGGCTAATTTGCTGGGTAAAATGTCTGTGACAGTGCAGCTAAGCTGGACTTAAGCAAGTGGGTAACCAAAATGATGCAAATAGACACACACAAAACTTGTCTTTCAGAGCTGTAATTTTGCCAGGAACAAACTTTGAGAAAATTAGCTTCTCCTAATTAAGGACTCTTAATGTCATTGTATGCAGTGACAAGTTTTTTCATTACTTCAATATAAAGGAAAATATTGTGGCTTACAGAATCAAGAGATCAGTTTGGTGTTTTGTTGTTTGTGGTGGGTTGTTGTGGTTGGTTTTTTTTGTCCTGAGGCACTGAAGCATCCACGTTGGTTGGAAAATAAATCCCCCTAAGCCTTAGACTATTGGTATTCTATTACTAGAAATACAGATATATAGATTAATTTGCTATTGTGTGGAAAATTGGGTAATGAATGCATCAAGAATTTGACTATTAACATTGCATGTGCTTTGAGATTTTATTGGGATTTGAGGCGTTTTGCCAGTTACTGGTTTCAACACTGTGGAGGACTAATCACAAAGAGATTTTGTAGTAAGTTTCTCCTGCTTATTTTCTGTTTATAGAGATTTTACTATTGCTGAGGCCGTGAGCTGGAAATGACAGGGTTAGAGTAAGACTTGCATATTGGCCAGTCAGTCCATGAGAGAGACAGCTGGAGGAGGGCAGGAACACAGTCCTAGAGTTTGGGAAATAAAGTATATCCATGTGAACTGAATAATGTTAGCTCAGTAGTGCAACATAATGGCAGATTTTACAGGCTACAAATTTGTCCATCCATGTTCCAGAAAGATGAACTCAAACTGTAACAGGTACACAGACTTATTCTGAGCTCAATGAAAAGCCTTTGTGAGAAAAGGCTGGAAAGAAATTGCTTATTTAACTTTGGACAATGAAGCTGACTGGACATCAAACAAAGGTAGTTTAAACAGGGAAAAGAGATGAGCTACCTAATGAAAGGACAGGCACAGGAACAAATGGGTATAAAGTAGTCAGTCATGAATAAATTTTAGGTTGGAAATAGAAGAAGGACCCTTGTCATGGAAGGAGTCAGGCTTTGAAGTAGCCTTTTAATTAAAGAAGCAAGGGCAAGAAATTACCAAGGAGTTTACATTATATGGTGCTGCTGATAGGGAACTGGAATTGATAATAAGGAGGTCGATTTCAGGCTCACTTCCTACAAGCTTTGTTTTCCTTTCTGGGAAGGTAAATATAAGCTTGTTTCTCTTTCAAAAGACAAAAGTAAAAACTATGATGTAGGAAAATCTTATGGGTTTGAGACCTACCACAGAGAATAGACTGGTCTTACGGATGAGAGTAACAGTTTATTAAATCATTGCCAGCCTGTGACCTTTTGCTGATAAAACAATGCCATGCTATCCCAAATGGATAACTTAGTTATATCTCAGTTTATGACGATGATCAAGAAAGCTGCAAAAAAGAAATATTAGGTGAATTTATATTATGGCACAAATCAAAACTAGCTCATGTTTTTAACATAAATATTGAATCTGTTATGTTTTCAGATATAAAGACTATGCCACTCAGTCTAGTAATAAGTGCATAAGAGTTCAGGGAAGGGTGGGTTTGTAAATTAATAAACACTTCCTGTGTTCCCTCACTGTCAGCCTGGCCTGGTGTGAGCTCAAGCTTTGACCTGGGGTGACCCAGTGAGGCTGCAGATACTCTGCCACCAGGCTGTTCTGTCAGCACAGAGCATGACAGGCCATGTGTCACAAAGCACAGCTGAGGGACTGCAAAAACCCCTCCTGACCACCACCTAGTTACTGCTTTTCACATGAGACTGCTGCTCCCACTGCAGGAGTGCTCACCTCTGTTCCTAGGAGGTGGGAGCAAAAGGTGCTCATTACAAGCTGAAACCACAGCCTGCCACCTCCTTGAGATAAAAGTCAAAAAAAAGAAAAATTGTGCACTGGGCTATCTCAGCTGAAAAGGAATTTAAGCCCTGCCTCCCAGCTGAGAATGTCTTTGAG
The DNA here is from genome assembly GCF_028769735.1 of Zonotrichia leucophrys gambelii. Lineage (NCBI taxonomy): Eukaryota > Metazoa > Chordata > Aves > Passeriformes > Passerellidae > Zonotrichia > Zonotrichia leucophrys. The sequence goes on from NC_088176.1 coordinate 23,052,361, forward strand.
TGAGTCCTTGCCAGCTCTGCTACCTCTGCATGTCAGTGTAAATAACAAGTACTGAATATAAGTGCAAATTTTGTCTATATTTAGGTATAACACAACCCAGTCCCTAAAATTCATTTGCGTCACAACAAGGTAAGAAAATGTGGCAACAATTTTTGTGAGTTCTTTCAAGTTGCAGATATATTACTGGGACCCCAGAAAGTGCACCTACACAACAAAAATCAATGAGTTTGTGCTGAAAGTCTTTTCATAAGGCAAAACCCCATAATTGTATGGTAAATATTTAGCTTTTAATAGCATTAATGACCTTGATAGAAGTAGTTGTAGGGATTAATGAGCACCTGAGGTTAATACAATCAGCTCCACCCAATTGATCATTAATTCAGAGCCAGTGCCCTAGATTTTGATCATTAGTGCTAAAGTACAAAATCAATTTTACATGGTTTGGGGCACCTTTTGACCAGCAACATCAACAATACAGATTCGTAATTTTGAAAATGACCTTCCTGCTACATTTTTCTCTTTTTCTTCCTTACATTGCCCTCTGTTCAATAACATGTAAGCACTTAAATGAAAATGCCAAATTTCAGCATGCTGTGTTTTGAAATGCCTGCTTTATTAAGTCCTGAGGCGTGTTGATAATAGAAGCATAACAGCTTTTTACATGAAGCACTTGCAGATTCCAAAGTCTTACAAATGGCAGTTCTTAATGGTTTGAAAGTATTCTCTAAACACTTTAGACTGTTTGAATTAATAACTTTGGAGTTCAACATAGAATTAAGTATGTTGGTTGTGTGCGTGCCCTGCACCAGTAGGTGGTGGTTAAGGATCTGTGTTCATAGATACTTGTGCTAATAGCTGTTTTTAGAAACAAATCTTGAACTTCTGGGAATTTTGAAAATACTAAGGTCTATTTCAGACAGATTCTGTTAACTTGAGGTGTTTCACTGCAGACTACACTTAATAGTATCCAGCCTCAGGCTGAGCAGACAAAAAGGATGCCCCAGTATTGCTCTGGTATGGCATAAACATGCACAGGAAACAAATATCAACAACCTCCTGAACTGTGTAACCTGAATACTCTTGCACCTGTGTTAGAATAGGTCATGCATAAATTTAAATATACCAGTTCATTTCTGTGATGGTGTGGATACTAAGCCTTCCCCCCAAAAAAGAAAACAAATATTCTATAACTAAACCCCCTGCTACATGCAGATCAGATTATGAAGTAGGAGAGTTAAAGGAAATTAATAAGAACAGTCCAATTTTTAAAGTGAAACATGGGAAATAGGTTTCTGTGTCTCAGTACCCCAAGGTATCTGACCTTAGCTGCAGCAATAGATGCAGAAGCTGCAGGAATCTCATAGGATATCCAAATCTAAAACCTACTGTTTAGACCTCATTGTGAAATATCCCACAGATAAAGTGCATTTGTTTTTATGTATACCTAGAGTTGAAATATAAGAAAGAATATAAGAAATATAAGAAAAATTAATTTTCAAAAATTAATATTTTGCAAAAACAGCATTAGTACAAGGTATCAAAAAAGCTATTTTGGTGTTTGATACAAAATACTACTTTATTTTACTGCAGAATGCATTTTTGCTGAATTCCCTATATTTTGTTCAAAGTGTAGGAGTGGATTATTAGCCCATTCAATACGGTAGCCAAACATCCTTTATTTTCTGTGTGATCATAATTACATGTGAAAATTTTTATCAGATTAAAAAACAGGACCACCACAAACCCAAAGTGTAAAGAAAGGAGAGGAAATTACCTTACAGAAGATCTGTAGAAAATGTGCTTGTCTATTTCAGCATCAATGTATACGATCTAAGAAATTAAAAATGTTTTTCTTACACGTTTGAAAAGAATTAAGCTTTATGCAATGTTATATCATGTTAACACATGTGCTTAACTTAAATTTTTCATTGCCTTGAAAATTCTGAGGTCTCACACTTCTATGGTAGATTTTACCATAAATGCCCTCTAAATTTCATATTCAGTATGCATGTTGGTTGATAGCACGATTTGTTTCTACTTAGTCTAATCAGAAGCACCTAAAAATTTCAATTGACATGTATTTTGTTTGGGCTTTTGTTGTTGGATTAATCTCAGAAATACTTGAACAATTACTCAAGTATCCTGACACTACTGTTGTACTGTGAGCAAATTTCTAATCAGTTTTTGATTGTGGAGTATAACACTCTTAACACAACTCTTAACACAACCCAGGTTCGCACTCCCCTACTTAATTCAGCAGAGTCTTATTAATGTTATTTTTTATCGCACTGGTAGTTTTCATAGATGTTTCTCTACGGGTTTTGTTTACTGTTTAAAATACACCTGAAAATCTTATTCTAATACATGCTTGCTCCTTCCCAATGAAATGCTGCGAGGCTGGTGAGGCTGTAAAAGAAATGGTGAATGCAGGGAAGGTGCAGAGAAGCCTCTGCCCTGCGCTCTGCAGCCCCATAAACAACTTGCTAACGAGCATCGGGTAACGGCTGTGGATGCTAAATAATCTCTTTCCCTGCCATCGAGCGGACATGTTTAAAATATGGTGGTTTTTAAAAATTAGTCTTTCCAGGGGAAAACAAATAATTTTCTGTTTGATGTACACCACCTTTTTAATAACATTTTATGGTATCACACAGAGGAGAAAACAAAATAAATTCAGCAAATGTAGAAATCGATAGAGAAGCTGGTATTTCCTCCGGTGAATAAAATCAATTACATCTTCAGAAGAGGTGTATCTTTAAAATAAATTTAAGCCCCCAAACAAGCGGGGCGGAGGGAGAACAGCCTCCCCCGCGCTGGCCGCAGCGGCGGCGGCGCCCTCGGGCTGTAGGTGTCACTGTAAACATGGCTCAGGGCCGCGCTCGGCGCTGTCCGCCCGGCTGCCGGAGCCGCCGCTCGCATGTTCAGCATGCTGGGGACGTTGTGTGCCGGGCTGTTGGAGGCGCTGGCAGCAGAAGGTGACATCTGGTGACTAATGGGCTCAGATGCGGGAGCCGTTCCCAGCGCTCCGGCGGCGGCAGCTGCGGCAGCGCCGCGCGGGGAGCGGCTGCCCGGGGACGATCGATTCCCTCTGACCGCCCGGGAACCGCACCGCGGCCGCGCCGCACACACGCTCCCAGCCAGGGCTCCCGACAAATGCACAGACCACCCAGCCAAGCGCGGCGCTCACTGCCAGCTCCTCTTGCGCTTATCGACACCCAGCTACTTTTAAGGAAATGGCTCCACCTTATGAAACAAAGATGGACTCTTTCCAGGCACAGCTCGGGCTCGGCAGGATTCTCGCGTTCGGCGGGCTCTGTCCGAGTCACACCGCTCTGCTTCCAGCCCAGTCTCAGCTGCCATCCCCCCTCTGGACTGTGCTCAACCTGAACCGGGGCTGTCGCTGGTTCCGCTCATGTGTGTTAGGAGACGCACATCTGTCATTTAAACTCCCTGAAACAAAGCCGGAATGCGGGGCCCGTATTTTTCTCATTTGATCTGCCGAAGAAATGTGATTTATTTGTCAAATTCTTAGAAATGGCAGAGAGAAACCACAGGAAGAGCTCAATGTTGCAGATAGTGATAAAAACACTTACTAGCAGGTGACAATGGAAAGCAAAGACGAATTCAGAGCTGGAAATTAGTGTTTGCTGCAGAACGGATTTTAAGAGGGTTTTTTGGTGTGTGCAGGGAAGGGGAAGTGGGCTAAGGTGGTAAAGGAGCATTTTTTTAGTTGTGCCCACTCACTACAACTAAAACAGAGTATTTGGTGTTTGGGAGTCATGGGAAGAGCTGACATAAGAAAGGAAAAACTAGAACCTGAGAACAGAAATGTTTTGCTGTGCGTGCATACATACACACATAGATAATTGCATTATTTTCTATCATCCAAGCCTCTAGTGTGACAGAGGGAGGGAGGGTAGTCACATGCATCAGTCCCATAAAATCTGCAAAAGCACTGTTCTTAATTCAGCCATCGGCTGTTCCGAGACCTCACGCAGAGAATTACAACGAAATTCTATTTTCAGACTGACAACCCTAATGCTGCTGTGTCCTTATGTTTACTTCGGTTAACTGTCAGCCCTGATAACGTGCACTGTACCACAGCTGCTGCTGTGGAAAAGAAAACCCTCAGAGTAGCTGCTTTGGGGGCAGGCATTTGGGAGACATGAAAATAGAAAAAGCAGGGGAGGAAAAAAAAAAGTAAAGAAAACCTGCTTGTGTATCTACACAATGTGAGACTCAAAACAGAGATCATTCAACTCTTGTTTTCAGCACATTTCTTGCTTTTAGTCTTGGCTGATAAAATATTTAACAGCCATCTTAGCACTCAGCATAGCAATAACCAAAGAACAGTCAAGCTCTCGGCCCCTGCTGAGACAGAATCCAGTGGCATGAAGTTTTTTTTCTCCCTCTTCCCATATGATGTGTTGTCTACCCTAGCTCCAGATTTAAGCTAAAATTAAAAAACAAACAAACAAAAAAACAACAAAGCTTCATTACAGCATGCCCTGTTCCTGAAATAGACCTATGGAAGTTAGAAATTGAACTGGCATTGCTCCATTTACTGGTCAGCTTGCTGTGTTTGCCTGCTTTTAAAAATACAAATGAGGTTACTTCATTTCAGTCCTCAAGCAGGATGGAAATCCCCAGCTAAGACAGAATCATGTTTTTTCATGTGGACATAAATCAGAATGCAGTCTCTGCTCCCAGGAGTGTGCTTTCTAAAAAATAAATAATAAAAAGAAAATTGGTGGAAATAATCAACATGGGAATTCTGGTGAATGGAATTCAGTACCAGGTAGAAGATTCTCCCTGTCATTCATTCCTCTCAAGTCAGGACCTGAATTAGAAGAAGTTAGACTCCAGCCTGTGAATTCTGAATACTGATTTTAAGATCACTGTAAGTTGTTTTTCCATGTGGGAAATTGGGAAAATTATAATTAAAAAGTTGCTTTAGCATCAGCTTTCCTTGTGATGATTCCTACAGAAATAGAGAACATTCATTACTAGACCATGATGTGTGATGGGACCTGGGTACTTTGTGTTTTGGGTTTTTTTTTCTTTTGGAATTGGTAAATACTCCCAGCTCCCAATCTGACTGAGCAGTGTCTTTTCAACATCTTTGGAGAGTTGGCCTTCATAGCCTTTTTGTAAGAGGGGGCAGTATCACTTCTTGAGATTTTTATTAGATCTGTCATGGGTTTTGTTGTTTTTTTATGTGTGCCAGCTGTCAGAATCAGGAAATTGCACCATCCATTCAGCTGCTGTTACTAAATCAGTAAATAGGCCTAACCCTTTCTGATGGGAAACTTGCAATTTGGAGAGACTCAAAAACTGCTCATCAAATACCAAGCTTCAAATCGTATAATTTGGAGATGATATATCTTGATGAATTTTGTCTATCTAGGCTTTCATTCTGAATGAACCTTAGTAGTTATCAATAAAGGTAGAATCAAGCATTATGCTTTAAGATTACCTCTTGTTTTTCCTAGATGTTGTTATGCATTTCATAGAGTGCCCACAGCTTCTCAGAGGGAGTTTTCTCATGCCAGGTTTTATGTATTGAGATGAACACCTTTTTCTCCTTTTATAAATTTTAGCTTTTACTCAGAGTATCAGGCACTCCATAATTCTGAATTACTGGAACTTTAGCATTTGCTTTATCTGGAGCAGGGGCTTAAGATACATGGAAAAAGCTGAAGAGCACTGGTAGAACGAACAGATGAACACATAAGGAGAGGAGAAGAGAGAAATGTGGATGTAAGACTATTGTGATGTGTAGGAAGGACAGTGGGAAGTAGCAGCCATTAAAGAAACCCTTTAGCAGAAGGAGCACACACTGAGACTGGTGTGGCTCTACAAGCAAGGCTTTTTATGGTGTGATATGCTTAGGTTGTGACCTTAAAACTCAGATGGAGTTTTATGAAAAAGCTGGCATATTTAAAATTACTAAATTTGCTAAAAGTACACCCTTTCCCAACATCTGAGTAACGTTTTATTATTATTATTGTCTGGGATAATTTTAAAAATCTTTTTTCAACAAGTTCCTAACATTTGGGTGATAATGGAACTTCTTATTGAACTATTAAAGTAAGCCCTAAACCACTTTTCTATGTATATAAATTACTTAGATTTTAATGGTAAATAAATTAGTGTTACAACTTAGTTCCTCTCAGCACCACTGATATATGAGGGGAACTTAACTGGTTGCTCAGCTTCCCAAGGCCTTTTTTTTAATATCTAGAATACAGTGTAAACTTGTATCAATTTTTAGTCTTTGAATGAGATCACAGGGATCTTATTTTAACAGATTTCTTAGAACTATCTTCTTTCCAAAATAATGGAAAGTAATTTCCTCCAGATACTCAGGAAGGCATGTTAGATCTGTGCATGTATTGATATTTGCCTTTCTGTAGAGCCTGGATAGCAGTCTCTGTAAATCTTCTGAGAGGCATGTTGCAATATATTGTAATAACCTTCAGAGCTTCATGTTCTAAGTATGGTGTGTGTGCCTGTTCACTAAGGCTTTGTCTGACTGGTCCTCCTTCAGTCCCTTGGGAACTTGTTACTCCTATCTGTAAGATCTGGGAAATAGATCTGTCAGCCTCATGCTGTGTCTTCAAGGGCTGATCCTTGCATTTTCTGTTCCTTTTTCAAGTAACAAGGGCTGAGGCAGAGTGGTTGTGACCATGAAAGCCAGTGTAGAAGGCTTTTAGGACACAGCCAGACCTTCTCTATCCATCAGTAACAGCTGGAGAGAGATGGAAGAGAACATGTTCTTTTTTTATGTGAAATGAATGATCTTGCCATGCAAGGCTAAAAAACTTGGTAAAGGGTGCTAAACTACTTGTAGTTGAGATTTTTTATTGGGGGCCTGGTGGGATGATAAAAGGCTCAAAGGATCAGGAATCAAGGAGGGTTTGTACAGTTCTCTCCATGAACCTGGCTCCATAGTGTGTTTTTTTGCACATAAAACAAAGTTTTCAGTGTTCAACATTGTCAGTTAAATGCTGGGGTGTTATTTCTGTGTCTATATTGCTAATAACCTACACTAATAAATGTGAAAGAAAGGTAAAAGTCCAGTTTGATTCTGACTGGATTTCTAATAGCAGAGATTTTGCTAAAAGTATTGCTCTTGTTAGGACTACTTGATGCTTCTGCTAATTGTGTGGGAGTGGCAAGGATAGAGTGGAGGCAGAGGTACTCTATCAAACAGCTCAGTCTGAGGCCCACCTTGAATTAATATGAGGGGAAAACTTCACACCAATTTGAGAATTTGCTGTGAGAGTAGAGCCTTCTATTTACTTTGGATAAGCACGTGCTTATTTATTAGGAAGACTTCAAGAAGTTCCCATTACTTCCTGGGCTGTAGTTGCTGAGATTATACAGTGAGGTGATGCTTTGCAATCTTTCACTGAAATGTGCTCTTTCATATGAAAGGAAATACTTGCTAAAGTACAGGCTGTGTTCAGTTGGGTTGAAGATAAATTTCTCTTACCTGGATTACTTTCTGGAAAGTGTTACTCTCTGTTATAGAACCTCTCCACCCCTTCTGCTGCTGCAACAATTATAGATTATGTACCTGAAGATGCGAACTCTCTGTCTTGATACAGTCATGTCTGTTGAAGATGACAGTGCTCTGAGAGGGAACCTTCAGTTTTCTAACTGGAATCTTGTTTTTTGTTCTCGTGTGAAGATAGCTATAAGCAAATACAATGAATTACTTAGTTTATTGTCAGAAATGTTTGTGTTATTCTGCAGTTATGAATGCTGCACTGTGCTTTGCTAGACAAATTAACATAGTTAATAACACTACAATGATAAGGCTTTTACTGTTTACTGAAAAACATTTGGCTCTGGTGTCTCTGGGGATTCATTTGGAATATCTGTATTTTCACAGCTGCAAAATACAGGTGGCGTGGGCTGTTGTTGAATGAGGATGACATGTTTTTCAAAGGCAGAAAAATGAAGTCAACAGTCACACGACTAATTGACAATCATTAGTGAGTTGATCTTTTGCACCAATTGTTGGTTTAAGGCTTGAAAAATCTATCATTATCCCTGACAGCAAAAATTAGCCTGGTGAGATTCCAGCTCTCAGTTGACTAATTAACTTTTCTAATGCTGATAGACTTCCACCAGGTACACCTAGGAAATAATAGCTGTGGTGAGAATCCTCAGATACGGCTTCATTTGAACATAGTCCCTCTTGGGAACTATGGTGCCAGGAGATCAGTGAGCAGTCTATCCGCACTGAAGGTGTTAAGTAGTGAGAGCACTCTCTTGGTTGCCTTAGAAAAGAAGGTGGCCATGCCTAAAATGTAATGTCTTACCAAAATTCCAAAAATGCCTTCTGGATTAGGGAGCTAGCAAACACTATCTTAAAAATTATATATCATGTTCTAGATGCTTCTGATTTGTTTGGTTTTTTACAGACACTGTTATGTTTATAGTACTAATACAGCAGAATCTTTTTAAAAAAAGCTGCAAATCTGCTGTGTTTGTGTTTCTACCATAGCTGAGATTGGATTTGTAATCCTGTACTATTTGACTGTTTTTGAATATTACATTTCTGATTCTGTAACAGCAAAGTTCTCACTGAGAAAAACGCTGTAATTAATAGAGTTGAATTAAGGTAGTAGAGGTAGAAAGACTAAAAATGAATTTTCAAGATAATATGACTATACTGGTATTTCTTTAAATCAGTATGACCGATTGGTATTTCAAAACAAGAACGTAGAGGTCTTTCAAGAATAGCCTGACATTTATTTTCTTGACTGAAGATGATCTAGCACAAATGGCACGTTAATAGTGGTAAATCGGGAAGTGTTACATGAAAGGCACTGTGTGACACACAGTATCAAGATATGATGCACATCCATTTTATTTCTTAAGATTTTTTTTTGCTTCACTAAGCTAAGAATGAAAGAAGGATGTATTTTTGACTATTATCAAGTTATGCGGCTTATGCTCTGCACCCTGGTGTCTGTCACATAATTTGGGCAGTCACATGGCTTTGTACTCTAATCTATTGCTATCACAGACTTTCAATGTCAACCTAATGAGTTATAATCATTAGTTTTAGGTTCAATTTGACCACATCTGGATGTTCTGTAGGGGTGTACTTTCACATAACTTATCACCCTTTCACACTCTACTTGAAACAGAATTTTCAGTGAACTATTGGTATCTTGTTCAAATATGTTAGTAACAGATTTTAATGTTGGTTAACTTCAGAAGTTCAGTTTCAGGAACAACTGAATCAATGCCTGTTTGTGTTTATATAATGAGAGAATCATGTCTGAAGGCTGAAGTCTGGGGGTATTTTTCTGTTTCCTTTTGGTTACCTCCCCCCCCCCCCAAACCAAAAGTATTAAAAAAGGAAGCAAAATGCAAACCAAAACAAAACCCCAAAACCCAGTAAAAACCAAACCAAGAATAGAAACCAAAAATCCCAAGCCAAAACCTGCAACCCACAAACCAGTGTGAAGATTGAAGGCTCAGGAGTCACCTTTAAGTGATCAGGAGTTGCTGCTCATATGCACCAGAATCAAGGCCATTTCTCAGTGTGTAAATCAAGTGTGCCCCACATTGCTGAGAGGTGAAGGATGTCTATCTCTGCCTCAGAGCCTCTTGCAGGGGATGAAAGGGATTTCCCTTTACAAGACTCAGGTGATGGACAAGTTGAGAATATTCGTTTGTACTTTGACCCACAAAGCATATTAATGAGAGGACTCTTTCAGTACAGTATAGCAAAATTATAGGTGAGAAATGGTAGGGGTCTGGGCTCAACTGCCCAGGCTCCCAGTGCAGGGCAGGCCCTGCCCTCCTTGGCTGCCAAGCTGCAACAAACTGGAATAGAGAGAGCTGGACCAGCCTGGTCACCCTGTTCAAATGCCAAAGTGTTCTATACTCTGTCGCCTTTAAGTGTACATGTGACCTTTTGATGAATAAGAATTGGCATGTGTGTGCGCTTAGTGTTAAGTACATGGTTTAATGCCTCTCTGAATTGGAGTTTGTGTTGAAGGAATCCGGTCTTCGCACAGTCTGAGTCATGAGTACCTAAATGGCTGCTCTGTTACTAATGAATTATTGCAGTTCTTTATCTCAGAATGGTATAAAATTGTTTCTTGTGCACTCAGTTTTTTCAGGTCAGTGACTTTTCCACGTGTTTAATGCATTTGCCAAGCCCTTACTGCAGAAGTGTGTTCTGCTTGTCATTGGTTCTGTCCATTTGTCCTGCAGCCCTCAGTATGTGTATTTCTTAGCATGTGTTGGAGTGGCTGATTTGGCTAATTTGGTAGCTCCTTTTGCAGATTGTGGTAAAGTACAAAATCTTATGTTGAATGCATTCTGTGGTTTAGGGGAAACCAGCATGAGGCCTTCAGGAGTTACACATACGTTTACCTTGCTGCATGTTGAGCATCAATAAGTCACATACTCCAGCACTGGTTGCATATCAAAGGCTTTTTTGAGAAACAAAATGTCCAGCATGAGGACTCATCCCTTAGATAATTGCAGATACTACTCTGCATCTTATTTCAATGCCAGGAGTTTCTGCAATCCAGCACTGGATACATCACTGACTCACAGTGTTGTTTTATAAATGCACATGAAAAATCTCTGTGAAAATCTTACAATCTGTCCATTTCCTCATTTGTAGTGCAGGATTTAAATGGTTTATTTCACCAGAAAGGTGGTTAATGCATTGCAAAATTCTGTGCATTTCAAGTTCTCTGTACTTTAGATACTGCTATATAACTGGAATATATGAAACAGCAGTGTGCCTTAGTTCTCATACAGTACCCATCAGCTTCTCTCTAGTCATTGTATCCCCTCCCTCCCCATTAATTAATTTCTTTCTCTGTGTGCTGGTTTAAAATTACCTAATTACCTGTAAACAAAGGAAAACATGTTTCTCGGGTTTTTAAATGATGGAGTTTAATTTTACTAATCTTATTAAATAATAATATTAATAAGACTTAACAGTTCTCATACAAAGAGAAAGAGTCCTCTATAGAAAACATGAATATATTTAGTCAGTGTAAAACAGCTTGAGCCGTTTTCATTTCCACTGTGTGTAATGTATTTTTTAAAGAAAATCAGACATGGAAAAATTAATTTTGACTTCATGATTTATGAATTATTAATTCCTCATGACTAGGATTATTTACATACTGAATAGTATTTAGGGAAAGAGCAATTAGAAAGGTGTAGCTTTATCAAACTTTAAGAAGCCAGAATACCAGGCTGTTGCCCATTTTTTGGGATTTTATTTTTGCTATTTTTGGATTTTGGTTTGGGTTTTTGTTGGGTAATTTTGGCAATCAAATTTCCATCAGATTTCCCACGTGGATTTGTGTACTCTTAGATGTGCTCTTGGAAAGGTAGCATTTTAACTTTGATATTCCCTGCTTTATATATTCCTCTGGACCTCCTTGTAACACTTTAGCAGTTTTGTGTTTTGACTATATATTTAATATATTCTGTTCAACCATTGCTGTCTTAAATTCAGTATCTCAAATTCAATTGCTTTTCTGTAGCTCTGCTTCCCTTTCTGTTTGTTAGCATAACTTCTGTGCTGCTGTAACCAACTCCTGCTCATTCTTTCAGCCCTCCGCTGACTGCCTGTTTGATTTTGTGTAAAATTTTATTCAATTTGTTGCTCTTTTATTTATTTTGTTGCTCTTTTAAATATCAGACACCTTCTTCTCTGCTGTATTTCTTTTTCCTGTTTTTAGTCTGGACTGTTGCCTTGAAACTGTTCCTACAATTCTGTAACCTACCTCCTTCCTGTTCTTGGCCCTTGGCCACATCTTGGGCAGGTTTACCTTTCTCAGATTGCTTCCATGGCTCAGTCAGTCTTCAGAGGAAGAAGGCATGGATGTAGATCTTGGATCTGTAATATTTTACCATAGTTCTTCCTTCATCATCTTAAAAGAAATTGAAGTTTTATATAAAGATATGTATGTTTTTATCTATATATATTTCTGGTCATTTTTGGAGTAGTGTTTGTCAAAGCTTGTGCCTTAATATTATGACTTCCTACAGAGAATGGTTTCAATTGGAAGGGACCTTAGAGGCACCTTCCACCAGACCAGGAGGATGTTCATCCAAGTTGCCCTTGAATACTTGCAGGAGTAGGACATTCACAGCTTTTTGGGGCAACCTCTCCCAGTGCCCCACAACCCACATGGTGAAGCATTTCTTTCTAGCACTTGATCTAAACTTGCCCTCTTTGACTTTAATGTCCTTCCCTCTTTTTTAATGTGCCCTTTTCTGAAATCCCTCTCTGGCATTTTTCTAGACCACCTTTAGGTGCTGGAAGGTGCTATTGGGGTCTGCAGGTCTACTTGGAGAGATTCAGTCTGTCCCATTTTCCCTGGTATGGACTATTGCTTCAGGCTTTTATTTTCTTTAGTTTTGCAAACATTTATGCTCAGCGAGGAATTTTGACAGTTTTTAGAGTCAATGGGGAGTAATGATGTTATCAAGTGCCACTGCTGTTGGAAAGGCCAAGTCTTATCTGAAGAACTTTATGCTGTAATATTCAAGTCAAGTTACAAAAATTCTGAGACATTAGTCTCAGTAGTATTTTGGAGTATTTTATGTGATATGAAAGTACCTGGGGAATCTCTGATAATAAGATCTCAAAATCTATTCAAGACTTGTACTAAATTGCAAAGGAAAGAATACAGGCCTGAATATTATACCTTCCTTAATGCCAGATGGATTAGTGTTATGATAATGAATATCCAAGGAATTAAAAGTGATTTGTCACTTTTTGTAAAGAATTGCCCAGAATAGTAATCCATCATTGCTTTTTCACAAAAGAAGCTTGCTCTGTGAGTGTGATCTCAGAGATGCAATAAAAATGTATATTGCCTCTGTTAACAGAAATGCAGGGTAAGCCCTGGCAGTTTAGCAGGACTTGAGACAGGACTGAACTAAAACTTGTAGTGAGATTACATTGGTTTACAGTAATGGGTTAACTTCCCTCCCAGCTGCTGTCATGCGTGACTATCCTGTTCTTCCCTGCAGTGTGCAACAAGCAGATGGAATGGTCAGCAAGTCAAAATATGAAGTGTTGGAAAGGTCACAGTACTACAGGATGCCGCTGTCTTTCTCATCTGTCTTACAATTAGGGTGTCTTGTTCTTGTAGTGAGAGTCATAATGAGGACTCTAATGAATACAGTGTGTATCTGTCCCTCTCACCCAGAAGCTGAAAACAAAGGACAGGTTGTACTAATGAGGGACCAGACAAGGGAGCTTTTATTTATGTGGGCAAATGTTTCTCATTCATATAGTTGTACTTAGATGGAATTCAAGAGAAAAAGAATTATTAGGTGAACTCTCCAATGAAGGGAGGGTTACGTAAAGACTGTTTTGAGTCTTCAGCTTTTTGAGGCTGAAAAAAAAATTATCAATTTGCATTATTAAAAAAAGACATTTGCTCAAGATGGCAACAGCTAGGGTAATGGGCTTAGGTTCATGAAACTTGGGTCCTGGCTACAGAGCTTTTGTAGAATTTAGAGAAGATTATTTAAAGACCACTGATGGTGTTGGAAGATTTGAGAAAATTTCAACTTCAGAGTTCTTGTAAATATTATGAAGTTGCTGAGGGAATTTCTCTCTACTACTAAATAGCTGTGGGATGGTAGGGTTGGATTATATGTCTCTGTAAGCCTGGGACAGCACTAGGTTGTTGAAGTTGAAAAAGTTAGCTATTCAAGGAGAACTTGCTCAGCCACTTGCTCTTAAAGGAATACGAGACAAGAGAAGAACAAACAAATGACACATCATCATATCAGGACTGAAACATGGATGGGATTTGGATGTAATGAGAGATCACATTAATTGACACAGAGCATTTCTGCTGTAGCCACAGCAGTGCCCTTTGGTGATCTGAGAACAGCTGAAAAATTGGTAGGTAGGGCTCTGCTGAGTGGCTGAAGCCACAGATGTGGCTGTTAGAGTTGAGCTTTCAAGGTGTGCCATCTGCAAAGCTGCAATATTATTTTGTTTTTCCACCTTTTGCAGTTTATGGAAAGGTATGGATGAATTTGTATGTTCAGCCTTTATGGTAGCCCCAAGATAACAAAGCTCTTGAAGTTCACTCAGCAACTCTGGCAGCTCTGCTGGAATTCTCTGTTTATGAAATGGAGCAATACTTCTTTCTGGCATTCAATACCAACTGTGGAAGGTGTCTTCTCTCAAGTGTATATGGAAGTAATGAAGCACTTGTCACAGCCTCTTTTTTCTTCTGGATTTTGTTTTAATATCTTGGCTGTCTTTTAAACCATAGTTGCAGTAAGTTTGGATAAATTGTACCAGACATCTATTAGTGCACATCCTGATGTCCCGTATAGCTGTCAGTCTGTGCAATGTTGTCGTGACTCACCAGGTAGGTGGGTCTTCAGCTGAAAATTTCCAATTAGGTAATCAAAAGCATAGAAATATGAAACGTAATTAATCTTTCAAGGCCCATGTTGTCTTTTAGTAATATTATAGGATTATGCTTGTACCTATTACCCTCGAGCACAATTATTGCCTAATAATTATTGCCTAATGCACCTAAGAAGCCAAGAGGAGGAGAAATGGAAGTAGGCAGCCATCATTATTTTACCATGGTTACATCGCAGATGAGTGGCAGAACCAAAGATGTAATCTCATGTTTTCTGCTTAGGGCTAATGTCACTAAAAGGATCAGACTACACTGAATTATACTGTTGTAGATTTTGCTTGTGGTGTACTTTCAACAGTTTTTCATGATATAGTGTATATTCTTGCTGTCCTGTAATTTATGGTACAAGTAGTGCTAAACCATGTAAAATCATGAACAAAACTCTAATGCATGAACAGCAAGATATTCATACATCAGCAGTACTTTGTATAAATAGAATTACAATAATAAACACAAACCAATATAAATATTAGAGAGTAGATAGTTCTAGTAAGGAAAATGTTAATGTTTGGGTTAAAACTCCTTAGATATCGTTCAATGTTGGTTGGTTTTTATACACACTGCTTGAGCAAACTCCCCATGCATCAGGGAGTGCAGTGTACCTGTCTGAGGGGCTGATCCACTGCTTTGAGACTGGAGCCCTGGAATGTGAGGACTTTGCTACAACTAGATAAACATGGGTGATGGAGAAAAACTATGTTGGTTTAAATCTGATTCATGGCAGCAGATTTATACAGTGATATTGTAAAAATGTTTCAAGAGATATTTTTCAGTAGAGCTGGTCAGTATTAGAGTTATGTCAGTAGCAGAAGCATCGAAGTTTTCCAAAAATTTTTGTGAAAACTTAATTTTTGGTGAAGAGGGAAAATATCAGAAATGTACATGGATGTTCTAGTCATATGGTATATGTTTTCGCTGTGCAGTTCATGGGAGGAAGCATGATGGATAATACACAAGAAAACTCACTGAGTTACGTTCTGCACTTTTTCTGAAAGCTGTAGTATGCCAAAATTCGTTCTTGGTCTTTATCTCCCCAAGCTTACAAGCTGAATTTCTGTGATTATATGTTAAGTCTTCTTTGTTGTCATCAAAACCTTATAGCCAAATCAGGCTGTATTTCGTACTGAACATCTAAAGATGAGTGCAGGGAATCTTTCCACTGACTCCTTTAAGTCTCACTCTAAGTCACTCTTAGGAGCATTACAAGTAGAAGGTCTGAAGGGAGGAATGTATTTATCTCCTTAACCTCTTGAAATACTAGAGGTGGTTGAATTCTTTTAACCTTAGACTTTCATGAGACTTCTTTCCTTACCTCCCCTTTCTTCTTATCCAATTCCACCCCCAACCCATCCCTCCCCAGTTTGATTTCAGCCCCCGTTCTTTTTCACCATGTTTTCTATTTTGTTCTCTGTCTCTTTCTCCCTGATGGGAGGAGGAAAATTATCTGATTAGCTTTACAAACTATGTTTTGAAAACAAACACAGGATGTATGGAGATAAATAACTAGAATATTTTTGTATCTGCAAAAGAAGTCATTATTTGCTGAGCATTCCTAATTTCAGGATTTTTCATTAGAGCATCCTTTTAAAAATACTTAGCCAATGTAAGTCCTGTAAAAATTAATCAGAGAACCAAGCTGATATTTCAGAGTACTTCATGCTGTTAAATTTAATACTAAAATGTCAAATCTCTCCAGTTTTTCAGGGGTTCTAAGTGGGAGTGGACTCCGCTCAAGGATTTGACCCTGAGTTTACATAATTCCTGAATGGCAAGGTTTATATTCTTAAGGTTAAATCACACAAACTAATTTTCTCTTATAATTAAACTAGCAAGAAGCCCTCAGAACTACAAAGAGTCAGTTATTTACTTAGTTAAGTTGATTGACTTTTGCTATTGCCTCAAGTGAAGGGGAAATACCAACATGATTATGTTGGTCTGTGGTCACAAATGAAATGATTTCTATAAAGCTTTTTCAGATAGTAATACCTATTTCTGACTGTTATAGATATGCAGGTATTAGTGGGAAGGTATCCTGATATGAAAGGGTTGCTTTATTAGGTTACACTGTTGCTGTAAATGTTTCCTAATTATCTCTGTTATGGTAAAAATCTGAAAAAGTGTAAATGGAGTGCTTTGCATATTTTATAAAAGCTGAATGTTTCCTAATTAGTTCTGTTAGGTTAATGATACTGCAGCCTCATTTTTCCATGGCCCGAAGCAATGACCTTTACCCTCCCTGTTTTTAGCACTTTCTTTTAGTTCAAAAACGTGTGGTGACCTTCCTCATCTCAAATGATCTTTGGCAGACATAATGCTTTGGAAAATGTTACAAATCCTTTCTCCCTTCTCCCTTTGAGAGTAAAGAAATGGCCTGCTTTATGCAGGCAGAGTTAAAGCCTGATTTATACAGATCCTCTGAAGAATGCTGGTGAAGTGCATTCCTTCAGTGTTTTCATAGAAACTGATGTGAGCTGCATTAGCAGGAGATGTGAAAATGGTGAGGTGGGGGAGAGAAAAACCTCTCTCAAAAGGATTCTAAAATAACATTTTGCATCCTCGAGTAATTCCCAGCTCTCCCTGGCAACCATTCATTTCTTTGGAGCAGCAGAAGTTTGCAATATGAAAGTGGATTGGCTCGCGTTTCCCATGGGGCTCTGTATCTCTTCATCCACCGCCTAGGGTAAAAAGCAATGCATACGTTTACAATATAAATGTGATTTAATCGACCTCCCTGTCAGAGAGAAATGGCAAGCATATCAAACAAGCCCAAGATGTTAGGAAGAAAAAAATCATAAATTATTCCAGTGATGAGTTTCTGAGCAGCATTTTGGACTCCTAGATGATTCTATGTAAAGCTGTTCCTTGAAACAATAATTAAGATAATTCTGTGTGACAAGGAGAAAAATGTTCAGCTTTGTATGAAATGTGCTTTTTGTTTAGGAAGCTGCATGTTTGCTGTATTGATCAGAATTTCCCCTAGCTGCTGCATTGGAAAGCTAAAACTAATTGAATTTTTCACCATTTTATTTCAAAGTCTTTATTTATTTTATCCTATGCAAAATCAGTGGGCTTCTAAATCAGGAAGGTGATAGGTTTCTTTGTGGGTGTGACTCTGTGAATATATACCAAGATATTCAATAATATTATCTTATTTTAGTTATGAATGTAGATTTGTGAGGAAAAAAAGTATTTATTATTATTATTTGGATTTCTGTTGCTTGAAAGACACTTGAGTTTTTCTGAGGAGTAAGGAGTGTTTAATGAACAAGTGCTCATGGAATCATTATGCCACTTAGTTTGTCTATGAGAACCCTTTCCAGATTTTTTTCCTATTGGTAGGCATGAAAGCATGGGGGATGTTATATGCTTTATTTGTTAAAAATAAAGGAAAGCTGGTAGAAGGATTCTTTTGGCAGATGGGACATTAACAAATATGTTATTGAAGCCACAGGGACCTGAGTCTGTAATTCCATACCAGAACCAGAATTCCTGCAGAATATCTGGTGACAGTTTAGGATTACTGGAGGGATCCAACTGTGTTAGATTTCTGCATACCAGAGAGATGCCATGACTGGATTTTCAGGCCATTTTACTGTCCATTTACTTTGGTCATGATTTAAAATGTCATGCCATTGCATGTTTCTCTTCACTACTCATATAACATTGCAGTAGTTGGTGGAAACTTTAGTTTTACCATATATTCTTTACACCAGAGATTTGGCATTTTGCTGCCTTCTTTTTTGTTTTTAGTTAATCCTTTTAATAATGCAAAATGCTTCCTGTTGACCACCGACCTTCATTGCGCTACTTATGTATTGTTTAGTTTTTATTTTTCTCTTTTTTCCCATTAGGAATGTAAAATTTTGTTTACAACTTTGATTTAAATCTCATCCCCATCATGACTTTCTTTACATCTTTGTATTACAGCTGAGATTTTGGTTAAACCCAGTGATGTTCTAGTTGATCTTTTCCAAGTAATTTGCCCCATTCTAATGTTTTGACCTGGTGTGCTATTTCTCTTTCAAGTTCTTTTGACAGAATGTGCAGTTTTTGAACCTCACACTTAGATTCTTGGCTCTAGCACACATTAAATTACTGCCTTTCCTCCCCTTCTGGTGAATAAATTATAGTTCCTACCTCTTAGAGGACTGTTATACTGTCTCCTTTGCTGACCTCATGTTCTTAATTCACTTGCAACTTCTTGTTATTTAGCTTAGCCCCTTGTGTGGCTTTACTTTCTTTCTCTGTGGTGCATTTCCTTTTTGTGCTCTCAGAACTCCAATATGTGATCTTCCCAGTCTTCTTTTGTACCTGATGTTCTACCTCTTGAAGGTTTTATAGCAGGCAAGACTCCAGTTTAAGTAATTAGTTCTGTTTTTCTGAGTTCTTCTTATCCTTTTGAATTGAACGTGATGATCCCTGTGTTCCTGCCCCTCACTACTGTGTGCTTTGCTAAGCAGTCCCTGTGCTTCAGCCCACACCTTCCCTGCTAGATTGTCCTGTCTGATGTGCTTTGGGGAAAAGGGGAAGTCTAAGATGCTATTTATCATTATTTTAACTTGTAGGCTATCCCTCCTTTATGTTTTGCTTTTACTGAATTAGAGGTTGTTCTTATTTAGTGCTTCTCTCTGCCATTCCAATGGTTGTAGTGTCTTATTTGCTCTGCAGGACTCTTCTGCAGTACTTTGAGTATTTTGTCCAACATATTTCTCTCCTTTTCTCACATGTGTCCCATCATGGATATTCATCTCCTCTCCCCCACCCCCAATGTTATCCCCAGTCTTTGTGCTTTAAAATACTCTTTTTGTAGTGAGGTTTTCTGTTCTGGTCTCAGTCTGCTCACAAGTAAATGGTGTGCATGTGCATCCTGTTCACGTCACAATTCTACTTTGATAATACCTTTCCCTGCTGCCTGTGCCTCCACAGGCAGACCAAGCTGTCTCAGGGCTCTGTGCAGACTTCAGTAGGTGTAAAGTTAGATCCATCTGGTTTTTGGTTTGTCTGTACAATCTAAGGTCGTATTACTGCAGAGGGATGAAGAGATGGAAATGTCTTGGGTCTCCACAGCATTCAGTTTGCACATTAAAGAGGAGGGGATGGTATTTCACTTACAGTCCTGTTCTTTGCAATGCTGTTCTGAATGACATGTCTTGGTGCTGAAATGGGTGCTGTAATGAGCTATAAGAACCAGCAGTTGGTATTAACCACCTGCTCCCAAAAGGTTGTGGAGGCTGGGGGTAGAAGTGCATGGATGAAGATCAGAAGCACAGTCCTCTGTTTTGTTAGTGCATTGGCCTCAGAAAGGAAGGTGACTGTGCCACACTGCCTAGTAAGCTGTGGCAGATGAAATAGTGTGGAAATCTCTCTCTCTCTGAGCTTCCATTCTTTTTCTTAAAGAAAGGTTTTCTTCTAAAATGTACTGTGTCACAATGAATAGATGCTGATGGCACCTGGTGAAAAATAATTGTGTTGAATTGACATGCTGAATGAATCGGATGCTGATGTTGTGCACTGCGATGATCATAGCAAGGAATCTTAAGAGCTTGGCCATTGTGCAAGAGTTAGGCTGATTACTTGATGTAACCTCTGTGAGTCATGGTAGGCAGACAATGAGATAATGGTGCTAGCTAGGTTTGGAGCAGCATAAACCTCTGTGACAATAGCAGGATATTGTTATTAACTCTCCAAACAGACACATATTTTTTGCTGAAGAGCTGCAGTTTGCATAAAATGCAACATGTCTGAGAGAAAACAGCTACTGTTGTGCCAACTATAGGATTAGGGTACAGTGTCGTGTGACATGTAGCAAAATCCACAGGAAGTTTGATATGGTGATTAAATGGCTTAAAACCAGAAGCATGCTTATCAAAACACTTATCTCATGAAATGTTGCATACAGTAGTATAGGTCTCATATTACTGCCTCCTTTAAATCAGTGTCCATAGCTATCTGTGGCTGCATTGACTTTTATTGTACAGTTTCTTTAAGCCTTCAGTTTTTCTCAGTTCAGGGGAAAAAAATAGATTGCTATATTAGTTCTTCATGTCAGCAGGCCCTGTTATAAAGAGTGTAATGTAGGGGCTGGCTCACAGAGTGGTCAATAGCAAGGTATATAATTAAGGAAAAGCACTAATATATCTGTCATAACTATAGAAACAATCAAGTTGAACTATAGGCATGAGAATATTTGTGTGACTTTGATGCAGATCCATGTGACAGTCAGGATGTACGCTCTGTGACTGATTCAATGATAATAATTGAAGACTTAGAGAGATGCAAAGCAGCATGGGGAATAGCATAGCAAGTAGAAATTAAATACACAGCAGAGAGATGTGTTTCTGACTGGATTATTTACATATTCAAATTTAGATGGAGAGCCTTCTCTTATTCAGTAAATTAGCTGTAACCAACAATAATGGGCTCCCCCCTGCCCTCCCCTAAACTGCAGTACCGGGAAGGAAAGGTTGTTACTCATTTGTGTTTCCTTTCGTTTTCATGAAAACAATGCTAAAAAGAGACACAGTTTACAAATCAGTATTGAGTGGTAGGAAAACAATCTACTTGAACAATAAACAATGTAGCTGAAGAATACAGTTAGAAACCTGGCACATTGTTGATATTGCTGTGAGCAGATGGACCATAAGCACAGTGACTGCCAAACATCCCTAAACCCCACACACCAGACGTGGCTGCATGGCAGGACAATTTGAGTGACTGGCAGCTTGCTAACTGCTTCTTAACATTTGGTTTTTAAAAATAGGTGGGTATAGAAACTTAGATTTTTGTATGTTTGTGTAAATAAACTTATGTAGTCCTTATGAGAAGGTCAGTAGTAACATTAACCTTGTACTTCTGCCATTGAGATAACCTGCCACTTAACTGATATTATTGATTGATGATGCAAACTGTGGCCCAGAATCTGGTTGTTGCAGCAGTGACAGCATCCTCTGCCATGGGCAGTACCTCTGTCAGGACAGGACAGAGCAGCAGACCTGAGCACCCCAGGGTGGAAGCAGGAGAACCTGGCTGTCCCTACCATCTGGTGGCCAGCAAGCTTCTAGAAGCAGAGTAGCATTTCTCACCTGGTGGGCTGTGGCATTTGAAAGTGAATGAGATATATTTATAGTGAACTGTCAGGAGAAATGAAAAGGGCATTATTACAAATCCTTTTATGATTTAAAACAAATGGAATTCCTTCGCACAGTGCTGCCCTCAGGACCAAGTAGCTTTGAGCCTGTAGCAGGCAATAGTACTTTAGGATTTTCTCAATGGTATGTTTTTACTCTGACTGCTCTAAGTAATGTAAGAAAAATGTCGTATTTATTCATCATAGTTTGTTTTCATATGATTCTAGATACTTCTCTTCCTGTCAGTATTGGCAAGTATTCTTTAGACATGTCTGATTTTTAATTATCACAATGCCTGCATTTTTCAGGGATTAGAATCAATACTGATCTTGGTTTGAATATTTTCTGGTTGAACTGTTTTTGTAGGTTCACAAGTAGAATGAATATGAATTGAAACTATTTAACTTGGATATCACAGCCTCATTCACATATTAAATATAGGCATCACCCATTACTATTAATCTTACAACTATTAGGTAATAAAAATCCTGCACACATTTGCTAGTTTTAAGTTATACTGCAACAGGTAGGATTGAAAGATGGAAAATAGGGAAGTAAAATGCCATTTGGAAAAATACATCAAGCAATTTCCCTAAACTATATATCAGAATTCTTCACATCTGGTGAACTGTTGAAGGCAGAATCCATTTCCATTCAGTTTTTGGACTTCTTTGAAGACTCAAGAGTGTACAACTATAAGACACCAGTTGGGATAATCCAATTGGGTATTAGTGCATTTGTCCTCCGACTGTGAGGGTGGATTGACGTTCACTGTGTGTGTCCTTGAGCTTGTTTTCTAGAGCTCCAGCAAATGGAATTAATGTTTTACTAAATGGAATATTCTGTTTGTTCCTGAGCTGTTGTCACGCATTAAGGGGACCATATTTACCTGCCGATCTGTTCAAGAATGCAGGCTGCCCTCTGCAGCCCTATAGGGACTAAGGAAGCACCTTTATTTTCTCAGACATGGGGGTTTTTTGACTGTCTGGAGATCTAGAAAACACAGTAGTGTCTTTTATCAGAAGAACATGACTTTTTCTCTGTGATCTTGATATATTTAGGAACTTCAGCTCCATTTAAAAAGAACTCAAGGAGAAGGGATTCTACATTTAAGCTGTTTGCATCTTAATGGTTATTTCATGCTATTCCTTAGGTGGCTCTCATTTCCTCTCTTCTTTTCTCCCTTCTTTATAATATTATCATCAAACTTCTCTTGAAGCCTTTTCTCTTTGGATTGCTTGCTTTCATGAATATGGGTACCATCCTGAAGACAAGTCTTCTGATCCACAGGCTCTTTAGCTCACTTCTAGACTTCTCTGATCATTAGAGACTATTCACAAAGGGGAAAAGTACAGCTGAAAGGAAGAATTCCCCTTAGTGACTTATAAAGGAAATGGGCATTGAAAGGGCAAAGCAGAGATACTGCATCCCTCAGTAATCCAGCCAAGAGATTAATAGCAAAGATAAAAATAGAAAAATATAATTATTCTAACTTCATTTCCTCTCTTGGAAAATATTAGAGCAGGCAAGACCTTCACAACCCTGATTCCCAGGTTGCTATCTCCCTATCACACTTGTGTGACTTGAAGCACATGGAAGCCTTAGTAGTAAAACTAAGTGAATAATTCATGGCAAGCAGCTTATTTGATGAATTACTGAAACCCCTTTTTCTGTTTGTGCAGTTTCCAGCAGATGACAATGTCTTTCAACTTATGTATTATTCAAATTTTCTTAACCATGTTCTTTTTTTTTTTCTTTTCTGGGATGCTCATATAAGGTAATAATTTTCCAGGTACTGAGCAGTAGCAGACTCTGGATGCTGCAGCTGGTCCCCAAAACCATGTGGGGAGAGTCTGTGTCTCCCATTTGGCTGAGCATAATCTTTATACTGAAGAAAAGTATTCAGACAAGAGACAGTGCTCATGCTTTGTTTTCCAAAACAAAGAGACAGCAATGAATTTGAAATTCCCTGTAATTGCTTAATCGTTTCCCTTTCTGCATCACAGAGGCATTGAGTGAGGTGTCATTCATTGAGATGAAAGGCTAATGTAAAATATATTGGCTGTGGGTAGAGTTCAGGCTTAAATTTCTCCTGTTACATTCATGCAAAGTAAGGGCTGGATGTTGACAGATGTAGTAGGGCAGGGGACAGTCAGGCCCCTGTCTACTGATTTTAATATCTTTAATGTTGGAACCACATAAAAAGTGTAGTTTATTTTTATTTCCCTGAATTTTGTTTTGCTTTTCTGTGTCAAGCATTGTCATGACCCCAAATTGTCGCCTTTTGTAGCACAAAGCCTTTATGCGTTTAAGTGATTGTGAGAAAGAAAGAAAAAACTTATAATGATTTGTAGCCCCCTTTTTTTTTCCAGGAAGTGTGATGAGCCTGTTCTTACTTGAATACAGGCAAAAAGGAGCAGATCTACACTTGACCTTACTGAACAAAAAATGGATTTGGAAATGGAGAGATTATACAATCAGTTGGTAGATTGAATAAGGGAAGAATATTTGGTAGTCTGTAGACCGGGCTCGGATAATGTTGCAGAAACAGAAGTTAAACATTATAGCTTTTATTCACAGTTAATTATCAGGGAGAGACTTTGTGGACATTTGAGACTTAGTACTTGGAGGGACAAGTAAGAGTCATGGGGTTATGAGCAAATAGCATCCTTAAACATTTAGGAGAGAGATGAATTTGTAGTGGTGACCCTCAGCAATTCATTCTGTTTTTTCAGAATGAATTTTTCAGCAATTCATCTTTGTTTTCTGTTTTCCTGAGTGTTGCACTTATTATAGTGACTTATCTAATATTATATAATTATTTTTATTTATGTAAGAAAAATAAAAAAATTGCTGTATAATTGACATAATGTTTTATTTTGTCTCTTTTTTTCTTTGATTAGAATGGAAGGTGGAAAGTTATGCCTTGATGGGATAGATTCTTGTGTGAACAAGGCTCGTCTTTTAGCGATGATATCCTCAGAGCCTATCCTGGACTGTTTTGCATTCCCTGCTGAGGTGAAGAAATCTGTGCTGCATACTCAGGATATATTACTTCAATTAATGTGGGGAAAAATGTGTATTGCTTGTTTCTGTCTGAAACACGTAGCAATAGGAAAGAATTGACGGAAATGGGAATGCAATAAGTTAAGGGTGCAGTTTAACAACGTGTCTGACCAGTGTCACAAGAAATTATTTGAGATTTTACTTGACTTATTCCTTCTGGTTTTTCTTAGAAAAGGAGTTGTTTCCATAGTAACAGCCACATTACATGGTTCTGTACTTATGATACCTCTGAGATAGACCAGCATCACAAAGAAATATACTTCTCAATATGTCATATAAAAATCCTGTACTTGTTAGTAAAAAAAATCTTATTTTCAGCAAAGTGAGACACTTGTTTGAGGTTTCTAGGCTCTAGTTAATTTATTTGTACTATTGTTCTGTCCCTCCCTCATTTATTATAGGTGGTTCTTATATTGCTGGCTATTAAGATGCCTGACACTTCCCATTGTAGGCTTTTGTCTTCAGCTGCTTACAGCTTTACCAAATATTAACTGTTTAGACTCATATTTTCTGTTCCAAGTCCCTGCTTTGTGCAGAGTCCTTTTGGAATATCTCATAGCTGTGCAGATATTTCTGAGAATTATTGTGTATGTGTTTTCCTTTTCTTCTTAGTTTAATTGCTTTTTGGTTCTTTTTTGAAGGATTGTATATTCCTTCTGGGGGAAACCCTAGTGTAGCGTGTGCCTTTTGCTGTGGGTCCTTTTCATAGCCTCATTCCCCATCCCTGTTCCTGGAATTTCACTCATTTTTGAGGATCTGCAATCTCTTACTATCTGAGTCAATTCCTGACTTTTGAGTGCTTCTGGTAGATCTTGATAATGTGCTACTAAAACATACATGTATTTATTAAGTGTGTGTGTGTACATACAGACATAATGCATGTGTTTATGCACTTAAATAGATTCCACTGGTTGTCTGGAGAATGACAGGTAGAGCAGTGCTGATCCATTTGTGTCAAGGAGTAACAGATCAGAAAGAGATATTAGAATAATTGGAAAATGAAGACAGGATAGAACTGTAGCTCTTAACAATTCAACCAGTCAATGAAGAATTCAAATAGGTAAGGGGCTCAGTTGTCAGGAAGTGTTAATTTGCAGCCTGTTCAGAAGCTGCCATGGAGACTGTTAATACCTCAGATGCCTCTTAATGAATTTTAAAAACAATGTGCACTTGGTTTCTGCAGGCTGGAATGCTGTATTTTGATTGATTCTTGTCACAAAACATACGGAAGCTCTGTTTCTGCGTTCAGTGCTGTTCAGTGCTTGCAAAATTATTTTTCTGGTCCTTGGTAAAACAGACTAAGGTATTTTCTTATATCTTAATATTTCAGTATCATAGTTCCTTTTTTGTTTTGTAGCTTTTATTTGTTTAGTTTTACCTTTTTTATTTATTACAAGCTTTATGATTATATTGCTAAGCTACAAAATAATGTAGTGTCAATATACATGAATTGGCTCTGGAGTACTAGTATGGCTTTTTTGGTCCTGTACTCCATCACTGTTAAGTGTAGTTAATTTGCCTGAGCCACAGCATGCACAAACCTGACACCTGAATTCTCTCATTTATTGACACCTTGGAATATGCCATCATATCATAAAGATTTAAGTTATGCATCATTTACCAAATTCCTTCTGGTTGCACATTTATTCTGGCATCCAAAACTGGCAGAAATCTACTGGCAGAGTCTCTCTGCTGTTTCTCGTTTTTCTGTTTTCTCAAGAGAACACACATGGGGTTGTAAAGGTCGTGTTATTTAGTGCAGAAGTGACAAGTGAACTGTTCCCTCCTGCAGCCTCCCCATGCTTCTTTCACAACTGCTGCTTTGATTTGTCACTGGGGTAGTCTCCTCCAGTCACCTCCTTGCATGACTACAGCTAGTGCTTTGACACTTCACTTCCTTCTGCAGATCTAAAGGGCTCACTTCATAACAGTGAACTGCCATTCCTAACCTGTCAGGCAGCAAACAAATCAAACTCGGTAATGCAAGCAAGATCTCAGTAATTCATGAACCTCTGAAGCATCAAAGATAGCAAAAGACATATTTGTAGATGGGCACAGGCTGTGTTACACTATCACTGTGACACTTTATTTTGACAAGCTAGCAAATTTGTGGTTGTTTTCTTCCTCAGAGTTTCGATCTCTCTTGGACTGTAACTCTGGCATTATTGATTGGGTTGCAGTGGGTTGGGAGCAGCAAGTTGGATGTGGGAGGTTTTCAGAGCCCAGCAGTGCAAACACAGCTGGGCCCCTGAGCATACTCAATCTGAGAGGGAGACACTTTTTCCTCAAGGGGAGACTACTTTGGGAAATGAGCAAAAGTAGCAGCACCAGGTACTGATCTGTGTTAGGTAATTCCATTGGCATAATTTAGGTACTTCTTGCAATTCCCCTTTTAACTGCTGGGAAGAAGGGTACTAAACATCAGCAGAAATACAGCAGGAAAATAAACGTAGAAGTTTTGTAAGCAGGCTTGGGGACTGTGGAAGGTAGCTCTGTGTGTAGGGCTCTTTTTAATGATGATAATTTGGAGGAAAGCCTGGAACTATGAGCTCCAAAGTTAAGTAAATAGTGTTCCTGGTTATTTGCTTTTTCCTGTCTGCTCTGCTGTAGTCTATCTGTGTATTCTCCTAACTTGGTATTAAATCCAGTAGAAGAAGGCCAGAGGCTGAGGCAAGATAAACAAGCTGAAGAATAGATGTGAACTTTTAAAAGCAAGAGCAATTAATCAGTAGAACAGTGTACCTGATGCTGTAGTGGGTGTCTGCCTCTTGCAATCTTCCAATCAACCCTGGATGTGTTTCTAGTGGATGTGCTTAGCAGAGAGCTTGATGCAGAGTTGACTAGAGTAGAAACTGTGGCCTGTGGATACTGTCATCCCATGAGATGAGCCTTTTGGGAAAAGATTTCCTAACTCCTATTTCCTTGGCTGATTGTTTCAGCTTCCCTAATTGACAGTTATTTTAATTTTGCCTAATGTCAATGCTCTCAAGTAAAATTATCTGAAAGTGTAGATTGATTATTTTATCTGGATAAAAGTAGATAATTGTATCAAATGAACAATATCTCATATTAAAGAACTGGGTTATTGAAGCACTAGTTTTAACACTAGATCCTGCAGTTAGATAAGTTTAGGCAAATTTCTGTGTACATACAGAATTCATTGCCTTTGATTCTACAGATCTGTTAGCTGGGTGATTGTCTTGGTTTTCCTCCATGTTTTGGAGAGGATTATAACCTGTGTTCAAAGTTATGGAATTCACCCCTCAAATAATATTTCTCGTTAGGGTAAAAATGTGTATGGGGCCAGATCTGAAAGATCCTGGTACTGTGACTGAGTCAAAAAATGAGTGATGAGAGAAAATAATCATATTCAGGTAAAAATATAATCTTCTCTGTGTACATGCATATAAATCAATTCATAGTGAGCGAAGTGATGGTAGAGATTTTTTTCCATATTAATTATGGGATAGCTCTTCATGTTGTGCCAAAGGCTGTGTTTCTTTAGGAATATAAACTGAAGGACTTACTGGAGCACATTTCTCTACTTCACCTGCTTACACATGTCTGTTTTGACAGGCAAAGGTGGGAACCTAGATCTTGGTTTTGTGCCTAGCAGTGAGGATTCTCACCAACCCCTAAGAGAATCCTTCTTTTGGTCCCACAGCTTAGACAAGCCTCTTAAGAACAGTTTTCTGACAACATCAGCTCATCTCTCTGAAGCTGTCAAATGCCCAATAAAATTATTACAAAGTTAATTTTATTGCATTAAATACAGAAAAACCCCACGCCCACATTATATCATTAGAAGGTGAATGCATTTTCTGAATTTTCTTTTGGTTTTAATTTTCCCCAGGAAGAAAGAATAAAGCATCTGAAGAAACAGTACACTTGACAGAGAAGGTTTAAAAAGGGTGAGGTAGAAAAACTGTTTTCTTTCAAGGTGAGAGTCAGGCCCTTGAACTTGAAAAGAAGTGGCAGAACGGAGACTGCATGAGAGCTTAGTCCAGCCTGGGGGAAGTGATTAGAGAATGATTATATGACTGAAATAAGTTGGAGTTTTTTCCCATGCTGTGTGCAAGTGTTGTGTTGCGTAACCCAACTCATGTGATGCTGTCAACACCTAAAGAATTTTACAGAAAGGTTCATAGTGAGCTGTTAAATACAAAAATCTGGATGCTTTATCTAGATTACAAAACTCCTGAGTTATTGACCTTTCAGAGGACAGTAAGATCCACAGAAGAGATCAAGTTCAGGTTTTGGGACTCTGCATGAGCATCCTCTACAAAGTCCTGGACTTCAGGGATCTTTGGTCCACAGTATGATTGGGCTTTTCCTTTTAACCAGGGAGCTTATTTTACCTGCATTGCTATCAAAAATTTTTGCTTGATTTATACCAAAAGGAGATCTATCCAACACAATATTTGCATTTTTAAGGCAAATTTTATTGTTATTTAGTAAAGTATTCCTTTTCCCTCAATGATTTTACTGTGAAGTTTGTGCTTAATGTATGTTTTTAATTACTCAGTTGATTCTGTCTCCAAAGTAAGGTCTGTCATCTATTTCCATCTTCAGTTTTCATATAAGCTTTTCAAAGAGTTTCAAGCAAAAGCACAAAATTACCCACATAGTGTATTTGATTTCTTTAGGCTGTTCACACATGATAATAAGGACAGCACTGCAAATGTCAAATTAAAAGATCAGCTTTATGCCTGGTATAAACCAACTATACTGTGTTGCCTTCAAGTAGTATGATGCCTTTTATCAGAAAGGGAGTAATAATGAATCCCTGTGCCAATCAACCCTACGGGCTTGAATGGAGAAAAGGAAAATAGGAGGAACAAATTTCATGGGTAAATACCTCTTTGATAATTTTTTTTTCTAACTGTATAAGAAAGTTCTTCCATTTATAGTCTCCAATCACCTGCATTATCATACTTAGTCTTTTTAATGTTCAGCAGTGTTGTTGCAGTGGTAGCACATAATCGTGCTTGTCTCAAGGGAAGTCAGAAAAGGCCAGATGGCAGAATAAGAGGCCAAGAAAACAGAAAAAATGAAATAACTAATTTGTGCCCTATCTTGAATCTGCAAAATTTTGGTGCATTTCAAAATGCTTATAATGATTGCTTCCCTGATTTCTTTTAGATCCATGTAAGTCCCTACTGTAGATTTGTTCATCTATGGGGGAAAATAGTGCCCTAAGTTGTGTGATTCCAAATGTAAAACTCTGAAAACTTTGCAATGCAGATGTTTTGAATGAAATATAAAGCAAATACTAATGTTTATTTTCTTTACATGAAAACAATATAGCATTTCTTTAATGAAATGGAAATAGGTTCTAAATTACATTCCAAGAGAAGAGTGGCATTCCTTTAGTGACACTTTATTCTTTTTGCATACAGTAATTCTAAAGGTTTTTTGCTTCTAAAAAATGTTTGGCTTATATTTTTAAGTATTATAAATACAATGTTGTAAGGAGGTACAGACTGCCATTATTTCCAGGACAGAAGTTTTGAAGTGACATTTCCCTACTGAATGAAAAGTTTTAAGTAGTGTAGAGATAAATGACGATGAGACTCAAATTGAATGATGAAGGAACTGATCCTTACCTCTTCGTTTGAAAACACTTTTCTAAAAATAACATATGAAATATACAAAATAGCGCAAATATTTTACTATTAAATAAACTGGATACAGATTTTGCAGTGTACTTTGGGTTTGGAGAACAAGGTATTATGTGGTCAAAAAGTCATGTTTGTCTTACAATAAGAGATGACTGAAGACTTTAGGCTTTTAAGTGTACACAGCATTGTTCAATAGATCTGTCCTTTGGCTGAGCAGGGCCGCTTAAGTGTTTGTCTCTGAGGTCACTGTGCTGCAGTTTTGTCATAACTTTTATGATTATAAAGCCTGAAGAAGGAAAAGGAACCCTCAAACCTTCCTGCATGGTAGTTCAATTTGTGGTAAGCTTTCCAACCCTGTGGCGTGAAGTGGGAATATGTGCCCAAATGAAAGCCTGGAGCACTGATTCACCTCGTTTTTCGCTCTCTCCAGTGCAACAAACTGAGAGCCAAAGAGGTTTGTCTTTGCTCTTCCTCCTTTCTGTGCAGTCAGACAGGCAGGCAAGAAGGAACACATATATTATTCTCTATTACGTTTATACCTTGTGATAATTAAGTTGTACCAGATCCAGGACAGATGTATGAACAACCCCAGCTAATAGATTTTGTTATAAACTACTCTCAATTGATGCAGAACCCAGTCAGCTTTGTACATGTCTTCTCATTATTTCCTTTTTAGTCCTTTTTTCCCCCAAAATCTTTTTCAAGAAGCAGTGCTGGAAGTATTGTAAAGATGACATGCAATAATTAACCATATTGTTCCTATTTTTTAGGTCTCTTTTAGATGGGTTTGTTTTAACTCTTACTCATCTTTGTGTTTTTTGTTCACATAATTTAGAAATAGTGTTTCATTATTTGTTTATTTGCACCTTTCTGGGAACAGAAGGCAAGCTGAGTGGTCTTAGCCTCACATAGCAGCTATTGGCTCTGATTGCTTTGGCCCATACCCAAATGCAAATCAAAGATACCCCCAGATATTCCCATCTTTTACTTCTATAAATAATATAAATAGTATTCTCAATTAATGAGTATCTCTACTTTTAGCTATCTTTCAGGTTAAACTGCTTGCTAAACAAATGTTACATAGTTCAGTTACTGGGAGAACAGGAAAATATCCTCTTGGTTGTCTGGGCAGTTAGTATATCCATAAATAAGCATGGTTCATATAATGATTAATATATGGGATATGATATTTTGAATTATAGGGTGGCAAATTGTCTAAACTAACAATAGCTTAAAAATATTTGTGCCTTCCATAATTTTCAATGTTATCTTACTTATTTTGAAGGCAGTTTATTTTTGTACCTTAGTGAACAGTAACAGTGCTAGAAACAGCTATTATTTATTCTCACTTCTCATGCAGGGATAATTCAGTAGATCTACATCTAAATCCAAAGCCACTTATTAAATTATAAAAAATATGTCTTTTGATATCACTGAAATCAAGACTTGGAACTTAAAGGATCAATTGCATGCTTAATTTTAGATGCTATAATGTAGTAGCATCTAATTCTAGTACCCTCTTGTTCAGTAGGCTGTGATTTACCAACATCAGTACCACTGTTCAAGTTTTACAGTCAGAGAAACTGGCAAATGAGGTTACCACAGACAGCAGGGCCCTTGTCTGGGATTGGTTAGAATTGTGTCTTCCTGTCTTCTTGTCTATCCTTTAGTGCAAATATCATCTTACTTCTGGGAACTAAATATTGAAAATTATTGTCATTGGTGGCTTAAAAACAGCCTGCAAAATAACAACTTTTCTTTCATGAAACCTTCCATGACAACAAAAATGGCAGCTCTTGCAAATATAACTTCATTTGCCTGAATATCATCTAAGTGTTCAATTTCTCCTGAGTGCCTTCAGAATGCAAATCAAGGAATGCAGCTCTTGTTAATCAGCCCTAAGATTGATGCTCAAAGCAGAGAGAGAAGAAAGTCTGTCTTTTAAATATTTTCACTTGTGTAGCATCAACATACATGCTGTAATAAAGAGGGCCTTGCAGAGACCTGTCCCAGTTAGAAATGACCCAAAGAAAGTGAAGTGGCACAGTCCTTTACAGAAAGGAATCTCCCAGTCCTGAGAGCAGAAATTGTGCTAAAGGGGAAAGACACAGAGAGAAACTCTCACTATTCCCGGTTTGCAGGTTGCAAACAATTTATTGGAAAAATGCTTTTTCAAAAAGATTTTTTCTCATCCACTTATACCTTCTCTCTGCTCTTTCATTTAGCCTTTCACATGCTGTGTTGGCTCCCTAAACACATTGCTGCTGCTTTCTCTGCAGTGCTTTTGTCACTGCTGTTTCCTGGCGCTATAGCTGCCAATTGACAGCTCTGCTTCTATTAGTGATTTTGAGACTGCTTGTCCTTATCTTCAGCTAACTATAAAATTGTGCTGGCTTTTCAATGAGGAGATTAGTTTGTTGGGGTATCTGCAAAGCCAGCTAAGAACAAGGTGGAATCTTTTTCTGTGTGAGATGCAGCCTCTCTGCGCATCAACAATTTTCCAGCCACTTGGAAAAAAATACTGTTCAACAGTGTAACAGTAAGAGACTGAAACTATCCTCTTGCTCTTTCTGGAGGTTTCCTTGCATCTCTTGATGTAAAACTGCTTGAGCTAGAAATGGTCGCAGTCTTGAAGTTCATCACACCCCCTGACCTTGTTCAAATTGTTGTTAATTGCTCACTTGTTTGTTGGCTGATCCTTGGGCTATTCACTGCTTTCAGATCTTAAAAAAAGATTAATGATCCTATCTGAAAAAAAAACCAACCAGTCAAGATGTTTGGCTGAGGTTTGACTGTATGATTGTAGTCCTAAACTTCTGAAAAAGGAAATGGCTTTCTTGCCTTTGACCTTTCACATTAGCTTTTATAGCTCTTGTTGCATTATTTTTTGACTCTTTGACAGTTTGAATGTGTTTGCAAGGGATGTAATTCTTCCTGTGCTAATTGCTCTTGTTTGCACCTGAATGATTATGTGTAAACATATGAGGGGCAGATGGCCTGAACTTCTTGCAGTAACTCAAGCCTTTTTTCATAACTTAAGTGACTTCACCAAAACATCTGAACTCTTAGGGTGCTGCAGGGTGATTCTGAAGAACTTAGCTGAACTAGCTGAACTAACTTTCAGAAAACCATTTGTTACTGCCAAGTGTTTTCAGTTCCCTGTTGCACCATCTGCTGCAAAATAGCTTTGGCTTGCTGGTCTGGTCCTGTTCCACCCCTCCTTCCTCTTCCAGCTTTTTTTTCTTCTTTCCAGGAAATATTTGGAGAATCTGCTTAGGGAAGCATACTGAAAAGGGGAAAATATTGGACTTGTGTGTAGTCAGTAGACATAATAAACTCAGCCATGGTGAGATAGAAGCTGCCATATTCCCTGTAAATAGTATGACTATCTTAGTTAAAAAGAAAGAATATAAAGTCAAACAGAGAAGTGATTTCCCATAAATGCTGGTTATATGTATATATCTAGTCTCAGACAAATATGGCTTTGATGACTTGGTTTTGTGCTGCCATTTTCTGTGGAAAGGAGGGCTGTAACCTTTAAGGAAGAAATCTGGTATAGCTGAGATATATTCCAGCTTACTCTTACAAGTATCAGTGAAGAAACATTACAGATTACTCTGTAGAGAAACTATAATGCTAGCAGGCTCCAACAGATGTGGAACAGCAAAGACAAGGAGATAAAAGTGGTTGAGGATATTAGTCATGCAGGCTTCTGCTTTGTCTGAGATTCTGTGGGACTGTTACTCAACTGAATCAGCCCGGAAAAGATGACTGGTGGGGTGACTCTGGACAAGCTTGAGGTGCTTTGACTGAAAGCTAAGTGGTGACCATGGGCATTGTTATGTCATGTTCTTCATGCAGGGATTCCTGTTGTGATCTCAGAGACTACACTTTGGAGAATTCACTACAATTGCAATTAAGATGGACTATTGAAAAAGAAAAATACTTAACGAGAAAAAGCACAATGAGGAAAATAAATATTTTTGTTAAATACATACAGGGAGGAAGAGGGAGTGAATGTTTAATCAGAGAATAGAAAAAAAATTCTTGTAATTGTAAGATGACAAGTAAGGAAGAGGAAAGTGTGACAGCAGCAATGGGAAATGAAAAAAAGACAGCAGAAATTATGAAGGAACACAGGGTTTTTTCTTGCCTCTGGATTAACTTTTTTAGGACCAATTAATATTGTACATACTGAACATAAGAAATGTTATCAAGTCAGCTCAGAGATTGCATTTCATAACTAGTACTCTCCTGCCTACTTGCCTGTCACCCAGACTCCTGTTTTTTTCCATTTGGGAATGAATCCTAATGATCTTTCTGGTTTTTAGAAGTGTATGCTTTTGACAAGTTATTGACAATTATTTTCTATTTGTGTTTTCTGTGCTGTGTTCTCCTTATGTAAATTTCAAAACCAACACTGAGAAAATGTGATAGCTAAATTATGATAGTTAAAAGGTTCTCACTTATGAAGAGTGTCCTAGAGAAGACAGAGAAATTCTGGTGAGCTGTGCAGGGGTGTTCTGCCCTGAACACACCCTGAGCTGGTGAAAATGTCTAAATGGCTAATCAGATGCTAAGAGCTCTGAACTGGGAGGAGAAACTCCAAAGTAGAAGCAAATATTTTTAACTTCTCAGGACCTCCTGATTTCATTTGCAAGTGGCAGAAGTGCTACCTGCAGACAGTAACACCGAGTCCTTTATTGTGGTTGAGATTTCCCCAGTGCAGAGGACACACTGGCCCCCTGAACTGTAGGACTGTGTAAGAACAGGGAGCAGTGATGCTGCAGGAGGGTCATGAAATATCCTTGTGTGACACGACCTCATGTCCTGTGTCCAGTGTCTGAAGACCAATAGCCAAAGGGACCAAGACACCGTCAGAACATAAAGCTTCCTCTGTCAACTCAGACATCCAGTCTGTCAGTGAAAGCCATCAGCATGAATACCAATTTTCAGCAGACTAAGCAACTGTTTGAGAAATTCTAAGTCTCAAATCATCCTGTGTATTCAGGGCACATGAAAGGGTTTTCCTTGGTGTCCCCACCTTCTGTCATCCTCTCCCCTCCTGAAAAAGGAAAATTGCGCGCATCAGCTTTAACCTGTTCTGGAGGCTCTTGGTCACCTCTGGCTTTTGTACTTCTGGTATAAATGGAGGCTGGAGACACGGCTTGGGCTTAGAAGCTAAACCAGCTTGGAGGCAGGTGTGTCTTCTCACAAAATACCTGCTTTTTCTCCATTTAAGACAAGCAGCAGCTTCCTTTTCAATCCCAAATCCTCTTTCATGGAGCTGGCAACTGATTCTCTTATTAGCACCAGAAAAAGCCCCACATTTTCTCTGTTTCTTTCAGAGATGAAGAGAATTTTCCTTGAAGTTGGCATCTGTGCAGAGATGGAAAAATTGCATGATGTTTTCTTCATTGTTCCTGTAGTGTGGTTATTTGTGATTTGCCGTACTCTGATGCTTAGGAATTTCTGCTTTATAAATGTACTGAGAAATTTTTCCAACATGTTTTGATGAACACTTTGCTATAATTAACCATGTTCTGAACTGTTTGGAAAAAGTGACTTCTACAGAGGCATTTCTCCTTGGAGTAACTGCTTTGCAGAACTGACCCCATGGGCTGTTTTTTTCCTTCCCTGGATTTTTTTAATTTATAAGAGTACAGATATTTTAAGTTTGAATTAACTATAAAAAAACCTCAACCTGTTCAGTTTTTGAGTTCATTAGTACTAATTAGAACTCATTGTGAATTATTGCAATTTTATGTTGCCATACAAATGATTAAACCTCTACAGAATCACTCAGCTGTACCCTAAAATAAAAACTCAGCAGCAGTGCATGTAAAATTAATAGATCATCAATCAGCTAGGAGTGGAACTGGAAGGTAAGGGTTTGACTTTTACTAGTCTACCTGTTTCCAGTCAAAAGCTACTAAAGCAAAACTTATGCAGAAATTAGTTTAGTATGTATAGGCTCACTCCTAGGCCCTTATGCAGTTCAGCACTTACTATGTTTACAAAGTAGAGCTGCTTTAACAGAGCTTCTGTTCAATATATTTTTTTTCTCAAATAGCCCAGCCTTTACTCTTGTGCAGCAGGGTTGTGTTGCTTCAAGCTCAGTGCATGTAATTTAAATACATACTGTATATTCATGAATAATCTTGTAAAGTTATGTCATAGGAGGAGAAACAGGATATTAGGTGTAATTTTTTATGAGTGATCCAGGTCTTGAGTATTTACTATCCAAAATAGTCAAGTCAATCTTAAAGTTTTTGTTAAATTAATTGCTAGAGTTAATAACCCACTCAGTTATTTCTACTAAATTTAGGATCATTCTGCAGATATTCTCTTCTGTTTTATATATATATGTAAATTTTTTCTCCTAACAAATACGTAGTTTCCACTGCAGAAAAATCATCATAGCTTTGATTTGTAGAATTCTTGAGCAGTTATTTTGTAGAGTTACTTTGCTAGTGATGCTGTGAAGGATTTATTGTTGTGTGTGTGAATTAAGACAGATAAGAAACCTTGGGTTGGACAATTCACTTTCCGTCAAGAAGCATATAAAACTTGCTGCTTCCTTGCCTCCTTTAGTGGTTTTGTTTATTTTTCACATACAACTTGGTAAGAACCGCTATAAGTAATGTATCAAGCATAGCAGTACTATGTGGGGTTTTATAAAATAGGTCTTATTTTTAATCTGGGAGTTTTATTTGGAAGGGGGGAAATATATGTCAAGGATTTCAAGACTGGTTGGCCTAAATCCTGGACCAAGTCGCAGTCTTGCAGGGCTGAATTCTGTGCATTGTGCTGAAGGAGTTTGAGGTATTCTGGTTCTGCCGCTTTGCTTGTGGGCCATCCATCTGTAGGAATGCCTGTGCATGTCTATTCATGTGTGGTGTGTATTTGATGCTTCTAGTAAGGCAAACAGAAAATATCGTAGGGGGTAATTCCTCTGCATAAGGGCAAATTAAGATCTCTCCTTTTACACTTGGCATGGGATTATTCTGAAATCCTTGTCCAAATATGATACTATGTGTTTGTACTAAGCCATGACACTTGAAGCTGGCTTGTATTGTTCCAGTTTTGGTGATATTTTGGGCACTGTTACTATTTTTTATTTTGAAAGTGTTATAGGGCAGGTGAATGAGTATTTGTCTAACATCAAGGGGTTTTTGTATCTTGAGAAATGGCAACAGTTGCTGGATAATGCAAAAAAAAAAAAAAATTAGAAAAACTATATGAAGGCCAGACTTGCAAAATAATGAAATGTTAAGAACTGATCCATATCTGTTCCTGCTGTTTTAGGTACTTTCTTCCCCTCTTCTTTTAAAGAAACACTTGAAGGCCTAGAAGAGTAGCTCCTCTTGTGGGAGATCATGTGTTTCTTTCTGTAGTTTTTCCTTTCACATACTAACTTACTGAAGCCAATTGAAAGTCTTAATATAGTAGAAGGGGCACAATATGATGACTTTTTTCCACTTCTATTCCCTAACAGCTTAACAAATACATTTTTGAAATACCTGATACTAATGTAAATCTGAAAATTATGCTGAGTCCCTCTGAGTCCTCTCAGTGTCACCACCAGTAAGGGAGCTGGGATAAAAATCTCTGTAAAATATGTGTAGCATAGAAATTTCTTGTACTGGTCAGTTCTGACCTGAAGATTCAGCTGCATGTTTCCTGGTTACTACAACCTGAAGAAAGGTAATTTTCTTCAAATCCAAATAGCCAAAAAGAAAAAAAAATCAAACTGGCATTTCAGTCAGCTACTTGGCAGTGAGTAGAATCAACAAATGAACGACAGCATAGTAGACTTGCCACTCAAGGTGAAACTCCCTTTGTGCTTTTTAGGGTTTTTGGTTAGGACCAAGGTAATGTTATGTTGTTGGAAAGTGTGCTTGCACATGATGCTCAGATGTGTGGCTCCCCACATCAATTTCTGCCCCTGACCTAGTGGAAGAGGTTCCAGTTGCACTCAGCAAGAACATCCATTAAATGTGAATCTGTACAGAAATTGTCTCACCAAGACATTTATTTGATTTCTTATGACACCTAAGGGCAGTTAACATGCTTGACTGATTTGGCGGTGATAGGTGTGGGTCTCAAGTTATAGCAGTGAACTTCTTGAATTATGCTTTAATAAGCATCAAATTTCAATGTATATATAATATAATGCCTTGGAGGAGGGTTTGTTGAGTCCTGAGATGGAACTTCAATTCCATCAATGCAGACCCAGGGAGCTGTGCTGCCCGAGTGAAGAGACCTCTATCAGTTGCTTCAGTCTTGTTGTGGCATGGTCTTGTCTCTCACAGGAGATTTAGTCCTTTAATACTGCCTAATATTAATTTAAGTTGCCTGTTGCTAAATGAAAGCTCCAACAGTTGATAGTCGTTGGATTTAACACCTGTTGTAGTGTTACACAGTAGGCTACCGGCTACTCTGTAGTTGTATAGGGATGTGTTTCTGTTTGTTGGTACTCTGTGGAACAAAGAAAGGCAAAAAGGTTGCAAATCCTCACCTCTATGAATACTCTTTGCTTGATCCTAGTAGTGGATTCACAGTTGCACATCAAAGCCATTCAAATTTCAGTATAAATCCACGTGTGGTGGAACAAAGCATTTTACAGGTGATAGAGCTGGCATGTTGTGCTGATGGTAGGCACGCCCTTAAGGGATTTCCTTTGGAATGGTTTTACTGAGGTGGGATGAAAGGTCAGTGAGGGTTTAAAGCAGATTAGAGAACTCAGCAGTGAAATGGCATCAGGAGGTACTGACCCAAAGAATTCAAGGTGAGAAATAGTATGGAAGCCAGGGATATTTGTTTTCCCTGAATGTTGGAGGGCAGGTTCCTTGTTCCCTGTTGCTGTCAATGAAGGTCAGAGTCTGTCACCTTGCTTTGCTATGAACTAATGCTGATGTGCACCCTGCTTGGGCAGCAGTGTTTATACAGGCATTGGAAGCTGTATGAGAATCCAAACTCCAGAAACTGAGAGGAAAGGTGCTGCTCTTCCTGCCACTCTTGAGACTGTATGCTCAGTGAGGAGTCCTGAGATGCACAAGTGTCATCCTCTTTTGCCAACAGTAAAATCATCAAAAGACTTAGAAAATAATTTTGAAGCAATAGTTTTTAATTTTTAGAGAATTAAATTTTAAAGGCTTTTAAAAATAATCATATCATTGTCTAACATAGTGACATTTTCTAGTGAAGTGCATCTTGGCTGTGAGGAGAGAAAAAGAAGTTAATGTATTGCTGTGTGTTTGCTTAGCACTCCTCCCTTAGGCAGCATATGGATTTGTTTTTGTTTCTAACCCATGTGCTTCTGATTCCTTGTCTGGATGATCCCGTGGAGCTGGAATCCCCAGCAGCCCTGGCTCTCTATTTTACTTCTGCAATCTGGGGTGCACTGGATGATCTTTTTTTTTCCTTCTCTTTTTATCACACTATGTAAAAGAACAAGTGGAAGTTGTATGTTCAAGCCACGGTGCTCATCCCCTAAGTCTGGCTTGCCAGAATCCCTGTGCTTTTGGAGTCCTAGCCTAATTTGAGCCAGATCAATGAAGAGATTATTAAATAACTGAGCTCTTCCATTTGAGGAGCTTGGCCTCTGTGGCGCTTGTTACTTTCACCTCAGACTTTGGCAACACTAAAACAATCAATATTGAATCAAAAAATATGGATAGTGAAAAAATACTTCTTTTCTGGGAGAGTAACTGCAGAATGATCTCAGTACTGTGGTGCCTTTTTAGTGAACAGACAGAACATTTCCTGTGCAGGTGCTCTTGCACCTTCAGCTCTTACCTGTCATTTTAGGCCCTTTAATCTCATTGATGCCTTTTCTTACAGCTCTTCTTCTCCCACTAGTAATCTTCCTCCAAGTATCCCACCAATGCTAACCCGCTCCTCTTGCTGAAGGACCCAGCAAGAATTCTCTTCAAAGGATGAGAAAAAATTTTCCTCTCAATGCTTTTTGTCCTTAATGTCTCCCTTCACATCAAGAGGTCTGCAGCAGATTGTAAAACCCAGCATTACTGGTAACAGTTCCTATGGCTTGCTCTGCCCCACTACACGCTAACTGGTACCCAAAATGACAAGTTGTCCTTCCAGGTAGGCCTTATCTCCATTAATAAGATGGAACTTAGTAAGTTTAAAAAACTCACCACCCTTGATGATTGCAGCTGCTTAAATTGCTTTGTTCCTGCATTAGTAACATCTGATAGTTATAATTTTTCTGTCTAGATAAAAAGAATCAAATAGGTTTTAAGTCTCATTGCCATTATTTCTTAGCTGTATTTAGAAAACAAAATGGATACCTCCCTCATGACTCTGTTTTAGTGCTCAATACATTTATTAGGAAAGGAAGGCATCTTCCTGTAGCCTATTAAGATATTTTGTAAGCTGGTGTTGAATTCTTTAACTGAGCCTTGTTCTGTATTAGAACAGCAGTGAAATGTAAGTATTGGGTTGAAACTGCTGAGAACTGGAGTTTGTCAAATCCATTACTGTTTTGCAGTGGTGTAAGTTCAGAGGAGCTGTGTTTGCTTACCTAAAAAACTCATCATATCTCTTTTTTCTAGCAAGGCTATTTAAAGATCTCTAGTGTGATAAAATCTCCCTTCTCAATAACAATAAATATTCAGTAAGGAGCCACGCTTTGTGTGTTCACCTTAACCATAAGTGTTCTTTGTAGCACATAGCAATAAAATGAGCAGCCTGACTTCCCACTTGCTAAAGGGTGCTGAGAGGAAAGGAAGCAAAACCACACTGGTGAATGAAAACCAGTAAGCTGTAACAGTCTTGTTGATGGGTTCACTACTAGTCCTGATGTCATCTGCAGAATGCACTTTCTGCCCTGAGCCTCCTTGCAGGCCAGGATAACCTCTAGCTGCTGTGCAGCAGACACTTTAGGAAAGTTACTAGAAAAGCAGCTTGCAAAATATTTGTGATTTGGAATTTTATAGCAGTGTGTGTACAGAAATTCCATATGATTCACAGTGCTTGTACTATGGCGTTACAGTATTATTTTAACAACAGAAGTAGTTTGCAGCAGTTTCAGAATTTGGGGTGTTTTCTGTTTCCTGTTGTTAGCTATGAAAGAAACAGGCTGTTTTCTGCCACTCTTCAAATATCTCTTTTAATGTTTTACATTTTGATTGACAATTTTTTTTTTTTCTTAAGGCATGTATTAGCTCTTCCACTTGCTTGAATGTTTTCTAGGGAGTGAAAAAAGATCTGTGCTTTGATGTGTTGTGAATGGGCTGATGTGAGCTTGGGGGATTAGCGTCTGAGTTGCTGGGCTCACCATCTGGGAGAATAATTTAATTTATTTTCTTTTTCAAGCAAGGCCCACAAAAGACCTTGAGGTCAGTGCAGCTTCAGAGAAGTATTCACCAGGAATCCAATTGAGAGAACTGCTGGTATTCTAGTTGTATTTACAGGCTATATTTAAAAATATATATATTATTGGAGTTCAGATCCTCTGTGCATATATATATTTATATGTGTGTGTGTGTTTGTGTATATATCTGCTGATCAAGAGAACAGAATTAAAAATTTGTCACAGCAAAATTTGTCCCTGTGAAGTGCAAGTTCTTGCCTCTCAGAGCTCCATGTGCTGGCTTGTAGACAGTAGGAGGCTCCAGAGAGAGGCCATTTTGTCTGTCTCTCTTCTTGCTTAGTTTGTTTCAAGTAATGAGGCAAGCTGTCCTGTCAAAATGAATCAATACCCAGGTTCAGCTCTTTTCCTTCATTTAGACTCCAGGAAGAGGAAACCTTTGGTACTCCTCAGGAGATTGTTTTTCCTGAAATTTGTGGAAATGGGCTCATATCTGGAGCTCATATCACAGTTTAGGACAAATTTACACATCCTACTGTGTGTTAGTACAGTTCCCTGTGTAACTTAAAATGGTTTTACACAGGTAGATTGAAAGGATCTGATTCTTGAAGCCAAAAGCACTTCTATGGGCATCCCCTAAGGGATTATTTAGCTTCACATTTTATTATAAAAACATGTGTTCTATGAACTTTGACTTAGTAGATGTTAATACACATAAAATACTTCTTCTCTTATAAATTTATAATTCCTAGTAATTATTTTTATTAAGTCGCTGTGGGATTTAAATACAAAGTTACCTGACTAGTTCAGAATTCTCTCCACCAAATATTCTGATAGTGAACCCTCCTGTATTCTCTAAAAAGCCTGGCTTGAATGTTCAGGGTTCTCCCCTCATCTCCTAAAATGAGAATGAGACAAATCAGGTTTATAAGGGCAGTGAAGCTGGTGAAGGGTTTAGAAAATGTGTTCTGAGAGCAGCAGCTGAGGGAATTGTGGTGATTTAGTTTGGAGAAGGGGGATGGGGTCCTCATTTCTCCCCAGAAATACCTGATAGGAGGTTGTAGTCACTTGGGAGTTTATCACTTCTACTGTGTCTGTTTATCAGCAAAGTGTTTTTTGTCCCTTCTGGTAGAGCTATTTCATTTTTTGGCATCAGCCCTCCAGACTGAGAATAGATGACACAATACTTCCAGGAAAATACCACAGAACATTCTGTTTGCAGACTACTTGTTTATGTGGTAGTTAGTGAAAAAAAGCAGCAAGAGACATGTTTGTAAAAGAAAGTTGGAGCAGAAGATTAGGGGAATAGGGAGCAGCAAACACAAGTGCATGTGAGAGTTTAGAAGAGAGTGAAAGAAGCTCTAGAAGGAACTTACATGGATGGTGAAGCAAATTATCAGGTACTGGGAAAAGAACAATCAAAAATTAACAAATTTAACCTTCAGAAAGAGGGAAAAACCAAATTATTAACTGTGTAAGGGAAGCAGAGGGAATGATTGAAAAGGAATAGCACGAAAAAAGGAAGGAGACTGGGGAAGGGGGTGAGAGGTTCCCTGGAGCAGGGCAAATAAGGAAACAGCTCTATGGGGGCTATTATTGTGTGACCTGCTGTGGAACACTTACAGCCAGATCA
Organism: Zonotrichia leucophrys gambelii; assembly: GCF_028769735.1. NCBI lineage: Eukaryota > Metazoa > Chordata > Aves > Passeriformes > Passerellidae > Zonotrichia > Zonotrichia leucophrys. The sequence continues at coordinate 23,095,608 of NC_088176.1, forward strand.
TAAAAAAATCAAGGTATCTGTAGTCATAACTCATCTAGCTCTTACGTAGAAAGGTCAGATGTCTTTTAAGAAATAGCTGCATCTGTGCTCACCCTGATGATTTCAGATGATGTTGAGTTTCATGCACATCCCCCAAAGCTCCAAAAATCTGAGCAAATGTTTTGTGAGAAGACAACTTCTTAACTCCTGTCATTTCTCCCATCTCTGTGATGTTTAACCAGGCTGAGTGAACAGGCTTTGCGTGTGAGGCCACACAGGGAAGGACAGCAATGCAAAAATCATCTCCACTCTCCCTTTTCCAAAAGTGTGTGCAGCTTTAGCTGCAATCCAGTTCACAGGCTGACTGCTCAAAACTTGCAGCAATGAATAGGTTGGGGTGATGCAATAGCAATGAATGGATAATGGGGTGAGCAGCAGCATTCTTAACAGTCATGGCAGCTACTTTATGCCAGGATAAAATGTGCGTGTGTCTCTAGCCTCAAATAATGTTTGAGAAGGAAGGGTTCTCTTGGTGGGATTTTTAGAATATTCTGGTCAGGATTTGTTTTTTTTTTCCATTGAGGAAGTTACCAGCTGAATCATGGAGAAAAGCTGTGGAAACAGCCAATTTTCATTCCAAATGCCAGTGTTATGCCATCATAAAACTGAAAACTCTGGAAAACATTAGGAGAAGATCTCTATCATGATTAATTTTCTGCTCATTTCCTGATGTTTTTGCAAAAGACACTAGATTTCTCAGAGTAGCTCAGGAAAATCCAAACTTGGCCCAGAACTTTCTCATGAGATCCATTTTTTTTTCTGTGCTTGCATGGGTAATGACAAGAAATCAATTTGTCTAGACTATTCTTCCAACATGAAATATAGAATAAAGCACAATCCTGTAATGATTAAGAAACACTCCTTTATATGATCTTTTAGTTACCTCGTGAAGCATTCTGTCTGTTTTTTTACACATGATCCCCACAAATACTATTCTGTAACATGCTTGTGTGGCTACATTCAAATTCTATCTCTCTTTTTCATCCTTAAAAGTTTTCAGTGATCATTTTTCACAACTAATTAATTACATGTTAACTAGATGTAACTCTCAAATAACAAGTTGCTTAGAAAAAGTTGAGTGCCCTGTGCACAGGTTGTTGGATTGGTCCAGGAAAGTCCTGCATCTCAGACACAATACATGTACATGTCTTGCTTAGGGCCAGAAAACAGTCCTAGGATTCTTTAGGTTAACTTTACTGCTAAAGTGAAAATTCCAGGTTTTATGAAACATTCAAGAATAACAGCATGGGAAAAATACTTGTATCAAAAAAAGGACACTTGGTTTCAAAGACCCTTCACATTCAATCCCTGCTTTAACTACCATTCTCTCATTCTGTCGAGATTTTTAAAGTCTGGCCCCTTATGGCCTCCTTTATCACCCACTTGTTATATTTTCTGGTAAGTGTTTCCTGCTTTTTTTCCAGTAACTTCTTGTCTCCTTCAAATTTTTCCTGAAGTTAGCTTTCTTTTTTTCTGTGATGCTTATGTATATTTCACTCTGCTGTGTGGGCAGTAATAATTTAATTTTGTTTCCTGTGACACAGTATGTAGGACGGTTGGGTGACCAATTATGACATGTAAGTATTCCAAAAATGCAGAGAAGCAGATTTGAAATATGTATGGTTTCTAATTTTTATTTTTGTTCCAGCTTTAGTAGGATCACTAACAACTGACATTTTCTGCAGAGATGTGTTGGGTCTCACCTCTAGAGTCCTGTTTTTAAGGACTGAACCTGGGACCTCAATCAGCTCAGGGCTTACTGTCCTTAGGGTGATAAAATGCACATTTGTGCTATGAGTGGAATGGATGGAAAGAGCAAGCAATGCCTGGAGTCACTGATGAGGAATGAATCTATTGGGATTTGGGATAGAGGTAAGGAGTTGGAAAGAGGCTGTCTGTTACTGCAGTGACCAAGAGAAAGGGGGTTTTCGAGGAGTTAAGGTAGTTTGCATGATGCTGGTAAGGAAGGCACTGTCAGGGTTTCTCTGTATAAGACTGTGGGGAAGGTTATGGTAGTTCCAACAGTTTTATAATGGCAAAAATAAAGAGATGCTTCTGAGCACTGCATGTGACACCAAGGGCTCCCTTCCTCACACCAGCCTTTCACCTGGCTTTCTTCCAGGCAGCTCTCAGAGAAACCTTTCCAACCTCCAAGAAGCTCCCATTGTTAAGCCTTTCGCCCTTTTTGACATCGGTACACGGCGATGCTTGTGTACTGCCCTGCAGTGTGGGAGGACAACTTGGGCTTTTTCCTGTGTGGGAAAAGAAAGGACATGGTTGTGACAAGAACAGGAGAAAATCTTGAACATTGATGTTCCTGGTGCTAACAGGGAAGCAATTTCTAAGCAAATGGTATCTTTCATATGCCTTAAAGAACTGAAGATCTTAATTTTTTTTTTTTTGCAGTTCTAGACTTTATGTTAAAAAGGTTTTTTTCTTTTACTCCTGTGCTCTAAGTAGATTTCATTTTTACCTCTCCCCACCTGTAATTTTGCTTTTTAGACCACTTTCTCTGAAGTAGGAGACTGGTTATGGATTAGGATCACTAATGAGCAAACTTCTTGACTATAAATCTGTGGACGAAGAATGCTTTTGTAGTGGCAAATTCTGCTGTTGAAATCTGCCTTGAACTTCTGAAGCAAACTCACTTGGATGGTGGGCATGGGAAATGCTACTGCTGTGATGTACTTGCATTCTAACTAGGAATGCCTGCTGTATGTATTCTTAACATATGTTAACCTCTCTGCAGCAGTTCTTGCCAAGAAACTGTCACAAAGGTTATTTAGCAAACAAAACTGCGTAGGAAACATTCCTGTTGTACTGGTGTGCCTGCTGTAACTAATTGGGCATGTATAACAGGAGGGTGAAGGTAAATAAAGCTGCATATGTACAGTGTTTAGGTAAAGTGCATGATATTTTGCATCATAATTCTAATCCTTTTAGATGCTGGTGATCTCCAGAAAGGTGAGAAAATGATGGAAATGAAGTCCAGCATGAGCCTTCTCCAAGGCTCAGTGTTAACAACGTGGTACCAAGTCATGCAGAGCTGTTGTTGCAACTAACCAAAGGATTTTTTTTTTGTTTCCCAATGTGTGTGCACATACTTGGAATATACATAGGGTTTGTTTCTTTTTTACCTTTTCCTGGGTGTCCTGACTCCACCCTCATACCCCAAACTGGAAGCAAAAGTTGCTATTTCATTGCAAAACAGGGCTGTGATTGCAGGGCTGTGATTTGCCTGTTTGAGGTTGCTTTCTCCCAATAAAGAAAGGGACTAGCTCCTGCTGGAAGTGTCTTGGTTCTGCCCACCCAGCTCAGTAGTGGGGTGTATTTTCTGAGAGATGAATGGGTGCAAAAGGGTGGCTTTGAATGTTTTTAAGCAGAAGCAGCATTTCCAAGCAGGGCCAGAGGATGAGGAGACCCACAGAGTGCACAGCATGGCAGTGGTGCCTTTATGCAGAGAGGAGCAAGGCAGAGGGGGAAAATGGACTCACTGATAGCACATCAGGCTGTGTTTCAAATAGATTTTGGAAATAAAAACTGGATTAGAACTGAAAGTCTCACATCTTCTGTCTATTTTCGGATTGGTAAATAAATTGGTTCTAAATTGTAGATTATTTCCCTTTCCCTTCCTTCTCCCTGGGCAATATATTCTCCCAGAGAATATATTGAGATTTTTGTTTTCTTTAAGAAAAGAAGAGATATATATAAGAGATTTTTGTTTTCTTTAATCTGGAAAGTCTTCCTAAGCTCAGGAATGCTACTTGGCTCAGTAAGCACAGTAACAGTCCAGAGAGATTGAACTGTTATCCCTATGAAGACAATTAAAATAAAATGTGCTCACCATTGTATTTAACACTCTGTGGTGTCTGCCTCTTGTTTAACTGAGATCACAAATATGAATTAAGTGCCCAGTATGGTAACATAAACCAGTGATTTCCCAAAAGGCAGAGCAAAGGAGTGTGTGGTCTTGTAACTTTTATTGTTAAGTTTAAATTACAAAATAGATTTACAGTAATGCCAGTTTTCATTCCAGGTACTAAAATCCTTCATCACTGTAGCTTAACTATTCTAAGTGTTGGCCAATATTACTCTTCTAACAAAAGAATCATAAGCAAGTAGAAACAAAATAAGAATGAAATTGTAGATTAAGAAAAAAATGTATGCTTGATGTGTATATATACATAGGCAGAGTTGTAACTTGTCTACATCAGCATAGATGAACTTAAATTGGTATAACCCCTTGCCATTTTAATATGTTTTTAGCTAACTGTGTCATTTAGAGCCGCTTGAGAGAACACCCAGATAAATATATTTCCATAAGTTCTAGGCCAAAGAGAAAACTAATCTCATAAAATAAGAAAGCAAATCTAAGCCTTCATAGTAATATGGACATGATTTAATTAGTCACATCAGCAGAATAGATTTATAGTTGTCTATATGCCTTTAAAAGAAGGATTTGGTGAAAAGAATAATTTACACTGTTGTGATTTGACAGTATGTTTTGGATCATATGTAAATAAATTAGATATTTCTCACCAGCTGGGTAGTGAAGTTACAAGGAGTAAGACCAGTTTGTGTGTTAGGCTGGCACCTTAGGCTCGTATCTGTCCATCCTGCAATCAGATCCACAGCCAAAGCTTGTGACAGCCAGTGCAGATCTGGGTGAATTCTGGACAGGTCCTGCTCAATATTGCAAGACATTTAATTTTATTGCTTTGTACATGGAAAACTGGCTGTGGCCACTGCAGTTTGAATGAATCCCTCATTAGACCAATTCTCCTGAGCTTTTGAAATTCTTAATGTGTGCTAAGGCAGTACTAAAAACAGTGTGTCTGGATGTACACTGGTTTCTTAGCATAAGTTTCTACATCAGGAATATGACCCTTCAGTCAAAACTTAAAATATTAGAGAAAAGCAACTTGGGCCATGCAATGTAAATTTAATATGTATTGCTCTGTGTAAAATATTTCAAGGAGGTCTTACTGCATGTATATAGATCAAAATAGATTTTGTTTTCTAACAATTGAATTCTTTTCACAAATTTAAAACTGACCTCTTGGTGTACAGACTCATATAATTCCTCAAGTGTTCAGTGTTGCCAAACTTTTATATAGCTATTTTATTTAGAGGTTTTTTGCATGCTTCGAGTTTTACAGCATACTGGAAATTGCATGGATTCTGATAAAATCTCTCAATCTCCTGTAGGAAGCACTATTGCTCACTCCTTGACTCTGGTACGATAATCCTTTGAAGTAGCAGTGGTTTCTTTTTTGCCATATATGTTTTGGTTGTAGATCCTCAGATCCTGTGTGTTCAGCTGCATGTGTGCTGGCCCTGCCCATGAAGCCAGTGGCAGCCAGTGCCTCACTCTCTGCTGCAGGGTGGTTGTTCAGTTTGTTGAGGGAGGCAGAAAATGCTGAATGATACTTGCAAAATGAATGTTAGAGGTTTCATTTCTAGCCAAATTATCTTGGCCTTCTGTCTTCTGCCATCTGGCTGTATCCAACAGTAAGTCCCACTAATTTCTCTGTGTGAGCTTTGGTTGGCTCTAGCTGCAGCCCAAGGAGGTGCAAGGCATAAGGCAGTTTGCCCAAGGTAACTTTGTTTGTGCCTTTGAGCAGTTGCTTATTGGGTTCAGTAACAGTTGGTATTGTTTTTGATTCTTGTGCATAACTGCACCTATGCTTTCTATATGTGGGTGTAAAAATAAGTGATTGAAACAAATCATTGCTCTCCTGTAGCTGTTTCTGTCCTCTAGATTTATCAGCAGTTTTTCTTCAGAAATGTGATGGCAAAGTTTTTGCAGACTGTTCTGGATCAAGCAGAGGTAGCAGCACGAAATGTGATGCTGAAGTTTTTGCTTTTGCAGCTCCACTCTGCGCTTCTGAGTGGTGTTTTGTGTGTGTCCATGCAGCTGTCATTCTAAGCTGCTTTCAGTTCTGCAGGCACTGTTTTCTCACTGGTGAAACTGAGGGTTTAGCCTGTTAGCTGACATGCCAACAGGCCTTCCATGTACCTTCTGCCCTGAGCTGTCCCTGAGGAGTGTGAGGAGTTGTTCTTTGCTTTGTAGTTATCCAAGGTTCTACTGTGGTTCCTGGTGGAATAAGTGAATTGAAGAATGAGATGTTAAAAACCAGGAAAGTTTAGAGATAAAAGAAGGAAGAAAAATCACAGAAATTAGCTAGATGATTTTATGGATTAAAACATGTTTGTATTAATTTGTGGGGTTCTCCTCAGTGCTTGTTGCACCACTTCTACCTTTACTAGTGCTAAGGAAAACACCTCAAGTGGGAATCAAATATTCCTACTTTTTTCCTTGTGCTGTAAGTTGCAGGGCAGAAGTGTGTACAGGGAGAAGAAGGATGATCAGAAGTTTCCCATTTAAGTTCAAACACTGCTTTGGATTTTTATAAGCTTATCTTTACAATGAACAAATTATTTGAAATTCTTCTTAGCAATTTTAAAATTTCCAGTTGTTGTTGTGGCGCAAGAAATTCAGAATTTGATGCACATACAACTAGAGGGGCAGAAAACGTGGGATAAGAATAGCAGCAGATTCCCACTCAGTATTGCTGGGCTTTGAGACTGACCAAGAGACACAGTAGCATGGGATGAGTCAGAAGGCTGCCACATCACACTGTTTGCAATGTTTTCATTTGAGAACCTGCAAAACTAAACTGGCTGTTGCATTGTCAACCCCAGGCCACGGAGCTGCTCTGAAAGCAAGAGAGACTTTGCAAGGGTTTTTACATATCTGCTACTTGATGGGTGAATCCAAAAGTTCCGAGTTCTGTCCCCTCTGATACTCCTACTTGTGATGCTGCATTTTTCTCTGAGTGTTGTTAACTGTGCCGATGTGAAAAGATTAATGGGGAAAGATGGGGGAAGTCTTCACCAAACACTTTGAATAAACCTAAGTGATGTTATGTGTAGGTGCACAGTTTGTGTTAATTGGGGTGGGGCTGGGCTGAGCCTCATCCCCAATGGGCACAGCTGGGAGCAGCAGGTGAATCCCATTGGAGCTGATGAGCCCTTGAGTGCCCAGGGGCGCTGACCAACCACCAAAGGGAGCAGAGGGCACACAGGGGCAGGGCATCAGCATGAGGGGATAAAAGGCTGGGCTGAAGAACAAGAGGGGCAGTTGCTTGCCGCTTTCTGAGGTGGAATGGTGTTATTCTCTATGGGCCTGAAGCCTTCTAATGAGGTATGGTTTTGCTCTGTATGGGTTGGAGCTTTCTGATATTTTATGGTGACTCTCTGTGTATCTGCAGCATGGGCTGTGGCATATGCTGCAACAGTTAGCAACCTTTTTGCAAACCCTTCTTGGGCTTAGACTTTTTTTTAATCTAAGGTATTTTTTATTATTTCAGAATAGTTCTGCCAAGCTCCTCCACAGCTGTGAGTTAGAGAAACAACTCCTAATCACTGTGTCTTTTAATTGCTGGAATACATGAGCACCCAGGTTTTTCTCTTTCATTTCCTGTGCTTTTGAAAAGAGTTGAAATGTCTTTCCTCCAGTTCATTTCTCTCTTCTGTTTGTACTCTATTCCATAAGGGCACTGCTTATAAAAGATGTATATTTGCCTTTTTCATTATTGGTATAAAATGTTTGAGAAAAGATCCAATGACAACTTCAATTTTGTACATGTTAATTAGGATTAAAGTAATTCTTTGCACACAGTAAAGATTTTCTTGAAACAAAAATAAAACAAACAAACAAAACCCCCCAAAAACCAACCCAACTGTTGCTACCTTGTTTACTTAGCTAAAATCAGATTACAGTCAATGCATTTTAATGTACCAGTGTCTTTTGGTTGCTGCTGGCTTAAACTAATACTTTTAAGTCAAAGTTGTCACAGGCCTGTGGCGTTGTTTTTGTGATAATCAAAGACTGTGTATTCCTTCTTCCTGACTATAATCAAATCTGTCTCGTGGACTTCCTGTTTTCCTTTGGGGTTTTTTGACAGCAAGAAACCATAAAAAAAATACCGTGTTTTCCTTTTGAAACATAAATGCATTTACATTGTTACGAAGCAATTTCCAGATCAGATATTACATAGCAGTAAATTCAGTGCAGTAGTCAGTTAGGGACTCTGAGTATGACTGAAGTGGATTTGCAATGATTCGAGGATTTTAACCATTAATGAACAATTCTCAGCAGCTTTTTTCTTTCCAGGGCCTTATTCAAATAAAGTGTTACATTTTTGTACGATGAAACAGCAAGGTAATTATTAAAGAGATGATGGATTAAATAGTGAACCTATTTGTATTTTTCAAAATAATTTTGTCAACAGTTCTTCTCAAATTGTTAGTACTATTGAGTGTGTTAGAAAACTGACCTAAATTTTAGCTTGCTAGTTTTTACTACTGTTCTGGTTTCCATGTAAATGATTCCACCTCACACCAAGAAATGTGGGGGAAACCTGCAGAGTAAGAGAAGTAGCATCTTTGATACTGCCTGAAGATCTGGGTAGTGTGTCAGCTGTGCACCTGGCTGTGAGTGGTTCCACTGAAGAAATTGGAAACAGCATATCCTAGAAATGCTGTGGAAACCCCATGACTCTGATGTAGAAAAGCAGTTTATTGCAAACCTAGGGAAACAAGATGAATGGATTCGTTCTGTAACTGTACATGTTATATGTATCCATTGACACCTGTATTCTGTGTGAATCCTCCCTATGTGCGAAGGCAAACTTTGCAGACATTAATTTTTAAGTGTTGGGCTTTATTCCAAGTTATTCATCTATAATAGTTTTGCATATGATTACATATATTTAACTTGCAGGCTTGAAATTGCATTACAGGCATCGGTGAGTTAATTCTAAATAAAGGTGCGTTCACTGTCTTTGTACAGCAAATCTATGCTGAGTGCAGCAGATCATTCCTGAAGTAGCTACTATGTAAACACTAGGGAGAGAAATTAGAACAAGGGATTCCCAAAGTGCACTGCTATCACTGCTCAGCATTTCAGTGGGCATGGTGGTGGCAGGTGGCATTTTTTTTTTGGTGTCTCCTATGGTTCAGCAATTAACAATTCCTCCTCTGTGCCTCTGGATAGGTGCCTGGCTACATCTGTGTTGTAATGGGAAGTTGACAGAATGCAGGGGCAGCCTGTAGGTGGTTGTGAAATGTATTCAAGGCACCGTAGAAATAATGGCTAATATAGGGAGGTCTGTGTTGGTGCTGGTTTGTATACATTGACCGTGGAGATCCATGCTTATCTATCATTCAGATAACATGGTTATCCCTTTGAATAGAAAGCCATGAGAATTGATGGGTTCTTATATCAAAATTGGAAGATGAGCTGACAAAGCATGAGTAGCAGCGGATGACTGGGTGAAATATAATGGCATTTCATATAGTGGGTTAGTTCAAGACATGATACTTTCTACTGTTCTTGAAAGGCATAAAGCTATAAGGAAATGTATAATTCCATTAATATCTTCTCACATTCCTCCTTCTTTTTCACCTCCCTTGACTTCAGTGGATCCCTAAAGCCTTAGGAAAATCTGGCAATGAAGTTCTTATCCTTTGGGAAGTGAGCTGGCTTAGTCATACTGCTACCCAGAACAGCAGCTGAGAACAGTGGGAAATCAAGTGTTTGCATTTTTGTTGGCTTTGCATTAAGCAACAGGAGAATAGGTTATTTGTGATGGAATTCACTCCAGGTAGTTGACATCACTCAGCAGCAGAGCTGAAAGAACAGGGAAGCATTAAATAAGGAAGCAGGTGTGCAGTTGTGCACATTGAATGGCATCTTCATGGAGCAGCAGCAGCAGTGAGCACTCTGTGCTCTCTGAGCACTGGTGGGCTTTGGAACCTGTGCACTCCACCTCTAATGGACACAGGGGAGCGAGGACTAGCTGTGAAAAAATAGAATGCTTCCACATACTTTTACAGAGCCCCTTTGGAATAACTGCACTCCGTTCCGATTTGTCTGTGAACACAAGCTGAGATAATCTTCCTCCCTCCTTTGAATTCCCTTGGCATAATTCTTGCACTACTTTAAAGTATCTCATAATATAGAGGCATTTTTTTCTGACCCGTGAGAGCACTGAGGCTTCTGAGCTCTAAATAATCCTGGCCAGCTTGGATTCAATCTCTTCACTGTCTATCAGATGTTGCCACTTGTAAGACTCTGAAATGCTTTTAAGTAAAATTTGTTCCTACTGCTTGACTTGATTACTTTTAAGCCATGGTGAGTTGATTCTGTGTATCATGCAAGCCACAAATCATTTTATCAGGTCCTCAGTTTCTCTTTGCCGTCATAATATGTTCCATTCTGCTTGCAAAAAGGAATAGAAATGAAAGAAGGACAATTCTCTTGCCCTATCTTTGTGACAGTGAGGGACAGTGCTCAAAATATACCAGTTGGCACTTTACATCTAGTTGTATATGTTTCCTGTTTTTTAGTTTTCAGGATCAAGTGTGAAGGGTTGAAAAAAAGTAGAAGTGAGATGAGTCAGAATTAAACTGCAAATAGCAAGTGCCTTTATTCCTAATGGTTTAATATGAGATGAAATACATTTGCTAAAGCCTGAATGACCATGCAGGGGACATGGTTGGAATGAATCAGCTAGCTGTTTTCTGGAAGAAAATGCACAATATTCTTTCATATTTTTTATGTGCACCCAAGTGAAATAGCTCAGTTCAGCAAAGTTTTGTTTAATGCCTTTTGAAAATTAAGCTCAAATGACTCCTTGGGAAAGAGCAGTCCATGAAGGTCCTTTTTTTCCCAAGGGAATGAGAATGTCATTGCAGATACTTACTCCTCCATGAGGTGTGACATACTGCATTCACTCTCAGATATTCTTTGTACTGATTGTGGCTTACTTTGACTATTTCTATGTATCAAGTACACATACAAAATGCAGCAACCTATAATTCAGAGTAGCAACTTCATCATGTTGTACTACCTATGTTATTTTGCAAGGTCTTATACAGGATGCACACCATGACAAAAAAAGGCAGAAAAATGTTGTGAATTATGCAATGGTGAATGATTAAATTCTTCCTGCTCTCATTCATATTTTATACTGCAAGTCACAACTTCCAGGCCTAATGCATACACTGATCATTTGTTTTTCAACCTGTCAGCCTTATTGCCATCTCTAAAACAATTTAGAGTGTAATATTTGAAACAATTATATGTGATTATGGATTGATGTTGCACTGAAAGCTGATTTTATTTAAATCTTAGGTTCTTATCCATGTTCTGCTAACATTTGTATAAATGAGTGACTGGTGAGTTTTAAGCATTATTAAGTGAAATTCTTCAAGGGATTGTAAGCCTGTTAGGTTTTTTTGTTAATTCTGGTAGGTTTTTTTCTTAATTTGCTGCCTTCCCTTTTTTAACTTGAGTGATAAATAAGGTTTAATTTATTCCTACCTCCTTGAACCAGTTCTTTCTGATTTAGGTGCTGGTTCTTTGAGTTGCTAAAATATCTTGTTTGTAGAAAGGTAAAAGTGGAAAATACTGGAAAGAGACAATAATTTGTGTGTTATGGCTTTTTCTGGTTCTCTTTGGTGTCATGTCATATCCCTCTGCTTCCCCAGATTTTTTCCCAACCACCATGCTGGCTAGATTTGGAGCTGCTTTAGGAGCACTTTTGGATTGAAGTTTAGGCAGTAAGTGATTGGAAACCTTAACAGCATTCTTGGCATCTGCTTAGTAATTTTGTATAATCAGATGCCTCCTTTTAGTTAGTGGTTTGTTAAATCACTGCTTTATAGGTTTTTAAGTGCTTCACTCTGTGTGCAGCTCTAAAGCTCAGTCTTATTTTCCTGGAATTGAAATTGCTGATCTGGAAGGCACACATACTCTCTCCTCCCTCCCCATGCCTTTCAATCTTTTGTCTTTTAGCAGATATGTTGGAAAGGGTAAGTTTTTAAATATTTAACTGTAAGAAAATGAATTGTCAAACAGTGAAGTTGCAGCTTCTGAATGCAGTCATTATGAAAGTGCTCAGTCCCACCTTACGCACTAATTTTTGACACTGCAGGTACCTGAGAAGAACATGTTGTTCTACTAACAAGTTTGTCTGACAGGATGTTGTCTGGGATAAAGCTCTGGGATCTAAGGTAGCTACTATGTAACAGTGTTCTTTAATCAGGAAAGGTATAGTGAAAAAATAAACATAATGATCAAGGACTTCATGGCAGTTAATACAGACAGCTAAATTATTTGTTGATTATTTATTTGAATTTGGACCACCTTTTTGATTCATGTAGGGCAAAATCTAATGTCTGTGAATGTGTTCACTACTTGTGTGATACTCTGGTATGCATATATATGCATTTTGCATATATACCCATTTTTGGGGGGTACTTTTTGATAAGTACATCAAAATCTTCAGAGTCACCAGCAAGCAAGAGACTCCTGTTGTGTTTGTGTACATAAATATAAACCAAGTAAATTATTCCAACATTTGTTTCTTTGTAACAAACTTTTGTTAGAGGTATATCTTTTAAAGCAAAAAGCGATTTAACACCTGACACTAACATTAGAGTTCTCATGCTCCCTTTATGACGGAGTATCTGGCCAGTTGCATGTTTTGGAAAACATGAAAATATCATTAATTTCTCTCTACAGTATCTGCTCTACAAACAGTCTTCAATACAGTCTGAGCTCTGAAACAGAAAATTGCGGGATGAACATCAGTGGCCACTGTAAACTCTGTGGGCACATTTAGGCTGCATTTTACGGGGGTGTCCCATCATCTAGGGGTAAATCTTTTTCAGTGTGTGATAATTCTATGTCAGCCACTTGTTGCTAGGAGAAAATACGTTGACTATGTTTCTACAACAAAAGCCACAGAAAGATTTCTCCATCTTGTAATGCTACTGCTATAATCACATTTGTGGAGAAATGTAATAAGTTACTAAAGAGATTGGACTCCTGGACTCACAACATCAGTGTTGTGAAGTCCTTGGTTTTCCGCTGGTGGTTTTAAAGACTGGCAATAACTCTTGAAGGATTTAGTAGCTCGCTTAATTTTATCTTCTCTCCTGGTGTCTTTGTGCCGTTTGTCACTGGGCTCTATAGGATGTTTTGTCCACATGTGGAGTTATCCTAGAAAATGAAGAGTTGTGCTTTTGAGTTTATAATGATTCTCTAGTGACTCTTTTTGCTGGACTTCAGAGCAGGATTGGTTGTGATGCATTCTGCTGCAGTAGGAAATGGCACTAGAAGCACCAGCTTCTGCTCAGGCCAGAGTGCAGCCTGTGTGCTGCCTAACCAGGGTGCTGTCCAGTCAGTCAGCAGTACCTGTAGCTGAGGACGGGTGTGGAGAGAAATGACAATTCTGGTCAGACTTCTCTGACACGTGAAAGACAGCAGAGTCTGTAGGTGCAGGGATGGCTCCCACTCTTTCTTGGCAAGTTTCTTCTTTGTCTACTAATTCACAATGCAGTGTATTCACTGCACATGTCAAATCCTTTGTCTACCTATTATCTGTTGCACTAAAAGGATTCATTCTTTAGCATTTCCTAAACCATACAAAATTATTTTTCCTCTTTCTAAAATGTTATGCATTTAGAGAAGTGAATGTGCTGAAATCCATTCTATTGAACCATCTGTGAACAAGTACAATATGACCCACTTCTGCTGAATATCCTCTCAGCTAATTATCTACAAAAATTCGTCTGCATAGCCTGCTGTCCAAATTGCTACCATGCACCAGAAGTAATTCACTGTGGAGAGAAGGAAATGGTTTGGTAAATGTTATTACAGAACCAGATACTTAAAAAGATCTTCAGGTACTTGATTCTTAGATGAAGCAAAGTATTTAAAAAAGGAAGTGGGTCCTCACACAAGCACGGTGTGAAGAACATTAAAATACTGGGGAACATATTGAGATGAAGAAACAGGGGAAAATGTTGAGGTGGGTTTTTTTTGGTGGTTTTTCCCCCCATTCAATTAGTAAGCTAGAGGCTGCTAATAGCCTGTGTCTGAGTATGGAGTGCCTATTGCTCTCAAATGATGATTAGCATCACATAAGAGCAGATTTGCATAGGCTTGGTTCTGATACATAACATTTTAGATGCTTGGCTAAGTTTAATACAAACTTAAATGAGTTGCACAAGGCTAAAAATAATTTGGAATCTTAACTGTGATAAATGCTTCACTGAATGTGTCCCAGCTTATCTCTGAATATGCTTTTATGGGTGATATTTCAGTAACTTGGGTACTGTTGGGGCCCAAGAAAAAGTGGTGCATAAAAATGTTTTCTGATTAAAAGATCAGAATTATTATGAGGGACTGTTTTTTTCCTGGAAATTGTGAAGAGTCATAACATTGGATTCAGCAGGAGATACAAATTTTATTGGAATCGATTTTCTAACTTCCAGTCTGGTAGAATTTAGGCAGAAGTAAGATATGAGCAGATGAAGAAAATTCAGTGAATATTTTTACATGTTTAAATGCCTATCAGGTGTTTTCATGTATCCTTGATACTCGAGTTTCCATACCTGTCTCAACAGTCAGAATTTTGCACAGAAGTATATGCAATGTCAAAATTGTAAGTTCATGCTCTCAAATTTGTGTGCACAAGAAGTGTACAGACCAGAACAGTAGTGAGTTGTGCTCATACAGTGAATAAGCTTGAAGTGCTTCTTAAATTTGTGCAACTTCCTTTCCCATTCATTTCATCCTGTGTGGGAGAGCACAGCAATGATGCTGTTTATTTCCCTTTTTCAAATTGAGAACATTTTATGAGGAAGCCATTACCCTTTTTTACAGGCTGACACCTGTAAATCTGTGAGGAACAAAACTGTCTCTAATAAGTTGCCTGGTGAGCATAATTTGCCATACCAAGGGAGTGACCTAAATTGTTCTTGTTGATTCTACCTAGAAACCTGTGCCAGGACAGTTCATAATTTACTCCCTTGCTGTGCATGTTATTTTGGATATGTTGCATTTTATATGCCATTTTTCTTACATGTATGTAATCCTACTTTTGCTTATAAAACCTAAGGAGTCAACCCCCTTGGGCAGCAGCAAAAATTAAAGAGGAATTGCTCAGGACCCCACTCCAAGGATTTCAGACAGGAATGTACAATGTATTTTTAATATCTGTGCTAATACTACTCATTTATCTCTGAGTCTAATGTGCACAGTCAAAACCAATCTTCATACAGAGTTTGCTGTAGTTTCCCCCCCCGTTCCTGTTAGTAAAATACTTTCTATTCCAGATTCTGGGTCACAGTTGTGTTTCAGTCTTGTATTCTTATTTTGACGATTTGCTTGGTGTCTCAGACCATGGAAATAGTATTTGATTGCAGGAAAGAACGAAGTGAAGGGAAACCTGCTGAGGCTGTTTGGGAACTGAAGTGGTATCACCTCAGGTTGGGAGAATGGGTGACATACATATCCTGTGTGGCAGCAAAAGTTCTGCTTCAGCTGTGTTCTCTGGCCAATCTGGGAGGTATCGTGGCATCTTGAGAGCTGCAAGGTTGAATAAAATGTGATGTGATATACTCGGCTACAATTTCTTTTGAACTAATCTTGAGTTTCATCTCAGTCATAAATCTGATCATACTTGTAATACTGCAGTTCTAACTAAATGCAGTGACTTCTAGAGGTGCTTTAGTGCCACTCTAAAGGTATCTCTAGAAATTTTGCTAGTGCCCTTGCTAGTAACAGAAGGCAAGCAGAACAAGGAACCACAGAAATGTTTTGTCCTTTATTCTTAGTGAGATCCATACACCCTCCAAATCACTGTGTGAATTAGGGACCAGGACATGCCTTCAACCATTTTTTCCCCCACATTTTTGACTAATGTGTCCACAATATGTTGGTTTCAGACAGGTCTTTAGGAGGATATGTGTTTGACTGGGTGTGGTTCATTTTGACTCAAAAGGAACTTTTTCATGTATTCCTATGAGACTCTGCACATACGTCCCATCTGCCTCTGTTTAACTGACTTCCAGGTTTTTTGGATGCTGAAAGATTGTTACATCAGCTGCTAAAAAGCTTTTTAGTTTTGAAATCTGAGCCTTTCTACATGCCTGGTGAATAGAGGCCAACCCATTAGTTTCTTGCAGCTTGGGGTTAGAGATGTGTTTGTCCACAGTTCAAATCTCTTGTAGGCAGATGGTTCTCAAGACCCTCTAATTCCTTAGATGAAAAAGTAGATTATGTGCCTTTTAGTTTTACTTTTAAAAAATTTCCTCTCCAATGCTAATCAAATGCACATTGCAGAATATTGATAAAGAAACAAAGCATATCACCTACCTTTGTGTCCTTGTATATGGATGCACAGAGACACACCAATGCTCTGTGTTCCTTTTTACCTAATTTAAAGCCCTAGATCTCACTTTCCTGACAAATTTGTCATATTCTCAGGTAAGGAAGTAATAATATCATTGCTTCAGCTTGTGTTGTGAATGAAGCAATAGTTTAAAACAAAAAATCCAGTTGAGAAAGCAAACATTGCACCAGGATGAATGCATATTGCCAAAATAGCTCTTTGAGGGCTGCTGCTTAGCTGTGCCTTTGCACCTTAAATTTTGTGCCTTTTTCTTTATGCAGAGGAACAAATCTGCATCAGCTCTGCAGTTCTAGGGAGATGATTCACCTACCCGTGAACCCAAGAACGCTGCAGAAACCTTTCAGGGAAAGGTGCAGCATTATAAATATTTTAAAGCTCTCTGCGAGCAGGGAGAAGTGTGACATATGTTTTACATTTCAGTGCCTGCTCCAGTACCATTATTTTAGAACCTGTCGCCTTCGTAGGCTATGCGCTCACAGACAAATGCCACTGCTTTAAAACCAATAGCTGAGCTGCCTCTTTTCATGCTGTTTCTTTCAGTTCCAACTGACAGTTAAAATATGTTTGCTGTTCCCCTTTCCATACACAGCCCCTGTTCGAACTGACCTGACCTAAAAAGATTGTAGCATACAGCTGAGCTGAAAATACAAACATTCCCTTTGAAAGTTGTAATGTTCCCGCTTGTCTGGGGCTGCTCTGAAGAAAAAACCCAAAAAGACGAATCTCAGTGTTTGAGTGATGCAATTCATAGATAAACCTTTATCTGGGAAAAGGAGGAGGTGTATTTGGAGTCTACTTGAGTGGCAAGAGGAAAAATTTCCATATTTAAGGTTAAACAGCTGCTGTTTTATCTTTTCCTCTCTGCTTGGAAAGCTCTGCTTTATGAAGCAGTACTATCACCAGTGGGGAAATGAGTCCGATTTGATCCTTCCAGGGGCCAACAGTGGCTCAAGGCCTTCTGAACCCCACCTTGGCTTTCCCTCCCCCAAGTGTTCCCTACTGTCTGCAATTAATATATGTGCAAAATATCATGAAGCATATAAAACCAAATTTGAATAATTCACAATGTAAGGTGACAACT
Organism: Zonotrichia leucophrys gambelii; assembly: GCF_028769735.1. Lineage (NCBI taxonomy): Eukaryota > Metazoa > Chordata > Aves > Passeriformes > Passerellidae > Zonotrichia > Zonotrichia leucophrys. The sequence goes on from NC_088176.1 coordinate 23,113,002, forward strand.
TGGTTTGGAAATAGGTTTTTATGGCAGAGTATGTTTCTAGTAGCATAGAATTATTTCACAAATTTGGTGTGGAATGATAATTCAGATCCTGATGGCTTTGAACTGCCATATGAGAAATCCAGAACTGTTTTTTCAGGCACATTCTAATTTTTAAATGCTAGTTACTTTTAAGTTGCAACACTAAATAACTTACCAGAGTCTTGTGCAAAATGAGGGGAAAAAATGCACCATTCTGTCCAGTCTACCTTCGGTCTTTCATAAGAAATGTCATCAATTTAAATATTTTAAGGATATCTGAATAATTAAAACTCTAAGACTTGGCTCCAAATCCCTTAACATTTTAAGTTAAGGACATGTTCTTTTTATATCCACACCAAAGGAATGTGTTTGATGCCATTGATATAGGTCATGTTCAGCTGTTTGTTTAGAAAAAAGCAGCTATCTAAGTGTCTCCTAAACTAAGGAGTGGAGATTGTGGAAGTAACATCCCTCAGAGAATTGAGGAACCAATTAGATAAGCAAAAACCCCAAGCTGCCCAGGTAAAAGTAAATGCTGCCTTGAGGCTACAGGAACAAACTGTATGTTCTGAGGTCTGTAATAGCTGCTCTCCTTTAATTTTACCGTTATGGTTTGGGCTTTTTCCTTTACCACGTGTTACTGAATTCTTTAAAGCTGGACTGCCTTTTTGAAATAAATGCTGTTCAATTTGGAGTTTGATCTTGATATACAAACTACTGGTGGAGATATGTATTTTGTGTGTTGTGAGAGAGAAGAAGAGCTAATTGAAACAGCTCTTTCTGGCCTCCAAAAGTAGTTTTGCACTTGCTGAAGTTCAGTGTTCTGTGCATGCCTAAGCTCTTGCAAAAAAGTTCAAAAAATAAGGCATAAAACATATCTGAAATAGTGTTTTCTTCATTGTGAAAAATTTATTTCTTTTAAAATGCTGCTTTTTGTGTTCACTCGCAATGAAATAGAGAAGTCAAAGGGTCTGAGTCTGCATGTAATAGCCAAATCAATGTGTGCCAAATTGAGGTATACCTCTCACATTTCTTTAACATGTGTATGGCAATAAAATAGGGGAAAATACCTTTTTCAAATCTGTTTTGCAAAATGAAATATTCTGTTAATAACGGGAGACATAAAAATTTATGTAATGGTAGTTAGTGGTCTAGAAGTGCATACAGAAAATTTTGCTTATTTCTTGCACTCTTTGTTTGTTCTGACATTTACCCATTTAGACTGACACCAGTAGAAACAGGGGCCTGACACAAAGCCACATTGGCCAAAAGTAGAAAAGATATAGTGCTGCTCCAGCTATGGCAGAAGAGTAAAGAGACAGTACAGCTACTCCGGTATTCACTGGAAGGATTCGAGAGGGTTAATTTCTCCCATATGTGATAATTTTCTTGCAATACAGTTAGGCTAATAGCTGACAATTGTGTGGTAACAGTTAATAGTAATTCATAATATAATTATGCACAGGGTGGATGGCACAGTTTGTATTTGACTGTTGCTCTTGACTTCTATAAAGCTCCTTTTAGAGCTCAAGTTCTGTGTGCTGTTCAAGAAGCTAATTTGAATCAGATAATGCACAAGTGCAGGGGACTGTCAGGAATCCATAAGGATTTCCTGATAAAATTTTTTAAAATTCCTAAAGGTGCTGTGTTGATATATTATTCTGTACAGGTTTTTTCCCTCGCTGGGAGCTATAGACTTGCACATTTTAGACACATATTGACAAAACAAATAAAGGTTGAAGAGGAGATGTACTCCTGGGTCTGATATAAATCTTAACACGGCCTCTGTTCGTCTTTCTCCACCTCTACCAATTAATTAACAATGATATTTGTTGACAATTACTTCTGCTGCCTGCCGGCATATGGTGAGGCAAAATGCTATAATTTTAAATAGTATTATTTTCAGAGACCACCACAGAAAGAGAAGTTTCTTCTTTTTCAGACTACTGAAGAATTGTGGAATCTGAACAAAGAATCAGCCTGAAATCTCCATGGGAGAGTGCACAAAGAACTGTGATTGTGTTCACACTCAGAGATCAGAGACATCCTCTGGCTCCTGACAGGGAAACCAGTCCATACTGTCTGCATTCTCCATTCAAATGAATCTGTTTTCAAATCCAGATTCAGGGTGCCTAAAGATTTTGCCTGAATATATTTAGGAAAAAAATGCAGATCCATCAACTCTCACCTGATTAATTTAACAATGCCAATGCTTTGGTCAAGCAGTTTTTGTAATTTCACTTAAAATCTGATGTATTAAAAGAGACATGAAGAATGTGGTTGATTAGTTTTTTGCAGAAGTTAGAGGAAAAGGTTGTCTATAATTTACACTTGAATGAGAAGAACAGGTGATTTTTTTTCTAATGCTGAAGTCTCTTAGGTGTCCATCTCCTTTTTATTGAACTTAGAGGATCTGAATGTACTCCTTTTGAAGTTATGTTCATAACCACTGAGCCTGCAGATGGTAGGAACAATTTAGTGAAATTCAGCAATACCCGTCCCTTCTCTGTTAAAACATTTACTGTTCATTTCAGTTGAAGAGACTTTCACTCATCTTAAAGCAGAGGGAAACAGCTGAAATGTGGACAAGGTTTCTATCTTGTTTAAACACAGGAGGTGCAGAGATCCCTTCTGAAACCATGAGAGGTTCCTGAGGTCAGAGCCTGAGCTGCCAATATTCCAGCGCAAAAAATTTCCCCAGAAGAATAGACATTGAAAACATATGTGGCTATTTAAATCACCACTGAAAATCAGCTTCTTTCTTATCCTGTTGAATAGCTTTTGCTAAAGGAACAAACCAGTGTTTTGTTTAAACACTGAACTTGGCACATGAGTGTAATGCTTTAAGCAGAGACCCAGGAGCAGGGCTGAAGCTTGCACGTACATGTGCAGCTCCCTGCTGGGTGCGCTGTGAGGGGAGGAGGAGGAGGGAGCTTCACCACATTCCCTGTCTGGATCTCAAAGCTATGGAAAAGGGGAAGTTTGTTGTTTTACTGTACAACTTTTTTTCCCCTCCTGTGGCAATACCCAGCCAAGTTTTCAAGAGCTTTTTTTAAATGTTTATAAAAAACCAACAGCACTTTTTCTGACTGTAATCAGTAATCCCAATTTATATTCTGAAACCTTTCATTATGCAAAACACACCAATAGTTACTATTGCAACCAAACATATCCCAGAGTTTGTTTTGACCCTGAGAGGTGTAAAGTAAAACTACAGATTTGACACACAGACCAAACCCTCCAGAATCATCACACAGAAGGTGTCAAACTGCAAACTTGTAAACCCTGATGAAACAATAATTGACAAAGCTATAGGAAGTATATTGGTTGATCACTGTTATTTATTCTTTGTTGAACAGTGTTCATAAAAGCCATTACATTTGCTTAAATTGGAAGGATTTTGGGAATCAGACTGCATTTCCTGCCCTTTTTGAACTGTACTATTGAATCTTTTGTAGTACTATTTGAATCTTGTTATACCGATGTTTTTGTGTTGAGCACAGCTGTGAAATAAAATACATAACTGAGTTGGTTCTTCTTGGTCTAAATCTATCAGCTTTGTCCCCTTGGAGGTAACAGCGGCTATGTTCCAAATTGCAATTGTCTTATCAAGGATGTACTTATCTGTAGTAAGCAGCTTTAGGGAAAATTGTTGGACAGTGAATAAGAGAAAAAAAAATCTTGTGACTAGAAACTTTGATTTCATGGACCGAATCTAAAAGAAAGGGCGCAGATGATGGTGTGTGGATATAGAATTGTATTTTGTGTTTATAAGGTCTAATTCTGTTATCTCAGCTGCAGCTCCAGGACTTGCAGAAGTGTCTCCAGAGATGATAGGAGGTAAAAGCTAATTCTGTTTTTCTTGTTCATACTCTATTCCTGTGCTTCTGCAAGGGCTGAGATTTCCCAGAAGTGGTAGAAGCCCATTGTTACCTGCTGTTCCACGTTTCCAGCAGTTGTCTTGGGGTTGGCTGTTGGTTTTAACATCACAACCAATACAGTGCTTCAGCTGTCACCTCCTCTCCTTCCAAAACATGCTCCCCTAACTGTGGCAAACCTTTTCTGGGCCTTTGAGAGGATCATGACAGTGTGTTTGTGGTGTCTATACCCAGGCAACATTCTCCTGGGAGTCTAGTCAGGAGTGTAGAAAAGGGTTTGGTCTGGTTCACAAATTTCATTCCTCCACTGGGGTGAAGAAAATTGGCTGTTTTCTTGTTGTCTTGAATTTAGACAACTCAAAAATTAGGAACATGAAGGACTCAGAAAATAAAGGCAGAAAAGACTAAATAAGTAATTTAACTAATTGCATGTGACAATGCAGACTTATTGGCGTTCTATAATAGTCATGCTGTAAAAATATAACACATAAAATTATGAATGCCCTGATGTGCAGGATAGGAAAGATGAGGTTTCAGAGATGACATCACATCTTGGAGAAAATAAACTATTTAGGAGATTTTTATTTGAAGGAAAGAAAGCCTCGAGTTCCTGTGTTCAGATTGTATCTTGTAGATCTTTGGTGTTTGGTGTGTTTTCCTGCAGACCTCTGCTACTCTGTACTCTCTCTAAGAGAAAAGAAATTAAAATCTGTATTTTGTGAAGTCACTGTATCTTAACACACTGGCTGTGATGAAGACTGCTTAGGAGAGGCTTTGAATAATCTGCCATAAGATTTACTGTGTTCCTAAGCAATCAAAATAAGAATCAACTGGATGGAATACAAATAAAACTTAAGTATATCATGATGCAGGTCATATAAATCTTGTGTGTTTATGAGCTATACTGAAAAAAAAAAAAAACTAATCTTCACACCCTTCAAGTAAAACTCAGCTTGAAACTGTGTCGTTTGGGATATGGTGTTAATATAAACCCCAGAATCTGGAAACTGCAAAGGAACTACAATGCTGGTAATGCACTTGCTGCTTGTTCAAAGAAGGGAAAAATACCTCTGAGTCTTTTCTGTGGACAAAGCTTTATATAAGCAACTCCTGTATCTCTACACTAGTCATAATTATTTGCCAGTAGATGGAGTAGTTAAATCAAATGTCTATCATTTACTCTCAGATCAGTTTGTGTGACAGTCTCCATAGCTTCTTGACACCATTAAACCCTTCTGCTTTCTACTCTGATGACTGGGGAGTATTTCTGTTCTTGATGAAGGCTCTCTGCTTTTGCTGTAGTGACAAATATGATTAGTTACACATCTTTCAACAAAATATTTTACATTTCTTTTTTCCAGTGGGGCGTCAGGCTCACCTGCCAGAGATGTTAATAATACCTTCTGCATCTCTTTTTAGGACTTTGCCTTCCTTGGACTTCATGTCATAAGAATAAGGATACTTGAAAAGTGTAGAAATAGACTATTGACAATGCTATCTGTAGACTGCTAATCCAGAGAACTCATTTATCAAGGGAAGGAAATGTTTACGTTTTGTGGAGAATTCTGCCCTGTCATTAGGAGCCATGTGATGAATCTCTGTTCTTTCATGGTATCATGTGAAATAAGGGAGTTGTTTGCAAACCAAACCACAATGCTTTGGTGGATATAGGCAGCAAGTTTGCATTTACTGAAGTATTAATGAGAGTGCTGAAAGTATTAATGTGTGTGATGCTACACAACTGTGAAAGGCATTGTATTTCCTTCATCTTAGACTTCCCTGGATGTCAGCTCTGAGGATGTAATATTTGCAGCATCCAGGTTTTCTCATTCTGCAGATGATGTTCATGGTGCTACAGCTGTTGGTTACCATGTCCACAGCTGTGACAGCGACAGAACGCCGCCTGTAGAAGAAAGTCCAAACATCAAGTCTGTTACAAATTGCTGAAATTAGCCCAGGATGGTCCTTTTACAAGGGTGGTAGCTGCAGTTAAAAAAAAACCAGGTGTATTCTGTGAAATTTCACTGTGTGAAAAATTAGAAAAGAAATTTTAATATTTGGAAACTGAGTTACTGGTTGTATTAGCCATTTGTGGGTTTTTTTGTATGCTTGTCTATTTTTTATTTTTAAGCTATTGTTCTATTGAAAAAATCAAATATATCTATTTCTTTAGCTGTAATTCAGGGAGGGGAAGAGGTGAAAAGGAAATGCTCTGAAATGAAAACTCGTAAGGCAAGTTTTGGTTTTGAGGCATCGTTCATTGTGAATCATGGAATATTGTTTTCTAGATATAATGGGAATGGCGGCAGGCTTTTGTGTTTGCCTACATAACCAGCAACTCCCCAACAAGCTATGTGTATAGGGCTAGAGAATCTAATTAGAAAACAAATCTAATTAGACACCTAGATCACAAAATGAATAAACAATAACCCAGGTACTTAGGAACATTGGGAATTCAGAGCTAGTTAGATACAATTTCACTTATTTATACACTAGTTTCAGTTTATTTGGGTTGATTTGGCTTTGTAAATTTTTTAATGGTTTTGAAACATTTTTGCTGTACCTGTGTAAACTGTGACAGAATCCAAAATGGGGATAAAAAAGCAGCATGATGGATATATAAGGCTTGGGTAGCCTGCAAACCAGTGGACATAGACAAGAGCCTCTGCTTTGTGCTAGAAAAGGACAAACAGCAAACTCTATTCAGCCAATAACAAGGAATGATTCAACCCAAGTGCAGGAGTCAGCTGCCCAATGAAAGAAACTAGGCAGAGAAATGTACACTAGAAAAATGAGGGCTCTAACAAACTCAGTGAAGAGCAGGTAAAGATAAAAGTGCTGGATCAAAACTTCAGAGCCTTGCTGAAAACTGAAATATGAACATCAGATGTTTTCAAATGCCCTTTGAATGGATTTCAACATTAGAACCTCATGTTTATTGCATATACCCTATAGTTTTGTTTGAAGATAAACCTTTCAAGTTAAAATCCATCACTTATTCACTGCCTCAGGTAGCTTCTAAACAGTTCCTTGTTACCACCTTTACACAGTTTGTCTGACCTAACTTTTTTCTCTTTGTGGCTCACCCAGAAATGTATGTTAACTACTTCCTTATTTAATTCTCCTTCTGTGGCTCATGCTTCTTGCTTTGTTGCTTTGAAATATTTTAAGTATGAACCATTCTTTCCTCACTGTTCAGATATCTCCTAGGAAAATCTCTATCTACTTTCTTTGCTGAGATGTCCCTAACCAAAGTACAGGAGTTGTTTTTGTATTTAAGGGCTCCTCTGCTGGTTTCCCAGAGAGGCAATGCTGTGTGCTCTATTTGGTTATAAAAAGCATTAAATCCTACTGGTTTTATAAAATACTATTGACTTGGGTAGTACCAGCAAAAATCAAGATGGTTAAAACTCCTGTTGATTTTAGTATAAAACAGAGTAAAACCCACCTTCTACTTAAGGTTATGATTTCATATTTAGAAGTACTGTTTTGTTTATAACATCCCATGTTGTTCTGGCATATTCTTCAGCATGCAGAATCTGGCTTTTCGGGTGCATTAATAAGGTCTTGATCTACTGCAGTAGAATCTGAATAATCTGCACTAGCTTAAAAATGTGAAGTGAAAGCATATTGTGTGGTTAACATGTAATTAGGAGAATGCACATGTGTGAACTTATTTTCTGAGTCCATTGAGCAGGACATTGCTGAAATAGCCATCTTTTTACCACAGCATCCTGGTGAAAGTTCTTCCTTAAAGAACATTTAACAGCATTTAGTACAGCCTTTGTGCTGACTCAGTTCTGCATAAGTGTCAGAGGTAGAGGGAAAATGGTTTTTTATTCCTTCAGTAAGTGTGAAACACAGGTGATTTTTATTTCACACCATAAGCTTATTGCTGCTGCCTTCTTTTAGATTTTTTATCAAGCTGATTGCTTTCTTTACTGGAAAAAATCATGTCTTGATACAAAAAAGTACAAATTTTCAAGGAGTTTGTCAGTAGCAGAATGTGGGTTTTTTCAAGTTAATGGTCAAGCAATGTCAGGTACTCAACACATCCCTAAAAGCTAATAGGCTCTCAGTACAGGTTTCACCAGGACTATGCATTTTTAATGATATTATAGCTCTCTGGAACAGGAGGCTAAGATCAGCCATTTGCAGTAGCTATTGGAAGAATTGGGACAATTAATGGATGATGTTGTACTATTATGGACCTCAGTTTTGCCTTAGTACTCTGTAACTTGCTTCCCTTTTACTGATGGGGCTTGGACCTTTGTTGTCTTAAGTCCAACCTTTGCTCCAAGCCTGATTCTGTTGAGTGGCAGCAAATGCAGAAGTTGCTTTTCTAAAACAGGCCTGCGAGTTAACATCTGGTTTTATGTAGAAGGTGAAAAAAACCTCAGAACAGCCCTACTCTGAACCTCGATGAGTGGTGCTCTTCACAGGAAAATCCTGTGGTAACACCTATAGATGCTGTCAGCTCAGTATCTTGTACAGCACAAACTTCACTTGGCTGAGTGCAGGGAATTCAGTTTGCATCCACTTCCTGGGTCTCTGGCATCAGAATGGCCAGATATCCAGGAAGAATATCTGGATATGTCCAAGTAGAGACTTTTTTTTACCCCTTCTTCCCCAAAGGCTTTTTTTCAGGACTGTCTATTTCTGTGTGGGATAGAGAAAAATCACTCACATTGGATCAGGCCCATCATTTGCATCTGGGTCAAATAAGGCTAAGGAAAGGACTTAAGAAATGAGATAGGACAGGATTAGGGACAGTAGGCTGTAAAAAAGGAGTGACTGGTTTATGAGAGTTTATGACTACATCTGTCTGCTTCTGGCCATGCTCCTCCATTGCCTGTAGTACCTACTTTCTTGTCATTGAGTTAGTTAATTGCTGGATTAATGAGTTAGGTAAGTTCACTAGGGAATTTCATGTGCATTGGAGCAGGTAGAATTGAAGAAGGGAGATTGTGCTGCAGTTTTTCTCCCACTTTGGTACCAGTGCATTGTTAATGTGGCCCACAGAAGCACACATTCAAGATTATCACAAGAAAATGGAAAAACATCCTTCAGAAACAAAAAATAAGGTTGGTCAGTGTAGCAGATGTCACTCCAATGCCCTGTGTACTCTCTCTGTTTTTTATTCTTTTGTTTTGGTCTTACTTTTGTTCTGCTTGAAGCATTTGTTTAAATTTGTTTTAAATATTTCTCAAAATATTCTGTTGAAGTAGATGCTGCAGTGTGAAATCAGAATTCTGAAGTCTGATGAACAAGACTGCAGAAGATGTGGGACCTGGATTTGGTGAAGGCTTAAGCTTAAGGGATGAAAACTCTAGTTCAATAAACAATCAGGAAGAGAGGAGAATCCCCAAGTTAAAAAAATGAAAACCTCAGCACTACTTTTCTTAATGTTTGCTTCTTAGAATGCAGCCTACTTCCTCCCAAGACACAGTCCATTCTCTGAATGAAACCATATTTGGAACTTTGAAAAGTTAAAAAAAAAAAAAATAGTTTAATCCTTTTTTTCTTCCAGCACAGAGAATCTAGGAGGCATGTGTTGCCATAGCTCTGCCACCTGAAGGGCTGTTTGCTCAGCCACTGTGTGGAGCACATTCTGGAGCTCTAATTCACCGGTGAGACAAAGGGTGACTGGCTAGAGAATAGCCAAATCCTCCCAAGGTCTCAGGCTCATTACTATGGGAACTCTATCAAGGCTGCAAGCTAGCATGGAATATTGACAGCATGAAAGGTTGATGAGCATGCCTGCGTTTTGGCAAATTAGATTTGCTATCTCATCCTATCTAATAGACCATTTAGAGGTCTGCCCCTGAGACGCATCTCTTTAGCTGAGCATCTACCATCTTGTAATGTTTTTATCTTCAGTCTGAATGACCACAGCCTTATGAATATGCTTCTCTGTACTTTAATTTTCTTGTTGCTGGAAAAAAGCTTCTGGGTGGACATGCAGTTGCTAAGAAAAGGCAAACAAGGAGCTGCATTGAAATGTACTCTTGAACAAATCCATCAATTTATCTTTATATGTACACCAACAGACTTATTTTCTATATGTACACACATTTATATACACAGACACAGACACACACACATAAAAACACATTCTCCCAACTGGGTTGATGTGTACAGCATTGCAAAATAGATCTGCCATCATCCCTGACAGGCTGCTGGAAATGGAGTTGATTGAATATGACTCAGACCCTCAGTCTCATTGTCCAATTCATCAGTGAATGCACTGCAGGCTCATTGATTATATGTAAGACCAGCAGGAATGCTTGGCTTGCTTCATGGGGCTGCCTGTATTGAGCCATTATAAACACTCTCTTCTCTGCTGTGTGCATGTAAATAAGTTCAGGTCACTTAAAATTGACAACTTAGACACAATTTTTATGAATTAAAAAAAAAAGAGAAATGCAGGGAGTTCTTTTTGTAAAGAAGTTAGTTTCAGAGAGAATTGAGTCCACAGACTAATAATTTAAATATTATGTTAGTATTTTGAAATAAATTTCTGACTGGTAAGTATTCCAGATGCAGTACTTAATTTTTTTTTTGCCTTTTTCAGTATGAGTGACAGTGAGTGTGCCTGCATGTGGGGTAGAAATTAACAAAATATTGTAAATGAAAATGCTTTTCCACAGGTAGCATGATTGTATACCACAAAATAACAATCTGGAAATAAATGTCTTCTAATAATTATGCACATGGTTATAGGTAAACTTCATTTTCCCCATAGTAAGCTGAAATGTTGCTGTTCTATGCCTGTGTTGTGCCTGTTCTTGGGAAAAGAAAATCACTTTTACCTGGAAACAGTAGATGTCATTGCACCTTGTATTTCTGTGTCCTTGTGTCTCTGGAGATGAGGAGTGGAATGGGCTTACTCATGTCCCTTACTCAGGGAAGAATGACAGAAGCACTTTTTTTGGCTGCTGTTGATCCCACAGGCTCTATCTATTCATTGTGTTATATGATCCACTGGCAAAATATACAGGCAAAAAAAAAAAGTTTTACAGTGTGGTCTTGCTGCTTTCAGACAGGGCCCCTGGGAAGATGGCACACCTGTATGAGCAGCTACAGCACCCAAATGTTAGGGGTCTGGTAGGTTTTGTTGGGTTTGTTTGATTTGTTTGATGTTTTTTTCTTTTTTTTTTCCTTTTTGTTTTTTGTCTTAAAGACATTTTATGCAGTGATGTGCCTTTCCTTCTGTAGTCAGGAATTTTTTCCAGTCCTCCAGTCATCAGAAAATACCGTGTGAAGTCTTTGTCAGTGGAGACAAGAGAGTATGTAATGAAACAGTGTTAACAAACCCCCTTATCATTGGCATCCTAGTTTTGGGAAAAAGAGATGGAATGTCAAGGAACATCTTTTTCACATCCACAAATATAAAATATGTCAAAATTTTTGTTTGCTAAGCACTGAAAACATTGCAGAGTGCACTTGCAGTTATATAGTGTGATAGACAACTTTTAATGCTGACATGTTTTTACTAACAAGATTTATTGAGGAGGGGATTTGTAGCCAAAATATTTCAGCTACTTGTGCTGCTTAGGGATCCAGAAGCTCCAGTGGGAAGGAGGAGACCAGAGATGCTGTAAGGGCAGCCTGAAATTACCAAAGAAGTTACACACATCTTGAAACACAGTGTGCAATTGCTGCTTGCGCTGATCTCATTAGTTTGTTTACATATCCTGATTTTGCTCTCTCCCCGACCAACTGCCTGTAGCTTGTGTTTCCTGAGTGTTCGTTTCAGTGCTGCTTACACAGGGAGAACAAACAACGCAGGCAGCCAGCAGAGTTTGCAGAGCGCCCTGTGCACGCCTCAGTCTCATGCTGCCCAGAGTCAGGCTCTGAAAAAGTCAACTGCCTCTCCACTTCTGTTTGGATTTCAGTGCCAAGACATTAGTGCTGGGATACCCAGTTTTCCACCAATCTCTGCTGCTTAGAGTGTTTGTTTTTTCATGATTTTTAAAAGGAGTGTTCATGCTGACTGATAGGACTCTGTATGTTGTCTTGTTAGTTCAGTAGCTCAAATATCATATTTAGGTGCAGAATCTTCAAGTTAGTGAACCCATGAATCTAGATGAAAGTTTCTATTCTGAGTTTAATTGATCTAAACCCATGAAAGTTCTCACAAAATACTTCTTGTCCACTTTGTGTTTTATTCAAGCCAGTGGGGAAGGGGGGGGGGGATGGGAAATCAAACACCTACTATCCTTAATATTCAATGGGTTAGATAAAGACTGCTTTTACTAGAAAAAAAAATGGATCTCTATTCATGATGATGTGTGTGGTTTGCCACATTCGTAGTTTTTTACCCTATGTATTTCTTGGGATTTACATGTATGTGATCCTTTCAGGAAGGCCAAGTGCCTTAGTGAAGCCATATATTGGTAGCTTCTGCAGGTTAAATCACATGTTGTATATCCAAGAATTTCCTCTCATCTGTTAATGTGCACTATTCTGGACTATTGTCTTACTGCCACAGAAGTTAGAACCTGAGGTGACAGGCTTCATTGTTATGCTTTTTTGCAGTTGTTATTTTTATTTATCATTATTCTTAAGCTGCTGTTTGTCTGAATTTTGTTGATTGCTTTTGTTCTGTTCAAATATTATTAAACTTATACAGTGTGAACCATTTGGAAATTGACCAAACACAAGATTCTAAATGCTGCAAATAGACAATTCTACACAATCTTCATTCTCCAGAATTTACAATGTCAAAAATGCCAATTTCTCTTACTTAAATTGGAAAGATGGGTGGAGCTTTTACAGGCTTTGGGAAATGCCAAAGAAAGTGCTGAATATCCATGCATTTAACAGAGGTGAACCCAAATTTCAGACACTTTGAGATTCCTTTGTTAAATGAAGAGCATTAAATGCAGCGCTCCATAGAGAGGAGAAGCTGTGTAATTGAGCGCATTGAACTGTTTGGCCTGGGCAGTGGGGATGCCTCCAGAGTGGCCCAGAGCAGAGTCTTCAGGAAGCAAGCTGTTGTCATGGCTTCAGATTCCTCCCTAATGTTCAGTTCACAATAGCAGAAGGATTAAGCATTTCAAGGAAGGGCTTGAAACTGAGTTTGTGGTGAGATGGAGAAAGGGGGCTCAGAAAAATCTGTGCTGGCTGTTTTCCAGCAGGGGATATACATAATGGCAAATGATGTCACGTAGTTGAGAATGCAGAAGAATTCTTTAAACAGCAAAAAAGCCGGGCACTTGCTGAAAACCAGAAAGAGATAGGTGGTGTGAAAATATGTGTGTATGTACATGCATGCATGTTTGTAACATTTCTGGCTTGCTGGTTTCCAAAACCCCTTTTACACAGTCAGTGACTATGGCAGCAGTGTGAAATGGGCAGAAATGGATGAATTGTGTTTAGCCTTTGCTTACTGCAAGCTTTTCATTACTGTATGGTAGGTTACTTCAGCAGAAATGTGGTTCAGTTAAAAAACTGACATTAAACAAAGCCAGATGTACTTAAGTAGCAAAATATCCAGAAGAAATGACTTAACTTACAAGCTATGTGTGGATTAATGTAACTCCCTGATCCTCCCCCTATCCAACATCTCCATCCTCAAAGAAAGTCAAAATCAAAACAAAACAGAGGAGGGGAAAAAATCCCAAACCCATAAAACCTAAGACTCACAGCCAAGCCAATCACCGTAAGGCAATTTGCTAATGGTTTTGGCAGAAATGATCCTGTTCAGCTTGTCCTCCTGCCATGCTAGAAAGTTAGCATTTATCCATATGTGAAATGTTTTATTTAATCTAACAATATTTGAATTTGTTTCCTTCTTTTCCCTGAAGTATGGGGGGGGGGGGGGGGAATCTTAATTTCACTGTTGTAACAAAGAAAAATAAATAGTTACTTGAAAGGCAACACACTGGTTTTAGTTTAGAGAAACCCATTGTTATCTCAAGACTTAGGAGCACTACTTAGAAGCAGCTGGATTGTTTCCCAGCTCTCAAAATATATTTCACATCTTGTGTATTATGTTTTTACTGTGAAAACATATGAAACTTTCTCAGAAAAATTTACTTGGAGCAGTAAATGGGAAAAAGTCACAGATAGTAGCAGTGATAAGGGAAACTGGGTTGCTATTCTGTATCTTTCTGCTGTAAAAAAGAAGAGAAATTGCAAAATTTACTGTCAGTTTTACTGTCAGAAGTGTTTATACACAGGTGTGTCACAATTCTTGTTGTGAGGAATTGTTCAAATTACATTTGGGCAGTGGAGAATGTGACCTCTGTTGTAACTCATTAGGCCTGCAGAGAACTACGAGTACATTTAATATCCGGAGCTTGACATGATGGCTCCCAGATGCTCAGAGGAGAAAGCCCCTCAGATGATGATACAAAGAAAGAATGGAACCCTAAAAACTGGTTTTTGTTTGGGATTTATTTTATTTTATTAACGGTTTAAAGCTGTAATTTATTTCAGTTAATTTAATTACACATCAGGAAAATTTGCTCCATATACTTGTGTGTCTCAAGAGGCTCCAACAAGTATACTGGACTTATTCAAGGGGGAAAGGGCTGGAATTCAAACCTATTTTTGCAAATCTAATTGGTTGTAGTCTTCTGCTGACAGAAGTAAATGGTTCTTTAGTACATAGGTATTCCAGTAAGTTCAATTATTATTCTTACTTCTGATGCTTAATTGGCTCTCCTTAGGTTAGTCAGAAGGGGAAAAAAGCTGCTAATTGGAATCTTCTGGGAATATTTTTCTGTGCATTTTTCCACTCCTATTGGAGTCTATTGCTTTCTTTCATATTCTATGTACTCCTATGTTGGGCATACATGTACCACTGGAAGATGATACCTCTCTAGTAGGAATAAAATTGGTACAGTAACTCAGAGATCTTATTTTATTAAACCTGTTACAGGAGGTACCAGCCATGTGCAAAGAAGTAATATGGGAAAACTCTTGTAATGCTGCATCAGAGGCGAGGAGAGGACTACAGTGATGCAGAAAATCACTGAAATAGGTGCAGTTGTATCATTTGATTGGTCTCTAGTCACTTCTTGTATGTCCTCCACTCAGACTGCATTTCTCTACAGTCTCATTGCTTTTCATGTACGTGTTCATTTGAGAAAAGGAAAGCTTGAATAGGAAGAACTGCTGGTGCTAGTCTTCTTTTGGCAAAACTAAATAAATTAGCAAGTCCATACTGTTCCTTCTAAATGTTTTTGAGGACTCTGGTGTTAGCAGCTGGGTTATTGCTGTTACAACGTATCTCTGTAAATTCATTTGAAGGCACTAATTAAGACAAAAAAATATAATTTGTCTGTGTGATCACCAAGGCAAAGGGAGGGAGATTGCAAATATGAGAATGCATTATTTAAATGAGAAAAAAAAAGTAGTGACCGTTTAAAATATTGTGATCCCTGCTGTGTCTCATTTCCTAAAGCCAGAATATTTTGTCTGCTCTAACATCTGTTTTTATTGTTTCTTTTTGCTCAATACAGAGATACTGTAGCTGCTTTTGATTTCTTGCAAGTATTGGTGGGCATTTTTAAATTATCATTCGAGTTACTGTTTAGAATCAGCAATGTTGCTTTCTTGGTATCGGTTTGAATGAGGAAATACAAACCTCTGATTTTTCTTTTATAATATGTCCATAACATTTGATTTTCAAGTTTAATGTGATGAAGGAGATCAGCTTCAAAGGATTTAATGTATTTTATGACTTTCTAGTTAGCATATACAAGAGAATAGTAAAGATGGTCAGAACCTGAAGTTTGGGTATTTATTTTTATTCTATGACAAAGGAGAGGCAAAAGCTTCTGTTCATTTTTTAAATTAAGAACTAAGATGTGGTGTACTTCCATTCCTATAACTTCTGGTTTTTATGTTGAAGGTGTTGTTACAGAACTACAATGCATGTATGATGTTTGTGTAAGATGGGGAGTTTGTCTTGGACTGCCAAAGCCATAAACATCTCACTAAGCAAAGGGAATTTTGAAACAAGTTTCCTTCCACAGAACTCCGTGCATCTCTCCTTTGCCTCTGTTTTGCTATCTCCTAATTTCTGTTCACTGGTATTGTCCCTGTTTTGCAGCAGAATCCCTCCTTCAGTGTGCATCCAGATTTGAGGGACAGTTTTAAAGACTACTAAGTGTGAAAAATAGTAGCAGTAGTGGAAAGGGAAAAGGAAGGTGCTATCAGGCCATTATCTTGCATGTCAAACTCCCTCTAGTCCTTGTGTTTTCAGCCCCACCTAATTTCTGAACATGGATTATCTAAGCAGTTTTTTGAACAGGAGCCTTGCTTTATAGAAGTGAGCTATTGGAGGTGTGGGTCTTATCACTGATAATGGAGAGCCTGCAATAAATTTTAAGACAGATGGGGAAATTATAAAATTAACCATAGTTTTTGTTTGCTCTTCACAGTGAGGTTTTACCACTTGCTGAAAGATTTTCTGTTTCAAGGGTGTAATAACAATGTCACTATGGTTTTTGCAAAAGTAATATTTAACGGATTTGGTGGAACAGAGAAAGTGGTTCTAAGAACAATGAACACAACAAAAAATGTATGTTTTCTTACTCTATTTTAAGGAAGTACGCTGTGCCCAAATTTATTTTTTCTTTCCTCTGTGAAGCACTGTGGTACAAACGAAAGCATTCCAGATTTCCAGTTGTACTCAATGATCCTTGTGTGGGTCTCTCCCAGCCTGAAGTATTCTATGATTCTATAATGGCAATGTCAAGCTTAGTTCATGTTGTGGTGTCTGAGAACTCAGCAATAATTTATGGTTATGAATTTCCATCCTATTTAATCCAAAATTATACTTGCTAGAGGGAGTTGAAACACCACCTATGCCAAACAGAACAGAAGAGATGGCTACCCTTTTACTCTTCTATAGGTTTTCTGTGTCTGCTGTGTCAGGAACTACTCGCAGTTAACTTCTGTTTACTAGCCAGAGAGCTGTTTATAAATGTGAACAAATAAAAGTCCTGATATTCTGGTCTCAGGTAGATGGGATAAGGTAAGGACTAGTACAAAAAGAAATGCACTGTCAGTTGACACTACATGCCTCGAGTGCTACAGTAGGCAGAGCAAGTCACAGGATTTGTAAAACAAAAGAAAAATCTTTTTAGAAATGTATAGTTTACCTCTCAATGCATGTATGTGCTGTGAATGATACAAAAGACTGGCTGAGTAAAAAGTATTTCTTTGATGTTACACAAATGTTTGTTGTTAAGAGAGGCTTAAAAGACTTAAATTTCCTTGAACTGTGCTTTACTTATGCTTCTATTGGTTCTTCAGTATGTGTGAGGAGGTGTTTTATTGTGACTGTCCTCTGTAAGAGGTGTGTTTTGCACTGAATGACATCTGTAACTTGATCTAGCTGTCTGGCAGTTTAAAGCATGAAAATACTGCACAACTTAAAACAAGCAAAAAATATCCTATTGATTTGGACCATTAGAAAATTATATGGATGGACCTCATGAGCTGACATATTAGAAACCTGTTAGAGGTCAGACTTCCAAGTCAGTATATTAAAATTCTGAGCATCAAACTAAATAATCTGGTTTGGGTTAGATCAAATTTATTAGTAGGAAGAGAAGTTAATTGGCTTTTCAAGCTGGAATTTCTTTCTTGCATATAAGTGTTGGCTGTTCTGGTTGCTAACTAAAACTTTTTGTACAGATGCTCTGTTTACAGCCTGAAAGGGGCCTCTCTTTCTTTTCTGCTCTTTTTGAGGCAAAAGAATGGTCAGTTGCTATGCTCTCCTCATTCTATTTTCTAAGCAGCATGATTTTAGTTTTTAAAGCATTAAAATCCATGCCAAAGACCAAAGACCTGTCGCCGTCTTTTCTTTGTGGCAGAGGTAACAGGTAACATGCCTTTCTTTTCCATCCTCAGCCATTCTGGACTTTGGTGTTTATGTATTCTTGTAGAGGGATCTATATAACTAGCAGATGTGAGGTTTGAGAGGTTTCTTAACAAGTTTTGTGACTTTTGTCTCTCCCCCCTTTTCTCTGGGGCAGAGAAAGGCAGCACTCGGTTCTGGCCTTTGAAGCTGTGCTGGCCCAGAGACTGTACCAGGGCACAGCACCCCCCACCCTTGCATGGTTATTTAAACCACATTGTGGGTATGAAAGTCTACTATAGAAATGATGGCAAGGCCAGCTCAGTGCTCTTCAACAGAAGAGCAAAAGAATAATATGGAATATAAGAAGCTTGAGCATCATTTAATTAAAAAGGAGGAAAAGTTTTCCGGAAATGTAAAAGAACGTGATGCTGCAATGCTGTAGCCCCATGTGTTCCTTCAGAAAATAATGGTGTGGCCTGCAAAGAATTACCTCAGCACAGAGCAGTAATGTGCAGTTGTGCATTGTCCATGTCCTGTACGAAACAGCTCCTCCCTGAAGTCCCAGATGGTTCCGTGAGGAGCCCCTGGCGCTGCCGCAGGAGGGGCTGGTGAGAGGGGCTGGCGTGAGGGGCTGCGGCAGCCGCCATCACCTGTGGCACGGGCCGCGTGCCATGGCCTGGCCTCGGGCTCAGGGACCTCCCCAAGGTCTTCACAAAATAACTGTGATGCAAGCTTCTCCCCAGTCCTGAGCCACCCTGACACCTGCCATCATATTCTCTTTTGCCACACAGCCATCAGAAATGGAGTATCCTTCTGAAAATAACTCTGAGGGCAACCATGGTGGGAGTTATTCTGCCGTGTGGTGATGGAGTCGCGCATCCTAGGCCTCTGATGCTTTTACAAACTTATACAGGCTTACAAGAGGGATTTTTCTTTTTCTGTTTTGCAGTAGTGTTACAGGGTGACTGCAAAGCCACTAGTATTTAGATTAGATATGTTGAGAGATGTAGATGGACCTGGGAAGCACCAAATGAGTGCAATCAAATGTGTTTTGTGACAGAAGGAAAAGTGTAAGTTTTATTTGTGACACAGATCACTCTGTTCAGAAGCTCAGTAAAAGGTGTCATTTGTGTTGCTATGTTGTGGCAGGTTAGTTCAGAGGACCATGAAGGAATATAAATACAGAGCCTTATGTCAAGCAAAGTTTAGGAATGGAAGAATATTTTTTATGGTCCTTTATTTTTTGGTTTTTTATTTGTACAACAGCAAGCAGCACGGTTTGTTTCAGATTACAGATAAGTAAATAAAGATAAGACTTATTTTAAAATGGTTATAGAGGAGTAATATATGCAGTACTAAAATACAACACCATGTACTTCAGATGTTTAAAATTGCTGATATTTTGTAGTTGATAGCAGCAGTACAACCAGGCCTACAGGCTTTCTTTCTGCCTTGTCACTGACAACTGTGATAAGATACCCTCTGCTTTGCTTCCTGAGATTTAATTCAGAGGCTGGGAGTCCTGTTTACCTCTTTTGATATCACAGTTTCTTGCTTTATAAGGGCAAAAAGAATTAAATGAGTAAGATCTGTCTCTTCTTTCAGGCTGGATTTGAGTTCTCAGAAGGTACTAATATCCCTTCAGTGTAATAGACTTCCTTTTAGTATCACTAAACTTTCTACACTATGAGACTGATAAAGAATTCTAGAATCAAATCTTATGTAGTGTAGGAATGCAAGCATATACTTGCAATGACATTCAGATATGTTGAGGTCTTCTATACTTCCCTTTTTTTTCTGCTCCTTATTATGTTGCTGCCTTATTCTCCTATTATATTGGAAATCAACTTATCCTGGGTCAAAGTACCATAAAAATGTTTATCACATGTTGTATTTTAATGAAAATAATAAACATAAACTGTTTTGCATTTGCAAAATATTTCTTGCAAAAGAGATGCTGAATTTAAACAGAGTACATTGGCAAAGCCAGCACTCCAGGCAGGAGTAGCTAGGCAGGCAGGAATAACATGGTATGCCTGGGAAACACCCACATCTAACTTCTATTTCTGCTTGCTTCATTAGGCTCTGAAAGTCTGACTTTAATTTTATTTTGTTTTTCCACAAACATCAGTACTTTAGATTTTCTCTACGTGAAATGGAAAAAATGTGTTAGGAAAAATGAGGAGTAGCACAAGGATAATTGAGCATAGCATAAGACAGCTTTCATTTATCCCAGCAGCTGGACCTGAGTGCTCTGGCAGGTAATGTATTCTTGAGGAATCCCTAAAAACAGGTTGAGATTTTATACTTTTCTTAAGGAGAAAAGAAATAGAGAAAAAACATTCTTGTTTTGGGATGTATCTCAGTAATTTTACATAGCATCTGCACGATGTTTTATGTTATAATCCTTTCACTTTAATGAGAGTGTAATTTAGCATTAAAATACTCTCATATGCTTAAAAGAATTCTATGACTTCCAGTAATGTAAAGCATATGTAATCTAGTGAGAAAATCTGATCATGTTTTGGCAAAGGCTGCAGGGTTACTATTCACTAAGTAACAAAATCTGAGTTTGATGTCAAGTTTCACACAAAGTTAAACACATTTCTGTGGAATAATGGGGAGAATATTCATTCACCTGTAGAATGCCTTTTGCAGTTTTATACCTTGTACACAGAAACCAGGTAATTTGCTCAGTTCCAAATTTGGTTTGATCTTTTATTTCCAGTGAATAAGAATCCATGAAAAATAGGAACATGGGGGTATTTGAAGCTTGTGACTGGGGAAGACACAGCACATTGATTTTACAGGCATATAGACTGTGATGATTTTTGCTTTCAAGTAAGTATTCCTACCCTTATAAAACTAACTGGGGGGAGGTAACTATAGATGGTATAGTGTTTTTTTTCTTAAACCTTAATGATTTAGGACAGTAATGAGTCAGTTGGAGGGGATCAAAATATGTCCATTTTACAGAAATATCCAATGTTTACAAGAGAATTAACACTGAGAAATACCTGTCTGCAGTGCCTCAGCATATAATCTGTTTTGCACTTTGCAACTCAGAAGATAATTCACTAAGTCAGAATTCTACTACTGTGGCTGATTACTTCTAAAGCACTAAGCAAGCTTAATTATTTGCATAAATTCAAATCTAACTGTTCTTCTTATCTAGGGATTTCAAAGTTTTTTTTTTGCATTGGTAGCATTTAAACTGTGTGTGGCTATACTCTAAAGTCCTTTATAACTCTCTGTGGCACTTCAAAATCTCTTTATCATACCAAGATTAAACTCAAGACCTGTCTGTGTTTCCAGTACATTTGTAAGTTTTCTATTTTTTATGTTTCAGCTGAATTCAGGCTGCTTCACAACCATAACCTTGACTTGCTGACAGTGGCACAAATGCCACGAGTAGTACCAGGACTTCATAATCTTTATATAACTTTATATGATTATTATCTTTATATGATTGTCTGTAGTTTTTGCTTTACATATCTTCCCTCAGCCTCCTATAACAGAATGATTTTAGTCCAATGTGTGTGTAGCACAGTTATTTCTGTCTGGTATGAAAATTGTGATAGGAAAGATATTATCTGCTATTTATTCATGTTTAAGTATATGAGTCCTTAGAACACTGATTTGAACCAAATAGCCCAGAAAGGAGGTGGGTAAAGTCAGTTGGGGACATGTTTGATCTGCACATGAACCCAGGCAGTGATTTCCTGGCACTTAGTACAGCTCAGACACCATGAACTTGGTTAAACAAAGAGGTGAGGTACCTGACAAGCAGGTTTTGAACAGAACAGGCTCATTCATGTGGATGCTGAGGGTTGTGCATCTCTCCTGACCCTATAGCTCCCTAGAGTGGTGTTACTCTGACTGAAAACTTTGCCATGGTTCTACTTATCAACTAGTATGTGTGTATGTGTATATATGGTAGTCTCCTGAACTTTCAGGTTTGTTTGGTTTCTCTTAAGCCCTTTTTCCAAAGTTTTAGGACTGTAAAGTCTGATATTTAAGCCTGGAAAACAATAAACCAAAAAGCCCCAAGTGTATGTGTGCAATTTCTTGAAAGGGAGATGCATGTTTACCCTGTGGTTACCAGGTAACTGTAGCAGAGCAGCACTGAGATGGAGCTGACCCTCTCTGCCTCCTGGCAGTTGTGCTGTTTCCAGATCCCAGTTTTATGGCCAGCTATCTTCATGTGCAAACTGAAAGTGTGGTTATGCTTGTTTGACCAGAAGTCATCCCTTAGCTTGAGGACGGTGTGATACTGTCCTGCATATGAAAGTGGGCAACAGAGCAGAGAGAAAGGTAGTGCTTCAAGCAGTCCCTTCCTCTCTGCCAAAACAGGTAAATACAGGACATCTGGATTAGTCAGGGGAAAGCAGTAAAATATTGCTTTGTGACAGCAAAGTGGTGTTTAGTTTGTCGTTAATTCTCTGTGCATAAAGCCAAGTCAGCTCAATGGCTTCAGTTCAAAAGCCTGGCAGGAATTTAGTCCTGGTTTATGTGATTGGCCCTCTCTAATATCATTCAGGTAAGGCTGCTGATAAGGATAACTCTTTTAATTGCTCATTCTCTGACATCAGTATAAATCTGCCATTCAGCTAAGCTAAGGACATGAACATAGTATGCTTGTCTTGAGCAAGACAAAAGTGTGTGGTAGGTCTATGCCAAACTATATACTTCTCTTTCAACCACCTGGAACATATATTAAACATGAATTGCCCAGGAAAGAAAAGGTATAAAAACATAAAAAATTTAAAATCATACAATTTTGATCTTGTCTTTTAGGAGTGGGGTATACCTGCAAGGTGTCAAGAAGCTTAAGATGTGAAACTGTGCAATAGGTGGCACATTCTTTTTTCTTGAGGGCAATAAGAAAAGTCAAGTCCTCCCCTCCAACAACAACAACAAAAAAAAAAAGAAAACCCAAACCAAGCATAGCAAACCCCAAAAATAAACAAAATTAATTTTGGGGACTTGCCCATGACCTCTTGACTTCCTAAGTAAAATTAATACTTTTAGAAACTAATGAAGAATATTTGAAGATGTACTTCAAGATTTTAAATATTAGTGTACTTCTAAAATTTCTATTGTCAATATAGTTGTAGAAACCTGATTATACATAAAATTTTATCCTTATAACTTATGTTAAATAATCAATCTGGTTCTCTTTGTATTAGTTTGCCTTCAAAGAGTTATACAATAAATGCATAATTAGTGAAATAATGCTGTTAATTAGACCTGGGCTGGTATTGTGACTATGAAAAAGGTACTTTGGGCAAGAAAAATCTTTCATTTAAATGTCCTAGGAAATGTTTATATCTAGCCAAATTCCTGGCAACATATGTTTTGGTATTTTAGTTAAAAAAAGCCCTCTTGAACTGCTCAGTCAGACATCACTTGAGCCTTATGTTTGATGAAAATTCAAGTTTTCTCCAGATGTTAAAATTCTATGTATTTAGAGTGTAATTGATGCTGAAGTTTTTCAAGCTGGGCTTATTCTACAGAGTTGAGGCATTTTGATGAAAGTTCCTGCACTTGTCATATTTAGGCTGAAGTTGTTGAAATTATTTTGTGCAGAAAATTCATGGAAGAGCTTTGCAGAAATGTAGAATTCTGCAGAAATTATTTTCAAATGTGACTGTCACAATCATTGCAGCTCTTTTTAAATCTACAGGGTACTGCTGAAGAAGGACAGAACTGTGGAAATGTCACCATGGCTGTTGGGTGCCTTGAGCTGAGGCCCGTTGGCTCCTGGTTGTTTTGGTTAACAAGGCAGAAGTTCCACAGCAACCTTTCTTACTCACAATGAAATGCTCCAGGAGATGGAATGCTGCATTGTGAAAACCAGCAAATATGAAAACCATTTGTGAAAGAACTCTGCAGAAGGTATGACTTTTCTCTTCTATGGCTGGTTTTGCTCTCCTGAACACAGTATGATACACTGGTAATGCTCTTGCTAATTGCCAGTTGAGCAGGAAGTCTTCTTAGAAAATGGGAGGAAAGGAAAAAAAGCAAAGACCAAGTATGTTTTCTTTACAAATCATGTAATCTGTTGTGAGGTAGAAGCTCATGTGAGTCCTTTAGATGGCTGACATAAAATGGTAGCATTTCTAGAAATGCTAGAGTTCTTTTTCTATTGACTTTCCCCTCTCTTTCTTTTTAACCACAATTCTTTCAAATAAATTTTCTGTTAAGAGTTGACATTTCTCCTCTGCTTGATTTCAGTTCCTGGTAGTTTACCGTGTGATCTCATAGCTGCAGGTGAATAAGCTTTAAAAATGTTACTTTGCCTTTAACTTAGGATTCTGTCTTTCAAAAGTTCCATTAAGTTCTAATTTAGAAGAAGAAAAACACATGGGGGAGGAGAACTAAGCAAAAGTCTCTATAAAAACACTGTTGGAAGTTCCAAAAGGCAGCTGAGCAAGCTCCTAGTTTTTATTGCTAGCGCATAGCACACATTTTTGAAGAAAGCAAATAATCAGATATTGTGCATGGGACTCAGTGAGCTGTAGAAAAGATGGCATTCTACCATGCATTGCAGGCTGTGATGCACAAAGAGCTCTCCAAGGGTGGGGGAGTAGGCAAATATGGTTGGTGCCTGTGACCCTGCTGAGGAGGAGGCATGTAACCTGCTAAGGACATTTAGTTACTTCTTGTGTACAACAGCTATCTCCTAATTCCTTAACTTTAGGGTCAGGAGGCATTTATGATATTTAATAAGATCAATAATGCTTCTTTTTCTCCCTAAACCATTGATAAATTGTTCAAAAAAAACCTTTGAAACATTGTGATGAAGAATTTTGTCATTGCTTCCATTGCTTGTAGGTATTAAGCTGGGTGTTGATGATTGAATTCAAACAGACTGAATCAAAACCAGTGTTTTGGAGAGTTATTTTTAGACTGTGCAATTGCATTAATTGAGTTTTCCAAGTGGTTCTGGAGCATCTGTATGTGTAGGAATAGATATCAGTATCCAAAGTAACTTGGAAGCAGGAGACCTTCTTAAACTAGATAAATATGCTGTGGAATTTTACAGCTTCATTGCTCATAAAAGTAGTCCCTGTTTATCTCCTTGGACTTATTGATGTTGGTACTGAAATGTGTCCAGGACTGGACCTTCAGCAGAGTAATTTTGTGTTTTCGAATGCCAAGTGTTACTCTTTTAATAGACCCTCCTCAAGAAAAGTTCTGCCGGTCTGTTCTAATATGTTTCTGGTTTGATTTTACACTTGTGATGCCAGTGTAGATTAAGTGTGTGATGCCAGGAAGATTGTCTTGTGAGTGAAGAGAGATTTTCCTGCTTCCCACCAATCCTGTTCTCTGAAGCACTATGGGAGGCTACCTGTTTTCATTTACATCTCTTGATCACAGAGGCAATCACCAGCTGCAGACATAGTTCACAGAAAACATGAATGGCATCCATCTAAGACAGGAGTTAATGATTTTTTTTTTCTTGCTGTCAATATTATTCTGTGCTTCAAACATAGCAACTTATGGTACTTATTAATGCTCAGTGCCTCACAGAAGGCTTTGTCTTCCATCTTCACAATTTTTGCAGATGAGCAGAACAAACCAAAGCCTTGGTTGTAGTTCTTGTCAAAACAACTCTGTATCTCTGCATTCAGTATATTTTCAAGTTATGTAATATAACAAAACAGTAGAGAAGACAAGCATGAATCTGTACTGTGAGGGATAAGACATGGAAGTGGGAGCTAGAGATGGAAATTATTTCTGACTGTGCCATGGGTCTTGTGTAATCCTGGGCAAATCACCTGGCTCTCACACAGAATAGAGACTTAAATTTGTAGGTGAATAGTTTTTGAAGCCTAGTAAATAATCCCATTATGCCTCTGTTTGCCATTTTGTGAAATGGAAATAAGAGTATTCCTTGTGCCGGTCAGATGGTTGGAATACTCTTGTGATAGGCCTTATGGAAATGTCTATGTGCAGTCTTTAAAATGAAAAGTACTCCTTTTGGAAATAAAGAACTGCAAAATTAGTCTCTATCTACCTTAAGCTTTATTCCCACTTCTTTCTTTTATTTTTCTTTCTTTCTCTTTTCCTTTTTTTTTTCCCTCCTGCCTGGTTTCAGGGGCTCAGTGCTGCAATGAATGGAGCTTTCTAGGGAATGCAGCTGTTCAGTCCTAGAATTAATATGCAAATGCTCTTCTCTTACTGAAGCAGGGGAGGAAGATGGAACATAGCTGTATTTTCTCTAATCAGCATACTCCCTTTTTCATTTGGAACTACAACAAAGCTGACTGTCAACTACGCAAATAATGGAATATTTCTTTCTGCAGAAATAAACATTTTCATAAGCATACATTTCTTGAAAGCTTTTACTGACCAACCCAAACAATATTTTAGTTCAATGAAAAAATATATATTTAGAACTATTCACACACAAATCTTTCATGCTTTTTCAGTAAAATAAATAGAACAAACTAAATGCACTGACAGACTGCTAATTTCAGCTGCAGAAGCGTAATACAGAACTGCAAAATTACTACCACTGGATTTTTTTGCAAAACACAAATTCACATATTGGAACTATGTGTTTTGTAGAGGACCCATTCTGCCCTCAGATTTACAGGTGGGGGGGTCTCACAGAAACACCTCAAGTCTGATTTGTATGCCTGATTCCCCACAGGACAAAGAGTGTAGAAGTTCTACTCCAGAGAAATAATGAGATTTTACCATTTTCTCAGCACAAATGTAATTCAACAAGATATGACATGGTAAAAAATTCGACTGCTGTCTTTAATTAATCCACATAAATAGAAAATATTTTAGGAATTCAGATATCCAAGGCCACCAAGTCAGCTATGCAGAGGGGATCAGTGATTCCCGAAAGTTTTAGTAGAGTGGAAGAAAGGGTACAATGGTTGTTATGAAGAGGGCTTTTGATATTGCATAATATGAACATGGATTGAAAAATATGTACTCTGAAACTAGTCTGTGACAGGCCCTGTGTTCCTTTTTACTGCTGCCTAATTTAGTTTGTTCCCTTTTAGCTCAGCCAATGCATCTTTACATTTGACTGCAATTTCTTTGGACAGTTTGAGGTAACAGTAAAATAAAACTTGAGCAAGGAACACAGGACAGTGTTAAAGCTAAAAGCAAGATTCTAAAGTCAGAACCAAGAACATTAAATCAATAAAGCAAGCTATTGGAAAACAATGAAAGGATTGAGGCTGGAACTGCAGGGTGGACTGACCTAAGCCAACTTAATCAATAGCTTGGCTGCTGAGTTGGGAATAAACAGAACTACTTGTAGGTGAAAAAGAAAAATGTGACAATGGAACCTTAACTTCTAAGATACATCTAAGCCAAGTAACTTCTGCATTGAAGCAGTGCAATTTGGCAGTGTCTTAAATGGCTGAATGCCTTAGTGAATGTGATCTATGAGCTGTGTCTGGAACTGGTAAAACTGAAGGACAAAAATAGTCCAATAACAGACAAGACACCCCTCAGCTGAAGGGGTAGAAACACCTGATATTTCAATCAGGCATGAATTGAATTCTGTATGGCACTGTGTATGGCATGAATCGAATTCTATTAAAGGTGGCAAAAAAGTTTTATTAGTCTTAAAATTCTTGACTTCATTTATGTCCTTTTAGAAGTCTTTTACAAAAAAAAAAAGTCAGATGGTCACATATTAGGTGATTTACTCTTTTTCCTTGTGGAAGTGCTGTAAAAAGAAATAGGTGAGACATTGTGAAGAAAGAAAAGCAAAATAAATGAAATTGAAGATGCCTTACTGTAGGACAGTAAGATAAAATCTGAAGTAACTTTCTGAGCTGCCTTTCTGTTGTCATCATGATCATAATATCCCCTTTTTAATTTGCCCCCTAATTCTAACACAGGCAATTTTTGATTCACTTTTGTGATCTGTAAGCTGCTCTTACAAGATGTGGCTTATATGATGTCTGGTTACCGCTAGATGCCTGTTAAGTATGTGCTGGGCAGTTAACTTCAGCTTTGTTGGCAGATTCATTACATTCATTTACAAGTCCATGGGATTGTGGCCTATTTACACTCCAGGTAATTTTGGCACTGGTCACTGAAATAGAGTAAGCACACAAAAATTGATGGTCCTATTATCTCTCACAGAACAGAGAGCTATTAAAAAAACCCGAAACAAGCAAACCCCACCCCAACTCTTAAATCTGTGACTCTAAGTAGCATTTCCTTGAGAACCAGGCCCAACTGTGAGTAGGAAATCTGTCCACACAAGTGGTAGTTAGAGTTCATTTTCCTTTTTTTGGCGCTAAATCAAGAACTGCACAAAACTTCAGCTATCTGCAAAACTGTTAGCCAATCATGACCTTTCCCCAAACTCCCACCAGGTAGCCTCAAATGCAATCTCTAGTTTGTCTTCTGAAATTATAAAACTGCTCCTTTTTCACTTGGATAGCTTTTATATATTTCATCAACCTGGATACCTAATTTAAATTAAAATTGGTGATAGTGAGTGTGATAAGGCTTTGCCAGCTAAATCTTTAATGATACAGACATGCCATTTGTAATATCACTTAATGTTTAAGATGAAGGTCAGTGAAGCCCTTGGAAAAATCTTTCTTGGGGTCTCCTCTGTCTTCTCTCACTGCCTTACCTGTTCCCAGACAACCAGTTCTCTGTGCACCCAGAGCAGCAGTTGGCACCCAAATTACCTGTTAGACACACAATTAATCCAAAACAAATAAGTCTTTTTCTTTTCCTCTTTTTTTTTTCTTTTTCTTTTTTTTTTGAGGGAAGAAAGGGGATATGTGTGAAGTACTGGGGGAGAAAGAGGAGCACTAGCACTCAGGAGGACAAGAATGTGTTCAGCCCTTTCCCCTTCTTCACCCTTGTGGGAGTGAAACTCTTGTGCCTGATACGTAGCACAAGGCTGGGCTGGGACTGATCATTTTTTCTGATACCAAGCCAGACTAGTGGGGAGAATGTGGTGCTGCTCTCTAATATTTGAAGAAGTTGTCACTGGGACAAATTCTGCATTTTCTCAATTTCTGTGAACCTCAATAAAAATAACGATTTTAAATATGATTTTAAAACATGCTCAGAATGTGGATTTTTTTTCTATGGCATGCTAAGCATGCTTCCTCTGTGCTTGTTTCTCATTCTTCCAATCCCTTTATTTTCAAATATTTTGCTATTACATGTCAAATGCAGTCAAATAGTATTAGAGTTGTAGCTGAAGTTTGAAATGATACAGTTTTAGTTGGTATTTTTAACCAACTTAGCCTATATTTAATTCATGGTTGAGGCCTAGAATGTGGTATGTTTGAGAGGGATTGTCTTTCCTGAAGGCAGCAATCGTCTTCCATACTGTTTACTTCTACAGCTTCAAATCCTTCACATGTCAGTGATAGGTTGTTTGCTCACACTTGGAATATCTGAAACAGATGGTAGTAAATAAGTGCCAAATTAATTTTTCCACCAAAACCTTGTATTGAATTTAGAATCTTCATCAATCTCAACAGGGAATGCAATTTGTCTTTGCTAAGTTCTGCTTCCTTAACAAGCTGTCAGCCTTTGTTTCCTGGGTTTTCTCTGAAATAAATAGCAGAATATCAAAATACCATCAGATTCTCATCTTTACCACAGCTTCCTTACCTCCATCCTTTTGTGTTATCTTTCATGTGATGATGGAAATCCTGTATTTATTCACAAGTGCGGAGGTCCAGACAAGCTTCCAGACTTAGGGATACCTGAACCTCCAAATAAATCTTCATCACTGAAAAGAACTGTCAGAATCTTCTCATCAGGCATCTGCAGTTTCTGACACCATGGGGGTTTTTATATCTTTCATTGTAATACCTTGGTGCCTCATACTTTGAGGTGAATTGGTCAATGTCTGTGTCATAAGGTGAGGGTTTTTCATCTGTGTTTGCCAGATATAAACTGGAGGGACAGTTTGTCTTGATGCTTTGCTGTTCAAAGTTTTTAAGAGAAAACCTCATGAACATCTAACTCCAACCTTTCATTGCACTGACCATGTTTTCCCAAGCCTGGTTTGTAAATTCAGGATGTCTTCTGTTGTTTGTCCTGCTTACTGCTTACAGTGGTTTGTATGGAGTTTTACACTGAAATGTTCTGGGACAGCTTTTCACATGTGCACATATCTCTGTGTGTGTGTACATAAATATCTATAAAAATACACCTTTACATGCTTGTATACATTAATAATTCATAGCTGAATGATTTGTTGATTGGAGTTTGTCTCTCTGCTCGTTGTATTAGCGAAGTGGGGTCTCTGTGAAAAGATGCAGTGAAAGAGAGTAGTTTTATAAATCTTATAGAAACTTGTTTTCAACCCAAATACTTTGGCTCAAGCAAATTAAACTCTTTCAAGGGAAACCTAGATTATGTAATTTTTCGACAGATTTTCCTGTCCCTGTCAAAGACATGACTCAATTAAAGATGGATCTTCGGACCACACTATACAAATGTGGGCAAATGGAATTAAAGGCTTTTGAGCAGAATGAAATAAGTTATTTCACTATAGATTTGCTGTGGACATTTCCTGCCCTTTGCTTCTCTAGCCATGCAAATTACAGCATGAGAAATAGCTTCTAACCTTTTTTTATTATGTCACTTTTTTGCACCTGAAATTACATTGCAGAAATCCTATTCTGAACTCTGGTTTCCCAATGGAAAGCTTAGGTCATGCTAAGTAGCCTGGAGGGATGCATTTGCCTGATCAAATTTGATATATTCAATGTATCTTTCCTTGCTTCTTCCCTTCTCCTGGTACATCTATTCTACAAGCTTTAAGTCAGTAATCAACTTCAGCACCCACCCATTAGAGTGATTATTATTTTACAATATGTAACGTCTTACATTTGGACCTCACTGTTCCCTTTATGTAAACATAAGATGGGAAAAGATTAAATTTGTACCTTGAGTTAAACTGCACCATATATATGTAGGGAGACAGCTTTAGACTTGTGTTCCTTTGATAAATTAATGCCTGTTAAAATAGAAAAAAATCTTGTCATTGAAGCCACAAAATGTACAATTATGAATCATCAGAGGAAGTCAAATCTTTCATTTCCTTTTCTCTAGTGAAAAGAACTGTATACTGGAAAAAATCTTCTTATAAAGGAGGCAAAATAACAGTTTGGGAAAAAAATCTCAGATATTCTTTAGGGTATTTTAAAAATGCTTGAGGGTATTTTTGATTAAAAATGAAAATTAAAAAATCAGAATTGTCACAGATTAAAAAACATGTATCTGAAACCAAAAATAAAGTCTCAAGAAAATCAGATGAAAATTTTCATGGAATTTTTAAGAACTTCTCTTTGAGATCTCATCTGTTTTAATTCAGATATTGTGGAAATTTGGTAGTGGATTCAAAAGCTGTTGAGCTGGTGTAAAGGACCCATTGTATTGTGACATACCCTGATTAATCCCTTTTCCATAGAACATCATCTTAAAAATAAACAAGATAAAATATTTTGTTATTTTCTATAAGAAACATGAACATGAATAGTTTCATGGTTAAAACATATACATCTCAATCTTGTACAATTTCAGAGGTTAAATATTTCATAACCTAAAGTTTCTCATTCAATGAAAAACTATAAACCAAGCATCTGGAGAGACAAATATTTTATAATAAAATGAGGTCTTTTTGATGTGTTTCTGAAATTTAATTACAATTTTACTCAAATTTGGCAAATTTGACATTTAGCTGTGGAGAAATTGTTTTGGGGTTGATTTTTCTTATTGTTTTAAGATAAGCAAAATAATCTGACCATGTTATACACTTAGTGCTTTGTATTTTGCTAGCTTTTAAACCCTCATTCTATTTTGTGCTAAACAAAATTAAATGCCATTAAATAGCTCATTGAGTGAATGAGTAGGTTTTAGAATAAAAGTCTTTTTACATTATCCACTATTCCACAATGCCTCCTTTCCTATTTAAATTAAAATAAAAGTATTAAATTATAGAAAAAAAACCCCAACCTTGTCATCTCTTTCACTTATTTGTCTTCTTAACATGGTCTGCAAGAAAAATCTGTAACTTGCTTAATGAGGTATGCTCTTTCAGTCAGGTGAGAGAAAGTAATGTACTGGGAACTAGCCTAAATAAATCAAAACCTATCATACAGATGTTCAAAAATGTTTAGAAGCCTGAAAATGCAAATAAGCATTGGCTAAATTTTTTCTAAGTGCCTAAGTCAGATGCCTGACTCTCTCTAATTTAAGAGGGATTTAGCTGTCTAACCTGCCTAAGTGATTTTGAAAAATAACAAGCTGCCTATTTGCATCACTAGGTGCCTAAACACTTTTGGAAAATTTGTCCCTGAATGTTCATAATAAAGAAAAATGACACATCAAAATATGGAACTTTAGTTTCAAAGTAAGATTAGAACAGAGTTTCAGAGAAGTCCAAGCTGGTCTTACAAAAGCTTATGAGGGATGACTGTGGGTTCCTAAACTTTTGTAAGCCCCGGTCCATGAATAAACCTACCATCTTAGCCTAGATACCCCAAATGAATTTTGATATTGTCTGATTATGCCTAGCAGGCCAAGCTAGGTAATGATAGTAACCAAATGGTACAGTTTGAGTGCAATCCCAGGTATTCAACCATTAACATGGAGTATTCCCTTTGCTATAAATTGCAGGAGTTCTGATGGTGAAACCCTTCACTGATCCTGGCAGTATCCTTTAGTGAAGTGCCTTATTTAAGAAAATGCGTTGCACGTGAACTAGCCATGTATTGCAAAGTAGTGCCTATTGAAGTTTAATTAGTGTAAGTGGCATATCCAGTGGTTCATGTAATTAATTGCAGATTACACATTACAATATCGATGTTTTCGATAGTGGCGTGCACAAACCTGCAGTGAATAGTTAAGCATTCAGACATCAGCTGGCTAGATACAGGAGCATTACCAAAGTTGAGTGGCAACCAATATGACAAGCATCCATTCTTTTTCTAAGTTCTGTTCAGGAAACTATATCTAGACATGTACAGGTCAAGTGGGAATATAAGTGAAATAAAATTCAGTTGAAGGAAATGCAGTTTTGGGGAAAAAATTATATTTATGCCATATTTTTGTCGTACCCTGCTCCCCAAAACTCATATCCATCATAGAGAGGAGCACAAATGCTTGTAAAAATTATTCATTTGGACATTGTTCTTTCCTTCACGGTAGCTATCAGATGCTTTTTTATTTTACATGCTTTTGAATTGCCATTTAAAATAATTTAGCCATTCATGTCTTCTTTCTTGTTCATCATATCCTATTTGAGAAAAGGGTATTTAGTGTTTTTTACTGGGAGCTTATCTCAGAAATGTGTAAAAGTAGCTAGTCCAGAATTTGATTTGTTCAAATTTGCGCTTTGTCACAGAACGGCTATTGTACAGGTTTGGGCAAGTTATTCTGTCTTGCACTTCAATTTTCATCTGTAATGTGGGGACAGCCCTGCTTTATCTCACAGGAATATGGTTGTGAATAAACACATGAGGGTTTATGTTGTGGTTAAATTCTTCATTTTGGAGATGTTAGGATAAGCTTGTTATGTGGATTTAGGTGTAAAACACACTTTGCTTATAAATGCTTGTCCATGTTTTATAGATCCATATGTCTAGGAAAACTGTTTGGTAGAGTGGAAAGTAGAAGAAACTAGAAATTAACATGCACTTGAGTGTGCAACAGAGTTTCTGGCAATTTCTCGCTATTGAATAGGCATAATGCAATAATGAACTTCAGTGAGACATTCATAATGCAGATGGTGCTGCTGTGTTCTATGCAGATGGCACTGATTTACTGCTATGTTCAACAAAGTAAAGGATGTTTTTCATTGTTAGAGTGGATTGACAGCTCTGGGCAGGAGTAACAAGATTCTAGACTGTCTTTCCTTCTAGCTGACTGAGTATCTTCAAAGCTGGAAACCAGGGAGAGCCTGAGGTAAATAGTCCAAGACAGTGTTTCTGTTGCACAATTCCTGACAGGTGGCCATTCCTTGTCAGGTAGTTCTGAATGTCAAAGATTCAGTATGTAGGACTGAAAAACGATGGCTCTTTAATCATGGTCACAAGAATATTTAAAGTATGATTTTAACCATTCACTTTGTTGTGTGAGTAGGCAGTGAGGAACTGCAGATGTTAAGTGTGGTCTGGAGGGAACCAAGGCACATAAGAAGGCCCTTCACTTTGAAAAGTCAGGAATACAGCTCTGCCTCAATCTGTTTGCTGCCCATTTGAAAAAAAAAAGACTAGGATAGTAGAAAGAAACTGGCTTTTCATATTGCCAAAACCAATGAGAACCCTGAGTTCTTCCCTCTTTTTTTTCTCATCCCCTTTCGGGTTCCCTTTTTTCTCCATGCCAACACACATCACAAGCAGTATCCTCTTCCTTTGTAGCCATGGGCAGCCTGCCTTGGAGCCAGGACTGCCAGTCACACCCCATTGTGCCTGAATGAGTAGCAGTTGTGTCAGGAGCACAAATGTAAGGAAGGACAAGAGCACCAAACTAATTTTAACTTGTGACCTGAACAAGGGTTTGAACCAAGTCTCCTGAGACAGAAGGCCATTGCCCTTATTTTTCATCTGAAAAGCCATTTGGACTGCATATAGACAGTTCCCCTTGAGAGATGGTGTTAGATTGATGTAGTGCAGTGTGAAATGGGAGTGTAAATGTATGTGATGTTCATGGGCTGGTGAATAGAGCTGGTTTACTATGGAATGAATTGCCAGCAAAATAAACGGGCTACCACTAACCCCATCTACTGCTTTTCTTAGTTGAGGATTTGGCTCAGCTCCAAATACACATTGCTTGTGACACATTCTTTGTGACACTGACATATCTGGAAAAGTTTAAATGCTAAAAACTTGTTCTCATTTCTCTTATGGATATATAAGAAGAGAGAAAGTAGCTTAGAGGAGTGAGAAGAATAGAAGGTATTTATTGCTTCATTGTCACAGTGCTAAGAACTCAGTTAAAAGTCAGGAACCCTTTGTTTAATATGGATATGTTTGAAATTATCCAGCCTTTGTATTTAATAGCCAGGGAGACGTACAACTCTATTCCAGCCTTCAGTGAGAATGCAGACAAACAGCCTTTTACATTGCACTAAATATTTTTAAGGAAAAAGGGCATTTTTTTAACTTGCTGTTACTTGAAAAATGTAAGAGACTTTCAAACGAAACTGAAATGTTGGGTACCTACTATTTTCCATTATCTAGGCCACTCAGGAGGGCACTTTTCTATACAAAGACTACATTTGATGCTTTATAGTGAAAGACTTGGCAATACAGTTAAAAGTGATCTTGTTTTTCACCTGGCTTATGGTCTGAAATGAGTGTACTACAGGCAATTTGGAGGTTAGTGGGGGACTAAAATATTTAATAATTCTTATTCTCCCTAGATATAAGAAACAGTGAGAAATAAGAAGATCCTGCAGATTCTTTTAAGTTCTTTGCATTATCTAAGAGCTAATAGTCATCTTGCAGGGGAAAAAAGGTGCCTTGTCAATTCATAGTATTTCAAAACCTCTTACTGTTATGGAGTTATGGGGTTCTTACTCTACCCAATTTATAATGATATTGCCTAAGAATGAAAATGGTTAAGCATGAAAAATTTAAAAGCAATGGCTTTAAAATTAAACTGCTGAGGTCAAGCTAGTAGTATGTCTACAACTACAGCTTTTTCAATACTCTATGTGTTCTTTAGCTGTTACAAGACACAATGGGAAATACATTAAAAAACTAGATAGCAGTTAGGTAGTGGTAGTAAGTTTGGGATTATTATGGTTCCTTTATTGAAA
The DNA here is from genome assembly GCF_028769735.1 of Zonotrichia leucophrys gambelii. Taxonomy (NCBI): domain Eukaryota; kingdom Metazoa; phylum Chordata; class Aves; order Passeriformes; family Passerellidae; genus Zonotrichia; species Zonotrichia leucophrys. The sequence continues at coordinate 23,148,514 of NC_088176.1, forward strand.
GTTAGATTGGTTGGTCCACTATAAATCTCAAATAAGCAGATAATTGTGGGAGCCAAAAGAGAAAGAAAAGAATAGGTTAAGGTGTTCAAACCAAATATGATGCCAATAAAGATTAGTAGCTTTATATACATGTATATATTTCACATGGAAAACTAAACAGAATAATGTCGATTGCCTGAGGTAGTGAGAAAGGGCGAAAAGTCCAGAGAGGATGAGGAACTGGTTTCTTGGCAAGTTGAGTTTTTAAATAATATTGAAAAGGTGTGACTAAAGAAGTAGCTTACAATAATTTTCCTGTTCTAAGTAAAAGTGGATTGAGGTATGGAAAGGAGACATTCCTTGCTCCTCATCCTTGTACTCTACAGAGCTCTGTCAGGATCAAAAATAGGAACTGGCTTTCATAAAAGATATTTTGCTTACAGTCATAATATGTGATTAAATTTTCAGGAGGAAAAAGTTTATTGAGATTTTAAAAGATCTTTGACGTGAATCCTTTGCATTCAAATATTCAAGTTTTTATTGATTTCTTAATAGTAAATCTTCATTTTTTTTTGTGTGTGCGTGTATGTGTGATTATATGAAAGAGATTCAATATATCATAGAACCCCATATGAACCAGGAAAGTTCTGTGTTGAACAGTCATCATGTGTGGTAGGATTGGCAAGTGGCAATATTTGCAATTGTCCCATTCTGGCTTTGTAATCAGAAGCTATGCTAAAGCAAGTTACTTAACAGAGATGGCAAAGATGAAAATATCAGTGTCCTGGAAGGCTTATAAATCCTAGAATGCTCACAGCTGCTATTAGTTCTTTTTTCACATATTCTTGTTTGCTTTTAAAAAGCTTTCCTTAAAATTACTGCACTTCTCGTTCTTCATCCAGAACTCTGATTTATACCAATAGCTGCTGAATAGTAATGATTATTTCTCATTATATTAATTCCTTTGAATTCTTGTATCAGCATTTCTCAAGAACAACCTGTGGAAGAAAACAGTTTGTGTTGTGAGCTGCTTATATTTCCTTGTGTTACAGTGAATATAACCCGTCAATGCAACCCAAACCCATGTGTCTTGGAATTAATTTTTAATTCTTATGATGTGGAGGTCAGTTTTTTCCCATATGGATTTCTTAATGTACTAGGAGAAAAAGCATTTTATTTCAGGAGATATGAGATGGTAGCTTTGGAGGTCTGAGGAGTAGCTGGACCAATACTTTGTGATCAAAATGATTGATGCTGACTTTGATTTTTTTAATGTGAATAAAGCACATTTTCTTGGCATGTATTCCTTTTTGATCCACTTTTGAGGAAGAGAGGGAGATTGGAACATCAGCTCTATTATTTTTCATCCTATTTATTGATGTTTTTTCTTAATTTGCTTTTTGTTTTGATAATTGTAAAAAGTGAAATCACTTTTTACAGGCTAAATTCAAATGTCTTTGCAGCAACTGAGTGCAATATTTAGAGCTGAGTGTGAAATTGCTGCTTTTTTGAGAGAGAGCGTGGTTTTAGGGGCACTATTTGGGTAGTCTTTCTCCTGTGTTTATTAAGAGCACTTTCAGAAATTAAAACTGAACTAATAGAGATATTTAATCTTTGTCTTGTATATTTTTTCATGTTCATGTTTTGTTTGTTCAACATGTTATTTTGTGTGATATTTGACCTAACAATGATTCTGTAAGAAATATGATAGAAAATTCCATGTTCAGTAGCTCTTCAAGTCAGAATATGTTGTACAGGTCTGGTTTGGGAGAAGAAGCCAACCAGAAAGCTCAGTGAAAACATTAGTTTCTCTCTCCTGCCAGTTGCAACAGTCAGATCAATTTCACAAAAAAAAAAAGAAAAAAAGAAAACTGAGCAAACCTATTGAGTAATAGATGAGATGAAACCTTTTTCTCATGTGGTGATGTGCACATTCCTGTTTGCCATGGTCTGACCCTCTGATAGAAAGTTGCCTGTGGCTCTGAAGAGTGTGGCTTAAAGCAACAAGCAGATATTTGGTGTCTATTCCACTTTATCTGTTCATTAGCAGGGTTTTGTAGCACACAAATTGTGTGCCAGATCAAGTGTTGCTTGGGTTCTGCAGTGACTCCCAGAGAGGACTAATCTGTGACCACCAACCTCCTTTCAGTTAATAAATTAAAATCAAACTGACTTTTTATTGTTTTCGTGGTCAAAAGAATAAGTGGTTACCACTGTTAGTAACTCAGCTCTGCAATTTTATGAGGTGTGTGAATGAAGGTGAATTACAGCCGTGGCCTTTCAAAGAACAAGCCCCAGAGCAACCTTGACCAATGTGGTGCAGACATTACATTACACATAACCAGGGCACTGCCGGCGATTTCTTACTGATCTGCTCTCAGTTATTTTCCACAGTGCAACATGTGCAAGAAACGTTGACTTAACCTCAAGTTGATTTTCTTTCTGAGGGCTCAGGGATCTAGGAAAATTGTGGTTAGCATTTTTAAAAGTTTTTTTCTGAACTACTTCATTTGTTCTAAATGTTGATGTCACAGAGCAGATTTTTTTTTTAATCAGTGTGTTGATTCATCAGGGTTACTGGCAGAAGCCAGGTTAGGAGTGCTGGTTTTTTTGCCAGCCCCCTTGCCAGCAAGCTGCCCACCAGCTGACGGGCGACCTGACAGGCGTCCTGGCTTTCCAGGGACTGTCCTGCAGACTGCTGGGCACAGAGGCTCCCCAGCTGCCCACTTGATTGCTTGCCAGGCTTCCTAAGCCGAGTCTCTGCAGGTGCAAATCCTGCTGTTCCATCAAGAAAATAATTTGTTTCTATAAGCAAAGCACTGCAGCCCCAGGCAATTAGTAAGGCACTAAGTTTGGCAACAGGGAGCGAAAATCTGACAAAACATGGATTCCTAGGGGCTTGTGGTCTTAGTTCCTAATAGAAAACCAATTTGGGTGACTTGAAACTTGTGTACTGGGAAAGGAAGGAAAAGTCTTAGAAATAGAAAAGTCTATCCATTTGATGAAATGGTTATATGGAAAAAGAACTTCAGCTTTGTTCTTAGGTAAAAAAGTTCAGTTTTTACCTTTGCTTCAATGATTTTAAAGATATTTTAGGAAGTTTCTGACATCTTTATATTCATATTTTAGGGAGTTCTCAGCTGTGCAGGCCTGAGTTTGCTTTGGAGGTCAGTTCTAAGCTCAGTCATATTTCATGGAGTTTTCAGGTTTTTCTGTACTGGAAAGTCAAAACTACATGGTGCAAAGGAACCATTAGAAACAAATGTTATATATTTTCATTCTTCCCCACCTGCCAGGATGTTTCCTTGATGGCTGCAGCCAAGAAAAGCATTACAGATGAAGATCAGATTAAAATAGATTGATTTAGAGTCTGCAGCATACTGCCTTTGGGGAGATTTCTCTCTATAAAAAAGATTTATGTGTGTTCTTATGTATCTGTATGTTTTATACATACACATGACATAGAGTGCAACAGGATGCAGAAAGAGATAAATCAGATAGGTCTGCAACTGTGGAGGGATGTCTGGATTTAGAAGAGGGGCTCCAAGAAGGCCTGCAGACTTGCGGTGTGTGTAGTTATTTTATTGATGGGTCTGGTTTTTGTTTTCAAAATGCTTCAGCCTTATCTTCTTTACGTATTAGTAATTTGAAAAACGCAGGTCACTGAGCTTGCATGTTATGGAAGTTAGAATCTGAACGTATGTGTGCCAGAGTGAAGGACATTCTGGCAGCCCAGCATATGGAATTCAATTTCTGCACTGTCAGGAGAGCAGAACTGTGGATGTACACATGAAAGGCAAGTCTGGTAAAGTCTTTTTCATATAATTACTGTTTTCAAAATGTGAAGCAAATTATCTCATACAAGACACTGTTTGATAGTGATATGCATTTTACTCAGTGAACTTCCTTGAAATTCTGCCTTTCCTTCATGGCGCTCTAATACAGAGACCCAACACAGGGTTTTAAGATTGTCTCCAGCCCCTTACCTTTTCATTTGGAGCTTGAGACTCTAGTTCTGTGTTCTTTGATGCTGGACCTACAACATGCTGAATTTGTCACAGAAATTTGACTTCAGCCTGGCAAGTCAGAAAGATTGAATTTCTTTTGAATTAACCAAAATGTTGGCTAGATGCTGTCTACCTTGAGAGATGAGCTCACAATACAAACTTTCAAAACCTTGAAAACCTGTTAAACCAACAGAACAAGTTTGTGTAAGTGATTAATTCATGTGTTGGATCAACACTTAAGTCTGCTTTACAGAGTTGGCTTTAGTTAGTAATCCTTTATGGCATTTTCTACTGAAGCTACAATATAGTGCCAATCATACTAAAGGACTGCTGAAGTAAGACCTTTCCATCTAGAAGGGTTATATACTACAGATAGTAGTTAATTAACTCTATTCATTTTGTGCCATAAGCCTCTTTGAATTTTGCCAGACCATTCAAACAGACAAAATCACATCCACTGCAATAAAAATATCATCTACAAACACATGTTGTCAAATGGAGAGTCTGAAACAAAGAATGAGAAAGAAAGGTGATAAATACAGAGGCAATGTGAATTCAAGGTAAATCTCTTGGTACCGATAAAGGGTAAAAATCAGTGTGAAGCTATGTACTGTTGTTAAAATCTTGAACAGAGGCTCTTGCCCTTGCTGACACTTTCCGAATTACAGCTTCGTCCCTAATTTCTTTTGTGTCTGTCTTCTAAAAATGTGGTAACAGAGGAGGAGAAAAGCACAGTTCATCATCTTCTCTGCCTCTGATTTTTTTGCCACGTAGTACATGTAGTAGCTGTCCTTATACAGCCATGCTGTTGAACTGATAGTCCCAGTTCCATCTGTATTTTCATCCAGTAGTTGGATTTTGGACATTATAGTAACCTGGGGCAACAAGCTCCTGGCTGATACTGCAGACTTCCTTCCTGTGGGCCACCAAAAAGAAAACAGGTAGCACAAGTTTTTGCACAGCTCAAAAGAAAGATCTGCTGCCTTTCAGTTGAAAGGGTTTATGACCTCATATTCGTGTCTGGATCATGCATCTTTTCGCTAATCTAATTTTTGATTCATTGATGCAGGTTGAGAAAATGCCCTGTAGTAGGGGCCTCTTTCTTGACTTCACAACTTTTTTGTCTAAACAATATAGTGGTACCTCAGCACTCACCCTGCACTGCTAGGTAGGGCTGGGTAAAATATATAAATGATGTGCATCTTTGGACAGTTTAGACTACTGCTGATCTAAGAGTTCTTCCTGCATAAAGCAGGTTAAATAAAGCAGGAAGACACCAGTAAATAGCTGACCTCCAATTATCATGTACATAAAGAACATTTGAAGGTTTGAACTGCTTCAAATGAAAGTTGTTTTCAGCCTTTCAGTGTAGGGTTAGTATAGGAAAACTATTTCCATTATTGCAATGCTGAGAAGCAGCTTGTAGCAGACAGCCAGACATAACTCATACTGTATGGAACTTTAAATACTATTTAGAAAAAACAAGAGGCCTTTTTGTCTGTTTTTAGACACAGCTTTGAGCTTTCTGGCTTAAATACTCCCAACATCTCCTTTTTATTTTTTTTTTTAATTCAGCTACATATTGTTGAAATAGCAGGGCATAAACAATCAGATGAAGACAATCTAATGATCCTTCCAATGTAGAATCAGTCAGGTTTAGCCTAAAAACCCCAAGGTTTTTATTTTGCCTTTTTAATCTGCATATTGATGCTGCCTTTCTTGCTGCACTTTTTATTAATATGAAAATCACAGAGTCACAGGATGGGTCAGATAGGAAGGGATCACAGTGGGTCATCTGGTCAACCTACCTGTTTAAGTGGAGTCATTCCAGAGCCTCTTCCTATAGATTTAGGTTGTTGCACATATTGAATGTCTTCAGTTCTGCTGTTGTGTGTTAAATAACAAAACTATGCTTTTAAGACATAGGGGTCCATGTACTACTGTTATATACTAAGAGCTGACATCCAGCTAAATTCCAATGAATAGCTGCTGAGTATGATAGAGCTTTGGAAAGGAAGGGCATTATGCATTATTTAAAGATGTTGCACAGGATTGCTTTACCCAGTCTACAATAAGACAGAAATTTCCTGACATTCTCCTTAGCCAACAAACAGGATGATAATAAAGAGCAGCTGCTGAAATAGCTGTGTTTTGAGGCCCTGATTTGATATTGCAAAACCTTTTATTGCCAGCAGTGATATGAGCAGCACATACATGAAATTAAGTTGCAGATTTCTGCTTGTGTTGGTGACAGTTACTGGGTGGTGGAAGAGTTTGTACACTGGACATATTGGTCTAGAGTAGACCAAATGAGTCCTACAAAGTCATTTCCAAAGAAGCAGAATTGGACTGTGGAGACAATTAAAAATTAGGTGTTATGGCGTAAGTTTCATCCTTTATAGACCTGCCATTATTTTACCATGACATGCCAAATAATGATGCCAGTTTCTATGCCGGTATTGCTGGCCATCCTGTAGGTTTGGACTGCTGTAAGTCAAGGTGGCACTTGGCCTGTAGACTACATGGAGAGAGGACACTATTGCTGTGTCTAACCTTAACACAGAAATGAAAATTATTTTGACATACTTTACAAAAGTGCACAAGAGTCAGACATGTCCACTACCAAGAGGATTGTCCTACAGACCTTGTGTGGTGTTATTTGTTCCTGTGTTCATTTATCAGTTTTGGAATTATTTCCACTTTAGTGATATCTTTCCTGGCTTGCTAGACCTGACCATAAGGGCTTACTTGAGTTTTGGCTGAGGTATGTTAACATCTGTTCCTTTTATTTTGATGTATTAAAGAAAGAGAAATACAAGAAGCATTTGAAAAAGAAAAACCAGCCTTACAACTATTGAGATCTGCTTCTGAGAACAATTTCAGTCTGTCCAAAAGTTATAAATATAGGTTAGGAATACTTTCCTGGCCATGTAAGAATTTTGTTGTGTTCCTGTACAAAATGGCAAGGTCAAAAAGCTTATTCTGGAGTAGGATACAAGACAAGAACAAGTGAATTTCTTCTGTGTTTACTGTGATTCATTCAAAAAGGTTAAGTTTTACTTGCATAGTTTTGGCAAGAATATAGGAGCTGCAGCAAGGATATTTCTCCTTTGCTCATTTGCTAACACCAATAATGAGCAAATCCCATATGAAAATAGAAAAAAATGTGTGGGAATCCTAGTTTTTTCACTATAAGCATTTTTTTTAAATAGTGAGAAATTATTGCCATGCACTAAAACTTTGAAAGCTTGGTTTCAAACACCTGACAAGCTATTTTTTTCTTTTAGACTCTTGAATTTAAAGAGCTCACTTTAAAAATTTGCTGATGTTACTTTAGAACATATTTATTCCAGCTTCACTGGGCTGCAGGTTGCCTCCAGGAGCTCAGGAATGTGAGTCAGAAATACTGCTGTGCAGTTCTAAAGTCTTTAGGATAAGAGGTATAAACCACATGGAAGAACTAGGAAGACCACTGCTTTTCATATCTCAGATGTTATATGCAATTTTAATACTTTTTTTTTCTTATTTGCAACATTAGCAACAGAAAAGTGAATATTCTTTAATAAACCATGTTGGTCTATAGTTCCAGGAATTTCTGTCAGCTGATACCCTTTAACTCCTTGTTCCTTGCAGATGGGAGTGAATAATTGCATTTGCTGAGAGGTAGGTAGGCAGTACCACACAGGGAGGAGAATGCTCTAAGAAGCAACAGAGAAGTCTCAGCCTGCCCATTTCTCTTCTTCTGAAGACCTTGGGGCAATAGCTCTGCATTCCAGTCACCATAGCTAAACCAAACTTGCAGCTGCATTTTGTTTTCATTGGCTGAAAGAGGCCACCTCTGAGGGTCCTGATCTCAGTTCTAAAGAATTGTTCTGCTTTGGAGGCCATGTAGGCCTCCAGGAATTGTGGATTATTTCAACAGGTAAATGAGAACTGACCAGAGTGTGTTACTGCAAAGCCTATTTGAGTTTGTATATGCCCAAACCTTTGGAGATCTAGAGGCCCTACAGAGTTGCAGCACTCCCAGGATGCTGTTAGGATGCCCTACATTTGGGTTTTTCCATGCTATCCCGAGAACTGTCTTTCTTCCCAAAGTGAACTTCATGTTAGTGGGACATCTTAGAGCTTTGGGGTTATTTGGAAGTAATGTTTCTGCAATTCAGTGCTAATGCTGCCTTTGGAAGAATAGTGTTGCCTTTCTAAAGTGAGTATTAAAATATCTTAAAATGTGAGTGAGTATCTTTCCTTGTCTGTCCAGAAGAGAAGTATCCTTGATGCTAATATGAAGTCCTTTAACAATTGTGTGCATGTAAAGTATACACTTGTGTGTTTATTAATCTGCCTGATAATGATGGGCAGTAGCACGTAATTCACAAATAAAATGACATAAAAAAGCAAACCCAGACTTAGCTTCAGAAGCTTTGACAGAACAATTGTTATTGCCAGAAAGACAATTGGAATGTGAATGTTGTCAGCCTGCAAACAAAAATTAGCTTAATTCTTGCTACATAGAATGTACTTAGACCCTGAGAAAGTGAAGAAAAATACTTTATGTATTTAAGAAAAGAACCCAAACCTTTAGACTCAATGTTTTGTATAAAGCAGTAAGAAGCCCAAGTGTGCAGCAAAGCATGGAGACTGATGATATGTCTGAAATGTCTAGTTGCAAATTCTCCTGCAAGTCATCAGTAAGGTTTATTAAGGAAATTAGAGGTTTTTAACTTATTCTTGAATGTCTTTTAATATGTTTTCAATGTCAAAATTATAGCACCATAGGTTACACATTCCTAGCTGAAAATCAGTGTCCTTTTTTATGTATTGAACTGCTTGTGCTGGATTACTAAAGCATGTTCTTCCAAGGGAACTTCAATATTATGGACAAAACTCATTACAAATCTTTGTTTCCTTTCATTATTTTGTAACTGGAGAAGTGGCCCAGACCACAACTCAGATACAAGGATGTTCCTAGGCAAGTTCTGCTCAAAACCTAAGTACAGCCAAATAAAAGGATAGGCATTTTCCTCCAAGTCAAAAGACACCTGAGGCTCACCCTGAGGCTGGACCACAAGCCGTGCAGACTCTCTGTGTGGCTGTACATGGAGCAGTTCTGGACTCCTTAGCGATGGTATTTCCCTTGCTGTCTTGTGTCTTCATTCCAAAGCCTTCAGTAATTCAAATATTGAATGCTAGGGTGGTAGCATTCCGCCCTTCTCAGCCTCCAGAAGCAATTGACTTCTTGGTGTCCTTGGAGGCTTGGAGAAATAAAACTATGCTTTTGGCACAAAGGACTTGAAGTGTCCCTCAAGCAGCCAGAAGAGAGGATTCAGCAAGTTTGCTCTGTTGTTTGGATTGTTATATGCATTTATTTAGGTTATAAACTTATCCGGTGATAATGCTTTAAAATAGGGTTGCAAAGATACATGTTACTTAATGATATGCCCAATTTAACACTACCTAGTGGTGAAAAACATGCTTCCCAGGGTTGTGCAAGGAGAAAAACCACAAGTAGTTGTGCATAACTTAGTTTTCCAGTGGAAGTTCAGGTTGTGCCTCTTACATATGGGGCATTGATTTTGAAAAGGGACAGCTAGCACCTGCTTGAGGTACTTAAACTGACTAGGAAAACCTGTGGAAACCAAATGTCTTCACCCAGATGTTGCTAGTATTCATGTTGCTGTCTGTGCTAGATGTTTTAAATGGCTGTGGCTTGCTTATGGTTATGTATTATAGCTGCACTTTTTTCTTAAAAAATTAGTTTGATTTTAGAATAATCCATATGCAGCTGTCTCCAGCAAAATTTTCATTTAACCAAATGTTTCTACTTCCTACTATAAATATCAAAGCAAGCATTTTGCTCAGCTTTGGAATTTTTTCAGATGTCAAGTATGTGTTCTGGTTATTGTGACTTCTGCCTTGAATTAGTGTCATATTCCATTACCTGGAAGCGTTGGCATGGAGAAAGCTTGCACTGGTTTGCTGTGTTCTCTACATCTTCCTCACTTCTCTTCAGGAAATATGTTTTTATTGATGATGGTGGAGACAAGAAAGTGAAAAAATCCCAATAAATGACCACCTTTAGGATCTACAAGTGTTTCTACTCTCTCATCTCCCTTCACCTGTTATGTATAATAGTTCTTACTTTCCCCATGTTCTACTCCCTGTGTTCACTTTGTCTACAAATCTAAAGTTAGAGGAATAAATACCGTGATATGCAGAGAAATACATTACACAGAGTGGTTTCCCTTGTGGGGAATAATCAGATGTGCTGGTGGGAGCTAGCAGAGTTGACCGTCATAGCACTTTGCCATCCATCATATCCTTGATCAAGTGGTTAGACTTCTCTGAGCTTGTAAGACCTGGGAAGCAATGCCACAGGACTTGATGCTTTCAGTGTCTTATTAGGGACAACAAATAGAATGAATTCTGAACTTAGCTGTTGCTGACTTGACCAAAGTCAATAGTATTTTCTCAGTTATATGTGCATTTTTACCAGTTGCACAGATGTCATTCACTCAAGCAGTAGTCTAATTTGCAATCTCAGGGCAGAGTCCAAGAGCTAAATCAATGTGTGAAACTGAAATACTCCCTTTCTGCTTGTGATTGTTACTCCAAGCCAACATCAGACCTACAGATGAGGCACAAAAGACAGATCTCTGGTATTAATGCATTGAGAAGTTGTCTTTTAATAGGCCTGTTGGTGCAGATCATATTTTCTTTCTTAAAATAATTCAAATCAACTGTACTTCTTTGAGGCCAATAATTATCTGAAAATCATTCTGCAGTAGCATGCACATAACTTATTTGGTATGTCATAGAAAGAAGCTGGCAGGCAAGATTCAGTGGAGTCTGCCAAAATATTGGTTTGGTGATGTTAATATGTAAAATTTTCTAGCATGAAAAATGAAGTGAAGAATGATTGTGGTGAACAATGATCTCCTCATTACCTCAAAAATGGTTATTTAATCTGTTTCTCATCACAGTAGGGGTTGGGAATGAATCTTACAAATCTCTGTCCACTGACCTGAGAACCTGTGAGTGTTGATTGAACCTCAGAAGGCAGATTTGCCAAAACCTCAGCTGGTATGCATTGATACTGTTCCCTCTGGACCAATGAAGTTGCATTTGTTTACACCAGTCAACCATCTGGGCTTGTATTTTAGAAACTGAATTTGATTTTCAAGGATCTGGAATTCACTCAGTTTCTCTATTACTTTTAACTTTATACTGAAGGAGTTTAAATAGTCCTTTGTTCTCCATTCAAGCTCCCCTCTCAGTTTTCTCATTCCTGCCTTTCTTTCTCATTCCCACAGCTATTTTTTTTGTGTTCAAATTTGGTTATTCCTCCCTCTAGTTTTGATAGAACTTTGATTTGCTTTTCACAGCTAAGTGATCCCAGATACATTCTGTTCTTTGAAGGTGCAGGAGTTAGTCACTTGCTGCTTCTTTCCTTTTAAATCCAAATTCTGACTGCTAATGATTTTATTTATAATCAGCAGTGGGGACACCTGCTCTTGACATGTGACAACATTACGGTGACATAACCAGATACCAATAATAGAAATGGCATTTTGGGCCTTCATTATAAACAGTCTGATGCTTCCACTGCATTGCCAAGTCAAACATCATAATTCCACCCACTGAGAAATCATTATTCCCCATAGCAAGCAAATAAGTGAGAGAGGGAGAAATATTTCTGTTGGTTTTGTGAACTGCATGACTTCTGAATATCCCTGAGTGGTGCACTCGGCCTTGGTGTCAGGTGTCTCTTCTGTATTGATGTTCAGATCCAAGACTAATAAGAAGAATTTTTGTGTGATCTTCCTTGGTTAAAACAGAGTAGTTTATATCCTGACAGTTTTAGAGTTGTAAAAATAATGGGAATGGCAACAGAACTAGCTTCCAGTCTGTTAGTTATTGGAATACTTTGGGCATTACTTCATTTTTATTCAGTGACAGCAGTGAGATTGTTGACTTACATAGAAACCACCATTGCAATTAATATTCCTACAAAGGCCTCTGTGCCAAATTGACCCTTGCAGGCCCCGCAGCCATTCAGCAATCTGTGCTGAGAGATATCAGGTGTGTGCAGGGTATTACATTCCTAACACAAACAATGCTTTGCTGTCCTGAAATCCGTACCGAGACATCCAGATCTACTAGTTTGTTATCTCGTGCTAACCTGATGCTACCAATGCCTGTGTCACCTCTGTACATCTGCTCCCTGACTGGAGATAGTTCCTGATAAAGCCATGAAGCAATCTTTGAATTTCTTTTCCTTTTTTTTTTTTTTTTTGGCTCTACTGCTATTTTTATATCCATTAAGACCTGTCTGATTTCAGAAGATCTTCATTAAGATCAAACATCTGGTTTTCTCTCCTTGAATAACAACAACGAAAGCAATCTTCTGAGCTGCCATCATGGCTCGTCAGAAAATGGTTGTCTGACTTAAATTTGGGTTATAAAATGCATAAATCTCACTAGAATTTGTCTTGCCCTCTAGCATATCCGGTCTTGGGCAGATCTGTTTTCTACATAAAAATATCAGTTACTATGTTGCTTTCTGCAGGCATGATTTTCTCACCTAGATGTTATAGTTTCACAACTAAATGCATTTCCAGTTTTTTGGAAAGTATACAACATCCTGAACGCTTTAGATTTACATACCAGGTGGCAGATACAGAAAGTTCCTGCATTCCACAGCAGGGGACAGTGAGAAAAATGGGGTTACAAGTGCATAAAGATGGAAAAAGCCTGAGATGAGTGTTCTTTGAGAAGATCCTTAAGTTCTTTTTCTCTCTTCTGCTATTGCAAATTTGCTAATTTTAATTTGTTATTCAGAATCTCTCAGCAATGTTTCAAGTGAGTAAAAGCCTCTGGACTGTACATAAATGATGTTCTCTCTGTGTCTTTGCTATTTGTTGTTGCCATCACTATATGTTGCCATGGCAATATTTTTGTGCTATGACTGGTTAAGTGTGGCTAACAAAGAGGGGGGAGAATAAGATCGATTTATTATGCTTTTGACACAGTGTGGTGAGCTTATGAATATGTTGGGTGTTTTTCCCCTTTGAAAAGAAGAAATATGACAGAATTATGTAAGTTTTAAGAGTTTGAAGTAGGCAGGTGCTGGCACCAAAACCAAGTTTAGTTCCTCATGGAATGAATGCTGGTGTGAGCCTCAAATGCATGTCCTTTGTCATCATTGAAATCAGATATTGTTCATACAGAGATAAATAAATGCAGGGCAAGTAAGTGGTGAATCCAAAATATTTTTCTGACTCACACAGTTGTGCTTCTATGGTCTTGCCACCTTTCATCTAGCTGTAAACATTGTCTTTCTCTAAAGGACAGCTTCACTGAGATATATCACATAACTCTGAGAAACATGGGAAAGCAGTAAAAAAGATTTTGAGAGGTTCTCACACTTTTTTTTTTTTTGCAGCAAACAAAACTGCTGATCAAAAGGTTTAGTCCTTCTAGTTTGTATCTGTCACTGGATTTCAGCTGGTGCCTATTCTATTTTCTCTCCCTCATCTTCTGCTGAATGCACAGGTTTATTCCAAATACAACAATTCAAGCTGGTATCTTTCTAAACACAGTACTAGTAGGAAATGAAAATAACGTTTTCTCAAAAGATACTGTTCAACCTGCATATACCAGATCTGAATTTGATCAAAAAACATTCAAGGATGGATGATAAATTTTCTTTTTACATAGAAAATTAAAAAAAGGTAACATGCAATACTCTGCATTGTAGCCTATTCACACTAAGATTCAGGTCTGAAGTGTCTCCAGTTACTGATGTAGCTACAGCAGCATGAAAAAAAATTTAGAGAAAATCTCTTGAACTGTTCTAATGAAATTACCATAGCAGATTTCTGTTAGGAACCATTTAACCACTGAAGCACAGCATTCTTTTTGTATCTTAATCCAGAACTCTTTCTCATTCCTTTATGACAGATTCTTTTCCCTGGGAATGCACGATGAACAGGAGTAGCGTGTTACTGGGTTTCATTTCAGGCTAGACGTCATTTGCATATTAAATCAGAACTACTAACTGCTAAATCATTATACTAGCTTCAAAGGGGAGATTCAATATCAGAGGTAGCTTGTGTGCTGCTGTTGAGAAAAAGTAAATCTGTGTTTTGGTTAGGGTTTCTGCCTGCCTGTATCATTTGTGTGAAAAATAGCAGGTGTCTTAAACACCTGCATAAAGTTGTATGAAATTTACTTGGCTGAAATAAGGCAGTGTAAATAGGACTTATATTTAAATACAGCCAATGCAAATACAGCCTCACAGAGAACCCTCTGATTTCTCCTAATGGAGAGGAAAAATCATCTCATCCAAAGCCAACTATTGCAATATTTTCTCGAAAGATGCAACAAAAGATATTTTGGGATGTCTTTGTTACAAGTGGTGAGGATGGCAGCACTACTGGGGAAATATTCAACAAGTATGCAAAAACATGCTGTGATCAGAATAGAAGTCATTAGAAAGCAGCAGCATGGCAAGAGGAGAAAGAGACATTGTTGAGAGACAAGTCAAGCTCCTCTGAGGAAAAATAACATTTGTAAAAGTAAACTTTGGCATGATACAGGAGCATGTTCTTGAATGATGGCTTAGTATCTCATTCCTTCTCCACTGTATCATAAGTTCATTGTTAGATTCTTGTAAATAGCTTAATGTTTATATTAAAATATTCCATGACACAGAAACTGTCATATTTTTGCCAGTAGTTTCATTTGACTGGTATCTTTTTTGTTCCATTATTATCATTTGACAAAAAATTCTTTGGCAGTTAAACTTCTGCCCTGGCATTAAACAGAATGTCACCAAGTTTTTGAGTTCTTTTGGTTTGTTTTCTGTTATCTTTTCATTTCATTAAGACTCTACTCTTACTATGGAACTGAATGCACTTTGTCAGCTGTCTCTATGTGTTTGTAAATTACCTGTTCTGGTTTGAAACTGGTTATATTTTTCAAAGTGAAAATTCATTCCAAACAGAAATGTAAATGAAAACCACTTTGCTGGGGTAATAAAATAAGGAAATTACAATGTCAACAACTTGTTGTATAAAACCTATCTGAATTATAATCAAGATGGAATATGCAACTGATTGCTAGAGCTGTACATAGGGAATGGTTTCCTTGTGGTCAGTTTAATGGACCAGTAAAGGATGTCCTGAGCATAAGAGCATATTCCAGTTATTAAATGCCAGAGCAGTCCCTCCCAGCACCACTTCTCTACCCTCTCATGCTCAGAGCAGGGGCAGACCAGATTATTCCTGACCATTGAGCAAGTCAACTGCTGGAACAGCCCTAAAAGGCCAGGAATAAGGTAGCCCTGATACTGCTGCCCTTCTGATGGGGTCTTAGCAGCTGGGTAAGTCAAGGTGGGAGACAAAGTTTGGAGCTCCTTTGTGAGTGTTTTGATGATCTCAGCATACCCTTACCCTGAGAAGTGAGTACATTGCAATGATGCCTTTGCATTTGCTAGTTATGCTCAGAAGCTGCGTTTTACTAGATCCGTGGAGTCATTCAATTTGTAATAAATAAGTTCAGCTCCCAATTATCCAGCAGACTGTTTGTTTTTATTTAACTACATCATTTTCATTGTGCTGCAGGGTGTATTTTGCAAATTATGTCACTTCCAGTTACTCTCTTGAGTCTGATTGATGTTAGAGCACTGACCTGAGATGGAAAGTCAAATACTAAAAAGCAAAATAACATTTGGTTCATCACTGTGAGACTCAAAAAAGATATTTGCAACTGTTCCATTAGCCCTGAGCCTAGAGGGTTTTGGGGAAATGTGGGATCATGCCAAATATTAGGCAGAACTACAGAAAGCCTAATGATTGGTGGTTGTGTTTGTTTGGTTTTTATCACAGCTCTGATGAAATTCCTTCAAAAACTTGGATCTTTACTTTGTAAGGGCCTAATGTTATTAAGTATCTTAGTGTAATTTTTAAAAGAAATAAAATAAATATTAGTCATTTAGTCTTTGTGGTTTTTTTGTGCCAAAGGCATATTTTTGCAGACTGTAGGGAAAAAGTACCTGACAAGCTAGAGCATCACATGCACTAAGAAGTGCATGAGGACTGCAAATGTGCAATTAGTAAGACAACTGAAAGCAGATTGCAGCTGCTGCAGGGGTCTGAAAGAAATTTTTGGTTACTGTGTAATTATCTGAGGTATTTGGTGTATGATGAGGTGTTTGGCCACTGCAGGAAATGAGCTTCTAGACTTCATGGACAGAGGAAAGAACAGAGTGACAACTGCTGTGTGGGCACAGTGTCCTGCAAGAACAGTTATTATAACCCATTTGTCCACTGGTAAATTATAAAATCCATTAACAGATCCAGGGTAAGCAGGTGAATGATAAGGATCCCCACCAATCAGTCAGAATTTTTCAATCTGCATGCACAGTGGAGTCATCACACACAAATAAAGACAGAGCAGTGTCTTTCCACTGAACAATTTTGTAAATTGTTGTGTAATAGGAACAATACAAAGCTGACAATGCCATAAGGCACAGAGTCAATACATCAGCTACCATTGCAGAGACTGGAGATGAAAAGGCTGTGTGTTTTTAATTTGAGGACTAAGGGCTATGTGGTTTATAAGGGGAAGGGGAGATCAAAGAAGAATATGTCAGGTGGCCCCTGAGAAATTTTAAGTTGTAGCAGGGACTGGAGTAATTTGTGAGATGCTTTTAATTTCCTGTGCTACTAGAGGAAGAGAGTTTTTGAATTTGCTTTTCAGAATTGTTGAAGAAATAGCTGATAGTTATGTGGTGAAAAGGAGATGCTGGATAAGTGGCTAATTTTTACAGGATCTCTTTAAGCTCTTGCATGAAAGCAATAGCTATTCCCCTGCATCTTACAGTCTGTGTCTTAAAATCCTGGAAGAATGAAGTAATGTGTTTAAATCACTAAATGGAGAAAAATACTCATGTTACTTAAATTGAATTTACACTGAAAATTAGTTTATTAATACTTCAAGTATCTAAGGAACCAGATATATTTAAAACAACTTTATTTAACAAATAAAATTTCAAATTGCTTGTTTTGTTTATCTTAAGCAGATTCCACTTTCTATCAAAATATTATTGATACATATAAACTTTAAAAACCCCATCCTTATACAAACTTGAGAAGTTATTGTCTTATGTATTTTCTAAGCTAATTTCTCTAATACAGCTAAACATTAGAAATAAAGTAAATTAGAAATAAAGTAAACATGAAGTCATCAGGTAAAACCACAGAGTTAAATACAGCCAGCAGAGGAAACAAAATAAATGCATCAGAGTAAAATATCAAATTATACCTAAAAAGAGTCAGCTTTTCTTTTGAAAAGTTATTAAAATATACAAATAAAAATCAAATTATTTTTTTAATATAAATGGAATGTTTTGCAATTAATATAATTACAGTTAAAACCAGTGATTTTTGTTGCTTCGATTTCAGTCATTGCTATAGGTGTAAGTCGGGAGCCAGTTTGATTTCACATAAAATTGTCAACATTTTGTATCTGATATTAGAGTAAATATGTAGGGAAAATCAGTTCAGCTTGTCATATTTCAATATGAAATATTCTGATAAACAGCCAATGTGCAATTATTGGAAGCATTGCTCCCTGTAAAAACTGTGTTTTGAAGGCAAGTTCATTAAGAAATAATTTGTGGTCTTGGAAATTTACAGCTCATTCTGTTTACGTAAACACCATGTCAGAAAAAAGTTGTCTCTCTAGGCCTACCTGGAATGCACAACTCTTTGCTCTGAAGAGAATAGCTGCTAGGAGGATTGATGCAAATGGAGTTTCTTTTCTCAGCAGAAAACTCCTGAACAGAGTTCAGCCTAAGTTCAAAGGTTTTTTTGTATGGATATAGAATATGGTTACACTGTGCTACACTCTGAGGTTATAGATTCATCACCTTTGGTGGAAAATGCATAAATACTTGGCTGCCAGACATAAAAACATGTTGGCTTGACTCCCTTGATCTGGTTTTCGAGATTTCTGTATTTCCTCACTCAGGACAGAGCCTGAGAACTCCTGGTCATGGCATCATCACCTTTTTATTTTGCTTTTATGATTTTGCCAGAAATAGATAATGAATGAAATCCATTTAAAGAGAATTTCTTGTTTAGCTGTATATCATAATAAGCTAGCTTAGAATATAAGACCTTTCTTTTTCTCTGATCCAGACAAGTTCTCTTTGATACACTGAGACCAGTTTTTCCTCAGCAGAGTCCACAGCTATTTTCAATGAAAGTAATGGGAGCTAGACCAGCATGACACTGATGCCAAATTGTCATGAACAATATGAGATGCAGAGATAGATGTGTAATAAGAGATCCTTACTGAAACCATCAATAAGCTTACATTATATAGATTTTAATTTTGTTTTCTATGGGAATGTTTATGTATCCATACTGCCTGTGTCTGCCAGTGATCTACTGCTAATTTTTAATGCCCTTTTCTACTTTCAAATGTAATCTGAAAGAGGAATAACAATCTCTAAGACAAACCATTTGCTACAAGTCCTGAAATTTGGGGGCCAGAAAAAGCAGAGAACTCGTTGTTTTCCAAACAAAGTAAAAGCTTCCAGGTGGGCTGAGGAAACCTCGAGAGGCAGGTGATGCCAGGAAATGCCCCAGGAGTAGACGGGACAGCTGAAGTTCGTACCCCTGCAAGTGTGCACATCCACCAGCGCATGGCTCTCTGCACTGCAATGTTTCATGAGCTTAAATTCTCAACCAGCCATTCCTCTAGCAATTAAAATAAATTTTCAGAAATGCCCAAGATCCCATGGTGATCTTGGAGGTCTTTTCCAACAATTCTGTGATTGATGTGGTTCCATGAGCAGGGTTTGGAAATTCCTGTCTTTGCACCAGCTTTCTAAGAGACTATTTTTCTGAATGCATCTGCCACTAAAGGACTCTTGGTTTGAAAATGTGAGCAGGAGAGTTCAATCACTCAAGGGAAATGTTGCAAATTTCTGGAATTTAAACTATAATTTTAATGTTTGATGTGACACTGGATAAAAGGACATGTTTCTGGCTAATATATTTGATCATTTAATTACTGATGATCTGATTCCCATTACAATCAAGAAGTGTAGAGCAAACATGATACAGTCAGGTTCCATGGGAAGAGATTTCCAATCTAGTGTTGGGCTTGTTAACAGCCAGATAAAGAAAAAGAAAACATCCCTAGAGGTAAAAATATAATAAAACAGGTTTTTGAAAATAATTAAATTGAAAAGATTGTATTTTGTGTGTCAAAACTAAATACTTGAGCACAGAAGCAAGTGGACTAAACACAAAATAAGTGAGTTACATTGTGTGGAAAATGATCTTTAGAGGTAAATGGTGCCCTGTTATCATTTGTTCCAATGGAGCTGGGTTTCATATGAACTTCATGAGTAGTGTTTTAACAAAAGCAATTGATGTTTAAACTTTCCAATATTTTAGGTATTAGAGGTACAAAAACATCATTAAAAGAAGATAAAATTTTTCTTTTATTTTTTAACTTTTCATTTAAGTGTTATTTTTGTTAGAAATTGATAGCAGGCACAAGTGGAGGAGAAGCAGGCCTGTTTAAAAAACAAAGTCTGTTTTGAATTCTATGGATCCTGACAGATTCAAGTAGTGAGGTAAAAGAAATATAAATGAAAGTGGCATAGTGCATTGTCATTACATACCAGCCAAATGAAAGGAGTTTTTATACAACGAAACAATGGCAATTATTAACAATTGCCTTGCATTTTAGAGGAAGCTTTATGGGTTGGAGCACTTGAGCTTCAATGAGTTGAATGTGTCATCAGACTGAGGCTTCATTCAAATCAAGTGATTACAAGATACCTGTAGACTGTATGGGGAAGGCAGGGTAACCCCTTAATTTATGTATTTTGACAATATTGCACTTCAGGTAGCTGTGTCAAAATGTTACTGAGTCATTAAGGACTCCACTTGGAGCTGTAGCCTTTGTGGTATTTGATGTTTGGTTCTACACTAGTACCAGAAGTATTTAGGGGGAAAATATTTGTGTGTATGTTTACAAAAACAAAATTACAAATCATTATTAATCATTTGATTATCTGATAAAAATTATGACATCTTTATTCAGATTTCAATAGTTGTTTGTGCACTGTTTTGAGTAGTTTGATGAGAAATGCTAAATGAGTCTTAGAGTGTTTGTTTGCCTGGTTGTTGTTTTCAGGTTTTTAAGTAGGAAGAATAAGTTGTAACTTCTCTCAGTAAGATTATCCAGATCTGGTTGTGTATCTGGAGGCTACACTGTGTATACTTTTTAGCAATAATAATAGTTCTTACTATATCTGTTGCTGTATTTTTGAATTATGTAGATCATGCATGTGGGATAGCTGAAAAAATCTCGAAACAAAATTGAGGTTTATTTCAATACAACTTCTAAACCCATGTTTTTTAGTTCTCAAAATGTTTAAAAATTCAGTCTTAAATATTTATCTGAAAATTAAAACTACTATAGATCTAGATTTCTGAAAAATGCTCCAGTTTTCCAAGTCTTGTGAAGAACTGGGATTTGTAACCTCTCTGATAAACTTGAGTTATTATTGCTGAGATCCTTGAAGTTTGTTTCAAATCAAGCTGATGACTGCTATGAGCAGTGTTTTATGGGAAAAAAGTTTAACTTTTCTAGCTTTTTAAGTCTTCTGTTAATTATTACACAATTCAGTAGACACTTAGCCTGACTAGAAAGTACCCTTCTACCCAAAATAAATAGGAATATTTACCTAGAGGCTCAGCATTTTGCTTCACTGAAAACAACATATTTGTGTCATGTCATTTCTGGGAAGGAAGCCAGATTAGACATTCCCACCTCTCTCTGCCCCCAGACATTCATTTCAGTGCAGGAGTTCATTGCCTTTTCAATTGCACTGCTACAACAACTTCTGAGATTAAACTGCAAACCAGTCAACTAAAAGGTTTCTGGTTTTAGAAAAACAGCTAAGCAAAAACTTCAACCCTCTACAAAAATAAAGTGTGGCTCTGACCTTAAATAAATAAATCATTTCTATTTTGCAATGTAACTGTACAAACACCAGTATGGGCAGAACAGAGCAGTAGTGATCAGTAATGGAGAAAGGGTTCATTAGTTGCAGCTAGTACCAAAAAGTGCATTTTTATGAACTTTGGGGGTTTCTCCTCCAAGTTTGTTGCATTATCAAAATCTGTGACCTTCCATGTTGTTGAAGAAGGGAATTTAAACTTGACGGCAAAATAATTAGGAATTTCATGTAAACCCAAGGAAAAGGTAAATGTACATAAATGTAGCAGTAGGGACAGTGGAAGCAACTGAAAGCAGTTTCTGGTACATAAATGAAGGAAATGGAATTTGTGTACTCCCACATTAGGTGAAATTACTTGGAAAAGCTGCTTATGTAACCCTTGGACATTAAAAGACATTTTCCTGAATTTTACTTCCAAACTGGGATTGATTTTTATTCACCTGAAAGTTGAAAGCTTCAAAATCATAGTGTTTGTTAGAGCGAATCTGAGGAGTTTAAAATTGCTGAATTGTTAGGACAAAACCCTAGACATTTAAATCTGCAGAACTAGAATGTTGGGAGGGGGAAAACGGCATTCTAAAATAGTTACATCACAAATCTAGAGTCATGTGGTAGTAAGTGAAATAGAAACCCTTCAGAAATGCAAGGATTTGTTGTTGTTGTAGCACTGCTGGCATTTAAAATGCATTCATTTTATGTGACTTCATTACATGGTCATCACAATTCTGACTAAAATGAAGCCAGCTGACACAGTAAGGGTTCCTTGAATCAAATTCATGACCCTTGGTAGAATGCAGAGCTCAGCTCAGTGAAAGTTAGCAAACAGGCTATTTATTTATAAATTCTGAAGGCAAAGAATGACTAGATGACTTGTGTTGGTGAGTTGCTTTGTTTTGCTCAGGCCCTCATACAAGGTCATCAGGGGCCAATGTGAGAGCCCTGTGATGGGAAGCATAGAACACATTCCTTGTTTTGTGATGGTGTGGGATTCCATGGCTTCCACTTCTGGCTTAGCTGCACCAGTCCCTTGTCTGACATCCCATCTGATGTCACTTGCCTGCTCTGAGTCTCAGTAGCAGTTACAATACTCCTTATGTCTTGGAAAAATTCCTGTAAATAAGCAGGCAATGAAAATATTATTGCATATATAGAATTGCCTCTTATAGTAATTTACTAGTGTGATTTGTTGTTGCTGACCATACTGTAATTAATAATAAAATGCTGTATTTCACTTTCATTTATTTAAGGGTTGTTGCCTGTACCATTTTCCTCAAGTACCTCTTTGTCTCAGTCATATATTAATAATGGAAAATTAGTCTCTTGCCTAGAACATCAGACTGTCAACTTTGTTTTTGATTTGAAAATAGGCCTGAAATACTTCCCATCTCAGGCAGCTACTCTGCTCTCATTCCTCCTAGGTGGCCAAGATATGTGGAAGCAGGGGAGGATCCCTGTGCCATCACTTGTGTCTCCCTTGTCCCTTACACCTTCAGGTTTGTCCTGCCCACTCCTGCTCTGCATGAGAGCCAGCTCTGTTCTACGTATTCTCTCTCCCTGCTGGCCCAGGAGCCCAGAGTATGTGGAGAGAAAGGTTGCTGAGGTGGGGAAGGTAGAGAAGGAAATTCTTGAACAGTAGTAGGAGTCATCATTCCTAGAGGAAAAGCTGATGTGGAGAGAAAGGTTGCTGAGGTGGGGAAGGCAGAGAAGGAAATTCTTGAACAGTAGTAGGAGTCATCATTCCTAGAGGAAAAGCTGAGGACTGGCCCCTGGAGGTGCTGGGGAGTATTCTGGAACCCCAGAGGCTTTGTACAAACTCCTCTGTACATCATTTGTAGAACCCAAAGACTTCACTGACTATAAGAACTCTTCGATAACCAGAGTTGGTTTTCCTGAATGTAGATTACAACCTCATCAGCACAGTTTCTTTGTCCAACTTGTGATTTGATGCTTACTTTAAAATTCAGTCCAAACAATTTCTTTAGTAACAGCTAAATAAAAGAAAAATAGTGTGCAATTAGTTCTTTTGAAGAAAAAGTTAGTTGTTGTGACTTTTTAAATTCTGGCCACAGATTTCTACTTAGAAGAGAACTTTTGGATGGTGTTTTTTGCTGTTTTATTAATCTCTATCCTATCTAAAAGGTCAGTTTAAAAGCATCCTAACTATTGTAGCTCATGTCCAAAGCTGTTATCATTTCACAGCTGCTTTTGTTTTTATAGCCACATGCCACTTAAAGCTTACTTGATCTCCTTAAATGACCTTTTTGTGACTCTCATGCAATCCTATTTTAGAGAGGTTTAGGTGCCTACAGCTGGAAACAGGCTTGAACTGGGATTTTCAGAACCATCTAGTAGTCTGACCTGCACTAAAATCATTGATTGCCAGGCTGCTGATAAATCCCTCTAGATTCTTGTCTATCCTTTCAGACACCTCAGTGACCTTGAGGACACCACAGGCCCTCCTGTTATCCCAGTGAAAGTGAGAACTCCCACGGGGTGAAAGGAGAACTCCCTGCCTGTGGTATGATACTTGTGAAGTGGGAATGGCTGCAAAGATGAACTTCACAGCTTGATCCAAAGATCAGATGGAATGGAATTCTTCGAATAGCAAGTGTTCAAAATGTGACTGTGAAAATTATTAGCCATTTTATTTTAATTTATATTTTATTTTATATTTTAGTTTATTTTAATTAATTTTAATTTAATGTAATTTTTTGTTTTATTTTATTTATTTTTTTATTTTAATTTAATTTCTGTATTTTTATTTTTATTTTATTTTTTAAACTGTAAATGTTTTTATTTTTATTTTGAAATATTTTTTTTATTTTATTTTTATATTTTAATTTTATTTTAATTTTATTTAATTTTCCTACTGGGGCTGCCTCACTTCAGGCTCAGGACTTAGCAGTAGTGGCATCCTCCAAGTACTCCTCGAGAGGGGACAAAAATCTGTTGTGTCCTAGTGTGGTCTGTGCCACGACAGTCAGGGAGACTCACATAATTCTGCACTGAAAGTTAAAAGCTGCCCAGGAGTGTTACTGAGATGTTTCTTATCTTGCAATGATGAGTTGAGGCATTTTCAAACAGAGCATTTGAACACTCCAATGTGCTTTGACTTGAGTACAACAGCAATTAAGGGGTTAATTGAAAGCAAGGAGGCAAGGATGAGAGCTGAGACAGTAGCTCATGGTTGGAAGTCTGATCACAAGTGGAACTAGCAAGCTGTACAAAAGTACTCCTCTGGTAGTTAAAAGTGAGCCTCTGTGCACCAGAATGAAACACCTTGTAACTGAAAAGCAAGGCTGTTATGTAGCTCGAATTAAAAATGTCTCTGTGGTGTAACAACTTGTGCTCCTTTTGGTGACAACCCTAGAGCTTTAAACTTGATGATCAGAGTTGAAGGGAAATGCTGTCTCACCGACTGACTTTTGATTCTTTCAGGGTGCTTTAAGCTACTTTGGCAAACTGTAATTCACTCATGTTTTGCTTTGCAGCAGCTTCTTGCAGAATGTTATTACTTTCCCAGTCTTATGCTTCTCACTTGTTTTTCCTTCTTTTTCTTTTTTTTTTTTCTTACTTGATTCACTTTCAAGCTCACTGCAGTATTTCTCTACTGCAAAATAGTTTTATCTTCTGCTTTTTATGCCACTACGTTGTTGCTTTGCTGTGCACTTCAGGTAGATCTGAAAAGCGTAAGTCATAGAGTTCTGGATTCAAAAAAGGGATTCACATAGTTCAGTTTCACCTGAGCTGCAGTTTAAGTCTCAGATCAAAACCAATTTGCATATAAATTGTTCCTCATTGCTTAAGTGCCTGTTAATCCATAGGTACCTGGTTGACTTGCCTGTAAAATTGCTTTAGTGTGTGTCCATTATGCAATGCAATGCAGTGCAGGTCTGTATGAAATCACAGCACCCCAGGTCTGTATGAAATCACAGCACAAATCTTGCAGAAACACAAGTATGAGCCCAGAAGCAATCTGCCTGCATTAGCATGGCCCTGTAACAGGGTTTTGGTAACGTTTCATCGGAGTAAAATATCTAGAATTTTGGGTGTTATTCAGCCCATATGTATTTTATTATAACTGGTATTAGTTTTCAGGAGAGTAATTTCTAGGTTTTGTGTAGGGTTCCTGTAAACCTGTAACACATCTGTAGGTGTGGCCCTTATATCTATTAGCTCAATTCTGTTTTCAAGTTTCTTTGGGGATGAGTGATTCACAAATGCAATGACATATAAAGTTTGTTGTGCAGTTAATGTTTTTATGTTGTAAGGATTCCCATTTCCTATTCCCCAAGCTCTAATTCCTCTGAGAGTGAAATATATGACAGCTATAAGGAACAGTTCATTGACAAATTTAAGAATATGCTTAATTTTAAACATTTTGGAATACAGATTCTCTAAAATATCTGCATTCATATTCTAGCTGCATCCAATGCCATGAATTATAAATGCTCTAAAACTAAGTAATTTACAAACTGTAAATGTTACATCAGAAGTGGAACTAAATTTTTTGTGTTTATATCAAACTCTAAAATACAACAGTGTAAGGAAGTTGACAAAATCAAATGTGTGCACGAAAAGATCAAGTAACAAGAGATTCCCAAGCTTCCCAATTCTTGGAATAAAAGAAGCTCTAAAACACCTAGGAAAGGTTTTTTAATTACTGTTGTAATTATTATGACAAAAATGTAACCACCATTTATCCTAATCTTGTTGAAAGAAATAGTTCCTTCTTTAGATGCTACTTCTGCCACTGGAAGAAATTTTTAGATGACTGACCAGATCTTTATGTGGTAGAAAATTTGCTGTCAGCAGAGCTCCGCTGACTTGGTTCTGAAGTTCTGTTTCCATTCTTTTAGTATGGTTAGCTCCTGGTTACTGGCAGTGTCTATTCTTTTGTAGCTCTCAGCTCAGTCATGAAAACAAAATATTCATCTGCTAGCAGTCCTACAAAGAACTTTATTCAAAAATAAAAGTTATACAGACTTGAAAAGTTCTTGTCCTGTGTTCTTATCTACCATTATGAGCAGGGAGGTAATACAACACATTTTGAAAATTGTTTCTAGTTCATGTCACAAATGTTTTTTTATCAGATCTGAATATAACCAAGAAATACATTCCACAGAATCCTACATATCTTTGAATATTTATAGACCTTTGAACTTTACACCAAATAGGATAGGATCATAAAAAATTCATAGCATAATTTTCACTCCTACATTTTGCAGCTGAGACTTTCAAAGATGATGGTACTTTATTCTGGAAGAGGAAAGCTAATATATGTCTAAAAAGCTATGAGATCATGCATAGAGCCAGTAATAAAAATATTTTTTTTTTTTTTTTTTTTTTTACATGGGAAAGCTAGTAATATATAAACATACTTGTTGAGAACTACTCTGAACATGAGAATTTTTCATGAATTCCTTTAGGGTTGGTCAACCTCGTCAGTTTATTTGTAGCCAAACACTGGAATAGATCATACTACCCAGACATCTGCTGAATAAACTGAGCCATCTGCTTGAAATCTGATGGTACAATATAGAACACAATGTTTATAATATCTACAATTTCATCACAAGTAGTTTCTTGTTTTTAAAAAAATGGAATTAGAGCAAGTGTGTTCTTATTGCTAGCCTGCTTTCCACCCTTCAGCAAGCTTAGCACTCCTGGTGGAGAAGGAAGCAAAGCAGACTCAGCCCTACCAATTGGGCCTGAAGGTCCAAGATCTAAGTGCGTGATGGAGAAGAAACTGGGCTGGGGAGAATGGTCCTCCTCTCTCTCTGGTACAGTTCTGAAATGAGCCCAAGGTGTACTGGGTGGAATTTTGAGGGGGAAAAATTATTAAAGAGTATGAGCAATAATACACTTGACTAGGTATTCATTTTTCTCTTTCTTTAGCAAATAGTTATGAAGGAGAAGTAAATAAATACTCAGCTACTAAGTCCACTATCAGAAAATCAATCTATACTAAACTGACTTTCTTCTGACGAAAATAATTTCACATTCAAAGGGCATTTATATAATATTTGGCAAAGATGCATTTCAAGTTTCTGATAATAACTATTGTGGTCTGGACCAGATCATGTACATCAGTAAGATGAAGTATGGGTTGTTCATGTATTTCACCTTTTTAAAACTTTTATTTCTCTCTTTGAACCTGCAATCTACCCATAGATGCAGATTTTAAGATGCATAGATGTAGATTTTAAGCATTATGGATGGACTGTTAAGTACACCTGCCCTTATTGCCTTAGACAGGCACCATCCTTGCTCATCTCCGCCGGGAAAAGCCCTTTTCCTCTCCTACCTGTTACCACAGTACCTCTGTGAAAATACAAAGGGGCTTGGGTTCTTCTCTGTTTGGGAAGTGCTTTTCCAAGGTGGATTGTGTGTCTGCATGGGTGGTGTGCTGTAAATTTTGGTCCCGCCTCTCTGTTTTTCACAGTGTATGATAGATGGATCCCAGGCCAGCTTCGTAGTAAAACATATCAATGTCTCCCTTGAGAATGACGTTTAGGATAAGTCTTGACAAAGTGTAAATTACTCTTGCAGAGCCTTTCCAGCATATCCTGACCTTACATTCAGGGAGAGTACTCTTGCATATGGTAAATCTCTAGACAGCTAGGGGATGATTCCTCCTGGATATGGAATTCCCCTCTGCAACTGTGAGGCAAATGACCCAACAGGTTCTTGATATTTTCACGTTTTTGATCATTGCTCTCAATTAATTCAGTGGGCAAAATTACCTAAGCAGAGAGAGACCTGGCTGTCAGCCTTTATCCAGACTTTTTTTTAGGGCAATATGGACCACAGGGAAACTTTAGCCCATCAGTGTGTTAGCACTTTTTAAACACGTGGAACATTATTTCAAAACTCCCCTTATTACGGTTTCACTCCTATCTAGCATATCTAATTAAATTTGATCAGGAGGCTCCATGAGAGGTAATTCCAAATAATCTAGGATGATTTAGAAGAGAGATTTTTGATAGGACCAAAATTTAGAGCGTATGATAAGATCATGCTTTCTTCTGCTATCAGTGTAGCTGTTCATAGGAGTTTTTTTTGTTAATTAAAATTTCTTTTCTTTAGAACGAATTATGTAATATCCTATCCTGATTCCTGGCATAATTATGAAGGACGAATAAAGCTGTGCATCTTCTCTATGCTATAATCAAATACCTGAGGACCAAACTGCTCAGAATTAGGCATCTGTACTGCTACTGCAGTTACAGTTCTTTGCCTTCTAGCCATTACTTGACTTCAACAACGGAGACTCTGCACAAGTTTTCTGGGAGATTTATTGGAAGAGAGGGAACGAAACAGTAATGTTGAGTTATAATTCATTGAAACAGCAGACAAAAATCTGGTTTTTGTGATCTTAAATTCTTTATGAATAATAAGAAAGAAACAATGGAAAAAAAAATCTTGAGCTGGCAGGAACAAATTTTAAGCTCCATAGTATGAATTTCCTTGAAGTATATTCTAATAGTCACTGAAACCATAGATGGCTATCAATGATGTATGAGTGCTCTAAAAATTAAAAATTATGTCCAGCAACAACTAATCCCTTGAATAATGTGCTGTCCTTAGCAATTTATAGAGTTTTTTAAGTCTTCTCAAGATATGAGGAATCTGCGGTCTGTAAAAAGGATGAACTGAGAAAAACAAGTCCATAGCAATAGGCTTGTATTTTGTATGGAGCATCCAAAATAGTCTCAACAGTTCCTGGCATTGAGGGCTCAAGAAGCATAAGAGCAATTGGAATCATTTAGTTGATACATTTTAAATGCTGTTCTAAAGTATACAACTGCTGTTTCCAAAGAGCAGTGAGGTAGGGAGGAAGATGGAAAAAAAACCCCGTAGAAACAGAAAATATTTACAACTTGGCTAAAATGGAAATAGCGACCTGAAGTTGTGTTTAAAAATTATTATTCCAGAGGGATGCAGAAGAAAATTGGACAGTACCTTTTGAACAGGTATAACAGCTTATAATCAATTTAATAAAGAAATTGGCTTGATACATTGAAAGATGTCTGCCAGTCTTCCTAATTGATCAAGAATAAGCATGGATGGGAGGAGAGTATAAAGTGTTAATGAAGTTGGGTTTATCCTGTTTGTGAGTTAGAGAAATCTCTACATGCCAATTATGTGCTGGGTTTTTCTGCCCATTTATATTTCAATATAAATGACACTTTAAAATTAGGGTGCAATAATTTAAAACTGTGATTGTGAACACCACATTTTCCTCACTTTAAAATATCAGTTCATCTCAAAATCTTTTGCTGTTTATATTTTTCATATTATTGTTTTTCACTCAAACAGTGATCATTATCTCTCTTAGATACTGAATGAACATATCTGTCTGGAGAGTTTTGTTTTCTTTTTCTCCATTTGCAAACTGTTCTGCATGCCTAGGACAATCTTTTTTAACATTCTGTGGTCCAGATGTCACAGACTTCACAATTCTAAAATTCCATGAGGGATCTGTGGCTTTTAAATAAGTGGCAAGTGTGGGTGAGGTTAAAATATGTCTAATGTGAAGCTCAGTCCTCAAGTGCTAGCCAACCAGCTGGCATTTAGGCTGACATTGATCAAAAGGCACTACTCCTGATCCTGTGAAGTCTGCCAAGATAAAAATATTTCTTTCAATCTGACTGACATTAAGGTGGTTCTCCACATTATTTAGTGCTAGGGTTAAGCCAGATCTCTTTCATGTTACATTCAAGCCAGAGAAAACAGGCTCACTAAAGCCATCAGTATGATGGGGTCATTATAAAATTTCCCCTGTGTTTAATAAAATGTGGTAGTTTGGGTGAAATTTTCCTGATAGGCCTTTCTATTAATGCTTATCTAGATAATGCATCTTCCAAATGTTCTGACCAGAGTGTTTCTGATATTAAGAAGACTTTATCCTGCAGCTCCACAGATGTTTTGCTGCACCTTTTTTTATTATGAGTAGGGTTTAGAATTTCACAGTAAGTTGAAGGGTGTTTTGTGTACTGTGTGCACCTAGCTATGGTTATATTGAATTCCCCAGGGGAATAGAGGAGAATAGATTTTTAAAAGACAAGCTTGTTGAAATGAATGCAATTGTTACTGCTGAATGCCAGCTGAGTTATAATGGTACAACTGCTTCTTATTCTCTTGAATCTGGTGCCTCATGAACAACATATGTGTTGAATGCCTGATGGTCGATGCAATACAGAACAAGTTACTATCAAAGGAAGTGGTGTATCAAAGTAGTACAGATTTTGATGGGTGTATTTTCAATAGATTCTGCATCTTTGAGAAGCAGAGAAAAAATATTTTCTGAAGATGTAGCTAAGCATCATTTCATAGGTTTTTAGGTGGCAGCTTAAATATTGCAAACATCTCAGGGCCTGGCACTCCAGTCTATTAAAGCAGACTTTAGATTCTCTCCAAGTTGGAATTTGGTTTGTTTTTCCCAATTTTGAGTTCATCTGGGAACAGACATGAACAGCTTTTTTTTTTTAAATGTAGCTGATTATTTAAACACCAGCACAAAATGTTGGTTGGCAAAATTAAAGAGAGAAAAAGCAAGGTAAATCTTCTGAAGTCATCTATGTTGTTCTAGTAAAGATTTAGGTCAGTACCTCAGTTTAAAATTCTACAGGCTCTTTCATATTAATGTAATTTACTTAAACTACAGTGAAACATTTCTTTTGGTAAATGTGGCCATTCTTAAAAAAAAAAAAAAAACAAACCACAATTTAAATTGTGGCTTTTCCTTCCAAGACCTTCTGGCAAAAAATATGCGACCCTTAATGGAGACACCTGATTTAATGCACCAATCATTAATTTGGTTTCCTTTATTCAGGAAGATTTGTGAGTGGAGTGGCAGTAAAGTACTGCACATTGCTGGTCACAGAGCAATGCAGTGCAGCCTGGCTGTCCAGAGAGTTGGAAGCAAACAGCCTTAGCTACTCCTCTCTAAATATAACATGCACAGCCCCACACTCTTCAGTAGTGTTTAGCTTCCTGGCCACCAACCCAGCCCATCTACCTACATACAAATGTACAGTCCTTGCTGTTCACATCATGTGTGTTTTGATCTTCATCTGCCTAGAACTGTCTGGCTTTGTGCTGGGTACCAGGTATGGGGTGATCTTCACACCATGCTTGGTCCTGCTCTCTTGTGTTTCTTGGTTTTGTACCTCTGGCAAAATCGGTCCTGCTCTCTTGTGTTTCTTGGTTTTGTACCTCTGGCAAAATCTGCAGTGTCTAAGCCAATAGAAGGTCCTGATGGCATTTTCACAACTTCTCGTTTCACACTTAGACTTGTGTGTTGTCAGGTAGGTGTAAGTCAAGAATCAGAATCAGTAGGTGTGTTGGATGTGTCATATGATTATGTTCTATTCTATTTGCTAGTTTAGAGATTTGGAAACATCTTCAGATAATGATTGCATTTCAGTGAAAAGCATCTCAAACAGACCTACCTTCTCTCTTATTTGCAGTTACATGAACTGTTACTCTTCCTATTTTCTGAATATAAAATGAGCTTAACTACTTCAAGAGAAAGGGAAGATATTAACAAAGCATTGGAAAATTACTGTATACGGATGTATATGCATTTGTGCACATGTGCATAAGCTCTTTGTCTGCAGAAGTTAAATTAGAGGTTCCAACAAATAGCAATGTTTCATTCAAAATTATTTTTTTCAAGATACACCCAGATACAGCTAAATTAAAGTCAAACAAATTGAAAAGCTCTCCAATTTCCATCTATTTCTACTTATTAGGAGATCAAAAGTTCACTTCCAAGCTGCCTGCTCTCTTGGCATTCACAGAAGATGTTGCAGCCATCAGGCATCCCTGTAATTCTCTTCAGTATCCTTCTGATTCATTCTCCACACTGGTTGCTTTCATTGAGGGAGGGGTGTAGTAAGAGTCTGTGCAAAGACCACTGTCTTCACTTTAGGCTACCTGTGGATGGAGACTGACAAAATATATCAGAACTATTCCATCTCAGGAGAGCTTCTGTGACCTTAAGGACAAAGCCAGAATTATTTGTGGGTGTCCACAGAGAAAATCTTGTATTTCCCCTGGAGTTTATAACTAAGCAAAGGAAATTCTGTAACCATAGGAGTATGTATAGGTACTGAACAAATTTCCATTTCAAGCTTTGAGCATCTTACCACAAGCTAAAATTCTCTAAATAAATATGTCACTGTTTAATTTGTGATTGTTCAATCTGTTCTTGCAAACATCCAGAGCAAAAAAATGTCCTCCACAGTGAATATTTTAATAGTGCTGCATTGCCTCCAGAAAAACAAACAAAAAAAGCCCCGCCAAAAAGCAACAAGATGTGGGGTCACTAATCTGAAATCACTTTCAAGTTTTGCTCTCCTGGTAAATAGATTTTAAAAACAGATATGCCAGCACCCATAGTAACTGGACCATGTATTAAATATGAAACTTTGGTTTCACAGTAGAAGTGCTGCCATTTCCCTGTGCTCTGTAAGTGGCTCTCCCAAAGAGCTGCCTTACAACTGCGTCTGTTCCCCCCGCCCCTGTTGTCAAAATGATAACAAGACACGCAGCTGAATGACCTGATTTCTTAGGACAAGCTGACCTGTTTCATTGTTCAATCTTTAGCCATAAGCTTCAAGTGCCAGTCCTCTGGGGATCTTTTTGGAAATATGTGGAAACCACATTCTATAGATGCAGTCAATGTAAGGAGAAGAAATGCCTCTGAATTGCAGGGTTGTTAATTTAGTCCTAGAGAATAAAGGGATTCTGCTCCTTGTAGTGTTCTTTTCAGCATAGGAGGAGATTTTTACAGTTATGAAAAAAATTAAACTGGGACAGATATGCAGATAGAGTTTGCCTATTTATCTTTTTGGCTCTGTCATAACTAAAAAATTACAGGAAAACCAAAACAAAGCACTTTAATATGACATGACCTGGAACCTCACAGTGAAGAAAATTCCCTTTGAAAAAAAGTCATTAAATTGGGTAAATGTCATTGACTTAAAGAGAACTAGGCAATGAACTTCCAAAGCATTAATTTTACACAGGTAAATTTTGGATTTGGGATGTCCTTTATTCTAGGAAATTGAAAAAATACCAGAGAAATCATTGGGAAAGTTTGCATGTGTTCCTTTATTAAATATCCGGATTTTTTATTGTTCTTTCCATCTTTGAATAGTCTAGATTCTGCTGCACAAATACTCTTTATCCTGTCATCTTTGGTATGGTAATGGTTTCTGAAGTTGTTAGAGATGAAAATGTATGAAAATGTTTCCATCATGTCATGAAACATCTTTCTAGTCAGTGTGAACCTCATTTGACATAACAGGAAATATTATATTGCTGGTAGCTGCACAGGAGAACTACACAGAGATAGAACAGCTACAAAATTCAGTTAAAAATATGTAAGAAGATAAATTTTTTTCGAGATCTTGGCCAATATTACTGTATTGGCCAAATATTACCTTAAAACCTTAATCCATTATTATGAGTAGTTTTCTATGGTTTTCTACAGAGAATACATTGGTTATTATGGTCAGTAAGGACTTTTTGTAGCAAAGGGCTATGGGAAGGATAATTAACATTTAAACCTAGCAAGTGTTATTTTGGTTTTGTGTCCTTTCTCTCTTCAGATTCTTGTTAAATCCATTGCCTCACAGAGAAGTCTGCCCACTCCCTTTAAGAGAGATATCTGCTTTTATAATTTCAGATTATTGTGTAAATTAATTTAGGTGATCCTGTTAGAGATGAGAGCAATGACAGTATTGGACTATATAATCAAATTCTTTCTATAAGTAATAAACACACATTCAAGTATTTTGTTTCACAATAGATTCACAGTAAGCTACAAAGTTAAACATCAAGCAAATCCCTTTGAGCCAACTACCTTTATTAATGTTTGCATCTATGCTGATGGTGGTATTCTCAGGCTACTTCATGCACTTGGATTCATAGGCTGCAAAACCTTCCCTTACATGTACAGCAAGGTTAACTCATTTGGTAAAGTCCTTTGAGTTTTGGTCTTGAAAAATGTTATCATCTCACATTTAAAGCACTGAAATACAAAATATCAGAAGCATATTGTTTAAATTTCTTTGATGTATAATCATATAATTTCTGGAGTCTTTGCTTCAGTCTGTCTCTTGGATCTGGGCCTAGATGCTAACTTGTGCCTTTTGGACACTGTTATACACACACTATGCTTACAGTTAACCCTGCCTCCACATTCAAGAATACAACAAAGCTGTGTTTGTATGGATCCAAACATCCTTAGCAGAGTGAATGTTTTGACTTGTAGGAGAGCAAAAGCTGAAAACAACATGGGACTGATATTCAGCATCTCTAAACAGAAATTTTTAAAAATTCTGTAACTTTGTTCCACAGAGGTCAGTGGCAACACTAGGAGGATGGTGCTGTGGAGATCTCCTGCCAAAAATTAATGTACTTGGCTGTACTGCACCTGCTGGCAGTGCAGAAAGTTTAGTGTAGCATATCACCAAATCAGAACTCTGCAGATTGTGTTCTCTCATGTCCAGAGAATGATCAAGTTTCATTGGCCATGTAAGAGGGGAATTAGTCTTTTAAAGGAGCTAATGCAGTCATTGGCTCTTTAAAAGATTAATTCCCCTCTTACATACATGTTTTTCATGTTTTGCAATTGGCTGAACAATGCAAAAGCCTGCACTGGATATCAATTCATAACTTGGAAAGTTGCACTCATTCAATTAGTAAGTGCTTCACTATTTTTTTTTCTTTTTTATTGATGAAAATTTAAGAAAGTGTTGGAAATTTAGGGAAAGAGATAATTTATTATCTGGTCAGCAGACCCTAGGTCATTCCTGGCCTGGGTGAAAATAAAAAGTAGTTGGTAGTACCCACTTAGCAGCTTTCAGCATCATACCTACCTGCAGGTAGCAGTACTTCCATCGCTCTAAGGCAATTTAGATATTTATATGATAATGGTTTCTGTCCTCCATAGAAAACTGAGAAATGAGCTCAGAGTGAGTTGCCAAAGTCTGGGAATGGAGAGGAGTGCAGAACATGAGGCAGTGGGGGCTAAGCAGGGGGCAGAGACATGAAAGATTTTGGTGCAGCTCCTGAGCACCCCCTGAACTCAGCTAGCACAAAACCCCCACATTTCTGTCTTGATCTCTGCCTTGTTAGAAATAGCTAAAAGTGTGTGGTAGATGTATATGAAAAATAGAAGTAATTTTTGCAACAGAGCAGATGGCTAATGCCTTTCTCAGACAGTTCTTAATTTGTTGTGCAACATTTCAGTATTAATAAGTACTTTGGAGAAGAGGTGAAGTACAAATCCTGACCCCATAAATTTCCACAGTGGTTTTTGCAAAATTAAGGATGTTAGCCCAAGTGGAAAAGCTTTACTAAATGTGAATGAAACAAAAATTATATGATAATATGCTACTTTCAGCATGACTGTTTCATAGTCTGTGTGTAAATATGAAATTTTACTATCTCTCAGAATTAAGATTATATAATTCCCAATATCTAGAGGAATTTTTTCCCCTGAGCAGGCTCTCAAAATCTGAAACTCTTTAATCTTCTATATTGCTAAATCCCTAGATTTTAAATTTTATTTTTGGGTGGGTTTTTTTGATGTTTCTGTTACTTTTAAGGGAATTCTAGATTTACCTATGCATTCCCAAGGTGTTAATCCAGTTTTTTAAAATACTATAAAACACAACATTGAGTATTGACTAAGTTTCCTTACAAGGAGTTATGTCAATCAACTTGAAATGTGCATTACAAATTAGTAAATGAATGCAAATTCATTTACTGTCAGAAAATGTTTCTTGTCAGATTAACTTGTGCACCTCCCCAGTTGTAGTGGTTCGTGAGAGCTGCACCTCTTGTGCTTTATTCCTTGGGTTTGCTGTTAGTGCTTTTTATGATTCTGTAATGTGTAAGACATCAGTTCTTTGACACCTGATTCCTGTTCCTTGGTAAGTAATGAAGGAAATTTTTAATTCAGTGCATTTTCAAGAAGGTAAGGATTTAAGCACAACACTGCCTTCTATCTGTTTAAGAACATTACCTGACCCCAGAAAAGATCACTTCAATCTCACTGCCCATGTAAGCATACACTCAGCTTTACACTTCCCAAGGGGAGAGTACTTATCCAGACTGAAGGTCACAAGCACTTAATCTATTTAGGCTCCTACAGAAAACTATTAGCACACACCAAATTTTAATGAAGCTTTATGAAATTCCTAGTGCTACCACAATCACAAAAAAAACCACCCAAACTATATAATACTATTTTCAAAACAAATTCAGTAGCTACCTTGTCTCTTCCTATATAATTATTTAATTTGCTTCTGAGTGACATGTTTTATCTTTCCCTTTATCACTTACCTAGACAAATATTTCATGTAAGCAATAAATTTGTTATCTATTTTATTATATTTCTAATATATACTGATAATATAATGGATCCCCTCTGAATTGCCTGCTATCCAGTGAACCAATTAGATATTACATCCTTTAAGCAGATAGGAGTCCCCAGGTCATTCAGTATTAATCATCTGCATTTTCAGAGGAAACTTGTAGCATTTTAAAGCAGTCCACTGCTTTAAGGTATAAAACTACTCTTTTCTATACACCAGCTTGACCTCTGCATATCATGTGATTTCATTTTCTCTTATGTAGCTGTCCATGAACTTAGTAATTACTGTATTGCTGTATAAGACTTTGTAGTTTTTAAATTTTCCTGTCCCTGTCATTTCTGTATGCCAAAGTGAGTGAGAGCAAGGGTCTGAGGATAGTGATGAAACAGCATTAACCAAGACGGTGAAGTATTGGATCTTGTGGGGATCATCACAAATTTACCCTCTCTATTTCTACCTGGATTTCAATATTTCTCTTTTACCTGACATTTCTTCCTGGATTTTAGCCAGAGTTTTTTTGAGAATGTTTGTGGAATTCATGAACTCAGATTTTAAATTTGTCTTTCCCCATAATTTAAGCCTGACATCTTGGTTCAGGCCCGTTGTTCTTGGAAAGTTAAATCCTGCTTTGATTTTAAAGGCCAATTCTGATGTTTGGAAATACAGAGTCAGTAATAACATGATAGAGTAGGAAATAGTCTTATTAGCAGTGTCTTGTTCTAGCAAACCACACTCCAGTGCTCTAACGTTAGGCCAGCTGTTAATAATTTTACAAGCAGAGTGTGAAATATTAGCTTGATACCTGACTAAGGGGGAGCTACAGCACTGCACATGAACATTTAAATGTAGTACCCACAGTGAGCAGATATTAATGCTATTTCAAGGAGTGTCAGTGAAGAGTCTTTGATATTGTGATCGGGGTACTTGCTATTACATCCACAGTGACAGCTCCAATTGACAGGATTAAAAAAGCAAAATTAAAAAAGGAATTATTTCATGCCCTCAAGTACAGATAAGAATGGTTACATCTCTGCTTCGTGTCTTGGCTTGACAGTGGATTTTTTTTTCCTGGCTTTTCACACCCTGCACAATTCTTAAATTCTCTATGTCATTTTACTTAGTCTCCTCTATTACATTCTCTACGTCCCTGCCACAACTTTTTATTCTCCTTATCCTACCCCTCAAAACCTGCATTGTTTCTAAATGTCTCTTTTGTAACTTTTAAGTATTTCATAATTTAGAATTATTTTTTGTCCTTGTGAATTCTTTCTGTAGTAGCTTTTCTTATTCTTGTCCTATACTTTAAGGTGGTCATCTATCAGAATAAAGTGAGAGATGGTGACAGATTTTGGCCTTGCCATCACTTTGGTTCCTGCCATTCACCCCCAGACTTTTGTCATGCTTCTTTTGGCCAGAAAGTGACTCCAGCATAGGACATTAAAGCATGTTGACCTTTCTGATCTTGGATCTGCTTCAGGTACTAGTAGATACCTGAAGATCGCCACGAAGGTCGTTTTTAAACTGATAATCGTAAAACATGTGCCCGAAGATTTGTTGATGGTATTAAGAGCCCTAAGACACTGAAGTTCCTGTTACAAAAGGAATTTTTGTCCTTCCAGGACCTTGCAGTCACAACCTGAATTCCCTCAGATGTCCAATTTGGATGGTCTTTGCCATGAAGAAGTGCTAGA
The DNA here is from genome assembly GCF_028769735.1 of Zonotrichia leucophrys gambelii. NCBI lineage: Eukaryota > Metazoa > Chordata > Aves > Passeriformes > Passerellidae > Zonotrichia > Zonotrichia leucophrys. The sequence continues at coordinate 23,186,639 of NC_088176.1, forward strand.
GGGAGTTGTAAGGATGTTTTCTGTGAAGAGATCTAACTCTCTGTACCTGATTACTCCATTGCTACCACATGGCCTGAATTTCTTCTATCTGGTCATGCATCAGTCTGTAGAAAAAAAACTGCAGGATGCATCCTAGGGGATGGACCTTACAGGTAGTTGGCTGTTGGAGTTATTTTCTCTGGGCTGATTAGCTTTATGGTGCTGGATTTTGATTTAATTTAATTGCAGTTATTGGGTAATTAATTTTGCTGGAGGGATTTGTGAATCTCAGAAGAGACACTTATTATTTTATATCACAGTATATTATTTTACATTTCTCATTATTTCTATTTGTAAGGAAATCAGTAAACTGATTTTATTGCAAATAGAAACAAACAATTGATAATTATTAGATAATAATCGATAATAAAATATAAAGAGAGTGAATTTTTGCATTCCTGTTGGTTTATAGTGTAAAGAATAAAATAAACTTGAAAAATCTATGCATGACTTCATAACTGGTAATATGTAATTAGCTTTGTGGATCAGTTTCTGGCTGAATTTTTGTGAAACATACAGATGGAAATTGGTGGTGTTAGACAGCATCAATGATTTTTTTCAGATAGCCAAAACTTTATCAGTGTTTATATCGTTAAATAAGCAGTATAGTACATATTTTAAAAAAATAATCTGTCCTGTATTTTTTGCATACAAGCATCAGGTTAAAATGAGTCCCATGACAAAAATTATGGGATGTAAATACATCTAGGAAACATAACATAAGTTTTTGAAGATTCTTCAAGCAGTGAAAATCTAGTGTAGAGAGAATTCAGTTTTTTACATTTTTTTACTTGATTAAGGTGGGAATTCTTTCAGACTATATTATAAAACAAAGATGGTTTCTGCCCAATCTGTAGATGGAGTAACAAGGAGGGATTCAGTGCACAGTGACATTTCACCTTGCCATAATTGCTTGCAATTGCTATTGGAAGTTTGACCAACAGGTCAGGTCCTATAATATCCTACTTCCTTATTCATGAATAAAGCAAAAGGTAAAATATGTAAAACGACTACAGCTTTTGCATGTGTGACCTGAAGTGAGATATTAAACTAGTCACAAAATAATCACCCCTTGATGTAATAGAATACATAATGTTCTGCTTAAAGCTTGGCACATTTTCTCACCAAATATGGTTTCATGTGGAAAAAAATGAGAAAATGTGAGTCAAGTTCAAATTTTCATTCTAAAATGTTGGAGGAATTTTCTAAAGTGTTCCAAAACTTTGAAATACTTGAAACCATGCTTAAATATCTTGAAATTACTGAAATACTCATTTCAAAAGATCCAAGGTTAATTTTTTATCAAACCTAATGCATTATGTGGGGAAAAAATCAAAGTATTTGAATGGAGTTTTGGGTTTGATGGAACTAAATTTTATTCCCAAACATATTAACTAGTATTTTAAAAATACTCTTTTATGGTATGTATTATAAATAAAAGTTTAATTTTGAAACATTTTGTGAGGCAAGAAATTCCATGTAATAAATTTTAAATATTGCAAATAAGCTCAACTATTTGCTAATGGCCAGGGAAGATGGTCACAGAACTGACACCATACAAAGGCTATCAACTTTCTTTTTAAACTTTCTTCCAATATTCACATCACTGTAAAAGTCAAGCAATATGAGACAAGAGGAAAACATATTTTCTGAGTCCCTAGAAACTGTGGCATAATTCAGTTTCTGTATTTTATTCTGTGAGTCACAATTCCCAGCGAGCATGTGGCACCTTGATGAGTTTAGGAGGGTACCAGTGTGTGAGGAGGTCTCCTTGCCCTGTGCTGTGCAAAGCAGCTACCAAGGACTGGCGTTGTGTCCTTGCAGCATCTCAATGCCTGTCCCCGTGCAACCCACACAGAATCTCTGCGCCTCTCTGCAGCCTGAGGAGGAGCACTCGGGTGGAAATGAGAGAGTTCTAGCTGCCCTTTGCCATCTAACTGCAGTCTTCCACTCAATTCCATTTCTGTATTAGTGGGAAGGAATTTACACCATTTCAGCTTTCCTGCAATTGTAGAGTGATTTTTAGTGCTCAGGGCTTTTGTTCCAGCATCTTATGGCAACTCAGATTTAGGAGGAAATGTGGAACAGTGGAGTTGTCCCCAGGAACCCTTGTGAGCTGAACTAACCACGTGCCTACCTAGTGACTGAATGAAATTAGCTGGATTACAATAGAGAGAATGGGCTGCAAAGATCTTAAATTGTCAAGGGGGTCTGTGAGGAAACATGATAATTTATTTACAGAAGGTTTATTATGATATATTGGTCTCCACTGGACTTCAACTTCTTTCCAGTTGAAATTTTTCTAAATGCAATTTGAATAGATTTTCTTCTTTATATATTTTTATATTATTAAATTAATTTTTTTCGGTTCATGATTTGGTTTGGGGTGGGTTTTGGAGAGATCATTTTAGATACTGTACTCTTTATGTTAGCCTCGCTTCGGGAAAATGTTTCCACATCGTAGACTTGCTCATTTGCAAGCATTAGCTCTGCTGCATGTCTGTGTTTTACTTTACGCATTATTAAAGATTTCAGTTCAAGAGTCTATGTAATTGGCTTATTTATGCCAAGTCTTCTCTGATTTCTTTAGTTTTATTTATACTCATTGCTTGTTCCCAAGCATACCTACTCTCTTCTACATAAATATTCTCTATTTTGGAAGGAAAAAAAATGCCACTTCTGAGTGCTGCAATGAATTAAGTCTATGGGAATTTAGTTTATACATTAATATGTAAAAAATATCTTAATCTACTTTTATTATTTCCGTATGGCATGCAGCATACTCTGCATGGCTTAATGCTGGGAATACCTTTGAAATGATGGACCAAATAAGCCTGCTTGTCACCTGCTTGTCAACAGGGTATGCATATGACCACGACTGCATCTGCAAATAGATAGGTGAAAGCACAAACACCAGCCTGAGCATGATAAAAGAGCTAGAATACTGCTCCACTAGCAATTATCATGGAATAGTTTGGGTCACAAGGGACCTTCACAGTCAGCTATTTCCAACTCTCCTGCTATGGACAGGGTCATCTTCCAACCTGCCCTTGAGCACTTCTGGGGATGGGGCATCTGTGACTTTTCTGGGCAACCTGTTCCGATGCCTCACCCACCCTCATGATGAAAATTTTCTTCACAACATCTAATCTAAGCATGTCCCCTACCAGTTTAAAAGTATTCCCCCTTATCCTGTCACTACATGGCCTTTTCAAATGTTCCTTTTCAGCCTTCCTGTAGGCCCCCTTTAGTACTAGAAGGCTGCTAGAAGATCTTCCTGGAGCCTTCTCTTTCCAGATCTCAGCAGCCTAAATTCTCTGTCTTTCCTTATAGGAGAGATGCTGCAACACTCTGACCATCTTTGTGGTGACTCCTCTGGACTCACTCCAGCAGATCTGTGTGCTTCTTATGTTGGAAACCCCAGAGCTGGTTGGTGCAGTGCTCCAGGTAGGATCTCATGAGCAGATTAGAGAAAGGGAACCCTTCCCACTCCATGCTGGCCACAGAGCTTTTGAGGCAGCCCAGGATACGATTGGCTTTCTGGGCTGCAAGTGGAAACCGCCAGGTCATCTCCAGCCTCTCATCCACAAGTACTCCAAGTCCTCCTCAGCAGGGCTTTTCCCACTGCCCAGCCCTTGCTCAGAATTGCTCCAACCCAGGTGCAGGACCTTGCACTTGGGCTCATTGAACCTATGACGTTTGCATGGGCCCATTTCTTCACCAGGGTCCCTCAGGAAGGTATTGCATCCCTCAGGTGTGCCAGCTGCGCCACTCAGCCTGGTGTTGTACTCAAGCTTCCTCACTCTGGGTGTGACCATCCAGCCAATTCCTTATCTCCTGAGTAGTCCATCCATCACATCCCTGTCTCTCCAATGTAGAGACAAGGATGTCATGTAGTGCACTGCCAAATACCTTGCACAAGTCCAGGAACGTATCAGTCACTCTTTTATCATCCATCATGAGTGTAACCGAGTCATAAAAGGCCAAATTTGTCAGGCACAATTTTCTCTTAGTGAAGCCATGCTGACTTTCATCAATGACCTCCTTACTTTACATAGGCCTTAGCACAGTTTCCAGGTGGAAACTATGACATGCACCACGATTTTTCCAGCTCCTGAGGTGAGACTGACTGGGCTGTAGTTCCCTGGGTCTTGCTTATTTGCCTTTTTACATATGGGGAGTTAGGTTTCTCATTTTCTAGTCAGTAGGAAATATTAACATTGTTGTTACTAATGTTTGTGTGGGACTTTATTTCCAGTTGCTATTGATTTCTAAATTGCAAATGCATTCAAAGAATGACATTCAGATGACCAAGTGGTGGTCAAGTAAACCTTGAAATCTGACTATACATTTTTGTTTTGTCAGAACACAAAAGGCTTGTAAATCCAAAAAAGCCCAAATTTTACTATACTTTAAAAGGGGCTACTTAACACCAAGAAAACCTTGAAATGGGCATGTGAGACAGAATACAGGGTTTATACCGTAATCTCATCAGGACTGTGTATATATATCTTTACTTCCTGGCTTGGTTTCCATCACCTCAAGCTACATCCATGTTAACAGGTACTGGAGGGCAATAGGGGTGTTTTTGTAGAGGGAAATATTTGATGGTGAGACAGTGACATCTACCCACATACCTTGCAAGACTGAATTCCCTTTAGGTTAGATGTGCCCAAAGCACACAAGGTTTGCTCCTGTAAAACTATTTTCAGTGTAATTTCACTCAGAAGGAATCCATATCTTTTGTTCCATCAGAGTTTTGTGATGTATGAAAGAGTGTGAAATAGTGAAGAATTGAGAAATTTCCTTTTAAAAAGTGCACTTTTGAGCTATTAAAATGCTTCTGTAGATACACCATGGTGACTTTCTGAAAAGCAACACACATTCCAATTACCTGGATGGATCACTAAGTGCTCCTTGGGACTTCCAGCAAACTCTCTGCTTCTGCATGTGAGCATCAGAATCCCTGTGCTTTGTAATGATGCTGTACTTTTTTTCTGTGCCACCTCCCACAGGCTGTTTTGGCCTTCCAAGCACACTGTTCTTTTCCAGGAAAAGAGCAGTCTCCCTCTTCAGTGTTTCACCTGACCCTATTACTCTTTTAAAGTGCATACACAGTTTGAGAATAAGCAAATAAAGCAAGTGTTTGTGATAATCTTACAGTACAAAGTCTTATCTGATACAGGCTGTTTACCTGTACGTGTGTAGCTTGTAACTCTGCTATAAATAGCATTAGAAGTGGCATTATCACAGCAGAGGCAGGAGGGCCCGTGGTAATTTTCTAAATTCCAAATCTGTGAAGATGGACCACAAATATTAATGAAAGAACTACAAAGATTCTTCACATGTTTATCTTTCTTTTTCCTGTTGATAAATTGTCTGTCAACTGGATGTGTTTCAACAAATTTGTTGATTGCAATTACTCAGCAAATGTTTGTTGTTAAGATAATTCAGGCAGTGAACTGCTGACAACGTGTTTTCTGTCAGTGGTCCTTTGAGTGCTTGCTATTCATTGTTTATATTTGCAATTTGAATTGTATTGACTGCACACACAATCCCCTGATTGAATATAGTTGTTGATAAGAGCAGGTTTCCACACTGGCTCTTTCAAATTTCATCTTTTGTGAAAATATTAACTTCATTCACAGCCATCATTCCCTTTAAACTGAACAACTTGGCTGAAGTTAGCACAGAAGTGAATGCTAAACCAAACATATTTAACTACAGCTTAGTCCCTATAGGCAAAGGTTTTGTTTGCTTAGCTCTTCTTTTCAGTGATGTGAGCAAGCAGCTGCTATGAAATTTATGTTGTGAGTTTCTTTGAAGAGGTTAATAAGTCATATCACATTTTTTTTCTTAACCAAAGGGTGTTTTATTAATTTTGATGAAATGTAGAGTTTGATAATGGCCTGTTCTGGTTTAGAGTCTATTTTTGTTCAGGTTAAGATTTTTACTTGTTTAAAGTCAGAATATGGAATCATGGACTCTACACTACAGTCAGAAGAATGCACATGCTAAATGACTATTTAAATACTTACTGTAGGAATGTGCATATTTTCTACCAAATGTATAGGGGTTTTTTTTTAACCACTCTTTGAGTTCTCCATGACTTGTGGGTAATGATTTCACAAACAGTTTAAATTCATTGAACTAAGCTACTTTTTGAAACATAATAATTTTATTTTAATGCAAGAAGCACTCATTACTGTTGCAGTATAAGTAAGAATTATTCTTCTAGAATTTACTTTAAAAAGTTCAATTTTGAGAAAAATGGGCATTCAAATATGAAGAAACCCATGTACAAAAATTTGTGCAATTTTTTTAAAATATCTTTACAAGACTGTTACCATTAAGTGGGTTTTTTTTAAATTTGATTTTGGTATTTGAGCTCTCAAATTTGAATAGTCAAGCCACACACTTGATGTCCCGCCTTGCAAAGAGAGATAGAAATGTGCTCAGATTTCAGTGTAAAATGAGGTTCCCATGTAACTGCTTAATATCAGATCTTGGGAATTCATGGAGCTGAAAACCCTGTGTACCACTTGTGAGGTCCACTTTAAATGTACTTTAGAAAGAGCAGAAATGTTTCACAGCAACTTCTTTTCATGCTTTTGTCAGGGTTTCAACTGATAAATATCTAAAAGCATTCTGTGTTCTTTCTGGTTTCTTCTTTCCTCACTGGACCAATCCATAATTCTTTCTGTCCCATAACTAATAATTAAGTGGAAATATAGTATTTCCCACTTTTTCAGCTTTCCAGATGTATCTTCCTTTATTTTGTTCATAAGTCATCAAGAATTACCATTCTTCACACAAAACAATGAACTCTGAAAATCCTCTGATCTGAATAGAAAATAAGAGTAATTTGGACATAGAGCTAGGGTCTTCTTTAAGGAAAAATATGTTAGTTGGTTTTAGCTTTTTCTTTTTTTTAAACCAAGCTAATTTTTCTAGTACCTTATGTTAATTTTTATTTCAGAGATTTTTTTGGAAAATACTGTGTGTATAGTTCTGCATGTTTTCAGTAAATAGCCTTATCAACTAATTTATAGGAGAGCTGTAATCCTAAATTTACAAACATATTTACTAAATTTCTCAGCTTTTTGGCTGGCAGATAAATGTGTTAGGTAAAGAAAATGCTGTATTGAGTGATGTCCTATATCTGTAGAGGGTATAAGAAATCGATAGCAAAGCAGACTGCAGATTAAGTAATGTGGTTAAGCACAGCTGAATGATGCCATTTTAAAAGTTGATTAGAAGTAAATATGCCAATTGCTGTGGATGCTATGTCTGTTATAAAAGGTGGTTGTTCAGTTTGTCTGTGAGAAGGGGCCTGGCTGCAGAGCTGCCGTGTGGTGTGCTTGGCTTGCCAAGAGCGATGGCAGAGTGGGCCACTGGTGACACACAAGCTGGAGTAAGGCACTGCAATGAGATACTGCATGCAAACTCAGAGAAACTATGTCAAGAGAATCAAATTCATCACTGTTCAGATGAACTGGGCTAAAGGTGAATAAGGAAATGCTGCTAAGATGTAAAGTGGATGATCAGGGAGGATTACTTGATTCTGCTGAGAGTAAGCTACTTAAACTACTAACCCAAGGTGATCAGCCAACAAAGAAATGAAGTGACTGTTGTACACTATCCAACACCATTTTCTTTGAGGTACATAATTTTCATAAACTCCCTGAAACATTTGCAAGATAGGAGCAACTTGTATTTCATGCAGAAAACACTTCCTAATTAGTGAGAATTTGGCATGCAAGTAACATGATGAAGGTTGAGTTGGATTGTGGGGTTTTTGGTTTGTTTGCTTAGGGTTGTTTCTTTAAAGGCTCTATTGTCTAAAATTCACAACCACAACAATCTTGCTTATGACTTCTGCAGTCAGCAGAATTACTTATGATTAAAAAATATATATATTCAGAGTAGGAGGAAGAATTAATCTGATCCACCAGGTACAGCTAATAGTTAAAATAAACACTTTCTCTGACGGTGGTTTCAGATAACTAGATGTTTATTTTTATTAGAATAACCATGTTCCTTAAAGAATTGAACACTTCTTCTTTGGCCTCACAGCCAGTTTACTCTCAGAGAGTGCATGCCCTCCCTCATTCTTTCCAGCTGAAAGAACAGGAGTATTAGATTAAGCCCTACTTTGATTTACGAATGTGAAATAGGCAAGAGAAGAGATTCTCACTCTTTTGCAGCTCCTGTTTACATCTGTCAATGAACAAGAGAGATAAAACATCAATATGCCCTTAAGGAAACTTGTCCTGATTCCCATTGCATAATGATTAATTTAATTCTCTGCATGAGTCTAAATGCACTGGAGTTAAATGAAAAGACCAATCCTGGAAATGTGCTGAGACACCAGTATTATTGTGGTAATACTAATTTTGCCCTCCTTTTTTTCTAGTTTGTCTAGAAGTTTTCTTCTAGGACTCTGAAACGCAGAGGAACTTTTTAAGTAAAGTGCCTTTTTAAAAAAATGTCCTAACTACATTGAACTTGATAATATTTTTAAGGTTCTGAAGTGAGCAATCCTTTACTTGTACCTTGCTTACCCAGATTAAGGACTTGATGAGAATCAGTATCATATATATGGCAGGTTTATCTCACACTCTTATGTTTCAGATATAATCCAGTACTAATATGAGTATCTCTGTCTCTGTCTGAATTTCCACTGAGTCATGCATTAATTTTTGTAGCTGTTTTCTGTCCATGTCATACCACTGGCATGGTTAGAATACCTATTTTGAGTCAATACCTTAAACTGAAATAAACTGATGTACTCTGCTGCAATAGGACAGTTTCTCACTTGGATTTTGACTACTTATTTCTCTTGAGTAAAAGCAAAAAGTAAAAGGAAAGAATATTATTTTTGCCTTATAAAGTATCTCAAATTTTCAAATTTGTATTTATTTCTTATACTTCACTGTATTTCCTATACTTAAAAACCCCAAACCCTTACAATCTATGAGTAGTAATAAAACCTTTGAGAAATGTTTCTAATAAAAGAACAGTAGCCGGTGAAATGTGCTGCTGTGGTGTGCAGTAAGTATAGTGGTTCACCTTGAACACTTCTTTTATTGAATACTTTGGGGCAAGGATGTCTGATTGTGTGTAAAAGCTTCTCATGTGTGGTATGGAGACCTTGTGTGCTCTTTCCTTCCTGCCCTTTTCCTCCTCCTCTTTTTATTCAAGGATGCAGCTGCCAGACACAGAGCCATGCTCCCGTACAGCCTTCCCAGGAGGCCTTGTGAAATCGAGTTGCTCACTGAGTGCCAGCACGCCTTTTGTTCATTCGAAGGCAGAGCTAGGAGCCTGCTTCCTCTGCCAAGAATGCAGGCAGACTACATTGGAGAAAAAAAAAAATCCCTCAATTTTATTCACTGCACTGTTTCATCTTTTTAAGTAGCTGGCATCTGCAGCTGGTTGTGGCAGGGAAAACCTACAAACATTGCGCTTGATGTTAATAAATGTGTTTGCCATTAAGTGGCTGTTGTAATGCTTTGCTTGTTTGCCTTTCTGTGTGCACTTTCATCCTTCACTGTAACACTACTGCTGCCTTGTAATTTGTCTCAGACATTTACATTGCTGGTTGCAGGTATACAAACCTCTTAGATCAAGCAACTGCTCAGACACTTGATAAAAGGATCCGTTTAGCGTCTTTCCTATTCTGTCTGCCAAACACAAGCATAGCCTTGATGCATGGAATACAAACTGCCTTATAGTCACAGACCACATTTCACTTCTCCTTGACTCCTGACTGAATGGTACAAACCATTAAGGAGTTTATGTGAGATCTTTAGTGCAGCCGCTGATTTTAGCAGAGTCTAACAATGTCTCCTGTGACAGCTTTCTATCTCTCCAGAACAGCTGGAGCAGCTATTCCTAGAATCCTCTGAGTGAAGTCCATATTTCAAATAACTGAAAGAGGATCATATAACAGCACTCTCGGTGGGATGGCAGCCATTATCTCCTCTGGAGCATGCCTGCTGTAGAGAGAGCAGGCATCTCAAAACAACACATCTGCAGTTCTGTCAGCTGTTGGGGAGATGTTTGCATGCACAGGGAAGGAACAGCTCTCCTTCCCTCTCAAAACTACCCTCTCTTCTTTCCCCTCTGTGCAAAATCTGACAACTTGATAAAAGCAGGCTTGTCTTAGAGACTGACTAATGAAAGTGCTTGCAACAATTTGGAGACAATCCGTCCATGAAGAGCACACAGGCAGGTCTCTGACAGTCTGCTTTGCAACAAAGCATACAAACATCCTGTTAACTCTCAGGGACTTCTGTGGCACTTAAGCATATATTTGATAAGATTAAGTGTTATACTGAGCTGGGATGACTTGAGTGTGCAGGAGTCTGACTACAGTAATATGAACAAGACAAAGGGAGAGGAAATGAGGGGTGAATGCTGCTCTCTTCCCATTACACCTGGGCACAGCTTGTTTGCTATGAACTGCTAAAAGAAAAGATGGGAAGTTGTGGGTCCTAAAGCAATCTTCACCTTGCATGCAGTTAGAAGGTATCATAGCAAGCAAGCAAAAGTGGAAGCTAATGTTCTTTCTCATAAAAATGTCCTGCTTTTAGTTAGCAAAACACGGGACAGTAAGGTACAGCAGTTGCTGTGGCTGCTGTCAGTAATGGTAAGCTCACTGTTTTCGAACTGCAGTACAGCACTACACAGCAGTAAGATTATAAGAAAAAAGAACAGTTTAATGGCTGCAAAGCAACATAACCAGGATAACTGAAATTAAATTCCCCACACTCAACAGTTTCTTGCATTCCAGCCTGTGAACTGTCTTAACTTCCAGTGTTATGATAACCTCACTAACATGTGCTATTCTGGGCTGTAAGAGGATGTGCTGTTTGCAAAAGAATAAGCAGATTTGCATTGTCCCTGTGTGCATTCTACTATGGCAGTCTTTTCAGCTGAAGTCTTTTTTGTCAGGCTGGTCTCCAAGACAGGGAACAGAGAGAGACTTTCTGTGCCTTTCAATTCTGCAACAGCAAAGAAGCTTTTCATAGTGGAGCACATTTCAGTTATATGCTAAAGAATGAATGAGCTAAAATATTTCTTCAAGAATTAATGAAATTAACTTAATCACTTATAGATTAATAGTTTAGCTTTGGAGACATATAACAGGTAGAGGCCACATTGTATTGTTAGGGTCTGGGGACAGATGTACAACCCAAGGGGAAATCAGGAAGCAAGGTAAGAAAACTTACAGCAAAATTCTGTGGCTCCAGGCTTGCCTTACATCTAGTTTCTTAGAAAGCATCTGAAGACTGATTCCTCAAAACTGCTTTTCTCCTTGGCACCAGAGGACAATCCAACAGCAAGGGCCCTCTCTGACAGCTGCAGGAATGGCTCAGAGAGAGAGACCTTCCCACCTTTAGGACTCCTTATAGAGAAATCCTGTGCATTCTGGGATAAGAGAGAGGGCACAGCTGTCTCTAGGCAGTGACAGTGTGGAAGGGTCAAGGGGAGCTGGCATTTAGGGATGCATAATGGGTGCAGGAGGCCAGTATCCCCAAGATAAAGGGATTGTTAGTTTCTCTTGCTTTGACTTCTCATCAAGGCAAGCTGAAGCTGAGCTCTAGGTTGCTGTTATATTCATTTTCACTGATGTGTTCTTCCAGATGTTACAGGCAGTTCAGCTTTACTGTCTGTCACCTCTTGTGTCTTGGTGGCATGGCATGAAGATTTGCTTTTCTTTGGGTTTATCCAAAGATCTGTAGATTGCAGCTGAATAACTAGAACTGTTCTTACATGTTCTGAGAGAAGGAAAAGAAGAGTTTTGGGCAGTGGTCTCAGATCTTCTCTGAGCTTTGCCATTGGAGATTTTCTGACTGAGAATTTCACTGTTCTGATTCAGTATTTCAAGACATGTCAGTGGTGGGAAGGATATGTTTTGTAAGGTGTAATTATCTCTTTTTAGCAGTGAGCTCCTCAATGCTGCTTTGATTGTGATACCTCCACATCGCCTGATTAAATCAAAGCCAGGTTAGAGCATTAGGATTAAGGACGTAAATTAATTGTAATTACATCAGAGCCAGCCAAATTAGCAAGTCATCAGTAATATAAGCAATGCTAAATGGCATCTAATTCTGTATAATAATTAATTGGGTTCTTCCACTAAATAAGACCCGACACATTGGTCCTTTATCAATCCACTAAAGGCTGGTTAGCCTTGGGCACTTCTGACATGAAACAATTACAAAGGTTCCAAGAAACCAACATGTTTGTCCCTGTTTTCATTTTAAGCTCTGACACTCTGCATTTACATGCTCCTCCTAGTTTATTAATTAGGTCCTTACACTCTTAGATTACTCTTATTTGCTGTGCCTGTCTTCCTGGACAGCTCATTGCTAAAATTATGCTGCCCACAGAGCTTGGAAAGAAAGAAAGAAATTAACGAGCTGCAATGGGCGACCAGAAAATGTCCAGTGGTGGTCATTTGACCAGAATGAACACTCAGAGGACTGCTGGTTCCTGATGCAATATTAAATCTGGGTGAAGAAAGATGAAAAAGAAACTTTATCTAGGTAGGTAAACAAAAAAAAATATTTAGAGGGACATTCAGATACAGTCTAAGGAATTCAAAAAAAGTCTGGATAACAAACAATTTCACCCTCTTCACCTCCTCTTGACAGGGAGTTATGTAAAAATTGGAATAAAACTTAACAGGAAAGTGGTGGGATTACCAATATGTGGTCTTCTGAAACCAGTCTAGAAAATAAACAATAGCAGACATCCTGTAGAGTACAGTCTTAAATTTGCAGGTAGCTGGACTAGAAGATCAATAAGTCTTTTTCATTTCTAACAGTGGCAGCTCTGTTCCACATGTGTTCTGGAGATACTGCTGCTGGCTTCTTACTACTAAAAGTGATTTGTTCCTTGTTTGTGACAGAGGAAATGCACTACTTTTCTCTCAGAACTGCTTGGTTACCCTCCTGCTGCTCAAAATGCTTTCCAATTACAGATCCTGCACAAAGAAAAACATATTAGCTGTACTGAGACCTTCAGTGTAGTCTGACTAACCTTTGTGCAGGGCAGGACTTCAAAGGAAGCAAAACAAACCCCAAACCACCTTTGTGTTCCTTGGGTCTGTTGACTGGCCAGGAAGCAGCTTGGCATTGCTCCCAACAGTCACAGAGTGCTTGAACAGTGTTTAATTCTGGGTGCTCTTCTAATGTAAATATCCCATGCCACATATCTTTGTAATTATTTTCTAGTTATATCGCAGAAAAGTTCAATTCACGTGTTGCGTTTTGGATTGCAACTTTTGGTATCAGTAGCACATTTAGTATTGTTGTTCTAGAAAACAGGTTTGGATCTTAGAGCCAGAACTTCATTCTTGGGTGGTTTTGCTCAGAAGTTTAAAGGAACAATCAAAACTGAGGGACAGAATTGTTACCTGTTCAGTTTTTCACTCTCTCCATTTATAAACCATTTATAAATACAACAAGGGCTGTACAAGTCCAGGTTTGCATACTGTTTACTAACTCTGAACAATGCATCATTTTTTATTATGAGTGTATCCGGGTTTGGAGACCGTCGGTGCCATGGTGTTACCTGGTGAACTCAGAACTCTGGAATGGGCTTCCTGACCCACTGCTGTCACTGTGGATGTGGTGATGCTCACAGTTGCTTGCTTGCAGAATTGTTTATCTCTGCCAGAGGTGGTGTTTGAAAGGAAAATGCACCAATAATACAGAAATTTGAGTAAATTAGGAGGAGGACCTATAATCACCTACCATATGGAGAACAGTGTCTATAAACCACATTTAGAGTGCATGTATTGTTATTCCTGAGATCAACACACTGAGCAGATTTGTGACAAATGCTGTGCATGCAGCACATTCTTCATCAGCCCTGCAAAGGCATAGCTTTTAGACAGATAGTCATTTTACAAACAAGGGCAATGGTAAAAATCATTGTCTCTAACCTACAGCTTGCTTTTGTCTATCAGTCACTTGAGGTGAATTTATCCTTTGTTTCTGATGCAGGGAATCAAATTAGGTTGCACTTGCACATTTTTTTCTTCCAGTTAAGTGTCGGATCTCAAGATCTCAGTCCTGAGGTGCTGAGCCACTGAGACCACCTTGGGGGGCTCGGGAGTCCTGGAATGTTGCCAGAAGTGTCTGGTGGCTGGACTTTGGTCCTACACAGGAGACGACAAGGATGAGGGCTTCACCAGGGTGAATGGTGAAGGGATTAGTTAATTAGAGGGTGAGACATAGGGTTTAGGATTTATGTACAGGGGGGTTTAGAGGAGTAAGATGGAGGAATTGGGGTGTGTCCTGTCCTTCTTCTTCTTCTTCTTCTCCTCCATCTTCTTTGGTGATGGTGGCACTTTCGGATTGGTTATTACTGAGAGTGCACCGAGTTATAAGAATAAATGGTATTGGGGAAAAATGATAAATATTGTACACGTAACAATGGGTATAAAGATACGTGGCTGCCCTGGAGGGCAGAGAGTGTGCTCATGGCTGACTGCTGAGCAGATCTCTGTTCGGCTGAAAGAACATCTTTTAGATAAACAATTAATAAACATAAAAACCGAAAGAAGAACTGAAGCCTCTTCTCGTCCTTCGATACGCGGGCTGCCCCAAGGCCACCTCGGGCCTTTCCAGGCCCCTCAAACAGCCGAGATAACCGGACAGTTAAGCAGCAAAAGGAAAAAAATATTTAAACTGAGAAGAAATCAGGACAGCAGATTCAGCTCCAGAGAAGCACATTGAATGTGCTCTTATGTGGATTTTTGAATGACATGCTCTGTCAAGACGCTTAACACAGTGTGCAAAGTTAACTGTCCATATGATTTTATGGGTTGGAGACTTGGTGTTTTGCAGATGTTAAAACTAAAGGCCAATATGCTTCTGCATGGCTCCTCATTATCGTATGTGTGTCTAAGAATGCCACCTCTAAAGATAAAAATGGTGCCTCTGTCTTTTAATGTTATACAGCTGACTATCACTATATCTCCTGATTTTCCACAGAATTTTTCCTTACCTTTCAAAATAATTAATTAAGATTTGTTGGGAAAATTAATTAAAACTGAAAAACATATTTCCTATAATAATTTGTCTCTTGTCCACCATTTGACGTTTTCTATTCAAAGTCTGTATTTAAAACAAGAATTCAACAGATTTTATTTTAAAATATTTCTGATGTATTTTATTATTTTCTCTTTTGGGTTGGTTGTTGTTTGTTTTTTAATGTAGGTCAGTGTTGTTGTGGTTTTATATAATATTCATGTAGGTAAGACCTCCTCATGTTCACTTGTGTTGTAGCAAAACAGGGAACCTTCATAATGCATTTGCCTAATTGTCAGATATTCTGAATTCATAACAAGTGGTAGCCAGGGTGAGACCTGCTCCTATTTGTTCTCCATGATTTTCTGCAGGGACTGCTTGCTTCTGATTTACCTAAGAGTATGTTACTTTTAAAAACTGCCAGTGCAAATTCTGCGTGAAGTAGAGCTAATGTCATGGGATTTTTATAACTAAAATCCAGTGACATTCATAGCCCTGTAATCAATTACTTGGCCACTTGGCCAAAGATCTGTTGTAGTGTAAATGTTTATACACTCAGAGTGCCTCAAGGCCTGCATAATCATTTGGCATACACCATTTGGTCCACAAGTGTAGCGTGGCCTTGCTTACAAAACACACTCAGGATGGCAATTGGTAACAGGACACTGCAGCGTTCACGGGCTAATGGAAACAGTAAATCTAGTCCTGGTGTGCCAGAGTAGGTGACTAATCTGAGATTCTTTTAACCAAAATATTTTCAAATTAATGTTCCTATGGGAACATATAGATGAATAGATGCAGAAATAAATGTAGGCACAGACTCTTCTGCACAAGAAAGTAGGTTTTTATGCATTTAATAAAAAAAAATATAAAAAGGTTTATCATATTATCTGAAATCCTGAATGCCCTGTTTTAAAAGATGAGTTATTTTAGCACACCTGTTCAAGAAACACAATAAGAGACAAAATGTTCCGTTGTGCTGTGGAGCACCAGGGTGAGAAGAAAATAAGAAAAAAAATTTCAATAGAGAAGATTCAGCATCTAAGTTGGATTTGTTAGTGCACCTTCAGCTTGCTATCTGCCTCTTAATTGCCAGGGTTGTGTTGCCATGAATGCTGTCTTACAACTGCTTGCAAAATGAATGAAAGGTTTGTTGTGTTCAAATTGATTCTGTGTGGCAAGTTCTCAGATTTTTCTGTCACATAAAGCTCAAAAATTGAAAGCAATTACTTTTTAAAACTTTTGCTTTTTAGAACTCACCTCTTGATAGTTTGTTACTTAACTAATATTTATTGACATGTAGGGTTACCATTATTGCTCTCAAAAGAAGCAGCCCAAACAAGATATCAGCTAGAAAATGGAAATAAAATTAATGCATAAAATATACAGTTTTCCTTGCCTGATGTAGAAAGATGAAAATCTAAATGACTTCTCTGGGGATGAATCAGTAAGGTAGCCTCAGATAGCTTGATCAGAAAAGCTTATAAGTGTTCACACAATGAGAAACTATTCTTGCTGAAACCAATTGCAAAATCCTTATTAGTGATTGTTGTTCTGGTTTGACAGAGCAAAACCAGAGCTGTGTTCTGGTGAGCCTGTGGGTTTCAGTGCAGCTGTGTCTGTAATATGTTGCTCCTCATAGCTGGTGCAGCGAACAGTTAAGGCTGGCAATGCCTAGGAAGGGTTGCTTAGGGCGTGATGTCTGTACCAAGCACAATCCCTTACATCTAAGAAACTTCCATACTTTTTAGGTGAGGTCTTATGCTTTCCATAAATTTGTTTAAGAGAGCAGGTCAACATCCTATTGTGTCAGACTCAGAAGAAAGTAAAGGTCTCAAAACAATTTGTTTTATATAGATGAGAAATGGAAATTCTAATACATTATTGAATTATTTGTGTTATCTTGGGAATGCTTTGCCTTCAGCTGGGGCTTTTATGCAATTCATCTATTGATTTTTGTAGAAAGCAGACATGTAAATGCTTGCATCCTTTGAGAACAAAACCTAGAACCTCTAAAAGCCTGTTCTCCAGAATGCCAAGATGGCTTTGGTAAAGCAGATTCCTGGAATTTACAACACATAACACCTTCTGGTTAACCTTTGCTCAGCATGTTATTCCTCCATTGGGACATCCTTTTTGTACTGTGCACAAGCACTAGGATTTGGTTATGAATAATTTTATTGTATGGGAAAAGAATACTTGCTTGTCATTAGTTGCAGAACCTGAAGAAATCATCTGCAACTTAATGATTGTACAAATAATGTAAAAAAAAAACTTCAGCTGGTAAAAATAGTACAATATATGTCCAAGTTTCATAATAATTCCAATATAAGGCAGTAGACTGTCAAAGCTAGAGGTTACCGTGGTTCAGTGTATTTTATTCCAGCATTAAATACCTGTCCTCTTGGCAGTAGAAGCCTGTTTTTTGACATCAAACCGTGCCCAGACTAGCACAAACAACAAGTGCTGGGAGGAATAACAGTAGTATCTTCTGATTCAACCTCAGGAGGCCTGGGCAAATTGCCACAGATTACATTTTAGCAATGCAGGTGATAAAAATAATGTTTTTTCAGGTCTGCTGTTTCTGAACTTCAGCAGTTATTGTACTGCTCTTAACAGTGAAATGGAAAAAGCTTGTTATTCTTAACACTTTCATTTCAGATGCCTTTCTTTTCATTGCTATGGAAATTACAGCTGTGAGCAGTGCCATTGGGAAAAAAAAAGGTAATGCATATTTCTGAGTTTCAAATGGCTCTTAAATTATCCTAATTCAAGAAATTTCTCTTTGGATACACATTTATTTTATATATGCAAAGAAAGATA
This sequence comes from Zonotrichia leucophrys gambelii, assembly GCF_028769735.1. NCBI lineage: Eukaryota > Metazoa > Chordata > Aves > Passeriformes > Passerellidae > Zonotrichia > Zonotrichia leucophrys. The sequence goes on from NC_088176.1 coordinate 23,204,548, forward strand.
CTACATTAATGTAAATAATTACCTATACTTAGTTAACACTCCCTTACACTTATCCCTACATTGAATCATTGTCCATATGGGTGTTCTTAAAATGTTTTGAAATCCTAAGTACATTTCATATCACCTCAGACATTTAGGACATGCTTTATAGAAGCTCAGTTGAAGTTACTTGTTCTAGTCATTAAAATCTTTACTTCCTGGCAATTTTATTTCACAAGTCAGTATATATGTGAAAACTTGAAATTCCAAGTTTTCCAAATGAATTAACAAAATTGTACTTAACAGCTGTGGTGTTGGAAGGGATGACTCATGGTGTGCAGACACTGAATTGCTGGTTTTTTCCCCTTATTACCAATGTCCTCATGGGAAAGGTTTGCTTCATGAATATTCAGATGTGCCTCAGAGAATCACAGAATCATTAGAGTTGGGAAATACCTTTCAGATCCTCAAGTCCAGCTCTAAACCTGACCCTTCTAAGACCACCACTACACCTTTTCTCTAAGTGGTACATCTACACATCTTTTAAATACCTCTGGGGAGGGTGACACCACCATTTCCCTTGGCAGCCTGCTCCAATTCTTGGCAACCCTTTCAGAATATCCCAATCTAAGCCCTACCTTTGCAATGTGAGGCTGGTTTCTCTCTATCACTGTTATGTGGAAGAAGAGACTAATACCCACTTCGGTACACCCTCCTTTCTGGTAATTTTAGAGTCAGATCAACCTTCCCACCCAAATCACTGTTGTCTGCAAACTCAATGCCTTCGTCCAGGTCACAGATACAGATATTAAACAGGAATGGCACTGGTACTGAGCCATGGGGAACAAGGGTGGTGACCAGCCATGAGCTGGATGTAACTCTACTCCCCCCACTCTCTGGGCCCAGCCACACAGGCAATTTTTCATCCAGGGAACAGAACATCTGTCCAAGCCAGTTTCTTCAGGAAAAAGCTGTGGGAGAAGGTATCAAAAGCCTTACTTAGGTTCAGGTATACAACACCCATAGCTTTGCCCTCGTCCACAAAGGGAGGTATTTTGTGCCAGAAGGAGATCAGGTTCATCAAGAACTTTTGCTAGCTGAACCTGATCTCTTGGTTGATCTCCATGCCATGTGATGGGAATCAGGATGATCTGCTCCCTAATCCCATATCTTCATTCAGTTTAAACTACAGTTTTTCTTCTTTCTGCACCATACTGGCTTAGTACATAATTGTGTGGAACAACAGCTTTTAAAATCGTCTCTGGCAAATTAGGATTATAAACAGAAGTAAAAGCTGGGGGGACATCCTGTATATTGGGTCAATCTTTTACTTCTAGGTGGAGCATGTCTCCTAAAGTAGTAGAACCTGGTCCTGTGAGAGTCTTTTGTTCCCTGCTGGAAAAGGAATTTGAAGTGTTGTCTTTTACTATGTGCTACATGCCTTTAACAAGATGAAATGTAAGAAAAAGGCAATTCCACAAAAAATCCTGTGGGATGCGTTTTTGCTTCATGAACTGTTGAAATGAATGAGATGGGAGGTGAAGCCTTCAGATTTGGGGAAAGACGTTGATGTAGTGAAAGAGTAGAGATAGATTTCAGGAAATTTGCCATCTCTTTGTACTTCCCGTTGCTGTAAACTTGGGAAAGTAACTTCATCTTTATGCCTCTTCTGCTAGCATGTGAAATGGACATAACCACTTCTTTTGTCTGTCGTACCTGTTTTATGTCTAAACTTACTAGGGAAGAGACACTGACTTTAGGCATTTTCTGAGGGGAGACTTCAGTAGGATCTTAATCCCATTTGGGCTAAGTGTCTCTGGTTGTCACAAAAATAATAAAAATCTCAAAATTCCTACAGAACTACACAATGTGTTTTGTAGCTGACTGTGTTGTACTGTTAGCAGGGCAGAAACAGAGTATGGTTATATTTGGATGCTGTGTAAGAATCCTGACACATTAGGTGCTTAATTTCTTTGCCTTGTGGGTTTGAAGACTTTCCATTGAAATGGAGAACTACATCCTAAGTGCATACACTCAACATCATTTGCTTCCCAGCTAGATTTTCCCCAGGTTAGGTACTTTTACAGATCTCCCTGCTTCTGCTTGTGATAAGGTGCATAGCCAACATTAACATTAATGAGAGCTGCATGTGCACTCGAAGAGAGAATCCAAGCCTCTGGGCATATTTAATTGCTATCAGACCAAGACTACTTCTGCATAACATGGGGTATGCATAGAACATGGTAATGAAACTGAGAGCAAAGGCCTTGCTTAGGAAGGCGTGTATAGCACTCTGTGGGGAAGCTCTGCAGAGCTTGGGAAACTCTGCTATCATGGAGAGAAACATGGATGGCGTGCAGGAGGAAATGTCATATTTGGGGAGCACACAGGCTGCAGTGTGGCTGTAACTGATAGTTTGGATTACCTTTGTAGTGTACAATCAAGACATGCTGCTGGGAACGATTAACTGTAGAGGCAAGATGCTGCATTTTTTCTTTAAACCTCCCTTCTTTCCTGCTTGAAACTTGGACTTGCTGTGTTGTCTCTGACTTTCCAGTGACCTTGCTTTAGGTTGCAGTGAAGAGGAATAAACCTAGTGTAGGCAAGATTAAAAGGCGTATCATTATATTTGAGGGAGTGGAAATTGAGTGCTTGGAGAGAGCAGAAGGGTCTAGTACCTGTGCTCCAGTCCTATCTCTGACTTCCTCTGTGAGTAGTTGGATTCATATTAGATTCTACTATTCAGAATAAAGCAAAAATTTAGATTTTTTTATCCCAGAGAATACTGATTAACTTTCCCCAAATAACTACTGAATGTAGTGTTCAAATAGCAACAAAAATTCTAGCTGCTCATTGAGTTCAAGTAGTGAGGGAGACAGTTTCTCTGGGAATATTAATTTGTCTAAAAGATACATTTTTAAAATAAATTCCAGGGAATTGAACTAAAGAGTTAGGGGCAGTTCTGTATGGCTGCATTACAGGGCCTGTGTTCTAAGGATGCATGTACCCTGAGGGGATTGTGCCATAGAATGTTTCTCCTAAAGCCATCTGAAGTTAAGCACTTCTCTAGATCAAAGGATTGAATGTTGTACAGTAAATTCGAACACAGCAAAATTGTTAAAATTTGATCTAAAGCACATTAAAGGCTTCCCACTCTCGTTAGAAAGGTTGGGCCACCTCTTACGTTACAGGTACAAAACTAACAGTAGCATATCTATCTGTAAAGACAGGGACATCTCAGTTGTAACTGAGGGTTTTAGTCCCAGGATACTGCATCCAGGTCTCTGTGTGAGTAGGAAGAGGAAAACACAACTGTGGTCTCCCCACACAGTTGCAACTTGTAGTGACTCTGAAAGCCAATGGCCATTGATTCTACTTAGAGAAACCTTTTGGAAGCCGTAATTTATACTATTTATGTTCACTGCACAGTTAATCTATGAAGTGAAGGAAAACGAAGGCAATTTAGGTTCATCCATCCATAAAATAGGTCACCAAAGAGCTGGTTGAATATGGCACTAGTAAGACCATAGTCATGACGAGGTAATGCTGGGCTGGGATCAAATGAATGGATATAGTTTCATGTAAACAATGGAAGCTGCTTTTAGTGGAATTTCATAAAGAATGACATTGGATCAACAAGCCAGTTTCTGTAGCATTTAATGAAGATTCTATATAATATTGGGAATGGAAGACTGCATAGGCCTGTAGCTGATTTCTAATTAAAGAATAGAAGGTTCAGCTGCAGAGCAGTACTAAGAAACATGCATTCAAAGAATTAGGAGTAGCCTACCCATTTAGTGATGCATTATTACACTCCTTTCTCTTAGATATCTCTAGTTCTCTGAAGTTAAATATGATACATATGGGAAATAGATTGAAGTACATTAATTGCCTTATTCATCATGTCATTAAAATTATAGGTCTTGCTGCAGACTAGCTGCAATGTCTTATTGTGTTTCTGGCACACATCATTAACAGAAACAGTCCTGCTAGTGGTATGCAAAATGTACTTTCTAAATAACTGTACAGTGATTTGGGGCTCACTTATGCAACATATTGCTACAAACTATTGTAATACCCCTGGCACTTGCTTAAACTCGTTGGGCTAGTGATGGAATTAATGAGGCTGGTGCTGCTGCAGTATGCTGAGCACGCTCAGCTCCTTCGATGCTCTTTGTCTGCAGCGAGGCTCTTGTCTTTCAGAGCTGGCTGCCGCTCTGTCTCCAGGGCTGAGCCTGGGATCAGATAATGAACAGCATATCAGTGCAGCAGAGGGGGTAGGGGGTGATGGGAGAAGACTTATTATTCCTTCACTCTCAAACAAAACAAAATCATTGAACTGTCAGGGTCATTAAGGACCCTGGGGTTGTCATGGAAACGACCTTTGGGGGTTTATGGCTGTTAATGCATGAGTGACTGTCTGTATTATATGTGTGTGGAAGGGGTCACCGTTTTCTTGGTGGCTTCTAAAAAAAGCCGGATTGGATGGCTAATGTTCAGAAAGGAATTTCTGTGCTCTGTGGTGTGACTAACTATTTTGAATGTAGCAGACTTTGAAGGGGAGGCGGAATAAAACGCTTTACTGACAAATATTTAGACAGAAACATAATTACTCTTGAATTTTGTTTCAGTAGCAATGCAACTTTATTTCCAAGTGTCAGAAAATAAAGTCAGACTAAGTAATCTTTTTAAGATACTTAAAAAAACTCCGAAAGTCTGAAAGCAAATAATTTTGCTTCAGATGACATCAGGCTAGCAATACAGGGCATTACCTAGGGAAATGACAATAAATTTTCTCTCTGTCATAGCCAGAGAGAAAAAATGTTAATGTACATAGCTAATAAAATCTTCCTCATCCTCACACAGACTTTCTGTATGACCTTGGGCACATCATTTAACTATTGTCCTGTTCAAAGCAATACAAACCATCAACTGACTTCAGATTTGTAATAATGCTTGTTAAAAAGGAAGGACATTTGATTTTAAGAATGTGGGCTTAGGACTCTGAGTATCCAGAAAGAGAAGTCATGGTAAGAGTACATTAAAGATCAATTTTACCTAATTTTTTACACTCTCAAGTGGAAGTCATCATGGCATTTTGCTTTATCAGCCACTCTCGACTGGCTGATTAACAATTAGATTGTTATACTTCAGTTTTCAGTAGAGACTACAGTGCTTGTCTCCATATAGAGAAAAGGAGGGGGAGGGGGAGACAAAGAGGCAGCAAAGCAGGGATAATATTAATGATTCCCTTTATGACAGTCAGGAAATACCACCAGAAGGCAAGAATACTAAAGGTGAGGAATAGCGGTAGCAATTATTTCAATATTGTATGGAACTTAGTATCTATTCAGTTTGATTCTTCCACTCTTTATTTCAGCAAAAAGTTCTGTGTTTATAGTATATTGAGAAAGGAGCTGGATTGTTCTCCCCCACACACACTAAGATAAATTAATGTGATTGCCAGGTTAAAAATTTGAGGCAGAATTTTACTTATCTCCTGTTGTGGGGGAGGAAGCCTAAGTTTGGCCATGCTCAATTAAGCATCCATGATTTTGCATACTTTTTTTTTTTTTAAGTTGTCTCAGGAAAATCATATCATCTTTCTTGACTCTCACCTTTCTTCTGTAAAGGAGGAATAGTCACACTTTTTTATTTCATACATTCCTTGCAATAAAGATCATAATAAACTCAGGTAATCCATCAGAAGGGCTGCATAAACATCCATGACAGCAGGGTCAATAGCAGCATGTGACTTCATGGCTTAAAGCCCATCTTCACTCCTACTTGTGCAGCTTCAGAAGTTTCATAGAGTGATCAGGGGCAGCAAACACAATAACAAAATTGCTGAAAATCACAGTCTTATCAGTTCTATTGATGTACTTGATGTATTTCAAAAATTCCTTCTTATAATTGTACTGGTTACAGCACATCTTTGTTAAATAGATTAAGAAGATGACAATGTCATTGTATCACTGAATCTGAGCTATGGTCAGGTTGGAGGAGTTAAAAAAAGGAATTGTATTTATATATGTTTATGGTAGTGTTATTTAATTAATCTAAGAGAAAAACATATTGGGAGAGATTCTTAATAGACTTTCATTCATCTGACTTTTTAGGCATGTCTGTATTTGAGACTTCCCATGCAAAACTTCTTTCAGTGTTGTCTTGCAATTTTATGTCTCCTGGTATTGAAGAAAAATTTATCATGAAAGCTCAAGTTTGAGTTTAGTCAAGCTCAGTGTCAAATTTGTTTAAATGAGAAGTTTTGCATTAGCCCAAATTCTGGCAAAAATTCAGACTGAAAATCTGCAGTCTTTAAGAACTGTTGATTTGGTGTGCAATCTGCCTGTGCTACCAGTCAGAGTATCTTCTGGATATCATGTCTCCCATCCTTGCTTATTGTCTTCTTGCTCTATTTCTGCTTTTTCAGCTCCTCCAAGCATTTCTTGTCACTGCTTCACTAGGATCTCCTCAGCCCTGGAAACACACCCCACCCCTATCTGCAGATGTAGAGAGGCAGAAGTTTTAGAAGTAATTTTTTCTGTGCTAGGTACACTGAAAAATTTTGATGCGCCTAGGTCTTATTGTATTTTTTACATTTGTTGAGAGTTAGTTTCCAAGAACATTAGAAATTACTTAGAATCCAGACTCCCTTCTAGAATATTTTATATATTCTCTTATAAGCCTGATTCCAGAAACAAACATACCAAGTTAGAGAAATATTCATAAAATTACAGAGATTGAAGGAGAAAGTCAGGAGTACCATGGGTCATTTGGGCCAACCTCTCTGCTCAGGTGGGGTCATTCTAGAACAGATTGCACAGGATTTCACCCAGACAGTTTGTCTTCACACCCTCTCTATACAGTCAGTTCCAGTGCACAGTCATTAACACAGTAAAGTTCTTTCTCATATTCTGGTGGAACTTCCTATGCATCAGTTTTTCACCATTGCCTCTTGTCTTATTCCTTTGTCCACTCTTCTACAAGTTGCCCTATATTTAAATGCGCCAATTAACTGCCCCTGCTCCTCTTATTTTGGATAAATGTTGAATCTTTGAACAGTTGAATAATTCAGAGCATAGTACATTGCAAGACTTTTTTGCCTTTTTTTTTTCAGTAATATTTTCCAGTCAGACTCTAGTTCAGTTAGAGTTTCAGTGGATAAGTCACCAAGGACAAATCTGAGGAGAAATTGCAGCCACAGGTATCACTGGTGTCAGCTGGGCTAGATCCCTTCATTTACCCCAGTTTAGGATCTTCCTTGCTATTGCAGTGTGGTGTGCTGACCATAGCTGGCTGCCAGGCATACACCAAGCCTCTCTATCACTCCTCCTCAGCAGAAACAAAGGAAAACAAAACGTTTATCCCCTATTTCCCATAAGCAGACAATGTACAACTCCTTTCCAGGAAGCAGTTTCAGTATGCATAGTGGTTTCTCTGGAAAATAAATGTAAGAACAAATGCTCCTCACCTCCTTCTTTCTCTTAGCTTTTATTGCACTTTATCATTTTGGGTCAGCTCTCCTGGCTTTGTCTCTCCCCAGATCCTGCCCACTCCCAGCCTATTGGTAAGGAGTAATTCTTGGAGAGACAGCCCTGATGCTGTGCCAGTCCTGCTCAGCAGGGGCCAAAACACTGTGTGTTAGAAACACCTTCTAGCCACCAGCGGAGTACAGCCCTGCTAGGGCTGCATTGGGAAAATGAATTCCATCTCAGCCAGACCCAATCCATGCACTTTCGTGGCAGCCCAAGGGGAACATAGCACAGGAGTACCACACAAACCAACCAGGATGAAAAAAGATGATATTCATTTTCTTTCTCAGTCTAAAGGGATTACTTTTGTAATTACATCAAGTTCTGAAATGCCCTTAGATTTGTTCAGTGCCAGGGAATCTGAATTTACATCAAATGCTGCATAATTCATATGGCATGGACAGCAATTATGAGTTAATTGAGGAGGTAATTTTAAAAAAAGGCACATTATGAAGAACATCAGGAATGTTGGAAGCAAGAAAGGCTCTTCAGCCCATTGAGGCTCATTTTTTTAAAGTTATTTTATTTAACATGATAGTGGTTGTCTTTGGAATGATGCAGGAGAGCCCTCTGGTCCCTGCCTCTGCAATATTTTTTGTTTAGACAGCATCTACATTATTTTTTTTCTGGAATAAGTAATTGCAATGTCAGGTATGAAATTATTCCTGCTCTAAATCACGCTGTTCTAAAATGTGTGTTTGATTATCTCTCAGCAGCAACCATAACCTTAAAATCAGATATAGTTCAGTTAATACAGTCCTCTTGATCCTTTCTCACCTTTCAGATTATAGGGATTAAGCACTATAAACTACCTATGCTGTCGCTGCCTTTGTTCCTACAGTCAACAGAGTCATCACTTTTCTCTGTACCTTCTCACATGTTATAATACCTACTTCTGTACAGCTAGCTTGAATGGTTCACTGGTAATCTGAACAGTTTCTGGCCTGTTTCCATGCCTTTGAATAATGAGGACATTTAGCGCTGTTAAGAAAATGTTTGTGTTTTGCATTTCAAGTGCTACTGTGCCAACACGAACTATAGAGGAAATCCACCTCACCTACACAAAGCCAATGTCATCAGGCTTTCAAAGACACTCTTAGTGGAGGCAGGGAAATGAAATTCAAATATCCCAATCTATAGGCAGGCCACAACAGGACTACAACAAAGGATCTTGACATCTGTTATTTCATTCTTGAGGCCAGAAAAAAAGGTTGGGGCCACTCTGTGTTACTGGGCTGGTCCTTAGGATTCTTTCCTTGAGTTGCCTTCCTGCTGCCCCTGCCATGCCAATTTACTCAGGTCTTAAATGAAGTTCCCACTTGTAGCATGCAGGATACATGAATTCACATTATTTGCAGATCATAATATCCTGTGCTGCTCTATTGTCTGCACAAGCTGATAGGAAAGGCTTTATTTTCATATTAATCCTCTGAACCTGCTATTGGAAAAGAAAAATCACTCTTAGCAGTTAAAAACATGTCACATTTCTTTTTGAACTTGAGTATGGGGCAGAGTCAGTTTTTGTGGGGACTTGAAGTGGACTGAGTCCAATTTAAAAATAACTTATTACTTCTCAAAGAGAATTTAGATTTTTAAATTTAAATTTTATTTTGCATTTAAAATGTTGACTGAAATGTACTGCAGCAAAAGTGTAGATTCAAACATTTTTTGGTTGCTTTTTGTTTTTGGTTTTTTTTCCAAAAGTCAATTTTAAAGCCTGAGATGTAGCAATTCATGTCATACTTGACAAAGAACTTATCCATTCAGCAATAGCATATACAAGTGTAAGAATTTGCTATGATAATTTAAATGACTTTTAATCTAAAACATATGAGATCAAGAAGTCCACACTGAAAACCAAGGGTAATTTCTCCAATGCTTGTGCGAATAAATCAGTGGCAAGCAAAAAGCTGTGGCTAAGTTGCATGTTTGAATTATCTGGGATGCAAACCATGCTGACACTGTATGTGTGTGTGTCACAATTTGTGAGGCTGTGCTTCTGTCAGATTTGTTGGATACATTTGGAAGACTCAGGGGCTGAGGAGCAAAGGAGAGAAGAGGCACCTCAATTAGCTTAATTTAGTAGTATAACCACGTCACACACATGGATAATTACTTCATCGCTATTAGTGATCCATGCATCAAAAAAGGCCAGTGCTGCTACCTGAAACTCAAGTGACTCAACTCTCACTTGTCATAAGACTGCAGCACAACTACCCAGGACTGTTCATGGGGAGTTTCTCTCTCAGCTTATTTCTCTACAACTCAAAATCCTCTTCACTTATCCTGAAAAAAAACATCATTTAGGAGCCAACATTCTTACTGTACTCTTTCTTTTCAAATTCATTCCAAGAAATTCTAAATGGCACCTATTTTGTTCAAAGAACAAAAGCATCCTGATGTCCACATTTTTTCTCCCTGACATTAGTGTTTCCTTTCCTGATATTCCCTTTGGTGCAGGGCCTATTTCTAACTGGGATTTTAATCTAAATTCAACCCCTGTTTCCCAGATTTGTCTAATAGCTTGTTTGAAGACAAGGGAAATGTTCTAATCCTTCTGGCCTTCAGTACAGCATTTGGTGCCACCTGGGAAATTATTGGTGAAGGCAGGTGAGATGGGGATTAGAGCAAGGACTGTGAAGTGGATAAGGCACTGGCTGAAAAGAAAAGAGAGAGAGGGTTTTGCTGAAAGGGGAAGGAAGGCCACAGTCAGGTAGTCCTTTAAGGATTCTTAAGTCCACTCTTAGGACTAATATTAATTTCTTTTTAATGACCCGGACACAGAAAACAAACACAAGCTAATGACACTTGATCAGAAGTGCATAAGAGATTCCTAGAAGCAGGAGGTTAAGAATGTCACAACAGAACTGGATTATGGTGTCTGTAAAGGTGGGATTAATTGTTCAAATTGTGAAGCAGCAGTTCATATTATAATCTAGAAGACATACAAATGGAAACAATGGGGAAGGAAAAATTCTGGGCCTCTTAGTTGATCACAGTGGAGTTATGGATCACCAGTGAACACAGCTGTGGAAAAGGTGTGGTCTAAGGATGTGTCTTAAAAATTATTTATTTAGGGAACACTGACAGTGTTGAAGATTTCTTTTGGAATGATGATCACACTGTTCTCTTAGGAAAGAAAGATGATTTCAAGGTGCAACAGAAAAAGTTGACTGGAATGAACAGGGAAACTTATATACTGTTCCACAAAAGAAGGAAAAAACACCTTGATTTATTCAGCCTAATATAATGTTGTTTCTACTAGGAGGAAAGACTGGAAAAGAAAAAGGACTATTTGCCTTTAGAGAGAATACTGATAAAAATAGAGCTGAGCATCATATGTTTTAGAAATTAAAAGGACTCTTCTGAAGCAGTTGTCCTAGCATTGTAAGGGAGTTGGGAAAGTTTTGTGGCTTTTAACTGGGACTGGATGCCTTGATTGCTCTACTACCATGGAGGCTAATTGATGAAGTTGTCAGGGGCATTGGCAAACTAAAACTTGGAGTTTCTGTGTAGCTATAGTTTGCTTTACCAGATAGGACATAAGTTCAAAGGGAGTAAGAAACATAATTTACATCTATAGTGAAGGCATGGCTCACATCCATATTCTGATTTACATACCGAGTTATCCTTAAAAAAGCAAAAGGGAATGAGAGAAGAAGGGAAGGTTAGACTTTAAAAAAATAATTTACAATAAATATTTTAATTAGTGTGATAAATTTATATTGTTTATTGAGGCATTTTTGTTACTGTTGTTGTTATTGTGTGACACCATGCCAGTCATATATCATGCATGTGTACAGAACAAAAAAAAACCAAACAAAAAAAAACCCCCCCCAAAAAAACCAAACAAAAGCACCACAAAACAAAAAAACCTGGGGAAATAATCAGTAAATGTGAGAAAGTGTAAATTGTTTTCTTGTAATAAATATAATAGAGAAGTAATCGAGATTTTAAAATTGTATCTATTTTTTCTAAATAGAGGTTTATTTCTTAAGCTTCAGCTTCCAGGTCTTGTCAGATCCTCTCTGGGCCCTTTTTCTCTGATGTTTTGATGCTTTCAATCTTGTCTATTACTGGAGGCTGGGTGAGCCTGAATAACCTGACTTGTTTCATAACCACATTTGTACATCAGTCTATGGTTCATGCATTGTAGATATTTTCATTTTTTAGTTAATTTCAGTGAGGCAATTTGAACAGTTCTCATTAATTTTCCATTTATAGGCTGTAATAAAGACTAGAGATGGTGTTAAGACAAACATAGATTAGTGACAAGAGGTTGCTAATCATCTCTCCTAAGTTAGTAACTACAAAAATGATTTGGGAAATCTTGAAGAGTGGCAAGAATGGGTAAGTGCCATGAAAGTCTTCAGCAAGGCAGGACTGACAGAGGAAGCAATAATTTCAATGGACACTGGTTTGGAGCTGTAAAAGCAGCAGTTTTTAAGGAGTTTTTTATGTTGTTTTCACTTACATGAAGCCAGTTTATATATCTTCCAGACTCTTTTCTTTCCCTCTAAAATTTCTTTTTCATCTTTCGACTTTGTTGTCACAATGCCGTTGACTAAATATGTGGGGGAATGAGTTGGTATCATTACCTAGAAATCTGCTTGCATTGAGTACCCCTCTGTATTCTGTTGGACAGAAAAGGGATTGTCCATGCGAATAGGGAGTAAAGGCTGAGTTCCATGATTCAACCCTTCCTGCTCCCCGTGAGGATGACAAACTGTTTCCTTCAGGCTCCCTTGCTGTTGAACCCAGCCAGGAGGGCAATCCCTCTGTGCAGGTAGTGGCAGCAGGGCAGCAGGGAAGGGGAAGGAGGGCACACCTTAGCTCTCAGGGCAGGGCAGAGCCCCAGATGCTGTGCTGCACCTGGCAAAGCACAGAACACCCTGGGCCCAGGCCTCGGGAGGAGAACAGAAATGAGATCACCTTCTGCACCAGCACCTTAGCTAGCACAAGCAGTGCAAGGGGACTGATAAGGCAGAACTGTGTGACAGGAAGAGACTGGAGAAACAAGATCTTCATCAGGGAGATAAATGTAGAATCTCATCAGCATTCCTGAGCTCGTGTCTCCCCCTCAGGCCTATGCAAGGCTGCTCGCAACAGAGGAAATGGATCAACTAACCTATTTAATCCCTCTTCTGCGTAGTTCAGAGAAAACTGCCTAGCCTAGATGAGAAATATCAGACTTTTGGAAGGGTGTTTCTAGTCATGGTGCCTGATCAGACCAATCACTTAATGCTGAGTGCAACTGAGCAAATAGAAACAGTAGTAATTTGATTAGAGTAACTTTCCATTAAAATAATTTTAGCTGCTATATTAGCTTAGAAAAAGGTAGATCAGGGTGTTATGTATTACTGGAACAGTATGCTAATATGGTTATATTCTTTCTGGTACCCAGGCTAATTCACAGCCATCTCTGTTTATTTGGCAGAACACTGCAGCATAATTTACTGTAGCGTCTAAAGGATCAGACCAGCCTTGGACTATATAAACAGTGACTTTAGTGTTCCTAAAATTCAGTAATAAATTCCTATTCATATAACTTTATTAGTTGAATCATGTGAAAGACATGCCTTTGAGCCAGGGCAGGTGTCTGTTTTAGTTCTGCAGCACCATGCCATCAATATAAAACACAGCACAGTAAATTCAAAACTTCCCTGAGGATCATATCTAGCACCAGTGATTCATTAACTCAGGCCTCATACTGGATGGGAACAGATTAATACAGCAAGAACAAAGGTGCCAGATGTGTAGTTTCTTGGCTATGTTTTAAAGTCTATGTGTCAAAGACCAGAAATAAAGGAAATGTTTGACCTTTATTTCTTAAGTCCCAGAAAAAGGTCTTCTGGCTAGTTTCTTTTACATTTGGTAATGTTAAAAAGTCTTATGCAATTAAAAGCATTTTACATGAAAAAATACAATTACTTTATAAGGACTGAATGTTACTCTCTTGTGGCAGATAAAATAGGTTTCAAGGCCTGCAGAGACTAGGCACATGCTTACCTTTATATATGTGGGCAGGTACTGAGAACAAACAGAAACAGCAAACTTCTCTGGTGAATGACACGTCCTCAGAACAGAAGCCAAGACCTGGCAATCCTCAATGTTCCTCTACTGGATCAAAGGCCAAACTTTCTATTAGGTGTTGAACCATGGCTTGTGGCCTTGCTTTATTAATGGAGCTTCTGAAGATAGCTGGGAGTCAGCGGCAAGTTTGTATGCAGAACAAGTTATGCTCTCTCTGTCTGGCCACAGAGTTGAACTCTGTTATCAAGACTCTTCACTGAGATCAGTATTTCCTACTTTCAGGATAGTTCAAATAATGAGAGATTCAAATAACAAGTAAATACAGCTTGTAAGTAGGAATAAAGCAAATGGCTTGATACAAGTTGATACATTGCTTTAATTCAAAATATGGTAAATAAGTACCAAAACTAGAATGACAATTTTTTTGGTTTAGAGATTTTGTATTTTGAAAGACACTGGCTTCTCTCAAGTTCTCTCAACTATCAACTCTTAGTTGATAGTTTTAAAGAGTTGCTTGCATTTAATTTTTTTATTTAGATTTTCAGTTCCTGATGAAAAAGCATTACTGTCCCTGTAACATTGCACAGTCTGGTTGTATAAAATCTGGTGCTTCCATGTAGGTCACTGTTAGAGAGCTATAACAAACGGGCAGTTTGTGTTTACAAGACAACCACAGACTGCAAGGTTAGTGGTACATGGCTGCTGAAATGTACATTCCTTCAAGCTTCTGCACTTCTCCTGATCTCAGGTGAGGCTTGAAATTGAGAACAGTGCTGTGACTTTATGGGGTCACTAGAATGTTAAAATAATCCAGTAGCAGACGGACTGCTAAAGACCACAGTGCCAGCAAACAGGCGACAGGTTCATCTGCGATTTACATAAAGTATAAATTGATTAACCCTGAGAGCCCTGTGGGGGATTGCTCTGCTGATGAGTAATTTCTCATGCTGATATGTAGACTCTTCCCTTCCTCTGGGTCACTCCCAAGTGCCTTGAGCATTATTCCTTTGATGTTCTTCCTACAGCCTAAAGATATCTCAGTCCACTCTTGATTTTGCACTGCTGGTGATCCCCACAGCCCAGGCTGACTGTGGGCTTGCTCCTTGAGAGGCCAGCTGAGGATGGAAGCCAGCGGTGCTGTTGCCAAGAGCTAAAGCTGTGACCACAAATCTTCCTACCATGGGCTCTCCTACCTCTGTGTGAAAGAATTTGCAGGAGAGATGGGAAGTAGGTCTGGCTGGGTTCTTGTGACAAGTAGTAGACCACTCTGAAGACAGTATGAATATACAACAGCCTGCTCACATGAGCAGTCTGAAGACTTCTATGAATCAGTGCTCTTTCATTGCATCAGCTTCTTTCAGGCTTGCTCTGGTACCTGTCTCTTGTCTCTCTTTCAAAACACGAGTTGCAATTTAGATCTTGCCCACAAAATTCAAACAATCCATTGCAAGTGGATTGCTTTTCAAGTTCCTCAGAATAAAGTTTACCGAAAGGTTTGCTGTCATTGCAAGGCATCCCTGAACTGGTAATAATTAGCATTGACTCCATGATTCACCAAAGGCTGATCAATCTCTTTGTTATGTTATTATGATTATTAACAAACCTGTTGCTTTTATAGACAGTTATGATACAAGTTGACCTAATTGGTCCTTTAATTAAAACACCATCACCACTGGCTAAATAAGAAACCACCCTTTGGTAAACAAATCTCTGTAACACATTCCACATATTCACAATAACAGGTGTAGCAAGTTAAGAATTGTTTCTCATTCTTTTCTCTGATCTTCTCACAGCCTTCCCCAAAAAGGCCTGCTCTTTGTGCCCAGAGAGCTGCTGCCACAGTTTGCCACTTAGTATTTCTTATTTCACAGCTTGATTTAAAATGTCTTATATGACAAAATGAGAAAACATTTGGAAAAAAAGAAGGTATTACAATAGAAATAGACTGATTATTTTTCTTTGGGTAATATTTCCTTTAATTTCCTAGGGTATGCTGGATTGTGTTTATGTAACCAGACATTCAATATATTCCAGATCTTGTTATTATAACTCTAATGACTTGTCCCAATAATTTTCTGCCAGTGTGTAATAGTGCTTATATATAGGGGTGGGTTAGAACTAATTGCCACACAGCCCTTTTTATTAGGGCTACACAGATTAGTAGCCCACCCAAGTTTATGAAAAATATACACATTTACAAGCATGTTGATCTCATTAAGGCTGAGAACAAGTCCTTCTGAACATAAATACATGGAAATCTGCAAATAAACACACATTAAAAAAAAGAAACTGACTTTTTAAGGAATGTCTTTCTTTGTTTTATTGTGTGAAACAGCAGATGTTTTTCAGTTGATAGTTTTACAGAGTTGCTTGCATTTAATTTTTTTATTTAGATTTTCAGTTCCTGATGAAAAAGCATTACTGTCCTTGTAACATTGCACAGCATATCTTCAGTTTTGGTTCTTAAAGTATTATACCTTTCTGAACCTTGATTTACTTTTTCAAACATATTTTGGGTGCTTGGATACAGAGTAAAAATTATTTCTTGACTGAAAAATTGTACATCAGCCCTTGGTTAATTTTCTACTCTTTGGATCCTTTATTGATTTCTGTGGGTGCTGATCTGAGCTGTATATTATGTCTGCCATAGAGGCTGCTAGTGACTGACAAGGTACTAAAGTCAGTTTTGTCAAAAAAATGCTAACTGCCAGAACACATGCAAAGTTTGGCTGGACATTAAGCAGTAGGAACTTCTGGAAGGTCTCCTGGGTCAGCTGTGGGAAGGAGTGTCTATTAAATCTACCTCAGAGTGCCCAATACAATTTCTTCTTAAGGATTTAGGCTTCAGGGCCTGAAAGTTTCTTGTCTAGCTTCAGAAGCTACAGCGATTGACTCTCCTGAGACTGTCTGAAAATTCAGACAGATACTGCCCCGTGATGATCTCACATTGTCAGGCTGTATTTCTCATCGAGTCCCAGAGTGACAGCAGCCTGTGAAAGTAGCTGAGATTCCCATATCCTGGGACCAGAGACAGGACTGTCCAGCACTTAGTTGTTGATTTATACAAGATTATGACTGTGAGAATATATCTAAGGCAAGAAGAGACCAGAAAATCCTGCTGAGATTCAGTGGAGCAGGAGGTATAATAAGCTAGGGGAGAGAAGATGGCTTTAGCAAAAAGGCCACTTGTGTTTCTTACATTGCAAAATATAACTGTCCCTGCAGGCAGGAGGAACTGAGTATATGTACCTCAGGCACTGCATTGATTCAAGTAGTCACAGGTATTTTTAAATATCTAGATTCAGTTGTATAATTATTTGATGTATCTGTGCATGTTCTCACCAGAGAAAGTGCTCAGAAAATTTTTGTTGTTAGTAATATTAATCTTATTTGGATAAATCCTCAAGAGCCCTGAACAACTGCAGCTTTCTTGGGGAAGCACCTGAGTCTGCAGGTGTTCAGCACAACAGGCTTCTGGATAACTTAGACTGCATCCTCTACTTCATGTTTTATATTGTCAGGATTTGAAGGAACAGTTTTCCCCCACATCCCTTCTTGCATGTGGCATACACTGACACTTAAGTTCTCAGGAAAATATGCTGCACATGGTAAAATCACTTACTGGTTACAGAATCACCAGGTATCTTTCATCTCCCACATCTCTCTATGTCCCCAGATAAGGACAGGATCCTGACACTTCATATCCAGGAGTGATTTTTTTTTTCTCAGGAGGACATTTAAGATGGTCAGAAGACGTTTATCAGAGGAAGAAGAAAATGACATTGAACAGAATTTCTTGATTAGTCATATTAGGTATTTAAATAGAGGCAGCCTATGTTTTTATTACTGTTTTGAAAAGCTACACTGTGAGTAGAAGCCAGTAATTGGGCATATGTGCAAACAAAACATATATACAACTTGACTTATTTGTATGCCAGCAGTAGAAAGATTATCATCATAACATCCTTCATATAATATTTCATATCAGGCAGCCTTCCACAGCTGTAGTTCTCAATCTTTATTAGATCTATTATGCAAACACAGAAGGCTTCTTGAGTCAGCAAAAACTCAGCAAGCTGATATGTGTTGTTCATGCTCCTTGCAAATCACTTGCCCTAATCACCTAAGAGTTGATTAAAGTGGAGGTTGATTGGTTAATTTGCTCTCAACCTTGGAGAACCCATGACATTGATTATTACAGTAGTTATTTAAAATATGCGGTGTGTCATTCTTTCTTAGGGTTTAGCCATATTCTAAATACAAACATGAATTTATGTATCATTATTAGGGAAGAAGAATAAAATAAAAAGAGAACAAGAACTTCCCTGTTAGGCATTTGTCTGTGTTGCTTTTAAGTCAAAGACATTTTCGCTAATATCCCTACTTGTACACTTCATGTAAGGTTCCTCTGATTCATGGACATAATGGAAAATGTGAGCATGAAGAGACTAAAGAACAAAAAAAACTATTCTCTCTATCTCACTCTCTTGTTCCTCAGTTTACCTTTCTAACATTTTCCCCATGCAGAGAGTCAAAAGCAACTGACTGTTGGGAAAATCTCTCTCAGAGTAATAGCAAGGATAATCTAGAAAATACCTGAAGTTTCAAGGGAAATTATGGAAAAACTATTATTTGGGTGGAGTACTGCTAGCCTGGTTCCAACGTTCTAAAAAAAATTTGGAGTTCCCAGCCCTGCCCTGGTGATGAAGAGGGAGAAAGGAGGCTGAGTATTTTCCCAGCACTGCACTGGAAATATCTATGAATGCTAACAGGGCTTTGTGGTCTCTCACAATGTACAGATGTTTCTTCTAGCCAAAGGTGGGAGTAGCTGTAATGAAAAGAGGTTAATAATGCTTGAAAGATCAAGCATTTGGTAAAGGAAAAATATTTATTGTCTGGCATGTTGTTTCATTATCTGCTGTACATACTTTAAATGAGCCAATAAATAATGCTTTAGAAGGCAGCTTTAAAAAAAAATAAATACTGATGTATTGAAAGTTTCCCAAGGAAAAAAGATTTACAGTTAGGAACACAGATGAGCTTATGAGCCAGAGATGCAGCCCAAAGATCTGTTCTGAGAAATTCTGGAGCACCATTGAGGAAAAAGGTCAAGGTAGAGCTGACATGGATAAGGAAGGTGTTGAAAGCACAGGTTGCCCAGTCACATCTGTTTGTTTCTCTTCTTCTTTGCTGAAAGGGAAATATTTTGTATAGATATTAGCTCTCCACATGGAAAATTACCCTGGTTTATTCTTGGCCAAGATGTCTTAGTGAAGTTATCAGAATTTGCACTCCACTTTCACAGGCAGATATCAATATTTATATGGGGAAGGCCTAGTAACTGGTATGGGTGGCTGGCTCTCTCCTTTGGGTTTTATCACATCCTCACCAGCTTTGACATGACTGGGGCCAGAGGGTTGTGGCCAGCCCCCAGCTCCCCCCAGCACCACCTCATGTCTGAATGAAAGTTATTGACTGGGTCTTTGCCCTTTCTTCCTTGCTTCCGCACCTGCATGGCTGAGGTCTAATCACAGCTTGTTTTATCTTTGTTTTAGACTTTTTTTTTTTCTTTATCTGCTATATAAATGCAAATCCTCATTTCTGACATTGCTGACTGCTGCAGTGGCTCCTGCACAGATTCACTTACCTTCTTCGCTGCTTTCCTGGGTGCATTTATTGAGGAAACTTTTGTTATCTGGCTGCATTCACCAGAGTTGCTGAAAAACACAAAATGTAAGAATTGCCTGTGTGTGCCTTCTTTTTATAGTTGCTGTCTGTATCTTTCTTTCTGCATGCAGTTGATTAATTCTTTTGTACAATGCCTTGAGGAATTACTGTGTCAAGTATCACATCTGATAGATCTGCTAAATGCATTTATGAAGACATCTTCAGGCAACAGTATTGTCATACACTACATTTATAGAGGGGATGTCTTGGGCCCTGTCCTTACTGGTAAACAGTCATGTCTGTGTATTTCCTGGTGACTAATTTCTGCCTGGGAAGAGATGTTTGTGGGAGACTGCCAACAACTGTTGTGCTAAAATTGTACACCAAAAAAATGTTTGCATACTTTACATCTTCTGCTCTTTTCCTTGTCAGACAAACAGGGTGTTATACAGAGGTGTTTATTTTTTATTTTCATGAATTATTCAAAAGAATAGTATGGGGGTGGGGGGACAGCACCACTGCATGCAAATCTTTGGTCATTTTAATCATCTTCTTGTAAACACTGCCACCTTCCAAGAGCTGCAAATTCTCAGAACCCCAGTTTTCCAAAGATCAAATCCAAACTGACTAACATGTAAGGAGAGGTGCTTATAGCTTTAAGCAAATAGAGCAGTACATTTTCATTCTGAACAGGTACCACATTCACTACTGTGTACAGCATTCTCCAGCTGGGGTCCACACTACCAGCTGATTAGAGGCTTTTGATGCTGCTGAAGGACAGGGAATTGCTGTAGATCAAATGCCACCAATAAAGGTGGACGACCTCCTCTACTTAGTGGGAGGAATCTGGAAGAAGAAAATCGTATATATTCCACAAACTGCCACATTCAACTGTCACTGAAGAAATACAAATGTGTAATCCCGTTTCAAATTGATATTTCTAAGCAGATATTTTTAATCACCTGTTTTTGCAGATGGCTTTTTTCGTCCACCAGAACACACTAGCACAATGCAGATTTTTTATTTGTACCCTGTTACCTGAATCTCAATTAATACAGCTAAAAGAGTGGGAAGAGAATAGACAGGACTTGAAAATGCCTATATATTAGCATAGGTGGGGTCTTGTGATTTCTGCGTGTGGATTTGTTTTCTGTTATCCCTGAACAAATATGGAAACAAACAGCAATATCTCAAAGTTTTCTGCTAACTCCCAGTTTGTAGGAATTTCCCAATGGAGGGATGACCTTTGTGCTGCCGACTGAAGCTTGATGAAATGCATATTTTCTTTGTGTACCTTCATCAAATTACCTGAAATAATGTAGAGTCCCCAGTTTTGCCAATATTTGGGCTCTGGAAGCAGGGCATCTGTAAAACCCTTTAGCCTTTTTGATGCTACACAGAGACTGCAGGATAAGGGCTCACTCTAGAAGGTGGATTTTGAGGGAATTTTCTACATCTACTTTTAGAACCTTTATTCTGTCAAAGTAATATTATCATAACTGAGAAGCAGACCCATACTGCATAGTAAGCCAGCTAAAGAACAGAAAAAAGGGCTAGAACTTTGCTGTGTTTCATCACTTAACACAGAGCAGCAGCTTTGCCTTTCAAAATTGTACTGGAGCTGCAGCTTGATTTAACTATTTTCACAGTTGCTGATAGAGAGTGGGACCTGATGGTGCTGGGCACTGCATTGAGTGAAGCAAAGGGACACAGCTCTCACTTGTAAAATAAGTTGATGACAATATCCATAGAAGATATTGTCATAGAAGATGGATTGTCATCCATAGAAGATGCATAGCCAGCAAGCAGTGCACAGTTCAGGGCAGGCAAGTCAGGTGAAATCTGTGATCTAAAGCTCAGTTTGGTGTTTGAGAGAGAGCAAGACAAATGGAAAGGTAAGTGGATAGAAAGTTTAAAAGGGGAGAAGGTAATTCTAGGTTTTCAGTCCCTGAAAGTGGAAAGAGAAATACATGAGAAGTAATTCAGTTATGTTTCATTCTATGCTGTGTGTTCTGGGTTACAGCTTCAGCTTCAGAGCATGTGCACAATTACCATCTGCTCAAGTGCAATGCCCAGCAACTATGGATGATGCTAACTAACTCTCTGCCAATTGTATATACACATTAATTAACATGTATCATTCTAATAAATGTTTTCAAGATCAGTAGGTTAAATTATAAGAGCAGTTATCACAAAAAAAAAAATAAATAAAAGGGAGTCATCCTGTTTTATTTTTATTCATGTATGAAACAGAAAGTTGCTTATGTCTATAGAAAACAGTGGTGGAAAAGGAGCTATACTTATGTAATACCTGACAATTACAACTAAATGTAATTGTTGTTTAAAGTTTCACAATTGTTGATATTTGTATCATGCTTTGAGGATGAAATGAATGAATTCTGCTCACAATTTTTTGGATACTCTATTACTACACAGAGCCCTAAAGAATGATTTACAGAGGTTCACCTTAAAACCTCAGATCAGAAGTACCTTAAGACCAAGACAGAGATTCTTACCTTGGAACCTGCTGCTGTTGGAGTAGAATAGCATCCAGAGATCATTTAATTGCTACCACTTTTCTGCTTCATATGGAGAGCACTTGCATGTGTTGGAGTAATACCCAGGCCCTGTTAAGGTGTTTGTTGAGATTTTGAAACTATAAGTAATCAGGATGAATTTATCTATCTTCAATGTGTTTTAAGAAAAATAAATGCAGAGCAAGGGCTTTAGGGGGCAAAAAAGTTCAATTTTTCATCAATTCCATGCATTTTTATTATCATTTTATTCACATTATTTAATAACACCTTGAGATATTTGTGTTCTGTGATTTTTTTAACTTTGTCCAAAAAAAGTTTCTTCTATATAGTCTGCAGTGAAAAACTGCTTCAGTGACATTTTTCCATTTTTCAGACACTGATAATTTGTAGTCTATTATCACATGATTTAACAACTGGCCAGCTTGTACTGTCTCTAAACTCTCTAATATGTTTATGTGAAACACAGACTTATCTCAGTTGGAAATACAGTTCTCTTTCAACACAAGTGCTTGTCTTCTATCCCTAAAGTCTATATCTGACAACATTTCCTATGAAATGAAGTGCCAATAAATGATTGTAGGGACTCTAAGCAAAATTTCTCATGAAATAGAAAATGAAGATTTCACAGAGTTCTGCTGTCGAGTTATGTAGGCCACGCTGCATGAGGCTGTGAGCTTAGAGAGCAATAATCAGCTTCACAGACATGCACCAGAGAACAGCTTCTTGTGGGGCAATTTTGTACCAAAGGATGCCTTCTAACAGAGCTTAAGTGAATAAGAATCAGCATTATGTCCATTTCCTTTACTGGAAAAATGCAGATCCTGAATTGGAAAGTAAAAGAGAAGCATCTCTCTTAAAATACTGGAAATAAGCCTTGCTTTTCACACTGTGCCACTAGAGGCTGGCACCACGACTCTAGGAATGGGTGGAGTACTTAGAGCAGCTCCAGATGAAAACCAGGAGACAAGTCTTGAAAGAGTGAAGGATTAGGCTTTGATGCCTGTTGAAGACTGAGTGAAGGCAGTGTTCTGGTATGTAAATGTTATTTTAAAAGAGAAAGAGAATTTTTTACTCAGAGAGTAATTTGTTTTACTATCTAGAATGAGAAGTAATGACCCTAAATTAAAGCAACAGAGTTTTAGGCTGTAACTATGTTAGCAGGTAATTAGGCACAATAGGAGTTTGGCAGTAGATCTAAACAGTTGGTACTAAAGCCTTTATGTCTACCCTAACTCACTGTGGTGTTTTCCTCTAGACTAAATTTAGTCTGGTCCCCTGGAGTGAACACCCAGCTATCCATGAAGTCTGAAACTGTAGGAAGGATGAAATTATTCAAACCCATATATTCCCAAAGGTGTTGGTGCACATTTGATGCTCACCTGTGACAGATCTTTCAGATTAGCTTTCTCCAAGAGGATTCTAATTTATGAACACCAAAACACTCTGAGAACAGAAAAAACATGATATTGACTTGAAAACTGTTCAGCTGCTCTGGACCAACCACTGATGTACACAGCTCACACTATGCTATACACACAACACTTCCTGCTCATGCTAAAGGCTTTGAATCACTGAAGGACATTGACGCCTTGTAATTTAGATGTAATTGTCAGGTACTACATAAATATAGCTCCTTTTCCACCACTGTTTTCTCTAGACAAGTTTTCTACCCAAAAAGAGGAAGCTGGAATAGATAAACACTATAATTGAAATTTGGAAAGGGTCACTGGCCTGAGTGAAAAATGAGATATATCTCTTGGAGATGTGAATAAATTAAACCTTCTGTGGGTTTTACAGAACTGGTGAGCTGTTAATATTTCTAAGCCACTTTCATGACTTTTTCCTTTCAGTAGCTGTCATTTTAAAAGTTTGGAGTTTTTTACTTTTTTTATTCATAACACCTGTCCGGTTTATCTCGGCTGTTTGAGGGGCCTGGAAAGGCCCGAGGGTGGCCTTGGGGCAGCCCGGGTATCGAAGGACGAGAAGAGGCTTCAGTTCTTCTTTCTGGTTTTATGTTTATTAATTGTTTATCTAAAAGATGTTCTTTCAGCCAGCAGAGATCTGCTCAGCAGTCAGCCATGGGCACACTGCCTCTCCCTCCGGGGCAGGCACCTATCTTTATACCCATTGTGACGTGTACAATATTTATCATTTTTCCCCAATACCATCTATTATTATAACTCGGTGTACTCTTAGTAATAACCAATAGAAAGGTGCCACCGTGGCCAAAGAAGATGGAGGAGAAGAGGAAGAAGAAGAAGGACAGGACACACCCCAATTCCTCCATCTTACTCCTCTAAACCCCCCTGTACATAAATCTTAAACCTTGTGTCTCACTCTCTAATTAACTAATCCCTTCACCATTCACCCGGTGAAGCCCTCATCCTTGTCGTCTCCTGTGCAGGGTTAAAGTCCAGCTACCAGACACTTCTGGCAACATTCCAGGAGTCCCGAGCCCCCCCAAGGGTGGTCTCGGAGGCTCAGCATCTCAGGACTGAGATCTTGAGATCCGACAAACACCAAAATGGATTTCTTAGTCAAAAAAAAAAAAAAGAAAAATTAAAAAATCAACAAAGCAACCTAACTCAAAAATTGCAAAAATTTCAGCCTACAGCAAGTATTTCTGATAGCTTTGTAAAACTATAAAAATGGTCTGCTGGTTTCTAAACTCATAATTTAATTGAGTGACATGAACTTTAATTAATTAAATGGTTGCTTCTATTTTTGGCTGAATTAGGATATTAAATCTGTGTTTCCTTTTTCAAGAAAATGAAACCAATTGGGGCACTATAAAACACTACAATCAATATTTTATTATGCTCCCATTGCTTTTGATTTTTGGAAAGTTTCCAGTTATTATTAAATGCTGAAGGAGTAAATAGGTTCCGTCTGATAACAGGTGCACTGCAACATGTGAGACGTAGTTTGAGGAATATTCTGTGTTTATCCTTGCTGCTCCCAAAATTATATCATTCTCACCTGTAGTCTGGGAATATTGTCTTGGATTTATGTGGTACTTTGTTTTTGGAATATTAAATCCCACAAATTTTAGTGGCATGTACTTCTCAGGGTTTGCCATCTTCCTTCAATACATTTCTCTACTTTAATTTCCCCATTTCCCACTCCTACATACCTATACCAAGTTGCTTTTCAAATGAAGGTGCCATGCTGAAAAAAATTGTTCATATACTTTAATCAATTAGCTATGATTAATTTAACTCTATTAACCATTACTTAATCTCCTTTAATGATATTATGACTATATAATCACTTTGTATGAAAATTTTCTCAGCTGAGTATATTTGCACTCAAATTAGTGGAAGCCTTCCCAGTGGTGCCAGGACATCTTTTTGAAACTGAGGAAATTACTGGGAGTGATTGTGAGATGCACAGTCAAAGGAAAATGCCATTAAGTTTAGTTTTTTACTTCTCTTCCCAATGCCTTTCTAGAAGCAGGATGGCAAACATTTTGTGTCTCCAGGTTGGTGTTGCTTTTATTGTTTTTTGGTTTCTGATTTTGGCTATTAATACCTCTTGGAGGGGAGCTGCAGCTCTGTGTACCAGTTCCCTGTGTTCTCCTTTCCAGCTGTACAGAGCACAGACTCATTTTTAATCTCCAGTGGGTTATAGCCATCTGATTTCAAGTTAATGCCTACTTACAATACAAATGTCAGTAATATATGCATCTGTGCTGACCTAACATGACCTCACCACAGTCAGAACAGTTTTTAATGGCCAATGGGACCATCCAGGTTATGTTTCTGGCTGCACTGGTATGTAAAAGAAAGTCTTATCCTGATTTTTCATTGCTGTGCAACTGGTTACATTTTTCTGCAATAAGTGCCATTTGGGGTAAGTATTATCAATTATATGCCCTGAGGCATATGAAAAAGACTCATTTCTCAGTTAGCTGTGGATTTTTTAAAAAATTGATTCTTGTAGAGGTCTCTAGAAGTATGAAAGAAGTATTACTGACCACATTTCTAGACACTGGAATAATGATCAAATGTGATCTAGTTAACATGTTACAAGATATCAGCAGTGGAAATGTCAGTTTGTGTTAAATACAGGGTTCTCATTTTCCTTCTGAAGGAATGAAACTGAACCAAAGTAGCCTTGTTTTTCAACTCAACTCTCAGTTGAGAGAGCAATGTGTCAAACTAATACAAAGCTGGACTGTATGTCTTTTTACACACCCCCTTTCCATAATTTTCCCCAAAATCTTCACAGATCACCATAAACCTGATGTCACCACAGCTTTTGAGTAATGGCAGAATTTATTGATGCAGCTTTTAAATTTTGATTTTCTTCCCAAGCTACAGAAAACCAAACTTTGTTCATTAAAAGGTATTAAAACTTTATCTCTGAATGAAGTAGTTATACTCAAGTTTAGATATGAAAAGAGAAAATGTCACTTTTCAAATTATCTAAGTGTGATTCTAAAGTTGAGCCAATGCTGAATTGAAAAATCTGCATAAAACTCATGTAACAAAGACCAGGGGAAAAACAATACATATACAGATGAACTTGCAAAAAGTTTCTCCTAAACTGTAAGTTGCTTATTTCAACCAGAGCATGATTTACTCTGGTTACTTTCAACCTGTATCCCAGATGACTGACATGCAGCATAAGAAGGACTAAAAAGAACAACAGCTAAGCTAGATTTTTTATAGTACTACCATCAAACTGGACTGTCAATACAATTAATTATCTGGAGTCAGAGATAAAAATAATTTTGGATTTACTTTTGTCACAGTGGAAAAAGTGTGTCCCCTATATTAAAAAAATGTTGAAAAAAATTAGCTGTTTCTTTGATCTACCACTTCAGGCTAACAGTGTTTTTAATCATCTACTTCCAGCCTATGTACACCTGGTTAGCAACCAGCTCCCCATCACTTTATGTCATGTCCAATAACACTCATCTCTTTTCAGCTGCCATGGGCAACTTTTGAGGCTCTTTTTGTTGCTGCTTCTTGTCAGAAGTGTAATGGTTTATGCCCAGAGACTGCTTTTCTCCCAGGACATAATGCCTGAAAATATTAGCACCCAAAATAGTCCTTGAAGGTTTTGAGGAGACATATTTCTGTTCCTGGGAGCCCTGAGCTTATTTTTGGATTGTTGGTTCAGGTGAAGGGTTGCTTGCATATACTGCTCAGTAGAGATTCACCCTTTTCAGAGAAACAGCAATAACTCAAATGCATTTGCTCCATGCACCCATACTTTTCATAATTGATAAGCTTAAAGGGAAAAATATATTCCAGCAAGCTATTGTTTTGTCTATATATATTAGAAAAAAAAACTACAGAAAAAAAAGGTGCCCCTAAATCAGTTTAGGTGCAAATCTGACCCCAAATACTAGCTGTCAGTAAAGATCTCTGACATATATCACAACAATCCAGGCTGACAGAGGGACCGAGGTGCTCTTCATTTCCAGGATGCTGCCTCTCACAGTACACTTGGTCTTACCTCTCCATGTATATGAAGAGAGCTTTTACCAGCAGAGAGTGGATGTGATTTTAAAAGCACATCACGACAAACCTACATTTCCTTCCTAATTTGTAGGGTACTGTGATACAGCAAATTTAATTGCCTCTTTTGAGACCATGAAAAATGAATGGAATTTTTGTTAAGCTTATACGGAAGAAAATATTACTTCTAAAATATAATAATTCCTTTTTTTTGTATCTCATGTTTACTTTTTGAGGGAGAAATCAGAGCAGACTACCTCTACTCTTCCACTAAAACACTCTTGGGACTCATGTTTCACAAATCGTGTAACAAAATTGGTTTTGTTAAGTGCACGTATTGCCCATTAATAAAGCAGATGTTGGGACTGAGGCACAGGTGCAGCTCTCCTCCTATACATAAGCACACAGGCACACACCCTTACTGCATGCTTCCAGTGTTGCCATGTCACTGCACATTATCCCTGGCTTTGGTTATCCAGTCTGTTGAATTCATTTGTGCTTCAGCTGCTTCACAGGAATGCACCAGACTATGTTAGGAAGGCTGTCAATTATTGTCCCATCAAAACAGTGTGGAGTCCCTTCCAGTGCTCCCCAAATATTGGATTAATGATGAAGATCAGCAGCAGTAAGAGGACTCAGCAAGACACTCTTCCACCTTGGGTCAGAAATGTACTTATTGCAATCTCTTAGGGACTTTCACCTGTTCCCTCACTTTCCACTGGAGACATTGTAGTCCTTTAGAGACATCAGCAGAATTCCCAGTGCTCAGCACTTCTCAGAGAGTAGAACTTGTAACATCTCTACCATTCTCTCAGTTTAAGGATGGAAAGGGATTCAGCTGCCCCCCATGAAAGCTGGGTCTGGCAATGGGCAAAGGCCATTCTGCAAAGGCAATGCAGAAAACAGTGTTTCATGTCATGTCTTCCACACCCTGAGCTGCAGACTGCCCCTTTCAGCAATGCAGTCAAACACATGCTTATATCCTATCGACTTTCTAGCACTTCAGCTTAACAGCTTGGCTGAATTGGGGTAGACTTAAGCAAATGATTAAGTGCTTTTCAGTATCATGTGTCAATGGAAGGGGAAATATTTGTCTTCTCTGCTTTTAACCTCCAGTCTTACTGTTGTGAAGTTTACATAGCCAGTTCTGTGCCAGACAAAATCTCTCTGAAATTCTGAATCCTCTTACAGGTGTGTGTATGTTTTTGTCTGGTTAACCAGCGTGGGCTATAGTGCACAAGGTGGACTGCTGCTTGTTTTCTTCCTTCTAGCACATTTCTCAGGTCACTTCCATTGAGTTACTTTTTAATATATTGATTCTGGGAAAAAAAGTATTGACTGCTTGCTTCAATACTGCCCAGCATAG
The DNA here is from genome assembly GCF_028769735.1 of Zonotrichia leucophrys gambelii. Taxonomy (NCBI): domain Eukaryota; kingdom Metazoa; phylum Chordata; class Aves; order Passeriformes; family Passerellidae; genus Zonotrichia; species Zonotrichia leucophrys. Next base: position 23,233,133 of record NC_088176.1, read on the forward strand.
CTAGATGTAGCAATTTAGCTCTCTTAAGGCAGAAATGAGCAAACTCCCTCTGAGACAGCCATCCATTGATTAACATCAAATACTTACAGCCTTTAATGTCATTCTGTACCTAGACTCCTATATTATTAGGCAGTGCCTAGTTCAGAAAACACAGGGATATAAATCCAATTCCATTTTTACCCCCTCCCAAGAGAAGGAGATTCAGAGGTAAAACACAGTCCACCTGAAACATAAATCTGTAACTTATTGTTAGATGCACAGTATCAGACAATAATTTTCTAGTGTATGCTGTTGAGTTGCTTTCCACAGATCTCTCATTTCTCCATCATCATGCAAATGGATGACCATTGGGTAATAGATATCTGAATAAAAGCTTGATACACTCTGCTTTGTCTCATAGTGAGTACCACAATCACAAGAGCATTTCCTCTCATGAGCCCACCACCAGCCTAACTGGAAGGCCTTTAGGAGAGGACTAACCTTTGATATATTTTGAAACAGTAAAAGACAGTTTGGCTGTTGTGATGTGCTCTGAACTAATTTATCAGTTATAATCAACAGAAAAAGCCCCTAATGAACTAGTGGCAGATTCCCTAGCTCTAAAGCAGGTATTGCACAACAGGGTTTCTGCTCCCTGTTAGTGAAATACCCCTGCATGTTTTCCAAATAACACAAATTTTCATTGTGGCTGAGAGCTGATTTACTTTTTTTCTTTCTCAAATATTTGATTAATTTGCCATTTCCTGAACCATGTCTCACTGCTGTATTTACCAGTGAAAGATGAAGTTTTCCAGGAAAGGTCTATATACATGTGATTATTTTTAGCAAGGATGTCTTGGTAACTTCAAATTTCACACGACTTTGACACACACAAGTAGCTACAGTTGGCAGCCCATGAGGCTGGGTTGTGTTAACCTTAAAAACTGTGGGAACTCTTCTCGTGTGTATTTTATCCAAAGCCAAGAGTCAACACAATGAATAAAAATATAGATTTGAACCCTTTTTTATAAAGACCTGGGTTTAGTCTATTCTTTCTCATTGGGGGTAACAAGATTACATTATGTAATTAATTCATAGGAATAAACTTCATGGAGAGAAAAGAGCTAAATTAAGCTTGCTGTGAATTAAAATAGGTTGGAAAATTCCTGACCCTTTTACTACCTAAGGGAGAGGTCTTGGAATAGCTGTGTAGATGGAATGAAACTGATTAGATGTCTAATAAACCTTATCAGAAGTTGATACTTTTATGAAAAGGGCTATAAATGGGTGCTAGTACTCCAGAGAAACAGGATTTGATGGCCTTTTGTTAAGCCTTTTTCATGAACTTCTTGCACAGCATACATGGTGTTGAAGTGATAGAGCAGCTTGCAGTTGTTGTTGGCTATAGAGACAGTTGAAATATCAATAATTTGATTGAGAGCTGCTGATATGATAGACACTATTTTATTTATGCATGAAATAAGTGTACCTACAAAACATCCATTGCATACCTATACCTTCATCACCCAGTCTCAAACATGGCTGTATACAGGCACAGGAATTCTGTCTGGATGCAGTAAATGGCAGCATCTCAATCTACAGCGTCTTGCTCCTAATTGAGAGTAGGTTCTGTAACTGTGCCAGCAGAAGTGAACCCAGTGGCCCAGTATGGTTCCTGCGGCATGGCTAATGATTGCAGTGGGTTGGCCACCATATCTGAGTGCTCTGGCTTTTATCCAGCCCCTGAACGGCCCAGAGAGCCCATGGGAATGAGCACAGACAGAGATTGCCCTGGACCAGCCCTGTGGGAAGTATAACAGAATGCAGTGCATGGAGGAAAAATGCTCTTGGGGTGTTTGCAGCCAGCCTGGGCACACAGCAAGATGTGAAGAGGGAGAGGCATTCCTTGTGCCATGACCAAATGAGTGAATGAGACAGCTCTCCTCCAAACACCTCAGCTCAGCTGCTGGCTTCACAATCTGACTTTGTTTTTCATACCATTAAATAGGCTAGACTGCTTAATTGGCATGTAACCCCACACAGTTAGAAAGTTTAATGGAGCAATGCATCTAGGCAAATTTAGCCCCTAGGTTGCTAATTTAATTCAATATCACTTTGTCATTAACTTCTCTGAGTTTTATGGATTTAAATAGTATTTTCTCCAAATGTGAGTAGTACAGATACTTTAGTATTGCATATTTGACTAATTTATTAATCAGCATGGCTGAATTTCAGCTAAATACAATCTGAGTACAAAATGGTACAAACCAGTCTGAGAAAATGTTAACTTGAGAGGAGAAAAAATTTGAGACACTTTCTTTGAGGAAGATTTCCAGTGACATAGACTGAAGAAATACTTCTCTTACAGGTATTTACAAAAAACCTCAGCGTTTCATCATGTGCACAGCTCAATCTTGCTTTACAAGCAGATAGTGTGCATGGATTTTGCTGGAGCAGGTTCTGGAAAGAGTTAACACTCCCCCTGACTAGGGGGGAAGTCCACAGCTGCATCCCCTAAGCACAGGGATTTCCAGTCTCTGGGCTGACCCAGCTGTCAAGAATTAAGTAGTTCTTCAGCACTCTGTAAAAAGGAGGTGCTCAGAGGGGTCAATTTGGCTCCTATTAGGGGTTAGATGTTTTGTGAGGGACAGCAGGGGAAAACAAGAGTTAAAAAGAAAAATACATTCCTATTCTTGCTTTTTCTCTCCCTTTATTAGCTTCAAACTTTGCAGAAAGTGCTTTCATATTTTCCTTTTGAGCTGCTGTACCTGGGCAGTTAGGGTGTATGTTTGAGTTAGCCTGTTAGCACCATTAAGCAAAGAGTCTCTTTCTCAAGTTTTGCTTCTATTAAGGAGTAAAGAGTTCTCACGCAATTGTCCTCTTAAAAGCTGGGGCAGTTAGTCACAAGTTTCCCTTTGGTGACCATGATTTGTCATGAATCATTGAGCTAGGTTGTTATAAGATTGAGTGCTCCTTCCATCAAGCATAGTTGTTGTTGTTGTTGTTCTTTTTCTTTAGGTCTAAAAGGTGTCTGGTGTAATTTTCAAAAACTTATTAGGGAGAAAGCTGCTCTATATGCAATGCTCCATTAGAGACTGTAAGTTATCTAAGAAACTACAAGAAAGGCTGAGGAGGGGAAAACTTGGTATTCATTTGAAAGATTAAATCTGATGAATTAAAAGCAGCTCTCAGACTACAAAGAGAGGTTGTATAGTTTGTAATGAACTGTAGTAGCAAAGAAGCTTTATTATGATTTAATGAAGGGCATTTTGAAGAACAGCATTAGAAAGTAGTCCTGTTAGCTCCTATTGTGCTCTGGCATTGTTTGGCAGTGGTGTTTGTACATGTAACCTGAATAAATAGCTTCAGCTGGCTTAGTCTGGATCTTCCCAGATAGGCAATCACATAACTCAGTCTTACAAAAGTAAGAATTTATTGAAGGCAACAGATTTGTATCAACTCTGTGAGCTTAATTATTTTCTGTGAAATAGGGGGCCACCATATGCTAGCAATAGCAAGGATGCCCTCAAGCAACTCTGTTTACACAACTCTTGTTATATCAGGTCTTTTTTCACCACCACAAGAATTGCATCTCAAATGCTTGTTTTGAGACAAGACTTCTACTTTGTGGCCAAAAAAAGAACATCTCTCCAGCTCCCCTTCTTACTTCTTAAAGTATATATTCACATTGCTTTATGTGTTTCTAGATGATTATGGACACTTTTTCTTGGATTCAGTCTGTTTTCTATTTTCTCCTGTGTAGCACAGACATCATGATCCCAGAGCTCTAACCTCACTCTCTTTTACTGGGTAAAAGAAGCCTACTTTGACTGTCCAGCAGCTCAGGAGGAAAATACCATCTAACAATACTTTTCACAAACAAATTGAATAAGCAGACAAAAGGGTCAAGGGGAGCCATGCAAACAACAGAAGTTACTAAGCCACTGATGTACAGGAGGTGGCTCCTCCTTGCACAGCCCAAGTGGAAGCTATTGATTGCCTAAGAACACTTGCAGTTGCCTGCAAATTGCTAGCTGGTTCTTGTTCATGTCAGCATCCCTTTACTGAACTTTGTAAAACAGTAAGGGAATGGCTGCATTTCCAGAGGACAGAATCTACTTATGAAAGCCAGGAAGCACGTGGGAGTATTTTGTCTCTCTTGCTTATGATGACTCTATTTGATTATTCTTGTACTGTAGAGATTTATCCTTCCTTGCTTAAAGGATAAAACAAAACAGGTTTGTGGGCTTTTTTGGGGGTATTTGTGGGGTTTTTTGGTTGTTTTGGTTTCTTGGGGGGTTTTTTGGTTTTATTTTTTTATTTCTTTTCAAGGCGTAAAGGGGCCTTTTATTGAAAAGAACCATTGAGTACCCCAGAAAGCTACAGGGCCTAGCTTTAGAAAGCCAAACTAAGATTAATCTCGTGTTACTAGGACATAACTGACACTGATGTCTCTGGTAGGTAGAAGAGCCAGTAGATTTTACTGGTCTAGTCTTTTTAAATGTTAGGTCTACTAGAGCTATTAATTACAAGCTTAACTGCTGCCTTTTGTGTTTTTAATTAGTAAAGAATGACAATTTCTTTCTTCACCATAGGACAGTGATATACATTTTATAAGGCAAACAGCAGCTGCAGGGTGTGGGCATGGTTATTACAAAATAATCGTGCCCACAGGGGTCAGGGAGGCATTTGGTTCTGCCTCGTGCCTCTTGAGAACCGTAGGGTACAATTGCTGTGTGATGGTAGCCTCCCTGTCATTTTGTATTATTTAACAAATTCCACTACATTGTCTTCAAGCTCTGCCTTGAGGTTATTGTGAAGAAACTAAAATATCTGCCATGTTGACTGCATCAGTAGTTCAACTCATATGTGTTTACTGTGGCTATCAAACAGGGATGGGTCTGTTTGTGATGTGGGATGGGGGAGAGATGTAACAGATTTATGCAACTTAATGCCAGATCCTGTTATAAGGGCAGTCCTACATTTAAAGAGGCACATAAATTGGGCAGGTCATAGACTAATTTATTAGTACCCTTATCTGTCAGTTTTCTGATTTCCACAATACCTGTTTTACACAAGAACAGATTACAGTGCTCCCTTCTAGTATCACTTTAGAATTTCACCTTTTGTATTTCACAGACCATTATGCTTTACATGTTTCAGCATAGTCAGTCACGTAATTCATTTATTTTAACCTGTACTTGTTCAAGAAAGACTTCCTGTCTTCGTTTGAACCTATCAAATAAGTCTTTTTTGGCTATTTTGTTCCACCCACCTATCTTCACCCATGGTCCAGGTTTTTGACATTTAACCAACTAAATACTTGAACCTCCATATTCTGCCTCACTCTCTACTGTCTTTTCTTTGCTTTTAGAAAGCCTTTGCAATGAGTCCACTCTTCAGTCATCTTTTGAAAACTCTAATTATATGGAGCCTAATGCTTCCCCTGCTCCCCCACCTTGAATCACTTTGTTGTTCTTTTCATGTTTTTGTCCTTAGACCTATTATTCTCATTACAAGTTAATTATTTCATTTTGATTTTATAGCATCTGTCAAACACTCTAGGCATTTTCCATAAATTAAATCTGCAAGCTTCAACTGAAAGCTTAACATAAACAATATAGAACAATGCCATCAAATAATAATCACTCTCAAAAATATATACCACGGTTTCTTGCCTCAGTATATCAGCTAGAGTAATGGAACTTATGTTAATAGCTCTGTACTCATGGTTAAAAAAAAAAAAAAAGGAAAACCGGCATTAATAAAAGCTCTTCCTTGTATTATTCTGAATCTTATGGAGTTTTGGAGTGTTCCTATTGACTTCAGTCATTTTTATATTAGACAAAATCCTTACAAACTAATTTAAGAATAAAATTTTGACTGTTAGTGATGTTGAGGGTTTTGTGAAATAATGAGTATTCTAGAAATTATATCTCATGTATATCTGCCCAAGGTGATGAAGTACTGACAAAGCAAACTCCATATTATGTTACAAATTTTTCTTAACCTTTTTAAATAGCAATTTAGGAAAATACTTATACTGCCATAATGAGTTTAGTGAATATCTGCATATTGGTAGATCATTCAGAATTAGGAAAACTGTCTGAATTAAACAAAGTGCCTAATAAATAGTGTAAGCAGTTTGCTGTATCACTGAGTTATTGCAAATTTGGTTTTTGGATTTAATGAGATAGAATATGATTATAGCAGTCAACATTGAAGGATCTGAACACTTCTCAAATGTTGGTGAGAGTTTTACTAGGAGGAAGCAGAACATTATCCTGATTTCAGGACTTGAAGTGATTTTACAGAGAAATTGCACCATTGGCAGGAACAGAACTTCTGGGTCATCAAATCCATTTTGCCACTAAAACAGCAGCAGCATAAACGCTCATCGAACTCTATCTTTAAACCATCTTATTTGCTGCATTAGAAATCTTAATTTCTCTGGTGGCTGAAACATCTTTCTGTCCAAGCTTTTCTGTCTAGTTTGCTGCTCTTTGCTCTTATACCAGATGTGAACCAAAGCATTGAAAACTCAGCTCTCAATCAAATTGGTGTCTTTGATGGACCATAATCCATAAGTATGTTAATTTTCAAGTAAAGAAACAATCTCAGCTCTCTTCAACTTCCTGGGAAGGCTCTTCTCATGTCACTTCCCAGTCATGCTAAAACCTTTCTGCATACCTTTTGCATACTTTGTTGAACATGGATGGTGCAGCAAAGCAGAGTACTTTCTCCCTATGCTTTATACTTTGCACAATGCAATTTATATTTCCCCAGTTCTTCTGGAAAGACTAAAACTAACTTATCCCAGACATATTTACCTTTTTCATAAAAGTGTTACATCAAGTAATTCCCAGGTACTGTGAGACCTATTTAAAATATGCAATATCTACTGGTCCAATATGTTCTGGTCCAGAAAATTACAGCTTATAATGGTAATCAATACTAATCCTTAAATATGTGACCTTGTGTCTTGTTTATTTTCACCTGTGAATGGTATGACAGAGCTTGGAATATGACCTTGAACTCTATAACTTGCATCTTTTACTATGACCACAGGATTCACCCTCCACTTACTGCAATCTATAAATGAGATGTTTTGCCTGTGGTCAAGGAAAATTTTACATCTGACATGATAGCCGATAGAAGTACTCCATTTCTTAAACAGTAAAATCATTCTGCATTATCATTTTATGACTGCAAATGTGCATTATGTAAACTTATTAGAAAATGGATTTTTGCCCCAAAAGAAATGTTCACTGCACAAAAATTACAATGAGCTAAAATAAACCCCAAAGCTAAGAAAGTAGGTTTTCATTTTCAAAGGATTTATTTTTATGCTGTTTACACTAACATTTAGTCCAGTTTTACTTGGTTTATTACTTTATAGTCACTTTCTGTCATATTTTAATACATGTTTTACACATTAAAGTAATGAACTTTCAGTGGTACATAATAATAAATCATAGCTATGATCACAGACTCATTTGTGGTACAGAGGATGCCATTAAAATGCAGATTTAAGCGTAGAGCATTTATTTACTTTCTCCAAGCTAGAGTAGTCCTTTAAAAAAAGAAATAAAATTACAATGTGTCTCTTTCAAAAAAAAAAAAATTAAAAGAGAGGAAAAAAGAAGATATGAGGAGAAAACTGCATTCCAGTCTTGATCTCAGGTCTACAATACAGACCTAATGACTACCTATTTCTAACAACTGTTTTTGTAACTTGTTATATTGAAATATTTCAAGTCCTATTTCTTTCACTGCTGATTTTCATTGGTTGCTTGCCTTGGACAACTTTTAACTCTCAAGATCTGTTTAATTGTTTTTATGGGAGAACCTATGCAGACATCATCATTAGAGGGAAAAGATCTGTACTGGATGGTCCAGCATCTGCTAAGAAATAAAAAATACATTGTGAAAAAGGAAGGGAAACTTTGCCTTCTGAAGAAAAGTAAAGATCCTGAAATATTAGGTGAGAAGAGACTTGAGAATAAACCTGATGCAAAAGGGTGTAAAAATCATGCACTGGATTTCTTTTAAAGATAACAATAGATTTAAATAGTTGTTTGCATCTCCAAGGATTGTGTGTTACTGCCAACCTTTCTGGGGAAGTCACCTGTCTCTGAAGTGCTGCCATCTGTTTAAGACTGTGCTGTAGCATTAAATTATCAAGCAGGAAAGGAAACAAAGTAAAGTACCAACTGCATCTGGAACAGGGAGAAAAATATTAATTTGCAGAATTAACTAAGGATTGGGAATTCTAGTCTGTTTACCATGGTACAGATTTTAATTTATTAGAGAGGCTAAAATCTGAAGAAAGATCTCAGTTCTCATGGTACATCAGAGAGATATATGGTCCAACTACTGCCCTGTTGTGAATATTCTCGAGATTCCCATAGTTCTACTTAGTTTTGCTCCCTTAAGTGCCTAAGTAGCTCCTCTTACCCAGCACCCTGGGTCATGAAGGAGCAGAGTACAAACCCCCTCCTCCTCTGCTTTCTTCCCTGCCATATTTTCAGCCTTTGTAAGAAATCCTGTGGGGTTTCTTACCTCAGACACAACAACACACCAGGTAAATCTCCTGTTTTGCTACAAAGGGAAACAAAGATCTTGTAATTAGGGCATTGAATGAGACTCGGGAGACTGGGCTCAATTGGTGTATGACCTTGGCAAGTCCTTTAGCCTCTCTGTGCCGTGGTTTCTAGACTTGGGACCTAGTATTACCTATCCACTCACTGTGCAATTTGAAGCATAGTGGCAGGGCATGGCTATCACTGAAGAGTAAAATACCATGGTCCAAAGCATTTCACTGATAGTTTAACATGTACCACTGCATCCTGAACAAAGAAGATGATAAAGATGAAAACTTTAACTCTGAAAATTTTTGTCTCGTGTTAGAAAAGTTGTTTGCTTGGGGTAAGTCTAATCTTTCTCCCCTCAGTATTTTCCAAGGCAGAACTTCCATTTCCTTGGGCTGGTCTGAAGTAAAAAGAATTGCTACTTGTCTGACAGTTTGTTTCCAACTGCTGCAAGCATGTCATTAAAAGCATCTTCCTAAACCACACATCAGTTTTCCTGACATCTGTCATACAGCTTAGATCATCTTTGTGCCTTATGAGAAAGAGTCATACTGTAAACATTCTTTCGTTACTTTTAGTTTCATGTCACAAAGAATCATACAGTTATTTTCAGCATGTCCAGCTTTCCCTACTAATGGTAACCCCAGATCTACAAACGCACACCCTGATAATCCTTTCTTTGCATCACTTTTCTGGTTTCTGACAAGCTTCAGAAAGACAGATGTAGGCTTTGCATGAAATCAGGTGTACATATTGCTAACAGATTGCTGGACAATCCAATAATGAAGCCAGTTGTTACCACTCTATTTCTGTTCTTTGTTCTCACTGATAGGTGGAACTCTCAAAATGTTTGTAGCTAGGCTTTTCAAACTGCTGCTATTTATTATTTTTCTCTTCTTTTTCTTGCAAACTCTCCAGTTAAGTAATTAACTGCACTATTTTCTGTTGGTTGCCCTCACCTCTGAGGCTGTTCCTGCATTGTAAATAGCTGTGACTCTCTTCCACTTTTACATGTGCACAATCATGTTATCAACTGAAATCTGGCATCATGCTTGACTGTAATTCAGATGTCAGTTTGGATTGAAGCCATACCTGGGAGGATGTGCATTTGAAGTGGCAGGGAGTAAGTGACTGATAATGAAAATAAGGATTTATTTTGTCATAACCTCAGCAGATCATTTATTGGAGAGCATATTCTAATGAGTGCCACCCACACAGATGTGTCATTGGGGATTAGATCAGATCCCTAATAAGTATGTTGATAGACATCCAAAGAAACTCAAGGGAAGGAAAGGAGATCTATGCTATCCATATTAAAACTTCTGACTGTGTCTTTATATACAGAATGTAACTGGTAGAATGTCATGATCTGATTGAGAGATATAGGTTATATCTTTTAAAAATCTTGGCCCCTATGATTCCTGCTGGCTTTTCATTTCCGTATTCCTCAATAGCATAAACAGGTATTTTCCTAAAGCTCCAAATGTGGAGGTAGCCTTGTCTTCAGTCTGTGTGTGTGTCTGGGATTTGCACAGGTTTCCTGTCCAAATTATGTCAATATATATAGGCAGACACTATAATATAAAGTGTTTTTATGCCTTTTCTTGCCTCATTTACTCACTGGTTATATTATTATTATTATCATCATCATCATCAATACTACAAATGTTAGACAATTTTGGGGAATTCAAGACTTCCTCCTCTCTACTTTCTCACTTCCAGAACCTGGAATTTCTTCCTGCTGCCATTTTTCATGTTCTCTTCTCCCTACTGCAATAATGACAACATCTTTTATAACTGTGAATATTCCCCACCCAGAGACCTGCTGAACACTGTTTTCTTCCTACTGTTTTCCAGCTATGGAAAAAAAACTTGATCTTAGATGAATGAGTTTTTTTCCGTCATATATCATACTATCATAATTCTCTACTCTTAGCCTTTTAACTTTCAGAAACCAAGCCTTCTTGGAAGTAAAATATCAAGAAAAATATATTCTGAATGAATTCGGGATTCAAAAATAAACAATGTGAGTGCATTGTTGCCATGTTGCCAAGTGGAATCTAGAATAATTGAATAAAATATTTCATGTTAAGCATGAATCAGAAATAGCAATAAAGCCTCTCTTTGAATATTACAAAATTTAGAAATTACAATTATTTATGGCTTAGTAAAAGTTTGTTTTGTTTTTTTTTTTTGTTCTGTTTTTTACTGTGAATTGGAAATTTCAGGAAACTAATGATAAAGAGCTCAGAATTTTCATTATATCCTATGTTGAATAATACAGAAACTTAATTCTTCATGATTTTGAGTCAATAGACTGTTTTGCAACCAGTTGCTTAAAAGCTCAGTTGGGTTTTTAAACTTTCATGCATTTCATAAAAAACAGTAAATTTTCCAGTGAAATCAGTGAGAAATTCAAGGCAGGATTGAAACTTTGGATGTTTTCCTTATTTTGTATTTCCATAATAGAAAGGCATAAGATACAAATGATGTCCCCATTGCTCTGTACACTGGGACAGTCAAGCATCCTCTGGAATGCTGTCACAATTCCTAATTGCGGGGTTCTTCAGCTTGCCATTCATGGCAACAAAAGCCTCCTAATCCCTGGTTTTACTCAAATGTGCAGCACGCAACACCAAGCAGGTGTGTCATGACTTTTCTGGTAATGAGGAAACAAAAGCCAAAACTGAGTAAAAGGTTAACCTTGATTGTGATGGGTTCAGGTCTTTAGGAATCAAACATGTAAGAATGTCTAGAACTGAATTTTAGATATTACGCTATTGCCAAATATCCCCTAGTGAAAAATGTCAGCCACACCAGACTGATCATCTTGTTTTCACATTGGGTCCACCCTCTAAAGTCTTAATCAAATTTGTGTGTTTAGGTTGGAAGCATTTTGAGACTGACTCCAGACTCTTTCCTAGCCTGTGAGGCACCTAATGCACTTCAGGCTCCCAGGAAAACAATAAAAATGAGATTCAATAGCATTGTCTTTACATTTTCAGAAAAAGTTGAGCCAGAATTAGAAATCTGAGCCTATCAAAATTTATAGGCTGGCTTTTGGATCAGGATTTTTGAACACTTGACAAATAATTCCATTAAAACCCACATTATTCTGACAAAATTCTATTCAGTTAATAATGTCATTATTAACACCTGGTAAATAAAAATAGTAAGAGCTGTTCCTTAGTTGTATTTGGGTTTACATATTTTCATGAATTGTGTACAGATATTTTAATTTATGCATTTGTATTAATTATTTCCATGTATCAGAGTTACTGACACTTTTGCCTCTATTCTTTGTGGAATGCTGTACATCCATAATACTTTCCACATTTTACTTAAAATCTTATAAAAGAGAAACAGAGGAAAAAAGCCAGAAATATGCTTTTGTTGAAGGTAAAAATGTGTGAACGGAATACTGTCTTCGTTCACAGTTTCTCTGGTTTTGAAAAGGTTTTAGGAGATTTAGAGAGGTGGAGGTGTGTGAAAGGGCACATGGAAGATTTGGAAGAACTTTACAAAAAAAAGATTAAATAGACTAGGGTTCTTCAGTTTGGAAAATAAACCAGTCAGGGGGAATGTGACAGAGGTCTATTGAATCCCAAACCAGCCAGCAAAAGTGATTGGAAAATTATCTTTAGTGTAAATTTGGAGAGTAAAGCTAATTGGCCTTGAGTAATGGCAGGGTCAAAAGAGCAGAAGGCAATGCACGGCAGAGAGGCTTCACCATAGGACACTTTGGACATGAAAAGTTTACACCATTTTAAAAATTCATGTAGAGATACTACTGGAAAGAAACTCTGGTTTGTGTTACTCAAACACAGAAATATTTCCTCTATCTGGGAAAGTCTGCAAACTGCAAAAAATTTCTGGGTGCCAAAAGATTGTATCACAGAGAGATAGACTGTGTGTCTAGCTGCAAAGGCATGTTTGGCATTTTGGGTGCTGTGGCAGGCAGGGCAGTGGGCTCAGTGCAAGGCAGGGTACATCTCAGAGGCTGGATGGAGTGACAGGGCTGGAACCCTGCCCCTCTCACTTGAACTGCTGTAATGGAACAGTCAGTGAAACCATGAAAAGGTAAAGTCTGTGTGAGAGGGAGCATGAGCCTGATAAGAGATTGACTCTGAAAACCAGCACAGAAGTCAGTGATCATCCTTACAGGCACACAAAAAGTATCATAGGGAAGGGCTCTGTTTATGACTGGTATTGGGCTTTTTATAAAAGACAAATGTGTGTGTCAGTTTATTCTGTCTAAATATCTTTATTCTGTCTAAATCTAAGTGAAACTCCTCATTGACCAACAGCTTTATTTTCTGCAGTGATCCTCTTCACCAATGCCTACTTAAAAAAATTGGATTAGATGATCCTTGCTTCACATTTATCTTTCTGTGCATTTTATGGCTATAACAGTCAAGGGTAGAAGCACCAGGGACTGTGTAATATTTTGAGGAACTGGAGAGAAAAACAGAAAATATATTAGGGTTTGGACTGGAGCTCTTGCAGAGAGCAATGACTAAGATCCCATAAATATTTCCTGTTGGTCCAGCAGCTGCAGAAATTAGTAAGGTTTTCCCCACCCATTTATTTTAAGCCTTCACAGTGCCACCCCTTCTCCATGAACTGTATTTAAAATGTAAATAAAAAGAACGCTTTTAGGAGATTTAACTATTTCCCTTGGTATTTAAATTATTCAATTATAACTAAAGCTATTAAAATACAGTTAATTAAAATGGTTAGATTGTTTTTCTTTGCACTGATCACAGCATTGCCCTACTTCTCCCTCTAGCTGTTTAATTCCTATTAAAAATGATAATGCTTTGCTTTATTCATTAGTGCAGTAACCTTACGTACATTCTTCAAGTGATCTCTTTGGTACAAACTGTGCTGGATTTCTTCTTTCCTAGCAGTGAAGCAGAAATTTTCCTGTAGTCTTTGGAGGTTTAATCAGCAATAAGAGGACTTAGAATTTAAACATTAGCACTACCAAGTAATGAGAAATAGCACAGCTCCCAGTAAAAAGCTTTGCCTTAATTTTGATGCAGTATAATGTCATCAGGGACAATAGGAGAACCCTGGAGTTTAATAAAAGGTAGAACCTAAATAACGGTTTCATACCTGGCAATAAAAAATTGCCAATTCTACACTTTGAAGTATTTCATCTGAATAGTTTCACAACACTCTGTTGGGAATAGTAATCCACATGAAGGCTGAGGGTAAGTGCCTTAAAATATGTAAGAGATGCAAAGGCAAGTTCATCTCATCTAATCTTTATCTTCACAGATAAGGAAGCAAATCTACCCCTGTGGTTTTTGACATTTAGATTAGTACATTAAAATTATCCTTTCTCCCCCAAGATCAAGGACTTTCCTTATGAGGCCCTTGTCTCTTTTGGGAGGCAAAGTTGTAGTCCAAAAGAAGTTTCTTTCAGCTGTTTGCATGGTTCCATGCAGTACAAGACAAATATCTGTGAAGGCATAAAGAATTCCATGCAGCTCCTGTGACAGTAATGACGCCAAGTCAAGGGAGTAGTACGGCCCAGGAGGATCAGAGTTTGATGTGTCTTTGATCACCAAAGCACTGAGGGATTATATCTATAAGGCCACATGCACAACACTGATTTCTTTCTTCCCTTGGTGGGCAAGGCTCACAGGGAGGGATGTGCCCATGTTTGGTAAAAAAGGAAGAGCCCTGAGTGATTCAGTGTTGCTTTGCCTCCACCATGAGTGTCTGCACAGAGGGAGAGCGTATGGCCTGGGTGTATTACAGTTTGTGAGATTTACATTCATAGGCTCTTGCTGAAGTCCAGCTCCACTGAAGCAGATAGCACAACTCCTTTGGATTTCAAATGGCTCACTCATACTTATTTTCATGTAATATCACTTTCACAAGAAGATAGTCTCTGTTCCATGTTTCTCAAGGGCATTTAAGGCTTTAGATATTGTTGCAGCCCACAAGCCTAATAAACATCATTTGCCAAATAGAGGATGCCTGAAATAAGGCTGCTGTTGGGGACCTATGCAACAGTTCAGTCTGTCTCCTGCTGTGTGACAGAGAACATGTAAGCATGGGGTTGTGGTAATGAGAGAGCTGCAGGCTGCTCAGCATCTTTATGAATGGGATGGGAGGGTTAGAAGTCTAATTTGAAGCTTCCTGATGTAGCACAGGGGGATGGAAAAGGTGCAAATACCGTAAGTTTAGTTTCAGCTCTGACACAAACTTAGGACCTGCTCTGTTTATAGTTATAATTGTTGGAAGAGTGATGAAAATATAAGTGTTCTTGCTGATTGTTTTAGATCTGTTATCTGCAGTAGGTATTGATGATTATGAGCCATAACCACTGACTGTAACAGGAGTGTAAGTGGAGAAATATGTTCTATCTGCAGTAACCCAGAGAACTGCAAGCACAAGGCCTGGCCAGAATTTGAAAACTTATGGTATTTCAGTCCATGTTAAACCTGTAACTTTTAGCCAAAGAAAGACATATTTGTTTCCTATAATCCTACCTGTCTGTGAGTTCTATGACTTTAATTGAAACCACTGAGATCTCAGTGCAATACAGCACAAACAGGAGTATTTACTTAAGCTAACTCTGTATCACTCTTACCATGAAACTTAGATTTTCACACAGTGAAATCCGTATGCCCCCTGCATGAAAGTTTCAGAAATATTACTTATTGTTTTCCAAGGGTGTTGCATGGGTCTGAATCTTTGGGAGTCTTAAAAAACAGCTGTCAGTGGGACAATTTCTTAGACTTACTCCATGTTTCCAAGACTTGGAAATAGGGGATTTCTATAATCTCAAATAAAATTCATTGTTTACAGCTTTAAAGGAATTTTTTTTCTTAGTTGAAAATTGATTTGTCAGTGAAAGATTGTTGATGCTTTTGTACTCTGTAATGTTACATTATACTTAAATAGTTTAATAGGTATCTCAAGTTCTGTTTACATTTTGCTCTCCTTGTAATTGAAGTTTTTATCCAAGGACTTTAAATTAGTCTGAGGGATCAGTCAGTACTATCAAACAAACAAGTGATTTAGAAATATAAAACAGACTATGGATGTTCTCTTGTTTGCTCAGTCGAGGCTCCTGCAGAGACATCTGCTTCCTAACTTGTGATGAGGTTGTGTGGATGGGAAGGTAGATGCTGCTTTTAAAGTGCTTTCTTTACATTCACACAAACCTTTCCTGAGAGACTTTGTAAGGGATTCCCTCTCCTTCCTTCCTAAGCCATCAAAGTTGCAGTTGTTATCAGCACTCCAAGTTTTCTGTTCCCTGATTTGGTCAGCAGGGCTGATTCAGCTGATTCAGAGAAGCTTAGCTTTTTCTTGTATTGCATATTACATGTCACATCTCCTTTACCAAAGGAATAGCAGAAGCAATTTAAATATTTTGTTTTCAGAGAAGAAATTATGATTGTTATGCTAAGGGTATAACACAAAACTTTGTTTATGGTCTTATTATATAATTAAAATTTCATTTGCCAAGTAGGAGGTTGAGTTGATGTAGTACTTGAAAAATTTGTTTTGCACTGGCATAAATCCACGTATTTAAAATATCAAATTCCTGTTTTGTATAAGGATTGGTCTCCTTACAGTTCTCCATTTGTTCATACTATTATATGTCTATTACTGGGTGTGGGAAAGAGTCTACATGGAATACAAATATGGAAATTTTAGTTGACACTTTATATTGTGAGCCATTTAAATGGCAAAAGTAAATCAAGTCTCACTTTTCTTGCAAAGTCAAAAAGTCCACAACTCCCTTGTGAAACACAACATTGAATTTAAAATCTCTGATATGACATGAAATAGAAGTACTAGACTAAGACAAGTCTTAAGTTTCATGTGCACACCTTCTGTGGTTTCTTAAGCGCTGCTTCTACAAGCAGCCAGTTCTGTGCTCCTGTATTGTCACTGCCTGTTCTTATTTGTTCCTACTGTGAATGACTAAAATTTTCTCCAAAAAGATATCTGAGTGGTAATGCAGGTTAAATCACTGGCCAATCAAATGACTGGCCATTTAATTTTGGAATTTTAATTTGAAGTTCAATTTTAATTTGAAGTTCTTGATCAGCTTGATATTTATGGGGGTAAAAGCAAATTCTACCTTGTTATTGAGTCTACATTAATCCTAATCTCATCCACAAGTTTTATATTTGAAGTGTGTTTAGAAAATGCTTTAATTTTGCATAAATGATAAAACAATCCTAATTTGTGAAAGATTTTCAAGCATTTCTCATTATATAGAACAAAATTCTGGAACCTTGTCTATATAACTACTTCTTATGTTGCCAAATTTATCAGCTTTTTGGTTTTTTTTTTTTAAATGTAAAGTGCCTTGCAGGTGCAGAATAACTGCTTCCTGGAGATGGCAATATTTTATTGCAGGTGACTGATTCCCTGATACATTGGTGTTCTGTAGCAAAAAAATCAAAGTAAATCAATCAAAAAAAAGAAACAAATTTATAATCTGAAAAACCCTTCAACTGGTTTTCCCCCAATTGGAAGTACATACAGTAAGAACACCAGTGCTAAACTGCTTGAAAGGACAAGATGAGAGAATCAGTTCAAATGTGTGCTGCAGTGACTGAGCACACCCTGTAACTCGTCTCACTTAATCCCAGGAAGCATAAGGACTGCACATCAGTTTTAAGTGCAGCTTATCCTGACTCTTAGGATGCATTCATCCCGTGCATGCTCTGTGACATCTGTCATATGGTTATGTAAAAGTTTCCAATGACACGCCTGACTGCTAATCTTGGATCAGGGTCAATTCCAGTCATCGTTCCATGCAGCAAGGGGAGGGCTGCTCTTACCTTTGTGCCTCACCAAGCCCAGTATCATTCATGTATGCAGCACCACCATTCTCTTTCTGAATACTGCTCTGTAATGTCTCTCTTTTTTTGTCTTGTGTGGCATACATATTTTTTTATATCATTCTTTTATCATGTAGCTCTGTGACCTTGTTATTGGCAGTAAAAATCAAATAAAGGCTGTGATAAGATATCCAAAGATACTGAGCCATTAGAAACTCTTTGCAAGTAAAAAAAAGAGGTGAAAATCTAGAAGCTATCAGTAATCATCCAAAATTTTTCAAAATTCAGCATGTCATATAAAATTTTGTGGCACACTATTTAATGCTTACCACATATCAGATGTTTTCATTATTCCAACATTTTTGTTTCTAAATCTGTTTTCATATAGGAAAACCCCCTCAGAATCTGACATTATTTGTATGCAACAAAAATTAGAATTCTGAACTCTAGACAAATGCTTATAAGCATGGGAATGGTATGAACACAGTGTGGTAGGAATGCTTCATTGTTTCTCTTGGCTGCTTGCTTGTTTCAGTATGAGAAACTTCAACTTCCAAGGATTTCCCAGTTTTTGTTTTCTGGAATAAGTGCCTTTATTGTTTCTACAGTTTTGAAAGAGGTATCACAGAAGATGGAGGGCGAATTCCTAATTCAGAGTTATATTTATTCTGAGTAGCTGATGCTTACTGACATGGTTACTTAATCAAGGATGCTTGTGACCCATATGTCAAGTCAAAATGAACCGTGGCTCAGCTACCAGGAATTGTTCACAGAAACTACATAATGCATAATTAACACAGTCTAGAATATGGAAATATGTACAAAAGCAATTTGGTGATAGAAATAGAGAAGAAAAAAGCCTGACCCACACATGATACCACATTTTTAGAAAGCCTTGATAGTGCCATATTAAGGAAAGCCAGTAGGTTTACCAGCTGTTCACTGTCATTCCGAAATCCAAATTAGAGGCATGAACCAGGTGTCACTTTCCTCCTTCCTTGCTACAAGTGCAGATCTAACCCCTGGCACTGACATTAATTCAGACCAGAATTATGGATATATGCATGAGCTGAGCTGAAACAGCCAGCACGCTTTGCAGGGACTGCCACAAAACTCACATTCGAGTGGATGTCACTCCTGTATGTCAGTGACTGCCCCATTAAGTTACTGTGACATTCTTCAATAAATGGAAGTGTAAAGCTAACCAAAATATCAGCATTTAATTGTACAAGAAATAACACCCTTTTAAAGTTTCAATTTGGATAAAGACATACAGATTTTCAGAAAAATATAAATTATCAGAAAAATAGAATTTTACATTAAATATTTTAATTGATTTTTACTTTATCATACAAGTCAAAATTTTTATTAAGAAAATGCTGAACTAATTAAAGAAAACAAAACAACAAAACCCTTGAGTCTGGAAAAAGCATAACTGTTTCAGTATGAAATACCAGTTTTCCAAATCTTCCTTCATTATAGCAGCAGTTATAAAGCATTTTGTGACGTCACTACATTGTGGAATGACATTAAAAGAGTAACAAAATAAAAAGAAAATAAAAAATGTGAGACCTATTTGCTTTGTCCATTAAAAATGAACATAATCTCATCATATTTTTATGAAAGTAGGTTCAAAAAGTTCTCAGTGTTGAAGTGAGGATCAGCTGAGAATGGTAAATGGCTACAGTGCTGATGTCACTGAATAATTTGGTGTCCTCCCAGGGTCTCTTTGGTGTTGGTGCATGTGACTGGCTTGTGATAATGCAGGGGACATTTGAACACAAAATAAAATGAATATTTAAGAAAGTATTTCTTTCTTCCACTTGAGCCTGGCATACACAGAGCTGTACCTCTTTTACACAGATATGCCCAAAGAGGAGCTGACCCAGGCTGGAGAGAACAGCCATGTTAGAGTCCCAGAAAGGCCTGGAGAGGGAGGGAGGCACATTGTCCTTGTATCTGACAGGCTGCAGTGTCAAGCAGTGACACATTACAAGCATATCCCCCAGGGCTGTA
Source organism: Zonotrichia leucophrys gambelii (assembly GCF_028769735.1). Classification (NCBI taxonomy): domain Eukaryota; kingdom Metazoa; phylum Chordata; class Aves; order Passeriformes; family Passerellidae; genus Zonotrichia; species Zonotrichia leucophrys. The sequence goes on from NC_088176.1 coordinate 23,252,538, forward strand.
ACGAGCTGCTGCTAAACAGGCTGTTCCAGAGGTCCAGGAGTGTTTTCCTGGAGCCCACATGGCTACCACTGGGCTATCCTGCTGCTTTGTTACCCCCTCCTTCTCCTCTGTAGTGTTATTAAAACTCGATAAGGTTGCCCCCATCCAACTTTGAGATTTTGCATTGTCTTTCCATTCCAACACTGTGCAATAAGAGCTTTATTTTAGCTGCTGGCTACACTGGCTTTCCTTCAGTGTGAGAGCTACTTTCTAGTCTCTCTCACTTCTTTTGGGGCAGTATGCAAATCCCGGTTGTGTAACTGCTCTCTCATCACTCTCCCACTTGTAAAATCTCCCTTTGTGTGGGCCCTGCTGGCTCTCAGCTTACTGTCTCTGCTGCACTGCCACATTCTTATGCCTCTCTCTGGGTAGCCCTTGTGTTGGCAGGCATGATTTTTCTCAGTGAACAAGTGACACTTTTAATCAGAGCAGCCATTGCCATTTCCAAGGCCTAGAGTGCAGCCAGCATGCAAGGTAGTCTCTGTGATTGCATCCTGTTTTAGTCAGTCTGATTTTCCAGCCTTGATAGCTAAACCAGACCTCTTTATATTTACATTTCTTTCCTTAAACAATGTTTACTTGTCAAAGCTGTAAAATGACAGACACAAAGAAAACAAAAGCCTTGTTATGTTGATTTCATTGTGGAATGCATCAGTCAAGTGTGAGGCTGAGAGAATATGCTCCTTTTATACCCGTTAATAGAATTTTTTTCTGTTTGTTTATTAAAATAATTCTTTTTTATTTCAATAGAGTAAATCTGAAGTCTGTTTATTAGAAACTCAGTAATTACACAGTAATCATAACACTTGTGATAGGTTAGTCCTTGCTCTTTGCCTCTTGATTATCATTACAAATGAAATGAAAATACAAGAACCTGTTCTTATTTGCCATGCAGACAGTGAGTCCTTGAGGAAAGGTGTAGAAATCAAGTGGACATTACAGCTACAGAGTGTTTGAATGTGGCTGCCTGCAATTGCTGTGGGTATGCAACAACTACTCTTTCTGGAAAATACTGCTTGTCACAGATTTCCTTTTTAAAAGAAACCCTAGAATAAGAGGCATTAGAGTGAGGTAGTTAGAGGGGAAAAGGTGTTCTGTATTAACTTCTCTGTGTGATTATTCAGGAACAGGGCTTAGATTTGTATGTTTGGTTTCATGAATTCAGCTGTGGAATCCTTTGATTTTTTTTGTTAAATTTTGTATAAACAATAATGATATTTCAAAATTGACTATGGGCATTCACTATTTATTGTTATTTGAAGGAAATCAGGAAGTAATAAAATACATTCTTGACATTGGACTAAGTAAACAAAGTTTTAGAGTAGGAGAAATTTTGGACACGGTGAATTTCTCAGCAATGAGAGGGAGAGGTTTGGTCTGAGGAAGTAAAATTAGTTTGAAGAACTAAGATGAGATATTTAAAGGTATATAAGAACTTTAATAATCTAATTTAGTCTGTGGGAGATATTGGACTTCAGCATTAATAAGGGCAAATAATATTTTAGCAGACTTATTTAATGTATTTTCCAGGCATCTGTGTCTGGGCCAAGAGAATTAATTGTGAAGTGTTCCTCCTGCATTGGGCTGAACTCAGCCTACTGTGATTAGTTTCACTCTTTCTGTTAGGTTGAAAACTGTCTCTGAAACCTAATGATACAGAGGACATGTTCATACAGGTTAAAAATGATGCTTTTATGTTCATCAAGTATGTAAATAGGTTAACAAGAGGTTGCTTTAAATCATCACTATATGTTTTCTGTTACAACAGTACATTATTTTAAATTCTTTGTCTCTCAATGAATTTTGACTTAGCCAAGGGGTTTTATTGAAGAAGACATTTCAGTTTCTTCAGTCCTCAGATTTTAATGAAAACCAAAAGCGTTAATGCCATTGCACTTTCCTCTAATGCTATTCTGGCCCATTGCATTTTATTCATATTTTTCTTTAGAATTAATGAAAACATGGGATTTTGTCAGTGAAAGTTATAACAGGTTGGTTCTTAGCCCTGTTTGTTTTAATCCTTTCAGATCCTGAAGATTAGCTGTGGGGATATACATAGTTAGCACTTGCACGGTGAGAAGTACTGACTTTTAAAGGTGATAGACATTAATACCATGTGAAGATCTTCCCTAAAGACAACAATGGATTTTGACATTGTTTTCATTAAAAATGTAGCAGCAAGGTAAAAATCACTAACTGACAGTAGTGAGACCAAACTTAGCAGCAGGGAAGTCTGAAAACCAGTTGCAAAGGGGTAGAGGGGAATAACATTGAAAAACCAGAGTGAATTGGGAGCCACCATCTCAGCAGGATTGTTTCTCCCATGTCTTTAGAACGTGGAAGAATTTTAAAAACTCTTTGTTTTCCTTTCGTTGTATTATGTAGTTAAAAGCTTTACTCCTTGCTCCTCTCAGGGATTAAAGAGTCATCAAAGAGTGTGGTGGGCTTTGTAAGTGATGGATAAGATTTCTTGAAATAGCCACTTAAAGCTACACACATGTGGGTGAAAATGAAATAATTTCAAAATGCAAATGTCTAGTTGTTATCTCTCACTAAAAATTAGTTCACACACCTTTTCAGACAATCTTGTGTGCATAAATATATTCTAAATTTTAACTGTATTAGTATGACTGGCTATAAACGGGTTATAATTACCCATCTGCATTTTAAAAAGTTAGTGGTTTAAGAAGCATCCTTTTTGTGAATACTGAGGCACTCAAACTTATTTTGACACCTCTTAAAATATGAGCTGCTCCTAATGGCTGACTATGCAGTTATAGTTATCAATATGTCCATGGTTTACACAGTTACAGCCCCAGTACCAGGAACCTCTCCAGATTAGAAGACTCTTCACATAACACCAAAAAGAAATGGATATAAGGTTTTAAATCTGTTTCACATTTGTCATTTGAATGACTTATGATTAAGGTGTTTTACTTCCATTTTTTTCCTCCCTATTGAGATCCTAGAAGGAATCATTATAAGAGTCTATGAGATTTGGTTATTAAGATGCTTGAAATCAGAGTTATTACTACCATCCTTTATGTGATCATCAACTGAAAACTCCAGTGCCAACACTGATGATTTTCTTACCACAGGCATATATTCTAGTAAGAACTAGGGTATCATATTCTGAGACTGAAGTTCAACAAGAAATAGAAATTAGTTTCATCAGCAGTTCTCCAGTTTTGCCTATTATAATTATCCTATTTTGACACTACACCCCAAAGGCTAAACTGTCACTGAATTTTTGAGTTAGGTCTGTTTTCTATTTATAATATGAATATTCTCTCTCAAATTTAGTACAAATTAGCCTTCAGGGAGCTATAGCAGATTACATTTGAGTCTATCCAAATTTGAATAATTGGTTAGTCATATGCTTAAGTTTGTCCATCTTTGTCAAAGTGCTTCAGCCCAGGCCAGCATAGGTCACCAAAAACTTCAGGAGTGGGAGCCCCAAAAGAGTTGCAAACTGCCAGTATTATATCCTGAGAATGAGAGATATTAACATTATGTTCATCTCTTTGCTCTGAGGTAGTGTCAAGGCCTAGAAAGCCCTTATGAAACTTGTGGCAGTAATTTATGTTAATGATGTTTTAAAGCCAAACTTACTACTAGTAAAATGTCATGCAGCTCCTTTTCCTTTGGTGTTTTTTTTATTCATAGGAACAGACATTTTGGCCCACAATGTTCTTGAAGCATCCTAAAATATCCATTAATGAGTAACTCAAAACCAGTTACTGGATCCAAAAATCCAGGGTTAGTTTTTTTTGCCCTTGAGTCTGACAACTCATTATTGTCCTAATCAGAGCATGTGTAATTCAAAACTTGACTTAGATTCAGAGGTAGCCTTTGTTTAGAGCCTCCCACACCTCTAATGTCTGTTCTGATTTTCCATCTGGATTCTGAGAGCTCAGCCAGCCGCTGGCTCTGGACCTTCTCCAGACAGAAGCTGCCAACAGCACAGTGCCCACCTCTCTGCACCTGTCCCCTGCTGCAGCCCAAAGTGGGCAGGGGCCAAGGCAGCGCCTGCTGCAGCAGAGCTGGGCATGGGCCCCAGGTCAGGCTGAGGTTTGCAGTGCCCTGCCCTAGCAGGAATTTGCCAGGACTGAGATGTGTCTCTGAAGTCATCATTGCTAACGGACCAGCTGGTGATAAATCCCTGCACAAGTTGTGGTCCAGTTTCTCTTCTGATCCATATTGTGATGTTGATAACCCCTATACATTAAAGTACATTATCATGATTATTTTGGCAGTGCTATCTTCACAGCCTATTTGGAAAACAGGGCTTAAAACAAGATAAGATAAAACCATCTTGGAGGGAAAATACACTTGCTTCAGACAGTGTAATTGGAAACCTCTGAAACAGCAGCTAACTGAGAGCAGGTAGCTTTTAAAAATATTGTGAATAAAATCTGGTAACTGCTGCCAGTTGGACTGGTGACCTAAGAGTTTGAAAAACATGAATGAATTTTCCCTGTACTAGTGCCCTTGCACTATCATCTTCCCTGAATTATTCACTTGCAAGACACTAGTGTTCGAAGGCCCAGCCCATGAGCAGGTCTCTGTCGTGCTGGCTACTGTACAAACACAATGCAGGGGAAAATAGGGGTTTGGAGCGACCACTAATGTCAGCATTAAAATACATAGAATATGGTTAATGTCCTAGAACTGGTTTAGTAGGTGAATCTGTGCAAATTCTTTAAGAATTGAATTATAAGTAAACTTGCAGCAACAATTTGATGTTAATTCATTAGCTTTAGAGTTCCTAATTCCTTTTTTGCCTTGTGCCCTTTATATTCCCTTAGCAGCAGTTCATCTCTCATTTTAAAAATCTCCCTTGGGAGATAATGTTAAATATGTTCATAAAAAGTTCTACATAATGCTGCTAATGATTACTTTTATATCATGCTTTTTACTCCCTTGTCAGATGCCCGAAATCTTAGCCTGGATAAGAAGATAAACTATGCAAACTGTTAGAGGTGTTTTCTCACTTCCTTTTTGCTATAAGAAACTGTTGAGCTCTGAGAAATGAGTGCTGGAGCCACTGTGTACTAGAAATGCACATAACTTCTCTGGGTCCAGATAAGTTTGCTTCACGTAGATGCACTTTTTCTTTGTAACTAAAAAGGTGTGCTATTGCATCTGAAGGAAAACAGAGCAAAAAAAATATAAAGCAAATAGAGAACTTATCAGCCTTAGAGTCTCTCTGATCTCTATGAAAATGAGAGAGAATATAAAATAGACATGAGGGGTTCTAAACTGAATCTAATATAATTTACCTTGGTTTAAAGGATTCACCAAAGCCTACGGCAACAGTGGGTTGTTCCTACTGTGTTTTTTTAGAAACCTGTTTGAGAACAAAACAGGATGCATTGTGAGGTTTTGAGGGTTAGGAAAGAGAAATTCTGAATTTTTCTCTAATACTTTGAGTGTAAGATAATTCAAAGACTGATTAATTTATGTGGTAAAAAACAATTTCTGTTTTTAATTAATGCCACTGTTCAGATTCTTGGTAGAAATCTTTTGGAGTGGGCAAAAATGTTCTTTGTAGAGGTACTTAATTTTCTTTATTTTTTTCAAGTTACTTCATTCTATCAAGTGTGTTATTCCCTGCTTGTTTCCATGCCCTCTCATTTTAAACAATATATGGCAGAATAGTCTAGAAAATGAGTATTACTACTAGGCTACAGTAGCCTCTAGTGGCCTGAGGCAACTGGTTGTATGCTGCTGGCACTCATGGCTTCATTTTTTTAGCTGCACATGGATTAAATGTATATTTTTACTTGCATTGAATGTATATCTGAAGTTTATGGGGTAATGCTTGGTGTGGGGCCAGTGTAACCAAGAGAAAATAAAGTTCAGGTGCGTTCTCTGCAGGAAAACAAGTCTGTTTATCATGCTGCATCAGCTACAAGGCCAGTTGTGAAGATGTAATCAGCACATGGGAATGGATGTGAATTCTGTGTGAGTCCATGCCTGCTCAGGGCTTTCAGGTCAACCTGCTTATGACTAGATGGACTCTGAAAGATCCCTGAAGCACATTGCTGATCAAAGAAACACAGACTCCCTTTTATGCATTATACTAAAAGTATTTTTAAAACTAACACTTAGAAAATGCTGTCACCTGTGATAGGCTACTGTTCATAACCACAAAATTAACATTTTCCAAAATTATGCAAATCAGACTGTGAAGAAATCAATGAGCTCATCTCAATATTAGTTTAGAACTCAATATTGGTGTATATTTATGAGATTATTTCACAAATGCTTGTTTGATGTCTTCCTTGTGTAAATGTTACAGGATCATAGAGATTCATGTACATACAATACACTTTCACACTCTATAATCAAAGGATAAAAGCCTTTTCCATCTTTCAGCTAATTAAAACCACAAGGAAAAAAATGAAAAAAAAGAGGGAGAGTAACAGCAACTTTCATGATTGTAACCTCAAGATTCCTGATGATCTAGAACATATCAAGAAGCCAGAAAATGCTGGTGCAGCGCTCTTGGTGGTCTTCTTTTGATAGAGAGACCTTGGCAGAAGACTAGGGAAGAATCCTCCTTGACAAAATGATTACTTTGTTCAAAGGTGATTTGGTCTTGGATTTCTGAAAATTCCATTTTCCTTTATAGAGCTTGTGGAATTGAAAAGCAAAGCTTCTCCTCCTTATCCTTAATTCCTATGATTTACGAGTTTCACTCGCTCTGTCTTATTGCATTTCCACCCAGTCTCTTCAAACAAATCAAGTGTGAAACCTGGGACTATATAACTCTTTCCAATAAGGTCTAAGATACATCATTCATTCTTTTTATTAACATGATAAATTCAAACTTTATTTTTTTCCCCTTTAAGTCAAGTCTTGCTCTGCAGAGTCACAAGTAAAAAGGAGAGATTTCTCTGGTCATTTACAGTACCCTCATCAAGCTTTGACTAGAGCTCCAGAGAAGCTACTGTCTCTCTAGTGCATATTTATAGGATCCAGATAATAATTTCTTACTTCCTCACCTGAGTTAGGAGCCTAAAGTGAAGTGCTATGAACATTCCCTGCCTGACACAATTTTCCAGGCATGGCACCTCAAGTTTTATTTAGCTGACAGACAATGAAGCCCTGACAGCAGCCAGTCACTCAGTAAGTGTCCCTTGCTAAATGAAGTTATTGGCATTATGTAACCCAGCTGTCATCATTTGTCTTGCCAACATTAAATGACCTACATTTTGGACCTAATGTATAAATCAAGCTTTGAATTTTACAAAAATTCATCTTGGTAGCAAAAAGTTTCTACTCATGGGGAAAAGAAAAAAGTCACCTGAATACTATGTTCCTATGTAAATTGTTTGTTTTATAACTTTTATGTTTTATATTTTTTATAATATTTTATGTTATAATTTCAAGAGAAAGACATATCTTAAGGAAAGAAAAAAAGAGAAATTATGCCAGGGTACACTGTCATTATTACTTTCAACTGATACAAATTCAGACAGATACTAAATGGGATATCCCCACTTTTATTGTACTTGCAATATCTTTTATTCTGCCAGCATGCATCTTAGAGAACTTTGTGCACAGGAAGATCAGATATTGATCCTGATGAAAAATATCCCTTTTGAGACTTGGATTAATTTTCTTCTTTCCTTTGGATGCCCCTGGGCAATCATACAAACACAAATGTTTACAAGAGAAAAGTAGCAGGCATATGTAACTGAAGGATGAGAAGGGACCATCCCTTTTGACAGAAGCATGGACTCAGATCAGTTTTAGTTGAGAATGAAACTGTTCCCTTGGATAAAAGTAGCATAAATAGGATTAATCATCTGAAGAGAATCCATTAGTGTCCATGTTTACATGAGGAAACATAGCAGTTTAGCTACTGGAGAATAACTGTTCTGGAAGAGCTAACTGTGCAGCCTTCCTGTTCCAAAGTCAGGATCACTGTCATCTTTGAAGAGTTACTCCAGAATATTATAAATTTTTAATATAGCATCTCCATGCAAAATTATTCCAAACAATTGTGTTAACTACTTTCCCCTGAAGACAAGAGATAAAAATATTGTTTTGCTCATAAGGATATAAGAAATGTACTCAGCCTTGATTTCCTTCTTGGATGGCTTGCAAAAATCAGGTTGTTTACATGGTATAGGCAGAGTGTACAGGCATTTTCTTGCTTAACACCTGATGACTCCCCTTTGCTCTTTTCTGTTCTGCTGCACTGTAGATTCTTGGGCTAATTATTTGAGAAGGGAATCAAATGCAGTCTGATACTTAAGAATGGCAGGAACAGGTCTAGTGATTTAGTATTACATATAAACCCATTAATGCAGCTCCACACCTCAGCAGAGCTGTAGTTCCCAATCCGTAATCCTTCTTAAAACTGGAATAGACTAACCCAAATGATAGCACACCTCACTGCTCAGATTTTCAAGTGACTCATTAGCATTACGTGAAGGAAAGGGCAAAGCAGTCTGCATTGTATAAAACACACACTTCACCACTGGAGCTTTGCCCAGTCTTTCAACCAAAATCAGTTAATTTGAGTTAAAAACAGTTCAGCTTCTTTTCTTTTTTTATATTCTTCTTTGAACCAAAAATAAAAATTATGAAAATGCTAGGATGGGTCTTGATGGCATACAGAAATTTGTGGAAATTACATTAACTTTCATTGACTCAAGAAAATCTGTACTGTGTGGTCCCTGGATTTCCTTGGAGTTGGGCATAATTCAAATTTATTTACCTGCTAAGCAGAATGTCTGGTTTAACTGGGAAGAAAATTTTATGTTCAGAAGTGGTAAAAAATACAGTATTTCCACCTCCTTTGGTTTTCTAGCAAGTCTTGAGGCTACTGGTTTTCTCAGAAGTAATTTAGCTTCCATTTAAAAGCTTGCAAATCAAGGTTCTAACTCCTATACTTGGAAGACCTGATTGCAAAGCTTGGAAAATGAGTTTATTTATTGATAAAAGCTAATAGGTTTTTAAGGTGGTTCAAAAAGAAAAACTGAAGTAAAAAAATAAAGTGAGGCCTGGCTCACATTTTTTATTATTTTGAGTTGGGATTGGCAGACCTACAAAGATCCCACACAAAGAGAATGGGATTATATATATCCCAGGTGTCCTCAGCCCTGAATTTTTGATGACTTTATCTAAATATATGTCTGATATTCACAAGTAGTGACAGGATGATCCTGTTGTAAAAGCACAACTATATCCCATAGCGCTGGGAAACTGGAGCACTGGATTTTACACTGCATTCCTTATCTTAAAAATGAACCCAGGCATTTTCCTCAGTGTATACAAAGTATGAGCTGCAGGTGAAGGCAAAGATCTCCCAGGAAAATGTGGTCCTTTATCTTTGCATGTCTCCACATACATAAAGGAGATATAATTTTTTTTCTTAGTTCTGGATTTGTAAAGACTGTTGTGTGGATATTTTATACCAAATAAGGCTGTGAGCCTTTAACCAGAATTGTGAATTTATTTCACAAAAACTAAGTATCATGGAGCTCTTCTGTGATAAATATTATTGAATTGTTATAAGGAGGAGGCATGAACTGTGTAGCTCAAATTGACTTGTACAACTCATACCACAGAACCTTAACTTTAGTTAGCATTTTTATAAGGTCTATAACTTCAAATTTTCTCATCTTTGTTTGATAATTGTGGAAGTTGAGTGTTCTGAGAAATGACAGCTAGTCAGCTCTGGAACCAAGAAATCCATATGTAGTGTGTGAAAAGTTCATAAAAGATTAGTGGGTGTTTAATAAATAATTATAGGTTGTTTATAGGAGGGTCAAATGTGACTCATAACCATCCATCACTTTCTGCTGATGTACATGGAACATCTGCAGCCATGTATAATCACCAAAAAAGCTACATGAGCTTACAATATGTGTTAAATATCTATTAACCACATATTAACCCTCTATAAACAATTTAAAACGGATTTTTAACATTAAGTGTAACCAACTTGTGTTTCAAGTTCTGACTTTAAGCTCTGGCCTGTGGACTCTCTTCTATTGATGGTATCTCTAAGACCAGTGTCACCCTAGATATAGAGCTGTGACTCTTTGTGATTTTGTGCCTTAATATCATTGTTTATGATAGTACTTTCTCTCTTCCCCACTTCCAGCTGTATGGGGAATAACACTTCAACAAATAATGGGCAACATTCATAGCAGAAGGCTTTGTGGTTTTGTTCCTTGGTTATATTTGTAAAATATCAAAGCAGTGGTTTACTGACAGTTCCTTCAAAACAACTGTTTTGCACTAAATGAAATAAGTGAAAAACTAAGTGAAAAATTACCAGTTCAACATTATATTGCCCACTTTTACTTTTATTGCTGACAGCTCATTGTATATAAACATGTGCTGGTCAGGTATTTTGTGTTAAATGCCTGCCAGCTTTTCATTTCTGCTTTCAGAATTTCTCCCTCATTGGCATGTTTGCATCCCAGTAAGTTCAGTGGCACTCATGGCAGTCTAGAGCTCAACTCCAGCCAAGTGCTTCAGTGTGAAAAGTCTGTATGTGAACAGTGGGAGCAGTGAGAAATCCCTGGACCAGCACATTTTGTGCCAAATTTACCCTGGGAGGAGAAGCCTGTGAATGAATGATGAGCTCAAATACAGAGTTAAGCAACTGTGCTGCAACTCCTTAACAGAGACTTTTGAATCTCAAGCAGTTTGTCTGAGATTGAAACAAACACACAGAAATATTCAAACTCTGAGGAATGCAGAGTTGGCTCAGGACTCTGCACGGGTGCTGTTGGTATCACTCTGGTGGTCAGCTGTAATTCAGGATAAGTTATGGGTTGTTGGATCACTCCAGTGATTGCTCCTGGGCAGACTAGTTTCAAACCAATGGTTCCTGCAAGCAGGGCTTTGTGGGACCACTGCTGTAATTAAACTAAACCTCTGTTATCTTAGGGAGGGCTGTGTGTTAGGAGTTTCAGCTCCAGAGTTATCTGAGAGAACATTTTTTGAGAGAACTGCATTTCATCAGTGCTGTTGGTCCACACTGACTTCACTGATCTGCAGTGGTTTAGGTGTCAGCCCTGAACTCTCTGGTCTCCTTTGCCCCTGGGGGAAGCACTGAAAATTAGATATTTGTGGTTTTCTCAGTGTGATACATTTCATTCCACAAAAGCTTGTGCTTTTACTCCACTATCTATACACTGAGGATTTTATTTCAATTATTTTAAATTCTCTCATTCATAATATATTTCAGTGGAAGCTGGAGGAGTAAAAATTGAGTTATTTGAAAATCTCTAGGATAGTAAGGGTTATCATGACTGAATCAGCTTCTGTGTGTTTAGATATGTGAAATGAGTTGATATGTTGATTAAATTCCTGCTATACAGATATCAATATTATAAAATTGTCATGGTGACTGACAGCAGCTAATGTGGTTTTGATTATCAGCTGTTAGAATAAAGTGGTTGAGTGGAAAAATTTTATACTTTGCATTTTCTTTTTAGTTCAGATTTGCAGTATGCAAGAGTAAAGAAGTTTACAAGAGCATTTGTTATACACACAGGACTTTTTCACCACAACATTCAGGTATAGATAGATGGTTGATGTTAGAGAGACTGCTTGACCCTAAATTTCTTTTACCAGCAGGAAAAGGAGGTCCGCTGTATTGAGATGCTTCTTTTGCCCCTGTTGCCTGCAGAATTTTTTCACTGTGGTGAAATCTACCAGCTGTGTTAGTATCACTGATGTTTTTATTATGCTACTGTCATGAGTTATTTTTATATTCTGTTTCTACTGCACAAATGTCAAAGTCAGTTTTGACTGACTTGTGCATTAATACTGTTACAGCTTACAGTTCCACTGTTGTTGTTGTATTCCTCAAGCCACTTAAAAATACTAATGGTACTGGTACAATTTACTTCCCCTGATTCTTCCATCTGGGTGCAAATTTGAAAAGATCGTGTGAATTTTAGAGCATTCTAAAAATTTAGAGCTAAAATTGCTTCCATGTAGAATTACAACTAACTAGACATGGCTTTAAACCAGAGAATTCTTTCATTGCTGTGCAAAACACCTACCTCAGCCACTTGAAAACACTGAATGCCCACTATTACAAAAAATGTGCCTGCTTTTCTGACATGCTGAGCACCTTCCCCTTTCATCAACTTTTAGAAAATGAGTAGAGGCAAGATTCACTGAATGGGAGTGGGACTTGAATGACAAGATGGTCTCTGCAGTCTCTCTGCACAGGTGTGAATTTCGACCAAAATGCTGAGAATTTCCTCAAATTGCTTTGCAGTTAGTTGGAATCTACTTAAGGAGAATGAAAATTGTATGCATAGGTATTAAAGTGAGATAATTTTGCTTTTAAAATGATAGTCACAGCTTACATATTTGAGGTAACAGATGCAGTTCTGCCCTGCAGCAAAGCCTTATTCTGCATATCATGTGCTTTTTATATTAAGAATTTGTCCTGTTTAAAATTAGAAATGCCTTCTGCTCCAATTTTAGTGGTAAAGAATAAAAGTCATTATTAATAAGCATGTTTATAATACAATTTTCAGTCAATTAAGTTTCACTAATCAAATCCACATGACTTGAACCTGCATAGCACACCCCCATTAGCAGAGAGTATTAGCATATTTGAAGAACCAAAAACCATGGTGTGTATTTGCACTGGGTTTGCTCAGGAATGTAATGGAAACTAGGTGAAAGAGCAAAGAAAGACTGCTTCAAAGGATGCTGGGTTTAAAATTCATTTGGAACTTCTGAGAAAAGAAAAGTTCTATTCTCACTATCCTGGCAAAATCACATTTGTGAATCATGTCCTACCTGTTTAAATTTCTCTTGAAAAGGATCTCAGAAGGGAATGTATGCTTAATCATATCACTTTCATGAAAACACAACAAATTCTGGGAAATATCCAAAATTTTCAGAAAATTAATTTCAGAAATGTAATTTTCAGTCTCAATAATCTTTGCTGAGATATGAGTGGTGTCCTTCAGGGTTCTATATTGGGACCAGTGTTATTTAATACCTTCATTAATGACACAGACAGAGGCATCGAGTGCACCCTCAGCAAATTTTCAGATGACACCAAACTGAGTGGTGCTTTTGCCACACCTGAAAGACAGGCTGTCATCCAGAGGGACCTGGACAAGCTCAGGCATTGGGCCCTTGGGAAACTCATGGGGTTTAACAAGACCAAGTGCAGGGTTGGGGCCAGCCCCAGTAACAATCCAGGGAGTGAACAGATCCAGAGCAGCCCTGCTGAGGAGGACTTGGGGGTGCTGGTGGATGGAAGGACATGGACCTGTTGGATTCAGTCCAGAGGAGGCACCAAGACAATTTGAGGGATGGAGCATCTCTCCTATGAGACAAAGCTAACAGAATTTGGATTTTTCAGTCTGGAGAAGAGAAGGTTTCTGGATGGCCTAGTTGTGGCCTTCCAGTACCCACATGGGGCCTACAAGAAAGATGGAGAGACTATTTACAGGAGCATGTATTGACAGCACAAGGGGGCATGGGTTTAAACTGAGAGTAGTTCTAGATTAGATTAGATTAGATTAGATTAGATTAGAGAATAGGAAGAAACTCTCCCCTGTGAGGGTGGTGAGGCACTGGAACAGATTGTCCAGAGAAGTTATAGCTGCCTCATTCCCAGATATGTCCAAGGCCAGGTTGAATGGAACTCTGAGCAACCTAATCTAGTGGAAGGCTCTCTGCTCGTGGCAAGGATTTTGGAACTACATCATCTTTAAGGTCCCTTCCAATCCAAACCATTTTATTATTTCAGGACTGATTCTGCGGCATCTGTTCATTGCAAAGGCAATCCTAGCGCAGAATGAACTGGCATTGAAACAAAAATGAAATTGTGGTCTGAGACATAGAAGGCACTGTGCCATTTTGAAATAGCCAGTGGTTGCACAACTGATTGCACTACCAGTTGTAGGATTTCAGCACAGTGCCTGCCCTGGTGGTATTGACATGATTTTACATCTCTGAAGCAACATAAAGAGGTGTGATTTTCCTTCCCTGGTTCTTCTTGACTCAAAATCAAATGAAATCTCTTGTCTCACCCAGATAATTTCATTCTCTCACCCCATTTTATTTCACTGCTAGAGCTTGAAAGTCAATAGAAAGCCCTTAAGCAGATTACAGAGAGATCCCAAGTTGCTGAATACAGAATCATTTCCAAACTGAAAAGAAAACCCAAACTAAACATTGAAATCTGCTTCTTAAAGGGGGGAAACAAATAGGAAAATGTATTCATTTCCACTAATTTTTAGACCTCTAATTGTGACTTTATGACAGACAATTTTTTGGTTCAGTAAAAGATATTGGTTGCTGCTGCTATTGCTATAGAAATTTTTTACTATAAATTTATTTTAAATCTAAGAACAGAAAAAAACCCCTGCACATATCACATCTCTTGCATTTTTTAACTTAGCTTGTTGTTCTGCAAACATTTTAGTGCTATAATTGAACAGAGCTCAAAGGATTTTGAGTGAGACAAACGAAGTGAGGAGATGGCCACAGCAAACACTCATAGCAGGTGTGGTTGCAACTCATGTGCAATCGAAACAACTTCTGTTCTCTGATGATAACACAGGATGACAGAGAGGCCAACAAGGAACATGTCCTTTCTAAGATTTCTTAGCAGTACTCCACCTGCTAAACAGGTCACTAAAGACTAAGCAAAACCAGGTTAATCAGACATAATTGTACTTGCTCTTCTTTCCATGTCCTTTGCTAACATAAATTCAATTTATTTTTTCAACTGATACTGTAACATGCTACCAAAATCTATGCTGAGCTACTGGAAGTTTCCAATCAAATTATTCACAAACCTAGGAATTACTACCACCATGAAATCCTTGCTTTCTAACTTTTGCTTTCTTCCTTTTTACCCTTATACATTCCTCCTCATAGCAAAGCTCTGACTGAACACAACAACTGAAACAATGTACGATGTGGGATTTATTCTCCAGCTCCTGGCCCTTCATTCTTCCTAAAACAGGCAGGCTTTGGCCAGGAGCATTGCTGAAACCCCAGGCCATTGCAGGTGGACAGCAGGCAGCAAAAATGTCCAGTGTTAGGATGTAGGAGCAGGAGAAAGGCAGATGGAACAAGCCTAAGCTTGCCGGCCCTAAGGCTGAGCAGTTTAGCATCCAACCCAAAACCTACCTGCATCACAGAGCTCTTACAATGGGATTTGAGTCAGGTTCAGGACAGTAAGTACAACAGGCCCAGCAGTTGTTGGAAGAGGGTTATGTCAGGGTCTAATTTTCCAGCTCTTTTCTGTTAAGTAGCTAAAAATGGAAGTTGTTCAGCTGAACTGAATTTGCCCACTGAAAATTCCCTGCTTGGCTTTTCAATGGCAAGCACAAATCTTCTGTAGGTGGCAGAAAAGCAAAGAGATTTATTTGTTTACAGTCTTCACTTCTCTAGCAAACAGTAGCTACAACAAATTTGTCAATCCAGGATATAATAAAACCTGGTAATTTTTTAAGCAAAAGCCTGTTCTTTTTTTCCTGCAGTTAAAGGAATGAGCAGTGCTCATTGCTTAACAAAGGAAAATATCCAGCTCTTCTTTTTGCTTTTGTGTGGTCTGTCATATCCTTATAAGAAGAAAAGTGAATTGCAACTTGCTGCTTAGCCACAACATGGCCATAATGCACCCCTTGGGAGGGATTATATATATTCAAACCAGAGAGAATCTCCTGCATTGCTTTTTCCCCTCCCATGTGACAACTCTGCTTTCTAAATACAAGACACTGTTCGAAGCAGGCTGGCTGTGGAGGCTGCTTTGATGTCCTGCCATCACACTGAGCTGTGGAAAGCCTTCTTGTTGTCTTATGTAGGGAGCAGTTGAGGATATCAAAGGGAAGATGGGATGTTAAATTTTTATTGATGAATGTTTAATAGTCTGGGTTGTAAGCTGTCATGAGTAATGCAGTGAAAGGATTCATTCTGAATCTTGCTGTTTGCCATACAGTGCCTGAAAGTGATTAGTCTTTAAAGAGTACAAATCTTTATTTTTTTTCTTCAGCAATTTATTTTCTGCAGCAGATTAAAAGAAATCTATCATGATACTTAGGAGAGAGTCAAGTAGGCACATTAGGTTAATTCAGCAGCCTCTCAGCTTGAGACCTGAGTTAGAATCAGGTTTACAGGAAAAAGGCAATGAATTTAGCACTGTTTTCTGAAAGTCCACTAACATGACATATCTGGCCACATCTCACTGGGCTTATTAGGGCCATGCATCCCATGGGGTGGAACTTTATGCCTCCTACAACATGAAATATGTTAATTGAGCATTGTGCAGATATGCTAGGCACAGTCCCCAAGGATACAGCAGAAGTAAACTGGGTGATCTGTTCCTTTTTCCATTCCTCCAACAAAAAAACAAACAAATGATGCTATTTTCCTACCTCCTTCCTATTTTCCTTTGGAACACCAAAGGAAAATATTTTAAGACCACTGCTCTCTTGCCCACTCTCCTCATTAAAAAATGTGCTGAATATAACAGTTAAAATACATGGTTTAAAAATAAATTAATTTGGTGGAATTCTGCAGAACAGCATTCATACTGTTACAGGTTAGTACTGTAACTAAATTATTCTAGAGCTACAGAGCAAACCAGGCATGTTCCTGAAGGAGCAGAGTTCAGGAGGGCTGAGGGAAAGGGAGAAGGAGCAGGGAGATCAGTGCAGGGGGTTTCATGGCTGGGATGTGTTTCCTTACCCCACCAGGTGATGATGAGCAGAGAGTGTGGGCCTGCAAGAGAGTGATGACATTGCTGCAGGAAACAAAAAGTTTCCTTCTCTTATACTAAATCTGTTTCAGGAACAAGGTTTGGTTAAATGTGAGCTCCAACCAGATATGGTTTAACACACATAAATTTACAAAGTTTTACTGAAGTACAAAAGCAGCTATGAGAAAGATGCCAGATACAACAGCCTTAGGTACAGGCCCACGTTTTGTGGAACTCTATGGACATATAAAGGAGCCACCACCATCCTTGAAGTTCTGCCCTATTCTGTAGAGAGTGTTTTTTTTAATGAGAAAAAAATATGAATATCCTTTATGATTCCTAGTCAGCCCTTGATCACAGCTAATTTAGTGACTTTTGACAGCATGAGAAGCATTTGCATACTGCGAATCCATATTTATCCACTAAGAAATAGATCGAGGTACTCCGTTCATGCCCTCTTAGATTTCTGAACAACTACCTGATCTATAATGATTTTTGTTTTCTACTATCTGAGCTGGTGATGAAAAGGTTTCTCAGATTGAGGTCATGTTAGTAGAGGTTAACCTCATAACTATTGTCACTGTCAATGGCTTTTTAAAAGATTCTCTTTTCCCCTCAGTCATCCTAAAAAAAGAACATGAAACAATTTTCTAATTTTTTTTTTCTTTTATGAGATATCCCTGAATAACTCTGACTTAAACAAAAAAATTCTAATGGCTGTGCAAACCTGTGGACACACACTGGTGAGGAAGGGCAATTCTGCATGTGTCCGTCTGTCATTTATGGGGATGGGCATAAACTTATGCGCAAGGATGTGTATCAGCCTGTGTCTTACACACCCACAATCGCTGGCTCACACATCTGTGCAAAAGTATATGTCTGAAAATCTGTACTATCTCTTTGTTGTCCATGTACTGATTGAAGGCAGATGGAGTTTCCCTTGCTTGGAATAAATAGTTCTGCTTTCTGTTTTTTTCAATTTTTAAGACAGATCTTGTTTGCATAAAGAAATCTTCAGCACAGCATGATTTAGCAGTCTACTCTTCAAAAAACAGTGAGCTTTACATAGGCACCTTGAAAGGCAGACTTGAAGGGTGATAAATACTTAGGTGGACCCAAAGATTAACTGAATCCTTTTCTCAGTCTCAATTATAGAAGGCTGTAGTAGGAAGAGATGACAGGATTTTCCAAAAATATTGTTTGGGATTAGAAGACCCGTGGGGATTTTCCCTTGGATGACAGGCTGTTAAAGACTACTTAGAAAGTGTAAAAATTTCATTACTTTCTGAAATACATGCTTCACTACTTTTCTGATTTTTTTCATTCTCTGCAGATTCATGACAAAATGTCTTACAGTTCAGTGGTGAATCAAGGGGAAACAAAGAGCTAATTAAATTATTATGAATAATTGTCTGTAAATTATATATGTTGTTTCAGTTCTTTGGTGTGGGCATACAATCTTATCTCAATATGTTTATCTAAAGTCAATCAACCTGAACAATGGGAATACTTATTTATAAAAAGAATGTTTTCATAACAATGCTTTTCAAATCTCTCTCTCAATAATGAGGGCAAGCACTGCCAAGTGGCTCTCTGATTTTTGAGAAGACAACTAGAAATTGGAAAAAGGCCTGCAGAACATTATCTCATTGGGAACTTTCTCAGGCAGTGCAAGCAAGCTTCAAACAGAATACTTCTTGATAGAATAATCAAGATTTTCCAATGTATATCAGATAAAAATGTTACAACTTTTTTTTTTATTTCAAAAATTATTTAGCATTGCAAATTATTTCAAAAAATATTCCAGGAAAAAAAAGGTCTTTTATCACACAAAAATCTATCCATCCTTCAAAAAAAAGAGATATTTCTAGCTTGTTTACTTTATTTTGCTGTTCTCCTCTCTGAGTTGGACTGTCTGACTGAAATGTATCACCCATGAATGCTCAAGTCTGCCTGAGACTGATGGTGGTGATGCAGCCCAGGGGCTGAGCAAGAGTGGATCCTGTCAGTGTTGTGACTGCTGCTGGCACAGAGGCAAGACTTTTCTTCCACAATGCCTCATTTCTGTGATTCTTATATTTGCTTTGATTTAAGGCATGTCTTAATTTTCTGGTGTACAGAACTTTAAAAATGCTCAAAAATTTTAGCTGCATCCAAATTATTGGGAAGTGGCATCCACTGCATTTTCTGAATAAGACCTAGACTTTTGGATTGTCTTTACCATCCAGGCTTTGTCTAAAACAGTGGTGTTATGATCTGTTAATCAGTATATTCCAGCATTTCACTAATGTGGAGCACTCAGTGAATATTTTATGATGCACTCAGTTGCCTTAGGCCTTTAAAACATATTTAGAACATATTTGCTAATACATGTAAATCCCATTCCTTTTCTTAGTCTTTAAGCAATGCTGTTCTTGGTTATGAAGAGAAAGGGAGTAGGTACTGAAGTCATCTCAGAGTCTGGTCCCAGATGTTTTTATATGCTGCAGATCAGCTACAACTGTCTTCACAGTTTATATTGAATTTGTTGCACTTCACTACAATCACTTTAAAAAATATAAGCATACCTTATTTCTCAATAATTTTTCAGCGACAAATTAGAATGTAAATTGTTGGATCTATGTCTGTTAGTTATTATTTGGTGCTTAGTATTTTTCTTTATGATACCTATATATAAAAAATTATGCAGGATCATATAAAGTAAGCCTAGCTAACTCTGATGGAAAAAAAGAGTGCCCTTGCAAGCACATCCCAGAATGATCAGTTGCCCGTGGAACTCCTCTTGTTTTAATGATAGTGTTTTTCTCACTCACAAGAATTCTGTGTGTTGATGGTGTCAACAATAAAGTCTTCATAAAAGAATTACTGCAGCTTCAAAGTGCAACTCCTTGGCCCCTGCCTTGCAGGAAAATTGTTCCCTTCCTTTCTTCATTTTAACACTGACCTTGAGTTTAGATTCTTGGTTACAAAGGTCCACAGAAAAGCACTGCCCCTTCATGCCTGATTGGCAGTGCCTTATTAGTGAGTGAGTGTTCTTGATGCCTGCAGATCTCCGTGGGAGTCACTGAAAATGCTCAGCTGCTTAGGAGCTAAACAAGCAGAAGTCAGGCCCCAGATCTCTATCCAGTTCTGTCATGAGATAACATTTCTCTCATTCCAGAGAATTCCGTCCTGTTTCACAGAGCTCCAGTTATGGCACAACAGCAGAGAAGTGTTTTTCTGGGCACAAGTGGAAGAGAGTACAATTTTACTGTTTCCTGATTTTTGTATATTCACTTGCAGACACCAAGACTCCTCTTCAGGGTGGTCATTTAAATCTCTCTTCATCTTTAAGGAGAGCTGTAAACTTAGTGAGCAAAACTCAAAGATTTCTGCTGAACAGGACTGAGTGGTTTATACCACAGCCCTTGTTGTCCAAACTAACTCTCACACCTAGAGGCAGTGCTCCTGTAGGGAAATTAGTCACAAAAGTAAATATTTTTTAGGATTACCAGCTACATAAATAGTCCTCTCAATGGGATGGTTCACCCACTGGAAAAAAAGAAAAAGTAGAAAAAACATGTCACAGAAGATAATAATTAGAGGGAAAACAGTGTTTCTCTATTCATTTAGCTGGTTTGCTAATGAAAGGCGATATTTAAAGACAGCAGTAAGTCATGAGCATCATTGAAACTTTTTTTTCTGTGTTTATGTTGTACACATCTACAGCACAGCTTAGATACATAACAGGTGACAGTGTGATTTGGGCCTCCTAACTACTCACAGTCATTTAATGCATATATAAAAGTAAAACTTAAGGAAGAGAAATGTCTGTGTTTTGAAGTAAGGATTTCTGCTGACACTACAGATTTTGAAAGCACAATGTGCTCAATGAAAATACTTGAACCTTGAAATAGAAATACAGACCTCTTAATTAATCTCTCTGTTATTCTATAAAGTGCAAAGAAAACTAATACAGAGAATTTTCCTGTTAATTACAAATGGAATTTGTGTGTGAGTGTGTGACGGGGAGGAGACTGTTGGACCAGGGCAGCACAGTATTACGCTTCCTACATAATTATGTAGGAGGGGTAGCTTTATTAGGCTGCAGAATGCCATTATTTATGTGGATGGAATCTTTATTAGAAAACTACCTTTTAACATTGCTCTTGTTCAAGTTGCAGCTCAATATTTCATCTAAATCTGCTCTTTCATGAATGTATACATAGGCTTGAGTTATCTTCCTTAACGAGAAATTGACCATACAAAAAAGGTGGTATGTGCTTTCTTTAATCTTTGCTGCTATGGATTTAGTTGTTCTGGGTCATTTTTCAATTGCTCTAAGCATTAAAATTGCTTCCTTTTAAGGTGCTATTGTTAAGGCTGGAAAATACATTTAAGGGCATCTCCTTTGTTTTGTTGG
Organism: Zonotrichia leucophrys gambelii; assembly: GCF_028769735.1. NCBI lineage: Eukaryota > Metazoa > Chordata > Aves > Passeriformes > Passerellidae > Zonotrichia > Zonotrichia leucophrys. The sequence goes on from NC_088176.1 coordinate 23,273,702, forward strand.
TCAACCTATGAAGGCATTGTTCACTTTCTTTATTTTCGTGTTGCCTACTGAGCCCTGAAGTATAAAAGGAAGATTTTCTTACTGGCCTCAAACAACCTCTCATCTCCAAGGTAAAAGTGACAGGTCAGTGAAAGAGGTCTGCTGGCTATCTCAAGTTTTTGGGTCATCATTTAGTGCTAATGGTTTTGCTGACACTGGAAGGGGGGTCTCCACCAGTGATATTGCCTGAGCTACACATTGCAAATTCAGACTTTTAGGACAACTACTTACAGTAATGAATCACATCTCCATATCACATGGTTAGACAAACCTTCAAACCGTTCAGAGGTGGTTCTTTAAGCTCCCTGAGCAAGGCCCTTCTGGTATTTGCCTTCACCTCACTGATCTGCCCAATACTCACTCTGTGCCATCTAGAAGTCCTTGGCCACTTCTAGCCTTCATTTTCTGCACTGTTTTAGCCTCCTGAAAGGGATGCTCAAACAGATGTTTTTCAGGAACATCTGGGTGCCCTGTGTTACTGTCACAATCTATTCTCTCCCTGAATGATAACTTTCATGACCCCACTGCAATCAACCCAGACCTTGGCAGTGTCTGAAAAGATGTGATTAAAATAAAAGATGTGACAATATAGTAATCAATTACCATGACAAAGGCTTCATCGAGTGAAAATATTTTGCCCTGTGCCAAGAGTCTGGATAATGGATGATCCTGAAGTTTGGACCCAAATACAGAGGTCTCTCACCCTACTCGCATTCCTGTAACAAAGATTTCGTTCAATACATAACTCCACTTCCAGTCTTTCCCTTTTTGTGAGCAGAATAACCCAGAAAATTCACTGACATCCTGCATTACTCCTTATTTATCACTAAGGTTTATCCAAGAAGATGGAAGGAGCTTCCCACTAGGGAAATATTACTCAGAGAAGATACACCAAAAAAGTCTTAATCAAGACTTCCAGCTCAGAGCAGCCAGCTGTCACTCAGACTCAAGACAGGATGGCATCTTCTGAGATGACCTATTTCCATCACTGAAGTCAAGATCATTAGATGGAGCAGAGAATCACTGATGAAAGGACCCATTGGCCAAGTACACAGCCCTAAATAACAACTCTTACTGGAGTGAGGTTTGTGATCAGCCTCAGCAGACACAGATGCACAACACAGACTGCCTAAACTGTGCATGGGCCAGGCCATCAAAAACTTGCTTTGGGCTGGTGGCCATTCTTTGGCTGGAGAAGGCCCACAGGCACATCTGTAAACCAGATTTTTCTTCTCTGCAACTATTAGGGTGAAAATACTGGATCCCTGCCTTCCTCTTTTGGGATAATGTATAAACTCTACAGCAACTTCCCTGCCAATATCTACAGTGGTTGCTCATTCTTGAGGCAGGAATGCATCTAAATCTAAGTAGGAGAGACTGTCACAGTCTTATTTTCAATTCTACTCTGTTTATAAATCTGATACAAAATTTCTTTTCATCTAAGGCACTAAACCTAGTTGATCTGTGAATGAAAGTGCTGCTTCAGAAAGGCCTTTCAAAATATCTTAGGAGTAATGCACAATGTTGAAGAGGAGTACTTACACCACCTCCCACTTCCAAACTGTCTCCTATCCATTGGACAAGAAGCTGACAATGGATTTAGATGCTGATGTGAGGATCAGGTGTGTGGAAAGGTTAAATGTTTTGGATGTGCCATAGAGCCATTGGGGAGACACAGTGTCCTTTGGAGTGACAGGACTTTTTGTGAGGCCTGGTATGAAGAGTTATGCCACAATGCCCTGTGGGACACAAACTGGTAGATTCAGGCAATCTTCACCAGGGACACTTTGGGATAATGGTTCATCCAAGCCCTGGAATATTGTTCAAAGGCCCTGAGTTACACTTCCTGAACTTCCAGCAAGGAAATACAAGAGCCCTGAAGAGCTAGGTGTGGTTAGGGCAGACTAGGTAGAGGTTAGAGCATTTGGCTTTGAGGATACCCTCACAAGTGCCCTAAGGGGTTGGCTGGGGCACAGCCAGAGTCCAGGTTCCCAGCTCACTTTAGTGAGCAGTGTCAGAACTCCCAAGTGGCCAGCTAAAGGCCACAGAGCTGTAAGTGCTGTGTAACTGCTTCAACACATCCTGGGCAAGCCAGCCCCTTTTTATCTTCTAGAAATACATGTCTGTCCCTCCTCCCCATCCTCTCAGCAGTGCTTTGTTCCAAATTACATTGCACAGTTTTGCATTGCATCTGATTTCTTGTCTTATCAGAATGTCTCACAGTCACAAATTCTATGATCTGTGTCTATTCCTCAGGATAACAATATAAAACAATCAAGGAGGGAAAAAATGGGTAAACGTAATGTGCCTTGTGAATGAAGTATAGGCAGAATGGGATGTGTGAGTATTGCTTTTCTTCTGCCCCACAGGGGAGAAACTGGATTAATTCATCATTTTGGTTAAGCAGAGGACGAGGGCACCATTAAATAAAGCTTAGAGGAAAGAGAATTAAAATGATAGGATACAATCATTTTAATCACTTGGTCTCAGCTTCATAAAAAGAGGTGAAATTCCTTTTCATGGGTCCTCAGAGTGCCTGGATCTCATGCATGATTCTTCATCCACTTGTCTGTAGTACATAATTTAAAAATGTGATTTTTTTAATATGCCCTATATAACTCAGTGAATGCTGTATTAAGAAAGATTTGCAGTGTTTGAGTCTTTTTTTTCTATCATTTGTTCACTGTTACCCTCCAAGAAAGCAAAAATTATTGAAGTAAGCACATAGATGCCAGAGTAAGACAACCTCCTGTGCAACAATACCAGCTGTTCCTGACCTGACAAACAGATCTGCTAGAATCAAGAAACACATTATTAAATAGAAGGGAGTGAGAAGTGAAAAGCACACAGAGTTCCAACGGAAAAAAAAAAGCGGGGGGGGGGGGGAAGTGGGTTGTTTGTAGCAAATGAACAGTAATGGAAGGAGCAGAGACTGATTTCTTTAAACAGGCAATTCCTGTGCCCTGTCAGAAGAGGTGCAGTAGAACTCAGCCATTTCTAGTCCTCTGCCCTTCTCTTGAAACAAAGTGACAGCTACTGCTTTGTGACATTGCTTTACCAGGCACTAAACTGGGACATGGAAATAAAGGGATTAGTTATGCAGGTGACATAGTTACACAGAAGCTGGCACGGCGGATGCTCCTTATGTGGGATATAATGTCAGAATGAATATGTGAGCATCGGACCCTGAGTCTGGGTTACTGCTGGCCTTTGTCTTTTGTTATTTGCCATCATGAATCTTCCTTTGGTTCTACACTGTCCTAAGGAAGTCCCTGAAAAGGAATTCTCGGTAAGAGGGCTGAACTGTACACAGTAACCACAACTGGGAAAAGACAGACTATCTTGGTGTCCCTCCAGAAGAGGGGTGGGGAGCAGTAGGCTCTCAAAATCATTACCAGCCTCACTTGACTTCACACAAGTGAAAACTGAGCCAGAAGTTGCTTATACATAAAGCATACCTGTATGAAAGCATTAAGTATTGCTAGCAAGTAGATGTTTATTTGAAATCTAGGCATTATTATGTTGTAAAAAAAATAACAAGCAAACAAAAAACAAAACCAAAAAAAAAACCCACCAAAAACAAAATAAAGCCTCTCTGGTATTTGAAAGTACAATGAGAAGAGGGCCTGGTTAATCGTGAAGGATCAAAAATCTGTCTAGGGCTTAGTGAGGCACCCAGCAATCCTTAAGTGACTCCTTTTGCTACTTTGGCAAGAACTAATGTATAAACTCATATAAACATAACATATTAACGTATACACATGAACCAGGCAGAGAAAACCACTGGGAGGAGGATTAAAATTCCTTCCACGTGAGTTAAGGTGGGTCAGTGAGGTAAAGGAAGCCTGGGCCCCAAGCAGACTTTGATCAAGCCCTGGACAGTTAGACAAGGTCTTTCTTGTCATTGCACCCCCAAGGACAGAGAGCCAGTACTGGAAACTTGGGTGAGGAGATCAGTTGGATATAACATTTGACATGAAGGTCTCAAGGATTTCATCTCAGGGTAGGGTTTTTCTGTGGGTTTTTCTCTTTCCTATAATGTGTGTCAAACAAGTAAATGTTTCCATTATTTTAAGGTAAATAAAGGCTTATCTTTCCTTTAACCTTAATCTGATTCATCTCACTGCAAACTCAGGGTGAGGTGAGAAACTAAGGTCTTGATCCCAAAATCCATCATTGTCAATAGGAGTCTTCTCATTCATGTAGAATGATTTGTAATAAGGCCCTGAGCTGTTGTGTCTCTGTATACAAACACATTTCTGTATCTGTGTGAATATGTGCTAATGTGTGGCTGTGTATAATGCTTTGTGTATGGGTGCATATATGTGTGTATTTACATACACATTCTCACTAACACAAATATATATTTAAGATTTACAGTTCTGGAGAACCTAGTGAATAATGTAAATGATTAAAGCAGATGCCTCACAGAAAATATTGTTCAGACCCCCTCATTTAAATTCAGCCTCTTATTCACACTTGGTAATACATTCTGCCATATGAATTATGGATTCCTGTTTTTATCTCTCACACTACACATGAATGTTTGATAAAGATTGTTTCCAATATTATATTTTATCAAAATGCTCATCTAAAATTCAGTCAGAAATTCTTTCCAGTAATTATGCACTGACTTAGCACTACGAAAATAAAAAAGGGGAAAAAAAAGGCAAGCCAAATTATATTATCATTGTTTTTCTTGAATATTTGTCCTAAATAACACTAAGAGACTGACAGGATTTGCAGCCAAAATCTTTGTTTATACTCCATCCAAATGGAGCCAAGGCAGTTACAGTATGTTTTTCACACTGCTCTACAAATGCTTCAGTCTCTATGCTTTGTCTTGTGAGAAAAAAGGCTGCTTTTATGCTAAATTATTCGTAATGACTTTGTGAAGTGGATTAATATCCAGAAGGGGTCTGGATTCTCACTGGAGAAATATCAAATTTACCTCCTTGGGGAATTAGGATAGTCTTATCATAAGGTTACAAGGAAAGCACAAAAAAAAAAAGTTACTGTCCACAGCAATTCAGTAATTTTTGCATTTATTTTCTTTGCTGTGTGCAAAATTGCAGTTCCTGAAGAAAGGTCAAATTACAGAAAAACAAAATGTACTTTCCCATTTTGGCTGGTAATCTGTGTCATGACTTAATATGCTGCCCAATCTTCCCCTTTGTTTGTGCAGAGTTCTCTTCAGTTTTGTCAGGCTGTGGATGTGTCAGTTGTCCAGAAAGGAATTTCTTCAGCTCTATCTTTACTCTCAAGGAGGACGGCACAAGAGAAGCGCATCTGAAGCTTGAAAGAGTGGCTGCTAAGGCACCTACAGGGTGTGTGTTTGGGAATGGAGGGTTACTTGAGTTCTTGTCTAGTTTTTCACGGACTGACCTGCCATGAGCTGGCATGCGTAGGGATGATCCTGGAGTGCATTTCCCATTTAGTTTCATTTAAACAGAATCCAGTGCTCTCCAAAAGCAAACCAAATCCCAGTAAATGGGGAAAAGTGGAGAATTTTTTTCTAGGACAAGCCTTGTCTCATCCAAAACACAAACATGAATACAGACATAGAATGCAGCAGATTTGGGATCAGTCCTCTGATAAGGCTGTCAGTTGTGCTTTTCTTTTTGAGAGAATTGAGTTAGGAGAGTGAGGTACCCAGCAGGTGAAGTTACTAGTGTGTATTTTCTGAGGAGGAAGTATAATATCAAGTGCACGGTCTTGTTGCAAGTTACTCTTTGTTGGGAGAAAACGTCTTGGAAATTGTTCATACCGGCAGCACAGGCATTTTGATTCTCTCTCTCTTTGTGCAGTGCAACAAGTCCAAAACTACTCTGTATCTTCTGAAGAACTAGGGGAGCCCTGTACAAGGAAGGCTGTCTTTCCTCTCTTAAAATTAGCAGTAATAATGTATTCATTTTTATCTTTCTATCTGCTTTTCCTTCCTGCACATTTATCTGGGGAATAGCTTGCCCTCCTCAGCATATGGCCTGTGAGGAGATAAAAGACAGTCTTCTTTACAGAAAGACCCACTTCCTTTTCTAAGTGCAATTCCCATTCTTTCATTTCTGTTGGCATGCAGATTCTCTGTGTTATGTCTTTCATGATTGTGTTGAAAGCCTAAAATGCAATGATAAGGAAAAGATTGATCCGTAATGGACCAGTGCCGTGTTGACAAATTTCAAACACATTTTATATAATATATCACATAAAGCATGCCAATATTAATCTGTCTTAGATACATATGTTCTCCATATTACCAAAGATTTTGCCATCTCACAATCTTTCTTCACAATCAGTTCATCATGCTACCACTCTAAGTGCTTTTGCCCTACACAGTTGGTGGGAAAATACCACACAAGGACTGGCTTTTCCAAGTTCCCATATGTAGACCACCCTCAAAATAGTGCCTGATATGGTGGAATGAAGAAATTAGTAACTGAAAATGTTTACAGCCTAATATTACACATGACTTTTTCTGAAGAAGACAGAGAAGAGCGCAAGTGCTCTCTCTCTTGGCCACTTACTGCCCAGTATTATGTATAGCGGTCAAACAAACAAACAAACAAACACTTGTATCCAGTTGATGGGGATTTTTTGTTTCTGTTTCTTGTTTTTCTTTTGAATTACTCTGTGGAGTCAGTAAATCCATATACATCTGCCACAGTAGAAAGGGAGTAGTCTTTTACACTGTGACGAAGTGTGAAAAATTATTTTAAATCCAAGAGGAACATGTTTTGTGCCTGATAAGGACTGCTTCCTTAAGAAGAAGGGACAACTTCTAGTTGTAGATTTCTCTACTTGGGTATCTCTATCCTATTCACCAATCCTTCCACTACTTCTTTCCAAGGCACAAATCTCAGTGGAAGCCAGCTGCTTAGTCAGACTTTCCCTCTTGTTTCCCTTGAATTTACACCTGAGAAACTCCCTGCTACAAGGCTCCTTTGGGATAAGCAGGGTTGCAAAGACAGCCCAATCACTGTTCCTTCAGCAGCTGCAGCAGCGGGAAGTTCAGAAATGTCTAAGACAGGAACATGTGGTTAAGCAGTGCGAGAGTCCTACTGACTCTCTGGATGCCACTGCTCCATGCTGAACTCTTTTCCTGTAGCATTTCATTCAAAGCTCAGTTATGGAAGCCATTAGCACCTTTCTATATAACAATATGATGACAGGATTTCTGCCTGTGGTTTCCAGAGGCACATCCTTCAGGGAGTGCCACAGCTATCATAATGTTAGCAGATCTGTGTGAGTGTACACGTATCTATCCATCTACTTAATAAACACTACACGAGTTGCTCCAGCTGAGGGATTTATTCTGCCCCATACAGACATCACTATGACATATTTCAAGGCAAAATATTGCATTTTTGCAGGGCCAAGTCCTTTAAAAAAGACGCAGTTTATATTAGTTTATTATATCCATGGGTGCGAGCCCAGATGCCCTCAGCATCTCTTAGGAAATAATTAAAGTATGAAATACTTACAGAAGTTGGTACTTTTACCTTGCAACCAGGAGAAATCATCACCTCTGCTTCTTAGGCCAGATCTACCCTTGTGATCTTATGGGAAAGCTTCACATTTAATGACACCTTTGTTTGCTGAAGGCATTATTGGCATTGATCAGATGTATGCCAACAAATGCATATCATGGCTAGGATGACAACATCTTAAAGTCAGTAAATACTTCCGTGACAACATAGTTGTCTGTGGGTTTATGTATCTGAGAGGATGATTTGAATATACTCCAAAGCAGAGTTCGCTGACAGGATAAAAAGGTCAGAACATTCAGTCTCTTGCATCTACTCTTTGTTGCATCACTGTATGTTTTCCTCTATTGTTTTGAAAATGAGTAAAATATTTTTGGTGTCAGGCCAGATCCACAGTGGAACTCTTCCATACCATTCCAAATAGCAGTAAAATAGAATTATGGAATATTACACCAAAGAAATCTTGCCCTACACATCAGTAATTTATCTGCTATATTTTTTTGCATCAGTAACCATAAGAAATTGTTATTGGTTCCTCTTCTACTGCATATTTGTTCTGTGGTTAAAGATGAGTTACTGCACAGTTTGGGTTAATGGAGGCATTCTCCCCTGAGACAGAAGTACACACTGGCTTTAAGATGGGGATGGTACTTTATTATGGTCTATGACTGATTTCAATGCTGCTTTATCATCTGCCAGCATGCACACACAAACTAATAAGCTATTCACTGCTTTTTGCCCCTGAGGGCACCTTTCAATAAGGCAAGTCATTGATTTTTACCATCAGACACACAGGCCATAAGCCATTCCCTGTATCATTCTCTCCCCAGTGGTGCATTCTGCAGGGGAAACTGGTCGTTTTAGGCACACACATTCACACATGCACACACAGTAGCCAGCTATAATCTAGCTCAGATGCCCAGATATTCACTTTGTTTCCATTAGAAGAGCTATTTATATTAACCTCTTCTGCAATTCTGTCAGCATAATTTATTTTTAAAATACTTCTACATAATGCTGAGGCCTTATAGGTAATAAACATATAATATTTTAATATATATTAAAAATACTTTTTAAAAAATCATTGACAGCATATTTCTGGAATATAAATCAGTAATTGATCATCATTGCCACTCCTCTAAGTCCAAAGATTCAATTGCAGTAATAGATATAATCATGACCAGTGCCTTTTAGGTTGCTTGTATTTCTCCCAAGTCTGAGAGGGCTGTTCCTGTGGAATTCTGTAGTGCTGCCTTAAAACTTTTTTCTGTTTTATAGACCAAAGGTTCTTAAACTTTATGACTTTGCTCACCCTATCTAAAACATGAGGCATAATGTGGATCATTGGGGTTTTAATCACTGCCACTCTCTTCTACTCTTGCTCTGATAATGTCTTTTAGATCCATCAATCAAGCTTTCTACAGCTACCCAGACCAAAGGAATATGGGTACTCAGCTGGCATCCTCAGAGTAATTCAGATTTCACTAGGAGCAGTCTCATGTCCTGAAGCTGAGTGTCCGGCCATCGTGTAGGTATTTCCCACTTCATTTACCCCCCTCTTTAGCAAAATGTCCTTAGGGAAATAACTGGCACTCCAGCCAGAGTCTCCTCCCCAGCTGCCAAGATGGAAGGAAGGGAGCCAGTGCAGCACCTCCTTTGCCCTCTCATCCCTTCTCCAGCCAGAGCAGCCAAGGCAAGGCAGGGCTGCTGCAGTACCTGGAATACTTCACATGATGCTCCAGACATTGAAAGCATCCTGGCCTAGCCCGGAAAGTGACCTGCAATGGCCTTAAGCTATCTTAACTCCATCTGAAATCCTAGTGACAATTCCCTCCGGGCCACTTAGGCACAGAACAGTGTGCTATCCCAGAGGCTCCACTTCCAGTGAAATAAATCAGTTTTTAACAGCTTTAGTAGTACATGGAGAAAAGGCCTTAAAGCTATACATTTTTATCTGCTCTATATATGATATTTCACAGCATCTGTAGCCCATGTAAATTTTAAATAACCAGAAATAACATAGTTTAAAATATTTTAGTCAGTTTTCACGGCAGAATATAATAAAAGATACAGTTTTCTATGAGAAAAAATCAATTATATTTCTGATGAAAATACAGAAACTAAATGTTGCAATGAGGTAATTCAAAACATCTCATTAACATCTTTCTAGAATTGTCTTAAAACATTTCTTAACACCCTTTCATATTATACCTTTGTGCTAAAAACCCAGTACAAAAAATAATTCTGAATGTCAAAATTACTGCAGGAAATAAGCTAGCCCTTATTTTTTCAGCTAATCTAAGCATTAATTAGGTAGCTTGATGAATTACAATTTCATAGTATGCACAGTCTTGTTTAAAATTCAAAATGTAGCCTGTATTAAAATCTACAGTATTCAGCAGAGATCTATGCTGCCAGCTCTCCCTCGATAACACCAAATGCATTAAAATAAAGCAACTGCATCCAGTGTGGATATACTGTGAATTCTGATGCCTATTCTTCCACAGGGGAAGGGTTTTATGTGTTGAAATTAAGGATTTGAAATGGAAAAATCATTACATAATGAAAACTGGTTTTTCTAACTAAAGAAAAGGTGCTTTAAAGTGCATCAGGTTCATAATCTATTTGGAAATTGAGGCAGAAAATGCCTGTGCAGTTAATTGGCATGTGCAGGTGATCTCAAGCATCTAAGCAACTGATTGATGCTGTAGGACTACACAAAGTATCTCTGCTCACTGCCATGCCAGTTTGCAACATATTTTTTATAAAGACCTGACCGTGAATGTCTCATCCAGCATTGTATTGGTCATCCTTCATCTCAAGAATTTAATAATTTTGCTGTTTAAATTGTGAAAATTTCAAATTCTGCTTATCCAAGGTTAGAGAAGGAATACCTGCCTGGATTACAACTAGAAAATGGACATATTTATGATAGTGGTGTTGAGAATAGAGAAAGCAAAAATAATCAGAACTGTCCCAGTTCATCAAACATCAGCAGAAATCTACTTCTCCAAATTTAATATCAAAGGATCACTATTACTTCTGAGCAAAGCAGACAAGCCTCTGATTGCTAATTAAACCATTGCAAAAAGCCCTTAAATTAAGCACCCCCTTGCCTGACTAACAACTCAAATCTCAAAGGCTTTCATAATTGAAAGTGGAAGAGATTAAATTAAGAAAATATTAGAGAGTTAATGAATGACAAAAAATGTTATTTGTTCTGTTTACAATGAAACAAAAATCAAGGAGTTGTCTCCCCTAGCAGTGGGAGGGCATACATTGAAGTACCTATCAGAACATACATTGTAAAGGAACGATTGCACCCATTGTCCAGCCAAACAAGTGTCCTGGACCCTGCAAGGAGCAGCCTGGCATTATTTTCTTCTTATTTTCTCTGAATTTCTAGAAGAGCTGTTTAAATCTATACCAAGCTGTCCTTTGAGATCTGTCTGCAGGAATCTAGGAAAGGAAGCAGCTGAAATTCATACATTTGGTCCTTCATTTAGGGTGTGTGCTCCAGCTCCCCATCCTGCACATGGGAGACAGGCTGAAAATGTGCAGCAGGCTGAAAATGCCTCCTCTGGCCCTGGCTGAGGTGTTTCATCCTTCCATGCAGGTGTGCCACCTGCAGCTCCTGACTGAGAGCTGCTCCAGAGAGCTCAGTGCTGGGGAAAAGTCCAGGTTCACACATCTCTTCTGAGGGATGTGGATAATTTAATCCACTCCTGCAATATGAGTACCATTCATCAGTAGTACCAATTCTAGTTGAGGTGATAAATGAGTGGCCAATAAACAGATTTTATTCCACAAGCCCTGCTGTTAGAAAAGTACAATGTAAAGACTGGCAGATGTCAGTCTCCTTTCTTCCATAGTCAAGAGGAAAAAAAGTGATGCAAATACAATTTACCCAAATACATAAATATATTGTAATAGTCTAACCATGGTCTCATTTTTTTCCTTTGTCTGTCTTTCATAAATGGCAATTTTGCCACCTGTGAGCAAGTATCATCAGATCTTGCTAATGGGAACCATTTGTGTGGATTTAGGAAGGCCTTTGCTGCTATGACAGCACCCTTCACAATGAACATTTGTCAGCACTCTGCTGTTATTTCCTAAATATTTCCTCCTCTCTGGATGGTTGTGTGTGTGTTTGGAGTTGTGGGGAATGTGGGAGCTTTGATGAAATGCCATGGCTGAAACATTTGACTGAGCTGTCAAGCTCATGCCTAGGCAGGGAAGTGGTGACTGTTCCAGTCTCAGGTCTCACTTCTCACAGTCCAGACAAAGCAAGGGTTTAAGATCATGGCTCCTGCCCTTGCTGATAACATACTACTCCCTCCCATGCTGGAGCAAATGAAGTGACAGAGAGAAATGAGCCTCCCACTCAGATTTAATCCTCCTGGGATGCATTTTGTACACAATTCCTTGGCCAGGGGGCTTTGTGAGAAAATGGTAGCCCCCACTAGATAAGCTCCTTTGGCTGAAATTGCAATCAGTTTCTGAGGTCTACAGAAAAGGCATTTGGATTGAGCTGGAGAAAGACTAGGTTTCATTCCTTTTCTTTCTTCCTTTCCTCTTCAAACAGCAACTGAGTACTCAGTGCAGAACAGCAACTGAGTACTCAGTGCAGTGGGTTTAACTTCAGTAAGGATAAAACTGCTGGAGAAAATGGTCTCACCTGAACCATTTACCATCAGTGAGCTTTTGGATCTCAGAGAAAACCTTTCCCTGCAGGTTGCAAAAGATGAAGGCAAACTCTTTAAGGATCACTCACTTAAGAGTTTTCTGATGTCTGAGCCTGGAAAATGTGATCTATGACCAGTGGAAAAGGGGCAGAAGAATTTTATGGAAGTTCCAGGACTGCTTTTGCTGTAGACTATAATTGCCCTCTAATGAGTATCCTAATATCGACTCCTTTTGCAGAGCTGTCTATTCTCTTAAAAAGAAAAAGATGCAACTTACAGATTAAATACTTGAAATGGGAAGCAGCAGATTTTTTTTCTGATAACTGCTTTGCATTTAAAACAAGGGATGTTTAAACATTTTTTTAAACATGCCTCCTCATCCATGAAGTAACAGATTGTGTTCTTCCTGCCACTGCTGGCATGGAATTGTCATAGACATCAGGTCTCTTGCACTGTCATAGAGATGTTTTAGCAAGAAATAACCACTTATTCCTGTGATATATTTGAGTTTTCTATTATCAATTTGGAAATTTTCATGTCACATTATTGCAGAGTCAAAATCCCTATGAGACTTCAGTGGAGGTGTTTTGTAGGGAGACATTAAGCCTCACAGAAATTCAATGTCAAGTTGTCAGATGTAAGGCAGGATTGCTTTCCTAATTTCAGAGAAGAGATACTGATAAGAAGTTGGCCCCAGACCTAGAAAAAAGCTGGTCCATCCTATCTAGCTGCTGGTACAGAACTCCTTCAGAAAGTATACATCTGAATGATGTGTCAAATTATTTATTTTTTTTATTCCATTTTTCTTGTGACAAAATTTCATCTGTTTTCCTGAATAATTATTACACAGTTGAACAAGTCTCACCAGTCCTGGTGACACTGATGAGAGCGTCAAAATATTACACTGAAATTTCCCCTTTTCCAATTCCATCAAATTATTTATAGTGATATCTCTCTCAGCTGCTTGAAGAATTCTACATTTGTCTTGCTGAACATCACCCTCCAGGCCCCACAGCCTTTCCCTGGCATTTTGGCTCAGTTGTGAGGCTTGGCTAGTTCAGAAGAGCTCCCAGCCTGGCCTGTGGGCAGGAGGTGGCCCCACATGGCCACGGTGACAGCCCTGTCCCTGTGCCCTGGCATGGCATTGTGCTGGCTTTGGCTGGGGTGGCTAATTCTCTTCTAGTAGCTGGCATGGGCTGTGTTTTGGGTATGTGTTTTGGGTATGAAGCAGTGCTGATAATTTAGAGTGTTTTCCTTACTGCTGAGCAGCATTAAACAGAGCCAAAGCCTTTTTCTGCTCCTCACCCACTGGGGAAGAGGCTGGGAGTGCACAAGGAGTGGGGAGGAGACAAGGCCAGGACAGCTGGCCCCAGGTGACCTAAGGGATAGTCTAGACCATATGACATTGTGCTCAGCATATAAAGCTGTGCAAAGAAGGGGGAAGGCTCAGAGTGCTGGCATTTGTCTTCCCAAGTCACTGTTATGTGCGATGGAGCCTGCTCTCCGGGGGATGGCTGAACACCTGCCTGCCCATGGGAAGTGGAGAATAAATTCCTTGCTCTGTTTTCCCTATTAAACTATCTTTATTTCAACACACAGATTTTCTCACTTTTGCTCTTCTGATTCCCTCTGTCCCACCAGGGGGGAGTGATTGAACAGCTGCCTGGAGCTGAGTTGCTGGCTGGGGTTAAACCACAACACTGTATTTGTTGCACTTTCTCTCTATATAATAATGTTTGCTGTGTGGAAAATGTACCTGCAGGTAATCTCTGGAAGTAGCCCCACTTAATTAAACAATAAAAAATGATAAAGGCAAATCAATTTGAAGGCACTTCTAACCTTTGCTTCAAACACATGACTTCACCTAAATACTCTAAGCTTTCTGCTTGGACAAATGGAGTTAAGAGATCAAAAATGCTTGAAAAGTAAATTAATCCAGGCTTTTCTGGGCAGGTGATAGAAGTGTGTGTTCCTGACTGAAAACTCAAATATCTGCTTTGAGCAAACCAACTTTTGTGTTTCAGATTTAGCAACGGCACATAAAAAAATTGAGCCTGTGAAATGGTGCATTTGGAGAAGGCTGCCTGACACATCCAAGCTGTGGTTTTTAGAGCAGTGGGATACATTTTTGCTAGAAACTTCATGTCAGTGCAGTAGTAAAGCTTAGAACAGTTTGGGTACCTGTGGTACAAAGTGCATACCTACTCTTACTAATGGATTCCAAATATAATATATAAGAGAGAGATCCATGCATCAGCAACAGAACTTTGTGATATAGGGATGCTGAGGTAGGCACTATCTCAATTTATCTATAGTTTTGTATAATTTTACTATCCCTCCCCTATAGTTCATGAGGAAAACTTTTTCTCTCCTCTAGACAATAATTTAAAACTAGTTTTCAAGTGTAACAGTGAGCAGACACCTAGGGGCAAGAACAGATCCCAGGTACTTCCCTTTACTGGGACACTGGAAAGAAATTTGAAGCATTTTCAAGAAAAGGAAAAAGTGTATTACCTAACAACTAATTGTTCTGGTTTTTGGGGTTTTTTTCCCTGCTTATAATATCTCCAGTAGATTTGATTTTTTTGCTTGGTCCACTCACTGGGCTCTACATTTCTTTTTAAAAAATAGGACTTTTCATGGGACAGATTTTCCAAAAATGTGCAGCTCTGCTTATCAATCGGTCACCCTCAGATGAATATTTTTAATTAGATCATCTGGCTAAATCAACAACTTGTGCAAAAGGCAAATTAGGTCATCTTGTGCAACTCACTGGCAAATGTTATATTGTTCACTACAGGATATTTTCCAGCACTTTGTCCTATCCTTCCTAAATTAGGAAATCATAGTAGATTCCTTTACTTCTCTTAAGAGATTGTCTTATAGGCTAGGAAATCCTGCTGTTGGGGTTTTTTTCCCCTAATATTCATGAACCCAAACAATATCTTAAGCAATTTGAAAACTTTGAAAATTGTTTTCCTCTTGCAAGATGTGATGCTGTAGAGATGCAGTGCTTCCTTCTAGGGCAGTGATTCTTATTGCAATATCACAATATTAAGGTACTACTTCCAACCCACCTGTACCAACTTTTGTCACTTTTCATGGTGCTAGATCAAATTAATGGAGATTTTGAAATCCAATTAGTAATCCTAGAGCCCTCCATACTGTGGTTCTCCAAAAGCCTTCCCTCAGTCTTGATTTCTTTTTGGTTTTTTTTCCCCTCACAGATTTTGCAGAATATTCTGAGTATTACAAGTTTCCATTTTAGAAGGCTAAAAAATTTAATCCTGCTGGAAGTTTTGATTGATGTTAGTGAGAAAGGACTTAATGCACATAGTGAGTACTTTTGGAAATACCCCCTATCCCTTTCCTGACTGTGGAAAAGGAGTTCTTTTTTTTCTCTGATGCGTGGTACCACTGTTCTCAACAGAATAATCCCTCTGGGCAGGGTTCTCTTTGTCATTTAGTTCAAGAGATTCTCTGACTGGTAACATAAGCACTTTTTATCTTTGAGTGATCTATTGGCATTTTTTTAATTCTCAAAAAGGAATTTGCTTGTGATGTCATATTTCCTTTGTTTGTCAACACAAAGAATAGGAGAGTTCAAAATATTTTACCAGCTTGATAAAAATACTGATAGTTTTGATCAAAACCAAAAGATCAAGCTTTTTGTGAAAGATGCACTTCAGAGTAGCTTTTTAGTGACTCTAGCTGTCATTAATTCCAGCTGTTTATGTCACAGACATTACATTTTCAGTGTAAAAAAAAAAAAAGAAAAGGAGAAAGGAAGTATGCATTTACTAGGGACTCCGTCTCCTGAGAAGGTGAAGCTGGGCCCAGAAGGAAGGTATGCTCTTTCTCCTATCCTAATGCCTCAGTCTATTTTTTTACATAATTACTGGATTGGTTTTACTTTTCCTAGATGCTTTCTTTGTTTTTAGAGTCCTATTTTTTTTATTTTTTCATCTTTGCAAAATCAGTGCACACATTTTAGTTCATCTCCTGAACTGCAAAACCCAAGTGAGTTTGGGATGACACAAAAAAATTAGTTTTTAATCAAGAGAAGGGAATAAATGATAGGTGCATGTAAATCTCTGTAGCTTCATGAAGGGAGATGAGGCTGTTGTGCATTCTATTTTTAAAAATCTTTATTCTAATTTGAGGCTAGGTAGCAATGTTCACCCTGAATTCATTCTTGAATTAAATCATATGGATTTATACAAAGAGCAGATTTCAGTCTTTGTGTTTTTAGAGTATATTGGTTTATTGCTTTAGTCATGAGGAACATTCCTTCCTTCTCCCCTTTACTTTCCTAGCTCTAAACTCTAGGAGAACAATTCACTTGCCATCACAAAGAGTGTTTGACAGAACAAGATATAGTTGTGCCAAACTGTTGATGACACAGCACTGTGCCAGATCATAGACACTACCTGTGGTCACATCTGGTACTTTCGCTTCCTGGTTCTGTCAGGAGATTTGTCAGCCCTGGTTCATCTTTTGTGACTATCATTAGGGTAGGACACACCATTCCTTTCTCCCTCTTGAAAACTTTATGCCAAAAATCTTTGGATAAGTTTTTAAATTAGAGGTTGGTAAAAAGAAGTTACTTTTCCAATCGTTTGAAATATGATTGATTTAATTTTGAGCTTATCAGAAAACCAGATCAACAGTTTTTCAGTCCTCATTTTTTAATTAATAGCTGTACCACAATTTGGATCAGGTCTTCCTGGAAAAAATGTGACTTACACCAATGAGCACTGCACCAAAACCTGATCGCTTTCCCATTATACAAACCTTTGTGTATAAATGTCAGTCTTTCCAAACAAGTGCCCATGCTAATTCTTCTGAAACTCAGTAACTTCACTCCTACAGATCTTACTGGTGAGAGCACAAAAAATATATTCAATGCATTCATTAAATATATTTTCTGTATTTTTTAAATTTCTTTTAATTGGAGGAGTTGAGCTTCTAAAATGTAATAAGAATGGGGTCAGAGGTAAGCTGACAAGCATTTGATTTTATCTTCAAATTTATTTTCTTTTTTTTGTTTCTTTTTTTCTTTTTGGAGCTGAATGATTGCCTCTACATTTTGGCTTACAGAACCTCTTTGGCTTCTTAACCTGCCTATATCCTGAAAAGATTTATCCATTAGTTTCATACTGAACTCAGAAATTAAAGAGTCAATGCATCTCCACAAAATTAAGGAAGTAATTGCACAGAAAGACCAAGTCGAATTTTTTAAATGCAAGTGATTTTTTCTGTATTAATATGGGTAAGAGGCACCATTATTAAAAAGGAGTAGCTTTCACATAATTTAAAAGGATATGAATATTGTGTAGATCAAAACCTTAAATTAGTCTTTCATGGATGAATAACAGGGTATAAACTGTAGTCCATTTCTTTGTGCATTATCTGTAAAATGGGGTCTGGTGTCTTTGGGTTTCCTGGGAATACAATCATGTATGTGTGTGCCATTTACAGACATTGCTATAAATGTATTGATATAAATGACTACAAAAGGTGCAAGACAATGGGGAATGACATGCTACATGTCACAAACCATTTCAATCTTCTTGTGCTATTCAAGTAATTTTAGTCTGGTTGTGTCCCTTGTGACATGGGGCCACTTTTTCCTCCTGGATTAACTCTGCAGGGACAGTTAGTGAATGCAGAATTTGATATGTGGTGTTTGAAGTGTTTCCATAAAATTTAAAATATTAATAGGTTAATAATTTCCATTGATTTATAATCTGATTACTTTTGAAGGTCTTCTGAAATATGTTGGTCCTGGAATAATTAAAATACCACACAAAAGGGTGAATACAATAAGTGCCAATAAACTTAAGTAACCACCTTGCTGCTCCTCTCAAATGGAAGAAGTATGAAAACAATCTTAATTGCATGACTACTTGATAAATGTCTTACAGAATTTGGACCACTCAAGACTAACGCTGAATACTGCAAAAGCTCCTTTACAGTCTGTGACAGCACTGGACAGCCTTATTCTAGAAATCATGAGAAAGAGTTAATTTACCATAAATCTAAGCTTTCAAAATAATTTAAGTATAATCAGGAGTCCATAATGTAGAAATCATTGAGGATCATTTGTCATTATGTTAAAAGGAGACTAGGCAGAGATCAGAAGCACTGGTTGTCCCAGTGCCCTCCCTTTCACCCCAGCATCAAGCTCTTTTGCACATTAAGCTTCTTACAAGTCTTCTGATTTTTCAGCTGTTGGTCCTGTTATAAATATATCTCTGCTTTGGAACGTCACTCTTTGCTCTGTGCACTGAGCCTACAGGCTCAGAAAAGAGGAAGGAAAAGCTCCAGTTAGTGGCTGAGGGTGAAACATTGACTGAAAGCACATTAGTTGTAATTATTAGTGCTCTCATTATTTTTATATATCAATATAGATTATATATTTTTATATAGATTTAGGAAATCCCCTGTAAATTTAGTTTCCTTATCGGTTAAAAAAAATTATTCAGTATTGTTACTGTACGAAATAGCTAACAGAATTAAGATCTGAAAATAGTTAAAGATTAAATAGGCCCTTTAATAGTTCAATCATTCCTGCCACTATAAAAATCCATGAAATATCCTTATAGAAGGTAACCAGGGAAGTGGAGCAGCGGTCATGAGCAATCCAGATTCATGTTTCTCTTTGACTAGGTGTTGAAATCTAAACAATATGAAACTTCAGACTCCTGTTTTTACAAGCATGTTAAGTGTAGACATTTTTGAAAAATTCACTATTAAATGAAGTGCCAGCAGATGGCATTGAAGAATATATGTCATCATTCCAGTTTCTTGTAGAATAAGGTTTCCTGTACCACAGATTTCTTCCTCCATGCATCTTCTAAACACTATATGGAATTCACTAAAGCACACATTTTACAGAAGCTGGAGACCTGCTCTTAAGTGTAAGGAAATTTAAAAGGGTCTAAGCTCTGAGGTCTTTATGTGCTGAAGTTTTTATTTATCCTCTCCTATGCAGGCAGGCTGAGACGATTGGAGCTGTTCAACCCGGAGAACAGAAGGTTCCAGCAGAGCTCCTAACACCTTTGAGTGCCTAAAGGGATCCTACAGGGAACCTGGACAGGTACTTTTGACAAAGTGACAGCACAAAGGGTAATGGCTCCAAACTGAAAAAGTGTAGATTTAGATGTACTAGGAAGAAAATCTTTACTTTTCTTCCTTTACTAGGAAGAAAATCTTTACACTTTAGGGTGGTGAGGTCCAGGTGAAAAGGTTTGTACAGCTCAACTTTGAAAATAATAGTAAGAGCTTTGAATATTCATCTCTCAGTAGGTGGTGAATGTCTTACCAAACACTGCAGATGAATCAAAGGCTATTTGGTTATGTTTACTGCTGTAATAAAATTAAAATATCTGCTGGGTATTCATATGGTTTAATACTGTTGGGTGACTTCTTCCTCCTTGTCTTGAATCTGACTGGTTTTGAAATGCCAAATCAAACACCCATCCAGAGAATATGCAAGGACGTGTCTGTCGCAGGAGCAGCTGCTTGCAGATTGCTTTACTTAAAATGCTTTGAGAGGCGTGGTTGCCCAATGGGGAAACAGGCTACAGACTAATTAAGAAATGTCATCTTTCTTCTTCCTTGCCTTAAAATTCTCCATAGATTTTTTTCATTATTAAGCACTTCATAAAATCCCAAGCCTACTGAACTTTGAAAAGTTGCAAAAAAGCTTTCTACTATAAGTTTTAATTATAATATTTCCCATTTCAGCTCATGACAAAACAAGTATTTGACCTCTGATTGGTCTTCATAATCATCTACCAATCTCAAATTAAAGTTGTGGCGTTCATTTTAAATTGGTACAAAGAAGCTCTGATCTTTTTTTCTAGTTTCCCTTATAGTACTTTATAATAAAGTGAAGGAAATCCATGTAGTTATACAACATTCATCAAGCAAAGGTGTAAAGTGTTGGATTTATTGTGGCTTTTCATATTCACGGAAAACCAAGCTGGCATCTTTAATGCATTCACAGATGTCAGACATCTTGTGAAGAGAACCAACATACTGTAGTAGGATTTAGCTGGCAACAGAGTACAGCAAAAAAAGGGAAAATTGTTTGGCTGTAGGATAGACAGTGGCTCTGGATGTACCTCCTAGCTAAACAGTCACACTGCAATGATTGTGTTATCACAAATTCATCTTTCTCCCATTTGTCCCCCATTCCATCTCACACTGACTCCTTGTGTTCAGCACAATAACCCAGTGACCTCTCTGACCAATCCTGTAGTGTCAGCAAGGGTGAAATATTATGTTTTTACTGATTAAGCAAAAGGTTAATTAGAACACCCACTTTTTTTTTTTTTGACCATATGTTGGAAGGGTGAGAAGAATTAAAGAAAAAAAACCATGAAAGCTTGAATAACATTAGCTACATTTCGACTTCTGGAAATATTAAGAAATAGTAGAGTTTACTCACTTTGAAGTCCCTCAGTAAGAAGAAGAATAGAGCATAATCATCTATAATATTCATCTTTAATTCATATTAGAAAATGTATTCTATACAGACATTTGGTTCTGTAGCTTAATTGCTCATCCTTCTAGCCCAAAGCACACTTCTGTACACAGACAGCATTTCTGTTGAATCTCAGAGATTCTGTTTGTGTTTCATGTGAGACTGGAGCAGCTCAGCACCCTGGCTGCAGACCAGTGGGACCGAGCCCACGGGAAGGATGGGCCACAGCACTGGGCTGAGCTGAAGGCAGGACTGCACCAGGGCCAAAGGATTCCTCTCCAGTCAGCAAACCAGAACAAACAGAACCCATCACTGCTGACTCTGGGGAAGCAAATGAATTCCTAGGCTGAAACCTCAGACCTGAGAGGAGCCATGCTGAGAAACAATATGAGCCAGAACTAGGTAGGATTTACAGGTGTCTCCCGCAACACCATTAGCACCCACAGAAGTTCCTAAGAACAGAACAGGAAAATATTGTCCACACACTTTCACAGCCTTCAGCAATTTGCAGTTCAGTCTTTCCAAAATTAAATGTATTACTTTCCCATTCAATAGCCCTTTGTGGATTTTTCTGCTATGACTTTATCAGTTGTTGAACAAATGTAAATTGTAGCTCCTTTAATGCCCTGTTATGACTTGCACAACTATGATGCAGAGCACAGTAATAGCTTCTCTTCTAAAATTCCTACCTGCTAGTTTCATTTGACACACTGTAGCCCTTGTTTTGGGAAAAAACAATGAATACTGATTCTGTATTTACTGTCTTCATTCCACTCATGTTCTAAACATCTCTATCATACACCCACTCAGCTGTCTTCCTTCCAGGTTGAAGAGCTGTAGTCATTACATGTATGAAAACCATTCCACCCCTTAAATGATCTTTCTCTCTTTTTCAGTTCTGCTCTGTGTCTGGTGTTGAGATGAGGAGCTGAGAATTTGAAAGGTTAGAAAGAGTGACTAGGTGACTTATTTTACATGCATGGTAATACATTACATACAAAATATAATAACTGTAATATGAAATCAGGCATGAGGGTTGCCATAGGCATTGGTTAACTGGTGTTAGGACTCCTGGAATAAACCCACAGAGTGTAACATCTTGGACTTGTTAATTTGTTTTTTTATTTGTTTTTTTCATGCTGTGCTATCTATGTAATTTAATGCTGTCTAAACTAAGCCTTTTTCTAATATCTCATATATTATTCTAATTACTTTAGTGGGGTTTTTTTTACTATTTCCATGTATATTTTCCACTCATTTTATCCTACAGGCAGAGCTCCAGAGTGCCTCCAGCACTGAGAGCTTTGTCTCCCTTTTTTCCTTTCAAAAGTAGTAAATATCTCATCAGTCCTTAAAGATCCCATCACCCCAGAGCATCTCACTGTTTGTCCCTACTCTTACCACCTTCTCTACAAAGAAACTTGTATGATTCAATTTGCTGGAATAAGGCAGTTGCCAATGACAGATTTTCCTTTAGGAATTACTGTGAGATGATTCTGATCTCACAAAAAAAAATGTACTAGAAGCAACCCTTCTTCCTCAGACTCTAAAAGGAGTAAAAAATATAAAGCAAAGGGGTTTTTAACGGTATCTGTGGAATTCAGGAGCAGAAATCTGACTAAGACATCTAAGAGGTTTGTCCTTAACTCCCTTGGATGTTTCTGAAACTCCCATCCTCAAAGCTTGTCCTAGAAGGATTATAAGCACACCCCAACAGTAGGAATGTGTTGTTCTGCCTAGCAATTGTGCAGAAGAGAACTATTTGAACAATCCCCCTTAAATTACTGCCTGCATCAAAAGATTGGCTCAAGCCTCTTCTTCCTCCTCCCTGTTCCTTCCCAAACTGGCCATCTCACAAGGGAATATTTCTGGATACTTTGAAGGAGGACAGACCTAAAGAAGGTTTTCACCAGCTACTTCACATGCATAGATGCAACTGGAATTATTTTACATTATGCAACTAAGCATTGTGACTGCACCTTCCCCACTCACAAAAGGAGCTAACCTGGTGACACATAGTCTGCAGTCTCACAGGGCTTTTTGGAGATGGGAAATTCAGACACTGTGTGATTTTAGTCGTTCTCCCAAGGACAGAGAAAAGGAACAATGGGCATTAGCCTGAGCCTTGCCAATTTAGATCAGGACCTTGTCAGATGTTTCTGAAAGTCCCTGTGTGCCTTAAATAGATAATTATATTTTTTCACAGTAGCATGAGGTAACTGCATAAAATGTTTAGAAGTGCTCTAAACTGTTGTTCTGGCACACAGCTAGGAGGAGAACAAGAGAAGTAAGACCAGGAAGTTCCTGACTTTGGATGATTACCATAACAACTTAGTTATCCCTCTTCTCTCTCTGACTGTAATTACTGATTGTGACCTATTGCATATGATGGAATTACTGTGTTATTGACATAGAGCTTAAGAACAGGCACTTTCTTGGGGTGAACTTGATGTTTGAAAAGGCTTTCCTCCATCTTCCCCTTCTTGATAGGAAAATGAGAGTGTAGGGAATGGAAATGCTGAGCTCTCATGCAGTGGGACTTATGCTGTCTCAAAAAATGCTGTCTTTATACACTGATAAAAAGACTTCAATAAAGAAAACCATACAAAAGATCTAATAGTTCTTGGCTGTATAGAGGAAAGGAAAGCAGGGGAATGTGAAGGAAAAATAATAATAATGCAATCTTCCATTTTCTAACATAGACAGTTGGCAATACTGTGCTTTTCCAATTAAGATGATAGCATCTGGACTACTGTAATCCTTAAGGTTGTAAACTGTGTCATGTTGCCCAGAGTGGATTCATCAGTCAGCTGGCAATAATTTAGATGATTAAAAAGAAAGACATTGCCCATAATTTTACTGTAGGGTTGTTATGTTGTCTTTTGGGTTTGTTTTTTGTATTTTTTTTCCTGTGGAAAATAATTTGTCAAAAGCATTGTACTGGAAGAAAAAAAAACCTGCAACAAAATTAGCAAAACATCTTCCTTTGTCTTCTCTTCCCTGTTCAAAAATACGTAATATAAATAACTAAGCTGAGGGTTTAATGATTTTAAGATAAACTTTTTACCCACTAGATGAGATTATTTATTATGCTGGACTTGATTCCTACAGTGCTGCTCAGGCTAGCTGCAGAGTGGGGAGAGAAGCATGCAGCTTTAGAAGGGAAGGCCAGGATGGCAGGTGGGGCTGTGGGACTGCTGCCACCAAGACAGGTAGGGCAGGGGATAGCAGAGGGTAAAAATAATCAACAAACCCAGGGGCTGGGAAATCCTCAGCAATGAGGAGTTCAGAAGGTGCAACTTAAACAAAGACAAACTGACACAATTTTCACTGAGTCCCTTTCCTTAGTCCTTTCTCTGGCATCCAACTCAATGTTTGGATTAGTAATGCTGTTATTCTGCAAGTGCCTAATAGTGGCTGCAAAGAAATAACTGCTCTTTTATGAGGAGATCTTTTGGTGTTTCTTCTTTGAAAAAAATAGAATAAATCTGTCAGTAATTTCAACAGTTCTGTGAGATTATGAAGTTTCTTTTCATTTCCTCCACATCATTTGTATCATGAGTTCAGAACTGAGGTTCTAGTCTGAGCAACATGCCTGCTGAGTTAGGCTCTCTGAGCTACATTGGGACTGCTTAAGTGCAAAGACTTCCTAGAAAGAAATTGAGGGCTCTCCTGGAGCCAAGAAACCTTCCCTCACGAGTTCCTTGTCTGAGCCTTTTGTAAGGATTCACACCTGTGCTGAAATGGGAACGCTGAACACCTGTGCTGAAATGGGAATGCTCAACACCTGTGCTGAGCAGGTTAAAATGGGAATGCTGAACACCTGTGCTGAGCAGGTTGAAATGGGAATGCCCAACACCTGTGCTGAGCTGTTAGAAGAGGTTATAAAAGCTGGCAAAAGGGTAAACCAGCTGCTCATAACTTCAGAATTCAGGTAAGCAGCAGCCTCTGAGAAGTTTTTTCTAGCTCTTTGGTTTGTTTCTTTTTGTTCTGGGATTTTTGTGGTTTTTTTTTTTTTTTTTTTTTGTTAGTTAGTTGGCTTATTTGTAACATGGATTCAAGTTCTAAATGTTTTTCATATAATTTCTCATGCTGTTGGCTTGTATTGATTCCAGATTGTTCCTTGCTTTCCTTAGTGAGACCTGGTACTTGGTTAGTGTAGCTCCCTTCTTTCATGACTGGAAGTAGGAGTAATCACAAAGGAGGAAAAATGATGATTTTCATGATATGCTGGAAGTGGCAGCTGCTGTATTGGCCAGAGCTGCTCTGGCAATTTCTATCTTGCCCATTCCTACATATCCAAGAAAGGCCAGTTTGTACCCAGCATATTTTCTCTAATATATTCAGTACTGATGGCAAGCTGACTGTGTGTTAAGCTTTAAAAATTTCTGTAAGTAAGGTTATATATGCCTGTAAAGAAAGAGGGAAGAGTGATTTGAATGCACAAGATAAGTTATCATCACAACCACTGCTCAAATGCCTGCATTTCTGAGTAGCTTCTCTGTAACAGTAGCATGAGAGGGAGCTGGAATTTGCCAGGAATGTGGTGAGGCTGGGAGAAGTGAGCGGTTTTTTCTTTAATTGTGAGAAACACAATCACATCTGAACTTTGGCTTAGTTCACAGAGGTGTCTTGAGATCCTGTGACTTTATGTGAGCCCAAAACAACAAATAACACATCTTCCTTTCAAGACTATTTCCTTGAAGCTGCTAAGGGTTGCAGTATTCACTTAAATGACTGAAAAATGCAGTAAACTCTTAGCTTCATCCTCAGAAGCAGCCTAAAAAAAGTAGATAAAATCATGATTTAATATCCTTTGATGCAACAAACATATTTAATGGAAGGGCACAGTCAGCCTTCTCTCCAGTAAGGCAGCACCAGATTCTGTCAATCACCTCCAGCCTTTAGAAGAAGGGTTTTCTGATGGAAGAGGTTGATATTCTCCTCATTGTGTCATAGAGGCACAGTAGACTTGCCATGAACTTTATAGATGTGGGTGGTGTTTCACTAGAATAGAGGTGAAGCTTCTTTTTCAGTTTGATTCCCACCTCCAAAAGTCATCACCAGGGGACCTGTGCAGCATCCATGAGGTTTTGAGCTGGTTTTGCATGAGTGAACAGCAAGTAGCTCTATGCCCTTGGTTTCATCACAGTTCTTTAGAAGATGTGAGTTGACAGCATCAAAGTGACTTGCATTGATCTTTGCTACTCACCAGCTACTCCAGCTTCATCTCTAATCTCAGTATATTCACTATTTGAGTTAGTTTATTATTAGAAGATGAGCAAAGATCACTACCAAACCCCTTCCTAATGTTCCCCCTCCCTCATCTCCCTGCCACTGAAAGCAATCCATTTACTTTTTTAGATGATTTTTAGCTAACAGCATGCGAAATTTCCTTTTGGTGTAGCTGGGAACGTGTATTTAGATGGGGATTACCTGAAAATGCTGCTAATGAATTAGTATATGTAATGCTCAAGGAAGCTTAGGCACAGAATCACAGAGGTCTGTAAAAAACATCCCTAGGTTGTTGAAGAGCAGGGAGCAGTCTGTGCTTACCAAGTCACACCATGCAGACTTACTGGCAGGAGTGTTTACCCTGCCAGCAGTAACTGCAAATTGCAGGCAAGCTTTTCTAGCAGGGCAGGTGGGGCACAGTCTGCTGTGGGAAGCATGTCCTGGGCACAAAAAGCACTGAGTCACTTTGCTGAAGGACTGCATTGCTCTGGAGAACAGAGCCAGTTTTACATAGGGGCAGAGCTTTGCAATTGCCCCCTTGACCTTGGAGAAGAGGAACTGATGCTTGAGTAGAGAAAACCACTGACTCACACCAAATATTCTGAATTGGAAAGAACCCACAAGGCTCATTGACTCTGACTCTTAAGTGAATGGCCTGCACATGGGTCACACTCTCAACCTTGGCACTATTAGCACCATGCTCTGACCACTGGGCTAATGCAGACCCTAGTTGTCCCTCTGCTGTGTGATGGGGAAAAGGAGGCAAGGAGCTCCTTGTGGTATTTTATTGGTGTGGGAGCATCTAAGTACCTTTTATCCCAGGGAAATAAATGGCTCCAGCTAAAATGCCTTGTGTTGTGTGGAGAGTCTGCTGCTTCTGAACATGGAAGAGAGGTAGAAGCTCTACCAAATGGCTGGATAACCTCTGCTTTTGAAGGCAGAGCTAAAACCTGCAGGGGCTTATTAGACAGGACTATAAAATCTTATTGCTGAGACATGATTCTTGTTATTAATCAATGATTAAATAACAATTTAGCCATATAAATTCCTCCCACTTTTGAGGCACAAAAGAGCTGTGCTCATTTATTCCAGCCAAGAATTTGATATAATAATTTTGGGAAGACTTCCTGTTTCTTTCATGTTCACCAGAGTTCTGTGTTATGCAAAGAGATTGTGGCATGAATGTTACCTGGCCCAATTTCTGTGTGTAGTTAATTGACTTAGCTTTTTTCTCTGCATGTCAATTCCACACACAAAAGGATGTTTTAAATCACAGCCAATTGCTGAGAACACTTTCAAGGAGTCTTTTCTTTTAAAAAAGTCCTAAATAATCTGTATTCTTTTATTCTCCCATTATACAATTGTCAAGTTTTCAAGCAAGCAATATGGTATTTTTCTACTAAGCTTTCTAGTCCCAAGATTTCTGTTTATTCCAGAAATATCAGACATTCTACACCTTGTGTTCTATAAGAATCTAACCCTGTATACTTTACTAAAACTTCTTGGGATACTTTTGTCCAACAAACACAGACCTGAGACATCTACATAGGGATAGTTCATAAAAAATAAAAGAACACTTGGGGATGACAGGAACTTTATAGAGTGCATAAATATTGCATGTAGGTCTCTAAATGGTGCTTGGCTCAGGCTTCAATAGAATATCTAGGATACCTTTCCTGGAATGACAGTGTCATGAAGTCATTTGAGTAGTAATTTGTTTGGAGCAATACCTGTGACTTCTGGTGTGTGCTGGAAATTTTAATTCAGGCTCACAAATGTTGAGAATAAACACTTGAAATCACTAGGCTGGTAAAATATATAAGCTACTTTTTATGACGTTGAGTTGAGTGAAGTTGTAGTATCAGCAGAAGTGTGTTTTGAGTTGTGAAAAAAATGGTCTCTTTAGAGAAAGTCTCAGTTTGTACAGAGAGCAAATTTGCTGGGAATTCTTTTCAAAATGATGATTGGAAGACAAGAGGGGCCTTCATCAAAGGGGAAAACTTGAAGGAAGAGAAAAGAAAATGAAGGGCAAGTGTTTGAGTTTTGAAGGCTAGATACTGGATTGAGGAAAGAGAAGGATAGAGGAAGGATATAAAAACAATGTGCATTGGGGAAAGGAAAATGAGGCAGAAAACAGCATATCAAAAAATGGAGAGTAAGATTAAGAAAAAGAGCAGAGTCAGGAGGAGAAAGAGTATTGAAGCAGTGCTGGAATTAGGCCAGTGCTGGACTGTGGCAGTTCACGAAAGGGCCCTGACAGCTCTTGTAATGAGGGACAGGCTAATTGAAATTTGTCCCTCTCCAATTCTGATGGGTAAATTCCAGACTCGGTGAGAGAAGCACACAGAAAAAGGCAGAATGAGGAAGAGCTCTCCAGCATGACTAGGAACACACTTGTAATACCAAATATAAAAGGAAAAGAATATAGTTTTTCCTATTGTTGTTTTTTTCCTTTGCAGCACAGAGTGAATTATCACTGACATGGAACACAAATGGACTTCAGTCAAGTTCCAACTTTAAGCACTGGGTCTGAGGAGACTTCTTAAATGTAAGTCATTTGGATATTAATATATAAATTATTAAATTTTTTCTGCGTACAAAAATGTTATGATTTGGGGGCAGATGAACTGAATTTTTGTGTGTTACTAAATAGCTGAATGTACATTTTAAATAGGAAGCTTAGTGCAGGCTGTACCACAGGATCATGGCTGATCTTCTTTACAGGATCTCCTGTAATTAACATTACCAATTATATAAAAGAGGAATGTATTTATTATGTAAGGTCTGCAGCTAACTATTTATACTGGGAGATGTGATCCTTCTGGTCTATTTTATCTATCATTAAATCATGGAAGGAAATAGGTGAGGCAAAGGATCCTTGACTTTTTCCAAAGAGTCTTCCTTTGTGTGAATTAGCTTAATACTTTTTAAGAGCAAAGTACAGTTTTAAATAGAAGGCTGGAAGAAATTGTTTAAAAAATCATTTTTTATGTAAACCTAGTGTTTTGGGAAAGTAATCACATAGAGTAAAATATATGTGAAGTATTCTTTTATATAAGGTGGGAAATACTTCTCAACACCCCAAATTATGGGACATATCTCACTTGTACCAATTTAAGGGAGAGGCAACTGCTGAGGCAATGCTGATGCAAAATCCACTGAAGGTCTGCCCAAGTGGTGAGGAGTGTGGTTCAGCCAAGTGTGCAAACACATGCTAAAATTCATTCCCACTCCCAGAATATGCTTCCATGTGCTATTGCTCCACCCTCGCACAGTTTATGTCAGCTATAGCATAGTCCCAAAGCTGCAATATCCATCATTTCAGAAGGAATTCAGAGCTGTAGGCTGTGGGAGTAAATGTGTTCTCATCAGCTTCTGGGCCCTGCACGTGGGGTGCAGTGCTGCTCGTGTCCTCACTCGGCCAAAGGCACAGCCTCAGAGCCTTTCCCAGCAACAAGAAGGGCTCTCTGTAGCTGGATAAGGTGTTTTCATCTTGAATTCTTTTGGAGTCTTTTTTTGTATTTAGTAAAATCCAGCCATTCTGTTAATGTGTTGAGATAAAGTAGTGATTGGCACCTTAGAAATACTTTAGACAGACAGATAAAAGGATTCCAAATGCATCCTTTGTGAATTTTTAATACAAGATTTTGCATTGTCCAGTGATGAAAACAAATCATCTGTGGAAAGACAAAACTGTTTTCCATTAGTATCATTCACTGAGGATGTTTGTATATGTTTGGTGTCTGATATCATCTTAAACTTTATCATTTAACCATTTCTAGTGACAAGATATGTCACTTGACAAGCTCTTGTGCTTTGTATCTGCCTCTTTTTCTTTCTTTTTCCTGAGTTTCAAAGTCTGTGCTGTGTTTTTCACACAATGATGCAATTGATGAGCAGGTGAAGTTTTCTGACAGTAAATTGTTTCTTTAAAAATACAAACATTTTGGATTTATTTCAAATTCCAGAGAAACCAGAAAAACTGGTAACAATTTTTCCTTCAGTTTCTTTCAACCGGGGTTAGACCAAAGAACCCTCTGTATCACAGATCTCTCGGGGGTCCAGTACCAACAGTCACTCTGACTGGACTTGACCTTGCTTTGATTTTTTTTGCTGCACTGACATGCCTCATCTTTCCAAAATTACAAATTACTGAACTATTCATAGAACCATATCACAGAATAGTTTAGGTTGGATGGGAATCTTCAATATCATCCTGTTATCCTAATACTAGGGTGAGGAAGAATTTTTTCAAGTGTTCAGTGTATGGTGACAAATAGTATATTTTATAAATTAATTTCACATTAATGCTAAATTATAGACTCACGTACTACATACACTTTACTACTAAAAGAGTTCATGTTTCATGTTATTACAGTGAACACCAAAGGATTTAATAATGATTTGCACTTCTTATAGAGTGGTACCAGTGTAGTAAAAAGAAGGTTAGTCTAATTAAATTCCACAAACCACTTTAGGGCTCTGCCGTATTGTGGAGACTGTTTTTTATGTTAATTAATTCTGAATGAAAGGTTTCTGAAGTGTTTTAATATTGTTCAAAGAGGCACCTGGAAGTATTTCAGTTTGTTTTTTTTTCAAGTCCAGGATACTTTGACCAAGTAAGCATCACCCTTTCCATGATGAGTTCCTGCATGCTGTATAAATTTGTAAATAATAATGCACTGAATTTTCTAGAACTTTATTGAGAGATAGAGCTGAAGTTGGGTGAGGCTATTGCTGTGTTCTGACAAGAGACAACTTGGAGAGCAAGACCTCAGGCCTAGAAGTTCCACATCCAGTTCACTTTC
This sequence comes from Zonotrichia leucophrys gambelii, assembly GCF_028769735.1. NCBI lineage: Eukaryota > Metazoa > Chordata > Aves > Passeriformes > Passerellidae > Zonotrichia > Zonotrichia leucophrys. The sequence goes on from NC_088176.1 coordinate 23,304,444, forward strand.
TTGCAGTACACGGAGTTGCTGGGCAATGCATTATGGATTTACCTCCCCTTTGGAATTGTTCCAGTCCTAATTCCTAGTGTTCCACAAAAATAAATGCTGCACCATATTTGGCTTAGATTCGAGTTTGCGCAAATCTGACTTTTTGGTGATCTAGGGCAGTAGTTCCAGGGGTGAAAGGGTACATTTTTGCATGTTATTTGCTTTCTGGTTCTTTTTAATTGTCATAAAGCAGAGAGGTAGAAAACATCTCTTGGTAGCATTTGGTGACCTGCCTAGTTCCTTTTCAGCTTCCCTTAACTGTTGTTGAGTAATAGAAATATTTCAGACTGGGATTTGCACCAAAAAAAATAGCTGTGAAAAAACAAATGTGAAAATTTGCATTGCCTCTCCTTCTACTGAAATTCTTGGGAATGTTTTTGCTTTTAGACTTCTAATAGACCTGTTTGGAAATCCTATTCAAGCTGAATGTTTTAAACCCCAATTCCCTTAAGCACATGCTTCACGTGTTAGGCATGTGTTTAAATTCTCTTGATTTAGTGTCATATACTTAAGGGCATTGCTAAATAAAGAAGGGCATGAGCATGTACTTAAATGCTTTGCTGATCAAAGGAGCAAACCTTTTGATTTGATCTACATTTAATGCAAGTTAGATCACCTATCCAGTAGTCAAGAATTTACTGAAAGTCTCTACTAGAGACAGCTTGTGATTAAGCTGTGTTCTTCTGGCTATGGAAATGGGAAGGGCTGCATAATACAGCACATTTCTTAATATATTTTCATGACATTGGTTGTAAATTACATTTTCAAGTGCTATAGTCTCACTGCAAATAAAAGAAGGGATCAAGACAGTAAAAATGAAAAGAGAAAAGAGGGGTTTGGTTGTTAAAGACATATATTCAGTCAAAAACCAAAATGATTCAACATGGTTTATGTTCTTAATATTTTTTCTTCCTATATAAAGTACAGTATGTAACACATCTCTTCCTCCTTACACTAAAAATTTATATTCAGGATACTCTAATGAAGTACATCTTGAGTCTCCTTTTCATGGCTAATGAGGAGACAACAAGAATTTGACTAATACTAGTACAATTACTGGAGCAGTGAAGCGTGCATCTCTGATTAGATGTGATAATTTGCAAGGCTGGGCTCTTCACATTAAGTTTGCAAACAGTTTAAAAATCACTTCCTCTATTTATCCAGCTAATCTCTGTTTAATGACTCCAGACCTGACAAAAGAAAGAGAAAACGTCTCTTAAAACCCCATACTTCATTTATGAAGCTTGTATGTAGAGGAGAGGCGTAATTGATAGCAAATTTTTTCCAGAAGACTTTTAAATGAAGCCATGCAGCTGATTTTTACTATGCAGCAGTATTTTTATTATTCTTGTAGTACTCAGTCTCCTTTCCATAGAGCTTTGTTGTCTTTGTCTGGGTTTAGATATGTATTTCTACTGATTTTGGCTCTTCTGATTTGCCCTTTGAATAAATACTTTGTAATCTGTAGAACATGAATGTTTTTGTTAGATTTGCTTTTTTGTTTTTGGTAGAGTGACTGGTGATGGTGCTGTTAGAAAATTCTTTATCAGTCATCACTGTCTTGGACAGGCAGGTTTTAAATGGAATCAGGCACATACCATTCCAGATTTTTGAAATATTCCTTCATCTTGGAGGCCTCTGTTCACCATTGGGACTTGAAGCAAAGCTGGCCAAAACAACAGGAGCTATGGTTAGAATTCTTGATGAATTTAGTTAAGCAAGCAGAAGCAGCTCTGGCTGTCAGTAGGTGGCACTTGTCCTGAGGCAGGAATGAGATGATATTTAAAAAGGACAGCCAGCGTTTCAGTCAGGCATAAAAATGGATGCCTTTATGCACAACTCTGTCCCAGAACAGTTCACTTACAGAAATAAAATATTCTAGGTGTGACTGCAGAAAGAGAACTTCCATTAGAGGATTTAAATAAGTTTGCCACGTCACTTCATACACTCATAGCTGGACCAAGTGCCACTGTATTGTCTCCTCATTCCATAGTGGCATCATTTGATTGCAATTTCTTTTAGGATCCTCTAAAACTGAGTAAAAACAGACTCAAAACCAATATACTGTCACAGGAACATAGAAAGGATTCAAGACTGTGACTCCCACAGATACTTTCTGGAGTTTTGCCTAAAATGTGTAAAAGCAGAAGTATGGAAAGAGGATCGAATGCTCAGCCTGTTGTTTTGTACATATTTACTTGCTTATATAGCTTCCAGAGAGCAAAATCAGCGCTGTGTTAAATGTCTTGTTGAAGATGGGCTCTGGGATTTCCCTGTCTATTTTAGTGAGTGATACCTACAGCCCTTTTGTTTCCACTGAAAAGCAGCAGTTGTTACAAGGATTGTGTGGAACAGACAGAAAATGTGCATCAACTTTTTTCTGGACCTATGAAAGTTATTTGTGTCAGAGAGGGGGGAATCCTTAGAGGAGTTTTGGCAGACTGCATGGAAAGGCATCTTTAAATACTGAAGGCATATGAATCTTTCTCCTCTTCCAGACAAAAAAAGAGATAAACACAGAATGTTGTGGGATTTAGTTCTTGGGGGTGGCAGCTTCTAAAACTGATCTGAATTCTCAGTGGCAGAGCATCCTCCCTGAGAAGTAGGATAGGGTGGAGGCAGTGCAAAATGACATCACCTCTTGCTGTTACTAATGTGATGGAAAATGGCCAATGTGACTTCAGAAATGGGAAAAGCAGGTAAAGGGGTTTTTTCATTTTTGCTTTGCAGTCTCCCATGGTGGTCCTTATAGGGCCAACTGCCTGATTTCACTCTTTCCCATTACAGAGCAATGCATTTAAGGACCTGGAAGTAGCATTTGAATGTGCTATCTCTTCATAAAAATATTTTTTACAAAAAATATTATTCATTCTGCCTAGAACTGGAACTAAGAAAGCCCTTTTTCAATGAGGAAACATTGAGTAGAAATTACAATATGATCAGGGCTGCCCTAAGTGTTCCTTGCTCTCTATGCTATTTAGAGCTCTTGTTCTTCAACGTGGGCAAGTGCTCCACGTAATTGATATTACATTGTAATAATAAGTTTCTTGCTTTGAATCACAACAGCAGCACTGGGAAACAAAGGACTGCCTTTGCTCTTGCTCAGTGCCCTGGAAAGCAGCTTACCCCCCGTGAGTGAAGGTGAGGGACTGCAGTGTTCCATGCAGTTGGGCTGTGCTTGTGATTAGTGAAATGTTTCCTCACCATCACCCAGGCAGTAGTTCCAAGCAGACATCCAGTATTGTCTCTAATCTCCAAAGCTGCCTGTCAAGCTTTCAGGAGAGTTACCAAATTACTTTTTCTTCTTCCCTGTGCCTTAAGGCAGGATGCACAGCATTTGAAGGATAGAGGTAGTCAGTGTCCAGCTGCCTGTTGTCTTTGAGGTGCTCTGTGCTGGGATAGAGCATTTAGGAGCCATTGAGGCCACCATACATTTTTAGGACATGTTTGCTTGCAAACAGGTTAATGTTAATGCAGTTAAGTGATGAAAAGAGAGAAGCAACAAAATCAGTCCTTAACTTTAAATTTAGAGGTTCTTGGTTCCAGCCTATAGGATTGGCAAATGAACTACTGCTTTTTCTGGAGCTCATACCTTGGAAACTTCCTAAGGCTACATAATTCCCACTCCTTTTGAAGCAGATAATTAGTGGAGGCACCCTGGGATTATTCTGCCTTTTTTCCATTCTGAATCGGGTAACACCTTCCTTTTTCTTTTGTTTACGCATTCTCTGACTGTGTTAAAGGCAGGACAGGAAACTTTTCTCTTTTTTCTAGTGGTTAGTTCATTTTTATTTGTATTCTGTAGTGTAAATAGTAAAGTACATTTTGCCTGGTAGCCAAGTAGGGTCTAATTTGGTTCCCTGTTAAATAAATGCAAGCCTTTCAGTAGGCTTTGTAGTAGGCTTTGTAGTTTCATAATAGATTTATCACTTGTTTTAAAAGAAACAAAATCACAAAATCATTTTAAAAGAAACAAAATCACTTGTAAGTTGGAACCCAAGTATAGTGGAAATGCTATGTGGCCAGGAGTTGGTGCTAAGAGGGGCTTTTACTTGAAGAGAAGGGCAGCAGTTAGAAACATGCTCTCAGTTTATCTCCAAACCGACTGTTTCTCTGAAATAGATCCCAGTAGTTGCCACATATTTAAAAAAAAAAAAAAAGAAAAACACATTACTACTCTTCTGAATATGCCCATAGTAAAGCCTTAAGTTAATTTTGTTGACAGTTCCATAAATTAAAATGTGAATATAGCAAATTTTTCCTTCCATGGTTTTTCCCTGTCATTATCAAGGTAGTGGAGCACTGTTTCAAGCATGCAAGGAGTGTCTGAGCCTTTTATCTGTCACCCAATATTCCTGATCTTCTGTAGCAATGTCTTTGCTTAGTCTCTCTATTTTGTTGCACTCCATAATGAGAAAAATCTGGAACCTAATGAGGCAGCCTAAGTTCCCTTTTATAAATTACATCCAGAATCAGCAGTGCTGGGTTTGCTGGCAGCCTGCCTGACACAATGTCCTACTGCACAGACCTCTCCTTTCCCACTGAGATTACTCATATGGAAGAGTTTGTGTATCCCTGAGTGTGTCCAGGAGCATAAGCAGGTCTGTGCTCAAGGCCTTGGAATGGCAGTGTGGAAATCCAAACTCTGAGATTCAGATACATGTCCCTGAACATGCAAAGAAATCAATATCATAAATTGCAACAGCAAAGGCTTTCCTGTTTGTAAAACAGCAAAACTGTTCCCTCCTTTCTTGGCACGGATCAGACTCCTTCAGGAGTAGATGGAGGTCTGGTAATCACAGAAGTGATAGGGTTTTCCCAGGACATTTGTTCTTCCACTGTGAGGAATGTCGAATAAGATTTACTAATCAATAGGGAAACCACTATGAATTCCTAGTTACCCAGTCCACTAGGCTGTTTCCCCCTCTCTGCATCTCTGATTTATTTGAATCCTGATTTCCTAAGGAAATAAAATTTATGAGAACATCTTTACCTATCTTGCATTTTCAATCAGACATATTTGTGAATAAAGTTCTTAATCACATTAAATTCCTAATAACTAAACAAATACTTCTCCTGGAAAGCAAATATCTTTTTAATATGTCCATTGGAAAGGGTGAAAAATAAGAATCACTAAAATCCTTGCTGAAGCGAAAAAACCTACATGGAATAGTATGTAATTGATGCTTAGCTGCTTGAAAAAAAAAGCAGCTTTTGGAGTGTTTTCTGTTCCAGACATTAGAGAGTCCCCTCCTCAATGAAAACTACTTTCCTGTGTGAATTACCAGTTTTCAAGCACAAAGCAACAGAAAAAGATTTATTTTTTCCATCTAATACCTACTGGATCTTTAGTTAGGGTGACCTCACACATTCAGTTAAAAGTTAATCAACAAGAAGTCACTTGTCCAGTGGAAACCAGATGTAGTTAGCTCCACTGCTCATGGAACAATTTCTCTGCAGATCCTTGTAATTTGTTCCCCAGATGTGAGCTGTCCCCTCTAATCATTGTGCTCTTTCAAACAACTTGTTCACACACTCCCCAGACTTCAGGGCAACTCTTGTACAAAGCAAATCATCCTCAAGTTTGGAATAAATAGGGATTGAGCTGTTTCTTAAATTGCTATGTAGAAAAGGGCCTTAAATTGTAGCATTGCTTTCCAGTTGTTGTTGCTAGTCTAAGGCTGGTGTGGTGCTGTTAGAAGATTCTCATGTTACAGACAGAACCTGATGTGCAGGAAGTTCCATCTGAAGATGAGGAAGAAGTTTACTTTGGGGGTGGCCAAGCACTGGAACAGGTTGTCCAGAGATGTTGTAGAGTCTCCCTCCCTGGAGATACACCAAAATTGTCTGGACACAATCCTGTGCTGTGTGATTGAGATGGGCCTGCTTGAGCAGGCACATTGGTCTCTTGCAACCTTATCCATTTTGGGATATCTTTCAGCACTCCTTGGTTTTGCTACCTGTAGGGGAAACCTGTGCTATTTCAACACAAATGGAACTCTGCCTCCAGGATGTTTTGCAGTAGATTTTATTGTGCTTTTGTTTGTTGCCTCAGAGACTTTTATCTGTGTAGGTACTTAGCCAATGTAGTTAACTTTTCAGGTTTCTAAGCTCCCTGCTTAATTAAGTCTGGAATTCCAAGAGCTGTGGAAATTCCATTCCACCTAGAAATTCCTTGAGAGCTGAAACTTCAGCTCATTTTCACAGAAATTTCTGGTATAGTCTTTAAAATAGACAATACAATTGTTGCAAGACCATAATGCTTCTATAATTATCAGGCTTTTTCCTTTTCATAAGCTCTTTACATGTGGCTGTAGCATAAGCAAACAGACATGAATTCCACTGTGCTACTGCTGCCTTGAGAGGCTACCTGGAACAGAGGCTAGACAGTGTTAAAGGAATAAAGCAGGGATTTATTAAAAGGCCTTCAAAGGAGACACCTTGGGCAGTACAAGAGGCCAGCCATGGCCCCACCCAAAATGGATGAGGCGTCCTGAGTTTTCACACTTTTGTAAGTTTTTTCCATTTACATATTGCGGTTAATTGTCCAATTGCAGCTTTGGGTTATGAAGTCCCTAGATTGCTCTCCTCAATTCGCTGTTGTTTCTATTTTTGAGGCCTGAAGCTGCAGTGGTGTCCTTGGCTCCCAGGCTGGAAAAGGATTGTTTTGTCTAAGAAAACTGTGAGGAGAACTTGCTAACACTCCATATGAAGTTCAGAGTTACACACTAATGCAGTGCAGAATCTGGAAAATAGGAAAGCTAAAACTTAAGGCATCACTATCAGCAAGCTTTTAGCTAAGATGGTTCACTACCCTAAAACTAGATTTTGTGCTTAAGGATTGCTTTTGAGCTGCAAAGTTCCAGATCACAGCTGTTGGAATTTTGATGTGCATCTCTGTTAAAAATGTGCAAAACGTTTGGCATTGTCAGAACAGGAAGTCCAGCTGCCACAAAAACACTGGTTTCATGGGGCAGCACCTATATGCAACAGCACACCAAGGATTCCTAGAAGGAATCTGCTGCCCTCCTGATGTGTGAGGGTACTTGTTTTTGTGTGTATTTTCCATTAACCCTGAAATAAGTGTTCCTTGCTTTAGAAATCTTAAGGTGGAGGTTTGGTATTTTGGTCATGAAAGTTAAAACAATTACCTCATTCATAAGGCAGGAATTTTAATTGAGATCACCAAGGTTGAAAAACAAGTGACTTATTCACAGTAGAATTACATGTTTTTCCTAGCCTTTTCCTCTAAATATTTGATCATAGAAGGCCTTGTTTTAGACCAACTGCAGCAGAAGAAACCATTACTCTTAGATTTTATATTCTGTGAGTCACTGGAAGTTGGTAACACACAGCTATATTTATCTTGTCCTGTCATTTCAGATGTACCTTACCCCACTCTATGGAATCATTTCTTATAGATACTGGCAGCAGTCCTTGCCATCTCATACCTGATTTTTTTTTTTTAAGCTATACTTGTTTATTTTAGTCAGGTTGCTTCATACCCTGTTCAGAAATGAAATGTTTTCTCTGTGTATGGAATTTGACAGAAATGAAGAAAAATCTCATCCATTTGCCTCAGTTGTCCTTACCTCATATGAAGGAAAACATTCACAGCTGTCTCTAGTGTCCTGCAATGCAATAATTTTTCTCAGAGGTAGACTAATACCTGAAAACCTGCTGACAAGGCCACTTACCTTCTGCACTTGGCACTGTAATGTCTGGACACTGGGAGTACAAGGATGATCGCTTTAAGTTTCTATTAAGCCCATTACCCCTTTAAACAAAGTTTACTATTTCGGCTAACAGAAAAGGTACAAGGTTTTTTACTGACACTGAAATGAATAATTTGCAAAACACCCCAGGGAGCCATGCACAAAGATCTTAGTGAAAATCAACAACATTTGTACTCAGTAGAAAATTTTCTCCTTGGAAAATTACTGCAGACAAATATTAGGAATTACAGTCAAAGAAATCTTCAACATCAGATGACTTGATTTCTTTCTTGTTCATCACAGGGCTCATCTTTCTTTCATGTGAGTGTGGTGGACAGTGCTGTGCTGTTAAGGCACATGTCCAGTATAAAGCTGCCTTGAGCTGGGTTGAATTCCAATTGCTGCTCTAATAACCATTTTTAAGAAGGCAGCATGAAATTAATATGCTACAATCTGCACAAAAGGAAGATAAAGCAAATGTAAACTTAGATCAGATAATTAACATGCCTTTGTGCATAGTGCTTGTAACAAATCCCAAGGAAGGATTCCACGTTACTTTAAAGCAAGGAGGTTAAACATATAAATGTGATGAGGTTCCTCTTTCACTCTTTGAAATGACCTAGATGAAATGGAGATTTTTCTGTTTAAGGTCCAGAAAATGCAAATGATAGAGGATATAAAACATTTCAACCTCAAACCAATCATTCCAACTTTACAAACTGAAAAATATATGGATCTTTCCCATGGTTATCTAAACAGAAAGGTTTAGACACTTCTTTTAGAGATGGTAAATAGTACAATTAATTGTAATAGTACTGGAGCAGAATAAAACCTTCATGAACAGAGAAGAGCAGAAAATGTATTTTTGGGGGGATACCTAGGGGTGTGTTCCTTTTTTTTTTTTTTAATCTTTCTTGGTTTTTATTTTGTTTTGGGAAAAGACTTACTAAATTATACCACTGAGTCAGGTAATTTACCTGAATATCTGAATGTCAATCACTGCATGAATAGCAGCAAACACCTGGAATATGCAAGAGAAAAAGTCATTTTCTGAGTAGCCTGCCACAGAGAAAACAGTGATCCCAGTGCAGTTGCACAATCCATGGCTAATGCTGTAGTAGCATCTGCAGTATGTCACTGCAGTCTCACACAGCAACAGCAGGTGTTTGTGAAGGAAGAAGGCCTTTACAAGCCAAATTTTGTGAGATGAAGTCAGTAGTGGCTACACCCTAAGAAGGCTGGAATTAGACTTTAAGCACTCATTCAATTTTGCTAAATTGTAGTGCATAACTGTTATCCTGATGGTAAAAAATTTTATTCTTTCCTGTGTATCTAGGGTTTTATCCCATTACATGCTGACCTTGCTTATATAATTGACAAAAGGGTATTCCATTAAAAGTAAAAGCTTTTTTATTTCATTTTGTCCATATGGTTCAATTTTTAATGTCCATCCTCTTAGTGACCAAACATTTACCAGGTTCACTAACTTTGTGCAGATGACTGTATATTATGGCTCAGTTGTGCTGAGGTCAATCCACTGTTTTCCTATTTATGTACTTAAAGAAATAAACTTTCTTCTCCAAACTGGCTACTTTCTAAGATAATACACAGTATAAGCCACAACTTTCAGGCACTGGGACTAATGGTGCATTCTGCATATAGGTATGCATTTTGGATATATGTCTACATTCTCAAACCAAACCACATCAGGCTTTTCTCTGACCATTTTATTCTTATTTAGATATAAACTGAGGAGTGCATGATAGTCTATATTGCTAAGCTGAATTTAAATCCATTTTTAACTACTGTCTACACTGGAAATGTGTCAAACTCCTAAGCTGCACCACTAGCTGATGGTTTAGCTAGTTTGATAGTTAAAGAGAGGCAGATCTGGAACTACTGTTTCTGTCCTAGAGCTTTCAAACTAGGGAAAACTAAAATATCTAGTCAAAATTATAAATTGAAGTGTAAAACTGTGGGGTTTAGGTATGGCAGAAGAGCTACCAATTAAAATTGATTTTTGCAGTGGAAAGACAATGGATTAGATTCTCTAGATGCTTTATGCACAAAAAAAGGGGATAGATTGAATCTTCTGAGATATTCAGTGCTGTTCACCACTTCTCAGCTCTATGCTGTTAGGAGGCAGGCAAATCCTTCCAGCAGTGCAGTTAAAGCAGTTATGAAACTACTTGTAAGTGGGGTGTGCCATCAGCCTCAGCACTGGGGTATTTCATGTTTCCACTCTGTGCTCTCCACTCTGTTGCAGAGACTGAGAAGTATCTGTGGCTGTTTTATGGGTTCTGGTTTATGCAGTCCTGAAAAAAAGAACATTTATTAGCAAAAAATTAATTGAAAATCAATGGAGAGGAATAATTTTACTTCTTTTGTTTTTCTTTTTTTTTTGTGTGTTAATTTTGTGGTATTTTATATTTTAAAGAAACTAAACTAATTTATTTTAAAAATAAACTAAGAACAAACTCGGGCTTTTTGTGATAAGGGGAGCTTCTAGTCACACAGTACCTATCAGAATCATTGCAAGTTTTTTGCAATGTACTATGGAAAATAGTTGTGCAGTTGTGGGGTTTCTTGGTCACTTCAGTAAAGCAGAAGGCTTCTAGTATTTTTGAAGGCTTCTAGTATTTTTGAAGGCTTCTAGTATTTTTCATCCATGTTTCATCTTTGTTTAGTTAGAGAATATCTCTGTGTTGTCTGTGAAAAAGCATGATGGCACTGCAGTAGCTTCATTAAAGCCTTTATAGCCTATAGAAGTTTTGTGCTTGGATTTATTAAAGGAATGGAATATCACAGTGAGACAGAAGTTAAGGTTTCCCCTTTGGAAAATTCATCATGGGTTTTGGTGTGAACTAAATAAGTAAAAAGCATCAGAGATGAAATTTTGAGAAACAACAGGTTTCTGTACTTTGAAATTACTAGTTACAATACATACTATATTTTGCACAAGACCAAATATTTTTTTGGAAAAAATAATTCAACATTTCACATGACTTTTTCTTCCTTTAAGTATTTTGTTTTTACTGAAAACTTTCCTTCTGATTCCATTTCCCCATGTGTTCCTGGCAAAGCATTTCATATATGTATAAACTTTCCAATGCTTTCCTTTTTATGGCTTTGCTACTAACACACAAGAGTACTGTCACAAACTTGTATGTGTAAAGTGGAGATAGCATCTCATGGCATATTTATTAACTGGCTTTGAGAGACCTGTTAGGACATATTTTGGTAGAAAGAGGCATTTATATTCATAAATTAGGTTGCTGGTCTGTAGTTATATTTGTGTGGAAGGTACAACCTGCTTATCTGATCAGGTCTTAATTAAATCTTGGGAGCAGTAGATGCCTCACGAATTCATTTCATGAAATGAAAGAAATTTAATATAAATGCAGTACAATACATAAGTAAAAGACTAAATAATTGTACTAGAACTAATGGAACAGATCTTAAATTAGTTGCATGTAGTTTTTGTTTGGGATCCATCAGTTGACAAGGACTGTGGGTAAAGCTTTAGCTTGTGAATACCTGGCCCATGAAGGAAGTTAGGAACTAAAGCTGAATGTCTTTCAGGCAAATGAATTTTCTTTTATGTAAAAATGCCAAAAGGCAGTTTGTGGAAACTCAAACACTCCTCGTGTTCACAAAGGTTGCCCAGTTGTTTCTGCATCTAACAAAACCTTTCCAAAGTAAGGACCACAGAAGCTGAGGTGCCCTATTTGGTTTATTCAGGACCAGCAACCTTGAAAAGACTTGATACTTAGCTTGGGGAAACTGGCTGTCCTGAGATTTGCCCCAGGAGTGAAGGCAAGTGTAGAGCCTAAGCAAGTCACCCCAGAGCTGGGCACAGTCCTGCAAAATTTGTCTCGGAGGTTGTGGCAGAAACTGTGAGTTGTGTCCTGAGGAGGGAGCCCCCACAGCAGCCCCAGCAGGGTGGCCCCGCAGCAGCATCTGGTGGCACATCCAGCTGGAGCCCTGGCTCTGCCCTTCTGCCACTTCCTGCTGCGAAGCACGGCTGAAGAATTGGGTGAAAGCATGGGAATAGCTGTCCTGTGACTCCAGGGCTGCACTCCCAGCAGGTCTGTCCAGAATCCATCAGTTTTGAGAATTGTAAGGCTCACAGAAAATGAGTCAGTCAGTGCAGATGCAGGGTCCTGAGAAGTTATTTTCTGTGGAAAAAATGTGGGTTTGACAATGTCTTGCTGTCAACTCAAATTTGTCCAAACCTGAACTCTAGAGCAGGCATAGTTCCTGGGAATGGTAAAGTACTTTTTGACTAGTTTCCCTTACAGCTATAAGCATGATTTTTTTTAATTATTTTTTTCTGCATAATTTTTGCTGTCCTCCTTTGCTTTTCCACCTCAGCACGCTGTTTTTTTCCCCAGAACTGAAGTCTCTTTAGAACAGAGTCCCCTTTGACCAAGTATAGAGAGGAATATTTCCAGGAGTCAAAAACGAGTACGAGAATAAAACACCCTCAAGAGCTTCTTAACACACAGAGAATAAAACCCACATTTCTTTATAGGGATTTTTTTTTCTGGAGTTGTGCGTAGAAGATGGGCAAAGTCATTCATCTACCCTGTTATAGACTTGCCTTCCATGGGACCTCTCTCTTTTAGCCAGCTGAAGGTTTTGCACACATTCCTTTAATGTACACAGTTGGGGTGTGTCTAAATCCTGTGATGCACAGAAGGGGTTTAGTCCAGCGCCAGTTGATGGAATCCTTGCCACTGATTCCTAAGAAATCTAGGACAGTCCTTAGGTAGGCACAAATACGAGCTGTAATATTTTTAAGAGTGCCTTAGGTTGGTTATGGAGAGAAAGGGTAACATGACTTGTCACATGGAATGCTTTCCAATTCGTTGAGTTACTGGCCAGCTTCTGAAATTTCTCATGCTTAATCTAACAGGGAGTGTGCCTGAGCAAAGGAAGCTGTAAGCACCAAGAAAGGAGTGAAGGCAAGGTTTAAACACAGACAAGCTGCTTTTCAGTTACTAATGTGTTTTTCCTAATAAAATTATGTAGCTGCCAGCATTTCATATTTTTCTCACACAAGTACTACCCACATGAGGAGATGCGGAGATGCCCCATGTCCCTTCAGATAAACCATACACATTTGGTAGCAATTGAACTGGGGAGAGGGAGGGGTTTCTGTTGGCTTTTGCTGATATTGTCTGGTTTATATTAGGTTGGAATTTCTGAGATTGGGAATGTATTACTCTAACAAACAGTGGTTGCTATAGAAAATGTAGGATCCTCTGAGCTATCCTACATATACAAAATAGGCCTGAATTCTGACAGCTTCCTGGAACTGGAGTGTTGGGTCACTTGTATTGTTATACTTGTGATTTCATGTCTTGCATTTGTCACATTTACTCTTGCCATTGTAATAATTATGTGTGGTCTTCAGGAATCTGTGTGGGCTGTCACCAGCATGCCACTTTGTATTTTCCATCTTCAGTTCCATCTAGGACAAGATGATGCTTGGGAGCAGCCCGAATAGATTGACAAGAACAAACTGTGCCTGAACAATCTGCAGGCTTGCTTGGGATGAAATAAGTGGTTCTGTGGACTAGTAGAGAAGTGGATGTCTCCCTATCCTGACTTTAATAGAAGTGCCCTTGATAGAAGGGGGGAAAAAAAATCTGCACAGATGTGAAATCAGCATAACTGAATATTTGAAATCTAGTTTGTTCAGAAAATAATATGGAGAACCTCTGTAGTGTTAATCTGCAGTCTCTGTTATTGTCTGCAGTTCAGTTTTCCCCAACCTTTACTTGGATGTCAGATGGCAGAAAAGTCTTGCTGGGGGAAGGCAATGTGGCCACCCTGCTTCCAGTTCTTCCTGTGCCGTTGAGATTGCCCATAACTGTTTGGTGGTTTCAGCTTCCTGATATCAGACAACAATTGCCATCCTGTTCCCCAAAGATCAGCAGATTTGAGGGATTTGGCTTCAGCATCTTTCAAGTTCCATATCTCAACAGCTTGTACTGCATGCCAAGTGCATTCACAAATAAATTTGATAATATTGTCTTTTGAAGGAATCTGTGTCACTGAGCCAGCACATACTGACTGCACACACAGAAATGATCTGTATTTTCCTAGCTCTGTGATATAATGACAGAAGGGGTGGGGGGGAAAAACAGACATAAAAGTATAAAGAAACCAGAGAGCCTAGACTCAGGGCACTTGCTAATGATACTGTGCAGAAAAACTGAAAATATGTTAGTACAGATAGAGCCTGGGAGTATACAGCATTTGAATTTTGATCAGCTTTTCATACATGCAGCTCTCAAAGTAGCAAGCATATTTATGAGGCTCAGACTAGATTTACTGTCACAGACATTGTTTCATGGTGGTGTGGTTTAACCCCAGCTGGCAACTGAGGACCATGCAGCCACTTGCTCATGCACCAGGGTGGCAGGGAAGAGAATAGGAAAAAAAGTAAAACCTGTGGGTTGAGATAGAAACAATTTATTAATTTAAATAAAATAATCATAATGGAAATGGAGGGAACAAAACCAGAAATGAATAAAAGGAAAGAAAGACAGGCAACGCATAATGAAAGTGCTCATGACTCTCTGAGCAGTGTTCAACCCAACCCTGGGCAAAGACTGGCACCTCTCAAACAACTGTCTCAGTTTATACACTGGGTACGATGCTCTGTAGTATGGAATATCCCTTTGGCCAGTTCAGCTCCTCTGTCCTCGCTCTGCTGCCTCCCAGCTTCTGCAGTACCTCCTCACTGGCAAGGCAGGGGAAACTGGAAAGTCCTTCACTGAGGGTCAGTGCCAAGTAGTGCCAACAAAAAAAAAAAAAAAAAGGTATGTTATCAGCATTCTCCTGCTGAATCCAAAACATGACACTGTACCAGCTACTAGGAAGAAATTTAACTCTGTCCCAGCCAAACCCAGGACAGATTGGCACACACCATCCCTTCCCTACTGCTATGCACAATCAGCTTACTTATCCTCAAAGCAGGGCTCAGAGGCTCTAAGCCCAGCTTTTCCATGCTCTCTGCACCCAAAGGCAACTGAAACTGTGACTGAAAGGAGTAGGATGTTTGAAGTGGAGGTGGTGGTGCTGTGCTTCCACTAACATCTGGTCATTAATTTCAGCTTTGGGGACTTCCAAAATGTTGGCAAACACAGCTCCAGCTGGCCTGGGGCCTGTGGCTTCTCCATCAGCAGGTAAATAGGCCAGATGGTCTCTAATTTTACCACTGTTTCTAGAATGGATGATGAGCTTTGGTCCCTACAGGGCAATGTGCCTTCTAAATGCTGAATGCTTTTATCCACCTTTTGACCACATAGAAACAATGTAATTATTAGAAGAGTAGTAAAATTTTAAGTCTAAATGTGAAAGGCTGAGAAAAAGCAGCAATGATCACCTAGCTTTCCTCTTTCCATTTCAGAATGGCAAAGTCTAGAAATCTTTTTTGAACAGCTGCACTTCCATTTGTGTTTGCTATAAAACAAAACTGTTTCACTTGTAGGAAGAAACTGGGGAAAACTGTTTTGTCTTTGCCATTTCTGTTCCTTTCAGCAAACAACAACGGACAAAAAAATGTCAGACACAGAATCAAATGAAAAAATCCTCCAAATCTCATCAAGCCTTCTCCAGAGCTGTAGAGTTAAGATGTGCATTAGAAAGCTGAAGGAATCCAAATTTAAGGGCTTTATCTTCATACTTACTGGAGGGAGTTTTTGTCATAGCTGCATGCAGCATAAAAACTTGTAGCAGGGTGGGAGGATGAGATTTTGTAGAATCTGGAGCTGGAACCTAAGGCAATTTTCAGGCAGCGATTATGCAATTGTTGCGTAATATAGAGAGTGCTTGCATGAATAATCCTGTTAACATCAGAGTTTTGCAATCAAGCAATTGAACACTGCACTGTTTAAAATCATCTGCATTTATGATGGAAAAGTCAACAAAATCGCCAATTTAAGAATAGTGGTCTCATAAATATAGACTTTCTCAGTGGGGGTGGAGTGTAACAATGTCAGAGGAAAGAATAGAGGAAAGCATTTTCTCAGTTTACGTATAGCAGGAAGGATTGTGTTCAAGGGTTTCCCTTGAGAAATGGACAAGGCATAGACGATTATTATGGATTGTCATTAATTTATTTGTTATGCCTGAGAAGCACTTGGACCAGTAGGACTGACAAAATTGAAAGGAGAAGGGGGGAAATGCACCAGTCACGTGAACAATGAGCAGTTTTTTTATTTGTATCTAGCCAGTGCCAGAGCCAGCACAGGCGGCAGGCTCCGTTCCCGAGCACGGAGGGTTCCTTGCGCTAACGAGCAGGAGCTGCTGCCGCAGGTGCCGCCGCTCCGCTCCCCGCCCCGCAGCGGGGCCCGGCTCCTCTGCCGGGCTCTCCGGGCACCGCGGGCTGCCGGCAGCAGCAGCCCATGTACCGCATGTCAGCTCCGCGGCTGCAAAAGCCGCAGCAGCCCTGCAGGCTGTCTCTGCCTTCCCGGCGGGGAACACACACGCTGAGCCTGCGCTCATGCCAAGGGCGGGCCCGGCTGCGCTGCCCTGCAGAGCCGTGTGCCGCCTCCCGCAGCCCTGCCAGCACGGAGCAGCCCCTGCGCTAACACAGGCGGCACAGCGGCTGCCAGCAGCGCCGGGGAAAACAAGCCATTCAATAGCTGATAGATGAAGCTTAAGCTACATGCCAAAGCAGAAGTAAACCTCTGTTAGACTGCCTTTTTTGTTTGCTTGTTTTGAGTAGGTTCTTTTTTTCCAGAAGGTTTAAGGCTATGGAAAATTAGTGGGTCTATAGAGATGTGTCTCTAGGTATCGGGGACAAGGCAGGATGACAGCTGAAATTTACCTAGAGTTCACGTTGCCAGGAAGAATTTGAATGCTTAGGTGCTGATAGCTGAAGAGTGTGTACAGTCATCTGTGCAAAAAAACCTGAGAAAATCTGTAGCTGATGGAGGAAAGTAATCTGCTTTTATCTCATGCCACACCGTTTGAAAAAGCAAATCCAGTGCCCTAAATGCCAATAGCTGCAGAACACTGGAGCCTTTCAAAGCTAGTGTGCTCCTAGGTGGATTTATTCATTAGCTTTGACATGCCAGAAACCATTTTCAGACCAAAGAGAACTGGTGTAAGATAAATAATATTTTTATGGTTGTCCCTATGTGACAATCCATATCAGGAGGAAAACTGTGAGGCAGTCTTCCCTATTCTGGTTTCTCCTGTACTCTGTATAAAAATAGCCATCTAGTAGACTTCCATGCTTGTTGATTTCTTGGATATATGTAATACATTTGGATGTTGTAATAATCTTAAAGTTTTATTTCTATGGGAAAATACATCAGGAGAATGTACTGAAGGCATAGTTCATTCCTATTTGTTAGCCAGCATGCTATTCTGCTGCTTTCCAGAGTGCAAATAGTGTTCCCAAAGTGTTCTAGGAAATAAATTGCAAAGACCTACTAAAGGTATGCCCCTTTGCTTTAAAAAATGTGTTTTAGAGTATGGCAGTTTGCATTTCATTTTTGGGGAGATAATGAATAATTGGTATGAACAGGAAAATCTCCACTAACATCAGTGCAGCTGCATTCATTTAGATCAGTTGAGGATCTGAGGATCTGATTCACTGTATGACAAAATGTCTCAACTAATATAATTAGCTAAAGCTGCAATCAAAGCCCAGCAGGGATGTGGGTTGTTGCAGCAATGTGAAATAGAAAAAAAAAAAGAAGCAAAGCTGAAAGTTTCCAATATACCAATATATATGAACATGTTCAGCTACAACTGCTGTTCCATTTTCTTGTGTTTATGGGTGTGATAAGTTGGGGTACCAAGCCAGGATGAGAGGAGGCAGCTAGCTGAATTGGGAGAGTTTGCCTCATAATTATGAAAACTGCTTTTTCCTTTGCCTTCATTCAAGTATTGAGCAATGTAGATCTGCGGCTGCTGGCTGAGCAGCAGAGAGAGAGAGCCCTGAGTGCCAGGGCTTATATTGTCCATTTTCTTATTTACTCCTTGCAAGGCTCTGTGTTTGGCTCACCAGAGGCATGGGGCTGTATTCCTCTGTGCTTCAGTGTTCTTCATTCCCACACCTGCCTGCTCCGATCTCTGAGGCTGAGCTTGCTCTTACCCTGTGCCGCCTGCAGGGAATTAGGCTCAAGTGGCTGATGGTTTCTGTCCTCTCCAGCAGCACCAAGTGCAGTCACTTCAGTAATCACCAGAAATAAACACTTGCTGGAATAAACAAAATGTACAAACTATTAAGAAGTGCAAGCTTGACAAGGGCAAAAGTGTCCAACGTAGCCTTTGACTCAGTTTAATTAAGTGGACCTCTGCCTCCTATGGTCATTTTTTCCCAGGTTAGTGAAATATCCAGGGGTCTCAGCCTTTTTTTTGGCTTCTGGCCTAAGCAGGAAGACAGAAGAGAAGCATGAAATTCTTTATCACTGCCATTGTAAACAATTTGGGTATTTGCTGTGGAAATGCATTTCTGTGGGGAGTCAGGCTGTAATACCTTGTACCTTGTCAGCAGAAACACTTCAGTGCCACAGGCTCCCACTAACAGGACATTATATTTTTATACATCCAGTCCTTAAGAGAGAGTACAGTCCTTTTTGTTTTCAATGGTGTGGTGGGCATAAAGACAAAACCACCTCTGGCAATATGTGTACATAAAATACAAACCACCATTCCAAACAATGTGTTGCATCTTTGTGTCAGTGGACCCTCACCAAAACCTCATAGTATCATATCATGCTAATGCCAAAAGGGACGGGTGAAGAGATAAATAATGAATGACTGATTCTTTTCAGTGTTGTTCATTCTTGCTCTAGCAACAGAAAGGAGCTATGCAATAAGAGAAACCCCAGAACAGAGGAATGAAAAACCAGAACCCACAGTTCCATGAGGCAGGAGACAAATTCTACTGCCAGAGTGCGGGTCCTCCTCTCTTTTTTCAGGGTTCAGATTTCCTGATAATGGATAGAAATCCATAGTTAATGACAATAATAGTGCATAGGAAAAGCTACTTTGTTTAAGTTGAACTTTAGAAACTAGGAGACTGAAAATAAAAATATCAGAGCTAGGAATTTCAAGAAAGAGCATACCTTGAAATACCATCATAAAAAATTCCTTCTTGCAGTAAATTTCTGTCATAGGAGTTCTGGCTGGGAGAATAGTTTTAATTTCTCTGTAAGTCTGCAAGACGACTACATTATTAGTAGTGCTGTTTCTAACACTTTTTTTCCTTACTTATTCTCAGGTTTTCTTTGTTCAAAATGCCTTAATTCTTTAATACCCAGCCTTCATAGGAAATCAAATTTGCTAATTACTTCTCAGTTTTGCATTTATTACTATTTTTGAGGCTGGTTATTGATTTTTCAGGTATCATGTAGTTTAGGTAAAAATATTAATGGCTAATAGATCTGTGTAGAGCAAAAGGCAGCACAGAGGTAGTAAATGGTGGTGTATATTGCTCAGAACTAGCTCTAATATGTTCACTAGGCTATTAAGAAAGAGAATCTGACACATTGGGAATTACAGGGTTACTGTTAGTTCTGTGTTCACACTGCAGTGCTTTAGAACTGTGTGGCTGTTTTCTATTCATCAGTTACTTGCAGCCTGGGTGGAACTGGAGTTTCTGCTTCTTACTTGCTCAAAAGAATGTGAATTTGGTCAGATTTTTGTAAAATTAAGCAGTAGTTGTTGCAATTGCTGCTGTCTGCTAACATCAGCTGATGGGAAGTTTTTCAGATCAGGTTTTTCGTTTCATAATTGTACTAGCAACTTAGTGACTGTAAAAAAATCATCTGAATAAACTGCACTGAATTGCAGTTGATAATTTAGTAAAAATTAATTCCTTATGGCAAGTTGTGTAAAGTATGGATTGTTTATAATATTTTTTTTAAGAAATCAAATAGTTTTAGTTCTTTACAGTGTCTCACTCCATAAAAGATGTTTCTATTTTCCTCAAACTGCAGGTAGTGACACTTAAATACCTATGTAATGATAGTTTTATTTTTTAAGAGCCTGAACAATATGCTTGTAGAACAAACTTTTGTACATGTGTGTCAGATTTTCTGGTTTGTTTTAAAGCATTTTGGTAAGCAAATACCTCACTTCCTGTCTGCAAGCTCATCAGAGCACACTCTTGTGCATGTACAGAAAAACAGGACTGCTTGTGTTAGAGACAAATCGAGCATATGCATTTTTCTACCAAATATCTGAAGATTAGACCACTTAAAAATATTTTTTTTAGATTTCCAAATTAAAGGGGAAAAAGGATTGCAAATTATTGAAATACCTTATATGGATTGTTCATCAACTATCTGTTGGTCTGCCTAGGATTTTATCTTTGCAGCTATTAACTTGGATTTGAGAAAAGGCTAAATCTTATGTTTGGATGTTGAAACATTTTGAGGTGTTAGCCAACAAAGAGCAGCAAAGAAAAATGCTAATAAAAATAAAAGATGGCAAACCAAGGGAAAGTTTCCCAATCTAAGTTGTATTGTTGAAGTAACCAAGCTTTCTGCTTCAAAGAAAAGCAAACAGTCTCCAGTTGTGTCCCTCTGAGATGCAATCCACTATTGAGAAATTTTTACATTCCAGACATACTTCTGGGTCTAAGTCTGAAAACATCTGCAAAGAACAGATGTCTTTAGGTGACTATACCTGTATTATAGGTCAGGGAATTTAGAAACTTTTTGAAAGAAAATAGTTGTCTTGAGACACTCATATGGTCTTCAGTGCAAGCATCTGTCTTGGAAGTCCCAGCGGATTTTGAGTTCTCTATCAACACATTAAGAATAGGATTGAGAAATGCTATAGTATGATTCATATCACTATTGACTACAGAAAATTGAAGAGATAAAGCCTCACTGAGGTTTGAGTACTCCTTTCCTGGTTTACCTTTGCACAGTACTTGCCCCAGAAACAGAGATCACTGAACATTTGAGATTGGCAGGGACTTTCTGAGATCCAGTTTTGGTCCAGCCCCCCAGTTCAAGCAGGGTCACCTAATCACAGCAGGGACTGTGACCAGTCAGGTTTTGAGTATCTCCAGGGATGAAGACTCTGCAACCTCTCTAGACAACCTATTCTATACTCAAGTTGTGATTTTGGGTTTTTCATTGAGATGGAAATTCATGTCTCAAGTTTTGCCCATTGCCTCTTCTTGTGCCTGTGAGCACCACTGAGAGTTGACTATCAGTCATTGACTATCAGCTCACATTATGCAAAAATAACAGTTTGCCTCATTGGAAATGTATTTTCCATTGCAACTCCAATAGCTATGAACTGGCTCAAGAAAGACAGGCAACAAGATCAGTTTTCCTGGTGATCAGTTTTCCCTGCTGACATTTGGTGAACCAGACATTGCAGAAAAATATATAAATCTAAAGCAGGAAATCTGTCATTTTAAGACTAACTGTATTTGTGTAGAACCCAAAGTGTTTTCCAGATAAAATGAGGTAATGCAAAACTGTGGTCATGCCCAAAGCCAAGGAGCAGCTGACTAGAGCTGCGAACAGATTTTGCATTAGACCTCCAACCCAAACAAGCCCAGGATCAAGGGCTGGTGTGTTTAGTGTAGTTTCAGCAATCCTAGTGGAAACATTGCAGACGTGAGCCTGCACTTAGGTACTTCAGTTGGTGTTTTTTGCCCTTTCCCTTTGGCCAGGTTAGGATTTTCTTCAAGCAATGTGAATCTGCCTGAGCCTACAAGGTCTCTGCAGGAGTTTTAAACAAATTCCACACTCCACCATGAATCTTGAACTCTTCATACTCTGGTTGGAATTCTGTGATGGAATACTGAAAGCCAGAGACAGAAAAATCATAGCGCTGATTGATGACTAACACTGAAATCAAGTTAAAGGCAAGCTCTTACCTTGAAAAAGAGATTTTTATGGGAAGACATTTCTTCTCAACAAGATTGAGCATTTGGGTCATGTCTGTGCTTGCTTTGCGGTGCTGAGCAGGCCCATGTGATGGCAGAATGACAAAAGGGCAAGAGCTTCCCAGCTCTGGAAACCACTTTTACTATTTCATGATGGAGATATTCCCTCATAAAGAGGGTGTATCCATGTCTTCTTAAACACAGTCAAACTTTCTGCATTTCTGAGGGAAAGATGAGTGAGAGAACTATTGCATTTCAACGGCTTTTCTAGGAGTCACTATTTTGGGCTGTCTTCTCTCTTCTTAAAACCCAAGCTGTGTGATCAGAATCCTGTGCAGAAACTTGCATGCCAGATGAGCTGTGTCTGTAGCGTGCTGGCAGCTGTGTGAAGCTGGCAGTGCTGATCCAGGAGTGTGGAAAGGGCAGTGCAGCGCGCGCAGGTGAGGCGCTGCTTGGAGCCAGCTCACCTGCACGAGCAGCCCGAGGCTGGGCCACAGCAGGGCAGGCAGGGCTCGTTGGTCCCTGCAGGACACAGGAAGGGCTTCCTCAGGCAGCTGCCTGCAAAGTCTCCAGGATGTGTGTACTGGAAAGCTCACTTGGAAGAGAGCAGCAGGGTATATTTGTATTAGAAAGTTCAGATTTGATACGATCAAGCTACCAAACAAAAATTGAATTGTGGTAAATAATAGTGTATAGAACATTGAGAAACAGAGCAAGAAGAAAATAGCCAAATGCCTATGTGAACTCTGAGATGAATTTCCACTAGAATAATAATTTTAAAGGCATCTATTCTCCTTACAATCATAAGTTAATCACATAATATATTTATGAAAGACATTATGAACATGGAAAATAGCTTTAGTTTTGCAGACTGTCAAACAAACTGATAAACCATGCCACTAAGTTCATGAAGCCTGTCTTACTTAAAATGCTGTTTCATTGACATATGGCTACTCACTGTTACCTTCACCTAAAAACTTCAGTTCTGCATGTATAATCACCTATTATTTATTAAGCAGTACAACTGCTTGCAGATTCTGGTAGGCACGATGAGAGACTATTTACTGTACTATGTCATTGTGAACAATAGTTGAAGAACTGCTAGTGCAGCTATTTATCAAACAGCATTAAATGTAAAAATTTTGAGACCAGAGGAAAGATAATATTTATGTTTGTTTAGGTTTGTTACCATAGTACTAAGATTAGTTACCATGGGAATGGAAACAGATTGGTAAATTACTATTACCCACTAGTATGAGTACTATAGGGGTTTTGTTTTTAAAGCCACTAACCTCAGCTTCATTGATTTGCTCTGAACCTTTTTTCCTTGTTTTACTTCCTCCTCAATGTTGAAAAGGAGACAGGAAAAAATCCCTGGTGGAATCCCTGGAATCTATTATTTGAAGTTGTATCTGGATGAAAAGACAGAAGGTGACTATAAAATAAAAAGGAAAAAGGCTCACAGTGATTGATCCAGGCAAAAGAAAATAGAAATTTACACCAAGTAACTTTCACCATCTAGGTTGTTCAGGGTGAGGGGTGTGGCTGACATATTCCTTAAGGACAGGGCCTTCCTGCTCCTTTGTCGTCTCACATGTGCCCACAGACATGTTCAATAGGGTAAGTTCTGTTCTAAGCCAGTTTTCCATCTGCAGACTGCCTGTCCTGCACTTAGTGCAGAATTGCAGTGGGATTGTGACAATTCAGGTTTCAGAGAGGGATGACCACAAATGCTACAGATGCACTATAAAATGTAAACATGTCAAGCACAATGAAATTCAGGACATTAACAAAATTAAAAATATGAGGCCTGATAAATGTGCATTGTACTGTCTTCTTCATTGTTACAAGGTACAAAAGAAAATATTATTTATTATTTATTTTGCTTCCCAGTGGTTCCAAATAAATCAGTTACTTAACTGATTTCAAGCCTATTTAAAGGTGACCAGGGTGAGAAATGGTCTTCTAAACTTTTAGCTTTTGAAAGCCTGTGACTGTCTGAAAATCTGAACAAGTTTTATTCGACAGTATGCACCCAAACTACCCAAGTAATTCTGGGAGGGAATGTCTTCTAACAGGCTCAAAGGAGGGAGAAAAGAGAGGATTTCATAATTACATTATAGACTATTTATATTACTACTCATGAAGGTATAGGATGTTGCTTTTATGAGTTTTACTACAGTCCAGGGCCATGAACGTCCAGCTGGGAACAGTCATAACCAGATTAAATTGTGTTCAACTGTGTTTGGTAATTGGTTGTGGGGTTTTTGGTTTGTTTGTTTGTTTTCTCTAGATGTTTTCTAATTCTTTGGTACAAACTTCAAACCTTTTTGTTAGTGCTCCACATAGGTTTGCAGAGCTGCCAGCTTTAGAGACCTTTATCAACAGCCAGTGGTACTTAAACTAAAACAATGCCCTCCAGAAAGGCTCCTCCAGCACTGCCAGCACCCCCAGGTCTTGCTTTACAGTAGGGGCTCACTTCTCATGCGGGGCTGGCTGCTAATTGCACACGTGCTGTGCCTAATCCTGGGGACAGGAAACAAATCTAGTGCTGAGAATCAGGCCCACGTTCTTTACTGCCTCAACCAGAGAGACAAAAACTCAAACACATGTTGTAATCTAAGCCTAAATTCTCTAATATCACGTAAAAGTCAAGTTTGAAAATTCATTATTTGAGAATGAATGTGATTTTTTTTTTTACTTTTTATTTTTTAAGCATCTAGGTCTAATTTGGGATTTTTGACTGCATCAGTTTAACCATGTATTGAAATTTTGTTAATAAGCCATCATGGTTTTCCCAAGACACATTCAGTAATAAAACTGTTAATTTTTTTCTGCTTAAAATGTGCTTATTGAAGAAAGTTAATTGCTGCTTCACAGTTTTTATCTTTTCAAAGTAGAATTATGGGTCTGCATGATATCAAACAAAACTGAGCAAACATCAGAGCTTGTGCTGCAATGAAAGCAATCCTGGGGAGAGCACCATTCCAATCCTTGTGCTTGATTCCAGTGGTCTCCAGCAGTGTTTGGGAGGGTTACCTGGTGACCAGCTGCACAAACACTGTACCTGGCCCTTCCCAGAAAACTCGGCCTTTGCAAAGCCTTCTGTGTAAATAAACATCACAAATAAATACCAGAGCAGGACTATCCCAATTAAACAGCTGTAAAAATAAAAAATAAAAATTAAAAAGGTTTGCCTTACGACCAAGCTGTGAAACCACAAAGAAAGCATCTGCAAGCAGCAGTTAGAACAAATAATACTTTCCATTTAGCTGTACAGGCAGAGTCACTTGCAGGCCAGTCTCTAGGATGCCAGTTTATACATTTAATAGCTACTGGCAAAAAAAGTAAAGTCAAGCTATCTTTTGGGCCCACTTATAAACAGACTATCTAAAACATCATTGAGAATATTTATCTTTGTGGTAAGAAGCCTAATTAATTAGTTTAGAACCATAACCGATTGTAAGGTGAAACCATGATATATATTCCTGTTTTAATTCCAAGCATTACATCCTACTAGAGGCAGGGTTGTCTTTTTAATTAATGCAGTGAGTGTACAAATAACATGCTAGAGGTGAATTTTATGTAGCTCCATGTCTTGTTGTTGTCTGACTAGCCTTAGGTCTGGCAGTACACTTTGAGAGATCTTGCCAATGAACTTTAAGGTCTATTGACCTCTGTTTTATAGTCTGCCTCTCTACCCGATACTTCCTCTTCCTTTCAGCAGAAGGAATTTAGTGCTTGTACTTTAACTCTTTAATGGGAAGTTCAGGGCCTTAGCTGAAAGTGCTGGCTTGAGGCAGGCTAATGCTGAGGAGCTGCTGAGTTTTGCAGTGGCACTTGTGCAGGCACATGTTCTGCTTTCTTTCCTCCTGCTGCAGCCCTGCCTGGAAAATGTCGTGAAAATGCAGTGAGCATTTTCAGCAATTCCAAACAACTGGAGCCAGCTGCAAGGTTCCTCTGCCCCTCCCTCTGCCATCACCCAGAGCCAGCCCAGTTGACTGGCATCTCAGGAGAAACTTCTGCACAGTGGGAGGAATTAATTAAAACTTTGTCCACTCAACTTTGATTCTTCAGTTTTTTCAGAAGTATAAAGCAGCAAAAAGCCTCTTTCCTTCAGTTAGTCATTCTGCTGGAAGTGGGTGTCGACAGTGGGAGGCAGAACCCAAAAGCCAGCCCCAAAACTGCCCTATGCTAGGGCATTCATTGGGGTTATGTTCCTCTCTAACCTGTCAGCTCTTTACTCTTCCTTTGCCCTTCCTTTACCTTTCCTTTCTGCTGCAAACCCTTGGTGGTAAGAAAGCAAGCTGTTGCCTACAGTTTTAAGTGATCTTATCCCAGTGGTTCCGTGTCAAGTGCATGGCACAGTTCACAGTCATATTATTATTCATATTATTTCTCATTAGTTCTATATTCTACTACCTTTTTCCAGTGAATGACACATTTCTTAATTCTTCAGGCTGGACAGTGTCATCCACTTAAAACAGAGTGGCTGATTTCTTGAAATCTAAACTTGAAAATCATTCTCCCTGGCACCTGGTGTCCTGAGGCCCTTCCTTGCTGCGTCCATGCAATAGCAGCATTTGTCTGCCCCAGGCTTTGCGTGAGCTCTATTGCCCATGGAGGTGGTGATCTGAGGATGGCTTTTTTCCACTTACACTGCAGAAGTACAAATTGATTTCAGCCTGCTGGATGTTTTAGCATACCATGTATTTTCTCATTTAGAGACCAGTAAGTGACTGTAAGTTTCCTTTGCTAACTGCAAAGGTGTACTTGAGATGAGGCTGTGAGGTAATTTTGAATTGCTACCATTTCAAGATTATTTGGGCATTCCTGCAGTAAAATCATCATGAGATGAAGGGTTTTGGAGGGGGTCAGACACAGACTCTGCAGAATCTCTCTGGGGGCACGGTTCCTCCCAAGGGAAATGGGGTCAATGCATGGAAGGAAGTGCATCTCTCCCTGCTTGTACTGCATCTGGAGGGAATTTGTCTAGAAGGCTAACCTTCCACCCAGCAATGGATTTGAGGAACAGCCCAGGTCTCCTGAGCAAAAGCAAATGAAACAACATAGACTCAGCTTCTGGGCAGGTGCTATCTTGTTGTCTCTAGTGTGTCCCATGTATGTACACACACCCACACACAAACACACATCTCTGGCACCTAAAATATTTGAAAAAATGTGCCACACCTACCACTGAACTTTGGTGGTTCTTCTTCAACACCTTGGGCCAGCTGGCCCCCACAACGCCTGGACCAGCTCCTGCAGTCCAGAGCAGTGACAGGGCTGTGGGGTTCAGACCCTGAGTCCCTCCCTTGCTCTGCTTAGTCATAGATGAGGACACTGCAAAAGATAAACACAGAGGTTTGTCCTGTGCAGGAACAATAAGAAATAAAGGTCACATCAATCTATCTCAACCTCATAAAAACTTTTTTTTTAGGAGGTCAGAATACAAAATGCAAGTATCTTTAAAACAGTAAAAGATTTGTTGTAACTGAATTGCAAAAGAAGGAAACTTGAAAACTCATTCTTTTTGAACTTTCATTTAAAATTGCCTGTATTTTGAGGTGTTATCTTCTCTGATCCTTTTGACACATTATTGCATCATTTTCCTGCTTTTAAAGTCTTGTAGAAATATGAGGACAGGCTACAAGGTCATCCCATGAAAACTGGGGATTTACTTATTCCAGCCTTGCTCACTTCCAGGAACAGATCTCAAAGTCGTGGAATATATTTGGTAAATCTCTCCAAAATAATTCCTCTAGGATCTACCTGGGAATCGTATTTGTGAATAATTCCACAACAGCTGAACTTATCTGGCAGCAACACCCTAAAAACATGGAGATCCTCCTATTAGTGGCATAAACATCGTAAAAATGCAGAGGTCCTCCAGTTAGTTCCATAAATGACCACTGTTCAGAAGTTTGGACAAAATTCTTTCTTTTCTTAAGAAAACAGTTTCTTAAAAAATATTCAACAGACCATTCCAAAGATTTTCTTTTGAGATTACTAAGGAAATTATTATGATTTGTCCAGAAAAAGACAAATCTGCATGCTTCCGAAGGTTCAGTTTTATGAAGAAAACTGGATATCTTCCCTGCCCAGATCTGGAGCTAGTGTAGAGGATAAGGTATCAAAAAAGGCTGGATACTCCTTTTAATGCAGGGAAGAAAAATCAGATTAAGAACTGTAACACATATGAGCAACCACTTATTTGGGGCAGCATCACGATCACATCAGCCAAGTGCTATTGGGAACTTTGCATAACAATATAGACTAATGCTGGCATGGCCAAATACTTGAATGGAGTAGCTTCAAAAGTGCTTTTCTAAAGGCTGGCAACAGAAAATTGAAGATCACCGTGTTTGATTTAGCTTTTCATTGTGACAGTTGGTAGCTTTTTAACAGATTTTAAAATAAACTGTATTCCATCATTTTGCAATATACATTTTATATCTCTTCTAGCTCCTGAAGATAACATAAAACGTCTTCTTTAAGGAGCAATTGGGTCTATGAAGAGTCCTGTGAAAAGATAGCATTTTCCACAGAAATTGCCTCATGCTATTCACAATGTATTAAACATGTAAAGTATAAAGACCCATAAAAACAGTCTGAAGAAGAAAGCCACATTACTCCTGATTTAGGCTAGGATTATATATGAAATTCTTGGACCTCTTAGAACTACTCTGAGACACATCTTGGTTAATCTGGTGTGAAGTATAAGATTTTCTTAATACAGGTAATAGTATTCCAAGATAGATGCCACTTTATATGTAAGAATGTGCTACACAGGATTTTGGATTCCCTCAAGATCTCTCTATTAACAGGTACATAAAAATTGCATATGAAGTGGCATTATAAATATTGTGCACAGCCTTGCTTAAGAAAAATAAGTTGTCGTATTTGCTAGTGAAATTTGATGTGCTGTCTAATAAATAAGCAATTGGGAATAACTTGCTGGGTTTTTTCCTTATATAATTATACCTAATTCCTGGTAGTGCAGTGACACATCTCAAGGAAATCAAGTTATGTTGATAGAGCAATAAAAAAATAATAGTAAAAAATTATGACTACACTTAAAGTTTTACTTGTGATAATAGGCAATTGTACAAGAATAAACATTCCAGCTTCTGTTCAATAATTAACTACGAAGAACAACAAATATATTTTTCTGTAGTACTAAACCTGGACTGCTCAAGAATTTACATTATAAACTAATTGCATGGATCAGACTTTTTATTTGACTCATATATATGGGTAGCATGTCTTGAAAACTTGTTAGCACTTGGAAACTTTTGTCTCAATCCATTACAAAACCATATCTGCTACTAATCAGAAGCAGGAAGGTATTTCTGTGTGTCCTGAGTGTTGGCTGGTAGAGTAACGTAATTGGCTTATGCACTCTGAGCTGAAAGATACTGTGCTAGAATATCAGCGTTCAGGAAAAAGTTATTAGATGTTGGTCTGACATTAGCACCGTGGGAATGTCTGGAAAACAATTTTAAGAAATCTGGGAAGGGAGTATAAACCAAGACTAACTCTAATCCAAGAAAAAAAGTAATGGAAATCTGTCTCTTTTTTCGTAAGGATTCCAGTCAGTCAGCTATTTCCTAAAGAAATATTTCTTTACACAGAACTTGCTCTTAGACATCATTAGAAGAGCAGGGGGAAATCTCTCATTTCCTGTGCTCAGGCCTATTAATACACATGGTCTTCATTAAGCACTATCAGTTGTTGCTGAGCACGTGTGCCTTTGTCCTATCAGCTATTCTATGTGGGAATCCTGTGTGGGTCTGAGCCCAAAAACAGAGCTGTGGTTGCTTTACTCCTCTGAGCAGGTCCACTGCATTCACTGGGATTGCTCTCTTGAGTACAATTTCCAATGAGTTCATCCTGACATGACTGAGTGCTTTATCTACGTTAGCCTAGTAGACCTTAAACCTTAAGTCTTTTTTTTTTTTTGTTTCCCAGCATCAGTAAATACCCAGGCTACAGACCCAGAGTATCAGGCTTGGTTAATATCTCTATGTGGAGCGGGGGTTTTACCCCTCCTCCTTCTCCTACTGAGCACAATGTCCCTGCCCACTCCCCAAAAGTCCATAAATACAGTATGAAATAAAGACCTTTTCAGAGTTGGAAGCAATTTTAGTCTACAAATCAATCCAAAACCTATGTTTTTGTTACATTCCTGAAATGCTCAGTAAGAGACTCTGATTTGGAGGAGATGCAGAGTGAAATAAAGAACAGCTTTGGCTCAAGCTCCAGGCAGGGAGATTATTACTGATCCCTATGGACGTGGACTACTTGCAAAAACTCTGAATGATTTTCCAACTCTTTCTCTTGCTACTGTTGTATGAAAAATACACATAAGCAAATGTTGTACCACAGAGTGTTTTGGGATATGTGAGGTTTTTTAATTCAAAATTGATTAAGTTTTAAGGGATAGTCACAAGGTCTGTGGGCACAACATATTGATAAGAACAGGGTGAAAAGTTGCTTTTTTTCCCCATCTTCTTTTTTCAGCTTGCCTAATTTATCCATAACATTGGCTGTAATTTATATTTTAAGTGTAGTATAGCCAGGGAAGAAATTAGACGTCAAATTGGAAGGATTTTCCTTCTCAACTATTTTTATTATGGAAACTCCTTGATGGAAATGAAAGGATTACTTTTTTTTCTCCATTCTAACTATGACCTGAGAAGAGGATTCGTTGTTTTGCACCAAAGATAGTAAAAACAATAGTGCAGACAAATCATCACTGGAAAGGTAGTGAGTGGTGTAATAAAAGAGTAAAAGCAGGGCAACCTTTCATCACCACTGCAGTTCTGCTGCCAGAGCTTGATAGTGTTTTTCATTCCATTCTACTGACAAATCAATGGCTGCAGAGAGTGGAAGATATAAAATTAAAATATTTGCTATTTTCCAGAGAAATTAAATGCAGTTGCTGAAAAAATGAGAATCACACAGCCTCTGATTGATTTCAGTCCACTGTATAGACAGCTATGGCCTCAGGCCATGCGCAGAAGGAAACCTTTTAGGCTCATACATAGATATATACATATGTATGTGCGTGTGTGTGTGTACAATGTGGGACAGAAAAATTTGAACCTCCTGTGGAGTGAAAAGGTTGGTGGTTATAAATATGAAATTTTAATAGGAAGTGTAACAAAACTATAAATTATTTCAACATATTGGACATTTTCTAAAGTTAAGAAAAGACTGCTTTTTTTCTAAAAAGCAGACCTTGCTCACATTGGAAAGAAGACTGGTTAGCAGGGGACAAGTTTTGTAGGCTAGACACAATCTCCACTGAACTCAGTAGGAACTTAATTGGTTTTGCATTGAAAGCTACAGAGCACACCTCACTGATTTTTTTCAAATTCATCTGGTTTTAGCATTAACCAGTTTGAGTACCAAAGTAGGGTTTTTTCCCCAAAAGAATGCAATATAAAAATACAAAGTTTTTAATTGAAATAGTCTTGAAGCCTATTTAGAAATTATTTTAAGTACAGATCTCACTGGTTTTACTGGCTATGTGAGGAGCAGAAGGGAATGAATGAGGAGCCATGGAAAGCCCTGGCCCTGCAAGGGACTGGGGACACCAGGAGCCTCTGCCTGGCTGCTCCCTGTGCAGCCCAGAGACCCCACTGTGCCAGCCAGGGTGTGCAGGGAAGGTGGGAGCTGCTGCACTGGCGTGTTCCAGCCCCATCAAAGGCATTCCAAAATGTGTGGCAAGGCTCTGCAGGCCTGGCCATCCTCTGGGGTACAAGATCCTGCTGGGTTACTCTTGATTAAGACGATTATTTTAGCATGTGTTCTAATGGAACTTAAGGTTCTAAAAGAATACTTTGGGCAGTGTAATAGTATGGGAACAGCACAATGCTCTTTATTTGAATTAAAGGATAAAGGAATTGATTAGAGGTAACAGGAACATGTGGGCTGGAAATAGTAAGTGGAAATATTGGAAATAGGATTTTTTAATTTTCTTTAACTTCCATTATTTTAGATATTTAATCAATTTTGTTGCTCTGGCAATGAGGAAGCTACAGTCCCTACTCATATGAAATCTATTTGCTTTTTACTTGCATATTTAGAGAGTGGTTACTAGCTCTCTCTCAAATTATCAAATGAATTATCTGTTTGGATTTTTTGACTGACTCCATTCAACACATAAAATGGGAAACAGTTTCTATAAAAGAGGACACTCCATACCCAAAAAAGGAGCTAGTTTATTTTGTTTAAGGTTTTTTGGCTCTACTGTGATAAGAAAGCAGCATTTCTCAGATGTTTCTTGTTAGTCTCAGTGCTAGCTATGTTCCAGATAAATGTGAACTTTCCAGAAAATGACAAAAGCAGTATCATGAATCTGAGGCTTCAGAAATAGATCCCCTATTGGGAATTAAAAAAAAAAAATAAAATTTAAAAAGCAGGGCTTGCACTTGCCAAAAAAGGCAAGTACTCAGAAAATTCTTTCAGAATCTATTAAACTTTTAGTATACTTTGTGGTGAAAAAAGTATGCTAAAAAGTATTTCCTTGTGTCTTTACTCAAGAAAAGGAAAATCTGACACTGGCTTCAAGATGAGAGACATTCCACCTTAATTTCACCTTCACTTTACTCCTTTGCCTAATTGCTGTGATGAACATAGGGCTGAAGTAGCTGAGGTGAGGACTAATAGTCTGTCTCAGGTCTCACTTGGATGCTTTTCAGTACTGAATTCCCATTCTCTGGCCAGTTGTCCCCAGCCAGAAGAGCACTTTGTGCAGCACATGTAGCATCCTGTGGCATCCTGGAGGGACCTGCCTTGTGCACATTTCATTGGAGAGGTCTCAAGGTCACTTGTTTAGGTGAGAAGCTGCTTGTCCAGGCAGAACCAAATAGAAGGGAATATATTCAAACAAAGAGCCTTATTTCTAAATTATGTTGACAGATTAATAACATGCTGGTGTAAGAATACCAACTACTCACAGTGCCTTGGATGCAGGGTAATTGTTCATCCCCTGGCTCAAGGCTATCAATATATAGACAAAGTAATATCCAAATGTATATCCATAATTTACCATGCGTATCCAAAATGTACCAAGAAGCATCACTCCAGTGAATTTTTCTATTTTTGATTGTCTTATTTCTCTGCATAAAGATGTTTACTAACTTAATGGAGGTTAGATCGCACTATCTTTTCCCCTCAAAACTGACACAGGCTAACAACCCTCTGTTATAAAATTCACTATTCACAAGGGATGCTATCGAAACAATAATTACAACTGAGTAAAAAATTATCTTTAAAAATAGACTTAATTTTCTAATTTTTTTAGGAGGAGGGGAGAACTTTTTAATTTTATTTCTTTTCAGGTATTTTTGGCAGACATCAAATCTTTCCATAAGACAGGCTGGATTTTTATAGTATTAGACTGAATGTGCAGGAAGGGAGTCAGCACTGAAATAAATCTACCTAAATGAGGCCACAAAGTGGTTTTACATCTAAACTCTAAAAGCATTATGTGTGCTTTTTTCTCAAGTTGTGATATCTTCACTGCACATAAAATATTTTCCTGTCCATACCAAAACACATCCAGAAACAGATTTCAGTGACACTCAGCTGGGGAATGCCCTGCACAGTTTTGGTCTAGATCTTGATGTGGAGTAAATTAGCCTGGCTTCATCAGCTTAAGTAAAGGTTCAGTAAATCAATAGCCATTTAAACCAGCTCAAGATCTGATGTGTATTCCTTTCTCTCCCCTTTTTTCTATAATCTCTTACTTGGAATCAGTAGAAATTACAACATAGATAAACAATACAGAAGCACTTTTAATAAAAACAATTGCATGTTTAGGATTGTGGATATTGGGAGAAAAGTTGAGTGGAACAATGCATACAAATCACTGAAGGATTTCTGGCATCTTCCAAGTCTCAGTCTCAAAGCATTTCAGTATTAGCCCTTGCACTTACCACCACAAGCTAAGCTACAGCTAAACTTTGAAGTCTTGATGTCTGACCTCCAAGAGGCTGTGGGAAGGGACAGATAACCAGATGAGGGCAGCAGAAAAAGACTGCATAGATTTGTTTTATTTGGAGTTTAGCTTTGAGTCAAAAACACATGGAATTAGAGGAGATTGGATATGCTGGAAAATGCAGGGATAGGGAGTTGTGTGGTATGCTGAGGATTTGGAAAATTAGTAATTATATACCTTGCCACATTTTTTTATTTTCCTCTCTTAGAAAACAGCATGAGAAGAGTCCATGTTTGTAAAACTGAAGGTGTTCTTTATTGAAGAAATCAACTGCATCCATCTTTCTGGGGCTTTCCACATACTCTGAATTCTTGGCAGAGACACTCCAGACTTCTTTTCCTTGAAAGATGAATTCCTCATTTATATTCCTTATGGGGTGTTTCTACATGTTCCTTGTTTTTTACCTTTTATCCCACCAACTTTGTAAGGGACATAGATCTCATTCCTTCACAAAATGAGTGAGTGAATTAAACTGCTTCTGCAGATCTAGTCCCATCATAGTTCAACTTTGCAGAAGCAGAGAAACATCTCAAGAGAAAAGTTGAGTCAAGGAAGAGGAAAGAAAAATAAGTTTTCAAAGAGCAAAAAATGCAAGCAAGCAGGATTTCTGCAAGCTAGAGGAAAGAGAAAGGAAAGATGATGAATAGGATCAGCCTTGGTTGAAGCAAAGAGGAAAGTTTTACATGAGAACTAGCCCAGTGGTCTGGAATGGGAAGGGGAGAAGGTGTTTTGCACATAAGTGGGAAAAAAGAGGGTGATATCAATAACCATTATTCATGGGAGTCCTATAAATGCAAAGAAATTATAGGCCAATATTAAAATGTGGGGTTTAAGTGATACAAGACTGGGAAGAATACGGAGAGATACTTCAAGATGAGTTTTGAAATCCAGGGACAATAAGTACACTGTGGATAAACTGGCAATACACTGAAGTACATTTACTCTACTCGGGAGTAAAACAGTGTGTGAAAGTTCTCAAGTCAGCCATTCCCTTAAGAGGGAGAGCTGGGAAGCTCAGGGCAGCTCAGTGGGCCTTTGGGCTGCTATGGAGCAGGAGCAGCTCAGGTTCCCTGCAGGCCTCTGAGTGTGTGGTTAGTTTGCACATTCCTTGTCTGCTCTGTGCCTTGCCCAACTCATTATTATGAGTTTATCTCTTTCAGGAGCAAGGCCTTCTTACAGAGCACAGACCATGTAAGAAAAAAGACAAGGCTTATCTGTGATCGAAAGCACACACATTTTTGCTAAGGCCCCTCTCTCCAGGCCCCTCAGACACTATAATTCTGTCAGCAGCCTAAGTCCCTGCCTATTGCAGATTGCACTTTAAATGAGTTTCAACAGTACCTGATGTTCCTTTCATTTAGACTTTTTTCCCCTCCCCCATCTGAAGGGATACATTCAAACAAAGAAGGCAAAAGTGCAAAGATTAAACTGAACTTAAACCAGACACCTTCTGCACTCAGATAGCTGTCCTTTGTTCAGAAGTCACTTACAGCCCTCCCCCTACACTGAGCTGTATTTTTCATTCTCAGCAAATCACAGGACCAGATGCTCCTTTTGACATGTGGAGACAAGTCACAGATTTGGAAGCTTTCTCAATTTGTGTTAGCTAATGTAACAGTTATTATAGCTACATTCTCAATATTGGAGAAACATGCTTCCCTGACTTGATTTGATTTCTTGTCAAAGTAGCTTACAGAAAACACAAGTAGCTATTACCTGGCTTACTCTCTGTTCTGTTAAGTTTATTTTAAAAGTGGCATGAAATTAATTTTTCCACTTTGGGTTATTTCTTTTTTATTAGTTTTCAGTGTGAAATGGTTGAATCTGACTTCTTTCTCTAAAACTGAGAATCTGGCAGTAGTGAATGTACAGCTGAGATGGAAAGTTGATGCACTGACAGTTCCAGAGGCCAGTGTTTGTGATCAGTACTGTAGTGCAGGTGCAGTTTCTGCAGCACATTGTACTCTCAGCCATGGGGGAGGGCCCCACTGTGTGCTGAACAAACAAGAAGTAAGAACAGACAGTGGCGAGGTAACCTTTGGTAGTAAGGGTCTGGTTTCAGCTCCATGTTTGGCCAGTGTGCAACTCAGCTGTCACAGAGTCAGCGCAGAGCTGATGAAGAGGTGCTGTTTGGGTGCTTTCAGTCAAGATATTCTCCTGAACAGGATAGTTCATGAACACCCAAATATCTGGATCTAGATAAAATTCAAATGAAATGCCCTGTGAGCATGTTTGCTTCTTCTGAATCTCTATGATTGTCGTTGTGGCAGGGAGCTTGTCGTAAAATATTTTTTTTTATATTTGGCTTCAGCATTATACTGTTACTTTGAGTAAAGTAAGAAAAGAGGATAATTTTATGTGTGTACCATAGCAGGGGTGAATTGTCAGTCATCTAAAAATCTGTTCACAAAGAATGATGCTTAGCACTGATATTAATAGTATTCTTTGATTTTGCAGTGCAAAATGTATGCTCATTCATATTTTAATCTGCATTAGAGGTCTTTTTGTAATATATATGTATATATTTTATCTATCTGTAATATACTTTATCAGCTGGATGTAGGTAAACACACAAATCTGTGTTATGCAGGTTGCTACATAGCACTAGGGGGTGTGAAAATGTGAGCAGGTTCCTCAGATTCTTTCAAATCTGTGTAGAACAAATAGGCTTTCATTTTTAAAGGCCAGGGCCAGATGTGGTAACTGTGTGGCACTTAATTTTTCTTCCTTGGAACGATGAAGGGCTGAGATGACCTTGTAACTTCAAGGAGTCTACAGCAGTGATTTCAAACCTGACACTTAGATCAATCAGTAAATCATTCCCCTTAGCTGAACTGACTCATTGCCTATTTGCCCACCATGAAAAAAGCAAAAAGCACAGTCCTTTTAATGTCCCTCTTGTGTTTGAAAGCCACTCCTGTGTAAGGCCTGTCCTAAACAATATACTATCCAGGCATAGAGCAGCAACCTTTCTAGTGAAGAAGCTGCAGGTAATTTCATAAATGATTCCAGAAGCAGCAGGTTTAATTAACCTACATCTCTTCCACTCAGTGAGCCAGCCCTGCCTACAGTATCTGCAGGTCTCCCCCACAAACCCAGTGCCCCATTTCCTCCCCCTCTCCCAAAGATGGTTACAATCTGCCCCCCTCCTCACCCCCCCCATTTCCTAAATCCCTGTCCGTGCCCCTCCTCCATCCCTTGTTCCTAAAAGCGCTCCCTATTGCGATGTCACGCGTTTTCTGCTTGGCTCCCTGCAGTTCTGTGCCACTCCCACCCTCTCCCTGCCCTCCCTCTATTTACATTGTGGCTCTGCTCTGCAAACCCGGAGCGCGGATATTTGTGCTGACTGGCGAGCTGTGCTGATCAGGCAGTCCACACAACATGCGGCTGCCCAGCTAGCTGCTGCCAAGTGAATAAAGAAAGCCTCCTTTCTCTCTGTCTTTTCCTCAGAGAAAGGAATAATACAGCCATTTTCTCTCCTCTACCAACGCCCCATTTTCATTAAGCTCCTAGGAGAGGAGATTTTTGAGACCTGTGTCCTGAAGGCATTGTCAGATGTGGCTGAAATTGGCTGGCATGTTCAAGATCATTAGGGTCAGGGCTGACAGACAGGCTGGTAGCATGATTTCATTATTCTTTTCCTTAGAAACCAGGCTGAAAAGGGGTTTGACAGTATAGTTGGTACTGGGTGGTGTAAGCAAATAAGTTATACCAACAAAAGTGCCTTTAATTTGATATTTGTTTTTTTGCAGTTAGACTTTTGCTAGTATTTCTTACATCTCTTTAAGGATCATGTCCTTGCTACCAGTAAAAATGCACTCCGGGCCAAATTTTAATTAGCAGATAAAATGCCTCCCCAGCAGTAACAGACCATGCTGTAAGGAACAAATAAGAGCAATGACTTCATTAGAAATTCTCTGACAGTAAACTTAGTTGTGTTAGTTGTTTCCAGTGCAGCCCAGCACAGAAAGCACCCAGTGTTCTTTGAAATTTCCTGTTTCCATAACACTGGTCAGGAAATGCTGAGTGTATGATATTTAGACTTCTGTACCAAGCACACTTGGTGACATTCCTCTGCTCATCAGGGGCAACGCACGCACCCTCAGCTGGGCGTGGGTGACAGAGGGGCATAGGAAAGAGCAGTGAAGAGCTGGCATTCATTGCAGAGGGGGAAAAAAGAGAATTGTGTGGGGTTAAAACTTTTACCTGCAGAAATGCAGACCGAGTGACTTCCTGAGCAACTTTAATCCCTGATCCAGCAACAATTTACTGTTTTCCCTTGGAAGTACTGTTCAACTCATTATACCTCAGTTATCCTTTCATGAAGCATTCACAGTCTTTACCCGCTTCACATGGATGTTGTGAAGTTTCCTAATTAATATGTGAATGTTTTTAAGTCAGAAAGTACCGTGTAACTGCAATGTATTCCTTTTCTTCCTTTCACATAAGCTATTTTGATCAGACTCTTCATCTGCACAGCCATCGGGAGATCTCATAGCAGACAACTGTGGAGGTAATTTTTTCTTTACTGAATTGAGCCCCTAGGAATTAGTGATTGACTGCTAATAGGTTTATCCCATTAAATATGGGGAGAAGGGAGGTTTTGCCTGAAGTGAAACAGACAAAGAAGGAAAATATCCAAAGAAAAGTGAGCTCTGTAGAATATAAGTGACCATCTTATGGTATGTGTTGGAAGTAGGTCTCAGGAATGGGAGAAGGTTTATAATATTTTATACGGTCTGAAGGTTTGCAGTGAACTTTGGGCTGCACATTGCCTGCTTACACTTCATGATTTAAGAAAGGAACCTCTGTAAGAACAAGCAATGAAATCTATCCTATTGCTAGTAGAGAAGTTTTGCAAAGTAAATGTTTATAAACCTTTCATATGAAGTTAATGATGCTTATTAAAACGTTAAAAGCAGTCATTCATGACGACTCCCATTTTTAAGAGCAATTTTATTATCACACTCTGCTCTCTGAATTAATGGGCAGCTTAGTTACTTATTTGGTTTACAGTAAATGTTGGCCAGATTATACAATTTAAATCATGAAATATTTGGAGGTTTTTGAAATTATAACAATTTATGAAGTCTGTAGTGTCTAAAATATCTGTAAAATTGCGATGTTAGGCCTTGAAATAATTTCTAATGCTGATATCCCTTTCTGTACTCCTAGGATTCCATCTTTTCTTAGAAAAGCTATATTTGTATAAAAAAAAGCTATATTTGTATAGCTTTTTTCTTCATCTGAAATATATCCACTTCTAGGTTTATCAAACTTGCTATTTTATGTCAAATCACAGAGGATTACATGACTGAAAGCAGGAACATGCCATTCAAAGCTTCATGAGTATGTGACCAAACACTTTATGCTTACATTTTCTGGTTACTTTGAAAAAACATCCCTAATTTTATTGTCTATGTAGTATAACTGTAATTCCACAGGAAGCACAGCTTTATTGATATCATTAGGCCCCACATATGGACCTAGATTTCAGCATATACTGTGTACAGTATAAGAAGAGATTTTTGAATCAGATATATAAAAAGTGAACAGATAATTTTTGGGAAACAAGTATTAAAAATGCTGGTAAACACTTCTGGCAGTGTTTCTTTGTCATGAATTTTGGTTTTACTTTGGGTTGGTTTTGAAAGGAAGAAGAGGGCATTTTTCTTTTCAATTTGCACAATGCAGTGTCAGTCCATCTTCCTTAATTTGCACAATGTAGCGTCAGTCTTTCCTGCCTTTCCTCCCCCTTCCACTCTACCTTCTAGAAATCTTTTTTGTACAAAACTGTCCACTTCTTACCTGTGCACACTTGTACTCTACTCATTGGGCGAAGAAATTCTGGCACTTTAACTGTCTTTTAATAAGGGACATTGTAACACTTAGAAACATTTTAACATTCAGACTAAACTTTCAGTTATCAAGGGTATATCTCCAGGACAAAAAGTATGAGGAGTTAAAATAATTTTCCTTTAAGCAGAAGTCCAGCAATTTCCATGGGGATTTTTTGCAAGTGGGAATGGGAATAGAAACTCTGTTCTTCAATTTTTAATGAAGTTTCTAGCTTGCTGGTAAAAAAGAGATTCCGTACAATTGCTGCATGACAAATTTTCCACATTTTCTACCTTCCGTGTTCAGTCAGTGAGTGTACTCCCTCTGGTTCAAGGTGGGGACAGGAGGACCACAGAGGAAAAAATTGGTTTCAAAGAGAGAAAAAAATGTGGTTGCAGTACAAAAACATGTCAAGGAATTCTAGGGCAAATGCATCAGCTGAAACTATTTTATTAGTAGCAGATAACTGGACTTGAAACTGGTAATGTTTTAAATTTTCTATTGTGCTCTTACTGCAGTGCAAAGCAACAACAATCTACAATTTTCTGTTCCACACCATCTACACCTGACTTCTAGTTTACCTTTCTTGTAACTGTGTCTCAGCCACAGACAAGTGGTGTTGTATCACTAAAATAGGAATTGAAGAGTAATTTTGCCTCATGAGTTGCTGCACCATGTCACACAAGTCACTAGTGTAAATATATATCATTATATAGGTATTAAACAATTTCATATTTCATATTTATTTACACTGTAAATTTCTACAGGACCAGAGAGAACCAGACAAGAAAATTGAAAGACACTCTTGTAATCACTAGTTTGTGAGGGACCAGTGTGTTCATTTTAGACTACCTAAGAAAGCAAACCAAAATAACCTCTGAGTAATCTGGCAAGTTTATGAGAGACTAGGAAAGAGTAAATATGGAATCTTCCTTTCAAAAATAAAAAAATGGAAAAGTGAAGATATGAGTGATATAGACCAATCAATCTCCACAAATATTCCAGAATTACCTACTTATAAGGAGCTATTTTCTTCTTGGAAGACAATAGTATTATTAAAATATAGGTGGATATATATGTGGGAAATAAATCATATCAAAGCAATACAATTCCCTTCTTTATCAGATTGTGATAAGTGATTCAGAGGAAAATGGTAGATAAGATATATCGTTCATAAAGAATCTGGTGTTGTCTAACATTGCTTTCTCAAGGGGTATTGGAAAAGGGCAGTCCTGATGTGATGACTGTAATGGGAATGCACAGCTTGTTAAAAGATTCTCTCAAATACTAGGAAATTTCAAGTGGATATCTAGAGGGACCAGTTCTACACTCAGCTCTTATATTATTTTCACTGGTATCTTGTACAATGAAATATAGAATACAGTTACATGACTTGGGGGTGACACCAAAAGGGTTTGACCATGAGCTCTTTGAGAGACAAAATGGTAATTCAAAGACAGCTTTGATAAATTGAGGCAATGGTTTGGTGTCAACAAGACTAAAATCAATAGGTGCAGTCAGAAACACAGCAGGTAGAAAGTTCAAGTTATAAGCAGGGAATGGGATGATGTTGCAAAAAAAAGAACTTTTTTTGGGGTGTACTAACAGAAATGTCACATTAGAAATAAGAATTATCTGTATCGCTGTGATAAGCATGGCTGAGGCTTCAGCCGGTAAATAATTTTGGACACCACACCCTACAGAAGGTGTGTACATATAGAAAAATTATAAGATGTATATAAGGCATAGCATATGAGCAAGTTAGAGTAAACACTGCTTAATTATCCCAGAAAGTAAAATATTTACCAAAAAAATTGAACTTTCATGTACAAGCCAGATATTTTTAATTTGTGAATATTTACGCTTAGTGACCTACAATGATATCAAAAATAAATGTGCTTAACTTCTGAATTCTGTGTGTTCAGAAATTGCAGTGCTTTACATGGAGACATTCTAGTAAACTCCTTAACCAACAATTTTAAGAACAGTTTAACTATGGTAAGGATGATTTAAGTGTTCTTGATTCTTCCTTCGTGCTGAGAGTTTGACTAAGTGCTCTCTTGAGATCCTTTTTCTGTCCTGCATTTCTGTGATTTTAATTTACATGGAATTCTAAAAAATCTGGGTCATTATATTAATCTTTTATACATCGAACAAAAATGTTAGACAGGTGAATAACTCTATGAGCTAGGATACAAATATTTTTAAAAGCTTGCTATAATCATGTAGTCTAAGAAATACCACCTCAAGACACATTATCTAGTTCAACTAAAATTAAAAAATAATCAAGGAGAGTATTGGAAACCTACTCTCACTTCTTAAAGTCCAGGTTCTAAGATTTATATTTCAGTTGGATACTGGGAAATAACTTATTTCTTTCTCTTAATCAAAGTCCCTAGCAGTTGTCAGTTCTCTGAGTTGTGTGCTGTAGGTTCACTAGATGATATCTGCTCTAAATAAGATGGTAGGACAATGGTGAATCCAGCTTCACATCTCTCAGGAAAAGAAAAATCTACTTTTTCATTATACCTTTTATACTCCAGCGTGAAAGTCTCTTGAGTTCTTGCAGGAGACTGACTTGACCTGGGTTTCCTTTAGTTTAGTTTTTGAGGGTTTCTTTTAGTCAGAAACACTTTTCCTGTTTCTTCTTGTTATCCACATGAGTAAGACTTGGGTCAGCTGCTTTCTACACAAGTACTGACACTGGAGTTGTTCCTGTTTGTACAAAACAATGGTGGTTTTGAATTTATTCTTTAGATTGTGAATGCAGATGGGCAATCACATGCCCAGGCTACCTGTATCTAGCTTGGGAGAGCACTTGGAAACTGCACACAAGAGTGAACCTGCCCATTTGCCATCTTTTTAAAGTTACAGACAAGACTGTAGTGTTTGGTTCTTGCACCCAAACTTTCTGCTGGTAGAAATCAGCATGAATTTCACATGAGAAAAGGTAATTTATACCTGAATTACTTATTTAGGCCCAGGATCTTTAGGAAAATGTTATTTGCCCTTACAGATGTATAAATCACAGAAAGAAAAACTGAATTTGAATCTTTAAAACCACTCAGTGAAACAGTTAAATCTGTATGTAGTCCTAGACTTCTGTTTAGGAATGACTGGGATGACTAAAACATGCTAAAAAGCAGCCACTATTGGGATTTTTCAAGTCTGTATGCTTATTAAAACCAGAAAGCATGTGAAACAATGATATAGTCCCTTAACTAACAGTTTATCTAGCATGAAGGAAAATACCATTATATCAGTCTTGATGAAACCTAATTGCAATTTGACTGTGATCACATTAACTGCTTTGTGCTCCTGGAGTTGCACATTAAAGGTGAATTCCTGAGTGCATTAATAAACGTAATATCAGAGTCTTGTTGAGAAGAAATATTTTGTGAGTTGTGTTGATCAAACATAATTTTGATCACTTATACTTGGTATTAGACCTGATTAAATTCTACAGAAGTCATCCTTCTGTCAACAACCTTTTTTTTTTTCTGCTAGCACTCACAAAAAAAGAAATCCCTGGATCCCAACTGTGCCTGTAATGAAGGTGAATTGTGTTTAATGACTTAAAGAGTGCCATTTTGTGCTTAACAGTTTACATATTGCAAATTACCCTGTAAATACTCTGTTCCTAGATCAAATTAATTGTATAACAAGTTGTACTGTGAGGCAGAGAATTTTCTTAGCTCTCTGGAAAGCTAAGAAACAGTCTGGAAGCTTAAAATGGTTTTCTTTAAATCCTATGCAAAAGCTTTATCTTAGCCCTATATGAGTACTTGAACACAGACATGGAATTCATGATGGATGCAAATGTTGTAACTCGATATTTAAAACATAAAGTTGTTATGACCTTTATTGGACTTTGACTTGCTTGTCTCAGTAAACAAGTGTACTCAAAATTGTTCAACTTCACATTTTAGCACATAGCTCATTAATTTAAGCTGGACAAATTGAGATCAGCTGTAATTACTATGGGCTTATATGGAAGTGGAGAACCTCATAGCTCTCTAGAACTACCTGAAAAGAGGTTGTAGCCAGGTGAAGGTCAGCCTCTTCCCTCAGCTAAGAAGTCACAAGGAAAGAGGAAATGGCCTTGAGTTGCACCAGAGGAGG
Organism: Zonotrichia leucophrys gambelii; assembly: GCF_028769735.1. NCBI lineage: Eukaryota > Metazoa > Chordata > Aves > Passeriformes > Passerellidae > Zonotrichia > Zonotrichia leucophrys. The sequence continues at coordinate 23,348,053 of NC_088176.1, forward strand.
TTTGCATTGGATATTTGGGAAAGTTTCTGTATGGAAAGGTTTATCAAACATTGAAACAGGCTGCTTGGCAAACTCACTGAGGCACTGTCCCTGGAAGTATTTTTTAAATACTTAAAAATGTAGATGTGGCACTTAGAGACATGGGTTAGTGGTGGACTTGGAAATGTTGGGTTAATGGTTGGACTCAGTCATCTTAAAGGTTCTTTCAATCTAAAAGCTTTTATGACTTGATGATTTTGTCCTTGATAGCAGAGCTTATTTCCTCCTTTCCCCATTACCCAGAAGACATTTTACTGAACGCCTTTACTGTCTGAGATGAGCAAAGACTAAAGGCAGAGATGAAAACATAGTTGTGGTACTTAAATGATCTTTCAGGAAAAGCTCCAGGCCACTGATTTTGGATCAATTTAAAACCACATAAGTCACTGATGACTAAAGCCAGTCTTCATGTTCAGTGATAGGGAGGTGAGCTGGGTTCATAGAGGACATGAAAATATTTCATTTGGAAAATATCCCCAGAAACCTCTGCAATCTCCTGCCTTACCAGCAATTTTTGTGTTCAGCTGGTGCTCTGATTTTCGCTGTGCTGCTTCTGGGAGAGACCCATTTATCGAGGGCTCTGTCAAACACAAACATCAGACTTGTAACTTAGATTTGTCTATTTAGGGAGCAGAGCTCTCAGTGCTGCCTGGACACTTGTCAGCAGCCTGAGCACCTACTGCTGTGTTTATAGGCTCTGTCATGTGGCTTCAGGCCCCTGTGCCTTTCTCCAAATGTCTTCTGCTCTCCTCAGAGGATCTGGAGTGGGACCCATTGTTTAAGGGGGTAAGGACAATGTCAGCCATGCATTGAGGCCTGGGAGTGTATTACTGCTGGCTGGTGCAAATGTTCTTTATAAAAGAACTTGGCTGCTTCTTCAAAGGAAAACAAAATCATTCATGCTGCATCCTGGGCTCACTGTGTGTGGCTTCCCAGTTTCATAAAATGGATCTCCTTTCCTGCCCTGTAGCTGAGCCTCAGCCTCTGCTCCTCACCCTGGGTGATAATGAAGCATTGTTTCATTTTTGCCCTTGTCACACAAGCAGGGAAGTGGAGATGCAGGGCCAGGGGAGGCCACAAGGCTATTGGTCTTCTTCAAAACTTGAAAATCCACGTACTCAGGCTGGTGTTAACTCACCTGACATGTGGCAGACCAGAAAGCTTTTATTTGCTTGTCACCCTTCCTCTGCCCAGTAATAGCAGGTAATGGAAAATCAGATGCATCCTCACTGCCAGTAATAAATTTCTGCTCCTAAACAATCCAGACTATCTCCAGGAGCAAACAAAAAGTTCACCTCTAAACTCTTCTGTGTCTGAACTGCAAGATCTTTTGACTACATCCAGAGCTCTCTGAAACACCAATAGCTGATTTTTTCTTTTTATCTCCTTTCCAAGAATTTAAGTGTCTTCTGTGGACTTTATGAAAGAGAAAAAAATTATAATCAAAACTAACGGCTGCATTTCTAATCATAAAACAACTATTTTATGGGATCATGCTAAAACATGAGAGGGTTAGATGGCCTTTGGGGTTTTTTGTTTTGGTTGTTGAGATTTGCTTATTTGGGTGCTTTGGTTTGGTTGTTTTGTTTGTTTTTTTTTTTGGGGGGGGGAAGATGGGAGAGCTGTTTGTTTGGTTTTCTAAAGCAGCAATTGCTACTGCTAATCAATTGCAATTGGAGAAATTCAACTTTCATTTTAACTGATATGAAAATTAGTTTTAGTGCACATTAATGATTTAGTAATCCATGTTCTTCCACTCTTTGTCCCATTTACAGTTTTAATATTTTCTATCTTCACTGGTTGCATAGGAATTTATATTATACTTATGTTTTCCTTGTTTTGTGTTATTATGTTCTGCAACTGTGGATTGCTGCCTCATTGCACCTTACATTTATGATTTTTAAAATGTGTCCATCTCCACCACTATCTTTTATGATTATCCCTGAAAAAGAGAAAGCAAATGGAAATAATCAGTGAGTTTCCCTTTTCTCCATATTTTCATCTTGCTTCTGTGTAACTGTGGTCTTAGCAAGGCTCCTGTCCCATCTTCCTTGGTGTGCTGTGCTCTCTAAGTTTAACTTTTGGATTAGCTGTGCCTCAGAAGGAAATATGAATTTCTCCTATATGGAACCTGCTTTTAAAAATGACAACAACAAAACCAAAACCAACAGTTCCCATACATTTAACATAATAAAAATGGCCTGCTCTTGCAGATGTTAGTTTTAAATTCTGTGGAGTTTCTTGTAGTTATTACAACTTTGTTCAGAGGCAAGATGCATTGGGCTTCTGCCTCTGAAGTGATTCAGTAGCATCTAAAAATCTGCAATTTCTCAGGTTTCATATTTCAGTGTTGAGAGGAGGAGGGAACATTTCTAAGCTTGCAAGGCAAAAGACTTTCTGAACATACTATTTAACAGCTACTAGAATTTTCTCAGATGAATAGAAATTAATACTTTTTTAAAGCATACATGAAACAAATGCTGAATAGAAAAACTGGTCAAATTCTGTACTAAGAAGATAGTCTTAACTATTCACCCCATTGGCCTTTTCATTCCTCCCCTGATTTTAATTGCACATTTTGGTTCCTTCTGTCTTGCTGTTTTTTGGCTTGTCTGTACTGAGAGAGACTCTCTGTAGAGGCATCACTACTGAGCCCTGTCTCACAAGGCACAAATGAAGATTTTCTTGCACTGCTTGTTTGGTAATGGCAGAGTGAAGTGATAAAACTTGCTATGAAAACCAAAAACCATGGAATTTTCAGGTTGTGTGTTGGCACAAGACCACAGAAGAAAGGCAGATTTACAAGGAGGGGGTGGGAGTTAAGTGAAATACTCTGTAGGTTGGAAGCTTCTGAGGGGACAGAACAAATTGTAGAGAGCAGTTACAAGAACAAAAACTAGGGATGTCTCCAGGTTAAAAGTGAAGAAGTGTAATTGATGCCTAGGTCATGAGAAAAGTAAGGCTAGTAGGTGTGGACAACAGCTTAAGGGTCTATATTTATATGAAGGAAAGGTTGTTGATCTTCATAATAACAAAACATTAGTAAATTATAGCACAAAACTGGCATAGGGTGCTTGAACAGCCTTCAAGTGTAAGAATTGCTAAGAGCCTGTGGTTGTGATAGCATTGGGGCTCTGGCAGAGTTTCTGACATGCCCCTATTTGTGATGGCTGTGGTTTGCTCTGAAACATCTTTGCTGGCCCCTACCATGCTGCAATTCCACTGAATCCGTGATGGAGAAAAACTGTCATTATTCCCAGTCACAAATTACTTCTCAGTCACTGACAGATACTGACTGGCCAGTGAAGCAAGGTTCCTGACCACACCAGCTTTCAGCTAAAACCAACGAACAAAAATATTCTATAAAAAGGTGCAGAGGATAGTGTGTCACCTTCACATTTTGGTTGGAATGCTACTATCAATAGGCAAAGGTCTAAGTTATCATTTAGAAATCTGGTGGCAACAACACATATTTAAATTAAGAAAGGCTTGTAAGTATCCTATTCTGACACGAGAAGGGAATTTTAAAAAGCAGCGGCCCTGCATATACAATATATCTGTGGGAACAGACTTTTGTCTGTGCTGCAGCCATCCATCCCTAGCTCTGTTTCTTGAAGCCTTTCGCATTTATGCAAAAGCACAGCATGTGGGGGAAATCTTTCATTTCCAAGACTTTATATTTGCACTTGATTAAGCACTGATCAAAATCATGTTGATCGTGACTTAATGATCCCAGGCACTGATTGAGGGCATCATTGGATCTGGAGCTCACAGTGAGACACAAGTAGCAGAGACCTCCCCCACCCGGAGTCTGGATCCTGGAGAAAGCTAAATGGAGGTGTCCTGTGCGCTGGGACAGTGTAGACTGCTGTGCCCAAAGCAGGGAGTAAGTCTGAGAACTTATTCTGCTTTCTTGCTACCCCTCCCTGGACTCACTGCCCAAAAGGGGCAGAAATAAGAAAATCATCAGAAATCTCAGAGGAAAGAGTGCACCTATGTGCAGTGCTATGAAAAAAGGAATTTGTTGCTTGCTCCTCCAACCCTTATAGCCCATGCTACCCTGGCAGGAGGCTGACACGTGTCCACTGGGCTGTATGCTTGTAGATTTACTGGCTGTGCTTTACTCTCATCTTGAGAACACCAGTCACACTTGCTGAGTAAGCCTGAGTGATTTTGTTTCAGGGCTTAATTAAAGTAAATGTAAGAATTATAAGAGAGAAGGAAAAAGAAGTGTTCACAAAAAAAAAAAAAAAAAAAGAAACATTGAAGATGCATTATGTCCCTAGCCTCCTTCCACTAATGGATTTGAATCCTTAATGAAAACAATATCACTCAAAAGAAGATGGATCAGAAGTGTGGAGGGCATGCAGCCCAGCACAAAAGGATCAGCTGGCCCATGCAACACTCTCTTGTTGCCACAGAAAGGGCAGCTGTGGAAAGGGCAATTGTGAGAGCAAAGTAAGGGTACATAGTGGATATCATTGTCAAATGGTACCAGAGACCTGTCATCAGGGTGAGGGGCAGCATGTAAGGGGCAATGCAGAGTAAAATAGGTTAGGGCTGTGTAGCCAGATGTACTGTGAGTTTATGTGAGGGAACTAGATATCTGGAGGTGAAATGAGCTATTGGTGATTGACTTTTTAAAGTGGTCTGAATCCAAAATGAAGGAATCAACAAAACCCTGAATAGTGTGAAATTTGAAATCCAGACCAAATCCTTTTGATGTGTCATCTCATTTTTCAGCTCCAGTTGTAATGAAGAGCAGCAGATAAAAAGTGGGAAGACCTTTGTTGGCTGCTCACACAGCTATAAAGGATCAGCTGCCAGTTAAATAGTGAGTGCTGAGCTGAGGCTGAAACTAGAAGGACAAGATTATAAAAAGTGCTTCTAATAGGAATGGCAACTTTAAAAAGGAGCTTCCCATGCACACAGAGTGAAGGAAGTACTAAGGATATACTAGAATAGGTCTGATTTTGTGGGGTGTGCAGGACTTCTCACCTCATGAGCTGGCCTGAATAAATGCTGTAAACATAACCAGTTCCTGGGATTCTGTGCCCTTCATTCGCTTTCCATGACTTTCCATCCAGTTTACTGTTTTTCCCTTACACAGACGATGGTGGCTCAGCTCCCTGGAGAAAGAGCTGATACTAGTTATCATTTTATCATTGAACACAGCTGCTCTGAATTTCAATAGGTAAAGTCTTCTGCATCTGCAAGTAACATATGGCTAGCACAGAGCTGCAGCTTCAAGAGTTCCCTCCTACTCACATCTCTCTCAGGTAACTGTGGAATGGGAACCTGCCACTTTAGCAAAGGCATTTAAAGCATATAAGCTGTGGGAAGATATACCATGTAAACATGCTGTAGTTAATGTCAGGTATCCTAATGTGTGCTTAATATAATCTTTCTGACTTTGCATTTGTGTGCAGTAATATCCTGTAGCACTCTGCTGATAACACATTAAGTGCTTCCAGGGTGGCACAATTGATAACACATATATAGATCTGTAGTTAGCAGGAAAGGTCTTCACTCAAGCAAGAAAGCTCCTCTAAACATGCAGCATCATAACTACAGGGTGTATTTTGGCTGCAGAGGTGTAGCAACTTGACAGTCTTGGAGGCAGCTGACAGTAATGCATCTGAAAATGTTATTTACATGGTCCTGCCCCTCAGACACCCACCCCCAGGGCTGCTGCCCACACACTTGTGCCCCCTGCCCTCCTTGGATGTGGCTGCTCTTTTTCGAGGGTATCGCCATTTCAATCACATCTCTCTGCCATTGCATAAAAACAGGCATTGAATTTTCTTGCTGTCATGAAACAGGAGACCACAACACCTTATGCAGCTGAAAGCAGTACCTCAGATATTTGAAAACAGCTACCCATCGCCTTTAGCTGCATCATGTATGCAGCTCTGCTTCCAAGAACTGCAGTCACAAGAGACTGAGGGGAAAATAATTGTTGCTGTTTGGGGCAGGGAGAGAGGAGTTATTTTTCTAAACTCTGAGCAGTTGCAGTATATGTTCCTTACCCCATTTATTAGAAATTGCAAATGGGAGACTTGTCTAGGTAAGCAAAATCTGCATGGATGCACCCCATGTAGGGCGCATAAGATAATAGTTAGGCTGACACACTGCATTGCCCCAGCATAATGACACATGGTTATAGCTAGTGTGTATCTCTCTCAGCTGTATCTGCTCTGAGGCATAAAGAGGATAAGTGACTTGTACAAGGCCATTCAGCAGATCATTCATAAAGCAAAAAGTGCAGAGGTCTTAAAAACAGATTATCAGTCAGAAGGCAAAATTGTTACTCAGAGAACTCTCATTTTTTTAATTGTTGTGGTTTTTTTCTAATTTGGAATGATAAATAGTATATTTCAAAGACACCATTATATCCTCTTTTCCCACCTGACCTCTGAAGATAGTTTATACTATGGAATAACATTAATTTTCATAATGTCAGACTTGAATAATTACTAATTAATTGTCAAATTAAAAAATCAAAATATTCCTAGAATGTGGGGGAAAATGCCAAATTCTTAGCTTTTTTTTTTTTTAGCGGAAAACTGCTTGCTGAAGAAACTAACTTTTCAAAAAGAAACTAACTTTTCAAAGACATACATTTATCATGACTGCCTAACAGTATGTCGTGGTATTTCCCTGCAAGCATGGCAGGGAAATACTGGTTTATGGTGTAGGTTCACAGTCCTTGCACACTGTAGCAATGTTCATACCTGTTCACAGGTATGAACATCATCTTTTCTGAATCAGAATTAACTGATGTGGCTTTTCAATGGCCTTTTTTTCTTTTAAACTGAATTGACACCCTTTAATTCTCTCTTTTTGTGTGTGTGTGTGCTTTGTTGCTTAACAGCTGAGCAGTAGGAGTGGCATGTAGTAGAAATTGTGAAAGGCAATCTGTAATTTTTAGAATACTGGAAAAGAAACCTACACAGCTGTCAACTGTAAGCCATAGCACATTTAAACCTATGACTGCATCCATAAGTAAGAGGGGGATGAAATAAAAGCAAACAAGTTTTTGCTGTCCTGAAACAGTTAGAAATACCAATGTAACTGTATAGAGTAAAACAATGGGAACTAGCTGTGGCCTCCTGGAAAAAGTTGCACCAATCAATCCAAGCTGAAATTCAAATGCAGGAAGGAATGAGAGAGTCTCTTGTAGTTCTACTGATATTTGCAGTAATGGCATCACTGATCCAAGAAAGGATTTTTAGACTTCAATGAGCACAGAGAGTTAACATCAGGTGAACAACAGGAATGTATTGTTTCCTGTTTCCCCCAAGGTCTTATGCCATGAACCACATGGCATCTGTACAAACTGCAGCATCTGCATTTTGGGTAGGGGGGAGATGGAGCTGATAACAAGGTGTGACTTCCAAAGGGGAGGGGTAGCAGACAGCTGGTATGAGAAGGGTTTGCCGCCACCTATTCCTTTCCCCCTGCGGGGGAAAAAGCACTGCACCTCTTCAGTAAATGTAGAAATCTGCAGTCACTCCACCCTGAGCTGCTCACTCCACCAGTACCAGGGCACTCCAGGAGGCATTTTGCTGTCTGAGGAGCTGTGCCTTTGCTGCTTCTCCTGGACATGTGTTTTTGCACTTGCAACATGAAGTAATCAAATGTGCCCTGGCCTGTGTGAGCCTCCTCCTGAAAAATCTACAGGACTAGTGTACTGGTATAATCAGTGATTTCTTTACTATGCATCTTTCAAGTCCAGTCGTGGGGCTTTTATTTCACTGTATATTTGGAAATATCTGTGGTTCCCCACATGCCCTTTGGCCTGGTTAAGTGCTGCTTCTTCCCTCCCCTGAGTGAGGTTCCTTACTGGAACAAGCTGTGTCTTTAAGCAGGATGAATCTTGACTCTTAGCTGACATAAATCACTGTTGTTCACTTTTCTTCAGTGAAGCAACTGATTTGCTGTTGCTGAGTTTCTGCCCTAATGTCTCTTCAGGATGCAAACAGCAGTGAGATCATCTGTTAGGAGTGGCCAATTTTCAATACAAAAAGCTACTATAGTTCACACACAAATATTATCAGGGTAGAAAAGAAAAACCTTAGGGGTGGGGGATTTTGACCCACACTGATTCTTTTTCCTTCTTTCTTTTATAAAGAGACAGAACAGCTTTGTTTTTTAGTATTGCTGCCATGCAGGAATTCATATATTAATACAGTGTTTTGGCATCAGGTGCCTTTGTGTCCACATTTGCAGACACTAGCATGTGATAACATGATACCAGTTAAAAACAGGACAACACAAGTTGCTAACCTGTTCTACTCACCACATTTTCCACTTGAAATAATGACAGCTGGTTAGCACAAGCAGCTTGCATGAAGAATAATTGAAACAAGAGCCTGACAAGTAGAGGAGGCAGTGGCATCGGTTGCCCGGCACTGCAGCATGACATGCCCTTCCTGAAAGGTCTGATCCTGCCTGTGGAGTCTGTGCTGGTGCAGCCTGGGGAGCAGACAGGCTTGTAATAAATAGAAACAGTTTCCCAGACACCAGCAGTGCCATTTCAGGCTCAGGCAATTAGCCCAGAGAGAGCTCCTGACCTAAGCATGCCTTTTGAATGGAGAGAGGAAGCATTCTGTGTGCACAATGTATGTGTCTCTCCTGTGTGGGTTGTTCATCGACCAAAACTAAAGAACAGTGTCTTGTGCCCCAAATGGGTACTCTTGTGCTCTCAGCTTCCATGTTCACTTCCTCAGCTACTTTCGTGCTACAGAGCCCTCCCTCCCTGCCCTTCCCTGGGGTTGCACTTCTGACTATTGCTTTCTTTGTCTCTGTGGTTTTTTTCTTGTTTCTCTCAAGCATCCTTGGGCCACAAATACAACTGTAAAAATTCAGAATTTGAAAGCTTCTTTAAAATGGCCTTGCCATAGCATCTGTTGTCATGTATGAGCACCTCCTCTATTTGTAACACTCTTACTTATTCAAAAGAACTTGGGTTTTCCCCTGCTTAGAAAGGAAGTGCAGAGCTTATCTGCCAGATTGAATGTCCTCTATATGTTTAAATCTTGCCAGGGCAGCTTTTTCAAGGCTATGTTTGTCCATCTCCTTGTTAAGGCCTACAGCAGGCTAAGAACGCCTGTGTCTTGTCAGGATGTGATTAGACACGTTAACCAAGATGATGCAGTGATGGCTGCTATCAGAATGGGACTCAGCTAATGGTACATTGCATTCCTTGCCCCTTGGCTGGCTGCTGCAGCACCCGTGCTTGGCTGAAGCGGTGGAGGGAGGAAATCTGGCAGAAACATTGTCAAGTTTTTGTTTGTTCATTTGGTAGGGTGTTTTCTGCCAGTGTTGTGCTCTGAGCAGGTTCACTGTGGGGTTAGAGAGTGCAAGGTTTGGCTCAGAGGTACATGCCAAGGGCGGGGAGCAGGGCAAGGCTCCTTGTTAGTCTGGTTTAATCTCACGCTGGCACAGTCCTGCTGCCCCACCGCTCCCCCGGGCCCTGGCAGCAGCTGGGATGATCCTGGGCCGAGGTGTGCAGCGTCAGCCTGTCCTGGCACTGATGGGGCAGGAGCTCCACGGCTCCATCAGCCTGTCCCAGCACTGATGGGGCAGGAGCTCCACGGCTCCATCAGCCTGTCCTGGCACTGATGGGGCAGGAATAGGGGCAGGAGCCCTGCAGCTCCATCAGCCTGTCCAGCACAGATGTGGCAGGACTGGGGACAGGAGCTCCATGCCTGCCTGCACCGGCCGTGCTGCTCCACCACCTGATATGGGCTCAGAGTACAGACAACAGCCCAGAGCCTGGCCCAGGTCTTGTGTTTTAAGAAAAATCACTATTGAGGAATCTGTTATGCCAGTATGAAAGTGCTTTCTTCCGAATATGCAGGGTGTGAGGGAGTCCCACCCAGCAAGGAATTCCTGTTTCACCCAGGTGCTGGAAGTCTGCTATGGAAGTGCAGGCATGTCTGTCTGGTGTAGGGCCACAGAGCTCACTGCAACCATTCTGCAAATAAATCCAACATAAACATGCTGGAAATCCAGTCTCTGACTCCCAATGTGTGGTGCCTTTGAACTCAACAGCTTTGTAATTTCTGGCAAATGGAGGAAAGATGACCGGACAAAAGAAGTCAAGGGTAGAATATGTCTTTGCTTTCCACTAACCCATTTCTCCCTCATCATCTGCCAAAAGTAAACTTTAATTTTCAATAGAAAAATAAATCTACCTTGACTTTTAGACAGAAAATTGTTTTTAAAATTAATTTTAGTTTAAGGAAAGCACTGCAGACATGTTTTTAAGCTACGTTAGCAGGAGAAATTAGATCTTTGAGAGTTGAGGCTTGGGATGAGAAACAGGCAAAAAACAGAAAGAGCTTATTCCTGTTGAAGGCCCCCTGCATGCTGTCTTCCAAATATTAGGATGAATACATAGCCAAGTGTAGCAGATTGTTTTCACTAGTGCTCTGCTGGTGGGTTAGCAGTGCTAGCTTTGGAATTAGGCATTTTGTCATGTTTCACTGCTTAGCTGGCTCTTCTTCTACTTGAGAAATCTCATGCAGATAAAAGTTAGAACCAGCCTAGGATAAACTTTGCCTTCCCTTATACAGGCTTGGATCCAGAGCTGGTACAAATCGAGGTGTCCCATCACATTTTGTGTGGCATGGCTCCTTGCTCCACCGAGGCTCTGCTCTTCTCCTCCACAGAGTGGGCTCTGCTCCCCTTGTGACTGGTGTGATAGCCATTACCCCTACCAGGCTTTGTACTGGGCAAAATTTCTGTGTGCCTGTTAAAGGTAGTAGTGCTTCAGGAGTCAGTCCTGCAGGCTGGCTATTACTTTGAATATATCCTGAAGGAATATTTCCTTCAGGATAATACTAGAAAAGCTTTTCTTTCCCTTTGCAGTCATGAAGAATTTAGGTATTCAGAAGCATTTTCCTTCTTTGCATATTCATAGTGAAAAAGTTCAGGAAACTGGTTCATGAAAAAAACACATTTTCTCTTGCTAACTATAAGCCAGATTGCACAGTAAAGTGAACTGAGAAAATCAGCTGCAGAAATGATCATGCTGGCATGAGAGAGGGGTAACACAGGGGCAGCAAGGAACAGCTCAGGGCAGCAGTTATATAAACCAGCACAACTATCAACACATTACTGAGTAAATAAAATCCCATAGTACAAACAGAGCAGGATGTAAAACTGACCAAAAAAAAGATATTCTAAAAGTAAGATTCACTCCATTTCATTTTATGCCCTTGGCATAGTTAATGTGGATTAAGGCATCACAAATGAACTCACATCATTTTCTCTCTGGTTTGCTGCATCAGCCCCCCACCTCCCCGACTTCCCTCAAAACAAACAATTCTCTGTTTCAGAGAGTTGGTGTGACTACCCCAAGAGAGAGTTCCTGCCATCAGCTGTGGGTTGCCACTTGCTTGCTGGCTCTAACAGCACCACTGTCCTCATCAGAGCATGAGATGTGACTTTGTGTCCATGAGCAGATGTGTTCCTTTGAAAACCATCTGAAACATTTGGCTGGTAGAGAGGCCGATCAAACAGGTACAGATATGGACTAAATACACTGTAAAGGAGACAGTGCTGGGGGTTATCTAGACAGCCAAAGTTGTACTGTGGATAAAAGAGTTCTTTTTTATTCATATTCAGTCTAATATATTATGCATTTTTATTTCTTTATTCTGAAGATTTAACTGTGATGATACTGTCTCTGCTTCTTTATGCAAAGCTGACTTTCTCTGCTCATATCCAGTACTGCTACTCAAGAAGCTCATCAAGCTTTTTTTCAGTATAGTATTTTCCTCACTTCAGCCAGATGAGCAGCCTTTATTGTTTTACATCTAATTACCTGCTGAAGAGTAACATAGTTCTGAATCAAACACATATGAATCATAAGCAGTTTTTATTTTGTATTTTTAATCTGAAAGACAGAAACCTATGAGAAGACAAATATAGTCTTTCAAGTTCTTTAATCAGCAGAAATTTCAGAGTAAAAACCAAAGTAGTACCATGATGATGTTTCACTGTGATAGGTAAATATACATGTAACTAAATTTAGTTCCAAATTACTTGAAGACAATCACTGTGCTGCTCTGCAAGTAGAATGTGTTATCTCTTCTGTTTGTGTGATGGGAAATTAACCACCTGTGTAAAATTATGTGACCAACTTTTTCAGACAGTGGTGTATCTCTTTTCTCTTGAAGGCTTTGTTCATGTTTTTCTTGCTAAATTTTTCAAGCTTGCATTGATAACTCAGTTTTGAGGGAGAGGCTCAACCACTCTTGTTCAAGAATATCTTGTAGAATATAACTGCATTGTGTATAACAATACTATTCTGTAATGCTCTGTAACTTAGCAATTGAACAGTATTTTCTAATATTTTACAGACATTTCTAGCCCAGCAATTCTACAAAGAAATAAAACTGTTACAACTTGTGTTGTAACAATGGAGGCCTCTTACTACAAGAGTTCCAGGCTCATTTTTCTTTACATATAAAAAAACAGATAAGGGACTTAATTTGGTGGTGAGAGTTTTTTTTCTTTGCTTGTTTTGATGCTGCTTCAAGATGACTCAGTTTTAGAAGTCTTTTGAAATACTATGCATCATAATTGTCTCTGCCTTTTCTGATTCTTATATATTAATCTTACTTTGTGTATCAGCTGCAAAATGCCAAACATTGTTTTGTCACTTTCTTGCCTTCAGAAATCTGCTTTTGATTGCAACACTTTGCACCAGAAGTAACAATTTTATATACCCATCCTATAAATGCTGGGATCTTGCCAACACTGGGAATTTCTACACTCCCCACATCATTTCCTATTCTATTTAAACCACCTAGTCTCATTTTCAGAGCTGTTCAGGGTAAGTGTAAGAGAAGATTGCCACTTCTATTGCCATAAACTATAGCAAAGAGCTGTGAGAAAGAAGAGTTGGCCTTCAAGATTACCTTGTAGGTTCAAAGGCTTGACCCTGAATCTCCTAACAGTTTCATTAAGACATTTGTATTAGGAATGTTCTTTCTGAGTCAAGGTCTGATAAGGACGATTAGAGAAAGTCTGAGTAAGTCTGTTCAGACTAAAGGCTTTCCTTATGCACTGAAACAGGTTTTCATTTTTTAAATATATAGTAACATTTACAAATTATAGAATACTACAATGGCAAGATTTCTTCAGGTATGTCATGCAGATGGTTGAATGCATGCAGAATAGGAGAGGCTGATTCTTCTGCTTCAGCAAATGAATTTAGTTATATTCTCTATATTGCCTATATCATTGAGGCCTGAAAAGCACTGCAGCTGTTCATGTTGGTTTATAAATGAAATTTTTTTTGGAAATTCATATGTGTAAAGGAAATGTGAGATCTGTGTTACAAAACTTTTTTAACCATACTAATTTAATAATGTGTTGTATCTTACTAGTTTATACGCACATGCATGTAATAAAAATATATTTGCTTCAGCTTTCCTAAAAGAAGAAGAAATACACTGTATTTCTGTAATACTGCATAGTATTCTTTTGAAATAACATTACATTATTAACTGATTTTCTGTTCAAAGTCTTCCCTAAACCACTTGCACCTTTCCAAAGAACTTCCTTTAACAAACTATTCTGCAGCATATTTGGGTGAGAGAAAGCAGAGGAAGGAGAACTAAGAAATCTTTAGGCAGGCTGTCTAGGAGTTGTCAGCTGAAGGGTTTTACTAGCCTAAAGGAAATCTCTGTTCCTTGACAAACCTTTTCCTGGATAAGCAAAACTTTAGTGATCCTTTTTCATCAGATTTTTTTCAGATCTTGAAATTCTTGAATCCACTGTACTAGGTCTAGACCACTGCATGTTTTTTATTAGACACTATTGATTCTGGAAGAGACAAATTATCTCTAGTCCTGACCTTCAGCACTCTGTTAGCAGGGCTTTGCCTCTCTTTTGCAAAGGACTTGTAAGTTCAATTAAAACAAGTCACACTTGTGGAACATGCTTACCCTGTTAGTTACTAATTCTAAGGCTGCTAATCTTAGTTTATTTTGTGAAGCCATTTCTGAACTTTTCCTTTTAAGAGGAAATATTGGTTGATAGTTTTTAATTTTATATAACAAATTTAACTACTAGGCCAAGGCTAATGAACAGCTTGGCATGTCATGGCTATGAAGGGAAAAGCAAAAGTGTTACAGTTGCAACACTGATAACAAGTACAGCAGCATATCAGGAAAGGGGTCAGGTTGGAAAGGACCACAGGGGGTGAGCCTGGTCCCACCTCTCTGCTCAGGCACAGGGCACAGGATTGTGTTCAGACAGCTCTTGGATGTCTCCAGAGAGGGAAATTCCACAGCCTCTCCAGGCACCCTCTTCCTGTGCATGGTCACTGTACAGTAAAGAATTTCTTCCTCGTGCTCAGGTGGAATATCCTGTGCATCAGTTTCTGCCCATTTCCTCTTATTGCTTGTCACCACCAAGCTGGGCTCGGCTCCATCTCTGAGACCTCCCTCAGGTATTTAGAGACATCTGGAGTAATGGGGAACTACTAATACTAACCTAGCTCACGGTTAGTCTTCCCAACCTCTAAATCTGTGAGTGTCTAGAACTATATTCCTCTTATAGAGCAGTAGCACTAACCAGTTAAGATCAGGAGGCCAGTAGTAATGGGTTAAAATTGGTTTCACCTTAGCAAAGCTGAATTCACTCACTTGACCTTGCTTTAACTTATTTGTGCTTCAGTACGTCCACTTCCCCCTCAGTAACATGAAGGAAATAATTCCTTTTCCTGTAGTTTTGCCTGACTGCCCTACTTAGACTGTAAAGTCTTTGGAACAACTGCTGTCTGATCTAATGTGCATGTACGGAGCAGAGCACAATGAAGTCCTGATCTCAGCAGGAGCCCCATCTGCTACTGCTGAGATAAATGATCTTTTCAGTACTGGTTGTTTTTTAATCTCTTTAAATTACCATAAATACATTTTTAAAGCCATATGCTTTCATTCTATACCCCACTCCACCGAAGAAATCTGGGTTTCTGTGGAAATATAATTATGTAACCATATAATTAAAGACTGCATCATACTCTGTACATGAAGAAGGCTGAGTTGAGGTCAAGTGCCAGACTGATCTGCTACTCTGTGCATTTCAAGTACCTAAACTTACTTTAGAAAGGTTATTTTAAATATACATTTGTGTATGCAGTTCTGTACTTTTCCAAAGAGAGAATATTCCATTGAGTTGAAATTAGTTCAATTAAACTGAAATTGGTTTGCAGAAGAAATTGTGATTCTGAAGAGACCCATTTGTTTCTGGTATTGGGGTGTTGGATGCTCCCTGAGGAAATCCAAAGGAAATTTCTCATTTTGTTGGAGGGATGGAGAGAGAGAACTCCATCCTAGCAGTAGCAGAGCCCACAGGTTCAGCTGTGTCAGAGAGTAGAGAGGTAAGCAGAAGCTCTGGGAGGGAGGAGACATTCTCTGTTTCTCACTCTATTCCTCTCTGCTGCATCAGTGTCCATGTGGCACTGCTGATGCTTTGGCAGAGGCATGAGCCTAACATTGTAATGTTTGTTAGAGTTTTGGCTGAGCACACAACATTTCTGGAATATTGCAAAAGCTGTAAAGGAAGTGGCGAAGTTCAGAAGTTAACTTATCCAAACTGGAAGAGGAATATCTAGGCAAAAAACATGCCTCTAATCATAGGTATTTGTCACTGTCAACTTTCAGCATTTTACCTTAAGTAGTGGAAGTTACAACCTTTCAGAAATGCCATATGTTTCTTTAACAACAGAAATTATTATTCAGCCTGGGTGTTGGGACTGCTGCTGTTTCTGTGCAACAGCATCTGGGGAATAAGGGTCTCTACCTCTTGACAGACCTTCCTCTTTCATGCTCTGAAGAACAAGGGTAATTCCTGTGTTACCTGAGCACTCAGATTTGACTTTATATGAAGTGCTGCAGGAGGCACATGTGCAGAAGATTGAGTGGAAAAGGATTTCTTGCAGTACATGTTTGCATAATCCAGAGACTTAGACTACTGCTAATTATTTCAGTATTCCTTTTTTGTTTCTTTCTGAACAGAGAAGCTGTTTATACCTAGAGCTTTTTTACTTTTGTGTAGTTTAAACCATCATCATCACATAGTGGTGTTTTAAGAGTTGTTTGTGATATTTTGTAGTTCTACTGGGGTTGTTCTGGGGTTTTTGGTGGTCGTGGTGGTTGGTTTGGGGGTTATTCAACTTCAGGAGACATTAGAGATTTACATAAAAATCTTTCCTTTTTCAAGAAATCCAGCTAACAAAGAATGCTTGTAAGCACCAGGTGCAAAAAAGAAGGTAATTGTCTGTAATTGTGAGATTCTTGCTAACACAATATGTCACTCAGTTGGATATGTACACAGCATCCATTGCTGCCAATGGAGTTACATAAACAAATTGAGGCTACAATAGGGACACTTATGTTTAGCTTCATTTACATGAAATGTATTGATTTTTTTCCTTTGGTAAGGGACTGTTTTTTAAACAAAATCAAACATTTACATGTAAAAAATACAACATCCATAATTTTTCACAAGTTGTTAAAGTCCAATTAGGTTTCTGCAATCTGTACTTACTTGATAGGAAGATAATTTGCCGTTACCAAAGAAAATACATTTGGGGTATTTCATATGTAAATTAATTTACTTCATAGAAGAATTAAAAAAGGCTTTGAAAGTTGATGCTTTTGCTAACATCAACATTTGCTTATCGTTGAATGGCTTTTCATCATAACAGAATCTTTGGCACTCCCTTTGGCCTTCCACCCAGTCTCAAGGTACCTTGCAAACACAAAGTTGCACAGTTCGATCTCATCCCCACATTACAGATGGAGCTCAGATAAATCTCTGCCTGTGGTCTGATTTAAATTGCATGTTGGCTTCAGCTTCCAGTGATGGTGGCCAGCTGGCTCTTTTTGAAGTAACCAGTGTAAACTTCCCGAGAAGCTTTGCCTTACACTTGCTGAGCTGCTCTCACTTTGCAGCACAGGCAGATTCTGCTGACACACAAAGGGTGCTCCCCTGCTTGTGCTGAGGCTTCACACCTGCTGGGTGCCTGGGCTGTTCAATGCTCACATGGCACTTAACCACCCATGCAAAGAAGATAGCCAGTGATGTGATGAGTGGAGGCTCCAGCATCCTTTAGCTGAGGGGATGTCTCATGCCTTGAGCAGTCAGATAGGCCAAATCAAACTATCTGCTCCTCTGTGAAAACTGCTTTTTCTGTCATGCTCACTGTTAGCTCCTCTTTGGATGACAAAAACCCTGATTTTTTTTTTCCCCAAGCATGCATTAAGGACAGAAAAATGAGATTTTCATGATTGGGTGAATGAACCCATTAGCTCTGATCTCATTACTTAGAATAGTGTCTCAGATGTATTTAAAATTAGCCTACTAAAGCAGGTATGACCTTTAAGGAAGAAAGAATTCAGAACTGCTTTTTATTCTAAAACAGGTTCCTCTCGAAATATTTCTTCCAAATTATAAATATTGAACTGTTTTGTTGATTTGTTTTGTCTTGCAAGAGGGAAAGTTGCTTTATTTAATGTGATAAAAATCTCTCTCACTCTATTTTGTAGTAATACCTATGGAAATGAATGTCCACTTATTTTTATGCTCATCTCTAGATAATATACAGAGCAGGAACATGAGCTCAGTTACTGAGCTGACAAAATATATCAAAACATTAAACAAAATATTCTTTTTCTATTCTTGTTTCAGAGACAAGTCAACAAAGCATTTGTCTGAATTAGTACACAATTATAGCATTATCTAATTGAAATTCAGTTACGTGCTTTCAGGTGGCTTTAATAACATTCCTGCTCACACCTCCTGGTTATTGAGAATTAATAAATCAAGGACAGGACAATAACTTGTATCTCAAAATTATCTATTTATTCCAGAAATCATTTTACTGACCATAAAGTATTAGTATTGTAAAGCAGTTCTTTTAAATTTTTGAAGACTAACTAGATCTTGGCCTGCTTGTTTGAGCTAGTGACCATCTTGCAATATCCTTCACTAGCAACTGCTTCCTCTCTCTAGTTTCTTTGCTAGTTGTTTAATTCTTTTATTTGCTGTTGTCAGTTCTTTTCAACATATTCTGGAACAAAGAGGAAAGCCTATTCTGACATATGGGACAGTTGCTGGAAGTTATCCAGGGAGGTTTTACAGATTTGAAGGGGTAGGAGGGGGGAGCAATGAGCTATACCCCATAAGGGATTTCTTGTCCTCCCTGAGAAAAGTCAGAGCAGAAACTGCAACAGGTGATTTCTGGGGTCTGCCAGTCTTTGTTAGTGACTCAAATGAAAGTATTCTCAGCATGAAGTGAAGGTGGAAGTGAGGAACAAAACAATCACAGAAAATCTGCCCGTGGCTGTATTACCTCAGGCTGAGATCTTGTGTGGCCTGGTGTGCTGCATCAGGACATCAGCAGCTGGACTGGGACCCCCGGGGCTGGTGGCCAGGCTGGAGCACGGAGCTGCTGTCCTGCCCTGCATCTGTGTTAGATCAATGTCATAATGCATCACTCTGTGCGGGGGCAGCTTTCCTGCCAGGGTAGCATGGTGTCCTCTGAACACCACAAAGGGTACACAAGAGAGACATTGAGGCAAAGGAGGGGAAACCACAGGGAACTTGTGCATTATCTCACAATAACCTCATAAGGTATCACAGTAAGTGCAATGGGAAATACTAGTCCAGGCTCTGGCTTCTTTTCTGATTGCTAACCACTGGTTTGCATTGTAAAATGCTAGAGGCAGTGGGTACACACTACCAGGGATTGAATACAGGGCTTCATTGAAATTGGGCAGTCAGTTTCAGTTATGTTATTGTTTTAAGAAGGGACTAAAACATCTGGAAATTGACAGAATACTAATTTTTATTGTTCTCACAAAAGAAGAAAGTACCAAATTATTTAAATCATCATGGTACAATTCAATTCCAGATTGTGAACTGGCTAAGCAAATTCAAATCTGAAGCTCTTGTTATTTCACCTTTCATGTACAGCTGAAGAAAATGTGATTCTTCCACAGATATCCCAGGTAACATCCTTAACATGCTGCACCAGTGAATAACCACCCCACAGCCCCCATTCTCTTCTTCCAATATATTCAAGTTGTCATCTTTGCAGATGTCCACATTAGGCTTTCCTGATAAACTGGACAGGATACTGGAAGGAGTAGAGAGAAATGAAGGAAAAAATACGGTTCCCCTCAGAGTAATTGCACAGGTTTCTTGATTGGGCTGGTTGCTGTGTCCATGCAGACTTCCATGAATTCAGACTTCAGTGTGAATTGACAGAGCATTCATCTGGCTCAGGTTGTATGTTCCAGAGACAGGACAGAGGCAATGGGGACAAACTGACACGTGTGAAACTCTACCAGAACACAAAAGAGCAGTAACTGTGGAGGTGGTTGAACAGTGAAGTTGGACAGAGGGGTTGTGAAGTCTCCAGCTGTGGAGATACTCAAAACCTGACAACAGTGTACTGGGCAACCAGTCCTAGCTGGTGCTGCTGGAGCAGGGGCATTGAACTAGATCATCTCCCAAGGTCCCTGCCAACCCCAAGCATTCTGTGTTCCTGTGTCATCTCAAAGATTTATTTCTGAAACCTGAGTCTTCTTTCATTTTGCACACACATTCACACCTCTGTACAACATAGAAACCACTGTTCCACCTCCCACCACTGACCATTTCCTGAGCGCTGCTTACTCCAGCATCAGCAGCAATGTCTCATTTTGCCATTTTTCACTGGCCTCGCCATTCATGCCAAGGCAGACTAAAGATGCAGAAGGGCATTGTTGCACAATGGTCTGTCAAGAGCAGCACTAAGAATTCTGAGCTAAGCTGTTGGTAAAGAACTGTCCCCAAGCCTCTTGTGGGGCTGCCCTGTAGAGCTCTCTGGCCCAGTGAATGATGTGGCCCTTCAGGAAGGGATAATTTGGGTGCTAGGGGGGAGGACATCTGGCATGGGAGCTCTTTCTGCTGAAGGCTCACTCCTGTGTTCTCTAAGCAGTGAGGACATAGAGGGTTCCTGTCTTAAAGGGGATCATTCCAGCACTCTGGCTTGTATCATTTATTGTGCTGGTGCAGTCAATGTATGGCAAATTGTAGCATGTGGCAGACACGACTGTCCAGAGCTGGGAGAGGTGGCCCTGTGGTATTAAACAAAATTTGTCCTTGCACAATATCTGCCATGTCACAGTCACCATTTCTTCATTTGAGAGCAGAAATGCTGTGTCCTTGTTTGTTAAAGCCTCTTCCCAAACAGACAAAGCCTGGCATGCTTTCCCTTCTCCCTCTGGCACAGTGCTCCACCCCATCAGCATTCTCAGTGCACAGCTGCTTAAGGGTTATTTTCTCTGGGAGGTGGTTGTGTGGGGGGATGTTCATGTACACACACACATGCACAGAAGGATGTGTTCTCCTAAAGAAGAAACAACTTTGTCAGCAAATTATCTCATCTCATTTCAGCTATTATAATCCTCTTCAAGCCTCAACAAAGCACCCACACGTTTGATCAAGTCACTATTAAAGAGAAATATTGTGCTATTCTTGCCAACTGGACCACCTACACCTTGGTATCACTATAATTATTGTCAAATATTATTGTTACAAGAGGGCACAAACTCTGTAGATCTTTCTTTAATATGACAGTGGCCAATTTAATGGAACATTACTGATTAGCAGAGCCAGTGCAGAATATGCTAGCATACCTTTTACAAAACTTTGTTACAGTTGAATGGATTACAGAACACCTCTTGAATGCCTAGTGGCTGGCGTTGTGCCAGAGCCTTTAAAAAAATTGAAAATGCAGCTTGCTTTCTCCTTTTTCATAAAGAAATCTGAAAGCAGAAGCACTGACCTTGGCAAGCTTCTTGCATTAAGTTTTCCAGTAGGCAAAAGCACTATAAATCAAACCAGAATAATCCTGTGTATGTTTTTGTTTTCATGCAGGCTGCTAGGATTGCACTTAAGGACTTGATTTTTATTGCTAAAGGAATGTTTTTAAATCATCAGGACCTAGAGCGTGTTGTGAGCTTAGTCCAAATTTCATCATCATCTTTTGCAATTTGCCTAACGCCCCGGCTCCCATGGAAATACAATTTATTTCTCTTGCAAAAGTCATTACCATCTATGAACACAAAGAAAGAAACCTGCAGAACAGAAAATGAGCAATAAAGTCATGACAAAATCTGCTACCTAGATTCTTTCCCCTAAAGCAGAAAAATAAGATAAACAGTGCTTCTCTTTCTCTCTGAGTTATTATTAGTTCAGTATTATTTATCATACAGCTCGGAAATCTTAAAAGGTTACAGTTTATTTTTCATGCATGGCTTTGGGGAGCCTTTTGACTCTGTTGAGAATTGTAACATGACATTGTTTTCAAAATGAAAGCTCTGAACAGATTATTTTCCACATTATCTAGATAATAGAGGTGATAGATGGGTCCAAGTCTAGCTGGTGTAAGCAGTTGTAACTCATTTAAATTATGGAAATTTGCACCAGCAAAGAACCTGCCTCAAAGAGAAGTCTGGAGGAAATGTTCTAATTCAAATTCATGTTACCTTTTTTTGGGGTTTTTGTTTTGGGTTGTTTTTTGTTTTGTTTTGTGTATATGGACATAACTTACATTTAGGTTTATGGTAAAGATCACCAAAAACCAAATTAAACTGAACACAAATTTAATTCCATTTCTATGTGCTCTTTTATGCTAAACCACTAAAAGTTATGGTCTCTAAGCCTGTTTGCAAGCTTTATCTTCCTATGCATCCAGGTCAGCTAAACACACACTTAGATCAGAAACTTACAAAGTCTGTGTCAACACCGCTGGGACACCCGGTGTGTTGCAGTAAGCTTTGCTAAATATTGATCATTAGAACACATATTTAAACTTAAAAGCCATAGTGCTTTCCTGATTGTGGGCTTCCCTCCTAAAATTTAGACTAAATATATCTCTCTCCACAAACATATGAATGTATTTATATGTATTTTCTTAATACTTAATCTAATATTATTACCATGCTGCAAGTATGAGCAAGAAGTATAGGATATTAGTAGGATTTTCTTTGCTCTTACTCCTTTTTCTCCAGTTTTTCAACCCATACTTTTGATGTGTTATTTCTGAATTCCAGCACCAGTTGGCAAGGGCAAGTCCTCAAACCCACCCACGGCTGTTTCTGTCAAGGTGTCAGATTTGTGGGGTTCACCAGCTCACAGCTGAGCCATGAGACACAGCTCTGGAGGGAATGATCCTTCTCCATGCATTTTCTCAATGTGCTGCTGGCACTTATAAAGTTAGTAGTCACAAGTGTAATGAATGGGCCTACTTAACAATGGACGTCGTTCACAATTAACGTTTTTATTTCATGCTCTAACTGAAACTTCCTTTTTCTCCAATTCCCACATGGCAGACAAATGTTTAAACATAATGGGGGCAACCACACAATCCTTAGCCTAAGTTTTTTCTTGAAATTATTTTCTTTCCTTGTGAATCTTTAGCTGGCTTCTTTCCTTTGGTTTCCCATCACCACAATAAAAGCTTCTGCATCGTTATGTACTCTGGAACAAGAGTTACACTGTGAGAAACCACCTGAACCAACATTGGCAGTCATGAAAATAACTGCACTAAGGACTCATCTATTGCTTCATCATCTGCATTTTACGTTTTTCTGTGGAATTGTTTCAACAGATGTATATCCCCTAGATCATGCTGTAAGAGTAGCATATATTTTACCTTAGCTGAAACAGTTCCTAAAGTATTTGGCTTAAAACAAAAGTATCCTTATGGGGTTTTGCTGATTTAACTCTTCTGGTTTCAAAGAGTAGTTTTACTTACATCTCTAGAAAAAGAAATTTTACTAATTTAAGACCTAGCATCTACTTTAAGAGTCTGTCTAATGAAGGGGAAGGAAAGGAGGGAGAACTATTTGTACCCTGAAGTTGTCATCTATTCAAATGAAATTACATTTGAAACCAAGACCATTGCCTGAACTAGTTATAATTTATACTTTATAGTGTAATAATGTTATAAGATTATGAGGGGAACCTGTTTTGGGCAGATAAGTGTGGAGAGAGAGCAAGTCTTCTGATGACAGCAATTTCAGATGAAGTTTAGGTAACTTGGGCCAGTTTAAAGCTGGCAGGCACCCTGTGTAACTTCCAAAGATGGATGGTTGTGTAGCTGGGGGAAGGCATATTCCTCTCTGGTTATATGGCTTCCCACATCTCTTGGGGTGCAGCATGGGGGAGGGAGCTCTGCCAGTTCATCTCACTGGATACAAATGTGCATTTTCCTCTAAGTGTTCTTGCATGATTAGGAAAATTATCTCCTATATAGAATATCCATGAAGTGCCTTGCCCAAATGCACGCATTCAGCAAAAATTCTCCTGTAGCTCCTGTAAATAATGCTGGTCCGCAAAAGTCTTGCTGGCTCACAAATGACTAAGCACGCCTTGCTCACTGAGTTGGTAGGTGCCTTACAACTGCTTAAGCTGGAGATAGATGGCTCTGGCTAGATTGCTGCCTTGCATATGCAGATTTGATAAGCATTTTTGCACCTCTTTCACAATGCTAACTAGTGGATACTGTGTGTGTTTCAGTGAGTCAGAGGATCAGAAATCAGAGTCTTTACTGGTAAGATGCAACTTAAGCGTTTTATTTATTTTAGCACTTCTTGAAGATTGGAACAGCACCATCAAATCTTTGTCTATGAATACCTGCATGTGGTTGTGACCTAGCAGGAAATAGGTGGTCTGGTCCAGTGCACAACATCATGTGGGAGTCTCAGCTCACAGCACTATGACATCCTAATTAAAGGATTCAAGTTACTCTTCCTCCCAGCACTCCTAGGAACATCATTGATGGTGTTACAGTGGTGGCCATGTAACATTGTGTAGGGGTGCTATACTCTGTTTAATTTTTTTTACTGTGTTTATATTCATCCAGGGCAATTATTGAAATGAAAGGTATTGATCATGAAGGTGTGGGTGGCTTGGGGTTCTGGTTGCTTGGGATGGGTTTTTGTAATAAATGCACGAACTCTGCAGCAGAGCTCTTACAAGAGGTCATCTTTAATAAACTACACTCGATGCATAATATACTGGCATGTCATGTCTCAGCAGTATACCATTAATATCTTCTGTCTTACTTTGTAGATATTTTGGAATGTGGTGTATGGAAGGTCTTGAAACTAAAGCTGAATGTTTTCTACAGTGTGCTCACTGCCAGTCTTGTTCAAACATTCATTTTAGTCATCTTCCATAAGCCAGGACCCCCAGATTTGCTACATCCCTATGGTGTGATTTCCTCATTCAAAAGACTGCATTGGTAATCATTTAAAGAGACTATAAACAGTATCAATAATTTGACAGGCTGCTAACCAAAAGACATTGTGCAATTTACAATTTTATTGAGGGACAGGTATAAGTGAAGGTTTTGGAGGATCACCTCAATCCAGCTGAGACAAATTTTAACACTACCGTGGTGCCATTGGATATAAAACTTGAAATGAGCAATACTCTTTATTTACATTTCGAACCCGTGCTTACAAATTTTCCTTGCAGAGTTTGTATTTACTTAAATTGTTTAGCTTTTGTTTCAGACCTTCAGTCGTTATGGTCTGGTACAAACAGGTAGTGACTGCACTTCTAAACACTCATTTAGATCAGAATCATCTGATTTCTGCAATCTGCCCAGGTTATAATTTTATGGTAATATCTTAGAAGCTTTCTGGTGTTGTCTTACTTCATCTGAAATTCACTTCCTTAATATTTATAGCCCTTAGTTAAATTAAGAGGTAAATATGTTCTTCTAAGCCTTGTTTAACCACAGTGGAAGCATCCCTCTGGAAACACCTCTTTGGAAAGGAAGAAAAGAGCTCCTTATATTGAGTCAGGATTATGAAAATGGAACAAAAACACAGGCAAAATACAGCAGTAGCATCCAGGTAAGAGGGGCAGAGACTGGAGCTGTATCTGCATGGCATTGACATGCTTAATATAATGAAATGGTGACGAAAAACAGTTTTGCAAAATTGTTATTGGATGAGCTTCATTTCCAACAGAGGGTTTCTGCATGGGTCTTTTTAAATCTTCAGAGACACCATCTTTAAATCTGTGGAGATAGCTAAAAGGTATTTTAAATTATTTGACTAATTGTCAATTATATTTTTTAATAAACATTATTAAAAAAATATTAAAAAGAGCATCCTCTATAACTACATGCAGACAAACATGAAAATAAGTGAGCTAGGATCCATGCAGAGAATCCCACACACTTCAACTGGTTCCCTAAAACATATGTGAAGTTCTTAACGTTGTTAATGCTTTAAAATCAAGCTGAGATTCTCATGAAAAAATGCAAGAAAGATTTGGCTACAGATTGCTTCTAAAATTGGCTAAGGCTTCACAGTAATATTCATTTCTTTCTATATCGTCGTCTAAAACAGTCATTACTTCATGAGCCAATCATGCATGCCAGAGTGCACAAAAGTAGAAATTAATAGTATCTGCTAAGCATCCTGTACTCTGATGTTGCGCAACATGGAAGAGGAGGGTGACTTTAAAACTTTCAAAGTGAATTAAGAACAAGTCACTTGTTTAATCCTGATTCTCACTGAATTGTAAACAATTCTTTGCTGGCTATCTCACCTTTCACTTCAAGTCACAACAAATTCCATGAAAGTTCTTACTTACACATCTGCTTAAAGCCGAATGGAAGCAGAATTCAATTAACTTTATGGCGAATCTGTTGAAAACCCACAAAACAAGGGAACCAAAAATTCAATCTGAGGACTACATCTGATTCTCCATCTTTAACATGCTGCAATGTGTCTAGAGATTACAGCACATATGGTCTGTAAAACCACCCACTGTTTCAATATATCTGAAATACCAGTAGAGCATGTAGCATCACAAGCTAGAAATTAGGTAGAAGAATGGATGTTAGTGTTAAACCTACAGAAACACAGAATTCTAGAGTTCAGACTAAAGATGTGTTCCTTTGTTCCAGCATTGCACCCTTTGTTTCTGTTAGGCTGAGCTGGAGATGTTCCTCAGGCAGTGGGTGCTTTGTGTGTCAGATGTGCTGCACCACCAGGGCAGAGTCAAGGACAATGTACAAGGAAAAGTTCAGCAAGGAGGTTCTGAAATGAGTCACACCAGTGGCACCAAATCTTGCTGTTTCTTGCTACTCTTGAAAGCCTCTGCAGTCTTTACTTTGGATATCACTTTAGGCAGTTTTGTGGATGAGCAGTTTTGCAATACTTTCATGAAATATGATATGCTATTATACCAGCTTAAAACAGTCATCAATATTTCAAGTGAACAAATGTAAAGAGCTTCTCAAAACAGGTACTACCTCAAACAGATGCCCTTCAATGGGAATTACAGAAGCACAGCAATATAAAAACACTATCCTGATAATAATACAGATCACAATCACACTGATGTAAATCTGAGGACACCTCCACAATCTTGTTTCCTGCACTGCATATCTGACAAAATACAAGATATTTAATTCCTGGTCAAAGGAAGGTAAAAGAGCCAAGCTTTGTGTCTCAGCAGTTCAGTGATACTGCTGAAATTGTCTTTACCAACCTGTCTTTAACTCCTCTTCAATCATTCTTTAATATAAGTGGGAAAGGGATCCTGCTATTGATTGAACTCTTTGTTTTTATCCAACCTGCCTTAAGCTTGAAATACATCTCTCTTGTCATAGAAATAATAATAAAGCTTTCTCACAGTGGAGAAGGAGGTCCTAGGTACTGTGGGAGTTTTTGTTGCTCAAAAAATAAGTAAAATCTCTTTGGATAAACAATGGCACCAATGCCAGCATCCACACAGTGACAACTAGTGCTGCACAAATTGATGTGCCACCTTAATGCTCCAGGATTGATTGAACATTTCTCTGCTGTTACCTTTTTTTTTTATTGTGCTGTTTTCTTTCCTCAAGAGAACAGTGTTCCTAGCATGACCCCTTTTTCTTTGCACATCAAGTGAAGGAAAATCACCCTTTGCTGTACTTGTGGGGACAGATATTGATCTTGGGCACAGTGATGCAAACTAAAAGTATCTCCTTGGGAGCAGAAGGCATTGCCCCGGACATTGGCCTGTGAAGCTGGGGTCAGACTCCAGCCACTGGCCTTCAAGTTTGGTTTTTTTCTCTAATGAGCAGCAGCATTTCTAATATACCCATGCTGCAGAGAGCCCTGAGTGATTTGGCAAAAGTGAAAATTTATTATTGTCTATTATTGATGCTTATAACACAAAACATTGATATATGTCACAGTCTCAACACATTTTCTTAACGGTCACATCTATGCCAAATGCATTTCTATTTCTGCAAGAGTTTATGAGCAGTAATACCAACACTTAATTTTCATAAAAGGCTTTTTTTCAAGAAAATCCCATAAAGCCTCATCACATACCACAGCTATCACTTACTGTTTAACAGATATTTTATGCTCAGTTTATGTCACTCCAATTTTTTTTAGAAAGTGCTGGATACGGACATAGCTAAACTCAGGACAAATCCCTTCTGTGCTGGTAAATATTTGTTTGCCTTTTATAATATACCCAAGGTGAAAAGGTGAATGAAGCTTGAGCTGAGATAAACATCAAAAAGTTTGTGCATTTAAAAAAAGAAAATACTCAGGAATATATGGGTTTGTGTCCAAGTGAGAGCATTCAGAGAGCTAACAGTGATTCCAGACAGGAGTTGTACAAACACAATGCTCTTTGTGAATGTAAATTTAGAGAGGGATAGAAGGCTGTACAAAGTGAACAACCATTCACAGTTCAAGCATTTTTTTCTCTAACACTGTCAGTACAACATTTAACCAGCTTTGCACTTACAAAGTAATTCAGTGCTGATGCTTTGCCTCTCAGAGGATGGAAGATATTTTTGCTGTCATTTGCCTGATATGGTACTATTTCCTGGTGCTTTAAAGTAAATAATTTATTGTAGCCTGGGGCTTTCACTCTAAGACTTTTCATATATGATACACTACTTACCTTAGCATTCCTGTTTATGTATTTACATTGCTCTCATCTCAGTGGTTCTCAGGCTCCTGTGTACCAACATGTCTTCCACTCCCTGCAGAGGAGGAGTATAAGTCATTAATGCTTCTGTATCCCTGATGATTTTATTAAATGAAGTTTAATTACTTCCATTGCTTTTGTATAACATAATCTAGTGCTCATTTGCTCCATTATTAACAGTCAGAGGAATTAAAATAGGGTGCATTTGCATCAGTACACATTGAGCATGATGTAAGGCCAGGCGTAATTAATTTCTCTCACTTACAGCTATGGAGATTGTTAATTTAAAAAAAAATAAGGCAATATGGAGGATTTTATTTTTATTTGCATTAGCTTAGTTATCACTCTGGAACTGTAAATCAGCATTCTGGTTAAAAGTCTTCCTATTTTTACTTTTGAGCACTGTTTACCAGAGTGCTGTCAAATGATGAAAGGTAATAATGGAGCTAATTCTTTTTGCTGTGGGGGGAAAGAAGTGATACTATACATTCAAAGTTAGGTAACTGAACTACAGATCTAGCTCCTCTTATGAAAGGTAACATTTTCAAGGAGAGAAGGAGTGAGCCCCTCAGTCAATTGTTCCTAACTTTCTGGAGAAGACAAGTGGTTCTACACAGATCTGGTCAGGTTCGGTGCTCCCCCGCCTCGGTGCCATGGCTTTGACCCAATCCATAGCTCCTGTCCTTGGCAGCCCCAAGTCTGTCGTGTCACAGCTCTGTATGTGAGGTCTGGGAGCTCCACACATCTCCTGTAATATACCCAAAGATCTGCAATGTGATCACACCTTGCTCCTTGGGAACCACTGTTTCCAATGACACCATTTGCAGTACTGCCTGGTGTAGGGAGTTCCAAGCCCTGTTTTGGTGCTCCCAGGCTGACAGCGAAACAATGACCCATTTTTTTACAGAAAGTGCTGAAAAAATATTTTTTCTAAAAAATTTTAGTTTGTTTAAAAGCTCACTAAAATGGGAGCCATGAAACTGAGGAATACCTAAATCCTCAAACACTTTTTAAAAATGCATTGCTTATATAAGAGGATTTGCTAACAGAAATGAGGCTGAATCTCTTAAATGAACCATCCACTTTGGAAATATATCACTGCAGTAGCCTTCCCTGACCTTTTGCAAGGGATCCTGTCCATGTGTTTGCTCAAGAATTTTTGGTAGAGAAATGTGGGTGCCTTTGTTGTTTAATTCTTTACTATTTCCATGTGGTGGAATGTTAAGAGATTGCTTTTTCTGTCCCTGTCATTAAGTGACCTGCCTTAACCAGGCCCTCCAAATGAATCATAACACTTGTCAGCACGTGCACCAGTGATTGCTAAGGAGCTAAGGCCATCTGTAGCAGCACTTGTTGTTCATTTCCCAGTACAAGGCTTAGTGTGGTTGTGTCTTTGACAGCGAATATTGCTCATGAAAAGTCCTCATGAGATGGGGAAGAGAAAGAGAAATACTGTCAGCTATATCCATTTTGTTCTTGCCTGCTGGCCATGAAATCAGAGTGGGTGCAGTGCAGAGCAGGGATGCAGCAACTGAGAGGAAGGTGATGCTGTGGGAGCAGGAGGAAAAAGTCGGGCAATTGTTTGAAAAGAGGATTTAGCAAGTGCTTTGGGAGTCTTCTGTTAGCCCCAGAGAAAATCAAAAGTAAAGACTGAGCAAAGGTAGTCAAGGGAATCCAGGTAATTCACCACTGATGTAAACCATTGGTGCAGACTTAAATCCTAAGGAATTCAGATCCCAGAGCTGAAGATACTGTACACCTGTCTCAAAGAAAAATTCTTCTCTAGTTAACCTAGTTTCCAAACCCAAAGTCACAAGTATCAGGGGAGTAAGAGGTCTTTTCTCTTTCATGCTGAGGATTTCCAAGGAGAAGAAGGGAAAGAGAAAGGATACAGAGATAACCTACTCTGGACTAGCAAAATACTTCTCAAACTCCTGTGAGGGTTTAGTAAGAAAGGTACAAAGCACACACTAAGATCTCTACTGAGTAGTTATAAATTTACTGTGTTTGAGTACCATGTTTAAATTCTTAATGCTCAATGTCAATTAACTCTGGAATTACAATGGAATTCCCAGGTTATGCAGTGGCCAGTTTCTGCATTGAATTCAGATATTGGAAGAAGTAATTATCATCCTTTCAACATTCTAGATAAACAGTGTTCAGCCTACCTTCTCATTGAGTTTAGAACATTCTGATGTAATCCTAAGGTATTTGATGTAAAAAAAAGAAAAAAAAAACATTCGGGAAACCTTCCTGAAATATGGTCAAATAAGATTTCTTTTGGTAACAAAAAAAATTCCTTCAAGCTGGTTTAGACCAGTGAAATAATAAAACTCTACTGCGAGACTTGAAATGTGAGGACATTGGTAATGGACTGGTTTTGAAGCTATGGATAACTGCACAGAGTAAGAAGCTCCACTTGAGACAATCAGCAATTGTTGTTTCAGTCAGTTTCAGTTCAGAAACATATTTCAAATTTCACAGGCAGACTTACCCACAAAAATAACTGTGGAGCCAAAATAAATGGTCTAAGAAATTGTTTCTGAGAAAAGTTGGTAATAAATTTTGTTCGTAAAACACCATTTCTTCCTGTTCCCAAACCTTGCTAAATGCCTTCCTTGGGCCAATAAGGAGTTAGCATAGGCTTAAAATTAGATCCATGTTGGATTAATGAAACACTAATAGGACAATAGATTTAAATTATTGATGATAAATTTTAATTTGAGGAAATTCAAAACACTGAAACAGAAATTAATTGGACCTCACTGTTTGTTCAGAAGATTTAGTAGTACCCTCATACCATAAAATATAGAGAATGCTCAAAGGAAACCTACTGAAAATTAGTTTTTCTTTCTTTAAATTATTTTTTTAATGTGTCCATAGCCTTATAACAATAAGGATGTTAAAAAGTCACAAACACATCCAGAAAAGTTATCTTTATAAATTATAATGTTTGGATGTGTCCAGCTAAAAAAAACAAAACAACAAAACACAAAATATTTTATTAATTAATAATCATTTTCCAATAACAAAAGCTTTGTTTTCAAATTTCAGGATACAGTGTAAACTGGGGGAAAAAATATTTCTGTAACTTCTGCTGTGTAAAAAGCATCCCTGATAGAATGTGAGCTACGCTGTCTGCATTTTTCTTCTTACTGAAAATCATCATCAAGCTTTCATCATACCAGAACATTTTTTTTGGGCAATACAATCATATCTTTCTGTCCAACTTTGATAGGCCACAGAATTTTCAATTTCTTCATTCAAACAAGCATCACAATTGCAATCTTAACTCTAATTTTATAATTAATTTAATGTTCCTAAAAAGAAGAAAGCCAGAGCTTTGGTTTCTATTTATTAAATCATACCGCCATGCAGACAGAGTAGCAGAATAATCTAGATAATCATCTTTTATGCTAAAAATTCCATCCACACTTAAGAAATTAATCTGGTTTTTAAATGGAACATTCCACAACAAAAAAAGTGAGTTTTGAGCTGTACCTAAATGAGATGGACGGGCAGTTACAGTCCTTAACTCCACAGCATTTCCACCATCAGTGATTGATTAGGGCACAGTTTCTAGGTTCTGTATGCAAAGCAATTACATTGTCCCCTGAATATCCTGGGCCTGAAGAGGTAGCTGGAAATGGACCATATTTCTCATGGTGTGGTAACTCTCTCCTGCACTAACAGGACAAAACAGAAAGAGCAAACTGCAGCAGATGCTTCACCAGGATCTAACTCAGGACCACTGAGGGAGCTGAGCACTTGGCAAATACAAGGAATTTGATCCCATACTCTTCTGTGTCTTACATGTTAGTCACCTGTGTTTTCCCTGCCTCTCTTTAAAGCTTGGAGCTACCAAAAAGAATGTTTTTTCTTGGAGTGCAAGAGCCTGAGCAATATCACTCCCTATTTTAATTATGTAAAATTGTTGCTATTCACACTGATACAGAAATTATAGGGCAATAGTAGATGTATTGTTTACAGTGTGGGAGTAATACTAGGGATTTGCACTATGAAACACATGCAAAAAAATGCCCCATCTTGTTTCTGAAATAACTTGAGGTCATACTCTTTCATTTTCCTCTCAAAGGAAGGCACATTATGATTTTTGATTATATAGTTGGGCAACAGAGAAGTGAAGTTCAGTGCTTCAAAATGAGGCAAGAGGAAGTTGTTGTGGAGACTACTTTTAGTCATGTCTAACTGCAGGTAATTATTAGTTCATTCCTTCTTTCTTGTAAGTCAGGAAGGGGATACATTAGCTCATCACTTCAGAGTGCTGCAACAGGATCCATCCCTATAGGGACAGGAATTATCCCCATTAGTGACAAGCAGTGGTATCAGAAGTGTTACAGAAAGGAGGAAGTACATGCATGTCTGCTTGGGCAGTTTTAAAGGAATATGAGATATCGTACAGATAATGTGTGCATTAAGATTTTACTCAGGCCTCGTCTAAAGGGAAAGAGCCTGCACTGTATGAATGCTTATGTTCTTTAGCTGAACATCATCACTTTTACCTTCCTGCTTTGCAATACCTTCAAAATTCTGGTATTTTTTGTCTCTCAGAAGTATAAGCAGAATAATAAGTCCATGTACTGCCCTTGCATGGCACATGCACCTCTTGCAGGAGGCATAGTGTGGGTGCTCAGGGTTCTCTGTCTCAACTTGATACAGCTCTGGTCTTTTCTGAAGGGTCTGGCAACCTTTTATTTCAATAGCCATGAAGGACAATAAAGGAGCTCTTGCTTCTCTGCTTGTTGGCCTCCTGCTACCCACTGCTGTCTAGGCAAGGGCTCTATATACATCATATATGCTATCTATATTACTGTGGTATATATATTTTATATATGTGTATATATATCTATGTTATTACTGTGGTATATATGTTTTATAAAATCTAAAAAATTATTAGAACACATGATCAGAGCAGTCAAGACAAAAGCCTTGGATTCAGTATAATCCTTTTTTCATGGTCTGAGAAGGGATTTTCTCTTTCTAGTTACTTTGAAGAAAGATATTATACTCAGCAGTCATATACTTAAAGATTTCTAAAGACGTGTTGAAATAAAGGGTTTGGTGGTCTTGGATTCAGTTTGAAATTGCTACCAGGTCTACATTGCTGATGTGACAAATGAACCCGGATCTGGTCTCTAGTTTGCAGTTATGGTGATGGCATACTGAGTCTAAGAAGAATACATGGGACTTCTCAGAAAAACCTCAATGTATTTTAATTCTACCTTTATTTACCTGGACTGTCTTTTTCAATCTCTACAACTCAACAAGTTTTGTGCTTGTTCATCTTTTAAAATGCATGAGTATTTTTCAGTGAAGGGAGTATAGAAAACATTGAGTCTCCCATGTTTGCCCTCCTGGTATAACATGGTGAGATTATTCTGGGACACAGATTGTTCTCTTTGTAACATTAATGTAGTCATCAGCTCATAGTTCATAGCTCATGGTGTCATTCTTAGACTGAATCATCAGTATTTATTCCAAAGAGAGGGGAGCCATTCTTAGATCCTCTTTCTTTGAATTTCCATCAAGAAAGATGCTGCTAAATAGAGCTCCCTACCTAACAAGTGGCTTTGTACCTTTCCTAGTGTCTCAGTGCCAAAGCCAGCAATCTCTGATCTGAGTCTGAATATCAGACGCTTCTTGAAAATCAAAATCTAAAGTGTCTTGGGTGTCTGTTTACTGTAGCAGTTATCACTGGAAAGAAACCCTCCCTCTATGATAATTAAGCATGTCTTCCACAGACAATAAATCAGTTGTGTCTGGAAGGTCGGTGACGGCTTTCAAGGCATTCTGGTATTGTCTTGTAAAATTCCTCCTGGTAATTTTCCTGTTCTGCTCTGCTTGCTTGCCTGTAATGGAATTGATGCGCTCCTTATTTTTCTTTCTTTTTTGAGTAGGTGTTGTGTGTTTGCCACTTGAGAGTTCTCTAGGGTGTATTCCAAAATTGTCAAAGTTTATAGCACACATTTTCAAATTAACATTCTTAAATATGCCCACAAAATCTGCTGCTGCTCCCCAAATGCATCTTTCTACATTAAGCTGCACATTAACATGAGTACCATTTGCATTCACAGAGAATGTACAAATAGATGCTCAGCAAATTCTGAAAAGATGTTCTGTGAAAATTTTGACAATTATTTAAGGCGAATGTTGTCTAACCTAATAGCTTATGTGTGAGGCTCAATCCAGCAGGATCTTAGTGTACTCTCTGGCTTATAATGTAGATGACTCTCAAAGTTGCCTGCTCAGGGAGGATCCTCTAAATTTGAAGTCCTGTTCTAACTTCAAATCTGGGTGTGTATTTCAGCACTCCTCTGGTCTTTTCCTTTTAATCCTTTCCCTCCAACTATTTTTAGATTCCCAAGATCTGTATATATACAGGGACTAAACCACAGTAAGAGCAAGCAGGAAGATTTTTCAAACAACCCTTAAATTAAAAGATTAATAACCTTGAAATTTTTAATGCATGCTAATATTGAAATGGCTTTTCAGATCCCACACATTATCCCAAAATCCAATTATTATGGTTTTTTTCCATATTTTTCCTGGCTGTGCAGGCTCTCCTAAGTTTCTGAACACCAATCCATTTTCTTTCCATGGTGGATATTTTTACCAAAAATATTTGTCACTTCTGATCACTATTGATAACTCCTTTGATGTGAAAAGCAGAACCAATTCCAGTTTGCAAGTCTATACTTGGGATTTTTTCATGGGGCTACCTAAGATTGTAGTCTGTCTTAGTCTGTCATCTTAAGACTTCACTCTCAGGCTGTTTGATTGAAAAAAAACACATAGAAAGAGGCTTTACGTGTAACAAATGTATAATTTTTGCATTCTTGCTTTTCAACTATTTTTTTAATTCCATGTTTGTGGACATTAATTTCTTTAACTAAAAATGCTCTTTAAGACAACAGTGCATAACATCTCACAGTATAATTAAAGTAGTTTTTTAATACTAAGTCTAATTGGGGATAGTATGAAAAGGAAAAAAGTTATCGGTCAATACATTCTTCAGACATTCTCAATATTTTCATCTTCTGATCATTTCAGAAGTCCTTGCTGGCAACATCAATTTTCCTCTGGAGTAAAAATACTGTATTTCAAAGCTTAGGCCGTTGATCACTTGGATAGCAACTTTTTCAAACATTCAAATAAAAAAGTCCTGTCCAGGAAATACCACCTTCCTGTATCACTATTTCACACTATAAAAATATTGATATACACAGAGTCAGAAGGAATATTATACAACAGATCTGGGCTTCTTTCTGAATTCCTCTATTTTTCCCATATTGCACCTGTATTGTAATAAGTTTATTTGCAAAATCCCAAAGGTTGCCAGGAATATCTGTCAAAGAAACATTTAGACTTACATAGAATTTAGAAACTGTCATAAACTTTATTTTTTTGCTCTCCTCTTTCTTTAGTTCTGTCAGCTTCCTTATCTTTTAGCTTCTGGCTCCCTTAGGACAAAAGAGTCAGATGAACACAGTCTATCTTTGTCAGATAGACAAAATCTACACCTTTTTGAATGTCTGGAAGGTGCCACATATTTCAAAGTGTGCCCATGGAGGAGCAATAAAAAGCACATAGCTGAATTTCTGACTGCAATTTGGAACCAGAAATAGGCCTGAATTCCACAATCAAATGTGCTTCTCTAGTGCTGAGTTTAACTGTTTCATTGCAGCCCATCACAGACAGATCGAGCTGTGGACTTCAAATCCCACACTCCGATCCAGGTCTCAGCATGTGGAAAGTTCAAAGAGTTTGGAGCAGCCACTTCTGCTGTATTCTCACACTGCATGAGCCCAAACCTTGAAGCAGGACTCAATCAAGCAGTCCAAATAGACTGAGCTTACCTTGTGATGGCACAAAAGTTATTGCTTCCCCCCCTGTTTTTTTTTTTTTCCTTTTTTTGCCTTCTTTTTGGTTGTTGGGGTTTTTTGTTTATTTGGTTTTGGGGTTTTTGGTTTCATTTCATCCCCCCCCCTCTCTCCCCAGGTTCTCAAAACTTAGTAGGAGCCTTCATAAAGGCAGAGTCCAGGTTTTTGGTTTGTCACAAAGCGTTGGAACCAGGCAAATTTCCCAGGGTTTGTGCTTTCATTCCAAACATTTCATGGAGCTTTAAATCACATCCAGGAGCTCTCTTCAGTGTTTTACAGAGAAGAAAAATTACATATCTGGCTACTCATTGAAATTATAACTATTTCATTCACCTATTGAGTACAGTATACTCATCATTTGCAGGCAGCAAACGAATACCTTAACAGATGGGAATTTATATTGTTTCCATGGTTACAATAATAAATACAATGCTGATCTGCCCAGAGTAGCTCTTGTTTTTCAAAAGAGTCTTTAAATTACTTGCATTTTCCAATGGATTTTAAACTTCTTTTTTTTTATTATGATAATCTAGAAGCTGTTTTTTATTAATCTAGAAGCTATGTTTTATTATTACAGCATTTATCTTAGTGCTGTTGTTACAAGAAAACGCAATTTCTAATTTCTTTGAAGAATATAACTAGTGGGCTGAGTAAAAATAATGCTGCACTGTGTGCTTACTCTAACCATCACTGTTCTGAAACATAGAGAGATGTTAAAAGCAGCAATGGAGATATGGCAGCAATCTTGAATTTCACCTTTTTTCTTCTTGTTTATTAGAATTGCCAAAGAATCAAACCAAGAACTGGATAAATACCGAGAATAGAACTTATGAAAAAACTGTGGGCTCATTTGGGAAGAAAGAAAAAGGGCAAAAATGTTATTTGTAGGCTTTTTGAGACTGTGCATGCATTTGAGCAGTGTCTCAAATTATAGGCCACATAGTAGGTACTTTAATCCACAAAGAAATATTGTCTGAAGCAGTAAAGTCCTGTTTATGCACAAACCCATTATTTCAAAGTTAATAGGATAAGATTGCTGGATAAATTGTACAGCAACATTGCCCATTTTTCAGTCCATTTTCCATGGCATCACTTAAAACTTTGCAACCTATTTTGCCACTTAGTTGACCTAAAGGTAAACTTCTCTTGCATCTGCCTTTGTTGTGATCAAACACTTTGTAATGGGCATTTTAATGGAAATTAGTTATTTCAGCATTTCTCTTTCTAACGAATTTAAAGACTCTCTCTTTCTGCAACTAACAGAATTTCTTTGTATGTATTTCTTCCCCTTGGAATCGAATGGAAATGCTGTTGACATGCAATGCAACAGTCAATTTGAGCAGGAATTTTCCTTCAAGAAGTAAATAAATACTGCATCCTGCTGAAATGAGAAAAGACAGATTTGGAAGGGAGAATCTCAGGAGCTGCACTGAAATATGTCAGAGTGGGAAAGGCACCAATACTCCTGGGATCTGGTGTTTTTAATGACCAGAAGCAGTCAGTGAGGACACTGAGCAAAGCTCATACATCCTAGTCAGTGTCTATTGTATCAAACCAGGTCTGGTTTGTAAATTCTGGTTTCTAATCCTCTGTTTGGCTGTCTGTGAAAATCTATGTGGGCCTCTTTTTATTGAAAAACTAGCTTGATTTGGAGGCTGGGGGAAGGAGGGGTGGAGACTGGGAGCTGATGCTAAACATTGATTTTACTGTAACAGCCTGGCCCGACACATTGCTTAGGAAAGACTGGGTAATTATTCTGTTGGGTTGCTTCCCCAGGCTCAAGGTCCAAATTATGTAGGCTGTCTGTGTGGCAGAACAGGATTAAAAATGTATTTAAGGCAAGATGCTGTCTGGGCTGAATGCAGACCCGCTGCCACTTGCCAGAAAAACAGCAAGCCAGTGCAGAGAATTCAAGAGGGAGTCTGTCTGGATTTAAGTGTTGACCAGGCTTTGGGCTCATATATCAGCTAAAGGGCTGCAAAGGAAAGCAGCACGTCTCAGGGATCCTTTTTGTTTTGTAAAGATTAGTAACTCCCTGGTGCTTTCTTCAGTGTAAAGATAACCGTGCTTAAGAAATTACTTGGCTACATTTGTTTTCCTAGCCTGTCTTCCTCATTGATTTTGAGTAATCTTTTCAAACAAGACATGAAATTCAGAGGGAATATATCTTAAGCTGCCGGGTGCTTGAAGGAATGAAATGCTTGCTGGTGATGTGAGGCAGTAACAAGGCACAGGAGTGCTCCAGGACAGAGCAGCCACCCCCTGGCATGTGCTGCTCCAGCCCTGCCTGGGTTTGGCTGGGTGTTGGAGCACTGGGATCCAGAGCTGTTGGTGTCCCACTGGAATATGCTTGCACCAAGTTTTGTCACCTGCTGTGTATGAAGGATGCCCAAAAATGCAATAGAAAACACTTAGGTAGCAGACTGTGAGCATGTCAATCAACCACAAGTTGGAATTACAAATTACAGAATCAAAAATTGCAGTAAAGGATTTTTGTGTAAAGTAAGGTAAAATTCTTATTTCTTTACACATATGAATGCTGAGTATCAATGATATTAACACCAGGTACTAGTTTTGTTTTGAAGCAGATATCTGAGAAGAATAGGATTCTTGGATGCTCAGGGCTCAAATGCTGTAATGGAAAAGACAAATGTCATTGTTCTCCCAGAAATGTTTTTTCAAGCCTTTGTGACTTAATAAAGGCCAGAGCAAAGATTCTTATTCATCTTTCCAGTCTATTTCACAGTGCTATGATGGGTGCATTTCTAAATCTTATTCCTAGAAGTGCACCATTCATCCTTGAGAGCCATAAACTTCAGGATAGCTGGCAGAGTTGAACCTGCTTCAGAGTCTGCTCTTGTAGGGCAGGCAGAGGTAGCCAAGTCTGAGGGACTGCTTCTGTGTACTTGCTCTGTTTGGTTTGGTTTTAATGCAAAGATGTAATCAAAAAGAAGCCCCATGGACTTTAGGAATTACTGAAGAAACCAGAAAAGTTGCTTATTAGCTGAAAAATCACCCATGTGTAACAAGTTTCTTTTAGGTAACATATAACAAGATATTACTTGTGAACGAATGTGTTCTTGATTAGTAAAATACCCCATAATCACAGGACACTTAGGCTAAACCCATGTGTCCCACTTTCTCCTAAAGTCCCTTTTTAAGCACCTGGTACTATTCTCTGAAAGTGTGCAAGATAGAATCCAAAAAATTACGCGATAACCATTAAAAATCTTTCATAGGAACACTGCTAACTTTTTATGTGGATTTCAGAAAGGTGATTATAATTTGGAGATGGGGAAAGGGAGGAGCAGAGAGTAGATGGAAAATTTTACTAGAAAGCCAGGTATGTCATGCTGTTTACCATGTCCAAAACACGCTGATGTCTTGTTCATGGAACAATTTCAAAGGTAATTAGTACTAGTTAGCACTGATCATCTTGGTAAAGGTATTCTGAAATGCAAGTGAAAACAGACTGGGTAAATTTGAAAGTCTTTTTATTTGGAATGCAATTTTATGTCCCAGACTACTAGAATTAATAAGGTCAGGGTTTCACACTTGGTCTCTAATTACACTGAGGAGCATATAGTTTGGAAGACATAATTGTAAGACTTCCACTTCTGCACATTTATATCTTATTTTCATACTATTGAAAAAGGGAATTGCTTCTTTTTTTCCATGCATTTCTTATCAGTTTTACTATATATGTCCTATTTTAACTGTTTTTGAATAGTGAATTTGCAGTTTAGAATAAAAGGAGTCAAGAGAACCAGAAAATTCTGCTAAAACAGGATTTGATGTAGCTCAATAAAAAACAATTTTCAGTAAGTCTCAAGGTTTGTGGGAGACTCAGAGCCCAGCCATCACAAGGGCTCCACAGTCAACATTTTGAACTGCTACTCTGTTTAGAGGCTTTGAGGGACAAAAATCAAATCAAATCTTTATACTGCCTACATATGGAGGGGAAACCACTGAAAATGCATAAACATTAACCTGACTTTTCCATATGATGGGCTCATGTCCTTCTTTCCACTGAACATGGTCCAAGCAAAAGTTATATGGCTCTTGACTTCATTCTTTCTCCGACTTCGGTAACGTTCCTCTGGCTGACTAAAACACTCCAAAGTCCTAAATCTTCTTGCCCTCAGTTACATGCTGGTGAAGGGAGATGAAGCAGACAGTAGACTTCTGTGCTAGGGAACATGAAGGATACTGTTCCCTCACTCAGTGATGTTTCCTGAGCTGTTCCTGTCTTCAGCATGTAGTGTCACCAGTAAAATATTGCAAGCTGATAACTGATGGGTGGGACAAGTGCTAATGAGCCAGTTCCAAGATGCAAATTGCAAGCCTGTCTCCTATAGCAAGAATCATATATGGTAAAACAGTGCTTCATTCAGCTTTGACATGAATATTTTCATTTTAAGTACCATCCAAAGTGCATCCTTATTTGGTACACTTTGGCCAACACAAAGTAGTTGCAATTTTTTCACTAAAGAATAATGCATACTTTGATGATCTTGAAGAAATGCTAAAATTAGAATCCTCCTCTAATGGATATTTTCACCCAGTGGTAGGTTTTACTTATTTGGCATTGCTTGTTTCTTTTTTATATAGAGTTTAGATCAGGCACACATAGGGACAGCTTAGATGTTCATAAGATGGGACATATTTAGACTCAGATTGTTCAATCTGCATTAAAAAAAAATCACCAAAAAATCAAGAAGCAAAACCCACTGGAACTCAGGAAGTCATGCTTCATTGACAGGTTCTTCTCCTTTCCCTTCTCCTGTGGATGCAGGTGTGTTATTCTTAGGAGAACTCAGGGTTGTGTGATTTAACCAGTTATTTGCATTTAATGCTGGGCAGTAGGGTGCAGTTTCAAAGTAGAAGATGTTTGATGCATCACAGCAATACCCAACACAAGAGTGATTACTCTCCATGCTGCTATTCCATCACAGCTCAGCTCAGTGGGAAAAGAAACCCTGAGAGACAGAGGCTGCTGGGCCTCTGGGTAACTCTGCTTTTATCTTTCTTCCAGTCTGCAGACTTGCTTTGCAGAAATATTTTGCTTTACAGAAATATTTTGCTTTACTTAATATTTTCTCCTCAGTAAATGCAAAAGACTTCTCTCAAATGAAAAAATTCAATAGGGATGCAGAGGTGTTATGCACTGTGCACAGAGATGAGATGCTACCCACCACAAAGATGGAGGCAACGCTTCCTGGGCAGTCTTGTGCATTTTGCACTTCCAAAGGGAGAGCAACTTTTTCCCTTGAAAATGGAGGAAGCTT
The DNA here is from genome assembly GCF_028769735.1 of Zonotrichia leucophrys gambelii. Classification (NCBI taxonomy): domain Eukaryota; kingdom Metazoa; phylum Chordata; class Aves; order Passeriformes; family Passerellidae; genus Zonotrichia; species Zonotrichia leucophrys. The sequence goes on from NC_088176.1 coordinate 23,389,319, forward strand.
TTTGGTTTTATTTTCTTAATAAAAGCAGGACTTCAAGTATAATCCTCTCTATCTTTTTGCAAGCCCAATGGGAAGGCCTATGGAAAGAGCCACATGTTAAGCCATTCCTTAACATGAAATTTCTTCTGGTTATCTAAATCACCATTATTTGATCTCATTGATGGGGTGAAGTGACAAAAATCCAATGCCATGGCTTCTAGATGGAATTTTTTTTCTCAGTGACAAAGAAGTACTCTGCTGTAAGGTTTTACCTTCTCTGCTGTCACCACTGAGGAGTTACTTCCTTGACTAATAGACCAACACAGCAAACTTCGATAAGTCGTCACACAACTGTTACTTTAAGGTACTAAAATATATCTACTATTAGGGAAAAAAAGTATATAATGTCTCAGCATATCAGTGTTTTAATTTTGCTAATCAAATAAATGGCTTCTGGAGCAGCACACAGAAGTAATTCTCATTTAACTTCGATGGGCAGGGTGGGGTGTACTCCCCTAAGCAATCTGAGATTTGTATTTCCATGTGGAAATAGATCTTTTTGTTCAAACCTCTGATGTTTAACCGTACACCTGTCAACTTTCCTTTAAAACACTCCATTTGTACCATTTTGGTTGCAGTCCTGGAAGCGGGTGGTTGTGACTCTCCTTGTTCTGAGCAGAACCCAGAGCAGTCATATCATCATCAGGTAATGACACCCTAGAGTTGACAGGCTTCCAAAATCTTTTTGGTCTCACAACTGATACAAATCTTCATAATTGATTTGGATTGTGGGGCTGGTAATACAGCACTGAGTAGCAATTAATGCTAACATTTTAGTTTCATTTCATTCTGTCAAATACACTTGACATTCTTTTTATGTGTGAGATTGCCAGGTATAAAGCCATGTGTCTCATTATATGCCTATTTGTCACCTCCCTTCAGATCACTGACACAAGTGATGCAGGTAAAACCTTCCTACTCTAAATTATTTTAACTCACTGGTTTTGCAAGAAGAATTTATAAAAAGTATGCCTATAGTTTCCACTAAATCAGATCAATTGCCACTACTGTCTCAATAGGAGTAAACACATGGGGAAAAAAAAACTATTTCCATTTAAAATAATAATTTTTTAATGCCTAAATAAAGATATTTTCATTGTTGTAGTGCCACTTGGAAACAGAATCATATTTCATTGTGAATTATATGTGCTTCTGCTGTTTCAAAATTCAAGAGAGTTATATCTGTGCAAATCAGACTGGCATTGGTGCCTTGAATCCCAGCAAGTCAAGCCTCCCGTACCAGCAGCACCAACAGATGTGCCACAGGGCAGTTCACATTTTCCTCTACTGCTTTTAAGCTAGGCTGAGATTCTTTTGGCAACTCATTAAACATATTCACAGAGCATCAGTTTAATAAGAAATTATTGTAGAAATTCTTCATCTTTCAGCTTTTCCATTATTTAGTGACCATAAATTGTGTTTGATTAAGATTTGGTCTGGGTGACCCATGATGTACTAAAAGGCTTTTTTTAGGACTGCTGGGAAGATGCTGTAATCATTTGATCACTGTGAAACTATAGGTTGTTTACTTACCGTGAAACTGCTAATGCTCTAGCAAAAGGTTCCAGTTTGGGGGAAAAAATTACCAGCCTATTCAGGATGTTAATACATGTGTTGTCTTTTCTCTGTTTGCCAGTGCTGGGAATTTTTATGCATATGGTAAAAAATACAGCTCTTGCTATCTACTCATTTATGCACATTGACTTGGGGATGTATCAGTGTCAAATAGGACATGACAGTTTCAAAGGGCTCTTAAAAGGTAAACCTGTGACATGACAAGTAATGTGAGAATGCCAGATCCAGGAGGGAACATGAAAAGCCTCTAACAAGTGTAGGAATCTCCACCATCCTGATTTCCATCTCTGCACTATAGGGGATTGCACACAAGCTGGAAGGCAACTAACAGGACAAAATCCCACCCTGTTTAAAGGTTCAGAGGTGCAGGTCCAACAGACCCTGCTGTGGTTTTATTGAGGAGCTCCTCCAGCCTCAGAGGTGACTCAGGTGCTGCATGCAGAGCCTCCCTCCTCCTCTGAATACACGGAGCACCCTTTGCTGAGGGCTCCAAGGGAAGGGGGCAGGAGAGCTGCCTGAGGCTGCTCCTTCCCTCACCCTGCACTTCTTCCTTTGAGTCAGCACCGGAGCTGGGCCAGCAGAGCTCACACTGCTGGGCCTGGGGCTCAGGGGCTGCTTACACAAGCCATCTGAACTGGGCTACCTGAGCAATACAATAGCTGTGAAGATTTCTCAGGAAATCTTGGGAAATTTCTATCTAAATTTGCATTTTTATTTCAATTTTTGGAAGCTGAGTAAGTTTCAGTAGGTTTTGTCATTTATTCAACTGTGAAGTGCAGCTAGGATTGAGTGTGCTTTGTGATTCCTCAGTCCCCTCTTCATCCGTCCATTCATGCACTCCTTAGTGAGAAAAAGAAGTGGTAAGCTGAAACCCCACCACAGAATATTGGAACATTTGAAAATCCAAAATCTGAAATTTAAGAACTAAAAGCCTTTTCCTTTCTGTTTTTTTTCTTTTTGTTTTTTGTTTTGGTTGGTTTGTTGTTGTTTAAAGCACGCTACCTGTTTGTAATATTAGTTAGCACTATTGCCTTGTGCACTTTGAAAGCCTTCAAACTGCAAAAAAACATTAACATGTATTAAATAATTAATTAAAAGTTAATCTTGACTCATTGGCTAGGCAGTTTTGGTCTTCCAGTAGTTGATAATTCAGTTTCCTTAGGATATGTCAATTCCCTAAAATTTTCAGGCCAGCCTGAATTGTGCCATGTTGCTTCTCAGTGGCTTAAAGAAGGAAAATGTTTTTTTCAGTGTTATCAAATAAATGACTGCTAGTGGTGGGATCACTAAAGAGAGATCATAAATTTGAATGGTACTGCTGCAGAGCTTTTTGTACTCTGTATTTGCTAGGGTCATCTGTGCAGTATCTTTGACAAGGTGGTTGGTGTCACAGCTTTATTACAACCTCTTGAAGTGTATTGTGCAACATGAATGAGTTATTTGCAGATATACACAGTCTGTGGTGGAAGGGGGGGTGAATAAATACATTATTACATAATTTTTAAGTCTCTCTAAGCTCCTTCTTTTTATGCAAGTTTAGCAATTTTACAAAATCCCATTTGAGTTAAATCATGTTAGAAAGAGCCTAATAACAGCTTTATTTCTTGTTATTAAATCATATTTCATTTAAAAATGAAAGGCACCACAGAAGCATTAAATAACCTTGTGATGCAACTGTTTGGGACTCACTGGGCTCCTTCTGTGTAGTGTGCAATTGGTACCTGCCAGCAGAACTAATCAAATGCAAAAGAGATAAAAGAGGTCACATCATCAGTGTCTGTGCATAGCTCTGTGGGCACATATCTATAGATGATGTGCTAAGCATGTATTCATACTATGGTGTATCATTGTTACAGCATAACCCTCTTGAAAGCAAGATTCTTTTCCCAAATGATCTCTCATGCTACCATTTATCAATTTCATTATTTTAATGATTGGTGTTTTTTCTGTGGTGTGCTATTTGGTACATAGGACTTTATGGATTGAACAGTTTTATTAATTTGAGAGGTTTCATCTGCATAATAAAATACCTCAGTATGACAAAGGAAGTATCATAACTGAATTGATTTGTCAGCTATCAGAATGTAATCCAGCAGTGGTTTCATTATTATGTTTATTTCACCTCAATTATCAGCAAACTTAAAATAATGACATAACATCCCTGTATCAATTGACAGGGGAATAAATGCAAATGTGACTGGGTTTCACAAATAACCTCCAGATAACTGGAGCTTCCTACTAATTTTTATTCCTTAAGGAATCATATTTTGTTGAGATAAACCTTTGTTGGATAATTGTGAGCTTTGTCTCCCTGGGAAACAGGTAAGTTGTGATAAAATTTCAGTATTTGAACACATAACACTGATGTTATGGAGGGCTGCATGCATCCAACATGAATTGGTTTCTCTTTAAGACACTTCTTCATGCCTTTCATTAAGTGGCTGCAATATGTACCCATATATTGTACAAATACAAAATCTTCTTGTCACTGTGAGTATCTAAAAAGATGTAGGATGAGTTTTTCAGCACACACAACTGAAGTTTTAAGGCCTGTAGGACTGACATAAAATCAAGATGCTGAATTCTCTCAGGTGTCTTTGAAAGCCCCAAAGTCTATAGTTTTATTCACATATTTAACCTGAAACAGCTGCAGCTGTTAAAAAAGTGATTCCATTTTGACCCATTGGGAAGGGGCAATTTAAGCAGTCCTGTGCTGAGGTGGACCTGGAGCACTCATGTGATTTGTTGCCACAGCCCAGGGTAGTGACTTCTTGAATGGTGAATTTTCAAAAGTTGAAATCAAGTGAACAATGTGAAATGTACTGAATTCTCTGGGATTTTTATTGCCTGGTAGTCTGGTAAAAAAATTATAGGATCATAAGATCATGTCTCAGCAGAGGCCATGATTAAACAAACACAATTATACGTTTTAAAATTGAATAGACATAACTGAACAAGCTTCCTACTGCCACAGTCCCAAGCCAAAGCCCTCGGTGAAGGAAGGTTATTCCTAATGATATAAAGAGTTTGAAATGCTGCACAGGACCAGGGGGAATGGAGATTTGCATTTTTTCCTTTTCCAGGAATGTAGCTTTTCTGCCTTCTGTCTTAAACCTCAGAGCAAAGGAGTGTCACAGAAGATAGTAAAAAACCGATTGTCCTAAATTATGGTACCAGTTTATTGATATCCCACATTTTAATATTTAAAAGCATTTAAAATAACGAAAAGTAAATTAAATATCTCAAGTAAAGTATGAGAAAGAAAGTATCAGATCTATTCCTTGAGGTTAAGAGACTCAGTGGAATTATATAGGAGCACATGCTACTGGAACACTGCACTGCAAATAAACAACTTTAACATTTTATCAAGCCAGAAAAACTGTTAGAAAACCAGCATAATTCATGTCAAGTAATTCTTTCTTCTTGAGCTTTGCTTTCATGTACTGTGTGTGGTTACACCAAATTATTCATGTGCACTAATTCTAGGTTTCATTTGTATTTGCCAGATGAATGAGAGACAAGCTCAAACATGGGAAAAATTAATAAACCTGAAATAAATTCAGGGTGAACAAGTATTCCTCCTCTTTACCCTGTTTCATTTCCACTCTGACCCATGATCACTCATAAAGGTTTCCAATATATTTGGTATTAAAATAAACAAATATGTGCAAAGCATATATTTCAAAGTAAATCTGTGGCAAGAGAGTTCCCATTAGGCTGTGTTTGAATGAGGAGGTTAGAAGTGTACCTGCAGCAGGCCAAAATATCTGAAATCTTACAATTAGTGGAAAAATCCAGAAAATATGAAAGTGCCTGGAATTTTCCTTGTATTCTCACAATATGTTCATAATCACACATTTGCAAATTTTCAAAAGATTGATGATTATTTTCTGGTCCAATACTTCAATCTTTGCTATAGAAAAGACATCTCTGGTCACTCATGTTTCTATTTTTGTAATACTGTAGTACAGATACCTGATGGCAGAAAAGATTAAGATATCCACTGTATCCAAGTGATCATAACAGACCAGGTCATAATCACTTAAGAACATACACTTCCTTTTCATCTTTCTCTCTTTCATATGTGGTTTGCATATTTTTCTTTTATGTCATGTAGCAAATAGTTAAGTGGTTTACAGAGACAGGGAAAAGGAATCATTTATTTGTGGTGGTGATGTGGTATCACTGGATTTGCTTCATTTTTAAAATAAGATCAAGCAATATAAATTTCATGAAGGCAAAAGTGAGAAAAAAATAAATTGCATGAGTTTGTCAGCAGCTCAGCTAGAACAGTATCTTATTGCTCCCCTACAACATAACATTAGTATCCATATCTTTACAGAGAAATGATCTGAAAATATCAAAAGGAAGTTCTGAAATGTCAAGTCCAAGTCAAGATAAGTTTTCATTATGAAGGATAATAGTAGCACACTGGTGTCTCATTGTTACAGGCCATCAAAAAACCACAAACGTGGAAAGAACAAACTTAATATTGATTCATCCTTTATTCACTCACAGCAGCATCAAGATAGAGTTCTGACCTCAGTTATATCTCAATAAAGCCAAATTAACTCAGCAAAATTACACCAATTTTAAGCCACAGTGGGATCAAAATCCCACCTTCAGTGTTTGTAACACTGAGTTCTAAGCAAAATAATTTCAAAGTACTTCATCCTTATCCATGTACTCACCTTTTCACTTGTTTGAGCAGTCATCTAACATGATGAATAGCATCTAGCTTTTATTTGTTTGTTCATTTATTATTTTATGAATTATCATTTATAACGATTTATTTTTTTTCTTTTGACATCTTATTTGAGTTTTTAAACATTGAGTTTTCTAACATCTTATTTGAGTTTTTCTAACATCTTATTTGAGTTTTTAAAACCAGTAAGAATTGGTTTATTTTTCTACAGATAACTACAGATAATGCAAAGAAATAAAAGCAATAGAGAAGGAAATAATGAAAAATATAATTTCGTCTGAGATTACAAAATCAGATGTGATGCTCTCTGGTACTCAAAAATATCCAGTCTCAGACTTTTGAATGCAAAATCTGCTCCAAAGAAACTAAAGAAAACACTGACCAGCCCTTTGATATGAGCTGCAAATATCAAGAGGGCTGTTTGCTTATAATGGTGTCTTTTTTCATTAGCACTTTTCCAGCTCCTATGGAAATCCTGGTTCGTGTTAAGGGAGATGTCCAGGCTAAATTATCAGTTACCTCCAGAAAAGTAGGACCTGCAAGAAAAAAGTCTTTTTCAGCTGACTAAAAAAAAGCTTTGAGGGGTGATAATTAATCTCCCATGGGAAAATTGTCCCTACAAACTCAAATCTAGTTGTTTTAAATGTGTTTGTTTTGTGTAGAAGTAGAAAGATTTAGTTTTCTCGAGTAATAGAGTACACTGCCATCTACCTTCCCTTCAATAAGTCATAGCAGTGGGTAATTTTCTTTCTTCTTAACTCTATTGTATTTGCTGTCCCAGTTCCAGCTAATAGTAAATAACCAGACTATTATACAGTGTGTGTTCACATCTTTTCTTGGTATCTTGGTAGAATGGGATTTAGATGTTTGCTCTGATTTTTATGCACAGCTTTCAAATCTCAAACTTGACTTTACTTAAATCTCAGACTTGACTCTTCATCAGGAGCTTATCTACAGTGTTAGACACTGCAGTGTCCCCTATCTCCCTGCTGTGTTGGACAGCTTGAAGAGAAATTCTAACAGCACTTAGAATATTTTATAATCCATTAGTTACAATAGTCTTTTTAAATGGACCTGTTAACTCAAGTCCTATTTAGGACTTCAGCTAATCGGGGTTTCCAGAGTATTTCAACTAATTTTTTACTTTTACACACACTTCTGCCTTTTGACTGCAGCATGAAATTAACCTTTCCTTTTCATTTGAAAAATGAAAATTAATTACATCAGAAATGTCTTCAAGAAAATAATGTGAATATTTTTTTCCCCAATAAAATTCTTCTATGTGAAATGGAAGTAAGAGAGGTTTTTGGATTTAATGCAAAGGACAAAAATTCCTTTCTGTTCAGACAAAAACTTGTTGTTTTGACTGGTCCATGAGCTCAGAGTGCACACGGAGGTGCTGGCACAGGGACAGTCAAGGACCAGGCTTCCCTGCAGCCGCTGCCCAGCACAGGGGCTGAGCAGCCGTGTGGGGTCTGCAGGTGGGAGCAGGGATGTGTAGGTAAGGCCAGAGGTCAGCTGGAGTCCTCATCTCTGGGTGATAAATGTGCTCCTGAGCTGCCTGTATGTGTCTGTGGTCCTTGTCACAATCCCATGGTAAATTTACCTCTGGTAGATTATAGTTTTTGGTGTTCTCCACTGTACAGTGAGCAAGTGTCACTATGGCTCTCCTGTAAGGCAGAGGAGATAAGTGTCCATGATTAATGATGTGGACACTATCTAGCAGCAGGAGCCCATCAACCTGTGACAACTTTCTATTCCATGGGCATTAAACTCCTAAATGCTGTCACAGTCCTGCAATAGATTGTAATAGACAGCTGGGAACAAGGAGCAGGAAGGAGTTTCATAACCCTTAAGTAAATGAATTTTACTAATAGTTATTTTTGTCTCCATTATTTGTTTATACCCAAAAAAAAGAGTTTGGAAAATGTTAATTTCAGCTGCCTCCTAATCTATTTGGTAAATACCAATCCCTACTGTCTGTTCCTGCAAAAATATGATCATTACTGTGTTGCTTTTTTGCTGCTTTATTTGTTCACAAACGTGATCAACAAAGGCCAGTGCTTCTCTCGGGTCAGGGCATTTATTTTTATAATTGCTGCAGGAACATACAGCTTAGGTCCTATCTAGGTTTGAGAAAAATAGCAGGTAGTTCTTTATCTTCTAAAGTCTGAGAATTGGCAAATATTTTAGAAGACAGGCTTTTTTTTTTTCTTTCTACAGATGATCTTTTTTTAAATCAAACAGTGCTGGCAAAAAAAATGCAAAGAGTGGAAACCATTTTAAAAAATCTTGACACATTTATGTACTTTGAACTAAATACTTAGAATTTGCTGTGTAGCACTCGCCCCCACAAACACACAGCATGAGGAAGCTGAAGCAGAATAACCAGGTGATGATATTAAGGGGAGACTGCGTGAGCACTGTGGAAGATCTGGAGCTGGGAGGGGGCTGGGTTCTGGGACCACTGTGCCCCCTGTGCCCACCTGCTCGCAGCAGAGCTGCTCCTACCCCAGGGCTGCTGGGGCACCTGGCTGTGCCTGCCGCAGACAGGGCCAGGATGAGTGCTGTCAGGAGAGAAAAGGTTCCTTAGTCTGAGCTTCTCCTGATGAGGAGGCAATGCTGAGGAAGAGGAGAGATGGCAAGAAAGGAGAGGTTTTGGCATTTGTCAGAAGTGGCTGTTGGTTTGCTTTGCTCTGAGAAGAGAGACTGTGAAGGGAGGTGGGTCTTGGCTCTTTAAGTTCATCTAGAGAGCTGCAGCTGGGTCTGAAAGACACAAATGACTTTTAGTTAAGCGCAAATCTATGCAGCAAAATCTTTAACCCCTTCCTCCTGGTCTAAAATGCTCTGAAGTAATGGGATGTGCCGCAGCTCCCAGGGATGCTCCCTGCCCAGGCCATGGCTGTTCCTTCTCCTGGTGCTTTGCATGTTTCATTTCCAATCACAGCTCACAGTCAGCAGTGCAGTGTTCCCTGAGAAAGAGTTAATCTCAAAGGAACAACTTCTCCCAGCCAGGCTTAATAGATTCCCAGCTTTCCAAAGAGTGCAGCACTGTGCAGTTAGGCAGCTGAGTTTTCTTTTAAGTCACTGTTTCTTTTTTCCACACGATCTAGGTTTTTTATTTATGTGGTACAGCTGCGGATGAGCGCTGATATGGAGCATTATATTCCTTCTCAGGTGTGAAAAAACAGCTGTATGAGTTATGAATGTGTCATCTTCACTTGAGCGTATTGATACATCCCATATGTTATTGACTTGTGAAATGAATACTGATTGTAAAGAAGAAACATAATGAATAAAATAATTCAGGAAGATCCTAGCAGTAAAGTCTGCAAATGAAACAGTACAATTTTTTCCCAAAACTCAGGGAACACAGTCCTAGTTGCAATTTTGATGTTTTAAGTTTAGAGGCCTATATTCAGGAGCTTTCTACTGATCTGCCCCAGAATGTTCATTATAATACATCATAGCAAAGAGAAAGGAGAGAAGGGGAGAGGTCACATTCCTGTAGCTTGTCGTGATGATTTGCACCTTCAGTAAAAAGCCTGAAAGCAGATTCAGAGATGCCAGCACTGGGAAACCTCCCTGGGCAGGAGCAGGGTGAGACCGGCTGGGAGGCAGCGCAGCAGTGCCGTGTGCCACCTGACACATCACTGCCACCAACACAAGTGGCACAGGGCCCCTCTGGGAGTTGCACCTGCCAGAAGCTGCCCCAGCCTCTAATCATTTTCTTGATGCATGAAAAGAAGAGTGAAAAAGAAAACTTTCTTTAGTTTTTGCAGCTTCTCTGACGGAAGGAAACTATTAGAGATATATTCTCTGAGGCAATGAATTGTTTTGTACCCTTAGGCACCAAAAACCCAAAGACCCTGAAATCGTTCAAATACAATAAGAAGAGAAAAGCACCTGCTTTTTGCCACCCGAACAGTCCTGTGTTTGTGCAAGTTAAAACTGAAGCAGCAGCCTTAGATGCTGAGAATTCCAGGAGCTTTGTTTGTATTTTCCCCATTATTCAAGAAGTCTTTGTCAAAACCACTTTCTCTTGGAGGTCTGAAGAAGGGGTTGATCTGGAGTCATTCTCTCAGTGCCTCTGGAAGCAGATATTTTTTATTATTGCTGTTGGGACATATTAGCACAATAACAATATCATGAAAAATTTAGAGACCATGAATTTTGAGTGTGCAGCACAGCGGGTCCCTAACCCTGTTTGGACTTTCTGGGGATAGAGCCAGCAATAATATTGCAGTAGTTTAGTAAGGAGCATCCAGACTGGACTGCTATTGATAATAAGAGCCCAGAGGTCTGAGAACTATGGCCTGCCCACAGCAGCTGCCTTTATCAGTAAGTGCTTTTAGGAACTTATTGTGGCTGTAATGTGTTAGTTGCAGCAGCCCCAGCCCCTGGGTGATGGGTTTCTTTTGTTGCAGAGAGCACAGAGAGCTGGGACATGGAGGCTGACTCTCACAGCAAAGGCAGCCAGTGTAAGAGAAGAGATAGAAATTTAGAGGAAGAGACGGTGTGAGGGTGTTAAGCCAGGAATTCCTTTGATTCTGTCAATCAATTTCCAAAACTATGTATTCACATTTCTAAAAATGCAGAAGTGACTTGGGTGATTTTGGGGGAGGGGAGTAAGTCAAGGTGAATTATATTCCTTCTGCCGCAGTGTAATTCCAGAGTCCTTTCACAGTTGTAAATCTCCCTCAGAAAGCTTTGAAAGTCTTTTTGAGTGTTAAAAGCTTGGGTGGTCAAGGTCAGGTGAGTTCCTTCCTCCCTCTTTCCTCAGACAATGAATACTTTTAAGAGGCCTACCCTTCTAGTTAGGTTTCGTTATCTGCACTTTTTATATCCCACTCCCTACAGGAAACAAAGCAGCACATACAGCCAGCTAGGGGCTCCACTGGAGGACTGCATAATTCCTAACAAGGATTTAAAAGGGAAAAATCCTCCTTTTCTTTCCTTGCCTATCCCCAGAGGACATGATCAATATCTAGTGCAGCCACGCAGGCTGGATCCCCTTGCTCCAAATGTGAGAACGGTGTCTTCTGAGCCAGACCTGGAATATCATGTTGCACAAAAAAACAAGCACCAACAAACACCTTCCAAAAGAATAAAATGTTCTGATCTAAAAATACTGAAAATCTTTCCTGGGCCATATTGAGGCCCTACTCTCTTCTAGTTTTCGCTCGTATGTGTCCAGTTTTGAAAACCAGCTTTGATTTGTGGAAGAATAGCACACATACTGTTGTAGATAATAGGACACACTGGGCATTTTGGCAGACAGCAGCTTGAAAACACTGGCTTGCTCCAATGGTGATTTTAAATGTACAGGATGATGTTCTGAAAGGAAGTTACAGCTTTACCATTGGTTTCCTTAAAAATTTCCTATATACCTCTGTAAAAATGCTGCAGATTGCTGTGTTTCTCAAAGTTTAAAGTACAGCCTTCAGCACATACATCATGTTGATATCTCTAATTTTTAACATTCTTGTCTCCCTTTTGTTATATTGACAAAATCTCTGTACCTTTGAAAATGGAGCTCTGCTTATTAGAAGCCTTCCCAGTCAGGTCTTGAGATGCTTGTTCATATTATGAAATACGGCCAAGGTTTAATCACAATTACCTGCCATGCTGAATATGATTTGTTCTGATCTACACTGGCAGGTCAGTTATGGTCATCATTATGTCAAGTTCCAAATACAATAACATTTCATAATGAGAGCAAGTGCACAGAGAGTGAGTTTTAAGCAACAGAGTGCACCATTTGTTGTATGAGTGGGAAGAGCTTTATAATGGCACTGTGTGTGCTGGGCATAAAGAAAGAGACACTAAAAGCTGTGAATATTCAAACCCTTCCTGGACTTTTTAACAAAGCCCCCATTTAAGGTGAGGTTTTATCATCACCAGACTGTTTTGTAAGAGGTGTTGTTCTTCCAGTGGGGTTTGAGAAGCAGGAGCATTTGTGGCCACAGTAGGTATCTTCAAAAAGACAAACTCAGAAATTGTCCAGGTTGCTGGACCTCTTAAAAAGACATCACAGCTTTTATAAGAGCTGGAACAGTGCCAGAACTACCTGTCTGCAGGATTTATTCTCAGCTCTTCAGAAAGCTCTACCTTGTAAATCTAAACTGAATTAAGGATTGGATCCTGAATTCCTTTGGTTTTAGCAAGACTTTGGATCTTAATAACTCTATATATCAAGATTTTAGTGGTGGATAATCTAACTTATTGAAGAATCTTGTCAGTTATGGCATCATGCCAGTAACTGATCAAATCAAAACCTTCAAGTTCTTACATATATCTACAGAAGAGCCTTTTTCCCCTTCTTTTTTTCTCTTCCAGGAAAGAATCCAGAATATTTACACTATAGATAGCATTGATTTTTTCAGTTCTTCCTTTCACTTTTTTTTGAGGCTTGATTTTTTCTTTCATTATACTTCTGAAGTCTTCCCTTTCTTACTAAGATGTCAGTTTCTATACAGGCTACTATAGTCAAGGCAAACATCTGTTTCTTAAAGAACATTATAAGCCAGGTTAATAATTATGGGAAATGTGGATTTCTGAATGTGTGGTGCTGGCTTGCATGTGCACCTCCAGATCACAGAACTCCTCACTTACAGTAGGTGTTTGAACTGTCAGTGCAATGAAGTTTTAGGACTGGAGTCACCATTTCCATGGCTGTCATCCCCTATTGTATGGATGCCCAGCACAGAATAAGTTTGAACAGATCTCTTTCAGCACCTCCTGAAAATGAAGTGCTTCCTATGGAGAAAAAAAAAGCCAGCAGTGCCCAAATTGACATTTTGGGATCTAAAGTAAACAATTCTATGATTTTCTGGGGCCAGGATGCTCAGACAAAATTATGGCATACATAAATGAGCAGGCCATAAACACTCACTACACAATGCTTATGTTTGTGGTTGTGCTTGTCTAAATTTAGGTCTTATAACCTGGTTGCACAAACACATCTGGCTGAGCCCAATTCCTGCTGTTCTGAGGGATCCCATTACCTGCATTTATTAAAAATTGTGAATATTTTTGCTCTAAGTTCACTCTGGCTTTAAGTAAGACTGTTCACAGTAACCATTCTGTGTCCTAAAGAATGTTTCAGTGGGACTTAGTCCCAGGTTTAAATCCAAGGACAAAATTCAGTGTTAGAATGACTCAGACAAAACCCATTATCTTTCCCAGATCAAGGTCAATAGCACAATATGATCTGTTGGCACGATGACCATTCCGACTTGCCCAAAGCTTAGCCAGCCTCCTGGATTAGCTTGGCTTGGGGCTGGTGGTACATGAGAAATAAATTCTATGGCAAACATCCACCTCACATCCAGCATGGTGTCATGATCTGAGAGCAGTGTCTGTCACCCCAGAACACAGGACCCAAGCTCCCACCTCTGACTTGGCTGAGAGCCACCCATGCAGATATTTCTGCTCTGGGTATGCAAAAATTATAGAAGCATAAATTGTAGAATGGAAAGGGAAATCCAGGTGTTCTCCTGATGGCAGGAGGAAATCCAAATACCAGTCATGCTATATGGATGGGAGAAAATAATTATGAGGGGTTGCTTCAGCTTTCCCTTTTTTCCTGTAATTGTTTTCTTCTTGCTCCTTTGAGCTATTGAGATGTTGAAGGCAAAATCTGAGTAATTTCCTTTTCTGTCATACCCAACAAGACAGTAGAAAATATATCACAATTTTAGGATAAATAATAACTACAGCAACTCTTAAAGGCTGGTGTCAGGTTAATGAGTGAACTGCATGTTAAAAGCTTTGCTCTACTGCCAAAGATAAAATGCATCTCCTTTCTGGTATGTCTCATAGACAAGTCAGAGTGCTTCTCCACTTATATGTATTGACAATAGAAAAACAGGCTGGCATTTGCATAGAGGGAAGCAAGTATGGAAATTCTCAGTGTGACACTTAGAATCTGCTGAAACAAAATGCCCAGTTGAAGTAAAAATGTAGATGGCCTAGGTGACCCTAGCCCTAGTTTGTTAAAACCATGTTTAAACAGGTCATGGAATACTTCTACCATTCCTTTTGCACCCCACATTTCTGTCCTAAGCTTCAAGTGGGAAATGTCACCAGCACCTCCAAGTATATAAAAAAACCTTGCCTGTTTCTACTGCTGGCAGCTTCTTTAGTCTGCACAGATGGGGCACTTCTCTCTGAAAAATCATGCCATAAATTGCACAGACAGTCAGCTGTTGTGATTCTGTCCTTGCTGCCCATTTCCCACTCCCTCTCTGCCAGAAAAGATTCCCCTTTTCTGAAGCAGTGTGAAGAAATTCCTCTATTTCTGTTGAAAACGAGAAACAGTAAATTCTTTAACTCTCTTCTTTTAATGGCTATTTAACAAACTCCTTTAGCCAAAGATGCCAGAAAATGGCAATGCTGTCTTTGCCACCCAGTCATTCAAACCTTTGGAAAGAGGCTATTTCAGGAAGTCTGTCCTGCTACAGGGGACCCAGGTATTCAGTGTCTTTTGGAGGAATTACACACCCAAAAGATGATGCTTCATCCCCAAACTTGGCTGTCAGTCAAGCATTTCCTCATGATTGATATGTGCACTTAGAGACCCGTGTTCTGGGACCGTTCATGAGCTTTGGCTCCTTCACTGCAGCTGAAAACCTCCTCCCCGAGGTTTCGCTTTGTTTTTCTGTGTGTTAGGTAGTGTCTAATTGGACACTGGTAACAAGGGGAAAACAAGTAGGTCTTTGCACAGCTGCTCATAACCCACTAAGGTTTGCAGCAAGGGCAGGAGTGGATCTGTGGCTCCTGGGAGAGACCACGGGCCAGAGACAGTGCCGGAGGCCACAGGGGGGAGGCAGGAGTTCCCTCTCTGTGCCCAGCCATGCCTGCTCTGTGTGTGCCCAAAGCAGCTCGGAGGCACCAGGACACATGTCTGGCCCTTATGGATGCAAGCTTAGGAGTGATGGAATTGTCTGTTTCACTGCAGTCTGGGTCTGGATGCTTCGCTTTTTACTTTGCTCTCTCATTTGAGTCTGTAGATTTAATACAACTGAGAACTTCTGGATTATCTTTCTCTTAACCATGAATATTAGGTAATCATGCCTGCACTTCTGCAACCTTTCTATGACTTGTTAAAGTTATGTGTATATTTTAATAACTCTTTCTTTGCTAGATTCCCAAGCTGACAAATTATTAGCCTTTTTTAGAGTTATGTTTAAATTATATATGCACCACTTGCGTGAATAAGTGTCTTCTGCAGTTTTGAAGGAAGGGCCAGAAATAAGTGAGCACTACAGTTTCCTTATCCTTCAAAAGGCCATTGGAAAATAGTATGAAACTTCTTTACAGCTCACACTTGGAAGTTCACAAGGAGGTGGTTTCTTTATCATGTTGAGGAGCTTTAGGAAGGTATCCTGACCAAATGTTAAGAAGCAGAGAGTCTCTGGGTTAGTTAGTCAGTTGTGAAAATACTTCTTCCTTTCCATTCCACATGACAGAAGCTTCTACTGCACTCACAATTTTAGATAGTTATGTTATAGTCATGTTAAAAAAAAAGCATAGGAGTTCCAGGTAGAATATTCAGGCAAAATAGTTGCACCTAATAAAGTGACTAAGACTTTGCCATTTTTTGAAGTTGGTTATAATCCAAGATTCACAGTTCATACATTTTTTTAATTATTTGTCTCTGTGATAGTTGTGTTTTCTGCTTCTGCTCTTTCTTCTGGATTGATGTCTTGATAAAAGAGATTTGTGAAATTGGTTATGTTTCTTCATCCCAAAACCAGACGTACTCTTCAATTCTTTTTAAAACTGTGACAACAAACATGTTAATATATAAAGGTCTATGAGTCCTGCAAATTCCTATATTAAATTTTAAAGAGTAAAATTTTTAAGGATATTTCATCCATGTTTCATATCTGTACTGAAACCAAAAGTCAGATGTGCTTAATATGCTTACAGATCTCATAGTAATTGGCTCTTTTCTCAGACTTGGAGGGTTTAGAGCATATGTTTTTCAGCTTGAGACAGATTTTTTTTAATCTGGTGCTAAGGTGAAGTATCATGCAATAGCATTAATGTTATGATTTACTGGAGACCATTAAATCCAATTCATCATCTTATATATTTCCATTGCAAATTGGGTGTCTAGCTTCCTTTATAGTCAGTTTTCAAACATCTTGAAGTGCTGAGAAAGCTAAATTACTTGCATGTTGTACCTGCAGGAACTTAGCAAGCTTTAAATATATTTTTTAATTTCTTTTCATTATTATTTGCCTTGATTGAGAAATGAACTTTAAAAATGAGACTGGAGAATGCCTGCCCTTAAGCCTGCTAATAAATTCTTTATGTCCATTCTTTACCTGGCATGAATAAATATTCACTGGCTATTCGGTAGTCTATCATTTTCAGTTGTACTCATTCAGGTTTGTCAGTGAGAAAATTCCAGCAAAGTAAATTAAATAATCTCTCTCAAACTAAAAGCTGGTGAGAAATGTTTTATCCAGTTTCACTTGCCAGGTTTAAATCTGAGTTCAAACAAGACACAAGATGTGAAATCAATATGTGACATTAGAGACATTTTTAATACACTTTTTTGTGCATTTATTTATAATAAAAGCATTTATGTGCATTGCAAACCCTTTAATACAAAGGCTGCCAAGGGAATGGTTTAAGTCTCATCAGCACTTGTCCTTATCTCAAAATATGTAGTCAGAGGCAGCTCAGTACCCCAGAAATTCACAAATGTGCATTCATAAATGAAAGAATGATACCTCTTGGCATCTGGGCATTTACATTCGTGGTTTAGAACAAGTCAGAGAACCTCGTCACTGGGGCAAATTCTGCAGTTGAACTTTTCCATATGTTAATAGCAGGAGTGATGGGAAGGCTTAGATTGTTATGAGTGAAAAATAAAACGAAAACAAATGGAAAATAACACTGAATTTATGTTCTTTCTTCCACAGAATGATAATACTTCTTTCCATGGTTCTAAGGTTAAAATATTTTTTATTGAAGGGCTGTTTTCTCTTGTGAATCACAAAGAGAAGGTATGAGGGCTGTTAAGAAAAAACTGCAGGTCTATTAAATTTACATTCATACCAACGTTAGCATTAAGACTTTGGGACTCGTTTCTCATTTGCTACAATGCAAATGTATTCCATATTTTACAAACACTTCAAGGCTTTTTTCTGCCAGAACTGTGAAAAGTGCCCAGAGGGTAAACAAAAATCAACAATTAGCCTGTAGCCAAAGCCTCCAGCCTCCAGTCTGGATTAGGACTGTTGAGAAAATGTCTGTAACAAGTCCTCAAGATCACAGTCTTTCCAATGTATTATTCAAAACTTGAATTACTATCAAATCAACAGGGAGAGAATGGCTGTTTGAGGGTTAGACATGAAAGTGCCAGAGCTTGCACCTCCTTTTCCATATTTGTAGGTAACTGTCTAACTTTTGAAAGAGTTCTAGCAGACTTTCTCATAATCTGTGTTCCACTGTAGTTTGGCTGATAGCTTGTGCAAGTGACCAATAAAAACTGAAGTCAGCACAGGTGGTTTCTGACAGCGGGGTCTGACATTCCCTGTAAGTGCTGTGACTGAAAGTAGTGTGCTCTGCTAATAAAAACCTGGGGAATTATAAGGTTAATTATTGAGCCTAGGCCCATCAGAAATGTATTTTCCGTACAAAATATATCCTCCATTGTTCTTGGATACTGCTTTTACAACTTAAGCTCTCCTGGAGCAGTAGAATTGAGTCCTGTTTTTCCATATGTCACTTGCCTGCATCCATCCATGACTCTGTGAAGCCAGGATGAGCATAAATAGCTAACAGCACATGCTGTGCTTCCCTCCTTGGAAGAATTATAAAGAAAACAGGCAGACACTGCCTTGCCCAACAATTTGCTCTTGGTTCTGTACCCAACCCAAATAGCCTTTCTCTGGGATTATCTGATCCTTCAGAAACCACAGAGATTCAAAATCTCTTGTCCCAGAGAAGAGTTGGGTTGGAGAAGAGATCTCCAATATCTCCACATGTGACCACTGAAGATGGCATTTCAGAACTTGGGGACAGTAATGTTTGGTCAGAGCAAGGTTTAAAACATTTAGAAATCCACAATACAAAGAAAAACAAAAGGTTTGGGGGGATTGGTTATTTATTTATTTGTTGGGTTTTGCTTCTTTGTTTTGTGTAGAATGTTGGGGGGGAGGAGCATTTTAGATTTTTATTGAGAAAGTAAAAGAATTAAAACACAAAGTTGGTTTAAAACATGCAGGTCTTGTTTCAGCAAGTGCCTTAAGAAAATAAAATTATACCCCAGCACAAAAAAGCACATGTGCATTTTGTGGTCAAATTTCCCGAATAATAAAAGAAATAGACCTTGACCAAATAATTGCAGTGACAGGATGTGTAAATTCTGTAGTTCCTGAAAATTCCTCAATATTTTGGAAGAAAGTAGCAGAGAATAGAGGATAATCTGAGCCCTTCATATTTCTAAACAAACTCAGTTTCCTTGTACTCATTTCACATTTCCCACATGAGAGACAGAAGCCCTATCTAGTAAGCATCAAACAACAATTTAGAGGTTGAGGTAGCAAATAAGTAAAAGGGGCTACATTCCTGTCATTTTCTGTTGCTGTGATCCTTCTCCTCAAGACTGCATGAGATGTGATGCAGAATGTACCAGATAGGGCCCTTGTGAGAATAAAGGAATTGAATATTGCAAAGTGGTGCAATGGGAGCCATATATAAATGCTAAGATAAATACAGATTTGATAAATTACCAGCAAAGGCACTGGAGGGAACAATACAAGATGATGCAGTCAGGCTTTTTCATCTCACTCTCACGACCCTGAGAGAAGACATGGCTTTCCAGAACTCTGCACCTGAGGCAAGATGTTTTAGTCATTTTATACATAATTACCCCTTGAGACCTCTCACATTCTAGGATAATAAAATGTAGCTCTGGGTCTTCAAGTGTGGTTATATACGGATGTCCATTTTCAGGATGGGAAAAGATGCAGTAGGTCCTCAATTCTTAGCTCTGATTGCCACAGCCAGTGTGAGCGAATGCACTGAGAAAGCATGGTTTCTGTAAAAAATTCAGCTTAGCTGCACCTCGAGCTCAGCCCTGCGAGGGTTCGCTCCCAAGGCTTCCCGCACGACGGAAGGGCAGACAGGCAGGTGCTGGGATTTGCACTGAAGACAGCTCCTATGGAGCTGAGGATTTCTCCCAGCTATCTGTGCTGAGCAGACATTTACCTCAGCTTTATGTATACTAGCACCTAAAAGCTAATTTAAAATCAGAGATTTCAGGCATCTAGTGAAAGGAGAATAGGCATCCTTGCTGCTGACATCCCTGTTTCTCAGAGCTGCTAAGCAAAGTGATAATTTCCTACAGAGGAACTATACTAGATAAAATACATTTTTACAGGAATATCTGTATTAAGGAATACATCTATAAAAGCTATTTTGTCTTGCATCATTTTGCCTGACAGAAATATTACTTACACTAAAATCCTTAATGTGAGATGCCCTATAAAAAGTTGTTTAATTTAATTACATTCATTGTATTAGTTCCCCCTAAAGTAATCACTTTGTGGAGAACACACTCTGTGTTCCTTTATTTGATCTGGGAATAAAATTATCCTGTCTTTACTTTAGTATCTCCTTCTTATTCTTTCTAGAATAAATAAACATGAATCTGTCACTGCAGAGCAGGCACTGCCTCTCCCTGTCATAAACCTTTTGATTTCTGTGATGAGAGAATTTTTCTGCACAATGATCTGTTTAGAATATGCTTGCAGCACGACATTTTCTTGCTTTCCTGTTTCCTATGTAGATACATGAGTAACCACAGAGAGTTCCTGCTGTCCCAGTAGATTATATGTCCTGTCAAGTTTACTGTCATTCTCATAGAACTAATCAAGCTATTTATCACAAAAAATTATTTAATATATCAGGCATTAATTTTATTATAATTTTTATTATGGTAACCAAAGCCACCAGCTGGGAGATGTGAGCCCTTTTACATCAGTGAAATATATGGCAGCCCTCTGCTTCATAAAGTCTGTTTAAAGGGCTTGATTTGTGCACTGCTCATCTGCTGGGTAAATACTGGAGATGCTGGCCTAGAATGTGGTGGCTTCTTAGCTATGCCAGCCAAAATACCTCAAGTCAAAAAGCAAAAATCCCCACAAAAAAAATCCAAAACCTTATGGAGCAACTGCGTCTTTCCCAGCCAGGTGGGAGCATGGTGAATCCCAGCCCAATGTTATATCCACTCACCTCTATGTCTCTTTAACTTTCAACAAAGCTGTATACAAGGATTTCATAGACTGTTTGTGTATTATAGACGTGTACTAAACATCATCAAAATTCTTGTTAAAGAAAAAATAGAAATTCCTGGCTTTATTTACTAGAAAAGAGGGTATGAAATTGTGAGATGTAAATGTTGTATACTTTTCATTCTTAAGAAACATGGAATTGCATGGTTTCTGAAAGTCCAAACTGGCAATCTATTTGAGACACCACCAGCTTTCAGGGGGTTATGTAATTGAAATGTTATTATTTGCAGGTTTCCTTCTACCTGAGAAGACACAAAGCTCCTTGTTGCAATGTTTTCTGTTGGTGACTGGCTACCTCCAGGGGCTGACGAGGAGATGTAAAACTACAGTGAACCCAGGGACCATTTCAAATCTAGGCCTAGTAAGTATTGTTCATTTGATGTTTAATCTTGTATCTGATCAAAGTAGATATTGTTCATTTAGTCTTTAGTCTGGTATCTGTCTGATAAAAGCATGTGAGGAATGAGTTGACAGCATCATTGCAATTTGTCAGGCAGTTGTAAGAAATCATCTTCCAAACTGATGTATTTATTTGGTAGCACTTGCGAAGAAGCTAGCAGTACACCAGGAACAGAAATCCTGTCAGCATTAGTCAAAGGACTGAAGCACTCAAAGGAAAAGAATAAATACCCTGGGCTTATTCCTGGTTTTCTTCGTAAAGAACAGCATTTCTTTGTTCAAATAACATCTGAGAGTTGAGTTAAGCAGCAGAAAGGAGGTGGCTTTATGAAGCAAAGAGAAATGCACATCTAGACATCTTCAGAGCAGATGGAAATTCATGTATCACCCAAGTACAGCACATGAGACTGATTTCAAGCCCTGGGAAAAGCAAAATACCAGAGCTTCCAACACCTTTGTGGCTCATCCCCAGCCACTGAGGAATATGGTGTAACTGCAAGGTTAAAAATAAGTGGGCCCTAAGATCATGTTTCACACTTGTCATAAAGACAAAATTTCATTTTATTTACCTCTAGCTGATTTTCAATATTTTTGAGAGGATCTCCATCATGAAACAGACCCTCTTCTCATCCCTTGCAAGACTCATGTTTATCTCAGTTTGAATCCTTTTTGCCATAATTCAGAGACCTAATGTCCTTTCCTTTCTTAACACCAGAAAAGGAGGGCTCACAGCTCAGTGTTTCTTTGGTGCCTTGAGAAGCTTCCTGTTCTCTGCACTGCCAGGAGGGCTACACCTCTGCTCTGAGGCTGAGCCCCACGCTCTGTCACCAGAGCCCAGCCAAAGCAGCCCCCATTGCCCCACAGGCAGCTTTGCCCAGCTGCAAACTTCCCAGGGACTGAAAATGTCCAAAGCATCCACATTTGGTGTGGCAAGGACTTCAATTTTCTTCTTTTTGTCCTAATTCTCTTTAAGTTAGACAAACTGTAAGGGGATGAATATAAACAAGGAGCAAGTAGTCAGTGTAGTGTAAGAGCAAACATTATAGATTATGAGCTGAGGGACAGGGCTCAAAAGGCAGCAATTCAGAAGCCAGTCAAATCATCAACTAAATTTTTCTTTACTTACTTTAGGGTTTTTAGTGCCCTCTGGAAGGACATCAACAAGATTTAGACAGAAGCGTATCACAACTGTAATGAACACTGACAAAAAAATTGAGAAACTGGAACTGGAAATGCATTTGCAATACTTCTCTGGGAATTACCACTATAATTACACCAGTTTAGAAAGCAATACCTTTGTAAGTGCTTTTACCCCATCATGTCTCACACGAGGGATTATAGCATTTTAATGACCTTGGTGGCTAAATTATACAATATCTATAATAGCATGAGATCTAGGAGAATTTTTGGCCCCATTGAGGCCATAGAAAATCTCCTACTGACTTTGTTGGAGCCAAAAAAATCCATCCTAATTTTTCAGGTGGCCAGCTCCAGCCACAAAAGAGGCTTGTATTTTCTCCAGACTCAAAATAAGAGCAAACTGATACTTTTCAAATACCTATGCTACAAATGCCCTGAATTATATTTCATGAAAGATGTTATGACATGGAACACACTGTTTCTTCATGAAACACACACCTTTTAATAGCAGTTATTGAGAGGGTGATACATACATTGCTATTTCTCCTGTCACCAAATGAAATGAAATTCATAGATCTGCTCTTAGCTAATGGGATACACATTTTATGGCTAAATAAGGCCTTGAAAATGAAAATCTTCTGCCCTTCTCAGGAGGATATAGATCCAAATTAAATGAGCAAGTTACATTAAGGCACCTGTAAACCTTGAAAAGAGTGTATTGGCTTGTTCATTGTTCCTACAGATAATAAACTCACCCATCAAACATCCAGAGAGCAAGCTAAGGAAAGCAAATGTCACCCTGCCTTAGCTCCCCTTATATGTTTTCTGTTTTCTGAAATTGAACATATCTTCTGTAGATAGGACTATAAGAGATTGATAGATGCCTTAAGATCGGTTTGCACATGAAAAGGTAATAATTGATCCCTGGCCACTTCATGAACCAGCATTTGGTGTGTTGTGCAATTTCAGAAATAAATCAGAATAACTACCTGAAGAATAAAAGGAGGCAAAAAAGCTCACTTTCCTTCAGCTTTAGAAAATATATGTTGTGTTAGAGAAGGTGTTAACTGACAACATGTTTTAACTGACATGGCAATAAATATGACCAAGCACCAGCATTTTCTCCAGTGTGCAAACTGCCTTTGCAAGAGCCTGGAGAGATTCCCACTGGTCTCTGCAGGATTTGGCTTGAGCTCCTCTGCAGGAATTAGTTCATGCCAGTGGAAGTAAATAGGCCCTTGGGGATGCTGCTGCTGCCATTGAGGTATTTATTTTTATAATAACTTGTTGGCTGGTACAGAAATAGGAAGTCACAACCACAGCTCTTGCATGCACAACTCCACACCATTCATCCTTATCAGTTAGAGCCCTTTCTGAAGAAAGAAATATTCAGAGCCATAAATTCGGGGGCCTGGCTACCAACCCTTGCTGCACCCTGGTGGCTGCTGGCCCCCCCTCTGGGAGCAGCTTCTTTCCCAGTGCTCTGCAGTGCCTGTCGGTGCCTCCCAGCACCAGCAGCCAAAGCCGCCCCCTTGGACCACAGGGTAATGTGCACCGAGGGCAACAGACCACAGGGGTTTTCTGACTCATACAGAGCCAGTAAAATGCATTTCTTAGGAAGGAGCCTCCCTTACTATTTACTGTTTCCAGTGTCTGCTCACACCGTGCTTTATTCAACAATTTTTTCTCTAGCTTGGCCCCTTCCTGGCTAACAAAGCCCAGCCCTGTCTGAGAAGCTCTTCTTCTAACTTCCAAAATTATCCCAAACAAATTGCTCTGTTCTTACTTTCAAATCAGGTAGGAAACACTACCAGATTTCACTAGCATGCTCTCCCCTTGCCAGACATGAATTCATAACTCAGAGAAAACTGAAAGGATAATAAGACTGAAAGGGCCGCTGATAATGACACAGCACTTTCACGTCACGTGTGCTCCTTTATCAGCACTTACAGACTTTTGAACACAGAGTGGAGCCCTGTAGATTTGGCTGGTTTTCACATTTTTAAGAGTTGTTTTCTCACTTATTTCCTGGGTTTTTTTACCGGCAGGCCCAACCATATCCAGAACCTAGATAATAGTTGAGTCAGTGTCTCTGCCAGCTTTGTTTAAACTCCCTTTTCTACACTTTAAACAAGGTTAGAGCTCCACTTATTCCCTTTCTGATACATAACTTAAGCAAAACTTGACTTGAGGCCAACAATATCTAAGAAAGGAGACAGAAAGCTTGGGCAGAATAGGAAATAGGTAATTTTGCTGCTGTTGCAAGTGCTGGAATATAGACGGAGCATTTTCTAATAACTTTCTCCAGCTGCCAGTTACTTGTTCAAAATGAAACACATATACTGCGGGGGGAAGAAGGCTGATGTGTTTTTAGGTTAAAAGAAATGTTGTCCAACATCTGTTTGCCACATGGTAGCCTTAACCAAAAATTTTCCCTCCTCCCATCCGTTGCTTGCCTTGCTATGCACCCATTGGTTTCCTTCTCCCCTGCAGCAGTGGCTTGGAACCTACTGCATGATTCCAGAATCTGTAGGCTTCACTTTGTTCTCACCCAGCCCAAACTCCCATTGGAGTTCACCTGGTGAAGCAGTCCATAAAAGGGACTGAGAGTCTCAAAACACAGTTCAGAGCACCAGAGTCCTCGGAGTGCTGGCAGGAACCAAACACCTCTTCACTAGGTGGCTTCCACAGAAAATCCTGAGCCACCTGAACACGCACTCAGCCACACAGCTAAGCCTACGACAGCGTTGGACAGCCGTAACACCTTGATGGTTTGTGAGCAGCGAACATCAAAGGGCCCTGAATGCCAGGGTCCTAGCTCCCTCTCCTGGCAGAGCACCGCACGGGAAGGGGACGGGGTGCTGCTCCCCGGCACAGGCAGCCCCAACCCCGGCTGCAGCTCTGCCGGGGAACCGTGCCCTTACCGACCGGGGGCTCCTCCCTGCAAGGAGCCCGGTGGCAATCACACAGCTCCAGCTCTACCAGCAGATTAATACAGGATTAGCTAAGGCAAAATCTATTCTAGTGAAGAACATCTGCGACAGAGCTTTAGCTGCATAAAAAATATGTACTTGAGCACAGATAAAACTTCATTGCTGCGCATTATCTGCAGTCCTTAAGGTTGGGGGTAGTGCATAATACTAATACTCTGATACCAGACTGACTCATGCAACTGTGCCATGCTCCTCTCCAACACCACAGCCTTCTGTTTGCTGTTTCCTGTACACACTGAGCCCACAGAGTGCCTCCCCAGACTGTAATTTTCTCCTTGAGAAGCACACATCTACAGGCTAGATGAGAACCTGTCACTGAGGCAGGTCATGTTAAACACCAGGGATCTCAGCAGCAGTCTCCAATCCTTCAGGAGCATGTGGCATTTCTGTTTGGGAAAGGACAGCTATTGCCTGTCAATCCAGAGTCACTTCAGCAACATCCCTGCTTAGTGAAACACATCCTGGCATCACATCCTGGGTCATTGTGGCAGTGGCAGAGGTGGCAGTATGACACCTGCCTTCATGGCCCAAGGCTGAAGCAAGGTCCTTCTCAGCATGTGCCTCCACAGCTTCAGGGAATGAATAACATGCAAAAGACTCACCCCAAGCACACAGGCCACTGAGAGTGACCCAGGCTGCAAGCCATATGCAGGTACATGAAGTTGGGTCATCTCAGCCATTGACCATTAGCACCCTGAGTTATGCACACCATGAGTTTATTTCTGCAATTTTTTGGATTCACTTACTCAGTCACCATGGATGGCTGAAGTCCACTGAATGCCTCCCTAGCAAGTGGGTGGGCTGGGATGCTGGGGGCAGGGCTGGTTAGCATCAGACCTTCTCTGTTGGGAATTTAGCTGACTAGAGACTGGAAAAGTACAAAGCCGTGGCTAATTCCAAGTCCTGCACCTGTAAGATAGTGTGTCCTTGGGCCTAGCTATAGTATGATAACAAACAGTGAAAGAGACATGAGAAAAGAGAGGTGTAACCCCTGAGGAATGAGGAAGAGTTAATGGTATAGATTAACCAATAGATTGCTTGGCTTACAGAATATTCATAAGCTTATTATTTGCTGTATAAGTGTTTGATGCTTTCCTCAATAAACCAGACCTGTGATGAACCAGCTGGCGTCCTGGTCCCCTTCCTATGACACTTCTCCACTCCTGCTATTTCTATGGAGAAACTGGGAATAAGGTTTCCTGCGCAAGTAGAACAACAGGTCTCTCTTAGGGCTCTTTCAGTCTTTGGCAATGAGGTTACAGCTCTTGTTTATGAGGAGCTGGATGCAGCTCACAGATGTTCAAACTGGTTTTTGCTGTTGTTATGTTTTCTTCTAGGTTTCACACTGGTGCAGTTTGACCCAAAACAATGGGTCCTTCACAGGTCAGTGTCTTACTTCAGGAGGCCCCTTCAATCTCCAGCACCAGCTATGGGTCCTGCTTAAATGATGAGGCCTTATGTGCTTAGAGGTCCATAAAGCAAAGGTAAAGCTGCACAGAAGCCATTCCGTTAAGCCAAAGCTGTGGCTCATAAATTATTTGACTGTAAGTTAACCATTAATTGTAGGAGACTTTCTGCATATTATTCAGAATTAAATTATTGTTTCTTGCTCAGGGAGAAAAAATGAGGTAATGAAGAAGAAAGAGGAAGACAAAGGGAAAAGGATACTTCTGGATACTGCAAAGATGTCTAAACTTCACTAGCATGCTCATCATGTTTCATGTTAGGTATCATGGGCAACTTATCTCTTTATTACTTATAATGTCAAATTTTCTTCAAGAAACAAAGGTCCCTCCCCTTTGTTGATGCTCACATTCCCTTAGCCAGCCCTCAATCCTGCATCCATCATCAGGTTCTGGTTCCATGCTGCTCTGAAAAGTGTTAACTTACTATAAGAAAACTTAAGATTCTTTATGGTCTGAAAAGCAGTGGTTTCATTTTTGTGCTTTGCCCCTCCTTAGAATTTTGTCCCTAGCAGTTACTATGTTCCTGTGATAAAACCAAAGCTCACTACTAGTGTACACTATTCTGAAATATGTCTCACAACCAATCATTAAATGATGGTGATTACTTCTTACTTCAACTGCATTACTAATGTTAATGGATTGTATCAAGTTTTGTTTGTTCAGTCTGGTATTAGGACTGAGGATATATTTTGAGATATCTGAATATACTCATGAATTTTCTCACAACATTTTCTTCTAATGCTATATCTACTTTTCTCAGTTTGTACATGTTTGAAATGGTGGTGCCAATCCTGACCAGCAGAGATCCCAGACTGAGTCCTGCCTTGGAACCTGACAGCCTGCATTTCCTGAGTTAACAGGCCTAGCACAAGGTTGCTCGCACCACCCTTCCTCAGGCAAGAAGCCCTTTTCACATTGCTGACTACACATGAGGTTTGTGCCAATACACAGGGCTGATAAGTGTTTTGTAGCCATAAGAACAAGCAAGCAGTCAATTACCTAAACTTTGTAATTGATCACAAATATGGGAAAGTTCTCCATCAGAGTCTTTGAATCAGAGCTGCTTGTCTCTCAGAAAGGGACAGTCTGTTTAGAAGTGGTTGGTGCTGATACAGAAATTATGGGGCAAAATAGTTGTAAGGCTGCTTTTATACAGCAGACCAGACAAGCTCTGGATTCTCTACCTGGGACAGAGCAGCCCTGGATGTGTGTATAGAGTGGGGAATGAGAGGCTGGAGAGAAGCCCGGAGAAAAGAGACCTGGGGCTCCTGGTCGATGCCCAGCTGAGTGTGAGTCAGCAGTGCCCTGGCAGCCAGGAGGGCCAACCCTGTCCTGGAGGCCACCAGGGACAGCATGGCCAGCCAGGCAAGGGAGGGCATTGTCCCACTCTGCTCTGCTCTGGGGTGGTCTCACCTCAAGCTCTGGGGACAGTTTTGGGGACCAAAACATAAAAAAGAGATTGAGCTGTTAGAGAGAGTCCAAAGGAGGACACGAGGATGGTGAAGGGCTTGGAGGAAGCCAAATGAGAAAAGGCTCAGGTCCCTTGGTCAGTTCAGCCTGGACAAGAGGAGACTGAGGACAGACCTCACTGCAGGCACAACTTCCTTGTGGAGGGAAGAGGAGGG
The DNA here is from genome assembly GCF_028769735.1 of Zonotrichia leucophrys gambelii. Lineage (NCBI taxonomy): Eukaryota > Metazoa > Chordata > Aves > Passeriformes > Passerellidae > Zonotrichia > Zonotrichia leucophrys. The sequence continues at coordinate 23,417,579 of NC_088176.1, forward strand.
GCAGGCACTGATCTCTGCTCTGTGGTGACAGTGACAGGGCCCAAGGGAATGGCCTGAAGCTGAGTGGGGAGGTTTAGGTTGGATATCAGGAAATGGTTTTTCACCAGAGGGTGGCTGGAGCAGCTCCCCAGGGCAGAGGTCACAGCACCAGCCTGACAGAGCTCAGGCAGAGCTTGGACAAAGCTCTCAGGCACAGGGTGACTCTTGGGGGTAATTCTGTCCAAGGCCTGGAAATAGACTTAAAGGATCCTCGTGGATCTCTTCCAACCATGATATGATACTATGAATCTTTATCTGGGGAGGGCATTGTGTATGCCCAGAGGTACTTTTCAAAAAATTATTTTGCAGAGCTGTGCATCTGTGAGTGGAGCTGCCATTCTGCCTCCCAAGTCTTGTGTTACAGAAGAGATCCTGAAAGGGACTGTGTTATGTAGAAAACATTCACTCACTTCCAGCAGCAGCTGATGTATTGGGAGAGAGCTGCTCACCTTTAGTTTACAGTTTGGCCCCACAGCTTGCTAGGTAGACAGGCCAGCACACTCATACTGGTGCCAGGAACGCTGCTACTGATTGTGCTCACCCAACCATGCTGTATCAGCATGTCCAAGACTAGTTACAGCTAATAAGGCTCTATCTGAAGGGAAAAATGAGACCAGAGTGAGATTTATGACAATTCCAAGCACAGAATAAGCAATTTGAACAGATGAGCCTCAAAGAATGGTAAGGTGCTCTTTACATACAAATATTTCAGAGGGAAAAATAAGAAAATAACAGAATGAACTATTACAAACACTTTTTCTAAATAGAGGTTTTCTGCATTTCCCATGACAGTCAGTTGAATGAGGGAAGAAAAAGAAAAGGAAGAGCAGAAACTGCTTGCAACACAGAAAAAGCCTTGAGTGCCAAGAACACGCTCCAGATTTTTTTAGAGATGCATGACTCTTATTTCAGTCCTGATTCATCACAGCTTAGTCCCAGAATTATTCAGAATTCAAGGACCTTGCTCCTGCAGGGTTAATGGGTTACATTCAGCATTGAAACCCATGACACAAATAGCTGCTTAATTATTCAATCCAGACAGGATTTAGTAGTAATGGAAATTTAAAAAAAACAATGGTAAAAATTGCAATGTTTTACATTTTGCAGGGGAAATTATTTTTTCTTTTGACTGTATAATTCGGGACTGTGCAGAGGCAGGAGGAGACCCATATAAAGGAGGGGTTGTGCTGCTTGTGACACAAAAGATTAGCATGCCCATGACTGAAGAGGAGGAAAAGGAAAACACTGCCATAAAAGTGACAGTAGAGGTGAAGAATTGTGGTGAATGTGTAATGCACCACTGAAACAATGCAGAAGAAAATATAGCAAACTAAAAGTCTTATCCTATCCACCCTGCTATTCCAAAACACAGACTAATTTGAAGGGAAGAAGCTGCTGTTCTCATTGGCTCACACGATTTGTTCATAAACACAGGCAAGAAATGCTAAAGTGATACAATTACCATCATTATTATCTTTGTGCAGGAAATGCAGTGGTGGTTTTCCACCCGGAATTTCATTCAGCAGCCCTTGTGGCTGTACCAGTCAGGAGCTAAAGGCACCAAGCACAACTCTGGGAGGAAATCTGCACCTCAGTGCAGTTTGGCTGCAGTGCCAAACCAAGCCTGGCAGACATGTAGCACTCCAAGAGCAAGCACACCCCATGGGAATCAATGGGTCTAAACCAGGGGTCCTGAAAAAGGTCATGCTTAGCATTTATTTAATTGAGCTCTGTTCTGAAAGCATGCTGTGCAGCAGGGTGGAAATAGGAATCCAAAAGAAATAAACAGGATCACTTTAAATCCAAATCATCACTAATGCAATGCTGCTGTGTACAGGGGATATCAAATTAGGGGGCTGATTCCTACCCCCCCATCAGATTCCTGTCTTTCTGCAGCTTCCCAGGGGATCAGCCACAGGCAGGGCTTCCTGTTAAGCCCTGGTTAAGCAGGTATCTGTTTGAGTCTGGATAGGGCTCAGGGTAAAGCAGGCTACATTTCTTATTCAGTTGATGACACTGGCAGTCCTGGTCACTGCTCTCTTATCTTCTCACTCTGATTTGCTTTGGTAACTGGTCTGATGCAAGTGGGGTGGGAGTGTGTGTGTTGAGCCAAAACATTTTTTAGCTTAAAAAAAAACCAAACAAATCTTTCACGTGTTAAGTACCCAAGCCAGAGTAATTTAAAAGGCTGAGTTTGGGTTCAAGTTCTGAGTTACAGCCTAATTTCTATCTTCCTCCTGTATATACTTGTTTTGTCTCTCTCTTTAAGCAGTTGAAAAGTTGAAGTTTTTAAAACAGATTTAAAATTTTGGGCTGTATACCTTGCATTTTTCACTACTGCATTTCATACTCTGCAGTGGTCAGATGAAAGTTGTGTTTGGATAAATTGGGAATAAAAGGACTGTGGTGTGTTCTTTGTGAAATTAACATAAGGGCTGCATTGTTAAACATATTGGAGGCCAGCTAGAGATGCTCATTTTGTGTTTGCCAAGATAAAGAATTTCTGCCTGCATGCTGCTAGAAGTAAGGGATTGTTCTACAAGTGTCAGTGGAGGAAAGGGAGTTCTGTTGTTTTGTCACAGAAGAAAAAGGATTACTGTGCAAATGATACTCAAGGAAAAGGATTAGACCATGTATGACATGGAAAAGAGAGGTACATACATCATGGAAGGGGCAGGGCAGTGCGTGTGGTATTTCTCAAGAAATAAGAATATTGTGCTCAGGTACCCCACAGCTGAGACTGGGGGTGCCACATGCTGGCATTGCTGGCCTGTTGGGTGTCCAGGCTTTTCCTTCTGACTAAGGAATCCCAGCCTCCTAGCTCTAAGATAGATGGTTCTTTTCCAAACATGAATAGAGGAGCAGTGTAAGCCTGCTGTGTAAGATTGTTGTTGTTGTTGTTTCCTCAGGAAAAAAGAATTAAATATCAAGCTGCATAAGAAAAATACGAATGAAAACGTTTGCTTTCTTCATGGCACTGAGACGTGCTTCAGTCATTGCCTCTGTGAAAGTAGGTATTTACATTTCCACAATGTAGCAGCCATCAAACCCCAACTTTTGGCTGTGACAAGACCTGATAGGTAACGGAACATGTTTGGGGTGAGGGCTGTGGTACATTGCACTGGTATTTTATTATGAGAAAGGAGAAATAACAAGGAGAAGATAGCAATTATTTCTACCTTTATTATGCCAGTTTCTGGTTCAGGACTTTCCAGTTATTTGGGGATTTGTTTGTTTTCCCACAATGATCCTGACATCCAGTTACTCATAACATGTCACTCTCAAGAGCCCTGCAACACTTTGTACCAGGAACTGCATTTCGGAAAAGGTGAAGCCAGGGTCAAATGCATTCCTGCTAATTGTGCAGACTGCAGGAAAGTTATTCTGTGATTGAATTTGCCCTCTGAAGTTAAAGGGGGAAGCTGCTAATTGCTTTTAAGGAGGACCCAGAAAAATGACTATGGGCTGGCCAAGAACTCCCTCGGCCAGGCGGCGCATGCTCCCCAGGCACACACGAGATAAGCACGGCTAATCTTTTGGGGGAGTGTGGTATGTGAGGAGGATGTGCAGCTCAAACTATGCAAGGGCTTAGAGGGAGATGCACAAAAACACAGTGATCGAAAATGGGTTTGTGAAAAATGTACATCCATGCATTTTGTACTGCTGGTACTCACTGCATAGAAGAAATCTGCTACAGCAACCTGATCTCTTCAAAGCTGCCACCAGTGCAGTGGCATGGCCACTGGCTCTTTTCTGCAGTGTTTCTGCAATGTTCTGAATGGCCTCAGGCTCCTACATCTACTGTTACCATCATCTGACCAGGCAGCATATATATTTTGTCTTGATCTAGCTTTTTCTTGTAGTTTTCCTGCTTATCAAATCTGCAGTCTCTCTTTGAGCTGAAAAATTCAGGGCAAGGAGAGACAAATCAGGTGTAGTTTGTACAGAATATCACAAAGCAGTCCTGGCTTATTGATGTGCAATATCACAAGGACAACCAGATTTTGGTTCTCGTCTACAATTTATGATTTGGTATATCAAAGTAAGTTTCTACTCATCATCCTGTTTTAATTATTTCATTTTTCCCACTTTACTCAGATACCCTAACTCCCCAAACCTTTCCTACTCAGAAGTCCAAGTTCTGAGAAGTTCTGCAAGACTATCTTGTTTTGTGAATATTTCTGTTTCCAGAGTCATCCTGCCCCTTATGGCTGAGAAGTGTAGCCCTGCAAAGGAAGGGTGCCTGCCTGGGGCTTGACAAGGTTTGCAGCTTCCTACATGAGGAAGTGTATGGGGAAGATCTAAGGTGATGTATTGGCTGAACTTCCTCAAGCCTGGGCTGAAATTCATGAATGAGGGAACTAGATAGAAATTTGCAACATCCTGAGACTGCTTAAGTACAGAGCTTTTAGTGGCTGTCTTAGGAAATGGAGAAAGCTGTAGCCTATCTCGCTCTAAAAATTACTCTTTCCTTGCAGAAAGAGCACCAGGTGTTGTAAATAAGATTTCAGCTGAGAAAAGTTTCTCTCTGAGTTCTTTGGGAGGCTATAGCAAAGTTTTCAGACTGACTTTTTGCATTGAGCTCCCTTTGCTTGCTGGCTCTTACTGCTGGGTGCATTTGAAGTTCTTGGTTTTAAGAGGGAACATCTCCTAGAGCTCAGTTAGACTGCTGCAAGCACACACCTTCCAATATGCCTTTGGTCTTTGAGAACATGAAGGAGGGGAGGAAAATGCCCTGACAATTGAAATTTAGCAGGTCTGGTTCACTGCTCAGTGAAGTTGGTGGGAGACTTTCCTTTGACCTCAAAGAGAAAGAACCAGCAGATTCATTCTATTTTATGCAAAGAAGAAGGTAAAGTAACACTAGCTAAGAATGAACAGCTGAGTGATACATGTCCAATTTGAAACATGTAACAGGTAAAGGTTACCTGAAAGTGACTAAATAAGGCTGGGTTCTGAAACTATTTCATATAAGGGTCTGCAAAATATGCACAAAGCCATTTTTAGCCATTCCCTTCTGCCAGTGTGTGGTGTGGGCTCAAACTTCAGCATGCATCTCCCAGGAGATGGCTGGTGGTGGCTGTGGAGAAAGTTTTATGGTGGAATCATGAGAAACTCAGAGTTTTCACCTCAAGTTTCTCTAGTTTGGTAGCAGTCAATGGTGACTTGAACCTGTAGCCATAAGGAGGATGAACATAAAGCTGCCAAATGAAAAATGTGATCAGCAGCAGCATGGAAACAGCATCAGTGCCGCCAGGCAAGCAGGGTAACAAATTAGCTGGTGCTGCTGGGGAGGAGTGGTTGGCACTGGCCCCAAGGGAGCTGTGGTTTTAGGATGGAAATCACTTAGCTCGTGAGTAGGCCCACCATTTACCAACACTCCTTCCCAGAGGAGAAACAGTGAAGATGAGCAGCAGGGTGGCTGCTTTTCTCTCATGTAAATGCCTGATGAGGATGTTTGCTGGCAAGGAAATGGAGCATGGCCCACATAAAGGTCATCTGGTGGCACTGAGTTCTTCCGTGATTTTCCATTGGCTGGTATTTTGCAACCCAAGGTTTCAGTTCAGGCTGACTGTTCAGAAAGATATTTGAAAGCAAGGCAGAGGGAAATCCTTTTCTTGTTAACCCACCTGTATTGCAAAGCTTTCTGTTTTCTCTGTTAAAGATGATGAAATTGCTAACCCAAACAGCTCCCTGCCCTTCATTTAGAGATTAGTGACTTCATCAGCACAAGAAGAACAAACAAGAGTGCTGAACTTAGAGTTGGCAAGTCCAGAGCCTCCCAGTCTGAGATGAGCAAGCAAGGGAACACTCACACCAGTGACAGTATTTTTGTCTCTTTAACAAATGAAGGGACTGACAAGCTAGTGATACAGGCTTGGGAAGCAATCAGCCAAGCCCATCCCTGGTGTAAACCTGGTATTCCTCCAATTCAAACAATGGAAAAGGGGCAAACAAGAAACATCCTTGGTAGCAAATGTGATTAGATGAAGCAAACAGTGAAGACTCTCCTGTAACTGCAGTCCATCATGCAATTAGTTTCCTAACAGCTTCACCATTGAGAGGCCTCTTCCCTGGCGCAGAGCCACAGCAGCCAAATAAATCAGCTTTGCATACACGGCTGTCAGACAGAGCTGCAGCCCCAGCCCTCCAAAGCAAAGCTGGAAGGCTCAGCTGAAAGGAAGAGAGGCTTGAATACACAGGGGAAAAGAGTTCAATGAGGAAAGGAGGATGTAGCCAAACAGCACCAGACAAATACCTGGAGGCATCCAAGGGCCCCTGCAGAACAGCAGGGCTGGCAAAAGCAGTGTGTAAGCAAAGGCCCTCGTACCTCTGGCCCTGTTGTTGAGATTAAATGTGATCATTGGGAATAATGGTGAACTGGAATGCATATTTAATTAGAGAAATCAATGAACCCAAATGATTGGGAGAGGGCAAATCATTAAGATCCAGCTCCTGCTGGCCCTACTCAGCAATATTTCAGACTGCCAGCACTGCAAGTGGGTCTGATGGTAGCGCGTCACTAGCAAAGAGATGGGACGTGTGTGGCTGCTGTTTTGCACGTGGAAGTGCTGAGAAGGGAATAGGGAGCAGCATGCTCTGTTCATGTGAAAGCTGCCATCTTCAGAAATGAAAGCAATGGTAGGAAAGAAAGCAATCACTCAGCACTGGGGCAAACCTGAAATTCTTGGGCTCGAGGGTTAGTCATAAATGGGCACAGTCACACCACACAGACACATTGGGAAGGATTTTTTTTTTTCACAGCAGTGTTCCTTTGGAAAGCTGGCTGAAAATTATTTGACAGAATCCTTTTTGCCTGTAAACATTATTTTGTCAAAAAGATTTACCAGTGTATATGTCAATTACAAAGGAAAAAAAAAATCATAGCAGAGATTTTTCTGAAATGTTTTAGGGCTTATTTCAGTATTGTCATCTTAGTGTTTATTTTCTCTCATTTTAGAAAGGATAGGGCAGAAGAGTGAAAGTAAAACTCAGCACCTAACTTCTGACTGAGTGCCAATGTTTCCTCACACTGGCCATTTTCACTTCATTTTCTTTTGGTTTTATTATATACTGAAATTTTAAAAAATAATTTCCGGGCAACTGTGTTACTTAGTGCTCATGTAACTCTAGGAAAATGTTTCCTGACTTCATACAAGCAGAATTAAAAAGGGGCCCAGATTATTTTAGGGGCTTAGAGACAAGGAAGCAGAATTGGCATTTTCTGTAATATATGCAAGAGCTGACTGAAAAACTGTGAAGTTTTGCAGTAAGTAACCTCATAAATCTATTTGGTATGTGGCTGGGAGGGGGAAAGAGATGAAAATTGACCAATAAAATGCTTCACAAAAATATTAGGCTGATCTGAATCAAGAAAATAAATTATTTAAAGTCCTTGGAAAGCTTGGCTATGTAACATGCCTTATAGCTCCCTTAGAAAACTGTGGAAAGGAAGGGATTTTCTTGCAACAACATTTTGGGATTAACTGAACTATTTTGCCCAAGGCATGATTTAAGGTACTTTCTTATTAGACACAATTCATGTCAGTTTTTGCATAAGAAACCCCAATCTGCAAGTATTTCTAGTGTAATAGCACTGAAGTCAGTGAGTTTACACTAGGGATTAATTTGCTCTCATCCTGTTTCCTTCACTTTATATATTTGCCTTGGAGAACAGAATTGCCCCAACTTAGTTATTTATCAGATGCAGAAAACTGGCACTCCTTTGGAAAAGCATTAAAAGCCAATTACAGGAGATCCTGCTCAAGGTGATAGCTGTCACACTAAAGCTGTGCAGCACTCGTGATCATTTTAATTGATACTTTTAGATGAAGTGATCTGGCCTCCTGCAAACCCGCTGAATTAAAAATAAAAAGTAGCATTTGCATATTAATAACTAACTTCTCCACTTGAATCCATGCAGGGAACTACCACTGACTCCTAATCCAGATCCTAAAGTACTTCCAGTAATACAAAGACTTTGTACCCAGTGTTTGACTTCTGTGGGAATGGTCTGAGGTTTTCTGAGGACAAGACATACTCTATCTCATGGTAATTTTTGTTTCTTTTATCTAAAGCAAATGATTAATTTTTTTAGCAAGTGAAAAAGAAAATATATTGGCCTACTAATAAATCTAAAGACTTAGAAAGATGTTTCAATATTACTAAGATGCTGTTAAACTACTCAGTCATCAGATCTAAAGATATTCTAGACTATGTTTAATTTAGTGGAAGATGTACCTAACCTTTAAAATTGAGCCAGTGTTCTGTGTAACACTGAACATTTTCAAATTATAGCTGATAAAGATATAGTTGTAAATTATTTTAAGTACTTAGTTGTATGTTTTTACTTTTAATTATAAATTTACACATTCTGACATTTTCTAACCACTGGTACTGAAACCAAATCCTCTGGGAGTTGGAACTCTTTAAAACAGTCTTGATGCAGAATCCATTAAGCCTCTTGGTTTGAATTGCACTGGAGTTTTTTTTTACGTTTTTTCTCTGTATGTATAAACCCACAAGGTAAAGATATTAATCACAAGAACCAGACTGAGATTTCAAACTTAGTTGCAACAGGATAAGTCAAACTAACTTGAATGAGGCCAAGAAAGTTACTCTGGATTTACACTCCACAGTGTAGCCAACAAAAAATGTGAATAAGTGCCACTTAGGACAATGTTTGATTATTTGTCCATGTACCTTCAGTCAAGTGAATATTAAATTTTTACCAGACTACCATTTTCTATGGAAAAATGGAATTTTATATAGTTGCAAAGCATTCCATCTACCTGAAAGCTGTTTTCTTTAGGAAAACTGTCCTGATAGAAATTTTCTGACCTTTTCTATGCCAAACTCACATTTCATACAGATAGGATATTCCTCAGCAGATGTTTGTGAAAGACCAAGCCAGTGAGCACACACGTACACATTCCTACCTAGTTATACTTGAGGTTCTTGGTGTAGAAAACAGGAAGGATGGGACAGTATCTGAGGTGCTTTGAGGGCAGGTGGGGTTTAATTCAGAAAAGCACCTAGATTTTTGTTTCCAGAAATAATAAAGCCACACCAAATTTCACTTCAGACTGAATAAAACCATACTATTGTTATTTTTAAGGAAACCTTCCTGGACATCCCTTACCCTCACTGTTGTGAAGTCTGATTTCTTTTTAAACAGAAAATGAAAATTTTGAACTGCATGATGTAACTATGCTTGCAGTTTGAACTTAATTTTATAGGTCTGAAACCACACTTCATAGAGAATAAGCTGATTGCATGAGAAAAATCCGAGTCTGGGGAAGACTCAGAAGCCTTGGCTGAGCATCAGGTTCACTCTGTGACTGAGGATGTGTCACCTAGGGCACACCTTCACAGGCCTTCCAGAAAAGCAGCATCTTGAAGATCTCAGCCATGGTGTCTCTGAATTCTATAATTACATCTTTGGATAAATAGATGAAGGACCAGCAGAATTAAAGTGTCAGTGCAGATCTAAAGAGCAAAGGCCCTCCTGACACAGTGCTTGCTTCACTGAAAGCAGTGCAGGCAACACCTGTTGTGTTTCCATGTAGGAACCCCCATCCTCTCCATGCAGAGACCCCCATTCCCCAACATAAGATTTCCTACAGAATACTAAACCCCCTGATTTCTCCATGCCGTGTGCACCTCCCATTTTGTGGCTGCAAGGACCAGCAGTGCCCAGTCCTGGATCCCTCTCTCCTCTGAGCCCTGTGTTGTGCACTGCTGGGGATGGGCAGAGCTCCTGGGGCTGTCTATCTGTCTGTCTGGAAGATGGATGGGCTTGCCCTGCCTCCAAACGCTGCCAGCTCTCTGGAAATGGCCAGAGCTGCTGAATTTCAGCCATTGATCCGCTGCCCTCCCCCGTCCCTCTCTTTCTCCTCTTCCATTCCGGCGTTGCCTGAGGGCTCTGTTGCCTGGCTGGGGCACGCTTTGATGGCAGCTGGAAAGAGGTGACACAGTGAGGGGTGCAGGCTGCTTTGGGTTTGCAGTGCCAGCTTTCTGTGAATGAAACTCGTTTAAAAAAAAAAAAAAATCAAGCAGCTGTAGCTGCTGTCAGAGCCATTCCATAGTAGCTAAGTGCATCTGCTTTTTCTCACCTCCAAAACGAATCAATATGGCTTTAGATGATTTCCCTGATGCCTGGGTTTCTTGCCTTATGCTGCTGTTAGCCCAGACATGCAATTGCTTGGTCATTCCTGCCTTGTCTTTTCAGTCTCTCTCTCCTCGTTTCTTCTTGCTGCTTTCTCTTAAAAATACATATAAAATACTCAGCAGAGCAGCTTGGTTTCACTCATATGTCATTTTCTCACACACAGTTTGCCATCCTTTGCAGCCACACACACACTCACCACAGTGCCTTAATACCTGTCTGCCTGGCTCTCTCTCCATCCCTCTCCCCCTCCACACACACACAAACACACACACACACACACACAGCCTGGCTGATTGCTGCCTAAGCAACATCTGCTTATCGGGAGTCTTTCTCCTGATGCAATGGTTACTGGGGAAGTGCTCAGGTTTTGACTCTGTCTGTCAAAGATATTCAAGCTTTAAAAAAAATATTGTTAGTAAATAATCTCTTGGGTTCTGGGTTTTTTTTCTTTCTCTCCCATACAGCTTCACACACCCCCCCTCATTTTGGGCAGGCAAATTTGATTGTAAACCTATTATTACCACTAAAAATAAAAGACCTCCACACAGATTAAACCCATGCTTTGGGGCTGCCCCATTTTCCTAGATCCTGCCTAATCTTGGATTTGGATTGTTCAGAACATGAGGAATCCCTGACAATATAAAAAGCCTTCAGAAATGCTTATGCCTCATCTGGGTATATTGACATCCCAGTGATCTGCTCGGAGAAACCTGCAGTCCATCAGTGCAGCCGGCTGAGGCAGGAGCCCCCCCAATCCCCTTATCACTCCAGTGGTGCACATAAACACATTAGCTGCTTATTTCAGGCACAGCCCTCAGCTCACAAATCCAAACTGCTGTTGCCAGCATCGTCCCTTTTTTGTATTTATTTATCTTTACTGCGTATTGCTCTGTCACAAATTTTGCATTTTGAGGTGCTTTTCTATGCCCAGCCACCTGCTTGAAGCACTGGAGATCATTACTGGCTTCTGATTAGCACGGCGCATTTGAGTGGCGTGCTGCAGGCAAAAATTTGAAGTGTATCAAAATGCAAATATGTCCCCATTGACCTCTGGAAAAACGTGTTACATTACTAAGTACTTTCAAAGAAAGCCAGAAAGGAAGAGGAGAAAGAGTATAAACTTGCAAATATTTGTGATAGTGGAAAAAAGTTAATCAGGCATTGTTACTTAGAGGCTTGAATTCTGTGTAGCACAAACAGCTTTCTTTTCTTTAAAAAGAGGGAGGGGAGGTGCTGGAATTCATAACTATTGCTTACTGAGGAAACTATTGCCGCGGCCAATAGTTTCCTCAGTAAGCGTGAGCATTTGACATAATTTGACACATTCCCACAGGGAGGGACCAGAAGATGATACTTCTGCCCACTTTGTGTCTCACTCCACTTCCTTTGCTAAAGAACCACCAAAGTGAAAGGGGTTGGTTGTGGTGCATGTTTTTTCAATCTGCCATGACTCAAATATGTAGGCTAATATGTGGCAGTGGCCCAAAAGAAGAGACACAGAAATTATTCATGATCCTTCTTTCAATGTGAAGGACTCCTTCTATAACCTCAGATTAATAACTCTGCGTTTAAGAAGTAAATTCTTTTCACCAAGAAAGGTCAAAAGCAGCCAAATTTGCCTGGAGAAAGTAAGGGTGGTATTAAAGCAAGTGACATCCCTGCAGTGAGGTATGCCAGAGAGCTGTACTGGGGAAAAAGATGCAACATGACCCAAGTTATTTGAGCTGGTTTCTCTTTTACCCTCACTAGTACTAGTGAATCTACCCTTTCACCATGGAAGACTGCAGAAAGACATTTTGTTACACCAGGAAAAAAATAGTCCTGTTCCCCAAAAGGAAAGCTTATGGCCTGCCCTGATCCTCAGTCTCCTCAATGCTTTACTGCAAATACTTGTTTGCCTGGAGGCATCACTTCTCTCTTATTCCCTGATACAGAACCAAAAATGTGTCATCCCAAAGCAAGTGTAAAGGGTTTTCAGGTAACCTACCGCATCCAAGCAGGAGTTTGTACTAGAGTTCAATTTGCTCAGTGTTGAAATTAGCACTGCTGGTGTAATGAGGGCAGGGGTTAGAGCACCCTCTGCACCCCTCTCTGCGTTCTGCACCTTCTGCTGCTATTTGGTGTTTGGGGATGCAAGGAAAGCCATGCAGAGATGCACAGCTGCTTCTGGCTGCACTTATAGCACTTTTTATTCTTCGAGCCTTCTGAGTGTCTAATGTGACAAACCCAACAGAGAAGCAAAGGGAAGGGAAACAGCCTTATCTGTGATGATCACTTGCTTCTAAAGAGCACGTGAAAGAAGCAGCAGGAACTCCCCAGGACTCCCAAAGGTTGTTTGCCACTGCTTGACTGGTTTCTGTCTGGCTATTGCTTCATCATACTGGATCATAAATGAAAGCTATCTAATGCTAATGACCATGGTGCCCACCCTAACCAAGCATTTGGAATATTAATAAAAATAATTATGTCATGTGACTGCTTTTTAACCAGCTGCTTTCAGGACTTTAGACCAGAATTATAAAAGATGTGCATTTATAAATTATTAGTCTCGAGCATATAAGCACTGCATACTATGGGGAGCACTTTTGTAGCACTTTAAATTAATTTATTGTTATTCATTCCAGCTGTCTGTGATGTAAACCTTTGGCTATAAATTTGTACCATCATCCAACATACCATTAAACTAAAGTGGTGCCCGTGCTGGAACATATAATAAAATACATGAACAAGATTTCTGTGGGGACACTTTTTAAAAACTCTCTTCTCAGTTAATGACACAAGAAAACTATGAGATAACTAGTCATCCTGTAACTATGTATTCATTAAAACATGTCTGGTGGGGAGGGAGACTTTTAGACTTGCACTTCTATTGAATACTGACTGAATGTTTTCCTTTACCAGATTGTTTCAATTCATATCCTATCTGGAGCAAAAGGCTTTGTCTGAAGCTGTCATGACGTCGCTAGCTGAAACTGCCAGAGGATTTTTGTTGGACCTGAACTTCTCTATGGTGGAAATAGCTCCTGAGCACTGAATCACAGCAGTACAGGAGCAGAGCAGTTTTACTGTTTTATCTCCTCTGCAGGCAAACATTCCTTCTCCTACAGATCACCATAAGGGTAACAAAACTTTATCAGCATGACTTAACAGTATAGATATCTTTTGTACCAGCCGATTGGAAGATAGAATTTCCTAAAATTTAAAGCAAGTTTTGATCATGCAGTACTCTACCAAGCAGAGTTAGAATCACCCATGGCTTTGCTCTTGCCTTATAGGTCTCATCTTGCCCATGTGCATGTTAATACATTTTGTCCCTTTTGTGACTTCTATTGAGCCTGTTTGGAGGAAGTCTTGCCCATCTCAGTCTTCCACTTACACCAGTAAAAGTTTTGCTGCTATTTGCACTGATTTAGGCTCCTGATATCAAATACAACTGTATGAAAAGCAGAGACAAAAATTTGAACTTAAGATTCTCGGCTGAAATAACAGAGCACAAGTTCCTTAATTTGTACCATCTGCTCATACAGGCCGTGCTTGTCAGGTCTGAAGCTTTCTGAGTCATTCATCCAGTAGCAGGACTTCTGGAAAATTGACTGAGGGTGGAAAATGGTACTCATGAAGAATAAATTTTGTATTATAACTAATCTCATAAACTGTTACTTTGATGGAATAAAGTTTTCTGTTCCTTTACTTCTAAATCTATCTGAAATATCAAGGTTTGGAAATCTGAGGCTTTGATTTGGAACCATCTGTAACCAACAAGCAGGATGTCTGAAGTACTTGGGAATATGTGTACACCAATAACTGCCCTTTACAGGCAAAAATCAATTTGACAATAGAAAGAGTAGATAGCAAGATACTACCTTGAGAGAGAATTTTACTTTTATACAATACCTAGTTCCATTGTCCAAAATCATTGAAATGTGTTTCATAGAAGCGTCACAAAGGAGCCTCTAATGCAGCCTGGAACTGAATTCTGCTCCAGATAGCTGGACCACACTGGTGCTCTCACAAGAAGATTGGTTCCTCTTGGATGGTATGTACCAAAGGCTAAGACAGATGGACACTCTTTTTGAGTCTGATGTGCATGCCACAGCAAGACCCTCATGTGAAGGTCTGCACAAGTGGAAGAGATAGCAGTGGGATGGAGCATCCAGAAGTAACCTCAGCTTTAGTTACATTTTGGAGAAAGGTGAGAGATCAAATTTATCTATCCATGTAACCCATGTCCCTCTGAACAAAACATAAAGCACTATCAATTTGCACTTTTATATCACTTCCAACAAAAAAAAAAAAAAAGTCACAGAAATCTTCTGCCTGTTTACACAATGTCCTTCTGATTGTGCCAAGATGTAGGATCTTCACCAGAGAACTAGCAACCAGGGAGTTGATAATAGTGTAAGCTTCCCTGAAACTGGAGATTAGGACAAGAGATATACACCAGGTCCCTGAGAGGCCAAAGGATGCTGATTCCTGAGCTGGAGGCTGGGCTTTAGCTGTTCTCTCAGCTAAATCTGAAGACCTTAGTGCTTGCAGTAGTCAGGGTGGTTACAGACTCTTCCTTCCTGCAGACATCCTCTATTCATTTTGAGTTTCCTTTAAATATTCCTATAAATATTCCATGTCCTGCTACTTCCAGCTTTAGCATTAGTCTTCACCAGCAGTTTTTACATTCTGTCTGAGAGTACACACAGACTACCTTCTGGGTGATGTGGAGCCATTTTGCTGAGATAAAATGTTATTTACTTCATCAAAAATTTTTTTAACTTAGTACAAAAGAAGAAAACTTGGTTGTGTGAGAAAAGCTATAGAGAGCTTTCTTTTTTTATTAATGGATTTATCACTGTCACTGGCTGTGTTTTAACTTATTTAAGAGGAGCTTCCTGTCTTGTAGCACATAGCTTATAATTAGTCTGTAATGTAGATGGTCTCAAAAGAAGGGATTGAGTTGGTTTAAGTTACAGTAGCTAACACAATAGTATTCATCTCCCAGCTGCTAATTAATCTGTTCAGCTATCTGTATCTTCCTTTCCTTACTCATTACTTAGAGAGAAGGTCCTTTTTTTTTTCCTTCTTAGTTGAACTGTAATCTTTCAGGAATTAGCTGTATTGACTTCATTATACTGAAGTTTGTTCAAGTCCTCTAAAGGTGCCCCATGGAGGAGGAGAAGAGATGTTTATTTTCAGTTTGCTCATTTCAGCTGATGCTGTAATAGCTGCTAGATGTGGTGTTCCATTTTCCCTTGTTTGGGGGGACCAAGCTCCTTAGTCCATTACAGTGCCCATCAGCTTCAGCCAAGCCTGAGGGTCTCTCTGTGTGCTGAGCTGCCCAGAAGCCCCCTACTCCTACACATGGCATCCTGGGTATGACAGAGGATAATGTGGATGCCAAGAACTGAAAGCACCAGAAAAGGTCACAGCTACACCTCTGCAGTTTGGTGAGCTGCCTCAAAACAGCTGCTACATGAGGAGTACACCCCACCTTCCATTACAGCCGCCCCCAGAGCGCTGTGTGAAGAGCACAGGAGGGCTGGGAGCCTGTGCCTGCCCCAGCTGAGCTCAGGGGCACAGGACCTTGTGCAGTTGCCAGGCTCCTGCTCGGAGTCCTCACAGTGATTGCCATCCCTGCCATCCCCCCTGGCAGGCATATGCTCGCCTTTGTGCTATGTCAAAATATGCTTTAAAGCCCATTTCAGCAGCAAGCTCACTTAGTCTCCTTGCCAGGAGATGTTAATTACTGTGGTGCAGTCTTCTGTTTTTTGTGGCACAATAACAATTAATTTACACCATTGGAGAAACACACTTTTTTATTAAAAATCAATAAAACCAAATCAATATAGCGTAAAGTATACAATATCAAAATGAAAAACTCTTGTTTTTATACTTGAGCATCCCTAATAAAATTCCACTGTTGATTCAAGCTTCTTGTCTATTCTAATCTAATGAGAAGCTGTCAAGATTCTTTTTAGCATTTTGGAAATGACTAAAAATGGCTGTCCCAGTACTTGGCAAAAGAATGCAATAATTAACCCCGAGTTGTAAGTCAATATGATGATGCAAATGCTGCTGCATTCATCTCTCTGCATTGCATCACCTATGCACCTGGCAGTCCATGGAATCCATTTTGAATCGGGATGGAGGTTAGCTTTTATTTATAGCTGTAATTAGAAAAACACTAGCACTAATGGAGACTGCTCTGTTGCTTGAACGTGTCACACAGAGTAAATTCCACAGCAATTTTTGCATTTTAGCAGGTCAAAGAGTAAAACAAATTAATTTCTTCATCCCAGGACAACCTGTTTATTCTTCAGCATCTGATGATTTACGGGAATATTGATTTCAAAGCTTTTCAGGAAAAAAACCCTCTGATGTTTTTCTACTACTGCTCCAACTACGCAGGGTGCTGCAGAGCCCGGGAAGGCAGCTCGTGCCACTCATCTCACGCTTCCTGGGCTCCCCTGCAGCACGGGCCAGGCAACACCAACGTTCCCAGGTGGCAGGAGTCCCACCACGGAGGGGACAGGAGCTCTGGGATCTGCTCAGCAGTGCCCCAGCCCAGAGCAGCACCAGGTAAGTGCTCCCCTAGCCCACAGGGGGACATACCAGGCACAGCACTGAGCAACACTTTGCCCTTTGCAGCACAAGCTCCTGCTGTGGTTGGCACGTTTCTGAGTGCATCCACAACAGTCACAGCTGATTTTTAGGAGTTAGCCAGAACAGAAAGGAACAAGGTAACTTTAATCCTTGTTGGATGGGCAGATCACCATTTCCTTTCCACAGACAGAACCACCATGGGTTTGAGTTTGATGTGTTTCTTTTAACAGAAAATTGATAGATGGTCCTTTTAAATGTGTGAAATGATCCAGAGAAGACAGCAGGTTTTTCGAAGCCATTAGACAACTTGCATAGCCATGGCAGTGGGCTGGGAGGACAAGTGTCACTGAGATAAAAATGCATTAACTAGACTAATTTAAAAGGGATTGAGAACTCACACAAAACCACCAGAAACTCCTACTTTGTTACAGTGGTACTGGGAATCTAGACATGATAACTAATACCAAAAATAGAGACTTAAAATGAAAGTTTTACAGATTGGGATGTTTGACTTGAAATGCCTTTAGAAATTCCAAAGTGTGGCAATATGCTACTGAGATACTGAAAAATATTGTAACCTGATGTCTGTACATGGCACATGTGCATGCACCAGTGTTCCCTGCTGCAGCAGGAGCTGTGATGCAACCACCATTTTGTTACCATGATGAATGAGATTAAGGTTTCTCACTACTGCAAGAACATACATTAGTCCATTCTGGGTTTTGTGTGTGGTGTTAAATGTTTTTTTAAGTTCTGTTCTCTGTGTGGTAAAACATGCTCCTGAATGACTTTCTCATGGCTGTTCCAAGCTAAGACAAGCTCTGCAAAGGTAGGATGATTATTTGCATTATATAAGTCTTTCAGGCTCTTGAAATATGGGTCTTAAACATATTATTAACTTCAGACACATTAGTAAGTCCCACCAAAGTAAAAAGGATGTGCTTGAGGGCATTGATGACTATCAGCTAAGAAAAAAGCTGAGAGATCTTGTTTCCTTCACAGGGATAATTGATTACTTGTGGAATAACTTCTCTGAGAAACTATCACTTGATCTGTATTTGAAATGTATAGGGAGTGTGCTGTATGTTAGTAATCTCCTACTGCAGAATTGATGAGTTTCAATAACACTCTAGTATTTTCCCATAGAAACAGATGTTCTGTTGGACATCCCACAACAGAAAATCAATACTAGGTGAGCCATAAGTAGTCCTTCCCTCTGAGAGGGCTCCATGGTGACAGCTGTGCAGGAATAAACCCGCCACTGGGCTGGACTAGCACACTGACATTAGCATTAGAATGTTTTTGGGGCAGGTTTTTTATATTCCCGCTATTTGGAAATCAACTAAATGAGATGGTTTGTGTGCCCTCCAGAGGAGCAGAGCACTGCTCTTCCCCCAAGCTGAAGCAGGCCACCTTTCAGCCATGAGCATGGACCTGGACTGCAGCTCTGCATGGATCAGCCAGGCAGAAATGCAGTAGGAGAGGCTCTGCAGGCACACATCATAAGATAGCAACTACCCCAAAGATCTGACTATTTACCTCAGCCTGACAAAGGATGGCTAGGGTAAGAGGCAGGGACAAAACAGTGATTTTGCTTTTATTCAGAAGTTTATGTAGAATAAGTAGAAATAATGGTTTTTCAAGCATTATAAACACTTAAGCACATTCAAAGATCTTCTGGAATAGAAGATGTCTTTGAGGCTTTAAGTATTTCACTGGTCCTCTCATTCAGGTAACATAGCATGGCACCATGTGAATGTGTAAAACCATTTCCAGTGATACTCCTTACTTTTTTTAATGGATATCATGACACAGAGAGAAATATTAGATGCAAGCAAGCCCTATGGTTTTGATTGTGGTTAGTCTGACGGTTCTGGTTTGCCTTAAGTGGAAGCTGATGAACAATGGTTTAAAAGGAGAAAGGAAAACAGCCTCAGTACTGAGGTCAGCCAGCAACTTCCTACACCCAGCTGTTTCAGTTTATTTTTTTAATTAAGTTTGGCTTAAATTAATGATGACAGTTTAAAGAGAACTCTTTCACCTATTTAGCTTACTTTACATCTGAAACCAAGTCCCTTCTGTCCAATTGCATTTTGTTACAAGATTTGCAGTTAGGTTCCTAAGAGTCCCTGGTTTCTCCCCACTTTATTTTGTCATCTCTCTGCTCAGCCATTGCCCTCTGCCCTTTTTTGCCCTTTCAAAGGAGGGCTAAAGCTATTGCTGCAGCGGTATGGAAACAAAGTGCCTCCTAATTGATCGTTAATACTGCTGGAGTGTGAGGATGTTGGGAATTGCTAGATCAAGCCCATTTACTCCAGCTTCTGGGTCGGCCCTTCAGATGCTATAAATCAGAATCCCTTCCTGCCTCCTGCACAGCTCAGTGTAGGTTTGTACACAGAGGAGCTGGGTCAGGGGCTCTGCTCTGCATGAGCACCAGATCTCTGCTTCAGAACAGTGGTAGTTGATTTCCAGAAGCCTGAGAATTAGCAACTCTAGTACTGCTATAATTATCAGCAATTTAGGTGATGGGGGGGAGAAACAGAAGGCTTAATTTTTCAGAAAGAATACAGTGTAAAACAAGTTTTCTAATCCTGTGAGATGCCGCAGAGTTACATGAGTGGGTGCAGTCCCAATGGGTTTTCTAAACCAGTAGAGGCCCTGCTTTTTCAACAAAATATCCTCTCCTATGGGGGTTTTGGCTTAATTCATGTGGGGGTTACTAAAGCTTGTCACAACTATCAGTTTAAACCTTCTCTCCAGGCTTGGCTACTTTTCTTCCATTATTAGAGCAACTTTTTTTTTGACTGGGAGACCTCGCCCTAGTATTTAAGGTGAGAGCTGATGACTCATAACACAAATAAGAAATGGAGTGCCACTCCTTATACCTCTCTCCATTTGCTAAGAAAGCAGTAGGAATTGCATCATCACTCATTGCAGAGAGAAGCATGATCACTATGGGGGGCAGCCCTCTGCAAATAGTGAAAACCTTGAGGACTTCTTGAATTAAAAATAATCCCATGGCCTGAGTGGTACCAGGTTTGGCAATTAATACAAGACTGCCCAGGGAACTGCAGCCTTGAGGAGGCTGGCAGAACCAGACAGACTTGTGGTGGTTTGGTCATTCCTTGGTTGGAACCAGATTGTGCCTCATCCACCTCGCCCTTCCCAGTGAAAGTGAGCAGAGGGAGGGCTGCACGTAGTGATGAGATAATGACAGTCAAAAATCCCTGACAGAGATCAGCCTGTGCTGGGAAGAATGACTGAGGATGCTCTTTTGGGTGAGTCTTTCACTTTTTTGCAATATAGTTCCTAAGTTACAACTCAGTAATGGTGACAAATTTTTTGTGATGCCTAATTATAAGAATGCTGTACATTTTTGCCATCACATATATTCTTACTGAAATGACTATATGGCAGATCTGAGATCAAATGCAGTCTGTAGATATTAGGTGAAATCTATAGAAGTTTCCAGGCCAAATTCATTTAAGATAAATAGCTATGTATTGACATACAAAATTTTCAGAAATTGAGATTAATGTCAAAGAAATTTGCTACTTTATATGCATATAAGTCATGGATTTAAAAGCAGTTGAGAAAATGTCCCTACCTCTGCTCTACTCCAAAAGTACCTAAACCATCTGGTTTACTTGGGATGTCTTTTTCCTCCTTCATTATTCAAATATTTAACTCAAGTTTTAGACAAAAATAGAAGCATTTGAGCAATGTAATCACATGTTGTTTTCTTCCAAGAAAATCTGCAGAACCTACTTCACTGAACTTTGCACAAATTCACAACTAACTTTGACTGACATTGAACTATGTTTTTTTTTAATGTTCCTCTGTGATGAAAGTCTCTTCTCTTGAAAAAATTACCCACCTGTATTTCTGGTCTTTGTCTCAGTTGTTAACAGCCAGACACTAGCACCTTGTTTTCAATTTTTCCTGTCTTGGAGACACTACTTACATTTAGGCTTTTCTTTTACTGGTGGTAGCTACAACAGTCTGGGCTTTAATCACCAGCAGCTGTAGAAATGAGAACAGGATTGGAAAAGCAAACGTTGTCCCCTTGAAGATCAGTTCAATTCACATCTGCATGTGCACTTTTTTCCTAGTATTACGCTCCAGTTTAGTAAGGTTTTGTATACCTTGGGAACTCATTCTTGGCACTCTTCCCACCTTTGAGTTAAAATCATGTGTAAAATACTTATTGCGCAGGGAACGGTGATGTGAACTGGGAAGAATATCTTTTGTCTGGCTTATTTCAAATTAAAATTTTACAGAATTTAGCTTATTGTTTTGCAGAGCCATAAACCTCCACAAAACTCCTTCTGAAATTAACCAGACTAGTTGTGCTAGCCAAGCCAAACGGATACAGGAGTCTAACAAAAATTCAGCTTGATGTGATATTTAATATCCAGCTTTTCATGCTGTAGCTCGATGGTACAACACAGAGGGGATTTCCAGGCTCTGGACCATGGAAAAATCTATCACTTCCTGATGTCCATCCCACCCTTCTGGCAGAAGATACTGGAGCAGGGTGGCAGAAGGGACCACCCCAGTTCATAGCACACAGTGTACTCATTCCAACATCTATTGATTTCAATTTATGTTAACATGCTGGGCTGTGAGCTGCAGCAGGAGGCATCTCTGGTTCATGACTCCTGTTGGGTTCAGAAGAGCTGAGGTTATCACCTCAGAAGTAACCTCTTTAGCCACCAAAGTTGAAACTGATTCAATCATGAATCAGTGCCCTTAATTAATTCTCTTTTATAAAAGCCCAAAGCAATCATACCGATGTCAATGCAAAATGTCCCAGATGAGAGTTTGATTGTTTCCTCAATATAAATAAAAAAAGTAGTTAAAAAGCTAGAAACCAAATGGCTCTTTGGGGGAATGGATTGGGTCATTAATATATCACACACATATATCAAAAATCTTGTGTTAACAATTTAACCTCACAGCTTCTTAGGACAAAAACAATTACTAGCCTGAAAGAATGACTTACCTTCTCTGTATTCCTTTAAACCACATTGCATTGGTTGAAATGTAAGAATGCATTTTAAGTAAGAAAAATTGTGCCTCCAATAAGTTCAACCACACTCCCATATTTTTATGCATCAAGGTTTCCCTTCTCTAAAATAAAACAACAATGACTCACTCACAAGCTGGCCATAAATAGCTCATAAACATCACTGCTACCTACAAACTCTCCCCAGTTTACATCTAAACAAATAAATCTGTCTTTTCTGTAGGTCTATATATAGAGTAATCTTTCTTACTATCTGGGTAGATCTCTCTACTTGACATAGTCTTATTTATTCTCAATTCTGCATATTTGAGACCTGTGAAGAGATATGCAAACTATAAAGGACTGTGAAAAGTTTTGGTAGAGACCAAATTCTGAAGACTGCTGTGGTTAGATCAATATTGTTTTACTGTTCAGTGCAGCCATATTAAAAGAGGTTGTAAAGGAGAAGTGCTATTCCAGGAAAAAAAATTCTTATTTTGGTCCTTGGATGTCCTTACATCCCCCATGGCCTCATTAAAATATGTCTGCAACTATTTCAGTGTGCAAGGGCCCAGTGCAGGACAGGCCTGATGGAGGCATGAGCTGGAAGAAGTGATGACAATGAACAGGAAAATGCTCTTAACCCAACCCATCCCAAGGGCCCACACCAGAGAGGGAAGCCAGGAGCACAGGTCAGTGGGGTTGCACTGAATTGTGTCTACAGTGCTCTGGGCTTCAGTCCTTTGCAGGAGATTGGCTGTGTCAAAATACATAATTGTGAGCCTCTCCAGTCTGTCCAGTGCCCTCACCACATAAAAGAGACACTTCCATTCAAGGTGCCCAAAGGGCTAAGGTGCACAGCATGGCACAAAAGCAGCCTGCTTCCTCAGGAATGTTGTGGGGCATGAGGAGCTGCAGAGACACTGGAGAGCACAAACCCCAGTGAGCTACTCTGTGCCCAGCCTAGGTTAGGGAACAGATGTAATCCAAGTTCTTTTGTCTCTGGTGTCGTGCCTGGAAGTGAAGTTGTCCACTCTGTATGGGCTTGATCTCCATGAATGAGTGCGGTAGCAAATGTGTCTAAGGGTGGGGGCAACTGGAGAAACTGAGTCTAGGACCAGAACTGAGGCAAGCAGGTGCATGGCCCCGATGCACACTCAGCCAGAGAGAGCAGCTTCACTGCTGTGGCTTGATTCCTACAAACATCTACAGGTTCCCTGGCACATAGCAAGCAAGTGATGGTAAAGTAAACTAAGTGCTGTTTGAAATCTGATTTGTAGCTTATTTTCTTTCTCCCTTTCTTTTTGTTTAATAACTGTGTTTCACTATGACATCTGGGAATATTTGTCTTGGTAATGATTAGGGCATAAAACCTCTGGCAGCACGATTCTGCAAAAGGAGGTGGGGGCAACCCAGTTCTCATGCAGCAGCCTCACAAGCCTGGGTTTCATATAGCATAGCTGGATGTTTGAGTGAAAGCAAAATAATTCTTCAAGTTCAAACTAGGGCATATTTAATCGTCTTTGGAAGTAACAACAAAAAATATGCCAGAGTGCTTTCAAAGAGAAACCTAATAGTAGATGAGCACATGCCAGCCAGCCCTGCTGAACCTGGCCACTGCTGTGCTCCACAAACAGATTTTGTCCTGGGAGAGAGGCTGGGAGCACGGCTGTGCCTGTTAGTTGTGAGCAGAGCCCCTGCTGAGACAGAGCCAACAGGTTGCAGCCAACAGAGCTAGCAGGGAAAAGGTTTCACAGTGCTCAGACTGAGAGGGGAAAATCTCCTGTGAAACAGCCTCAGCCTGGTCCACCTGTAATAAATGAGTGGGTTCATCAGCAGGCCTCTCCCACAGAGACAGGGCACTGGGTGCTGTCAGTGCCACTCTGCTTCTGTGCTGGATTTTCACCATCTATAGTACCCAAACTGAAACATTTTTGGCTGTCAGCCTGTCAAAAGGCTGGGGCCTGCCAGGGGCAGGGTAACCCAGAGTGTGGGGCAGACCCTGCCCAGTGTACAGCTGTGGGGCACTGATGCTCTGGGGACACCTACCAGAACACACAGGGAGAGCTGGCAGAGACAGCATTAGCAATTGGAAAAGCAATGTTTGGGGTTTTTCCACTATTTAAATACAGACTGTTCGAATCTGGCAGGTTTTTTACAGAATGTAGTTACATGCACTTAGGTGACAACTGCATTTTAAGCCTCTGCTTTCCTTGCAGTAAAGCCACAACGGAAAACCTGAGGCCAGAGCCGTAGAGAGGGAGCCACCAGCGCTGAGCAGTTTCTCCCTGAGGAGGGGAGGTGGGGCTGCCAGAAAGCTGCTGTGAAAATCCCTCTGCAGAACCACTGCCATGTCCCCATGTGAGAGCTGGGAGACCGGGGAGCAGCCACAGCTTTGGCACAGCTCAGCTGAGCTGCTGAGGTTGGATCCAGGTCTGGGGACAGGGAATGAAGTGAGAAACTTGAGAGCAGGACAGGGTCCCAGCTACCCAAGGGACATTCACGGACTTTAACAGGGTTCCACCACTTTGGGCGTGGGGAGCCCAGGCCATGGGCTGCTTTCCAGGAGATAACAGCCCCTGGCAGCAGCTGCTCCCCAGGGCTGTGTGTGTCCTGGTGGGTGGGTTTGGGCACCTTGGCCTCCAAGGGCCACTGCGCACAAAAGCACAGTCAACAGCAGAGACCTTTCATAAACTGTTTACATAAAGGGCAGGTGCAGGCTGTGTAAGGCATGGGTGAAATGCTTCCCCATATAAACTTCTTTCTCAAGGGAAGAGTAGGGGCAGCCATTTGCAAAGAGAGGTCTGCTAAACTCCATCTAAGAGAAAAACAGTAATTCGAGCTGGGCAATGCAGACAGGATGCCAATTTTCTTTTTTTTCATGGGTTAAAATGGAGCCAGTTGCAGCAAACAACACTGTAGATTTATTCAGCTGCAGAACTGGCACACAGCAGGTGCCTTGGAGGGACAGAGGGAAGGAGCAGAGGAAAAATGAAAAAGGCTGATGAGAGTGAGCAGCCTGGGAGAAACCTCTGGAAGGTTTGGGCATACAGGAGGCAGCACTCATGCTTTATGTCACTGCAGAACATTAAATGAGCACTTAAAAAGATAATTAGCACCTTTTCATTGGACCAGAAATCAAAGGTGTAATTTACCAGAAGTCAGTGAACAATGTAAGAGATCTAATTTAATCACATTGTGTAACATAGCCAGGGTGAGAAATCAGAAGCCCATCCTGGCTGTAGAGCTGCACGTACAGCAAATGTGCCCCCAACAGGACAATGCCACCAGCAGCAGAGCCACAGCTGCTGCAGGTGATGGGGCCACACAGGGTGCTTGTGCTATTTGAATTCTATTGCAGCATTTTAATTATTTCACAGTAAAAGCAGAGGGTATGCTATATACAGAAGAAAACGCTCTTGTCTAGAAGAGGCAGCAATTCGTAGCCAAGGTTGGTGTGACAGTTCAGGTGCTCCCTTCCACAGTCTCTACACAGGCTGACAAGATCAGCCACTCCAAAGTTCAGGAAGATGAGGAGGAAATGGAGGTTTAGTTTTAGCAGCATAGATGAAAGGTGATCTTTCAATATTCAGATTTCAGTTTAGATCTGGGCTGCCCAGTCTTGCCTTAAGGCTTTGGAACGGGTGATTCAGCTTCCTTCTACTTTCGGTATCAAATGAAGTGTTCAAAAGATCAATAAACGAAAAAAAAACCACTATTAAATTTTAAGTACCATATAAAGAAACTCAGCTTTAACTCAGTTATTTTTCAAGCCATAGCTACAGGAGAAGGCATATTACCTTTATTGGGATTTCTTAAATAAAAATGTTAACTGTATGTGCTCACAGTTGTAAAATCAAGCTGTTAGCTGACTAACAAAGCTGCAGTACAGCAAATCATATTCAACATTACACCAGTTAATGAGGATTAAACTTCATCCCCTGAACACTACTGCCTTTCCCAGATTTCTGTCTTTTTTTTCTTCCTTTTTTTTCTTCCCTTGGTAAATCTTTGTATGTGTTTCCATGGCAGCATAGAAATCCTGGAAGTCCTAAGCATGGTGGCCAGGACTCTAGATTAAAATGGCCAATCATACTGGCCACCTTTTGATAAACACAGGCAGATCCTTGCCTCCATCCTTCCCAGGGGTTCCCAGATGGATCTGAAGAGGAGCTGAAAGGCAAGGCAGGGCTGTTTGTGTCCATGTGCAGTTCCTCTGTCAGTGATCACAGGCCAGCAGAAGGTAACAAACCTGAAAGGGATGTGGCCTCCACTGAACATGTCAAGAGAACAGTTTCTGATGATTTAAATGATAGCCCTGACAGGAAGACCTGACCTCACTTTCTTAGAGATGTAACCTCAAAAGAACCCACATGTGTAACAACCATAATGTAATGGGACTACACAAAATAAAACTTCAAATTCTCAGCTTCTATTTTATCTATGATTTAGCTCCTGTGTAAGTGTAGGTGACTGAGAATAGTCCAGACAAACAGTAATCATTGCAATTCAAGAAAACTGACAAAGCAGTAATCAAAGCAGTAAGCTGGCAATCCCTAGGAAATACAGGTTTCTTAAGGAAAATTCAAGCAAGAAAAGTGTTTGTCTTTACTGCAAAACATTCATTCAACTCAAATAATATATTACCTGGCTCCTAATTATTATGTCTAATTATAGATTGGCCTAAGCACATTGGCAAGGGAAATATGTTGTAAAATGTATGTTGAAATATTACTGTGCTATTGTTGAGTCAGCTCCTGGGACATGAGGCATTAAATATCAGAATCTGGTTGATTTCAGTGTTTTTATGTTGCTTAACCACTGTTAAGCATGTATTCTTGCAAACTTCTCCTTGCTGGTTAAATTTAGCTTCTCTGTTCTCCAAGTGCAATCTGATAACTCCTAGAGAACTGTCTTCCCCATTCTTGCACTTCTCCTCTACCAGACATTTGTTTCCCCAACTAGCCTTATTATTTTATATATTTTTTTAAATCTACACTATAAACATTGTTAGTTTCAAGTTCCACTCTAAAGCTGCCTGTGTTATTTCTTGCTCTGTACTGCAGCCTGGTATTGCAACCCCTGCTATTCCTGTGTATGTTTTGTACTCTTTGTCAGTCTCCTATATTGTAGACTATCACTGAACAATATCCTACAAACCACTCAAGAGACTTGGACCTTGAAACTGAGTACACATTAAGTAAATTAGGATATTATGCCACAGGGAAAAGATATTTGGACATAAAGTACAGTAAAGAAAGCCCTGGAGTGAAAGAATTATTTTTCAGTATATCAGTCTCTGTGCTGGTAACAGCAGAAAGTCAGACTGAGGCACTGTGTTCCAGCACCCACATGAAACACATGATGGCCTTCTTTCAAAAAAATTTTAAAGCAGTGATTAAATGTTAAAATAAATTGTTCTGGGATTTTGTTAATAAAATGGGGCAAAGGACCCTAAATCATTGCATTTATTAATTTGTGACCACTATTTTTTAGAGGAATGCCCTTAAAACTCTGAAATTAGTAATCTCCAAAAGAGTTTAAAGCAATTGCACAAAAAATTACTTAAAATAACAATTTTACATTCATATGGTGACTTGAAATACAATTCCTGTTTCTTTTTCTCTGAACTATGATCACATACTGCACTTGATGATCACACCAGAATACTCCCAGAAAACCCTTATACTGTGAAGGGTTGGGTAAGGATGAGCCAGTAGGCCACAGATGTGATTGACATGACAAGTTCTTTAATATATATGTTTAATATAAACCTTTCTGAGTAATTAACAGGCTGATTTTTTTTATCAAAAAACATAAGCACACTTGCACATTGAAAAATAATATAAATGGAACAAGCAGATTACAATACTTTTGATGTCCCCAGTCTTGGGACATACACAGAATGGAGGTTAAAACTATTATTAGAAATGTAAGAAAACACCTTGATTTTGCTGCTTACACAAACCACACAGATCTGCACAGTATGGCTGCTGGCTTATGTGTAAAGAGAAAGGAAAATCTCGATTAAATTCAGGTTGTTTAGTCTGAATCCTGTGCAAAAGTCTGAGGGAGTGTGTTCTGTCCTTGGGAAGTCTGCTTTTATCTCTTTATGAAAACACTGGATCTCTCCATTATAAAGGACCCTGATGGTGCTCCCTCCTGCCTCAACTTCATACTAAAATGTCTTGAAGTTCAAGTACTCTGTGATGGACTTTAATTGATTTCCAGTCAAGACTTCTTAAATCATGTTTCTGAAACATCCACTTATTATTGGCAGGCTCTTTTGCCCATTTTAACTAGTCTGTGGTTCTTCAGTTCTACAAAACAGGAAGCAAAATATATTTACATGCAAGAGTTACCTGAGGCAGAGGAAAGCAGAGGACAAAGCCAGTGGCAGTGGAGCCAGCACACTCTGGCTGTGATATCCGTGGTGCTGCAGCCCAAGAGGCTGGCAGGTGCCTCTAAATATAGACATGGATATTAAAATGTTAAAAGTACAATGCACAGAAAGCAAAGAGAGAAAAATTACAAGTTTCAAAGAGTGCCTTTCTCTTTTTCCCTTGTACATGCTGCAGCCACAGCAGTCTGGCCACAGGTCTGTTTGATATTTGTAAAGTTCAGCTCGGTCACACACCACAGAAACTGAAGACAAAAAGCCCCACACAAAACCTGTTCCAATGGTCTGCTGGCTGGTACTTAAGGCTGATGAGCATTGCATGTAATGATGGCTTTGGTCTTCTCCTGGGGACCTGGGTCAGACCTCTCCTTACATTAAAGAAGAATATTGTCCCCAAGTCCATGGTCTGTGAATTGGACCCTTAGATGTCAGGGCAGTTAAAATTTTCAAAGGGAAAGGACTCTGGGGGGAAGAGCATTTATTAAACCACTTCTGTTCTTCATTCTGATAAAGAACAAATCTTCAATGTAATAAAAAAATAGTTCAATCTTTTAAAAAAATATACCAGCACAATCTTACTTAGAAGTTCAGCATATTAGCTGCTAAAATGAATTCCAGCAGCCCTCCATACATTTGTCCAAAATTTCCAAAACTTGCCTGCCCAAGCAGCAAGTTAGGCGGCATACTGAGGAAATGTTATTATGCTGTTGCACTTTTCTAAGCTGCCAGCAAAAGTTTGTAAACTTAGTTTCCAGAGAAAACCCCTGGACAGAGAATGCTATGTCCTGTTCGAAAAAACCCACATATTACCTTCTCTTTAACAGAGAAAATTTGGAAATGGACATGACTTACAGCAAACTTCTTAATCTGTTTAACCATATTTTTCAGGAGGACTTTAAGGTCACAGCACACCTCCACCCACGCCTGAGAGGCAGGACAGGAGCAGTGAGGAAAGCTCCCATCCCAGCTGTCCCAGGCAGTGTGGCCGGGCAGTGTTGCTGCCCTGGGTGGCCCCTCTGTGTCCTGCAGCAGTGCCGAGATGCAGGCTGTGAACGTGTCTGTGGGCACGGCTCCTGGAGAGCTGCAGACTGAGCAGGGATGGGGAAACTTCCACACTGCAGCTGTGCAGGCAGGAGGAGAAAGGGAACTGCTAGGAATGATCATAAGGTGGGATAAGAATTAGACTGTGGATGCTGGTGAGAGAGAGCATGTAGTCCTGAGCAACTTTGGTTTGTGTGGGGCAGTTCATTTCTGTGAGGTTCTCCCTTGCAAGCAGGTAAAGCTTTGTGCATTTGGGTACTTTTGAAGTGCTCTACATTAGCTTAAATCCAGCAGTGACTCTGCAAGGAGTATAAAACTGACATTGATTTCCAATTGATCTCATTAATATTTTATCAGAACGTGGCCAAGCATCTCCTCACAGCTCACTTGCTCATGGCACCCCTGCCCGTAGGGAGACTGATTTTTGAAAACAGGACCCTGCAGAGCAGAGCCCAGAGATGCTCTATGGACAGAGATGGCAGCATACACTTGGGCAGTGCTCCAGAACACCTTTAATAAATCTCAGGGGAGCTCTGCTTCATGACAAAGGCACTCAGGAGACCTCATTCGTGACTGGAGAATACATGGAAGAACACAAACTATCACGATATAAACCAAGATTTTTTTTCTGCAGTAGTGTCTTAGAGGGAGTTGTGAGATCATACTGCCCTCACCTTGCCTAGAGAAAACCTTTTGATCCCAGGAGAGAGACTGATGAAACTGAGGGGCACTGCCTGCAGCAGGTAATGCATGTACTGGAGTCTCATGATTGTAACACACTTGGGAAGTCCTAGAAATGCTGGTCCAAAATAAACAGAAAATAAAGAAAATGAGAACAGGACCATCTCTGTTAAAGAGAAAGTAGAGCCTTTTCCCAAGCAGGAAATGATGTTCTTACATGAGCCCCAGCCAGAATGAAACTGCAGAATGAAGGTCTTATTTTGCAGATTTTGCATTTTTTTTCTTTTCTTTTTTTACACCATTCCAAAGACACCAAATCTTTAAAAAGGCAACCTAAAATTTTCAAGATTTTCTTCCTCACTATCATTTCTCAACATTTCAACTAATCTGAAAAATAACAGTACTTTAGTGAAAACTGTATCATGTGATTTTTTCTTTTCTGATTGAATATTTTTCAGTGAAATAGAGTGAAACCTGATGAAATGCAATAGTAAAATGCACATATTAGAATATTAAGTATATTTAATTTAGGAATCCCAATTTCATTTAATAATCAATATTGGCAGTTTTATTATATTTTAAAAAATCAAGTAAACTGTTTCCTAAACTATGTTTCCCAAAAGTATAGACAAATGCTGTGCAAGAACTCCTTAACACTGAAATGAAAGCTGTCAGAGGAGACAAACTATCTTGAAATCACAAAATAACTTTTCTTATCTTATCAGACACTACCACACAGAGACTGTTTGAATTTTATACCGCTGTACTGCTGACAGTTTCCACAACTGTAGATCTTATGAGTGACAAGTGCAGTCAGGCCAAAATTACAAAGGTAGCTGGAGACAGACCTTGATGCCTGGTAGCATTTAAAGAAATAAATGGTTTTGGTGTCTGACTCCCAGTGAGTTGATTTGTCATTTAAAGCAGGGAAGGAGGAAGGGGCATGTGAGAAGTTAGCAATCACTAATGCTTCTGCGGTGACAGAACACAGTTGAACCAACCATCATAAAATGTTACAGATGAAATGTAGGATTTTGCATGGCAGAATGTCCTGGACAACAAGGAGAGAGAGAATGAGATTTCTTTGTTGAGTTGGGAAAGTACCAGGTCCCAGTGAAAGTGAAGTTTTTGCCAGTTTTTCTGCTTTTATTTCAGAGACCTTTCTTATGCAGCCTCCATCTCACAGAACTTCTAACCTTGGTGTGAAGACAATGTAAAGATGCACCTTAAAAGAATTTTATAGTTTCCTCCCAGCACCACAGCTACTTATGATATGATCAACTTCTGCGTGCACAAATGGTCATGTATAGTGACATGCTAAAAGAAGGTGACCCTACCCAAAGTAATTTAAAATAAATCATGGGTAGAATGGACCTAGAGAACACAGCAGAATAATTCCCTGGTTTCCTAGTTCATATATATGCAGCTCATTCCTGTATTATTTGAGGTTAAATTGAAGTCATTAAGTCAGATCCATACCTATTTGTTTCTATTATGAATTTGCCCCAAATATATTTAAATTCTAAAGCTCAATTTTGTGATAGCAGATGTTTTCAGGAAACGTAACCTTGTAAGTGCAGGTAAAAGACCAGAAGAAGAAAAAAATCACTCTGAACAGTGCCATACCCTTGATTCACTCAACAGCTGAAATGAAAAGTAATGACAATGAAAACATCTGGGACAATAACTAGAAAAGGAAAAAATTATTCATATTTCCTTTGCTTCATTTGGTCAAGATTGGAATAAACTTGGGAAATGAAAGTGTTGTAGTGCCTGGGGACAGGATATACCAGGACGGCTTTGCACATGGCATGCACATAGCTTAATATGCAGAGAACTAACCAAAAGGGCTATTTATTTAAAATGAAATAGAGAAAATTAACCTATCCATTAATCATTGCAAGCACCGAGTGTACAGGCTAAGTACTATGCTAAATGACTGTTTGCCTGCCTAAAAGTGCAACCACCATAATTTTAGCCCTGGTAGGATGCTGGATGAGTGCATACTTCTTGCTTTCTTCTTGAAAAAGAGCTCTTATAATCTGCATTGGTTGCACTTTCCTACTTGGTAAATAACAGTGGCTCCAAAGGCTTTACAGCAGATGTACTTGAAAGGTATTCAGAGAGAGCTTGAAATTGCAGTTTGCTTTAGAACAGAAAAAATTGCCTTCCTTACTGCCCTTAAACAAGCAGGAGCTTTTTCTACATTTCTGTTCCTCCATCCTCAAAGGTGGGAGACTGACCCTTGTCCCCACAGACCCTGCTCAGTCACTGTCATGGGGAGTGCTGACTGCTGCTCCCCAAAAGACTCAGCATTTGCACAATGGTGCAAAGGAAAAAACCACTGAGCTCTTGATGTTATTGTTCTGCTTATGTGTTCTAATGGTTTAAAAAGCAGAACTTGAAGCACATGTTTATTTTTATCTATCTGTTGTGAAAGGCAGAAGCAGCCATAAGGAGTGATAGGAACTGTGATACACTGGATGAAAGGGTGCATCAGAAAGGGGGACTCTAACTTCTCTTTTGGATAAGTAAACTGTGTAACTCTCCAAGTAAAGGCATTTTGGGGGTGTGGGAGGATTGGGAAGTGAAGATTGAGAACTTTTACCTTTCTCAAAATACTCTACAGAACTCATTCTTTCTCCTTTATAAAGAGAGAATTAGAACTGATTAGAGCAGGATAATTTTTGAGGGGAAAAAAAATCCCTACAAATTTTTAGATTAACTTTCTAGAGTAACTTTATTCTTCTACTCCTAAAATCACTACAAGTTTCACAGGGCATTGAAATCCCTCTATATTTTTAATACCCATATTAATCAAATATTTTAAATTAGTGTTTTCTGGTGAAAGAAAGACAGGATTAGCTAAAAATTACCCACAAGGTTTCAACTGCCTCCATTCCTCCCTTCAGCTGTTCAAGTCTGCTCTGCATCTTCCTTGGCAAAAGGCTGATTCCCGTTTTCCTCCCAGCCTGCCTGTGACACAGCAAATGTTCCGCCAAGAGCAAATAACCGTGCACAGTGGTGGCTGCACAGGGCCAGTGTGGTACAAAAACATTTCTGTTACAGCCCAAGATTTGTCATGCCAGTGCAAACCTTTGTGTGGAGAACTTTATCTGTGCTTAGTGTGAGCGTGTAAAGCAGACATAAGTAAATTAACCAGCACAAGACAAATGTCAGTGAAGTTAGTTTAAGAAATTTAAGCTGATCCAAAATGAAACATGCTCCCTTTGGACTTGCCTGCTGTAGGATATTTGTGTAGCAGATTTGCATCTTAATTTTAAAACCAAACTTAAATGTTACTTCCTATTTGTTTTTTCCTTTTGCCATAGACTTTGGCAGGAGGCAGAGAAACCCCCAGCAGCCGCGGCAGTGCCGTGCCCAGGCAGCTGAAGGGTTTGCCTGTGCCAGGGGGCTTTGCCAGTGCTCTGCCACTGAACTGCCTCCTGCTATCTCTTGTACTCTGGGTCTTTTATCTGCCAGCAAATGGGGAACCTGGTCACTCTCAGTGTGGTCCACAATGACAGTTACAAAAGAGATAAATCAGATGAGCTTCATTTGAGTTGCAGGGAGTTACGTTTTGCTATAAAAGGTTATTCATGTTGGGGCATTCTTGAAGATTACTCTGCCATAAGGGGGTTTATCTATGGATTTATACCAGGAGGCTAGAAATAAAGACTGGAACTGTGGCTTTGCTCCAAGGCCTCAGTATGGGTACTTGACTGCAATAGAGTAGAAGGGAAACAGAACACCTTTGGAAACTCATAAGACAAGTATGTGGAAGAAGACATTTTGTATTAGCCTATACCTGTTAAAAAAGTCAGATGCCTCTTTCTCTCTGCTCAATCATCTTTAGCTGCTCTGAGCAACAAATTTGGGAACTGCAATTACATTTAAAACTCCTCTCTCTAGCCAACCCACCCACCCAAGCCTTACATCCTCATTTGCTTCTCACAAACTCCTATTCTGACCAGTACTAGGGAACATGCCTGCATGTCAGCTGCCCATGCACAGCATCTGACACCACACAACATCAGACATGGTCCATGGAGCTGTCAACTTACCCTGTGGGTACACAGGAGGGTTCTTTTCTGCACAAGGCAGCACGTTCCAGCACCCATGTTTGCTCACTATATCCTGTATGTTTCTGCTAGAATAAAGTTCCTCTTCATTCCAGGCAGTGGTATGAAAGGCCTCATGGTTAATAAAATCCTTCACAACCTGT
This sequence comes from Zonotrichia leucophrys gambelii, assembly GCF_028769735.1. Classification (NCBI taxonomy): domain Eukaryota; kingdom Metazoa; phylum Chordata; class Aves; order Passeriformes; family Passerellidae; genus Zonotrichia; species Zonotrichia leucophrys. Next base: position 23,451,738 of record NC_088176.1, read on the forward strand.
GGCATGGCCACCACTGTTACAAGGTGCCTGAGGGACTGACCTGTCATAATTTCAGTTAAAAAAGAAAAAAAATATACCCTTCATGTAATGATATTGTAAAAGATCCCCCTTTGATGTACATGGCTGATGAATCAAGGGTTCTTCTTCTCAGAGATGTGCAGTTTAATGAATGTTTTCCTATGTAGCAACAGCAGCAGTTGGGTTAAGTGCTGTTAGCTGCCTTTACAGGCTCAGAAGTAAGAAAATGGAATAAAACTTGATGCACTAGACCACAGATTTTCTCCTCTCCCAGCATGCTAACTATTGAATTATTAAAGACATGATGGGATTTATTGTTCACATTCCATTATGAAATGCAATGTGCTGAAATAGGGCTGACCTTGAGGTCCCTTTGCCAGTTCCAGATCCGGTTTCTTCTGGTTGTCCTCTGCCAGATAAGTTATTAACGTTGTCAGTGGCGCCTCAGAAGGCAGGTCTGGTCCTTTCTTTCAGGAAAGGTGTGTGTTTATGACAGGACTCTTCTGACTCTGTATAAAAGCAGTAGGTGAGAGGGACTCAGAGCCTGCAGAAGCCTTGGCCAGGCACAGGGAACTCTGGGCAATGGGAACAGGAGCACTCTCTGTGCTGGCTGGAATTTCCTTTTACAGGAGTTGCAGCTGGCACTCTGGGCCTCCCAAAGATGACTGCAATGTAGTCCTTTTTCCAGACTAAATAATCATGCCAATGTAAGCAGCTCTCTCAGAGGCTTGAATATTTTTAACAAGATTCTCTTGATTTAAATCAAACAGATCTCTTACCTCTGGCTCTTCCAGAAGTACAAGAAGGCTTGTGGGACTTTCAGGAAAGCAGTGAGAGGAGAAAATGCCATTTCTCTCTCTCCCCTGTCTTCATTCACAAATGTCTTTACCATTTTCTCTGGGTTTGGATGAACCTTTCTGCAAGCTCATCAGTTTACAAAAAATCCTCACCTGCCATGTGAAGGAGACTATCCCATGGAATTGGGATAGTCTCCTTTCAAGTTTTGGATCAAGTCTCATGTATTTTTAAGAGGCCAGTTCTTTACCATCAAGCTTCACAAGCTGTATTTAACATTTTTCACAGTCTATCATGATTTCCTTGCAAAAAAATTAGCAAGCACAGGAGCCTCTTGAGTAAATTCAGGTCTACTAATAAACGATGCAATAAACTATGTTAGAGGATATTAGGATTTAGTTTTGTACCTGTATTACATAATTTCAGGATCTTCCTCAAGCTGATGAAGACTCAGAGATGCCTCTTCTAAGCTCTTTCTTAGGTGAAGCATCTGTGGATACAGCTCACCTGTTTCAGCAGAGGGATCTTTCTGACTGAACCTGTGCACTATGTGAAGAGAGACACAGAGCAGCTACATATTCCACATTCTTCAGGTGAGCTGTGAAGCCCTGGCCACTGTGGGCATTAATTAAGCAAATCACCTCTCATTAGCAGAGGATTTTAGAAGTTTTCAAAGTCTGGCAACTGCTGGAGTGCTCAGCATCCTAAGGGGTATTGATATGAACTACTAGGTTGGGTATGTGACCATCTTGGTAGCTGATGTCCAAAGTATTGCACAGAAATAGTCACAGGACTAAAGATTTTATTCTCAAATGTTAAAAATATAAAATTGGTTCTTACCATCTCAAATTCTTCAAGCATTGTCAAGCACTGATTTTTTTCTCACCTCTGCTGATGATGTGGTTATGTGTCTGCTGCACTGCAGTAAAAAGTAAAGCAATTATCATATAGTGTTTATCCTTCTGTTTTGGAGTACTATGAAACTCAATTGAAGGGTAATCTAAATGCATGAAAGACTACTGACATACAAAACCTTGTTATTACTTTCAGGACAGAAGAAGGACAAAAGGCAAAGTAGCACATAATTTGCTAAACACTCTGGCTTCTATGAAATCTCGAAATCTTATTTTTATATCTAGTATTTCTGATAAGCCATTCCTTAAATCCATTCTGTTTAGCAGTTTTGCTTTCATCCCTGTATCTTTGCTTCTGTAGTTTCCAAAAGAGGCCAGTCTGCACTAACTATGGAAATTTCATCTTATCCCTTATCATCAGAACCAAAAAAATTATAGAGAGCCCTTTGGATTCTCTATCCCCAACAGATGTTAAACAGCATTTCCATGTATTTTGAGTGATGTTAGTGCTGATACTTAGTTTCACAAGATGAATGCTCACCCAAACACAAGATTCAATTAACATTCTTTTATGACTGCATCCATATTATTCTTAACGAGCAGACTCCTTGGTGAGACTGAATATTTACCTCATGGCATTAAATCCACAGTTTTCTACCACAGTCATTAATGGTCATATAGCAAATGATCATCCCAACACCCTGGCTACATTCCAGTTCAAGTAATTATATTCTGCCTCTCTTAATTTCCTTTAGAGAGTAATTGGACCTGATAACAGTCTTCACTTGTTATCCTTAACTGCTCTGCAGCCTGACCACATCTCAAAGCTTCAAGGACTTAATCATAGCTCCCAACAGGTGAAATACTGATAGATGATCGCTCTGCTCACCCCATCTTTTTATCACTTACAAATCCATTAATTATTGTAACACTTTCTAACAAATTCAGCTCTGCAGGTACTGTAGACTATACGATTTGTATATTGCTGGCTGCCTGAAGACATAAGTCAGGAGCTTAAATGGTCTCAGAAACTTATGAACTCATTGATTTTAGGAAGCTGATGATATAAAACTGCTGTACCTTTTATGCGCCTCTGACTTTGCCCACATTAGTGAGCCATTAGACACAGTGAGAGCAGAGCAGCAGGACAGTGCAGCTGGCTGTGAGGGCTCACAGTCACGTTTAGAGTGCATGTGATTTGGCATTTCACTTCAGACTGCATTTAGTTTGATTTACTGGACTGGACGTCCATGTGGTTTAAGTGTAGGCCATGGATCTCTTTTCTCTCTAAAGGGATTGAAGCACTATTAGCATGAACCTCGAGTAGAACTTCTGGCTTAGTTTCCTTCACAAGGATATGATTCATATGTACCAAAACAGCAAATGAAACCAGCACAGGATAAATGGGAATGATGGAGAGATTTGCTGCAGAGCTGCTCTGCTCTCCTAAATGCCAGCATGGCTGGGAATCCACTGGAACTGATTGTCATCCATTCAAGCACTGTTAAAGGACAACAAACAGACTTTGACATGGAACATTCCTCTGACCAACCATGAGACCAGACAATAATAAGGAAACGTGTAACTGACTCATAATGTTCAAAAGGAAGTTTTTGGAGAGGAGAGAGGAAGGGACAAGTATACTTCAGTAGCCTGGTGGGGGGTGGTCTTCAGGAAAAAATTCTTGAGCTCTAAGGAAACTGTTCCAGATGCCAAAGAATCTGAGAGACAAAACATGTAGGGTTCATCTGATATGTGCTGGTTTATTTTTGAGTGATTCCAAAGAGATCAATCAAAGAAGCAGTGCCTTTGCCCATTTATACTGCAAAGCAGTTAGAACATGGGAGAAAACTCAGTATGGTATGAACTGCCACAGCTGTGACAGTGGATGGGGACTCCAGAGTCACTCTGTGCGGTGACTCAGCATCCCAAAATACTGGATCATGGTTATATGAAGAATCTTTAACATTGGGAGAAAGCAATGAGAAAAGGTTTTGCATTTCTGATGTAGTTATATTTCAGATCCAGATCTATTTTAAAGTTATTTAAGCTTAAAATATTTCTGAAAATGTTTAATTTTAGCAAACTTCTACCAGAAAGGAAATGAAAAGTGAAGAGAGGGTGTTGTCACTTTTTTTTTTCTCTTTGTGGGGAAAAAACCCAGAAAGATCATCTATAGCTTCTTTTCCTACTCACAAAATGAAATATGTCTATGCAGAGAGATTGATCCAGTCTGTTTTTTTTAGTTGAAATGCACCCAGCAGTTCTCTGCATGCCCCATATATCCCAGCAATTTATTACATGATGTGAAAGTCAGACTCTCAGAAAATAAATACCTTAGAGCCAGCCATAGCCAGAAGCTGAGGTGTCCAAAAATGAGTATTAATCTGGAAGGAAAAGGGTGACTAGCTGGAGACTTAAGAGCTGTGTTGCAGAGACGTGTGTGGTTCCTGGAGAAGCACATGCTCAAATTCTTGTGAAACACACCATTTAGCACTTGCTGCTCTCCAGTCACATTCTTTCACTTCACTGTTTATATTTACTCACATTTATATGCCTTCTGATCTTTGCCATAGCTTTACAATTTTCAGTTTGCTTCACCAACATTAAGAGCAAACAGTGTGCGACCGAGTTAGACATTGCTGGGGAAATGACAAGGAACATGGCGTCCGAGTCAGGCCTTATCCTGAGGAGCCAGGCAAGGTTTTAATTTCTTCAATTGCCTTCTCTATATCCCTGTGGTGCCTCTCACTGAAGATCACCAGAGTGAGGTGAGGCCTTTCTCTGTTACCATGTTACCAGATAGGAAACATGTCCCCTAGCTGGGGATGTGGGACTGGAAGAGGACACCCAAGTCACCCAAAGTGACTCCCACAATGGTGGGGAGGATATTTAATGACAGGAGGCTCCTAAGCATGATGACTCCACATCCTCCACTATGGAAATGCTTCCTAATGCTCCCCAGGATAAATAAGAACTCCAGTTAAAAAAAACCAAACCAAACAAAAAAAAGGCCAAGGACTTATGATTTATCACAGACAGACAAGAAGGGCATCAGAGTACTGTGAATACCCTGTGCCACTGCAGTAACAGAGGACTTACTGAATTAACCTTCCCAGCCATTACAGACAGCAACTGTTTTCTGTTCCATGTTGCAGAAAAAAACCAAAGGAAAATCCAGCTTTAAATGGAACAGAAATTTCTTAGCAATACTGAGAATGTGAGTAGGACACATTGACCAGATAACTTAAGGAATGTAATGTCAGCCACATCTTGGAGCAAGCAACTTCTCTGATCCAAAAGCGTCTGCTACCAGAGAAGAGCAAGGGCAAGCTGTCCCATGTGGTATGAAACAACCTGTCCCTTGCCTCAAGAAAGGGAAGGGGAAATAGGGTACCTATATAATGCAATGGTGCTCCATCTGCCTGTCTTCTGTCCTGCAGTGCAAAGTCTGTTTCCATTACTCCATCAAAATTAGAAAACAAAAGTCTATCTAGCTCTGTCAAAGACACCTATGATGAAGCCACTGTAGTTGCCCATTATCCTCTAAGAGCTGTTGAATCCTGTCTGTATTTACAGGCCTTCGGTGACAAAACTGTGCCCTGTGGATGGGGACCAGCTGCTCATTCAGGGCACGTAACCCTCTACAAGGTGCTGGGGGTTGTGACTGGTCCTCTCTGTCACCCTTCTCAGCAGGGGCCAAGCTGTTGCCAAGTTGCCACATATCTCCCAAAAAGCCACGGATGAACAGACAAGGGTGAACACACTGTTTTGTAAGTCCCATGCTGATTATTTTAATGACCATGGACCCTTCTGGAAACCTTGTGGGGGGTAGAGAACATCACAGATGTGACAGGAGCCCAGCAGCTGACTAAAAGCAGTCCTGGGGGACCCACTTACTCATGGACAGATGCATGTGCTAACAACAGACATCCCATCACCCTTACTGCCATCACCAGTTGTAGTTAGGAGGACCCCAGGTAAACCCCAGCAGTATTCAGCTGTGATTCCCAGTCAATGGGAATTGTCCTGAATAAACTAAGAGTGCAGCTCATCAAGTATTTGAAACTCCACTTCAAAGTAAATATTGACATGGTTTAAAGGGATTAACTAAGATGAGTGGATTCTTGTTAAAAACTTTTTGCGAGTAAAAAGAGCCTTTTACAAAGTCCTGACAGTATTTGGAGATGTTATTTCCTGTGATAAAATGGAAAAAGGGGAAAACTTGCTTTAAAAGTATATGAAAATCTCATGTTCCTAAACACTTACCTTTAAATTACCAACTCTTAAAATAATGGCTCTCATAAAACTACACATCAAGTAGCTCTGTATGTGACTTATTAAAGGACAGTGGATGATGCCACACTGGCAGCAAAGAGCTAAATAGATTAAATTTCCCAGACCCATATTCTGTACTATATGTAAGGAACATCAAGTGGTCGGTCCTGAATTTTGTCTACTTTTATTTCTCCTAAGTTCAAAACATTTTGCTTCTCTTAATCAGTCACCCTGTGTATACAATGAGAAAAATACCTGTAACATCAGCTACAGAAGAGATTTATAGGGCTGGATGGAGGGATGGAGTAAGGAGGAAGGAAGCAAGGAACAGGACTTTGCCAGCCGTGCCTGCTCTCCAGCAGGAAGATTGAGTGGTCACCCACCTCCTGCTCTGTGGTGGAAAAACGCCCATGGCAGCTCTGTGCCTGAGCCCGTGCTTATCTCCCGATGGAGCTGGAGCCTGCAGTTTCCCCAGGGCCGCTATCAGCGTCTCCCAGGCGATGTGAGCCACAGCAGGGGAGAAGGAGCAGCAGCCCGGCCCAGCCGGGGCCGTGCCAGCCCAGCCAGCTCGCGACGCACCCGCAATAAACCACAGCATGGGCTGGGCAAGGAGCCTGGGCTGTGAAAGACAGCAAGCAGAGATAGTACATAGACACCAATATGACAAAAGTGTTTGAAATCAAAACAAACCTCAAAAAGAGCTCCCGGTTTTTTTTTCAGCAAAAATCATAGAATTAAATCTTTGACTTAGTAAATTCTTTATTTTAGAAAAGCAAATTTAAAAATGCCACAGTGATGAACAATGTAATAAAAAAAGTCATCATATTATTCTTGAATGAGGTTTAATAAAAATCAAATAAAAGCAATTATCTGAATTTTCAAGAGGATCGCTTCTTCCTTCCCTGAGGTACAAAAGAGAATGAATTCAGGAGATCATTAGAATCAGAAACTGGCGCTGCACAACAGAGCCAGTGTTTGCTGTACAAAGACAAACAGAAATCTCCTCCCAGGCTGACAGGCTCCTTGCTAAAGCTGTTGGAGTGGAAATTCCACCTATAGGTGAAGAAGGGTAATTAGAGGCACAAGAATTTCTTTGTAGTAGGGCTGGCTTTTCTACTCCAGCACAGGCTTCGGCTTTTCAAGTATTCATATTCCTCTTTACTCACACAGAAAGAAATTGAACACATCACAATGTTCAGCTGCCCACGGATCCCTCGAAGCAGGTACGTGTGAATGAACACCCACTAGCCCACCGCACAGAGCACTTGCCTGCTCTCTCTTACTCCTGTGTAAATCTGCACTGCCCAGCTTACCCTTTCCTTCTGCCTCTCTGCCATCTCACCTGATGGAGACCATACAGCATACACTTCTCAGGTGGAAAGGAAAATCCAAATCTTTTGTGAGAATGCGGTGATTTCAATGACATTTTCAAAGGCAGAGAGCAGAAATGCATTATTTCAATACTCTAATTTATTCTGATAAGAGGATAACATTTCATGCTGACTCATTTCAATTTCTTTGGATTCCAATGTTATGGTATACTAAGTATTGCAATATTGATATTACTGTTGAATATTTTGATGACAAGCATGATTTTTTAAATATGCATGAGAAATCTTCAATGTGCCAACTGTTTTCTATTCACACTTTGAATGAAAACAAATCCTGAAGTAGAAATCTTACCATCAAACTAAGATGTACAGAACTAGATTAGACATATACCACTTGGCAGCCAGACTCAAAGGAGCTCCACTGACTTCAGAGGAGCAGCTTTCTCTTGCAGCATTGTTCCAGGACAGCAGAAGTCTGTCCTCTGTGTTACCAAGTACCCCTCGTGAATGGTTAAAGACCATTTAAAAGGGGCAGATCTTTCTCTGCTTGACTGATATTCATAAATGCTCTGACTTCTTTCAAAGGAGGACAGCTAAAGTTGGATGCTACATTTTCACTGGGAATGTCCCATGGTTTTTCTGTACTCTTAGATCATTTAGGACTTGACTCAGTCTTGCAGAAATGGGTGCTTACATATCTCATAAACTATTATCACTTTTCCTATGAGCCTGCATCTTGCTCTGAAGTCAAACTCTTCATTGCTGATTTTTGGCAGCCAAACAATTAAAGAAGTGGACACCCATTTAAAATGTACCAAGAAAAACATAACAACAGGAATATAAAATTTAAGGAGAGACAGGGAGCAAAGAGTACCTGATTCTCATCTTGCAACAAATTGTATGTAAATAGGCCTTAGAGAAGGCACTGGGCTGTGTAAGTTTCCCTGCTGAGCGTTTTGTACAACTTGGGCCTTAACTTCATGTCACAAAAGCAGAATAAAAATGAAATGGAGGGAAGTTTGATTCTGCTCCCATCAATGCCCGGAGGGATTCATTGTTCATCTTCCTTGAAAAGAAAGCAACAGCCTTCTTGCGACATATGTTTTAAGATACTTGAAATTTAAGTACTGTTGGGCCAGACTGCCAGGTTTTTTCACATACATTTTCCCCAGAGAAATTCCTACCTTCTTCAGTAGTCTCAACACCAAAAAAGACTGAGAAGCACAGGGTTTTCAAATTAAAACATGAAAAATAATCTCACTACAGACGTCTAAATATTTCATGAATTACATGAATTCAGCTCTGGCAAGATGTGTCATCCACATTGCTATAAAACAGCAAAAAGATTGTTCATATATTTTAAAAGATCAGACACTTCTCTCTACCCTTTCCTCCAGTTCAATTTAAAACAAGAGAGGATGGATGTTTCATATCAGGCTAAGGGATTGTTTTTATCACTTTTTTACTTTTTCCCATCTCCATCATTTGTGACAGAGATGGATGGTTGCTCTGCTTGTCTTTTCCCTGCTCTGTCGGGCCAGACAAAGTCTCCCTCTAGTCCCCAAGGACTGATTTTAAAATTTCACAGAAAGAAACAACACTGAAAAGAGGATGGGCTGCATTAGCAAGGATTGCCCATAACTGGGATTTCTCTCACCTGTGGAAATGATGAAGCAGTACAGGCAGCATGAGAATTCATGCTGCTTTCTTCTCACTAAGACTTCCTTTAGTAACGTGCCTTGTGATATCAGGACTTTGATGAGGGTACCTTGTATTCCACTGATCTTATCTTCAAGTCCTACTAAGCCATTGTAGAATATAAGGTCGGAGGAGTCACTGGTAACCTCCATTCTTCCCATCCCATGAAATCATGGAGCGTGAATTGAAATAACTTTGTTTCCATCCACAAATTTGATTCAGTATTTAAACAAAACCCTAGTGACAGCCATACAAAGTATGCTATAGGTTCTTCCAACTTTTGGGACTATTTCAGCTGTTTAAAGGTGTAGTAAGAAGTGGTCTTAAAGCTTGGGACTCTACAGCTTGGGACTATTTTGATAGGGTACAACTGCTGCATGCCAGTTGCCAAAAGAAAATAAAAAATACAGAAAAGTCACATTCACAAAAAGAATTTCATCAAAAGTCAGGAAGCCATTAATTTAGGTCAAACTTGCTGCATGAGCCACTGTTTCAAACAAAACACTCACAGAAAATGTAGAATCACTAACAGGAAATCAAATGGCTGCTGTTTCAGTGTGTGTACTGGAAAAATGTCTATGTATAGAGATTAAATGAAATAAAACCCCCCAGCTAAAAAAATGATTACTTAAATGATTACTTTTCTGTTTTCAAATTTTCAAGGGGAAGGGAAAATGGAACAAGTGTAATTTTGCTTTGAACAATAGTGCTATTATTCTTCTTTAAAAGAACAAGCACAGCAAACAAACTACTGCTAGTACACTTCCCTTTCCCCCCATATATTGTGATACAACAACTAGAAAATAACTGCCCAGCTTTGGCTCACACCAGGGATGAATTTGTGGGGCTGTGCCTGCCCTGCAAGGGGAAAGCTCCACAGCTGTCTGCAGGAGTTTAGCAAGGATGACATACTTAGGTGGTTTAAGTTGCACTGAAATGACGATGACTCAACACAGCCATTTAAAATATGCAGACACTGTTGCCGACTTGTTGGAACAAGGCACTTGACAATGCAGTTTCCCTTTCAGAAACAGGTTCAGGTGCAGGATCTGGTCAAGCATCAGCCACTGATTTTTGACTAAATCCTGATGCCTGGACTCACGAGAGTATCTTCTGTTGCTGGGTGCTCGGGTTGCAAATATCCCGTAAGGGGACAATTTGAAACAGACATGGTTTGTATATTCCAAGAGTCTCTGCTAATAAGCTGCTGTGTCAGCATTTCTCAGGTGAGGATCTCAGAGCAACCAGTTCATTTCACAACCACCACCTGTGAGGCTCATTGATATGCATGTATTTGTATTTACTAGATCTACTTGTATTTAACAATGTTTATTCATATTTTTCAGGCAGGCCAAAAGAATCACACAGATGTTTAATTTCCAAATAAACTGTTTGCTAACTGCAGATATTTTCATGTCCAAACTATCAATTTGAGACACTGTGAACATGATTTTGAGACAAGTGGAGTGCAAGTTTTCTTGCTAAGAAATGTGAATTTCAGTTGCACCATCAAACTGCTTTTGCTAATCTGATTAACCAAAACTGTTTCCATAAATTAGGCACTGACCAGAGAGGTGCTTCACAAAGAAAATGGGCTTGCACTGGAGCAGTAAAGAGTGAGTAGGACTAGCACTAAAACATTGCCTCCTTCTATTGGTTTTCTAAGTGATTGTACTCATTTCACTTTTTGAATCATTTCACCTTTTGATGATACAGTTTTCCCACCTGTGAAACGGAGATGCTGGTACTGACCTTGCTGGTAAAAAGATCTTTGAAACGTATTGGAAAAGCAACACTGACATTTAGACAATACCAAGAGAAGAGCTCTGTGTGTGCACCAGGCCTGGCATCACCAGTGCTGCAGCTCACAGCTGGAGTATGAGATATCCAAAGGACATATATGGATAATATTAGCAGATATCATAAATGCCTTAAATTCACTAGGTCTTAAAAAAATCCCTCGAGCCCAGGCAAATTAATTTTTCTCCTTGTGAAATGTAAATCTTCCCCACACAGAAGCATGAGGTTTTTCCTGTCTATGCAAATATATTTGGGCAGCACTGGGTCCAGGGGACCTTACTGGATGGCAGGCTTACTCAGCTGGGGAAGTCCTTTGCTGGAAGCAAGTGTTTATCATACAAGTTACCACCAGACATAAACATCCGAAAGACCTTTGGTCCTGCATTCACACAAGTTAAAGCTCTAACCTAACCTGGCAATGCTGCTCTACAACAAAGACAAGCTAAATAAATTCCCTACAGACACACAGAAAATGGGTTCCAGCTGTAACCCACCTCGTCTGCTTTCCACTCATGCCCTCAAACCCCATATTCCATGGCTTTAGACATCCATCATCGATTATCTGAAGAACAGATAAATTTACTGAAAAATTAAAGCAAATTAATACAGCAGATCACTGTTTTAGCAATGTTTCTCTTTTTTTCAGAAAGACTGCATTTGTGGGAAATCCTCAGCTCCTGAAAGATTCTCACTTAATTATAAAACATTACTGCAAATTGAAAATTTTAAAATGACACCTTACTATCTTTAATCCCCATCAAGCACAAGTATAGGAATTTTTACTAACATGGAGGAAAAAATCCTCAAAGATACAACTGTTTTTAGAAACAAAGCTGAAATTACTCAGTACCCAACAGGTTTTCTTGTTGGATTGAACCCCAACCCAACCCCAATTAAAAGCTGTGTTTCATATATTTTTGTTAGATTTGACCCACTGTTATCTCATAGCTACATTTTTTTCTTTAAGTTTAGCTTTAAAAGTGAAAGAGTATCAGTGAAAGAGTATCAGTACGAAATGTAGTTCCGGTAATTTTTTTTTTTCTTCTGTTAAGTAAGTGCAGAAACATTTATTAGTCCACTTCTCAGAAACAGGACTGGAGCATTTGCAGGGAGAAGGGGTTGTTTGAATTAGGTTTATTAGTCCATTTCTCAGAAACAGGACCACGGCATTTGCAGGGGGAAGGGGCTGTTTGAATTAGGTTGCTTTTTGTGTTTTTTGTTTAGTGTTTTTTTGGCTTTTTTTTAAAGCAGAAAACAATTGGCAGATTGGATGTTCAAAAATAAGCTTTTAAAAAAGTAACAGCATTCCTGACAACTCCTCCAGCCCAGGAAGTATTAAAGAGAGAGCTCATTATTGCCCCAGCTGTGGCTGAGGAGCCAATTTGAAACAGCTGTACTAAAAGCCCTCCTGAAATCAGCAGCTGGGTACACCCCAGGGAATCTTGGAGGAAGGTCTGGAGTGCAGCTTTACAAGTGTCTCAAGGCTGTAGGCTGTGGTTTGGGATCTTCTGTTACCCCAGGGGCCTGTCCTCAGTCCTCCAGGTGAGGAGTGCAGCTTGCATTGTGCTGGGCACAGCAATGGGAGGAGAGATGGGCAGAGAGCTTTCTGACCCATCCAAATGGGGTCAGAGTTAAATTAGTAGTGATGTGTGGATTTGAGCCTGATAAATCTTTTCATAGTTTTGTTGTAAATCCTGAGGAAGGTCTTTTTTGTGCCTTGGCTTAAGCTCTTAAGTTTTAGTGGCTTAAAACCCTTGTGCTGACTCTGTTGAGGTGTCCATGAGTGAAGGTGGGCAACTGTGAAACTGCTGCTGTGCTGTGGAACCAACATGCACACCCACAATCAAATGGGGGGTGCTGGTATACAGGTTATTTCTGCATTAAGTGCAATCAGGTTGATGCTTTATAATTGCTCGAAGTCTCATGAATGCAGACAATTTTCAATGGCCAAAAACCCAGTACTTGACTTAAGTGATTAAGATCTCAGCCGCTGTGATTTGAAAGGGAAGGCTTTTTAGTGTGAAGTGCTTAGTGGTGCTCTGACTTCATAGTACCTTATGTTACCTTGCTGTGCTTCTTGAACAGCCCCTTGTGATCCTGGCATAAGGATAATGGGATTAATCTAGGGAGCTGCTCAGGTTGGCTGCAGAGGTGACTGAAACCAGCTAAACAGCTGGAACGTGCGTGTCCCGCTTTGCTGGTTTCAGAGGAGATGTACCCTGTGTGTTTCCACAGCTGCATTTCCTTCATGTGCCTGAAGTCATTAAAGTGTAGTTAGCTCTCCCAGAGCCTACAGCTCCTCGGGGCATGGCAGCAAAGGCTCAGCCGGGGCTGCAGCATGGGCTGGTGGGGACAGACAGGCAGCTCCTGCCTGTTGCACCAGGAAAGCGCTTGCAGGAGGGCCTGGGTGCTCCCCAGAGGAAACCTGCAAGCGTGTATCTGAAGATTTGAGGGCAAGGAGAATGCCTGGAGTCTTAAGGGAAGGCATAAAAGGGGGAAAACCCCAAACCAAAATTCATACACTTGAATTTCCACTGTATGATTGTAGCTCTAACAATGCACACCGTGCTGGGAGATCGATCCAAAATCAAGCAGTACCAAGATATTTCCACTGACATGTTCAGTGGAGTGTGAGAAGGCCTGTGGGAGAGGGAAAAACCTGGTAATATTAGGAAGTGATCACAATAACAGCAATAAGAGCACAAATTCACTTCTGCCTTTCACTGGTTAAATGAAAAGGATGAGATGTTAGGTGGATAAAGTGGGGGTGTACTTGATCTTTAGTTTTAACCTCCATGTGTTTTGGGGTTTTTCCTAGGTTTTATTTTTCAAGTCTGATAAAAGACTCTGAAAAAAAAGTGTGCCTGAGCATGACAGCTGTGTTTGATAATATAGTGTCCTCTATCTACTTATTTATATATAAATATCTGCATTTTATTTAAGAGCTATATTCTCCTGAACTTCTTCCTCCTCCCTTTTCCCACTAGGTTACATGACTGACACTTTTGCCATGACAAATCCATGAGTGTCTTAAAAATTTACCATGAAAACCCTGGAGCTTTAATTATTGTGCATTTACATAATTAGTGCAAATACATGCAATTACCATGTGTACCTACACAATTACCAGCTACAATGATGTACTAACAATCCTTATTAAACTTTAGTGGGGGAGGGATGCATTGATTGTATGCACAAGCAACATCTGCACTACAGTCTTTCCTTTTCTTGCACTTATTTGAAATAGCCCCAAGTGTTTGAGGAGGAGGGGTTAATATGCTGAAAGCAGTGGCATACAGAAAGTAGGTCAATAAGCTGTCCAAATTAGAGTTCTAGTGAGATGAAAATACAAGACATACTTCCAGCAATGTTTTCAGGATGCTACAGCTTCTGCAGTTAGTCAAGTACTCACAATTCTTGATTACCTATAGGTGAGTTGTAGCTATATCCTCTATCACATCTGTAGTTCACCTGAATAGAATTTCCAAATTTCTCTTGCATTTGCACTCTTCCTCCAGTTACAAGTGTCAGCATGACTGGAGTCCTCATGACATGCCCCTTGGCTGTTATGTCAAGCTGAATGTCTACTACTGGGGGAAAAAAGTGTTTCCAAATTACTTAATTATATTATTTATCTTTATTAATCTTTGAATTATGATGAGGGGAATTTCAGCTCATGAATGCTTTTTCTTGCAAAACACATGCTTACTTTATTATAGAAAGTATTTAACACAAATATCCCAAGCATTAGAAAGCCTGCTAATTCTCTGGGCTCTTGTGTTCTCTAGGAATTTCAGTGGCCTTCTACTTTTCTTGGCTCACATACAATAAAATACAGCAAATGATGCATTAGGGACCACACCTCTTCCTGTTGTGTTCAGTTTTGCACTTATTCTCCTATTCAGCTGTAAGGAATTTGTTGCCTGTGGTACTTCAGCGAGAGAGCCTTATTATGAAATTCTGCACTGCTCCTTCTGCCCTCAGTAGTCCTCCAGAATAGGAAAAAAACTAATCTGCAATTTTTTTGTTTTGTTTCCTTCACTTCATTGACCACAGATGAAGCCTTTGTGGCCTTTTGTGTCACTTGCATATACATATGCCTCTGCAGAGTACAGCTGACAGAAGAGAGTGGAGTTTGTTTTGGTTTGGTTTTTCATCTCTTCTTAGACAGTAGAAAACCATACTCTTTGTTAGGGGAGTGAATAATGGAGAGGCTAATTGTTGCTGCTAAATGCAATAAAGTAACACTTTGGGCTCTCAAGCATGTTTTATGACCAATATGGCAGTTAGTGAATAAAATCCCATGCTCCAGAACATTTTTGTATGTAAATAACCTATGGTTATTTATTCATATTTTATGAATTTATTTTTTCTTCTTTGGAAATTCTATTAACTATCCCTTGTGGTACTAAATACAGTTGGTTAGGGAAAAAATAGATTATGTTGCTTGCTAAGTTGGAGGACCCATTGAGAATCCAGTCCTAAGTGTGTTTAAGGCTACATTTTATTTAGCATGACTGGCTGTGTTACAAAGCGTTATAGTGCCCTGGCAAGCTCTGGCTGATAGGAAGCAGTTCTCACTGTCTTGAGAGTAACATCTTATTTTACACTTGTTTGCCCTCCTTTCACATTGTCAGCCTAGCCAGTTTAGACTAAAATCTCTCACAGATGCTCAGAAGAGCTGAACCCAAGTTCTCTGCTTGGTGGTTTTTGTTGTCTTTGTCTCCCCTGACTGCAAGACACAAAAACTGAAAGCAAGGGGAAAAACAGAAGTCCAACTTTGACTGCAACATTCCTGTTTTACACATGGTTTAATTTGTTTTTCTTTAGATCTCATTAACGTTCTCCATTAAAATTTAGTGAGGCTGAAAGAAGACCTGCTTCCTGACAAAATCTGGCAGTAGGTAGTCAGATGATAGAAAGATGGAGTAGTGTTTCCTCTGTCGTTTATGAAATGGAAATCCATACCATGGACATCTCAGTTGACACAGCAAGTGAAGTGCTCTCAAGGTAGCTACAGTATATCTGGGGTTATGTCAGGTTATCTGATTGCTTTAGAAGGAGCAGATTAAAAATAAGGTCCTGATGCTTGTGGTCATTTAAAATCTTTGGGTTTGTTTTTTTTTTGTTATGATGTTCCACATTTCATGCTGGCCATCCTCCAGTTTGCTAATTATATTCTGAATACAGTCCCCTAAGTTTCAGCTTGGATAAGGTTTTGTTTCCTTTTTCACTTTTCCTCCTGAAACTGTAATAGTGTAGTTTGAAAAGCATTTAATAACAACAGAAGTGATTACAGTCCCTGCTCACCAATCTCAGCTGGGATGGCTAGAAGTTATGTGCTTTGAGGACAAGGTTTGGATGAGTCAAGTGACTTCAGCCCAGGACAAATTTTGGTTTGAGATTTCTCTAAGTGGAGACGTGCTTGGTTCTTGAATTTGGGCTTCGGCTTGACTCTAACAGGGCAGAGTCTTTCTCTTCTTAAGAAGGTTACCTTGCATGCTCAGGGGTACCTAATGTTTATATCCCCATAAAAGCATCCTTTTGGCACTATATAAACAGCAGGTTTACGATGCTTCATTTCCTCAGCTCACATATGTTAAGCTCCTTTTCAGTATGTTATACATGGCATACCTTCTCTTCCTATCCTTTCCTTCCCTTGTTTTTGTATTTAAGCTGTAATTTTGCCTCTTGAAGGCATACATCTTGGTGTTCAGTGTTATCTTCCCGTGTAGTTTTTAATGGCTTTATTCTCTTTGTCAAACTGATCAAATCCCCTGTATAATCCAGCATGATGTGCAGCTGAGAGCTGAAGACAATGCTATAAACTGTAGCTCTGATCCTCCTCAGAGAATACCCATGAATACCTGAGGCGTGGGTGCAGTTGCTCAGCAGTCAGAGTTACTTGGGGCTTGTGTTTGTAAGACTGGAGGCTTGCTGAGTGTCTGTGTTGCCTTACTGTGGCACCCCATAAAGCTCCTAGTGAGTTTTGGGCTTGGAGTCCAGAGAACAGTTTGCAGAAGACTGGTGTGAGTAGCAGTCTGGTTTAGAAAGAATGATTGTAAAAAGGATGTGTCAATGTAAAATCTCATAAAAGACAAGATGTGTATCCTTAGTGACCAAAAAATGTCTCATTGATGCTCCTTGTCTGGCCCGCCATGGGAAAGCTATTTTGGAGGAATCCAGTCCCTCAAATGAGTCAGAAATGACTCTGTGACTTAGGAAGCATAAGTTGAGAATGACCTAGGCATGAAATTTAAGACAATATGCAGATATTTTCAGGCCTCAAAAGGAAAAGTGAAAAAAAAAAAGTCCAAACCACCAGCTACTTTCCTCTTCATGTCTTGTAATTGTTTCCAACTTGTTTTTCTCAGTAAAGTTGTTTACTTTTTCCTCTAGGACTCCAGTTGCATAACTGCAAATTTCCTTAATGTCTTTGCATAGTAATTTCATCTCTAATTTATGAATCCAAATAAACCCTGTTTTCCTTCCCGTACTATTAATAAAAAGACAAAAATGGGCATAATATCAGTTTCTCATGTGTATGGAGTAATGTGTATAGCCTAACTGCAGCCTCACTGAAAGTTAATCTCACTTTCACGTAGGTGTAATTTTACTGCATCCAGTAGTATGTATTCCTGGCATCCTTTGCTGTTGCTGTATCAGAAAAAGACTTGCTAAACTTCAACCCAACTATTGATCAGAGTAAGAATTTGCTTAAGCTAAACCCATGGGTTATGACAGAGGAGCAGATCAGAGACTTGTGCTGATGGATCAATAGTTCCATGGGTTCAGAAGACTTCTAAATGTGTGTACCTGGGGAGCATGAGCTGGTGAGGTGCCAGGGATGTGAGTGTAGCAAACAGCCACCACAAAGGCAATGCTGATGTCAGCCTGTTTTGAGATCAGCACCGATCCCAGGCAGTTTTTGGTGTATATTGTACACCTGCAGTCCTTGTGGGGCTGGCTTGAGTGAGCTGTTAACCTAGGGAGCCCAGTTATCAGTGGCTGTAGCACTCAATAGCTCAGTGTGGACTTGGGATCTAAGCATGCACTCTTCACTTTTGGCCTCTGTGGTCTGTGCTAAACCCTATACTCCAAAAAGAGCTGCATTGATAGCAGTTACCTGATAAAATTTGTATATACAAGTAACCTGGGTATGTCTAGACACAATGTCTACATGCCATCTCAATCAATTCCATTTTCATTATGGTACAGGATGAATTATGACAGCAGCAAAACCTAATTTGAACTGCAGATGAAGAGGGCTAGGGGGAGGTGATATTCTGGTTTACCATACAATCCTCTGGAGAAAAGAGTTCAGATCTGTCTTAGGTTATATAACAGAAATGAGGTTAGCAGATTTGGTCTAATCCCTTGTGGACAGGCCCACCACAGAGCACGGAATAATGTGGATAACTGTCTGTCTGCATGCTTGCTGATGGCTTTGCTACTGCAGCAGCAGAATGCTGTTTAGCCGGGATCCCAGATCGGGCACTGAGGCTTGTGCAGCCTCTGTTTCAAAAGCTGTTCCAAGATCTCTTGGTCTCAGAGTTGTCGAGAACACGAAGAGCAGCCTGGTCTCTTAGAATAAACAAAAAGGGCCCAATCCTTTGTCATTTTGTGAATACTGTTTTTGCTTTGCTCTGACATTGCAACTGAGCTGGATAATTAGCCTGATTGGCCTAACTGAGGACTTTGTTTAGAGGGGTGTTCTTGGGGCAATACTGAATACCCTAAGCGACCCTGCCACACATGTAACCTCCTAACTCTTTTTTTTCCTAACTGACCAGTCCACCCTTTATGCCACAGCAGGCAATTGGCAGTGAATTGGAGCAGCTATAAAAGTTCTTTGTAGTGGATTAGCCTGGTCCCTGGCTGAAAAAAAGCACATCAACATGCATTAGTGGCACTTTTCTCAATTCATGAATGCTATCAGCACAGGTCAGAGAAAACTAAGGTTGTCCTAATCCTCATGGAATTAATTTAATTTACAAACAAACTGATAAAAATACAGTAGATAAACTGACTGCTGCAACCACTTTTGGGGCAAAACTTCATGGGTGACCATCACATCCTATGGAGGAAACAGGAAATGTCTCCTGCCATGGTAGAAGTGAAGAGCCCTGTGCGGGCAGGTGTAGCAGTTGGGATCTGGCTGTGACACCACTTAACATGAGCTGTCACTGCAGGGGTGGCGGAGCTCCAATGACTGCAAGTGGCAAAGGCTGCTAGGGTTGCACATCCCCTGGGGACAGGTAGCACTTCCAACCCCTTTGGTGCTTCTGAACAGTGTGTGGCAAAGCCCAGTTTAGCAGAGGCAGGTTCAGAGGGCACAAAGGCACCTGCTAAATCACTACAATGATTTCCTGCAAGACCTTTATTTTCCTGGCCACATACTGTATTGATCAGGCCACTTGGTTACTGAAAGAAAGCAGGGTGATGTAGCTGGTCAATCGTGCATGATGTGCTCATGTGGAACATAGTCTGCAGGAAAACTACAAAAAGCTTGAACAAGTAAATGTGTGTTTACCAATTTGTTTTCAGCCTGGATGGTATCAGTGGCATGTGCTTAAATATAATGGACAGGCCCTGTAACCTTGTAACAGTGCTGTTGCACAAAGATTTAATTTTCTAATATTCTATTTCTGTAAAATGGTTTCAAGCAATAAAGCACCAAAACCTACTACTTTGACTTTGCCCATGCCCAAGACAGAAGTTTTGACACCTTAAAAAGATATTAAATTTGATGCCTTAAAAAGGTATTAATTGCAAATGAATTCTTAAGGTATGATGCCCCGATGTGCGTGATGATCAAGAGATTACTGTATTGCTACAGTGCCCTTTTAGGTCACCTAAAAGGCTGGGCTTTTTCTGTGCCTGTTTTGATGAGACATCTAACGCTGTGCAGGAGTGAAATGGGCTGCACTGACTGCTTAAGCCTGGGGACAACAGGTTACAGTCACGGGGCCGGTGTGGCTCGGGAAGGAGGGCAGCGCACCGTGACAGGGGCAGCGAGGGTCGCCGAAGTGGCTGGCAGCGCTCAGGTTCTGGCCCCCGAGATGCCGGACTTCCCTGGCGGGTCCCGGGGCTCGTACGTGCGGCCAGAGCAGTGGGCCTTAGGCCGCACTGCCCGGAGCGCGGCCCGCCCAGCCCCGCAGCGCCGCGGGGAGCTCGGCCCGGCCCGGCGGGGCCCGAGTGCTCCCGCCCCGGCGGCCGCCGGTTCTTCCGGGCAGCTGAAGACAGCGATTAGGGCGGTGGAGGCCGCGCGGGGCACGGCGAGGGAGGGAGGGAAGGAGCCGTGAGACGGACAATCTGCTCCGCTCCCAGTCCGGGCAGGCAATGCCGGAGGGACCCGGCGGCGGCCGGGGGCTGCAGGGCGGGGGGCCCAGCACAGGTACCCCATCCCCCGGGCCGGCGGCGGGGCCCCCGGCAGAGCCCCGTGCGCCTTTAAGGGGCGGCGGGCGGGCGGGCTGGCAGCGGTATTGTTCCCTGACGTCACCGCAGCCTGTGCGGCGGCGGCGGCGGCGGCTGCTCTCAAACTTGCCTTTGTTATTCGGCGCTCCCCGGCTGACACCGCGGCCGCTCGCAAAACGCGGAGCCGGAGCGCGCCGGAGCGGCGGGACGAGCCGCCCGCCACCGGCTGCCCGTCCCCGCCGGGGCTCTGCCCGCCCGGGGTTCCCCCCGCGGCGCTGCCGGGCGGGGCGGCCGCCGCTCTGGCTCCGCGTTGGGGGCGGGCGCAGCGTCCGCAGGGACCCCCGCGCCCCGAGGCGCTCGGGGGGCGGCCGGAGGCACAGGGAGAAGGGCAGGAAGAGGGGTCTTTTTTCTGGGCAAGCCACGAAGGCGTAAATGAGCCGGGCGGGGGCCGCGCCAGGGGCACTGCCCGCGGGGTTGGCGTAGCCCCGCGCATATCGGCGGGGACCGGGGCAGCCCCGCGGGGGGAGCGGCGCGGACAGCGGCAGGAGCGCTCCGTTCCGCCTGCACGCAGCTGAAAAAAATATGAAAAAATTAGACAATCTTCCCCCTTCCCCGAGCGATCCGACATCCCTTTACAGTCCCGATCGTTCTCCTCCTCCAACAACAAGACGAATGTGACCAGCGAGAAGCTACACAGTGCTGTTTAAATTGCTTATCTTAATTGCATAATCTAACAAGCCCCGTTGGAGCAGGGATGAATATATTAGGCTTATTAACAACTCATCATAAAATATTGATTGTCCTGGAAGTGTTTTATCAAGGGGAAGAGAAGTCGAGGGAGATGTTTTTTAGCAGATTGGGGCTCGTCAGACAAGGACGGTTTCTTCTTATTTTCTCCCTGGAAATCGGGCTGGATTTCCTAAGGAGCGCAGGGGAAGAAAAACAGCACAAAACACGCCCTATTGTTAGCGCCGGGGGCCGCGCTCCGGGCGGCGGGGGGGCCCCGGCCCCTGACCGCCCCCCCCACGGCGGGGCCGCCTCCCGGGCCCGCCCCGCCGGGCACCGCCGCCCGCCCGGCTTCCCCGGCTGAGCGGGGACCCCCGGGAGAACCCCGCTCCTACCTGGGTGGCGGGAGCTCCGGGCTCTGAAAATAACAGCGGCCCCGAGGGTGGGGGTGGTGGCGATAAATGGAAGGGGGTGGGGGGCTAAAGTGCAATAACGGAGCAGCAGGATGTCTCGGCGTTCCCGTGTAATCCCCCTGCCCGCCCGGTAGTTCCTTCCATGCCCGTAAAAATTCTCTCGTGAAGACGACAGAGACGGAGACACCTCATGCTTGAGAGTGTGTTGGGTCCAGGGTGGTTTTCCCCTATTTAATAATACAAAAACACCGAAGGGAGTATACATATTCTCCAGCTTTCAGTTTCCAGAGTGGAAGGGTTTCCGAGTGCTTGGTATTCAGGACGACTAAAACGAGAGTCCCCGCCTTAAAAGACACTGTAAGACAATATTTGTATTTTAACTCGTATCTAAGATTTTTAACTTGGTGTGATTTGGGGTGTGTGTGTGTGTGTGTTGCGGGGGGAGAGGGGAAGGGAGAGGGCGAAGGGAAGAACATCCCTGTAGGAGGCAGCTCCCTTTCAGATAGGAATCTGGGACAGATTTTGCCAGCAGCCACAAAGCATGGCCCTTTGGTAATAGAATAGCCAATGTAATTTGACACTTCAACTTGCTGTGCTCTCTGCTAGTTGATTCACTTACTCACCCACTAACATTGAGCTCCTTTTCACTGTCTGTGGGCAAGGGGAAAAAAAAGGGGGGGGAAGGAAGAAAAAAGAAAGCAGGGGGAGAAGGAAGAAAGGAGGGGAATAAACAAAATTATATATTTAAAAACACCCGAGTAGAGCTGCAAATCAGTTGGGAAAGAGGATTTTGCCTGCCTTCTTCCTTATTATTTTGCTGCTGCAAGGCTGCTTTGCAATCCGTAGGTAAGTTTCGCGTCTATTTGCGCTCCCTGCTCGCACCTCCCCGTTCGCGGCCGGGCAGGGGTTGCGTCTCGGCGGAGCAGAAACAATGGAGCGGCCACACTGGGGAAAAAGGTGTACAGGGAGGAAAAAAAAAAGAAAACAACAACATATTTATTCTGCAAGGGGAGAAAATGTGTGGAGACTTCTTAAAGGGGCAGACTGTCCCCGCCGAGGGCGCGGGGCGAGCGAGCAGCGGCGGAGCCGGGCCCGGCGGCGGGGAAGCGGCTCTCCCGGGCAATGCCCTTCCCGGGCCGGCCGCGGGGTCGCGGGGGGACCCGGCCCGGGGCGAACTTGGAGCAGCCGCGGCGGGAGGCGGGCGGGCGCCGGAGCCGCCGCAAGCACAAAGGGGGCTGCGGGGACCGGGGCGGCGGCTGCCCCCGGCCGGGGCGAGCGCCGTCGGGGCGGGCAGGAGCCCCGCAGCGGGGCCGGGGCTGCGGCTCGGGGCGTGCGTGCCCGGCCGGCCGTGCGTGCGTGCCCGGCCGCCCGTGCGGGGCTCGGGAGACGCGGGGGGGAGCTTGCGCCCGTTCTCGGGGCTCCGGGAAGCTTGCCTGGGTGTAAATTCCTTGCGTCTGGGTTTTGAGAGCCAGTTGGGACCTGGGCCTCTCTCGCCAGGCAGGAGGAAGGAGCAGCCCCCCTCCCTCCCTCTCTCTTCCCCTCCCTCCCCCTGTGCATCTGTCCAGGAAGCCGCCGGGCGGAGGGGAGGGGGCGCGGGGGCACCGGGCCGGGGGTGCCCGACCCGGCCGGAGCTCGCCCGCCTTTGTGCGAGGGGAGCGGGGGAAGCGCTTCCAGGGGCGGCCGGCGGAGCTGCTCGCGGGGAGAGGGAGAATGGCAGCCAGTTAAAAGACACTTCAGGAATGTAAACATAAAAATAGGAGCCATCCAGCCACGCTCTTGTCCCCCCCCACCCCCCCGCGGGGCTCGGGATAGCATTCTGGGCTGGCGCGGTAGCGGGGAAGGAGCACGGCAGCCTGAGACAGGGGGAGGAAGTTGTTACTATAATCGGGGTTTTAGACTGTAAACTTTGTTTTGCACGTGCAAAGTTTAATTTCGGTGCCGCCTCGGAGGCTGCGATGAGAGACGCGGGGCGGCGCCTCGGGGGTGCCCCTTGGAGCGCAGCCCCCGCCGCCGTCCCTGCTGAAGGCGGAACCTGCCCGGCCGTGGCAGCGGGACCCCGCATCGCCGCTTTTGTCTGGGGTTGCCGGGGTCCCCCTCGTCAGCCCGGCAGCTGCACTACTCGGTGCAAATTGCGGCTGTATCGTCAGTTTATCGAGAGCCAAGCAAACTCAAGGCATAGCTCTGCTCTGTCCTCCGATTGTGCGCCGTGTGTATTTTTGTGCTTCAGTTAATAATCTGCAAACGGCTTAATGGCTCTGTAGTGCCAGAGGAATTGGTTTTCTCCATTTACTTCAGCAGGCCTGAGTGAAGCTGGTGTTCTGACTGCTTTTTTCAATGCATTGACACGAGAGAAGAGGATTTAACTTGGCAGCCTGAACAAATGCTCTATCAAAGGTTTCCTAAGAGACTGTAGGAGTGCTGGGGTGATGAATGACCTGGGGTAGTTTTAGGGTGCTACCTATGCAAGCTTTCTTTTAAATATGAAATGGCCATTTAGGGCTCTGAATAAAACTGCGCACATCAGAAAGGCGACAGGCTTATAAAATTTAAAAGGGCAAAAGCCCATTAATGCTGTGGCAAAGCTTTGGCTCCCAGCTCTGGTTGAGTAGTTCCAACTGCCGTGAAGTGCCAAAGCTTTTAAGGAATCTTTAGCAACAGCTTCTCTCTGGCTGTGAAACGGACCTTGGCCTTGCACACTGGAAGTTTAGTGGTGCAGCCTCTCCTCCCCACACAAGGGAGGAAGGGTGAGGGCAGCAGGTGGGAGGGCAATGTAGGGGTGAAGCAAAATCTGGAGGGGAATTTAAAAAAAAGGCTGTATGCTGGAATGTATAGCTAAAACGATTTACTGGTGGGAACGTGTTCAGGTTACGATACTGGGGCTGTAACATGGTACAGTGGGTAACTCAAAAATATTACTAGCACCAGCAGAAAAGTTTCACAAAGGAATGTAGCAAAGCTAAACACCTTTGGGAAACAAATCCCTCTGACGAACATGGTTGGTCGTGGATTCAGAGCTCCACTTCCTTCTCTTGACTGGGGAAAATGTACTATGGCATCAATCTTCTATTGGCGGGGCCTGGTGCAGGTTTGTGAATGCCAGAAGACTCGCTCTGACCTTTCTCTGTTCCAAGCTGAGGATGTTGAAACACCAGCCATCAAACAAAAGAGACATTGAAAGCAAGATCTGCAGTGGAGCACGTGTGACTTTGAGGCTAGCTGAGTGCATTTGGTGGCCGGTTTCCTCAGAGTTTGGGGTGGGGAAGAGGAGAAGGAAAAGGTCGCTTATTTTTACAGTGAGGCTATGGAAAAGCTGACTTGAAATCCCCTAAATATCCCATACTCAAGTATTTTTTTATCTTTTTAAGTGTTGTTTCAAAGTGCCTTGATTTTTGCTCTTCTTACATATGTATCTATAATTGCTACATTACAAGAGGAAGATTATTTTTCCCCGTGGTTGCAAGGAGGACCAGGAATTTTGCATAATCCACTGTATAAAAAAAAGAAAGAAGCTTTAAAAAAAAAAGTCTTTAGGATTATATTTTAAAACAATGAAGAATTTCCTGGGACTGAATTGACAGATTGTGAGTTTTATCTACACAAGATAACATCACCTTGAAAAGTGGCTGATTTCAAGATTATTCTGTAAATTGTAACTTAAATTTACTTTGGGCTTTCTGAATTTAAGAAGAACACCTTTGGGACCAGTTGATATAGGTATCTAACCTGCCAATTACATTCACGTCAACATGGACAGATGCTTTTATTGTTTGCATTGTTTACAGTTCACAATACCTTAAATAAACGTTGATCATGATTAGAAACAATAATTGAGTCTGTGGCAAAGGATCAATGAAAACTTTAGTTCAGGAAAGAAGTCAGTTGCTGTGTATATGTACAGAGAATGTTTTGTACTCTCTGGGATGAAATAAATCTGCAATCTTAGTATGGCGTACACTTCTGTTTTTAGATTATTTTAAGAAACCCACAAAAGATAATGGATCAGTTTTTGCAACATCTGAATGATTTCTCCTGTACAAGGAGTGGAAAGGCAAGGCTCTCCGTAGCATAGTTTCATTCATAACTTTTCTTGGGAGTTGCTTGCCCTTTGCCCCAGATCTCTTCCACTTTTATGGGCTCCAAAGGTTTTCTGTTGGGGAGGGAAAAAAGGCAAAAGCAGAACCAAACCAGCACCCCAAACCCTCATGGATGGCAGTTACATCACTGATACTATAGTTGGAGACAATGTTGGCAGGTTTTTAGCAACTTAATGTTTCTGCTAGCAGCTCGGGGTTTCTCTCCTGAAAAGGAAGAAAAATGGATCTGGGAAAGGAGAAAGAGTTGGAATTCCTTTTGACTTCCCCAGTGTTGTTGATAGGTTTCAGAACAACAGGGATCCAGCCTTTTTGCAGTCCCACAGAAGATAATGTGACGATGGGAAATGGAGGTAGTAGCTGGCCAGGAACTCGTGGTGCCTGCTGTGCTGCTCTAACAACGTGGGTGATCAAATGCTGCAGGAGGCGTCAGCTTGGCTTGTTATGGCTTTACCTGGGAAGCCTGTTTCTCATAAATAAGTAGGACTGCAGTTAATGCCTGTGGTAGCAAATTTGACCACTATGCAATTGGCTAATTTGTTCACTCCTAGTTAGACCAATTTTTGTGAAATTCTATCCTGTATTACAGCAAAGCGGCGAGAATATTGCTGAAGAGTTTATGTTGGTTTGTGTTTGTTCCTGTCAAGTGTCTGTTGTAGGACAAGCAGCACAAGCCCTCTTGATCCATTTAGGTGTGTTTTATGGGAAAACACAGTAAGCAAAACATCCACCACAGATAGACCTCCTGCTCAGATATTGTATGTTTTCCTTACACTCAGTTCACATCTTCACTCCAAGTGTATGTAAGCCTTCCTGCTGATGACAAGTTGAGGCTGTCAGTGGTATTAGAAATAATTTCAGCTTTAAAATGGTGTCTTTGGCTTAAAAGGTTGTTTTGCTGTATTGATTTCCTCCTCCCCCCTTCTTACTATAAAGCAGAAAATTCTTATGTAGCAGTTTTCAGTTTTTCACTTCCATTAGGTTTCACGTGATCATTAATATTCAGCTTGGCTAATGTTAGAATATTTTAAAGAGAATATAGGCTGCTAGGGAAATGTCCAGGCAATGAGTTGTAATGGATCTCCACAGCTAGACTGTTGGAGGCAGTAGTGTATTATGAGAGTAGGAGATGGCCTTACACTTGTTACATGTTATTTTTGGTTCTAATAATTTAAGATACACTGAAGTCTACATTGCCTGCAAAGATGAAGTTTCCTGGCTTCAGTACAGTCCTCTGCCCTTCCCTTTATGGAGCAGGGCAGATTTCTATGAGTATTAGGTATCCAGTAAAAAAAGCAAAGTTGTTCTTAGACAGACAAAATCACTTTCAGCCTAATTTCTACTGTAAGTGTCAATAGAAATTAAGTTACTCCACAGGGAATGACTCATTCTTTAAAAGAACTTGCCCTTCTGAAAGCTCACATAGGTGATCACTCGTTCTGGAGCACGTGTAGTTTCCTTCAGTTGCTTATACATTTTAGTTCTGTAGCAGAGGACGGGGAAGTAATTTTTACTCCTGTAGTGAATGGTGTAACATCCAAGAAATCATTTCCAGTTTGTGGTGCTTTGTAGGGGGATAGAATATAAGAAAATAAAGGTAGTGTAGAAAGTAATCTTACCCCTAAGGAGTTGCAGCTGGGCCAATTAGCAAAGATCAGGAGCAGGCCTGACCTTAACAGGCCACAGCTGTAACCAGTGAGAAGAAGATGCTATAAAAGAGTGGGGTGGCTGGGTGAGAGGGGAGCTGGAGTCAGTGGCTGCTTTGTGAAGAGGAAAGAGTCAGTGCTCTGAGGAGCTGCCCACGAGAAACACCAAGAAGGTATGGAACTTTTGTGATAGAGAGACAACAGTGTGGAACCCTGCAATAAGATGTTGATAGTGGTTGATGCATTTTAAAATAAGTCTTAGTATTTAGTGAAGTATCTGAGCTTGGGAAGGGATTTCTGTTCTTTGCATGGAGAATTCTATAGATCGTGCTGGTTTGTATTTTGTTTAGTGTACTAATATTGGTGTAGTGACGTACAAACTATCACAGTAACATTCCATTAACATAAATGTGGGAAGCATAGCCCTGGTTAGTAATCCAGGGTTTGTTTTGACTCTGTAGACCAGCTTTGACTTGATTCCCAAAGTGAAGCTGGAAAGCTCCTGGCTCCATACCAGGCAGCAGGAGGGAGGGAAAGAAATTGCTCAAAACCCCATTTATATGCACAGTGCTACAAACCTGTGCAAATTTCATAGAAGTGCGAGTTTGTATTGCCTCTACTGCTCATTGTTAGTCTATATGAGAGGTTTCTTATTAATTTTATGTTTGCTTGTTTGTCCTGGCTTATGTCAGTGGTTTACCTGATTTATAACTCATGTCCTCGTGCTAAGACATCCTCCTTCAGACTTGTGAAACCTACCCAGGCGATGGTCCAGCTGCCTGATCCAAAGCCAGTTGTGTTATCCTCTTCCTGTAGGGCTGTATGCCAGTTTTTGGTAGTCAGTCTTGGCTGTGGGCACAGAGGGACTGTGGTTGCTGTAAGCCCTTTTTATTTCCAGGGAAAAGCAGCACTGCTGTGGGCCTGACTAGAAAGGGGAACAACTCTAACATGTAGATAATACATATGTGTTGTCAGCGATAGCACGAGAATGAAAGCCACAGAAGTGAAGCATCTGATAATGTCACGCAAAACTAGTATGGAGATGGTTGTCTTTATTTGGGTTTTCTTCAAATCTTATTTATTCTCGTGTTCTCAACTCTTTGCCTGGTAACTGGTCAGTTCTTCTGGTGATTTAGTTCAGTAATCAGCTTGGTCCAGATAGCATTAACTAGAGAATACTGACTGCTTGATCAAATGCACAAATGTGGGGAAACTGCCTCATTTGTATGGCAGCTCTTTGTGTTGTGAAATACCATTTGTCATCTTTGCTGATTAGGTAAAAACATGTTTGAGGAGTAAGAGAGAAAGCAATACGTTTACAACAAGTTTGTGTTGTCTTTTGGATTCATGTAGTAGTTTTTCATTCCTTTGAGACTTGAGGGCTCCGATGACTGACTGGCTGGCACAGTGAACAGTATCTGTCTTAGAGATTTCTAGATAGTCTCATAACTAATCAGAAAGCATTATTTATTGGGACTGCAGTGACATAGATATATGACAGAATAGTAGGTGCTTCAATTGGCCATTTAGTAGCAAAAACAGTTCCCTTGATGTGTATCTGTTTGTTTCTTGGCTACATTCCTGATTCCCTCTGAGAACAGTGGAGTCTTTTGGTCTGCTCTGAAATACACACCTCTGTATCTCCATCAGTGAATTCTGCTGTGCAGGTTTCTCTTCTTGTATTTTTGAACACTCATTCTGGAAACAGATGAACTGATTTAATACTGGTTTATTGTGTAAATAAGGGCACTGTGGGGTGAGGGAAAAGTGCAGGACAGTGCTGAGGCTGACACTGTGGGGCAGGTGGTGCTTCAAAAGGTTTGAGATGGGGCTTCCCTGGAAATTGTCTGGTCTCATACTGACAAAGAGGGAGCCTGCCTCACCAAAGGCAGAAATCATAGTAAGCTTGTAAGGTGTTTTTATGACTTTGATTTTGTGTGAAACTCAGACCCTTCCCCTGTGCTCTTCTCTGGGACATGACTGTTGTCCAACAGCCTGCTAGATGGGCATTCTCCAGCTCAAAGGTTACCATCTGCTCTTGGTTATTTTGGAGCTGTGAGAGTGTGATGTGTGAGGGGAAAAAATCCACCACAAGAGAGTTGAATGACAGGGAAGAGAGGCTTGAGCACTGAGTTGCAAGACCTCCCCCACTCCAACTACAGCCACTTCCTTGAGGAAATGAGAGAAACTCATCAACTGCTGTCCTGCTGTGTCTGTGCCCAGTTGGAACAGCACTTCTGTTTGTGCAGCCTGAAGGTGGGATGCCTCCAGAGATATGTGAAAGCAATGATACATAAGGTGTTCCTTATTTTCACACTAAGCCTTAGTTTTCCTTAGTGTTGCACATCTCTAAGATCTTGGCTGTTGTAAATGACAAAAAGAAGCCTTATAAACATGAAAATTTTCTTAGAGAATGCATTTTCTTAAAATACATTGCAAAATTCAAGTTCCTGCAGCTAAACTATTTTGACAATAATAGTTTACTGTTACACTTCAGTTTTAAAACTATTTTATGTTTTTAGGTGAATGGAAGAGCCTTGATTAGCTCGCCTGTCCTGCCAAGCTGTGCCAACCCTACCTCCTGCGAAAAAAAAAAGGGGGCAAGAAAATGCTTTCGAAAGCACTTTTAGAGACTGAGTTGACACTGAATTCTCGGAAAAGCAGTTTGTTTATGCATCTACCCATAGATGAGAGAGAGCAGTGGTTATTATCCCGCAGGTTTGCAGGGGAAAAGAAGAATGATATGGTTGTCAGGCAGTCTACCCAGTCTCTTAGTGTCCTTCTTGTAAATTCTGTTTGTTTAATGCTTATAACTCTTTTCCCAGCAGTGAGATCACAGAAATTACTTCTCTACAGCTGTTATATAGCTTATGCTTAGGTCTCCCTTAAAGCAACCCAAGTCTTTCCCCAAGCCTTTTCAAGTAAAGCTTCTCTTCTCCACCTAGCACAGGTTGATTCACTTTACATTTAATTAAACTTTTTTTTTAACTGGAGTTATTGTTCTAAGGGATGTCAGGCCAGTGAACTGTCATCTTGTACATGCTTTTGTGATCGTACTCTCTGTATGCTCAGTTCACTGTCCTTTAGGTGCTTTACAAAACCACAAAAACTTACCCTTCTGGTTCACAGAAAACCAGGATGCTGAGTTGCAGTGGGCATTTATGTGCAGATGTGGATGGTAGTTCTGTTACTGAAAAGGTGACTTCAATGTGTGTTGTGCTGTCAAGGCTGTTTCTCTACAAACTAGTGTTCAAATTGATCCCATTCACGAATCCCTTTTTGATTCTGAGATATCCACTCTGGTATGTCTCACCTGGTGAGACTTAAAGCAGCTATCAGTCCTGCTTTTAGATGCTTGTTACAGGAACTGTACTTGAGTCTTTGCTTGTTCTCTCAAGTGTGAAATTTCTCCAGAAATGTACATCACTGTTTTAAAAAGCAGTCCAGCTGGAATTAGATACCATTAGAGATGGGCGCCTAGTAGCTTTCCAAATGAATGCGTAGCTTTGGCTTTTGGCACTGTAATACTCTGACATCTCTCACATTAAAATCATAACAGTATTATGTAAGGAGAAGTTATTTTGGGTCACTAGCAGAGCCCTCTCAGACTTCGTTAAATCAGCCTTGCAAGTTAAAACACTTGGGCTCCCATCTTCCTGCAGCTTTTTGGCAATATGAGCGTGTGGGAGCTGTGTCCTTTCTCAGTCATTTGCCCTCTGCTTTGCTCGGGCTGCATGGCTGGCTCTGAACCTGCCTCTGCCACAGCAATTCGTGTGGCTGTGGGAAGCCCTTGCAGAGGAAGGGCACGCTCAGCACTGCTCAGCCCTGGCTTTCACCCCCCAGTCCCAGATGCTCGGAGGTGCCACTGGAAGGAAGGAGAAACTGGGGGGGCTCTGTGGTCCTGCTGCTCCAGGCTCTGTGGCAGCAGGCAGACAGGAGTTGTGCGGGAAGCTGGATCCCCAGGAGGGCTTAAACTGCGCTAAACAAAGTCCCACCTCTGCAGCGGGCCCTTGCTTGTTTATGTGTAACTCAGGAGTCAGTTTCATTTGGCCTTGCCTTATTTGTTAGCAGAGGACAAGTAAAACGCCAGCTGTTGGTGACCAGCAAGAGACAGGGTACAGAAAGAATCCCGGGGAACCTTTGCAATGTTTGTCAATAGCAAATACTTAGACCTGGTGTTTAGCAAAGGTACAGTTTAGATATGAAAGATGCCATACTTGGACTTGTGTGAGCATTATAAATGCTTGCTTTGGAGACCAGTCCTTGCATTCTGAGTGATCCTTGTGTATGCCCAAGGGATGGCCATTTGGAGATGGCTTATACTTCAGAAGGCATCAGCAACAGGACAGGAGATAAATATTTTAAAACATCCACATGAAATTGCTGTGTCCTCAAAGTCTGTGCGGCAGGGAAAGCAGAGCTGCTGGATTCCAGTGCCAGTGGCTGGAGCTGTGCAGGCTGGGAGAGTGGCAAGGCCCCCTGGGGCACAGAGCAGATGGTGCTTGGTGCTGCTCAGGCCTGGGTGAGGCAGTGGCTCTTTCTGCAAAGGGCAGTGCTGCGCATGGTTAGCACTTCAGAGCTTTTTTGAGTAAAACGGGCTCTGAAAATATTTGCAATCATTTTTATTCTACCTGTATTCATCACAGATTGCCCTTTTGTGAAGGAACCAGTTGAGAAGCATCTGAGAGGTGTAGGATCTGCAGGGGAGAGAAGGACAAGGCTGAGGTGACAGTGGTGGCTGCTGCTGGAAGGTTCAGAGTGGAGCTCTGAGGAACTGGCTGGGGGGAAACAAGTGCCTTAAATTCAGGGTCGTGCTGCTTCTCTTATCCTTAAGTAAGGTTGTTATGTCCCCAAATAAATACAAAAAATGCTGAAAATTTAGGATTCATCTGTTGATGTTTCTTTTGTTAAGTAATTGGTACTTGGGACATCTATTTTTAAGACTTCGGTATGTTTCCTCTTAGCTACTCTAGAGCATAGCTTCTCCCTCAGAGTGGTGGTTAGTATGCTGTATCTAAGGCAGCGTTTTGTAACCTTTGGATATCTGCCTTTAGCTCTCTGATAGGGTGTGATGGGTCCTTGTAAGCCCCATGCCTGGGGTGGTTCACCCAGGTCACTCCAGCTGGGTGTCTGCATGCCCAGAGCTGGGAGCACCAGGCACATGCAGGTAAACACATTAACGAGCTGAAAGGAGGATAAAGTCGGTGACAGGCAGGCTGCTATTGTGTGGTGCCCGGGCTGTGCCATGGTGACTAAGACGCTGTGATGGTTTCCTTATTGGCCACCATCTGTCTGCTCCTGGCTGGAGCCGCTTGGCTGGCGCTCTGCCTTGGGAGAGGGACCGGGCTGGGCTGGGCTGGGCAGGGAGGGGAGCAGGGATACCCAGCAGGTTCCTGGTCATAGCTGTGTGATACGCTTGTTTAATCATTTCGGGCAAAAAATCCCAGACTTCTGAGACAGCGTTTTCAGTGTATTCTTAAAGGTTTTGCATCCTAAATGCTTGTAAAATCATTCGATGCATAAACTTTTTGCTACGCTTTTTGTAAAAGAAAATCTGTTACCAGTGCCTGGTTTTGGAATATTAGTGCTTTGAAAATTTAAAGGACACTTGACATGTTTCTAGCAATTTTATGGCAACGTATAATTTGAAATTCAGTTTTAAAAAATTTAATTTGGTCACCCAGGAAGAAGAAACAGCGTGTCAGTGTGTAGTCTTACTCCTTTTTCTGAAATTTGAGCTATGGCCCTCAGTATCTTTTTTTCAATAAAGGAAAATGTAAATCAAAAATACTTGTAATGCTGCCAACATCTTGTCCTAGCAATATCCCAGCATGTTAAATAATAAAATAAAGAAATAGTACATATCTCCTGATGTATGAAAAATAAAAAATATTTTTAAGGTATGTATTTTGCTCTAGTTATGTTCATCTTCAGTGTTCATGAATTTATACCTTATTTTGCTGAAGAAACTGGCAACCAACATTATCTGAGAAGCTGTTAATAAAAGAAACAAAATATTGGTGAGTCAAGCTCCCATTTTACCAGTTGCACCGAATTTGGGAATATTTTCTAGTAAATGAAAGGTGAATACATTCACACCAACCTCTTTGCTTTCCTGCATTGTTTAATAAGGCTAAACCCCCAAAGGAACACTGAAGAGGCAGGGGTTCTTTGGCAGTTGATCTATTTGTGTTTTTAACGTAGAATATTTTTAGTCTGAGATGCAGAAATATGTACTTTTGTATTGAAAGAGACTGTTGTTTCCTTTTATTTTAAACCCTGGATGAGAAACAAGATGTCAGACCTATTATAATGCAGCCCAGTAATTAACATATGTTGGTCTGCCTCTGCCAAGGATTTCTTATGAGTAATGCAGGTTGCACAAGTAGAGGAGTCAGGTGGTTTGTCAGTGAAGAATCATACACATGCTTGAGTGATCAGATCCTAGAGACACCATCTGAAGATAGAATGTGTATCTGTGTTTGAATCTAAGAAAATTATAGCTTAAATGACCTCTCAGCTGCCTTGAGTTTAAAAATACAGGTAAAGTCAGTTTTTTCATGGTGGAATTTTTTTCCTAATGAGGCATATATGACCAACTCTGATCTATTTTCCTAATAAATGTTGTGGGAAACAAATGGTATATTGTGGATTTAAATAGCTAAGAGATTCATGAGCTCTGAAATGTGCTCATTGTTTATACGAGTACCTTTTATTCCTTAACCTGAAAGGAGACTGTTGCACACCCACTCACGCTGTAATGTGGACTCACAATTAATGAGTGCATCTTCTGCACAACTCTCTCAATATGACCCCCTCATCTTGGCTGAAGGGACTGGAGCATGAGGGTGAAATAGAATCACTCAATATCTTCATATATTGCAAGTATTAACAACTTAGAAACACCAGAGCTTCTTTGGTAGTTTATCACCATGGTGTAAAACCATTTTTTTTCTGCTTGAGTTGTGTTTAATTTGTAGTTCATATTTTGACACTATCTGTTTAGCTATAAATCAAGTTTGACTGTGACAGTGATGACCTTCAGGCTACTTTTTGGTTGTAAATTCACAATTGTTTTTGCCTTGAGTGCCATTTTCAAGCTATGCAGTGTGGTTAGTCTTGAATGAAACAACTTTTAATACAGGAAGTGGATTTTGGTGCTTAGGCTAGTGATCAGACTAATTTAAGATTACCAGCCTTAAAATAGTCAGCCATTAGAATCCAGGCATATAAAATAATTTTAAATAATAATAAGCTCAAATTCTTTTGCAAAGTCTGTCTTTGGTACCCTTTGGTTTAGGGTCCATATTTTCAGGTTTCATCTTGGCTCACAAGCACTAGAAACTCAATTAAATGGACAGAGATGCTGTTGTAATTGGCTCACTTAAGGAGCTGGAGCTTTAGAGTACACATGAAAGTACTATTAGGCTTAGGTCCAGGACTTGTTTCTCACTTTCTGCTGCATTTCCATGCCATGTTAGGTCGTGGTAGGTCCAGTTCACCCACGGAGGGTGTTTGCCACCCTTTCTCAAAACAAGGTAGCGCTATTGGTACTCACACTTAGTAACACTGCTTGCATGTTTTTCACATCATTGAGCAACTTGTGGCTTCCAAAAAGGTTAAGTAAGGACTTCAGTGGGTCAGAACTCCTGATTTGCAAAATTTTAATGTCTAGAAAATGCTGACATCTCTAAAAGTGAAATTTTTGGGTGTAAAATTTTTTCCCCTTCCACTGTTGTTATTCTAAACTGGGCAGATTCAGCAGCTTTTGAGAAGATGCTGGAAAACCTGACTAGTTTAAGGGGGAGATAGCTGGCTGAGAAAAATAAGTGGTGAGAAAGATGTAGCTGCATTTACTGCCATAGTAACATTTTGGCCACGGAAAGTGAAATTGCTGAACTTGTGTTAATATTTATTGTGTATTCAAATACCTGTCGGAAGGCTTTGTGATCTATGGGTACTATTTTTATTTTCATTTACAAATCAGCAGGTGTTCACAGGCCTGTCGGACATCCATCCTTTTGAGGCATTTATGAGTAAACGTTTCTGGCTGTCATAATTTTGGTTGGTCAAGTTCACATTAATTGCTGCACTCTGTGCAGTTGTTCTAACATTTAAATACTGCCTGTGAGTAGGTTTGATTAAAATTACGTCTCTAGGTGCACACTAAATACCTTTGATACCTCACCTACAAACAACTGTAGAATTGTTGGTGAGAATGACAGCTGCAGGCAATAAACGAGGACAGTAATAGAAGTCTCAGTGCTGGAGAGAGCATCATAAATCATGAGGTGAGAGCAGCGTGTGTGCTGACAAATCGGTGAGCAGCTGCAAACAGCATTTTCCAGGTAAGAATTATTGCACTTGCTCCTGATAACTGCTCAGAAACCACCTCTTCCTTGTATGTGGGCAACTTTGCCCCTGCACAGGTACTCACAGCAGTGTAAGCTGTTGAGCTCTAGTATTTTGCCTGGGAATGGTGTTTTGTGTGGTGTAAGGTACAAATTGTACATTGGACCTTGGTTTTCATCCAAGGTGTATTCAAGTGTGAGTTTTACCTTTCAGGGAGGAAAATCCCCATGCTTATTGCAGCAGATGAGTTATTTGATTTAGCTTCCTCAGAGACTTTGGACAAGTGTTGTTGACAGGTAGAGAGAAGGGGATGTATTTGGCTGATTTTAACAAGCTTGCTTTGTTAACCCTTGCTGGGTAGAGTTTGGAGGAGGTACATATGCCTCTTCAAAAAATAAATGAAGAAAAAAAATACTGGGATGGTTCTGGTTAAGTAAGGGAGATGGTAATCCAGTCACATAGAAAGCAGTCTTGCTCTTCTACTATAAGGGAGATGAAAACTATTTTAATGAAATAATGATGGGAAACAGATGGCAAAGAGCTAGCAACTGAAATATTTTTGAACACTAGAAAATAAGTGTCAAACACATGTCTTATAATGTAATTATTGCTAAAAGCATAACATGTCAGAATATGTTTTAAAATGTTCAAATCTTCTTTTATGCATAATTCAACCTTAATCTCTTGGGTTCTGGTGAATAGACTTTAATCTTGATAAATTAATGGCTTAGAAGTTTTGATGACCGGAAGTTACTGCCACTGTGCTTGGGCAAGTGAATGTGACACCAGTGCCCTGCTCCAGAAAGGTGCTGCAGCTGGCAGACATTCATTCACAGCTTTAATATGCAGTCCTGCAGGAGTAGCCTTTGGAGCTCCTGTGCCATCAGTTTGTTGTCCATGATGGGAGAAGTTGCTAACACACACGGGGCTGTGTTGGGACTGCAGTGTGGGCAGGGCAGCCCAGCTGTGGGTGCTGGGTGTCTGGCTCTGGTGTTGGGGAGCACAGCTCCAGAATGCAGCGCACATCCTGGTGAACGCCAGGAGCCCTAACAAGCACTGCCCCAGTGCTGCTGCAGGTGGGACCTGTCCTGTCCCCTCTGGGACAGGGGAACTTGAGTATCTGTGAGGATTTCTCAACAGTTTTGCTGTGCTTATGGTTAGAATGTAGTTGTCTTTGTGTTGTGCTTGAAACTGTTTACATAAATCATACAAATGAAGTGTTCATTAGAAATGGTCCTTTGAATAGAATCATATAAATATGAGATAGTTGTGTCCCAGTTTACACCCCATCCCTCTCCCCCACTGGGCAGGAGGATTTGGTCATTGGATTGAGAGAAGACTCTTGTGGTTTTGGAATGTTTTCATTGTGGCTGGTTTTGTTGTTTCTTTGTTTGTTTTCTTGTCAAGTTTCATTTTCAGCTGACTTAGCAACGATTGATACCCCTATCCATGACTGCCTGGTTTCTGCATCAATGAAAGGAACATTAGGAACACCTCAGATAAGCAGATGGAGGGCCAAGACCTCCCTTTCAGCTCATCTCAACAGGCTTCAGGCCGTGACATTTTTCTTTCTCAGTGTCCAGGCATTTTGCAGTTCCCCCCAAAAATGAAGACTATTTTAATACCCTTCAGAACTGTGCAAAAACCTGGTTTTCTAGAAACTCTTTTCTCCTATAGAATATTTTTCTGACATTGACAAGTATACAAGAGAAGCTATTTTTCTGAGTTTTTATATTAATGTAACATAGCCAATGTGCACCTTCATGTGCATTTTTTTCCTCTTAAGTCCCATTGAACTGAATACCTCTTACCAGCCTCACCTGATTTAATATTGAGCTAGCTCAAGGATACCATTCATTAACTGGTGGCATGGTCCAAAAGTCCCATGACTTTTGGAAGATAAGCTGGAGAATGCAAGCTTTGGTGCTAGCAACACAGGGCTTTGACTGTGGTGTCCCTGGCGTGGCCACGTTCCTCACCTTTCCTCCATCCTCTGTGGTAGCAGGAATGACAGAGGGAAAGGTGTGCTGGGTCCCACCTGTGCCTCTCAAAGGAATAGATAAATTATGTCCTGGAGGTGGTGCTGATTGTGTGCCACTGACACAGGCTGATGGCAATCAGGAAAGGTAGGGTGGCATGGAAGCAAGGGGCCATCACTGCACCAAGCTGGATGGCTTGTGGATGGGTCAGAATCTTTTATGGCTTTCTGCATTCACTTCTCCTGGACAGGAGTAAATGATGCCATTAATACTGAGGGGAACTGTACCATGATGCCCAGTGTGAATATGCTGCTCTGTGAGAAAGGTGGACAATCCCTCTTTCCATCCTGTGGTTTTGTGCTGTCAGGACTACTTGAGCCTCTTAGTTCCCTGCTGCATGTTATTCCCATCCTTATGCTGTGTTAGCATAAATATTTGTGCAGGTGCACAATGAACCATACTGCTGAAC
Organism: Zonotrichia leucophrys gambelii; assembly: GCF_028769735.1. Lineage (NCBI taxonomy): Eukaryota > Metazoa > Chordata > Aves > Passeriformes > Passerellidae > Zonotrichia > Zonotrichia leucophrys. The sequence goes on from NC_088176.1 coordinate 23,489,605, forward strand.
TGATGAGGATGAAAACAAAAAAACCCTTTTGTTTTTCTTACATGTTTTTTCCCTAGTCTGTTTCCCTCTGTGCCTGCACCAATTGCCCATGGGCAGCACATGGGCAGCAGCAGAGGATTCGGAAGCAGAGCTCTGTGGCAGACATGGAGTCAGGAAAGATTGCTTTAACTAGCTCTCCTGCCTAGGAAAATAAGACAGATCCACAGCCTCACAATTAGCAGAAAATAATAAACCCAGCTTGTAAATAGATTGGATCAAGTGATTAAAACCACAATATTTTGATTTGCATAAACTTGTTTTCCTATTAGTACAAGAGCATCTGTTGCTGGGGGCAGGTAGATTCTCACTAAATGAAAACCTGAATTGCATGTAACCTTCCCTGCATTGGGCACCACTTGTCCTCTGTTAGAGCAGCCTCTGGAACTGCTCAGGAGTCCTGAAAGCAAGATCCAAACAAAGGGAGCTTGGTTCTGCAGGGCCATGCCCAACAAGATTATCCTTTCCCCTGGATGATCGTGGGAGGCTGGAGGCCTCAGCTATCTCCAGCTACCTGTCCTGGAGAAGTGAAGAGATGCTGGAAGAGCTGCGTCTCCAGCTGGGCTGTGCTTGAGGGCACTGGGGAAGCGTGACAGGGCCAGGGCTGCCCATCACACAGAGCAGTCTCCCTCAAGCCTTGTTCCTCCCCATGCTGCCTGGTGCTGTCCTGGGGATGGGATGGGTAGTTTGGGATTGCTGGAGACCCTGAGCCTTTTAAAATGCCCTTGTATGTTCTGTGACACAGTGTGTGAACTGGCACTGAAACCAGCTGTGCTACATCATGCTGGTTAGTTCTTCCAGTTTGGATTAAGTACCCCCAGCTCTGAGGCTTCTGTTTTGCAGAAGGTGACTGCTTTCCACAGACTAAAAGCCCATATGCAGGTCTTAGGAGATGTTTTTTTGTTTTCCTTTGAACAACCTGTGTTTCAACTGAAATGGATTATTTCCTTTTCTGTCATACCAGGTCGTGGGAACTTAGCACTGTACAGTCAGGGAGGAGGTATCAGGAGCTCGAAGCCCATCCTCCCCTGTGGTTGGTGTGGCCACAGGATACTTCTATCACACTTACCCCTGGCAGAAAAGGCAGCTGTGTACTGTCACAAATTGTGCACTAAGATCGAAAACTAAAACCTGTAAGGGAGAGCCAAGTTGCAGCTTGCAGCCCCAAAGCGTTCCTGCTGGCATCTGCTGTTCCCACCCTCGGTGGGGGGAGCCGGTGGCTGTGGGTGACTCCCGTGGGTGCCCGGGCGGGGCGGGCGGTCCGGCGCAGGCGGCTCTTTCCGGGAGCCGTGGCCTCCCCGCGGCCAGCTGGCAGCAGCCCCTGGCTCTGCGCCTCCCCGGCTCTGTTTCTGCAGCTTTGGAGCCTCGTTCGGGGGCTGAAGTGCCGCAGCAGAAGCTGTGCTAAAAGGGTGCCTTGTGCATGGTGTGCAGTCCTGCTGCGGTGGGAGCCCTGATTGGTGCCTGGAGCTCCTGGGCACCATGATAACAAAAATAACACTTATTATTAAACAGAGCGTGTTGTCTAAATGCTAGTTGTGATTTTAAATAATTTTTGTTATGTTTCCTAAAGCCCATGGCACACTGTGTTTCTTTGATCTGTATTTTCAGAGGCGTTCTGTTACTGCGGGCGCGGGGGCTGGAGCTCGGGGATCAGACCACGAGTGGCCCTGTCCCCTTGGGAGTGTGCAATAAATCACACTCTGGCTGCCTTGTGGGTGTAGATGTGTTACATCTGTGGGGTGCCCATGCTCCCATGGAATTAAATGTTCTCTCTGTTTACTGTGCATGGGTTTGTTACTAAGGGATGTTATCACTCTTCATGCCTTACAAAAATGAAATGCCAGAGCCTCTGTTGAACAAAAATGTGTAAATCAGTCATCTTCAGGTATTGGAGAAAATTTCCCCAAATTAAAAAGCAAGCCAGAACCTTTAACTGGCCAGTATTTGCGTGCATTTTACTGTGGGCACTCTAGACATCTCAGTGAAGTAGACCTGTGACCTTGGTCTAGACATTGTCCTGATGTTGTGAACGGATTTTGAGTAGATTGCTGTTTGGGGTGCCACACAGAATATTTTGATAAAAGGGGTACACAGATGTTTTGTGCATCAGCTTTATTGCAAATTAACTTTTAATAGCTCCAGGTAATGAATTTTTTCTTAATTTAGGAAAAAAATAGGATGACTTATGGTTGAAAACAGAAATTTGCAATACCTTCATGTCTCATGGTAATTTTTCTTTCCAAATTTTGTTTTTATTAAAAATAATTTTTTATTGGAAAAATGCTGTTTTTTTCTTAAGGCAACTGATAAAGTAAAATGCCTGAAAGAGATCCCTATTCCAGTGCATGCTCTTTCTGAAAATTTGGTACTTTCAAATAGCATGAAGCAAGACTTTCAAACATCTCCAAATTCACTGAAGTTTTTCAAGTTTATAGACTATTTCTAGAAATGAAGGGCACAGATTCTTTTTTGCAGGTGTTTTAGGTTTTTTTTGTGATTGGTTCTTTTAATTATATTCCAAGCAAATTACCATAGTGAAATCTTTGTGTGTCAGGATATCAAGAATAACATAGTGTAAGCCTCTTCCATTAATATTCATTATGATACTTCGTAACTGTATCTGTTGAGCAGTACTGATTGAATTTAGAGAAATTGTATTGTTTAAAATCCTTTTCATTAATATATTAAACTCTGATAGCATATTATTGAAATCAGTTTGTACACAGACATTTGATTTTGCATCTCTAGCCTTACCCAAGTTAAGAGACTGCTTGCATCCTCCATTAATGTCATGTTAGGGAAATTGGCACTCCAGTTTGATGGGATGCTGTGTTCTGGTAGCTGTAAGAACTGTACAGGTTTCAGAAATTATTGGTGAGACTTAAGTGCATTACAAATTAATAAAAAGTTATAGAAGATATTATTTATACTGAAGTGCAAAATAAATACAGGATTTTCTTCTAAAGAGAAAATGGTTTGGGGGTTTTTGACTGTTAATTAATCACTCTCCCAGGCTTAATGGTTTTAAAGAAAAAAAATGCATGCACTTAAAGCATTTAATTTTTTTTCTGTCCTACTTCACTATCAAAGACTACACAAACAGAGGAAACTGGCAGATGAACTTTGGGAGGAAATAGTTAAAAGTTGTGAAGCCTAAGTGCTGTCAAACACATAAACAAACCTCTGAAAGTAACATTTGTATTAACAACTCACTGGTTTTAAATGTGTCTTGTGACTGATGCCAAAAAAGAAGAGGTGAGTATGCTGTTTAAACTGATTGAGCCTTGTTGCAATAGTGGAAACTGAGCTGCATATAGCAATTTTTTTCTTTTTTTTTTCCCATCTGTATGCTATGGGTTTATGGGGAAGGTGAAGAGCAGGCAGAGCCCTGCTTCCTGGGAACCAAGAAGGGAGTGCTGCTGCTCATACTCATAGAACTTCTTTAGTATCTTTCAAAATTTTGATCATTGTGAATAAAACCTGGATTAAACTAGTAAAAGTTTTAGGGTCTTGTTTTGATTTTTTTTGTTTTTAATCCTGAAGCTTTTTAAATGGCCTTGCTTTTAGAGGTCACAGACTTATCTGTGTGCACACCACTGAGGCCACATGAGGTGCCTCATTGCTAACTCCCATGTGAGTAACTCCAGTGTAAGTTTTTGCCAGAAGAGAACAAAATGGGTTTACAGCATCCCTTTAATACCTGCTCAAATTAATCTGCATGAGGTTTCAGAAAACGTACCGTTGAATATTCAAGTTTCAGTCTAGCTGTTTGACAGTGTTTTTGCAGAATGCTAACCACTTAAAAGCAGCTTGGAGTTTTAGGTTTTGGATTTCCCAGTTGTTCCTCCTCTGTTAGCAAGCCAGGCAATGCAGGATAGGGATAATGCATGACAGTGAGAAAGCAGCTCGCTTCTTGACCCCTGCCACTCAAGAGCCAGGTGATGTATTAGGCACAGGCGAGGGAAATCAAAGTCACAATCCTGTAAGTATTTATATACATTGTTAAGGTTAGACATAAAAATGGTTTTTTAAACTTTGTCACACTCCTTACACATCAAGTTAAGAATGTATGTAAATACCTGTAGTCTGGAACCTATTTAACGTTAAAATATTGAACGTTAAAATATTTAACGTCCTTTCAAAAATACTTTTTAAAAATTTTTTTATTAAATACTGCAAGGTCTTATGCTGCAGTATTAAAGATGAAACCCAGCCACATGGGTAACTCCTTCTGGCAGCAGCAGTCAAGGGAACAGCTCACCGACCTGTGAGCTGCTTTTGTCTACATGTTCAGGCTCTCTCCGCCAAGAGTTAAATGTTCAGTTAGAGGGCAGGAGGCTTGGCTTTGGGTTGTGGTTGTCTGATTTCAGCTAATTTTTCCCCTCCAAACTTCTAAAGTAACTTGGAAAAGATTGCTTCACGTGCCTGGGTGTCCCCAGTAATAAAACATGATGCGCTGGTTTCGCATTAATTGATTTGTGGTGATGAGGAAAAAGTCAGCACACGAGGTTAATTATGCCATCTTCCATCTCTTGCCTGGACTTCCCTAGTTGGTGTGCAGAAGCTACTTTTACAGTGCTACTGTAAGATAAATAATTTGCAAGGTTCCTGGTAGTATAGAAGTGCAGTTACCTGGAACTGGGAAGGACTGCATTTTCATAGGCTCTCAAAATCTTAGCATGCATCAGTCTTTGTCTTGAGAGCTGTGTTTTTTTACTTATTTTATTAGCTCCTGGTGTGAAGGAAGTGATGTTATCCTAGCAACCTCCTCGTCTTCATTTGGCCTTCAGCGTTTTTGTGTGTGTGCGTGTGTGTGTATGTATTTTCTTGGTAGTGAGTGACTGAAAACATGTGCAAGCCAGCCATGTGCTGATGTTGCACTGACTCCAACTCTCACCCACCCGCCCACTTTCCTTCCTTCCTTCCTTGGAGAGCTGGCAAACAAATTACAGCCTCAACGTGTGTGCTGCTCAGGCAACGGCCCGCTGGGGAAATGCAGGGGGAGAACATTTGGATGCCAGATCAGTGTCTCATTAGGCATTTCTTAGTGTATTTTACAAGTCTGCAGACAAACAGTAGTTAAGGCTCAGATGGAGAAAAATTTATATGCTCCCTGCAGGAAAGGGGGGAGGCTGGGGAGTCTGCTGGGGATTGCAGGGCAGTTGCTGCTGCACACAGGCAAGTCCCACATGGCCATGCAAAGATTCAGTAATGTGCCCTAAAAGCTAATGGGTGGGAGGGGATTGGTGGCCCTCCTGATGACTTTGAAACATCAGATTGATTCATTGCCTTCTGCTTTGAGATAAGGTTTACAGATCCTGCACAAAATATTGGGGTTCTTGTGTGGTACAAGTGTGAAACTGGGCTGAATCCAGCCCAGACCTGCTCAATGAAAGGTAATTTGCAAAGTCTTGTGGCCGAATCAGATGACTTCAGATGTGTTTTTAAGTGAGGGTTAAAGGAAACATTAAGCTTATGTTTCCTTGTTGCCGTCATTGCTGTTTTACCATATTAGAGTCTTAATGGTAATGTTTTCCTTTCTTTTTCACAAACAAGATGACCTTGGCAGTTAATGACCTGCTTACAGTCTTTGGCATGGCTCTGCTGGGGAGGGAGCATTCATCATATTTATTCAGTAATTTCACATTACAGGAGATGCTCGACACTGGCTGTGAGGGGGCAGTGAGTGCAGCAGTATAAAGGGACACAGCATCGAGGAGGAGGAGGGTGGCCCCTTTTCAGGAGAGGGATTCCCCCCTCAGTATGGATGCAGAAGGATCCAGACCGCAGGAAAGCGAATGCAGGAGCTGGGGGTGTGGGCTGCTGTGGGGTGGGCCTGCCTGTGGACAGCAACAGCCCAGCTGCCTGGCGCTGTGGAGGCAGGGAAGAGCAGCTGCTCCCTCCCTGCACACTTGGGTGCGTTTGCTGGACAGCTGGGAGCTGAATGGCTTTGCTTCAGCAGAGCAGAACTGGTCCCTCAGCACCTGCATAATTGGGCTGTGCAGACCCCAGCACAGCAACGGGGGCCTGATGGTGGGGAGGGCACATGAGGCATCAGCCCTGTTGCTGCCTCATCTGCCCTTCAGCTGAGAAATGTTTAAATGGGGCTGTATGCCATCGATACATATTTTAAAAGCCATAAATAAATGGTACCAGGCCTTCCTGACCCACATTGCACTTACTGGCTGGAGAAATGCTGGGTGTGTTTGGTCTCTACATACTTGGTGCTGTGCTCTGGCCCTGTGTATTGCAGCCACACTGCTGTAGTTGGAAACTCAGTGAATAAAACTAAAGCTCAAAACTCTTGGGTCTAAGTTTTTTGGAGTTGTTTCGTTTAGTTGTTTGTGGTTTTTTTTTTTTTTTTTTTTTTTTTTTTTTTTTTTGTGAGGAGACAGGGATTAAAAGTTGTCTCTTTTTTTGTTTGTTTTGTTTTTAAATCTAGATTAACCATACTGCTGCACTGGCAAGAGTAAGCTGGTGCTTTGGAAACAATTTCTGACTTGGGAGCAAATAATTTGCTTTTTAAGTTGCTCTGTTTTTTCTTTGGCTTTGCCTCTGAGAGAGGCCTGGGTGGTGAAGGGCTCTGGTTATGGGTGCAGAAGCCACTGAGGGGACAGTGGGGGGGCTGCCATCATGTGAGCAGTAATTTTATTTATGTTGGTATCCTTTCAAACTGTCACAGTAAATCTATATTTCTTGTCATTTTGTAAATGATTATATAGGATTAGGCCTTTTACCAGCATTTAAAAATTCTGCAGTCATTTTAAAGGCTCTCTCCCTTCCTGGCTCAGCCAAGCGATTCCTATTCTTGCTGGTATTCCTCGCTATTTAAATAATGCCGGGCCTGATTAGGAGGAAATGGTCTCTGGAAGGCAACCGACATTTTCAAAAGCGCTGTTCCACAAAGGAGACTTTGAACTGTGCTAAGGCTTTAAAAGTTAAATAATATTTTGAATGTTAGAGTTCTAATGTTTTCCTATTGTCATGGGAGACTTGGATCGAGTCCCAGGATTGTGGTTAACTTTGCCTCCAAGCTTAGGCCTTATTTATTACCACTGAGGAGATGAACTTAAGCTACTTCACCTCTTTTTTTTTTTTCTCTTTTTTTTTTTCTGTATTAACTCTTAAAATTGAGACATCTTTTAAATTTTATTTATTATGTTTATTTCCAAAAAGGCTATAAGTTTGGTTATTTTTTTAATGGAGGCCTGAAGAGGATGAGTGGTGTCTTGGGCATGCCAAGGACTCTGGCAGAGCTGCGGGTGCCCTGAGCACCCCATGTCCAGAGGGGTGTAGGACGTGGGGCACAGCTCTGTGGAGGGGCTCTGAGGCTCCCTGCAGCTGCTCTGGAGTGAGGGCAGTTAAAAGAGGAGGCAATTAAAAGAGGAAGATCCTGAGGGGAGAGAGCCATGACGGGCGCGGCAGCAGGGGCTGGGCATGGTCCGGCTGAGGCCGGGCACGGTGCCTGTGGGGAGCGGGCCCCATGGCTGTACTGAGGGGCAAGGGGCTTGAGCCCCTGGCTGCGAGAGACCCTGCACTCCCATCTTGCAGGGAAAGGTGGAAAGGCCCCTTCCCACCCAAACCATTGCGCTCTGGTGTGGAGCTCGGTGCGCGCGGCCCAGGGGCGTCCGATGGGATGCAGCTCAGATTTGTGGCTTTCACAAATGAGTTTATTTTCACACAGCAACCTACTGGAGCCACAGTTTAAGGTGTGGTTGTGATGGAACAAGGTTGTTTTAGGAGATAAAGTTAATACTTTAAGGACATTTATGCATTTACTAAGCCCTCAGAAAGCTGCATGAACTGTAATAATAAAATTTGCTGTGCGGGTCAAATCGTGGCCTTCATTGTTAGGCATGGCTTTTTCCTGTCGTCATTCTCCCCTGGGGATTTATTTGGCATGAGGTATAATTTATTTGGCATCACGTAATCTGTGCACAGTAGTCATGAACCCTTGCTTTGAGGATGTGGGGTTCAGGGCTGCTGTTGGTCGGTGCAGTCTCCCAGGGCCCATCTTCCATTGCTGTGTACTTCCTGCCCGTTCCCAGGAGCCTAATTATTAATATAATAATATGTAATAATGGCTTATCAGAACAGATTACGTTAGTGTGACTTGCTTTTGCCATAAGTCAGTGTACGTTAAAAGTATTTGTTGGTTTAAGTTGAAAGCTGGGTATGTTTTCTGCCGAGTAAATGTTCCTTTCCAGCTTCCAAAAGGAAAGAAATCCCTTTCTATTTAGCAACATTGAGTGTCTGCTAAAAAGCAAAAGAATGGTGGTTTTGTAGTTGCATTTTTTGGCCCAGGTGAAAAATGTAATAAGTGAAGCATAAGGCAGAGGAGAGGGAAGAACCTAACCAGATACTAGAGATTTTTTGAATATTAAGCGTTTTCCACTTAAGCAGTCTTTTTAATAATCTGAAACTTTAATAGTAGTATGACTGCCTGCATCTGCACCAGCTGTATAAGAGAGATAAAAGTCTCAGTTTAACATGATTTTTATCAGCTTACTCATGCTGGTGTTCAACCTACAGAAGTTGTCACTTCGCATGGTGAAAAACAGCTTTCTAACAACAGGAGTGGTTGTATGCAGGAATAAACAGTGTAAGTTTGGTTCTTTATCTAGGAAATCATGGGGTAACTGATGGTAGTTTAAATACTTCAGGGTTTTTGTTCCCTTCCCCCCTCCAAGGTATTCAACCTTAGTGCCTAGAGCTGTACTTCACGATTCAAGAATAAATCTGTAAATGCATGCTGAATATTTTCTGGTAGCTAATTATAAGAACTGTTTGTTCCCAAGTTAATGATTTTTGTATTAGTTTCCTACATTCAATTTGTTACATCTGTTATAAAATAATTGCAATGTTTTGGGGTTTTCTTAATGTGTGTGTTTAAATGTAAGTTGTCCCAGTAAAGTAAAAAGACTTGGTTGGGACTGTTCTCTAAACTGTCTGTGGATATTTAAACTTATGCTCATTGCACTCAGGAAGATACTTTAGAAGTTCTGCCTTCTCAAACTAATTCTGTCTTCCTGAAAGGTTTGCTTCTTTTTTTTGATACCTCAAAAGGTAATGCTAAGAAAGTGTCTGCTGCACGTGATGTCAGATACAAGTATTGGTGAAAGTTTTATACATATGTAAGTGGGTAATTTGGTAGAACTTAAAAGAAAACCAAAACAACCACTCCCCCCCCCCCCAGAAAAAAAAAAAAAAAGGCAAACCAAAAGCTAAACAATAAAACAACCAATGCACACTAAATCTGCTGCTTTGGACTTGTCTGTTCGATTTCCTGCTCAGAAGGGCTGGCCTACACTGCCCCTTCCTCCGGAGCTGCTGAGCTGTTTGTACTGAAGTGAACGAGGGCCCATTCCATTTGCCCTTGGCTTTGCAGGCTGTGATCAGTAAGGTGTTAATCACAGCCGAACTGTCCCTCTGGCAGGTGCCAGGTGGGCAGTGTGGAGCATGGCTCTGAATCTGAATTTGTGAATCTGAGCTCAGTTAAGACTGGGATCCATTTAAGGTGATCCCATCTTTAATATAGGTAATGCCTATGTCCAGATATGTTTGCTCTTTGCCTGGGCAGCAGAGCCTGGGGGAAGGATGCAGGCTGACTTTGTGTCTGTTCCTCTCAGATGAATATGTTGCATGCCCCTTAAAGAGTGGACTGCAAGAAAACAAGAAAGAAAAATTGAACAAGCATTTTGTACCACTTATTTGTGTAAGGTCTGGGTTGTGTTGCACATCTGGAAGCAGCTTGCTACTCTCTGTGCATTTGCTAGTGATTAGCTTCTTTTTCCTCTAGTGCTTCTAATTTGAGATCTTGATATGGAGTTAGGGAGGAGTTTCTATAGAAGTAGATATAGTACTTTCTTTTGTAGCAGGTTTTTTAAAGCACTAGTATTGATTCGTTTGAAGGTCTATCTCCTCTAATAACTCAAATTCATTTCTTACAAAACTCACCATCACTGAATTGCTGTTGTCAAGTTAAAAAAGGTAAATGTGAAAGGATCTCATTCTACTTCGGCAGCAGCTCTTGTTTGTTCCATCTGATGTATTTCTCTTGTCACTATGCTGCAGACCTTGTCTATCCAAGGAAATGAGTAAGCCACTGTTAATACAAGTGCTTAAAAATATTTTGTTCGTGACCTTTGGAAAAGTTGAACTTAGGAGATCAAAAATAGAGAAGGAAAACTGTATTTCTATCTTGCTAACTCCCCCCTTCCCCAGAGATACAGAACCTTGAAACTGTGACAGCATTTATGTGTTCTCTTTTAAACTTAAAAAGTGACAGGAAACATTCTCTGCTAGGTTGTAGCCAGGCTTGTAAAAAAACCAAACAAAAAGACACAGTAACTTTGGGAACTGCTGGAAACAAATGCTGTGTATTTCACAGAGATCCTTTCCTAAATGATTCTGGAAATTTCAAGTTATGTATATATTAAAAATACTTGGTCATGATTGAAAAAAGCCTCTATAAGCTTGATTTCTTGTATTGCATCTTTTTATTACCTGTGGTTATTATTTGTTTAAGTGAAGAGACCTTTCTAGGATGAAAAGGACAGACTAAAGTGGGCTATTTGCTGCAAAGAAAATCTGTTCTCTTTATGGCACCTGTGGAAACCATTTCAGTCTGTATGGAAATACCTTGAAAGTTCTCTCTGCCTGCCTGCCACAGCCCTGGGGAATTTTTTTTTTTTTGAATGGGATTTAGAAGACTTTGAGAAAACTGGTTTTTTTTGGGAGCTGATGACATCATGTATCTGTTCGTAGCTTTCTTGGGCAAATCAGTGAATATTAGTGCTGCACTGTTTATTGCCCTGTAATGTGTAAGCCCTTTTAGCTATGGACCAATAACTCATGGGTTACACAGTGGTGTCTGAGTGATTTGGAGCTCTCCTGGAGGGAGAATGGAGTGGCATGAAGCTGTGGTAACCATCTTTCGCCCCAGCATTTTGTGCATCAGCTGTGTAGCATTTTTAGTTATTGCTAAAATTTGTGGTAGGAAGCTGCCTGAAATGAAATGTGAGGAACTCTGTATAATAATAAAATCAATTGGACTGTTTCCCCAGTAATTCTGGAGACTGATGCATCATTAATGTTGGTAATACAGTAGCTGTCAGATCACAAACTTCTCAATAAATGTGCAGCTGGCAGGCTTTGATGGAAATTGGAGGCAAGCAGAGAATGAGATTTAGGGCTTTGATATATGGGGTGTCAGCCATGTGATGAAGTTTTTATCAATTTCTGTCACTTCTGTCTCTTATGTTCACTACATATGTGGTCTTCCTTGCAGTTTCTGGTGGTGACTGAAATGATAGCTGCACCTTTTTAATGTTTAGTAATAGAAATAGAGGTTAAAAGAAGAGGCAAGTTTGCTTTTAAATATGTTGTTTTGTATATGGTGGCATCACATTAGAAATGTAAGGCAGTGATTGCCTGATATACACTTGGTGATTTATTAGTCATTATAATAACTTCAGATGGAAGCTGGAAGCAGAACTAATCATCAAGGAACTTGTCTGAATGCAATAGGAAGGCAGTTGTTCAGTATCTTGATTAACTACCTGTACCAGGGAGGTATCAGGGGAACTGGATGAGTGGCTTTTCCAGTCCTTCTGACTCTTTCTTGTCATGTTTTTGTTTTAAACTGCTTAGTAAATCAGAAACTCTCTACATCTTCAGAATAACTAATTTGAAAGACTTCCTAGAACAGTTACTTGAAAAAATCAAATGGGGATGTTGCAAATTGCCATCAACCCTGATTTAGATCAGAATTACATAAACAGCTGGAAAGTGACACAAATATCTGCAACATAAAGGAAAAATAAACCAACGAGTTTGCTAAGAGTAAACATTGATAAGGACATTTGCATCTGAACACTTTGCACTTATGAGCTGTGAGGAACAAGTTTTCATTATGGGCTACACTGATTTATATGTTCACAAAGTTGGGATGTGAGTTTTTCTCTACACTCCTAAAACAAAATGAGATTCTAAGAGCACAAAACAAATCCTTGCTCATCATAAGAATAAGTTTGTGACTGCATCACATTAGCAATAGCTTTGGGTGGCTCTGGGCCAAAGTTGGCTGAGCGAGCTGAAGCAGCTTGCAAGCAGTGTAGGACCAGGGTGTGCACTTTGAGCTGCTCTTGCAGGGGAGGCCATCACTCCTTGTACAGAGTTGTTGTGATCTCAGCAAACTTTGGGGGAAACTGCTTTTCTTGTTTGGATTTTTGACATGAAAAATGTGAGTGTGCAGATGCTTTATAGATAAAACTCGAAAGCATAATGATTTGTCCCTTGTTCTGCCTCCACAGATTCTTACAGGGAGGATGTAATTGGTACTTCTATGTGAAATCCCATGGAAATTATTAGTAATGTAACTCTGCATAAAATATATTACAGGAGTTTAGTTAAAGGAAATGCCCTTTAAAAATTTGATAGGCTGATTCTCTATGGGCAGATATCAGAGGAATTTTTTTCAGCATAACCCAGTGATTTTTCAGTAATTTGCATTTTGCTAATGCCTTATCCATACTCCTATACTTGCTGCCATTTTAGCTACAATTCTGTGAGTTGTGGTCAACTAACAAAAGTTTGAGCAAAATATTTTGGCCCATTTTGCCCCCTTGGGATTTTTTGTATCGGTACAAAACCGTTTTTCATATTGAATACCTGCAGAGAAGTGTCAAGTGCAAAAGAATTGGAGCAAAATATTTTAATTCTTGTTTCTTCTGTATTTTGAAATGAGTAATAAGCAGAGTAAATAATTCTGAGAAAGTATTTCCAGGGAAAATTTTAATTCCCATTATAAGTAGTTCACTCAATGTGTCTATAATTCCTCCTAAGGTCTGCAACTTACATGTTTTCTGTTCCCATTTCTTTGGAGCCTTAGAACTGGAAGCTGTTCACAAGGCAAGCTGCAATGCTTGCAAATACATGCATGTGGCATATGTGCTGCTACTCTTTTAAACACTATTGCTGGTTCCCATGAAGTGCCTCCTCTTGTTCTCCTCATTGATAACGACCTATTTCCTTAGGTCATGATAACTGTATGCATGTATAGAGATGTCTGTGTGTATAGGATTTCTATATATGTGTATTCTATATACTATGTGTTGTTCTATATATTAGGTACTTGATTTTCTTAAAATGATGCTGTCAGAGGCTTTTTGCTATGGCATGATTTTTTTTTCCCCATGTGTGAATTTTCAGGAATTAAAGTTGAAGGGGCTTTTTGGTGTTGAATTGTTTTGGTGTTGCCAAGCTTGCCTTTTGTGGGTTAGACAGTGTTGTTTGTGTATGGATAGACAGTATTCATTTTAGTAAAAAGGCTCTGCATCTGGCTTGTAGTCTCATAGGCAGATGAAATCATGAGGAATAGCTGGTAATGTCAAGTGGAATGCATGATAAAATTATTAAATTATGTAGCATTGTCTAATCTGCTCACACAGCTTTGCCTGTTACAAGTGACAAACTAATATGCCATCAGACTTGACAGCCCTCTTAGTTTATTGTAGACACTCGACACAAACTGTCGTTCATGTGCTCTAGAAGTGATGTGTTTCAGATAACAGGAAATACATTCCTCTGGCACCTTATAAAACCCTACAGTTGGCTGAGTGTTATGTGAAAGAAAGCACTGAGTCCAGTTCATAATAACAAATTCAGCTTAGACTGAGTACATGTGCAAGTCCACTTGTTTTCCTTTTGTAGGAGTTTGTGAAACCATTCTTTTAAAGTTAGTGATTTTGTTAGCAGATGAGCAGAAAGACTTTGCACGCAGTCTGCTGCAGAGGTGTGGAGCCAGAGTATGTGAAGTTATACCTCAGCATGGCATGAAAATTTCAGTGGAGTTAAAATCTGTCAGTCAAATTTCCGGCCTGAACAATACTTCAAGTGGATTTTTTCATGGGGTTCAGGGCATGCCAGAGCAGCAAACAGGAGCTCAGGTTTCAGCCCCCTGTTGTAATGGTTATAGGTTTCAGTTTCTCACTGCATAATATGGAGGAAAATGCGCAGATGACCCCAAGCTAGTGGGGGTGTGTTGATCTTCAGGAGGGCTCTGCAGAGTGGCCTGAACAGACTGGAAGGATGGGCTGAATACAATGATGTGAGGTTTAACAAGATCAGGTGCTGAGTATTGCACTTTGACTACAGCCCCCTGCAGTGCTACAGGCTGGGGCAGAGCGGCTGGGCCATGGCCAGGAAGAAAGCACCTGGGGTTCTGATTAATGGCTGGCTGAATGTGAGCCAGCAGGGTGCCTGCTTGACCACTGGCCAATGCCATCCTGGCCTGGATCAGCCAAGTGTGGCCAGCAGGACCAGGCAGGGGATCATCCCCCTGTGCTTGGCACCAGTGAGGTCACACCTCGAGTGCTGTGTCCAGTTTGGGGCCCCTCAGTTTGGGAAGAATTCTGAGCTGCTGGAATGTGTCCAGAGAAGGGCAGCAAGGCTGCTGAGGTGTCTAGAACAAAAGCACTGTGAGGAGCAGCTGAGGGAGCTGGGGTTGTTTAGCCTGAGGGCGAGGAGATTGAGGGGAGACCTTTATCAATCTCTACACCCACCTGAAAGGAGGTTGCATCCAGCTGGGAATTGGTCTCTTCTCCCAGGCAACCACTGGCAGGAAAAGATGACACAGTTTTAAGCTGCACCAGGGGAGGTTTAGGTTGGACATGAGAAAGAATTTCTTCACAGAAAGGATGGTTAGACATTAGAATGGACTGTCTAGGGAGGTGGTGGAGTTACCATCCCTGGTGGTGTTCCAGAAAAGACTGGATGTTGTAGGCACACAGTTTGTAGTAATTGGGTAGGGCTGGGCCGAGCCTCATCCCCAATTGGCTGCAGCTGTGAGCAGCAGGTGAGCAGCATTGACAGCAATGAGCCCTGGAGTGCCCATGGTACTGACCAACCTCCAAAGGGAACAGAGGGCACACAGGTGCAGTGCATCAACATGAGGGGTATAAAAGGTTGGGCTAAATAACGAGAGAAGCAGATGCTTGCAGTCTTCTGGAGTGGAATGATGTTACTCTATGGGCAGGTGCCTGAAGCCTTCTAATGAGGTATGGTGTTACTCTGGGCAAATACCTAAAGCTTTCTGAAATTGTGTGGTGATACTCTCTGTATTGTGGCTGCCTTGACTGTGGCATATGTTGTGACAGGATGTGGCACTCAGTGCCACAGTCTGGTTCACAAGGTGGTATTCAGTTGTAGGTTGGACTTGAAGATCTCAGAGGTCTTTTCCAACCTAACTGACTCTGTGATTTTTTGAGCTAAGCATCATCCCTTTGAGGCAGGTCTAATGAGGGGTGATGTGGAACATATATCTCTGCTGCCTTGACCTGTGTTCATTTGTCTGGATTCTTCTATCCTTATTAATATACATCTGGCTTCCTTTCTGGAAATACTGAATGTGGTGCCAAGCCTTATGGTGCTTTTGGACTGATTACCATGTGCCTGATCAGCTGGCTTGCACCGGTCACATTTTGGAAAGAACCTTCTCTTGAGAGGCAAAGTGGTGTGTGACCGTGCTCACCCACTGCTACACTGAGGTAGTACCAATCAGTTGAGAACATCTTCACATCTTATAGTGTGCCCAAGTCTAATGGCTCAGACTAAATTTGAAGCTGCTTTTAAAGTAGGTGCTGTTAGTGGAAGATGAGAGTATGTAATGGGAGTATGAAATTCTGCTTCTCCTTGGGTTCAGTGCATTCACTATCACTGAGACAGCCCCAACAAATCGACCCATCATGTCGATTGGGTCAACCAAACTTGCTCCAGTAGGACATGTATTTCATCCTCTTTCCATCTGACTGTGCTGTTCTGTAGACTGCAATTGATTCAAAACCAGGTTTAAGAATAAAGAGCATCTCTGTTCTATTTTACTTGTAGTGGTCAAGTGCAGCACCTAAGAAAAGTGTCTAGAGTGAAGTTTTGAATTTATATATATTTCTTACCCTTTCTTAAGGTCAAAGGACAACTTGATGTAGAACTGTGGAAGGGGATTGTCTTCTCTAATTCTCTTTTGGGAAGAAGACTTCTCTCCCTTAAATCGACTGAGCTGCTTTATTTTCATGCTTGCTTTCTGGTGCACTTTCACAAGATCTGATATTTGAAATTTCTCCATAGTACTCTACTCATAACAAAATTTTGCCAAAAGTGCTGATCCAGATTAGCAAGAACGTGACACCGTGATCCGATACTTCACCGTGATCCATGAAGTATCGGACATGATAAAAATTAGTTTTAACACATGGAATCAGAGACTTTAAGATTCCAAACTAATTAGAGACTGAATTAGCCTTGAATTAAAACTGGTTTTTGTATCTTTTTTGAGATGGAAAGACAAAGTAATAACAAGCAAAGAGATGGAACTTTTAAAAGATCATAGAGAAGGGCTAGAATAAGATGAAGTTGCCTTTGTCTTGTTTCTCTTTGAAAATATGTCATGTAATTATTGGTCTTGAAACATAGCTTTAGTTTTCCCTATGTGTTACAGGAATGAAAAATACTGTTAAATTATCATTGTTGATGAGCAGAAGATAACACTTATTTGTCTAAATTGTTTCACTGAGCTTGCTGACACTGCACAACAATGCTGCTGTCCTCAAGCTGCTCTGTGCCACTGTACACTATATTTACAAAAAAAAAAGTGTGTAGATAGTGTATTTTTAGATGTCTTGAGGCATGCATTCAGGGTGTTTGAGTTACAGGCTTCAGAACTGGGCAAAAGTTTATTAGTTATACCTTGAATAAGAGTGCTGTGATAAGCAATGAGTAAACTTATCCTAAAACTGCTTAGAATAATTTAGTTGTTTGATTGGATTTGTTTCTTTTGGAAGAAACTTCTCACAGATTGCAGTCTTTGTGCTGGGCAGGAAGAGTAAATTGAGTATTGTTCTAGAGCCATTTGCTTTGAGGTAGATCCTCAAAATCACATCTTCAGGGGGACTGTGTTCTCTTCCAAAGTATTTGTGTGTTAAATCAGTAGTGGCAATTGGTGACTATGGATGGTAACCTCTAAAAAGAGAGGAAAGAGTGTTTCATGCTCTAAAAACTAAGTATGTAGAAGGAGCCAGAGTATATTCATGTCTGTTTTGTGTGACTGTTAATTCAGCCAGTTTTGAGTTCAATTTTAAATCTGTTTGAGCTCAAGTTCAGTCAAGCACATGTTAAGTTTGTCCTTACTCAGAAAAGTGCTTACATTGACCATATGCTTAAATATCATCAGCTGCTGAATTAAACTCTGAAAACCCTCAGGTGCTCTGCTGGCTTGCTTTTGTTGTAGCCTTTGTGCCTCCTGGCAGGAGGTGGGTATAGGAATATCTTTGATGCTATAAGAATTTTAGGAGTAGAGCAGGAATTTGCAAATACATCATGCTGTCTCATTTTGGGCTTGAGGAAACCAGTGAACTTGGTCTGTGGCTCTGCGTTCTTCATGTAGTGACATAACTGCTGGTGAAAATATCAGAGCACTGGACAATTTAATATTGAAGTTTTGAGAAGCCCTATAAAAATCTGTCCGTCCTTTCTAAAGGTATTACTTGCTATAGTTTTTCCCAAATATTTGCCTAGCTGTATTTTTGGAAGATCCAAAGGTTTACATTGTAATTGGAAGTTCTTTCTGAATTTGTTACATTTTTTAAAACATCCAGTGCTTTTTACACTGCAATTGCTTTGTTTTCCTCCGATCTGTGCAAGTTCTGTATGTTACTAATAACTTATTATTCATATTTTTAACTTGGCACAGTATTACCTTGAAGCTTAAGAGAAAAGAAGCTAGAATATTAATTTTGTTAACTTAGCCAAATATAAGATTAAGGTAGAGATAGCTAAGTGCAAACAGCTGCTCTCTATTTCAAGGGGTACTTGGTGTGTGTTTTTGTATTGATATTAAAGTTAGAAAATATGTTGATGAATATCTTGAGTAAGATTAATTTATATAACTTGTAACTTGGAAGAGGGCTTGAGATTTATGTCAAATAAATATTGACGGTTTGTAACTGAATTTGTTGTGCAGATAAATGGCATCTGACTATTATTGTTAAGCTTGTTTTAACCTTCAGAGATACGGGGGTTTTTTGAGAGAAACATACTGCAAAAGCTCTCTGGCAAAAAGTCAAGAATGGAAATCTGGTAGTCTATTTACAAATAGTACTTGCAGTGAAAAAGATGGACAGTATAGGGTGGGAGGTTTTTATTTGTTTGAGTTGGGGTTTTTGTTTTTTATTTAATATATATAATTATTTAGCTGCTCTTCCACCCAGCAAAGCATATCGGAATGAAAGCTTTATTCTTCAGCTGTCCCTTAATTTTGGGGTATACCATTGTAACAAAACACTTTCTTGGGCTCTTTATCCAGAGTCCTCTGAAATCATACAGTCATTCTGTTTGAGTTAGCTAACTTTGCTTTGGGACTCACAACCTGCTCACTGGTGCTGGAGTGCTGTACCATGAGATTCATAGATGTTTCTGTGAGAGCTTTAAAATCTTCTGAAAAGTATGCTTTAACATTTTACAGTGCTCACATAAATTTAGGCCAGGGACAAAGGCCCGTATTAAACAGTGTGCAGGGATCACACAGGTGACAAACAAGGGAGCTGATTCTGAAGCACCCTCTTTGTCCTGCAAGATCTGCTGCTCCTGTTGCCTGCCCTCCTTTGCCCTCATGCAGTTGGAGCATTTTGAGGATCTGCTTTCAGGAAAATCTAAAAAGCAGTGGAGGTTATCTGTGCCATGGCTGAATGCATCAAAATGCATTATTTACATCCAGGGGGCTCTTGCACTGTGTCTGGGAGGGCACAGAAGGGGGCAGGGGTTCTGTGCTGTGTTGTGCTGGCAGCAGTGCGAGCGAAGCTGTGAGCGGGACAAGAAGGCCTCTTGCAAGTTGCCATGGTTTAGTCTCTGCTTCTCTTCTGTGTCTCTCTTTGAAAAGGTTGAAATCTCTTCAAGAAAAGTGTAGTTGCTTGATAGGTTATGGAATACTGTGAATCAAGGCCTTTATAAAATGAGCATGTAAACTGTTTGCATTCAGTGGTAACTCACCTTTTTCAGAAAGTGTTTTTAGCTTTGACCATTAGATTAACGTTTAAGTGTCTGTGTACTCAGCTATGTCACCAGAGTTTCCTTATGTGGAAGAGAAAGCTCATTTGCACCACCAGGTACTAAACTGCTTTTAATAAAAGCATTTCTCAAGAACATGAAGGTTTTTGTCATTTGAATGCAAAATGCTTTAGACTAACAGTGAGGAGATACTAGGATTGGGGAAGCATGATAAAGGTTCCAAGCACTTATTTATTATTAGGTTTACATTTTCAAAATTAGAAATTCTAAAATAACTGTTTCCGGTTGCTAGTCCAGTTACATTTTGACTTTGGTCCTTTTTTTGTGTGTGTCCTATGGAGAAGCTGAGCTTTGTTTTTTTAGCTTTTTTGAAGTTAAGATGCTGATAGTGTTATGAGCTTGGCTTTTCTATGTCATACGTGGGGATCTTAGATTAAAAGGAGTAAACAACTGATCTACTTGTCAATTTTTTAATGTTTTCTTTTAGTGGAAGGGAAGGACTAGGAGTTGCAAGAAATAATCAATTTCCTTTATTGTAACTGACCTAATGTTTGCAGAACCTGGTTAGGAACTCTTGATTACTATAATTACATACAATAACAAAACTGAAGTCCTTTGGAGAAACCCAAGGCAATTTCCAGTGGTGTTTGTGGATGGATTAATTATTTTAATACCTTTGGAGTAATGCCTCCTAGCATTTTTTTTTTTTTCCCCTCCTTCAGCATTACAGTAAACAGCAAACTTTGTTGCAAAGGACTTAATTGGTAGTAATTTGTTGGCTAGATAGAAGCTGTCAGGAAATGGACAACACAGCTCTGTTGGATACACGTTCTGTGTGGTTTTGATTTATTTAGGCATTCTGGGCTTTCTCCCAGGGTGTTGCTGAAGTTTCAACTTCTGAAAATTTGATCAAGGACCATCTTGTGTCTGACTTCAAAATAATATTAGTAATAAAAAGGGTGGAGCAAGACCACTGTTCCTAGGGGATTGAAAACAGTTTTAGTGATGTGATCCTTCAGAGAGCTCCTGTGCTTCCTCTCTGCACAGCTGGAGTTGCAGGGAGGAGAGGTAGTGTATGGGGCCTCAAAACTGATGTGTTAATGAACAGCTGTTAGCAGCTGGGGGGCTGGGAGTTGGCATGAATTAAAAATGCTGTTGACTTTTTATTACTAGGTTATTACTTACAGGAATTTCCATTGCAAGTTCCTCTTTTTCTTGTTTCTCCATTCCAGAACCAAAACTTAACTTGCTGATAACTAATTTACTGAAAACAGTGATTTTTACAGGCTGACATTGGTGTTGTTAGAATAACTGAAAAGACCTCTTCCTTCCCTCCCCTTTTTTTTATTTCAACCATTGGAGTCAATATACTGGAATATGCATACACCCAGGATCACTGTATTCATAAATGATGGCACCTGTTACCTCTTATTAAATCAATACATTTCAGTGCTTTTCACCACTATTCGGGTTTTTGTTGTCCTATAGTCTTTGAACCTTGGATTTTGTGCTTGAAGTCCTCAAGAAATGTCCAAAACCAAAGCTAAAATACAAAAAAATAATAGCTGTGTGATAATAAAAATGCACTGATGGCAGTAGGAGGGAGGATGCCAGCTTGAAGCAGTGTGTCTTGTCAGCAATTTGAATACTCTCCTAAATAAGGTCATTTTAAGGTAGAAGTAACATGTTCTGCTAGAACTGCAGGCTGAGGACCTGTGGGAGATTTAAAAGAAAAGTTAAAGCCTAGGTATCAGCAAAATTTGTCTTGTGTGCGTTAACATAGAAACAAAATTGTTGACTTCATTAACCATAGAATTAGTGTATCGCCATAAAGCAGATTGACAATGTCGTGTCAGTCTTTGGAAGAAGAAGCTGTCTGAGTTTAGTAGTCTCCAGTTTAACCTCCCATCCATTTTAGTAATCTGCAAGTGTACTTGTTTGAACCCCCCAAGCAAAACTATATCCACATTTGCCAGAATGTTCTTGTGCCATTCAGGCAAGTCCCTACAAGTCCCTGCAACTCTGTATTTTTGGCAGAGTTTTGGTAGTAGTTCAGGTAATTGCACAGTAAACTCAAAAAGAAACTTGAATGTGTGAACCCATTTGTACCTTCAAAAAAAAAAAAAAAAAGAAGCTGCTGTAACCCAATTTTGGCACAACTCCAGTTTAACCGGTGTGGGGCAGCTTCATTCTTTCCTTCTCATGAGGTTAAACTTGTATCATCAGGGGAATGTGTTGGCATTGGAGATCAGAAGGCTTCCAGAGATTTCTTTGGCAGAGCTGCTGGTGTGAAAAGGCTCATGGCCTGTGTCTAGAGGGCAGCCAGTTTAAATGTGGGTACAGGGATTGAAACTGCTTTGTTTGCGTTCTTTCCATCATTGCTGATCTAGAAGTTATTTTATTTGGCGATCTGGGAAGATAAAGCTGATGGGAGAATGGGCTCTGTGCAGATGAGGGTCATGAAAACGCTGAGGATGTGCGTGGATGGCATTGACAAAAGGACCGAAGTGTAGACAAGTGCTGTTGCACTTGTGGAAGCAGACACAGCCTTCCCAGCACCTGTGAGTGGTGAATAAAGCTGAAGAGCTGGAGACTGGGGCTCCCTTCCGAAAAATGATTGGCAGGGCTGGAAGATAACTCATTACAGAATCAGCAGAAGACTGGGAAACATTCATTTATGCCAATTCAAATTGCTCTGTCTCTGGAGACTTGGCAGTGTGATTCACTACTATGAAATATTCAGGTTTTAATCATCATTGCCTAGTGCAAAAACTGTAACTTGGTCACTTCTAAAATGTTGAGCTTTTATTTTGCATAAACAAGTGTGAATTTATATAGCAAATGCATGTAAATAGGTACAAAGTATAGCCATATATTAAGCGTCTAAAAACATGAATGTATCTATAATGTATATACATTCAAATTTACTTGTCTGCAATCTTAAAAGGGCTGTGTAAGAAATTATTTATCTACTGGGAACAATTTGTGTATGTTTTGGTGAATGAAGAGTAAGGCACAGAACTGAGCATTGGGTGCTGGCAGATTAGCAGTGGCTCAGCACAGAGCATTTAACATCTGCTCATATATTTTTCACAGTAACTTAAATACATGTTTGAGTTGTTCTTAAAGATTTACTTAAAGTACAAAAATCCAGGTTTTGTTGGTGGGTCA
The DNA here is from genome assembly GCF_028769735.1 of Zonotrichia leucophrys gambelii. Classification (NCBI taxonomy): domain Eukaryota; kingdom Metazoa; phylum Chordata; class Aves; order Passeriformes; family Passerellidae; genus Zonotrichia; species Zonotrichia leucophrys. The sequence goes on from NC_088176.1 coordinate 23,511,871, forward strand.
GACTCTGCTGAGTCTAAAGGTGAATTTCTGGGAAAGCTGGTATTTTTGTTTCAGATCTGCCCAGCTGTTCCTCATTGCCAGACTTATTGCTGCTTATGCTATGGACTGCTTAAAGCAGTCCATAGCTACAAGACTGTAGCTCCTTTTCTTCAGCTGTTTTCTAGGAATCCCAAACCCAAGTACTTTGCCTTCTGATTCTGGCAGCTCTTACAGCTTGAAGTCATCATGCTTCCTGTTATTATCCAAGCAAGCTGTCCCCTGATAAACCCAGACAAGTCATTCTGTTCTACCAGATCATTGCATTGTCCGGTTTCTGCCCTAGTGTCCAAGTGTGTGGCACTCCTGGAAACAATGTGTTCCCAACTCCTCCCCTCCACCTATTCCCCAAGGCCTGCCTGCCGAGAGAGTAACTTACTCGCTTTGAATGTAGGTTTGGTCATTTTCATACAGCTATGCCAAGGATTACTGAGTAAGTGCAGTGGGATTTGGAGCGACCGTATAATGGAAGGGAAAACAGATTTGTGTACTTTCTGCGTTTTAAAGACAGATGAGCAAGGGCTCACAGGTTTGTTTGTTAAAACACAGCTCAAATACTGGGCCTTAACAGCTGCCAAAGGCCCTCTGGTTTGCTTGATGACATGAAGGCTTCTGTTTTAATATGCTATCAATGGAAATAGAAGTGCATGAAACATGGGCTTTAACTGAACAGAAGGGGCATTTGAAAACCTAGCAGAAATCCCTTTTGTGAGGGTTTTTTGTTTGTTTTTTTGTTTTGTTTTCCTAAGGACCCAAAGGTGCTGGGGTTTTGTTAAAGCTCTTATTAAAGTTTTGACATTAAGCTTTCCCCATGCATACTGTCATAGCTATGTAATTCATATCTCTTAATAATTCCTCCTGAAATATATGAATAATAGGAAAAAGCAAAATTTCTGATGTTATTAATGGAGAAATTGTGCATATGAAAATGGCCTGTGTTTTGCTCTAAAATGTATTGCTTTTATTCGCTGGTCCCCTGTGCTCATTTTAATAAGTGTTTCCTGCACAGCCGAAGTGCAATGTAATAAATAGAAAATATTAGACCCTAGTTGTGTATATGTATTTTTCTTCTCAGAATTTCATTGAAAAGGTGATCTTTTGTGTTTTGGCATTTAGAAGTAAGTATGGGGTATATTTGGAACCCCATGTAAAATTCAGTTTTCAGAATTGCAGTGGCTGAGGTGTCTGTGTTGGACCATAAGGACTCAGAGCCCTGCGTGCTGCAGCAGGAAGGATTCTGATTTTTCTTACAAGGCTTTAGCTTGCTGATTAGTATTGATTGCTGAAGGAATTGGCTACTTGAACTAGATGCTGAATCAAATAATCCCCTCAGTTGTTGCTTTGCAAATCCATTGTCGCGGAACAAGTTGCTGAGAAGCTTTGCATATGTGCCACAGTGTGATTGGAAATTCTCTCGCAGTCCGAGTGGTAAAAATTGCACCTTTTCTCTACTTCTTAACATCCTATTGACAAGTGATATTTGTGCATAAATTTTAGAATGATAGTTTGTAGTTATATCTAATAGAATAACAAGAAAAGGCCAGAAGTAGCTTTTCAATACATCCAAGTGATCCACAGTGAGATTGTGCCTTGTAAATCAGATAGGTAGTGTTGAAAAATTCCCCATCTCTTTCTATCTAAACATTCTCTTCTGACTCCGCTCTTGACACAGAGCATAAACAGAGGACCTGTAGCTAATGAAGCTTTTAAATTTTGTGTTCTGAACTGATGTCCAAGATGTTGGTAACAAACCCATCAGCTGTCCCTGTCCCACCTGCTCAAGGCCTTTGCAGTAGTGTGGGATGCTGCATGACGAGTACATGGGGCTGCTGGCTGGGGAAGCAGGGAGCAGGTGGTACCATTGAAAATAGCCAGGGATTTGGTGTGCAAGTTTTGGGGAAGTGCAGTGGTTCTGGTCTGTGTTACCTGAAACTGATAGAATATAAACTGCAGCTGATATTTCTTAGACACCACTGCTGACATGTGAAAGGGATCGAACAAATGGGAGCTGCAGGATCAGCCACGTTCACCTTGGTTTTGCTAACTGGTTTGGACAAAGCCCAGGGAAGTCAAGTGATTCCTACTATGGTGCTCTTTGCAGACTTGGAGCCTCTGGCTGAAAGACAGTTGGTTACCTGTTGGTTGTTTTGGGGTCTGGCTGCTCTGCCAGTTACTTCTTTCCCCAATCCTGAATATCCTCTCTTGTCTACTGCATTTTTGTTATTGTTCACAGAAGACATTCAGCTGAAGCCTTCTTACAGGAATTCTAGTTCCACATTTCCCATTGGCTATAACTGCAATTATTATGAAAATACTTGCTTTAGTTGATAACTTCAGGTAACCAGTTAACGTCTTGCTCAACTTACTTCTATTCTGTTTGAAAATGTTTCAGTTTATTTGATGAGAGGAGGAAATAATTCACATGAGAAGTATGAGCTATGGAAAAGCCTCTGGTCTTGGAGCATGAGTAATATATAGTATTAAGTCATGAATTGTATCATACTGTATCAGGCATTCATATACTGCAGCTATATTTTTGTTTTAGGAGCATCAGAATTGTCAGTAATAAGAGTTTCATTCAGGAGATTATCCACGTAAAGAGTCCCTTGGAGACAGTTGTTTTGCCCCTCTGCTTTGGTTGCTGATTAAATTCCTGAGGCTGAATTTCTTGTAATGAGAAATTAGCTCTTGGATGAATTTCCAGAGGAAAAATATTGAGTAAGGGCTATCTGAGCTTCAGGACAAGGAAATGTGCTAGAGGTGGAAAATACAGCCTGCTATATATGCACACCCAGATCATGGTTCACTGATTTATTTTTTTTCCTCCTCTGGGAGACTAATACTAGGTCTTGTTCATTGACCACTGATAGCAGAGGTCTGTGACAAAGGAGAGAGACATCAGAACTTGTGAACAGAATAAGGGAATTAATTTATTAAGAGGTAAAGAAAGTAGGAGAAGTAGTTTAAATGTAGGTTATTGTTACAAAATGATAGGATGTATTAATGTAATAAATACCTGAAAATGTGTGTAGTGTACATTATAATAATAATGATGTTCTTAGCATGGTCTTGAACAGGAAACATGGAAAAAGTTTCAACTAGCAGAGAAATGTCTTCCATATTTGAGATCTCTGAACTTTTGGGTTCATTATCTGAACCTTGGGGTCATTAGCAAATCTCTTGAAAATTATTCACATTACTTTCCTGGCAAGGGTGGCAAGTTGGTACCCTCCATTAATGCTCTGTTGCCTTCTTCATGCCCACCATGTGCTGGTTCAGGGAAGAGTAGATGACCAGGCACCTGAAGCAGAACTGGTTGTCTTGATGATTTTGCAAGCCTGGAGCTAAAGCATTTGTTTTAAGGAGCTTTTCTGTCCTGCATATGCAATGCATGGAAAGCATGGTGCCACTGCACAGGTCTTTACTAGCAGTGATATGGTTGCCAAATGATCTCTGCATATTGATAGTGAATTTTCTCTGTTATGTGTGTAACTTTCCCTGGGGTGGTGTGAAACTAGATCACCAAAATGATTTATGAAATGGAAACCTGTTTGAAGGCTCATATTAGTGGTAGTTTGACAGTTGTTTGGCTTTGTTATTTTAAATGGCTTTTATCACGGAATCAGTTTATTAAAACAAAGAGGGGCAGGTAGTGAGTATGCACAGAGACTGCTGTACTGAACCCAACTGTCCAACAGAAAGGCCCTGCTTCTGAAACTATTGCAACTCAAGTAGTTAAGCCTTGAGTGTGAATCTGTGATGGTTCAGTTAAACATGCAGTTCTGTACTAAAGGTGCATCTCTCTCCGCTGATAACGTATTCCTTACAAATAGGAAGGAGATTTTGAACAGCTTTAACTACTGATTCAGAGTTGCTCTTCATTAGACTTAGCTGCAGTTGCAATCAGACTTCTGTTTGGGGATTTGAGTTTGTTTTGTAGCATTTGCTTATGCTGTCATATACAAGCCTCACATTGGTTAGGAAGGGGAAATGCTAGGGAATTAATTCTGTGCTTCCACCACTTCTCTTAGCTAGAGATCCAGATTGTGGCTTCAAAATAAAAATTCCAGATACTTCATAGGAAGACTAATGTGCTTTACAGGCCAGACAAAATTAAATAGCACTGGTAGCTGCTTGAGATGAACATTCTCAGTGGGGTGTAGGGAGGAGATAGGAACTTGAGTGGCCTAAAAAAATTATTTCTTTAAAAAAAATAATTAAAAAAAAAAAAAGAAGCATGCATTACAAGCAGTGAATACTTTCACATGCACACAAACACCCACCTAAACCAGACCTTTTCCTTGCCTCACCTCAGAGGCTGTGGCAGTGGGCAGGGGCAGCAGCCCTGGCAAAGCTGGGGGCTCAGGCTGTGCTTCCCTCAGCTGCAGCAGCAGCTTCAGGCAGGCAGCTGTGGAGCTGCCCAAGCACTTCCTGCCAGTGATTTCCATTGTCCTTATCTTGGCAGGTAGCACAGTGGAACACTGCTCATGGCCTGAAGGAGAAGTGGGCGTCTCTCTGAGCTTGGTACTGGTTCCTGGACCAGTGTGAAGGCTGCTTGTGGTTGTGTGCTGCATTAATAATACTAATGGGCTATTACTCTAACAGTTTTGTGTATAGATAAGGATTAATATTATATTGAAATTTATTGTGAATTACTTAGTTTGTTGATATATGATGAAATCAATTCAGTGGTGTAATAGCTTTCATAGTATTACTTTAAATACTGTACTGCCTTTCCTGGGACTCAGTGTAATGAGATGTGTGTCTTAATTGACTGGTTTTTTTTAACATGTTGTAGATTTGCACTAATGATGGTTGGAAGTGAATATTTTTGTATTTTATAACATAGTTGCCTGTAAACAATCAGGCTAGAAAATGTTTTCCAGTGACTGCAGCTTTTCCTGGCTGCTTTTGTATCAACACTTGGCATTATCTAGTTGCTCAACTCAGAGCATTCTTGAATCGTTTTCAGGAAAAAATACTAACCTCCGTAGGACTTAGATTTTGGTAACAGACAATGATTTTTTTTTTGTACTTTTTCCTAATCTCTAACATCCTTTTTTTTTCCCTCTGTGGACAGAAATGGTTTTTTGAAGAGACTGAAGCCATTGTTGGGAGTGGAACACTTGGATTATGACAAGTTTTTCCTGCTAGTAGTTTCTAAGTGGGATCTGGGTGTGGGCTCGCATTTCTCCAGCAGTCCTCAGCATTGTGTTTAGCTTTTGGATGTGTCTGCACTTTGCTTCAGAGCTATTATTACAGCTCATTTAAACAGACACAAGGTAGTTTAAAACAAATTAATTTGGGTTCCAGTAGCAGGCCTGCTGCAGGGCTAAGGTTTCACTGTCTGAATATCCAGCCAGAGCTGGGGATTGTGTGTTTTGCATTGATGTTTTTATGGCTATGGCCCACCTACAGTTGCTGCTGTAGCAGTACGTCAGGTGGGTCCTTGCATGCTGCAATCATACCTGACTTGTTGCTGTGGATTGTGTTCTGTCTTTGTTACATTGTAAAGTGGTGAATTTCAATAAATTGCCAGGGATGAAAGGTAAGAGAGCATCTCTTGTACGACAAGTTTTCATTCCATGCATAAAATGGACAAAAAATGGGATGTTGATGAAGATGATCTCTTCACTGATAGTCGGCCTGTTGCAGCCAGGCAAGGTGCCTCCAACTGGCATCTATCTCCAGATTCCCCATGTTGACATGAGTCATTCAGACCTGCTGAAAGCATTAGGTCTAGTTATAACTTGCCCCAGTGAAGGTTCATATTAGCTTCAAGAGACTATCCGAGTCTCTGCCATTTTTCTGAGCTCAGGCTGTCAGTGTGACAAGTTGGGATTTTCTGTACATCATCAGTCTTAGTGGCTCACGAGCTGGTGAGCAGCTTGGGCTGAAATCTTCATCTCACTCAAGTTTCTGGATGCTTTGCTATTCACCTCAATGCTCCTTGTTTTCCCCATACACCATTGAATTAACATGTATTTCAAATAGGGATCAAATTTGTAAACACTGTCGGGTTGGCTGTATCTGCTGCCAGGTGTTGGAGGTGATTGATGACGTTGTTACTGGCCCTTGCAGCAGAAGTGGATGGGCTTTGGTGCCTCAAATTGCTGCTCCCTGGTATTGCTACCTGTTTACTGCAAAAGACAGAAGCCTCCTTTCAACCATTCTGCTTCATGTTTTAGCCTCTCTCCTGCTGCCAAGAATATTTTTACATCAAGAGAAAATGAATTCATGCCTTCAGGATTTGTACTCTTTGCTCTGTGCTATATGGTAGCAACCCAGTGAGATGTGCAAGTGGAAACTGCATAAATGATTGATAAAAGCTGAGAGCTGTTTAAATTTTTTTTCCTGTTTAATGACTATCAATAATTTAATGCATTTACTGTATGTTTTTAAGAAATAACACCCATATTACAGGCTTGGGTTTAACAGGCTAAATGATTGAAACTTCAAAAAATACCCATTTCCAGCATGAAGTGTATCTTCTTTTTAATTAAGAATAAGATGGAAAAACACTAAATCAGGCTTGTAAGACAGAGGTAGTTGCTGCAAAATAATGTTTTTATACCCCCCTTATCCTTGGGGCTATTGCTAGGTCAGCACTAGCCCACTGACAGCAGCACACAGGTTACCACCTGGCAGCAGGGAGCAGCAGTGATTGCCACCCCAGCAGGACGCTGCTTTCCAGATGTGCCCAAGCACCTGTCTCTGCTGTCCCTTATGTCCTGGCTCCTGGGCCCCACTCCACCAGTTATTTTAGCTGGTTTGTCAGCATTCTGTCACCCAGGGGAAGGTTGAGGGACAAGGCTTTTAGACAAAGATATTGCTTCCTTCTAGATCTAGCTTAAAAGGGAGAAATAAATGCTTGGCAAAATTATTCCCACACTGTTTCTTTGGAAGAGACTAAATTTTTCAAGTGACTAGTATCTCTCATTATGCTTCAGTGCACTGAGTTTGGTCCTCGAGACTTTGCATACAAAATGTGAGGTATAAATCTTACTTGTGCTTGGTAGGTACCTTTTCAGGTGATTAAGAGAAAATAAAATATTTTTTTTCCATCTTGGTGGGGTCATTGCAGTTAGACTGGAAGGTAAATGTCGTACAGAGGTTGGTATGCTTTAATAGGCATGTTACTTAAATGCATCCATGTGAATAGTGCTTCAGAAAGCACAGATTTTTTGCATGGACAAATGTCATTTTGGGAAGAGCTTTTCAGGATCCAAGGAAAGCAGGTGGGAAAATACAGATAGCTGTAACATTAAAGCCGTAGGGAACCATTGTGTGAACACCTCAATTCAAAGATATAGAAATGAAGTTAGGCATTTGAATTAAAGTTTGTTCAAATTAATAAAAATTACACTGCTTGTTTAAGAAATATATTTCATGTAAGTAAAGTCTAATCTTTTACTTAGACATCTGTTGGTGGTGGATCCCATGAGCTCACTAAGGCAAATGAAAGGACAATTTATTTAGGAGACCTGTGTTTTCATTGTCTCTTACCATGCTTTTATGCCTTGTCTGTGCTTCTGCAACAATGTTTTGGTTACTTTTTCTTGGCTTTTTGTAATAGATGCAATGATAATAGATTGAGAAGAGCTTTGAGTAGAGCTTCCTGTCTTTGTGCAGATACAGTTCTGGGAAAATAGTATTTATGTTTGAAGAAGCTTCTTCTTTTCACAAATGTATCCAGTACAGGTGTTTGTGGTGGAAGGCTTACCCTGGTGTATGTGTGTGACATGTGCACACACACATATGCATGAATAATAGGGATATGCTTTTAATTCATACTAAAATAAATGAGAACTTGCTAATTTCCAGCTTGTTCTCTTGTTGCTGTAGGTAAACATTATATTGTCTTTTCATGAAATGAAACATGTGAGTTCTATTTAATCTGATTCAGTGCCAGCTGTAGATAGTAGAAAATAGCTTGGAGAAAGAACCTGATTCAGAAGCAGGAGAGGTTCCTGACTTCATAACCCAAGGCTGAGAGGTTTTGTTCAGTTTCATCATGCTATTTTAGAGTAGGTATTTTAATCTTCTTTTTTCTGAGCTTGCATGTTTGTTTTTTTCACTAAGAAATGGAGACTGCTACTTCCCTCGATAGGTGTTAAGGAAATAGTTGTTTTATTACCTCTCCTAGAGCAAAAGGTTAAAAATCAACAGAAAAAGAAAGAAAAGAACTTTTTGCTGATACAAACTTGACCGATATTGGTACGCTCTGAGTGTACTTAAAATTCACCTGAAGAAGAGTAGCTGTTAAATGTAGATTGGAGAACCTTGAGAACACTTCTTGATTTTCTCTGTAAATTTGAAGAGGTGTTGGAGGGTTCTGTTGCATACAGCAGTTCTCTGATCTAATTTCTCAGTGTAATGCAATTAGTAGCCATCATGGAGCTAGAAAATGCAATAAACCAGAAAACCATCCAGGTTGGTTGTGTACCCTGGGAGCAGGAATTGCTCTAAGAGCTGATGGGGGCTCCTTGTAGGGGTCAGACAGGATAAGGTCAACAAGCTCTTCACCAGTCATCTTGTGCAGATTGGAAGTGAGGGGCATTACTTTGCCAAAATTTTATTTTCTGAATGTATAAATTGTCCGGATCACTAAAGACCTAGAACCTGCAAATGTCCTACAGGATTTATGCATTTTCCATAGGAAGTGGGCTGCATTTGGGTAATGCCTGGAAAAAACACCACCTTTGTTGTGCAGCACTAAGAAGAAATCTGGTATCATCATTTAGAAAAGATTAGTCAAAACTGCCTTCTGGTATCCCTGCTCCAGCTCAGGTACTGTCCAGAATGGGCACACATCGTGTGAGATATAATGAGAACCCAGACCTAGCTGGAATCATTGAGGATTATTTTTATTAAGCTTGATGTAGGAAAGCAGCTCTGCTAAATTCATTGCAGGAGTTGACTCACACACCATCTTGAGGGTGTTTGACTCAACATATGCCTAGTCATTTATCTAATGTTGATGTCAGCGATTTGTTGGGTTTTGATACAGTGTTTCCCAGTTTTCTGTTTGTTTCCTTCCTGCAGTGGCTGTATAGCCAAAACATTTTGACATTTTTTTCATACGAATTATCTCTGGCCCTGCCAGAAATTTAGTCAAGTCTCTTGGTTTTGTAAATCATTTTGTGAGGTTTCTCCACTTAGGATTTGACTTTCAGCTAATGCGTTATTTCACTTTACATTTTTTTCTTGCCTGACGATTTGAGAACAGACCAATCTCACTTTCTTTGGAGCAAGTCAAACCTATGTCTTTAAATGGTACTTGAGACAGATTTCTGTCTGCCTGAGAATGTTGTTTAAAAACTTTGGTTTTTTGCACTAAGACTTCCTTTTTGCCACCTCTTGATTTTATGTTCAATTTGAAAATATGCTTTCTTCAAATCTTCTATGTCTACTCTAAATTATTCCTCTTACTGGTAATAGAATGCAAGTGCAAAATTTTTAAGCGCTTAAAATAAAATCAGTACTTGAATTCTTAACAGACTTTACTGGAAATCTGGGGAGGGCAAGGGGTAGGGTTCTTAGCAGGGAGAAAAATACTGTCGAAAGCATTCTTTTGATTTGATAATGAAAAAGAAAAGCAAATGATTCATTTGATATAGGGATACAAAAATAATGTATGTTTGAGGGGGTGATACAATTTCTTTTTTTTCTTGCATTTTGCAACCTGATCTGTGCTGAGCTGCTCAGTAAGTATTGATTTGCACATAGCCTCGGGATGTACACGTGTCAGGAGCAATTCACTAAGGGTCATTTCTTCTCCCATCCCCACAGTTAGGGCTGGAGCACTGTTTCCTTTAAAAAAAAAAAAAAAACCAAACTAAAAACCCCCCAAAAAAACCTGATTTGAGCTCTCCAGGTTTCGGCTTAAGTTGCTTTGCATCAATTAGTACAAGTTGGTGAAAGCTGACAGAAAGCAGAAATGCAACTGATGAGGGGTAAGACATTGAGAAAGTGAAATTAAACACTGTGGGAAGGTTTGCCTTTAGGCAGAGGGTTGAGGAGGCAGGTTTTTGAGTAGCTACATTTTTGTGTCAGGATCCATTCTTTCACATTGTCAAATTATTGCTGCGCCTATTTATGGGTGCCCATAACAAGGCAGAAGAGGTTTTGAATCACTGAGCTTGTTCTTTCTCTCTTTAGTGCACATTTTCTGTGTGTTGTCTTCTGTGATCTTTATTTAGTTTTTCATTGTTTATTTACACTGCCACTTCATGAATTCTTTAAATCATTGCCTATCTAGAGGGGAATCTGGACAGAATTACTCTTGCAGCTTTAAGTCTTGCTGACAGGAGGAGAGAAAAAGAGAGCTTTTGTCCCCTAGAGAAATGCAGGAACTGTGGCCATTTAGAATTGGACAGACGTGGTGGCTTTGAGGGAGATGCTGTGATAGAAGTGCTGCCTTTTATGTTGTATCCTATCTGTTGGGGCTCCTTAATTCAAATGTTTTCCATGAGACTAGGATCTGTATGTAATTGTTTTTTTGGTGGCAGAAATGTGTGTGGTAATGTAAGGTAGCATAGACTTTTTTCCTTATTTTGAGAACTTGTTCAGATTTTCCATAAGAGAGAAAAGGGTAGAGTTTTTCTGTAGTAATATAAGCCAACAAAGTGTGATGGAGAACAGACTGGATTTGTTTCCCTTTGCTCATTCCCTGTGGAAAACCTTGATTGCCATTTCCTCAAAGATGTTAATGTCTTGCATTCATGCTTTAAAATAATTTTCCACTTGATTTTCCTGCCTTTCATCAGAGGCAGGTACTGGAGGTAGGGAGGGGCCCATTAAATCTCTGCATCTCTAAGCTTCTTTAAAGTCATGTTAGGAGTAGGGCAGAGAGAGGGAGATGGTCTGAGGTGAGGAACTGTGGTTTTATGGGAGTGAAGCTCAATTTCAAAGTGGTACCTTTAGTCAAAAGGGTTTTTAGATCCTTTTCCCTTCATTCTGTTTTAGAAAAACCAAACACAAATGCTTACTCTTGCTGCTATTGAAAGATTTTATATAGTTGGAATAGATTGTCTTGAGAAAAAGAGAAGTTGTCTTAAAAAGAAACAGAACTTATGATTAATTGCAAATACCTCATAATTGTAGGTATGATCCTCTCAGAGCAGAGTACATAAGCACTTGAATGTTGGTATATACCTGTATGTTCAGTATGCATGTTGGAATTTGCCTTTTGCCAACTATTTTGATAGTAAATGTGGCTCATTTGAATTTTTACAGAAGTGGGTGTGAGCTTGGCTGAAGCTTGTTTACTTAATAGAATAAGTCCTCCAGAATGTTTTTGAATTGGACTTTAACCCATTCTAGTATGGGGCTTTTTCCCATTCTGACAGGAATCGCTTTGCTTTTCTTAGTAGTGGTTGACATTCATAGTCCCTGTTTTGGTAAGGTGACAATGGAGAAAATACAGGACACCCTAAACTGGTATTTTGGAAGTGCAGAAGTAGTGGCACAGTAGCTCTGTCAAGCAAGAGCTGTAATCAGTAGCCTCTTTGAAAATCATGGAAGCTAATGCTTATTTCCTTTTTTCTACTTTTTTTCTTCTCCCCTCAGGAAATACTGTTGTGCTGAGGAAGAAAACAGCTCTCTCCTCCCCCTTTTTTTTTCCCCACTCTCCCCTCCTTTCTTCTTGCCTGATTCAGAAGCTCCAGGAATGTGCTAATTGGCGGTGGCCTCTTCAGAAAGGTAAGGGGTAATTGTTATCTGCTTTTCAAGGTGTCTTGCCTGCTCTGCTCCTTCTGGAAGGACAGGTGATGGCAGAAGAAGTTTGTCTTCATGGAGTTTAGCCAAACTTCTGGTTCATGTGGGTTGCCCTTCTAGCGCTGGAATGCAAACAGGAGCTTTGTGCACTTCTTGCTCTACTACTAAGTGTAGGATACTGTCCCTTGAGAAAATCTAGAAGATGAGATATATTTTAAATACTTGTAGAGGAAAAAAAGTAAAACTGTTGTATTGCAGACTGATTAACTAAATCTTTGCCTGAATATCAGCTTGGATGGAAAGACAGAGTTAGGTCTGGAGAAGGCAAGTTGAAGAATCTCAAAGCTTCTTTTGTTATTATCACAAATGTACTTCTGATTGGACAAATACAGATTGGTTTAGTTGTTGTTCTGGTTAGTTTTTTAAACTTGATGTCTTCTCTGGTGTCTGTCATGGTTTTGTGGCTGGTTGTAGCCCTGACAGATAAGACAGGAACTATCTGGAAGCCCAACTCTAGTTCTGAATGGTGAAACACATGGCAAGTCTTTCACTATCTGGACTTCTTTCAGTTTTGGACAGAAGTGCAAAATGTGTTGTGTGAGAGGAATTGAATTTTGTAGTTATGTGGTGATCGGAAAATCCATGTCCATCTTTTTACTGCAAGGCATTCAGTTTGTGTTGGGGATATATCAAGTCCAAAAAATTAGTGCTGATTCATAGAGCATTGTGAGCTGCAGGAGTAGACTCAAGTTTGTTGCTAGACAAATTGCATATGTATTTTAATATTAAAGATTTGTATATGCTTAGGAGCTGTAGTGCTTTGAGATGTCATTTCCTCTTCCATCTTTGTGATAGATGTTAATGCTCTTTGTAGTGGAGGAAATATCTTCTGTCTAGACCTCAGCCACTCTGGTTAGAATTGACATCTCAACTTAATCCAGCACTGAGAAGGGATTTATGCTAACTTGCTAGGCTGTGAATTGGAGAGGCCAGTGCATGATAGAAGTTTTCCTGCTGGATTGCTTGATGGTGCTAACATTTGTGAAGGGTTTTGAAAGACAGTGTGATGCAATAGTGTCTTAAATTGCCCCAGCAAGATTTGTCAGAGTTCATTTGTCAGACCCTCACGCTGACTAAGTACACTAACGTATCAAGGATAAGCTCCAGACAGGTAATGTGCCTTGGGATGTTCTTTTTCTTATTCTCCATCTCATTCTTGCTGCTGCAGAGGCAAGCTAAGTCTTTATTGAACAGCCACTACCAGCTGTCTGGCTACTTTCTGCAATAAAGCTAATGATCTAATGGGCAAGTGTTTCTTGGGGACCTTCAGCTGAAGCAGAGACAAGGAGAAACATACAGACCAGCTAAAGGGTTCTCAAGGAGTTTGCAATTTCCCCAGGGCTCCTTCTATGTAATTACCTGTCTCTCTCTTTGTCTCCTATCTTTTAATGCAGCAGGAGTGTCAGACTCAAGGCTGCTAATCTTCGTTACTATGGAAAAGCTGGTTACACTCCTCTTCGTGTACTTCAGAAATGGCAATCGTTGGTCCCCAGCTGGTTCCCTGAATCTAACTTAGAAATGGATGATAGCTTTCCTCCTTGGTGCCAGACTAAAGAATGCAGCTGCCTGTTGCAGGCAGGCATTGCCTTTACCACTGATGCTGTGGCATGCTGAGAGGAACCTGCAGGAGCTGCCTTGTGGCTTCTGAACGTGTTTTCTCCCAAACAAGCAAAGGCTCTAAAATTCCTTTGAAACACAAAATTTTGGGGCACACTGAGATGTGGGAGGCTTGGCTGAGCTGCACGTGTGGAGGAAGGATTCTATAAGGATTCATAGCTCCAGCTGAGTTTTTGTACTGTTTCTGAATGCCTTCAAACTCCCTGGGCTGGGGGCTGAGGGAAGCTTTAGATCTCTCTTGCAGGATTGTGAGCATCGCTTCTTGTTATCGTCTCCCTCCCAACATATGCCACTGCTCAGTTCAGTAGGATCAGCTGAGGGGCTGTGCACAGCTATTTCTCTCTGGCTGGATACATCTGTTTGTCCCTCTTGCACAGCCCTGGAAATTTGGAGGGGAATCCCTGCCTGCTGCTCCCCTCCTCCTTTTCCTGTACATGCTTCCTGAGTTGCAACATGTCAGACAGATCATTGCTCTGAAGCTGTGGCTTGGGAAGGGCTCCAGCACAAAGGCCTTGTCTCTGTGTGCTCCTTTTCATCCTAGTGAGGAGAGGGAAACAGTCCTGTGTTGGACAGGGTCCCTTTCTAGCTGCTGCAGGCTTGCACGCCCAGGAAGTGTGTGGTGCTGAGCCCCTTTATGGTACCTTTGTAAAACATGCTTTAACTGTCTGCAAATGTACGGTATTTAAGCAGCAGAGTCTGTATTATCAAATGCAGTCATGCAGACTGTAGTCCTCGGGTGAAAAGCTCTGGGGGGAGAGGCTGGATGTGACAGTGAAATTTGAGAACCAAAGCAAGAGGAAATTCTTGCCCATGTGTTGGACTAGAGCAGGTTCAGTAGAGGTGGAGGATGGGGAACAAATACTCCTCCTCAGTTTGGAAATGTTGAAGGAGGCAATCAGAAAGGAGAGGGAGAGGCAGGGCAAGGAAAAGGCAACAGAAGATCAGGCTGTCCAGTGGGCCACAGTTTGCTGTGTTTTGTTTTTTGCCTTCAATGCTGTGCTTTTCTCTGCCCGTTCTTCTTAACTAAATTTGGGCAAAGATAATTTTCAAGTTTCTTGTTTGTTAAAAGAGGAATCCTACCTCCATTCAGGTTTTTTCAGATGTTTTGTATCAGTGCATATGGAATGACTATTTCACACTGATTTTTTTTTTTTTTGAGAACTTTTATTTCCCTCATCATTTCCCAATTTTCTGTTTTTATTTGTATCAACCTGGGCCATCTCCAAAGGAAAGGTGATACTGCTACTAACTAACATTTTGGGTGGGTGACACTGCATGTTAAACACCATTTCTGTAATAACTTAGCTGTCAGTTGGAAGTTTGCCCTAATTGTATTTTTCTTTTCATTTATAAATCAAGTTCACGGTTCTTGGGCTTTTGTAGAGCATTTCAATACTGTGTTTGTTTCAGGTCGTAGATTTTTTTCTCTCTCAAATCCTTTGAGATCTGAGGTTAGTATTTCTCATTCAATAACTGTATTCAGTAAAATGATGTGCCTGTCAAAGCTGTATTGCACCTTAGGAGAGGATGACAGGTTCTTCCAGAGTTCTCAATTTGCAAACCCTTAACCATGTCCCACTTTAAATCAGGACTTTGCCACTGCTTAAGGTCTTTAAGTACTTCATTAACTTCACAATAAGCCTGCCCTCTCTTGCTTTTTATGACAACCTTTGATTTTTTTCGGAGTTTCATTTCATAAACGTCACAGGTATTAATTCTTTACTCTGATATGGAGAAGACTTAAATCTCAAGCTTTAGTGAAGAAGGAAAAATAACTTCAATCATGAGTTGATATTTCAAAATCACGTTTTCCAGGGGTTTTTGTTTTTTCACCTCTGTTTGGCATACACGTGGGTTTATGTGGTGCTGCCTAGGGTATTGTGAGGGCTGGGTACTACTTGCAGCCCAGGCTGTGGTAGCAGAAATCATTCATCCTGTCTCATCCCTTTTTGGCTTAGCCCACGGGAAGACTCCTGTTCAGTTAGCCCAGTCATTACAGTAGAGAGCTGCACTAATATCTTGCCAGCTGCAGGACAGAACATATTTCATCTTGGAAGCTTTGCCATGAATACATTTTGTCTAGAAAATTCTGTGCAGATTTGAACTGCCAGGCAAAGTTATACTGCAAAGTGCTTTGTAAAATGTGTCCTAAAACATCTTTATCTGGTGCTGATGGCCTTAAAAGCCAGATGAAGTGCATCAGTGACTCATGGTCAGTTACTGCCCTGCTGTGTGATGTAAACCAGAGCTTACTTTGGTGCCTTCTTGCATACAGCCTTTCAGGCTGGATGGTGAATTTCAAGCTTGTGCTTGTAGTCTGCAGTTCATACCCTAACCAAGCTCTTCTCTTGAAAGAGATCTCTTAAATTGCTTGTAACATAAATGAAAGTTTCCAGTCACTTCCTTACTATTTAAGTTACTATTCTTGATTAAACAGATTAGATCTAAATGGTAGAATGACCCAGGAAATTTTATTTCCCCTTCTCCTCACCTTCTTTCCTTCCATTCCTCTATCAAAATACAGATTTGTTGCAGTTTGAAGCCTTATGATTTTTCAGTCTTCTGGTGGGCATTGTTGTGCAAGAGTGGAAGCTTAACATTTTAAAGAAGGAAAAGGGAAGGTGTGTGGCTTTGGGTTTTCTTTATTTTTTAAAGTTTCCCAAATACATTTGGGTATTTCTAACAGTTATAATAAAATCAGTTGATTACAAAGTAGGTTAGGTATATGAAGCAAAGCACTGTTTTCCAGCAAAATGAGCAGCTAGGATGTATTTCAGTCTTCAGTTGCTTGGCTAAATAATGGTGACATACGTTTTTTGCTGCTAGAAGTTGAGATTTTGGCGGTCATATGCAACTGTGAAATCTGTAGGCATATACTGTAGCAGAAGCTGTCTTTATGCATATACAGCACATGGTATTTGGCTTGGGAGAAAGTTCTTCGCTCTCTAAGAAAGTCAGGTTTTTGATGGAACTGACTGCTGTTTGTGCTTCATAGTTAAAATTTTTATTCTGGAAGGACAAATAAGTTGTATGTACTAAAGATATTGTTGTTTTGCCCGTGTTCCCAGCAACACAATCTATTTCCCTGTCTCTTTCTTTTTTCCAAGTGTTTCTTTCCAAGCTTGTGATCATAATTACAGTGAGAAGTAGATGACATACATCTGTATATTCCAGCAGGAAAACTGAGCCTTGGAAGAATTTTGGACTGTGGGACATTTCCATACTCACCTCTGTCTTAAAAGTGTTTTGGTATTCCCAAAGGCCTCTGGAAATGTCAATCTGATAAGACACTGGGTGTGGGGAGGATAGAGAGTAAAAGGAAAAGGATGGAAGAAATATGTGAGTGGTGGTTCACCAGTGTCACATTAATAGAATCCTCGAATCAAGTGCTCATTCATTTTAACTAGAGGCTAATTAATCAGAGTGAGTAGATAAAATGATAAGCTGCTTTTAATGAAGTGAAGCAGCTTTATTAGCAGTAAGCAAAACGCAAAATATTTGGTCTCTGGCACATGTGGTTTTCATGGGGGCTGTGGTTTGCCACCAGCTCTGGATTGTGCTAGCCTTTTTCTTGCTGCACTCTGCCGGCTCTGCTGTCTGTGTGTTTCAGCATGTGGCCAATTCAGAATTCAGGAAATAGAGTCTAATCAGAAGCAGGTGTAATATTTTAAAACCAGAAGGAATGTTCCTCACAGATCTTTTTCTGTGCCAGATTAGCATTTGCCAATTTTCAAACTTCGGATGCTGTTATTTTTCTTTGGAGATAGCAGGCTTTATGCTTCCAAGCAGACAAACAAAAAGCTGTGTGGATTTACCAGAGTGCCGCTGTTTGAAAGGCAGCAATATGATCCTGCTTGCTAACTGCTAACATAGCCTGAAACCAATGAGTAATTATCCACCCATTTGCAACTTAAGAACAGAAATGTACCAGGCTGGTGCTGCTTGTGTGAATGGTTAAGTAGAGGGCCAAAGCCAGCGTGCCACTGTTAAACTGGAGCAGGCTTGCATGCTCCTGTTTCAGATGGCTTTCTGCAGTGCATCTGTGCCATTGTGCTGTTCCCCGGCGTCCCTCTGGAAAAGCTGTAGAAGCCATTCGATGGACTATGATGTGCACGGCTATAATAGGAAATACATAAATGAGTCACAGATTAAGATAATGACGTAATTTACATTGGACTGAATTACATTAAGTGCCCACTTTTAGGCTCGAAATGAACTTTACTTAAGGCTATGTGTATCTTTGTTGAAATAAGCTAAAATTAACAAATTATTCATTAAAGTCACCTCGAAGTAAACTTAGAAACTACCAGTTCGGTAAGGTTCCGGTAGTTATGTGAACTGGAGAAGCTGAGCTGGTAGGTGAATGTGATTTGCGAATAGGATGCTGGCAAGGAAATTGTCTTCCCCCCACCAGCCTTTCCTTAAAAGACTGCTTCTCAGCGCCATTCAAGTGTAAATCCTTGTGCAACAAAGGGGAGGCTGGCAGCTCCACCGGTTCAGCAGTATAAGCGATCTCTCATGCTTCAGTTGAAAGGTTGAATCCCTGAAACGAGAATGCTGCTATAGAGGGAAACTCTCAAAAGGCAGCTGAGAATGGCGGGGTGGGGGGGAGCACAGGGCTGGAAAGCTGTTGAGATCCTTGAAAGTGCAGTGACAGTTTTTGTCTTTACTGTAAAATGACCTGGAGGCAGCTGGACAAAAGGAAAGGCTGCTGTTCAGGTGAGGTTGCCATCACCACTCTAGGAGCTGGATTTTACTTGTTCTCTCCCTTAGGAACACAGCATGCTGCTCTATTTGCCAGCACTGTATGTGGTGCCAATATTTTGTCTACAGTGTGCATTGAGTCCCTCTTACTTTTCCTGTTTGGATTATTCTTTCTAACGACTTTGTGTTGCAAGTCTCAAAGCTTTGGAATTGTGACTTCTTGCTTTGCAAAACAGGGTATGAAATCGTGGACATTGGGTTGTACACTGAAAGGATGAGGTTAATCTTGCACCTTCTGAAACCCTTGTAAATATTTGACTGGCTACTCAGCAACACAGCTGAACTGCCTGAGTTAATGCTTAATGTGAGAGTGGTCCTGAAGTGCATGGCTTTGGTGATGGGCCAAGGGTCACAGAGTGAGCAGTAGTTCCCCATGAAGACATCTGTGCTCCCTGTTCCTTATCTTCCAGGATTCCTCCCTTTCCCCCTCCACTGCCCCAGATCTGCAGGAGGAGATGAGATAGCTGAGGCCACTCCAGGCAGGGTCAGCTGGGTGTGTTCAGGTGGCAGTAAAATTGGTTTGGGCTGTCCTGCTGACTTTCTCTGCCCTGGTGCTTTTGCTGGTCCAGCAGCAATGTGGTAATCCTTTATGTCCAAGTGAGGGTGAGTCTATCAGGCTCTTCACAACTGCATCTGGGTTTGGAACAAAGTTTTTGTGCATGTATAAATGGCACAAAATTAACTGCCAGTGGGCAGTTGGTAGTAACTGGTCACTGGGAAGGAGCAGCCTAGAGATCTGTGACAAATCTGATCCTGAGTATGTTAAAATTTAAATTGCAGGTTCTGATGCTTGCCATGCCTTGATAATGTAATAATACCCTCTTCTTGTGTTCTGAATGAAATGCTTTGTAGTGTTGCAAAGTTAGTACCCAGACTATATGGGAAAATGTTTTCAGCTTTGTCCCAGATGAGTGGAAATCCCCTTCTTGTTTTATGGGAACTAACCAGTGAAAGACAGCTTTTGCTTTTCTATGTAAAGATTGATCATTCATAATGTTGTGCCCTATCAGTCCTTCCATTTGCACTGACATTTAAGGTTCTTGCCACTTGGAAGAAGATTGTTCAATATCATAACAGAGCCATAGCACTGTTTAAAAATAAATGCATTTTTAAACTGATTGTTTAGGTGTGATGACTGTTGCTTGAGGATACCAGCTATCAGAGACCATCCCAGAGACATGTATAATGTATTCCAGTAACTGTATAAAGAAGTAGCACTGCCCTACCTACTGCACCATGAGATGAAAATAAGCAAAACTTTGATTATTGAAAACAAACTTGTTCTATGCTGTTCAAAAAAAACTGTAGCACTTTCTACAGGTGTGTTTTTTTAATTATTGCTGCTGTAAAAAGAAATTTGTTAATTTCTGGCAATAATTTATTGTTTTGATATTTGGGAGCAGGTTGTTGTTTTGTTTGGTTTGTTTTTGGTGGTTCTTTTCCTTTGTTTTGGGTTTTTTTGTTGGTATTGTTGTTGTCTGGGTTTTAATATGCTGAGTAGTTTTTATGCCCACGTAGAGTTTGGTAGTCTGTTTTCTAGTCTGCATTTCTATGGCAGAAACTTTGATTCCTGAAGATCAATTTGGGAAATACCCTATCTGACAAAAATGTCTCAGGAGAAAATGAGCATCTAAGGAAGAAGGCGGTAGTGTTGGAAAAAGTCTGTTCATGGTGGTAAGGAGTTTTGACCTCAGACCAGGGACTCACTTGGGAAAGGTTCAGTACGTTTGACTCCAATGCTCCTAATCCAAACAAGCCACACGGAAGAAGCTAGAAAAGATAAGGTTTGGGAAAACCTTTTGCTATGTGGCTTGTGATCCGAACATCTCAATCATAGTTCCTACACCTTCTTTTAAGATCTTCTAGTGGGCAGACACCTGTGTGAGCCCTGAGCATGGCCTCAGCTGGCAGGTGTTAGTTTAGGTGTTTTTATAGCAGAATGCAATGCTGAAAAAGAATATCATTCTTTACAACCCATTATCAGATGGGGAGTTGAGATCTAGGTAGTGGTTCTTCTGAAGGACCGCAGCTTATCATGAGCTCAGCCGAGATTCAATTGAAGCCTAGCACTAGCTTCCTGGAAGTGTTCAGCAGGTGCCTCTGTAGAATAAGAGTCTATTGGGCCAACCCTGTATTTCTAACTGAACACATGGATGCACAAAAAAGCGAAGTTATTTTCCTTCAGTTCCCTGGCAAGGGAACTACATAGCTGGGAATAGAATGGAGATTTCCTGATGTCCATTTTCCTCTTATAATTATAAAACAGCGCTGCTTTCTTCTTCATTGTAAACATGAATCGAGCCAAATGGCATGCTTTTTTTTTCTGCAAAGCTGGGGGGGGGGGGGGGGGGAGGAGAGGAGAGGAGAGGAGACTGGAGATATAAAGGGGGAGGGGAGAGTCATTCAGGGACACTGTACCTGCTGGGGCACAATGTAATAACCACTGGGGCAGCCTGGCTGCAGATGCATTGTTATCTGCAGTCCCCAATCTGGGAGAGCTGCAAAAGGTTTAATGCAAATCTGAGACCTCTGCCATTGTGTGAGACAGATTAGGGCTCATTTGCATTCCTTCTCCTATAATAATTACCTAGCAAGGAGTGCCTGTTACCATTAGCTTCATTCTGTTTGCCTGTGATAAGGCCATCAGCAATCTCTTCTCCACGGATTGTGGACACTGTGAGGGAGGGCAGTGGGCCAAAAAAATGATAATAAAAGAAATCTGTTGGAAAAGTAGTAGAAAAATGTGAATGCTGAAAAATTAAAATGCAGATAATTTTAGTAATAGCCACTAAATACAGCTGGAGAAATACTGTGAGCTGAAGAGTAAAAGTCAATATTAATCCGTAATATTGATGAGTGGTATGGTTTCAAATATCAATTGAGAAAAGCTAGCACAGGATTTTAACTGAGCTTTATCAATGGTGCTTCAATAATTTTGTTCAGTTTTCAGCATTGATTTAGATTGTTGTAAAATTAGTGCAGCAGAGATCAGTGTTACTGAGAGACAAATATTAACTGTCTAAAACTGATGTGATGCATCAGAAAGGTAAAATTCTGCAAACTTAGTGCAGCTTTGGGTCCTGGAACTAAAGCAAAGAAGGATTCCCGACTTTGAAATTAGGGCAGATATTAGGGGTTCTTTTGCTGTGGGCTTTGTTTGTTTGGTTTTTTTGATATGGGAGGAGTGAACTAGCAGAAAAGGAATGCAACTAAACCTGGGAGAGTGAAGGTGCAAAAATCAGCTTGTTCTTTCTATACATTTATTGCGTATAGAAGGAACATGAAATACTTTTGAGCAACATTTGCTGTTCTTGCCACTCATTCTCCTTCCCTTGGTTTTTAACCTTTGCCACTCTGATGACAAAGCTGCTGGAGTGAACCCACCAGGGGCAGAGAGCCCTGAAATTCCCTGTTCAGCTTTGGCTTCTGCCTTGATTCCCCAGCTGTGCATGCACACAGCAGGAGCAGAGAGCAGCTGCTGGGAGTGGAGCCCAGCACCCATCTCAGGGCCTGGTTCTGTGTTACCACAGAAGATCTGTGGATGCTCCTAGTGCAGGGTGTAGGGGGAACTCTGGAAGAAGGTAACATGCCAGATACTCTACATGCCCATCAACATCAGGGAGGGAGCAGGGCTGCCTCTGGTTTGCTACGGATTTCCCTGTTTTGGTGCGAGCTTTCACCTGCCAGTGTTTTCAGTGAAGTAATTCTGTCTTTCATAGTGGAGG
Organism: Zonotrichia leucophrys gambelii; assembly: GCF_028769735.1. Lineage (NCBI taxonomy): Eukaryota > Metazoa > Chordata > Aves > Passeriformes > Passerellidae > Zonotrichia > Zonotrichia leucophrys. Next base: position 23,533,791 of record NC_088176.1, read on the forward strand.
GGTGGTGAAGCAGGAAGACAGATGAAAGCAGCTCTGACTTTCATCTGCCAAACAGCCACCTTACATATATTTAAATAGATGTAGGCTGATTTCTGATCTGCAGCACGCTATCAAAATGATGAGTCTCATAGTTGGGTTGTTTTGCGTGTCATTATTTTTTCAAGTGATATTCTGAGGGCGTGCTGCCACATTCATCTTGTCATCAGTGTGGAAGCAGTAGAATGCCCAGGATACTGTCTGAAGAGTTGGCTGTGGTTCTGAGGGGAGACAGGAGTGGGGAGTTGCAAGGAGCTTTTCTGTAGATGAACTGTTGGGCAGTGAGTGAGCTGCCCGGGGGAAACCTGAGTTCCGGTGACTGGCATCATTTCTGGCTCTTAGGGATTTGGGTGGATACTCTATTCACATAGCTCTGAATTCAGAGTTTGGAGATCCTTGTGTGTGAACATCCTTAGTTTTCCAAAATTTTCCTCTTGCCATCAGTTTAATTTTCTTAAACTGTGGTAGCAAGGAAAGCGTTTTGACAACACTTAATATCAAGGTACATGGATAGGGCTAAGTGCTGCCTTCCATGATAGCACTAGATATTTAGCATTAACCACAAGTTATATTGATGTGTAAAGGATTAGAGGGAATGGCAGAGGACTGGATATGTTCCTGTTTCTTAAGTCTATTTTTTTTTCCTCTTCATGTATTTACTGCTATAATAATGTTAAAAATCACAAACTTGACAGTTACACAAACATACAAGGAAACTTTAAAAGAGAAGTTTAGAAATAGTTTTAAAGCACATGTTTCTTAAACCAAATGAGTGTTTTTAATTCTAAATAAAAACTAAAGGATACAACTGTATTTTATTGAAGAGCAGCAGCATAAATCTTTTGTTCCTCTTCAGACCTTTTTCTAGGAAGAAGTAATAAAATTTGGTGCATAGCTTGTTTTATATATATATATAAGGTACAAGTTGTGCCATCATTATATTGGAATAAAACTGCAGTTGATATAATTGGAAAGGTCTAGTGTATGTAGTGTGTGGGGAAGGACAAGGAAGTTTTGAAGTGTATGGAGAATAATGATTATGTACATCTAAATATAAGCTAAAACAGCAACATATGTTACTGTGTGAGTAATTGGAGATAATAAAATATCTGACTACTTAGATACTGCAGTATGATATGTGAAGCTGTATGTTTATATGTATATACAAACATAGTTTGAAACCTAAAAAATAATATAAAAATAACATAGCTTCTTACAAGGCTTGTATCATTTCTGCAAATTATTCTTCTCCTATGGCCCTTCTTTAATAATTATTTAGTCCAGTCACCATATGTATTTTTACATTTTTATTTTGATTCTGTTGCAGTGCATTCCAAGTAATTTGTGTACTTAGCAGTATATAGCTTTTCTTCTTTAACCCACCATGTGCATGGGTATGTTACTCATCTCAAGGCTTCTGTGATCTGGAAGAGATACATCAGAAATGAGTTTTTGAGTCCTCTTCCTTATCTGAGAAGTTGAACTTGGTCTTTAAAGCCTGTTGTTAAAGACCTGTAAAGGCATGTGAACAGCTGGGGTTTTGTTGGAGGAAGTGTCACTGAAAGTGCAGAGGTGTGAAAGCTCTGTCCCAGCACAGTGGCACTGGGACTGCTGTTGTTCATCCTGCCTAAAGGGAGGCAGTGGCCTGTCACACCAGGAGCAAGGAGGTGCTCGTTGTCTCAGGCACACAACCTAAGCTACACAAGCTGGTCTGAGTTGTTTTTCAGTATTGCTGCACTTGAAGGTAAATTTAAGCTGATTGTGTTGTTTTGTTGAAATGCATCTCTGTCCCTCAACAGAAGTTCAAATACCTGTTTGGAGAAAGGCTAAAGTTGTAGGCAGATAAGCCACTCTGGGAAACAGACATGCCAGCTTGGCATTTGAGAGCAATGCATTTCCAAAAGAGTCACTGAAAAGAGAAAAAAAGTAGGGGGGGCTTTTTTGTGCAGTTCACCGCATTAGCAAGCGAAGGACCCACATGGTCAGTATGTTAAACTGACCATTGCACATAAATGAATCAAAGGAACAGCTGGTTATTCTCTGGTATCTTTAGGCTGTTTGAGAACGGTCATCAGGCAATCCTTTCTGTTGTAACAGAGTCCAGATATGGACTGCTTTACAGAAAATGAAAGGGAAGTTACTTTTCTAGCTCAGCAGTAGCACGGGCACACAGCTCCCTGCTCCACTTTCATGTCTCACCATGCCTCCTTCCTCTCTCTCCCTCTCCAGCCGGTTTAATAGCAACGAGGTTACTAGCTGAAGAACTGGCTTTGCTGACTTTTACCTAACAAAAAGGTTTCACAAGCTTGAAGTTTCACTATATGGCATAGTGACACTTTTCTTAAATACTTGAAGGAAACATGCCCACAGAGAGCATAGATATCCATGAAAACATACTTAAACATACGTTTTATGAAGTAATGTGGATAACTAAACTTTTATATAAGCATAACCATACACCCACACAACTTACAAGACTAGACTTATTTTCAGCTGCCTTATTATCAAAATTATAATTTATATAACATAAATTATGTGAGCCAAAGGAATTTATGAAGCAGAATTCTGGAATTGGTTTAACTCTCTTGATTCTGCAGAATGTTTCCATCTTAGTAACTGCAATAATTTTTTTTTAAATTTGGGGGAGTGGAAGGGGAACAGGAGAGCTGGGATTAAAATGTTTTATGAAAAGGGCTGGATATTTGAACCTTTGCAGAAAGCAATGTTTTAACATTTATTGGAAGGCTAATTGCAAATGATTTCTTTTCGACCTACTACAGTACAATGTGGGTAGCTGTAGTCTACACACCAAGTTATGAAGAGAAAGCAATGCATTTGCACACTGCTGTCCAGTGACCCCCAAACTACTGCCCAGTGATAAAATCTGGGTACCCAAAGCAAAGCAGCAGTGTCCTCAGCACAGGGCTCTGCCCAAGGTAATCAGCTTTCCTGAGTTAAAAGAAGTTTAACTGTTTTCTGGGTGGAGCACCATGCAGATTTGCCCAAAGACTGCAAACATTAATTTCTTCATGTGGTTTTGTGAACTTAGGTTTATTTCTTAATTTGTGTACAACTCTGTTGGGTAAAAACATGGTGTTGCTGCAGAAGCTAATGCACGTGGGTGTACATGTTCTTGGCTCAGCCTCCTTGAGGAGGACTGACACACAAAAGCTGGGACTTGTGGGATGCTTTTATCAAACAGATCCTCATCCTCTTTGGACTAACTACAACAGAAGATTTTTCAGTTTAATTTTTTTGTTTATTTCTCTTCCCTGCTAACATGATGAAGGAATTTGTTTTCAGTCCTTGTGACTGAAGTGTGGTTTTGGTCACAGGTCATGATCTTAAATTTGGATGGGTTACAACTCCAACTAAATAAAGTATGCCATCTTCCCTTGTTCAGTGTGAAGTTAGCTGGGCATTTGGGTAGAAAGGAGTTCACCACTATAAAAGCAGGCAGTCTGAGGAGAATGAGGAAGCTGAGCCCAAGCCTGCAAGCACAGCTTGTGTACATATTTGTTGAAAGCTAATTGGCAACGCAGTTGCCTTTTAGAGTTGTTCTTTCACCTATCAGTAGAGCACAACTCTGGTACTTAATGTACTGTAGATTACGTAAACGCTACCCTGAAATATTTGTACAGGCAATTAACTCTTGTTTTTATACTGCTCTTGAGTTACAAATGGAAGCCTGCTGTAGAGCTTGGAATATTTATGCTATGAGATATATTCCATAATTAGATTAAATAACACTTGCAGCAAACTGGCTAGCATTAAGATGAGAAAAAAGGATATTGGCTATCCTGTAAGGAGCTGATGGACTTTTAAAATTTGGTATCCAAGAAATTCAGATGCTGTGTTTGTATCACATTGTTGAGGAGCAGCAGTATTTACAAGGGTTTTGTATTGAGCAGATGTATGCTTTTGGTTATTATATTTGAAGATTGTAAATGGTTGCATCACTTACACTGGTCTGCATTTTTTGTGGCAAAACGTTATTATTAACGGAGTGACTTGAAGCATGTGTACTAGTGTGGTGTCACAGTTACCAGAACATCATCATCTTCTATTGTGTCTGGGTGGCTCTAAGAATACTTATGTAGATGCAAATTTATTTTTCTTCCTCTTGCTCTTTTCAAACTTATCTTACAAACATTGTCCCTGATGAAATTAAGTCACAGCTCTGCAATTTGAGCTGGATAATAGATCTATTAAAATGCAACCAATTGGTAACAATGGTCTCAAAGCCAGACCTCTGTCCTCTAGAGTTTATTCACAAGCACTTGACCTAATATGACCGTGAATATGAATAACATGTTAAGGGAATTTATTGCAGTTCATAGCGTGACTTGCTGCTAGGATAATAAAACAACTTTTAGAACCTCAATGTCTGCAGCATTCTCGTGCTCAACGTGTGCTTGTGCTAAAAGAAGTGTAGGTAATGTGTTCCCCAATGAAGTCAAGGGATTGCTTAAGTGAGTTCTTTAGTATTTTATATGGAATCAAATAGGTTAAAAGGGTTGAAAATAAAACTGATGGAATCAAAATCCTTCATACATTTGTTGTACTAAGACATCACAATAAGATCAGGTTCTAGTTGATTTTAAAAACCAGCTTCTTTAGAAAGGAGAAAGTGTAATTTATTGTTTATTAGTGCAAAAGTGTTATTACCAATAGTGACACACACACATTGGCTGTGTATTGAGGCTGGGTTTTTTGTGGATGAGGACAGCTAAACTTGACTGGCACTTCCATTATGAAGTCAGAAGCCCACTTACAGGTTTTGGATTTATTATCTAAATGGTCCAAATCAACTGCTTCTGTGATATCAGCTATTCATCTGTTTTCTCTTGCATTTCTTTTTCCTCTTCAAAACAACCTCTCCCAGTCAGAGAATTACTTATGCAGGAAATTTTAAGCAATTTAACTGAGACTTTTCTCAGTAATTTGTGAATTGTTATAATAGGTTTTACTTGCCCAGTTTAATAGCAAAACATTCTTGCTTAAGAGTTCCTCCAGCTTTTTCCATCTCTCTCACATGTATGGAGATGAGCTGTTTGCAGGGAAGAGCTAAGTGTATGAAATGATTCTTGAAATGTCTGATGTCATCCACAACCACTCTTCCCTATGTGATAGAAGATATGAATGGTCAATATGGCTGAAACCAGAAGGCTGCTGCAATTATTGATGATTTTCAGTAGTGTCTACAAGTTTCTCTTGGATTCCTTTAAAGTCCCCTGTGGCTATGGGAAATTAAAGATGTTTGAAGCATTACCTACTTGCCACATGAAAAGAGATGGGAATTGTTGTAATGCCTCTATCCAGTTGCTGTCATCTTTTGAGGGCTGTAGTTGTTCATTAAAGAAATCGAAGCAAAAATGAGAAATAAATCACCTTAAGAAACAATTTTGGTTTGATGTTTCTCTGCTTTAGAAATTTAAAACTGGTACTTAGTGTGAAAATGAAGAGACAGAGGGATTTCTGTTTAATTGTCAGGACAAGATTTGTAGGTAGAGGGGTTTTAATTAGGTCAAACAGTGCAGCTGGAAAAATAATTATTTGTGGATGTGAACATTTCTTCAGAGTTACATTTAATGTTTTGATGGAGCAATTAAGTGTCATTCATTTCAGGCTGACAATCTAACTTGCCTCAGATTTCTTAATCCAAGGTCAGGAGTCATTGGCTCTTAATGAGTGTTGCAATGTGTGAAAAGACCAGGTAGTTTGTAATCTGAACTTCATGACTAACTAGAAATGAGGTGTAACTTTGAAAGAAGTTGAAACCTCTTGAAAAAAACTATTTTTTATTAAACAAATGCAGTTGGACTGTAGTGGGAAATATGACATGTTTTTATGTGTATCTTAATTTGATGTATTATTTAATCATGGCTGCTTCTGAAGCTGATGGCTACTGCTGCAGCTCTGGTTATTCCTTTCTATAATATGCCTGTCCTTTCCTGGAGAGTTGACACTGCCTACCCTAGTTTCAGGGTTTTTCCTAGTCTCTTTACTAGTCTGTGTTAGAGACTTGGTGAGCTACCATTATTTAGACTCATAAGATAAATTATATAAATTGATGTGAATCTGCTGGAACTCTGGTAGTTTACAGTGAATCTGATCTGTGAATCTGAACAGTGTTTTGATTTGTACTTTCCTTCAGTAGATTATACTGTCTCAGAGTCTAGAGGCAGCTTTTGCTGGTTTTCATATGACTGTAGGTAGGATTGAGTAAAATTTGGTGTGGTATTAATTCATGCACCAAGGCAAATTACGGCAGCAAACAATCTTGCAAACTTCTCACTGCCTGGCTTCCTCTGTCACCGGTGTCAGTGATTCTCATTCTCTCATTTCCTGTGCTTGTCACAAGCCATTGGAGCAGGCAGTGAAGCCTGAGAAGTACTGGCTGGGGAGGGAAAAAAAAGGGCAAATAATTCTCGGTGATGGGTTTGGACCCACACTTCTAACAAAGTGGTTGCAATAGTCTAAACAGTGTCCATAGCAAGACCTGCATATTTTATGCCCATTTATTGTGCTATCACTGTGCTAAGGGACTTAGTTGTAATAATTAGCAGACTTTAGGTCAGAGGTGATCTGTTAATTATTCTTCTAGCTCTTCACAGACTATAACTTCCACTAAGCCATAGGAGTTGGCTGAATTAATGTTTTTGGAGCTGTGAATGCATGGTTGTTATGCTGGCTTTCTTACTAATAATTTTGTTATACATATCTAGAAGCGAATTGTTAAAAGTTGTACCTGAAAATAAAGGTTTTTATTCATTTTTTCTATGAGTATAAAATATCTAAGGCTTGGAAGTCTGTGTGTCTGACTTCAGGTATGGTGGATTTCAAAATCAGGTATGCTGTTGGGCTCTGTCACCCTTCCCTTTTCTCCACCCCCACATCCAGAGAAAGAAGTAACCTAGTATCTGAAGAATGCAAGTTATGCAGATGTTCAAAAGGCCAAATAAAACAAATAGATGGGCTGCAGCTGCTAGAGCAGCATAAAGCACAGAACGCTCACTGCTGTGATGAGAATGCTGCATTTCAGCAGGCTTCTAGCTTTTGCTGTTTGAGGAAAACAGCATGTTATATTAATTTAACCAGTTTTTAATCTTATTTTGATTGTAAATTGTGATTACTGTCATAATTGTTGAGATTTCAAACCTCCAGATTTCATGTTAATGAGGGAACAGAAGAATAAGTGGTAATGTCCTTTCATAGAAAGGAACAAGGGAGTCCCGCCGTAGTACAAGATTTGTTGTTAATCTTTTAGTGCGAAATGACAGACTTTCTTGAAAGTAGATTGGCCCCCCTGTACAATGTCCAAATATATCTTCTAATATTCTGAGGTTACAGTCTGGGAGATCTGTCACTCTTCTGTACATTAAAAGTCAACTTTCCATCAGAAATTTTCATGTGGAGGGAACTGAAGATGCCCTGACCATTATACTCTTCCCACCTGAATGTCATCTGGAGATTAAAAAAAAGGGTCAAAACCTGATGGTAGACTTGTATGGGACCAAGACACTGAGAAAATCATTGACATGCAAATTAACAAAACTGTTCAGCAATTGATTGCTATTTTAGGGCATTCCTAAGCAACACAATGGCATGCCATAGAGAGATGCCCAAGCAAATACTACCCTCCTCTGGTACGTTCACATAGCACAACCTTTTGCAGAAATATTTGTATTGTTCCGGGAATAGCATGGGCATGTCAGAGCAGTGTAATCATACACCTGAGGTCTACAGGAGGAGAACTTGGCTCTTGCCAGCATTTGGTATTACTACTTCAGCTCTTACAGCATGGATAAGCACTCTTCCTAAAGGGGTACCATGTATGGCTTAGTCTTTATTCATGTGTTTTAAGAATGGTATGTTAAACAGCAAGTAAAATGTGGTGTCTTTGTGCTCAGCCTTTCTAATCTGGTCCTGCTGAACTGTTGGTTTTGACGGTGAAGTCACAAAGATTCTAGTCTAGAGGTCCTGCTCAGGGTTTTCCATTTCCTTTATGCTGCAAAATCCAGTCTGACAATAGTTTGACTTCTGAAATAAAGACAAGGTCATGATTTCAAGCATTTGAGGTAATATTTTGGGTTTATTATATGCCTGTGTGGCTAGTGCCTCATCCAAAAGAATTCCAGCCACTTGGCATTTGGTCCTAGGATCAATCTAGATTGCTAGGTATTATCTTTTTGGTAGGGGAACCAAGAGGATACTGAATTACTTGGAGCTCAGAGCTGGATGTGCCTAGACCTTTTCCAATGGTGAACTACTCTAAAAAAACATAAAAGCTTTTAATTTCTGAAAGCAAGAGTTATATTAAAATAAGTACTGGAGTAATTGCTTTTTTAAATAGAAAAAAGAAATGCAAAGCATGCTGAATTGAAAAAGTGAGAATAAGAGTTTATGAGCAACTTGCTCTTTTCTGCTCTGTTTCTGAGGTGGGTCTTAACCTGAGAGCAGATTTTATCCAACTCAGTGGATTTCTGAGTTGCCTAAAACAGTTTGTAGTCTTTTCTGTCCCTGAGAAACTCCTTCCATTTTCTCTGAGGCTCAGTTTTATTTGCACTCTGTTCCTCATTACAGTCTGTTCTTAAACTGAGGGCACCAAGCTGCTTGCCTTAGCTTCTACCTGCTCCAAACTCAGTATTTAAACCTTCCTAAGTATGTTTAAAAGTTCTCTGTGGGAATGAATTGTCTTCTTTCACAGGGGTCCACTAATCCAGTCACTTCTGAAAGAAATATAATGTGTAATGCCGAAATTAAATACTATATTGCATGTCTGTAGCTTCTATTGTTCCTGAATATTGTGACCAAAAATTCTTATGATACATTTTGTGTGCTTAAAAATATGTTTATATATTATATGCTTTTACCAATGAATGTGGTCTTAAGAGAACAGAAATTCCTCCATTGTTATGAAGAAATGTACCACAGCATGATTGTTTCAACAGGCCACTGATACCTGCTTGCAAATACATAATTCCTCTCACTAGAGTATAATTAATGTTTAAGAAGAAATTAGCAATGGGACGTAACAGAACACTTCTGCCCACTTAAAATGGTGTTGAGTCATACCATTAAGGCTTTTAACTTGCTTATTTGCATTGCAGACTTGTTATGAAGTCTATCATTTTCTCTCGTGGAAGTGTCTCTTGGGGAAACTGAACTCTCTCCTTCACTTGATGACATTTGCACAATATGTTCCTGATGTTTGAGGAGTGGTGGGCACGATCTTTGAGCTCCACTAGTGTGGTAATAGGAGGAAAAGAATTATGGTGAAGACATTTGTGCCATGGGATATCTACTCTTCTGGTTGTATTTTCTGCTTCTTCTCTAGGAATAAGTACAAATTGACCCAGAATGGAGGGCAGCTAAGCAGATTGAAAGCAAAGCAAACCATTATGGTGGGCTTGGTCACTTTGTTCCTGTAATGTGTTCCAAACCTCCTTAATTAATGGTAGTGGAGACAAACCTTGTCTGATAAAGTCATTTAATCTAATGAAACTGGGTGGGGTTTGTATGTTTTGGTCTTTTAAAAATATTTTATTGAGTAACTGATAATTGTCATTATTTAGTTGCTATACAGTCTCTTATTATGTACTAAAGTTTCTACTGATTTGGGTTAGGATTTGCAGCAATTTAGTAATACAGCCTGTGGAAGAGTAAAATGAATATGTGATTCTTGTGCGGTGTTGTGAGGGTTTTTGTACCTGTAATCACATGTGTCTGGACTTGTACTTCGTTGTTCTGTGAGTCAGGTAGATGCCATTCAGATGCACACTATCTGTTCATCAGGTGCAGCACTGTGATGTGTGTACTGTCCTGCTCCCAAATGCTGGAACGTGTGTGTGGTCTTACTTGGTGTCTGCTGTTTGATGTCACTGCAGATACTGAACATGGAGTTCTGGTGCATATGTGCCACTTCCCCCAGAGAGCTGAGCACTTTCTGTAGGAAGAACAGGCTGTAGCTCCAAGTGCTTTAAATGATGAGACCCGCTTGTAGTTCTTTCATTACCATTTCTATTACAGCAGGGACTAATCTTCAGTGGCGGATGACCCCCATCTTGGTCATTCAAAGCAACAAGCAGTCTGTGCCCCAAAACTTCAACATTTGAGTCTGCAGTTGTGAGTCCCTGTTTTTCCTTCCACAAGAGACATAGTTTGTCACAAATCATGTTGAAAAGTGAAGTGTTAAAGACAGAAAACAGATCTCAATTCCTGCTTCAGTGCTTCGTCTATTGTGTGGTGCACCTGCTGAACTGACCAAGGCGCTTGATTCAGAGTGGACTTATTTTGGTGCAAGCTACTTAACTATTAGTTGTGGGTTAAAATGTCAGCCAGCTTTTTTGTTTCTCATTATGGCTTTCTCTTTTCCATATTCATGTTAGACTTTCCATATTTAGTGTTTGAGATTTTATGGAAATACAGATAGTCAAGTGCTACACTTGTGAGGAGGTGAAATGAGGACAAAACACAGGGGACAAATCAGAATCTTTAATCTTTGCTGCTGCATGTAATTTAGAAAATGTATGAGTCTGGTTTCATTAATTTACGGAACTATTTCTCACTCCACATCTCTGCTGTTTTTCTTTAATTTAAACTGTTTCAAAGCGAATTTTCTTTAATAAGGAAGACTCAGCTTAGAAAGGTGCTTTAGCCCTCACACCTTGTTGTCTTAGTTCTTGAGTGTCTGCTCCCTAAAGTTGTGGGGGAGTTTAAGTAGTGGTGTTAGAGTTACACAAATGAATTTCATTGCAGAGCTTTCCCTGTCATAATGATCAGTTTGCAGCACAAATCTCATTGATTTTTCACAGCCTTGTGGAAAAAAAACGAACCCCAGAGTTGAGTACAGATGAGAGAGACTGAGGAGATAGAAATTTTGTGTTTGGTGGGAGTAGCTGTGGTTGTTCCCACCTTCCTTTCTGGGTTCTGTAAACCTTTTCCTTAAGCCTGGCCTAGGAGAAGCCTGGGGATTTGGTGTGGTAGCCTGTGAGAGATGGTGACCTCTTGAGAGGATAGAGAAAGAGCAGCACTCGCATCCCCGAGTGATGGAGGGAATAATTTTGCTGGGGTCAGTGGTGCCCCATCAGCCAGGGCTGTCTGCTCTCCTGCTCACAGCCTCATCCCACCACTCACTTTCTCTACACACACTCAGAATAATTGGTGCATGACATTGCCTTCTCTTTTTCCTTTTTCCTGATTTTTTTCTTTTAATTTTTTTAATCTCCTTTCTCCTGAGCTACAGATTTTTATAACTCTTTTCAGAGGCAGAAGGGTGGAAATGAACTAAAGATTTTTCAAATAGACAAAAAAGGTGACATGGTGCTGAAAAAGTAAGAATTCTCTCCATAGTGGTGTGTAAATTGTACTTCATGTTCAAGCTGTCTGCTTTATTTTTATAAACTGAGTCTTGCAGAGTATTGTCCTAGTACTGACCCCTTTTCATCTGCTATTATGCAAGGTATATTTAAATAGCAGGGCTGTAAATCTCGTTCTGGAAAACTTCCCACCTCGCCGGCCATTCCCCTTGCTACTACTATTACTGTTCAGCCAATGTGGAGAGCTGCAGCAGCAGTCGTGGGGCAGCCCTGTGCCTTCTGGCAGCAGCCTGGGCTGCTTTTGGCCATTGCTTTGTCTGCTATCAATTATCTATGTACTTCAGACTTTTATCTGCTCGTGGGATTTTTATGCATTAGATTTTCTGAGCTTGACTATATCTTCGAAGCCTGGCGTACTGGAAAGGTACAGGCAATCTGTCTCTGGCAACAACACATGTAATATTGTCTGTTGTACAAGGAGAAGTTATAATTGTGGTAGCATAGGGGGAAGAACAGTAAACTGTTGAAATTGCTCTCAACTAAATAATTGTTGAAAAAACACAGACTTTTTCAAATCATTGGATTGCCTGTTTGAATGCTACTTTTTATTATTCCAAATACTGGATTTTGAAAGAATTGTTTTTCTACTGAGAGTAAATGCGAAGAATTAGAAGAACAAGAGGGAAAATATTTTTCTGATTTTGTTCATCAGAAAGTTCAAATGCAAGAACATAAAAGCATAGTGAAGTTTACAGAAAATGTGAATTTTTTTTGTCTGATTTTTGGTAATTTTTTTCTCCTGCCCTTGCTGTCCTCATGGTGTTCCCATGAGTAGGAGCTCTAGTGTATCCAGAGAAATCAGAATCTTGTAAGACTTAACATGAAGATGTTGTAGGATACTTTTTTTCACTCCCTCCTTTCAGTCTGTGTACTTAAGACTGTGTGGTAATCTGTAAGACAAGTAAAAAGCAAGTTTCTGGGCAGTTTGGTTAGGTTGTTATTTGGATAAAGAAAGCATCAAAGAAGATAAAAGCTGGGATGTCAGCCATTTCAGCAGTGGAAATGGGCAGAACATGACAAGAGTTTAAGAACTCCAGGTCAAGAAATACTAGGTACAAAAAGGCTTTGATTGTTCTAAGTGTATTGGTCTACAAGAGAGAGTTGAGAGGTTAACATAACTGTAGAATAATATATTAATGCTGGGAAAAGTGCTGTCATCTTTACTGTCAGTCTTTTGTTTGTGACTAAAGATAGGGTACTATTGTGCAAGGAAATATATAAACACATTAGCTGATGTTCTAATAAAGGTCTGCACTTTGAGGAGAGCTGTAGGATGATAAAGGAGCAAACATATGTAATTGTAATGCTTATTTATATTTTCGGTAGTGCAAGTATCTCAGGTCAGGTTAAAGGAAAGAGTTGTGGGATGGTCGTGATCTAGCATATTCAGTGAAGTTCTGCAAGATAACTGAAGCCACCAACTAAGGGGAAGATGGATCTCCTGCCCCTGTGTTTGCACTGCATCCCCTTGAGTAGGTCAGCCCTCCAGTTGTGCAAGTATGTAGCTGCCCACCATTAAGTCTTCCTGATGTAGCTGAATCAGCTCACTAAACTGCCCAAAGACATCGACCCTTCTGAGTCTTTGCTGAGCTGAAGTGAATGGGTTTCTGTAGTCTGTTGAATGACAGAGACAGCACAAGGCTGGCAGCAGAAGAGCGTGGCCAGGAGCGGAACCAGCTTTTAGGACAGCAGTGAGCCATTCGATTGTCTCATTAGCAAAAACCTCACTCTTTCAGCTTCATTTTACATGCAGTGTTAAGAACAGGAGCTGCTCAGTATGTGTTCTCCATATTTCCCCATATGTGTGTTATGGTCTTCAGAGGAATGGTTGGCCATAGCACAAAGTGAAGACTTCAGGAGAGTGAAACACAGATGAGGACATGGAGGAACTTACTTTGCACAGTACTCTTCCTTTTGCATATCACCTTCCCCACAGCCTGCATGAGGCAGGAGTCCTTTAAAAGCTGCCAGATTTGTTCCAGAGGCAAGCAAGTTATTATAAGCGGCTAGTGGAGTTTGGGTAATTTGTCTGACTTTGCATGTCTGGCTCAGTACTTGCATTTTTTTGTTCCCACAGAAGAGTAGGGGTGAGTGCTGATCCCTGGGTGATGCCTTGTATTAACTGGGGCAGCAGCATGCCCAAGTAGCTGAGGATGGCAGCGTGAGCCCCAGGGGAGTCACGCACAGGGTTATTGGCACACACAGTCAAGGCAGTGTCCACTCAGGGATGTTAGATGTCTGCTGAGTGTCTGAAGAGTTCTGGCTTGATTCTTTTGCACCTGCAGACTGGAAACTGGTTTTGCCATCTGCCTGAGGCATGGTGAGACCTCCAGGAGCAGGATTACCCAGTCCAAGCATTTTGGAAGGCCCTTTCAGTTTCCCCCGGCACAGTTCAAGGGAGAAGCCAAGTCACGCGCAGTCCGATGTAACACCTCCTCACCCTGTGAAGGAAACCTCCCTGCCTGTTCACAGCTGCCACAGGGCTCCCCGGCAATGTGCTGGGGCTGTCTGTAAGAAAAGATAGATGCAGGGATCTGGGGGGGGTGGTATTCCTGCCTTGTGTGGCTTTGTGTTGACAGCTTGGAAGGAGCACTGAGTGGCCACATGCTGAGGCCAGCGGGCAGAAGGAAAAGCTGCCCCATGCAGGGACCTTTTCTGTCCATCTGCTACAAGTCTGTGCTCTTCACTGCTGTATTTGGGAATGAGCCCCCATCACTGGAAAAGTTTATGTGCTGCCAGGTCCTAGACCAGCAGCTACCCTTCCCTTTCTCTGGCACAGGACTGGAGCTAGCCAGTGGTAAAAGACTACAGGTGTGTAGCCTTCATGTGCATGCATGTCAGGATATATTTAGAAGTGAACTCGATTTAGAAATGAAGGGCTCAGAGTACAGTGTCTGGTTTGGCAAGGAGAATGTGAAAATGTCGTATAGATGTCTTAGATTCTTGTAGGCTGGAACTAATTGCTGTACAAAACCCTCGCAGGGACTCAGTCCCTTTGAAGAAAGAGCAAACATGTTAATCCTTGTTATTCTCACATCTCTTTGGTTGCTTTCTCCTGCTAAATGTAAAGGATTTGAAATATACCATGAGGTACGGCTTTTGGAGACCTAAAAAATGTAAGCATTTGTGATGACTCTCTTTCGTAATTCAAGCATGCATTTCAAAGGATTATAAAAATCTCAGTCGATAATGCATTTCAGCAATTTTGCCTTGTCAAAGCCCCTTCCAGTTCCTTGCTAACTATTAGTTGTTGGATTTCAGATGGCAGGGATGTTTGAGCACCATATGTGATTGCATGTGTTAAGCTCTATTGCTGCTGGGGTGGGAGGATGTCAACCACTTCTGAAAAGAAATCCATACTTGGGAATGACTTTGCCACTTGAAAAGTTAAGAGAGGAGATTATGAATGTTCAGAATCAAATTTCTGGTCCCATTAAGTTGCTGTAGGAATTTTGCCACTGGCTTCAGTCCATCAGTGATTTCACTAGCAAATGTAGAATCCAAAAGAAGATCCAGGCAGTGCCTCTGAGGAGCTGACAGGAGAGGTGCAAAAGATTGCTTAGTAAATGAGAAGAAGCAGATATTCCAGTTGTGTATGTATTTCACTTTGCTATAGCAAAGAGAAGAACACTTTATCCAAATTCAGTCTGTGATTTCTTTCTTTCACAGTTTTCAGATTTTACATGCTTTTTGAGGAACCCTATAGTTTTAACATCATAATGGTAATAAAATGAAAATATTAAGAAATTTCATGCTATGACATGAAATGCTGTTGCAAAAATTCTTGAAGTTTAAATTGTTCTTTCCAGTCTATTATAATATCTGGCAACACTGTTGTACAATTTGTAATTGTACAATGGTATTAAATAGGAATTACTTCCATTGAGGAATATTATAATAAAATGTTAATGAATATTATTTCTTCTGATCACCTGTGTGTATATTCAGATATCACACATAATTCTAAAATAGAATTCTAATATCATAACTAAGCGTGTATCTTTTTGCTGACAGATTTGTATTTTTTAAGTGGCCGTTAATACAACATTTGTGATAAAGAGGAACAGCAAAAATTTAGTAATTTCTAATAAAATTTGTATTATTCTGTTTCTGGTCATTAACACCATGATTAATACTGTGATTTGAAATTCAGGTCTGAATTTGTGTTTAATTTATAGAATAACTATATTACATTAAGTAAAATATATTTACTTTATATATTTACTTTTTTTTCAAATTGCTTCCAGTTAGAAATACACATTTTAGTCAGTACCTCTGGCATTTTTGATATTAATAATCCTAGGTTTGCTACTGTGGTTTATATTCCAGCAGCTTCAAGATTTCTTTATCTTTTTAACAGCTATAGTAGTACTCAGGAACAGGCTGCTTTTGCCTGGAATACTTACCATCAAAATAAGTTGGGAAGAAGAATATCCAAGAATATCCTTTATTGTGGATAAATGCTGCAGGTGCAGAAGTGGACTATAATTTGTGTAATAATATATGGCAGAGCTAAAGCCTGACGTCCCCATTTCCTGCATCCAGACCGTTCATTGACTTAGCTTTAAAATTTAGAAAAACATCATTGAACCCTGAACATTTCAGTTGCATTGATCCTCATACCAAAACTGTTCTTCCTCTGCTTCAGCCCAGCACTTGTACACAGCTCTGCAATCCACAAATCAGCATGAGCCACTTGACAAAAAATGCATATATCTTACTTAGTAGATATTTCAGTACCTTTAAAATGCAGTGCATGGCTGTAGTGTATAAAGTTGTGTCAGTTATTGTTTTATGTCCCTAGATTAGTTTCAAAAATGCACTGGATTTTTATACAAGAAATTGTGTGGAGAAAATCTAATTTGAAATCTATAAGTGATCTGCTTTTACTTGATGAGAATTGAATCTTTATTTCTTCAGGCATAAATTTACCAAGAATGTTACTATATCCTCTAGTTGATACCTAAAGTACTATCTGTTACTCAAGTTTTAAAGTAAGATTATAATCTATCCTTAGCTGGGCTAGACAGTCAGCTCCATGTATTGCATTTTGTAAATACGTATTGTCTGAAGTGTTTGTGGCATGTCTTTTCTGTAAATATTGATGAAAACCTGCACTTACTACGTCAGTGTTTTGTCTTTCTTATCACATTCACTGTGGTGTTAAACAAATGGTAGATGCCAATCATTTCAGTTAATATTGCATATTTAAATTTGCATCTAAGTGCTTTCTGTGTCAAGTGGAGGCAAAGAAGTTGGTTTTTATGAATAGCATGCTGCTTTTTTCCATTTTTTAATCAAGCTCAGAATTAGTGCTTTTCAGTGCTCTCAGTATTCATATATAAAAGGGTGTCAGTTGATTTTAGTCTCTATCAGTGTGAAACTGTTTCCAGGAACTGTATTAACTATGGAGCAGTTAATTGCTGCTTTAAATAGTGTTCTCTACATAGTCCACTAGGATGCATTCATGCTTACGCTCAGCTTTATGCACTGTTTGGCAGATCCTCCTCAGAGAGTTACGCTGAGTTGCACCTTCTCTGGTGCATCAAGTTAGAGTTGTGTAATGCGTGCTGTTCTTCATGGGATTCTCTCTTCATAATAAATAATTTTTCCCCTCCTCAAATAACACCATCCCCTCACCTTGGTTATTCACTTAGGAGGAAGTCTGCCAAGGTAACTGATTTGTTTTGTCTCTGTTATGTGTTGAAGCGCATAATTTAGTGCATCATAATGAAAATTTTGATTTTGACAGACTGTTATGCCTTCAAAAGTAGTACAGGATTGCATGTTGTGAGTCAGTACTGGTCAGGGCAGACAGCAGGGCTACTGTTTGATCACAGTCTGGTTTGGTCCTCTGTCCTGCAGCAAATGCAAACGGTGATAGCCAGGCTTTGGGAACGGTGCGCGTGTGCTGGGTCCAGGATGCACTCTCCTGGTCACTTGCTGGGAACAGGCTGTACATGCCTTCCCTGGGATGGGAATTGCTTTCAGTAATGGCAAGAGAAGCACCTCAGGAAATACCCAATTCTCTCTTTTGTCCAGTTTATGAAAAAAGCAGATGATCATGTAGCTCTGTAGCTGAAATAAATTCTCCTTCTTACCTCCTCTCCTATTAGAGAATGCTACAAACTTTGGTCAAAAAATGAATATTTAGAAGTCATTCCTCACCTGTTACCAAAAGTGAATATGACTATGCTGGCTTTTCCTCTTTTGCTTTTGAAATATGTAGCTACAAAAATCCAAGGTGCCATAATAGTCTTAAATGCCTGTCCCTGCCTGTGGAAGTAATTTGCCTATCCTGCGGTCACCTGCAGGGAGTGGAGGGTTTGGGAGTGGTAATGTCTCTAATTAATACGCTAATAGGAAATTTATGGAGAGCTGAACAGCGCTTGCCTACCAGATTAATGTTGGTGCTGTTGCCCTTGTTCGTTCTTGTTTTAACAGCTGCTTGTACTGTATGTACCCCTGGAACCAGGACAAAGTTGGCAACAGCTATGCATGGAAATTGGTGAAAATTCATGAAAATTGCACAGGCTAAAGGTGCATTTCTCAAGTTATTTGATTTGCCAATTAAACATAATTGGGTTATGAGGAAAACAAAAAGCTGCACCTTGTAGGGCTGTTCTGCGTCACCTCTTGAGCGCTGCAGTTCACCCTGGAGGTCTCAGTAGCCGGCAGGGATGCGGTTTTGTTGGGTTCTGCTCTCAGCAGGGCACGTGCACCTGGAGGGATCAGGTGGTACCTGAGGCTGTTCTTCCTCTGCTTCCAAGTGCTGGCCAGGCAGATCTCTAAATGCTGACAGCTGTTCTTTGAAAGTGAAAGATTTTGGTGTTAGCAGGGGTCTAAGCAGAGGGGATGCTGCTGCAGTCTGCATTATATTGAGCTTCAGGCAGGAGGGTGAGGGCAGAGGGAACGCACTGAAGTTAATTTCCAACTTGCTGCTGAGGGTCTTGCAAGGCTGCATAACCACCCTGAACTTTTGTGCTGTGTAGTGCCCCTGACAGATTTTTTTATGGCCACCAGGTCTCTGGTCTCTCACTGGGTCATTTAGTCCCTGTCTGAAGCTCCCAGAAGCTAAGGGAGTTTGTAAAGGACTGAGGACCTGTCCTTTGCAGCCAGCAGGATCAGCAGAGCCTGTGTGCACAGCCTGTGCCAAGGCTGCCACCCTTGCTGCCCGTCTCAGACAAGTGTGAGGGACAGCAGGTAAGGGTTGACAGACTTTGCTTGGTCTTTGCTGGTGGCTCTGGGTGCTGGTCTTTACAGAGTGACAGCTATAAAATTAGATAATCAGTTAATCACTGGTAAATTAGGCTTGTGTCTTTGTGGAGAACAAATACAGTATTTATGTAAAAGTTGTTAGGAGTTTTTTTAATTAGCAGAAATAGATGCAAAATGAATGATGATTAAGCAGCTGATGAATTCAGTAGTACAATTATGCCTAAAGCTATGCCCCAGTACTTAATGATGGATGCTCTGAGCAATCAGAGAGGCCTATTTATATAATTTATTTATTAAAAAAGTTAGATATTAAGCAAGATGTCTGTGTATATTACAAGCATATGAACTTCAGCATCTGAGAAAACCTAAAATTTGATAATATAAGTATTTTTAAAGTTCTTTCTGTAATTATTTATTATAAATTTACTGTTTCTGTAATTGCTAGTAATTTTTGAGTTTATATGAAAGGCTGTTCTTTAATCAATAGCTAGTGAAATCCTAAGCATTCCCTGGAAATGAGAACCACACAGGAATTGTACAGATGAATGTATTTTTCTTTGTCCTTTTGGGTAGTCTGAGACCGAGGAGTGGAGGAAATAACAGAGCCCTGGGTGTCTGCTCTGTGAAGCTTTAAGAAAATGCAAGTCATGATGAGCAGCTGCCTTGTATGCAGCCAGTTGGGAAGGCTAAACTGATTAGTCTGTAAACACTAGGAGATGGTAAGTGTTGGTGTCAAAGGGACTGTGACAGTCATCAGATTGTGGTTTATCTCAGGCTGTCATTTGAATGATGGCTCTCCCCCACAGAAGCAGTTTTATGGCCTTGTAGAGGTATAATCTGAGCCCAGCCTGATGGGTCCAGAGCTGCTCAAAGCAGCCTCCCAGTTAGTTCTCTGTTTTGTACCACCAACCCTGGGCTTTTCACGGGCAAGACTGTTATTTTCTTTTCACCAACTAGGAATTACAAACATAAAATTTACTAGGCCTGACAGAGTGGAAATTGGCACTTGCCCGTTTGCAGAAGGGTATTAGACAGCAGCAGAGAGCTCCCTGAGGACAGAGCAAGGGGGCTGCTCACAGGAGCAGCAAGCAGGTGCTTCCTCTCCTGTGTCTGCCAGGGGCACTAGCAAGGTTGCACTTTGTGCTCAGAGATGGTCACAGGAAAAGGCATCCCTGTAAACAGATGGACTTCTAACCTGCTGCAGAGCTGGGCAAGAGCAGGAGGTGATCCTTTCTGCTCTAGCTGGGTGATGCCCTCGGGAGGGGTGGACGATGGGCAGTGAGCATGGCAGTGCTTGGTGGGTACAGTCACCTCTGTGCTGGGCTTGTGGCAGATGTTCTTCAGCGAGGCAGCTGAGGATACACAGCTGTGCACGCAGGAACTGGAGCTCATTTCTGATACAGGTCCAGTAGCTGCACTACCTGCAGAAGTTGTATATAAAACCCACTCTTGGTTTGTTTCTTCAGTGATCTAGACAGGAAAGAAGCTCCGATTTGCACTACTTGTGGACTTCTTGGCTATTTTAAGTTTTAGGGTTATTTAGCACCCAGTCATAGGAACTTCTGCTAAAATATAGTCCATGTCAATGGGAAGAAAAAAGGATTGCTCACATAGAGCAGAGAACCTTCTGCAGTCTCGCATGTCCCAGTAAAGGCTGGTGTTTTTCAAAGATATCCTCTCTTCTGGGTGATGAGCAAGCCCTTCTTCCTCAATACTTTCTGGAAGACCCTGAGGCACCATCACCTGGACAATGAATTTTTATTTCAATAAGGGTCAGAGGGAGCAGTCAGAAGCTCTGAAAGCCAGCCACAGTGGAGCTCCTCCATACAACCCCCACAGCTGCAAATGTGTTAGGAGGGGGTCAGAAGAGCTGTTTCACAGATGCTGCCTGCTGGGAGATACATAATAGGAGGATAAACAGTAAATGGAGATAAGTAAGAGAGGCTGAAAAGATGGCTATTATCCCCTTTACAGTAGAGAAAAGTTTTAAACCAAGCAAAGGCAAAATTAAGAAGAATATGGAGGCTAGGGGCATATATATATATATATATTACCTTAAAACATTATTCCTGCTTCGGGAGGTTCTGTAGGAAAGAAGAAAAGAATTACAAGGAAAAACAAGCAACAATCCAGAAGAAGAAATTCTAGGAAACTTGCCCTGAACTTTGGAGCAAAGGTTGGAGACTGGAATCTGGTTACTCAGCAGCGGGCTGATAGAGGAAGAAAGGAATTTGTGGAGATAGCAATGAGATATGTGGAGTATCATGAATCTTTTTTTTTTAATGTTTAAATTCCATGTATTGCATTTAATTACATCTCTTCTGCTTTTCTTTTTTTCTCATGAAAGTTAAAAGTTTGTTGTATTTAAATCTGTTAAAAAAATGTGCAGCACCTTTCACATTTGATCCTTTCTATATTACTTACATTTAGAATAGCAATTTTTACTACTGTCCTATGAATTGTGTAAAAGCATCTTCCCCGTCCTTCTAATTCTCTTGGGAGTAAACCATCCCCAGCACATCCTGATGTGGCAATTCAAAATCCTGATATTCCTGGTAGGAACTATTTCTTTAATGGGGGCCTGTAATGGTACCTCTGTACTTGCACAATGGAAAAGCGTAGTTTAGGACACAGGCTTTGATTTAAAAGCTGTTGGCAGCTGCCTTGAAGTAGGTGTATTTCTCTGCTTTCCTAGCTGAAGATTTGTATGAAGTGTGGCGATTAAGAAAGCAGGTTTCCTGCTCTGGATGCAGCGGACAATGCTAGGTTGATCTGCAAGCTGCAAAGATGGTGACATTGGTTACTGGTTTGCAAGGATAAGAGACTATTGATTTCTGGCAAATAGATTATGGTAGGGCAAACATTCATAAAAGCCATGCAGAGAGCATAATAATGTTCAGCAGTGGAAATAAAAAATGCAATTGATTTAGCATGCTGCCATAAAGCAGCACTCCTCCTCTCCCTACCCCAGTTACAGGCTCTTCCCTGCTGCTGTGCCTCTGCCCGGGCACCCACCAGGGAGCCGAGGGCGCCACTGGCTCTAACTGCCTGGAATTTGGCAGCTGGAGGGGATGCCACTCGCCTTGGCCTGCCTCAGCATTTAGAAATTGCAGCTTCACTGTCCAGACCTGGCTCCATGTGGTAAACCCATCTGGCTGAGGAGAGCCAAGTTCTTGCCATTCCCGAGTGCCCCCTGCCATCCCAGCCTCCCACACCCGCTCACCCCCAGCCCCACGCACATGTTCTGTGCCCTCCATTGCGCACGTGCATCTTCTGCTGGGGCTGGTGCTTCCTTCTGTTTAGCTGTTGTGCATCTGGAAAACGTGAAATCAGGATTATTGGTTTTAGTTATCATTGTCCTGCATGAAAATTAAACCACTTGTAGCAGCTGTTTGGTGTATCATGGTTTTCTTAAAATTCAGTTCCATGACAGCTTTGAAAGGCAGAGGTGTGGCAGCATTGTGCCAGTGGGATGCTGTTTCAGGTTGCTGTTTGTATACTGGACTTTCTCTTCCACTTCCAGAATGTTAGGATCAATGTTGCCTAGTTTTGTAGACTTTGAATGCCTTTTTCAATATTTTATTTTAAATATTTAAGTGCTAGGCCCAGTAGCAGCAAAGTGATGGGGTTTTTTTCAGCCTGTCAATAAAAACACTGAAATGAATGGATCTGGGTGTGATTTTGTAAGCTCAGAGGATCAAAGCTTGAAATGCTTGCACAGGAGAATCAGAAGCAATAGGTTTTTCCCATTTGTGCTTTAAAGTAAACTTACATCCTTGCATCTCACAGTATTCCCCTACCTTTTAGTAGTACAGGCTTTTTTTGAGTATAAGCAATGATGCCAACATATTCTTCCCCTTTTCACAGGCTAGCCAACCTTTCTGGGTCTACTCTGTAGTAGTCCCCCAACCTGCTTCATCTCACGTGGCATTTCTGTCAGTTCTGGTTTGTCAGCCTGGCCTGCAGATTAGAGGTGGGGAAGCCAGGATCATTATGGGATAAATATCCCCTTCTTCTCTCACAGCCATACTGAAACTTGAGGACATCTTACTACATGATGGCAGTGCCCTGTTGAGGTGTAACTGTTTAGTAATGCCTCTTAAGGAGTCTTTGGCTCAGCCTTGGTTTTTATGCAAACTGCCTGTTGTGGTGTTGCTCTAGGCTGGCTGTGTCACTGCTTTTCAACCTCAGGTACAGTTATTACTTCCTCTTCTCTCATAACTGGAAATTATTCAGCTTTTCAACTAAATTGCCTTTATTTTTACTTACAGTACTAAAATAAATTGTTAGGTTTAGAATTCAGGTTTGGGTTTTGTTTTTTTTGTTTTTTAATAATATGGTCCAAAAATGGCTGAAGCGTGTGTGCACTAGCTGAAATACTGAATAGCTTCCAATACACCCTGCTAAAATCTGTGCAGTGTTCCTGTTTGCAGGTAATTAATGTTGTGGTTTATTTCTTATGTTCAGTAAATTATTGCTGAAGTTTTAATCTGTTGAAATACAAAACTGTAGAGAATTTAATGCTGACCTTTGTATATGAAATTAAATATAATTATTAGATTTGTAGAAAGCCTTTTGAATCAGCTAACATGTACTAACTCATACTTTCACTTGCCATGGACTGCTGAATTGATGTTATTTCCAGTAATCTTGCTGAAAGTGGGAAGAGAGCATTTACCAGAGGTTTCTATCTTGCCATTAACACATATTTTTATTTTATTTTAAAGTGTTGTGTAATATCACACAATATGTATGCACTCATGTGCATAGATGCACAAAGAATATTGGTTAAGAAAGATTTCAGAGCTAATTCATGGTAAGTAAAGAACCTAATGGCAGGTCAGAGTGTACTTTTGGAGGTGGCTATAGACACGAGATGATTGCAAGGCTGAGCCATGGAGCAAGACGGCAAAAGCATTTTGTACAGTCAGCTGAAAATACTATTCTTTCTCTTTCCTACAACATCTAGCAGCTTCAAAGATGGCAGATTACTTTTTGATTTTCTTATATAAAATCCAGCAAGTGAGTTTTCCCATAGTTAGTAAAAAAATCTTACCTGTACAACACATCAAATGAGGATACAGATTGTCTTTGCATAAGGATGGTGTTGTGTTGGGTTTTGTTTACTTCTTCTAACCCATAATTCAGGTTATTTTAATAAAAAATTTTACACAAATTTGCTATACTAGATCAGCTTGCCCTCAGCTTGCTTGTTTTGCCAACAGTATCCAGCAAGTGACTCTAAACCAACAACTAGTGTATTTCTAAATGCTGTGTCTCTGAAAGCTAAAGCCTTCTTCCTTCTCTTATGAAAAAATTGCAGATTGCCTTGGTTTGCACCTGATGCATGTTCTGGTTTTTCACCTAAATTGTCTCAGTGGCTGCCATGGCTGCTGTCTTGAAGCAGCATTGCTGAGCTCTTGGATTAGAAGGCAGAAGGAAGCATTTCCTCCATTCCAGGATGCCATGCTGAGCTGCACCATGTCCCAGGGCAGTCCCTCTGTCCCACAGTGTAGTTCAGGAGCTCCTTAGTCTGGACATTCGACACTTTTGGAAGGCCTGCCTTTGCCTTGCCACCTTGCACACGCAGAGTTAGTCGCAGGTTGTTGTCTGTAGAGACCTTGGACTGCATGAAGATCTGCCTGCAGGGATGAGGAGTGGTGTGAGTCGTGGGCAAGGTAAAGCAGGGACAGATGGGCACTGACATTGCTTAGGCTGGGCTCTGCAGAGGCCTGAGCCGTTCTGAGGTCCTGTGGAAATGGATGCTGAGAGGACTTTGCACGTGGCTGGAGATGCTCACTGTTTTGAGCTGAACTGAGTGAGAGAGCAGCAGCAGTGTTCAGACTCAGGAAGAGCAAATGACTTGGCTTCTGAGTTCTTCACAATTTGCTGGATGAGCTGTTTGTTCCTATTGCTTCCTCTCTATTCTGCTATTTTCTCTAAGGATTTGCTGTAGTGGCTGTTGCTGTATGAAGCAGGTCGAACTACACTGGGGCCTCCTACAGAAGTTGTGCTGCTATCCCTGTCCCCATTTCAGATAGGACAGATTAAAAAAAAAAAAAAAAAAAGCATATGCTAAGTCTTCTCAGAAGTCATAAGATTCCCAGTGTGCCCAGGTTTCTTCTGCCACATGGCCTCCTCATGTATAATGTGGGTTGCAGATAGTTCCAGGTTGTCAAATGAGCAAGGAGATGTTGGTGGCAGTTGTAGGACCTAGCCCATCTTGTCCTTTGTTCATTTGCTTCAGCAAGCAATTTCATAATTATTACCACTTCTTAATCAATTCCACTTGGTGAGGATTTAGGTACCAAGTGCTTAGTGTTGGTTGGTCAAATCTGGAAACAAATATTTTAAAATAGGGCTCTCTTGAACATTTGATGTGTGGGAAGACAGTGCTTCGGATTTTCCATGTCTCTGCAGATACAGCTTAGCTGGTTTGGTGTGAACAATTTGAGCTGTAGAAATAAAATGTAGCATGATACAGACACAGCTGTCTTGGTGCTCTCCAAGCTCGAGCCAGCAGGCAGTGTTGCTGTACAGCACAGCATCCTGTTCTCAGGCCTGAACAATGGCTGTACTGCAGTTACCTGCTGGCCAGCACAGCACACCCTGGGAAGAGGGAGCAGAGAATGGAATTTCTTTGAGGACAGGGAGGTGGTACAGCTGTTAGAGGCTTTGGGAAGTTTGCCTGCCTTGTCAGTTACTTATAATCAGTAATCAACATATTGGAATATCCTGTTTCCTGCTCATCACGGGCTCTGTTTCTCCCAATATCCCTTTTCCCAACATATGTACATAGAGTTATAGCTTTTTCCAGTTTCTAAAAGCAAATAAAAATAATTGATTAGATAGTTTTCTTCTAAATAAAAATATAAAGCTTGCAACAACTTTACAAAAACCCATTTCTTGGTGTATTTCTGGGCATTTGTATTTTTGCAAGTGGCCTTAAAAATACTATGGATTGTCTCTCTTTATTCATTGAATTACAAACCTTTTGAAATACCTTTTTGTGTTCATGGCTTTGCACAGTGCATAACACAATGGACTTGCAGTCTTGGCTGGACCTGTGGTTTTTACTGCAACATTTTTTAATATTTTTCATTCCCACTGCAAGCTTTAGTTAAGTCATTCTGCCCCGAAATCCAGCATCCCCTTTAGAATGCATATTGTCCTCAGGGTACACAATAAGGCTAGCATAGAAAAAGCTTTTAGAAGCATGTGCCTTCTCTCTATGTCCTCTGTGGTGAAAGTGCAGTCTCCCCAACCTGGGTCGATACTACATGTGAGCTGCATTCTCTTGTGTATAAATACACTGTGTTAAAAAAGGAAAAGCTGAGTGCAGCCTGCTTTCTAGTGTGTCCATGCTCTTCTCGGAACTGATGGGGCAATTCCTTTCTCCTGAGCTCACTGCTCCTGGGTGAGCCCGGGGACAATGTGCCTCCTCCTCCCTTCTCTGCCAGTTGGACAAATCCGGCCTTGGCACAACAAGCTGGGAGGATCTGCTCCACCAGGAAAGAGATTCTGGTGAGATTTGTCATATTACTGTGCATCTTTCCTGACTTGCCATCTACTTAGATTTGTAAGCTGGCTATCTCCTTTCTTCTCCAAGAAAACCCATTTGTGGAGATGACACTGGTATTCATATGCTTAGGCAAGGTCTGGTTTATTTTGCTTTTTGGTTTTTTTAAAAACAAATATGCATGTTTTAGAGAAAGAAATAATTCTGAAATTTTGGGGAGGGGGGTTGGACAGGAAAAGTGAAACTGGCATGGTGCACAAGTGTTTAACAAATATTATCAATGAAACTTTGAACAAATGTGAGGAAACTAATCTCTATGTATATATTTTTAATGCAGTTCAGCAGCCAAAACAGGATGAAGCACCATTTGCTTGTTTTATTTTTTACTGACAAAAACCCCAAAATAAACTCAATTTGGTAAGAAAACATGTCCCAAACACCTAGATTGTTTATGATTTGTCTGTTTAATGGCATAAAAATTAAAATATTGATTCCTAAAACAAACCTGGGGGTCTGAGTGTAGACAGTCTCTCAGTGAGCGCAGTAGTCCGGCAGAGATCAGAAACCTTGCAATCCATTCCCATGTCTCAGAAGAGCTCCTTATTCTACAGGCTTCTGGTTAGTTTGCAGAGCATCTCCCTTGAGTTTTGCTCTTAGGGCTTGTGTTTGGGCACTTTGGGAAATCAAACTTGGCTTGCAGCCATTTCATTTAAGTCCTTTCGTTTAGATGAGAAGCACATCAAACAAAGGAATCAAGTCTTATTCTGAATATTCTGGAGTGCATTTAAAGGTAGCATCCATTTCAGCATTATAGTTTCATAGTATCCAGTGCCCCTGTTCACCTGCAGCTCTCTGATGTTTGTCGGGCCAAGAGACAGAACAAATCTTGCTTTTGTAGGTTTTACTTTGTTTTACTAGATTCTACTTTATGGTGTCAGAACACACAACATTTATTTATGGGAAAGGTACAAAAATAGTTGGGACAGGTCAAAAAGTGCCAGGAGAAGCTGTTATGTTTCATTCTTGTTAACAGAGATTTTGATTAATTTTCTTCTCTTGGTTGATTATTTTCATTCCAGAGTTACTCTTGCCTGGGTTGGACTTCCCTGAAGTGTTTTTAGTAGAGAAAGGCAGCAAGCTGCCTCCAAGTGTCAAAATCCCAACTCTAGTCAGAAGCTGTCAGGAGTACCTGTACCTGAAGGCAGCTAAAATTTTTTTTTGAAATTTTAGACTTTGCCACTAGATTTAAAAAGTAAAAATCTGGAAACAGTATTGATGTTAACTACCCCATTAGTTTTGTGGGTCTAAGATTGTGGTTGGGTGACCTGAGGAGACAACTGGATTAAAAGGTGACCGAGCAGAGTTGTTGCCACAAGCCTGTTAAACTTTCAGCAGAATTTGTGAAGAATCTGTGGCTTGAAAAATATCAAAACACGTTTGACTGATACAAGGAAGAAGTGAGAAATTGTTTAGGGAATGAGATCTTTCTGGCTTCCTTCTGAAGTCTGGGATGAACTCTATTTCTGTTTTCCATCATGGATTGTAGGAAGTTTCCATCTTGGGATTTTAGTAGTTCATTTCTTCTGACTGTTTTGTCATTAGCATTTGCAGTGAATGATATACCTCTGGGTAGTTTCTATTTAATGTGCTTAGTACTATTTTCATTATTACTATTTTACCAGTAATTTAGTATTATGTGACTTAGTTAATGATTGCAATGTGCTTCTTCATCACTATCACAAATAGTTTGTGTCTCTAAAGGAATGGGAATGAAATGTCATAGCAACAGATGTGTAGTTCTGAAAATGTAATATATTTTTAAGATGGAAAACGTAAAGAAAAGCAGAGATCCTGGTTCTGCTAAAATTGGGCTGTGCCTTCACCAAGGTCAGGAGGCCCAGTATGAATGGGTAGCCCAGGGCTGTGTACCAGTGTTTTAAGGCAGTTAATTTATAACAAGAAGCTGTAAAGCACCAACCTGTGCTGGGTCTCAGGGCTACAATCCACACATGGTGTTGCCTAAGATTGTTTGTTTATGTGCAGAGATCTCCATGATAGCAGTGTCTCCTGGCAGCCATTGGAAACTGCTGTTATTAAAAACCCTACATTTCTCATTAGAACAACTCTATTGTACATATTGTTTAAATATAGATTACTAATGAAATGCCTTTTTATTGCTTTCCCAGTGAATACTTTCAGCATAAAGTTAATTTGTAGTGTTATGTAAATTCTGTTTAACTTCAATCAAGTTTTTAATTATGTTTTTACCACAGTAATTCCCATTTGATTTATCATCTCCTGTTAGGTATTTAACATTGCACAGGGTGGGTTTTTTTCTTATTTTTCTTTTTATTTTCCCCTCCTGTTTTAGTCTTTGATGTCACCTGGAATAGCGCCTCACTCTAAAGCTGTGTAAGTTTGATTTCCTTTCATGGAAGTATGATGTAATGAAGAATTACTACAGAAAACCAATATTGGAAATACTTTATTGTTTTGGTATTGATTAGCAAAAATAAGATTCGACAGAGGTACCACTGAGAAGACATCCAGCTGTTTCATTTGCTCCCTTCCCTTTACCTTTCTTTGCTTTACCTTTCTCCCAGTTGCTCGGTTCAGTGAACCTTTGATGCTGGCAGCCCTTGGATTCCATTTAAAATGCCAGTTGCTACTTAACACCTGATGACCACTCAGTCTGGGGCTGTCTTGCATAGATACCAATTGTTCTCACAAATGTTTGCTTGCCCACTGAGCAGATAAATGGACCCTCTTTTGGCAAATTGGCAGCACATTAATCACGTCTGAGATAGGGCTTGTCAGGCAGCATCTCAGGTCTAGATAGTTATTTTCAGTTGTAGATATGTTTTTTTTACTATCTTTTTCTGATGAAATTAAGTGGAAATAGTTGACGGTAATCTGTCCTCAGAGGTCATGGCAGAAAAACTTCTTCAAGAAAGAGGTATGATATTTCATGTATTTATATAGAAATTTTCTCATATACATGTGAAAAGATGTGGATTAGTTTTGTACAACAATAGGGGATCTTTTAATTAAAATATGCAGCCTTTTTTTTTCTGAAATCAGGGCTTCCTTGAACTCAGTAGTGATTTTTGCTCAAAAATTGTTCATGCTGAAGAAAAAACTGTGTAAAGGATTTATGATACATTCTGAATTCTGGTACACTTGAAGTAGCTCAGTTGGATACTCAAAATTAGCAGCAGAATGTGAAATATTTGCTGTGGGAACATAGTATTAAATATAAATTAATTGCTATCTTAAATTACTTTAAGGACATTTGCATACTTGCAGGTTTATTTCTCGAAGATTGGGATTACAAAGACCTTAACAATATGCTAACTGTCCTGCTTGAAAAACGAGTGCCTGTAATGCCTAACCACAGCCTTTATTTAAAAGTACACTTTTGAGTTATTTGCAGGATACTCTTCATTGTGTGCTTGTACACTTCACATCCTCAGTGTGTTCTGGTATTCCAGCATTGACTGATAATACCATCAATTCACAGATCTCCTACAGAAATGGAAGATGGAGAAATAATCTCCTCTCCCTCTTGAAAAATCACATTTCATATGTAACTATTACAATGTATTTGATTGAGATGGGAATTGTGTTACTTTCTCATGGGAGTTGTTTGAATTTCCACTGTTTAAAAATCAATTCAGCTTGATGAGTGGTGGATTCAAGCAGTGGAACCCATTAGAATGATTTCATATCACCAGTTACACCCTATTTAATCTTTCTGTTGGGAGATAATTAAGTTGAACTCATTAATTTGCACAGATGCTGAATGTTTCCATCAAACTTGGCTTTCCCCACCCTCACCTGTTCTTCCTGCCCAGGTGCCAGCAGTGGGCAATGCCCCATGGCACTGAGTGGGGCAATGCACAGGTAACTGTGCTCTCCTTGCATGGGATATAAACTTTTCCTGCAGCTGAGGCCGAGTAGCAATCTTGGGCTCTGACTTTTGTATTAGGCTGGCAGGCATAAAGATTGCTTTTCTTTTTTCTCCAACTGCCTGAGATAGAATGGCTCTATCTTTAATGTTAGATCTATATATGCAGTTCCCTTTTAAGCTACATACAAGGTAGTTTGGATTGCATTGTTGTTTTTTTTTTTTTAACAAGAATCTGTAAGTCTTCAGCCTGCTGCATTTCTATGGGCTCTGAATGCATTTGGTGCTTTGTCAATATGCTGGCGAAGAAATGCTTGTTTTTGGGAAGTGATTTTCAGCATTGTTTTTGACATCTAGGTTTAATTTCCTTTGGAGCAATGGTATTTTCTTAAGAGAATTTAGAGCTGGTAAAAGCCCTCATATACAAGAGCTGACCATTTCCATTTTCTTTCATGTCTACCAAAGCTGACTGGAGTAATGCCTCCCTGCACCCAAATGATACTGGTTGGGAGCAGATGCTTTCTGTTGGCCATGCAGACATTTCAGGAGAAGGCCCAGCAGTGCCCGGTTTGCTCTTTGGTGACTGATTGCCCTGTCTGATCACTGGGGCCTGTGGTGGGAGCTCTTCTGTTTATTGTGCTCAGCAGAGTCCATCTGGCAGGTGACAGACCCAGAAAAGCCCTGTATTCCACTAGAAATGTTTTATGCTAGAAGGTAGATTAATTTCTGGTTTAGCATCCTGCTTGTTGGCTACTAAAAAAGCTGTGTGTATTTTACTGTATTAAGCTGGTTACTAATACTCTGGTGCCACAATCCAATTGCAAATAAGCTTCTGGGTTTTGTCTTGGTCTGTTTAAAATTTCTCTCCAGTTTAGAGTCTAAAATAGAAGTCTAGATCCAAGTTCCTGTGATGGCATCTAGAATTTGCCAAACATGTATGCTCCCAAAACATCCTGAAATTATTTGACCTAGATTTTTCTGGCATGGAGTAATGTCTTTTGTCGGGACACATAATCACTTAGAGAAGAAAGGTCTTTTGACTGACATTTTTAGCTCTTGAGATCTTATAATTTCATAGGTAGTATGAAGAAGAAACTGAAGTTGTAGTAGTGCTGCATCCAACATTATGCTGGGATTACAATGCAATTAAAATTGAAATTAATGTAAGATTTTAAAATTAAGAGACTTGACAGCACCATGGGCATACATGTGTTGAACTGATAATTTACTTGAGATGTTTCTAACTTGTGTTCTTTTGCTTGAAATTGTTCGAAGACATTTCAGATGTGAAAGTGCACAGAATGCACACAGTACTTCACCGCAAAGTAGTTTATCTAATAAAATATGTTCCTAAGGAGATGACAAGTAAACAAAAATTCCTCTTTTGATATTTTAACAATATTTCATTGATTGTTAATGTATAGATGATGGGAATTCTTTTATTTCCTACTACTTTTCCTTTGAAAAGGACCTCCATAAAGATGAATAAAAACCAAAAAATTGCCACCATTTCTTTAATACACCCTAAATAAGAGATATTTATGGAAGTTTTTGCCATGTGCTCCAAGCTTTTTTTTCACTCCTTTCCAAAAGAGTGATATTTTAATCAGTTGTGTGGCTATTTTTCCTATTTGCTGAAAGAAGTGGTTCATCCTGGTGGAGCTGGAAGGGCCTGAATTTTGAAGCTGTTGTGTAAAGTGGAGAGAGGAGGCTGAGCAGAAGGGAATGCCATTAGCAGGCAGTGACAGTGGCAGCAGAGCTGTTGAGACAGCTGCACGTGTCACCTCATGTACTCGGGTCCCAGTCATGCTGCTATTTCTGTCTCGTTAGCACAAATCACAGCATCTACTTCTGCCAGTCCCTCTTGCACCTTGGCTTATCTAGGGGCACTTCCTGATGTGAGTGAGTTAAAAGGGATGATGAAAACTCACAGTCTGGTAGCAAGCTGTTCATTTCCCTGCAGAGCACGAGGCAGTGCCACCAGGCCTGTGTCTGGCCAGGAATTGGGCACCTGGCCCCTCTCTAGGCATTTGGGAATGGTAGCCCAGTGCTCCTCTGGACTCAGAGACAGGATTTCCTACCAGACAAGATCACCAGCTAAGATGCTTGTACAGAGCAAGTCAAGCTAATTCAAGGAAGGTATCTAGAGGAAAATCCTCTGTCTGCTGCTTGTTACTGCTTCAGTGGCCACATATTCTAGATACTGTCTTCTCAGATAAGCACCAAACTCCTGGAGATGGAAGCATTGCTTTCAGTGGAGCTTATGGTGAAGTCATATATTTGGTATTCTAACTCAAAGCAACTATAAGCCAGTATTATTAATTAAGGTATGAATTTTAAAAAAAAAGTTAAAAACAGACTACTGCTGGTTGATATGGTATTTCTTTTTGTTACATTTTGGTGACGTTTTTTTAATATTTGCCCATGCCAAGACTCTTGTTTCTTGTACTTTTTTTATTTTCACTGACCTAGACCGGATTTTTTGTTGTTTCCTGAAAAGTTCCTGTTTTCATTACAGTAGGTGTGTGTTGTATTTCAGAAAATAATTATGTAAAAGCATTAATACAATTTAGCTGTTGTTAACTTGCATTTTAAGAAGGCTTATAATCTTCTTAGCTGTCAATGTTGCATTCTTTGTATGACACATTAATTTCAAGAATTCCTAAATTCTCACCATTGTTGCTGAGGCCACCCTGTGCGTTAGATCTCTAACTGCACCTGCAGTCATGTGTGTGTGCCCATATGGAGAAATTAGTCTTTTTGAAGTGAAAATTCATGTTAGATGCTCAGAAATATATCAACAGGGTTTTTTTGCTATTTACGAATGCAGTATATGTCTCAGGTTGAGTTTGCAACATGTTTACTGCTTGAAGAATAATGTCCATATTTACTTGCTTCAATAATAACACTTAATATCAGCTTGCAAGTTTAACAAAGTATGAGGCTCATAAACAGGCATAAGCCAAACATAGTATATTGATTTAATACTTCTCCTCATATGGATTTTCTCAAAATCTTTCACCATGTTCAAAAGGAGGGAAATTAGAGTTAAGTTTGTCTGTCTTGAACTGTCTGTCTTGTGTTCTGCAGGGACATATGTCTGGGCTTTTTGTGGTTTAATTGTTTTAGCAATAAGGATGAGAAACAGTAAGATTTTTTTTTTTTTTTTTTTTTGCTTTTTGAATGAGACAAGATAGAGCATGCCAGTGAGTGCTAGGAGAAGCCTTCCCAGGACAGCAGTTGATGTGCTATTGCAGGTCTCTGAGCTTCAGCTGTCTGTAACACTGTGTGTGAGCAGTTGACATAAGAGTGGCTCCTGTAAGTGCTTTCAGGCTTCCTGGTTAACTGGTGCTGGAGACAGCTATCGGGCTGTAAATGCAAACATCCCTTGTACAGTCCTGTGCTGGTCAGAGGTGGATGAGGGGGGTGGAGCAGCAGTGTGGGAAGCCTCTGAAAAGGAGGCACAGGAGTTCAGTTGTAGTGCATCTTGTACATGGTTGTGTGAGTGTGTGTGTGTCCTGGCTAGTGAGTCACTGGCAGCTTCAGCAGAAAGGGCAGTGGCCAGACTCCTGCTCTGCTTATAGCACTACTTGTTTAATGGGACTAAACAGGAATCCAGTTGCTGTCCTCCTACTCCTTCATCTGCAAATAACCAGCAACGGTATCGACGCCTCATCCACAGGAAGGGTAAGGGAAAGGCTCCTCCAAGCCTCCTGTGTAAGGGATGGAATAGACTAAACCCTCTTGGTTTAAATAATCTGTGGAATAGCCCTTTCTTTGGGAATGGTTGTTTTCACATTTTTGTCTTGGAAACTGCTGAAGCATCCCACAGGGTTTGGGTTTCTGTCTTGGTACTTGCTGTGCACGCAGGCAGTGAGAGCAGGCTTAGCACTAATCAGCTGTGACTCATTGTGCCTTTACCCCGCAACATCTAATACTGAATAGATTTGAAACCTTTGATACATCTTCCTTTGTTGGTTTGTTTGCACAATTCACTTCCATTAATTTCCAGGGCCTTAGGGATCTTTGTTTTTGCATTGCTGACGCTGGCCATGAGCACACAGGCAGCTGGTTCTGCCTCTGCCTGCCAGGCTTTGGGAGCCAATTCCTTCTGCACAAGTGCGCAGCTCGCTCAGCCCTCTCCCCGCTCCCGTCTGGATTATGGTTTCATTAAGGTCTCATACATATGTGATATTTTAACTCAAATGGGATATAATAAATTTCATCTGAATAAGCAGTGCCTTTTATGTGTCATAAATTTTGCCTTTTCCTGTCCCCACTAATACGTTTCCCCCCTTAACATTTCAGTTTTATACTGATAAACTCCTCGACATTTAAATAGTGCTGTGGCGGGCAGGAGGTGCAGAAGTGGGTCACGCAGAGCTATCAGGAGAGCCGTGACTTTTACAACTGCCTGAATAGGAAGGCCCCGGCTGCTCACATTTCTGCCAGGTTGACTGCCACTGTGAAGGGAGACAAAGTGTGCTTTAGTTCTAAAAGCTCTTTGCACACATGATTCACCCTTTTCAGAGCTCTGGTGTAAGGTGGGTAAATGTTGCTTCAGGTGGAGAAACTGAGGCAGGAGGCTTGTGTGTGCCATTCTGAACAGCTGGGGTTGGGTGCTGACTGGCAGGCTGTGCTTGGGCTCACATCACAGCCACGCCCTTGCCTAATAAGGCCCCTTTCTGGCCCTTTTCTGCCATGCTGCCAGGTCTGGCATCTTAGCAGAATGAAACTTTCAGTATTGTTACAAGGGTGGTTGGTTTGGCTTTTTAGCTGTTCTTCCTTTTCCCCCTCCTCCCTTCTCAGTTTCTCGTCCAAAATAGTTCCACTTTTCTGCTTGAAAAAACAAACAAACGATTGATGAATTTCATTTACAGTCCTACAATCAGAAGTCAGAATTCTTTTTGCTATTAAAAGCAAAAACTTTTATGTTGTTAAAAAGAGCAAAAGTACTGTATTTTCTGACTTCATCTTAGTAGACTTGTAATGGCCTGTAGTATACATACTACATTATATTTCATATATAATACATATATTGTATATATACATATATTTGTACCTGTAACAAACTTTTCAAGTGTCTTTATGTGCTGCATAATCCAGGAATGATCCAAGTGCACTGTGGCTCAGAGATCCCTGCAGTACTGAATAATTCTTAGTGGCAGTGGCTAGATCAGTTTAGGAGATTGCTGTTATAATTTCTGGGGGCCCTAAAATGTGTGGAAATGTTTTATGTTTATGTACTTTGACTCTAGATTTTTTGGAGTGTGTCTTCTGATCTGAGTGTCTTAGTGGTTTGTGCAAACTCAGCTTTATTTCTTTAAAAAGAAGACATTCCCTCTGAAATAATGTTACTTAAAAAGCACATATGATTATTACACGACTTTCTTGCTTAATTTTGCATGCTAAAGGAAAGCTATAAAGGTCATTTGGTGAGCAATTTTATCTGGGATTTTCTCCTAGTAGTTAAAACCACATGACGTTAATAACTATTTACATAATCCCTAAAAACTGGTAGGCAAATTGTGCATGTGGAAACATGAAAGGTAATGTAAACAGGCGAGGTGCTTTATCCCGAGATGTGTGTTTCGACTGTAAAGCTGTGTAACTGAAGACTGAAAAAAGGTACCATTCTAATCCATTTCTTTTGTCTTAAGGACTTGGTGAATTGTGAGTCCTATTCTAGGAAATGGATTTTTTATTTTCTTAGTGAATCTATAAAAACCCCTTGAAATCACTTTCTTTTGGCAGTTAGCCAGGCAGTTCAGTAAACAAGCTGGATTGATTATCTGAAAGTTATTTTTTATGTTAATGTTGGATTTCACATACATAGTGTCACCTTCATGTCTTTTGAGTTCAGCTGTGTAAGGTATATTCAATCCTGTATCTACTTCTAAAGCCAAATAATTTGGTTTTTAAATATAAGCAGAGAAATCTTACTTTACAGTAATGAATCCTATTGGCATCCACAAACAGAAAATAAACCTCAGTGCCTTCCATGAAACCTAAGCTTCCTTCAGCACAGGTCCTGAAAATAAGCAACCAACAAGCAAGCATCATGCTTCTTTTGTTTTGTTTTGTTTTTTGTACAGATGCCTGAGATGAGCAGGTATTGAGCTGTTTGTTCAGTGCTGAAAGGGGAAATGTGCTGTTCTAGCTTGTGCTTTACCAGAGGAAAGCCTGGTTGGAACAGCTGCCTCCTCAGTTTAGTTCTTGAGGTATATCCTCTCCTTTCACCTCCTACCCAAGTCTAAGGTGTTTGGAGAGGATTCCTTTAACGGTGATGAAAAATTGCCTTTCTGTGTTTTGTTCAAGCAGAGGATTTTAAAAAAGAACGTTAGCAAAGGATGGAAAAATTCTCAGCAGCATAAAGACAGAGTGGGGGGAACATTATTCTAGTTAGCCACTGTGTTGATGTTTCTGTCTGTGCACCTGGCTAAAACTATCAATCTGTGTCTTAAAATGGCTTTGTGAATGTTTCCTGCTAATGAGAAGCAACTTCAGGGCAGGGTTGTAAGCTGTATACCTCCTACTTTGATGGGTGATGTACATTGAAAAGGGACTGAGCAATTGCAGTGGATCTGAAAATAATGTGGTGTCAATTCCCCAACCTCGCTCTTGGCCTTGTGTTGGAAACTGTATTTAAAACCTTGCTTTTTGGAATCAGATGATCGTTTAAACCAAGCTGATATAGGATCATTTTCCAGTCCCAAAATTCCTAGCAATGCTAAATCCATAAGAGATGGAAAATGTAAATCAAGTGCTGCAGAAGAGTTTAAGGAACAACTAATGTTATTTCATGATTGTCATGGAAGTTTGGATGGATGGTTGGTTATTATTGATCATGATTGGCTTTAAACACAGAAATAGCCATTTACACTTATCCAATTATAATTTTGAGACCTTAAAAATAATAAAAAAGGGCTATTGAAACTTTCTCCATCTACCAGGGCATTTGTGGCCTTGTAACAACAAAAAAGATATCATGCTGCTTTCTCATTTTATTATTTCCTGTATGTACATCTGGCCATTTGTATATAGCTGCCCTCTTTTTTTTTACACATTTCATTTATAAGTCACTTTCTCTCTTCTGGCAGTAGCTACCATTTTATTTCCTGGATGCTGCAGAAACTAAGTTATA
This sequence comes from Zonotrichia leucophrys gambelii, assembly GCF_028769735.1. Classification (NCBI taxonomy): domain Eukaryota; kingdom Metazoa; phylum Chordata; class Aves; order Passeriformes; family Passerellidae; genus Zonotrichia; species Zonotrichia leucophrys. The sequence goes on from NC_088176.1 coordinate 23,570,996, forward strand.
ATTGTACTTATTTTGGATTGATAGAACTATGGATAGTTTCTCTTCTACTTGAGAAACTGTAGCCAAGTTTTTAGTTTATTTTTAATTAGGATACCTTATGGATTGGTTTACTAACAAACAAACTCGAAAAGGATGACAAAAAACCTTTAGGCCCCCAAACTCCAGGAAAAAAAAATCACAAATCAACCTGCTAAAGGTATTTACTGTGTCTGGTTTTTACAGTAGCCTGAGAACAATGCACACTTCAGTGCTGTAAGGTTTTGTCCTGTATCTCCCAATAACACTCTATGGCTTTTGACAAATGGCTTGATCTCTGCTGGCCAAGTTGGCCACTGGTGAGCAGGAGGCTGAATCCTCCCAGGCCTGTGAAGTGCATCAGGTTATTCCACACATTAACTGACTCCTGTAGGTAATAGGTGTTTTTATCCATTTGCAAAATGGAGATGGTGATACTTTCTGCCTGCGTCTCAGTGGGATCTGGGAGGATTAGTTCTGTCTCTACAGCAGTGTATAAGTGGTAAGGATGATTACAAAGAACAAGATGTGCAATTACACTGGAGGGGCAGCAAGCTGTGAGTGTCTCGTTACACTTCCATAGCAGAGCAGCTGGCTGATGAGCTGTCCTGACCTCCGCAGTCAAACCAGATTTCAGCACAGTTGGCTCATTTGTGGGCTACTCTGATTCCTCACGTCAGGACCTCTGTTTTCTAAAGGTGCCATCAGACAGGGGAATACAGATGACAGCTACCCACTGGAGCTGTGCATTTGTGTTTGGCTTGCCAGAGCAATACCAGGCACTGTGGATGTGAGCACCTGTAGGTGACCATCTTTGACAGAAGGCTGTTCTTTCAGTAATGTGAGTCTTGATGCTCTGGCCACCTGCTTCTCCCATGCCAGTCTTCACTGCTTTGCTGGCATCACCTTCTGCACATGGGACATGCTTCCTTACAGGATTTTCCTTTCCCTGCTTGCTTGGCTCAAATTCCACCTAACTCCTCAATACTTCTGCAGTGTCAGCAAGAAGTTGGTCAATAATAATAGTTACACTTATTTTCTTTTATGTCCTTTTAGGTACACCCTGTTTATCTGATTTTGCTTAGAATGTGAGCTCTTGGGTAGACACTTTCCTGGGTCTTTTCTCATGTGGGCTGCTGCTGTGTTGTCAGTGTTGTACAGGGTTAACCCCTGTTGGCACTGTGACAGCTCTATCTTGGGACACTTGAGAATTCATTTTTTGAGTTTCCCTAAACTCGTTCAGTGAATTAAATAAAAGATGTATCTAAAAGGCAAGCTCTTTCATTTGAGCTCTGTGCGCTTTAAAACCTTTGAGCGGTTAAGTTATAGTGACTGCTGAAAGTAATGAGAATGAGTGATAAGAAAAAGGATTTACTTGTATTTTCATTAGGATCTATTAAGACTAATGTAATCAAATGGGATCAAAATGCTGTCACCTTCTGAGGGTCATTGTCAGTAATTGTAACAATTAAGTGATTATTCTAGTGTCTTGCCTAAGGGAAAATTAAAGTGACTGAAATAAAAAACCAGGAGGTGTGATGCAATGCATTTAGGTGTGGAACACTCACTTATTTGAACTGGATGCCAAATAGTTTTAATCCATATCAAACAGCTGCATTTGGTTTTCACTTTGATGTATTGACAAGAAACTTTGGTGCAAGTAAAGGGCTAATATTTTAGATAGCATTTATCAGAGCAAGAGAAAATAATAAAATTTTCTATTGAACATACAAAAAAATTAGGAACCTTCAGTTTTGGATTTGGGTGCTGATTTTTGAGTTTGCCAGCTTGTAGCTCTTAAAAAGCTTGACTTTGAAACAAGGTGCTGCAGTCTTTCTGAAAGACAGACATGGATGGCATCTGAGGTATGTAATCAGTACAGCCAGCATACTCTTTGGTGTAAATGGCCTCGTGGGATGTTTGTGCAATCAACACTGCACATGCAAGCAGAGTGAAACGGATGGGAATCTAAACAGGTTAGTATCATGGCACAGTCAAAAGCAGTAGAATGAAGCATTCATTAAAATTGCCTGCTTCAATAAAGGATCTCAGGTACATTTTGTCCTTATTGTTGCTCTGTTTTGCCAGTGTCTCTCATAAGCAAAGCTATCAGTTAGTGCTGGCAGGATAAACCCCTAAGGCTATTAGAACAACATGCTTTTTATCGCAGCTGTGTCTTGTTTGATGGGAGTTACAGTCTGGCTAAAGTATTCCACAACATTTTGACTTGATTCATGTTCCTCAAGTTTTGTGTTTAGCATCAGGTGCCTCAATATTCCTCAGACTGAACTGGGAATATACCCCATAGTTATGGAAAAAAAGCATATTGGAAATTAAGGTGACAGACATTTCTCTCCACTGATAAAGAGTAGACTTTTATTTCATCCATTTCAAGGCTGTGAATTATGATGTATGTCTGTTAGGGGAGGGCTAAACTATTTGTCCTGCTGCTTTTTTTTTTTTTTTTGTATGTGTACTTTAAATTGTATTTTTCTTTTGTTTTAAACATTCTCCCATGTTTCAAGTAATACTTTTTAGAGTGCAGATGTGCAAACATATAATTTCCCTTTCAGGACAATAGGAGATGTTTTGGAATACTCATTCCTACAGAATTTAAGCACCTAAGTATTTTAAATGTGTAAATGACCCAATAAAATCAATGCAAGTTCTTAAATTAATGAACTACTTGGGAATTAGTGATAAAAGCATGTGATCTCTGTGGCTGTCTTGCTTTAAGCATACAATTATGAAAAAGGACTTGAGCATGATTGGCAGAGGAGGAAGAAACTAGTCTGTAAAACTTTGAAAATATGGTAAGGTAAATGGTTTATGATCCAGTGCTTCTCTAGAGGAGGCACAGGTTGTGTGGGACTCTACAGTGTGTGGTGGGATTGTCTCATTCTGCAGAGTCCTTTCTGAGCCATCAGGAGCGTTGTGCTGGTGTCTGTGCAGAGCAGCCGGGCAGATGAAAGGTCGCACTTCGCTATTTTGGGATCGGCAGAGGCGGAGCTGACACACAAATAAGCTGAAAGGCACAGGGAAATTGTGTGGTGTGACCAGAGTACAACCATTGCTGGCTAAAGCCGATGGGAGTCTTTTCTGCAACCTTAATGGCTGTTAAATCAGACTCTGTTTTAGCTCAGACTTTTCATTCCTTGATCTGCAGCCATTTGAGAATGTGCTGTTATATGTGTAATCTTTAAATAATGCTTCCGTCTGAAGACTCTCGCTTGTCCACGAGTAGTTTTGGAAGCTTTGTGCTGCCACATCATTTTTCTGCTAGATTTTTTCCAACTGTTGCTTGTGTGGTTTTAGATTTACCTGATATTTTGGATACACAGATTAGGGATATTTATTGTTCTTTATATGTGGAAAGGAAAAATTGTATTTGAACTCTGACAATCCCAAATCAAGATCAAGATACAGTCTATTACATTTTGTGCTCCTATTCTTGTGAGGGTTTCTTGGAACATGCAGTGATGGTGCTCCTGTGTTTGTCAAGCAAGTTTCTCTGTACCTAAAATGGAAACTATTTTTGATGTTTTCCTAAAAACATTATGGTATGATTAAAATATGGGTTGCTTAGGACAGGAGTAGTCTTTGTTTCTGTAAAGAATAGTGCCAGACATCTGTATCAGAGAAGGAGCGAGCAGTAGCTGCAACCATTTTCATCAGAGTCCTTCCTTGTGTGCTGGCTTCACTGCTGCCTTCCAGCAACATGAGTTCTGGGCTGGCAGATCTGCAAGATCTTTCAGATCTCTCAGGAACCTCATCTAAAACATGTAAGTCGGTGTCTGATCCTTCCCATTTGCAAAGGGGTGTTCCTGAGTTCTGACTTTTTTTTTTAAATTTAAATGTACTTTGTTTCATAGGAGAGAATCAGGGTAGTTCCCAGTCCAGTTTTGAGACACAGAAAAGAGCATTTGCATCTTTATCTTGATTGTGCTAAGCATGTGACCCCTGGAAAAATGGGCTGATTATGGAAAAGTCTTCTGTTTGTTCCTGATTTCACCTGGCCCTTGCTGTTCTTCTGTTGATAGCTCAGGATACAGCTGTCTCAGCCTCACTACATGGAGACTGCTACAGGTGTCACAGAAATTGGTTAGTTATTATACAGCACTTTGTAAACCATAACCTGTAGTAAAAAAAAATAATTATAATATTGTTGAAGTACAATTAATTCTTCCAGTAAAACTACAAAGAATTAATTCACAAATTAAGAACTTGAAACTGGGGTTTTCTGTCTGTAAGAATCAAAAGACATTTTTGTGGTCTCAGTTCATTTTCAGTTTATGAAATAACTTATTTTCATGGTGCAAAATTACCTAGTATGCAAACTCTAGACTGAGTACTTGAAAACAAACAGGGCTTTGTAGTAACTTGTTATTTTCCCTGAAGAATATGTGTGCCCTTTCTTGCACTCAGCATTGTACTGCTTCATGTGGTTTTGTCTTTGGTATACAACCCACTGTGCTCCAGCTCCACACTTGATTAAATGGCATTATGAACTCTCTAATTATAATACCTTCACTTTATTACGCTCGAAAGGATTGGCTCTGGTGGATGGTGGTGCAGACAATGTGCAACGTGAATGCACTAGTTGGAGTTTCCTGATTTGGGTTGTTATATGCATTGTGAGCTTGCCTTGTGGTTGCCATCATGGAGGTAAATATGATTGTGGGACTGTACATAACAAAGAGGTGATGTCTTTCATAAGTGCTCTACTATCCAACTAATAGTTTATGCTTTTATTACAGTAGCAAATATTGAATATCTCTCACATCAATGCAATCTTCAAAACACAAAGAGGTTTTCTTGGGGTGCTTTTGGGTTTTTGAGGTTTTTTTGAATGGATGTAAAGCAAGTGTTAAGGCATAACTTTTCAAGGAAGGTTTTTCTAGGAAAGAAAAAGAGATAATGAGGTGTTGTTTGCGGTTTTTGTAGCTAATATGAAGTCTGAAACTATAATGACAAGGAAGTTTGGTATGATGTTGGAAGCCTGGTTTTCTTTCTCTTCAATTTAATTAACCTCGTGAACAGTTCCAGAGTGGCTACATGGTCATTTCTATTTGTGGATTTGTGACTATATATAGTCTTTCTTCTACAAGAAATTGCTGAGGTCTTCAATGACATTTCATTGATGCTAATGTTAAAATCTATAAAGTTGTTTATATGGTCTTATCTTCAGACAAGAACTATGTCATTTTAATAGTAAAATAGAAATAAGAGGAGTTAGTATCATTATTGACTAAAACTCAGTACGAAAAGTCCAGAGGATTTGATGGAAGAAGAGAGAGATCAGGAATCTGCAGGAGTAGTTTGGATGTAAGGGTTTAGTTTGCATCTTAACAGTGACAGAGGGAAAATAAGAGAAATAAAGTTCTCATTGTTGTGAGGACCTTACTGAAAAGGAATTAGAGTAATGCTATAGATGCAATAGGATGTAAGGAAAAAAGAAAGAAAGCATTAGTGGAAATATGGGCATATTCTCAGAGGAGTCAGTGGACCAAAAAGAAAGTAACCACCCATCAGGATGCAGGAGGAGCATGGCCTTGTCCCCTCTTGGTGGTGAGGGCTCTCTTCCCCTTCACTTCAGACTCAGCCCTGGCCTCCCTTTGAACTCTGTGAGCAGCCCCATGCCAGGTTATATAATCCCCCCTAACACTGCTTTTAGCTTGTGGCCATGCAGCTCAGCTCTGCCAAACCCCATTGCCCTCCCTCCTTCCCAGAGGTGGCAGTCAGCTGAAATGGGATGTGCATCCCAGGTGTGCTGAGGCTGAACCAGAGTTCTGGAACAGCCAGTGTGAGGTTGCTATCTGCATCCACATACTATGGCATGAAGGAAATGCTTTGGATTATCCTAAAATTGACACAGTATCACTGAGGCACTGTAAAAGAGGCATCAGTGATTATTTCTGAGTGTTGCAATTTTTGTTTTACTTATGAATGTTGGGGAGTGGGAGGGGGTTTGCAAACAAAGCCTGGTACCCTTTAAAAAAAAATTAAACCCCCTTCCCCCATAAACAGAATCACAAAACAAAATTACAAAACCCAAGCCATTGAATTTATTTAGTGTCTTTTTAGCATGGTCCTGGGGACGTTATCTCTAAGGATGTTTTGTGTCCTGTGAATCAGAACCGTAGGCTGCTGCTTTGTGTGTTTGCAGCAGTGATTTTGCAGAAGGCTGACAGAGTCTCTGGGCTGAGCCCAAGTGCTGTGGGCTGGCAGATGCGGCGGGCAGCGTCTGCACGGTTGGGAATAAAGAGCCCTTGTGCCTGCTGAAAACGCAGGGGATTATAAACGTGAAACTGCTGAGACCATCCCTTGCATTTGAGTTCAAAGAAATTAAATTTGTTTTAAAAATAGGTTCAATACGTAGGTTTCCTGCTTTAAAGCAGCTTCATGTATTTAGGATCTTGTAGAAGATGCGGAGGGGGGAGTTTTGGAGCGAAGCAAATCACTGGCAGATTTAGCATCATGTACGTGTTTGCCAAGTTATTCTTAGCATGAGTGGAGCCCAGTCAAAAGACTTCTGGTTTGTGTGCTATTCTGTTGTATTTTAAACTGATGTTGTGTATAATTGGCATTCGTTAAGGGGAAAATGTAGTGCTGTTTGCTTACATCATGCAAAGTAAAATTAGCGACCAAATTAATAAGAACTCATTTTTCAGGCATGGACTAGGAGCCGGTTACATGGCAGTACTGTATGGGGAAGAATCAGCCAGCTCAGTTTTTATATTGTGCTTGTTAATACTTTCCTCCTCCTTCTATCCTTTATGTTGACATTAATGTTAATTACTTATTTGCAGCAACCAAAAAGTATTGATGAAAGCCCATGAACCCAATGTGCTTTTGTAAAATTAGTTTCCTGCTTAAGCAGATATTTCTGTAGTAATTGACACAAACCAGCCTCAGACAGAGAGGCAAAGGCAAGCTGGTGTATGATTGATTCACCATATTCTGTGGTTATTTCATGTTTATTGTAAAGACAAGACTGTAAGTATAGGGCCAGATGCTCCACCTGGGTCCTTATCTGAAGATGTGGCCTGAATAATTTATTAAGGTTCTTTCCTTTACATTCTCTTCAGCTAGAAGTCTTGCCATAAAAAACTCCAGAATTTTAAAACCTTTCTCTTGTTTTGCTTTGCCTTTGTTAAAATAGAGGGACACTATAGTCAATCCCAGCAATCCCAATACTGATGCAGAATAAGAAGCTGTATGTGCAAATGCTACTGTGTGTATACTGCAATATGGGAAAAATAACTGCCCATTTGTAACTGAATTCTCTCAATGCCTAGTAATTGTAGGTGTTAAAAGGAACTGGTTTAATGTTTTAAGGGCATATTAAAGTGGTTGATTGGTTTGGGGTTTTTTTCCTTAAAAATTAATAAATAACTTATTTTGTTAGCCCACATTACCAGGAAATAAGGAAATTGCATTGTATAAGATGTGATCCCCAATAACATTTTCTCTTTGAAGAGATGAGTAGTTCCTTGGTGCCAACCTTGTGGCTTTAATGTGATCTCCCGAATAGCATAAAGCTTGTTAACTTAAATACTGACTTTCAAACAAGCAATATTCTCTTCTGTCTTGCAGGACAGCTAATTGTGCTGATTTCCCCTTGTTTTGTTCTCTGATTTTCCTTTTTTAGTAGAAAACTGTAAATATTATAAAAGGTCAGGTGGTTTCTGTCCAAGTAATGGATTGCTTCAGGCTTTAAAAATGATGCCTGTTTATGGTCCTTCCATCTGCAGGAGCAGCAGCCTATCATAAAGTTACTGTATTGATCTGTCACTAGTACTGTCTTGTCTGCCAAATGAAAAATGGCTTAAACTCATAACCTAGGCCAGCAGTTTTCTTATTGTAAGCCAGACAAAAAATGCTATTGATCTTCTTTGCTGAAGTGTTCTTTTCACAGCTTGCCAGCATCAACATACTGTTGTCCTTAGTCAGGGCTAATTAGCTAATAATTTAATGCAACTGAGACAGCAATCTCAGTTTGGTTTAGTAGCAAGGGAATATGCTGTAACTTCACAAGTATGGCACCTTTTAAAAGCATGGTCATGACTGCAGTGCTTGTCTCAACTTTTACACTCTCACTTCAAGTTTGATTTGTTCCACACTAAAGAATAACAGTCCACTTAGGTTGAGGTGTGCTGTCACTTCAGGATTTATAGGAAGCAAAGCCCAGATGCAGTGTTGGTGTCTGTGTTCTTGTATGGTGCTCTTGGTTATGCACTTGCACTTCAGCTTTATGATCACTTCTTGAGTGAAACTAAATAGTTCATTGAATTAATCATGGGATCCCTGTGGTTTGGGAACTACAGACCAGATGGATTCAGTCACCTCTGAGAAACAGCCAAATAGACCTTTTTTGATTGACTCATTTGGTTTGTTGGGGTTTTTTGGTGAAGCACCAAACAAATGAGAAATGCACTGCTAAATTGTTTTAAATCAGAGTTTGTAAGATGGATCTTTCTTCTAAGAAATAAGTTTCCTTAATCCTCTTACTGCTGTGGGGGCCAGGAAGTTGCAAGGAAACTCAGACTGGAAGTGCAGGGAAGATCTCATCTGCTTACACATGCTGAAAATGCATAGTAATCTTCCACAAGTATTACTCTTTTTAATTCAAGTATTCAATTATGTGTATGGATGGAGTTTGCTTGCTTCCATTCCTTAGCTGTGTATAGGCAGCAATTGGTATAACTTCAGCTGGAGGATGGCTCAGTGTCTATCTGCCCATGTTTAATTTTGTGGGTGGTTCTCCTGGCTTGTCACATACTCTTGTAGTGGTGAAAGGTACAGCCTGTACAACGTTCCTTTTAGAATAAACAGTAATAAAACCTTCTGAAATATAATTATATGCATTTTGCCAAAAAAAGAAACAGGCATCATATCCCATTTTCTCTCTGCTTGAAAATTTGTAAAAGTTCTTGACCCAAAGCAGCTTCTTCTGTAGTCTTTGCCCAGACAGTGTAGGCCATGTCTTAGTTTATATTTCAGAATCATGCATGATTCAAGTTGTATTTTTGTTTTCTGTTCCATATTGCTGAGCACAGTGTGAGGCAATGCACAGGAGGCGGAAGAAAACAGATGATCCCTGAGGGAAGTTATTCTTTACATTTCATGCATTAGTTTCTCTGGAGTGTGGGTACATATGTTAATTTTGTACATGAAAAAGGAGTTTAATCTATAAGGACACTTAAAATTTGCTTGAAGTAAGGCAACTTTTAATCTCTGAAAGCATCCCCAAAGTGCAATTAACTATTCTGATGTCCTGATGACTCAACAGATGCTTCTGAAAACTAGAACACATCTGTCAGATTATAGAACTGATAGATTGCTATATGTGATTTAAAATGACTGCCCATAAATGGTTGTATTGGGATAAATATCAAATAGATGGCAGGGGTGTCCAGCTTTGCAGTAGTCCTTTAAAAAACATTTGACAATGCACCGTTCATTGCCACTCTCTGAAGCTAGCTACAGTCACATGAAATGCCTGACTCTTCCTTCCTATCTTTAAAACTTGTTTGGGATTTTCTGTATATTGCCAGCTCATTTCTAATGCATGCAGGCTATTGAGTGGTGTTTTTAGTAAAACAGTAGAACTAAAGATTTTTTCTAAGCCTTTCTGAAGATTACCAGTAGCCAATTCAACTGATTTTAGACTGTATTCCATCTGTCTAGCAAAGAAAGAAAATACATTAGCAGTCTACACATGAATAGCTTATTAGTTCATTTGCTGTGTGCTCTACAGTGATTCAAGACTGATCTAAAATATTCATCCACAATTACTGGTGCAGCACAGTTCAAAGTGCTTCAAATCTGTGGGTTTGACTGAGAAATTTAAGGAAAATAGCTGCAAATTGATTCTATATGTAATTAATGAAACATTTTATTCTTATGTAAATATTAAATGCTTGGCTATTTTTTCCTTTTTTTTTCCCTTTCCTTTTACTGAGCTCCCTGTCCCTGACCTCCATTATGTATTTGTTTGTTTTATAGGATGGTGGGTGGGCTGGTATGGGGGCATATTCTCTTGAGAGGAAGAATTAATAGCTGGGTCCTGTGACTCATTCACTGAACAAACAGCTGTTCTCCCTCTAATTCGCCCTTGCTGGGATGTCCATCCCACCCCCGGAGAGGAGCTGCCAGAAGGCCCTGTTTGCCTCAGTTGTTGAAGCTCAGTCCCCTTTCTTGTACAAAATGCTTTTCCTTGGCTCGCACCCTGTGCCAGTGCGAAGCAGAGGTGCAGGGTGAGCCCCTGGCCAGCGGGCTGCAGCCCCCCTCTGCTGCAGGGACACACAGAATGGCCCCACTGGCTGGGCAGGATTTCCCAGGGCTCCCCTCTTACAGAGCAGTGGCTTTGGCACAGCAGAGCCTGTTTGGACTGAGCTGATGACAGTGGCTTCAGTACGGGTTAAAAGCTTTTGGTGTGTTGCAGAGAAAGGGCTTTCAAGGACAGCACGGAAACGAGTGAATATTTGTGCAGATATAAGGAGTGAAGTCAGTGAGGCAGGACTGGGGTTTTGTTTGGGGTCTCTCCCTCCCTCTTTCAATGTCACAGAAAATTAATTCTAGTTTTACAAATGCTATCAGTGGAAGATTTTAAGAACAGCCTGCAGTAAAACTTGGGAGATCTTGAGGCAAACTGCATCTTGCTTTGAAATTACTGTCTTTCCAGCTCAGATGTCCATGCAGAGCATGAGTTGTGTAATGCTGCCTCTCTGATGTTGCGGAGGGCGTCGAGTTTTAACATGGGCAGCCTGGGAGGGCTTGGCATCAGGGAAGGCTCCTGCAGCCCTCCGGGGGACCAGAAAACCAGGATCCAGGGCTACCAGTTTGAGAGTACTTGTGTAATAGCTTGTGTGATAGACAGCAAGGAGCACTATCTGTTGAAACCAAATGACCTGAAGAGAAGATGGGGGGAAGCTGCTTCTAGCAATTAAATCCCAAGATACGACTCTTTCTCTGAGACATCTGTGCAATTATTCCTTTTGGAGCTTTTATTGCTATGACATTAATTTGCATTAAAGGCTTGGATGTCTAAAATTGTGTTTGCCTGCATCTTATTTGGGTCATAGTGCTGCAGCTTTCCTGCCCTTCACTTCCCTGCCATGACAGCACCACTCAAGCAGGCAAAGCAGGCAATTGCACCCTGTGCAGGCATGGGGTTGGATATACACTGTGTTCAGTGTTACAGAAGAGGGTGGTTAGGGTATTCAGTGAGCTGATGTGAAGGTGCTGAAGAAAATGGACTTGGCAGAGGATAGATGTAAACTTCTGTGAAATGCCTACCTTTGCGTTTAGAGGAATGGAATTTCACCTATTAGTCTTGGCACACCTGCTAGTGGCAGTGGCTAAACCAAACAAAACAGATGTTCATAAATGAGTTGCCTGGCAGCAATATAGGATGTTAAATAACTTTTTTTCTCCTTCCTCATACATGAGCTTGTTTCCCTTAATATGGGTCTTCACATTGCTTGAACTGCTTTCTGTTCAAATTGCTGTTCACTGGTGACTTCCTTTATGATTTAACTAAAATCAGGGAAATAGCCTTCTCATCTCCACTCCCATGAGTAGAAGGTAAGGGCAGGAAAGGAAATGTGTATGTTGATCAAATTTAAGAGGTTATTAGGCAGAGATGGTAAAAAAACCTGCTCCTGATTTTACATTGCTGATCTTTTAACTTTCACATTGGAGAACGTGGGGAGAATGAAATGGTTTATATAAGTTTTCTTTAGATGCTTTTAGTAAGAGGTCTCAGTGTTCTTTGGTGTTAAAAATGCACTTAATTTTTAACCTCCTCTGTTTTAAGAAGGTTAAACTGGAGGGGTTTTCACTTACATCTGTTAAGGTCAGAGCTGTCTTATCACTGTTGTTTGAGGTAAGTGGGCAAAGGAAAATTTGGGGGATTTCAGCTAAGTTCTGTAAAAGGATTTCCGTAAATGGGGGATCCATCTCAAAAATGCAGAAGTTGGGGTGTAACTTCTACAGGAAAACACCTGTTTAAGTAATTCTAAGCTAAGAAAAAAATGAAGACTTTTTGCTTGTAAAACCTAGGCACAAAGCTCTAGAAGTGGTCTAAGGCTACAAAGAGGTTTCTGTTTGTTTGTTTTTAAAGTTTTCTTAAAAACCAGCCTTCCTGAATTTGGTCTCCATTTTTGCACTTATGTGTTGCTGTGTACACATACTGCATAGGGAAGAACATTTTGAGACCAAAACAGACCAAAACTTGTTTATTAACAGAAGATTAGTAAAACAAGATGTAGTGAAACAAAGTGAAAAAAAGAAACCATTATATTGTTATTGGTGGTGTAAGTTTCCTTCACTCCAGTATTTTTTTGCTTCATGCAGCTTTTGGGTTCTGCCCCTCCCCAGCAAAAAGAATGCACACATGTTGTGTGTAATTCTAAGCCCTTTGCTCTGCTACTGTCCTTAAGTAGTAATGCTGTAAAGATGTAGAAATTATTCTACTGCCAAATATAAGACATTTGTTACTCTCAGAGATGATGGCTTAATTTTTAGTATTCCTTGGTGGTTTATATCTTGACATTTCTTATGACCTACAATTAAAATTACTTTAGCAAAGTCTCAACTTATATCCAGATTTCTGAGTGTGGCTGAGTGTCTCCAGGGAGAGCCTTGAACTGCTCACTAAATCAATTTGTTCTTTTCTCAAAACAGATTAAGTATGTTATACCACTTTATATTAAAAAAATAAATAACCCCAGATGACATAACTGCTACATGTAAAATTAAAAAATGTGCTCTGCACATTTTGAAGGGTAGTAATTTTGATGCCAATGCTGTGCTGATAGTAATACACCAGAGAGAGCAAAGAATGGTTAAAAACAAGCATGTCTAATCCTGTCTCGCTGCTCTGCTAGTCTTGTTTGAGAATTAGGTTGATGGCACTCTACTTGGGTGGGTACTAACTGCTAGATGTGGCAATAATCTTCTTTAACAGAGCCTTAGACACTTTGCTTCCAATGCCTTGTCTCCCTGGAGTTAGATTTTTTTTTTTTTTAAATTTGTCTTACTCATGCCTACTGCTTTCTTTTAAGGTCAGTCTTCTCCCTATTCCTTTAGCAAGATAGGCTGCAGAACTTGCTTGTGACTCACCTGCACCCTTAGCTGATGCTGCAAGTATAATTTGAGCAGACTTCTCATGTTTACTGTTTATTTTGTATCCAACACACAGGAGGAGCAGAGGGAAATGGGTAGCTGCTGGTGCGCTGCAAATCTGCTGTACAGGCTGTACAGGCAGCTGTATGCAGGGAGAGTCAGATGCACTGGCTATGCCAGAAGCAGCTTTTGTTCCTTCAAGCCACTTCCATGGTTGTGCTTGAGTGGATTATTGTTTAAGGCTCTGTAAGTACAATAGGACTTAAGGAAAAGGGAAGGGGGAAATTTTTTCTAAAACAGAACAAAGCGCACTAAAAAAGTTTCTACGGAAATAGATGGCAAATGGTCTCTAATAATGGGATTTTATAAGAGATGTCCAATCTCCAGAACAATGGTTCCGCTTAAGCCAAGATTAATAGTGCTTGTTATCCTGTGCCTGTGAGTTGGCAGCTCAGTGCTCTGCCACAAACAGATGCAGTCTAATGTGCTGCTGCCCGCTGTGGCCAGGGAGGAGCTGTGACTGCCACGGCCACTTGGGAAATGACAGTGAATTGCAAACCTCTGTTGGTTTGGGCCCTCCAGCCCCAGACTGACTCTGACTGTAGCTGGCTGGCTGCTGTTGGCCTGGAGCAGGCGCTGGAGAAGGAGCTGCCTGGACTGCCTTGCAGCGGGCAGCCACACCAAATTTTCTTATTTCGGCTTGGGCCAAAGCCACCTCCATCAGATTATGGCTTCACCAAGATGTGCTGAAATGCCTGTCCTCCTAGTCCTATTTCCCTGTTGCTGCTTAAACCCCTGATCTATTCTACTGACTCATGTGCAGCCCCTTAAATCTGGGGTAGGAGGCTGGGAGGGGAGGTAGGGTGCAGCACAGCCCAAGGGACTTCAGGGTTACCAGGGCTGTGACAAGAGAGCAGAGACACAGATTTACAGCAATCTTGGCCTACTCAGGCCCTGTTTATAGGTGCACTGGACCCATCTTAGATGCAGCCTTAAGAACAGAGCAGGACTGGAAAAGCGGTTCTTTCAGTAATTAGATTTTTGGAGAACAACTTGGGAGAGGAAAAGGATTGTGTTGTTATTGGTGTTCTAAACTGGAGATCATGGTAGTGCAAACAGCTGCTGTTAAGCCTTAAATGCATAGATTATGACAACAACCTGGACCTTTCCTTTCCATCTCAAAATAAGGAAATTGCAAATTCTTGGCTTTCTGCAACTGAGAAAATGTGTACTTCAGTTATGTTTTATTTTTTTGAAATCATGTGAAATACAATTTTGAGAAGGCTTTCTTTCTGTTGCTGCAGAGAAAAAAACAAAAGGTAGTTGTTTGGTTTTTTAAACTGGGAAAACTAATTGAGAAAATTGACTAAATAAACAAAACTTTTGCTTCTATACACTGGTGAGAAAGAAGATGAGAAAAAACACAAGCAAAATTTACATACTTATTCCTGTGATTCTTTCATATTTTGCTGTGCCCTTGTAGCATTCTGCCTAACAGGGTGAGCCTGAGAAATCTCCCAGGAGGACTGGTTGCAGTAATGATGTGATACAGGAGCCACCAGTTTGACTGAGTGTCTGAGTGGCTGCACTGCTCAATGCAGCAGCCCCCTGTGAGAACCTGCTTCTTCTATTTTGGGAACAAAAGGTGTCAGGAGGAAATGGGGTAGCACAGGAGTGCTGGTCCAGGCTTCTCCTGGGGCTCTGCAGGGCATGAGGAGCCCTGCTGGGGTGAAGGCAGGAGGCAGGCCCCAGGGCTCCCCAGGCAGGGAGGGGATGTGTTGGGTGCTGCCAGGTGAGGCACACGGCAGGTTCCAGCGCAGCCTGGCCTTTTCTGTGACTTTCTGCTACTTGTGTTTGGAAGGAGTGTGCATCCTGTCTGTTCCATCAGATAAATGGCTGTATTTTACAGCCATGTGGCTGCTGCATTTTGGTGTGATGTATTTGAGTGGTTTTTGGTTCTTGTTTTACTGAGGACCAAGTCTAAGTGTAGGCAAAGTTGAAAGTTGTCTGAAGCTGCAGTCTTGCTTCCCTCCACACAGATCTTCCCGGCTTTCCTTTCCTCCCTTGTTCTGTCTCTGCCCAGGAAGGAAGTCACCAACCTGCACAGACATTCTCATTCTCAACCTCTCACAGACACTCTCTGTCTGTCTCTCATCTTCCCTCTCCAAAACCCTCACCTATTTTGCATTACTTAGTTTAACAACAGTTTTTGCTTTTCTCTTATTAAACTAGCAGGCTGTTTCTTGGTCAGTGTGGATGGCATCTGATGCTTGTCAGACATGCACTCACTGTTGATTTTGAGTTACTTTAGAATTTCAAGAAAGCCCAAGTTTCTAAAATGTCCTGATAGAGAGCTATGATACCTAATAAGGACTGCATATAATGGTTAAACTCTCTGTAAAGTTTGTTAATGTTTTCACATAGCAGAAGTACGCTTGCTGACCAGTAAGCTTATTTAGGAAGAGCAGCACTTCGTGTTCTTCACTTATGACCCAGTTACAGCTGTGGATAAATGAGAAGTTGGGATTGCTGACATGCTGTGGTTTTATAGGAATTTTGAGTTTCAACATATTCTACAGTTCAAGGAGAATAATGCTGGAACTTCAAAATAATTTGTGAAAGTAGGAAAATACTCTAAAATGCACCTGCCTTATGCATTTCTATAGGAAGCTTGTACAACATTCTTTAACTGTCCATCCTAGTAGTATTTTTGTTTTTCAATATTTGTTGTTTGGGTGTTTTCTATTTGCTGTCTCTTCATTTTTGTCTGGGTATGTGGAGTCCATATGATATTTTGTGTATGGAAACTGAAGGGTTTACTCTTGGCTACTTTTAGAGATTGATTTATTTACAGTTGTTTAAGTCCAGCAAGGTATAGACAGTGAGATACCCTGGGCTCGCTCTTGCTTTCTGCAAGATCTGGTGGCCACCAGCTGGGACCAGGATATGATAAGAAAGCAGGGAAAGTCCATTGCAGTGATACAGCTGAGATTAGGAGATTTAAAGGTGAATTCCTTGATACTTCCCTATTGGACTTCCTCCAGTTCACCCTTACAGTATTTTTATATGCTTTAATTTTAAGACTTGTAAGGCACATGTTGCTCTGGGTGTTTCCCTTCAATATATATAGACCACTTCCATTAATTTTAACAAAATCACTAGGAAACAGAGCACCATCTTATAAGAAAAGATGTTGAAACTATGTGGTACATTGGGCCTGAATGGATGGGTTTAGGAGCTGGGGCTGCAGGGATGGGGACATTGCCTGGGCTGCCCTTCAGGAGGGTCCCTGAGGGATCATGCCTGTCCCAGAGCGCAGTGAGGGTCACCCAAAGCAAGGGCATCCCTGGGAAGACTGGGACAGGGGAGATGAAACGAAGGGGCAAGGAATAGCCCAAGGACAAGTGAGAAGGAGGAGGAGCAGGCAGAGAAGGTGCTGCAGACACACTCCACGGCTGTCCGTGCTAGAGGCAGGCGCAGGGCTGAGGGTCAGGCATGGCACAAACCAGGGGAGTTGGGTGAGAAAAGGTCTTTGGGTGATGTTCACTCTTGGGAAGCAGGAACAGAGTTCCCCTCAGTGGTTGCTGAACAGTCTCCTCAATTTCTGAAATTTTTTGCCTCCTCAATTTCTGAAACAGTAACTCAACAGTTAATTGTAAATTAAGGAAAATTATGTGGAATTCCCAGAGTTGAGATTCTTTTGTCCATGATGTACAGACAACAGATTTGAGGGATTCTTTTATCACTTTTGCTGTTGTTTAAATCTTTGGGGTTTGTTTTTACAGCTTTGGTTTTGAACTTTGGAACGTAGAGATAAATATATCCCTTAAAAAAAACAAACAAAGAGCTGAAAGCTGAAATTTTTATGTGATGATGAGACTTTGGAGAGCTGGCTTTAGGAAAAATTCCTAGTGCTGCAGGGGACAGGATAAAATTGCTGGCGTTGGCAGCCCTGCTGTGCAGGCTCTCCTTCCTGCCCCCGGCTCCTGCAGCTTTCCTGGCCTGTCTGTGGCTCCTTCAGAGTTGATTTTTGTGGTGTGATCTGCCCGGAGCAGGAGTTCTGCCCGTGGTGCACTTGTCATGCCCCACATACACATTGCTGTAGGAGTAGCCTAACGCAGAGTGTCCAGCTTTGCGATACAGCGGTTCGTAGCCAAAAAATCTTTTATGGCCAAAAAAAGCTGTGCGTTTTTGTGCTCCCCCTGCTGGATGTGGAGGAGCAGGAAGCGCTCCCGGCTGGAGCGCTGCTGGTTCCCCTCCTGGCCCGGCTCCCTAGCCGGGCACGGGCGGCTGCTTGCGGATGGGGCTCGGTGCTTGCGGATGGGGCTCGGTGCTTCCCGAGTCCGCTCCTGCAGCGGCGGAACCGGCCGTGCCCCGGCTGTGGATGTGGGAAAGGCTGGCAATTGTGCAGCACCGAGTTACTGTGCCACAGCAGGGCTTAGCACACACCTGGACAGGGTGGCTGAGGCAAGCCAGGTGTAAGGGCTTTCCAGCTGGCACTTCTTCTCTACCATCTAGTCTCATTCTCAGGTGTAGCCCGCTAAACCCTGGACCTTGCCAGTGAGACTGTTTTGGGATCTTTCTAGAAACAGGATAAGAGAAGGGACCAGGCTTTAAGAAGCTAATTTTATTTTTAGAAGCTGATTGCTGTTCCCAGCAGGACCCTGTGAAGTGTGTTGGCAGAGCTAGGGCTGGCGTGGGGGCACAGAACAGGCTGGAGTGGAGGGGGGGGACATTGTACAACCCCTGAGCAGGCTGTGCAGGGAAACCAGGGAGCAGATGCTGGTGGGGTCAGTGCCAGTGTCCTTAGAACCAGCTTGGACCTGGTTTATGAAAGGGGTGGGTGGTCAGTACTGTGAATTCACAGAAATGTTAATGGCTAGCCCTTTCATTTTAAGAGGTGCTTTATAAAACAAAGTAGGAATTGTGGTGCTGGTTTTACAGATGGGCAGAATAGAGCAGAGGAGCAAAGCCTTGGGTTTGTGTTGTGCAGCAGTGCAGTTCAAGCTGCCTTAAACAGGCTCTGTTTCTACCCTCTGCCATGATGGCTGATCACTCCTGTCTTGGCCCTGCTCCCTGTGTTGTGCTGGCAGAGCTGTTTGAGACAACATGCTGAAGGAAATTAGTTGCCCCATTCCAGCTAACCATGCAGCTGCACGAATGCAGTGTTGAAAGTAAGAGTCCAGGAGGGGAGGAGTGAGAGGCAAAATTCAAGTGTCCAGGTAAATGCTGTAGCCTGATCTGACAAAAGTCCAATCCAGTTACACCTGGAATGGTACCCAGATCTTAGGGCAGGCAGAAAAAAAAGCTTTTCCTTTGGAGAAACAAACTAAAATAACTAATTACAACTTCATTAAAGCCTGGTCTGCATTGGCTGAGCAAGTCATGTTAACAAATACTAAATTTGAATCAATTAAAGTGTTGTTCCTACCTTGCATCAGCAGAAGAAAAGCACTGGAGAAAACTTCTGGAAGAGAATAAACGTGTTCTGGGCAAAAACATTCACAGTTGAATGTGGCCTTAAAGCCAAACACTCACCCATGGTGCTTGTCAATATGTAATTTCTCTAAAACTGCCTTTTGTGAGACAAGAAAACCAGCAGTGTCCCTGTATGAAGCAGACAGTCCCGTGGTGGCACTGGGTGTGTTGGGGTGGGATGACTGTTTCTAAGAAGGTTTTCAGTCATGTTTTTATTCTTGGTGAATTACCAGTGAAAAGGATAAATATGGTTGCAGAACAAACACTGAATGCAACTAACAAGTTATTTGTAATAACTTGAGGCTTTTCTAAAAGTCACCTGTCACTTCTGTGTAATTTGAGTTTTTATGAAAGTGTCTGCTCTCACAGCTGGTAGTTGGGGAGGAACCTGGAGTGGTTGCAAATTGTGTGGGGTTTGCTGTGTTGTTTTTTGCTTGGGTTTTTTGTTGTTGTTTTCTAATAGTATGTGCTTTTTCATGTTTAATGGGATTTTTTTTTTGCACAGAAGTTATTTGGAAGTCAGTCAAAAGAGAGGCAAAATGTAGTCACTGTGTTCCTTTTCTCAATATTTGCTGAGTTTTGGGGCTTGGTAGTATAATGCTGTAAGGACACCTTGTCTGCCTGCTGAAACAGCATGTAACAAAATACAGACTACCCGTAAACATTCCCCCGTCTCCCTTTGCAATCTTTCTTTATAATTAAAAAAACATTTCCTAGAAGTTGCAGTGCTGTGCCAGTGTAATCCATAAACTTGTTTTGTTTTGCTGCAGAGAGGATGGTGGTTCTGAGGTATTTTGGTGTATTTTTTTAAGTAGTGTTTGGAGGTTGGTTTATCTTTTTTAATGGCACTTTGCTCACAATAGTCAGTGAGTACCCTTTATAAAGAGAATAAAAGAGACTTCAGCATGACCTTTAACTGAGAAAAAATTACCATTTAGCTCTGGAAATTTTGATATAAACCTCAACAGAATTCTCATTATCTTTTCCTTATTTCATTGTTACAGGCATGAAAACCTGTAATACTTAAACTGCTGAGTGAGTCTCAGAAGCTTGGGGGTGGCAAAAGCTGGGCTAGAACCCCAACACAGCCTCAGATCTGGTCCTCCTGGCTTGGTTGTTGAACTCCTAAATGCTCTTTATTCATTTCAGGTCTTTTCACTGAGCTGATTCAAATGCTGCTGTGTTCTGCAGGAGAATGGAAGCATGATGTGTCTGTATTTTTATTGCAGGAAAATGGATCTTGTTATGTGAGGGCATTGAGGAAACAGTCCCCAGCTACTGAGAGGAAGAAAGGCCGGTGGGAAATACTCAGGTAGGAAAGCTGTGTATGTCATCCAGCAGTAAAAACACTTGTGGGCCTTCGTTCCTTTTCCAGACACTGTGTCGTGTTTGATGCTTGAATGGCTGATCTGGTCACTATCATAGTTTATTTGTTGTTTTAAGAAGCAGCCCTGTTTGGTCAATTGATTGCAACAACAAAACACTGCAAGCAAAGCCCTCAGCATAAACATTCCTCAGGCTATCCCTGGCACAGTATTGATCCTGATACAGAATACAAACAAATTACTCTGTGTGTGCGCCATTCCAGCTATAAAACAGAGCAATAATATGTTCTACTTGCTGCCAATAAATGTGCATTTATAATAAACTAAGCAGAAATCCCTGAGTAGAAGTGAGCAGTAGTTTCAATAATATGTTCAATATCTTATGTCTAGCTGTTGTACAGAATTTTTTAAAAAGCACAGAGTGGGCACTCCAGGGTATCTATTTCCTTCTTCACTTAAGAAAAATAATCTTTGCAGACTTATTCTGTTGCTGCTTTTCCTTTGCTTGTGGGGTTTTTTAAAGATATTTTTAAGTAGTTTATAAAGCCATAGGTAAGCTCATCTCTGCATTATTTTCAGTGTAGTTCAGTGCTTCTCTAGAATTTGGCCTACATCATCATTTTCTTGTGGACCAGCTGCCTCTCCTTACACTGCACTGCTGTGCGACTCTTCTCCATTTTTGATCCTTGTCATATCCCAGTGGGATTTCCATATGTTGGGAAATAGCAGTAAAGTCACTTCTGTGCATCTGTAGTTGTTTTGAATGCACCTGAAATTAGGGGAGGAGTCAGTGCCCTGTGACCATCACCACTGGGGGTACATAACTGAACCCATTTCCAAACAGAAAAAATGTTACTGATCATCAGAACACAGTTTTGTTGGTTTTTTTTAAAATCTGCTTTACCATGCTCATATAATCCACCATCCATATTTTCAGTGCTGCATTTTGATGAGTTACAGACAGTTGACCTCAAGGCATTTCTTGATGAACATTTCTATCTGCTCTCAGCCTTGAAAAACTCAACCTTTTCAAGAGCTGTATGGGAGAAAAATGTGTAAGACTAATATTTATAGGCTGAAAAAGAAAGGAGAGAAAGACTAAAGTGTAAAACTTGCTTCCAGCAGAAATGCCATCCCTCTTTTACCTCTGGTAATTAGAAGCATTTCTGACATGGTTACAAAGCAAGTTAGTGGTGAGTGCCTGCCATTTGCTGTGCATTTCGACTGCAGGACTGTTTCCCTTCCCCAAGCTTTCTTCTATGTTGTTTTCAGACAACCACAAAATTCTGATACTCACCTATTACATTATGATTCATCAATAATCCTACATTTCAGTTACTTCCAAGTATGTACATGTGATTGTTTGTAAAAATGTAAGGTTGTGATTCAGGTTCAGATTTTGAGTATTTTTTAAATCATGTTTAGCGAAGCTTATTTGCATAAATCCTTTCATTAGTAGTGCTAGCTGAAATAATCCTGAAAGACAAGAAGGGGGAGAGGTTTTAAGTGCCATAATTTTTGCAGGAAAAGATCATGGCTGTGTTAAGAAATACAGCAGTACTGATTTTAACTTTAATAGAAGATTTAGAGAACAAGTAGTTACAAGTAATTTTTACTTAAAAGATTACAAGTAGTTTTTAGAGGTGACTTAAATGGTATACTGTATTTAATGGTCCCTGAATATGGTCTAATGGTATAAGATGCTCATCTTGGATAATACCAGTAATATGTGCAGGCAAAGAAGTGCAGCAAATAAATGACAAAACACAACACCAAGCCCCACCACATCAAGAAACACTCTGTTTTTAAAACTGTACTTTTGAAAATTTCCTGGAGATTTCCCTGGACTTGGGCCCTTGTTTTCAAAAATAAAATAAAGATCACTTTTCTTTACCGTAAGGGAACTTGGGAGAGAAGTTCCTTGCTGTGCCTTGGGGTCATGTGACCTCGCTGCTGTAGGGCTGGAATGTTTGCCATGGTATTTCCGGAGGCTTCATAAACACACAGAAAAAACACTAGGGGTTAGGAGGATTTTAAAAAAATTGTTGCATTTCCCCCCACCTCCCCCAACCCTTTTTTTTTTCTGACAGCCTAAATTCTTTGCGCTTGAAATGCGGGGTTCTTTTAGGAATTCGGGAATTTATTTGATTAGTCCTGTGAATTTTAAGAACTAAGTTAAAATATTTGATAATTTTTTAATTGCTGAACTTGTCTAGAATGATTTCTTACCAGATGTAATACCTGGCAACCTACATATTAAGCCTGGCTCTTATTTAGATGGTCTTAATGGTTTACTTTTGGCATGTGTCACTGTGAGTGGCATTCAGTAATCTGACTTGATAGCTGTCATCTTGCAAGGCAGAGTAATGCAAACAAAAGATGAGCACTCAGACAAGGTTACAGTGAAGAGCCATTTTCTAAGTCCTGCTGTGGTGGCGTAGAATCCCCAAGTCAAATCAGAAAAGCACAGAATTAGTTCTGGCTCCTGGGATGTGAGGGATAAGATTATGCAAACCTCTTCCGTCTAACCGTAGGAATAGTACGTGCTCCTTCTCAGACTTTGCAAACACCAGCTTAAACTGGGATTATGAGGACTTCTGTGTGTCTGTAATGCCATGCATATGTGATGTCTTAGTGGCAAGGTGGACTGAAGGGGCTCTGCAGGCCCTCTTACAGCCTGGACTGGCAGAGCTGCAGCTTGTCCTCCTCCCATCCCCTTCTTGCCAAGCTGCCTGTTGAACAAGAGCAGAGAATGTATCTGTTTTAAAAATAACCTGGCAAAAATGGGGAGGGAGAGGGAGGATGAATGGACTATTTTTAACTTCACCAAGTCCCTCTGTGCAGCACCATGAAGCTGTCCCAGGAGGGGTGGGGTGAAGGCAGCGCAACAGGAGCTGGTAACAAGTGGCCAGAGATAGGAACTGCTTGTTCCAGATTGCCTTTGTGAAAAATCCCCCAGCAATGAGCCTGTGTATTCCATGAGGCTGCTCAGACTGTGGTCAGTGGGAGGTGTATAACCCTATCAAGAGAGGCTTGTTGCTGAATCAGACTATTTATTGCATCAGAAGTTACAGAAAGGCAACATAGTTTGTCTTTTGAGCTTCCCTTTTAAGTATGAAGCAGTGGAGTTGGTTTTTTCCCAACTTCAGGCCCCAAACTGGCACTCTGAGGAGGAGCAGAGGTGGATCTGGAATTGAACAAGGGCTTGAATTCTGCACTTTGAAAGGGCTTCTTCACTCCTTTGTCCTGTCCCCTACTGAACTTTCTGTATTCTCTCTTTAAGTGTGACTAATTCTTGAATTATATTCTCTTAGTGTTGAAATGTCTAGAGTCATTTACATTAATAAAGTACATCTTACATTTTGTTTCCCTAAGTTTTGTGATGTCTGATTGCTACAGATTGTCTCACTGTCTGACTCCTGCTCTACTGGTCTCTAGCTAGAGCAGTTGAATGAGAAGGGAATAGGATAAAGTTAAGAAGTTGTTCAGAAACTCTTGTACTGTGATTTGTAGGGAAGAACAGAGTTTAAAATATTGGCTTAAATATAAATGCTCTTGTATATATAAGCCATCTTTTTTAAAAGTAAGCCATGACTCCAAAGGCAAGCTATGTTTTAATTTGAGTTTATCTGCTTATATATGTGTTGGGGTTTTTTTTCCCAGGTGGACACATAAAAATATGTATAGCTGAGTGAAATGCTGGTAACTTCTTGCTTAAGTTGTCTTCAGTATTGTACTTTTTAGTAAAATGCTGTAGCACCCCAAGTTTCAGGTGAAAAGTTCCAAAGTTCTGTCTTGTTCTTTAGGATATTTCACTGGTTTGTCACTTTGCCTGTATGAGACAGTGCAAAGATTTTTTGTTATTTTGTAATGGTACTATGTATATCCAAATAATATTGTTCATGCCCTTTGGCTTTGCCCCTTCCCATCTAAGGATTCCCAAGCCTTCCTAAGGAGACTTGTGTTTAGGAGGCCAATGGGTGTCATGGTTGAAACTTGTTCTCAAATCTCTGTGTTCCTAATGGCCTTTGACAGCATTTGGGAAAGATGTCACTTCAACACAGTGAAAAGCAACCAAAGTAAATTATATTTTTAATGAAGGATTTTCTATCTGGATGAATTGATACTGGCAGGACAGTATTAGTTAAAAATAGAAGAACCTTCTGCAGATACATTGCATTCTCTCCTGGTTTTACTTTGTCTAAACAAAAAGCAATGTACACATAGTGAGTGTAGACAGATTTGAGTCTGAGGTACTTCCTTTGCAGATGGCTTCTGATTCTTTTCCTATTTTATTTTTTTTTTAAATAAGTATTGCTTTAAAGGGAGACCAAATCAGCATTTAAGGATTCTGTTTATCATGTCACTGCATGGGAGATTGCTGTATTCTGTACCAGACCTACTTTATGGTGGTATGTACCAGATTCTTATGGCCTTATAAAGGATGCTAACTTGCATTCCTCTCTGCAAAGAAGTACTTCCAAAAGAAATAACAAGCAGATTGAGTATTTATTTTTGTTCAATACAAAAGTATTCAGAGTTAACTGGCAAATATTTTACTTCTCTACCCTCCCTTTTCCCATAATTGTGTTTATCTCCTCGCCGTTTTCTTCTATTAGAAGTGTGTTCTTCTAGGGTATTTTAGTTCAGCTGATTTATAAGCCAAGATTTTATCTTTTCACTGGAAGTGTGTAAGTAAAGGGACTGAATGGTTATTTGACTTTTATGTGCTGTACACATGTATACTGTATATTTTAGATATATTAGATGTGTGTGTAAATTGAGATCTTGTTTCAGAACAGTTGTCACTGTCTGAACAATGGATGATGATTATATATGTATTTTTAAATTACTGAAAAATCTAAATAAGGCTAAATTAACCTGCAGTAATCATACTGTTGTGTTATTTCTAAGTGTTTCATACCGAATAGTATTTAAATACATTTCTCTATTTCACCTTCTTGAAGTTAGTAAGTTCAAGGTATGACTGGTTTTTCACACATTTCATTAGGCCTTGATATTTCTGACAGCATAGCTTTCTTTTTCAAGCCTTCAAGTGGGAAAACAGAGAGAAAATTATTTCCTTCTCAGACAAAAGAACCATGCAAGTGTAATTTCAGCTCTTAGTTTTTCTTTTGTCTGTGTCTCTTAACCTGGTGTGATTAATTTGGTTTGATTTGGTCATGTTTTTAGAAGCTTATGAAAGGATAGGGAAAAGGGAAGAAAAACACTCTTTTGAAGCAGGTATCCATGATTCAAATGCTGCCTTGGATCATAAAGATATATCTGCCTGAGATCTGTGTTACTAGAGTGTGAGAAATTGTGTGAAATTCCAGCAGGTGTTTAGCCCAAACTGATGATCATGCAAGGGTCAGGGACACGTATATAAACTGCTTGTACTCTGCTGAGGATGTGTAGTCTTCACCCCAGATCAAACTAAGCCTTTTCAAAGAAAATATTTTAAGGTAGCAAATCATGGAAAACCTCCATATACACAATGTAATCTAAAAATCTCAAAAGTCAAAATAAACATAGTAAATATGCAGAATCTGAATGTGTGGAGGAGTGTGTCTGCCACACCTTGTGGGGTCCCTTCTCTCTCTTGCTTATACCTGTCCCATACATCAGAAAGCTCAAACTGAAAGCTAAAAATACTCCTTTACAGTAGAGTGGGAGGGAAAACAAAACGGGCATGACCACCACCTTCCAAAGATCCTGAGTGT
The DNA here is from genome assembly GCF_028769735.1 of Zonotrichia leucophrys gambelii. Lineage (NCBI taxonomy): Eukaryota > Metazoa > Chordata > Aves > Passeriformes > Passerellidae > Zonotrichia > Zonotrichia leucophrys. The sequence goes on from NC_088176.1 coordinate 23,596,668, forward strand.
TTGCTACAGAACAGTCTGTTGACACAGAATGCAACAAAATAATTATGTGTTGAATAAGGTGGTTTTTTTGTTGCCTTTGATTGGGGCACTTCAATAGAATTTCTGCTTGCCCGTGTGCTCTCTGATGGGTGGGCAGAAGCCCACTCGTATAGGTTGGTTTCTGCTATAGTTTAGCAATGACCATTTTATTACTGCCCTTTTAAATGTAAACATTCCCAGTCTCTTCAGACATTCTTCTTAAAATATGCCTTTTATTTCCCGCCCTCCCCCGCCGATGATTTTCATTGCTACCCTTTGATTTTTGTCTAATTTTGCTCTGAATTTATAAGTTTCTCAGACTACTACTGCCAACCACTAGACTGTCACTACTCTAATAAAATCCATGGCACCAGGGGAGCATTGGTTTCTTGGGTCCCAGTTTGTTAACAGATTTCCTTCTCTGAGCACATTCCTCTTTTGGACTGTTCAAATGTTGGCCAAAAATAATTAATTCTTTATTGGTAGGAGCACCTGTGCAGAGCCCATTTAACATCTACAGTATGGTAATGGCTTTTGGTCATTATTGCTCTGGACCTGATAGAATCCAGAAGTGGAGCTCTTTATCAGTTTGTAGAGTCTTGCACTGCTTTGCTCTGCTTTTCCCTCACTTTTCCCTTTGGCCTTTTTGGTGCCTGGAGCCTAAACGCCTCCCTGGTGACTTATTCCTCAGATGTTCTCACTTGGAGATCCCTGTTCCCTCCATCTGCTCACAGCACTCAGAGTGTTTTGGGAATTGATGCAGAGGGGAATGATGGTCCTTGCAGCAGAGGGTATGCTCCAAGAGAGATGTACTTACAGCATGTCTTGTGGGCAGATAGGAGCTTGATGTGCTTCAGCTGCCCACGTTCTGTGTGGAGCCAAAGCAGAAGCCCCATATCCATCGTGTGCATTGTGTTGGGCTCAAGCTAATAAGCTCGGTCTCTTGGCAGGATGTGTTAGATCAGGCTTACTGCTGTGCTAATTGTGCTTACACAGCTTCCAGTTTGGAGCTGGCTCATTTACAGCTGGCTTGGATGGTGGCCAAGAAGGCTCGCCTCTGCCTGCAGTATGCCATGTAGACATACACACATCCAGCACTTGAACATGTCTGTCAATAGCAGGAAATTATATTTGGAGGGAGGGGAAAATCTTTGGCCTGGCTGCAAGTGTAAACAACGACAATATTAACGAATGAGGAAGTAGGTAACAGTTTAATAAGGAGAAAGTTTGGTTATTTTAGCCTAATTTAGACTCTCTGCCACAAGTTGTTTTCAGCCTGCTTGGCCCTGTGTTGTTCCTCATTTACCACTGGTTTTGTGGGGGTTTTGGTTTGGGGTTTTTTTCCAATATAGCTTGGGAACACTTCCCGGATTTAAGAAACCTCATTGTAGAAGTGAGCAGCCTGGTATTTTAACTGAGAAACAGAAATGAATCTAAACACAATGTTAAAAAATGGGCAAACATTCAGAGGATGGAAACTTGCTTTTATGGTTAGCCCATCCACTGTTTTTCATCTTCCCTTACTTCATATGTTAGCAAGTTGTTGTGTACACTGGCTCCAGTGCAGTGTCAAGGATTGGCCCATCTTAGTGTTGAAGTGCTGTAGTTACCTAAAAGTACAGGATACTCGCTAGTAACAGGAATTATTCAGGAAGAAGAAACCCAGAGCTGTAAAAAGTTCAGGTTTGTTTATTTAGGTTTGAAAAGCTAGAGCTCAGAATGACTTGAAAGCCACATCCTCCACTGGCAAAGATCAGTTTCATCAGTTACCAGCAGCTGTGTCGTTTACTTCATCAAGAATAAGCCCCTTCAATTATTATGAAATCTTCTGTCTGTGGAGGAGGGTGGTGGTAGATGGGAACATGGGAGAATGTATGTGTGTGTGTATATATATAGAGAGAAAACTGGGCTAAGTATCTTAACTTATTGCTAAATAATAAAATTATTCATGAGCCACATTGCTATGAGCTCTCTTAATATTTGAGCCCATTTTTTGCTCAAATTATTTTTTTAGTTGCAAACATCCAGGCATCACTGCATTATCTTGCTTGTTAACAGTTGAGAGGCCACTTCTCCTTTTAAACAAGCCTTGAAGAGACAGTAACAACCTTCTACTTCTACAGTCACTGTTATTAAAACAACCAGGGGAATGTATCTCTGCAAAGGCAGAGTTGAATAATGATTTAGCTTCCAGAATTAATTTGAAATTTCATCAGCACTAAGTAATATTTTAGTGGCAGTATAATCCTGACCATTACATATTAAGTCTGCAGACTGCGCTGCCAGAGGAAGAACCCTGCAGTATTTAAGTGACACTGTAACACCATGGTATTATATTCAGGTCATTAGGGGGCATTTTACAGGATTGAAGTGATCTAGTGGAATGTCAAGGGTGAATCATGTATTCTCTGTTTCTTTGCCTCTCCAAATATGTAGATTAGGGGTTTAAAAAAATAAATGACGCATTGGTCACCAGTGTTCCTCCCCTGTCTCAGCCCAGTGTATCACCTGTGCACCACTTGCACGATCAACAAACCCTGAGGGGAAGGGAAGGGGAATAATAGATACAGATGGCTCAAATGCTGAGAGAGCACTGTACTGAAGGTTGGGGGGTTTTCTGTATGAATCACAGCAACTGATAGATAAGCATGAATTCAAGTATTTGCCTTTTGTGTCAGGTGTCAGCAGGTGTCCAGAATGATGGGAAGTTCTGAGCTCCAAGGTGGGTGTTTCCAGAGCAGATCCCTAACACTACAAGGCAGGGGCACTCTTGTGGTTGAATATAGTAAGGGAGATGAATGCCTCTCTCCCCTTTGTGCTTTAGAAATTCCTTCTAAATTCATGTGTGTGGCCCATCATAATGATTTTGATACCTCTTTTCAAATGTAGTCATCATTCAGACAGCTCTGGTTGAATTTAGGGAGAGTATTAGGCTGTGAAAAGCATGTGTTCTCAGCAGCTCATTGCTGCCTCTGGCAGAAGTTGCTGCCATTCAGATCTGCAATCTAGATAGTTCACATGATTATTCTGTGCACCATTGGAGACAAACTGGGCTGGATTAGTTTAAACATGTAAATAGTAGCTTTGGATCATTCTTTCTGCAACAAACAGATAATCATGACACAAGTAGCCTAGCTGTCTAACAGCACATTTCACCACATCAGTCTTCCCTCGTCTTTCCTTCACTTTGTTTAAACTACAGCTTTTGGGGTGGCGGGAACATTTGTTAAAAACAGTGATAAGAAAGGATCACTGACAATGAGTGAAGCTGAAATGATGTTTATCATCCAGTGGTGGAAATGGCAAGGTAACATGCTGGTTGGTCAGGGGTTCGTAGCCTTTCCAGATAACAGAGTGGCCATCATAGGAATGGGGTGCATGGCTGTGATCTTTCTGTGCCCCAAGTAGTTGAGGGGGGAACCCCAACAACAGTTTGTCTAGTTTTCTCTAATCTAGAAGATGGGTCAATTTGTTATAGGATAATACCTGTTTTCTTCTTGCTGCACTCCATGTGGTGGGAAATTCTCAGAAAAGTCTCATGGGCAAGAGGTGTGCCTGGCTGCTGCAGAGCAGTACTGAAAAGGAGTGGTGAGGATACTGGACAGCTGGACATTATTTTTACAGGCCTTTCCTGTAAAGGATATGTAAGATAGCATTAAAGTCTTACTAGGGAGTGGTGCCAGGACTGGTATTTGTGGAGAAGTGTTGGCTATGCCAGTGGCAGAGTTGCCTTAGCTGGCAGAGCTGCTGCTGTAGGGGGCTGGGAGGGCAGATGAGCAGGTTAAACACGGCTGTGGTCAACAGCTCTGGGAGCACTCCTGAAGGGAAGCTCCTGTTCCTCCTGCTGCCTGACTGTGGGGTAAGGCAGTGAGCTACAGACAATAGCTGGGCTCCTGCACCCTGCCTACATAAGTGTCTTCTGCTCTGAATACTCACTTAGAGGCATGACGGGATCAACCCACAAGAGCATGTTTTCTGTTCCTACTGCTTTCGTATATGTCAAAATATTTAAAATATTCACTGTATTTTAAATTCCTTCAATACCTTCTGCTTCCTTTTTTTTCTTTAGAAAAGGCTAAACTTTTATTTTCATATATAGACTACTTTCACAGAGGGCAAAGTTTCAGTTTAGATTTTGAGGACTGTTCTCCCTTGATCTTGATTTTGCTTTGGTTGTCACCAGCTTTTGTTTTAAAATATGTATCAGGAAGCCAGTTCTGTCCAACCATTTCTTTTTCAAGTTAAAGGCAATGGGCTTTCCTGAAAAATGTCCACAGAAAAAGAACTCCCCAGAGTGTGTCTCTAGTGATCTGTGCAGTTAGCAGTTACTCCTGTGAGCTGTCATTTTACAATAAAAATAGAAAATGTAAAATATTGATTACGTATGCAAGTACAAGAAATGTACATCTGTATACTAGCTCTCCAGGAGCTTGTAGATAAAAATAGATTTCAGTCACATTTTTCCTTTTAATGTGCCACAACAAGTAAGTTTTGGTCTTGAGGAAGTATGTGTGAAGTCATAAGGCTATACCCTTGTGAAGAGAACTTTATTCCAGCTATTTAGTTAAATAAATTAACATGGACATTTTCTGGGGCTTCTTTTCCTAAATGAGGGACATGTACTACTTATCATGGTGCAGCAGTGAGCAATACCATGAAGTTCAGATCAGGAGAGATCTTTGTTATGCATATTGTATACCAGGTATTGCAGTTGATGCATGCTAGAAATACATAGTGGCCTGATGCCCATGTTGCTGTTCCACTTGTACTGCTTTTTCAATGTATTTGCTGATGCTGCAACACTTGTTGCACTAAGTTTTAGATAATTCAACATCTGATTTTCTCAATTGAATAATCCTGCTGCTCTCACTGGTGGTACACAGCTCAAGCCTGTTTTCCTTCCATCTCATGAAGGCAAACATCTGGAGGATAGGCTTCACTGTCCTTGGCCATTGAATCTGTTGTGACTTCTTTTGATTGCTATCAGTTTGAAGCATTGTGAGATACTGTTTTGATCCAGAAACTCTCCAAACCAACCTGTGCCTCTAGCTTCTTGTAAAGATGGGTCATGAAAATAGGAAGACTGTAGGACAAGCCACATGACCTTATGAGGTGATGTGTATATGATAAGTTCTGAGTAATTATACAATAATCAGCCTTCAACTTGTTATGTTCCTCAGTAGGGAAGCTCAATAATAGGTCTGGCAAAAATAGAATTTTCCTTTTAATAGCCATTGTCAAAGTGTTTTTAAGTATTGTCAAAGTTTATTTAAAGTTGAACTGATATCAGGTTTACTTTCCAGTTCTTTGTAAAATGAATCTTAATAATGAATTGAAGGTGTTTTAGAAACAGAGTTTGTGGTGGAGTTTCATTTAAATGATTATTCCCTTCATCCAGTGTGGTGTAGGACTGTAGATATTAATCGCAAATTATGTCTTATTAAATATATTGAGTAATAACCACCTGGTTCTTTGATATTTTGGGTTTATGCATGAAACCAGGGGATCAACTATTTTTGCTCTTTTTGTTGCCAAAATGCAGCTTGACTTCTGAAAACAGTTGAATGGAGTGGATTCAGTTTTGATAGTGGTGTAAGAATGTACCCATAATAGCATCCAGCATTTTTGGGAAGGTTTTGTGTAGCTGTTAAATTTACAATTTTGGATGTAAATACATCCAAACCCATTTTACTACTTGTAACATGAATATACTTACTATGGCAATGTAGTAGCTATAGTAAGTGCTTGTAGAATATTTGTAGCTGTAATGCTCTCTGATGGAGAAGCTGTACTTAGCAGTTTGTCTGCTTTCTTCCTTTTGTAAGCTTGCAGTTGATTCTTTTATGGACAATGTGCATTCTCACATAGTCACACAAAGTGCATTATCTGCCTGAAGCTTCAGGCTGAATGGGTGAGCCCAGGTGTCGTATTTCTAATGCCCTTTGCATGAAATGTGAGGTAATTGTCCAAGTGTAGAAGCTGTAGGTGTGAAACGTGAAGTATGGGCACAGTCTGCGATTTCAAGTGTCTTATGAAAATGTGTGTGGTAAGGCTACGTTGTCTTCGAAACAAACTTCTTATGTTCTTGAACTTCAGACTTCTCAGTCCTGAAAAGTGAAGTGAATGACAGAATACCTTAAATAGCTCCATGTGTGTTTATATTTAATAGGTCTAAAACCACTCACACCAAAGTAACTTACTGCAAAGGAGAAACATCTGCTGAATTAATTTTCATGAAGTAGATGGTTTTCTAAAGTTTTTGTGTTGTGAGGCCTCCCAGGCAAGAGGGGAAGAAAGATACAGGTATAGTGATCTGTTAAATAAATGAAACAAGTGGATTGTGGGTAAATAAATGAGTGACAAAGAGATGATGTAAAAAAAAAAAAGCATTCTTACACACAGAACAGTGGATAGTGCCTACCTCTCCATCATGATCCCAAACATGAGAAAAATCAAAGGCTTTTTTCTTACTGGAGAGACTGAAAGAAGGTCAAGTTCAAAAATAGCTTTGGGTCAAAAAGGAGGGAGGAGAAAGAGACAGTGTAGTCACTGAGATGAGTAACTTCAGATCACATTTGAGTGTCTGGGATGTCATTGAGGGAGCTGCTGCTGAGGAAGAGGCCTGACATAGCTAATATTTTCAGTATAGTGCTGACACATGGTATCACTACCAGAAATGGGCTGCTTTGGGTGCAGGTTGTCATTGTACCCTATTTATTGGTCTCTATTGATCCTCCATTTCCATGGGTGTGATGCTGGGACTTGAGGCCACATGCCTTGGTTTTCTTGTGGCAATATTCCAAGCCATTCCATAAATCCTTCCTCATGAATTATGGAGGAAAAAACCTGCCCTGTTCCTTAAATGGTTAAGACTGCTAGGAATACAGTGAAGGCTTTTGTGTAATTTAACCCTTCTTGTCCTCAGCTGTTTACTCACATAGTTAGAAATTGACATAAATGGTGGACATGTGTTCTAATCCTTATCATCACTGTAACATCTGGAAGTCATAACTTTTGAGGCATTTGTAGCAACAGAAATAGTTAAACGTTGCTAAAACTTCTTTCCTATATGCATGAAAAATTCATATGGTAGTGGATTTAATCTGAGACTTGTGTACAAGTACTTTACTAAATACTCTGGGTTTAGAAACAATGTAGGATCTAATATGCCAAGGAGAAAGAATTTATTTCATTTTATTCAAAAACTTGCAAACAGATTGAGTCCCTGATAATCTTAGCAGCTGATACCTGTAAGGAAGTGTCTTCTACTAGCATCTCAATATTTTAACTATAGTTTAAAAAAAAATTTTAAAAGTAAGGCATAATACTATTGAATGAGATAAGAGTCTGAAAACCCCTGCTCAATAAACTGATATGTTCTTCAGGAAATTGATGCTATATCAAAAGCTGCTTCTTCAGGTATCAATCATTAGCTTAGCTTCCCAAAATGAATGTGAAATACCAACATTTAGAGAAGGCTGTGCCTGTTTATAATAGTACTGCTCTTGTATACAGCATTCTTGGCTTATCTTGAGAGGGGTTCTGACACACAACAAAACCAATGCAAACTGTTTTAGCCACCAGTACTTCTTCTGACTTTAAGTATTTCTTGGCTTATGTGTGTGAGATCAATTCGAAGAAATTTAGATATTTTCTCTTGTTTGGGTTTTTTCCCCTCTTTGTTTTAAAAAGGGGTCCTCCATATAAAATATAAGTTATATATTTAAAATTAAGCATATTCTCACATACAGGAATTAAACTATAAATGTATGTCTTTTGAATTAGTCTTTCTAAACAAGGCATGGAAAGCTACATCTGTTGCAATGGCAGTGGTGATTGCTTCCTTTTTTCTTTTGGAATAGCTGAACGTTTTCTTCAAATAATCTCTTATATATATATAAATATATATTATATAATCATCTGGAAATCTGCCACTGCTGTGAAAATGAAGCAGTGTCCACTGGACCAAGTAGTACCTTGCACTGAAGTCCCTTAGCAGAAGGAGCAGTGAGACGTGCATGCCTGGCCCCTGTGTGATCTGTGTGTAATAGATTATCTCTCTTGAAAATGAGCATTCACAGCTCTCTTGAAAGTCACAGTTCTGAAGGGTGTTCTTCATTCACAGGGAGTGAGGCATGTTGCTGTCCCACTCAGTGGGACCCCAGAGGTCAGCCTGAACCCTGGAGATCCACTGGGAAACATGAAAGCCTTGGGGTGACCTTCAGATTTTCAGATGTGGGTAGATGTGGTTTGGTCAGTCAGTGTATTTGTCTTTTTCAACCCTGTTGAGATGAGCTTTAGTGTGTTGAGTAGCATAGATGGGCATTACTTGCTTGCACTGAGCTGCTGTTTAGGTGACCAAATACATAAGCAAGCTGATTTTTGCACTGAGCAGTTTTGTTTTTTTATAATGGGCACAATTCCCACTAGTTCCACTTTCAAATCTGTCTAAAAATGAATGATTGTTAGTGTTTTCACACTGATGATATCTTGGAGTCATGAATTAATCTTCACAACTACATGTGTGTGAGAAGGGATTTGGTTACCCCTGTTTTACAGGAGACAGGGCATGAATTGACTTGTAGGCTGTGCCTGTGCTAATGTAGAGTGCTCCATGGAATGACTCTGTTGGGAAGCTGCAAGGAAGGGTGTTGCTCATTGCACTGTGCTTTATTTTTAGAGGATTCAAGAGCAAACCGCTGCAGTCATCAGACTGGAAGGAATATTGCCTTTTCTTACTCTTTCTTAATTCTGTGAAAGTCCTTATCAAAAACTGGTAGTGTTTTCAAGTCTCATAATGGTTTAAGAGTCTTGTGTCTCCTGTAGGAAGCCCAAAGCAGCTCAATTGTTTCTTTTGAGGGCGAGGTGCAGTGCATTGTTTGTGCCGCCAGCCTTGGCAATGCCTTCCCCTCCCCAACTTCTTTGTCCCCCTTCTTCCCTTCCCCCGCCTCCCCAATTATTTTTCTAGAGACCTTGGCTTGCTGCTTCTGGGGCAGCAGCAGCAGCTGCTAGTGCTGTCCTGTAATTCTTCCCTCTCAGTCACAGGGGACTGGAAGGGGAAAGACGGTCTGTCTCAGCAGCAGTCCACCAGCTGCTGCTACGATCTATAATGCGTAAATTTGCAAAATATAGCTTTTAATTTTGCTTTGCAGTCAGAATGAAAAACTAGAGTGCACCACCACTGCCATCATTGATTGATTAATAGAAATAAATGCTCCCTGCTCCCCGGTTCAGACTTGGACAAAAAGAACTTGCAAGTGGCTAAAAATAAAAGGTAAGAAACCTGACAGACTTTCCCACCAACAGAGTAATTAAGAACACATTGTTGTGTGTGTGTGCTTGAGAATGTGCTCTGGCTAGGAAAAAGCTGTTGAGTAATGCAAAAATATTAACTAAATCAGAGTATAAAATCAGGCTTAGGGTCATGATAGTCTCTGAAGTACATGGATAAGCAGGGCTTCTTTGTTACAGCGTTAATGACTGAGGGAGTCCCACAGATTCTAGCCTAAGAGGTTTTGAAATTGTGCATCGAGACATATTTTTGATTTTGAGATTTTTCTTAAAGGAGAAAAGGGGAATTAAAGAAGAATGGGCAGTGTTCTTTCTCTGCCAGCAATGTAGTAGCCATAGTAAGTGCTTGTTTTGTGTCCAGTCATACACCTGGGGTAAGGAAATGGCCCATAGAAAAGGTAAGCAACCCCCAAATTTCCATTAGAAATGGATTTGTAACCTCTTCAGTGTGCATTTATGAATGATGAATCTTTTAGTTGGAGCACTCAAGAAGAACCAGCCATAACATGGCCAAAATTTGTGAAAGAACTTGTTTGAACTGAATAGTTTAACTCAGTGGGCTGTTCAGAAGACTTGAACTATAAAACACCATATATAAAAGAATTCATGTTGTTGTGGCACAGATGATTGACCAAAGAAAAATTGTTGTGTGTATAGCTGGGAGAAGTAATTTTATCACAAGTCAGTTTTGCAGTTGATTTGTCAGAATTTGGGAGAGAGCAGATCTAAACCTTACCTTTGTGGACAGCCTGAGTGTCAATAAATTCCAGTGTAGCCTAGTACCTATCTCCAGAATTACCAGTCCTGATTTCTGTACATCTTACATCATACTAATGTCAGCAGTTTTAAGTAAAAGCATAAGCAGCCCCTGATCTCATAAAACACACTACTTTGAGTAGCTATGTTGTACAGACATGTTGGCAGAAGTAACTAAATCTAGATATGTCTTTGGGACTCCAAAGAAAACCAATTAAAACAGTTGAAGGAATAAACAAAGCATACTTTGTGCATGTGTGTGCACATATTATCTTTAATTGGTTGGAGTTTTTTAGCATGTGGAAAATTAGTGTATACCTTGCCTCCCATCTCCTGGGAAAAGAGAGTAAGAAGAAATTATGTAGTTGACCCATTACTCAGGCACTTGGGAATTAAGAGAATGGAAGAGCAGTTTGTTTCTCTGAAGTCCTTCCTGCTTATATACATATATTTTAAATAAACATGGTATGCTCAAATATTTATTTAAAAGCAGTGTTCAGTGGTATCAATCGGGCAAAGAAGTAAAGTTTAGTGAAGTGCACACACTTTGTGTCAGTTGCTGTGTTTTGGATGGCTACCTGCTCACTTTCGGGGAGAAGAGGATAAAAATTAACTCCGAGAGGCTTTTGACAGGTGAAAACCAGCTGAACTCTTGGGAATACTGCTTTAGCCAGACTTGACCATGTTGCGCATTACTAGTCTTGTCAAAGTGTCAGAAATTGCCTATTGAAAATTGTTTGTGTTTAACCTTTAAAGAAAGACTGCTGGAGTGTGTTTTAAAACTGAAATGATATCAAGCTGGATTGAAGCTTGTTAAGTTCTGACTTGGTGGCAACAAAGGCCTCTGGAACTCACAGTAAAGTTCCCAAGAAAGCAAGGTCCCCTCTCCAATATGTATTTTCATTTGTCCTCCTGTTGTGATAAAGGCATCTGTCTTCTGCCAGTGTTTTCTGAGCTATGCACTGAAGTCTTTTGAAGATGATTGAATTTGTTTTTTACTGACTTTTTCTTCTCTTCAAAATTAATACCTTTATTTTAACATTCAAGGTCCCAAGCACAGCTTCTTTCACACAGAGATTGTTACCTTGGCACTAAGAAAAGGACCCTTACTCAATACTGATATTTACAGCACAGGCTGTTTTCCATCCATTCTGCGAGGTCTAATTCTTAATGCAAAGAACAGCATTAAAGTGTCAGTGAGTGTCACCTTTTCTCACTTCTGCCCCTGTGGGGATTTGAGCAGTCTCTGCAGCCTCCTGCATAGACACTGTATGCAGGGGATGCCACTTCTGGGGCAAAGCTAACCTGGGAATAGTTAAGAGTGGAGTTCTGAGGGTGTACACTGAAATTTTTCTGTAGCTGCATTCTCAGTGGGTACCTCCTATCTAACTCTCTTCATGGAAGTGGGAAGGTGGCTGTTACTGTTGTATCTTGTCCATGAGCTTTGGTCGTGGGTGGGAAGCCCACAGTCTGATCTGTAGACCCATTCTGGTTCTTAGGATAAAGCATTTTGAGATAAGAATAATCAGAAATAGATGTTAAAAGATCAGAAAACAGACCTAAAAGCACACTGCAGTCTCCCTGAAAAAAATATGGTATCTAGACAATGGGCAACTAAATTTCTAAATTCCTCAGCCACAAAATTCCTTGGTAGTCTTAAAAATCTGAGTTCCCCAAAACCTTCTCAAGGGAGTGAAAAAGAAAGAGGGAGAACAAAATCTAAGTTGTAAGCTTGCCTAACATGTCACTTGGGATAATAACACTTCTCTGTGTCCTTAGTAAACACAATGCCAGATCAGGAGCCAGAGGATAATCTTTTGCTTTAAATTGTTTTCCTGTACTACCTGAAGCTGCACAGTGTAAAATCAGGAGTGGAATAAGGCTATCCCGAGTCTCTCTCTTTGCTGCTGGTACAAGCATGATTTCATTATACAAACATTTGCTCCATTAATTGTCATTATTCCTAATCCTCCATTTTGCTTAATGGCAAAACATTTCACTGCAGGGGAAAAAATATTAGATTAAAGTAAAGACTTTCAGACAGTAAAGACTACTAATTGAAACCTGCAAGGGATACCCCCATCATGGAAATTCAAAATTACAAAAGTTATTGTGATGTAACTGGAGAAGTGATACTTGAAAATCCTCATAACACTTTGCATTAAGTTTTTGTATGTTTTAAATCAGGATTGGTTGATTTTTTTTCTTCCACTTTAAATGTAAGAATGTAGTAAATGGGTGCACGGAGTGCTACATGTGTGTTTGTGCAACATGCATTTTGTCTGCTGATGTTAAGTAGAGGTTTTGATTGTGCATTTGTGTCCATGTGGACCTCTAAAAGGAGATATGCTGCAGGTGGGGATGCTAGAATGTTTTGGTTTTGTTTCTCCCTGCTCCTTCCATGTGAGGTTTTTTTAGCACCTGTCTTCCCCTGCAGTAGTATTGCATTGAGAACTTGGGATAAAATACTTTTCCCTGTGCAAAGCTCACGGGTGTGTTTGTTTTTCTCCTTTGCAGTCTGTGGTATACAGCCATGTCGAGGTCTTATTTCTCTTCTCTAGAGGTTGCTAATGCTTTACCAAAAGGAAGAGTGAGGCATAGGAAGGGTTCCCTGCCTCTCCCTCCTGCAGGAAGGGGAGAGCAGTGAGCTGCTCCTGGAGCTCCTTTCCCATATGACAAACCTCCAGCTTGCAGGCACACAGATGGGGTTGCTTTGAATGCAGAAAAACATGAATGCTGATACTTAGGTGAGTAACATCATGTGCGTTCACTGAGGGTACAGTGGTAGGACAGCGCTTCATAAATGGGTTTTGAGATTGCACAGCATTTGTTAAGGAAAGGAATAAAAAGAGTACTTCCTTTGAAAGGAAGAAAGCAATATTATAATAAGACATTCCTCAAATATTTCTTAAAAATTTGTGTTGTTTTGAAGTTTAAACCTACATAGTTCTGGAATGTTGGGTTACTTTTTGGTTTCCTGATTTGGCACATTTTTGGTTGTGTGTGTGTCATGAAGGAACTTCAGTAAAATGTAAATTCATGGGTTTAAAATTACTTTTCCTGAGGTGATCTGTTCTCTGTGTGTTTTGTGCTCTGCATCTCCCTCCATTCCCCCACCCTCAGGTCCATTAGGTGTAAGTTGGATTAGCTCAGTGACTCTTATCAGGCCTCTTTTTTTTTTCCTGTTACCCTCTGATAAATTTATGTGACCTAAAGAGTGAACTCCAGGTGCACCCTTATTCCTGCTGGGGACAGGAGCTGCATTTGCTGAAGCCCTGTGTTGGTGAATAGTACCCCACTGTGCTCTATATGGGAAAGTGTGTGGGTGGCAATTTACATGGTAAACAAAGGCAGGCAGGGAAGGAGGATAGGTAAGCTTATGTTTTTAATGCTTCTCCTTAAAAAAATCTGTTGAAAATTAGCAGCAACAAATATCACAAAAAGAAGATTGGTGTAGATTTTTCCATTTTTAAGAATCAATCTTTGAATAAAAGTATTTTTGACATACTTTTGTAGATAAATTTATTGATATGACTTGTACTGGTTTTTGTGGTAAAGGCAAATAAAAACTGTACCTGTGACTATTCAATTTAAGGATAAATGGAAACCTTTTATTTAATCAGCAAAATGGTTCATACTCATCTGAAGGATTACGCACATCCCCTTCCTGCCACGCTAAATAGGTTGTTTGCTTGTTTGTCATAAAAGGTGTAGAAAGGCAATGTGAATTAGACAGCAAAAGGCTAGAGAGAGTGTCAGGAAGCATTGACATTCTTATTTGTGGCGTGTATCTACTATGTGACCTTGGACAAGTCTCTTCACCTATGCCATATCCTGTTATTACATTATAAATCTCTGCTGGGAGGATGCTTGTTGCAGTTTGCTTTTGTATCTGGCAGAGGGTCTTTTAGATATCATTGTAAAACAAATAATAGAAATAAGGATAAAAGGGTTTTTTTCTGGAACACTAGCCATCGATGGAGATAGGGATTTCTTTTTAAGCTTGCTCTGCTGCCCACTCATCTACAAAAAAGTTCATTCACTGTGTCACCTTCCAAGCAGTAAAAACCTTCGAACATGAAATTTGCTATTCATTCAACTAAATAAATGTGAGTGACTGTGCTATCCTTGAGAAGTTTTGCAAATGCATTCTAAACTGCAAAAAACCTAACACATGAATATTTGCAGTCTTTTAAATAACGTAGAGGCTTTCTGTGGCGTTGCTGTATAAGCTGCATTTTAGTTGTGGTGGCAGTCTGTTTGCTGTGGCTCAGAGCGGCGGATCAGTGCGATCACTGTTAACCCCCGGGCGTGCTAAGGAGCTCAGCTCAGGCTGCTCAGGGAGAGGAGCTGCCTTATTCCCTGTGATGGACCTTGTTCCAGTCTGCCTGGCACTTGGCTGCGATGCCCTTCCTGCCGGGAAGGAGGCTGGCACGGGAGGCTCTCCCTCGCAGCTCACTGAGGTGCAGCCAGGCCCCACAGCCACTGCTGGGCAGGAGAGCTCCTGGTGTGGCCCTGGTGTCTGGGGGCTCTGCACCGAGCTCCTTCCCTGCCCTGTGCTGGATGAGTGGTGTGGTTCAGCCGTGGGAATTCAGCTCTGGCTTTTGCAGGGTTTAATAGTTAAAACATCATGGATTTGCTTGTCACTGGGAGGAAAACCCTACCTGCTTCCGGTTGCAATGTAGAGGAGCAAATATATATCTTTTTAAAAGTTTTTGGGTGGTTTTCTTTTGTTGTTTTTGAGGTTATTTCTTCTATGCCATTCAGGACACAGCAAGTCTATTCTTCAAGTATTTTGCTGCTGACGCACTACCAAATTTTTAAAAGAGAGAGAAATTAAAATTTACAGGTGATAGTCACTTAATTCTAGAACTTGACTTTTTAATTACAAAATAACACTTTGATTTGAAGTAACATAAGAAAGATTGCTTTTTAATTGTTTTATATTGTCAGAAAGGATAAATATGTAAGTCTAATCTGTGCTCCTGCATACAGCTTAGAGTCTCCTCTCCAATAATATTTCTGTCAAGCTGTTTAATTTGTTGTAGCTTTTAAAAGATGTCAGATGATGTACTAATTTAAAAAGTAAAAAATGAGGATTGTACAAAGAGAAGATACCTGACATGAATACAATATAATGTACATGTGGTTCAACTTACTCTGGATAATATTCCTGCGCTTTTCCTGTTTGTTCCTTGGGCGTGACTTTGCTAATGGCACAGAGGGTATTGACTGAGGTCTTTGCTGATAATTACATCCTAAATAGAAGTAAATATGGAGGTGGTGCTAGCAAGGTGCTAATTACCTTACAAACAGTTTTGAGATTTTTCACTTTGCCAGCACTAGCTTAGAGCATGTGGCGCAGCAGTTCTTGGACAGAGAGGACTGCTGGTGGAGTTGCTGAAGCCAACAAAGGAGGATGTCCTGTGGTGTCACATTGGGGATGGGTGCTTTGTGCTTAAGGCACAGACAAAACACTTCTTGGATAGCTGTGGGACTTTAGGGAAGCCATTTAGTCCCACTGTCTAAAAGAGAGCGATACTTTGCCACTTGTCATTCTGGAATTTAAGCTTGGGGCGGTGGTATACATTTATAAATAAAAGGTTTGTTGTTAGCTTACAACATCACTCGAATACAGGCAGGTTTAAAATGTGTTTGTCCTCATGGAACCAAAACCATGGTGGGTTTTCTGCATTAGTGTGGATATGCCATACTGCAGCTACACTGACTTTCAGCTATCATCAGCTGGTTGGAAAGGCCCCAAATGTTGCTTAGAAAACACACCTTATTCCTCCAAAAGCCAAGGCTTTCGTGGAAATAGTAAGAGTGATTTTCAAAAGCAGGCTGGTGTGGGAGTGCTAGGGGCTGTGGGAGACAAAAGGAGCAGCCAGGGCTGTAATGAGCACCTTGGTAGCAGTTGGGTGCAGCTGTGCCCGGCGGTGCCGTGGCTGTGGCTGAGCGTGACTCACGCCGGGGATCCGAGAGCAGCGCCCGAGCTGCTTTCACCTCCTGCTCCTTTCTCTGAGCCCTGCTCTGCTCCTGCGGGCTTGCCAGAGCTGCTCACCAAGCAGCTGCTGGCCTGCTGGGAGTCATAGCTTGCCATAGGAAGGTAAACCAGAAGCAGGGCTGCTGGCAGCATGGACTTTGTGGCATTGGTCTGTCTATGATACCTCTTACGTTAAGCCTTGAATGATGATGCAGTGATGGTTTTCAGTGGGAACATATTTCAGCAAAGGCTGAAACAATTATAGTCTGACATGAAGTTTTTGTGGGCAGTTAAGGAAAAAAGTAATACTGTGAGTCACTGGCAGCAAAAACCTCTGTGTTGTTTTTGGTTGGTTGGGGGTTTCTTTTGTTTTTCTTTTTAAAGGCAGCTTGTTTTTGCTGAAATTTCATCTCTGTAAAATAGAGTTCTTGAATTATTGCTGTTTTTTTAGGAGGTCAGCAAAAGTTTGGGTTATCCCCTGATTTCACAAATACAAAGGGTCTGTAGTTGAGGCCAAGTATGGGACCATGCATCCACTGAAATTAGTCATGATACAGTGATATTTTTTGGCTTTGGTAGATGTTGTATCGATGTGGCTCTAAACCTATTTGTTGCCTCGCTTAGACCTTTGAGTTTATCCTGTAACTGCTCTAAAGACCTGATTTTTATCAAAGTTTTATTATATAAATCTTTTTCAGTCTTGGAAAGATAATGCATCCTTGTGTAAAAGCTGCTTCTTGCTGGAATCGATGCAGAGCAAGGCTCAGTTCCTTGCAGGGCAGTGTCATTGTTGTGAGGTTATCAGAAGGATAAAGGTACAAATCATCTGTTGGCTCCAGTAACTTCTATGAGGGAAATAAGGAAAAAGATACATCTTTTTTGTAAATGAGAGAGCACAGTGTGTGAAATTCTGACCTTTGCTGTAAGAGGTGCAAGTGCAACAAGATTTTGTCTCCAAGAAGACAAGATTTACATGTTCCCACTTGGGCTGTAAAAGGAGGTGAACTTTTCAGAGAGCATTAATAATGCTTGTCATGGGTTACTGTTGTGTATCCTGCTTCAAAAAACAAACCTTTATCCAAAACTTTGATCCTTTTAGGTGGTTAAGGAAGGCACAAGAGGCATTTTACTGCATTGTCACATGCCTTTGAACTGATGTTTGGGTTTTCTTGGAAGAGGAAGGAGTAATACCCCAGCAAAGGCAATTCTTGAAATATTTACAGCCATTTTGAAATTGGGACAAATTGAAACTTTCCCAGGATTTCTGGACCAAAGACATGCTAGTAAGGGTGTCAACTTCTGGCCTAAAACTTCTGGAAGTTTGGAGGTTTGCACAATGCTAGTGGCAAGTAGTGCTGCCTGAAAAAAGATGCATGATTCAGGTTTTGAAAAAGGAGAACTTGCTGTGATAGATAAAGCATAATATATTTAAAAGCATTTTGAGAGTTGAAATATGATTTTGGTTTCTTCTACCCTGACTTACTCCTCCTCTCCATTTATATTTTTCAATAAATCTGCAGCACTGGAGTTATGAAAGTGATTTAGGAAGACAAGACTGTGACAAGCTACCTAGGCAATGGCAGAGATATTAAGCATGCTAAACAGTATTCTACTCTCTTATTTGCAGAAGCATTTCTCTTAACATTTAACCCTATTAGAACTTCAACATTGTAAATGATGATAAGATGTTTAAAATACATTTTGGTTTTTCTCATTTGTGTTGTCATCCTGTGCTTACAGTGGAACACGCTGTAAGTTTAAGACTTTGGAAAATCTTCATTTTGAAATTGAGAAATGTATGAGAAATATGATTTTCCAGGCAGTCTGAATTTCCATTTCAAATTAACTGGAAAATCCATGTCTTCCAAATTTTCTGCTAAAAATAGTTTACAAAAAATTGCTTTGAAATGGGTCTCTGTTACATGATGCAGAATGCTGTCATCTTCCAGTGTCTTTCATTAGCTTTGAGTGCATCACCATTTTCATTCTGTTAACAAAAATATTCGCGTACTACTTGCATTGTAGCTTGAGCTGTGAGGAGATGTAGTGGCTGGGCAGTCCTGACCAAGACCCAGCTTATTTTAATGACTGACTCAGGAGCAAGTCCCAGTGCTAATAATTATTGGACATTTCATGTTTAACTAGCATTTTGTAAAGAAATTTTTATTTCATCATGAAAGCCAGTGTAACTCATTAACCCTGAGTCTGCATCCAACAAGGAGCTGCAAGCAAGCAGGAGCCCCTGTGTGGCATTTTCATGAAGGCTTGGTGCCTCTGCTGAGTTTCTCAAAAGTATCTCCACAAGGGTAGAGCTAAAGCCATTGAGTTTAGGGTCCCATAGGACTTTTTGAAGCATTCTGGAAACCTCAGCATTGTTTGACAGGACCTTGCTGTGGAAGGGCTGTCCATCCAGGGGTGCTGCAGATCCTGGCAGGCAGGAGGAAAACAGGAACTCCCACCCCTTACCATGCTTTTCTTCTGAGGGGTTTCAAAGACTGGCAAGCTTGTTTGCTTGGCAAAGCTTGTAACTGATGAGCAGTTTTTGATAAAAGTTTTGCTAGTAACTTACCAAAAGAAATGTTCTTACTGTTACATCGGGTTTTACAGTCACTTTTTGTTTGTTTATATTTAAACTCAAACTGTTGTGAAGTTGTATGTTTCTGCAAATTACCTTGTTATTCTGAGCGGTTTGCATTTGAAAACAGGCAATCCCCCAAAACATTACAGTACAGGGCGAACAGGTGTATCTTCCCTTTTGTTCGGTCAGCATTTGTTCTGGTTTTAAGGGAGAAAATAAACTGCAATTTTGGGAAATACTGTTGTATAATACTCTGTGATAAAATGTGTGCAAGGTCTGGTCCCTTGTGCATTACCTACAGTTGCAAAAATGGAAACATGCTCATATTTTTTATAATAACAGCAAAAACAGTATTCTCTGGTTTTATAAAAAAAATGCATTTAGCTAATAATGCCTACAACAGTATGGATTAAAAGAGCTGGTAAAAGTTTTGAGATTTTTGAGCTATAAAAATATTTACTCTTATGTCTCGTTTAAGACCAGAGCTTAGCAAAGAACATGAACATGTGTTTAACTTAAATATGATGTTATTTTGTGGAGTACTTAGTGTAAATCTAATTATATATGGTAGTCCTGACTTGGAGCTGTAATGTAGATCATGTAACCAAAAAAGAACTAGTCATGACATGGAGATGAATCCATTTTCAGAACTCCAGATTTTAGAGACTTTTAAGTCAGAGAATCTTGGCAAAACTCTCTTTCATGACAAGAGTTAAAGGTAGGTATTTTTGTGATTGATTGGCCTGTTCTGACCAGGATGTGTTATATTCAGTTTTGGCTCAGTCAGACTCTCCTGTGTGGTTTTAGGGGAATAAGTGGAACTTTCTGTGACTTATTGTTTGTCCTACCAACAAGAGGTAAAACTGTTTTTCTTCTGCCAGCTGACAATCTTGAAAATAAAACTGAGGCCTGTGAAGACTTCAGCAGCAGACGGACTTGGATCTTTTATATATAAATCAGAACATTATTCATGTGTGGTCTTCCAGCATTGTGTAATATAAGGAAGACTGTGTGCATGCTTTTTGGTATTTCATAAAATGTTAATTGCACTTGAAATGTTCAGAAACAGAACTGGTTCCCCTGATTCCACTTATCAGGTTGTTGGTTCTGGTGCTGTTTCGTCTCAGCAGAAGAGCTGCTTGTGTTAGTGCCAGTCCCACAGGCTAATGCTGCACACCTTTTCTCTCCTAGCAGAAGATATTTCCTAACCATTGGTATATTTTTAATTAAAAGGGTTCTTGATGTTTCCCTAAAAATGAAAACAAAACCACTGGGAAATCCGGGCTGGAAAAGCTACAATTTGTGGCACTGTTTTGTGTGATTCTTAATCACATTGGGCAACATCCCAGGGGTGCCACTTTGCTATTGCAACCAGCCACTGACTTCATCTTAAGTAGGATTTTAATGAAGATCCTGGTGAGGATGTAATAAAACATCCAATAAGGCTACTAAGTTTTACATCACTTTCAGTTCTTGTAAGGTAGGCAGTCCTTTTCCCAAATGCCAGTTTGGACAGCTAAGAATCACAACTCCTAAGGATGTTTCTTTCCATTTGTCCCTACCATTTTTTCTTAGGCTTAAGCTGAGACTTGTTTTTGTTCCTCTGCTATTCCAAACCCCCTTCTCACTCTGAGAACAGTTGCAGATGCTATCCATTAAGGTCAACTTCATTCATTTAGCCTTGGAAATGAAGAACTCCTACCCTTCCTCCCCCCACCAGGGATTACCTTCTGTAAATGTACTTCAAAAATTATTTGTGGTGAAGAACATTGTGTGGGATGGAGGAGGGATGGGAGAAAAGGCACTGGGGAGTGTAGCAGGGAAAATGACTCTGATCCAGTGCCTGGTTACAGATACATTTCTCTAGATACTCTACAAAGCTTTAGGTCTTTACAAGTAGATTCCTCCCAACTGCCTTTGTTCTTTGTGTAGCTCACTTTCAAACCTGGCATGTGGAATTGTTTTATTCAAACTTTACTAAATGACAGGATGTACCTTAGAATTAGAAATATGATGGGCTGTCAGCTGCTTGCCCAAATTCCATCAGATCTCTATAGTTCTTAATAAATGAACTGACAGCTTATTAACCAGGCGGTGCAACAGGAGCTTCATTCTGCTGTAAATTTTTATATCGTGTTGTTCTAACAGGCATGCAGTTTATCACCACCTCTTTTCTTTGGGAATGAGAAATAAATAGGGATAAGTCCATCTCCCCCTACCACCCTGGTTTCTGGCAATATTGATAAAGATTTTGAGCTAACTGTGAAGTTAAGAGTAGATAACCTGAGAAATACTATCAGGCACTGAGAAGTTAAGCTAATTTGGTGTCTCAGGGTTAAGTGAAAACTTGGAGCATTATAGAAGTCTAATGCTTTTTTGTTTAGTTTTGTGATTCCTGGTAAACGAACATTTTATCTAGCAGCCAAAGAAAAAGATCTTAAAATTTAGTTAGGTAAGTACTGGCTTTTCATTTAAGTCTTAGCCAAATAGAGGTCTCAGACTTCATTGTTAAATGATTCACTTGGTAAAATCAGTCTGAGGATAAGTCAGTAATGAGTGAATGCTGTTGCTGACTGCATGTTGTTGCATAGTTATGCAAGGTCATGGCTTTCTTCCTCAAGTTGTGCAATACTGTTAACATTGTGGAAATACCACCAAGAATGGCACCTTTATTTAGCTTTTAACTTGGAAGGCCAGATACAAGTCAAGAGAATTAGAGACTGCAGTGCTTTATCAGGTCTGTAAGCAGCTCCTGTACAGTAATTAAATAACACAGTGCAAGAAATGGTGCTTACAGCTGAAAAGTCCCCACGTGATTTTCTGAGAATCAGATTGGAACAAACTGAGCTGGACTGAAAAGTGTATTAACTGCAACATTTCACTGAAGGTACTAATCTGTGTGACAGTCTGGGCACATCAAGGGGGAAATGAATCTCCTAAATACTGTTATTATTCTCTGTGAGAAGCCATGGAATACTTCACGAGTGAGATTTGAGCTCTGTTATGCCTGGTGGCCGCCAAACAAGGTTTCTGTCAGCAGGAGATAAGGACGTGCAGCCTGGCCAGGCTCAGGGCAGTGCTGAGGGGGGTCCTGGCACAGGGCTGTGCCAGGGCTGGGCACTCCCTGCCCTCGGGTACAGCCAGGCCAGGGAGGTTCCTGGCAGCCTCCCTGTGCCCTGTGGTGAGTGAGCTGCCATGTGATCCCCATCCTGGCCCTCTGCAGAGGCCAGGCTGAGCTGTAGTACCCATATCCATCCACTGCAGTCTGAGTGGCTGTCATCTCAGACTCCACTGAATCTTACACTGAGCTTTCTTTCAGTGCTGTTAATATGTGTGCCAAAATCTTCCCTGGCTAGTACACTTGTGGCAAATTTTCTACCTTGCTGCTTTTAAAGTAAGAACATCCTTTTCCTGGGTACTGCCTTTATCACAGGCTGGCTACTGCTGAGAGCTCCGGTAACTTGCTTTGCTCTTTGATGCATGAGAAGCTGTCAGCTCCCTTCCAGCCATAGCTGGCTCTAGCTGAGAAAGAAGCCATGCAAAAGCTGAAGTGCTGTAAGAGTATGTAAGAATGCAAAACCCAGAGGTTTTAGTCTGGCTTTATTCTCTGGAGGTGGGTGCTGTAGTGTTGCTGTTTGTTCCAAAAGACGAGAGGTGGAAAATGCATTGTGTACTTCCATCAAGTAATTTTGCAAATCAGGTTTTTCTTACCTTGGTGTTTTAGTCTCACAATTAGATTTATATCAGAAGGAAGATGTTTTTAGCACTTGGAATTTTTAAATGCCAAAGACTCATGCACACGCTCAGATGTTGTGTCCATGAGTTTTCTCTTAGGTGAATGAGATGGCTGTGCTGGCATTTATCATTCCATCATCCTGCCCTGGAGAGCCCCTGGTTGTCCATAATGGCCATGCTGCCAACCAACTACCAAAGGCACTTTGATAGATGGAGCTTGAGTTGGTTCAGAGAAAACCAGAAAGCTGCAAAATTGGATGTGATGCCTTCCTTGAAATTTGCTTCTGTTTTTCATTTGTAGGGGACTGTTCAGTACGTGTCAGTTTCCTTGTGGGTGCCATGCTGGAAAGTAATTACAACTGAGCTTGGGCAAATAGTATTGAACTAGATTAGTGATTCTTTTTTTTAATTTGGCTTTATGTTTTTACTTCCTTTTTTAAGGCAGCTATCTCCTTGTACAGTTGTTGGTAAAGCTGGGTGTTAAGCAGATTACTTTTGGGTTGGGAGTCACAACTGGTGGGAATCTCTGGATGCTGAGGTGGAGGGGTTTTTGCTGTGGAAGAGTACAAGTTAAGAATTTGAAACAGAGGAAAAACAAGACTGGTTTACCAGAATCAACTGATCCAGAGTGTTTCAGATTTCCTCTGCACAAAAATGTTATTTTCAAGAGAAGTTTTGAGACTGTTTTGCCTTTAGAAAGTAAGTGGGGTTTTTAGCCTAAGCAAAGCTCTCTCCCCTTACTCCCTTTAGAAATTTATCATTAAGATATTAATTATTTCAGCATGTGGAATAATAAATAGTTCTTGAGCCTCAGCTTGTGCAAACTCTGTGTCTCACTAAACATGGTAGTATGCTTTGCTGTTTCATTCTTAGGAGGTATCCTGCTTAAGTGCTGGTTGCTTCAAGTAATGAATTCAGTGCATAGGAATTTCTGCAAGAATCTGTGTAATGTTCTAATGAAATGCAAAATCCTTATTTAAGAAGCTCACTTTCTAAAACTGCAATGTTATATTTTTAATATAATAGTAGAAATTGTATTTTTTAAAGCAATTTCTCCAATCAGATCTTTGGGTTGCATCCAGCATCCTGGTCCTTTCATATGGTTCATGCATTTCTGAGAAAAAGCAGAGAAATTCAATGGGGTGGTTTTTACTCCTCTGTGTTAGGTTAGTGATTCCATTTATTATATATGGACACTCACAGATACCAAAATTTATATTTATGATGTAGATTCAGGATGGAAGGTGGTTGGAGTAGGCAAATGGGGAACACAAGAGAGAACACACAGTAGTCATTGTGTGTGGTGGGAAAAATTATTACAAATTTAAAGATTTCATTAGCATACCTTTGAAAATGGAAATTAAAAGCTAATATAACTTTACCTTTTTAACCAGAGGGCAGTTGTTTTCTGTGTGTAATAAGAATGTCTTAATTGTGTGTAATATGAATTTGCTGGCCTAGAAATTTTGTAGAAATTGTTCCTACAATAAAAATTTTTTTGTCCCTCTCTCCCTCACCATCATGTTGAGAGAGGTATATCCTGCTCATGAAGTATAACTGTTGGCTGGTTTTAATCAACACATACCTTCCTGATGGATTCTGCCAATGCTAAAAGATAAATGGTGCAACAGTTAGAGAAACATGCAGCCTTCCTTTGAATTAGTCTTTTGTAACATAAGTAAATTATCTGGAAGGTACTCAACCACAGCACTTTGATAATACAGGTGTTTAAATGGTAATAGCTGTTGGAATTGGAATGGGAGTGAAACAATAAAGTCATTAGGGTGTTACAACATGAAATTAAGCTATCACTATTACTGAGCAATATTATTATCCTAAAGTCTGCAACTCACAGAGCAAATGAAAACAATGTAATACCCCTCCAACAGTAGTTTACATTAGGATTTAGTTTAGCCATGATGTTTGCTCATGTTATAGTATCTTTATTAGACAGAAGTCATGAGCTGGTGCACAGTATTGTAACCCAAAGGAATAGCTTAGAGCTGCTGACTACCTACCAAAGTAAATCCTGCTCTCTACAAAAAAATTTCTTTTGCTCAAAATTCTCATAGTGGTGACTCACATATTACAATTAGCAAGAATGTAGAATATTAATAACTTTGTCTAATATTTAAATTACTCAATTATCTAATGTGGACTTAGATCCTGTTGACTTCTGTATGTATCTGTATAATTTCGATGAAAATTTTTGTTTGCTTGAAAATCTCAGCTTTCAATTTGGTCAGTAATTGTTCCTGAGGTGAGGAAGAATGTGTGAGTGAGAATGACATCTGTATTTATGCATACGATGGGGGGGGGGGGGGGGAAGTGCTAATGAATTTTACTGGAACATGTTATATTCTGAGTGGATGTTCAGTGGGACAGACTTCTGTATGCAGCAGCTCATTCTAACAAAACCAAGCCCAGTCAGTGAAGGGCTGAGCAGCTTGCTTACAGATAGTTGAAACTTTTGAAATTAAAACATTTTTCTTTGTCTGAATTTAAAAGTTTCCTGGAAATTTTTAAAAACTACATAACTTTGTAAACTTTGAATCATCAAATTGCTGCTGCTGCTTCTGTTCTTATTGTTGTAGCTATTTATTAGTGCATTAGTGAAAAGAACAAATTTATTTCCCCTGTTCTAACTGGTTTTGCTGAAACAATTCTTTCAATTGTTTATAACATTAGTAGGAGGCACCTCCCCTATGACCTGACTGCAGTTTGCTAGATGGTACGCATACCTAGATGATACAAGGAAGAAAACAATTTCAAATATAAAGGAAATGTTTTGTTTTTCAAGAACCTGCAGTGTTTCAGTGCAGATTACTATCTTGGGAAAGATCCTAAACTGATATGCATAAATCACGTTGTCATAAAAGTAGATGAAATGAGGGCAATAAACATTAGCTAATACATTACTTCCTTTTGTTTCAATAAATAAGATTTTTCCAGTTTTAGTACCTTCTACACTAGGAATTCCTAGTGTATCTTTGAGGTGATTACTGCCACTTTTCCTTCTAAGCAGCCCCCCATCTTCCATGCTTTACTGTGTGCTGGGCTCTGCTCTAAGGACCTTAGCCTTGTGCTTATTCAGGTTGTGTTTCTGTCTCTTGGTCCCCCAGAACCAGCCTGGGGCCGGGGTGTTTCGCTCCCTGCTCCCTTAGTCCATGCACCCATGCTGGCCCTTTTACAGAAGCAGGTTCACTGCAGAGTAAAAAGAGTAAGTAATCTGAAATACCTCATAGAGCAGCCACCCTACTGTGCCCCATCTTCCAGTGATTCCCCTTGCTGTGCAGGTCATAAGCTGATGAGCCCAGAAGATGTTACTGGCATTTGTTCCCCTTCCCTCTTGTGCTGGCAGCACAGCACAGGGAGCTCTGGCTGCCACAGAAGCCTGACCTGCCAACTTTGGCTCAGCAGCTGTGCTGCTCACCACGGGGTCCCTGGCTGCCAGAGGGAGGGTGCTCCGCACACAAGGATGATGGGTGCATTCATTCAGGCAGCTGGCACCTCAGCTCAGTCCAGTGGGGAATAGTCCTAGCGGGAGGCTGGTGTCACCCCTGTGCTGTGAGGCGGGATGGGCACGGGCTGTGTTACGGGGATGGGCACAGGCTGCAGTTCAGGGATGGGCACAGGCTGCGTTATGGGGATGGGCACGGGCTGCATTACAGGGATGGGCACAGGCTGCAATACAGCGATGGGCACGGACTGCATTCAGGCTGCAGAGCCGCCCTGTCCTCTCCCCCACCTTGCGTGCAAAGACTGAGATGGCTGAACCGTGCAGAATAATCCCTTGATGCTTGTGGGATTATTCACATTTACAGTCAGGCCCTGCAGCACCTCCTGTGCTGGTTTGTGCCAAGAGCCTTGAGACACCCGCATGGTACAAACACTGACAAGTGATACGGAAGTACAGGGCAGATTCATTGCTGAATCTTGTTGAAATTGCCTTTGTTTCTGAGGCAGTAGTGCTTACTGCTGCTTTCTTGTCTGTTTGGGTTAACCAGGGCATTTGAATCTAGGAAATCCAGCAATTTTTTTTTTCTTTCTGAGCCCTTTGCTCTTGCACACTCTGCTCATTTGGTTTGTGTTGGGCTCTTTTACAGCTCTGCCCTACTCACACTGTTTCTGCAGTACTTTGTCTACAGAAGAGAGATGAGGAGAGGAAACAATTTCATCTTGCAGCAAAAAGTTTGACCTGAATGTTGTTGTGGTATTTTATTCTTTAAAAACTTCAATGTAACTTCATTTGCCAGTACAGGTGCTCTGCAAACTCTGCAATACAATTCTTCATGCAGACTTTGTACCTGTTAAAAAGCAGGTTGTGGTTTTGTATCTTGTATGTAATACAGAGATTTCTGTAAGAACTGATGTTATTTCTTACAATATTGTTAGGAAACTTGGTGCTACTGGATTTAAACAAAACCACCCTTTGGTTGGGCTGATACTAAAAAATGGGTTTTGTCTGTTTCATCTGGGGAACCATAACCTTGGATCTTGACTTAGCTGACAGGAGCCAAAGAGCTATGTCTCAAGGTCTGGAGTGACAGTGAATCTACATTCAAGTACCCTGGACTTGTCTTGATTTATATTGCTGTCTTCCTTGCATAAATGATGGCTGGTTTTTGGTATGCTGGCAATAAGTGAGATTAGTGCAATAGCTAGTGTTCAGAATTCAGGGTTGGATGTTTGAAATCAGAGGAAAGCAGGAGTGCATGTACAACATGTTTGTAGTTGTGCCTTAAAATCTGGTCTCTCCATGGAGCCTGGTCAGGCTTGGTGACTGTATGCTTTTGATTGAGACAAAAACGAGTTAGAAATAATGACGGGGGTGTGAAAGGGGGGAGATAAGGGGTGGAGGGGAGGAATGAGAAAGGGCATGCCAGCTAGTGCAGCTGCAGGTTTTGAGCTTTGTAGGAACTGAAGCAAGGCTGTAAGCTGTCAGCACAAGTGAAGGGCCAGAAAAGATCTGACAGACATAAACATGACTGCTTTCTTCAGCTGTAGAAGTGCAAAGGAACAAACACAGATCTTGACATACATCATCCTCCTCCTTAGATAGTGTTACAAAATGTATGGGTAGTCACCAAGTTTTATAACCCATCAAAGCCCAGCACACTTGGATGACAGAGAAATATTATTTAGCTCCCCCTTTTCTAAGGGGAAACCTTATGTTTGAGAGAAAATTAGAAATTTTACTGTGGCCATCTATATGGAGAATACTGTTTTGTTTTCAGAAATTTTAAGCAATGTGGTGGCGCAGATATTTGAAATTCTGGGGTGGTTGGCATGTTGCAGTGCGTGTGTGTGATTTCACAGACTGCTGTCACAGGCTGAAATTACCAAGAACACCCAGGGTTTCTTGACTTTGATTGCACAACCCTTTCATGTATGAACAGAATGTCCTGTGTATTAAAACAGGCCATTTCCTTACTCCTGGAAATCTTAACTTCAGCAATGAGAAAAAAACCTCCAAAAGCTACTATCTTGTAGGCAGAGAAATGTAGATCCTGTATCTTTACTCCATCTTGATAATAGGATTTTTTTTCACTTTGCCATTTAAAAAAATAGTGACATAAATGTGATTCTTTAAAGAAAAGAGGTAAGTTCGAAGCTCACTCACCTCCTTAGAGTAAAATAAAGAGGAGATAACCTGATTAGATGAATGACATGTCAGTTGAAAACATAATGTTTCCTGTTTGAAGAATTTTAAAACATTGGACTTCATTTGAGTATGGAAAGCTGGCTTTCCCTTCAGGAAGTGTTAGCTCCCTGCTGCTCTGCAAAAACAGTGGAAAAGAGAAATCTTTTCAAGTCAATGTTTCCACTGTAAATAGAAAAAGAACTAGTTTCCATTTTCTTCTTGGTTGTTATTGCTGGGGATCTTAAGAATCCCTATTTTCATTTCCTGAGTGAAGCCCACAAGGTAACCAGATAAAAAGTTAGAAGAGGCTTGGGGGCGAGAGCAAGAGAAATGGAAGGAGAGTGGGGAGAGAGAGAAAATGTCTGGACTTCATTAATTGAAGGAGTAAATAAGTTTCTGTGGTATGTTTTTTGGAAATGTTCACATTTGTAAGAATCTCTTCAAAACACCCTCTTCACTAATGATACATGGAGCACGGTGAGCCCCAGAGGGTGATGAGCAGCCCTTCCCTGTGATCAGGAGCCCTTTCTGCTTCCTCTCTCCTACCACACACTTAATTACACGTGGTTTTGACAGAACTGAAGTAGGTAGAAAAATGAGGGGCATAGATGTGAAAAGTGAATGGTATCTGTATTTAAGGAGCCATTTCTTTGATAACTGTGTTCCTTGTTTCTGTTTTGCTGTAGCCTGCGTGGCCAGGACCTGGCAGATGAGAGGAGGCAGAGGAAGTTGTTGCATTAGTAATTCTGCCTGTCAGCGTTCATGAAAACTTGTTCTGAAAACAAGCACTTAGCCACACATCTTGTGCTTTCAAAGTGCTCCTTTGGTTAAGGAAGCAATGGAGGAGAGAGAAGGTTTTGAGTGTCGTATTAGCACGGCAGTAGTGTCCAAATTGCCACTCTGCTAGGAAAAAGTATAAGCAAAACATCTATTTCTGAGTTATTCTTGGTGGAGAAGGTCTTAAAGAGTAAAGAAGTGCAGTCACACTGTTGATTAATTTGCCCAGAGTGTAATTATTGTGAAATAGCAACGTAACTTTCTTTCTTTCTTTCCTTCCCTCTTTTAGTTGCACATGGTGGTTTTACTGGTACTACAGAAGCCCTGATTATATTACCCTGGCATTCTCGGGGACTGTTAAGCAGGAGTCTTCTCTCTTTTGCTCTAAAACTCATCTAAATGGAAAACACATTGTCTTCATTATATGCCAGTGTTGAATGAACAGAGTTGCCATAGCAACAGCCATCTGAGGCCTTGCTGATTTCAGGCCAGTGAATGGGGTAGACAAACAAAGTACCTTCAAAACCAGAAGGGAACAATTGCTATTCATTCAAGCCAGGTTTAAGATCAGCAAATGTCTTTAGCAAAAGAAATGCAGATAAGGAAGTATCAGACATGGCCAGAGAAGAATAACAGAAAATTATCATAATCTTAAACTTTCCTGTCTGGTGGTATAGCATGAAAGATGATTCTTCAGGAAAAAGAAATAATTAGAGCTGAAGAGCCAAACCACAGTCTGTCCTCAGCCTGGGGTAGCAGTGTCAGTCTCAGGAGTTGATGTGTGCTGTGTTTGCAGCAGCAGCAGTGGTGGGAGCCTGCAGGATGGGGCAGCTGGGCCAGGGCTGGTATGGCAGGGTGCCCACGGGCTGAGGTGGCCGTGGGCAGCTCACGCCCAGGGGGACTTGGAGCTTTGTGTGTCCAAGGGTTGATACTGGAGAGCTACATGACTTTGGTCATGAGCCTCCACTGATTACTCAGCAGCACCTGAAAGTAGTCAGGAGCCCCAATATGTTTGTTTCACCATTTTGTTGCTCCTGAAAGTCTGTGACAGACAGCTTTATGTATGACATGGTTGACATGTTCAACATAAAGCCTGGTTAGACTTAATATATATTCACATAAAATGCCAAAAAACTGACTGTGAAATGTTTGCCTTGAATAGAGATGAGGGGGGTGTGTGTCTGGTATGTGTAATTGTATTTTCTTTCTCCTTAGTCCTACACAAAAATTTAAGTCATAATTTTCTGACTGAAATGCCATTGCCAATCTCAGTGTTGTCTGATGTGTAGAGACATAAAGAGGCAAAGGCAAGAAAAGGAGCACATGCAGGTTGCATTTTGTGTGGGCAGTGGGCTTAGAAGGCGTCTGCTGAGAGGGGTGGTGTGACAAAGCTCTCTCCTGGCCCCCACATTGGATTTGACAATAAACACCACAAATCCAATCCATGGGCAGTGTCCTAAACAGCCCACGAAGCAATGGGAGGAAAAGCGCAGGAGTGGGTTCAGGACTGGGATTGCTTGTGGGAGGCTGCGCTGTGCTTTACTTCAGTGAGCACCCTGGGTTGGAGGCTCAAGTCACCAGCTGGATACCAGAATCTCTCTCTGGCAGGTCCTGGAGACTGGAAAAATTCTGTGTGCTTGGTTTTGTGTGGTATGTAGCTTAAAAATACCAAAAAATTAAAAATTTAATTCCAACATAAGACCCACAACATGTTACTGTCTCAGCACATTAGTGGTGTGATAATGTAAACTGTGTGCTGCACCAGCTGGGGAGTTGGTGCCCTTGTGAGAGAGAAAGCAAACCCCTCTCTAATAATAGGAAAATTGTTATCGTGGGAAGCTGGTTGTGAAGATGGAGTCTGTCAAACTTCACCTGTTTTCATTACTATGTTTTATATACCCTGTGTATGTGAAGGAAGGGTTATAATAATTAGTGACCAGTTGCAAATGTCAAGAAAGCTCTTTACCAGTGGTGCAATGGTGGCAATATGTATCACAGATAATACAGTGTATTTTCAGGCTCTTTACACAGGCATATTCCTTTGTTAATCATCCTCACAAAACTAGAATGGCATGACAAGGTGAATTTCTCATCAATAAAGTTCTGTAAGTACAATCAATTTAGGGGTTATTTTTTATTTTCAAAATGAGAAGTACAAGGCTGTTTCATGTATAACTTACATAAATTTGGACGGAGGTAATATTTGAAGTATAGTATTGAAATACTCAAAGATGAAACACAGGCCACCTCACCTTGAATAAAAACTTATTTTCTGTCTGGTTATGAATAGACAGGGTAGACAAGATTTAAATACTGGCAACAAAAGTATTACTCAAGAGGAAGAAGAAAATTAAAGATTGACATATTGAGTTTAGAAGACAACTAAATGGCAGGGGGGAGAGTGGGAAGAACATGAAGTAGAGAATAGTGTGGAGGCCAATCATTTAGTCTCTTTTCATAGTATAAGAACAAAGATAGATTTGTTGAAACTGTAAGGCAAAAGGCAAACACAGCTAACACAAATCATGAACATAAAGAATGCTGTCTTTGCAAGGCCAAAGTGGTAGACAGATTCAGAAAATAGCAGTTAATTTTATTTATGTGTGTATATGTATGCCTGTGCGCTTTATATATACTCACCAATTTAAGCTTTCACACTAGTTCTATTAGATTTGTCTTATTAGTAAAATGTGACATAATGAAGTTGTGCTTAAAGTAAATAGCAAAAACTTTCGTAGATAGCAAAAAATCACTTTTATCATGGAGGCTATTGCCAGGCTGTCAGCTATGGCCTTCAATAGGTGTGGCTCTGATTGCTCTGAAGATAGAATGCTGTAAGACCTT
Source organism: Zonotrichia leucophrys gambelii (assembly GCF_028769735.1). NCBI lineage: Eukaryota > Metazoa > Chordata > Aves > Passeriformes > Passerellidae > Zonotrichia > Zonotrichia leucophrys. Next base: position 23,628,297 of record NC_088176.1, read on the forward strand.
CCTTTCTGAATTTGTTTGTGAAAGTTTTCAAGAGACACTCATAAGTGAAGGGTTTTGTTTTCTTGTTGGTGTTATTGTTTTTATTCTGTGAAAGCACAATGTGTTCTAAGGCTTTGCATCCCCTTTTATCTAATGTCACAGAGAGCAATCCACAGCTATCTGTGCAGCCTAACAAACAGACCAGGATTTGCTCTCTCTTTACAATGCTATCAATTAGCAATCTGCTGAGCATGGGGCCTTGGGAGATCTCTGGAGGACTGTCAGTGGACTATGCAGACATGTACTTCCACTTATATTTTCTAAAAACTTTAAATGGATTGGATGTGTTTATCAAAAACCGTAGCTGTGAAACGGACATCTGTACGTTTCTCTTAGACTGTGATTAATAACACGTTTCTCTTGTGTTTTTGTGGAATTAAAAGTGATTCTAAAAGAGCTGATTTTTTGTGTTACTAGCAGATTCTAGAAGCAATGTATCTAATACAAGCTGGTGCGTACAGATTGCGGTTCAGGCTGTTTTGATTACTAGATTGAGGTTGTAGCTTTGAGATATTTCAGCACAACTGAGGGGGTTGTCTTGGGCCTCTCGCTGCACCTTTTATACAAATATTACTCTTATCACAAAGCCATACTGAGATCCTGCACACCTCATCCCTTTCACCATCATTTGCACATCCTGGAAGCACTTGCACATTTAGTCATGGAAGATAGGTGAGACCCATGGATGGCTGTCCTGTGTTCTAGACCACACCATTGCTTGTGATGAGAACTTGCAAACTGAAACGTTGGAGGCACCTCAGCACTGCTGCTTACACAGCACAGTTAGTACCTGCTTTTTTCAAAGCTTTTCTCTCATTCTTCTGTACAACTGGTAAACAGGGTGGAGCATGTGGTTCCTGTGTCTTCAGCAATTCATGCTTCCTGCTTGCATTTTCTGCTGTTAGTACATCAGTGAGATTAAGCATCATGTAATACAAAGGCAGGGTGCAAAGAAATAGTGCTGTAGTTTGAGCAGCTGGATAAGATGATGGATGTGTGCCTGGGAAGCAGTTGTTAGATACTTCATTTTCCTGTGAGGCATCTTAGATGTGGAGCTTGTAATTCAGTAGCTTCACTGAAAAATTACTTCACTAGATATATTAGTTATGGGCAGCTTTAGAGTGCTCTCCTTTTTTCAGTTTTTAACAGGGTATTAGTTAACAGATTTTAGAATGCTTAGAATATTTTAATACTGTCAGTAAAGATTAGCAAGAATAGCAAAACAAATAGTTAACTTGGAGCAGTTTAAATGGCAGAAGTCTTTCCTTTTATTAAATATGACCTGGAAAATGAATTAAATGATTCTTTTTAGCAAAGCATGCAGAGCATATTTCAAGAGGCACAGCAGGGGAAATGATCCAAACCATGGCAGTAAGATCACTTCTATTTCCTTACTGCAGTGGCATCATCTTGTTCAGTTGCTTTACTGTCTCAGTAGGTTTCAGTAGTTTCCATGTTGCATTCCAGTGCACTCAACCATGCAGGAAGAGTATCCAGAGAGAAGCCCTTTCTGAGGAAGGGAGGCCCTGCTAAAGCACCATCTTCAAACTTTAGTTGAAATAGGAGAAAATTGCTCCTAACTCTTTAAAACAGGCTGCTGTGTCCAGTTCCCAGGAACCTTGTAATAGGAAGGCATAATCAGAATTATTGAACCTAACCCTTAGCAGATACAGGATTTATTTTCCTATAGCAATTAGTAGAGAACTTGAGGATAAATTTTCTGTGTAGAGCATAACATTTGTGACCAGATTGTATCTGATAGTCTTGAAATACTGGATTGTTTTGGTCCCAAAGGGGCAGTATGAATAACCAATGCATAGGAGTAACAGAAAAGTATTTTCCCAGGATTGTATTGCAGCCAGAAGAAGAAGCTAAAAGTACAATATATCCATTCTATCGTGGTGAATGAGAATAACTTGGAGGCCATTATTTGTTAAGAGGCTACTAGACAGGTGGATTGTAGGAGAGAAGGTGAAGGTAAAAGGATGAAAATTCCTTTCTCGTGGAAAGGAAGCCTTTCAATAAGGAAAAATCATGTTGTGTGGTGGCCTAGGTGTAAATAGCCATATGGTGTTGCTCCACTGTTGAATTGGTGGTTAATTGCACAAGCAATGATTGAAATTACCCATTTCCTTGGAATGGCCCTTTTCATCCTGGAGACTGTTTTACACTGTCACAATAAAGATGTTGCCCATTGCTGCTATTTCTGAGTCTTTGGAATGTAAATAGTATTTGGAGATAAATACTTTATAAAACTATTTTATTTACTGAGATCTCTTCTAACTTATTGTATTAAGTCATACCTTCACCCCTTCCAATGCATTCTTGCAGGTTAGTGCCTTGCCAAGCCCAGGTATAATCTGTGAAGGACAGTTACTTTCCATCAATTGTGTTACTGCCTTCAAGTCGGATGAAAGAAAAAAGTTGGAGTAGGAATTGTTTTATTTCTATCTTAAGAAACTATAGTTTACTGGGAGGTGTGTCAGTGCAGAGTGAGAATTACATAAACTACAATTTTATTGTGACTTTGTACAGAGATTAACAACAAGTTCCCATGTCCTTGTTGGCTTTTTTTTCTCTTTCAAACAGCTTTGTGAATAAGAATTTTTGCTTTGTTTCCTTGCTTGAAATATTCGTGGTAAATACTGTTTGTATTTGTGATTTGTGGAAAGCATCCAAAAATATGCTCCAAGTAAGATACCAGTGAGAAACAGTGGGAGTTGCAGGGTAGAAAAGAGCACTCCTGTGTTTCCCAAAGTGATGTTGAAAGGTGTTGTTGTGTACAAGGACAAGGAGAAAGATCTGATTTGAGAAAATATCTGATTCACAGCATGTAATATGGGAATTGTTGGGCAATCAGACTTAGCTCCTCCTCCTTGGACAAACTTCATGCTCCTGTTCATGTTCCCAAAGGTCCATATGCATATACATGCTTTAAATTGCATGGAGCCCAGATTATCTCTCCTGGCAGGGAGGAGAGCAGAGTTACTATCTGTACAGAATTTTTCAAAGCTGATGCTTCAAGCTATCTTCTCTGCACATCTGATATATTCCTGCTTCATTGTTTACTCCAGCACAACACTTACTGTGAGAATCAAAACAAAGTAATTATCATCAGATTTCAGTGGATCTAAGTAGAAGGGAAAAATACATGTATGTGTAGAGGAAAGAAAAACATTTTGAACTAAGTCTGTAAAGCCCCTTAGCTTTTTGAGACACTGTTAGAACTACAATTGTACATAGAGGAATTAAAAATAAACAGCAGAGTAAAAACTAACTCGAGTTTCTTAGCAGTATCAGTTTAAAGAGTTTAGTGAAGGTAGCTCTGCTATCACTTTTTCTTTGCAAATGCCACATTCTGCAAGAGAAAAGAATACAGATTCCTGTTTGTGTGTGATATCAGCCTACTGCATCCTTCCAGTGCTACAGTCACTACAAACCTCAGCACTTAAAGCCCAGATGGGTTTCCAAGTCTGCTGCATGAAACCCACTTGCACTGTGTGAATAGCCCTGGCTGTAGCCATGTCTGCTACCTGTCAAGCTGGAGGATGTGAAATCCTTGGAACAGTCAGGATACTGATATTCAGCAGTGCTGTTGCATAAGCCTCAGATGTGCATATGTTCTGTGTAGCTCCAGCTGATGCTGAAGAAAATGGAAACCAGTCTAATAGCTAAATTTAAATCAAATTATAAATAATTTTATTCAATTTCCATTTAAAAATAATTTGGTTCAGGGATAGGCATGTGACTGCAAGCCCTGAAGACTGAAATGCTCTTTATCTAGACACACAACTGCCTTGACCCTTATCTAGACGGACTCTCTAATCTGCTAATATAGTTTTTATGCCCATTCAGTTCTTGACCTCTCTGACTCAACTTCCAGTCAGTAACACTCGTGATGGTTGTTGCAGTGATGGAGACACCTGCCCATTAACAATGGGACTGAGCTGAACAACCTTTTTTTTTTTGTCTAGGCCTCTAAACAGGCAGATGGTAACAACATTTGGTCCCCCCTGATTGGGCTTGCATTTGAACTCTTGACCTAAAGGTGAAGGGCACTGTATCCTATTAGGAATATGAGCCATCAAATTTAGTTTTAGTTTTGATGCTTAACCTGGGATGTGTGTCAAGTCAAACATCTCACAGATACGTGAAGGAAAAGAAGACGTTTCTCCTCCATCTGTTCTTTCCTTCATTGTTCTGTGTTATAGTGAACTCTGTCAGCTCTTCATGTTAGCAGCCTCTTTGGAGATTCTCATGTTAACAAAACCACATTCCAAGCTCCCGTCTCAGGAACAATTGGTGGCTTTTTCTGTTGTAAAATGCAATTTGTCCCCTTCTCTCTCTTTCTCTGGTGTGTGCCCTTCATACTTGTTGCTGTCATTTCTTTCTTACAGAATTAGCAAACAGTTTTCCTGAGAGACCTTTTTCTGATTAAACAGTGATCCCTGTGATTCTCTTGTTGTGTACTGCTTGACTTACACACCTAAAGTACATAACTTTTTCTTTGGTGGTGTTATACCTATTTATCTCTTCAGATTTTGTGTGTGTGTGTGTAATTATCCATATTCAGTACTGTGACACTACTTTTATTAATCTGTGGCCTCTAGTACATAATTTTCTCTGTCTCTTTTCTCTTTATTTGTAAACCCCTGTATTTTTTGAAGGCAAAAAGTTTGTTTTACACTTCTTTGTTGAAAACATCAGTCAAACAGGTTGGGGGGAAGTGGAAAGTAGTGGTGCTTCTGATTCTCGACTTCTATAGAAGGACTATATTTCTATTTAGATGTAGCAAATATGGATATGCAAGTTATTTATCCCTAGAAAGAACAGCCATCATGAGCTGACAAAAAGAGGTCTGTAATAAGTTAGAAGTTACCCTGGGGCTTAGGCTGCAAGCCCTGCTGCCAGGCACACTGCAGGATTCCCAGTTGCTTTGAGTTGCTGATGGATCAGCAGTTCTAGAGTATGAAACACCAGGATGCAGAGTTTCTCAGACTGCCTGTTTGATCATGTATACTTCATTTTATCTGCTCCAGTGGTGTCTGGATCTCTTCATTTAGGCATCATTTCCAGTTTAGTAATTTTAATATTCTAAAGGTGAACAAAAGAATAAAGCAGGTTGTAAGATGAGAGGCAAGCATTTCAAAGCATGTAATAAGAGGGCAGGTACTGTTAGATGAGTTAGTGTTTGATGTGTGTGAAGTAAGGCTGTGTCTGAGGTGAGCAGAGCCTTCGGCAGTGGGGCCAGGTTGGGCCTTGCAGCATTTCCCAGGCAGCCCCTCCGTGCCAGCCGTGCCCCATGGGGCTGCACAAACCCACACAGTCTGCTCCTGCTGTCCCAGGCTGGACCTGGCAGCAGGGAGCTATGTTGCAGTGATTATGCTCCTGACTGATCAGACCACATAGCAAGATGAAGTGCTTCCTGACTAATGTCTCACCAGGGGACAGTCCTGGCTTTTAGCATTAAAAACTTCTCCTACTAACTTCATTTTCTGTGCTGGTACTGGGGCAAGCTACTCGAGGGGCTTTGGATGCTCCACCGTGAGTATGGAGACTGGTAAACCTTTGAAAGATTGTCTCACAAACAAGGAGGTCTTGGAAGATGCTTTCATAGGAAGAAGAGAATTGAACCTTAAAATATTGTAAGCGTAGAGACATCTTGAGATGCAAGACTCAGATATGTTATTTTGGGGTCCAATGAAAACAAAACATTTGAGATCAGAAATTACTAGCTGTAGTTGTGATAGAGAAGCCTGTAGCAGAAGTGGTGAGAAGGAAATTTCTGATGACTTTTCACACTGAGCATGCTGTGTGAACTGTTACATCTGTACTGAGCAAGGACTCAGCATTCTTACTTCATTGATAATTATTGCAGTTGAATGATAACAAGAGTAACCAACACTTGGTCTTAGTGGGCAGAAATTACTTTTCATGAGTAATTTATTGCAAGAATGAGACCAAGTTGCTGAATTCTGTGGGGAACAGACCCAGGTTTGTAGCTCATCTTAGAACACGACTAAGGAAAAACAGAAGGTTTAGAGTGCCATTAGTGGATATATACTTTTTTTCAGAAACAAATTTTGAGCTTTCAGACTAACTCGGAACTGCTGAACTGTGGGGTCCTTTTTGTTTAATAACCCAGCTTGACCAGGTGTCAGTAATGAGGTAATGCAGTGTCATCCTGCTTGCTGGGTGATGATGCTTTGGGACGATCACTGCTTTGGGAGCAGCCTTTGTGTGCTGCCCTTCCCTTGGTGGGAGCCGTCAGAGGAGCAAAGGTGTGCAAGGACAGCCAGCAGCAAATGAGAAATGCAAGCCTTGTGTTAGCAAAGGTGAGCCAAGGTGGCGGCCTGTGCTGTTCTGGGGATTCATTACATGCCTGCATGTCCTGAGAAGGGTGATAAGGAAGATATGTGCAAGAGATTTGCAGTCCTGTTTACTTTCAAAGTTGTAAATCAGTAGCACTCTCTTCTTTTAAGGCTGTACCAGGACAAACAAGAATGTGCTAATGGTCTTGCCTAAAGTGTGGTGGTTTTAGGCTCTATTTAAAAATTTGCTCTAGAATAAATTTGTTGATAAAGGCAAAGAGCCTAAGTGATCTCAGAGTTTTGTAATTTTTATTATTTTTTTAATAATTAAAGGTGATTATCCATCATGTTGAACTCTAGGCTTGTTTTCTTTCAGGATATTTGTCTTAGGGAGCTTTTGTAATTTAGCTTCATTGCATGGCTGAGAGAGATGTATTTAATTTGAAGAAAACACTTGTATTGCAATACACTTCATCTAGATGCTTTAATGTTACCTGTGTGATTGGGCTAATTGAGTAGATCATAATTTTTATGGATCTATTCCCAAAACACCCTGGGAAAGTGTATTATTCCACTGCTGTTAAACAACTGCATAGATGAACCTATGACTTTGCCAGACTTCATGGGAGGAGTGATGGGGAAGTGAATGTACCTTCCCAGGTCCCTTGTCTAGGACTCCAAATAATGGAAAATATTCTCCCTTTTTATTATGTATGAAACATGTGCAGCTACATGTTAGTGTAGATAATGAGACTTATATAAATTACTGATTATTTTGCATAAATTATCCATGTTCTACAAAAGTCAAGCCTCAAGAAAGGTCTCTTCATATTTGTTTTTAACGATTTTTGGAAGAGAGTGTGCTTACATTTTACAAACGGGCAACTAGAATATACATATTTACAATTTGCAATTAGATGTAGGTCTTATTAATTATGTAAGAAAAACTTGCTGTATTTTTGTAATGAGAAACCAAGTATCATGTAACAATTAAGAATTCTAATATCAGATACTATTAATTCTGCCCAAATTAAAATTAATGCATTTTGTAATATTGGTACACAATTTCAGAAATATCTAGGAAATAAGTTTTGTTTTCAAAAATGAGGTTGGGATTAAAGAGTCTTCATCGTCCTCGAAGTCAGTGAAGAGTCAGGCTTCTTAAGGAATTATCTAGACTTGCTCTATAATCACTGTAATCAGAAATAGGTATCTCCAGGGTGCAATTTGTGCCACCCATTTTTGACATCTATCTTGGTGAAGGACAAAGTGTCCTTGGAAAGTACTGCTCTGTTGACTGTTGATGGAACCTGGATGGTTAGCTAAGGCTAAAACCTCTCTTGGAAATGGATAATATTGAGAATCCAGGCCAAAGTTATTGGTCCTTTTGCTAAAGTAGGTGAAAAATCACTAACCAGAAGTTTTGGTTTGTTTCTTTGTTTTCTGTGCAGAAATCACCAAGAAAGCTAAAAGGATGAGTCAACCAGACAACCATATTCTATTTAAATAAATAAAATTAATTTTCTTAGTATTTTTTCAAAGCTTTACTTGCTCTTAAAAGTTTTTTTTAATACCACCATATAGAACTCGAAGGCTAATACTTCCTGCCATGAGCTAAATGTTGAAGAGAATTTGAGCTGCGTTTGGGGTTTGGTTTTTTGTTTTTTTTTTTTTGTTTTTTTTTTTTTGTTTTTTTTTTTTTTTTTTTTTTTTTTTTTTTTGTTTTTTTTTTTTTTTTTTTGTTTTGTTTTGTTTTGTTTTTTTGGTTTTTTTTTTTAATTTTGGATTTCATCATACATTCACAAAAACCAGCGTTGTTCTGGATTCTGTAAAACCAGTGCAGGCATCTGTCCATACCATACACATTTTAACAACACATGTTAGATACCTGCTCTGAAATAGAAGCCAGAGCTGGTTGGAGATCTGTGTGTTGTGTAACCCAGTCCCTACAGACCTAAATTAATTACACAGCTCAGCAAGTCCAAGCTTTACTGACCCAGGGAGATGTCTTGTGCCTCTTTCTAAAGGGAGAGTAAATGCTTTTGGGTTTTGGATTTTTTTCTAATTGTTGCGGTATTTGTGTGCAGGTTTGCAAGTAAAATTGCTTTTCTGCTGATTAGGAATCCTAAAAATTCCTTTTGTATTAGACAGAATATTGTTTTTTCTAGAAGTGCTTCAGATTAATTTTTCAGCTCCATTTCTTAGGAAATCCAGAACCATTTTGCTCAAAGCAAGAGAACTATTTATTGTTATCAGACACAACAGAGCACACCAAGATTCTACACAGATTTCAGGTTTGTTTTTACAAAGACACTGGCACATGTGCATTTCCTTTCACTGATGTTTAAAAAAGTTCAAGTAACCATCTCCAGCCCACAAAATTATATATGTAGTGTACAAATTGCTGTAGCATAAAACAGCATGCTCTTTTGCTGTATTTAAATTTTTGGTAGTACTGTATCATTAATTCCTTTTTTTCCCCACTCGAGCTTCAGTTAGTCTTTGTGCATTTTGTATATATTTTGAGGTCCCTATGATGTTTTCTAAACAACAGTTTTAGAATTTTAAGAAGTGAAAAGCTCTAAGTAGTTTTACTGTCATAATTTGTCTGTAAAAATATGGATTCTTTTTTTTCCCAAATGATTTCAAGGAGAAACTTGTTCAGCCCATGAGACAGAATTGTGGAGGTGCTGCAAACTCAGTCACGGATTTGTTGATCTCTTGATGTTTATTTGGATATTTAGGGCTTCCTTTCATTGATGCAATATGCCTGATAATAAAGATTGTGCGGTAAAAACACTGCACAGAAGTTGACTACCCTGTTCATGGCATGTCTCGATTTTCTGCAGATATACCAATAGCTAAAATAGCCTTGTTTTTGTTTTAGGAAGTGAATATGGCTGCAATGTAGACATGAAGTGTATGTGCTGAAAAACATAGATCGTTTGCATTGTCTGTCTCTAATTGTAAGTGATAGAACTGCTGTTTATCATGGGTTTTAAAGTGCTTTTTTATCATGGGTTTTATGGCGTTAGTTTTAGAAGGAGAAACTCCTACCTCTGATTTTTAAATATCAGACAAAAAGCATAATTTTACATCTCGGTGATAGCTAATGGAAGGAGAAAAACTAGAACTTCTCAAGATCTGGTGTTTAAAAACTAATGTTGATTGAGGAAGACCAGTAAATGCTGGAATACTTTTGGAAGGGTGCCCTTAGAAGAGGAATTCTTCATGTCTAAGAGCATTTTTGTAAAAATTAGGTCTTGTATTTCTATTGATCAGAGTAAGATGAATAGTTCCAGGGATAATTAAACCAGGGACAGAGACACAGTTTTATGGTATCATGCCCAGTTCATTTTTCACCAAAAATCATTATATTAAAAATAAATATTTACATTTGTGTTCAGTACTTCTGTTAGGAAACATAGATCTGTAGCAACAGTGTTATTTTGAGACCAGTGCAAACAGCAATTGCATTTCCCTGCAGATTTTGGGCAGAAACCAGTAGTAAATTACCTGGCTATAAGTACTTCATGCAAAGGGTCAGTAATGAAGAGTCATAAAAGCCTGCAGCCAATATCTTCACCTGCGATTTATACTACTGGATGCATCAGCGGTCAGGTTTTTAAGCTGAAACATCTTTAAAACACTGATTTGAGAAAGCAGAGAGCACTTCTTTTGACAATGAGTCATGTTAAGTATCAAATTTGGATTCTTGTACTTGTCCAATATTTCTGATTTTTTGCCCTGGTCTTAGAAACTATGTACTTGGTTTTAGAGAAGATACTTTACCCCACTTAAATTGCTGCAACTGTTTTAAGGAGGAAAGGTTCTAACACAATTGCTGCTAGAATAACGATGAGCTGGTTTATAGGCTTCTTTAAGTGCAGACAATGTTTTCTGGTTAATATTTTGAATATTTGATGCAAAAAATGTAAATTACTAAAATACTCTGCATCAGGTCTTCCATTTAGCATTATCCTTTCACACTGTGGAGTAAACTAATGAATTACAGCATGATTACATAGCACATAATTAACTTTGTAATTAATATGCAACTGCCACTTAAACTAAAGTACTGCTTATAAAGATGTACGGCAACAGTAAATCACAGGTCAGAAGTAGCACTTTGGAATTTTCAAAAGAATGAGAGTAAATGCAGAATCACTTACAGCAGCAAAGTAAGTTAATTAAAAAGCAGATTAATTGTGAATGTCCTGTTTAATTTTAAATACCTTTGCTATTTCTTTTCCCTGAAGAAAGAACAAATTTAAAGCCTAACTCATTCATTGTTTTCTTAGATGACATATTTAAAAATGAGCGTTAAACTGTCCTGGTTGAGATTAGAATTTGGTTAATATTCCTTTCTCGTCTTGGTGCATGAAAGGGTAGCATGAAACCAGCAACCTTTTACTTGAATGAATTCCAGCTTTCTGCCATGGTCTTGTTTTTTGGCTTGATTTTCTACATCAAAGCAGTGAAACAAAGTTAGTCAAACCAAGTCCATCCTTTGTTTTGCTGATTTTTTTTTTTTTTTTAATGGAGAATGAGGGTTTGTTCTGTGCTATTGTAACCAGTGAAGAAAGACAAAAGGTCTGAGTTCATTTACTTCAGACAAACTGGTTTTTTGCCACTGTCCCCATTTGCTGGTCCCCCAGCAGTGGTGCTAATGCTGGATGCCCTGGTGCAGACAGATCCCGTGCTTCACAGGCATGCAGAATGGCACAGCAGTAAAATTGCATCTCTTGCTGCAGATTTCCAAAGTATTAGCTGTCCTTTCCTATAGCCTTTTCCTTTCCATCCATCTCCATGTGAAACACTATTGATAATGGCAGGGAATTGAAATCCCTGATGTAGGTGTGGCCATACTGCCTTGGTTCAGACGGTGCTTGGCCAATGGAAAGCTCTATTGAAAATGGTACCAAACAGAGTATGCTAAAGTTTTAGGGTTTTTTTCGAATAGAAATAGCACATTTTGGAGAGCTCTGTAGCCAGAGGCCGTGGGAATCTAAGTGTTACAGCTCTTTAGCACCTTTCTGACCTTCTGAAGGTGATGCAGTACGGGAACTAGACCCTGTAGGTGTATGGGATGCTGTTCATGTTGTCAGGACTTCAGTATGGGCTCCTTGATCTATAGGTTGTACTTGATCTCCTCTTATATCCTGCTTACTGTCTGGGTGAAAGAAATTAACAGGACAGATGTCACTATCAGTAGAAAATGACTACCCTAAGCATATAATGCATCTTTTAAAAGATTTGGTGGTTTTTGTTAATGTTTCTTTTGTGAACCAAACTAATTTTTCATGTTGAGCAATACATGACAAACAGTTCTAACTTTTGAGCTGAAACCCTTTGATTTCTGTGTTCAGTATTCATGGTGCTCGCTATATTGTTGGTTGCTTCATCCACATGATGCTATTTTTTTTCTTTTTAAATGGCTATCTGAAACTTCTGACCTGGAACAAAGAGTGATAGATGCTTCACAGTTGCTCTTCATTCTAGATAAATAATCATTCAGGCATAATTACGTGCATCTCTCAGAATTCATGAATATTTGCTGCCTGCTTGAATAGCTGGGAGTGAATATACATTGCCCTTACAAATCCTTCAGAATAGGCTGCTGCTTGTATTGTATTTAGGAGGGGAAAAAACAGGAAACAAACAACACCACACGCCAAACAAAAGGGGAAAAACCTAAAAGCCAACCAGAAAACCACCCAAACAAAAAATCAGAAACCACAAATTCTTCATTTTCTGTTTGCTGGCTATGGTTTTCTTCATTGATTGCCATACTCAACAGGCTGATTGCCATGAAAATTGACATGTAAGAATAATCCTAAAATGTAAGAGCAATCCTGACTTACTCTTCAAAAATAAAAAAAAATAAATTACTGGAAGTAGGGTGTGCACCATAAGTAGAATCTAACCTAATGGAACTTGGAAGGAGGCATGTCATTTGGGTTTAATGTGTCACTTAGTGGGTCATAATGTGATAAACAGGTCAGTTTTATAATCATCAGATTTTTGCCTTAGTGGCTCAAAAGGGAAATGAAGCTTTAGGGGAGGTGTCTTTTTTCTGAAAATGATGTGTGGTGCATTCTTGGAGGTTCAGTTCTCGGCATTATGAACAGATGCTTCTGAACTAATCTCAAATGTCACATTTCATGCATAAACCCTGGGGGATTAGCAATATCAGGATTCCCTGAGAGTACTCTTGGAGGTTTAACTTAATACTCTCTCCCAGGGAAGTGTCCCACCTACTAACTTGATGAATGCTTCCAGGCCTTCCCGAAGGCCTTCTCTCTAATGTCAATCCAAATAAGGCCAGGGCAGAGCGGACACAAGCAAGATTCTGCAAAGCAGTGGGGCTTTGAGGCAGCCAGTAAAAGTCATGTGGTGTGGAAAAGTCTGGGATCTCATCAGAAGAGATACCATGATTTGATTTTACATTAAAATGGAAAGTCATCAACATCTGGTAGAGGAAAAATCACAGCTCCATAATTATGATTGAGTTAGTCGTAATAGTTGGGAGAAACGCAGACAATTTAAAATATGAAAAAGTTAATCTCCTGTCTAGCAAATGCCCACTTTTCTATTTTAAATATTTCAGTGACTGTTCAGAAAAGCTTTTATTTCAAAGTAGTGATAAGTAAAAAACTCACTGTTGTCTGGAAATAGAGGTGCTTGTGATGGATACTTTGATAAACTCTCTAGCTGTAGAGGAATTGACAGCTATGTTTTTAGCATATTAGCCAGCTTTTTTTACCTTGTAATATATATTCGATATGTTAGGTTTAGATAAAAAAAAAACCCTAAACCCAGAGAAATTCTTCCTTAAGCCTCTGTTAGAATGAGTTCCTGTCTAAACAGAAGATAAGAGAGGGGGTTTAGCTGCAGTTCTCCTCCATCTACGTGGATATTTTTGTGATGAGGTTATAATATATGTTAACATTATGCTGACACGGACAGCTCTAGCCAATAGGTTAAAATTGTTAGGTAGTTTGTCTTTTTGACAGATCTCGTCTCCATGTCTAGCAATTTACATGACCTTCCAACTCTGATATTTTCCTTGCCAGTGTGTGTCCTAACCAGCTCCTTTCTACCTATTGGCCCTGCCTCATTCTCAGAGACTGACAAGGCAGCCTGTGCTTCACTGAACCTGTGAGGAGGCTGCTGGGTCACCCTCAGGGTTAAATGCTGCTTTATTCCGTTGAGTGTTAAATTGCTTGTTCAATTCTTGGACATGTTTTCTTAAATGGATGTTTTAAACTAATTTAGAAATTCAATTTCTCGCAGGTAGAGCCATGGCAATATGATGCATCAAACAAAATATATCACATTTCCGTGTTTTCCCCTCACAATTTAGTACATGGGATGATTCATAAAAACATAGGCTGGAACTGGCATGCTCTGCATCATAGATGAATTAAGCTGCAGAATAAAATCCATGTTTCTGGGACAAGCTTGCTGAGTATCAGTTGTGTGAGCTTTCTCCTAGGTACTGTAACACTCAGGATTTGTTGTTTGATCTTGCAACCAAGCGTTTACCTGAGTTTGTAATATGAATTCTTTCTTCCCCAGCATTTCATCCTTTTCTGTGTGCACATGTATGCTTATGTCTGTATTTGCATGTGTTAGCTCAATCAGTAGCAGATCTGTTGGCTTTCACAAGGAAGGAGGCTTATTGAACAATTCTGTGCTGGTGAGGTGCTTTTCACAGGCTAGTCAGAAAGCTCTTGAGAACTTTGCTGCTAACACCCATCAGAGGTTTTCTTCCCACAGCTGCACAACAGCACTGCAGTTGCTATGCAGCTCATTAGTGAGTCTTGACTCTGACAGGTGTGGTGTATTAAAAGCACTTGTATTACATAACCATGTTTAAAAAAACTTGAATTGCAGGTAATATAAACCAATCTTTTCTAAAGATCTGAACAATCCTGAAGGAGAAGCTAAGGCAAGGGGGGAGCGGAGATGGCAGCTCTGACAGCCTGAAGAGGGGGCAGCAATAGACTAACTTAGGTCCTCAGCAGTACTTGAGAGACTTGAATAAATTAGAGTCATCCCAGGAAACAGGTATCTAAACGGGTTTCAAACCATTTCAGAGAATGAATCTGTATTCCTGACGTCAGCTGGAAGTAGAATAGGACAATCTATTAACATTAAGCTTCTTGTGACAGACAGGGAAGGAAGGATGGACTTAGTTGTTAGGACACTGTCTGGGGCTTAAGTGAAAGGTTTAAAATTGCCTGTGTTGACACCTTGGACAAATCACCTAGAGAGCATGCAACTGAGCTCCTCGAATGTATCTCTGCTGTAGAAGAGACCAGAGTGACAAAACTCTAGTAGAGAGCAAGTTTGGCTCCCTAAAATAAGGTCAACATTTGAGCAAAATACCTTTCCACTTAGCATTTTTGAAAAGTGTATGAAGTGGCAGATGTTTCTCAGCAGAAGTCACAGTGTTGCCTTATAACATCATACACATCCCTCTACATGTTTTCAGGCTTATTGAAGGCAGTTAAAAAAGAAATTTATGTGGAAACTGGATCCATTCTCATGGAAAGTAAAAATAGGCAGTTTGTCCAATGGATTTACAACACTTGCAGGTGGTAGTGTGTCATTCTGTGGAACCAAGATCCACTGACTTTTGACTGTTATCATGGGATATTTTCAGGGACTGAATTGACCTTACAGTCAATTACTGATCTTATGGTACCCTAAAGGGTTTCCATTTATTTGTTTTTCTTTTCTTGTTAACAAGTATATGATTGAATTCATATAAGTGCTTAATAAACACTGATATTTTATTGAAAATCTTAGAAAGATCATTGTAATGCTTTAATGATTGCAGAGGAAAGTGATTAATGTTGCTTAACTTACATTCTACAGACTTTGATGCAGCGTTGTTTGGTTTTGGGGTTTTTTTGATTGGTTGCTAATACAAATTACTTTCAATACATGTATTTTTGTGTCTTGCTGGGCAGCCGTAGGTCTCCAGGTCTTCAAGTTAGGGTTCTGTTTACACATTGTATCGCTTTCTTCTTCTTTGGCTTACAGCTTCTTTTCTGAACACGATCTTGTGCAGTCAAGAAAGGTTCAAGCTCTGATATTTTCCTGCCATGCAGATGGTCATAATGCCTAGTATTATAGTAATACCTCTGTATTCAAGCTGGTAAGAAAAAGTTGTCAAATAATTCTTATTTTTCTAAAGAGAAGTGATTGTTGAAAAGGACTGGGAAGTCATACTTTGTCCTGTGGTTTTTCATAAAAATATTTTGTCATGTATTCTATTATAGCAATCTGGCTTGTCTGTACCTCTCCAGTATTTGTGCCAACCTGTAAAAAGGTTGGTGAATTTTGTTCTGTTAAACTTTTATTTTAAAATCATTATTTTCTGCATCTGACTTAAGGACTTGTTTAATTGTTGCTGCCTTGCTGTTTGCCAAAAGCCCAGAAGTCTGCTGTTGGAGGAAGACCGTGTTTATGCCAGTGTTTTCTTGCTTCTTATGCTTTGTACAGTTGAAACAGTGAAATTAGAAGCTGACAAGTGTATAGACAAAAGCAAGAGCTCTGCATTGTTTAGTTGTTTACTGTCTGCCATTTTGAATACCACCATCACCTTAGGAGGAAAAGCTACAAGTGCCTAGGTCTTAACCAGCTGGTAGACAGCATAGAAAGATAGGAGAGTAGAAATTTCCTTATTCAGGACTGGTGAGTATCTAAATGTATTACAAGGGACAGTGGAGTCAGGCTCAGTATCTTACCTATGGGAAAGGTAGGAAAGTATGGGTCAAAAAGTCCTTAATCTGAAGTAGTTCAAGTTTGTGACATGGCTTTTTGATTGGAAAGGAAGAACTGCTGTTTACTAAATAACTCCTTCTTCATGAATTGGGGTATGTCAAGTGAAACAAAATCAGAAAAAATAACTCTCACATCTGATACTGTTTGAATTGCTTCCCTTATCTCAAATGGGACAGGAGCAAATGGACTGCTCCTGGAACATGACTTGTTTCATGCCAGCCTGTCCTTTCTTTTTATATCCCTGCCTGCATCAGTCATGCAATAAGCAGAAACCTTTTTATTCCTGTAGTATAATATATTGGGCAGCTAGGCTTTTTAAGCAATGAACCATCTTTCATAATATATCCCTCCAAATTTCAGATCTAATGCACTTCAGTTATTCTGAAAAAAAAAAAAAAGAAGTGCCAAGATGTAACCACTCAAGGATCACAAAAATCAAGAACGAAAGACAAGGAGATGTAGGATAGGGTTTTACTCTCTGCAAGGTTTGATATTGTCACAATAATATGTCTCTCCTTGAGTTCATCAGAACCTTTTTAGAGGGGATACTTGTTTCCTTTTCAGGGTAGCCGAGTGTTGTTTCCAAGAGTCATTACACTGACTCCTGCCTGCTGAAGGCTTTGCAGTGTGGCTGCTCTGCCAGCTTTGTATGCGTGTCACCAGCACATCACATTTGATCACAATGAAAGCCACTCCAGAGTATGTCTAATCAGGCAGGGCTTCAGAAAAACTTGAAGGCTCTAAAGCTGACCTCTGGAGTCTGTAGTGTTGCTGTTGGGAGCAAAGAAGAAAAGTGTGCAGCTTTTTGAGGTCTGTTCCACTGTGTTATAATAACCATTTAAACAAAAAAAAAAAAATATAAGAAAGGAAGGATATGGGTAGAAGAAAATACCATCTGGACTTTAACTGCTTTTATCCAGCTGTCACCTGAATGTACAGTCAAAGTTTATCAAGTTAATTCTGTACTTGGAAGTCTGGCTGGATGCTGGAAATTTTGTCTTGAAATTGCAGGAAGGGTAACATCAGATGTTTTATCCTTAACTTCGAGTAATGCATTCATTAATGATTTTGCACTGTCACTTCACTGTTCATATTAAACTGGCTTGTGCCAGCCCTAGCCTGAATTGTGATTCGTGTTAGGCACTGTGTGTGTTTGGTGGAGATGGCATCCACCCAGAGCACCACTGGGTGTAACTGGAAAGCCAGAGAAGCTGAAGAAGTGAAGCCTTTGGGGTTGAGAGGAGCTCAGGTCTCTGTTCACAGGGCTGGCTTTGTCCCGCAGTTATGGGAAAGAGCTTCTGGGCATATACTTTGTAGTAATGATGGTGGTATGAAAAATGCTAGGCAGTCTAAGTGTCTTAGTTTATGGACCACACCATAAATAATTCATTATCAATAGTGTTCCTGTTTACATCGTCTGTAATAAAAATGGGAAGTCTGCCTGCTTCAGTTTGTGAGACAGTTGTCACTCATAAGTTGTCAGGCTCGCTCCTGGTCTGTTCCAGCCGAAACAGCAGTGGGGATGGTGGGAACTGTGCTCTCCTCTTCTTAACAGGAGATACCACATTGCTTCCTAGTCTTTGCAGGTAGCTTTTGTTCTGGCCAAGGTAACTTGTCTTCTGGCCAAGTTTAGCATTTTTATAGTTGCTGCTTTCAAATACTTGAGAGGATTTTCAAAAACCTGCTGGAGATCTGTGTTGTGCTCTGCCAAATGCCATTTCAGCTTTGTTGTGCTATCACCTGAGGGTGAGAGACCTAGTGGAGGTACAGCTAACAGAGATCTGTGCTCTCAGAAGAAATTCTACTGAAATCTGCTCCTGATTATCCCAAGAGGTTTGATAGTGAACTGAGCACATGACAGATCTTTAACCATGGAATTCATAAACCTTTGAAAACTAAATTGTTAAGAGTCTTGATAAAAGGAAACTTATCGTAAGTGTAAAGTTCTCTTTATTTGCCTCTAAAGGAGGTGTGGGACACTGGTAATTATTAGAGGCCAGTTTGTAGATAAAAGGTTCCTCTCCATTGATCAGGTGGTGAGAAAACCAAATGGGGCAGAGGATCATGGATATTTCAGTTAAAATCTTTCTTGAAGGCAGCAGGCTTTGTTGTGTAAAGCTCCTGCAGTATTTTGTAATCTAGGTGTCTGGAAGAATTCCTATCTTACTGGAATTTTGGGGCTTGGAAAGCACGAATGACTACACTACAGATAGGCAAGTAGCAGAGATGTGTGCAGATTTGACTTTATTGGAATTGAAAGCATTGCATTTGGAACTAGTTTTAAAATATGTTGTGTTCAAAATCAATTCTAGGGTGTCCAAAGTATTTCTGGGCTTTGTGATAAAGTTTCAGTAGCAATGCATCTGTCCCTTTGGGTGTGTTTCAGGTCCTTGAATACTAGCTGTTGAGACTAACATAAACAGCAGTCACATTTCAAGTCTTCCAGGATATTGTGTTTGATTATGTACGTACAGAAGAGTTTTCCATGAGGGATACACAGTTATTTGATTTGCTTGTCCAATCCTGGCTCAATTTACCCAAACTCCCAGTACAGTTTCTTAAAATTTAGGATTTGGTGGCGACTTGAAACACTGAATGTTTATCCAATTGTATTGACAATTCAGTAAAACCAAATCCTTTGGTTTTTAATGTATATTCTGCAGGTCCAGAAGTATTCATATAGATGGCTATCCAGCCAGTTGCCTTAAAATGAAGATGATAAAAAAGATTATAGACATTACTAAACCTGTAGTTTTGTTTTGTCTAGATGCCCAATATTTCTAGTTTAAGTTATTTAAATGAAAGTAACCCTCTAGCAGTAAATTGTCATAACTCAAAGCAAGTGGAGAGTTTGTGAGAAGCCCCATTTGGATAGCACCTAAAAGCAGTGCAGGCAATGTAATTTGGATGCCAGCAACTGCTCTGTTTCTCCAGTTATAGAAGTTAACAGCCATCCAACATCTACTTTACTTTTTCAGGTATATTTAGTTTTTCCAGGTTTTGCTGGTCCTCCTGAAATTTATATTGCTTCTATTCTGGGGAGCTTGGTAAATATTTAAATTTCATCAAAACAGGCCAGAATAATGGCTGATGTCAAAATTGTTGGAGCATGTGTCTCAAAGCAGCTATTCAGCTGCTCTGTTCTCCAGAGACTTTGCTGATTGAGCTAATGTTTTTTCTCTGTTCCTTCCCTTTCCCTGAGTGGTCTTCTGCAAAGCAGTGATGCTCTCCCTAGTGGCTTATGAGAAATCATTGGTTTTAGGAAGACTTTCTTATCTCATAAAAGGAAAGAAAATATTAATAGATCTTAGTTTATAGACAATAAGGAGAAATTACCATCTACTTTGACTATTTGTCTTCTTTATGTTGCTAAACTTAGTGGGGGGAAAAAAAAGTACTCCAAATCTATCCTCATTGCTTTACTAGGTGCAATATAGTTTGGGCATAGGAGATTGTTATATTCTTTGTGTTGCCACTCAGGAATGAGGAATAGAAGTTGTGATGGTGCAGTATCATGAGAAGAAATCAGCAATTTCCTTCAAATGCTACAGTTCAACTTCCAAAACATGCCTGATTTCATCTGATAAGTAAGAGGGCCTTCAGTGTCAGAATGCAAATCCTTCTCACTTCTAATTCACAGTGGGCTTGAGATAGTTCTTGCTAGGAGCATTTCTTTGGGTTGACCCAGGAGATTTTGACCTCTCTTTGTTATATAGCAGGCTATCTGCTGCAAGAGAGTTGTTATCAGAGCATAGCAAACACGGAGTAACATCTTCAATTTTTGACAGGTAAATTGTTAAAAATATTTGCTGCTAGTGCCATCTCTCCTCTGTCCTTTTCTCCTCCTTCTGAGACTGTCTTTCACAGTTTGGCTAGGTCATTACTGTTTCCTCTAGACCTTTAGAAAATGCTTATTGGTTGTCTTCTGTAGCTCATCTCTCAGATTTTAAGCAAATAACTTAGGTGCTTGTGTCTAAAGTAGCTGGTTTCATTTAGTAGCTAATAAATGTCTATCAAAAGTAGGAAAAAGTTTCCAGTTCATAGATGTTTTTTGTTGCAGCTCTCTAGGCTCAGCCCCCAGAAGGTGTAAAGCCAGGTGATGTTAGCTATGCTACATGCCTGTTTGCAGGATTTGGTAGGCAGACACAATGGATTCTCAGCAAATACTTTGCATCTCACCACAGAACCTCTGAAAGAAGCAGCTTTCATTAGGTAAATAAGCAAGCCTTGCATGCCAGAATGCAAACCTTTTTCTGTTCTTATGCTCACCTGACTTCTGCAATTCCTCCCACTGAGCCCAGAAGGTGGGAAGAGGTGCTTGATTCTGCTTCAGTTTGGAGACAGGCAATTTATCAGGGAGAGATTTTTTACATCATTGTTGTGTGAGTGATCAGGGGCACTGGTTATGAAATCATTTGAGCACAACCTAGCAAGCTTTTAGGGATGGCTCATTTGCTTGTAGCTGTCCCAATGAGGATTAGTATTTCTTACCTGCAAGCTACAGTACATATAGTAAACCTCTGGATCAGTGGGTTCTGCTGTGAACTGTCAATGTTTGTTCTAGCAGATCTGTCTATATTGGAGTGTGCAAAGCCTCTGAGAGCACTATAGCAGGGCTCTCAGCCCTGGCTCCCCAGTAGCACACTTCTACACACTTTTGCCTTTAATTTTGTGTTATTATCTCTTGCTGTTTTAAACTGCAGTGTCCTTTTACCTCCTTGCTCTCCCTAAAGATAACAAGCTGGCAGAGCTGATGACACTAGGAGCTGGATGGAATGCAGGGAAACCAACCTTATAATACAAGCTTGCAGCAGGGCAATTACCTGTGATCTGCAGATGCTGCTCTGGGTCTGAGGAAACCACTCTTTTCAGCCAGCAGGCTGGAGGTGAGGGCTGCCGGTGCAAAAGGCAGTTCATGTGCTTAATGGTTAGTGCTGGCTGGTGACCAGCTTGCCCAGGCTCAAGGGAGCTCTCTCCTTAGCTCTCTCTTCCACAGTGTGTGAGGTATTTTATATTTCTATGCCTATACTTTAAGTATAGGTCATATCCCAGTGCTGTGTGTGTGCTTCCAGCTAGCCTGACCACCTTTGCTTTTGTAATCAGGGTGCAGATGTGCTCCATGATTGAACAACTTGTGCACACCGCCGCTCCTCCTCCCAGAGGAGTCGGGCAGGCTTGCTTATGCAAGCTGTCATGCTGTCTTTTTTTCAAAAGCATGTGTGGGTTTGCTTTTGTGTGTATCCGGCTGGCTGTTGGTGCCTGCATATAATGGGCTCTGTGTATAAAAACGTTCCCAAGCACACGGCTGCGGAAACAGCTTCCTTAAACCCGACAAAATTGCCAGCCCTTGCAGCTCAAGCCACCATAAATTACAAAAACCTGCTCCCACCTCCCTGAAGCTGTGCCTGCCGGGCGCTGTGTGCGCATACACACTCGCTTTCCTGCTCTCGCAGTCAAAGATGATAGAAAGTCTTCTGGGGATTACTGCACATTTGTAGAGCAACAATGGAAAGCAGCACAGCACAAATATCTATTCTCCTCACCCAGCATAACAAACGCTGCTTTGTCTCACATCTGGCCCTTTTTAATAGCTCAAAGCCAATAGCAGTAGCTATTTAACAGCTTATGGTAAATAAAGCTTTATTAAAACAACTTCCTTTTTCAAGTGTTTAATGATGAAAACAGCTTTTCACCTGACATTTTATACTTTTTGTACCATATCTAGTAGAAGAAATAAATTAGTTCTCATGGATAGATATTAAACTTTTGCCAGCAGATGATCCTTGAAAGCATCTTTGAAAATTCTCGTACTGAAAAGCGGGCTGGGAGCCCTTTGAATGCTGAGTGAGCCATGTGCCTGGGTGCAGACGTGCGGAGCTGCATTGTGCCCGCGCTGTGCGGACTGCCGGGGCTGCGCCTCGGGGCTGGGCTGTGCCGCGGGCGGGCACGGCTGGGGCGGAGGATCCCTGCAATTACACGCAATTAGCAGCGTTAAACCTGGCTGTACACACGGAGGTGCGGTCTGATAGTACAAGAAACAACTTCTTAAAATATGTTTAATGGCAAGGGAAATGTCAAGTGGAACTAGATGGTTTTTGTGTCCGGACCGACAAATTTTACCACCAGGACAGGGCGTTAAGAGAAATAATGATTCTTTGATCCATCCCGGGAGCTGCGGTGCTGGTTCCGACCCGGCTCCTCGGGGGTCCGTGCTTCAGACGACGGAACGCGCCTGTTCCACCTCGTGTCCTCCACAGGACCACTGCCCCGGGCCCCGTGTTCCCCCCGGGCTGTCCTGGTTCCCCCCGAGCTGTCCCGGTTTCCCCCTGGTCCCCCCCCCGGGCTGTCCCTGTCCCCCCCGGTGCCCGCGGCGGGCGGTGGCGCGGCCCGGCGGCGCCCCCTGGCGGATCGCGGCGGTTCCTGCCCTCGCCCGGCCCCGGCCCCGCTCCGCCGCAGCCGCTCCCGCCTGGCTTGTTGCTTCATCAAAGTCACTTGGTAGATACAGATTGCCTGCCCTCTCGTAGGACCCTCAGCATGCCGGAGACTTGAAGGAAATTATTAGTTTTTAGCTGATTGAATAAACAGCATTAACCAACTTGTGTGCTGTGGCGGCAGGGGGCAGGGATGGTTAGAGCTGCTGTGCTGAATCCCTGCTTAAGGAACTGATCTTCATTCTCCCTTCTCACCTACTGTTAAAATTTCTTAACCGATAAAGCTATTTCCCGTGTCTTTTAATTTATGGCCTTCTTGCCTTGAGTGGTCCGAAGTGCCTCCCGATTAGATCCTGTGTGGTGCAGCCCCCGCAGGGTGGCTGGTCCCCTGTGGAAATGGAGACCGGGCGTGAGACTGTGCTGCTGGCCTCGAGTGCCGCTCACAGCAGCATCCCCTGCCGCCTGGGAAGGGCTGCCTTTCCTCCCCTGCCCCCAGAATGGGTTTGTGGTGGGAGGATGATTTGCTATAAACCTGGTTTCTGGAGCAATGGCGCCCTGTTGCAGGGCAGGGGGTGGGTGGCAGTGCTTGGGGCTGGGCAGCAGCTGATGCTCCAGTGAGCACCGCTCCAGCTCCATCTCTGCCCGGCAGTGAGGGTGGGCAGCCTGGGGGAGCAAGAGCACAAGGCACCATGTGAAGTCTCTCTAGACTCAGGGACAAGGCTGGGCCTGTTCCAGTGATGGCTCAGATCTCCCTTGGCTGCAGAGCAGCAGATTTCCCTGGTCCATTGGTCCCACGGGGACAGAGTTCTCACTGTGGATGGCAGATCTGGCCATGAGGAGAGCTCAGCCCAGAGCAGAATCCACGCTAACTAACTAAATCCACACTAACTTTCCAAATGCTGAAGGGTTTTTGGAATGTTTGAAGTAGTGATGAAATGTTTGGCTTAATTTTTTTCTCCCTCTCTAGAAGGCTGTTCAGGCTGCCTTAGGAACTGGTGGGGACCATGTTTTACTAAATTGTTTTCTTAATTGTGTTGCTTGGAAGTTCCATTTCTGATATAATAATTGCAGTCTCCTAACCTGAGCTGTCATCCAACACAGAGTGTAGTAGAATCTCATGAAATTCTCTTTCATGGAGCCAGTGAAAAATTTCATTCATTTTTCAGTGTGGAAGAGGGTTTTGTAGTAATGGTTTAAAAGAGTCAGTATGTTTAGGGTTAAAAAAGAAAAGGCTAACAGGTCGATACATCTGTTCCTTTAAAAAACGCATTCTCCATTTTTGAGACATCATAAATATGTAGATGAGGCCTCTTTAATTACTGCCTAGGGCTATAAACTCTCAATGCTAGAGGGAGGGAAAAATGAAGAATAATTCACCTTTTTTTTTTTTTTAAGAGAGAAAGACTGGGTCTTTGCCTCAGAAAAGAAAGAAGAATGGGGCTTTTTATTGTTGAATTACCAGAAGGTGCTGGGAACACTACTTCTTTTTTTGTTTATCCTTTTGGATGGGGTTAGCATGTAAAGCAGTAGTGTACAACCTTTCCGGCTAATGTGTGCACCAAACAGAGGGGATTTGTTACAAAGCACCAGGAAAAATTCCCTTCTCTATCCTCCTCTGCCAGTACCCTTAATCCTGATCAGCAACATCCCCTGCTGTCTCTTGAGCCGCTCGCAGGCCCGGATCTCAGCGTGCTGTCCAATGCAGGGACACCGCAGGCCAGCCAGGGACCCTGCAAAGTAGTTTTCACTTGTGACCTGATAAGTGCACAGCACTTAACCGAATAGAAGTCTGTTCTTATTCAGCCCTGACGGCCTTTCTGTATCTTAAGTACTGTTATTTTCGACTAAGGTGATCTTGCTGCTGCTTTTAAAATAGGATGAGATCGACAGAAAGGGTATTTTTTTAAATTTCAGGACGTGGATGTGGGGAACAAGGCCAAAGTACAGCAATACCCATGTAATAGGTATAGTTACTGGAAATTTAATTCTGCTGTTATTTTTCTTCCAGCCAAAATGGTCTCGTGTCAAAATGCTTATTCTGCTGTGGTGAAATTTCTGATCTCTATGATAATTTTCACTTCCCATGTTTAATCTTTTAATTCTTGCTGAGGCCCATGAAAGAGTAATTTCCAGATAATAATGGTTTCCCACTAATAAGCTCTGCGTTTTTTATAGCAGAAATTACTTAGAGCCAGTAAGCTCACTGAAAAAAATTACTCTATTTGATGCTCTTATGATGTGTCTGAGAGCAAGATAAAGATGAGTCTTGCGGCGGTGAGGCTGGGCACTTCAAATACCAAGTGTTGTGTCATTGTGTGTGATGGGGCTCCATGTGTACAATTCTGGCTGCTTGGTTCATGCAACAAATGTTTGCTGTGCAGGGGAGTAGTGGGCTGAGGGTCTTCTCTTGACCAGGAGAGAATAAATGAGATTGGGCTGTGAAAGTAGCACACTGTCAGCTGGAAGGGCTGGTGGGTGATTGTCCATCCCTGCTGGGAGGGAGAAGAGGCAGAGGGAGCCTGGCAGGGCAAAGACTCAGCCATAGAGCTAATGTCATGAGAACAAGTGGAATTGAGCATGGAAGTGAAAATTCTTCTACCCACTAGGGGAAGGGTGAAAGTTAGAGAAAGCTTTTCTATTAGAGCCATTGGTTTTTTAAACCAGAACTGTTTTGGAGACTGAAATGGATCAGATTGTTACAGAATTTGTGTGCCCTGTCTCTGTAGGAGAGTAGGGGATTGCACTCCCAGTCCTGCCTCCAAGGGCCTCGTTGGGCTTTGAGAAGAAGCCCCATTGCTATGTGGGAGAAATGGCAATTTGGACAAGTACTATAGAAGGTGGTGGCTCAGGTAGCTGATGGCATGATAGCAAACTCTGATTTTGTTTATGGTTAACTGTAAGGCAGTAAACTGGAGTGGCATTACATGTGTACACATGAAATTGTAATTCAAAAATGTCATGACTTTCTTGAAAAAAAAAAAAAAGTGCCTCAGTTTGCATGTCTTCAAATTTTTCAACAAAAGTCTGTGTGCTATATGTATTTGTTTTCAGTGTACCCTTCTCCATCTGTGCTGATGTTCAATTAAAATGCAGATAATGTGTCCTGGCTTGTAAGATGGATCGCTGGTGAAGTACTGTCATGTCTAGGCTAGCTTATCTCTTGATAAATACCCCTGCTGTCCACTGAGAGATTAAACTTGATGACTGCTGAGGTCTGTTTGGGGGTCCTACAGGCAGATAAGACTGTGTAACGGGCTTTTAATAAAGTACATCAATTTACATTTGCTAGAGGACCATTGGATGGCACTTGCTATTGAGAAGGCAGTGGCATAATCAGAAGATAATACTTGCATACTTGGCTCTTCTGTTTCATAAGTATTATATTTTATTGACAGGAATGCTTTATTGAGCCCTTTTGTGTCTAGAGCTTGGAGGTGGGGAGCTTGAGCTGCTGTTCTAAGACCTCATTTAGTTGTCTAGCAGGAAAGATTTCTTCCCCTGAGTCTAATCCAACAGGAGCCATGAAAGAACATTATCAGCTAGGTACAGAAATCTCCAGCAGTTTGGGTGTGTGGGATGCCTGCAGATCTGTGGTCTGGGGTCTGTCTCATTGTGAGAGCTCTGTAATCAAGGTTCCCACCACGGAACGTCCTCTTCCCCTCAAGGAGGTTGACTATGGGCAGTGCTGGAATTGTTTAACTGAAGAGATGTTGAGTTGTGCACCAGAAGTGGTGAACAGTCAGCTTCTCTAACCAGACAAGTATCTGAATAATTTGCTCTCTCTTATGCGTGTGGAGGGAGTGGAAAACAGTTTTGTCATGAACAGTGCTCCAAATTAACAAACCACTCAGTGCCACTGAAGAGGTTCATGAGGGAGAGGTTTCTGTGCAAGACTGGGACCTTGCTTGTGCTACCATAAAGTTTGGTGTAAATAGTTTGGTGGTGCATTTGGGTATATGTGTGTGTGCCCACTCATTGCTCATGAACTCCAAACATTACTCTGAGCCTTAATTTTTATTTTCTAGGTTTTCTTTAATGTTACAGGAAGGTTTAATTTGCCTTAAATCACACTGATTGCTAAGAGATGAACCTAAAGACCACAGGCCACGTTTTTCCAGAAGTAACAAGTAGTTTGCTCGGGGATTTCTTGCAAGGATCTCTGTTCAGTTGTTCAGGTGGTAGAAGGGATGGACCTAAAGACCACAGGCCGTGTTTTTCCAGAAGTAACAAGTAGTTTGTTCAGCTGTAGATACATGAATGAGCACAGTTTTTCTACAAGGTAGGAACTGTGCAGCCCTTTGCTCTGAAGATTAGGCCTATTCCATAGATTTATTCTAGGCTGTACATCTGGACATTTGTCTTTCTTAAAGTCTGGGCTGTGTTGTGGATCCCAGTCCTTCCTGCCTTGTGATCTTGGCCATTTCAAGGGCTCATGAAATGGATTTGCTGGTCAGAAGAGAGTCCAAAATGTACCTGTTGCTTTTATTTTCAATGCAGAAATCCAGATTCTTCAGGACACACATTTTGTGCTATTTTTGGCCATGTAATACTCTGCTGTGTCTGATTCATTTAATATTTATGGGAGGTATTTTCTCTTAGAGGAAGATTAGGAAGAATCCCCATGCCCTTGTCCTTGCAAAAGCTAGGCTGTCATTGTTATTGGGATTATTATTATTATTTTATCTCACAATGTGCTCAGGGGTTTCTTGCAAGCATCTCTGTTCAATTGTTCAGGTGGCGGAAGCGTATGGAGCATGTTCAGTGATCTTTATTGTCCTTTTTGTCTTGCAGATTGAGGGATTTTAATGGCTTTCAGGTAGAAGAAAGTGGAGACAATCAAAATGAATTCTATGGACAGGCACATACAGCAGACCAATGACCGGCTGCAGTGCATAAAACAGGTGAGTGAAGGTGGAGGCCATTGCTGCTGAATGCGGGGCTGGGTGTGGTGTGCCAGGTGTTGCACATTACAGTGTCCTGTTGCTGAAGGAGTGTCCTTGCCCTTCAGAGGGAAGCAATGAAGCACACTAATCTCATTGAAGAGAGTATCTGCTGTGAGAGCTGGTGTATTAACCTCAAAAGCCAAACTTTCCTGTACACCTTTCTAAGAACTCTTTAGCCTGGAGACTCAACAAATCTGTCTCAGCTGGAAGCAGAGTGGTGCTTGTCCTGCCAGCTCAGCCCTGGAGGGTCACAGCGGGCAGCTGTCATTCTAGTGCTCTGAGCACAGTAATCCACAATTCCAATGGGCCAGTTTTGATTTTAATCCAGTGGCTGACCTGAGACCTGCACTGCCTGGAGACTCAGAACTTGGATGGTTGGCATGCCTCCAAGTGCTCAGAGTGCTGCTTAATCAGTTTGCATGGAGATTGCAAAAACTTCTGATTGCGAGGTAAAATTTTCAGAAGCATCTGTTTGTGAAGATGAAGGGCTCTTCACATGCCACTGCCTTTCAGTGAATTATGTCTCATTTACAGATTTTCCCCACTGTAACTGTGCCTGCAAATGCTTTTATAACTGAGCAACGGCAGGGAGGCAGAGACTGTCTTTCCCTGCTTTACTCTTCTCAGTGAACTTTGCTCTCTAGGGTTGCAGGCTGTGTATATGTGTTCTTATCCACATGCAACAAACAGAGTTTTCATAGCAATGGTCCTTTTAGAGGAGGTGAGCAAGAAAGTGTTTTTTCATGTTGATGTTTCCTGTATTTATCTCAAAATAATGCATGCATGCAGCAAACAGGTGCATAAATGCAAGTTGCACACAGATATTTTCAAGATCCCACCTGGATCCAGGAGATGAGCTCCAAAGTTCATCTCTTCAGACTGGTTGAAATTTTCTGAATTACACTGGAAAAATAGAAACCTGTTATTCCATGAAATAATGTTCCCAAATATTTTTTCACTGTTGTCTGGGCAGTTTTGTTTCTCAGATTGGGTCACAGCAGAGTCCTGCTGCTTTAGTTTTTTATTTGTGTTAGCTAAGTGAAAAACCTGCCTGCCTACTTGTGCCCTAAGACACATGCATATTGCTTCTTGAGGCAGCACAGCATTTCTCTGTTCATAGATTTGTCTTGTAGACACAAGCACCCTAAATCAAAGGAACTGATAAAAGATAAGTGTGGGGGTGGTACTGGATGAGTAGCTCTGGATTTTTAAATTTATTTCTTTAAGGACAACTTCCTCAAGAGAAGCAGCCAAGGGCAAGTGCTGATCTCTCTGTGGTGAGCAGCAATAGGGCACAGGAAAATGCAGTGGCACTGTCAGGGGAGGTTCAGCCTGGGCATTAGGAAAAGGCTCTTCACTGAGAGCATGGTCAGTCACTGGAACAGGCTACCTATGGAAGGGGTCACAGCACTAAGCCTGTCAGAGTTCAAGGAACATCCAGATGATGCCCTTAGTCACATGATTTAATTTTAGGTAGTCCTCCAAGGAGCAGGAAGTTGGCCTTATTATTACTTAGAGGTCCTTTCCAGTTTGATATATTCTTTGATTCTATAAGAATGTGTTTATCTGCTCAGTTTCATCAATCTTCCATCATTATGTTATTATAGCTTTTCCTAGATACTAATGAAAGTTCACATTTTCTAGAATGTGTTGTAATGCATTCTATGTGGGGAATATCTCGGGTTTTGCAGGTGATGCTTTGGGTGATACAGAAAAAGATTATAGCTCACACCTAAACTAGATGATTTTTCTCTCCATATTTCCTTTATAAGAGAGGGTTTCAGAATGAATCAAACAAAGCTAGTTCATAGGTCAAGGAGCAGAAAACAGGAATCTTTTCCTGCAGAATTGCTGGTGGTAATCCATCCTCGCTCTGTGGTGTCTCTCTTTCATCACTCTACAGTGAAAGTTAATGCATCTAATGGCCCTTCAGAGGCCTGAGGAAAATATGAATTTGAGGATTTCATCCCAGTTTCTTATGAAAAACTATCTGGTTCAGAAAAAACATGGCCTTGACTGGTACAAATTGGTGTCCTTTTTGGCCATCCTAGCCCATAGGATGAAGAATGAAAGTTAAATTGCAGAACAATTTAACCTTCTAGCTGTAAGAACAGACCTTTACATCAAGTGGAGACAAATGGAGGATGCTGCTCAGCTCCTTTTTCTAGAGCTGTCAGTTTCTGTACATAATTTATATTATTTTAATTAGATAAGAGAATATCAAATTACACTTCTTAAAGTTTTAAAGAGATAATTTTGCCTATGTAATGGGTACTCTGTCAGTTAAACCACTAACTTCATTTATACATAGTGCTGTTTTGCATATGCAGCTTGGATATTTCTTCAGTGATGAAGGCCGGGGGAAGGGAGGAAGGTCAGGCTGCCCATAATTTGTGAAGCACTGTCTGTTTTCTTTGATCCTGGAAGAAAGCTTGGGGTAGACCAGGAGCATGCTTTTGTGTCAGAGGTCAAAGGATGCCTGTAAAGGAGCTGTCCTGCTTGGGAATGCTTGTGAATTCCTGGTTCTGCCATTCTGTTTATGCTCAAAAAAAAAGAGAAGGTGAAAACTCTTGTTTTCAACTCATGACAATCTGTAGTTAATTAAGACAGTGGTTGAACACTGAAAATATGTCTCAGAAAGCTTTTTTTTTTTTTGTGCAAGTGGCGCTACTTGTAGTTTTGTTGGAGTGGAATGACTTTTTTTTTTTTAAAAAGAATTTGTTTTGTTGATGAAAGTAGTATCAAAACTGCTGTTTGTTTTTTCATAGTTCCAGACTCTTGTGCTGTTATCTTTGCTGTAGTGGAGAAAGGCAGTTAGTTTCTGTCTCTTTTTGGAAGACACTCAGCTCTCTGTCACAGGGTCATAAATTTCCAACTTGAGGACATTTACCTTGTTCTTTGAGACAGGCCATTAGCTGGCTAATACTAGAAAGAGTCATTTCCAGTTCACCCATTGAGAGCTGGACTGCACACTGCCCTGTGCATGTTGAGTTTG
Source organism: Zonotrichia leucophrys gambelii (assembly GCF_028769735.1). Taxonomy (NCBI): domain Eukaryota; kingdom Metazoa; phylum Chordata; class Aves; order Passeriformes; family Passerellidae; genus Zonotrichia; species Zonotrichia leucophrys. The sequence continues at coordinate 23,658,814 of NC_088176.1, forward strand.
GGAGCAAAGCCCTTCCTTGCATGGCCATAAAAATTATCTTCACCTATTTTGGCGATTAACTGCAGTGGCAGACAAACATGTGTCTGCCTTTTCTTCTGGTCTCTCCCTTTTCCCAGACTGTGAACCAACAGTGCTGCTGTTCCCCTGGGCACACATGTGCTTTTGGGGTGGTTGACACAGCAGTGGTGTGGAAGGTGCACTGCAGCAGGGGGAGGAGGAAAGCCACCCTTCTTTGTCACCCAGCATCTGCTAGTTTTATAACCCTGCTGGCAGCATGTGGCTCCTGCAGCCAGACTGAGAGCTGTCTGCAGCCCTCCTTGCCCCTCACTCCAGCCCCTGAGAAATGCTATAAATGGTAATCCGTGTGCCTCTTTAACTAGATCAGGTTTCAGCACAGGGTCAGGACAGGCTTCTTTCTTCCCAGCTCTGTGACTTGTGAGACACCCACAATATCCTTGCTGACTTCTGTTCCAGGATCAAGGTTGTGCTTTACCTTCATCTTTTTTAGTGCTTTAAAGCTACAAACCCAAAACTTGTATATGATCAGCTAGTTAGGAAATGAAGTGTGTGTTAAGAAGTGTTTCAGAATAGATGAAAGGGCAAACTGAAGAGGTGGCTGTGTATTTATGCTTAAAAAAACCCAGACTTCTGTGCAAGGCTGGAACAGCTTGTGTGGTCTCTTTGTAGCTGATTCCCTTAGTATTTGTAAGTGTGTGTGCTTTAAAATCAAACATAGCTTTTTTGATGTACAGTGGAAAAAGCCAAAGTAACAAGCTTTCCTTAACACGTGCAATTAGTTTGTCATGACACAGGAGACTCTTCAGGGTACACTGGAGGAAGCTGCATGTTCAGGCTTTTTTCTTTAAGTCTTTGTCCATGCAAACAAAACCACAGAATTACTTTTGTGCGGAGCAAAGGTCTGATGGCCCCTGAGAATTCCCTGCCATATTTGAGGCTGCAGTAATAATCTGTTTATCTCCTCATGGCTCAGGTGGCTCTGGCACAATGTCCATGAAGCTGTGGGGCAGCAGGAGCTGGTTCAGGCAGGCATGGAGCTGAATTTGAGAGCTGCCTTGCTGCCCAGGCACAGCCCTCTGAAGGAACCAGCTTGGCTCCTGCTGCATAGAAAATCCCAGTAAAGAATTGACTGGCTTTCTTAAAGCATTCTTCAGAGCAGTCCAGAGGTGTGGCTTTAACCAGATGCTGCCCACTGCATTTGTTAGGTGATGGAAGCAAATACCAGGCAAAATCAGTGAGTTGGGTAACATCTCTCTACTCTTATTCTAATGGGTCTACTTGAAAAACTTGGAGCTATAATGAATCTAGGGACTTCTACCCTTTGTGTCTCTGTTTGCTGTCAGTTTTGTAAGGTTTCTGTATGTTTCTTCTGAAATTCTTGCAAAGAAGTAGATGAAAAAAACCCTTTCTGTATTGAAATTATGAGGAAGTCTCCCCTTTCAGAAAGGGTGTGTGTGATATCTTCCCACTGTGCTGAGTACAGCTGTTAGGCTCTGTTCTAAAGCTGTGCTGAAATGTTAGTAGCAGGTTAAGGAGAAGTGTGAAAAGGCTCTCTGGTGTCAAAAGTATTAGATCATGGTGGGAACAGGCAAGGCTGGTTCTGCTGCTTGTGTCATGGTACATCAGGGCACACTGAGCTGTATCATCAAATGGTGCAGGAGCACCACGTAATTGGAGACACACGTCACACAGCTGATTTCCAGAAAGCCATTAGCATTTCTCCCCTCTTTCCTTCCAGAAGGCTTGTGAATTGCTGCCTAGCAATGCTTTTTAGTGCCTACCCAGCCATTCAGAGAGATATGCTAAAAGTTGTAATTGCTGTGTGTTTGTGTTGATATTTTCTTGCTCAGATTGGAAACAAGCAAGCCCATTTCTTTCATCACTCAGCAGCTAGGTTTTTGGTAGCTTGCAATTCAGAGGAAAATAGAATTCTTTGTATATTTACATAACTGTTTTTAAGCACTGAAGTGTTTGAACTAATTCTTCTGCTCTTCAGTGTTGTTGTTGCAAACTCATGTAAATGCTAAGCAGTCCTAAACATGTCATTTTTAGTATATTTTAGACTGGTTACCAAGGACTGGTATGAAATTACAGCTGAAGAGTTTTTAAAAAAAAGAAAAATGCTTCCCATTTTTTTCATTTGCATGTGCTTACAAAACTGCCCACAGTAGTTTCATAAAAATTTCATTCTTGAAGAACTTTGAAAATTAGAAGTATTTTTATGAAGAGTGCATTTATTTAGAATATACTTTTTTTTGTATCCTATATGTGTTACAGGGGTTTTAGCAGCTAAATGTGAAATAACAAGGCTAAAGGGGAAAAAGACCTTTTCCTTAAAAAGACATTTGATGGGGCTCAAGTTTTACAGTTTATTGGTTGAATGATCCATCAGTGTTGTGTTAGTAGCTACATTTTTTTTGTATCTATTTTTCTGAGGCCTATAGCCACAAGTTCTTTGTCTGCTTTTGTGCTCTGTCTGTTGGAATATTCCTCTGCTAGACTAAAGTATGTTTAGGAAAAACTGACAGCAGACCAGCTTTCCTGGCTCCTCTAGTCCATTTAGAGACTTGTCAGTCAACATTCCTGCTCATTAGATCCTGCATCCTGGTAGGGAAGCTGCAAGGGAAGGAGCAAAGAGGCAATTTGCTGGAAGCACTTCTGGTGGGGAGGGGGAAGAGAGCACCTTCTTGTTTTGCAGTATTTGGCTGGTTTGTTTATCTGACAGGGTTCCAGTGGGTGGAACATAACCCATCATGTGAGGTGGATTGGTGAAATTGTGGCAGCTTCACTTTGCCCATTTCCAGTTCTGCTGCTTTACTGCAGCACCTGTCCTTGAGGGCTGGGGTGTTATCACTCTTAATATTAGTTGTGTTAGTATCCTTAGGATTTCCATTTCAACATGGAAAGTGCACATTTTAAGCTCAGGCAGAAAACCTCCAGTACCCATAGAATTTACTATAATTTGATTCTTTCTTGTGCAACAAATTATCTGGCCTGTGGTTTAAAATTCTTTGGATAAATAAGGATGAATATTTGAAAATTCTGTAAGTGGAGTCCCTGTCACCTTGGTGTCAGATGAGCATAGGAAGTGCTTTTTGTCAGCAGCTGGGTCAAGCTCTGCAGTGAAAGTGTGACACAGCTGGTGATATCTCTGACTTCTGTCCTGCCATTTCTGGATCTTCCTTCCAACATACACACTTGCTATTTGAGTTGCTGCTATTGTGTGCAATAGCAAATCCATAGAAGTATGCCTTAGTTTGCAGGTAAGTTTTTTATCATTTATAAAGTAGGTGTTTTCAAATGAGTTATAGTGGCCAAAGTGCTGTTAATACCAAGAGCCTTCAGCTGTGCAGACCTCTGCCATCATCTCCTGAAGGAAAAGTCTTTTCTCTGGTGGTGTTCACTCCTTCCTGCCTCTGTGCAGTAACACATTGTACGTGGGCAGGTCACACAGCAGGTGCTGTGGGCAGTTCTGTAATTGAAAAACTGTCTGGGGAAGCATTTTTCCTTTTGATTTGCAAATATCTCAGTAATGCCTTGCTGGCTGGTAGGACCTGTGAGAATATGTCATGAGAATTTTACATCTTCCACATGGTAGCAGTTTGTGTAGTCATCATTTTAAGTAGTCACCTTGAGATTTTATCTCTGCATAGATTAAGAGATTAAAATAATAAAGATTAAATCAGTTGATTAAAAGTGCTATAAAAAGCTCTGTAAGTAAGTAAATTACTCAAATGAGTAAAAAAAATGAATTGCAAAGTATGTCCAACAAATGTGCTGCTGTTCAACAGGATATACTGAAGACTAGTAGATATTTTTCAAAACCAGTGAATTTATTCTTCTGAAATTTAGAAAATTAATAAATGTATATATTAATTAATTTTTAAAATTTGATTCAGTACATATATCAGAGGAGTTGGTGCTTCCCCCCCCCTTGCCATCAACTCACTTTTATTAGATGGTTTACAACTCAGAAGTATTTATGTAGACATCCCACTTTGCCGAGTCCTTCACCTAATCTTCTACTAAAACACATTATGAAAGTAAATGTTTTTACCTTGCAGCAGGTAAGCAAGTCTAGCACAAATAAGCCTATTTTTATCAATAAAATCCATTACCAATTTATGTAAATATTATTGTAATAATGAAACATTATTCTAATAGTGCAGTGGTATTGTAACAGAAAAAGTATGGCCACTGCTTGGCGAAAATTAGCTCCTTGATACATTGAGATATTTAGGACTGAAACTACTGACTGAAAATCACAAGGGTGTTTGAGAAGAAAGCTCCTGTATCATTGCAATGCCTGCTGGAGTGAAGTGGAATGCTGCTAAGGCTGCAGAAGCCTGAGGATTGTTGCTGCAGTCACACAGAGAGACATCTCATGCTGGCACGGTGTAATAGGGAGATACTAATGGAAAATTGGGTTGTTTCATTTGCCAAGAAGAGCAAGTGAACTGGTTAGGCAGACTGATTTCATAATTCTGTTGAGCTGTAATTACAAATCTAAAGAGAGACTGGAGCCTTGCATGACTGAGCATGGCCTTGAAGAAAGAGCAAACAGTGTACCTTTGTCTTGTGACTTTTATCCTATAAAATCAGTTTGTGAGTGCTTAAGGAAAATACTTCTGACCCCTCTGATTATGTGGAGTCTTGGTAAACCATACTGTTTCCACTGCTCTCAGCTGACTCATGGTAGTGCAGGTGCTGGGGGTAAGGAAGGTGCAAAGCCTGCACCAGCAATCAGGAGATGAACATGAAGACACACTGCCATTAGTCTGCCCCATTTCCATCTTCAGTCACGTCTGATCACAGCCTTTAGGCCCCCAAGAAACAGTTTCCTGCTGAGCAGGGGAGGCTGGATGGAACAGTAGGTTGTGACTAAAGGAGTTTAATTTGCTGCATGTTCCCTTACTTAACATAAAGTTTTATCAAAGTATATCATAAATACAGTGCAGTTGCGTAGATTGAAAGGAAGACAATGTTGCAGTTCTGATCAGCAGTTAAGGAATGATTCTTGTTTCAACTCTTCTGGCTTCTGTGTATAGTTCTTGAGGTTCAGATGTTAAATCCATTCCTTACCCTTGTGTAAAACTAATTGACAAGCCAAGGTTGCAGTATCCTTTCTTTGCTCTAGCACATGCATATAGGTGTGCAGTCATCCTCACAAAACTCATGGTACAGGAGATCCAGGCAGCAGAACAGGGCTGCTCAATTACCAGGCATTCACCTTTTCTGCAATCAGTACTGAATTATACACACACTTTATACTAAAAGTGTATCAGAGAAGCATCAATTAAAATCAGCATTAATATAGATTTTGTTTCCTTACAGTTCACAACTGAACAGCTTGGGTTTTTTTCAGTTCAGTGATGCTCATATTTTTTATTTCTTCTTTTTCTCATTTGTTTAGCAAGTGATCTTGCACAGTAATTTCTTGATGTTAAAACATCTGATAGAGGTGCTGGTCATTGCTCACTATGTGTTTAGTTTTGAAAAAGAAGCTGCAAAGGACAAAGGGGGCAAAGGTGACTCCATTTGTTCTGTTTTTCATAAGTAGGAATGGCTAACATGGTCTTAATCTCTCTCTCTCTTAGTATATCTAGTGCCTCTCAAAATGTGAGCCTAATAAAATATTTATAAAACCTCCAGTGGAATGAGCCATGTAAGTGCAAGATAATTCTATTAATTAGGGATCTCTCAATCTCACAAACACAAAATTGGGAGGGGGGGATTATCTGAATGCAAAGTGCACAGCTTGAGCCTTTTAATTTTTTGCTAAATAAAACAGTCTTTGATTATGAAAAGAACTGTAGAGAATTGAACTATCTATACTCATATCCAGATAAACAAAAATCACACTCCCAAAAGACAGTGAAGAGCTCAATGCTCCCCTCTATCCTCATGAAAAAGACCATTTATTTTGAATATTGATTGCAGATGAGTTTTTAATATATTGAGTATGGCTGCTTATGGATAGGTCAAGGTAATCACTATTGACAGTAAAAAAAAAAAAGATGGAGAAACCATCTCTTTCAGGTCATGTCATTTTTTATGTTTAAAGTGTATTCTTGGGTAGTGTTGTCCTGTGTCTGTATCTGGAGCTTTCTGGCAGCCAGTGGTGGATGGGGATCTGAAGTAGAGGCCTTTGCATAGGAGGGGAGACAGGCTCATGGTTGGGCTCATTCACAGAGCTTGCTCAAGGTTTGGAGTAATAGAGGCTCAATCAATGTATTTAAGGCAAATGGCTCTTGCTGATTTGCAGGTCTCATGGCACTGAGTGAGCCATCAAATTCAGGCCTGGCAGCAGGGTACCTGTGCACTGAGTAACAGAGACCAGCTCTGTGGCCCTGTGGTTGTGCTCTGTCAAGGGTGTCTGACCAGGAATCCTATTTACAGTCCTAAGAGTGGTGATTGGTTTTCTTTGGGAGCTGAGTGCCCTTTGCCCCACGAGCAGGAGCACAGTGGTTCTGCTCCCAGTGGTTTCAGCTGAAGGGCATGTAACCTCTGCCAGTTCTCTCTGCCCTTTCTCTTCCAGGTGCTGCTCTTCCCTACTCCCCTATTTACCCCTCTTCAGCACATTAGTGCGTTTTCATGACACGTGACTGCAGACATGTCTGGATGAGCGTTAAGATGGACAAAAAATAGTCTGAATTGCCTGGCAGAATCTGCCAAAGCACCTGGCCACCAAATCCCAGCTCAAGGGTCAGAGTGAGATACTCCAGAGATACACCATACTCTTTTATAACACCAGAGTTAAAAAAGTACTGTAGGCATGGAATCAGCTCCATCACCACAAGGGAAGCAGGTCAGCTCCTTCACCACACATTATCAATCAGTTTAGCTCCAAAGGAATTATAGGTCCTGTATTTATAGTTTTGACTATACCTACTTTTATATATCAATTTTGATAGATGCTTTTCCAGTTTTGTTATTAAATTCATAGAATTACAACCATATGAGATTTTTAATTTCCACTGTTGTCAAGAAAGGCTTGAAAACCTGCATGCTTGCAGCTGAAAATAGCAAGCAGTTCATGTGAACCTCAGAGTTGTACACAGGCATTTCAAATGTATACAAAATTTATGTCATGCAGAGTATCTGGCCTCATGGTCTGGGAGAGATGGGCTTTGTGCTGGGTTTTATATACCTTGCAATTCTTGACCTGTTGGAAAGTTTTGAAAGCATAGAGATGAACCTGTTGTCTAAACTTGACTGAAGTCTCATATTTACCTCAAGAGTAAATATGCACAGTATCAGAACACTAAAAATCCGTGTTTCCTTTTGGCACCTTTCTTTGTATGCATTATGTTTATGTAAAATAATGAGGAATATTAATAACAAAATATTTATCTGGTTTGAAATTATTAAAAGTACAGTTATTTTTTTTTTAAGGAGGGTATTGTGAGGCGGGAGGAGTGTTTATGATGTGAACTTAACTGTGTCATCCTCTTACATTGATGATACAGCTCCACCTTTGGGAGAAGTTTCGCCATGCGTTTAATCCAAAGCTGCTGCTGAGAGCAGAGTCTTGGTACCTTCCCAGCCCTACCTTTTGTTTGCTGCCACTTTTTTTGAGTCGGGTCGAATGATTGTGTGGCCACATAAGGGATCTCACTGTGAGTGGTGACTGAAAGTCTGCATTTGGGAGGTTAGATCGCAGTCAGAACAGCAAGTGTGGTCTGAGGCACTGAGAATACTGGAAGTGCGTGTTTGGGCAAGGAAGCTCACAGCACCAACCTGCCATAGGACTAAGCATCACCAACAATTGTGTCCTAGGATTTAGGTCAGCTTCAGACTAGTGTTGGTATGGAAAAATGCTGTGCTGTAACACGTGCTCATTCCCATGGGCTCCCGAAGGGCCTCCCCTGGAGGTTTAATATTATCTCACACTGCTGCTGCCTCCCCTGCTGGGGCTAAGGTTCAAGGACCTGCCCTGCCTGCCATCCTGGAGGGCCAGGGCAGCTCAGGTTGTTAGTGCAGAATGGGGCTAATTCACCATGCAGGCAGGCCTGTGTCCTCCTGTGCTGGGCAGGGGAGCAGGCAGGAGAAGGCAGAGGGAGGCAGGAGCTTTCCAGCGCTGGCAGCCCCCAGTGCTTGTGGAAGAGCAGCCCAGAGTTTGTGTCCTGCAGGAGAACAGCTGCCTCCTGGATTCACTCTCCCCAGCTGATGGACCAGAATGTTTGTCAAGCGTGCAGCCTTGCCACATGGTGTGTAGGAAAGGGTTAATTTCAGAGCAAAGAAAAGGCTACCTACATCTCTCTGTGCTCTCTTTTTCTGTGCACTGAAAAGCTCCCTGTGTTGCCAGTGTTTTGTGCCGCTGATGTAAAATTCCCAGACTCGTTGATTAGTGAAGCTAGACAGTAGACAGGGTCCAAGTGGCTAACCATGTGAGAAATTCAGTGACTGTAGGCTACTGTTAATTAACCTAGAATCTACAACATGGCATAATGTCTGTGTGATAAGTTATATTATCTTCAGCAGTTCAATTAAATCAAGGAGTGAGACACAGAGCAGACGTAACTCGGCAAAACAAACAGACAACTTGAGTCAGCCTTCATAATTTGCTGCGACATCACGTAAATAAATGCAATAACTTGTTTAGCATAGTTAAACAGTTTGCTGCTCAAAAACTTACTGCATGACATCTCATTTTGAATAGGTTAAATTGTGGCAAATTAGGTCTCTGCCTTCAGTCTGATGTGTTCCACAGAAAAGAGGGAAAAAACTCTCCACTAGAGATGTCATTTGTAAATTGAAATTCAGCATTTTTTTTTTCTATAGCCACAAAGAGGAACATATGGATTTCATGTTTAAATGATTCATTTTCCATACCATTGCCATCACATTAGCATTTCTTGATGTGAGATAATATTAAAACTCTGTAATTGTTCTTAATTTTGAGTGATATTCTTGCATTGCTTACTAGACTGTTCTAAGGTACACAGGTGTAGAGAAGGGTTGTAGTCTTCTATATTTAGAGAAGATAAGGCCATCATCATTGCCATGTTTCAGTGTGGGTAATTGGTTTCATTCTCCAAAATCGTATTGAATCTTGGGTTGCAGGAAATGCTTTCACCCACTTTTCACCCACCCACCCAGAGAGTACTCAGTTGTGCTTTAGTATCCTTCTAAATAATATCTTTATTATATATACCTTTTTAACTCATAAGGGCCTGAATTCATATGTGGAATGAAGCTTATATTTTTGTGCCCCTTGCAGAGTTTTTATTGTATATCAAGACTTTCTGATCACTGTTTGATTGGAAGGGAGTAACAATTTCAATGGGTGGCTGTATTCTGAAACGTTGGGACCAAAAATTGCCACATGTCAGCTGTTGTATGTAACTCTAAACACTGGCATTGTTGCCCTCACCCCAGGAGATGACAGAGCAATAAACCATGGAGTGGGCACACAGTTGCAGTGGAATCTGGTGAACTTGGGTCCTACTGTACCTGCATCCTCTGTCTGTATGTCCACACAAATTTACAAAGGTGGTCTGTTCTTTAGGTAAATAGAGCGTTTAAGCCAGAGGTGATCATGAGCAGCAGTAAATGTTCCCATCTTCCCTGGAAGCCAGGTATAATGTCAGCAGTCCTCAGAAAAGGACTTGGCTGGTTCAGTTCACTCTTCTTTGGAGATAGTAAAATGGATAGCAAAGTCTTCTGCTGTTCTCTCTATCCCCCTACACCAGACTGTTAATTGAGTAGCTACAAAGAGAAGAGATCCCTTGCAAGATCAAATATGACTCTGTGACTCAGACTCTCTCTTTGGAGCATCACATGGTGATCCCCCCAATAATGATATGCTCACATGCATCAAGTATTCCTGTGATTTCTGTTCTATTCAGGCTAAGAGAATATTAGATTTGGGGTATTATAAATGATTAGACTGAAAATCTTTTAAGTTTTTTCAATTATAGGAATTGTCATGTTTTGCTAATAGTCTTCTGAAAAGCAAATAATACTGAAAGCAATCTGGTAAATAACTGTTTCATTCAGTTCATTGGCTTTGTTCATTTTTGCTTCAGATTTTATTCATACAAATCCTCTCCACTTGCTAAAAACATCATTGCTTGCAAGCATGGTGCTGTTAGGTGGCCCTTCACTAGCAGCTTTGAAGATTCACCAAGATGTGTTTTATCCAGATCTGGTTCATTGTCACGTTTGTCTAAACCAGCTCCTAATGAGGTGGGGTTTTTTTCCCCCTTGTTTACAAGAAGCACAGTTTCAGACAAGACTCTTCAGACGTATGCCTTGCTTCTTCAGAATGCTGCCAATAATTTCAGTTGAAGAGGATAGAGCCATGCGTGTAAAATGCTTCACAACAAAGCTGATGGATGGATCTGGCATAAGCTTTGGTTTGTACTTCTTTTATTGGATTGAGAACTGAGAATATCTCTTTATTTCCTGCCTGATGAGTATGGTAGATGTAATATTCTTCTCAGGCAGGCTTTTTGTTGTGAGGATGTGAGTGACACTGGGGCTTTTTGCTCCACATACAGTGTTTAAGTTGTCAATAAATAAAAATCACAGCAGGCATTTGGAATGTTTTCTTATGTAACTGAGGGAAGGAATTGCACCTGCCTTCATGCTTTGGTTCATGCTGGATCTTCTGTTTGTTTTCCATAAAAGTAGCCTTAGCCTGTGACTGCGAAAAAGAAAAACTGGAGGAGAACCAGAATTTAAAATTATTTAGAAAGTCAGAAAGCTGTGAGAAATATGTCCCAGACAGAATTCTGTGCAACATTACAAGAAATGTCCTCAGGACCAGCTTTTATCTCATCCCATAAACTACTCAAATCCACTGCACAGAGGCAGGACCCACTGGTATTCTGACTTTTTCCTGTGTTTTGTTTGGGGTTTTTTAGTCTGTGATGGAACTAACAGAATTGCTGATCTTGCCCATGAGTTTCTAACCAAGTTTCAGTGGGGCAGTTGCATTTAGGAAGTCAGGATTTCAGTATCCCCTCTGTATTTAAGTGGGTTCTGATAGTGTCCTCATGGATGAGTTCTGATGCAGTGAAGTAACTTGCTGGAGGGTTGCAGAACAAACAGTTAAAACCAAGTCTTTGAGGTCACAGCTACCTTGGCACAGGCAAGTAAAAGTAGCCTTTTCTGCCATAGCAAAGTGCAAGTTTAGTACATGTTGAAACTTGAATCTAGGGGGGAAAAAATACTGCTTTTCAGTGGTGTTATGATAAGTACAAATTACCCTTATGTGGTGCTACACTGAAAATACAGCATGTGGATAAGGGTGTGCCCTGCTCTCTATCGGTTAGCCTGTATCTAAAAAAATTGTTCTCATTCAGGTGTAGTGTGTTTCTCAATTGTGAAATTTCATTGTAAGCTTTAGCAGATGATGTGTGTGTCTGGCAAGCGGCAACACTGGTGGGAATAAATATCATGTAGGTCTTACTTGGATTTTTGATTAGTGGCTCTCAATTCATTTCCTTTCCCACAAGGAGAGAAGAGTTACTATAAACTATTTCACATACAAAATTGCATAGGTTTCAGTGACTTTTTCTTTATGTTGTTTCTGTGGTTTTGGTTTGGGTTATTTTTTCCCTTCTGAGAGATCTGTGACCTAAGTCCTATCAGTACAGTAGGCATTCAGCATTTTGTTCACCAGCTCATGTGCCTCTCTTGCCTTCTGGAAATAGTGTATTTGATATTAGCAGAGCTTACACATGCTGTTGTAGAGAGGTTTGAAGCAACTTCTGTTTCCCCTGCAGATCAAAGTGGCCTGTGGAAGGAGCTGTATTCACTCAGAGATTTGGTGTCAGGCAGTCACTTCTCTGGTGGTTTAAGTGAAGAGTTCAAAAAAGAATCCTTTTCCCTTTTACTTGGAAGATTCATAACTCAAACTACTGGCTCTGTTCATGGGATTTTTTTTACATGAAGCCTTACAATATGGCTTCTTACATGTACTCACTTGAATTCTTGCCTTTCATCTGTATACACATTCATTCGACTCCTCCACCAATAATTATATGATCAGGTAGCGATGTAATTCTGAAATGCAGCCTAGGTAAAGCTCTCACTGGTTGGTTGTGTGAGCTGTACCCCTGTTGGTAGAGCAGAGGTAGAAACCCACTTTGCACAATGCCTGTCTGCTTTTTCAAATTCTGCTATTGTTTTAAAAATCCATGCCCTGCATGTCAGTCATCCCTTGTTAGAACAAGGCCTCTGACCAAGAGCGTTTATTGAATAAGAATTATCTAATGGAATGTGGTCCAAAAGCTCACAGACTGGGAAATCCTGAAAACCTGCCATAGCAGGAATTTTTTTTCCCCTTCATTTGTCATGATGTTAATATATGCAGCTACTCAGGCATGAGGGGATGAAGGGAGAAAAAATAGGTTGTGAACATTATAGTTGATCCCGATGCTTAGAAATGAGCAGTCATGTTTTCCCAAATTATGCAACTGATTTAAAAGTAATGATATATTTTAAAAATTATGCCCCTGAGATTTGTGCCTCCCAGATAAAACACTCATATCATTTTCATATTTTTCTCAGCAATTCCAAGAATTATAAAACCACTACTTAGTAAAACCCAACAATTCCTAAATGCTCTCTATTCTTGTTGTTTCTGGAGTTTTCACTGACACATCTACCATCACCAGAACTGGAGAATTTAGTAACAATATTACTGTTGTAAATTGAATTCCTTCTTTTCTGTGCCATCCCTCTCCTGCAGCTAAAATTTTGGAATACTTTGGCAATGTAGACAGTGAGAACAATAGTATAGGTAAGTTTACTAAGTGCCTCTAAAATCAGGACTTCCTATTGTTCAGTAAAAAGGCAGAAATTAATGTGGTAGTCAAGAATAAAAAATCCATTGCTGATGCAAATTTCAAAACAAAATCAGATTTAGTTTTTTTCCCCTTTCAAAATCCTGCCACCCTCTTCAGGAGAGGTAGGATTCCCCTCTGAAATGTCTGCATGCCTTCTGTGCGTGTGAAAGCATTTTCAGTTAAGAAATAACCCTCAGTTTTTCATGATGCTGAAGCTGATCACCCTAATTGCTTATAATGATGTCACAAGCAGTGAAGCCAAGGTTCCTGGAAGGGATTGGTACAGTGAGTGTGCTTCTCACTGGCACTGGCATTTCTGAGTCTGTCACATTTGCCTCATTGGCCAGCAGCAAAGATTGAAATCTTGATTATTGGAAGGTGCTGTGCTGCCATGTCCCAGCAGTGGGGCATAAACACACATCAAAGACGTTGAACCCAAGACTAAAAGTTCCCTTAATTTGGGCTCAGACAATTTGGGTTTCCAAGTGGAATCCACTATGATTTGCAGGTGGCAGAGGTGGTGCTGTGGAGAGAGAGTTTGGGGAGCTCTGGTATTTCAGCTACAGCTTGTCTCTAACTCAAGTCATGTCAGTGAATGGTGTAAGTATTAATAAGAATGAAGCAGGATTTTCTGCATTCACTGTGCCGTTGAAAGTCTTGCTTTTGAATTAGGTGCTCTTCCTAGTTGCCAGACTTTGCAATAAAGTGATGTAGAAAGGAATATGTCAGCCCTCATATATGCTATTTACCATGTTGCTTTGCCTTTCCTTTGCAGCACTTACAGAACCCAGCAAACTTCCATAATGCAGCAACAGAGCTCCTGGACTGGTGTGGAGACCCCAGAGCCTTCCAGAGACCGTTTGAGCAGAGCCTGATGGGCTGTTTGACGGTATGTCCACCCTGCTGTCACAGGGGCTCCAGTTCTGTTTTATTCTCTGTTCACTCTCTCGTGGCCAAGGGAACTTGATTTTCAGAATCTGCATTTTAAGGGAATTTTTGTCATTTTACCTTTAATACATAAAGCCAGACCCTAAGACCTGTTTATTTGACTCCATTGCTTAACAGGAAGCCAAATGCAATAAGAAGAAGTTGGAGCATAAGAGGGCTAAACATTTTTAGTTAGATTACTTACAAATGCACAGGCTGGTTTATTTGTTATACACATACAGTATTATCTCATGATGTGAAATTGCTAATGTTTTTATAGAGTGATGAACTTCCCAGGTATTTATTTTCCTTTGGCATTTTTGGTAGGGCTGAAGGACCACTTGCCTTTTATTCTATGTATGCTGTGCATCCAGCTAACCAGTGTTTCTGACATGCCTGCTTAGCTTACTTTGTTACATGAATTGACTGCAGGTCTCATCCTGACATACTAATTCCAACAATTCCATTGATTTCAGTGCTTTTCTTTTCATTCACTTTTCATTAAGACCACTGTAGTTCCTAAGCAACTTCATTATAATGCATTAAAATAGATATTTTTCTGTACATTTTGGTTTTGAAACTTTTGTTTTCCAGCAGCAGCAGTCCAGAACTTTTATGCAGAGTTAAGACTTTAGATTAATTAAATTCTGACTGAGCAGAAGGATTAAAAGTCTCACTGCAATTTGCCAAGCAAGATGATCTAAATAAATAGTCACAAAAGTAACAGAAATTCTGAAATTATTAATGAAGGGACTATGATTTTATTTGTTGTGGGGCAGAAGTGCATGGATTACTTTCATGCAATGTGTAGCTGGTATACATGAAACAGACATTAAGACTGAAATTGAGTTGCCTGAAATCCAAATGTTAAGGAATGGCTCCATCTTAGTGTGCTCCAGTGTATAGCATCCCTCAGATTTGTATGTCAGAAAGTTAGAATAAATCCAGTTATAATAGGAGATGCATATAATCTTCCAGCTGGAAAAAGATAAAATAAAGGAAGTTAAAAATGGTAAAGTCCAAAGAAAGACTATTTAACAATCCTGTTTGAAGTAAAAGTTATCAGTAGCATCAATTATGAGAAAATGCACATCATGTCTAATAGACCATAACTATATTTTATTTAGGCTTTTTAACAACTTTGTTAGCATTTTTCAGGGTAGCTTTTGGGAAAACAGGTATTCACCTCAGGTATAACTGGGCAATCTGTGCACAGTATTTCTCTGCAGCCCTTGCTGGAACATTGTGAGTCTGACCTGCGACTTCCTTGCTGTTTAAATCTTTTCTTTCTACATGAGCAGATCTTCAGCCCTGCCCAAGTGAAGGGTCAAAATAAGGTCTGACTGCCAGTGATTCATTCTCCTCACAATGTACAGAAAGTGGGCAGGAAATGTTCCATGAAAACTGGTGAGGTAAAACACAATACGTGGTTTTCAGTGTGTTGAAATAAAAATACTGTTTTTCTTCTGTCAAGGATGAAATAAAATAACCAGTATTACCATCTAAGTACTGTTAATATGTGAACCACATGTATTACTTTGCTTCATACTTCTCCCTGAAATCTGAACAGGATGGCATGCCCCTTTCCCAAGCTTGTTGTGGGTGAGAATTATCTGCAGTGTAGGACTGACTGGCAGCAGCATCTTTATCATGTGTTGTAATTTCATTACATTCCTGACAAGGAAATAACACAGGAACTTAACCAGGTGGCTTGTTCTGTGTTTGATAAATACACAGGGTTTGCAGAATGCCTATAAACTGCAATGAAGATGTTTCTTGTTCTTAATTTTAAAATCCCTCTAAGAAAGATATTCTTTAATTTCTTGTTGTGTACATCCCTCTTCCTGCTTCCCATTAAACAGACTTAACAGCATGGTTGTATCCCAAGAGGTTTGTACTTCCTGTATCATCTTCATACATTAGCAGTACAGTGGGCAAGGTCTCTCTTTTAATTTTTTTTCTCCTTATATGTATATTTTTTCTATTTAAGCTTACTCATACATAATTTCTTTCTAATTAATATGTTCTGTTTCATAATTTAGCAAACATGGATTTTTCATTTCCTTACAGTAAAAGGGGTTTGTCTACTTTTAACAAACATGATGGAACTTTAGTCTGTTTTCAGAGAAATTATTCAGAAAGTTGCAAATAAGTCAAAGGTAGCTGAAATAATGGAATATCATGAGTAGATTTAACACTAGATTGCATAGCTTCATGTTCTGTGCTATCAGGAGCCTATTTTTGTTAATGTTGATAAGGTTTACCAGTTCTTGCTTCTTTGTGAGGATTATGCTAAAAGAAAAATGAAAAAAGAATATGAAAGTATTCAATCACTGAAACAGGATTACTGTTTTATTTTGCTAGCCTTTAAAATGACCTTCAATGGTCAAATCCCTGAAAATTTCCATATTTTTGGATATATTCTTTTAAAGAAAGTGATCTCTACCATCATTGCAACATTTGAGCTGTGTAGTTCTTTAAGGCATTTAATTTGGAAAGTCTACAAATACTAAAAATGCTTGCTTGCTCATAAAGCTTCTCTTCTGTAATACTGAGAATGATTTTTGTTATTTTTATGACATTCTGTTCCATTAACTCTCTGACCAGGGAAAAAGTGGTGTATGCTAAGCTGTTCTGGAACCATCAAGAAATATGAAATGATCATGTCCTGCGAGTGGTAACACGACATATACTAATCCAAATTGAAACTTATGAGGATGTCATGAATGCAGAAAGGCAGGCGCTCTCAGGAATGTGCAAACAGTCATTCACACACTGCAGAGCTGAAATGCATCAGATGTAATGACAGAGCAGCAGAACAGATCTGTTGTGGTATGAATAGCCAGCTGAATAGGGTATCACAGATCAGCAAAACATAGGTATAATAGGTATAACAGACCCTTTGCATCATGTAAGTCTTTTGTAAAAATTAACCAATTAGATTTAATCTGATTAATAAAGGACAAATATGCTCACAATCTTGAAATAAGGCTTTAATTTAAGAAGTGGTTCTTAGAAGTAGTTCTGTTTACCTGACACGCTGTCTTTGTGTTGGGACTGTCAGTAATGTCTGGTAACTGGATAACCACCTGGATGTTGTATTCCTGCTGTCTGTCTTAGAATAGTTGCAGAAGAATGATCTTAGAAATACTCTGCCTTGTCAGTAGTAGAGGAGCTCCCACCTTCATTTATGGAGTTACTGAACCATTAAAAACATTTATGGTTTTGATAATAATATGTAGAAAATATATACAGAATAATATATAGGAAACCCATTGCAGAGGGTTTTCTTAAATTGTAATACCAGCACTTAGAGAAATCTTGATGACTTGAAAATTTCATGAGTTTGCTAGACAGCAGCTGTTGAACAACAACATGTATAACACGTGTCTAGTGTTTGTCTTGCCTTGGTGATTTTTTTTTTAATAATCTGTGCACAGTATGCAAACTGGCTATTTGCAGTAGATAGTTTTTCCACATCAGAGTACTTTGTAATTCTGAAGTTACATTTGCTACTGTGGGCTCCAGTGACATTGTGTGCAACATAATAGGAATGGTTTTCTTATTTATAGAAGGAACTCAGTATTTGATGCAATAGGTAAATTTTGCCAGAGAGGTACCTAATAAGGTATGTAAACTTCATTTCGGTAGTCAAATACTTCATATAACAGATACTTTAAATGATTACTCATTTAGAGTTTAAATAATTTCCTTTTGTGATGAAAAAATCAGGCTAATGCTGCCAAGGCCTATGAACAAAACTGGGGTATTTTGTGCAGTGCAAACAGTCAAATAGAAAAGGACACATAGGTAAACCAATTACTTGTGCCATAAATAGAAAATATTTTTTCATTAACTAAGCCCCAAAAGCTGTGCCTCTTCTGACCAAAATGTCATGCAAGTGCATCATGTTGCTATGTTCAAACAGTTCTGACAGACACTAATCTTAGAGCTTAACTTTTTGTGCTTACCCATTACAGAAAATCACTAAAGTGAGTGGGTAATAAAAATTTATAAAGAATGCTCATTTCAAAAGATAAATAATAAGTCAGGGGTAAAGGGGTAAGCTTTGGATCTGTTTTATTTCTTGCAAGCTACAGGCTGTGGAAAGGTTCCCTTAAACAGCTTTTACAGAGCTCATGCAAACAAATTATGATTTTTCCCAGAGACAATAAAATTTCTTCTAACTTGCCAAGAAAAGCTAGGTGCTCTTTTTCAACAGTAGTTATTTTCAAATCAGATAGACAGTGTGTAGGCCAGAAACTGAATTATAATTGAAGTCATTGATTCTATAAATTATTGAGATGGCAATGGATATGGTATTCTTTTGTATATAATACTACTTCTATAAGCCAGGCACAGCTGTGTTTTTATTAAGATTGAAAAAATTTCTTACTCTAGTACTAGAATATATTATGGCAAGGCTGACAGTCTTGATAAATTTAAGCATTTAATTCTCTAAAAATGTACTGTATATGGAATTACCTTACAGTCTTCTGAAATAAACATCTTCAGTTACTACACAGCAGTTTAAAAAAATTACCCTATTTTGGCCAAATCAGATATCTGTCCAAGCAGAGAAATCCAAGTACTTTAATCACTCACAGGGTAACTTTTCTCCTAACCGTTTCCCAATCCATGTGGATACTAAAAGTCATGTTTAACAGTAAGGTTGAGCAAAAAGTTACACCATAATTGAGTTATATCTCTGTGTATGGGATACAAAAGCAAAATATTGCTCAAAAGCTTTTCAGGAAAGAATGCTTTAAAGTAGACTGCAGTACAAATAACTTCCAGTCGGCATTTGGCCCAGGCTGTTTTGTTCATTTCTGCCCCTTCTCAGGGGCAGTGTAGTCTCATCCCATGGTCTGCTCTTGCCAAGCAGTTTAACATGTAAATGGTCTTATTGAACCTTTGGGTAATATTTGTGTTGGTGCTGCCTCAAAAATGGAAATGAGGAGACAGCTGAGAGCAAAATGGACAGACAGATTTACAGACTTGTCTTCAGCAAAGGACCGTAAAGGCACTGCCTTGTTCTCTTGCTGTGCTTCAGCTTTACAAGGCACCAAGTTTATTGTTCTTTAGGGCTCTTCAGTGTGTGCAATCAAGAAATAAAAGAGTGAGAGAGGCAAAGCTGTGTGCAGTTGCTCTGTGGCTGTACCTGGGGGCTTCATCTGAGAAATTAAAATCCATCACTACAATGGTTTTGGGCAGTAGGAAGAGTTTAGGTAAGCAGGATGTGCTTACCTGAGCTGGCTCCTGGTAAATCACTGAATGTGAGAGCTTCTGTAGGGAAAGCTTTTGTCTCTAACCACTGTGGCTGGGATCTGAGTCTCTCTTTACATCCAAGAGATGGAAAGACTTTCTACCTCAGGTTGTCCACAAAAATAGTAATTGAAATAGTAATTAAAAATGCCTTTCCCCCAAATCTTAATTTTCTAGATTTTCCTCTCCAAATACTGGGAGTGCCTCAGTCATGAGACGTGGGAAACTTACCTGTGTTTGTGAAAGAATATTTCTCTTTAAATTAAAACAAGCAAGCAAACAAAACACAAAGCTATAGTCCTAGCTGTACTTCATCTAAAGGTTACGGATTTCATTTAAATTTTTTGTTCTGCTTATAGTTCTTACTACAACTCTCTACTGCAGATAAGCGTTGCTGAAATTACAACTATCAATGATAAACTCATGGAAGTATCTGCTAAAACTTCATGTTCTAATGATACCAATACAATAGTACAGTAATCTTTTGAATTGCGGTTCTCTTCAGAAAATCCTGGAATTGAGACTGTTGAGACTATTTTAGGTCATTTTAAGGAGAAAAAAGGCCTAACTGCTCTCAGTTTCATAACACAGAAATCTATTTTAGCTTGTCTGATTTGGTATAAGAAGAGCATAATTGGTTAAAAAAAAAAGACATATATGTTACAAAAAAAACCCCACCCAAAACAAAAACAACACCAACAAAAAACCAACAAAAGATGAAAACAAAACTGAGAATAGCATAGTTTCAATAACAGGATGCCTCAGACTGCAAATGCAGCTAATGCTTGCCTGGATTCAATGCAGAAAAGTACATAATCAAGACTCAACCTGTGACATTCCAAAAATCAGATTTCTAATCAGATCAGGATTTAAATGTGATTAATTAGGTGGAAGAGTTGGTTCAGCATATCTATACCCGGAAAATGGGAGGTTGCAGCTGCCCATGAGAGCCCTAGAAATGTTACATTTACTCTTTTTATCCAAGACTTCCAGAGCAAAAAGCTCACGTGGAAGAAATCCTGCTCCCATCATGCTCTCCAGGCATCTGTTGAACACAGAGCAGCACAGCACTCCAGGGCTGTGTACGTGCTGTACTGCCAGGGAACAGCCGGCAGGCACAGAACACTCTGCTTCCCAGCAGCTCTGAGTGCTACCAAATAACTCAGTGTTACTGCTTGTCCTTTCACTTTGTGCTCTCCTGAAGCCCTTTCAACCTCAACTTCGGTAGGCTTGTCATGGGTTATCTAAAACTCATCGAGATCCCTGCTCTCCAAAGTGAAGTGTTTCTGGAATTCCCTTGTCACTCTGTATGAGCAGTGTGTGTTTGATGCAAATCACTGTTCAGAGTGTGCCAGGACTCAGGTGGCAGCAGTACTGCAGTGACCCAGTGATCAGCTGCTTTAATTACAGCACAGTCCCTGCCTCTTTTCCTCTGGGACAATTTTCAGTGGAGAGGGTTGAGTATAGTGACCTTCTCTTCGATGTTTGTGGTGGATAGAGACATGCAGAGAGGAAGAGGATGTACAGCAGGAGATACCCTTATTCTGCATGAGTTATGTCACCATTGCAGGAAGCATCACAAAGTACATGGCAGGCATACTGGCTTGTCTTACTTTGCAAATATGGCCTTTATCCACCTTATAGAGTGGGAAATAATTTTTAAGAAACCTCTTAATTTGAATACAAGGACTCTATAAAGTCTCTTATATTACCAGAACCTACTTAATGTCTGTTTTCAAGCATCAAAGGCAAGAAACTATTTAGTGATATATATAACTTCCCTGACTTGCTTTGATTGTCTCTATTGTTGAGGCAGCCCTTCTACAACTGGAGTGTAAGAGTCTCATCAGATCAGGACTTCAGATCACAGATTTTTTCCTCCTTTTCCTACCCTTTTTTTTTTTTTTTTCTGTTTGAGGCAGATCACTATTCATGTTGCAAAATTCCTCAATTTGCTTCCTGTTTATCTGATCTTTGTGTGTTACTGAGGGGGAAAAATTACCATCTACATTGCAGAATTCTAATTACAAAATTTCTGCTGTAGTCTTCAAACTGCATTCAGATAATTTCAAGTATGCACAAGTGGCTGAACACGGAGCCGTCTGAACTAGCAATCAGCTGGCATTTTTAGTTTTGAGCAACCAGCAAATTGAATTGGTAAAATTCATTCTGATGCCAGCAGGGGGGAGTGCTCTTGACTGCTGCTAGTTAAGAGTTTCATTGAAAGTGCAACATAATGGGAAGGGAGTTTAGAAATAAGCAGTCGTGTAGCTCTCTTGATTAACAGGGCTGTTAGGTTGAGAGCCACATTGTTCCAGTACTTCGTGGGGTGATGACAAGCAGGGCAGGGACTGAAGCTCCGTGGTGAAGCTTCTTAGCCTTGCAAAAGGAGAAAGGAGGCGGGGGGAGGAGGGAGAAATACTGAAGGTAAATTCAGCAAAGAAAAGATGCTGGTAGCCATATTTGTCTGCTTTTCATGTAATTAAAACCTCACTCTCATCATTTTCTCCTCACTGTCAATGACCCTGAGAGTTCAGACATCTGGATCTCTGCAGAGCTGAGTCACAGACAGTGAATGCAATGTCTCCTTTTTGAAAGCTGTTTATCTGAATTATTCAGATTAAAGATTTCAGAGGTTTGAAGTGATCAGATTTTCTTACTGGCATTTGATGTTATAATAATGATTGTTGGCAGATAGGGTATATATTCCCTTAAAGACAGCTTAAAATAGCTGTTAATGCCCTATCAAAATTTAAATAAAACTAGGTGTTGCAAGTGTGTTTAGGAAATAGGCTAGCTTTTATAAAGTCTAGCTGTCTGGAACGTTATTGTAAAATAACATAAAGAAATATTAGGTGTTGAACCTTGAGCTGGCCAAGCATCTCTGTCACCCATGACAAAGGACGGTGATCTCAATTTATGGTTGTGGTACTGGAAATTATGTCTGTTGTTTTTTTCTTTAATAGACTGCTTTTCAATGGAATGCTATGTTATGTATGGGTAGGTCAAGTAAGATAAGTTCTTACAGCATTGCAGAATGAAGTCATGTTGAACACATGGTGCCAGCTACACACTGTCCGAGTTTTTGCTGATACACTGGATTTGAATTTGTACCTAGAGAAAGAGTATGTTTGCAAATGGTATCATGATCCCTTAGCCATAACATTTAATGGATTATTGAAATTGCTGCCTTGATCCCATCTGATCTGCGCAGGTACCTGAATAAGGCTGAAATCACAGAAGGTTTCAAATGTGTTAGAATTCCTGGGACAGAGTTCGGGCTGAGCGGGATGGCTTCAGTAGGCAGCAGGTGTCTGGAATCACTGAGGTTTGGCTTGGGACAGACCTAAGGGACCTTGCTGTCTACTCTTTTTCTCCAAGCCAGGATGTGATACAGATACAGTCTGGTCTACTGTAAATCCCCTTACCCTCCAAAAGCCAGAGAATGATAGATAGGTCTTTCCAGTGCCAGTTGATTTTTAATACTTCAAACATTTTCCCAGTGAGTCACATATACACTGAGAAGATGAATATCTGTTCCTAATTTTCTGTTTAGGCATTTAATTTTTCGTTCTTTCTGATCTGTAGTATTTAATGTGTGACTTCGGTCTCATTTTTGCAACTTTTTTCCTGGTTATAATTGTAATTTTAAACTCTTACCCTCTCCTGTTAGGTGTTTGCAGACTCTTTTGCCTGCAAAACCACCTAGAGGTTTTGCAGTTCACTCATTGTCCAAGTCAGGACTAAGTACATAGAAATTAGCTGTAACAAGCACAAGTTATAATTTGACAAAGGACTAGTAATTAATAATATGAGTAAAATGTATACCTCTGTCATCTGGGCTATATTCCCTTGTTACAATAGTGTTACATAAGACAATGTCAAAAGACATATTAAAGATATGGTAACTTGTGATGTATTCATGATGATGTTCTGTATTGCGCACCTAGTACTTCTTTAATACCTGCTTTTGTTGTCTCTCTGGGTATATGTACTTCCTGAGAGTCACCTTTTACAATCTTTAAACCAGATTTGGTACATCTCCAAGCTGTCTGTCTTGAATCAATTTCTGAAGATAATCATTAGCAGTTACACTGTTTGTCCAGGTAAATTCTTTTGAGGCACTCAAAGGTAAATTTCACCAGGATCTGCTGACCTGAATATATTAAACTTGCCAAATGTCTTGTAGCTATTTCTTTGTGTTCTGTGGATCGTGCTCCTATGATGCATTTGTCATCTTGTTTCTGAGAATTGTCATTGTCTGTTTAAAAAGCCAGGGGTCCCTTGCATACAGAGGAAAGTTTGCCAAGTACCAAGTGAGCCATGTCTGACTTGAATTGTAGACAACCTGAAATAGGGTCTTGGAAGGAGGATGTATGATCTGTTCCGTTGACCTTAATTTTGAAATAAAAGTCTTTGACCTGTCACAGTTAAAAGAAAAATTTGAAATACAGTCAATGCAAATATTTTTAAGCCTTGTTAGAAAATTCAGACAAGATGCAGCTGGCACCATGTGTTCAACCATGAGTTCATTCTGCAATGCTGTAAGCACTTACCATAGTTGACGTAACCATTCCTTGTAAAGGAAATAGATGTGTACTGCCCTATTCATGTTGAGCAAGCTGAGGCAGAAGGGACCAGAGAAAGCCTTCTCGAACACAAGTCCACCAGTTTGTTTAATAGACCCTCTTCCTGCATTTAATGGAGTGCATACAAGAAAACTGTAGATGGAAAATGACTCTTGGCAAAACAGAAATTTTATTAGAAATATCTGCTTTCTATTAAGTTTCTTTTGAGAGAAAGAAGGGACTTTTTGTGCAGTTTGTCAGTGGAAGCACTTTCTTTCAAAGTTACATTATTGTTTTTTAAATTTTTTTTTTTTGCTACTCCAAATTTCCAATTTGTTTTCCCTCACACTTGGTATGAAGAAGTAAGTAACTGTTTGAGTGGCTGACCTCTACACACTGTCAAGTTCAGATTCTGCCTTCTCATGCTCAGTCCTCATGTGGTGTTTGCTGGGGCGCTGCCTCAGCCGCCAGGAGGTGGGAGCTGCCAGGCAGGGCTGTGCCCATTGGGGTGTGCTCAGCCTTGGGATGCCTGCTCTGGAAATCTCTGCTTTCCACCCCTCTGAGCTTCATGGCACTGCTCCTCTGGCAGGGGAAATGAAGAAAAGGAAACTGATGTGATGTGGGAGAATAGAAAGTTAGGAGTCAGCCTGTGGTTAGGACTGCACTGACCAAGGCTCTGCAGTGTGTTCAGTGAAGACAGGGCAAGCAGAACTTGGCTTTTGTGGGTTTTACAGTTCTCTCTGTTTCCTGAGTTACTTCGTAGAATTTTTCCATAATTAGCAATATGTCAGTTGAGAGTAGTGATTTGGCCTCTTGCTAGGACAGCCTCAGGATTTGTAGCTTCATGTATTAAAACAAATTAAGAATATATAAGCAGCCAATGCATTTTCTGAGTTGCTGTGTGCTCACTGATGGCCAGGTCTATCTGCCTTTCTCCAGCTTCAAAATAAAAGGTTTAAAGTTTATATGCTGTTTCAAAACAGAAAATGGGAGGGACCTTTCTCTATTGTTTTACAGACTTGATTAGCACTCTGAAATTGTTCCTCTGTGATGGGAGAATACACGATGGCTAAAGGAGTTTAAATAATGTTTGTACATTAATGAGACATTGTTCTCAGGAGCCTTTTGCAAGGTGTGGTTTTGGGTTTATCAGAAGAGCTTTTTTTCTGTTTTCTTATCATCCCCCACCCCCCATATCTACTATTGGGTGGCTGAAGTACAGTGATACTGGAAGTAGAAAAGGGAAACAGATTTCCAAGTATGTCAGTGTTTTCCAGATCTCATGGCAGCCCACCAGTCTTCACTCCTATCGCTATTTTTGCGTGAAATATGACATATCATATTCTCCTCTTGTTTTTCTGTTTTTAATGGTTTTCTGGGTGGGTTTTTATTAATTTTTTAAATTATTAATTAAATAATAATTATTAATTAAATAATTTTTAATTAATTAATTGATTATTATTATTAAGTTGGTTTTTTTTCTTAATTTTGCAAGTTTGGACCTAGAGTCTTAGCCAGGATGCTAACAACTGGACTTCTAAAATTAAAGGATTAAAGGCTGATCTACCAAATTGGAAATGTTTTTTGTTTATCAAAAAAAATTGCATTATTTCTTTTATTTATTCCTTTTCAGTTTTCTATCTAAAAGCTGTAGTTGTAAAGAAATGTGATAAAACAGTAGATGTGTATTACTGTATTGATCATCCTCAATTTTAATTTATTTTCCCTGAAGCTCTCTTCTCAGTTTTGAGATTGGAAGGGTTAAATTTAGGGAGAGAACACTCCCACAGATTAAGTCTTATGAGCATCTAATTTTTAAATGAACAGGAGCACAGAACAAAAAATCTACCTGGGAACTTCATTCATGTTAATTCTTTTTTAAGAAATAAATTTGGTTCTTAATTGTTAATTAGGAAAAGTGGATATATTGGAAAAAGTATAAGATAATGTTTAACTAACACTTACATTAGTTCTTCACTCTCTTCCATACTGTTGCTTTTTGCAGTCCTGGACACACATAATTGCAGTGTCATCCATTAAGAAAGAAGCTTTCAGATGAAGAAAGGGTGGGAGAAGGATATTTTCTTGTACTGTAAGCTGTTAAAGATAGGGACTTTCTTTTGCCTCAGGAAATGGCGCTCTGCCCTTGTGCAGTTCCTTCATTGTTTTAATGGAAAGAAGTAATGGCACTGTTAAGAATAATCTGTTTTATCTGTGCCTCTGAGTCTGAAGTCATCATGTGCCACTGGAAGGCAATAGAAAAGCTGTGCTGTGTATAACTTTAGCATCATTTGGCAGAATGACTGTGGGATTGTGTTTGTGCTGTGCAGATTTTAAGAGGATACGTTCTTGGCTGATAGCTGGGTTGCTGGCTTGGAGAAACAGTTGACTGCTTTTTGTCCTTGACTACAGTCTTCAATTTGCCTGGTTTTGCTAGTTCTTCTAGATCAGTCAACAACAACAGCAGTCTTACCCTAATTTAATGTTTGGCAAATGCTTCTTGCACAGGCCTGTTCATTCTAAAACTGTGGCAAATGTGCTTCCCAATACAGTATTGTTGAAATGCAGCAACTGTGACACTGAGCACAGTGTAGGACAACCCTGCCCAGCAGTGTGGAGCGGGCATTTTAACCTAGAGGACCTGGGCACTGCCCTTGGGAACAGGGCCAGGAACTGTACAACAGAGGGAGAGACTGAGGATTTCTCATCCTCACATCTCAAATGCATTAAGGTGTATTCTATACAATCTTTACATACATTGCTCTTCTATTATTTCTTCTGGCTTTTGTCTCTCCAATTTTCATGGAACTACCAGGCCTTTCTTCTGACAGGTGGTCAAATAATTGGATCACCAGAATACTCCTGTGCTCAGTTCATTGTGCTTGTGTTGGAAACTACTGGGGAGCACTGCCTCATACCATGTTTTACTGTGCTCTTGCAGCAGATTCAGATGTCAAACATTAGTGCTGTTAAGCAGGTTAATGTCACTTTGTCAAGAGCTCAAGTAACCCCTAATGAAGCTTTCTGTCTTTCCCTCTGCAGGTGGTAAGTCGAGTGGCAGCTCAGCAAGGATTTGACTTGGATCTTGGATACAGGCTACTGGCAGTATGTGCAGCCAACAGGGACAAATTCACTCCAAAATCAGCTGGTAGGAAAAGCTTTTTTGATGTATTGTTGATTCTCAAATGATCATATTCTGTAAAAAATGCTACCTATGACTGTCTTGCGTTCTGTAAAAGAACAAAATCAGAAGCAAACACGTATTTGGTGCTTATAGCTCTGTTGCTTTTAGCATTTCAATGGCATGCTCTTCTGAGGATATGTGACTTTGGAAATTTATATTTTCCCCAGCTAGAACTGTTTGTTGCCCTATTTGATCTCATGGATGAAATGCTGCTTCCAGAAGCACAGATGTTTAGTAATTTCATGGTGGGAATGAACATACTCAGACCCCTCTGTCTTGGTAAACCATTGATTTTCTGTCATGTGTCAACCTCTAAATCTTTCACATCCATTCTGCACTCCCTGGTATATCTATTGCAAAACTCGTACTCCTTGACTTCATGTGCCTGTGCAAATAAGTACCATGGTTCCTTGTACATGTAGTCCTTAGAATTACAATTTTGAGCCAAGAGTAGGTAGTAATTCTAGTGCTGTAGTAACAAGTAGCCATTTTTCCAGTATTTTACAGCAATAATCTGTTACAGGTCTCTGATCAAGTAGCAATATTTGATCACGATGTATTGCCATTGCTCCTTCTAGAGATGTAGAAAATGCACTTAAGGGTCTTTCTGCTTCTCACAT
The DNA here is from genome assembly GCF_028769735.1 of Zonotrichia leucophrys gambelii. NCBI lineage: Eukaryota > Metazoa > Chordata > Aves > Passeriformes > Passerellidae > Zonotrichia > Zonotrichia leucophrys. Next base: position 23,686,196 of record NC_088176.1, read on the forward strand.
GTTTGATTTAACTGGAGCATTTAATTCTGGTTCTCCTTCTCTTAGCTGATGAATGTCAACATAATGTTCACTGGCTTGGAAAACAGGAAGATAATTGTTTCATTCCAGACTGAGCGTGGATAACTTTTCTGCTTAGTACTAAACTGGTATGCAGTCCTCATTTTGGAACATCAGGAAAGGTTAACTTCTTCCAAAACAATGACTTTTGGCCAACTGATTGGGTGTTAATATTTCTTTTCATCTTCCTTTTCAGTTTTTATCAGCCCAAACATGGCTACCTTTTGTCCTAAGTGTTCTAAGCAGTTCCTCATGAAAAAGTGACTTTCACATCAAAGCATATACACTGGACTTACTGTTGTTTTTTTTTTTTTTGTATGTGAAGGAACCATTAATCTTACTAAATGTTGAATAAGCTGTCTGGTTTTCATCCAGGAAAACTGTGTGGAGGATAAAACATTCTGTTGACCAAGCACAATGCCTCTTTTTTCTGACTTCCTATTAAGTTTATCCATGAGTTAGCTATCACATCTCTTCTTGGTCGTTTGGGTTTTTTTTTTTTCAAAGCTTATCAAGGAAGAATTCCCACCTATGACAGCATTAAATTTTCTTTAAAAAATTAGTTTTTCCCCCCTCTTAGTAATTCTTCCTGATGTGTCTCTCCATCAGTGTGTTAGAGGAGGTGAGGTGGAGAGTCAGATGTTGCAGTTCTTTTCTTTTAGGGCTCACTGAGAGAGTAGGCTTGAGAACTGCTGGTCAGTCATCATGGTCTAGAAAAACCCAATGTCAGTGTTTGATTTCTACCAGTAATTACTTCTTTTGAGGAACACATGTGAGATTTCTCTTTAACTTAGCACTCTGTACAGAGTTCACTCTTTCCCTTTTTAATTGATAGAATACAGGGAAAGCTGGTAAATCACATGTTCTTCACTTGATATATTCTAAAACCCTTCGCAGTCCTTTACTTCCTATTTCTCAGTTGTATATAGAAGTAATTTATTTTCAATAACCTTAAATATTTGGTTTCACAACTGCTTTGGTTTTACTGTGTGTACAGTTGTTTCACCAGGTCTTCCTGGGGTTTCATCATGCCCATCTACACTATGCATTTTGTGCTCTTACTATCTGTGTTAAATACTCATATTTTGGGGCATACCATAACATATTTTGTGAAATTTCCCATATAGCCCCTACTCTAAGGAAGTCACATTCACATAGGGGCTCTGAGAGCTACATCCTTGAATAGGCAGCTTTGAAAGACTGACAGACTGGGATTACAAATGTGAGGTCATTTCAGAACACACAGACTTGTTTTAAAGGGTTATTTTCCACATCAGAGTGCATTAATATTTCCTGATTTCTCGTACAGCAGTGGCTCTGCTCCTTCGTTCAGTTTTGGTAAAAATGTTGTGCTTGTCCTTTGCTTTGCTTGTAGAGAGTGTGCTTCATTGAAAGCTGCTTTTTGTGACTTGCTTAAGTTGTTGTCAGGGATGCTTGCAGGTTGTTTTGAGAAACTCCTTCTGTTTTCTTTTGTATCTAATGAAAGACACCTTCAACACTTCTTCCAGTCGCATTCCTGCAGAAATCCCTGATGTAGATATCAAATGGCATTAATTTTAATGAATAAGAATTTGTTTTTCCCTTCCTCCAGGCTTAAGGGGAATTTACAATGGTTTGCATTCATTCCTCCAAGTATGAATTTAATGCTGCCAATGGGATCGCTCTGGAAACATTTTTAATCCATGTTGTTTAGTGTCTGACATTCTTAAATGCTTGGAGAAAAAAAGAGACTTTCTAATTAAAACATATTTGAGTAGGTGAACATTGGGGAAAATAATTGCACCAAATCCTTTCAAGGGCCATCCACTGTTGGTACCTCCTTACAGCTGGGGACAAGGCATGTTGAGGGATGTCCTGCAGGCTGGGAGCCTGGAGGGGCCTGGCAGTGGTGGCTGGCAGTGGTGGCTGGCAGCCTTGGCAGCTCTGCTGTGTGGAGCAGGTGGAGCCCTGCAGCCCAGTGTCCCTCAGGTCTGCTGGATGGCACAGATGCCTGACCCAGTGTAACCAGTATCCGGCTCCTGTTCCCCAGAATTCCCACCCTAAGCTCATTCAGGGAGCTCTCTGGCAGAAGAGCTTTTGCTGGCATGGCTTCTTTCCTGTTTGACTGCTCCCTGAGCTGTGTCTCTGCGGGGCCCCAGGAGAGTCAGGGTCCCCATGGCAGCACCTGGGGATCTCACTTATCCCTGATGGAAGTGGGCTGGAGCCTGAGGCTGGAGGGCAGAGCATCCAGCTGCCAAATTGGCTCAACTCTGTGGGAAAACCACCCCATGGTTCTTGGAAATGTCCTCATGCTGTTTCATCCCAGCTGGTGTGAGCTGTTCTGGTGGTGCCTCCCTGCTAAGCTGGAAGGGAGGTGCAGATGGCACAGCAGAGTCCAGGCAGGGAGGGCAGGAGGCTGCAGCTGGGTGGGGAAGGGCAGGGCAACTGACCAAGAGCTGTCAGGTCCTTGGCTTCTCCCATCCAGGATTGATTGGTGTTGCCAAGACAGTGTTTGATGTGCTTTTTGGTGTTGTTTTACTTGGTCATTGAGATAGTTAGCAATTAGCTAATACAAATTGTTTTGGAGAATGCCTAGGGGGGCGGTTCATGCAGCATGAAAAGTATTAATAAGTTGCCCTGCGTGTTTTTAAATAGAAATGACGATTTAATGACTGTGCCTTTTGTCTCTGCTTTCTGGTGTTTGTACCTGAAATAATAGCTGCTGCCTTTTATTCTTCCAGCCTGTGCTGCTGCAGCAGGGCAGCAGCCTCAGCAGGAGGTCAAACACAGCATTTCCCACCCTGAAGACAAATGACAAAGCCTTTAAAAATATATGTGTCTCTTTTGGTGACAGCTGCTCCCCAGACCTTCCACTGCAAATTCCTTTGCCTTGTTGTGACACCTATGGGGAATGGCCCAGCAGGTTGGCTGCTTGCTCATTTGCTTCCAGACTGCAGAAACCTGAGTTGCTCTTAGTATGTGAGTGCATAGGTGTTTATGTATTCTGGCTTTTCTTCCTTAAACCTGAATCCTTTCTCTCTGAACAGTGTTTGCTTGGACATTTTCTCAGCATATCTGATGCTTTTGTCCTTCCTGTAGAAGATTTTAAGTCATTTGGTAGCTTTCTTTTAACTGTTCAAATAAGGTGGAGTTCAGCAGTTAAAGTGTTTACTAAAAAAAAATAGGGGGGCTGGAAGAGAAAGAGAGAGAACAATTTTCTGTTCTGAGTTGTTTTTTTTTTTTTAAGGTACTTTATCGAGCTACTGAACTTCATGGCTCTTGTAGCTACTTTTCTAGTTTTGCTTTTGTCAGGAGGCCAAGCTGAGGCCAGACAAGGGGACGACAGGATGAGATCATACAGGGAGCTTTGTCGGAAAAGGACAGTGTTCACTATCTCTGTAAAGAGAGAGAGGAAGGAAGAAGCCTGAGGGCAGAACTGTGCAGAAAAGGTACTTTAGCAGGCACTGAGCAGCTACAGCAAACAAATGCTGTGATAGCCTGGACGGGCAGCCAAATGTTGGCTGTTTGATAGCAGAAATAATAACCTTTTTTGATATCACTTTGCTTTCAGTCCCTTAGGCTGTGCTTGGTGTGCTTCTGATTTCACTTCTCAAGAGCAGTATTATTTAATAATCTTGATTTTATATGAAGTATGCACTAAAACTCCATCGTATTTGTGTACTCTGTATTATGGGGGGTTTTAGTTCTTTAGCTTCAGTCATTGTACTGAAGCTGTGATATAAGAGGGCTGTTCTTGTGAGTAGAATGCCAAAGCTGTAATTAAATTGGGTCCTGGGTTAACAGGGATATTTGCAGTGAGAGTGCTGGCAAATGGAGGTGTTAAAACATTACTGGACAAGATACTGAGTCTGAAGGTACGTCCTGATCAGGATACATTTTCAAAGCAATAGTAGAGATTGGGCAAAGAGTATTTTGGTGTATTATCAAATCAAACTCCCAGAAATTATATAAAAGGAGAGAAGAAATGATGCCATAATGTGAATGAATAAAAAGGTAGAAAGTAAGGATGACCTCTAGATCAGGGGGGACCATAGGGCTAGATTAACACTTTTACTAAGTTTCCAGTAATAATGTTCACATTATCTGTGGAGGCAAGGCAAGGTGGCTAAAAGGATTACAAGTATAGAATAGAAATTACTCCAGCCAAGGCTGATGGCATCCCTCCATCTTGAAAGGACCAAATGATTGACAGGCCTGTGTTAGAAAAGAAACAGCATATAAATTGTCAGTCTCATGCCTCACACCAAAGATTTCCAGCAAGTCAAGTCAAAATGGTCTTATACGACTGAAGAAGAAATGCAGATGCTGTATCTGCACTTAGGAAAGTGGCTGATAAGAATAAGTAAGCAGCTTTATGAGAGCAGCATAAAAGCTTGGGTTGTTTGTGAAGTGAAAGCTGAGCAGAGTTACAAAATGTATGTAAGTACTAACAAATGAACAACTCAGAACAAGAAGAGCTATTACACTACAGTATGGTATTGACACAAAAACATAATGCTGTAAATTGAATAAAACACTGAAATAGGTGGGGAATTCAGAATTATTAGGGTAGTTCCATTTAAAAAATATTTTCAGCTAGAATGACAGTGGAGAGGGATGGAGCAGAGCAAGGGAAAATGGAAAAGTGAAAGAGCCTTTTTAAAGATGAAATTCAGTGTATGAAATTGTGTAATGTGGTTCTTGATGTAGCTGGGAAGCTGGTTAAGAGCCTTTTATCTGTGTTGTCCTAAATTTCTACTACATTTCCATGCAGATACCTAATCCATTGGTAGTTAGAGTTGGTCTCCAAAAACCATTCACTTGACAATTCTCATTAAAATAAAGGTATTATTGTCTTGCAGCTGATACCTTCTGAAACAGCCTTTGGTATTGAAAACTGACTACATTTCAGGTGATCTCTAAGTTCACTTCCCTGCTCTTAGCACAGATTCTCACTGTGTGCCCTTGCCTGCTTTGTTCTCAGTTTTGTAGTTCTTTATTTTTGAAGCAAGGATAATAATATGCCTTCCATCTCATTTAATTAAATTCAGTATCATGCGGTACAGAATCTACCTCTTCCTCTGTAGGTAGTTATGCAGTGCAACAGAGCCGTGGCTTTAGCTGGGACACTTTGTTGTCGTACAGATAAAATAATTCTGTTCTGGCACATAGATTGGAAGGATACACCTTTGTTGCAACTAAGTCTTTCTGTCCTAATGATTTATAGTATGGATACTACAAATAAATGAGTAATTAAATCTTAATCCATTTAGATTGTGGGGTTAGTGGTATTAGTTTCACTTAATGAAGTTGATAGGGCATTCACTTAGTGAAGTTGAAGGGCAACTTCCCTTGACCAAAAGGAAGCAGTCAGTAGAGCTGCTCGGTGGCAAGCAGCATGAATTCAGGTGTGTAGTCTCTGGCAGCCAGTTTAGGTTGGCTGCAGAAAAGGCGCACTGGCCTTCACACATTTGTCCCACCCATGAGTTCACTCAGAGCAAAGCTCTGTCAGACCTGCAGTTTGGCAATTATATCCTGTACCTTGAGCCTCTGTCAGGTTGGCTTGACACATGGCAGACATGTCAGTAGTCCGCTCTCAAACGTGTTGAGGTTAAGAGCCTGCGGAATGAGAAGCTTTTCCCCACTGGGCCTTATTTGTTTGGGTTGTTCTTGTTCCCTTCCTGAGAGGTCTGCTCCTCATGCGTTTGATCTGCCTTCTGCTCATGGGAAACATGATCATACTTGTGTCAGATTTTCATTATCCTCCTAGTAGCTAGGCAACTCCTCTTCATTTTCACTGGGAGCTTGAGGACCTCATAACATATCAATGTAGATAGGTTTTGTTTTGGTGAAAATTCAGTTCATTTTTGGCATTCGCTGTTCTACTGTGCACTTGAACACCTCTGGTAATAAAGGAGGTTGCATGGCTGAGCTGCTGCTTCTTTATTCTGACTAGCCAAAATACCAGGTGGTGTATCTGGCCTGTTCTTTTTGACATTTCACTGGTTCTTGTTACCATGGTACCAATTCTGACTTTGAGAGATGTCACAGTAAAACTGTTGCCAGGTTGGAACATTTTTGCTCTAATGCCTTTACTATAGCACTTAAAGAAATTGTGGACACTCAGCTACAGCAACAAGCTTGCTCTGCTGTTTTCTTAGTCTGTGCCTTGGATTTCTTGAGGCTGGTACTTACCTGAATGCTCTCTTTGCAGCAGATTTGATGTGTAGTGCATTAACTTACCATGCAATTCCTGGGAAGAATCTTTCCCTAAAGTGTGCAACACACTTCCACTTGGACTGGAACTTGCATTCCCCAGAGAAGAATTCTGTTGATCTCCATCAGTGTCTTCTGTCTTCTGCTTCAGGGATTCCATATGTGCTGAGAACAGCTGAAGATTTGGTAGTAGATACAGCTTAGGTCTTGGTCTGGGTGTGAATTTTGATATTTCGTTTTATATTGTTTTGAGTAACTTCCCTCTGAAGTTGAGGTAAGTCACAAATGGCAAGTAAGAGGGGAGGCAGCTGTGAAAGCCTGCATATATTCATGGGAGAGAAGAAAGCAAACTCTTAGAAAGGCATTTGCCCTTTACGAGTTACCTTTTCTCAGCTTACAGCAAGCAGTCCCAAGCTTGTTCCCTTTTGAGCTGCAGTGCCTCCGAATGTCCCTCGGTGCCTGTGTGTGCTCTCTTGTTAGCCTGTGTGTCTTGGAGGCATTCAGAGAAGTGTGTGAGGAGTCCAGCTATGAGAACAGGAGCACAGCAACATCCATGGGGCTTCCATTGGGAGCTTTTGTGCTGCTGGAGGGCTGAACCACAAAAGCATGAACTGTGTGAATAGATCAGATCATCAAGCTCCAAGAACAGCAAGTTCACTTCCTAAATACAATTCAGATTCCACTGCTCACATTTTCAGATCCAGCCCTAATTCCTCCAGGCTCATATGCAGCATGGAGTCAGACTGTTAAAGAAAGTTCTTGCTCTGAGTGCTCTAGACATGATACTCTGAAAAACACAATGATTAATAGGTAAGATGTTATGTGTAGTATTTCTCTCTAAAAAGAGATTTCCATAGATAAAGTTTTGAAAAAATGTTTCTATTTCATCTTTTCTGATGCTCCTATTTAAGCACACCTGTTAAAGTGTGCTGATAGCACAGTATTTGGAAAAGTTTTATGTGATACAATGCATTTAAATACCTGTGAAGAATAAACAAAAAACCGTAAAGATTCATCATCAGAGATAGTTATAATTTCTATCAGTCTTTGTGCAATTTTGTGTGAGGGGATTCAAGAAGAAAGACCACAGAATAAAGGAAAATTGATTTGAAGAGAATTCTTAAGTAATATCTTCCCAAAAAAATGCATATTTTTCCTTATAACATGAGCTGTTTTTCTGAGAAGTTCAGTAGAAGTCAGTATGTTCATGTTTGATGAGGCTTTTGGATTGTTTCCTTTTTATCGATTGGTTTTGCCTCTACCTGCTTTTTCCAGTAAAACATGTAAAGAAAACCATCACATTTGCTCCCATCTGCAGGTTTTCTGGATGCCAAGGTAAATAACTCCCTTCTTATTTTTTTGTATTCTGGTGAAAATGCAACAGTACACATCATTGTGAGACACTTCTGTGAATATCCCCATAAATCCAGACTTTATTCCTGACACTTCCATGTAAGGTAAATCATGCTTTGTAGCAGATATCAGTAACGCTTGACTTGAGGAATACATGGAAGAAATAAGATGTTCCTCATGAAGTTTAGTAGCTTAGCAATAATAAACTCCAAAAGGTGTGACTCTAACTCGAAAAATAAGTTGGTTTGAATCTCATTTGTGACCCAAACCAGGCTTTTTGGAAAGTCTGGGTGTCAAGCCCAACAAACTAATACATGACAGTGAGTGTGTCTCTACTAAAAGACTTCGTATAGCTGCAGTTGGTTTTGGGGCTGAAGCTCATATATAACATTTCCTAGTGTGATGGAAGGATAAAGTGACTGAGCATTGAGATGCCTGGATATTGTAGAGTCCTAAGGAAATAATTTTGACTCTTAGCTGTCTAGTAGCTATCTCAGTTGTGTTATCTGCTTTGCTGCTGTATGTATTTCTTATGTGCGCTGTTACAAAGAACCAGTGTTCCTTCTTGTTTTGTATGAACTCAGTATCTACTCAACTTCTGAGATTCACTCTCAGCAAAACTTAAAGCAGTAGCATTTCCTGCAGAATGTTGGCTCCTATGAAATATGTGATCAAACTAATGAGTAATTCAACCTCCTTCCATATATTCCTTATTTCTTTGAGAAATGCCTGCACTTAAGGTGTGCTGAGGCTACTAATTTCAGTGGATAGAAAAAGTTACAGTTTTTTAAATCCTGCCTGCCTTGTGCTGTTGTTTCCCAATGCCCTGCTTAGGGCTCTGTAGATTCTAACCTGCAGACACAGACATCGATCCTTAGTTTCAGGTTCACAAAATGGTTTAAAATGTGCATCTTCTAAAGCAAGTTCTCAAGGGAGGCATAAATTTAAACATTTTTAAAGGCAAGTATGACTGACTTGGCTCTGAACTCAATAATAGGAAGCTGAACAGGAGTTGCTCCTGAGGAAATAAATTGAACAGTGAACATCTGTGTACAAAGCAGGGTATTTGTTTCATGTGTGATAGTTTCCCTTATGACTGCCGAGTCAGACCCAAAAGACATTAATCTTGCTCACTCTGGAAGATACTGTCTTTCCATCACCGAAAAAACAAAATGAAATTATTTAGTGTATTTACTACAGAAGCAATTTCAATTAAGGCAAAGAACCAGAGAGACCTCTAAGTTTCCAGCGTGAAAAATGAAGCACTGCTGGTCTAAAATAAGATTGTGAGAGTTTAATTGCCAGAAATTTATAACAGTTGCTGTCTCCCAGTAGGAATGTTGTAGTGGACCTAGTGGTCCTTGAAAAGCTACATACCATTGCAGGCAGTAAAGGGATTTTGCTTTGGATGTTTTCTAGTATTACAACCAAATGTGTTTGAAATAATAAGCAGTAGCTACAGTAACTGTCCTGACCAAAGCAAAAGTAGCGAGGAACTGGAATCGTATCAGTGTTGTGCTGTCTTGAGCAAAACCAAAGATTTGGGTAGGACCTTTGTTAAGTCTTTGTTGCAAAATTGTGCAAGCCTCCTTTCTCTGTTCTGCTACAAAATCTAGCATGTCTTACAGGGCAGTAAATTGATTTAAAATTCTGATTTAAATTTTTATGCAGTTTAGCTAATTAGACATTCATTACCTAAGATGAGCTGGAGAAGAGCTAGACTGACATTTTGGTCTAACAACTGTCAAAATGGAAGGAAAAAAAAAATGTTCCAAAAGAGAGAGATACTTTTCATTTCTTTCAATGTGTGGAAAAATAATAGGTAAAGACAGAGTCTTTGATTGGAGGAAATTCAGTGTTTATTTGATTCTTTGTGGCCAATCATTGCTCCCAGCTTGCAGTGATCAAGGAGCAGAAGCTCCTGGCCAGGGTGGTGGCAGCAGCGTGACAGCTGTCACTCAAGGAGCTCCTGCCTCTGAGCCACTGGGTCACATCAAGGGCATTGTGTGAAGCTGTGTGCTTGGTGTGGGGTCTTGTAGGTGCAGTTTTGTGTTAATTGGGGTGGGACTGGGCTGAGCCTCATCCCCAATGGGCACAGCTGGGAGCAGCAGGTGAATCCCATTGGAGCTGATGAGCCCTGGAGTGCCCAGGGGCACTGACCAACCACCAAAGGGAGCAGAAGGCACACAGGGGCAGTGCATCAGCATGAGGGGATAAAAGGCTGGGCTGAAGAACAGGAGGGGCAGATGCTTGCAGTCTTCTGAAGTGGAATGGTGTTACTCTGTATGGACAGATGCCTGAAGCCTTCTGATGAGGTATTGTGTTGCTCTGTATGGGTTGGAGCTTTCTGATATTTTATGGTGATACTCTGTGTATTGTGGCCATCTGGACTGAGGCATGTGCTGCAGCAGGATCTGGGCACTGATCTGCCTTCTAGAGAATCTTGATAGATGGGCGCAAGGAAGTGTTGTCCTGTTCTGTGTAAGCAGAATCAGCCCTGTGCAGAATCATTCGCTGCCTGTAAAGGGACGGAAAGGTGGAATGAGAAACAAGAGTAATGTTTGAGAGCCAAGTTCTCAAGTCAGTGACGCAAAGCTGGTGGATCATCGCACCCCTGCTGGGGGCTCATTGGGATCCTTTGGTGATTGATTACCAGTGATATTTTGAGATATCGCTGACACACCAAAATTCAAACATTTTGTGACTTTACTGCCAATTTGAGAACCCAAGCCCTGTGTCAGGGCAGAGAAGTCAGCTGAGCAGAGCTCAGGAGCCAGTCTTCCTGTGGAATCCTTGCTGGGAGCTATGCTTCAAACAGACCTCAATCCTTTGGAAGGACTGCAGAGTGGTTTTCACTGTCCCTTTGGAGCAGCTATGTGTGCAGAGGCATGTCAGCAATTTTTCCTTCTCTTTGATTGCAATATGTGTTGTAGCAAACACTGAAGGTAATGTTAGAAAAGCAGAGAGGGGAAATCCTAACTTCCATGTCTGGCTTGGCACAGTCCCTTTAGTTCAGTCAGCACTACAGACTGCCAGGCTTCTGCAGTTGAAAGTATCTGCTGTGTTCCTCTTATTTTCTTGTTCTGGTAGAATTCACATCTTCGTACTTCAGTGACAAATCTATGCTTTCACTCAGATTGAGTGCAAGAGCCAGAATTTCCAACCCTGGGATGGATTATATTTTCAAATCTTGGGAGTAGGGCAAATGTATTTGCCCCACATGTAAGTAAATCTTACGTTTAGTCAATCATATAATCCTAAAGTCTGTAGAAGGGTGGTGACCTCTAAGGATTGTCTTCAAAAAGCTAACACTGATACGTGGCTGACAAGTCTCAGAGTGATACAAATCACTCTGGAGGGGAGTTTTGTAGAGAAAAGACGACAAAACTAAACTAAGGATGTGGAAAGACTATGAGCATATATGTGTATCTATTGTGAAGTAAATACATTTGGACTGTGGTCTGAAAACATACTGGGAACTTGGAATAGTCAGTTATGAATTAGATGCATTGCCCCATGAAAGGAAACTTTATTCTGCAGGTGCCATTTAGTCTACAAGAGTGAAAAAAAAGTCTGTATTGGATCGTTGTTCTGTTGCTGTGTTTATTTGCAATAAGTGATGTTTTTATCTGACTCTCATCTCTCTGTCCAAAATTCTACTTATCATGAGGTCAATAAAGCTAAAAAGGTTGCAGAGAGATCGAAAAATTAAAACCGTGCTTGAGAAAGCTCATGTGTGCAGAAATAGCTGTCTTACATAGCAATTTTGGAGTTACTTTTTAAGGTTCTATGCCGAGAAAATTATTTGTTACTGATGAACTCCTAAGCTTCTTCCCTGGAGAAAAAACCTCGATTGCTGTGTACAGGATGGTGAGACACTGTAGATTCAGTGTTTTCAGTGTGCCCAGACCAAACATCATCTGTCCCACACAATAAACAGTGCCCATTCTTTTGGCAGCTGTTTGTATGTTTTTAAAGCAGTAGAACAGTAGAGATGACAGAGCTGAAATAGTTTTATTCCTTTTTCTGATGTAGCAAAAAGAAACAGAGCAAAGATGAGTGAGGTCACACTATGGGAGCAGAAGAAATGGATGGCAAATGCCTGTTCTGCCTGTAGAGTTGGCAGATTTCAGACAAATGAGTTACTGTGGGGGAGGCTGCACCTTAGGATAAAAATATAAATTTTAGAATTAAAAAATCTATTTTTGTCCAGGGAAACCCAATCATGTGCTAATTCAAAATTGAAATTAATGGGGATGGATAATGAAGTTTTGTGATATCTGCAGGTTCTCCTTATGGCATGTGTAAGTTAATAAGCAAATAATACCCTCAAACCCAAAATTACTAGCTAGATGGGGTTTTTCTACTTCTCCTTCAATCCCAATATGTCACCCTATCTCAACACACTAAATGACTTTGAAGACATTGATAGTAGGTTTTAAAAGAACTGACACTAGGTTTTAAAAGAACTGACACTTGTCACTTAGAGCGTATTGCTTTAATAATCCAACTGGGACATTCTTATTCTGTGCTTGTGTCTCCAGATACACTCATGAAGTAGATACATAGTTGATTTCTTTATATTGCCAGCTTTCTCTTCAGTTTTAATTTGAGGCTGGACCTTTTTAAAATTTCTTCCAATGCTCTTTTGACAGCAGAAATTTAGGTATGTGACAACAGATTTTGAGTAAATGCTAGATTAGCCATCTTGCTGCATGCACACATTTGTGGGTAGGGTTTCTGAAAAATCCTGAAATCAGTGGGTTTTCAGATAGGTGTTTTTCAGAGACCCATTGGTATTTGAGCTGTGTAATTATCAGCACGAGCTCTCTAGACCAGGACTGTGATGGATGGCAGTGCCTTCAGCACAAATGCTCTTCGGGGTTCCTTGTTTGAGTAACTCTTCCTGCAGTGTGTTTCATACTGAACTCATTTCTTGGTTTTCCTTCTGTCTTCCTGTCCCCCCTGCACTGCTGTATCCTTCTAGAGCCACCTTTAATTGTAGAATGCCTGCAGTTAATAGTGACTGTCATGTATTCCAGGTTTTAAGAGGCCATAAACATGGAAAAATGGGCCAAAATAGCTGAGTTAAAAGGCTTGTTAAAGATGCTATCTGTGTGCTGAATCCAATTCGTGGGCATGTTAAAAGACATCAGATTTTCTTTTAGAGGTGTTTAGCAGAAATACCTGGCAGAAGCTGAATCTTTGGCTTTGCTGTTTTGCTCTGGTGTGCTCTGGATGTCCCTCATTGTCTTTTTACATCAGGGACTTGAACCTTTATTCTGATGACTGGATCTGTGATGTTCATGTTCTTCATTCTCCATGCAGTTTTGGTATTTGGCTTTTTTTCTTTGCTTTGGTTTGGTTTTGTTTATTTGTTTTGGTTTTTAAATTAATTTAATTCTTTACTGTTTTGTGACTGTTTTCACCTGACCTTAAAATATCCCAGATTTTGGGACCTAAAGGCCATCATTCAAATGAACAAATAAGACATTTACAGTAGGCTCTTACACATTGCAAGAACTAACAACATTGCAAAAGGATTCCTATGTAAGTTTAATTTCTCTGTGAAATAGCTGCTTACTTGTCAATTTTTATTTGTAGTGTGTGGAACACTACTTTTAACTCTTTATGGAAATGGAAAAAAAATTCTATCTTGTAAAAAAAAAAAAATCTGACTAACAAAAAGAAGGACTGCCCCACCACATGTTCTTCAGCCATGAAACTATCATTATTCTGGAAAGCACTTAGGTCTGTGCTTATTTTTTGAGACATGCTCAGCTTCTTTCTGCATGTCATGAGTGAAGATGAGTTGTTCAAGTACATTCCTGAACCAGAACCTTAGCACTAATCCTTCAGTCACTGCAAAGAATAAATGAGGGGCAAAGACAAAGGGCCAAATTAAAATCAACGAGATTCTATTCAGATGGGCTCTGCTTCAGCAAGCACATATCTAATTATAAGCACAGAAGTAGGCTCACTGACGTCAGAGTTAATTAAACTGCTTAAATTTAGGCACATGCTTAAATTCTTTGCTGAATCAGTATTTTTGAGCCAATGAATAATAGGACAGCGTTGCTGGTCCAAAGCATGATTTTTGTGGGTGGGAAGGAGTTTAAACTCCCCCTTTCTTCCATCAGTTCTTCTGAGGTCTGCCTGCTGGCATTTTGAGTCCCAGTAGTGAAAGCATGTGTCAACATGCTAAAGTTGGTTAGAGTGTTTGCTAACAGTACCCAAACCCAACAGTTGGATCTCTAGTACTTTTAAGGAAGGCATCTTTCCTCCATGTGGTGTGTTCTGCAGTATGGCAGGACTATGCCCAGCACAGTAATCATGCCAGCTTTGTGTTTTTCTGATGCCACTTCTATGACATTAATCCCTTTGTCCAGTGTCTGAAAGGCAAATTACTAATTCATTTTCATAACAAAAAAATGAAGAAAATATCTAGACACAAGTGTTGAATTAAGAGTGTCTGACATATAGGAGCAGTTTCAATTCCCTTGATTTCACAGATTATTTTAGTTTATGATGGCATAAATAAATAAGCTATTATTTGTTGCTCTTGGATCATTAAGGGCCTAATAAGAATTTCCCCTGTAGTATGAAGGACAACATGATACTTCTTGCAGAGAAGCACACATGGGAATTTCAGCCACCTTGTGTATAAGAGCTGGGGCTGGTTGTGAGCTTTTAACTATAGTCCCTGCCTAAGTAACACAGTAGAGTTGCCCTGATGTAGTAGCAAGGGATTAATCAAGGAAGTGCACTCCAAAAGATCAGATTTCTTTTACTTGGTAAAACTCACACCATGGGGACTTGCAGTCTGCAAGAGAAGCTAATTGAGTCATCAACAGGAATAAGTTCAGGAGAGAAAAGCAAGTAAGAGAGCCAAATAAATCTAGAGTTGTGTTTTAGATGCCTACTAATCCCTTTTACCTGGTGCATGAGTCTAAAGCTTAATTTCATCTTCATTTAGATTCCAGAAAATGACATGTATTAATTTATGTATTCATATCTTTGTGGTTTAAAAAGAACAATTAAAAATCACTTTTCTTCCTAGTGACACCTGCATCAATTTTGCCAGTAGTGACTGAAAGCTATTGCATTTGGAAAAGTGTTCCATTAACTGTGCCGGCAGCTCGAAGTCAGTATTTGTCTGTATGGTGCAGTTCACTCCATGCCAGTTGGCTGCTGTGTTCACAGCCCAGAGCCGTGGGCCCACAGCTGTCTCGAGTCGAGTCAGAGCTTCAGTTTGACTTGGTTCCCCTTGCTAGGTGAGGTAAAGTCGGGAGAGAGGGAGCAGCTGTGGATGAGAGAACTGGGCTATTGTCAGTGACAAAGCTTCAGCTTTCCTCTGTTGGGTCTCCCACATTATCCTTTTCTGTGGGCCAGCAGCTCATCATCCTGCCACAGGCCAAGAGTATCGACTGTAAAGAGCTGGAGCAGCTGCTGACAGTGTGTGAGTGGAGTTACAGGAGGGAAGCAGCCCATCAGGCAAGCAGCTTTCTCACTGATGTAGTATAAATTGTCTTTCTTGCTGGACATCATCTCTGCCAGCAAAAGAAGGAAAGATCAAGCCTGAATGGTGGATTTTTTGGACTATCTTTTTATGTACGTTATTCTGTGATTGCATTCAATGTGTCTCTCAAAGATGATGATTTAATTAATTTAAACCAGTATATTTCTTCACTGATTTTCTTAGGTTTTTTCTCCATATCTCCATATTTTGCATAGAAGCATGATATAAGTGTCAAACTATGTCTATTCTTTATGATAACAAGGATCCAAGGTGGGGACACAGTCATTTTGTACATGGAAGTTGTCAAAATGCGTAACAGGTTACAGTAGAATGTGTAATAAAATTACCTAATTGGGCAGATTTAATTATGATTGGATCACGTTACTGAAGGTCTTGAGTCACAGCTGGGGCTTCAATAAAGACTTGTTTTCTCTCTTCTTCACAGCCTTCTATCAGGATTTCCATTCTCAGTTTCCCTAGGTGCTTCAGAGGGTGGTAGCAGGAGGCTGTTACAGCCGACCCTGCAGTCTCTTGAAACATGAGGGCTTTGAAATCTTTGTTTGGAAGTGTCTCAAATATCAGTATTTGAGACTCTTTAAAATGCCAGGCTTCATTCTTTTCCTTCTTTCTGCTTCTGGGTGGCAGTTAGGGGACAGTTCAATCTTGTCTCTCATACTTGCATTGCAGAGAGCAGCAAGCATCTTATGGACTCTAGGAAAGACTCCTGTCATAGGGGGAAACAACTGTGCAAAGTACACATGTGTGCAGGGTGTGAGCGGTTTGAAGTCTTGCCACTATGGGTAACAGATTCAAAAGGGAAATCACACATTCTTATTGCAGAAGCTGGAGTGGGGTATCTCGAGAAAGCATTGCTGTCTGACCTTTAAAGCTGTTACCTCCAGGGCAGAGTGAAGCAGGATATGTGCCTCACTATTGACTGTGACATTTCTGTCCTAAAAATAGAACACTACAATCCCTTTCTGGTTCAGACCAGCACCCTCTGTGGATACATGATATTCACACAGGTCTTGATTTTTACAGGGTTTTAGTAGCTGGATATCCAGTTGAAATAAATGCTCAAGGCCTCAAATTGGGAAAACAAGGTTGAAAAAGAGGAAGGAAAGTACCTCACTGTGTTTTTGTTTGCTGCAGAATAGAACATAATTCCTGTGGAAACCTACAGCTTAATCTGAGTCTGCTGAGATCAGAGATGACTAATCCACCTAGAGGATCCTTCAGCAATGGGAAGTGGCTGCACAAATCTGTGCAAACCAGGGAATCTTTTCTATCTCCCTGATTTACATAGTTAAGAGTTATTATAGTCTTAACTACAAGCATAGGGGTGTATTCTGCACCATAATAAATGCTTTCTCTTTTACACTGAAGGTAAACTGTTGATTCTATTTTTTTTGAGCATGTTCTGTCTATATGCAGAAATCAAGCATTTTAGGAATATATTCAGTTTCTTGCTAGTTTTGATGACTGTAAAAGGCAGTAAATGTGAATTTACACTGCACTGGTTGAAAACTGGTGAGGAAAATAAAATATTGCATAATGCAGTTATTTATTCTCCAGCCAACACTGTCACTCATCCAAGGACATGCAGAACAAATGCACCAATCCTGTTTAGCTGAATTCATGTTGGCCTTTATGTAGTTGAATTTCTCATTTAATATCAGTATAAAATGATAACATATGGGAGTTACTGATCACGAGAATACTAAAAATTAATTTTTACAATAGAAGAAGCCTTTTCAGTGGGACATTGAGCTTGGGCAAGCTGACATGTTTAGGTGGAGGTCAAGTTCCCACTTCGTAAATCTGTTCAGCTACTTACATCTTAATCAAATCACAGACTCAATCATTTTAGGTCTGGATAAGTCTTTGATGTTTTCAAGAGGACCACGTTGGCTTTGGATGTTGGGGAGAACGCCCTCAGTGCCCTGAGAAGGAACTGACATATCATTTCAACTGCAGCACAAAGAGCTGTGTCTGATCCCCTTCAAACTGCTGAGGAAACACCACAGTGGAAGCATTGCACTTTACAGTTCCTTGGGGGAGATGCAAATGGTGTAGAGGAATAGTCATTTCTGTAGTTTGGGCAGGTAAACACAAGTGCCCTGTTCATCCAGCAGTCACCCGCACAGAGCAGACCTAAAACTGAAGATCCTTCAGCTGCACTGTGGGACCAGACTTCTGTGCTTGTTTGTCATCTTGGAGAACTGTTTTCTCTTCAGGGATGGGGAGAGGGGACAAGAAATCACTGTGTTACAAAGATAGGCTCATCCTTTCCAACCCACCTACTGCTTCTACCCTGCAGAGCTTCTAGTGTTACAAGGAGGTCATTGTAAGTCTGTAACTTCTGAGAAGAGGAAACGCATTCTTCACATTAATAAGCAGTTTCCCACAATAGCAATGGGAACTTTTGGGTTCTTCATTGGAAAGAATGATACTAATTGTTTTGCCAAAATAAAGTGGCTAATAAGAGCTCCTTGCCCACATCCCCCTTTTTTCAGGTCAGTGTGGCACATTGTAATTTGCGTTTGCTTGGAAGCACGGGAGGAATCCCACATGGAGGGGGAGGGTGGCTTTATCATGCTCAAGCATGCAACCCAGTAAACCTTTCACTTTCTTCATACACCCCAGTTTCAGGGTAGCTGGGAGGATTCTGGATTTCCCCCCACATGCTGAAGGAATGCAGCATTCTTTGTTTTTCCGTCACAAATGAACTGAAACTTGTAATCTCTGTACTGAGCAGAAGTGATTAAAATAGTGTGGAACAGATGGTTTAAAAGCTGCCAAAGACTGAGTCTTTTGCTATTTTGTTTCTTGAAACAACTACATTAATTCCTGAGTCAGCTTTGAGGGGTACCATCATAACTCCTCTGAGATGAGAGAGCGTTCTTGTTTCTCTGTCTTTGACTGCTAATTAATAGCTACTAATTAATTAATTTTTTAAATAAAAAAAATACATACAAAAAGCTGAGGTAACATTTTCATGCAGGACAGAAATGGGAGTTTTTCATGGAGCTTTTAACAATACTTTTTTTTCTTGGAAATTTTGCTACTTGTGTTGGGGCTCATTCTGTGTTCCAGTTCTACTGGAATGAAGACACTGCAGTACTTTGAAGTGGTATTTGGTTTTGGTACTCAGGGCATGTGAATTTGGTGATTTGAATATGTTGATTTGTACACAGAAATTTCCAGACAATCTTGTGATCCAGAAACCCCTGATAAAGCTGTCAGTGTCAGGTGTGCATTCCCTGCTGTTCCAGGTGAACAGATACTTCCCACTGAAGGCTAAACACCAGGGGGCTTGCAAACAGCAGAGTTGTACCCTCCCCAATGTATGTTGTGCAATAGCATCTTGCTCTTTGGAGCTGCCTTTTTATTCTCATAAAGCCATAGTCTGTAGCTTAATTCTAAGAAAGATTTTTTTTTTTTTACTGTCAAGCCAAAGCATGTCAGCTATGAGTGAATGTGTGATGGCACAACACACCATACTGGCCTCTTCCAAGTCTTTCACTTCTGCCATGGAGCTACTCCAGCAGTTTTATGGGCTGTAAATTATGACAAGGTCTTTTGATGTTCCTTGACACCATTGGTTTACTAATGCTACTTAGAGTGATTCTTATGTAGCAGTTCTTTGCTGTCGGGTCTGGCATCCGCTTGGGGAAGATTTTTAAAGACTGATTTTTGTCAGTTTAGAGAAATACCTACTGGTCATATAATTTTTGTGAAACCTTGTGATTTTCCTCTTGATTTATGAACTCTGCATGAGCTGAACTATTACCATTTTGTTGACTTGATCCTAATTAAATTTAAGGTTTTCAATCAGTAATCTTCCTAGCAAAGTAACATTTATTTTTACATGTTTGATAGTGCAAAGTCCCAGCCTGTGTACAATACAACAGTAAGAGACTTCTAGAAAGGAGGGGTAGGAAAACCAGGCTGAATTTGTGTTTTTATTTAAACATTATTTTAATTTTTTTAAGGTTTGCAATTTGAAATTGGAATTTCAGAGATGTAGTAACTGTCTGATTTCTGTAGATGATGCTGTGTTTAAGGAAAGCAGTTTTGAAAAATAGAAGTCTTGCTGAATGTCTGCTGAAACTGAATTTCATGGCCACCTCCACTCACAGTGATAGGAACTGATCTGTTTGTCCCCTCATTTTTTCCCAGTGTATCATGTCTCCAAACAGAAAAACCTTAGCTGGATGTTCTTTTTTATCTGGGCTCTTCTGTGAAGTGAAGACCCTAACCTGGCTTCTGGAAGATGTAGCTGGAAATCAGGAGGCAGCCAGTTGCTCAGGTCTGGGGCCATCACCAGCACTGCCATTGCAGGTGGGACACTTGGGCTCTGGGCAGTGTCCCCTGGCTCTGCTCAGTGGAAGGCTTCTGCTGCTCTCTGTGCTGCAGGTGTCGTTGCTAAACCTGGGCTGTTGCACTACACCTGAGACCCACTACAACTGAGTAATGTTTTACATTTCAAATATTTACTCTGTTTTGCTTAGTTCCCCTAGGAATTTAAAGACTTGGTACTCCATTGGTGGGATTTTCCCACTTCTTTTCCTTCAAGGAATGCAGTATCTCTTATTGGTCAAACCTTGCTTAATGGACTTTATATCTCCTCAGTTACCAATTATTTTCTAAGGCACAGGAAGGCAAGTGAGAGGAGCGGAAGCATTTTGAAGATTCTCTATTGAAACTTCTGGTCTTGTTTATTTTTTAAATTCTCCTAAATACTCATACTAGGAAGTGACATAATTGCATAGACTTTTCGTTTCCTCAAGGCTCTGTGTGGTCTTCATCCACCTTCTCAGATGTTGTCTCCAGATGTTTAAAATCACTTCCTCCCAATTAAATATCTGCTCCAAAGTGACAAAGTGTAAGACCACATACGTCTTAAAGGCCAGTGTATACAGCAACAGTTTTTGTTATTAGATATGATGGAAACGTTTCCTTTGCTTGAGCTTTTAATGCACAGACAGTGAGAAATTGCTCCACTTATTGACCTCCATGGGGGAGACTGCTGCTGGTTTTAAGTACACATTTAAAAATGCCCTGCATCTTCCGTGTAAGTATTTTGGATGCTTCTTGTTCAAGGTTGTCACTTGCTCTATCATCAAAGGGTTATCTGCTGTCCACTTAGGCTCTTTTTAGATCAAAAGTAGTGATTTGAGCTGATATGGTGACTTCACTATTTAATTAGAGGGAATATTTAAAAACTCCATTATTTTCATATTATAAAACCTCTATTTTATTTATATTTTACTTTTATCTTATTTTTAAAATTTGGTGCAGTATGTGTGTTGTACGAAATGAGGACTAATGTAGCCAGTGTCAGTCTTTGATCAATGCCTAGTAGTCTTTTCCTGGACTGGTGGCAGGGTAGAAGTATGCAAGAGAAAAGAGACTGAATAAATGGCAATAACAGTACTGTAACCGGGTGAGGAATGGAGAAAATAATAGATTTTTTAAAATTTGGTTTTCAGAGGTAGAATATTGAATATTGATGACATTATGTAAAGGTAACAAAAGATTAGAAGAGATTAATTTCTGAAGATGTCAGAGAAAAATAATGGGTTTGTGCCATAGGGGAGAAACCAATAAAAAGGAAGCAGTAGCAAAAAAAAAAAAACCTTTGCTGATAGAAATTGGTCAGTTTATGACTAACTTAACACTTATATGGAAAATGAACTTAAAATACGTACAAGAGTTTGTGTATGCATGTTTTTGAGCCACTATGCTGTTAGATATTATCTTTCTATAGGTTGTTACTCCTTTTGTTACATCTGAGTCTGCAGGCATCTATGGCATAATGTTTTAAGGATGCAGCCTCCTGACTAAGCATTAAATGACAAATGTAAAGTGAAATAATAAACGTAACATTTGTGAAAGCAGAATCCCTAAGCAAGAATCTCTGAGTTCAAGATGGCAAATTTGACCATCTCATAGGCATGAAAGCTGAGCTGTGACCAGTGTGCTCATTGTGTTGTGCAGCTGAACAGCTCCTGATGGTAACAAGATAACCCAGGCCTTATCACAACCCAAACTGTAGCAAAAGACCACGTAGCCAAGTGAACAGTTTGAAACTCAATTGTTTAAGTCACATTCTTGATTATAATGATATGTCCTTTTAAAAGAAAGAAGTATATCACTCAAAGTGTTCTTAAATATATAACATTACCTTCTTAAACGAATTATTGAAAAAATTAGCTCTTGCATTGCTGTGTTTATTAGTGAGCTAAACATTTGTTACACCAATTACCAGCTGTAGTCAATGTCCTAAGGAGGTGACATCATGCGCTGCAGTCGCCAAAGAAGAAAGTGCAGAATTTTCTAAGGGTGTAATCTGTGGTTTCTCTGGTGCCCTGATGCAGCACTGGTTGTAGTGTAGTTCTAGTGTAGATGTTACTCTCTGGTACTCTCATAGGTCCCATATGAGGTCACTGCCGTTTGTGCTAAGAAACTCTGCACACATTTTGAAGGGCCTTGCTATGAATAACTTTTACTGAGATAGCCAGGAAAGAGAGTAAAGGAAGGCAAAGGTTGGAACAGAAGAGGTGGGAACTGAGTTAACCCTGTCAGAGAACTGGGAACTGCTGTCTTGAGTCTCCCCCCTGCCTTTGTCTCACCATTGTTTTTCTGCTGATGCCTTTTCTGAGAAAGAAGATAAAGAATTTACAGAGTTTATGCTCATGACTTTTCCTCCTGTATTTGAGATTGTCCTTTTAAAAGTGAGAAACCTCCTGTGGAAATGGACAGTGTTAACTCAGTTACATGAGCTTTTACACTAATTACAATTTGCCACTGTGAGGTCTTGTCTGAGAGCAGTCAGAACCCAATTTAACTGAGGATCTCGGTTTAAGGATGATGTTTTTATGGGGCAGTGCAGTCAGTGCCAGAAGGGGGCCAGCCTTGCCATGGGGCACTGAGTGCTCTGTGTCAGTGCTGGCTCAGTGCCCCCAGAGCAGTGACCTCCTCACGCTCTGCCTGTGGGATGTACCAGCAGTCAGTGGCTGCTCCCTGCACTGAGGATACAGGTGAGCCCTGGATTTGCTGTTAAGCACTGCTGTAATCGATTACATTAATGTGCTGAATTCCTCCCAACAGGGCTCAAGTGGCATCACAGTGACTCCTTCCCTTGTTCACCTCTCTGTTTACTGTCTTTGTAAATAAGACCAATTGTACTTGGGGTTGGATACTGCTTTTATTTCATAAGATGCTGGGCAAAAACGCCTTCTTTTCTCTCTCCGTCTTTCTTTCATTTCTAAATGCAGAAAGCAAAGTGTGCCAGGTTGCTTGGGAGAATTTGGTCTAATTTGGTAATTTGGAGGAAGCCCCGATGTGGCTGCCTCCCCAGAGCACACCTCAGTCTTAGAAGCTGTTCTTTCTCCTTGTTGCTGCCTCCCAGAAGGTAACAGGGGTGGCTGCTCCCTCTGTCTTGGTTGCTCCTCCCAAGGGCACCACTTACTGCTCTGGTAGTTAAAAGAATGTATGGATTTTCCTTCAGATTTACAGTCCATGTTGGAGCTTACTTGCTAGCTTGCATTGCAGCTGATTGACACAGTCGTCTTCAGCAGTGTTCTGCACACTACAGAACTGTTGTTTTCCCACAGATTTTTTTCTCCTTACCTTTGCATTCCTCTGTCTGCAGGATGAGTACCCTGCAAGAGCATTGTTGCTTAAATACCAGCTCTTTAATCTGATGTAATTATTTAGAGAATGTTTTCATGTTTTTGATGAAATAAGATCTCTCAGTCAATACTTTGTCTGAAAGCAATATAAATATTTTATCAGAATCATGTAAATTGTGTCACACATTTTGGTAGGTTTAAGGTTGTTACTTGCCTTCCTGTGGCATTCTGTAGGGGTTTAGACCTTTTTTTTTTATGCCCATGAATTATTCCTGCTGTTGTGTAAGGCAGTGTCAAAGTCTTAAGAATTCAGTGTACTTTTAAAACTAAAAGTTAATAAAAAGTACTGATCATTTCTGTTATGATGAGATTCTAATCCTCCTTGTGTCTCTGGGCAGTAGTGTAATTCCAGTGACTAGTCATAAGAAAATTACTTACATAGGACCCATACATGTTCAGTTTAGTTCATCTCTCCCTGAAGCACTGCTGATACTTAAAACAAAATGTTGATTTGATCAGTGATTTTGTTTTCTTCATTTCTCATCATAAATTGACAGAATTTGCATGTTTATTCCCAGAGTACAGAAACTGCTTGCATGGGTTTTCTGCTTTTGCTTTTACATAACTTGAAATTTAAAGATACATGGGGTTTCTTTCGTGATTGCTCTGCTTTATTTTGGAAAAGGTATTCCGTAATGTAACTTAAGCTGCAACAGAAAAAAAGCAAACCAAGAATGTGTGTATGTGGATTTTTTATTTTTTTTTTAATCTGGAGGCCAACGGAGAGAGCACCGGTGAATAGGCATGCACTGGGTGAGAAGTGTTATCATATATGACATTCCCTGTAAGCCGGTAAAAAGACTGAAGCAAGAATAACCATCTATACCCATCTACACTACTTCCTAAAGTCTTTTCTGTAGAGGTATTGCTAACAAAAATTAAGTGAAAGCTTTTTGTTTTCATAGAAAACCCAAGCAAAAGTCTGTTTTCCTCATGTGGAAAAACAAATTTGTGCTGTAGACTTGAAATAATTTGCTTCTAGTGTGGCAGGGTTTGCAGTCAGTGGGATGTATCTGGAATGGGAGTAGGAGCACAGAAGTGACATATTGAGGGTTATTGAGAAACCAGGGTTATCTCTCTCCCATCTGCCCTTTTGCACCAGTGTAAAAAAAGTGACAAACTTTGCCTCTTTCTCCCCCTTAGTCCCAGGAGCATGACAAGATTTCCAAGAGAGTTAGAAGGCATATAAGTCTTCTCAGCTTGCTGAAATAGTCATTTCCCTCTACTAAATGAGGAAGCTGTTGAGGAGTGGTATTGAAAGTTGCTCATTAACTTCTTTGCTTGGGCTTTGTAAAGCTGACTTCCATTTCCCCCTCTGTGACTTTGATACAGGAGTTTATGGCAGACCCCCGTGATTCTGATTGAAGTGAGGAGACTCAGGTCACTAAACTTGGCTCCTTCAGTAGAGATAAGAGCTACCATTAAATCCCAGAAAGAAACAGCAGATGAGAGTGCAGATAGCTCTGGAATATAAACCCTAATTTTGTCAGGGCTATAAATATTAAAATCATAGGTCTTCACTCAGAAGAATGTCTTCAGAGAGGTAAAGGTGATTCAAAGCAAGAGAGAGGCAATTTGGAGAGGATATCCTATACGTGAGAAAATAGAAATGGTTTTGATGAGATCTGAGGCACTGTAGAAGTTTCATCTTTCCTTCTGGAAAGTCCCTGCCTCATAAAGGTTTGTAATTTCTAATACCTCATCAGAGAAATCATCTTTAAGCAAAAGCAGAATAATTTTTTCTATTAATGTTGATTTCTGTAAATATGTCTAATCATGCCTTGCCTGAAGTAAAAAGAAATGTAACTTTTGTAGCTTTATTTCTGTTAACATTAGTAAAAACCAGTTTGCTTTCACTCTACTAGCTTTTCTTTGTAGGTATGAAAGTATATGACATCTCCTTTAAGAAAAAAATTTAACATGAGTTTGCATTCTTAACTCCATACAGCATTTTTCCATCAGCAAGTCCTCCAGACCCAGATAAGTGGCCTACAGAGTAACAACAAAGTGTGTTATGCCTCACTTAAATAACCTGCCAGCACTTTTGAATTGAAAATGTTGATTATAAAGGTGCACTAGCCAGTAAATAGTTTGAAGAGTTGACATTGACTGTTTGGCCAAAAGTTAAAAGCTGTGGTAGTGACCTGTGGTTTCTCAGTTCATGGATGTGCTGCACTGAAAATCTGTTAAGATGCTTGTAGCAGCAGGAGATTTAGCACTTTTAGAAAATCAGACCCAATTGTGCTTTCTGAAGCTGAAGTACCAAAATTTCATTTTCTCATCTTCTCCAGATTGTACTCTCTTATTTAAGCTGGTCTCACTGCACCTGAACTTTCACTTCAGGTTTTGAAGTTAGAGGAGATACTTGAGTGTGTGTTCTTGAAATACTTTAAGTAATTAAAAGAAATTAAGTGATTAAAATACGGTTGTCTAGTTAAGCTTTCAAAGAACATGTTCAACTGTAATGTTTACTTAACAGAAGATTTAAATATGAAACAAAAAGTAAAACCACATTTATGGCCTAAGGAAACATGCAAAATTTTCCTGATTTTACTTTGAAGGATTCATTAAAAATAGCTTGCCATCAAACTTCCCATTTTAAAGCTCCTGCTGTGAAATATTTAATCCTTAACACTCAGTCTTTTGACTGTGGACAGTCAGCCCACCAAGGTGACAGTGGACAGAGAGCCTCAACTGATGCAAATTGATTAAAAAGAGGCATAGTTTCTGTCATTGACAGAGGAAGGATTCTAGACTTGATCAAAGGATCTATTGGGACAAGATTCTGTTCTGGTGCCTGTAAATCATAAAAGCACAACTTCTGTGAAACTTACCATGTGATGTTGCAGGAGAGAAGTAAGAAACAGCATTAAATACTGTTGGATATATTTCCAGAATATATATATTTTTGTTGCTATACTATTGCTTTATATTCTGTCAGAATGTAAATTATTTAACAGATGGATGTAGTTATTAGAAGATCTTGAAGTGTGAATTTTCCAAGGTGTAGACTTGCTCTTAGACTCAAAGTAGGATAGATCTATGCTACAAGTCCTCTAGTAAAGTAGGATATTTTTATATGCCAGAAGTCCTCTTTTTCTGTGATACCTCTGTGGTATCACAGAAACCCTCAATTTTAAATTTGGTTTCAGTGAGAGCCCAGTAAGGGCAGTATAAGGCACAGCCTCCTGTCAGTATGAGCTGCGTCTGTGCTTGGTAGGAGCTGGCAGCAGGGCTGTACTGCTAAAGATTTCTCAGGCCTAGAAGTCTTTCAGCATCCTTTCAAGAAATACATAGACTGCTTTAAAGTGAAATATACAGAAGATGGTAATAAGAAAAACAAAAACATGAGTGTAACTATTTGGTAGTAATGTGCAAGGTATATATTGGTGATGTCAAAGTGAGTGATACTTTTGTGTAGTAATTGTTTTGGTAACTTCATGTTGTACTGTACTCAGCTTATTTAACTCACAAACTATAATGCTTTAAAATGAAGCACAGTTTAAGAAGGGATTCACTTACTGGAATTCCTCTATATCTATATGTAGGCATATGGTTATTTATCTTGAGGGCTCTTGCATTTTGTTCCTATTATATTTTCATTATTTTATTTGAGAAGATGCAATTATGCTATCTTTATAATAAGGAAAGTTCTTGTTAAATCTAAGTATTAGGCAGTGACTGGTTAAAAATCTATGGTCCTAATAATGTAGAGAAATGCTGACACAAGTTCTTCAGTCCTTTTCCTGACAGAACACCCATCTTTAATTTGCTCCTCTCTTTACCCATATAACATTGTAGATCTGTCCTTGAAAACAGCTCCTGCAGCATGAGCGTAGCCAGTGGAGTCAATTTAGCAAAGGTTGCTGTCTGTGTCCTAGCAGAGCAGGCAGACAGCCTGGAGCTATGACTTATAATCAACTGAACAGGTATTTGAATAATTACTAAAGATAGAAACCTCTGTTAATTGCTGGGTTTAATCCTGTTCTCATAAATTGTTACAGAATCACCCCCTCTAGCATTAACCATCACCCTCCTCCTAGCATTAACATGTCAAAATGAGTATTTTTCTCAGATCATAAGTAATCTAGTAGATTTGGGAACTTTTTTAGTTTTAAAATTCTTGCCAGTGTTTAAGCACACCAATACTCTCTGAGAGTCCTTTATGTCCACTTGGAAACCTTGAGGCCTTGAAGTATTTGGAGTTGACTGAGAGCTGAGTTTGCTAGTTTCTGAAAGCAAAAACTGATGTTAAGCTGTTGTTTCTCTTAAAATGATTTTTTACTAAGAGATTTCTTTAACTCTGAGCAAACCCACTTTCTTTTCAGACCATTCCATTTTTTCATCAATCACTCTGTTTGATTATCAAAGTGGAGAAAACTATAAAGAATGCCTCTCTCCCTCTAGTTCTATCCTGCTGCTAATACAGTAATCCTCAGGAAGTGGGAAAAATTAAGGGATGCTCTTAGAAATTGATTACAGCATGAGGGAAGAGTGACAGTGACTGCATTTGGTCTTCACCAAGAGCATTTTGCCTTATTAGGCTACTTAGCAAGCTAAACTGTACTTCATCTCAGAGTCCTCTAAAAATAGCTCTGTATGGCTTTCTGGCACATTGATATAAAAAGTCTATGATGATGGTACATGGGGTTGTTTAAATACAAAGCTAGAAGCATGAGCTGGCCTCCAAATGATAAATGTCTTTGTATTCCAGAATGGATGCTTTCCAAGACAGTGATGCATAGGCCACCAATTTATAACTTATCTTTTAATTTGTAACTTTGGACTCTTATCTATTTGATTATCATATAACCCCTCATATGTTTGATATGGCAGCATGAAATATCTGAATGCACTTTCAGTGATTTTCTACACTCCACAATTGATTTGAAGAAAGTGACATTTGGTGTTGTTTTTATAGAGTTTTTGAAAATAAATAAAAATAAAAAAGCGCTGCATCTCAACTTTGTCACTTTAATGCTCTCACAGTTCACTCACAGCACAGAGAAGTTGTTCTGTCATGAACTTTCCTGTGTATAGAATGTAAATTGTGAGGGTAATGAAGGACTTGTCTTCTCTTTACATCTTTTCTTACTGCATTTTTGTCCCACTCAGGATGTTTGTATCACATTCCTTCTCACAGCTGATACCTTCCATATATTAGTGGATTGGTTTTAAAAAGTAGTAATAAAAAAGGACATAAGTAAAGAGCCTAGATTTCCTCTCAAACTGATTTTTGGAGTAGAGGCAGCTGAGTGATATGGGACCAAGAGGAGTCTCCATGTGGAGGGGAAGACAGCTCCAAGAAGCCAGAAAAGCTAAATGTTCAGGTGCCCTAGCAGGGCTTCCACTTCCCAATCTTCAGTTTCATTTACTGTTTTGCATCCCATTACTTCTACATTGCCTCACAAGCTGCTGTTCTAATAGTTTTCTATCTTCTTTCAGGGAGGCCTGATTAAGTTGCTGTCTTCAGAGCTGCCTTCTTATTCCCCTGAACAATTAATCAGGGAGAGAGAAAGCTTAGCTCTAATTAACCCACAGCTTGCCAGAGGTGGGGCTTCTGCTAAATGCTCAGTAAAACCAAACATTTTTCAGGAGAATATATTCTTAACCATCTTGAAAAGCAGCAGAAAAAATGTCTTAGTGAAGTGCATGTTAAAATTTTCTTAGAGAGGTAGTAGTCCTCATTACACTTGAGAGTCTTGCTTTATTATAACAAAGTTTTTAGTACTTTGCAGAACATATGAATGCTGAAAGGTTTGTTTGAAATCTAAGGAACAGTTCATCAGATGTTCCCCCAAAGTGGCAGAAGGCTAAAAATGTCTAAACTCTATGAGGACATTCAAGCAGTTTGCAAGATGTGGTATAGAAATATTTTATCAAAACTTAGTGAAAAATCAGGATGTTTTAGAAATCCACTCGATCATGCTGAAAAAATGCATGTTGAATGGAAAAGGCTTCACTTAATTTTGATTTCCTTTTGATTTGCTAGAGATGTTATGAGCTCCAGCCCAGGTATCAAGAGGCGCTGAAAGCCATTTGTGCCATGCTCCAGTTTACCAAGGAATTCCACTAGAAGCATCCAAAAGTTAGAAAAACAATGAAGCTCCCATGTCATGAAAAGCAGATTTTAAAACATACATTGGCATTTGTAGCAATTAGACACCTTAAAATAAGGGCAGAGCATCACAGGTGAGGTATGTTGTATCTGTCTTTAAAATTGCCTGATGAGCAAGCTGGGTAGTGAGGGGGCAGCTGCAGTGGCTCTGCTGTGTGTGAAATAGAGCTGGGGACAACTCTGGGCTGATGCCATACTACAGTGACACCTTAGGTCTGTAAAGCCTCTCTTCTGACTGCCACACTGCATTACAGATGTGATTTTTCCTTCATGTGCTTTGCTCTTGATTTCTGCATGCTTTGGTTACTTTTGCTTTGCAGTTTTCCATAGAAGTATAGCTGTGAAGAGAACCAAAGGTACAAACATAATGAATGGCTTCTCTGTGTATTTCTGAGGGTTTTTTTCCATTGTAGTTTTATAGAGCACCTTATTTTCTGCACATGGTAAAGACATGAAAAGAAAGAATGAAGGAAATAGAGATTAGAAAATTGCAACATTATTAGATGGATTTAAGGTAGATCTCCCTTTCCAAATATTTTGTCAATTGACAGAGGTGTTCATTGGAGTGCCTAAAAGTCTATCCTGAGTCTTTGCAGAGGCTTGAAGGAGTATTGTTTTGTAATGGGGTAACAAGAACATGAGCATGTCCAGGCCCTTGAAAGTTAATAGGGCATAAGGGCTTTGAGAGGATTTTGAGTGTTCTGGTCCAATTGCTGTGTGCATCCAAACAGCATTTGGTGTTTCCAGGTTCAGATCAGAGTTAACTACATGTTAACTAAAACATTTAGTTCCCAAGGGCTACAGGCAAACAGTGGTCATGGGCACCAGGGAAAAAAGCAGATGCTGTGTTACTACCTTTTGTAACTTCCTACCTTTGTTTTATAAATCCCAATGCAGAAGGTGGCCAAAGGGTATGTACCTTACTCACAGAGTTCTTTGCAGTATAGTAATCTTATACAGGATAGGATTCAATCATGTGAAAGGGTCTTTTTTTACTGTGCTTTTAAATACTGGGTTTTCCTTCCACACCTCTTTTTGGAAGCAGTTTATTTGATTATGTAAAAATGGGTTATGCATGAAAGACACTTGATGCAGAGTCAAAGGATTTTAATTTTTGTTTTTTCAAGTACATGGTTGTTTTTTTATTGGGATGCAGCCCTTGGATTTATTACAGCTTCAGGTGATTGAACCTACTGTGAAACATCAGGAAAAATCGACAAGGCCACTGATCCATGTGTTCTGTGTATTTCAACTATGTAATTGTAAGCCTTCTAAAGAGTTTTTTGAATCCCTTAAATCAATAGTAAAATATATACATATCCAGGGAACTAATTCTTGGGCAAATAACCTGCTCTAGACAAATATTGTAAGGAACTACCCTGCTGTGTTCAGCAGTGCAGCAAAACTCAGATGAATAAAGATTGGCCCCTGAGATAAACCTTTAAATCTTTGGTCATAGAAAATTTGCATTGCTAAAGGATTATATTATGACTCAGTGGGCAATAACTGCTATTACAGCTGCTTGAGGAGATTTTCCTTACCCATTTATGCTTTCTTTCCCTGCTCTTTTCTCAGCAAACCTCTCACAATGCTGTTACAGTAGAACATGATGCTGCCTCTCCTGTAGTCTTCTTGATACTGAAGTATCCAAATGGGTGATTTTCTCACCACCCTTCTGCAGCCTCTCCTTCTTTTGCTGTTGGTGGTTTGCATTTTTATTACAGGTGTTGATCTATTTGATTAAGTTTTTGCAATATTTCCAAAGAGAGGCAAGGCAGGAGAGAAGTGAGAATTACGCCCAAAGGCTGCCTCACTTGAAGCAGTTGAAGATAAGCATCATGCTGTTTATGAACGTGTTCACATCATTACCTTGTTCACCATAAAAAATTCGTGTTCCATAGGCATGTCTGTTGCATCATTGCAGCTTAAGGGACAGGCTTCTGATTTGTTAAAAACTCACTCTTCAGAGAGGTGTCTTGGCATGGAGAGCAAAGAGCAGTACATAAGAACATGGTTTGCTTCTGTGCCATGCAGTGACTGACAGGATTGAGATTTGGGAAGTTTGTCAGTAATATTATTGTGCATTGACAGCGTATGCTGAACAGACAAAGGTTGCCTCCTACTTTGAGATAAACAGGACTTTTCTGAAAATCTTCCAACTCTTCCCCTTAATCAGCTAGAGGTGGTCCAGGTAAGGGTCTCCTCTTTCCCCCCCTGTAGAACTCAAGTCCTTGTCTCCCCTCCCTTGTGGGGCTGAGCTGGGACAACAGCCAGCAGCAGGCACACCCCCAGACACTGAGATCCTGGGGCCTCAGCAGAGCCAAAGCACAGCCAAGAGCCTGCTCTCCCACCCCTGCATATAAAAAGGTGCTTCCCAGTACAGACCTGCTTCTCCCAGTAGTATGTGTCTTCAGTGAGTTGTGTTAATAGTTATCATTGCCTGAGATAACCTTCCTTGTGATGTAATTTGACATACTGCTGTCAGAGGGGCTTAAACATAGTAATCTTTAAAAATGATTGGGAATTTGCCCTAGAGAAAAAACTGTTATGATTAATTTCTACAAATGATAAACCACTCCTCCTTCAAAATACTGCATGCTATGAAGTGTGATTTAATCCATTTGACTACAGAGCCTGATGCTTCTGACAACTGTGACTCAAATGTCATCACAGAAAGTGATATTTCAAGTGGCAGGGTGGGATTAGAAACCTGCTAAAGATTTGTCAAAGGAGAAGTAAGTACATAATTTTTAGATAAGTGATTTGTCTACTCTAAACCACTTCCTCTGAAAGACAGGCAGCTTTAAAAGAGAAACTTACACTGTTGCACTAGAAAGAGCAATTTAATTGGGGAGATACTACTTATGATGGTA
This sequence comes from Zonotrichia leucophrys gambelii, assembly GCF_028769735.1. Taxonomy (NCBI): domain Eukaryota; kingdom Metazoa; phylum Chordata; class Aves; order Passeriformes; family Passerellidae; genus Zonotrichia; species Zonotrichia leucophrys. The sequence continues at coordinate 23,718,011 of NC_088176.1, forward strand.
GGTAGAGAAAAAAACATAGGATACTGGGGACTCTGTTTTCTCTACAGAAAAAATAAAATTGCTTTTCACCCAGAAATTAAGTTAATCGTGGTTTCTATGAGGAAGGAGCCAGTCTCAGTATCTGGGACCTCGCAACCACCTAATATGTTCTTGTTGCTGTTTTATGTTTTTTTCAAAATACAACAAAACACCATCATAGCTTAGTAATTGTGTGAAAACTCTGTAAATGCAGTAAAACCTGAAACAAGTATGGAAATGTTCATTTGATCAAGAAGTCATGTAGCTTTAGAGCAATTATCAATTTCATTCACATCCACCAAGTCTGAACTCTTTGACAGTCTCCTAAAACTTGTGCTTTCTATACCTATTCTGCCAGTCTAGCTCTATAATTTACACCTCCTTAACAATCTGTCTACTCTGAAAGGCAATTAAAAAAATTGTATAAGGTTCTGTACTTTTCTTCCAAGTGACTGAATCTGAAATTTGACCAACTGCAGTGAAAACTACGTTTTGTGTAAGAGTTGGTTCCAGCAGCCCCGTGGGTCCACCTGCATCTGTAAGGACCCAGCTGAAGGTTTGCCCAGGCTGTACAGACTGGACACTAAACCAGCACTGAGTCCTGCACCACCTGTAGCAGCTGTGTTGTTGTGAAGTGTTCCTTCAGCCACACTTGAGCAGCTCTGAGATTGCACAAAGTGTGGACGGTTTGGTTTGCAGTTCTGCTTGGTCTGATGGCTGTGGAGAGAAAGCAATAACCCTGTCTGACAGGCTGACCTTGAGATCCTGCATCAGGAGTGGAAGTTAAGTGAGAGCACACATTACTCTTAGCTGTTTGCAGTGGATTCCCTGGAGGGAAAAAAAAAGAACATGAAATCTGACAATGCTTTTTTGTGGAATCATTTTTCAGAGAAGAGCTGCTCTTTGATATCTGTGATAGTTTGCTGCTCCGATCTGTCATGTTGCCAACTCTCTGCTAAGGTGTTTGGGAAGCACAGTTAAGTGACTGTAAGCATGGCAAGGGAAGCTGGGGCCATTTTTCCACTGAAAGGAATTTTGCTGGAGTGACAGTATTTTTTTTCAAGTGCTCTTGTTTCTATTGTTTGTATTTTGTTTGTTTCTCGCTGGAACCTGCCGGCTGCTTCACTGCGAGGGGGCCGGGTGCGCCTTTAAGAGGTGGAGGTGCCTTTGTGCAGGTTGTGCGGGGAAGGAAGTGGCTCTGCACCGCGGAGGGTGGCAGGAAAAGGCTGGTGCTCGGCTGGCCACAACTTAAACTGCCAGTTTTCCCTTTGACAGGCAGCAAAGAATTGTCACATTAGCTTCCTGGGGGTTGATTGTTTGTTGCCTTTTTTTTCCCTTCGGCGCTGTCAGTTGAAACGCTGACCACCGCAGGCACAGCTGGACGTGTTTAAAACTCTTCCATGGGCAGCCCCGAGCAGGCGGTGCCGTGGGAACGGGCGTTGTCTGGGGAGCGGTGTGCGGCCGGCCCAGCTGAAGACCTGAACTCGCAAACACAGCCCAAGGCACCTGCCCGGGCCGGGCTGTCCCGCAGGTGACAGCGGCTCCGGTGTCAGCCCCAGCCCGCCCGCCTGCCTCAGTTTCCCCTGGCGGCGGAGGGACGGCGCCGGGCGGGAGCGCTGGGGCGCCCTGGGGCCCGCAGCCGGCGCCGCCGCTCCAGCGACCTCCCCCGCCGGAGCCTCCTGCCCGGCCCGCCCGTACCTCGTGCCCAGCGCGGGGCGGCGGCCGGTCCGGAAGGAAACTCCGGCGGCGGGACCGCCCGCCCGGGCGCTGCTCCGCCGCCGAGGCTGCCCTGGACGCTAATTAGCATGACTAGTTTGATGGATTTAGTCAACAGCATTCAGCAAACAGGGTAGGGGGAAGCGAGGGTACGAGATTTCCCAAATCTCAAGACTTTTCAGCCCCAGTGCCCTTAATGGTTTGTTACGCGGGCTCGAGCAAGTGTTGCTTCCAATTAATTGATCGAGGGGATTTATTTTAGTATTTTGACTGGGTGCCAGAGACAGAGGCTTTGTCCTAGCGTTTTAAGCACCACCCCTCCTTGCAAGTTTGAAATGTGAGCTGCCTGGGTGGTTTTTTTTTTCCTCCTCTCTTTCTCTCTCTTCCTTCTGGCAAAGTGGCTGTGGCTGTGTGTGTGTGTGCGTGCGTGTGCGCGTGTGTGCACGAGAATGAGAGAAGGACATACCTCTCTGTGTAATGGGAAAGCGAGACATGGATCACTAGAGACAGAAAAGAGAACCATCAATATCAGTAACATGCAGCTGAGGTGAGATTTTTCTGAGTGTTTGATTTTCTTAAAGCCCTTTCGGAAGATTTACAGCAGCCTTCTGCCATGCTGTATGCCGAAGACGTACTCCTAAGCAATGTCATAGGGATGCTTACATGTCTACCGCCGTTTTAGGTCTGTTCGCGTACGTGTGAAGTTTTAAAGCTTAACCTGATTCTCTTTATTGTCTCTAGAGGGTTGTAGCTTGAGCACAAATAGCCTGTTGGCAAGTACGGCATGAGCCCATTAGCAAGACTCCATCTGTGATTGGTTTTGCCTGGAAACCGGGAGACAAGCAATGAATAATTGATGCGTGTTGTGCAGTAGCTGGACAGGCAAAGAGGAAAGAGAGAGAGGGAGAAACAGAGCAGGGTGCCCTCAGAGGGGGAGAGCGAACAAGCTTGAAAATAGCTACTGGCTGCCTTGTGCTGAGATGAAGGCAACCCCGGCTGTCTTTGTTCTGCACTGGCTGCTTTCTGCCTAGAAGTGTTTGCAGACATATGTGGCCTCTCTGCAGCAGCAGAGGAGGGGCGGCAGAGGAAGCCGGGCGGTGAATGGGATGTAACTCGGGGGTAAGTTGGTTCCGGGGGGGCGGCGGCCGTGCGTGCGGGAGCGGGGCCGTGTGCTGGAGCGTGTTGGCCCCGGGAGAGCCCGTGCCCGTGTGTGTCTGTGTGTCTGTCTGTGTGTGTGTGTGCGGGAGCGGGTGCATTGTGGGAGCGGCGGCGCGGGGCTGGCAGCGATGGCAGCGGGCTGTGCCCTGCCCCGCACCCTGCGGCTCGGCCCGCGCCCTGCTGCCTGCAGCTGCGCCCGCACCGCCCAAAGGCAGCGCCGGTTAGCGGCGGCCTTTCCCGCAACTTTGGCCTGCCTGGCACTGCCAGAACGTGACAAGCTGTTCTGCAAACAGCAGTGACAATACTGCTGCCACCATTTCATTTTTGCCGTCTTTATAAAGACCTTGCCGTGCAGAACTCACATCTGTGGCGAGTGCTTTCATAGAAGATCTCAAAGTAGTATGAGTATCAGTGACAGTCTCGGGCATTCCAGTTGACAAGTTTTTTGCCCCTTATGCTGACTAGTAGCAAGTGTCTTGTTTATTCGTTTCCTGTGCAAAAAACTGAAAAGGTTACTTAATTAGCATATTGTTTAAGGAGTTATCATAAAGTTTCAAACTAGTGATGCCAGACTGGAATTTGGGACATTAGTTTTATTGTTCAGTTTAGTTAGTCGGCTTAATGCAAATAGTGTTTTAGAACTTAATAAAATAGCATATATCAATGTATGCCAAAAACAAAATGCAAAGGATCTATACAGCTTCAGTGTTTGCAATTCAGATGTTGACAGCACGGTCTGTTGGGGGAAGAGAGGTTGCTATTGTAGATAGCAGCTCTTTGAATGGGTAAAATCGCTGTGTAAGGTAAAATAGACTTTGCATAAAGTAGCATCAGTGATTCTGGAGCCACTAAAGCCACTGTCAAAACAAGTTGTGACTTCAGTCATACAAACTGCTTGTCCTGAGTTCAGGTGAGCCCATTTTAAGACCCAGTTAAAAATCCCTTACTATCTGTCATCTTTTGATGAAATAAATGCTCTCTGTAGACATCTCATGGGGTGAACTGGTTAAATTGAACCCACATTTATGACAATTTACCTTGACTCATAATACTATAAAAGACAGTGTTCACTCTGCAAATATGTAGATTTTAGAATTTAAAGGTACTGTGGAGACAGTTTCTTTCAAGAAGCCATGTCTCAGGTTAAGCTAACCAGGTCATTAGGCTGGGGTGACCTAGGAAAAGCAATTAGCGTGACTGAAGCATTACTTGGAAATGGAAGTACATAAAACTAAGATCCAGCTAAAATTGCTCTATGTTGCCTACTATTTCCTGTGGTTTTTGTTCAAGTTAGAAGTTTATTACAGATATATTGGTAATAAAGTAATCATCAGCATCTAATCATGCATAAAAGTGGAAGTGCCTCTAAGTTGAGCAGAAGCATTTCTCTCCATGCTGTCACCAATCTACTTAGCAGAATTTTGTTCCTCTTTTTGCTTAGCATTTAAACTGATATGGCAGCTAAAGTGCAATAGAACATGGGAAAAAAAAATTGGGTTTATGTGAATTTATTTCAGTCAAACTCAGTCAGTAATGCTCCAGTTTAAGTGAACAGAAGAGTGTTACCAAAGGCTTGGTATCAAGTTTATGGTCAAAGTTTGATTTAAACAACTACTTAACATTTTTAAGTTAACATCACCCTTACCCCATTCTGGAGGAGCCATCAGAAAATCCCTGGGGAAATACGTCTGCAAGTGCAGTGAAATTTCACTAGTAAAGAATTCATCTGAATGAGTGAGGTACAGTTTCATGTTAGCAATTGAAAATACTGATCGTAAGTGAGATTTGAAATGTAGTCATAAGCCTTTAATCTTGTGTAGATCAGAGTAGAATGGGTACAAATGTCACAGCTGTGCGTGTCAGTGTCTCTGTGATCCTGGCTGACATGTTGCTGTGTTCATATTTCAGTGAAACACAGGCACTCTCTTGGTGTTACTTGTGCTGAAAGCAGCATTTAGTGCTGGGACCCTTATGCAGGATGAATGCTCCAGGAACATCCAGGAAAGCTTGTGCACATGAAGTGAACAGGGGACAGCTTTTGATTACAAAGCAAAGAAGCAGAGCATGCAAACCAACAATGAGAGGAAAACAGAGGGCACTTAGGCTCAGTGAATAAACAATTTGTTGTTGTAGTAACAGGTGCTGTATTAATTACAGTGAGATAGTTTAGAGAGAATAGTCTGGCAAAACAGGCTTGCTGTTGCCATAAGAGTTAGTGCAGCAATTAGTTCAAGAGAGTCTCTGAATCCAATGCCCCAAGCCCCTGCAATTACAAGATGTGTAACTAAGACAAGAGAATAGTGTTTTTCTATGTCACGAGGTAAGCTGAGGACACAGAAGTTCCCACGTTATCCTCAGTTGTCACTGGAACTGTGACAATGCAAGGCTGCTTTCTCATGACTGTTACATCAGCAAAAGGGATATTGCTGATCAACAGTGACCAAAAATCATTAGAGTGAAGCCATCAGGAAACTGTCACTCTATGGGATGGCACAACCATAACTTTTTTTTTCTCATATTCATAACAAAAGAATACACTGTAGATTATATTTAAAAATATCAAAAGAGCTAACCAGGGAAGGAGCTAACCAGCAGAAAATAAGTAACCCCAACACTTCATCTTGTGATACATTGTTAAAATTATGTTTCAGAGATCTCAGTGAAGGTGCTCTCTGGTTTGGTTCCTCTCAGTTGGAGAACAGAGAGGGCCACAGGAAATACCTTCCTCTGAGGCTGCTCTGCCTAGGGGAACTTGTGTTTTCTCTAGGGTGGAACAGCAGAAGAAGCTGTGCCTAACAGACTGCCCTGAAACTGCTTGCAAGCAGCTGGACAGCAAGGTTTTTGCTCAAGGAAAAAAAAAAAGGTGGGGAAAAGTTGCTTCCTCCCAGCGCTGCTCAGCTACCGCTGCATTGCTGTTCAGTGCAAGTGGAGCTGGGTGATCTAATTGAAGTCTCAGAAGCCTTGCTGGGCATGTGGAGAGCTGTGCAGGCTGAGCAGATGGTTCACTACTTCTGGTACCCTGCAAGACACAGCAGAGACATATCCAGAGGGCTTAAAAAAAATCACGTAACAAATGACCCCACTGTGTGTCCCCTGAATTTCTTACAGTTTGTTTTCCTTGTACTGCCTTTCCAGAGGTAACCAGAAAGTTCTGTGAAATAAACCAGTAGACATGACATCTGTTTCACTGTACTGGCTGTTTCTTTGAAGTAAGCAAAACTAAAAATAAATTAATTAAAAATAACTAGAAGTTAACACACTTAAAAGACTATATTAAGTTAATACCATTTGGCTCATCTAACAGCAGGATAGGAACCAAAATTCCACAGGGTATACCTTCTTCTAAAATGCTGAAGGAAAACAATGTTTTGGTATATAAAACGGTTGCTTTGGAAGTAACTAAAAACAATTTCAAGTTACTGAGCAAAGCCTTTTAAACCAGCATGTAAAATGTTGAGCTAGCCTTCAAATGAAATGGCTGCTTCACTAATTGTGAGATGTGCAGCAAAGCAGTAATAGCTTTCAAGGCATGGGGAAGAGTGTGTATCCATTCATCATCGGGGAGAAAGCAGCCAGCCAGTCTGGCTTTCACTGACAATCCGGGAAAGAAACAAGAGAAACCCAGAAAGATTTTTTTTATTTCTATTTTTAATTGGAAGTTACTTGAGGAGTTTTCTCCTTAAAATCAAGAAAAAGTATAGTTATAAAGAAAAATTGGTGGCATTGGGACAGTAATTACTTCAGTAGTGTGGAAGGCTGCCACTCAGCCCACCTCTAATAAATACTATACATTTCTTCAGTTCTTGACCTGGATCATTCTTCATATTCTCTGGAAAGTTTGCATGTTACTAATCCTGAGTCTTAGGTTGTTTGGGATCATTCTATTGACAGTAATCCAGTGCAACCAATGACAGTTTTACCTATTTCATAAAGAAAAAAAAAAGTTAATTTTGTTCTCAGTTGTCTTTATTGGTACCAATAAAATGTTCTGACAGCCAGCTAAGCTTCTGATTCTTGTTGTTTATTGTGACTAAAGTACAGCTCTCAACATTTTGATGGGTAATCCTTAATGTTTGTTTATAAACTTCTAATCCTCAAACTGAATTTTGTCGTTAGTAGTTTGTGGTTTTTATGCCTGCTCAGTGTCCCTTGCATCTATTAAATTAAGTTTCAGACAGTAGGCAAGCTGGACTCTCTGTTGAGATCCTGGAAGCAGACAAAATCTCACAAAGACAAAATCTTGAATATAAGCTTGTTAGAATGCTGTTCGGATATAGTGTTACAGTACCTGGAGAGGTTCATTCTTTCACAATCTTATCATTAAAACTATCTGTACTGGATTTTCAAAATCATTCTGACCTAACTTAGTTACAAATAAAGTGAGTAGAGCTTCAGTAGAAGCAGAACTAGGGCAGATGGGAAGGACTGGGATTCTTACAAAAAGCACTCCTTTACTTATTCTTGACTACCTTTTTGTGGTCAGCCTTAGAAGGTAACAGGGAGAACTAAGAGGAATTTGTCACCGGACTCACTTCAGTTCTCAGTTAGCTGTGCTAACCAGTTTTACTGACCTGCTGTTTGCTTTTGTGATTTAGTATATTTAACATTTACTAACAACCTTATTTCTGCATTAATATGTAGTAGGAAAGGAAAAAAAATACTGGGGAGGGGTTGTTGTGCCACTTAGTGCCACTTACTTATCCGTATAGCAGGCCAGACTTGAAAGAAGGGTGTTAACAGTACTTTTACTGTCTTATCTACTGACACTATCCAACTGTTTTAGAAAGTTAAGGTTTTCAAGCATCAGCCTAGCAGCATGGCTTTCAGAGGAGCCTGTCATGATTTACTTATTCATACAGATTGCAGTGGCTTATGTAGTCTTGATCCTGCTTGATCTGCCAGCAGTATTTGCTTCTATTGATCACAGGCTGTTATTTGACTGCCTTGAGCAGCTTGTAGGTCTCTCTGGTTCTGTTAGCGGGGTCTGCTACGGGTACTTCTCAGCCTTCTCATTTTGCTGCTGTCAGTGGTTTTAACTCCAGATTTCCTGCTCAGACAGATAGTCTGCAGAATTGTGTCACACTGCTTGTGTTTTTCAGGAAGTTTGGGAGCACCTTAATGAGCTATGGTGCTGAACTGGGGTTCTGTCCTGATTTGGCTGTTAGCTCAGGTTTGTAATGTGTGTTTGGCAATGTGCCTGGCTGTCATGTGAGGTTGTAAGTGTGTAAAAACTCCTCCTATGCTAGGTGTAATAAAATACCACATTTTGGGAAATAACCAGCAGTTCTTCATGTTCCTATAACCTTTGCATTCCTTCTGTTTTTCCAGCAACAGGGCAATTGAGAGGTTAGTCTGGAAGAAACTTAGAAACCAGTTGTCTTGCACATAGACGAGTACTATTAAATTGTCCTGTTTCAGCCCACTTTACAAATGGTTATATGTGCTTTCTGTCTATTCCTTGGGGTGGAAATACTGTAATTCCTTAATGGCCTTATTTACCTGGAAGGTCCTTGAAGTCATTTGTGTCTGTCAAGATGTTCACTTCATTAGAGCAAAGTTGCAGTAGAATCAGGTTAGAAACAAATGTTCATGTGAGTTTATATATGGTCTTAGTCCATTAGTAATAGAAGATTTAATTTTTTTTTTTTTACTTAATGACTTTACAACTTGTAAATGTGCTTTTAAGGTCTTTGCAAAATGGAAGTGTAGGTAGTCCTTGTGTATTTTGTGTTTCTGGCTTTAGTACAAGACTGACCTTCTTTAGAACATGCAGTTAAGTGTCTGTCTGTTACTGTTTATGACACCTTGTATCATTTTGCTAGAAACACAGCCCCACAGATGGTATTTGAGCAGACAGAACAGTTATTTGCAGGCTGACTTTTTGAAGAAGTACTTGAGATGGAAAATTATGAAGACCAAGTAATTTTTACTTGCAAGCAACACATTTATAATATGTGATGACCCACTCTTTTTATCATGTTTCTGTCTGTGTAGACACATCTAGTAAAACTAGGATGTTGGCTTGCCTGACATGCAGCAACCTTCCTCTTTGTCTCTACATCTGCAAAAAATATCAGGGAGATGAATTCTCTCACAGAGAGAGTTTGGGGTTTGGAGAGTTGATCATTAGTGTGCAATACCCCATAATCTTGAATTTTGGATTTTGTGTTAAGCAGAACAGAGGATACAGTTTATAATATTTGCTAAGTTAAGTGTAGGTTAGAGGAGATCAAAAAATGGAAGTTTTAAAGTCCCATCTTAAGTGCTGACTTTAAATGACTCACTTGAAGCACTCATGAATCATGTTGCAAAGGCAAAAATGTCCTTCTTGTTAAATGACTGTAATCTAAAATGTTATAGCGAGCTAAATGATTTATTGATGTCTATTTCTGAGGCGTTTACCTGCACCTGTAGCCAGCCCATTCCATTTATTTTGGCTTGCTGACAAATTAGCAGGCTATTTGTATGTCAGATCTGGTCAGTAGTCAGCTCCCACCCCCTTACATTTTGAACTGCTTCTAATTTAATTGTTTGTGGTATTGGCAATTTATTATCCAGATAGATGTCATTCAGGAGAGCTCTTTTGCATAGAGAAGAGAAAAAGCAGAAGATCTGTTTGTGTATATTATCATAATGCCTTGTAGAAAGCCAGTATGCAGAAGAGAGCAGTTTCCAAGCCTCTTCCATGCACACAGGCAATGATCTATGCATTGCCCTTCTTTCCGCTAGTTTGGAATGTCAAATATTAGGTTTCATATTTAGTGGCTGAAATAAGATTAAGTCTGTGATTATGGCCATTGTTGCTGTAGCTAGACACCCCTCAAGAGTGAGCAATCCAAATTACATATTGGAGCTTTAACTGCATGTGTAAGTTGCATAAATACTCTCAGGGGGAGTTGAAGCAAGCGTTGCCACCTGCAGTGGTTACGTTGCAGTGCTTGAGTAAGTTTTGTGGGATATTGAAGGCAAAATTACTGTTTCTTGCTAAATTGTTTTAACTGCTGGCTTAGATCTTCATGGCAGCAAGAATCTGAGCGCTGCTTTTCCAAGTCAGAGTGCTCCAGTGTTGCACAGAGGCGATTGCAGGTTGCCTGACCTGGGCTGCCAGGATGCCTCCAGCTCTGCTGCTCCTCTGTGGCTTGGCCGCTTCTCCAGCTGCAGCTGCTCACTGGGTTTGCCAGATGAAGAGGACAAATCTATTGTGTGGATATGTTTTCTTCAGCTTAATTAATCTGATCTTGCACTCTGAGTTTTAAGTAAGATAGAAAATTTGGGCTTTGATACAGCCAAAAACACTTTGATGTCACAGCAGCATGGTCTGTGCTGGCCATCCTGGCCAGCTCATTCTGCTGGGCTTCCCTGGGACTGCAGGTGGGGGCAGGACTCAGCCATTGTTTTCTCCTCTCAAACAGCTCCACAGTTAACATTGCTGGCACTGTGCAGCTTGAAATGCTTTATGGTCTTACAGCCTACTTAACCTTTGATGTTTTCTGTCAGCATCTATTATGACCTGGTGGCCTATGGTTAGTAAAATGTGCCCTTGCAGGCTGCCAGATACTGTAATGGAATTAAGCCTTTAAAATTATCAGACCTGTCAAAGGGGCTTATAATCCTGTGAGAGCTTTAAGTGGTTTCTTACCTTTGCTTCAACACACATTTGACCTGGTTGAAGTGGCTTTACTTGCTTGTTTTGTTTTTACTTCCTGTTAATATTTTTTAAACTGGGGGAGGGCAAGGGGAGAAAAAAAAATTCATTTCCTTGGCATCTTTATGAGGAGTTTCTTCAGTTCTGTCCCAGATAACCTTTTTTTTTTTTTTTTTTTTTTCCTCTTATTAAAGTCTGGAGATATTTCTGTGGGAACTTGTTCCTTTGAGTAAGGGCATAAGGATGCTTCATTATGTGCCTTAGCCAATGTTCACTGAGGGCTGGCACAAGGCAGGAGGGAATGTCAGGCTTGCTTTGAGGGAGGTTGGACTCAACCAAGTGCTCACAGAAGGTGCTGAACCGACACCTCTGGAAATGAGTGTCCTCTGCAGAGTGACTGTAGGAAGGGCAGTAACACTGCAGTTACTCAGTTACCACCTTTGTGCTTTAATCTGAGCAGAGGAGAGTACGAGAATTTGAGATGGTTTACCTTTTGCTAGTTCGTTTTCAGTTACCTGTGAAATGCTGAAAGTAATTTTGTAGCATTTTAGTGGTGTCCCTGTGATCATTAGCACCACAAGTTAATTAGCAGAGAGATACTGCACGTATCATATCCAACAGAAATTGAAATATACCATAGAGAGGCAGTTTGACAGTATCACCTGCAGCCTGTGGCCAAGTCTGGCAGGCCACCTATTCTGAGCCTGATCCTCACTTCGTAGTAGTTTCCTTTCTTTGTGAAGTGGTTGTATGTGAGCCATTTAGTTAAGTTACTGAGCATTTTAAACACTGTTTTGTTTTTGAGGAGTGATACAACTTTGGCTTCTGAAGTAGTTCCATGCAGACTCAGTTTCTTACCACCAGCAGGGTGGGATGCAAGGTGAGGAAAGAGAATAAAGCTAATAAAATGCTATTCCAAAATAAAGCAAATAAAATGCTGTCTTATTTGTGACTTATCAGATAAGTGATAGAGGGAAACACTGAGCAGCCATTTCTTTTGCAAGGAAAAGCCCTTATATTACAGCAGTTTTGGAGTTTATTTTTACATTTTTACTCTTCCCATATAGCATAATCAAGCAAGGTAAAAAAATGTGGCTACATGCAGGCGTTAGCCCCATAAATAAAACTAATTTTAAAAAATACATTAGGTTTTCAGCGGTGACTTTAATTGGGATAGATGCTGGAATAAATTGGCCTCCTGGGTAAGGAGGACAAATACCCATCCCCCAAAAAGTAACTCCTGTTACAGTTTTTAGAGCAATTGCATCAATACTAAATCCTGAGTTGAAATGCTCTGAAATTGTGACCTTCCTACAGGTGTATTTCTCTTTTTTCTTTGGTTTTGGTATACAAATCTCAAGAATCTCCCAGGACACCCACTACTAAGCAGAAGAAATGGAGATGTAGGAATGAAAGCTGTCATCAGGCAGCCCTGGTGAGTGTCTTGAGATGGGCTGTCTCTTCTGATCCGGGAGCTTGAGTATATTGATGGCTAATATTTTTACTTCATGATAGTCTGGTGAATGATCTCATCAGTTGTTGCTAGCAGATGCAAAAAAAGATGCGCCTGTGGTAGCAAGACAGGAATTTTTTCTGTGCTTCTCTTGGGACATGAGTATCAGGCATGAATGACTTTTCTTTCTGAATGTAATTGTCCACAGCATTTTGGAAATTGTTTCTTAGTGGAGGGAGGGGAGAAGGACCTGTCTCAGACAGCAAATGCCTCTTCATGAAAATTTGGGATTCTTTCTGCCTCCTGGGAAATTGATGTTTTAAGGGTTGTCTAATTGTTCTAAGAGCAAGTACCTGAACTGTTGCTATTTCTGCTGTCATGGCAAAGGTGTGATAATGGTGTGAAAAAAAAAAAAATGAGGAGCAATGAATGTCTTCTTTCAGTACTTACTGTGGTTTATTTAGCTGGATTGCAAAGACATCATGCCTATTTTAAAATAAATTTTTAGTAAACAACTAGGAAAACAGTTTGTGCAGTCAGACAAGCAGCTTTCCACAGTGGCCAGATTCACCAGTCCTGGTTGTCTGCTGTGTTCTTCTCAGTGTCAAGTGAAGTAAAGCTGATGCACTGAAAAATGGGAGCTCTGACAATGTTTAGGTTACTTAATCCTCCGTGTTGGTTCCCAGTTGCAATGGTTTCTGTTACTGGTTGCTTCACTTTGGGGATCCTACTTCTCAATTGGATGTCTCCTGTAGTCAGAGCACATGAGCCTGTGAGCATACAGACTTTGGCCAAGTCATCCACAATAATGGGTGACAGACACTTCACTTGAAATAGGCATCTGTCTTTCCAGCCATTTCATCAGTTTCAAGGATGTACAAATTGCACAAAGCATCAGGGAGACTGAAATGAGGGAATTTATTTGAATGAAGTAGAGGCTGATAAAACAACACTGTATGAGAATTCAACATTTCTTGTTTCAGTGGAGTCCTAAGTAGTAGCCTGAGTATTCCCAGTGCAGCTCAGTTCTGCCTTCTTTCTGCTCTGTGTTTACATAATGGCACTTTCCCCTAACATTTAGCTCCTGTGCCTGTGTTTGTGCAGTACTTTGACTGTCAAAATGTCTGTCTGACTGCAGTATGGAAGCTAATGTCTTAGTGTGAAAGTAATATTTATTATTCATTGTCTCTGCACTGAAATGTCTCTGTATTTGTTGATCTTCACAAAGCATGTCAAACAGCTGATAATTTTTCAAAAATTTAACCCTGAGTAGTGCTTGTTACCTTTAAAGTGAAGGGTGATTGTGGCTCTCAATTTTCTATCAATGGAACCACTGTGAACAACCCTTCTAATTAATGCTATTTCAAGCTATTGTACAGTTTCACTCATAGTATTTGGCAATTTTTTTAAGTCTTCTTCAGAGGGCTTTAGATTGTTAACAGACTGAGGCATTTTAAAGAAATGTTACCAGTTGTCACCATCTAAAACTGGAGTCTACAGCTGAGTTTTCCCATATGTATTTTCATTGTTTTTGTAATCTGTTTTGAGATCAATTTTGGGTGAATCAAAGCATCCAAGGGGGAAAAAAATATCTAAGTGTCTCCAGAAGCTTCTCTTGCAGATTTCATTGATGATCAAGATATTTGTGGTCTGTCCTTAACTCTCCTTTTTCTTCATAATTACAGTAGAGATTGAAGATTGTGTTTCATACTGCATGAGTACTAACATCTACACACAAGTAGTGACTCAAGCAGTGAAATAATCCATAATCAGATTTCCTCCAGTAACGGAAATTTCTCTCTCAAAAGCAGGAAGATAACTCCATCTGTGTAGGAAATAGAATAGACCTGTGTTCTGATTTAACACACCTCCAAATAAGTAGAGAAAAGAGGGAAAATGCAGGGGAAGAGAAGGCTACCATGTCAACAATTCTCTGATAGTCACAGAATTACTAAAGTCATAAGTTCAAGTTAAACTTTGCTAGAAATTAGCTGTCAGACTGGTAACTTCTGCCTACCTTACCCTACTCCTTCATGTTTTTCTACAGAACTGCATATGCTTCCCTTTTTATAGACTGAGCTCTGAGAACTTATCTGCTCTCCACTGAATTTCCATTTTACATGATGTGAAAGACATGTACCTTTTGGGAGATAGTTTATTACCTGATTTCAGTGATTTCTCTGAAACCTGGAAGAAAGACATTAGGTACAAATGATAAGGAGTTTGTGGAGTGAGGATGAAATCACCTGGAGCAAGATCTGCACATAAAACTTGTGTGTGCATGAAAATGCCATTAAGGACTGTGATTATTTACAACATTCAATACAGGCAAAAATGCTAGAATAGGTATCATTCTACAATAAAAAAGCTGTTTTGCTGATGCTGCTTGTTTCACTCAAGGAATCAGTATTAGCTATAAACTACCCAGATCACTTTTCTTTGCTGATACAACCCATATTTACAACAGGCACACCTATTAAACTTTTTGAGGGGTGTTGTGCTGGTAGAATATCTATTGAAATGGTCCCAAGGAATGGAAGGGACAAGACTCATGCTTCTGGAAGTAACTATCTCTTACTGCCTGTTTGGATTTTCTGAGGTTTTCACTGGGGTGCTATTTTCTGGCCCGTGCTCTGTTGCTATCTGATACTGTGCATACAGACTGGAATTGTGTGTTTTGTTGGTCAGTGTAGTTGCCACGAAAATGCTAATTTACAAGGTTTGTTAAGGTGTGTGTTCTAACAAATGTATTTCCAAAGAATCTCTCCTGGATGCACATCAGTATATCTCTCTGAAATAGTCCCCTTGCCCACAGCATCATTTTCTTTGTCATGGATCATCTGTGAATAATGGCAAACCTGCCTCAGAGCCTACAAATTCTGTAGGGACAAAGAAAGGCTGGCTGGTAAAAAGACTGGCAATCATTTGAACTACACCAAAATGTTATTCACTCACTCAGGAGATCTTCTCAGCATTATGGAGATATGTAAATATGGCTTTACTCCTTGAGAGGGGTTTTTAGGATCAGTCTGGTGCAGCTCTGTATGTAATTCATAGGTTTCAGTCCAGGAGGACTTAATCCCATCCTAAGTTTTGTCTTGAGTTTCAGGTTCAAAGGACTATCAAAGAAAGTATGAACTCAATTTAAATGGGTTTGTCATTATTGATAGCAACATCTTCCATATTCACTGAATTTGCAGTTGCCCAAAACTGTTGCCCAAAATGCATCCCAACCCCTCTTGCTCTTTCAGCAACCTCAGCTATGTTGCCTTTGATAATTTCCTCAAGAAGCAGTTTAGCCTGGTTTCAGTATAAAAATATTCAATTCTAGCTCTGAGTGAAAAGTGTTTTTCATGTATTCCCAAGGCTGTTTGGTTGGGTGTTTTTTTGTCCTTCTGTGCAGTGACCTACCCTTTGGGAAAAAATTGAGACTTGCCAGAGCAGGGCATTTTTGCAACTTGAGCAACTCCTGTCTAAGCCACATCTGTAAGCTTTTTGTAAATGAATTAAAATGATTGTGTGGTCCAAAAAACTGATGTGGTCCTTTTTTCCAGCCAAATGGTCTTTAACTGTGTTTGAAAGATCTGTTCAAAGATAGTATTGCTGCTGGTCTTCTTTATGTCGATTTGCTTCTGTAGAGATGTGTTTGTATTTTGGTTTCAAAGTCTTTTAGGTTTTGACAAATAGATCAAGATTTGGATCTCCCCATATTCTAGCACTTTAGGTGTGATAATTATTTCTTTCTAGCATTTGACAATCACTTGTGTGGAATTTCATGTTTAGCCTCTCTAAAAATCTTGTTAATCTAGGAGGAGTTGACTGTTGATGTTACAGTTCAGTGAAACCAAGGTGTTACCCGAAGTGGGGCTGAAATTGGTTCCTGTGTGGAGCCTGTTTGCAGAGCAGTGTCCTTTCCCTACCTGAGGAAGCCTGTGCTGAACTCAGGAATGTAACCTGTCAGTTCTCACCTGTTCTGTGCACTGTGTGCATGCAGGGAGGAGGCCACGGTGCAGATTACTTTGATTGTATGCTGTAGGTAGTTTTTCCATTTGAAAATGAATCGTGTTTTCATCTGCATGCTCCTTTATTGAACTAACAATTTAGAGTAAAAACAATTCAGTAATTTGATTTGGTTTCAGTAATTGTATAATTCAGCTCTTAATCTCAAACTGAATTCTTTAATTTCTATTAATGACTATTAAAAATTTCTGTTTTCATTGGAACGGAGAAAGTGGGAGAATTTAACTTCAGGCAAAACTTGACAGCTGTAGTATTACAAAAAGCTCAGCTTGAGTGAAATGCACTCAGGACTGGGACATGCTGTTGCAAGCAGCCAGCATGGTGATCCTGATCCCTGCACACTCCTTCACTGACATGACTCTCCCTGCAGTCCTTCCCCCAGAGATAGTGTGTTTTCTCTCTGCAGAAAGGTTGTGTCTGTCAGCAACAAAGATATTGTGTGTGCTCCTTTAGGGCTGCATAACTAAAGCTGCTGCTAGTAATCCAGTTCCAGAATAAAGGCAGCTGAGTAAAGAGTCATAACATCCAAAACCTAAGCAGGATAGCTGAAGTCCATGAGCACAGGAATAACAAATGCTAATATACCAAAAGTGACAGGCAACATACCTGAATCTGATGTTAGTCAGGCTGAGGAAGGACTCCTTAAGTTAAAGAAGATACGAGGAACAAGTGAGGGGAAAATCAAGTGTCTAGTAGCAGTAGTGAAGTTCAGATGTGCTTTTTTGCTTTAGATGCTTATACTTGCCAAGAGTGTTTGTGACTTACTTTGAAAAGTTCAGCTAACAAAACCTATGAAGAGTTGATGTACAAGGAGATAGCAGCATTTTGTCTCAATTTTGAGAGCAGGTTTTCAAGGTTTCTCTGCTGCTCAGGGAAGGGAGTGGCCAATGTTCTGCTCTCTGCATGTGCAAAGGCAGATGGGCGAATGTACCTGCCTGCCTTTCCTGGGTGACAGCTGCACCCATTAGTCTGCATTTGCTATCTCTGTCTCTGCTGCCATATGTTCCTTTTCTTTAAATAAACAGGTATATAATAGTTAGGACAGATGTGAGTAGCAAAAGGGCATAAGAGAAGAATGATTTGAAACAAGACTGAAATGATTGATCTTGACACCAGTAGTCTTAACCAGTTTATGGTAGAACTGGATTAGTACGTGCCTTACAGTTGCTTTCACTGTTCCTGTCAATGGAAGGATATCTGTAATCAACTTACAATTTTAGTTTGTAAAATTGTCTATCTGTCTTCTTATGACTCATTAGTATTTGTAATGTCATCCTTTTTGAGCTTAGCAACTTGCCTGTTGCTTACTAATATGCTTGAGGAATGTTGCAGATTGGTTTTGTAGACAGTCTAGTCAGTGTCGACAGCAGAGAGGCTCATGCAACTGTTTTTGTTTTGTTTAATTTAATTTCGTCAGTACAGACTCATTGAGGTAAATACTTTTTTGAAATGCCTTAGAAAACAATAGTATTAAAAGCACCAAATATAAACATGAAGGAATTAGCATTAAATTACAGAGAAATGGCAGCTGCAAATGTAATAATGTAGACAGTTTATAGCAAGATATATTGTTGAGTTGCACATACTTCATTCAAAAAGATACTAGGAGTGTGTCAGCGTATGCAGTGGAGAGATGTAGTTTCCTCTGTCAGGGAGGAGTTTTTTGTTTTCAGTTTTATCCTGAATAGTGAAGTCTAGAAGGTTATTGTTTTATTAGAGAAGAGCATCTTTGAAAACAATGCCTACTATTATGTCTGATCATCTTCTTTTCCTTGTCAGCAATCTACCACATCTAGTTCTGAACAAACACAGCTCTTAAACATGAATGGGATTCTCATTATTTGCTACCTGCACCTGATTTCTTTCTTCCCCAACCTCTGGTTAATGAACATTAGTTCACAGTAGTTTCCTATTCTCATCATGTGTTTTACAACAGGCAGTCTAAAGATTGAAGAGGATAAATGAGGAACCTTAAAAAAGCCTCTTTAGAGTTGCTTATCAGAGTTTGATTCCCTGATTGATAGCATAAGCTAAGGATTTATGAATCAAATGCAGTTCTGAACTGCATTCTCTAATACTGTTTTTAATCTGATTTGTTGCTGCTGCTTGTGTATTTACACTTTTTCTTAAGGTATCAGGAGGAAATAGTGTATCATAAATAAGACATAAGAACGCAATTTAGCCTAAGCAAATGTTAGCAACCTTACCATTTGTTGCTAGGAAGACAGAAAATAATTCTACTGGGCCAGTTCAACATGGTTTTGAAAGAGCAACCCTGTGTGAGTTTATATAGGGAGGATATAGAGAAATGCCAGGTGAGCAGAGAAGACTCTATAGCAAATTTACTGCAGGATTCTGTCCTTTATGAGTCACTTGGTTTTCCAGGGTAAAGGACTGGAATAAGCTCTGCACTGCTGTCTCCTCCTTGATGAGCTGCTGTGGTTGAGTGGCTCTCTGGAATTCTAATGCCCACCATGGGAAGTGTGTGCATGTGGGACTGGGGTGTGGAGTGAGGCTGACAGCCTGACACAGGTCTGTACCTTCCACTCTCCCCAGCAACCAAAGGCTTGTTGTTTTGTGATGGAGAAGGCAAGATCAACATCCATGGTCCTAGAAAAGTAAACAGAATTTTTAACAGATAAAATCCCATCCTTGCAGCAATTGATGTCGGTTTTGCCATTCTTCTGGGCACACTGAAGATTTCACCAGGGGAGTTCATTTTCTTGTACTTGTTTCTCCCATTGCCTATAATATAGAAACTTGAATACATTCTCTGCAATTCGTGTGCATTTTAGACATGATAGCTACCAATTCCTGATATGCATTCTATAATTCAGCCTTTAGGTTTCAAATGTTGCCTTAGATGCAAATGTAAGATAAGCATATTACCAATGTGACCTGCACATACTTCTCTTTTGGCCATATGATCTCTATGCATCATCGTGTTTCCTTCTTTGCATTCTATTAATTTTTTATGAGCTTCATTAGAACTGTAAAGCACAAGCTGTTTTCATGTAGAGGGTTTTTATGGTGACTAAACATTGGAGAAAAGAAAACAAATAATTGTCCCACTATACATATTGCCTAGAATGAACAGATTGATTTAAAATGCACTGCTCCAGCGCTTTATATAGGCATCAGTATGATTCAGTTCTTATTTTCTGGCCTTCAGTTTGCTAATCCTGATTTTTCAGTTTGTCACTTTTTTTTTTAGCTAAGTCTGTTTCATTTTTAGCTAATACATGAAGTTTATGTTTGTTGCTTTCATTGGAGAGGTAAACATTGAATGGAATCATTAGGTAAGAATAATTGCTAGGTCTTTTTTGAAGTTAGTAACCTACATTTCAAAAAATTACTTTTTTCTTGCACTTTTGATTATGGATGTCACATGTGACAAATGTGTGAAACTTGTTATAAAGAGCTAATGTTAAATGTCCATTTATGTCATTTATATCATTTATATTTTCCAATGTCAGTGACCATGTGTGCATATAAATGCTTAATTTTACTTTGAGCTTCAATCTGTTCTTGGCTTCATAAATATTTGTAATAGGTATTTCAATGCACTTGACTGTGTGAAGGAAAAAACTAGCAGTAGTAAAAAATCATGTCGTCTTTTCTGAATACCAGTAACATAATTTTGAAACCTTTCTATCAAGTGTAACTTCTCCATGATTCTCGGTGTTTAGCAATAATGCAGTTATTTGTTGTTTACTCACTCAGGTGTCTTTGTGTTTCTTCAGTTGTGTTTGCTGATCTCTGAATCTTATAATTGCTTGCTTAGCTTTTTAAGACAGAGAAACAAAAACCATTTCATTGAACGATGAGCCTTTGACTTTAGTAGCAGTAATTAAAGTACTATTGTTGTTTACGTCTTATGTCCCATGTTTCTATTCATTATCATAAATTGATGATTTTGAGTAATTTTTACAGTGCTGTGCCTTATCCTGAAAGGTTGTACATATTTAAAATCCACTCATATTTTAACCTTGTACAAATGGTCAATATTCATCAAAACAAAATGTAGTGTGTCATCCACTTCTCCATTCCCTTTTTTTTTTCCCATATTGTCTTTTTTTAACCCAGAAATATGCCATCTGCAACTCTTTCATGTTACTATTAAATTCTTTCCAGAGACTGGATGAATGCATTAAACATCTTTCATTTTCTGTGTGATTTTGGTCCCCCATGGCCTGTTCATTGTTTCTGTATTCAGGACTGGTTCTGGTTGTGTTCCTGTTAAGCAGCTCCAAGGGGGGACTGTGCAGTTTGCTGCAGATCCCATGAACAACAAGCTTCTGGAGAGCATGTTGCTGGGGATTTGTCCAAAAGGGCAGCTGAGCTCCATGAATAAGCTTTACTTCAGGCCTGGCTTCACTGTCACCTCCCAAGGTCTGTGCTGCTTTGCCTCTGCTATGGTCAGTTCAGTGTTCTCAGTGAGCTCATCTGAAACCCTTTGAACTGGGGCTCTGCACACCTCAGGTGTTTCACTGTTGAAGAAAGCAATGGGCTAAACTCAGCACCATGAAGGAGTTGTTTCTGTTGTTGTTTCTATTGCCAGTGCAGAGTGCAATTAGCCTACACCCTCTTGAATTGTTAGGCACATGGTAAATAAAACTCATGGAGCTCTGATCTGGTGCTGTAACTGCTGAAATTAGCAGATATTAATTGTTTCACCTCTCCTTGAACAAGCTTTTCAAATTTCTTGTTCATAAGACTCAAATTTCACATCAGCAATAAAAGCAGGGGTTTTGCTGACATTCTAGTGCAAGCCAGCTGTCTGCCCCTGCACGCTGTTTTTATAAATATGGTACTGGGGCTTCACACTCAAGGAGGTCAGTTTGAGAAAGCAGCTGAAGGAGGCAGTATTGTCTGCCTGCTGCTTGCACTGGGCTGGAGAGATGGACTGGTCATGTTGCCTGTGTGGATTTTTTTTCTTGTTTTGATTCATCATGCTCTACTGTAGTCATTTGCACAAAGGATGCTTTTAAAGGAGTAATGAGTGCTTTCCTGTTTGGCAGTTGGCTAAACTGAACTTTGTGTCCCAGTTCTTTACGATTCACTCACACAAGACCTAAAATATTCAAGACTGGTAGGGGGGCAAAAAGCTCTGTCTGGCTCATGCTGTTTTGAGGAAAAGGGAGTCTTGGGGTGGAGAGGGGGGAGCCCTGCAAAGACCTACAAATTATGCAGTGTTCTTTCTGTCCATGAAGAGTTTCTCTTCTGAGTGAGTGAAGCTGTATTTTTGGACTCACCAATAAAGCAACTTTTGCTATAACTAGCTTTTCTCCAAAGCACACTTTCTGTGTTTATTCTATTTATTTTGTTATTATTTTAAAAATATAATGATTGATTGCTTGAAAGTAATCTGAGGGCTTGAGTCAAACATCCAGTGTCCAATTAGCCCTGTCTGTGATAGCACCACAGACCATCTTCCTGGCCAGCAAGGCTCTATTGAGCCTCTCTAGTAGTGTGTCTCTGTTTTAGGAGAATTTTGTTCTCTGGCATCTCATCTTTCTACTGAGAACTGCTTCATGCTTGGAGAGGAAATTAGAAGCAGAATCAAATTCAGATTTCAGCCTGTTATTGTTTACCTTTAGCTGCACCTTGCAAATAATGCCATGAAATTACGGTTTTATCCTTCATTAAGTGCATAAATATAATACACATGCTCACCTCCTCTGAGTATAGGGGCCTCTGTGACCTCAGGACATATCTTTCAGTTTGGAATATGCTAACTTCAGCTTCTGAAGCCAGTGGAAATCTAGTTTAATGTACCTTGATTGTCTTCAGTTGTGTTTCATCTTACAACTTATTCCAGGTATCAGTTGCTACCTTTGTGGTTTTGCCTACCTGCCTTTCATGTGAGAATAATCCAATTTTGTTGCAGGTTTTGAGAGAATTCATCTTTTTTTTTACTTTAAAAACACACGTGCAGTAAAATCTAATGAGATGACAACATTTATTGACCATCATAAAAAAACTTGTGATGTATTGTGTTTTTAATTCCAGGGTGTTGCAATGGCTATTAAAATAAATGCTTTATGTAGCCCTTTCTGATAGTTTCTCAGGATATCTGCATTGCAAAGTCCAGTCTTCAGACATGTAAAAATCAAAAGATGTCTCATGAAAAACTATAGTATCTAGTTAAAAGTGAAAATTGCAGTTCAACAAGTTGAGGTAACTTGAGAAAAAAAAATATTAAAATGGACAGACTCCTCTGGCACTTGGTTTATGGATTGACTCTTTGGTTTAAGTGTCTCTTTGGCAGAATCACCAGCAATAGTAAAAAGAAAATCTTTGTCATATACTCTAACCAATATTGTACCACCAGACTTATTTCAGCAGTTCTAAAGATAATTTTACCACTCAGTCTTTGTGGAATTAAAGTGCTTGTCAGAGCATTTTTTAATTAGTCCTACATGGATCAGTACATTGGAGCTGAATTTTAGGTATATTTCTAATAAAGGCAGGATTGTTAGGGCTCATCATACTAATCATGAGACTGGCTTTGGGACTTATTCTTTTGTTGGATTTTAACAATTCAGGCTGAAATTTAATGAAGTAGGCATCTAAAACTGAAGGGGGAAAAAAAAGAGGGAAAGGAAAAAATGAGGAAGGAAAGAAGGAATGTGTTTGTGTGTATTTAAAACTATATATGTACTTCAGAGAGCAGGCTAGGACTTCGTTTATGAAGAAGAAAAATTATTGATCTTTTCCTTCTAGAGCAGTGTTTCCCAGTTGGCAAGATGGTGGCCTTTGAGTAGCAAAGTCATCAGGATTCTTTTGTCTTTAAAAAACAATCTCCCCAGTGTTGGCTAAGCTGATATGCAGCTGAATAACTGTGGTTTGTAAGTACTCACAAGGGACCTCCTTGGCTTTAGAAGAGAAAATCTCAGAAGTTCTCCTCGTGTCTGGCCACGTTTGAAGTGCTCCCAGCTTTGACTGCTGAGCAGCGTGCTCAGGCGCCAGCTCGCCTTCCCAGCTGAGCAGGCAGAGCCCAGGCAGCACAGGGAGGCCAGAGCCCTGCAGCAGTGCCAGGCACAGCAACACAGAAATCAGCCGTGTTAGCAGGGTCTGCCACAGAGCTGTGCATTCCAGCTGCATGCTGTATCTATCAGAAAAATCACAGCATTTCCTCTACTGCATCCCTTGTTCTGTGCTTCCTGTCAGGATGTTTGCGTGTTCTGCTATCAAAAGTATGTGATATTTCCCACCTGAAAAAATATGGAAGCTCAGAGACTGCTGAAGTGGATTATTTTGAATATGTTACTGTTGAACTGATCTAATTTAAATTGACTGCAACTTATTTTAGTGTAGCTGTTCAAAATGGAATACTAATTTACAGATAGTGGAGTAATACACGGCTTAAATGTTCAGTTACATGAATTTTTGTTATTATTCTTCATAGTTCACTTTTCTAGCAAGCTGTAAAACCTGAAATCATATTGTGAGCAATAGAGATGTTGGAATTCATGTGAATAACATGACATAGTATCTCAATTTTTCCTCTAAAGGTTAAATATTTGTGGTGCCATTTATTCCATCACATCCCTGTCTGCTCCTTGAGCTACCTGGTTAGAGGTGTGCACACCTCACATCCCTGCCTGAGGCTCTGGCTCCTATGGGTACACAGGCAGTCAGGGTCAGCTCAGGTACACCTCTGTTCTGGCTTGACTTGCAGTTACTGAAGTAAGTCTCAATTAAATCTAAATGGGGTCCATCTGCTTTCTGAACTACAGTGACTGCTTAGAGAAAGGGGGAGTGAGGCTCGTATCTTCACTTTTGCTCAAATATCCAAGATGCTTGAGCATTTTTATACAAAAATTTTCTCAAGTTCAGTCATCACCAGTTAGATTTGAATTTGTTTGGAACTGAAAAATTAGGTTAATTATAAATCATTAAAAAAAAAAAACCAATTTAATCACTCTTTGTGCAAAGAAATCACTGTAGATAACTTCTGTGCATGTAAAAATACCATGGGCTAGTTAAAATAAAATCCTAAGAGTTGTGCAGTTAGTGTTCTGAATTGCTGCTTGCACTGCTGACTTGACTCACGGCTTCCTTCAGCCTGCAGGGGTTAGCAGGTCTGGGAATTGAGCATCCTCCAGTGCCTGTTGGGAGCTCATTTTTTTCTGGGCCTTGGTAGACAAGTTGTTCTTACACTGGGACATGGCAGGTGGGCAAGGGAATAATGGGAGAGCTCATGAAACATGAGACTGTTTCACTTCCCACTGCTCACACAAACTTTTTTTTCCCCCAGGCTTCCTTCCCTTTTCTCCTGTTCTTTCCTGAGCTGATCTGCAGGTCTGGTCTGTCTTGTGCACTGTTTCCAAACACAAGCAGTGACCTCCTGCTTCTTGTGTCCATTCCTGTCAGGGGTTTAAGTGCATGGAAGTACATGGAAGCCACACTCTCTCATACTGTGTCCATCCTTTCTTCTGTTTGCTCTTTTGTTTCTTGCACATTGTTTTTTGTTAAGGCTTTGGTTTAGCTACTCATTTTTACCATGTTCTGAGCAAGGTAACAAGCAGCTAATCTTTTTCTTGTAGCCATTGTCAGTAGTTTCTTATGCCATGTTCTGTGTACTTTACTATTAATAACTAAAATATTTCTTAATATGGAGTTTTAAACTGAGCAAGATAAACACAAAATTGAGAAGTCCCTATGGTGCAAGTCATGAGCCAACATGACTTGCACCATAAAAATACATGATAACATAGTATTTTTAACGATTTTGATAATAATTTAGAATGCTAAAAGATTTCACCAGATATAGGCACTATATCTTAATATTTCATTGGGCTGTTTCTTTGTATGATCCTCATTCTTTCCACCATTACTTTAGTACCAGGTACAAAAGAACTTGAGGTTAAAGTATTTGCTGTTATTGGGTATTATTATTTGGTTAGCACTCATATCTAAATCAGAGTGCCTGTTGTGCTGAGCACTCTGCAAACATCTTTGAAGAGACAATCTCTTCTCCAAAGAGTGGAGCAGATTAATACTTTAGTTTTTTCACCTTACTACTTAATGCTGCCTTTTTTGCACTTTGGCTACATTTATCTAAGGGATGTTTATGCCGCTCGTTCCTTTCTGTAGTAATGGAAGTGATAATGAGATAGCCAGTTTTTATCTGGATTAAATGCAACTTCCCAAAGCATTAAAAAAAACAAAAAAAACCCCAGTATATCATCAGATTGAATAAAGATGTTGAAAGACTTGTGTTGAGTGAGACCCTGCTGGGAGCTTGTCTAAAAAAGGAATGTTTCCTGCTTTGTAAAGGTTGGGTTAGAATCTGGAGTTAATTATAAGTTTCCTGCATGTATGTTGGGATTGAGATTGCTGTGTTCTCAGTTCTACAAGTGTGCTAGATTATTATTTAAATTTCTGAGCTGATGTTGCCTGTCCAAACACTGGAAGGGTCTTCTCTGACCCCTATAAGGTGCATCTGATGAAGAAAGCATATTGGAAATACTTTTTCCGTTGCCTTGGACAGAGGAAAATACACTGTGAACTCAAGAGACCATTGGTTCATCCACTGCAGTTTCTCATCTTTACTAAAAGAGGTCTCTAGTAAAGACCTTATGACTTCCAGTTGTAGCATGTCTGGAACACAGCAGTATCAGTTCCAAGAGATAACAACTGTCTTTGTTAATTGGTCTTTTGTTGCTGCTCATTAGTGCAGTGCCTGTAGTCCCTCTACTCTTTCTCCCTCACCTTAGCCCACAGGGGTCCAGTTGTGGATTTTGCTGGTTGTTTCTTAATCAGTGTCTATCTGCAGAAACTTTTTAGTCAAGAACCTGACAGAAAGTTGTCATTTGTTTCATCAGGATACCTATTGAAATGTTTGCTGTAAATCATGTAACATTCTTCCAGTCTTCTCTTATGAAGTCTTTATGCCTTTTTTAACGCATCCCTTTTATCTTACCAAGCTGTTCATTTTGGCTTACTCATGTTGTGTTCCGCTATCCTTTTTGATTCTTAGATTTTTCCAGGATGAAGTACATTTTTGCTTTACAAGGTTTTCTTAAATGTACCTTCTCTACTAGTTTATTCCAGTCGGTAATAGCAGGGGCTTAAGTCTCTACTCCATGAAAGCTTTTGAGATAGTACCTTTTATAAATACTGCAGTGAACTAGACTATTTCACTTTAAAGCTTTGATTGCTTGATGGTAGGTTTCAGCTTTGAACGCTCTCCTCTCTGTTTAATGATCTGCTTGTGTTGATGGAGTGGTGCTGGAGTTGTCTGTGATCACTGCTCTGGGTGTCACACAGGCTGCAGAGTGGAATGCTTTCCCAGAACATGCATGTGCATGTAAGGCCACTTAAAAAGGAAGATTTTTAGGCTTTGCCACTTTGTTTTTATTTATTCTCCAGCATTCAGTGGTGTGTTTGCTTGGGCAAGAATTTCCAGTGAGTTTTTAGAATGCCTGTTTTATTTTCTGTTACATGAATCTGTGGTGTTTTCAGCTGCCTTGCAGAAACTCCTCCTGTCAGATTAGCATGGTCTAGTGGTCTGCATCCAGGCTAGGAAAAGAGCCTTTAATCCCTCATCTGATGTTGAGTGCATTGATCCTCTTCCCTTCAGGATGCTGTGAATGTATGTCCTTGTTGACTGACATTATCCTCCTCCGGAGAAGTTCTTCTCTCCATTCAAGACACCCTGGTGTATAGATGTGAAAATCTTGTTTCCGTGTTGATGTTCAAACTCATTCTCTCCTTCCTGGTCTTTTTGTAAACATTTGCTCGGAGAGGTTCCTCAGGAAGTGGAGATAGTCTTGGCAGCAGAAATCTTCACATAGCCTACCAGTCAGTATGTCAGTGTCCCTCACCCTCACTTGTCTCCCTGGCATTCTAACCTGAGTATTATCCCCAAAGGATTAGTTCACTGCCTTAGATTCCCCCTTTGTGAAGCTGGGATGATGTTCTCTTCACAGGATTAGGTGAGGATTAGCCAGTGTTTATCAGCAACTTGCAGATAAAAGAAGTGCTTTGTTTACATGTATATCTTTTAGAATGTGTGGTCTTGATCACTTGGTAGTGCTCAACTCTGCATTAGAGAAACATCTGATGTAGAATACAGATACAGATAATTATTAACATGTGCGCAGATATTTAGAAGTGAATACCGCTTCTTGAAAACTGAAGCATTTTACAGTTTGAAAATATTCTGTCCTGTTCTCTTTTTTTTTTAATTATTATTATTATTGCTATCTTTAAAATGTTTTCTATTAGTGTTGACACGTAGGATTTTCATGAACATTGTGGAAATATAAACAATATTTCTGGCCTAAGTAAGTACTTCTAAAGGTAGAAGGAAACCTTTTGAAAGGTCTTTCAAAAGTTACTTTCCTATAAAGACAGTCAATGTCTGCTGTTAGCTTTCAACACCAAATATCCCTAGTTCATTAATTATAGTAGCTGGAAGCTGAAATTCAGAGTGTTTCTTCTGCATCTTTTATAATTTCTGGTAAAAAAGGATTTGCAGCAACTGGAATCAGCTAGCAGTCTTGTTGAAAATACATCTTGTTCTTCCCTGGCCATATTGGCTCTGTGGGGCTTTCTTGGTAACACGAACAGATATGACTCAGAGAGAGAACAACTATGTTGTGTAGGAAGTTAAAAAAAGGGATTTTTTTACCATTTTGTTTTGGCCAACACCACAGTCAAGCTGCAATGCCTGCCTTTTTGATTTTGTTTCTTTTGCTTCTTGACAGCCAGTGGAACTGGAGCTGGTATCCTGAATTGATCTTAACAATCCATGAGAAATCTAAGAGAGAGCAAACAAGATGTTCTCAACACTGTGATATTTTTAACTGTTATAATTCCTAGTTTTCAAAGCATCAAACTGCAGATTGCTAATATGGGTTGTTTTATATTGGAATAGGCCAGATTAGATGAGTATTGCATTAAAATATTATTTGAATTGGGCCAAATTTAGATAATCTGGCTTTTGGAGGCCTTTCTTACATGGAAAACCTCTGATCAGGAAGAAAATGTAGTAGAAACTTGTTCTCAAAGTAAAATATAGGATGAAAAGTATGCAGCAAGAGGGAGGATGTGGGAGTACATGATAAAATTCCACCTTCTTGAAGCCCATTAATTACCTTCTCTATTCTCATTAAGTCAACAGCACCCTCAGGTCTGGTCCTTGTTCCCTGGGCTTCTGTTACTCTTGAGGGTTCTCCTCATCTCTTCCACCACCCTTATGTTTTCAAAATTACCACAATCTATTCCCTTTGGAGAAAATTTCTTATTACTTGACTACAAATTTGTTCTTTCATTCAACCAGCTCCTTTCAGAAAACATTCCTGTGATAATTTCCATGAGAATTTTTTGTCCATGGCATCTTGGTTTTGAAATTTTATTGCACTTCTTTCAAGTTCTTTATGGAAGGAACCAGTACTTATGTGTTTGTGAAAGGCCATTTATATAGGCCCCAGGCATTAAGTAGCCAGGCACAGTCTGTATGCAATAATATATCTGTAACCTTTGAGAAACCTGATCTTTAACATACTATCTTATCTTTTGCTCTAATTTCTCTTGGGTTTTATCCTCTATTGTAGCCACTTCCCCACATTTCTTAGTTTACATGAGTAAAATGAAAAATATCATCTGCTAGACTAACATGGAAGTATTTCCTAATGTATTAAGGAGAAATTGCATTTTGTATCATGCACTTGAAATAGTGTATTGAAGGAGAAAAGATTGTATTGGTAGAGGTTGTGTAAATGTAATGTAAGAGACTGAGCTTCAGACCACTAAAATTACTTGGAATATTTTCAACCAACTTCAGTAGGAGTAGGATCTAATCCAAAATTATTTTGACCAAGAAGGTAGAATTTTATTCACCATGTGCTTGGACAGCATCTTACTGTGTGCTGTACAGTAATATTTGATGTTCTGATGTCCATTCTGATTGTGATTCTTCTTTCCAGATGTTCTGGGAACATGAAATTGATGTGGTTGCTATTTAGATAGGATGTTTGCTCAGTGCTTTTTTTACAAACTGCTGCTTTTCTACAGGCAGTGTCACAGAATCTCTGTCCCTAGAAAATGCTCTAGGGACAGAATTAACAGTGCTTGAAGTCTTGGGAAATACTCAGTGTCCCTTGCCGCCCTCTTTCTTCCTGTATCTTCTCCTCCTCAGTACATGCTCTCCTTAGTTTTAGCTTCCAAAGATGAAAATCTTCCGCCGATAATGTCTTGTGGGTATTACAGCCTTGCCTAAACTGCAGGCTCTGTTGGTCATGTCAGGTTGTATTCCAGTCATTTTCCCAGAAAATGCCCCGAGGAGCTCCATACAGCTCATTGGAAATGGTTTCCTATTCGTGTTTGTTACTACTGCCATGGGATTGTTAAGCATCCAAAAATTTGTTTCATTTTTGAAATCATCCTTTTGCACTGCTCTGACAGATTTGCTTTAAAAAATCGATGCTAAAATCTGGTTCCGTGTGTGATTAGGGTGTGTTACTTCCACTGCCTCCCCAGCCTGCACCCATCCTGGAGGCAGAGCAGGCTGGAGCTGCAGCTCGGCCGCCATCGGAGCCTCAGGTGGACCGGCTGCTGCAGGGTGCTCCAGGTTGGGATCCGGGCTGGGCTGGGCCAGGAGCCAGCATCAGGAGCCTCTCCAGCGTGTGCCATCCATGCTGTGCTGGATCAGGAGCGGCTCCAGCGTGTGCCATCCATGCTGTGCTGGATCAGGAGCGGCTCCAGCGTGTGCCATCCGTGCTGTGCTGCATCAGGAGCAGCTCCAGCGTGTGCCATCCGTGCTGTGCTGTCTGCCTGCCGTTCGCGCCCGCCCACTGCTCTCGCCGCCGCGCTCGGGCCCATGCGTCTTTTCAGGGGCTGAGAGGAGATGTCAATGAGAGGGGCGGGCGGGTTCGCCGAGCTGCCGGAGCAATTGATTCTTGTCTGCCTCTCCGAGCAGTCTGTCTGCGCAGCAGCACACGAGACGATTTTGCACGCTTTTTTTTTTCACCCCGCTAATGCCCTAGTCAGCAGCTTGCAAAGGAAGAATAGTATTTAAAAAAAGAAATAATAGCAGTCCTCTGTGAGCTGCTTTGAGTGCATGGACCAGAGCTAAATTTGGAAGGCTAAAGCTTATTCCATGCAATATTATTAGAATTATTTGGGTTTCCAAAGGCACGCTCACATACATGTATGTGTTGCTGGCCAGCTTTTCCACGTGACTCGGCTAGATCCAAATGCAGTTATTTATAGATGGCAGGAGCAGTGATGACATTATCTTACAGCACTCCAGCCCTGAAATTATGGCACTTGTGTGCAGGGAGAGGTGGCCAGGTGTCCTCTGTGAGAATTTAGGCAGGCTGCTCTTCTGCAAATGTCCAGAAGAAAAGGTGGTCACAAATAACCCTTTCCCTCTCCTCCAATTCTTTTAATTTTCAGACAGAGAAACGAAAGCTATTGAAAAATCAGTCTGGGCTATGATTTCTACTGGCTTCTTTCCCTAGATGCTTGTAAAAAGCAATTAGCCACATTCATTTTTACACCTCTCCCCTCTTACACAGATAACCTCTCTCTACCTGTGTAAAATGATAAACATGCCCCTGAAGACAAGGAAACAGCAATTTCTAATCTGTCTAAAACTAATGTTCATCGTTAGGCTTTTAAATAAAAGTCTCTTGCTGCAGCCCTCCGTGCTTGTAGCTCGGCTAATTGAGCTGAGGCTGCTCCGTGGCACTGGAGCCCCGGCGTGGGGCAGCAGCTGCCGCCTCCCGCCTCTGCTGAGCGCCCGAGCCTGGGGCTTCATGTGGCTGGGGAAAAACCAAATACATGTCGGGGGGAAATATTTTTAAGGGAGACGAGGAAAAAGAAGTTTTTTTAAAAAAAAAAAAAAGATGAATATGAAAGAAAAAGCTGTCGGGTTGACAGGGTGGTCACACAAAGAAATGCTTCAGCACAGCTGGGAGTGTGCAGGCTGCAGCAGAGCATGGGCACAGACAGCAGAAGATGGGGCTGCCTCAGGGCAGTGCTGTTGCTGAACACTTTGTATTGTGAAACTACAACTAAAATAATCTGAAGATTGGGGTAGGGTTGTTTAGATGTTTCTTATTTTGCGCCAGCTCGGGTTTGCTCTGTGGCCCTAATTGTAACAGAGCATTGATGATTTACTACTTTTGCTTTATTGGTTATAAATGAAATAAACATAGTGTATGTGGAGTCTTTAGGGGTATCAGAATGCCTTAGCAAGAGCATCCATGGCTCACAAAGTCTGCTCCTGTAATATTACTGTGTTTCAGGTGGGAAATGTTCATTGGCCCAGAAGACACAGCTAGAGAAAATGAAACTTTAAGGATACAGAAGCCTTCCTCTTGCTCAGATTAGTTACCAAGTTCCCAGTGCAGCTTGGGAACAATTATTTGGTATTTGACTTTAGTATATTAATTGAATGTTAATTAATTAGGCAGTTGTCAAGAAAAGGTGATTAGTACCAGAGGAGCAGAGCAGGTTGCTAGTAAAGGAAGATGACAAGGTTTGTGGGGTTGGTGGGACTCAGAGGGAAAAAAGAGAAGTAATGACTCTGTTACAAAACTACCTCATCAACTGGGCAGTGAGATGGGAAGCAATGCCTTGAAACTGCAGTGCATGCCCACGTCTGTCTGCCTTGTATTTTTGAGCAGAAATTAGTTAAGCTAAAAACTGCTCTAGGCTGAGTTTCTGTTTCATGCTGTCCTTAACTATTTTCATGTTCAGCACGTAGAGAGTGGAAGGATAGGGTCAGGGTACTTCTAGCTTAGTTCTGTTCAATTACAAAGTTTGGATAATATGAAAAATGGTCCTGTAACCCTCAGCTTTGAAAGCAAGCGGTTTTGTTCCTTCAGCACTTATAGAGAAGTTGGCAAAGTTTGTATTATACTAGTCATACAAAAATAAAAAAAACCGAGGACACCTGATAAAACATTCTTTTCCTGTAAAAAACTAAAATCATGTAAAGTTAAAACAAAAAGCAAGATGGCAGAACCAAAAAGCCTAAAGTTCCGAAAATAGCTTTTGGTCCTTCAGACTTCTGGCTGTGCAGTGTTAACTTTGGAAACACGTTTCTGCTATAAATTTTGGTTGTGTGGTTTTTGTAATTTTTTTCCTCTCCTTGAAAGCCTCTCCAGATGTTTTACAATTGTTGTTTGAAAATGTTCCATGGCAGGCACAGAGACTGCGGGCACAGAGCAGTAACCCCTTGATGTGGTGGTTGTGGTTTTTCCTTGTGAAGAGAGGAAGGTGTATGATCCCCTCTGTTCTGGGACTCTGTTCTGTCACAAATGATGTGACCATCACCTGCTCTCAGTTTCTTTCATCTTTAAAACTTAGCCAGTAAGCTATGTAGCTGGATGGCCACTTCAGCAGTCTCTACAGGAGCTCCCCACACTGTAGCTAAGATGTCTTTTTGGGATAGTTGTGAATACAAGCCGGATTTAAATACTTTCCCAATGCAGACTGATTGAATTTCCTCTGTTCACAAACACAGATTTTATTTTATTCTAGAAGACTTCAAAAAGTGATCTGTGCCATGCCCCCTTAGCTGAAGAATCCGTTCTCCCTAGATCTGTATCTGACTCTTGCTCTGCATCTCCATTTATGGAAATTCCTCACCTTACCCCTTAGGGTATTTTAAAGCATTATAATGCTCCTAATATCTAACCTGTGTATTTTTTATCTCTGTATTGTTGGTGTTTGTACAGTTAATGCTCTGTTACTCTGTAAATCATAACACTGCTATCAGTCTTCCCTCTTGTAAAAAAAAAACAAAACTCAAACCAAACCCACCGAAAGCCCTGATTCATTTCTTGCAGGGTTTATTGATAGGGTTTTTTCTAATCATTCTGGTTACTTTTCTCCTCCTTCTGTGGCTATACATTGTGGTGGGGTAGAGAGAACTGTGCATTTCCTCCCAAGCTTGAGTCCCACTCATGCAGCCAAACAGGCTGGCTGGTTGTGCTTTGGAAGCACAGCTACTGCCTTCGTCGGCCCTCTGAGCAATCTGGTAATGCTCATTTCTATTAGTGACTGTTGGTTTAATAGTTTGGTAAGCCTTAAGTTTCCTGCCATGTTGTGTTGTGTTCAGCTAGACCTAATTTCCCTTGTTTTTTTATGAGAATGTCATGTTAAGCAGCACTAAAGCCTGACTGAAATCAAACTAATCTATACTCAGGGTCTGTTGTCTGTTACATAAAGAAAGTACAGAGGTAAGGCATTATTTGTTTCTGAGAAGTCAATTTTGGTTGTTACTCATTTTTTTACTTTCCTCTTGGTCCTTGTGAATTATTTGGGTTAGGTTTCCATGACAAGAAGCTGAACCTCCAGTTCTGCAGTTATTCCTTTTTTTCGTTTAAGGATAGACACCAGATTTTCCCTCTTCCAGACTTCCATCATTGTGGTGGTCGTGCATGACTCCCTTGTGTTCCAGCTCCTGTTAAATTCATCTGTTGGGTTTTTTCTTAGCACTTTCAGATGTCAGTAGTGGTATTAGCTCAGGAGTTGTTTACAGTAGTAATTGGAGGGCTGAAGATGGATTAAATGAAACTGAGCCTCTCACCTGTAGGTCACTGCTTTATCTGTAGACAAAGATGGGTTCAAGTGTGTCAGTCTCGTTTTTCAGATGTCTGGATTATGTATGATTTCTGTTGATGACTAGCACTGGCATTACAAAACAAAAGCATACAGCAGTAATGAAAGATGCTGTTGTTTGAAGTCTAAGCAGTGAAACCAACAATTGGATGAGTAAGAAAACAAGCAGTCTAATGCTATTGGAGTGCATTTCCTTGAAAAGCCTTATCCAAGATTCGCTTGCTGGTAGCCTTTCACCAGTGTTGTCTTCTCTTTATATAATGGGCTGTATTTTCAGATGTAGCAGCTTGGGCAGAGCTAAGCCTCAATGAGATGCTTGCGTATTTTATCTGGATCTGTACAGAGTGTTTTGTGCTTGCCAAATTGAGCCATTGTTGCTATGTTTTGTGATGTATTACTTCAAAGTTAATGTAGTGAATCTGGTAAGATCCTCTGCCAAGTTTTGGCAAGTGTAGAAGGAAATTAGGGAATCCCAGTTCCACTGAAGGCATGGGGTGAGGATAGCAGAATTGAAATCTGTGTCTCCAGCATGTACTATTCCAGTTGGCAAGAGCCTTTGGGGAAGCCTACATATAGATGTGTCTTGAGAGGTATTTGTGGAGAATTGAAGATATGCCAAGGCAAGCTGGACCCATATTCAAGACCAGACTTTGTACATGGTGTCAGTCTCGTGCAGCAGTCCTGAAAGCACATGCTGAGTAACTCTCAGGTTTGCAGTAAGGATTTTATTGAATAAAACCTCTGTTAATTAATGTGATACTACATTCAGTTTAATTAGGTGTTCCCTTCATTAGCTATTTTCCTACAAACCTGCATGATTTTTTTGTATTTTAATTGTAATACATAATTGCATTATAGATCCTACTGAGGCAGAGTTGTATATTTCTGCAGGACACAGCTGTAGCTATAGTAATGAAGGAGGCATTCTTGATAAAAGGCATTACTTAGATATTAGGGGTGGAAATGTGTATCATGTCCTGTTCAACAGCGTTGAATTGTGGCTGTCAACTTGGTGTTCCTGTTGTCATTAGCAGGGCAGTTCATGCCTCCTGAATGAGGATCTGTGCCAGCTGCCCCCTTGCTCTGCTGGGGAATTCAGTTCCATGCAGTTTGCTGGGACGAGGACTTGTTAAATCTGTGTGCCTTTGGAGGGGGTTCTCCTCCCTACAGGGGGCAGGTTTGTGTTGGCACTTTTTAGATAAAATCAGTCCATTTAATCCAACTTACTTGGACTTCTAGGCGAACATCACTGGTTTTGCCTGATGAAGAAGAGCAGCCACAATCCTCAGGTGCTCCATAAAAGCAGCCAGCTGGGTGCATGCCTCCCTGGATGAGGTGGCAGCAAACACCTGGGATAAGCGCTGGCTCTG
Organism: Zonotrichia leucophrys gambelii; assembly: GCF_028769735.1. Classification (NCBI taxonomy): domain Eukaryota; kingdom Metazoa; phylum Chordata; class Aves; order Passeriformes; family Passerellidae; genus Zonotrichia; species Zonotrichia leucophrys. The sequence goes on from NC_088176.1 coordinate 23,752,980, forward strand.
TGCTGTGAGCTGCTGTGTGCAAAGTGGGCATCTGCTGGCAGCTAGAGAGACAGGCCTGGGAGGAGGGATGGACTCCCTGGGAACTGCTCTGAGTCCATGCTGAACAGCCAGACTGCTGCGAAATTCGTACTTTTGCCTTGTAATTGGCTTTGTGTGTACTCCTTTTGTGCTGTCAGCGTTGAGGCAGACACACAGAGGAGCAGAAGCTGGTGTAATGACAGGCAGGGCTCCTCTGTCACAGGGTTAGGCCCTGGAGCAGTACCCTGAGAGAACTGCAGAGGAGGGACAAACACAAATCTCTGCTAATGGACTGTCACATCCTGGGGTTGTGGCCTTGCTTTGCTGCCCTGACCGACAGGTGAGCCAGCCACTGCCAGGCTCTGCTGGGCTATGCAGGGAGGAGAGCTGCAGGAAAATCAGTCCTTGAAATAGTTTGACATTAGCGGTTTCTCCCTCTCTCCATCTCCTAGCTCTTTAAAAGCAAAATGGCTTTTAAAACACATGGGAAACATCTGATTTTCGGTTTCACAAAATTGCAAAGATTCCATCCTTTTAATGCAATTGACCTTATTTTTCTAATGCTGTCAGCACATTCAGCTTTAGGTAGTTAACATTTTCAGTGTATTTTTCCAAACATGATATAGTCTCCATTTTTCTATGTAGAAAGAATAACTGCTCTGAATAACCAACACAATAGTTATTTCCACTCCTCTCATTCTCTTCTCATTGCTGCTTCCCTTTCCTCCCTACCACATTACCTCACTGGATGCTTTATGAAAACTGTATTTAGATTGCAGTCTGTAGAGGAGAGAGCAGAAAGCACTCAGTAGCTCTGTGTTCTACTTATCTGGAATTCTCCATGTAAAAAAATACAGACTTGTTTCTAAAAGCAATATAAAATTAATGGATATGATTGGTGAAAAATGATGTATTTTCTTACTTATGCTGTAAATATCTTTTCAGCCAAATGCATTTCCTTCTGAGACATGAAACCAATCTAGTGAGATGGTGCTGAACAGATAGTTCTCCAAATCAAACTCCTCCTTTTTTCCTAATATTTTCATTGCAGCAAATAAGAAATACGGATCTGCCAGTCTGCCTATTGAACTATCTACTGCAGCTTAACTGCAGCAAGGAAGCAGTAATCCTATTGTGCTCTTCCAGCAGTCTCCCGGGAAGCAGAAGGCATTGAAATTACTGAGCTGTTGTCCTATCCCCTCCTCACCTGTCTTTGTGGCTGTAAATATAGTGTCTGCCTGTAAATAACAGTTTGCTGCACCTTTAAGCACGTTCCCTAACAAGAGGCAGCGATTTACTGAGGTGATAAGCTGTAACTAATACTAGGGTATCATAATGGGTAAATAGATTAGCACTGTGCTTCTCTGTATTTTGCTTTCTAGGGAGCTGCAGCTCCTGCACTCGAGGTGCTTACTGTGGCACTTTGCAGTGCCAGAGATTGCAGCTCCCAGGGCCGGGCTGGGTGCAGCTGGGGAAATGCAGCACTGCCTCTCTGGGGCAGTATTGGCTGCACACCCTGGTTGCTTTACTTTTTCTGGTCCCTGGCCCAAAAAGGGCTGTCATGGGCTGTACCAATCTTCTGTGCTATGGCTATAAAATCATGTTTGACCTGCATCTTCAGCATCCATCATGTAATGTTTACAGGTATACCAGCATCATTTGTTGTCAAGAAGTATTAAGTGGGGCAAGCAGCCTGGGCATGATCTGTGGCTTACCCAGCTCAAGCTCCTTGATTTTCCGAATGGAAGGGCCCCAGCACTTACCAAGCAGCTGTGCTGCTGCTGGGTGATGGGCAGTCGTGGCTGTAAGGGATGGAAAGGTGCCACAGAGCGAGCAGTGGGGGCCTTGCTCTCTGTACTGCCTGGCAGGTTTTCGGCACAAAAGGGCCCTTACAGGAAAGGAGCAGTACCAGGGGATGTGGCCGGTCCTAATAATTGTGTCGCAAATCTTGTGATATTTGGCATGTTCTTAAAGACTTGGCTCCTAGAGGCAGGGGATTAAATAACAATTGCTTCCTTTCTCTTTCAAGTAAGGCTTAGCTCTGTGGTTGCAGAGAAATGCTTAAAATGTGACTTGGGCTGACTGGGAAAAAAAATAAAAATTGCCTTCCAGCCTTCTTTCCCCTCCTTGTCCCCAGGATCCCAATGTGGATACATTGCCATGTCTTAGGATTTTTTTTCAATGAAAGAATTTAAGATTATTGGACACATCCAGAAGGACATAAAGTGTTGCCAACTTTGGGTGCGTGGGAGTATTTATGAGTTTTTTAAGGAGAGGTCAGTCACATTCTGTGCTGAGACCCACTCTGCGATGTCTGGTCCTCTTCAAAGAATAGAAAAACAAAAATGTGACCGGGTAGCCGCAAGCTGAATATATCTGAACTGATTTTTTTCTCTTGCTTCCTTAGGGAAACCCCTTGGGCTAGTTGTAATTGAAATTTCTCTTGTTTTTAAATCTGTATTTCTGCTTTTCACAAATGTGAAAGCTGAGGCTGCTCTGTCTGTGCTGGTTTCTTAACGCAGTCGTCATTAGCAAATCGGTATTGATTTATTCCTATGGAAATAGATCAGTGCTAAAAGTGAAATGCAATCCCATTAAGAATGATACAGGTTTTGCAGATGGAGAAAAGTAGGTCAAATATTACACCAATCATGCCAGAGAGTGTCCCTTTAAGCCAAATAAATGTGTGAATACACTTAAACTGTCAGTACGTTATTTGATTGCCATTATTCTGTATCTTTTTGCATGAGCTAGCAGAGCCCTCTATGACTGAACAGGAGTTGAAGGAAAATGTCAATTTTGGTGTATTAACCAGGTTGTATTTTACACCTGGGCTGTGTACAGGGCTTCTTGGGGGCTGTGTGCACATGCAAGCATTCTTCCTTTCCTCTCGCTGCAAGAGTTGAGTTCAACTTAAGCAGGAAAGGCACATCATTGTATGCAAGGGACATTGTAGCAATGCAGCAGAGGAACTCGATTTAAATCTGATCATTAAACTGCCGCAGCAAGGGGCTGCGAGAGACGGTGTGGATGGTCCATCTGCAAAATCTGTGCTCCTGTTGTACAAGGAGGAGGGGCCGAGGGGGAGAAAAAGCAGCTGCTTGGCTGTGCTATGAGAGGGTGAGACTGACTGTTGGCACCATCTGTAGCTGTCCTTTGTGCTTGCTGCTTTATCTGTTCATTATAGTATGATACTGAAATTCTCGTGCTTTGAGTGTAAATGAGTTGAGATACGCCTAATACTGTCAGCATAAAAAGCAGTAACTAAGTACACTAAAGATGAATAGTGTAATCTGTAAATTCATTTTGAGTTTGTTTTATCTTGCTTGAATAGCCCAGGAAGTGATGTTCTCCAGAAGCCAGCTGTACCAGATGTGTGTTGGCAGGGTATATATTCATCTTACCGAGCAGAGAGCAGAGCACTGGAGGTGGATGGGGCAGGAGAGATGGGAGGCTGCCCTGTGTGTTCCAGCAGAAGGGAGCAGACTCTTTAGAGGAGGATAGAGCAGGTCAGAGGGGAATTGCTAACTCCTAAGGTGGCTACAAACAGCTTTGTTTTCATTCCATACACAAATACCAACGCAGGGAAGAGTGTGATTATTATACATGGTACATGAGTTGAAATGTCCTGAGGGAGGAAAGGTTGAACTATAATGAGTGCTGATAGGGATGAGTAAATTTCCTAGGTTTTTACCTGCAGTCTCTAAGTTTCTAAAAACATGAGTCCTCTCCAGATAACTTGTAGAATAAAACCATCCAGCTTATCTTGAGGGCCTCTTTTTTCTTTGATGGTTTACATTTTCCCTTTATAAATCTGTGTACTGGATATTGGTAATAATAACAACTCACTAAGATGTTTTCTTACCTTCACCTCACCAAAGCAATGCTCTCATTGGCACATTCTTTTTCCGGGAGTTACACTGCTTTTTTTCCAAGCAGGTTTGGGTTTTGTTTGCAGATTCATGCCCTCAGATCCTTTGGGTTGTTGCTTTTTATCTTACTTGTCAAGTGCACATAGGTGTGCAGAAGGAGCAACTCCCTTCTCCCATCATAGCCTCGTCCAAGATGGATGATTCTGTAGTAATTACACTCGGCTGTGGAAGTGCTCAGCATCCACTATTACTCATCCACTATTACTCGGTGATGGCTGCGTTAAGTGTTCGGCAGAACACTTTGTTCGTGTTTCCCGAGCTCAAGTGGCTGTGGGCAAGGGAAGAAACCCTGTGAGGCAGGAATTTGTATTTCCAGGCGGCTGGAAAGGGGGAGGGGGGCCTTTGTCACTGGCACATTAGTAATGATATGCCAGGGATAAAAGGTGAGTATAATTTGATCAAATGCTTGTTGACAGATTCCTTGGCTAATAGAGAAGCAGCTTAGACTGACACTCGTTGCTGGAATACTTCACAGAGCTGGAGGGAATGCTTTTTGTAGGCTCCGTGTGAGGCTGACAGTTTCCCAGTGACCATATTTAGTTACATAAAGAAACGATGGCCCCCTTTTGTCACAGCAGAGCTCTAAAATGCCTCCCTAAACACCTCTCTTGACCTTCTGCTTGATAAATGCAATAAAATTGCTACCTCTTCTTTGTCCAAATGCAATAAAATTACTACCCCTTCTTTGTGCTAATGTGTGATTAATTCACAGCAGTGGCCCAGGCGATAAGTATTTTTCTTATGTGGCCATTTAACTTGAGAAAATCCAACTGTTTCTTTTACCATACTTGCGTGTGTTTTTGGTAAAGCAGGTTCTTTTTTCTGCCCCACAAATATGACTTTACAGTTAGTCTCTTTGGAATTTATTCTGTGTTAACAGTGCATGTGAGTAGCTGCTGGGAAAAGAAGATGGTGTACTCAGAAATGATAGTTAGCTACTGCTTATGATTGTTATTTGGTGAAAAGAAAACCATTAGAAAATTAAGACATGAAAACAGGAGCCTCAATTTCAGAGGATTCTGCACTTGTCTCTTTTAAATGAGCAAGCCTGAAATTGCATCTAGAGTTTGTTACTACCCTAAACCGCTATGGCAGCTTGGGTTTTCAGTAGTCTTCTGGTTCTCACCCACCCATATAATCTGTTGATTTGTGTTCAGTCTGCAACACCTCAGGAAGGCACGTAGTTAAAAATTAAACATGAAGCGTTTTTTTGTTCTGAGGGTTTTGTAAATCATCCTTTAAAGAAGAAAAAAGCCCAAGCACTTCCACTTGAAAAGTTGATTTCTTTCCACTGCAGGATTTTTCAATTAGTCTGCACTTTGTTCCAGTTAAACTCCTCAGTGTGTTCTCATACCTGGATGACTTTTTAACAGAGCCACTTCTGATGTTGGAATTAAATAGGCAGCTTTAAGGCTCGGGTGGATGTTGCTGGGGACTTCGGTGGGGTGTCTTGGCTGGGTGCGCTCATCGGAGCAGTGCAGTCAATTTCTGGGGCTCTGCTTACTGCAGAGTAGGTGGTTTCTATAACAGGGCCTGGTCTTTTCTGAATGTGGGTGCATAAGGGAGAGGCCACATTTTCAGGAATAATGACCCCTTTCATGTCTTGAGTTGCAAGCTCTTCTTCCCTCTAAGAGATCTCTGCATCTTCATAGTTCATAAGCATGATTTTCCTGTAAGCACAGAATTACCCTCATTGACTACAAGATTAGGCACATAATGGAAATACACATTTAGGGGTTATGTTGGGTCAGATATAGATTTAAGTGCCTAACTTTGTATCCATACATCATTCTCCTGTTTATCTATTCAAGACTGGTAGCTCATAGCAGTTTTGGAAATTAATTTGTGCGCATGGGTTTCTCTCCAATTAATCTTAAGAAAAAAACCAGCTGAATAGAAAAGAGGTCTTTTTTTCTTTGCTCACCTCTGCAAATGATGTCTTCTCTGTGTTTTTGTTATGTTTCTGTTAGTGTGAAATGAATTATTCTGCATCTTGCTTTACTTGTAACAGCTATCCCATGTCCTTTTGCTTCATCCATTCTTCGCCTCTGTGCTCCTGGGCTATGCAGAATGTTTGTAACTTGGGTAAAAGTGTTCTAATGGTAGTGTAGGGCAATTACAGACTGAGTTTGATAGGATAAAAGTTGTCTTGTGCCTCCTGAGCTATGCAGAATGTTTGTAACTTGGGTAAAAATGTTCTTATGATAGTGTATGGCAATTAGAGACTCACTTTGGTAGGATAAAACTCTGAGTGGTGGTTCATGGACCAGCTTTGCATTCATGGTGTTTGTCTAGGTCATGACTCCTGTTACAGTGGCTTGCACCTGCAGGGGGCTGTGCTGGTTCCTCAGATATGTGCTCACTGCCATTTGTTCTGTTTGCACAGCCCTGCTTTCATCGTGGTGTGAGGAGCTGGGACGGCTCTTGCTGCTTCGCCACCAGAAAAGCCGGCAGAACGACCCTCCCGGGAAGCTCCCCATGCAACCCCCCATGAACTCTATGAGCTCCATGAAACCCACCCTCTCTCACAGGTGAGTGTGGGCCCAACCCACAGCACTGCAGGCTGGACAGCGTGTTGTGTGACAGATCTGCTCCTCGAAATGCTTGGTACCACTGCTGGGGGCAGTGACGCTGTTTCATGCACTGCTCAGCACTAGGGACAACAGGGTATCTGTAATTACAGCAAGCACTAAAGAAACTCAAATTTTCCCTTTGCTATTGCCCCATGCATAGTGAAGTGACACCTCTGTCTTCAAATCTGTGCTCAGATGAAGTGGGTGTGCTTTCAAGCTTCAAGTCATGCCCTAGAGATGAACTTGTACCTCGTGTCTCTCATCAGACATCTGCCCGATGTTTATTTAAATACAATTGGCTTTTCTTGATGTTGAAAACATTTCGCTGATGTTCTGTGTTTTAACCATTATTGGAAATGTATTACATGCAAAGCAATTGTCCTGTGGGTGTAGCCATAGATCAGAGGATGTCCTGTACAGTCTTGTATCAGGTGAGGATCAGACAGCACTTGTGTTAATATAGAGAAAACATGGATGTTAAAGGACACTGAAAGAAGATGATGTGAAGCCTTTGATTACCAAATTATTTAGAGGATCACTCTTTGTAATTCTTGTCTGCACAACCTAGGTCAAAGCAAAAGCTGGAAACAAAGTGTAGACAGGATTGAGCATCCATTCAGTGCTTTATGTTTCTGGGAGTTTTTTTTGAAGGATTTATTTACCTCAGCATCACATTAAAAAAAATCACAAATAGTATAAATTTGTTTTATGTAGGATTATTTTGTTAGTAAAGGACTATGAGAGTGCAGTGAGTCTAAATTCCTTGTACCTAAGTTCTGTGATAGCCTAACTAACTTGAACTTTTGTGTTAGAGTGAAGCTTAGGGACATCTTTGTACCAGTGCATTTGCATATGCAAATCTGTTTGCAAACAGTTTTGGGGGTTTGGGTTGGATAGTTTTTCATTATTTTTGTTGCATTTATGGGAAAACCATGCAATAAGTATGTCTTTTACTTCAGCCCTTGAGAATAAATGAAGACCTTTTTTTTGAAGTATAATTAATATATCATCACTGGCTTTTCAGAGTACCTAGATTTCCTCTTTTTTAGTTGCTTATGAAACGACTGATTGTAAACACATTTAACAAAAAAACTCCAAAAAACCAAAGAAAACTTAATATTTTAAAATAATTTTACACTTGGGAGCAGCTTTTAAGAAGACAAAGTGAAATTAGTGGCTAGTCTGATGAGAGTGTGGTGCACTATATGTGCTCTCTTAGGTGTAGTTTTGTAGTTTTTAGATGCCTGATTCTCATTTGACCTTTTAGCCTCTGTTCCTCTAGAGTCTATAAAGTAAGACTATCTCACAGGGGCTGTGTGCTACATTACTAGATAATAGATAAGATAGGCACAACTCACTTCTTTCATGGCAATTTTCCACAGAAACTGTCACATGTCAAAAAAGAAATACTTTCTTCTACTAAACCTAAATACCAGCATTTCCAGCAGCACCGAGTCATACAATATCCTGCCTGTAGCAGAGCAGCCTGATCAGTGTTAGGCAGTCCCTGCATATTTCTCTCGAGTGTTGCCCTTGAATTGCCCTACTGGGGAAGACACGGGGAGCAATTTCTAAATTACTCCTCTTTACCTATGAGATGCCCCTCTAGAAACAAAATTTCTGTGGCATCACTTCTTATATACAATAACTGCAGCAGCCACTTTGGGGTTTGGAATGTTTGCATCACTGCTTTGGTGTGCGCTGTTGTCTGTAATTTTATTGTAACTGCTCAAAGTCTCTCAGGTGGTACATTAGAATGAGACATCCTGTGGCTCTCCAACTTCTTTTTCCACCTGGAACTGTTTATTTTCATGCATGTTTTGTAATCAGTCTGTAAGACAGAAGTGAAGTATGGTGTGAAGAAGAATTGAGTCTTCTATTTGTTTTAATTAAACAAAAGATGAAAAGCCATTAAGTACAGTATTAACTACAATCAGTGATGAACCTGTTGATGAAGCACCATTTGTATTTGCATTAGATTACAATTGGGTCAAAAGCTTACTATTAAAGTTCACAGTATCTTATCTCTAATCCACAAGACTTTTCTGTTAATTCAAACAAAAAAAAAGTTTGCTTTGTATTTCCTTAAACAATTAATGTAGCCAGCTATTTCAAGTTTTGTAAAAGAGCTAGATATTAAATTAGAACAACCAAGACCATATGCAAGAACCTTACTTAACAAAGGCAATGTAGATATATGTGAGCTGCTGATTATCATGAGACACACAATTAAATCCCTCCCTGTCATCAGTCGATCTTGAGTACTCCACACAGAGCTTTTTCTGCTGTTCCTTTTACTAGCAACAAAATTACCCACAACTCTAGTCAGGGGACTAGAATCCTGATGTAGCAGGCACTACAGAAACACAGCTGCTTAGTTTCAAAGTTGAAACGGGGCTCAGCTATTTAAAATAAATTGTGACTCAATAATGTATCACCAGAATCTAAATCTAAGGATTTATATTTAATAAACTGTGGGCACTTACACTAGAAGTAATTCAGGCCTGGCCTGTTTTTAAGAACAATCTTTGATTTTTAAAAGTTAATTGAGCTGTGAAAGAAAACTGAAGTAGACTGATCAAGGAGGGCTTTCCCAGTGTTACTGTTGGTTAAATGTACTTACAGAGAGCAGAATGAAAGCCATGTGAGGATGTGCACACATGCAATAAATGCTTTCAGAGTAGAGACTGTCTTGTTAATTTCTTTCTAAATTTAGTTCTTCATTAACAGAATGATCAATTGTTGCATACAGAAAAAAGTCAGCTAAATACCTACTGTCTAATGTAGGCCAGTTGGCTGGATTGCAAACTCCTGTGCTTTGTGAACAGAATGAGCACTGGGCTGTCAAAAAGAACCTCCCAATCTTAGGGGTTTTTTAAGTCTTTGCAGTCTAATAGTCAGCTCAAACTTGAGTGTGAGATTTTATTTTCACCTTAGACCTTTTTATTGATTAATGTGAGTAAACTTTACTCCTGTATTGAAGGACCAATGTAAGACCTATCCACCTCCTTAATCCTGTATAACTTCTAATTAAAGTCCTACTTAATGGATTTAGGGGGACTTAAGGAGAGCTGTTAGTCTTCAGGCTAGCCCTTCTGCACGGGCGTGAAATTTCCTGCTTTCTAGCTTGCAGGTAATTATTTGTGTTGTAGTTTTCCAATCTGACAAACTGTCTGTAATAACAGATACTACTCAAGGTGGCTGATTTTTGAATAAATATAAGGTCTTTGGCAAATGCTGTTATATAAGTATAAATTATTGTCATTATACACCTTCCAATGCTTTGATGAAGTTCCTACTTAACTCCATTACATTAAGTGGTGGACCTCTGTGTGTGTATCAAATTGAATCTTGGTTGAAATGGGTACAGTTCCAATCAGTCCCAGCAGGAATTGCACCCTGGTTCATTTTCACGTCAGTCTGACTCAGGCAAGCTCTGGGGGGCTTCTCATTTCTTGCACAGCTTGTAATAAAGCTTATTTGTCAACAAAACCACCTAGAAATAGACAGCTGTTAGTTGCAGTTTAGTGTGTTGCCATGAGCATCTGTAGGGTTCTTACTGTCTTCACTCTGGCTCCAAATTTTGGTCTTATGCATTAATTGCCAGCTGTCTCACAGTTAGTGACCAAAGGCTGGTAATGCCTCTATAGGGCAGTGATGCTTGATGAAATATATGAAGATAATGTTGTTTTTATCACAAATTACTTAGTGCCAAACGTTTAGAGAAAATTGAACGGTAGATGAAATGAAGCATTAATTCAATCATACAGTAGATGTGTTATTTATTACCATTAATGTTTTATGTTCAGGCAATCATAAATACCTTTTAGTAGCTAGACTTGCTTTAAAAGAGTGATTGTTTTTAATGCTTGTTTTGTCCTTTTTTTCTTCCAATTTAAACCTAAGAGCTGAACTTTCAAACTTTCATAGGAGCTCTTGGAAAAGAATGGTAATTCTGTCTAAGTTTTTATTGAGTGATAAGGACTGGCTCTTGCATTGTTAACAATCAGGAGTGAACTGGTTATAACATACTAGTACCAACAGTGTCAGAAGTTCTGTAAAGGCTGCTACCTTTTCAATTTTGCATCATAGGCTGTTTTGACCAACAGTGATAGTCACTTCAAAAAAGTCTGGGTGAGGTCAGGTTCAGCCCCAGTGCACACTTGTATGAAAACAGGCACATTGTGCATGTTTTATACATCAGTTTGAAGTAGGGGTTGCTCCATTATGTCACGTGTCTCTGGCCTGCAGGGACAAACTTTGCAAAAGAATTCATAACTCTTGAGGTAAAAGATAAAATTGTTTCAAAGCCTTTTCATCTTTCTGGTTGTGGAGTTGTGAAATAAATATAATTAGGGACTGAACAGATGGTAAATCCTAATATAAAAGAATATACCCAGTAAATAAACGTTATATTACTTCTGATTCTGCAAAAGTAGCTTTGCTGGTTTTTCCAGTTTCCTTTCTGTCAAGAAATGTTAATATTTACCATCAGGAGAGAATAGGGAAGAATTCAGAATCAAGAAATGTTTCTGTAGAAGAGTCACTCCTTAAAGAAAAAGACCCCAGAAAAATTTCTTCAGAATAATCTGCTTATGCTCTAAGCATTGCAAAGATGAAACTAGTTAGGAATTGCTCCAAAGTAATGTCCCAAGAGTTGCCCATCTCATCCTCCAAGTAAAACTACTGATACTCATTTTATCACATACACTTAATGGGGAGGAGGTGGAAAAAAACCTTGAGCCTGTTGAAGCTAAAAGAAAATTATGACTGCCTTCTCCTTGAAAACTGGTAAGTGTAACCATTAGCTGTTGATAATTAAATATTGAATATTTTCATATTTTCATGTGGGAAATCTGCATTTCATTTTAGATGAGTTTGTGGTCATTTCTTGTGGTAACAGGAAACAGCAATGGGTAACTTGATTTCAAATATGTCTTCTTTGCATGCTTGGTAAAAGGTATAGGATAAGGATCATGTTTTCTTTTGTATACACCACCTTGCACAGATGTGAAAACAGGTCTTCTCTATTGATTGATGAGTCAAAGTGAGTGCTGTTGTAATAAAACTAATAGTAGCAGGACTACTATAATTTTGTGGGATTTTTTTCTGATAAGTACATATAAATGGCTGTATACTCTGTATATTTCCTGTAGATGTTGTAGTCTTATGGTGTTAGTTTGTGATTTTTTTTAATTATAAAATGCCAGCTGATATTTTTATAAGTAAACACTAGGCAAATATTAAGGTCTGTCTGCTGACTGAGGCAAAATCTGATCTTCTCAGGATTTGTGCTATGTTAATTTTTAAAATACAGCAACAGCTTAGAATAGACAGGTATCATTCTCATGTTTGGGCCATATTGAACAACAAATTCCTGAAAACGTCTGCTCATTTCTGTTTAGTGATTATCACAGGGGTATCATGGCTCTTTGCATGAGGTCTGCTCTCAAAAGCAGGTGGTATGTGCTGAGCGTACATGATTTTCCCTTTCAAGCATATTGGAAAGGTACCTTCTGTCACTTGTTCTCAGTGAAACCAACTGATTTCTGGTGGCAGTAGGGTTAAAAATCATTTAACTGTGGCAGCACCCCTGGTTTTTAACCATTTTGACTGTCAGCACGATAAGCATGTGGTGACACTGAAAGCTACACTTTGCCTAGCCCTTTGTTGCAAAACTAATTGAAATCACTGGGAGTGTTTTAACTGGATTGAGTGCCTTTGGATAGGGCACAGCAGAATCAAGTCGGTGCCCTTCAACCTGCACAGCATCAGCCCCACCTGAGAGGTGCAGCAGTGCTTTGAGGCACAGAAGGGCCGGGGAGGGAGCTCACAGGGGAGCTCAGTGTGGGTTCTGTTCTCTGGGTACCCGCGCTGCGAGCATCGCGCTCCAGCCTGCCTGCCAGGAGGTGACATGGCTCCTAAGCAGGGAGGGAGCTCACAGTCTGGCACGTAACAATTACGGACATAAATTACAGCAAATACCTTGTCTTTTTAAACGATTTGGGGGTATTTTTGGATAATTTGGCAGCAGGATCACAGATGTATATTTTGTTTAAGTCTTGATATGTTTCTTGATGCCTTTTCTTTACATGTATCTGTTATTCATTCACTTACATGAAAATGTCACCCTCCACAGGATTTCTCTGTAAATAGATTACAAAAGGAGTGAATTCCCGGTGCTCAGTTTTGTCAATTGTTGTATTCCTGCTACTCCCGTACACTTGGATTCTCAAATCTCTCAGAATCGCATTGAGAAGGAAATAGTCATTACTATTTGCAGTGGTGGAGGGCTTTTTTAATGCTTTCCCTAAAAAAGAAAAAGGGGTTAGCAACTCGAGCTAAGACACTCTCGGCTGGTTTTCACTAGATATGACAACAAAGCCTGCTCGGCAGACAGAGCGCATCAGCAACCTGGGCAGATGGGTCGGTGACATTAATTAGACACTGGCAGTGCCTTTAGCAGCAGTCGGTGGTCTCTTGCCATGAAAGGGCTGTTCCGGGGCTGGGGAACAGCGCACCAGCCAGGCACCGTCTTCAATGTCCTCGTCTCCACCGAGCTGGGAATGCGGGGAAGGTACCACAGCCTGTTCGTGCTCTCAGCTCCACTTAACGCGTCAGGGGAGATGCGATGTGACTGTTTGTTTGCCCGTGTCCCTGTGTCTCCAACAGCATTCCCAAACTACCCTGACAGGCGGGCAGAGCGCGGAGACGGCTCGGGGAGACGCTCCTCAGACCTGTCCCTGCGCTGTCCCTCCCCGGCCAGGTCACTTGCCCGGGCTGCCCCTGCCCTGCCCTGCCCGGCCCGGCCGCTCCGTCCCCGCCCGCCGCGCTCCGGGCGCTCCCCCCGTCCGGTGCCGGTGCTGGCCCGGCCGCTGCCCCAGGGCTGGGCAGGGCTGTCCCTGCTCCCCGGGCAGCCCCGAGCCCCCAGCCCGGCTCGCTCCCCGTGAGTTGCGGCGGTGCCGTGCTGCCCCCTCCTCCCTCCCTTCCCGCCGTGCCTCTCGAAGAAAGCGGGTTTTTTTCTGTTGTCGGGGAGCGTAAATCAGCTTCATCTAAAATCTCGGAAGTGCAAGTCCATCACATCTTCCTCCGAGCCGCCTGCTACACCTTGCGTGAGTCAGACTGCAGAGCTCCCGGTGCCCTTCTCGCTGTGCGGGGCTGCTCGTGTTCCCCCTGTCTCAGAGGCAAAAGCACAAGTGGAATCTGCTCACGCTCTCAGCGGTTCCTTCCCCGGTTGTTGTAGCAGTCGCTGACCTCCAGGCACTATGAATAAACAGCAAAGCTGGGAACAAAAGGAGTCTTCTGGCTGCCATTATCTCACATTAACATAGCAGACGCGCTGCGGTGTGAACAATGCGAGTCTCATTCGCCGATAATCAGCGAGTACCCAGGCATTTGGATTACCAAGGCAACAGGCAATGGTAGAATACTGGGTGGGTGTGTTTTTTATTGTAAAGGAGCAGTCGGATATGGAAACCCAGGTATATTGATAAAGCAGAGCAGAAGGAATGCCTGGTGGCAGGGGGGGACTGAGGGCTCGGGGTTGCATTCCGACACACGTGAGATAAATAAGACATGGATGAAGCAGGTCTGTGCTGTGAGATGCAATAAAGATTAAACTGCATTTGTCAAGCTGAAAACGATCATAAGATAATTTCAGCATTTTGTAAAAGGTAACAGGTGGCATGTTAATAGCAGGGCTGTTACCGGTGGATTTTGTAACTGTAATCTGGGCTGTAGTAATGCATTGCATGGTCTACTTGTGTGACAATAGAGCTGGGCGTGATGGTTTAATCTTTTTTCCTTTTATCAGATGGATGCTGTAGTCCCCATGTCAGACAATGTAACCCCCTCTGCTTCTTAGAGACAGGAGTGGGTCTCAGCAATATTTTTGTTTCTTACCTGCATAGCTGTGATCGTTTATTCCACATGGACAGAAATAAGTGGCATTATCTCTGTATCTTTGCATGTGCACACACGTGTGCGTGGACATGTATGAAATCTGTAGTGAAGCAGGACTGTGTGTGCATGCAGGGGAAATGTGGGGTTTTGCAGGTTCAAAAACTTAAGAATTAATCTAATTATTTGGCCTAATGCATTTTTCTAATTTCAGCAAGAGTTAAAATCAGATGCAGTAACTCTTGCTGAGCAGCATGAGACTTGCAGGCATGGCTCTAAGTGATGACACTGAGTGTAGAGTAAGGAAGCACAGCAGCGAGCGTGTCACAGCCCAATCTGTAGCAACCCAGTGTGAAATGGAAGGCAGCATTCCCGCCTTGTGCAGTCATAAGTCATGCAGGCCTCACAGGCCTTGTCACAAATGTAAAGAAAAAAGTTAAGGTCTTTCAGTTTCCAGAGGTACTTTGTATCACCTGCTGAACTGCAGCTCGGTTTTGCTGTCTCAGTCTCCATGCAAACGCCCGTATTGTGCATATGTGTGTGGCTGCATGAATGGTTGTTATCAATGTGTGTGTGGATATTTAAAAGAGCAGAGGCACGGGGTGATAGCCACCTGCTAGCAGCAGGTGCCATCCAAACCACTGAGCTGATAAATGGCTTGTTGCCTTCACCTTTTGACTGCTTTGCCTGCATCTGCTCACCTAGAAGAGGTTCAGAGTGCTTCAGTGTTTGCATACAGTTTGCCAGAAAACAGCCTCCTTCTTTTTACAGTGAATTATGAAATTTCTAACTGCCTTCAGTCTTCCTTTTCATCCAGTACTGAAACAACACTTGAGGTAATTCTTTCTTGGTAGTCAAGGACTAGGTCTGGATCTGCTGTACATTTGGAGTTGGGAGAATCAAAGCTTTGCAAAGAGTTAGAGAACAATACTCATCTAGTTGGAAAGAGCGGAGGGAATCAACAGACTTGAGAAATCATGATGAGATATTTTTTGGAACTGTGTATTTTCTTTGTAAAATCTGGATGTTTGTAGTCACATCATTAAGTAGTAGAGGGAAATAAAGTCTTGTAGAGTACTTCCAAATTGGCTTTTTTCATTTTAAAATTACATAAAAACACCCAGTGGTTTGGATGGGATTGTGTTTTAGGTGTTTGCTTAGTGAAATGCAGGATGGTGCCCTGATTTATGCCAATACAATGTAAACATCTTCAGATAATAATGCAAAATAGAGGAATGTATTTCAGGAACATGTGAATCACATAGATGGCATCAATCAAAAGCTAGTTCTTGCTAGCCATCTGAAGTCAGTGATTAGTATACAGACTGACTACACCACCCTCTTGCTTTCCTCGTCTTGAATGCAAAAAGTTTATGGTACCTGCACACATCAGCTTTTAGTTTGGTTCTGTACACCACGTGTGATGTGCAGAGGTACTTAGTCTTTGGTTCCTTTACAATGTGTCATCAAATATCCTTGCTGACTGTGAGTGGTCTTCATGTTCTTCCACATTGGTGTCTCCTGGCTCTGCCATGTTCCTCTGTGTGAACAGACAGCAGATTGCATAGAGTGATTTACAGAACCTATGGAAAACACAGCACAAAAGGACAGGGGATAACTCGGTTAAATTTTGCAATTTGTGTTTTTGAATAGTAATGTGTTTATAGTAACTGTCGCCTGGGCTTTAAACTCATCTCAGGAGTTGAAACACATTGGCCAAGCACTGTAGGTGCATGAAGATGGTGCATGTATCTCAGGTGAGGAGATGCTGGCTTTGTTTCTTTGGAAAAGAATCTCAATGAAAAATGACAGGTCAGTTTCCTTCTAAATATCTAGTAGTTTTCACAAAGAAAATAACAGCAGATCTCCAAAATGTTTTTGATTGGCAGTAAGTGAAAATAAATTCTGGGTTTCACTTGTCACAGTGGGGTTTTCTTGAATTAATACTCAAGGCTGGGGATATTTTCGGTGCAACTTTGACCAAAAGGAAAAAAAAATACATTTGTTCTGTAATTTCTGAATAGGTTGTCAGGGATTCATAGCTTATAAAGTCATACTGAAGTTTGCATGTTGCAGTGCAAATACTGAATTTGAACTGCCTTTTTGGTATGAAATACTAAAATGCTCCAGAATGGACTTAGGCTACTTTTTTTCCCAATCTTTTTTCCTAATTTCTAGTGTTAGATTCATGGTGGTGTCCTAACCAAGAAGGCTTACAAACTGAATCCATATTAATAAATAAAGCTACAGGAGTGGTGTTCTCTCAAGAAATCCAAATAAAACAAAAACTAAACCTGAATGAAAGAAGCTGAACTGCCTAACTTGTGAGACAACCTAGACATGAAACTCATGTCTTGGTGCTTCAATTATCTGGGGCTTTCTTGCCCGTTCTGATTGTGGGATTTGTGATATTTTTCCACTGCAGATGCATCAGGTTGTAGGGTGGAAAGAGGGGAGCAAGGAGCTTGTTTGGAAATTGTTATGGTTTTGTTTGTATTGAAGTAGTGTCTCGTAGAGGCTCCAACCAAGAATACAGGCAGGGGGTGCTGAGCACCCTGAGCACACACCTGCCCAGAGGCAGAGCAAGGTGCAGACACAGAGAGGTGCCATCAGGCAGGAGCAGATCAGCAGCCCCAGTTTTGGGTTGTATTTGGCCTGTTCTGCTTTTTGGCCATGTGTTACTGCAAAGACGTGTTTGGCCTCTGTTGTTCTCTGAGACCTGACACCTTGTCATGAGATGCTCTCCTCTCAAGGTGTCCATAGGTGACAAAAGATGATGTGGGAGAAATGACAATCAGTGTTCCAGTGGCAATTACCTGCTCATCTTGGTGTCAACTGAGAAAGGATAGAGTTGGTAGATTTAAAGGTGTGAGTGAATTCTCTGTGTGTCAGCTACCCTTCATGTGGGATGACTGCACTTCAGAGATGCTGGGGACCCCTGCAAAACTGCAAAGCTGGCTTGAGGATAAGCAACAGAAAGTAGCCATTGGAGGCCCAGTTGTGGGAAACTTGGTTGTCAGTGGTTGGACTGAAAAGGCTTTTTTGGAAAGTCAGCACCTGGTGCAGTAGTTGGCAGATTTACAGTGTTTGAAACAGAGGTAGATGCTTTATGAAGGTAGTGTTTTAGACCTGGCCCTCTCAAAAAGTGATGTGGAAAATCACCAGGAATGTGTAATTCCAGTTTTCACTCTCCTCCACTATATGTAAAGTGCCAATGCTCTAGGGATGCATACTTCACTAAACCATCTGAATCTTTCCTTCCTCAAGGAATGAAGACATGTAAACAGAGTATCAGATACATATACAATTGCTCTAGTGACAACATAAACATATTTAAAACACATCAAATAATGCCACAAATCATGTACAAATTACAGCAATTCACTTGTATTAATTTATTCTACAAAGGTCACTTGTTATTAAGCAACTTTTATTAGAATTATCTATCAGTCTCTGTCTGACATGAAGTCTGTAACTTTTCCTTGAGACTGGATGTCTGCCTAGTACTGGGATTAAGAGAAGCTTTTTAGACCTAACTACCAATGTACTTCTTCAACATGAGTGTTATATTACTGGTGGGTTCAGTACATCTTCCAGTAGCTAAGAAATCCTTCCTCATTGTTTTATAGCAGTTTTACTAGCTCAGAGTAGTGAAACATTACTTTGAGAAATAGTTTCCCTCCCTCTCTTCCTCTTTGCTCTGTGCCTTCCTCTGCTGTTTGGCCTTTAATGCTGACCAGTAGTATGTATAGGTTCATTAGCACTATTGTAAATTTAGTCAATACTCTTTTAGTGGGCTCCAGCTGAGTCCAAACTGACTCACTGCCCTCCAGGGTGCAGTGAGAGACTTAATTACCCTTGTACAGTTCAACAGGAACAATGTCATGGGCAGCATTTCGCTTTGGCTGAAGAGGTTCAAGCTTCTTTCTTTATTGGCTGCCATTTTCAAGTTTAAAGAGAGGGATTTCAGGATAATTCACAGCTCTGTGTAATAACAGGGGAAAAGCACTGCTCTTTGCAAATGAGAATTGGATTGGTCACGTTTCATTACAGTACTTACATGGATTTTCCTTTGATGGTGGGAATATTCCTTTGGGTAGTTTTAAGGACAGAAATGGAAGTTGAAAGAGCAGAGGTGGAGGGACAAGTAATCCTCTAGTTGAGTGGCATGAGTTTCAGCATCTCTTACTGCTTGAAGCCAAGGAAGTCTGCATGTGATGGAGAAAGGGGAGGTATTGTATCCAGTATGGCAAAAGTTGTACTCTGACATGCATGTAATTGGTGATGGGCCAGAGTAAATGCTGGGGAATGCAAGCCATGAGATTGCCTTGGATTTCTCACGGGGTGACTGAGGTGAAACTTGAGGGATGAGGTTTAGGGCAGTGAGTGGATATCAGGCTATTTAAGTTCATGTTCTGCGAGGCACACCTATCACTAGTTCAGTGTTGTATAATTTTTGTGATTAATAATGTTTGAGATGTAACACTAGGTCCTGTGTTGGATTATGTGGTAGTCATGTGGTTCAATGTGCATAATGAATATTTCTCAACAAATCTATAGCTGGTCTCTTTTCCTGGCTTTTTTGTGTGGTGCTGGAGGCTTTATTATTTGTCAACAATACGATTTCTTGAGGTGTCACCCATTTCAACTGTAATACTGTAAAAACTGAGTGATTTACTCAGTATTTATAATTAGGATTAAGTGACTATATAGTGTTTGAGAACCCAGTGTGGCCTTCCACTGAACAAATGATCTATCACTGAAAACTATGGAGGAATGATACATTAAATCCTTTCTGCATACTCTAAAGGAGAGGAATGGCTAAGAGGAACATGCTCAGGAGGCAAAGAAAGTGAAGTAATAATTATAACTGCTTAAAAGCAGGCTGAAGCATTGCTTGCTCTAAGTTGGAGTGTGTTTACAAACTGTACAGCATATTTGCATTAGAAGAATCTTTAGTGACTCCGTGGTTTGATTCCTGCCTGTCATTACCCTTCTTATTTACTCATACACTTGCAAAATATTTGCCTTGCTCCTCAGGTTTTATTACCTGTCCACAGCACATCAGTGGGGAATAGAGAGGAATGTCTGCAGTGAGCCCTTTCACTGCTTATGTCATGGAGAGAGCTCCTTTGTAGTCACTGAAGTGCATGAACACTCATATGTGCCATAAATATCCAAACAAATCACAGAGCAGACATCATCAGAGAAGGAAGTAAAGTAGGAGGCATCATTCAGAGCAGGATAAAAGAGGAAATCTTAATAGCAGTCACAAATTCTGGGTTAGTCATCATTTGTCTCCATGCTGGTGGAGGGACTTGCATTGCGTCACTTGCAAATGTTAGTCACTGAAGCCATTGTTTGAGCCTCTGAGTGAGAGGGGCAAGATTCTGAGAGAAAATATTTTAAAGAAACATGGGCTAGCAGGATTTAGTGGCTGCCAGGTGTTCAGTATGCCCTTATTCACACACAGGTTTATGTGGATGCTGTCAGTGTGAACATGACATGTCACACATCTTACAGAGAATTATGGTTTACCATTAGTTTTCTCTAATAATCTGTTAAGGGAAATTATTCTTTTATCTAATTTAAATTTTTGTGTCATTTTATTCCTTGATTGAATATGGGTACTTTGAAGCAAATAGGTCAGTTCGAATTCACAGTTATGTTCTAATACATTGCTGGTGTGCTGGCAGACGAATTGTGGAATTTGTTTGAAATTTCCTAGCTGTTTGTGAAATGTATTCACTGCTTCATTTACACATTTGCTGCTGCTGTTATTGCATTATTTGTTACTCAGGACAGAGGCAGTTTTTATCACACACATGCACACTTTGTGCAGAGCAATTCCTTTCTTAAATGATTCACACCTGGCGTTATGAACAGGCTAAAGAATGAGCAGGGGTAGTCCTTGATTCTGGCTCCCAGCACAAAAGGAAGGAGTGGTCCAAGCCTGGAGCACTGTCTGGGGTCACGGGAGAGTGAGCAGGCTTTGAAGCACATTGATAGAGTGCATGTAGAGCCTGGAGAGATTCTTTAGGCAAGTTAGCCCTCAATAGAATTTTTGGTGATAGCTGGTAGTCAAGACAAAAATGCAGTTCTTGATATAAAACACAAATGAATGGTGTTTGAAAATGAAAGAGCAATGTGTGTCTGTTAAACAGTATTTTTTAATATATATATATATATATCTCTAGACGAGGAAGGATCACCTGAGTGTATGTGTATGTATATGCAAATTGAAATCTAATTTACAAGTTAATAGTACAAGAATGAGTAAATTTCAAGTGGAATGTGTTTTATGGTCATAGGATTGATAGTTACTTTCACTGGATTTAAGATATTTCATTAATTACGCTAAGTGCGTGCCTATCCTGGGCTCATTCTGAAACCACCAGCGCTTTTGTATGAAAAGAACTGTAAGAAATGTTTGCTTGTATCTGTGGACAAAGCTAATGGAAAAACCCAATCCTCTCATCCACATATTTATCTGAAAGATGTGTTGTATATCTGCAGTTGATTTTCTAGAATGCTGATTAGCTAATACCGTTTTTGGCATGCAGCTTATCCATCGTGTGGGAGAACACTATCTGAATTTCAATTTACTTTTCCAAATGATGTTGAACTGCTATTGCTTTAAAGGCTTTTCTGGCCATTTGGGGACCCGCTGCAGACAGCGGAGCTGCAGTCTGGTCTCAAAATCTAATTGAATTGATGTAAGGCAGCTGAAGCAGTGACTGTTGAAGAGTTCGAGATGAATTGCAAAAAAAATGCATGCTTCTGAGTAACTTGGTGTCCTTGTTTGAAACTCTGCCCCTGAATTTACTTTCACTGCTAACAGACCTTTTTGTGGTAAAAGCCCTGTGCTTCAATATAGCTAAGGAATTCATTCATTCTATGTGGTTTGACACAATCCCATTGCTGTTAAAGAAACTTCATGCCTCTGAGAATACTAAGCTAAGAGTGGAGGAAGTGTGGAGAGTTAAGGTAATGTCAGACGTTCATTCCTTTGTTGCCACCTGCAACTTGGCACAGTTTAAACTTCCAAAATCTCACCCTTCTGAATGTTTGTTTTTGCAGTGATGGGTCTTTCCCTTATGATTCTGTTCCCTGGCAACAAAATACCAACCAGCCTCCAGGCTCTTTGTCAGTGGTCACCACAGTATGGGGTGTGACTAACACCTCTCAAAGCCAGGTAAGCTTCATTTTTATGCCTCCTTCCCTCCAAATATGCATTTCTGCTAATGTTTGTAAAATGGAAGCTGTTTTGGAAAATCCTCTTGGGATCAATAGCAGGGTCTGTCTCCTTTGTTGTATATGATGCATTGTTTTCCCAGTCATGTCCTCTTTGGTGGCATTGAACAAGAGGTGTCTGAGAGCTTGAGTCAGTCACTCCTTTGGCTGCATGCAGATGTCAGGCTTGGATTTACCTCATATTTTACACTGCATGGTTTCAACACTAAAAACATGGGATTTGAGTATTCCCAAACCTCTTGGGAATTCAGATTGTTTGTGTTCTAGTAAAAAATTTAGCTTGATTCACCAAATGATAGTTGTTGCTTTTACCTGGGGTTGTGTTGTACTTGTGGGCTGGTGAAATTCAATACCAAGTCTACCCCACACTGAGTTGCTAACTACCAATTTTAGGCTGTATTCTTTCCAGTCTCTCCTGTTAGTGCTAACTTGGTAAAAATGTTTCAACATGCATTGGAGCACAAGCATGGGCTCTTGGCTCCCAGGTGAGAGTCCTACTTCCTGGATTTTCATTTGGTTCTCTCCACTATTAACTCTCTTTTTCTTCTGTGTTGTATATTGAATTGCACTATACAAAAAGAAGCAGCTTTTATGAAGAAGTTACCAATTACTTGTGATAGTGCACTCCCAGGGATGTGGTATAAATTAAGCATGCAGACAGTCTGGCTTTTGCTTACACCATAGGTGAAAAGCTCAAAAAACACATTACCATCTTTAATGAGTGCAAATGGTACATAAATCTAACCTGTCTTTTCTACTTCTTTCCAACCATGTGGTGCTAGATTCCATACAAAATTTTCTGGGGATTTTTTTTGTTATTTTAATTTTGCTAAGAAAATTAAAAATGAAATTGTAATGGAATGAGCCATTTGAAAAAGAAATTATTCAGAGGCCAAGTCATATAGATATTCACACAGCATTTATGTAAGCACTGGTTATGGTAAAATCTTTCTTCAATGAAACAAGAAGAGGAAACAGTTACAGGATCTAAAACATGTTTTATTTTTGTTGATTAACAACTGGAAAGAAAAGGTATCCCATCTGGGAGAGAAATAACTGAGTAAACATATTGGTCTATATTTGCCAGAAAATGAAAATATAGTTTCTTTTACACTTAAAAAGGCAAAAGGAAAGATAAAAAAATACTCTGAGTTTTGTCTGTCATAGGAGTACTGTAATGTTACTTGAACTCTTCATGGTACTTCAGATGAAGGTGCAATAGAAGAAAAAGATCTCTTGCATGAAGAAAGAAAATGCAGTGACTTTGAAGGTCACTGCAAAGGAGTGGTGTGAGACTCTAGAACATGAAGCTTGGTTATAGCTATTCAGAGCAGATTGAAATGAATGTCAGGGTTTCATGTAAGTCTTTGTGCTCTCCGAGGGAAAGGAATGAGCTGGGTTCTTCCTTCTGTCAGATGCCTGAAGCTGTTGAGTTAGTCTTCCGCAAAAACCTGAGTTTCTTCCCAAGTAGGAGACTTTCCAGGAAATCTTATGCAGGTGATCCATGGACAGCCACACTTACATCTCCATGGAAATCATAGCAATTTGGGAAAACCAATCCTTTTAACAAGCAAAACAAGTCCTTTTATACAGAGAACAGAGGACTCTTTTATAAGAAGCAATAAAAACAATCAGTAGTCTTTTAGGGAGTCAAGAATAGGTTAAACTACTGAAATATGTTCTTTCACAGTTTTTCTATCTGTAGTACCATTTGCATTGTGCCAGTGGGACTGACTACTTCCAAGTTACCTCAAAGTCCTGTATCAAACAAGCCAATCAACCAATTAACCAAACAAAAAATCTCTCACCCCTTCACACCCCCATTTGAAAAAAAAAAAAAGCTATGTCCTTTCATTTACTCAGATGAATGGTCACAGCATGGTTGTAGCAGATCTTTCTCATAAATATTTTTAATAAGCATATTAATTTGAGTTCCATCTAGTTGAAAATCGCCTGTTTGTTTGGAAATGGCAGAAGTAGAAATCACCAGGAATGTGCACCTAGAAGTCAACGAGGTCTGTGCTCATTAGAGTTCAGAGTACAGGTGGTTATGTTTTAATTTAACAACTGCAGCAAATCAACTTAATTTGCTTGAAGTAGTTCAAGGTACAGCCCCTTACTCTCGTGTTCCTTCTTGCAGGTGCTGGGAAATCCAATGGCAAATGCTAACAACCCTATGAACCCAGCAGGAAATCCCATGGCTTCTGGGATGACAACCAGCAACCCTGGAATCAATTCCCCTCAGTTTGCTGGACAGCAGCAGCAATTTTCAGCCAAGGCAGGCTCCACTCAGCCATACATACAGCAGGGCATGTATGGCAGACCCAATTATCCTGGAAGTGGAGGGTTTGGTGGCAGGTAAGATGTACTTCTCTGAGGTGGAAAATGGATGTAAATACTTGATAAAGCTTGTTTTAGTGACCTGGAAGAAGTGTCATGGGCTTATTTTAATTATATAAAGTCTCAGTAGCTATTTTTTGCTGGTTAACTGAAGCACACACTGCTTTTATAGCTTTGGAAATCAGCTACCCAAACTGCAAAGAAATTCATCACAGTAAATGGAAATGGCTTAGGTCAATCAATTAGCTCTAATAAACCCCCAAAATAAAGTTTTAATTAAGAGAGATTGTTAAACAGACCACAGGCTTAGGAATGATTAACATTTAATAAGGCCAGGATGTGAAAGGTATTGATGGTATAATTTCTATGTGCATATGGAGGAGTAAGCTTGGGCAAAGTAGTTTGCTATGCAACAGAATATTTCTGCCCAAAGACTTACTCCACAGCAGGAATTTGAAAAGAATCAGTAATGAAGATGTTTGTTAAAAAATATGGTTGTGTTGTGTATTTATATTGGGGAAGTAAATGCTGCATTACTCATATAATCCGAAAGTAATAGCCTGGCATTAGTTACATGATGATTTTCTGTGTCTATACTTTGTAAACAGGGGTGGTGAGGGCACTTAACTGAAACCACTATTTATGGTGCAAAGGCTGCAGAAGAGACTGCTGCTGCTAGCATAGGCAGTCTAGTGTGAAGAATATAAGCTTGGGACTCAGAGAGAGAGAGAGTTTATCTCTTCCTTCATCTCTGCCACTGATCTACTGAGTGACCTTGAACAAGCCAAAAAGTTTCTTCAGCTTTGTATTAGCATCTCTGAAATGGACACAGTATATTGGCCCATATTTACAAAGATATTTGAAGTGGGAAAGGCGTGGTTTGGCTTAGGTTGGTTTATCTCAGGATCAATAGAAGAGATGGGCAGGAACTGCAGAGCACACAGTGGGATCCAGTGGAGTCGATTGCATTGGGTCTCTCCTGGCCTTTCTGCTAAGATTCAGGGAGAAATGCTTTTATGTTGTCTTGACCACTTGCCATAATTCACCACTGAGGCAGATTAATGTGCTGTCTTGGAGGAAGTTTGCTGTTCCTGCTCCTGTGCATTTGCCCCTACACTACTGAGAAACAGAGCATTTCCTTTCAGCAGTTCAGCTCTACTTTGCAGGAAGCTACAGAGCTGCAAAGAAGTTCACTGCCCCCAAAATGACTGCTGGCAATGCCTTGCAATCCCAGTGGCAGCCCTGTGACTGTTGCGCCTGGGAGGCAGGTGTAACCTGTAGATGCCATCCATGTCTCCTGTACACACCTAATTACCTGGCCTGCTGGCTTCCATTAGTCATTGATATGTGTTTTTGGAATGGCTCCAGGTGAGGATCACACCAACATTCAGAACAAAATCCAGCAGGCACATCTTAATTCTCTCCTCCCTTCTCTTCTTCCCTGTTAGTTACCCTGGAGGCCCAAATACTCCTGCAGGAATGGGGATCCCCCCCCACACGAGGCCACCAGCTGATTTCACCCAGCCAGCTGCAGCTGCTGCCGCTGCTGCAGTTGCAGCTGCAGCTGCTACAGCAACAGCTACAGCTACAGCCACTGTGGCAGCCCTTCAGGAAACACAGAATAAGGACATGAACCAGTATGGACCGGTAAGAGAGTAACCCTTATGTCTCCATACCTGCCTGATCTGGACCATTGCAGGGAATTGGCTTCCTTCTCACTGTTGTGTTTGTTAGGGTGCCTACTGTATTTTTTTCTTTGTTTTGGTGCATGAGCATGGTTAGAAGTGCTTATGAGAAACTGCTGGAATGTTTGTATGTAGGTATGAGTCAGTCCCCATGTTTTTCCCAATAAAACTTGCCTAACTGTATTTTGAAGTTTAGGAGTTGCCTCTTGAAAATAATGAAAGATTTCTCAGTTACAGCTGCATCTGACATGATACATTATTGCTGTCTTTGCCAACCCTCTAAATTTAAGTACCTAGGGAAATGTTCTAGAATCTTGCGATAGGCTTTGTAGTTCTTGGACAGTTATTTATTTTGCTAACTGCAGTTGGTTATTTGGGTTATTTCCCTTCAAACAGGGAAACAACAACAGAAGAGAAATTTGGTTTGTAATAATGTTGTCTATATGGGCAGCTATGTGAGAGATACATTTCCAGTGATCCATAACTTCTAGCCTGTTATGATGTCATGGAATAATTGTTTTCTTAAAATCAACAGGGTCTTGATCCATTCAGGTTTTTCCTTCTTACCTTTTTTACTTCTCTGAATTCTGAAGTGTAAGAGTCCATATGCCAGGTGATGAAAAGCACAAGGTCTTAGGAACTGTCGTGTTGTGCTCTATTTGCACAGCCAATCTGTTACCTTACAGTTCTAGACCAGCCAGTTGAAACAATTAATTTGTCACCTTAGGCTTACATCTGTCTTCAACTCTTAGGCATTTTATAATTTTATTATAAATAACTTCACCGCCCATCAAATGTTAGAGACCATTGAAGGAAAATGCGACATAAATCCTCCCCTTCTTCCCTTCCCCAAAAGCACGTTCAGCTCCCTCTTTCCATTTTATAAATGCATGTCGCATTTTATTCTTTTTTTTTTTTTTCTTCTTCTTCCGTTGAAGGTTTGTTCCTCTTTCCAGATGGGTCCAACTCAGGCTTACAACAACCAGTTTATGAACCAGCCTGGTCCTCGTGGTCCTGCTTCCATGCCAGGCAACATGAACCCAGCAAGCATGGGAGCAGGGATGACACCTTCCAGCATGAGCGGGCCACCCATGGGCATGAACCAGCCCCGGCCTCCTGGAATGAGCCCCTTCAGCACCCATGGGCAGAGGATGCCTCAGCAGGCCTACCCAGGCCCACGCCCCCAGTCTTTGCCTATACAGGGCATAAAGAGACCATACCCAGGAGAGGTAATAAAAGAAATGATCTTTTGTGAACACTGTTCAAGTGGCAGCATACTGGGTAAGGTGTGGTGCACATCCCTCTAAGATAGGTGCATCTTTGTTCCAGCCTCGGTAGGAGTGCAGCCATTAAAATATTAGCAGGAGCAGCTCTTCATTTTTAGCATCTGAAGTGTTCAGGTTACCCCTTGCTGTGTTAGTCCATATGATGGTCACTAAGTCCAAGAAAGGCCCCAAACCAGAATATCATTCTAAGATTCTCATGCTGACTTCATAGATCTTAAGCAGGGTTCCATCACATAAGTGGAGTCTTTTAATGTGGCAACTTAGAAGAGACACTGAGGGTGAAATGGTTCATTTTAGCCCAGTAGATATCTGATCTGCATTTTCTTGGATGATTTTATTTTTTTTAATCAAATACAAGACAGACATTGTACTGTAACACCAGTAGTAATAGCAGTCATTTTTTAGAGAAGAGTTGCTTTCTAAACTTTTTCAGTGTTGATTTTCATAGTCACTAAGATAAATATAAATAATGTTGAACTCAAATCCCTCTCTGTCAGCATTTATCTAATACCAGCTTCTGTGGAGTGTGATAAGGTCCCATGCTGCTACAGGAGATCTGCTTGGCTTTATAGGCAAAATTACATTGCCACTGACTTGTATTATGACAGGGCAAAACACTTAGGCTCAGATTTTTAGAGAAATTTAGAAAACTGAAGATGCAGACAAATGAGCTTTTGGAATTGAAAAGCACTAATGTGTTTTATTCTTCAAGGTAGCATGAATTGGGCAGTAGAGGCTTTTTAGGATTCCAGCAGCTCCCAGCATCTACCCACACCTAAATGTTTTTACAAATCTAGCCATCATTTAGTAGCTTCAGAGATCATTTCCTGGTGAAATTCTATATTCAGCTGAGACTTCAGCAGCAAGTGTAGAGCTCTGAATATTATGATACTGCCCTGGCAATAATTATGGTACTAAGAGTTTATAGAAAATAAAGATTATAGAAAATAAAGTTTATAGAAATAGCAAAGAGGACCGTGGCATGCAGAAAATACAGAAAACATTTCTGCCTGCTCTACAGAGCTACATTTCTTTCCTGCTCTGCAAACTGTTTTTTCTAAATAAAAAACTAATCAGAAATAAAAAAGAGATGTGCTTTTGCTGGAGTTGCTTCTCTTAAGAGAACTTGTTTGCAAGTAAGTGAAGAAAACACAAAATGTAGCTTATTCACTTGATTTTTCAGATTTCATATTTTAAGAATGGCTTTAAATCTGTTTTTTGTTGCTTCAGAATCAGGTTTTTAATTCTAAGTGAGTATGTTCATGTTTCCAACAAGTCAGTTCTGAACAGTCCCATAAATGTTGCTTGACTGGTGGGCTGGAATTTTGCAGATGATGTTTGCCTATTGTTTATTGTAGGGTTCATTTATGGAAATGCCTTATCATTAAGTTTATTTTTCAAATTGACATTCTACTACCCTTGGAGTTCCAATTTTCATTACTTCAATTCCAAAACCGCAGGGCAGTCTTAGCTAGCACTAGCAAAGTGCTTATGTCTAGTAAGAACTTCTCTTTAGCTGTTAAAGTATTGCTGAACACTCTGGCAAGAGGCCAGCAGAGCAGTTGGGTTGAAAAGGCAGGCGTGGACAGCACATCTTCTGTGCTCTTGTCCCTTCCAGGGTTTTGTTTTAGTTATTTATTTATTTAACTTTTTCTTTTTGTACTTCCATTCTACATCTGAAAAAGGAGCCCCAGGCTTGGATGTGGTAGCACTTAAAAAACACAGAATTTTTGTGAACTTTGCATCTGGTTGTAATTCTGGTTTCTTCAAGCACAGTGCCCTTTGCCAGTGTTACAAGGCTGAGTGTGTGTGTCTTACCCCCCTTTGGTTTGCAAGATTTTTATGCTTTTAAGAAGTATTCATCTGTTTTGTTTGTTTTGATTGTGCTTCTGAACGTATGCTAATAATCCATCCAAGAAAGCTGTTTGTATAAAACATGGCTTTGTGTTCTTGCATCCCTGAAACAGCCCAATTATGGAAACCAGCAGTATGGACCAAACAGTCAGTTTCCAAACCAGCCTGGTCAGTACCCCACGCCCAACCCTCCGAGACCCCTCACATCTCCCAACTATCCTGGACAGAGGATGCCAAGCCAGCAAAACACAGGGCAGTACCCTCCTCCAACAGTCAACATGGGGCAGTATTACAAGGTAGGAATCCTGAGATTATCATCTTGGTCTGTTCTGGAGGCCATTGAATAATGAAGTCACCTTAGTGGTTTCATAGATACTGCTTTTATGTAGTTCAGGGAAAGATAGAAAAGAAAAAACACCCAAGTTTTTACTAGTGTTTTGGGTATCACAGAATCAGTCAATTGGCCAAGTTGCATTGCAACTTCAGAGCAGCTCATAAACAAAATTGAATGTTGCTGCATCTCATTAGAGGCTTTTACAAGAAAATGTTGGGTTTGCTTTTAAAGTAGCTTGTAAAAAGAAGTACCTAATGGAATTCAGGTGTAATGTTTTCACCTATTTGTGGTCCCCTGCAAGAATGCAAGCATGGAAATCTGTAATAAACAAGTTCCACATTGCAGCATTCCAGTTTTGGACCTACAGTGGTCACTGTTGGATTAAGCCAGGCCAAACTTAAAAGGTGTTCCAGCTGTGGGTTTCACCTTTGAACTGAAGTTTCTGTGACTTTTTCCAACCTCTTCCTCCTTTTTTTTTCTTAGTTTGTTCCCTCTGTGCTCTTGTTTTGGGCAAGAACTAGAGTTGTTAAAATGTTGCCTAAAACCTGTTTATAGATAGAGCACTTTGTATACTCCAAACAGAGGTTGTACTGAGAGCCTGCTGAGCTTTGCCACCTTTGAAATGCCCACAAATGACCTATTGCACACAGGTACTCCAGTGAGTATAAAAATGGGGAGGACCATTGATCTTCTGACCTGCTTAAAGCGTTAGCTGTTGAAGTATCTGGACTGCATTCTGAATTTGAATGTAGGCTGAAAGAATCTAACTTGCACATTGTTGTTAAATTGGAATTGTTTGGTGTGATTCACACAGAAAACACCATTAAAAAAAGAGAGAAAGCAAAACCCTTTTCTGTAGAGCATCTGTTCTGTGTGTAGCTGTGCTGTCCACTGTGGTACCCAAAGGAATGCCTGTTGGACCATGGCAGCTTTTGCAGGTCACTGTCAGGAAAAACATGAGGAATAGACAGATCTTCTGTATAATCATTCCAGTGCAGTCATTTATGCTAAAGTAGCTGCAGAAGATCTCTGTCAAATTTTGAAGTGACAGATTTTAAATATATTTTATGTACATTTATTTTAGATGGGGTTTAAGTTTTTTGTTTGCCGGATACTCCTGACAGGGTATTTGTTTCTTTACAATGAACCCCCTGTATTGTATTCCAATATTGACTTCTCTGGAAACAGTTAGGAAAAAAACAGATCTTGTTAAAAAGGCAGATTATCCTGGTTAGGGGGAAAATTCCACAATCAAAACCTGAACCTTTGAATTGTAGTGATTGTGCAGACAGTAACTGTGTGTGCCAAATATAAAAACCAAAGATGGCTGGAAACCTGAATGTTTAAGTCTCAAGTATCTTAGGTTAGCAGAGCAGCATTTAGATACAGAGTCAGATTTGAAGTCACAGTTCTTGGGCTGTCTGTGAAGATTTTGGTTTTCTGACACTCTCCTGTGTTTCTGCTTATGGTACATGAGCCATGCAGCTGCAATTCTATTTAATGTCAGCTTCCTTCACATCAGGGTTATTGGTTTATTCTGCTGACTGTAACCATCTCCTTAATTATTATAAACTAAAGCAAAGGTGTTTTAATACATAGCTACTATTCATACTTAACTGTCCTTTTTCTATCAGTTTTTCTTAGCTAGCAGCAAACTAGGAACAGAATCAAATTGTAGGTGCACAGAACAAAAAACATCCCCTGACCCTCAGAGCTTTAACTCTGAGTAGAGAAGTTGAACAAGGATGGAAGAAAGGACAGATGGAAGTAAAAAGGACACAGACTGGCTAATTGTGTGTCTTTAGATTTTTATTTTTTTTTTTTTGTGTAGGCTTCTGTGCACCAGGGCTATTTTGTGAGGAAGGCAGAGGGATACAAAGGGCTGGGTGGGCTGTGGCTCAGTGGAAAAACTGAAGCAAATGGCTGGTTTTGGAAAGAGAGCATTCAGAGGAACACAGTAAACCTTTTAGCAGCCTTGCTTGTATCTGGTCATTGCCTGAGTTAAGCTGGCTGGTCTGCTGGTTTCAGTTCCTGCTTTGCTCTCCTAGTGTGCCTCTTCCCTGAAGGCCTCCTGGGACATTCTGTGGTTTCTTCTCCAGAAACAGAGGGGCCTCCCTCCCTTGTCTGTTGTCTTTGATATTTGATAACAGTGATGTTCACAAGACTTATTGTTCTTATTTCAAGACTGCAATAACAATGTGATGTTATTTATTTTCTAGCCATCAAGGCCTGTACCTGTGGCAAATTACCCTCATTCACCTGTTCCAGGAAACCCCACGCCACCCATGACACCAGGGAGCAATATTCCTCCATACCTGTCACCCAACCAGGATGTCAAACCACCATTCCCACCTGACATTAAACCAAATATCAATGCTTTACCACCACCTCCGAGTGAGTAGCAAACAGAAAGCCCCTACAGTAATTTATTGTTCCTCTGTTCTCTGCCACATGCATTTCAAAGTCTGGAGAGTAGCTCTGCTTGCTGCTCTGGGAGAGGCTGGAGTTGTTAACTGGTAACAGGTGGCATGCACAGTGTAGGGTCACTTGAGCCAGTGGACAGAATAGAGAAACCCTGCTATGCTCTTCTAAAATAGAATATCAGAAAAGTTCTTCCAGGTTAAACTTGTAAGGATGTTACTCCAGAATTATTCCTTTAATATGCTTCCTGAGGAGAAAACACTTGATTTCATGTTTTGCTGTGTGTGCTTTGTAGGCTTGTTTATTGTATGAACTTCCATTTGGGCTGTTTTGTTCAAGGGCAAAGCCATTCATTGAACAACACTGCAGAGTAGGATAAAACGTGAATATTTATAGCAGTGATCTCTATTGTGATCCATACAGGCTTCTTAGGAATATTCAGTACTGTGCCAGAAATTGATATATGTTCCTTTCAAAGCCACTGAACGTCACCGCTACACTTGGCTGGGAACAGGGCAGGAATAACAAGATCTCTCTGACTGGATACTAGCATGAGATGTTTGAGGTTTTGAAGTGACTGATGAACAATGGGAGCTATCATTTACTAGGGAGCTGGGAGAACCTTATGTTTTCTATAAAATAACTGCTGCTGCATTAGCACTTTGCAGCTCTGGAGTTCAGGATAGCTGAGAAATCAAGTAGAAGAAGATGGGCTGCAGTATTTTTTGGGCAAGAACACAGGATTTAAAGCCATTTGGACTTCATAGATCAGCTGTAAGTTACCTCAAAATCTCCTCTTATGGGCTCAGATAGTAATTGAATACCAGTGTCTGGTCATCACATAGTTTCAGCTGATGAAACTGTTGAAACTAATTGGGTAATGTTGATCCCTGTTCAAAGCAGGGAAAACAAACATTATCACAGTTTGACATTATTAAGAGATTTGTTTCAGTCTTCTGCCAACAGAGTAAGCTTGGACACAAAGCCTATACTGTAATAAAAACCAGGAATTCTTGCCATGCCTGGTTTCTGTTGGTGGCTGGAATGCTATGGCCCTAATGTGAAGTGGGTGACAATAGGAGAGGCTCAGTTTGAGCCTTGTCACTTGTATCAGTTAGACGACAGAGTTACTTCTGATTGTATTTTTGTGTGTGTGTGTGTGAGCCTGCTAAGTTAGAGCCAGTACAGATCACTGTGCCTTTGTCACCGTTCTGTATAAATACACACGTTATTGTTGCACTGCAGATGCTAAAGGGAAAGTTCACGCCTTCTCTCCCTCTCCGATCCCAGCCAACCACACGGACGAGCTGCGCCTGACGTTCCCCGTGCGGGACGGGGTTGTCCTGGAGCCCTTCCGGCTGGAGCACAACCTGGCAGTCAGCAACCACGTCTTTCACCTGCGCCCCACCGTGCACCAGACTCTGATGTGGAGGTGAGCTCAGCCCTGCCCAGGGGACTCAGGCATCCCTGAGGGAGCAGTGCCAGCCCACAGGCACTGCGCTTAGGTGTGCCAGGAATTTCACTTCAAAATTGTAGCCTGGGTAGGAAGAATGTCCTTTCAGCTCACAGGCATTCTCACCTGTCATTTTCCAGAGACAACACGTTCTAAAATGCTTCACAACATGTATTGCACATCCTTGCTGATAGCTCCTAGCAGTGTCTGAAAAACCACTGCAACCATTGCATCCTTCCTGCTCTGGCTGGAACAGGAGTGGGGTTTTCCCTGACCCACACCACTGCAAACTTCCATCTGGGAATCTGAAGTGACCCAGGTGCTTTGTGACCTCTGTAGTGTTAGCTCTGCAGGGCTCTTAGATCTTATGCCTAAATTAAATAGAGCAGAGTTATCTGATAAAGAAGAATAACCCACTAAGAGTAAGGACCTGATTTAGAGGCTTGGTAAAATAATTTGGAAAGACAAGTGCTTAAATCCTCCAAACCTGAGAAGCTAACTTCCTAAATTCCCCTGTTCTCTGACTCCACAAGTAAGCACAGCTCAGAAATGTGAGAGCATAGGTTTCCT
Organism: Zonotrichia leucophrys gambelii; assembly: GCF_028769735.1. Taxonomy (NCBI): domain Eukaryota; kingdom Metazoa; phylum Chordata; class Aves; order Passeriformes; family Passerellidae; genus Zonotrichia; species Zonotrichia leucophrys. The sequence continues at coordinate 23,786,599 of NC_088176.1, forward strand.
CATACAAAGGCTTCTGGGTTTCGCTTGCAGTGAAGTCTTTATTTCCAGTACAGAGGAATATTTTTCCTTGGTGGAACTTTCCTGAATTTAATGTAGATCTGTGTAAGTGATTCTTGGGTATGTTTTGATTGCACCATGTTCATCGAAGGGCCTTAGATCAAACGACAATCAGAGCCTTAACTTTTTAAAAATTTATATATTTTCAAATACTACAGAATAATTTTGTCTCCTTGTTTGGTTTTTCTCAGAAAGTGTCTCTGTGTTTCTCCTTGCTGAGCCAGGATAAACCCTGTGTTGTCTGAGCCTTTCTGTGTGCCTTGTGGAGGCTGGTTAGTTGCTTGGAGTCTTGCATGGAGGTTGCTTACAGGTGTAACTTCAGGTTTTGGGTTTTTTTCCTGTGAGGATCTTCATCCCATTCACTGGAATCCACTGGAGATTTGTATTTTCCTGGTGTGGGGAGTGTGAGGTGGGCAGAGAGATGCGCTTACTTCCCTGGCCAGGAACAGAGTCTGGTTCTAAAGCTGAGGCTTGATGCAGGATGCAGGAGTCCTTGCTACCACAGTGCCCCTGTGCCCTGAGGGAGCCTGGGGGCTGGGAGGGAGGGAGACTGCAGGCAGACCACATCCAATAATTAACACCTAACTTTGAGGTCAGTTATTGCTTACTTGCATTTCATTATTGTGGAGTACTCGCAGCACGGGGAGTTTTGGCAGTTATTTGCCAGTTCTTATTAATAAGTAATCACTACTGGGGATTGTGCTGGCTCATTCAGTAGATTTATAGTGCTGCACTGAGGCATGAGGCTGTTTCTTAATATCTGTTCTTTCTTCCTTCCCTCACCAAACACATAGCCTTTATTTAAACTTATTTTAATGAAGACTCATAGGTAAACTGTGCTCAGGTCTGCTGTTTTGAAAAGCCTGTTAATAGTGGGGAGAATGGATAGTCCTGTAATGAAGTCATTTCACATTAAGCTCAGGGCTGGATGGATGCCAGAAAAATGAATTAGTCACATGTGTGGATGGATTTTGGTTTTTATAGAGAATGGTGGAACCGAGCCAATTCTCAATATTTTTCTGCTAGTTAAAATATTCGGAAAAACCTCTCACGTGCACACACATAATGAATAGCAATGCAAGTGTGTTTCTCCCCATGGGAACCTCTCATGGTTACGAGAAACAGAAAGGTTGAAGGCAGGGAAAATATCTCCTTGAAGCTGGTTCAGCCTTCACACTGCTGTGCTGTTAATAATGTCCCATGGTGGAGATGCTGTGTGCTGGGGGCACGGGGCTGTCCTGAGCTCTGTCACCCTGTGACACTCAGCAGGCCTGCTCACCTTCCTGCTTGCCTCGTGTATCAGAGCTACCAAGGCTTGCTCCCCTCCAGGATCACTGCGCTGTGTCTCCTGAGGTGAGAAACTGAGTGGAACTTGCACACTGAGCTTTCAGAAAATGGTTAATAAAAGAATGAGAAAAAGCCTGAAAAAACTTCATGCAGATGGCTTATGTTGAAAGCTCAGGTAATTTGTATTCTATAACTTGCTTTTTAAAAAACACACATGTTTGTGTCCACTGCTAAATCTTGATGTTTTGGAATCCAGAAAAGATGGTGTTGAGTCAGATTGAAATCTTTGTAAGGAAAATGGCAGTTAGGATGTTAATCTCCTGAATGAGCTGCTCCTCTTGGATCTTATAAAGATATCTTCTTTCAGGCAACATACATTGTTCAGGAATGTACATTTAAAGTTAGCACAATAAACTTTGACATGTCTTTGGCTGTCAAGAACAGCAGAATTCTGACATTTCAGTTCAGTTTTCTGTATTCTTTTAAATTTCTTCTTGAAATTACTCATTCCTAACACAAGGTCAACATACACTTATGAAACTAAAGTCATAGTCTCTACCCACTTAATTTTTAATTAACTTCATCTCAGCCTTTTCATTTTTTGAAGGTGTTATAGAACTAATTTCTGAGGAGCTAAATAGTGAGTGGAAGTTATCATAGGGAAGGTGGGAGGAATTCATGCCCTGAAAGAAGGTCCAAATTGGATAGATTTAGTCCACAGCCATGTTAATTTAGAATCACAGAAAACTGATTTTGGTGGGGAGTAAGATATAGGAGCCATTTTATCTTAGTTAATTTACTTGTTCTAAGGCAGGATTAGCTGTATTTGTATTTTGTCTGACATGTATTCATTCAAATGCTTCTTTGAGTGCTCTGAGGTAGTGAAGAATCCAGACTTCCAGCACAACCATTGCAGCATATTGGTTTCTCATTCTTAATTCCTAAGACAGAAAGGACCTACCTGATGTTGACCTTCTTCTTTCTGCAGGATCACTCCATGGTCTGGATTTGCAAAGAGGTTTGAGATGTTTCCTTGAAAAGTCCTTTAAAATTGTAAAATAGGAACAACTTAGGGTCATGCTTGCATCATTAATTCATCGTGACTTGCTTTTGTTCAGGGCTTTTATGAAGAAAGTGTGTTATATTCTTAATGGCAATAATTCAAGAAAAATAATCTGATTGATCAAGAAAAATGTTCCTAGCATAAAAACCACCATCCTGTGCAGTGTGAAAGCAAAGTTAAAGGAAGATTTATTGGTTGTTGTGCAGGTCTGACTTGGAATTGCAATTTAAGTGCTATCACCATGAAGACAGACAAATGAACACAAACTGGCCAGCTTCAGTCCAGGTCAGCGTTAATGCAACCCCACTTACCATCGAGCGTGGTGACAACAAGACATCTCATAAACCTCTGCACCTAAAGCACGTCTGCCAGCCAGGGAGAAACACCATTCAGATCACAGTCACAGCGTGCTGTTGTGTAAGTACACTCCGCTCAGGGCCGCAGCTGCTCATGCTGACTCTGCTATTTACAGCAGTTTGCAAATGTTGCCTTAGCTGAAAGAGCCTTACTCTCATTTTTTTTCCATGCCTTTTTCTGGTAAGGTTTTTACTTAATGATGTTGACACAGTCAGAGTGCTAATATGGAAATTTTTGCTGCTTAATTGTTGCAGAATGTAGTGGCGTCCTTCCAATGTCTCTGACAAGGTTCATGGTCTAGGGGAGGGAGTTTTATCTCCTGCCTTCTCATGTGTGCCTGTGTAACAAGGGAGCTGAAGTCTGTTGATGTAGAAGTAGATGATTGCAATGAAGACTGTTGATGGTACTAATTTCATTTACATAGTGTATTAAACTATACAGTCTTTGGTTTGTCATGAAAACATCAACATTGGTGCTGGTGATGAATTTTCAGTACCTTTTCAGATGAAAAACTCATATTCAAAGATGCAATCTAGACCATTCAGCTTTCCCCTTTCTCCTTTTCCATGGGTTAGTTACTCTTGGGGATGAGTACTATATTTTTAATGCAGACGGTTCTGCAAATCCAGTCAGAGCTTCTGACTGTTCTCTTGTCACTGACAATAAAGCAAGCTGCTAGCTCTCACAAGGTCATGGTGTGAGGCACTTTGACAAGAAGCCATCCACCCATTTTTCTTTACTTCACGTGGATGTTTGCCTGCATAATGTCATTTATCTGGTGGCAAAGAGCAGGGGGTAGCATCCTGTGAATCCACAACGAGCTCTGTGTTGGGTAAGAAGATTCAGCTGATTCCAGGCACATCAGTTGCAAATTGTTTTCATAACTTCCAGCGTAGTCTGAGGGCAGGCAGGTAGGCAAGGCTGTGTCAGACAGTCCAGGGTTTTAAAAATAAACCCTGAAGTCAGAGATTAATATGTCAGCTGAATGTATACTGAATATTCAGGAGGGAGAAAATGCAGAAAATCCTTGCTTTTTTAAAGCCCTTCTTTACATTAAGTGTGGAGTAAGTGCACAGTGTGCAGAATATCCATAAGGGAGCGTGTGTGCTCAGCAGAGCAGAACCAGCTTTTATGTTTAAGCCTCAGGCTCTCACAGAAACCAAGTGTCCAAGGGAAGAGTGCTGCTCAATTTGGGAGTGCATTAAACACTCCCAAACGTTTAACCTGTGTGCTGGATTCCCTTCCTAACAAGAAGTGTTTCCTTGCAGTCGCACTTGTTCGTGTTGCAGTTGGTGCACCGGCCATCAGTCCGCTCCGTACTCCAAGGTCTACTAAAGAAACGCCTCCTCCCAGCAGAGCATTGTATCACCAAGAGTGAGTTTGCCTTCTGTGGGGGGGATGATTTCCCAGAATGTCTGTGTTCAGTTGTGATAAGCTATCTCTACGCCAGATTTACTTGTTTGCTGATAACCTTAAGCTGTACTTAAGGAATTTGCAGAACATGGTGTGGATAGATGAATGGCTATTTGGGTGGAGGTAACAAAGTTTCAAGGACACAAGCTTAGTTCCTAAAGAGGACTGTCCTATTCCAGAAGAATCTCTCTGGCTTTTCCCCTATATTTGTCTTTGACTCACCAATAAAGAAAGATTAATTCTTTATTTATCTAGGGCTGCTTTCAGTACTTGTATGACACTTAATTTGATTAACAATATAGCTGATATGCATGTATGATGGTTTTTCTGTTCAGGAGAATGTTCTAAATTACTCAGAAGACACCTCTGTGGGCCTGTTGTTCATTCAATTGTCCCTTAGATGTTGAAGTAATTTCTTAAATGTTGAAGAAATTTCAGATTTCTGTGTTAGAACTTGGAATACACTTGTGCTTTCTCACCTTCTTCCTAAACAGTCAAGAGGAACTTCAGCAGCGTAGCAGCTTCCTCTGGCAATGCAACACTAAATGGGGAGGATGGGGTGGAGCAGACTGCTATCAAAGTGTCTCTCAAGTGTCCAATCACATTCCGGCGGATCCAGCTCCCGGCCAGGGGTCACGACTGCAAGCACGTGCAGGTGAGGGGGGCAGTGCCTGCAGGGTCCCTCAGCCACGTGGTGGTGCAGTACCTTCAGTGTGGGAGCACCTAAACATGGCATTTGTGTCTGTAAGCCTCAGTAGTTAACTGTATGATGCTTAATGTAAAGGAGAAAAGTAAGCTGTTTGTTTTAGTTCTCAGTGCTAGGAGGCTTTTTCATGTCAGTTTTACTTTTGTCTAACTGCTTCATTTAATACAGTATTTTCCTTTTGTTTTGTCTGGTTTGTTTTTTTCCTTTTTTGTTTTTTTTTATGATACCTAGTGCTTTGATCTGGAATCTTACTTGCAACTGAACTGTGAAAGAGGAACTTGGCGGTGTCCAGTATGCAAGTAAGTGCATCCATACTACATAAAATGCAGTTGTACACACTTTGACCCAATTCAGATCATATTTAAGATCTTAAAGGAGAGAAGAAGGAAGTTCTAGGAAATAAGGTTATATATCACATGTACTTAAAAGGCATAAAGTCCAATGAGAATTCCTGCAATATTTTACCACCCTGGATTATTAGAAATTTAAAAAACATGTAACAATATATTTTCTCACCAGATTTCATTACAGATCATCAATGGGTTGTGTGGGGTTCAAAAGAGGATCAGATATTTACATTAATAAGATAGATATCTACAATCCAGAATAAGGCTGATTTTTTTAAAAAAGTAAAAAATTTCCAAGGAGCAAAAGCTGGAGTTGTTGCTTAGAGAAAAAGAGGGATGGATACCTTGGTATAATTTCAAGCTAATATTTTGACCAATGAGTTAGTGTACTGCAGAAAAAATGGAAGAAAAACTTGTAAGTGGTTACAGGTTGTCCATCCTTGTTTAACCGGGCAGAAAACCCAGCAGAATGTCTGCAGGCCAGTTCAGTGTCTGTCACCTCCTGTGCTCCCTGCGCAGGTTGGGAGTGGGCTCCAGCCTCAGCAGAGGAGCCAGGGCTCTTCAGCTCCAGCAGCTGTGGCTGTAACAGCTGGCCTGGCCCTGCACAATCTCCAGTTGGGTCCTTGCTCTGCCAGCCAGTGTTAGGTACAAACAGCAGTGGGGATTGCCCGTTCTGGCTGCTCTGAGGACATGGCAGGCTGGAGATGAGCTCGTTTCCATTACTGTCCACGGCTGATCTGTGCCCTAACACACAAGTGCTTTCTCCAAATTGCCCAAATCTCTTCTGTCTGCTACATTTGGCTAAAAATATCATGAGAGTTGGTTATCTTGCCTTCTTAATTCATGTATCCATGCATCTAGGCTAAATTTTTGTCCTGTGTCTCTGAGCATGAGCACCTGCATTCAGATCTGTCTACATAGCTAAGTCATTTCCAGTTTTATTTTGTTCTGTCCCCATCTGTGCTACCCATTAAGTAGAGTAGCTGTAACACTTAGTTGCTTTGCAGTAGTACTGTGGACCTCAAAAAAGAGAAAGATCTAATTAAAAAAATCGTGCTAACTGATGTTCACAGGAGAGATCTGCTATGTTTGAAGATACTTCAAATTTGCATTGTATTTCACTAATAAAAATTACTTAAAGAATGTGAACAGCTTGTGGACACACACAAGTAGATGTATCCTTATCTATTTGGTTTAAATATCCTGGTAATGTAGATGTAGAACTAAAACTGTTTCCCCAAATCATTCTTTCCCTTGCAATATTCTAACATGAAGTTTGGTTTTGTTTTTTTTTATTTTTTTACTTTTTAGTAAAACTGCTCTTTTGGAGGGCTTGGAGGTTGACCAGTATATGTGGGGTATTCTGAACGCCATACAAAAGTAAGTGATCTCCCTGCTGATATCCAAGACTAAGCAACTAGGAGTTATGGCAATGAGTACTGAGATAGTCACACCAAAATAGATCTTGGTGATTGAACTTGAATATTCCATTGCATGGTGTCTTGGGGGAGCAGGGGACAGAGTGAATCAGTTTCCATCTTCTTTGTAGATGTTGTTTGGGTTATTTCTTAATGGCAGCCTCACCAGTGAAGCAGAGGGAAGAGCCAGAATGGAGGATTAAATGCGTTCTTGTATTTACAAGCAGTCCCTCTGATTCAGAGGTGACAAACCACATTGAGATGTTGGGATTTCATTGTGTGGATAAACACAGAAATGTGTTCTCATGGTTGCCTTATTTTAAATTTGCTTTTAGCACACTCTTGAGGAGTAAGAGATCTTAATGTTGTATTACACCAGAGCTTTTTGGAACATTGGTTACCATGCAGATTCTTATGGAAACTTCAGCAGAATTGATTTAAAAATATTCAACTGAATGCTAAATTTTCACATTGTTTTACAGCTCCGAGTTTGAAGAAGTTACCATTGATCCAACTTGCAGTTGGAGGCCGGTCCCTATAAAGTCAGATATTCACATCAAAGATGACCCAGATGGCATTCCCTCAAAAAGATTTAAGACAATGAGTCCAAGCCAGATGATCATGCCAAATGTAATGGAGATGATTGCAGCTTTGGGTCCTGGTCCGTCACCTTACCCATCCCTACCCCCTCCTCCAGGAGGCAACAACTCCACTGAATATGGTAACCAAGGTTAGTGCTATGGCTTTGTGCACCCAGCTGCTCTCTCTGGCCCTCAGGGGTTCAGTCAGCCTTGTGATTCAGGTGTGTCAGTGCATCCTCTCAGAGTGATACATGAGGACAGTAAATGATATGGCTGCAATTCTGAAATTCTGAGTAGGTCTTTTCAGTTAAGGTTCATCTGTTCAATGGAGTGTATATTTTAGTAAGAATTATATTTTAGTTATATATTATAGTATTAATTATTTTATTTAATATTTTAAATATTTGTGCTTGTCATACTCATAGTCATGCAGCCCTCCCTGAATCAAGAAACATTGTATATTACCTTCTTTATTCATGGCCTGCCATAATAGACATATTTCTGCAAATTTTTTTCTGTGCATTTTCCTTCTGTTCCACTCTCAAGTGAAAACATCTGGTACTGCATAAGTAGAAAACCTGACCCATTAACCCTGCTACTTGGGCCACTAGGTTAACTTGTGGCCAGGTGAGTGACATTCCATAGGCCACCAGAAAAGGGACAACTTGTAAAAAGCTTTTAACTGCTTTGCAAACACCTTTGCATTAGAAAATTACTTTTGAGCTCCTCGGCCTGTGTGCTGCCAGACTGAGGAACAGGGAACTAAATGCAGGCAATGGAGATAGGTTTTCAAATTACTGGTATGTTGTGAATAACTCAATTATAGTGACAATTCTGAAAACATGAAACCAGAGACTGTTTCTTTTGCAAGTAACATTATATGAGTCAGTTCAGCTCTGGGAAAAGACCAACTGTTCACACTATCAGAATCCCCAAATTGATTACAAGGTGATACATGTGCTTTTTGCAGGCGTTGAAGAAAAATATAGATTGCGTGCAAAATACGGTTAATTTGCTCCAGTGACTGCAAAACTGATGACAGATGATAAAACTTAGAAGGTTTTCAAACAGATGAATGATTACTATAACAAAGCCAAGAGCACTGAATCACATATTTTCCCCCCATTTAGTAGGAGTGAAGTGCAGTCAGAGCCTGAGAACAGAGCTGTCTATTCCTCACCATATTTCCAGCTCATGCTCAGGAGCAGACAGGATAGCCACGTCACATGTGGGGTTTGGGCTTGGTGTGAGCATTGCTGCCTAGACTGTTAGTTTGCTGCCTTCCCCCATGGGTCCTGTAGCAGAGGCAGTGACTGCTCCTTGGAGCCCTGAGTGCCCTGTGGCAGGTGAACCCCACCTGTTTGCCCTGCAGTAGGAATGTCACACACTGTGCCAGATTATCCCAAATGCCTCACAGGTCTCTCCCTCAGCACGTGGCTCTGCCCTTGCTGCAGAGAGGAGCTTGCTGCTGCATGGCTGTAACCCCTGGGCACAGTGCCTTGTATCTTTATTCTCCATCAATACGTGCACTGAAACTTAGTGATTGCAATTACATAATGTCCTCTGATTAACAGTTCTTCAGAGCAATATAGTCGTAGTAGTATTACTACTGTGGTTTATGTTTGTTTATTTGGGTTTGACAGGAAGCATACTGAGGTTTAATTTGCAAACATAACAAATATTCAGTGCTACAAGACCACATTCCAGCTGCCTGCTAATTAATTATTCCTGATGCAAGGCAAGACCAGCTATGTTCTGTGAGACTCATCCAGTTTGCAGATTAACAAAATGAGAATTAGTAAGGCTCTGCAGTATTTACATGATAGATCAAAGTCCTGACGTCTTTGAGAAGTACTCTTACATGGCTAATGACTACTATTCCTCCAAGATTAAACTTCTGTTTGTGAAGCTGTGCTAAAGAGCAAATGATGCAACTACTTCAGTTTGTCAAACTCCCTTCTTGAGTTGAATATTTAAAACTGTGGTACTTCTGCTGACAAACTGCAGGCGCTCTGTGCAAGCTCCAAAGCTGTTCTGTTATTTCAGAGCTCAGTATCATCCACTTCAGTTGCTTGTATGAAATAGGTGAATGGTTTTAGTTCACTTTTTCATAGCAAACAAGCCACTAGGGCGGATATCTGAGTTAGAAGTGTTAAGAGAGGAATCTTGACAAAAAATATGAAGAGTAAAATCCTTGTATTGGGATATGTGCTTGCTTTAGAATTCAGGAGATCCCTGGGCTGAGGTGGGCTGGATCCCTATGGACAGTGGTCATACAGTACTTGTCCTGCAGAGCAGCAGGGGACTCCAGGCTTCAAGATGTGTGTGTAAATCCAGTCAGTCAAGTGAATTTTGTAAGTTTTGTGGGAGCCCCAATTAGATAAGAACACCTCTTCTATGCCTTTTATGAAGGGATAGAGTAGAGATTGTGCTATGAACTGGTATTGTGGCATCTTCCAGATTCTCTTCTGTCAATTATTTTCATCAGAAGCTGAAGCAATGCTACAGTCCTACTGAGTGTTGTGAAGCACAGCCATAAATAACACAGGTGTCCTATAAATAATCCTGGACTTGGGCAGTCAGTCTCAGTTACACTGAGATGCTTCCAGATACAAATATCCCATAGAATTTAATATCCTGTTTACTTCTCAGCATGGTTAAGTTTATGTGGTGACTTGGCAATAGTTTTTCAAAATGTCAGCAGTTTTCAATTAGTTCCAACTCATAAATGAATTATTGCAGCAGCCAGTGTTTGGAAGCCAAGTGCCCTGTCCCCACTCGCTCACCACTGGGGGCACAGCTTTGTCAAGTTCAGTGTCACAGCTCCCTGTGCTGTGCAGGGAGGGCACACATCACACAGCTCCTGCAAGATACTCAGAGATCAACCTTGGAAACAAATCACATCTGTTTCTCTTTCAGGCAACAGTTACCAAGGTCATGGCAATTTTGACTTCCCGCATGGGAATCCTGGTGGCACATCTATGAATGACTTCATGCATGGGCCGCAGCTGTCACATCCCCCAGACATGCCGAGCAGCATGGCAGCTCTGGACAAACCTCTCAGTCACCCCATGCAGGAATCTGTAAGTAATGGTGCTGGGCACACAGGTTCTCCTTGGTGGGGGTAAGGAGCTCTCATCCAGCCGATGGACTCACCTTAGGAACTGGTTTTACTTTCTGTGGGTTCCTCACTTGGGAAGTTGGTGAAATAGAGTAGTCTTGAGAAATGCCAGAAATGCCAGTTTTTAGTTTCTGGCCATTTTGAGTTTTTGGAGAAGCATTTCTGCACTTTTTGACTTGTCATTTAAGCTTGTTTATCTGAAAGAAAGAACCTGGCTCAGTGTGCTTGTATTAATCATTGTGCTTTGCTCTGACACATGAAAAAAAATGTACTTCATTCTCTAGGCCAGCAGGACTGTGAATATCCATCTCCAAGAGACAGCTTGTTAAAGCAAGATATTGGATGACTTCAGAGCAGGGACAATATCTTCCCTGGCTTTTTGTCTGAGGGCAAAATTTGCATCAAAGCATTTTGTGGGGGAATTCTACTCAAGTAGCATGAAAGGCACTTTTAAACTTTTGGTAATAGGACAAGCTTGCAGATTTCAAGGAGAGACACTGCCACTGGTCTGAAAATATCAATGTTGGAGACTGAAAAGTAGAGGTTCCTCAGGTCTCAGATGGTGAGGCAGAACTGTGTATTGGAAAAGCAGCTTGCTCAGAGCACTGAGTTTTCTGTACTTTCTATATATCTCCAGAAATTTATATATCTTCAGAAAATGCAGTACTGCAGCAACTAGGTGATAGAAAAGCTACCAGCAGCATTTAGCTCTTAGGCATGGTTAGTCATCTATTTTAACTCTGTGTGTGGGGTGTGTATACATCCTTTTATGTTCATTTAAGTTGCAGAGCAGGGGGTTTAAAGTGCACTGTTACTGCACAGGAAGGATGTTTAACTTGACAAGTCATATGTGCCGTGTCTTTAGTGAATCCTAGAAAGTACAATTTCAGAATGTAATGAGGAAATGTGGTAGCAGATGCTCAGCAAAAGCCTACTCAGTCAATGTCTCCTCTAGCTGGCAGTGGGTTTTCCAAGGAGGATGGTGAGAAATAGAAGAGAGTGGAGAAAGAGTTCTTAGTATAGTTTGGAGAGAGTCCAGGTACCAAGATGTCTGCAGAGGAAGAGTCCAGAAACTGTAATGACTTTACCACTTTACAGGCTGATACATGAGGACAAACATGCTGTAGTTTCGCATTGGCAAATACTGCATACACAGCACAGAATGGTCAGAATTCTCTGCACAAGAATCAACCACACATTATCAGAGTACAGTAGTGAGAGGAAATGGGTGAACCAGCCTGAACCACTCACAGCTGCTTTCCCTCAAATCAAAGTCACAAGGAACTATTCTTTGCTTCCCATTATCTGGCACCTGCCTCCTGACTTCATCAGGCATACCTTTGCTGTAGTTGTTGCCCTGGTAAATTTTTGTAATGGTAGGATATGAAGTAGTTGAATGTAAAAGTGAAGAATTTGTAGCTTTCTGAAAACGGCACTGTTTACATATAGCAGAGGTGAAAGTTCCTCAAGGCTGTGCTTTTCCAGAGCTGTGGGGGTGTATCTAGGCAAATGTTAATGGACTTCCAGTTCTGTGGGCCAATCTGTAGCAAATTTAATACTTGCTTATGATAGCTGACAATTAAAGTAAACCTTTGCCTCACTTCTCCCTCATCTATCATGCTACTCAAGCAATATCATTTGGGAATAGCAAGCAGTGCTAAACCAGATTCCTACATTATGTCAGTGGCTGGTTTTCTGTAATGAGAATCAGTTTTCAGGTCTTTTAGCAGAGGAGAATTAGATTAACCTTGTCAATGTGGCTGTGCATTTTTCAGTACACATTTGAGGACTCTTAGTGTTCCTGCACAGCCTTTTCAGTGTTATAAAATCTCTGCTTTTCTCTTTGTTATCCTCTGTTCTTTTCTCTCAAAATGAACTGTTTGTCTGTAGCAGACACTCAAGAAAAGACATCTTTTAAAATGACTGCTTTTAGAGAAATTACATGCCTTTAACACATGCCTAAATTGTGCAGTTGCATGTCCTTAAAGAAACACTTCATACAAAAACAACTATAAACAAATTGTGTGATTGAACCGAGGTTTTAAGGTATCTCCTGTGCTGTTCTCTGGCTTTGTCTTTCCTTTTACGAAGTTAGCAGCTTTTTGTAGTTTGCACATGCTATTCACTTTGGCCATTTATAAGGTGAGTTGGGATTGGATGTTCTGTCCTTTTAGACCTGAGGTCTCTCTTACTGGAGCTGAATGCTGCTGAGGAAGTTCCTAGCAGTCCTAGTTTGAAGATTTCTGTGGTGGCCCTTACACAGTTGGTAGGCAGAGAAATTTGATCCCTCCAGACATACTGTGTAGGTCACTCCAGGAAATGCAGATATTTGCCCAGTGTATTTAGGGCTAGGTAACCAGGGATGGATCAGTCAGAATTTCCTTCCCTTAACACTGCTGTTCCACTCCTATAGAAGAGGAAAAAAACCAGGATCTGAAACATGAACAGAATACCTCTTCCCCAGCACAGTGTTGTGAAAGCTGTGGAACAGATACCACATTGCAGCAGTGCAAGATGGCTGCAGAACAGCTGCCACAATCATGGCAGCTCCTGTTTGTTTTCAGAAATTGTAACCACATTTTAGACAACAGGGAATTCAGTTAGGTCTAGTTTAGTGTTTCTTGCAGACAGTGTAAGGAGGGACTGAGCAATGGATGATGACACCATAGGTTCATACACTCAGGGAGGTGATATGAGCTGGTGCTACTGTAAAAAGTCATTGCCCTTGTTTCTATTTTCACTTTTGCTCCCTCTCAGCAAAAGTGTTACTGAAGCCATGAAGTGATCTGGACCCAGGTACTGATGTGACTGGAAACTAATTCAGGGGCAGGGTGGGGAAATTCAGTGCATGTCTACAAGGTTTCACCTTGCAGACATGGCAAACAGGTGGATGGGAAAAGTGGCCAAGAACATCAGCAGGGTAGGCAGGATGGCATCTTTTAACAGTTTTGGTAGCTAACACAGCAGAAGAGTTGGTAAAACTGTGCCCCTGGTCATGGAGAGAGATATAAACCATTGACTTAACCTGGTGATATTTTCTCCACTAATAATTTTCTTCAGAGACAGAAAGAATATTGCTGTGCAGTGGCAGGCCCTGTTGCTCCACAGCTGTACATCTTAGCACTCCTAGAGGTCACTGTTGGGCTGTAGAGCTGTGCTGCTCTGTGCTGTTAAGCTGAAGATGTAGTTGTCTGCTCAAAGCTTTTCTTTCATAGACTGTAAATACTTTGAGTGCCGAAGCTTCTGCTGCTAAAAACAGCTCTGGAATTATCTTATTGTGCAAGCAAAGGCAACTTTGTTAGACTCTGCATTCATAGTGAGGGTCAGTGCTTTCAGAATAAAATGATGGGAGTTGCAGGTGCAAGCTAAACATACCCAAAGTGTGCTGCTTACAATGTGTTTGCACCATAGCAAAATTATAATCAGTTAGCTGAATGCAAATAGAAAATGTTCCCATCCTGAGCATTTTGCTTTCTCTGAGGGGCTGGTGGAGTAGTGGCCTAAGTTGGATGGATTTGGAATCTGCAATGGCTCTTCAAAGACTGTGATTGCCTTCAGTCTTACAATAAACAATTAGTCCCTATACACCCATTGTCTAAAGACCCAAGTGACTGTGTTATCAGCTAAATATGTATTTAAATCCTTGCATGTATAAACACAATGTAGTGTTTCTGACCTGCTTATTTGTACAAATCTCATATGGACAGAAAGCCAAATATCATGGAAGTAGAACCATTTCCACAAACCTTTGTAATACCAAAGTATTGAAAAGTACCTCCATGCAGCTGAGTGTGACTGTCCCAATGGATCAGTATTCAAGTTTCAGTTTTCCTAAGAGTGGTGAAAAGTATTTTTTAAAATATTTGTTTCTCTAATTTTTATGGGAATATTTAATTAAGTTTTCTAATAACCTCCCTTTTGCTTTCTGAAGCTGAAGGCTGAAGTTGAGATAACTTTGCAGTTTATGTGATATGAAAGGGTGAATACTGACATAGCATTTTGCTGGTTTCTGTTGGCTTGGCTGGATGAATTTCATGCTGTTGTTGTATGTATTTGTTCCTTTATTTCAGCTTCACTTTGTCCAATACGTAGCATTCCTCAAAAAATGTTTGCATTTTTTGTTTCTCCATATGCCCAATTAACATGAGATACCTCATTCTGAAGCAGACACTACTTTCTCATGGCACCAAGGTCAAGCCCCAGAGATTCCACTAGCATTAAATGTGACATGCAGCAGAAGGAAGAATTGGACTTGTGCATTTTTATTGCTTCTCTGTCATGTGAGAAAGACTTTTCCCTCATTCAGTAATAGGGTTAGGAAGACACATGTGGATTGGTAGCTTGTTCCCCACAGAAAACATAAAAAACACTAAGCTCTTGCTAGACAATTCATCCACAGCACAAATACAGAGCAGAGTGTGATTGTTGGCTTCGTTGAAGCTAAGGCCGTGTACTTTGCAGTCAGCAGGCGTGCAGCCACCCACAGCAGCTCAGCTCATGGTGGGGAATGTGCTTCCTGAGTGCCTTGGTTCTGTCAGCCATCAGAACCCAGCAATGGCAGCAAGGAAAGCCTTCAGCCTTTAACAGGGGTTAACAGGGCATTCTGAGAGGAAAAGGAGGGAAGGAGTGGGGAAGAGCTGGTGTTTGCAAGATGTTTGTAAAGAGCTGAGACAGGAATAGGCTGCAGTGTCAGGAAGCTACCGAACAGGGGAGCTGAGCAGAAGTGATGCATTTTCTCAGGTAATGAGTTTCCTGGCATAGGGATCATTCAACAAATTCTCTGTTCATTCATAACATTTTTTAGGGCAAAAGCATCTGCCTTACTAATGCTGAGCAGCGCCCATAAGCCCCCTTCCCTTCTCTTTGTGGTGCATTGTTTTGCATCTTCATATACAGTTTTCCACATTACAAGGAAGCAAACCAACAGCTCAAGTTCAATGTGGTTTTTCCCCTTGCAGAAAACCTTCAAAAAGCTGAACATTTCCTCCAGCTTTGGGATATGGAGTTTCCTTTTCCAGTGGCGCTTTTTTCTTTTTGTTGTTGTTGTTGTTTGTTGATTGGTTTTGCTGGGGTTTTTTGTTGTGTGTGTCATTTTTTAATTTATTTCATTTTATAACATGCAGTTACAGAGTCAGGCACTGCGAGCACTGTACCTTGTGGCCTCACTTTCTTTTCCTGCTTTTTTCCTCCTCCGCAGATCCCTCATCCCGGCAGCACTGATCAGTCCCATACTTCCATGCAGCAAGGTTTGCACGTCCCTCACCCCAGCAGCCAGTCAGGGCAGCCATTACATCACAGCGGGCCTCCTACCCAGCAGTCCCGGCAGCCACCCCCGGCCGCTTCTAGCAACCATCCACACAGTGACCTGACCTTTAACCCCTCCTCAGCCTTAGAGGGTCAGGCTGGTGGACAGGGAGCACCCGACATGCCGGAGCCCTCGCTGGATGTAAGTCTGTGTCATACTCTCATCTGCCTGCCATAGCGTGTGCTTCCATCGCGCGGGAGGGCGGGGAGGGCAGGGGCCGGGGCCGCTTCCACAGCACATGCCATCCCTCATGCTTTGGTACATGGGCACCGGTGCTGCAGCCAAGGTGACAGGGCACTCCTGACCTGCTGGGAGAACGGATGGCTCTGTTGGAGCAGCTGTGTGGTGTGTGAGCCATGAGCCTCTTCCTGGCACCGAGGCAGGCGCTTCTTTAGGCAGCACCTCGGGCACCAGGCCGGGAGCCATCTCCTCCTTTCCCACCTCGGCGCTGGTTGGACTGTGCTCTCCTGGACCCTGAAGCTGTTGCAGTGCCTGGACAGGAGGAGAGCCACAGCTGTGTGAGGTTCTGGCCGTGGCATTGCTGTGCCACGTGAGCTCTGTGCTGAGCCCTGCAGCATGTCCTGGCCAGCAGGAGTGGGGTCTGTGTTGGCCCACCCTATGACACAGTCCGTGCTCCCTGCAGCCAGAAACCATCTGTGCCCTTCCAAACCCACTCTTGTGGGTGGCTCAGCAGCATAAGTTCCTCTTCCCAGTACACCACACAGGGACATAAACAACACGGACATTTGCTGCCTCCTTAGCCACCATGGGAGGCAGCTCACAACTAACTGAGGTCTAGTTTAAGGCCAAAAGTAGTCTTCCATCTCTTAACATCGATTCAGTGGAGTTGTAAGTGACTTACTTGAGGTATATCTCTCTGGTTAGCCATCTACCTCCCAAAATATAAATCCTCAGCACTAGGATTGGATTTTTGTTTGAGTCGTGCATTCCTGTATGTGTATCTTCTGTCTGTTCCAAAGTCTGCTGCTGCACAGTTAATTTCCTTAGAGATGTGTTTGCTTCTGTGCCTTGGATTTATATCTGTATTTGCTGTTGCTGTATACTTGCATCTCCCCTGTCACACAGGAGCACTGGGCTGGCAGGTAGCCTCACAGGGGAGGGAAGGGGCTAGGGGACAGATAGAGGCTTCAGGGTGCTGCAGGAACAGTGATCAGTGAGGCAAATTCTGCTATTTCACACAATATGGTTGTGTGCACATGCTTTGGGAACAATAGTTCATGTGGCAATTCAAGTTCTGAACCCTTAAGGATCCTGTCTGAGCAATACTGAAAGGTGAAATAAAAATGTCTCTTTTTTTTCTTCTAATATTTAAGAAACATACAGTATTTTGTTATGGGTCAGGCACCCATTCCTTGGTGAGAAGCAAAGTACAAAAATCTGTACACTTATACAGTACTGTGGTTATCACTGATGAAGGATTGCTGGTTTCTTAACAGGAGGCAAGTGCTGTACAGTGTGGGAAGTAAACTTACTTGAAATACCTGTGATCCTGATCAGATGGATTATTTTAATGGGTCTCTTGTGGCTGAATTAAGTCCCATGCAGCAAAGCAAACAGGGCACTGTACTGTGGGCAACTTGACCCACTCCCTCCTGGCACAGTCACAGTCATTCTGCAGGAATTCAGTGAGATGCAGTCTGAGGTTTAACCTGGGTTAAAGAATCCACCTCCTATGGATGCAGGCACAGACAGGGGAGATCTGCACGGGTACTTCAGACAGCAGAGGCTCAAGGCTGAAATCACTGGTTAGACCTCTCCATTTGCACTTCAGGAGCACAGGGTACATGTCTCCAAACTCTACCCTAAATCTGGCACATTCCTGTAGCTTCTGTCCCCATCACCCCCTCACAGGCCCTGGCACTCCTCTCTCTTCTGTCGCTGCTCCAGCACAGCACTCTCAGTTCCCAGCGAGTCCTTCCTGAGTTCTCTGGGTTTCCCACCAGTGGGGCAGGAGGCCAGCTCTGCTGCCTGACCCCTCTGGCCGAGGGAAGCTGAGCTCACCTTCACAACTCAGAAGACTTCAACTTCACATACTGAGCTTATTACTTAAAATTTCCACTCTTCTTAAACTTTTTTAAAAATCCCCGACATACAAGAATGAGTCTCATAGATGATTCAAATTTTTAAGAACAAGTTGTAAAATTGTAGGACAGATTTAATAACTTTTTTATTTCTCCACACTTGGTGGGGCTGCTGTTTGCTTTTGGACTTTTTTTTTCTTTTTGGATTTTTTTACAATATACTCATAAAAAATTCTAATAGGAGGTGAAGTACATTTAAAAGTCTCACATCTCAATACAATGACAATAGCATTTTTGCCATGAGTAAAATGAGGTGGTAGCTTAAGAAGAAGATTTCTTTTGGGAGATTCTGTTTATGTAAACTTGACATTGTGTTTTTTCTAAATGCTTAGAAAGCAGTAAACTTTTTTTGGCATTTCATGTTTAGCTTATTGAAAAATTTGTTTATCCATATAATATTAGAAGATGAAGTTTCATTTGCACAAGAGTAATAGAAGCATGTAAATACAGTATTTATTTGTTAAATTGAAGTGGTCAAGCTTTTGGTTTTATAATATTTGAAAAACATTGAACAACTTAAAATTAATTTCATGTACCTACTATTAAGTTTGTTAAAACAGTCCATATATTTCTGTATTTAAAACAATGCAGAACATAAAAGGGCTTTATTACAAACTGTTCCCTGCAATTTTTTATATATGACACTTTTATATTTGCCTAGGAAAGGGCAAGATGCATTACAGAGCAGAAAACATTGCCTAATGCACAACCCAGGCGTTACAATGTGCTTGTCATCTGTCAGATCAAAAAGAATGTGTTGTGATGGTTTATTTCCATTTTCATGGAAATACAAATTGAAGTCCCATAGCTATTCATTTTGATACTTTAAAGCACTGTGCAGATTAGGTCATCTTCTGTTGGATGGAGTGTTACACCTGTGACCCTTTAAAATGTCTGGAATTGCATGTAATGCTGTAGTGAAGTAAGTACTTCCAACCACTGTAAATTCCTGCCACAGAAAGGAGAAGGACTCGCCCAGCTACCCTGCCACTCCTCTCTCCATTCTCCTCCTAAATTGTTTTTTTTTTCCACTTTTCCTGACTTGCTGGTTGCTTTAACACCCTGGGTGAGTTCCTTGCTCCAGGTCACTGCCCCAGAGCTTAGATCAGTGCACTGAGGAGTTACTGGGGTGAGGAAAGGACAGGGCTGCCTCCTTCTGTAGAGTTGCAGGCTTTGAGTGGCCATCAAACTGATGTGTGAGGGCCAGACCAGCCTTTGCCCATCTACCTTGAAGCTCAAATGTGGATTACTCCAAGTGCTTGTTTCAAACGTTTACGCAGTGTTTTATAGGAAACATCCATAATGAGCATTTGTCCAGAAGATTCTGTCGGCATCGTGAGCCAGGAAATATGATGGGGAGGTGGATTGAGGAACCCTAACTGAGATGATAATGTAATTCACAGGTGAAAACTGAGTCACAGAGACTTTCACAAGCAATTGGATACTGCATCATCTGAGGGTGTTAGGCTTGTGACACTGCCTTCTGTTTTATTTGGCTATATTGTTATGAAAATCAGATTCCAGGAATGTGTGGTGTTTAATCCCTTTCTTTTCTCAGTTGTGTTTCTGTTATCTGTAATTTTTATTTTATCTTTGTATTTTATAGCTGCTTCCAGAACTCACAAATCCAGATGAGCTGCTTTCATACCTGGATCCTCCTGATTTGCCAAGCAATAGCAATGATGACCTTCTGTCTCTCTTTGAGAACAACTGAAACCATGTGTATTCTCCCATCCTTTTCACTTGTTCACACGTGTGTGGCTGCACAGCGAGGAATCTTAACACTCCTTTTCCACAAGAGAAGAAAAAACCTCACAACTCGATCCAATGGTGCACTCCCCGCTTTCTTCATCTCAGAACTGCTTTTGTTAGCTTCAAAGACTGCGAAAGTGACGGGAGAAAATAATACAAAAGTTAAATAAGTGCAGTAATCTCTGAGTCTGCCATGCTACATGTGACAAAGAAGCATAGACAGTTGTGCAGCTATTGGAAACCCCATTTGGTGTTCATCCTCTAGAGAGAGAGTTCTGTGATAAACATAGTGTGAAGTATCTTGGCAAAACCGGATCTTGGCAAGGGAAGAAAAATCAACAGAATGGAACTGTCTTTAATTGACCCGTCTCAGAGTGTCTTTACAATGCTTGTTCTTCCATTTTTTTGAAACTGTATCTCCCTCTACCCCACCTCTCCTCTACCCCCCTCCAGCCATGGGTTTGCGTTGGAATAATTGTCCTGGCCACACACAAAATGAAAAAAAACCACCTACAAAGCTCAAAAAAGCACAAATCCTGCAGTCAAGTGGCAGAGTTAGGGAAGACACACAGGCCTGTCAGAGGGAGCCAGCAGTGTAGCTAATGCCACTTCAGTAACGGCCTGAGCTCTGCAGGCCGCAGCCGTGGGTGTCGGGATTTCTGCACGTGCAGGGATCTTTACTATCTCTTTGCAGAGGATTCCTCTGGCCCAGCACACAGATTGGAAGCACCCAGGAAAAATTTTTTTAAAGTTTGCAATGTTTAGGGATTTTCGTGATTTGGTTTCAGATCAGTACCGTTTCTGACTGCGTTAACATCCAGCTGTAGAGATTGCTGTCATAGATCTTTTTGCCATGTATGCCATACATAATGGAAAAGAGAGGGAGGGGGGATGCAAACCAAACTGTTCCTGATTATTACCTACAGCCTTCGGTGCCCCAAGAGTTTGTGTCACTGTCTGTACTGCACAATGCATAGTAAGACAAGCTGGGTTGAAGGCAGCGAGGAAATCATTGCAGGATGGAGGGAGAGTAACATCACTTTCTGCATAATTATTTTTAATAATCAGCTTGAGAAGGGGGCATTGACATTGGACAGACGTCTTACAGCTTCATTTTAGTTTTGCTTTGCATTCTGTTTTCGTGACTGTTACAGATACTTCCGCCTTTTCCTTTTCTTCTCCTTCAGTTTCTTTTTGTTAACTTTGGCTGCTGGGATGAGCTCTTTCTTCTGAAGGACCGAGTGTGTGGAGAATAAGTACCTGTCAGTAGATTGCTACTGCCCTCAAGAGACCCTGCTGCCACAATTACTGTCTTGCCCCTGTGATCTTTGCTTCTCGTGTGGTTGCTGCTCCTGCATGAGCTTCCTATTGCTTCTGTGCCCATTTCTGTGCTCTTTGTCTCTCTCTCTCTCTTATAAATGATGTACAGTAGCTGTGTAAGAAGTGCATGTGTGCCAACTTTGCCCTCGTGGTGCAACATTTCAGCTTTTCCCCACTGTACAGTTACTGGTTTTGTTTCTTTTGATACTAAAGCATATTTGACCCTACTCCTTTTCCTCTTCCCAAATCCAATCAAACACCCTTCATTTGCTCGCCACAATGCATTTTAAACTGAAGTGCCAGGCAAAATTTTGTTTGTTCCTGTCAGTTTGACTAGCTAGCTTCCTAGCCCTCTGTGTTTAGTTTGCAATGCTGTAAATGGCATGCTCTGTGCTTACGACTCTGGATTTGCTTTCCTCACCAAAGTCATATTTGTAAATTCTCTGCATTTTTTGTTTTCTTTTGCTCTGTTTGTTAACATTTCCCACTACTGCTGTACATGCGTTGTGGTATATATATGCTAGTCAGCAGCACCTTGCTGTAGATATTAAAGGAAATGGCGGTTTAGTTCTTTTATTTTCCAGTAGGAGTATTGAATCTGTCAAACGTATTATGTAGAAATGGTCCCACACTTATATTTTTCCTCTTTCAAGTTTTTTTAAGAAAGGCGCTGTTCATTATGCAAAATCAATTATTTTAAGAATTGCTATTGTAAATATCTTTGTGAATATTTTAGTATCGTCTTTGATAATATTCAACATTTTCATGATCTGGTTATACTTTTGCTGGTGTTTTTAAATACCTTGTCTGAAGAAAAATATGGGTCCTTTTTTAAAAAAGAAAATTGAGGGTTCTTTAACAGAATAAGGGAGTTGGGTTTTGGGTTTTTTTCTCCCCTATTTTCTTTTGGTAAATTAGCCCAAATTTCATATCCATTTATGTGATGAATGAATTGATACATCAGGCAGTACCTGGATAATCAGGGCCCAGCTCTGTCATGGAAACATAATTGTGTTTGCCTAGGGAAAAAGTAACCCCAACTGATCAACCAGTGTTCATTGACTGTGGGTGATCATGAGCTGGTAATGGCAGAGTTTGTTCATTTGCCCAAATGAGCAGAACACGTAGGACCAGCTGTCTGACCAGGTAAAGATCTTGCACTAAGGCAAGCAGCAAATCTGTATGGTACCGTATTTATATCGCTGTACTGGTGCTCCAGTCTCTGAAACTGGGGCAAAGACACTTAGGGATGTTGGTGGGTGGGGGAGGGAAACAGTATAGTATATTTTATTCTGCTTAGAAATGTCTTTTTTCTTATGTAGGCTTGACAACCTGTAGAGGATCTGTGCAGAATATTAAAGATACCTTGGTGTAATACATGGTAATATGGTTGTGGTGTGGTGCTGCTATCACACAATTCCTAGGAAAGACCATTGTTCAGTTACTGATACAGATGTGTTGTGTAGCCATTTTCCTGTAGTAGTTTCCCCCTGGTTTTTTGCTGCATTTTTTATATAGGTCTGGAAGTCATGTGCAGAGGTGGCTAATGATAAACTGACTTTACGCCATTAGAGTTAGTTTTTTTCTATTTGGGGGGTAAGTTCCTTAAGCCATAGGTTTGGGAATAAAGAAGATTTCTCACTATTAGTTGGAACTGGTTGCTCTGATTTTTTTAATTGATTCTATTTCATGTTTCATTCTCCACTGATTCCTGAGCAGCTAAGTTAGTCACCTAAAATGAATTTTCTCTTAAATACAATATTAGTATTTTAAGCCAGGTATGTTAAGGATTGACCTTTTGCTAACTGCTAGTATTTAAAATGTATCATTTAAAAGTACCTGTTGGAAAGCATAAAGGGAAAAAAAAGCCCCATAGATATTAGCAATATGTTTGAAGCAGTGTTGGCATCTGCTTTGTACAGTAGTAGATAATTAAAGCGGACAGTTGACATCTTTAAACTTACAGAAATGTTTGGTTTCTAAGCAGAACTTAAAAAAGAAAGTACAATTTTTACCCATCACCCAAATGTTGGACATTTGAGACAGTTTTAAAATTTATCTGTCACCTAAAATCAGGTACTGTATAGTGAAGTCACTATGAAAAAGCTTCTGAAAATTTAGTTATTTTTTTATCTGTTCACTGCCGTACTAAAGTTTAGAGAAAAAAAACCCTAGCAAATAGGGTAATCACAGTAATTTCTTTTAAAGTTTAATTATTATATGAGATTCCAGTAGTATTTTTCTTCTTTTTTTTTTTGTTGGTTTACCTTTTAATCGTTTCCCTATGGAAGTTCATCTGGGAAAGAACCCACAGAGATCTACATTTCTGCTGCCAAGACATTATTATAGGACTGACAGTACACGCCAGTGTCTGCAGCGGAGACTCAAGGGACAGCTGTACATATGTAAATGACAAATAGAGACATGTTAACAGAAATGCATTCATTTTCCTTGGAATGTGCATTGTTTTTATTTCGCAGGAAAAAAAAGCTTGAAGCTCCATCTTATGTGGAAAATGAATCCTGTTTGTTAGCGTTTGTGGAGTCTCAGCATTTGTTCCACTTTCACTTCTGTAATATACTCTGATCCTTTGTTTTGTTTTGTTTTATCTACATGTAATATTTAGCTTACGTGTACTAGTCTATCACCTGTGTATTTTTAGGGTGCTACAGAAATAATGAAGAAAAATACGGGGATTAAAAAAAAAGAAAAAAAATTGTAACCAAATTCATACTTTGTACAATTTTTGATATCACGATCAGAGGAGAATTAAAAAAAAAAAAAGTACAATCTGAGGTAACATGCAAAAATGGCCATTGTCTTTGTTTGTACATTGTATGTACAGTACAATGCAATCATTTCATACTTTAAACTGGTCAGAAAAAATAATTGTGATTTTTAGTCTTGCAAAACTGTATGTAGTTAGATGATGTGACAACCTAATATTTATCTAATAAATATGTATTCAGATGAAACCTGTATATTAGGTGTTCATGTGGTTATTTTGTATTTAAAGATCAAATTATTTGACTATTGCTAGACATTTATATACTCTGTTGTAACACTGAAGTATTCTCATTTGCTCATGTTAAATTTTTTTTCCTAAATAAATTTGCAAAATTAAGGTCTGACTAATTGGCAGCTGCTTTGTAAATTTTGAGTTTCATTTTGAAACCATGAACTTCCCCTTTGCTCTCCCTGGTTTGAGTTAATGTGGAAGTCAGTTGCATGAGGTGTACCTTTTATCAGAGCAGGACTTGGTGCAGGAAGGGAAAGGTGGGAACCACCCTGGAGACCGAAGATAAAAGAAAAGATTATGAATGCAAATAAGGTACCACACAGAAAAAAGTCCCTGCCAAGCAAGGCATTGGTAACTTGTTCTTCAGTATGCAGGGCACTGCCTCTCTCTCAGACAAGTAATAATTACTTTGAAATTACATCTTTATGTGATATGAATAAGAGGAAAAGATGTCTTCTCTCTGGAATTGGCACATGTGGAGATATTGAACAACTAGCACCTTTGTTTTAACTTCTTCCAAATTTGATAGTTTTCTTTCAATTGGAACCTGTTACTAAAGTGAAATTAGACAATTTTTTTTCTTAATGCATCTCCATCCTAAAGTTGAAGCATTTGGCTTCTAAATGCAACCTTTGAGTTACAAATCTGCTCAATTTACTTACCTGTCCAGCTGTAAGCAGCCTGAATGGTGACACAAGGAGTACTCACAGGATAGCAGAAACACACACAGGTCCTGTCCTGGTGGAGTTCTGCACTGAATGGAGCCACAGCCATCACTCACTGCATCTGAGAACTTGGGTTAACAATCTACTGAGTATCTCTGGATTAGCAGATGGCATTTCTGAAGGCGTTTAGGCAGAACCCACCTTTGAAATACATTCAAATGCCTGGGAACAAACAACTATTTCACAATAGGAGTATCTATCTATGCAAGCACTTATAGCAATTATTCCCCACCTCCACAAGGGCACTAGTCTTTGTTGATTGGGATACACACAAGTATGTGTATATGTGTGTATATATATGTATGTATGTATGTGTAAATCTAGACTAGAGATTTATTTTCTCAAAATTGGGAAAAATAATTTGTTTCTGACTCTGAATTTCTGCCTTCCTGGGTGGCACTACCCATTCCAGTAGAGTTTTTTAGGATAACATAATAGAATGGAGTTACTGTGTACACTGCAATGAATCAAAAAGTATTTATCCATTTCAGCCCATAATTAATAACTGTTTTGGTTTTGGTATTCTGTTTTCCTGGAAGCTCCCCAGAAGTGTCAACAAGACATTGTGCAAACTGACTTTGGTACTGTACAGCTGGAGGAAAGCTCGTGATGTCCCTAAGCACTGTACATTTTTCAAGCTTACTTTGAAGTCTGCAGAGGCTGCAACAATCCTGAAAGTGGAATTTCTCCCAGCTGTCACCTGAGGACCCCAGGCTAGGTAAGATGTGTGTATACAGTTGATGCTGGTGTCTCCTGTCCCATGTCCTGGTGGTGTGTTCTGTGTGTCGTGCGCTCTGCTTCCAGAGAGCCACCTACACAAGTATCTGTCTGTGACTTCTGTGTTAATCCACATGCTGATCTATTGTTGAACAACTTCAGAACAAGCTTATTTCCCTGCATTTCTTCTCTCCTCTTCCTCATCAGTATGGATCTCTGATTCATGTTATTTTGTTATGCATATTGTATTCTGTTGCCATGCACTTGATCTTGCTTTTTACAGGAGTAACACATTGGAAACAATTAGGAACATGGAAGGGGGACAGACCCCTTGTCTCTTTTCTGCTTGGACATTGGGGATGGGAGTCCTGTGCACAGAGCTGTTTGTTTTCATTTAAAGTAACCTAGTCAGCATATAAAACAGCTGTACAACTCTCACCTGATATTCTATACATAATTCTTTAATTTGTTATCCTCTGTTTCCCTTTAAAATTAAAGCATGTGGTTTTTACATTTGTGTACCTAATCTTATATTTGTATGTGTAATTATCCAGAATTGACTTCTATCTGCTTAAATTTCATATCTGTACAAATCTTCCTGCATTATGAACTTCCAGTCATGAACCTTTTTTTTTTACATTTTTAATTATTACCAATGTGTCATCTTATTACAGTTTTCCATTTTGTGTCACCAAAATGCTATTGACTGTTATGTAGGATGTTGCTCCTAATGTCTGTCATTGCATCAATGCACTACTCATATTTGTTATGTGTAAAAAGAACACGAGATTTTTCTTGTCTCACGCAGACCACTGAAAGTTTCTGCTGAGATATCTTGTTTCCATCAGTCTGCAGAATTTTCCAGGGGAATACAAAAGTGGCCCCCAAGGAACCTGATGAATCATTCAATTTTCTTTGTAAAGCAAGCAGCCAGCAATTGGGTCACAGCTCGTGCAGGCATTAGCACACGGTGTGGCACAGCTGGGCTGCCAGGCTGGTTTGCTACATAGTTCATCTGCATTGCCAGGTACTCCTTGCCTAGACCATAACTGCTTTCCTACTATGTAAGTACAGCCTTCTGTTAAAACCCTTCCCTTTTGTGGACTAGATGGGATAAGGCTCTTTCCCCTGTCTGTTGAATATGTCTGCTTGGTTTGTCCAGTATCTTTCCAAATACTGAACTCATATTCTTTTTGATAGATCCAGTCACACACAGCAAAGTTAATGCTAGTATTTGCCACTCCTAAATACACTGGCTTCTCTGCACCTTTTTGGGACTATTAGACATCCTAAGAGTTAGATTTAGGATTATCAGTTATGGTTTTCCCCTAGGTCAGAGTTATTTTTAATTGAATTTTAGTTTAGACTTTCTAGTTTGTCCATAGCTGTTTCATGATGCTGGTTGTTTTAGATTTTGCTAAAAATATTCTGGCACATTTAATTTATCACCTTGGTCTCATATGAAGACATTGATTATTGTGAACACAGAGACAGGTTGCTAATTTTAAGAAATTTCAACTAGTTAAACACTAGAAAAAGAGAAATATATTTTTTTTTTTTGGTTCACAAAAACAATTTAAATTTCCTATATTTATTTAACAAATGCTGGAGTTGAAGTCTGAGTATGTTTTTAATGCATATTTAAATTTATTCAATTTTTTTTATATTTCAGAATTATAATCAGTGCTCCCTTTCTTACTTCTGTGTTTCTCAGAATGTATGCTTTCAAGAGATGGAAAATCAGTGAATTTTACCCATTAACACATCTGGTGAGCTTCCTAGTTAGTGACTGGCTGTAACAGCCAGTTCATAAAGTCATTGAGAATACATTCCTTCACAATAACTCCCAGCAGTTTTCCAAGTTCTTCTGGGAAGAAGCATGGCTTCCATAAGGCCACTATCAAACTGATGGCAAAACGTGCAGAAGTGCCACTGAGTCAGAGAAGAGAATTTCTTACCCTTAGCTTCAGAATAATTCAACAAACACTTCATTATCCAGAGGTGATGTTCTTGAACTGTAAATGTGACACATGCTAATTTGCATATGACAACTTGAGAGCTCAGCTGGTGGCACATTGTGTATTCAGGTGATGGCCACATGCAGTTATGTCATACAAGGACGTCATCAGGTTCCATGCTAACTCAGGTAGTGCTGCTGGTACATGCTGAAAGGAAGCAAAGCTTTCAGTAGGGAAATGGCAAAAAAGCAGAGAGGAATCTCAGATCCTCTGTAGTGAGGTTGCTCCAGCAGAGTGGTTTGTTACAGAATAACCGGTGGAATTTTAGAAATAGTTTAGAGCAGACAGGATAATTTATCTTGTACAAGGTACAGAGACAGCTGTTACCTCAAAGATATGCTATACAAAATGCATATTATATCTGTATTATGTATATAAATATAGGTATAGATCTGTATTGTATATATATGTATATATTAGATATATATTTATAGATTTGGACACAAGACAAATGCAAAGAAAACTCAAGTCTTTACCAGGCAGCTGATTAAAGCTCCAGTGCTATCTTACTCATACAGCATGAAGTATCATGACTAACCAATTCTTAAAGTATTTCTGATACTATTCCCTAATTACTTGTTCCTCAAAGCAGAGGTGGTAAATTAACTGATCCCTGTAAATTTCAAGTTGTGTTTGCAATAGAAATTTTTGTGGTTTTAGAGGTAGAAGGGCTCCTGTAACTCTTAATACTGCTTTGTAAGTATGCAGTGTCTCTGCCACCCACAGGCAGAACCACCTATTGATGTCCTGAAGATTTGTGAGGCCACTGGGTATAGTAACTGCATTTTCCCTAGAAACTAAAACCAGGCAAATTAAATGTCCTAAGTGCTTTGCCAGGCTGATGTGATCTATCTGTTGGCAGCTGTTGCAGTGTATGGACAGTGTTCTGGGCACTGCACAGAGGCACTGTGACACACCAGCAGCGGGCTGTCATGCATTATGCAGGGAGATTGAGTAATGAATTCTGGGCAAGCAATGCCACTCAGAAGTTCTGAAATGAAAATGCTAATCACAGCTGTAAAGAGCATGAGTGGATTGAGGTTTTTCTTGTATGACTATTTGTAGGTAATTAGAATGAAGTCATGTGGGGAAACTGCTCCTTTAAGTACAACGTGTGCTGGAGAGAATGTTCACGTCGTGAGCTGAGGTACTACAAGTTCCTAAGAGGAAACCTGGATCGGGGGAAATATTTATTAGCATTTTTTCTTTTTATCCTTAAGTGTACCTATGTGGCCACTCTATGCCCTTTGAGCTCTTGTATAGTTTAATTTCACACTGCAATCACTGAGTGTAATGGAGGTGTTTCACCATCTCCCCCACTCCAGTCCCCATTCATAAATAAATGCATATCACAGACAGAGATCACAGAGTTGCTTTCCAGCTCTTCACTCATCTTCTAGCTTAGCCAAAACCTTGAAGAAAAAATTAGGCCGAGTCTTTTGAAGTGCAACACATCCAGGCTCTGCAGGTGGAGAGTGCCAATGCCCACTGCAAATTCCTGCTCTCCTCACTTAAAATCAAGCTGAGTACCTGTATGACCTGTCCTTATTCTAACAGCCCTGATTAGCAGAGTCCTTGAGATAACCATGTCCCATATGTGCATTCATTCTTGTCAGTGTCAGAACCAGTATCATAGGAACTCCCTGTGTCACAGTATCAAGTGATGTTCCTGTGCAATGCACTTAATGCTGGATTGCTGCAGCCTCTATTTGAGATTTTATTGGCATGGTCCAAGTACACAGCCCCATGAAGAGCATATCAAAATGGGCCACAGACCATGCTGAGTTCCATGTAGTTGGATTCTTGCAGTAGGTAGATTGCAAAATCCTATCTTATCACATCTGCCACCAGCATCAATCCATGATTAACAATTAACCCACATTCCTGTGCCACAAATGAGCAGGCATGCTGCTGGACAGTTAGAATCAGGAATGCATATCACCTTTTTATCTGTGCACTGTCTGCTGGGGTAACACCATTTCAAGACCTTTAAAATCAAAATTCCTAAATTTTAGGTCAGCTTTCAAGCATTTAGTCCTTCTGTTTCTTTGGAAGAGCCACTTGACCACTCTTACTGTTTCCCGGCTGTCTTGGCACAGTGGTGGTAATATTTAACCAGTTACTGAACAGCATTTATGAAGACTTTCAAGTTGTAAGTAACATATCAGCATGAAATTCTGTTATTGTATCATTCAAGGTTCTTTTTCCTGTGCAGAAATTTCTCTGCTACAACATAAGAAGGGTCCTTTGGTAAGTGGTTTTTAAAATTTAGAAACTAATTTCAAAAGGGCCCTCCTTCTTTATCCATATCTAAGTTCTCTGTAGTTTTGGGGGAAGGGAGAGAGGCTGATGAAACCTGTAAGGGCGGGTACCCATATCCACGAGAGCTCTGCTGAAGCAGCTCTGTTGCCTATCTAGTTAATGTGGGGTGCACTCATTTTCCAGCTAAATGCACTTATCTCCCTGCCACGTGTTGCAGAGTTTCAGTGATGAACAAGTCTACAAATGGATGTGCTCAAAGCTCCCCTAAAACCGTATCAGTTTGCTGAGCTAGCTCTAACCCTCATTTGGCAGTGATATAGTGGCCTTTGACAGTTTTTGGAGACCTTTTTCTCTGTCCTTCTTGGAAAGTGACCTCTGTAATTCACAAGTTCTTAGTCAAACTGTCTGAATGAGCTGTAATTCATCTGACTCTGCAGGAGTAGACCATAACCAGTGATTTAGTAGCTCTATTGCATAAACCTAGAGATAATAATTCAGTCCATATTTTCAAATACAAGAATCACTGCTGTTTTGTCTTCTCACCAAGGCCTGCAAATGAGCAAAACTCTATTGTTTGCTCTACCAAAGATGTCTGTGAACTCTTCTGAGCAAAATAGGTCAAAGCTGTCTCACTGTGTTTCCTAAATGTAAAACAATATGGTATTTTCTTTTGTTCATCTTTTGTCTTGTTAAATAATAAATCCCTCAGGGCCAGAGCTGTCCGTTGTTCTAGGTATAAACAGAACAATTTTGATTTGGGCTTCTAGTGGCTACTTCAATTAAAACATTATTAAAAAGGAGTGTGAGGTTTTTTACTAAAAAATTGGTTGATGATTACATTAACAGAAGTCAAAATTTACCAAAAATGGACTTGACGCTGAAAAGATATGACAAGCTAGGTAGAAGTGCTGATTTAGCTCCTATTAAAAAAACAAACAAACAAACCAACCAAACCAAAAACCTTAAGGTTATTGGTAAAGAAACAGAAAATACCAGCATGGCAATGTATGCACAAAGTAAGTAATTGTTCATCCTTATCTTGAATACTGTGCAAAGCTCCTCTTATCCCAAAAATCTGTAAAAGTGGAACAGCTCAGAGAAGGATAATAAAGATGATCCAAAGACATGGAAGAGCTTTGTTATAAATAACAATTGAGTTAGCTGTGACTCTTCAGTCTTGAAATGAGAGAAGAGCTGTAGGTCTGTATGACAAATATAGATAACAAACAATTTGTCTCCTCCAGCACAAGAAGTAAGGCACATTGATGAAGGCAATTGGAGCAATATTCAAACAGATCCCTGATGCTCTGGGCAGCAGGCCTGTGGAAGGGCAGCTTCCAGTTCATCACCAAGGAAGCTGCTGATTTAAAACCAGTCCAATGAGTGGATAAGTACATGGGAGGAGTAACAGAATTAAAAAAAGATGGCCACATAGCAAAGCCAGCTCAGGAAGTTCTCTGGAGTGAAAGCAGTATCAGGTTGAAAGTATACTGGCCTATAATACACCCCTCTCCCCGATATTCACTTCTCCTTAGGCATTTCTGTGACCCCTCAGGACAAAATGGACCTTTTTACATAGGATTATATGGTTCTGTAGTTACAGAGTGTGGTATGTGCTATAGTCATCCCTACAGCATCAGCAGTTAAGGGCCTCTCTGGAGCATGTGCCTGAAAAATGGTGTTAGTCCAGGATTTCTCAGCTGTTTGTAATTGCACATTATAGTTCTGCCCTGATCTTTGTGGTCATGGCAGTGCCTTGATTGACAGCTTTCTGTTCATTCAGTGAATGCTACCAATGAAGGCTCTTTTAGCTGCTTGACACAAAGAACTTAGGTGGGATTGAAAGTTTACTTTCACATATCCCTCACATACAAGCTCTCTTTGTTTCTGTTATCATTCTGTTATACTGTGTTACATTGCTGCATTACTGTAAGCTTCATTAAAATAACTCTAATTTATAATGCAAGAAATGTTGTCATCTTATTGCAGGGGTTCCATACTGTTGTCTCCTTATCACAAAAGTTCTATACCTTCTTGGGGTTTTCCTGTGGGCATCTCCTCAGAGCACTGACTCTTTCTTCTTCACAAAGCAGCCACTGACTCCAGCTCCCCTCTCACCCAGCCACCCCACTCTTTTATAGCATCTTCTTCTCATTGCTTACAGCTGTGGCCTGTTAAAGTCAGGCCTGCTCCTGATCTTTGCTAATTGGCCCAGCTGCAACTCCTTAGGGGTGAGATTACTGTCCACACTATTTTCTTATTTTCTATCCCCCTACAAAGAAATTTGAAAACTATTAGAATAATGTTTGATTTTCTTTTTTTTTTTTAGACATCTTATGGCATTAAGAATTTGAAGAACTTTTGGAAGTACTTATACCTGAAATCAGGATGGAAACTGGAGAATTCAAAGTAATATCTAAAAAGTAATACCAATATGTACTGAGTACTTTCATCTAAGTAGCTAAACTAAGAAAAGGTAAAATTATATGTGGTGTTATTTTCATATGAAACACAAACTATATTTCACCGGGACTGCTATTACTGTATTCCCTGGGGCAGGTTTGCGGCCCGAGCGCAGGCGGGCTCCGCTCCGGAGCGATGTTGAGGGCACGGCCGGGGCTGCGCTGGGGGTGACTCAGGGACACCCGCGTTTCGAGACGCGTCAGTGCCGAAACTCTGGGGTGCTGCCCGTGACTCCCGTGTCCCCGCCGATCCCAATTATCCCGCACCTGTGACAGCTGCGCCGCCTTCCCCGCCAAGGTGCTCTCCGGAGTCATTGTGTGGAATGATGAAATTTTAGAAATTTCCCCGTCTCTGTTGGGGTAAGGGAGCTGTGAGGAAATGTGCAAAAAACCCTAAAAAACCCCACACGCAAACGGACAAACGAGATCCCCACAAACATCCCCAAACAAACGCGGGGCAATGGTGGGCGGGGAGGGGGCAGCACTGAGGGCAGCCGGGGCGAGCACGAGGGGTCCCCGGCGCTGGCCACCGGCTCCCCGCCTTCAGCCCGCTCCTCCCCGGCCGGCCCGTGGAGCCCTTCTACCGCACCTCCAGCTTCATCTTGTGTTTCCAGCCCGCTGGGCACTGCCCGGGCCCCGCGTTCAGCCCGCTGGGCTGCCCCAGGGCGTCTCAGCCCGCGCCGCCCCAGCCGCCATCTCGCCCTGCGCTGCTGCTGCCGCCGCCACCAGCGGGCGCTGCGGCGCCGCGGCGGAGCCCATAAAGGCCGCGGGGCAGCGGCGGCGTGTCCTTGTGTCTGTCCGTCTGTCTGTGACTCGCAGCGACCGCTCTGCGCTCTGTCTGCCCGCGGGATGCTGGCGCTGAGCGCCGCCCGCCGCCTGCTTCGCCCGCCCGGGGACCTGCTGCCGCCGCCGGGGCTCGCCTGCATATGGGCGGCCGGTACCCGCGGCTGCAGCGGGGCCGGCGCCGGCTCGCCGAACCCGGTGGTGTACTTGGACGTGGGCGCCGACAACCAGCCGCTGGGACGCGTCGTGCTGGAGGTAGGGGCGCGGGGGCTGTGGGAAGCCGGCCCGGCGCGGGGCCCAGGGGACGGTGCTGCGGAGCCGAGGGCGGCCTGGCCCCGGGCATGGCGGCTGGGCAGCGGGCAAGGTCAGGGCGGGCGGGCTGCGCCGGCTCCAGGGCCCGCGACGGGGGCACACACAACCCCGGTGCGGACGGGAGAGCGGCCCGGGGATGGCGGGGCTCGCCCGCCTGCCGGAGCCGCTGCCTGGCTGCCCTGGGGCTCCTGTCCCGGGGTGAGAGGGCGGTGGTACGGTTCCTCCAGGAGGGGCGGGCTGGGCTCGGACCGGGGCTCTCGCTGAGCCGCGGCGCGCCTGTGCCTGTGGCGGTCCCTAAGGCCATCCCACGGGACGGCCGGGGCGGAGGGCACGGCCCTGGTGTGGCTGGGAGCCTCGAAGGAAGTTGCATTGTGTGTAAGCAGAAATACTGAACAAGACTGAACTCGCTGCTCTCGTGTACCGCTGGCTTGAGAGGGGCGGGCAGTGTCCCAGCGGCACCGGGGTCCCTGGCCTTCCCGCCGGCGGCCGCTGCTCCTGGGGCAGCCAGCCCGGGAAGCCCTTCAGCCGCGCCCCCGGGTTCATCCTGAGTTTTGCTGGGTGCTCGCTGTGTGGTTCCTGCCATCCTGAGGGTGTCAGTTCCCTGAAGCTGCCTCCTCCTCGAGCCTCCGGCTCCACGTGCAGCGAAGGGCACCGCGCTGCGGACAGCGAGCTCAAGAGCCGGGTACCAGCTGGCTCCGTCCTGAAAAATCCCGGTTCCGAAACGTTTGGCCATGTAAAGAAGGCCTGAAGAGGAAAACTTCTGTAATATCTGTTCTTAAAGGAAAAAAAACGCCGTGGGCTCCGTGTACAACCTTATGTACATACGACCCTCGGGCCG
The DNA here is from genome assembly GCF_028769735.1 of Zonotrichia leucophrys gambelii. Lineage (NCBI taxonomy): Eukaryota > Metazoa > Chordata > Aves > Passeriformes > Passerellidae > Zonotrichia > Zonotrichia leucophrys. The sequence goes on from NC_088176.1 coordinate 23,820,564, forward strand.
GGATGTGCCTCAGATAGATGCGGTGTGTATGGGAAGGAGCGAGGGCTGTGCTCCAGAGCCACGGCTTGGAGAGCGAACGAAGCTCTTAGGAATGCTGCCTGCTGAGGGAAGTCAGTGTGGCCTTCTGCCTCCAGCACCCACCTTGGGTCTGTATTTGTAGAATTTTTTTAAAATATAATTCATCAGAGCTCTCTCTAAAAGAGGTTCCTTTGAGACGAGAGCCCAGTATATTTTTATTTATCGATAGTGTTAGCATATTAATAAATTGGACTGTTGCAGCTGTTGTGCTCTCAGGAGGTAGCATTTCAGGGAGTCATAGGTAAAAATATTACTCTTCAAGTTCCTTATTCATTAATCAAAAATCTGGGTGGTATTATTAAAAAAATAGCATTAATGTTCCTGTATTTCTTGTGGTAGCATTTAATTTCTATGCTAAAGTTTTTCAGTGTGCCCAGTTTAGAGAAAGTCTGAATGCACTGCAGCATCACCTTGAATCTTTGGCTGAGCTGTGGTGGTCTTCTGCTTCAAATTATAGCCATCTGAGAAGAGTGGCCTAGGGAAGGAATATTAAATTCTTACCGCAGCCATGCTGTTTCTAGGTCACAGTCAGGATGTCCAGCTAGGTAAAACTGGTCTGGCTGGTATGGCCAGTTTTATGTCCCTTTTTAAGATTAGTAAAAATATGTACAGTAATCAAAATCAGAAGTTTTCGTTGGTTGCAAATGTATGTGTAACATCATAAGTTGTTTTTGATGTACAGTTTCTGCTGCTCTGTTTCCTTTACTGTCATTTTCAACAGCTGCTTCTGTGCAGGGGATGGGGGAGCACTTTGATCTCTCTACTTGTATCCAAACTCTGATCCTTGGGGTCTATTGTAAAGATTCTTCTTAGGTACTGCTCAATTATGTATTGATCAGTGAAATTATTAGACCCTGCTCAAGTGGCTCTTCAATAGCTGACTAAAGGTTTCATTGAGGGGATATTTTTCATTGCTGGCCAAATGCTTGGAAAGTTTTGAGGTATTCATGGAATTTTGGATGGCTTGTGATTTCAGATAACTCAACACTTTGGGAGGAGAGTTCAGTTGTAGCAGTCTCCCATGTAAATGTTTTTTATGTACATTTGAAAAGGCTGACTTATGAATTTGTCTGTTTATTTTTCTTTAACAGCTGAAAGCTGACGTGGTCCCAAAGACAGCAGGTGAGGCAGCATCTTCAGATTTTCATACTTAAATACTTAAGTTATAGATTGTGATTTTCAGGAATGAGAAGGTCCTTTTACCCTTTACAACTATTTTTCCATGTTCCATCCCCAGTTGTTATATGGAGAAATATGACAGGAAGTGTTAGTGAGGAGATGGAATTTGTTGTTTTTCCAGGTAGTTTCATTTTGCAATTTGCACCAAGACAGTACAGTTCATATACTGGGTTAATGGTGCTGAGTAAATATGTTTAAACCACAGTAGCTGACATGAAAATCAAACCCCAGAGCAAATGGGGAAGGGCAAATCAAAGGGGTAGTCTTTCTTAGAGTTTCCAAAGAGTATATGGGGTTTTATTTTTCTGGTCACTAGCTGATTAGTGAATTAATTTTAGAAAGTTCTTGTGCTTTAACATTTGTTTCCTTCCTCATCTGATTATTTAGTGGTTCTGAAAAAAACTTTTACTTTTTAGTACCTAGTAGACAAATATCCTTAAAAAAAGACATAATCCTCACAACTGCTATAAAAAGCAAAGGCATAAACGTCAGAAAATGAAACCTGTGACTACAGGCAAAGGTGGGGGGAGTTGGGGAATTGGAGTCACAGCAAAATAAAAGGGAGATGAGATGGAAAAGACTTATGTTGGTACCCTGTCCTGAGGCTAAATAAGGTGTTTTTTTTCTTGGCTTTATCCCAGGGTTTTTTGAAGTATGGAAGTAACTGATAGATTGATAACACTTTAAAGATGCAATCAAGTTTTTGAAGTGTATAATCTTGGACCATGGTTAATCCAGTTGTGTTTGTATTGCCACATATGATGCTGAATATAATACTTTATGCTTTGTTTCCACAGAAAACTTCAGAGCTCTTTGTACTGGTGAGAAGGGATTTGGGTATAAAGGATCCACTTTTCACAGAGTGATTCCTTCATTTATGTGCCAGGTAATGTTTGGGGTTTTAAACATTTTTTTATTAAATTTAATTTTATATTGTTTAGATATTTCTAGAAAAAGACTAGTAGTAACATTTGAAATGGCTCTGCTCTAACCTTTGCTAACAAACAACAAAGAACTGACAGTATGACTTGCATTTCTGATAATTTTGCAATGGCTGTTGCTTAGCTCATCTTTTGTACAGATAAATGTAAGTTATGTGTAGATGGTCAGAAGAAGCCTGTCTGAAGGCTTTCTGCTGTAGTAGAGCAGTGTACCTTAGTGTGGGGCAGAGCTGACAACATGGCATTGCTTGGGAGAAGCACTTGTGGGTAGAATGACAATCACCTTACTGTTCTCTGTGAGCTGACAAACAGCGTGTCCATTCCTTATTCCCAGCAGAATAATCTGTTCACAATAGACAATTTAGTATTTTTAGTGTTTTAGTATTTTTTTAATGTCTCTGTAATAGGGAGGGGACAAGGAAACCAAAAGGGTTGCTTGGGATTGATTTTTGGGGTGATGCATCTGAGATGGATTTTGTTTTGGTTTAAAGAACAGATCTTTTGAAATTCTGGACAACAGCCCATGCATCTTTTTTCTTAAGCAGCAGCAACTAAAATAACAACCAGGCTTTTTGAAAGCTTCTTTTTGTACTGTGCTTGGCAGATGAGCAGGATGGAGCTGCTGTAGTGCATGGAATTTCTGGTGGTCCTCTTTTACCTTAAAAAAGGGCACATTTCAACAACATTGCATTGTTGAATGGCTTTGTAAAAAATCTGAGAAAATTTTAAGAGAATTTGAATGTTATAAGTAAGCATGCTTTATTTATTAACTGATGAATGTGATAGTCTCCCATCCTCAACTGTTTTTTTAAGCAAAAACCACATCTGTTGGAACAAGAGGCCCGAGTTGTATGACCTGTTTTTAAGATGAAAAAAAGGGACAGGTGTGCTGTAAAGGGCCTATTTTCCTTGCCTTTCATATGCAAACTAAGGTTCTGTGATACTGACAGAGGGATAGAGTTTAGAAGTCTTTCTGGGATCAGAAATACAGAAAAATGAAAAAAAAAATACAAACCCTACTTTGAATTTGTGAAGTTCCCTGTAAGTCTGTTCTGCTTGCCTGCCCTGCTTTGGCCCCCCAGCTGGACTGGAAATGAGGATGCTAGATGGTTGATTATGGTACGGTGAGATAATGAATTGATGTTTAGGAATTACTCAGAGGTCATTGCTGAAGTGGAAATACTGTCATGAGTTTCAGCAATTGTCAAGTGAGAGAAAACAGTAGTGACTTCTGCACTTGCTGAGATGGATTGTTGGTGTGATTCAGGCAGTTGGTATGGCCTAATTGAGGGCCATCATATCCGGGACTCTGCAATTCCATGGCCCCACACGGCATGCGGCTCATAGCTCTGGGGCTGTGTGGGACCAGTGTGACACCACCTGTAGGAGGTTACTCAGGGTGACAAGGGGAAGCTGAGGGTCACATGCAGTCCCTGTTGGGTATGAGTTCTCTCTGGCACAGGTGGTGTCACTCCTGCAGAGATGGCATGTGCCTGGGAGCAGTGGTTGGGAGCCACCTTCGCGAGTCACCGTGGCTGCGTTTTTTGTTTGAACCGGTTTTTTGTGCTTAACCTGGGACAGGTGGCACATCTCTTCTGGCCAGCAGCATGGAGTCAGCTAACATAACCTTAACAGCTCTGGTGTAACAAACAGCAAAACCTAGAAATAGTAAAGGGTAATAATGGAGATCCTGACCAGTGCTTATACCTGTTGGAAGAAAGGAGGGGGAAAAAGGAGTTGGGAGGTCTTGCCTGTGGTAATGAACTTGGCGATTTGGTTTTGAGGCCTTTGAGGTGTTTCTTAAAACTACTGCTGTTTGTTGCATCACTTCTGGACGAAAGGCTGATAACACAGAGAGATGGTTGTAGGAGTTATAGAGATAGAGAATATCAGCCATATCTGGAGGAGAAATCTACTTTTAGCCTGATTATACCTTCATCTGGTTCTAAATTGAGTGGCCATGCTCATCCTTAACCTGAAGAAAATTTGTTAATTTTGTCACTTTTAAATTAGAGCAAGTGTGTGTATTTGCAATAGCATCACTTTTGATATGAAATAGTCCATGTGTGTTAGTAGAGTTAATACCTTTTTGTGTTTCAGGGTGGTGACTTTACAAATCATAATGGAACTGGTGGAAAATCCATTTATGGCAGTAGATTTCCAGATGAAAATTTCATACTTAAGCATGTAGGACCTGGTAAATAAACATTTTCTTTTTACCTTCTGAAGACTATAACCAATAATAAAGCATTGTTTATGAAGATGTGGTTGTAAAAAAATAAGGGTTTTTAGATTTGTGGGTCACTTGGTAATTACAGAAGTATCAAATAAATTTAACAGTGTGTTGTCCCTGGCATATGCTTATTTGTGTGGACTGCTCTACAAAAATATGCCAGCCAATAAGGGGATTTAAAATTGTTCAGAGGTGAAATTACTGCTTTCATAAGTCATAGACTTCAATTTCTACTTGAAAATTACTGCAGAAGTAAAACAAAGCAATCTGGAATTTCTTATTTAGTAGGTAACGCAGGTATGGTCTTTTAAACTCAAATTAACACCAGAAAAAGCAAAGGACAGGCCATACAGAAGAATATCTGATTGCATTCTATAGTCTCTCTTATTTGCATTGTTACTTCCTTGTCCCAGGAGGCTGCAGCTGTTGAACCACAGGAGAGGTTAGCTGGTGTTAATTGCGTTCAGGGCGTGTACAGCTAATTACTTTACTAACACTGTTGCTCTGGAACCGGGGGGGGGGGGGGGGGGCTGGGCAGGAGGGAATAATCCAAGGCAGGAAGCTGGCATTAGAAATTATATGGAGATACTGTGAGACTATCACATTTAGTCTAAACGTGCAGAGGAAAAGTGTCTTTTGCACTGCATACTTGTTACACCAATCTAACGAGCTGCTGCTGCTGTTCCAGGTGTTCTTTCAATGGCCAATGCAGGACCCAACACAAATGGATCCCAGTTCTTCATTTGCACTGCAAAAACTGACTGGTAGGTTCCCAGCCCTGCAGATTAACCTCATTAGTTGATGCCTGAATCTGAAGGGTTTGGGGTTTTCTTAGGGGTTGTTTTTTTTTTTTTTTTGTTGCTTGTGGGTTGATATTTTTTTGTTTGTTTGATTGGTTGGTTCTTTGTTTTGTTGTTACTTCCGGATTACTTCATTCCAATGAAAAATAAATTGGTTTTGTTACTTGGGGGAGGAAGAGCTGTGACAGCATCAAGGCTGCTATCCCTCAGAATGTTTCTAAGGTCCAGAGCTAAAGTCCTGTTAGAAAGCTTCAGAATGTCACTTTTAGGGCAGTTGAGCTTTTGTCATAGACTTGGTCAGCAGGTGAGAGCTATGAAGATCTGCTAACACTGTCTTTATGTTTTAAGTAAAACTGCCTTTGTGTATTTGTTTTACAGGCTAGATGGAAAGCACGTTGTTTTTGGGCATGTAAAGGAAGGAATGGACGTAGTGAAAAAAATTGAGAGCTTTGGTTCCAAGAGTGGAAAACCCTCCAAAAAGATTGTCATTACTGACTGTGGCCAGCTGTCCTAACCTTTTGCCGTACTCTTCATGACAACTTGGATGCTGTGAAAAATGAGTCATAAAAACACCCAAACATTTCTTATCTCACAAGTAGCACCTATAGAACTGTGTTTTTTATTTAACTTGGTCCAACTTTTATACTTATATTGAATAATATTGATTAAAACCATAAAATAGTAACTGAAGCATGTTGTAAGTGCACCACCATGGTAGTCACACTGGTTTGGTAGAGTCCCCTTGTGTTTTGCAAGTGCTGAAGTCACCCAGGGTGTACCTGACTGCAGTGTTGATACTGTCCTTAGTATTTGGATGTTTCAGCTGTTACAATGGGTGGTGGAGTTGATAGCTGGGGTTCTGCAGTTGGGGGTTAGGTATAAATTGAGAAATGTGGTGTTTCCTTTGGTGCTAATAAATTCTTATTCTGTTGCTTGTCTCATCATTTTGAAGCAATACTACTGACCAGTGCTCTCAAGGCTGTCTGCAACAGCACTGGCATTTTCTTTGTGTCTCAGTTAAATTCTATCCAAGAGGTTTAATGAGCGACTGTGGGTTTCTTAAAAATTAATTCTGGTTTAGGGTTTCTTACAGTCTCAGACTACTTTTTAAAAATAAACTCTACCTTACCTGCTTCAGTGGAGCAATTTGACTTTTGGGTTAAGTAAATTGCTTTAGGTTGAGTTAGGCTACTACTGAAGCTCTGCCTGGCAATAGGACCTCAACTCAATCCAGCCAAAGATCTCAGGACTTTTATTATTAGGGAACTGTGAACTTAAAGTGTGCTTCTGCTCTGGGATCCGGTTCTGTGAGGAATACAGCTCGGTTCTCAATATATGGCCTATTTTTGTACTTTGAGAATATAATCAGTATAGTGAGCTTCTTGAGTGAGAAATAGGCTTGATTGCCTTTCTGTCATGTTGATCCTGTGAAGTCAGCCCAACTTTGGTATTACTTGCATTATGATTCTTATGTATCATCATCAGTCAAAATTGGTCACCACAGAATCACAAGGCCTAATCAGTGCAGCAAAATGGTTATTGTTGGGGTTTATGCACAAGAAGGAAAGAATTCAGCAGATCAGCTCAAGACATTTCATTTGTATAAAGCAGGATGTTTGTTCTATGTGGCAGCAACAAATGCTGGAATTTCACACCATTGCCTTTGGAATCACTAAGGCTGTAAAGTATCAATGTGGGAAAAAGCACATGATTGTTTTGTGCAATAATCTCATTAGAGAAAAACTGTGATGGCTTTCTTCAAATGTGAATTTATTTTCATTGCAGGATGATAATATGTGGGTTTAAAACTATTTTGTACTGGATGATTTTTGCACTCGGGGTTCCACTTGTGTATGCAAGGTAATATTTAGAATGTAATTTTGCAAAAAATGGAATTGAAAAAGCTTTTCATTCTTTCCACTGTAGCTGCTTAATCAATGTAGTATTTTTTAAATATTAAATTGTGTTGGTTTGGCTTATTTCACTTGGATACAAAACAATTTTTTGTGCATTCTCTTAATTTGTATATGAAAATTATTAAATACACTTCTGCCACCAAAAAAAAAAGTCTGCTTCTTTCTTGAAAGCAGGAATATGAGAAGCTGAAACCTCTTGGGCTTACCTGGGCTGTTCAATGCTGTTGACTTTGTGATGGGTATGTGTAGGGGGATCGAATATAAGAAAATAAAGGTAGTGTAGAAAGTAATCTCACCCCTAAGGGGTTGCAGCTGGGCCAATTAGCAAAGATCAGGAGCAGGCCTGACTTTAACAGGCCACAGGTGTAACCAATGAGGAGAAGAAGATGCTATAAAAGAGTGGGGTGACTGGGTGAGAGGGGAGCTGGAGTCAGTGGCTGTTTTGTGAAGAAGAAAGAGTCAGTGCTCTGAGGAGCTGCCCACAAGGAACACCAAGAAGGTATGGAACTTTTGTGATACAGAGATAACAGTATGGAACCCCTGTGATAAGATGACAACAGGTCTGATCTGCTGGTATTGAGAAGCCATGGTGTCATTCAGGTGCAGCCAGCAAGAGAGTGGGTGATGGTGCATTGCTTTGCCTCTCACTACTGGGCTAAAATATCTGTCCTACCTGGTCACAGCACTCGGTGTCCTGCTCCATCCCTGTGCAGCCTGGTCACAGCACTCGTGTTCTGCTCCATCCATGTGCAGCTGGTCACAGCACTCGGTGTCCTGCTCCATCCCTGTCTGTCACTGTCCTGCTGGGTTACAGCGCTTGCTGTCCTCCTCTCTGCCTGTCCTGCGGGTCTCCAGCGCTCGTGTCCCCTCCATCCCGTGTGTCCCTGTCCTGCGGGTCACAGCACTCGGTGTCCTGCTCCATCCCTGTCTGTCACTGTCCTGCCGGGTCACAGCACTCGGTGTCCTGCTCCATCCCTGTCTGTCACTGTCCTGCTGGGTTACAGCGCTCGGAGTCCCGCTCCATCCCTGTGTGTCCCTGTCCTGCCGGGTCACAGCGCTCGGAGTCCCGCTCCATCCCTGTGTGTCCCTGTCCTGCCGGGTCACAGCGCTCGGTGTCCCGCTCCATCCCTGTGTGTCCCTGTCCTGCCGGGTCACAGCGCTCGGGGTCCCGCTCCATCTCTGTGCCTGCCCGGCCCGGGGGCAGCGCTCGGTGTGCGGGCCCCGCTGCCCGCCAGGTGGCGCCCCGCGCCCGTGGCAGGCCCGGCCCGGCCCGTCCCGCCGTGAGGGGCCGTGTGCCTGCGGGGCCGTGTGCCTGCGGGGCCAGGGCCGGGTGGGTGCCCGCGGGCTCCCTGCGCCGCCCGGGTGCGCTGAGCGGCCCTCCCGCCCTCCTGAAGCCCCAACGCTGCCCTTGTGTGTCTTGCCCCCACTGTCCCTGAGCGGCTGCTTCAGCTCCTCGGGATGAGACAAAAAGTAAAGCAGTGCCTTTCCCAGCCGCGGCTGTACATCGCTGTGAGCTTACTGAAGTGTGATGGAAGATGTTGATGCTGAGTGCATCTTCCAGTACAGTTTTTTGGGGAACTAGTGTTTAGAAATGCTGTATAACTCTAATAGGTCACAGAGGACAGAGGTACTCACTATGGAGAAGTGACTCTGAGAAAAGCAGGGGGATGGCAGGTGTGCTACTGCCATTTTTCACCTGGATGTTTAGAATAAACATCTGTACACTGTCAGAGAGGTTGGCACATCCAGCCCCCCTGTGGAATGAGACTGGGGCACTCCAGGAAAACAGCCTGCAGAGAGCTTCACGTGGCTACCACTGATGTGCTTCCAGATGCAACACAAGTTAGAAAGCACACCCTTAGGTAAAGTGCAAGTAAATATACACAGAAAAAATTAGTTTATATTTCAAAGTTGTTTCAACAAACTCACAAATGTTTTTGTTTAGTCTCGTGTTTTAATTATTTGTTCCAGACTTTCTGCTTACATAAATTGCTTTCTTTGGTGCTAGACTGAGGCTATATCTCTTTGTTTATAAAGTGTAAATGCTTTGAAGTCAAGACATTTGAGGTACAAAGTGTTGTTCTCTTTTGTAATGCTGTATACTCTGCTGGTAGTAATATATCAACAATCAGAACCTCAAAGAAGTGAATTACTGAGGGTAAAAATCATTTTACATGACATTTCAAGGCCAATCTGCATGTCCTGCTGATAGCTGAGAAACTGTAGCTGAACAAGCACATTCTACCCAATTTAGAAGTAACCAGGCTAAAAAGCAGTTGACCTTCAAGTGAAAAAGTTTCACATCTTGATCTGCAGATTTCTTATTTGGGTTTGACTGTTAAAAACACTGTATGGACCAGCTGGTCACGGGTGGATTTTTGCCCTGGATCTTCACAGCCCAAAACATCAATTTGTTGCACTATTGAACTGAAAACTGAAGCTTGGCAACAATTGTCCTGAGCCTTGACATTACTCTTCCAGTACCAGCTCTGATTTTTCCAGTACAGCTCTGGCTATGCCTTTTCCTTGCTCTCCTGCCTCCATGTGGTCCCTACAGCTGTCATGGGGGACTGTGACCACCCCCAGCCTGCACCGTGCTGTGGGTGAGCTGCCAGACCCATGGGGGAGAAAAGAGCCCAGTTCTTCATTTCCATCCTCATGGGAGGGGACTGAGCACACTTTGCTTGTTGTACCAAAACTGGTTTCCCAGCAGTAGCCAGCTGGGTGAGAGCACGTGGATATCAGCAGTGATTTTTACCTCTCCCCAAATACTCCAGGAGAAGGAGCTCCAGCACAGGTCACTCATGGTGCCTGGCACGGTGGAGAGGAAGGCTTGGGGGAGCTGTAGCACACTAGAGCTGCTCCTGCAGAGGCAGGTGTTCCCTGTTTTGGGAGGTGAACAGGAGCAGAGAGGTGCTTTTTTTACTTTTGTCAGAGCTGAGGCCAAGGGTGTCAGGAACTGGTGAGGATGTGATTTAAGAGCTGTGGGGTGCAGGAGGACCTTCACTGTGAGCTCTAAATGGTGGAACAGGAAGGCAGGTAACTGTGAGGTAGGAGAGGGAACTGGTTCTGTTACAGTGGATCTGAATGCAGACAAGCTTGTTTGTCTGTAGATGCCATGTCTATGTGAGGAAGGTTTGAGGGACCTTGCTGCAGAGGGCTGTCAGTACCTGCTGCTTGCTCTGTTGGTGGTGAAGATGCAGCATAGCTGGAAATAAAACTGCTGGTGGTTTTGGCTTAAGTTCTGTGCAATCATATCAGAGGATAATGCTGACTCAAAGTGTTTGTTATTTATTAGCTGGTTAAGTGAACAAACCCCTAAAATTCAATCATTGTTGGGATTCATAGAGTTTGAGAAGAGTGGAGGATAACTTAGTCAGAGGCACACCTCATCATCTCTCAGGAATTCAGCAAAGTAGTCAGGCCCCAAAGGTCCTGGGAAAGAGCAGTATAAATGAGCAGGTGACTGAATTTCAGGCTCTAGAACTGCTGCTCCAGGCTACCTCTCCCCCCTGAGGGAGCACCTCAACATCTGGATTGGTAGCACTCCATGCACTTTGCTTGGTGCTAGCCTGCATTCACTATGCAGATATATGTTTTGGGGGACTAAAACTCAGGTTGTGTGTAAATGTCAGTTCCCTTCCGGCAGCCCTTGCTGTGAGAGCTTTGGTGTGTGTGTGTGTTTCAGCAGAGCACCTGCTTAACCACAGGGCTCTGGGAGGGCCTCTCCAGGTGTCCTCCCCCATCCTCACAAAGCACGGGCACTGCACCTGGGAGTGAGCAGCAGCAGGGTGAGGGGACAGGCACAGTGACCTCCCTGGGGGACTGCTCCTTGGGGCAGCTCTATGCAGAGGCAGGGCACTGCTGGGACCCATGCTGGCACATGCTGGAGAGAAACCCTCCTTCACCTGGTGGGAGGGAGCCATGGCTTCATAGCACCCTTCATTTCTTATTTATTAGAAAGCCACATTTCTTTTCACAACCACATCCTGGCCCTGCAGGTCTGAGGTGTTGTGCAAGTATTGTGTCACTTCATCCTTCCCTGACAGGTCACTATTTTTAATCACCCTTGAGAAACACTGGTGTGAATTTTCATTCCTTTTTGACCAGCCAGGACAAGAAAACTACTTAACTAGGGAAAATAGCTGACTGTGTCTTTAAGATGGGATCAAGGGGAACTTAAAAATGTGCAGATACAGAGGTTTTGGGGGAGTGTGGGGGGGGAAATTTTGTCACCGTTCTCATTTTCACTCACCTCCTACTTAAAATTCATCCGGGAAGGTAGGCAGAAGAACACAACAGCTGCTAAAATTACTAGGTGGGAATCATTTTTAGCAGGCACAAGAGTCTTGCGGTTTTCCTGCTCACGCTCTCCCCCTCCACTCCTACCTCATCCCCAGCTGGTTGCACTTTCCTCCCGAGAGGCTTTCGTGTCGCTGGTGTCCCTGGCAGAGCGGCCAGCCCAAGCAATCTGTCAGCGATGAGCGGCAGCCGCCCCGCCGGGACCGGCCCGGGGAGGAGCCCTGGCCGCGGCTCCAGCCCTGGGGGGACTCGCTCGCTGCTCCGACCCCGCCCCTGGCACAGCTGACACGAGGCCCTTGGAGATGCAGAGGAGTGCGAGGAGGAGGCAGCAGCTGCTAATGGTTAGGTTTTGCCAGAGCAATAAATTTTGCATTAGTACTAAACAGTGCATGCTCCAAATTATGCAGTATGTTGGGGTTTTTCTTCCCTGACAAAAGTAAGTGTTTGGTTAGAGTTTTATTTTTTTGGAAGCAGCGTTGCTATTAACTTGATGGTTGCCAAGGCCAAACAGAGTGCGAAGTGTCCTTTGAGAAAGCTGCGTGATTCTGTGCATAAGAGCTGGGGGATGCCAGCACGCAGTCTCAGCCTTGCAGCCTCTCACGTGCTTTGCTGATGTTGCCAGGCTCCTATAAACGCTTTTCTGCAGTTTTTAAAAGGACATTTCCTTGCCTAAACTGCAGAAGCTCAAGCTTTGCATTCTTTGGTCTGATTCTTGCTTGGTAGGGGGCCGCACACGCACAGCTCATGGGAGGAGCGTGCAGCGCCCCGAGAGGGTTGGCTGGACAGGGTGGAAGGGTCACAGCTGCACCAGCACAGAGCTACACCCGAGCCCTGGCCGCAGCCCGGGTCCCCGCCCGAGCTGACCACGACGTTACAGAGCTGTTAACCCACTAACCCCGGGCCCCCTGACTCACTGCTGGCTGCTGGCCCTGAGCACTGGGAAACAATGCCGAGTGCTGCCCGGGTGGGTGTCGGCAGCCTTGGTTACCGGGGATGACAAGAGAGGGCTTTGAGATTACTCTCGGGTCTGTGGAGGCGCCTCGCATCGAGAGCTGGGGCAAATTTTGCAGGGCACAGTGTGCGTACTCCAGGTCAAGCAGTTCCTGGCTGGAAGCCGCCTGAAAAACACCCCTTGGCTGGGATGGCTCCCTCCTTGCTCCCTGCTCGCCACCGCCCTCTCCCTCTGTGTACGGCCGGTGATGTCCAGCAAGGGAGCTGCAAGGGAGACTCCTGCTGTGAGGCCACACCGATCAGTCCCTGAGGCACCCACTGCCTCCACCCCGCAGCAGAAACCCGGAGAAAGCTGCCAGTCAGTGCTCTGCTGGAGCTCCTGGTTGTGCTGTGGCTCCCTGGGGTCACTGTGCTGCAGGCAGAGCTGTGTTGGGCGCTGTGAGCACAAAGTGTGCTCGGATGTGCCCTCTGAAAGCTTGAGTGTCCTCCACCACCTCCGGAGCACCCCGAGTTCTGGGCTAGGGCTGGATGCAGAGTGCAGGCTGTGGGCCCTGCAGGTGCTGCTCCCCAGGGCCGCTGTGACATGGTGGCTGCGGCCAGTGCTGCCTGTCCTTCCCCAGCTGGGGCTGGCCCTGGGGCCAGGCAGCGCCGTGTGCTCAGAGGGATGTTATGGTGGCAATGCTGTCACTGCTGCTGGTTGTCACACAGCTAACGCATGTGCTGCTTCTTGTGCTTTCCTTACTTGGGCCTTGGGATGCCTGCAGATGCACGCCCTCTGACATCCAGCTGGACTTGCCCTGTTCTGAAGTAACTCCCCCAGTCTGCAGCAAGAGCACACCATTCCTTTGGCTGCCTGTAAATCACCAGCCTGAAATCACATCTTAATACCATCTTCTTTCCAGTCAGCCCAGCAACTAAATGCAACAGTGAAATGCAAACAGCTCCCAGCATGCGCAATGTTTGCTGACCATTGCCAGTTTGTGCCCCTCATGCCGTAGCTGTGCCCCCAGTGGGGCCCAGGGTGTCTGCATTCTGCAGGGAGTTCTGCTGGCATGGCTGCAGCTCTTGGACCTTTGTCATTGACACATCTTTGGGGGGCAAAAGTGGATGCAGCTGCCCTGGCTTTGAGCTGTGCTCCCACATCCCTTTCAATTGCAGGCATGCTCCCCTCTGTGTCAGGGTGGCTTGTCTGTCTGAAAGCATCAATCCCAAATCACTGAAGCTAAAAAAGGTGCAAGGATTTAATATGTGGAGGAAAAAACATCCACTCAGAGAGTTAAATGTTTTCCTTTGCAGCGTGAGCAGGATCACACAGAGCTTGAAAACTTGAAGCATGAGACACCAAATGGGAGATCATCAGGGGATTGGCTGTCTCTGGGGTGGCTGCTGTTACAAACTACTTGTTGGGACTTAGTCTGTCATGTTGGGTCAAGGCACAGCAGTTCATTTTCCTAGTGCTTTTATTAATTCTGTTTCTTTGACTGTTGTTTTGAAATTAATTGTAAAAGTGGTTTAATGCCCATGGATTTTTTGAAATAGTATTCATGAGCACAGATGAAGTAGTGCACATAAAAAAGGAAAGCTAGATGTTTCTTTTAGTTGTAAGAATGGCTTCATTTCTGGGGTGAACTGGAGGATTGTATGATGGTTAGTTACAAAAAGCATAGAAACTGGTGTGGGACAGTGGGCAAGACAATCACATCTTGCTCTTCTCCACCTTTTCAGCACCATTCCCTTCATGAAAAAATGAAAGGGAATGGTTTTTTTCTCTTCACAATAATATGAAATAATTTTCCAGAAACCATCCTGGCCCAGATTGCCTTAAGCAGAGTTATAAAACTGCATCTGGTTCAGTACACAATTCACAAGAGAGGACAGCCAGACTGTACCCTGACAGCTGGCTGACATGCCCTTCCTGTGGGGTCCTGCTGAACGCAAACCCAGAGCCGTGGCCAGCCCCTGTTTGCACAACCCCCCTTCTTGGCCATGCTCAGAAATGGGGCTGGTGCAGTTTGCAGCCAGTGCTTCTCTCTGCTGTGATGCTCTGACTCCTGGCCAAGGTGGAGGAGGCACAGAGAGGGAGGCAGGGGCTGGTTACCTCTGCAGGTGGACAGCACAGCAGCACTTCCCAGATGCTGATGATACTTTTACTCCTATTTAATGACTTGCCTCAGTTAATGAAGTTTGTAATCTCCTTCCAAAGCTGTTCCAGAGGGTGTCTGAGGAGCAGAGTGGAGGGGGCACCTCCACCCACCACAGCACAGGAGGGAATGTCCTTTGCTGCCAGTGTCACACCTGAGCCGTGTCAGCAGCACCCTGCATTGCAAGGGCAAAATAACATTTTCCTTCCACCTTCTGTTTCATTGCTTTCTGAACTCAAACACAAGTGAAAGAGCAAGGGTGTCAGATGGAAGAGGAACAAAGCTGCAGTAACCTACACCAGAGTGCCAGGTGGGTCAGTGAAACAAACTTGGAAACAAAGGGTTCAGTATGGATACAGTACATTAGAATATAGAAGAAAATATTTTATATCCATAGGAGAAGAGTTGATGCATTATTTAAGGAAAAAACCATTGAGACAAGCCAAACTAAATGTACTTTAGGAGCCATGAAAATTAAAAAATGAGAGCAGTGAGGCATTAGCCTGGAAATCAGCTGTATCTGAACCTGCAGCTGCAGAGGAGACACAAGCAGGGCACACAGCTACCTGCAACACTGCAGGGCTATAAAGCTTCTCATCCCCACATCCCCATTCCTCCTGTCCATGCTGGCTCACAGGTGTCCTCACACTGCCTGAGCCTGAGCCATCCTGCTTGTCTGCAGTGAGGGGCTCTGCAGATCTGAGTTCTGATCCTTTCCCTTTCCTCTGCCTGCTGGAGCTGGGAGGAAGGCATGGCAGTGAGAATCTTCCAGCATGGCTGGGGGTCGCTCTGGGAGCTGGGCTGGTGGTTCCCATCCAGCTGACATCTTCTGCACTGGTGAGTGTGTCAGCATTGCCTCCCAAGCCTTGAAATATAACTTAAACTTATAGCGTGAGGGTTCTGCCTTGCTTTCAGTGGAATTTTGCAGCCATTGTTATCCCACCTAAGAGAACTCAGTTCCTTCTTTTTCCCCTTTTGGGACATGGCCCATTCCACCTTTCCAGAAGCTGCTTCCTCAGGAATGAAGCTGACAGCTTTTCAATGGCTCCTTACAGCCTGCAGATAACACATGTTTGTACCCTGTTGTTCTTTGAGAGCAGGGCCCCTCCAAGAGCAGGCTGAACTCTGTATCAAGGAGTCAAAGGGTTAAAATAATATTACCCAAGTGTGTCATTGCTGACTAAGATCCTGGGCTTAACAAAACCCCAAATTGTTCCTGTTCCACTGATGTAATTCATTATCCTGAATTTTACCCTTTTTATTATTTTAGTACTCCCATGTCAAAGTCACAGCTTCAACATGTATTCTTTAGTTGTTCTCTCAAAAGCTGGCAGAAATGTGAGTTGGATGATAAGCCAGTCCTGATCTTGTCAGTATTTGACATCATTCACCTGGTGAGCCAGTTTCCTGCTGATCATCAGAGTGCTGAGGTGGATTCTGTCCCCTCTCCAGATGTCTCTTACTCATTCCCTTCTGTCTAGTCATGTAAGTGGGATGTGCTGGGAAATGGCAGTGGTCCCAAAGGGGGAAAAACACCAGGAGAAATGATTTGAAACATCTCTGTGAGTGTGGTGAGGCACTGGACCAGGCTGTCCTGAGAAGCTGTGGATGTGCCATCCTTGGAGGTGTTCAAGGCAAAGCTGGATGGGGTCCTGAGCAATCGGGTCTAGCAGAAGGTGTCCCTGCCCTTGGCCAGGGGTTTGGAACTAGATGGTCTTTAAGGTCCCTTCCAACCCAAACCATTCTGATTCTGTGATTCTCTGACTTGTGGCCATGTGGTGTGATCCTTAAGCTGATACAGACCTGCAATAGTCAGTGACATTTTTATCCAATTCCAGTCCAGTGTAACTCATTAGGACAAGACTCTCTCCTCCTGGTGAAGCATTTAATTTATGAGCAGTTATTTCTTAGCTTTTTTTTCAATAGTCTTACAGCTGGGGCACCCCAGTTTTAGGGTCCCAGTGCTGAAGTGGTTTCATTGATACCAATAGACCATTGACATAAATGAGGACAGAGAGTATTTTACATGGATTATGTACTCTCTGGCAAAGAGCAGTGGAAAACTGGAAAAACAAAACCACAGTCTATAGAGCAGAATGAATAAAAACAAAAAAAATAACTAGGTCCTTTATTTTAGGAAACTCTCCAACAACCTCTAGTATGCATTAGTGAGATATCAACTTTCTGCCTTGCAGAAAGAACTATAAAATATTATATCCTAGCCCTGCACACTTTAAAGTTCCTCGTCCTTTTTTACAGCCACTGGTTTATTAAAACTGGAAATGGACCTAGACTAAACCACTGCCCAACTATGTCTGAATGGCTGCATCCAAACCCTGCACCTTTTGAAAACTGGTCTCCAATGTTTAAAACAAACCCAAGCCCAATACAACAGCAAACAGCTTCTCATTTCTCCTCCCTTAGATTCCTCCCTGAACAAGAATCCCTGACCTGGACATACAAAGCTCTTGGGTTCATGGGGTAACTCCTTACCCACTTCTCTTAAAGGCAAAATGCCCAGTGTGGTTAGCAGTGTCTCAGGATTAAATTCAATGCCACCTGAAACTCTTCCCAAGCATATATGATCAATATTGAGTTTGAAAGTATATATGTATTTATTTTAGGTCCACGGATGTGATTTGTTCTGTTTGTAAGACCAACTGGCAGTAAAAAGTATTCATTTCCTATCACTTTTTTGCATATTGCTATTCTCCTGTCCTTGTAGTTTATGGTCTCTATTAAGGAATGTTGTCCTCTAGATCATTTTTATTGGCTTTGCTTTTTAAAAATCAGTATTCATGCTTAATATAGCAGTTTTTCTGGTAACAAAATTCATAGATTAAAAAAAAAACAAAGCAGGCCCTCTTTCCCTTGGACAGATTTGAAATGCAATTACTTTTATAAGCTATAAATAAAGGCCTAGTAGTTGATGTTTAGTGGGAAACTGTCCCAGTGTATTTCAGTCCCCTCTGATAAGAAAACTGCTGACTTGGCATTTTGGGGAGCTGTTCCTTGTGCTTTGTGTTCCTGCTGTAGCTGCCAGGGGTTAGCCAAGCTCCAGAGTGCACCGTGGCCAGACCAGGAGCTGCCTGTGCTGCTGGGCTGCCCTCTGAGGGTAACTCCACCCTGGTGGCTGCTGGTTCTGCCCACGAGCTGCTGGCCAGGCAAGCTTGGCCCGTTGTCCCCTGGATCCTGCTCCTGGTGGCATCTCCACCAAGAGCTGGGAGGGGGCTGTGACAGCCCCGACTGCCCCTGGGCACAGCTCACACCCGCACCGTGAGGGCATCCAGGACTGCACGGAGTGATGGCTGGCTTTTATGTTGGCAGCCCCTGTGGAGGGTTTGTTCAGAGGAGGTAATGCAGCCCCACACTGTTAGATATTGTCATCTTGTCCCATGGTAGGACACTGGGATAAGTGCCAGGCTTCCCTGGGAGAGTAGGGACTGGCCTGCTCTTCCTGCAGATCCCCTGCTGCTGGCTTATCTCCAGGCTGGTGCAGGGGTGTTTGGAGGAGAGATAGGAATCCTTAGTGACAAATTAATGGGGAGACAGAGGACTCTCTAGGGATAAGTGAATGGGATAGAAATCTCCACTGGTGAATGAGTGGCTTCAACTAAAAGCAGCCACTGACAGATAGGGCTGAATTACTGCATGAGTTTTATAAAGCAAAGTGAAGGGTTTGAAGTGATTGAAATGGCACCTATAAACTTTGATTTGCAATACCAATGTTTTCTCTTGACCTCATTTTGTGAGACCCTTTTGTACTAAAGACCAAAGAGCATTCATGGACCCAAAGTTTTCCTGAAGAGTTTGTAGTTTGGCAAAGGTGCCTATAAATGACCTGGCAGAAGTATTGGCTTTTGAGCAAAATGTGCTGTGTTATTGGGATTTCCTGCCAGCCTGGGCTGGTATTTATTTATTTTTTTTTTCTTTCTCCATAGTCTGCTCCAGCAGAGGAGCAGCCTGGGATAGTTCAGTGGGGAAGTTAACTAATCCTTGTCAGATAAAAAAGGGCTGTAAAAGGATCCTGCTTCTAGTGGATGAGGACCCAGTAAAAGATATGATGATCCAACTCAGAGTCTTTTTCAGTAACTAAAAAGAAATAATAAGAAATCTAGTATTTAAAATGGAATTAATTTTCACTTTGGATTGTGGTCAGATTGGAATCAAGTCTAATTCCTTCAAGCTATGCTTTCCCTCAAACACCATTAGTCTTTAGAAGCTTTCCCAGGGGAAGCCAGTTCATTTGTCTCCGAGCACATCGTGTTGCTGGACTTTGTCTCCGTGGAGAGGGAAGGCTGGGCTGTAACTGCAGTCTCTCCTAATGAGCTCATGCTTGTCCCACATCCAGGGCTAGATGGGCTTGTCTGCCCTCACACCCACCCAAGTGTAGCTGTGTCCCAGGGCAGTGACCTCCACCCTGGGCCCCTGGAGGCCTGGGCGATGCTGAGGTACAGACGGGCTGATGCTCCCTGCAGGCAGTCACGGGCATCTCACAAGGATTAAACATCTTAACCAATTCCAATCAGTTCTTCTCATCAATACCAACAGAAAACCACTGCTGGTAAAACATAGGGACAGAATGATGATAAACAGGTGATGCTGATGGCAGGAAAATCCGGGACAATAATGAGAGTGACTTGATGTTTTTTACACAGCCAGCTGCAAAGTTGTACTTCTGCAAGCAAGGAGGCAGCACGTTTAGAATGAGCTTAGCACCCTAAAATCTGCCCATCTGAAGGAGTTAAGGGCTGCTGTGGAGTCAAAACCCAGCACGAGCTTCCATTATGGTGCTGTGGCAAAAGGCCTACAGGAATTCCTGGGAATAGGAAGCAGAAAGAGGGGAAGTTTAAACAGGAGAGACAAACAAAGGTATGCTCATTGTGGTTCAGGGAATGCTTTCAAAAGCTGTTGAAAATTAGGCAATTGACAGAAAAGAGCAACAGAAATTATTTGGAGTGAAAGAAAATGACTTAAAGAGACTCTTTAGCTTAGAGGAGAATAAAATGGGAGTGAGGGAAAGAAATATCTGAGTGACATCATATAGGTGGAATGTGGAAAAAAATTACCAGGTACTTAATTTACTGTATGAAAGCACTCACCTGGAATCTGAGGTGTGCAAATTCATCTAGGAAATGAGGATAGGTTCCTCTCTTTGAAGATGTGCTGGAAGAGTTATTATGCTATATAATATTGGAGTCACTGGCTGAAATATAATGACTTGCAGCATATGAGCTGGCACAATAGATGCTTTAACACTCCATTGTGGCCTCTGACTGCATTTAAACCCCCCTTCCCTGATGTGAATCTTGGCTTCCCAGCACTCCTTATCATTTCTTTCTACTCTTGTTCTCAGTCTGTTCTTGGAGGAGTTTCTCCCTCTCTCTCTTTCTCTCCACTTGTGTTTTTATTATACCACTGCAGACAAAACTGGCAGTTTGAAAGGTCCTGAAGGGAGTTAGTCTCCCAGTTTCATCTGAATTCAAAGGGAAATGGGTGCCAAACAAAGACCTTGTGAAAGCCTTTACCCAGAGCCCTGAAATTTGGTATAGCTTTGAAAACCTCGTAAAAAGCAAGCTTGCTGATAGTGGGCTGTCTTGAGTTTATTCCTTCATCTTAAGTATTTTTTCTGGTGGGGGTTCTATAAATATACACACTGATGACTAGAAATAAGAAAGCACACGTCTGGCTGTCACACACCAATTTTCTGCAAGGAAATTCACTACAGTTTTTAACTGGCTCTTTATCTCAAAGCAGCAAGTATCCAGACAGTTGTCTCCAATTGTTGTTATTAAATTCAGCAGGAAATCCATCCTGTCCAAAAGAATTATTAGTTTCCATTGCTCCTGGAAATGTCCAGAGATGTTAGTTTGTGTGTGTTTGTGTTGCTCAAGTAGCTGACCAGTGAGCAGGGCTCTGGTTTGATCTTGTCCTTGAGCTCAGGGAGTTGGGTGGCAGCTGTAAAACTGAAGTCAACATCTAAGCCAGGGGGTTATTTATGAAGGCAAAACACCCCAAAACACCCCAATTCCTCCAGTTAAAAATATGTTTCACATCAGAGGGTGGTATTTGAAATTAGTAGTTTAACATGTCAAAGAGGTGTCCAGATGCCATTAGCAGCATTTTTTGCCATTAAGAAGTTGGTATTTGTCAGCTATTTCTGCCCAGAGATGTGTGTGATGCCACAGTTTCCCTTTTTACATGCAAGAGGAAATAGCTGTGGTGGCAATCTGGTCTTTGTCAAAGCTGCAGGTACTCAACCACAGAGCACTCCTTTTTCATACCATAAGCCCCATTGGGAGCGGAAATCTCTACCAAAGGAAGAGCCAAGCAAAAGCAGAGTGGGAGAGGATTTTGCCTTGGCCAGGTGCCTAGAGTGGAATCCCCTTCTTGCCAGTGTCACCTCAGCGCCAGCAAAGAGGGAGCACCCTGGGGACCTGAGCCCTTGCTGTGTGGGGTCCTGGGCTGCAGAGACCCAGCAGTCCCTGCAAGGCTGCTGGGAAGTGCTGCTGTGCTTCCAGCCAGATGACCTGATACAGGGCAGCCATCTGAGGTAAATCCCGCTGCTCTGCCAGTCTGCAGCATACAGGTTTCTCTCTCCTCCTTTTTGCAGCACAGGAGAGCTTAAAGACATACCCTTATTTCCCTCCTGGCCCCTTTTCTTGGCCAGCAGGCACTGGTGGGATGGAGTGCTCAGCCTTGGCTGGACCTCACGCTGCAGTGTTACCCCTCAGGTTCTGTCAGCCCTACCAAAATGATGGATGCTATCCTGCCATAAGCCAGGCAGCCTGTCAGTGTATTTTGCAGTACTTAACCACCAGCCTCTGTTTGTTTTTCAGAAAAAAGAGCTCTAAGCTCTAATGTGTTGAGAAAAATCCAGATTTATCTTTAAAACTTTGGTTCAGCTTGAAAATCATTGTTTTTCTGGCAAACTAAATACATGAATGTTTTTAAGGGGCTCCTGCATGAGGTCTTCATTTAGCTCTGAGTAACACCACAGCCCTGTATAGCCATCTGGCAAAAGTCTTCTGGAGAAACATGACAGACAGCCCAGAGACAGCCTTCAGAAATAACCATGCAGCACTGACATAGTTCAGATGTTTGATTTTACCAAAGATCCTTCTGGACATATATAAAATAGGCCTCAGTGAACACACCCCCTCAGAGGCTCACTGCCAGCACAGCAGCGAATAACAGCTGCAGTCGGTGTGCAGGATGGCCCATGGTACCGGGGGGGGGGCTGGAAAGGCTGGAAATGCAGCTGGCCAGGAGCCCTGCAGCCCCCCAGCACCAGCACAAGCTGCTGAAACTGTCTGGGGACTTGTGAGAATCATGCTGGGTTGTTATGCTGCAGTTGGCCCCCCACTTGCTTTCTAATCCCTACATGACAAACCCCAAAGATTGGATTTTATCTGTTGTGCTTTACTGTCACCCTTGCTTATGGCTGGGATGCCTGTGTCCAAGGAGCCAAGGAGCATTTCTCTAAATGCTGGCAAAAAACTGGTCTGGGATTCTGCAGAGGGTAAGGACATCTTCCCACACACTGCCCAAAAGCTCCTGTGGGCACCAAGCTGCCTGCAGGCTGTGCTTGTCTCTATATTATTCTGACAGGTTAGTGGGGCTGGCACTGAACCAAAGCAAATAGTTATTCATTGAGCCTTCAGATGAAGATTTGACAGAAAATAGATCTAGAAAAGAAGAGATATAGAAAATAAAACACAGAACACAATGATTTGAATATCAGCAGTTGATTTCTTCTCCTATTTTCAGGGTCTATTTCTGCACTCCAGGAACACTCACACACATTTAGGATTCAGAATTTCTTCATGTTTTGACCTTCTCTTTTCCCTTCTCTCTGCCTCCAAGCAGGCACCTTGGCACCAGGAATTTTGCACACAACCAGCCAGTCAGTGTGGCCAGCACTCAGGTCACCCGTGGCTAGTTGGGAATCCCTATGTTTCTAGTCAGCTTTTTTACCTTCTCTGAGTAGTTTTCTCTTCATTCATAAAGTTTTCCATGGCTTTTTAGGTTTCATTTATAGAATATTACTTGCAAACTCATGAACTTTGGTACATTTGGAGATTCTCACGGAGAAATAAGAAAAAAGGAGTGTGTTGTCCAGCTGTCTCTGGGGCAGCATGCCCTTCCCACCTTCTCTAGCCCTGGGAACTTCACACCACGTGCACTCTTCATCAAGGCTCCAAAAATGAGGCTTTGGCAATTAGTAACAAAACTGAAATACAGCCATTCAAAGAAACATTACTAGAACCACACATACAGACTAAAAGCGCTTTTCCAGTGATGAGTTCAAGATGGATAAAATACAGGTCACAGGGCTCCAAGCAAGGAAGAATTTGAGAAGTCAACCCTTAACATTTCCTATCTTTCAAGTGCTGTGTTTTACTGTCTAATTGTTTACTGCTGTCAACTCTTGATTATCTGGTGCAGTGAAGGATAGGGATGACCAAGACAAAGTAAAAACAAAGATAATACAAAACATATGGCAATTAAATGGTAGGAAAAAACCCAAGAGCGGTGTGGAAGTCTGGGTAGCACTGACCTGGGCAAGGGTTGATGTGGAGAACCATGTGATGGAAAAAGGGTGCAGCTGATGCAAAGCCCTTTTGTAACTCACTTTGGGTTCTCTGTGTTCCCAGAATGATTAATGCCCAGCTTTGTTAACCTGCCTGTGAGTGGCTGAGGACTATTTTATTTATTTTTCCTTCGTGGCCACATCACTCCAATAAAGTGTTTTACCCTGTGTGTGTTGCTGGTGAATGTTTAAAGCAAGGTCAGCCCAAGGGAATGGCGAGCAGGTCACACTGTCAGCCACCCCCAGGTCCCTGCCAGGAGGAGTTGGCCATCCTGGCCAGTGGTGATGCCCTCCCAGCCCTGCTCCTGGGTGGGCAGTGCAGGCTGTCTCTCCACAGCAGATCTGCTGCAAATGGAGTTCAGTACAGGTGTATGCAGGGAAGCGATTCAGGAATCGTTCCCAGATGTTGTAAAATGTCCCCAGCTCCCAGCCAAGCTGCTGGGGGTTTT
Organism: Zonotrichia leucophrys gambelii; assembly: GCF_028769735.1. NCBI lineage: Eukaryota > Metazoa > Chordata > Aves > Passeriformes > Passerellidae > Zonotrichia > Zonotrichia leucophrys. The sequence continues at coordinate 23,844,147 of NC_088176.1, forward strand.
CAAAACAGCTTACCACTGGCTGGAAAATGTTTATAGGGGGAACCAAAAGGCCAGAACATTCATTTATGTTTGATTTCTCAGTGTAAGACTGAATTCCTTCCTTGGGCTTGGGCTATTTGGGCAGGTAGGCTGCAAGGAAGATGTGCAAATCTTTATCAGGCAGCTCAGTCAGGAGAGTTTATGACTTTGACAGAACTACTTTCTGAGCGGCTTTTTTCCAAAGTAACCATCCTCGCTCTCTCCCTCTGGCACTGTGACCCTGGAACAAGCGTATCACAATTTTGGCATGTGTGGGACATGCTACCACAGTACAGAAATATTATATGGCAAGCACAACATATGTTTTGGAAGAGAGTTCAGTTTATTTTAGCTGCTCCAAATTTACTTGACCTGTTTAATCCAGCTTTCACACTACATCATTTCAATGACTGGGACTGCTTTTAGGTCGTGCCCCACAGAACATATGCAGCCAGTTGGCCTTTCATCTGTATGCTTAATTGTCCAAAATTATTTCCATGTGATTAATATAAACCCCCAACATCCATGATAGGCCAGGCCACTCCATCATCCAAGTTATGTTTGGCAGGTGCAGGGTCTGTCCCACTGAGAAAGGAATAGTGTGAACACAGCACGCTGGGGAGCCCAGACTGCTTCCTAGCTGGGTGTTATCTGCTTGTTGCCTCTCTAGGCTGGGTGTGAGTTAATACTGACTCAGGCACCTACAGGACACCAGTGAGGGGCAAAGCTCGTGGCACGGACAGCCCCGTCCTGCTCTGGATGCTGAGCTATGGTGTTGCTTAGTTCTTTGCTGCTCTGCAAATGGAAACAGCAGCTCAAGTGGTTCTGGTGTGGGAGCTGCTGCCATCCCCAGTGCTACTCAGACACACCTCTTCTTTTGTGTGTCCCTGAACCCACAGCAGAGCACTGCAGCTGCAGGAGCTGCTGTGGTGCTGAGGCTGAGGTGAAGGTGCAGGGCCAGGTGAGTCCCAGGACTGCTGCAGGTGGTCTCTGGCACATGCTGTGCTGGGGGATGGGACAGCAGAGAGTGCCCTGCTCATGGACCATGCCAGAAGCACCAGAGGTGTTGTCAAGGGATGAACAGCCACAGTGGCTACACCCTCACCCTGCTCCTCAATGCACCTGTAGATGTGTTCTCTGTCTTGCAGGGACTTTAGTGTAGTACCCTGAATGAGGCCCATGCCCCATACAAAATGAGGGGATTGCTGTGGCATCATTTCTTTACAAGAGAGCTGCTCTTTCCCCTCTTCCACCCTCTGTTTTTTCCTGTCAACAGCAGCAACCCTCACCCCTGCCTGGCAGCTACTCCCTCACCAGCCAACTGAATCATCCTGGAGACAGGAGGCTTTTTTGGGTGCTAACACTTTACAAGGCAAAGGCTTAGAGAATACACCCATATGCCCTGCCTGGAAACTGGCTCCCACCTCTGCGGAAAAAGCCAGACAGTCTCAATTAGGCATTCGTGGAAAGTGGGGACAAGCTGGGGCTGGAGCCAGAAGCTGTAAAATTTTCCACGTTTGCCAGCACCGATCCTGCAGACCCGTCTGCTCATTCCATCTCGGCCTCCTTCTCGCTAGGCAACAAAATGTGCTGAAAGGAGAAATCAGGAGGATCGTTTTCATTCCCAGCATTCTCTGGTTGGGATGGTTTTTGCTGTGCTGCAAAACCATTGCACTGTGTAACGTGTCTTCCCTAAAGCTTAGGGCAGCAAAGTGCTCCCCCCCAAGGAGCTGTGCAGGGGCTCCACCAAAACAAGCAAAGAGGCTCCAACCAGGCCATTCCTGGGACAGAAAAATCAGATTCATCCCTGATGGGAAATCCTCCTGGAGCTCTTGCAGTGAGGTTTGACAGAAGGAGCTTTGGGGAGAAGAAAAGCCAGGATTATTTGGCTGTAACCCAGCTGCAATTGGCCACACCTGGGACTGGTAGAGCAAGCATGAACTCAGCTCACAGCCCTTAGAAAGCAGTGCTGTCTGCCTCATTTTTTTGGAGAGACTTTTTTGGTTCTCTGCTAAGCCAGTGACTGGGACTGTGTGAGAAAGACCAGAAATCACAATTGTGACTGGAATCCAGAGACTTTGATTTGGTTCCTGTAAGGGCAGGGAGGTGGCTGTGGTCACTTACCTGCATCCCTCAGCAGAAAAAAAGAGTTTCTTAAGAGTATGACTGGCAGTGGAGAGCAGCAGGGTGTTTGTCTGTGCTGCAGGTGGTGTGGGGCAAGGGCTGGAATGTGTGTGGCAACACAATTAAGGATGTTTGGAGGGGACAGCATATTAATGTAATTCCAAATTTATTTTTGAAAAACCAGGGATGGTGCAAAGCATGTAATATAACTTTGGACTTTAAATGAGCAACAACTGTAAGATACAGGCAGCGGGGAGGAGTTGGGAGAGGCAAGAGAAAGTGGGGAGGTACAAGGCATAGAGGGACTTGAAATTTACAGTTCCAGTTGTTTTGGGCACAATCACAACCTGTATCCATAGGTGAAGGAGCCTCTGATGAAGTTCACCAATTTTATAATCTAAACTTACATGTCTCACTCCAGTCACTGAGCAGACTTTACCCAGATGAGTTTTTTAGGAAATTAGTTTGGGGAGTTTTTTGTTTGTTTGTTTGCTTGTTCTGGGTAACAGAACGCAGAGTTAGAGTGAATTCATAGCAGATTTATTTTTCCTTTTCTTTTTCTTTCTTAGACGTCCCCAAAGGGGATTGGTTAGATGCTGGAGACTAGACAGTATCTGCGCTAAGAAAAGATGCCTTTTTTAACTCTTAGAAAACCAGAATATGTGCAGGGTGCAAGTGAGGTTTAAATGCCCATCACTACCTGCTGTATTGTCTATCTTTACAAAAAGAACCCAGATGACCAATTTCTCCAACTTATCATATTTAGAAAGCTGTTTGAAATCAGCCAGATTTACTGGTAAGGTGTTGAAGGAAAGAATATGTTTGTGAAGTGCATTAAATTTTATTAAAAAAAAGAAAATCTAAATTTGCTTCACATCTTCAGTCCTTGAGAGAGCAAATCACACACATCTCAGGCTGAATTTCCCCTTTGCTGGGACTGTGAAGCCTTATTTGACACACTATTGTTTCTTCTTTTGTGCTGAATTCTTGCAAAGAGGTGCACAGGGTTCAGTGCAGGAAGGAAATCAGGGGAGAAAAAGGTCACTTTCTTCTCTTGGCTACATTTATTTTACAAAAGCCTCCTGATGTATCTTCTTTGGTCTGAATATTTCTGTCTGCCTTAGACTGACATTTCCTCCATGCATAGAGAGATGGGCAGAGGCAGTTGTGGCAGAAAAGATAAAGATTTTCTCAATCCAGACATGCACATCTCATGCATTTCCTGCAGCTCCTGGGTGTGAAGCTGCACCCTTGCAGTAAAAGGCTTAAAATCAGTGGATGGGGAACCATGGGTGCAGGCTGACCAGCGTCCCTGTCAATTCAGGGTGTCCTTGGCTGTGGCTGGGTGCTGGCCAGGAGGGCTGAGCACAGCACGGCACAGCTGGAACTGCTGTGGGAGCCCAGCGCAGCCTGGCTGCCTCCCGTGGTGACACTGTGCCTGGCTCAGCCAGAGCCCCTAGCCTCATTGTTATGAGCTCCATTTACTGGACCTTTTGGATGCTAAGAGGTGATTAAACACCTCTTAGAAATTTTCCTTGGCACAGTAAATTCTTTTGTGACCCCAGAAAACCATATGGTAAGGCCAAGCAAGGGCTAGACCCTGTCTTTGCCACTTGGAGAGCAGCAGGGGTGGTGTGGCCCAGCAAACAGGAGTACAGTGTATAGATACATTTAAAATAGCTTTAAACACAGCTAATTATGAATAGCTTTTTTAAAAATACTGTATGCAAAGAATTTCAAAAAAATTAAATCCAAACAAAAAAAATTTGTTATAGTAGTGCAATGTTCTGTTGGAGACTACAAATTATGGTAGTTTTCAATTAGTTTCCTGCCAATTAGCCCAACTAAGTGTGAGCATAGGTGAGTTGTAAGGTCTTTGAGAGCATGAATGCTGGAGAACTGAAGGGTATTTCCCGGGGCACGTCTGTTTGAGGCTTCCCCAGCAGCTGACAGGTGCCTGCTGGGTGCCACGTATTTCCTTACATATGGGGCTGAAGTATGTTTACATTCACGTATTGCAGCTCCCAGTGTCCCACAAAAAAATAATCCTTGGGCCAGACAACAATCAGACTAGCACCTACTCAGATATCCTGAGTATATCCTCTTTCCTACAGCAGTTTACTGAGGGAAAAGATACGAACCACAGACAGTCAACCTTCTGCTGGCGTCATCTCTTGCTGCTGGAGGCTTCTGTGCTTTGGGACTTCCTGAGCAGGGTCACAGCTTCGTGGTTAACAACCCTTGCAGAATTTTTTGGTTTTTTTAAATGTGGTTTAGTAGTTGGTTTTGATCTCATTTATTCTTTTGACAGCTAGAATATCCTATGACTATGCATTTCAGTCTGCTGTGTGAAATTTTTGTTTTAATTATATTACCTCAGATGTTTGTATCCAAAATTCCTCTTTTCTAGGAGAGTTGTAGAAGCAATTAATATTTCTTCCCTTATTTGTGTCATTTATTATATTGTGGGATACTAACACATCTGCCTTTAATGATCTCTTTTCCAGAAGATGGAGGCCCAGTGCACAAGGAAATAATTTTTTCCTTTCACAAGGAAATAATTTTTTTAATTTCATCATTCCTGAATTTTTTGAGTTCTGTTTTGTCCTTCTGAAGTGATAAGGATTATATAATGATGTTTTCTCTTTCTTTTCTTGTTCTTACTTCCAAATCCTCTGTCTCTTTTTTTAAACTATTATGACTTTGAATTGAACAATCTGATATAACACAGCACACTTATTCCTGACTATTAGAATAGTCAGGAATTAGAATAATTAGATTTAAATTAGAATAATTTAAAATCTGTTATTCAGTATGCACCATTTGGGGTGTCTTTCACTGAGCATCAGGGACTCAGCTGCTCCTTGTGTCTGGTTTTGCTTCTGCTACTCTGAATCAGTGTATTACTGTTCACCTCCCAACTTAATAAATCTAGTTTCATTCCTTCAAGTCCTGCAACACGTTGGTGTGAGTGGTTGTTTTTATTTAACTCAGACACTTTTGCTTCAGTTTAATTAAAGAAATGCAAAAATTTACAGCCAAGTATCCCAAGAAGTAAGCACACCTCAGTAACGGGACAAGATATTAGTTGCTATGTGTAATTGCTTTGTTTTCACAAATTGTATAAGGCATTCAGAGGCATCAGCAGGGCGTGTTGGAATCAATTTTAATTGATTGATTTCAAGGTGCTCTATTCAAGATTCTGTGCAGTGGAGTTTACTTGCGCATATCTCAGTGAAATTTCTACAGCTGCAGAAGCTTTAACTGTGTTATCTTTCAGTTCCTGTGAACATTGAAAGGAGAGTTGTCTCTCCTAGATGTGAACGGAGCTGTCCTTCGCCTCCCAGCAGGCTGTGAAGATTCCTGTTGGTGGCAGGGATGTCTGTGGCGCTGCTGGGGAGGGCTCTGGGTTTGTGCTGCAGCAGGCACAGCCGGGCAGGAAGCGCTTGCACCTGTGGAGGAGCCGCTGCCCACCCCCGTTCCCCTGCACCCCTTTCCCACCCCCCCACACAGCTGGCCAGCACAGATGGAGCCCTCAGCAATCAGGGCTAGTGGCCAATATCAGTGAGGCACAGACAAAGGAGGCCCTTTCCAGGGGCTGTGTGTTTCAGCTCTCTGAATTTTGACCTGAGGGCACTCAGCAGAGGTTTTGTTTTTTTTTTCCTGTGCTAGTGTTATTTGTCTATTTATTATTGCTTTATTTGTAAGCAGGGAATTTTGAGGTCTTGCTTCCTATTGTTTCTGCAGTGTATTCCTGTATTATTCCTTCAAGTTTTGCTGGGTGAATCAAGCGGGGTGTGTCTGGCTCCTTGGAAATCCTTTGCGTTTTACATCCTCATTATGTTGCTGAACTCAAAAGAAACTTAATGGAAAGCTGGCTAGTGTTAGATTTCCCATACCTGCTGCTTTGATGTGTTCAGAAATTGTCTAAGAGAAAGCTTTTTTATGGTGTTCTGCCATTCTCTTCTCTGGCCTCAACTGGTGAACAGGAAACTAGAGTGGTGATTAGAAGAAAATCTTTGGTTTACACCCTACTCCCCTTAAAATGTACATAAAGCATTTGGCTGTGATTTGCTTTCTCTGCAGGCATGGAGTTTGGTTGGATAAGCTGGGCACATAAGGTCCCTTTTTACCTCTTATCAAAAAAAAAAAAAAAAAGGGAAAACCTTAATGATGACTCTATTTTTATTTAGCTAAGCTCATGGCATAGAAATAAAGCTTTCAAAGCATGCCCATGGTTACTGCTGCTCCTGGTCTCTTTGGCCCTGGAGCTGTGTGCCTGGGCAATGCTGTACCCAGGGCTGTCTCACAGGGTCTGCTCTCTTCCACAGCAGTGCTGGCTGCCTCTGCCACCCTGGGCTGCACGTCAGGGATGCTCCAACACCTCACAACTGCCATTGCCTCTGCTTCAGCCTTGGCCCTTTGGATAAAGACCCCATAATGGCTGACTGAGGTAGGTGTTTCTCAGCATGTTCATTTGCAAAATGTCTTACAAAGCTTGCAAAAGGATTGTGAGAGGTATTAATCCAAGTTGTTTGAATGAGCTTTTGCAGTTTTGGTATAATGACCAGTTTTCTGAGTTTGGTTATCTGAAATGTGTTTGAGATACAGATGTTGAGGAAGAGCAATTGCATTACTTTCAGTAAAACAAAGGTGCTTGATGTGTAGGAGTGCTGGTTGTCCCCACACAGGAGTTGACAAATTCTCTGTTTCTCTGAGTCCAGAAGGTGAACCGTAGAGAAAAGCAAACCTACAGTCACAAACTACATATGCTGATCAAGAGTAAGAATTTTATATGATCCAGTTAAGAGGTTTCTTTAGTTCTTAGTGGAAAGACCTGGCTGTCAGCATTCAGCCCTTGGTGTTTTGGGTTCCTTTTTCCTTGCCAACATCTCTTGGGTGCAGACTTTTGCAGAGGGGTATGGAGACAGGAGCAGCCTTTAAAACATTTGACTGTGTTATATGGCAGTGAATATTACCCTTCCTAGTTGGGATTTTGGGTCTAGTTTGCATGCCTGCTATACAGTGGGAGGATCTGAGGAGAAGCTTTTGGTGTGATGTGACTAACATGAGGAGCAGAAGCCTTGGTATGCTGTTTAAATGGGTTTTCATTTAAGAATAATGAAACAGCTTTTTATTTTGAAGTATCAGTTTTATATCAAATCCCTGTTAATGAAAGCACTATTATTTTCCTGTAGTGGGAATCATTTGGCCCTTCCCTTGCAAGCAGGTTGGTGCATTGTCTCTTGACCTCGTTCACACAGAACAGGAAGTGGAAATGCTTTGGCAATGAAAATGATGGAAGAGTTGTTTGTTTTTGTTGATGCAATATCATTTGTTTTCATCTACTTTTGTTTTAAATATGAAAAGGTTATTTCTTTGAGGAATCATAGAAAATGTGGTAATAGGGAGCTAAGACTTTTGGTTCTCCTCAGCATGTTTTCTTGTCTCAGTTAAGTGCAAAATCTGAGGTGTTTGTGGGTTTTTTGGGAAGCCCCAGGTCTTCTGTAAAAAGAGAGAATTTCAGTTCTGAGCTTGGCTTTGTGGCTTGTGTTTGTTATGGGAAAGTGCTGTAGCCAAATTTTAAGTGAAGAAGTGAAGTATGTTTTATTTAAAAAAAAAAATTACCGACAAGTTCTGAATATGTGCTTTCCCTTTCCTTGGGGCTCAGCTGGGGATGTACTTCACCATTTGATGAAATAGTTACTGTTTTTGAGGCTTCAGAACTGTACAATTCCTTCTCAACCTCTTCTCCCAGCATTGCCTAACAATGCACAAATGTGGATCTGTTTTTGCTCTCTCTCATGTGGACTGAATGAGGACTCAAACCCAGAAATCAGATTTGCTATGTGATAGAAATGGTGTCAATGTGGTGAAGATCTCCAAGTGGCAAATACACAGTGTGTTTTCTATGGATGATCAGGCATAAAAAAAATGCGTGCTGGTGTGTCTAATAAAATTTTTCTGCTTGTTTTAAATGAAGGCGATCTTTTGTGTTAGAGGCAGGATACGTAAAGTCCAAAGTTAATTTCTTGACACCCTTATTTTAACTTCCAGTCACTACAGTATTGTCAGTCTCAGGATAAAAGTACTTGCCACTGAACTTTGGCTGGGAGTGTGAGAAGAGCATTGCTAATACACAAAAAGCATTTAGTAGGTCTAGTTCTTGCTAGCTTGTGTTTGCAAAGAATGATGAATGCTATTTTTCACTACAGCAACTTTCTGGCACGTAAACTTTCCTATCCAACCAAAGGCTACAAGTGCGCTTTGATTATAGAAGGTTTTCCTTGAGAAGGAGTAGGCTGTTAAGAACAGGAGCAGGCACCACTAACCCAAGGTGTCCCTCTAGCAGTGCAGAGCTGTCACCCTGATGTGACCAGGCTCCTTGCAGCACAGGAACTCACTGCAGTGGAGAAATCATCTTCCCATGGTTTGGGTCATGGCTGGGGTAGGGCAGCTTTGCTCCTCAGGCACCAGACTGTGGCTGGCCAGGCCATAACCAGGAACACACTGCAGCTGGGAGTAAATTGTCACAGGAAGGAATGTTCAAGAAAACCATGCCACACTCTTGCTGGTTTTTTTGCAATACTTTAATACAGCATTAAAATGCTAGAATACTAGAGGAAAGCTGTATACTATCCAGCAAATAAGGCACATGTCGGAATGCCATTTTATGGACAATCCACAACAGAGGTTTTACAGTCTCAGTAGCAACACAGTCACCAGATGAGCAAGCTGTCATCTTGATTGCTGAAACAGAACTGGTACCTCTGAGGCCTTTGTCCATAGGTTTTGTTTGTTTTAGCTGTACAAGTTTATTAACAGTTACAGAAAAAGAAATTACACAATTTGCCAACTGAATCTGACAAGGTCAGTGGGTACAGTTAAACAAATGTAATAATCATTAGGTTAATTTTTTTTAAAGCTGAAGAAATTCATAAAATAGTGTTAGTTTTAGCACTATTACACAATGCAGTGAGTGCTGTACTAAATAACCTTTTAAAGGAAACAAGAATCCAGTATAGGGCTGGGCTGACCTCCCATTTTAACATGGTAAAATATCAAACTAAAAACTCAATCCTTCATAATATAATCAAACTACATGAAATGTAAAGTGTAAAATGCTTCGAATACGTGCACATGCATATTCTATATTGCTATCAGTTCTAATTAAAATAAACGTAAACCCCTACAATAATCTACTTCAATCCTTTTCTCTTACATCCTTTGATTGATATTATTGCTATAGATGATACTGCATAGCTGAGCTCACAGTCTGCAAAGAGTTGTGAAAGTCAAGTTAAACAGTGTCCCAACCAACTTCCTTCCCCTCTAGTCACGGGGAAGGGAAGAGCCACCATTTGAAACCCACCACTTGTGCTTCGGAGCTCCTGAGAGCGGAGTCTCCACGGTGCTTCCAACACCGCTGTGTCCCTCACAAGGCCATAAAGTGACAGTATTCTGATATTTGCTCCTCACTTGCTACATGTCTAGTGATAGCTTTTCTAGCACTCGTTCCCCAAATACACATAAATAAACCGTATAAGCATTTTCATATAAGTCTAAGCACTTGAATAATACACTGGTTACTTAATACTGATATTTTCATCCAAGGATAACAAAAACAATATGGCTTAAAGAATTGCAAGGTTTTTTGTCAGAATTATGTACCAACTTTCATATAATATTTTATGTAGACAATATTTCCTTCTTAATGTAGTTCTGTTGCATACTTTATACAGACAAAAGCATTGTAAAAAAAAGTAAATTATTTCCATAAATATTTTCTTGAGGATACATCCTTAGTTCTGCAAAATACTGCAAAATACTTAAGAAAACTCTTACCTCCGTTAGTATCCTAGTTGAGAGGAAGGCCCTTCTGAAAGCTTCCCAATTGTAAAAACTTTGCCCAAAAAACAAACAATACTTTTTTAAAAAGGCCCTCAAATATATACAAAAAGTTACTGCAAAGAGTTTCCAGATAACAATTCAGTATTATAAGAAATATTTGTAACCATTCAAAAATTTTAACATCTAAAAAGGTTTCCAAAATACACACATAGTATTAAAAAAAAAAAATTGAAAGAAACTCTATGTCAAGTATAACTCAAGATAAATACACATCTGCAAGTAAAACTGTAAAATACTTCATACAGGGGTAAACATTTATATCAATCATCTATAGCTAGTAACTGCACACGATTGTCCCTTTGAAATTCATCCTAGAAACACAATCCATCATCCCTATATCTAAGATCTCAAACAGCCCTCTGAGCACTTGAGCGATATAGCAACCTCAATGGACAGCACTGGTTTTGCAGATAAGAAAGAGATATGGGTGGAAACCCACTTGGGAGTGGAGTCATATCTGAAAGAATGATTTTTCTATGGGGATAGTTCAATCACATTTTAAAATATGTTGGCAAAGGCAAGTGGAAAATATATGTCTATCTACTTAACTTGAAAAACACGTGTTGGTGATTTATTGCTTACTGTTCAGTGGACAACTCTTAGGATCCAGAATAGGACAAAAAAAAAAAAATCTTCTGTGTGACTGCAGGACAAAGACCACCAGTCCATGGAGTCTGACATTTCCAAAAGCTCTAAACTTTTAATGTTTTAAGTAGGTTTTGGGTTTTTTTAAAAAACGCTAGAGTGTCACAGGTATGCAATCCATGTATAATCTAAATTTCTTGTTATATAAAAAGGTAAAATGTACATAACACTTTTAGGTATAAGGCTTCTCTCAGACATATGTAACTTCACATTTTTAGTTTAAAAACTAAGTCCCATATAATGGGGAACTTCAAAATACACCTATTTTCAGAAAGAATATATACTCTTGTGTATTTATCTGAAATTAAATAGCAACTTTGAGACAAAAATGCCTCAAACATTGCTTGTGTGGCATAATTTTGCATCTGTTGTAGCAGCAGTAGGAACTGGCTAAAATGGGGCCATCCTTTAAACAACTAGGATATTTCTTCATTGCCTTTAAATGAAGAATTTGTAATAACTTCATTTGTAGCCTCATTAGGTTAAAGCAGCTAAAAACCTATGACACACATTTCAAATTTCTTAAACATTTTTCCAGAGGTGTGCCAAATTTGACATGAAATGTTATGACCAACTCATTAAACAAATTGCAGGGTGTTTATTTGTTTGATTGGCTTTTGTTGCTGGTTTTAAAGAAATAAATGCAAGTTTAAAAAAAAAAGATTTAAAAAAAGGTGAAAATTTAAAAAAAAATAGAATAGGACAGAATATATTGGTGGGCTGTCAACAGCAAGCATCTGAGGCTGAAAATCCAGTTTGCCAAATAAATGCACAGAGCCAAACTGCTCTCAGGTACACCCCTAAAGAATACAAAGTTTAGGGAGACCTGTATTGATTTAAAACTCTTTTTGTTGATGCTTGCTTCACTCCTGCCAATACTGTCTACTAATGCCTTCAACAATTGCTAGATGATGCTCTCTGTGCAGAGCTAGAGAACATCAGAAAGCAGTCACTAAAATTTAAAAGATAAATCAATTCCTCATTTTTCCCATCAAAAATCTGCACCTTTACCATTTTTTTTTTTTCTAATTTGGAAAGAGCTGGTTAGATTAGGTGATTTCCCTTTGTGTGGGGAGGGAGGGGGTAGAAGTAATCTATATTTTGTAATCCATCATCCTTTCTTTCCTTTGAAGTAAAAATTCAGACATGTCCCTTCTGTGCCACTAACTAAAACCCAATGATCATAAGCTGTTACACACAATTATGTGGATGTGTTTTTCCAGCCGCTCCCACTGCACAGGCTCAGTGTGGAGCGAGTGCTCGGGCCTCGAGCTGCAGTGCCGGCGGCCCGGCCGTGCAGGGAGGGACGGGGGCTCCGAGCTCGGCTCTCCTGCCCTGCCCGGGCCGGGCTCAGCCTGTGCAGGGAGGGACGGGGGCTCCGAGCTCGGCTCTCCTGCCCTGCCCGGGCCGGGCTCAGCCTGTGCAGGGAGGGACGGGGGCTCCGAGCTCGGCTCTCCTGCCCTGCTCGGGCCGGGCTCAGCCTGTGCAGGGAGGGACGGGGGCTCCGAGCTCGGCGCTCCTGCCCAGGCCGGGCTCACCCTGCGCACGGAGGAGATGCCCGGACGGGATCCGAGCTCGGCGCTCCTGCCCGGGCCGGGCTCAGCTTGCGCAGGGACGCGGTTCCCGCTGCCCCCGGCACCGCCGGATCTGTGCCTCGCCTTAGGCAGTAAAACCACGGCAGTGTCACTCCGTGCTTCCCCACACCTTGTGTTCTTCATCTGCTTCCCCCCAGCGCCAGGGCAGGGGGAGATCTGCTCTCCTCTTTGTTACAGATATGCTAAGTATCCCTTAAATTATATGTCTCCTGCCTAGGAACACATCAATAATATAAATACTGAACTCTCATATGTATGCTCTCAAAAGTTATTATGCTACACCTATAGACGTTGTGTTAAAGTAGATAACGTGTATTTTTAGTATAATCTAAAAATCCATAAGCTAAAGGCATTGCCTTGCAGTGTTGAATATGGATAAACAATTCTTAATAGGGCACTGTCATGAAAATACCAATGCTTATAATGGCATCTTTTAGTCAGCTTTTTGTCAGAACCTGCTGGTGTGTGATCTAGTGATACAGCTATATCAAGAGTTGTGGTATTTTACTGGTTTTAGTGGTTATCATAACAGGGAGATAATTTCAGTACTGAACAAAATGTTTGATAGCAACATCTTAGTTTCAGGGAGAAAATAAAATAACGTTTTCTCTTATCTTCATCTAAGAGGGTTTTTCTACATGTTCTTTAGCTAGATGTGAACCATCTAGGTGATTTTTTTTGTTCCTGTACTATTAAGTGCTCAAGAGCAAAAAATAGATCTGGTCTAAAATGCTCCTCTTTCAAAATTACTCATGCTTGAAACAAACTATTGAGATTAATCCTAGAGGTCAAGCTTAGAAAATCCACCCCTAGATTTGCTTGTGTATTTTCTTATTTGTATAGACAGATTAGTATCTTTGTTGAGAGAATTTTTCTCTAAGTTAATTTGTGAATCTCTGCAGAAGAATGTGTTTGCATTTGAAAATGCTAAAACTGCATATCTTCACTGAGGCAACTGAACTGTTTATTAGTGTTACTCTCAATAATATTATTTTCAGCTATTTTAGTTGGAGTTGCTAGCTGGGCAAAAGTAGTTTCCACGTGATTAATTTAGTTAATTCTATTTTAGCATTACACAGCACTTTTCATCCAGTGATGCCAAAACATTTCAGAGATATTAAGTAAACCTCACAACTCTCCTGTGAGGTAGGTATGCTAAAGTATTATTACCCCCTTTTTGCAGCTGGGGAAACTGAGGTCCAGAAGGATCTTGTGACTTGCCCAAAATCAGGGAGCTATGGGAGAGTTGTGGTCAGAAGCCAGGAGTCAGGATGCTTATCCATTGCTGTGAGCAGCAGGCTGGGTCACTCAGGCTGCCCATAAATAATAGAGTTTTCAAGACATGTACCTGCCACTCCCACCAAACAAGCAGATGCAATTTTGCCCTGCTTATAGCAAAGCAGGGAAATGACAAGAGCTGGACCCTGCAGCAGATTTGTCAGGAGCTTCATGTTCCCTAGGTGAATACTCATGATAAGTTCTCTACTTTCTTTATAAGAGCTTGTCTTGACATACTGGTAACATCCTGCTATCACTTGGCATAAACCCCCCACTTTCTTTGCATTACAGAGCCAGTCCTCAGAACACATTTAGTTCACATCAAGTTATTTAGGATTTAAAGTATTTTCTCTAAGTATCATTCACACAAATCAATCTCCCTAAAGGAAACTTCATAAAAATGTAAATTGCTGATGTAAACCCCCCTCCCCCCCCAACCTCAAACATTATTCCTCTAAATTTTTAATGAATGCTACAAATTAATTGCTTGTTGAGTCCTTTTGCCAATGTACTCTCATGTAGACGTACAATCAGGATACTGTCTCGAGGTACTTTCAGTTTGCCAATCCCTGACAAGATGTTCTTTGCAGCAGGCTGTCCCTGTGCAAAGTTCTACCTGAAATGGGGCAATGAAATATAATTCCTAAATTTCTCCCCAGGTATGTAGGTCTTCTTCAGGAAGACATAAAGAAAGGGGGTTATATAGAATGTTCTCCATGCCTTAAAACACCCCTATGGCTAACATGTTTCATATAATTACAAATTTCTATAGTAGAAAACAGGACATAAAAATATTTCCAGCAAGTGGCTTTTAAAATACTATAAATAGTAAGTTTGGCTAATCTTTTAGTTAAGGATATTGGGGTCAGTTTGAAGTATTCTTATCCCCTTATTCATAGTAAATTTAGTGTGCTTGTAGCCTAATGAACATGTCATGCACGTAGAAGGGGCCATGTTAGTGGGATTATATGACAAGAGAAGGATCTGGTAGTTGCATTTGCAAGCCAATTTTGTCTCCTACAAAAACCTCTTGGAATCTTATGGCATTCCCTTCCTACCCAACCCACACCCCTCAAACAATTATTCACGTTTTTTTCATGTCCTGCAAAAATTGTTTTGCCTAAGCCCTGCCCAAGAGATGGTAACAAATAGAAAAAAGTCCAAGAAATCAGCAGCACAAACTCTTAAGACTTTCTAAAACTGGGAAAGCAGTAATTCCCCTTTTATGCTGTGGCTTGTTTCATCTCCCTTTGTCTTGTCATATAATAAGAACAGTGTTCATATTGTGGGTGAGTGCTTACGATTAGTGGCCCCACAGTTACTGAACCTCTGCAAAAGCCATACATGTAACAAATATTCCTTGTGAATATTATTCCTTGCCTTTTGAAAAGTACTTCATTTCACCTGGCTGTGATATAGGGTCTGTGTAAACAATCAGCAGAACCTGTAACTGTAGTTCTGTTGTGAACATCATCAGTAACACCTTATGTGTGTACATATATACATTTACATATATATGTATACAAATCATAGTCCTGTAAATACCTATTGCATGCATGCACATGCACAGGAGAAATGTTACATTCTATTAATGGTAAGGCATATTATTAGATAGGCAATATTGGCAATTATTTTAGCTTTTATCTTGATCTGTTGTGCTGCTGTTGATGGCATGCTGCCAGAGAATCTCTCAGGATGATGGGGATGGGAAGAGGCCATGGTGAAGGTTTATTGCACACGGCGGCAGTAGTAGCCCAAGACTTTGCACTTCTCACACAGGTGCTGGGGGTGTTCTTTGCTCTGGTCTGACACATCCAGGCCATCCGGCTTTTCCAGGGGTCTCTGCAGTGGTGGGAAGGAAATCAGGTTATATCCAAGGTTTTTTCCTTGGTACTCTTTATGCAGCATGTGAAGTCTACTGTTAGGCCCTAACTGAGCTTTCTACTGGTAATTAAAAAGGTGCCATGTTCCTTTCCTGAAGGTCTGGAGTGATTTTTTCAGCCCTTCAGCTCTACGTTGGTTCAGAGTGACCTCACAATTCAATGTCATTCTTCATAAAGGTGCTGTTAACTTTGTTGCAGACAAATCACAAAAATACTGAATTGAGGACTTCATTTCTAAAAAGCAGTAACAAAAGAGTTCATTTGCTTAGCTCCAGTAACTTAGATGTCCCAAAGGCACTAACACCTAAAGCCTGGGAATCCCATTACCCAGCAATGCAGAGCAGGGATTATCAATGCTAGGACTAGCTGCTACATGAAGAAAACTGTCATACTATGCACAGATATTACATAGCTAAATGGTGCTTTCCCAATAGGTAGTCCCATGGTTTTGAGGCTGAAAGTTTTGAAGCAGAGCAGCTGCAAAGCTTTTAATAAAATTTTAAAAAATTCCAAACTTAAACAAAAACAAAGCAAAATCCAACATCATGACACAATCCTTTGCACTGAATCTGAGTAATAAATTATGTACTTTTAATAATATTCATGAAATCAGCATGTTGGAGGAAATGAAGCTGATTCATAGTTATTAGGTATTTGTGCTTTCACTTTTCATGGCATGTAAAAGGCCTCACAGTCATTCTGAAAATAAAATACCCAAGTTAAATATTGTGACAAAGTCAAAGGTTTGGGAAGTCTGATAGGTAAGGAAGTGATAGAGATGTGAGGTAGAAGTTAATAAAGTGTACCATTTGCTTGGAAAACACTCCCAAATTCCCTAACCCATAATTGATCTGTTTTCATGAAATGTATCTGAAAGGCTGTTTCATTGCACAGTGCCACGAAGGCAGCAGTTCTTCATGGGACTGTGGTAGACACAGCATGTGGTGTGAAATCTGAAAACTAGCCACAAGCTTCTCACTGTTTTTACAGGGATATTAGACCCTTGCTTATATCTTCAAAATGTGATTCTTGGAGCGGTGGGTGAGTAAATAAAAATTACACCATCTTGGCCATTTATGTCTTAACACCTCTCTTAATCTTAAAGACTTTTCTTTACCTGTAAGGTCTTAAAGTACACCTGATCATTTAAGATTTCATTTGTAAGTTCTTTGTCAAGCCACCTACCTGAAACTCTGTGGACAGGAACAGAGATATTTAAAGCTCTTTTTTTGGCTATGTAATACTGCAAGAACTGCTCATAAATCGGGGAGTAGAAGGGTTTCTCTCTCTGAATAGCTAAAATGACGCAAAACATATTGTATTTTTTTGAACAAGGGATGTCAGTGAATTCTTGCTTGCTTGTACTGGATTTTAGATGCAACACTCTTATGTTGCACATCTAGGCAGAACAATATATAGGAGTGATTGAGTAGTGATTGGCAATAGTTTGTTTCTGATTCAGTGTTTTGAACCATGATATTGTCCTGCACCGTGTAGGTCTTTGAGTCTAACTTTATTTACATTTCAACTGCAAAGTGGATTTCCTGTGTCAGATGAGGAAAGTAGATGCACTCTTTATCTCTGAATGCCCTGCAACCCTACTGAGCTTTAAACATTTCATGTCACTATGTTGAGATTTGAGATCAGAACCAGCAATTCTGTTCCTAAGTTTGCAGTCCAAGCACTGGTCCAGATGCTGCTTATTCCACAAGACAGGTAAGTTGAATAAGTGTGCTTGGTCAGAAAACTGCCTTTCTACCTCATCTACCACTTATTCCACCAACATCTGCCCACAAATATTCTTCAAGAATTTGCATTACATAAATATACAAAGATGAAGCGCAGGTTCTGGAGTCCCAGGGGTTAATTTACACTCTTGAACAGCGAATGAGAGTTTTGAAATGCTACACTCGAAACAGGCTATTTGACTCAGCTCTGATTGCTTCTACATGCTAGCTGTGCTCTGATTAAAGAGAAAAATACAGCAGTTATCATGTTTATTGATATAAGCCAGATTTTTTTTTTTTAATATGCAAGGCCTTGGGAATCATTTTTCCTGGAAATAGTGCAAAGGACATTGGGAATGCCTTGAAGCGCCAAGAGTTTTTGGATGGTTTTCAGAAACAATAGCTCTCCGTAGTTTGCTTTCCCCCAGCGTTGATTGAGCTCAGCTTTTTGGCCTGCAAAGCATTTTGATTTCAGAACTGTTATTGTTACCAGTATGTTACGACACAGGCTGGGGAGAGAGGGGTTACAAATGCAGGAAAGCAGGTTGCCAAGGGCCAGCTGGAAGGCACGAAGCTGTGCAGAGCCCAGGCTGCACTTCTGGTGAGGTGGTGGAGGGCTGAGGCTTTGAAATTGGTAGTGTACTTGTGTGGTTTGTGTCTCAAAACCATTTCAACACAACTTTTGCATAAAATGAAATCCCACTTCATCTCCATTTGCCGTTTTCTCTTCATGGGTTTCTTGCACCCTGAGTAGCAAGTGTTCTTGTCCTGCTGCTGTCGGTTACTAATTGAGGAGAACCTAAAAGTAATAACCTTATACTCCTGGGCCTTTTCTTACACCATGCCAAAAGTGTAGGATGTTAGTCACGGAGCTGTGTGTCCATCAGGGCTGGGCTCATCCCCAGCTCTGGTGTGGTGGAAGGAGAGGGTACTGGCACAGGAGTGTGCAGCAGGGCCTGGCTGTTGCATGCTGTGTCAGCTCTGGGGCTGCCCGAGCTCTGCAGGAGGCACCAGGAACTGAGGAGGCTGCAAGAGCCCTGCACTGCCTCCGAGCACTCAGCCATGCACTTGGACAGGGTGTGGAGAAGGGGACAGGCTATTTGGCTGAAAAGTTAGCTCTTTTTCTTAGAAAGCAGTGAAATGGGGCTTGTAGAACAGCAGTAAATCCTGCTATGTTCCTTGGGGGAAAGGTATCCTTTTTTCCATTAAATGGAGACTTTAACTGTAAAAGCATCCGCAGTTGTGTTCTTCCGGACTTCACTTTTGTGCATCTTTGTTTAATTTTCTCCTGGTAGTTGCAGGGTGGAAATAATCTTGAGCAGCTCCACCAGGAAAGCATTTGGTGGTGGTGAATAAAGATATTGCCGCAGGGGAATGAAGCTGACAGAAATTCATATTTATATATCAATTCCTGACCTGCAAATTAACTTTTGACTATGAGTTAATGCTGTTCCAGTCTAGATGTACTGCATGACCTGTGCATTCCCCAACAGTCAGCTGAAACCCCAAAGATCTCAAACAAAAAACTCACCCTTATGAAGTGTTAGGTGTTAAAGAAAGCATCACTAGGACATCCTGAGGGAAATTGCTTCCACTAAGGTGTAGAATGGAATAATGTGCCTGTTTCTGTTTGTATTTTCTGCTGTGGAATGGAACAATTTAATTGCACCACTGATGGATAGAGGATCACATCAGAATTCAAATGAGAGAAAACACTTAAAAATAATTTTCTGGACTCATTTACATCAAATCTTAATGCAGCAAATGTGATGATTAAATGTCAGATTAGGAATGTGAATAGAAAGATTCTGCAGCTATTGCTGGCAGGATAATTGTTAGGTTAACAGTCTTAAGGAGCCATGCTTCTCTCAAGAAACATATGATATTGTGAATTTGTAACTTTTTAGTCCAATAAAAAAACTGGGCCCTGGGGAAGAAAAGATTAAGTGCAATGTCCATTCTTAAGCAGCAGCCCCTCTGCTTTTCTATCTGCCTGGGGGAAGAGAGACATGACCAAGGCCCTGGGCTGTCGCCGTGAATCCAAGAGACAGTGATAAGAAGGCAGCAGATCAGAGGCAGGATGCTTAAAGAGAGCAAGCAGGCTCTGTCAGCAGCATGCCTCTGGGACAGGCCAGCTAGGAATGAATGATAACAGCATGAGGGAAATGGTGAAAATCTCTTTTTTAAGAATTCAGAAAAGCAGCAGTCTGAGGTGAAGTGTATTCCCATAGCTGGAGTACACAAGCGTGGGCATGCTGGGGAGGGTTTATTAAATCTAAAGAGTCAAAAGATCATACTTGTAGGCTTCAAACTGCTGAAAAGTTTATTGGGCTTGAGTGATCATACCCACCCCTCCCCATACTGAGGGAAGCAAGGTGGCTGTGGTTGCACTCAGATATGGGAATTATGATGAGACCACTGAATTGCCCATGAAAGTAATAACTTGAGTATCATGAGGTATGTATTTACATACCAAATTATTTCCAGTCCAACAGTAAATTCCTGACAGCTGGAAGAAAATAGTGTCCAAGAGGACAAGTCAGTCACCAGATGGCTGGTTCTGCACCAGTGCAACAGCTGTCATCACAAACAGCACTGGCCTTAGCCACAGAGTCGGAGAAGAAGCCTTGATAAGAGGCCAGCCAGGAAATAACCACGGGCGCAGATGTTGCTGCTATAGTAGGCAGGGGAAGAAAATGAGAATTCAGAGCTTGGCATCTGGGCTGTTACACTGCCAAGCATGCTGATGAATGACTATAAGGACTGGCTCTGTTGCTGAAGCAGGGTAAGAAGGAGCATAAACAACCACAAAATCCAAATTCCTTGGAAGAACAGGAGAGGTTTAAGTCTGAGATTCCTGTTTATGTTTAGAGTAGCTAAAGTAACTACCTGGGAAACAACTTCTGAAATTGCTATAGAGCAAATTTGTCTGGATAGCTCTTTAAGTTCCAGTAAGGCTTGAGCTCAGTGGGCCTATGGTTTTTGCTCCATGTTCTGTGCATTCCAGTAAGCACTCCCATGGGAAGGTTTGTCACTTGAGGGAGTGAGGTGAAAATGCAGAAATAGGAACAGAGTGGAATAATTTAGCAAAGCTTGGTTGAGGAGCAGTTTTGCAGCTCAGGTGTGACAATCACCTGATTCCCTACCTGGTGGATGAGCTGGGGAATGAATGGCAGCAGCCCTCCTGTCAGGCCCCTGTGTTACCTCTTGGAATACATGCTCCACCATCTCTTTTAAATACAGAGATTTAGAGCTGTATTTATAGAGCACTCTAAAGTATATACAGCTGTACAAGTGCTGAGAAGACTTTTCCTGCCCTAGAGAGATTAAAAACTCATTCTCACAGCTAGGCCATGTGGACTAAGAGCATAGGGCTGAATTGAGGCATTCCTTGTGGGGAACTTGCCCAGGATAGTTTCCTGGAGTGAATGAGCCTCTGAGAACAATGAGCAGGTGGCAGGAAAGTGTGGCTGCTCTCCTCTCCAGGGACTCACTAATGAAAGGTATGCATAGGAAATCAAGATTTGAGCATAGCTGCATGAGCCATTCACAGAGCCAACATATGTGCTTGAATGGCTACCCCAGAGCTATCCAGAGTGGAGATTAGGATCTTCAGTACTCTGATATTATTGCCTGAGGCAGTTACATGGGGAGTACTTCAGCACCAAACCATTCTTTGTGAGACATGGACAAACCTTCCAGTACTGCGAAGTCCATGGGTTTGGGAAAGTGGCTGGGGAAAATGAAATACAGCTACAGAAATGAGGATGGGAGGAAAGGGCAGGCCTGGCAATTGAGAAGAAACTCCTAATTCACTATAATGAATATTGAGCAATCCTGAAATAAGATTTTCAAATTTTTGTCCTAAATTGGGCACATGCATCCTACTTTCCTACAGTGACAGTGATGCAGCCAGGCTTGGTGGCCTGAGATTGGATTTCAGCTATTTAATAGGCTCTGAAAGGTTTGATCTCTTCAGTGAGAAACTGGGACAATGCAGAGATATTCACTAAGCCATACAAGAGGCTGGGGAAGAATCCTCAGAGGTGACTGTTTTGTCTTGTCTATGCACACACCCCTTCCTGTGTCTGCCACTGCCTGGAACCAGGTGTGGAATGGGGGGGTTGGTTTGACCTGTGTGAGCTTTCCTGATGAATGTACTGAATGGAAACTTTCTATCATATGCCCTCACCAGGGAACTGTGCTCCTTGACTGTTTTAGATATGGGCTGAGATGTTTATAGTTTTTACAGTTTTGGAAGCTCTTGTAACTTGACAAAAGGTTACTTCATGTTGAGGGACCAGCAGTCATTTTCATCTGCTGATAAAATGACCATTACTTTTTAAAATTATGTTCCAACATAATTTTTTTTTTGTTAGGTCACAAAAAATGTTTACAAAATGGTAGGGCAAAGAGTACGAATAGGAGATGATGAATTCCAGCACATTGCTGAAGAGAAATATTGACATGATTGCTTGAAAGGAGAAATAATTTATTTCACTAGAAGTAAATACTGTCTGATCTTGAAAGGAGGTCAGACTGCTACAGTTCATCTGGTTTTTGTTAAACTGAAGAAAAAATTCGATTTATTGATTATTTCTATATGATCAATCACATCACATATTGTGGACACTGCTGTTTTGTTTCTGTCTGCTGTTTTCTTTAACTGCAACACTCGATTTTTTCAAATGGAGTTAAAATGACACAAGAGAATCGGTGTGTAGGGGGAGGCAAGATATTTTCGCAGCTGAATTAAGTTGGAAAACCTGTTCAGTGGAAGATTCAGATGAGAATGCAAATACTCTGATCCGATATAGTAAATGCAGAAGGCACACATAATTAACTGAGGACATCCACTGAGAGGGAAGTGAGGGCTTAAAAACCTCTAGAAATGCATAGGAAATCAAACATGAATGAGGCCTCTGCCATGGTAGATACCAACAAGATAACGAAAATCTAAAGAATAAATAGGAAACATATCTGGAAAATGTTAAGGTGGTGTAGCAGTGCTATTTAAAAAAACAAAACAAACAAACCATATTAAGTGAGCAAGACTTTGTTGCGCTTTAATTCTCAAACTAGATATATTGAAATCTAATGAAATTGTTCACTGTGTTTTTACAAAATACAGTTTTTGGTATAAGAGCACCAGTGACTAGATACATTTTTCAAAATGGGGCAGAACAGCTCCCCACTGATAAATGTTGATAAATGTTTAGAGAGCCTGGTGTGGCACTGGATGCATGTCCAAGTTCCATGTATGGGATAGCAGACAGGCAGCTGTGCCAAGCAGCAGCACAGACCTCCTACAGCCTGGCAGCTCTCTGCTGCTGCTGCCTCTGTGCATGAATTGATGCTGCTCCCTTCACTGCCTGCCTGCTGCTGTTGTGGTTCATCAGAAGCAGCACAGGACCCCTCTGGAAGAATGAAAAGGACTAGAAAGGATGACAATGGTAACACTGAGAAATAGAAGCAGATGGAGGTGAGGCAGTGACAAAAGGATGTAGAATCTTTCAGCTTGAGGGTCAAAGTTGACATTTTGGTGAAGAGCACTAGTGACTGGTTACAAGTTATTTATATTGGGAAGCCTAGCTGAAATGCACTCTTGTCTTGAAAATCTCAGATAACTGCAATACCTGCTGCTGGGACAGGAACACATGGATAGACACGTGCTCCTCCACATCCATGAGTTATGGTGTGCTTAGGGAATAGCATGGAAACAGTGATGGGGTTAACTGTGGAGAGCTGCACTGCATGTGCTGGGATGGTTCCCCAGGAAAGTGCACTGTATGTGGCTTGGTGGCAGGCACAGCTTATGGAAGCACTGCAGATTGCAACCCTCCCACAGTGTGTGTCTGATTTAGTACTGCTTTAGTGCACACTGGACTCCTCCAGCCACACCATGAGGGGCGGCTCTGCACTGTGGCCTGCTTGCAAAACTTTACTACAAAAATGTACACTTCTAAGTCTATAATGCCTCTGTGCAGTGTGGATGGGATACCTCTTGAATGATTTCTTGACCCTTTGAACATCAACATAAATGATGAAAAGAATTTTGAAGAACAAGGTAAATATTTATAAACTTGTGCTATAAATGGTCTTGTGCTATCAATGGTCCTGTAATTTCTCTCACCCTCAAGACCTTACTTCCATGCATGTGATAAGTGACTCAGATTTTGGATTTTTTAGATAAGATGTCTAAACAGAGGTTAGAACAAGAGGCGTTGGAAACTCTGAGATTCTTATGTTAAATTAGTGTTGTTAACCAGTGAGTTTTGTAGGCAAGAGTCATCTTAATATTGTTCTCTTTTATCACTACTGTTTGTAAGTGGATATAGCCCCTTGAGAAAATCCAACAAGGGAAAAAAGCAGTACACATGCTGAAACCAGTGCAATGAAACAATAAATTGGTCTAAATATGAACAGAATCAGAACTAGAAGGCCAATTGCTATTGCTGAACTTTTTTTACTCTTAAGATTAAAAAGCCCCACAGTCTCTTTCTTTAAGAAAGACAGGTAAAGATTTTGGGTTTGAGGTATTTGTACTGAAAGAAAGAACATTCAAATTTTGCAACTCTGATGACACCTGTCCAGATTTCCAGGACTGAGACAACTCATCTGGGAAACATTCTCTGTGGTGTGTTGCAGCCCATGTCAAATTCTTTGTGTCTTACCCACTCTTTACAAAGTCAACAGCATTCCTAGCTCCGAGCCTGTTGCCATCAGGTCTGCATTTCTCCTACCTGTTTGTGAGGATAGACATTAATGTGGCACTTGATACATTCTTGTCCCATGTTAGCCCAGGAGTTTCCACTCATCCATTTTCTCTTGCATTTGGGGCACTTATATTCACCAAAGCAGCGTTTCTTGCCCTGGTATGGTGTCAGGCCTTCTCCTTTTGGACGAGCCTACAAAACAAAGGGAAATAGCAATGAATGACTGAAAATGGGTGGGTGTGGGTGTGTGTAGTAGAGAAATAAACATTTTTAAAACTAGGAAACTTTGGATAGAAGATACTGGAGGCAAGTATGAAGGACATGTCCATTTAATGAAGAGTTCATATGTTGAAGCTAGAGTTTAACAGTTCTGAGAGTGGTTCCTCTAAGAAGTATGCAAAAGTTCAACAAAACATAATACTTGTTAGTGACACTGAGTGTTTGGAAATATACCCTTTCACTTTTTGAATAAAATTTTTTTATATTAGTTTCATTATGATAAAATCATCTCTATTGAGTATCTATCACTAGCAATATATATGTCATCAGGGGGAGTAGCTCATTAGTAATAAAGTACTACTTTTTTACTAGAAATTCCAGTGTAGAAATCTAGTCTATTTTCCACTAAAAACCTGTAGTTAAGAAGACTTTTAATACTTCTGCTTTTCACAGACTATATGTTATCATATGGGAGTGCACAAACTAGGATTGAGTAAGAAGGAAAGACACTCTGATTAGTGGAAATAATAACTTTTATTAGCTTTATCTGGTTTCTGGCTCTTGGTAAATGGTTTCACTATTTCTGCCTTTTGAAGGAAACAGGAAAGGATTCTCAAATGGTGTGCTGTGATGTCTGAATGGTAAATGTCCCTTGAAGAAAGCCTTTTGATCTAGGGAAGCCAGTCGAGTTGACAATGACCGTACGCAAATACCAGGTTTATTTTTTGTACATGCATTCACTCACTAAAACTGTGTGTTGTGCTTAACAAAATATGGTGAGGTATGTGAAGATGAGGGTGCTACATCCAGCTGTGCTAGGATAGCTGTAAAGATGAAGCTGTTTTCCCAGAGTCCCTAGCAGGTGTGGAAACACTGTCCATGTCACTGTGTTCAGTTTGTTGCTGCCTAGAGGGAGATACTTTGCCTGGATAGTGGCAGTGCACTATGATCACCAAGCAAAGGGTTCTTTGTCACTTACTTCCATGTCAGGCGTAAGCAGCTTTTCTTTTTTAAGGCTTCCAGATTAAGTTTACAAAAGTGAAGTGAGCCATCATGCTGGGAAGGCATTTGTTTTTGTTTTGGGAGTTTGTACGATTTCTCAGTGTGTAGGTCCAAATTGCTTTCTATGAGAAAACACGGGTTGCACAAGCAGGTGGTTGGCAGAAGACCTGAGCTTGGCAGGAGCTCTGAGACTCGGGCTCCAGTGGCTGATGGAGATGGTGAACACTGTGTTACCTCCTGGGTCGCATGTGGGAGCGAGAAGGGAAAGGAACATTGAGTGCGCTCTCCCCCGCATGCTGTGGGTGGAAGAGCCGGGGACACCAAACCTACTCCAGCCCTTTTTTTCTTCCTGTAGTGTCAGTAAACAACATTCTCTGGGGTTTTTTCTGCTTATTCCTCAGCATAGCAATATTCTTTAGAAGATTGTATCAGTAGCAACCTCCATTACAAAAAGGCAAACTTATATAGTAATTTGCTTCTGACAAGCCACTCTAAATATTCTGGCTGACAACAAAGATAAAGCTGACCAGGACACACATATTTACAGTGGTATAGCACAGAGGAAAAAATAATGCATTGATATAGTGAGAAACATTCAGACTGAGTGCTGGCAGGCACTCAGAGTGTAGCTCTCCGACCCGTGGTGTCCCTTGATAAGAATGAGAGATTGCAACTGAATGTAGTGCAGGAAAATGTCAATTTATGGAGACAGCCTTATTGTGGATACTTAATTTGGTTCTGCCTCTGAGGAGCTCATAGCACAACTCAGTGTAAGAAGCAGCCACTTGCTCTCTTCATTTAGAAATTCTTATGGAATTGAACAGAAAATGTGTCCAGAGAGCTCCTGTGTTTTAGAGACCTGCCCTCTCCTCCTGAGGCATCACAGATTGTTTTATTTGCAGTTTCTAGGGAAGAGGGGGGGGGGTTGTTATTGAATGGAAGACACATTATTTTTGATTCTCTGATTAAGTCACCCTTTGCGTGAACTCCTCCTGCAGCCAGACTTGAAAATGCAGCTCAGTGCCCCTACCAAGCAGTGGTCCTTTCAGAAAATGTGCAGTTCATAGGGTTCATTATTTCCAAAAGAAATAGCACTGACTTTGGAGACAGAGTACATCTTGGAAGTCTTGTAAATGTTTACAAAGAGTATTTGAACATAACACTCCCACAGTAATATGTTATGTCAGTCCTAAGGAGCATTTAAACATCAGACTCCCACAGCAATATGCTGTGCCAGCCACATTTCCCAGATGGGAAACTTTCAGAGACAGCCACTTGGGCGGGCCAGTGACTGTGGCTTTGTCCAGGTCACATGCGTGACTTCAGAGACACCAGTGCCCTGAAACTCTGCCCTCACAAATGCACAGGGAGCACTGAAGATACTGATCTGTGGAGTCCTCTGTGCATACAGCTAGGCATCAGAAATGGAGGCTTTTAATCCAGATTAAAAGCTACTTCTAAAATCTGATTTCTCCAATTTTCTTGGTAAATGGGAAGCAGAACCAGGAAAAGAATGTAGGAGGCCTGACTCTGTTGGTTATTTCCTGTTGTAATTACTAGACTAAACTTTTGGTTCATTTTTATTGTAACTTTTTGACTGTCACAGCTCCCTCCTCAGTCAGTGACTCTAATTAGTTTGTTGGCAAAGTTACAACACTCTCTGTAGGTGTTTTGTCATTCTGCTTTATGGATGTTTACACATTTCCCTAATAGATATTATTTTCCTTCCCATATCTTCAGTTTCCCAAGCTGTGCCCCACAGGGAATTTAGACTTACAAACAAGCAAGCTCATTTTCTCTAGTGGGAAACATCATTAGGAACCACTGACAGCAGTGAAGGCAAGTCTCCAACTCCCTCCACCCTGCAGAACCAAGCAAAACAGGTATTTGACAGCATTTAGTAGAAGGCAAAGTCTGAGTGCGATACTCTAATGGCCTGGGAGATCTGAGGCTGGGTATTCTGGTAAGTTTGTTGTTGGGGTTTTTTTTGTAGCTGTTGGGTTGGTTTTTTTCTTGATTTTTTTTTTTTTTTTTTTTAATTCAAAGTGTCTGGCTCCAGCAGGAGCACAGCTGAATTGCATAAACATTTCCAAGAAACAGCCTGCTCCTTGGCACAGAAGCAGCCAGCCCTGCCCACAGGGTGCTCGAGCACCCGGTCACTCTGCAGCTGAGGTATCAGTGCTCATTCAGCTGGAGGGCAAGAACTATTTTCACCAGAGGTTTTTTCCTAACTAAATGCCAAAAGAGAGCAAGAAGACACTTTGTGTCGTTTTTTATTAACCTAAAAATCTTTACTTTACAGTAAAAGTACTCTCCTATTCTCTTTCCAGCCCAGCTCCATTTGAATGGTGGTTAATAATAGGCTTTGGTTGACGTTTAGATCCTGCAATTCCTGTACTGAGCATTCTCTTCTTACTCTGTTTGCAGACAGGGATTTATTTATGTGCAAAGTTAATCTGGAAAGTTATGCTCCTTTTCATAATGGTACAATATTTTGTTGTTACCATATTAAAATACACTGTCCCATTGCTTGTAGGCCCAGGTAAATCTTTGACCTGGTTTCAATCCTTGACTGCAAAAACTTGGTATGTCTGCATTCAGATGTTTCAAGGATTTACTGCATCCTGGACAGGATCAAATCCAAACAGATATTGCTATGAAGACCAGAAACTAGACATTGCATGAAGTATGTCTCAATGTCAAGATGCAGGTATTAGGGAGTTTTGTGATGTTTTGATTTGGACAAGCACTGACACAACTGCCATCACCTTTGCAGGTGTACCTAGTCAGTGTGTGTGTTTGCCTTGGCTGGAAATAACCAGTGTACAAAGCCAGTGAATTTTGTGTGGCACAGTAACAAAAATTACCTCAATATTCCATCCCTCACTGACACCCAGCTGTCTCTACTTTTCATCTTCTTTCTTTCTTGAGCCAAAACCACAAATTTGCCATCATAAGATTTTAAAAGTGTTTAAGTTGAGCTTTTCTGCTGGTAACTGGCCAGTCCAGTGCTCTGTCAACCTATCAGAGAGTGCATCTCTTGAGGGATCTGCCAAATCACTCTGCAATGACGTACATAATAAAGGACTCTCTGCTTTCCCTAAACAATTCCCTCAAAGTATCAGTTTGCAGAGTCAGCAAAAACAAAACATGCCCCCCTCCCCCAACATGCCCTGCTTAAAACTAGATTCATTATAAACAACATGAGGCTGAGTTTCCTCAAAGCAAAATGCAGAGACACAACTGAATGTTTTTCTTCCCCTCATCTCCCCCCAAGTTTGTTTTACACAGCTGAAAGGGCTCTGTACAGCACAGGAAAAGATGAAATCAGCCTAACATTGGTAGGTGGATCCCCTTCACAGGACAACTCTGAGGGTCTGCTTGTAAGCATGCTTCATCAAATGAACAGAAAAGGGTAACAGCAAACAACAGCTTGATGCACTGATTGGCTCCTGAGTGGTTTGTGGGAGTGGGAGGGTCAGAGATCTGTTTTGAAATGTGAACAGTCCAACACTCTCAACTGAAAGTCAGCACAAGGGAGATGGCATTAAAAATGCCCTGTTACTGTTATTGTGTACTGCTGTAGGTGCCTATCCTATCTTTTAATAAAGAGATGATAATGCATCCCTAAGAGGTTCAATTAGAAAATTAAAAGTATAAGGACTGATTCAGTGTACTGGGTGTTGTGGCATTCTAGTCCTGAGGCTGCAGCAAGTTGCAGAGTGTTGGGAAATTCACAGAAGTGCTCTGACCTGTCTCAGCTCTGTGCATACTGTGTAAAGAATGAGGTCACACTTGCACACTTATGCTGAAATGGCACATAAAAGGGAATCTTTGGATTGGTCAACTTTTTTTTTTCCTTTTTCCTGCCTCACTTTTGTGCTCATCTAAATCTTGAGTGTCAGCAGAATACAGAGGCAGATAGGTGATGTGTTTAGGAATGACACTGCTGATGTCTGACACCAAAGACTTCTGAGGTATTGATTTAAACCGAGAGGCACTACATCTTTAATTTGTATGTGCAATATAGAAAGAGCATCTAGGGGATACAGAAACCAAACTAATGCTTTTTTGGCTTTGTCTCTAGTTTAGTTTGTGTGTTAGTGATATAATGGGAAGTCTTGATACAGGTCTGTTAAGGGAAAAAATGCATAATGGTCAGAAAGGCTCTTCACTACAGCATTACTATTTAAATAGAAAATTCTATGTGTTTTGCTGAACAATAGGAATTATGAACTTCTAGTTGTATTGGATATTTCAGATTAAAGATTTATGATAGATAAAATTATATCTGAGCAAGACATGGCTGAAAAGTAAAGAAAACTTAAGCTTGTTTGTGTAGCTCAAAAGAGGAGGCCAGTATGTGTTTTATTGGACTGGTATTTTCTTAGGTGACTTGTCTGTGGCATGGCTTAGGGCTACTTCAGCCTCTGACTGGGGAGTCTTCTGTACAGTTTTCCTACCTCTGCATCCATAGAAACTGACATTTAATTGAGTTGAGTTGAAGCTCGTTGGTTGTTGCTGATCTGAAACCTTTTGTCACACATGTGCCACTGAGGTCCCAAATAATGAAGCTGTTGCAGTCAGGTAAAGTGTACTTTACTCAATTTCCCAGGATCAGAATGTAAAAGAAATGCAAGTTTGTGCAGTGTGCAGTACAAACCAGCATTGTTTTTTATTTTTCTTGAAGAAATACCCTATTTCTGCTGTTCCAAACATTTTCACTCCCCAAGTCCTAATTTTTGGGAGGATTTAAAAGCATATTGATTAAGCTGTGTCAATGAAATTTTACAGGTTAATTTTTATATGATAGAAGCCAATGTATGACTTGAGTATGTACTTCTTGGTTACTTTGAAAAACCAGTGTTCTCAACAGTGTTGTGTGTGTTAACTGTGGTTTTGATCTAGTTTCCACAAAGGTAAACCAAGAGAAAGGTTTAGCAGTTTGTTACTAAGAACACACATATAGTTTCTGATGATGATTAAATCAATAGGCATAGTTGTCATGGACATGTTGATCATAGTCTAGAAATCCAAGAATCTGGCTTGGCAAATATTCCATCAGTTAAATCAATATCTGGTTTCACAGATTTTTCAGAGTCCTAGCCATGCTGTCAGGAGGAAAGATATGATATCATTACTGTGCTAAGTTAGTTTGAAGATGAACAGTTGCTAATTGGCAATTCTGCAATTATCTGATGTGTCAATTGCCCATCACTGAATGGTCTGAGAGGTTGATAGTATGGGTTTTCTTTGCCAGTCCTACTCATCATTCCACAGCTAATATAGATATAGGAAAGATGTAAACACTCAGTACCATCCAGAGATTTGAGAAAACAAATCTGTTCATGAATAGCCTGCTGCTTTCACAGGCCTCTGTCCAGATTAAAAAGGACATATTGATGCAAGCAAACAGTAAAAGACAAAAGTATTTGGTAGAATGGTAACATGGTGATGGGACAGGTGTTGGACTTCCAGCACCTGGATTGAGTATAGAGCCTTAAGAGATTTTCTCTCTGTGTTCAGATTGTATCTCAGCTCTTCATCTGCACTGGGGAAAGATCCTTTTGCTGTTTCCTGCTACTTCTGCAGTTCTTGTGGCATTGAATAAATCTCTTTGGGCTACCTATGGTAATGTAGCTTGTGTAGCATAATGGAACCTTGACCTTCATCTCTCTTACATAAGTGCTATTATGAAAAAAACAAGCAAATAGCACTCAAATTTTTTCAGTCAATCCTTTTCATAGAAGAACATTTGAGTGCACACTGTATTGCATAGATACCTGTTGTCCCTATAGTGGAGCCTTTAAAGAAGGGTAAACTCCCCTTGCATTTACAAGTCTACATAATCTCAGATATACTTCTGCATTTCCTAAAGGTTCACATGAATTTTCCAGGTATGCTTATATATTTAGTATATCATGTGTCATATACAGGGCAACTGGCAGGCATCAAACATTCAATGTGTTTGGTAGATTTTCAGAGCCACAGAACTCTGTCAACTGTACCCAAATCTTCTGTTAAGGAAAACTGCAAATAATTATCTTGGTTGACTGTATTTCCAGGATTTATTTTACCTGCACATGCTACTTTGTTTGTTGAATGACCATGAAAGAGCTCCCACACGGGCTATCTATCCTTGTGGCAAAACACAGCTTTAATATGCTTGTTCCTGTAGGACCCTGCAAACAGTGAAATTACTTGGGCATATAAATAGCTGCCCAGTGAATCTTCTTTTGAAAGTATTGCCTAACTCTGTCAAACCCAAAACCTAAAGTTTCAAGAATAGGTCCTTATGCATGTGAAGGTAACCATTAAAATCTGAACTAAGTATTAAATTGGGCAACAAAGCAAGCAAACTGAAAAAAATTTGCTTAGGAAATTGCATAGTGAAAACTGTTTTCAAGGTAATGGTTAATGCAGTACAAAGTAAAAAAGGGGATGGGGCTAGAAAAAGTGGGGATGGAGTGTGCCTAAGCAAACCTGGGTCTTTGCTGTGTAATTTAAGAACTGTATGACTTACAGAAAATAGGGATTTGCATATCAAATTAGGCATATGGAAGAGTTAAAATTACACTCGCCTGCTGGGATGCAGTCAGGCACTTCTTTTCAGCATTACGAGATCATATTCTTCCAAACAGCTTGAGATAAAAGGAAGTGGTCGAAATCTTTCCTTTCCCTTCTCTGATACAAAATTGGACATGCTGAATTAATTATGAAGAAACTAGGAATGTATTCATTTTAATAGTTTCCTGATGTTTGGACTCTTTTGTTCCTCTTCATCCGTTGCTTAGAACATACAATAGCAATACTCTCCTCCTCTCCCTCCCCCTCTGGTGGCACACTATATTTAATATGTTCATATTTATTTGGTAGTTGGAATCAGGGTTTTGGAGAAGGGAAAGTCAAACCCTTGCTATAATCAAGCGTTACCTCTTCCAGGCTGAGGTCAAGACTCATATTTTTGGACTTGTTTAACTGGTTCACCTCAGATGCCTTCATGTGGATTTCACAATTCTCCTAGGGCTAATGTGGCACAGCTGGGGCACTGATTTAGTGAGAAACTGACAGGTCTAAGGATTGTGATCTGTCCTTTACAAAGCAGTGGAGTAGTTCTGATAGACCCCTTGCCTCCCCACAGGTCATGAGACTTTTCAGAACAGGTAGGATGGCAGATAGATGTCACTGTAGGCAATTCTATTCCAAATCTAAGTGAGTAGCAGCTGCTTTTGGAGCCAAATTCAACAACTGGGATGTTGCTTTCTGCTTCATGGCTGTTCTGAGATATGTTTATGCAAAGTTTCTACCTGAAGAAAAGATGTGGTTTAAATTATGATAATGAGATAAAGCTGCAGATCTCCAGTTGATTCTATGATGGTTTTTCTGTCCTTATTAAGTGTCCAGGTAAAGAAGCTTCATGGGAGGACATAGAAATGTCCAGGCTAGACTGGGTACACTCCTATTTGGTCAAAGCATATTTTCAAGTGTATTTGGATCAGAGAATTAATTTTCCAATTCATGGGGTGACCATAGAGTTTGTTGGTTTTTTTGTGTGCTACAGCTGAGAATCTGAGGCTTTTCTCTCCTCCAAGTATATGCAAAATAATAGTGTTGTCCTTACTATTTGAACTGTTTGAAAGATACACTGGAAATTAAATTGCACACATGGCAATTTCCAAAACATTTAGTACTTGCTCTTCATGAACTCCTGTACCTTAATCTTATACTGGGTGCAGCTTGATATAACTTTGGTGTCAATTTACAGAGGGGAGTAGAAAAAACACCTGTATTCAAGAGCTCTGTAGATGTTGAGAGCTGAGAAGTTTCTCTGCTGCTTGAGTGGCACTGTAAAATCCTGCTGTATGACAAGCCATAGCTTTTGGTGCCTTTATCCTTTTGTAAATCTAGACCTGTTGTGGCTTTCCTCCAAGCCAAATATCTGCTGTGCTAGGCTTGCTGAAAGTACTTGGGGAGGGACTTGAATGTATCAGTGATGCTAAGAAGAAATGTCAACTTGGGAATCCGCTGCTTTCACTTGTTCTTTAGAAACACAGTGTGTTGATGTCCTAGGATGTCAGGGGAGATAACTGCTTTATGTTAAAGTATTTCTTCATTGGAGGTGTAGTAGTTTTAGGACTTGGATGACGCTAACAAGGATATTACAATGAATAAGAATTTTATTCCAATTAGTACCTTTGATGTTCATGTATCTAAAAATAACATTAATTTCTTGCTTAGTTTTTAAATGAGACTGCATCACCCCAAAATATTGTTATTCCCGTACTCACAGTTTATAGCCCACAAGTTTAAACTCATACAAGAGGTGCCTTAATATTATTACTTAAGAAATTTTATTACTTAATTAATTTTTTAAAAATTAAGAACTATATCCAGTTTGTATGCAGTTTCCTGCATAGTCATTGTCCTCAGCTGACAGTGACCAAAGGATGAGTGCCTTGTACTCTACAGGCTGGGCAAAGGGTGTGCAGGGGAAAGCATTGCACTGGGAGGTGGGGAGGAGAAGGAGGTGGCAAAGCAGAGAATATTTTAATTCAATGCAATATGAAATGCAGCCTCAGAACTTACTACCGAGGAAATGGCTTATTTTGCTCTGATTTTTTTTTATGTTGCACCCTCTGGATCGGCACACTTTTTTTTGTTCCATTCATGTGTGTATGAATTATTATACTGCTGGATTTCTTTTAGCCTGAATTATAAATGCTTTTGCTCATGTAAAGGTTTTATCTCTTCAAAACAACTCTTGGAAAGGAAAGGAAATATTGTCAAGATGATAAGGGCAAGTTTCAGGGGAAAGGATGTTTCTAGGAGAACTCAGCCTTCTTCCTTCCTTCTGTTCTGAAAGGGACAGGATCTCTTTCAACTACCCACTAAATCCTTAAGGCTTCAAGGCCTGGCGCATGGCATATCCCACACACTGCATGAGAATAGGTACAACTAGAGTAAGTAATTCCAGCAGGAGAGTGCAGAATCATGACAGTAATGTGATCTTGTGGTTAAGGCACAGGACTGGGCCTCTGCAAGCCCAGGGTTTCATTCCTGGCTTGACTACAGGATCTTTCTGTTGGTTTGTGCCCAAGTTACTTGATCTCTTCATGTCTGAATTTTCATCTGGAGTATGGGCAGTGCTAGTGTACCTCATATTCTGAGAATTTAATCAGTGTTTGTTACTACAAAAGTGAGCAGTATGCATGACTCTCGTTATACAATTCTCAGGCAGGAGTTTTGAACAAGGACTACTACAGGCCTGTCATTGGTAACACTGGCCTCACCCCTTTGAGCCATTTTTTATAAAGTCTCTGCTTTTGGATGTTTTTGTTCACTTTGTTTTCTCTACAACCTGATTGGTTAAAGCAGTGAGAACTGTAATTTTCCATTATCTGCTTGTGGTATCTCGATTGATACATTATTTTAAAAAAACAAGCAACATAAGGTAAGACAAGTACCTACAGAGTTGTAAGGGTTTCCTAGGAAATTGTTTATGCAAAAGATGAAGTTTGGGCCCTCTCAGAAAGCTTCTCCCCCGTTACAAATGCAGCATAAGGACCACCTGCCCCTGCAACCTGCTCCACCCCACAGCAGCACAGTGGTGAAGGCCCCCAGGACACCGGCTCACAGGGCAAGCTGTGGCCTGTTCTCCTCCAAGATGAAATACCACAGCAGGAGTGTCATTGCTTCTGGCTGGAGTGAACCCTTTGCTTGAACTATTAAGAAACAGGGAAAGGAAATAAAGACCAGATGAGCAACCACCCTCCTTTTCTCCACCTCAGCCTCCTTCCCTCCACCTTCCTTCCCCCCTGCCATGCTGCCTACGAGATGACATACAAAAACACCAGTTGAGTCAGCCTGCTTTAAATTACAGCATTCTTTCTGAGCCTGGAAAAAGACATGCTATGCATAGCCCAAAAATGAAACATGATTTCAGATGCTGATATGTAAATGGCATAAATGTGAAGGGGACTTTTTTTTTGTCCTAGTATTCTTTCCTCTGGAAATACTGTGCCAGGCCATACATGAGCATATTGAATAGAAGAAAGTCTCAGAAACCCACCCTTTCTGCCCAGAGCAGCCATGTGTTTGTTCATCTACTTCAAGAGCCACCCAATCCCAGCTACCTGATTTGGTTCATGTGCATGACACTGCTTGAGTGCTCCGTGCTTGTTCTGGCAAGCATGCACAGGTGCCTGGGAGGAACCCCCAGACAGCTTTCTTCTACTGTAGGCTTGTTCTCCCTGCTGTGGAAGAGTGAGCTTTTAACATCTTAACTGAAGTGCATCAAAAAGTCTCAGTGTTTTAAATATAGCCATGGGATTGCAGTGAAAGCTCATAGGCATACACCACCGTACTTCTAGATGACCCAAAGGCAACCATGTAGTGTTATAAGAACTTTGACGATTTTACTGAAATTCTCATGAAAACAAGCTGAAGCAAACCGGTTACCTCTGTAATGCCTTTCTTAATCATATGAAGAAGTATGTTGTACCTTGAAGGTGAGGAAGGATGGAGTGAAACCAGTAAGCAGAGTGAGAATACTAACAGGCATGTGAAGGGTAAGAGGACAACATTGGTAGTGTTGGGTAAAAAGCACTTCTCACATCACAGTTCTTGCTAGAATGAACAGGGAAAGTGGCGTCTAGGACGTGACTGTTGCACAACAATAAGGAATAAAATTTATAGCCTTTTCAACTGTTCATATTTTGCCTTCTTTTATTTAACTGACACTTTGTCTTTTCATAACTAATGATTTTGTTGTTCTATTCAGTCAAAAAATAAGCCAGAAGGATGTTTATCTGAAACTTCCTGGGAAACAAAAAGGTCATAGGTTAGCTCAGGCCATGGATGTTGTGTGAGTTTTTGAGAGAAATAAAATCTTTTCTGTGTTGAAATAGAAACTTCATATCTGACTCATCAGGCTGCCTGCCTGTACTGTAAGTCTGTCTTTTGAACAGTGATGTTTTAGGCCCATTCTGTATAAGACAGTCATTGCTGTTAAACATTTTGGTTTTGACCAGAATATAGTAAGAAAGCTGAAACAGAACGGGAACTATCTAAACAAGTGAGCTGTAAGCACCATTTCCTTTCATGCAAGTAGGTGACATTTCTATTCCAGATTTTTTTTATTACTGCTTTGCCTGGTCCTTCTTCAAAAAGCAAAATTAATCAAACATTTGCAATCTTCACAATATGTTTGTCCAGTGGCACCAATGGCATTTCCTACGTTTTAGAATTTATTGTTGAAGACACTCACAGCATTTCCTTATCATGGATACCTAAAGTCTCACTTCCTGAAAGGCAACACTTTCTTGCCTGTGTACACAGCAGTAGCTGTCACCATAGGACACACCTCACCATAATCTCAAACTGGACAGCTTGGAGCATATTATGTTGGCAGTACCCCAGACCTGTTGCTAGCAGCTGAACCAAAACAGGAGAGTGGCCTGAGGCCAACTGGCAGTTCCATGTTCTTCAACATGGACTGGCTTATGAACATGCCTTACACATAAATCTTTCTACCCAAAGGAAGAATTTTTTTCAGGAAAAAACAAGCCAGCATCAGATCCCACTACCAAGTTAGGTATCTCTTTTACTAGTAAATAACACAGTGCACCACAAAGCACATGGGAAGGACAACTGTTCACCTACTCTACATCACTAGGAACAGTTTTTTTCTGAGGTTCTAGCTCTATTTTAGAAATTCATCAGCCTGTTCAAAATATCTGATCCCACTTTTGTACTTTTATAGCAGATAGTTTCAATATCGACAGGCCAGTGAAGTGAAAAGCTCATTATTAAACAATAGAAAGGAAGAACACAAGTTCTAATTGAAATCTCATGGGACCAGAGGATCCACCAAAGGGCTGTAGGGCACAGAAGGCATGGCAAGGTTTTGTGCTGTATTCAGTTCTTCTCATGGGAGCACATTTGTGACCAAGGCCATCTTCAGTGTTTCTTAAATCTAAGGCAGTCTTGACACAGTGAATAGCCCACAGGAAAATATCTTTACAGTGCTGTCTCACTGTTGTTTGCTAAGAAACTATTCATTTTTAAAAAGGTATTGTGCAAGAAGCATCTGGTGTTAAATGCTTGTCATGCTGTTTGCTGCAGAGGATGATTGGAGAGGTTGGATGAAGATTTGGGGAAGGGAGATGTGCAGTTCTTTATGCCTTTTGCTACTGCTTCACTTTTCTGTTTCATCCTGATACTCTTTCAACTGACAGATGCTAGTCTAAGGATAGATTCATGCCTGCTCTGCTTCCAGGGATGTACTACAAGTGCATTTGCCTTGATCTTGAAGGGGGGGGGGGAAATTTAAACCATTGAGAAAACCTTATCAGGAGTCCTTGATGTTGTTTTTCATATTAAGGTACTCCTCTCTGTTATGTTGGATAATGTCACACTGGACAGCTTCAAGAGTATTACTGATTTAAGAAAAAAAAAATCAACAAGGAGTGATAAACTAGAACATGAACAAAAACAAGTCAGCAACACCTGATATATAATAAGGTCTCTGAATGTTATTTTTCTGAACCAAGGAGTATTGTTTAAGGGGGTGCTCTGCTCCTAAGCTCTGGATTCAGACTCTTGTGAGGAGATTGGCACAACAGCAAAAGTCTTCTAGCCCCTTGATTATTTTTCTTTTCAGTCTTTCCAAGGACCAGTTAATTTTATCCGCTCTGCATTTTGGGGGGATGTGCAGTTCAGTTTGTGCCTGGTGAGAGGCTCATTATCCTCCTCAGGCTCAAAACAAACCCTCGATTTTGGAAAGGCAACAAAAGAGGTGGCTGCTCCTGGTTTCCGGCGGCCCTGGCGCAGCTGGCTCTTTGTGCCCTCGCTCACTGGGGCATAATGAGGAGGGCTGGGGAGGAGGAAGCTGCCCCAGGTGTGCCACCAGGCCGGGACTCGGCGGGGACAGTGGCGCGGCTGTGCGCGCACGTCTCCCCACACACAGCTCCTGTGTTCGGCCTCGGCGCGGCCTTCAAGGGCCTCCTTGTCGCGGCACAAACAGCGGCGTTGCCCAGCCTCCCTCGTGCGCTGCATCCTGGCCCCAACTGCCCGGAATAATCCCCTTTCTCAGCCCTAATGCCACAGCAGAAATGTCATCCTTATTCTGCAGTGCTGGCATTTGTCAACTTGGTGGGTACAAAGACAGCATTCATGGAACAGGAGACAGGCACAGGGCCCCAGGAAAAGCCCTTGGAGGGGACAGAAAATGGGCTTCTGTCAAACTTTGAACTCTACAGGAGCTGCTGTTTGTCTTCAGGTCTGGCAGAACTGGAGAAAGGCCTGGCTTGTGTTGACCACATCTTCAGCTGGGGTTGTGGGGCGAGTTCAGGTTTAGTTTTTAGGACAGCTGACTAGCAACAAATGGCCTTTCTTCTGGGGCATTGCCATCTTTAGCAATTTTACAATCTACTCTGCTCAGCTCTGTTCACTCTTGGACAAAATTAAACCTACAAGAAATGGATTTCTCTTCACACTTTACACATAGATGCAGCTATTTTCATATCAGACTCTTTTGTCTCCTGTGCAACACTAAGAATTAAAAGGTTCTTGCCAGCCCTAGGGGACAGCTTGAGCTCTCCAAAAGATGCCAGTGAGAGGCAGCAATACAAAGAAGGGGAAGCCTGCTCTTCCTTAGACATCCTAGTAAACCCTGAAGTTTCTGAGGGACAGTAGACATTTCCACTGGTGACAAATACATCAACAACAACCAAGGTCAGAGATAGAGCCCTTTAGACAGTTTGCTCAATGAGACAGCAGACTCCTCACAAACAGCATTGGTTCCTCTTGCCCTTGCTGTTGAGTTAAAGTACATGGCTCAGGACAGCATGATGTAACCAAGAATATTCCACTTTATTGAAAACAGATCCACTGGTTTTGTAAATATCATATTACCCACTATCTGAACACAAGAACTGAGCTCACTTAAAACTCTCTGTACTTGGGGGCAATGAACAGAGGTTATTAACCCTGGAGTATTTTTGTTATGCAGACAGCTGCAGTGCAGGTCTTGGAAGGCTTGATTTCAGGCAATCTTAGTTTTCTATTTTAAATTGCCCTCTAATGAGACTGTTAAAACATACCTCACTGAAGAAGTTGCTGTGTTTTAGTGAAAAGTTAAACTAATTTTGTTGGCCATTAAAAACATGTCCTGGGCTATTTCCCACTTGTTCCCGTTACAGAGCACTCTAAAATTATACGGTACACCTGCTGGTATGGAAATGCACCTTTGGGGTGGAGACCACTTCCAGCCTGTGCTTTGCCTTTTGCTACCTCTTCACAGTAATAAATCTGTGAGAAAGCTCTGGGGTACACTCAGTCAGTCTTCAGGAAGAAAAGCTACCAAATAGCTTCCAATATGTGAGGTATTGGGAAAGACAATGAGGTTTGAATGAGTTTTGAGAGACTGAAACAATTTCATCATAATACATAATTACTTTAAATGTGGAGTTAATGACAGCAGCAATAGGAAAAGGACACAGAAAGAGAAGAATAATTATTAGGCATTTAACTTCCATGGGTAAACAGAAACAAGAGTATGTGTTATGTATATTTAGCATGAGGCATACAATTCACTCAGCAAATATAGGTAATTTCCTTTATAATGGTGAAAGTTACAGTTCACTTTGATATAATGTTGCTAGAGGACTCATCTGTAAAGCTCCATACTAAATATTGAGAGCTAATGGAAATGGACAGAGCGATTGGGACAGTAGAATAGTGCCTCAGGTGATCCTTTCCTAAATGTTGGAGTAGACAAGCCAGCTTGGAGGAGGAATTGTGTTCTAAGGCATTCCAATTACTCCTTGAAAATAAAAGGAAGAAATAGATGTCAAGCATGTCACTGTTAATCCCTTCTGATGGTTGTAGGGGTGCTTAGGTTGTACAAGAAGATGCTACAGCTGTTGGACAGGGCTGTGGGCAGCACATTCTGTGCTGCCAGGATACAATCAGTGAAATATGTGCAAGAAATCACTTTAAAGACTGCCCACCACCCACTTCTTTTTAAGCATGTGGTTCTGCACATGAAATTGGGATATAAACAGGAAAAGCCTCCTCATTCTTCTTCTTATCTGAATAAGCAGTATAAAAGGAATTTCTCTGAATTATCTATGGTTAAGTGCCTTATTCCTAAATCATCTCTTGGGACTTGAGTTTAAAGAGTATAAAGTTAAAGTCATGCTTTTAACATCAGTTAAGGAGTATTTAAAAATCCCTTACCTTGCCTGTTCTTTATTCCCCAGCAGGTGTAAAACAGTGGAACAGACACATGTCTGCTTAGAAATATGTCAAGAATGGGTAAAGAGAACTCCTCAGAGTGTGTGGACAGACAATTTAAAGACTATAAAATTAATCTTTATTAAACATAACCTGCAGTGAACAGACACAGTGAACTAAAATAGAAACATAACAGGAGAAGCTATGAAGGAGAGGGCTATAAGAAAACAGCATGGAATTACACATTCACTGTAATTTGCAGAGTAGCAAGGAAGTTTAGTGTTAATACCAAATAAACCTGCAGACACAGATGTGCCCAGCAGTCAGAAATTCATATCTGTGCTATCTCAGCAGCTTCTCCAACAGTCAACATTGTTTCCTGCTCTTTCACTATTTTTTAAAAATATTCTTAAAGTATTACATATCAAAATAGTAATCTTCTCTAGAAGGTGTGTGGGACCATATGGTTTTAAAGTTAAAATGGTAGTTGAGATGTTGTTTCAATGCTATTTTTTTTTTGATTTGTAAAATGGCAAAAAATTCATTGTGTTGTATCCTGTGACATTATTAAACTTAAACATACTAATACTTCTGAGAAAAACTTTAAGAACAGCCTCCAGAATTTATTTATTTATTTGCCATGACTGATCATACAGTGTTATTCAGTTTAGGTTCATGACCTAGTAGCTGGTTGAAAATATCAGGGTAGTGCTTGTGAACTGGAATGGAGCTCATTTTTTACTATGCCTATCCTGTCCTTATGTTGTTTTCCTCAGGCTTTATCAAAATATTCATCATAGTGCTATTTTATATTAAAGCTTTAAACATGTAGCTATTTCCTGTAAGCAGGGGTAGGTAGGGAAATACAAAAGAACTTACCCGAACTTTTTATTTTAAAAAATTGAGTCTCTAAATTGAGATTACCTCCCAAATAATTTCTCTCTATGACATCTTGCAGTTTGTGCCAGTTAAATGATCTGTTATGAGTAAATTTGTCAAACCAGAGGTGTTAAAAAAAGCTCCTGATATCAAAAAACTGTAACCACACAGAGACTATCTTTCAGTTCTCTTATGAGACTGCTGTTTCATTGCTTCACTTAGAGGAAATGAAGGTCAGCTGATTTACCTCACAGGTTGGCCTGAGATGGAGCATGTTGCTCCCTGTCAGTGTGAGAAATGTTCTAGAAATGCATGGTTTGACTTGGGAAAAGGGCAGCAGTGAATAACCAGCTTGAGTGGTACTTGGCAAGAAGGTTGTGATGACAGTATATTTTTGAAGGCACCGTGAAACAAAGAAATGTTCCCAAAAAGGACATATGCACAACAAATTCCAGGGCAGAACAACAGCTGCAAAAATCTTTTCTGCCTTTGAACTCTGCTTTTAAACTGAGCTGCTTTGTTTCACAGTGCCTGCAAACAACTGAAGCATTTTCAATGTCAGTATTCATACCTGTTAGTAGAAAAGTTGCAGCTATTTGCAGCCATCTCGGGGTGTAGGTGGATCTGCATTTAACAGCACTTTTTAACCAGGGAGGAGAGCTATTTAAAGTTATTAGTTCAGATTTTACAAGTGTGATTTCTGCAGGCTGCACTGGCAGTGGGCAGCACTGCTGTGCAGGCAGAAGGGCTCCCCAGGGCTGGCTTGGTGCAGAAGGGTAGTGTGGAGGACACAAGGTTAGGGGTGCTGCTGTTAGG
Organism: Zonotrichia leucophrys gambelii; assembly: GCF_028769735.1. Classification (NCBI taxonomy): domain Eukaryota; kingdom Metazoa; phylum Chordata; class Aves; order Passeriformes; family Passerellidae; genus Zonotrichia; species Zonotrichia leucophrys. The sequence continues at coordinate 23,886,197 of NC_088176.1, forward strand.
TACACATCTGTCTGCACACATCTGTCACTGGGGTAACTGCAGGTATCTGTCTGCCGAGACTGCCGGTCTGGACCTGTTCCTGGATGTGCCCCCATGTGCCCTGGGGAGCAGAGAGAGGCCCTGCTTGGTGGGTGCTGCTGTCCTGCGGGCAGCCAGGCAGGAGCTCACGCTGCAGCTTCTGCTCAGGTGACTGCTGCGGGCCATGGCAGTCCCCAAGTGATCTCATAAAAGCTGGGTGGTCTGCCCCGGCTAACACAACCATAACTTGCAGATTTTTGCTTAGGATGTTGCTTTGGAAAACATTCTCGCTGTCTGTATTCACTGGAAGCTGTTTTGGGACTCTGTTCAAGCATACATTTAACACTGCATGTGGAGAGCTATGCTGAAAATGTAAGGCAGCACTGTTACAGCAAAGTCAGGTTTGTAAACTTGCAGAAGAAATTGCTTTCAACCACAACTTAGCAATAGTCTGCTGAAGTGTGTGGGGCCAGTTTAGGATTTTCATTTCCCTCTTTCAAGCAATTAATTCAGCTAAAAGTAGATTATACTACAAGAGAAAACACGTAATGCCTCTTCTGTTAACCAGCATTATGGATGAACAAAGAACAGAAGTGGAATTGCACATGAGGCTCCTGCTCAGCAGTGAATTTTTCAAACTACAGTTCAAAGCTTCTCCCTAGAAAAGCAGTGATCAAGATAGCCTGGATTTGATCCTGCAGTGCCTGTGTTGTGCACAATAACAGCTGTTCTGTCCTGGCAGGGGGAAGGGGACAGTGTGGGGCTTCCAACAGCTGGGAGCAGGTTGTTTTAGTATTTGCACTAGTAAATAGGAAGGACAAAAGGAAAAAGTTGAATCTTGCCAGTAAAAGGGCATATAAATAATGGAGAACTTTTTTTTTGTCGAAGAGATAGAGACTATTCACAAACCTGTTTGCTGCAATAAACAAATAAAAGCCTTAGAGCACTGAGTTTTGCACTAATTTGAATATGGCAATTCTCTTCAGACTATTCAGATAGAGACTAACAGCCCCACAAGCAAAGGATATTTTCATTCCCTTTAATGGACAGAGCCAAACAGCTCCTCAGACTGAAAACAAGGTAGAGTTTGCAGAACAAAGTAAGAACCCAAGGCATACTGATGTCCTGTGGTTGGCTTGACATTCCTGGACTAAAGTGTACTACCACAGAAAGATTTAGAGTAGGAGGAAAGGGCCTGTGACCATGCTGACCAGTGTGAAAATGAACTTCCCTTTGCAGCATCTGTACTGTCTGCATGTTTGCTTTCCCTAAGCCAAGTGCTCAGTCATGTAAACAGGTACTAGAAAACAAACAAGCCCAGGTGTTAGCTGAACCAGAGTTACCAGGTGGCACTGTCTAAACCTGGAGCCAAAATCCCAGTATGTTGTGGTACGTGACTACAGAAGCAGCAAACTGAATGCCATTTCCTCCCATATTACATAAAATGTGGTTTTGGTCCCTTCCTAATAGGAATTTCAGTGTGCAGCAGCGGATTTTGAAAGGGATACTCTGAAAACTTGTGTTGCAGAGCTGATGTCACAAAATAGACACCACACTTTTAGATGGTTGGAAATTTGGTGAGTTAAATGGAAGTAAAAAGTTTGTGTATTACATCTGAATGTGAATCAGCTTCTGAAATGCTGAGTAATGCTGAAGGCAGGTATGACTTTGGTGCCGTTTCCCCTCAGCAGAAATGGTGTGAGCAATACAATCAGTTCTTCTGGCCTTGTCTACATGCACATCCTTCTTGATGATCAGCAGCCTAAAGTCAGTTCTCCTTCTGAACCCAGGAGACTAAGTAAGATGAAATGACCATCATAGAGTCTGAATTCACTGGTAGTTAATTAACAGAATTCTCTATTTTCATGGCTTTTTATTTTCAGCTGCAACTTTCATGCTCTTCTGTATTATTTTCTTCTTTTCTTCTTTATTTCTTTTAGGATCAGTGTTAATGTTTAAAAACATCAACAGTGGAGGAAAAACAGGATGTGTAAAATCTCCTCCAAGTTATTCATCTCTGTAGAAAAGCAGTGCTCTGTCATCTACAAATGAAGCTTTCTTTCCAGTTACACCTCTCCCTCCTCAGCACTCTTCTCCACCCTGACTACTTGCTCTTTTTAGTCACATTATGATAAACAGACTCATCTCTGTGGAGCTCAGTGGTTAGTAATAACTCAGCTCCATGAGGCAGAAATATAACTTTATAGTCTGTGATCTGTCAGAAGTGTTGATATGTAGGATTGTACTGTAAGGAGTTGCAGGAAATGCGGCTTATGGACCTATTTATTAAAATCCATTGTAGAAACAGATGCACAAGCTGTAGCAATTATTGAAAAAAGTCACAGAAATCTGACTGTATACAACTTCCAAATTATTTTTAAACACAAAATTGCACTAGTAAACTGTTTTCAATTAATGATTTACCAGTTCAATTTAAAAATGAGCAGGAGATCACAACAGAGTAGAAACTGCAAGAGATGGAACAATATTGCAGGTTGGCTTGGGATTTTCTGTATTTCAAACCAAAAAAATAGCATAGATGATGTTTTTAGTTTTACTTCTAACAGCTTTCTGGGAACATGAAATTTGCCATTTTATCTCTTGTACAACATCAGAATTGCATTTGCTTTTCCACACTTGACTGGAAATAAAAATGCTCTTGACTGGTGGAAAAAGAGGTTCCTTTAAGTAGAGAGCAACCACAGACAAACATTAACTGATTTTAAACATGCTGCTTAATACATTGAAAGAGATCACAAGAGCTGAAGTGTTCTGCATGCTGTGCAGATTCAAAGCTGGCAATAAGATATGCATCCTTTAGATTCACAGAAAGATGGAAGAAAGTATCCCATAAAGTATGTTTTTCCACTATAATCAGCTTAAAGATCAAAGCACTTCATCTCTCTCCCTTTCCTTTAATGCAGGGGAAATCTTGTTCTAAACAGGACTTCTAGTTTTTAAATATATTGTAAACATATATATTGCAGTACATGTTTACTTGAACATAAGCTTAAAATGTGCACACAGTGTACTTGAGGCTTGTGGGAATCCTCAGTTTCTGTGTTGCCCTTGTTCCTAAATATAAAGGAAACTTTCCATTGAAAAGGTTTTTGCCCTGTGGTGACAAGTGCTCATCAAGTTCTTGGTGATACTAATAGGTGGGTACCCTCAGATAACATGGCCCAGTTCATGAAACAACTTGAAGATGAGGATTTTGTGGACCAGATCATCAGAGCTGTTTAGAATATCTCATGAACTTGGTACTGCTTGTTCTGTAGGATTACAGCATGTGATTCAGCCTGTACTTCTGTTCTGTGGAAAGCCACAGAACACAAGCTGACTCCTGAATTGCTGGAGATGCATGCTGCACTATACTTGAATGCCTTCAGCTTCCTAGGAGGTGCAGGCATCACAGTCAGGTACACAGGACTGCACTCCAGCAGTAAGGCAGCCTCAGCAAAGAAGGGATAACTGCAGCATTTCAGAGAGACAGAAAAATGTTCCTTGAGAATTGGGACGAGCTAGATTTGGGGAGTAATACCACAACAGCCACAAAAGAGTGATGAAATTTGATCAATCTTCACATGGCACTAGTCCTAAAACATTGCCAAAAGCTCTGTCCTCTGGCTGTCAGTGTCAGCTCTTGCTCACCTTCAAGCAGCTGGTTTTCATCCCTGAATTCAATTCACCCCACTGAGCACAGGCTCACTGCATAGGAGTGACAGAGTTAGAGGCAGTGGAAACCAGCTTGTGCTCTGTGTGTCACACATAGACATATAGCTGGCATTTAAATGCAGCTTTTCTACCTAGTAAGTGCAAACACACAAATTCTGTAAGAGACCAAAGGGAAACTGATTCTTATGGAATGTCACAGCACTGAGCTGGGAAAGGGGAACAAATATTGGAAGTGCTGTTCTTGTTGAAAAAGACTGAAACCATCCTAACACATCACTCTGGCTGTCTGGCACCTCTTCCCGGTGGAACAGCTCTATCTCATGGACAGCTATGTCAAATGCTAAAGAGGTGCAGGATGAAGAGAATGGATGTGTTGTTTCCTCATTACTGGAATGGGGTCATCCATCAGGGCCATTCTAGTGGTTTCATTTGTGTCCTGGCTTGCACCCAAGCTGTACTGGGACTCCTTCAGTTAGTTAAGGTAGGCTCCCTTAACTCTTGTATGACATAGATTGCTTGCTACAGGCAGAACCTTCCTTAAAGAACTGTATCTGTACTCCTGTGAATGAACTGTGTCTATGCTTCAGCCAGACAAGAAGCTGTCCAAGATGCTCACATAGGGAAGCAGTAAATTGATTTGAACTTTTGCCATACATTTAACCAACTCTTCCATAAATATTAAAAGATTAAGCATGGACTGTGCTCTTTAAGTTGCTACTGCATAGTCCTAACTTTCCTTTCCCCCTACCACTTCTGCCCTTCCAGTATCACATTAATCAATTCTGCAGACATCTGGGATCAAAAGGACTGGCGGAAAAGGGAAAAAAAAGTTTTCCTATTATTACTGCTGAACTAGAGGCTGGACCTGGGATTAAAAAAAAAAAAAAAATCACATATTAATACTACTGGCTACAAAATGGCTAAATTCTTAGATCCTGCAGCAGAAATTCCTTCAGCAAATCCATTTAAGGATTCATCTTCATCTCTTTTAAAAGAAATATAACTTGAAAGTGTACACAAAATATATATTGTACTTTATGGAGAGGAGGGGAACAAGATTCTACCAATTCCAGGCATACATCTTAGTTTTAGGCTCAGCAGCATATCTTTAACAAACTTGCAGGTAAGGTTTTAAAGCATTCTTTGCTTATTCAGCCTATCCAAACCATCTCCAAGTTTGTCTGTCTTTCAAGTTTAAAATTGTCAGCTTTCATGATTATTGTTGGTCTCTGCAGCTCACAGCAGATAGATGTATATTGGTATTAATTTTGTTTCTGTTAGTTGGGTTGTGTTTTGATGTGAGGCCATTAGAGTGAAAGTTTTTTATACATAAATCCAAAAAGGCTGGAAAAAAATTGTAAAGGAACTTCATTGCTTGCTCTAAATGGAAATAAATGACAGGGTCCAAAGTTTCTACAGATTTCTGTGACCTTAATGAAAATTAGGCAGTACAGTTCCACACAGCAACCTAGAAATGAGTGAGTAGAGCTCAGTGTATAAGCAGGATGTCAGGACTGACCAGTGAAGGGCTAGCAAAGCCCTCCTGTATCCAGAGGCAAGGCCAGCCTCACCAAGCAGCCTGTGCAGAAAGGCTGGACACAATCAGTGTGACAGCCCTGTCCCTCTGGGATGCAGACCTGCTGGAAATAGCTGCCACTGTGAGTCTGGTTACCCTGCACAGGGCTCCTGACTCCACTGGTGCCAACTCCCTGACCTTTACAACTAACACAGCTGCCTTTGCACAGCAGATAAGCAATCACCTGCTTGAGGTCAGAGGTGCTGAAGCTGAGTCCCAGAATGCAGGTAAAGCCACATCTCTGAGTGGGTTTCCAGCTGTGAGGATCCAAGTGCATGGCACATCCTTGTTTTTTCCTGTCTTTTAGGCATAGCACTGAACATGTACCTATCTTTCTCCCAGAAATCAAACTGTCAGTTTAGGAGCACAGTGTGATTGATTATTTATACGTGAAATAAAGCTGCTTTTCTTCAGTGTGTGCTAGGAATGTTCAGCAACCTTAAAGGTGAAGTCCTAAATCTCTTGCACAAGTCCATTGCATTCATTGAAGAAAGTTAATGAAAGTAAACCACACATATAAGTTGATGCACCTAAATACAGTATAGGAGTTTTGGCTTGTGTGTAGTCAGTAACACTGCACTGTTCCCCACAATTCAAAGATTGTATTTTGAAACAGAAGGCTGGGAAGAACAAGAACCCATCAGCCTCTGCTTTGTGACCACCAGCGTTAGTGCTGGAGCAAGTGTGGCTAATCCAGAGCAAAGTTTATTTCCCAGCACTAGAAGGGGGTGGCCCCCTCAACAGCCTTTGGCTTTGAGATGACTTTAGCTCTTTGCAATTGCCAATACAGCACCTGCACAAGGAACAAATTTTAAAAAGTAGGTCACAACTGCACATGCAATTACTGATTGCACAAAACAGGCAGGCTATAAAAGTGTCCTGGTGTATCTGCTTTAAGTCCTGGCATGCAATGTCAGGAAACCCAGAAAACACAGGACCACCTGTGGAGTCCTCACTGCGGTATGATCCTGTTAAGTTAATACTCTCGAGCCTCTCTGCTGACTAATACAGGCAAACATTAGAGCCAGCCAGGATTTTAATAAGCAGGACACTTCTACCTAGGGTACGTGCCAGCCCTAGGCTTGCTGCAGAAAGCAAGCACAAAAGTAAGCAAGAGGTTAAAAAAGAAAACGTCTGGCTTTTTCAACAGCTGGGTTCCATTGTGAAAGGGTCATGTGGTGCCAAGGAAAACAGAAAATAGGAAGGCACACAGATTTGTTAGTTTGAAGTAATTGACCACATGGTGTCCAATGGTTTGTGTTCTCATGTTCTCCAGAGCGAAGTCCCACGGGAGCTGAGGCAGGGGTTCCAGTTCCTAGCACTCTATTGTTTACCCTGATGGTTTCCAGATGCTGGAGACAAGGACAGTGAAATCTTTGGGATGCTGCCAAAGAATGAAAAAGACTAAAGAAAACACTGAGGGTATTTTTTCAAATTTTATTTTTAAAGAGACAGTACTTAGTGAAAAGACCACCTTCTTTTACAGTTCCTTGCTCCCTCAAATACACATGCCCACACTGCTTCTCTCTTTTTCTGCCCCTCTGCCCCTTCTCCTCGTCTTGTCTTTTCTTTTCTTTTTCTTTTCTTTTCTTTTTCTTTTTCTTTTTCTTTTTCTTTTTCTTTTTCTTTTTCTTTTTCTTTTTCTTTTTCTTTTTCTTTTTCTTTTTCTTTTTCTCTCTCTTTCTTTTTCTTTTTCTCTTTCTTTTTCTCTTTCTCTTTTTTCTTTTTCTTTTTCTTTTTCTTTTTCTTTTTCTTTTTCTTTTTCTTTTTCTTTTTTTTTAATTTTTTTGCATTTAACCAGCTCTGTGACTAACCAAGGGAAAGCAATGAAGGGTTTTGGTTGTTTTTTTTCCCTTGGCATCCATATCTCATTTAGCTGTTCCATGGTGGATGTGCAGAAATGGTCAGAAAACCCCAGCAAAAACTTCATAGCAGGCAGATCACCAAGCGAGTGTCAGCAATGATGGGAAAGCCTCAGAAGGCTGTGAGTTCAAGTTTGCTTTGGCATAGCTGGAAGGAGCTTGCAGAATTCTACAAAGTGTTTTCGAACATCTGAACCATGGAAATCAGAGAAGGGGAGCAAGACTGGGAGAGCAGTGCGCAATTTCACCAGAAAGCAGAGAAGAGCAAGAAAATGTAAAATAAGGGGAAAAAGTCCCAACCCCCTCCTAGAAATTAATTCTTCCAGAAGGATGAGGTCCAACAGCAGTGTTTGGAGGCCTGTATTTTAGTGGAGTTTGGCTGCCAGCACTCTGAGTTAGAGTGAGTTTCTACATTGCACCTACGTGTATGCATGTACTTGGTGTTAGGCAGAGACTGGGGGAATCTATAAAAGAGTAAAGAGTTCCTGTTGTTGCCATCAAAAGGTGGTATGGAGAAATCAAAAGGAGAAATGCCACGTTGTACCTTGCCTTTTCTTTTAGAGGAGTATCTGCTAAAGTAATTTCTTTGCTATAGTCTTCATGTCTCCTGAGAGGGGCGAGTGGGTGCTTTGCAGACAAAAATCCTTCTCTAAAGTAGTCTTGGTTGAGTTTAATCTGCTACAATAAAACTTTAGCAAAATCTGCTGTTCAAGAAAAAGCAAACAACAAGTTTGATTCTAGATTGACTACAAAGTGTAAAACCTACTCATATCATAGTTCAAAATTCATCTATACTCAGAACCTTAGGTAATCTGCTGACCAAATTTCATACCGTCTGATATGGCCTTCTTCTGCTTATTCATTGTCTTTGAAGGAGACTCTTACCAAACTCAGTGATGCTGAAACCTGGTGTTCTAAGGAATGATAAAAGGGCAGAAGTGCTTTGCTTTTTCTCCTTCCTGTCTCCTGGACAGGCTCAAAGAGCCCTCATGTCTCTTCCCTTTGTGATTTAGTAGTCTGTGTGTGTAGGACTGATAAAAATGCACCATTCAGAGAGGAGCATTGGTTTGTTTGTACTGTACATTTAACAGATTTTTAATGCTAAATTACTCCTATCTTTTTCTTACTGTATGTATTAACATTAACACAGAAGAGCTGAATTTAGACAGAACTGAAATTAAAAAGAGCTTAAGAATGGCTTATCAGATGCTGCAAACAGGACTTTCAGCATGAGCCTATACTTCAGAAAGTGGGTGCAGGGTGTATTTGTACATTGACCTGTACATGCCCAGACTTTCTGTGTTGGATGGTGCTGACACGCAGCTCGAAGCACATACCTGGTAAATCCAGTCAGAAACAAAATGAGGCACTTGATGTTTAAATTTATGTATCTGTTTGGTGACATGCTAAAGATGTTATTTTGACACAGAATGGTGCTTCTTTCCAACTCCAAAACCAGATCAGACTATGCTGAATGCTAAAACAATGCAACATTTTTATCACTCTTGAAGTGATGAAGCACAGACTCAACCTTATTTTTTTGCCTCTTTAAAAAAACCTATAAAATCTAATCTGTGTTTGAAAATAAGATTCCCTGTGATTTTTCTAATTCACCTTTTTCCTTGTTCCCAAAGAATATGTAATAAATGAGTTGCAATCCTGTTTCCCTCTCCACAAACTGAAAAGAATTCCTAAGGTTATTACTACCTGGTACTTGAATCACATCGTGAATGGTGCCTGACATCAGCAGTCAGGTGGTTCTATGTCAAGATTTGGTTTTACTGTATAGCATGCCTAATACTTTAATTTTTTGTAAATGAAGATCTAATAGTAGCTATAGTAACTGCATTGCTGTCTCTGAAGTTGGGCCTTTTTCATTTTTATCGTAACTAAAGGTTACAATAAAAGCTATTTCCTTCGCTGAGCACTATCATTTCATATAGGCACATGCATGCCAGAATGGCTGAACTGGGCCAGACAAAGTGCTAGCCCAGCCCTTGGTAGGTGCAGCCATGGATGTCAGAGAGACTACAAAACCAAGCTAAGTATAAAATAGTTTTACCCCAGTAAGCTCCTCCAGACCCCACCAATTTGCAACTGAGGGATGCCCTGAGCCAGTGATGGTATCTTTACCCAAACTCTGTTCTGATCTTGCTGCTCAGAAGTTGAATCCAGGAGTACTGTATCTGATAGAGCACAGCTGATTAAAGAATGAGTTAATAACCCTATCACAAATGTGCTAAGCAAGTGGCAGTTCTGGATCATAACTCACTTCCACTGAAGAAATCACAAGAGACTAAACGTTCCATATTCCTTTTTTGAGAGCAGATGATGAACAATGATAGTGTCAAATGCTCTATGTTCCTCACACTTTGCTTCTAAGTTGAAAGACACAGAATCAAAATTACTTACAGTCCGCATATGAAAGATATGTTTTCTTTCTGACTGGTACTTTTTGGAGGCTCAAATGGTATCAAGTAGATTAGCAAGAATGTTTTTATAAAAAGCTCTGTTTTCCCTGTTGAAGTGTCTTGGTTCAAACGTGGTGCTTGTTTTGGACTTACCAAGACATGTTTTTCAGTCTAGTTCTGAAAGACAAACTCCTGCAGACCAAAGCCATTACCCCACGCTCTTCCTGCGTGCTGATCTTGCAAGGGCAGAGAGAGGACTGCAGACAAGGCTGACAGTTTGCACTGTCTTCCCTGCACCTGCACTCAGCAGGGATTGCATGGTCTCTGCAGGCCAGCAGAAGAGCTTCCCCAGGGGCTGTCCAACGAAAATTTAAACCTCAACCAATTTCTGATCTTTGTACTATGATGGAAACAGATAAAATACGGGGGAAACACTTTGAGATGGAAAATATAACTATTATTGCACTACATTTGTTCATTGCAGTATTCTTAGTTTTCTTGCAAGACTTTGTTTACTGCAAAAGACACAGAGAGTCCTGTAGAGAGCCTGCATCAATCTCTGAGTATTCATTGCCTCCCTGATGTTTTCTGTCAGCAGGCTTGAAAAGAATAGGTGCAAAACTGAAATTAGTTCTTGCTATACATGGATAGAATAAAATGCATTGCATGAAAGAGGGTAAAATGGACAGAGCTTTAAAGAGCCCTTAATAGATGTTGATTTTTCCTTATTTCCATAACAATAGATGTGGTGGAGATGAGCAGGGACTGAACCTTAGCTAAACAGATACTAATATATGGATAAATGTGCTTGGTGGCTTTATAGTGGCTGTGAATCCAGCTCCTAGCAATTCCCTTCTAAAGTCTGTTAAAGAGATGAGCTGTATGAAGGATTTCTACTGCAATTCCCTAGATACAGGTCCTGCAATTTTGACTGGCTTTTAGGTACTCCCTGAGGGGTATGTTACCAATTTCCTTGTACTTTCTGCTTTTCCAGGCACCTGAATGAGAGTTTCAAAAGCTTTGTAGAAATTAGTACACTTGGAGCTGCAGGTCTGTGCCACAGCACTGTGAATATCCAACATGCTGTGTTAAAGCTTAGCAGTGAGATGGAAACCTTTCAATTCCATTGCACTTTCAACTGCTGCCAAGCTGGCACTCTAGTGTGCAAGTTTTGAATCAAGCCTGGTGTATTTTTTTTCCAGGCAGATTTTTTTCCTTACTGTAAACTGGCTGTTCTATTTCCGAGTAACACTTCATTTAGGGCAGAAAAGGTGGCTTGAAGGATCTCTAAGACAAGCCTTTGCTGACTTTGAAAGAAGAAATAATTCCTTACTAGCTACATTTTTCCTGTATGTATATTGTTGATATTGGAGAGATGAACACAAATCCTGGGTATTTATCTGCCTTTTTGTTACATCTGTTACTGAAATAATTGAAATGTTTTAAATAATGAATATAAGAAAAGGCACCAAGTGCTTCATAAGGAGAAAAGGCTTTAGAGGGTTTCTGGATTTGAATGCTGAGTTTCAGTCATCAGGAGGAATTTTGTTTTCACAAAGTATAGTTCATCAGTCTGTTTTTTAGATATCCAACACAGCAAATTAGGGGCTTTTTTTTGTATCTTCTGTGATTTTTCAGAAAGTTGGGAGTACCATACAGGGCAAACTCAATCCCTAGCACCAGAAGTGAAGAGAGTATTTTGTTTTGTAATTTTTTTCCTGTAATTATTCTAGCTGATTATTCAAACATTTAAGAGCTCAAACTCTTTATTTAATGCTCTGTATTGGCATTGGAGATAGATCTATGATCAAGACAAGAAAATTTAAATACAATATGTGGATATATGTGTTTGTTAGAGAGATGGAAAAAGAGAGAGAGACCCTCAGCTTTTGTCTGGGACTCAGTGTGCTAATAATGTGCTGGCTGCAAACAGCTGATTCTCTTCAAGTACGTCTGACCTAGCAGATGTCTTGAAGTTAGGGAGCTATGACCTCAAGCACTGGCTCATGGAGAGGTTGGCTCCCAAAGAGGAGCTCCCAACGAGGCAGTCAGAGAGAGAAAATAAGAAAAAAAAATATTTTATTTGTTGCATCCGGTTAACCGGTAACAAAACAAGCAGAAAAACATACACAATTATACCCTGAGTTTCAAGAGCTTCAGCTCCAAACTTTGTTTGACCTGGTTACTCTGGGCTGGCTTTAGAAAATGAAATGCTGTCTTTCCTCCTTAGACTTGAAGACTGTTTCCTGCCTGGGATTTATGGCTAGTGGTGGACCTCAGAGCACTGCATAATGTTCAGTATCAGAGGAAGTGAAGTAGATTTAGCTGTGAACACAAACTGAAAAGGGGATTATCAGCAGATTTCTGCAGCACTTGTGTGTATTACGTGTAGCAGGCGCCAAGGAGTTTTCTCCCTTCTTCTTCTGGCTTGTTTATACTCAGTAAATTGCATATCTGGAATTGTATGCTGTGGTCAAAATGCCATCAGTTAAAAGCTGAGCGGTTTTGAGCTGGTTATAGTGCTCTAAAATATTCCACATTGATACTATCTTGTTCCTCTACAAAATACAGACACTGGCTATTTCTGCTGCAACTGTTTAATATTTTGGGGGTTTTGCTGTTTTGGTTTGGTTTAGGTGTTTTTCTTAGCTTTGGGACCAAAGTAGTGCTTTCTGTTTTAGGCATTTTGAGTTTGCATTCTCTTGTCAGAGTGTGTGAACTGATTATGGTACAGGGCAAACCTACTGCTCATAATCCACAGGGAAATCCGATAACAGAGTACTGAAAGACCCATGGGGTCTTAAGTACTGAAAGACCCATGGTCTTAAGCCCATCAGGCTTAACCAATGGCAGCAGAAATTGTGCTGGAGAAGTCACTGGGAATAAGACTCTACCAGTGGGATTAATGTAAATAGAGGAGTGGTAACTTTTTATTTCTTGCAATTGGTGTCTGATTTGAGAATTGAATATAAAGTGCTAAAAGACTATGGGTTTTAAAATTTCTTTTAGTGAGAGCCTCAAAACTGATGCAGAATTTATGACAACCAGTAATATTTTGCATTTGTTGTTATTGTGCTTCCCTTGAAGTACTATATGGATATGACTTTGAATTCCCAATTCTCCTGTGCACCCTGCAATAAGCCTGCATGCCACTGCCTTCCCTCCCAGGCACCCTGTTCTCACCCCTCCAAAAAACCTGATTATTTTTTGAAAACCACTGAGCATCCTTCCCCAGGCCACCTTAAATCTGTATACAGCAGGTCATTTTGCAGTAATCACTGGGAAATGTTGGTACCTTTTACATTTTTAAGGTGCTGGCTGCTGCCAGGAGGGAGAATACACAACTGGTGCACTGCAGTTGCTTGGGCAGAACCCCACAGAGGAGTTCAAGCCTTTTAGACCCTCCAGAAAAATTATGCCTATGGTCTTGTTATATCTTGAGCATTTTGGTTGCCTCTTTCTTTCATTTGTTTTATATTCCATAGGAATAGGAAGCCACTATTCCTCAGGTTATGTCACAAAACCAAACTTCTAGTAAGAAAATATTTACACAAAATGCTGAGTAGGCATAATTTTCTGGCTCCCACAGTAATCCTCTGCCTACTGCGGATTTTGGATATAAAGCACAAAATATGGCTGAAGGGGAACCTGTGTTATGGGGAAAAAAACATTTACAGATCTAGAACAGGAGCTCAAGGGGAAGAAGGTTTACTTCCAAATGCCACCCAGGACATGTCATTGCCCTTCTTATTCCTCACACTTCCCCATGGATCACTGGATATTCTTGCCTTAGAAGGAACGTGACAAGGCACGTGACAAGACTCTTCTTATTATAGCAATGTGGATCAAACAGAATAAAAAGAGTGTAAGAAAAAAATTTATCAAGTTTTATTACTGATTATGAAAAGCTGTCTTTGAACTTTGCAGAATATGGTAAAATATTTGAGAATGTAAAGACTGTGTCTTTGGCACTTTTTCATACCTAAAGCTCTCAGCATGAGAACTGAGAACATAGAATCCCCAAATTTAGGTGTTTGCCTAAACCTTCTGTCACAAGCCCAATCACCTAAGCAAGCAAATTCTTAAATTTATATTTAACTTCAAAAGCACATGAAAACTATACTGAAATCAGGTACTTATTATTCCAAAAACAAACCTAATTTGGAGGCACCTGAACTTGGGTTTTTCCTTAGAGAAGAAAGAAAAAAAAAAAAAGTAGTCTTATCTCAACCCACTTTCATTCCTCTGTGTGAGTAATGTATGTGGGGAAAAGTTCAGTGCTTGTTACTCTTCCTAACACTCAGACTATTTTAGAGCAGACAAAAAAAGAAAAGAACCATTGCTGAATGAGACTCTGTGTCTGTTGCTTAGCATGGATCTCCTCTTGCTGTGGAAATACATGTGAAAGCAAAAGAGACATCTGCACCAAAGAGCCCAGTAACCCAGAAATTTCCTGTCCCATTCTTTCCTATGGAGAATGCAGGGATTTGGGAGCTCTCACAACAAACATGCATCTATATTCCCCTGTAAGACAACTGTACAGCTGGCAGGATTGCAAGGTGCCACAGAGTGCATTTTTTTTTTTTTTTTGTCAAACTATGCTAGGAATGGATAATCCTGTCTTTTATTTATACATTAAAAATATATTTGAAAAAAAACCCATTGGGATATCTATTAAAGTCAGATAGATGTAAACAAACATGTAGTAAACAAACATACAAATGGCTATTTCCTAGGCTTTATGATTGTTTCGTTGAAACAAAGAACTTGTGACAGTTTTTGCTGTAGTGCTTTATAATGCTTGCTCACATGCACCAGAAAGACTGAGGAAAGACTGACTGGTGAGGGTGGGGTGTTGTCTTTTTCTTCTGGTGATGATATAAGGTTACATAAAACTGCAAGAAAACAGTTGTCTTTCACTTGGGACAAGGATATTTTTCTGCTGAGTTAACTTCAGATGCAATTAAAACCAGAGCTGTGATACAGACTGGGATGAATGGTCGTAGGAGACCTATGGAATTACTGATGCAACACAGACTTTCCTGGCAGCTGTGGAAGTTAGGGACTGTATACCTATGGCTTTGCTCCCATTCCGTTTGAGAACTGGCAGACATCCCGTTTTTGTCCTGCACAGCACCCTGGTGCCAGCTGTGGGCTGTCCTCTAGTGCAGCCACTGCTTTGCCTTGGGAGCATTGCGCTCTGGAACTGCCTGTGCAAAAACTGACCAATTTACTTTGCCACTTGATCTTATTTCTTCAGCTGTGAAGAAGTAATAACAGCAAGTACAGAAAGGCTGTACCAAGTGACATTGACCCTTTACTGGGAGCACTGGGACATTGCTTTCTGGATCCCAGCTAGAGGTGGAACCTTATATGCAAGGTTTGCCAGAAGAACTCTTAGAATGCACTCCTTCTTTCTCTTTTCTTCCTTCCCCTGCATCTCTTTCATTTTATGGCAATGGTGAAAGAGAGGAAGGAAAGTAAAAGAGAGGAATAAAAATAAAAGATAAGGAAGTTGATATGATCAGACTAAGAAACTGATTATTCCCATTGTATTTAAAATCCATGCATTAAAAAAATGTTGAAAGTGTAGGCGTACAAACACTCTCTGTGACTGCATAGATGTGAACTGAGTTACTCTGCTGTGACCTGCTGCCAGTGTCTCCATGAGAATACTCCATCACTAGGACCAGATCAGTAATGAGTTCTGAGAAAACAGTGTTTTAAATAGCACCTTATTAATACCTTGTGCTTATCTTCATAGTTTGGTCTTTTCTTGGCAATAGAGCTGCACATATTTTTTGTTAAAGACTACTTAGATTCTATGATTCAACTGTACCCTCTTACAGAAGTTAATGTCAGTCAGCTAGAGATTTTGTGTGAAAAAATAATAATCTTAGGCTCCAGTCTTACAACTGGATTCATGCAGGATGGCCTGTGGCACAGTTGGAAATTCCCAAAAGTTTAAGGAAGATCTTTATGCAAGTAACTATCTGACTGAAAATTTCAGACCTCATATGTTTTGCCACTTACTCTAAGACCAGAGCTGTGCTCAAATGTCTTGCTATTTGAAAAGGAGTATATTAAAAATTCAGTCATTTATCCTTAATGGTATATCTATTTTTTTTTTACTTAGAATTAAGTATCAGCCTTTCCTCATGTAAATACTGAAGCAAACACATGTGTTCAAAAGGACAAAAATAAGATAAAGAAATTTGCTGTATACTGGCTTGGGATCATTTTTATCAGTTGAAGTACAAGTAAAAAGACTCAAGACTCCTTCCGCCATTTCTCCAAGAAGCAAGCATGAATCTGATAGAAACATCTGTGCCTGGAAAATGTGCTATGCTCTGGCCAAGCTGTCAGTGCAGAGTGAAATATGGGGTAAGTGAAAGTACTGCCCGGAAAAGCGAGTAGTAGTAAAGCCATACAGATGTGAGAGAGAGGCTTCTCTGCTGCTCAGTGATCCCTCCTGCCAGGGCAGGCCAGGGAAAGACAGCAAAGGACAATAAATGCTCAGGGCAGAAAGGAAAACAAGGAGGATAGACAAGGAAATCAAGTGGCAAGTGAGGGACTGCAAAAAACACTGGAAAAAAATTTGTTTTGTCAGCATTCAGGTTTTTTCTTACATTTCTCACAACACACTGCTAACTCACCCTGATATGTCAGCCAGCCAGCTGGCAGCCTGTCCTGCAGTATGCTAGCTGACAAAATGAGGAGAGCACTGCATTTTAGGAATGGCTGAACCAAGCATGGTGTCTGCATGCAAAACTGTAAGGTCACCTCCAAGAGCCCATTTAGTCTACAAGCTAAACAAATGTAACTGATGTTCCTTCAGATGTATGACTGTTGAAGTTGTCCAGCACAAATTTCCCTCTAATCTGACAATGTATTTCTGACCAGTTCATTGTGAGAGCTTTGGTTATTCTTGCTGCATTGGTTATTGCTTGTGTAGATAAGATCCTGCAAAGACTTTGCTACCTGTTTAGATTTGGGCTCTGAGAAGGTCAAAAGGGTGATCTGTGAAAATAAAGGCTGGTCAGCCTCTCTCAATAAAATTCCCCTGTTTTTACACAGTAAGTGAATGAGCACATGGTAGAAGTGCAGAGTGTGTAAACTGGAAGTTCTCCTGGCTCTCACACAGATTAAGATATGAAACTGAATTAGAAAATAACACATTGAAAAGATATGTATTATACAATGCATAATTCCAGTCTTTGGCACTCACTGAGACTGGGGACCAAACTGCATTCAAAACTAGAATCAAGGATTTATAAAAAGTGAGAACAATGAGTTAGGCATGGTAAAAACTCATCTGCAATTAATAAAAAACCAGTTTTCAGCAGGACATGTGGCAACTGCAACTCATAAAACAATGTGACAAAGATACTCTTCAAGATTTTACTTTTTAAAAAATTTCTTGAAGTATCTGTTTAGTCATTGTTCTTTACTGAGAGTGATCACTCTTTTGAGGCTGTTTCTGTGTAATAGTCTGAGAAAAGGTGCTGGGTGTCTCCAGACTTACACAGGCAGTGTTACTGTGATGTGGCAGATGATGACTCTATGGAGAGGGCTGGAAACATGAATCATGAGTGCAGGATTCCATGGGAGCATAGTAGCAGGCAAAGATGAGCCAGAGAAGGGCTTGATGAAAACCAAGATGCTCACAGGAAGAGGACACTGACAATTATGCTAGTGTTGGGGGAGAGACAGAAGATGGAACCAGAATAAGGGAGAGATCTGAACTTAAGTGGCATTGTGCTGCAGGCGTGCTGCTATTTTAGTCAATCTCCTGGAACTGCAGGGTTATTTACTGGAAATCTAGCCTGAAAATGCATTATTTGTGTAATGCTCTGAGTAGGAAGCCACCCCAAGGGATGTGAATTACCAAATACTGTGACATGATGGTGTAGAAGATAAACCCAAACAAACCATTACTCTCAAAGGCATATAGCTAAATATTTATTTCAGAGTCAATTGGGAAAAAAAAAAAAAAAGGATTTTCATCCAGCAAGGGTACACAGTATAACTGCAGGTCTAACTTGGTTTTGCTGTCTGCTCATGCTTTATTCCCAGACAGGACAGAATCAATCTTCATAGACTTGGGGTCTGCAGTGGGGTCAGTCCTGCCTGAGTCAGGTAACAGAAAGGGCACTTTCCACAGCACTAAACAGTGCAGCACCTATTCAACACACAGTATGATAATCATAACCTGAGTTTATTAAAAAATATGTGGAACAGACAGGATTTATAATTTGCACTAGATTTACACAGATTTAATAATTTAAATACCATTTAATTCTTCAACCAGTGTCAAATTAAGGTTCCCTGGAATTCATCCAGTAGTTATGTGGCAAACTTGCCTTTCATGAATTTGAGAGTTTCCACAAGTCAATCTGTTACTGACAAGCAAAATTTTGAACATTTGGATTTCTTCAGGGAAGTTTTGTGGACATTTATTCCTCTCACTGAATATTTTCATTCATGAATAACCACAAAGATGCAAATGCAGTTATTTTTTGAGCATGTGGTCCTCCTGAATGAATAAATGTCTCAGCATTTATCTTCATCTGTGAACACCGAGAAAACTGATCTCTCCATTTTATTTTTTTATATATCACAGAAGTTTTGTGTGTTAGATAACAGGCTATGATAGTCTAATAGATCAATTAAAATTCTTTGCTACCAAAGGAACAGTAATGTAAACTTCTATTTGTGTAACTTGCAATTTACACATGTAGAATTCTTGCTATAAAAGACTGATTTATTTTTTTTTCTTTTGGCATAGCAGTTCAAAGATGAGCAGATTTTATGAATTTAACCATGGAAGTCTGTTACCAATTTTTTACACAAAAATTAAAAGAGATACTAGGATCAGAGTCAGTTCCTCAACACTGTCTAGGAGTTTTTGGTCACAATCTTAATCTGTTTAACTGCCTGCCAAGGCAAGTCAGCTGTTAGTAGCAGTTACCAAGTTTCAGTAATTTTGATTCTGAAGAAAAGCTTTAGAATGGTATGGCTGAGAGGGGGGTGCATGGAAGAGGTTTTTCAATTGGTGTTATGAGTTTACAGAGACCCAGGCTTTAGTGGTGAGTGTCATGATCCCCACTTTACAGATGAGAAACAAGTTGCAGCTTTTGCCTATGTTGTCATTATTAACGCAACCCTGAGGCATGACAATTTAGTGCAAAAAGGGTGTTTCTCCAAGTGTCCTAGGTCTGGGGCCTGATTCATTTGCTGTGAAGCAATCACTTCTGTCTTCCTGTTAGGAATGCTGCCTTAGGGCCCCTGATGCTGCTGAATCATCCCCTCATGCTCATACACACTGGTAATATTTGTTAAATGAAACACTATGTCAACAATCATTGCTTGGGAGTGGAGAATGCGTGGCAGGAGATATCTTTAGTATCAAAAGAGTTGTTACCCAGCAGGATACATCGCTGCTTGAAAACAGAAGTTTATGGTTCTTGAGCTGGCTGTTTACTGATTGGCATCTAGAGAAAAAAATCTGATTACTGATAAGGGGCCAATTGGTGTGAAAACATCCCACTCTACCCTACTTCTTTAAAGTCCTGCAGTTTGTTGCAATACTATCTAGAACTACAAGGCTCTGATACAAAATCAGAAGCAATTGCAAAACTACATGTACTGTTTTGGTTACTAATAAGACTGGGACAGTACTGCAAAATTAAGAAGTGTTGGTGAACACAGAGGATAAGACACAGATGTGGTGTGCCTGTAAAGCAAAAGAACTGCAAGCTGAAAGCAAGACAGCTTTGTCAGAAACAGTGGGACTTGAGTGTCCAGTTTCCTAAGGCTCCTTTGAATTGTAGCAAAGAATGGAAAGTTTATTGCACTCACTCCTTCTGAGACCCAGCATCCCTTGGAGACTTGTGGGGAATAGGGAGTGCTCAGGTGCCTAAAAACCAAGAGCTATGAGATTTGGATCGGGATCTGGTTTTCAGTCTTGTCTACGGAAAAAGAAAGGGCCACAAACCACATCACTATCAACATTATAAATGGCTGTAGGTGAAGTTTCCTCTGGAAGCTCTGCCCTGTGCCATTAACCAACATGACTTCCTGCTCAAAATTCCTTCTTTTCAAGAAGCCAAGAAGCAGAGACTGACTGGAGAGAGTGAAAAGGCTATTTTAGCTACTTTGGGGCTTGGGTTTCCATGGGGAAATTGGACTTGACTAGAAAAGAAATGCTTTGTTTGAAAGGGGAAAAAAATCCCCACAACTCTCTAGGAATCTCATTCCTTGAACATGAAGCTTTTCTGTTCCTGTCATAATAAGCTTCAGTTTCTGTTTTGCAGTCCTTGAGTCACCAAGTGACCAGAGACCAAGCTCTTCCACACACACTCACACTCTTCTGCTCTGTTTGCCTCCCACTTTGCTCTGCTGGGATACAGAACTGCTATTTTGCTGGGAGGGAAGAATGTCATTGATTATGTGCAAGATGAATTCAGAACTTGCTTTACTGGAGGTGCATGCTTTAAATATAAGCATTCTATAATTATAAATCCCAGAACTGGTTTTGTTTTTTTTAGCCTGCACTTGGAATTTGTGGAGGGAATCTCTGGGTACTTTAATCCAGGCTCACTACTCAGAGCTTTGCTTAGTAAGCATTACAAATATTTAATAGCATCTTGGCATTATAAGTAAGTGCATGTGAGGAAAAAACCCAACCAAACTAACCAAAAGTTTCAGAGGTGTCTTGTATAAATAACTAGGAGAGAGTTCAGGATGGAAAAAAAAACCCACAAAAAATAACCCAGGAATACAGAATGTTCAGGAGCTTATGAGCATCCAGGTCCATGGTTTGGATTTGCCCCTTTCATAGCTGCAAATCCAATGCTGGGCTGGGCTCAGACACTGAACAGTTTGCTCAGGCAGGTTCAAAGATTCTCTGGTCTGGAGCTGGGATCCAAGTTACTTCCAAGAATAACTTACATTTACATTTTTTCCCCTTGTCCTCCAAGGCCCTAACTATTTTCCTCTTGGCTTATGAAATGTGAATGGACATCAAAGGGGATCTTCTATATTAAGACAATGTGTATCAGACCCTGCATAGAAACAGAGAAGAAAAAAGTGAAATGTTTGTATGTTTTACAATGATCTAAACTTTAGAGCAATTTCTCTGGATGTCACAGGCTGGTGCTGCTTACTGCTCCATGTAGCAATGAGAAATGAATGACTATGGTGTTATGTTTTCTCTGTCCTTATGTACCATAATTCATGGTTTCAAACACTATTTCCTGAGCTAGAAACCTAGCAGAATAGATGGGAAAAATTCCAGAAACAACATATCAGCCATTATGAGCCATAGCTTTCTCTCAACATACCAACATTTCTTTGGTCTTTCTTTTAATTTTTAGCTTAGGCAGGCTGAGGTGATAGTGGTGAAGTGTTGTGAGACCGCAGAATTATTTTTCTTAGCTGCTAAGATATGGTGGATATGTGTTAGGAGAACATATATTCTTCCAGGCTTGTCTCCAAGGGCCTGCTCACAGAAGTGTTTACGTGGAAACCACTACTCCCTGAGGAAAACAAAATAAGGGAGGAAAATTTCTGTCCACTTGCTAGAATTTACTATAACCTCTGGCACCAGCTTATGTTCCAGAGAGAGCTTGATTTTTATTTTTTTTAATGATATATTACACGCTACAGAAAGGTGTGCATTGAAAGTACATAATCCTGTGCTAACCAGGGTTTCAGATAGCCTGCAGAAGGAGTGTTCTTGTGTTGGAATATATCCAATAGATCTGTACTTCTTTGGAGTATAGCTAACTAAAAGAAGATACATAATGAAGGCAGCTAAAAAAATACTCCAGTGAAGATGCGTTTCAGCTGAAGTTGCCAGAATCCTGCTGATCTAAGTCAGAGTTACGCAGCTTCTCATAGGATGGTTGGGTTAGGTGACTTTGCACAAGGGAGGCCTCAAAACGTAGCCATCCCAGTTAGTATTTTCCATGCTGTGAAAAGAAAGGAAGAGAGAGGAAATCTCTTTCCTTCTCTCTCTGGATGATGTGTGTAGGATGAAACAATTCTCTGTGGAGCTGGTAGGAAAGCAGGCAGGAGCAGATGTTCCTGAGAAGGCCCTGGATTTTAGGGAAGAGAGTGGTGAAGTGTAGTTCAGGTACACCTAATGGCTCCCCATCCCAAGAGAAGAAGAAATAAAAAGATTAAGACAAGCTGTGTGCTGGTAAACAACAATGGCACAATGGCAGTGACAGCATTTCAAACAGTGAGCAGCACAGAGCTCAACTGCAGTTACAGGAGGGTGACACCTCAAATTTCACTCAGGCATTTTGGGTGTCCTGTACCCATGGCACATGGTTTGCTGTCTCCCATCTTCCTCTCTGCCACAAAAAGAGAGCCCAATTCAGTTTACCTTTGTAATAAATTTATGTACTTCCACATCCAAAGTGATGGGAAAAGGCTCAAAGCTACTACAAACAAAGGACTAAACTGAGATTCCTCTCCCAAGAGCCCAAGGACCATGCTGTGAACAGCACATCTCAGCCTGCTGATCTTCCAGGGCTCTGAAACCTGAGCCTGGGTGAGCTACAGTGAGATTTACAGCCTGAGTGCTGAACAAGGACCAGCTCTCCTGAAGCTCTCTCTCTCTCCTGGTTTTAATACATTTTCAGTTCTAGTTACAATTAGAGCCCTCTTTTTCTTCCTGTCATGTTCTCCACCTCAATACACACAGATTGGTTTTACTTCTTAATGCCTGGGAATGCAAAGGTATCTGTATTTTTGGATAGACAGGAAAGAAAACATCCAAAAAATAGAGTCTGGATTTTGGTTGAAAGCTCAATTTCAACCGAATTAGTGGTTTAGCCATTAATAATGAGATCCTTAAGTTAGAAAATTTACATCAAGGTGAGAGCCATTGTTCTTCTTTTATATGAAGTCATATGAATAATTTGAGTGGAGGTTCCATGCTTACAGAGAGTTTTAAAAAAATCAGGACAGTATATTTCCTCATGGCATGGTATAAAAGATAAGTTTTTCTAACTAAAATATCAACAGGAGAGAAATCTTTAGAGGGGAAGGTATAAACTTCATCTCAACATGCAGAGCTCTGGGTTCCAAGTCTTTATCTGAGTGCTATAATCATAATGATAAAATAAAACCCAGAAAGGCTTCATTATATGAAAGAAACATTGTAGAATGCTGTTTCCTGGAGCTGGCTTTAAACCAGAATCTCTTGTGTGGGTGAGACTTTAAGGATTCCTTTAAACATGACTTGGATTGCAAGGCATCTGCAGAGCATTACTGCTCAGATCCCTGGACCACCACTTCTGCATATGGATAGCTTCAATGCATCTATTGGCTTTTTGAGGGTTTTCTTTTCCACTCATTTAATATTGTACCATCTTCTCTTCACCAAGGGAGTGGTTTCCTCATTTGTGATGTGGTAGCTTTTGCTAGTTTTGGAATTCCATCTTGGAAAAAAAAAACACATCAGCATCTACAGCATGTTGTTATAATTATGTCTGAACCAAAAATCATTTGCATTATCTAGTCAGAGGGGAGTTACTACTCTGATCTGTCACTGAACTTCACATTTTAGTCTGTAAAGGGAGTTACTACTTTGATCTGTCACTGAACTTCACAACTTGACTGGCCTGCTTTTTTAAGGTGCTTTCTTATGCTAAGAGCTTCTAGGAGAGCTAAAAGTTACCTTACATGGGATAAATATTGATAGAGCTGACTGTATGTAAACAGGTATTAGCAATTTATTTAAGTGCACTTTTGGTCTTGACTCGGCCCCAGAAAAATGAGGCATTAAGCTGCCCACACCACGTTCAGCTGCACATTTGCAAGCAGGCTGCCTTTCCTAGGGTGTCTGTACAAGCTATGGAAAGAATTCCCTGGCTGGCAGCAGCAGAACACGGGCCAGAGGAGCTCTCAGCTGCACAGCCCAGGCAAGGGCTGGCTGCTCATCACAGAGTTAAAGTTCAGAGCCACGAGGTTTCGCAACTGGGTTCACAGTGGGGCCTGCTGCTGTTTACTTTAGGGGAAGATGGAGGCCTGCAGGGGAGGAGGGAGTCCCTCCCTCCCCCATGTGCTCCGAGTGCTGGGCACCCCGCTGCAGCCCGTTCCCAGTGATTTATGCAGCTGCTGCATGGGGTCTGGTTTCAGGGGATGTGAGCTGCAGCAGCAGGTGGGACTCCCCCACTCCAGACCCGGGACAAAACAGAAAGAAAAATCCGTCATCTTCCCAGGGTGGAGAGGGATCTGACAAGGAAGTACTTTGTGAACTTAACTTTCCCCTATGACAGCAGCCCCAAGGATCCCTGAAAAGCCACCTGCCACTTCCAAGGTAATAGGAGCCTCTGTAAAAATTCAGGACAACTAGTCCAAAGTATAAGAGCAAATGTTGCTGCACTGCTCAACATCAACAGCCACTAAGTGCAGTAATTTTTCTGTCTGTTAGAAGTTCTTTGTTTGGGTCTGTGTACTTGCACATCCTTCCAACTCATCAACTCTGACATGCAGCACTTGCCAAGCTAGGATTTTAAACTACCTCCCACATTAGCTGTGGCATAAAGAGGGACAGGATGCTCTTTATTTACTGCCATTTTGGGGATTCTTCTCCAGGGTTTGCTATGAATGTTTTTACAACTTAAAGTAATTTGTAATTTAAAGCCACAATACCCAGGCCAACGATAACAACAGTTTTTCTTTTGAGCTCTGTAGAAGTTCACATCCTCTGCTTTGTATTCCCCTTCTACCTTGCCTGCACTTGATGTGTTCTGCCAGTAGGCTGACATCAGATGTAATTTTCAAATAACAGAAACTTCTGAGATATTAATTTCAAATGCTGTTTTTCTACGCTGAAGTGTGTACACAGGGAGATCATTGTTGGGCAAAAAGCTGTGTGGTTGAGGACAGGCCTGGGAAGAGCTGCCTGGGACTGAATCTAGCTTTTCTCAGTTCATGCCTTACTGCTCTGTGTGCCATCAATAGTCTGTGGCAGGGATGATGCGCTGCCCACCTCAGGCAGGGGCTGTGATGAAGGTCAGCACAGATGGAAAGTCCTGTGCCTCAGCTTGGCTGGGGTTAGTGGGACCCTCACACATATTCCAGGCTTATAAAAAGATCTCTTGATATCAGTTTAACCTCTTTAGAAGAAATATGTCATTACTAATTTTTCAATTGGGTTATAACCTTTATGTATGATATATTCCTTTAAAGATGGAGGTTGTGACTGTTTCTCTTGGAAGAAGAAAGGTTATTGGAAGGAAGTCATGACTCAGAAGAGGAGAAAGGGGGAGGGGGAAAGGTTTCAGACCACATTTTCAAAGTGATCTCATTAGCCCTTCTAAGTGAGCAGCTCTCCAAGTCATGGCAGTGACAGACCATAAGACACTACTACACATCAGGCCTGCCTGGCCTCCTGCATGCTTGGATATGTTTTTCCCATGGCCTTCTTTGCACTCTTGCCAGGCCAAGATTTGTGTCTGTGAAAAGTTCTCGGGACAGTTGGAGTCTCCTCTGCTCTGTTTGTTTAGCTGATGCAGATGCTGGAGAAAAGCTGGTGTGAAATCACTGCATGAACCTTGTGAAAGGAGCAGGGGACACTGAGCAATCTTCACCTGTGCATGAACAGAAGGTGTAGCTCCTTTAGCTGCACTTTATACTGAGGACATACAGAAAGCTGCCAGTTTTATATATTTATTTCTTCAACTGTGTGCACAGGTACAGGTTGGTTTCTCGCTCTAAACCACTTCAAAGAACTGAAATTCTTTTTTTCTCATGGCTGATGCATACTTGGTAACTGGTCTCTATCAGTGTTTAAGAGCTGTAACAGAGCTTTGAAAACTCTGTTTTGAAAACCATGTGTACATGTTATTCTCTTTTGTCACTCCCTGCTGACATGCTGCTCTCTAGCACAAGGGATATGTTTGTAGCAGAGCCTGCAAAGCTGTGCTCAGCCCTGAGCTGTCTGCAGGAATCTATGTACCTCCATGCCCATATTTCTCTGTTCAAATGCAGAAAAAACTGGCACATAGAGGACACATCTCTGCCTCCAAAGAGCCCACATTCACATCACATCAGCTCTTGAAAAATAAAAGTCTACTCTGTTATTATCATATTATATAGCTATTCTCAACACTGCAACCTAAAGGATGGGATCTCCCCTTCCTTTTTTGTACAAGTGAACTAAACTCCTGTCTCTTCTTGACAATACCTCAAAGAACCTAGTGCCAAAGCAGACCTGAAGGGGATGTGTCTGGGCTTTGTTTTCCAATACAAGAAACACCTTCTAGAAACTTAACTGTGTGTTTGCATGCTGTCCACATCATGACTTGTTGCCCTTTGTCATCCTGCCAAAATAAGGCAATTCCACAAAAAATAGAAGTGCAGGCATCTCTGTGGGATAGGTGATTGGGTTTAAATAGTTCTTTGCATGCATCTGGACTTCCTAGAATGCTAATTTTTAGGTTGTGCATTTTGGGAAGGGAATATATAGCAACAGTCAATTAATAGTTATTCCAATGAACTAAGCACCTACCTTAAATTTTCAGTACTTAGTCACATCATGTGTAAGTAAACAGTTTTGAGATGATATTTCTAAACAGGCTGAGCAGTGTATGAGCCTGGTAACTGAAATTGTTCTTAGCTCAGTTCCATGACCCTCAACAGCAGTTTTTGTTATTCTGGTCTGTATGGTGATTATATTTTTCCTACTAAATTTGGAGTCCTTAGCAGTCTGTTTGAAGAGGATAGAAATGTCTGTTTAAAGGACAGTTTCATCAAAAACAGATGAAAGAAAATAGCAAAGAGTGGTGATTATCTAAAGATTTTACATACTTGAGCCTTTGTCATGCTATGTCTGATTGCCATTCCTGTATATACACTGGCAGAAACACCATTTGAAAATTTAAAAATCTTACTACATGGGAATTTAAGGATAATATCTTCATTGAGCACCCCAGAAAATCAGGGCTTGCTTTACAGCTTAATTCTGTTTTCATTTTCCTGGCAAGAAACACACAGATCTGTTTTGCCTGTTCGCCAGGAAGAAAAGTCTATCATCACCTTTATAGAAAATCCATTACTCCTCATCTCCTTCCATGGAACATAAGCCATTTGAACTCCTCTGATCAGTAATATAAAAATAGTGCTAGATTAATCTCCA
Organism: Zonotrichia leucophrys gambelii; assembly: GCF_028769735.1. Lineage (NCBI taxonomy): Eukaryota > Metazoa > Chordata > Aves > Passeriformes > Passerellidae > Zonotrichia > Zonotrichia leucophrys. Next base: position 23,912,897 of record NC_088176.1, read on the forward strand.
AAGCATCTTTCCCTGGATTAATTCTTACTTTTCCCTTAGTGCCCATCCACCTGCTGGCCAGAGCTGGTGCTCTGGTTGGTGTCAGCTTGGCATGGCACTGACCTGGGCAGGCAGGGAGGACACTATTGATGGAGGACAAAGCTATATGTCTTCTTATAAATTGCTTTTTATTACACTGAAAGCTAGGATTAATAATGGTTTAATTCTCCCCCTTTCTGTATTCTGCATATAGCCAGTGATCTTGTACCTTTCTGGCGAATTTTGCTATCTCTTGACATATATATGGTCTCTGCAGTCAATCATCTTCACATCTTCTCTTGAGGCCTCATTGTGCTAACTCTGTATTTCAGGATTTTCTTCAAGAAAAACACAAAAAGCAGGTCTGATCTCCTGCTACCTCCATGTATTTTAGTTCTGCCAATAAACTTGTTCTCACCATTACTTGCTTAGACCAAGATGAACAGCACCACCAATACTTTTTGCTGTAGCTGAAGCCAAAGTATAAACAGAATGAATATTTCCAAGGTTCCTAAGATTATAGGATAAACAATATGACCAATCAGGTCATTTCCAAATGAGCTATTTCCCATTTTTATCGCTTTTCAGAATTTTCCTTCCTTTACAACAGAAATCTTGCTCTTGTTACCTAGGCCAAGCTTCAAAAAAATGCAGAAGTACAGATTAATCTAAATGTTCTTAAACCAGCTCTTGTTAGTGTTAGCAGAGAGGTCCAGGCTTGATGAACAGCCTGTGCTCCAGTGCTAGCAGAGGAGCACAGCAGCAGTGTTTAAAGGCAGGTGCTCATCAGCTTTAGCTGGCAACCAGCACCAGAGTTCTACTTACAGTTTCCTTTGAAATTCAGAGATCAGGTGTGCTGAGACACAAACAGCACGAACATGAGTAATACTGATAGCAGTAAACACAGAGCATTTCAGTTGAGGACATGTGCCAAACACAGCCTCAGAAGCACAGCCCAGGGTAACAGTAATAATAGCTTAGCCTGTATATAACAGCTCTTCATTCAGATCCAATGCTGAATTGAAAGCATTTAGGTCTGATACGTATATATGAGCCATGCAGCTAACATAAGTCAAGAGAAAGAGCTGGTAAGGTTGCTCTTCAGTATGCTGCCAAAAGAGTATTTAATTGTGGATCACTGAGACTCACAGTCTTCCAGAAGTGGTTCTGGTTCTAGGAAATGTGGACTGTGGATCTTTCAGCTCACCAGAAATGCACAAGCAGTTTAGTGAGCAATTAGGGGGAGAAAAGGGAGTGAGGCATATCTGGAAAATCACTGTTACAAAGGCAGCTTCCACTTTATTGCAGCATTTTTGTTCTATGCTAATTGATTTTATTGGACTAAAATCTAATTCTAGACTCAGGGATGATATCACAATCATGCCATTCAAAGACAAAATACTTCCAACCCTCATCAAGCTCCTTAAGTTCTCTTGACAACAGCAGCACAACCTTATATTTATCTAGCATCATTCAGACAGTCTAGCTTTTAAATAATCTATAACTTAACATTAGGAGGTAAACTCTTTCTAAATTTTTGTGTTGAAGATGGTGCACTTTATTTATAGGAAGGTAATTTCTCACTTTTTTTTTTAGTGGCTTGTCTATGACACCTGATCTGAACCCTTGTAGCATCCAAGCCTTAAGAATTTTGATTGGTTTTGAATGTGGCTAAAACAATAGATTTGTGAGGACAAACATGATGAATAGAAGTGATTTATTTTATGTACTGAGCTTAGAGTATTTAAACATAGTATTTTACATCTTGCAACACTGTTCACTGAAGTATGACTGTATTATAACAAACACACATGCAAGAATTCTGTATGTCTGACTCAGGCTCATTTCAAAGCTTAGTGGAAGACAATGGAATTTCCATTGCCCTCAGTTAGACTTGGGCTTATTCATTACTGGAATTACTGCTCATTTGGTGGAGTATATGACTGTGTTTGTACACATGGTAAGAAGTGAACTCCATGGGTGCTGCTTTATAATGACAAACCAACACATTTCGGATAACAGGGATTTGGATTACATCCTTTCTGGTAAATCAACAATACTGATCCTGATTTATGTGTTCCCTTTGAGTGGGTCTTTGGCTAAAAACATGGTCTCAGTCCTTGTAGGTGGCACAAGCTAATTAAGTGCAATTTTCCTTTCTTACAAGAAAGCCTGATAGTTAACTCTTTCCTGTCTAATCTCAAATTGACTATTCTATTCCTGAGCTCCAAATGGGGCTGCTGCATAGCTGACAACCTGTGCAATGCTGTCAGGGTCAGCTGGGATGGTTTCTGCAGACATGGCCTCTAATAAACCCTGAGGGTCTGTCCTGTAGCAGTGTCCCCCCATATGTGCATCTCCTGATGGGCTCTTTACACACTGAGCCAGCAAAGCCTGCTAGCCAGCTAGACCTCTTCTGTTTGTAGCAAAAGAAAAAGGGGAAACCTCTACATGTGCTTTCCTGTTACCCTTTTATAACTTGCCAGCTGAATATTAGCAGCCGAAGAAATAGTGGTGAGATCCATGACCTGGGGAGGGATCTTGTACACTACTAAAACACACCTTGAAGCAGGATTACAGCTAAGGTGGAGATGGATGGAGATAAACATGCTCCAAAGTGCTGTGCCGTCTTGAAACTGCAGGTTTCTTACAGACTCTGGTTTTCACTTGTAGTTTGCTCTTTATCCAACTGAAAGAAGAAATATCTGTACACGATGCTGAGGCTTGCAGTGTCTGCATTCAGGATCCAAGGACTTGTTTGCCTGATCATCCCTAAGAGAAGAAGCTCTCTCACGCTCCCAGCTTTGATGTCACAAGTCACATCACTGATTTTAGAAGACAGTCTGTTGAGCTATATGCAGGAAAAGATTATGATATAAGAACACAAGTGGCTGCTTTGGGTTTCATGGTTTTGGGGACTCTGCAGTTTTGTGTGACAGTGCTAGGGAGCCCGTTCAGTTTGCTGACAGCAGTGCTCTCAGTAGAAGTAGCTGCTCCCCAGACCTCTGCAAATTGAAAGGCCAGACTTAGCCATGCTGTTTCTTAAAAGTGGCATAGCCACAGGAATGGATTTGTGACAAGATGGCAAAAGAACAAATCCCACCATAAAAGAACAACAATGAAAGGCCATAAGGGGGGAAAAAATTAATTCCAGAGTGGGCTGATGTGCTTACGCAAGACAATTTACACAATCACAGCATTGTACAAAGAAACAAAGATATGGCCTTGGGGAAGCCACTGCCATTTTGTAAGTAATAGTTAAAAAATGCTTGCACTGACTGTACCAAGAAATGCCTGTAGAGGCAGGGGCCCTAACAAGGAGCAGCAGGCAGCACCCCAGTGGGTAGACAAAAAGACATGGCTCCCTGAGCAAGAGACTGGCCCCTGGCAAACACAAAGGGCTTTATGCTGAGTTGCATGCACTGGCTGTACCTCTGAGCTGGGCAGCCTCACTCCCATCTTCATGGAAATTCTTCTGGGCTGGACATATTCTTAGAGATGCAGGAGAACAATTTCACAGCAAGAGCTTCCATCCTCACTTTACATTATTGTTTGTGTCTCCGGTGCATTGGGAACTCAGCGTGCTCAGCTGTGCTTTTAAAGCAAGTTCCTCCAGCATGGCTGCTTTGTTCCTCTTCTGGTCCAATCTGCTTGTATTTAGGCTTCCCAGGCAGGGTGGGAAAACTCCACAAGTGTCACTAAAAATTAGGTTTTGTTCTTGTCTTTGAGCTAAGAATCTAGCAAATGCTACAAAGTGCTTTGGCAATCAAGTGTTGAGAGAAAAAGGTGCTTGTGCAGCTAGAAATAGAAGTTATTGGTGACTGATTTAGAAATTTAGTAGCTGACATTTAAAAGAAGCAATACCTCCCTAAGGTCATCAAAGCACAGTGCCGAACTGGATGAGATGGTTTTAAAATTCTGACCAAGTTTCCAGAATGTTGGAGATGAGATTTTCAGATTGTGGGAATTCTAGTTTGCTGAGGTGACTTATGTTTGTGTAAGCATAGATTAAGGTGTAAGCAGCAAGTTATTTTTATAAAGTAACAAGTAAAACTTAGGAAAATAATCCATAAGGAAAAAACCAAATGTATCAGGTTTTCTAAAGGAGCCTTAATGTATGAAGTACTCAGCTTCATAAAACTGCAGTAAGAATTGGTGTCAAAATCCCAATCTAGATGATGTGTTGCTATTAAATAAGTAAGTGTCCTATAGATTTCAGAAGCAGACTGACACTTCTGTAGATACATCAATTCCAAGGGAGTAAAGAATTACTGTGAGCAGTTTTAAGTGAACATTGTCAGGCTGTTACAAAATAAGCGGTGGGAGGTGTTGCCACTCATCTTCTTCCTAGTATTAGATGTGAGACCTCAGTTTAAATGTCTAAGACAATTCCTAGCAGTAAGGTATAGAAAATTCCTAGCAGGTTAGGAAATTGCAGACATGCCACTCTTTCAGCTGTTTGAAATCCAACTGCAGAGAACACTTGAGAATATACAGACTGAAAGGCAGCACCAGGAGCTGAGGAAATGGCAAGGCTAACTCAACAGACTGTTCCATTTTGGGCAGTGATTGCTGCTTCCTCCAAGCTTCCAACACTATCCCCTTCCTCTCCATTCTGCTCAGATTTTCACTTGTAGCTAGAACTGTGTAAATATCTACTACAGTCAACTAGTGGGTCATTTTGTGTGTCTCTACCTTCTAATTTCTTCATTTTCTATCCAGAATAGACAAAGAATTGCCAAAGATGGCACAGCAATTCCTCTCATGTCCTAAGATGGACAGGCTGTACAGCTGTGCTTCAGTTTCCAAATCAGTAGGTTCAGCATCAGAGAGGAGCAAACCATGTTGGCCCAGATGTGCAGGTTAGGTGGGATTTAGGTCTGTGGCAATGTAAAAGGGACCATTAACACCACCTACAGCATTTCAGATAGGTATACTCACAGATTCTTAGGTCTCTATGCAGTTTTCCAACAGCTCTCAATTTAGCAAGTGTCTAAATTTAAGCCACCAGTTTGCCACAGTGGCATCTTCAGCACAGAATTTGCTGGCACAGTGCACTGCATGAGGAAGAGCACTATTCTCCTGGTGCTTTGATGTCACTATCTTTAGATTCTTCTGTACTAACAGGATAACAAACTCTTTCAAATAGATTTAGCCAAAACTTGGAAAGTTTCTTTCTCCTCCACTGTGTTCTTTTAAAAGAATGTGGTAGACAGATATTCCTGTATGTGTCTGTGAGGTTATGCCAATTTGTTATTAGCTTGCCTGATAAGATACTCCAAATTGTACCAGTGACCAGTGATTGCAAATGGTTGTTTTGTCTCAGTTTTTGTTTCAGTTGAATGTAAATCTTCTAGGATCAAAGGGCTCTGTAATCAGAAAGATGTTATGAAAGAAATGTTTCCATCTCCTCCTGCCACGTGCCTTAAGGCTACAAAAGCAGCTCTCTTTCAACCCTGAAAAGAAATAGCAATAAAAAAGCAAACCATCAATTAGAATGTGGAATTGTCTTCAGTGTGAAACTCCATTGCTGAGTCATGTAAAATGGGACAGCAGGAGTGGGAAAACACTGCTTTAGGGAAAGACTGTGCTAATCTGGATGACTGAGGTGTTCTCTGGCAGAATTTCTAGGGGTCTGCTGCACAGCAGACCAGCAGCAAATCCAAGAGGCTGTTGCAGCAGGTGAACCATGAAAATGTTGAAACAGATTGTCCTCTGAAATGAATGTTTTTGGGAGGGTTGCAGTTGTTTATAATTCTGTAATGAAAATTTCAGGTTTGTGAATAAACAGTGGGAAAAGTGAACTAAGCAATGTAAACCAGTATTTCACTTATTTTTGAGAATTCTTTTGTAAAACTTGATGTTTACACGACAGTTAGCACTGTCCTCCTGCCAGAAGATATTGAAAAGGGAGGAAATGAACTGTGCAGTCATTTACACCCCATGAAAAGACATTTGATAGCTTAGAAAGATTTCTTGGTTTCTGTAGTGACTTGTTTCTAATGTAAGCTTGCTGTCTTTATATTCTGCTCATGTACAGAATCAAGCAAAAGCAGCACTGGGGAAAAAATTGTAGGGCCAAATCCATTCTAATGTAGCTTCACCACAGTTGGTGGAGTTAAGCCAGGAGATAATTTGTCCCAAAGATTTTGGAGCAACAAAGTATTAAACCAAAGCTTAATAGAGCATTAAAGCTGACAGGAGTAGCAAGAATTTATTTGCAATTAATTTTACTCAGAGTCTGGTAAAATGGTAAAAGGAAAATTTTCCAAAGCTGTAATGAGTATGCACAACCTCTGTCTTTTCTGGAAAGGAAGCTGGCCTTTCCCATAGGTTTCCATAAACATATCTCCCTATAAATATACACTGTTATCTCCTGGTTTTGATCTGCTCACTTGTCCAGTTAGGTCCATGCAACTGCTAACTTTTAAAGCTTGCCAAAGCTGTCTGTGCTCTCAAAGTAAAACAAAACATTGCACATAGAAAGAAAAAAAAGCGTGTTGCTGATGAAGACAAGGGTAGGAATGACCTACTAGGACAGATGCACACCCCATCACATAATAAATACATTGTTACTGCATGTGGTATGACATCACAGATGTGCCTGGACACACTTGATGATTTAGCACCTTTTGCTGTGAGATAAAGCTGTGCCAGATTATGGCAGAAAACAATCCAGGCAGCTCAAGTATGAAATGCTTTCCCAAAGACCATAAGTAAATAATTTGATAAAGTGTTCAGCTCTTTTCAATATTGCATGTTTGGTTCTAAAGGACAACAGGTGTTCCATGATCAAAGATCTCCAATTACAAAGATGTGTAGGACAGAGAAAAAACACTCTGGGGTGGTGGGACTTGTGTGGTTTTTTCTTCTGATTTTCTTTTTTCTGTAGTACTCTATCAAGGGGCTCTGGGTATTTAGTATCTTTCCTTTCCACACAATCCAAGCCATTTTCTTTTCTAGAGTAAGGAAACAAGAAATCTTTGGTTAAGCCCATTCAAGGCCAGTAGTTAACTTGATATTCTTCACTTTGATCTGGGCTACATTATTTCTCTTTTCTAATCCTCGTTGATAAAGGCAGAATTCTTAAAGTTTCAGATCAACTTTCCCAGGTTTGGATTCCTATCAAAAATATTCTAGACCTGCTAAAGTGACTTGAATATATCTAGATTGAAGACCACTCCAATGCCCTCTAAAAGGAGTAACAACTGTACTAGCTAGAGATACTTGAGATCAAGTATAGTACTGCTAGTGGAACTAAAAGTCATCTGAAATCTTAATTTCAACATCTTCTTTTAAAGGTATTTATAATGCAAGATTTCTAAAACAGTATAAGAAGTTTTGTGAGGATACTTCTTGAGTAAAGAAAATTCATCAGTACTGAACTAAGAGGGCACTATGGAAGAGTATTTGTCTCTGCTCTGAGGGTAGATGATGCTATGTGCCCTTCAGGCTGGGTTCATCACCATCTGTCCAGACTTAACACTCTTGTTATAGTGCAGTACCAAACTATGGAATTCCTCTCCATCCTATCACTTTCCAGTTCTGTCTATTATGAACCTGGCTCTGAATGTGTGGAAGTTCTTTTGCTCTTGCTTGGTACAAAAATTTGAGACAAATACAGACTTTGAGAACACCACCATCAGTGAAAGGGATTGCTTTGGTGAGTCCACCTGAAGCCCAACCCAGTGATCACTTTTCTGGTAACTGCTGCCCAGACCTGATTCCAGTCCTCAATTCCTCCTTTGGCATGCTGACAGAGATAAGAACTATGCAGTATTATTTTGTGCTTGTCACAGGAACAAGCAAGGATCAACTGCTGGCTTCACCTGGGGTAATGGTTTAATCATGGCAAGTACCTTTATTCTACTAATATGTGTGCAACAAACTGCGGTGCTGAGAAAGCTGCAGTGTTGAGCTCTTACCAGTGCAATTTGCAAACTCTAGGAAAGGCTCTAAAAAGACCTAAATGGGAATTAATTGTCTGTTTCTTGCTTGTTCTCTTGCTTGTTCATTTTCCTCTCCCTTTACCCAAAACGTTGCTAGAAAGAAAACTTTGTTTCACCCTTCCCTTATTCTGGATCATATGGATCAGAACAGGATCTTGTTGCACATCTTGTTTTAATCAAAATAGGCAGCGATAGCACTAGCACAGGAGCCTATTTTTATCAACTGAGAAACAGCTGTAGATGAATCAAGAAATAAATTCCAGCCTACGTGAAATTTCAGTGGTCCAGAGTATGGTTATCACCTGTCCCCAGAACACATGCAATGGGTCCTAATACATGTCTGGGGGGAGATTGATTTGGTGAGGACAATGCTCTGAGCCACACTGAAGAAAGATGAAAGGCTCAGGTCATCCACCTCCTACTCCCTCCTATTCCCCACTCTAGAAAAAAACACAGGGAGTATTCCTACAAATCCCCCAAATTTCAGCTTTTGGTTTTGGCAGGTGGTTGCATTGAAAAAGTGTTTGCAGATAAAGAGGGTGCGAGAGAAAGCAGGCAGGCATGCAGGCACAGATGACCCGTGTTTATAGCAATGCTGCAAATGGCCATGAACAGGTTAGCTAAGAAGTTCATTGGAATAGTGCCATCTGAAAAATTGAGGGGAGGGGCAAGTGTGAGTTTAAGTTCTTTTCTGATTGCTATCCATAGTCAAAATCATCTCCTTTGTAAAAGAGAGGCTGCAGAGACCCTCTGTTCATTTGAGTAGAAGAAAAGCTTCCTAGCAAGAGGGCTAGAGAGATCCTTTCCTATTAACCCTTGTGTAGTCTGTGATTCACTACTTTACATGGAGGATAAATGCTCCACAGAAGGAAAGGCTGGTACCAATGGTATCATTTGCTATTTGTGGGAAGTTGTCTGCCACAACAGACCTGGTAGAAACTCATGGATAGGCTCAGTCTCTGCCCCAATGAGTTTGTTCTTTTGATGATGACATCAACTGACTGGAAAATGACAGAGGATTACTTTTAGGTTGAGGATAGGTGGAGTAAATTCTGTGAGCTTTTGTAGTCTTGTCAATGACTACAGTGAATACATCAAGTCTCCACTCAAGTGAGCCAAAATGTTCTGACATTAAGTGGGGAAGTTTGGGGTAAAGTAGACAATGGTGTTAAGGTAGTTTGGAGGCTGGCTTCAAGGACAGCACCTTCTTCTCCTTAATTCAAAGTCATCTCTTTTAAGAATGAGACTTCATTTTATGCTTTCAGTTTCTTCTGGTGATGAAGAATTAAGCTGTATGTGAGGCTGCAAGTTTACAGCAGCAAAAAAGGAGGTATGAGTTAAAAAACATTTAAACCTGAAAGTAACAGCTGGACATAGACGAAGTATGAGAACATGAATCTTTCAGGCTTTAGCTGAAGATCAAACACACTGAGAAAAGTTGTTTTTTCCCTCAGTATTTTCACATGGCTCTGCCTCCAGGCTTCAGGCGAGACCAGAAGAAAAAGTGCCAAAATATCATGAGAAAAGCTGCTCTTGCAAAATTTCTGGCCTGACCAGAAGTAGGAAAATCTCATGAAACACTGTTCTCATTTGCCTTCCAGCCCTGCTTGGCACGTCCAGGAGGCTAAACCAGGTTCCCCTTGGTTTTAAACCATATTTGAATTCTTCTTTGGTTTCTCATGTCTTTTGTAAATAGTACTCTGTAAACCTGTGGTATGTCAGCTGTGCTGACTTGACACATTGATCCCCAGACCAGTGCAGACCAGCAGTGATTGTTTTTCAACCTTGTCTAAAAATTATTTTTAATTTACTACTATGTGGAGATCCTGAGTCTATTGCAGTAGGAGCTAAACAAAATGACAGAAAAAATACTTTGGCCAAAACAGCTGACTCTAGTGGGTAAGATGGGATTTTGCACTGTTCCTTATCCATAAAACATGGACATATAGTATTGCTAATATCACTAATACAAGTGTATATAACTAGGCAGCATCAAACCTACATGTTTTTCAATCTTAGTCCACGTCTTAAACCACAAATCATTCTCTCACTTCCAAAGTAATGTGTTACACATTACAAGAAGTCTAAATGCAAACAAAAATATCTGAAAAGCATGTTGTGCAGGAAACTGGATTCAGTGAGTTCAGCCTGACTATAACCATGTAAACTTGTATGTTCTGTTGCTGTGCCTGTAGACAGTAAGCAGAACTGAATTTAAGGTCAATATGCACAGCATCTGTGCTTACTGAAAGAAAAAAAAAATCTAACTCCCACATTCTGAAACTAGTAAAACTAATGATGACCTACAGAAGAAAAAGATATATTTTTAAAATACATGATTTAGAGAATACATTACTGTAAAGTTGAATACTATAACCACCAAACAAAGGAAAGAAAGTTTGGAGAGCTTGCTGACTCAGCAAGCTTCTGTGGAATCAAGTCCTCTAGGAATTTTTCCATTAATTTAGTGTCAGCTGCTAAAAGCCATATACTTTTGCTCACTTTGGAGAATGCTGTTTTAGTTGCTACAATGTAATTGAAGTAAGAACATAGTTCCCATTAAACAATCCACTTCCCCCATGAAATAAGCAATATGGTTGATTTCAATGAACTACAGGCACACAGTCCAGTTTCTCTTTATATTAACAAAATGAGACAAAACTCCCATGCTGTTTTCAACCTATGTTTTACAGTTATGACATGTAGCCAACAGCAACATGCTGCACTGAACGTCCAGGGAGACACATTTACCAAAGAGGACCTGGCTAGGATTTCGAAAAGCATGAATTCCCTGGGCAGAATCTGTGGGGTACTGCAGTGCCTCAGGGCAAACTGGTACAGCCAAAGAATATATTTCTGACTGTGCTAGAAAGATGCCCCATGCAAAGTCCATTAGGCAGAACAAACACAGTTCTGTTTTCCATGATACCAATGGATTCTAAGGGCACATTACCGCCTTCTTGTAAAAAAGGATCTTCTTTGTGATTGAAATTCCTGAGCACAGTGCACACTGCAGCTAAACTGGGGAGGTCTGCACACAATCTCTCTGTTGTATTTCTGTCATGAGTATGTGGTACTGAGAAGACAATAACAGATGGGACAGTTCAGTCCTCACTGAACAATGCATGGGATTATATTTTGACTTATAATATTTTTATAATTTAGCAGAATTGAACTGTGTAGGATTTAATACATGAAGCAGTATCAAAGAGCAGCTTCTGGACCAAAGCTGTTTAGAAGTAGTCCATTATTTGGCCCAAAGATGCTGTGATGCAGAGCTTCACACTGACACAGTACAAAGACAAAGCATTACTAGTGGATGCTGTATGCAAGATGCTGTAAGAAAGACCACAGTCTGTTATAGAAAACCTGGTAAATTTTAGGAAGGTTTCTAACCTTTATTTTCTGTATTTATTTTGTATAAGTAGCTGTCTCTCCCATATTAATATTAGTTATTAAACAGTAGTTGAGAAAACTCACTTTCTAGCTTTCCCATCCCTGTGGGACCAGGCCCCTTTGTGGCTATGTAGAAGAACAATGCCTAGCAGAGTGAATCCAAGACAAGTGACCATACTATAAATGACTAATAGTATTGCTCCACTTGTAGAAAAAGAGGACAGTGGCTGCAACTTGTTAAAAAAAATTAGATTCTGTTAGCTGACCAATGCATTCCTCAGGGTACCACTATGTTTTTCATTTTATCTTGGGCCTGACAATTACAACTTTCTTCCAAAGTTTAAGATTTAAACTTTGATTGCAAAATAACAAACCATTGCCTCCCAGAATTTCTCTTCTCTGTTGGTTATCCATCCCCAAGTGCTTTAAGCACACATTCTCTGAACTAGCAGAGTTTTGATTGAGGAATATTTTCCATAGACCCATCATGGTTATCTGCCAGCTGTGCTGGTTTTCCTTCCAGAACTACACCATTAACTAAAACTACATGATCACTGCTGAAACAAATTATTGTTTGCTATATGTTTAATTTCTCTTTCTTAAGTAACCTTCTCCAGAGTGAAACAGTGTTAGTTAAAGGTGAGAAAATGATAAAGACATAAATACTCTCCTAAATGGTAGAAGGAATCACCACCATGATACAGCTCTCTCACTGAAATGATGAGCCAAAAGCATGGATATGTACAGTGTTCTTATTCTTTTCTAGTCCTCAGTTCCTATCTCGATTAGCTTAAGCCAGAGCTCTGAAAATACAAAGTTGAAAGGGAAATCAATGCTGGGTTGATTTAACAGTGAGACAGAAATTAGAACAGTGACAAGAACTTATGCTGGCATTTAGGAACTATTAGTTTGAGTGATGAAGTATATTTGTGCATGTAGAAGGTGCTCAGGATTGATTTGTAGGCCTTAAAAATTAGTCACTGGCCTTAGAGCAAGCCCATAAAGCATGATTAAAAGTGTAAGAAGCAAATGGGGAGGGTGAAAAAATATTTTAGAGAAGCTTCCATACCAGAATAGCAAAATGACTAGCATCAAAAATTCAAGCATCATTAGGCAATCATGAAAACCAGTTAGATAACTTTTCTCCAAAATTATATGAAAAAAAAAATTCAGAAAATAATATTTGAGTTTATTTCTAAGCTTTTATCAGTTTGATAAAACAGAAGCTAGGCTGTTTCTACTGGGTTTTTTTAATGTTTTGTGATTTTCATCAGTGCACAAAATATTTGTAATTTTTCATGAAATATAAATTTAAAGTGCTGTTGTTCTAAAACCTTTTTTGCAGAGGTTTTCTAGGATTTTTATCTATTACTTTTTATAGGTAAACATTTAAGATGTGATATTACCTGCTTGTAATGATGCAATATTCCTATAGGGCAAGGGACCATAAGTAGAATTATAATTACACCAATACAAACAATTATATGGATAAGGTCAAAGCCAAACATTCAAAATTAGAATTGCTTTTATATTTTGGAAAAATATTAGAACAGCATTGACTCTTACTCATAGTGATGACTTAGGAATTCAGTGTCACAAATTTACCATTCCCTGAACCAGCCCCATAGTTGAATTGGTTGTAATGAGTGTTTTTCAGTATCAAAAGCAGTTTAGGAGTGAGTTGAATCTGAAAATAAAAATTCATTATTCTTAATATGTGGATGCTGAAGCAAACCTGTCTTTTGTTTCACTTTGATATTAGATGAAGATGTAGCCAGAAAGAGGAACATAGGTAGTAAGGAACAATAAAGTCTGTAGAGTGCCTGGGATGTGGTAAAAAATGAAGAGATGAGCTAACTAATGCAGTGATCTCAATCAGTGCACAAGTGGCACAGCACCATGTTTTGCCATAGGCAAATGTAAAACTGAAGGGCTACAACTTGTAGAAGTTTTTTCTCAGGAGAATGATTCAGAATCAGCAAAATTTGAGTTTCCAGTATGACACTATGAAAAAAGTAACCTTTTTCTTCATCACAGATGATCTTGTGCACTGCAGCACTGTGAATTTTTTTGTGGTTTTTTGTGGGTTTTTTTTGTTTTGTTTTGGTTTGGATTTTGGTTTTTTGTAGGTTTTTTTTCATTGTTTCTAATCAAAGCTAGTCATTAAAAAGAAAAAGCAAAGCCTACTCTAATTTAGTTCTCTGAGCAATTAGGTCAGCTGTGCAAAAACAAGCAGAAAGTTTACTACTTGCAAGGATCTGAGTGGGTAGTAAAATGCTGGGAACAGAGTATGGATATGCCACAGGCAGCTCTGCAGCACTGCCCCACGTCTGAGCCAAGGGTCTTGAAGCCAGCTGAGATGCAAGTATTCAAAACTTGTATCACCAGCCTTGGATGAGAAAGAAGCAGACAGGTTTCTAGGGAGTGCCATTGGACAAAAGGAGAAATGTCAGGTTTATAAGGAAATGCATGGAAAAATAAAAGGTCTAGTAATTGTTCAAGGAAGTTGCCTTGCCCCTCCTGATAAGATTGGCATACTGATTGTGATTTTCAGTTCTTTCCATCACATGAATATGCCAGCTATATTAAGTCAGAGTGCCATGCCAGCTGAAACTCTCAGCTAACAGCATCTCTGGCTTTTCCTGTTTGGTACTGTGGACCAGACAATCCAATATTACAAACAGATTCATCCTAGCAGACTTGAACAGAATCATGCTCATTTCTCTTTGAGGGCTTGCCTGCCTTGACCTTTAAGGCCTAACACACAAAGCACTGATGCAAGTTCAGGAGAGGTGGTGAGGTAAAACCCAGCAAAGATGGAAAAGAAAGAGTAAAGGTCTTGAAAATCCTGGTCCTGTAGTTATGTTTAAAACAGAGAACTAATAGCAAACTATCTCAATGCAACACAAAATCTTCAGTGCACAGAATATTCTCTGTCAAAAAGTTGATGAAAATACTAAAGCTAATGCAGATATTCTGATTTAAAATGAAGTTCTGCTTTTATTTCTCTTTCTTTCCATTCTCTCTCATTAAATTGGAACAGAAAATATGGTATTTGAGGCAGTCAAAATGTGTACTCTATATAATTGATTCTGTATGTGTTAATCCAATGCATTGAGAGATTCATTGCCCCCAGCATCTGAAATGCACTGCCTGCCTCAAGAGAAGTTTCCATGTCACTACTCAGATGGGCAAAAGTCTCTCAATTCATAGACTTGACTGTTTTTTTTCCCCAGAGTGTATCTGAAGGACAAAAAGCTGCTTTTCATAGACATGATTATCTGTCATGATTATACCTCTTAGTTGCTATTTTATGGGACTGGCAGGATGGTAGTTCTGCAGAAGCTACCTCCAGAAGTGGAAATTGCATGTTGCAATGCATGCAACCCTAATTCTCTCCATGACAGTGCACTGTGGCAAGGAAAGTGCAACTGTTTTAAGCACAGCCAGAGTTTAGGTCCAAGTCACTTCTAACATCCTATGAATCACATATTTTAGCATCCACCTTGTTAGACTTTGCATCTCAGATGGCAAAAGGTGGCCACAGCATCTTCCCTCACGGTGAAAACCTGTTCAGTGTGACTAATATTTAATTCAAAAGGCTCCTCAGATTTTGTGTTGTGTAGCTGATATGTAGCACAGAGGAGATTAAAGAAGACAGAATTAGACACTTTTCACTGGTATCCAGTAGTAGAGGAGATCTGATCCAAAAGGCAATGGGCACAAAGTGAAATACCAGAAATTCCTTTTAAATATAAGAAGAGCTGCTTTAGGGTGAGGGGGACTGAGCACTGACACGGGATGTCCAAGGGGATTGTGGTGCCTTTATCCTTGGAGAGACTGAACACCTGAGTGTTGGGCAGGGGGTTGGATTAGCTGATCTCTCCAGATCTCTGCCAGCCTCAGCAGGTTTGTTGTTTTTGTGATTTAATATTCTGCAGTCATGTGGAACGTCTCCTGCAAAGCACCTGTGTTTTGAAGAGTAACAGGGAGAATAAAAGTGGTATTTAGTATGAAAAGTGTGGGGAGGCTTGCAAACACCAGGGGGTTTTCAGCTTTAGAAGTTTATTACGGATGTGCTGAGCACCTCATTTCTTGATTTATATATGAACGCAAAAGTACATTAGACTAGATTTTGAAGGGGACTGAGTGTATGACAATTCTTCTTTAAACATCTATGGATATTAGTGGACATTTAGTGGATTGTTTTCAGCTGTCTTCCCTTTTTACAAAAATTTTAGCAAACATACTTCCTGGTCCCATGCTTCTGGAAAACAAAAAATGCTGGTTTTGTTGTAAAGACCAGTATTATAGGAATTTAGTAACCAGCCATAATTAAGCAAAAAAACCGGAATATCAGAATACTGGTAACCCAACTGCAGGTTAAAACTGTACCAGACTGCTCAGATCCAACTAAAACCGGACTCCTTTCCCACAAATTGATCATAAATGAAATGGAAATAGAGTATTTTGTTCTATAGGCTAGATGTTTAGTTCTACCTGGATGAAGTGACACTACATGAGCAGAAAAGGCTCAGCTTATATGTGGTGGAACACCAGTTCTTCCAGTTCTGTATTCTGTTGGATGTTTATCTGATCAGTCCACATAATTTTCTCCAGCAGTAAATCAAGGAGCCAGGGAGGGCTTAAAAGAAAAATCAGCTGACAGATGATCTGTCTTATGGACATGTACAGTATGGTACTTTCTACTGTGTCCAAATACAGTTATTTATCTCTACCTTAAGTAAGCAGGAATCAGGATTTTTTTTTTAAGAATCAGTATGGAATAAATCAACTTCACCAAGAGGGAACAAATATTTACTGCTGGTTATTCAAGTGCTAGCTAAGTCTGACATGGAGTCCTACTAAAATGTAATCTGGCCTTTTTCAAGAACTTTAAGTTGCTTTTTCACAGATCTGAATCTATACATTTAACTAGTTATGCTCACTGCACTTTGGCTGTGTTCCTTGCTGTAACACAACCACCCAAACTATGTGAAAATATCCAGAGAAGAAACCACTGTATCTTAACTTGCAAGATGTGCTAAGCAGATAAACAACATCTTTTCTAGAGTGATTAATAAAATGGCAGATATGAATGACATGAGAGACACTGGAGATTAAAAGAGAAAATTATGGAAAAAGGTTGAATTTGGAAAAGCTAGATAAGGCTTGTGTTTCTGGGAACTGTATACAAGGAATATGAGAGCTGTGCTTTCCATTCCCCATCTGTTTTGGTGTGCTAAACATTCTTCAGCCTTAATTCTCTCACACCCATGGAAGGCACCTTGGAAAGAAGTCTGAATGGGTCAAAATATTGATCTTAGATACTCTGGAAAATAAATGAGGGATTTACCTTTAGCAGTTGGATAAGGAGACTAATTGATTGGGAAAGAATGTCAAGAATGGAGGTGAGATAAAGAGAAGGTATGACATGATGCAGAACGTGGGGTCAGCAGGGTCAGACCCTCTGAATGTGCTCCAGTAATTCTGCTGGAGTGAGACAACAGCCTATTTCTGAAGGCTGACCATCCAAAGTTGCTTCTGTCTATCTTCAGTTCCTACTGAAACAAGAAGGTTTTTTGCACAAACAGAGATCAGAGCTCAAGTCTTTATTTAATTTACCTTAGGGTGATGCTCTATAGTGCCCCCTGATTGTTTTTCAACAGCTGGTAGTCTTCTAGGCAACAGCTGTCTTCTCACTTCTCTCACTTCCCTGGCTCTTATCTCTATAGCTTCTGCTTTTGGCCCTTATCAGACATCACATGTATCAGGGGCTTGTAAGAGAGATGACTATGAGGCAGAAAGAAAAGATGTGATAAGAAATGTTCATGAAGAGTGATGCTTTCATAAGATACTGCTCTTCCTCATGTAAAAGAATGGCAAGTCCAAGGGGTTGCACTGAGGTGGTTTGTATCCCTCATGAAAGGATCATCTGGGCTGCCCCCCTCAGGAGCAGAGACTCTGCCACTGGTCCCCACTGTGGTTTCTGTGCACAGTCAGCCTGTTGAATCCCTGTGTACAACTACCAGAGGAACTGGTTAAAACAACACAGGCTGTAATGCAAAGTCTGCACACTGGACCCAGCTCTTAACCATCCATCATCACAAGTTATGACCACTGTGACCACAGTTCAGATAAGAGCAGCTCATGAATAATGAACAGCTTGATAACCTGGGCCAAAATCCATAGTACTGGATGTGTGCTTTGAAGGGCCTGTAGCTACAGAGCAGCTCCCTTTGTAGGAGGCACAAATTTCAACAGCTCTGCTCAGTCTGACAGCAGAGAGCTCTGGAGCTTGTGCAGATACTGAACTACAACTGAGCAGCATCCATGAGTAACTGCAAGATTTGCCTCTATCATTACAGGTTTAATCACAGTGTTCCAAGGAAAAGAGTGCAATACTGAAAGAAGTAAAGCTGTGGCATTTAGAAATCCTAAATCTACAGATTTACATCCCAACAAGTAGGGTTTCAGGACTTTTGCATCACAAGTAGCCTGGCCAGTGGCCTGCAGCAGAGGCAGAACGTGCCCAGGTCTGCAAGCTCCATGGTCAGAGAGATCTGAGAGAGGTGAGGCCACTGAGAGGAGGCCACTGCTGTCAACCACCCTGCTTTCAGTCACAGAAGAAACTTCCTGCAGCAAAGCAGCACTTTGTGACTTGGCTTAAGTCAAATGTAGTTGAAATGAGCAAAGCTTGCAGTGCCTCACATGTGCCTAGGGTTAGATGCCTCTGAGAGTCAAAACGAACCTTGATGCATCCTACTGTTATTGGAAGTACAGAAGACAACACTTTTAATTATTTGGTATTAATGAATTATTTCATTATTCAGTAGTTCTTCAGTAGTAGCACTGACTTTGGGATATACTAGATGTTTAGGGCTCAGACTAACTGATAACATAATCACTCAATTTCTTCTCACGTTTGCACCAAGAATCTTGACTTGCTATCAATTTTACCTTCAAACCATCCCCCTGCTGCCCTCTGCTCTCTGAACACACACTGAAATCTAAAGTTTCAGACATTCTAGGAATCTTTCCTGATTCTTTTTTTTTCCATTCTCTGAGAAACCTGATCCACCAGAAGGGTGGGAGAGCTTATTGTTTTTTCGTCTGACATCTGGATTTCATTAGCAGACTCATGCGTGCTGAATCAGGAATGGGAGCTCAGAAGAAAGCAGATGAGAGTTAAAATTACGTTAATGTTGAAAAAAAAAGTCCCTTCTTTTCTCCAGCTTTGCAAACAAACACAACATGTGAGTCACATTGTGAGCTCAGCATAAGCACCACAGCCACATTAGCTGCACCCACTAATATTGGGTCTATTCTACCTCAAGCACCTACAGAGGAGAACATTGTGTTATTTACTTCTATATATCAGTATGTAACAAGACCTCAACCAAACCTTTCCAGTAATTTCACGTTAATACCACTACTTTGTAGTTTTGTAGTGTCTCCGATCTTCTATTTTAAGGAATTCAATAGAGTATGAAAGGAAATAATTTATCACAAACCAACCATAAAATTACAGTTAAGACTTGCTGTTTAGGAGACTTCTGCAAACAACAGCAGCAAGAGAGACCACTATTTTTTAAGTTTAACAGGAGTGTTAGCAGTGGCTGAAAAGTCAGACTGTTATTAATAAGCATAGCTTTCACTGCAGAACAGCAGAAATAGCAATAGAAGCAGTAACTCTGTCAGTGCTGCGCACAGTGCTATGCCAACAGCTTCTGGATGAAAGAGCTCATCATATTTGCTAAGGCTGATAGTTGCTGGCATAAAATATCCACCTTTACAACCTGCTTTATCTTTCTTCTCCCTCCCAGTGCAGGACATCTGGCACCCAGACCTCGAGTGCCACACTATCTAGTCAGACAGCCCTGTCTTCCATGGGCTCTAAGAAAATGAGCAGAGTCTAAGTATCATTTGTGTCTGGGTCACACAGAGAAAGGGGGATTGACAACAAGCTTTTGGTCATGTTTCAGAAGGTCAGATGTGTCTAGGATAAGGAATCTAGCAAAATTACAAAATGGTAAAATGCTGAGAGGGCAGTGTGATTGTAGATACTGGAGAGAAGCTGAAAGAAAAAAACTGCAGAAAAACATGGAAGTCAGGCTCTGGCACTCCCCTGTAAGTCACCTCAAGAAAGCTTCATATGGCATTGAGACAGATCTCCATCCCCTCTTGAGGGCTTCATCTACACATTTGAGGACTATGTGACATCACACAGGATTCAACAGTGTACTTAAATGAGCTAAAATTGATAGAAATTTTGAGTCACTAGTGCAGAAATGACTAGCATGCTGTAAAACCGCAGTATGGTTAGTTTCATATGTGAAACAGCACTCTGTGCTGCCTCAGGAGATATGGATACCAACTTTCCTGAGAAATATACATGCCTGTGGCAGGAGATACGCTGGTAAATATCCACTTCCCATCACACACCTCAGGATAGGGATGAGGCCTTTATTTATACAAGAAATTCTTTTCAAGGAGACTGGACAATTCATGGACTTGATTTGATTTTCTTCCTCCTCATGTTTTGTGCAAACACTTTGACCAGTGGCAAGTGCAGCACAAAAGCCACTGCAACCATTTTGGTGCTGGTTTGTCCTCATACAAAGTGTACAGATAATCTGGCCTTGAGACAGCTGACATAACAGGAGGATTATTTTCATGAATTTTGAGAAAACTCATGAAGACAGCAGTGAGGTTTGTCTTTATATTCTAACCTATTGACTCTCCTTAGCTAGAGTTTACAGAAGTCTGTTTTAAGTAGCAGAGCTCCAACTTGCAATAGAAGAAACAGAAAAAAAGAGGAAATACAAAATGCAGGTCTGGAATGACTAGTATTACATTTTGTTTTTTTAAAACTATTTAAATCAAAGCCAATTTCTACTTAAATGATTACTCCTCTTTGACCTTCTAGGAAAGCCTTCTTGTTTGCCATTTGTTTGGAAGAAGCCTTTCTCTTCCCCACTTTTTGCTCTTCTAATTTTTTCAACTGTGCAATCAGGAATAAGAGAAATATGACTTCTATATAAAATCCTCTCCGAAGCTGTCTCTGCTCTCATGAAGCCCTCTGAGGGTCTCCTTTGCTCACACTGTGAGACTGCCAGGGCAGTGTTTGTGGGGCTGGGTGTTCCTGGCTGCAGGTGCTGTGGGCAGCCTGCCTCAGTGCAAGTGTTCATTTGCCTGGGCTGTTGCAGTTTTAACTGTAGTTGCACACCTGCAATGTGGTTTAGAATTAGAAATTGACTTGAAACCAGTATTTTGTATGTGAAACCTTTGAGCCTGGGAAATGTTCAGGGTTACTCTGAACTCATTTCCAAGATTATAGCTTGAGACTGTGTTGAAAACTAGTTGAAATGTGTTATTTCTCTCCAGAATGAAAAGAAAAATTATTTACAAGGTTCAATAATTTCAATAATAGAGAAGATCTCAGAAGGTGCTGCTGTACTCCTATGCACATTTCTACACAGGGAATGAGTTAGAAACAGAGTAGCAAGTTTCTTATGGAAAATCAGTCAGAAATCTAAGGATAAACTAGTTATCAAGATTATGTCATTTCCAAAATGTCTGTTGTTGCTGCTAAAATCCCCAAATGTTTCCATTTAAGTGCCTGTATATAGGCTTTATTGCTTTAGCTAATAATTTGGCAGTGACCAGGCTCTGAAATAAAAGGCTTATTCATTGTTTTCTCCAATTACTATACAAACATTTTAGCTTTCCTGCCAAATGAAGGACATTTGGAAAAAATATCTTCAAACCTTTTTCCTCTTTTTTTTGGTCTTAAAAAAAAGCTTCTACAAACCTGAGAAATGCCTCTTTAAATAACAATGTTCCATCAGAAACATGACTGATAGGTTACAGTATAGAATAGAAAATGTTAAGGAATGAAGTCTACACTAAGTTTACCCCAAGCCTCATGTCTATGGAGCTGCCATTCCCTGTATCAGCACAGCAGAGTCCTGTTCCTGATCCATGCAGTGCTGCCTTCTCTCCTGCTTCTCTTTCTCTCAGGCAGTCTGAAGGATATCTACAATCCTACCAGGCACAGGTGACAATATTTACCTGAGAAACTCTGCTCATATCTCATACTAGACCTTTTTATAGCTATGAAAGGAGACATATCCAAATATGTAAGGCTCCTTCTACATTTATTGATATAAGCCAGATACAGTAGAATACCACCAGTATTTGTGCTATAGCAGGGAAATGGAATAGGGATTAACTTCCATTTAGTATCTCAAGGGATTTCTTGCAGGAAGTGATACAATGGGAGGGCCAGGCAGGACTGTGTGGGACATGCTGACAGCAGGAAAATGAGAGGGGCCCCTGGGCTGGATTTGTGCCCCCACAATCCACTGACTGTCCTGGGACAGCAGGAAAGCGAGGAGGGGCTGAGCTGCACCCTTGGCTGCTGCCAGCAGAAACTGCTCATCTCCTTCAGCTCTTGGTCACTGCTTTTGCTGTTTGCCAGGTTCCTCCTCTGGACAGGAACTTCAGAGGAAAAGGGACACAGCAGTTGACACCCCTGACAGTCACTTTCTCCTCAACAGCCAGAGAGTTTCCCATTTCCATGACACCATCCCCGCCTCTGCTCAGAGCTTGAAGGCCTTCTCTAATTGGGCATGTAGTTTATCAGAAAACACATTTTCATTTTTGAGAAACAGAGAAACAAGGTTCTGTTAAAACTGGGAAAGGGAGTTGAAATATTTATACATTTTGCAGATGTGAAAATTTTTGGAATTTCAAACCAGAAACACCAAGACATAATTTTTCATTTTGGGTAAATTAGGCTTTTGAAACATTTCTAAACAAATTCTTGCAAAACAATTTCAAGCCATTGCAAAGTGGAAAGCTTGCACTTCAGGTGTTTGCTTCAACTTTTGCTTTTTCAGCTGAACAACTTGAAGCATATTTTCCTGGAGAAAATTCATTTGGAAAAAAAAGTTATTTGATTCCTGTTTTAACTATAGATGAAATGAAGCTACCTTTTTACAGAAAGTGTTTGTGCAGGGACATTTTGACAAGTGGTAAGTTTAGAGGGGCTTTTTATGTATTTGATGTTGTAATAAATGCCTGTTTGCTTCTACTTTTATGTGTTTATTTAAAAGCATTGTGAGGAAGGATTATGGTAGATATTAGAGCTGGGAGACAGAGATCTTGAAGAACAGTGATCTTTTATTGCAGAGCATGAAAATTTAGGTAATTTTCATGAATAACCCAGTGATTAAATTTGATGGGGACATTGGAAAGTCACCAATTCCAACCTCCTGCTCAAAGAAGGACCAACAGTGAGTTCAGCTCAGGTTTACTGCAACTTTGTCCAGTCAGATCTCAAACACTTCCAAGCATGAATGGAAATTCCACAACCTATATTTCACACTAAACCAAAATACTTTTATGAAGTGAGAAAAAATGGCTCACTTAATTTTCCATTATTCACTTCTTATCAGTGCAAATGAGGAATTGATAAACGAGTGTGGTTTGACCTGGTAGCTCTCTCTTTACCTTATCTATAAATCAGCTGGTGGAGGGCTGGAAACCAGACCTTACTTTCCTCCTCAAAAGGAATGCTCTCAGTACTAATTTCAAAGCTAATCACCTAATTATGGTTTATCACGAGTTTTACTGCAAACCAAGCAAATACTAAATTGTTCATAAACAGAGTTCATATTTAGACCAGTGTAATAGCTATGTTCAGTCTCCTTCAAATCAGTTTATAGTGTCTCTCAGTGACTTGCACAGGATTTGGACCCAGTTTACTGTGCATGTATTTTAAATATAAATTATGCATGTTTAAGACAGTGAATTGTAATATTAGCATGCAGATATGTAACAGCAGAAATACAAGGCTGGGAGGTGCTTTGGGATGTTCTCCTCACTTGTCCCTGGGCAGGATCACCAGTGCAAATCTTGGTTTATGTTCACCTACACTGTTCTGACAGCCCTCCAATGATCAAGAGCAGTTTACTTCAAGGCCTTGCAGTTAGAGCAGCTTAGCTGAAGGACTCATTAGCTGTGGCTGTGGGAAACAAACTGTGCCCTTCATGTGAGGCTTTCCACAGACTTGCAAGTTTTTAATGTGACTTTTTGTGTGAACAAACAACACTGGTTTCAACACAAGGCATGTTTCAGAGACCTCAAACTGATTCTTCTCCTCTCTGCTTCACCCTGAATTTCTGTGCCCAACCTGGAGCCAGAGGAGGCTTTATCAGCGCCAAAACCTTGTTCAGTTTAAATGCTCGATATCCTTATGGTTTTGCATTTAAACCGTACTCTTTTCCTGATATCTACCTTGTTGCTAGTTGCCAGTTGGCTTGAAATTATCTAGAAAGTGAATATGCAAATGAGATTCAAAGGCAAATAAAAAGTAGCTGGAAAACCTCCATGAAATGCAATCCCATTCTGTGGTGGGTGATCCAACTGTCACACTGGCCACTGGTAACTATCACACAGGACCTGGGACCCCAAGGCCCCTGCAGAGACCAAGCAAGCATTGCTCTCTTAGAGTATTTGCCTTTATCACCTCTGTCTGCATTGCAGACATCCCACAGGGATGAAAAAGCCCATTTGAACTTGTATTAGTATATAAAGACTGAAGCACAGTAATAACAGCTTAGTCATGGTCCTGAAGGAGGAGCTTGGGTTTGGCTGGACTTGCAGACTTTTGGGAATGTAATGTCAAGCAGTGTGCCAGACAGGAAAGGGGCACAGACACACTAGGTGTTTTCTGTTTTCTTTTTCACTATCCAGCTGTTCTTACTTTGGTATGTTAGGGTTCAGTATCTTCTTTTCAAGCACACAGTTTATCAAAAAACTGGACATAAATGCCATGTTCTCTAGACACAGAACAAAACAAGAACTTTTGGAACATGCTCTCCAAACAGGGCTCTTTGGATCCCCTCTACACATCTACCACTGTCTGAGTTATTTGCCTCTGATAAATGGTTTGAATCCATGACATGCACAGCTTACCGAGAATTTCCAAAAGAGTACACAATGGGTATTTTTTGATCTTTCAGACACTTAAATAGCTTACATTTTCAGAGGTAAGATGAATGTGGCCAATTTATAGCCCACTATACTTTGGTTGCAAGATTTCTGCAAGTCCTCATAATAAAAGTAGAAATTATCTGAAAAAATATATTCAGCTTATCTCAGAAATGCTGAGAAAACTTGGCACAGCTAGGTTCAAGCATATGAGAACAAAAAATAACAGCCTGCAATAAATTTTGTAGTACATTTAATATCATGGAGTTGTCAAAGTGGCTCCATGTGACAAAAAAAAAAAAAATTAAAAATCTAAGCCAAGTCCAAATTATCTACAATAGTTTAATGCAGATTCTCAATGAAAAAATAGGAATAAATGAAATTAGCATGTTGTGCACAAAGAGGACTCTTCAGAGCCTCTCATTTATCCAGTATCTTGTAATGTGGAATTTTAGTATGTGCATAAGTATTTGCAGAATGAACACCAAAAGCTACAATTCCTTCTAGAACAATGTGTAGGTGAGAAATGTGCATACCTCAATGTATTTCAAAGCTAGAGAATGAGGGGGCTAGACATACAGACTTTTTTTCTGGAGTGCCACACATGGTTTGAAAGCAATTACATATAGCAGAGATTTAACACCCTTTTCCTCCTTGTAACACAGGCTCACAGGTTCTGTTCAGCACTGACCTCACTAACACCACTAACTTACCAGATGTAAAATTGTTGTTTGCTTTTCTTATGTGTCCCATATTTTCATCTTTACCTCTGCAAGAAGAATACTCATTCTGGTGATTCAAATACTGATTTATTTGTATCAGGGATACTTTAGTAACTCCCTAGGGAGACAGAATAGGAGCATAAATAGGAGAGGCCTGTACAGCACCAGATTAAATGCCACCAAGTATACTCTGATCACAAACTATGGCGGAACCTGAAAAATTGAGCCCATACAGGGTGTCAGATTCCTCCAAGAACGGGGAGATTAATCCCTCATCCTGTAACTGAGTAATAATAATGACATCTCACTCAGTTCAATAGAGAAATGACACATTTATTTGCATGCTGTCTCACAATATCTAAAAACCTACTACTACAAAATGTAAAATGTAGCAACTGTCAAAACCATTTTCAGAGTGAATGTTAGGATTTTCTAAGGTCTGAGATCTCCTTTAATTCCAGAGCTCTTTGAAATCTCACCTTTACTTTAAAGGGAAGATAAATTCCAAGAAGTTTGCATTTGTTTTGCCTTAAAAAAAAAAAAAAAATTTTTGGATCTAAAACCAGACAGTTACATTTTTTCCAACTTTGTAGAGATGCTAGTTTGCTCCTCATTGCCATCTTAGTCAGCTTTTGGTACCTGGAGAAATCACAGCTGTGAATTCCTTAAATGTTCTGCCCCTCTGAGATCCTTGCACAACCATAAGGCACAAGTGAAACCAGATGAATGTTTGAGGCATGAGAGTTGCTCCAGTGGTGCAGTCAGAGCTGCCAGAGCTGCAGTGTATGTGAGCCCAGGGAGGGACAGCTTCAGGGCAGGGTGATCTGGCAGCCCAAGTTAGGGGCTAAGAAGAAAGGACTGAACTCAGCTTGACACTGATTTCTTCCACATCCTGCATGAAACCACAAAAGCAAATCTCTGCAAACTCAAGCAACCACAGCAATTACCTACTGCTCCTATTGACTTGAATTTGTGCTCTCAAGGCACTTCAGTTTTACAGGATCTGCTTCAAAGATCCCTGTTGGCAGTGGAAAGACTCCTACTGTTGGCCCCATTAGCATGGACCATGCCATGCAGTTCAGCCACAGGTTTAAACATGCAGTGCAGAAAGAGACTGAGCTTCCCATTGCATGTATGTCTGTACTCCTGTGAGCATGCACATGGTATTTTCCTCTGTAAGTACAATGTAAAATTGGGAAACACACTGTGCAACATTCTTCTGTCTCCCAGAAACTGAGATAAATAGTGCCAGTGCATGGGAATTTGACTACAGAACAATAATGTTTGCCTATTTACTTTCCCCACCACATCACCATGAGGTAAGGGTTCCTTGCCTGTGCAGAAATTCACAGGAATTGTCAGAAAGGTTTTTCAATGAGCTTGGCACTGGCACAGTATTTGAATACAGTTAGGGCAGAGACACCAGGTAGAGCAGTTTGAAAATTCTGAATACAGAGATGCTTTGCTGGAGCTCTGAACTTGGGCTTCTGTTGCTCCTTATTAAATTAACAGCTGGAATGACATAAGCATAAAATGAGGTCCAGGATTTGTGTGTTTACTTTCCTAAGCAGATTTCTGAAAAATGGCAAAGGTTCCTTCACTCAGCAACATCTTAGAATGTGAACTAGGTGCTTTATTTACAAATGTCTACATAGACTGTATCTAGACATAGACACCATACCCCATTATTCTATACTTTTGCAAATTAAACCTCTATGATAGGTCTGAATTTAGGTTGATGACATCAAGGAAGAGAATTCATGTCAATAACATTCTTAACAATTTAAAGGAGCAAGATTCATTTTTATAGGTCATACTTGGTACAAAGGAACTCACTGTTTATAGGATTTAAAAATAAAGATATAGTGATAATGGGTGAAAAAAGACAATGTAACTTTTTTTTACAAGATCTTCTAATAATTTCTATACCTGCTATACAAAAAAAGGTCACATAGAATCATATATCTTTAATATTACTGGTCCAGAACTCATTGGTTTTTCTTTTCCTGGTAGGGGAAAAAAGCCCCTATGGTCATGAGGCATAGGTACAGTATCTTTGGGTACACAAATAAGTGTACAAAGTTTTGACAGATCTATATACATACATATACATATACATATACATATACATATACATATATATATATATATATATATATATATATATAAACACACGTTTATACACACACACACATATATATATATACATACATACACACCTATATATATATATAAATATATAATGCAATTGGCTTGTAAACCAGATAGGAAAAGTACTTCATTCCTTACCTTCCTTGCTATTTAAAGAGAAAGATCTTGTTTATTTTTTACGGCACTGTCAACGATAATTTAAGAGCAGGGCTATATTAAGAACACTGCTTTTAACCTTTATTCTCTACAGTTTTTTCACTTCATTCAAGTCAATGAGAATTCTGTATGTGCAAGAACATCAGAGAGATATGAGTAAGATGTTATTGTCTAAGCCACTGAAACTCACAAATTAGTTTTAGAAGAAATGTAGGTATGCTATAAAGATGATACTAAAGATTAGTGTTGGGATTTTTATGGACATAATTATTGCAACAAACAGCTTTTTGAAAATGTAGGCAAATTGGAAGTGATGAATTGCAATCATAACATTGTTCTTATTTCTGGTAGTTTCCTAAACAGAAAAGAACACTTTCTATCACCATGTATGACATAAACTACATGGTAAAATAATAGAAGTCTGCTAAATCCCATTTCAATTTTGAAACAGATAGTTGTGGACACAATATTAGAGAAATGGCAGATACAAGAGGTACTTTAAAGCTGGCAGTTTTTGTTTGTAATTATTTAACCTCCTGGAATACGATCATCACTTAAGATATAAATCTGAACTGATACATGCATTTTCATCAACTTTTACAACAACAGAAAAACAACATATATTTTCAGTGGTGATAATAGGCAGAATTAAGAGAGGGTATTAAGCCCTAAAGCTGTTACACAATTTCTTTGCTATGCAGAAAAAACTTCATAGAACACCCCATTTCAAAATGTGTTTCTTATTAGGCAGTTTCATAAAAACAAAAGACAAAATACTGTATGATTTACTGATACACTTTTTGTCCAGATCAGATTGGTTTATCTCTTTTCTTTATCCAGGTTTAAGGACTTTAAAAACACATAGCTACAGCCCTTTTTGTGGTAGGATTTGCTGAACAACTTATTTTTGACAGCACTAGCAAAACTAAGCATCGAACCTAAGATATTAAGCCGTGTGTATAATGTTCAAATTAAGAAATCAGTTCTTGTCAAAAACAGTGGTAACAAATGGAGACTTTATGAGAAAAGCCTGGTCCTGCCATTGCTGCTCCCATTTTGTGCCCAATGTTTTGAACATAGCTTGTGTACACAGGGTCGTCCTCTTTAGAACTGTCCTCATCTCAGATAACGTAAGGAAAGTGGGTATGTTTCTGTGAATGCTTAACTCTGCTTTTCCTCAAGAAAGCACTTGCTGATTAAACCAGAAAGCACTTGCCTGTGGTAGAAGAAATCTCCAGTTAAAGAGAATCAAGTTCATATCACCTGTTCCTTAACTAGCACAAACAGAACTGTGCACACAGAGCAGAAGGCACTGAAAGCTCTGCTCTGGGATGCCACAGGTACGTGTGGCCATGCACGAGCAAGGAGATGAAAAGCACAAAAGAACAGCCTTG
Source organism: Zonotrichia leucophrys gambelii (assembly GCF_028769735.1). Taxonomy (NCBI): domain Eukaryota; kingdom Metazoa; phylum Chordata; class Aves; order Passeriformes; family Passerellidae; genus Zonotrichia; species Zonotrichia leucophrys. The sequence continues at coordinate 23,941,682 of NC_088176.1, forward strand.
AGAAGGCCAGGGGAATAGAGGCTCTGTATCCTTTGTGTGAAGACACTGAGAAAACCTGGCTTGGTTAGTCCTACAGAACGAAAGCTGAGAGAGGATGTGATTGAATGCTGAGAGAGGATATGATTGCAGTCTATTAATACATCCTGAGATAAACACCAGGGAGGGATAAGAGCTATTTCAGTGGAGGACAATGTTGGCAGGAGAACAAATGACTATAAAGTGGCCATGAGTTACATTCACCCTAGAAATTGGAAGATTTCTAGTTAGGAGAGGACTGAGGTTCTGGAGCAGCTTCCCACACCAGCAGTGGCAAAGGCAAAATACTGAAATGCTTCCCAAGTAAAACCTGATCAGTTTTCAAAAGGAGCTATATGATATGGCTGCCTGTAACCATAGACTGCCTGTGGTGAGCAAGCAGATGTTTCCCTGTCCTGGGTTCCTTTACTCATTCCTCCCAAACTCACAGGCTAGTCACAGAGCATACCAGTAGGAAGTCTTTCCACTTCCTGGTTCACAGAGAAATTGAAGACTTGACAAATTAAGTCTGAAAAAATATATATACAGGATGTGCAATTTAAGAGAATTAGTGTTACTACACAATCCTAAATTGTTCGTATCTCCTGGATTTCTGTGTGCATGTCTTCAATTTTCACTAACATGTTTAATCCCTAGTGCCTCAAACCCTAAGAATACCCATGAAATAAATAATGCATTACTGCTCCAACACTGACACATTCACTTGGTCTGTGTGAGCTGCAGCTTGCAATACTGATTGTCAAGAGACCTGCAGCATTCATTGGCTTTCTCACACAGCATGGCAAAGCACAAACATCCACCCCCAGTCCAGCAGTTTCTCACTCTGCCACATATTTAGTAGTTGGAGTTTCAATCCTCTTGTTAAGTAATGTATGCTATTACATGGTTCTATCTTTACATTCTTCTGTAACATGCTAAATTAAGTAGATTAAACATTTAAGTAAAGAAACCAGAATACTTTTGATCTCCTAGAAGGAAAGAAAATGTCATAGTTTTTTCCTAAAGAAAATTCTTACTCAACCTAGATCAAAATAAGAAGAAAAATATTTTCAAGTGCCACACCCAAGGCTGCAAATATACTTTAATTCATATTTCATTAGAATTAATGAAATATATACAGTGAAAGTGATAAAGTTAGTCTATGCATAACAGCAAGAGGAATACACTCAAAGCTCATCTGATGTTAGTCTTGATTTCATGCTCTCCTTCCTCTGCTGGCAGATGTTATTCTGCCTGTATTTGGTTTATAAATGTCTGACATCCTCAATAGCAAACTAACTGTAGTTAATTTTTATGCAGATTAATTCTGCTGAAAGTCACACAATAAGAGGCTAGGAGGTTAAAGTCATAATGAAGTGGATGCTGGTAATGTCCACATCTGTGTTTTTAGAGTATTGGCAGCATTTTAATTTCCTTGGGACTTTACATAGGATGTTGTTGAAATTGTGAAAGTTTAAGCCAGCAACACAACTGCATCCAGCTGAAACCAGAAAATTAAGAAACCTGGTTCACTGCACTTGGGAGCCTCAGGGGGAAAAAAAAAATTGTAGATTGGCAAGTGCTTTTAGTGCACACTGGTTTATACCTCTTTTTGAAGGAAATAAATATTGCCAGCTCTGCCACTACAGAAAAGTTCTAGGAGTCCAAGACCTTCACATTTTGCGAAGTACAGCAAACCTCTACTGTAGGGCAAAAAAGACTTTGCACCCAAAATACCTGGAGCCTGTGTTACTGCAACACTTATTCAAAGTTCTCTCTGAATGTAACAATTTCTTCTCCTTTAGCATATGTAACTTGTTGTAGTAAGTGCCATTGCCAAACTGATAACACAGAGTGCAGCCCGACAGAAAATTACAGAGTAGCCATTTTTAAAGTTACCAGAATCTGCTCAGCTGTGTGCCTACATTAATGTTTTCTGTAATACTTACAAGGCAAATGAAATAGTGTACTTTGTCTATCAGCATAGTGATAAAGAATAGATTAAAGGAACACGTGGCTAGCTTGGCACTTTGTCAAGATACTTCTTCAGTGTTACTCACTCTGAAGTATTTCAGTCAAATTCTGTGTTGCTAAATCAAGGACTGAAGAAAATCTTGATGCATATTTTTTCAAGATATTGTATATTACTTACCTGGGGGCAGTCTTTGATGTAGTGTCCCTTGTTAAAGCAGAGGTGGCACAGGTAGTTAGGAGGTGGCCTCTTGCTGGGTTTTCTGGCTTCTGAAGAAAGGGATAGGTCGGAGAAATGCTCGGTGAGGGAGCTTAACCCATCCACAATGTTGTTAAGGGAGCCATAAGGGGATGCACTCTTGTAGAGACTGCTGCTCAGAGCCTGCAAAAGAAAACAAATAAGTCACATGCAACACAGTACTGTATTAAGGATTGTTCTGGGGGAGATTTGAATAGGGGATGGATAAAAATAGCAGGAAAAACAAAGTGATTATTTTTTTCTTAGGAACATGGCTACACATTTGAGGGAAGCAATATACAGGCTTCACAATGGCAGAGCAATGGAGCTGGTCACCCCACTGTTGAGGAAATTTTGAGCTTGCCATGGTTCTCTTAGCGCAACCTTTCCATTAAGCAATGATTGCTTTCTTGTGTTTGGCCATAATGCATTCATAGTACAGTTAGATTATGCAGGAAAAAAGCTGAAAGAACAATTCACAAAACAGAACCCTTTTGTGTCCAAAACTACTTTGGCAAAGAATACTGAAGTCAGAGAAAGGAAAGAACACCAAGAAAAATGCAAAGTAACTTCCAATTTCCAATCCGGTTAATCAGACAGTCAACACAGAGTCCCATGTTCAAATAATAACAAGAAGCATTGAGAGCTACATCTGGTTTGGATTTTCTCAGGGGGAACCTGCTGTGATTTAAACATTTCCTGATAAACAGTAAATACCTGGGTTTTGTACTTCACCTCAATAGGATCTTCACTCTCTCAATCTGCAAATCCAAATCAATAGCTCCTAATTTGCTATTCAGTAGTTTTAGAACAGCAGGAAACCCATCAACACCTAAATAGGTATTCTCCCTAATGGAGATAAGAAGGATTAATTCACTTTAACCACTGAAGGTCCAAAAGAAACCTTAGTGGAGTTCAAAAGGAAAATTAACTCTTTTAAAAATTAACATAATGAATGACTGTAGAAATAGGACCAGCTGTTGAGTGTCCTTTCCATCCTCAGATGATGGGACACATTTCACATGGTGTTTCCACCCTAGTCTGCAATGCTAAGCTCATGTAATTCTCCTGCATCAGAGAATTACTGCTGGCTTATGGGAAAGTAGGTAAGAAGAGGTCCAATCTGTGACTCTGTGCTGTAATTTTACTGAATTCTAATATTTCGATGGGGTCTTTATAGGTGTTTTCATGTGTTTATACATGTTATATATATTTTGAAGACATGCACTGAAATTGATTTAGAGTTTGTGAAATTAATCTGAACTTGAAATTAAATTAATTTCAGAGATCTCAAACATTCAGGGTGCCTGCACAGTGAGTGTTTTCTGGGTGGCAGCTGCATACAAAAAAAAAATATTAAAGCTCTAGGCACAAATACCTGGGTGAGCCCCAGCTATCCCTGAATTCCATCCCTCCACAGATGGTGTACAGAAAAATTCAGCCTAGTAATCTGCTTCACCCACTTGCACTGTAGTCAAACACAACAAGCTGACCTCCACTGACTCCTCTTGCCAAGCTGAAGCTGGTGCACAGCATCAGGATCAGTTCAAGAGTTCCCAGAGTAGAATCTGATCTCACCTGGGACTTCCCATATGCCCTGGGGCTAAAACATCCTGTGTAGCATGGTTCTGTGCTGTGCAAGATGATGTGGCTGAGAGGAGAATCAGCCACTTTGTTTCAGGGGTTAAAGCTACAGATTTTAAAAGGAAAAGGTATTTCAAAAATGAATAAAAAGCTTTTAGCTGCTTTAGCCATCAAGCAACCTAAGAGACCTCCAATGGTCACTGGAATTTAGTTCTAGGATTTATTGGATGCTATTGGAATGAGAAATTCTTGGCATCAGATTTTGAAAAGGAAGAGGAAGTGCTGTGAATGCCAAAATAGTATTAATTAAGGGTCTTCAAGAAGTTCTTGTCTCCCTAGGAGCCACTTTCTCTTATATACTCTTGGAAAAATATAAAATCCTTCTTTTTAAGAGATCCTCTTGCCAAGAGGTTCTTAAAGTACTTCACCTGCATTACACCCATTAGTAGCTTTGCAAATTCCTTACTATCTGATTTTATACAAGGGTGAAAGTATAAACACAGAATGTATGAAGCCACAAATTCTTTACCTATTGCCGAAATCTGGAATATCTTCTGGGGATGCAGAATAACTCCTGCCCATCAGGAGGTTGTTATTTTTCCCCCCAGGGCCAACTCAGTAACAAACCAAAACATATCTGTCAGCTGCCTCCAGTGGGCTTTGAATTGGACATATGGCATGCAGCGATGACTGTTTTCTTTCCTACACATCCTTTACACTGAGCTGCTGCCCTCATTGAAAGGGAGCAATTTGGAACCACAGCTGGGTATTTTGTTACTCACTCCTCCACCAACCCTTCCTGGCAAGTTTCAGGTCAATATTGAAAACAAGGTGCAGTTTGGCACCTTGGCAGCAAACCTTCACAAACTTTTATTTCAACTGTGGCAGCCAGAAGCTGTGCCAGAGGCTGGGATCCCATTAGACCATGGGCTGCACTGACACTAAATCACACACTTAGCAGCCACCAAGGGTTCTGTGGCCAAAGAGTGGCACACTGCTCTAAAAGTGGCCACCTGGTTCAGCTGGCAGGGCACTTGTGCAGTGCATGCCACAGCTGGACACAGCAAAACATTCAGTGCACACACAGCACCATGAAACACTTCCCTAAAATCCTCCTGAGGCCCAGTGGTAAAAAGGAAGAAACAAATATAACATCCCAGAACATGACAGTAAAGGAGAAGATGGACATTGCTGATGACACTGGTACTTTAAAGAACAATGCATTCCTTTGGAAAATGCCTAGATGATCCCAAGATGCAGCCCATCCCTCTGGGTATATTCAGGCAAAGGATTCAGCAGTTCCTGCCAATCTGACCTGGAAAATGGCCTTAAATCTGTTTGACTCCAAGTCAATGTGAAAAACACATCAATATGACACTTGAAAGTTGCTATAAAGAGCACCAGCACAAATGGTGCTACATCCTGTTTCTAGCTCTGAAAACCTCTAGTTCTTCAGAAAGAGATGAGGAAATACACCATTCCCATAAGCCAAGTTATATAATAAGGGTGGTAATGGGAAAGTTCATCCCGGCCCCTGGAATCAAATAGTGAAAGCTTAGGGCTTGTAACAAATGTGATGAAATGGTGATTGACTCCATTTTGTCATTGTAAAAGACAAAGGGTGAATGAATATTGCTGAGATACATAAAACAGTTTTGGTTTGGGTTTTTTTTTTCTTTCTGGGGCACTCAATTGAGCAGAACAGGCAATTCAGCCCTTACTAAGTATTTGCACTGCTGCAAAGAGCATTTTTATGATGGGTTTTGAATAAAAATTTTGAATTAGCTTCACACCAAAAGGAGATGTCCAGGGGGGTGATTAGAGTGCCAGGGAGAGTGTTGATGGCCTCAGACAGAAAACAGAGATGAAGAAACAAATGCATTCTGACTCACTCTGGTCTCAAGTGTATTAGTACTCATCTGGGAGGTGGCAGGGAGATTGCTCCTCTCATGAATTCCACCAAAAGCAATGACTTACTCTGTGTTCACAATGCAACACTAGCAAAGCCAGCCTATTTCTTTAAATGGTAGACAATAATACCTCTCAAATAGAGTCTCATTTTGAGCTTGAACAGGCAAAAAGGCTTTGGCAGTGAAAGGGTTAGTGCTTTCACGGCGCCTGAAAGACCACACTGCATGTCCTAATTACAAGGCTCATCAGCCCAGCTGCAATGAATTCAGGATTTCCTTATCTTGCCATACTGGGGGGATGGGGAACCTGGTGGTAAAACTTAGAAACAGTCTTGGTGGGAGGTTCAAGATGATAATGTAAGTTTGTCTATTTGTTTGTTTTTTCCTTCCTATGAAACTTGTTGATTTTATTGAATATGTACCAAACTGAAGATCTTGTATTGTATTTTCCAAAGGTAACCTCACTGCTGGGCAGATCTTTAAACTGTATCTGTTGATGGTGTTGGGAAGCGAATTTCCCTTTTATTTGTTTGCTCAGTGTTTCCAGTTAAAGGGCACATAACCTGTAGGGTTGCAGTGTGGTCCTTTGTGAAAGGCAGCTATTGTCTTTTAAGCTTCCTCACTCTGATTTCCAGTTGGGTAACATACGTGAGTGACTCAGGAGTTCCAGTAGCTAATTCACCTCTAAGTTATTCCTCATTACATGAATGATTGGCTAATGCTCCTGATTCCCTTGGCTGGGTCCCTGCCTTTCAGAAACATCTTTTAGGATTGATGTGTCAAGAGGTAGAAAAAGAATCCCTGAAACCCTGGCTTTATCTCTTTTGTTTTTTTTTTAGCAATGGTATAATGTTGAGAAGAAAGACAACTTTGAATGTGAATATGCAATGAAAGATAAATAAGAGGCAAGTCTTACATTCCAAATTTCCCTTTGGTATGTATAGCTACTGCTTTACTTATAAAGGTATGTTTTTAAAAGCACAGAGAGCACAACAGCCTCTCAATTATGGCATATATGCCTGAGCATCTACCAGACCAGCTGGTAGTAATAAGCAATGGCAACTTGTTCCTGTGGGAATGTATCTTCTTATTAGGCACAGACTGGAAAAGTAGAGGTATCTCTGGAAAGCCAGTTTCTGCCCCAAGTTCAGTTTGTGGTTGCTGGACCCTTAAGGCAGTGATAAAGATGAGCATATCCAAATTACATAAAGCTAGAATGACTTGTGCTGGGTGATGGGGGCTGTATCTGGCCAGTGCATGTCTGATGCTCTAGAAGTCAATGTGATTTGTGCTTATGGTTCTCTCCACATTTGTAGTAGTTGCATATACTGAAATGATGTCCTGCAGCACTCCAATGGTCCTACAGTCTAGTCCAGCCATCAATGCTTCCACAGAATGAAATAGCCTATAATTGAAAAGCAAAGAGCAAAGAATTTTTCATTACTTATTTTTGCTGCTGACCTAATAAAGGTCACAAATAAAGCAGTCTTAATGGACAGAGTTAAGTTTAAATCAACAGATGCCATGGCTGTTTGAAGTTTGTAGGAAAAGGGAGTTGGATTGCCCTGTCATCAGTATGGAAAAAGCAAGGTTTTCATCCCCCATAAACTGTAAATATTTTCCAGCCTCTATGACAGTAACCAGACTAGCCATGCTCCTCATTAGCCCTGCACTGAAATATCAAAAGGTGCTAAAGTTATCAGCTTGGATTTTCACAAAGATAAGAACTGAGTGGTCCCTGTGCTGTGTCATGGATAAAACAGTGGGATAGACAAGTCATTGCCCTCAGTTGTTACTTTCATGTTAGAGGAGAGGGAAATCTGAGCTACCCAAACAGTAATTCAGTGGCTTGAATGTGTAATATACAAAACTTAACCCAAGGGCCTATAGCAGGTTTATTTCCTAGTGCCCTGAGGCTTGTTTCTGATGTGGGCTTTATCCACAGGGCCATGCAATAGGTGTGAAAGCACAACAGTTGCACCAGAAGACAACCATGTTTGGAGAAGAGAATTTCAAATCTGACTTCTCTGTGCTTCAGCTCTTCACAAGTGGTTAAAACAGTTCCCTGGTTCTGTCCCCAAAGAAAACATCCAGTGCAGAATCACAGAATAGAATCATGGAATTGTTTAGACTGGAAAAGACCTTTAAGATCATCATCAATGTTTATGGCCAACCTCAAAGCCTTCTGAAAACAGAGGGATTAAATGAAAATACTGTAATAAATTTAGTTGTATTAATTTGAGCCAGAAGAAATAGAGAAGTTTAATTACCAAGGCTGAACTGGAAAACCTCAAAAACTGCTCCTGTATGGCTTGTGTCTGCTTTAGCTCATCTGATAAATTGGATACTTTTACAAAAAAACAGCTTAAGAGTTTGTTCAGTAACATTTTATCATTGGAATACTGAAAGCCAAGCTCATCACTCAGTAAAGAAAATGTTTGCCTGGAGCAAGAAAAAAAAGACTCAGGTTTCTGTTTTCTTCTGAAATCAACTTTTAAGTCAGCTGTCAAAAAAATCTGGTCTTTGGCCTGACTTTTAGTAAAATCTGAATTACTCAAGTTCTCATATAAAACCACAGATAAATGCAGATTAGCCAAGAAACCTTAATGCATTCCTGGTTAGTTAGACTAGCCAAGTATACCTTAATTCATCTTTCTTCTGCAGGGGGTTTTAGACAAATACATGTTTATGTTAAACTGCTAACACTAATGTCTACTTCTAAATATTTTCAGATAGATGGCACTAGGCCTTTCCTTCTGCAGAAACAGTAACTTAGGGGACAGCTACAAACACAGAGTGACCTGCCAGTGGTTGTGCCCTTCAGTGCTCATTGAAGGGCAATGAATCTTTAATCCAGCATATAGATCTCCCTAATTTAGTTATTCCAAATCTGACAGCTCAGCTGGCGGTGGCTCCTCAGGCTGCAATTGCTGAGACTCTGCAGAACAGCAAGGGGTGCAGCCCCCTCCTCTGAGCAGGACTGGGGTGTCCCTTCAATCACAGCAAGGCTGGGGAGCAACACACGCCACCACCTCGCCTTGCTTTACATCTGCTACTCTTTAACACTTGGATCCAAAGCTTTCAATGAGTTACTCAGGTCTTAAAAAAATCCTGCTCCCTCTGTGCTGTACAGTGGTAAAGTCATGCTGACAGTTCAGGAATTACTCAGTCACCATCTCCAGGCTTGCTGGAGCTCAAGCAGGCCTTTTGGCTTTCTGCTAGTAGTGTGATCCTCCTTATTTCAGCCTCAGGAATGGGTTTGCTGTGGATATCAGTGAGGACACTCATTTTCCACAATGTACAGGGACCTCACCAAAGGCCTTGAAAGGCAGATGAGGGAGAGGACAGAGATTTGCTCTGGTCAGAGGTGTGCAATCTTGAAGGAACTTTCTAAATCTTGCATCAAGTTCTGCAGGGTTCCCTTTCATCTACTGAATGCCCAAGAACTGCCCACTTATGTTCAAGAGAAGCTCTAACACATGAGCACTACATCAGGGACACCAGAGACCATTCACATTGCAATTGCTTTAACACATCTCCCCAGGAGCCCTGGATTCCCAGGCTGTCCCCTGCCTGACCAAGCCAGGTCTGCCCTGGCCACCAACCTCCCTGACCTTTGGGGAGTGGCCATGGGAAGGGTCCCTCGCAGGCCCCTCTGTCCCCCTGCCCAAAACCAAGTCCTTTTGCTCGAGACAGGGGTCTCTGGTGAGGAGCAGGTCATGAAGGCTGTACAGCATGAAGTGAGGGCAGAAACGGATGGACATGTTTTGATCCCTGCACTTTCTGTTAACATCTCTGCTTCCTGCAGGAAATCTTGTCTCAATCTGACCTGCAGTCTGAAAAACAAGAGTCGAGTTTCCTCTCATTTGGTAGGTCTTTTGACACTCCAAACGCAAGAAAAATAACACCCGGAAATAGATATGTGCCTGTTCAAGGCACGCTTAGGGAAGCATTCACCTCCTGTGCAGCTCTCACATGATGAAAGGTTTTGCTAAGAAATGTCCATTTTGGGTTAAACAGAACTCTAAGTCTGAGACAGTTTTGTTTATATCATTTACATCCAGTAATGCCTTCTTGGCACAGAAAGCTCGGCGACGGCTGCCAAGGTTTGGAAGAGGCGAAGCTGAGGTCGCTGTCAGAGGTAGGAACAATACATCATCTGCCCAGAGCGGGCCCCTCTCAGGGCCAGGGCCCCAGCTCCCGCACTCATGGGAAGACAAAAACCTTTATTAAATTGAATATAGGGAGGAAAATAAATTATTTCTATTACTAGATGACAGGCTGGAATTTCATTTGGTGACTCCAGCTTTTAGATAGTTTTATCTACATTTAAAGTTACCCTCTTAATCAACTGTGATACAGCACAGCTTGAAGTGTGATCTCAGCAAGCAAACCTAAAACATCACAATCTGCTTCAGATAAATTATAAAATAACAACTGAGAAATCTGGTTTCAAAGTAGATTTGAGGGAGTTTTTTCTTCCCATGCTGTGACTGTTAGAGGAATGAATCTATTATTCTACTAATTTCAATTGCAATGTATGTTAGAGGAAGATGGTTATAGAAAAACACCTCTGTATTTCAAGGACCACTGATACCCAAACTCTCTTAGAAACTCTTGCTAGTCCTCTATTTTCAGGGTGCAGTGACTGTACAATAGATCCTTTGCTCTCCTTTCAACCACAAGTATCCACAGCCCTAATGACTATTTACAAAATAGTTGCCTAGCAGGCTCCCTTAGTGTGAAGAAATATAGGCTGCAACTCCCCTGCAAAGATCTCTGAGATATCTGGAACTCCTAGAAGCAAGAGAAATCTCTTGAGACCAAGCTGATGCCCCAAAGTGTTTGCTTGGTTGGCATTTAGCTGGATGAGATGCAAATACAGATTTCCAGGTACCCACAATCCTTCTATGTAAGGTATTGCACTTGTGTTCATTGAAAAGAGACACCAAATCCTGCCACGTGCAGGGAGTAGGTGTGGGTGGTCAGTTAATACAGTAGGAATTTATCTCTGCTTTGCATATGAGCTCAAGTCCTGGATCACAATAGCATTTGCTAATCTTCAAACTAAATTTGTCAAAACACAAAATGTATTTTTTAAGGAAGAGGTCTGGAAGACCAGGCAGCAGTTCTCCAATCAGCAGCAGTTGAAAGAGCTAAGAAAAAGGGTCTACATGAGGCTCCTTAAAACTCCTCTTAGTCAAAGTATTGGATTTGTTACTAGTTGCTTACACCAAAACATATGACAGAAATTAAGGGGTTAGGCTTGTGATATGTTAAAATTTAAAAGCCACCAAAACTCCCCACATCTGTGCTGGCCTGGCTAGACAATGAGGGACAGGGAGAAAGGACTTGTAACCCTGCATTTATTCTGCCTTCCTCAAGTGAATCTGTCTATAATTTTAGATTCTACTTTTAGCAGATCACAAATGGTTTGCTATGGTTCTGAGAGTAGAAACCAACCTGCAGGAAAAACCAAGTGATCCAGGCTTTTACACTTATGAAATAATGTCTGTCTGAATTATGTCAGCATTACTGTAAGATTTGAATAGCTTTGTAACATTTAATTAGTTGCTTTGATGTATTATAATTACTCTGGAACCCACACAGAACCTAAGTAAACCATGAAGAAAAGACTTATATTCTCTCCATTTAATTTAGTAATTTCATTGTGGCTTTCTAAAAGAGGAAGAGCAATTCCAGATTTAGCAAAATGGGCATCAGGCTGTTGGCAATTTTTCTGAGGAGGACAAACTGGGGAGAGGTATGGGTAATAATTGTGACACTTCATTAATCTGTTCAGAAAATGGAAGGTTATATACTCAGTACCACTTTTTAGGTAGCATTTTTATGTATGCATCTAATTTGGGTAACAGGATACAGCTGCTTTTGTTCCTATGCAAATATATATTATCAGAATTGTACTATTTGGCTTTGTAATATCTGTGCCTGCACTTTTTGGCAAGGGCACTATGTCATTATTTTTCATACTTCTTAAAGATGAGAAGATTCTCTGGTCTTAGATTTAAATTTCACTTAAATTGTGTTCCAAAGTCCTTTTATGGTGCACTTAAACTCTGATCTAGAAAACTCTCCTTGGTGTTAATACTCACCTAGCATCTGTCAGTAAAATGCAATCTTTTTCTTCTGGTTGTCAATTACCAAGTAGCAGGACCATCTCTACAAGTTCTATCTTGTACAAGCACACAAAATCCCCCAAATGTAACCAAAAAGGCCTGGCTGGGGGGGGAAGAGTGGCTTTGGGATAAAAGCAGTTTGCTACACCTCTTGGTTATCTAATTCATTCCATACACTTCATAAATTAATATATTGGTTCAAGTCAGACTCGGTTGTCTGATTATTTGTGCAGTTCACTGGAGAAGGATCTTCCCTTTCTCTTCTGAATAACTGAGTCTGTGTCTGCAGAGCAAAAGAGGAGTGGATGAAAAATCATTACCCAACGCGCAGTTACATCACCCCTTTGTTAGGGTGCTTTGGCATGGAAGACACTGTAAACGCACAAAATAACTGTAAATGAAAGCTCTGTGTATAAAATATAATTGTAACAAGAATTCTACATCCTTTTGCCTCCAATTATAGGTTAGTGTGTTTTTCTTTTCTATAAACTGCCTGACAGGTTTTTTCCAAGATGTGAATGTATTTGTGAGGCAGAAAAAGCATGCCAGTGCTTCTCCCAATGAGGAATTTGCATAGATACAAAATCCCAAGTGATTTAAAAGAATTGGCAATCATTTTCAGCTAATCCGGGATAAAAAATGTAACTGTAAAAAGAAATATCACTATAATAATTTGATATTTCTTTATTTTATTGTTCTTTTCAAGCTATCAAAAAGAAATCAATAGTAAAGTTGAAAGTGCATATTCCTCTTCTTGAAGACCTGATTTACTTTCAGCAATTAATATTTTAGTTCTTGCCAGCTTTCCAAGTGGGGCTCTGATTGTGATGTGAAAGCAAGTAGCTGCAGATTACTATGGTGGATAATACTTTCACTGCAAATAGAGTAAAGCCCAGGTGTAAGTCATCTTTGAATTAGTTAAAGCTGGAGGTAGGGCAGGTGTGCTGCAGAGCTACAGCAGCACTTGCTGGGGGCAGGGGCAGTTTGCGGGCAAGGACACAACACAAGAGGCTCTGGCTGTTGGAGTAAATTCAAGACATTTTCTTCTTACTTCTAGCAACCTTCTGCTGTCCTTAGTCAGGTAAAGAAGCCAGAGTAAAAGCAACATAATTGTATTTAGAACACTTTCTTTGGTGAATCATATTTGGCTCTTGTGCATTTCTTCCTGCAGTCAAATTGCTATTAGGTAATTCATCCTAACTAAGTGTCAAGAGTAAGGAGAGTATCTGCTACATGCAGGACTGCCCACTTCCAAAAACACACACAAAAAAAGCACTTCATCCTGGACAATAGAGAAGCCTAAAGCCACACCAAGGTGATACAAATGGAAGAGTGTAATTTGGATAATAATTTGAGTTTCACACTTTTTATGCAAGATATAGATCTTATTTTCTGACTCCACTTCCTATAGTACATTCACATGTGGGGTTTTTATTTCCCTGGCAAACGTGGGTGTTTTCCAAAGGCCAAAGAAGTAGCAAAGCAGGAGGCCACGGCTGCAGAGATAAGAACAGGGTGCAAAAGAGAATGCTCATAGACATAAGCCCCTGAATTTTTGCATTTGAAAGCATATGTCCAACTGGAATTAGGATCAGAATAGTTATTAGCTCAAATACCTGCAATAGGATGTAAGATTTTGAGAGCAGTGTACAGTGGGCTGTGAAAGCTGCACTTTGTGTGCTGAGGCAGCACCATCAAAAGGGCTCTGGAGCTGGCTGTGTCAGGAGGACAGAGGCTGGTCCTGCCAAGACCTCCAAATGCATGTTGTCCTCTGATTAATGTAAGAGATTCAGCTCCCTGGAATCTCTTAGGAGGTCTGATGTGAGAATTGACATTTAACTTCCTGAAAAGCATTTTGGAATTACTTGTCTGGCACTTTAAGTAGCCACAAAATATTGGTAGTGTACAATCATCCTGAGGCAAAGAGAACCAGTTCCTGCAACACAGGAATTGTTATGCTAGGGCTCTTTCAATAAAATTTGGGGCAGGTTAAGAGCACTCCAATGTACTTACACAAAGAATATTGAGAAAAAAATTAAAATTAGGAAATAAATAGTAATCATTATTATTAAAGGACATATTCAGGTACCATAGACTGCTACTGTCAGTCTGTAGCTGAGAAAGCAAGAAGTCCTCACTTGAATGCCTAACACATTAAGCACCTTGTGGATCAAAAGCATGCTGTGTGTTTGAATTACTAACAGTGTTACACAAAATTAAACAAATTGGACACGTTTTGGACCATATGGCAATTTCTGCTAACCTGCCTCTCTGTTGAGTCTGCCTTCACACCATACTGGTTGTGAGCAGCCTCTTAAAATGCATTTGGTTTTCCCTTTAAAATCTTTTAATCATGGCTGTTCTCGAAGATACTGCACTTAATTCAGGGAACCAATGGCCTGATGTGGTATGGCAATCACTGTATTGTTCTGATACTAGCAGAATGGAGATTTTTTTGAAATCTTATCATTATCCTTCAAATTACTTCATCTAGGCCAAATAACAGATATTTCTTCATCAAGTATCAGCCTAGTATGTAGCCCCCTAATTCTATGAAAGACAGATGGACAACAAGTTTGATAAAATACATTTTCTGTAGAACTGCCAATTTCCTTCCCTAAGGTTTTGTTCTTCAGTGTTTCATCAGTTTCTGTTGTTAGCTTGTGAATGTCAGTATCTTCTTTGGGAAGTTACCTAATCTATCCCAGTGCTTTACACTTGCTTGTTTCACAGGGATTTGAATGTTATTTTCCACAGCACTCTGTGAACTTTTTTTACCTCCACGCATTTTTCTTTCCAAACAAGTGATCCATACTTTACAGCAGCAAACTGAACTAGCTGGTGTGCTCTCATTCCCAGTTAGTTCCCTTCTTGCCTATAAGGACTGGATCTGGATTCTCCAATTCAGAAACATGGAAACGATGATTATTTTCTCATCTAGTATGTGCAGTTATTTGTGCTTAAATAAAATCTGGTTTAGATCCAGAAAGTGGCTGCCATAGAGGCTTCTAGAAGGAATTTTGCTCTTGAAAGACACAGAGTAGAGAAAAGAAATTAACTATTATATTATGATAATTTCTAGTTATTGCTTGCTGTCTCTTCTTGACCAAAGAAAGCATTGACCTGGATGCCTCCTGCTAGTGTAGAAAAATACCTTATGGGTCTCTTGCCCCCTCACTCTAGGTTGTTCAATTATAACCCTCAATGACAAAGCCACAGATACCTGGCTGTGTCTCACAGACATTAAATTCTCTGTAACCAGCCTCACAACAAAACTTCAAATACTTGGCTCTGATGGATGGTGTTATAATGAGGGTGGAGCTCAGTTCAATGGCCAATTTATTGCATCTTAATGGTCTAACATGCTTTTATTTCATATCTAGGACAACAAATGCTGCCATAAAGTTTGGTTTAAAGCAGGTCTGTTTTGCAAAACGAGTCTTGCATACAGAACAAAACACTCATTGTTTCTTTACTGTTTAAACCTTTATTATTGTTTTTTTTCTTGGTACAATGGGCTTTTATGCACCAAACAGCTGTGTTCATCATGTTTATTTAGAAGGCATCCATTGTAGTGGAAAGAGTCTGGAGGACAAAAATCTTGAAGTACAAGACTACTCTGTGGGTGCTGGCACTTTTATTTTTTTTCTGTCCTGTTCCTTTGGTCAGTATGCAAGTCACATACACAGGCAGTGCCATGCAGACTTGCAAACCCTGTATAATAGCAACTTTTCACAAGCGCTGTCTCTTATTTCAAGTGTTCTTCTCCAGAAAGTTTCAATTGCAAGGCAACATACAGGACACACAACTATTTTACACCCTATGATCCTATCATTTTTCAATCTGTTGCTATTTTGGACCCTCATTAGGTCACTTTCCAAATATTGTGTACAGCTATGTGTCAATCATTGTCACAGCTCGGCTCCAGGCTAAGCCAACCCAGGACAAAACCGTGAGGAGAAAAAAATGCCAACCAAAGCAAGCACTGTGTAGAAAACAGTCAACAGTTTGACTGTGGAAAGCTATGTGTTGTTCCAAAGATAGCATAAGCCCACTTGCTGCAGAAACAGCATACAGTACTAATGCTCTCCAAAATAATTTTATGTGGTTGAAATGTGTAGTGCATACCCAATGGCATCTGCAAATAAACAGATGTTAGAATCTCAAGAATTAGGAGCATGACATTGTCGGAAACTCTTGGGTGACTCCTGCCAAAAAGCAGCCTAGTTTCCCGTTTCTGGAAAGAACAGAGCATCTAACATATTGGCAGAACTTCTTTTGAGCAACAGTATCTCTAGCACCTTCTAAAGCCTTGAATGAAAGCTGCTGTATAAGCAGGCAGTGCTAGCCTGGGAAATTAGAGGGTTCCCTACTTCCAGCAGGGCATATCCAGCAGGGCAGATGCATTCCCATGCCATAGCAGATAGCTCTGCTCCTTTCCCTCTTTTAAGGTTACCATGTATTAAGACAAAGTTCAGGTGAATACTGGAAAAACAGAAGTGTCTCCATCACCCACATAGTCAATGCTGTCATCACAGGCTGGAACATGAATGGCAACAAACTAACACGCTTTATCTTTTAAAAATAATAAAACAGCTGCATAGAATGAAATGGCTTCTTATTTTCTGAATGGTGAATGCTCTTGGCTTTCTACAGAGCCAGGAATTCTCAGTTGCTACTGTTCATGTGCCTCAGGAAACTGTAATGAGGTTAAAAAGAGCAGAATAAAGTTGCAGCTTGTGGATGATAGGAATCCACACAGAAGGTGACTTCTGGGATCTGAAAACAGCACAGCTGGGGGGAGGCTGCACAGGGACTGACTGCTTGGAGCTGGGGCAGAGACAGGGGCCTGAGGAAGGACTGGCATAGCAGGCAAATTATTTTCCAGAAGAAAGTTAGGGGGGAAAATGGAAAACACTATGAGCCAAGTGGAAAGGGAGTGTGACAAAAGGATTAGCCCCTACTCGCACAGAGTATAGTAGAAGCCAAAAATGAACTTGGGGAACTGTCAGGAAGAGAAAACTGTTTCTCAGAGACTGTTTCAAAGACTTCCTGAATGCAGACTCCATTTACTTGTTTCTTCCTTTTTCTCCCAAAAAATAAAGGACCTGCTGTGAGCAGAATGTATCCCAACTTCAACAGACACAGGCCTGAAGAGAGTCCCAATCTGGAATCCATTCTGGCTGAACTCCTGGAGCCTTGCTGCTACCTGGGTACCATAAAACTTGAAAGCCAAGCAGGAAGGGGTAAAATCTACAATTTGTCATCAACAGGTAGGTAGCTAATAGTTTAAATTGCACTGCCTGCCAATCTTTTAGTAAAATCAATGTGCTTATTAGGTATATATGTTGTTGAACTGCCCATGTCATGCCATGCTTAATAAGACTTAATCAGGTTGAATGGGTTCCGAGCCACTTACTCTCAAAAATAGTATCTATTCTGAGATTGGATGTGCTTTGTTAAATTCTTAAAGAAGAAAGAATTTCTAATTAAAGGAAAACGTGTCTATATAACTCTGGCTCTCAGCTGTTACCAGCTCTATTATGAGCGCACTTGGGGAATTTGATTTAGTTTTAATTAATAACTCCATAACTTTTCTGACAGAACAGAAGGGTGTACTTTGATTGAGAATACATTTTAAGTCGATGTTTAACATAAAAGGTGCTGGAAATGTCGTTCTGTGGGAAGTGCCAGAGCAGGTTGGGTGTATAGTCCATCTGACCATATCAAACAAAGATGCTGTTGAATGCCTCTGGCAAACTCCCACAACAGGGTGCCAAAGTGTAGTTGGGTCTTTTCTGGAGAGGCTGGAGCTGTGGTGTGTGAGGTGCCACCTTGCAGTGTCTCCACACATGTGAAACCCCTCCAATGCAGAAGTGCTTGACCTCAACAACTTCCTGTGACAGGGAGTTCCACAGCGAATTGTCTTTGCATATCCCAGTTTTTTAGCTTCCTTCCCTTTGGTTACATTTAGTCTTGTTTTGCGTTACAAAACGTGCACAAAACTTTTTTGCTGTTTTTGTCACGTTCCTATTTATATTTCTTCCTTTCCAATAGTGCCTGCCTTTGATCTCTCATAAGCCATATGTATCAAGTTTTTAAAGTAGCGCTTTAGGAAAAAAAAAAACTAAAAGGGGGGGTGGCGGCAGCGGTGGTATTTTTGCACGTTATGACGGATGTAGCACTTTTTGCGTGTCCTGCCCCCCGTCCCTCCGGCTGCGCACGGGAAATCCGTGTAACCATTGACCAGACTGTCAACACGGGCGCCCCGCGCCGCTGGCGGGCGGCGGGAGGAGGCGGCGGCCGCGCCAATGCCGCGGCGGCGCCCGGCCCCGGCCCGTTAGCGGGACGGGCAGCGAGGGAGCGCCGGGCGGGAAGGGGCCGGCAGGACAGGGAGCGTGCGCGGGGGCCGAGCCGCCCCGGCGAGCGCGGCGGGGAGCGGGGCTGCCCCGCTCGGGGCGGCTCGGTGCCGGCCCGGGGAAGGGGCAGGAGGCTGCCGAGGCATCATGGCGGTTGTGGCCCGGGGGGGCCGGGGGCTCCGCGCCGGGCGGCGCGGCGGACTCACCTCGCTCCGCTGGAGCTGGAAGAAGCTGTTGAGATAGCTGGAGCTGAGTGAGGAGCCCAGCTCCGGCGTGCTCTTGGTGTAGCCGAGGTCGGGGTGCTGGGACGAGGAGGGCTCGGGTCTGAAGGCATCGAAGGCGCTGGCCTGGTGCGTGTCTTGCAGCGAGAGATAGACCCAGTTGAGGAGCTGGGCGGGCTGGTACACGGGCGCGGCGCTGGTGTCGATGGTTGACAACAAGCTCATCTTTCCCCGCGGCTCCGCCGGCGCGGCTGGCCCCGCGGTGCCGGTCCCCCTCCCCGCGCTCCGGCAGTGCCGCTCTCCCGTCCCTGCCCGGGGCGCTTCCTCCTGGCCGCCCGGAGGAGAGGACGGGCCGGGGGCTCGCTGCCGCGCCCCGCGCCGCTCTAGCTCCCCTAAGGCCGGCGGCGCCCGCGCAGCCCCAGCGCTCCGCGCAGCACGGGCATCGCTGCCGCCGCCCGCGGGCTCCGCAGGAAACTTTGTGCGCGCTCCGTCCCGCCCGCCCGGCCGGTGCCTGCCCCGCTATCTGTCTTTATTCCCACTCCCGCAGGCAGCGGCGGGGAGGGGCTGCCGGCGCTCCGGCGGCGGCGCCGCGCCCCCATAGGCCTCCCGGCCGCCGCGGGGGTGCAGGGGCGTCCCGGCGCCGCTCCGCCCCCGCCCGCCCGCCCGAGCGCGGCCGGAGGAGCGTGTGCGGCCGCGGCTGTGCCCGCACCACCGGCCCCTGCCCGCCGCGGTCCGACCCGCT
This sequence comes from Zonotrichia leucophrys gambelii, assembly GCF_028769735.1. Lineage (NCBI taxonomy): Eukaryota > Metazoa > Chordata > Aves > Passeriformes > Passerellidae > Zonotrichia > Zonotrichia leucophrys. The sequence goes on from NC_088176.1 coordinate 23,960,859, forward strand.
CCCTCGCTCGCTCCCCGGCCTTCCTTCTCCTCCTTCCTGAAGAATTTTACGCCAAACACGCGCAAAGCCCTCCCCGAGGGCTTCTCGCTGGGCCCTTTTGGGCTTGTTTTTAACTCGACAACTTTCGCTCGGCTCTTGTCAGCCCGCCCGCTCTTTTCATTTCTGTTTCTTGCTGGTGCTGGGAGTTCATTGCAATCTGAGGTTCCTTCTCGTTAAATCTCTGTCAGAGCTCCAGGTTTGCGAGGCGCTGCGCGGCCGCTGAGGTTGTGCCAAGCCGTGCAGAGCTGGGTTTTCCAAATAAGGCAGGCGAGCGGCGCGATGTTCCCTTTGAAATCCATCTAGGTAGCCCTGGCGTGGGCTCGGGGGAGCCTGGCTCTGGTGGGATACCCGGGAGTTAAAGCTCACTAGGCCTTTTAAGGAGTCGGTAGCACAAAAGAGGGTGATGAATGATTCCTGCTTTAGGAAGGAGCCTGAGTGGGTAAGCTGGTAATTACAGTTCATAAACTCTTCCCTGCTGCCCTCCCTGCAATGAGTGGAGCAGGGCAGCTATTTCTTGCTTTGGTGCAAACACCGTAGTAATCAAACTAGGAGTTTTCAAAGGAGCTCCCAGGAGGTAACTTAAAAACTTGATCGTAGCTCCTTGTGCTCTTTGCCGAGTGACAAAAGGGTAGAAATTAATGTGTCTTCCCAATATGGTTTTGGGGGGAGGGAAAAAGCCTTCTTTACTTAGATAACAGAAAAAAAAATCTGACCTTTGAAACATCAAAAAGTTGGTATCTTGGTTTGCTGTAATAAGCCATGTGTCTCTGCCAAGATAGCAGAAAAGTCACCCTTCTGAAAAGGCCTGGTTACAAGCAACAGAAAATGAGGGTCAGTGTACACACAGTAGAAAAAGCTGTTCAGTTGTCAGCTGCAAACACCAAAGATGGATGCATTCAACTTTTGAGAGCTGCTAGATAGGGCAGCAGAGCTATCTGTCTGCAGGCATTTAAATGCAGGTGAAGATTCTTACTTTCCACAACTGCAAGGTCAAGCTTAGAACAGCTGAATCGAGCTGAATTCCTTTTGAGAGGCTACTTTTTTTTTCTTTTATTTTCTTTGGGCTTTCTTAATTTTTTTTAGTGACAAAGTCCTTGCAGCACAAATGGAGTTCACTCTTTTGTACGCTCTATTAGAAGCCCTTTGAGGCACATTTAAATGTGTGTGCATCAGCATGACAAGGAACAAACTTCTACCAGTGTAAAGGGTCTTTATACTCTGTCCACAACGGCGATCATAACAGAAGAATTCAGTCAAATTGCATCCCATACTCAAACAGTTCCATAGTGTTTTAAAGAAGGAAAATATGGATGAGGCTTAGTGACTTAAATTGTGGAGGAGGATTTTCCATGATTTGCTGGTAAATTAAGGAAAACCCCAAGAAACAGATATCACATCTGAGGAACTTGCCTTTCTGGCAGATGGTATTTAAAAAGTCAGGATATGGTAGAAAGTGCAGAAGGGGGAACTAGGCTGAAGCTGCTTGTTTTGTTGATGTGGATTTGTTTGGATTTTTTTTTTTTGTAAGCATGCTAATTCCTTCCTTAAAGACAATTTCTATTCTTATCACTTCCCTCTTTTACTTGCTAAGTTAAATACATGTATTTGTATTTTGCAGCTCCACTATGCACTCTGTTTAGTAAGATGCTGTGAAGGAAATAGGAATTCTGAACAGGCAGAAAAGATAACAAAAAAGGGTTCTTGTAGCAATAGAGGTCAAAAGCAGAGGTCAAAATAAAAAGTGGTCAAGGTGATGCAATGTTTTGGATGAAGAATTTTTGCTCTATTTTGATACTTTTTCTCCTAAATTGAATATAGCTCTTATTGTAGGTGATTGGATTGCTTTAGTTAGACAACACAGTAGAGATGGCTGTGGGGCAGGAGAAGGTGGAGTTAGGGTGCATTTATTGCAGCAGCTGCATTCATGAATGCAGCAGCCCCTTGTGATGTGAGGGGCACCGTGTGCTCCACCAGGTGCATTTGAACACCCAGAGCTTTTGGCTGTCCCTGCCCCTTGGCAGCAGCCCTGGTGGCTTCTAGTAACCATGCAGAGCAATGAGTAAATTGAATAGATCCTTTGTTTGGCATATCAGGAAAGGGAAAGGCTGCAAGTGCACGCATTATGAGGAGCCTAGCTGAAAAGCACCCGCTCTGAGGTTCAGTTGTCATCCTGGTCTCCCGTGCCATTTCTTCTGGAACAGTTTCAGGCAGTTCCTTCTCATTTCTGTATTTAATACTGCTCTTAGCTTAGCAAAATGCTGCTGCCACACTTGTTACAGTCCACTTAGGTTCAAGATAGCAATTTTTTCATTGGAAGGCCACTCTTCACCTCTGGGAGTTGTAGATGAGTGAGGAGAAGATGGGTATAAATAGTCTGTTGAGCAAAGACATGACAGTGCAGAAAAAAGTGCTAAGGTCAATTGCATCTATTCTTCTCAAATACTTAAGTGCCCAATAAGGTAATGAGATGGCGTTGAAATATCATCTAGACATGCACAATATCTTTCTATTGATTATTTTGGAATGGAGTATAAGTGACATTAACTACATGGATTTTACATCAGCCTTATGTTGCCAAAACATCTATGAATCCTCTTGGTTTTATTTGAGTACTGCTAATGAAGTAAAAAACAACTGGAAATTTAACATCAAACTTTGGATAAATGGAATAGTTTAAGTGACTTGGAAAATAGAAGCCTTGAAACAAGGCAAAGGCAAACACAGGGACAGGATTCAGCTGCTTCAGTCGTATTAAGTGATCATGAATTTATCTAAAATCTCCTTATAACTGGTCACTCAGCCCGTCCCCTTAGTGATCTGGACATCTTGTGGCTGCACCCTTCCCACAACATCTTTGCAAGAGTGAGGAACATGATTTTCCACTTCTGGTCAGGACTTGTTTCATAGTCTAATGTATTTATGTTCTTGCTTGCAACGTTCATACCTTTAGATGATGTCAGCCTTTAAACGATATGTGATTTAATTTTCTTTTAAAGAAAATGTTTATGCTCCTTAGTATTTTAAAAATGCATGTTCCCTACTACAGATATCCTGGATTCTTGTGCTTTTAAATTTGTCTGGGTCTGAATTGCTGTCTTAGTCATCTCCCAGATTAGATGGGGCTCCAGTAGGAAAATAGAGCAAATATCCAAAACTGCCAGTAAGACTAGAGAACATGGGTAACTTGAGCCCACTGTATTCTCTGGTTTCTGTAATCAGGCTATACATAATGCAATAGGCTGTTCATCTGTAGTGTAGCTGAAATATTCCAAACAAATGTTTTTCATCTGCTGCAGCAGAGATTCTTATCTTATTATGAAATAATTTTGCTATGTGGTGGAAACTGTGTGAGCCCTCCTCGAATTATGAGAAGGCAGTTCAGCAGAGTTGTAAACTGAAAGCACATCTGCATGTGGCATTTGTGAGTTATGGATGTTAAAACCACTTGTGTTTGCTGGGTAGGTACAACCGTTTCACTGCCAGCAATGAAATGTAGCATTAACCAAAGTCAGTCAGAGTGAGTCTGGGAAATGCTTGTGCTTGGGTATGGAACTCCATGGATTTTTGCACCTATCTAAAGGATCAGCTGCAACCCAGTGCTTAAGTACAAAAGTAAAAATTCCTGTTTTCTTCCTCCTATAGTTTTGACATAGAAAATCCTGGAAATATATGGGTATAAGGTATAGTTCATCCATACGTAGAATGTTAGTAAATATATACCATATGCAGTAACAATGCTGTGGGTAGTGTGTGAAGCACAATTCTTGCAAGGCTGTCTCAAGCCACCAAGTAGGTAATTGGTGTAACAGATCCTCTTGGAGCACACAGGTCCTGCACCTGGCCAGTTTGTGGTTTCCAGTCCTGGGGCCTCCTTGCTTGCTCTCTGTTAAGATGTCAGTGCATTGCTGAGTAATTGCATGAAATAAGCCCTGGATCTGAGTAGCTGTGTGAGAAATAGTGGTTGATCTTTCTGTATTGTTTTACAGAGCTTCCTGTACCTTCTTCAGCTGCAGCACAGTCATCTGAATTGTTCCATTATTTCAGTTTTGAAAGGCAGTATCTCCTTTGTTCAAGTACTGATCTAAAAGTTCAGCATCCATGTCCAAAACAGTAGCTGAGGTATCTTGTTCCTTCTCCTTAGCCCAGCCTAACCCCTTTGACTTGCTTGACCCAGGAATCCAAGAGAGGGATTCCAAGGAAAAGAGCAGAGGAAATTAAAAGACCAGTAGCAGTTAGGGAGAAGTGGGTGCAGGGGAGCCCATCTGCCTTACCTGGAAGCGCCTGCATTGGAACAGCTGCTGATGGTTGCTTCTGCAGGCAAGTGGGGAGGCCCAGGGATTTTGTGTCACCTGGGAATCCCTCTAATCTGCTTTATGCTGTAGGAGACCCCTTACTGAGGGTTAAATGGCTTCAGTGCTTTGTAGCTGGTTCCCAGCTGAAGAATAAGTTAGGTGCTGTTTATGGAGCCCCTTAAAGACCTTGGTGTTAAAGAGGGCAATAAAAACCCTCAAGCAACTACCCAAGGAGGGAAAGGAGGATTCTTTACTTGATCCTTTTGGCAATGCATGGAGGATTTGATTTGCATTTTTCTATGTGTCCCTTCACTGTACACGGTATCTCTGCCCATCTACTTCTCTCACCAATTCCATGGCACTGCAAGCTCCAGGAGACAGAGATAGTGCCTAATTGTTTGCCACTTGTCTGCTTTTCCCTAGGAGCTCCACCAGATCTTTTTCTTACACCCTGCTTGCTGAGGCAGGACAAGGCTTTGGGTTAGAGCAACTGCAGGAGACAAAAAAAAATGCCAGAGATAAAGGTGCATGTAATGGTAATTAGTGTATGGTACAGGCCATAGTGGTAAATAGGAGATGAAAATGACAAGAAGGAACTGTTGGGACCTGCAAACAGAGTGGCTGTGCTGGGATGGGAAGCTGGGATTGTATCTACAATTATCTTTTGATTAATGGATTGTTTGACTGCTTTTTGGGATTGTCCTGAAGTCAGATGGGGTCTGGAAGCAGTATTTTATTCATGGTATGGCAATCTGCTGGCACCCCAGCCATCACAGAGCATACTGCTACTCCCTGTGTCAGTGCTGCACTCTCACTAATTTCTTATTAATGCTTTCTTTACATACCCAGTATTGTCAGTGGGTTTGCTTTTTCTGTTTTATCCCCACTTTCTGTTGGTCTGGATAGCAGAATGAATTATTTGTTCATGAGTGTAAATATTTATCCATGCTGAGCTGCCATGTTAATTCTAGAGCAGGCTAGAATTAGTTGCCAATCTTAATTGGCACTAACCCTGTTGCAGGGAAGTTTGTTTCCTAGGTACTTTGAGTCAGCACAATGTTTATATCAGACTTGAAAACTCTCCAAGCAGATTTCAGGCAATCCTTCAAATAAAAGGAATGAACTGCAGACGACTGAAGACACAAGGGGTTTTTTTCTGAAACTTGGACCTCTGTCCCACACAAGGGCTCAGTTCTTGCCTCAGCACACCTTGCACACCCACAGAGTTTGCCAGGGCCATCAGCTTTTGGGCTGGCTGGGGCAGGCAGTGGAGTGGCAGTAAGTACTGATGCTTTCACAGCTCTGTGCAGGAAGAGGCTGTTCCCTGCTACCGTCCCACCAAGGGCCTAAAACCATCAGCTTTTATAACACAAATGTGCTATACAGATTTTGGGTTAGATTTGCTACATCAGTCCTGGTATATGGTTTCATGAGAACAGTGATATTGGTGCAGACAAATATGGACTAAATTCTAGTTAGAGAACCCTTTCCATATATATATACATCTGTCAATCATAGATAAAAGTCACAGTGATATTGCATAAATTAGCACTGCTAATGGAACCCTAGAACTACTTCAAAACATTAAAATCTGTCCTCTTCATTTTTAATCCAGGGTTGTTTTTCACCTCAATTAATACAATTGACAGACATCATTCTCTCTCACATGTATGTCTTGTTTAGTAGAAGCACTACATTCCAGTCACTCACCAAGAAATAGGAAATATTCACAGGGAAAAAAAGTGCTCTTTTAAAGCCTGTGTAAAAATAATTCTTGGTATAAAACTGCTTGTCCCTACTCAAGTCCCTATTCATGTTACCCAGTTTAATTCAACTGAAGGCAAAACAGGAATTTCTAGCGAGACATTTTCTTTGCTTCTTCAATGCAATCCTGAATAAGAAAAATTCAGTTATATTGAAGATTACAGTAAATAAGTGAACCAGAAGGGTAAAGGCACTCATGCCTTAGGGAAAAGTATACCACTCTTCTGGGTGTAAAACTGGAATATTTTGAATTCTTATGGTAATTTTTCTTGCCTGCTAACCTGAAACTTTATTTTTACTCTCTGTGTTGGCCTAAACACTACTGCAGACCCTTACAATGAACCTCTTAAGCTAAGACTGGTGCCAGCCCGTGAGTACTGACCTGACGCTGCCCAATGCAGTGAGACAAGGGCTGAACAAGCCTACCAGTGTCTCCATCTGAAACACAGCTGTTAATTTGGAAGTGTTAACATGTACCACCTGGTCCTGTGAGGATGGGATTAGCCAACGGTATCATTAACACTAATAACTCGTTGAATGAAAAATAAAAATGAAAGCTGAGGAAGTCTGCAAGGGTATAATTGCTCCAAAATTAACTTTCCAATATTTCTACCTTATGCAATGTCATATTTGCTCAGAAATGTAGACAGCCAATGAACAGACAGTATGTTTATTGATGAACAATTGAAAAAAGCATATTTTCCCACCTTTAATATTGATTGCACCTTGTTTGCTCCCACTTGTCTCAGCCCAATCTGCAGGCCAGGGCCAGCTACAGAGTGTGCATGTGACTGTGTAGCTACAGAAACACCTTCTCCAGCTGATGTGTGTGTGTCCACCTCACTGTTTCTGCCACAGCATCCCTGTCCCTGAGTCAAAAACATTCATCCCAGTCAGCACTGTCAGAGACATTCCTTACAAGTGCCAGAAGTGAATTGCTAGGTGAATAAGGACATGAAGGAATGGGTGGATGTCCCAGTCGAATCTTAGTTATCACCTTACAAACCATAGTAAAAGGTCTTGCACTTTTTTACCCTGGGAAATATGAAAGCTAAGTATAGAAAATCATAGTTTAAATCTTTTCTTGATGGTTTACTCCAACGCTGGTTGCCTTTCATGCCTTCAGGTGAAACATCTTTCAGGAAAGGTGCTCCATCTCAATTGCACAAACACCAGTGCTGTCAAAGGTACTCTGTGTTCCTGCCATTGCTAAATTTCAGCTTTGTCAATAGCACAGTTATGTATTGCATTCACAATTTTTTTTCTCACTCTAAAGATTTTAATTTAAAAAATGCTACAATAAAATTATATTCAACAAGAATGTATCCAGTTCTCTAGCAAAATGGGACGCTACTTGAGCAAACTGAGCTGGTTTTGTTACTTTGTTTCTGAGTTAGTGACATTTGTACTAAAAAAACCCGATGTTACTTGATAATATTTTCACAGAAAAACCTAAGTTAAAATCATACATGTTGAGTCTGTGGGTCCCCAAACCAGCTATGTTTTCCAAGGTTTCAAAAGGTTGAAATTTTAGCTAGTAATTATGCATTTATTTTACATATGTGGAATATGCAGTTTGTTTGCTGTCACTTCTAGTGGTGCCGATGAAATTATTGAACATATGAAATTGTTGAACCATTTTTCTGACAGTCTGGCTTGTTTTTGCTTAGTTGCTAATGTACTTTGAATCAAGGACATGACAGTGAGTAGGAGTTCAGCTGCTAGTCTGTGTTCATCTTTGCAGTCTTGGGTTCGGAGGAAAGGAGAATTCATTTTAAAAACCCTTTAAATGTTAGAAATGAGTTATTGTCTACCATTTTAAGAAATAGAACACTGTCATGTACAGATTACTTCCAAAGGAACAGATGCAAATTGGTTTTTATGGTCTGAAAGTTGGGGTGCAGGGTATTGCCCCTCATTAATGACAACCAGAGGGGTCCAGAGCACAACTGAAGGCTCTGCAGAAAAAAGCTCATGTTCTGCTTTACCACTGGTGCAATGTTATGTGTGCTTGTCATTTTGCCTCTGGTGTAAGCATGTGTGTTTTGACTGTGTCTATATCAAAATACAGCAAAATGGGGATGGCAAATAGTAACATCCCCAAGGAGGCACAGCACAAGAAAGGATCATGCTTTTCAGCTGTTTCTTTCTAGGTCATGAATGACTTGCATGAAGACGTTGGTATCCTGCATCTGTTTCCCTATTTTGCCAGATGTTTTGAGGTGAGATAAGAGGATTCATGCAGCTAGGAAAAAAAACCCCACAACCACTTATCTGTATTGTGGTTTTTATTGTGTTAGCAGAAAAATATCAGGCATCCCTTGGCAAACTGAGTGTTACCAAAATGTTTCACTTGTCTTAAGATTGCCTAATTTTAGTAGAGAATTCAACAATATATTAGAAATAAAATCCTTTCTTTACTTTAAAATTTTCTCCTTGATGAACTGAAAATATGACTGTGCTGCAATTATTGCCAAAATTATGATTCTCTTTAAAACGTCTTTTGAGAAGAACTGACAGTGACAACTAATATCCCCAGTAAAGTGTTGTGGTTTGGCTTTGATTTGTGGTTAACTGTGGCTGGGGTGTCAGCTGGAGTAGCAATTTGCAGAAGTACTTCCAAAATCATAATTAATTTTCAGCTGTAGTTGGACAGTTTGAACAGGGTTCAGATTTGGTTCTATTCTCTGTTTTAAAATACCTTTATCTTGTACTGTTTGTACACTTCAAATATTCTCTTTTTCCTTCCACCATCATAGCAAAGTGATTGTAATTCTTTCATAAAGAATGGCTCTAGAAGATCAATAAATAAATAGTTCATGCTATACCCCATAAAGATCTGCTTTCTGGATGGCTTGATGGCTGTATGGTAGCAGAGGACTTGGGTTACATTGAGACATTTTTAAATTAAACACTCACACTTTAACATGAATAATTGCCTTTCCTCATAATAGCAGCCAGTCTGCAAGGACCAATAAATTCCACTGAGTCACCAGAGATAGAGCTTAGTCTCCTTGGGTTCTAGAATGCATTTTTAATTGGACTACTATGGCTCTGTGGTACTTGCATATTCCATTGAAAGCTTGAAAATCACTCAGAACTCAAGAGAAATTTAAAGAGTAATATATCCTGCCCAGGTGTCTTAAACTTTTAGCTTCTGGTAATTTTCAAAATTTGGGAGTAAAGCCTTATTCTTTTCAATCTGCTTCTCTAATCATTCACTTCTTACTGAGTTATTCTTTATCACTGAATTCTCTGTTCCTTTTCTGAGTCTGTAATAGTTTGGGTGCTTATTGTTTTGGATGTCTGTTTGGAGAAGTAACAGCCCAGCCCAAGGGGTGGATGGCAAATAGGATTATATCTGTGTTAGTGATTTAGTTCTTTATAAAAGGATCAATGGATCTGGTATCCCCATCCTACACATTTTTGTGGTTCTTTCTCCCTAAGGCAAATGATAGTCTTGCCATCTAGACCAGCAGTAAGAGCACAGATTTATTTAGCACATGCTATGGATGCTCTGAGATGTGAAGAAAAACAAGTGAGAACAGTCCCAACAATATTTAAGATAGGAACTGCTCCTGGTCTGGATTAAAGCATTGGCATAATGTTCTCTAGGTGAGCCTACCTGAGACCAGAACATGAACTCCACTGCTCCTCTGGCTTTCCTCCTTGCCCTTAAGAGAGATGAAGTGTATTTCTGTTACTTCTGTGCTGATCCTGGGGCTAAATGCAAATTCCTGCCTTTCCCCTTCCCATCCATTCAAGATGTATTATGGTAGTTCTCCCCCTTGTGTGGGTTTTTGTTGTTGTTGCTGGGTTTCTTTGTTTTGGCTCTTTGTTTGAGGGGGTTTGTTTGTTTTTGAGGGGTTTGTTTGGGTCTTTTTGTTGTTGATTTCCTCACCCAGTTATGCAGCTTTTTATGCTTTCTGTTCTGTGGAGGCATGAAAGACAGCTCTCAACCAAGCATTTTTGTTAGCAAGGGTTTCAAAATTGTAAGATGACTCCCCTCTGTGTTTTTGAAGAGCACAGAATATTACATGACAGCTTGCCATACTGGCATTTCTGGAATCACAAAATGTTTTCATGCTGTGATACCTTGAATAGTTTGTCTTTACTTGTACTATTTTTGTTTCTTTCATTATGGAGGCTATTTGTGCTTTCTGTGAGGCTTAGTGGCCCAATGCAGTACTGATGTTTACTTATTTGCTTGGAAAAGAATCAAAAGTATGTATTATTTGTCACAGGATGCTAAACACCCATTAAGTCAGGATTTTATCAGTGGTGTGAGACAAGTTTCAGCCATCAAGGGAAAAAGAAAATGGCCTTGTATAATTATTTTCAAGCTCTAAAATATTTTTCTTCAGTGACCTTCAACTCAATGAAGCTTGAATTGCTAAATCCTTTATCAATATTAAATAAGGGTTGGTGTATCCATTTGCTAGGTGTTATTAAAACAAACTCTGTAGGTATATAAACTTGGACCAAGGACCTGATTTGAATGTGAATAAATGTGAACCCCTAGCAGGAAGAGACAGCCAAAGCTCTGACCACTAATTTCTAACTTCAATCACTAACTCACATAGCAGGGACCTGATGAGTGTGCTTTAACAGTGGGTATTCTTGAAATACATCCCCTTCCTTGAAAAAATGGTCTGCACTTGGGATGCCAAGTCTCATCCTGCCTTTACCTCTGGAATCAGGAAAACTTTCAGTTGAAAAAAATCCTAGTCAGCCAGTCTGCTTCCAGAACTTTTGTCCCACTGAATTCTAGTCCTCTTTAAAGGGCTGACTAGAATCTGGACACATGAAGAATATTTGTCTTTTATTTCATTGTTTACCTTTGAACTAGTTTTCTGCCTTTTCTAATGAGCTGACTTGACTGCTAAAGCTGCTGGCATCCCCCAGGACCCGGGAGCAAGGAGGTCTCCGAGCCCTTTGCTTTAGGCTGCTTTGCCACATGAATTTCAGGGGAATGGTTTCCTCTGTTTATTGGGACTGGATTAAGAGTGGCTGTGTTTTGACTGACAGAAGCTACTGGGGAACTCTAAAAGCCTCCATTTGACTTTCTCCTTTCTTTTCACAGCACTCAGGCAGTGCTGTAAAGCCGCAGCACTGTTAAGGCAAGCACCCTCACCGCCGAGCCGTGAATTTAAAGCGCCCGTCTGCCTTTGGCTCCTCCGTGTTCAGGCTGGGAAAGGCTGTAATGTCAGCCCCACCCTCTGCCTGTGGGATACTTGTGGGGAGCAAATACAGGGTTCTTCTTGTTCCTGCCATGATCGATTGTGTCTGTCACACACCTCACTGCACAATGTCTGCTACTTCTGATATCCCTTCAAGCTCCAGATCGCCAGGAGAAGGCAGTGAAACCCCAAACCTTCAGTGGTGGCTTTGGAGCCCTGCAGCAGCCAGGGTTTGTTTGGCCACCTGTGTGCTTGTGGCTTTTAAGTGCCTGCCCAGATCCCTGAAGCTTCAAGCCTAAGCTAAGAATTTATTATGAGCTTTGGACTTGAAACATTTTTTTTCACGTTAAGTTCTTCTGTTACTGTTCAACTTCTGCTCATGCAGCAATATAGGTACAGGCTAAACTTGAGTATTGGTGTTTTTGGATGACATTGTTAGAATTAATGCAAACCAAAACCCAACAAAAACCCCCTAGCTTGCAGTGAAAAAGCTACTTTTGCTATACCTTAAGTGGAATATCTCCAGCTCCCTTGTTTCCCACTGGCTGGTTGTGACAGTTTCCCAAACTAAAAAGCCACCCTCTTCTAACAGGAGGAAGGCTCTGGCTCTGCCATAATCACTCCTAGCACCCTGGCTCTGTGTGGAATGCTCCCACATCCTGGGAGGAGTCCAGCATCTGCTCTGCAAACCACAGTGCATAGTTTTGCATATTAGAAATACTTTCTTAGAGATTTACTTTCTCAAATATACCTGTACAAAAGGTCATGACTTAACAGTTCTTACTGGCATATCAAACAAAGTTATTTGGTCTTGACTTTGGTCTTGACTTACATTTGATGTCCATTAACATTCTTCTTAAAAATCATATTTTAAAATTATTTATATAATACTATTATGCTCTGCCTTTTTCTGTAATAAAATTTTAAGTATTGATAGTGTGTTTCAATATAAGGCAAGACAGCATATACTTTTCCTCTTGATCCCCCATATTCCTCTAATTCTCTTTTAAAAAAAGAGTCCTTTTGCCTATTTATTATTATTATTATTATTATTATTATTATTATTGCCCATTAATATTATTAGTCATTTCCTGACTCTCTTCTGCTTTCCAATCTCTAATAAATGTATCAATAATACAATTAATAAACAGAGATTGGTTGTTCCAGTACTATTGTTCTTCCCTAGCAGGAAGAGAGGTGGATGTCTCTGGTTACATGCATGTGTGCTCACAACTTTTTATTTCCCTTGTTAATATTTGTGAGACAGCTCTTCACAATGCCTTGTGAAAAAAGCACATAAAACCATATTATTGGCTATTCTGTTAACTTATTAGTGTAGTCAAATTGTTGAAGGAGGGAACAGATTTTCTTTAAAGGAACCACACTGCTTTGACTGAGCAGCTATTGCTTTTTATCTCAATGGTCAACTATGCTGTCTCCAATAATTTTTTCACTAGTTTCCCAGCAAAAATTTTATGATTATTAAAAAGGAATTATTTATTATAGAGTGTGGTTAGCTAGAACTTCTCAAGTATTGTACACTGTAAGTCTTTGAGTTGACTGAAGCTGCAGCACTGACAAACTTCCTCCATGTAGACTTCCCACCTCTAGCTTTTTTTTCCTTTTTTTTTCTCACACAGAAGGAACATGAAGAAAAAAGAGTTTAATGTGGGGTAAATATTTCAATCACCGAGTGATAAAAAATTATTTTGGTCACTCTAAATTTAACAAAATGAAACATATAGGATGCCAGCATTTATCTCATGAAGCTTTATGAAAAAATTCACAAATTAAAAATTTAAAGTAGCTACTAAATTTTAACATGCATTGTTAGCATAGTTCTGGGTTTTTTTAAACTTTTGTTTGCTTTTTTAGAAATGCTACAGACTACCTTCTGTTTTGAAGAAGTACATTTTGAAATACCTGAATTTGCTGCCTCCCAGCTGAGGCTGTACCTGGCTTAAGAATGAAGTAATAACCACTCAGACTTTTTCCAGCAGCAGTTATTATAATTATCAATTTATTTGTTTTCAGGCTTTAAAAGTGGCTGTTGGAATGGTGCTTCCCATTTGTTTATTTTAACCACTGGTTAATCAAGACCCAGTGATTCTGTTCCTTGCTCTGTGTGGACAGTAAGTTCATTTTCTGGAAGGCTTTTGAAGACTAGCAGATAACACAGCTATTCCTTTTCAGGTTTCACCCAAAAGAAAATGTGATATAAGTGTAAAGGGCTGTGCTTCTTTTTAGTCTTATCAGCAAGTTCTGATTACGTCAGATTCTGTGGGAAAATTATGTACAAATATGACTGCACAAATTTTTAAGAGAAAAATATTATCTTTTCAGGACAAATTACTAAAATATTATATTTCTTCTTTGACTATCCTGTCCAATATCTGACACCTCTTATATTTTGAGATTTAGCTTAAGTTAGATTTTCTTGCAGAATTTCTTCAAAACTCCTTGCATTAACTGTTAACCTGGGGGTGCCTAGGGATACATAAGGGAATTCATTATTCACATGACGGTGCATGAGCTAATTTTTTTTTTCTTTACAGGTCTTGCTCCACTGTCTTGAAAATAATCACTGGTTAAAGCTCCTCAGTGCTACACAAAAATTTTAGCTGAAATTTCAGCTATAGATTTGAGATGTTGCTAAATTGCATCGATGCTTAGATGAAGTGAGTTAGTTTAGTTTAGCCTTTCAAGTGTACATGTCAGAGGAGGCTATGTCCTAGCAGAATAGGAAATCATATATATTTATCCTTTGGCCAAGGGTTGGCCACAGTGCAGCTTATATAGACAGTGACACAGCAGATCTTTCCAATCAGTAAACCACAAACCTTAGTCCTACTATGTAGGACCACACGTTTCCAGTCTAAAGAGAAAATCATGTAATTCTGACAGGGTTTGTCACACAGCATCTGTACAGCCTACAGTATGACTGAGCCAGTTGAATGCACAGGCTCTTGTCTTTTGGAGTTCTGACCACTTTCCTCAAAATACCTGTTTTTAACCTTAGCTGCAGTAGACAATAGTAAAGAAATTTCTACATTAAATTAGTTTGGCTGCATGTTACTCTGTACACCTATTAAGCACACTGTAAAATATTTCTTTATGCAGTATAACCTTTCTGTAATTACTATTAGGACTTGCTGATGTGCTCTTTATCTAAGAAGAAAATTTTCTTACTTTTTACTTTGCCATAGAAGAACAAATTACTTACATTGATAAGCAAAACCAGGGTGAGTAAAAATCAGTAGTTATATGTTGAGAACTAAATTTTGATATCAGTACTACCACAGTGGGCTTCTGATAAAGGATTGTCAGTGTTTCTAAATGACTGCAATAAAAAAATAACCAAAAACCCGACACAAACCCTTTGCTCCTCTGCAGGGTGTTTAAAGCATTTTGCGTCAGTAAAGCCTGCTGTTTTGAATGAGTTTCATATCAAGCCCAGAAAATACGTGACGTGGCTTTATCAGCTTTGCAGCAAGTCAGACTTTGGGAATGTTACTGTTATCTTGTTTGTGCCTCAGATAACTAATCTGCAGGGAAAAGGCTATCTTGACCTATCTTAGAACATTTTTATAATTATAGATTTGTTATTGTCTGTAAATAAATTTGAGACCTTGTAGGAACCTTTTTAGAAGTCTGAGTTTTCACAACTGATGTTTTGACCTTTTTCCCACTTATTATTCATCGCTAAAACTTCTCCTTTTCTTTGGGGAATTTATTTTCACTGCTGAATCTACCAACCTTTTCTTTCCCCCAGTCCCCTTAAAGAGTTTGACAAAGAGCTAAGAAATTTTAAACCTTTAGCTGCTGAAGTATCTTCTTGGAAATTGAACTTGGAAAAGTATGTCACTGCTGGGATTAAGAAGGGCTGCATTGTTGGTTAGAGAGCTCCCATAAATGCTGTGTGGAAGCATCTCCTGGCAAACAATGGATGCTGGGAAGGAAATTAACAGTGATCCATTGATTTCTTACTACGCTTCTGAACTGTTTGTCTGTTTTCAGCTTCTAAACAGTGAATCAGGACACAGGCAAGTCTTGATCTCATAGAATAATCACTGGTATGCAGCAGCACATCTTGTGGTTAGGGCAATAGAGGGAACTTGGGAAGAACTGTATTGCAATTACTTGTTTATTACTTGTTCAGCCACTGAATTACTCTATGGCATTAGAAAAACTCTTTCACTTCTTTCTGTTAACTTCGTTTATTTTTATTATTTTTTTAGATTTTTGTGGACATTTTTCTAGGTATATTTTATCCCCTGTTCTCTTTTGCCAAGCTCAGCACAAGGCCTGCCTGGATAGAGTGGTCACATCTACATAGCTCTGTCCCATGTGCCCTTTCCAGTAGGAAAAGCAGCCTAATAGGTTTATATTGTTATATTGGTTGTATTGTAGAGGAATAGGAGGCAAAATTATATGTTCTTTTAAGTATTTTCAGGCTAATTCCTTGGCTTGACAGATGTTGCTGAGTAATTTCATAGTGTTTGAAAAACAAAATGTATGATGAAAAGCACAAAAATGTCAAAATTTCTCCTTGGAAAAAGATCCAAAACCAAATAAAAACCAATACCCCAGCCAAAAAGTAGAAGAATTGAGGTCAGAAATAGTTACTATAAAATTATGGTGAGCAAAAGAAAAAATGAATGCTATATGTTATACCAAGAAAACAGAAATGTATGAGTTTTGGTAGACAAATGTAGGTGTTCAGGAGGTGGCTGTCAGCAATATAGATCTTTCTTGCCTCTTATTTGTCTCTTCAATTTCTTAGCAAAGAGCTTTTAAGCCTATAAGGAGGCTTCATGATGGAAGTCTGCATAGTTCCAATCTCAAATACGTACTCTTAATGATTTCCTTTATTTTGCCCTGTGTCTGCAGTTGTACATAGCTTTGTGCAGGCACAGCAAACCTGCTGCTGAAGGTTTCAATAATGAGTTTCCTCATGAGTGTTTTCTGGTGTGTTTTATCAGTGTGCGATTTATTCCCATTCAATGTATTCCATTTTCTTGGAATGGAATAGGACGAAGAATCCCTGTTACATCACTGCCAGCTGTTTACAAACAGACTTACCTAATTAGTTGACCACTCAGCCCTACAGACACGGCTGGAACATGGCTCACTTTGCTTGAGCTTGCACTTCAGCACTGGGTTTAACAGCTTTGTTGTGTGTGCTCATATTTCTTCTCTTCTACTGCTGTGAAGTAGCAACCTTGTTAAAAATACAGTTGTTGTTACAAGATACCTTAGTGGATAGCAGGAGTTCGTGTGAAAAACTGAATAAGAGCCTTCACCTCAATATGTTTTGAAGAAGGTCTAACTCTTCACAGAGTTTAAAGCTGGAAAAGGCTATGGAAATGTTTGCTCTGAACAACCCCAGTAAGCAAGAGAGTAAATTTTGCCAAGAATTGGATAATCTTTCTAGTATCGTCGGCTAAAAATATCTTCTTGATCATCTTCTTGATCTGAAAAACAGCCCTGCGGCAGAAAGGGCATCAGCTCCAGTGGGTAATCACTCTCCAAATTAAAATTGTCCTCAGCTGCTAGTTATCAGATTTTTGGGGGGGTTTAGTTTTTTTCTGCTGACACTCTCCAGGCTAATAGGTTTTCGTTTTTCTAATTACATGGTGCTTCATTTCTCTGAAAGTTCTTTTGTTCCATAATCATATTGCCTTTTCATTTTACTATAATCAATTGTTTGAGGCCCTTTATTACCAAGTAAAAAATCAATTCTAGAATATCTTTTTAAAATTTTTAAGCGTTTCCTTCCTGCTACCCTGCTCTCCAAACTACATCTGGTCTTATTAAAATGTGGATGTCATCTGTACACAGTTTTCTAGTACTGATACCATATATAGAGATAAATCACTCTGCCACTAAAAATCAACACATCTGCTTTTGTTTGTATATCTAAGAAACTTTTTTTTTTGCCTGGAGCGCATGGAAAGATCGTGCTGTTCCAAACTCTAATATGAACTGCAACTGCATTACTTGCTTTTGGATATCATATTTTGTGTACCTTTTTGGACTTGCAGGAATGTGGGGTTTTTTTCTACAATTAATTGAGAGATTTTTATCATTTGCCTTCTCAAAAAAACCTCAAAGTAGAACTTGAAGTTTAAGTCTCTAGAATCAGAATCCTTTAATGACTTCATTCTCTTTCCTGTTTCCCTGTACCTGTACTCCCAAAGCTGAGGACAGACCTTCTCCATGTTACTGGTCTAAGGCCAGGTAATAATGATAATAAAGTGTGGAATTCTGCACCTGCAAGAAGTGACTGGAACTCCAGGCAGGTGGATGATGTACTGCAGTGCATGCAGTTGTTAACTTGTGACACTGTTATGCTTGTTAGGTTTATAACATTGTCATGTTTATAAAAGTTGGATCGAGGTAACTCTTGGAGTATAAATGGCCCAGAACTGTGCAAATGTGGGTAACAGGGCTTGAGCTGAGGCTGAAGCCAGCAGTTGGAAAGGAGCAGTGAAAGGCTCCCAGGGCACAGGAGTGATATTCTACCCCTTAGGGGGAGATCCTATCAAACATGTTCTCACTTTTCAAGATGCTTCCCCCTCACCCTACCTACTCCATTCCTCTCTTTGCCTTTGGTGCATATTACTTTTCATGGCAATTTAGCTCATGAGCAGTATCATTAGCAGCTTGGTTCTTGCTCATGTTTGAGGTGGCCTCAGTTTCCCTGTTTCATCAATAGGACATTTTTACAAACTTCTGTTTGAAAAAGTAAATGGGCTAGACTTTTCCAGACCTTGTTCTGTAGGTTTCCATTTGGAAAGTTCATCTATGCAATAATTATGCTGCCAAAAAAAAAGAAAAGAAAAGCAAGACTGCAGATTTCTAGTGACTAATTTGAATGCTTAAATATAGAATAATGGAGACTGATTTTTTATTTTTTTTTTTAAAAATTCAGTTTACATGCTCCAGAAATTCCATTTTAATAGTTGAAAAAAGACAGGAATGTCTTTTCAAGCAATAAACTAGAAAGTGCTGGCTCATAGAGCAGTGCAGAAATGGAGGCCTATACTCTCCAGAATTTGGCAGAGGAGATGTTTTAGTCAGAGTAACACCTAGATGCTACAGAGCTTCCTTAAAGGAGAACTTAAGATTTAAAGCTTAAGTTGCACTTTTGGAAGCCTTTTTAATTCTTTTGTTGTAATATTTGATACCCCTTACACACAGAATGCAATTATTTGATGTATATGAAAAGAAACTGCAAAGCAGAGTTTGTCAGGAAGCATTCCTGCTGCAAAAGCATTGACTGCAGCTTCCTGCAGCCATAGGGAAGCTCTGGAGGTCTCTCCTGAGGCACCTGAGTTACTGCTGTACATCCTAGAAGCCTTGCTGAGGTGATTTTCAGAAAAACCCCAGTGAGAGACCAGCTCACATTTCTCTAAGATGAGCAAATATCCATACAAATGGGACTTTGCCTAGCTCTTATAACTCTTGGTTCTTAATGAATTATGAGAGGTAAACTCTTTGATATTTGTGGAGTATTTAACTGTGTGGGACAGGAATACTGAAAAATGTAATGCAAGGGGAAAACATGACACCACAGCTGTGCAAACAATGCTAAGATGTTCTTCATGCCCTCTCCTCACTTGCTGATTTGCATCTCCTTCCTCCCCTCACATGGTCAGAGAACACCAAGTTTGAGATGCTCGAGGTGCAGAAAATAGCTACACTCTCATGTGGTTTATTATGGGCATAAGTTATTAATGATTGTTTAAAGAGCACAGTGAGACTCATTCTGTTACAGCCCCTGGGACATCAGCCCTAGTCTGAGTGTCCAAGAGGATTCTGAACTATGATCAACATGACACATGCCAGTAGGTGTATCTTCAACAGAGGAACTGCCATGGGGCTATTTTTAGTGTAGCTATCAGATGTCTTAGGATGGAAAATTGTAGAGCTCTCTTCCAAAAGATTCTACAAAGCCAGACAGGATGGCCACAAAAATATAAGTAGATTTTTAAGACTCTAGCAAGCATGAATATGTTTTCAGAAAGATGAAATTTTTGCTAATTGTGCAGGAGATGGAGGGACATGCCTTCCTAAAATTGTGGTAAATTTTGAATTCTTTAAATTTGTTTCACAGGTTGTTACTTTTTCTCGTGCTTCACAGGGTCAAGTCCTAATATCTTCCTAATTTACACCTGCTACATGTAATCCCCTGCCTATTTTAAGCCTTGGCTGTACAGACTGAGCTGGTACATTACTGCCACGTAGAGTTCAGTGCCAGCTACTGAATGCTTTTTATTGAAATTTATACAGCCTATGGTAATCAAGAGATCCTTACACAGGACTGCTTTCACTAATCAGGCAAATAAATCAGTGCCACTTTTTCTTACTATTTTATATGCAGCTTCCAGACAATAAAGCAGGATAGCATTAGTCATGTGCAGTAATGCTAAAATAGTAACTCAAATATTATAGCAGGTATATATGGTAACAGCCACATTTGTTTGGAACAGAGAATGCATATGCATATACAAATGCATAGGCACTTACTGTGTAGCTGCACTGAATTGCATAGTACTGAAGAAGTATCTGCTAAAGTTTGTAATGAGAGAAGGAACTATGCTGCAAAGCATGACATGTGGCTCCAGGATCTTAATTTTAGTACTATCTAATCTCTCTGTGGCAGCAATGCAGCAGCTCAGTTTCCACAGTCAGGTGTAACTTCTTCTTAAAGTCAGGCCTGACTACATGAGAGCAGAAACAACTCTGAAGATATTCCTTTAAAATTCCTTCCCAAACTCGTGTAGAAGTGTATGTGACAATGCTTGCTTGAATGAAGAAAAATAAGTTTATTTGAGGACAGGACTTAAATAGTCTCTTGTTTCACCAGCACTATGCCACTGATCTTATTTTCTGCAAATATGCTGGTGGAGGTTTTCTGAGGTTTTTCTATTTATCTTGGATATGGAGGTTTTCTGAGATCTTTCTATTTGTTTTGGATATGGAGGAAAAAAAAAATGGTTTACTTTTGAAGTGATAATCATGACAATTAAGTGGCTACAAATTTGTAGTCCTTCATAGGAGTTTTAATTGTTTCTCCTTATCATTTTTATGCAACAATTGATACAAATTTTATTCCATGCCAGGAAATGATTGAACAAAGGTTCAGATGTTGCTGAATATCAGGGAAATGTTACCTGAAAATGTCTGTAGACTGATGTGCCTGCATCCCACTTCAGCAAGTGAAGTGTGTGACTATTTCCTGCTGTTTGCAGATGGTGATCCATAAGGGTTCTTGCAGGTTAAATGTTACATTTTTTACTAATCATAGTATTAAAAGGAGTTATAGGACTGTAACTGTTTTATTGTCTATCTGGGCCCTCTGAAAATCAACATTTTGATGGTAATGTGATCTCCCCATTTCCTGTGCAAAATCTTTTACTGTGCTCCCCAGCTGGAATTTCTGCTCTTTCCTGTTTCAGGGTGTTCATGTACGGTGACTGTTGGTATTTATAAGTTTGCATTTCCCTAGCCTAAAGATTTTTTTGATAAAATGTTAGCACTTCTCTGTTGCTTTATTTTCTTCCTTGTCCTTTGGCAGCTTTCCACAGCTTTTGGCAGTCCCAGCTCTTTGTCCAAGCTGTCCAGCAGGAGATTTTCTCATTCTGGATACATTTCTCAGAAAGGACAACTTTTGTTGCCGCTCACAGAAGCCTCATAGAAATCCTCACAATGTTTCCTTTTCAACCAACAACCTACTGTATCTCTAGGTTCTAAAGGAATCTTCCTGCTATCAAACTGCACAGAGGTGAAAGTCATCTCTTTCACCTCACCCTCGGCCTTTCCTTACACATCACATTAAGCAGTTAATTATCAGTTTAGTGTAATTACACTGGGGACTGAATTTTATTTTTTTCTGCCAGAAGTGCTGTGCCCTAGTCTTGAACTGCAGACATTAGATGGCCTGTTGAATGGAAATCTCAGTGCTTGTGGAATTATTACACATATAAAGTGGGTTTTGTACTTAAGCAGTAATAGGATCAGTAGTTGTGTCAGTTGTGTCAATTTAAATGATAATTTATTAAGGACAGGATTAGTAAGAGCTCACTTGCCTTTGGGAGTAGAATTAGAACCTTGCTCAAAATCCCATCTAAATCTTCTATGCTTCTCTTTAGCCTGTCCTTGTTTCATTGTGTTCAGCTGATCATTCAGCAGAACTTAAAATTAGACAAAATTAGGCACTGAATTAGAGGTTTTATTTTTATTTTTCTTAAGTTAGTAGTGCTTTCTAGTCCCTTGCAACTTTCAAGCTGTCCTGCAAGCACAAGTGCATTGCACTCATAGTAGCAGCTGCTATTTTCTCTTGTTCTAAGCAAGGCATTCTCTGCCACTCTATTCTTATCCCTCTGCATATTCAGTTTCTAAGCAAGAGCCTGTTAAAGGGTGATCTTGAGGGGAGAATTTCCCTACTTCAGTGGGCCTTTCCTGACTAGAAATCCAAGTGTATTTTGAATGTAAACTTTCTTCAAACACATCAGGCACTGTTTTGTGGAATATTCTGAAGAAGTTCTCTCATTCATGCAATTCAGCTTAGATTTTATGAGATTTGCTCATGTCAATCTCTTGGACACTGTAGCTAATATGAAAGTGTAGGTGCACAGTTTGTGTTAATTGGGGTGGGGCTGGGCTGAGCCTCATCCCCAATGGGCACAGCTGGGAGCAGCAGGTGAATCCCATTGGAGCTGATGAGCCCTGGAGTGCCCAGGGGCACTGACCAACCACCAAAGGGAGCAGAGGGCACACAGGGGCAGTGCATCAGCATGAGGGGATAAAAGGCTGGGCTGAAGAACTGGAGGGGCAGACACCTGAGTTCTTCTGATGGGGCAAGGTGTTAATCTGTAAGGGTGAGTGCTTAAAGCTTTCTGGTACTGTGTGGTGATATGCTGTGGGTGTCTCAACTGTGATGTGTATATACCTATACAAATATATATACACACGCACACACACACACACACACATATATATATATATATATATATATATATATGAAGGTAAGTAATTCCTGTTAATAACTTGTATCTGATAAAGTGGCTGCACTATTAAAGCCTTCCCCCACCATTCCCCAAATCCTAGGAAAAGGATTTTAAAAATGAAGTTGCTCAGTTCTTCTATTTCTGGCGATAGAGGTAGAAGTAAGAGTCTAATCTGACAGAGATGGTAAGTAAACTGTTTCTTCAGTTTCCAAAATTAGGACTGTAGAGTTTGAATTGATAAGATTCAAACAAATTTTAAAGTTTTATTTTAATTGATAATAAATTTAGACTTGAACTCAGGGTTGGAAGCAGTAGATTGCAAATGCAAGGCATAGTGGGAGATAACACTGAACAAATGCTTAATCTTTTTTTTTTTTGCTCTCATGTACATAGGTGAACTACTGATTTAAATACATTCATTGAAAGAACATCATGAGCCTATCATAAAAGAAAATAGAAGCAGCATATTAATAAAATATTCATATAGTACCAGATTTAGAGAAACTGTAAATATTAGAATGGGCTGAGAAATAACTGTGGAAATGCAATCCCTGAATAAGAGATAAATTGTTCAATGTTCTGGCGAGGAAATACATATGATGAAAGCTTGGGGTTGTAGGTGCAGAAGGTGGTGATCAAAACTGGCCATTTTATTGATAGTCAGGACCCAGTTATTATATTTGGAAAACATGAACAGACTAGAAAATATGTGCAGAGCTAGCACTTCATATAGTACATTAGTAGAGGCATGAATAGGGAATGTCATTTTCTTCAAACCCTCAAAGAACAGAAGTCCTCCTGCAGCAAATTCAAGGTAAATGCCAGCAAATACTTGGTGAACTCCAACATTGGAGAGTGAAGTGAATTATTAAACAGGTGCAAAACAGAGACTATCAGGTTGTAGTCAGGAAAGAGAAATTCTTCTACTCTGTTGATGGTGAACACTATGAGACTGCAAAGATGAAGGTCGTGGAATATTTTTTTTCACAGAGAGAGTAATTTGGTATAAATGCTCAGTTGAGATCAGATTTGTTTAGGTATGGAACACAATGAATGATGAATCAATGGTATGTGCTCCCCATTTTTAGCATCTGTAATCTCACTCCTTCAAAACTACTTCATTATAGGAAAATAGATAGCAATCTCTCCTTTGATATACTTTTTCAGGGTACTCCAGGGGTGAAAAGTCACCATGCTGAGCTGTCAGAGTCCTGGATAAAACCCTTCCTTCACTATGCATGGTGTGCAATGGCAGGCCACGACATGGGCTGCAACAGTAATTAGGTTTTATAGCATGAGTATTTTTGCCTTTTTACAATCTATTGCCAGACTGTACTATTTTAAGAGGTGAGCATGTGCCTGTTGAGGCTTGATCTGAGCTCACTAGCTGGGGTCTTGCACGCTACCAACAGCTGACAGAACAGAGAATTTAGCTCCAGTCCTGTACTGAATTTCATGCAAGCAGCCCCTGAACACTGTTTATGGATGTGCCTCCACAGATCTCACTCTGGGGGACTCAAGCAGGCACCAGATTGTTCTCTATACCTGTTTTTCACTGTGTGTGAAGTGAGGTGGTCCATCTTTGTAGCTGGAGCAGGCTGCTGGCTTATTGAGGAAATGCTGTGTTGCCAGGATCCTTGGAAACACCAGAAAGGAATGACAATGCTTCTATGTGTTTTCTTGATTTTTTTTTTCCCTCTGAATTGTTTTCCCAAATGCTAAGTTTAGATACTAATATCCTGCAGTACATGCACTCTTTCTGGCTCATCTTTGCCAATGCTTTCCATTCCTGATTGCAGGAGCAGGCAAGCCAGTTCCCCCAAGGCAGAGCTTCCTTTGGGGTGATGATAATGCAGAAATCACCAGAGGGGAGGGAGGACATGGCAGCCTCCATCTCAGTCCTGGTATCCCCTGCTGCCTGAAGCTCCCAAAATCGAAGGCTGGCTTGATCCCCTCCTGCTGTTCTGTCCCACATACTGCAAGCACTTTCTCACAGGAAAGTTTTGTGAACTATGAATAACAGTCCCAATTTTGGGGATTATCTGATTCTATAAATTAGTCAAAAGTGCTCCTTTTTATTTTTTTTTCCTATATGGAGACTGGCATTACTTCAAGATCACGTCAGGACAAACCTGGCCATTTCAGACAATTTCTTTCGTATCTTTGAGATGCTCCAAAGATGCTCTATGGCCAGACAGCAGTAGAAATGTGCATGAGGGATGCAATGTTCTGGTTTGAACAGTGTTTCCAGCAGTCTAGGAAAAAGTGAGATCTATTTCAAGTCTTCAGGTATAATTTCAGTGATACTTAGCTGATATAAACCATCTTAAAATTACAGCATTCTCCTCAGTTTTGCAGATCATCACCAGGACTTTCAAGTGGGTGTCTATATGCATGTCCACTTGAACTGATTAAGAAAACCCCAAAGTGTTTCTTGATAATAATTTCCTTTACACTTCCCTTTGTAATTTCCATGCTTTTACTGTTGCCATGTCTTTAAAAAGATCTTTTTACAATATAACATATTAACAGAAAACTCTTGCAGATTTTAGTTCCTTTGAAAACACTAAATATATCTTCAGTATAGCATGAGTACTGTAAATCACTTGACATGGTTCAACTTCTAAATAACTTGGAACTTTGAGAAAATTGGGGTAAGGAGCTTTTTTAAGCATAGGTGAAGTAGTCTGTGACAAAGGAGTAGTGATGCCAGTTTTTATCAGTTGGTTCAGGAACTGCTGCCTGATTACCTCTGGGTTCATTGGAAAGGGTGTATCTGTTCTGAGTCTCAGGTAACTTCACCTTACCAGGCTTGAGAAGCAACTACTTTCACCCAGTGAAAACTGACTTGCCTAAGCCATGGACAAAAGACAAAAAACATAAAACATAAATGCAATATTTGATTACTTTACACTGAGGGATTTGAAAACCCAGGTTAAAGCCTGAGGTGGTTGCTCTTTGAATTCAACTTGTTTGAGCAATGGGCTTGAACTGAGGTTCTGAAGGACTGAATAGAAAGATGGGAAAAGTTTTAGTCAAGAGTTTTTTCCTTTTCCTGACTTAGTCTTGCAATAGTACAGTAGTAACTCTGCTCAGAAGGCTTACACATTCAGCTTGTGTCTTTGAAAAAGCTCACTGTGTTGTCATGAGCAAAACAGGAAACGTGTAATGGTATGATCCCCAGAGGAGCCCATCCAGGGCAAACTCTTCTGACCTTGTGGAAAACACATCCAGCCCAAACTCACAGTCAAATGGAAACATACAAGTTAACCACAGAAGTTAAGAAATATCCTCGTCATTGTGTTGTTTTAACGTGGAAAGTCTCTACATGAGCAGCTGAGCAATGAATAACACAGCCTGCAAGCTGATGCCACTGCAACTCTCTTCATCTTGTTTTCCTTTTTCTTAGAAGCAATATTGTGCCCCAGCTTGTTTTCATTTTGCAAGCAAAGTGGTATTTTGGAGTGAATTATATACTTTCAGATTTACACACTATTAGATATTGTTGCTTTCCCCAAAGAGTAAGCAAAATGTAAATGGCAAGAAGAGGGAGACATGATTCAAATTAATCTTGGCAGCAACAGCTAGATCGTTATTTAAAAACTAAGATCTGATTGAGAACAGATATTTTGGTCCAGAAATTCTCTATTCTGGACCAGACCAGTTCTCTGCTCTATGTAGTTTTGCATGTGTCAGGGTAAACTCTTGCCCTGCAAAGGTACAATAACAGGATCCAAACCCTGTTCTGAGCAATAACTGAGGCTGTGTTCCTTGAAATACATGGCCAAGATTTATTTCATATTAAACTAGAATTAGGGAAGGAACATACTATTTGAAACCCGAACAGCTACATTCTAGTTTTAGAAGCTAACGGCTACAATAATTGTTTTTGAAGGGTCTGGGAATAGTTTTAAAATTAGAAACCCTGTAAACTGTGGCAGTTTTATATATTCCAACTATAAAGCCTACTACATAGAGATGTATTAAATATTTGTGGTCAGACTAGTATTAATATCTTTCTTTAAAATTTTGGTTATTTCAGTAGCATGTGTCTTCACCTACTGATTGAAACAATATTACTTTAGCAGTCTTTCTGTTAAATACAAAGCTGAAGTTATTCAGTGCAACATAAACATTTAGCTCTACAGTTTAGTCTGTAAACACTTAAAAGGTTGGAATGTTTATCTAAAATGGCCAGACGTCCAAAACTTGCAAAGCTGATCTGTTTGCCGTGTTAAAAGAAGTAGAAAACAAAGAACTTTACTCATCTGAAAATGAAGAATAAAAAAATCTCAATTTTACTCCCATCAATAATTGGTTTCAATTTAGGTGCAGTTCTGAATTTTCTTGGCACTGATTTACTGATCCTGAACTTCTTTTATAAGATAATTGGTTGAGATTAGGACTGCTGCTGGAATCTCAGTGTAAATCCAGGTCCCAGTAAAAGGATGAAAGGGGATGGAACAGATGAAGGTAATACTGGTTTTGTGTTTTTATTTTTCTGAAAGACTCGCTGGTATATATCAGGCTGAGAAAACCCACAGGTTTAGGAGTGCTTCATGAGCACTTTAGTCTTGACTACTGTAAAAATGGCAATTTCTGTGAGAAGGAAGGAGCTACTGTCACACAGATGTGATTGTAACCTCATATTTTTGTCCTTATGCTACTGCTAGGAAATCACCAGACCTGATTGCTGCTCAGTTCTTGGTTTGGTTACTTAATATTTCACAAAACTGTTAGCTCTGGCAATACATTGTAGTTGTGAGGTGTTTACTTTGATGTAATAAGTATAATGCTGTTTCTGCCTTTTAAAAATTTTCCCTTAAATGCACTGAAATGCTGTGTCCAAGCTAATCTGGAACATGATGCATGTCATTATCACATCAGCTGTTGAAATCCTTTCATCAAGTCATAAGGGAACTGCCCACTTCAAGTAAGGGCTAAGCAGCAGAAACCATAAGGATCCAAACAGTGACTATAAAATACTATATTAATATTTTCATAGTTCATAAGAAAGTTTGGTTTATTCTGTGATGAAAAGGAAATGAAGTTCTGAAGGTCTTACTGTATACAAGTTAGCTTGGTTTGGATTAAAATTATATGATCCTTTAAGGAAATCACAATGTAGAAGAAAGTCTTGGGGTTTGTTTGGTTTGGGTTTTTTTTGGTTTTTTTTGTTTGTTTGTTTGAGGGGGAATGGAGGGGATGTTTTGGTTTGTTTTGGTTTCTTTTTAATTAATTTTTTTCTCCAAACCACAGCCTGAATAGTTGCTGTTTCATAAGCTATGACTGTAACAACAGGAAAGAACTCAAAGGAGTTTTACAGTTAAACATTGATTTGCAGACATAAGGGAACTATGTGTTTATCTGGCATAATTCTTCTCAATGTATTTAAGAGTAATTACTCTCATAGATATTTCATAGCTCTGCCCATAGTTATAATTGCTGTAATAACACAAACGACCGCTTGAATCCTCCAGTGCACTTCTAGTGATTGGATGTCTGATATTACCCCATGTTTTGATTTGCTAAATACCCCGAGGTGACTGTTTTGCAAACCTTTTTCATCCTTGCTATTAGTGCAATGAAAGCTGCTCAGCAGGGGCACCGTCACTCCAGCAAAGCTTTGGTAGACAGTAAGAGGACTCCCTCTGTTGGCAAATCTATGGGTAACAGAGAGAATGAGAATTACTGCGTGCTTGTATCTTCCTGGGATACTTGAATTTTGTGAAATCTCTGCAATTTGATTGATGATGCTGTGCTTCAATAAACAAAACTAACTAGCCACAATCTGCAGCTGAACTGTAAACTCAGACTTTAATTATTCTGGTCTATTTACATGTGAGCATCATTTTTGTGTTCTCTGCTGTATAAGCAAATTAAAATTGAAGGAAGCAGGAATATCAGCGGCTCATATTTATGGGTGTTAAGTATTTCTCAGGTGAAATAGTTCAACTATTTTAAGAAAAGAAAAATGCTTTTCCATATTTTAGGAGAGGGCTCTGACTCATCATAGAATGTTTTAAAATAGACTGAAACTCTGAATCAAATGTTAGCAATGAGCTGTCATTCCTTTGTGCTTTGAGCCAGCTCAGATAATGGGCTTTGCTGACAGCAACTGCTTTATAGAAAACAACAATTTCTTTCTTTTTATTACTTCTAAATATGAATATGAAAGTCTAGTTCAGAATGCAATGAGGCTCCCTTCCTTAACACTTCAATCAAAGGCGGTTTGCCGTGTTCAAAATAAGGATAAGAGGTACAAAACGAAAAACCAAAAGCAAACCAAAAAGCATTTGAGGCCAGCTGTAATCACCTAGGACGGAGGGAGCTGGAGAAAGAAAAGAGATTTCCTTGGCCAGGGGGGGTGACCATGGCGGTGGAGCCTGTGTTTTGCAGAGCTGCGGGGACCTGTGCCACGAGGCCACCCGGGGCTGCGCTGCTGTGCACTCCCACAACCAGGAGACTGCTGCTCCCTGCAACTGGAAGGCAAGCAAAGGAGCATGTGCTGATTCCCAGTTCAGCTGGGTGGGCAATACTTGTTGGAAAAACGCTTACTTAGCTCTAAATTTGCCTTCTTCCTTTTACACAAATGCTGCCTGGTTGCTGCCAATACCAAGAGCACAAATCTGACTCTATTCAGTTTCAGTTAAATACTGTGTTGTCCAGCTCTCTCAGGATCTGATCCCTAGTCTGTGGTTAGGGTTTTTACCTGCAAGCAAGGCTGCACTGTGACACCGATGAAAGGCAAACTTTCAGTGCTTGCTTTTCTTAATAGTTGCGAAATATTTTGAGCAATCTTGCTTAAAAGGTCATCTGTGCTAAAGATGGCTTGAATGACATGGTTTTCCTTAAATGTGGAAAAGGCTCCTGGTGAGTCAGGGCTGAGTCATGGGAAGATTATGCTGCTTCTCTGTATGAGACTTGGTGTATGGTGTCCAAGAGTTCTGTCCCAAAGAACTGTTTTGCCACAGCAGGAGGCATGGTTTGAGGAAGTGCTGACCCATACCATTAGTGAGGTGAAGAAGCCCCAAACACCTCGCTGTGCACAGATGACCCCCACAGGTATTAATGATCAGAACCTCTGAAAAGCTACACTTTTAACTGCAGTTTGAACTGGTTTTTTTGTGGTCTTGAGAATTTTTTATTAAGCCTTTCAATTCTGACTAATAGTTACAGAGAAGTCTTGTACATGTAGGATATTTATGTAGCCCTCTTAGTTTTTATCATCACACTGAGGATTGATTAATGGTATTTATTTCCAGTGTTAAGGAACGGAATTTGGAAAATGAACAGGCTAAAGCCACCTACTAGGCCTATAGTCAGCTAAAATTACCCAGATGTTGATGTTTACTGAGTAGCTGTATTTTCAGCTCCATGACTGTTTTGATGTATTTAATACACATATAAGCTATAGGCACTCCTTTGTTCACAGAATTACCACACAAATATGAAAGAGGGGCATATAGCAGATGAAGGAAAAGAAGAATAGTTCAATATGTGTATTCTGACATAGGATTTAAAGGTGAGGAGAGCAGAACAGAAGATAAATGAGAGGGTTCAGTTCTAATGAATAGGACAGTAAAGGTAAAAAGCTGTGAGTTCATGACCTGATGGGAGGAGCTAAAAGGTGTCAAACCAGAATCAAGGCTAAATGGAGCTTTGTGAGTGACTCCAAATCCCACCTTTTTCTATTAGGAGTACAACAGAAGCATTGCTGTGAGACAGAAGTATGAACAGTTACATCAGAAGTGAAGGAGTAGAAGAATTGAGATCTTTGTTTCTCAAATCCTTTCTCAAACTTTATGGTGTAATGGGCACACCTGCTCTGAGTCAGTGGTACACCATTTGTTGGCATCACCAGCAAATGGGTTTGGCTGGAGCCAGCTCTGCTGTGCAAACCTTGAGGAATTATGCTAAGCTATAGCTCCTCACCTAAAGAATTTGGGTCTTACTGGGAATTAAGAGGACCAGCCTGAACTGAGACCAGACATATCTGAAACTTCTGTGGCTGCCACCAGAGAGGAGTTTGACTACAAGCCAATCGCTTTACACCACAGGTACAGTCCAAGTGGCAGTGGCTGCACAGTGGTGATGTCCCCTTGAGCAGGGGTGCCTCCCAAGGCCATTCCTCAAGACCAAGAGATCCCTTGCCTGGCATCTGAAATCTACAGCAAGGTAAGTGACACTTGATGTTAAATCTAAAGCATCCTCTACACAAGCTAGCTTAATTATTACAAGTAATAATTGGTAAGTAATAGACTGTTTGACCACCTTGTTGTCATTGTTTAGTAGCTGTTTAATCATCATTGTTAAATCACTCTTTAACAAAAGTTTTTGCTTAACCCTACAATAATGACTTCTATTCATAGCTTGAAAATGCTTTGATACTGCTGAATGGCCGAGTTGCTTTGCTCTCTACTTCCTGGAGGGGCAAAAAATAGGTAGGTATTTGTGTTTGCATCATATTAAGTTCCACCCAGAAACTTTGTGTGGCTGAAACGTCATTTACAGTGATGATGCAATCAGCTCACAATGGTATTACAAATTGCCACAGCTGACACATAGGGATGAATGGCTCATTCAGAATGCATTCAGATGGGGTTCCCATTCAATCAACTGAACTGCATTCAGCAGTACTTAAAAATACTAGCAGATATTTATCTATTTCCCTATACTGGGAGCTTAAACTCTGTAAGTGAAGTGTGTGTTCATCTGTTTCTGTGAGTTCCTTTTCCTGTTGGCTAACTCTGTTCCTTAGAGTTAAATGTTGATTGGGGTTCAGAATTCAATTTTACACAAGACACAATGCAAAGCAGAAAATCTAAACAAATGGTAGAAAACGTGATCAATAAAGGGGTAGACTAGTGACTTCTATGAGTGCAGGTGGTCAAGTGTCAGCCCACAAAGCCCACAAAGTCAGTTTTCCACCAAGCAGGAAAACACATAGCTATCCAACTGTAACATTTCAAGAGTTTAATGAGAAGTTTCTGTTAATACAAAATGGAAATGAAAACACTTCCATCTGTCATTCCTTGATGAAAATGTTTATTTCAAGGCTATACTCTACTGCATGTGAAGAGTAATGGTTTACATACAGATGCATGCTCAACACTCCAATTCACTCTTAACTTAATTTGAGTGCTTTCAGTAGCAATGGAAGATGTTCAGATTGACAGCCTCGCAGATCAAAGCTTACAGTGTGATGGTTTGGGGGAAAATGTGAGATATAGGCAAGAAAATTATTTTAATTTTTTTTTTTTATGGTTGAGACCTACCCAGGTCTAAGGCAGATAGTTTGATAACATAGTTTGTACAGTCCATCACAAGTTCTGGCCCAGTTATGAAATGGCTGTAGTGTTGCATTCCTCAGCGTACAGCAAGTTGAGGCCTAGGCGGTATTACCTTTATTCCAGACTAGTGGCAGAGCAGACATTAAACATTGCAGTCTCCTGTTGCAACAAAAATGCACTGAGGAAACTAAGCTGGAGTGCAGAGGTCATTTCAGCTAAGCCTGCCTCCAAGCAATGGATTTTAAGCAGTAAAACTTTCTCAGGAGTGTAACACAGATTGAGCATAGTGCTGTTATCATCAAATGCTTGTTATCTTCAAGTCTGATATGCTGGCATATACAAAGAACCTGTGGAGGAACAAGCAGGGGAAGAAAATCCCAATGCATGATATTGTCTTGCAGGGATCTGGTTTAACTGAAGGCCCAGTTATAAAGAAGAAGGAAAGCAGGTGCATAGAGTTGGAAGCTGATGGAGTTAGAAACCATGTGCAAAAAAACCAGTAAGTATAAAATCTACAGAATGCTCAGGAGCAGTAAAAAAATGAGGAGGGAAGATAAATGTCTTGTGGCTAAAGCAGAGTGAAAGGATTCAGGCAAATGTCTTTCTAAAATCTCCATCAATCAATAGGACTGTAAAAAAAGTGAATTACAACTCAGCATGACTGTGAGAGAATGTCCTTTCTCATAAGAGAGTGAGTTACAGATGATGTATATCAGCTCCTTAGGGCTCAAAATGAATGTAGGCTGTATGTATGTGCACCTTCAGATATCTGAACCTGATCGAGTTCATGCAGGAAACTTCTGGGGCAACCTGGACCATTTGGGTTCCAGGCTAGAACTCCCAAAAATGTACCTTACGCTGACTGGTACTCCAGGGTCCTAGACTGT
Source organism: Zonotrichia leucophrys gambelii (assembly GCF_028769735.1). Taxonomy (NCBI): domain Eukaryota; kingdom Metazoa; phylum Chordata; class Aves; order Passeriformes; family Passerellidae; genus Zonotrichia; species Zonotrichia leucophrys. The sequence goes on from NC_088176.1 coordinate 23,993,329, forward strand.
CTGAAAGACTGTTATAATACTTAGAGATTTTATGCTTTCTCTATTATTTTCTGCTGGCTTTTACTGTGTAAACACCCAAGGTTTTTCTTTTTGAGTTTTCAACAATGCAATATTTTAGTGATAGAAATGAAATGCTGTAAAATGAAGAAGGATAGTACCTGTGAAATCAGGAGTGTGGATGTTTTGTTGTACTAGTTTCCACCACTCAGTTCTGGTCTGTGTGTTATAATGGCACAAATCCACTTGGAAAAGCACCAGGCTGGAGCTTGTAAGCTTGGAAGGATCACTAGGAAAATGCATTGCTTGCAGGAAATGCTGCTGTGATTTTTGTGGTTTCTCCCACAAAGGTTTCTCTGTTTCAATTGGTGCTGGGTCAGTATTGGCACAATGTCAGAAAGCAGTGGGACTATGCTTGAGATGACAGGCAAACTCCCACTGTCCCAACACCAAGGATTCTAGTTTCTGCCTCATTTCTGACTGTGGGATCACTGTCTATATGAATTTGGTTTGAAATGCCAATACAGAATGACAGTTTTTTTAATATGAGTAAAAGTAAACCTCTGTTCAATTGCACAGCACATGGTTCTTTGGGGTTCTAGCCTGGGTAAATACCAGCTTAAGTATTAAAACCCAAGGAGTTGGTAAATAAAAAGATATTAAAACTCCTGGAACTTTAAGTAGATGCTGACAAGTACATATGCTATCTGTAGCAGTTTTTGCAGGAAAAATGTTTTACTCCAGCCAGAGATCCCAAAAAGCATGGGCTCAGAAGTTATCATTCCTGTGGAAAAACTTCCAGAAATAAAGTATGTTAAGCAAATGTCTCAGTCCCTGACTGTCTGAAAATGGCAGGTAGTGAGGTTTCCATACAATGATTTCTTTGTCAGAAGAATATTCCATATGCTGCCATAGCTAGTCCAGTTTTCTGTTTATGAATGGAGCATCAAAGGTGTGAGACTTCCAGTCACTGAGCCTGGATAAATAGAGGGATTCATAGAAGTAAGCCAAATCTAGACCTTGGTTAAACCCATGGAGGATTGCAATTGACTTGAAAGTGAGCACAACCTGGTCTGGAATGAATACCAGGCTGGTTGCAGCAGTACAAGCTTCCTCATACACCCCCTCCAGCCTAGGCATTGATACTCAAAGGGCTTTTCTACATGAAAAAATAGCAGTACTAAAGTTGTAGAAATAGGAGTTTGGTTTTTTTCAAATGCTGCTGGAAGAAATAATGCTTTGTAGAAGTTGCTGTGTCCTTATCTGATGGGAGCAGCAGCTCCACTGAATGGCTCCTAACCTGTTTCAAAGCTACTCTGGTTAACAGAACTCTTGTGTTGGAGCTAATGTGGCCCCTTTTGGCTGGCACAGGTGAGAGGGGTTTAACTCCCAAGAGAAGCAATACCAGCAGACTCAGAGCACAAAGATGCCTGGCCTTCTTTCCACCTGAGCTGCTCTGGGCACATCTCCATTTCTCCATCTGCTTGCACAGTGAACATCAGGATACACTCTGCATCAGAACCTGTGTTGATGTTTAGCTTTGCCTATTAATGAAAAATGTCTTTACCAGTGAAGCTTAAGGTATCTTAATTTATAATTTGTGCTAAACCACAATAAGCTAATGTGCTGGTTTTGTCTGAGATGGAGTTTATCTTCTTCACAGTGGCTAGTGGGGGCTATGTTTTGGATTTGTGCTGAAGACAGAGGTGATAATAGAGAGATGTTTTTGTTATTGCTGAGCAGGGCTTGTACAGAGCTGAGGCCTTTCTGCTTCTCACCCCACCAGTGAGGAGTCTGGGGGAGCACAAAAAGTTGGGCAGGGACACAGCTGACCCCAAGGGATATTCCAGCCCATATGACATTGTGCTCAGTCTATGATAGCAGGGGGGGCATTTGGAGTGATGGCATTTATCTTTCCAAGTAACTGTTATGTGTAGTAGAATCTTCTTGTCCTGGAAATGATTGAATATCTGCCTGCCCATGGAAAGTGGAGAATTAATTGCTTTTTCTTTGCCTGTGTGCATGGCTTTTGCTTTTCCTATTGGACTGTCTTTATGTCAACACACAAATTTTCTGGCTTTTACTTCTCTCATTCTCTTCCTATCTTACTGGCCAGGGAGGAAGAGAGGCTGTGTGGGGCTTGGCTGCTGGCTGGGGTTAAACCACCACAGATGTTCTTATATTCAAATATAGCTATTCACCTGCTTTAGACTACTTTAAATGTAGCTGTTTCCCACGAGTGCAGCCTTGGCCTCTACAGTACCAATTAAATTTTTGATGAGGGAGAGGGAAAAATGGCAATTTCTTTTCTTTAGTTCAATCACAGCTGCTGTAGTTTGATGATTGGCCATTGTGGTATGTGAAAGTTGTATGGAGGAGAAAAAGCCCAGGTCCTCCTCTGAAAGCTATTGGTGGTTGAACAGGATGCTTTAAGAAGTGTGAACACATCTATCCAGATTAGTTTCATTCTAAATGAAATTGCCTGTTACAAAGCACACATATTAGAGAAGCAAGTGGTGGAAAAGAAGTTCTGGAGCCTGTTCACAAAATTCCCAGCTGCAAAGTCAAGTTCATTCCCCACCCAACTTGTATAATGCTGTGATTCAGTTAGATAATGCTGTGTTTGCTATTCTGATTAGTGTCTTGGCAAAAGAAATATAATTGGAAAATGTTAGCTCTTTTTATTTTCCGTTTTTATTATCTTGGTTTTCTCTCTCTAAATGCTTCCATGTGAGCAACTTCACTCATCTTTAAAGAATGCATGTAGGGGGAAAAAAGTTTATTGACGCCTTTAACTATTACTGCTTGTACTAGAAAAGGTCGACACCATCAGTCTCCTTCCTCTTGATTTTTTGTGGAATTTTACTTAAGGAAAAGTATGTTTTATACAAAATGGGGGGGGGGGGGTGTTTCTGTACCACCGTGTTTGGAAAGCATGTTTTCTGAAATTCCTGGTGAGAACAGTCAGGGGTGGTTTGGGGTTTAAATCCGACGTTGTGCTGAAGGTTTACAACCTTGCCTTGACCCAGGATTTGGTTTTGTCGTGTCCAGGTCACCCGGTGCCCCGGGCGAGGCTGCGCTCCTGGGGAATGCCCGGGCTGCCCTCGTGGCGGGCGGAGTCACCTTTCCTACCCTGGGTTTGTGTTTATACTATGGGCCTCTCGCTGGAGGCCCAAACCCCGCCTCTTGCTCAAACCTGCTGTGCGGTTTCTACCTGCGGCCGGTGCGGGGCTGTCTGTCCCTCCCCGGGGGCCGGTGCGGGGCTGTCTATCCGCCCCGGGGGCCGGTGCGGGACCTGCCCTGCCGGGGCTCACCACGCCCCGCAGCTCCCGGCAGGTTTTTCACCGGCCGGTCCCGGCCCTCCCTCGCACGGAGGCCGCGGCGGGGCGGGCAGAGTGAGCTGGGGCCGCAGCGGCTCCTCCTCCTCCTGCCGCTCCCCGGCACCGCCCTGCAGCGCCGGCTGCACCTGGGACGGGCGGTGGTAGCAGCGGCTCCCAGGATCTTCGGTAGGCGCGACCCCGCGGTGGGACGGGACCGGGGCGAGGGGCCGGGGCCGTCCGGTGCGGCAGGACCGGGCCGGGGCTGTGGGACTGTGGGCCGGGCCCGTGTCCCCGCCGGGACGGGATCCTGGGGCGGCCGGAGCTCGCAGGGTGACAGGCAGCGGCTCAAGGGCTGGCCGCGCGAGCTCGGGGCTTGCGGCAGCTCCGCCGCTGGGAGGAAGCAACGCCTGCTTCCTGGGGAAATGTGCTTTCAGAACAGAGGGCATGTTTTGGTGTTGTAGCTGCAGTTCGGCCCTTTGCCTGTGTCCGTAGTTTATCTTGAGTTTATAATTTTGGTGTGTACAGTTGTCAGGAGAAGGCAGCCTAAGATGGTAGGCTGGCCATTACGCAGTGCTTTTTTACTCCCCCTGAAGGCCTCTTTCTCTAAACTGCTCGTACTATACTTTATATCTTCTTATACCATATGTACTTCGAATGTCTTTAAGACAATTAAGTGTCTTCAAACCGTTTCAGTTGTCTTAAAACGGAAACTGTTCAAGCTCTTGCTATGCTGTAGTTATATGTGTGACAGAACACAGCGCAAATATCTCCATATTCAGAAAAGCAGTTCCTTCTTGTCCTCCTCTTGTTTCTGTAAGGGAGTACTACTGTAAGGGCAGTAAGGGAGTACTTCTGTGGAATATATTTTTCTTTTAAAATATATTTATAGTAGTTCCTGGAAGCTTCTTCCTGTTAAGGAGGAGCTGTCGAGAAGTAACGTTCTGAAGGGAGTGGCAGAAGCACGGGAGGCATCTCAGCCTAGGACGGGGACAGATGGCGCTGGGGCAGGAGGTGTGGAGGGAAAGCAGACCGGCCAGAGAGGAGAAGTGCTGCTGCGGTGTGTTTCGATGAAGGAGCTGATTATGGGGATTATGCCCCTGAGAGCCCGGCTGCTGTCGGTGTGGGAGGTTCATTCCCTGATACCTCCCCCAGCATACAGTTATTTTCTGTGGAGTGAGTCAGTGCTTTGCTGGAACACCCAGGGTAACGTCAGAAACAATACAAACCCAGTGCAAGTGTATGGTTGCTGTAAAGCCTGAGTGTATGAACCCTTTCCCCATAGCTTGGCTATTTCTATAATTTCCTGTATTTTGAGTTGCTGTAAGAGTCATGTGGACCACTCTCCTCCCACTGATGCAGCCGATAACTTGAACTGAGTATTGCTTGCGTGTTTGCCTGTAACCCTGTCCCCAGTACATTTCTGCTGAGTGCCTAATGATTTTATGTCAACAATATTTATGGTATTTTTGTTCCTTTCTCTTGCCTGACCATAGTATAAGGTCAGAGGCCAAAATGTCTGTCTAGACTTAAAATTTCTGGAGTAGCCAGCACATTCATTCATATGATTTGTCGCCACTTTAGCTCATTATTTGTAGTCCCCAGAAGTTTTGGATTGTTAGACTGAGAACTCTGTGAAATGTCAAAATCACTACAAATGTAACAAAACCAGCAGTGGGATGCAGCTATTTCATGGGGGTGTTTATGTAGTCAGAATTGTAAAGAGATAGTGTTAGATAACAACTTAAAATATAAAACCTGATCTGCTATAAAAAAAATCAAGCCAAGAAGTTTGTCTGATTTGAAGATTATGGGAGATGCTGTTTGCTAAACCTCTAGCAAGTCTTGTTGGAAGATGGAGCTTCCATAGGGTCTGTTCAATAGCACTGCTTTAATCAGGGCCAAGATAGAGCCAACCTAATTCTAGAGCTGTGATAGCAATGGAGGTATATGTTAAAAAAAACCTAGTTGAAGCAGTGATGTAATTGAAAACAGCAGATGGTTTAATTGTGACAACAGAAATAGTAGGGCTTTTGAACAAGCTGCAAGTTTCTTTTCAGCCAAGCCTCTATATAATAATTTGTAGAAACTTCTCTGTCAGTTTCAAGTTGTGCTTGGAGGATTCCATTACATCAAATATTCAGCTAAGTAATGGCACCAATGTTATTTCTTTTGTTTATTTCATACTTTTGTGTTTACTACCTTGAATCATGTTTCCTATTGTATGTATTTTTCAAGTGTTTTATGTAAACTGTTGGAAATAAGGACAGGGACTTGTTAGCTGCATGCAGTGTTTTGAGTTTCTTTTGAAGGCAGCAAAAGACTTTTTAAAGGAAAGGAAAAGGCTGCTTATTTACCCTTCAGTGAGCAGCACTTTCACCTATTTGAAACTTGAGTTGTCCCTTTACTTCTGCCAGTTTATTTGAAAGTGGGTGTGGTTGATACAAATGCTGAATTTTCTACTCAGTTCCCCAAGCTGGGAAGAATGTAAAGTAGATAAGCAAACCAAAGAACAGCAATAGGCATTAATTTTGTATTGCTTCTATTGTTGCTCTGTGCTTGTTCCTGATTTTATCAGCACTCGCTAGACAATCTTGATAAGAAGTTAGATCCTGAATGGTGTGAAGCTGGAATCAGCTATGGGACAGAGCTGTGGGACTCAGTGGTGTCCTTCCAAGAGACAGTTCTGTCACATTGTTGTGTGATTCTTGCTTGGCAGCTAGTTTTTTGTTTGTATGTATATCCATACTGTTGAGCGGTGACAGATGCTGAATGTGGAGCAGTGCCAGCCGTTAGATTGTGAATAAACTGAATAAAACAAACACAGCCCCACCCAGCTCCACTACCTGGCTGTTCCTGTGCAGTGCCCTGTCACTGTGCCCTCTGCTCGGTAGCAGTGGTCTTGTTTGAGATCTTCAAAGGCAGGGAACCAAGTATGGCCAAGTGTGGCCTCCTTTTTTGCCTTATGTGCTGTCTGTTTGAGAGAGAACTTGCTATCTTACTTGGTAAGGGAAGGTTAAAAATCTTCTGGAATTCTCGTTTTGGTTGGTTTTATTTGTTTTTTTTTTTTCCCTTTTGCTGCAAAGTGTGGGGGGTGAGGGTTTTTTTGAGCTCATTGGGAAACTCTTTACCAGTAGGAGAGGTGGGCTTCCAATTCAGGCTTTTAGAACTTCTGGTGAGCTTAAGAACTGTCAAATACATCAGTTCCATATTAAAGATACAGATGAGTTTTAATGCTTCTGAGGGTCTCTTTATTGTGCTAAACTTTACTATAGTCAATATGTAGTGAAGTGATACTTGCTATATTTAATTTCTGCACCCCAAAGACCTCTGCCTTGGCTAGAAAAACATGTCTGATTTTGGACTTTGGCCTAGTAAGTTGCTCTGAATTAAATGCTTAAGTTGCCTGAAGCAGACAGGCTGAATATTTCTTTTATTATTGCTAGAGATAACAACTTTAAGCTTGGGAATTTGCACTTACTTAGTAAACAGTGTGATCTATAGTCACAATAACTGGTTGTTTGCTATGCTTGGCAGTGTTTTAAAAAGACTTGGTTTTCTGTTAGCTAGGAGAATAAATGCATCTTACAAATGTTAGAATTCTGGGGGAAAAACACTTCTCAGTAGTAAGCTTTGAGGACTAAAGCTTGTAGATCTCAAGTGCAGTCTAGATTTGAAGGCTATAGTCTTGCTTTCTTTTCAAGTACCCTGGTAATGGTTGCTTGGAAATACTTGTCTATTTTACTACTCCAAGTTGGTTCTTGAATAATTCTGTTCCTGGAAAGAATTAATCAGCTGAAAATGACTAATTCCTTATAGCCTGGAGTGAGTGAAGGTTTGTCCATTTGCCCACTGAGTCAGTAGAGAACATAGCTCAGACTATTTATAGTAATTTTTTTTTTTTTTGCAACAAATTATTTTCTGTAACAAGTTACGAGTTTGAAATAGAAAAACTTCATTCCATTACTTCTTCAAACATCTGTTAACCTTAATTTGTTTTGTTATTTTTTTTCTTGCTTGTTTTGTTGTTTGGAAGGTGTCTATCTGTATTGTCATAAATATTTTGACTGTATATTTTATATATTTGGAAGAGAGTGTTGATGTGTGCCACAAAAGGAAGAAGTTGCATCAGGGCAGAGTAGGGATCCAAAATGAAACTCATCTCTTGGAATTAACTCATGTTTTTGCTGCATATAGATCTTGAAAGTCCATGCAGCTCAACTAAGTTATTTGGGTTTTGAAGCCCTGCGTAGGGCTTCTGTCACTGGAAAGGCTACAGGAATGTTCTTAGTAATATTTGTACAGCTCAGTTGTAGCTTATGTGGGTGTGTCTTCCCACTCAGCTTTTCTTTGTTGAACATGGCATCTGTTTTCAGTTCAATTTCAGCTGAAGCTTGCAAGTGCTACCTTTCTCACCCCCTTGCCCCAGCAGGTCAAAGTGCTAGATTACTTACTGTAATAAAATAGATTATGATATTGAATTAGAAGGATCACTAAAACTGGCAGAGCTCCTGAGTCATACTACTAGCAAGCAATTCAAATGGATAGTTTTTAGAAAAACTTCATATATGAGTTTGTTTTTGTTACACCATCTATTCACAGCTGTGAGTTGGTTTGGGCTTTTTGTTAAGGAAGCTTTTTTTTTTTTTTTGTAGGAAGTAGATAATGTGTTAATACTCTTTAAATATACATTGTTGGATGAAATCCACTAAAAGTTTGTAAAGGTGAACAATGAGTGATAAGATCTGTGTAAAAGAGGTTTCCTGAGTGTTGGCTGGCATGAACTCAGCCTTGTTGGAAGGTAAACCCATTCTACTAAATGAGTTTTTTTTTTTTATAGTGAAAGGAAAGCTAGACAGGAGTCACATACACAGAAGACTTAATGATAAAATTTCCAGACTATTTATCCATCAGGATGAAAAATATTACAACTGATACAGGAGAGAACAACTTGTATGCTGCAGTGCATGAGTCCAAGATAAATCTTGCTCAGGCTGGTAAATAGCAGTTAGCTGGTTCAGTGCTGACTGTGGTTTGTCCTTGTCTTGGAAAAGCACAGTGCTGGATGCCTGAGCTCATATCTGATGAAAAACGACACCGTATTGTAAGGTGGTAAATTCTGTTCTGCTGGTTTCACAATCAGGGATCAGTCTCAGAGCAGGTACTGTAATTTATAGCTTCAGGCTGCTTTGTCTGCTATATCCTGGTAATTAACCTTGTGGAGGAGTCAAGGCCAAGGGTTTAACTTTACTCAGTGATCCCTGTGAAATGGGCATAATTAAATAATTTGAACTAATAAATGTTATGGTTTTTCGTCCTTTTTTGTTCTGAAGTTATTGTACCATGGCATAGCTGGAGCCTGAACAGCAACCACTAAATAAATTCCAGGAATGGGTGTGAGTGCAGTGGCTGAGCTTATTGCTATTGCACCTTGAAACAGAACTTTTCTGGCAGCCTTGAAGTTTTCTTCTTTATTTCTGCCGTTATGGAATTTGTAGTTTTGTTATAAATTTTTCAAATTGTAGTCCTTCTGTACTGTATCTTACAGAGGTGTATTTTCAAGATTCCTGTTGTAAGTCTGTCACAGATTTAATCTTTTCTGAACAGGCCTGTTCCCTCTTAGCTTTGCCAAGCAGCAGAAAAATGCTCAAGGGCCTGAATGGTTTATAGCTTGCAGTGTGAGGCATGATAGCAATGTTGACTGTGGGAGTAAAACCTCAGGTCTTTATTTAAAGTTCTGAGGTGGACCTCTGAGACTGAATACTGGGAATGGGGAGAGGACCTTGACAGTAGTTGTTCTTTATTTTCTTCAAGGCACTCCCTCTTTCCATGTGTGGTTTGGTTGTTTGGATTTTTCCCTTGTCTTATGCACTACATTTTTTTTTGACTGAGCAAACAGAGGCCTTGCTGTTCCTGTGTCCTCCCACGCAGTGTTTGTACAGCAGGGTGGGTTTCCATATCTTCTGTTCCCTCGCCTGTGTCACCCCTTTGCTATCAGCAGCAACTGCTGCTCATCACAAAGAATTTTAGTAAAATATTGTGGATGTAGCAGGAGAAAGTGTGGAAGATGAGAGTAGAAGATGACATGTAGGCTTGGTTGAGGGAGTGATTGGGAAAGGTGACTTCCTATGTTAATATTTCTAAATTTAGAGTATTGGCCAACAGAGGCTCAAAGGCACTGTGGAAAAGGTGGTGATCAGGGAAGTTTCTGAGCATGAAAAGTCAGTGTGTTTGCAGCTCTGGTTTGCCTGGAATCAAACCAGTCTGGGAAAATTTTCCCTTGGAAAAGCCCTGGATAAATACAGTGTTCAAAAGAAGCAAGTGGAACATTTTTATATAGAAACTAGCATTTTTTTCAGATTGCTGAAGTTGGCTGGTTTTTTTTCCTCAACCTCAGCTTTCATAGCCAAAAGGCTCTTTTAATCTTGGGGGTTTTTCCAATTTGAAATCAGCGTTCTATATGGGATTAAAAGCAATTAAACAGACTTGCCAAGAAAAACAAAACCTATCCCATTGCTTCTCACCCTCTACCACAGAAAACGGTTCTTTGCCTTAAATTTTTATCTAAAGCTTTATTGAAAAAGGCATTTCACAATTTTTTTGAGTACCCTGTCATTACTGTATTTTTATGTAAAGCTAAAAAATAGCTAAAAATATAATTATGATTTTACCTGAGGAAATGACACTAATTTTGCTGTTGTAAATGTACACATTGACATCATGCATGCTAAGAATCTAGATTGTGGGGGTTCTGTGGTTGGTTTTTGAGTGATGTGGTAATAATTGCTCTTTTTTATTTTTCCATGCTTTATTACGCCAAGCCCATTTCTGAATGAGAGAGGCTCTGAAGTGTGCCAGGCTGCCTTGTGATGAGTTTTTATAATGTTATTTTTATTCTGCTGGCCTCTCTGCCCAGAGGTGGCAGTGTGGGCCCAGCACTCGCAGCTCCAGCCTCTGGCAATGGTGGGGCCAGGAGGGAGGAAGCTGCCGCCTCATTTTCCAGCAGCAGAGGGAGAATACTGTGTTCTGCTTTTTGTTTCTCAGCCTCATGAGTTTGGGGTCAGTCTTTGCATGGCTAAGAGCAGGCATTGCTTTTCTAATGCTGAGAGGCTGCATTCACGTATTTATTTATTTATTCTGTTAGGCACTACGTACTGGAGCAGAAGTAAAGTAGGGTTATAACTTTTAGTGTGCTCTATTCATTGCAGTTTCTGTTAGTTCATTTCTCGCTCTTTAAATTTAAATGAGTATTGCAGCATGAAGTCCGAACAGTTTTTAAGTCAATTGCAGATTTCCTAATTATATTTCCATATGAAAAATAAAACCACAAAAAAAGGTGTTTCTCCATTTCAGAGTTGCTATGCAATAGAGCCATGCAAACCAGAAAGGGAACTTAATGTGATCATGCAAAATGAAAACAATTTCACAAGAACAGCACCCCTGCCAACTCAAACCAAATCTAAAACAAAATTCCACAGCTGAAACCCAAAACACAGCAAAACATGCCAGATGCAAAAGGTAGTGCTTTAGGGCAAAGGGGGGCGGGGGGGAAATGGGATAATTCACACAGCAATTCTAAAAATAGAATGTGGCTTGTCATTAAAAATAGCCTTCAAAAAGTTAACAGTCATTATAGATATTTTTCTTCATAGTTACTTTTACCATTCTTCCTGGTTGCTGTTCTGTTTAAAATAAGGCCCTTGTATTTTGGAAGCCAGTTTTAATTTTGTCCTTCATTTGGCTCTTCTTCCTTTCTGACCTCCACTTCTATTTTGGACAGGTAATGACTTTGTGCAGTTCTGTGCTGACAGAGGCACTATCCATTTTGAGAGACTCAATTTGTTCTAGTGATCTTACCCTATCAGTAAACCCTTCATATTTTACGGCAATGCTGTAAGCATGAAAGTGTATCCCTTCTGCTTCTTACTCTGACCTTGCACTTCTGCAGATATTTGCATTTAGGTGCCTTCTAACAACTTCTTTTAGTTACTCACTTGAAAATGTAGCTTCTCTGTCAGATGATTTTCTACTCTTCATTGATAAGACAGTTCTGAATATGCTGGAAACTTCTGGAGGTTTTAATAGCACAGTAAAGGAAACAAGTTCAAGTAATACATCCCTAACAACATAATAGACCAAGCAATAAGTAGCAACTGCAACAAATGAGAAAACAAATAGTGTGAGGAGTGACTCTGCAACTGCTTAGCTATCTGTTTATTAGTCAGGAAATGGGAAGAGGTTTCTAAGGGAAAAGCTGGAACAAAGTGCAGGTTATGTCTGAATTTTGGTAACTGGCTATTGCATACATGTTGCCTCTTAGTGTTGTGTGGTGTAATGAGTGAAGCATTACAGAAAATAACTGTGTCACACATACTTTGCAGGTCTTTGCAATGAGTTACCCAGGCTATCCCCCAGCGGGTGGATACCCACCAGCTGCCCCAGGTAAGTTGTTCAGATGAAGTAAACATTAAATGCAGTGGTGGTCCTATCTGGAGTGGAAACATGGCATAGATGAAGAACAACAATGTGGAGGGTTTCCTTGACTCCCCAAAGCTTTCTGTACTTGCTTGTTAAATCCTGTTTTATCTGGGCTTGGGATTCTGATTTGTGTAATATATGTGTTCTGCCATGTGCTCATATAGTAATGTCCAGTTTCATTCTCAAATAAAGCACAGAGCATTAGGAAATGATCTTAGCTTGACCAAATCCAATAAATTACAAAGATCAATGTCTGGTTGATACTGAGTCTTCAAGGTGGGTAGTGAGACAAATGAATATGGGGAGAAATCATTCATACAACTGACAACCATATCCCCCAAAAAAATAGGAAATGATCCTTAATTCACTATTCTTAGGCAGGTGGTTGTGTACAAAATGGAGAGGGCTATTAAAAAGGGTAACAGTAATAACATAAAGCTGATGAAATACTCAACCACTGCTTAGTTACCAAGCTGAACTTTACAGTTCTTAGTGTTGTTGTAAGCTAGAAAGAAAGGGCTGGAGTTATGTAGGTATGGTGAAATGTGGCATTAGGCTAGCTCAGGAAGGGGAAGCAGTGTACAGTGAGAAGCCCAACCAGCCAGGAGGATAAAGCCTATTTCTCAGCAGAGTATTCTGTCTAAAGACTATACTGCTGTGTGCAGACAGGTTATGACTTTGGTGCCTGGAAATGTGCTGTTGTGCTCTGTGGACACCTCTCAAATTAGCAAAGTGGAATTACTATCTTGCTACTGGAATACCCAGACAACTTTGTACTTTAGGTGCTCTCAAGTCAAAATATGGTGTTAACAGTCTTTAGTGTTAACCTTCAAAGAGGTTTAGAGTTGTTTTAAGTAAGAACTTACAGATTCAGTGATAACTGACATGATTAGAAATACCCAGTGAGACTTCTCTTTTTATAATAATTGCACTGCTACCTTGCACCTCTTCAGTTAATTTCCCTGATAGTGTTGAAAATACATAACATTAGAAATTTAAGTAGTAAGAACTTTCAAAAGGCATAGTTTCTTGTTTCAGCACATCTGTGTTTGATTTCAGGTAGCAGTCCTTGGGGTAGTGCTCCCTATCCACCTGCAAATCCACCTCCAATTGGTCTGGAAAATGTGACTGGCTATGCCAACCAGTTCAATCCCAGCCACATGGCTGGAATGGTAAGTTTGCTTTCATTTAATGTGTTCTGCTGTGATGTCCTTAAGGGCAAAGCTGTGCTTCTGAAATGGTCACTGAGAGGTTTATCACTTGAATTCTGTGCCTTTGTGTCTAATCTGTTTAGATCTTGAGCATTCAATATTGCCTATTGAGGAAAATGGTTCCTGCAAGCTATTTCTTATTTTAGGAAAACAGAGCACTAGTTAAATGTTGTTAACAGTATATCTTCAGAAGTTGTGGACATAAAACTAATATAACTTGGCATTTGTGTAGAGGAATTCACATGGGCAAACGCAGTCTGGATTTTGCCTATTTACCTGGATTTTGACCAGAGTAAGGAAAAAAGCTGTATAATTAGAGATATCAATGATTCATCCTTGAAAAGAATATGGGATCAACAGTCTCTTACAAACACTGATGTTTAACAGATGGAAGTAAAAACCTTTTACATTGGAAACGTCTACATTTTCTTCAGTCAATGTGATTTTTTTTTTTTCATAGAGCAGAAGTGAGTGACACTTCTGACAACTTTAGTATTCAGAAATCTGTTATGCTGCATAAGGACTGCAGTTTGTAGGAAGATATTTGCATCATAGATGTTTTTCTGAGGCAGTGATTAAATCAAGTGATTTGGCAGCCAGCAGGCAAATTGAACATCAAGCTATATGCATGAGCCTATATCCACAGCACCGAGCTTCTGACAGTGCTGCAGTCATCCAATGTCACTTCTGGTTTCTCTCTAGAAGAGAGATTTCAGTGATAAGATTTTGATGTGGAGTGGAATATGTTAATTTCAGTTTCTGCAGAAGTCTTTCCAAATATAGTCCAGGAACTCCTGCTAGTTGTAAACTACTAACACGTTGTAAAACAGCCAAAGGTTGCTTAAAGTCCTTGCATCCAGGTGCAGCCTTGTGATCACACTAGGCAGCCATGAGCAAAGAAAGGGCTATTTGGTGTAAAGTTTTAGGCAGATTTTTCTATCCTGGTTGCTATCTTCTGCAGATAAAGAGCTATCTGTGTTGGTGGGAGGGAGGTTGTATTGTATTAAGCATGTTGCTGAAACTCAGCTGTTGGTACTCTTTCCTCTCTTGTTTTATTGCTGTCACTGCAGGCATCCAACCTGGCAGGAACCTTTGGAGGGGCAAATCTTCCACAAAGCATGTATCCTTCCACACCTGGGGGTTATCCACCAGTTCCTCCAGGTGGTTTTGGGCAACCCCCACCAGGACAGCAGCCCTCGTACGGAGGGTACCCTCCACCTGGAGGAAATCCCCCCTCCGGAATGCCATCTTACCCAGGATATGGGGGCGGCCCTGTGCCAGGCCAGCCCACACCACCTCCTGCCCAGCAGCCCATGAGCTATCCAGGCCTTCCAGCAACTCACCCAGGGCAGCAGCCCATGCCAAGCTATCCAGCAGGTCCAGCTGGGAACCCATCTATGCCTTCCTACTCAGGAGCTACAGGGCCTGCAGTCACTCCTGTAACAGTAAGAGCATTCACTGCTTTTCAGTTGAGGTGTGACTGTATATGTGTTCCTCTGCATTTTCTTTGTGTGTATTAGTGTAAACCAAAATTGAAAAGAAAGCTGTGAAAAAAAGTTTGAGTAAAGAGAGCGACGGAACTTTTCCAAATGCAAGCACTATGAGCTTATATGGTCTTGAAACAAATTATGTTTTACCATGGTATCCAAGAAAAGAGGTTTGATATGAATTCGAATTAATTAATTAATCTTGCCTTTCCTGACTTTAGCAAGTATTGCCAGTTGTATATACAGTATCATCAAACCTTAATTAATTGGAGAGCAGATTTAGTGTCAGCAAACCTTGATCTTGAATTTTCCTGTAAATTGTGTCTGGAAATTAACAAATTGCTTAAGGCAAGGTTGGTTTGAGTTTTCTTTATTATCTCACAAAAAGAAAACTGATAAATGATCATCTTCCTTAAGTAGTAAACCACAACATTTCACTATTTGACACCAATACGCTGTTAACACTGCTGTTGTTTAACACTACTGATCTCATTTCAGCACAGAAACCGAGGTACGATCACTGATGCACCAGGCTTTGACCCTCTGAAGGATGCAGAAGTCTTAAGGAAGGCCATGAAAGGATTCGGTGAGCAATCTGAGGATTTACATTTCAGTTAAAAGTAGAACTGCATCTCCATTCAGCACTGATATTTGTCTGTTGCTATATGTGTACTGAGCAGGACTGAGTGTGTACTGAGTCCTTGGTTATCAGAAGTACTAGTGGAAGTTCATGTGGGCATAAACAATACCATGAGTTTGGTTGAGTTTTTCTTTGTATTCTTACTGTGTTTGTCAGCTCAAAGTTCTGTGGTTATACACAAGAGTAGATACTGTAGATAAATTCAAGGCATTCGTGTCCTTCTACTGGGTTTAGAACAGGATGAAATAGAGACAGAAAGCTGAATCCTCACTCATTCTGTGGTGTCTGTGTCTGTACAGGAACTGATGAGCAGGCAATCATCGATTGTCTTGGAAGTCGTTCAAACAAGCAGCGGCAGCAGATAATCCTGTCCTTCAAAACAGCTTATGGAAAGGTAAGTACATTGTGAGGACAGAAGGAAGAAGACATGAGAGCCTGCATCCCTTCAGTGGCAGTCAGAAGACATAGTGGTGGGAAAAAAAGATTGGAAGGTGCATTAGGGGAACATGGTTCTTGGGTCATAGCCAGTTCAGAGTTCTGCTTTTTACCCATGCTTGACTTCTTCCTGCAGTGTTGCAGATGAAACATGTAAAGCAGTTTCTATGCTAAGTGGTTACTTTGGCTCTTGGATCTGTGCAATCTATTTAATTGGACCTAAATGGCCTCAGTGTACAAATACCATTATACTGTTTTAGTATTAAGTGGAATAGCTTTACTTTGGACATACATTACTGGTGCTTACGCATAAAGAATTCTTAGTAAAATGTGTATTTCTGGTGTTTGCTTTTGTCAAGTTTGGTCTTTATGCATTTTTCCTTGTTTTTCCTTCTCATTAGGATTTGATCAAGGATCTCAAGTCTGAGCTCTCAGGTAACTTTGAGAGGACAATCTTGGCAATGATGAAGACACCTGTCATGTTTGATGCTTATGAAATCAAGGAAGCTATAAAGGTTTGTGTAGGAGATACAAATTTACAACATAGAGGAAATAGTTGTACTGATAAAAAACTTGGTTGCCATTTAGAAGTTTGGATTTATTTGGGATTACTTTGACTTCCTATACAAGGTTATATTCTGAATTTTTTCCTATATAATTCTGCTAGGTTGTAGAAATCAAGAATCTGAAGTGTTTCTCCTTTGTTTGTTTTAGGGTGTTGGCACAGATGAAAATTGTCTCATTGAAATCTTAGCTTCCCGCAGTAATGAGCACATTCAGGAGCTCAACAGGGTCTATAAAGCAGGTTTGATCTTTTGCATCAAAATTTTCTTCCTTTTCTTACTCAGTCACTGACTGCTTGTAAAAATTTAGGAAATGAGCAGAGTTGTATGAGGATTCATGACTCTCTCTTTTCCAGAATATAAGAAAACTCTGGAGGAAGCAATAAAAAGTGACACATCTGGGCACTTTCAGAGGCTTTTAATTTCACTTGCTCAGGTACTTGTCTGCTGGGATTTTGGAATTTGTTTGTTGTGTGTTTGTAGGTGGTGTGGATTTTTTTTGGTTTGGTTTTGGTCTTTTTTTTTTTTAATTTAAAAAAAAGCAGCTCATCAGAGCCCACCAGTAACACTTCTGGATCTTCTAATTCTTTCAGGGAAACAGAGATGAAAGTACAAATGTTGACATGTCTGTTGTCCAAAGAGATGTACAGGTCAGTAGAGATTCTTCATTGTTTCTATGCATAGTCAACTCAATATGCTGAAATTTGGCTGTGTGGATTCTACTTACTGTTAGTTATGGACACCTTGTGATGACTGCTGATGCAGTGCTTATCTTTAAGTGGATGGAAGAGATATAAAAAGCTGTGACAGAGCATTAGAGCCATGTAGGTGCAATATAGAGATGAATTGGCTTTTCCAAGTGTTGGATTATGCTGCTTTCTAAGGAAATTGTCTGAAGATATTTGAGATGATAGGTGTGTAGATTAAATTTCAAACTATTCAACACCTGCATTAGCCTTTGCATGTTGTTTAAGGAAGTCTGGAGTTTTGCAGCAAATAAGGCACGTGGCCTTCATAATGCTTGCCCCATTTCTTTTTCTGTATCTTCCTTTCACTACATAGCAAAGGGGAAGCCCTGCATTGTTTTAGCCATACTAGTGTCATATAGATAGTAATGTCGTAAGCTTTCTATCTAGTGTGCCTTAGCCAAAACACAAGAACGTCCCAGAGCACACCTGGAATTGTAGAAGGAAACCTAGATGTAAGGACTGTTAGGAAGAACAATGTCCCTTCCTTTAGTAATCTGGAGCATTTCTGCATCAGCAAGCTGGGAAGACTGAAGCATAGCATAGGGAAGGTTAGAACTAGTTGCTATGTATTGCTTGCTCCTGTTTTGCAGTAGTGCATAGGCTAAGAAGTTTAAAAGGAGGAGAGGCTGCAAGGAAGCAAATCTGTAACTCAACTGTTCAGCCTGAGTGCTTTTCTGAGTAATGAAGTGTGCATTCCCTTCTGTGCTCAGGAGTTGTATGCAGCTGGAGAGAACCGTCTAGGAACTGATGAATCCAAGTTCAATGCCATTCTGTGTGCCAGAAGTAGGGCCCACCTTAGAGCAGGTAATGATGTCTGTATAAACTGTAACTCAATTCTGTTGAGTGTAATGATAAAAATGTACAGCACTGCTCTGTGCCTGAATTTCCTCCATCTGTAAAATGAGCCCAGAAAGATACCAATGAAAAGCAGGGTGAATTCTGCTGAGGAAAAGAGAGTCACCTTTCTTAGATACCAGAGCAGGTAGAGGACATGCTTGTTCAAGTGATCCTCTGATGAAAGAATTGAAAAACTGGAATTGTTTCAGTCTTGCATACTTGTGTGTGCAAGACACTTGAAAACCTTCCCCTTTTACTTGCTAACATAAGGTGCTACATCAGTCTGTCGTTGTGGAAATGTTTTAGTAACTACATAGAACTTCTGCATTGTGCTATTGGGGTGGGAGGTACTTATATGAAGAAAAGGGGTGAATATGAGAACCTGAATATTTTCTTCTTAACTTTACTGAGACCTGAAACTTTCCTAAAAAATTGCACTGCTTTCTTGGCCCAGCCCTTTAATGAAAAGGACACATCTAGGCAAGCTAGGAGGAGCATGATAACATGTCAATGGTTGATAACAGTATTAATCCTTGAGATGTTCAAACTAGTGTGAGTACACTGTAGTGTCCAGCTGAGAAGTGCCACTGAAATGAAGCCATCCAGCACATTCCAGTGCCACCTCTTGTTGTGGAACTGGAATCTTTCTTTTCCATTTGCAGTCTTCAGCGAGTACCAGAGGATGTGTAACCGGGACATCGAAAGCAGCATATGCCGTGAGATGTCTGGAGACCTGGAGATGGGCATGCTGGCAGTAGGTATGTGCCACCTTAGCAAGGTCATTCCTGCTATTCCTGGACAGCTGCCTCAGGTGGGGCCTCTGACTTCAGCTAAAGATGTTCTTATTAGTGGTAATTCCAGTTTTCTGCTTTTTATGTTGAGCTTTCTGTGAAGGCATTTGGGATTAGTAAAGTGGGGCACTTCACCTCAAAATGCCTGATGAAGCTTTTTTGTTTCAGGCAACTGCAGAATTTAAATTTCACATGTTAAAATGGGGAACAATTCCATAATATGTAATTATTAACTATAATTGACACTGCTTTAAGAAGTGAACTTTACCAACTCATGGGTCAGTGAGAATGGAGTATTTAGGACAATTTTAGAAATCATTAATTAAAATACAGCATTAACCCTCTAATTAGTTACTTCTACCTCTTTTTAGTAGAAAGAAAACTTAAATTTCATTGCAAAAGGGTTTTTTTTCCTCACATTTACTGTGGCTACAATTTTTTAAAATCTTTAATTGCCTCCAGTACTTCTGAGGAGTGAAACCTCTTACCTTAAGTCTACTGTTGTCTCTTCAGAAGCAGTAATTTGTTTCCATGAGGTTGGGACAAGGCCTCAAGTTGCTGTGCAGTAGTTTTATTTAAAATGCTTTATTATAGACAGAACTGTGAACCACTTTCCTGTCTTTTTTCTTTACATCTCAATTTCTTTTTCTGTTTATTATTGTAAATATATTGTGGTATCTAGAGCTCCTGCTTTAAAAGTGTCGTTCTTCGGTTTTGAATATGGTAGTAATGGAACCAAACCCAAAAACTCCTACCAAAATGGGAAAAATGGACTTTGCATCACTTGGAAATGAGATAGAAGATATTTAGTTCAACCACAACAGATTTTTTTTTGCTGAAGTTTGTAACAAAATCTTGGCAAAATGAAAATCAATTTTAAAAACCTCATTTTTTCACTCCTGTCTTGTGCATGTGTGAAATATGTAACTACTGTTCTTATTCTGCTTGGCCACATTGTCGTTGTACTGATCTTTTAATGACACAAACTGGATCTAGCTCATTGTGTGTGATTGTTTTACAAACCTTTTCCAGGATTCGATCTTTGTCACCTCAGAAACTACTGTTAGAAAACTAAACTTAGGGAAAATATATTTCTGTTTGTAGAAAAATATTGCCTTGGTAAAGAAACTGCTCAGCATTTAGAAGGCATTTGACTTCATGGAGCTTCATAGTGACTTGACAGGTCTCCATGTAGGTCCAGATTCACAACTGAGACTGTAGCTGGCAGACAAGTCAATAACCTTTGGAGCAAGGCTTGTCATTAATATTCACTGAATAACTCCCTTTATTAAATAGATTCTGTGGGGTTTTTTATTTATATGTACATAACATGTATCTATATCAGTAAGTTATATTAATGTCATTTGTTCTGTGGACCTTACTTGCAGGAAAAAGGGGGTTTCTAATTGAAAATATTTGATTTTGCTTTCTTTAAAGCTTTCTGGATTGTACAACTGGTAACTTACAACAATATCTTTAAACATCTTAGAATGCAGGTGTGTTGTGTTAGTTAAATAGAGTGATACAGAAACATGCATTTCATTTTGTCATTCATTTTTGAACAGTATTGTACATATCATTGACAGTTTTGTGGTGAACTGCTATCTCTCATCTACATTTTCCTACTGAGAAAAATGCTTCTTCCTATACAGAATGTGTGTTCTATGAAAAAACTTGTCTGGGTTTACCCCTTTAGTTCTGTATTGATTCTGTGGGATTGATTTTGATACCTTATTGTGCTATTAAATGTCAAGTGTGGTCTGTTTCCTCTGTAGTTTGCCACATTTTGCATGATTGTTGACTTGTAACAATGTTGCATCAATATATAGATTTTAATTGTGATCAGTGATGGACAATTCTTTCATTATCCTGATTAACATGACAGCAATTTGACTTAGATTTTGCTCTTTCAGATTTCTGATGAGCTATGCCAATTAAATATTACCTTCCAGTCATTACTAAATTAGCCTGTTAAAAATTTTTCAGGAGTCCTGATGAACTTTGTGGCTAAAATGAGACTTTAAAATAAGGGTTGTGATGACTCACCCTTAAGGAGAAGGAACCACCTAAGATTCCCTGCTGTCATAGATGGTTTCCTAATTTGTCCTAGGGCAGGACTTGAATTTGTCACACCTTGCAGATGCATGGCCTGAAAATTTAGAATTAAGAAGCCAGTAGCACTACTACCTATATATTGCTTCAAGTCTTCTGCCCCCTCCTCATCCCCTCTTTTCCCTTCATAAACAAGAATTTGGTCATGAGAATTCAAAAGTTCATTATGGCTGCTTCACACTAGATGGTTTCTACTGACAAAAATGTTTGCTTTAAGCCATGCGTTGCAGGTTTTTTAACTGTATTGCAGCTAGTGTTTGGATTTAAAAGAATTTCAGTGACTAATGGAAGGAGTGGAAGCTGCATTATATTAAGTGTATGTTTATGTAAAATTCAAGCATGTGACTATGTTGGATTAACTCAAAAAATTACTGACTTCTGATTGAGGAGGAATGCCTTATTTCTGTAATACTGTTCCTCTGTTCCTTTTTGCAGTGAAGTGTCTCAAGAACACACCAGCTTTTTTTGCAGAGAGATTACATAAAGCAATGAAGGTAGGTGTCTGTGACAAGTTACATAAACTTACAGTGTGGAATTTTTTTAAATGCTTGTACAGCTCTTGGGAAGGAAGTGTGCAACTGAAGGGATTACATTTTTCAGTGGGCAGATGACTAACAGTCATGATGCAGTCATTATTATGAAAGGCTGGAAAATCTAGCTAATTTGATCAACCTTAACAGAGCAGTGAATACAACTGTGCATTAAACAATAATCTTCACTTGGTGAACACAGATATGCTTAAAACTCACTGGAATTGATACTTTTAAACTAGGGAATTCTAGCAGAAATAAATAAGTAGGCCATTTATCTCACCAAATTTTCCTGACCCTGTTGTAGCTCTGTCAATCCCCCTCTTTTTTTTTTTAACTGTTCTTGTGCAGAGAAATTAGTGTCCTACTGCTAAATGTAATTTATTTTAGCATGGTAGGCTAAATACTGTTCAAGCTTATTAAGTTAGTGGGGTTATGCCAGCAAACAGGCATTTCATTTTTTTTCCTGGTGCTATATCATACACTTTGCAGTGCATTATACTGCTGCTTTGTTTGTTTCAGGGAGCAGGAACCAAGGACAGGACGCTGATCCGCATCATGGTATCGCGCAGCGAGGTTGACCTGCTGGACATACGTGCAGAGTACAAGCGGATGTATGGCAGATCCCTCTACTCAGACATCACTGTAAGCCCTGGAGACCTGCCCTGCCCTGCCATGACAGCCCCTATGCTGGCAGAACGCTGCTCCTTGTGCTCAGCAGCTGTTACCTGCACTGAGTGTGGCTGGCTGGGTTGGATTGCTGCATTTGCCAGGAGCATGGAGGCTCAGGGCCAGAGGATGGAGAGCACTTGGGTTTGCATGGAGGCTTGATGAACTAGAGATGGGGATGAAGCTAACAGGCAAGGAAGGAAAGGAAAATTGGTCCAGAGGAGTTTCTGAGGCCTCTCTGTCCCAGTCTCCTTATATGATCTTGTGGGAACCACTCAGTCCTCCAGTTGAGTAACAGAGGTGCTCTACTTCATTTGTGTATTGGAAGAATATAAAGCTTCTAAGAATCTAAAGAATTGCCTCCTCCTTCTCTTGAAAGTACAAGACTTTGCAAATAGATTCAACTTCAGATTCATTAGCAGTTGATCCACCTTCCTATTGCAATTTAGAGCTGTACCAACAGCCCAGACTCTGGATGCCTGGCCAATGGTAGGGTAATAAAAACTGGAGGAGAGTGAGTGGTGCCACTTTTATTTACCTTGTAATGAGGGTGCCAAACCTATTAAGCCCCTGTTTATTCCTTCTGCTGTGGACACTGAGGGGCTGTAACTTAGTAGTGTTTGGAAAGAATCCTGTAGAGATTCTGGAGGATAGCATGTTCCATGTGTTTCTTCTACAGTAGTTGCATGCCCTGTAACCACCAATGTCTGAGTAAAAAGCAGTGAGACATTGGTGAAAAAGCTCTGTATTGCTTCTTCGCCCTGTTCCTCTTTTGATCTGACATTGTAATTTATCATTCAGAGGCAGAGCAGGCCAAATCTATTTAATGGACAATTTTTGACCAGAACTTGGCTTCAGTAAATATGGGGTCTATATATCCACATATGTAAGCTCTGCTGCTTATTTCTGTAAAACTAGAGGCAAAAATGTCTCTGGAAAGAAAGTTCTTAGTTTTTCAACTGTAGCTTCCCCTCTTTTGGTTATTCTTCAACTTTTCTTTTTCTGGATTCCTTTTCAGGGTGATACTTCAGGAGACTACCGGAAAATCCTACTCAAGTTGTGTGGTGGAAATGACTAAATGGAGCATTGAGTTTTTCTTAAAAAAGCTGCTGCAGAGCGTCTTTTTTTCTCCATAAGTAAATATGTAAACCTGTAAAACCTGTTTCTTCTAAAGCAGTTGCATTTTAAAAGATAATACTGCATATATCTTCAGTTCAAAAGTAGTAGGTAATAAATGCCAAGGCCCCCCAAAATACCAAGCTTATGTGCCATCTTCTCAGGATTCTGTGTAGTACACTCAGCAATACGTGAATGGTCATTATTTCTTTTCTGCTTATATCATGTTGAAATAATGTTTGTTTAACAACAATCACAGCTGTATGATTTTAAGGTGTTCTTTTGTATAAACATTGAGTGCCATTTTAATGCAAGTTTTATATCTGTTGTATGCAGAGTTGGTTTTGGGCTAGCCGACTTCCTGATATGTGGAGATAGCAGCCTCGAGGTTTTGTGTCTAGTTAAGACTGCTTTAAAGTAGTTTTGTCAAGTTCTGTTTTTTTACCTTGATTCTTTTCAAGGAAGTTATGTTTTACATTTCATTCTTGCTAAGGCAGACTGTCACAAGGCAGGAGTAATGTTGACAGTAGTCAAGATTCTGTCATTATTGTTTAAAGGTTTTGGATTGTGCCTTAAATATATATATATATGTAAGAAGAGATTATGAAATTAAAGCTAAGTCTTTGCAGACTGTGCCTTTTGATGTCATATTGATGTATATGAGTGATGACTCAGTTTATGTAACTGTTTTTCCATAGAAATTCTCTGCCACAGGATTATTCAGAAATTGTTGTTTTGGTTAGAGTTAGGGAGTTGTGTGCTGTTGATGAGCAATTGTCTGTACATGAGACATGTAATCTGTAGTTATTGCTTAGTATTTTCAGTTTGCATGTTGTAATTTCTCTTACTCTTGGAACTCTGAGTTTTTATTCCCTGCTGGCATGGATGACATCTTTTCAGCTTGTTGTTTTCAAAATAAAAACACATAAAGGTAGAAAGTACAAAGTGGGGAAAAGGTTTCCAAACTAGGTCAGTGAAAATAGATGGCTTGTTAATCAGGAATGTGCAACCTCCCCTTACTGAAGTACATACATGTAAGTGTTCTCCTGACATGTAAGGGTCAGGCAGGTCCTTTTTCCTAGAAGTTGTATTGCTATTTGTCTTGAAAGAAAAAGACAGTGTCGTGGATTTAATTCTGGGTTGCATTTGTCACCATGACAAGGGAGGGGAATGTAAAGATTACAGAATATGATAGCCATGTTCTGTATTTGTATGTCCAAATGATGGATTCTGACTGGGACTTGCTGACAGGACTCAGTTTGGTCAATGGCAGCAGTGTGTCCTGTGTCCAAAGGCAGACCATACACTTATTTCTGTCAATCTGAGCATGTCTTGAGAGGAATTTGCAGCTGCAAGTCTCTTTGTTGGCTGAAACCAATAGCAAGGGTTCACTTCCTTGCAGGGGAAGGAGGAAGCTTTTGAATTAAGGGACGTTTGTTAGCTGTGCTATAGTCTTGAACACCACTTGATCTTGTTTTCTTACTGACAGTGTTTTCTTACTGACATTTGAAATGCAGTTTTGATAAAGTAGGGCACCTGAAAGATTTAGAATGCAAAGTTTAAAACTGTGTCTGAAAGCAAATACCTTTTTATTATAAAGCACAGCAACACAGAAGAGAAACTACAGCTGAGGGTTGTTCACCCTGCACAAATTCTGGAAACACAAGCTTGTTAAATGATCAGAAGTGCAACTGTTTATGACATCCACACTGTTACATTCAGCTGTCTTCTGTCTTCACAGTGCTCAGCTGGTATCTGTATAGAGAAGAGTTGATGTGATTATTTTTGGTTATGAGATCAGGATCAATCTTTATGGATAAATCTCTCTTAAAACAATGAATCTTGCTACTCTAAAGTGGGAAATTGTCACTTTGATGCACAAAATCATAGAAGAAAGGTCCAATCTGTAATTCTTGAGCAATTTGTCAGTTGTAGCAAGATCGATCAGAATAGTACTTGCTATAGATTTGCTGCCGATGTGCTGATTTCTGTTTTAAATTCACTGCAATGCTTTACTGGAATATTTTTCACTTTTACTGGGTTATCCCCTTACCTTGCAGGGGAGTAACTTTATTGTTAACCTGTTAACTGCCCCTCACAGAAAACCATAAACTTTAATGGATAACAAAGTTGGTGAGGTTAGTATCAGTCATGGTTACCAGATCCATACAGCCACCTCCAAAAACCAGCATAAACTCTGCTGCTGTTTACTTCAAGCCTACTTCCATCATGTAAGTGCACTGTGGTGTGCCCAGGTACAGCTACCTTAATGAACAAACAGCTCAGCACTGACAAAACTGACTTTATAAACATGTCTGTGGATGCTTTCATCTGTCCACAAGTGGTTTATTTTCCACCAAGAGTCTCACCTTGTTAAATGCACTGTTGATATTTAGGCAGAGGATGAAGAGCATAGAGCATTATAAGAAAGTGAGTAGAAGAGGTGGTCTCATCCAACTAATTTCTGTTGTGATTTAATTTATTCCAAAAGCATTTATCCAGGAACATATTTTGTATGAGGGGCTTGCATGTCAAAGTTGGATTTAGGATATCAAAATGGCAATACCTCCAATTTTGTAAAATCGTGATGCCATCCTGTATTTTGTCACACATGAAGCTAAAGAATCACAGGATCTTAAATCTGGAAAGGACCTTGAGATTACCTAGTCTGTCCTGCTGTTCTAAGGTGAGTTGCTTCCTTTGCTCCCAGCCTTCTCTTCAGAGGTTGTTGAAATCTGGTTTTCTAAGCTGGACGTGCAATTGGGGTCCTGAGGCCCCCAGTTCTGAGGCCTTACCTACACTGAGCTGAATTAGTTCGCATCTTTAGAGAGAAAATATGGCATGTATAATAATAACATATGTAACCCTTTTTTCAACTTAGGTTATACCTGACGAGATACTGACCATCAAAAATGTCTATAAGTGGAGTTCCTGGAACGGTGGGGATATTCACTGTTGTCTCACTGATGATGTTGAGGAGTGATTTGACTTCTGATTCTAGGTGCTCCACTGTTTTTATTACCTTCTAATGGAAACAAGGGAGACAAATGGAGAAAGGAGGTAGTCAGAGGGTCAAGTGGAAGGAATTGCACCAGATGTGTTTGCAGAAATGCAAACCTCATATCCTTTACTGCCAACAGCTAATTTAATCTGTAATGCGCATTGCAGGTTTAAACATTCCTTGTGTTCTGCTGGCCTCTAGTGGCACCAAGTATTAGCACTCGGTTTTGCAAGAGTTATGTTACAGCAGCCCTGTATGAAGAAGAATTTAAATTCTTGGAGCTTTCCATTAGTTGGTTTTTAATTCTTTCTCATTTCTGACAGAAATGCAATTTATTAAATGCAATAAAAGTATCTGCATGGACGATAAGAGAACCTGATGGGGTGTAAGGATGAGGACTGGGACTAGGGCAGAAGAGAGGTCATGTTCCCATTTGAGAACCACAGCATGATGTTTGGGAACTACCCAGCTGAGAATTAGCAGGTTAGTTAAGCTGAGTTAAGAGATATCTTGTGATACGTGCTTAAGACACCAGGGGGAAAAAAAATCAAACTTTGCAGCTTTCCTGGAATCCTCATCATAGAGCTCAGTGTCAGCTGGGGTGAGCAGAAATTCCTCTATCAGTCTTGGAGTCACTTGCAGAACTCACATCTACCCATAAGTCAGTGTGAAACTTTACAAATACAGATTCTGAGATTTTTAGATTAAAGGCACAGATTAGAATGTTTAGATGATAAACATTGGAGAAGAGGCTGATATATAAAAAATTGTTAATCAGTTTTTTTTAAATTCATTAAGATTACATATTTCTGGTGATAATGGCTTTATGGATTTATGGATAAATAGGACATCTGAAAAAAGTAGTCCAACCTTGACTAATAAAGTCAAGAAGGGACACTGTCTAGAAACATCCTTTTTCTTTGGTCAAAAGGATAGGGCAGAGGTCTGGTAAGGTTCAGGAGCCAGCACAATCCCTCTTACCTCTTCAATGATATCTAAGCGTTCGTGGAGCATGTGTTCATTACACCAGGTTCCTGTTTCCAAACTCTCAGGTGCCATAGTGACAGGATCAGCAGCAGCTGGAAATAGAGACACGGGTAATTGGCAGAGGGCTAATAGCAGTCCTTGCCTTTCTGATTTCTGAAGTGGTATTTTGCATGCTACACAGCATTGTTGATGAACCAAATGTAGGATTTGAACTTCTTTTCCAATAACTACAACTGTGCCCTAGTAGTTGCCTGCACACGTCATGTTGGTTGGAACAAGGTGTTTTCTCTTGCCATGGGTGTTTGTTTTGGGTTTTTTTTGTATGTATGTATTTGTTTAACATAAGCTATTTTTTCCTGCATGTGTAGGGTAAGTTTATAGGCTGTGACTTTTGGGTGTCAAACCTAACTGTTGGGAAGATCTGCCTAACACAACAGTTCCTCATAGACTTTGTTCAGAAGCAACTGGTGCTGTAAAGGTTTGAAGACTAGCTAAGCTTGTCCACCTTGCAAATGGATGCTGATGGTTCCTCTCTGCCAGAAGGTTGTCCCAGACAGTCTGACTTTGCAATGGGAAGGGAAACAATAAAAATTGTTTTATTGCTGAGCATGTTTGCTGACTTTGCTATACAAAGTCACATTTCTCTGTCAGTTATCTGTGTTTACCTCTCAGTACTTGTGAGCTCCTGCTCTTTGAACTTTTCATTTTGCTGGCTGTGCTCCATGAAAGATCAGTAGCTGATAGTGTCCATGCTTTAGTGGAGCCTATTTGCTTTTCATAACTTCTGTGCAGCATTCAGTAACAGTTAAATTTTCAAAAGTGTGTGGAGGACTTTAGTGGAATATTTTAAACTCTGCTAAAGTGATAACATATCTTCCTGCATGTTAAGTTAGGTTTTGCTCTTGTTTGATGCTTGAAGCAGCTGTGATAATGAGGAAGCAACAATAACTCATTCTGTCATTGTCTGTAACAAGGACAAAACAGAGCGTGTGTTGTCTGTCTTACTGTTCATTACAAGAGCAGTAACTAATTCTGTCTCCAGTGCTGCTGTGCCAGAGCAGTGGTTTGGAACTGCTGCAGTGCTTCATGTCAAGCCTGTGCCAAGATTTCTGGAGTGCAGGTGTCAGGTGATGGCAAACGTGTCAGTAAGGATCACTGCAGTTTGGAGACCGTGAGAGATGTACTGAGTTGGAATGGCATCCTTAGAATTGGGGGGTGGAGGGGGGATTATAAAGTGACCTGACTTACTGGGTATTATGTAGAAATTGGTTTGACAGAGATTTGGTTAGGGTTTTTTTTTAGTGCAGTACCAGAAGGTGGTGCTGTTAGGACAGAATCCTGAAGACTTCATCTACCTGTTTACGGAAGAGTGCTGAAATAGAGCAGGTATTTCAACACCAGCTGCTTTGCAATTACCCTTTTTTTCCTTCTCTTTGCTGCTAGTGGTGGTGGTTTATGAGTCTTGTTACTGTCTTAGTGGTCAAGTGTACTGTGCTATTTCTCAAAATTTTTGCTTCTTGACATGTCTTTTTTCCATCATGACTGGAACAGTGTGGAGATACTGAAATTGTGGTGGCTGATTCTCTAGTCAGGTGTTTGTAGGTGGGGAGGTTAGATACGATGGACTGACAGTTACTCAAAGCACACGTATACGTACCATGATAGCTATGTACAGCCAGTGTAAGATTGTTGCATCTTACTGTGAGCTTAGCAAAGCGCTGCACAGCTTTGTGTGTACCTAGAGAAGGAGATAAAGGGATTGCTATGGGACACAGGACTCAGTAGCTCCTGGTTCCTTGGGTTCCTCTCCTGACCCAGGAGACAGCTTTCCATCGCTCACAACGCTTTGCTGCCTTACCAGCTGTAATGGCCATACTGAAGGAGGACCAAGTCCTAGTTTGACAGGGCTGTAAGATATCACTCAGAACCACAGAATTAGTGCAGTGCCTAAAACTTTGACAAACAGGCCAAGCCTAAATATCTCAGGAAGCACCTGACAGCCAATGTTAGCAAGGCTAAGGGTTGGTATAAGCATAAGCGTGTCTAGTTGTAGACTGCACAGTATGGAGCTGTGAGCTGTGTGAGGGCTGAGCTAGGAGAAACCCTCTCAGGACCTGCATGTCCATGTCTTGTTAGTGACTTTCACACCAGAACAGAGCTGCTCCAGCTCTTGCAATTGCCCCTTCACCACCACACCAGAACAGGCTATTTCAGCTGACAGTGGCTGGGCAGTCAGTGTAGGTTTCTTCTTTTTTCTGAGTCCTGGCTTGAGGCTTTGGCTTCCCAAAACATTCATTGTTATTCTGTTGTTTGGCTTTACCTCTTAAGCCACAGCTCTATCTCTGAGATGGGCTGTTCACAGGACACATCCGGTCCCTTGTAAATATGGCACATATCTGGGTCACTATGGTCAGGCAGTTCAGCCAAAGCAGTAATTTCCATGTGCTCAAAGAGAGCACGTGGAGTGTTGCTTAGGAGCACTGCCCTTCTCTGTTGCAGTTGGTGAAAGAAAGGGACACAACCTGCCTTTGGCACTGACCTTACTCCAGCACCATTTCTACTTCATGTATATGAAGTCACCGTGTGACTTTACAGTCATCATATAGAGGAAGTGAAGAGCAGAATGCTGCAAACTATGTAAGCAAAAGACTAATGACTTGGGATACTTCCAGGTACTTGCTTTCTGGAGTTACTGAAGAAACATTTTTAAAATGTAAATTGCACTTTTTACTTGTCTGTGTTTCAAAGCATGTGCATAGAGACAACTTTGGTAGTAAGTTTTGAAGCTAACCACTTTTAAGAGTGAAGTATTCTTTGTATTCCATATAAATTACATATTTAAAATGTGTAGGTGTTTGCAACTTCTGACAGCTTAGGCAAGTGTGTAGGAGGCATATTTCAATGTCTTAAATATCTAATTTGAAACTTAATAGATTGTTTCATGCAGACACTTGCAACATTTCAATATGGCAGAGAGAGCATTACCTTTCAGTTAATGTCCCATCTGCAAATTTCCACCTGATGTTTCTTGCAAGTATGTTCAGTTAAGTTCTTGAAATCCATTCTATTTGATGTATAGGGTGGTTATTTTCCATCAAGAACCAGAACTCTCATGTTCAAGATAAGAAAACGACTCATGCCTTTTTGCTGTGATTAAGTCCTCTGTGCTACATTGATGGTGCCCCATAAATCTGAGTAGTTCTAACCACCCTGGGCTGTGATGCAGTCAGACACCAGCAGGGAAATGGAGCATCTCTGAACTGGTTGTTAATAAGGATCTATTGACTAGAAGAACATGCCTCAAGTTTGAAAGAAGTAGACCATGGGAGAGTAAGATTTGTGTATTATGGTCAGCCTGGCTGTACAAAACTTGGTTTTATAGCAAGGGAGAGAATGAGCAATGAAGTAAGAATCAAAACAGCCTTGCTAAACAGGTTATGAGCAGAGGCTTTTGATTAAGAATATCCCTCTGTTAAGCTCTTCTGCCTCCTGTCCATTTGATATATTCCCCCCAAGCCACAAGGTGTTCCTTCTCTGTGCTCCCTGATGAAGTTCCCTTCCAGGACTGTCAGGGTTCTTTTTATCCAGGTGCTCTTAAATGGTTCATTTTGATCATCCAAGTAGTTAATGATAAGCATCAGAATAAACCCAAGGCCCTGCCTCTCTGCTGTCATTTTCTGTGGTTACTGGGACTGCCAGAACTGAAGTATGTGACCACACAGATCTGGTAGGTCTTCTAAAGTAACCTTCCTAATGACACATTGCAGCTCCAAATGAAGTTACAGGCTTGATCTAGAAATTGCTGGGTTGGGTTCTTTGCTCTGCATTACAAAGAAGGTCAAGGTGAGTGACCACAATGTTTCCCATTGGTCTTAAAACCTGTCAAATTCTTTGGCCTCATTCTGTGATCAGTGTGGTTTTGAAAGTTGACTGCAAGGTCTTGTTTGTGCTCAGTAGGGCGGGAGGGATAAAACAAAGCAGGCCACAAGCCAAGTGGGAGACATGGGAGATTGAAACAGGAACCAGATGGCAAATGAGGAAACCTGAAAACACGTGATAGAGCAAGGGGAATAAAGCAGAACATGACTAACTCTTCCAGAAAACATGCTGTGCTCTGTGTTTTTGTTTGCACTGCCTTAGGTTTAGTAATATCATTTTATTCCTAAAGCATGGAGCATAAGGTGGCCAGACAGTCTTTGATGAGAAAAGGAATGGCAATAGTAATGATTTATGTTCCAACAGGAAAAAGGTCATGAACTGGAGGATCATGTTCAAATGATGAATCCACTATCCAGTGTGGGAGGAATGCAACAGACTTCTGAATGGATTTGCTGACCCTTGCTTAAATTAATTTTCTCTAAATATAAGTGCTGGATTCCACTTTGAAATTTGCATGTAATTTTGAAATGCTAGCTCAAGAAATCACATGGTTTCCTAAAGTGATTGGTGAAGATGACTTGCAGCTGAATTCAGGAAAGATTCAACTGCTTTGAATCTGAACTGATACTAATAACTATCAGTACTGGTGCTTTCAGACCATAGACTATGTTAAGCTAAAACTGTTAGTCATATTTAATTTTAGGGGCTGTTCTTCAAGGCATCAAAGTAAGTTTCCATTAATGTCAGCTCTTAATTAATTACATTGGCATCCTTGTCTTTGGAAGTACTGAACTAACCTTCTGTGTCACTACCAGTTTCATTATCACCAGTACATCCAAATTCATTTTAAGCTGTGATGCATAACTCAAGCCAAATAAAATTTTATTGTTAGGACATCAAAAATAATTTATTTGGATAGCAAGTGTTGCATTGAAAATACTTTTTAGGGCACAGATTCCCTTCAAGTTCTTAGCCACTCAGAAGCATATCTTTAACTGGACATAGAGCATCTTTCTGGCTATAATCCATAAAGCAGTAATGCTTAGCTGTGATTTTGACACCTCTGGGTAGTTCTAACCAGGTAGTTCTACCTCTTTTTAGAGTTCAGTCTGTATTATCTTAAAGATAAGGGAGTTCTTCCCTTTAGTGATTGCAATAAAGACTGCAGGAATTGCAATAAATGAATAAAATTCCTTCGCAACTTACACACTGCCATATGCTTCACACTGGAGACAACTGCATGGGTTTGCTTATATTTACATGTAAATATATACATGCACATGTAAATATACACACACACATGTAAATATATGCATACACATGTAAATATTTAATTTTGCACACGCCTTGACTAGGCTCTAGCTTTTATGGCAGAACAACAAGGCACATCGTTTGTGCTTGTGAAATGTGCAAAATCAGAAATGGGACCTCATAGCAATTGTTTCTGAGTAGATAGCATACATTTCTGTGTTAAACTACTTTATTTACAGGCAGCTTTTGCTGTTGTGACCCATGTAATTCTCATAAGGGGATCCATCTCTCACTTACCCAGCAGTGGAGACTGAGAAGGAGTGCACAAGACCAGGGATAGTTCATGCTTCCAGTGGGTGGTTTTTTTTGACACACAAAAAAATCTGGGCCCTTGCCATGGCTATGTGCCAGAAGCAATATTGCTGCTTGAAAAACTACTTTGCTTTTTCTGCAATTTGACCATATCTGTGATTGTAAGAAGCACTTAAGTTTTGTGTATTTTCATTCAAAGGAAGAGGGATAGTAATTAAATGTTCCTGTGAGGGAACTATTGGCTTGGAGGGTGTTTTCAGCATGCTGGTCTTCAGAACAAGCAGCCAGAGAATATCCTCTTGCACTTGCTTCTGCAGTGGAAAATGACTGCAGGGAGTTGGACTGATAAGAGACACAAGCTACGTAATTAGCAGGTACGTTATTCTAATTCATGCTGTATCTTACAATGATGCTTTGGGCTCCAGAAAAGTTTGCCTTTATTATGGATTTATTTTCATGTGAATGCATCTTTGTTATGGAAACCAAGGCTAAACGTTAAGAGGATTATAGCTAGAAGCTGTGTAGGACACACTTGTGTGTAGAGAAGGGGAAGCTGTTTAGGAAGAAGAGGAGCTGTGTCTTAGTATCCATAAAGAATCCAAGTTGTGCAGAATTAGTGAACTTAAGGCTGGCTTGAAAGTGGCCGATGTGAGATGAATAATCAATTTGAGGATAACCACTGGTATCAGGGGATAAAGAGTTTCTCAATTTTCTGAGAGCATGGCTCTTGGTCTGTGTTTAGTAATAGAAATGATGGTCATGGGGAGTGGATGGGGTGAGTCTGTGACTTATTAGTCAGCTTTGTGATTGTGTAGTTTTCATATGTCTAAGTCATGGCAGTAGAAAGAAGTAAAATGAAATAATATAATTTTAGGTTTTTTCCTAAAATCTAAACAAATCTAAGGAGTTGCTTGAAGATCTATTTTCTCTTGGCTGACAGTTCATGCAGTCTGCAGCAAGTCAGGAAGTAGAATAGTGAGAGAAGGACAGATACACACACACAAACACACACACACAGTAGATGCTGACATTCAGGCCCAGGACTTACATCTGCTTCAGCCAGAGGAGATCAGCTGTGTTTATAAATAAACCCTCATCCTGCAGGTGAACAACAGGAGTCCTATATTTCTAAACTCCTCATTTTTTGGGAGAGTTTGATAGTAACTTTTGCTTTACATGTAGAAGTTATAATGTCCACAGAATTGAAATTCCTTTTAACTCAATATATAAAAACATAGGGCTTTACAGATATATAAAATCTCTTTATAAAAGGCTCTGTACTGAACCCTGATCTCCAGATAACTCACAATCTTAAAAAACACTGTGATTTTGGGGTACACTTTGTTGTTGCAAACTTTATTTCTCCTTCCTTGTTAGCGCTCAAAGGTGGGTTCTGCAAGGACTGTAATCCTTGCGTTGGAGACAGTAATGCTGGTGGGTTTCTATAAGGACAGGAAATAGCTATAACATGGAGTATAGGTTAAACCATTATTAGTTTGTTAGTAGAGAAATATAAGTCCAAGTCAGGCCTAAAATAGGATATCTATCATAAGTTTTTACTGTGTCTTTAATTCTACAATGCAGTGTTTTAATCTCCTAGAGAAAAAATGCTTCTCTGTGACAATGCAAATGGTCAATTTGGGGCAGATTCTGGCTGTTCTGAAAGGATTTTTTTCCCCCACTTTCTAGATAATGGTTTAGCTTATAGAGCTTCCCAGCTTTGATATTGCATGTGAATATCAGAGGATTCAAAACATCTTGAGAATTCAAAAAACGTTAGGTGAATGAAGAGAAGCATTCATACACTTGATTTACTTTAACTCGTAGTTAGAACCGGCTGGAACTTGTGCTGTTGGAAAGCAAATCACGCCACGGTGTGGAGCAGCAGCGCCTGGCTGGAAGCTGTCCCAGGTGGAGCGCTCGGTGTTGGTGCTGCGCTGATGGCGCGGGGGCTGGGGCTTGTTCGCCCAGGAGCTCCAGGTCACCTCTCTGCCACGCACACACATGGAGCACCGTGTTTGCTCTTGGGGTGCTCGCCCCTCGGAACGATTTGCCTGGAAACACGTTTAAAGACACTGGCAGCCAAAAAAGCATACCTTGAATAAAGGTATTGTGCTCCAGACTACATTGTGCACTGCATTTGAGCAGCGCCTACAAATGAACCCAGCACGGGCAGCAAAGCACTGTGAACTGTGGCAGGAGCACATGGTTGCATCCCGAAGGGCTCCCGTGCCAGCCTCTCCTCCTGAATGATTTGGAGGCTGAGCTCTTTGAATATGAGATTGTTCATATTAATGGCTGAATTAAAACATAAATTCTAGTTTGGCTGAATAATTTTTAAGAGGAACCCGTGGGAGTTAGGTTGGAGGATTCTGCAAGGGAATCATAAGTTATGTTCCCCAGCTCAAGGGTAGCAGAGGGAAAGTGGGGATGGCTTTTTTAAGCCTTCAGTCTGGCAGGGTGCTCCCCTGGCCATGACAGACACAAAATTCTCATTTTGCATGATGAAAACCATTAAGACAGTAAACATGGTGTGCTGACTGAGTAGCTGCCACCTGGCATGATACTGAGTGCTAGTCTCCTCTGCAGTTATTATTGAGATGCTATTCTAATTAACTGAATTTTATCTGAGTTTGCAAATTATTTTAGGTTAAAACCCTACTTTTATGGGAATAGAAAAAGCCTTTTTTAATTTTCTTTTATTTCACATTTATTTCGGTGAAGCTTACAAAACTCACAAGAGTGTAGTGAATTCTTGTGGAGTGAAAGCAAGTTAGAGTGCTCTTGCTGTTGCATTGATATTTCAGTTCATCACTGAGATAAACATCACAAAGCCAGTTAAGAAGGAGGGAGTCAGGGCAAGGAAGAGTGACTAGAACTTAGGGGCAGAAGGGACTAACAGTTTTTCAGGAAATGTTTTGAATGTAATAGGATCTTACTACCCTGCCGTGAAATACAGCTATTGTCTTGTCAAGAAAGTAGGACCAGAGGGAAAATAAATCTGAGCCTCAGCCAGCAGAAAAGATGCAGTGCAAACAGGCTGGGAAGCCAGGTTTGTGGTTACACAGGGACTGTAAACCCTTGAACTAGCCAAACTGAATAGCTTTGTCGCACTGCAATGTGATTACAGGTTATGCAGTGCTAATCTCTTGTTAATGAAAGTAGAATTCACATGCAGGCTTATCAGATGTTCTCTGTTTATATTCTCCCAAAGCTTTTGGAGAAGTCATTCTCTACCTCAAAATCTCAGGAATAAGCAGTCCAAAGCAGAAGAAACAAAGCGGTGATGCTGTTACCCGGAAATTTAAAAAGAAAGCTTTGAATAAAGCAGAATCTTTCTCTAATCACTTTGAACTTCAGTCTCATTTCCAAGTGGATTAGTGTGATATTAATATGGCTGCCAGAACAGTAATTATGGAAATTGAGAGCACTGTCTGCAGCACCTCAATGTGGTCCTAAATTTCTGACGGTAGAGTGATTCTATCTCCTGTAAGAAGTAAAAAATCTCCAGATCTACCAAAGCAATATGTCTATAGGACAGACTTTAAGGTCACAAAAATGGAGTTTTACCTCTCAAATCAGAGAGTTTTGACACATACCTGTGTCACCTTCACGTGAAGTCCATAGAGAAATTAAGCAATTATTTGCCTCTCCCTCCCACCCCATGCAAAGGCTTTGGCCATACTGAGATTGTTACAGTTTCTGCTTTGCAAGTTCAGAGTCACTTACCTAAAGGGTCTTGCTCCTGCAGGACTAGAGCAAACGCCAGTGCCCAGAGGAAAAGCATGCTTCCAGCCTGCCCGGGCTGTGCCGTGGCTGTGCTGGAGCCCCGCAGCCTCTCCCCCTTCCCTCCTTCCCTCCCTCCCCGGCTTCCTATCGGCTCCTCGTCCAGCCCTTCGTGCTGAGCTTTAGCCAGAGTTAGGCGGAAATATGCCCAGCCTGAGCCAAGATTCTTAAGCTGTTCTCTTCTGCTTCCCTCCTTTTAAAAACACCCTGCCAGCTCCATGCACAGCCCAGCTATCCAGCCAAGCTGGAAGTGGCCCAGGCTCCCCAAAGTTGGGGGTTTTTACGCTTGTATTTATGTACATAGATTACAATGGAAATTGATGAAAAGCTTTGGATGCTGTAAATATAGCAAGTGGGGAAAGGCAAGGAAGGGAGAAAGGAGGAGGAAGGGGTGCTGGATGTGTCTGTCCCTGTAGAATTTCATCTGGGGCAGGCAAAGCATTGGAAAACACAGTTTCCAATCTTTAGATCTCATGAGCTTATAGGGCTTTTACTATTGCTCTTTTTGAAGAGCACAGAAACATCTTCGTTGGGCAGCACAACGTGTGGCAGTCTTGTGGGAGAGGTGGTTGTGGTACTTCATGTTTGGACATTATCATAGGATCTCCTGATCTCATCTGAGCTCTTCTCAGTTTGGCAGGGTTTTTAAATCGGTTGGGCTTGCTAACAGCACACGCAAAAATAGCACTGGCAATGTGTGTGATTTTTAACAGGATCCTGGTTGAACATTGTCTTGTAGGTTCCTGGGTGTTGACTGGATAAGTATCAGTCTTTGACCCCTCTAGGCTGATGTTAAAACACTTAAGGTGTCTCCTTCCTGGTATTATTCCTCTTGTTCATTTGAGTTACCTTTTTTCAAACTACTGCAAGAAAAAATGAGAGGCCAGTAAGGCATCTTAATTAATCCCAAAGGCCATTGTTCAGGATAGACAGTGGTTTAACCACTGAAAATAAACCCCTGCAAGCTAGAACAGGTTTTCTTGGTCTTTGCCAACCCCCTAGCAGTCAAAAAATCTAGTTCTTTGAATATCTGAAAATGGTGCTGTAGAGATGCTATCTTAGAGTTCAAAGTATAATTGTCCTTAGTGACTTCCATAACAAGTTAGGTTGTAAGCTCAGTTGCAAGGCAAAATAATAACAGATTCTGTGACTGGAATTTATCTGATAACTTTGATGAGGCATAGAACAACCTCCATGTTTATTAAGCCCTCAGGCTTGGTTTGAATACGTTAATGTTTTTAAGAAATAAAAATTTAAATTAGCTATGAAAGTTGGAGTGGCAGTGTTTTTAGCAGTGTTTTAGCTTGA
This sequence comes from Zonotrichia leucophrys gambelii, assembly GCF_028769735.1. Lineage (NCBI taxonomy): Eukaryota > Metazoa > Chordata > Aves > Passeriformes > Passerellidae > Zonotrichia > Zonotrichia leucophrys. The sequence continues at coordinate 24,030,785 of NC_088176.1, forward strand.
ATCACTATGTAGCGTACTGCAATTATTTCAAATTCTTGTTTTGAGAATAATTTTGATTATGCCTGCTGAAAACTTACATAAATCTTAATTTCTTATTATCAGGTCCTGAGAGGGGAAGTGCAAAAGGTAACAGTGAGTCCAGCCTCAGTTGCACCCTGTGTTTCTGTAAGAGATGCTGATGTGTTAGGCTGTGATTTTTGAAGTGAGATGTTATCTGTGTGCTGTCTATGCTTTAAAGAGAGGGGACTGGGGAGCACAAGAAGAATATTTATTAATAGCTGGCTGCTGTTTTCTGAATGCGTTTGTCCTTTGGCTTTGTCCTTTTTTTAAAGCAGAATCATCCAATGCAATCTCTGTATTTCAAAGGGAGCCTGTTCATGGAGGATTTCTGCAAGCTCTCTCTGCCATGCTCTGTGCCACACACTAAAAAGCAACATTCATTGAAACAGTTTTCTCTTTGGCATGCTGTAAAAAATATGGCATTTTCCATTCCAGACCACCTTTGCTGAGGCCACTCACCCCCTTTAGAGCACGTTTCCTTGAGGTTCCTCCTGAATTGCTCTCAGACTGCAGGAACAGTTCAGTCCCTCTAAGGCACTTGCTGCATATTTTTGCATACTGTGTTATGTTTGACTATAGTGAGGTGTTGGTCTGATAGCCATGGAGAACTAAACAAAATAGTGTGGGTTTTCTCTAGTATTATCCTCCAGGGGTTGTTTCTGTAATCAGAGAGTAGTTTTTTCCACTGCAGGGAATTGCAGCCAGAAAGAATATTTCTGCCTAGTGGGATTCTGCTTTGCAGTGGGACTACCTGTCCTGAGATTTTTGATAATCTTAGGTAATTACCTCAGATTGCTTTTGTAATTTATAAATACTCAGAAGGAAGCTGCAGGGTAAGACAACTGGCAACTAAAGTACAAAAAATCTGGGTATGTGGCAATGCCCATTAAATTGTAAAGCAGGTTTTTCAGAAGACAGAGGATGTGAGAGCAGAAGAAAGAGTATGATGCAAACATATTTGTGTTCTGAGAAGTTAGTCAGTAACTGATTGCCATCAGAGAAAGCATTCTTTAGCACATTCATCTTCAAAATGGCCATATATGAGAACACAGTGAGATCATATGAATCTAGGTTTGCACAAAATCCAGCTGTTGAGATGTTCCCAAGACACTGGCAGCCAAAAAAAGCATACCAGTGAACAGGGATGTGAATTTATGCCAGCAGGCAGTTTGGTGAAAGGGAGAGCAAACATAAGGACTAAGTCTATTTTGGGAGGTGCTTTTTTGTTTGTTTTTGGTACAGTCTTTCTGTATCTCTTTCTTGGACTAGTTAAATGCTTGGCAAAAGCAATAAATAACTGCACAGTGATCCCACAGGGTGCATAGGGAGAAGGAATGGACTAAATAAAGGGTATATGTTGACAGAGGACATATGTGCCATGTGAAAAAAATCACATTGCTATTGGACATGAAATCCTGCAGCATGGGCTGACAACAGATATAGCTGAGCAAACTCTTGGGGAAAACGGGACCTTATGTGAAACAAAGAAAATTAAGTGGAGATTACTTCAGGAGACAAAAATATGGTAGAAAAGCAGTCCTTGTAGGGAGAGGAAAGTGCCTTACCCTGAAGAGAAGGAAATGAAAGAGTATAATCACCACCCTGGATTTAATACTGGTGGATGATGAAATTTTTGCAAGGTTTGTGTAGTCTGCCTACCTGCCCCTGAGGAAAGACTGTGGAGGTACCTTAGGCTCTTGTCAAGGCTTAACTTCTGTCAGCTGCTCATGACCAGAAGTTCCTGCTACTTGAAGGCTGTTGAATACCTAATGTAAATTGAGACTTGTTACATGACCCATTTGGAAGAGGTCACTTGCTTTCACTCTCTTAATTCATTTGGTTTCTGACTGCTGGGTCACAGCACTTGTTGAACAGATGCAGAAGCAGAGTTTTATTACTTGGGGAGGCTGATTTGTGCAGAGCGGGCATGCAGCTTTTGGGCTACTTCTCATAGAAGCAGAAGTTCACTCTGCCACAGTACTTCTGTTCAGTGAACAGATGAAGGGCCTCTTGCAGTGGTGATTTCAATAGAATGAAGTAAACATTGCCGTTGAAAGCTTTGGATAGTGGTGATTTTTAGCACCCATCCCTGGCAGTCTCCACAGAGCCTCCATGCCTCTGTCATTCTTGGGCAGCCTCTGTTGGAGTCACAGGTCTGCAGGCTTGAGTGAGTGATCACCTTGAATGAGTGTTCACCTTCCCTTGGCCACTGCAAGCCCCTCTCTGGTCTGCTGCATATCAGCTTGTTCTCGTGTTTATTATCTCGATTGACAAGGGACATAAAAAAACGTCAAGTTCTGCTGTAGTCGTGAAGGCATAATTTCTGATGCAGTTAAAAACCCCATATCACATGGTTCATAGTGTGAAGCACTGTGAAGATCAGCTCTGTCTCCGCCCTCCCTGGAGAAGTTAACAAGCCTGTGTGTCATGGAGCCAACTACTCTGATCCAGCCTTCTTCAAAACAATACATTTTGTGCTACGCCTAGAGCCAGCAGTGAGTCAGTGCAGGAATTGACTCTCTGGTGTCATCTTGGTGCCAGCACACTAGGCTGGATTCTGTTTGCCAGCATTAGGTAAGCATCCCATGGCTTCAGGCTGTTTTCAGTCTGTGGCTTCAGCTTCCTGAGCAATGATCCGCAAGGAAACTGAATCAGAAAGCTGAAGGAAAAGGTGGGTCACAGGGAATATTAGTGAATTATGTTGTTGGTTTTGTATTTTAACAAGTTATGCCCTTTCATTTGACACATTTCAGGCATTTTATGAAGGCTGGCCATGCCTCAGGAAGCCTATGAAATATGATATGTGGTGTGCCCACCCATTTTAATAAAAAGAAACCTTTCTTTTCTTTAAAAGAAACCTTAGAAAGTTGGATTAACTATATTCCCAGCAAAATTAGTGATTCATGAATAGACTCTTTACTCCCAGTCTTGTATTGCACACATGGTGGCCTGATATTTGCTCTGTTTCCTATTGCAGAAGGTTGTGGCCCTTTGCTGTTGTAACTTTACGTGCACCCATTTGCGTCACGTAAAAATGGGAAATAGATCTCTGAGTGTGTGGTGGATAATACTGGGGAAAATAATACAGGGGAAGTCCTTGATTATTCCCCAATTAGAATTACTCAGCTAGTGTCTTTAGCAGATCAGTATTGCAAACCACACCAATTAAATCGGATAATTACTTGAAACTGAAGCCGCAATTTCTTCTATTAAGGTCCTGCTAATACCTGAGAAGCTACTCACGTGTTGAGTAGCACCTTGCTGAACACAGTCATGACAATGGCAAAGGTCTGTTACTTAACACCTGTGTACCTTTCTCCAGCAGGGGAGGCAGCAGCTGTGTATGTGAAGCCTTTGAATATAAGTCATGTTTGCCATGTGAGTGGAGATACCTAACAAAACAGAGAAACAGCTGGAAATAAATCCTATTTTTGTTTGCCACTCAGCATGGTCTCCTTTGCTCTTAATTGCCACAAGGTCATGGAGACTTGCAAGGGGAAGAATGATGTGCCAGAGGGAGAAGCCAAGTTGATCATTCTACTGCCAATTCTCTGAAAATTTACAGTATGTGTATAATTTTAAAGCCAATGCAGTAAAAATCCCTGGTTAAAATTCCTTTTAGAGTACGTGTGTGAGTGTATATACAATACTGAAGCAGGATGAGAGTAGTTCCTTTGTTATTATAGATCCCTTATGTCTTTAGCTGCAATTTTTCTTCAAACATGTTTCCAATACATGTTTCCAGGCAGAGAGTGAACAAGAATGTGTATGAATTTTTTTCATCCTGCTGCCTGTGTAGTTAATCACATGGTGGATCCTGTCCAACAAGATTCCCCAACAGTACAGCTAGTTATTACTGTGTGGTACTGATGGCTTCTCACCTCTTTAATTCCAGCTGAAAAACTGCAGTAAAAGACAACTTAAATAGTTTCATAATGCCACTACTTAACAGGAGAATGTGTGGTAGTTACCATAGGGAAATAGTATAATCGTAAGAAGGAAGAGAAGGGCCTGTGAAAATATTTCTAAAAAAAATTTTAAAAGTTGGTTCAAGGCATGAAAAACCTTGTGAGCAGATGAACAAATGAACAGATTAGCACACTCTACAAACTCCAGAGGCAGAACATGGACTCCAATTGTTGGAAAACAGATGTGAACTTGACTATTGTCCTCCACCCCTTTTCTAAATTTTTTTCTAATGAGTTAGTTAAAGTGCAATCGGTTCCACATGTATTTAGGAGGGAGCCCGATGGTTGTTGCACTGGCTATTAGTTTGCTGTATCTGCATGAATGGTTGTGTTAAGCATGAAAGAAGTAGGAGGAAGAGTTATCACCTGAAGCAGCATCCATGTAGGAAATTGGGATAGCATGGATGCTGTTTCCAATGTCAGATTTTAGGATAGCCTTCCTTGCCTTAAGAGACCAGTTGGCTCAGAGTTAAAAGATCTGTTACAGTGTTCTGTCCTCATGCAGTAAAACACTTCAGATTATCTGTCCCAAATGTTCTTTAATTCATACCCACCACTGGAACTCTTTGTAAGAGTAACAGAAATATTATGTCTTCATGCAGATATTAATCTATGTCATGCTGTAATTTTAATTTCTGTAAGTGCTATCTGTTTTTTATCTTTTTAAATACTACTTTTGCTATCTACAGAATAATGAAGGTATGACTTTCACAGTGGTGACTCTCTAACGTCTCTTCTCATTAACCCTGAGAAAAGAGGAAATACAAGATTAGAGGATAAAAAAGTCGAAGGGAAATGGAGGGCTCATTGCATGTGTTCGAGGAATAAGAAGCATCAAAGGTGAGGGCAGGAGTCAATTGAATCATCAGGATACTATAAATAATTCTGAAGTAATCTCTTCATCATTAAAAAGGTGAATTAGGAGAAGCTGATGGGGCAAAAGCCTATGGTTTGAATTTAGAGGAAATTATATCAGTCCAGGGTGCACAGAGTGTTCTGCTGGGGCCACTGGGAGGGACTTGATTGCTCAGCTTTGATGGGATTGTTGGAAGCAGAGCGTGGGAGCAGGCGGGGGCGAGGTGGGGCAGGGCAAGGGCCGTGGGGGGCGGGCTGGCACACACGCGTGTCCCGGCCCCTGGCAGCGGGGGAGCTGCCCCTCAGGTGGCGCTGAGGTGACCCGTTTCGGGCCACCACGTTACCCGGGGGCCGCTCCCTGTCCTGCCCCGCTTTGGCTCCGGCGGCTGCGCCTCCCTGCTCCTCCCGCGGCCCAGGTGCGCTGATCTCCGGCACAGCGTGAACTGCAGCCCAGAGTTCAGCGTTTTAATTAGCACAGCGGCAGGGCAGGGCAGAGGATTTGGATCGCTGAGTGTCTCGGACAAGGTCACAGCCGCGGCTGTTCGTACTTGACCCTTATCGCGCTGGGGGAGCCGCGCTCGGTCCGTGCCCGGGGCTGGGGAGTGGCACCGGCCGGCACCGACCCGCCCGGCACAAACGCCGTCTGTGCTGCACTGCTGCCGGGTCCTGCATCCTCCGAGCCATCGTGAGCCTCCGAAAGCATCGTGTAGTGGTTATTTGGTGGCAAATCAGCATCCTTTTGCGAGTCAAGTTTGTTAAAAACCCCCTGCGTTAATTGTGCTTCAGCTCACGTTCACTTGCCATTTGAATGCCTGATCTCTGTTAGTGAGAAAAGATTATTGCAGTAGTGCTTTGAAATTATATGGTGCCACTCTGTGTCTGGAAAAGCAGAAGTGAAACAGCTGATCACAATTGCTGTTCTCTGAACAGAGAATCAAATGTGGATTTTCAGCGATTCTCTGTGTGGGCTTCAGCCAGGGCACTTCCACTTTGTGTGAACACAACTGCATGACCAGTGCTTTAGACCCATATAGGCAAAACCCCTGGAGCCAGTGACAGCATAAGGGATCTCATGTTATTCAAAGATAACTGGATACAGTCTTTGTTCATTAATATAATTTTGTGAGGTAGCTTAGAATAGAGTCCTGGGTACTTTGATGCATCTGCAATGCTAATCTGCTGCCTCTGCATGTATTATAAATGTTATCCTACCACTTGAAACTGAGATAAGCAAGATGTTAAATATCTCAAATAGCAGCACAAAATATTTTGCTGGTTCTTACCAGTTTAGTCTCAGTAGAAGAGAATATACATTTTTTTGCTACAGCAAGGCATAAGCTTTTTGTCGCCAGTTTTTCCTCATAGAATGCAATTGGTTCAGCATCTTAGTGTTAAACCTCTTATGGATATAGATACTATTTTGAGGAGATAATTTTTGGACTCTAACACAAGCTTTTGCTCTTTGCCTTGAGAAATATCTCATCCTTTCTGCAAAATGTTTACATAAAACAGATACAGTCTGTCCCACGTTAACAGATGCAGTCTGTCCCAAAACTTTAGATAAAGCACATCCAGGCTTCCCTGTTGCCTCTTGTTCCAGCAAATATCTTCTTTGAATTGATGCCTGCTCTTTGTTTCAGGCTCTGTGAAATACAGCTTGGGGAAGCTACTTCTGTTTCCACTGATTTGAATCTACCTTGTCAGCCTTTTCTGAGATCCCTAAAGATAGTAAATGGGAATGTGATATTTTACTGTTGTGGTCAGCTGCTGACAAATGTAAACAAATAAAAATATAAACACTTGGGACCGAAACTTCGGTCTGCTCTATGAATATTGATTTATGAAGAAACTGAGATGGGAGTTAAATTGGTATCTTTAATTAGAAGGAAATGGGCATCTTTTTGGTGCCTATTTTTTTTTATTCTTTCTGGTTTATTTTTTTTTAGTTGGCAATTCTTTATGAGTTGCCTGTATTTTTTTATCCATACTGATTATCACAGTGGTTTACCACCACATTTGCATCAATATGTTGCATAATCCTCAATTATAATTTTGGTTTTCTGAGTTGCTATTCTCTGAGAAAGTTTTATTGCTTTTCTTGGCTTAACTGCAGACTGTCTCCACCCTCTTTCCTTCTGCAAGTGATCAAATTCTGTAAAGAATTCTCTGCTTTGGACAGACTATCACTTCCCACCCATGCTGTTCTCACTGAGGTTGGAAATGTTATTAATTTTATTTAGTGTAGGGAAAAGCTTGGCTAACCCTTCAAAACAATCTTTCAAGTTCTGTAATTCAATAAAGTCCGTATTTACAATGGCCATAGCTATTTTTCTCAGTGCTGTCCAAACTGAGTTCTCTCTGGTTACAAGAGAATGAGGCATTCTTTTCCGTTCTGACAGCAAAATGGTTCTATTTTATTTTTAAGTTCAGGAAAAGTGCAGCATAACCTTGTTTAAAAGGTTTTCTAGAAAAAGAAGCTGTTACTCTCCACATTATGCTGTTCTTAATGGGGCTTGCACCAGGGACTGAGGGAGGAGGACTGGCAGTTATATATGACCTAGTGAGTATAAAACTGTTATTCTGAGATTTGGGTTTTCCAATTTTTTCCAGTGCTAAACATTGTTTTTTCTTACACACCAGCACACAAGCACTGTATTTCAGTTCTCTCTGTTGATAAACTGTGTGGTTTATTTTTTCTTTGGACTCAAAATTGTCTAAGTACAAGATAATATTTTATTATGATGTGGATAAAACCACTTCCCAATAATTGCCATTTCTGATGTACACAGTGCCTCTGACCTAGTCTGGTTTTACTGAGGTCTCAGCCTAAAGCTGGGCACACGATGATTTCCTTGCACAAACACACAAAGTGTGACTGGTGGCAGCATGGAAGTTGTAAATGAAACCTTTGGAAAGCTACACAGCACTGAGGCATTGGCTTCCTTCCCTTAGGACCCACCAAAGAGCAGCTTGGAGGGAGGTATGAAACTCTGGATTTGAAAAGAAATGTCATCTCCAGGGTGACCTGTAACTTAGTGTCTTTGATGGTTTCATGGCAATTGTGTTAGATGTCACTTGACTGTACCAGCACTGCAATTGTATCTTACTTACCCCTTCCTTCCACCCATACAAAAGGAAAAAATCAAAGCTGAAAGCTAGTTTTTCCTTCCTGTGGTAATTGTGGTATGTTTTAAAGCACTGTGAACAGGTTTGGAAGTGGCAAGGCCTTTGAAAGAATGTTTGACATGGGCTGAAATCTGCAGCAGAAATTCCCAAAGATCCTTTTTCTATAGCTGGCTGCTTGTTTGGGAGTGTTTACTGGGATAGCAATTCAGTGTTTCATGTACTTCTGTCATGCAACATCTTGGTGAATTTTTTTCCAGCTTCTTGACCAAATGATCCCAGCAGTCCCTTCACCCATGTGGTCCAAGTGTCAGTCACAGATCAAGCCTTGTTTGTAAGGAACTGAATTAATGTCAAGATTTGAGTGCATCTGGACCCCCAGGTACCCAAGAGCCAAAGGAATTGCCGTTTTCACTGCTATAGAGTTCCATTTTGTGCCCACCATTGCACTCAGCTGTGTTGTGAGCAGAGTGGTAGCTCCCCCAGCCTTCCCTCTGCCCTTCAAGGCACCAGTGAAGTTGGCTGAAGGTGACTTGGCTGCGGGGCTGCAAGTGCTGGCAGCAGCTGAGTGCATTCCTTCCTCACCTCCCCTGGCCGCAGCCTCCTGCTGGGCTGTGGCCACTTGTAGCACATGGCACCACCACAGCCTGCACATCCACCACCTGGAAAAGAAAGAATAAAAGGGGTCTGTGTGTGAGAAACTGGAAAAAATGGTGAATCTGGAGCTTCATCAACATGAAGTCAAGAGAGCATGGGCCTGCCTGCCACGCCAGTGTAGGGAAGGCTCCACCAGGACAGCTCAGACTTTCCAGAGATCCCAGAAGACTATTTGAGCATTTATTTTGACTCTCCCATATAAATCTCATTATAGTATTTCTCATGATATCCTGTGGGGAGAGTTAGGTCACAGCTTGGGTTAGATTTCATGACATGCTTGTTCTCTGTCTTGGAGATTAGGATTTTGTATGGTCTCAGTAGAAAGCAGAGGGTACTGAGGGCCCACTTATACTTGGAAATAGATACCTGGTTCATCTCCAGGCAGTCTGGAGGCATCAGGAATGTATTTGAGAGGAGAGGAACCACAAAAGGACTCTGCCCCATCCCTGCTGCACAGCTGTTCTGTATCTGGAACTGTGACTCTGCCTTTGCTAGTGCTCTCTCAGGGCAAAGAAAAACAGATTTAGATGGAGTTTATATATATATAAACCCTATATATAAAAAAAATAGATAGAACAGATATGTACATAGATATAGATATAGATAACTTGCTACAGTCCTTCCCCTAGACGCTGTTTTCTGTACTTTATGATCTAGATGCCTGTATTTTTCTGCTGCAGGGACTTGTGCCAAGAGAAGACCCACACAAGCAGAGCTGTCTCTCTGTGCCTCAGTCATGAGGAGCCATGACCCTTGGTTCTGCCTGAAAGGATCCCTGCAGAGACCCCAAGCCTGGCACCCCTTTCCTGCTGCTCAGTTGTGGGCCCTGCAGCTGGTGGGGATCATGCTCCACAGCTAAGCAGTAAGTAACTAAAGCTCCAAGTGTCCTGCTAACAGAGCGTCACCCAAGCATAATCCAGGCCCTGACTCAAATTGACAAGGACAGGTTGGGCTCTGAAATAATCTCTTTAAATAGCAGCAGCCATCTCTTTCAAAGGCACTTCCCCCAGCCAGCCCTGAGAGCTGCTTACAGCACACTGCCTGCTACTTCCCACCCAGCAGTGCAGGGCTGACACTTCTCACAGGCAAGTGTGTCCCCTGCCAGCAGTGTCCCAGCTTTGCTCTGCACCAGGAGTTACCATGAATTTTGCAGCACAGTTTATCTACTCCAGGGTCTTAAAAAACAGAAGTCCCAGAGAGCGCTACAGGGAAGACGAAGACTACGATCCTTTCTGGCAAAGGTTGGAGAATATTGCTGTCTGACTTAGAGCTAGAGTGCTCCTTTATCCCCCTCAGGGGTCATGGTCAGCCCTCGGGGTCCCCCCAGGGCCAGGCCCACGGACATGACAACCCCTGGACCCCTCCTGCCTCCTTATGCTGTCGTAGTTGGAGTTCTGCTTCGCCTCGTTGTTTATTTAGTCACTGTGCTGTATAGGTAATGCTTTCTTTTTCCTTTCCTTAACTCCCTAAAAAAATCAAACTAAACAAAAAATCCAAGAAATTGTTTGCAATTTTCCCGAATTTCCCAGGGTTCTGTGGATATGGGTTGGAGTTATCCACTGAAAGTGGTGGAGATTTTAATACTTTTAGCCCACAGAGTTCAGCTTTTTTATTTCTTCATGAGTATGGTATCAGAAATAACCGTAGACAGGCCAGTGGACTGCTGAAAATTTATCTTGGGATAGCCCATGTCAGATCCTGTTATTACAATTCTGTGGTTGTCATTGTTATGGTGTTTATGGTGATCTTGAATTCCTGTTTTCAGACTTGGATGGTGCAGATGGAATTTAAGAGTCATCTAGTGTCCTTGTGTAGCATGAGCTGAGGCTGTGCACACACATGGCATGGTGGTGTTGTGCAACCTCATTCTTAACCTTTTCCATAGTTTGTTTTTCCCTCCATTTTATTATCTGGACACCATTATTGAGATCATGCTCTGGTTTTGCCAGATGTGGTACAAACAAGGAACAGTTCTATTTCCTGCATCTCCTTGTCACAGATGTTGTTAACATTTAAGATATAAATTGTTTCAGTGGGCCTCATGCTGTGAATAAAGGGGAAGACAAGGTCTCCTGCACTGTAAAAAGGGCATGGCCAAAGTCACCCATGATATGACCTGTCCTGCAGTGCGCTGTGGATCTCTTTTCAGCGCAGGACCAGTCTTTGCTTTATTTTGAGTTATGTTATTTGTTCCTGATTGGAAGTGAATTATGGGGATGTGTTAGTCACCAGAAAGCCTCTAGACTCAGAATACATTCAACTTAGGGAAAAGTTTAATTGCTTAATGAGTTTTAGCTGCCAAACGCTATGCAGTGTTGGATAGCTATAATTTGGCATTCACAGCTGTGAAGGTCTTATAAGAACTTCCGAGAGGGATGAGTCTGTTTGAGGGACAGTTGGTTACCTCTGCTTCAACACTTCCATCATGAGTGCAGTTGTGAATTCATCTTGCTTTCAGATTGCTTTTCCTAGTGTTTTCTATTTGGCAGCTGACACCCAGTTGCCATTGCCAGTAGTAAGCAATGAGATGTGCATACTGTGTACAGAAGAATGGTAATAGATTATGATCACAGATGAAGGCATATGTAGTGCTAGGCTCAGGCTTTGGTAAATCTGACTTGCCAGAAATAAGGAGAGATTTTGTCAGAGGTGATAATACAGCTTGGTTGTTTGCCGGGCCTGTATATGGTGAGTAGAGCTCTAAAGGCCTGCTCAGTCTCAAGGCTTGGTTATTATGTAGCTGTCTCTGTTGGATGGACACAGTGCTGACACTTTTGTCCCCCAGCATGGTTACTATGCCCCGACCTCCTTGTCTTTAAGACACCCTGATAAATAGCCCTGCGGAAGTCTTAGGCAAGCCACTGGATCTGTCTGTGTCCCAGTTTCCATCAATAAAGTTGAACTTTAAATTTGCTGAACTTGTCCTTCTGTTTAGGGGAAGGTGGTGGTGATTCCTGTGTGATTTAGGAGCAATCACTTTGCATAGGCTCTAGATATAGAAATGTCAGATATGCATTTTATATTTCCATCATGTATGTGCCTCTAGTTGGAGTGATACAGTCTCAAATGGGTGTTTCTAAGTGCTAGTGTTACACAAAATACTGTTAATTCAATTCAGTATCAAAATAATGATAATTCAAGACAGTCATATTTAGAGTGCAGTATTTTCTTTGATCTGTTTTGAATTTATTGTCAAAGAGAGGGAATTGTCAAATTTATTATGTTCCTTCCCTGTGCCTGCAGGAGTTTACTTGTCACCCTGTAGTGGTGTGCAGGGCACTCAGACACTATTGAGTGCAAAACCTGGAATTTCTGGTAGTGAAGATGATATTTGTTATGATCCTTCTGGATGTTTTTATCTCAGCAAGCCTCTATTTTTCTACCATTTTTCTTTCATAAAGTCGCACTAGCTCAAGTTGCTGAGAAGCTTTAAAGGACTGCTGCTATTGCAGTATTTGGATGTATTTGGGAAAGGGTAAAAAGGTAGAAGAGGAGTTGAGATGGAACAGGAATGTTTATGAGCTACTGGAAAAGGAGATTGCAGCAAACAAGGAAAGTATCAGAGGGGTCTGGGAGGCTCAAGTGGTGAGAAGGGTCAGAGGAGACAGCACTGGGACATGGAATTAGAAGGATTAATGGAGCTGGAGAGGTTCTGGGTAGAAGGGATTAGGATGAGGGAAAGGACCCTCTCTGTCATATCCTGGGATTGCCTCTTTCTCACTCCTGTAGGAGGAGATCCCAGCCCCAGCCACACTGCAGTCATAAGCCAGGCAGATTGCACCTGCAGCAGGCTGCTCGCCCTGCCTTGCCCCCTGTGCCTGACCCACCTCTGCTCAACACTGAGCAAAGGGGCAGAAGTGACTTCAAATGGGGTCACCTTTTGCCTTAATAAGTATTCTGAACTTGCAGGTGTAAGATCTTAGCCCAGTTACCTGAAAGCAGATGACAAATCTGTCTAAAGCTGTTTCTTACCAATGTCCCTTGGTCAGTGTGCTCCAGGAAAGTCTTCAGGGAGCCTGAAGGTGATGACAGCATATAGGTATGACCTTAAGAAACCCCTACACCCAAAACATTAAAAAGGACAAAATTAAAATCCATATGTAGAGAAGATGTGTATATGAGTTTGAAGTGTATTCAAGGTTAACATTTTGTGACTTCTCAACTGCACATTTTGCAACACTGTCAGTCCCTCTTTACAGTGAATGTGTATCACTGTGAATGCAGATGACAAAAGCTGCTGCAGAAATGACAAAGAAAGGCTGAGTTTTCAGTCTTATATTAAAATTACTTTCCTTTTGTGACTGTTGAATTTCCATCTGGGACCCAGTACATGGGACTGTATGTCCGTAATTTCAACTTCATGTCTGCCTCAACACGCGCTGTTGTGACTCATTTTGGAAGTGTAAAAGCTGCCAAATGGGCTAACTGGGTACCTCTGCAATCAGCACTGGGTCAGGCCAAAGAGCAGTCCTTTCTGTGTCCTCTCTCTAGGGGTGGCCAGTAACAGAATTGGAGGAAAGATGAAAGCCACCTAAGACACTTTCTCTCACATGCTTTCATGGAGTTTGCCCAGGGGCTTCCTGAATCACAGATTAATTCTTTAATAATGTGTGTATTGGTCACTACATTTAGTAGTGTATTTTTTAGGAGCCTGTTTATATTTTTTTTCTTCATAGAGTTCTCTTGCAATGAGTTCTGTGAGTTAATCATTTTCTCTAAGAAGGGAAATTTAAAATTTTCTACCTCATGCTTTAGTACCATCTCTCTCTAACATTTATACTGGGCAGAATGGTGAATAGTCTTTCACACTTGGCTATTCCCTGGACATGAATGCTTTTGCAGAATTTGTTCCTTCAGTTTGAGAAGCTGAGGAGATCCAGTGGATCAGTTTAATCTGTTTAGTCTGTTTTTGGGTGCTGAGGGAGGCAATCTGAAGTGCTTCACCATGGGCACATGGAACTGTCCCTTGTTGCACACTTGGACACCTCTCTGTCTGGCAAAGGCAACAGTTATGGTCTTTAGGTATAGCATGGGTTATTGCCTTTCATCTTCCCAAAATTATTTTTGCTGGTTTTATTATTTTCTTAGTTTGTTAATATTGCTATTTTTGGATTTTTTTTTCTAGCGCTGTTTAACTTGATGAATATTATCAGTATGTTCAAAAAAACAAACTGGAAATAGAAAAATGATTCATTCCAAGTTGTTGCTTTTTATTATTGTAGGAGTACGTTTTGGTACACACTGTTTTTGCATTGACTTTGAGATTTTAAAATATGTAAAGCATTCTACTTAAACAAATGATATTTTTTCCTGTGCTTTAATTGTTTATGGAAAGTCTGCATATGGATCTTCTCTTTTTTTTTTTCCAGTTATGCTGAGCAGCTGTTCTTGAAAAAGTAGGTTTATAAACTGTATTTTCATGTTTGCTTTTACTAATCACTTTAAAGGTAAAATGTTGTAATTTATAACCATGTAACAAAGCTTGCCAGCTGGGTGTTTGTTTTATGTCTGGAAATAAACAGACCTTTTAATGAAAACTTGTGGCAAGCTCCAAAGAAGGAAAAGCTCCATCTGAAAGGAGCAGTGCTTCATGATGCTGGGGTTTGGGTTTATATTGGCTCAGATCTTCAGCCGGTGGGCACGGCTGCTGGAGCAGGGGCTGTGTTCTGTGACTGTGCCTGAGAAGTCACGAGCTGGGTTTGTGTGAGCACTTGCATGCTTTGCTGCCTGTAGAAGAAATCCATCTACATCTCTGCCAAGCATGTGGAATGCTTTTGAGGCAACAAACATTTTTGACCCAACAGAGCCATTAATTCCCCGTTTGTGGTATGTGATCAAACCTCAGCCCACTGTTTATCTTGGGAGTTTGAGAGCTCTAGGAGGGTCTGTGCCACATCCAGGTGGGCTCAGTATGGGAAAATGTCATTCCCTAGTGAAAATGAGACATGTGAGTGTAGAAGAAGAATCAAATTTATTCTGAAAAAAATACAATACATATATATACAATAGAATGATATCCCCTTGATGAAAAGACTGTTGACTTTTCAGATGCAAATGTATGATAGTTTTATATTAGATATTGAGATGGTAATAATTCAGATGTGCTCTAAACCAAACTCAAGCCTGAAAAGCTTATACATATTTTACAGCTGTTTGATTTCTGTTCCTCTTTTCCAATGGTCACAATGGAGTCCTGAGCCGATACTCAATGGTCATGGGAGTGGTACTGCACATTAAGGACTGAGAATCTGATTTATTTGCCTCCTTTTTTTCTCCAAAAATGGGAAACCTAAGACTAGGGCAAAAAGTCAATGTACCATTTCAGTCTACCTGCAGATACAAATATTTGATGGCACTAGTGTGATGAGGCATTACCATGTACTTGTACTTTCTCACAGAATCCTGTTTCATTGATAAACTTCTTGTGGTCATCTATGGCTGGGGGTTTTTATAGACTTTTTGATTGCAACAGATGCAATGAAAAATGAGAATTGTTCTTCCATCTCAAATGCCAGTTGGATAAAAAATTTGACTCATAAACTCACAAATTTTTGATCTGCCTAATTTTTTTACCCTACATAGACCCTTCAAAATAATTTCCAGTGTAAGAACATAATTCATTGCTAATGCTTGCTAAACATTTTAGACAGTATGTGCAGAAATAAGACTGTTATAATATAATATCTGTTCTTCCTTTTGGAGTGGTTATGGGAATCTGTGATATGGAAAACAGTTTTTTGGAAGGGAGAGGCATGGAATGGACTCTACTGTGGCCTCCTGGGTGCTGCTGCTGCAGTTGTATTTTGGGCTGTGCTGTAACAAGTTCACAGGGAGGAAATCTGATCTGGTTCTCAGCTTTGCATTAAGCAGACTAATGTGCACCCGAGCTTACACTGGAAGCTTAACATCTTTGTGAAGTGTTCCAGCTGTCTGACCCCAGTGGGGCAGAGATGCAGAAAATTATGGAACAGAGCTCCTTGATAAGTTACTTGGTTTGAAGCAGAATGCCTGGTGTTAGGCTGTATCAGCTTTAAGATACAGTATTGGGAAAATACTTTAGATCACAAGTTTCAACATAAAGAGGTTACAAATGTGTATATACTTTATTTACCTTAGAAAATTAGTGTTCTCATTAATTTTAGAGAGAGAGGATCTTGCTATAAAAATTTTGTCCTGTGAGGATATACAGAATGATTGATGCTGTGGTATATTACTTGATTCTAATATCAAAACATTTTACGTTGCCTCTATTGTTATGTGAATTCCTCAGTGGAAAAATTGGAAGTGTAATGGGAGCCAGAGCTACTGGCACAGATTATTGATACCACTAAGGAAATGGATGATGCCCAAAGTGGGCAATTGCTCAAAAAACAGATGTTTCTAAATATTTAAAAATTCCTTTGGAAGTTGCTGCAAAGCATATTATGGTGTTGATCGCTGCTGTAAAATGTGCTTTAGCCAGTCCTGTTGACAGATAGCTGCAAAACTTAGACCCAAATTATTTTAGAAAAAACGTAAATATTTTTTGCTGGGGATAATGCTGGAATGTCTGACATGATTTAACACATTTGGTTTTAGAAAACCATTTCAGCCAAATAGATTAATAGTGAGTCATGCAGAGGAGCTTGTACCATCTGTCTAATCACAGTCAGAAACCAGGGGTGCTATCAGCTCTTCTCCAAATCACTGGTCTTCTGCTTAATGTTCCCTTTCCCCACAATAATCTCCAAATTCCTAGAATTCCTAGAAGCTTTGCATTTATCTGTCAGTAGGGCTGCAGAATCCTGCACTACAGTACAGAGTTCCTTCTGGGCTGAACGCTGTGGACCACAGAGTCAGGCAATTGAAGGTAGCAAATTCTGCAAGTTTTTCTAGCAGTGCTCTCTCTTGTGTGTTTCTTGGGAAAGGAGATTTTTGTGCCATCATATTTCTGTCATATCTACACAGATATTTGCCCATTAAATGTTAACCCACAGATCAGAAGACCTAATTCTTTAGCTCTGTAGGAGGATATAATTATTGTACCTTATCAAAGTAATTTGCTTCCCTTCACGAGGCAGTTGATGGCTGTCAAGAGTACACTCTGCAAGTATGCAAGGACAGAGAGCATGTGTACAACATAGTGGCATTTGTGACTGCTATTTATAGTTTATGGGAATGGTCTGCAGCAGCTCCTTGCCTTTTTTGAAAAAGATAGAATTGTGTACAGAAAATACAGTTCCAGTTACTCCAAAATTTTTGGAAGCACTCAACTAGGATCATTTCTGGTTGAATACTGAGTACTAAGGAAGGTCTGGCTGTCAAGACAGCACAGATTATATATTCTTATTTTCTTGGCTAGGACAGTCTCACAGTTTGCCCACATGTTGAATTATTTATGTGGCTTTTCTAACAGCTGGAAGGTTACAGTATCTTTCAGTGCACCTGCAGGTAGGTATTATGTCAGTAGCAAACTCACTCTGCCTGTTTGAGGCTTGCAAAGAGCAGCTGAGATGTGCATCCTTCCAAAATGCTAAATCTCAAACCTTTAATCATCCAAGCCTTTCTAACAAGTTTCTTTTATTCGTTTTCAGGGATGACAATAAAATAAAGAAACAAGATATCCCAGCAGTTTGTGATCTTCACTGCTGTAAGGATGTCCCTGTAAGAAATGGCCTTATTGGGCAGAAGCCACCCTCTATCAACCCCGAGAGACTGAAGGATTTTGGTGAGGAGGATTACCTGAACGGGGATGTGAAGACCTGGGAAATGAAGATAGTGAGCCGGAATGAGGAGTTACTCAGGGATGCCCTTTCCTGCATCCCCCAGCCAAGCAGTAGGACCAGCCTGGCCAGCTGTAACAGGCTCATTCGGTTTGAAGACATTAGTGCAGCAGCCTTCAAAATCCAGTGTGGTGTTCAGAAAACCCCCTGCATGGTAGGGAATCTTGATGGGTTTGCATTCTCTCAATGTTTCTTTTCATTTTCCTTATGAAAGTCAATCAGAAATGAAGAAAGGGTGTGTGTGAATTGCAGCAGATAGATCTGTGTGAGAAGACTCATGTTCATATTAATTGTACTTGACTGTCAATAATAATTTTCTTCTTATCTGTTTACACTAACCTAAATCCTCAAAGATTGCAGTGGCCTGTAAACAAAGGATAAAGCACATTAGGCATAGACCTAATGCACTGTGGTATTATGCTGCCAGTGAAAAACTCCTGCTAGAAGGGACCTGAGTTGGAGCTGGCAAGACTACGAGTGCTTGGGTAAGCACTCTTGTGGGAGGGTCTGGTTTGGAACCAGCCCTCTTGTTTGGAGGGTTTGAAGGTAGAGATTTGCCTTCTGTCAGGCCAACCAGGAAGGGCTGGATCTGTTCTGTAGCCAGATATTTCTCCCGCAGGTGTCTTCAGCAAAATCAGGATGCACACAAACGTGCACCTGTCGTTGGTGTAGAAATGACTGAGGGACCCCATCAATGTGCAAGGTCTGCTAAAGCAGAAGAGAAGTACAATGGCAAGCTGTGCTGTATTTCTGTGCTTTTTCATAGTGTTTTTCTACCATTGGGAGCTCTTCAAGCAGGCTACTCTGGGCTCTCTGGGTAATCTCTTTTCCTTTTGGTGGGTGAAAAGAGTGTCCTTGCCAAATGGCAATTCTAGCAGCAGTCCCAAATCACACTCTCAGCACATTACTGAAGTGTCTCTTGTGTCAAAGGATGTGGCACAAGACAGTTTGGGGCTGTAAGGTAGCACAAAAGATTTGGCTGGAATGCAGGGAAGTTTTGGCTAGGGTAGAGTTAATTTTCTTCACAGTAGCTGGTATGGGGCTGTGGTTTAGATTTGTGATGAAAATATCGTTGATAAGACAGAGATGCTTTTGTTACTGCTGAGCAGCTCTTACACAGAGCCAAGGTGTTTTCTCTTCCTCACTCCATCCCACCAGGGAGAAGACTGGGGATGTACAAGGAGTTGGGAGGGGGCACAGCTGGAGCTGCTGACCTCAGCTGACCAACGGGACATCTTATACCATATGACACCTTGCTCAGCAATAAAATTAGGGGGAAAGTTGGCTGGGGGCCTGAGGCTCAGGGCCTGGTTTTTGATGAGCAATTGTTTTCAATTGCATAAGCTGTCTCTCTTGGGTCTTATTTATCTTTGTTTTCCTTTTAATTACATTGTTGTTATTTATTTATTTATTTATTCTTACTAAGTGTTCTTATCCCACCTCATGAGATTTCTCACTTTCACCCTTCCAATTCTCATCTTGCCTAGAGCACAGGGGCAGGGAAATGAGAAGGAGTAGGATGATATTTAGTTGCCAATTGAGGTTAAACCATGACACCCCTCAACTTAAATAGCTCCTTGCTCCTGGTTATCCCTGGCAGATTTATGCAACCCAGTTGTATCCCCTTTCTGCATTTACTGTTTCAAGCTAAACTGTCTCACTTTAGTAATTTTTTATTAACTATGCTTTAAAAATTATCAGAATAGTGGAAAACCTATACCCATATAAAAACCTGTATATTTTACTGTGAAAATAACCCGTGACTGTTGTTATTCAAAGTAATGTTCCTGGAGAAGTTATTAGTGCATTTCATGCACTGTTTCAAAAGCACAGAGTGGTGTCAAGAAAAACACAGAAAACCTTTGTTTTAACTCATTGTGTAGAGGTAAGAGTCCCTTTCAGAGATATTTGTTTAGACTAAAACAGTGAGTGTGACTATCATCCATTTAATTATTTGAAGGGAGAAACACTTTGCAGAGGGCAATTCCTAATCTGCAGGTAAAACCATGGAGGGAGCATCCTGGTTCCTTAGGCAGGAGTTTGCCTTGGAGCTGAGATGTGGCATCATGAGTGAATTGTAACGTGTCCAAGAGGTAGTAGGCATAGGAAAATGAAGAACTGACATCAAGCTGGACACCTGGCTTGGCTACTGATGAAGGAGCTGTGAGGGCTGTGTTGTGTTAGTTTGGTGGATGTGCTGTGTGCTGTACCTTACACATGGTATCTGTGGTCCTTAGATAAGATCACAGTGACTCAAAGGAAATCTTACAGGCTGGTTCAATGAGTCTTAGGAGGTCACACATCAGGTCAGTTCAACTGCAAATAGCACTGATGCCTGCTTTGTTAGAAGTAGTTGCTATATTTAGGCTATATGAAAAAATCCTCAGTTAAAGGGAGACAAAAAGGATAACCTAAAGAATTAAAATACTGACTATCAAAATTAAAGATAAATATCTATCTAAAGTACGCCACCCCTGTAGAAAAGAGACTTAATGACACAGTTTTAAATGTAAGAGGCTTAACAACTTTATTATGCACAGGATTCATCTCCTTAAATCCTTTTTCTGATTGTTCACTCTAGAATCCAAGATTGTCTACAAAAACAAGCTTGGTATATGGAGCACTAGCAGCATTTCTTTTATGATGTTTTTGTTCTATTTTGTATAGGCATTCTCATAGATTAGGATGTTTAGGATATAAACTATTATCCTATTAGTGTGCTAAGCACTTTCCATCGTTTCAGTTTCTGCAGCCAGATTTGCAAAGGAGCAGCAAGTGGTAGCTCCTATGTCAGGATTTTCAGAAGCAAAACAGAGAATCTGGCCCCACCTATGGGTGAGGAACTTAAACACATGCTTGGAAATCCTCTAAAAAGCCTTGAAGTGTTCACCTGAAGCACGTAGTTTAACTGCATACTTGAAAGGAAGTGTCTGATTCAGATATATTTAGTTTATATAAATGCACTTGGAAAGTCCTGCAGTCTGAAAGCCGTGTCAGTGCCTATTAGTGTGTACACTATACATTGTGTGTGTGACACTGCCAGATACTGCTTGAGAGAAATATTTTGTCGTGCTGATTCTGGATCTGTCTCACTTCATGACTTATCTTAAATGAAGACTTGATCCCCTAAATCACCAGGGCCTCATTTGCTTTGGCAGCCAATAGAGGAGATGGAGCCAATTCTGAAATAGAGCTGCAATAAACCTGGGGAGCTGGCACCCACAGGCTTACTGCAGCTCTATTTCACAATTTATCTTGTGTAAAACTCTGGGCTTAATGAATATGATAATAGGAAATTAATATGTTAATACATGCTGGGAGTGCCTTATTATAAAGCTTAACAAATATTTTCCATTAAAATTTTTTTAAAATCATGCACTAGTGCAGTGCATCTAGTGCAGTGCATCACATGTAATGTGCTTGCTAATTCCCCTCAGCTCAGGCATCATTTCTGTTCCAAACACTAAGCTTTTCCAAACAGCTGCTGCTTACACTTGCAGTCCTGGGAAATTGTTTTTTATTGTTTCCATTTTTCTTTGCGTAAGAAATGTCTTTGCTAATATTCTACTGGCCTTAGGATGCAAAATAGACAACACTCAATGGGGAATTAGTGGCAGAAACCATAGCAGAGCCATAATAGGGCTCAAGGAGATAGTTTCTGATGGCCTTTGTATCTATTAGATGATGAGCTTATTTTTTGGGTAGTCAATATCCAGTTCTGGCAAGTGCTGGAAGTGTGGGTTTTTAGGTAATTGAAAATATTTATTTTAATGCCTGTGTTTGAACAGTAAGATCCAAAGCAAGTGCTATTTTCAGAGTTCTTAATGGCATGTGGTCCATATTTCACTGCTGTGAGTTTGAGAATCACTTTCATAAAGCAGAAGGACCTGGTAAGTAACAATATTCTGTTGTGAATGAAGAACCAGAGGATTAATTTTGCCTTTTAGAGCCCATATATAGCAGTAGAATTCATTTCTCAACATGCAGCTGATGGGGTGTGGAAGTTTTTTCTTAGCAGTAGATATATTGACATAATATTATTTATCTACTCCAGTACTCTAGGCTATCCAAGCAGTATGGAATGGACATCTACCTGAAGAAGGAGTTCCTCCAGTACACGGGGTCTGTGAAGGAACGAGGTGTACTTTACCTTCTGATGTCATTGCCTCAGGTACAGCAAAATGTCAGCATCCAAAAAGGAGCAGAGTAGCTCTGCTTCATGAAAATGGAGCAGAGTTGAAGATAAACTTGTCTCTAATCTCCAGGGAATCACAGTGTTTCTTGTCTTTAGAATCATTGTACTGAACGCAGCATGTGAACAGAGATAGGTCTGAATGTAAAATACTACTTTATTACAATTGGCTGATCTACCAGTGAAATTCTTAATGTTTGAAAAAAAAGCTTGCAAAATGGAAACATCAGCATTTTCCTATGGCATTAAGATGCAAGTGTTTTTATGTGTACTGTAGTTCTGATGTGTCGAAACCACCAAACTGATGAGCAATGATGAAATTGAATTACAATAAGTGATGACAAAGATCTAGATCACCAATTGATTTTGTAATGAATTTCAGTTTTCTTACATGAATAGCTTGTTTATCATCGGTCATAGGAGGTTATTGCCATTGTCATAGGAGTCTCTGCAGTAATTGTTACAATAGGCATGAGACAGCAGCCCAGAGCAGTGCTTATTCCTGCCTTTCGTAATAATACGAATGAAATCTTCTATTAAAAGGAAGCAGAAATTAAATAATTTCATACAGGCAGAGCAGAGATGTAAGCTCTGAGGGACCTGCTATCAGCTCTTCTGTGATCAGTTGGAGTTTTTCAGCTCTTTCCCATGGAACAAGAATTGAACCCAGAGGAGTGCAGGCACAGGGATGGATCTTGTGCTGTTTTAGCTTTGTGTGTCAATCCTGAGATCACACCAGCCATGCATACAGTGTACCATAACATCACAATTCAATCAGCTAGTAAAGGGAAAAAAGGAAGCCATACCATTAGAATGATCCAGGATCATAGGGGACAGCTATGTGACACTAACGTGCAATTACAACCCTGTTTTCAGGAGCAGCAAAGAAAAGGGGTGATCGTGGCCTCAGACAGCAACTTCTCCATGGCTGTTGCGCACCACGCCTCAGAGCTCCGCGTGCCCGTGTTCGTGATCCTGTGCACCAGCACGGCGCCGGCCCGCGTGAGGATGTGCCGCGACTACGGCGCCATGGTCATCTCCTACGGCACCACGGGCAAGGACGCCCAGCTGCACGCGCGGAGGCTGGCACAGGAGAACGGATACCTCTACCTGGAAGAGTGAGTGACAGCAGGCATGCTAGAGAGAGCTCACTAGATCCTGCACAGCTCTGTAAAAACAGTTTCATTAAAATTGTCACAGCTCATCCAAACCCTCCTCTTACCTGGAATATGGACAGTTACGTGTTCCCAGGCACAAATCGTGTCTTTCTGTAACAGCTGGGGATGGAGACCAAAATGAAACACACTTCTCTGCCCCTCAATTAGGCAAACTCTGATTTCTATGACCTAATATGATAGAGACTATAGTTTAATTCTTCAGTAACTCTGTCAGAAAGCATTTAGGCTGGTGTTCATTTCTGGTCTCTCTGTTTGAAGTTAGGTGGGTAAAAGTTAATCTTTAATGCAAATTGTTCAGTGGGAAAATGTGGAGCAAGAAGAGGTTAATGCTCTAAGATTTTCACATATCTGGCGTGAGGAGCAAAACTGATACTATCTTGAAAAACAATGATTGAGAGTGTACTTCACACATACGTTTTAAGTAGCTAAGGATGAGCATAAATCTAAATTTGAACTATTTGAGGTCACTGGACAAGGCAGATCTAACAAAAACGTCAGATGGGCAAAAACTCTTAGAACTCCTACCTTTTTCCTTTTCTCTTTAATCTGTAGCCTCTTATGCATGCCCCCTCTGCCCTGCCCCCTTTCTTTTTTTACCTTTCTTCAAGAAAGATTTCCAAAAGCACAGAGGGGTTAATTGTTAATAGTGGTCCCTCTGATACCCTGAGCTGGAATTGTCCCCCTACCACTGCTGCCTCTGTGCAGGCCTCATCCCACTCCTGGTGTTTGCATGGCATCTCCTGCAGGGAGTGCCCATTCCCCTCCTGCTCCCAGGCACTGCTGCCTCAAACACAGTAATGGTGAGGGATGTTGCCTGGGAGGAAGATCCCAGAATGAGCAGAACAGAGGAAGTCCTCAGTTCTTTCCCAGCTGGTGTATTGGGAAGGCAGTACTACAAACAACTCCTGTGTTAGCTCTGCCAGCAGCCAGTGACACACAGGGCTGCTTCGTGAGCCTGGTCTGCACCCTGGGCACAGTCTGGTCCCAGACTGCGATTTTCAATGGGGAATGAGGTGCCCTGGATCCCAATGAATTTTAAACACTTTTAAGCTCCTTTGAAAACCACAGTTTTCCCTAACTTGGTGATTTCCAAATTTCTGTCAGCCATTTTTCAATTGATGTATTAACCTCCAGCTGGCTTGCATCAACTATCACGTTCACACAAAAGAACTAAATTATTTTATTGTAATTTGATCTTTTATCTTCCCCTCATCCCTAAAAAATGATTTCAGTTACATAAGGTAGATATTCTCCAGGTTCATGAAGCTCCAGGGACAATGCATGTGTAGAACTTCAGCATCCAACACTGAGGAACTCTGAATGTACACGCTACCAGTAAAAATACTAAAGCACTCTGATTTATTTCAGGTTTCAGGTTACAAGAAACAAGTTGTTCAATCTGTGACTGTGTTTAACTAAAACCTCACAGATGCAATTTTTCACTGAAAAAAAAAAAAAGGAGAAACCCCCCACTTGAATTGTGAGGCTTTTCATAATGGGATATCTGAAAAATATTTTGTTAGGTGTAGACCTGGAGAGGTTTCCCAGTGTAATGTGTGCCTTTATGGATAGTGTGTGTCTGACACACATTCTTGATGCTCGCCAAAGCTGTAAAATACCAGCTGAGCTCCCAAGAGTGTAACTTGCAAAATGTCATTGTATTCCAGTTTAATTCTAGCTGGGATGCAATCCCAAGCAATTTGGTCTCTGGGTCTCCTCACCCAGGAATTCATTCTGCCCTTCCTGAGGCAGAGGGTTGGGTACGTGACTGGGCTGGGCTGTGCCTGCAGCTGGGTGTGTCACTGTCAGCTCTTCCCATTGCTGGCTGCAATTAAAATTCTGTGTCATGAAAATGACCATGCAAGAATTCAAATAGATGGAGGACACTTTTTACTGGGTTGCAACTTCCTGGGGAATCCCAGGAAGGAAATGTGATTTTTCAAATTGGAATTCAATCATTTAGTCCCCCTAATTGCTGCCTAGGTGCCCTGAAATTTTTACTAACTACAGGGGCTCAGGACCTCATTATAAATGCAGTGTGACTATTGCCAATAACTAACTCAGTCCCTCTGTGAGGATGTGAGAAACATTCCTTTGTGAATCAGGGAGGAAAGGGTGCTGCAGATTGAATTACACATCTTCCATCCTTGAGAGCCCATTTTCTTCTTGTGTAACTCTATATCTGAATGCTGATCAAACCTGATTATTTCTGATCTGGTTAGTCTGTTACTCTATCCAACAGACTGAGTTCTTTCCTTGGAGCAGACAGGAAAAGAGCCTTCTAGCTGCCACACCAAAACTTCATTGGAAAACTAAAGCCTGACAGCCCATCTTTGACTGCTGATGTATCACACATTTCAGAAGGCAAACATGCAAGTTTCTGGCTCTGGCTCAAAAATGCTTGTTTCAGTCTCCAGTCTTTAGATTTATCTGCCCTCTTCCATCATTTTGCCTCAATAGCATATACTTTTTGCTTTCAAAAAGCAAAAGTTATGAGTCACAATGCAAAGAAATTCACCCGCTTTCTTATAAGAGCTGATGTCTGATCAGTGAACTGATGTTTCAGCTGGATGTTATCAAGGAAAACATGATGATCTGAAATACTGATTCCAATTGCTAACAGCTCTCCATGCTCAGAGCAGTCTCATTTGGACAGTTTTCAGTTGTTAGAGAGGCTTTATTCCTTCAGTGAATATCCCAAGCCTTCATTCACTTTTGCAGGTCCCCTTGTACCCCATGTAACCAGGGCAGGGGTAGCTCCACAAACCTGGATCTGAATCTTATTTGGGAATAAGTCCCCAGAACTATTCAGGAGGCCAATGATATATTTTGTCACATATAAGGAGGAGGAGAGAACTCCATCAGTATCTTGATAAGGACAGTAAACACAAGGATTCAGTTACTCATTCCACTATGATTTCTTGCCTTTGTCTTTGGCTGTGCTACAGGAGTGGCAGTTCATTAATCCAAACCTTTCTTATGTGGTTATATAGACCCTTACCCTGAAGAATTTTCTATGAGGCAGCTTCTCAAGGGCCTTGGTCTCCTCCTTGCAGGAATTCTGTGCTCTTACACTGAGCCTCTTTGTGCCTGTCTAACAGATACACTAATAAAAACAGTTTCCTAGTGCCCAAACATCCTTGGGTCGAGTAAATCAAGTATAACCATTTGATCTGCAATTCTGTTTGCCAGAAAAAGCAGAATGTACAGAGAGCTCATATTTCTTTTCTTACATGTAGTTCTACATTTACATCATTGCTAACTTGTAAATAAAATGCAAACCAGCTTTTAGAAATAGATCCAGGTCAGTCATGACAGTATACTGGAGTTTTCTTCATTTTTTTGATGCTGCTTGTCCCTATTATTTATACTACATTTGCCCAAAAGTATTTTACCAGTAAATATTTTGGCATGACTAAAGGCTTTCCTTAATGGAAAGGTATCAGATATTGGCTGTGGACTGTGGAAAGACAGCTCTAGCAATCTCCTTGATATTTGTGAGGTTGAACACACTGCTTAAATCTCATGAAAATTTCCATTCATCACAAACACTAAATCCACTGATAAGTAAAGACAGGATTCCTTTTTGAGGCTTAGCTCAGAGTTTAGGCTGCAGCATCTAAAATTTATGAAGCTGAAGGAAGTGATGGCAATGGAAATATGACTTCTCCCTGCCAGTTGTGTAAACCCCTGATGATGATGGGAGTTAAGTGCTCTTCATTCTGAAGACTCTTTGAGAGGCTTGTCTATAGCACAGGTTTTCTCCCAGTGGGCAGGAGCAGGCTGTGGTTCACCTCATGGCACCATCCTGTTGCATCACCTCCTCCCCTCACATTTATCTTTTTCTGCTGAACAAGATCTTGAAAGTAGTAGATGGAATTATTATTCCTGCCCTGACCTCAGCTGATGTGTGCCCTTCCTTCCGCAGGGAGGACAGTGCTGTGTACCTGTCAGGCCTGGGGACCGTGGGGCTGGAGATGTACGAGCAGGTGCCAAAGCTGGACGCGGTGATTTTCCCTGCAGGAGGCCACTGTGGCTTGCTGGCAGGGTCAGCTGCTGCACTCAAACACCTCAACCCACATATTTCTGTAATTGTAAGTTGCCTTTCACCTATTGAGCATTGCTGTTTACAAAAGACACTGGTATCTAGTGACACTTGCAGAGACTGCCTATGCTGGGGCAGGAACTCTCTGATCCCATGGGCTTTGCCTCAGAGAAGACCCTGTAAGAACCAGGGAAGTTCCTGTCCCTTAGCTGTTTGGCTGGATTTAAGAGAAAAGTGTGGGAAGACTTTTCCTAAGAAAATAAAATCCAGTTCTGTGTTTTGAAATAAGTTCTTACTGGAAAAATTTGGTCCTAAGTAAGCCACAGAATAAGTTTAGTGGTAGCATGGTTGTTTTGACACTTGAAATTGATTGTAAATTTGAAGAGGAAATTTCTGTAGATTTGTCTGTCTACTTTGGTGATAACTTCTGTTACAACTGGTTCAATTAAAAAGTGACAACCTCTCTCTTCCTCAGGGAGTTGAATCTGAAAGTTTCCCAGTATTACAAGAGTCCTTAAAAGCTGGCCACCCAAATGACGACCAGGCCTGCAACAATCATCACTTCTATGGAGGTGAGAAAATGCAGTATTCTTTTGGAGGTAAAATAAAGGTTGTGACAGATTTCTCCAACTGTATAATTTTCTTACTATTTCAATTCAAACATATTTTAAGGAAGTTCTCTGAAGAGTTACAATTTAGTTCAAGCTGTAAGACCAAATTCTGCCACCTTTTCCCCCACGCCCTGATGGGGTAAAATATTATTTCTAGTGCACATGAATACTTAGAAATATGAGATTATTTATCTGAACATTGTGCTCACACACAGCATCTAAACCAGTGAAGTCAATGGGAAAGCTCTTGTGGAAAAGGCAGGAAAATGATGCAGTGCTTAAACATTTAGACACAAAACTGCACTCAGAACAAAAGTGCTTATAAGTGGTAGAGTTGTTTCCTTATCACTTGCTCAAAAAACCTCATCTGTTAAGCAATTTAATCCTGTTTGCCTGATGTTCAAATCTCTGGAAGTTTTGGATTAAATGGGAGTTTTTTAAGAAACTTTTAATTTCTCTTGGTTAGCTCTGCCTGTGTCTGCACTCTTAGCCAGCTGTGCTGCTGGAGCGAACAAGCCCAGTGCCATGCTTGGGTCTCCTCTACTTCAATCCTCCTTGAACAGTGAAAAGCACTGGGCTGCAGGGTCACTCCCACACTGCAACAATGCCAGTGAAGTATCAGAAGTTTCTTGAAGGGGTCCAAAATGGCAAAATCTTGTGAGAGTTGTTCTTTCATTGCCAAACACATTTCTGTCACATGAAAAAATCAAGCAACTTAAGGTCATGTAACAGCAGTGTGCTGCACTCATTAAGGGCACAAATGAGCCAGGACTCTAAAAAATGTTAAATATGTCTAAAGCAGCCAACTTCATATTTTTGTCTTTTGAAATCTGCAGATGTGAGTGGAGTTTGCTTTGGCAGCAATTCTTTGCAGCTGACTGGGAAGCTTGTGGATAAAGTTGTTACTGTGAGGTAGGTGAAGAAAAGCAGTGAAATTATTAATACTGGATGCACGTTGTTGTATGTGAAAAATGCAACATGCAGACTGTGGGAGTGTGGGCATGGGGTACCTTTCCTTCCAAGAGGGGCACTTGAAGGCTTTGAACCCAGACCCACAAAACATAGAAATCACAGAGTAGCTCAAATTGAAAGAGATCCATGAAGGACTATCAAGTCCAACTCCCAGCTCCTCACAGGACTACCTAAAACTAAGTGATATGACTGAAAGTGTTGTCCAAACTCACCCTTTGGCCAAAATTTCACCTGCCAGCACTACCTGGTCATGCTCTGGATGTAAAACTTGTCCTTGTGTTCTACAACACTTGAAGGCAGCCCTTGGCAAACCTCTTCTAAATCTTCACAAGGCCACATTTGTGGGATATACTTGCTACTAGGATTTGGGTAATATTTCTAGTCAAAAGCCACCGTGTCTTTCAGTTAATAATGAGTCTGAGATGTACATTCACCCCCAGCAGCACAGCATTCTGTAACACCACCTTGGCATCACATGTAGCTGGATGGATGGCAAGAACTCAGTTACCCATAAATGTGTTGTCTTCTGCTTCTGGGAGCTCTTTTGATTTGTTTTGACCCAGGTGTCTCTTTCAGGGAGGAGGACATCCTCATTTCCATGCTGAGGCTGCTGGAGTACGAGCGAGCCACGGTTGATGCAGAAGGGGCCATTGGGCTTGCAGCACTGGTGGCAGGGAAGCTGCCTGAGTTGAAGGGTAAAAGGTACAGCAGCTGCTGCAAACAGGGAACTGTGGCAGAAACATGGGACTGAGCACCCTGGTCCTAGCAAACAGTGACCATGTCCTTGTTCTGTGGGTGACCAGGCAGTTCCTGCCCCTGAACTGGCAAGGGGCTCATTGGTGGCCGAAACTTCAGCCTGAATGGACTGGTCACAGGTGGTAAGATTGTGCTGAACCAGACAGATGCCAGCCTGGAGACCTGACACATTTTGTCTTTTCCCTTGACTCCTTGATTTTCAGATACCTGGGGAAAGGCAGTTACAACTCCACAAAGCATTGTTGCACCTGCCAGGACAGTGTCCTGCCCTTGTCAGCCTGTTGTCTCCTCTTGTTCCACTTGTGGAATGCAGCCCTGGCTGTGGTGGGACAGAGCTGGGCTGCCTGCTGCAGTGACCCAGTGGCACCTGCCTCCCATCCTGAGAGCTGTGCACACACCCAGAGGGATTATCCTTGTGCCTGGTGTTCAGCGTGTGGCCCAGTGCTGCCTGGCCTCTCAGCCTGGGCACTCAGCACTTAAGTGGATTGAGCCTTGGCTCAGGTCACAGTCCAGAATGTATTTAAACATACATGCCCTCAAGACAAAGTAAGATTTCTAGTGCAGAGGATTGCACACTAAAATACTGCTGAGACAATTCTTCAGAAGAGGCTGGCAGTGCACACAGAGCAGCAACACATTTCAGTACAGCTAAAGTAAAAGGGAAAATGCAAAGAGGCTAGGTTTGACTCTGCAGAGAGATTTTCATAGACTAATCATGTGGCTCTTCACTTGCACTTCAAACATTTCTGCACTCATTTTTCAGGGTTGTGATGAATTTAATCAATGGTTACAGAAAACCTTGAACATACATTTTGTCTGATCAGTAAGAGGCTGAAACTTAGAACTTCCAGGTGAGAATTATGTCAAATTCTTAAAACTTGCAACTTAGACCTACAGTTCCCCAGCTAATAATCTCTAACAAAACTCAAATCTCCAGGAAATGTGAAATGAAAACAACATTTCAGACCAACTAATGCAGCCAAATTATAGGCCTCCCCTACCTGCTCACAATGGATACTGAGGCAGGAGCCCTCTAATCTGTAATATTTATTGAGGGGAGGTTCTAGCAGACCTTAGGCTGATATTGGCACAGTCTTTATGATTTACAGTTCCTTTACACAGGCAAGTGCTAATCAAAACTCTTGTTTTTCTGTCTGTTTTCAGAGTGGCAGTTGTTATATGCAGTGGAAACCTGGAATTACATTTGCTGCAGCAGTGCATCGCTCGCGCCCTGACCCTGGATAACAGAGTGTGCAGATTTTCCCTTGTGATTTCTGACTGCCCAGGAGACATGTCAAAGCTACTGGAGCTTTTGGCTCGGGAGGAAGCAAGGTAAATCAGACTAATAGTTGGGAAATATAATCACAGATTAGCACAAAGATTATTAAAGATTGGGAAACGTTTCCAAACATCTGTGAAGCCAAGTCTGTAAGTAATTCATTATTCAAAGGTTTTTTCCTTGTTATATTGCAGAAAAGTTTTTATTTCCTTGATTTTTGTTCCAGTCTGAAAACACTTTTGTGGCATAGAATTGTGTCTAATTCAGAAAGAAGGAAATATATTTACTCTCCAAACACTTTCAGGAACTGTTTTGCAATGACAGGGGATTGTTGTGATCTCTAATTTGTCCTTTATTTGATCTAGAGTTTTGGATATCAGACAAGAACGCACATTTGTGACATCTGAGCTCTTCACTGTTGAGGTAAGAGGAGATGCAATTTCAGTTTCTCTGACAGTACTGGCCTCCCCTGGTTTATTCTGTTTCCCTGTCTCTTTATGCTTATGTTGAAAAAGTCCAGCAGAGTGTGCAGAGTGTCAGAGATTATTTCCTCTGTGTTCTACAGCTTCTTGCCAAGCACTTAGCAGGCATATAAATAACACAGGACCAGTTTGACTTGCTGTTGCAACACTGTGGTGAGGTACTCCATGTGTTGCATGGCACTGCTGCTGGTAGGAACCCTCCTGACACGTGTGGCAGGTGCTGGAGGAGGTGAGCAAGCTGCAGCATCCATCCAGAACTTGAAGAGCCAGCTGTGTAGGCTGGCTGTAATTGTCTGACATGGTTGCCTTAAAGCAATGTAGAGAACACCCTTACTCTTAAGGAATTCCCCTTTTAAACTAGGGACTCAGATTTGTTTCTTAGCCACCCAGAGCACAGAGGAAAGCCATTATCCTTTTGTTGAGTATTGGATGCAGAAAGAGTGAAGAGGTGCTACCAGCTAATGGTGTCTTTTAAAAGCACCATTTTTCTCATGATGCATCTCTTATTTCAACTGGTTTGGCAAAGGTGTGGTCCTACTGATTTCATGCTATTGCTGTCCAGGTCCAACCTGACTTAGTTTGTGAAACCCCAGGTGGAAGTCAAATTAGAGATCTTTGCTAATCAGGCTCATAATTGGGGTGCAGAAAAGCTACTGGGTAAGCAATCTTGTTGAATTTTGCCTTTAAATTTAATTTCCCGCCTGGATGCAAAAGCCTGCTCAATATCTTCACTTGCAGATATAAAGAAGAGGCAGATTAAAGATCACTATGGTACATGATATCATCAATACTCTCAAGCATCTAGGACTTAACCCGCATTGTTCTGCAGTGTGCCATAATGATAGGCCAGCTTTGGCTGATTTGGAGATAGTGTGACACTCACTGCTCGAGGTGCAGGAGGTGGATAAACCCCTCTGAGTGACCAGCTTAGCTCTGGAAATGCTTTTCACTGAAGGTTAGATGCAATAAAGCCTGTAACTCTTCTAAAGTTTTCAATGCCATTTTTATGGAGTGAGGCTTGTAGTTTTTACTAATGCTATTAAGCAAATCAAATGAAATCTACTGTCTTAGGTGTTTCTTTTTTTTGTTTGTTTTGTTTTAGTTTGGTGTTTCAGTTTTTAGTAAATACAGGCCCTGAATGAAAACAGTGCTATATAGTATTCTCTGCACTTTAAACAGTGTAATTTCACTTCAAGAATCTGACAGTGTTGTACAAAAAGGTTGAAGGGAGGAATTTGCATCCCTGAATAATTTAATTGGATATTGGATTTGCATTATGGCTTTCAACCAGTCTGGGAGAGGCTATTGCATAATTAGATGTGAAGTACAAAGTAGTGACCCAGACATACAGACCTCTGCAGGCATCTCTATCTGCTGATATCTAGAGAACTGTGAAGCTTTCTTTGAAAATCAAAACATGTGTAGTCAAAAAGGGTTTATATGTAAGCATCAAAATGAATTTGCTCTATCCAGGTACAAGGAAAAAATACCTATTTTCAGAGTAAAGCTAAGATCTGTGAAGGATATTTTAGTTTTTTCTTTGTTGTTTCTAAGAGCCAAAGACCTGTGTCATCAAAACATTTTAAGCATTTGTAGTATAAATTACAGCACATAAAATAAGGTACGAATTTAGACCTGGATCAAGAACCAAAATTACCACCTTGTGCTGTACTGGCAGTAATAAGAAGAAAGGCATTGCAGCTATACCCATTTCATTCTGACTTTAATGTGTACTTTTGACTGTGGATGTAGATGAGGTGTTTGACAGAACAGAGCAGAGAGCATAGATGCTGATTTGAAACACTAAATCTGTCCTGTCAAGATTATTGCCTCAGTATTTAATCATCCTTTTAGATGTACTCTTTTATTTCTAACAGAGAGAAACTTGGCTTCTAGTCACTTATCAGGCTGACAGAGCTGCTTTGGTTGGGTTTTTTTCATTCTAGTGAAATGCTTTTCTGGGTTAGTGTTTGTTCATCTAGTGCACACTTGGAACACTCTGTGAGAAGATCCTTGTTGATAGTCTGGTTTCATGAAAAAGGAAGGACTTTCTAAAATGAAATTTTGTGTTCAATCTTCACTTCTGGAAAAAAAAAACTTTTTTGGCACAAATATGACTTTTTTTCTTTACTAAAAAATAAGGAAGGAATGTGTCTATATTAGAGTAAGAAGTGCCTTGTGCAGAGGGATCAGCTGCTTATGTTTCATGGAATATTATGGGAGTTTCTTTAGGATTCTGCCTGCTCATACCTCCAGTTTAGATTCTCTTCCCTTGTGACTCGTTCTGGATTTCTTTCTTGCAGAGGAATACACCCTTATTCAGTCTTACCTGACTGGTTAGGAAACTACTTCCAAAGTCTCTGCATTGAAATAGATAACTCTTAGCAAATCAGACAAATAACCAGTCTGGTAAGCTTCACATTTACACCTGTTGAAGGAGGTTAGATGACTGGGAATATCTAGGCAGAAAAAAGATCTGAGCTAATAAAATAATCATCTGATATCACCAGTTAAGTGGATACAGATATCTAAAGGACTACCCAAATCATGGGAGGAAGCTACAACTTGCTTCTGTGAACTTTCTCTGTTCTCCATCAGTAATATTCCTCAGATTCGATTGGAACAATTTATCATTTAAATTCCCTCCATATGTAAACCGCTTTAAAACCATTTAAGACCCTTTAATTTCATAATACTATTGGCTCATAGAGAAGTCAATGGACAAAATCAATAAGCAACTTAATAAGGTAAGGACATTCTTTGCTATGATGTAGTTTAGCAGCTTGCCTGCTTAATAAGTGTATAATTTTTGGACTCGGGCAACCTAGTTGAAAAAAAAATTTCCTTGAGCTCATCAATTTTCTAGAAAAGTCTTCTCACCACTGAAACTCCAGCATAGTCAAACTGGCAGGTCCAGGAGGGTTCTGTAAGGTTGTGAATTGCCCCAGCAGCTTTTCAGTGGGTGTCAGTGCTCCCTCTGAGCTCACTCCTGTCTGGCATTATGGGCTGTCTGGTCTGTTCACTTCAGGCCTCTTGGGAGCTTCACTGTGCTGTAGTTTTGGGGAACTTGGAAGAGACTGCCTGTGAAAAGAACATCCACCACACTACTTCTCTGTCTGTGCATGAGAATGCTGAATCATAAATCAAATATCTCCTTTTCTTTTCAGTAACATTGCACATTCTCCCAGTGGTGCTGAAATTCCTGGCTTTGGGTAGCATAGTGCCTGTTTTTCTCATGCAGTTCATTCCCCTCAGGCCAGAAATCAATAAATTATTTCAGTCTGCTCTGGTCAATTTGAATAAACTAATTTGGGCCAACTTGCATTCTGTAAAGGATGGAAGAGAATATTTTGGATTAGAGTCCCTAGTTGCCAACATATTGCCTGTCATTGTCCTGTGAGGCAGATACACAGGAGCAGGCAGCTGTGCAGCTCACATGTGCAGAAGGATGCAGAAAGGTGCTATCATTCCCAAAACATGACCCTGGGCAAGGCTCTGTTTCCATGTTCCATCCCCAACTGCAGAGTGGAGACACTGGGAGTGGGAAGCTCAACACTCCATTTCTTCTGAGGCTCCCCAGAAGAATTTGGTGCTGTTCTTTAAGGCATTCCCCAGCAGACTGTGGCACAGGGCAGCCTGTGAGAAGGAGAGGCTGCCCTGGGAGGGTCTGAGTGTTCCTGTGGGTTATTACCTGCCTTACGTAAGGGCTGCAGCTTGTTCCTGCTCGTGCTCACCCACCTGAGTGCCCCAAGTGCCAAAAGATAAGGGCTCAGCTTGCACAACCGGCTGTCAGCTGCTGCTCTCTTTCTCAAGCATTCCACTGCTCTGACCACGGGGACGATCTGGCAGCTGATCCCCAAACCATCAGCTGAGCTGATGTTACCAAATAATCTGTAATGTGACGTAATCTACACTGGGTGTTTACCAAATATAATTCAGAAAATTGCCCAGTTGTTGATTATTTTAAAAGAAACCCCTTTTTCTAAATACAGAACAGAAACCAGTATATATAAATCAAGTTTTCATTCTTAACTTGAACATTCATGCAAGCAAACCTCTAATGTTGCTAAATGTGGTGTATCATAAATAATGAGTTATGCAAAAAGACTTAGATGCCTGAATACTAAGACTTAGATCATGAATACTAAGTTATTCATACTTAAGATTAATAATATGATTTCTAGAATTAAAGAAGTAGAATAGAAAGGTTCAATGGATGATTCAAAGACATAAAGGACTGCACTGGTTATTTAGGATTAGCTTTACATAGAGCCTGGAAAAGCACAAAAGACTGAAATCTCTTGATTCAGCAGCACAGCTCACATTTCCTCTGCTCTCTAACATTGGCTTAGCATGTCCACCCACTGTTTTTATTTGCACGCACAGCCTACAGATAGTAGACATAAGGGAGCTGACAGATATGCCAAATTAATTTTTAAAATCTAGGAAAATATGAACTAAAAGGTGAAGTGTCCCCACTGAGATCTTGCAGTTAAAAGGGAGTAGAGGTCTCCACCCTATTCAGCACAGAACTTTGCATATTTCTTCCTTTTGTGAAGTTATGAAATTTCCTGTCTTTGAAGTCAGTGTAATTCCAAAGAGTATTTGGATTTATGCATCTGGATTTTGGTGTTGCATGGCAATAACTTCTTATAATTTTTTTCCTTTAATTCTTTTTTAGCTTTTGTCCTGCTTCTTCAATAATTTCCAGTCATAAA
This sequence comes from Zonotrichia leucophrys gambelii, assembly GCF_028769735.1. NCBI lineage: Eukaryota > Metazoa > Chordata > Aves > Passeriformes > Passerellidae > Zonotrichia > Zonotrichia leucophrys. The sequence goes on from NC_088176.1 coordinate 24,066,443, forward strand.
ATAAACCCCACAAGCCATCAGTATTCAATGAAATCTCTTCTGTCTTTAATTTAACTTGTAGGCCTGCTCTGAAAAAAACTTACGGGCTGACTAAACCCCTTGGCTGAAATATATCTTTAGATTACCTGTCACAGGGAATGGAACCTAAATGCAGTAAAAGGTTCTATCTGTCTGGTTATTTTAATGGTCTTACTGGACCAGACAATTATTTTATTAATTAATTAATTAATCCAGCAAAGATATGATATGTAGGAGAGAAATTTGTAAAATGCACTCTGTTGGTGGTTTTGTGGGGTTTTTGATACAGAGAAAAGCAAGGTGTGCTGTGCACAGCTGGCCCTGCAGCCAATTAGTACTCTGCAGGTTCCAAAATCCCATGTATCGTTCTGAGGGCTTATCAGTATGAAATAAGTTTAAGGTAAATTTTTCTCTAGTTGTCATAAGTTACCTTGTCTGGTGTACAAGAAAGATCAGGCAATAGGATTTGTAATTTATTCTTAAATAAGACCATTTTGGGGCACTTACTCTTAGGTCATTGATAGCTATGCAACCTCCTATGGGCGTTGGGGTGCTTCTGCTTCCCACACAAAATATAACCCATAAACACCCTGTGAATGTGAGGGTTGCTCTGTTGGACACTTGCGTAAATTATGTGTCCCAGGCAAAGCAAGCAAGAGAGAAAGTTTGTGAAAGTAAAACTGCAGTATAAATTGGCTTAATCTAAGCAAGAAACTAAATTCTTGCCTTTGCTGCTGAGATCTGGAGCTGCCCCGAGGTGCTGTGTGATTCTCTCTTCACTCCTGCTGGGACCAAATGTTCTCTATTCCTTTCTTTGACAACTGTGAAAAATCAGGTGAATTTCTGGGTTTTTTTTTTATCACTACTGTTGCTGTTAGTACTTTTATGACACACTGGAGCTCAGTATCTCCCTTATCAGCTGCTGCTTGTGGTGCATGCTTAGAACAGAATGACAGTGTTTATCCAGCGTGCTCACAAGCTCTCTGGCTCCAGTCTACTGAGATCTGCCTGGTTTCCATCATGAGCAGAAAGGAAAGGGCAGAGAGGATAATTAGCCATAAATCAAAATGCTTCCCCATGCTTGGTCCCAGGGCAGACCACAGCTTGCTACCAGACATTCAAGGCTGAATCTCTTACATGCAGACTGGTTCCAGGAGCAGCAATTGATTTGCTCAGGACAAAACAGGCATGATTGCTCTGGAAGAGGAAGAAGCTTACTTTTTTAATTACAGACTCCATGTGAGATGTGTCTGTCCCCTTGAAGATATGATTGCAAAGCTTTGGAGATTTTACATGAAGCAGGGGATGGATAATGGGTGTTGGGTACATTGGTGTTCTCAGATACTTTTCCCAATCATTGTGTTCTCTCCCCTTTCCTCATTATTTCTTGTCCTCTATGACTGTCCTTCTCTTGACATTAAACCCCACTTTTTTAAAGAAGAAAAAATTAGCATCTAATTTGCATTCCAAAGAGACAAACAAATAGAACTATGTGCAGCACAAGAGGTGAAGAATTACAAGACCAGATCAGAATTGTGGCTTATTTCATGGTGGGTATTTGAGAAACTGTAGCCAGTTTTCTAATTAAGTGAGCTATGGCTATTTAGATTAACTTGGAGTGTTAGTGTTTTATATTTTCATTCAGCAGTTTTGCTAAAGGTTTATTATTATTTTAAGACAGTTCCAGAAAACATGAATTTGAAGTTCTTATTTAGAAATGTCCTTGTAAACAAATTAGAGTATTTTTTGCTTTCTAAAGGGGATGCAGCTCTGACAGGAACGTTTTGAAGGGCATGTTTGGAGCAGCTCACCACCAGGTTTTCATGGCTCCTTGTTTCTCTGCTCTCTGTAGATTTGCTGCTACACTGAGCTCTCTGTAGCTGCACTGTGACTCATCTTGGGTCCTTTCCTTGCTAGATTTCCACGTTTCTGTTTTCCCATGTGGCACTTTCAACACCAGTGGTTATTGCAGCAGGACTATCAGTAATGGAAGTTAGGAGCCTCAAATTGTGAAGTATAATTTTCCTTCTGTGCCTTTACTTTGGTGCCTCATCTTTGCTAGTGCCCAGGCTTTCAAGTGATGGGGGCAGAGATGTGAGTATGCAAAAAAGAGAGATAACTGAAAAATTTTTAAAATGTCATTCAAGTTATTATCTTTAGTGTCTACATGACAGATTTCAATAGTACCTTTGAAGGAAAGTGAAGAATTAAAAAAAAAAAATCAAGATTAATTTTGCCCAAGTTGTTTTATTTAGCAGTAGAACAACCAGAAAAGAAAACTAGAAGTGATGCAATAAGCAAACAAAAAACAGAATGAAGCAAGAAGGTGTGTGAGAAGTGAAACCAGCCAAAATATTGCAGAGATGGTAGAGAACTGGGGGATAACTCCATGACAGACAAGAGAAGAACACAAAATGCTTGAAGGATGGAAGTACTGGAACAAACACTTGCCAGAAATACAGAAACGTGATGAGGTAAGAGTCAGAGGTGCGTGAGGTGGCAGCAATGCCACGCACAGGGAAAGGAAAAGAGAAGCTGCTAACAGATGTCTTCAGGGAGGCCAGGAGCAGAGAGGCACCTTGCCCAAGAGCCAGCAGAGGATCAGTTGTATTCTTTAAACTTTGAAGGCAATAAAGTAGGGTTTTGGAAGGTTTTATGGTCATGCAGATGGGCTGGAAGAGCCCCAGATGTCTGCAATCTCAGTTCTCTTACCTGCACAGAGAGCGGATGTGAGGGCCAGAGTTTCTATTTTGAACTGGTTGTTTTTATGAGTGCATTTTACGTTTAAGTTGGAAATGTCTTTGTCTGAGATTGCTGCCATGCCATCAGGAATGGTCCTAATTCTTTTTCCAGGTGATCTGCACTGTGGAGACCAGAGACAAGATCCACACAGCCCAGCTGAGGAATGCACTCCTGGAACGCTACCCCACAGCTGCCTGGACGGAGCGGTGACGGGCACAGCGCGGCTGGGGCACCAGGGCCTCTGCCAAGGACTCTGCAGAGCCCCAGCCTGGAGGCTGTCACAACAAATATCATCTTTCAGAGCTGAACAGTTAGCAAATAGCATCAGGATATTGATTTCCTGCTCAAAATGTAGTAAATGTCTTTGGGGAAAAAAAGTTCAACTCAAAACTTTAGTTTAGCTAAGGGAAGCTCTTAGTCTCTGCTGGTGTTGGAATTCCTCATTTCATTATCAGCTGGCTGCCTGGATTTTAGCTAGTTTGTAGAACCCAATGATATTCCATAAACAAGGAGAAGGCATTTCTCTTTACATCTGGATATAGATCTCTCAAAGGTCTTCTGATTTTGATGCCCATTGTTGAAGTAATGCAGCTCCTTCCGCTGGACTTAGCCACATTACAAGTGCAGAAATTTTCTGTTTCCAAGCCAGAAGCAGTTTTCTGTTTGCTAAATCTGCTTCAAGAGGTGTGTGGGATTGAACATGAATATGTGCTGATCCTTGCTACCATGTGAGGAAAAATTCTGCTAATAGAAGGTAATTTAAACACAGACAGAAAAACCCTTGGAAGATAAAAGCCAATATAATATTAATATTTTTCCCAAGGGAAAATGATCCTATTTGCAAAATAAAATTCCAAAATATTTTGCAGAAATTGAAAAAAAGTATAGAGATGATTAGAGCTCATAAACAGAACACAAATATATTTCTTCCCTCTGCTTTTGGAGACTCAGCATAAAAAGGGGTCTCGCTACCAATGTGAATTTTGTAAATACCATTCCACTGATTATCTTAGTCTGTCTAAAACAGGCTCTATCCATCTCACCTGACAGATTGAGTGCACTGTTAATAGTGACATATATTTAAAGACCACATGTTAATAGCCAAAGGCAGTACTGGGAGAAGAGGAAGCCTAAGTCTTAGGCACATGGCTAATGCAATTAACAAAGAACACATTGACCTAAATACCATTTTTATCACTACAGGCAGAGACCAACTAATAATATAACAGAGTGGGATGGCAAGAAATGTAAGAGAAGTTCAGGCCCTCTTCTGAATGTGCACACAACACAGTTGTGCCTTTCATTTGGGCAGAATTTAACTTCAGCTCTGGAAGACTTTACAGCTCCTTCCAGTATCTAAAGAGAGCCCCCAGGAAAGCTGCATGGGACAAGGGGCAAAGGCTTTTAAGAGGGCAGATTTATATTAGGAATTAAGAAGAAATGCTATACTGCGAGGGTGGTGAGGCTCTGGCACAGGTTGCCCAGAAAAGTTATGGCTGCCCCATCCCTGGAATGATTCAAGGCCATGTTGGTTGGGGCTTTGAGCAATCTGTCTAGTGAACAGAACTCCACAACTCCACAACTAAATGGTCTTTGAGGTCCCTTCCAACCCAAACCATTCTGTGGTTCCGTGATCCATCTCCCCCTGTAGCTTATGCAGGCAAGAAGGGATGAGAAGGGCAGCACTGTCTCTGCAGCAGAATTTTTCTGAGAAATAATCTGTTTTCTCCTTCTTGTTGTAGTTCACAGAGGAGCAGGAGTGCAGAGTCTGACAAATGGTGGACAAAAAATAGAAGTTTACAGGTTTGGTCTGGTTTTGGAAGGACTGTATTGGTTTGCACATGGAACTAAAAATTATTGACGCCCCAGTGGTTTGTTTTGTTCCCTTCTTGCCATCCAGAATGATGGGTATAGGCCTTGGTTCTATAAATCACAGCTGTGTCTTATCAGACACAACTCTCTCCACTGTCAGGGGAGTTTAAAAATCTGTATGGAAATAGATGACAGAGTCCATATTACATACCTGCTGCTTCCATCAGAATGAGAAATGAACCACATCATCAAAGAGCGGATTTGGGGGTGAAAACCCACTATTGGTGAGGTAAAGTACCCTCTCATGTTTTCTGAAAAAAATTCTTAGGAAATTTTGAGGATGTCTCAGGTACCTACATGAGAAGAAAATGGAATTTTATAACCAAAGTTCTCAGTAGTGGCCTACAGGTTCTGCTGTCTGGGTATTTGGTTTAAAATTTTGGATTATGCTGGACTTTGTTGTTTTAGAAGCTCAGAGCATTAACAACTTTTCCTAACAGTGGGAACTGCAGTTAGCAAGTCTTCACAAACCTGGGGCAAGAAGATGTAGCAGATAGAGCAACCAAAAATCAATGCACTTGAAATCACTATAAAATTTTGGAAATATGTTTGGGGTGGGGGGGAAGGAAGGTGATGTCCAGAAGGTTCTTAAAATGTCGAACATTATATTTGCTGTTTGGTTTTATTTTTATTGTTTTAAGTATAAACATAGTTTAAAGTGTAAATCACTCTTCAGTAATAAACACTTTATATGTGAATATAATAATACCAGAGGTATTTTACATTCTATATTGCCTTCATTGAAGTCTCATTGGCTTAAAAGATAAAATTAGGATCTTCCAAGGGGGGGAAAAAAACCTCAAAATGAGACATTTAAATGAATGTATGCTTGGAAAGAATAATTAAATATCTGTGCTGCTAACCTTTTACTTTTTTAATTATGAAATATAATAAGATCTATGGCATTTCAAATATTTAATAATGTGGTTTTGAATGTATTATTTAAAGAATTATTTTTATATAGAGTCTTCTTATGTACCTTGAAAAATAACTTGAATGATTATTTAAAATTTCACTAATGCTTAAATGAGCAAAATATAAATCTAAGCATTGTATTTATTTGAAAAACAATTAAAATTCTGCTACGCCACCTCAGCAATGAAAGACTTGTCATTCTCTTGTGTGACAGTGATAGCAGCCTCACTTTAAAAAATCAGAGTTAATATTTTTCTTTTATCTGTCATAGACCTTGGCTCAAAACCCACATCATTCATGCGAGGGGGGAGCTCTGAGCTGGCAGGGAGGAGAGAGCAGCTGGGCAGGATGGCTGCTCTGGCCCTGGGTGGGAGTCAGCATGGACTGCCCTCATTCCAGCCCGGACCGTGCTCATTCCAGCCCGGACCGTGCTCATTCCAGCACGGACCCTGCTCATTCCAGCACGGACCCTGCTCATTCCAGCATGGACCCTGCTCGTTCCAGCCCAAACCCTGCTCAGTGGCACAGATGGAGGAGCTGCTCCCTGCCCTGGCTGTGCTCCTGGGCAGTGGGCAGGGTGTGGGTGCAGCGTGTCCTGGGCTGGGCTCAGGTGGGTCACTGAAGTCCATGGACCAGCTCAGTCAGCTCTCTGCGATTCTCACTGCACTCACCACCCACTTTGGGGAACCTGCCCTTCACTTCCAGGGTGCCACTGGCCAAAATGCACAGTCCTGTCTCCAGAGGCACGAGATGCCCTGCCCCAGGTGTGTCCCTGGAGCTGAGCCCCTTTGGGAGCTGTCCTAGGCACACGCTGCTTGTCAGGGGCACAGCACAACTGCTTCCCAGGACTGCTGCAAACAAGGTGCATCTTAAATTGAAACAAAATCTCTTCCCACACTAATTCCTTAATTTTTTCAGCCAGGTCCTGTTAGCTGGGGATTAACATTTAAATCTCTGCCAGTACATGTTTTTGCAGAACCAGGAGCAGTTTATCTTCCCATGCAGGTGGCATGTCCTCACAGGCAGCACCTTGCCTTCTGGCCTGCAGCTTTTGGGAGATTCACAAACTCCCCGTCCTACAACGCAGTAAGTGCATTTGACATGTTATTGTTTAACTTTTGCTAGACCCAAACACAGGCACGTGGTTTATTGAATGGAAAAGTAAACTGCAACACTCTGGGGCTGGGCTGTAATTCCTGCCAGTCATTTATTGGATAGCTTTGGTTCTCCTGTCACTTTCTCTGCAGTTTGTTTAACTGCAAGCATTCTGTCATGTATAGGGTGTTAAAGTTTTTAGAGTTTTCTTCTATTACAAATCTTTGCTTTCATGTGCTCCCAAACTTTTGCTCCATCTCAGAGGAGGAGGAATCCTTCAGCACGTTGTGCCTTCCTGAGCTGATGAATTTCTCATTGTTCAAAAGCACTTATTTATTTTTTTAAAGCTGCAGCAAAAACTGGTGCCAGTATTTGGAAAATATTCCAATCAAATATGAATGTTGTGAAGTATGTCAATAATAATCAACATCCCATACAGCCTGTCAGTCTAAAGAAACCAAGAGTCCTTAAGGACAGAGCCAGGTCAGTCACATCTGAGTGCACCCATACAAAGGATACAGGGAGCTTGTCCTGTGCTGCTGATGTCTGACTGCTTCTCTAAATGCAGGCACTCTGATTTACTTCTGGTTTCCTTGCCTGGTGTGGGGGATGCAGGGGCAGATTGCAACTGTGAAAAGCCCTATCCTTCACGCTTCTGAAATTTTGGTAAGGACATGGTTTTCCTTTTGATAAGAGACCTAGAGTGTCTTTAGAAAGACATTTTAAACTGTGTAATTGCTAAACTTAGTAAACTGGTCACCCTGTGTATTCCCACAAGGGGCACCCGAGTGGTTTTTCTTTGTGAAAATGGTCTCAAAGAATGCTGATAAATGATATAATAATGTTCCTTACACCTCTCTTTCCTCCTCTCCCCTCCTCCTTCCCCTCATGCATGTGCTGTAGGTTTGGAGTTGCAGGTCCTGTGTAAGGTCTGGCACAGTACGTGGATTGTGCCATATTATTACTGCTCTTCTGAAAAGCAGGAGGAAAGGAAATACTGAGGCATTTTGTTTCTTTTGCTTTCAATAAGCTATGGTCATTTCTTGAGCTGTTCATGTAGCTCTTGCACAAAGAGACTGCACCAGAATGCCCCCAGACATCAGACTGTGGGACCTGCCTGTAGGGCTCCAATTCCCTGCAGACTCCATGGCAGTGACCAAGGGGGCCATTCCCCCAGCTCCACCAGGCTCTGCTGCTCTGCAGGGGACCCAGCCCCAGAGCAAATTGAATGTCCCTAATTAACCTGCACTTGGTATTTCCAAAGTCTGCCTCAGTCAGCTCCTGTTGTGTTTAGAATATGCTAGGTCAGCATGAAAAAGGGTCAAAGCAAGACAACATATTGAGATTCTGAGAAGAGTTTTTCATCACTCCCTTACAAAAATGAGCTACAGCCCTGAAAGCTTTAGAAATAGTTCTTGAAAATGGGTGGGAGACCTCTCACTGCTTCTGTCCAGGCTCTGCAGTGCTTCTGAGCTGATGCTGCATGTCCTGATCTACACAGCCAGATCTCCTCAACAGAGCTTGATTTGAGCAATGATTTGCCAAACATACTGATCTGGATAACCTGACTTTAAGCAGTAAATGACACTCGTTTCCATATATTATGATTGAAGGGTGAAATGGATCTGGGTGGTTTATTTGTTGTCTTATGCAACAAAGCTGCCAAGCAATCACAACATAAAAGTGCTCTTTTAAGTGAGGTGTTTCTGACTTGTATGAAATTATTCCTTTTGATCACCAATGCAGGCCAAATAAATACAGAATGGGGGTGGTTTTTAATATGTCTAGAAAAAAACAGGCATGGTTGCTTTTTAAATTTTCTTGGCATGTACTTTACGTTGTTAATATAATGCATACCCAGTCTTGCACTTAGCTTTCATAGCATGGGTTGTTTTTTTCTTCTTTCCAATTTGAAATGGATGTCTAAAGTGTTTATTTTTCAGTCCTGTGACCAACAAAATTGGCACAAATATCCATTCTGAAAAACCTTTATTAATCTTAGTTTTCCTGGTGATTTACCTTCTTATTTAGTGGTCTTTTCCAACAGTAAAAGCTCTTCTGTATGTTTCATTGGGGTTTCCTTTCAATGGGAAACAATATTCTGAAATATTTTATTACAGTGAATTTGCAAGTATTTTCCTTTGGTAAGCAGTGTGGGTTGGGTGCTGATGAAGGTGATTTGACACCCTTTGGAAACAGAAGGTGCACTTGTGTTGTTCTGCCCTTCTGTTGTGGAAAGGACATTTTGATTGCAGTGGAGTTGCTCTAAGTGATCAGGAGTAATCCTTTATTACTAGGACTAGCCTGGAGAAATGCTTATGCCTGGTATAACCAGCAGCATTTCCAGAGAGCCTGACAGAGCCAGGAATGTGTCTTTGTGAGCTGAGTGAGGTGCCTACATGAGTGAGCATGTATTCATGCTCCTACTGGGTTTTAAAAATAATTTTGTCACATATTAAGTGTATGTTTATCTCACTGTGCTGTTGAGGGCACTATAAACACTTACTCAGAAATGATATCTCAGTATTATTTTCAGTCTTGTCATGCTGGGGGTTTGTTCCTTTTCCTTAAGGCCAGTCAGCATTACCTGTCCCAGGTTCCTCAGGTTTGCAGTTGGGATTGCATTGTGAAGCCTCCAAAACTGCAGCAAACAGGCATCTGTGTTTACAGCTCTGACAGAGGCTGACAGCAAACACTGGTTGGTTTCTGTTTGGGTTTTTATTTTTGGGGATGTCTTGTGGTTTTTTTAACCAAATGTTAAAACTGAAGTGCTGTGAAGCCAAGGCTGGGGAGAGAAAGTCTCTGAAGGTGGGTGAATACATGGGAGTTGCATTTCTAGATGCTTTGGTAAGCAATGCCCAGCAACCTCCACAGAGAAAGCTGCTGAAAATTGTCAGGCCAAACAAAAATCCCAAAGAGGCTTAAAAAAATGAAGCTGATGCCAATGCCTGGCTAAAACTTGTTCTAACTTGGTAATTTTTTTCAACTAAGGCAGTAGATATTTTTTTCTACTGTAGCTTCCTTGGGCTGCACTGAGGAAGCTTTGCCACTGCCTGTCTAATTAGGGGGAGTCTGACAGGATGTGGATAACTTCTCAGAGCTGTGATTTGCCTGTAGCCACTCCAGAGCCCAGTGGAAAGGGCTGGGACTCAGCCTGAGCAGTGCCTGGAGTGCAGCCTGGCCTGGGAGGGGAAGGCAGTGTAGCATCAGTGATGGGAATTACTCTGGAAAGCTGATCCCACATGTTCCAAGTGTGAACACTGATATTGGTGTCAGGAAGGTGTCTATGTATTTTGTATGAGCATTTTATTTCTAGGCTGCATTAAAAACAACTTCTTCACTTTTTTAAAATCTTTATTCCAGGGTCACAAAGACAAAAGGTTACACAGTAAAACGTAGCTCAGGCTCTTGACATTGCTGTTGGATTTCTACTCACTAAATGAGTTTTTACTTCTCTATAAAATATTTAAGTTAAACAGTTTGCTATTAGACAACAACAACACCACCCAAAAGATAAACAAACCACCATTTCAAACCCTTCAGTTCTCCATGCTTTTAGTACCCACTGAAAGCAAAAACTTTATGTATCTGTGCTTGAATAAGGCTTCCAGTATAGAAGTGTTACAGCCTGTAGGTACTGCACAAAGTTACTTTTACCACCTTGTGGAGCTCTTAGAGGTTAAAGAACAACCTTTTCTTACCCCTTCTTCCACAACAGTATCATGGCAAGTGGCATGGTAAAACTTCTCCCCACACCAGAGTTAGTACTTTAAATAGTTATTCCTTTTAAAAGTGCTAAAACTACACAGGGTAAATTCTTGTTCAAATATTCAAAAATAAGAGACAATCTGATGGAAGACTCACTACACATACAGGAAATACTCTTGAGATGTGCTTATGATGGTCTCTCAACCTTAGGTTTTAAAGACCAGCATCTGGGAACCAGTGGTGTATGTTTATTCACTGCATCTAATTTCATTGCCAAATATCAGCTTTTCAGCTAGATTTTTGATTGATTTTTTTTTCCTTTAGGTAATAAATCACTTCTCAAAAAAGCTGCCCTCAAAGCTACTTTATACGATAATAACTCATAACTTAAAATCTTCACTACAAAGATGAGGTCATGCTGCATGAATTTTAAGGCACTTGTATTAAACCAAGTTAAAGTGCTTCATGTATGCAAGCTCACTGTCCCTCATCCTGAGCTGAGACCTGGTCTTTTCAATGTGCCTGCAGCAGTACAGTGGTCTGTCCTCTGTGGAACAAAGTAAGCAGACAAAACAAAGTGCAAAGAGCAGGCTTTAACAATAGTGTCAGTCCCATAGAGAAAATACAGCTAAATTTAAATCCTATTACAAAACAGGTGCAAGCTGCCTTGTGGCTGTCAATAACCCTCCCTGTTGTAGAACAATGAAAAAGTGATTTATCAACCACTGCTACCAGCTGTCAGTGACAAAGTACACCTGTCAAAATCTGCAGAGGAGAAACTTCTGGCTTCTTGCATAACAAATAGGATAAAAATTTGGCAGTGCTAAGACTGAAGAGTTGATTTTCTACTGAACTATCCACAGGGCCCTGTGAATTTTAATGATGTTGCTTAGTAAGAGGAGAGCTGCTTGGGTAGAAGGGCACTGCATCATACAGCAGGAATGTAATTTAGCTAATTATAGCACCTAGACATGTATGTGGGGGTCTTTTCAGAAAAATGAGATTAGGTATGTGAGAGGTGACCTCTTGCATTGTCTTCTAGTACTGCTTCTTGTCTGCAGGCTTGTAAGACACCAGGAGACCGAAGGAAGCGTATCCAAATAAAAGGGTCTGAACAAACCACTGAAACTGAACAGCTGGGTCAGTGATTCCTTTGGCTCTGTAACAAAAACACAAAATGTGTCAAAAAACTTATGCTCCTCTAGGCTGTACTGGTACTTACAAAGCAAGGTAAGCTATCTCTACCCATCCTTGAGATTCAGACTGGATTAGAACATTTCAGTTCAGCACATTCGTTTCCATCTACTGAGACATTTTTTGTGCTAACTAAACATACCAGTTCTTGTGGTTTTAGGATTTTAAGCTATTTATTGAACAAAAGTTCTTTCAGACATTCTATATATGCAGTTTCCTCAATGATATATAAATTGCAATCTCCATCTGTCCTATTTGAAATGACTTATCCCCCCAGAAGTTTGTGTACAAAGAAGCAAGAAACTGGAGTAGCTTAATATTGATCCTAATACACAAGTCTGAATATAATTTCTTGCTGACTGTGTTAGTCAAGGGAGACTATGCTGGCAGGGCAGAGACCTGACAGTGACTGTGTGATGGAGGATGGAAAAACTGCTGAGTTTGTGGCTAGACAAAGACAGGTAACAGGGCTGAAGGCGCTTCACTTAATTTATGAAGAAGAGACCTTTCTATGATAGTTAGTTTCAATATAACATAGATGACCTTTTCTGTATGTTAGAGAAAATGTCATTTTCTCCTCCATTGTTCTTGAGAAGTACTCCTACTGAAAGGAACAAGTATAAACACAACAGCAAACCCAAGGGGTTTCACATTTCCTGTAAACAATTCCACAGCTGAGGCTTTTTTGTTTATAATCCCAGCTGCAGTGTTTTCAAATTAGTGCAAAACCTAGAGAACAAGGGCTTAGGAAATTTACCTGTTGCTACAAGACAAGCTTAATGAATAGACCATGTGCAGCAATACAGGCAAAGAGCCAATGACAGTACTACTGCTGATGAACAAATTTGTATCTGAGTCCTCACACTGTTGTTTGTGCCTCCTTTGTGATGTTGCCAAGTAGACACAACTTTTACATAAGTAAAAATAAACGGTGTTTGGTGCTCACAGAAGTACAAGTGCTAGGTAATCTAAAGCAGCACTCCTGATGAGATAATGATGGGTAGCTCATCTCTGGTTTGTTTTTTTTTTTTTTTTGTTTTGTGGGTTTTAACACTACTCTGTAAAACTTCATTAGTAAAATTAATTACAATACACTCATTTGGTATGTTCACTGGTAGTCAAGTTTCCTCATACTAAAAAGAAGTGCCTTAGGCCAGATACCCATTTATTTGCACACTCAGTCTTAAAACGGGAATCTGATAAACATGACGTTTTTACTAACTCTCAATCTGAAGGCAGAAATTAATCATCCATATTCTACTATTTAAAAAAAGACCAAAAATCCCCAAACAACTTATGCAGCGTTCCATGAAACAAAATCCTGTTGCTTCCAAGAGCTGTCACCTGAGAAGCCTGGGACAGACAGCAGTGAATGACCCGAATGGAGTGGGAACCCATCATGCCAAACAGACTGGCCTGACTGTGCAGAGCATGGGAACCCAATGAGTACCTACATGGTTCTGAACTACTGCAACCACAAGTGAACAGAAGGAGGCTGTGTTTGGACAGCACTCCTTTCCAGGTACGTGGTTATCCTAATCTTAGACTCAGATGGCCTTGCTTGTATGGTCTGACTGGTTCCAGGATTTTATCCCAGGCACCTGCAGATGCAAGTAGATCTGAAAGAGTCCCCAAATGAAAGTGCCCAGCTGTGTTCCCACAATATAAGTGTGATTGTTTAAGTGTGTAATTAGCAGTATCGCAATCCTGATGGGGTAAGATCTGATAAAATTCTAACACCTGAAGTTATCAGACTACTTCTACACTATCTATTGTTCCCTCTGCCTCCTGAGCAGCAGTGTCACCCAGTGAACAGGGGGTTCAGAGGCTGCCAGACAAGCTCTGGCAAACCTTGCTGCTGCCACTCCTGCAAGGTGCCAGCCCTTGGTTTTGCTGCCCTGCACAACAGCAACTGCTGGGAGAAGCGGCAGCAACCAACTGTGGAGCACAGCAAACTATCACTGCAGCAAGAATTTTACCAGCATCCTCTGGATTCACTGCTGCTGAGAGCCACCACAATCAGTCTGTAGCCTGTGTTACTTGATTCAGAAACTCCTTACAGAGAACCTGTGTTGGAGTGAGAGGAGGGAACAACTTACTGGCATAACTTAATACCGTAGAGGGCTTCCACTATGTGAATCAACCAGGATATCCAGAACCTGGCGGAAAGAAAACATGGTTTATGTTGCTGAAAATCAGGGAGAAGACTGTTGTATCCAAGATTAATTATGCAGAGAATATAAATCTGGAAGCACTGAAGCAACAACCTATTTTAACCTAAAAAGGAAGGGGTGTTTTTTATCTTGAAAAAACCCCACAAGCGTACACTTAAAAGGAGCTGAAGCCCACTGAGAAAATGAGAGCAACTGTAACTTGTGCAATAAGCCTTGACCTGCCATTTGAAACATCCACTAGGCTTCCAAAATTTTCAGCAATCAGATTAAGCCAAAAGCAAATGCTTAGTGAAAGCAGTACAAGTTAATCTTAGTTAAGCATGCAAAATCTATCCTTTTACTTACTTAAAAATAAGTATTTTTAGTGGTCCTAAGGAGCTACTTAAGTTTTTACAGCTTTAGTTCTACAAAAACAACTGTGTGTATAGATTCAGAACATATAATGTGACTTGATAAGCCACACTTGGCCTACAAACTTTTATATAGATGCTTTTGTAGGAAAAAAAAAAAGATAATATATTCAGTTAGGATCAATTAAATACCTTGCTAAAGCAAAAGATGCTCTGAGAAAAGATGAAGGTTCTACATGATACATAAAATAAACAAGAAAGCCCTACTGATTTCTGTCTTTACAGGAAGCCAGTGAGCTCAAGGAAATATTTTCTGGCCCCTTTGTTAGTTACAGTAGCAAAAACTAAGTTTTGTAACCCAGCAAAACAGCACTATGCTGTTTGTTCAGCAGGTTACTTCTCATGTAGATCAGGAGAAGTGAGGACCAGGGTAGAAAATGTTCTTTAACTGAAGCTGGATAAAAAAGATTCCTAAAGAAAGAACTGGACTGCCGAGTAACAACTAGAGAAGAAAAAGACTTGCAGTAGATGGTACAAGTATAACTTTGGACTAATAATTGTCATCAAAAGTAGTATCTTAACATTTTTCCCTTTCTTGTTAAACCATCAGTGATGCCAAATTCGAAGTTGAATTTTTAAACTATCAACCTGGTCTTAAGCCTGTCTAGTCCTCTACATACTTATTACCCCACACCCTTAATTGTAATGAGCTTGAAAGGAGAGCTCTTTAAATCTAATTAACAACTGGGTTACAGGAAAGCTTGCTAATACAGACTAAGTACAGGAGTCAGAGAGAGGCAAAATAATGATACAGTCAAATATAACTTACCCGTAGCATACCCATTTGTGGTGGTGTTCCACTAAATAATTCAGGAAGGTACCAAATAATCCCAAGTAACTATAAGGTATAGTTGAAGGCCAAAGTGTTACCCACTGGAAAAAAAAAATAAAGTTATCTTACTGCAAGGTAGAAGTACTATCAATTAAACCTTCAATATAGCTTTATTTTTGAGCCCCATGAGTTCAGAGCTCATTTATTCATAGTACTTAAGTTCTTTCACTCCATTAACCTTGTCCAAGGACCATATTCTTCCAGTGGCCTTTGAAAGATTCCAACTAGGAAACTTCTATTCCTTGACATACCAGATGCCAAGGGGCTAAGTTTAAGGTTGCTGTCTGGGGACCAAGAGTGCATCTGCACATTAAGTGGTATTTAAGTTGTAAGCTCATTACCTATTAGACATGGAAGCTGCAAAACCTACATTGTCTTTGTCCTGAAGAAGTTAATCTGAGGCAAGTGACCTGAGGAGGCCAAACCATGAGTACACTGTTTAGGAGGAATAGCTATCTAAAACTAGGGGATCAGTCTTTCTTTTTTCATCCCCTAAAAAAGAAAATGTCAGATTTTTGTTTATTTTTAACAGGGCACAGAAGAAAGCTGAGCAAGAATCCCAAGACCAGAGATGCAGAATTCCTTTCCCAGTTTCTCTCCTGTCACAGAGCTGTCCGCCGTTTTTAGCACTGTGCACGCTGATTTCCACAAGCCGGCTGGAGAGCAGGCAGGGAGGGATGGGCTGTGCACTTCAGAGGCCACTGGGGACATAAGGTAAGCACCAGGCCAAAGTTCACACTGCCTTATCTTGCTTTGGTATATCAACACTGCAGTTTCTCACTATATGTAAATTCAGTTATGCCAAAGATGTGGTGAGGTGATGATTTTAAACAGGGAATCTGCTTAAAGCTCATTCTTGTTTCTTTTGAAACAGCCCAACAATTGTTTTGTGAGTGGCTTGACGTGCCTTGACTACCATTTTCACAGTGGTGGTTCCCAAGTTTAGAAAATCTGTGCAAACAGAAAGAAAATCGCAACGTGTGAAAGTCAAGGGATGACTTTCATAAACTTGCCAGATACATCAAAAAGCCATTAATATCCCTGCTCCAGTAATCCAAACTAACTTAGCTGAAGTCTGGTTTTGGAAATTAACACAGCGTGGTGACTGAACGCGTGTGTTTTCCAACACCACCAGATCGCACAGCCTGCGCCCAAAGCCCTCCCCTGTAAATGTCCCTTGGGGACTGACATGTCCCCCAGCTGTCCCGGAGCTGTGCTGCTGCTCGGTGCCGCAGCTCCCAGCGCTGGCAATGCTGGAGTCCCTTTCCCGGGCACCTGCCCCGCCAGCCCTCGCTGCTGCCGCCCGGGATGCTCGGACCGGGCCCGGGACGCGCCCCCAGCGCCACGGCCTCGCTTCCCTTTACAGACCAGCTGCTTTCTCCCTCCCTCTGGCCTTCCTGCATGGCTCTGTCCAGCCTCCTCCCGCCTGGCCAAAGCAGCACCTCCAGTTTTCTTTCTCTCCCCGTTTATTTTAGGGAGCGGCGTTTCGCGGATACGGGGACGGTGCACGGCACCTGTTCCACGCATCCCGCGGTTTCTGACCCATCTCCCTCCCTCCCCGCGCCGCTCCTTACGCCGAGGACGACCATGCCGAAGATGATGGCCACCATCCAGATGAGCCGGGAGCGCTGGAAGTGGCAGCTGCCATCGCGGCCGCGCTCCGTCGCCGCCGCCATGCCGCCGGGCCGCGCTGTGAGCGGAGGCCGCGCCGCCGCCGCTAAGGCCGGGCTGGGGGAGGCGGGGCCGGGGCGGGCCCGGCGGGCGGAGGCGGAGTGCGGCCTCGCCCAGCGCCGGGCGGGCGCTGCCCTCGGGCCTGGGCGGGGGGCGGCCCGGCACCGATGTGTGTGACCGAGTGTCGCCTCCTGCGCTCGGCCTCTGCAGGCCCAGCGGAGAAGGACCGGGGGTGCTGCTCGGCACTGGCTGAACACGAGCCAGCAGGGTGCCCCCTGGGCCGGGGAGGCCAATGCCATCCTGGCCTGGATCAGCAAAGTGTGGCCAGCAGGACCAGGCAGGGGATCATCCCCCTGTGCTTGGCACCAGTGAGGTCACACCTCGAGTGCTGTGTCCAGTTCGGGGCCCCTCAGTTTGGGAAGGATTTTGAGCTGCTGGAATGCGTCCAGAGAAGGGCAGCAAGGCTGCTGAGGGGTCTAGGACACAAGCACATATGTGGAGCAGCTGAGGGAGCCGGGGTTGTTTAGCCTGGGGAAACCTTATCACTCTGTACAATGCCAGAAAGTAGGGTGTGCCGGGTGGGAATTGGTCCCTTGTCCCAGGCAGTCGGTGGCAGGACAAGAGGACATAGTCCAGAACCACACTAGGGCAGTTTGGGGTGATTAGACATCGAAACGGGCTGCCCAGGGAGGTGGTGGTATCACCGTCCCTGGAAGTGTTTAAGAAAAGACTGAACATGGCACTTCGTGCTATGGTCTAGTTGAAAAAGTGGTGTTCGATCACAGATTGGACTTGATGGTCTCAGAGGTCTTTTCCAACCTAATCGATTCTGCGATTCTGTACCGAACGCAGCATGGAACAGCACAGAAGTTGCAGTGAGCCTTTCAGCTTGACTCGTTGCTGCTTTCCTGCAGGGTTTGCCTAGGGGTGAGGCAATGGGCATCAATCGCAGCAGACGCGGCCCGCGATGCGCGCCCCGCTCCCGGGCAGCCCCGGCCCGGCCCGCGCCGCAGGGCCCGTAGCGCCCTCTCGTGGCCGCGGGGGGAGGCGGCTCCCGGCTGTCCCCGGCGTCCCCGGACTGTCCGGGCACACCGCGCTGTCCCTGCCGCAGCACACCGGGGCGCAGAGTGCACTGGCGCTCGTTCCTGGGGAAAATAAACAGCTACTGACCTTCCTACCCCTGGGCAGTTCAGTCTTTATCTAGAACATTACAGAGCGCCTTCCCTTTTGAAAACTGGCCATTCAAAGCGTATTAAATCCAGCATTTTCTATCCTGTGCCCTTTTGGGAATGTGGTCTCGGTGATGAGTCAGCAGGGCCTTGGGAAAGGTGCTCAGGGGTAGAAACGTTGGGGGTGGGTTGGGCGGGTTTGTGCTTTCTTTTGAGCTCTGCAACCTGGTTGCTTGGCATGACTGACAGTGTAGAGACAATGTAAAATGTTGGCTGTACTCTTGTTTCTCTTTGCATGAAGGCTAAACATACTGCCCTGTTAATTATGTGTTAATTACATACCTGTGCTTCACCTCCCCCTCCCTTTCTTCCTCCTTTTTTCTGGGGTGTTCTTTGGAGATTACAAGAGAGTTTGGTAAAAGTCCTGCTGTACTAAAACTGTTGCTGGGAATTCCATCTACAAAACCCAGTGAGGTTGGCTATGTGAACTTAAACCTGATTCATAAATTTCCCTGTGTTGCTTTGCTGATGCAGGAGAGAAGAGTGCGTGGCCCCATGTACACCTTAGTATCTGGGAGAAATTTCTGAAATTAAACTTTTTGTGGTTTTTTTTCTCCTGGGTTTCTTTGGTTTGCTTTGCTTTGGTTTGTTTTTAGTGGCCCATTTGTTAATTTCTTCCTCTTTAGAACCTTCTACACAATTGCTTCTCCAAAGGTGGAGCTGAGTTCCTGATCCGGACCGAGCTGTGTGGCAGGAGAGCGTGGGACTGGCCCGTACCAGGGGAACCCACCGTGCCCGGCCCAGGAGAGCCCACCGTGCCCAGCCCAGGACCATCCCCGCGGTCCCAGCACGGCCTGTGCTTGGGAATGCGGCCAAAAGGCAGCCGGGGCTGCAGAGATCCTCTCACTGCAGGGCTGCACTCACTGCAGGGCTGCTCTCACTGCAGGGCTGCTCTCACTGCAGGGCTGCGCTCACGGCAGGGATGCTCTCACTGCAGGGATGCTCTCACTGCAGGGCTGCGCTCACGGCAGGGATGCTCTCACTGCAGGGTTACTCTCACTGCAGGGATGCTCTCACTGCAGGGATGCTCTCACTGCAGGGTCGCTCTCACTGCAGGGTCGCTCTCACTGCAGGGTTGCTCTCACTGCAGGGCTGCGCTCACTGCAGGGTTGCTCTCACTGCAGGGATGCTCTCACTGCAGGGATGCTCTCACTGCAGGGTTGCTCCCACTGCAGGGATGCTCTCACTGCAGGGATGCTCTCACTGCAGGGTTGCTCTCACTGCAGGGCTGCTCTCACTGCAGGGCTGCTCTCACTGCAGGGTTGCTCTCACTGCAGGGATGCTCTCACTGCAGGGTTGCTCTCTCACTGCAGGGTTGCTCTCACTGCTGGGCTGCTGCGCGGCGGTGGCTGCAGAGGGCGGTGGATGCACAGCCAAGGCACGGGCTTGCTGCATGAGCCTCGTTAGACCGGCCTGGGTGGCCAGGTGGGGCCAGAGACGGTGTCCTGTCACCCCTACTGCCACAGTCCAGTGAGGACCGCCCGCACCGTGGGCAGAGGACAGGGAGCTGGCTTACTTTTGCTTCTCTGTTGCCAAAAATAATCAATATATCTTTTTATTAAGTGATATTCCTCCAGCTTCACGTGGGGCAGCAGCCCCCACTCACTGCCAGCCCTGTTGACTGTCATGGGCAGCTCTACCGGCCCTAGCGTCTCAGCAGCCTTGGACCTGAATGTGAAATAGTTCATGAATTCCTTGCTCAGGCCTTTCTTGGGTGCTGGACATTCCGAGATTCCATTTCTGATCCAGGCCAGTGTCTTTGACCTGACTTTTTAAAACAGGCTATTTCTCTTGACAAAGACAAGAGTCTTTAGAGTATGTAAGCAGCTGAATATAGCTCCAGTTGTAATCATTTAAAGGCAGAAGACCTGTAGCATCATCTAGTCTGGCCAGCACATGCCATTAAATATTACCTTGTTTCTCTGAATAGAGGGCAGTGACTTGCATTTACAGGACACGTTTCAAGGGGCATTTTGTCTTACCTTCAAGGTGTCATAAAACAGAAAGTCCACAGCTTTCAGTGATTAATCTTTCTTGTTTCTTAGGTGTTGTTAGATATATCTGATGACTAATTTTGAGGGAGTAATTTCCCAGAGTAGCTGAAAAGCTTGCTCTATCATATTTTGCGAAGGTTTGCAATTCTGCCCTCATATTTTTGACAGATTAGTTATCTTTGTGGCTTCAGCATTGGAAATGTTATTTGTCAGTGAATTGCATTTATTGACAGGTATAATCTAAACTGGAAACAACAAATCCCAAACACTGGTATGTGAATTATTGAAAAAATGCAGAACAAATTCACTTTGCTGAGTTTACAGAAAGTAAAACTATTTTACCATAACTTCTGAGATTTCTACTTTGGAAACTGTTGCCTCTTCAGTTTAGAAACATTTGCTATCTCTAACTTAGAGATATTGGCTATCTCACTTCCATCGGGAAGTACAAAGGGTATTTGCCAGGTAGTCGGCCTCTTTTGTTTGGTGTTCTCCGTGGATGCCAGAGAATAGATAGAGACACGTTAGCTCTTCCCTGTCTTTTAAAATTCCTTAAAAAGAAAAAAAGGAGGAGAGGGAGGAGGGAGGATTAGTCAAATTCAAACAAATTTTACGGCATGAGTCATCATGCTAGAGTTGTTTAAACAGCAACTTTCTTTATAAGTCAGGATTTAGGGACTGGGCTTTTCTTAGGAAGTTACTTGGAAATAAACTGGAGCCTATTTTAAACTGGATTTGAAGCTGGTGTAAAAGAGATGGGATCCGTTCAGGGAAAAGGAAATAGAATTATCAACAGGATTTTTTTAAAATCTGAGCTAAATGGCACAATGCTATAATGAAACCACTGCAAGCAATGTCTGGTTCCTAATGTAGCTAGTTAACCTGTCATTTCTAATTTTTAGTGGGGACTCAGAATTGTATCACCTTAATCTTTTAGTTCTAAGATTAGAGAAGCTAAGGAAAAGTATGGTCTTTTGAAATACTTTGTGTTGCAATTTGACAAGCATTAAATTTTTGGGTTAATGGACAAGATTTTCAGCAGATTCCTGTACTTACAGGAAATGTTGAGTGTCATGAGATATGCATAATAGGAAACAATGTGCAATAGCAATTCTGTTTGATACTGTGGTGAATAGCCTTTGCAACTTGGAGTGAGGTAACCTTTGCATATGTCTGCTGTATCCTTCTCCTTTGTCACTGGATTCCTTGGGTATTTGATAAAACTGCTTCTCTTCTATCATATTTTAAACACAATTATGAGCATAATTCAAGTCTTGGAGATTGTAAGCTATAAAGGTCCCAGCTAAATACTTTATTCTTTGCAAAGATTGGAACTAGGTAACACCTATAAAGTATAAACATATGAAATTCTCACTGATTTTACAACAAATTCAGTTTGTGCATTTTAGAGATGAATTTATGTCAGAGTTCCATATGCTCATCCTCGCAATATCACTGTGGGTTTTTTTCTCTTATTAAAGAGGAAGAGGAAGGTGAAACAGACATCTTTATCATGATGTGCTTCAACCAACATTGTCTTAATAAGCCTTTGTCAAGAGACATCCAAGGCTCAGCAGTTTGAAGTCCAGGTTGCACAGAGAGCTTCAGTTTTGACCACAGCTGTGCAGTTTACAGTCCTCTACTTGTTTTCACCCATATCTGCTGGGAGTCAGTAACTTGAGTCCTACTGAAAATATTTTGTGGACATCTCTGATGTCTTTTTTTATTATGAGATAGCTTTTTAAAATGAAATATTAACAAGTAACAAGTCCGTTTGAAATCTCAGTTTATAAATGTTGGATTTATGCTAAATGGATCTGATGGAATTTTAAAAATTGGATATGAGTGGACTACAAGCATTTTACAAGAATTTTTTTTTGAAGCTATGGGAGCAAAGAAAGATTTTATGTCACTTGGGGAGGGTATTTAATAATAAAACTGAATGTACTTTGCAAGGATAAATTGTGACAGCCTTATTCATATTGGTCACATTGGAAAACCCTGAGCAGCTTAGACTATTCAAAACCATATTTCATACAGGTCCAGTGCCCTGACTCTGCACACCAGCATCCTACAGCACCTACACTGGTTATAACAGGATGAAGGACTAAATCTCCATTTTGATGCCTTGTTGTGGCCTTTAACCACTTTGTGACAGTGCATGTGTATTTTAATACGTAGTGTTTGGAATCTGACACTACTTCTTTCTCTCTGAAAGAATTCCTCATTCTTTATTACTGCTTCCTACTGGGAAAGACACTGCCTTGTGTTGCCAAGGGGAATGGCAGTAAACACAGAGTGCAGTGTTGAGAAAAAGCAAAGGCTTCCATTTAGGTTACTGTTCTTGAGGGTCCATTGGGACCAACTAATGGATCTTTTTTGTGCTCCTCAGTTAATGAACAAGTCATATCAATTGACACAGTTTTATAGTCCTGAATATTTTTTCCTATGTGTCTGGAATAGGAATATTGTGATGGGAAAACTAAATGCAGTAGAAAAAAGCCAGCACAGATCTAGCAAAGAAATGGGGTCACTCGCTAGCAGATGGTGAGATAGGTGGGAAGCATGTTTCACTGCAGCCACATGGGTGGGGATGTTATTTGGGAGATGAGGAGGAGTAGGATTGACAAGGGAGGTTAGAGCAATAGTTCTTTAAACAGGGAGGAGGAGACTCCAGACAACTTGTCTCCAGTCCCAGCAGACTAGCCTGAAGGCCAAATTCACTGGTCCTTAGGTGACTAGTTATCATAATCAAGTTCAGAAGACTGCCATGTTGAGATCTGTGGTATTTCTATACTATCATGTGGTGTGCTTGGATTCTGTCAGCACAAGAAAAAGATAGTCCTTTTCCTAAAACATCTGCAGTTCAGAGGTCTGATGCTGTCATGTCTGAGAGTCCAGCAGTGCTTCTGGAGCTGATCAGTCACAGGACAGATCTGCAGTTACATAAACAGCAGGGTGAGGACGATGACAGACAGTTTGTCACAAAGGAAAGGAGACAGGGAGGGACATGGCACAGAGCACAGGGAAAAGGATTACCATAGAATAAGATAGCCTGTGAGCCTGACTGTACTGGGCATGAAATACTATGACATTTAAAGGAATTATCTTTATCTCAGTGGTGCTGCAGCAAGCGAGGGCTCCCAGACTGAAAGGTGCTCAGTAACCCTCTGGAGGCCCAGGCTGGGTTTCTGGAGAATATTTTATCCACAGATTTTTTATGTTTCCTGAGGCAGGATTTTACTGACCACAGGTTTCCTACTGCATGGCTGTGTGGCTTTTCTACTACTTTTCTTTCTACTGTGTGTTCAAGGGTCAAGGATACTGATAATCTATTCATTAGGCTTATTGAACAGGGAAATCCTACGCCAGCCCATTCCTGCACTGGTGCAGACTCTGCTCTGCTGATTTGTCCTTCCCTGTGGTCATCCTAACCCTTTACAGACTCAGGCTCAGCCTGTCCAAACTGCAGATCAGTGTTATGTGTGGCTGTGGGAGGCAGGTCTATCCCAGAACACAGAGTTTTCCTCCACCAGAGCAGGAGACATTCTATTGCATGAGGCTGGGGGCACTGATCACCACTTTCCTAGCTATCCTACATCCATCTTCTAAAACTTTCTTCCTGCTGCCCAGAAAAAATGAACAGTGTTGGGTACTGCTGGGCTACCACTTCAAAATACACACAAAAAATACACAATTTTTACAAATACTTTACCTTTGGTATTATCTAGGGTTTTACTTCCTTTAAAATTTAAGGCGGCTTTCTCTTTGACAGGGTTGACAATTTATTTCTAGATTGCCACAGGACTTAAAACCTCACCAGTAGGCAGCATCCAGTACAAGTAAGGAACTTTTCAGGTTTCACAGCAGATTACCATTACAACACAGAAATGAGATTTTGGAGCTGGATAGATAATTCCATGAGAATGCAAGCTCAGTGAGGGTCAAAAAGAGAAAGCAAATGTTAGCTGTTAGGAAAGCACTGGGAAAAAAACCTGCACATTGCCTTCATAATAGTTAAAACCTTATTATTCCTCTACATCTTAAATTCTGAGAGTCACTCTATCTTCTTTTTTTTCACAAAGGATACAGGATAACCAGAAAAAGCTCTGGAAAAGACAATGTGAATGAGGAAGGCATGGAGCAGCTAGCATGAATAAGATGGGATTCTTCAGTCTGTAAATGAGGTGGCTGAAGGCAGAGAGAGAAGGGGTTTTATGAAAAAATGGTCAGTGTGAACTGCTGGAGTCAGTGAAGGTCAGTCCACATTCTTGGGTGGGCAGCAGCAAGCACCAAATGATTTTAGCAAGTTACGTGTTCAGAACACAGAAAACAAAATGCTGTTTAATGTGACAAGTCCTAGTGAAAGGATGCTCTGGAAGCTAAAATTTTTCATACATTCAGACAAACACAGAATAAATTCACTAAACAGAAACTCTGGGCTGAAAATGACCGAGGTCTTCATCATAATTTTCAAGTACCAGTATGTAATTTACTGAGCTGGTTATAGATTCCTACCTTCCCATAGCAGGTATCCAGTTTTTATCACTGGTGAAGAGTTAAATATCAGGTGAGACAGACATCCAGTCTTTTTTTATAATTACCCTGGATTTCAGAGCATTACAATCAGTCACATACATAAACTATTTAAATTATTTCTTATATTTATTTAAATATAAGAAATATTGAAGTGTAATATTATTCCAAGTTATCTGAAATGGGCCTAATGCCTTTTTCATCTTGAAATATATAGATTTTAGTGTGAACTAGAGCAAGACTGGTATGTCCCAAAAGTGCATGGTGTTTTCAGCAATAATTTTGCCTCCACTTTCAAGCATTAGAAGCAACATTTATTTCTGGTAGGAGAAAAATCTAGAGCAATGCCTTGGATTAACAAAGGTGTTTACTGCTAGGGAAAGCTCAGTGTTGGTGGCAGCTCCCTCAAGAGGCAGTTCTGAACTGGGGAATAAATACTCTTGAAAAGCAAGGATTGTCATAAATTTTGTCTTCTTTTCGCTCAAGGTGCAAATTGTGCCTCCATCCTGCTTATCCTGCTGGCACCCCATGGAACTGGACATGTCTGGACACTGAACTACTTTTCAAAGCAAGTGGGGCTGCTGGAAGTGCTCCTTTCCCTGAGGAACAGGGCACAGCACAACCAGCACTTGTCTGCTCATGTTCCTGGGTGCCCCTGGCCATGAGAGTCCTGCTCATGGTATTAAATCTTTGTGAATGAGAATCCATGTCCCTTTGCTGAATTCCACCGTTTTCCATTTGAACATGAAATCCCTTTGCATTTCTCCCGGGTTGCTTTCTGGCATTTTTATTTCAACGATGTAAGAGCTGCCTGTTACTGCCAAGCCCATAATTAAAGCAGTGTTGACTGGTAAGTAATGGGCTGCAAAAGGTGTATACCAGAAGATAATTAAAGACACATTCCAGATAAGCACGGCATGAGCATCCTTTTTATGAGGTGTTAATGTCCGAAGACCAACTAGTGAAATTGATCTTGACTCCTCCGGGCTGAAAGTTCTGCTCAAACATCAATAGCTTTGTACTGCCCTGGAAAATGTTTGATGTAGGGATTTCTGAAGGGTGTTTGTCCCCGGACTGCCCAGGCAGGCGCCTGGTGGCAGGGCCGTGCTGCACTGGGTGAATCAGCACACCATTCACGCCAGCGCGACTTTGGGGCTGCCGGGCAGCTCCTGACATGAGGGCTGCTCTGGAGGGAGACGACAGAGCTGCTTCCCGTGCCCTGCACAGGATTGGTGCAAACCTGTTTTCGAGAGCCATTTTAAAGGGCACCGAGGCTAGTCCTTGTCTAATAATGATGGTGTTGCTCCTAAATATACTTTACTTACGTATTCTTCATTTCTGTTCTATTCTCAGCATATCCCACCCGTGATTTGGATTCCTCTGTAGATGCACTTGTACCACAAAGGGCATAAAGGAACCCTGGCAGAATGGGTTTCCACATTTGGACTCTAGTAGCAAAAAATCTATCGCAAAATTCCGTGGATTTTTGTGGAAGTCTGTAGACAATCTATGAACCAAAGAGATGCTGTTTTTTTAAAGCGTGCTGCTTTGGGTATTCCTGCTTCTTTTCCCACACTTCTCCCATTTCTCTATTTGTGAAATTAATCAAAAGTAGGGGTCAGAATACTATTTTCCATCTGCAGCTGTGGCAGAAATTAGCTCTTATGTTAGGCCAAGTCCATATGCCTTAGCAGAAAAGGAGGGGGAGGCAACGATTGTCATCTTCTTTCCTGGAATCTGACTTAAAAACAAAACTCGCAATCTCTATCGATTAGCATTGCAAAGAAAATCTCTGGAAATGAAGGGTGTAAAGAGGCTGCCTGGCAGAGTTCCTCAAACAATAACTCCGGGAAGTGTGAACTGCTCTCTCTATGCTAGGGGACGTTAACAAAAGCTGTTCTATTTGAGCCGAGCTCGTACTGATGGACAGGCACTGTTAGCAAGCACTGCAAGTCTGTGCAAGCCTCTGCTGGCTCCTTCTTATCTCTTCTGCACTGGCTCTGTCTATAAGGTGTGTATGTGGGTGTTGGAGGAGGTGGTTTCCCTGTTCTTTTGAACTCAATATTGCAGGCTGCCTACAGGGGCAGCTTTGTGTTGTACTTCGTGCCATGAGATGATCTTTTCTGCCATAAAAACTGGAAATCCAGAAAGAAAATTTTGAGCATTTGTTCCAGCATACCCTCTGTCCAGACTGAATGAGTAATCTCTCTTGGTACCCTGCAAACTTCCTTGGTATCCTTGAACCAGTGTAGCATCTATCCCATGGACCGTTGTTGGAATTGCAGAGATGGAAATGTCATGTGCAATTCCACAGTTTATAGAGCCACCTCAAATTGAGGCTCCCTGATTATCTCTTTCCCTTTGCCCCTGTACATCCCTGTCCCATGCTGATGCTTGTATTAAGTTCACCAAAAACTAAATTGGCCAAAAAAAAAAAGAAAAAGAAAAAGTGATCAGCTTTTTTTGAAGGAGCAGCTGCATGAGCTTTGCTAGCCCAGAGTGCACTGGAGATGGTTTGTGCTCGACTGGATGCAAAGCCCTGTGAGGACTTTATGGCAGCTAGAGGTGAACCTGCATGCCTAGAACAAGAATTCATAGCTGAAGCTGAATTTGCTGTAGTGAACCCTGTCAATAAAACTACACTCCCAAGCTTTATAAGTCTGCTTATTGTATCTGAGCACTCAGATACACATGCACTTCTGCTTGAAGATGTCATTTAGGCATAGTGGTTTCTGAGCCTTTGGACCAAGCTGCTAAAGGAGTCTGGTCTCTGGAGTACCAGACTCACAGGAGCTGACTGCCATCCCTGTGTGCAAGGACATTCATTTTTGTTGTGAAGCACTGTGATGGTGTATGTAATGGTAAAACCCTTTTGCAGCTCAACCCAGAAGTGGCAGCATGGATGATGGGCGCACTGGTCCCTACAGAATGCAAACAGTGTGTACTAGCTCACACACACTTTGTCCCTGCAGCCTTCAGATTCACAGCAAGCTGGAGCAGGTCCCAAGTTTGAAAAATGAATGGGGACAAGTTGAGATGAAAAACAAATGATGTAATGATGCTGCTATTCCTGAACACCTTCAGTGACAGCCATTAGTGGCCTCATTTGACAAATTATTACACTGACTAATTGATTTGCTTCTCTTCTAACATCTAATCCTTTTCAGTTGCAACTGTTGCTCCCTGTAAGTCCCTTATGTCACTCTTGGCTCTCTTAAATGATATTTCTGGCCAGTCTTTTGAATTAATATGCTGTGCATGATTTCACCTTGGGCTGATAGCACAGACCTTGCTTGTTCTGTACCTGACTTGGATGAGCAGAGCTGTCTGGAGGGAAAGAAAGCTGCCCCAGGAAGGGAAAACCTTTGCTGAGCTGCTCAGCATGCACTCCGGAGGGAGACTGCTCCATCTGACCCGGGTGACCTGAGTGTGCTGGGAGAGGCTTTGTCCTTTGCTGTGAACATTGGGTGTTGATGCAATGTCTAGTAAAGCCACCAGCATTTTATTTCCTGCAGTAAAGCTGATGAGAAATGTCCCATGGATAAGAATAGGAGCAGGGTAACCAAATGGGGAAGACAAGGACTTGTCACCTGGGTGCAGGAAGCGCTGGGATGGCTTGGCTGCAGGAGAAGGGTGCTATGGAGGCCTCCTTGCACTGGGGGAGCACCGGGTTTCCAGCAGAGCTCCAGGCCTGCAGTGCAGAGAGAAGGGGAGCACCCTCAGAGGGATGAACCAAAGGCAGAAGATTTCTTCATTAAATTATTTGCTCTCCATTTGAATTAAAGAAAGGTGGATGGGTTGGTGGCAGCAGCGGGGACTTCGCTGGGAGACACTTTGGCTCCTTGGATGGGGCGAGCCCTCATTATGTGTATTTTGGTGATGGGATGACAATGGAGGTGTTGGAGACGGCTCTGAGTCACCCTCGGAGCCGCAGAGGGGCCGGGCCGATGGGTGGGGGTCGCTAAAGGCCGGGGTGGAGGGCTCTTAAGGCACGGAGCTGCCCGTGCCGTTACACCGCCCGCAGACCTCGGCCCGCATGGAGCTCGCCAGCCTCCCCTCCGCCAGCCTGCCCCCGGCCAGCGCCAGCCTGGCCCCCAGCCCCGGAGCCACCGGTGAGCCGCGCCGGACGGGCATTTTTGGTGGCGGTGTTGGTGGTGGCTGTATTGGTGGTGGCGGCGTTGGCGGCGGTGTCGGTGGTGGCTGTATTGGTGGTGGCGGTGGCGGTGTTGGTGGTGGCTGTATTGGTGGTGGCGGTGTTGGCGGCGTTGGGGCAGGAGGACGCTGCCCGGCCCCGCTGACCGCCGCTCCCGTTCTCTCCCCGCAGTTGAGCCCCGGGCGCGCCCCAGCTCGGGGCGGGAGGGCGGCCGGCGCAAGCGAACCACCTTCAGCAAGGCGCAGCTGGAGCTGCTGGTCCGCGCCTTCGAGAAGGAGCCGTACCCCGGCATCGCCCTGCGGGAGCAGCTCTCCAGCCTCACCGACATCCCCGAGTCCCGCATCCAGGTGAGAGGGGCGCTCCGGGCAGGGAGGACGGGCGGGTGGTGGAGCGGCTTCCCCGGCGGCCCGGGTGCTCAGTGTCTGCCGGTCCCGCAGGTGTGGTTCCAGAACCGGAGAGCCCGGCAGCTCAACCACAAGAAGAGCGAGGCCGCCGCCTACGCCAGGCCGGGCAAGCCGAAGCCGCCCCGGTGCGCCGGGCAGGAGCGGCCCCGGGCGCAGCAGGGCCCGGGCACGGAGCGGAGCCGCCTCTGCCCGCAGCCGGGCCTGCCAGGAGGGAGCCAGAGCTTCGGAGGGCAGCCGCCGTTCTACTCGGGGCAGCTGTACTCAAGGCTCGACATGCATTTCAGGAGCTTGGATAACAGCTTTGGAGCGCTGGGTCAGACCCCGGCTGACTTCGGCTTGGACTGTTCGGGAAGAGGGGTCCCGCTAGGCACGGGAAGCGTGGGGAGCGCCGCCCCGTTCTCTCTCCCTGTGCAGCAGGCACAGGAGTATCCGCACCTGAAGAAATCCTTCCCTGAAGGCTACTACTCAGATGCAGATGTTTTCCAGCCTTGTACAGATCACCAGTACCCAGCACCTAAAGAGAACATGTACAGAAAGCCTGTCTTAAACTACTTCAGTGCTAACCAGGGCCTGGGTGTTGAGAACTGTTTGTATGCCAAGTCAAGCACTTCTCCCTTTGGGAATGGCTCCACTTTCAGTTTTGATGGGGGGGAACCCAAGCTTGAGCCCGAGCAGATGAGGCACAGTTCACCTCTGGCTGCAGCTAGCAATGCTAGCCCTCCTTTGGTAGTTCCAAAGCATGAAGGGGGGTATCAAAGGGCACTTGGCACTCCAGCCCCACTCTATGAGCAGCAGCTGCTGGAGACAGTAAATGACTATGACTCTCATTGGCTGGGCATGAGAAATGAAATTTTGGGAATTGGGTTAGATTGGCTGCTTGAGAATGAGCAAAATGCAGAGCAAGGTCAGACAAGAAGTTACCTTTCTGCTTTTGGTGGCCAGAATTCAGTCTGTCATTTGGGTCAGACATGAAATTGGCAGTGGGTCCACTTGCCTGATGGAAAATGAATGTGATTTTTTTTCTCAGTTGCCAGTGTTGTCTGAAGTGGCTAGAGGTTTTGCAGGCCTAGGTGTGCAGAGTGCTTGCTCTGAGTTTTGTGCCCTGTATGGCAGGGAAAGAAAGATCAGCCACGTTAGCAAGGGCTGTCTGAGGTGCCTCCCCAGCCCAGGCCATCTGCCATCACCCCTGCAGTGTTCCTGCACGTGTTTGTTATGGGCAGCCTGACACTAACCTGCCTGCACAGACTGACCTTCACAGCTGTGTCAGCACTCTGTGTCAGGCTGGGCTGCATTTGTTCTGCCAGGAGGTTTAGCACTGTGGGGGTGTTTCTGTGGCCTTACTGAGTTTTGTTTCTATTCTGGTCATAATTCACTTATTTTAACTTAAGGAATCTTAGAAAACAGACTTATTTATAGCTTTTAGTTGAGAAAGCATTAACACAAGAGGGGTACAAGCATGTGAAAAGCAGCCTTGGTGGTGGCAGGGGACATCTCACTGGGTGTGTTTGCATTAGGTGTGTTCCTCAGAAAGAACACTAATGGTCTTTTGCTGGGTACTTAATTTATAGTGTTTTCATTTAAAAATGACCACAGTCTTTTAAAAGGCAATATTTTTGTGATTTTCTTGTGTGTAATTTGTTTGCAAATAGTTGTTTTTTGTTTTAATTGTGATTGTTTAGTTGCCAAATTAAGGGTTTTTTTACCTTCATGAATTCGTAGAATTGCACTCAGAGGAGAGAAGAATGTGTTTCATCTTTGCATTTGTACATGTAGCCTATTTTTAGAATTCTCAAGATCCATGGTTATCCAGAAGACCACAGTAATCATGGAAAGGTTTTTCACTGAAGGCTGATGCTGAAAACTCTACATGCAGATCTATTTTTGGATTTAAAATGTGGCTCTGAAATATTTTAAAGTATGCTTAGATTGTAATATATTTGTTGTTAACTCAATTATTTTGTTTATAGAACAAGAGTAACAATAAAAATCACAGACCATTATTTTATTAATGAAATTGATATCCCTGAACAAACTTGTCTCTGGAGGTCTGTACACAGAAGTACGGAAAATTAGTCCACACTTTTGTCAGTAATTTTTATCTGGCTATAACTTTTCTGCCTTGACCTAAAGGATTGGAACAAGCTCATGTATTACAGAACAGCTGTATGGCTTCAGACAATAGCTGCAAGGCACTTTGGACACAAGTTGTATTTGAGAATGAAGGACAAAGAGATGATTGTATTTACGATTGTATCTATGACTCTTTTAGTAAATTTTTGAAAAAAATGCATTAAGACTTAATTATTTACATATACCCTCTCCCTCACAATATCTTCTAATGAGAATGCTCATTCAACACGTAGGAGGTACTTCCACAGCCATGGTATAGTAGCCTCCCCTGGACTGGCCAGCATCTCTGCTGTCATGATCAGGTGATGCTGGGGCAGGAACCAAATGTGTTCAGTAGTTGAACTACTCTTCTACTGCCTGTAAAACGTTCCTGTTTATAGAAGAATGGAGGATTTTACCAGCTAAATATTGAAAAATGTATTTTCTACATAGCTTGTCAAAGAGATAGCGAGGACCCAAATTCACCAATGTCACTGTTAGTCAGGCTGGGCTAATTCACTGCAGGGTGTCCCGAGCTCCTGATGCGGGAACCTGCGATCACATTCCTTTCTTCCCAGCCGCCTCCTCCCGTGTGACAGCCACGGCCCCGCAAGTGCAGCGGGAAGGGGAAGGCGCCTGCCTGGGAGGCCCGATGGGCCGGCAGCAGCACGGAGGGAGCCGCTTACCCCCGACACCTCGTTAGCAGCCCTGCCCCTCGCTGGCTCTGCCATACGGAGAATGACCCCTGGCAAGAGGGCTCTCCATTGAGCAGGGTGCGCACCCACAGCGCACCTCACGGGGACGGGCCTGCAGGCGGGGCACAGAGCGGAGATGGAACAATGGCTCACTTCTCACCCGGGCACCCTGCCCTCTGCGTGCCCGGTCTTGTCCCTGTGCCTGCAGGGCTTGGTGCCTGCAAAACGCCCCACCTGAGCTGTGTTAGCCACAGGGGGAGAGGACACCGTGTTAAGCTGCACCAGGGGAGGCTTAGGTTGGAAATCAGGAAAAATTTCTTCACAGAAAAGGCGATTAGACACTGGAATGGGCTGCTCGGGGCGGTGGGGGAGTCCCCGCTCCCGGAGGGTTCAGGAGCGCGGCCCTCAGGGCCCAGGCAGGGCTCGGTCACCGGGTGGCCTCATCACCCCGGGCTCAGGGCTCAAATCCCCATTGTTCCTGTCATTATTTGGTGAATTCCGTCAGAATTCACTGCACGGAAAAACTCTCCATAGGCTTTTACCCTCTGACTTGTTCGTTCTCCCACAGTCCTTGGCAAGGATTGATTTTTTATCTTTCTCGCAGTAATTGCTGGGGCCGCATCTGCCAGTTCGTACGGGGCTGCCCCGAGCCCGCGGGCACCCGAAGGACCACACGCCTCCTCCGCTCCGGGTGCTGTGGGGCCGGTCCCGCCGGGCAGCTACCGCGGGTTTCACAGAGCTTGCAGGGGAGTCATTTATTCCCGAACAGGCGCACAGGGGCCGACTCCCGGTTCCCGTCCCGGTTCCCGTCCCGGTTCCCGTCCCGGTTCCCGTCCCGGTTCCCGTCCCGGTTCCCGTCCCGGTTCCCGTCCCGGTTCCCGTCCCGGTTCCCGTCCCGGTTCCCGTCCCGGTTCCCGTCCCGGTTCCCGGGCTGCGCGGCGCCGCCGCCACCCTACCGCTGTGGGACAGCGTGTGCACCGGCAATAGCGCTCCGCCGCTGCCGCGTACGGAACTCCGCGCGCAGCCGCTGTTCCCGGGAGGGCAGCTCCGCAACGGAGCGGTCGGTGCGGGCACACGTGGGCCGGGCGGCGGGACCGGGCTGGGGGACAGCGCCCGAACCGAGGGGACATTGCGGGGCCGGGGGACAGCACCCGAACCGGGGGCACAACGCGGAGCCGGGGGAACAGCGTCGGAGGGGGTAGGACAGCGTCGGAGCGGGCAGTACCGCGCCCACGGCCCGCGCGGCCCCGGTGAGTGGTGGGTGCCCGTGGGGAGCGGCCCCGCGGCCGGAGCCCTTGGCGAGCTGAGGACCCCGGTGTGCCCGGCGGCTCCCCGCCCTCGGCCGCACTGCCGGGGCGCTGCCGGCCTGCCCGGGGCCCCGGGCCGGGTGTGCGGGGCGCGGGGGCTGCCGTGCGCCGGGAATGGGCCCCGGGAGCGGGCTGCGGTGGGGCTCGCCCGGTGCTCTCCAGCTGGAGTACTGTGTACCCGTGCCCTGGGCTAACTGTGCTCTCTCCCTGTGCCAGCTGTGCCCGCCGTCACACGGAGGAACTCGGGATCCTGCTGGCTGTAAACAAGTGCTGAACCAGTAAAATGGAGGAAAAAGAGAAGAAGAAGCATCGTGCGAAGCAAAGCGGGCCGAAGGCAGAGAAGAAAAGGAAGCGTTATCTCAATGAGCTGGGAATAGGCGATGAGGAGAATGCACGGAAGAGAAACCCCAAGGCCTTCACGGTGCAGTCCGCCGTGCGGATGGCCAGGACTTTCCATCGGTGAGGGTGGGAGCTGCTCCAGAGCCTCGGAGGCGGCTGGAGGGGTGGGAGTTCCTGGGCTTTCTTTGAAGTATTAAATGCTGCTATCCATGGTGTTCCTGTTTATTTATTACAAATTTCTCCTCAGAACTCAGGATCTGAAGACTAAAAAGCATCACATTCCCGTGGTTGACCGGACTCCTTTGGAGCCACCTCCCGTGGTGGTGGTTGTGGTTGGCCCTCCCAAGGTTGGGAAGAGCACTGTGATAAAATGTCTCATTAAGAACTTCACCAGGCAAAAGCTGGTTGAAATTCGAGGTCCTGTTACAATTGTTTCAGGTGAGAACAAAGAGAGGAGAAATGGAAATGCTGCTTTTGTGCTCCTTACTTGTCTTGCTTTGAGAGCTGGGGTGTGCTCATGTTCTCATGGTTTTTGGTCATTTTGAAGATATCACTTGGATCTGTGATCTGGCATATGTACAGTAAAAGAAGATTGGACAATTTTAAATTAAAAAATTATATTTTAGTACAGTTATCAACAGTTAAAAACAGACACTTCTGCCGTGATTAATGTTGGATGATTTACATGCTAGACCAGAATCTGAGTCCCAGATAACCTGGAGGAACTCCAGGAATGTGACCTGAAAAGAAAACTGTACAAATTGGTTTGCTCCCCCTGTTTCAGTTTTTGATGCTTAATTCTGTTTCCAGGTAAAAAGCGCCGGCTGACCATTATTGAATGTGGGTGTGACATTAACACAATGATTGACCTGGCTAAAGTTGCTGATTTGGTAAGTTAACCATGGAATGTGATTCCTACTATAATTTAGATTGGAAATACTACTTTTGATTGGACTGCACTGGTGTCTGGTTTGTCTACACATTTTTTGCTATCAAA
This sequence comes from Zonotrichia leucophrys gambelii, assembly GCF_028769735.1. Lineage (NCBI taxonomy): Eukaryota > Metazoa > Chordata > Aves > Passeriformes > Passerellidae > Zonotrichia > Zonotrichia leucophrys. The sequence goes on from NC_088176.1 coordinate 24,100,837, forward strand.
GGCAAAACTGTCCTTGGTTTGAAAGAGAACAGGACCTGAGCTCTTTGACACACCTTATGTTCTGGAACAACCCCAGCACTTTGCTCATCCTGAGGGTGGGGGAAAGTAAAACTCTGTGTGTGTGTGTGGTGGTGGGGAGGATATGAAAGAAGAGAAATGCTGCTGAGCTTCATTGCCAATGCAACTGGTAAACTTCTAGTGGAAGGTGTTACAACGAGCCAAGGTGACACAGTGACTTCTCATTAGGGGATTTGGTTAAACCATATAAAATCTGAAAGTGAGTTTTAGTCAAGAAGTTTTAAACTAATTTTCAAAGTACAAATATTTATTAGTGTACTAGTTGGGGTTTTTTCTGCACCCTGAGGTCTCCATCTGTTTTGCAGTAATACAGCTGATTTCAGTGGAGTGTGGTCACTGTTGTAATTTACTTGCAACTTTTGGATCAAGAGATTACACCAACTGATCCCGGGGATCCAGTGCATGATCCCTTTGTTTAGAATTTTACTTTACATGTGGGTTTGGAGTATATTATTCACAGCTGATTAGGTATTGGGATCCTTGTCTAAGTATTAACTGTGTAAATATCTAAATGCATGTGTACACTTAACTAGATATTCTTCTACTTTTGTGTTTTCTACTGAGTGCAGGACATGTACCAAACAGTACAAATACTTCTGCTAGTGGATGTTTCAAATTCTGTGTGCACATAGTGGTGCTGAGAATCTGTTTGGATTTGTTGTTAGGGGGCTGAGATTACATCAGTGCTTGAAGATCTGGCATCAGTTCCTGTATACTTTGAGTTCTTTATTGTTAAAACCCTGAACCAACTTTGCTTCCATTTTCATGTGACTGTTGGCTGCTGTGTCAGTGCATTTTAGAATTTTGGTTCCTGAGAAGAGTTTAAAGCTGTGGTCTTTGAAATGATCTCATGTAGGCACTGGGGTATTGCTGTAGTGAAATGTGAATATTGTGTTTACAGGTTCTCATGCTCATTGATGCCAGCTTTGGATTTGAGATGGAGACATTTGAATTCCTGAACATTTGCCAGGTACATGGCTTTCCCAAAATTATGGGTGTTCTGACCCATTTGGACACATTCAAGAACAACAAACAATTAAAGAAGACTAAAAAGAAGTTAAAGCACAGATTCTGGACTGAAGTGTATCCGGTATGACATTTAGCATTATTTTTTTCATGTATTTTGTTTTATGCAAGCTAAATTAAAAGTGGCTCAATAATTAAGTGTTTATTATGTTCTTACATCTTTTAAATAGGTAAGTGAACAATGTTGATACTGGATCAGATTGTTTAATCTTTCTTCTGTTTGCTAAAATACTTGTGTAATTATTCTCTATCCTGGTGTGATAAGCTGTTTAATTTACTACTAGGTCTGTTATGCAGGTGCTGTGCAAGGTGGATCTGCTTGTAGGTCTGTATGAGGTCTTGAGGATGTCAATAGTTTTCCAGTGAGATTTAGGGGACAATTTTCATGTTGAAGTAACCTTGTTAGTTTGATCTTTCAGAACCAGTTGTAATACAATTTTCAATTAAGACTTACAAATTACAATTGCATTAACTGTGTATTTTTCTTGTTAGCTTTATGCGTATTAAATAGAATTTTTTATGTTTTTATGTCTTTTTAACGTGTTTAGGGTGCCAAGTTGTTTTATTTGTCTGGGATGGTTCATGGAGAATATCAAAAGCAGGAAATTCACAATTTGGGACGTTTTATCTCGGTTATGAAATTCCGGCCTCTCACTTGGCAAACGTCTCACCCGTATGTTCTTGCAGACAGGTGTGTGGTTTTGTCTCTGTTCTTTATTCCCAGCCTAGATAGCACCTTGTTGTTTGAAAAAGCTGCACTTTTGGCCCTCAGCTCTGTGTGCATGGGTGTTTGGTGTTCCCTGGGTGGCTTTGGGAAGGGAAGGTGACAGGTTTGTGCCATTCAGTTTTCACTTTGTGTCAGTTGATGTACATGCCTCTGGTATATTGTAAATATTTTTGAAAACACAGAAAATAATCCTGCTTGTTGTTGAGTATACTGAATTTCTGTGGAAAAGAAACAGCATTCTAGTGATTAAACAGCAGCTGGTGAATTAGTCCCCTGAGTTCCCTGGAATACCCCTTCTGCTCTGTTTGCCCTCTATCGGTGAGATTGATTAGAGGAGGGTTGTGTGTACAGAGCCAATAAAGAGTAGTTAAAATGTGCTAAGAAAGCAGTACCTGCTCAGTGAAGTGTCAGTAAACCTTCTGGAAATTTGTTGAGCATAATTACACAGCTTTTAGAAAAGAATTCTAAAATGTTCTTAGGAGATCAGTTTTCCCATGAATATTTTCTTTCTTACGATAATTCAGTTTTGATTATTAGAGTCTGCAGATCATGCAGTGGCAGCAGTGATGTTCTCTTTTCTTAAATTAACTTCTCTCAAAAGTTATCATTGAGAGTCTGGGTATTTTAACTGTTATTTTAAATGTTGAGTAGAATGGAAGAGCTGACAAACCCAGAGGATGTTCGAATCAATCCCAAATGTGACAGGAAGATATCCCTGTATGGATACCTGAGAGGAGCACACCTGAAAAACAAAAGTCAAATTCATATGCCAGGTAATTTATCAGTCTTAGAATTCTTTCTGTATTGATATGTGAAAAACAGCATAACTGAAATTATTTGTATCTTCAGAGTATGTTATACAACAGATTTTCCACCTTTCTGTTACGTTGTTGAAATTGTTTTCATAGTGCACATTTTTGTGAAAATAAATCTTGTAAATAGTTTTGCAGTTTTGTTGCACTGATAAACACCTTATTCACAGTACTTAAAATTTTTTATAAGTGTATCACTTTTAGAAAGTGCTGAAAATGTAAAACATATCAGCCCTAATAATGACAAGTTAATTTAAATTATGTGAATTAGTAGATTATGTTTATTATGGTCAGAATTGATTTAATATTTTAAGTGAATGATTAAATAGTTTAAATTTAGAAATACCCTGATAATAAATTTACAGACCTACTCAGAAAAGTGAGTTGCTGTTTTTGTCATTTGAAAACAACCAAAGAAACAAACAAAGCTTTGCAGGATTCTGGTGAATTTCTGTATACTTCTCTGAGTTCAGTGGTAAGGCAGAGGAATTGGATGTTTGGTACAGAGCTTCCTGTTGATGAACCATTGTCTGTCCCCTCAGGTGTTGGGGACTTCACAGTGAGTGATGTGAGTTTCCTGCCAGACCCCTGTGCTCTCCCTGAGCAGCAGAAGAAACGTTCCTTAAATGAGAAGGAGAAGCTGGTCTATGCCCCTCTCTCAGGAGTTGGGGGTATTGTGTATGACAAAGATGCTGTTTACATTGACCTTGGTGGAAGCCATGCTCATGAAAAAGAAGAGGTAAAAGAATGCTGGTGGTGGTTTGAATTCTCTTAGAAAACATAGTTTTTATCCTTAAAGCCAAAATAAGTGTTTAAAAATAAGCTTCTTTAAAACAATCCTTATCTGTCCATAGTGATAATTAGTTCTTTTCTCCTTCAGGGATTTCAGAGAAGGGATATTTCTATTTCTTGTATTGTACAAAACATTGGAAGATCAGTTAATATTAAAGACCTAAAGTTTGTGTAATAACTTTCCAAATATTGACCTAAAATTTATGAAATCTCCTGGTGCTGAACTATTAGTATTCTGATTTGCAGGGCATGGTGATTGTTGGGAGAAAACTTAAAGGGGTCAAAAGGGAGAATAAAAAGGATTTACCTACAAACAAATTGAATTCAATTTTTTCCCTATATTGTGCTAAATGTTAAATACCTTTGGGTCTATGATAATGTGTTTGCTGGTATTTACTGTAGTGGTTGCATATTGTGAAGGAGTCCCTCTTCAGTTTTTCTTGGGTTGATATTATAGATATTCTTGAAATATGAAGAGGGGAAGGGAGACCTTGCTATTCTATTCTGAGAAAATCTTTCTTTAAAATGCTCTGCAATTTTTTCTTGCATATGTATATTTCTGCTGGTTTAGACTGATAGGTGTCACTAGACAATTGTTTATTCAACTTCATTGAAAAGTAAGTTTTGTCTTTCCAGGAGGAAGTGAGGCCAAATCAGGAACTTGTTCAGAGCCTCATCTCCACACACTCAGCCATTGATGTTAAGATGGCATCAAGCAAGGTCTCTCTCTTCATGGACTCTGCACCCTTGGGTTCAGAAGATGTAGGACAAGAGTAAGTTTTGAATGCTGAACAGTGTTTGAGCATGAATGAATCTCTAATTTCAGGCTCTAATTTAGGAAGAATTCTGAATCGAGCACAGCCTGTAAAATGTCTGTTTCTTCCTCTTCTGTGATTACTCATATGCCACAGTGTATTTTGGGATAAAAGTAATTGGTACTAGAATGTTTGCAACCTGCCTTCCAGGAATTTCTTGCTGATACAAGTAACATTTCTGTTTTAATTAATTCCATGGAAAAGGAAGAAATTTATTGGAATTAGTTTTGGCTATAACGTTCAATATTCTTGAATAAAGAGACACTAAAGGATGCCAGTGCCTTTCTAATGGTCTATGTAACTTCACTTTCTTTGAAAGAAAATTTGTAGAACTGTTTAACAATATTAACATGAAGCTTCATTCTTTCATTAAAATTTTCTTGTACTTTACCATCTTACCCCAAATGTGGTCTTTGGGAGAACAGGTTTGTGATGCCAAAAGAAGAGAGGCAGGTGGATTTGAAGACTGGAAGAGTCCGTCGGAAAGCCGTGTTTGAAGACGACGAGAAGGAAAATGATGATGTAGCAAGTGATGAGGAAGATGACCAAGAAGAAGAAGAAGAAGAAGCAGTGTCTGAAGATGGAAGTGATGGTGATGATGAAAATGATGCTGAGGAAGAAAGTGAGAGAGTGCTCTTGAGGGAAGGGATGGCTGTTAGGAGAGCCAAGCGTCTGAAAACAGAGGTGCCTCAGGAAGAAGCTGTGAATGAGCTACCAGCATTTGCTGACAGTGATGATGATCTGGAGCTGAGCTCTGAAGAAGAAGGAGAAACTGCCCCTGAAGACAGTGAGATGGAGGAAGATGAGGAGGAGGAAGAGGAGGAGGGGGATGTACAAAGGACTTGCGAAGATGAAAGCTCAGGTAGTGAAATCGAGGCTGCAAATAAGAGAGCTGAATCTAAGCAGTGTGATATGGATAGTGAACATACAGAAACAAAACCACAAATCTCAGAGCACAGCCCCAAAAGAAAAGCAGTGCTCACTACAGATTCAGGAAACTGCACTGCAGAAGAGGCATCAGAATCTGAGGATGAGAACTCTTCCCTTGAAGAGGGTGATGATGAGGGAGAATCACATGAGGAATTAGAAGCTGAAGAGTCAAATAGGAATGGATTTCAGGACAGTAAAGCAAAGAAAGCTGATAGTGTTAAACACACCAAAGTTAAAACTGTGGATACTGAGGATGATGATGTGGAGAACCTGCTGAGAGAGGAAGAGGAGTATGAAGAAAAAATAGATCTTTCTGCTGACACAACAGGTAGACTATAACTGTTTAATTTTTACTGTTCACTTTAATTGTATTAATTGTTAAAGGATATAATTAGTAAATACTCCATAATTTTGCCTGTCATACATATATATAAATATGTATTTATATATAATTCTTAAGTAGCAAAACTTCAAGTTAGGAAAGCTTGAAATACTTGCTATTAAGCCTTTCATTTACATTGTGGTATGCGGTGTCAGGTTTCCTTCCTCTACAATGGAGGTGATTCATTTTATAAACAAAACGTCATTGATTTTGCATATAATTCTCTTTAATCTTTATAGCTATTTATATGAAACAAATTATGATGCTCTATTACATCTGGAAAGACTGAAACATGTTTGGGGGAATGTTACTAAAATGCACTAACTGCTCACTGAGCACTGGAACAGGAATCTCCATCTTTGGAGATGATCAAAGGCTGTCCTTTGAACATTCTTAAGTCATGTCCTTATTTAAATTATTTTTGTAGTTGCTGATTCTTGTTTTTTTTTGCAATTTTTTCCCTTTTCAGGTGCACTTAAATGGAAAGAGGACCTCACACAGAAGGCAGCTGAGGCCTTTCTAAGACAGCAGCGATCAACCCCCAATCTTCGGAAACTTGTATATGGAACAGGTGCAGATCTGCTTGGAAACTTGACTCAATATATGCTGGCTTTTAGCTGTTACCAAGTTTTCAAGTCTGAATATTTGAGCATGGTCATTTGGTGGGAGGCTTGAGGAGAGTTAATTGACTTTTTAATTGCTGATGCTCATTTTCACTAATAATTGTAATGAGAAGACAGTTTTTACTTTTCCCATAAAAAGCATTTTGAGTTCATTTTCCAGACTGCTCAGTTGTTACTCATGTTTTCTTACACAGTTATTTCTTCCAAACCTTTAAGGTTTGGTTATTTATGTAATCATCTGATAGATATTATGCAAACCCATTGTGGTAATTGTGTTTCATAAAGGGATGTTGTCTGTTGGCTGGTTTCAGGAATTTCTGTCTCACAGTGACTGTGGAAGAGTCTCTTATACATGACTTAGTATCAGGTGTTTGTCAAGGGAAAATAGCTGGCTTAAAAGGAAGAGAAAATTGCTGTTTATGTAACTTGTCCTGTTTTAATTCACAACTTTTACAGTTGTTGTCTGAGAGTGCCAATCTCATTGTGCAGAACCTTTGTAGAACATGGTGAGATTGTAAACCTTCCACAGTGCAGGTGTGAGAAGACTTTCTGACATATTCTCCAGTCTGGTATTCTTGATTTATACCCAAGCTTAATTCCTGTTCCTTCCTGTTCAGAGACCATTTTGCTTTTGTTCTGATTTGTGATATTGCACAAGCATCCTCTGTTTACTTATTGGGCAAAGTTTTTTTAATATAATTCCAGTTATGGAAACAACTGGATCAGTGTACCTTTTTCTTCAGGCTTTTACATCCAAAAACTGTTCCAGTTTGGTTCTGTTATTTCTTTATGCTGCAGCTGTTGGGAAACATAAGGAGAGAGGTGATTAATGAATTTCATGCATGTACTGTGGGGGAAATCATCACAGCCTCTGTGTTTGGTTTAGCTGTGGAGGATGAGGACCAGGAGAGTGAGGATGCAGATGATGAACTCGGAGGTTTGTTTCGTGTCAGCCGTCCAGACAAGGCATCCAAACAGAAGGCCAATGCTCTTGACTGCTCCAAATTCCTGGTAGAAAAGCCACAAGATTGGGATTTAGAAGAGGTAATGCCATTGGATAATTGCTTCTGCATATCCTGCTGGTTTTGTCCTGGCTGTGTCTCATAAAGCATGGCTGAGTTGTCATTGAAACAGAGCTGTGGGAGCTATGGCCACAGTGTCTTAGATTCTGCCACTTGCTGTCAGTATAAGTAACAGATTCCAAGGTTTGTTTTTAGAAGAGTGGCAAGTTACAGTAAATCAGTTTAATGCTGGTCTCTCTTGAGTATTTGGTGGATAACAGTTTGTTCTTTTACCAAAAAATAAAAAGTAGGGGAGACCCAATTGAAAATACAATATAGGGTAGAGATTTTGGTAATGTAAAGACTTTTTGGCAAGAATTAAACTGAGTTCACAATCCTGCTTTTGGGGAGGCATTGTGTAGTTTTGGTGAGGGTGTCTTGATGTCGAGCTGCATTTGAGAATTGTCCCTGATGGGGGTGTGGGGAATGTCTTGGAGAACATTTCTGTTGATGATAAGCTGCAGCTGTGCAAGGCAATGCAGCTGTGCAATTTATTTTGCAGGTTATGAGCAGTATTCGAGACTGCTTTGTTACTGGAAAGTGGGAGGATGATAAAGATGCAGCAAAGCTGTTGGAGGAAGATGGTATGTGTAACACTTGTAAAAATGATTCCTCTATAGGATTTTTAAGAAAAGTATGACATTTTAGTTATGTATATAGAATATTGTACCTTAGTGCTATACTTACAGGGGTTTTTTTTGTCAAACTATATATAAATTATTATATAGATACTAATATAATTACACATTGCGGTCAGTCTCTGTAGAAACAGTAGGCACATACCACATTCTGGAAATTTACTGTCTGAAAAATAGAGTATGTAACTTAAATTACAAAATGGAGTCCTTAGTCTCAACACTTGGTCATGCCAGCTTTGAATTATGTATCTGAGTTCATCTATTTATCATATATGGTTTATTCTTTTGGATAGTCATGGTAGAAATAAACAGAAACTATTCTTTATTAGGAAGACAAACTTGCCTTTCATATTTGGCTGAAAAGTGAGATTTATCTTCAGATGTTTTGGAGGTGGTGTTTTTGTTTTTTTTTTTTTAAATTAGGAAATACTTTAAAAAGTTTAGTAATGTGGCTGTATCTTACATGCATTATGATTGTGCTTTAACAGGCTTCTATAAGCACATGTTTTTAACCCAAAGACTGACAGCTGTATTTAATTTTTTTTAATTAAACATAGGAGCTCAATTGCTCTGCTGGTGTCTTGAGTCATTAGAGTGCAAACTAATGTATTGGGAGTCCTTTGGGGTGATCTAAACTTTATTTGCATTTTTTAAATCATAAGGGTGTTGAAAGGGTAAAGGAAGACCACGTTGAGTTTAGCTGGGAATTTTCAGCTGAAGCTGTAAAGAGGGCAAAACAAATGTATAAAACTTGATGGGAATCAAAAGTGTTTGGACTGAAATGGATCTCGATGGCAGCACTGAGAAATGCATAGCACTGAACACATGGGAGATGGTGTGCAGCAATACAGCAGGATGGTTAACTAATGCTCACATGTCTTGGGTGCTCACTGTTGCAGAAGAGCTGTATGGAGATTTTGAAGATCTGGAAACTGGGGTTGTGCACAAAGGAAAAGCTGCTGCTGGAGGAGAGCAGGTCTGATCTGCATTTTTATGTTCTTTAGCAAGATAAGTATGTGTTTCTTACCAAGTGATAGGCATCCTATGTAACAAATTCGGTGCTCATAAAATCAATAGGAAGAAAATCAGTGGGAGCATGAAAGAAAATTTATGTTTATTACTGACTTTATCTAGAGTGGCATGTTTTTAGCCTGACTTGAATTTTTGTTTGTAGTTAATTATGTAGAAGTCACCTCACTTATTTAACAGTAGGTGTCAGGCTTAATCAAGAGCTGCAGGATCTGGAGGCAGGACAGAAGTATTTTAAAACCAAATGTAATCATAACTGTTTGTACTATGTCATCTCATCTGATGCAGAAGATTATAGCACTCTGTTTAAACACAACAAATAGTGGAAACTTGACACAGTTTCCTAGTTCATTCCTCTTATCTGCATAAAGGAGGCTGGTGGAAGCAATTTTATGCTGCGGCTTGGATATCTTCCAATAACAGAACTGTAGTTGTCTGTGACAGTACAGACTGAAAAATCAATTTCTTTTTGGACTGAGCAACTTGATGGCTTTGCATTTGTTATAAAATTGAGGGTAATGGCATAATTTTGGCAGTTTTCAAATGGTCTGTGAACAAACTTCCTTCTCCCTGCTCTCTAGAGTGCTTCCAGCCTTCCAGCAGTTGATATGTCAACTGGTTACAATTTTTTTCCCTCCTCTATTACATATGCTTATATTAGCTGTAGAATAACAGGTAGGTCAGTTCTAGGGTCTGTTCCCTTACGATAAAATTATCTTCAGTCAAAAAAGTTTTGTCAGTAAAAAGGAATAGATTAGATCTTGAGATCTTTTGGTCCTTGCTGAAGTTGTCTCCTTGTATGAATAGCTTGCTAATTTCTGTCTAAAACGGAAGTGTTTTTCAAGTCTCTAATAATTGACATTATAAGAAAGTATTGTTTAATGATATTTGTCAAAATGTTGATCAGAATGAGTTGTTTTCAGTGAACCATTTTACATGTTTGACAACTTATTGTTGATTAGTCTGGAAGTGAAGAAGAGGAGGAGGAAGATGAAAAAATGTCTAAACCAGAACCTGAGGAGGAGGAAAAGAAAAAGGAGCGCATGGACAAGAAAAGAAAACTTAAAGAAATGTTTGATGCAGAATATGATGAAGGGGATGCCACATACTTTGATGATCTTAAAGAAGAAATGCATAAACAAGCACAGGTACTGTCTGCTAATTTGACAATTTATCTGGCTATATGTCTTCCAAAATCCTCCACAGAGTTTGTCTCCCAAAGATTTTTCCTGGAGACACAGGTGATGCTCAGGAGGTATTTCAGAAAGAAATACATGCTTGTGATTTTTTTGTGCTTGACCTTTTTGATTCTGTTATCTGGAAAGGAAAGCAAGTAAATAAGCCAAACAAGTGAAAGCTTAATTTACACTGAGTGCAATATTTAACCATACTTTAAATCACTGAATAAGCCAGGATGTATCATCTAAACTTCAACTACTTAAAAAGTTTTTAAACAAAAAGCATCCTTTTATGTGTAGGAAGTTGAAAATCCTCCTCATATTAATTTCTGCCATATATTTTCCCAGTATTATTTTTAGTATGATTTTTTGCAGTGTTATTAATGGATAAGTAAATTCTCCGTGACAGGCTTTTTCATCCAACTGTGAAGTTATTTTGAGGAAAAAATAATTAATGACTATTGCTGTGTACATGTGGTAGAAGTCTTCAGTGTAACTGTATCCAGAATGTGAGGTGTTGGTTTTGTTCCAGGCCTTTGTTTTTTTCTACATGAGAACTTGTAAGCTTAAAAGTAGCTTCCTTCTTTGACTGACTTGGGAGAACACTGCCTTACATTAATAACTTTAATAATGTTAATAACCTCACTGTCTTGTCTTTTGACAATTTTTTGCCCTAAATAGTTGTTAAATTAATCCTTCCCTATTTGCATTAGCCTCTGTCACAAAGGATAATATGAGCTCTGATATGCTGATGCACTGAGAGCACTTAAAGGGTAAAGAAGGACATTCAGTAAAAGAATCAGTGTCTGAATACTGGGTACTGTCTTTCAAGTAGACTAACAGGCCCACTTGGGATCTCAAATTGGAAGGGCTTTGTGGTGGTAGAGATCTTCTTCTGAAGTCACAAAACCTATTAGATCTTTCCCAAAAAGATTTATATAGATGTTAGAATGTTTTAAATAGAACCATCCCTTCTTGAACAAGTTGCTAGTACTTGAATTTTGTGAATTATATCTTTGTCCCATAGCTGAACCGAGCGGAATTTGAAGATCAGGATGATGAGACCAGAGTGCAGTATGAGGGATTCAGGCCTGGCATGTATGTTCGAATAGAGATTGAGAATGTGCCCTGTGAATTTGTCCTGAACTTTGATCCTCATTATCCCATCATCCTGGGTGGTCTGGGCAACAGCGAGGGAAATGTCGGCTATGTACAGGTACGTAGCCAAAGGGCTGAGTGCATTTTATCTCAGTGCAGGTGTGCTTCAAGGTGTCTGGAGTTACTGCTTTCTGTGTACTTAAAATACAGTAAACACAGACAGGAACTTCCATCCTTGTCTCCTGAATAGGGGATTTGCTTTAGACACAAAGTGTAATTCTACAGTAGCAGATTCTCGATCTTTGCAGGCTTAATTGGATAACTGGAAAAGGTTACTGCTGTTTAATGTTCAGCTGCAGAGGTGTCTTAGGACTAAGGTCTGATACTGTGATTGCTAAATTGCAAACATTAATTGTTCTCTGACCTTCATGATCTATATACAAGTGACTACAGAAAAGCTACTAGCACATATATAAATGTATTTTTAATATAATACTTGCTTGTATGGGTACACACATGGCTTCAGAGTGAGTGAAATACTGATTGATCTTCTGAAGATAAACCAAAGATAAAACTTAGTGTATAAAAATTCTAGTGTAGCTAGAAGTTGCTTTCAATCATTCCTGGAAAACAGAATCACTGTTGCCATTCTGTAGTAGCGTGGTTCACCCTCTGTTCCAACCAGCTGCGCCTGAAGAAGCACCGGTGGTACAAGAAGATCCTGAAGACGCGCGATCCCCTGATCCTGTCGCTGGGCTGGAGGCGCTTCCAGACCATCCCCATGTTCTACATCGAGGACCACAACGGGCGGCACCGCCTGCTCAAGTACACCCCCCAGCACATGCACTGTGGGGCAGCCTTCTGGGGTGAGCCTGCTGCAGTGTGTCCTGCCTCACCTCAGCAGAGTGCAGCTCTCACTGTGCATGCACTGCAGGGCAGCCTTCTGGGGTGAGCCTGCTGCAGTGTGTCCTGCCTCACCTCAGCAGAGTGCAGCTCTCTGGCTTTGCAGGATGTGCCAGGAAATGCAGCTTTTGCAATGAAAAGTACAGCTTTTTCCCCTGGAACAAAAAATATCAAGTAGTGTGGGAAAACTGGCAGTTCTCTGATATTTGTGGATTATTTAAATGATTTGTGAATTGCTTGGTTTTTAATCAAATTCTGAGCATTCTGCTAAGTTGTAGCAAATTGAAGAAGAGCCTGATTTGTGTGCAGATAGACTTTGCACACATTATGGGCCCAGCCCTTGCAGGAGTAACTTCTTGTTAACCATTCCTTTATGTGCCTTTTAATGTAAGCAATAGTTTCAGTGCTTTAAACTTTGGTTTTCTTTATTGAGTATATTTTTCATGTCTTTTTAAGCTTTTGGAATTTAAATAGGGGCTAGATATATTGTGTAGTAAAACTTCTCAGAAATTTTAAAATTTATTTTCTTTTAGGGCCCATCACTCCTCAGGGGACAGGATTTTTGGCAGTGCAGTCTGTCAGTGGCACAACGGTAGGTTTGTTACCACAGAATGTTTATTAACACTTTCTATAGATATTTGTGGAAAATACATATGTTCTGGGAAAAAAGTTTACATTATGATAAAACAGTGTAGTTGTAGGAACTATGAAAGTAGCGGGACTCAAGCTTTTGAAAGGTGTATTATGTTGAGGTGGGAAACTGTATGGAGAGGATATTTTTGTTTGTTTGTTTTTTTAGCAAATTTCAGGAAGAAATTGTTTACTGTGAGGGTGATGAGGCTCTGGCACAGATTGCCCAGACAAGCTGTGGATTCAAGGCCAGGTTGCATGGGGCGATGAGCAGGCTGGTCTAATGGAAGGTGCCCATGGCAGAGGTGCTGGAATGAGATGATCTTTGAGGTCCCTTCAAAACCAAGCCATTACATAATTCCAATTTAAATAGTGTTAAAGCAGTATTTATCAGATATGATCTTTATCAGATATATATTAATCAGAAGTAGGTTCATGTTTGCAGACAACTGGTAACAAAAGCTTTGCATGGCATTGTAATGAGCTTGTCAGTAATCAGTGGTGATTATTATCTCCTTCCTAAAATATGCCTTCAAGTACTATTGCACAGTTGTCTTTTTACATGTTTTAAAAGTCTGTTTTCATCATGTGTCCCTCACATAATACAGTGTCTTAGAGCAGTGCACAAAGCACTTCTCCTTTGAGACTTTCTGTCTGAGTAAGATTCTGTTCCATAAAGAGAACACAGTGAGGTAGATCACAAGGACTTTTAGATTGTTTCCAAGGTAATTAGAATGGCAGTTCTGGAAATCTCATTAGTGAATGGTAGGAATGTTATGTCAGCAGCACTTCCAACGAGTCTGTACTAGTCAATCTGCATTTTTCATGCTGCATTACTTCTGTAAAGGTTAGAAATTCTGAATCTTAGAAGTGAAATGTGGAGTGCAGGTGCCCCACAACATCCTTTTCTCAAAGTTGGAAAGATATTCATTCAGTGGGTGGACTGTTTGCTGGAGGAGGAGTTGGTTGAATGGCCACATCTGGAGGGTGGTGGTCAACAGTGCAGTGTCCTGGTGTGCAGTGGTGACAAGTGGTGTCCCTCAGCAGTCTGTGCTGGGACCAGCACTGTTTGATGAGCACTGACCATCAGTGACACAGGCAGTTTGCAGGCACCACCAGGCTGAGTGGTGTGGTTGATGTGCCTGAGGAATGGAATGCAGTCCAGGGGAACCTTGGGAAGTGGTCCTGGAGGCAGCCCCTAAGGTTCAGTGGGGCCAAGTGCAAGGTCCTGCAGCAGACGTGGGGCAGCCCCAGTGTCGGTGCAGATTGTGCAGTGAAGGGATTGAGAGCAGCCCCTGCTGGGAAGGACTTGGGGCTCTGCTGGACAAGAGGCTGAGCTGTGGTTGTGTGAACTTGCAGCCCAGAGAGCAAATCACACCCTGGGCTGCAGCAAGAGCAGTGCCAGCAGCAGAGCAGGAGAGGGGATTCTGCCCCTCTGCTCTGCTCTGCTCTGGTGAGACCCCAGCTGGAGTACCACGGCCAGCCTTGGGGCCCTCAGCAAAGGAGAGACAGGGACCTGCTGGAGCAGGTCCAGAGAGCAGTCACAAAGATGACTGGAGGGATGGAGGAACTCTCCCAGGAAGAAAGGCTGTGAGAGAGTTGGGGTTCATCATGGAGAAGAGAAAACTCTGGGGAGACCTCAGAGGCTGCAGCCTTTCAGTATATAAGGGGGGGCTTAAAAATAATGTGGGGATAAACTTAGCAGGGCCTGCTGTGATAGGATCAGGGGAAATGATTTTAAATTAAAAGAGTTGATTTAGGGTAGATATTAGGAGGAAGGTTTTTACAACAAGGGTGGTAAAACATGAACAGGTTGATGAGAGAGATTGTGGATGCCCCGTCTCTGGAAATATTCAGTCAGACTGGCTGGGGCTCTGAGCAGCCTCATGTATTGGTCTGTGCTCACTTCAGGGGAGTGGGGCTAAATGACCTTTAGAGATGACTTCCAGTCAAAGTATTGTATGATTCTGTGATTTTAAATGGTGTCTTCACCGTTTGAGGAATACACATTCAGCAGTGTCTTTCATGTCTGATGTTTCAGCCTGACTTCCGGATTGCTGCCACAGGAGTTGTGCTTGATTTAGATAAATCCATCACTATTGTAAAGAAATTAAAGCTAACTGGTTTTCCATTCAAAATTTTCAAGAACACTTGTTTTATTAAGGTAAGTTCATAGGTATGTATACTGCAAAACCACAGGTACTGATGTTAGGAAGGAATGCACCCTGGGATTGTCTTTCCTGAGGCAGAAGTTCTCAGTTATTGTTGAATGCTGTTCTGGATCTCAGGAGCTGCCTGTGCTTTTTGGAGCTCCCTTCCAAGTGATCTCTAAAGGAACTGGTTACTACAAAGAATATGAGTAACTGTTAAGCAGACAAAAATTCTGGAACAGTCTCCTGATTCACATTCAGTGTGATTTTTTTTCCTTCCCACCCCCTGCTTCCTTCCTAAAAACCCACTGATTAGCAATGACAGACAGCTTTGGAGGATGTAAACCTGTGCCTGGCCTCATCCCACTGATCAGTCTGATCCCACTAAATTTCAGCTCTGGAGTCAAAGGAGACTTCTAGCAGTGCTTAAGGCTTCTCAGTTACAGTTACAAAAATGTCTAAGGTAGGGAGTGCTGCAGAAGTGAATGTTCACTGACCTTCCCACTGTGCTTAGCTGGGCTTTCAGCTCAGGGAGAGCTTAGGTTGTTGTGCATTTGAGGCAGCAAGCAGCTAAGCGGTGATCCCAGCAATGAAGCATTCAAGGGTTTGCACTAGGCATAGAGAGATTTTTTTTCTTGCTTTTCTTGTGATATGTGAAAGAAGAACAAACCTTCACAATCTGTATTGTATTAGAATCTCAGAACTAGCAACTTAATGCAGCTTGGTTGTTTTTAAGGTACCCTGTGTTCTAGCAAATTACTTTAAAGGAGAACTGTAAAGCTTCTGTAGATATGTTCTGGTTTGAAATTTTAGATACATACATTTAATGCTTAGCAGCCTTGCCTGTGATGTATTACTAAGTACATTGCTTTCAGTAGCTCACCTAAAGTCAGCTCTGGGTTTTTGGTATGATCAGCACTCTTATTCTAAAGACAATGCTGTGCTCCTCCTGTTTCTTTATAAGATATGCTTGTGGGAATTCTGGTTTTGTAGCCTACACAGGTCACAGAGAGAGACTTGGCATCTTGAATGACAGTGGTAATTCACATTTTCAGGGCATGTTTAACTCTCAGTTGGAAGTGGCCAAGTTTGAAGGTGCAGCGATCCGCAGTGTGAGTGGCATCCGAGGCCAGATCAAAAAGGCCCTCAGAGCTCCTGTGGGTGCTTTCAGAGCAACATTTGAAGACAAGCTGCTGATGAGTGGTAAGTTGCACATTGCATGTAAGGTATCACACAGCTTTCATCCTTCTTCACAGATTGTAAAGCTGTGTCTCAGAATTCTGGGATTTGATAATTGAGATGTGAATTCATGGAGTAAGAAATACCTTGTGAGATGTGGAGTGAAATTCAAAAGAAGGGTATTTTGTGTTGGATTTCTTTCACTTCTACTCAGAAGTCATATAGTATGCAGATGAAAAGGCTTGAGTTGAAGACAAGCATCTTCAAGTGTTTTAATGATTTACAGAGCACAGTTTTAGTGTTTTACACAGCCTTTTTCCTTGAACATGATGAATTGAATTTAGTGGTACAAGTGCTTAAAAGGACACTTTTCTGAGAACTTTTTCCTGTAACCTTTTGGGGAAATTGTGCAGAGGATCTCCTATGTTTGCTGAGTGTCACTGTGATATTGAGAATATGAGTTTATACTTACTTGGGTTTATATGACTTGTTTTCCTAAACACACCAAAATCACAGATAGTGCAAAATAAAAGCAAGTTGTTCTTTTATAAAAATAGGCAAAGGAAAAGAAAATTGGTGTTGTCAGTAATTTTACAGGCACATCTACATATATGAATTCTGTTGCTTGTTCTTGAATACGAATGATGAACAGGATGGTATTCAGCTGCCTACTCTTGAGGAATGTGTGCTGTTCATGCCTTTATGGGGTTTTGCATTGCTTTTACCACAAGTTGAAGACATTTGGTCTATATACCAAACACACTGCTAGCATTTGGTGCAGTATCTGTTCTGTTCAGGCCATCTTTGCTTAGAGTGTGGATGTGATGAACTCTTTACATTTCATATTTTTAGAGCCAAGTAATGTTCCCTTTTCTTTCAGATATTGTTTTTGTGAGGACTTGGTATCCTGTTTCTATCCCAATGTTTTATAACCCTGTCACATCCCTGCTGAAGCCAGCAGGTGAGAAAGATAGTTGGAGTGGAATGAAAACAACAGGCCAGCTGAGGTATGAGCGAGGCATCAAACTGAAACAAAACAAGGATTCTCTCTATAAGGTACATTTCTGTTTTGTTTTGTTTTTGTTTTGTTTTTTAAACCAGTCAGATTTGCAGTGTGTCTCACCTGTGCAGACTGAGAGCAGTGTTCATACATGTTCATACACATGCATGTGGGACTTTAAATTTTTATCTACAAGGCACAGTCCTGGCATGAGATGGAAATAAAACAGTTGAGAGTAGATTGTTATGGGTCACTTAAAGTTTATAAAGTAATCTGCAGAGTAGAAGTCTTCTCCAGAAGCTTACTGAGACCTCTGCTGTAGTAATTAGGGTGAACATATCATTTACAGTTCAGTCCAAGGATGTCAGAGGATGTTGTTTTTTACTTTTGGTTCGTGTTTTTTATGCTTTGTTTGGTTTGGGGTTTTTTTGAGGGGTGTGTATTTCTATTTTGGTTTGTGGTGTTTTGTGGGGTATTTTCCCCACTAAAAGATGCAAAATTAAATAAAAGCTTTTTAAGATCATGAGTATTATATGTATGTTCTGTATTCATTCTCTTAGCCTATTGTGAGGGAGAAGAGGCACTTCAATAAGCTCCACATCCCTAAAGCACTGCAGAAGGCACTGCCTTTTAAGAACAAGCCTAAGAATCTTGAGAAGAAAGGCAAGACTCCAAAAGACCAGTGGAGACCAGCTGTTATCAGGGAGCCTCATGAAAAGAAGGTAATTATCACTTACTCTGAAACAAGGACTCCTGAAGGGTAAATGTGTTATTTAAAGCTTTTCGGACTATTGTTCTGGCATTTGAATCTACTGCTAATGCTAAAGATATATATGTTCCTGGTGAAAAATGATCACTTGCAATTTGTTTTGTTCCTGTTTGGCACACAGTATGTGTATGGAACTGTCACTGAGTGGATGGTGTCTATTTTTTAGACTAGTAGGTCACCTAAGCCTAAATGCGACTTTTGTCCTTGTCACAGCACTTGCAAGGTGTTTCACTTGGATTTAGTGCTCTCATATTATGGGTGACTTAAATTGGCAGCTGCAGTTTTTTATTTGACTTGTCATTGCCATGCATTATTAACACAGACAGGATTTGAAGCAAATACTCTGCTTCCAAAATTGAGAATTAGAGTGCTTGCAGAGGCAAGAAGATCCACACTGCAGTTTAAGTGTTCTATAGTAGCAATTAGGCACAGCCTTTTAAAAGCTATCTAACCAAAATCAGAGTTCACAAAAATTAAAGCTTTGATTAATTTCCAAACAGGATAAATAATTAAACCATTTTAGAAATTGGGTAACAGGTGCAGAGATAATTAGGAACTTGCCTTGAATCTCTGATTCATTATGTCTGTCTGCTGAGGTTACACTGTTTCTTGCTCACCAAAACTGAGCTGCATGTATATTGATTGTGTATTTTCTGTTCTAGATATCAGCTCTACTCAGTGCTTTGAGTACAGTGAACAATTACAAGATAAAGAAAGCCAAAGTAAAGCATCGGGAACAGCTTAAAGAATATCTCAAAGTTAAGCAGAAGGAGGATGAACAGAAATTCAAGAGGCAAAAGGAGGCTAAGAAAAAAGTCTATCGCATACTGGGACAAAGGGAGAAAAAGAGGCAGAAGTCAAGCTTGAAAGGATCTAGTAAGGGAGAGAAGAGTATGTAAAATATCATCAGATTTCAGGCCAAATGAGGAAATAGGGTAGCTGTGCAATTTTCTCTTGAAGAAACAAAAAGGCCTTGGACTACACCAAATGTGCTTTCAAGAGAAGAAAGAAATGCAAATATGACCTTACTCACACTCTTGAATACATTTGGTATTGTATATAAATAAGATGTAGAAGTATGAATTGTGGTTTTTATACAGGAATATTCTGGAAGACTTCATATTTCAGTATATTTCTATGCATACTGCATATTTCTGCATTTTCTAGCCAATAAAGTATTTTAATCAATTACAGAATATTGTCTCTTTGTGTGTTGCCTTAGTGAACTTCCATGGAAGAAAACTCTCCTGAATGTCTCCAAATATGTCCCTTACTTTGAGTTATTACCTAAGTTTTGCCCTTGGCAAATATTTTATTAAGATGTGTGAAGATCAACAGTTACTGGGTAGGAGCTTGGGAAATTCTTTATCTTTGATCAGAGTAGCTCACTCCTGTGCTTAGATCATTTCCTCCAGCATGAAAGCATCTCAGTTTTTTCCACTTCTCACTAGGTTATTAAGCAGATCTTCAAAACAGTGTTGCATCTAGATCTTGTGTTACTTGGCCAGTTTTGGCACCCTGAGGCTGCCAGTGGGTCCCTCACTGACTGCAGCTTTGTGGACAAACAGTATCAGACCTTTCCCAATGTGTGTAGCTACTCTGTGATTTTCTGTGGGGTTGGCACTGACAGGGTAACTTGCTTCCTTTGGGAAAATCTTCCTGTGTCCAGCCAGCTTGGTTCCATGGTACATTGTTAGGCTTAAGATGAATGGAGAAAAGAGTTGGTAGATGGTTTCAATCCTGTTAAATTAGCTGACAGTTGAAGTCTTTCTCTGTATGACAGCAGACTTTGAACAATCATTTTGTTGGAAGAGCGGCAGAATTTATTTTTTATGCCATATATAGCATAAAAAAGTAGTTACTATGATATACCTATTTTTAATACTTCATCCTCAAACAGGCAGTGGGGCAGATAATATCAGTAATTTCTTGGTCTCCTTCTTGAAAAAGTTTACTCTTTGTCATCAAGCTGAAATTCATTATTATTATACTGTAGTAATATTTGCTATCTCAGATGTGAGATCCCATGTGGGACCAGGCTGCCTCATACAAAAGCATTTGGTTGAATGGGTCTGTAGATTTTTTTTTTAAACATCTGGTATTTTGGGATTTTCTTAATTAATCTCATAATGTTCTGTTTACTGATACTGAAATTCTAATGCATTCATCTTTGTCTGTATGATACTAGGCTGACACCTGACTCAAATTAATTTGTCAGTAATTTTTTTTTTTTGTCCCTTGTGAGATTCAGATGAGGTCACGTGAATATGAAAACATGGCTTATGTTTGAATAATTGAAGAGTCTCTGCTGAATAGACAACTGCTGCCTTCAGAGATTTACAAGGAAATTGTTGGCATTTTGCCCCATGGAGTAGTTTGTCCATGACTTTGTTTTTGCAGGGCTTTTTCTGCTTCTGTCCAGCTGTACTAGGCTAGGTCTAATTAAGCCATCAAGGAAGTGTTTCTATTAACCCTGGTTTTATGCTGTTGTGAGTGAACTTCCATCTTAGGTGCTGTTTGCATCTTCCATGTGTTCACATGAGACAAGCAGTTGCCTGGGAAGTCAGCACTGCAACATTAGACTTTAGGTTTTCACATTTGCCATTTGCACATGATGAAAAATAACTTGGATCTGGTTTATCCATAATAGCTCTGTCAGAGATAAAAATGGTGGGCTTCAGTCTTCATTGTGGAGAGAAGCACTCGGCGAGCCAAATGAGCGTGAAGATGCTCCACCTGGGAAGACAGTAAAGATACTTGTTTTGGATTATGCTTGTTTCCTTTAGGTAGCTTTCTTCAATGGGAGAGAAAACGTTGGAAATTGACCAGACTTGTTTGAAATGAACACAAGTTTAGTAGGCAGCGGGTGGGAGCTGGTGTGCGTCGTGAGCCCTGCCGAGAGAATGGCGGTGGCACCGGGGCCGGGTCAGGGCCTGCCCTGCCGCTGCTCCCGCTCCTGATTTCCAGCCCTGCCGAGGGAAAGGCGGTGGCACAGACTACGGGTCAGGGGCTGCCCTGCCGCTGCTCCTGCTCCCGGATTTCCAGTCCTGCGGGAAGGCTCCAGGGAGCCCTGCCCGCTGAAGAGGCTGGCATGTCTGTAGGGAGCCCTGCCTGCAGCCTGAAAAGAGCTACAGCCCCTGCCTGGCTGGAGACATGTTAATATTGCTTTTGAGGAGAACCACCACATGCCAGCTAACAAAGGTACTTCGGTTTTGTCCCCAAACATGAAATAAATCTAGGTTTTAGTGGTAACAGCAGTCCCTCACAGCGCTTTTGGCCTGGATTGTTTCAGCTGTGCCCCTGCCCAGCCCCACACCCCTCGCCACAGCCTCCCAGTAAAAGTGCCCTAGGAAAACAAACAATATTTACTGCTCGTCCTCAGCTGCTGCCACAGCCGGGGTTATCAGAGGAATTGCTGGCAGCAGGCCTGGGCTGGCAGGTGGCGAAGGAGGGGCTGAACTGTTCTTATCTTGGATAAGCCCAGTCCGCACTGTGGGAGGTGCAAATAATTAGCAGTTGTGCTCGTGATTAAGCCTGAGGCAAATGTGAAAAACTGTAACAAAAGCAAAGTCGTTTGTACGACGATTTCCATGCTAAAAAAAGCAACGTGCTGGTAGAAGGTGCCGTACAGATCATGCAGGCAGGGTAATACGAAATGAACTGTATGCCAAAGTATTTCACATGGAAGTGTACACTCACTAATTGCCTGTGAGCAGGGGGATTGCAACAGTTCACCCTGCCAGGCTGCGGAAATGTGTAACTCGAAAGAAACTGAAATTGCAAGGAAACAGGCATTGGAATCAAATATAAATAGAGGTGTGAGGGGTCGATTGGCAGCCAGGAGGGCGGCTGTGTTGCTGATGTTACCCATGGAGCTGTTTGTGGAAGTGGTTAGCAAAGGCTAATGCCAGGTGAAGGGCAGCTGGGGACTCACTTTTAAATAAAACATTTCCCAGGAAGCACAAAGCTAGATGAAGACAATCTTCCCTTTTGGGCTATCTACCCAGATTCACTTTACCAGGCTCATTCCTCCTAACTCTTAGTGTTGTTTCAGTCTGGTCTCAGGCTGGAATTGGTGATACACCTGCTGGAGCAAATGTGATCTCCTGCCCTGTCCTAGAGGCTGGGTTGTGGCAAACACCCACTCCAGCAGTTTGCCATGTGTCTGTCAGGCATGCCCCTCCCCTGGCTCCAGCCGCTCAGTGTATTGCAGGTGTTCACCATCCACATTATCAGGTTGCCCTGTTCTTCAGCTGTGGCAGAAAACCCCTCTGACTTACTTAAGAAGTGATCTAAAATGCATGTGAAGGTAGCTATTAGCTATTGGCAGAGGCAGAAATCATACCAGGGCTAACCAGCTTTGAGAGAATTATTTTATACTGCTTGCTATTTTTAAATGGAATTACATCTTTGTAATGGTTTGCAAATAAAAACTGCTCACATGGTATTCCAAACTAAGTTAATGTGATATTGTGGCATAGCTATTGAATCAAATTGATATAATTAAAATAAATATGTTAGACTGTCAAAATACTTCTGTGCTGTGTGTAATGCTCAACACTGTTTGCATATACAAAGCTAATCCCAGACTCCATCACTCAAACCAGGCAATGTCTGTGCTGGTTGATGCAGAGGTCCTGTTTATTCCACAGCCACTGTGCACCCACAGCTCTAAGTGAATTCATTGACATCTGCACATGTGTGCAAAGCTGCTTCACATCAGAGCTGTGACTGGTTCCTGGCCATCAGAGGAGTCTCAGGGTGTTCAGCATTGGCACAAACTATTGCAATTACATGTATCAGATACTGGCTTCTCTGCAACCAATTCTAAACAGTGTCCTTGCAGTAACTTTAAAGGTCACTGTTGATGGGGTCTCACATTTGCAAACAGCAAGCTTAATTTGTTGTCTATTTTAATGTATTGTCCTGAAGTTATTGGGTTTTGAGAACATAGAATCTATTAAGAAGCTTAATAGAGCAGCTCATTCCAATTATAAGAAGTGTATTGGTGGAGAAAATGGAAATGCAACAAAGATCAATTTATTAAGTAGTTGCCTGAATGGAGGAAATACAGGAAATAGATGAAAATTAACTCTCTTTAGTACAAAAAAGATACATGCTTCTATACAGTACTAAAAATGTTGGGTTGCTTATATTGTAGGTGATGATAAAGCATTTCTGTGCTGACTGTATAAAATCAGATACAGAGCTATCCGCAACTTTTTCCTTCATTCATTTCTTTTTCCCAACATGTTGCTGGGTACAGTTGAATTTGTTTTGCCTTCACTTTTTTTTTATTTTAAATTTTCCTTCTGGGTTATATTTCCCTCTTTTGGAGGTTCTTAAATTTCTATGCTGGAAGATTGTGTTGAAAACTTATTTGGCACCAAAATAACTTAGCAGTGAACCTGAGACGGGTTGTCTGTGATGGTGCAGTCTGGAGCAACTGGCTCTTTGGCTTTGAATTTCTGTTGCTAAATGCCAGCTTTCCTGAGCAAAAAATCAGGGTTTCAGATTATGGCCTAAGGATGTGGGCATTTGGATAGTGATCCTGAGTGAATGTTGCCAATCTCCTTTATCAGTGGTGTCTGAAGAAAGAAAACAGGGGAGGGACTTTTGACTCGGGTGAATTCTCTGCTCCAGTTTGCCATGTAGCACAGTTTGGTGTGTCATCTGCTTTGGCAAAATCTCATGGGGAGGCAGAAAAGGGGGAAAAGTCTTGAGCCAGTTTTTGGTTTTCCTACCTTTTCTGCTGTAGCCCCTCTTGCGTTGGCAGTCACGATTGAAACATGTTTGAAAAATGCTATTGTAATTATTCTTCAATTACTCTTAAGGGCAGGTTTCATAGAGCTATGAAACAAACCTATGATCCATAGAAATTCAGTATTAAAAGCTAGTTGGATTTTTACAGTATCATCCATTTACTAATTTCACCTTTTGTGGTATAAACAGGTTGCCATTTAAGCCTCATTTTAAATGATCAGTGGATAATATCTGTGAAGGAATTCTCAAGGTTTTTTTAACTACTAGAAGACCATAGCCTGAATGTGAGCAAAACTAGGTAAAGACTTACTCAAAATTTCACTCAAACACAAATTGCATATTTGCTGTAGGTTTGTACTTTGAATTGCCTGAACCAATATTTGTCTTGTTTTCCCATGGGAGGAGCAGTCAGTAGGACGTGGAGAAAGAAGTCCCCACAACCATGTTGTGGTAAAGAGATGAAGAATGATCAGGAGCCCTTTACTCTGCATTGCCCCTTCTGTAGGAATGGGGAAAGGAGTGAAAACACAGCGCTGGAGATGAAGCTGGGAAGGGGATGTATCATAGCTGGGACTGAACTGAAATGAGCTCATTTCTTGCCTCTGGGGTTTGAACCAAACCTGGCACTTCAGTACCTGAGTAAGAACAAGAGCTGGACCAAACAGGGTAAAATGATACAAGCAAAGATAGATTGAAATAACATTAGGTGTGGCTGAAAGTCACTTCAATCTCATGAGGCCTGCTAAAATTGTCTTCGGTCTCTTTCTCAGTTTTGGCTCAAAATCATAAGTTCCTTGTTTTCGTTCTGCTTTTTTTGTGTTTCTTGGTTTTTTTGAGTAGTATGAATCTGATGCTAAAGAAAAACACCACTAAGATTTCTCTTTTATGCTCAAATTTTCAGCATGTGTTTGCAGTGTTTTTTGCCCTTTCAAAAATTATCAGAAGAGGCGGCAAATCTTAGAAGACTGCATCCTGTTAAAGATTCAGGGGGTTTCAGATAATGTGGTAGTTTCTAGGGCACATTGTTAATTCCAGACAGTAACAACACAGGGAACAGGATGGATTATTGAGGATCTTGATAGATGATTCTGTGATCTGAGGCTGGTCAGAGCTTGAAAAGAACGATAGAGATCTTTATTCCTGAAAAGAATAAACTACTGACTTTTGATGGGATTGCTCGTATGATTTGAATGAGAAACTCTTTTTTCGGAAGAGGTTTAATTTCCAGCCTACTGACAGGTGTGCATTTTAAAATTATTTTATCCAGTTTTTCCTCCTTGTTCTTCTGTTTCCATGATTCATTTCTTAAGCAATTAAAAAAAAATCTAATTGTCAATAAGTTGTTTAGTCCAGTGCTGTATAAAGCAATTTAGTTCACTTGGATTTACAAAAAGTCTTTTTACAGAGTTCATTACCAAAGGCTCTTCAGGAAACAAACAGACCATGAGTTCAGTCCTCCTCCCCCCATGATGCTCCATCTGTCTGGACTGGATCTATTCTAGACACATAATAACCTTTGCTCACATCCAGGAAGGAACAGACTTTCAAAAATTATTCCCAGAGTTGAACTGCATATGTTTTTGGCAGGTTTTCTATTCTATAAGGTGTCCTTTCTGGCAAAAGTGTGGGGAAAGCATATGTAAATGTGTCAGGAATGTTCCAATAAAAATTTTACTTTGCAGAATTCCATTTACAAATGTTGGACATGGTGCTGTTGTTGACCTTGCTTGTGTTGTAGCTTTTGGTTAGTGAGGGCTGATCCCTCAGGACAGAGTACCTTGTCTGCTTTGAGACCAGTAACATCTGCTAGGTTTGTTCTGCCTCTTGAGAGGTGGTCTCTGCAAATCCCACAAAACTCAGAGCTTGGTTTAAAGGTATCTTTCCAAAATTCAAAACTGTTTTCTACAGTTTCAGCACCAATGTTAATGAGGGAACAGCAAACACCTGGGAATTTCACCACTGAGGTGTGCCTTGCCTTGACTGGGAGAGCACAAAACTGTTCCCACCTGTTTGGGAGCTCTTCGGTTGGCTGCCCAGCAGATGAGAGCCCTTCTTCCACTGATCCCTCGAGAGGTGTCTGGAACAGAGGCAGTGCTAGGAGCTGGACAGTGTTAAAGGAATAAAGCAGGGATTTATTAAAAAGCCTTCAAAGGAGACACCTTGGGCAGTACAAGAGTCTGGCTGAGGCTACACCCAAGATGGATGATGGCTCACACATCCATGTGTGAATGTTTTCACACTTTTGTAAGTTTTTTGCATTTACATATTGGGGTTAATTGCACAATTACAGCTTCAGGTTATGAAGTCCCATCCTCTAGATTGCTCTCCTCAATTCGCTGTTGTTTCTATTTTTGGGGCCTGAAGCTGCAATGGTGTCCTTGGTTCCCAGGCTGGAGAAGGATTGTTTTGTGTTGTTAAACTGTGAGGAGAACTTGCTAACACTCTATATGAAGTTCAGAGTTACACATTAATGCAGTACAGAATCTGGAAAATATGAAAGCTAAAACTTGAGGCATCACCACCTGTGCTGCAAGAGGAGTGATTGCCAGGAGCAAGGGCTGCTGAGGCCATAGCTGTCCTGTCCCCCTGCTCTGGCTGTGCCCTCTTGTCTTGTGCTTGGACAGTTGTGACTCAGTGGTGACCTGAGGGTTGCAAAGTAGATTCTGCAATAGCCCTGACTGTGCCAGAAGCTTCACCACACACAACCAGTATTCAGGCTGTTAGTCTGATAGTGCTAGGACTCAGACATGAAAAAGTACAGCATAGACCTATGGAGGTGGATTGAATTTTTATTTTTTTTGTTTTTTGTTTTTAATCTTTCTGGGGGAGAGCTTGCTGTTCCTACTGTCAATGTAACTTTTACATTCTAACTGTCCCCAAAATATGGTAAAACACTTTGTCAAGAGTTCAGCAGCAAATTAATTGCTTCCCTACCCATAGAAGCAGCAGTCTGCAGCTGCCTGTCCCTGACCATCATTCCTGATTCTTGTTATTAATTCTGCCTGAATTAATACTAATGAGTCCTGTAGGGCTTTTTATACTGCACAAGGGAATGCCCATGTTTTGGGGGGAGAAAAAGAGAGAAGGGCTGATGGCCAGACCTCAGAGGATCATTGCTGTTTTGGAAGAGAAAGCCAAAGTACCACCTTTGCTGGTGGTTGAGTATTCCTTTCTGTAAGCACGGTGTGGGTGTGCGTCTGAACCTGCATTGTCAGAGTCTGCTTTGCCTCCTCACCTGCACTTGCAGCGTGGGGCTGCAGGATGGGAGGCGCTGCTCAGCTCTGCCACTGCAGCAGAAGAGAATGAGGACAAGGCACAGAGATGGCTGTGCGACGTGCCTGCTCCCACATCTGCTGGGAAGCTTTATGCATTTTTGTAAAATGCCTCAGGAGCCTCTAGATGGGTCACTCGCTTCGTTGTGAGGTACCTGTTGGAGGTATGGCATGAAAGCCATCAGTGACCTACAAGTGACATTGCCAAACTGTAACAGCAGGTATAGAAAAACATAAATCTTTGGGCAGTGCAGCAAGCCTTGTCCTAAGCTGAAGCAATTCTAAATTCAGATATTTCTAAGGTCCCATGGTACTTTATAAATCCTGTAGAGCACTCTCCAAAATCTGGAAGCTCTGTCTCCTCTTCCTTTGAAGCCAAGAACACTTAGAGCTAATTCTCTCTTCTTTGCCCTTGCCATTGACCTCATTTATGGAGATGAAAGAAGAAAAAAACAATTAGCTCACTGGGAAATTCTATTATGTGGAAGGGAGGTGGACGTTTGATCAATACTCTTGGGCTGTGGTCTCAGCTGGAAGGGCAGATTTTTGTCTCCCAGATGGAGCGATGCCTGTTAGTCCCTGAGGCTTGCAAGCAGGAAAGATAGAGATCCAGCCTTTCACTTCTGGAAAACTAAAAGATGCCACTTTCATCTTCTCAAGAAATGAAGAATGAATTGGACATAATTCATCCTGTTGTTGGGGTAAAAGGGCTCAGTAGGGAAATGTGCCTTTTATTCAACTGTGCGTAATGGTATAAGGCAGAACCCAAGCCAGCCTTTTGCTCCTCCAGCCTGGAAGAGATTTCTCTTTGACTTTCACGATGCCTTACTCCATTGCAGCCTGTAAGACATTGTCTGAGTCCTCCCTTGCTTTCTCCCCTTGCTCACAGGAGGGGCCCTGGGCCTGCACCCATGCTGGGGGCTGGTGTGTGCCCATGGTGTGTCCCCCTGAGGGCAGCCTGTGTCACGGGGCTTCCAGCTGTCACTCCAAAGCAGCCTCTGCCGCACTGGAGCAGGTGAAGCAGACCTGCCTGCTCTTCAATGTTAATGTCCTCACTGGAACAAATTAGCATATATTAGGGGAGGAAAGGAAAGTGGACTTTTGCCTTTGAGGCTACTCTTGCACAGTTTGAATCAGTGGGGTTTTTTTCCCTAATCACTGCAGAAAAATATTAATTTATCTCTTTTAAGGTATACTATCATGAAAAGACAGAGATGTCAATATTTGTGAACTCAAGGTTTAATTTCTACTGAAAGAGCTGTTGAGAAGCTTTTGTAATGTATGGCTAATTTGTTGTAAAGATAAAAACATAAACTAGCACTGTTAATGGTGGGGAAATCTTACCCCTCTGCTAACGCCCTCTAACCTACACATATTATTTTCATGCCACTAGTTGCCTTTTGGAATGGATAATTTGCCATAATGAGTAAAGCAGTTAATCTGCTGAGCTTCCTATTTTTCTTCCAGCTATAGCTAATATGGAGAGTTATATAGTGGATATATTTTGCATTTTTATTCTACATCCACTCTAATAGTCTCAGTGGTTTTTACTCGTGTAAGAAGCCTCTAAGCTACTGTGATAGCAGAGAGATCATAAATTATCTGCTTTTGCCAAGGTGGAAAACAGAGCAATGGCATGGCAGATGTCCTTTAGTGTTCCTGGTGCTGGATTTAGAGCGTTGTAGCTGTGAGTCACAAAGCTGTAGTTTCAAATATCTTTATCCTGGAAATGAATAGAGGGGATATTTAAAAAAATAATATTGATTTAACTTCATTTTGGCAGGTTTTATTCCAGGTCATGTATCTTATCCTTCTCCCCAGTATGCACCTGGATCTTCATCAATCTTTTATTGGCTCAATGGTCAGAACATGATGCTGACAGTGCCAAGGTGATGGGTGCAATCCCTGTGTGGGCCATTTACTTAAGAGAGTTGGACTTGGTGATCCTTGAGGGTCCCTTCCAACTCAGAATATTCTGTGAAGTCCATCCCTAGCTCTGCTGTACTTGTTTTGCCCTGGACTCAGGTGTAGCCCCAGCACTGCACCTCCCCCAGGCAGGCTCTGTGTGTCCCAGCAATCTCTTAGCTCCCCTTCCCACTGGTCTGCTAGCTAGATCCCAGAAAATTTGCTAGGCTTCTGTGATGTAGCAGATAAGACAGGCTTTTCTGATTAATGTGAGTGATCACTGATCTGCTACACCTTGCTTTGCAGGTGTTTCAGCATCAAATTTTCAGTGCCAGATGGCTGAAGTTGGTCCATGTAAAGGTTGTGAAGGCTGCTGCACTTGGAAGAAGATGGTGGAAACAGGTAAGAAGGAAGGTTGTGCTGCACTACTGATTCCTTGGCATTGCTGGAAATCTCCTTAGAAGCCCCTGACTAAGGTAAGAAAATGTCTTTCTAAGCCAAATATGCTGTTGTTTTTCTGAATTTTCTATCTGTTACTTGCTGCATGTAGTGCAATGGGCTGGCTGAGCTGATGTTTTTTGATTGTGCTGCTTTCTGAACATTGTGTTCTGGTATGGGCTCCAGATGTTGTGTCCCTGGGGGTGGCAGTGGACAGAGCACCAGGTACTGCATGCTGTGTCCTTGTCAGCACTCCTAGAGGGGCTCTGGCCAAGGCTTGCAGTCCCTGCCAATTTTTCTTCAGGCCTCACCCCTGGAGTTTTTTGCTGTTAGATTTAAGGAAGATAAATAGCAATGCAGAGCTGGCTGTGTGCAGCAGTAGTGGTGACTTACTCCTGCCAGAAGTGAAGTTTCAGTGTGGAATCTGCTCTGGACCCTGGCATGACTCCTCTCTGTTCATCATTGTAGATTAGCCACGTGACCTCTCCAGCTCTACAGTTGATTATTTCACTATTGTTTGGACTTACAAAATTATTTGTTGCTAAATATAGCAACAGCTCTTTCCCCATATAGTTTATGGGACAGGGAATTTGTCTGCTTACATTTAGGAAGTTCTTCTCCCTGGCTAGATGATACAGCACAAGATGCCCTCTACCCAGAAAAAGCAGGGCTTTCTGAGGGGTGCTCTGGGCACACCTGGGCATGCTTCACTTCATGGTCTGGCCCCAGCTGTGACCAGGACATGGGTATGAGCTGTTATCAAACTGGCTCAAAGGGAGAGAAAAATAGCTGGTCCACAAAGTTCTGGCAGCAAGGGGAAGCTGGTTTGGGCAGAAGCATACGTGCCATTTTGGAGTGAGGATGCTCAGTATGGATTGTGTCAAGAAGGAGTACAGCTGCCTTCAATGAGCAAAATGGGCATGAGAAAGTAGTCCTGGTCATGAGGAGGAGTGCAGTGATAAGATCACTGGTCAGTCAGCAGGCTGAAGTGCTTTGTGATTCTTATGGTGCTGAGAGGCTCATAAAGGTCTGATGGAGCTGAGCAGCTTTTCTGCAAGGCTGTTTCTTGGAAGTGTGGGTGACCTTGGAAACAGAAGGGCCCTCCTTCCAAGAGGGCTGCTCAGAAAGCCTTGCAGTACTGCAGAAGAGGCATTTTGCAATGCACCAGGTGGTGGGGACCAGCACAGGCTGGGATCAGTGCAATCTGGAATACCAGGTGGCAGGCTGCAGCCTGGTGCCAGCACAGGCTTGCTATCGTTCTCGTCATATAATTCATTGGTGATCTTGCTAATTTGAAATCCGATCTGTGTTTTGTATTGACTTAAATATCTTCTGCCAAATGAGTGCTAGTGTGAAAATCTACCATTAATTGTTTGTCAAGACACAGCTGAAGAAACAGTCAAAGTGAGTATGACTCACTTGAAAGAAGTGCTTTTCACCTCCATTTCCCCTCTTCTTTCTACCATGTTCACCCCCATCTCCCTTGTCTCTGCAGAGTGATGCTTTCTTTAGGGGAAAACACTGGGGCTTTGGCATGGAGAACTTTGCAAAGGTACTGCTCAGGCTGCTGGTGCTACTGAAATACTGAGTAACAGATGACAGGTTTTCTGTCACTGCTGCATTTCTGGTGCTCTGGATCTTTTTCTGGATGTCTTCAGTGGCATTTCACAGCAGAGTGAGATTCAGTGACCTTTTGCCGGGTCATCACCATGAGGTTTATTCTCGCTTTTCTCTCAGTTGTGAAGCAAATGCTGCTGGCACAGTTGGCAGGTAAGACTGCACTGCAGATGAATCTGATGTGATGGGACTACTGCAGTCTGGAGGGATGAATGTGTGGCAATCTCTAAAGCCAGGTGACTTCTCAAGTCTTGCTTGTGATATGGCAAAATGAGGTGAAATATTTTCAAGTGCTAAATTGTGCCTTCTTGCTACTGCATTTTTGTATGTATTTCAGGGGAAAATAAATATCTTTAAAAATGTGGGTCTGTCTATGGCAGAAGTAGCGCTGAATTGAAACAGTGTGAAGAAAACAGTCGTGTTTGCAAGCTGTCTGAGAAACTTGCCTCTGATTGGTCTTCTGGGTTAGCAGAATGTGACAACCTATAGCAACAAAAGTGAACAAATACGGGATAAAATACAAGGTCTGCTTAAAAATTTAAGAAGTTGAACTCTAAAACCTTTGAAGGGTATTTGTATTGGGATTTTTCTTTCTTCTTAGTGTTTCTAAACAATCTGGAGTGAATTAGACCCCTACAATTGGAAATTTAATTTTGGGTCATCTTTAAATGAACTCTAAAAGCATTAGACTCTGCTTGGCCAGGATCTCTGCTTTGGGCCCAAGCCCAGCATGTCATCTCCAAATCAATTCCAAGGTCCCTTTCCAGCCCAAGCTACTATTGATTATTTCTCTTTCCTTTTAACAAAAAGTCATCTCTGCGCTGATTGCATTATAAATCTTCATCAGTAAATCAGGAAAGGCAACTTCAGAGCGAAGGAAGCTGCTGCCTGAGGAAGCACTGTGGCTTATCTCTGGCAGCTGGTGTGTGTGGTGTGTGCCTGGGCTGGCCACTGCTGCCCCAGCACGGCCACATCTCGGGCTCACAAGGCTGCAGCTGCTCAGGAATTGTGCAGAAAGGAGTGTGTATACAAGTCTTGGGTACCTGCTCTTCCTGTCTCGAGTCCTGGAGACAGTTTTACTTTTTGATTCATTTTGAAAGCGGAGTATAATCCTGGCAAGAGGGAGGTGCAGTTTGCTTCTGATGGCTGGCGTGTATCAGAGGTGTTGGTGGTGTGTGTTGTGTCACCTCTGCAGTGACAGGCTGCATCACTTGGCAGGAGGTCCCACTCTTGACCCAGCTGTGTTGTATTTTGACAGAAGATAGGGAATACAGGATGGTACTATGACAAGATTGTAGGACTGTTTGTGTGGTATGACTTTTTATAAGTTAATTCAGACTTTTTAAGCAACAGCTTTGGTTTGGCTTTTTTCAGGTGAAAATACTCTTTTTTTAGTAGAAACTGTCATGGGAATCCCATGGAAAATAACTGTAAATAGGGGACTGATGTGTATGCAGTTTGTGTCAAGGCATATGAAATGAGACTAAATCTCTTAAAATAAAGGCCAGGTGGCAATACAAGCCAGAGCAATGATGCCTTGTGTGCTACTAACTTTGTTAGTGCAGTTACCAATAATTACCGCATCCCTAAATGACCATATTGTATTCGGTAGTGTCAGTAAGGTCAATTCACAGTCATAGGATGAAAGGGGACACTCCAATAGCTCTTAATATGCATCAAAATGAGAAGATTGATATTGACAAGGTGACCTCAGCTCCGAAGGGGCAGTTTATTTTGAATGGCTGTAGTTTTCTTTTGCTTATGATTGACAACCTCAGTGGTATGACTATTTTCTTTCTTTTTGTGGTTTTTTTCCTTTGTCTTGAAGGAGCACCCCAGTTGGTGTTAGCTATTACTTCTAACACAGCTGTAGCACAAGCAAGTAAAGGCCAGTAAGATTTTCTGTAGCAAGTTGCTGCACCCCAGTGTCCCCCAAGTGCCCTTTGATGGTTCTCCGGATGACCCCGGCTCTGTGTTAATGTCTGGCATTCAGTTCCGCAATTAAAATGGGTGGCCTGACATCAGTTCCGAATTTGTCTTTCCTTCAATTTTTCATGTCCACCAAATTCATTCTTTTGTCCTCTTAACCTTCTCTGTGTCAGATAACTGTGCGTTTTATCCTCCAGTTGCTATCAGTAGAAAGTTTGCTGTAATTTATTTACAATCTCTTGTATTTTTCTCTTTTTACATTGTTTTTTACTGAAAATAAATTTATTGATATTCTGTACAATTTGAAACCATCAACACTCTTCTATATACAGCATAGCTTTCCCCCTCCCCCCCCCAAAAAAAAGTTATGCTATACACTTTTGGGAGGAAGAACTGTATATTCTTCTTCATTGCCTGCAGAACACCTGTGTACATACAAATTTGTAAACTTTAGTTAGCTAAATGTAGGCCTTGCAGAGTGTTCTCTGGTTATATTGGGCAATTAGAAGTTCAGGCTTAGTGAGCACTGTTGCTATCAGTGGAATGAGAAAGCATTTTTAATAAACATGGTGGATATTTCCAGGATTTGACTGTTTGAAAGTATTGGCTGTGGAGGGAGGTTATGCTGTTGCTGCGTGAGTGATCAGTGCAATTGTTCTCAGCCGTGTGGAGGAGAAAAAGAAGTTGTGAAGTGTAGAAAACTTGTGAGAAAACACAACTTTCAGTAGAGGGCTCTTTAACCTCAGCTTCTTTGGAGGTTAAGAATACTTTTATGGCATTTCTTCCTGCAGAATATGGTGCTGCAGCTGTAGAAAATGCTGAGCACTGAATAAAATAAATTGTGCAAACAGAAGGATATGCATCCCTCTCCAAGCCTCTTGGTTTGGTATAATACAGTGTAAGATATTTGTAAAACAGACAAAAAAGAAACACTCATCTCTGACATTTACAGTATATGATGTAGCTCTGAAGCAGCTTCTGGTGCAGAATTTGCTGCATTTGTCTTATGTAAATGAATGGCAAAGGGATGCTTGTTGCTTGTTAGAATAATGGGGCCAGGAGCAGTAACTGGTCTCAGAGATGTGAAATGTGAGGAGGTAACTTGACAGTCTCGGAGCTCTGAGGGCAGGCAGGCAGACCTCGAATATCTGGGGCTTTCTGCTCCCTTCTTTATCTGGTTGAGGTCCCTTTTTCCCCACTAAAACTCTGGTGATGCCTGAGCAACAGCATGGCATGGCTGTTGCTTCTTGCCTGAGCGTTGAGGCAGGAATGATGCCTGATGTGGGATGTAAAATATAAAGGAAAAGACATGGCTGATTTTTGTTCTTCCGTCAGTACCCATATTGCAATTCCAAGTCCATGAATATTTGGAGTGACTGTTGTTACTAATAAATAGCAGGCAAATATAACTCTTCTGTCTTGGTATAAGATAGTATTGTTAATTCTTTTTTCAATATCCAGGGAATACTTTGCTTTTAAGACAGGAAGAAGTAGGTACTTTAAAAACTAACTGTCTTCTCTGGCTTCCTGTTAGTCAAATAATGGGGGTAAAAAAAGAAAGCAAAACTTAATGAAGAAAAAACCCTGATACTTTGACTAACTTTTAAAATGAAGTTAATAAATTATGCGTTTGTAATAAGTTTACATTGATTGCTTTCCCTTGGATATTAAGATTTATTCTCCCTGGAGTGCAGTAACTCTGAGGTGGAAACAGGCCAGCGTGTGCTCATTCGCTGCCCCTCGGGAAATGGCGTTTGCAGAGCGATGGCTGGCTGAGACTCAGCCCCTGAGGGGTTAACCAGTGGCACAGCAGAGCCAAGTCAGGGACTCCAGAGTGAGCCAGCTAAGCAGAAGAGAGGTAGTTTTGTCAAATACTTGGAGAAGTAGCTCTGACTTCAGAGGTTGGTTTTGGCTGAGTATGTTCGCTTTGCTGAGCCCCATCATGCTATGCGCTGTCTCTGTTTAAGGAATTATTTGTGTTTAGATGGCACGGCAAAGGTTTGCTAAAATGTTTTTTTTTGGCTGATGACTGTTATAAACCATTTTCTTAAGCTCAATACCCTTCATTGTCTCTGTTGTGGCTTTTTTCCCCCATGCAGCTGCATGGAAGCAGTTTGCTTCTATGTGTTCCCATCTTCAGTGATGTCCTGTTCTGTTTTCTGGCTCTTGAGCAAAGCTCTGGTTAATCATCAGGACTTGCCTGGGGAGTCTTTTTCTGTGTAATAGACTGAAAGCCTCAACTGGTTTTACACATTGCCTTGAAAAATCTTGAGAGCTGGATTACAGCTGGGTTATTACAGATTGTCACTTTGCTAGATTTTGGTGCAAATTGTTTTAAATCCTCTCTCTCTCTCTTCCTAAGTTATCTCCATTACAAGTTAGCACAAATACATGTGATAGAGCTAAAATCCATGGCTTGTTACACAATACAATAGCAGGCCTTTTTTATGATACTCACTCATGCTGGTGATAACAGATAATTTCTGTTGAAAGGTGTTTACTCTTCGCAGTATTTCATTAATGGAAAGAAAGATTTCAGAACTTCTCTTGTAGGAAGTCTTCTGTTAGAAGTGCAAGAACAGGGCCCCTAGAGGCAAAGGGCCTGTATTTTTCAGGGCAGTACAGTAATTGCTAGTCTCACTGTAATCCCAGGCTACTTTCTTGGTCCGAGGACAGAGAGGGGGAATGCTATGACAAGGGAAGAGTGCCCCTTTTCTTCCTTCTGGGTTAAGAAAGGGGGGAAATTTTTCTGATACATTTAAATGGTTTTTTTTTTCTTGAATCAGCAGCTGAAAATCCAAGGTTTTCCCCTGCTACCCTGCAACTGGGAGCAGTTACTATCTGGTTGCTAGATGTGTATACAGTAAGTAAGCAAGCAGCATTGGTTTGCTTATTACTTCACTGAACCTCTAACTTGCTGTCAGGTGCTGTTGGCAGCCACAAGGACCCTTTGGAGGTCACTTACAAATAGTAGTTTAAGCTTCTACACAGAAAAATTTAAACTAATTGCCCTTGTGCTGAACAAACTGCTCTTTGCCAAGTAAAATAAAACATAATAAAGCAGTGCCTTATTGAAAGGAGGGAAGGACAGGACATCAGGAAGGAAATTGGGTTTGCACACACTTAAGCAGACTATTTCTTCCCCATATCCTGGTATTATGGGAACTTTTCTTCTCTGATGCCTGAGGAGGCACAGTGCAGGCTGCCCATCCTCAGCAGGAGCTGCTGGCAGCCCAGGATGCCCAGAGGCTCCTTGGCTGATGCTGTACATGGGGTGCTGCCTAGAGAGGTTGGCTTCTTTCTGTGGAAAGTGTCTTGTTGCCTGCTGGGCACGGGGCAGTAGATCTAGAAATTCTCTTTGCAGAGGTTCTATACTAGTATTTTACATTTTGAATAATATTTGAGGAGGCACTTGAGCCAGGTGTTTTTATTTCATGATGTATAACTGAACATTGGTTTCATGTTTCACAAATACACAAAACAAAGAGCAGCAATAATAAGCTCAGAATATCTTCCTGCCAAAGTGTGTCCCTGGTCTGTGGGATTTAAGTGCAAAAGGGGCCAACAGGGATAAACATTTTGTTCTGTGCTCAGGGAAGGAATCCCGTGGTATGAAATGACATTGGTGGGTGTGGAGAATGGTCAGAGGCAGCCGAGCCTGGCTTATGCCACAGGCAAACCCCTTGGTGTGGGGCTCTCCTGGCTGTGCCTGGCATCCACCTGGTGATGTTTGCTGTCACTGTACCAGGCTGCTGTGTTTTACTGGTTATGGCTCATTTTGCCATGTTACTGGAGAGGTGGTAGAGGTTTATGTAATTCTTGCAGGTATTACTGGAGCAATATGGGATTGGAGAGTTTCCATTTTCTGAAACCTGCTGGTGTTATGCTCTAGGTAGTAGAAAGCACATGTGAACTGTCAGTTCTAGTATTTTCTTAATGTGTTTATTTTTCTGTTGGGGTAGGAGTTTAACCTTTCTAGCTTGTTAGAAAAGACAAGACGGGTTTCTTTCAACCAAGTTCATGCCAATATAGGCAGGAAATATAGGAAAAGTACAAAACACTTTACATTCCTTCCTACCAAATAATAATTGAAATATTTCAGTCTTTAGAAACTCCATTATAATGCTTCTTGATTGCAGAAATAAAATGTATCTCTTCTAAACATACTCTTGGTTCTCAATTTTTCAATAATTTTGTATGGGGTATGGTTGTGTGTTGGTGATAAATACTACAAAAGGAATGAAAAAAAGATGTGCTTATACTAGCAACCACATAGAGGATTTCAAATTCATCGTTTGAATGTAAGTGTAATTGTTCCTGAATGGTATAAAAAAATCCAACTTTTCATTTAGCTGAGCAATCTGATTTTACTGGACTGGAGCTGAAAAGCCTTTTACAAAGTATTCTCCTCGTGCTGCTGGATTTAAGCTAATATTTTGTAGGTGTTGAAGCTGATGATGTGTTTTTAGAGAAGAGGGCTCCGGTCTGTGAGGCTTTTGCCTTTGATCCTGGGATGCACAGAGCCAAGCTGTTCTGAGTTTGTGTGCTGTGGCAGCAGCTCTGGCCACAGAGAGGAACAGACAACTTTCCCAGGCATCGTGCTGGGGAAGGCTGTGAGAAGATCAGAAAAAAGAATGAGAAACAATTCTTATCATAACTTACTGCACCTGGTATTGTGAACATGTGTTATGAAGATTTGTTTTAGCTGGTGGTGATGGTTTTAATTAAAGGACCAATTAGGTCAGCCTGCATCATAACTGTCTATAAGAGCAATGTGTTTCTTAATAAAGGTAGAGATGGATCAGCCCTCTGTGAATCATGGAGTCAAAGTTAATTATGACCCAGCCAGGGCCCGTTGTGATGACAGTGGCTGTTGCAGTGCTGAGACACCCAGCTTGGAGCTGTGCTTGCCAAGTCACAGCCCATCATGTCTGAGGCCATTCCTGGTCTGAGACTGAACTGTGCTGCTCTCTTACCCCACAGCAGGACATTTCACCTTTTTCTGCATAGCAAAGAGAGGTGAAAAATCCTGTGTGGGCTTTTTGTTGTACATTTTTATTTTCACTGTGGCAAACTGGATACTGTACATGAGCACTGCAGTAAGTGCCTGTTAATGCAGCTGGAGAGCAGCTACACCAGGGAATGCTGCCTTGGGGTAGTTCTTCTGATGAAGAATTTATGCTGTAACAAACTTTTGGGTTATTGAGCTCTACAGCCACACAGATTTATATAAAAAGGGGAAGGAACGCACAAACATGTAGCACAAATTTTTAAATTTGCAGCAAATTAGATTAATGTATCCTGATACTTAGGGAGGCTTTCTGAAGAATAATAGATACAGTTTTTAAATTTGTAAGTACAGGTAGATAATAAAAAACTACAGTCATTGCCTAAAGTTCATAGCTGAGATATTTTCCTTCCATTTTCAAAAGACACCTGAGGTTTCCTTTTTGAGCTTATATTTCAAAACTGATAAAACTCAGAGGGCTTTTTTCTTGCTGCAGTATTAATTTCATTTATGGAAAAGCCAAGAGATCAAATATTGACCTGACCAAGGGAAAATATTGACAGTATAACTAGAAATTTTACTGGTTAAGGTGCAGATTGAGAGCAGAAATCTCATACTCAGGGTGCACAGAAAGTTTAGAGGCAGCTTGAAGCTAATGTGAAGAGACAGGTTGTCTGGGTTAATATCAAATGGGGAAAGACTCTGCAAAACCAGAAGGGAAAAGGATGCATAATGCCTTTCTAAATGGTATTAGGCTTTGGGATATAGCCCTTGTTTTATAATACATAGCTAAGTGATTTATAGTCTTGTAATAAAAGAGTGTTTAGAGGAATAATCCTCCCACCCTTCCAAACTTTAAGCCATCCATGCTGCTTTGAGAAGCTGAGATGTGACCTGTTGTATAATTTGTTCCATTTCACTGGTTTCCTTAAATATGCTTGACATTGTGACCAGCAAAGTCTTACACAATCCTGTAGATTTATTTGGCTTCTATGTTAAAATGCTTGATGATTTCTAGGTTGGTTTTTTTGGTGTTTTTTTTTTTTAATTGTTTTTTAAAATGTAAGTCTTCCATGTTTTCTGTTTTGGTTGGTTTTTTTGGTGTTTTTTTTTTTAATTGTTTTTTAAAATGTAAGTCTTCCATGTTTTCTGTTTTGAAAAGACCAAGTCGGTGGGGATGGTGATTACTGCCTGGATGTTACTCTGTGCTTGGCCAGCAGGTTTTGGGCAATGATACTTCTTGGATGTCTTTCTCACTTGTTGTCTGCATTCAGTCTTTGCTCCCCACTGTACAAGTATATTGGCACTCAGCAAACCAGGTCCTGCATTTGGACTTTATCTTTTCGGAAGGGCTGAGACACCTCCTGTCTCATTTGCTCCTAAACTGAAAGCAACATAAAATGGCTAACAATACTGTATGAGTACTGCATTACATGATTTTTTTGCTGCCAATTACTTGTAGTGCAGTAATTATTAAGTAAAACTGATCTGCCTGAGGTCACAAAGCCAGGAATAGAGCACAGATCTCCTGACTCCTGATCCAGTGACACAGCTGTTAATTCACACAATTTCTACTCGAGTTCATTAAAAACCTTCTCCCACAGCTCTGCCTCCCTCAACAGCCAAAATTTCTCCTTTTAATAGAAGAGAGGAGCTTCCTTTGGGACTGTAATTCCCCCCACAGTGAAAAACTTATCCAGCTGAGAGTATGCGTTGTCTTTTGAAGTACTGTTAGCCCTTTCTGACCTGAGAAAGGAGGGGACTAGACTCCTCTATCTAAGCTTGGAAAGCACATCTAATACAGTCAGGGCATGTGTGCTAGACAGTTTTCATGTCTGAATGCTGTAGATAATGTGCTTTACAAGTTCTCCAAGATGAAAACTCATTTTATTATAACAAAGATGATATTCACATCCCTTTCTAAGCCAACCAATTCTTCCATGGAACTACAGAATGGGAAAATAAGTCAGGTGTGGGGTGTGTGTGTAGTTTTGATGATATTTTTGATTGTGTGTATCTTGTTTTTCTGGGGTGGTGGTTTTGTGGGGGTCTTTTTGTTGTTTATTTTTAAGGAATAGATTTTGAGGACAGCAGGGACCATTATGGTCCCTGATACAGAACTTCATCCTGTGTTTTCTTCACTAACCATGAACATATAATATGTGGCTCAATGCATATTTTTAGGTAGATAGCCATTCTTGATCTACTTAAGTTAGTGCCATATGAGCATTAACCTTTTCACATGCCGAGTTGTTCCAACTCTTAAATACTAATTTTAGTCCTAATGGCTAAGAAAAGGGAGGTGTATGTACTCAGAAGAGAGCAAACATATCTCACTACAAAAGGGGTGCTCAGAACATGAGCTAGATGCCATTTGGTAACAAGCTAGATTATCCTTATATCTCTCTTCAGATAATACACTAGTTTGGAACTATTTAATTTAGAGTTTCATTATATGAATTTACTTCCATGCTTCCAATTTTTCAAGAAATAATTCTGGAGGGAGTTGAGAAGTTGTTTCAGCATACATTGTTATTCACAAAAGATAAATCCTGTATGTTTCTGGATGAAATCCTACCTATGTTTTTAAAACAGTATTTTTAAAGCTTAAAAATAAATCTATTTCCAGTGTAATATATTAGTTATGCAAATATAGAAAAGACTGTCTTAGTGTACTCAGTTACATATAACAAAACTTTCAATGAAAATCAGTGTTAGATATATTCAGCTTGAATCTTGAGACTTTGATTTTTATATTCTGCAGCCTTCTCCAAAGCTTTAATTTCAATACTGAAAAGAAGTCACATAAAATATTATGTGGATGCTTTTCCTTTCTCCTTGGGATCAAAAAATATTTCATTTTCCCCCCCCAAGAGTTCTCAATACAATGCTTTGAAAAGGTGTTTCAGAAGCTTAGTGCTATGAGCTGAATAAAATCCAAGTGTGTCTCTGTGCTGTGAATTTAAGTCAGTGTTGTGGTATAGAGTCCACAAGGCACTGCAAGTGTAAGTGTCCAAGAAGGTAGGGGAAAGAAGAGTAAATCCCCTCATGTCTGCAGATGTTTGGGCTATGGGATACAGCAGTGCTTTAACAGACTGCAATTCCCTCTGCTCCAGGAGCAGTGCCAGTGTTTGCAGG
Organism: Zonotrichia leucophrys gambelii; assembly: GCF_028769735.1. Lineage (NCBI taxonomy): Eukaryota > Metazoa > Chordata > Aves > Passeriformes > Passerellidae > Zonotrichia > Zonotrichia leucophrys. The sequence continues at coordinate 24,141,727 of NC_088176.1, forward strand.
AACTGGAAAGTTGGTAGTCACAGTTGTCTCTTCATTAGTGTGCTCTGTCTCTTAGCCTTCGTCGCACCTACCTCAGAGGGCACCAAAATGGGGAAGTTGATCAGAAATTCAGGAGTCTGGGTGCCCTAGAAATTGGATTGAGTTGGGGCAATGTGTACGTGTGTTTTTCTGCTGCCTCTCTTTAAGGCATTCCTCATTATACAATGTAAAATGTCAATGGTTAGTGATGTATAAGACTAAAGGTAACTATCAAAAACTTAATCCCTGCCTTTTTCAGGTGCCTTTAACTTGGAGGCTGTACAATGCATGGAAGATGGCATACAGTGCCAGTGACACTCACATCTTTTATGTGTATTCATGTCCCCTTTGCTCTTGCTAGTGACGTGTGGGGTTTTCAATTCTTAATTTTTTTTCAAAATTGTATCTTCAAATCTCAAACCCAGTTTTTAAGGAGGTGAAAGAGTTCACAGTATGTGATGGGCTGTGGTCAGAACCTGTAGAAGTCCAGCCCAAATCAGGATCAAGCAAAATTCTTATTTCCCTGTGATATTTAAACTGCATAGATGAAGGACACAAACCCATGTTTAACTTCAACCACAGAATTTAAATTGAGCACATGCTTTGGTGCACATGATGAACAGGAATCATACAGCAATGGTGCCAGAGTAATTTCTGTGGAGCACATATATGTATAAATGTATACACACTAAAAACCATCAGTTGATTGATGATTGCAATATAGCATGAAGATTCTATGTCATCTTCCTGGAACAGTGCTACTCAAAGGAATCACTAAAGGACAGGATGTGCATGTAGATAATTTATAATGCTGTACCAACTATAACTTCTCATGATGGACAGATTTTCTTCCTTGTGCGTCTTATTGGTACTTTAACCAACTTATTTTAAGACAGCAATGATTAAATTACCTAGTGAATGGGAAATCCTGTTCTGGGCTTTGAAACAGACATTTTTCTCTTTATATATCTATACATTCTCTGTGTGGGAGTGTGTGTATATATATCAGACCTTTATATATAGAAAGTTTTTATTTCTATATTAGCTCAATACTGTTTCACTGCTTTTCCTTTACAATGTGTCTGACAAAGCAGAATGGTATGTTGATTTTACAAAAGTTATCTTTGTGCAGTCTGCCAAGCGTTGGTGCCATGTTTTGCTGGAGTGTGATTTGTATACCTACAGGTGTATATATATAGCTATATAAAATCAAACAACCCCTCCTACATAATTGCTCAGAGAGAGAGAATGAGGTTTTTACAGCAATTTATCACAGATTTTGTCAGTGAAAAGGAGAAAGAGAGATGATCCTGCCTCCAGCCATGGCTCTAATATTTTCATGAAGGGAGCTGTCAGATGGGCTTTGATTCTTCCTATCTAATTTTGTCAAAGAATCTGAATCCTGTTTCTGGCAAAAAAAGAATGAAAACTGTTTGTTAGTTTTTCTATAAATATGCATGAAAAAAGAAACGACTTATCAGGATTATTTTCTGCTTTTCTTCCTATTCTTCCTTGAAATGTTCAGAGACCCCTATCAGTTTTCTGAGATGTTAAATATTGAACATCAGCAAGTATAGAGCAACAAGCCTCAAAATTGCTTGAAAATAATAATAAAAAAATATGGACAATGTAACTATTCTCATTTTACAGATGAGAAAAGTCTGTCTTAAGGATTATGGATATTACCTAAGGCTGTAGAGACTCCTGGCTGAGCCTGCAATCAAATGCAGTGTGTCTTGTGTGTCTTGTTCTAGTGTCTTATCTATGAAATGATGCTGACTTTTAACTCACAGTTCACTTATGGGTACAGTCCATTGCAGTTCAAATAGGATGATTTTTGTGTGTTGATACTGTTTTTAACACTGTGGTAGTAGGTTGGAAAGGCGCATAGAAAATGAGTGTGTGGGGAGAGGAAGAGAGACACATCCGTCTGTTGCAATGATACAGCATCTACCACGACATGCATTATTTGGAAAAAGAGCCCATTAAGAACAGCAAGCTTGAAAGCCAGAATAAATGACAGGATATGTGAAGGATTAGTTGGACAGAGCATCTGTTATTAATACTGAACAGTACTTTTTGAAAACAAATGTGAAGCTTTAGCACAGTGGTGAGAATCAGTTTTAATGCCCTTCCATGAAACTAAGTATGAATTAGAGTCTTGCTTTTCTTTATTTAGAGGTAATATTTTCAGTTCTTGCTTTATGAGAAGCCTGAATGCAAATGCAGTCCTAAGTGGTGAAGCACTGGCTCTTTCTGATCCCCTGGAGCACAGTGTGTCTGGTATGGCTCGGCAGATCCCTTCTTTGGGGGCAGTGAATGACTTGCTTGATCAAGGAAAGGCAGGGTGGCTAATGCTCCTCTACTGAGTAGTCAGCATTGGAAAATTAGCAAGAAACTCTGCACTTTTGGAGAGATTTATTGATCTGATTTCCCTGCAGAACTGATTTCTCCATGAAACCAATATACCTGTCCTCAAGATCCAGAGCATTTACGCTCAAAATATAATTGAGTCTGGCAATTGTGATAAATACAGATTGTTCTCAGAAGTCATTCTCAGATGGCTCCAAAGCACGAGCACACCATATTGTGATTACTGCATGTGTGTAGCAGACTGGGGTTTGAAGGGTTTCTAGAGTACTTTTCTTCAAAATCTGCAATAATGATCCATTCCTTAGAATTTATTTGTCAGTTAACAGTGACAGTTGTGAATGTGACTGTTTATAACTGTTGTAAACATGAAAATTTGAGTACATTTCATACTGAAGTCTGTGAAGTTTTCCCTTGACTACAAATACAGTTTTACCAACTTGTAATCATGGAACTTCATCAGCTTGAGATTGTCCACAGAAAGGTTCAACCTCAGCTATACAATAGAGATATTCATTGCTACAGCCTGTCCTCAGGTGATCCTCTATTCAAGTTTGTAGCAGCAGTGTTCATGGAAGGATGACAGACCACAATGAATAAGCATATTTTATAGATGTGCTTGAGTATATTTATTATTTATAATACAAGCTATACTATATATTGAATACACTGCAATACCTCTAGCCCTTTTAGCTGCTTTGGACACACAGTGAGGATGAAAGGATATATCTCAACAGGAACTCTAGAAATTGGCTTTCATTTTTTAGTGTCAAGAAGCTTGGCCACCCCCCTTCCTCTGTTCAGACTGAAAGCAAGCGCCAAGGAGGAAAGGTGCCTTTCTCTGTATTAATACTGAGGAAGGAGAGACAGAGATTTATGTCATTTATAGCATAAGACTTCTCTGAAAAAGAAAAGAGGACTAAAATACCCATCTTTCTGCTTGACTTTATGCCTGGCATCACTGAAATGCATTTGTAGATCGTGGATTTGCTTGCGTTTCTGGCTGTCCTCCTGTGAAGTGAGCAGCAATTCTAACTCGTTAACTCGCAAGTGGAAAGGTCACTTCTCTGTTTCTGATTAGATGGCAGGTAAATGGGAAAGATGGATTGTTGATGTGTGACAGGAAAGACCAAGTAGCATTTCTTGGCTGCTCCTAGGCAGGCAGATGTACATGCAGAGCCACTGACTGCTTGTGATTCTTACAACTTTGCAAACTCCTGTTCCATGGATGTCCCTGGCTAGATGAACCCAAATGGATTTGAGATTTTACTTAACTAAATTAATTCCAATGGTTTAAAGTCATATTACTATGGACAATTACACAGGCAATATAATGGTCTTTTCTTCATGATCTATAAATTCTTATCTAAAGACAGAAAATACCTAAAGGACTAAAGTATCATAAACACCCTCTGAGGTTCTGTCTTTCCAACTAGTACCTTGCAATGGTTCTGCCAGCTGAAACTCCAGTGGAGAAATTATTTTGCAAAATTTTGTCATCATTCATGTGGGTATTTCTGAAATACTTCCTGAAAGAGCAAGAATGGAAGAACTTTGGGCTTTTTACTTTTGAATTGGTTAATCTGGATGGCTTGATATAGGATTAAAACTTGCTTACTTGTGCTGTCATTTTCTGTTGATACCAAACTGTCAGACTATGGGACATAGTACTAGTTGGCCAGAGTACAGGAACAAGCAACATTTTTTAATAAACTAAAGTTGAAATGGGATGAGCTGCAGATTCTTCTCTTCTGTAATTGCTGATCTTTAATATCTGCCATGTAAAAGGTACTACCCACACCCTTCAAAGCAATAAATATCTTAGCTTCAATTATAAAATAGCAGATGAATATCTGCAATGAGTTTTGATCTTAAGCTTCAGAATCCTCATTCACGAGGTGAGGAGGGACTGGGCTTTTTTCTCTGGGGTGTGGAGGGTGAAGGGCTGAGTGGCAGCAATGTGTCCTAGCTATTGGCTGCCTTGGAGGAGATGCAGTGCTTGGGTTACCCTGCTGCCCAAGGTCCTGAGTTAGGGTTTGATCAGGGGTGAGAATGGTGAGTTTTACATGGCCTTGCAGCCTTTGCAAGTCCTAACATGGCTAGATGGATTGGATGGTGAGGAAAATTTGTCCATTAATTGTTTGTTTCTTATGTGAGTATTCTGGGTGTGCCACTTGCTAGACTCCATGTGAAGCTATGTCTGAGTCCTCTGTTAGTTAGCACTGGTCAGCTCAAGCCTAGAAATGCACACTGCCCCAAGGAATAGATCTTCTTAAGCAAAACCACTAATGTTTTCTGCTGTTCTCTAGACCAATCCTGTTTTCTAGCACAATCCTGTTATACTTTGAGGCTTTCAAGTCCCTTGAAGACTCTAGGGATAATTTTTTCAAGTGAAAGTAATCACTGATCTTTCCCATTTGTGTGTGTCCCCCTTTTTTTTTTTGTTTTGTTATTATTTTTGTTTTTATCCAGTTTATAGGGCTTGTTCCTGTAAATCTTTGTGTTTCCACTGACTTTGCTGTGGTGCTTCATATGGGAACTTTGCAGAATTGCACCCTTTATATCTTTTGAATTATAAATGAAGCTAATTGAAAATAGCATTCTTGCTTTTAAGCATTTCTCACACACTTATTTTTCCTTTTGGCTACTTCTTGTGGTTAATTCTGTTACCAATTAAGAAATAAATGCAGGCAACCACTGTCACTTGTACAAAGAGGGATGTAAAAGCTAACTACTTCAGGATACATTTAAAAAGTAAGCTAATCTACTGGTGTTGTTTTATATTGTAATGACTAGAGTAAGGTTATTATAAATTTACGTAAAGGAAAGACTAACTTCCTGTCTCAAAGAACTCTAAGAGGGATGTGTGCTATTTTCCTAACTTCTCCACACTCTTCTGTTGTCCACTGTTTATCATCTTTAAATCTTCAGACATGTTTCCTAGTGAACTTTCCTCTTTGTGAATATGTTTGAATAAACTTGGTTTATCTGCACCTCGGTTTTTGATGCATGGACTTTACAGCCCACACAACCCTGACAATATATTTTTTTCAGTGTGTCAATTGTGATTGAATGTTGAATTGCTACATAAGTATATTGAATCAGCGGGACAAAGTACATTTTAAACTAATTTTTAATTAATTTCCTATTCCCTAACATAACCTTTCAAGCAAAAGCTGCTTTTTAAGTAACACATGGAGGGAGCAGTTAAGTGTGTGTATGAAAGATTTTTGTGAGGCAAAACCACTACTTTCCCAGCTGGGATCTGCTTTCAAAATATAAATATATCAGAGACACACAAAAAAGGCTTTTCTTGTATGACAGCAGTAGCAAGCAGGGGGTCTCAGACCATTTGCTGGTGAACAAGATTACATATCATAAAGCTGTCATGAGTTGGCACTAATTTGACAGTTTGTTGGCTCAAGAGACTCCGGCACTGTGAATGCAGGGGATAGAAATGTTTCTGTGATGCCATGAGGTTCACGTGGAGGGCATTGATGAATGGCAGACAAATTGGCTTCTTAAGTAAAGTTGTCTTGTGCTGGGGGTGGAGGGAGCATGTTAAACCTGACAAATTTTGGGTTGCACAATGTGTAATGCAAGACATTACATTAGGGAGAATGAAGATGTCTCAGAAGTTGAAATATCTGGATTTTTTGCTATTCTCTATCTCTTTGGTGGGCCAAATTAAAATATTTGACATAGCCTGCATACTCTGCTACTTTATAGAACTTGAAGTCTTTTATACAAGTCAAAACTTATTAGCTATAACTGGTTAGTCTGGGCAATATGCAAGCTATTCTTTGTATCTCAGAACAAATAGAGGGAGAGAGTGTGTGTGAGTGTTCTGGGAAAGCAAGTACATGAATAGATATCAAGGGGACTCTTCTGGGGCAAAAGTGATGGGTAGACAACAAGGGGGATAAATGAGGGAAAGAAAGAAATGTTCATGGGCAAACCTTTGAAAAACAAGACTACTTTTATCAGGCCTGTGTTTTCAAGGAATATCAGTAGAATATTTCAAAAGCCATTTTACCATGCTTTCATGACCATTAGTGAAATAACCACTGAAATACTTGCTAATGTATTTGTTGCACTTTCCTGCAAAGTGCCTCATTCATGTTACTCTTGGGCTTATTCTCAGCCTTGCTTTCTAATCCATATGGAATACTGGGAACGTTCAGTGTGAATTGCTTAATTTTTTAAAGGTGCATAGAGAACTGGAGCTTATTTTTGAGAACAAAAAACACAAAGAAGCTCAAAAAATATTCTATACCTTATGCACACCTTAACTAAAATAACTCAGATGATATTTTCATAGATACTATTTACTTTGAGATCTTCACACTTGAAGTTGTATGTAAGTTTAGCATGGCTGCAAAGATTTTAGCAAGCACTGGAGGTAGTGCTTGTTCACACTTTGGTCATTTTCTCTACGTGCATTGATTTAAAAGTTTTTTTGTTCAGTCAGACAAGCAAGAGATGAAACTATCTGTTTTAAAAGAGCTGATATTTGTGTTTTTTTCACTCTCTTCATGCTGTGCTATTTTGTACATAATTTGCCTACAACCATTGTGGAAATGATCAGTCTGCCCTTTATTGTCTGCTCTAAATTAAATATTGACTGGATTTGCTTGTTTAACAGCATAAACTTGCACCAGACAAGACAATCTAATTTGCACACTGAATCTCACTCTCTCACATAGTTTAAGGAATCTGTAGAGAGTGTACTAACATATATGGACTCATTATAGGCACAAGTGTTCTATATACACCCTAAACAGCTTTGTCAGGCAATGTAGTTCTAAACTAATACATAGGCTTAGGTATGTGGGTTGTTATAATGATCATATCTTGGTAGAATATTTATTTCACTTCTTAGAGAATCAGCTGGAATTATTGCTGACGTATTTCAAGGTCAATGATTGTGCTCACATTCAAACATAGCAACTGAATTTCTATGGCAAATGCATGTGTTATTTCAAGAGTGGCTACATAACTGAAGCAAATGAAAAAGTTACTGAGTGGCTGGAGAGGTCTAATGCAGATGCAAGGAAAGTTCACCTCCAACTGAATCTGCTGAATTGTCTTTCCTAGTAGCCTGAAATTGCATAAAAGTCCAGACTGAGGTTTATAACCCAGAAAAGATGAAGGAAACGTAATAAAATCTATTTAATCAGGTTTAGGAGAAAAGTATTTTGCCCAGATTTATCTGTCCATATCTATACATAATAAAATGGAGACTACCTAGCCTAGCTGCAGAAAACCAAGCCTGGGGCATGGCCATTGCAACCTCTGTCATTAATCTCTGGTAGGAAGATTGCACTTCAAAGTGCTGGGGAGTTACAGCTCTCTGCACAGGTGAGGGTCTCAGCCTGACACTTGGATCAGAAGGAAGCTCCAGCCCAGGCATGTGTTTATGTGCAGCTGTTATTGATTCCCTATTGCTTTCCGTGTCTGATGTGCTGAGGTGAGGAACACAAAAAGGGCAATTGTTTGTGCCTGTTCAGTGCCTGAGAAAATCCATGTCTAAGGCACATTGAGTTGCTACCAAGACTAAGAAATAATGGAAGTTAAAAATCAATATTTTGCTTCATTTATATTCCCTCGGCTTCCTCCAAATCACTGATGTGAATGAAGGGACTGTTCTCCCATCAGGAGTAGTTGGTCATTTTAACTTTTCCCATCAGTCTGTGCTGGCTGTTTGCTTTTGATAACCATGAGGTGAAGTTTGTAGTTATAATACACCTATTTAGTAATACTATAGGCTTTATTTTATGACTGGATGTATGTAGATAAGTATTGGAAAAAAGCTGAAATGTAATCTATATTTTGGGTTGCTTATATTCCTTCCAGGGTAAAGGAACAACAAAGAATAAGAACTGACTCTGTATCTCTTCTCACAGACAAAGGTACCTAATCTTAAACACAGTCTTGGCTCAAGTGTCTCTATGTTTAAACTTGAACAAGGAAACCTCAAGCCTGTAATAATAAAGCTCAGGACTATGGGTTCCAAGAGAAAAGAAGAAAGAAGTTATATATTGTTTTCCAAAAGAGTCCTGAAAAAAATAGATTGATTTTAGCCACACTACAGGATGTCTTGGGCCAAAATCATTTCACTAACAAAAATCAACGCTTATGGGAAGTGAAACAATAGGTGTAAACTACTGAAAGCAGGCTGCTACTTATTTGCCCACATGGTTGTATCTCATTTTTTGTCTGTGTTGCAATAAAGTTGAGCTTCAAATGGAAAAAGCACAGTAGTTTCTAGGCAACAGCTTAAGTAAACAGGGCTACAAACTGACAATTGGTCACTTGGTGGTAATAGGATATGAATGACCCCCTGTGGAACATACCCTGTTATTAGTTAGCTAGATGTTGTGAGCTATAAAAAGGAAAAGGCAGAACAATCTATTGTAGACAATGCATGGGAAGTGACCTTCCTTTGAAAACAATTAGAGATAAAAATCCTTTTATTCCTGAAATGCACAGAGCTCTGGGATCAGGGGTGCTTGCTACCTTCACAAACCTGTGTTTGAGCTCTGCCTCCTGCAATATTGCAGATCTGCAACCAGACACAGAACCTGCTTCCAGGTGGAGGCAGCTGTTTTAACACCATTTATTTGCTGAAGTATCTGGATGAGGGACTGAAGTAAAGCTGTGACAGCTGAGTACAGTGAACTGATGCTCAGTCTGGTAAGGGACTCTTGCTTGGCATATGATAAGGTAGATACACTTACCTGGGACAAAATGCATCAGAACCTACAGGGAAGAGGCACAACAACAGTACTCTGAGGAAATGCCTGAAAATCAGTATACAAGCTTTATTATCTAGCTTTGAAAGCTGTCCCTGTCTTGGATGTGGGCATGCATGCAGGTCTCAGTCCCAGTGTCTTTGTAAGAGGAGATAAACAGGTTACTGAGTACAAGTAAGAGACAAGGATTAAGCAGCACATTGTTTTTTGGCCCTTCTTTTCCTACCAGGAAAACTGAGAATCAAAACTTTCCATGCAAAATTCCAGAAGAGACCTTGGTTTCTCAGCAAGACACAAAATTCAACAGATGGAGATGGTTGCCTACTGAGTTACTCTACAAAGGGAGTTAGTAAGCCAAAGGAGCTGCACACCTACACACTAAAACTTATTTCTATCCCAGAAGATGCCCAAAATGTGGATTTTTTTTTTTAAAACTAGGAATCTTGCTGTTATTTGAATCATATTAATGAAAAAAGAACAACAAAAAAACCCCAACTAAACAGCCACCCCCCCCCCCAAAACACAACCAACCAACCACCCAAGAAACCCTAATAAAACCCCACACCACTATAGTAAAATACTAAGTTATTTAACAGTTTTCTTTTGTGAAACAGGATTGATGTGCACACTAGTGATGTGCACAGTATGCAGGTTGATAGTGTTGTCCTCATTGCCTCTCTCTGGCAAGGGCTGTGCCCCCATCCTCACTGGAGCGGTCCTGTGTGTGACTGGAGGCTGTTCTATGTAGAGATACTATCAGTCTCTCCTGCTAAAGTTGGTCTGTTCTCTGAGGATTCAAAAGGGACCCTCAGGATTCAAATACAGTGAATGGAAAAGGAATGGGGGGCATTTCGTGAGCTATAGAAGGAAAGCAGTTCTTGTGGTGATGAGTCTTATAAAGTCACTTCTGAATATATTCAGAACAAGGGTTTTTATCTTTTTTGGGGTAAGTGTTCTCATTGCTAGGATACCCTAAAAATGGGTGAATGGGGCAATATCACTGGGGTTGAAGATGATGATAAACCTTACTTATAGCATGGGGTTAAACTTATTCAGTGTACTGTGGGAATGTCTGCTAGGCCAGGCCCTCAGTTAAAATATCTAGGATTACTTTGCCTTATCTGTTTCAACAAGATACAAATGTGAATTTCTGGATTCTTTGGTGACTTCCTCACCTACCTGATGTGCGTGTGTAGAAGCCAAGCCCTTGGCAGATGGACATTTTGGGATGTTGAAAACCAACTTTTTGGAGGAGCTCAGACAGTAAGCAAAGCCTATGATTATAATAATCATGAGCCTGTGATTAAAATTTTGGCACAGATTCCTACATTGTAGTAACTCCAACTTTCAAAACAAAAATCCCTCTTGGATCTCAGAATTGATTTGTTTTGTACCTCCCTTTTCTGTACATGAAGAGGACAGCAATGATGCAGATTTCATGGTGGTCAAAGCCGTGCAAGAAGGAAGCTGTGATAAGCACGAACATTTTGGCTGGTGAATTTTAAATGACAGAAAGGAATGGATTTTAAATGCTATCTATAATGGCAAATCTTTGCAATGTCTTGGATACAACAGAGAAATGTTGATTCTGTTATGCTCACCTACCCCAAACCAAGAATGAAGTTGTACAACATCATCAATACCAACAAATGATTAAAATAAACTTTGGGCCAACTGGTGACTTACACCACAACTTTAAATTCTATTTGTTGTCTGGCTCCTTTGTGAATGAGTAAAATCTTCACTGGCTCCGAGATGCTGTTAGTGCTTAGAAGGAACAGGGAATTACGCCATAATTAGAAAAAAATACATGGGTGGGGTGTTGGGAAGAATTGATTTTGCTTAATTTACTGCTTTTATTCTCATCCTCTCTTCAGTAAGTAACCATGCAGATCAACTCCCTCCCCCCACTGTTCTTAGTCAGCTCTGCTTACATCTGTGCTTGGTGTTAAGCATCTATTCTGGCTGTTATCTCCTCTTAGGCTGCACAGGATCAAACCTTGAAAGTTCAAGGCATTCCATCTGCCTTCTGTTAATTACCACTTTTATTCCTTATGATTCTGCTTCTTTCTAGGGGAGGTTTTTTAATATTGCTTGTAAAGGACAATTTTCTCTAGTAAGATATGTAAGCACAAGGCATGTATTGATCTTTTCATGACCTTTTCTAGTAATAACATGTGAGATGTACTGCTACCTTCAAAGAACAGAGTGCATTTTCTCAATATCATGGAGGATTAAATACTGCAGTGTGAAATGTATAGTTCATTTAAAGGCATGTAAACACTTTTTATGGCACTTTAAGAACTTTAGACAAAGATGTGGGGGTAAAAAGCAAAAGAAACATTGTAAATTTGAAAAAAAATTCCAGCCATGACAAGCCAACAAAATAATCCACCAAAAATTCAACCTTCCATAATTTATAATACAATTTTGAGTGTGTTTGCACATAAAATCCAACAGTAATGCCAGTAAGTTTAGTAGGTTTACAAATACTGTATTATAAAAAAAATGTATATTTTTACTTATTATCCATATATTTAATGTAAGAAAACCAGGCACTGGCAAGGGCAGTGCCAGGCTAGTATCACTCATGGAATCTGCTCAGGGTGCTCTGTAAAGGCAGCACGAGCCTCTTTCCCCATCTAATTGCTTTATTTCCACTGTTGCTGACTTCCTTGTGCTCATGATCAGGGGTGAATGCTGGATCACAGGGCAGCTGTGGGCTTACTCCAGAATTGGAAACTCTCTGTAAGAAGCTGAGGACACACTACCTGTACTTAGTTTTGTTCATGTGCTCTGTCATATATTGCTGATGCTCCAGAACTAGATTGAAATTGCTGGGTTGTTGTAGGAGCACTGTATTCATCCTAGAAACCTTGTCTGAGCAGCTGAGCACTTTGCCCAGCAACTATCATCTGAATTTCCTTGTTTAGCAGTGATGCAGCTTGTCTTTCTGCTTCGGTTTGTTAGCTCCAGTCTCACAAGTGTTGTAGCTGCAGCTAGGCAGGGGTGAAGAATAGAATTAAGTCATTTTTCTCCATGTATGTTCTTCCTTGATTTTTCTCTTTACTCCTGATTTTTTCTTTCCATTCACCAGCCAAATGGATGAATTCAAAACTTGAAGCAATGAGCCAGCAGGAAGGTATAGTGCCTTAGAGACAGGTCTGGAAAACTTCTTCTGTGGAAACTCATTATTTCCATGTGTTGTCAAAGGACAGTGCTTTTAGAAAAGAAATCTCTAGAAACAACTTGTAGTCTACTGCACTACTTCTAATCACACCCTACAATGTGTTAAGACCTCAGAAAGAGATGTTTCATCTTACCCTGATTTGCATCTGGTTTCTCTTCAGGCGATTGACCAGAAAAATGCTGAAAAATATTCAGCTGATGAAATACATATTTCTCAGCTTCAGCATTTAGAGCTTCCTCTGAAAACAAACTGGGGAGAGCTGTCTTGGTGAGCAGACCCACAGCACAATAGTCATTGCTAAAGATATAGATCTAATTAGGATGTAGTCCTAATTAGAATGCATTGAAAAAGTTGACCATATGGCGATAAAGATGGATAAATTGTGAAACCTTCTTGCATAGTGTAAAAAAATACACTTTTTAAAAACAATCTTTAGGGATTCATGGCTGCTGAAGACCTTTTTTTATTAAAACCATAAGAAAGTACCACATTTAAAAGCTGAGAACATGTAGTACTTGGGAACACAGTGGCTGATGTCTGACCCGAAGTAGATGTGCTCTGTTACAAAGCAAAGTTGAGGAAATTGTAGAAACCTTTGGTTTTGCTTTGTTTCTAATAGTTGCAGTAACTGTCTGCACTTAACACAAAACCCGGTACCAGCTGATTCAGAATCATCATGAAGCCTCTCCCACCTTTCCCATGCACATATAAGGATTTTAAACAAAAATATTTTAAAGATACCACCATTTTGGAATTGTTATTTTCAATTAGTTTGCGCTTGCCACTCCCCTTCATCTTTCAATATTAATTGTCCACTTTGGAAAGTCACAGCTTGTGTGTGAGTATATTTGTGTTCACAATGCTTTGCTTTTCTTAAAGCAGAAGGAGCAGTCCAGTATGAAACCTTGAGTAAGATTAATGGCCAGAGTTCCTAGAAATTATTATTTCTTTTGCCTGGTTTCTGTTACCTGATGAGCCCTATTTTTCTTGGGACACAGCTATAATGAGTCCAATAAAAAATAATAGCCAGAAATATACAGGGAGGAATTGTAGTATTTCACATTTACCACAAGAGAGCTGGAAGGAGCTTCAGACAGACCAATTTTGTCCTTGCAGCTGCCTGCTGGCAGTTAGTTTTGAAAAGACCCTTTTTACAGAAAATGTGGGTAACTGTCCTGAGACCAAGTTCATTTACTGCACTCTGAAAGTGCAGTAGAAAATGCACTGTAGAGGCTGTTAGAGGGGAAGCCATCACCCAGAAGGGCTGTGTCAGACCTTCTGGTTGGTCATCCTGATCTCAAAGGATGGAAAGGAGCAATGAAGTAAAACCCAGTGTTTGGGTTTTGTAGCATTCTTACTATCTTTGAGATAGACACATCATTTTTCTGGTTGAAAAGATTCTGCTACATCAGGTCAAGCTTTAGATGGTTAAGTGGGTCTCATGGTCTGTGTGTGAAATAATGCTATTTTAACCAGAATAGTTTTCTTGACAAGTAAAACTAAGGGCTGGAGTTAGTTGGTGTGCCCCACCAGCATGCCCAGGATCCCCACAGAATGGCTGAGATAGAAACAAAATTGATTGCTGAAGAATTGCAAGAACCCAGGCACTTGCAGGTGTCTGGTATATTTGCTTCTCTTCTCCCTAGCACCCTCCATTCTTTCAGAACATTAACTTTTATTAGGTATTTGATGCTACTACCAAAATCAATAATTTCAAATGATTCTTTGTGGGTTTGGGGATATTTTAGACAGATATTTCTGTCTAAATATCCAATATTTTTGAAGATAAATATAGCAGTAAACTTTATAAAATTATTTTAGCTGTTCTTCTGCATTACTAATAACATTAAAATAACCTGAAATATTATTTAACTAATTTTCTCTTCCTCTAGACTTGCTGGACTAGTGAATAGAATTGTCCTGTTCCTTCACTTTGATTCTCCTAGACTAGTACATCTATCTTGCTTTTCATTCCCTTCAATGACACACTTAATGAAAATGAAGATACAGCATTAGTATTTTGAGAAATCATTCTCCCACTTTACTTCCTTCTAAAACAACTATAAACATGACTGAATTATGCGAATTTTCTGCAGTAATAAATGAAGGAAAATAAATATCTGGCCAAGGCTGACCACAATTCATCTTTTCATAGTTTGTTCACTTCATTGACATAATTTTAGGGATGACAGTGATGTTCCTAATTAGGTTATAGAATTAGGTTATAGAATTTTTGCTAATATATTCTATATGGACTTGTCTTAGTTTTGTTTCAAATACATGTGTTAATAAAATTGTATTATTAACTGTGTTAATAAAATTGTATTATTAACTATAGAATAGCATTTAAACCACTTGGTTATTCACCTTGATGCCAGACATGTTTCTAAAAATTCTTTCTAATGTCATTGCATAAAATCTAGCCAAGAACAGACAGTATCAATCTTTTGACTAATGTCTGTGTGAGTCCTTTAAATGTTCCTTCTTGCCAAAAAGAGTGAGGAAAATATATGATGACAATAATTCAAAAACTTTTGTGGTCTAGATAGCTTAGGCAAACATGTAATTTGTAATGCAGACAGGAAACTGTTACACAATTCATGTTGTTTGTGGACATGAGCTACTGCTTGAGTTTTGGCTTTCTCTAGGTACCTATACAGTTACTTCCCCTTCTGGATTATGTTCTTGCCTTCCAGCAGTCCTCACTTTATTCTCAAGGACTCTTTTCTTATTTAATATATCAATGAATAAATGGAGGATATGAGTAAGAGGATGTGAGTTTCTGGAGAAGAGATGTATGCCATGAATGTGGACGTACATACTGTGAGTTGTCTGTAACAGGTGGATATGGATGGCTTCCAGACACATCTAGCTGAATGCAGACTCTGACACCAGCAGTCTGCTTTGAAAGCTAAAGCTAGTAGGTGCCTGATACAACTGTGTTGTACATTAGATTGCTTTGAAGGTTTTCCATTGTCCTGCATGCCCTCAGTTAAGTTTAAAGGGCTTCTAGTAAGGGGTAAATTCAGTTGCCTGAGTCACATTAATTTTCCATTTGAAAACTTCACATATTCCTATCTTAGAAAGCAAGAAGGTATTTGTAGGGGGACAGAATATAAGAAAATAAAGATAGTGTAGAAAGTACTCTTACCCCTAAGGAGTTGCAGCTGGGCCAATTAGCAAAGATCAGGAGCAGGCCTGACTTTAACAGGCCACAGCTGTAACCAATGAGAAGAAGATGCTATAAAAGAGTGGGGTGGCTGGGTGAGAGGGGAGCTGGAGTCAGTGGCTGCTTTGTGAAGAGGAGAGAGGCAGTGCTCTGAGGAGCTGCCCACAAGAAACACCAAGAAGGTATGCTTTTGTGATCAGCAAGTATATAATGATTAAGGGACCTGTTGTTACTCCCTTTGCCAGGTACACAATCCAGAGGTAAATTCTTCTGCCAATCAAATGGTTTTCATAGAAATATAGGTCCTGTGTTCAGGAGTTTTACTTGGATTAATTAAAACTTTATTGTCAATCACATCTAGCTTGACAAGTTTAAGTGCTTTATGCCATTCTTTTCCTTGTACCTTTCTCAGCTCTTTTCCAAGTCACCCCTGCTAAAACATAAACACAACAAAAGAGCAAAGGAACTCCTTTTGTCCCAATTCACTTCTACTTTACTGAAGATGCAAGAAAGTTAGCTTTTTGCTGTTTTTTTAATGTGCTGCAGAAACTATTTTTAATATGAGGAAACTGAGCTTTCAAATAATTGGAGACTGCTGGTTCATAATGGAGCTGTAGGTTGTGGAGAGGAATTGGTTAATGGAAATGATCCGTCTCGGCTCACTCAACCTTTCAATTATGAAACTTTTCATTAAATGCTTGTAACGCTGATTGATAGTAAATATTGGGTCTCTGCTTGCTGATTCGATGCATACCATAGCACAGGATTCTCCTGCAGCAGGCAATTAACAAAAAACTCCAGCTCTCTTTCCATTATTTTAACCTGTCAGTCTCTGACTCACCACACTGTGCTTCAAATTATCTTGCCTCTGAAATTTTAGTGAAGATAAATAAGCTCGTGTATCAATAGCCCTCTTAAATATTATATTCCCTTTTGGTATGACTGGTTTTCCTTTTACCCCTGGGGACAAAAACAAGCGATAGTGCCATGATTTCAGCAAGAGAGGTTCCCGGTACCACTTGAAATTCAAAGGTCCCATAAATGCCTTCAGGAAGATGACAGAGCTGTTATCAGATACCAAACAGCCCTGGAGTTGAAGAAAAAGAGTGAGTGCGAAGGAAAACAAGGTGGAGAACACTGAACTTTAAAAACATCCCTCAAAGGTTTTGGCCTTTTCCTTGAGAAGGTGAGAAATCTGAGAAAGGTCTGTACTTTAAAATCATGTTTAGTGCACTGATTGTGGCAGAACACAGTGTGGGGGGAGAGAAGTTTTTTCATGGGTTTTGGAGACATTAATATGCTAATCAGCACTTTCTGCAATTTTCCTGGGTACATTTAAACCAAGAGGAATTGTGTGTAATTCGTATTGAAATTCTAGATATTCTATTTACTACCTACCTGTATGTAGAGGAGTCTGACTGTCAAGTCTGGTCTGACTGCAGATTTGACAGGTGATTGCTAGATACTCTTGCTGATTGAAAAGAAAAGAATGAAGTGTTTTTGAGGGATGAATGGGAATAGTTAAACCTGAAACGTCACAGAAAAAAAGGATTGTTTTGGACACCGTATTTTTCAAAACACTTCTCCTGGCTGAAATATTTTTCCTGTATTCATTTAATTTTACATGTGTCTAGCTTTATATTCATGTATTCAGTGGTCCATATTGAATTGTTTAAAAAACATAAGGTAGATAGATATGTTAAAATAGACTGAGTAAAACTTATCCAGAACAGTTTTAAGTCCTTATTTACATTTTGTTTTCAATTTCCCAAAATTTAACTCTAATGTTTTGACCATGGGCACATTTTCTCCCCTTCCCATCCCCATCAGTTTTCTTGAGATAGGAATGATAACTTTCAGCCAACACAATTTATAATTTAGTTCTTTCACAAGGTCAGTGTCTGAAGCCACGTCAGTTAGCTGATCGACAAAAAATATGTCATAAATATGGATATATTGTAAATATGTGCATAAGTATGTACACATGTACATAAATTACCAGAGAGCTCATCATGCAATGAAAGAGCTTAAATTTAGTAACTTAATATATGGGAACTATTCACAAATATTTTGGAGAGTTATCTACTAACCCATGAAGGTGGTTAAAAAATCACATTTCCTCTCAGAAGTACTTTATTTGACAACACAGGTGTGTACATCAACTCAGTTACTGGTGAATGTTAAGAATTAGATCTGAATTAATATGTTAAAGAGTTCAGTGCAACCCCTTGCTTTCCAAAGGTCCCCTTTATTGACTATTGCCCTACTAACCTGTTCCATGGCAGGAAAAATGAGTGATCATTTGCATTAAAATATGGTGAAAATACCTGCAATCCTCCTGTTCAATTTCACTTGGCCTTCTCAGTAAATCTGTGCTTTCATGCTACATTAATTCTGAACTTAATTGAGTGCTGTCATCTGTGTGCCATTTCACTGCAGGGATTGAGCCTGGAAAAAAAGCTTTATTTATGGAGTAGGGGAATGTGTTGGCAATTACTTCTTGAAATGAAGGAGTGTGCTTCTATAACAAGTATGCCCTCATGCTACCTGATCAGACTAATTGTGGAAGTTGACATAAAAGCAACTAAAATTATCTTAAATTGTTAATGGCATGGCTGAATTAAGTTTTCAAAGTATTAACACAAATGTAATGCAGAAAGCATTTGTAAGGCACATTGCTCTCAATTTCCAGACACTGTTCTCTCTCTTTTCATGTACTGATTGTAGGAATCAAGTTGTCAGGTACAGAGTAACACATGCAAACATGAGCATTTTGGGGCCTGCTTAGGTTTTGGTTTTATTTCTTGTGGTTAATAATTTTCTTTCTTGATCCTGACAATGTTTAAGCTGAATGTGTGTGTGTGTAATCTTTCTGAGTGTGGAGAAGGCTGCAGGGTAACTTTAGGCAGTGGTTCCTGGCGATGCTTTGTTTGAGAGCTGTTGTGGAGCTTGTTGCAGAAACAGTTCCTGTCATACCTGGAATGCTCAGTCACCCAGGGCAGCGCTCTGCTCGTTCACATGATGTGATTTGTGAACTCCTGTTTGGGTTGTAGGAAGCCTTTTATTGCCTTACCTAGCAGGTGCAAATATATGTAAGCCAAATATATGTGAAATGTGGCAGACTTGCTTCCATGCTGCTGTGAACTGTAAAGGTTTTAAGTCGCATATGAGTGATGGTGAAACTCGTATACTGCAGGTATCACCTTGGCCTTGTACAAGAAGTGTTACAGGGATGAGCATTTCAATAAACAAGGCTTTCTTGCTCTTGTCTGATTTAAAAAAGGAAAAAAGACTTTTGGCACATTTGCTAAGTTCTGGATTGTTGTCTCTGTGAAAAGGGCATACAAAGCAGTTTACCAACTACTGGGAAGAAAATTAAAACTATCCCAGCCAAAACCAGGACAAATTTTTGAGTGGTATTTGGGGTTTCCTTATACTAGTAAGAAAAGATTTAGTGATCAACCAAGCACAGCACTGTAGGTCAGAGCATTTACTTGGTTCCATTTTGTATTCATTTTGTCATTTCTAAGCTCCTTCTCTTACTGTGGAATAAAATTGTCCCTGATGTTACTTTTCATCTGCTTTCTATGAAGATAGATCATAAGTCCAAAGACTTGTAAGGTTCTGCCTTTGCTAAAGCAGAGTCCAGTCTGAAATCAATGTCAGTGACAAAAGCAGAGTTTTTTGGTGGTGAGTTTCATTTCTAGGGAGCAAAAATTACATGGAGAGTGGCTGAAAATTCATCATTGTAGAGCAGAGTTGGGTTCCAGAAAGAACAGAATTATTTCTTCATTTCAATTCCAGCTGGAATTTTCAGCAGAGAAGTAGCTGTCCCCCTTGGTTACATGAACACTATCTCCCAGAATAGATTCTGCCAGCCCTTTTTAGGGATTGTGAGCCTTATAGGCTTGGAATAGGTAATTTTTCCTTTCATTTGTACCCAACAGAGCAGAAAATGCTGTAAAGTCATTGAATTAATAGGTTATATAACAGCCTTTGTATGCTTCTTAAACTCTGTTCTCATCCCATGGTCATTGAGCATTGCCCACTTTCTGATTTCTATACACCTGTGGGACATCCACTTCAATCCAAGAGCTTGTAACAGAGAGTCCTTTACCAGTAAAATTCATGATACTCTTCAAGAAAACAAAATAACTCCCCCCATCCTTTTTTGATGAGGAGTGCCACTAAAGATAAATCTGGTTTTGAGGGTATTCTTTCTGCATGGTAGGATTGCTCAGGGAGGCAATTTTATGTTTTATAAATTGTAAGGCAAAACACTTATCACAAATCTGGAAAGTTTTAGCTTTCTGATGCAGAATTACACCAGGAAACCAAGATTAGTAAAAATAGTATGTTTCTGTTAAGTTTGGGGGTTTTATTTTACCTTGAAGAGGGACAGATAGGAGATTTTGCAAATTCTGGTACCTGGTTCTCAAACTTCTATGCTCATCTCCCTTGCTATCAAGAGTGCAAACTGACACAAACTGTGTGTATTTCTTGGTTTCCTTGACTTCTCTTGAGTTTCCAGATTCTGATATTTTGTGATTATGGCTGTTGTGGGATTACAAGTAGTGAGATGATAATGGGGGAGTACAAGTGTACAGAAGAATGTTACTGGTTAAAAACACAAACTGCAGGCTCTTTTATGCTGCCTTAAGATAACACCCACTGGCTGCTTAGTTAACAAGCAGAGAATTAAACAAACGAAGAGCTGGGGGAAATTGATGTGTTGGATTATCTAAAGGACAAATTGGTAGATGGGTGACAGAGCACATTCAGACAAATGTGCCACATGAGATGAGATGATTCTCATAGCAGTATCAGTGTAAACAATCCTTTTCCTATAGGAGAATGGATTTCCATAATACACTCAAAAGGAGAATGACTTGGAATTAGCACATGTAAAATAATTGAGATTCTCTTCCAATTCTCGTGCTTAAATCAGCTTTACTGCTTAAGTGTCTTATTCACACACAGCATATGGAATTGCAACGCTTGTACACCTGTGCTGCCATGAAACCCCTCACACAGGTTGCCTGTATGCGAGCATCTCTTTTGAGGAATTAAATGGTGATAGTTCACCCTATGTTTTAGAGGTTAAATTTGAGATAGGTTTCTGCTTGACTACTGCTACAATATGGCATTGGACAATGTTCTCTCTTAAGACCTGGTTATTTTAAGGGTCCTCTGTGATGTGAATTGCACAGTCACAGTACACACTTTTATTTTTCACAGGGTGCTAAACACATGCTGAAAGTAGATTATATTCCTAGAAACCACTGTCTCACGCTGATGCCTTCTTACTCTTTTCCCTTAGTCTTCACTCCTTCTGAATGACAGGAATTAAAGTTCTTGAGTTATTTGTTGCTTGAAAACCTTAGTTTCTGATATCTCAACTTGCTATGTGCCATCCCAGTGCAGAAAAAGAAGCTGTCTTTTATATATCTGGACTTGATGGCTTGATTGCTGCACAGAAGGATTAGCCACAGAAAAGAAACTTAAATGCAAGATATGAGTTTAATGTCAAAATAATACCTATTTCCTTTGCATGTGTATTTTCTGTGGAAAGAGATAGGTATTGTGTAAGGGTGATTATAATGTTGCTTTTATAACACAATCTAATGACTAATACTCTTGTTGGGATTGTTCTGGGTTATTGGATTCTGCACAAGTGTCACTTTAAGACATGGAGAGCTTCCTTAGAGAGGTATTAGGTCCATTGTTCTCAGCGTTAAAATTTCACTTATCAGTTCTCCCCACACAGATCATTAAACAATCCTAGGGGAGGAGGAGGGAAAAAAAAGTCAATAAAATGTTGATAAAGCAAACTAAAACCCCTGTCTCTTGCAGAGTCTTTTGTGCATGGAATTGCTAGTAACTGTTGTACTCTACTGGAAAATTAATAATTTCCACTTTTTTGTAGCAAAGGGGATCAGACACTGTAGGATGAACACCATTGCCAGATTCTTGTAAATAACATAAAAAGGGGCAATTTAGTGATGTAGAGGTTATTGCCTCTGAAATATTTGTGTTATAGGTCTTTTATTCAATTTTGTGTAACTTTCTACAAGGACTGTGAAATAAAAAGCATCCAACTTTCTTTGATTGAGTCTTCCTATTGCAAAATGAGATAAAAAGAGATTAAACTTATTTGGTAGGTGAAAAGGCTGCAGAATCTTGCTTGGATAGGTATCACTGATAAATCAGCTTTTGGGAACTGTGGGTGAGAGGAGGACTTAGTCACTATGTGGATAATTTTATCCTAATGGGCTGAAAGTCAGATGTCATATATGGCAGTAATTAAAATATTATGTTACAATTCTGAGAATGGCAATCTGTTTTTCTAATCAATAAATGGTGTCAAACAGCTGAAGAGCTGCAAGTTACAATTCCCCAATCACATGTATGGGGTTATTACGTTGCAACTGCATAGTTAATCAATTGACGAACATCTGTGAAATGTCTCTTCTGTTAGATGCTGGGAGTTTTTCTTTTGGACAAATTCCTGCCTAAGACTGAATGCTGGTAAGCTTCAGCAAGACTCTTAAGTGTTAATAGAGTTTCTGGTTTTTACCAGTTGGAAACTTAAGTCAAAGCCTGAATTAGTGTGCTTTTCTTGAGGCCAGTGTGTGATGGGATCTGGATTCTTCTAGAGATGACATGCAATACTCTAAGGAAAGAGGAGAGGAAAATTAGAATATTCAATTGTTTGATGTTTTTTTCATCAAGGGTATAGCGAAACAATTGTATCATTTGCATCACTGCATTTTGCTTGGGAAGACAACACTGTGACTCAGTAACCAGTGTCTTTAAAACACATTGCCAAAGATATTCACCTTCCAATGCAGTCCTTAAAGTGAAGGAAAATCCTCTGCTGATTCACTAATTAAGATATTTACATGGTAGCTGCTGAATTGTTCAAAGAGGCATTTATATTGTCTGGTTGAATTACCTAAAGTCAATTGAGATACTTCATGGTAAAAAGTCTGTTCTTGTGCTATGGCTGCTGGCTGGTAGAAAGCCGATTAGAGTCAAAGAGCGTGAAAATTGGAAAGAGACGTTCGTTAAGGATGTTAGTAGCTCTGCTTCCTACAAAAAGCAGAATACAGAATGGATCCAAAAAGATGCAGCATAAGATCATGGTAGAAGTGTGGGAAATCAGCAAGGAATTGTGTTAGGAGTTCAAAAATAATAGAATTGGTATTTATAGAAAGATAAGTCGTACCTTATTGCCCATGAATGTTATAAGGGCAGATGAGCTAAATGCCTTAAGGGAGTGGGTGCTGCCTTGATAAAGTAGGTATCTTAGGAGCATGAGGAAGGCTGGAAAACAAATAGCATCCTGTGGCAGCTGGATCACAAACTGCCTTAAGTGAAAAGTGCTTTCCACAAGGCTATTAAGATGCTGTTCAGAAATGGAAATCGCAGTTCAGCTGGCTACATTCTAGTCTGTAAGAAAGTGAGTTTATTTGCAGAGTAGCAGTGCCAAGTTTCAGACTGGGAGAAGGTGGTGGAGGAGACTGTGTGATGGAGAATGGTGGGTATGAGGTACGCAGGAAAACTCACTGGCTCCTTACGGTGGGGCACCTCCCGTGTGCTCATCGCTTGGCCCAGCCAAATGAAGCAACCATGGGAGCTGCAAAGGGCGGCAAATGCCATGGCCCATGGCAGCCGTCTCCTCCTGAGGCGTTTCCCATCACAGCCCGCGTGAGGGGAGGCTGCTCCCAGCTGGGCCCTGGGCCTCTGCCAGCGCTTTCACAGCTGAGCCGTGGTGCCGGTGTTGGGGGATTGGCATGGCAGCCCTGGCAGAGAGGTGACAAGGCAGAGCACAGTGAGGGCCCTGTCATGGCAGGCTCAGTGTTGGGTTTCTGGTCCCGGGAAACCGCTGGCCCTTGTGGCACATCAGGGTGTGTGGGAAGGATGGATGTGTCAGCACAGCTGGGCCATGAGGGCACGAGGGGCAGGTGTGGGAGCTCTCAGAGGAGCAACGCTCCAGCAGAGCCATGGAAACTGCTCCAGGGGGGGATGCAGGGCCCGTGCTGCCAAATCCATTGTTTTGCGGAGCATTGTGTTCAACCTCATGGCTTAATTTGCCATTTAAGTATTGTAATCAGCAGTTTTCTTAAATGTTGCTGGTAGACAGCTGTTCTCTGCTACTGGAGGCAAAACGTGCAGTGGGTTTTGGCCCTTTGGCAGCAGTGGGGTGTAACCTCCTCCAGAGCAAACACCCAGTGCCAAGACAGAAAGCGATCCTGAACCAGACTGGGCAGGCTCTCCCACTGCTCCTCAATACTTGTTCTGGCAGCACCGGTAATTGTTTTTAGTGAATATTGGCTTTACTCAGAGGATATCTCAGCAGAAAATATCACCTGACTGAAAGAAGCTTGGGAAATAGATTTTATCACTAAATTAGGATAAAGGGCTTTTTAGATATATTTGCAATTAGCTCAGCAGCATATTGTCCTTGTATCCGATTTTTTTGTGATTTCATATAGTCTCCTGAGAGCATATTGCATTGAAGTTTTAATTAAATTAACCAATATATTATTTTGAAATGGACTCAAAACCTGCAAGGTATCTGTGAGCATTTTGGGCAGAAAGTAAGCGTGGTACAGGATCACTATGGCTGCAGAGGAGATTGTTTCATGGTTGGCATTAAAAGCCCTTTCTTATAATCTAGCTACACCAGATGGGTTTACAATACATAATCCAATTCAGATAACTAACTGTGACATGCATAAACTTGAAAAGCCAAACCATGAAGACAGCATGATATCTGAGGTCATATTTGTGTTTAAAAAGTGGAAGCCTCTTGAAAGTTGGTGGCTTTTTATTTTTAGCTGCCTTTTGTAGATCATCTGAACAGTATTTACCCTGTCCTGTACATTAGGATAGAGTCAAGTGAGTTTTGTAGTTGACAGTTCCACCAAAACTGTCTTCACAATTTTTTTGTTGTTGTTGGGAAGAGGTGCATATGGCCTCATTTTCTGGCGGCTGCAGCACTTCACAACATGAAGACAAAATAATCCAAGAATGTAAGGTGTGATTGTGCGGGCTGGCACAGACAATAGAGGTGGAAGTTCATTCCCTCAAATTTGCCATGCCACTTTGGATAATTATTTAGGCCTGATTCTCAAAAGAAAAAAAAGCCTGAACCCCCATGACTTCAGTAATCAATAATTCTTATGCTCCTAGATACTTTCAGGTTTGGACTTTAGTCTCTCCTTGTGTTTGTTCCTCACCTTATCTTACTGGGTTGTTAAATGCTCAAAGGACCCTGAGGCACTCTGACAATCAGGGAAGAGATGCTAATGCTACAGAAAAGCTAACCTCACCATCTGCTGTCCTGTATCTCGCATAGAAAGAGTATTTGTTCATTTTCTGGCAAACTTCTGTCTATATAGCATGCGCTGTATGAATATGTGCTTCTCAGAATTCTTTTATATTTCGAGGACTGGTGCGCTGTATGCTTTCAACCAGGTAGAATAACTAGACTTCCATCAAACTATGTTTATATTATGAATAACTTATATATACTTGAAACCTGATCCAATACATTTCTGCAGGCATTGACAAAGGAAAAGAACCCTGATACTGGTCCTTTAAGATGCAATTAGATGTGCCTCAGAATGAATGAAATCTTGCCTTTAATGCATCTTCAGTACTCCTTAGGTGATTACGGTAAAGGATGTTAAAAGATGGTGCAATTGCTGGAAATTGCTTTAATGTACTAAAAACTTGTTTTTTAATGTGAACTTTTTTTTTTCTTTTTCCCCTGAAATACTGTGTATTTGAGTTAAAGCAATGTTGCAAGTTCTTGATTCTTTGGCATATGGAGTGTGTACTGGTTAATCAAGGTCAGCCTCCAGAAGCCAAATGAAGCCTGTCAGGGGCAATATTTATGAATGGACTTTCACTCTGCTGTAATTGAAATTAATGTTGAGTCATTCTTTCCAGTAACTTCATGAGCAGACAAATGTGAGTTGACAGAGGGATAAGAGGCTCTCCAAGAGATAGCTCAAAAAGTGGCCAGGGTTATATATCACTTCCTGAAATGATAATACAAATGCTAATTGATCTAGAGAATCTCCTGGAAGTCATGTAGCAAAAGCATGTTTTCATTTATATCAGGAGCTGCTGTTTGCAGAGGGTGAGTCAAAGAGGACAGGTGGACAAGTTTGAGATACTTATTTCAAGGTTAAAGTGTACTTCCCATAAAAGTACATAGTAGTTGTACAATCTTCATTTAAAAGGTTAAACCTGGGCTTGGATATTATCTGCAATAGGTCTTTTAATGTGTTCTCTGCATTTTCTTGGTACATTGAGTTACTTGTTATGGTATATAGTCCTGTTTTGTGAGATTTGTTTGCAGCAGATCTCAGTAAAACATCTGCACTCTGCTGGGACAGAATAGAATCACAAAGGATTAGGAATGGAACATATAAAATTTTGGCAATAGAAATTATTCAAAGGAGAAGATTAGGAATGCATTTTAATCCCTTTAAATTCTACACCGACTGTGCAAAATAAGGATTGGAAAAAATGAGATAAATGCTGTGAATGTAATATTCCTTTGGATTTTTTGGTGGTTTTTGTGTTTTTGTTTGTTTTAATTTTTTTGGTTTGTTTTCTTTTGAACCAGTAAAATTTTCAGATATCTTAGTTTATTGAAGACCAATAAGCTTATATTGTTAATTTTAAGTGATTGAAGTGAATTTTAAGTGATTGAAAAGCTAATTTGCCTTAAGAAGCTACAATTATGCTCTAGAACTACTTTTTCCTTATGTCTGAGGCATGACGTAAACTGAAAAATTGTATTTGTTCAGTCTATGGTAAATAGCATATTGTTAAACAGACACTCTTCAAATACTAAAATAAATTCTAGAAGGTCTTGAAGGTCAGCTTTCCTTTCAATTCCTTTCAATTTTTTGGCAGCTCATGTTTTTTATTGGTAGGGTTTCTGAATTTGTTTGGCATTCTCAGAGAAATATCTTGTTATACTGTTGAATTTGTGGTTGAATTTTTTGCTCCTACACAAATGCTATGAAATGCATAGATGAATACTTGCTGTTACTTTGACTAAGTCATGCCAGAAATCTGTTGAAGCAGAGTAAGCATTAGGAGACCATAATAACAACAATAATAATTTTTCATTCTCCCAAACTTGATATTCTAGTCCTATTTTCTTATTTGTGATATTGCTTGCTTGATTTCTTGATTATCTCTGGATACAGAAGAAGGGTTTTTGCTGAGCTCTCGGTCTGTGTTATGTCACTTCTGGAAGTTAAAGTAGAAGCAGCAGGGTACCTGGAATTGGAAAAGAGCTGGTGTCCTCTCAGTTCTGGCAGCTGGGCCTATGCCAATGGCACATTTTGCCTGCTGTTTTCTGGGGAGGCTCTTGTTGGTCTGTCTGAGCTCCCTCCTCGAGGCTTCTCTGATTTAAGCAGTGTCCTCTGCTTGCCTCTGAGGTTCACAGTCGAAAATCAACCACTGCTGCTTGGATGGTGTTTAGCCATGTATTTCCTCCTTGTTTTTCAGCCACTGGTAACTACACTGCCAGTTATCCTGTAGCTCCCCAGTTATCTTTAGAATGCTTTTTGAGGAATTGTCCTCTAACTCTACCCATACTCTACCCATTCTTTGGGTACCTACCAGCATTCTTGGAGGGGCACTGTTTCTTTAGAGCCTGATATCTCTTTGTGCCTTATGACCTTACTTGGTTCTGTCTTTCCCCAATGGAAGAGGTTCTGCCTGGATTTTTCTGGGCTGCAAACAAGTGTCTATTTCTCTACTTCTTGTGCCTTATCTGCAGCTTCTTTGAAATTTGGCATAGGCGGGTACAAAATGTGACTGTGCCAAGAGCATTCGTGCCTGTGCTGGGAGATGGTAGAAGCAATCTTAATAGCACTGTTAGCATGTTTTATAGCTCTGTTAAAGAGCCTGTCGTCAGATGCTATGCAGTGTGGACAGGCTGAATCAAACAATCTTGTCCTACAGAAGTCTTTCTATCCCTGATTTTTTCCTGGTTTTTTTCTTTTGCCTTTTAGTTAAATTGAATCAAAATGTGTAATTTTAAATATGGGGGTTTTTTTTAGTTTTGTCTTTTCCCTATAGAAATTTGGGTTCTTAAATAGATGGAAAAGGATGAGGCAAAATATTATACCATCATGTCTCCTAACTCTTTATACATATGATTGTTTCAAAAGCATACCTACCTCTTCCTGTAAATTCCTCAAAGGGAGTATTTGATTACTGTGTGGGTTTTAGGCTTGTAATAATTTTTCCCTAAGTGCAATATATCCAGAAAAGAAAGTACAAGTAGTATATTTTTGTTTTTCTCTGCCTTGTGTTATCAAATACCTCACAAATTTCATTATCTAGATAAAGTAGGAAGCATGCAGTTTAAGCAATAGTAAGAGTCACATGTCAGCCAAAGGGACAAAGCCCTTTCTTATTCACTGTGAAATGACAATGGCACACATACTAATTTTCAAAGATCTAAACATTTGCATGTTCACTTATTTCCGGTCAGTGATGGATTTACTTTTTCATTTTTAATTTAATTTACTAGTTTTTTTATTAACAAGTAAAGGTTATCTTAGAAACTTGAATAGTTCTTGAATCTGCTGAAATAGAAGATTTTTGAGCCTGTGAATGTCACAAGCTTAAAACTTTTTGGTGCGAGACAGGACCATAAATGAAAGATCATTTTTCACCTGCAGATTTTGAAGTAATTGTTCTTAATGAGGGATTTCAGAGGTGTGATAATTTAGATAAAAATATTTTCAAAGCTCGTTGTAAATATGCATTTGTAGTGACAAGACACAAGTTTTGATCTGCTCAATATGGATAGAATATGCACAAATTAGTATTTTGCAGCAAGATTATCACATGCCACTTCAAAAGCAGAGTATAAATATTTATGTGCAATGAGTGATGTATTTGAACATACATTCAGAAGTTAAGCAAAAGGGGTTGTGCATTTGCCTGGGCTGTCACTGGCTGTGTCCATCTGTGTGTCACATGAGCTGTGTGACAGCCCTGTTTGGCTGCATCATGCTGTGATGTTTGTGAGGCGTTTGGGGGTGTGCGATGGAATCGTTAGCTGTGGTTCTCCCTTGGGACCCAGACTATCCATGCAAAGCCAAAAGCACTCCAGAAGCAGAGGATGTGGGAGTCTTAGTTGAGACTATGATTAGAAACCTTTTTATCTGGTGGGAAATGTTCCAAGAAACCATCTTAAACTTGAAATGTAAACCCACTTGTGCAGCTCTGTATTTGACTTCAGCATTTTCTGAGTTCTGGATTAAGACTGACATTGCAAGAGACATGATTTTGAGCAAAAATAAATATGAATGCTTCATTTTTCCACTTTACTTTTATGTGAATGCAGCTCAATTGTAGGAATAAGCCATCAACAGTAATTTTCCAGGAGGGAAGAAAAGTGATCTTCTAGACTGATACAGATTTTGATGATAAAAATCCATGCATTAGGGGACTAATATTTGGTTCACTGCTTTGTTGTAATTACCTATTTTCTACGTAATCATGAATGGGAAATCTTGTTACCTCAGTTCATTAGAAAAATGGTGGTTTTCTGTCTCTAACTGCAGATTTTGCTGTACTGAGTGTAGTTTTACTGCATTGTGAGGATGCTTGTAAAGTGAGATATATGATGTATAAAATATGTAACAGGGACCTTAGATTTTCTTTGTAGTAGAAAATATTAGGAGAAAGGTTTCTGTAATGAGTCTTTATTGCCTTTTCATGGGATTATGGTAATCAAAAACAGATTTTATGGATCGTATGAATTTTAATTGCATGACAAAAAATCTCTTTTATATGAAGTAATTTGGATTGACAAGAGTTGTTTTACCCATTTTCAAGGATTTCATCATCTTGCCTCCCTAATTTCTTAGATCTTGGATGTTTACCAGCTGTGTGAGTTTGCACTGCTCCATTGCCTCAGGCTCTGTGTGTTTGCATTCACCTACAAAGTGCAAAGTGAGTGTAGAGCATTCCTGCCTCGAGCTGAAGGGCCTGCAGTGTACTCAGCACGAATGCAAACTGGTGCACCAATGTTCAAAAGCTGTGTTTAAACAGGGCCAGTATCCAGTGGTGACACCAAGCCACACATTGCATTCCATGGAAAAGGGCAAATTCAGTAGTATGCTGCTGTTTCTGTTGGTGCAGATCAGGGAGTTGCTTCAGCTTCAACTACAGAAATGGAAGAAAGCAAGCCCTGTTTAAAGGCACTGCATTTATTGGAGGTCTTCATTTAAATCTGCTACTCTCATAGAGCCAAGCTGCATGACAATCCATAGCAAATGACAAGGAAATTCATTGCCATGCTGCCTGTCACTAAGGATTTTGCCAGAAGTACTTGTCTCTTAACTGTCTAATAATTTATAAAGGGCAATAAAGCCGTGTTGAAGAACTCTGTGGCTGTAATGTGTTATAGTTCCAGGCTGGAGATGATTTACTGCACTTGTCACCGTGGACTGCTGCTATGATATAGTACCCAGGTTGCTGCTAAAACATCCATAAGCACCTACATCATCATATAGGGTGATAAAATTACTATATGTAACTTCTCAAAGCTTCTGTGTAAATATAGATTGAAATAAGCTCCAGACTTCCACCCCAACTTTTGCTCAGTTCATCAGTTTGCCATGCAAGGAAGGGTTGAAAATCAGCATCTTGGCTGTCTAGGGATTCTGTGAGAAACAATCTTTGTGCTCAGGTCCTGTGCCCTTCAGCCTGCAAGCTACCATATGTCATGGGGGATTTTTGTTTTGCTGAAAGCTGTCCAGTGACATTGTGTTTGAGTATGTTGATGAACAAGCATTGCTTTTTGACTGAGCTAACTAGCAGTAATTCTCCACAGCTGATCATCTTTGTCCTCAGCCTGCAGAGACAGGAAATAGTTGTGTATGACTTTCTTAAATGAAAAAAAATAAGAGCCTCAAGTTGTAAATGAACTAATTCCAAAGCACCCACCAAACTGTGGAATAGAAAATTCTCAGTATTAGGCTTAGGTCAAAACAAAGACAAAAAGATGATAATTTATTTGGTGAGATCTTCCAAAGTGTGTGATGTTCTTGTTTGCTGCCTAGCAACAAGGCCAACTCTAAGAGTAGGAATGTATGTGCCTGCCTAATCTTTTAAGAGTAACTCTCTACAGAAAAAAGAAATAATTACCATCCTTAGTAATAAATTATTAAGGGATATTAATTATTGTAGTAAGTTGCTTGCCGTTAATACTGGCAAACTGACAAATGCTGAACCCTATACAGAAAGAGTAGCAAAAAATTTATCTAATTTTATGGTGAAGGCAAGAAAGGTTGCCTAGAGGCATTCAGTTCCCATACTGAGTAGGATTAAGGTACTGCAGTAAGACACTTAAGCTAGATGTGACTCTGCCCCTGAATGTGGAAGGTGTTCTTTTTATAATTAGTTTACATCACAGGTTATGTGACTGAATGGAAATGCATCATCTAGTCCAGTACTACAATAGTTCTTCCACAAAGGTGCAGGGTTATAGTTGCCGTAGAAGATCTTAGATGTCTCTGGACATTCAGGTTAGATGGTACAAAATTACAGTGTTGCTTGGTCTTACAGATGCACTTAGAGCTCATCATTCTGTATTTTATTTCATGTCATTAGAGATAGAAGAAGGTTTTTACTTTAATGTATTAGTAATTCCCTATGTGCAGTTCCATATTGCAGTTACTGGAATTTCTTTTCTCGCAACAGAAGTGCTCCCATTTCTGAGTTTTCAAGCTGCAGCTGCATACCTCAGACATCCAAACACTTGTTTTTGTATTAATGTCTGTGGTATCTTTTCAAATGTTCCCTGTGAGTCAGTTCTACCCCAGTTTTCTAGCAGGCTTGTAATTCAGTCAGCTGAGCAGGGATCAGGGTGGCTGACTACATGCTCACATTTCACTGTGTCAGGGATGCTCCAGAGCATGGTTTGCTTTAAGCATATGTGTTTGCTAGGCTGTGCTGACAGAAGAGAGATGCCATTTATTCCAATCCAAGTGCTTCATTTTGCTTTTGAATAGTGTAAATACAATAGTAGGGAAACTTGCAAACTGCACTTCTTACTTCTACACATTTTTTCCGTAGTAAAAGTAACACTGCAGTGTTGCTGCAAGTAGACAGAAGGCTTTTCCTGATAACAGATGGGGAGGATCTTGACCTATCCTTTGTCAAATATCACATGAGTCAGGCTACCTGATTGCCATCAGGCTGCGTGCCTGGGTGGGCGCCAGGGTGGTCAGGTAGGGTATAACAATAGCCATTCATCACACCCAGCCTGTCTCTCCCCTCTGTCAATAAGATAAAATGATCTAATATAATCAACTCTGCAGGAGACACAAGGCTTGCTGGTGTTTTATTCTTGGTGGAGAACCTTGTAAAAACAAGCACACACATCTACAAACAGGCCAGGAAAACTCCCACAACATTTCCAGCGTGGTAACTGATATCAGTCATATTCATGCACTAAATTGCTTTGGGGCTCTTCTGGGTTTTTCTTGTTTTGCATTCTCCTGTAGAGGTGGTGTCAGAAAAAAAAGAGTTTGTTTGTTTGTTTGCTTATTGCTGTATTTCTGCTGCAACAGATAATGATGTGGCAATGACAATGGTGCCACATGGCTTCTGCCCTTGGGGATGGAAAGGAAGAGAAAAAAGGCAAGTAACAGAAAAATTATGTAAGATAGTAAGGGCCCGGACTAGTCCTAGGAAAGATTACTGTTTGAATTTAACAGGCTTTGAATATTTTTCCCTGTGATGGTTCTGGTAAAGCTTTGATTAGGGGTTAGCTTTTTTGTTGGCTTTGCACACGCTTGGCTTTATCTCCTAAATTTTTTTGTCAAAGAACTGTGTTCAGCTCATAGGACTTGCAACACTCATGTCCTGTCAGTCTGACAGGAACCTGCATTTATTATTTGAAATGAGGAACATTAATGTAACCACACTTTATCTTAGTAGTTCCAGTTTGCTGCTCAGAAGCCCTGGATGGTCCTGCAGGCCTTACCTTGCCATGTGAACAGATTTTGTCATAGAGAGAGACCCTGAAAGAGATTCTAGAAAGGATTTATAATTCATGCAGACTGTCAAAAGAAAGACATTTGTTCAATGATTTCTGTACTGTGAACACAGGACCATCAGGTTTAGTGAGCTGAGCAGCAGTGTTGAAAATGTCTGCCACGAGTGCATCTCCCAAAGTGGTCTGGATGGCAAAATAGCATTTTCTACTTTGAGCAGTGGAACACATGAATAATTTGTCTGAGGATTCATTATTAGCTGTTTAGAGAAATGAGAGTATTAAAGGTTCTCTTTGTCCCATATTTTTGTTTGTAGGACATGAAGGAACTCTCTTCTAATTTCCTTTAAAAATTTAAATCTTTCATATTTTTTATATCACATTTCTTCTTTGTACTGACAAATAAAACGAGGCTAAAGTTAGTTCATTAAAGATATGTTATAGAACACAGTACCTTGTAATGTACCTTTTTATTAAAATGGAAAACATTCAAAATGCATTATATAGCATTATATATATAAAATACATTTACATGTCTACATTATTATAGAATTGTATCTTTCATATAGCATTGCCATAGGAAAAGTGTATATGCTGGCTGTGTATGTGAGTGTGCTTTCTTCAGCTTCTGTGAAGCTTTGGCCATTTAGGCCATCTAAGTATTATATGTTTGCTGTGCCTAAATTTAATTTCCAGGAGTTTGACTGCAATTCTTATCTCTTGATAATGTTTTAATAAATGCAAGTGTTTTAAGGCCAGTAGGTACCACTGCGATAATCTTCCAGTTTTCCACATAACAGCTGCTAGATAATTTAATCTCCATGAAGTCGATAATTTCTAATTTTGTCCAGCTCTAGGCTTGTTCTTGTTGAAATTAAAGAAAAAAAATTGCCCTTGATTTGAGAACATCATCTGGATGAGAGCTGATAGACCTGGGCCTTGCTGTCCTTCTGTAGAGCAGTGAAATTACTGAGTGCATTTGAGAGTGCTTTATGCTTCCTCTGGCTCTCTTAGTCAGTTTTGTTATGCTTCACCACCCACATTCTACTTGGATTAACACCTAAAATTAAGTGTGCTCTATACTTTTGGTGGTGTGAGAAACCATCTAGGTACTAGGAAGTTAACTGGCAGGGGAGGGAGGAAGGATAAAGAAAAATGACTGGTAAAATATGCAGCAAATAAACCCTCCTTATATTCAGCAAATAGTAATTTGGGAACTTCCCTCCTTGCCAGTGAAATGTTCTATTACATTGACATGAAAGGATATAAAATGCAATGAAATCAATAGGTTATTTATTTCAAATAATTAAGCAAAACAGAATATTTTGCGTTAATTTTCAGGTGTTAAAACTGAAGTAAATTTGGCCTTGAAACACTGTGTCAGGTTTTTTACTTTGAAAATATTGAAGCAAAACTTTGACGTCTCATTTTTTTGCCCCTTTTTGAATAAAAATATTTTCCAGAGCAGTTGCAAATTGCAAATATTTTCCAGAGTAGTTGCAAAGATGTCGATTAAAATTGTTTGTTTCCTTCTGGTGAAAAATGACTCTGCGGTTGAGTACCTGAATTTCTTCAGAAAAACTTTCAACTATATAACTTTACAGCCTACATGAACGTTACAACCTATATTTAAGGCATTAGTATTTGAACTGATCTATTTAAGGAGATAATAATTCTAAATATAATTAAATGTAACTCATAATTTTAATTCTGGGGTTATGATTTTAGCTTTTACTAAAAAATTTTATGGCTTTCAGAATTTTAAGCCTTTATTTCAGGTATGTTGCTCATGGAACACAGGGTACCACTCAGTCTGAGAGCTTTTTACCTGCTACAGATGGACTTCTTCTTGGAGGTGTCAATAATATGAGTGTGCTTTAACCCATTTTTGTTGAGCTGGGCATGATTGACTTAGAGCGCATGAAGGCAGTGATTTGCCGACGTTTTTTCCAGGTGCAAAAGGAAAAATCCAACCCTTCTACTTCCGAGCCAATTTTTCTGCCAACAGTCAGCAGTTTGCTGCCTTTTGAGTTGTTTGCTTTCACAGAGGTTTATTTTGTTAGCTTTGCAGCCCAGAGCTCTGTGTTGGGAAGCCCAGAGGAGGGCATTGGTGCTGTGTGGGAGCAGTGGTGGGGCCAAGGGGAGCCCCACAGCCAGCCAGGAGAGAGGCGCTGCCTCAGGAGAAGAGGATTAAAGTGGGTGAGCTGCAGGACATGCAGACTGCCCCGTGTTTCCCAGAGAGGTGCTGTGCAGATGCTGATCAATAATACAGCACAACTGAGGTCAGTAATTGTGTTAATGAAAGCTGCAGTACAGATGTTGAGCAACTGAGTTTGTTTTCAGCGAGCCGTGTTGTAAAGGTTAGCTCAGTTCAATGGGAGCATATGGAAAGCTGGAGCTTCCTTCTTTCTCCTGGAAAAAAATTATAGGAATTCCTGTTGTACAAAATTCTCACATAGGTTATGTTGATGTTTTCATGTACTTAGTACTTCCCTCACTGTCAAATAGCAGATCTATGAAATAGTGTCACAGATGCAAAAAGGTAATTTGGAATATTATTTTGAGGTAATTATTGGAATAATATTTTGTGTAATAAACATTATTTATGCAAAGATTTTAGATTTTTTTAGACTGTAGTTTTCTTTCTGCCACACTAAACCAGCATTCAAATGTTGCACTGTAGAAGATGAAGCAATATTGACCAAACTTGTCTGTTGGATAATCTGTTTATACAGGGCATGTTATCCTAAGTGGCTTTAATGGCACGCTGTCGACCATGTGGAGATTCAGGGAGATTGCTCCCACTGTGGGAAATGTGATGTCTCTCGGTGTCTCCTCAGTGGGATGGTTCTGTCTGGCTGCAGTGGGCAGACGGCACCATCAGCTTTTTGCCTGTGAGAGCCTGTGAAGCTCAACTCAGCCCACCAGGAAACAGGCATAGCTTCTTCACTGAAGGACTCAGTTGATTTTTTTTTTTTTTTTTTTGCTTGGTAACACCTGGTCTGAATCTAGCCTCTTGTGATATAATGAAATTTGAGGTAGAAATAGGAAAGGCAGTTCAGGGACAGTGTCAGAGCTGACCCTCTGACCTGAGAAAGAATGATAAATAAGTATAGATTTTATTAAATAATTTTTGAAATTGAGTTTTTAAATAAAATGTTTTCTCGAAGGTTTGGTCTTCCATATATTTGGTCTAATTTTTAGCATACTTCTGCCAATTTATATCATCACCTCTTTGTTCTAGAGTTGATATTAGAAAAAAATTGCTTTTGGGTTACTTAGGAGGAAGTCCAATTTTATAGTTTAAATCTTATTAAAAGTGTCAATACAGACAAGTGGTTCAGACTCAGATGTTGATATATGCTTGAACTTCTGGGCATGTGCCAGATAAATTCTTCTTACTCCTACAAGGTTAATATATTCAAATATCTATAAGCCAGGTTGGGTGCTGACAGTGAAGCCAGTTTATAAAAAAATGTAAAGAGGCAGAAGAGAATCTGACTCACGAGGTGTTTCACAGCTGCATTGCCGTAGGATGCATTAAACCATGCAGGTGGTGTGGACAGCCTGGCTGTGTGGCATTATCCCAGCTCAGGGCTGGATCCACTCAGCGGGAGCATCAGTGAAGATGCATCTGGGTGAGGGACAACAGATGTAATGGCAATGAGGGGAAATCCTGTGAGATATCAAGGAAAAAATGGTAGTCAGGCAACAAGCCAGGGTCCAGAGAGGTGGTGGAGCCTCCATCCACAGAGACACCCAGAACTCCACCTGACAGGAAATTCTTTCCTGACTACGTTTAAGCTTAAGACTGTGTCCTCTCCTTCTCCAGGCAGCAGCTGACAGAACCAGAGGACACAGACTTAAGCAGTGCCAAGGGAAATGAAGGTTGGATATTAGGAAAAGGATTTTTACTGAAAGTCTGCCCAGGGAGGTGATGGAGTCTCCATCCCTGGACGTGTTTAAAGACAGATTGGATGTGGCAGTTGGTGCCGTGATTGAGTTGAGGTGTTAGGGCACGAGTTGGACTCAGTGATGTTAAAGGTCTCTTCCAGCCTTGTGATTCAGTGATTTCCAAGGGCTGACTTCCATGACATCAGTTTTTCTTTTTCTCTCCTCATGGTGCTAGCATGGTCATGCAGGAAACCTTTTCTATCTCATTGCTTGCATTTTGTAAGCATCACAAATAATTTCAATCAAAACAGAAAAAGCTGTATGTTTTTATTCAAATGAATATATATATAATTATATGTATTTTTATTACAGGTATTTAAATTGGGATCTTATTTTCACTAAATTAATGCTAAAGACAAGACAAAAAAATCCCAGGTGCTCAGGCTGATTGGGATGATTAGCCTTTTGTTTTGGGCAAGCCTGGTGCGTCTCTTACACTGTTCAGCAGCTGGTGTGCATGCCTGCTAATGTAAAAATACATTATATTCAGGATAAGATTTGCTGCATTTGCTCATCTGGGGCAACTTTGGGTATGCCAAGCTTCCTGTGATAAATCATGTTTCATGAACCTGCTGCTTGGAAAGAAAAGGAGAAAGAGGTAATGAGAACAACAGGATTTGTGGGTTTGGGTGATATTTAAAGGGATGCAGTCTGATTTTCATTCATAATGTTCATTCTCACAGTTTTATAAGAAGAATGGATTGCAGTTTTGATCTGGTTTAAAATGAGCTTCAGTTGATCAGGTCGATATAATGATATAAAAGTGAAATAAAGAAAGTGATGACATTCATCAGGAGAAGGAATTGAGTTTCCAGGGTATGCAGTCTGCCCTGTAGCTCAAACACTCCATCCTGAATGGAATTTTTTCAATGTGATGTGATTGTTAATATGAGTCACAGCAGCATCCATTAGCTTTGTTTTGGAACTCTAAAAGATGCGTGAAATTAAAATCTAGATGTGGACTGGTCAAGAATTATGAGTCATTCTTCTATTTAAGAAACATAAAAAAATATCACTCATAAACCTTAGATGTTGGATCAGGTTTTATCTCAACAAGTCCGGTGTGTTTATATTGATCCAGTTTCAGTACAAATAAACGAGTAAGCTGTGTATGATTTGGGGTTGCACTGAGTGCAAACCTGTAGTTTTTTGTGGTTTTAAATGAAGCTCATTCAGTAAAAGCACAATCTAGAATTTAAGGGCATGCCATGTCCCAGTCTGAACTGTGTTTCCTGATTGATATGTGATGTCTGTGAAGGGGTTATCACAACAGAGCTGCAGCTTTTGTGGGCAGAGGTGTCCTTGGGACAGAGATGGTTCACGGGGGAGTGGTGGCTTGCCCGTGTGAGCTCCTGATGATGTAGTGCTTTTAACATAATATCTTTTTGGAGTTTTGGCAGAGGATTCTCTTGTGGCATCTGACAGTGCAGGAGTTGTCTTCCTCCTGCTGCCAAGTGCCGTTTCACTTACACTTAGTCAAATTAATGTCTTCCATTTAATGCAGTGAACTGATTTTCTAATTCCTCTCTTGAAGTTTTTAACACTAGTAATGTAAACAATAGACAAACCCTAGAGTTTGGTCCAGGGATTGACCTGGAAACCAAAACAGAGACAAATAAAGGTGAAGACAACCTTTGTGACCATCTAAGCTTTCTTCCTTTACCAGGGGTAACTTTCTTCCTGTGGGACCTTGTGCTGCCTTGCCTTTTTGGCGCAGCCCAGTGCCGTGAGCAGCTTCAGCAGAGCAGTGATGACCTGTGAGTGCAGTGTGTGCCAGTGCACGTGTCATGGATGCCCTCTCTGACTCTGATGTGCTGTGCACATATCTGAGATGAGCATCAGTACTATCTTCTTTCATGGCAAAAATGCAACAGTTTCCTGTTACTGCTTGCAAATACCAAAGCACAGCAGAGGCTGCAATTTACTTTAGGAATAATTTCCATTATCAATGAATCATCTCCTCTCTTTTTTAATTAGATGAGAAAGGCAGACATGCCAAGTCCCAGTGCACTAGCATATTAGAGAAAACTTGTAATAAAGGTGTGTACTTTTCCACTAAAGTACCTGCATCTCTTTGCAGAACAGCTGAGGAAATGATTGAGAATATTATAGCCCAAGAACTCCTACTTTCTCATGATATATTAAGTGATTACTGTTCTACTTGTGGTCGTTCCATTCCTTGGCCCTCCAGCAACTGCGCTGTTGTTAATTTGCTTTGTTAATTTGCTAATATAGCTCTGTTGTTTTAAATTGTTATATTTTAGTTGAATATAATTGAATAGCATTTCTAAAGACAGATGTAGGATTCCTCTTCCTTTTGGATAATGTGATCTGAATAAATGTGGGGACTAGAAAAATAAACACAATTGCTGTCTTTTACCATGTTGTGTAAGCTGTTTAGACTCCTTACTGGTCTTCTGTAGGGACCACTGTCATACACTTCTCTATCAGATGCTCAGACTAGCCTTGGTCTGTGAAATGATACTGCCTTTTGCTTTGTTTCTGGGAATTGCCAGAGTCTCTCAGGAAAATACAGGTGTAAAAATTTCCCATATGCATTTTGAGTCAAAACAAATCTTGGGAATATGTAAACAGATATGGCTTTTCTGAGAACTAGTAATTCTTTGCTTGTATCTATTCCCCTGCATCTGGCCAGATATTCCCTCCTCCTCCCTTTGTGCTGGAAACAACATCTGTATGTGGCCACATGATCATCTATATTACAAAACCCATCCAGATAAGCTAAATAAAACAAAAGAAGCTAAGAAAGAAAAAGCCCCAAAACCCAACTTACCTGCCCTGTGGGGTTTAAAGAGGTCTAGCTAAGTGTGAGGCTGAAACTTGGGGGCTTCTTTTGATGAGTTTTATCTCAGATGCTTTACCACAAGCTCTGGATCCTGTAGAGGATGCTGACTGACCTCACAGAGGTGTTTTGTTTTTTTTTTTTTTTGAAGATGAAATTGTGTATTTTAAAAGAGTTAAAATCACCACAGATGGATTAGGGAAGGACACATTTGTTCATCTAAATCAGTTTTTCTAGCTTAGACAACTAACCTCATTTGAAATGACTGAATGATTTAAAGTAAGGAAAGGTTGCATTTTCATCAATATTCTCCTTTACACTTTACTATAAAATCCCAAACAGCCTCTTCCTCAAAGGGTCCAAAGTGTAAGAAATCATTAAGTAGAATTATTCTGCAGAGCACAAGGCCATCTTTTTCTTCCTTTGGAGGTCATCCAGCCAGTGCTCCTCTCCTGTGCTTCCATGGTTATTTCTCAGAGCCTGGCCATCGTGTGAGCTCTGTCAGCTGAGCCTCTTGTGGCTCCACCAGGCCATGAGCTGCTGTCTGAACTCCAATTACAATGGTGAGAATTCAGAAAAAGTGTCAGTAGAAGAAAGTAGATTTGATCTATTTTTCCTTTTGTCTAGTTCATGCACTCTGCTTCATGCTTGTCCACTCATGTCTATCCACTGCTAGGGGTAGAATGTCCTCTCCAGTTTTAAACTGGAGCAGTTGCATGTTCCAGCTGTTCCTGTGGAATTTCAGGAGACAATGATGTATTTCAAATCAGCAAGATTTTCATTTTGTCTTCCTTCTGCCTCTCAGTTGCAAATTCCTGCTCTGATTCCTAGTTAACAGTGACTGGAGCAAGGGAAGGAGCTTTCTTCAGCAGCTGCATGAGTTTTAGTGCTAGCTCTTGTACATGTAGCTTCCTGCATATGAGCAGCTTATTTCTTATGGGTCTTATTGTCCTAGATAATCAGTGCTGTATGATAATTATCTTAAGGAATTAAAATATATTTCAAAAAATTAAGATTTTAGTAAGACATAGTGATAAATTTACTTACAATAAGACTTATCAAGGATAGATACTAGAAAATTGAGCAAGGATGGGAGGTGGTCATGACTAGATTCTCAACTTTAGCCTGGGAAAACTGCTTCTGCCTCTTTACAGAAATGCCAGACTTCATTACTGAAGTGTTTTGAGATGCTTGAAAATTCCTCAGTGAGGATTAGGTATGATTATTTAAGTATTTTAGGTTATACAAAACTTGTCAAAAGCGAGTAATACTGACCTTACCTCTAGAGGGCCTGTGCAGTTTACTATTTCCTCTTCTGTGTATCCATCTTATGGGAAAGGTCCTGTGCAAGAACAACATGACAAACAACGTGCTGTTGTAGCAGTGTATCAGAAATATTTGAGGCTTCATTTCCAGTGAGCCCCAGGGGTCTGTGCACTGCTTATTGCTCAAGCAGTTACAGAATAGCAGCCTGTTACCCACTGCCTGAAAACTCCTGAAACCTTCTGCCTTTCTTATTTTAATTACTTTTGTTTGCTTGTTTGTTTGTGGCTAGTATACTGGAAAACAGGAGGTAGGGGGTGGATTTGCAGGCTTTTAGCTGTATGTCTGAGGTTCAGTAGTTTCATCTTGGGATGGTATTGCATTACTTCAGCTGATAGGTTTGTGTGTAAACACATGTACATTGACTACAGTCTGGTTTACATCCTTTCAGCTTGCACCTGATAAATTTCAGAAAGCAAAAGCCCCCTACAAATACTAAATAGGGATAAGTGAAAACAAGCCATGAATTTGTTCCATTAATGGGCTCCACATGTTCTCAGATCTGCCTTCATATTTTGTCTATTTTTTTCCCTAATCAGCAATTTGAGAGTTGTACAGCAAATTAAGAGAAGTGCTTTCAACAACCATAGCTAAACATGAAACAGTTATGATAATGAAGTGCCTTTGGGTCCCCTCAGATTCAGAAAGAATGGGAAAAAACTAATTTCCTGAAGAGGTTTCCCAGTCATTCTGCATAATCTCCGCTAAACCTGGCTCCAATTCTCATAGGATG
Organism: Zonotrichia leucophrys gambelii; assembly: GCF_028769735.1. Classification (NCBI taxonomy): domain Eukaryota; kingdom Metazoa; phylum Chordata; class Aves; order Passeriformes; family Passerellidae; genus Zonotrichia; species Zonotrichia leucophrys. Next base: position 24,183,098 of record NC_088176.1, read on the forward strand.
ATTCCCCAGTCAGCACATCTGCAGAGGTGTGTGGTTCCTCTGCTGTGTTACAGCCCAGAGCACCTTCAGCTGTGACTTCCACTTCATCTCACCCAATTTAACTCTCTGCAAGTACAGAAGGCTCATAATGAGCAGGTTGCCATAAGTTTTTAAAGAAGCAGCAGGAAACATCTTAATGCAACTGTCAGTCTGTGCACGTACTGTGGGCGCTTGCTCTCCCTGATAGCCTGGAGCTTAAAAGCGCTGTTCTCTGCCAAGGGAGAGGCAGCTATCTTCAATCTGGCATCTGAAAATGACAAAGTGATCTATCAAGCAGAATTAGGAGCACAGATCCTTCCTGTTCTGTTTAGCTTTGTAATTTAATCTGAGTCAAACCAGAGGCCTGGCCTGAGGAGAAGTGCTCCTTCAAATCTAATGAAGCAGTCCTCCGATTTACCATCATGCAAACATTAATATGTAAACTTCCTATGTATATAAAAGACAAAAAGGCATATTGTATCTGACAGAAGTTACTTTTCAAGGTATGCTAATTCTGAAGCTCTCCTTCTCTTGCATTCTTCTTCACACTCTCTGTAGGCTTTCATAGCTACCTTTCTATTTTTCCATGCACTCCAGAGATCCTGGCTGAATTCCTACCCTTTGCCTAGGCATATTCATGAAAATAGGCTTAGAAGTGTCACGTGAACTTGTGAAAAACTTATCTGGGCTGCCAGGACTTGGAAGAAAAGTCTGCTTATGACTTCATTGATTTTGTCATGTTTATATGTTTTGATTTTTGTTCTGTTTATATATTTTTGTCTAGGAAATGAACTTTGTGTTTTCTGTACTAGATGAATATGATCTGTGATAACACTATTCAGATATTCTGGCTGGGTTTTTTTTAAATTTTGTTTTGGTTTGTTTGTTTGTTTGGTTTTTTTGTTAAACTTTTTGTGTGTTTGTGTGTGTTGCCAGCTTGATAAAATGCTTTGAAGTTACAATGACTCCACATATGTATGTAAGGTAGGGAAGGTACAGATGCAATAGAACATGTGCATAAGGGAGGAACTCAGAGTTCCTCAGATCAGCATAACTTTTTTACCATATCCTATTTCTTTTCCTGGAGTACTTCTTCACACCAGCTGTGCAGTGCTGGTATAATGCTGAATATATTTATGATACATATCTACTTAAGAGACTGGAGATACTTTTATAGAAATAGAGTATTTAATATTTTCCCCAAAAATGGCTCATGTAAAAAATCATTGACCAAGGATCCTTCCATTTGACTTCCATGGCTTTATTTTTCATACTGCCTTGCTTCTCTTCCACTCCTGCTTCTCTCTGTCATTCCTGGTGTTTTGATTGTAAGTTTTCTGGTAGAACCTGTCTCTCATCTCATATCTGTCTAGCACATCACAAAAGGACAGCAACTTCAGAGGGCTTTCTGGGTAAAACTGTTAAAAATACAGAAACTTTCTGAAGAATAGTAAAAGGAATATGTTCTTTTTGTTGCTGTTCAGGATCTGGTAAGAGATCAGCTAAGGTATAGAAGCCTTAATATGTGTGACTGCCTCATGTGTACCCATTTAGAAGGTTAAACTATTATCAGGGCTCCTGTGTTTGTTTTTACTGCGCAAGAAAGTTTTAAAGATGACACAAGAAGTCATTTCAGATGCTAAAACATTCTTAAATGTTCCAGAGCAATGCAGTGGAAATAATGACAAAAATAGAGCAGAAATGCTTTAAAAACAACAACACAGATGAAAGAAGTTGCAAGTACCATCTAAAAAGGGGACAATTTGACTGAAACCCTAGGCTTGGTAGAATCTTCTTACAGTTGTGCTTTCTTAAGAGAAACACCATTTAATTGTTCATTTTCCACTGAAGTTCAATATTGGTGCACAGCCTTAAACCAAACTCAACAAATCTCTCTTTGGGCCATTTGAGTTCAATAACCTAACTTGGCTGTGGAGATTTTTTTACAACAGCTAAGCTCAGGCTGGATTGCCTGAGGCATGTGTTCCATTCCCGGCTTCAACCTCTGCTGCTTTCCCAAATCCTTGGGAAATTTTGAAAACTGAGTTTCCACTTGGAATGAAACTAGATGTAGGAAAACAGCACAAGCAATAAACTGTAGCATAGTAGTGCATGCATTTAGTGCAAACTTCAAGTTTCTTTAGCTCACTTGTGGCAGTTTCAGCAATTTCCTTTTTTCATCTAGCAAAAGAGCTATTAAAAACTGATACGCAAATGAGGTAATGTCAGTTAATTTAATTTCTTTAGCAGAGAACACAATAGCAATGGAATATTCCTTCTCATCTGTGATGGAGAAGGTTCTGGGATTCTCTCTTTTATCCCCATGTCATTTTGCCAAGTAATTTTCCAGTAATTCAGGAGTTGGCAGGCCATGAAGGGCTGTAGCAGGAGCAGCATGATGCTCTGACAGCTGGATGACTCCAGCATAGGCAGTAGGCCAGTAAGGGCATTGCAAAAGTTCTGATTACTCTTCTCAATGGTGACAGCAGGCTGGTCTTTTACTCTGTAGAATTCTGTCAACCTGATTTGATATAGAAACCACTTGTCCTGCCTTTGCATCCCTAGTTTTATTCCGTGTTGCTCATGCCTGTAAAGGCATGTACTGACTAAGCTATCCAGATGTTTGGTGTGATTTGGGCTGTTGTAGTTTTCTGTATAATTCCTCTGGTCGGGTCTATTTGCTTGACTCTTGGAAACACAGCAACAGATAGCAACTAAAAAGAAAACTGTTTAAGTGTTTTCCTTTGCTGGAGTTTTCCTTGGAGATGGTTTTTGCCATTTGAAGTCAATGTTAGAGAGCTGTGGTGTTTGACCCTTAGCATTTCCTATGGAGAATGCACATGTACAGATCACTTCTTCCTCCCGGGTGTCAAAGGCAGCTGAGCTGCAGCTGCACTGGAACTTTGGTTGACATTATCAAAACACTGTGTAGGGAATCACAGCTCATTCCCTTTTGCTTCCCTGGATGGATTGGATGTGTTTGTTGTTTTGTACCCTGCTGTGTTTATGCCAGGAATTACTATGTTTCTACATATCCCTGGCAAGCAACCTCAGCTAAATGAGACCTGCTTGTCATCAGTAGATTCTAAGCATGTACATATTTTATACATCAAATCTGGAACATTTTTAGCGTAGCCCTCTTCAGTGTAAGATCAGAAACATGTCTCAGGTTGCTCTTGGCACTTTTTTCCTTATTGTAGTTGAAACCAACAATTGTACAGTTGTTCCAGCCTGGAAGAATGTGTTAATTGACCCAAAGCCCAGAAGTGCTCAGGGTACAAGCAGCAGATAACAGAGAGGCTTTTCTCTGTCAGTAGATAAATTGACATCACCACTGAAAACAGTGGCCCAGCATTAGTAATGTCCTCAAGGCCAGCGCTATATTAACTTGTTTCCTTTGGACACCAAAGAACAGCCATTCCAGGAGGGAAAACCAAGCCTTCCCCCCTTCTCCATAGCCTTGGGCTACAACATGTATTATTAGGAAGGAATGATTCATATAAAAATAGCAACTGTTCACTGGTAATGGGTCTTCAGTGGTTTGTTTTGTTTTGGTATTCCTTTTTCAGTTCATATGAAAACCATGGCTTTTTTGTTTGTTGGTGTCTTGTTTCCTCACCTTCACGTGCTCATAAATTTGCTATATTTGGGAGATTTTCTTACATGCAAACAACAAATATGCTCTGTTCTGCCAAATTCAAGTTCTTGCAGAATAAAGAGATAATGAAAAATTTCAGTGATGTTCCCAGATTCCTGTAAAACATGAAGAAAACCATTGTGGTTTTTAATCCTCTTGCTCCTGAAAGGGTTGAACTTTCAACAAGGATTGTTGAAGACAGGCATCAGTATGCAAAATTCATCCCAGGTGGCAAAGGCATAAAAAGACTGAAACCAGGGGTCACAGAATAGGAAGTATTGAGCAACCTTAATAATAGGTGGTGCAATCAGACTTGACTATAAATAATCCACATTGTCAGGAAAGTAATGGATATTCTGTATTCAACATTCCTGTGAGTCAAGAGTAAGTGGTTCACCAGATTTTCATTATTGGTGTGTCTGCAGCTTTGTTTCAGTATTATGCCTGCATTTGGGACCAGGAAATGTTATAAGCATCCTTTCACCACTGGGTGCTCTGTGACAGCCACCTTGCCTCACACAAACAGCTGAAATCCTCTAAGTGTGTTTTCAGACGAGTTGTTGCCACAGCTTGGGAAATGGAGGCAATCAATATGTTTTAGAATTTTTTGGGAATGAAGATATCCACAAGAGATTGAGAGAACTGATGTTTATTTCAAAAATAATTTTGAAAAGGAGGTGTGGGTTTTGCAAATTTTTTTTTTTCAGCTGCAGGAAGAGTTTCTACCACTTGCTGGCAGAGGGGGCTGTCTGTCCGTGGTTGACAGAACATCCTCCTGTCAGGAAACAGCAAGAGTAGTGTGGTACAGGGCAAGGAAGCAAGTAAAACAGGAGTTACAAGTGTTTCAGTGATTTTATTGGCTATAACAGACACCCTTCTTTGGAACCTAATGGGAGGGAAGGCAATATTTGACCTCTTAGATCACGAAAGATATTTAATAATATTTTTCCCCAAACAAAATATCTGTTAAATGCAGATGCACAGGACAGCAAGCAAACTAACAGGAAGTGTCAGAGTAACATTTCAGCCATTGTAAAAAGGTAAACGGGAGCTGTACAGGAGAAATTCTGATGTTAATTCAATTTTAAGGCACTTACTTGTAGACATTGGTAGACTTATTTAATTCTTTAAGCCTCTTCTTGAATTATGCTGATAAGGCAAATTTAAAAGCAAAAACCCCCTAGATTCTTAAGTTTCTGCTTCAAGACTTCAAGAGGAATGAAAGATTTATCAATTAATCTGGGCTAGAATGGTCAGTAGACAGAAATATTGTTTGAGGAATGCTCTGAAAGAGAAATTGTTAATTTGAGGTGTGCCTCTATGTTAGTTTGGAGATATAAAGGGATAAAAATAAGATTTTTAAATAGCAAAAATAAATACCTGATAGGATGCCTTAATAATGAAAGGAAAGAGGTGAAACTTGCCATGGACAACCCTCATTCAGCAGAAAACCTTCTGTGGCTAGTGAGTATTCTCATTTGAATACAGTACTTTGTTTGGGCTTATCTATTCACTCATTCAGTCTCCTGTATAAACTAGTTCAGTCTGAATCTGAGGATGAAAAGAAGTGCCAACACCTTCTATTGGAGTTGTTAGAGAGAATGTAAATGGCCTCCTGAAGATGTGGGATTTGGCCACACATCCTGGCTGTGCTGCAGCACCAAAGTGCTCAGCATGCACTGGTTGAACTGCTTGCCCACATATTTTCCTCCCAGGTGTTTCTTCCCCTGCTGCTGCTGTGTGATCCACCCAGGCTCAGCGTGCTTGGGTGTGTGTGCAGGATCCTGCAGCCACAGCAGGGCTGGTGCAATTAGGCTGCTCTTGGTTGGCAACCAGAGCACTGCAGTTTGAAAATAAGCTCTATTGAATTTATGTGGGGTACCCATTTCAGAAGTAAGCCCCAAGATCTGTACATTTGAATACACAGTCTGTATTTCTTCTGTGTGGGGTGTAAACTCCCCCTTTCCTGTCCCACATGTCTATGTTAACTAAAGGCCACAGGGAAACCCACATAATTAAAAGGCACTGAGGTCATGAGCTGGTTATGAGGCAATTTAGGTTTCTTGTGCAGGCCTGTTGGGTCGATAGAGATGCAAGTCTGCTCTCGATAGGAACAATGATCTTCTTTTGTAAAACATGAAGGAGAAAAACATGATTTAGGAAAGCCTAGTGCCTCACTGAGGCTTAATTGCATTTTCAGAGATGCATATAGCATTCTGTTTCACTTCAGGATGCACACGGCTGGTCCTGTCACCACTGAAGTATTAAATCTGAGATATATCACAGTTAAAGTAGCATCCCTGTTGAAAATAACATCTGAGTAAACATTTACTCAACTGAGAAACTGAGTGTGGAAAATACTGCTTGAAAAGCTGCTCATTGCTATGAAACAGGACTAGGGGGGAAAAAAGCACAATTTCCTGTGAAATTCCATTTGGCTTCACACCTCTGTGGTTCTCAGAAATCCCACAAGGAGTATGTGCTTGCTGAATGTCAGCCGACTTTAGAGAGTGAGCATGTGTGGGATGGCAGATTTTAGTCACCCACCTGAGCCAGGAGCTGTGCTTCTACCACACCATTACATGTTCATCAATCTCTAGAAGCTCCAAAAACTATATGGGCAACTTAAACTGCATAACTGCTTCTGATGCTCACTATTCAGTATTTTTATCACTTTTCTTCCCTAGCCTTGCTATAGAGATACTAGAAAACATGACAATGCCCTTTGAGATTAATAATGATGTCAATTTTTAACATTTAGCAAACACACTGATACTTCTATTGAAGATCAGTGTTTTCCAGTGTTGGTGCAGCCATAAGCAAGTCTGATGCCCAGAAGATGACTTGTGACTTGCAGGAGAGTAATAACTAATATGTCTATAACTTTATATACACATTTTAACAGCTTATTTCACATTCTGTTAAGATCTTTTAGGAGTATTGGGCAACAACACCAGAATCAATGGAAATTTTTTTTTCTTTTTTTTTGTAACGGAAAGAACATTGTAGATTGTGCATCTCTTATGAGAAAAATGAGTCCTTAACTTTGTCCTTTCTGTATGAAAACAAATAGCTGAAGGGAAGGAAGTGCAGACTCTCCGGATGGTGAAGTTACATCCCAGAGTTAATGTCTTTAGTTATCAAGGAACCAAACAAGATCAGGTCTTCAGTATTTTAAATTGACATCCTTTCTGTTTCAATTTCTTGTATTCAAGATTTATAGTCTTCATTGAAAATTTATTACTTTACCTTTGTCAACCATGAATGAAAGAATAATACAAAGCCAGTACAGTTTAACAGTCAGTTTTCCTTGCAGGCTGAATCTGGAGCTTAATCTAGCTGGTGAATTTCACCCTAATGGCATGTCATGTGATGCATATGATATGGTTAATTTTCTTTCAGCTTTTTCTGCTCAAGATGCATTTATCAATCTATAGCTCAACTGCTTATATTAATGTTTTCTTGAGAGTAAATTGGCACCCACCTGTGACAAATTGTGAACCATGGACCATGATCCATGATTCTATTTAGTGCAGCCTGGCAAAGGAAAAGCAGCATGCACTTGGAGTAGTTGATACTGCTTTAAATAGTGTGACATGGAGTGGTGATGTCCCAGCTGTCCTGAATTTTAACACAGTTTTCCCTACATCTTCCTATGAGGTTGGATCGATCTGTTTCTCATTTAACTAACAGCTGAATTCTTCTGCAGGTGCAGGATTTGTTTTGATGTACTCCCTTGATCTTGACCCATATCTGAATAATTGAGGATTGGGTAGAATCTTTTATAAATGAGCTAATCATTATACATTAAAGCCTATTAGAGTCAATTGGTTTAATTCCCAGTAGAGCTAGTGAAGTCCTTATCTGTGTCAAAATCTTGACAACAAAAGGACTGCCTGTAGCAGAGAAGATAAGCTTCCCTCCCCTTTCCCCCTTCTGATGGTACTTTTAAAGAATCTCCTATGCAAAGGTGGCCATGTGGAATTAGCTGTGAGAGCAGGTGTCAGACTTGTCAATAACTAGCTAAATGTCAACAGTTTGTGTTTGGTGTTTTTTTAATCCTTTAAATGAAGCATGGCAAACATTGATACACGGATGCTAATGGCAAAGTGATTGTAAAAGCATCTTTGCCGAAGTTTACAACTCTGTGAGCAAAATTAGGGTATGTAAAATGTACTGCAGCACTGGAATACTCAGTGCCTATCTGCAATCCTGTCCTCAGACAACATTGGACCTACCATGCACCTGCAGATCAGGCCTGTAAAGCCATACTGTCTCTTGTGACCTCCAGATGCAGGACTCTGCTAGTCCATAGCCCAGCCAGCTGCCTGACTTGTTTGGTGCTTAACACAGAGATTGGAAATGATGATACAAAGTAGAGTGCAAAAATTATGTCTGTTTTTTTAGTGGCATTTGTTTAGTTGAAAAAAAGAAAAAAAGTGGGGGTGAGGACACCTGTAATCTTGAACTAACCAATTGGGAAGTGAAGATTTATGATGTGATAACTTTGAAAATGGAGGAATAAAGATCATGTGTTGTGGAAAGGTATTTTACACAATAAACAGTAGACAATTTGGGAGTTTGATTCTGTTTGGCTGGGTTTTTTGAGGTGGGATGTGGTGTGGAGTTTTTTTTTTTATACTATTATGAAAGAATGGGTTATTAAAGTATCTTGTTATAAATGTGGAATTAGGAAGTGGTAACTGATTTGAATGGGAGAGGATGTTTTCTTCTGTAATGTCTAGAACCCACATAAATAATATACGCAGTTGGTTGAATGCAGATTTTGAGTGCTAATATTTCTGCCAATAACCTCAACCCACATATGAAGGAACTAAATTTCTTGAGTGAGATTGGGGTCATTCAGCCTCTGTGCTAATTTATTTCTTGTCCATTGCCAGGCAGACAGTGCCAAGTGTAGTGCGTCAGATTGCATGGCAAGAACATGATATGTTTTATCAGGATCTGCCTGCCAAAGCTAGTCCACATAATATTTTGAACTGCTTTCAAACTACAATTCCTGAGAGAGGGGAGGGGAGAGTATGATGCTCTAATCTTGCTCTTGGTGACTTTTTCTGTTGCATATTTATTAAAAATATTATTAAAATAAAACCATTAATACAGGAATGCAACATTAGTTCGAATTCTTTGATAGTATAATCTGTAGGCAAAGTTGGATTTTTATAACCTCATTTTCACCAAACAAATGAGTCTTACTGGGGTGATGTAAAGCTGATTACTATTTGTTTTAAGTTGTGACTGATTATATATTCCACTTATTGAAGTGGACAGGGAAGTAAATAAGAGGAGGATCACATGGACTTAGACATATACAAATTGCAGCACAGCTAATTCCTGGAATTTTTTTTCTTTATCAAGATAGGAACAAAACTAGAGCAGACACTTTGATACTCTTGCTTTCCTGCATTTATTAAGCTAAAACACGTCCCTTATGTGATGGCTTAAGAGGGAGCAGAAGATAGAATTTTGGAGACAAGACTCTTCATAATTGCTATTTATTAGCACAGTGCTGCTGTAAATGTGCACAAGGCAGTGCCAGTAAACGCTTGCCAGTGGTGGGGGAGCAGTGTTTGCCCCAGCTTTGCTGCTGGTCCCTGCTTTTGCAGCCCAGGAGAGGCTGCGCTGCACTGCCCTGCCCAGAGCTGGGCTCCCTGAGCCACCACAGCTCAGCGTGGCTGCTCTCATTGCTCGTGCCTTTGTGGAGGTCAGCCCGACTGAGAATCGCAGCATTTGTCCTGACATTGCACCTTTCTCGTGTTCACAGCCAGGAGCAGAGCAAAGAAAAATTGCATCTACATTAACTGTAGAAGAATTTTCTGAGGCTGTCCTAGAGGGCACTAAATCAGTTGTGGTATTGATTTTGTAGAAAAGACAGCTGCAGAGCAGATGTAAGGACTGTGATAATCAAAATCATTAGCTTCAAGCTTGAGATAATTTAAACGACTTTGTTGTATACTCAAACAGATGAGCAAGCCTAGTGGATTATCTAACGAGTGCACAACTTAAATATCTGGTTTATGTTGCAGGAAGATGAACATGTGAATATAGTGTGCAATTGGTTGAGTTAGCTGGGTAAAATTTTGGCTCCATCATTCTGTACAATCCAACTGGAGATGTTGAGAGAAGAAATGTCTCACCCCTGTCATGTAACTGGTTATAAAAACTAGGTGCAAGCAGTATTAACAAAGTTTTACATTCCTTTTCTGAAATTTATGCTGTATCAAAATGAGGTTATTTTTTCTAATATAAACTATATTTTCAATAGCTACTTACTTTTGGAAAAATGCAAGATTAAAGCTCTCCTAATATTATTTGTTGGAAGCCCTGCTTCCTTGTGTATCTTAGCATCTAGACTTAGGGAAATAAATGAGCCAGTTCAATACACTGGATTTTCCCAAATGTCTGTCAAAAAACTCTTCACTTTCAGAAGATGGTGGCTAATTATGACTACAACACAGACAGTAATGAGGAAATTACTTCACCTTTAATAATTCACTTTCAAAATGGAGACCTTTTCTCAAAGCAATGCTTTCCATCTGGTCTGAGATTTCACTGAGCTGCTGGATCAGGGAAGAAGTGAGAAGTTTGATGGCTTTGCAGCTTGATGTTCTCATTGCAGTGTGAAATGTGGAGTGTATTGCACTGGGCTGAGTCAATCAACTGAATACACAGATATGCTTGGCTTATGGGCTGTAGTGGAATAAGTGTTTGTGGCTTGTGTTCTCCTGTAGGATATATAGGTGCAGGGAGCAAAAGGGCAGGGCAGGACAAATTTCTAAGCTGTAGATTTTTGCATTAAACTGCTGTATACTGATGATTCTCTGTACTTTGGTAGAATTCATGGAGGTAAAGTAGTTTTTAAAATCCCTTTGTTCCAAGTTGAGACTTGTGTGAGGATTTTTTAATGTGTGGAAAGCATTTTCAACACTGACAGTATGGTGCAAAATATTTGGTTGTTTTTTGTAGCTTGGAGGATGGCTCTGTACCAGATGACAGATAAGAATGTCCATACTTGTATAAAAAGTTGAAAATTTTTCAAGTAACTGTCTTCAAAATGGCAATTAGTTAAAAAAGGATGTTATGTAGGTAACAACTTTTTGATGAGCTCTTTTAGAAAGTGAACTGTATGGGGAGCATCAGCAAACTGGATCAACCTGTTAGAATTTTCATCTGAAACTCATCTTGTGTGTAGAAAACATCCTGGATGTCTGGATAGTCATGGCCTGTACTGCACTGTGTATCGACAGTGAAATGCTGGTGTAGTTAGAGAAGTGTCTTCTCGCCACCCACAGCATTTCAGGTTTCTGTGACCTTATTACCATTTCTCTCTTCATGAAAGCTGGTGATGAAAGTGCACTCAATAGACCTCTTACCATTATCCAGCCTGTTTCCTGTGATCTTCTTAAAAGAGTTAGGGAGAATTCCTGGCTGGGAAATGAATCTTAGGGTTAATGCAGTCTATCTTATCTCAGATCCCAGTGGGAGAATAGGCTTTCTGTAATTCAGCTGCAGGTTATCCCTTCTTTGTGCAGACAAGATGGATGGGGAGATAGAGCTGCTTGTTTAAAAAAAATGACCAGAGTAGGTTTTTGGAAGACAAGAAAATATTTGGTTCCAATTGGACACATGAGCAGAAAGGTTTGAGTGTAATAAATGGGACATTTTTAGAAATGATCATGTTTTATTTAAAGTAATAGCTTTAGAGAAATAAGGCATCTACATTATTGAAAGTGATAAAACCATGTTGTCAGGGTCTGAATGTAAAACCAGGTTCTGCCTCATCTCCCAGTCATTACATCTGTTAGCTATCTCCTGATTAAATAAAAGCTCTTTTAGATTTAGTAACTTTGCTCTGGATATTGTGGCATCACTGTGCATGTAATGGTTTTAATAAATTTCATTTATAGAACTAAACAGAAAAGCAGTCACTGGCAGAGAAGGCTCTGGCTGCAATATGTTAACTCTTTGGAAACCCACTGTCAGCCAACACATGTCTGGAACCTCACCTACATCATTACAGACAACTGCTTTGCATGGGGTTTTTGTTGTTGTTGTTTTTTGGTGATTTTTTTTTTTTTGTGTGTGTTGTTTCTTTTTATATGTTTAATTCGGGTATATAAAGTAACTGTATAGTGTCTACAGTTGATAATACACAACTATATTTGTTTTCCCTTTACAATGTGGGAATTTTTAGTAAAGATAGAATTTCTCATAATATTTTGCTGTTAACTTATATTCTAACCTAATTCTTCTTCCTGGTGTGTTTTGACCCCAGCCAGCAAGTTAACACCATCCATGTGCTCACTCACTCTCCCTTGGCGGGGTGGGGGATAGAATCAGAAGGGTAAAAAAGTGAGCAAACCCCTGGGATGAGATAAGAACAGTTTAATAATTGTGCACCTGCTCACTGGCAGAGCATGGGAAACTGCAAAGTCCTTGACTTAGGGTCAGCACTGCTCAGCAACAGCCAAACATCAGTGTGAAACTAACCACTGCTCTGTACCCAGCTACTAGGAAGAAAATTAACTCTATCCCAGCCAAACCCAGGACTTCAGGTTTCCAAAAATCCCAGAGGATACATCAGAAGTGTAAAATCTTAGAAAGATAACAGCAATCTGAAAGAACCATTTAATAGTAAGCCTATTCTCTAGACTTTGGACCTGCCCTGGAGCTGACTGTAAGCCTATCGCATCTGTGATAAAACAACACATCTGTGTTTTAATTTATTTTCAGGTAGGAAACAAGGCTCTAGATCAAAAAAACACATTTTTGGTAGTAAAAGGTAATTTTTGTGTGATCCCAGTGAATGGTTGCTAAGTCTACTTTGTGTAAATCTCCAAAGAATATGTGAACTTTCAGCTGCTTGGCTCTAAACTCAGACTGAAACAGGACAGATGTGTAAGTCTGGAGGTTGCCAGTTCAAATTCTCCATGTTGGCCAAAGGTTTAGTGTCATGTGTGTATGTGTTATTATACCTTATTATTCATTGTGTGTGCTGCAGATAGAAAGGAATATATCCACTAGAGCAGAACCCTCGTTTTAAGGGTAGCTTCATTGTTTTGTGGCAGCAGGAAATTGCAAGATAGCAGCAACTTTTATTCGTAGATGTCATTCTCTGTTGTACAGCAATAGCTCTGGGAGCAGCCCTGGGGCCCATTCTGTGCATGTTAAAATCTACTTATCTGATTGTTCCTTGAAGAATGTTGGAGAGGGAAAGCACAGAAATTATTTAGAAATAATTTTTAGGAAATATGAAAAGAGAAAACAAGTGAAGTGTGTGTAGTTCTTTTTTCCTCTCAGATTCCAGAAACAGAATCTGCACAAAGAAAAGATCTTCACTCTTACATACATATTTCTTCCTTACCTTCCTTTGTGTGCTGCCTTTTCAGGGGCAAGATAATAATCTTTAAGAGTAAAATCTACCTCACAGATTTGAACAGGGAATGCTGCCTTTGGCTGGTTTATGTTCATGGATAATACTGATTGCTTCTGCTATCACTGCTTGCAGGCAAGCTATTGCGCCTTATTTCCACCGATGACAGCAGGCAGTTGTGTGGCTTGCTTGCATCAAGTTATTGGCATGTACCTGGGACATGGGGGGGCTTGACATTATTCTGCAACACGAGCCATCTTCTTGGACATTTCTGCAGTGCAAACTGTGCTGATTGAATAATAACCTCAGGGAATGAATGATTTTTTTTTTCCAAATGAAATTTATTTCAATGCATTTGGGGGAAGAGAGCACTGTGTTCATCAGAAAGTGACTTCTCTGTTGATATTGCAGTTTGTACATGACTTGTGATCAAAGAGAGAAAATTATCTATGAAAAATGAACGAGCCAAGTACTTTTCCATTGACATGTCTGAGCTTTGGGTCAAAGCTAAGCAGAAAAGGGTGATTCAGTTTTAGGGATTGGACTTGGGGAGGAAAAGTAACAGAATTAGAAGTAAGACATACTTTAACTTTTCTGAGGCAAATTTTATAGTCCTAGCCCCTGCTATCTTCTCAGGGCTCTCAGACTGTAAAGTACTTTACTTGACAGTCTCAAGTCACTTTGTAACTTTGGAAGTACTACTATTATCTTTTAAAGACTAGGAAGTTAAAGTGTAATTTACTGGCTTACACACTAGAAAGTAACATTTTTTCCTATTCAAGTTGAGTTGGAGGTTATCACCTCTTTTCATTTGGTTGCTTCAAAATTCTTTATTTTTTGGAAATTCAATATGTACAACTAAAGATCTCTAAAGTAACTTTTTGCTCAGTGTTTGAAAAAAGATATATCTTGGATTCTGTAATTTTCATGGCAGAGGAAAAAAAAAGAGAAAGCAATGACTGATCATGAAGAGAAAAAAAAAAATCATCTCTTTCCCATACTATGTGTTATATTGATCAAAGGTTCATTTATCCTTCAATGGTTTATGCCTGCTTTTAAATCAAAGGTAATCTTGCTGCTTCTTCCATGGCAAAGCAGATCCTTTAATGGCAATCTGATTTGAAAGCTCACCAACCTGTAAGACTTGACATGGAAATAAGATTAACTAAAATAGTCAATTAGATACCTTGGCAAATATATGCTGTTTTTACAATTTCCATTGCTCTTCATCTTGCTCTTCTAGTTAGTTCTAAATTGGACATTCAAGACAATTTTGTCTTTCAGCTCTTTTTTTACTCATTACCTATTTACAAATACATAATGAGTGCTGTACTACAGGATGGCTCTTGTAGCCTAAGCAATAGTGGGTTTTGCTCTCTTCTTCTTAGTGTCAAGCAATTGGAAGCAGCAGTAAATAACTGGTGGCTGCTCTGGCTTTTAGGAACCCAGCAAGAACATCTGAGAGGCATTATCTCAGCTGTGAGGGGCAGCCAGTAGAGTTATTTGAAGGAGAGTTTCTTTGAACAGTGGATCTCCTCTGACTTTCACTTCAGCAGGTGTCAATCTACTGCTCTTATGTCTGAAAATTACTCCAGTGACTGCGACAGCCATAACAGTCCAGACTGAGAAAATAGGAGTCCAGAGGTTGTACATGGTTCTGTATTTTGTGTCTGGGTAAAAGATGAATAAAAACAGCCTAATCTCTGAATTTGTACTTGGTTGCTATCTGCAAGACTTGCAGAGCTTTATAAAATGCAGGAATGAAATCTTTAATTAAAAATTTTGTATCTGTATGTATGAATAAGCCAAAGATGTTTTAAGAAAGAGGTGAATGGAGCCATGGGGGAAAGAAATGGCAAATAGAGCAAAGTGTCTGTGCAGACATCCTGTAGCAAATCCCAGCACTTTGGGTGCCTAAATGTGAATTGACTTGAATTTGGTCTGAAAGTGGAGAGACAGTGGTTGACCTTTTCAGCTGTTTCAAATGGAGCTGCACTCTGACAGGGGTGTCTAGAAAAGATTTGCTGTGGCAAAGAGACATGCTTTGCCTATGGGCAGGGTCAATAGGCCAGCAAAGTCAGCCAAAAGCTTGTCAAGATGGATTACGTATCAGAAACGGCTCTTGGGTGCAATTTATTGCATATTTTAAACCGTATTTTATGGTGTGGGTTTCTTGTATTTGTAATGCAGAGAATGGCAAGGCTGATTGTGAAGTGCTTTATTCCATGACATTGCTATACTGACAAGGGTAATAGAAGCTTTGGTTTGAGGATGCCAACTGTTTTATGGGAGGAAACAACAGTTAAAATCTCATGTGATTTAATGTTCCTTTTTCTGGATCAGCACTAAGTAAAATGTAGTCACTAGCACTTTAGGTTTTGGGGGCTTTTGCGATTCCACCTTTTGTTGTTCTGGTATCTTCCCTTTTCTGTGCTGTGTACTATCTTGCTCTGTAAATTTTTAACTCAGGAATGGCTAGAGCTGCCAGGTTCAACTTAGCACAATACAATGGTTTTCCTTTTGATATTCTGAACGGGTTTGAATCTTACTTAACAGAATGAAGTTAGACATTATAAACTATTGCAGCAGAACTGAACTAGCAGAGATTAAAGTTTGGTCCTTAAAATTTGAGTCAATGTGTAAATCAGCCAAAGTAATTTTTTTTTAGCATCCTGCATTAGAGGTCTGCTATGAAATTATCACCAAATTGCAAAACTTTCACAGATTTGAAAGATTTTTTAATACTGAGCTTCAGGTAAATAAAAATCTCACTGCCAGTGAAGAGACAAACCCAGTGAGTTGTAGCAGCTCTAGACATAGGGCCCTGCTGCCTTTGACTGACATCTTTCCTGCTGAAGACTCCACCATATTAAGAAGGTACTGTACATACTCTACAGGTCCCTTGTACTCTCTTCCACATGACAGGAGTCTGTATTTGTTGTGCCACTGTTTAAGAAACAGAGACACTGTTTTTGAAAATGACAAAGTTTTAGTTGTGGCCCATGTAAGTTATGAAATTCAGATTATTCTGGTTAATATGCTTGTAGTAGGCATATTTACTTTGTCAGAATTGCTCTGACAAAAAAGATTGCTAACAGCCATGTTGAATAGTTTTTAAAGAACAGATGTAAACAGGCTAGCCAACAGTTTCTGCATAAAAGGATTTAGGGTTTTAGTCGATCAAAAATTTAATTTGAGTCAGCAATTTCATGCTGTTATGAATACTGAACAGGAGTCTATGAACAGGGAATCTGCATGACATGAAATAGCATTGCCCTGCTTGGCACTGGTGAGGCATCAATGGGGATCTATCTTCATATGGCCCAGAGTTTCATGGAAAGATGGCCTGATGGGAAGCTCAGGGAAGAGCAGTGCTGTAAGAAATCTATTGAGAAAGATGGAATTTGAAGTCCTTATGCTAAAAATGATCATGAGCGCAACCCTCAGAGGTGCAGAAAGGCTACAACTAATACTTTTTATCTATATTTGGAGAGACAGAAAATAAGGAAATCTTATTGTGATGGAGCACTGGCTCTGCCATTATGGATGTTCTCCAAACTGATTAGAGAAACAGTAGGAGAGACAGAGGCATGACAAGAGAAACTTCACAGCTTTTCCAAATAATGACCAGCTCTAGTACTGCCCACAGAAGTGCAACTGAGTCAGAATAAAGTTTAATTTGTGAAATATAGCTGACAAGTCTTTTTAATATTTGCTGAGTAAACTCAAGAACTTTGAGATTACTTCCCTGCGTTTTGTGTATCGTTGAACTGAGTCATGCAGTTCTGAGTCATTTACCTTTCCATGGAAGGGAGACTACTTCTTCAGCAGTAGTAGTGGCTGCTGCTTGTTCACTGGGATTTATTTACCTTTTAGCTACAGTAGAGCTTCTATCCAGAACCCTTTGTACTTTAGTTATCTATTTCTCTTGTTTATTTTAGAGGAGTTGAAGGTAATGATGACTATGCCATGTGAAATAAACCTTACTATAATATCTCATGCTTCTCAGCAGGTTTTTCTGGTATCATTGAAGTCTGCAATCATCCATGGTTTTAAGACTAGTGTATATTTTAGGTGAGTGAGCACTGGAGAGGTACCATGTTTCCATTTCTTCACATGCCAAGCTAGCTATACTGTACAGAGAGCATCACTGATAGACTGTTATCGGGACTCCTTGAAGGGAGGAAAATGTTTTTGGAGATTTTTATCCCTCCCCTTTTGCCCTGATTTCTTTGTATCTAGGCTGTAAGGGAAGGTAGCTTTATGTAGGTCAGACACAGGTTTTGAAAACCTCAGAATCATCCTAAACCTCTTATTTAAGAATTGCCCTCTGACTTATTTCCCAATGAATTGTGTTGCTTGGTAGGAATGTGAGATGCTCCTGCCAGCTTCATCTCAGGGATTTCCTGCTCCTGAGCTTTGTGCTTGGAGGTGTCAGCATTCACCTTGTCAGCAGCTCCACCTGGTTTTAAAACAGCACCAAGCTTACTACATATTCTTATATCTCAAATCAGTATTAGTTTGCATATGAACAATGGGGGGTTTATATCTAAACTAATTAACAAGTCAGGTGACAGGAAGAAGATAAAGACCAATTGACTTGTGCAAGCAGGTTGCGCTCATTTCTCAAGGAATTGCAATGCACACCTGCATTAACTTATGCCTGATTGAGGAGTTCACAGGAGATCCCAAATATAGCAGTGGGTCTGTACATACTGACTGCCTTTGCTGGCTGCTGTGAAGCTTCCAGGAAGCAGATGTTATTCACCTGAAGTGATTCCTTCCATGTTACTGATGGCACTTAGTGCCTATGGGCTCCTTAAGGAAACCTGTAAAGCTACTGGCTGAGGTTCATTTCACAGCTGCATCTGTGGGAGAGAGCTCAGAGGCTCTGAGGGGAGAAAGCGGACACCTGCCCATGCACTGAGGAGTTGAAGAAAGCTTTAAGGAATTGAAGAAGTTCAGGGGATAAGGCAGTGCACCCAGTAACTTCACAGTTGTATTTTTCATTCTGTTAAGTGTTTATCACTCTCTAGAACTGTAATGAAATAGAAGTTAGACATTTTTTATCAACAAGAGGGCCTGTAGTGCACAATCATACCATGTAGAGAGCAGTCAGGATCAAATATCTCATACCATGATTGGTGTTTCATGCTTTCTATCCATCGTTTTTTGCAAATTGGATTTTATTCAAATGAAGGATGGGAAACCTATTTCTGGAGAAATCATACAATGAAGTGGTTCTGGTTTCTGTGTTGCTTTTGTACTGTATAATGCTTAATTATATTAATGCTTCATTATAATGAAAAGAAAAATAATTGTTCCTGAAGACATTTAGACCAGGATTCAAATGAAAATGATGAGATGGCAAAACAGAGAATTATCACTCTTATTTAAGTTTTAGAGTTGTAACTTAAAGAGAATGTAAGACTGGTAAGCATGAAATGTCCTTAAATGCAAATTTGGTTTCAGTTTCTTTGTTCCAAATGCTCTTGTGACACCTTGATATCTAAATTAGGCTAATAGCACTGGCTTTTTGAAAAAGACCAGAAATTGTCTAAGCAGGGAACTGTAAAGCCTTTTTATACATAGAAATTTTTTAGCTTCTTAACATGTGCAAAAATACTGAAATAATAAAGCTCACATAATTAAAAACAACTAAAAAGAATGTAATTACTCTTGATTTATCCACAAGAATGATACATAGTTTTTAAACTTAGCCTTAGCTCTGATTCAGAAAACCTCTTGTGGTGAACAAAACCTATCCTGTGATCCATTCACCATCAGTGTATCAACTTATCAAAGCACTGCTTTCTTTGTGTGCCTTGAAAACTAAATTTATGAGAAGTCATGAAACGTTCTTGATGGAAGACGAGATGTTTTTATGCAAATACCGTGGTGCTTTACAAATCCTCCTTTTCTTCCCTACACTTTCAAATCTGATCATTGATTTGCTAGAATATTATTTTTTCTAGAGAGTAAATTTTATTTTCTTTCTGTATGAGTGATACTTATGGTGAATATAAATACAGAAAGTGGAACATGGATCTAATTTTCCAATGCAACTTTAAAAATATCTGATTCAAAGTATCAGCATGAATTTTCGCTCCTTAAAAATAAAAGGCAGAAAGGATTGAGTGTGCATCCAGATGCAAGTTCAGGGCAGGGAGGATCAATGTGTATGGTTTGAAAGGTGCTGTCAGACGCTGGTTAATGGGGGACACAATTGTTGGAAGCATCAATCTGCAGCTGAATTTATTTGGCTTTCAATAGGGGATAGTATTTCAGATAGCAACACCTAATTGGTAGTATACAGTAAAAGTGGCACAGTAAAAATGTCTGGCCTGTGTGTTAATTGCTCTGTCTGAATTAATACAGCCATATTATTTATTGGAATACAGTAATCAAAGCCACTGCTGACTGTGAGAAAGGGGGGCCATTTCAATTAACAGGCATTGCTCCCAAAGGGGCAGTAAGGAGAAGTAAGCAACAGAAATGTGCAGGTATTCAGGGCAGAAACTGCAAATGAGAGAATGGCTCATTCTTGCAGTCCTTGCACCTAATCCAGGTGTGAGAGCACTTACCCTTTCAGTCTGAGTGGTCTGAGGATGGTTTCTTGTATCGTTTGTTGTATAATTCACTAAGGTCTCTTGTTGGCAGGTAGTCCGTTGGTATTAGCAGCCGACGTCTTCATTTTCTTGTGGGTAGAAATCAAATGCAGTAAAGCCCAGTCAGCCTTGGTTCATCCATAGTTACTGAAATAGGAGCTCAGAGCCATTCTCTGGCTTTCTAAGGGTAGCAAGATGGATTTACATCTCAGGTTGCTTGCCCATGTAATGTTTGGATGGTGTTACATGCTGTATGTCTTAGGCCTGAGGTTATTCTCATTTATATCCACATGGACATAATGAGTCAGTGAGAGGGAGAGAGGTGGAGTAGTGTAGTTTTCTAGTAAGGCCTTCCCAAAGAGTAGGAGACTAATTTGCTTTGCATTTCTTTCCTATCCCACTGAAAACTTCCAAAACAAGAAAATTCTCAATCCACCTAGAAATAATCTACCTGATTATTTTTCAGTCTTCTAAATAAGCAAAAAAGTAATCTTATAGATTTTGAGGCCAGCATGAGGTACCTGTTGTCAACATAACTGAAAAAATTGTCTCAATGTAAAAACTGTCACCTCAAAAGTGTGATTGCTCATAGTAACATATATGTTTATTTTACCAGAGTTTCTTTCTTGCCCTTTGTTTTATGCACATATAATGCTGTCCTAGGAGACTGAATTGCCTTAATAGTTAGTGTTTGAGCATTTTTGTGTACTTTTTGTTTAGTTGGTTGGTTTTGGTTTTGATTTCTCTAATAGGTTGATTCAGGATTTTAGGATTTTTCCGAACTCCCTTGTTCTGATGAATGCACCACTCCTGAGCTGCCATGTATTGTGTGCCTTGATGTTCTTACTGTATATAAAATATTATACCCGGAACATTCAATGTGAATGAAATATCATGTGTTGTCAGCCTGTGTTACATTGGGTTAGGGGCTTTACATGAGGAAAAGTTATAAGCAAATGCAAACCAAAACAATCCCAGTACACACAATTATATTTACTTATTTCCCAATCTAAATGAAAATTGTAAAATATCGGCATATAAAAGTCCAAAATCATTGCTTCAAGGGAATTTCTTATAGGTTATGTATTTTGACCAAGACACTGATAACTGTGATGAAAAGGAGACCTCCAACCTTTGAACATATCACATTGCTGAAAGAAAGGTGATGTTAAACATAGATTTCAGAGAACAGATGATAGATTTCAGAGTGGAGGTGATAGAAGGTTTGGTGGCTGAAGTGGAAATCCAGCATAATTTGTGTTTTGGGACTGAAGAAAATCTGGACAAGTCAGTTTTCAAAGCTTCTGTTTTCTAGGAGGACACTAAATCATAGAAGCTAAACAGTCTGGGTTGGAAGGGACATTAATGATCATGCAGTTCCCATCCCCCTGCAAGGAACTTTCTACTAGATCAGGTTGCTCAAAGTCCCATCCAGCCTGGCCTTAAACACTTCCAAGGATGGCGCATCCACAGCTTCTCTGGGAAAACTGTTGAAATGCCTCACCACCCCCACAGCACAGAATTCCTTTCTAACACCTAATCCAAACCTGCCCACTTTCAGTTTGAATCCATTCCCCCTTGTCCTGTCACTACATGCCCTTGTAAAACTCCCTCTCCACCTTTCTTTTAGCCCCATTAGATACTGAAAGGTTCTCTAAGGTCTCCCAGAGCCTTCTGTTCTCCAGGCTGGATAATCTTTCCCAGTCTGTGTTCTTAGGTGAGATCCTTTGATCATCTTGGTGGCCTCCTCTGGGCTCCCTCTGCCAGGTCCATGTCTCCATGCTGAGACCCCCAGAGCTGGCTGGGGGGTCCCACCAGGGTGGAGCAGAGGGGCAGAATCCCCTTCCTCACCCTGTGGGCCACGCTGCTTTCAATGCAGCCTAGGATGCAAGCGCTCCTCTCAAGTGCTCATGTTGAGTTTCTCATCCAACAACACCCCCAAGTCCTTCTCCTCAGGGTTACTCTTCATATTTTTGGTTTAAAATCATGTGAAGTCAGTAATGGAAGTACCCAAAAATTTCTGCATCTTGAGTCAGCATCTTGGCTCTTATTACAATATTACTTTTAAAGGTTTGTACTCTTGGTTTTTTTGTGTAAATTGTCTTGCAGTACTATACTAGATTCTATCTGCTCCTCCTCCAGTGGAAAGCTGGCCCAAAACCAAGGTTTCTTATCTGTTACACCCAAATTCCTGATATAAAGAAGCAATGCTAGAGTGTGGGTATGTCTGTGTGTGTATTTGTTATCAGCATAGAAAGTCCCTGCATATGTCAGAGTGCCTAGTGGTGAGGAAGCTGGGGGAAGATTAATTTGCAGGATGCCTCTTGCTGCCCTAAACAGTACCAGTGGTGGGAGTGTGGGTGGAGGTTGATTTGAGTTGATTTTTGCAATTTTTCCCTATTAAAGGCTTTGCCTTGCTTCAAGAGATTAAGCATCAATCCATTTGACTTTCGTAAATAATTAAAATCATTAGTAAAAGAAGCTTTTCCAAGAAACTGTGGGGGTTTTTTTCTAGCTACTAAAACATAAGTAAAATTTAGAGACACATTTAAGTGTTGGTTTGAAAGTATATAAACTTTATCAATATTTTTTTAATCAATATTTGTTTTGTTCTTGTGTATTTTCTGGAGTGCTTAAAGTGATAGAATTCACAAATGTTTGCTTTTATTTCTAAAAAGAAACTAAGCTTTAATTATGAGTCAGTTAAAACTAGAATTCTTTGGTAATACAGATTTGTTCTGAGTTCAAATATCAAATGTAGTTTGGAACAGCATGCAGTAGGCTTAAGAGCATCTTTATTGTGATGAAATTCAATTTGAACTGTTCCTTATCAGGCTTTACACATAATAGTTTTCCTGTAATTTCTTCAAACCTTGCAATCAATCAAATCAGTGGCTTAAAAGACTCAACAAAGTAGTATTTAACTCATCAAAATATTATCATGTGTTTGGAATAGAAGAGGAACTGTTTAGAAACTTTGGACTGGATGGGTATGAAATCTACTCTTTCTGAAGTATTCCTTGATTGGAAAAAATTATGTTGTTTTATGTAAGGCTCCAAATTAGCAAACTATTTAAAAATTTTCCTTGAATTCAAGTGGGTATGGTAACAGGAAAGTTTTATTTGCTAGCCTGTTGCAGAGCTGGGGAAAAGTTGATACTTTATTCTTATAAAGAGTTTCTTCATTAAATGGGAATGAAGGAACATCAACACCCCTATGTTCCCTTGCCCCCCAAAAAACCCAGAAATCATTATAAAGTACACACCCCCACATTTCACTGTTATGTTTGTTCCTATTAAGAGAAAGTGACAGAGTTAAATAGTTTCATCATATCCATATTTGGTGCAAGTCAAAATTTCTCATTAAGCTAAGTATTACTAATGAATTCGGCATATAAAAGTATATGACAGTCCTGTGATTTTGTTATATCAGCCTTTCCAAATTCTAACATCAATTTATAAATCTGGAGAAAATAAAAATAACAATCAAACCCAAAATAGAAGTGTTGTTTTTACGTTAGGCTTTTGAGTTAAAGGATTAGAGCTATATTTACAGTTTTCTGAACAGACAGGAAGATTAAAAATAGCCTTTTTGAGGAAAAAGCCCTATTCTTACAAGAGTTCTTTTAACATGACTTCAGAACCCAAGATTTTAAAGCACTTGCAGTGCTAGGTAGAAGCTTGCAAGGAGCCTGTATTATAAATTTTTTTTGGGCTAGGAAAAAGATTTCTGATTTATCATATCAAATGCTATATTCTTTAAAGATAAAGTCTTGTTTGTATGTTGTTATCACTGGGCTCTGCTCAACTCATAATCTGTGAAATCGGTGACAAAACTCTACATATGTGCCATATATTTCTATTTCTCAGAAATATGCGGCACACTTCTCAGAGTTTTAAAATAATCATACAAACTCATCTTGCTGTGTATGGAACTAAATACGTGATTAGCAGAGAAAGAGCAAAGAAAGTATTAAAATGTTTCATGGCCTCCAGCACCTTCGAAACTTAGATTTATGAAGCTTTCATGTCCTTTCTGCCTATTTACTCTTTACAAATTACCAGTCTTCCGTTTGCATGAAGGTGCTACAGTAGTTGTCTTGTAATTTAGAAGGTCATCTGTAGATGACCTCTATATTTTTTACGTACATTTGTATGTTTTAGAGAGTAGGTGTCTTTTTATGATTCCTCTTAGGTTAATTATTCTGATTAGCTCCTGCAATTAGCTGAAGAATAATGGCTTTTTCTTAATGGATATTTTCTTTTTACTTCAATTTAACCTTCTTCTTTTGAATGCACTTCTTCATCACAGTGGGATGTATAATAAAAGAGCAGCTTAAGGTATATTCTAGTGCATTTTGGAAATCTACTAGCACATGAATGAATTACTATTATTATTATATAGTCAGAATTCACTCAGAAAGCAAAGAAAAAAAACCACAGATGTTTTAGTTTGCAATAAATTAGCAGTAGGATTTATACATGTATTTTAATGGTAAAAATATAGACCCCGAAGATATTTGGTTGGAAAGAATGATTGGTTTACTTAGGAACTAGGAGAAGGTGAATTGGCTGCATAATTTCTTTCACAATTCACTTGCTGCCGCAAGGAAAATGCTCTTTCCTGTATTTTAACAGTATTTGAATTGGTTTGGGCCAGTTTTCCATAGGAGAAGGAACAGCTAGAATCTAGTATAGTATTGCAACAGAGTTTATATCAACAAGAGTACAAATGTTTAAAAGTAATATTGTAATAAGAGCCAAGATGCTGACTCAAGATGCAGAAATTTTTGGGTATTTCCATTACTGCCTTCACATGATTTTAAACCAAAAATATGAAGAGCAGCCCTGAGGAGGACTTGTGGGTGTTGTTGGGTGAGAAACTCAACATGAACACTTGAGATGAGCACTGTCCTGGCTGCACAGAACACAGTGGGCAGTGGTTCCTTCTGTGTTGCCTGTCAGGTGTTGGGTACTCTGGCTATCCCACAGTAGTGACAGCTCCTGGACCTGATCCTGTTCTGCCTCCTGTGCTGAGACTCGCTCCCAGGTTCTCCTGGCCTGTTTCTTGACTGATACTGCAAGCACTGTGTTCCCTTTAAAATTTGTTACCTGTGCAAGTTCCTCTCTTGCCTTCTGTGGCTTTAAGGCATTTCCCCTAGTACCCATGTGTGTGAACCTGGATGTACTGGTTTTTCTGAGCTCTAGCACATTTTGTGGAAATTAAAACCTAATTTTCACCGTCACAAGGGCAAAATGGGCATTTCCATTTCCTTTGAGTTGAAGCATCTTCAACTCAAAGGAAATGGAAAAGTGGCAGAGGAACGTTATGGAAAAGATATTCTTGCTGCCAGTATCATGGATGTGTCCACAGCACAGTGCTGAGTGCCTGGAAATTCTTTGTTCTATTTGGTGTTGCACATATTTAGAATTGTGGTATTGTATTTTTCATATGTTGAGCCTCTCTGGAATTATCTTGGTTCTTTGCTCTTTCTCCATCAGTCCTACCCAACTGTAATTAAGCTACAGTGGGCCTTTCCAAAGGCAGGAGAGTTTAAATATCAGTAATTTGATCTGCCCTGTTTACTGATCTCTGCTGTTAGCTGAGTTGAAAGCGAAATGTTTTAATTAAAACGATTGGCAATAAGTTGGTATAATGCCATAATTTGCACTGGGCCTCTTCTAGAAAATGACTTAACCTCTGCCTCTGTTGCTAAGGCAACTAATGGACATGATTGTAACTGGGTGCATATAGACAGCAAGTGGAGGGTCTAAAGCTTTTTTAAATTGCTGGGGTGTCTTGATGCTGAAAGATTAAAATGTGAAATTAGTAAAATATATCCAAAAGTGTCTCTTCCATACTTCATTTTTCACATTTTATTTTTTGGTACTGTTTCATGCTTCTAAGTCTTCCAGTTTGGACTCTAAAATCTCATGATGTCATACTTAAGTTCTTTAATGCAGCACTGTATGTATAATAATTTGTGATATAATCTGGGAATGGCAATGGCTATTCTACTGGGATTTAGAATAATGTGTTTGATGGAATCTTTTCACCAATCTGTATTGAATCAGTAAAGAGTTAAGAATTAGATCATACATTATAAAGTATCCTGAATCACGTTTTTAGACAAAAACCAAAAACCCTCAGTTTTTTCCTGGGGGAAATTTTCTGAAATAGCCATAGGTGTTCTGAATACAGCTTAATAGATGTCCTTGACCAGCGGTTTGTCACTGCTGACCATGTGGAGTTTGATGGGGTCTTGTAAATAATGTTCAGAGTCTGTACTTTCTAATATGCCGTTTTCCCCCAGTGATAAAAACCAAAAAAATATGTAATATGATATTACTCTATTGGAAAATAGTCAAAACTAGAGTTCAAGGAAATTACTATTCTTACTGAGAAGAAAGAAAGGGTGTACTTTGTGTACTTTCCTCCTGACCTGATCCATGTCCAATATTTAGGCTCTTAAAGATAAAATTAAAGAGAATGTCACCATTCAATATGACAGTGCAAAATGCACACTTGAGGAGCATAGATTTAAGCTTGTGCAATCACAAATCAGAACAAACATTTAGTTACTTGAGGCCTTTCTCCTGCAGCATCATGTTTACTTTTCCTGTCTTTTCCATATGTGGGCAGTGTACTCTGAAGGCCAAGACTGGGAGAACAGGGAAGTGGCAGAATAAGCAGTACTTAGGTGCAGGAAAAGAGGTGCCTGGAATATCACAGAACTTAATTGCATAGCTTGTTTGCTTTTTCTTCATTCCTTCATTAGTAGATGTAATTGGGCAAATTATTTTGAAAATTTATGCAATTTATGACTTTATAGCTTTTATGACTTTTTATCACACAGAATGAAACAAATGAGAAATGCTTTTTGGGTATGTTTGTCTTAAAAAATATTGCTAGAAAGAAATTTTATTCCAGAATTACCTAATTCTTCAACCAAATATATCTGGAAAATTTAGAGCCTGAGGTGTTAATAATTAAATTGCTTTCCTATCCCAAACCATGCCTCTGTTTTCCATGAGACAAGATTAGACTTTGCAAAAAACTGGATTAATTCAGTAGTTTTACTGAAAGCTTTCTTGTGCCATAAGACCACTAATTACTTAAGCATTGACAAACTGCATATGAAATTATCAACAAGAGTTTTTACAGCTTGGTAAACATTTTAAAAGAGAAGAAACTAAAACAATGGCTGTACAATTGGCTTTACTAAAATATTTAAATTTGGGCCCTAAGGCTAGAACTCTGAAAGCACTTGAAATTATTCAACTTCATGGTAGATGGCTGTCAGACCAAAACAGTCGAACTTGCTTTACTTGTGAAAGGCCACTTCACCAGAAAATGATGAGATGGCCTTCTCATGGTGGAGATTTTAATAAATTCTGCACCATGTCGGGTTTTTTCCCCTCTTTGCTTTTTTACCTTTGATCCATATATATATATATATATGTATGTATATATGTATGTAAATATGTATATATATGAAAAATACTTCCAAGGAAAACTTGTTGATGTTATTATTTAGGAAACTAAGGCACTCTAGTGTAGGGGGATAGAATATAAGAAAATAGTGTAGAAAGTACTCTTACCCCTAAGGAGTTGCAGCTGGGCCAATTAGCAAAGATCAGGAGCAGGCCTGACTTTAACAGGCCACAGCTGTAACCAGTGAGAAGAAGATGCTATAAAAGAGTGGGGTGGCTGGGTGAGAGGGGAGCTGGAGTCAGTGGCTGCTTTGTGAAGAAGGAAGAGTCAGTGCTCTGAGGAGCTGCCCACGTGAAACACCAAGAAGGTATGGAACTTTTGTGATATAGGGATAACAGTATGGAACCCCTGCAGTAAGATGACAACAGTCTAGACTAACAAAACCCCATTAGGGGCATGGGAAATAAAAACAGCACTCTCAAAATATAAATTTTGGAATGTAGTCTCCACTTCTCCATGTCCTACCTCAGCACCTGTTAAGAGAGTGGAAAGGGAAGTTGAAAATAGGAAAGGGAAAAGGTGATCTGCCTAAATCAAGAAGGGAATGCAAGGAAAAATCCCATAGCATAAGAAGTAGTCTCTCAAGATGAGTCAGTTCCAAAATGCCTCATTATCTATATAAGCGTGGAACAGGAAGAGGTGGGAAGGGACTTAAAGGCAAATGTCATGTGCGCATGCAATTACAGAAACAGATTAAAAGCAGCCATGTATGGGTAAGATGTGGGAGGAATGAAGGCTGAATTTATCCTTACTTCTCATTTTGCTGTAAACTTGCTGGGCAGACGGCTGTGTTGGTCAGCAGAGGTTGTACAAGCACCAGGACCAGGGCAGGCACGTTTGCTCCCCCCAGAGCTTGGGGAAGCTGCACTGTAGATGAGCAAAGGATGGTGGCGTGAGGCGTCTCTGGCCGTGCTTGCTCTCAGCTGCAGCTCTTTGAGGTGAGCTCAGAGCATGGCCATACACAAAGCGGTGCTGACATTACTGAGGTGCAGCAGAAACTCCTTGTGCTGGATTCCCCAGGCCTGCAGCCCAGAGCTGCCAAAAACCTCTAAAGAAGGATGGCCAAGTCTGGCTGCTGTGCCAGTGTAACCGGGCTCCTGGCACTGCCTGGGGCACTCAGCCCTCCTCCTACATGTGCTGCTCTCTCTGGTTTGCCTCACTGGGGAAGTAGGTGCCATCTGCTTTACATGTCTCTACTTCACAATATGCATTTGTAGTCACTTTTCTACTGATGATAGCCTCCTCTGATATTTGTTATTTTATACAAGCAAAATATCTTATTTCTTTTCAAATTTACTTTCATTAGTAGAAGTCCCCAAATGCTTGAAAAATACTTGCTAATTGCAATATGAAAGAATCACACTTCTATACACAAATGTTAGGGTACAAGGTTAACAACTGGTGCAAATATTTATTCTTATGTTTCTTGTGCATGAAACAACATGTCCCTTGTGAATTAGATAGAGAAGGACAATCTGAGACAGAATTGGCAAATGGGCTTCTAAATGAAAATGTGATATGGTTTTGAAAAAGAAACACAATGTGTATATATACAGTTTGTTAATTCAAGATCACAGGTTGATTTTCAAAGGGAGGAAACCCTGAAAAATTAGAACAGGGAAAGAAAATTGCAAAAGATTAGAATGCAGCTAGTGGAACTACAAGAACAATTTCAGTTGAAATCAATAAAACTGTGCATCATCTGTGTACTAAAAGTAGGGTTTCATTTTTGGTTATTGAAAATTGCAACATACCTATTGAAATGAAATTGTTTGCTTATATATCCTTATTGTTACAATGGATGTTATTCACCATTTATGGTGAAATGATAGCAATAGATCTGAAACATTAGTTTTGAACTGTTAGAAACATAATTCTCATTACTTACAAATGAGTTTATGATAGCCATTGTTGAGCAGTCCTACTCAGCACATGAAGATCACTCTGAAATTTTATGCAGTGAAAATGGCTGGTATGAACTTCATTCAGGTGTCAAGGGCATTTAGTTGCAATTACATACCTTAATATTACATTTTAGAAAGTACATACGGGTGTGACAGTGCCTATAAAACCAGAGTTAGGTGTTAGCCACAAAAAAAATCTAAGTTAAGTACACTTTGGCCTGTAGAAACCCTCTAATTTCCTGTTAAACTGAGTTAAAGCTGAGTTAAAGAAAAGTTAGACATCTATTCCTGTGTAAAGTTTTCTGTGCTGTGCACTTCATGAATAGTGGCTCTACAGTATATATATTTTGGCAAAGCAGAATACTAGAATTGGGCAGCTTTGCTTCACCCACAGTTGTCTTTTCTTCACCTTGGTAAAAGAGTGGATGAAACCATCAGAGTCGTACTTTTTCCCCTTTAAGTGTAGAACACTGCACTTAGAAAAATCTCCTTCATTGGTATGCAAGATGTAATAGCATGGTTTGATTTCATCATTTTTCAAAAGAAAGAAGCCGAGTTTCTGTCAGGAGGTGTTGGGGAACACCAGTGATGAGAAAAATGTGGAGACCTCTGGAAGCTCTGACTTGAAAGTTTATTTAGTGTTATTGTATATGTTGCCAGTACTACATTTTTTCCTTTGTGACGGAGAAACGGACAGAAAGTGTTGAGAAGGAAGTGGTGTTTCCTAGAACGACTTGTTTAAGGCCAGCTCTGTGTGTCTCAGCAGCCCAAATGAGAGGGAGAGAGACTCCTCTCCTTTTTAATTTTCTTTCCTGCAAGTCTTAATCTACCTTTGCACAAGAAACTCATCGGACTCTGGATATTCAAACTTGGGCCTATTAATTCCCACAAAAATCCCTGCAGCCTAGACCTACCTATCTTTTTCCAGTTTTTTTTTTTTGTTCTAATAATTAAACTAATAGTTTAGTAGCTTATATATAATCACATTCATATTATTATAGTTCTAAAATTTTCTATTCAGTAATATTAAAAACAGATGAATAGATTACTTCTAATTTTAATGACAGGGGCATGGCCCTGAAGATTTTACACATATTGCATTTCTCTGGGGTCTCTCTGGGCACAAATGAGTTACAACCAAGGAGTTATAGGTGTCAATATCATGTCAAACTCTTCAGCAGAATGCTAGAGTGCACTGTATTATCTGTATTTCAGGGGGAAGAAACATTTGAAGAAATTACTAGCTGAAACTGGCATTTACATCATTTGTTCATTATCCTAATTTAAAGCTTGCAGAGAACCATGTAGGAACAAATTATAGCTTATAAATACCAAAAGTGTCATGGTTCATTGAGCTTTTTATTCTGAGGATTTTCCTGGTTAAAAGCAGAAGTTTGAGAATTGACTTTTCTCTTTAAGAAAGTGCAAATCTTATGTGTTTGTATCTTAAGATATGATACAGACTAACCTGTAGGGTGGCAAAACAATGCCACTTCTGCATGACTGAAGTTCATGCATTTGAGGTTTTAGGGAGTATTTGTAAGGAAACCACTTTTCAGAGTAGATTGAAGGAATACAGTTTTGGGACTAGGATTATTTTTTAAAGTTTGCAGCTATCTAAAACTGCTTAAGGATATAACATAGTTGAGTTGTATGGGAAATACTTTAGAGGGCAGAAAGCAGGCAGAGTAAACAAAAGAGGATGGAAAATACAGTAATTACATAACTTTCACCATAGCACATGGTTATCACTGTGATGTGTGCCATCATAAACACAAACTGTGAGAATTGTATTTAATCTGTGCACTTGCTTTATGGATTCGCTTTAAGTGTTTCAATCACTCAGTCATAGTTTTTTCTTAATTGAAAAAGATACCTGCTAATACAGTCACAAACTGAGCATAAGCAGACTGATTCAAGGGCTTGTGAAAACCCAAACCAAAATGATTCCATAGCTCTAACGTGAGGAAGATAACTTTGCTGAATTGTATGCTCCTGTAAGTTTCCAGATTTCTGTAACAGAAATCTCTGCTGAAGGCTGTAATACTACTCAAGAAGGTGGATGCTTCAGACAGATGCATTCTTGATTTGTCAACTCCTGGGAATAGTTGCACAATCTCCTGGTTAGTCAGGAGAGTTTGCTGTGCTCCGGATTTCTGACCTCCTGGAGAA
Source organism: Zonotrichia leucophrys gambelii (assembly GCF_028769735.1). Taxonomy (NCBI): domain Eukaryota; kingdom Metazoa; phylum Chordata; class Aves; order Passeriformes; family Passerellidae; genus Zonotrichia; species Zonotrichia leucophrys. The sequence goes on from NC_088176.1 coordinate 24,214,326, forward strand.
TTAACCATCTGAAGGGTGAATATGAAATGATCACAGAATGCTAAACTTGGAAGGGACCACCTGGAGGTCATCTAGTACAAGAGCACAGTGGTCAGGATTGTGCCTGGGCAGCTTCCTTAGATGCCCAGTGAGGGAGACTCTACAACACCTCCTGCCAACCTGTTCCGGTGTCAGTCACTCACTCAGCAGAGCTCTCCCACGTGTTGAGGCAGAACTTGCTGTGTATCAGTTTTCTCCCACTGCCTCCTGGCTTGGCACCAGTGAGTAAAGCCTGGTCCATCCTCTTGGCAACCTCCCTTTAGATGCTCACAGACATTAAGGTCCTCCCTTGGTTGTCTCTTCTTGAGGCTGAACAAGCCCAGCTCCGTCAGCCCTTCCTTTCTAGAGAGATGCTTCAATCCCTTCATAATCCTCATTGTCCTGCACTGGACCCACTTCAGAGGTTCCATGTCTCTCTCACACTGAGAAGCCCAGAACTGGACACAGCACTCTGGGTGAGGCCCCACATGGCTGAGGAGAGGGGCAGGATCAGCTCTCTTGAGCTCCTGGCAATGCTCTTCCTAATGCACCCCAGAAAGGGTGAGAACTTGCAGGTTGTTGAGGACAGGGCAGAAGTATTTAGGTGCCACTGATGATTATTTTGGATGAGCATATTTTTCCTGGCAGCCCCTTTGAATTTGTAGCTGTTGCTGTATTACTATCGAGTTTGAAGAACAAATCTATAACCATTATGTTACATGGCTAGGAGAGAATTTCTCTACTAAAAGTTGTCAGAAAGATCTTCAGAAAATGAGCTATTGACCCAAAGTAGTAGAATTTGTAGTTCAAAAAGATAACTGGTGCTAATTTCTAATAATTGCTAAAATTGCATGGAGGTGTTTGAAGTCCACAGCAGCTTCTACAAGAATTCTTTTACTGTGTCTTGGGGATAACTTCCACTTTTAGACTCAATATATGCCATTAGTGATGGACCCTCTAATAAATGCTGTGAATCTGAGCCTGTTTTCAGGATCCTTTCTGCAGCCCCCTGGAGTTGATGTGTGTTAACCCCCGTTATAGAAATAACCTTTTACATATATCCTTTGAATGCATCCAGAGGCTAAAGCTCTCTGAGGGATGTTTTAGCATGTCACACTTCTGTTATACAATTCTTCTTATGTTATAAGCTTAAAACTCTCCAGTTATAAATGGAGTTTGTAGTTTCTCACATGCTGTTGGCATTCAAGATCAGAGTTTCAGAGTTGGTAGGTTATAAATATATGAGAATAATATATGAAATATAATTTTTAAAGTTAAGTGTCATTATAGTGTCATTATTATTAAACTGGAAAGTATATTCGGTACAGCTAGTATATTTTGATCTAAATATTTTAGATAAAAAAATAGTTAAGATTTCTTCAAGAGGCAACCTAAACAGAGTTTACAAGTTCTGCAATAGCAGGATACTTATAACAGGCTGCTTTTCACATTAATCAATACTATATTTCACAGCAGACCATTTCTCTTCTTTCTCAGTTACAGAAAAATAGTATTTTTTTTCAACAACTCTGTGAATTAATTAATGCCATTTATTCTTCTGATTCTAACCAAAGGTTGTCAGGTTCCCTTAGCCTGTGTATTGATCTGTAATATAACCTTCCATTTCCTGCATCTGCTATTAAATGGAATAGAATTCATAATGGTTGCACTCCTGCACAGCTGTTCACCTATCTAGTATTGTCAGGTCACCAGGGAAAGTTGCTAATACTTGAGGAGAACTTCACTGGTATATTGATGTCTTCTGTTGTTCAATTAACATTTCTAATGTGGAAGAAAAGAAGATAGTATTTAATATGTCAGCCAGCCTTAAGACAACTCTGTTTCCATTTTCTAATGCCAAAACCTAATACAATGTTTATGTCCATTAGAGTTAAAATACTTTCCTTATTAGCTGCCTAAGTGCATTTTTTTCAACAATAATAGTGAAGGGCACTCAGTAAACTAAGACTAATTAATCTCCTCAGTCTCCCTTTTGTATTTATCTGATGCCAAAAGCAATATACTTTTTTCTCTAAAGCAGATTAAAACTAAACTGTGGATGGTGCTTTCTTCCTGAACAAAACCTGCAAAATTATCAATTTCCCTGATTATTTTTATCTCTCCTTTCAGAATGCTGCCTATTACTAACTGGGTTTTTGTTTCTGTTGCTCTCTGACAGCAAAGGTTTGACATATTGCTGCTAGAATGCAAGGGAGCTGCAGGGACCCAGAGCCCAGGACGTGCCATTCATACATCCTTGTGTGAGGTTAGAGACATTCCAGTATCAGGCTTTGCTGCAGCCCAACAGCTAAGGTGGTTTGGGGGCACTTAAACCCTCCTAGAAGGCTAAATCTTCATGAGCACAAGTTGAAGCAAAGGAATAACATTTTCTTAATGGTTTCAAACTTATTTGGGAATAGTGGAGTGGAGGACAAGAGCCTGAGCACACAGTGGTGTATCATAAAGACCCTGACCATCTATGATTGACTTGTGCTACTTTGAGCCTTTTCAGAGTTATAAGAATGGAATGGGGCCCACTGACACAGGACAACAGGCTCCTGCCTCAGGGCAGTGTCTGCTGTGCCAGGATATTCCAGAAGAAATGGATGCTTCCCCATGTGGGATGCTGTAGATTGTATAGGGACCTACCAGGCACACTAAGTGTGAAGTTTATGCTGAATGAGAATTACCTTGTTCATCATTAATGAAAGGGTGAAAAATACCATTGGCTTGACTGTCTAGACATTACCTTCTGCTATTATTGTGTTGAATTATTAGTAAAGCACTATTATTTTTTATGTTAAATATGTATTAGTTCACATGGAATTCAGATATTGTATGTGTTAATGATGTAACTATTAACCAAATACAGGCTTTTCAGCCTTCTTCCTGTCACCCTTCAACCAATGACTCCTTTGTCATTCATTCCAGTGCTCTTTTTCAGAATGCATGTGGAGTGCAAAATTAATAATTCACAGAAAAGCTTCAATGTTCATCTTCACTGTATTTGTTAAGAGAATATCCTTATTTTAGAACTTTTGTATCAGTTGGCAACCTTAGCTTTGACACAAAACACTAACTTGCAGTGTTCCTTTCAGGGTTTTTTTTGAGATTTTTTTGCATACAAATTGATATTTTTATTTTCAGTCTTATTCCATGAGTGTTTATTTCAGTCTTATTCCATCACACACACAAAGGGCTATCTTATCAGTATCCTGTATATATTGAAGACAAAGCCACACATCTTGGGAAGAATGGAAGATCAGGGAAACAGCTTTGAGTTTGCCTGAGGTTTTTTTAAATGCTCAGGACCTTCTCCGAGGTTAAAGGAATGGCCTTTTCTTGGTTTGCTTTAAAAAGTAAAACGTGTCTATTTGAAGTTCAAGTAGGTCAGAATGAGTGCTGTAATCAAGCTAAGTCTTGAATACACCTTCTTAGGAAGGAAGAAGATTAATAAGTTGTGACAAAGTCTGTAATGTTGCAGTAAAAGAGTAGAAAAAAGTTTTTCTTAAGCTATTTTGCAGAGTAAGGTACTATGAAAATATCACAGCATATCAAAAGTAGAAATGGATGTGATGTTTCCTAATTATTTTCTTTAAGGACAGTTATAAGGTAAACTAGTAACTTTATTTAGGGGTTTCCTAAGGACTCAGACTGCTCCAGGAAGCTTAATCCTAGCAAATATTCTGCAGGCCTCCTCCAATTGTTCTGGAGGGTTTTAGTTTTCTCTACACAACTTGCATCTATTCAAATGAGCCTGAGTGTGTCCTGATTTCTCTCCACAAGTACAGACAACTTCCACTGTTTGTATTCTTTCTCCAAGGCACAACCCTTCTCTGTAAGGAAATTCACTCCTGCTGATCCTGTAGCATACCTCATTTGGAGTCCTGCCTGGTGAATAGGGCAGGATTACTGAGTACTTTCATGTACAAACACAACTTTCCAACTCTATGATGGCTGGGTAGTTTCTTCTCTCCTCTCCTGGTTCCTTTCTTAACTCTAGCTAACAAAACTTGTACTGGGATCGCTTCAAAATTCAAGCAGCTGTCCTCATAAAAGATATTCCGAATATCTTTTTGCTTCAGTCTCTAGGCTTGAATCTCCACCCTTACAGTGCACGGATTACACTGGGAAGATGGACTTAGGCCAACAATTGTGTTTGTGTCTGCATGCTGTCATGATGAACATTTATTTATTTAGGTATTTTTTGAATCTTACATAGAAAAATTTTCATACTTGGTTTTGATTCCATTCCATGTTGTTTCTGAGTGTCATAATATTCATTAAGTATGATAGTATGAGTTACTGAACCTTTCAACATGTGATATAGAATGGTAAAATATAGCTTCCATATTCCCTCCTTTTTTTCAAAAGCACTTTAAGCAAATTGGCAATCTAATTATTGATTTATAAAAGGAAAGGAATTAATACAGCCCCCCATAGCTGTTGGCGGTAAGAGTATTTAAAAGTGAACTATGCTTAAATTTCATAAAAGCCTCCTCAGCAAATCAGTAGAAGAATATTGATCTTGAAATAAGTATGTGAATTCTAATTGTGTTTTGTCTTTCCACTGGAGGACCATTACTTTATTTAGCTGGAGTTCATTCTTTACTTTTATAGTCTTGGTGTGTTGTCTATGAAAACTGCCTTTATGTTTGAGCAAGGCTTGTAACTACCCAGTTTTGCTGATCTTTTCAAAAGAGTATATTGACATGTGAGAGCTAAAGAGAGGCTTTTAAGATCAAGTTACCATCACCAAAAGTCTCAGCAACATATAACTCTGGTTCCTGGTATAGAGCTGTCTGTTAAATGAGTATGTCAGAAGCCAAGTACAATAATTGCTTCTTGCTGTACTGACTCGCAAATCAATTTATTCTGATTATGAACCACCATCTTAATCATATACAGTGTAATTACATATATATTTTAATCTTGGAAAACCACATACATCTGTAGGTTAATCCTGCTGCTTTCACAAGTGGATTTGGACTGGTAAAAGGGAACAGTCTCAGCTGCTTTGTAAGTTTTGAAATACCTGATCTGGTGATTTTTTCATTAGAAAATTTTGGAAAAGAGAAAGAAGAAAGAGGTTCCAATGGTCACACAACTACTACATTCAGATGCAAGGGAAAGGAAGGAAAAGACAGGGAAGCTGAATGTTTAACAAAGTTTTTAAAAATAAGTAGTTTTGAAAATAAAAATTTTAAGTATATCTCTTGTTTAAATTAAAAATTCAAATCAAAAGTTAGTTTAAGCAATTTCTTTGAAAAGTCAAATATATTTTGACAGAAATAGCTTTTTCTGTCTGAACAAATTGAAGCAGCTTTACAGAATGTAACACAGGAAGGTTTCAGCAGTGTGTGATAGTTGGGTGTAGGGATTTATGTTCCTTTATCTTCCCATCACTGTATGTTAAATTCAAGTGGAAGTTTCTTCCTGTCTCCTACATTTGTAGGTAATATGTGCTTGTTTTTTAACTGAGCTTTAGAGCCTTTTAAAGCAGCTTTGCAGTACAGACATTAGTAATTTTTTAGCCACCTGTACTCTAGCAGTAGTGGGCATGAGGTGCTCTCAAGAGGAACTTGAGCAAGTGTTGGTGAGGAAGAATAGCATTCTTTGGGTTTGGTTTGTTAAAATCTAGCCTCAGGCTAATACCTGAGGGTCATATAGGGGAAGAGTGAACAGAGATGAATTGTTACGTGGACTCTGGGCAACCCATAAAAGGCCCTGCATAAAGCAGCACAGTTTTGTCACCCTAGAGCAATGGGTCACTTGAGAGCAGCGCAGGGCTGTGTACTGCTCCTCCAAAGTCTGCTGATAGAGCTGTGTGTTGGTCTCTTCTTCCAGGGAGTAAGTGATAGCACAAGAGGAACAGGGCCCAAATTGCTCCATAAGAGGTTTAGGTTACCTAGTAGGCAAAATTTCTTCACTGAAAGGTTTGCCAAGCACTGGAATAGGCTGCCTAGGGCAAGTGGTTGACTCACCATCCCTAGAGAAATTTAAAAGACCTGTAGGCAAGGTGCTTAGGGATATGGTTTAGCCTTGGACTTCAGTGTTAGGTTTGTGCTTGGACTCAGTGATCCTAGAACAGTTTGCCCAACCCTCTTGCAGTTAGCAGGGACATCAACTAGATCAGGTTGCTCAGTGTCTTACCCAACCTGACTTGGAATGTTTCCAAGGATGAGGCCTCTACTGCCTCTCTGGGCAGCCTCTACCAGTGTTTCAACACCCTCATTGTAGCAAAAAGGGGCTTTTTCAGCCTAAATCATTCCATGATTCTATGGATATGAATGACAGCTTACTCTGCCATGTCAGCTGAGATGGGCCACAAATTCACATTTTTAGAACTTACTTATATCTGGAGTTTTTACCATGTTTGCATTTCCAGAAACTCTGTTGCATTGTAATTTAAACAAGCCAACAACAATGAGCAGTTGGGCTGAATTCCATTTCTTCAGTTTAACACTTAATTGGTATTTTCCTGACTAAAGACTGAATAATCTCTGTGTTCATAGTGAAGAAATACTTTCCACAAATCCAAATTTTATTGAGTAATTTAGGTGCATAAAAATTTAGCCTAATGAACAAGTTACTGCAGGGTAAAAGATTACTCAAATTACTCTGCATTTAAGTTCAGTAGGGATTTAGCGGCAGATTTAACAACAGTTGGGATATCATTTTGTGTTGGCAATTTTGGAGAAGTTACTTCAACTGCACTGGGAGAAATCTTTATATCGTATGGAGAGAAAATGTAATAAAAAGCTAACAACTCAGCACCAGTTAGTGCTGCTTCATAGCGAACCTACCTCGAAAATCTCTAAATTTTAGGGAGAGAGCAAATATCTGGATATTTATATTCATAGAATTGGAAGAAAACAGCTTAGTTCACTACTAGAAATAACAACCAGAAAAGAAAAATGTGTAGCTGACAGCACTCATGTTCCTTCTGGCGTTTGCCTTTACTTTTCTGTGCTTATCATTTCAATTGCAACTCTGAAACACAATTTGGAGACTCAGTCAAGTGCAATAAAATGAAAATGGAAGACAGGATTTTTTTCCCTTGCTTGCCTGTCATAAATACTTCAGCTGCTTTACTTGGAATCCTCATATCATGAAACTGAAATCTTTATGGGAAGATTTTTAATATCCAAAGTTAATATTGGGATCCTATTATGTTGAACAGCATATGAATATAAATCTTGCCTTGGAAAACCTTAAAACTGGATGAACAAATTAACAAGTGAGTGTAATGAGGGAAAATATTATCTTCATTTTAGACAAGAACAATTGGCACATTAGGAGAAGAGTGTTTTTGCCAAAGCCACACTGCAGGGCTCGATGACAAAAAAATTAATGTTCTGTTTCCTCTAGCAGCAAGGGCAGCTCCCAGTGTGTTTTGTTTGCTTGCTTTTCTACACTGCTCTTTTTGAGATTTGTAGTTTTTTCTCAGACTACTTGTCTGCTTACAAGTCATGACAATAAGTTTCAGTAGTCCCTCAGAAGGCATGTAGAACTGTGGTAAAAGAAAGTAAAACCATTGTCTGAGAAACTTGGTTTCAAACATTTTCGGACTGACATTGGCCCTGAGGGCTTGAGGACTTACTGTGTCAGTCTCAGTCCCAGTCCTGTGCCTGACCATGAGCTATCATTGCTGTTTAGGAGGGATAAGGAGCTCAAAAACCTTTGCTAAATGCATCTATTGAATGCATAAGTGGGTGTTGAAAAGAAGTCATTAATGGTAATTTTCTTAGAAATCTTTGAAAAATTCCTGTTGGATCACTCTTGAAAAACTTCCAGAGTTTACTCTTAAGAAGGAATGTTGCATTGACCAAGATAACCAAACAAACAAACAACAAAAAAAGAGGAAAAAAAAAAACAAAACAAAAAAAAAACAACACGAAAAAAGGAGGAATGTCTGGTGGGTTTGGGTGTTCTTTTCTAAAAGTTACAGTATTTACATATTTTTTGATTTTGGCTCTTGTACAGCATTTTTCAAAACAAAGCAGAACCCCCAGACAGGAGCCCAGAAACATACAAATGGATAGCTTTAGGATCCTGATGGGAATACTGCCAACAAGGTAAAAAGAAATATTTAAAAAGTGCCAAACATGCAGACCTGTCATCTTTTGCCTTAATGGGCACTTACAAATGTGCTACTTGCAAGAGATGTTCTTCCACAATATGATTGTGGTTATAAAACAAACAGCATGGTCAATAATATGATCCAATCTGATTGAAGAGGTCAGTTAGAAAATTATTACCCACTTTACAACCCATTAACATCAAACCTACATTACAGGAATGTATGTGATAGATTAAAAACTTGCTTACTTAAAGCAAGAAGGTCTAAATAAACTCCATTATGAATGTTTTTTTATATTTGAAGCAAAAAAATTGCCCCCTTGGCGACTGGAATGCAATGGAGAGAGTCAGAACAAGTTGCTGAGTTTACCTTTTAAATCTCTGTGCCTGAATCCTATCTAGTAGACGTTTGGGGAAGTGGAAAAGACATTTTTGGATGATTAGCTTGTGCTTTGTGATTGACACACCGAGGAGGCTGCAAGAAAGCAATTCAAGGGAAATTGAAGCTGTTGAATGGAGTTACTGGAATTAGGGAAGGAAAAACAAAAAGCTTTGCTTGATACAGAGCAAATTATTTGCTGTATCAGGAAAGACCCAATGACCCTTCTAATCTTGTATCCTGCCTGCAATGTTGATTTATACCAGATGCTTCAAATGAAGATATAAATCCCCATAATACGTTGACCTGTAAGTGTATAATAGTGTGCAAGGAGGGTATGTTCCTTCTTGACACCAGCCCATGATCAGCATATGCCCTGTAGCATATATATTGAAAGCTTCTGTCTTTACTCCTAGCTGATGAAGTTGGAGATGCTTATGGCAGTTGTATAAGTTAATGTGGGTGGATGGCCAAGCATGTTTGTGGCAAACACTCGTGCTCATTGAACTGCCTGAATTTTAGCTAGTAAATTCTAGGGCAATTTCCATAGGATGTTATGCCACAAAGTTAGGAGGACATTCTCTTGGGTTTTGTAGTGCCCTTTAACTGACAATGTCAAAGGAAGGTGCTAACAGTCTTCTGGCTCTAGTTTCCTGAGCGGTTATGCAGAAATTACATGTATCTATATTATCTGCTGGATCCGTTTTTCTCCAATGCAAGGTGTTATGTGATCAGCTCCTTTTTTTTTTTTTTTTTTTTCAACTGGCTTAGCTCGATGCCAACATAGCTTTAAGGTATATTGCCTGATATTTCAGATTGCATTAGGTTTATTTTCCTGCTTATTTTCTATATGAATTGCTAGATTCTGAGGGAATCTATGGGTACGTTTGCCTCCAAAGTCCCTGGGGAGTAAGGTGAGCTAGAAAGGAAGATCCAACTCTGCTCCTGTTTGTTTCTGAAACTCCATCTGTCCTGGGGTGACTGCATGTATCCTCACCTGCAATTAATATTGCATTGGTGACAGATATGTTTCACATGTAAGTGCTGAGAATCTCCTGTGTAGTGTGCACTCCATCACTGAGTTCATCCAGCAGCTGCCCATAGCTCCAGCCTGACAGATGTTGCTGGTGGTTGTACCCTTAGCTCTTGCTTGGTTGCCTCCCCAGCTTCTGGAGGAGGTCCTGGAACTTGAGAGTGACTTGTGACACCGGGCCTTGCTGTAGGTGTGAGAATGCTGCATCTGTGTGCTGTGTTCGGGATGGCAAAGAGGAAATGAAGGAGGGGTTGGAAGGGCCCCCCAGAAATGCCTGGAGCCCCCTTCATCAGAGCTATGGACAGACATGAGGTCATGGGGGCAGCACGCACAGAAGCTTCCCTTGCTGTGCTGGTGCTATAGAGGCCGTGTCACCATCGTGTTCCCTGCCTGTCTGCAGGCTGCAAGCAGCTCTTGAGCAAGATCAATTGTTTCTGTGCTGTAGTGCTTCTGGGCACAGATCAGGCTGCTGTACCTCTGCCTTTAATGTGGGCTGGTCTGGGGAGGCTTGGCCTGCCAGTGATGTGAACATTTCCGAGCTGGTCAAGGCTATTCTACAGGCCTATTTACATTTGGCACCGAGCCCATGAAGCTCCGTGCCATCGTTTCTGCCTGGCATTCCTATCTGCCTGAGTTGCTCTGACCCAAAGGCATTTACAGGTGACCTGACTGCTTGCCAGGAAACACTTATCTCCTCAGTGACTGTGGCATGGCAGGGGAATGTGCTTTTTGGCTGAATGAGGAGGAACTGGATGTCCATCCGGTCCAGACTTGAGAGTGGCATAAGGCTTGAGAGCTGGATCATATTTGCCTGTCACATCCATCACAACATCTGTGAGAAAAAGAATGAGAGGCAGGCTGACCCACTCCATGCATCTGCAAGGATTGTAAAGTCAATTCCATGTAGGAAGCCCCAGATGAGTCCTTTATACACAATGCATTACTGTGTATTCACTGCTTCAGTGATGTGGTTTCCAAGCTGTTTTTTTCTTTTGTCTTTCCATTATTTTTTTTCAGGTGAAAAGAGGGCGGTAGAAAACCTTTTATCATGTTTCTGTTAGTGCTTCTTCTGAAGCACTGTACTCCTCACCACCTCCATGCTCTGTCTGGATGCCTGGCTGGCAGTGCCAGATGTAAACCATAAACCCTGCACAATATGCCATGTTCTCTTCCTTTAAGTTTCCCTTTCATATTCTTTGTCCCTTCATCTCTCTCCAGGGATGGAATGATTTATACCAATATATAGAGCTATAAATGAGACATTTTTCTACAAGCTGAGGTAAAAACAATGGTGCAAAGCTGTACTACCAGTAAAAGTAAACACAGAGAAGCAGCAAAACTAGTTGTCAGCCATTAAACAGCTATAGTTTTATTTGCTGTAAACATTTCAAATAAGACTAAGTGAGTAACTACTGACAGTTTTTAACAAAGGCAAATAGTAATGCACCCAGTGCAGTATGCGGGATTTTATTTTTCAATAATTTTTATTTTATCTTAACTGGTTTAAATTGGTTTTGGTTCATGTTTGTTTTACTCAACTTGAAGTTTTGGAAAGGAGAGTGGGATTCAATATAACTTAATTGCTTCATCATGTCTTACAAATGATGTTGCTCATCAGTAAGTGGAATAAGAGTAGAAATGAGCTGAAATGATAAAGAGCAATGTTGATGCAAGAATAAATAAAAGTTTTTATGCTGCTTGTCCTATTTAAATCTTGTGCTGTTTGAAGGAGATGTGAATTAAGTTTGCTGGGAGTATTTAACAGACTCTTTTTGCTGGATTAGTATTGACTTTGTAAAGTTCATTTTATGTAATTGCCTTGACCTTTACTTGGGGGGCTGGAGTCATTCTCACTTTCTTTTCCGAAAATTCAAATGATCTTGGTTTCAATGTGATGTAAAGAGGTAAAACTAATATCTCAAAGATAATTGTTATTATAAAAGCACATTCCTATCTATCTCTAGTTAGTTCTTAGGCTGCTTTATGCTGTGGGCATGGCTCAGCACAATCAAGTTCAACTTTGTATATAGATCTGTAATGGTGAAACTAAAACTAAGTAAAATGTGGGTTTGCATTCAAAAGGATTTAGGAAAGATTTATGATGAATTTTTTTCCATGAACCTGGAAAAATGACGTTGTTTGTTAGTGTTCATTTCATTTTTTTTTCTTTGTTCTTTGGTGAGGCCTGCCATGAGAGGAAAGGAAGTTTTACTGAGAAATCCAGGATTACTCAGCTGGTACAATGAAAACCTACATTAAACATGTAGGTCTAGGCAGTATTTTTCCTTGTGTATCAGGACTGTGATTTTGCATATATTCCTTTAAGTCGAATCAATTTTGCTCTAAGGTTTCATTGTGCACAGGAATTTTACCATTCTAGAGTCCAGAACTGTGGGGTTTTGATCTAGTAGCCAGGCTTGCCAAGAGAATGTGTCCCTTTACATTGCAATAAACTGTGGCTTTGGTTTTTGTTTTTGCAGTAATTTAAAACTATTTTTCTTTACATTGTGGCTGAGATATTGCTGCTTACTAGAGTGCCTCCAATGCTGATATATTTTAAAGGAATGGAAAAGTTTAATCGCACACATATTTTATTAAAACCTGGCATTTTGCTACGTATTGTTTTAGGCAAATTCATAATCAGCACTTTTCCTTTGTGAATTGCCATATGTTTCAGTGGACAGTGGGTAGGATTCACCAGCAGATTATAGGTCTGTGAAAGCCCAGGCATTTAGTGTGGTGAATGTTGTAAAAACAAACAATTAGCACTTTGCTGCTCCCAGCAAGAATAGCTCACTAATTCAGTTTAGGAAAATATGGTGATATTTTAGTGCCAATAATCAGATCTGGAGACTCTGAAAAACAACAGTTACGGTGTATTATTTCTGCTGTCCCATGGCAAAGGCTTCAGGCATTGAAATGGTTTTGGAAAACCAATATATACAGTCTTGCTAATGTTAGTGATTCACTGAATCATTTCTTTTGTTTGCTGTTTTGCTCAGTTTCTGTAGTTCAGACAAAACAAAGCAGCTTTTATGAAAAGGAAATGAAAGAACATAACTAGGGTAAGATGTAAACCACAGAGCTTCTGTCATAAACAGAAGCCAAACAGCCTTGTATCAGCTATACACAAATGAGTAGGTTGTAGTAAGTTGTAGCTGAGAGCATACTTTTGGCCTGGATTGTAATCAGACATCAGTTTGGAAAGTTGCATAACTAGATGCTGCTAAAGAAAATCAACTTGTTGTTTGGCATGATTATGAATTTTGAGCACAGTTCAAGTGCTTGCTCCTAATATTCCCATCCTATTAATATCATTTAGAACACCAACTGAATTAGGCTTGCCTTGGCAAGTTAAGGATGTTGAACATTTTTCCTGGGATTCAGGACTTCCATGGGTGGAATTACTTGGTGTGATAGCCAGTCGGGGTGTATGGCCTCTGTAGACTTGCAATACTAATTTCCTCTCTTGTAGAGTTTTCTATATGATACTTGGCTAAGTAGAGGTTCATGCCCTACAGATTCAGACGGGCTCCATTTCCCACTAATTCTGTTTCTATGGTCATCTGCACTATTAGCGTATCCTAGAAAATCAGCTGCCAGCTGGCCAGTACCTGACACACAGGCATTAGCTGCCACTGGGGAAAATCAGGGTGAAATTACCCATTTAGAATACTTTGGCACAATGACATTCTGAACCCCTGGTGAGTGGTGCTATGTTAGCTAGAGAAGCATTATTCTACCAGTTAAGTGCCAAAGAGCCCCTGTTCAAATATTGGCTTAAAGGAAAGTCAGACCTCTGAAAATAAATTGTGTTAAGGAGACCTAGTGAAACTCTGCTTGTGAAAAAGAAAGCATGCCAAATATTGTATTAAATGTCATGGTGCTGGGATGGCATTAGACCCTTATATTCTTCCCAGGTTCCTGAATTTGGTTAAACAGAAGCTTGATTAACCAGAAAAAACATGTTTCAGTTTTAGACCTTTGCTGCTGAGCATTTTCCCAACAGGGACATTGTTGACTATCAAGTTCCCAAAATAAATGCTGATGTTATGACACCCCAACACATTGTAACAGAAATTTCATAACCTAATAGGAGTTAGTCATCTTACACTGTGATTTATCTGGATTACTCATTTCCTTATTTTGAAGAATATGTATATTACAGAATCAATGCCTTGAGCCATGCTTGTTGATAGTGTTGTTTTCAATGCTCCTGTTACTACTCAGATGTGCTTTCTTCTTTAGGGGAAGAAACAAATATGTAGAATGATTCTGTTTTCATTATATGTGTAAAGGACAGACCTACAAGAAGGTATTTTACAGCTTTTCAGAATATGTTGTGTGCTAAATCCAGATACATCTGTAATGTATGAGCTCTATGCTCTTGATGTATCTATAACTATTGTTTCTGCTTAGTTCCAGTCAAAAGAAGTCCACAGAAAAATCCAACTTCGTCTTATACAAGAAAGTGATCTGATATCATACAGAATATCAGCACATGAATAAATTAAATGTTTCTTATTTATCAGTAGACTAATAGGGAGTCCAAAACTTAGCCAAGTGGAAATAGTATTGTGATTTTTTTTTTCTGAAGTTAGCTATTAACAGAGAAAGTGTGGAGTAAAGATCTTTGAACTGGAGGCATTTTCTGAAGAAGTTTCTTCCCTCTCCTTTATCGGATGAGAGTAGGAAATTTAAGCTGTCATCTGAATGATCTGCAGGGAAGATAACACTAAGGGTGTTCAGACCTTAAAAGGGGTGTTTTTTCCTCTGCTGTTTTGGTGGTCTTTTTGCTGCTGTTGTTCTGTTCCATTTAAAATTAGACTATACTGAGGTCATGTGGCTAAAAGGAGCATTTCTCCATTTATCTTTGACTGGGCAAGATAAGATAAAACCTACACATAGCTGAGACTACAGCTGGCAGCATATCATCCATCTGCCTTGGATGCTCTGCTGCAGAGATTTGCACAAGGGCCATGTGCAAGAGGAATCCAAATGGTGCTGCCAGCAGGTCACCTGCTCCCCTGGCCTGCAGGACACTGCCTGAGAGGTCCTGGGAAATGGATGGTGGAGATCAGATGGCAGCTGTTCACAGATCACATGGAGAGAAAGTGGAGCTGCCTGCACATAGTTTATATTTCATAATTGCTTATCAATTCTGTCTGAAATATCCGGTATCTATATAGGAACAACAAAATTATGTGCAAGTGATGATGGCATTTTAGTTTCTTTTGTCCCAAAACTGTGGTATGTCTTTTCACAAAGAAACCTCACTTAATGCTCCAAGTAAAATCTGCAGGTGATTTTCTGCATAAGAATATGCATGAATACTTGAAGGAAAAGCTGCAAATAAAATAATAGGGGATGTCTGAATTCTTTGTTATAAGTAATAGACTAATCAGATAACCTTAACATTAGTACTCTGTGCTTTGTGCACACAGATTCTTCAGTGTGAGGTAAAACTCCAAAGCAGAATGCTCTGAAAGATCATCCTCATCCATCTTTGTCCCCTTTATGCTTGCACAACAAAAGTGTAAGAGTGTGTTAGGAATAAATGGCAGTAATGTACTGATGGGAATACTTTCAAAGTGGACAACACAGCCTGGATGAAGCCCAACACTTAAGGGTATGAAGCCTGTGATTAATCCTTAGATTCACATATGTAACCCTGCATGCTCTCTAAAGTCTAGGAAGTTAGTTTGAAAATGACGGCAGCTCTTATACAATTAAGATTTATCAAATGGCATGTATTTGCAGGTAGGGAGGTGATAAGCACCAGGGTGTATTGAGGTTTGAATAATTTCCAGGCATTTGAGGAGAGTTGCTAAGAAAGCCTTTCTCCATGATGCACTTTCTGTGAAATTTTGGGAACACAGGAACAAAGTTGGGCCAAAAAAAGTCTAGCTTTTTTTCCTTTTTGCTTTGCTGAAGATCTTCTTCCAGAGTCTGTGAGATGCTTTTATTCCCTACCACCCCCTGGGACTTTTTTTTTTCATTCTATTTTCTTTCTTTTCCTCTGAGAAGTGCCATCTGGTTTCCAGCATTTGCTTCGTTTTCTAAGGAGACAATGTTTTGGGATAGGAGGTGTCCTTTTGTCTCTGATTTCTGTGTGACACTGGTTTACGGTTTAGACATGAAATGTATCAAAAACTTTCTAGCTATTTGTGTTTATATGCAGACATACTGTTAGCTACCAACATCCTTTACTTTTTACCATTGTCATTTTCAGTGCCTACAATTTACCTTCTAAAGATAGAGTTTTTTTTAAGAAAATGAATTGCCTGACCCTACCAGTATTTGATAATTGATGGCTGTATTTTTACATATACTAGATATTCCTATGCTAGCTATGGTATTCATTACCCTTTTGAATCCCAGGCTACTATTCATAGTAAAGGCAAGAATCTGCACAAGAAAACCTGGACTTGATTAATATCCTTAATTACTCTGCACTGAACCAAAGGGTAATATTTCTTACTGCCTCCTGTTAATAATCAGTTATGTCTCAAAGCACTTGGATCAATAACCTGTATTTTTTTTCTTCAGAACTGTGCTTATTGTATTGGTAGGCAAGTATTCAGATGAAAAAGCTTGCCAATGCTAGCTAAAATTCTTCAGAAATTTGTTATTGATTTTCTAAAAGTTTATCAAATTGGAAACATTAAACCAGCTCAGCAGTGGTTTGGGTTTTTTTTAACAGAATATTTCTGAGGGGTTATCAGCCAGCTCTGCAGAGTGCAGGGACATTAAGCAGGGCAGTATTTTATGTGGGCATGTATTCATCTCTTGACTACTTGATAAGGCACAATCTTGTTCCCACTTTATGCTAGAGCAGCTCTTTGCTAAAGAAGCTGTGGTCTCTCTGGAGCACACATATATTACTTTAGGTACAGCACTGTGTCAACAGCTCTCTGGTCTGGGGCAGTGGCATCTTAGCCTGGGAGCTGCACCCACATGCAGACATGATTTAAACCAGCTGTCCTTTGGCTTCAACTGTAAATTTAAGGTTAGCTGTGTGGTCATCAGCAGTCTCTCCATGTGCTTTGTGATGGTTTGCACTGCCACTGCCTCGCTGCACTGGGCTCCTCCTCTTGCTGCTCATCCTCTGAGCTGTGTCATTGGAGCATCTACACACATTGCTTAGTGAATTGTCAATGCTATGTGCCCTTAATTTCTTTGGCAGCCTCAGGCACCAAGGTGACAATGAGAGAGGATTGAGCTTCTGTAGGCTTCTGTTTATCCCCACAACTTTGAGTGTGGTGTGCCTGTGTGTGACCTTGAAACTGCCCTAACTCGGGATTGTTTAACTATACCCTCAATCCATATCTAAACCCTGACCTAACTGCAGCCATTACATCTCACTATCTTAAGAGTGATCATCAGGAGGAGGATGAGGACAGACACTTGTCAGTGGAGGCCAGCAACTTGACAAAGTGCAATGGGCACAAACTGAAACACAGGAAATTGTATTTGAATATAAGGAAAACCTTTACTTTGGGAGTGACTGGGAACAGGCTGCCCAGAGAGGTTCTGAAGTGTCCTTCTCTGGAGGTGTTAAAAATCTCTATGGATGTGATCCTGTGCGACCTGCTCCTGCTGATCCTGCTTTAAAGAGGCCTTGGACCACACGACCTCCAGAGGTTTTTTCCAACCCAACCATTCTGTGATTCTGTGATAATACTGACAACTCACAGTCTGCTCTTTGCTCCCTGCAGTGTTCAATCATAAAGGCAAAACCTTGCATTGCTGTTAGTTTTGTGTAGAGTGGGAGGAAGAGAAATCCCTGAAGTGAAAGTGAGAGGATGTGGATAACAGATTTTAATTGCTGCTTTCTCAGACTGTCTGTAGCTAAAACAGATTTTCCTGCTGATTCGCATGAAAGAAGACTATGTTTTAAATATTGATGTGTATGTGAAGGGGTTATAAAGTGCCCAGATGGACCTCTTCAGCTGTACTTTTCTGATAATGTGTGTTGTGTTTTTTTCTAATTGGTAGCCACTGGGTTCCAGTCCAGCACATCATTCCTCCTGACCATTGCTCTTCCCCAGGCAGGGTGGCTGCCTCATGTTCTGCTATGTCACTAACATAAAACCAGAGCAAATAGCTTTTATTTTCCTATTTTTGTTTTGTTCAGTCTTTGCTTGATGAACTATTTCACTTGAGCCAGGACATTAAAGTACTTTATTCTTGAACTATAAAGATACCCCACAACTCAGTTTTTCAAGTTCCCTGAAGCAAAATGAATCATCAAATATGTTTGAAGTTTATTTAAGTTTTACAGGTTGTGATTTTTAAAGGTTTTTCAACCAGAAAATACAGACTTCTAAATTTATGTTAACTTGGATTCACTACCCTGTTTGTCAGCCTGGGACCGTTTTGTGTAAACAAATTATCCGCACTTTTCTCCCAAACTGCCCAGCTCTAACATGTGATTTCAGCAAGACAGCCATCTCAAAGCTTTTGATGTAAAGACATTTTCAAACGGTTAACAGACAGGACAAGAGAGAGACTATTTCTGTATCTGAGACTTCAGTGGGCATGATTTACTGTGAGCAGAAGAACATATCTCAAAAGTCATCTTTTTATCTGTCTCTGCCTGCAGAAAAATGTATGATGATGCAAGGATATCTATAATGGCACAATTTACATGGCACCTTTTGGCTGATGAGAAATGGCAGTCTCAAAATGACTGCAGAGATGAGGAGTTTTAGCCTTGTTTCCAAAAGTAATGTACTCATGGAATTGTTGACAATTTTTTCTGGTTTAATTATTTCACCAAAACATTTGTTACATTTATGTCAGAACCCAAAATAATAATGCAAATAGAAGCCTTATCAATCAGCCAGTTAAATTTTCATGCTCTTTTGGCATAGCATTTTTGGTCTTTGGAGTAAATTTGACAGCTTCATGTGATGCTGCTTAACACAGCTTGAAGATGTGCTATGTGATTCTATGCTGTTTGGTGTAACTGGCAAAAGTAAAGGTGAAAAACCAGAAGGATAATTTCAAAAGTATCAGTGGTAATTTGAGATTGAAATACTACTGATATTTCACTCAGACTTTACGTTCTCAATGCCCATGTTGTCTGAGTCAATGGTACTTGAACTCGTAGGACACTTGAATGCTCAGAATTATTTCCTTCTGCTCTGAATTCAGCTCAGGCATTTTAGATTAAAGCATAAAAGACGTGATCCCATGCACAGTTAGTGTGGTTCAGAGTGCTTGAAATGTAAACTGTTTGGAAAAATGGATACTTTCCTTCAGATATGTTGGAGAGGTTTCTGAGGTATCAACAGAGAAATTGTTGATGAAAACAAATGAGGGCACTTTGGAATTGTTCATGGCCTAGTATTAGGGCACTCACATGGCATTGGGACTCCTCAGTTCAGTCAGATGCTCTTGCTCAAGGCAAGCAGCCCAGCAGAGCTTTCCAACTGTTGTGGGGGAAGATTTTCATCACAAAACATTTGATGGGTTTGTCTCTCTAACAGATTGTTTTTGTTCTGTTTTGTTTTTCTTGTTTGTGAATGGGAGGACAAAAAAGTCCTTGGCTTTTTATGGTAGGGTGGGGGTTTTTTTTGTCTATTTATTTATTAATCCATAAATACCAGCTTTTTTTCCTTCTATTCTCCTCCTAGTATGAAGGAATACACTGGGGCTCCCAGTAAAAGGCCTTTACTTTAAGGGTAAAAAGACAAAAGATTAAGCCATGTCCACCTACCCCGCACAGAGAAAAGCCAAACTCTTTTGTTTCCAAGGTTTAGATTTCATAAAAACACCTATAATGTCTTTACACAACATCACTTTTTCATTGAGTTTGCATTGCTGTGACTCCACTAATGCTGTTGAACAATTTTGTGTGTGTCCTCAGGTGATACATCCTTCAGAAAGGCAGTGGCAAAGATCAGTTATGATATCCTCTGTGACCTTTTGGTTTGTCATTTCAAATGACCTGCAGCAGACTCTGCCTAAGGCAGGCAGTTGCTTTGTGGCACAGCAGTTCCAGATGTCAGTATCTCTTTTCATTCTGCACCTATTTTGCATGGAGTTGCTTGCTAGCTTAGGTGAAGATGTGGAAGACTGATGGGTACCTCAGGGGGATTGGATTTTAGATGAGGCTAGCTAATGAAATAAATTGTATGGTGTTAATTGCTATGTAACACTGTATATAATCACTTCTATGGTGACTATAGGCAATGTCAAGGATACTATAGCAAAAATCACCCAGATTAATTAGAAATTAATGGGATAAGCCCAGCAGTGATGGGACCAGAACTGGCTTCATGGCGCAGCAACCCAAAACCACACCAATTTTTTTGCCCTGAACAATGATTAGGACAGGTGGAGCCCAAAGTCATGGAATGAATTAACTCAATGGCCCCTCACAGGAATGGTGCATAGCCTCAGGGAATGATACCTCTGTGTGTATGTGTGTGTGTATATCAAAGGACCAAGAAGCATGATCATAGCTAACTGGAGTGTGGTGGAAAATGTGGGACCTAGGCATGGCATAATTGGCATGGAACAAGGGGTGGATACAGTCTCAGTTCTGGCTGGCATAGGATTAATTTTCTTTCTTGTAGCTGGTACAGTGCTGTGTTTTGAATTAACTATGAGAATAATATTGACAATATATTGTTTTAGTAGTGACTTAGCAGTGTGTATGTCAGGGACTTGTTTCCTCTGCTCTGCCAGTGGGGAGGTGCACAGGAAAGTGGGAGGGAGGAAAGCCAGAACAGCTGTCCTGAGAAGTTCAAAGGGCTATTCCACACCACAGAGTGTCATGGCCAGTATGCAAACTGGGGGAGTTGGCCTGAAAGTGCCAGTCAGTACTTGGGAAGGACTGGGCATCAGTCAGCTGGTATGTACAACACCAGTTGTATTGTACATAGCTTGTCTTTGCTACGGTTTATTTCACTCTGTTTCTCCTCTTAATTACTATTATTGCTATAGCATTTTACTGTATTTCAATTTTTCAACAATTCTTAGCTCAAGGGTTTTACCTTTTTCCAATTCTACTCCCTGTTCCTCTGGCTGAGAAATAGGGATTGAGCGAGTGGCTATGTGGTGTTTATTTGCCAACTGGGGTTAAACCATGAACTTAAAATGTGGAATTATTTATACTGGGTATTTTGGGTCTGCTTAATTGGTAATTTTCTAAAATCCTTTCATAATCACAAATGAGACTACTGTGCTTTTGCTTTTTTGGTAGGGAAAATACTGTAAAGTTTAAAAGGCTTTGGGGTTTTAATTTCTTTGCAGAAAAACCCTCAGAGTAGGTGAAAAGTCCGTGTAATGCTCAGGGAAGGTCATTAAAGTTTTCAATTTAAATTGATTACAAGGAAATGATATGCCAGAGGAAAAAACAATAGATGAAAAGAAGTGTCCTGGATGGCAAGAGAAGATGAATGCTCTGTGTTTTCCCCACCTCAGATTGTCCATGACAAAGTATGATTGTCTAATATCTCAAGATGAGGAGGCTAATACAAGGCCATAAATCATAGTGAACAGCTTTTCAAATAATAAAGCAGTCTGCCTTCTTGCTAATAGGTCCCAAGGTAGGACCCTGAAATGCTGAAAAGAAGGCTAGCATTCACCTCCCTGTGGGTGACAATGACTTTTGCATGGCCTGTATTCACACATTGTCAGGGGAGACAGCTGAGAACTCAACATATTGCGAGTACAGCAGATTTGTAGCCTGCTTGTTAGTTACTTATATGTAAAGATTAATAGGAAAATTATGGAAGGTGTGATGTTTTTGCAGGGTTTAAATCACATCCATTATTTAGACTCATATAACCTACATAAATGTAGAACTGGGATTATTGTGTGTTGTATGGTTAGGATTCCATGCTTGCACAGAGAATTTTAAAGCTGGAGCTCATGCATGAGACAAGCAAATTTAAGCTGGAGCTCATGCATGAGACATTCTTATTGTGCCTCTCTCTTTCTCTTCTGACTCTTCCTTTTCCCAGCCTTACTGACTGAGAAAATGTGCTTTCATATGAGAGCCTTGTATGACATAAGACAACATATAAGCTGAAACAAAATATTCACTGAAGTCTTTCTTCCCATAGATAAAAGCTGAAAATCTAGATTGAGAACAGCACATCAAAAAGTGTGAGGTAAATATATTCATAACTTATGGGCATTTTGAACTGCATAACTAGGAAGGAGATTAGGCTGTCTTATTCTCTCTAAAAGAATTGCCTCAATGGTGGGAGAAAATTAATAGCCTTGTTTTAAGGAAAATCAAATATTTCATGTGATGACAATGTGCAAGTGTTTTTGCAGAGCCAGCACACTAATAGTTTCATTGATGGAAGGACAGAAGAGGGCCAAATATCAGATATTTGTTTTCTAATTAATTTTTGTTGTTGCTGATTTCCATATAAACATTTTGTTAATTGGAAGCATCTTTGCTTTCTTTCAATTAGAGGAGAAAATTGAGTAACAAAACATTTCCTTCTGATACAGGTTTATTTGTATGCCTTTGTTTTCATTGGAATTAGGAGCTTGTGAAAAACTTGCAAAATATGGGATCAATTTTTTTTAAAACAGATTAAAAATACTGAAATATAGCAAACTTAATTTGATTAGGTTTTTTTAGTAATTGTATTTCTGAAGTTAAGAATTTGGTTCAATAAAAAAAGTTATCATTCTCCAAAAATCAATAAAAATGTTCACAGCTGAATAATACTAAGCAAAGGAGACAATTTACAGAAATCTGAAATTTTAGTACATCCTCACAGCAAGATTGAAAAGATGAAACGTTACTACAAACAAAACTAAAATGGAACTGAAACAGTGTCTTGGTGATTGTTGAACTTTACAGTAGTGTTTTCAATTAAGATACAAAACCTCTGAAATCTGTCACTCGAGCTGAAAAGTGTTTGATTCATACCAGTTGTTATCTTAGCAACTCACAACACTTGATTAATGTTAATTGGAATAATTTGGTGGACTACTCAGTGGGATAATGGAATCACTTTATTGTCTTTTGAGCCCTGCTCCTGAACTGCTTGGCTTTTAGTACTTTTGTTGCATCTAAAATAGATGGAATCTTCCCATCAGATCTGAGCTGAGATAAAAAAGTGCAGTACTGAGAATTATTATTACTGAAAAATGCTAAGATATTACAAGAATAGATGAGCCTTTGTGCACCTCTTCAAGCCTTCTCACACCATCTTTCTTCCTCTTGAAGACTTCTTCATTTTTCTACATTTATCTCTTAAATAAAACAGCCTCCCCCCCCACCACTTATTATAATTATGATAATTTAAATAAAAAAGAACACTGGGTTTTGGCAGAGAAGGGAATTTAAAGGACCGGAGCTCTGAAGTCGTGTTTCCTTTGCACAGATTCCAAGACATGAGAAAAAGGACATGTCTACATAACTTTTTAACTTTCTCTGGCTTATCTTTTTAATAGAAGAATTAGAACATAAATTTTGTCATTATATAGCTTTTGTGGTGCTTCAAAACAATTTTTCATTCACTTTTCAACCTTAGAAACAGCATCAGCCTTTGGTACCTCTTTCATGTTGAGAACATGAAAACCAACTGTACAATCCCAAAACCTTTGTCAATGTAGATATGGAACAATCTCACATGATGTGAAGCTACATTCAAAATAAGAACTTTACGCTCAAACCAGTTCAAATAATTGACTCAATTGAGCTAAAATGTGTATTTCCCAGAGAAAACAGCCTTAAACTTTATAGCTGTCTTCTAAAGCAGAAAATCCCTATTCATTGTCCTGGTCGACGGTGGTCCTGAATTAAGAGGGATTTCCACGTGTAGCTCACACAACATTAGAGGGAAAACTCTTCGTATGACATTTAAGTATCTGTGTCTTATCCTTGTCCTACAAGACAGAATCCTTTTCTTGTAAGAGGTACACAAAGGGATTAAGACAAAATGTCTTTGATTCACAGCAGGTTAATCCTTCTACAAAGGAAGATTTATTTGGGTACAGTTAGTTCTTTAATGTTGTTCTTTCAGTTGGTTTGCCTTAAGTTCTAAAATGTTTCTCTGGTAGAGAAGCCCCTGTCTCTTTTAAATGCAGGTTGTTCTCTAGGCTTAGTCCTCTTACAACTAACACACTTACAGGGGTACAGACATCTTTCTGGAACAAGTCCTGTGCTCTACATGGACCAGAATACTCTCAATATTGACAGGGTCATGTATGCTAAAACAGTACAGGCCTCAAACCCACACCTTTGACCCACATTTGGTTTAGTGCATGGAGTGAATCCCATTTCAAACTACCAAATTCACTTCCAAATTTTAAATATTTCACTGAATCGTAAGATTTGAGTTTATAAAAATCGGAGGAAGTTTCAAACTACAGAGGGCTAGTTTAGAATGCAGTTTTCTGTAAGTCATCAGCAGAGATAATCTGTGTGCCAATTATGTGTTAAAAATAAGTGTTTTCAGATGTTTCCAAGTAAAAAATGCATTTAAATTCATTTTTTTGTCAGTGGCTAGCAGATGAAATTACTATTTTAGACTCTGTGAGAATGAAATACTTAGGAAATTTATTTAGGGTAGAAGAATAGGAGGACCAACTAGTTTTCTCAGAACTAGCTTTACTAAGTGCGTGTGTAAAACAAGTATTGCTAGGACAAAACATTACTTTGTATTCTAATCATGTTCATATTTCCTGTTGTCAGTTGTACAAAAGCAGTGCATCAAACATCCAAATGAGTTGAGATGTGTTTTGCTGATTACTGGAGCAGATGGTACATCTCAATTAGGGAAAAATATTTTCTGTTGGCTTATTATACTTTTAAATTAAATTCAGTTGGAGTAGAAGATCAAACATAACAAAACAAAGGATTTTTTCTGATTCTTTTATCACGAGGCTGGGTATTGCACGAAATAGCAATGTATTACTATTAAGCAGTAACATGAATGGCAAACAAAGCTGCTTATTCTATTTAATTCTTTCCCGCTGAAATATCAATATGATGATGTAACAAAATATGTTAAGGACTGGAACTTGGCAAGTGAAATGAATTTAGTTTGATTTGCCCAGAAGTTACCCAGGATGTGAAGGGATGATGGAAAGAACATGAACTGTGCAGGAGGAGCAGCAGGTTGCAGGTGACAGTATCAACCACTGCCTTGCAGCAGTTGGTTGTAGAATGGATTATCTGAGTGTGGGCATTACAGGATGCCTCTAGTTTTTAAAAAAGAACTTGTTATTTTAGTAAAATTTTTTAAGGTCATTTACCAGATGTGCCAGGCACACTATCATGAAGAGAACAGTAATGAAATATGAAAATGTTAACTTCTCTTATTTTGCAAAAGAAATAGTACAAGGACCACAAAACTGCATAGAGGAGGTACACTTCCTTCTGTTTTCATTTGATCCAAAGCTGCTGTCCTGTAGAACATAGTTTTCCCTAAATTACATTAAACTTTAGATATAATAATGCAAAGTGAAGTAGCATTTTAATTTAAACTACAGTCTGGCAGAGAAAACAGAACACTAGGAATTCACTTGGCTAAGTCCTGTCAGGAAAGTAATTAGAGGATATAATGTTAACTGCTACAATTAGCACTGATTATATGTCAATGACTTGGATAGCCTTAGAATTATAAGGAAAGGGATTAAATTGATTTCACAGATCCAATTGAAGAAGTAGAAACACAAAAATATTTGTGTTATTAATGCTGCGATGTTTACTCGGAGAAATGTGTACTTTTGTGACAATCCTTTCCTTTGAAATAGATCCCTAATTAGTAAAATTGTAACAGTACTGCTTATCTTTTTTCTGTTTGGAAAGCTATTTTGTTGTATTCTGAACAAAAGGCAAAGAAATTGAAGGGATTCTGAAGGAAATGGGTCACATTTATTCCTGATGCAGTCAGCCTCTTTGTCAATGGATAATGAATCATATAAAGAATGAGTTTTGCCTTACATTGAAAGAGAAGCTGAACTTCTTTTAAAAAGCCACAAATGGGCAAAAGTCATTTTCCTAGTCATTTTCTACCTGAATGCTAAGTGTTTATTTTGATAATTCATTTATCATTCTAAATATTTAATTGTAAGACAGTCCTTGAGGGTTTATACTTCCTATTGCTGTCAGGTCAAAGCATTTCTGCCAGGTTCATTTGAAACAGGCAGCTTGACTTTTGTCTAAATATTTTTCATTGTCTTCTGTTTTACATGGGTTTTTTTCTATCAGAGTATCTTCCACTATCTTGCATGGAATAATTATAAACAATTATTGGTCCCAACTAAGTTTGAAACTGTAAACATGGCTTTCTACAAAGTCTTCAGGTTGTCCATAAAAATTACAGATTATTCTCTGCCCATTGTTCCTGACTGTGAAAAATAGTAGTCTAAAGATTTCATATTTGCAGCTTTAATTATATTTTATTTGTTCAAAATAGTTAAATACTTGAATATTGTTCAATCTGAGACCGTTGGAATATCTTTGTTTAGTTCATTCAGCTGAAATTGCTTTGAGGTGCTTTTCAGAACAGCAAACTAACCCACTCTACTTGATCTAGTAAAAATTAACTGTTTCTGCAAGTGCTTTGCAGTTGTGAGAATTGACTTTGGGGACACTGGCTGTAGTCATGGAAAAAGAACTGTATTATTCAGAGGGTTTACTGCTAAATGTGGGTATTTTGATGATGGTTAAAGGCTTTACTCAGTATGCAGGTGTTTGCTAACCTCTGTGTTTTAGCTGGTAGGCAAGAAGCACAAGGTTCAGGCTGTGTAACCAGCCAGCCTAGCATGCATTTCTGGGAAACGTTGGCACTTCAGGTGGAGAAGTCAGTGCTTGAATGAGCGAGTGAAACTAAATCACTTCCGCACTAGAGTTAAACTTTGTGGGTCAAGTTCAAAGAATGTTACTATATCTAAATGACTTGCTTGTTTCATGGAAAAACAAAACACAATTTATCATAGTTGCCTAACGTTTGCTATTTATTATCAGACAGTTCTGCTCACTCAGATATTTTCTTTGTTTAGTATTACAGGCAATGAATGTTGACTACAATGAAAGTAAATGAATTTTTGTCTTAGGGTACAAAGTAATTAGAAGGTAAAATGTAGTGAGATTTTGCTTTTATAGGAATGGTTGTATTGACAAACAAAAGTTCTAGAAAAAGAGGTTATGAAAGTCAGTACTGGTTAGGACAGCAGCTGGAGCTTTTTCTCTAAATCATTTTCTTTTGACAATTTATGACAGTATCAGTAGATTTCTTTAATTTTCTTCCTAGCTTTTTTTGGGAGATGAGAGCTGCTAATTTGTCATGTTGTACTTAAAGGAAACATAAAGGAATACAAAAATCTAAAATGTAAGATTGCAAAGGCAATATTAATTTGCTCAAACGATATATTTCTATGTATATGTAACAGTTATCTGCTACGGAAGAAGGATCAGAAAAAATCAGTAGAGACTGATGTTATCTGTAATCAATTCATGTTTAGTTTGATTTTTAATTTTATCAGGTGCAATTTTGCTTTTGCTTGTTTTACTTAAAACTTCCCTTGTATTTAAAGTACCCTCTTTCATTTTACTCAACTGGTCCCAGTTTAAATGATGTCAGCTAAGCCAGAGAACCTGAATGTCTGTCCTTTATGATGTCCTGCATTTTGGCCTTGATTAGTGGTGTTGCTTACACTGTCAATTATTAGTAGATACTGCTGGTGCTCTGCTCTTTGATCCTTCGAGCCTTTCATTCTGCCATGTCTGGTGAATAATGATGATGGTGAGAGCAAGGTCTGCTTTGTTCAAGGATTGCAGGCCACTTGACATGCATTACTTCTTCAGCATTGCTTTCTGATATTTACAGAGGTAAAGCCTGATTCCAAAGTAGCACAGTGTCCAATGAATACAAATCCCAAAAATACAATGGTGCTTGGAGCAGGCCTTTGTATTGTGTTCTCCAAAGCAAAAATAAGTGTGTAACTTTTAACTGTGTCCAATGATACTTTCAGTGCTGCAAGACTGGAAGAAAAGAATGGTCTTCCAGCTTTACTCAGCAGCCTACTGAGTTCTTTCAGTGAGCCATGAAGATGACTGTTGGTCAATAGACTGTGTCAAAAAGAGGGAAGAAACCCCAGAGTTAGGTCTTAATTACTATTGGATTTAGGGTTAAGTGTTAGAATTGCTTTTCTGGCCCCTGCTTTGCTCTTCAGACATTTGTCTGAGATAATTCTTGTGAGTGTGTTCCTGTTTAAAATGGGAGATGGTAGTCACTGGTACATTAATAGCCAACAACAGCAATGAGCTCACTGGTACATTAATAGCCAACAACAGCAATGAGCTTACTTATCCTGAGTGGGAGAAATTTGGCCGTGTCTGTCCTGCAAGTCTGTGAGCTCTTGCTGGCTGCCAGCTTGCCTTGTTCTGAGGGTGCAGCTATAGCATGGCCAGCATCAGCCTTGGGCTGAGCTCTCCCAGAGACAGGGCAAGAAATGGGGCTCTACACATCTGTTGAACAAATATGGTAAACATGGCCTTGGTGTTCCACTGCTGGTTTTCATTATTTCATCATGCACAAGCAATCCTGTCCATTAAATATAACAATAATGGCACATTTTCTCCCACATTCAGTTAAAGATGGAACTGAAAATTTTAAATATATTTATATTATTGTATGAATTTCTCCACCACATACGTGGACATCACTAGATAACATGTATTCAGACTCTGAGGCATTTTTACCTATCATTAAAACTAGTCTATTCTAAATTTGCTTAAGTCTGATCCAAATTGGCTCTAGCTACTGCTGTAATAATTTTTCCTTTGAATTGACATCATGGCTTTAAACCAGAGCTTATTAATTGTAAAAAGTTGATATATGTGTGTGCAGAGAGTGCAGGAAGTGCAGAAGGTAAGTTGATATTTAAATGTGTGTTCATGAAGTACAGAAGGTAAAAGAATTGGAAACTTGCATATGCTCACTGTGTCCTCTCTAGACGCATAAATGCTTCTAACTAGCAAGAAAGTTAATGTTAGCTGAATGTAAATTAATGGGACACAAACACATTCTAAAGTACTGAAAGTAGTGAAATCTCTATGAGATGGAAGAGTGAAGAAAAAGGAAAGTATATACTGATGGTGGTGTCAGAAAGAGACCTTAAATAATCTTCCATTTAATCCTCCTCATTTTAAGTCTGTATACAGATTTCATTTGTAAAGGTGACCAAACTAAGTATTTCCTAACTTAGTTTGGTTTTATTTCCTAAAAGTCTTCTTTTGCCATTGTTTCATGTTTCAAATGCAAATTCTTTATTATTTTGACTTAATGCAAGCAATGTGCTTTTTTTTTTCTTCCTCATTGTGAGAACTGGCTACAACTGCAGAGCCTTTTGACCCTGAAAGTGTTTTAGGTGGAGTCAAGTTAGTTTTCATTGCAGGTGAAGGAATCCATTATGTTTCTCATTGTTGTTCCTATTCATAACCCTTTTTTAGGTAATCACGGTGATGCTTTTGCTTTCATTGCTTCCATAGTCCTAGATTCAATATGAAATTGCTATGTAATACTGGAAGTCTACTGGGAAATAAGGGAAAGATTTGGAAAATAGTCATAGAAAGAGCCATACTGAAAAATACTGATGGTCAAGTATCATGTTTGCAGCATTAAAACGAAAAAAACAAAACCTGACAGCCAGCCTGTAATGGACCTGGCCTGTAAAGCAAAGATCCTCTCCCTTTCCAGCTGGGTTAAACTTAGTCCAAATTTTTGTCTATTGGTCTTCTGTGTGGCTATTACTGAGCAGTAATAAATGCATTCAGTTTTTGCTGTGTTTTTCCCCCTCATACTTTGTCTTGACTCTCAGCAGATAGATGAGGAGAAAAATATAAAAAAGCAAGGTATCTATTAGTCTCTTTAAAAGACATTAATGAAACTGGTGAAGACAAATTGCTTCTCAAATTAAACACATTTTTGTTTGCTGCTTCAAAATGATCTATCTCAACCTGGGTCCAAATTATATCAGGAATTAGGCACTTAAGTATTGTGATAGAATGTGAGTTGAATGAATATTGGGGAAGAACATACCAAAATACAGAAATCTAGTCCCATGAAAACTTCACTTGCAGTGGTGAATCAGTTCTGAAGGATTTTCCATTATGCCTATGTTTGTGTGCTGGATTTTTAGCCCCTGCCAAGACTTGCATATACGCTTAATACAGTAATAATAGTTGTTTTGAGTGCTTATAAAGTGTACACACATGCAGGTATTTGTATTCCAGTTATGTCAGCAACACCTGGAAAGCTCAGGAGGACTCAAGACTGAAATGCTAGCAGGCAATTGCTATTTATGTCATCCACTGGAAGGCCCATAGTAATTTAATTATTGCTATAAAATAGGAGGAAGTTGAGTCTTTCTTAGATTTAAAGCAGAATTGAGAAACCAGGATCATGATAGAGCAGCTGTGGATTTTTTTTCTCTTTTCTAGCCAAAAACCAATTTTTGCTTGAGGAACAAATAATATTATTTGGGGCAAAAATAGTCTACAACCCACCTGCTTACCTTACCCCTTGTATGGTAATCTCAGCATTAAATAATATAATGTAATTTCAGGGGCAGCAGAGAAAAAAATCTAGCATTATGTCAGATTTATGAGATCTGTATGTTTAAAGCTTGGCTGACTGACAGGAGTTAAGAACATAATGGTTAATAACTTTTTGTGAAGGATAAACATTAAAAATTAAGAATAATTTATCTTCTTGCAGAAGAAGAGCTTATAACATGGAATAATGTATTGTTGTTGAGAAAAGAGGAATTTAGGCTGAACATCATGAAAAATTTCCTGACAGGAAGTTTTATTAGACAGTGGAACTGCATCTCAAGGGAAAATATAGGAACCCACTAGGTTCAGACATTTAAAACAGTGAGAAAAATGTCAGAGAAATGGTGAGTCTATACAGGTATTGCACAGTTCATTATTAACCTGATGTGCCTCTTTCATTTTCACCTTTCATAATTCCATGGTTCATTAGCCAGCAACCTGTTTCCTCTGCCCTCTGGTACATCCAGGACAACTTCCAGGCAATTTGTAAAAACACATTTCTTAAAAAACACATATAGCTTTTGTTCTGTGGCAGAATACTCACCAGCAACCCTTCTTATGAGGTCTCTACCCAGACTTTTACTGTTTCTGCTTTTTTTATTTCAAAAGGCTCTGGCAATGATGTAGTTACTTTCAGTCTGTGAGCACTGTTTGGAAATATTTTTTTATTTAACAAAACAGGAAAATTCAACCCTAATTAAAATAATCCTAAAATGACTTGTAGCTTTTAGAAGAAAAATATGTGTGTTCATTCTGCTTTCAGGCATTTTAAGAGCTAAGCTGTTTAGCAGATGACTTGTTTCATGAGAATGGGAAACAAAGGACCTGTAACCTCTGCTGAAAAATTCAGAAAAAGGACACAAAGTCTTAGAAAAGCTGTTTTAAAAACCTTCTTGAGACCCTTACTCAAAGATGAGTTGCCAGCCAGCAGAGCTCATAAGCTCAAAGCCTATTCAACTTTACGAGAGTCTTGTTCATTTGTTTTATAAGGACAGTTAATTTTCAGCCTTGTCTGAGGTGTCAGGGCTGTCAGCTGTGAGGAGGAGGATTAGCAAGCAAGTCAGAAAAATCCTTCTCCCCAGTGTATCTCGTGTGTTGTCAGTGGCCTTTCAGCAGAGCTCCCTTCTGTACAGCTGCTGGCTGTGACACCATGGTGTGCTGCAAATCCCTGCACGCCACTGCTGGGGCATCTGCTGGGAAAGTTTGCACTCCAGCCTCGTTTCAGCACTGCACTTTTAACTAGTTTGTTGCTTAAAGACTTGAAAATGTTTAGAAATATGAAATATTGATTTAGTAGATGGAGAAACCTCTGATGAATGTAACATTTTTCCAAGCTGCTTTACCAGTGTGATACTCCCCAAGATAGTCCAGCAGTATTTTATGTGAACTTTAGTAGCAAGCCACTGCTTCAGTTGGAAGTTGAAAGAAATGCAGAACTGCAAGAACACAGTTCTTCATTAGATGTGGCTTTTTTTGTTTTCTGCTATTTTGGAACATGTATGTTTGATAATACAAGGCTTGCTACCTACTAAGAGATCAGCATAAGGATTGTTCAC
Organism: Zonotrichia leucophrys gambelii; assembly: GCF_028769735.1. Taxonomy (NCBI): domain Eukaryota; kingdom Metazoa; phylum Chordata; class Aves; order Passeriformes; family Passerellidae; genus Zonotrichia; species Zonotrichia leucophrys. The sequence goes on from NC_088176.1 coordinate 24,245,942, forward strand.
CTCTTCTTTCAGTCAGCTATTTAATAATGCTTACAGGTTACCCTGAGAATTGTCTGAGGACTGAGGGTAACTTTGTGGCTGTTTCCCTGTGCCTGTGGAGATTGCTTGGTTCATTATATCCAAGTATTCCTTTGTTGATCAGTATCTGTGACAGCCAACAAATGGGAAGTCATAATGTCCATGTTGTAGAAAATCAATTAAAAAACAACAAGTTCAACAAATTCCTTCATCCCCTAATCAATATTGAGATTAAAGTGTCTGATAAAATCCTTTGGGTAGTTTGTTGCACCTGAAAAAAGAAAAACACATAAGAATATTTTTTACTTTAAGGGTTTTCTCACAACTTTTTACTGCTACACAATTAGGAGAAACAAGTCACTTAGCAGAAATTAAACATTATTGCTGTCAAAGTAAATTACCTTCTATATAAAATGTACATAGTAGTGCTTTGCCTAACAGAGCATCTCAGGAATTTGAATGCTTTGAGGACTCAGCATGTAACAGTTTCTACTTTTTTAGTGAAAAAAATTTAGTATAAGTTGTAATTCTTTTTTTTTTTTTTTAAGGCAAATTGATAATTCTGATTGTGTGCTATATCTAATCATTATCCATAGCAGAATGGTAAATAGCTACCTTGTAATATGGACATTGAAATGGGAAAACTATTATGTTGAATGAAAGGACAATTTCTTTTTTTCTCCCTGCACTTACTGTTAATTTGCACCACTGAAATAAGAGTCAGTCTGACTGAGGTTCTGGAAACTGGAGGATAGTTTTAAGGTCTCTTTTAGATTTTGATTGTAATGTGGAAGCTGCAAACTGCTGTAATGATGTGATGCAAACACCCTGTCTTTGTGCTTTAACGCCAAGGGGGAGGTGTGAAAGTTGTCCCTGCAGGTAGCGAGCGTGCAGAGGGGACACATTTCTTGGGAAATACAAGAACAAAAAGGAGCAGCTCACAGAACCTGGTGACAGGTGACTATTGACAAAAAGATGCAGGTACTGACTATATAGTTATTCAAAATGCTTCATGGGGTTCCAGAAACTTCTGCTACAGGGGAACTATCTTGAGATTACAAGGAGCATCTTCCTGCTCCTTGTTATGCCAAGAAACTCGGCACAGATCTTAAAAGATTGTCAACTCCTAATTCCCATACACGTCTCTTCAAATAATTGAGGTTGCTCCCTGGTTTGTTGGTAAATTTGAGAGTGCAAAGCTTTCAAATTCCTGTGCCAGAGTGCATAAGTTATAAGTTAATTTACTGATTGGTGAGAGGTAAATCTTTGTGTATATTTATATTTAAACCAAAATACAGTCACTTTTCCTATTGTAGAAATTAATTAGTCTTTGAACAAAAATATAGCTCTCATCTTGGCTGTGAGATGTATTTTAACTATGGCATCCATCTGGAAACACAGGAGTCTGACTCTTCCCTGATGTCCTCCTCCCACATTTTTCATTATTCCTGTTTTATGAGAAAGATAAGACAATCCAGACCTTTGGCCCCATGCTTTACAATACACCTGAGACATTCATTAATGGTCCAGGAATTATTTGTGTGACAAGTCTTATTGGTTAAATATCACTTACTTATTTATGGCTTCATGCTACTTCCCAGTGCTTTAGACATTTACACCAACCAGCAAGGGAAAGCTTAGTTTAAGATTATTTGGACAAATCAGCTTTAAAGCAAGATTATCCAGAGCTTTCTCTAGTGGCAGCTTTCTACTCTTTACAACTCTTTCTTTTTTGGTGTTGTATCTTCAGCCAAGTGCATTAATTCTTCAGAACTTATTTGAAATGAGTGTTTCTCTTTGGTAAGTGTTGAAGGACCTGCCAGTGTTGTCAATATTTTTCTGTTTTCCTCCTCCCTCTATGGAAGAACATTTCTATTTTGTAAGCTGAGACTGGAGCATGATGGTTTAATGAGAAACCGTTTAGCAGTGGCTCTGTACTGCTCAGGCTGAGTTTTCTTGGGAGATGAACATCAAGCACCATTTGCCCTCAGCAGCTCACTGATAAGGGACCAGAGACAGACATTTAAAACTCACTTTACACCCTGCTGCAGGTGTTTGTCAGCGTTGTTCATAGCCATTAGTAGTACAGCACTAATTTTAGTGGAGGACATAAGGAAGAATGCTCCTGTTTTGGAGTGGACATGATTGATTCATGTGTATCTGCTCCATTTGGAAAAACAGAGTCTGATCAGACTATGCTGCACACTATGGCATTGTTAGGACAGAGATATGCCATAATTTTTTTGAGAATTTAAAAAGCATTTTTAAAGAATTTATTGAGAAATCTGTTCCTTCTACTGCTTTTATTAAACATTATACTCGTGTAGTTAACACTTTTTGGGACAATGCAGTTGTAAGTTATGCAGAGGTGTTTGCCCACACTCTGAATAGTTCATACTTTGAAATCCAGTAGAAGGGTGGTTTTTACTTTGTTTTCAATGAAAATATTTCAGAACTTTCAGTATAGCTTTACCAAGGAGATGAATTAGCTCCAAAGTGCTGTCTCTTCTTTTGCCCATCTCTTTCATTTGAGAAAGCAAAATAACTTCTCCTGAAACCTGTGAATATGAAAACTGTTTTCCTTCCTTCAGAGTATAAAAGCCTGCAGTGTTGCTGTTTCACTTTTTAAACAAATGTTTATTTCAGCTTTTTGTTCCTAATCATGTTTGTTTATTCAAGTATCTTCCTCTTTGATTGTGTTACTTTTCATGGTAAATATTTAAATTATTTATGTATCTTTATAATTCTGAACTGTTTCTGCAACGCTTGTTTTGATTTAACTTACTCCTTGCTAATGATTTGGCCAATTGGTTTAAAGTTTTAATTGTATAACACTGAATTTTAATTTAATTACATTTTACAAACTAATACTAATGTGACTTCAAATTATTTTGTGGCTCTAGTTTTGAGAAAGGATTCCCTGTTCCAATGTATTTTAATATTACCTTGTTTAGTCACAGTTGATTAAGAAAACCCCAAATGTATTTGGTTATGTATATGAGCACTATAGTGTTGAGTGAGATTTTAGATTAGTTCAGTCACTGTTACTGATTTTGCTGCTCCAGTTGGAAGAACAGCTGATTGTCTACTGTCTTCACAGCATTTTTTACCCAATAGATGATTTGTTTTGAAATTTGTTATTGACATCAACATATGTGTAAAGCATTAGCCAGAGGGGTGGTTAGAATTTCCACTTAAATTGAAGCAGGAGTTTGTGCCTCTGCCTTGTTTCCCTTGGACAGTGCTCAGCCTCATGGTGAGTGACTAAATAATAAATCTATTAAGCTTTCTCCTAAAGTAATTTCACTGTGTAGTTATTTTATTTCGGACTGGTTTTCAACTTGCCTGCTGGTCATTGTGGCTGGCTCTGGTTTCCATTCCATCTGTACCAGATATATTTACAAGGTCTCTTCTCAGAGTTTTAGGAAGGTATTAGGTCCTCTGTTAAAACCTCAGTCATCTGAAGTCTTTGAGTCATCATGAACTTTGAGTCTGTACATGTTACGTATTTGTTCACATTTTTTCTCACTGTGGTCTTTTTGTGTCCGATCGCTATTTTAGTGAAAACAATGCATGTTCTCTTTTTACTGGTGCAAGGAAGAAATATCAGTCATTTACACTGCAAGCACACAGCATTTGAAAAGATAAAATTGAAAAACCTACCCTGTGTTTGGGGCACTGTGAAACAACCTCCCTGGAAAAGCACAAATCTTCTGAAGACTCAGAAGCAGGAGCCATGTCCCTGTCATTTAAGTTACTTCTCAGATTTCTGAGCTGAGCCTGCTCCTGCCCAGCTTGCTGAGTTTTAATCAGCTTCTGGCCACTAGTTCTTCACCTGTTGTGCAGTTTAGAGCAAGTCTTTAAATCCTCCCAATTGTTCTCAACCAACATATTCACCTTGAAGATGGAAAACAGTGAATGCCGTCACTAGAAGCTGAAAGTTTTCCTTCAGTGTTACATGGAGGGCGCATAGAAACTATAGAGCAATGGAAAACCAAACCTAGAGAGGATTAAACCAGTCTCCTCTTGCTGCCCATTGCTGTGGATTTGATTTTGTAGTGATTTTCCCTTTACAATGTCAATGAGACAAAAAATTATCATGAGCTGTAAATGAAAAATCTGTTACCTAATATCTGCAGAAAAGAGCCCGCAGGAGAAAGTGTTGTACTGTTTAAAACAAAGCTGCTGCTTGCTTTCATTTTCTTGGGAGGATCAGTTTTGGTATATAGAGGTTTTGCCCTCCTGAATCAAATTATCAGAATGTTTGTTGGCAGTGTTTGGAAATGTGTGCTTTAAAAGGGTCTGGAAAATTAATCTGTAATCAAATCTCTCAAAGATATTGCAGAGCTTAGAATACATTCCATAAAATTATCATTTTTGTTAAAAAATAACCTTTCTAAACAGCTGGTCTTGTAGGTGTATGTGTGGGGATGTTACATAGCTGGATAAAAGCCTTTGGTTATTATTGAAGGAGACTTTCAGGTGTTTGCCCAAATCTTGTGTTTTCACGCCCATATTCTGACTGTGACAGTGCAAACTCCTTAACACACAAATGCAATTTGCACACCTTTGATCTAATCATTCCACAACAGCTTGGTTTAGTAGTTGTTTAGAATTAGAGAGAGAAGGGGGAAATGTTGCTTTTCAGATTGGCATTCATTTCATGCCTTGGCAGTTTTGTAGGGACTTTGCAGGTAAAAACAGGTGCCATTTGAAGTCCCAGTTTAGTGTCAGTGGTGGAATATCAGCTACCATGTGCTGAACCTCACTGTTTTCCTCTTTTTCTTCTGGTGCCTTTTTCTAGGAGATGGGGAGAGGAGGTGAAAGCAGGCTGAAAACTGTCATTCAGCACGCTTGTACTAAAAAGCCTATTACACAGTGCCTAACAGCTGTATTGATTCCTGCTACAGTTTCACAGAGTGCCAAAAGGCTCCTACTGCCTGGTGATGGGGAGTTTGGCTTTCAGGGGAGCCCAGTACAGAGTGACAAAGTGGTGCACGTGCTCCAAGTGTCAGAGTGACAAGAGCCAGGGCACTGCATGCTGCACAGAGGTGAGTGATGCTGTAGTTCTGCCTGGTTGGCTCTAATGTAAATTTTTCCAGAAATTTGAATCCTGTTATTAATGTTTTGCATTGCTAACAGATAAGAAGGAAAAAAAAAATCTGAAGTTTTCAAATTATGCGTTTTATCTGTCAATGTGGCACTGAATTATACTCTGCTTGAAGCCACAAACACTCAAGTTCCCATATATGTGTATAAAAAGCCTTTCAACAGAAACTTTAGCATACTGACATTCTCACCACATCTGAGACTATCCAAACAGAAATTCAGAAATGAAAGCCCTGGGCCAAAACTACATTAATACTGAATGACTACCATACAGGCAGTTGGCAGCTCAGATGAGTAAAAATTAGCTGAGTACCACAACATTTCATTCAGTCATGTTCCCAAAACAACCAAAGATTACTGTAATCATCTCTTCTATAAAGCCTGAGAGTACTGAAATGCTTTAAAGTTCTATATTGGTCCTTCTGTTTGCTTTAAAGTTCTATATTGGTGCTTCTGTTTCCATCCTCTTCTGTTTACACTAAACACACTGGCTGAGTGACTCTTCCTTTGCTTAGAGTTTCCCCAGTTTATAGCAGGGCTGGTTTTGTGATTGGATTCCTAGATTCTTGGTAACTCAAACAGGCATCTCTTAAAATGGTCATGTTTTTTAACATGGAAATTAGATATTATATTCTGCATCAGTCATCCTCATTTCAATATGCTTCAGTTTTGCAAGTTATTTTCTTTAAATGTCTATAGAATTTATGAGATTAATTTTCTTCTTGTTGAAGGTCCATAATAATTTCTATCCCAGTAAAAATTTCCTGATGGAATATCCTATTGCTGCATTTTTCAGTTGTTTCATTTGTTAAGAATAGAATCTTCTCAAATGTGATATTCTGTCTTTTCTCTGAATAAAAATAACAAGAGTTCTTTATTCTTTTGAATCAAGGTTGCAAAAAATTTGATGTAGTTGGAAGCACTTCAGAAAAGCTTAATTTTTGAGTTCATTAACAAGTGAAGTAGAACATTTCTGGTGGATTAAAATATGTTCCTAAGGAGACAGCTATAAATGTGTTTGTGAAATTCCCTCCACCTCTCCTCTGATCTTGTTGCATAAAATGTCCCTTTTTGTCTTCAAGTTTGCATTCTCTAGAATTTTAGAGAATATTATTAGAAATTAAGGAATAAATTAATATAGATTTTATGTTCTTTTAAAACTTATATAAATTATTTACATTAATATTTGTACTTGGTGAATTTTCAGTAGTACTGGCAAATTTTAATGCTTTCTTTATTGATTTATATTCTGAGATAACAATGTTTTAAGATAAATTTGGGTTCATTTTTTGCCACACACCATTTTCAGTAATTTTTGTTTTGCAGAAATCTTGACTAATTCCCATGTCCATATTGTCCAATGACAGCTTCAAGTTGAGCTCATTAAATTTCAGAAGTCTTCATAAAAAGTCAGTTGATGACAGGGTGTTGATTAAATTTGTTAAAAGTAGAAGTAAATTGACTCAGTTTTGGATGATGCAACCTGCAACTGAGTTTAGAGAGCTCACTTTCATTCCGTTTCACTTTTTAGGAAAAGATTTTCTCTCTGTTTCCTGCTTCACCGTAGATGTGGTTACCACATGTTCAGGATGGTGTCTCAAGTAGTCAAAAGGTGAATGTCTCTATTTATACATATAAATGTGTAAGAATATATTTTTTCTTGTGCACAGCTGCACTTTTTTTTAATATGTCTTTTTTTTGGTCTGTGTTTTCCCTGGCTTGTAAGTGAAAGAGGGGAAAGAAACACTATATGCCATGGGAAATGGATATCACCTGCTTGTATTAGCAAATATAAGGCAATTTTTATCACTGCCTTCTAAATAGCTCTTTTATTGCTTCTCAGAATTCTGTTCTGTCTACTGTGCCTTCTTACGTACTGTCAGAGTCCTTGATAATACCAACTATTTCAGTACTGAGAGTGCTCTGACCAATAAATTTTTTGTTGCATGGGAAATCCAAATAACCTGCAGAATTGGTTTATGTTGCGAAATGATAGGTGGCGTGTAACTGTCACAGGCAAATTGTACAATCCTATAATTTGTGTAGATAAGAGGGCTTAATGCTGTAATTCCAACCAAAAAAAGCACAAGTAAGAATGAGTTTAATACTTCAGTGTGCTTGTATTTTTCTTTATCACATTTAAAATGTAGTCAAGGCTTCTATTTTTATTCCTGTGAATGAAATTGTTCATGAATTGTACCAGAGGAAAGATTACCACCTACCAAGTGACTGAAATCACCTTGCTCTTAAGGTATAAAGTTTTCAGTGTTCACGTTAAAAGCCAAAAGCTTGAGCTTTACATATCTGGTGAAACTTAAGCAATGAAAAAGCCTGACAAATCGATTAACTGAAGAAACCATCGCCAATTCCAGTGGAGCAGTTGCTTTGAAACTCCACATCTCTTCTTAAAAATGCACAGCTCTCTCATAAGCTTGAGGCATAGAATAGAAGTCTGGGGGAATTGTCTTCCTTTCTGAACTCTGCTGTAATCATAAAGTTTTGGAGTTTTTCTTGATTTCTCTCAGTGACTCTGGGATGATGCTCAGTAATGCTTATTTCAGTTGCAGTGTCCAAGAGAGCCAGTGGGTCACCAGACATCTGTGGTCCCTAATCTGTTTATATTTAGGGTGCATCTGAAAGAAGGAAGCTTCTATTAAATTCTTAGAATTTTGGAAAAAAAACATGGAAAACCTGACAGTAGCTAGGTATTAAATTTTTATATTAGCAGCATTTTTCTTGTTAGTAGCACAGTGCAAGCAGTACAGTGCAAATTATGCTCTCAACTCTCTCTGTGTATCTGTAGAAAATATGTCTCTTGGTGCTCTTGTGTGTAGAACCTTTCAATCCAAAACTGCGTAGCATGAAAAAAACATATACTAGCAACCAGGAAAAGGCTGCCAAAACTTGTGTTTTTCCAGGGCCCAGGCCTCCAAAAAGGATATATGTTTTTAATTAGCTGTGTGATGACAAGATTAAGAAGGCAGGCACTTCTTTTTACTTACCATAGTCCCACAGCTCTTTTGGGCAAAACTATAAAGCTGGGGGATTTTTTTGAGGAAAAAAAGGAGTGTAATACTTAGAATTGAATTCCTTTAGTTACAGCTAAATGGTATATGAGAATACTCAAGGCACATTATTTGTGGGAATAAATTGATATAGATCCATTAAGTTAATTGAAGTTAAGGTAATTGAAACTTGCTGAGAATGTAACTCCTATGGTGAAAAACACGAGGGAAGGCAAACAGAATTTTGTGTGATTCATTTCTCTGGGGAAGGAACGATACCTTGGGGTCTTTGATATGCAGTGGGGGAAATCTGTGGCTATTTCTATGACTATAAAGTGCTCCAAGTTCCATTTAGGAATGCACTAATATTATGGAATAGTCCTTTTACAGTCCTTTTACTTTCATTGGAGAAATCATCTTGGTTTGCAACAGTTACACATAATATGTAAAGAACTTGAGGATCACTGAATGAAAAGTGATATGTAAAGGCAGATGGCTTCACTTCATATAAATATTGATACCACATCAATTGCTGTTCTTACGTGTCACACTTTAGGAACTGAATATCCTCTGTCTTTAAACTATGTAACAGGTCTAGTGCTATTTCCCCCAGATAACTTGGGGTGGGTCTTTGAAACACCCATTCAAATAGCTCATTATTAGCTGACTGCCCTGAAGTTCAGTTTCTACATCCTAGTGCTCTGCTCCTTTTTACTTTCTCTGTGCTGGGAAACTGTTGTAAATTATTTTCTTTGGCTGGGTCAGGAAGTATTTTTCCATTTGGCTATTCTTTATTCCTGCTTTTCATTTGCAGAGTAATTTCATAGTTAGACACTAGGCAGCTGGTCTTCTAATGTGTGGACTGGCTTAGCAAATAATTTTATTATGTCTACAGTGCACCAGGTTGCATTATAAAGTTTCAGACAAGGCTATCTCCTTCCTTTCTCATTCATAGCTTTTAGCTATGCCTGCAATTAAATGAGGTAGCTGACTCTCTGCACATCTTGATAGATACAAAGAGGAACAGCCTCTTTGGGTTCTGAGGGTGTTGTTTCAAGATTAGTTTAAGCCAATCTAATTGCAGGCAGCTCCTGTTGACTCGCATTGTCCCTGCTTCTCTTCCTCCCCAGCAACATTTTCCGCTGAATCAGGTTCTTGGCATGGTTATATGTGTGTGCCAGTGGCGACAAATGGGAAAAGCAGGAGGGAGGGAGGAGGAAATGAGTGGCATGGTCAGGACCCAGTCACACCAAGCCAGAGCCAGAATGGTGTTTTCAGCAGTGCAGACTCACCAGGGTGATCGGTGGAATTTTGCTGTCATTTGTACAGGTCACCTTCAGCAGTGCTTTCATCTCCCATCCTCCAGCAGTGCACTGTAAATTAATGGCAGTGTCTGGTCTACTTGTTCAGATTTGGAATCCTGTAAGATTCTGCAAGATTTTATAAGTGTGCTAAGGCAAAGGATATGAGTAGAGATTTTATGATTTCCATGTTTATGGTGAAGACAGATTAAAGTGTTCAGTTTAAGATACAGCAGGTAATTTTTATCAAGTAGTATAGCAAGAACATTTGTGATAGTATTTTTATTTTTGCAAATAGTACAGATTTCAGACACCAGGATACAAAGACAAGGCAAAGTAGTCATTATTGTATTTCAGGGCAAATTTGTCTTGAGTTTAGAAAGGCCAGCTTCAGCTTCTGCTTTTCTCAGTGGCAGTGCTATTTCAACAAGATAGTCATTTAGATTAAACAAATAAGCTCTGTTAAACAGACCTCAATCTCCAAGGCATGCAGATACACCCATCAGATGTAAAGAAGCCAAATCCAATCTCCTCAGCATCAAAAGAAAACATTTTAGGCACATGTTCAGAGAAATCCTTCTGCTGGACTTAGAGCCAATAGGAAACACTTGTCAATGACATTTTGATTTATTTTCTGCTTTATTAGTGCCTTCTGATGACCCACTTGAAAGGATCCTTGCTGAGTATTTTTTGGGCAATGCTGGAGACTAAACTGAAATTTGGCTTTTCTGTCTTTGTGATCAGTATGACTCCCATAACTGCACATATTTCTGAGCTGTCTATTAGTATAGAATTTGGGCAATATCTATACAATTTTACAAGAATGACCATTTCTGGCATATGTAATCTCAGCAAATTAAAATTTCCACTAATAAGAGCCAGAAAACAATTATAATAGCAATCTGTTTACAAAGCTAAGACTTTCCATATCAAAGAGACAAATTGTGACTTCGTGAGGCTGATAATAGTGGAAAAAGTTTGGCTGTAGTGTAAAACAGGAGATTATGAGGAGCTGTTGCCATTCAGAAAAATATTTCCTTTCTGTTCTTTACATGAAGAGCTGTAAGTAATCAGTATCTATAAAAATGGGCCTTCCTGTAGTTCTTTGCCAAGGTGGTTCACTTGTATTGCTCTTGTACCTGCTCACTGTAGGTCTGTGGATACCCTTTCTGTAGCACCATTAGCAAAACATGCTTAACCCAATTAATTTCATCTATTTCCATCTGGAAAGTAAGTAGATAGTGTATGGAGGGAATGAACTTCTATCAAGGCATAATTGAGAAATGCCTAGCCATTTCCTCTGTCTATAATTCTATCACAAATTTGAAAAGACTGGTTATGCCTTTTGTGCTAATAGAGACAGAAGTAGTTGTCCCTGTTTGAGAAGTGCTTTAGGATATACAGTTGATGCATGCCTGTTGGAGCATGTTCTGTTTGCCAGGACCTGTTTCAGAGTGCTGCTTGTCTGGCTGCACCTTGGGGAAGACCGGGTGCCCAGGCTGAGCTTACACAGCCAGCTCCATCTGGGGTAGCCCCACGCCCCATGCGTAGTCTCTGTCACTGCCAGCTGCTCACCCTGCTCCTCCTGTGCTCTGGGTAAGTGTCTGGGTCATCATGGCCTGAACGTAGAACAAGGGACCTCATCCAGCCTGAGAATGAATCCTTCTTACCTGGCCAGTTTGTGGTTCAATCAGGCTCCTGATCCAGCCATGTAATGGTGGTGTGGTCATCAGTGTCAGCCCAAAGTAGGAGCAAACTGGCAATAGGTGCTAAGGCCACATTCTGCACGACAGCTTATCATGGTGTTTGATTAAGATAACTTTATAATCCTAATGATTACTTTTACACTTTCCTTAAATACTAACCATGTTGAGTACTCTGTCATTTTGCTTCCATCTCACAAAAGCCTTTTATTATCTTTGTGTTAATGTGCATTTAATTAAAAATAATGATGCAGGTGATTGCTATGGAAGTCCCCAATGAGAGTGGATATGCTCTGTTTCACTGGAGTCATGTTTCCTTCATGTTCTTTTCTTGCACTGGTGAGATTTGATTTCCTCTGATGCTTAAATCCACATATTCAGATGGGTCTATTGCTTCCCCCCTGCTCGTTTGTTTTTGTGGTTTTTTTTTTTTTTTTTGGTTTTTTTTTTTTTTTAAATTCCACTGAGGCTGTTTATGTGTTTATTCAGTGGTTATATCTGAAGTTACTGAATTTTTCCTTTAAGAGTTCCAGCGCTCTGTTGTGAATCCCAGAAAGGAAGCAGGGATGGGCTGCTTCTATTCGGAACAAACTGATTGTTTTTTAATATATTTTTCCCTGACTGCCTTCCTTGTGATTCCATACAGAACTCTCCAGCATTCAGCAGAAAAACAATTTCATATTTCCTTGCATTTCTCTGCCAGCACTACCCTGGACTCTGACTAATGCTAACCAGTGTAATTATCTGTGACTTTCCTCCTCAGCTTTCCATTTCCACTCAGGCCACAGAACGGTGTTCTCCAATCCACAGCAATTATGAGCGTGATATATGAGACAGCTGGAAGAGGGTATTGAGGATAAAAAATGAGATGGTAAACAACAACCACTGCTAAGCCAAATGCATAGCAAGTCTCAGCTTACACTCTCTTCAAAACTGCTACCAAAATCATTGAGGATTCTGCCTGCATGTCCAATGCTTTGATCTTTATTTTTTAGTTATTAATTCTGTGTTTGAACTTGGCCCACTCTGCTAAGATATTTGAAACACATAGTTCTGAGCTGTCTTTGCTCTTTTCACATGACAACCAGGGCCAGCCTGGGTTTTTCCCCAACAGATGGAAATGAGGTCCATGTTTATATAAAGATATGTGGAGAACCATGGGAAGGTTTTGTGTGAATATGTCCTGAAATAACATCCACATTTGATAACTGGGGATATAAGATAGAAGGGGTGGTGGATTTCTGCCGAGGCCCCAGGAAAACATGGTTTTGCACTTTTTAAAGAAGGGAATCAAGAGTCTGGGTAGTTGGATGTCTCATGATACCGCGTTTGCTGGATGCCAAAGTCATTTGAGAGCATCTCCTGCAGGTCCCCTTCAGCTCAAACTGTTTCTAGCAAGGGATATACAGATCCCAGAGGATTAATTACCAATCTCAGATAGTCTGTACTCCTTTTTGCTTCTGTTTGTGCTGAATTTTACAGTTTTGTTTCTCCATTTAATAGAAATATGTAAGAAAGTTTTCTCAGTTTCTTTTGTGGGTCTCTGGCCTTTGCTCTTGCTGTTACCTTTTCATAAGGAATCCACAGGTGGAAGGCAACACAGCTGAGGTAAACATGCATATTTTCTGAAGAGCTTGTGCATATACTATATGTGCCAAACAGGTGGGGTATAGAATTTGCTGATATCATAGAAATACTGCAGTTATAAGGTATACATATTGAAAGATTATTAGCAAATTATGGCAAAACAAGTAATGCAAAGGCCACTGTTTATTGAAATAAACATGATTTGCATTATTATATGGATATTTGTGTTGTTGTGGGAAATAGAAAAAAAGAAATGTGAGAAAAGCTGGATATTGAACAGTAAAGTGTGAGGTTCTCTTTTTTTTTTTCTTAATTTCTCATGCAAAGCTTTACATTTTGATCTAATTTTTGGTTTCTTTTACCTTTTTTATTGTATTGACATAGAGAGGGTTGCAGTCATTTAATTGTACTAATCCCTTAATTAAGCAACCTCATACTCAATTTAGCTGCATATCTTCTTGATCCAGGAGTACAAATATGCCCCTGAAAAATAAGTTCTCTGTATTTTTGGCTGTTGAAGTAAGAGCATGATTTTCAGAACAGTTAGGTATACTCTGCTATTATCATAAAAAATCCTTAGAAGGAGAAAATACAGTAAAAAGAGTAAACCTACAAACTCCTTCTTGTTAAGAAATACAACTTTTAAAAAACCTAAATCCTAAATTTTTTTACAGTAATTTGTGGAAAGACTTCAAGCTGGTTGAAATATTCTGAATAATTAAGAGTGGTGTCCCAAAATTATTTTAAAATGCCATCTGTTTTGCAGTACATTTTGGAGTTTTGATTTTGCCATTTAAATTCCAGAAATAAATGGTATCTAGTATCAATGGCATTATTTGATATCATGTTCCAAAACATGAATATATATGTGAGAGAAATTGTCTATTTGTATTTCTAGTTTTGATTCTATTTGAAACAAGTTTAAAAAAATTTAGACTTCTTAGATTTTTGCGCAAAATACAGGTTCAGTTTCTTCAATGTTTTTAATTTAAATTTTATTATTCACCCTAAGTCTGCAAGTAATATCTGCTGCAACAGTGCCTGCCAGTTTGGATTGCCTTCTGAGCTGTGCGGCTACAGAATCAAGTGTTTGGGCAACATTTAGGGAAATAATGAGTGGTTTCCATGGGCTTAAACTGTGACTCACTGCGATCATCAACTTAAAGAGCTCCTCCTTTAGTGTCCTAGTGACACTGGTCACCTTTGTGATTCAAAGGAGATTTGAGGATGTTTGTAGTGAGGTCAAGAGATACAGGATACAAAAAATATTGATACTTTAAGGTCTTTGCTCCAGCCCCCTGTGTGCACACACAAGTGAGTGTTTCACCTCTAACTCTGTAAATGTGCCCCCAGTCTCAGTGGAGCAAGATGTGACTGGAGAGCTGGTGATGGAGTGAGCACAAATGAGCTGCTGAATGAGCCTCTCGAGTTGGAGGGTACCTAATCCCAGTTTTCCAGGAAGCTACTGATTTTGTTTGCCTGCAGAAACAGGAAGATTGCACAGTATTTAATGTTATTCTGAAAGTTGTTTTGCAAATGTTAAACCCAGGAACAAAATTCTGCTGCCTCATTTGTCGTGTAAGGAATTAAGCGTTAGTGAGCTGCAAAAACATCTACTGCTCAGAGACAGTATGGGAGTGTAGCAGCAATAAAATTGAATTCTGTGTTTAATAGTTTTGGAGAGACAAAGGACCTACTGTGTTACAGTCCTAGTTTAGACCTATGTTTAAGTTCCACTTTTTAGCACCCTTTGAGTTAGAATAATGTTGTCAGTTCCACTGAAGCTGAAAGTAGCTTTTGTGGGTTTTAAATGGAATTAATAGGGCACACAGAAAGTCAGCATATGCAAGATTCTGCTCTTCATTTTATTCCATGAACAAATAAGAGTTTCTGCAAAGAAATAAGAAAGTAAAATGAATCTCAGAGCACTTTATTCAGTCACCTCAGGTTTTCTTGTTCGAAGGAAAAAAGAAGCATACTTTTATGCCAATTATCAATTAGCTAACTCTTACTTTTTCTTGAATCATGTCCATTAATGTCTGGTTTAGACTTCTGATTTTATTTATTTATTTATTTCCAGGCTGAGAAGGTTATCCTGTTGCATTGTAAACAACCACTGAACCTTCAGAAGAGATTTCTCATCTGGGCTGTTTTGCTGGTTAGTTGCTTGAAGCCTGATGCTATAAAGATAATAGAATTAGGAGACCTACCAGGCCTCATTATTTTTAATTACTATTGCTGCTGCTCACACACTACATGTAATTCAGTAAAGCTGGAGTGGAGTGAGGGGGGGGACACAACAGCTCTGCATTTCAAAATGGGCCATCAGAAGCAGCAGTTGTCAAATCTTTCTGTGAATTATATGTTTTTCAGATGTATTATTCTAATAATATATTGAACAAATCTCAGAAATTCAGTAAAGAAGAGAAGAAAAGGGAATGTGGGCCTTAAATAGGTCAAAATCTAAGTACCTCCAGTTCGCTTTTTGGTTCATTTATCAAACCAAATCAATTGTTATTATTAGCCTATTATCATCATCCTTCCAGTGAGCTGGTTTCATTTCAATCAATATTTCTAATTAAATTACATCAAATGTGGTTTTAAATTGCAGCAACTTAGCTTCATGTAGGCTAAATTTATATGCATATCTTTATCCATTATTTTCATTCTCTCTTTATTAATTTAAGGTATTTCTTTACAAATAAGCAATAAGCAGCTGTGCTGAAGCAGCTATACATCAGAGTTGAGAGTGGACCACCTGCTATGCTGAAATGCTATTTGTCTTTTATTTGTATGGACTCTATGCTTTAAATAGCTCTGAAACTGTCATTGAATTTTCCAGTCACAACCCAGAGACACTGAGGACCAGTGCTCTGGGCCATGGTTTTCACGGGCTCCTTTTGGCTTGTAAACTCACCATTTATGGATACAAATGACACAAATACCACTCCTTGGTAGTTTCTTTTCACCTGCAAGTATCTGCTCTGCTCCTTCAGCTACCCAGCAGTGTGTGCCTCAGTGCTCTGATTCCCCTTGGTTTGGTACTGCTGCTTTGTGAATGCAGTGCTAAAAGCAAAAGTGGAGTTAGTCATGCTTTCATATCTTGCAGCGTCCTGAGCAGGAATTTTACAGCTTTTGAGAGAACAACAAAAATGCACTTATTTAATTTGTTGGGGTATTTTTTATTATGGCTGCCCATTAGAATGCTCTGTGGATTGTCCTCTTCTTCCTTCCCATTAATACAAATACAGTAACTGTTGAGAATAATTGTTTTGCTTCCCTGCAGGGATTTAGACGCTAGTAAATCATGCAATAGCAGTTTCCATAAGATGTACTTTCCAGAATGATAATGTGGTTCTAGTTCAAGCATTCATGCCTTGGAAGTATTCAATATCTGTGTGTCTGTGCTAGTTTAAGGCAGCAAGGCAAGTCTTACCTTCATTGTTTTTCATAAACACGTGTGTGTGGATGGGTGTTTGCACGCTTGTTTATGCATGTGAGTATTTGTATATAAAAATCAGAAGTCTTTCTCTGGTGACCAATGAAGAGATTACTGGGAGAAGCCTAATCCTGTTGCCAGTGTATGGAAGTCAGTCTGAACAGCGAGGTCCAGAAGTTTCAAGGCACGTTCAATTCCTTCTTCACAAAGTTTCTCCATTCTCTTTCTTCTTAGGTTAATGTACAATCTAACACACCCACAGCCTAAATTAGGCAGGTCTCAAGAAGGAAAATATTTGGAAATATATTTGAGAGCACCTGTTCCTGTGCCTCCCACCACCTCCTTTTGTGGGATGCTTTAAAGGATTTATAAAGTTCTTAAGAATGCTTTCCTCCGTGGTATAAAACATTCCTTGCAATAATAACTTCACCGGTGCCTACAGTTACTCTGCTATCACAGATGTTACAGGTGTTTGTTAAGGATTGATTCCTGTCATAAGACTTTTAGTGTTGTATGTATTTTAGAGTACTTTCTTCATCCATAGACATGAAATAACAGCACTTTCTCATCTGATTGTGCTCTGTAATGTAGAAAATTATAGTTACTTGTGTGTGAATTTATCTTAATACTCTAAAACCAGAATAATCAAGAGTGCTTAGTGAAACATTTTCCCTGTAAAATTTGATTAATGATTTTGTCTAAGTTGTTTAAACATCTATTTTGCATATTCCAAACATATTCCTTATACTATCTGGTATATTTAACTGAGCTGCTGCTGATATATTGTGTACACACCAAAACTGATCAAAATACATCAAAATCCTTCCAAAATATTGTGGGGTGGTGGGGAGAGAGGAGGGTTTTATGAGGATGGATAGAGTATACTGAATACTTAAAGAATATAACAAGAATGCTCCAGCTGTAGCCTTGTAGTCCAATTTCAATTGTTGCATCCATATGGACTCCTTCCCTCTCATTTCTCCCTTTACTCTGCTGATGGGATATGTGAGGTGACTTCTGTGATAGAGGAAACCTATGAGGCTTCTGATAACGTGTAAAACCTAAGTCTTCTCTGTAGTGATAGCCTAGGGGAGTAGCACTTCACTTGCAGGTCAAAAGAAGTATTTTTGGTGGTGTTTTCTGCAACAGCTGATTCCTCTAACTCTTGTCTCTCCATCCGTAGAATATATTGTCCAGGTGACTGAATCAAATGGAGTCAACACAAAAACCAGTATGTGCTCACAGAGCAATTGTTTTTTTTTTTTTTTTTGTGAGTATTGTAGCTGTGCAAGATAAATACTTGATTTTCTAAAAAAATAATTTTTGGTATACAGATCTTAAAGCACATTCAGAAGAAGAGTTAATATAACTTTTCCTGACTGATGTACTTACAAAGAGGTCATGGCATGGGCAGATGTGGCAATGAAGACAGCAATATAAGGACCTTTGAAGTATAGGTTTGGCATAGGACAAAAGACATATGATGAATCAATCTCTGTCCAGTTAAGCATGTGGTGAAACTGGTGGCCTGTTGATGTACTTGTCACGGTATTCAAGACTAGATATGTCATTTGCTGTCTTGCACTTCACAGTGCACAGGCATGCTCCTCTGAGCACTGCTGAAATCCTGCATTTGTAAGGAAGGCTGGTGATATGGAATATGGACTGGAGTTCAGTTATGTGCTAAAGGGATGTGTAGAGAGTCATTACAATTTTAGTATTTCATGTGATGCTTCTTTCTGAGAAAATAGCCACACAGTGACTTGTGCAGCATTCCCATTCATATCACAGCTGAATAAAATCATGGCAAAGTGAAGTTTTATAAAATTTCATTCTGTGTTGTTAACAGAATAAAATACTAGAAAATAGTAGAGACAAAAATGAATATTAATCAGAGAAAGGATGTTTAGTACATGATGAGTTTCCCATTCCTTTGCTTCTGCATTTTTTCCTTCCAGGCTTTCAGATGCTGGGGTGATTTTAGGTGCATCTTTATTTCAGAAGCAATTTAAATACAGATTTGCATGTTTATTTGTGGCTCGGGTTAATTAAAGGTCAATATTTTGGGAGGGATTAAGGGGTACGTGCAGTTTCCATGGGATGAACCTCAAAAAGATACCAGTGATTTATCTATCCATATGTGTGTGTGTGTGCATATAAGGTATGGTACTTAAACATCTATTACAGAAAACAGCACCCTGGGGATGTGGGTAATAGATCATTTTAATGTATGAATAGGTTACATCCCTAACTACTAGTTGGGAAGGGTTACTTCTTATGGGAAGGGGGCTAAAGTAATTGGCCAAGAAAATTTATAGTGTTGCAATTCAACAAAAATATTGATTAGAAGATGAGGAACTCCATTTTTATAAACTTAATCAACACTGATTGTTTGATTTCAGCTAGTAGTCTGTCAGGGAGAAATAAGAGCTTTGAGCTTGGAGTGGTGCAGGGGGGGGAAAGGAGCTGGCAATATTCTAGGGACAAAAAATACCTAAAAACCTAAATCCAAAAGCACTAATGCAACTTTCCAGAAGATTGAAAGACTAAATATTTAAAAGGGAATAGAAACTGGTTTTGTTTGCACTGCCATATATTTCCCTGACTGGAAATTATATTTCAACAAGCAACTGCTGTATTTATTGGCTTATATTTTATTTTGCTAATATTCTGCTAGTGTCCTGTATTTCCATAGTAATCATGTAATAATCTGTTCCACAAAATAGTAGGTTGCCAAGATCCATTTGGAGCCGTGAGTGCTGTGGCCAAAGGTCAGTGCTGGGGGAGCTCTGCTGCTCAGTGTGCAGGTGCCACTTGCATCACAGCCATTAAGCAGGAAACTAAAATCAATTTCACTGCATCTTTGCAAGCTGGCAAACGTAGGAGTCACCTCAGCAGAAAAAATACCTGACCTAACTGGCACACATGCCTGGTGGGCCTTTATAAAGAGCTGGAGAGGATCTGAAAGAAGTTTTGAAGAGCCTGTAACTCTGGCTGTGTCTCCAAAACCAGCTGTTGTATTGTCTCTGCTGCCACCACTCAGGTCTTCTCTGCTGCATTTTTATACTGTGTTTGAAGTGACTTGCCAACAACAGTTTGATTAATGCAATGAGGTTTACAGTGGTACCAAAAAGTGTCTCAGAGTGTGGGCTTCTGATCCTGGAATTAAAATTACAAAATGTGGCTCCTCCTCAGTATGTGATCCACTATGAATGCTTTGATTGCCATGCTAGAGATTCTGCTCAACCTCCTTGTTGAAAAATTTGTTTTCATGGTGCCAGAGAGAAGACAAATTTTTAAGAAGCTTTTTCTCCTGAACTTGAGATGATTTATGAGGAAGATGACAATGCCTTTCAGGTAATTTAGTGAAAGGGCACCCAATTAATCGATATCAATTTTGAAAAATCAGTTGAATACCAATCATTTGCCATAAAATCTTTGTTACTTTAAAGTCAAAGTCTAATTCTTGGTGAATTTAACAATAGGGAATTAAAATCCTAAACCTGTTTGCCCATGGGTACAGTTTAAGTTACTGTTTTAAGATTGTGTTTGGTTCTTTATATGAATTAGTTTGGTTTTTTTTCAGGAAATGGTATCCTTATTGCTTCCATTCATCAGTGATTAACGGCCACAGTGGTATAAGGTTCTGAAGTACTGAACCTGAAGGCTGAATGGCTCAGCCTTCCAAGATTCTGTCATACTTGCCATAAGTACTCATCTTTTACCTGAGAGCCTCATGTGCTTTGAGGGCCCCAGGCTGAAGGAGGTTCCTGCCTTGGCACAGCAATCTGGAGCAAGAAGGAAGCTGGAATTTTGCCTGGAGGTCCTCTCCCTTTAGAACAGTCCTTGGCTGGGGAGTGATCCATGGCTCCAAAGAGCAGGGAGCAGCTGCTGCTGAGGAGCACCCTGCAGGACAGGGACACTCTAGGATGTGTCCCACCCACCCTGGCTGCCAGGAAAGCTTCTCCCTGCTCTCATGGGCTTTCTTGGTTGTGGGGTCACTGCTAGATCACTTCAGTTTCTGTTTCCTTCAAACTTCTCTCGGGCAGGATGACCACTACCGAGTGCTTTTACTTTGACATTTTCTTTAGAAGCTAGCAACATCCCTGTGAATAACATCTGTCAGGGATGTGGCAAGCTGGGAATTGGGTGCCTGCCC
Source organism: Zonotrichia leucophrys gambelii (assembly GCF_028769735.1). Lineage (NCBI taxonomy): Eukaryota > Metazoa > Chordata > Aves > Passeriformes > Passerellidae > Zonotrichia > Zonotrichia leucophrys. Next base: position 24,266,263 of record NC_088176.1, read on the forward strand.
ATCCATAGCATAACAAGGCCACAGGGCACAATTGACTGCAGTGAACAAGGAAATTTCTGAGCCATTGATCCACAAGCCCATATAATGTGTGAAATTGGAAATGTAGCCTGTCAGAAGCAGCTAGCCATATATTTTTAGATTATCTTAAAGAACCAGTAGCCTTAACCGTTGATTGGTAGAAAAGAGTCTTTGTTTCTTTTTTCTGAAGACTGTTTTGAGGAGTTTTGGTTGGTTGTTATTGTTTGGGGGCGTTGTTTGTTTCGTTGGGGTTTTTTTTGTTGGTTGTTTTGGTTTTAAAAATTATTTTATACTGGTAATGATTGTATGATTTCCTTTCAAAATCATTTTAATGGGCCAGCTTCTCTTTCACATCACATAGCTTTGTGTGAGCACATATACAGACATAGTTGTTAACATAAGTGGTTTTCAGAGGCCAGCACTAAGAAGCATTTTGCATTATATTTCTGGATGGTAGAACTAAAGACCTGGAAGTACAAGGAGTGTTGAGACCAAACTTGCAATGTTACCAAGATAAATGAATGTGTAACTGCATCCTTAGGAGAAGTCTAATATCTTCCTATGTATTTTCTTATCTATGCTTGCAAGTATCTCTTGGCTTCAGTGAAATTATTTCTGATCAGCATGTATGTGAAACCACCCTAAAGGCTATCATTTCTTCCTCTTTTGTCAGTTCCCCTCTTTTTGAAGGGTTATTGCTGTTCTATAATTCCTAAAAGAGTTTTCCTACTAGCTGTGAAAAGTTTGTTGGAATCTGCAGCATGCCTGCTTGAAGTAGTTTCTCATTCTGTGAATGGATTTTTCTGTCTGATTTGCCAAAAGAATCTAGGAAATAAGGTGGCTTGGCTGGGACAGCACCTTTCAGCCCAGCCACCCCCTTGATTAGTCCATCCACTCCTACTGAGCAGTACAATTACTTCTTTCTTGAAGCTTTTTGTCTTACTAGGTATGACAAGAACATTAGCTATTCAGAAAATTGGATATTGCCATCTCTACCTGTGAAGGAAGAGATGTGAATGCTGTTTGGGCATTGACTGCATTTTAATGTTTGCAAACCTCTTCAAGTTTGGGAGATGATCTTCTGTGCTCTGTGCCAGTCTTCTGCCAAAGCCCTTCAGTGTACAAAATTCAGCAATTTTATTCTTTCTCAGCTTAAAATCAAGGTGATGAACCCTACCTATAATTTTCTTTTTAAAGCTATACACAATTTGAGAAGTGTTTCTTTATGATGGGTATAAAATAAATGTGAAGCAATGTTTCACAAACTATAATTTGGTAGCATCTCTCTCAAGGAAAAAACCCCATCACCTTTTCTACATGTTTAGTGTTAGTAATAGTTGGCAATTGCACAGGAGTTTTAAAATGGAAGATTTTCCATGACCCTCACTAAAGAGCAAGCAGATCATTCCTGTAGGGCCCATTAACTTTTACACAGATTTGAGAACAAAGTGCAGTTAAAGACCTTCCATTTGTCTCTGAGATGAGAAACAAATTAGAGTTCTAAGTCACCTAGTAGCTTAAAGAGTTGGCCAATGTAAAATGAAACTAATGAACTGTGCTGCTATTTTTGTAAGAATTAAAAACTGAATCAGATCATAAGTGTATATAGATTTTCCTACTATCTCTTATGAGTTTCCCTACTTTTGGTCACTGAGGGCAAATGTTTTTTAACTGGTAGTCCTGTAAATATTCTGTATTCTTGGTAGCAAACTAATTAACTAGAAAAATATAGAAAGTTATGACCTAATGTCCCACTTTATTGCTTATCCAAAGCACATTAAAACCAGCTTCACAAGAATTAGACATTAGAATCCAATGTGTCTAAAGTTTGCTCTGAAGAGAAATATTACTGTTTAATTAAAGTTAGTAAATTTATTTAAAAAAGAGAAGAAAAATGTCAATGAGGTAGTCTCTAAATGCAATTATTCATTCAAATAGGAATCTTCTAATATATATTAAATCTAGGATAAACAATAGGAGAAAGAACCTTTGGCAAGAAAAGTTTTGGCATTTCCTTCATTGTGTACCAGCAGTACTCATACTTCTTAGCACATGGAGGGAGAAAAGCTGTACTTCTAAACATAAAGATATTTACTGCAATTATAATCTAGATAGAAAATCAACAAGACACCCATGGAGTTCCTTATTATTTTATTTAAATTTTTTCTTCTAACTTTTTTAATATATGCAGCCAAGCTGAAGCTTATTTGTGCACATCTCTACCCCATAGCCTGTAGTACATCTATAAATATTAATTTTAATACTATCTCAGTGTTTCCACTATTGCTGGTTCTTCTAGCAAATTATGTTCTTCATAAATTACATCATTTTTGTTATTAGTCTCATATAAATAAGTAGATTTGCCTGGATTTTAAGATGTTCAGTTTGGCTTGAGAAATTAAGTGGTAATACTCATTTTTATTATTATCCCTTTTCCAAAAACATATCAGACATTTTGCAGATGCAGAGCAAAACTACTCCTGTCCTCAAATACTTTATAACTTAGACTCCATTATTTTCAATTTTAAGCTTCTCAGAAAATATTGAAGTAATTTTTCCAAAATAAAACATTTCAAACTTGATTCACAAATTCAGCTAAAGACTTTCTCAGAGCTAGCTGAGTTCTGATAGTAAGATTAATTCTAGCATGAATTCAAACACAAATAGTGATGCACAGGGCCATATGCAGTTTTTGCTGGGTTTTCTTGTTATCATATTATCCTATCCATTGGCATTGCACTTTTATTCAGGTGGTCAACAGGGCCTGTTGAGCCTTTTTTGATGCTTTTATATATACATGTTTATTGTTTCATCCTTATAATCCATAAGTTTGTTCTTTGAAGGACAGAGTGTCAAATTCCAACAGCCTTACAGGAAGAACATCTAATATATGTCAGATAGAAGAGAGAGGTATGTGGACCCTGGCTAAGATATTAATTTATTGTTGTTACAATGATTCATCATTCTGTCTGATCTTGCCCTCTTAGAGTCCATGTCATTAATGAACATTGGCATGACACAAAATCAAAACTAATTTCATTTTGTAAGGGACACCCACAGCTGTGACTCTTGCTGTAAATATGATCATGTTGTTTTTCTGTCACAATGATGAGTAGATGTATGTAATGTTAATAAGATAGCCTTTCTAGCAGTGGTAGGGGAGAAGTAGTTCAAAATGAGTTGTGTAAAGCTTGGAGTTTATATGAACGGGCCAGGAGAGAGATTTCTAGCTATTCATCATTCTAAGATAGTTCACAAATCAGGTGGAGAGTTCTTTGCTTAGTTTGAAACTGTTGGATTAGATATTTAAAAACACAAAATCAATATTTTGGATCATGAAGGAAGCCTACTATAAGGCTTTTCTACATCAGAGTAGGAGGACAGCTCTGGAATCATGCACAGTTTGGGGCTGAAATGAACAGTTGGAAGCAATTGCTTCTGTCTGTTCATTCTCCAATTACAGCATTTGCATTCTTTCTCTCTGTTGTACCTCAACCAAAGGTTGGATTTTGAAACCTTTGTGACTACTATCAAAAATGAAAGGGCATCATTTTGACAGGTCAGAATTAATTATTTCAGTACCAACCATTTCTTGTTTTCGGGTTATTGCTGCAAACAAAAACTAGCATTAGTCTCAACCCTTCATAGAAAAGATAAGAAAATTCTAGGAAGGAAAATTTTCATTCATTGATTATTTTCTGGAACTCATAGAGTTTAGAATTCTCTTAGAGACATAACCATTAACACATTTTATCTAGGCCATGAAAAAGGTGCTCTTGTTAAGCAGTTTCATTTTCTCTTCAATGTACTATGGTTTTGTCAAACAAGCTGTTGATTACCACAATTAAGAGAAACAGAATAACTCTTTAGCTTCTAATATAAACAGTAATTACCTAATATATCTGAGATTTGAAAATTGATACTAAAGAAAGAGTTCTGCATCTGTGATTTGTAGTTCTGGAGTGGTAGTGATAGTCTTCATTAAAAGTCATTCTTGATCTTTAAGTGTTTAAGGATTGGTTTTCTAAGTTTAAGCTTTCGAATATGCTTCATAACGGAGTAGGAAGAGAGGATGGTGATCCAAATGGCATAATGGTCTACAGAGCTCTGAAACTTTCAGAATAAACTTTAGGAGGATGATACAAGAGGAAATGTGAAGGTAGAGTACTATCATGTAACTTGTTCAGTTCTATACTGGTCCTGTTCTATTAGACTGGCTTCTGGAAACCCTTTAATTTTCAGCCTGATTCTGATCATAGGTGTTCATCTCAGGACAGATGCATGACCACTCTTTGCAGGCTTCTGAACACTGTGGCTGCAGGCTGGGAAACTGGGAAGCCCTCTGTAGTCCCTGTGCCCAGCATCTCAGTGGGGAGGGAAGCACCCATCTGTCTCTTCCCCTGCAGCCTAAGCTGTGCCCATGCCCATCAGAACCAGCAAACAGTGCTCTCAGTTAAACAGGGAGAGTTTTCTCTGCCTTTGGTAGTTACTGTTTGGGCAGATGCTCATGAGAATGTTTAATATATTAACCACTATTAATCCTTAGTTCTAAGGCCAGTGAGAAGGGGAGATTTATCCCAGCCTTCTAGTGGTCTTAGCTTGTACTTCACAGGAATTGTTCCTCTTTTTGGAGCACAGTACATAGGCATTTTTCAGATTCCCTTGTCTTCCTCTCCCATCTGATTCATGTTTTCAAGATTACCTTTGCTATTCATGAGAGCTTCATACAATTTTGAGAGAGAATTTTTTAAAAAACAACAAAACAACATAACAAACTCAACTCCAGTAATGTGGAAAGATTTTTACTGTGTTTGGTATGCTTTTGGGTGAGACTTTAAGTCACTGCAAGGGATTCCTATTTGATTCTTCAGCCTTGGCAGGACAGGGAATGACACTCAGACTTGTTTCCTTTGATGAGGCAAGTCCATCGCTCTGCACACTCTCTTTTTTAACCCAAGAGCCTGAAGATGCAGCATAGCACCCTCCTGTTCTCTATGTCACTGTGTCAGACACAGAGAATAAAGGGCAGAGCAAAGTCTGGCAGTTTGCAGCAGGCAGCTCCCCAGGCACTAAATCCACTTGCATGGGCCCATGGCTGAGGTGGTCAGCCTGCTCTGGGAGCTCCACCTTACACACAGCTAGAAATTGTTCCTAAAGCAATTTCTAAGACACTTGTGTTTTCGTTTGGGACATATTGGCTATTTGAAAATATTTTTATTTCATATTTTCCCTTCCTCCTTGATCCCTTTGAAAGGTCTAAAGGTGAATTAAGACTATAAAGCTCTAGCCAGCCAAAAGCAAGTTGTTTTCTGTTTGGGGCGCTGCTTGTCATGAGAAAAATCCAGATTGCTTGTTAGTACTGAAGCTTGAACTTCAGAGGAAACAATTACCCTTGTTAAAAGAACTCTGTTTAATGTACAGTGTATAATGAGAGGACAACAGGGAGGATCATTTCACTACTTAATGAACTACAATTAAACTTTAAGCAAACTTTTGTCCTCATTTTCACCAGTGTAACACAGGCCAGGATTCTCCTATTACTGAACAAAATATGAAAGGTATAGTTCTGCAGCTGCTTTGTTTCTGTGGAAAGTTTCCTGACAGTGAAGCACTGTGCAAGAAGCAGCTGCAGAATCAGGCCCTTTGTACACATGCACTTGTAGTAATCTTTAAAGAAATAGAATGGGACCAGCTATATGGCACTTCAGCTCAAAGAAAAATCCAACGTCTTCCATCTGCTCCCTGATCTTGCAGCTGCATTGAATTATGATGTGCTGTCACATTTATAGGGTGATTTCATCAACTGATTTATTTAATTAATTTAGATTTAACATTGTACAAAGGGTATGTGATAAAGTGGTGTAACTCTTTCCTCAGCTACCACAGCAGCCAAGATTTATTTTGAGTATCCTCTGCCTCACTGTGTCCTCTCTTGTGTTTTTCAAGCTGCAGCCAAGGGAGAGTTCAAAATATCTGGTTGGACCTAAAGCTGTTTAACTAACAGTGCTGCCATGGAGCACAAATGGCAACTAAATGGCAACTTGAATCTTGTGCTGTGATGTTAGAGTTAAAACATGCATATAGTCTCTCCACCAAAAAATATCACCCTGGTGTATCCCCAGTGACTCCAATATGTGCACAATATTTCATGTAGAAGAATGGATGCACCTGGGGCCAGGTGGATCTTTGGGAAGTTAACCATTTCAGGATATGCTACTTTAATACCCTTCTTGGATATAATCTCAAAATGGCTTAGCCTGTACTCTTTTACTTTGTTTCTGTAGAATAATGAAATCTATAGGTGCTAATAGATAATAGCATTATAAATCCACAGTTGTGATTTGGTGCCATGCTGGTTGCAAAATAAGGGACTCTTTCCTGTGATGGTTTCATTAATTCTAGTGCATTTATAGAATGCTACTAAATAATGCAGATATGGGGAAATCAGGGCACAGGTTTTGGCAACAGCTGTATGCAGACTCTGGAAGTCATGATCTCTGTGCTGAAAAACTTTGTATCAAAAAGGTGAGATAATAGAACAGAGGTATTCCTAATTAAATATACTCTGGTATACATTTATATCTGTGTCTGTGTGTGCAGGAGAGTGAGAAACAGGTGTTTAATTACTCTTCTTGGCTGGGTGGACAAGTCTGAGAAACCAGAGGAAGTCACTGTTTCAAAATTTTTTGTCTTAATATTTCTCCAGTGCTCACTTTGAATGAGGGCAAGGGCTATGCTGAGTAAAACCCCAGAAAAATACCAAGAATGGTTTAACTGAGTCAATGCAAAATATCTATATTTCTAGCACTTATTTTGTAGTATTGATCATGCTGCAGTTATGAGCCATAAAAATTCAATTATTCTCATATATAAGAAAAAAAATCAATTATTTTTGGTGGAAGAGAGAGTGAAAACAATCAAAAAGGGACTGGATATTTATTACAATGTATACAGAGAAGTAGTCTGGGCATCTTTTTTGTTCACCTGCTTTATGAAGCCAGAGACTATGGAATTATCTTCTGTGTTTCATTTTCATTTGTCTTGCTTTGTTTTTCATAGTCCTGAAAAATATTCAACCTTTTGCACTGTATTTTGCTGATTGATTTTCCTATAAATGAATATTTGCTAGGAACATAGATTATTTCTATGCAATGAGACCACAGAAATAAAATGGTTTTTTGCTTTTAGCAAAACTGTGAAAGCTCAGTTTAAATGTGTGTGCTTCATCTGAAAAGCTTTTAAGTTCTGTTGGCTGTTCTAATTTCACAATATTGGATAAAATCAGTACAAAGGGAAAAGGATTATTACAGAAACTAGGCTTGTTTCTACAATGCTAGAATTAGGATTGTGACTCTAGAGCTTTAAGCAGCATTCAGCAAATAAAATTAAGGAACACCCCAATAGTTTCTAGTGTTAGATAATCATAAAAGGAATCATCATGTGGTAGTTTGAAAAAAAATGAGTCAAAACAGTATAGGAACTATATCTTAATTTCAGAAATGATCAGAGTAATTAGAAGTTGAGAATGTCATTGAGATAACGACTTAGACTTTTTGGAAGTTTATTAATCAAAAGGTGGAGATGAGAGGGAGAAAACAGCACAGCATGTTCAGTAGTACAGAATCATGAGCTACAAATAAATTACACAGATGATCTATTTTTGTAATAATACCCATTTCTAATTATTTTTTACCTTGTGTCTACAGCTAAAAGTGGGTGTTTGTGTCACAATCAAATCAGATTTGCTTTCTCTGTCAGTATAGTATATCTGAGTTAATAAAATTCTACTTCCCCCTTCCCCCACCTAGAGTTGGTGTAATTTTCCTGTTGCAACAGACCCACGTGTAATATCAGAGTTGGTTCTGTCACTGCTGCACAGATTAACTGCTGTTCTTATTGAGCAATTTGCCTTTTGGTTCTCCAGTCAATACAAACAGCTTGGCATGGATGCTGCTGCCTCCCTCCACTGCTCTCTTTCTTTTCTGTGATTTCTGCAGTGGATATTGCTTGTCATGGACCCATGTCCTGGTTCCTCTCACTGAGGGAATTATTTAGGCTGCCCTAGCTGAATCCATGTAAAATTAAGGATTCCTCTTTGTTAAAGACATATCTACTAAGTGCTTTCAGATCTGAAGCAGCATCATGTGAGTTGGTAGTTAAGGGGAAATATAGTAGAAAATACTGTTCAGCCAGAAATTTTATCTATTATTTTTGAATGAGGTGTTGATTTTTCTGAACGTATCATGTTTGGCAGATTCCGCCAGGGCTGAGTTTAAAATTTTTGTCAGTTTTACTTTTTCCTTTTCTTCTTCCTGTTAATGTTCAGCTTGAAAACTATCACCACTTGCAACCACTTCCAGACTGAGCTGTGGTTTGTCTAGGAAGTGAAAATGAAATTCTTCTCAATCAGAAGTCTGATCTCCATATGGTTTCTCTCAACATTAATAAGAAGCTAACAAAAAATCATCCCCTTTTGTCAAATGCAGAACATTTGACTTTCATATCCACTTTTTAATTAGAGAAACATGTCTGAACCTGGGAGATCAAGCAGTTCACAGACAGCAAGTTAATCCATCACATCTCTAACAAATCCACATGTAAAAATAGTCTCAATGCTATCCCTTGGTCAGTAACAAGCATTGTGTTATTACTTTATTATTAATGTTCTTTTCCCAGTAGTAGTCATCTGAGATGTCTTCATCAAACTGGACATGATCTGGTGAATGATGGGAAATATAATATTGGCCCTAGCCAGCAGAAGAGAGAAGTAGCAAAGAAATATTTTATTTATCTTTACTTACATGAGGCAAAATAATGTTGAGACATTTTGTGAACAAATCAAAGTGTTCTCTGTTAGACGCGTTTACAGATTCAATTTTAAACCACTAGAGAAGCTTATAGAGAAAACTTGTTGAAAGTTTTCTTTATGGAGTCCATTAATTGCTGTTGGATTGGAAAGAACTAATAAATTGCTCCCACTTCAAAAAAGAATATTAGTCTGCTGGGATAGTCTTCTGCTATCCCAGCAGAAGACTAGATCATAGCTAAGAAAAATTTCTAGAATCAGTGCAGTGAATATTAGTGAGAAGCAGAAAATATTTGAAATCACTGCTCATTGATGAGGGTTAGCATCTCATGCAGAAAGGTAGCAGATTAAGACCTTGGTCACAGTAATAACTTCCAAGATGAAGTAAATGACACAATGTGTGCTTACTGTGCAACTTCTTGCCAGACTCCTCTGAAGAGAAGCTAAGATCACTATTTGAGCTCTCTAGTGTGCCTTTTCTAGCAGCACTTTTCTCTTTCCAGACACCATTTTTAAGCATCTTCACCACCCAGGTAGACTCCTTTTTCCCCTCCTAGCCTTTTCCTGTCTCTCATGCTCTTTATGGCTGTCTTCTGACTTCTCCTGCATTTTATGCCCTATATCCTTTCTATTCAGTGTTAGCCTCTGCACTGTGTGATCACAGTTTTGGTCTGCCTTCAAAAATCTCACCTCCTGTTGTCAGGCCTTTTAATTCCCTAGCTGGTTATATATCAATGGTGAAGGGGCCATCATCTTTCCTGGGAAAAGTACACCTTTCATGGTCTGTAGCCATGTGAAATGGTAAAATCCTTCTGTGTGCCTGCCTAGGCTGTAAGCATGCTGCACCTAAGCAAAAGGACTCCAGGCATCACATGAAAAACAAGAAGAATGCAGTGAGTGTTTTGGTCATTTGAAACAGATGAACAGATCATGGGCAAAAACACCCTCTAACCAAAATCAAGAGTAAATGCTGTGAAAATTGTGAACTACATAATGTTGGAAACTCTTAAATATTACAGTTTTGTGGATCTTTCTACTTGTTTGTCAAAAACACCATCACTATGTCTCCAGAGATTTATGTGATCTCTTGTCTCTTTTTACCCTTACTGGCTTTTCTTTGACTTTCATATTTGAGCCTTTGGAAGAGTACATCATAAAATTCATCCCAAATTGCTAATATTTGCTTGGTTTCGCATGAAATGATATGAAACCTCTGCGTTCAGCATAATTTCAACCTGTAATCGTAAATCTGCTCACAGTCAGTCAGCCTAGGATTACAGAGAAAATTTTAAAGAGTCCAAATGGAGGTTTCATAATTGACCTGTCAGCAGGTTTGGGTTTCCTTACAAACAATTTGAACAGTTGTTTTACAGAAGCAGGCATGAGTAAGTGGCTAAAAGATCAATCAGAACTGAGTTGTGCTATCACCAGAAGGAAGATATGAATTTTGTCTACTGATAATGGAACAAAATGGTAGTAATATTCACCACTGGTCTTCTTTTTTGGGCAGAACAAGTCATTTAGTGGTATTCAAGATTAGGATTTTGGCAACTAGACTAAGAACTTGCAGAAAGTTAGCCAAACACAGCACAACCTTACACTGTATAAAGGCCCATGAGAAGGTAATAAATGCGCCATAAGCTATCAAACCATGAGCATCTGTCTGTGAAGCCAAAGAAGACAGCAGGTTAATGTCATGTGTTGAGAACTGCCTCCTACAGAATTAGCAGAAGCCATAAAGGCTGGAGCTCCTCTGTCCAAGCATTCATGGCTTTTTGATCAGTATTGAGAGGAGCAGTAAAGAAAGAATAATTCTAAAGGCTTTTCTCTGTTAAGACCTATGCTGCCTTTTTTTAAAATTAACTTTTTAAGAAAATGACAGGACTGTGAAGGCCAAAATAGCTGATACCGTTTAAAAATGGGGAGATTATTAAAGCCATGAATAGAATTTGAGAAATTGTCATGAAACTGCAGCATTCTTGCAGACATATTGTCCATGCTCAAGATATATGACAGGACTCTAGGCACCTATGTGTAATATATCTTAAATGACTTCCTAGAAAGGTCTTGCTAAAAATACTGCTGTCTGTCTTCATAATTGAATGGCTCTAATATGTGCCTTTTAAAATGCTTATGCCCAGAAATTTTACTAAGGCTACTATAGTTCTAGAAGTTCCTTATATGTGAAAAAAAAAATCAAGTGTTTTAATGTGGTATTGATTATAACATGATATATTAATTCAGTGTCCTTCTGAATTTTTATTTCTTTAGTGAATAAAGGGAATTTAATTTAAGATTTTTCTTTTATACTTTTCATGAAGCACAAGGAAATATGTCTCTTGATTGAGAATTAACTATTCTTAAGACTTGATGAGTGTCTTTGAAATATCTATGTGCTATTTTCCAGTCCTTTACACTAGGTATTTAAGTAAAATATTGGAAGAAGGCATGATGGTTTTAAAGGAGGAGGAAAAATCAATAGGCAGCTACTTAGAGTATTGCAGTATGCAGATAAGCAGCTTTGCTAAGTCTGATCTTTGCACAGCAACATCAATACAACTTGTAGAACAATGAACTTCAATACAAATGCTGTGGAGGGAGAGTGGGGAAATGCCTCTTATAAACAGAGCTGTAAATGGTGTTAATGCATGTTGACAAGAGCCTGCTTGAGTAATTTACTGTGTTCAAATACTTTGCAAAGCAATTCTTAGCAATAACTGCTTCAGAAAAAAGGCATGGAACTGATGTGGCCTATTTGTGTGAAATGCAGCCTTCCACCACTACATAACTGACGTGTGTAGAAAGGCTTCATTTCCACAAGGTGTATTAAGAGAATTGGGATTGTTTTTAAAAATTGGTGTGGAATTTAAATGTTTGTATACGAAAAAAATATTTCACGTAAATATTTCAGTATAAAAGATTTGAAGTATTTTATGAATCATAGCTTCTTAAGTGTATGCCACAAGGATTATATTGGCATGTGTCCTGGATAACTGCATTACACTTATGAGTGGTGAAGGCATGACTAAGTTATTGGTTACACTAAGGAAAGGATGTGGTGAGTGAAGAGTTTTAAGTACCTACTCCTTATGCCTCAAAGAGTAATTCATTGCATACCTGTAGGGGGATAGAATATAAGAAAATAAAGATAGTGTAGAAAGTACTCTTACCCCTAAGGAGTTGCAGCTGGGCCAATTAGCAAAGATCAGGAGCAGGCCTGACTTTAACAGGCCACAGCTGTAACCAGTGAGAAGAAGATGCTATAAAAGAGTGGGGTGGCTGGGTGAGAGGGGAGCTGGAGTCAGTGGCTGCTTTGTGAAGAGGAAAGAGTCAGTGCTCTGAGGAGCTACCCACGAGAAACACCAAGAAGGTATGGAACTTTTGTGATATAGAGACAACAGTATGGAACCGTGCAATAAGATGGCAACACACACCTGGCTATTCATTCAGCTTTCTAAAATGCAGTAGTGACAATGATCTAGCCTTCAGACTTTCCAAGCACTAAGTGAACTGAAGTAATAATTACAGATGTAAAAGACAAATACTTCTGTCAAATTTCTAGGTTTGTTGGGAAGGCTGGCTTCTAGGAAGTTCTTGGGCAACTGTTTGGAGAACTTCAAGTGATCATTTGTCCTCACATCTGTGTCTGGAAGGTATAATTAATGCATTGTAGACTCCTGGTTTCTTATTTCTGAGGAGCATCTCATAGTTTTCTTACTGAGTTTTCCCTGTCTTTTAGTATGTACATAGAGGATTAATACAATCCTGGTGATGGCTGGTTTGAGTTGGTCAAACAAATTGTTAAAATAATCACTGGTCTCTGAACTAGTAGCTAGAAAATTACTTCAGAAAGCTCTTAGAGTCCTCATAGCTGCTGCCTCCTTCTCTGTAACTTGGAGTGCACATTTGTTGTTGGGTGGCAATTAGGTGTGCAATTGTTTTTCCCTGCCCTTGTTTTGTTACTCCACAAGTCCACTGGCAAAATCAGATGACAAATCAACCTCTAGTTAATAATATGAAGAATTAATTTTCAATTAAGGAAATCCTGGACGTTCTGGTAATGTCAATATTTAGTTTTAAAATGCATAGCTAGAAAATCTATGGGAAAATATTATAATTAGGGTTAAAAACCAAACAGTATAAGTATGGGAAACAGTCATCCCAAGAGTATGCACCTTGTTTTTATTCCTAGAGAAGTACATCCCAGCAGAACCTTATGACTGTTAACTAGATGAATTAAAGTGGAAAGAGTAAATATGTTCACTTTTATGAAAATGGAGCTGGTAAATGTTTTTGCTATTTACCTATTTCTACACTTTATAACCATGAATATGACAGTAGTGGGAAAAAGTGGAAGTGAATGTCATTTTAATTAAAAACTTAATGAAAATTGACACTTCATTGCAACATAGGCGATTTCAGCTACTCTCATTTGTAGCTGAAAATGTTCAGATCTGTTTTAATATCTCATTTTTAGATAATTGTAACTTTCTCAAGATTGCATGATTTCATACACTGATCTTGACCCAGAAAAATAACCCAAAACCTTTAGCAAGCAGCCTTCAGTGTACAAAGAAAAAAAAAAAAAAGGCTATGGTGATGTAAGATGCCTGAGATCAGATCCAGGAACACACCTTGGTATCTTTTTCAATCCTTGCAGGTCATTTATTGCATCACCACCTTAGAGGCACTAAAGATTACAGTTTTTCTGGCCTGATGTCTCCCAAATGTCACTCAAAACTTCTTCTGTGTCCAGAGCACTTTTATTATGCAAGCCCCAATTCAAAATGCTGGAGGTTTTAGGTTAGTTTTTGTTTATTTGTTGGGGTGGTTTGTTGTTTCTGTTTAGGTTTTTTTTTTTTAATTTGTTGTTCAGAAAAATTTATCATAAGACCTTTAAACTAACGTGATGGTATTACAAAATGGCCAGCTACAATTTCAGCTCTGTCTTTCCAATACTGTGATACCTCTGAGTCAAACACATTAATCCTACATGACAGGAAGAATCAAACTGTTCTTGTTGCCCTTCTGTCTTTCCTGGATACTTAAAAGTCTATCCAAACTTTAATGCACTGAAATCTTTACTGTTATATTTCTTTTATTGTAAGTGTTTTTAAAATAATGGACTTACCAAGAGGTGAAAGAGCTGGTATGGTTGAGATATGCACTAAAACAGGCAAGATGCTTTCTGCAATGTTTGGTACCCTTTATATCACTTTCTTTTGGGGACCTGAATTACATAATTTAAGAGAATTAAAAAATATTTTAGTATTTCTGCTTCTAGTAAAGTTGTATGAATATTTTTGCTCACGGTGTCTCTGTTAGCATGAAAAATATCTAACTTCTCTTGCCTCAACATAGTTTTTTCAGCTAGCTGCCTATGAGTTTTGGTTTTGCGTCACTGACCTTTGTTACTGGCACAAGTTGAAGCTGACTGTATAATTTTTCCCTAAGGGTGAAGCATTCAGCTCCAAGGAAAATTTCTTAGCCAGTGGGAAAGCCACACAACTCTACTTGCCCAACTGCAGCAATGCTGTGGTACATCTGCTCAAAAATCCACTCCCATGCGTTTTGCAGGTCTTTTCAATGACAATGAACCAAGATATTGCTACTGTGCACTTTGATTGTTTCCTGCACTTTTCTCTCCTGTAGTGGGAGGTGTAAATCTAAATGTGACTTTCAACATTCTCCACTCTGTCTGCTGGGGATTTTTTATTTGTCACATCTCTGCCCTCTGTGACTACAGTGATTTGTTTCTTTTCTGTCCTTCTGAGAGTAACGCTATGTGATGTTGATTTGAAGAACTGGCAGAGAGGCCAGTCGTCCATTTATCTCGGGGAGGACATTGGAACTAAATCATTACTCAGCTGCTGAAGTAAAGGAATTGTGCAGGAGCTGCTCAGCAGGGAGAACTGCAAGCTTGTTCCCAAAACAGTCTGTCTTACTGAAAAGTCACTGCTGTGTGAATGAGGCCCTGTTCATCATCCAAATAAGTGAAAAGACTTTTTTCTGATGCATCTTAAGTGCTTACTAACATGAACCACTCAGAAAATAGGGTGTATATTTCCAAGGGAAATGAGGGATCATTTCTGATCATCATTTTTGCTTAATTCACAATCTCTGGACGCATTTGGAAAAGCTCTACTTCATGGATGTCAATTTGCAGTTTATGAAGCTGTGATGCCAAATGTAGTGTTTCTGCAGTAGGTCATAATTCAACATTCTGAGTACACAGCAGTGTGCTGTTGATGCTCAGCCCCAAGAGAGGAGGTGGGCAAAATATCTGAATCTGATTTCCAGGACTGACTTCAGCAAAGGAAAATGTAAATAAACTGTGAGCTTTTAAATCATTCACAACAAGGGTTGCTTTCCTCTTTATTCCTCTTCTCCTGTATGGGAAATAGGGCTTTTTCTGCATGTTGCTGCATGCCATCCTTTAATGTTTCCACTTCTAAAGACTTTTTCTTCCAGATTTTTCATCTATTAGGTTTGCATATGCAGTATTATTTAATCCCAAGAAAAAGTGGTTGATTTTCATAGTTTTAAGATCTGAATGTTGTCATATTGGGGTGTCTACTTACCTTTTGACTAGGAAATGAAGTTTCCAAAGTTTACATGTTCAGTTCCACTTTCCAAACCTACTGGCTACATCTATCTCAGATGCAGTTATATTTTGAAAAACTACTTCTTCATATGGAGGAGAATAAACAGCAAATAGCCCATGATTTATTTTGCCTCTTGAGCTTCAGTGTTTGAAGATATTTGTTATCTGAGAACAATGACTCAGGTAATGTAACTGGAATTATTAATGAATTATGGATGATTTTAAGCTCTTTTTATTCTGTATTAGTAAGAAAAAAAAAAAGACCAATGAGACCATTAATAAAGCATAAGTTTAATTACCTGAACTTCATGAGGAGCATTCACAGTTAACATATGACAAAAACATTGAAATTGGGGGTTCCAATGTCAGAAGATTACAAATAATGCTTCATAATATATCTCCTCAGAAGTTTGGAAAATGGACATGTAAATATGCTAAACATATTTAAAAGATGTGATGCCAAAGAGTTATGATGAAATGCAAACCCAGTGCACAGGCTTGGTTCACCAGCATTGGCTTTTGTATGTATCAGCAAGCTGAGTCAGATTTTGGAGACATTTAACTTTATGCTTATTGTTTTGAGGGTTGGTTTTGGGAAAAGAGTAACAATTTTCTTTTTAAATGTGGTCTCAGTACTTAAATTTTGTAGGACATAGGACAAGTAATTTTAATTTTACCATCCACATTGTCCTCAGTAGTGTTTTCCATACTGCGTTTGCTAAGCAAGTTCTACCTGTGATAAATGTAAGCAGAGAGGGATGGAAAAATATTCAGAATTTGAAACTTGTTCTGCAATGATTTCTCACCTCATCATCATTATGTTTTTTGAGAACTATCTCTGAAATGGAACTCCCTATAGAGGCAGTCACTTATATGTGTTACTAACTCATGTTACTTGATTTTTGTGATTTTTCCCAAGATAAGAAATTGGGGGAGGAACATTGCTGCTTAAATTTTATTCAAACTAATCAATCAGAACAGAAAATGAAGACATTATTAACATTCAAACTGCATTTTCACATCCCACAGACATGTTTTTTATTATTATGACTGTGTCAGCAGTCAGACTAGACATAGACTCATTGCCAATTAATATAAAAATTCCTTTCTTTGATTTACTAGGAGAGACTGAAGGGACAGAATTGTTTTATTTTAGTTCATGCATTTCCTTTCCCCAGGCTTCACCTGATTGAGGTATTTGCTCTCTGTGGGTCAGTGCATTTAAAAGTTATTAATTACTTCACTTCAATCTATGATACTTAATTAAAGCTTTAAACAAAAATAAATTGGTTATGTTTGGTGAAAATGTTGTCAGTCAGATGGGATTTTAGCACCACAATAGAGCCGATACATTTGTTTTGTTTATAGCGATACTGAATGACCTTGAAGTGTTCATCTGGCCAATGTGGACTCTTTAAGATAAGAACCCAATTTCTTTTCTTCTCTTTACCTGGGTTAGGATTAACAGTCTGCATTATCAAAAGGATATTAGTACATGACAAGCATACAGATATTTCTTCCTTTACTTTGCTTGCTGTCACTTAGAGCCAGCATGAAGCCCCTGTCAGCAGAACTCATGTATTTGACTGCACCTCTGGCTGAACAGAGAAGATGGTAGCTTTAATACTCACCCTCCAAGATCTGTTATTGCATTTCTTAAAGTTTCATTGTGTGACTGACCGAACGATGCTGTTGTTCTGTTGCTCTGAGAGGCAGAATTCTGTAATGAAAAAATTATTAGATTGAAACAGGCATTTCCCTGCATCCTTAGAACAGAGAGCAACCAGATTAAGAGTTAGGTATTAAGCTCTTCCAACCCTCTCTCCTTTGCTGGAATGATTAAAGTCCAGAGGGCTTTGTAGCTGGTATCGTTTAAAACCAGCTGGGCAAGTAAAGCATTTTCAACACGCCACAAAATATTCTGCCCTTTTCTAGACATCAGGGATAGCTACTCTGCGATTTCTATAATTTTCACTTGCCAGCCAGGACTAGGAACACATGTTCTTTCTGTAATAAAAATAGAAACATTTTAGTAAATAACTCTATAAACGACATTTTTATCCCAAATTCCACATTTAGGCATACATACCATGATGTCCTAGTTTTCATCCAGCTGTTTCTCTAAGGTTAATTCTCCGTGAACAGAACTTACTTTTGATATCCTAGAGAGACTTTTATACCTTTTGAATAACATAGATGCTGTTTTCTTTGGAATAACTACTATGGTCTTGTGAGGTGCTTCCTCCCATTATCCTCCCTTCTGTAGTACAAATGCACTCCTTTAAAGGCAGCATATGAACCAAAGTTTTCTCCTGCTTATATAAAACAAAATGTTAAAAATGAATTTTAAAAAGGTCAATGTTTGGGCTATGAGTGCCAATCTGATATAGATGTTACTCAAAACTGAACACAGGCAAATGCCCTTTTGGCCAAGATCAAATTTAGCTCTGGTTTAATATCTGATTTATCTCACATTTAGCATTTTCTAGGTTAAACTTTAAAAAAATGGTATGAAATTTTCAGTACCTTTTTTTGTTCTGTGTACTTTTGAAGTTCTGGGAACCGGCTTTTGAGATATATTTATGAGTATGTATTCACTGTAAGTTGAAAACTCTTACAACCCCAACATTCACTAGTCTGTAAACAACTGCATGGTATCACAGCTTGCTATCCTGCTGATCCTGAAAGACAAACCTTCTCCTTATACCCTGATATTTTCTGTGTGTATGATCTTGACACTGGGAACACTCTGGAGGTTCACATTGTCAATATGTACCTTGCTGTTGGAAAATGCTGTCTCTGGGCTCCCGGGACTGCTAATGCTCAGGAAGCAGGCTGAGCTGAAGCACTCACAGGCACAGAGGAAATACAAGGCAAGGAGCTGAAAGAGGAAATGGAGAGACAGAAAATGCATGAAAATATTACCCTCCAAGTCATATATTTATGTCATGTGGAGCCTTTTCTGCACAGATTTGGCAGGCCCTTTAGTGGAACCTATAGTTCTCTGGCAGGAGGAGAGGCATAATGTCAATTTGAACCAGTTTAGTGGAGCATGAGAACCAGTTTAGTGGAGCATGAGTTTGCAGTCTACCTGAAAGGCTAGCCATGGATATACAAGCAGAAATTCTTGTTTATATTCCCATTGCGTAAGAGAGATTTTCATAGAGATTTTATTGCATTCAGCAGAGATTCCTAACACAGGAAAGTCTTGCACAAGGTATGCAAGTCCATGGCTTCATTGTGTACCTGGCTGAGTTACTGAATATTAAATATTGTGTGTCTGTGGAAGCACTGAGAAAAGATGCACAGAGACACATAAACCTAGGTATGTATTTTTTGCGTCTGCAGATTTTTCTTTGGTGTTGAGAATATAGTCTGCTTTATTTTTTCAGAAAATATAGGAAGTTGGCAAATAATATAAGCACCATACACTAAGGAAAAGCAGACAGTATGCAGCCAATCCAGAAAAATTAAACTCCTGACTGTGAGAACTTTTAAAAATTGTGAGATATTTGTTCAGCCTGTGCAAAACAGATCAATAAATTGAAAAGATATTGCTCAGCAAAAGCTTGATCAGTTCAGGTTTGGAATTATCTTTGACTCAGTAATTACATCACTCTGGATCCTTTCTACGTGTCACATCCTCTGACAATTACTTTATATCCCTTAGTGTCACAACATCATATCTTAAATTAGTTGATAATGACTTTGCGAGGGTCATATCTTGCATTTTGTAACCTGTTTCCTATTTTGCTTCTCTAGGGTGGACCTCATGGTACTGTGTAATGTTAATAAATTCCCTTCAAATTTAGAATCTCGACCTGTTTGATTCATAACAGTGGCATCTGGGTGTTTATGAATGTCATAACCCAAGTGACATGTAACAGGGAAACGTAGTGAGGCTGTAAAGAATTTGGTTTCATTAAATATCTTAGATATCACTGAGACTTTTTATTATTTGATTCAAGACCTTCAGATGGCCTAATTTAAAATTTACATAGGTAAATTTTATTAGTCATATTCATTTTCCCCATGCAGTCAATGCTTTACCTTTCCATGACTCTCAAACCAGGGAAGCAGTAATCAGTTTGTGAAGAATAATATACTCAGCATATCTGAGAGAGTCACATGCAGAGGGCCTCAGTTATTTTAAGCCTGTACTTTTTCCCTAGAAGAAGTAGACCGGCTGTGAGGAAGTTGTTTGTTATGGGAAGTGGATGCCAGTGGACAGCAATGTGGGTAAAGGTGTTGGCAGAGCAGGATGGCCAGGTATTGTCTCCATTCCCAGGGTGCAGGAGCAGCACTGCTGCTGCCCAAAGGCTCAGGTGAACACTCTGGTGTTGCCCATGTTCTGGCTGCTTGCTTTACAAATCCCACTGCGCTGACAGAGGGGTCAGTCCTCTGAAGGTGCTGACATATGATAGGGGCTGCTGACATTACCAGTGCTCCCCTAACAGAAGGCAATATGTGGGTGTGAAGTGGGCTTAGGGAACATAAGCTCTGTACAAACACCGTGCTCTTTCTGCAGGTTAATCAGGTCTTTAATAAAAGACCATGAAAATGTCAGCAGTCTGAACAAATAAACCAGAATTGTAACTGAGTGTTCATTCAAACAAAGAAATAGAAACCCTTTTTTTATTAATGTTCTTCGCACAGAGAGAAAATGGGTTGGAATTCTACTTAGAAAATGTATATTTTAGAAATATTAGCTAAAAATTTCATAAAAAAACTGAATATACATTACACTTTAATCTTAAAGAGATGATCACCCTTTAGGCCTGCAGTGCTTATTTTGTAATGAAAAAAGTTTCTTGATAAACAGATTAAATAAATAGAAGAATTAAATAATTAAGCAACCCTCAGTATAGGATTAATTGAGAGATGATAATGACAGGAGAGAAAAGATGATAATTTTTTGTATAAAGCAAAAGGCCAATCATTTATGCTTCTAGGCAGAAATATAAAATGCTCTTTAGTCAACCTTTTCTTGCAGGTAGTGGTTAAATACAGTTATTCAAAATAAATTTTTCTGAATATTGGATGATGAGACTGAATGTTGAGTGGTCCTAAAAGATGCCACTATTGTATCCTGAGTTCTGTATTCGATATAACTAATTATCTTTCCAGTTAGTCTAATACCTGTGATACTAAAGGGCTGGGGGAGGTTTATGTGTGTTGGTTTTTTGTGAAGGTTATTTTTTAAATCATATGAAAACTACCTGACAAGCCAGTTTGTTTGCTTGCTCTTCTTATAACACTTCTCTCATTATTTTTAAAATACAGTAGTAAATTTTCTTTGGGCTTGCTTACCTGTAAAATAAGGTTACTATACTGACATATGTCCTAATCACTGGAAAGTAGGTTGAAAGACAGGAAAGCTATGGACTTTGTACACTGCAGATAGGCGGAAATACAGTGGGTAAAGCAAGATGGTTTAAATTGCAGCCAGGGACATTTACATTTAGGGTAAGGAAAAACATCTACTCTTTAATATGGAGGAGATGAAGCACTGGTACAGAAAGCCTAGCCAAACCTTGTAATTTTTCTTTTTTTCAAGAACTGGTAAGACAAATATTAGGAATGACAGTCATGTCTGATCTTTCTCTGGAACTGGGGATCAACTGTGTAACCTTTGTAGAAGAATGAGTGTGGAAGGAATCATGCATCACCTATCTAAAAAGACTGATGAGGAAGTCAGTATGCACTTCATCATTTTTTACTGTATGAAATGGTTTCTGCCTTGTTTTTTTTCTTTCTTTTCATTGTTTCCAGATGAAATGGAACAGGGTTTCCTAGACTCTATCGTTCTATGGATGTCAAAGTTGATCATACCGGCATAACCATGACCACATCTTCTGGATTCTCCCTGTGCTCTTAGATTTGCCTCTATTTGTATTTTTCAGCTGGAGATAAGGTTAAAAAGAAGATTTATACTTAGTAATGCAAGGTTAAGTCTAACTGACATCTTGTTTTGGCAAGGCTTCTCCTCTTACATACGCTCAGCTCTAAGCTCTGGGGTTTTTTGTGTTTTTTGACACAGGTGTGGTGTAGTGCCATCGTGTGGATTCAGGATGGGTGGAGGCAGAAAACTGGCTTGAAGGACAAAAGCAGGTGAGGGGTGAGTGTGCAGGTACTTTGAATCCCCACAGCCAAAGAAACAGCAGTGTTATTCTAAACTACCAGGTTCTGAATAGCCAGTCTTCCAATATTTCTTGAACAATGAGCATAATTCCATCTAGTAAACTGTGAAAGTAATAAAAATATATAATTGTAATCCACAATTTGTCACAAGCAAAACTAGATGAAGAAGAATTCTTTGTAAATGCTCTTCTCCTTTCCAAAATGACTTTTGTTGCATATATATCATGCTTATTGCATGATCAGTGTAGGTTGGTATACTTGCAAAAAAGTTTTGTTCTTTGCATGATAGGCTCCTAACTAAGCTCAGCAGCATAAATAGTGTTGAATATGCCAGGACAGTGGAGTCCAGAATGGGACAGAACAAAGAGATAGAACAGGTGTAATGGAGACTATCAGCTGCTTTTTACATGGAAACAACTAAGTCTGGAATGGGGCTTTGCAAATAGTTCCCCAAACTGTACCATATTTTGCAGAATATGTTAAAGAAAAAGACATAGAAGACATCACCAAGTGGTATGTGAATTAACATATAATGTGATACGTTGTGTTGTAATTGCCCATGGAAGACAAATGCTTTATTTTTTTGCCATGTAGAAAATAGCAAGGCATACTTTGAAACTTTGTAATGAGTTAAAATAACAGTCTGTAATTCGTGCACCAACAGCTTAAAACCCTTTAATGCCTACATGGTTAGATGGGTAAGCTGCTGTTGGGTAGCTGATTCAGCTTGCTGAGTTTGGACCAAAGCATAAGAAAGTTTTCATCATCATTAGTCTTTGCAGAAAGGTGTTTGAGTCTAACAGAGTTCCTGTTGGGTGCTGTCACTTATTATCCAGACATTAATGTTGATAGCTTTGCCAGTGTGTTTATGAGAAAGGCCAAAATCTGAAGAGGCACAGACTAAACTAAGTCCTTCCTTCCTTCCTTGTTATGGCCTTGATACTGATACTGTACATGAATAGGAAACCTACTATTACCTCTGCAGTGCCTGTCTTATGGATTAATAGCAGAATTTAGCCTCCCTGCATGTTAACATGCACTACTCTCTCAGCAGCAATAAATTCACACAAAGGTACCAGCAGTTCACCAAAAACATTGAGTCCTGTGCTCTTTTGTTTCACCTCAGGTGCACTATGCCTGAGATTTCATATGAGTGAGTCTGCTTGATGACTGGTACAAGAGAGAAGCCACATTACTGCTTTAATTACTTATAATGAAGGATCACGGGATGGTGATGTCATCATCTTAAGGCTGGCTATGTCTAAGTGCACTTCCAGGAAGAGGAAAGTTGAATGATGATTTATGTACCTTGGAAAAAATTCAGGTAAAAACCACTTCAAGAATGTTAATTATTTGAGGTCATTTTCTATTATATAGGATCTGTTCTTTAGAATTTCTTCCAGGTTAATAGTGTTCAGCCTGAGCTGGTTTCACAAGAAAAAGCATCAACTGTGTGGGGGGAGGGAAGAGAAAGAGACAAAGGGTGTGATTTATCGATGTGCACTTTGCTATTTGTGACTAACAAAGAGATGGTTCACAAATGTCTCAGACTCAAAGCTGTGATCTGTCAGAACTGCTGAGCTGGGGAAATACTACCACTAAGTAAAAATAGATTGGTCAGCAGTTGCAGACTTATCTGTAAGCAGGTCATCCCACACTATCTGCATGTGCAGGGGGCAGACCATTTTGCTGGGTTAGGAGTAAGCTAACTTTGTTGCTGTGTTGTGCTTACCAATTAATGGTTTTAATTAGTTACATCATTGACTAATAAAAACCCTCCCTGATTAATTGATTTTTTTTCCTGATCTGGCTTACACTTGCTGTATTACGAGGTGATTTTTCATTTGAAATAAATATTATCAAAGTGCAGAAGGTTTTTGTCACTTCTGAGGGAGTGGAGGAGTAAAAGTGTGCAGAGGCAAAGGAATACTGACATCTGTCTGGAAAAAAGATCTTAAAGGTACTACTGATCAGTGCTAGTCTGATAAAAAATATTTGAAGGCTCTGTGAAATAGTTGTGAGGGTCTCCACATTTTTTTGAAGTCTACTGCCACTTGCAGAAAAGCAACCTTTTTAAATGATGAAAGGGATTTGGTTTAATATTACAAATATTTTAACACTTCTCATATGCTTTGTGATAATGTTGATTGCATAATTTGTAAACACTCTTATATTTACTAAACAATAAATCTAATGCTTATTTAGTTTTCTTAACACCTCAACTCCAATACAGTTTTATATATATATATGTGTGTGTATATATGTATATACACATATATATATATATAAACATCATAGAATTAGAGACTGTTATCAATTGGAAGGAACCCACTCTTGGCCCTACACAGAACCATCCCTAAGAGTCACACCATGTGCCTGAGAGCATCACCCAAATGCTACTTGAACTCTTGAAAAAGCAAACTATTATCATGGGTAGTTATGTGCATATAAATTTGTTCATCATAAGCCTGAGGCATGCTTTGCTGTGGTTAGCAGATCCCATCACAGTAAACAAGTGCTGGCATTGACCTGGCTCATGAGATTCTAATCCATACATGTATGTCATTATAGCTATAGTTAGTGTCTCTGGAGTGGTAAATACACTGTATGTGTCACAGGAATGAGCTTGTAGAATGTCTGGAAACACTGGAAGAGCATCCTGACTAAGCTGACCAAGACTTGCAGGGAAAATGGACTGAGTTGGATAGTACATGTTGGGTTGTAGGACTTTGGAATGCTAGGCTGGAAAGTGTGAGCCTTGTATAGGAGTCTTAGCAAAGGAATTTCTCCTGGCACATGGACCAGGATCTAGTTTTATTTTTCTTCATCTCAGTGGCTTTATATTGTTCTAGCATTTAATAACTTTATGTTCCAGTGTCAGTCATTGACCATGTTGGCTGTTTCCCTTGATTGAGAAAATGTTCCTGCTTGCTTGTCTTGAGAAAAAAAAATGTATTAGACTAGTGACCCAGAGCACCAACGGAGTAATGTGACTGCAGTTCTCCAATGACTATTGTGGGTTCATCTGCAGGCCCAGAAATCTGACTAACACCTGCAGGATCAGAGTGAATTACACATTTATGATTTTCAGAGAATAGAGATTTAATAAGAAAACATCAAACTGACTGAAGATGTAGCAGCCTGTTAACTGATTGTGAACCAGGTCATGCAGTGGGTGTTTAGTGGTGGCTGTGCATTGCAGGGAATGAGGAATGTACACAGCTAAGCTTACCTGGGGCTCCCTGCCAGCTTCCAGCAGACAGGTAAAACTTTCCTTTGTCTCCTCCTGCCTGTCAGGTACTGTGGTCTTGGTGTGTATGTACTGTCTCTGAACCCTGTTCCCAGCTAGTGACTCTGGACAGCTCACTTTGTATCACAGACCACCTCTGGGGTCTCTAATTGCAAATGTGTTTTTCAATGACTCCCTTTTGAGATGAATAATAATAATGATAATGGAGAGCATATGGTTAATGTTCATGCAACACTAAGAGAAACAGATATGAGTTATTTCCATGAACAACTCTGTATTTTTATTACAGAAATATAAATTACAAGCTTATTTTGCACTGGAGCAACAAAAGCAAACTATGTTCTTCTAATACTAGCAGTGAACTTTTTTTCTGGCATCTAGACAGAAAGTAGTTGAAGCGCTTTTGCTGCAGCAGCGATGCAAATAAGAAATACTCCATGCCTGCTAAGATATCATAGCTCTGCTTTTGGGTACCTGATGGTTTAAATGTCTATTGTTAGCCAAAGGTTTTTGAGCCAGTAGCTAATGAATTGCTTTCTGCAAAAGGAGAGCATTACAGTAATTCTAATACGTGTGCAGTATTTCCAGCTCTGAGTCGTTGCTAAGCTTTAGATCACCCTTATGCAAAAACAGTGAAGCAGGTGATGTGCGAAAGGGAGAACTGTCTCTGCCAGACCCTGTGCTTCACAGCGAGTCCACTCACACTGGAGACACTGAGCAGCTGCCTCAGCCAGGCTCTGAGCTAACTGGCTGGTGACAAAATCACTGGGTTTATTCACTGGAGCCCAGTGGAGCTGATGAAACCCTCTCCTACTAGCTGTGGAGTCAGCATTTTTACACTGTGCAAGGGGAAAAGCGTTGAACAGGAGGCACTTTCTATTTGGGGAGAACATTTACTCTGTTGTCTTTACCTCCAAACACGGTCAAGAGTCCTGTCCCAAATGTTGCAAGCTCTGACACCTGGGACTGGCTTTAGATGCTGACTAAGGAGATTGCAGGCTGAGCCATATGTGAGCTGCTTGCTGATTTGTACTGGGTCATGGATGGCAGCAAAGTAACTTTCCCAGGTTCATTGCCCAGCTTGGAGCAACAAGACCACTTCTGTGGGCTCTATTAACAGCAGCTCTGGGCCCCTCAGTCTGCCGCTCTGCTCTGTCACTTGTAGCCAGTCTGTAGCAACCAGTACTAAAGGATAGAAATAATGTGGGCTGGGGACCCTAATTTCCTCAGGAAGCAGATCCTGGTGAGCCCTATGCAAGTAAGACATCTAAAGTCAATCCTGACATTTCACTCAGCATTTGTGCTGGAAAGGTGGCTGTTGGACAGGACACTGACAAGGACTGAGCTTGTCCTGCCCTGAGGGTGTTCTCCTGAGGAGCATTCACTGCTCCCATGCAGTGATGCATGTCCTTAGTCTGGTTCCCTTCTCTGTGCCTCATGCAAGCCCTTGTGCTTTTATGTCTGTATTACACAGTCTTCAGGGAAGCACTTGAACACTTGGTTGCAAAAGACTCACACACAGACAGAGAAATTACACAGAGAGGTACAAGATGTAGACAAGAAGAATGTGAACCTCAAAGTTCAGGGAGGAAGTTGGAAGTACAAACAAAAAAAGTTCAGAGGACAAATCTTTAGTGTGATCTCATAGTGGAGATGTTTTGAATTCCAACTCATGTAGGATTGTGTAGTGACATTAAGTCACCCTGCTTAAGTTCTGAGTCATCTTTATGAAGTCACTGCAGGTTTCTTATGGCAATAATCAATAAAAACTTCTTTAAAGTCTTATTTCAAGCATTTTCTGGAGGGAAAACTATTTTCAGTAGTTCTCTCTCATGGGTAATGACAGGAAGTTTGAAGAGGATAGGTGTATTGCTTACACAGGTACAATGGCATTTCAGGATGTATTTAAAAAGACTGGATTAGATTCACAATGAGTGCACAGAGCAAATTAACTTTGTCTGAAAACATCCAGCAAAAATAGTTTGACCAATAGTGAAGAGCAAGACTCCTATGCTAACAGCCACAAATTTGGGATCTGTGGGACACTTGGGTAAGGTTAAATCTTTGACATCCAAATGGAATATGTTGAAGGCAGTAGGTGCTTTAAGGTTACTTCTGGGTTGTGATTTGAGGTTCTTTGTTTAATAGCTTAGAAGAAGCTATTACTCTTAACTTCAGGCTATGATAATGTGGTTCCAGTTGGTTTGTGCTAGAGCCTTCTGTCATTCTGTGTCTATTTAAACTTCAAGTTCCCAGTGACTTGGAAATCAGTTCTGACAGAGCAGGCATTCTTGTTTGCAGTCTTCTACAGAACAAGATGTCAGCAGGTGACAACCAGTGTTTCCTTAATATAGTTAACAAGGTTCAAAGGACCTAATCCATGGCCCTTTCTTGTGAATGTCTTACTATTCTGACACTGTTTCCCACTAGCACCTTAGGCAGTGGGTATTGAGGACTGTCAGCTTAACGTCTGACATTATACTTCAATGAAGTTTGCTTAATTTCATGTCCTCTAATCTGTGGAATCTTGTTAAGCATTATTGTGTTAGGCATGCAAAATAAAGCAGATTTACCAAAGGCAGCACCCGCTTAGCTTCTTGGAAGACTCTATTGAGCCAGTCTCAAGTACTTTTGACCTGTGCTTTCCTCTTGTTTCCTGGCCAGTGGCATAGAAAGCTATGCATGTTTTGTTTCAAACAGGCAAGCTTTTGTTTAATTTGATTTGACATGAAGCATCTTTTCCATGTAGATATACAGCAGCCTCTGAAAAAAGTGCACACAACAACACCTCATTAACAGACCCCAACAGAGCCAGGATTGTGGTCAGTGAAGATAAATTCCCTACACAATATTGTGTAAATAGTTACTATTACATAGGGGGGACAAACTGTATTATACGTTATCCTTTATCACTTTAGGCTGCTTCTGTGATACTCCCACAAATTGTGGGGGCACCTTCAGGAGACCCAACCTGCCAGTGTGGCTGGGGACTGCACTGGCTGCACATGCCAACGCTTTGTATGTCCACACCCCTACAATTCTGCTCTAGGACCTTACTTCTTAAAGCCTCCATGATTGTTAGTTAGAGGCATTGCTGCTTTTTAATATACCAGACATCCCTTTCATTCAGAGATGCCTTATGCAAAGCATTTGCTGCGGAATCAGTATAAAAAACTTAAGACAAAACCACCTTCCCCACGGGAGCACTTCCTCAGTACATGTTGATGAAATATGTCAAGACTCTCTAAATTGACTTCCTAGGTTCACTGAATGGTTTCTCTTTCAATCACAATCTTTTGTCCTGTCTGTGCCTTAGTTGTATATATTTTGTTACTCCTTCAATGGTTGATTTATTGGTGGAGAGACCAGCTGTGCCTAGTTTACATGAGCTGTGATATAGGAGGCCTGAAAAGGTCTGGTTTAACTTAGAAATATTGGAGCTGTAAAATTGATGATTGCAGGTTGATAGAGCACTGATTTACCTGAGTTCTGTTTACCTGGATCAGTTCAAACTAGTTTCCCCCAGGTGTTAACTGACCAGTGTAGAAAGTGTAATGGAGAAAAAAGCCATTTCAAGTTGCATCTCATGAATTTTGTTTGTCAAAATCTAAGGGACAAAGGCAAATATTTCCAAGTTTTCTTTTCCAATTATTGAGTGGTGACCCTGCTCCACAACTATTGCCCTGCATCAAACACCACTTTGTGTGGCCTTGCGTTTACTCACTGAGCTTAGTTTTGGTTAAATGCTGCTGTATGTGCTGACAAAACTGAAACAGCTGTGTTGAATTGCTCTGAGTTGCGGTGGTTAGAAACAATAACTGTTTCCATCATATATGCAGCTCCAGAGAAACTCCAAGAAAGACAAATATCTCTGAGCTAAAATACAGGATGCTCCACAGCCCAAAACAGTAGAAACAGACTCTGAGTAGCTGAACTGCCCATGATGACTTAGAAAAGAAACTGCCTAGCTGTTGATAATAGGAGACACACATGACTGTCAGCTCATCTCGTAATACGCATAAATTAAAAATATGATGGTAACCTACTTTTGCTTAGCTGCTTTAGGTACTTAAAGTTTCTCTTGTCTCTCTCCCCTGGGCTCTGATTCCTGCTCTTTAAGTTCATGCAAGTCAAGGCACAAAGGAATAGTAGAATGAGCTTCTAAGGGTTTATATTGTTTCTATGTATGTGTGTAAAGGTAGGCATAATTTCACTAAAACAGAAATAGATCATTCCTTCTATCTGAAAATGAGAAAAATAAATATGAAATTGTCTTCGGTGATTTGATTGCAACACTAAAACAAAAAAAAAATCCAAAAAACTCTGTTACTTTTTTAACCTTTTAAACACATATTTTACACTGGTAAGGGTTCTGTTTACTGTTCTCGTACTGTTGTTGCTGTTTTTACTAGGGAAAGTGCAAGTCAGAGCCTGTGCTATGTAATGGGTAACTGGCCAGAGACCCTGTCTCCTCTCCTTAAATAAACCCTTTGTAAGATTTTGCACTTAGATATAGGTAAGTCTATCTTGTAGAAAAGAAATGGTGTCAATGTATACTATGGAAAGCTGTCATGATCTGGCATTTTGAACAGGGACCTCAGGGAAGAGAGGTTTGTTGCCATTTCCTTAAAAAATCAATCCACATCTGCCTGTGCATTAAGCCTCTAACTAAAAGAACTTGCACCCTCAGCACTTTCTGAAGACTTTGTGCTAAATCTCCAGAGTGGTCCGTTTGACCAACATGTTCTCCACTGTACAGAGCCTCAGGGCCATGCAGGATGTTAGAAGGTCAGGGACCTCGTGCTATAGGGTGAATCCCTTGGCTGGCCAAGACTTAGCACCCCTCATTTTGCTTTTTAATTGCCATGATGATTTTGAGAAATTTCTAATCCTTTTTAAGTTCAAATTATGATCAAAATTCAATGTTAAAGAACAGATATGAGTTACGGCATTTTTTTGCTGTGTGTTATTCTTGTTTTGGGGCTTGTCTCCTGTTTGTTGCTTTTTTAGGAAAACAAGGTTGCACTAATATGCTTGGCATCTTGGTCATAGTTACCAATTGTAATGAGCACAAAAGATTCTTTTCCTTTTAAATAGTTGCTTTCAGCCATTTAAAATTTTGTTGTAACTTATGCAGCACTCATGTGGCTTCATGTGGTATAATCCTAAAATTTTAATTTTAAAAACCGTTAGGAAATTACATACTGGAAAAGCCTACATTAAAGAACAGTATCATAGTATTAGGCACTCAAAACATAAACAAGTTTTACCTTTTCAATCTGTATTCACCCCCTTTGTTCAGAGTGTTTGTACATGTAATTGTATATTCTTGCATTTACTGGACTTTGGGCTTACTCAATGCACAGGAAAAATAAGAATTCTTCATGAGTCTCAGGTATGTTACTTTGAGGTTATATTTTTGGGTTGAATCCTAGGAATTTACAAGTTCCAGCACTAGTTCTGACATATTTGTAGCTGTTCCTGAATGAGACTTGTAAGGCATATCAGTGAGCAAATAAAAAATGCATGGGGCAATCTCAGTCTGAACATTTCCTCACAGGCAAGCTCTTGATTTCATCTTTAATGTAATGCTCTTTAAATGTAGAGACCGTGTGTATGTGTAATAGAAAAACACATCCTGTTAGATCAATGGAACACGGGGGCAAATGTGCCTCTATAAACCATGGTGCAAATGAAGGTGTGTGACCTATCTGAGTGCTCTCTTTATGGCCATGATACCATATATTTCAAGTTACAGTACAGTGGGAATCCAGATCTCTGGAATTACCCTAGGATCATATTTCCTGGTTTCTAGTGATTACGATTTAGTAACATATGGTGCTGAAAGTAAATCAGATTATGTAGATAATTTAACCCAATACAGGTTAACTTCGAGGTGAAGTCCCTTGTAAGTCCTGATTCTGATATTTTTATACTAATTCCTATAATGACAAAATTAATTGTTATTCCATTGATTGTGATCTTCTCTTCATTAACTTTGGTGTTCCTTCGTGCTTGAAACAGAATAATGGTCATGATTTTGTCACTTCTTCCCCGACAGCATTTGACCTGATGATTTTGGAGACTGAAAACTCTCAGGTCACCATTTCTCCTGATGGCATTGGGGCTAACCCACCAGTAACATGAGTTATGGTGCCTCTATTCTGAACCTATGAAAGAAATGAGGCCCTCTCATTGTCACCATGGCATGTACTGAACCTTGCTGTGGGTGGCAGGAAGAGTAGCACTGCTGGGGCTCCCTCATGCAAAGCTGGCTGTGCCTTTTCTAAGTAGTACTGAGACAAAGACCTGACAAGATTTTGGAGCTTAGTTGTCGAACAAGCATAGGAGATTTGATACTGCTCAAGAAAGACATACTTTCTTCAGTCCAATTTAACTGCTTTTCATACTGAAACCAAAATATTTATGTATTTTGAGTTAGTTTCTCTACCTAATTAGTTATTTCTAAAATTATGATATTTGAAATGTCTTTTCTACATTTGCAAACTACATTTGCTTTTCAGGTTTGAAACTTCTAGGGTATAGTGTGGTAATGTTTTCAAGTTCTCTGCAGCCAAGAGTAATAAGGAATGAAAAACTAAAGCGAAAGCTCAGCTTCACAAATATTTACTGGTCATTTAGGATGTCTCACAGCTTTATCTGGCTGTTACTATTTTTAATTAAGTTGGTAATGGAGTGTTTTTTAAGGTCACCTGCAAACTTCAGAAATAGTTGTAGTGGGTATATCTACTGTGCCTTGGACAGAATCACTCTCCAACACATTCACCTCCCCCAGGTCACTGTAGGGGTACTGCAGCTGGCAGGGAGCAGGAAGCTTGCCTTGGTCATAACCCAGGCTGGAACTTCATGAAGTTTATGAACAAGTAGGGAATTGAGGTTACACATCTCTCATGTGGGCTGTTATATTTGACACCAAATTCTAAGAAACTAGGATGAAAATAATATTTTATTGTTATGATCACAGTAGTGCATTATCTGCTGGAAATGGACCTGGAGAAGAGTCAACAAAGGATGTTTTCTATTTTGTTAGCTGGTTTTAATTTATCAGCTGCCAGTTTCAATGTATTTCTCGAACTTTTGTTGGAAAAGTACCTACCCCCTACCATTCAGATTCTGATGGGGGCTGTGTGAACATCCTTATGTGTGATCATAACATTTCCAGGCAGATCCCAAATGTTTGTTTAAAAGCTAGAAAAATCCAGCCTTCAAAGTTCAGAACTTTACTGCTCATACTGATGTGAAGAGATTCATTGTGCCAATATCTGTTCATATCTCGGGGAAATTAATGCCTCTTGAGTAATGGGATAAATGTTGAGCCTCAATGCCAAGGTGCCTGTGGGTTACAACTGTTGGGTTTATGTTATAGCATGGTTCCAGGCAAAAAGGGTTGTCTCTGCAGATGAGATAAGCATGAGTCATCAGGCCTGCTGCTGTCCCTGCTGCTGGCTGGGGATATTCCTGCGGCGGTGGAGCGGCAGCTGCCGGCACAGCTCCGCTGGATGCCCTGCTAAGGCACACCAGGGCTGCAGGCTCTCTCACACCAGGCAGTGCCCATCACCCCAGCAAGAGGTTCACATCCTCATGCACTCACACCCCTGGAATCCTGCTGCTCCACAACAGTACAGAAATCAGAACTTGGGATTTCACTCAGTTTGGAACTAACACGCTGTTGTATTTTCAGTAATGTATCACAGTGACCTTCAATCCAGATGCCTTTCTGACGTAACAGCTGCATCCATGGCACCTCTAGGACAATCCTTAGAAAAGTGACATGAAAACCGAGCTTTTATTTCCTGTCAGTTTTAGAAGGCTTCTGTAACAAGATAGATGCAAGATGACATGAGATTCTGAATAGAATTAAAACAAAAAAGCACCTGTTGTTTGCAAATATTGGGAGAATTTATTTCCTCTCTGCATGGAAATGCTCCAGCATAGTCATCCTGTGCTTCATGGAAACCTGCAGCAGCAAAGGCAAGCATTTGAAAATTTCAGATAAATGGTTAGAGACCTATTTCGGTACTGACTTCTGATGGCACCAGACATTGTGATTTATGATTTCATGATGGTTTTGATAGTTGAGTTGAGGCTTTCAGTCAAACAATATGATGGCCAGGAATCAGGCATTTTTTGTGGATTAATGTATTTTCAAAAAGGCTTTGTGTTACATTTACAATGACACAAACTACTGTTGTTGGAGGAACTTAGAATTTTATTACCAAGCAGCAGAGGGGCCAGATGAGGGCTTTCCTGGTGCAGCCAGCTCCCAGGAGGGATGGTTTTGTCAGGTCTCCAAAGGACATTGATTCCTCCTGGTCATGGTCCTGGCCCAGGCTCATGGTCTGTTCTGCTTTCCCTCATACAGCATCTTCACTTATGCAAGTCCCTTGTCACTGTTTTCACAAGAATCCTGGTTTTGCCTTGAAATCTATTTATTGGACAATCCAAAGCTCTTGCTTAAACTTCTTATCAGGACAGTCTGTAGCACTTTCTCCAAAAGAATGATTTCTTTCTCCTGACTTGAAAGAAATAGCTTCTTGGTTCCCTTCTCTAGGTGACAAGCTGGAGACATCTCCTAGCCCAGGTTTGCTGCTTCGTCATGGTAGTCACTGTTTCTGACCAATTCATAGCACTTTTGGATGAGTATTTTGGGAAAACACACTACTTTTAGCTCTTTCAATGCTCTCAAGTGGACAAAAATTAAATAGGTAATGTGGATACTGTGCAGTTTGTGTTACCAATATCTAAAAAATTGAAAATGAAGAAATTGACAGAAGGCTAGGAAAATAAAGCACAGGGATTGTGGAAAAACATATATATAAGAACTTGAATTAAGTATGACATGCAGATAATTTCTTTGTCACTGTCAGGATCAAAGTTTAATCTGTCCTTTTACTATTAGATCTACCTCAGGAAGAATATCTGTTCAGTGCCACTGTAGCTGTAACTGTTTGAAAGCCCTGACAGTTTGATCAGAAAATAGCATTGAGTGTTAATAACCTGTTTTTGTACTTTTAAAATACTATTTTTTTCCACATGATCAATAGCAGCACCTCAGACTGAGTTTTTACAGTGGCCAACCTCCTAGCATGGGGGAAAAAAAGTATTTAAGTCCTGAACTGATCAAGAATTGGATTTTAAATACAATATTCTAGGATGATTTTTACCTGAAAATATTTCAGTGTTCATGCCTGAGTGTTTGGAAAACATGGAAAAGGAGAACAGTCCTCAAGTGTCCTGCCCTGATGCTCTCAAGTGTCCTGCCCTGATGCTAAATGAACATGATCTAAGACTTGTGATGAAACCAAGAAACAGTTATCAATCAGCATCAGTTTCAGGAAGCATTATTGTATCGAGACATCTCAGGGTGCCTTTATAAAAGAAAAACCTACAATAATTTAATAGCTCAGCCTGCTGTGCCAAATAAATGAGTCAAAGTGGGGGGAGGGGTGGGGAAGAGAAGGAGTATGAGCCACAGTTTCCCAACTGCACTAGCCTGCAGGAAAGTGTTGATTTACATCCAAAGTACTTCTGC
Source organism: Zonotrichia leucophrys gambelii (assembly GCF_028769735.1). Lineage (NCBI taxonomy): Eukaryota > Metazoa > Chordata > Aves > Passeriformes > Passerellidae > Zonotrichia > Zonotrichia leucophrys. The sequence continues at coordinate 24,300,635 of NC_088176.1, forward strand.
TGGGAGAGTGATGGGAGATGTCACTGCAAAGCTTGAGCTTTTCTGGGAAATTAGGGACACCTCGATTTTTTATTCCCCTTTTACAAGCAGTGATTTTCATTCAGTTTTCAAAAGGCCTTCAGACAAAGAAACCAAGTGAATGACGTGAAAGTGTATTTTATGCATAGTGGAGCAGAAGTTAGCTGTTGGAAGGAGATGGTTGCTATAGGCTTGTATGGCTCATGTAAACTCAAGGGCAGATGGTTCACAGCCTGTGTTGGGACTCTTCAGGGATGTGGAAACCAGGCTGGGCAGGAAGGGTTTAAGTTTTTTCTCCTGAAGTTTGAATTTCAAAATTTAAAATGCCTCCATTTTGATAGGCATTTGCAGGGTATGAGAGATGCTGCAGTTATGTTATGTTTGTCTTCTCTGTGGTAGGCTACATTTCCTGGATATACCACTATGTTTCCTCAATATACCACTGCTGACCATAAAGGCCAACAGCTTCAGGAAGAATGTGGCTACATTAACATGGGAGACAAGACCACAGTAGCTGGAACACAGCAGATACCTGTGTTTGGTCCCGTTTTCATCCGAGTTGTCCAGTTTTTTCCAGGTGTGTTGTGTGTCAGCTACAGTCCTCTGAAAACACATAAAACTGCTTAGCTTAAAAGCCTGGAAATCAAATGAAAAAATTATTCTGGTGACCTTACTTCTGTTCCTTGCATGACGAACATGATGGCATCTAAAACCAGTTTTAGTGTGCTGGAGCAGAGCCTGAAGCTGGCAGAAGAGTACAGCTTTGGCTTCAGTTACTGAGATGCCAGAAGAGATTGTAAGTCCTTGAAATTCTTCCAAGAAGTCACTTTGTCCTGGATGAAAACTGGCATTTATCAGTGCAGATGATAGTGGTGTATTTTAGATGGCATCAATATTGATTTGTATACTGCACGAGCTTTTAAATATGATTTAAGATAAAGCTTAGCTTAACGTAAGACATTTCTCCACAAAGCATTGATTTAATGTTAATGTTTTATGTGTTGCTTTCTTTGCTATAGACTTTCCTTTGGTTCACAGAGACTTCCCAAGTAACCTTCTCAGTTCCCTCTTTCAGGCACTTGCAAAAGCCCCACACACACTTGACACGTAAGTACTCGAAAGTTTAATTTATACTATCTGACAGGCAGCTTCAAAAGCAATTAATTAATGGTGGTCATTACTGTTCATCTCAAATGCATTATTACCCTTCTAGTTGCTTCAACTTGGCTTATTGTTTTCCCAAGCCTTATGAAGACCATGGAAGAAGATCTAACAGAAAAGTTACAATAGGTTAGTTCCTTTACCATTCCTCTAGGGTAATTTCTGCTACTTTGCCTCCTAAAGTGCTAGGTATTGTAAGCAAAGTCCTTACTAATCTAGAGAGAGAATTTCTTATTTGACTTCTATTTAAGTAATCTATAGCAATTCTTGTTAGGTGCAAAGGCACTGAGTATCAATCTACTCTGTGTGTCTACTTGACCTTGCTTGGGCGTTTCAGAGTGTCAAGGCTGGGGAAGCCGAACGCTGTAGCTGCTGATCCGTGTCTGAATCCTGACGACCAGATCTGTGGAGCAGCGCGGCTGTGTGGAAGCAGCATCAGCTTTCGGGAGAGGCGCAGAGAACATCTCCTCGGCAGGTTGGAGATGCCCTGACAGGAGAGGGGCAGGGTTTCTATCAGCTGGCAGTCGCTGTGGCCCCTCCGGAGCCTGCGCGGGCGCGGTGCCCGCGGGTGCCGGGGCTGTGCCCGCGCCACCCCGGGGCTGCCCGCGGCTCCGGCGCGGCTGCGGCAGCCGGGGCAGGGCGCGGGCGGGCCGGGCGCTGCGGCGGGGCCGCGGGCGGAGGCAGCGGCGCAGCGGGGGCTCTGGGCGGTGTTTGTGAGCGGCGGCTTTTTCGGAGCGCTTTTCTCGGCGAGCCCGACCTGTTAAAGCGTATTTCAGCTTTGGCTCGGTTAGATTTCCCACCCCCCTCCCGCTTGCGGTTTAAAAGTGGCGTTTCGCCGCTCAGCGGGACGCGTGCGTTCCGGGTTACTTTGGTTGCCTGCCAGGTAGCGCACATCTTCCACAGCATCCTTCTACCATCAAGCAAAAATTGTCTGCTCTCCTAAGGATTAATTATTCAACACGTTTAATGTGTTTCGGCTGACAGGGAAGACGGCCGCTCGGGTACATCCTGGTGCCGCAGCGCCTGTCCCCGCTTTGTCTCGCACCTGGTGTGTTTGCGCGGCTCGCCTGCCTCCCTCCCCCCGAGCCGCCGCCTCCCGCTCCTCCCGCCGCGCCCCGCTGCTGCCCGCGGGCCGGGGGACGCGGCCGGTGCTCCGGGACGCCGCGGTGCCTCCGCCCGGCCCCGCACCTTGCCCGGGGGATGCGCGGGGCGGGGCCGGCGCTGCGCCCCTCGGCGGAGGCTCCGCGGGGCGGGGCGGGGCGGCCCGGGCAGGAGGGGCCGGGGGCTGGCCGGAGCCGGGCGGTGCCGCCGCCCGGGCAGCGCGGGGGGCTCGGCGGCGGAGCGGGGGCTTCGCTCGTGACTTCGCTTCTTCCCGCAGAGCCCGAGAGGAGCGGCGCCGCTGAGGGAACGAGCCGCTTTCTTCCCGGCCGCTGGCGGCGGGGCGGCACCGGACCCAGGAGCACCGAGGGAAGGACCGGCGGAGGAGCATCCCGGCGCGGGCCGTCCCGTCCCTGCCCGGCTCTGCCCGGCTCCGTGCGTCCCATCGCGGCCGCTGCCGCCTGCCCGGGCCATGGGCCGGCCCGACTGAGAGCGCGCGGAGCGTCCGGCAGCCCGGCCGGTGCTGCCCGGAGCGCCGAGGCGGGGCCGCAGCGGCGGCGCGGGGAAGATGCGCTCGGCGGCGCGGCCAGCCGGGTTCCTCCTGCTCTGCGGGGGTAAGTAGCGCCGAGCCCGGCCCCCCGGGAACTTTGCGGGGCTCAGGTGCCACCGGCGGCTCGGGCCGGCTCCCAAAATCCTGCCACAAATACAGACAAGATATAAATGATCCTGATACGTTTTCTTCGTTTTTTTAAAGCTAAGTTAGAACAGATGTGAGTTTGCTTTTCTCTGAATTTATGATGTGAAAGGGAAAATATTAAACTATATTCCCATTTTAAGTTTTTAAAACATGATTTCTTCTATGCTCTCTCACTCCCAGAGCTTTTTGTATCATCAGACAAAATGCGTTTTGGATTGGTAAATGAAAATGACCACAATATGAATAGTGATTGGATTGTAACTTAGATGATGCTATCCACAGATGTCAAGTTTCTAAAGCAAACAGAAAATCCATTATATCTCTTTTTCTTCCATATGGCTTTGTTTGCTGATGGATTTCTGACGTTTACATGAATAAATCAAAGTTGTATGCTAGAGAATGCAGTACAACCTTGCACATTAAAAATGTACTGTACTTTTTTAATGAAAAAAGTAAAGCTGAAACTAGTTCACTAGTTGGTCTAACAGTGGGCAGATTAATTCTGCCCTTGTGAGTCCTCATAAGCATGTGATGTTTTCCTTCTTACTGTTAATTCAGATTAACTGTATTAATTTGCACCATTTTAAACTACTTGCTGTATTTGCAGAGATTATACAGCTCCTATTTAATTTCTAAATTATTTTTTTGCTATGCTATAATACTTTCAGTTCTTCACGTTTTTTCTTTTTTAATACGTTGTTGTTAGGGCCTGATCTTTGTAAAATCTCACTAGTAGTGAAGTTTAGGATATAAGGAGATAAAATGTGTAGGATATACTGCATCTAAACACACATCTAGTAAAAAAAAATAAAGTGGGTTGTATCCCAAGACATTTCACTGTCAGGAAGAATTAGCCGTACTTGTATTGCTAATGGATGATCTATCATGCCTACTTTGCTTTTATCTTTGGCAAATCCATTTTCTTTAATGTTTTTGGCAGAATTAGGAGAAATGTAATTTACGTAAGTTCTTCAGCTTGAGGGGTATGTTTTCATTAGCCAAAATGATTCACATGCATTCGCTTGAAGATGACTTCCCGTGATTTCTGTTTAAGCTGGGCAGATGAGCTTTCTTTGATTCATGCTGTGATACCCCAGGTTATTGCTCATCCTGAACTAGCTGGTGTTAGGAACTCCGGAGCTGCTCTCTCAAATGGCGTTTTGGGGATTTTTTTCTGCTGTATTTCCCTTTCAGTTGGACCACCATTTGATTTTACTTTTAGTTGTACAACTTTACATGAATTTCGTTCTGAAACTCTCAGATGGGGAAGGGGTTCTCTCTACTGATGACAGATATCTAAACCTTTCTAAATATCAGACCTCAGCAGTTGGAAATAGTTTCAAAGACTTTTTTTTTATTAAATGTAGCCCTAAATTATTAAGTTTGAGATCTGCCAAAAATATATTTGGAGAAATATTACAGGAGCTAATTTTTTTGGGTAGAGTAAGCTGCCAAGTAGGTTTTTTTTTTTGTATACTGCTTGCTTATACTTAAAGTTGCAAATATTTTGCGTATGTTCTCAGCTTTGACTACTGAGGCTTAATATTTGGTTCCTGTTAGTTTCTGCTAAAACTGTGGGGAAGAAAAGTTGTGTACATCTATGCCCACACTTTAGGGTAATTGTTTTCATAGTTATTTCAAGAAGTCCAGTGTATTAGCAATGTTCTATGGGTGTTTGTTGGTAGAGAAATGCTGCTTCACATTGTTGAGGTGTGTGACACTAATTAGCTTTTATGCGATAAGAGCTGATTTTACGGCAGGGGTAAGATGAAGTGTTAGGTCTTGGAGGTACTAGCAAAGCCCTGCATGCACAGAGTTCCAGTTTAGAAACACAGCTCTCTTAGGAGTGATGGTGCATTCCCCTGGTGGGGGAGCACAGTGAAACTTCAGTGGGCTCCATCCTGGGGGAGAGCCAGGGATTCTGCAGTGGTAACTGGCATGCTCCTGCCAGGTGTTGTGTTGTGCAGGAATTTCTTTCAGCTGGGCCAGACCTCATCCTAGAGGGCTGCCACCCAAAGTTAACCTGCAGGGATACCCTTGTACTCAATTGCGGTGGGTACATCTTTGGTTTATCTAAAAGTTTTGGAAAGCTTAGAACTGCTGTAGTTCATAACACATGTGCTCATTACAACCCCAAAGGCATTTACTGAGTGAGCTGGCATAGTCAATCTGGTGAGCGTGCTGTTAGTGGAAAGGATTAGATTTGGTTATTTTGTCCTGGCGGGCTGCAGGAAGCACACTGGACCAATTGTTCTGAAGCAGAAAGGCGCAGCCTTGGCGCTTTTGCACCACAGGCAACGGGTGGGTCTCCTGCAGGCACTGTCCTCAACGTGCACTAGCCTAGAAATAGCAAAAATAAAAGGAATTTTTCTTCCCAAATTAAGGCTTCTGTCTCTTTTACCAATTAAAATAAATGCAGGGTTTGTTATGGAGTGTGCACATGTCTTTTTCAAAAGTTTTACACCTTGTCAGTTGTAGGACTTCAGGGTGTTTACTTGCCTATCATGCTGCCTGGCTGTTTGGTGCTGGAGTTTTGATTGTGAAAGCTCATTGATATCACAGGAGGACCTTATGCAGTTCAATGTAGAAAAGAGTGCCCGTGGCAAAGACTTGGTAGGATTGTCTTGTCTAGAAAGTAATTTTTGTTATTAAAGAGAATACTGTTGAAGAGATAATTTCTTTTCAGTGAATAAAACACAGTTTGTAAGCATTACACTATGCAATTTTTTTAAAATTGGAAGGGAAACCTGCTCATGGAAATAATAGGGATCCTGCTTCAATGATGTGCTCTTGAATGCAGATTATCTAAACTTTTTTCCTATATTATTGACTGTGGTATAAAACTTCTGATTAATGTACTAGTTTTGATACTCATTTATGGACTGTTTGGGATAGATTCTTAGAGTGCATTTCCCTGCTGCTAGGATTGCTGCTCATGTTTTGACTGGTTACAATTTAGTGCAAGTCCAGACTCCAGTCATGCATCCAGATCAAGGACAGACCAACTTCAGAAACCAGCTGCAGATACTGATGTTCTTCTCCCCCAGGTGTGGATTATTTCACATAATATTTGTATTTCATGATAGAAAATGGGTGCTTTCTCCAGGAAAAGAATACCTATGTGATTCTGTCAAATTAAAGATTTTCTGTGTGCTCATGCTTTTAGATCAAACCAGTGCTGATGAGGTCAAATGGTGGAGCACAGACCATTCATTGACTTGTGTCAGGAACTGGCTAAGACAGACATAATTTGTATGCCTGTTTTCTTTAAACAGTTATCTGTCAGATAATATATGATCAGGATTTTACACTGTAAAGTGAAAATTATTCTGTTTTATTATAACCCTGACTGTGGGCAAAGGGAATCTGTGAAGGACCATGAGAGGCACTTAATTAGATCTTACATGTCTTAATCAGGAAAGATCAGAGTTACATGGTAATTTCACACCTTGCTGCTCTTTTTGATAGGTAAAGGGGTATTAATCACAATGCTTTGGTTCCTTCCTACTTTGTTGTTTTTCTCTGCCCAGAGGTTCATCATCTTACCTTCTGGCTCTTCTCCAGGTGGCACTTGTCCTGTCTCTGGTCACCTGCAGCTGCCTGCATTGGACTGTGAAAGTGCTGCTTCACTCACGTAGCCCTCACCAGGATTCATCCCAGTGCTCCTACCAGGGAAGGAGCCTGGACTCTCTGTGGCCCTCTAGGCTTCATGTCTCCCCTCATTTTTCTCCCATTGTCAGGTCCTTCACCTTTTAGTTTCTTCACAAAGGAAATTTTGCAGAGAAGTTCACCTCCTGAAGCATTTTCCCTTTCACAGAAAGTAATTTACTGTGTTGGGTTTTTTTAAAATTCATGCTAATTGGATCCATATTTGTGTTATATTTAGTTCCCTTCTCATTGTTATTTGCTGCCTTCTCAAGGTGTCAGGGCAATATGTGCTATTGGCTTGATTATTTCTGCCAGTCAGTTGCAGCCTTGGTTCTTGGCTTCATTCAAGGATTTTGCTACTATCATAGGGACAGTATAAAGGAAATGAATTCAAAGATAACAAAAAGCCAGCATTTTAATGCTTAAAGCTCATTTGTTAGTCTTTGATTAGCAGACAAGATTTCTCATAGCATTAACATCAGCAGTCAGTCTGAACAACAGTGTGGGTTCAGCACCTGAATGCAAGATGCATATTCAGTAGCATGCCCAACATCAGTTTCCCATCTCTGTGTCATATCACAGTCTCTTACATTTTTGGTTTTTTTTAACTGAAATGACAGACTGGCTGATGCAAACCCATGTATTTTGTTAATTTTAATTTTTTCCCTTTTCCCCAGTTTGGCCCCTGGCAGGAGGGAGAGGATTTGTTCACTTGTTGCTGTACTTTCTCATGCTTGGCTTGGCACTGCTGGTCCCGCTCCTCCAGGCTGCTTTCTCTGCCATAAAGCAACCTAGCAAACACAGATAGGCCATGGGTTGGAAGGAATCCATACTAAAGAAGCTTGGTGTTTTCTGGAGAGCCGTGTTGTGTAAAGGTCATTTAGAGCCTGTCTGCGGTGAGGAGAGCTTTGCTTTGTTCAGACATTGGCATCCTTCAGCTTTCCGGCAGAGCTGGAAGTGGTGCCAGCTGGTGATGGACTGCAATTATCTCTTGGTTTTGAAATGTAAAAATTGCCTGACAGTGCTTATTGAGCGTGGGTATTTGTTTCAGGAGCAGTGCAAAACTTACCTGAACACAGGTGGTGGTTCCTGTGGGAGCAGGGTGGATGTTAAGAGTATCTTCTTCCAGGATTGAGGCACGTTCATGCTGCGGTCTGTTCTCAGCTCTTGCTTTCTACTTTTGTTTGGTTTGGCAGAAGCAAAGCTTAAAAATTCACCAAAATGTTCTAAAGAAACTTTGGAATTGTTTATTTTCCAGATGATTTTTTTTTTTGTAACTGTCTTATATTTTGGAAAGCAAGCAACTGAAGCATTGCAAGGATAAATACAGCAATTACTGCGAGAGAAGGACAGATTTGAGGTTTGCATATTAGTTTGGTTAGATCAGGGTTCAAATTCAATTGACAGCTGTGCTACACATTTGCTCATTGCCTCACACTCTCTCTCTTAGTTTTCTGTAAAGTGTCACCACCCGTTTCTTTATCCTTAGAATATCATGTGCCTTGTTGATTGACTAATGCAGTTCCAAACTGGATGATACTGGAGCTGATACAACGTAGGGAAAACACAATGGGAAACCTTACAGAATCTCTAGAGTGATAATTCATCAATGAAAAATAGCATTGGAGAAGCTGTAGAATGAAATCTATTCAAAGGCTTTATTTTCACAATGTGTTTTTTTCTTTTATCCGTGAAATACACTGAGATAATCTGCAATGTTTTGGCAAAGTCATTATGAGCGCTTTAACAAGTTTTCATGTAGATATGTTGCTAATTAATAAAGTTATTAAGAAAATTTTTTTAACAAAATAGGAAATCAGCTGAGGTGTGAAAAACCAGATGGATTTTGATCCTTTGGGAGCTTAGGATTTTTTTGAAATTTGTCTATAGCCATCACTTTTTCTCCCCACATAAGGAGAACACAAAGCTGTTTTTTTTTTAAAGATTACTTCATAAAGATGACTAAATAGTTTCAGATTTCTGGATCTTGAAATGAGACCATAAACATGCTAGGAACATTTTAACCTAAGAGATGCTCTGTAAATCTGCTGAAACGAAGATGATCATCAGCGCTTTAGAGCCTAAGGGAAAATTACAGTGATCGCAGTCAAAAAAGAGAATTGGAAACTTTGCTGGGGTAATTGTGCCAGAAATGTTGTTTGACTGAATTAGTTTAGAAATTTGGCTGATTGTTAATCAGGTGATTGTAAAAAGAAAATGGATTTATTACTCCTAATGGCTGTCTAATGGCTTTTCAGTGTATGCATTTAGAAAACTAATTAAACAATATATTTAACTGATATAACAAAGTTGCTTGTGTTGCTGTAATGGGTGGTTGGGTTTTGGTTGTGTGTTTTTTTTTTTTTTTTAATGTCCATTATGGCTTTTTTCTAAGTGAGACAAATTTCAATCTCAGATAATAAAATTAAATCTAGCTTTTTCTCCTAATTCAGAGGCACCAAGTTTTCTGATACGGACAATTCCATTATCTGTTCTTTTCACTTGTGAAATGGAAAAGACTCATTTTGACGTGAGTAGACCAGAATTTCATCTATCTCCAAAGCCCCTTAAAGGCTAGTTTTGCCACTGAATTAGAGCAGGCATCCTGTGGTCCTGTCAGTGCCATTCTCAGGGTGTCTTGGAGATGAGACTTAAATCTCCCAGTGGCTTAAAGACACAAGTAATGTTTTGTCTGGATTTGGGAGGAGAAGTTCGGGTAGTTCTCCACCATTCCTGCATAAAGAGCTGATACTTTGAGTTTGGCTCCTAACAAACTAAATGTTTTGGATGACGTAGAGCAGCTTCCTTTGACTCCCTTAAAAGGTGATACTTCTGCACTGACTGGCTTCTGGAGATGTTTTGTCTTTGTTGATGAGGTGCCCTTCTATGCTTTATCATCTTAAAGTAGACATTGAAAAGTGGACATCAAAAAGGATGTAAAAAGTATCAGTCGTTCACAAAATGTTGAGAATGGATTTGATTCTCTAGGTTCTCTTTCCACCCCTGCCACTGTGCTGCTTAAAACTTGCCTCATGTGTTAAAAGTAGCTCTGTGTGTTGCTGCTGTGCATTTGGAAGGAAGGTACTGACCACCAATGTTCTGGTTGTTCGGTCAAGAAGGAGAGTAATAATTTGCATTAATGCAAATAAGATGTAACAAAGTTAAATAAAAGCTGTTGTTTACTGAAGTTTAGCCCATGACAATTTATGACTTTAAAAAGCTGATTAAAAAAAGTTAGATTAATTATGTCTATTTAGATGGGAATAGCCAGTATAGCATGATTAATACATACATTTATGGCAGTCAGTCATCTCAGAAGACGAGAGGGTTTGAAATGTATATGTGCTCTAGGGCAGCAATCAGGCTTTCTTTTACACAACATAAAAGTAGACACTAGAAAATTATCTGAACACATTTATATTGCCAGATTGTGGTGTGCATGACTGTAAGTCAAAAGTGTGCTTGCTGTTCATGAAATCTGAATAACAGTGAGGGGAAAGGAAAGAATCCAAAGAATTCTCATCAAGAAAAGGCCTCAAGTTTTTATTTTAAAGGGAATAGAAGTTTGTTTTTCAGAGGGAAAAAACCTGCAAAAATTAAAATTGGGAGTAATGGAAGAGAGTGGATTTGGGTAGAGGGCATTGGCTGCTGAGTGAAATTTGCACTGTGATGACTGGGGAGTTCTGCTAGGATCTTTGAAGAAAGTATCCAGCACTGATTTTTAACAAAACAGAGTGCTGCTTTGGCCCCTGCAGTGAGGAGTCGTATTTTGTAAAACACTTGAGTGGATCCTTCTCACATCTCTGAAGTACTCAGGCATATTCGTAGTTTATCCTGCATCAGCAAAGCATTTTAGAGTGGGACTGCTGCATCAAAGCCCCATAAAGAATTGCACAGTTCCAAAAGTTAAAACACTCTGGCAGTACTTTCAGGGACCAGATTTCTCTTTGCTCCCATTGGATGCCAGGTTCCCCTTTTGTGGTGTGTGCTAACCATTGAGATGGCTCTGAGGTGCATCAGCCAAATTCTGTGTGTGCTTTAATGAGTAGCCTTAGTAGTCTGACTTTCCTCAGTTGGACCAGGGGAGATGCCCTGAAGCCTTTCTGTAGGACTCGTTTCCATGGGCTGTAGATTTTTGGCAGTGCTCTCTGGATGCTACCTTGGCTTGCTTCTGCTACCTCTGAACTGTGAGTTATGTATTGGGTGCCCCATTTATATTTTGATAGTCACAGTGTGTCTTTGGAGAGAAATACAGGAACAAATATTTCAAAAAAAAAAAAAAGATGGTTGTCTGTTACTGCTTTTCAGCAATTCTGGGTAGAGCTTTTTCTAGCTGAGCTCTTGGATGCCAGTGAAGTAAAAAGGACTGAGGATGATGATTGTAAAATGACTCATCCCAATTGCTATTATGAGACAAAAAAAGCAATGGGAGTGTTTAGATTTTGGGTTTGAACATACACATACATAAATGTTTTAAAGTAATGAAGGGGAAACAATATGGCTGTAATATAAATTTTATTGCACATTTCAATTCAGCATTGCTGACACACACTAGATGAGAAGGCATTTTAAACCGTTTTATTGCTTTGGTAAACTTTTGCCTTTGTGAAGATTAGAAAAGTTGTCTTAAATTGCTTTGCTGGGGACTTTCTGGCTAGTGAGAGAGTTTATAACATGTATTTTGCAGATTTTTATTATTAAAAAAAGGAGACAAAACCCAAACCTTCAAAACTTAGTTTCTGTAGATTTGAAAACAAACAGGATCATCCTTAGAGACTGTGATAGATCACCCTTACAAGCTCTGTGAAAACCAGAAACATTTATAAAATTATTTTTTCTTACTGCGGCATTGAAGTGAGCCTGTTGTTGGAAAAAGGGTCTTTTTAAACTATTTATTTTCTTAGATTCTAGTCTAATAAAATTTGAAATTAAAGTTGGACCGAAGTTTTTAGGGCAGTAAATGTCTAAAGAAAATAAGCAATAATAGCCCAAGGTTATACTTACCTTTTTGATGCTGCCCCTCCACCTTTTTTTTTTTCAATCTATCTGCTGTAGACTGTTTTTAGTTGTGTTTTTATAATTTTTCCAATAATTTCTTAGATCTTTGTTTTCCTGGCATCATGCAGTTGGGTGTGATTTTTTTAGTTTATTGGAAAAATTTTGTTCTCTGTCTTTGCACAGGCAATTTTGGCATCATGGCAGAGCCATCCTTAGTACCTGGCAATTAAAAAGCAAAGGGGATGAATCTGTGCAAGTCTCTGCTTTGGTCTTTCATAATATCTTTGTCCTAAATACAACTTTCAGGAGACAATAAAGGAAATATACATTAATTAAATATTTAGATTGCTCATCAAAACCTCAGTTTAGATTGATTATAGTAGTAACATTTGTCAGTGCAATAAGACTGGTAGCAAAGACTTTTACTTATTTTATAAAATGTTCTGTTGCTAGAGAGTCCTTATGACAAAAGATTTTTTTCTCTTTTCCCTGGTAAACCTTGGTAATGGTATGTAAGATAATGTAAGAATTACTACATAGAGTCATACCTGGCACAATAGTTTATTTCCTGGTGATGCCTGGCAATACCCAGTTTTGAATGGTGCATTTTGGTTTTCATACTTCTTGAAATGCAAAGGGTAGCAACAAGAAACGTAGGAAATGCTGGTTTTGAAGAAAAATATAAATGAGTGGCAATATTTATTTACAAAGACAACTGAGCACAGAGTTCAGATTTTTCAGTTTAAGCAGAAGTAGTACAAAGGTGGATGTACTGGTGGAAATTGAGTAATAGTGGAAATTAGAACTTGGAACATAGCAAGGGGTATTAGGGAAACATTTTGGTGGCAGGGAGCTACAAGGATTTTTGTCTGCAGTCATTGTGGGGTTTCTTTTAATTGGCAATATCTTAAGAACAGGTGGGACAGCAGTGTGTTCATGTTGGTTATTTATCATCAATCCTACCTTGGATGAGTTAGATGATGTCTCTTGGAAACTTTTGACTTCATCGTCTTACGGTTTTGTGCTCAGGGTGTTAAAAACAGGACAAATGCAGCCTTTGTATGTCTGCTGAAGCTAATGTCTGGTGTTTGGTCAATCAGGGCTCCTTATGAGATCATGATAACTTAGTCTGCAGTTAATGCAACTTGAGATTTAATATCAAAATACTTATATTGTTAATCATCAACAGCTGAATAGACAGGAGTTAGATGCCTTTGATGTCAAGACGAGCTTCTGGAGTTTCTGGTTTTCGGAATATCCCCAGGGATGTATTTGATATATGGTGGTCTTTGTCTTCTCAAAAATCAATTTCTAATTCCATGCTCAGCTTTCTCAAATCCCAGGCAGTGAGCTGGGGACCTCACACTGCCACTGAGCATTTCCAATTAAGGCCTTGAAACAGTCTGTGTACATATGGCCTAACCTTGTCACCAAGAAGAGTAGAGTGCTGCTCTCTTCAGATAAAAAATGAAATGCATTGTAGTGATGGTGTTTGTTGAAGTAGACACAGGATTTGAGGATCCATTTTCTCAAGAGTTAAACTGGATTTATGATTTGGTAGGCAGTTCTTGTTAAATAAGAACTTAATGATTGCAGAGAGACCATGAAAAAAATTAGCACTGGGATTATAACTCTACTTTCAGTATTTTCCACCCTGAATCCTAAATTGCGATTGCCAGAACCATTTGTCTGTCTTTGACATCAGCTGCTGAGAACTCTCCCTTTTATGAATGCAGTGCTTTGTAAGATGTTGAACTTTGAAGAACTGCAGCTTGTGTTTTTCTACTGTTGTTTCTGTTTCATAGTTAGTATCTTCCACTGCATTCATTATAGTTTCACATTTTCAATTTAAATGTTTGTTTAAATACGCATAATTTAAAATGGGGTTTGGGACATGAGATACTTAGCTACTGTTGATTGGCAGCACTGGTCTCTTCCACTGGAAAGAGCTGGTGATAAGGTGTTTTACAAAATTCCAGGGGCATATGGTGCAATCCTATTGTTACCCTTTTTCCCATTCTTAGAAGATTTTTGTTTACTCTGTATATGCCAGCGTGACATTATCCCGCTCTGAATGCGAGAAAGACAGAGGAAATCACTGTGAAGAAGAAAAAGACTATTGTTCCTCCTTTCCAAGGACTAAACTCAATCCTAGCTAGTCTTGATTTGAAGCAGAATTGTTGCCTTGTCACCTTTTCTGGCATTTGGACAGCAAGTTACAAATGTGTGGAACTGCCATTGCAGATGAAATTGCGCTGGGTGCGTGATTACCTTTCCAAATGTCCTGACAGAGAGAGCAGACACTATCACAGCATCTGTGATTGTTTAGGCATGTGATTTTGTCTGGGAGGAATGTTTTATTTGGATTTTTTTCCACATGTAACTTTTGAATAGCTCGTGAGTCCAATCTGTCTCACAATAGAAAGAAAACATTAAGCCTTCGCTCTTTCTGCTTTCACTAAGAAGATAGGAAGGAGCATTATCATGGAAGAGGCGATTCAGAGAAAGTGCAGAACCTCATTTTTGCCTTTTCACACTAGGCAACTCTTTCTAACAGCTTTAATTACGACTGCCCTTAGACACTGCCAGATAATGGGTGTAGATGCACCCCTGGATCAGGGAGTATATTGCCAAAATGGTAACAACACTGAAGCCTTTTGTGCAATGGCCTGCCTGTACCTTTTTTGTTAAACATCCACGTGGATTTAGGATTGACCCAAGTTCCAAAATATAACCCTATTTAGAGAGAATGAGCTTTAAAAAATTTTCAATGAGATAAGAAATTAAAATAGTGAAAAACTACAATGAAATTAATTCAGCTGCTACATTCCAGCTTGTGTACCTGTTTTGTTGGCCTGGGGAAATTTCAGCAAAGTGAGTGTTAAAATGCTTGTTTCATTTCTGTTCCTTATACCAGTTTTATTGGATGAATGAAAACAGACTGAAGCTTAGGAAAAACAGGAAACTGTTAATGTAAAAGTACTGTCAAAAGCAGAATGGGAAAGATTTTCAGATAATGGTTTGCTTCTATGTTTAATGGGCTCATAGTTTTTTCTAGCATTACTTAATGAAGATGGATTTCTCACCTAGATTTCAGGTAACCTGGGGACTGTAAAATAATTAAAACAAGAATGCAATTGTCACTATTATTAATAGTAGAGGGTTTTGTGGTTTTTTTTCATTTGAAGATACTATACTTGCTTCTGGAGAGCACAGTGGGACTTAGTTTCTGTTCCTTTTGCCATGGTGACTTTTCCCAACATCAAGTCATGAAAAGCACATTTAGTGACAATTCCAGAGTTTGCAAATCACTTCGGAAGAAGAACTGTAGGAGTGAGGGATTGTTCCCTTTATCTCAATGAGACATTAACACTGAAATCTTAAAGTTAAGTGTGGTCATTGGCAGCTTTCTCACTGCTGATGTTTTTGTAGAGTTGACTGGGTAAACGATTTTGGATTTTTGTGGGAACAAATGGGCTGTGATGGGCATAGTGATCTCTGCCCAGAGGTAGGTCAATATTTAACAAGGTCTTCAAGCCCTAGTCAAAAATCACCTAACAGTCCTACCAAAGGAGTATCACACAGAAATTTTGCATTTTACTGTTTTAAGTATCCATGGATCTTTTTTTATAACAAGATGTTGATATGGTGATATATGAAGTGTGAAGTTGCAGAGTGACATAAAATGAGTACCCTGGAAATTAAATGAGCCACATGGACTGTTTTGCTGATTTTTATCTCCGTAAATGATGTTCCTGTTATTTTGCAAATGCTGGTGGAGAATCAGGTACATATGAGGCACTTTGCATTTTCAGAAGTCTGTGTTTCTCATTACGAAATTAAGAGGCTACTTACCATCAAGTACGCAGATAAATATACACAAGTTTATTTGGGTTTACTCTTTCTGGAGTGGTTTTTCTCAAACTGTGGTTTCCTTCAGTACATGGTTGACATATGGTGGTGGTCTTTGTCTCAGTGTCAGTGTTTCTCTATTGTGCCTCTGGCAGCTGAATATCCATGGGAAAATGTGCTACCTTTTGATCACTGGTTTTTGAACTGTAGGTTTCTGATGGACTGTCAGCCATGGTAAAGATCTAAGGTGCCTTATTAAACAACTGTTTCAGTAGTGCTTGCAATTAAAGCCTTGATGGTAAACATGTATTTGGTCATAAGAAGGCGATGAGGACTGAGAGATATACAGTGATACAAAATGCTGGGAACTCCTCTTGTGACAGTCTTCCATGAAAAAAAAATTGTTAAACAGATTTGAATACACAACTGCTACTTCCTTTCTTTGTTTTTTGAGAGGGTTTTCATTTTTTGTGGAAAAACTCAATTATACATATATATTTATATGATATTTATATGTATATGAGCATGTGTAAAAATAACAAGTTGAAGAAAAAAGTAAAAGCAAAAAAGCTTCTGACTGTCAAGTAGCTGGAGGACATTTGCTGCTATTTAAGCACAGAAAAGGACTTGTAACTTTCTGAAACAATGGACATTTTCATTATAGGAGGCTTAAAAAATAAGCTTAGAATCAAGCCTTTGTCAGAATATATCCAGTCTGCAGCTGTTAGGTTACTTGGTTTGTTTAAATATGGAAGTTGTGAAGTCAGGTTTATTCTGCTGGATCTATAAGGTAAGGATTTCCTCTTCATACACTTAGGCCTGTCAGATCTGGTCTGGGCACTGATGTCATGCTTAATATATTATTTTTTAGCAGTGGTTGAAGAGTGCCAATTCCTGTCAGCAGAGCTGGATGCATTTGCCAGGGGAGAAAGTGAGAAACTGCCGTTTTGCATCACACTGTCACATATCCCAGCACTTGTGGTATTAAGCCCTGCTTCCCTCACGCTCAGTATGCAGAATGAATGAGGGTGTTTTACTATGACTTCTGTTTTTATAGTTAGCTGAACTTTGAAATTGTCTCCTAAATCATCCTTGCCAATAGCATTAACTACCCCTTTGCTGGTAGTCAGAGATTATTCTGCAGTAAGTTAAAGGGTAACTCATCTTCTTTTGTGATGACAGGAAACATGGAGGGATGTAAAAGATAATGGCTAATTCAAAGCAGAGCACTCCACTCTGCTTCTGGAAATCCATCAACTCCATTCAAACACGGATCTGAAATCTTGCAACAAACTTGGAAATCTCTTTCCTTTTCGCTGCTTCAGTAAATTGTTATCTGGGGGAGGATGATGCAGATGCCCATGAATTATGATGCCTTTCATTACAGGGGGGTGAATTGCACATTAGCCTGGCATTCAGAAGCCTGGAGGTTTCTGCCACTGTGCTTTTGCTGTTTCAAAAGAGGTAAAAGCGTGATGTAAAGTAGATAAATGAAGTGGTATTAAAGAAAGGTCTTTATCCTTCCTTCTCCTTTTGCAGCACCAGAGCCCTGAAAATAGCTCATGTGGAAAGGTTCTGTGCAGAGATGAGTCATGCCAGCTGTACGGCTGGGCCAGGTACTGAGCGACAGGGCCAGGTGGAGCAGAGGAACAGCAGGTGAATTGATCCTTGGGTAAACACCTGTGTTTGCATTTTGAAAATTTTCTTGTTAAAGACAGCTGCAGCAAGGGAACAAGAAAAGTCTAATGTAATAACAAATCATGGAAGGGTATTTCAGAGAGTTACTTTTTTTCTGAAACAAACTGTATCTGTCTGGCTCTCTTCACATGGCAGTTCCATCCATGCTTCCTGTTCATTACCTGAGGTTGCTTCTGCTAAGTAAAATCTTGCTGTTGTGGTTGACAGATTGTTGTTCCCGTTATTAGCTGCTTCAAAGAAATAACATTATATTCTGCAGATGGAGGAGTGGGAGCAAGCAAACATTCCTGCTAAGTCAAGAGTATTACCTTTTCATTTGCTGTGTTCTTCTGGAGCAAAGCATCTTGTAAGACCTTGAGCAAAACACGTGAAAATTCTGGATCAGACTGTTTGCATGGGGAAATGTGGACAGTAAAAAGACTGGGTGGAAACAGGAGCAGCCCACTTTTTAAATGTTCTAAAAAACCTTAGGAGAAACACTGTGTCCAAGACAGATTTCAAGACATCCCTGTGCTCTGGGGAGCTTTGGAGATGGAGGAAAAAGACCAGATTCTTCTGTTAACAGCCACTCTTAATCCTTGAGTATAGAAATAATTTACTTAGGCAGCATTTAGGTATGGCAGTCAGAAGCACTATAAAAAATTATGAAGTAGATTGGTTTTGTTAGACTGTGATTATACTTATTCGCAACTCTTGATAGGTGTCATGTACTGTGAAGCATTTTTAATTTCCTGAGAACAATGTAACTTAAGATACCTTTCTTCACTAGGCCGTTTGATTTATTAGAAAACTGCAAGATCCATGTAGTGCAGGCTGTGTTAGTGATTGTTGTGTACCATTCCCACTGTGAAAAAATGGAAGCATGGTAGCTTGTATGTGATAAATTGATGCACATTTTAGCATGCCACATACAGTATACCATATACATGCTACACACATTATATATTTCTATATAAGGTCTGTCAGACATAAAGAATACAAATATTCATTGTTATCCCTCCACAGTCATTGTAAAGGAGAGTAGGAGTTGTCTTACTGAAGTGCTTTTTTCTTCCTACGTTGCCACATGCGAAAGAGATTTATGGAAAAGAGAGAAAACAACACTGATGAGAGAAACAGATTTACAGTGAAATCCACTATCACAATATAGCTGCACTGTTTAGCAAACACCTTATGGAAGACAATACAATGTGCCAGCAAGCTGCTTTTATTTTACAGTATTTCTTTACAAGCTAATAGACAGTGTGCTCGATAAAATAATCTTGTTATGATAGATGTATTGCCATTGCAAGTAAGTTTTACTAAATGAATTAATTAGTTTCATTTACCCCTTGCAAAGTCAATATGTTACTGGAGAATTAAGCAATTCTTTGCTGTCAGTGTATTAAATTATTAAGAGGGGGGGAAGTAAATAAATAAATGACCTAGTAGGAGATAAGTTAGGCATCCACCAAAAAGAGTTTAAATTTTGTCCAAACATTGACAAGCACTGCTGCCTTCAGAGGGCTTGGATCAATCCTTATGACTCACACCCTTAAGAAAAAAATAATAAAATTAAAAATGTCTGAATGTTTCTATTCACAAGCTTATTATCCATGATAAATCAGGGAAGGATATTTTGCATAAAATCAGTTATTTTCTGAAAGGTTTATAGCTGTTTAATAAAACAAATAATTGGTATTATTTTGTTGCAAGGATGCACTTTTTTACAGATAGTAGGCTTGCATGATTCTACCTTGTATGGTTCAGGTACCTTTATTGGCAGCTTTCATGATTTATGGCTTGCTGAGTGACATTTTATTTCCTATTCAAGGTAGTAACAGCTTAGAGTTTTCAATTAATCACTTTTATAAGTAAAACTGCACTGGGTATTTCTAGAGCAATATTCAGGTCAGTTTCCTTGAGAGATCCAAATTGCCAAGAGAACCATGTGGATGATCACAGCCTAGTGCATGCAGATATGTATGAGCCAGAGAGGATTAAAGAAGGAGGCTGTGGCTGTAATGTCTAGACTAGCATTTGTGGCTGCTAATACACTGCTAATATGGGTCTGTTTTTTCAAACAGAGGTGTTCAGAGGGAGCTTAAGGTCCATTATGAGTTTTCCTCCTGTGACAGAAGTGAAATAACTTTGGGTAGGATCAAGCTTTGTGGATTTCAGCTGCAAAACTCTCATTAAGTTTCATTTCACCTTTTGTGTTGGTTTTGAGACCCTGTCAGAATTGCATTTGGCACAGAGAGAGCAGTGAATTCATTGAAGAAATACAGAGTTTTTAAAAGCATGATTGCTTTTACAGTCTCGTGGTGTGTAGCCTAGCAGGACAAGTGTCTGTGCCCAGAGACTCTGCAGGTCATATCCCTGTATTGATGATTAGATGTAATTTCTTAATAAAAACATTACGTGTGGTTTAGGGAAAAGGTTGCAGTGAGATGATTAGTGGTGGAAGGAAAAAAACATTCTCTTACTGGAATTCAAGTGCCTTCCTCTGATTTTAAGGCACGCAGTGATGAATGTGCTGCTGCTAATGTGTGTTTCTCACTCCTAGCCTTAGAAGTAGAGGAACACTGAAGAGGGGTGAATATAAAAGCCTGGGGAACTAAACTGGTGTAGATACCTGAAGGGAGGTTTGTTCATACTTGGGACAGCAATGGCAATGAATGAACAGGTTATTGTCAGAGCTTCCGCATATGAGGATCCTTTATGTGGAAAAGAATAACCTCCATGATCTCATGGGATTTTGGCTTCTGAGAGGGCAACACACTGGCTTGTCAAGAAGGGCTTGACAGGCTGCAGGGGACAAAATGTCAGATGAGGAGTTAGGAAAAATGGTTTTCTTTTCATTTCAGTTCTTGGCCGAATTTCTTCCACTTCACCCGTTATTTCCTCCTCTGATTTATGGCGATGGAGATCCAATATTGTTAAAGCTCTTTGTGGTCTGTGAATGGAAAAGTACTCTTAGTTCTAATAACTAAATATTACAGTCTTCTTGTTTGCAATTCTCAAGTATTGCTGTAATTTTTTAACTATCTCAGTATAAAGGTTAGTGAAGAATCCTATCTTTGTTTCTTTGAAGAGGTATTTCTGATCGATTTCATCATGGGAGGCACTGCAGCATTGAGGGAATGGTGGAAAAGGATAACTGCTGTTAATCCAGTCTTTTGTTGGTTTAAGTAGGATTCTCTCATGTGTATTGCCTTCATTTGGAAGAATCAGGCAGTACTTTTTCCTGTTGTAATATGGTGTTTGTTTAAAGGCAGGATTCCAAGTATATTTGTTGGCCTTTTTCCTGAATCATGACTGTAACAGGGACATGGATACCTTAGAGAGCTGAATATCCTGCAGTCTGGTTTGCTACTGATGTGCATACATAATTTCTACTGACAGTAATGGGAGCTACATGTGTACAGAAAACAAAACAGACCCCTTAAAAATGCTGGTCTAGTAATAAAAGAAAGGGTGGAAGTATAGAGTGGGAGGGAGATTTTTTCTCTTTTTTCAACTTGCTTTGTCTTTTAACTTATCCTCACCCTGCTCATGTTAGCTTAATATTATTTTTATGGATTCCATCCTGATCTAATATGACATGAGGGGTAAGACAACATCCATGTGAACTATGTAAGCAGAAGAACATTTTAAAGTATATTTGCTCACTTTCCCAGCTCTCAGTGGAGTGAGAAGTTTCCCTGTGTAGGGGTGGGACCACAGAAGAGCCTGCCGTACCCATGTGCTGCTGAAACTCATTTTTATTATGCAGGGAATTTTATTGTTGCCCCCACAGCAAGGGCAGGGCTGCAGAGCCCCCTGCCACTGAGAGAGCACATCCCAGCAGCATCCAGCATCCAAAGGGTGAAACTGGCTGCCCCAGTGGGCTTGTTGGGAGCTCTGCTGTCCTTTGCCTGCTCTGTGTTATTCGGAACTCTGAAAATGAGAGCCGTAACTTCTTTGGAGGCTGTTATGGTTCGGAGTGTTTTCCTGGAGCTTCCTTGAGAAGGGAGAAGCAAATTCCTGGATAGTTAGACCCAGTGCTCTGCAGTCTATCCCTTAATTAAATTCTCTGCAACCTGTGTGTTTTCATTGTTAATCAATGGACATTTGTCCTCAGAAGTAACTAACTCTGGGGAGTGTAAGAAAGAATAAAACTCTTCAAAACCCCAAATGTTACACAAAGGGCATAAAAATAAAATTGTCCTTTTCCAAAATAGCTGAGCGTTATGGCATCTTGATAAAGGGAGTGCTAGAATATGTTCTCCTAATAAACCTCAGTAAAACCTCTAAAAATAACTACACAGATATATTCTAAGTTGATTACCAGTAATTGAACTGACTTAATGTAGTTGGATGATGTCATGTAAAATATTCCTCTAAAGTAATTTCAGTAGACATGCCATTTGAAGTCCTCTTGCAGGCAGCATAAACATCTTCATGTTGCTAAACTGAGCACTCGGACTAAAGCACTCAGCGGGGGAGCTCTGACATCTCTGTGTTTTATCTCCTTCCTTTGAGCCACTCTGGCTTGCCTGTTCCAGGCAGCTTTGCAATGACAAATGTCTCGTCCTTGTTTTAGTGAAAACCTGGAAATTCTATAACAGTTCACACCTGTTAGTTGTAGAATAAGAGAGGCTATAGGTGGAAAGGGCTTTGGGAGTGTCTGGCTTCCAAGTTTCCCTGCAGTATGCATTTCCAGTGTTCTGTCCAACTTCAGCCTGCCTGAGCCATGGGGACTGTTCCATGGCCTAATTCATCTCATGAGAAGCAAGCTTAGAAAATGATTTTCCAAGGTTTCAGTCTTGTTTTTGCATTTGCTTATCCATTTCCTTGTATATTGACTCTTGTATTTTTATAGCCTTATAAAGCTTTGTAGCTGGTTAATGCCAATAATATCATCTTCCAAAATTTGTTTAGCTTGGATTGTTACTTTTATGGAAATGGTATAGCAGCATGGGGTTTTTTTGTGTCTTTATGGTTTTTTGTCTTATTATCTTTTTTATTGTCTGTTTCTTTGTTTGTTTCTCTTTCTTGTTTGTATTTGGGTTTTTGGTGTAATTTTTTTGGTTGGCTGTTTGGGTTTTTTGTGTTTTGAGTTATCTTCTGAGGGCCAATATATCCATGACTGATTCAAGTGTTCAGGGTGCAAATGTGGATTCTACAGAAATAAATTTCTTCATCAGCTCTCAGTATTACTGGGAATTTCCTTCTTCATGCCCTGAGGTACTGGCATATCAGTAATTCTTGGGCAGTTTTGTTTACTGGGGCACCAGTGTATTATTTACTGAGTAATCATTCTGCTGATACAATGGAGAAATTCAGTCCAGGATTTGCAGATGCTGCTCTTCCCTTTACTACATCTGGAACAATGCCCTGTGAAAAAATGTCATAATTTTGCTGGTTTTTTCCCCTAAGGCCACACGGTTGTATTTTTCCTTTTTTTTTTTTTTTTTTTTTTTTTTTTTTTTTTTAATCCAGAAAGGTTGGTCAGTGAGTGATTCAGTGAAGCACTGATGTGCAAATCCTGTCAGAAATTTGCACTAACCTCCTGAACCTGTCAAAGTGCCAAAGGCACTGTTAGTTATGGCGCTGCCCTTAATCAAGAGGCCTGGCAAGGCCAGAGCTGTGGCTTCTGTTCTGGTATTATTAAATATCAACAGCTAATAGCATGCTTAGTTAGTACTAGTTGATTCTTTGAATGATAGCTTTTGGGGGAAGAGCACATCCTGTGTGTGAGGGGAAGAGTCATTAACTTCCCCTTGAATAATGACATTTAGGAGCAGGCTTCAGCATGCCCATGTTTTGCCCCTTCCCCTGTTAGCCTTTGAAGAAGCGATTTCCTCCTTCTCTCTTGCATTGTTTTGCCAACTGTCCTGGCTTGCCTGCCTGGAGCATTGAGTTCTTTTTCCCCAGAGGCCTTGTGACATGTTTTCCTGCTGGAGCATGAACCTAGCTGGCTGAATGAGTATTCTTTTAAAAGCCTCTGTTCTCTGTGCACTTAAGGGGCCTGTCTGATGTAACCTTCTGCAGAATCAGATGCTTGCCTTGCAGGTTTGAGAGTTGCTGGTGAAAGCTATTGTCTTCCTAGGCCTGGAAAGCCAGCAAGACATGGACTGACAGATTTTGGAGTCTTTCTGTCCCTTAAAGACAAGTCTTAGTCATTCAGATCAGGGCTGAACCTATAGTGTTTTGAGAGAGGCTGACAATGCCATTTTTATGTGCAACAGTGCACACTCTATTCATCAAGGAAATGACCGCAGAAATGTGTACCCAGCTGTCTCTGTATCAGTAGCATCTCTGCATAGCAGCTGCTGATGTTTGTGGTCATTTCCTATCAGGCCCTTCTTATTTTTTTGGATAAGCCTCAAAATAATTAGCTAAAATCTTGGAACTCAAAGACACCTACGAGCCAAAATCAAAGCCATTTCAGTAACACTACTGTTGCATTGCCTTAATCTCATACATTTAAGCTGACGTTGAATGATGTTCTCTCAGGGAGTTTGTGGCAGAATTCCCTGCAGTCCTTGTCCTTGATTATCCCCTGCTGCAGCCCTGGTCCCATGGCACTCAGCCCAGAGGAGCCTCTGGGGTGCCACAGCACCCTCAGGCCCGGGTGAGCTCCATGTGCTGCGTGGGTGTTGGGTGCTCACATCTGTGGCTGCTCAGGACAAGCCTGCGGCGCTGGATGTAGGGCATGCCTTGGCCATCAGCAGATGCCATCTGAGCAAAGTCCTGCTCTAACACTTTGATGTATTGTTGACATTTTTAAGTCTTTGTTGCTGCCTTCATAAAGAGAACTTCTGGCTCATTTAAAGCTGTTTATGAAGGTCTTTTTCGAGGGTCCTTTTTCTACAATTTTACAGGAATCAGAGATTATATCATGGGCAGGGCTTTAATCTATTATTTATTAGACTTCAATTAAATGATGTGCCTGTGACAAAGCAGGGTGCACGGTTTTGGTCAAGTCCCTGGGTCCCTTGGTATGCGGTGTATCAGAACTGTCAGTGCAAAGCACTTTTAGAGAGGAACTTTCTATTTGGACATAACCCCCTTACTACTTCCAGCTTCTCTTTGCAAAGGAAATT
This sequence comes from Zonotrichia leucophrys gambelii, assembly GCF_028769735.1. NCBI lineage: Eukaryota > Metazoa > Chordata > Aves > Passeriformes > Passerellidae > Zonotrichia > Zonotrichia leucophrys. The sequence goes on from NC_088176.1 coordinate 24,324,875, forward strand.
GTGTCTTTAAAAGTGGATTGTAGGTGGATTAGGTCTGTACTGAAGATACATCTGTGTTAGACATTTTACCTGATGGACATAGTTTTGCCGTTTAAATATATCCTTAACCTTTCTGCCCCAGTTCCCCAAGTGTAAAACAGGGATAAGATTCTTGACAACTCAAAGAAGTGGAAATACATTAAACATTGTGAGACCACTTAGTACTACAGTGATGGGGAAGAATTCTCTAATGAGGAGATACAATTTCACATTTATGTTTTTAAGTGCTTGGCAGTACTTATCCACACAGAAACTGCACCGCCAATTTGTTTCCATTATTCTGTGAAAACCTGCTGCAAAGGGGGAATCTTTTGCAACTTAGAATAACTAAGAGCTGTTGTAGACCTGCACAGTCAGACTGTCTTGTGCTTTTCTGTTTGGGCCCGTAAATATTTCTCACCTTAGTGTTGGAACTTCTTTATCTTGTCATAAGTCAGGAACTATGAAAAGACCATAAGGTCTGTGGAAAGGATGAAAGAAATATGCTGGCGATTCAAAAATTTTGTTTCTACCAGCAAACAGCCAGGAGTATGTAAACAAACATTACTTCCTTTTTTTTTCCTCCCTGTTTATGTGATTTTAACCCAAGTAAGTACTTAGCCAGTCAGTACAAAAAGTATTCCATGATTTTGTGCTGTTGGGGTTTGTGCAGGAGAAGATGTGATCTGGGAGACTTTGGACATTGAGATTGTTTGTGGATATTTTGCTCCTCAAAGCAGCAGTCTCCATCAGACGCTTCTCAACAGCCTTATTTTTTCAGTATCCGTAATAATGTTTCAATGGTTGTTACTTTGAGAGCAGAACTAACACACTGAGTACTTACAGGGGATGGAATGACATTTAAGATCAGGTTTGCCTTTTTTCCAACCCCTTGATAGTGTACACAGAACTGATGTAGCTGACAGTGGTGTGATCCAGGAGGCCACTCTTAAGTGCTGCTTTTTCAGCCACTTATTAGAGCTCCCAGTCTGGGCTTTTCTTCCTGAGCCATTGAAGCCGCCTCTGTCAGATCAGTGACTTGGAACAGTGATCAGTGCAGCAGGTTTCTCATTTTGCATGGTTTCCTGACAGGAGGTGGACTTCTTTTATTTCTAAGAGTTGATAAAATCAGAACTCAATTGCATGGCTCCCAGTCTACATCCGTGTCAGCTGTGTATTAGCAGGATAGCTTTGTTTTCTAAGGTGTGTAGATGGATCCCAGACATCCCCAGTGCACCCCACATATTGTACTGACAACAGTTCTATTGAAATACTCATTTACTTTTGCCCTCTTTTTTTTTTTTTCTCATGAGTAATACCAACAAATTGTCTGAATACTTCAGCTCCATGGTTGGTTGGTTGGTCTTGTTTTGAAGTTTTTCCCTCTAGTTATTTGAATAGTTGCAGTAGTTGTCTTTGTATGGAAAACAGGCAAATTTGTAGTTATTACAAATAGTCAGAGAGCAAACTCTTAATAAAAGGGAGGAGCTCAGCACTATGCTTCCTATGTTTTCAGAATGTATAGAAAAATGCAGACAGAAGATTCAGGGAGACGTTATACAGGTAGTGTATGCTGCTTAAACAGAGGCACTTTCCTATGCAGGCATATTCACTGATGATTTGTGCATGTGGCCACCCAACTATAAATCAGTATCTTTTGAATGACACACTGTACTCTTTGCAATTACCCACAAATTTTAAGAAAAAAACCCCAGTTGAGTAGAATAGTGTACAGAATATAGCATTTTCCTGCTCAAACTGGTGTTTTAGTATCAATGAAGATTGATTTAATGGTATTTTCCTCATAAGAAGAGTTCAAAACATCAATTTCCCATTTTTTCCTAGTATGTTGTCCAGGAAAACAGAATTGGAGTGAATTCTGTTAAAGTTACTGGAAAAGTCATGGAGGCTCTCCTCCTGGAAAGAATAATGGCAAATTTCATTGGGACATCTGTTTGGTTATTTGAAAAAAAATTTGGCATGATGTTAGCTTGACTTTTTAAAGAGTGGTTATTTCTGGGTGCGCATGTTTATATACGTGCAGAGAAGTAAAAATCCTTAGCTGCTCCTTTCTGACACAGTTTTATTCCATTCATGGAGGAATAAGTAGAGAAAATGTAGTAATGAACTTTGTTGTGGTTAATGCCTTAAAGATTGGAAATTATCTGGAATCTGTGATCAAATTACCAACTATTATTATTTTAAATACCCATTTTCTGTTTCCATCTAAATAATGATGGCCAGTGGGGAACTGCTACATTACTTAGCATGTTCATTAGCAATTTTGCCTTTTGATAGGGCTTAAAAAAAAAAAAAAAAGGGGGGGGGAGAGGTAGGAGCTGATTTGGATTACATTAATAATGGTCTTTCCATTTGGAATGTTCAGAGGAGCAAAGTAAAAACCCAAATTAAACTGTATGTGAATTCAGCAGTTTTCAAGGCTGAAACAAAACAGAAGTTAAGGGTTTTTTTCATGTCTCTGTTGAATTGTGATAATTTCATGAAATTACTCTGCAGCTGATCTGGGCAGGAAACCAAACTTCTCAGTCCAAAGTCTGATCCAGATCTGTAACTCAGAGCAAATTTATGAAGATGGAACTCGGTATCACCTCTTTGCTCATTCAAAAAAAATTTAATTAAGGCATCTTTTTTGGCTCACTTGTAATTTCAGAAGCTTATTCCCCCTAGTTTGCTCATCTGCCTCTGTATCTTGCTTTTACCAGATTTATGTAGCCAATTATGCTCAATATAATGAGACAATAAATAATTTAAATTATTATAGAATTCACATGGTCTGACCAGCCAGAATATTTTTTAGATACTTAAGACATGTTTTCAAAAAGTACTTCATAAAAATACTCTAACAATCTCCAAACTCATGCTACCTTTGAGAAGGAAATGTCTGTATTTCCTAGAGTCAGTGTTACTAAAATGTAATGTAGACAAAAGAGATGAAACTTGTAAGAGTGCAGTCAGCTCCTGAAATGCTCTGGGAATTCATCCTTAGATATTTGCTGGAAACTGCTACCTTAAGGTGAGAAAGGTGTGAGGTATCTGTGTAGACTGATATTTGAACAGCCTGTTGGTGCACTTTCCCTTATTCAGTCTCTGCCTCTCAAGGTCTGTTGTCCTCTCTGGTGGAGTTCATTTTTGATGAGCAGCTACTTTAGTTGTTGAAACATGATGGACAGGTCTTTATCCATTATATCCAGATGATGGTTTCTATTGTTTGTGCTAAAAATGTCTTTTACTAGTTGTGGCCACCCAGTTGTTGAGTGTGCTTAACCTTGGTTTACTAGCTTCCAGTATTTTGTTTTGGATGGTTTTCTTTATGTGTTTGACATAAAAGCACATTCATAGATTTTTTCAGTGCAGCTGTTTGGTTAAATGTGTTTCCTCCCTGTGTGATTTTGTAGGTATCCAAATGCGCTGTAGAGGATTTGGGTGTTTTGTCTGTTGTTTGAAGTATAAGAGCTGTAGTTTGTTCATTAGGAGCATGAGGTTCAGAGTTGCAGATTAACCAGCTGCACTGCCTGCATTCATGTGGTCACAACCTTCCAAATTTACCCCATCATGAAAGGAAGAATTAATTATACTCCTAATTGACTGTTTCCTTGGATATAAGCAGGAAGGAACTGCTAGGAGGCAAAGTGATTAATCAGTTAAGCTAGTTACATCAATCAAATGTGTGAGAAAGTTCATCATCCCAAAGGCAGAGTAAAGTAATGCCAAAATACAAAAGCCATCAGCTCTTTCATTGGGGTTTTGCTGTGTTTCTTTTGTCAGTTTTCTGAGGAATTGCAAAAAAAAAAAGAATAAATAAAAACACATGGTGGTTGACCCAGTCTGCTTGACAATCTGTCTGGATTATGGTGGAAGAGGTAATGCAGCAATCTGTTCTCTTATCAGACATTGTATGTAGTCCTCATTAAAAGACCTTAGCATACGTTTTTCGTGCAGATGGACAAGTCACACGTGTCTCCCAAACAAATAACTCGGTGCCACTATCTCACAAATCCTGTCAGTTTTTCTGCCAGTGAGATGGAGTCTCGTAGTTGCAGCCTTGGTGAGGCACTACCCACAGAGCTTGATCTAGTGAAAGCCTAAAGCTTTAACTCTCAGTTGACAGTGCTTCAGAGTGTTCTCCCTGTGTCCCCTGGCTGCCAGCCCTTCCTGCCCTGGGGAACATGTGGCACCTTGAAGGCAAGTGAAAAAATTCTGGAAAATCCCTTAGAAGCATTATCATCCTCAAATGAGGATATTTTGAGTAATTGTAATTGACTGGATTGTAAACAGCAACTTTTAAAGAGCATTTAAGCCTTGCTTGCTTTGGCTGACAGCCTCTGTCAGAGGGGAAGGGACAAGGAATGGGAACCACTCTTCTCCTTCGCTCTGGAGAGCTTTTGGACAGGCGAGGCCCCATGGACTGACTTGTCTGTACATCCTTCCTTCTGGGCACAGTTGGTTTAAGCCCAGCTTGCTCTTTTAGTCACACACAGTTCCACAGTGGGAGGGAGACACATCTGAGATAATGGGGTTGGAGAGGAGGAGACAAAATGTGGGTGAGAACAGCTTCTGCTGGCCTTGGCAATAAATCAGAGGTTGTGGCATGGAGGTCCCAGAGCCTCAAGGCATGAGCTCAGTGCAGACCTTTGCTTCCGGAGCCACTTGTGTGCTTATACAGCCACATGAACTGTATTTCCAGGACTGGAAACTAAATTGGCATGCATTATTTTAGGAGACAATCCAGTTTCACTCACTTTTCTCTGTCTGTACCTAGAAGCTGATAAATAGAAGGCTTTCGGTTTGCCTGAGCTCTGGAAGGCTGTGGGTGCCAATTGTGTAATGATTGAAGGAAAACTTGGGAAACAGAGCTGTGCAGGAGGTTAGGAGGGGTATGAAACTCTGAGAACAAACAGACTTCTGTAAGTTAACACTGGAAAAACTCAATACAATTCTGTAAGGTCTACTGGAAGTAGCAATGTATTCAGATATAAAATTTGTACACAATATCCCATCTAGAAGAAGAGCATATGAGCATTTATGCTGTACAATTCTTGATTGTCCAAAAGATTAGGGTTCAAGTTTGTGTGTGTGTCTGTATTACTACTTTAACTAGGTTTTCACAGATGTGTATTTAGCTTATAAATGAGCATATACTAGTACATAGTGTAGTTTGTGCATAACCAATATGAAACTCAAGTGTTGATATGTAAATTGTTTAAATCAGAAGAGAATTATGAGCATTATTAATCTTGTTCTTGCATTATTTCTGTATTTGAAACATTGGACTTTGTAATGAACATATGCTGAATCTTAGCTAACAGCTTCATTTATGAATGAGCTTTCTAGGGTAAATTAATTGTTTTAGAAAACAAGGTGTTCTCTATACTTAAGAAGAGACAGATTTAATCCAAATTGCACCAGAAAAAAACATGATTACTGGTTAAAGAAACTATTTGAATTTTTCTTTTGCCATTATAATTAAGGTCTAGGCAGTGCAGTTTTTATTAGCATATATATTTATTGTGTGGATTCTATGCATATTGATTTTGTGTGCTTTTATAAATATTGAATCCATAGCAACTTTTTAATGCAACTGCTTTTAATCTTTTATCATTGTGCTAAATCCTTGGCAGAAGGCTCTTATTTTGTAAGAGGAAACATTTCTAGGAAAGTCATCTTCTACTTGTATACTGCTTGATTTTCTTGAATCAAAGGTGATGTGTATGAAGTGCTATTGTGACTGTAAACGTCTCAGTGTGATCAAAATGTCTTTTGGCTGGCATACTTTTGGGCTTGGCATAAAAAAGGCTATAGGATAAGTGGGTTTAGGTGGTGTTGCTTGAGTAGGAGAGTTGGACCAGATGATCACCAGAGGTCCCTGCCAACCTCAAGCATTCTGTGACTCTGTGACATCTTGTTTTTAAGAAATCTATAGCACAAGACAACTGTTTCAAATCAAATACCATTTTTTTTGTGTCTTCTCAATTTTCCTTTAGAAGTGGAAGAGGTACTGGTAACTGTATATGTTTGAGAGATGGCCAGGGTGTCTCAAAAATGAACTATCCTCCCATGATTAGGGTAGTGCTGGGGAAATGGAAATGCTGCCTGCAGGTGAGCAGGTGAATCCAATTTACAATGGATGCAGGACATAGGGCCTTGGGGGCTGCCCAGTCTATTCTGGACTTCAGCCTCACAAGCCCAGAGGCCTGATGTATAACTCTACTCTCTGTCTTCTGCTCCAGAAGAGAGTTATATTTTGCTCATACAGCTGTATAAGTGGATTTGCTCTGCCTTTTTTCAGAGAAAAGTGGATTAAACCCATAATGAATAAATCTAATTTTAAAATTACGTTGTTGATCTTCACTGCAGCAACATGTGAGATCCTTTCTGAGGTTTGCCAATCAAATGTGCAAAGACAAAACAAAATAATATATCTGCAGCTAGGCATTCCCATTTGCAGAGTAAGAGCAATGTGATCTTTGTAAAAAGTCGTATTTCAGCAAAAATTGGGTCAGCCAGAAAGCTTTGAGTAGGTCCACAAAGTCCTTGTGGCATCCAATAAAAAATAGTGGGCTTAATAATATATAGACTGACTGACTCCACTGGGCTTTTTGGTAAAGTAGCATTCATTCAAATGGATGGGGATCATTGAAAAATTACCATTTATGTGCTGCATTAATTTTGGTTTGAAAGGGAATATTGCCCAACCTTAAAAACAAAATATTGTTGAATTAAAGCTACAGAAAACCACATTAAACTCTTAGAATAGTGTTAATTGTCTGAATACTATTTTGAACCTAAATTCTGGACAAAGAAGCTTAAAACAACATTCATCATTACCCAGGGAATTGTAGCTGAGTCTTTTAAATATGTTTTCCTTAGCATAAGTTCTTAAAATGTAGCACTTTCTCATTCTTTTCGACTAAACATTTTTATGCAGTAGTCCCCAAGCATGCATCTTTCTCTCCTTAGGTGTAACCCATACTCTCACACATTTATGTCGGTGTGGGTATGATAAAAATTTGTCTTCTTATCCTGTCAGCAAGTATTTGCAAAATGTTGCCTTGTAGTCTCAAAGCTGGTGAAGTCTTAGAGGGTTCTTGACCTCAGCAAGTTTGGGTGAGGCAGTGACTGTATTAAAAATAGGTAATTTTGTGAGATGTGCCTGCAGCTGTCAGTTGTTCTGAGCCCGTAGCCTGGTGCAGGCTCAGCGCTGCTTAGGCAGTAGCATGAGGTGCTGTTGAGGAGCATGAACCACATTCTGGCTCATGGTTTGTGTGCTCTGGCTGTGAGCTCTCTGGGGGAGCTGGAGCGCTGCACGTCCAGATGCTCCTTGTGAGTGTGGGCAGGCTTGGCTCAGTGGGGCCAGCTGTGCTATCACAGAATGGTAGGGCTGGAAGGGACCTCTGGCCATCATCCAGTCCCACCCTCCTGCCAAGGCAGGGTCACCTGCAGCAGCTGGCACAGGGACATGTCCAGGGGGGTTTGGAATCTCTCCAGAGTGGGAGGCTCCATGATACCCCTGGACTGCCTCTTCCAGTGCTCAATGGAAAGGAACTAGGGAATAGTCACTGGAAACAGCATTGCCTTCAAAATGATTCATGTAAGTCCAAAGCAAGAATCTTCTCTTTCCTTGAAACCAGTGTTTATTAAATTGATAATTGCTTTAAATTAGAGAAATATGGAAAGGAATGACATTTATTTTCCTTCGACTGCTTTCATCTCTGCCAGCCGGTGTGTGGGAACTCCCAGGGAGGGCCAGCAGAACTTGTCAATGTTCATTCCAGAGCAGAGCAATTGGAAAGCCACAAAATACTTTTAAGCAAGTCTGTCCTCACTTTTCTCACACTGAAGTCTGGTTAGCAAAGTGAACAGTTGCCCAGTGGATTTTACTGTGCTCAGAAAAATATTAGCACATTGGCAAAAGAAATGTGTGCCAGAAATATAAAAACATACACTTGTGATTGGGTAATGCTCTGGGAGGTGGCTTTAATGCTCATCAGGGGACCTCTGTGACCCGAAGGTTGATTTATACCCTGAACCTTTTATTCTGTAGCCTGAAACTATTCCCAGAATTTCCTAGGTAAACTGGCATGGTTGTGGTGTGCGTTTTGCATCATATCTGTAGTGGTAGAGTCTAAAAGCAATGTGGATCCATGTTAAAACTGATACCGAGTTTTTGAATATAAAGATTTACACAGATAGTGTTTTGTTATGGACTTTTAATTATATTCTAGAGATTGTGCTGCATTTCCTTCTTCTCTTTCTCAATTTTTCTAATTGCACCGGCAAGTTTGAACTTCAATCCGAGATTTCCTAAGCCAGCTCTTTTTAATCCCATGAGGCATGAGAAGCACAGTTTAGTCCAGCAGGTTGGGGTTTTTTTCCCATTTCCTGTCTTTTTGTTACACTGACTTCGCAAATTCTAGGAACATTTAGCTTCAGCCTTGAGTCCTGAACCTGTTGACAGAGGAGATTTATGAAAGGAAGAGTCAACTTTTCTGTGAGCATATTCGTGGTAGCTGTGGCATAGAAAGAGATCTGGAAGTTGTAAAGATTTGTATATTGTCATCTCCTTTTGGCATGAAACACAAGTGTCATTAATGATAAAATGAGAATAGCTAAATGTATGCTGTAAACTTAAGCTTTGTTAAGTTTTTATGATAAAGAGCATCAAACCAGGCAGCTTTTTATTCCTCATGCAGGGAAACTCTTTCATGAGAAGCATTCACAGAAAAGTCAACGCATTTGAGTCACGTACAATGACTAAAACCCAGCTTGGTTTGTTGATGACAATGTTTCTGGTGTGTGTGTGGGGTGTTCAAGGCAGAAGTAAAGAAAGGCACTTCCTAATGGACTCACCCAAGTTTTAAATTTGCATTTCTGTGGTATTCAGTTGAAATCTGAACTTGTGTTTTCATTATATGTTACAGTCTACTAGCCTGTGAATATTGCTGCCTTGATCAGGAAAGAGGGGAAGCAGAGGAAATGAGGTTTTTTACTGACACTTAAATTTAAAACATGAGCTCTTGATGAAATAGTGCAACAAGCACCTTTGCAGAGGAGTTGCAAAATCAAAAGGCCTTGATAAAGTGTACATGGAGATACTGTGCTGTACCAAGCCCTGATTACTTCTTTGTGACAGGAGAAGCCACTGGAGGTGTTTTCAGCTCATGGACAGAGCAGAAAGCATCAGTTTCACCATCTGAGAAAAATGTAAATGTATAGACTTTGTGTTTCAATATTCTTTTTGGGTCGGGCTCCCCAGGAGCTAATAGCTGAAGGATGGTAGCCCTTCCTTTGACTCTGGGTCTGTCACTTACAGTTTGTTTGTACATCAAAAATGTGTAATCACAATGACTGCTCTGGTAGTGTGAGTTCAGAATAAATGTCAGCATCAAGGACTATCTGTGTTCATCAGTGCAAGCCTGGACTTGGTGCAGACCTTGATGTAGAAGAAATAGCTAATAATTAAAGACAGTAAGAAGTTACCTGACAGAGAAGCTGCAGCCTAGCAGCATTAGCAGAATCTGCATCAAAAGTGACTGTATGAATCAGAGATACAAAGAATTGTTTCTCTTCAATTGGCAGTGGAGGGTGTAAACATGGGGCAAAGTTTTAGCTGTTACATTAAAAATGTTTGTAAAGTAAAAAAGGCATTGAAGTAGTTATGAAATATATTAAGCAAATTCAATCTTTAATAATCAGATGAGGATTGTTTTGTGCATGCGCTCGCTTGGCAGCCTGTGGTGGTTTGGCATGCCCTCTAGCAAGAGACTGGGCTGGAACCCAGAAATTCACTTAAAGGAAAATAAAGCTCTTGTAAAGTCTTATAAAGGCCTCTGCTATTCCAGATTTTCCTGCAGCTTTTACTGTTGTTTCTGTTAGACTTCTCTAGCTCATTCCTGTCCTTGTCAGTGCTGCCATGTAGTTCGTGGCTGTCTCAGAGGCAGTACAGAGGAGCTGTCTGGAACAGGCAGCAGTGCCCAGCACATATCATTAGTGGTCTGTCGGCCCCTTTCCAAGCCTTGTCAATACAATTCTGCCCTTCTGCTGACAACATTTATGCTTTAAGACAACAGCATAATGAGTAGCTACTGTGTGGTAATGACTGAAAGTCCCTAAAGGAAAAGTTCTGTTTTATTAAACAGGGATGTTCACAGTTGGGCTAGTGGGGGTTATCTTCTTCTTCTTCTTCTTCTTCTTCTTTTTTTTTTTTTTTTAATTCAGTGATGGCAGGTGTAATATAGACTATTATGCAACTATTTTAGAAGCAGTCTTCCTTGTAAGAGCACTTGAGAAAATGTATTTGCCAGAGTGGCTGAAGGAATTGGAAATCCAAGTGAAGGTGTGTCTTAACAGTATTTTAGTTCTTATATGTATATGCATTAGAATAAGATAATAAAGTATTAAAAAGTAATAACAGCATAAGAGCTTATGTTCTGCATTTGATTTCACATAAAAAATAGTAATCTTAACCTAAAATATAGTGATTTAACCTGAATGTTCTGTTAATTCAAGACAAAACTAAATTAATCAATAAACAAATAAGCTTGCAGTTACAGTGAGATTTCACTTCCTGGACTGAAAATTTGAACTGTAGGCTCATAGCTCCCTTGAGTGTTTGGAAAGAGAATAGCAGCTCTTAATAACAGAGCACTTTGCTGTGAGGGGTAGACGTTCATGTTATTACCATTTTTCTGGCAACTTTTCAACCACCAGCAGCAAAAGTTTTCATTGATTGCCTCCTGCTGTAAGGCAGTAATTATACTGCTCTGTGTCTCTTTCATGAGCTGCAGGAATTGGACAAAGTAAGGGAAGCTAGAGATATTAGCAATGGATAAAACGCAATTCAGGCTGAGCTATTTCCTATTTTACTCCATGGGGTCAAGCAGGCTAATTTTTACACATCTGCACTAAATATAGAAAATAGGGTTTCCAGTGCTGTGGTGGAGAATCCAAGGTAAAAATTCGATCCAGATGCTGTAAAATCATCCACACTCTAGAAAGTGAGAAGGTATTGCATGCAACTTTTCTCTGAAAATCAGACTCCTCTCGCCACAATACAGGTGCAGGGTCACTGGTGTTGATCAAGAACAATTAAACATTGTGCAATTATCCCAAATTGGTCCTGTTACATTTGGCAGAGGTTCTGTTCATTGTTGCAGTGATGCTGAGGGGAAAGAAGCCACTTGTGAGAAATATTAGTACTTATTTCACCTGAGCATGGTCTCTCTCTGAAGGTGGCTTAGGCAGAGGAAGTGGATGGAGGTGGTTGTGAACTGCTCTGAGCTGTCAGAAAGTGATCCCTTATGTTTGACTTCATCTGTTTATAATTGACAGGAAGACTTGTGTTCATTTTGGTGATGCAGAATCAAGTGCAGCTGGAGGAAGAGAAATGGGGAAATTTGAGCTTAAGTAGTAATGGAATGCAGGAGTTTGTGCATATACAAATCTTTGTCATAAATCAACAGGTTTTAAATCAATTGGTTTTCATTCCTTTTCATGACTTGGGATTGTGAAAATGTAGTACTCTATATTTATTAAGGAATCAGCACAGTGATCTTGATCTGTATCTTAATGTAGGAAGTGTTTTTTGAGGCTGATATCCTTTTAACTAAGATAATGAATTTAAACTTGTCTTTGCCTTTAAGGATCTTTTCATCTTATCAAGTATGCTGAACAATTTCTGCAGATAAGTGTCCTGTGATTTATGTTTTTATGAAACAAATCTATTTGGTTGTCAGTACTTTGTTCTCCAAATTGCTGCTGTAATGTTTATCTTCTGTGTGAGCTCAGCACTGTTAGAGTAAATACATGTGAAAGCTAATTAAAGTATAACAAGGATTTAGAGCGCTTGTATGTCACTCCATTATTATTTGAGGATTTTATGGTTTTGATGCAAGTAGTGTGTCAGTTTTAGCACAGAACAGTGAGACACATGTCCCTGCTCTTCTTTCTCTAGCTTCTCATTATAGCAGTGTTTACATACACATAATATATAAATACATTCTAGAAGGCACATGAGATCATACACAGAGTAAATTAATTCTATTAAGTATTCATTAATACAATTTGTCCTGCAATACAATTATTTCCTTGTCTTACAATTCAGCTCAGTACTCCTACAGAGCAAAATTACATCCAGGTACTCTCCAACAATTAGGCCATATTTTAAAGAAGTATTCAATCACACAAATAAGGAGAAGTGGCAGAATCAGGATCTGAAGAGTTTTCAGAAACCCCTGTAATCTCTCACAAGACACTTTCCATGCATATTAATTTCTACAATGGATAGTTTAAGTTCTACTAACACTGGTATTTAGAACAATGAAGAATCAAAAATTTGTCCTTTGCTAAAGTAATAAAGAACCCCAAAACAAACAACAAGTTGTAAGAATGCAAGAGGAAGGAAGCTTCTAGACTTTGTGGCATTTAAAGAGGAATTTTCTCAAGCTTACTTAGAGGTACAGGTTCTGGAAGGAAAGTGTAGGCACAGGTTTGACCTCAGTCTGAACTCACAAGTGAAGCTTCAGTAGAGGTACTGTCCTGTTCTCCGGTAGATCCTGAGCTGCACGGATTTTCCAGTGTTGAATTGAGACACAAATGAAAATCTTGGCAATTGTCACAAATCAGAATTAATTTCTTTTTGAAAAATTTAGGCTCTGTCTTCGATCTGGACATTTTTTATATTTTTGTTCAATATGCCTGACATAGGAAACAAACTTTGTTTTTGTCAGATCCATCTTTTTGCTTCACGATGTCTGTCTTATTTTCCTATACCAGAAAATCTTTCTCATTTTGTTGACTAGTGGATCATTTAATACTTTATCTAAATATATATTTGTATCTTATATAATGTATGTTCTATAATACTATTTTTAATATAATATCTGATATAATATTTCTAATAATTTCTAATTTTCAGTCTAAAATTCAGGGTAATTTTCAATATGAGTGTGGGAATCTGGTGAGGAAAATCGCAGGAGAGGCAATTAAGTTAAAGCAGAGCAGTTGAACAGGTCTGGAGTATATTCCAGTTAAGGACTGTTTCTGCTTACCATCATCACTTCATATGGACCTGTTTTCCCTGGAGGTACTGTGTTCTGTAAAGCATGTGTATTTCACCGAGGTTGCTGATATTGAAATGTATTCTGTTGTTCTCCAACAATTGTGCTACATGTAAATGTACACAACAGGTGACATTGAGCAATTATGCAGCTCCATAAGTTTGACTACAACCACTGTAAAAAAATTCTGGTAGGAATCCCTACAGTGATCTTTCCCCAATCCACTCTAACCTGGGCTCCAGAGGGGAAACTTTGTGAAAAAAAGGGAAAAAATTCATTTTCACTTGAATACAGTTTCTTATGGTCTTGGGTTCATACCACATCTGTTACAATTTCTGTAGTGATCAGCTTAAAAACGACACATCTAAAAGTAAATAACATCATGCTGCTGAACTAAGTGGTTTGCTAGTCAATTAGGAGGATGCCACTTGTTCTCTGGCACTGTTGCAGTGACTCTGAAACCCATCAGGAGTTACAGACTGGCAGGAGCGCTGCAGCCTCAACAGCTGGTGGCAGAATTTGACTGAAACTTTTTGTATAAAACCAGGAGAAGCTCTGACTTGTGCTTGTGCAGGAGGCAGTGTGCCATGCATGGTGCCTGGGAGCCTGGCTCTCGCTGTGCCTGGCTGGGCGGGCACTGAAGGCAGCTCAGGGTCCCTCTGCCACCACTGCTGTGTCCCCAGCTGGCACAGCTGACCATTGAATCCAAAGTGGTGTTTCCATACTACTTTTCTGTGTAGTGACAGTGTTTTTCCTAAATCACAGACTTTTTGGTTCATGAGGGCAAGTTTATCTCCTAATTGTGTAGTGACTAGAAGGGAATTAAGTGTGCAAGTCCTTTAATTTAAAATAGGAAAGTGTATTACTGGCCTTGTTCTCTGATGAGTCGAACAGTAGGTATATTAATATTAGTAATGGAACATAATGGCTACTTGTCAGAAGTAAAGATAATTATTTCAGAAACACAAAACTAAGCTTGACAGATAATTGCCTGTTGAAATCTGATGCTGTGCAACAAATGGAAGATTATTAACAACAGACTCCCATGTTCATCTGTTATATCATTAAATCCTGTATGTTACATTGGCAGGGTTATCATTGCATTAAAAACATCTCCCTCTTCTTGGAGATGGATGTCAATTCCAGATTAAAGATTTTGATTGCCTGGGGCTGTGCTGTTCTAAATAAATTGTTTTGTTTTCCTCCAAAAAGTTGAGAAGCTCTGCATAACTTTTGTCAGGTGTAGGTTATATAGGTGTATACTACTTGCTGAAGGAAAAACAACCACCATTTCTATTTTGCTGGTTTTTTTTTTTCTTTTTAAAAAACCAAACTGGTTGTATTGTTTATAAATGCATATTCATCCAGCAGGCACCTTGAGATCTGTGAAGATTTTCATTTACTGGACAAAGGTGTACCAACAGGAAGTAGTGAAAAGAAGTTTGAAGGTTACAGACAAGTAAGGCTCGAGAGTGAGTTTTCATTACATCAGTAATGAAACCTAAAATAGCTTCAGTAGGTAATGTTATATTTCAGCCATTTGATTTTTTTTTTTAAATAAATAGTAAACTTTTTGTTCAAATGTCTAGTGTAACCTAAACCAAGCAATGGTCCTTCAGGCTTTGAAGTTTGACTGAACTTCATAGGACATCTGCTAGTTCAAAACTATTTGTTTGAAGTCTGTAGTTGTACCTTGAAAGATGGGTACAGGCATTGTTTGGGAGAACGCCTTACAGTCAACTCCTCTTCTATATCTAATAAAAATTTCCTGCTCCTTCATTTTGTGACTCAAATGTTAAACTGTGTTTTCTGTCATCAAGGTTGATATTAAGAATATAATGTTGCTGTTGTTGCTTTAACAGTTTTCATCAAGAGCCATCCCCAAATGCTACTCAGGACAATAGTGGCAAGCTTAAGAAACATTAAAAACATCTAAAGTTTTGTGGAGCAAATTGTGTTCAGAAAAAATCAATTTGTATCAAAAAGGGCATTATTTACCTAATCATTCATGACTGGAAAAAAGCCTCATGAAAAATTGCCTTATTTCAAAAGGCAATCATGAAGGCTTCAAAGTACATATAATCTCATTTCTCTACTCTCATTTTACCTGCTTTCTCTCCCTGCACTGGAAAACTGCTGTCATAACTGTATCTATTTCCTGTAGGAGCTATTAGTTAGTAGCATTACATCCGCTTAAACGTGATCACTTTTCTCTTCTGTGTGTTACTGATACGCTGTTATTATGCCATAATATTGCTCATCCATCAGAGCTTGCCATGTTTCCTGTGCTGATTGTAGTATGGAGAGCTGAAGTGTCCTCTAAAAAAATGTTCAGAGATGCCAGAATATTTTAATGATTCTGTGATGCTACAGAGCTACAGCCTTCTTGTGGTGCATTTCAAGATTGCAACGCAAAATTTTTCTCTGCTTTTAATTCCTAAGCAAAAGCACTTTAACCATCAGTTTTGAATGTAACCATATCAATTCCTCTTTATTTAAATGGCAGATTCATTAAAAACTCCATCTGGCTTCCATAGGAAGCTTGCACAAGTCCTTGGAAATGGATTTTTCTTTTCAGGACACAAGGAACTGTGGCCAGGATTTAGAACCTCTTCCTCCTGCAGCATATTTGCCAGATGGCAAGTTTATTGAATCTGGTTTTAACTCACTAGGGCTTAAAGGAATGAACACACCTCTGAGAAGTGGGTGCTACATTTCTACTTCAAAGGTCTCCTTTGAAATTAGCCTCCAAAGATTTATATGCAGAGAGTGGTTGTGACCTGGGCAGTCTGTTGCATGTCTCTCATCTCTTTCAGTGCTGAGTCAGAGTGACACAAACCACTTTAGAAAATCCCAGTAATTTCACAACCCTGGGTGAATCTTGCTGCATGGCTTAATTAATTTTTTATATAAATATATATATTTATATATATAATTATTTATTTTGCAGTGTTGTAAAGACTCTTCACTTCACATACTTGTTTTCTAAGTAAAATAGGAAAATTTGACAATGAATATCACTGGTATCACTTAAAACTACTCTTGGATATTGTCCTCAATATGGAACTCTGCTTTGTACTAAAAGCTAACACTTCCAATGGACAGAATTTAGTTTGATCAGTTTAGGTTTGAATTGAGTAGAAGAAGAGCATGTGTCTAAATCTCTTACAGCAGCTTTTTTGAATTTCTTGAAGTGACTTTGAAACTTGTGAAATATATTTCCAGCTAATTAGTGTGTAAATGCTAAATTATTTTGTTAAGGGATCCTCCTCTCTTCATAATACAAAGCCTTGTTTTGCATTTCTGTTATTTACAGAGAAATCAGATTTTTTATATTACAGGATTTTTCCCTTTCTTTCTGACAATGGAGAAGACTCCTTCTGTGAACTGATGCCAAAGAACTTCAGAGTCTGCAGCATCAATATTAGCCTTTTCTTTCAGATGCAGAGCAGTGGGGATGCTGACTCTGCTGAGATGTAGTTGTGTGCCAGGTTTCAGGCATTCAAGTTTGTTTAAGATAAGGAAGCAATTAATTGCAAGTCAAAATACTCCATTTTTCTCCCTTTCCACTTCTCGTGATACACATTGATATTGTTTATGTATACTCTGTATAAGCTCCTTCTGCTGGAGGTGATTTCGTGTCTTTGCAGTGGTGCTGGTTCTTGTACTGCACACAGGACTGTTCACCCCAGTCTTGGAAATAACAGCCACTGTTCTGTAAGCCTCATTTGTATGCATTTGTGAGTTGAAAGTAATTTTTTAGTCTTGAGTCATGAATTTTCAGTGTTGATTTTTTTGTGAAGAAATTCCGTTGTTTTAAAGTCAAGTTTTTACACAGAATACCTCAAGGGGGTCTATTTACTAGCACTGGGACTGGGCTTTGTATTTGTATATCACCTTGTTTCTCTTGTTACTGAACCCATTTGTTAGGAGTTCTAGCAGCAAATATTCCCCAGGTTTTCGTGCACTTTAAAAAAGACAAAGGGACTGAAAAAAATATTTGTAATTTAATACAAATATTCAGGAATCTTACTTACAAAGAAGAGAGGGTGATAGCACCGGAATCAAAAGTAATAATTTTTTTTTTTCTGGACAGAAAATGACAAGAGTTAATGCTTTCCTAAAACTCTCAAAAATACTCTGGTGGGATTCTCTTTGAATTAATTCCTCTGGAACGAATTCACCTACCATATTACTTTAACACTTTATTCATATATTGCAAAATATGTAGAAAAAAAGTAATGGGCCTCTGAAAACCTGATGGATGTAATTGCATCCAGGAATACAGATGATGTCTGAATCATTGCAAAGTACAATGGTTTCTGTGGTATTTCCAAATGAAATTAGATGTCTCTTGTTTACAGTTTGTTTGTGGTGCACTCCATTCAGTAGAACAGTGTATGGATCCAATACTAATGCAGAATAAATATGTGCTACAGCCCGATGCTATTTTGAAGATGATTTTATATTCCTAGTTTTACTTCTGCATTGCCATAATTTCCAGTTGTATCTGGCTTGATTTAAGCTGAGAGAGCTTTGTATTAGTAACATATGGAAGTTGTTATTGTTTACATTTGTTCAGCAGATGTGTGAGCTTTTTATATGCCTGACTCCTTATCAGTTGGATGAAGTGATGCATAATTCTGCAGTATTCAAGTATTCAGGCTGGATGAGAACAAGCACTGACTGTCAGTGCATGTAAAGTCCAGGAGTGACAATTCCAGTGTTTCAGTCTGTGAGCATCACTTTGTCCCCTCCTTGCAAATCAGGCATTCCCCTGTGACCACATCTGCAAGAAGGGAAATTGGAGGGGAAGCACTGCAAACAGGTAGATAGGCCATTGCACAGTGACCTGGTGAGGTGAGATCAGCTGAAGAAACCAGCACCAAGGGGCAGTTGTTCCCCACTTAATGTCAATGCCTTCAGTGCCAGGGTGGGAAATGATCAGGTCAGTCACAGTCATTGTACTAAAAAAGAAATTTACATTTCCCTTCTCCTTCACTTGTTAGCTTTCCCATCTGTCATATTTAAAATACTTAAAACACTTTCAGTATTTTTTAAACTATTTTCAGTATTATTTTAAACCATTTTCTGTACCAAAACTGTCATGCTGGCCTGTTTAGAAGGGGGGGAGCCAAAAAGGCTCTACAAGAGGGGTTTTGTGTAACTTGAGGAAAAGTGTGCAAGCGATTGATAAATTTTTGTGTTTTCTGTCAACAGAGAACATGTTTAAAGGCTTTTAAAGTGTGTGATTTCATCTAAGGGTTTTTTTTTCTCCCTTCTTTGAATATCATCTGTGAGCTGATGCCATTTCAACTGAGAGCACCAGATAGGAACTTAAATAAAATTTGGCAAGCAGAGCTTCCTTAAGTGTTCATCTTAAACTGAGCCTCATCTACAGCAAACTAGTTTTGCTTTCAAAAAGCAGTTAATTTTGTAATTGAACATAAACAACAGGCCATATTTTTGATTGCTGTGTCCTTGGCTTCAGTGAAGTAAAACTGTATTTATTTACACCAGATGAGGATCTGCCTTTTTCCACATATTTTTTTAATGCTTCTTTACTTCTTAGGGACTGAAACACATCTCTTAAGAAAACAGCAGTGCCAAAATCATTTAACTGTGCCTGCCTCTCCTCTCGTGTGCCTTCCTTTGCAGTGGCCTTGGGTCTCTACTTCCCCAGGAAGGAGTACTTGGAGAATGTCTACCTTGAGCAGCCGGCAGGAACGCCGCTGCTGCGCATCCATGCCCTGAGGGATTCGCGTGAGGAAGTGGCCCACTTTCATCTGTGCCACAATCTCATAGCTCCTCGAGCAAGACCACAAGAAAATAATTGGTTCCAAATCAGAGAAGAAACAGGACTTCTCTACCTCAGCAAAAGCCTGGATAGAGAGGACTTTAACATGCTGTGTAAGTATGAGAAAACCAGCTTTTCTTCTTGAGGTGCATGTTCTTAAAGAAAAATACATTCGGACAATGAGATCTCTTCATTGAAAGATGAGCATCAAATTTGAAAAAAACCACATCTGACCTTTTAAAATTAGGAACCAGACCCAGTGAAATCCACAGCAATATGCCAAAGCAGATGCTGACCTGGGACAGATCCTGTTGCTCACACTGGGAACTCCAGTAGGATGGGACAATTGCATTACTGGAAATATTTTTTTCTGCGTTTCACAGCTGTATAGGTCACAGCTTTACACTGAAATTCGCAATTTGTTCATCTGCTGATGAAAGTTAGACCAGTTCCATTGTGTTAGGGATTTCAAGACACATGCTGTGAGAGTGGTTCAGATTCTTACGCAAATGATCCTTGAATTCTGGTGACTTGGATTCACAAATTACGATTGCATGTAACACCAAAGAGCTCTTAGAAGAAATGGTTGATTGTACCTCTCCCCCTCTCTTGATATTTGGTTTTGTTAGAGAAGCTTACTGTTGAACTAAAAAAATTCATTATCTCAGATGTTTTTTCTCTTCTTTTATGCTCTAGCACTAAATTGGTTTTGGTGATTGTGATCTATGAGGAAATTAGTTATCATTAGATGGTGGAGGAGGAAATGGATGAGGAGTTAATGGCATACCACTGTGATCAGTTGCAGAAATTTTACTGTTGAAGAGAGTCTGTAGTTACTGTCTTCAGTTTGTAAGATCCATATATCAACACTACCTTCAGACTTAGGTGCCTTGATGTTGAAATTTTCAACTTCAGACACTTAATGCTTTATTTTTGAAGTGCTGAGTGTTTGATATTTCATCCATTTTTGGTACTTGGCATTCATGTATATCAAATATTTGTGCTGAACAAAGGAGGAACAGCTTCTTAACACCCGAGAGCCTTGTTTTGTTCATACTGATCAAAGTGACCTAGAACTTCTTTTCAAGTGAGTTAGATCTATTACAGAGATATTACTGTGCTGTCTGTAGTCAAGGGAATCAAAACAAGGCTTGAGGATGTATTAGCAGATGCCACAGGTTTGTTTTAACTTTGATTTTGTCTTTTTTCTGCTTCTTCATATTTGAAAACGATGAAGCAATCTGTTCTCTGAACCTAGACAATTTGGTTCGTACTGTTGGAATACTGTGACTGAAGTGTTAGTCCCGATATGGATTTGTCCTGAGTATCTGTTGCCATCTCATGCATTATTTTTCCTGTTCCCACCCTGCTCTGCTCTAGTCTCTTGAAAAAGCAGTCCTGTCAAAGAGTTGATTACTGCCAGTGATGTGTTTTTATGTCAGTGTCTTACAGACAGAATGCTGATACTGGTTTTGAGATTCTATAATGCAGAATTGGTGCTAAGCCTTGTAGTTTTAGACTTATTTGGATTATTAAGGTATAAGGTCATCCCACCAGCATCTGGCATATTGAAGAGTTGCTTTGCCACATAATAGGATTTATGCAATAATGGACTAGGGTAGAATATAAGGAAAAGAAATGTTGGCTTGTCTTCTGTAAAATAATTCTTAAGGTGATTTCTTCCTCCTGAAGCTGTAGGAAATGGGATGCAATTGTCCAAGGTGATGCTGTATGTCTTCCTTTCATCCCACCCTTTCCAAGAGAAGGAATGTGACTCTGCTGCACGCACCACGGTTTTCCTCACTTTGATCAATGCTACTGCACCAGCTTGCAGTTCCCTGACAGCAAGGCAGCTTTGCTTCACAGAAATGGATCTCTCCTTTCACATCGAGGAGAACAAACCACCTGGTACATTTCATCAGCTCCGGTTACCCTCAGTTCATCATCTGTGTCAGAATCTCAGCATTTCCTACAAATTGCTTGCAGGTAAAACTGGATCTCTCACAGATTCAAACAGCTGCACTGTTAAAAGAGCTCTTTTGTAGTAGACCATCTAGATTTGATTCTATAAAGGAAGTTCCTGTACAAACCTAAACTGAGCCTGAAGATTTTGCCTTTGAGATACATAGAGGAAATGGGAAGGAGGACTGTCCCCTTCCCTAAAGAAAATATCAGTTTTAGAATTTTTCATCTGCTAAAAGTAGACTGAGAATAATCCTGAGCTTTAAATTGTGCTGCTTCTAAACTGTAGAATCTTCCCATACATTCTGTGCTTTCTCCCTACTCTAATATAACCACACAGCTTCCTTCTGTTTCACTTCTGAATCTTTTATTGTGCAGTCATGCTGTCCAGATGACTTTAGTGAGCTGCAGGAAAGTATTGAAGCCATCAGAGCCGTGTGCAGTAAGTGATAGTGGCTGTGTGTGTTTTGCAGGGGAAGGAGTTCCCTTTCGGTACAACGAGAACACCACCAGCGTGCGGGTGACGCAGCGCCTGGACCGCGAGGAGAGGGAGCGATACGAGCTCATTGCCAAGTGCACCGTCAGAGAGGGGCTCAGGGAAATGCAGGTGGAGGTGCCGTTCCTGGTGAACGTGTTAGATGAAGATGACTCTCCTCCCTTCCTTCCCAACGGCACTGATACTGCAGATGCTGTTGTGGAGTTCAACAGGAAAGAGGTAATGTTGGTCATGTTCTCCTTTACCTAGTCCCTGAAGTATGGGCACAACAGGGGGAGGCAGGACTCCTGGGAAGCATAATGTTCTGCCTGGATATTGGATCTTGGCAACAAGCCCATCACCATACCATGCTCTGCAGATCTGTGGTTGTAAAATGCTGTTTGTAGGATTCCTTTGCCCCAAGTTATGTCTTACTCAGATCCCAAAGAAAGAGGAGTTTGGGTTAGTGATGAAAGAGTGTGAAGAAATTTGAGCAGTTTCCAAGATTGGGATGGACATTTGCTGAGTCTGTGGTCAGGATCGCTGTGGGTATCTCCATACAGCTCTGCTCTATTTGTTATATTTGTTACGGGGTTGCTTCTCTCAGGGGATTAAAATTGTGTTGTTAGCCTAAGTGTTATGTGCGTGCCTGTCCCATACATGCAAATCTGTGTAATGTATCAGGAGTATGTTCAGAACATTTATTAGGCTGCTGTAGAAGTAGTGGCTGACTTCTACAGACAAACCACTGCACCTGTGAAGTTTCCAGGCTGTTAATGGCGAGCTCCAGGATCTTGTTTTAATGGTGTCCTCCCATTTTTCCCTTTCTATGCCAAGCTGATCTTTCAAGAGGTCTGAATCCCTTGGTGTCTTTGATGCCCCTGTACACACACAGCCCTTGCTTCAGTAGAGGAGTACACATGTGAGCTCTTCAGAGGAGCAATGACCCTTTTTAAGTTAATGGTATAGAGAAGACTTTTTCTGGGGGGACATAAACGATGTGTGTTTCATGAGAGAGCTTCTGTTTCCTAACAACAAGATCTCTTGGTAGTCAATTTTCCCTTCAAAGTACATTTTGATCATATTTGTGTCTGGAAGGGATAAAGACTGATTTTAGGAGTTTGCTGCCATCTCCTGACTAGAACAAGTCTTGACAAGACATTTATGAATACATTTGCCTGGGTTTCAGTGAAAGTTGTGAGGTGTTATTTGACCAGTATTTCAATCTCCAAACCAGTTATCAGAAGAAGAAAGCTTCAGGTCCTTCAGCAGTGCCATTTATTGTTTCCTACCAGGGCACTGTTCTTTCCACGCTGACTGTGTACGATGCAGACACCACACCTATTTATCCCCTTGAAAGCAGCAGAAAGAAATACACAGGAACCATCATTACTGAGGATCCCTGGATAAGTGAAACATTTCGTGTAGAGCACATCTTTGATGAAATCCACTTCAGCCCAAATGGCAGCCAAGTGAGGGGAACTCGGCACGAGTACAGTAAGGACTCTTTCTTCAAATAAAGGACAGGTTGCTTTTTAGTAGTTGACCAATAAGTTCTTGAATTTTTCTGAGCATTTTGTAAGTATTGAGCCTAAGAAAGCTGAGAAATTTTGTGTAAATAAAACACTGAGTTTTAAATGTGTACTGAAAAAATGGGACTTGTGCATCTCTGCAGTAGGGAGTGTATGGGATGATGATGTATAAACTGATAAGCAAGAGGTTTTGATTGTAAGATTCTTGACTTGGTAGGTAGAAGGCAAGAAAGTCTCCCAAACATCTTGAATGACAGAGAGCTTAAGAACATATTTCATATTTAAGTTGCCTGCTGTTTCCTATTAGGAAACTTGGATGTGTATAATTAAATTTGGTACATCTATTTTGGTTAGGCTTGCAATATTAAAAGATGCATTTGCAGATAATGTGGGTTGCTAATAGATTAATCTTTTCCTTCGCAGAGCTGGTACTGAATAAAAGCATTCCAGTCACAGAGCATCGTTCCTTCCAGCTGGATGTTTTGGTGAATGACACAGAATTCCATGGCCCAGAAAGATCGGTGATGCTCCATTTCAATGTCTCCATCCTCCCTGTCAGCATTCAGTTTTCAAACATAACTTACCAGTTCACAGTGAACAGAAATGCTGAACGTTTTGCACAAGTAAGAACCATGTTAATTATCCATGCCTGTTCTGATGGAGCTTAGGAGCTGGATCACTGGGGCCAGATGTGTTACAGCCCTCATTGGTTTTAACTGTTTTAAGCAGAATCACTGAAAAATGTGTTATCATTGTGATTGTTGCTGGATGTAGAAAGTAGCAAGTAGGCTGGGCACTACCTCTCCTACCATGTAATAACAGAGGATATAATAACTTCCACACATGGAAGTACTGATAGAGAGAAATATAACGTTGTGGACAGGAGGACTTGCGACCATGAGTGGCTTAGGCATGAATAACTGCAACAATGTCAAGGGCAAAAAAAAGAAATTAGTCTAGCTATTGGAGTCTCAGTATATTAATGGCTTTTCTTTAGGTAATGGCTAGTTAGTAATTAATGTGTTTCCTAATTTAACCCTTGTTTTAGCTTAATCACCACCATTGCCATTAATAATGCTTTCCAGAGACACTTTCTAGCAGGTTGACGTTAGTCAGGGGAAAATTACAATGTAATTCCTATGAAACATTGTTCAATGCAATTAATATTATGAAAGTGAATATTAAAATCATCAGTAATGAACCCTTTTGTGTCTGCAAGGGTTGGAAAGCATGCCTTGTAAGTATTGTAGCAGAGAGGAGGACTGAGATTAAAATATGGTCATCTCACTTGCAGAGAAAACCAATTCATTAGAAGAATTTTAAGGAAGAATTAAGTTTTATTAATCTTTAAGCCTCTGGCTAATTTTAGAAAGAAAGGAAAAAGAGAAGTTAGATATTTTGCTTGTTATTTTATCTAATCTGATGAAATGTGTTGCAGCTTGATGGCTCTTCAGAGTACAGAACAGGCTTTACTCTGACAAGGGACATTTTGTCCATAGTCTACACTGAATATCCTAAATAAGAAAAAGGTACCAAGTGTGCTCCACTACAAAAGCTAGTCCATTATGACATTTCATGATGCCTTGTGGCTGCAGTTTTTCAATTTGCAGTCAGTTTAGAAACTTCAGAGGATAGTCTGTTCTTTTTGTGCAGATCAAATTATTTCTGATGTTAGGTTTGAGGCTTTTGTAGCACCAGGCTGTGAAAGCTATACCCTTGCCTGTTGCCTGGGGATGGGGTGAAACCTGGGTTTCCCCCTAAAAGGAATAATAGCACAGGTATGTAAGATACTCATAGGCTAAGTCTTGCATCTAGAACTCTTGTGTCTGTGTCACAACATGACTGCAATTGAAACGGATGTGGACACTTACCTGTTAGGTGTGTATGAATTTAGATTAATGAATTGGTTGGGTTGTTTTCTGTATGCATGTTTTTATATATAGGTGTATGCATACAATATTATTGTGAATGAATGAATTCCAGATTAATTTGGACAACCATGGTTACCTATGCATACCCTAGATTGCTTGAACACTTCCATTTTAAAATCTGAGCGTATGTGGATGTTTTTAGTTTTACGGTGCAAAACCAAAAAAAGCCAGTTGAATTTTAAAGCTACTGGTGTGGAATATTGTCAGGAGAGTCAAACATGTGAAAAGGAGTTTTAGGATCTTTGAAAACAGTGGCATTTCACACTAATTGTGCAGTTTCACTGGGTGGCAGTAGTAGCAGGGGAAACTGTGCCTGGCAAGAGCTCCAAGTTTCTGGGAGGAGATCTTTTTCTTTGTGCTGCCTAAACACAAATTCACAAAGAAATTTTGTTCTGATTCTTGAGCAGCGAAGTGCAAAACTCATCCTGGCTCTGGAGATGGTGTTCTCAGTTAGTTAAAGTGTCATCCACTTACTTGTGAAACTGGATTTGAATTTACAGTGTGCTCAGCTTGGAGCACAAGTCAGTGTAAGCAGCTTAGTCCCCAGCACTTCACATTATCAAGGTTGGCTGCATAATTAGCCTTGATGTGCCAGAGTAGTCAGGGAAAGTACTGGGCCAAATCAATATGAAGGCTGAACTGTCTCCTGCCCTAAGGAAAACGCAGGAGCGTGAAGAAATTATTAACTGCTGGGCTGATGCCATTTGTCTATTTGAGCAGTTAAATGAATTGAATAACAGAAGCACGGCCTGACAGTGCAGGCTTGCCCAGTGGCATTTAACTTATCAAAGGACTTAAAGCTCTATTGACATTTACTGAGACAAATGATGAATAACATTGGCTGAGATTTTAGAGAGGTTATATATGTCCAAATGTTCCTGGAATTCAGTGAAGAGGAACAGTATCATTATCCAGACTTTATTAAACATTGGAACTTGAAAGATGGATTTTTCTGTTCTTATTTCTAATAATGCTATTTTTATGTTAACTATTGAGAGTCCTTCAAATTTGTAGGTTCCTCCCCTGTAAGCTGATGTTAAACCTGACTACCCTTTACCCTGATTACTTGTTTTTTCACCTTTGTGAGAAGGGGGAAGTAGCTGTTTTTACTTTTTTCCTCTGGAGTTGTGCTGTGCTGCACCTGAGAGCTGAGCTGGCTCTAGAACTTGCGGAGCAGAGTGAAGTTACGAGGTTGGGCTTTCCTCAGCGGAATTAGGAAAAAAGAGAAAGTCTATTTTTCTCATAGAAATTTCTTGAGGAAGACCTTTATAGCTTCTTCTCTAATTATATGGAGAAAGCAAAACTGGCCAATGTGCTATTCTAAGGAATAAACTGGCTGATCTGCTCTTCAGATTTTATTGGGTCATCTGAATTTACAGGGTCTTCTCCAACCCCCTGAAGTAAATTACTGTGATGAAAAAGGTGCCTGGAAAGAGCAATTATGGCAGAGTGGGCAGAAAGGGCAGTTCAGTGTGGTCTGTGCCAAGGTCAATGCCAGGATCATCAGTGTGTTCTCCTCCTGCAAGGAGCACCATCTGAGCAGTAGCAGAGCCCTGCCAGTTGCAGTGCGGCACCAAAGCTGCGCTGACGTGCTTCTGGAAGGGACGTGTCTAGACCTTGTGTCTAGACAGAGTTTATGAACAGTGGAAATCCTGTCTTCTTCTTCCTGCCAGTCCCAGCATGTTGGGCAGAGGAGACAGCCAGAAAGAAATGTCCTTGCTTTTGATAGCTTTAATAGTCTTTCTGTGTTATCCTGCCACCTAAAATCCTGACAGGAATGGTGCCAAATGACCCATCAGTGATGTGAATGGGAAAAAGTTAGATGAGGTGGGATTATCCTATGACAAAGTATGCTTCTAGAATTGCCAAGGCTTCTTCTCTGACCTTAAACAGTCCAGGTTCATGGGAAGAGGTCATAGTACACAAAAACGTCTTTGTTTTTATAACATTCTTTAGTAAGAATGCTGGAACCAAGATGTACAGATACGCTTTTACCATCAGTGGTGTTTCTTGAAAACATTTCTTAACTGCAGCATTTGAAAATAATCCATCACCAAGTTCCTTTCAATAACACCCCGCCCTTCACATTGTGGTTTTTCCCTGCAAAGAAAGCCAATGCCTCTGGGCCTGATCGAAATCCCAGTCTTGTAAATGGAAAAACCAAAGTGAGCTTTGGATCAGTTCCTGTAGGAGCTGGACAGGAGATGGGGCTTTACATTCCTGTGCTTCTTAGATGATGTGCTTTAGACTGAGGAGAGTTCTAGCCTAGATACTCTGGCACACAGAAGTTTAAATATGGCAAACCAACATATTTTCATTTTTAGATTAAATGTTTTAGAATTGAAAATGGGAAACAATGAGGTTCTTATTCCTTTTAAGGCCTTCAGAGAGCTCTTCTGGCCAGAAACTTTTTGACTCTAATATTATAAAAATTATGTAATAGCAATTTCTGTGTTACTTGAAGAGAGTCTCAGCTTTGTTCATGCTGAGCTCTTTGATTTCTCAAGGATGACAAAGTTTATTCAGTGGTCAGCCTGAGACAGAACAGTGATTGAACTCAGAATTTCCCAAATCTTGGGGTCTTGTTCCCACTGAACACTGCTGCCCATCAGCAGAAGGCACCAGATACCACTGAGTCTGTGTCAAGGCTTTTTGCATTTTCTCTGCTAGTCTGAAGACAACAGTTAATGCTTTATGTCTCGTTTTTACTGAGAATAAATCACATTTAAAGCATTTACATACTGCATTTGTAGAAAAATAACAAATCTGTAAACCCCAAATAAACACTGAATTTGGCAAGGTGTAGTATGCTCCATTTTATTTCAGATATTTTTGAGAGGCACTAAATATTTTTTCTGAAGAGTTTTGTTCCTGTCTGTGATTTCTTTGTTGGTGTTTGAACCTAGGTGGGAAAGATCTGCGTTGAAAACTGCATGAAGTTCCGTGGTGTAAACATCACCTACAAGTTGCTGTCCCCCAACTCAAGCTGCCATCCTGTCAACATTCTGCAAGGCCGAGAGGACAAATTTGGGAGCCTGTATGTGAACGATTCCTCTGTGCTGCGCAGACCTGAGTGCAAGGAAATCCAGTACACTGTGCAAGCTACTGACAAGCAGAGCAGGAAACACACCAAAACCCTCCTCACTGTTGTCCTGGAAGGGACTCGTAAGTACCCCTGTCAGAACTGTTGATTGATTAGCAAGTGTTACTGGTGTGAAGTGGTGCATTAGCAGGGTGACCTGTAAAATGATGGCATTAACAATGAAAATGAGTCTGAGCTACAAGATAATGGATCACAGAATTTGGATTTTGAATTTTGATTTGTGCCTTCCTGTAGTAGCTATTTGTTTGAAGAACTAATGTACAGAAAGGTGAGATATTGTATGCAATTCATAATGTTCATGATGACCTTTGGTTAAGAAGAATCTTTAGTGTGTATGTGTCTATGTGTGACCTTTATTTTGTATTTCACATATTCCTGTGGAAGAAGAAAAAAGGTCTGTAGGCATATGTGTGTGTGTGTATAGGCATATGTGTGTGTTTGTATCTATCTATTTGAAGAAAGAACTATATGGCCTAAGTATGTTTGTTCACTGATTTTTCTCCTCCCTTCTGTCTACAATTTTTTAGTAGTTTTTTTAGTATTCATGTAGCAATCACACTGAATTCAAGTTCTTAAGGGCAGTGTGATGACCGACCCTTACGGGGAGGAAGTTAAAAATATCCTGTAACACCCACAGAAGAGGATTTCACTGGAAACAAACTCATTTCTCTGCAAACTATATTGCATTTTATGCTAAACCATACAATTTTACCTGATCAACACCTTGTTACATTTTATCAGTTCAGAACTCCTATGCCAAGAGCAAATGGTTTGAAGAAAAAGAAACAAAAGGCATGCAGTGGATTTTTGTTTTTGTGCAAGCCTCATATTGTCTGAAAACACACATTTCTAGCTGGTGCTCTTTGGGTTTTTACTGTGTTAGCCCAAGAACTAAGTATTTCCCCCTAATTAAACATTCTGTACGAAGCTGTGGGTATTTGTGCTCTCCATTCTTCTGTTATCAGTATGTTTGCACATATCTATAGTTCTAGGCAGTGACAGTGTGCTGTCAAGCAGACATAACCATGCTTTCATGATCTTGCTGTTCATCTTTTATTTCACAGAGAAGGAGTACCTGAGCTTTTCTTTAATTGTTCACTAAGTCTACTGATAATTGGGTCAGTCAATTTTCAGTCTTTCACTGCTTTGTTCATCTGTCTTTCCTTCCTAGCTGTCCCTAAAAACAGATTTCCTCTTCTGAGCTGACCTGCTTGTGTGCTCATTTTCCTTGTCCTGAATTTTTCCCAACAGTTTTAAAAAAAGAAGAGGACTGTCCTGACTCTTGTGCTATAAGTAAGCACCGTGCTGAATGTGAAGAGTGTGGTGGCCTGGGAGTGCTAACGGGAAGATGCCAGTGGAGACAGGGGAGTGGGAAAGGTACGTTTGTGTTGTGTCAAGTCATCTTCTGTTTGGTTGTAATTGTGCCTTTGAGTTCTATAGATACAAACTGATTTATTCTGGCTGGAAAACATGGTATGGTGAACTACATAGAAGCTGGGGCTAAAAAAAATAATCATAATACCTATATGAAGTATGCACTAAAAAGGAAAATGAGGTGAAGTTGGAAGGGCCATTCTTCATCTTGTCCCTGGTGATGCTGAACATGGTAAATAAACCAGCTGGAAGTGAACTGAGCTTGCAGCAGTGTGGCTGGAGCAGGTGCTGAGCAGGTGCACCCAGCAGACAGTGAGCACAAAGCAGTGTCTCTTTCTGTACTCTGGAGCACAGATCTGATGGGTGACAGCACTCGACTCTTGCAGAACAATGACTGTGTGTCGGTGCTTGATCCCTTCTAACTGCCTAAGTGTCATACATTCTCTACAACCTCTTGTAACCCTCCTGTTCAAGTGGGTGAAATTGTGTAGAGAAATCCTCAGATGTGAAAGCTGCTTTTCAGTCTCAGAGTGGTCAGCCAGCTCTTTTTCAAGCAGTATTCACAGTAACTGCAAGTGACATGACCAGAGGACTGTCAAAAGCAGAAAAGATAGCAAAAAATGGTTTCTTCCATTTGCCTTTATTTGTTGTCTTGCCTGTTACTTTAGCAGGTGTTTGTAGTCATAAATGTTCATTTTAAAAGGCACCATAACCTGTGGTTTGGAGTGTTAGTGTGCCCTGAGAAGATACAATGAACTTTCCTTCCTTGTGGTATTAGTGCAGCTGTTTCTCTGTTAACAGGGATCACCACAAACTACTCCACGTGCACCCCAAGCATCAAGACGTGTCCAGATGGCATCTGTGATGTGGTGGAGGGCAGAGACCCGGCTGTGTGTCCCCAAGACTGCACAAGTAGGGAATGTTTTATCATGGGCTTTTCTGTTACACCTCTGATTGCTTCTCAAATGTCACTTTCCCAAGTGTAGATCCTTCTACAGGCTCAGCATCTCTGCACTGTCACACTTGAATTTGAAACATACAATTGAGTTAAGGTTATGGGGATTAATCTTGACCTTTTTTGAGCCAGGCAGGTGACACCCACTGGCTGACTGATGAAGGGGTAGGCTGTTCTCAGCAATGCCCTTTCTCCTGCCTGTTCATTCACAGGTGGTGATTTTCAGTGCAGGTACTGAAGAGGTTCAGGTTCTAGGCACATTAATGCCCCACTTCCTAGCTCAGGTACAGTATGACAGGAACCAGCCTATTTGAGCTCCTGGGTAAATAAGTGAGAAGGAACAAATTTGTATTTAAAATAAATTTGTCTACAAAAGATCATCTGGGGAAATGTAGCTGCCCTTTTTAGACAGGTGGCCATCAGAATGAATCAATGCCTTACCTATTTGAAAATCCAGACAGATACTCATATGAGCAGAATTTATGAAGGAGGAATTTAAATGCATTTGTGTTGGATCTTTTTACTTGACCATAAATTTCTACACTCCACTCGTGAATACCTGCAAGTTCACAATTCATTCTGAAGATAAACAGGGTAGAAAAAACAGTGTAATTCTCGAGCCATTTCCATCTTCTGAGAGATGATAATTTTTAAGTGGATCTTTTTATCTGACAGTCTAATTCAGGAATAAAGACACATGTTTCTTGAATGCTGCTTCTGACTCTGACATCATATACTTCAAGCTGAGATTTTAAAATGGAGTCTTGGAAGAACTAGCATTTTCTTAAAGCCTGGAACTTAATGTTCTTCTATAAAATTAATTATTGAAGAGGCCTCTTAGTATTTCTTACATGGAAGAACGGATTGTGTATTGTAAATTAGTGTTATCAGAAAGATAATTATTTCATCAGAGTGTATAAAAACAATGCTTTAAGTGGGAGAAATGCTTGAAGGAAATGCAAGTAACTTCTCTAATCATCTGAAAAGAATTCTTTATTGGTAATAATAGTTTGTTATTTTGAAAGTGGAAATATTTTTGCCAGGGGCTGCGTTACTAAAATATATACAACATATGCATCATCAAATGTTTTGCTCAAAAGAAATATTGTCTTTCTGGATAATAAGCAGGCGAGTAAGACAAGTTTTCAGGATGTTATGCAAGCCCTTTTAACGCCTAAGCTGACTAATTGTGTACATGACTTGACACAATTGAGAACCTGGGCTGATGCCCAAAAGCAGTATACTTGCAGACAAAAAAATGAGTTTGTTCTGGGAGCTCAGAGCTGCAGGACTACCATTTTATCAGCTTTTACTGGCAGGGGACATTCCTTTGGAAATGGCAAACAATAAATAGGCCAAAATGTGTTAAGATCAAGGATATTCTTTAGGTTGTGAAAATACTTATTTCTGTAATTCATTTGTCATTATGATGGCTGTGTCCTTGAGTCCCAAAATTGCTTTCTCACAGTAACACTATGAATATTACATTCAAGGGCACTCAACTGAAGCAGCTGGTGCTGTGGCTGTGCCTATCACTTAGAGGCAACCTAATTGCATTCTTAGCAAGAGACTTTCATGTAGTAAGCAACTGCTCAAGAACAGGTTAGGTAGGACTGGCTCATTCCCTGCTTCCATCTGCTTCCAGGTTTTCAAATATAGGCAGGTATAGATAAATGCATACAATTTTCTGTGGCAAATGGAAACTTTATTTCATCACCTCTTCATGATGGAAGAAGTTGGCTGGGGAGAGGCAGGGAGGATAATGAGGGATTTTTGGGAACGCCAGTGCTTTTAAGTGTCAGTTCAGAGGGCGGTGACTCAGCAGAGTCTCTTCCAAAATTAACCACCTGAGCTGCCTCTAAAATGCTCTTTGTGATAAAGGCAGTGTAGAGATAAAAATGTCCCTGCTAATCGTCATTTTTATAACTTATACAGAAAAAATTATTTACTTGGGAATACAGTTGTTGTTACTCTGCATGAAGAACTACTTGAAATCAAGAGTATGAGCTTCTGCAATTCTTTTACTAATATTAAATAATGCATTTTTAGATAGTGCAGTTCATTTTTTTTATCACTTGCACTAGGCATTTATTCTTAGTGCTTTGACTAGACTGTCCTGTGGCATTTTGCAGAGGTAGGTAAGTGTTATCTCCATGTCACAGTGGAACCAATGATACCTAGAACTGACTTTTCCAAGGTGTGGGGAAATCGGCATCAGAAGCAGGAACAGAACTCAGTAACAGCTAATGAGGACTGATGTTTAAACAGTGCAAGGTTCTCCCATTTCAGGATCTCTGAAATTTCTTAATTTAGAGTCTTCCATGTCCCTTAGGAGTTCCTGTCATTATCCCTGCACTGTGCTCCCTGGTTCACTTTCAGATTTGTACTGGGGTAAACCCATGGAAAACTGAGGCTTTTCTTTTCCCTTTACCCACATGTAAGAATCTTAGTCTGTTGTCTGTATTTGATTAGGTGGAAACATTATTGGTGGCCATGGGAAAGGCATTGGAAATCTTGGAATTAAGGCAGGACATGGGATTTGTTACTGCTTCCCAAGACAGAACTGTTATTGTGAGAAAGATGATATCAAAGGTAAGTCTAGCTGCTGTTCTGGTTGTCATCTTTTTCTTTGTATGCATCCTGTGTACATATAGAACTCTCTACACTTGCGGCCATGTTAATAAGCCATGTCTTTGGTCAGAGACTGCTAATAGAAAACTAGTGAGGAACTGGCACCTTGGCATCCACTATGGACCCTGAAAATTTCCAGAATGTGTTATTTATAGCCATGGCTAAGGATTCATTTTTATTCATTGCTACTTGACAAACAAGTCGGTCATCCTTTGATTTCCAGCAGCATTTGCATTTCAGTGAGGCTTACCTGATATTTGCAGAGGCAGCTAGGAGAATTGGAATAATGATTTCTATTACTTTCAAGTAATTCCAGCTTCCTGATAATTTCTTAAAAATCTCAGCTTCAAAATGTCAGAGATAACCATCACCCATGGTGTCAGGAGGAGTGCATTATTTTTTTCCTTGACCTTTCTGTGCAGTTGTTTGAAACAGATAATGGATATTTTAAATAATTTTTATTTTGCCTAATAATAAACATAGCACGAAATAGTTTACATCTTTAAAACTGAATTATTATGCAGAAGTAGGCCACAAGGAAAGTTCTAAGAAGCTCTTTTTGGTCTGCAGAGCAACTGTGTGATGACGTGTGCAAGACCGTGATCACAGGGGCAGTGGTGCTGTGCTTTGTCATCTCGGTGCTGGTTTCCTTCTACTGCATCCACCGGTACCACAAGAACTCCCCGAAGGCGCCCATCGCCTCGGCCGAGATGACGTTCCGGCGCCCCGCGCAGTCCTACCCCATCAGCTACTCCTCCAGCAACGTGCGCCGCCCCTCCCTGGACTCCATGGAGAACCAGGTGGCTGTGGACGCCTTCAAAATACCTGTAAGCCTGACAGTGCCGTTTGGCATGCTCTGTTTTGGTGTCAGCCTTGTTTGTGCATGCAGATGGTGTTGCAGGCATGCAATCCATTCATGGAATCACCCATTACCTTCAAATAGCAGCGCTGGAAATCATGTGCATGAAGATACTTCATGAGTAATTGGATAAACATTTCAGTTTGCTGTGTAAGACCAGTACATTCTTCCTTTTTTATTATGCTTTAATACAGTGTAACATTTTAGGTTAATTTAAGTCAATGATTTTCACTGATGTAACTGAATCTGACAGTACTGTGGTTTTACTTTTAGCACTGTCCACTTAAGCACTAACCATCTAACTCTCTATGATGTGCCAAAGTACTACAACAAGGCTAAGTTTTAACATTACAGAAAAATCCCTCCTGAGATCACTTCCTGAATTCTGATATACACATTGTAGATATCAGTTGGTGTGGGAGTTTTGCCCACATTTAAAGACTTTTGCCCAGTCATGCTGTCATACCTTTACTCTACTTTGTCCTGCTTTAAATCACACACTACCCAGGATTTCTGTGAGATGAGGTGTTTTCATGAGCCAGCATGGTAGAGAAACACTGCTGCTTTATATGGCAGAATCAGATATATTTGAGTGTTAGGTAGTGAGGTTTTCACAGACCTTGTGCTTTGTTTGCTTTAGTTTCTTGTCCGGTTTGTACATTTGTCATAATTTTGCAACCTTAGAGCTTATTAGCACAAATTTTATACGGAGATGATTGTCGTCTCTGATCAATTCTTAAGGGAAAACCTTATTCTGTGAGTAAAACTTCTCCATGAAAGTCACATGTTCAAAGTTACTCTGACGGCAAGGATTTATCCTGTATCACTTCATTTTTCATTTGTACCCAATTTCCCAGATCTGTAAATATAATCCATTCTCCATAGACTACCTGTACAGCCTGTTTTGAAGGTTTTCAGGTAAGGGAAAATAGATTTGCAAAATACCTTGAACCCAGAAGCTTTTATAAGAACTCACTGATAAAAAGAGCAACCAAAGACTGCACACTCAAGTGCACCTATTCCTGGGAATATCCTCTCCTTTCCTTGCTTCATCTCACAGGGTTTCTTTTCTCTCCTGCAGGAAGATCCAAAGTGGGAATTCCCTCGGAAGAACCTAGTTCTGGGCAAGACTCTTGGAGAAGGAGAATTTGGAAAGGTTGTCAAGGCGACAGCGTTCCGGCTTAAGGGAAGGGCTGGCTATACCACTGTGGCAGTGAAAATGCTGAAAGGTACCTTCCCATCGGGGCTTTTGAAATAGTTTGCAAACTATTTGAAATAGTTTGCAAACCTCTGCATAGATTTGAAGAGAGGCTTGTGTGAAAGCAAAAGGTCAGCTAAAAACCCAGCAGTGCCACAGCCTCTCTTTCTTCCAGCATTCTGATGCATTCTGACAGTCACAATCTGCAGATCTGTGACTTTAGCAGTTAGCATCACATTGATCCAAGTAAGTAATTAATTCTAAATCATGATCTGCAAGGAGCCTCTGTCTTAACATAGCAAATGTATTCAATTCTGTTTGGCATTGATGGGAATATTGCAAGGGTTTGTTAAAGCTTTCTGAGTCTTTTCCTCTATCCAGTTTCCTTGGACAAAGCTTTTTAAATAAATCATGTGATAATCATATGAAGAGACAGAACAGACCTGTTAACTTAGTCTCCTGATTTAGAGTTCTGTCTAGTTTTATGCTTTCTGATCTGCTTTTCAATCACTAGGAGCTCTGTCAAAATGGCTTGAATAACCCAGTGCTGTCTCCTGCTGTTTTTAGTTTACCCTAGGACTTTAAACCTGGGGGGAACAAAGTATGCCTAGATAATGTTAAGATGATAATGTGAGACCTTGCACTGAACCATTCAGTGCTGCTTGCGAGTAAAATCATGTCATTACAGGAAAATGTTATTCTTCTCATTTCCATTTCTGTTACACTCAAAGCACATTTGCCACTCCTTGAGAGGAAAGATGTGCAAATCCCACCCCTTTACCTAAGAAGTAAATGCATTATGAAGTGAATGCCTTCATTGCTAGAGGTGTAGGTCGCATGGAGGAAGTTTAGGAACTAGGATTTTTCAGAAGTGAAGATTATTTAACTCTTACTTGTAATACTGAAGTAATGACCTGCATTGTATTACACTGTCAGTACAATAGTCAGTACTTCATCTCATGTTTATTTGTGCACTTAGTGATGCTGCTTTTTCTACCACATTTTCATCAACATGTGACTCAGTTAAGATTGTAAGACATAGTGGTAAAAATGTTGCTTTTACTTGCAGATGGTTTGACATTCAGTTTTCCCTATCTATTATGAAGGACAGAATTGACTCAATTGACAATGTGAAGGAGTAGACCTTTATTTTAAGCACCTTATTTTAATAAATTGATGTGACATTTACAGTAGTACTTCAGGCTCTAATGAATCCCTCTGTAATGTAAATTAAATTGCAGATAGTCACCTAAAATTTTATTTTC
This sequence comes from Zonotrichia leucophrys gambelii, assembly GCF_028769735.1. Lineage (NCBI taxonomy): Eukaryota > Metazoa > Chordata > Aves > Passeriformes > Passerellidae > Zonotrichia > Zonotrichia leucophrys. The sequence goes on from NC_088176.1 coordinate 24,361,051, forward strand.
CAGCTTGACTGTGAAGAGCATTTGTCATTCTGCAAATATTTATGTGCTATTATTGGCTTAACTTTACTGTTCACACATGACAATTGAAGCATAAGGACCAGTGCATTAGCTTCAGTGGCCTTTGCAGTGCTGCCAGGAAGGACAAAGGGCAGTTATTTTGGATCAGGCCAGCACCACCCATTCTTTCCCTGTACCAGATGCAGAGCAGGTCATTTGTCAAAGTGTTTGGGGCTGTTATACACTGAGTGATCTTTAAAGGGCAGTGCTAGGCACACCAGAATGTTACTGCCTCTTATTGCAGGAAAGAGCTCTCCTGCCTGAGCTGGGTAGATGGGCACAATTTGAGTAAGAACAGAGCAGGGCAGGACTCTCCCTACTGTGGCAACTTGGTGTTAGGTACTGTGGAGGGAACAGGGAGCAATGGGTTGAGCCAAAATAGTCTTGGAGCTGTGGATGGAGGTTTAAAGGAACAGATGAGTACTTTTTTTTCAGCCCATTATTACCACTTTTCTCATATTAATTAAATTTTACCTCCTACCTGATATGAATACCCTCATTACAATAAAATTAAAGGGGAAAACACCAAACAATACATAAATACAAATTATTCACAGTTTTGTTAAAATGAATGACCTAAAGCTTTAGAGCTAAATGTCTCCATTTGAAGTTAGTTTTTTTTGGTAGACAAACAGGCATGGTGCATTATTAACTTTGCTCTGTTCTGTTTGTTCACATCACACAGCTCCAGAACTACAAAAATAGGACTTTTCTAACAGGCATTAAGTTGACATTCTTGATTTTTGTCTTCTATAAATCTGTGCTTTTTGTAGTCTTTATCAGTAGTGAGAGACCAGCTGATACTGTTCTCCCTGCAGTAGAAGATGCTCAACTCTGAGTGCAGATTCTGACTACAAGATAATATAAGGCAGATACAAATGTGTAGTTCTGATACAAACATAACAGTAGAGCAGAATGACTGTTTTCATAAGGACGTCAAACTGGTCACACATGAATAGGCAAATAAATCCTTTGGTGCTCACAGCCCTTATGAAAAAAGCACACAGTACAGTACCAAAGAGCAGAAGCCAAACTTGTTTTTATTATCCTTAAATCAGGATGAACACATCCTTGTCAATGCCCAATAATGACACTTGAGGAACTGTCCAGGCTGGTTCTGTGTGTCAGAGAGATTAAGGATGAGGAAGAGGAAGGTTTATATCTGACCTATAGTGTCTCTATGACTAGGGATCTCCTTCAAGCCCCAGTGCCCTCAAAGAGGAAGCTTGTCAGTCTGAAGAATTCTGCAGAAAGGCAAAGCACTTGAAAGGCTAAGAAAGCCTGTTTTGCCATATGTTGCCACATGATTCTCACTGACATCAGTGAAGTCTGCATACGTGTCCCACAGTAAAATCAGTTTGTACTGTACATTTAGCTTCTGAACTCTAAATCTGGATGTATGCTACAAGAGTAAGCCAGTAGATAGTGGATTTTTACTCTTTTGGAAAATGTATTTAGGAGAAGGAGTGAGTCAGTCTATTTTTGTTTGATCAGTGTGAGAGCTTGGCTTTCATGTGCTTCTGAAGCTTTTATTGCACTGATTCACCCTAAGAAGTTGTTTTATAACACCAGAAAAGGTCTGTAATAATTTCATGGCATCTTTAAGCCATTACAGACTCTGCTCCTGATTCCTGCCTGACCTCCTTGTTCTGCAGTCCTTGGTACCAGAGCCTAAGAGCAGGCTGCTACCAAGCCAGCAGCAGCAGCCACACTCACTTGGCTCTGATGTGAATGGCTGCAGGACACCAGAGGTGGGGAAATTTCTCTCCTGTGGGGAAGTATGGAGTTTTCCAACCTCTGGCTAGCTCTGGGAGAGATAGTAGATCTCAAATTTCACACTGTACACAGAGAACTCTTGAGTGATGCTTTCCTAACCAAAACTGTGTGTTTGGTCACTTTCTGCAGAAAACGCTTCCCAGAGTGAGCTGCGAGATCTCCTGTCAGAGTTCAACCTTCTGAAACAAGTCAACCATCCTCATGTCATCAAACTTTATGGAGCCTGCAGTCAAGATGGTAAATACTAAAAGCTTGTTACGAAGATGGAACCATCCAGAAAGGAAATGAAATGCAGTTTGTTGCTGTATTTCAACCACTGCTTAATAATTGCTGAGCATACTTTAAATTTGCTATTGGATGAAAAAATATTTGAAACATTTAAAAAACATTATTTAAAATATTAAATTATATTGAATTAATACAGTATTAAAAGTATTAAAATACCAATACTTGAAAGAAGAGGGAAATACTAATTCATTGTAACTAAGCATTCTTCCTGGGGTTTTCCTCAGTGCACATTTCGATTCTGAAGCTGTTTAAATTTTAAAATTAACAAGTCTCCTACAAACTCTCTTCCAACCAATATATATTTTTATGTCACTGTTAATAATCACTGTTTTCAAATATGAGTTATATTTCAAGTTTGAGTTTTCATTATTCTTGTTATTATTTATACTAAAGCAGTGTAAATAGACAACTACAAAGATAGCTGGATAGTTAGGTTGATCTTCAGTTTTGTTCCACTGTCTCAAAACTGTTCACTCTGGTTATGAAATGGTTTCTAAAAGTGATAGTCATCAACAAGGGGTAAAATCTTCAGACACATGTATTATAAATTGCCAATGAAGCAAATTTTGTTGTGCATAGGAATCGCTCATTTTAAGTGAAGAGGCATGGCAGCAATTCTCTTCCTTTTGCATCTGCAGTTGTGCAGCCTAAAAATCACAGCATGGATTCTGCAGCCTTGGGCAAAGGCCTGCCTTCTTTGCCCACCCAGTTCTGTTGCAAATATCACTTTTTAGTTGTAGACAGAGAATTAAATTCAGGAGTGAGTCATCTCTGAGTCTTAGTAAGGTAATGAGCCAGTGGGGCTGGTTAGTTTTTTTTCTTTTCAGTACAATGTATTTTTTATCCCAGAGGAAGTGAAATGTTACTGAGTCACAGGCTTTTAATAAATATCAAGTTAATTCATCAGTGTATGAGGTAGGAGGGCTTTGATAGAGCACAGAAATGTATTTATCATTAGGTAGATATTATTGAGTAGGTATTATTCATGTGGGTAATGGGGAGGAGAAATTAATGGGTTGTAATGGCAGAATGTTTCGTAGTGCTATCAAAAGGCACCTTAAACACAGTGCTGGAATTAGCAGATTATTTGAGCTCAGTATCACAAGCTCAAGAAGATTATTTTAATTTTAAAGTTTTCTAAGTTAGGCTGTTTCACAGATCTAATTTGTCTGAAGGTTGTCTGGTTTTTCGGTCTCAGATTATCTAGATGAGGGATTATAGGCAAGAGCCAGCATTCTGCTTTGATTTAGCCTGAAACTCATTCTCTTTGCATTGAGGATCTAAGGAAAAACATTCTTATTTCATGGCTGACTCAGTGTTTTTTACATAAAGGGCAGAGGTGTCTGGACCTTCTGACAGTTCAAAACAATGTGCTGATTAGGAGACTTGTTTGAGAAGACCCCTAAAATGGTTATCTATGAATTGTTTAGTGACCTGTGTGTTTGTTTATTTCAGGCCCACTGTATTTAATTGTGGAATACGCCAAATACGGCTCCTTGCGCAGTTTCCTCAGGGAAAGTAGAAAAGTTGGCCCCAGCTACGTGGGCAGTGATGGCAACAGGAATTCCAGTTATTTGGATAACCCTGACGAGAGAGCCTTGACCATGGGAGACCTGATCTCGTTTGCATGGCAGATATCCCGGGGGATGCAGTACCTCGCAGAAATGAAGGTAGGGTAGCCAGGGCTCATCTCAGCGTGTGATAGACGTGGAGCAAGCAGCTGGTTCCTCCACAACAAGCATGAACTCTCCTGTTGTTTCCTTCCAAAAGCTTGTGCATCGGGATTTAGCAGCCAGGAACGTCTTGGTGGCAGAAGGGCGCAAAATGAAGATTTCGGATTTTGGCCTCTCACGTGATGTGTATGAGGAAGATTCCTATGTAAAGAGGAGCAAGGTACAGTGTGTGTTAAAAGCAGTAGTGGAAATTATTGCCTGATCAAGGAAGTTAATTTATACTGTGTGGGACTTGAGCATGGATGAAAAGGAGAATGGCTGGTTTTATAAATGTAAGATAATTATTTTAAGAAATAAAAATGACAATGAAGCAAAAGCATGAGCTTAACCAGTGGGATAGAAATACACATATATATATATATGTAAAATATGTATCATCTTTAAGTAACTATTACCTCTTCACTCCTCATTTATCCAGTCTTCTCATTCCACTCCTTATTTATCCAGTTCCTCATCAAACTATATGAGAACACAAACAAAAAACACCATTTTTTTTCTTTCTCTCCTCCTATTTATAATTTAAAATATATACTAAAAATACCGAAGAGCTGAAAAATATATAGACAATTTATATCAAGTTCCACACAACTTCCACAAGTCAGTGCTGGCCTAGACTGTGATGTTCGTGAACACAGCTTCCCACTGACTGTGTCAAATAAGCAGTGGTGGTTGAGTTCCCTCTATGGCTTAATATGAAGGAGCTGCCAGCAGGATTTTTTTGCATGTGAAAATGTTAAAATTTTATGAGAAGATTTCCATAAATACCATGAATTTTTAGTTTAGCTTTCTCTGTTTTTAAGGGCCAGTTTGTGTGAATGTTGCGTAAGTCAGAATGAGTTGTGAAGGAAAAAAAAAAACTTCTAGAAGTCATGATTTTATGTAAAAGGCCGCTGCCATGTTCATTTCGCTATCTTCTGATGGATGTGTTTTTACAACGATTTATACCAGTTGCTCTGTATTTTAAGAGTAAAGCATTTGCATCAAGGCAGTTTGGCAGTTTAGTTTTGTTTGGTGGGGCATGAGGTACTGAGTGGATATTTGTTTTTTACTTTTGAGACACTCATCACTGTAGTATTATTCAGATCCTAACAAGCATCTGTCTGCTTGGATGGGGAGACAGGGAAAAGAAGAATTTGAGAAGGAAGAGGAAGTTTCAAATCCTCCTGAAATACTATATATATGGATTTCATGAGAATGAGAAGTAAGGCATATGAATGCTAATCATACTGGGAAGGTTATGAAACAGCTTGGAAATTTTGCATACCTAGATTTTCATGAATATTTGGGGTGGATTACTCAGATTTTTCTCAGTGAATTTCTGCCAGTGAAAAATAGCAACTTGTAGATTCCACTTAGAAACTAGTAACCAAGTATGACTGTCCAGGTTCAGTTCTGAAACCGGAGGTATCTGTAACATCCAGGTGCTTCTATTTATGCATCGTCCCTGGTGTAAATGAGATAGTTCTTCCTCTTTAACCATCATTCCTCATTATTTTTGCATCTGCACATTTTCAGAGCTCTTTATTAAGAGAAGAGTTGAGTTTATCTGACTTAAACTGGTGACCACCTGCAAAAGGCCACACCAGCTTATTGCACGTAATTAGATTGCTGGTGTAAAAAGACATGAACTAGTTTTTTAAAAGACACTTAAAATTATTATTCTCACTGTTCTTCTTACAGAATGGCAAATCATAGGTGCACTGGCAAGTGCTGTAGTATGGACAGACTTGTTTTACTATTTTGAGGATAAATACCCTGTTTTTTCACTTGGAAACTTATTTTTCTCACCATTACTGCTTCTTTACCTCGTAGGGTCGAATCCCTGTGAAATGGATGGCCATAGAGTCACTGTTTGACCATATCTACACAACACAAAGTGATGTGTAAGTGTAAACTGTTGAATACTTTCTGGTTTGTGTGCTTGTTTGTGGAGCTGGGGGAGGGAGCACAGCAAGGTGTGTAGGAACCAAACCATTACTCTTGCAAAGAAACATGAGAGAAGTCTGGATGGCACCATCAACTGGCAGTGATGCCCAAGATTTTTGCTGTTGAATTAAATCTGAATAAAATATTACTAGAGGTATTTATGTACATAATTCTTGTTGAAATGAGCAAGGGTTGATCTGTTCATGTGACATGTTTGACTTTGAATATAGACACGAATAAGTAGAGTTTGCTACAGGTAATGGTCATACCTGAACTCTGTTCTGTTCATCATTTGTCTGTAACACTGAGTGGCAGGTGAGGGATGGAGTGGAAGAAGGAAGGGGAATTTAATGCCTGAGCTCTGTTCCTGTTGAAATCAATGACAGAACTCCAGTCAACTCTGTCCAGTTTCAGTGCCAAGATATAAGCTTATTTTCAGGATTAGGGAAACAGAGACCCTGAAGGTGGATATGCTGGAATCTCCACCTGTGATGAAGAGGAGGCAAAGCAACCACAGCTAAATTATCCCCATGTCTGATAAGCGTGGGCCAGGCAGAGGAGTGTTTGTAGACATTTTCAATTCAGGATCAGATACCTTTCATTTCTTTCTCTCTGGAGTGAATGATGCTTGTGACTAGTCACCAGGCAGACTCTAAAGCTAAAGATTATTTATTTAGGAGAAAAACCTCTGAAGGACTGTAAAAGCAGAAGTACATAGGCCTGATTTTCTGCTAGGTAGTATCTTGATACCTCCTAGGTTTGCCGTTACACTCAAATGGAGTAAAACGCCAGTTTGGGTCGTGTTGCACTTTGAGGGGAAAAACACTTTGATAATAGCAGGATGTCAGAACATGTACCTTTGGATTTGTACTTCTAAAATTATTACCATTCACTTTTACTCTTCTCTCTGCAGGTCAGAGCAGTTTTAGTGGAATAAAATATTTTGCATGCCTTTGCAATTCCTTACAAAATGAATTTCCAAAGTATTTTCCTTAACTTTTTATCTATTGGAGTAAGAAAAAGAAAAAATATAGATGATTCTTGGGAGAATGTCACTTAGGTCAGTGTACAGGTTTTTCTGGGTCTCTTTTTATCCTCCTCAGAGCACCCGTTGTGCTGACTTGCTTCTCTAAAATTACTTCTCCCAAAGAATCATTAAAATTCCTTTTAAAACTTCTAAGCATATTTTTAATTTCTTCATTTTTGTCACTATGGTTTGGGGCAGAACAGATTGTGTTGTCATGTAACTGCCTCTTTTTTGATTGCTGATTGATCATCTGGATCAAATAGCATTCCTCTCATTCCTTTTTCCTGGTGGGTGCTATTAAATTGGCCCGGGAGCGTGTTTGCTGTCAGTGGGATCCAGCACCATGCAGAGATTGCCCAGCTGGCATCAAACAGGCCAGCTCAGAGCCCTGGGCAGCACAATGTGCTGGTGCTGTGTCACTTCCCTGTCTCCCAGGGCTGCCTGAGCATCTCCATGCAGAGCTGTGCTGGCTGCCCAGCTTCCCTGGGGCTGCCTCAGGAGCACAGCATTGTGCCATGCACCTCTGCTCACCTCTGCTGTGTCAGTGTACGTGGAATAATCCAGGAGTGCTGTACAGCAGCTCCTAACTTAGCCAGGTTCCTGCAGAGCAGAACTGACACACAGAGCTGCAGAGCAACTCCTCTCCAGCACCAGGTTCCACGGTGGCATTTCAGCAGCAGACTGATCAATAAAGTACTCCTTTTGCTTTGTTGTTACTTCAGATAATTTCACTCACTGAAAGTATTATCTTATGGATGTTCTCTGTTGTTTGTGGTGGTGCAGTTATATTTTAGGTGAACATATTACCCCTCAACCATTCCAATATTCTATTTTTTCTGATACTCTGTTTCTGTTTTCCACCCTTTTCCTTCTCAAGCTGTTCTGTATAGTTAGTGGTTAGCAGAGTTTAATAACAGGACTACTTGCCAGCCTGTACAAAAACCCTATTTTTGCTTCAGAGGTCTATGACATCAATGGAAAGCTAACCTACTATCTTCCTCTTCACGTACTTTTCTTTCCTGGATTTTTGTGATAATGCTTTTATTTTGCAATAAACATAATACAGTGGGAAATTCTTCATCCCTCATTTCTCCTCCTGTAGTACTTAATGTGTATAACAGTCTGAAAATACTGCAGCATTCTACAGCATTTTATTCTAATATGTTCACTTACTGAACAACTTCAGTTAAGAAATTGTTCATATGATCCCTCCTTCCATAGTCTGTAAAATTCCTCCGAAGCAGAAGTGGATTTTAGAAATAAAACCTGCCATGCTCCAAAGTTTATTTGAATTAATCATGGACAGAATTGTAACCTGATGGCAGAGCATAATTGGCTTCAAAAATGGTATGAGGAGAAATATTAATAAAGTATATGAAAATGCTGTAAATATTCATAAGCTTTCAAGAATGTGCAGAGTGATTAAAAATTTATTCAGCGAATGGCATTAGGCAGAAGAATGGCAGCATATCACTTGAGACCATGTGAGAGTCACTTGGACTTCTCTGACAATTTGGGAAGTTTTATTGCTGTATCTTTGGGGTACTTTTGTTCTTTAAAATGTGAGAAGTGCAGGTAGAAGGGAGTCAGACAGGAGGTGAGGTATTTGGCTAACATTTTGAGATGGAATTTTCATAGGGAATTAGACATGGCTGTTTGGTTTGGCAGTAGGTGTCTAACACTTCCTGAAATTTTCTTAAAAATGGAGTTTACAGAGAAATTGCCCAAAGCCAGCATTTTAATAAACTGTATGCAATTTTGCTTCCAGATGCATCCCATTGAGCAGCCTCAGTGTTGGCTGGTTTCCTTCCTTTCAAACATCCAGATTTTGTCAGTCATCAGTTGAGCAGATTTCAGGGTGATTTGTAGCTTCTTTGTGTCTCAAAAAGCCTTTCAGTTAGAAAAGAAAAACATTTTTGCCTCTTTTCTCCTGGCTTGCTCTCCAGAAATGGACTAATTTATCTAAATATTTCTCACCCATTATGCAAGGTCTTTTTGTTTGAACTCAGCAGTAAAGTAGGTTTAAAAATTCACTATTTCTTCTGTTCATTTCAGAAAATTGTTTCTTCTGTTCTGTGTCAAAGTTCATTTTAGGCATTTGGTATTTCCAGAGGAAATTCTTTCCTCCTCTTTCATCAACTCTAAGAAGAAAATTAAGTCCCGAGTCACTGAAATGGCCCAAGAGACCAGCTGACATCAAAGGTGTTACTTGTGATTTAAATAAACACATTGTGTTGCCTCATAGTCAAGTCAGCAAGCCAGTCCTGTGGTAACTCTCTAAATTTAATTTAGAGTTATTTCTGAATACAAGAGCTAATTAGGGAGGTTAGACTGCTGCAGGAGCCCTGTGCAGCAGAGGAACAAGTCTTTGGTCTGGGCCACCAGAGGAAGGACTTCCTCTTGCTGCTGTCTAGAGAAGATGGATCTTCCCAGGGTATAATTAGCTTTTGTCAATGCATAAAAGAGGGGTATCTGTTTTCTCTCCTCTCTTGGTTGCTAACCTTTTCAATGCACATGGGAACAAGATGCACTGCTTGCATCTGAACAACTGCTCTGGCATGAGGTGTCTGGAATTTTGTTGGGTTCTGAAAATACTAAAAGGAGATTTGTTGTGTAAGTACACACTAAGCTCCTGAAACCTACCACTCTGTATAAAAGCTCATTTTGTCTTTTTCAGATGGTCATTTGGAGTTCTGCTATGGGAGATTGTTACTTTAGGAGGCAATCCTTACCCAGGTATTGCTCCTGAAAGACTCTTTAACCTCCTAAAAACAGGCTATAGAATGGAGAGACCAGAAAACTGCAGTGAAGAAATGTAAGTAACTCTTGATCTGATTAGATTCAGAAAACATTAATAAATATACTTGATGAAAAAGGTTTAAATAAATACCTCAAAAGGTTTAAATAAATACCTCATAAATACTATTCTGTGTTTCTTAGAGATATAGTCAAATTGTGTTTTGCTTAAAGAATGTCATGAAATTAATGGACAGTAAAGCAAGGGGAAAAAATTGCCCACAGAATGCCTACAGCTATATCCAAAACATTTGTAGGGTATTGAATAACGTGCTTGCCAAACAATTAAAAGAGTTTGTGCATTCAAAACTTCTGAGGGTAGAGGAAGGAGGAAGCTTGCATAAAACACAGTGGTAGCTGAAATATTCAAGAAAATGTCATAGTACTTTCTGCAACTAAAACGGATATTGCATGCACAGTCATTGTCTATAAGTTTCCAGAGGAAAAATGGTACCTTGGCCCAGAAATCTACACCCTTGAAGATAAAAATTTTCTGTGATTTGACAAGCCAGTGGCTTTGGAGACAGTTCATAATTTTTTAGCTGATTTATTAAAACACAGTCAACATGAAGTATCTTTTGTCTGTGATCTTCCATGGCATTTGGAGATGAGGTGTGATTTTATGTTCAGCCTGCAAATTTGATCATGGCTGTGGTATTTTGAAAGTTCCCAAGCTTTAAACATTGTGACCACTCCTTTGACTGATTTTCAGTTGGAAGGATGCTTTGACCACATCTGGGCTGAGAAAAAAAGGTTTAAATAAATCATAGTATAAATAATAGGTTTTTTAACATACAGAGAAAAACATTAAGTATTTCCAAATTTAGAGCAGGGTAGCAGTTTACAAGAATGGTTGGCAGCTATCATCTCAGAAATGTATAATACTAATCTTTGTTTCATCTCAGTGAGGAGTACTCATTCCACAAACATTTTATGTCATTGATAATTATTAGTTTAGGCAAACTGACCACATCTGAGTTTCTGGGATTTTTTAATTGAAACTAAATCATGGTTTTCTGAGTTTTAAGATTTTATTCTGTTTTACTCAGAAATTTTTCTGACAGCTTGTGAAAGCCCACTTTAAGGACCAATTTTCTCAAATTCCGTTCTCTCCTATACACAGTCAAGTATGAGAGGGATCATGGATGAAGGCATAAAATGCAGTGCTTTTCAATAGCTTCCTGTAGTTCTCATAACCCACTGTTTCCACCATTAGAGCACTTATGGGGACAGATCCCTCAGTCCTGAGAACAGCTGAGCTAGAAAAACGACATGAATGGCACAGGTTGGAGAGTCACGCTCCAGAACTTGCCCATGTCTGTGTGATAGTCATTCAACTATAAAACTTTAGTTCTGTTCTCTTTTCTTTCCAGAATCTATGCTATAGAAGGCAATTAAAGAGAGAATAAATATAGGTTTAATCAAAAGAACAATAATAGAAGTCATCAAAAGAACATTAGTTTCTAAAGATAGGCTAGGCAAACATTAGTTTCTGTAAAAAGTTACAGAAACTTAAGAATTCGAGCAAATGAAAACCAAAATTCTGCTTTTTGGTATAACAGCAGAGTTTTTCAGTTTGATACACGAATTTCTTCAGTGTCATATACAAAGTGAAGTAGCAGTCTGGCATGCTGCCCTACATTTGAGGTGGTCCCTTGAGAAAGTGAAACCTGAGACTACAGTCCTTCAAGGGCAGCCAAGTGCATCATCATTTAAACTCTTGGAGACTCTTGAAAATAAAAGCCCATTGTTGTGAGTGTCAGTTGTTAATTCCAGGGAATATTTAACAGTCCTCACAACAGAGATTGATGTACTTGGGTTGGCCTTCATGCCACAGTTAAGGTCAGTGCTGTAAATCATTAGAGCAGAAGCATGAGCCATTTCTAACAGTTTGGGGTTTTTTCCACCCTGTGACGGGTCCCAGGTACAGCCTCATGCTGCGCTGCTGGAAGCAAGAAGCTGATAAAAGACCAACATTTACTGAGATCAGCAAGGAACTAGAGAAGATGATGGTGAAGAGTAGGGTAAGTGTGGAAAGCATGGATTTTGAAAGTTTTTGTGGTCTTCTGAGTTTGAATGTACAGAAATAATTACTTTTAAATTTTATTTTAAGGTAAAGTAACTTATTTTCATCAAATCTTGAAGCATTTACATATCTAGTTCCTTCCACATGCAGGTAGCTTTTTGAAAGCAGTACTACCTCTTCTAACAGCTTTGGTGATTTCAGCCCAAAATGTGGATGGATTATCCTTAACCTGTTTTCTTTAAACAATAGGAATAATTTAAAAACTATTGTGAAAAGTTACTCCTAAATAAATAATGTTAGAGAGCCAGAACTAGAAGAATGTAGTATTTCATGCATTTTAAATTAGTTGAAAATGCTTCGCATTCTTTTTTTTTTTTTGCTTCAAAGCAATTCAGCTACACAAAAACCAATGAATTCTTATCAGTGACCTAAATATTTAGTTTTAGAACAGCAACCAAAGCTTTATTTGGCGATATTTACATAGTTATTTTATGCATTGTTATGTAATAGCTTTTGTAAAATGATTATGAGGTCTGAGTACCTTGTCCTTTAAGCATGCATATGTATCTCCATATATATATATTTCAGGCATACATATGGATCAGGCATGCCAGCAGCTGAAGGTCAAACAAAGCAGTTAGGAAAGCTTCTCAGTTTGTTGTGCTGATGTGCAGAATTAAGTAGGGGAAGTATTCATATGTCTGTAGCAGGGGCAGTGTTGAGGCAAATCAGCTTCCAGAGCTGCTGTGGCTGCTGGAAAGCAGAGCCTGCTGAGGTGCCAGAGGTTCTAGAGGAAGGTGAATGCAGTGGGTCTACAGTTCCTTGCTGTAAAGAAAGCAGGTGCACATTTATGCTTGCTACCCGAACAGCAGCACTGCCACGTGCATTAATGCAGCTTCTTGTGTCCATTTCTCAGGACTACTTGGACCTTGCAGCTTCCACGCCCTCCGACTCCTTACTGTACGATGACGGGCTCTCCGAAGAGGAGACACCTCTCGTGGACTGTAATAATGCTCCCCTCCCTCGAACCCTCCCTTCCACATGGATTGAAAACAAACTCTATGGTAGAATTTCACATGCATTTACTAGATTCTAGCAACACACAAAAAAAAGTTGATTTTTCTTCTGCACTGTTCTCAGACTCTGTAACCCCATTACAGTGTTTCTTGTCTGAATGAAGCCAATCAAAAATTGCTTGGAAGCTTTTTTTGGGTTGTTTTTTTGTTTGTTTGTTTTTTCTTTTGGTAAATGTCAAAGTTTGCATCAGGATCATCCTTTAGTCATTTTGCAGCTGTGTCTAAAATAAACATTTTAAAAGGATGTGAAAATAAGTAAAATTACTAGATATCATACAGTAAAAGCAAAAAAAAAGATCAGGGAAGTATTCTCAGGGGAAATATAAAATGCTAATGAGTATCTAATTCAACTATCCTGTTGGGGGAGGCTACAACTTTAAAATATGTTAGATTCTGCACCTCTAATTTAAGCAATAGACTTTTTTTTAATACTGTTTTTTGCCATAACTCAGTGATAATATTCATCTGCAACATTTTTCATTTATTCAGAAGGATGTCTAAATTTCAGCTGCTATTAGTACATTTTGGATCTATAAGCTGAAATGTATGTAGTGTATCATAGGATGAAAACAGATTATTAAATACAGAAGGTAGAAATACTGTATATAAATATTATATACAGACTAAACTGACATGTAAAATCCTTTGAAAACTTAATTAACAATGGGCATTTTGAAAATATCAGCTGTTTTCACGTCCTTTGATTTGTTATGAACATGTTAGTACTAAACCTCAACTCAATGATGTAGCAAGTGTTTTTAAAAAGAACATATGCTTTCATATTGTGATGGTGAGATGGACAGTAAAAATGGTTCTTGCCAAAACTCCTATATTTTGTCTTCTGATTAAATATTCTACATGGTTTTAGATACTTACTAACATCAGATACTTTTTCCATTCTTCAAGCAGTATGACTTTTGAAAAGTTGGATCTTTTAGTTTAAAAGTTGCCATTAATACATGGCTTTGGGTCTATTTTTGATCTATACCTTAGCTATTATTTTCTTCATTAGGTTTTCTCAACTCGTGTTGATTTTGGGGCACTTAGTGAAGTAGCAGAAAAAGTTGCCACAAGGTTGGTGGCAGATACTGAATGCTTAATAAGCAACAGAATCAGATTTCTGTTTTTGAAAATCTCAACCCTGCTATGGTTCTGTGCTTGCACAGCTGAATCAACATGGTGCTAAGCACTCTGCATCCATTTTGGTTATCACTTGTGCCTGAACACAGAAACAGTTACTGCACTCAATGCAAAGAATTACAGACCTGAAATACAACTTGAAATGCTGAATCAAGACAGGAGTGCTCAGCACTTTGTTGGACTTTACTCAGTTGCACTCCTGGGATTTCCTGAAATTAAGCAGAGTATCCCTGGTGGGGGTGTGAAAATGTCCCCAGAACCTCACTGAAGCCAAAGGAAAAGCAACCATTTAAGTAAATGGAAATATTCTATCATTGAAATGGACTTTGGATCCTGTCCCAAATAGGTTTATTAATTCTTGGAGCATTTCCTGTACAGCAAGAACTTTCTCTTGCAAAGCAATATATTGCTGCATGATTGTTAAATTATAAAATTATGGAAAGTTGGAGGCATATGAGAAGAACAATTCTTAACTTTTTATTATGCACATGTGCATGCATGCACACAATTTTTTATTGAGTAAGCACTTTAATTTATCCAGGTTTTTTGCCTGCATCTGAATTTCTGCTTCAGGGATTTCAAAACACCATTTATATGAATTGATTTGGGACAAAATCCAGTGGACTGGCTTAAAGTATTGAAGGGAGTTTTGCCAAGGGCCTTACTGTCTGCACATGAAGTTATGGTTCTTCAGTGCAGAAAAAATTATCTGTTTTCATTTTTAGGCATGTCATACCCGAACTGGCCTGAGGAGAGCCCCGTTCCACTCACAAGATTCGATGGCACTAACTCTGTGTTTTCAAGATATGCAAATGATAGTGTATATGCTAACTGGATGGTTTCACACTCAGCGGCAAAATTTATGGACAAGTTTGATAGCTAAAATTTTCTTTGTGAAAGGTAATGGACTCCTGAGGAAAGCAAGGAGGCAAAGAGTGGGAAGTCCATTGACTTGTTCTTTGTACAATCAACAACGAACTTTAAGATTGGCAAATCCTTTTATTGATAGTTTTTCAAGTGTGTTATTTATGCTGAAGACTATAATTGGCACTCTCCCCTTTCAGAAAACATATCAAGCTGAATAAGAGTTGTAGTTCTGGTACTTCTTTCTAAGTTGCCAGTTTGTATATGGTTCCATTTGGCAACTTCTTAGAGCAAATGGCCTTGCACTTCATCCTCAGTGGTTTTTAGACTAACCACCCTGTGTTACAGCATTCTGGGATGGTAAAACGTACTTGAACTGCTACTTTTATAGTGGCTGTTAGCATACAGCCACTTGATCTAAGCAGGAAGCACAAACAATATATAGAAGGGAGGAGGGAAAGAGGTTCCTAGATTACTGAACTTGCTATCAAATGTTAGAATGTTGGAGTGATGTTGGCACTAACAAAGCCAATATCTTGGTTTGGAAGCAAGCATTTAGTAACTCAATAGAGGACTTGAGATTCAACATTTGAAGTCTTGTAAAATGTATTGTTTTGTCTTAATGAGAAGAGAATTTGTTTTATTAGTCTTAACTTCTCTTACCTTTAGCACAATGGAGATAAATTTGATACAAGATAAGCTGTATAGACTGATGGCAATCAAGAATGTTCATCTGACACATTTACTTTCCATCACTTTTCATGTTAGTAATGTTAAAAAATAGAGTCTTGTACAATCATAGTTTCTTTTATGAGTTATAAATCGGCTACACAGGATTTTTAGACTGAATTCATAGAATAGAATAGTGACATCATAGAATGGTTTCTGTTGGAAGGGAACTTGGAGGTCATGTAGTTCCAACTCCCTGCCCTGCTGCCTGCTCCTGTGTTGTGGAGAGGGTCACCTTCCACTCATCCAGGTTGCTCAAATTCCCATCTAACATGGACTTGAACACTGCCAGGGATGTGGCATCCACAACTTCTCTTCAACCTGTTCCAGTACCTCACCATCTTCACAGTGAATAACTTATTTTTAATATCTAACCTAAACCTGCCTTCTTTCAGTTTAAAGCCATTTCCCTATCCTAACATTACATGCCCCAATAAAAACTCCCAGTCCAGCTTTCCTGTAGCTCCTTTAGGTACTGAAAGGTGGCTCTCAGGTCTCCCCAGGGCCTTCTCTTATCCAGGCTGAACAGCCCAAACTCTCTCAGCCTGTCTTTATAGGAGAGGTGCTCAGCCCTCTGTCAGTCTTTGTGACCCTTATCTGGACCCATTCCAACAGGTCCATGAAGTCCTTATGCTGGGAGTGCCAGAACTGATGCTGCACTCTGGGTTGGGTCTCACAAGAATAGAGTAGAGGGGGAGAAACCCCTCCTTGACCTGCTGCCCACACTGCTTTTGGTGTAGCCTGGGATACAGTGGGCTTGTTGGGCTGTAAAAATATATTCCCTGATCATATTGAGCATCTCATCAATCAACACCCCCAAGTCCTTTTCCCAGGGCTGCTTTCAGTCCATTCTCCAGCCATCCTGTCTTTGTGCTGGGATTGCCCTGACCCAGGTGCAGGACCTTGTCTTACCTTGTTGAACTTGATGAGGTTTTTGTGGGCCCACCTCTCAAGCCTTTCAGGGTCCCTGTGGATGGCATCCCTTCTCTCCATGGTGTCAGCTGCACCACACAGCCTGGTGTCACTGAAAAACTTGCTGAGGGTGCCCTTGATCCTGCTGTGGATGTTGCCCGCAAAGGTGTCAAACAGTGCCAGTCCCAATACCGACCCTGAGGAACCCAGCACTGGTCTCCACTTGGACATTGAACTGTTGACAGCAACTCTGAGTGTGACCATCCAGACAATTCCTTATCCACCACATGGTCCTTCCATCAAATCCATGCCTCTTCCGTCTCAAGACAAGGATGTAATGTAAGACAGTGTCGAATGCGCTGCACAAGTCCAGGTAGATGGCATCAACCCCTCTTCTCTTACCAACCAGAACTGTAATCCTGTCACAGAAGGATGTTTGTAGGGTTTGCCCTTAGTGATACCATGTCACCCTATTTTCCATGTTTTGTCATCAGGTTCTGTGGACTTATGGACCCTCAGGTTCCTGAGCTGGTTCAGAACCTCATCTTCCCCTGTGGTGGGAGTTTCTTTATTCTCACAGTCCCTGCCTTTGCCACCTTGCAAAGGGGCTCATGCAGACTTGGGCCTCAGTGGCTGAAGAACTGGCTGGTGAAGACCAAGGCAAAAATGTATTCAATGACATTGAGTACCTCAGCCTTCTCCATGTCCCAGGTAACCAAGTCTCGTTTCTTTCTGGAGAGGGCTCACATTTTCACCGATGTACCTGTAGAAGCTTTTTTTTGTTGCCCTTGATGTCCTTGGCCAGATAGAATTCAATCGGGGCTTTAGCTTCCTAACCTGATCCCTGGCTGCTTGGACAGTTTCTCTGTATTCCTCTCAGGCTGTCTGTCCTTGCTTTCACCCTTTTTCTGTGGGGGAAACATAGGCTTCCTTTCTGTGTTTGTCTGGGAGCTCCTTGTTCATCCATGCAGGTCTCCTGACATTTCTGCCTGACTTCCTCTTTGTTGCATTGGTCCTGACCTTGCAAGAGGTGATCCTTGAATATTAACCAGATTTCTTGGGTCACTCTTCCTTTCAGGGCTTTATCCCATGATACTCTACCCAGAAGATTCCTGAAGAGGCCAAGGTGTGCCTTCCTGATGTCCAGGTTAGTGAGCTTGCTGTGTGCCTCCTCGCTGGCCTCAGGATATTGAAGTCCCCCATTTCATGGTTGCTGCAGCCAAAGCTGCCCTTGAGATTCACATTCCCCACCAGCCTCTCCTTGTTGGAAAGAACAAGGTCCAGCATAGTGAGTCTCCTCGTTTACTCCTTAGTCACCTGGAGAAGTAAGTTATCAATGAATCTCTTGGATTGCTTGTGCCCTGCTGTGTTGTCCCTCCAATGGATATTGGGATATGTGAAGTCCCCCATGAGGACCAGGGCCTGTGAATATGAGGCAGCACCTCTCTGTCTGTAGAGGGTCTCATCTGCTTGGATCTCATCTCCTGGCTGGGTGGCCTTAGACTCCCACTATAATGTCACTTGTCCTTGCCCTCACTTTAATCCTCGCCCGCAAACTCCTCATCCAACCCCAGTACAGCTTCAAACACTCCACGTGGTCAAGGACATAGTGGGCAGCACTCCTTTCTCCTGTTTCCTGCCTGTCCCTCCTAAAGGGCCTGTATCCTTCCACTCCAACACTCCAGTCACAGGAGCCATCCTACCACGTACCTGATGCCAGTAAGCTCACAGCCCTGCAGGTGTGCTCAGTCTCCTGCTGCTCTTGTTTATCCCCCCATGCTATGTGCATTTGCAAAAAGGTGTTTAAGTTGGGCCTCTGATGGAGGAGACTTACTGGCAGGAATGGCTGGAATTCCCTTGCACAGCACTTCAGGTTCTCTCTTGCTGATTTGCAATCCCTCTCCATGCTCTGGGTGTTCCTTGCTGGTGCTGGCATCAAATGAGTGGGAGTGGAATGGATTGAGGATTCCCTCTCTCAGCCACTTGAGTGTAAGCCTTCTTGACCAGCTTGGCAAGCCTGTGACCAGACATGTTCCTGGCAGGTGGGCTCCCATCAGACTCTGCCAGCCCAGGCTTTCAGCACGAGTCCCCAGGAGCAGCCAGACCCCTGGCTGTGGCACTAGACCCCTCACCATTTGCTGATTTGCCAGATTCACCTGGCCCTTTCAAAGCCCTTCCCTTTGACAGGGAGGACTGATGAAAAAGTTGCCAGCACCTGAGTCCCTTAGTGCCACTCCAGAGATCTGTAATGTCCTTGGATCCTCCTCAGAGCACTCCTGGCTGTATCCCTGGTGCACACATGGAACAACAGCAGCAGATAATTGTCAGGAGACTGTATGAGGCTTTGGTGACATCCCTGCTGCAGCTCTCTGGTAATCTGTCAGGTTGATGAGTGGCTCCCTCCGTGCCTCTCAGAGGAAAGTCCCCTGGTACTGTCACCTGTCACCTTTGCTAGTTGTGCTGGTTGTTGCACAGGGACAGGTGGGGCTGTCTGACTCAGCTCCAGCCTCACCCCTGATGTGATGGGTCTTCCCTCTCCAGCCTGCAGTGCTGAAGTGGCTCTGCAGGGTCACCTCGGGCTTCAGGGAAGTCTCTTCCTCCAGCAGGTCCTTGTCATTTCAAGTTTCCATTCTCTTGCCTTACTGACACCCCTCCTCCCTTCTGTGTGTGCGTGGTGGGGGAATTTTTGCCTCTTTGGCTGTGGGTTTACTGCAGGCTGCCCTTGGAATCAGCCATCCAACTCCTCCACAGCCTGAAGTTATGTAGCCTTCTCACCCCCTCCTGCTGCTCTGCCACAGGACGTCCTCTGCCTCAGCACACCTTTTGCAGATACTCAAGTACAGAGATTTTGTTTGCAGTCTTGTTAAGTGGGTTGGAGACCTCCTCTCAGCTCCAAATTGCATATACTGCCATGCACAGGACACTGCCGTAACATAATTCCAAATAAACCTGTTACCTTGAAAGTAACAAATAAAAAACAGTTGCACAGAAAATATTGGTCTAAAACTCTGCTGTTGAAACTACTCAAGGCAAATGTCACTGGAATTGGTTAAGGTGGAATATTAAAATGTTGTCCTTACAAAAGTGACTTGATATTTGGGAGAACAATCAGACTGTGAGTCATGTTCTATGTGAAAGAGTAAATGATCAGCACTACTTTTGTCTTTATTTGTAATCTACCATGGTTAAGGGTAACCTTTTGTTTGCTACAAATGTTGGGATGTAAATCCCGAGTGACTCGTTGTTAGCGTTGTGATGGTTATTCTAAATAATCCAATTCTACCAAAGCTTGCTCCTGTCACAGTCCAATTTAGATGTTTCAGATCTGTTTTCAGATGTTGTTTTGTGTATCAACTTTATGTTTCCATTAAAGTCTGTGATTTCAGAAACATGGTCTTGAGTCAGACTGCCAAAACCTGAACACAGATTTTCATTTTGCAAAAAGCGGGATATGAGGTTGTGTATTGGAATTGAAAGAGCTTCCCTGTTGGCCTGCATTCTTGATCCTGTCCTGGTTTCAGACAAGCAGTAGGCACAGCAGCTTTTCCTTGCACAGACATTTGCCATGTTGAGTAATCTCATGCACAGCAAAAACCCAGCTCTGAATGCAGGAGGGGCTGTGCTGTGACACCACGGTGATCCTCATTGGCATGACACGACTGTCAGCGTGCACACTTGGAAAAAAAAGGGCACTGAAAATTCATCTCTTTATATGGGCTGTTTTTTCTACTGAGAGATCTGCAAAAAAGGAGACAAAAATTACACTTGTGGTAAACTTCATTGTTTGTCTAGCTGTTTTCCCCTATCTTATGTCTGTAAATGGGAATTCCTCACTTGCCATGAGCAACCAAGGCATCAAGATTTTTGGTTCTGTTTGGGTTTTTTTCTTCCTTAAATGAAGAATGTAACTTTATCCAGTATCTTCAGCAACAGTATGGAACTGAGAGATGTGAAACACCCAGTTTCTAATCCAACAGTCCTGTGACAACACTGCAGTACAGTAGGTGAGTGGGACAGTAAGTGATGCTGAAATAACCACTGGATGCAGGGAGTAGTGTGTACTTTAGACTTTCAGCACTTCAGTGTTGTTCCAACCATTAATTTGTGTGAAAATTTTACCCATAGTTATTGCTACCTATCCTGCTGGACATAGGTCCTGCATATAAAATACATACAGGGCCCATAATTACAGTTTCCATGCACAATTACCTGCATTAAGTGCAGTTTAATGAGAAATTACCTATTTCCTAATCCAATTAATTTTGACTCCTTTCCTGTTCATGAATGTTGACAAGAAATAGATTATTGCTTTTAAGTACTTATTCGTAGTATAAAAGCTTCTTATGTCTTCTGTGTATGCTATTTTTGTAAATATTTCCCTTGAAGTGTTTCCTGTTTGTTCTGTGTTGCTACTAGTCAAAATGGTGACAATTTTGTTTCAGTTCCTCTTTGGAGAGTAAATGTACTTCCCACATGGGAATAAAGTGATAGAGCAGATGATTATTTCCATTGGTGCCAGAAATACTTATGTACTTGGCTGCCCTGAGGAAAGTGAATTCAGAGGGAACAAATGACTCACCTAAACATACAGGTTGGAGGCAATAACTTTCTAAAAATTTCTGCCTACCTTTTCTAAATATCTGCAGAAATGACATGGTTTACCTGATCTGTGCTTTGAGTTGTGACAGGTGGGGGAGAGCATGAATCTTACATGTCAGTACAGACCTTAAAGCAGCACAAGGAAATCATTGCAATATTGGTTTCCACAAACTTCCAGAGGAAGGATACTCAGAAAATCTATGTGAGGTTGCAAATTTTAATTTTCAGAAATTGGCCTGTTTCATATAGTAGAAGTTCTTAAAAATACTGTCCCATGGTTATGAGGTACATAATATTTAATTAAGTGGGATTTTGTCTGCAACTTGTCATGCAAAGTATGCATGAATCTCTGTGATACCCTCAACTGGACCTTAGCAATTCTCAAAAACAGTAAAAGCAAGCTTATATTCCTTATTGATTTAGTATCAGTCTTATATGAAGAATATGAGCTTCAAAACACATATAAAAAGAATATTTCTACTCTATAACTTGAAAGTAAAAAAAATTACTTATAATTTTGAACTACTTTATTTCAAAACTCAGCTTACCTGAAAGTGTTGTTTCTCTCTGTAGCTACAGTGGTAAATTTATAACAAAATACTGGAGATAATATTCAAAAGCAACAGGCAATAGTCCCCATGAACAGAGTGCAGATGGGCCATAATGTGATGAATGATTTGATCTTTTCAGCCCAAGCAAACTTCCTGAAAAGAACCAAATCATTCTCTAAAAATTTATGCAAGCACTTAAAATCTTAATAAGAAAACCTAAGTTCACATCCTCTCTATCTAACGTCATAAAATTTAAGTAGTCCCTCTGAAGTTAGGGGGATCATTCATAAATACATTATTAATATACATTTGCTGGTCTAAAGTCCAATATCCCAAGATTCAACTAGCAAAAGTACAAAGGGTATTATCAAAATGTGGACAAAGTAGCAATAGCCCTGGTGTACCCATCCCTGGTACAATATTTTAACTTGCCTGTTGGGAAGCAGTCTGTAGAATGAAATATTAGACACTAGAGAACAGGTAAGCACAAATAGAATTGTAATTTTTACCTAAAAGAGACAATGAATGAAATATTTTCTGGTATTTATCAAGTTCTCCAGTAAAGCTAAGTCATTAATTTAAGCTCTGGTTTGTATTTTCTCATTTCTAAACTTCCTATTCTAAACTTTGGGACAGCAACCTGTGTCTTCCAGTCACAATAATTAAGTACTTCTAATGCATTCTGAGAAAATCAAAAGTTCCTCTCTTTTAATAGTTTTTTTTTTTAGCTTTACCTGGTCTTTTAAAGGGTTATATGTATCATAAACCAACAAATTTCTTGCTGAAATCTTTTTCTTTGAGCCATTATCAAAGATAATGTTCTGAAGTTAAGTAAAAGCATTTTGCCTGCCTGAGGATAGATGAGTACACCTTCCCTTAAGCTCATCAGAAATAACTAATTCCTTGTTTGGGTTTAAAAGGCACAATTCATAAAAATGCAACTTTATCTCACCTGAAAGCACTTTCATATGGATTACAGAGTAATCTAAATAGTGAGAACAGTTTAAGAGCACTGCAGATTTGAAATCCTGAACAATTTCTGATGTACAGCTTCAATCTGGATATCAATCAATCACTGCAGTTCCTAGTCTGATTTTTCTTCTCTCAGCAGGTCACATAAATTATTGTTGAAGCCCTTATATAATTTTTCAGCTGTTCAGGGCATTCCTTCCTGACATGATCACGATTGAAAGAGTTTGATGTGAACACTAATTTTTGTTTGGAACATGTGCCATTTTCATAGCTTCCTGCCAATGCAATTTCCTTTCTGAATTTACTGCGCTTAAGGATGGAAGTATTTTAAAATTTTTAATAAAACTAAATCAAATTAATATGTATTTTAAGCATTTGGTTTGCAAAGAATCTTGCTTGTCTGTATTTAGGTGTATTTGAAAGTTATTTTGGGGGAAAAAACCCCAAAAACTCCACTTAGTTTTTCAGAGAATGTAATGTGGTGTAAGCTATAGCCCAGTGCAAATCAATAAACCAATAAGATACACTCATCCTACTTCTTTTTGCCAAACTGCTGCCAATAACAAGAATAGTATCCCTTTATTGAAGAGTATTTTACAAAAAAGGAAGAGAGTCAGAATAAATTCTTGTCTCTTGGAAAAGCGCATGTCAAAAGGGTGGAATCCCAAGTAAGGGGTGACTGATGGGACAGATGGGAAGGCTGAGAGAGGGGGCTGATCTCATTCCTTGAGAAAGCTAGTAAGGATTCATCTTCAGATGATTAAAAGGCTTGGAAGAGCATTGTAAAGACTGAAATGTGGGAAAAGTGTATGAAAAGATCCAGGAGATCAATACCAGAGCCAGAGTATTTTTTTTTAATGTGTACAGAGCTTTGAGAACCAGCCAGCAAGGAACAAACAGTGTTAACTGTTCTTCAAGAGAGTTTTTGTGTGGTTAAGAGTGTCAGCAGAAGACAAGAATTATCCTTTCTGGTACAGGGTATAAATAATTGAGGGAGATTTTAGCATCGAGTCAGGAAATCATTTCAATGCATACTTCACTGTTTTTCCTGTGCAGAGCCTTTCTGAACAGTGCCCTGGTCCAGCCAGCAAACAGAAAGGCATAAAGTTTATGCAGCCTGTAGGGATTTTTATTTTAAAGCATTGCAGTTGGAGGTGTAAACCAGTGTTGTTCTTCCAGGATCATTTGTTAAAATGAACTGTGACAGTTTGTAAAATAGCAAGGAAAAACTGATGATGTGAGTTTTTGTATAAATACTATGAAGAATACTTTAATTTATACTGCAGAATATTGATCCTCATTTTTACATGCACAAAGATAAAATAAGCAATCAAGTTAGGTTACAAGTTACCATCAGAGGCAACTCTGTAACTGACTGAAATAATGTTTATGCAATCAATTCTGTTTGCTTTCTGAGTCTCCTTTATGGTTTCCTCATGCTAGAAAATGTGAAATACATGCTTTGAAATGCTAGACCTTAAACTAGAGATTGCTTCTAATTGTTATGATTCAAATGAGAATTATATTTCCTAGGCAATACATAGCAGAACACTATTCAAGGATATTAAACCTTGAAACCCAGTGATATGAGTAGCCCATATTCCTTTATTGCTATGAAAGGCATCAAGTCTGCACTGAAGACCTTGTCATACAAGATTTAAGCATAGCTCAGGGGGAGCAGAAAACACACATAAAATTATCAGCAGCACTTTAGCATTTACAAGTTAAGCTATGTTTTTCACCTCCTACACGTGGCCAGATTTTACTATTTGCATTTGTCTGCACTCATAATGAACATCTTCATGTTGTGAGTGTACATCAGTAATTTAAACACAACTTGCACACAGCTTCTAAGATGCTTGACTTGCAGAAAAAGTCAGTTTGAGAAAACATTTTGTCTCTGTGCTTATCCTGTCATAAATACGATTTGTTTTTTTAAATAGTGCAAATCCTTGTTTGTCTAGCATAGTGCCAGAACTGGTAACTGACATTCTTTACACTTAAATTAAAAAGAGAATGAAACTGAAATGGAAATATCATTTATAACGATTCGATTCCATCTAATAAATACTTCTGAACTTGATATTCCATAATTTAAATGGGGTGCAGGCTGCCAGATGAGGTCTTTCTCATTCTAGTTCTAAAAATAGGGACAGGAAAGGAGAAGCAAGAACACATTTTCCTTGCTCTTGAGAAGGAGTGGGAACAAATTCAAATGATTTTCAAAATGTTCAGCTATCCTGTAATTGCATTTCTAATGTAAAATCTTGCTTTGAATTAATTTGATTTGGAATTTCATTTTACCAAAAGATGTGAGTCATTGTAAGATGCTCATTAGCAAAACTTTTTCCTAACAAAGATAAAACAATCATTACAAGTCAGCAATTAAAGAGAAGCTTGTGAGACTGCTAGGAATGCAGTGACATTTGATCTTGACTTTGCAAATCAGTTCAATCCTCACCCATTGGTTTTATAATGGGAGCAGTGAAGTCTCAACAGCGTATTTTAACACTTTTCCAAAATCAGCCACTGCTTTTATGCACCACAGGAACAGATGCCAATTTCCATGAAAATCTAAACAAAGTATTTCCAACTGCTCAACTGAGGTATGAGATTTTTTTCTGGTTGTCTGTTGATATTCTGTGGTACCCAGGAGGGTTCTCTCTTGACAAGGGAACCTTCCTTTTGCCCTTTCTTAATACTGTTACAGCCCTGTGAGAGTTTTTCAGTCATTGGAAAAGTACTGCTAATAAAATCAAAGTAGTTAGGTGATTTATTATTACTTCCATGCCATTTTATGGGAGGAGTTTAAAAATATGAAAAATGCTAGACTTAAAAACATTTTAATGATGTATATGCAACAATGAATAGTACCAGAAACAAGAGAAACAAATAATTTGTTTTATTAACTGGCTGGGAGTTCTTACTCAAATAGAGGGAGATCTTTTTTGGGCAGTAACAGACAAGTCTTAACAGTAGCAAAAAGACCCAAACCCTAAACTGGAGTAGATAAATATTGCAAACAGTGGAGCAGCACAGTACAGACAATGAACATAGAAGTTTCTTAGTCTCTGGTCCTGTCTAGTGAATGAAGAATTGAACACTGACTTTGTACTAACTGTTTACTAAACTATCAGCATGGATGATCATCTCTGTCTGGTGCCTTTCTACAGTTTTGCTTTTATTTTGTGTGTAAGTGGTGGTGGTTTTATTGACTGTTGGGCAGGCTCAGTGGGTACACCTGACCATGCAGTAGCACATATTAAATACTGATAGAGTATTTTGTGTAAAACATGAATGTCAGATTAAGAAAGCCCAAATATTTCTCTCTAGAGAGACTGCACTTACTGTAAATATTTAGCTGAATAACTTGAGCTTTGGTGCATGTGGCCTTCAGGCACTGAAAAACCCCAAACCAGATAACAGCCAAAGACCTTGATAATTTATATTGTTATCTCATCAGACAAGGAGTGCTCATGAAAGATTTTCTGGTTTAAATCTCATATATAGAATGTTCTAACTTACTTCTTTTGCTGCATCCTAGGTAGTCAAGTCTACAATTTAAAAAGTAATTTATTAGAACTGATTTTAAATATGTTACTTTATGGTATTCTTAGGTTAATGTTCTGCAGTACTGAAGGACCAAAAAAAAAGGATTGTGTAATTTTTTAGTATGGTTTGCATAACACCAAATCTTCCAGTCAAAACCCTCCTATTTGTTTTCCATTCTAAGCACAGAATATGGTTGCTTGGACTTTGTTTCAGAACTGCTTTGCAGTCAATGTATTCGTGACAAAATTTTCTTTTCTTTTAAGAAAAATGCCTACAGCATTAGACAGAAGCTATATTGTAAAGGTGTTTTGGAATGGTCAGAAATAAACCCGTATAGGATTCCAGCAGTACCTAATAGATCACTTTCCATATATGTTGTTACTGCTGACTCTGGTGTGAGACCCTGGTGCAGCTGCGAGCGAGCAGTGGAACCGTGGGCACACAACCCATTGTTCCTGCCAGGAAAAACACGGCCATGGGGCCAGGAAAATGCTCAGCCACCACTGCAGAACGTGGCCTGCTGCTCTCAGCTGGAGCACCAGCAGAGCCCAGGCATTTCATGCAGCTCCCTGCTTGTCCCTTGTATTCCTTTTCCCCATGGCACCAGCCAGAGCGACACTGTACTGGTGGTACAGGAATGTTTCCACAACCCATTTGCTGCTGTCACAGAGCCTGGCAAACATTTGTTGCTAACAGCAACTATATGTTAGTTTCAAAGAGAAAAAGTTATTTGAAGAGATTGTATCCAAAAAATTCCGATTTATCCTTCCATACACTTTTCCAGATGCTAAACAATCACTATTCAAAGAAAAAAGCAAGTGGACTACAGTAAGCACTTCTGTTATCAGAAGAAAGCTTTTCCAGATAGCAGATAAAACTAAATTTTATTTACATTCACTTACAGCTGTGATTGTATTGATTATGTTTTTATGATAAGGAACATCTTCTATTTTCATGAAGTAGTACCATAATTATTGGGTCTGCTTTAATGTATGAAAGGACTCTATATAAATTTTAAGTCAGTTGATACTGTTTTCTAATGAGAATTTTTAAAAGGAAGTAATTGAGCAACTGTGATCCCAAAACAACAGGAAATGAGCAATCCATAGCAGTTCATTTACCAAACATTATATAAATTATATGCTTCTGAGTCCAAAATTCAGTACATTATAATACCAAAGAATTACTATTTATTTGATCCCAAAACACTACATGAAAAAATGCAGTCCTTCAGCACTCAGAGATGTAGAGGCCAAAAGCCTAGGCATTGACAAAAAGGAAATGTTCAATGCAAAATAAAGGGCACAGTAACAATAAATAGAGGAAGATATTTGTATGGTATGTTGGTACAAACTAATTTCACAGGTGAGCTGTCTCTCCTAAAGCTCAGGTAAGTCAAGAGGCTATTCCAGTCTCTGAAAGCAGCAAGGTAAAACATCCTGGCATTCCAAGTGCCTGTACACATGTCCTTGATGCCCCACAATAACAAGCCTGTGTCCTTCCAGAGGTGCAGAGCAGGCCCTGGGCTGGGCTCTCGGTGCCCAGCTGGTGCTGACACTGCAGCAGAGCCAGCAGAGCCTGGGCTGGAGCCTGGCATCGCCCCAGGCAGGCGTGAGTTAATGCTGCTCACAGCACGGCCCCATTTCCCTGCCCACAGCAACAGGAGCAGTGACAGAGGGTTACACAGGGGAACTTGGTGGGAAGCTCACATTGAGGATCTTGAGGGATGTAAATCACAATGATTAAAATAGTGTAGGAGGGTTGATTTTGGGCTATTAAAATTTCTTCATGATTTTGCTTGCATTGTTCAGTATGTGTCATAAATAATTTGCAACACTTCAGGAAAAAGCAAGCGGTTTCACATGGGATCATGTTGGAATTGTGCCATCAGTAAAGCTGAGCTGTGGTATTTGACAAAAAGCCTTGTGTCAAGGCAAACTAATGACTATTGTTTGACAATTAAAGCTCAGAATTTTCAGGCAAAACAATGGGCCATTTTTCTTATTCTACATGCATGTTTCACTTTGGCTCAAGAGGTTAATAGAACAAAACTATCCTTTGTTGAAGGGTTGCTTTTTTTCTTTTCTCCTTTGGCCTCATTTACATTACTCCTTCACTTTGGTATCATGTTCTCAGATCAGCTCTTCTCACTCTTTTTCTTTTGTTTCTTCCCCTCCAGCCCACACATATTCTTAAAAAAAAAAAAAAAGGCACGAAAAAGAAAACCAAAACCACTAGAGGCTGGAGCTAATGCTGTTCTGGAAAACGCTTCTTTTTTGAATAAGCTATTGCCAGCCAGCCACTTCCTTTCCCCCAACTGTACCAATTTAAAAACAGTGTTTAGCAAAGTTTAGGGAAACATTTTTAAAGTCTGTCTCCTAAATAACCATCCTATCATAATATTTTAGGAAAATTAAAAGTTGAGTCACATAAATATATAAATATATACACTATTGCTCTCAGATGCTAGGAAATCTGCAACTGCCTAAGAAAAATCCTGAGGCTGAAATGAATTGTATCTTAAAACACAGACATTTCCTAAATGTTTTATTCCCTGCTTTATTCACAAACAATGTGGGAATTCCTCTGTACACCTGTAAGATTAACATCAAATAGGAACTATAACATCTGTCTGCATAAATATAAGTCTGAGTTATGAAGGAATATCTAATCTTAGAAGAGCTTGTTCTGATAGAAGAATCAGGAAACTATACACATAACTGCAAACCCATCATTTTTCCTGACATGGCAGACCTTTTATACAGAGACCACTATGAATACCCATGTTGTTCCTATGAGAGGTTAAGAAATCTATTTTTTCCTTCTCTCAGTCTGGGAAAAAAAAACAACCTTTCTGGTAGAGAAGACATTCTGGTAAGCAGAGGAAACTGGCACTTAGAGAAAAAGTGTTCTGTGTATAATGCCCTGGAAGGCCCTCTATAGCTGTGCCCACACAGCAGCAGCAAGCTCCTGTGGAGCAAGGTGGTACCTGGGGAACATGAAGGACAATATTCAGAGTCTGGTAGCTCTCTCCAGGCCAACCAGTGGGTGCTACAGCACTGTCAGAGTTTCTTTCAGATCTTCAATGTAGGGTTAGTTAACAAAATCAGTCATTTCAGTTATTTCCATTCCGTTATCTTCTTGTACTCACAAATATTATGTCTACAGAACACTGCAGTCTCCAGTGTGAAGGTGTCTACTAAACTCCTACTCATTATCCACAACAAAGACAACAAGCAGGATGTTCAACAGTCATCTGTAACATGCAACACTGAAATTCTGCATGAGGTCAGGTTTAAAATAGTATATTTACAAACTGTTTTCAAAGAGTAATAAACCCACATTTACCTAGTTTGAGGAGTGCATGTGTGAATATTTAAAATCCTCTGATAATTCTCTTCTATGAATATAAATTTTAAGTATATCTTGGAGGGATACCTAAAATGATGATCTAGCACTGTGACAAGTTTTAATGGCTAGGAAAGTGTCTGGATGGATGGAACACCAGCCAAGTGTCTTCTCCTTGTTCATTTAAGGGATTCCCTGGAAAGACCTTTGCTGTCTGAGGGCTTGAAACCCAGACTGAACAGATCTGATCTTTGGACACGCAGCCTCTCCCACGCCGTGTGGTGCAGCTATTTATGAACAAATGGGTTTATGCCCGCCTGAAGACAAAGGGCTGCTCTGTGCTAAATGGGGTACAGATCTCAGCAGTAGCATGACAAAGGATGCAGCCTCTGCTGCTCACACCATGGGGCTCTGTTCTGGGACGCCCTCAGTGCCTGCCTTGAGGCAGGTGAGCAGTCCAGGCAATCCAGCAGTGGTCTCAAATTAGGGGGTGCAGGCCTGTACCTAATAAGCCTTTACTGGCTTTCTCCAACTCTGACGAGCAGGAGCAAAACCATTTGGTACATAGCTGTGGGAGAACATTCCTAACTTACCAGCTTCCTGAGCTTTCCCCTTTTAAACTGCTACAAGCCACCATTCATGTATGTGGCTGGAAGCTGCATGAGTTCCCAAGCCTGGCTTCTTTTCAGGTCAAGCCCTGCAGAAAACTAATATTTAAAAAAATTAGTGTAGTGAAACGTTCTTCTGGAAATATAGAACGGTACATAAACACTTGGATAATTAAAAAACAATTATTGGGAAATTCTGCTTCTTGTTTCCACCATAAAGGCTAGATTTCAGGGTTTTGCTAACATGTGAGAATCAGCATCACTGTGCTGCTGCTGCAGGAACTGTGCGAGCTGCGGAGCCCCATGCAGGGCAGGCAGAGGAGCTGCGCTGCCGGTGCCCGGGCAGAGCCGGGGCTGTTCCCAGGGCAGGCAGGGTCAGTGCCCGGCCGGGCAGCGCTGCGAGCGGGCAGCGCAGGGCCCGGGAGCCCCCGGTGGCGCTCGGTGCGGCCGCGGCGCTGAGGGCCCGCCGGCGGGCGCGGCCGGCACAGCCGCGGAGGGTGCATTGATCCGCTCCGCTCTCGCCCTCAGACGAGCGCTGCTCGCCGCTCCCGGGGCGCATCGGACCGCGGCGCGCCCCCGCCTCCGGGCAGCGGGGAGCGAAGGCGCCGCAGGGCGGGGTGCGGGAGCGGAGGGAGGTGCCTCGGCCCCTCCCTGCTGCCGAGCAGCGGTGGCGGCCCCGCTTCCCCCACGGGACTGCGCGGGGGACCCGGTCCCGCCCCGGGGGCGGTCGGGGGCGGCCGGCCCGTCCCCTTTAAGCGGCGCGGCGGAGGGTCCCGCCCGCTCATTTCCGAGCGCGCAGGAAGTGCAGGCGGGCTCCGCGCCGGCCCGCGCGGTGAGTACGGCGGCACCGCGCCCCTCCGCCCTCCGGCCGGCCCGCTCCTCCCCGGCCCCGCGCCCCTCGCCTGCCCGCCGCCCCTCTCCGCTGCCGGCAGAAGGTGCCGCGCAGCGCCCCGGAGCCCTGCCGGCCGCGGGCAGCGGCACGGCGGCGGGCCCGGCCCCGTGTCCCGGCCCGGAGCGGGCTGCGGCCGGCCCGCACCGACCGCCCCGGGCAGCCGCGGGTCTGCACAGCCGGGGCTGCCCCGACCGCCCTGGCGCGGCGGCCTGGACGCCGGGTCGGTGGTACCATAGCGCTGTCTCAACAATAAAACGAATCTGTCCCTCACGGCTGCGTTTCCATTGTGTTGGCTGGCCGTGGGCGTGCTGGGAGCGCGTTTGTGCAGCCGCAGGCAGCGGGATGCAGCAGGCGGCCCCCCGGCACAGCGCAGCGCTGGAGCGGGCACGGGGCAGCGCCCGGCCGGGCTGTGCCGGGGCTGTGCCGGGCTGTGGGGCGGCCTTCGGGCTCGCTGCGGCCGCGAGAAACCCCCGTTCCTTCCAGCAACCCCCCAACATTGGGGAAATTATGATGAGGGTGCTTAATTATCCCCGGTGGAATGTTGAGCGTTGTTTCAACTGTGTTTTACATCTCCGGGTTGTCAGACGTTCTTGCTCCGTAAATTCTGTGCTCTTGCAAACTGTGAGAGTTTGGTATTGAGCATAAAAATAAATTGTGTAATTGTCACCAGGCAATTAATTCAGAAATGCTAAAGCAGTAACGGGGGATGTTGCAATTTGCAAGACCATTTTTAAACCTAAGTATGTAGAAATTTAAATTTGGTAGTACATGTTTTCAGTGGAGTGTAATCAGTGTTTACTTTGTTCTGTGGTTTTGCTGTTTGTTTGTGCTTTCCTTCTCTTCAAGTCCCTCTGTCAGGTGGAAATTGAGATGCTGATCTCTTCTGCTAAACTTGTAGATGATGGATAAGGACTGACTGTATTGTTTTTGCACCGGTAACTTAACTGCAGAAAAGAGAGGTTGTTTCAACACTGAGTCAGTATCTCTCAGTTTAAGGTCATACAGTAAAAATACCTTTTTTTTCCCCCCTTCTTCTTGGAGGCTGTAATGCTAGGCCTCGTAGGACAGTTTCTTCTTTTCCAGCATGCACTAGCTGCAAGTTCCTACCTTGCTTTAGTGTGTTTGAGGGAAACTTCTGGCTTCCCTTTATTTATTGGCTAGAAAGAGAGTCTCCGAGGAGCACCAAAGGCAGCAGCTTGGGAATATTCCCAGTAGCTGTCAGTGGAGGTAGATGTGTTTTGCAGAGGGGTGTTAGCTCAGAGCCTCAGTTACACCCTGAGGCTTTTGTGGGAGACTCTCCCAGTGAGTCCTTATCAGAAATATCAGGAGCCTGCACTGAGCATTGCCACAGCACCACTGTCCTGAACCATCTGCAGCTGAACATGGGAGGAGTAGTGGCTGTTGAAGTACATGACTGTACTGCTCAAACAGACATTCTTTAGCTTGTCTGTTGCTGGAGAAAACTTGTGAGAACTTCAGTGTGATTAAGATTAGTTGATGTTGAATAGTTCTTTTCCTTCTTGATCCCATGACTTTGTTTTAGCGTTTTTCTCAGGCTTAAGGAAGGAAGGAATAAAGGAGAAAAAGAAACCCCCAAAGCTGTTGGTACAGCTGCTGCATTGTGGTAGAAGTTGCACCAAATTACTCTTGAATGTAAATTCTTTGATTTTATGATCCAGCCCCAGGATATGGGTCTTCCCAAGTCAGTGAGAAACATCATCTGAGGGCATGGTTAAATAGTAAGTAGCTGTGGTCTCTTACCAAGAAAACCCACAAGCATATTTGGCACAAGGATTTCAACCCCTGCATCACAGTCTGCTACTTCATGCTTGCCAGAAGTGTTCTGTGCACCTCTTTATAAAAAGAATCCATCAGAATCACCTGAACTTTAAAAAGAGATAAAACTAAAACTCCCAGGAGGGCGGGTATGAGAAATATGAGGTCAGTTTTTTCACTGCAGAAAACAAATTGCACAATGTTTTTCTTGTCTCTGATGCAGCCTGTCATTATGAAGCAAGCTTCATGACTTGCAGTATTTTCTCCTTAAATAATGCGAAAACAGGATCACAGAGGTGGGGTGAAAGTCAGGCTTTGGATAAGTGCTAGAGCTGATGATGTCCTTGGCTTTTTGTTAGCTCATCTGCCCTCTAAAGGATCAGCCCTTCAGAATAAAAGTGTGGGAAAAGGCCATAATAATTTTACTTCTGGAAAAGTAATGTAGAAAATAGGCAGGGGTTTCAAGAGTGCAGGACTTTGTTTAAAAAAAATCATTCTCAAAGGGCACATTGGGAAGAAAATATTTTCAGGAGCTTGTTTTTAGAAAAAAAAGACCAAACCACAAATAACTGCTTTATCTGTGTATCTAATTATGCTCTTTTAAGCTTAGTGCTGGAAGTGGGGAAATGGGACCAGAACTCACAAGGTGCTGATAAAAGAAATATAATGCTTTATGAAGGGAATGGGAATATAGTTTTATTTCTGAGTTGGAACCACAGCTTGTAAGAAGAAATTTGTGGAAGGGGACTTCTTACTGTCTGCCAGAACAGCTTCATTCTGAATGATGATTAGAAAAGCCCAGCACATCCATTAATATTATAGCTCATTAAAAACAAAATCTGGAAGTGTGCAATTACTTTAATATCTTTAATTTCTTTAATTTCTTTTCTATTAAGCTCTTACTTTTTTCTTTTTTTTTTTTTTTTTGAGGGCAGGAAAAATTCTGCAAGTTACAGCCCTCCAGTCATGAGTGTCTTGTGGTGCAAAAGTAGTTGAATAGGGTACTGTTTTAGACCCTGGTTTAGAGGCCCATTTTGGGTGCAGCTAGCTTCTGCTTTTATCCAGGCCTTTAAAAAAATTTATTGTAAGGCTGCAAGTATTTTGTGTGTACTTAAAAATGTAGACTGACAAGTTATTCAGCTTGGTGTTGTTTGGGTATCTAATACTTTATGGTGTGTGAAGTCTAAATTGGTGATTCTGATGGTCACTGATAACTGAGAAAATCTTGTAAGAAGAGTAACAAGGTAATGATTGCAAGCTGTGTGTAGTCACTAAAGACGGGAGATTGAAGGATAAAGGAAGATGGCTTTTTTTCCCTTATCCTTGAAGGTGCTGCCTGTGCAAGCCTGGCACAGTGAAATGCTTGTGAGAGGCTTGCAGCCTGTCTGCTGGCACTGGGCTGTCTGTGCTGCACCTCGGGGTTATGGTCAGGCTGGCAGGGGCCGCTTGCTCCTGATCATTTCTGAATGGGGTGTGGGGGAGTAATATCTTGAAACAATCTCTGCTTTACCTTACTTGTTTTAAAGGCTCTTTCCATTCACTCACCAAATCCTCCAAAAGCAAGTTGATAAAACTGGCAAGTTACTTCCAGCTGTGAGTGCAAATGTGAGCTCTGGGAAGAGCATCAGAAGAGTTGGTGTTTCAGAGTGAAGTTCAGAGAATCTAAATCAGATGACATGAGGAAACTATCTTGTGAGGAATCATGTTTGTACTGTTTAAGTCTATTTCCTGACAGTCATATCCAGCTGTAATAAAAAGTGGCAGTAGTGTTTTTTATTGGCCTGTTTACTGATTTGAGGCTGCCTGCAGTGTAGGTGCTTTCCAGCACGGTGCTCTTGGGTGTGGTTGCTTCCTGTGGCCCTTCCTGTGTTCCTGGGAAGGTTTTGGTCTGAGCCCATGTCCCTGCAGTGGAGGGTCCCCGTGTCTCCTTGGGGAGGTGCATTTGAGGAGGGTGGGCAGCAGGGGCAGAGCTGCCTCTGTTTCACTTCAGCCTTTCCCCCTTTAATTCTTTCACTGGTGGATGGGTGGTGAAGGGCAGGTCTGTCTGGGTTTGTTCTTACCTTTCCTGCTCCCTGCACTAGCTGGTGGTGTTTCACTGCTCAAGCAGCTCCTGGCAGTGGATCCTACTCTTGTGGTACTGTGCTCTCTGGTAGGGATGTCACTTAGGGCAGCTGTCCAGAAAGCACAAATCAGCACCCAACAGCTACCACGTGCATCCTGCTGTCAAAAGTGAGGCTTCCCATCAGCTTCTCTGCCATGGCCAGAAGTGGCCTAAAATGTCCATCAGTGCATTTCTTCAGTAGATGGAGGGGTAAGAATGTTTGCCTGTGGCAGTCTGAGTACAAGTACACCCTTGGCAACTAAAGAAGAAGTGCAGGATGGAAGTGCTGTGGCTGTCTCAGCAATGTAGGGGTGGCTGGGCTGGTGCTGGTGCAGGGTTTGGTGGGCAGACTTTTGGCACTTGTTCTCCCAAAAACTAGGGAAAGTAATTTTACTCTTCTCTAGCATACTGGAGGGAATTTCAGTTCAAGGAAATCAATGTGCTAGTTGTAGAGCAAAAGTAAAATTCTCTCATGGCTAACAGATCCTCTGGAGATGGGTCCTACCTGCGTACTGGTAATGGCTGTGGCTGGCAGCAGTCGTCTCCTTTTGCTGAATGTAGCTCCAGGCAGGTTCTCAGGTGTTCAGAGTAAAAATAATACAATGCACAACAGGTAGGAGTTAAAAGTAGCTTAGAAATACAGTACTTGCAGTTATTGCATTTCCAAGTAAAATTACTGAACAGGTGAGGTTCTTTTATGCAGACACTTCTTGTATTTAACTCTGACGAATGAACATCAAGCACAAAATGAGGTTAGTATGTCTGTACTGTTAATTGTGCTTTTTGTCAGGACAATATATGAATGCTTTCATAGAAGACCAAAATTATAGGACACCTGAGTTCTCCAAAAAGTTGTGTATGAACCTGCAGCAGTTTAGTATTGACTAGCCCCAGGTAATTGTGTAAAGAAAAGGGCCCTAATGGTTTTTCCGATGCCAGTTGCCAGGGACATGGAAGGACAGTTTGTGGCTTTCAGGTGTGTAATTGCAGGAAGACATGAAAATTTAAAGCTGATGGCTGAGGTGCTGCTGTGCAGAGGTTCTGAGCTAATTCTGTGTGTGGCTATTGTGTTTGTCACAACAGTGACAGTGTGCTGTGTGTGACAGTCAGTTGCAGCCAGATCAGTAACCAGGCAGGTTTTCTGCTCCCCCAGTGCTGGTGTGTGGTGTTTGCATACTCTCCGTAGAAACTGCAGAGATAATACTTGGAGAGTTCTGGGTGGAGTTTGTGCTGCTGCTGCAGGGGCAGGTGCTGAGCAGCGATGCACAGGAAGCAATTGAAGCTGTTGGGAGCACAGCTGAATTAAAGCAGAGGAAATGATGTAAATGAACTTGTGTTTTGAAGCACACTGAAAACACCAAGTGCTACTGTTGAGCACTGTTCAGAGTGAACCCATAGTCCTGAGGCTAAGTTGTAAGTTTCTGTGAAATAAAGTCTGTCCTGCAAGAGTATTTTAGGTGACAGCTTTCAGATGGCTTGTGGTAGCACTTCTGCTGTCTCTTAAAGGCTTACCCAGGCAGTGGTGTCAGAAAGAATGGCACTTGACAGCACTGTTGATGCTGCTCACTGCCCCAGGGGCAGCAGATGCCTTGCACGTCTTGTGCTGTGGTAGAGTGAAAATTGAGACTGCTGAGTGATGGTAGTGTAGTCCATCTTCCATGTGCTCTGTGAGTTCCTGATGCATGTCTTCTGTCTGTGCAGAACTTCTGTCTTCTGAAGAAGAGACATACAATTTGTGAGGTAGCAGGATGAGTATTGGTTGCATTCAGTGCTGGCTGCACAGAGGCTGGCGTGGCAGGTTTCTTCCCAGCACAGTCAAACCATTGCTCCAGTAAGATGCCTCTGCAGGGCAAACTTTGCCCCAGTGCCCCCAGTGTTTGGCAAACTGGGATGTTAGCATCCAAAACACTGTATTAGATTCTGCTATGAAGTGCTGCTATGCATGTTTCTTTATGTTGGATTTTTTAAATTAGGTTTTGGACAGAATCCAGTGGTTTTGAATTATTTTGCATTTAACTCTTCAGAATTCCTCCTTAGTTTAAGGTCCTGAGCACGCGGAAATGATAGGGATTTAAATCAACTGTGTGAGGGGACAGGAAGGGAGGGGGGAAAAACCAACTCTCGACAAGTGTTCAAACAGTGTAGTAGAAGCTGTTGCCGGTAGAACCATGTGTTAAATATGGCACTTATGACAAGTGTCTGTGCTAACAACCTCTATGTCCCTGCTGTGAAGCAAAACAAGCAAAAAAAGTTAGAAAAAAAAAAAGTAGTGAGATTTGAACACAGCGAAAGAAGAGTGAAAGGAGCCTGCAAAAACTTAGCAGAGGTTTGCAAAAACTCTTGGCTTCTCTCCCCTTCAGACCATGAGGATCTCTTCCTGAAGAAAAGGGGAGGAAAGGCAGTTCAAGTGGTCCAAAGACTGACTTCAGGGACTTGAAAAACAAAGCAAGAGAGGTGAAGCAGCATAGTGCCCAAGTGCTCAGTGTTTGAGGTTTCCAGTTGTTCATTCTGGCAATACAAGGAAAATATCCAGATAGACAGTTCTGACAAGCTGCTGGCTTTTCTGCTTCCGGTGAAGCTTGGTATTGCTAGTCCTTTAAGAGTAAGTTAATGCTTAGGTGTAATGTCATACTGAAAAATTACAGATGACATTAGCTGTGCTTCTGGAATGCACCAGATGTTTCTCAATTGTTTGGCATCCAGCTTTCATGGCTGGTGACATATTCATGGCTGATTTGTTGTGCTGAAAGCAGAACCTGAGCTATTACACTGAATTTTAGCCTTTCTAAAAACATTGGTAGTTTGTGTTTCTCCTTCCATTTTCAATTGAGGGCTGAGGAATAGCAAAGTGAGCACAGTTTTCAAAACCACATGTGAATTTAAACTATCTGGTTCAGTTTTATTTAAGAGAAACTTGAGGGTGCTTGATTTTCAAAGCAGTATTTTCTCAGGATTTCTGGATCAAGTAGTATTTTAAGCTGGTTTTCCTTGTTTTAAAACTCTCAGGCCAGACTACCCCTTGGACAAAATGCACAGGAATGTCTTCCAATGGTCACTTCAGGATCTTCAAACATGCACTGAGGAGACATGTACAAATATTCCCTGGTCCAGGTAACCCTCAAAAAATTTGGCAATAAATCATTACTTCAGAGAATATTGCTGTGGTGCATAGTTGTCCAACAAAACGTTTTTATTAAATTTAAATCAATTTCCTATAAACATTTCTGGTTTTAAGATGGCTATTAATAGAAGTTTGAAAGTATTTTTAAGAAAGTCAGATGCACTTGAGAATTTAATTTCTTTTTGTTTCCACTTCGACTGCTATAGCTGCATCATAGTCTGGAATATTGCATCCTTGAAAACAGTATCACGCTTACCATAGGAAAAAAATCCAAAAAAAGGAAAAAGTTTAACTTCTCCACATTATTAAGTCTCTAACTTTTTTTAAAATGCTGGCCAATTTGCTGTGCAGCTGTTAGAAAGAACACTCTGGGTATGGGCTGTCCTTTTCCACCCCTTCATTTGATTACTTAAGAAAAAGAAAATCTCCGTGTGAGAGCCACCTGTGAGTGCCTCAAAGGATCTGTTTTGCTCTACAGCATTTTGAGATTTGCTTTGCAGTGTGAGGAAACTGCATGTGTGACCTTTGTTCTTACCTCCCACAGTGTGAAGTCTTCACTGGCTCCATGTATGAACTTGAATGACAATTACCCTTTAAAAACAGCTCCATACATAGGTCGGGATTTATATTTTCACTATGCCTGGGTTACAGTAGCTATGTTATCTTGATCTCCATATATAGCTAAGTAGATAACAGAGATCTGAGAAAAGAGAAGACAGCTTGATTCTGGGAATGCAGTTAGATGTGGAACTCAGGTGAAGCAATTGCAGGAAGACCACGTTATTCTCATCTCTTTGGTTTTGCCAGCTACCATTCCACAGTGGAAGACTGCAGCCATTCTCAATGATTAATTTTAATAAATAGAACACAGCATCAGTGAAAGTGTAGGTGTGCTGTGCAAATGCTGTGCACGTGAGCTGGTATCACCTTTTACTGCCCTGTTGCATTTGAGGGAGCAGGCTCATCTTGTGTGGGGGAAATATTTAGCTTTTTAAGTTGTTTAGACACTTAGGGTGCACAAAGAGTATTTCACCTTTCCTCATTCACTTTGATTCAAGGTGATGCTGTGTTTCTAAGTGTAACTGGTTTTGTGTCTTTCTGAAGCAGGCTGTTTTCTGTGCAGAAAAGCCCTACCTACAGCATTACCTTTTTGAAGACTGCTGGGAATCTTAAGTTTAATTTCTGCCTCTTGCTGCAGCTGCTGCTTTGTCCTACAGAAAGAGGTATAAACATCTCCCAGCATGTGGTCTAACAGAGACTGTTGTGCATCCTTGAAGATAAGCTGCAGTTGCTGTAAGTGGGATTTAGTTTTGCCTAAGCTGTCCTCCACAGACTTTTTCCATTGACGGGGTGTGCAGTGTTACACAGCTGGTGGGAGGCTCTGCCGCCTTTCAGTGCATGGCTGCTGGGTATGGCTGCTCAGGTGTTGTGCCCAGGAACCCAAATGCTGCTGTGTTATAATTTATGCAGCCCCTTGCGGGGACTGTGTCCTTAATAAGGGTTTAACAAAGCCTCATGGTAAGAACAGGCTGGATTCTTGCCTAATGCTCATGTGAAAAACAGCATTACCTTCAAGGTGTTGGGAATACCAGGAGAAGGATCTTCCCTGATAACTGTGCTGAGGTAGCTCTTGTGCGTCTGTTCTTATTTCTAGGTTGAGCTCTAGCAACCAGCAAAGTAGGTGCAGTAAGTGTAGTCATATAAAACTGCTGTTCCTTTAATTTCCTGAGAATAAGGGGAAGAAGACGAGCTTCACCAAACTTGGAGTTTGTGGTTTTCTTGCCAAATTTAAAAAGAGGAATAGCACCAACAGCAGTGCAGAAACCCACAAGCTAAATAATGTAAGTGATAGGAAAAGTTGTGTCATACAGAAAAGCTACTGTCTTCTGAAAGCTGAAGATAGAAGAGCTTTTCGTGACAGCTGTTCAATAATAATTTTAAAACAAGCAAGCAAGAAAATGAAACTCCTTCAGCTGGTCCTCCTTAGGACGTCTTACCTAGTTTTTCTTGCCAAGCAGATGTGTCTCTTCATAAAAACAGTAAGGTGACTGAGAGCTTACTTTTGTTTCCTGAAATGGAATAATACTGACCAGTGTGTGGTTGAGGTGTAGCTGGTTGGGTTTCAGTTTTAATTCAGCATTTTCCAGACAACTGGACTTGCTTTGGATTCACTGAAGCCAAAGCAGGGCTTCTATTCATAAGCTCATTGCTTACTTTGGATTAGTTATAAAGTAAATAATGTGAATAATACTGTTCTTTCATTTGTCCACTTAACTACGTAATGGGTTTAGTTTTGTTTAGGAACAACAAATGCCAAGACAAGAGATAACATGCTTGCTTCTGTCATTTATAGGAGATAAAACTGCTCCAGCAAAAGGTTGCTCTTTTTCCTTGTTATTTCACAGTAGGTCATGAAATAATTGCATTTAAATCTCTACACTACAGTTATTATTTCCTTCAAGCATGGCAGTGTGACTGCTTTTTCCAGGCATTGTCATGGCAAAAATGCCACCATTTCTAGGTTGTTGGATATCACCTTCTGCTTGCTTTTTTGAGAACAGAGGCAATAAACCCCACAGTATTTCCTATTCTGTCAGCTTGGCAAGCTGGTTTATGTTCTGCCCATGTGCACGGGGCAGGGAAGGGGTGTGTGGGGCATGAGCAGGATGGGTCCTTCCTGCAGCCCCCAAGGCTGTGTTGCTGTTGTAAAAACACATTC
Source organism: Zonotrichia leucophrys gambelii (assembly GCF_028769735.1). NCBI lineage: Eukaryota > Metazoa > Chordata > Aves > Passeriformes > Passerellidae > Zonotrichia > Zonotrichia leucophrys. Next base: position 24,401,640 of record NC_088176.1, read on the forward strand.
CTGGGAACTTGAAACTGAGACAGAAATTGCAAGAGAGAGTTTGGGCAAGCTGTAAAAAGCGTGACCTGCTTGATTGTTCTTGATCTCTGAGATGATTGAGCGCTGCTATTAAAATGAAACTCTTCTCTATATTTCTATGTTTTACAAGTCAGTACAAAGTCTGTTGATTCACTTGCTTATCCTTAAAAGATGTAATTAATAAGGAGGATCTGGTCCTTGGAAAAGGCAGGTTTTTTTATTGATTTTATCTCTCCCCGATGTTGAGAGTGAGTTGACCTATCACATGAAACAAGGGAGATAAGAAATCTGATATATCTTCCCTGTATACTGCAACCTCTGATGTTGCAGAGGAAACTTGTGGAGGTTTGGTCTTAATTTTATTTTGGAGCACAGCGTTTCTGCTGGCAAAACAACAATGTTGCTTTTTGTAGTAGAAACTATTTGCATGGAGAATATTATTTTTTGAGTAATAAATCCTGTGTTTGTTGCACTCTTCACTGAAGTAACTTTTTCCTATGGTTCCCATGCCTGAACTGCTTATTCCTGGTATACTGTGAGTTCTAGAATGGTCCTCTTGCCAAAGGCATGATTTTTTTCCCTTCCCATTTAGAAATTAAAGAAATATCTGATGCTACCTATTGCAGATATGCTGAGCACTTTATGAACAGCCTGTGATGAATTTTAATGTGGACAGTTCACCACTGTTCATTTTTTTTCCCACGTCTTTTATTAAAAATGAAGTGAGATGCTCAGTGATTAGTGCACAGTCATCATTGTTCCCTGTTTCCCCCATGGGACTCTGGCTTTGTCAGAGGAAAGGAAACTGATGAAAATCAAGAGATAGCTTGAAAAATTCCTTTTGGTGTCAACCAGGTAAGGTGAGCAACAAACCTGAGGCAAAGCTGAAGTTCAGTGCTGATCAACTAAAGGGGGGTGTTGGGATTAATTGGAATAGTATGTCATATTCTAAACTTTCAAGAAGTTGAAAATAAGCTTTGTTGTATATGCTTACCCTGGGCAATGGTTGCAATGTGTACAAGCAAAACTTTCAGATTGTTCAGAATTCAGTGTGAAACTGGTAAGGTCTAAAATACTTCGTGATTATTTTCACTTTCCTATTGGTTTTATTGAATGTGGGTTGTCTTTCCATAAATTGATAGTGCCTTTTAACTTTTCTCCCATCCAGCAGTGCATGTGTGTGTGTGTATGCTTGGGAGGCAGAGCCATAGCTGAAAGCATATCAGGTGGCAGAACTGTAATAAAAAGATGGGGTTTTTTGGTCAGTAAAGAGGGTGAGATTCTTCACTAGTTTTCCATGGAAAGTGAGAACTTCAGCAGTTAATTCTTGTGAATTTTTTCCCCTCTTCCTTTCTTCCTAATAGCTGACAAGTCTGACTTAAGTACTAACTCAGCTAGAATTGTGTACTAAAATCCTGGACACATTATTTTGTCTTTTCTGTGGATATACCTCAGCAGACTCTCTAAGCAGAGATGAAGTGATGTGTACTGAAGGTATGGTTTGAGGTTTTTCCCTCTGGGGTTTCTGCAACAGCAGATGCCCAGCTTGCTTTGTGTTTGGTTTCAGCAGGTGAGAGGATAAAGGTGTGCCCAGTGCTCCTCTGACATTCCAAGCTGTCCTGTTCTCAGTGGCACTCTTCTTCAGAAGAAAAGGGAATGTGCAATGTGCAAGGGATGACATTGGACCTTATGTTTTCATTGTGTAATTTGCCAAGAAAAGAAATATGTGTGTGGAAGAGGCTTAATACAGTGAATATCTGTGGCATCTGGGTGAAATTACAAACAATACAATAACTCTCAGCTGGAATTTCATGAGCAGCTAAACAGTGTCCATCTAGGGCATGCTGAATGAAAAGGACATGTCTAAAGTAAAACATGCTCACACAAGGAAAGTCCCCACAGTCTGGCAGGAAGCCAGGTGCATACTGAATTAGGTCACTGCCTTAAGTGTGATGTTTCCCCACTTCAGAAGGATGTACTCATCCTTTGCAACAAGGAACAAAAACAGAATGCTAATATAATTTTAAAAATGTGAAGCATTTTCAATTAGCATGCTGGTCTGTTCCCTCGTGCTTAGAGAATCAATGAACTTATTTGTAAGGAACAGAAACATTTCCATTGTTGAATATACAGAAGACCCTGGAAATGCAGAAAGTATTTACAACCAGGTGCCTCTGGAAAACCTGCAGATCTTTATAAGACTTGTGTGAGTCTCAGATGTCTCATTCTTTGGAGATCATACAGACTACTGCAAATAGACTAGTTCTGAAGAACTGATAGGAGTTAAATACCAGCATGCAATAATAGCAGGTGCAATTTAAAGTTTTGGAGCTTAATATTTAAGCTCTGAAATTCCAGGGACTTCTGTGTGATTATTAATTACCAGGTAATCTTACTGTCCTTTTTTATAAACTTCAGAATGGTCTATGTAACCCAATTAATTTCCCTATTGTGATTTTTGGGATCCCATGTGCTTTTGCTTGTTCTGGGGTTTCACAGCCTGCTTTCTGTTGTGATCATGTTCTACAGCCTAGTTACTGGAATTCCTTAAGTAGGGCTGTGCCAGACCAAATTCAGATCAAATTTGGGTTGTACATACACAAAACAAGGGCTTTCCCCCCCCCCCTTGTTCTCTGAAAAGAGAGGATAGTGAAATAGAGTGCTCATAAGCTCTCCTTTTCCAATGGGAAAAGAAGGAAGGAAGATTCTTTCTGCTTTCACTCACTCTGTGAAGTATTCAAGATTAAATGTGTCTTACTCCTTTATGGTAACTTCCCTCAGCAGAAGTAATACTGAAGAAAAAAAAAAAAAGTCAGTTGGCTCAGTTCCCACTGCTTTAGCAAACTAACTTACCCATTCAACTCTCCATGTGCAATTTAAAATTTTAATGTTCAACATAACTGGTTGCACAAACATTCCTGGCCTTTCAAGGCCACGGTGAAGCTCTAATGGGAAAAATGCCTGTTCTTTATGGTGAAAAAATGGTCAAACAGCAATAGGCAGTGCCTGTCTCCTGTAAAAAGGCTGTCTTGTTAACAGGATTGTCACTGGCCCATAGATACAGGGTTTCAGCTCATCAAGGGATAATTGGAGCCTAGAAGGGCAAGTGGTGCAGTTCTCGTTGCTGCAGGAGTGGGTTATTGTGTATATTCCCTGGGCACCCCTTGGGGCGGGGCAGGGCAGTGTCCCCTGTCAGCCCTGTGCTCTGAGCAGGGGAAGGGCTCCTGGCAAGGGCCGGGAACCTGCAGTGTCCAGCAGGGAGTCCCTGCAGGGTGTGTTGGCTTCCCCAGCCCAGGCTCACCGTTATGATGAATGTATGGCCACACTGGGAAAGGTGGCGAGAGCAAGAGTTCTCTCACTGCCCCTGCTGTTCTCTGAGGGAATCTTCATCTCCTGGTACATTGTGTCCTCTTGACAACCACATCAGGAGATCTGCTCTCCCTTGCTTCTAAGACATGAATGAGACCTAAAGGAACTGAGTGACTCATCAAAGTTGAGCACAGGGCAATTTATTGGTGGAGCAATAATTGACTACAAAAGCCTGCTACAAATAATGCTTCATTTTCAGGGGTATTGATTTTGTCAGTTAATAACAATTAGTATAGTTGGGGCTTGATTTACTGATATTTTATGCAAGTAAGATAGTTTGGTCATTTTTCTGTATGCCTTTACTGATTGAAAATGTCAGCTTCTGCATGGAGTAGCTTTAGTACAGTTTAGCATTTGCTGAGTTTTAAAGAAACTTATGGTTCTTTATGCTATTAATTGTGGCTTTACCTCTTGCAGTCTAACAGAACAAGAATTCAGTAAGAAATGTAATAAAACATCATATGGTTATCTTTGTACTAAAGAAAGCTTGTGATGATACTGTATCATTTCTGTGAAGTGGTTTTATCCTGTAGAATTTTTCTTCTGTCTCCCTTGATTCATCACATCTGGACACTGGTCAGTAGTCTGAGGATACATCTGGAGTTGATCACTCTTTATAGGCATTCAACTTGCATTTATATAATATTGTGTTTATGCAGTGAGGAGTGCCTAAATTCTGGCTTGTCTGGACTTGAAAGGATGTTATCTAGTATTCAGCTGATGAAACTGTTACTTATTTTGTACCTGAGTCTCCAGTAGCTTTCCATGAGTTCCAGAAGCTTCAGTTTCAAATGAGTAATTGCCTTTAATCTGTTGTACTAAGAATTTCTACATAATCTGTGTAAATTATTTATTAACAGAGACTTTAGCACTACAAATACTAAAAACTGCTTTGAGCAGTCCTATAGACTTCAGCTGGACAACTCTTAAGGTGTGCAGCCCTTGCCAAACTCGGTGTGGATGATATGCCTGCAAACTTTGTGTGGCTGTGGCAGGCATTGCTGCTGGTGGTATCAATAGGGCACTTAGAGGTCTTTCAGGCCTTGCAATTGGAACTTTCTTGCAAGTGAAGATGCTGAATATGATAGCACCAGTGATCAGGGGTGCTGATCCTGGTGCTGGAAGCTGAGTGGGAAGGGAGAGGTGGCACAAAGACACAATCAGGGAGACACAGTGCCAGGTGTTTGCTGTCAACACACGGGGAGCATTGTGGCACCCTGAGTGGCTCTCAGGGTCAGCACAAGATGGGCTGGGTGGCAGCTGGCAATGCCAGGTAACTCTGCCTAACCCATGCAGAAGGAGTATGGGAGTGAGCCATTTTTTTCTAGTCTCCTAAGGATAGTGAAACTAAACTGGGAGTCTCAGAACTTCCCCCAAACCATAATTGCATAACACAGTCAATATGGATGTAGAGCTAATAGGTCCCTGGATAAATTTTAATGAGCTTCACTTATTTTATACAAGCAAATTTTAAATGAAAGTATTTTATTAATGTTGAAAGTAGACTAACATGCATTGAGCTTACTTCTTACTCTTTTATCCTGTCATTGAGGAGGCCTATAAAACATTTAGCTGACTCGGTGCTGAGCAGGACTTTTGGTATCCCCCTCTTGCATAACTGTGGGCTGTTTCTCTGGCCTTTCCCTCTAGGTTGGTTTGGGCAGTCATGTAAGAGTGTGACCCATGAAGTGGTCACTGCCTCTTCATGCTAGCCCAGCCATGTCAGAAGATGGAAATATTAGCAGATGGATAATCTCAGGATCCCTTTCATCAATCAGGGATTGGTGTTGAATTTTAATTTCTTTTGACTTAATCTGAAATGCGGCTTCGATAAACTTTGATATTAAAATCTATAATAATTTATTCATGAGTGAACAGTTACACCCTGAAAGGTATTTACTTAAAGTAAAAGCAAATGAAATTGCAAGCTTTTGCTGCTTCAAAATAGTTCATGGGGATTTTTTTTAATATTTTTTAAAGTAGTTTAGAGGAGTAGGAAAGGCATGGGATTTTGGTATCTTTTTTTCCTCCCACAGAGTAAAACAAAGCAAAAAGCCCAAGAAGGAATGGGGGAGTTAAAGCAAATGTGAAATAAACTGTGGTGAGACTATAAGAACCGTTATTGCTTTGGCTAGCTGTGTGACAGATGCATTTTATTGGACTGTCCATATCCCTGTTTTCCAGGCACTGTGTCAGAGGGAGCTGCTGATGGGTAATGCAAAAAAAGAAATGTTTTTTGCTCTCCCTTTATCACTTCTTCCACCATCGGTCTTTTGCATGCATGTGTTAGAACTTTGTTCATGTGTTTCTCAAATGACTGTCTGCTTTGTAGTTCTAATATGCACCTTTCTTTTAATTTTAGGTTCTGTCTTTGTTTTGCTGACTCAAACTACAGATTCCAAGGAAAGGAGGGGAAGTGGAATAAAATACTCAAGTGCCAGAGGAAAAGCAAGACTAGCCAATGAAAATTATTACTACTAAACTGTAGATTGCTCTCGCACATAGTGGGGGAGAAATTGCTGTCTGTTCAAAGCTTACAAAATTACTTTTGCAGATTTCCTTCACAAAACTTCAAATAAGCTAGGCCCCTTCAACTAGGGCTGAATTAGGAAATGGAAATATGATTCCTTGCTGGTGTCTTCAGTCTTCCTCAGCCTTTGCAGGTTTTTTTTGTTTGGGGTAGGAAATCCTGAACAAATTGTATGGCGTCAGCCAGACTTACAGTTGATGGTTATGGATGACACAGGAACTTCAGATTTACATCTCTGCAATGACACCTGATTAAGGCAAAGCTTGAAAACTGCACATCTGCTATGTTACCAGAACTTGTAGTAGCCATTACAGTTGTGTTTTCTCTCTAAGATTTGAAGTCTGGGGTGATGTCCCCTGGAAAGCAAGAGCAGATATTTAATCTTTTAGGATTGGAAGCAGAAATAATATGAGAATGCCCAGAAGAGGCTTAGTAATTCAAGCCAGGACTCGTTGGCTATTGGTGGGCCTTGCTTTACTTTTCAGTTTAGTCCTGCTCATGTATTTGCTGGAGTGTGCTCCACAAACAGATGGCAATGGATCTCTGCCTGGTGTTGTAGGTGAAACCATGGGTAAAGAATACTATCAAGCTCTCTTGCAGGAACAAGAAGAGCATTATCAAAACCGAGCTACCAGTCTGAAACGTCAGATTGCCCAGCTAAAGCAAGAGCTTCAGGAAATGAGTGACAAACTGAAATCCCTGCAGGAAAAAAAGAGCCCGAAGGTCAATGGCATGAACTACCAGGGCACCAAGGAACAAACATCGAATGATCTCCTGGAGTTTCTTCACTCCCAGATTGACAAAGCTGAGGTGAGCGTGGGGGCCAAGCTGCCGAGTGAGTATGGAGTCATTCCCTTTGAGAGCTTCACATCCATGAAAGTGTTCCAGTTGGAGATGGGGCTCACTCGGCATCCAGAGGAGAAACCTGTGAGAAAGGACAAGCGAGATGAGTTGGTGGAAGTTATCGAGGCTGGCCTAGAAGTTATCAATAATCCAGATGAAGAAGATGGACAAGATGAAGATGATGGAGTTGGAGACAGGCAGCTGTATAGTGAAAATGATTTTATAGAAGGTATGTTTACATGCTTCCCAGCCCCGTAGCAGAATGTCACAATGGGCATTTAATGGGGTTTGTACTTTTAGGTGTTTTACTTACTTGAATGGAGTCTTGAAGAGTAATTGCACAATAAGAGCCTTTATTTCTGATGATGAGGATGTTACTACTTCATTATCTTGTGTTTTTCATGGAGTAACAAATGCATTTCAGAAGAACTCATCACAAGAGATGTACTGGGGAAGCTGTATCTGCTTAAAATACATATGCATTTGTAATTGATTGTAGCCAAAGTCAGCGTGACACAGCTGCTTATGGTACTAAACTGAAAGACTTTCGGTGAAACTGATGGCAGTGGGAGGGAGAAATTGATTCATCTCTCTTGTTCTAGACTAGCTAAACAATCCAGTATGAAGCTACATGGTTTTTCCTCACCCATCTCTGTGCCACTTTAGTTAATAGTCAGGCATTTGAGTTCCTTAGAGCTGGCACAGTCCTACTGGAGGGAGAGGTAGGCTGGGTTCCCGGCCTGTCAGCTGAAGAACTTGGTGTCCTGAATAGACCTTTCATGGTACACAGTTATGGGGTCTGCTGAGCTGGGCAGCCTTAAACTGTTCTCTTGTTGTCAGTTTTGTCTCAGTGCCTGTAAGTTTATTGCAGAGCACACATTATTATAAAGGCCTATGCAGCAGTTAAACTTTGAACACTTAGTAAGGCCCTTAAAAGGTGCAGTAGTGACAAATCCCATAACAGGTGGCTTTCCAGGGTATGGTCTTCTGCAATGGAAATAAGTATTATCAAAAACTGCCCTAGTACCTCTTCTTCATAGTTGCAGTAATAAATACAGTTCATGCTGCCATTAAAGACCAAAAGGCGGACCATGTTGTAAGACCATGACTAGAGAAGGGGTTCTGAAGTGAGTACTGATAGCTGTATTATTAAGCAGACATGCTAGAGAAAGGTACCATTGGCCTTGAAATAATGGGTTCTTTCAGTCTCACATGATGTAATTGGTCTGTAGTGCAAAAAGTCTCTGTTTTTAACAGCTACTGTGTTTAAAGTTTGATGAAAGTACTCTTCTTCATTCCAGAAGGTGGTACAGGCCATGGTATCCACTCAGCTGGGTCAATGCAACACAGCCTGTGTTGGGCACTTAGTACAGTTCTCATTTAAAACCCGATTATTTTTTCCAGGGGTTATCATTCTTCTGCTTTATTTCTACATTAAGTATTCAGCAGCTTTTCCATTGCTCTTGTATATTGCTTGTACTCAAGTGGATTTTCATTTTACCATGACTGAAATAGCTGATGATTTTTTAGTGTACTGCCTTTAATAACAGACATTCAAGAAAGCAAGTAGTTTTAGGACCTTAGAATTACACTTCATACCTCTGCCTCTGTTCACACCAGAATTTGTTTTTGGAAATCAAACTCATTTCCTTTTGCTGTAAAGACAATAACTTCAAATGCAGGGTTACAGGAACTGTAGGGAAAGACAAGTCTTTTATGTTGCATATGGGTGTGTTAGCAACCAGCCATAGTGTTATCTAGATCTATTAGTATCTTTCTTCAGACAGAAGCTGTGGATTGTGTGGGTATTCTGTGGGTTTTTTATGTGCAAATACTACTGGCTAATTTAGCCATCAAAAAAAAAGGCATCTTTTGAATGTTAACATATATTTCTCCACGCCTGTTCTTCCTGCAGTCAGAGTTTAGAAGCAGACCCAGGCAGTGTTGGTGCACACAGGTCCCTTGCCCTGCAGCCCTGTAAACAGGCTCTAGCACTCTGCCTGGGCACCCCTTTTGGGTGGAAGTGCAGTTGGAAAGCTGATGCCATTCTGTTTATAAAATGCTGGTCCCTTAAGCTGTCCTAAACTGGTAGGATCAAAGTGCCTAGCAGGTTTGGGATATCAGCTGAAGTCAGAACAGGTCTGTAACTGATGTAAGAGCACATCCACATTGTTGTTGGATTACTGTTGCTCATTTAGGGAAACAGTTTTTAAAGCTGGCTTCAGTTGAGGCATGTAATTTAAGTTCTACATCCTCTTCGGTTGGTAATTATTTTGTAATAAGTGGTTTGTGACTAAAACTAGAGTATTGTGCAATTTGAACCTGGAGGCTGAGAAACACAAGTTTCTAATTTTTTTTTTCACTTCTGGGACAAAAAAGAAAACATGGTACTGCATTAGTTAATACATAACCATCATGTTTTGTGCTCAATATAGATAAGTTGATTTTATATTCTAACTTGCAGGATTTTTTTCCTCAAAACTAGTACATATCTATATACAAAAACTTATCCACAAAACTGTACTGCAAGAAATTTTTATTCTGAAGCTTTCTAGCTTGTTACCTCAACAGGCTATTTTTTATATAGGTCAGTATTTGGTTCTGGGAATTAGGTCTGCTCTTTTCCTAGACTTGTGAAATAGTAGACTAAACTTTAAACCATGTAAATTTTTGTGATATGTACTTTCAGGTACACTCTCCTTAGGGAATTTGGTGACTGTTTAATTAAGTTTAGAACATCTTTACTTATAGATTATTTTACTTAATGGTGTCTTTTAATGTCTATTGATTATGTCTGAAGGTCTTTCCCAGAATTGCCTCGGATGCCCAGTGAGTTCAGTATCATTGTCTTCATTTGAAAAAACATCAAGAATTTTTTTTTCTTACTGTGTTTAGGATTTAATCTATACTGGAGTAACTTGAGACAACTAATACTAATAACTTGAATTTTAAATTGATCTGCTTTCTGTTTTAAAAATAAGAATTTCCTAAATAAACTTTTTTCTGAAAAAGTACACTTAATTAGCCCATAATACTTATGGTAGTCTGAATCGACTGATTTTTATTGGTCTTGATACTAGGCAGGCCAAAAAAGTTCCAAATGCATGCTGAGCCATGCCAGCTTTTTTGTTGCACTCTGTTTTTGCAGTGTGTCCTGGATGTAACTGTTGATGCCTCGAGCAAGCTCAGCCCCTGTGGGCTCTGCACAGAGATGCTCTGTGGTGGGGCAGGGGAGCTGTGTCCACAGCAGGGAGCACTCTGGCCAAGGGCTTCCTGAGCTCACGTTACTTTTTTAGTGTTGCAAAACACAGCAGTGATCCAAATCTGCTTTGGAATTCAGATAAGGCAGATCTGTCACAGCCACACCATGGTTATGTGCAGGCTTTGCGCAATAACACTAAGTAAAGAAAAGATTTCTAAGTGTATATTACAACTACAAAGATAACCTTCTGAAAACTTCAAATTGTTTTTCACAAAGCTCAGTTGACTTGCTCTGCTGATGAAGGGAAAACCAGCAAATTTCGCAGCTCTGTTTGCTGTACCTGTTTTCCTTTGCAGCAACCCATAATGAAATTTCCAGAATTGTAATATTTACAGAATAAAAATCTGACCTGAAAAAAGTCTTGTTATGCAGTTACTGTTCGAGAAACCCTTTGAAGTATTTTTTTTTCTTAGTGTTTACGTTAGATCTAAGTGTATGAGAAACAAGAGTATCCTGTTCCCCCTGGATGAAGAGTATCCCTAGAGAGGATAAAAGATGCAATTTTACATATTTTCACAAATGAATAGATTTAGGATTATGAACAATGGACCTAATTGCTGAACTGCATGTTCTAAGATAGTCTTCCATTAAAAATAGATTTCTTTGAGATCAGTATTTGATAATATTGAGAAATGGAGAGTAATTCAGAGCAAATAATAGTATTACCTCTGTGTTCCCTTTCTCCAGAAGCATGTGACATTGAGTCTTGAATGGTGATAGAGAAGCCTTGAGGAGCCTTCATGGACGCACTTCACTATCAGTGTAACTGGCTTATTTGGGTTTACATTTATCAGTGTAATTGGCTTTTTTAAGAGATTACAAGCTCTTCCATTGCACAAATGTTTAAAATTAACTGTTGGAAAATAGAAGCACTAGCGTGTTTTCAGAAGTTAATTGGCAATTAGCTAATTGCTAATAAAGGTCTTGTTATTGAATCTCTAGCAGTGCTGTTTGGGTCCATTTCTCTTGCTTCTGTGTTTCCAATTGAAACTGGGCAAAATCAGGAAACTTTGTTTAGGTCAGCATTGAAAAGGAAGCCTTCCCACCCCCACCCATCCTTGGAATGTAAAAATCCTTTATTCCCATGTGCAAGCCTCCAAGTTTTTGCCATCCCCATAGCAATGTGGACTGCTGGTCATGCAAACAGCCCCTGCCTGTTTGCTGCATAGGACCAGCAACTGGCCACTGTCCTGGGAGCTTCAGTGGAGAGCTCTCATACCCACCAAAAGAACCAGACCCATCTGCAACCCACAGACCAAACACTGCCTGGCAGTTGTAAAGCAAGGAATATTCAGGGCAATAGAAGAACAGCTTCTTGGCTTTCATAGTAACTGATCCCCAGGATTCCTGTGCTTAATTTGTTTGGTGAGAAGCAGAACTTCTGCAAAGGGAGTAAAGCTTCATAGACCAGGAATAGCAGCTGTTAAATTATTTCTGCTGCTTTTTACCTCTTTGCTTGTGGAGTTCTCTTTTGGGTGGCAGCCAGTGTATGCTAGTTGCAAGGTGCGATAACAGGTTTTATTAAATGAGTCAGTTCCAAGTGTTAAAAACTTGAATACACTTAGAAGTAAACCAGATATGGGTTCTTTTTCTGGCTGTTCTGAAATCTGGCTTCTGTGCATAGAGACTTTAGTCCCATAAAAGTATTCAAATTAGTAGATTAGCAACAGAAGCTACCTCGTAGCAAGGAGAATAACTCCAGGAGTAAATACTATTTAAAAGAAATGTGGCTCTGGTAGCATGTTGAGATTCAAAAGTTTGGAATCTTGTATTTCAACAATTGAATGTTGGCTAGACTCTATTCCAATTTGAATTTGCATATTAAGGTCTTTATGAAGTTATAGCAGTGGGCTTTGCTTTAGTTTAATTTTTTTTAAATTAGTCTAGAAAGTTTTACTCTCTACTTCAGCCTTCTGTTGTAGACTGTCATCGAAGCTTATAGTTTGATTTAAGATAAGCTATTGGCAGCTGTTATGCTTTTAAAACCTTCACTTAATGTTGTAAATGGTATTTTTTTCTGTAAACAGCTATTGCATAGCAGCGAAAATAGTAAAATATAAAATACTGAAGGTTGATTTCCCCAGGAGTCCTGGTCCAAAGTATTTGCTACCTATTACATGAAAGTGTGATGTATGAGCACCATGGTGCATGAGCTGCTCCATTAACCAAGATGCTGTTTTCAGCTACGGTGCTGGAGTGTGCAGCACAATGAGTTGGAATGGAAAAGGGCTGAGAGGGATTTAAATTCTTCTGCTGCTTCTGGCAGTCAGCACTGTGGGTTTTCATTGTTCGAAACACCATTTTCAGTGCTTGTAATTAATAATGATTTGAAAATAAGCATTAAAATGTGATGCATAATTATGCATCTCTGTGCTGACAAAAGCACAAATGTGAATTTCAGTCTCTTAAAGGAGAGCATTGCAGAACTTTGTTCAGAGGGTCAAAGCCTCTCAGCTGAGAGCTTCAGTCATCACTGACTTGCAGTGTGATGGACCAGCTTGTTCTGCTGCACCGTGTGTCCCACAGCCCCTCTGTGGTGCTCATCCACGTTGTCCATTGGGTCTGTCTGTGCACTGTCCACAAGACAGGCTGCATTACAGAGCTGGGCATGGGAGAGGTGTAAGAGACTGGGCAGAAGGAGGGAACGTCAGTGAATGAAACTGGGTTTGGTTTGGGGATGGAGGCTGGAGCAGAGGAACACGGAGGTGGATTTAGGGAAAGGCTTCTTTCTTTGTGGATGGAATCTGGGATATAAAGAAAGAAGTTAGGTCAAGGTGGTGTGCACATTCCTTTGCTTCTTGTGTTGAAAGACAAGGGAACATGGAGAATACTTGCCTGGGCAGAGGGAGAGACACAAAGCTCTGTCATCCCTTCTTTCTGGTTCCTGAGACAGTCACACTCAAGGTGCTCTAAGATGAGAGCTGCTTCCTTTGCATACTTTGTCTGGTATTGATTTCAGTTGCAAAAAAAGACAACCAAAAGGACACTTATCAATGCTGGGTACAAAAGAGAACCTTTTGTGTCACCAGTGTGGTTTGCCTGCTCTGTGGCCTGCCACCAGCTGCTTTCTGGGTGGGAGCCTGGGAGGGATTTCAGCTGCTGAGGGGACTGGCTTGGAGAAGGGGCAGTTCAGGGCAGCCAGGTGCAAGGAAATGCAGCGTGTTAGGCCAGGGGTGTGCATCCCTCCCACTTGGGAACATGCAGCTCTTTGTAACTTTCTCTATGGTCTGGGTGGCCACTTAACTGGAATGTAATGCCAGTTCATGGTGTAGCTTGTGGTTCTTCTGGATAATAGGTCTTTTCCTTGCTGGTGAGAGGAAAGCAGAGATGGGATGAATGTAAGGCATTTTTGTTGGAGGATTTTTCCTGTCATCATTTCTTACTCTCAGGTTAGCATAGATATGGAATGATGAGCCTCAGTCCTTTCCTATGTGGTGTAAAATTAGAGTCTGTTGATTTAACTTCCTTCTTTGATGGCCCTTAAGTTAAAGGCCCATGTTCTGAAAGGGACAGATTTTTTTCTACCCATTTGGAGTAAAATATCTCTCAACAGATAGTCCTGTTTCTGGAGGGACTAGCACTTCTGTCCTGAAGTGTGACAGCCACATAGAAAATCTTCTGCCTGTGTCCATAGAAGACTATGGGTTAGTGAAGTACCACTTATTTGTCAGATAGAAAACATTAATTACTGGTCAGCAGTGAAAACTATTTAAAAGCATTCCAGTATTATCACACAGTTGTTTTGTTTAAATGCCACATGTCAGATTTTGCAGACTTTGTCAAGCAAGTTGCTGTCATTTGTTCTGCCCACAGAACAAATTTTGCTTTTCTTGTGGTGATTACTGGCTAGATGATCTCAGATTTTACTGTGGGCTAGCTCAGAGCTAGATGCTTACTGAAGGGCTTAAGAACAGGCAATATTAGATTTCAGCCATCCTTTTCCTTAGTAATTAGCTGAATTCCCTTTTTGTTGGGAAGACCCAACTCCACTAGAGGAATTGGCATAGGACCATGAAACCTGTCTCTAAGAAGCAGGGGAAGCTGGAGTTAATTTGGGATTGTTTCTCAGGTCTGACCTAAAATGGTAGAAGGGTGACTGTGATGGATAACCTTTTGTGGAAATTTCATATAGTTTTAGGAGAAACCCAGAAGCTTTGCCCTCACTTCTTTAGTTGTAAAGAGAACCAGTGTGTCTGAAATAAAACTGCTGGGATCTTTGACTTTACCTATTACTTGTGTGACTTATTCTTCAGGTTACTATCGTACAGAGAGAGATAAGGGGACGCAGTATGAGCTGTTTTATAAGAAGATGGATGGCATGGAGTACAGGCATGTCACCTTGTTCCGACCTTTTGGACCCCTCATGAAAGTGAAGAGTGAAACAGTCGATATTTCTAGATCGATCATTAACGTTATTGTTCCTCTTGCTGGAAGAACTGAGGCATTTGCACAATTTATGCAAAACTTTAGGTAGGTGCATGAGATTTTATAGTGAGCTGTGTTCCTGATTTTCAGCATTTTGTTTTGTTTTCAGAGTGAATTCCTTTTCTGGTTGAGTTGCATCAGAGCTAATGATTCCAACATTGTGTGCAACTGCCTTGGGATGTTTGTAATTGAACCTACTGTATGGAGAAAACATTCCTTCTAAAAAGGCTTAAGGGATTCTCTAATTGCAGCAAAATTACCAAAAGTCAGGGTCATTGTGAACCTGAATACAGATGATTTTGAACATAATTTGTGTATTTGCATCAGTTGGGGAGTGCCTGTTTATAAAAGAAGGTATTGGAATGTGACACACAGTATTGGAACCTTCTGATGTAAATGGGCAAGATGGGGAAAGAAGAGAAAGCATCTCTTCTTGTTTTCTCTGAAGCCATTTGGTGATGGCCAGAACACTTCAATCTGCTAATTCTTTTTAATGCTGTAGCTTTTAAGTACCTAAAGTTTTTTGTTGTGTTTCAGGTATTTACTAATACCAGCTTATCTTTGTTCTTACAGGGATGTGTGCATTCATCAGGATAAGCGTGTTCACCTCACAGTGGTGTACTTTGGACAAGATGGTCTATCAGAAGTGAAAAACATCCTAGAATCTGTGGCTAGGTAAGTATGTCAATCCAACATCAGTCAGTAAAACTGGCATTTTAAACAGCTTTTAAAAAAGAATGAAGAAATAAACCAAATAAAGCTAATACTCCAACACAGGTTACTGGGAAATTCATTATTTATTTACTATACCCTATTTATGGTTGCCGTTTTACAGCTTAGGTTGCAAAAGTTTCCTGAAGACTACTAAAAATCAAGTTATAGCCAGAAAAGACTTTGAGGCTTCTATCTGACAGTCCCAAAAACAACAGGGATGAGTTTTGCAGTGGATATTCAGTCATGCTAACAGATTGATTAGAGTTGAAGTTCTTTGGAACTGGGATGTACATTTTAATACCTCACTGGAGAAACAATTTTATTTAATTATAAGGAAGAGACATGTAGTAGTCAAAGTAGGCCTGTACTTACTCTCAGCTGTAAAATAACTTATGCAGGGTTCATCATGGCTGTCTCAGCATTACATCAGTAAAATTCACGAACGTGTCTTTTATGGTTTTTGTTCCAGAGAGATGGGGCAGGTGTCAGCATCCTTCACCTGTAGCCAAGGGGCTCCTTCACCACCTGAGCTCTTGCACCCATCCCTGAGCTGGGAGCCGCCTTGAGCTCTGGTGTGGTCCCTGTCTCAGGATGCTGGCCAGGCTCCTCGCCATGGCACAGACCAGGCACAGGCTGCTTTGTCACCAGCTTGGAGGTGCGATGGAGAGCTGGCCTGACACGTAAGGGCATCTCGTAGGAAGGGAGGAGAGAATTTCTGCATTTGCTGCTGCAGTCTCCCTAGCACCCGTTGTGTGCTGTACCCCTCCATTTCTGAGGCCTCTGCTGCCTGCCCTGTTCCCTGTGAGATGTCCCTCAGAGCACTGAGTCAGTGCTGCAGGCTCACTGGCCATTTACCAGATTCACTGTCTTTTTAGTGGTGCTACTGTTGAATATCTTCACTCTGCTCTCTTCAAGCATTGTCCTCTGAAGTGTCTCTGAAGTAGACACTTCACTTTGCTTGAAGATGTTCTCTGAGTGTGTTTCCAGTCTCCTTTGGCTGCTCCTTCCCTCTTCTGCTGGGAGTACAGGCATGTGTGCTAGTGGTGACCAGCGAGGAGAAGCAGAGTGCCTGGGTTGTGGTGGCACTGTCACACAGGTGGCCTTTGCCCCATGAGTCAGTGTGCTGGTCATGCCAGCACTCTGGCTTCCTGTTTGCCCTCTTCTCTGAGCTACTGAAGACAGATATTTCTGTTGGTCAGGAATTCATGGTTTGTGGGGACAAATTTTAGATGCCATTGTAACTCATAGAGTGTTTTAATTCATGTCAGTTAACAAAAGGCCTTTTAATCTGTCTGAATGATTAAACATGAAGTTACAAAGACTGATCTCTGTCATTTTACAAGGCTTAAAATTAAAATAGACAACTAAGTGTAACATTTTTTTTCTCATTCTGATCATATAACTGTTTTTCTTTTTAAATTTCTGGAATGAAATTCCTGTAAAATGCTAAAAAACCTATCAATGGTCCCTCTGCCCCTCCCCACTGAGTTATTTTGGGTTTGGCTCTGTTTTTCTTGTAGAGAAACTGACTTCAACAATTACACGCTTGTCTCTCTGAATGAGGAATTCAACCGGGGCCGAGGACTGGACATGGGTGCCAGAGCCTGGGAAAAGGGCGAGGTGCTGATGTTCTTCTGTGATGTTGATGTTTATTTCACAGCCGAGTTCCTCAACAGCTGCCGCTTAAACGCTGAGCCCGGTATGTTCCCCTGTTGTTGCGGGGAGGGAGCCTTGTCACCCTGCTGGACTTCAGCTGACCTGTGCTGGGATGTAGGAAACAAGGAAAACTCAGCTGGGATGGTGGGGCTTATTCAGTACCTCACACCCTGGAAAACTAATCACATTCTGCCCAAAAGGCAATAATATTCACACTGAGAAATAACTTCTGCCTTAGTGTAGCTTGTTTTAAGAACATGTCTTTTTTTGTACAAAAAACAGTTTTCGTGTTTTCTTCAGATTTAGTTTTCTGAAAGAAAGCTGGACAACTTAATTACTGTAACAATTAGACTGCATGTAAATCTGTATAACAAAACTCAGAGTAACACTCTGCAGTGGAAGATGACTTTTGTTATGCTGAAACCTCCAACAAGTTTGGTTTATCTCTTCTCACACATGTATGGCCAAGACATGTCACAAAGGAATGGTTTTCAGTAGAGCTACAGTGTGTGCTCCATGTGGAACCTGAGCTCATGTTCCACTGTTCCATCCCAAGCTCTGAAATATTGATTGTTTTTCTAAGTTTGTGTGATGCTTGCTTGTTCTACAAGCTTCTGCCAAGAAGGGTAAAGCTTTCTTGAGTTAACAAGCATGCTACTGAAGATCTCCTTCTGTCAAACTGTTTGGGTTCTTTTTTTAATGCTTACTCTTGTTTCAAATTTGTTGCAGTCAGAAACCATTTTCTCCAAATGTTAATTTGGAATCAGTAGATGTTTTTTCTTCACCTAACAAGCAAGCAAGAAAATTCTTCCAAAACGAGATATTTGGGTTCTGTTTCTTGATTTTTCTTTCATTTCTGTCTGTCTCTGTTCTTCATGAAACAAGTTGTATAAATAATGGGAAAAATTTTGGAGAGGAGTATTTTGTGAGCTTTAACAAGAAAGAGTTCAAGACACTCGTTGAAATTCATACTGGCAGTTTGTCACCTTTGTTTTAAATGAGATCTGAAAATGCTGCTCACTCCTTCAGAGTTCATGCCCAAGTCAGGATAGTGAATATTCTTGTGGACTGTTGTTGTCAATACTTTTGCAGCATTGGTGATGCAAGACATTAGTGGAAAAATATTTACCTGGCTTCCATTAGAGACACAGACCTGGTGTTTTCAGCATAGTCAGGATTCTCATGATGCTTGATGCCCTTGCAGGATATCCTGGGAGTACCTGCTTTTACATGTTGTGGACAGAGATAAATTCGTAAAATTCAACAATGCAAGGTGTTGCTTGAATTTGATTATTTTTAGTTTTACTGCATGTCATTATTGCAGAAATTTTTCAGTCACCTGGAATGATACTGAGATATCTAATATTTTATATAAGCATGTATAACTAGATATAAAAGTTAATCCACTGTAATATGTATAATATGCATACATATGTATTTTTTTTTAATCCTAAGAGCTCTGCCCCACTGGGTGTTACAGGCTTCCTAGGTGGGAAATCTTAGCAGCTAGAACTTGTTTTTATTTATTTCCACTAGAGGCCTAATAGGTAATCTCTTCCATAAAAAGAGTGTTTCTGGTTTCTTTTTGCCTTCAGAAAGCATGCCCACAGTGAGTAACAATTATCTTTTGACTTCCAGGGAAAAAAGTTTTCTATCCTGTGGTATTCAGCCTTTACAATCCTGCTATTGTCTATGCCAATCAAGATATACCACCTCCTGTGGAGCAGCAATTGGTAAGCAGCTTTTTTTATTCTGGGTAGAATTAGGTGTGCTTTGTATTAAAACAAAATTAAGTCCAACTTAATAGTCTGTTTGGGATATCTTGTGACCTTTGGCACTGCATATCTAAACAGTTTTCTCCATTATGGACAAAGCACTGGGAAAAAACCTTCCACCTAGTTTAAAAGAAGTAATTGCAATTAACCAAATGAAGTTGGTAGTTCTGATCTGCTGCTTATTGTGGCTTGACAAGCCAGTCTTTTAGGAGGATGGTGGCATTGCACAGCAGCAACTTTGATCTTATGTTCCAGCAAACAAAGCGTTGGTGAAAGGCAAAAACCTCTGAATGAAGTGTCCAGTCTGGCTCTCTTTTGAGAGACTGCATGGATGAAATTGGGTTTTGCAGCTGAGACTTCTGAGATGGACAGGTTTAGAAGAGGAAAAGAAGAGAGTAGTATGAAGAAGAGCTGTATTAAAAGAGAAACACAATAGCCCTCATTCCCTACGTTGTTTGCAAGGATCCTGCTGAAAGCCAGAGGGAAGGTTTTTCATATAGTCCTGGATAATCACAGCTGAGAGAGGAGTGATCTCCTGCCTGACAGCTCTTCTGTCCACTCTTTTAAACTCAACAGTATTATGGTTGTTGACTTCAATCACAAAGCTTCCCTTTCACGTGATATCAGATCAAAAGACAAATGTGGCCTTAGAAAATGGGTAGGAAATGGAGTGTTGGGAACAGATGATTTAGCCATGGGCTTATTTACTGCTTGGTCTGGGCAGATACATAGAAAATAGAGGTGGTGCAGCAGAAATGCCGTGAGGTCAAGTGGAATTGGAAGGCAGAGGGAGAAGTGAGCTGCAGGTCACTGGGAAGCCCCACATGAGTGCATGACACAGAAATACCAAAAGTGTTACTATGCTCTATCCTGCCCTGAACAAATGATGGGAAGAGCTTAGCTTTCTGCAAAACCAAGTGCAGTGTACCTCCGTGGTTGTATTGTACATTTCAAAATTGTACTGGTTTAAAATTGCAGGTGCACAAGAAGGATTCTGGTTTCTGGAGGGATTTTGGCTTTGGGATGACTTGTCAATATCGGACAGACTTTCTGACTGTTGGTAAGATGAGACTAAAAATAAAAATTGTGTGTTTAAAAAGTGATTCTCTGGTCTTAACTAATGACAGGAAAGTAATACATTTATTTCTTGTATTATTTCCCCAGGCCTAGCAGTTAGACTTGCTTGACAAGTTTGGCCAATGAGATAAATTAGCTTTTCTGGATTTTGATGTCCCATCTGTTGAGTGTATTAAAAGACACAGTAGTTTAAGTAGAAACATTTAATTCTAGAATTTTTTTAAATAGTGGTGGGGTTTTTTTTGGTCCTTTGTGTCTGTCTGAAGCAAATGAATCAAGTTTAAGAAACATGTCACTCAAATAAGCCATTCACATAGACAAGAAGCATTCAAATCCTTACTTTTAAATAACCTAGAGAAGTTGAATACAGTTGTTGGAGTCTTTAGCAACGTGCTTTGCCCCCCCTTGTGGCATGTTCTTAAAACTGAGAACAGCTTGGTGTGCTTAAATGTGGAGGATAGTGCTGAGCATAGTCTGCCAGAAGATGTAAATCTGCCAGAAGATGTAATGACACAGCCCTGCGTGCTGTCTGGTGCCCTGAATGCAGGCTGATTGCTAAGAGCAGTTACATTGCCATCTGTATGGTAGTGCTAAATGAGGACTTCATAATTCTGGAGTTTTGAAATTGTACAGGAGCCTGGGTTGCTCTTCACTGTAGTCCTGGAAAAACAAGAGAACTTAAAATGGTGAACTGTGTTCCTTTCCTTAGTCCAGCCTTTTGAATTGTGACCTGTGGAGTAATTGCTGGCATTGTTAGAGAGGATTTCTCATATGGGCATGACTGCTTCCTTTTCCAGCTGCTAAAATCCATTATGCTTCCTAAAAATAATTCAAAAGCTTAGCAAGTGAGGTTTGCCTACAGATTTCTGCAGCTGTCACATGGGATGTCATGCATAATGCAATTTGGAGACACTGCTCTAAGAGACTTCCCGAAGTCAGCAGATCTGTGTCCTGGGCAGTTCCCACCACCAAGGATGTGCTATCCTTGAAGCTCCTGTCCCTCTGATTGGCATGCCATGGCATAGGAAGCTTAGTTGATTGCCACAGAATTTCTGGAACGTCATCTGGTGACAGGTTAGGCGTGAAAGTGTTGCTGTCCTTGCCTGTGTGCCCGGGTAACGATTGGTGCCGCTGTCTCTGCAGGGGGCTTTGACTTGGAGGTGAAGGGCTGGGGCGGCGAGGACGTTCACCTGTACAGGAAGTACCTGCACGGGGAGCTGGTGGTGGTCAGGACGCCGGTGCCCGGGCTGTTCCACCTGTGGCACGAGAAGCACTGCGCGGACGAGCTGACCCCCGAGCAGTACCGCATGTGCATCCAGTCCAAGGCCATGAACGAGGCGTCGCACTCGCACCTGGGCATGCTGGTGTTCCGCGAGGAGATCGAGGCGCACCTCCGCAAGCAGGCCTACAGGACTAACAGCGAGGCCGCGGGCTGAGCCCGGGGACTGCGCCTCGCCCTCAACCAGCACCGCTCTACAGCCTTAATGCAGCTCACAAACACAGTGCCTCTCTTTCTCAGTGAAGAACAGCTTAGGGGGTTTTTGGTTCTCGTGTTTGTTTTCCCAGTAATCCTTTGACTGATAGCCACATCTCGTGTGAGTTGAAGCACCTCAGCTAAATTGGAGGGCCCGTGTAGTTCAAGGAAAGTGTCTTCAGTGTCGACTGGAAAAATCTCTGGAATGTACAATTCAACGCTTTTCATGTGGTACATCTCTGTTCTTTTGTTTGCATTCTTTTGAGAATTAAATGGAAAAATCTTTCGTGTCTTGAGTATTTTCAGTCTGTATGGCTCACTGCACTGTGACTTTAGAAGGATCCTATACTTAGACTCCATTATAGAAACAAGAAAAAGGTGGGGGAAAATAATCTCACCATGAAAGGTACATGGACATGCTGAGCAGTACAGCAGCTGTGCAGGGTGCTGATTCCACAGCCAGGGCTTGTGCCTCATTTTCTGTATAACAGACATTGACATGGTTGAATAGAGAATAATTTGGGGGGTGGGAATGAAGATCCTTTTAAGTGGAATTTTAGAGCATTTAATGGAAATTCACACTGTGAAGGAAACGCCACCTTCTTATTTCAGTGATGGAAGTTGGGAACATTCCAGCTTGGTGTATCTGTGCCTGCTCTTTTCCCACAGTAGATGCCATATCCCTTCTATAAACTGAGCTGTGCTATTAAACTTGTTTGCTTAAATATTTTTGGCCTTCACTCCTTCTTATTCCAAGGCCCTGCCTATGTATCTCATCCTTTAAGTTGAGGAACCACCTTTTCATTACCATGTTAATTTATTAGAGGCCTGTTTGCTGTTATGCCAATATTTTCCTTATGCATTCTTTCTCTTTTGGGCATTTTCCTGACATGTTTTTGTAAGGTGTCATATACTCGTAGTTGTTTCAGTGACTGAAAAAGCAAGTGCTATTACAGTCTTTCTTTATACCATGCTCTTCATTATACTGATCATCCTAGCAGCCTTACTTTTTCAGTTTGTGGATGTTTTAGGGTTTTGGTTTTGGTTCTTTTTCCTCTGGGTCAGGTTTTTTTTTGTTTTTTTTCTGGTTTTTCTTTTGTTTATTGAATTTTTTTGAGCATGTTTAAACAGAATTATGCTGTGGTCTCATTAGTGCCTTGTACAATGGCACTACTACTTTGGTACTTACCTTTTGGGTGTTTTGGGATGCATAAACAGTACAAATGCAGGCAGGTCATTTTTCTCCATGTTGTCTTATATGATACCATATGGCATGCCTCGTTTTTTAATACATTTGTTTATAGAATGAATGCAGAGAATGCTAATTCAGTGGTTAAACCATTTGCATGGTTTCTGCTGAATTTACATACTAGATGAAAACCTTTCTCAAACCAGGTAATTAAGATCTGTTTATGGGTTTCTTTTGCTCAAGATTTCTGAAGATTTAATGATTGATTTCTGAATAGCAGATATGCTGTGCAAATAGTTCTGGGCACTGATCCTTTTTTATATGTATATAAAATTTGCCTTTATGTAACTTATTGTGGAGAACAGTGTACTGTATTGTACTTAGAGTGAAGAGAATGCATTGCAGGACTTCTTGCAATTTATATTCTCAATATAATAAACGGAATTTCTGCATTTTAGAATTTGTTTTAAGCTGTTTCTTTGAAATATGTTTTTACAATAACATTGTATAGAGCATAACACACTGGATTCAAATAATATTTGCTGTGAGAAGGTCAACCAGCTCAATTTTGCATCTCAGGTTCTACCCAGACCAGATACCAGAGTTTGTTCCTTGAACAACTTAAATTTACACCAGATTTACCTCACTTGGATACCTCGGTTGTTGCTAACAAAAATTGTAGGGTACTGGCGAGGACAAGATGAAATACATTGGTGTTATGCCTTGGGGTGAAGATACAAGTGGGGCACTCTCCTGAGACTCCAGCCTTTAAAACTCCAGGGCAGCTGCTGCTGTCCTGGCTGCACAAGAAAAATCTCTTCCAAATTGCCTCTCCTTGGCACCAGCACTGCTTGGCAGCCCTGGAGTGGACACAGAGCTAGGGCAAGCCCAGCATTGCTGCACCTCAGCTCTCAGACCCTGCCTCAGGAGGATGCACTTGTCCCAGTTCTCATGTTCTGGAAACACGGCAGAGTGCTGATAGCCAGGTGTCTCAGGTTCTGCTGTTTTCCACTGCGTGGTTGTGCTTATCAGCAACAGCGAGGGAGATCAGTGTCAGTGTCCCCGTGTGGGTGATGAAAACCGATGGGTGGTGGTGAAGGGGAAGGTCTGGACATGAATGGAGTCACCAGGAACCACTTGGGAAACTTTTTCCATTCAATATCCCAAAAGGTGCAAGCAAATGCATTGGAGTTAAAAGGAAGTCAGAACACTTGGAAATATTTAATATGGGCAATATACACAAGTGTTCCAAATGGCTCATGAGTTGAGCATTTCTGATCTTCCAGGAGCCCTTGCAGGCCCGGGGTTTCCCTTGTCTTAGTTCAGCTCCCTGCAATACCCACCTGTGGAGGTGTTGCTGTGGCACGCACCAGCTCAGCAGCTCCGTGCACCCCGTGTTTGAATGCACACCATTGCCTCTGTAATGGGGCCAGAACAGAAATAGAGATATGCCTTTATTAAAGACAAAGTGAGTTCAGTTACCTGAGCGTGTTCAGCTTCTGACTGCCTTTGTTTTGCAAGCACGTGTTTGTGAGCAGCAGTGTCCCAATTCCTGCTGTGAGCTGTGACCCAGAGCAGGGATGCTCTTTCCCATGTAAATCGGTAACTCTTCCTTGCATGTGTTTCCTTATGTCATCCAAGAAAGGGAGCAAGTTAGTTGTGCTTCAAACATAAAAATCTCTTGCTTGGGAGCAAGACCTGCTTTTGGCTTTCCCAAGCTGTGCTCTGCCTGCAGAGGAAGAATAAACTCCACATTGGGGGGGTTTATTTAGCTTGGGTGCTGCTGGGGCACTGCAGAGAAGAGTGACAGTGTCAGCCTTTGGAGTCACAATCTGTGTGCCCAGGGTCGGGGCTTGGGTTACACGGCCAAGTGCTGGGCCTCGTCCTCCTGTTTTGACAGATGCTGTTTACATAACACACTTTTTTTGAGCTGTGGTCCAAGTGTTTTCCTGGAGGAGTCACTGTGTTTTAGTGCTAGAGTAGTAAATATAGTAACACTTATTTCAATAGGAACATGCTCCACTGAATCATGAAGTAATTTTTGATTCTGTTGCGTGCTATTCACATAAATTGTAACCTTTTGCAAGGACAATGCAAGCTGTAGCCTTCCCTAGAGAGAAGTGTTCTTCATTAAAGGAAGTCAAGATGAGATTAGTTCAGGGTGGACTTTTAGTTTAAACCCTTGCAGGAATGAATGTGGGTTGTGCTTTTGAAATTGTTTAAAAATATAATATTCAATTAGACTAGTAGATACTGGTTTAGAGAATCAACAAATACAGATGGAAAACTGGGAAAAATTCAGGGAAATAGTTCTGGGTCTCCTGAATCCAGACGAAAATACTTTTATGTTTTTTAGTGTTTTAGTTTAGTAAAAGCCTTTGGACTCTGAGATGCACACACCTGTGAAAATCAAAACTTACTTGTAATCTGTGTTCAAGAAGAGAATGGCATCAGGAGGGAAAGAGAAGTGGTTGGTGAGCCCTGACCACTTGCACCTGAATGCAGACATTTAAATGGTTTTAGTTCGTGCCAAAAAATAAACTAGAAGAAAATTTTTGCCTTGTCAGATCCATGAATGAAAGGAATAAAGCTTCAAATAACCTTTAAAATGATGTTTCAGCATAAATTAGTAACTTATTGGTGCATCAGTGTAATCATAAAAGATTTCTGCGTATCAAAAGTAAGTGTAGCTTGATGTTCTTGCTGACTGTGACTCCCAAATACATCTTAAGGAGATAAATCATTCCAATTTTACTCAGCTGTGAAGGAAAATGAGGATAACGAGCTTAAGCTGTGTCTCATTGGTGCCCCAAGGATGCTCACCTGTTCCTTGTTGGGCCTGAGGGGCTGCCCTGGCCCAGGTGCTGCCAATGACCACTGAGCTGGGCTCAGTTAGCCCTGGGCAAGCCCTGCCTGCCCTCACTTGGGACCTGGAGCTGGTAGGGAAACCTTCTCCTCCTTCTTTTCCAAGGAATCTGGCTCTCTCCTGGCTTTGAGTAAGGTGAGTGTTTTATTATTTTTTGTTATTTTTGAGATTGCACTAGAAAGGGAACAGCTTCTACCTTTTTGTTAGGAGGCCTTATGTGTTTCTGTGGAGGTTGGCCTAAAGAGTAGGGGCTGGAGCTGGGATCTGTATGGAAGTGCTGTGCAGCAAAAGTACTTCTGACCTGCTGGTAGAATGTTAAATAAATCCCTTTTGTATGTAAGTCTATGTATAGTTTGCATAAGGTTTTATTGAAACACAGCTTTGTTTTGGTTAGTTTAGTCTCTTCCAGGGTAAGGTAAAGAAGTCGCCCTGAACTTGGAGTTTATGGTGATTTAACTGGTTTATTTGAGCTGCTCTAAATGTGTTTGTTATGTGGTGAGTTTTTCTGGAGCATTTTCAGTTCTTACAGCTTCAAGGTTGCCTTGTAGCTACAGGGCTTGTATGTACCACATCACTGAAGTGTTTTGACCTATGTCCTCTCAGCTTTCTCTATATATTTTGTAAAAACTTTGCTGGTGCAAGTTAACTTAGCAAAGGCTTTAGAATTTTCTTTCATAGGTAGAATACTTGGCCTTTTTACTTGACTTGCTGGTGAGGTGAAGGAGGACATGAACTCATTCCTCATTCGTTTATGGGGGTTGGTTGTTTTGGGATTTCTTTGTTATTGCTTTGCCATTTGTATATTCAGGTGAGAGCATTTGCTCTTTGCCAGCACCTGTGAGTTCTCAGGCTTTGAGTAGAAGTGCTGTTTTTAAAAAAGGCTGTATCTGTGAAGTGGAATTTAAGGCAGGGGCTATGGGACAGCCTTCATGGGTGTGCTGTCTGACCTGGCTCCCGCTGAAGGCAGTGGCAAATGTGCCCAGGCTGCAGAGTCACAGCTGTGAAACAACAGGGAAGCTTCTCCTGTGAGGAAAAGGGGGGAAATGAGCTTGTCCCAGTGGGATGGATGTGGAGGAGGCAGGAGGCACAGCGTGGCTCTGGCCCCGCGAGAGCCTCAGCTCTTTGCGCATTTCCTGCAGCCTCGTGCGAGCTTAAGTGGCTTCTTGCTGACTCCATTACAGTCCATGGGGAAAATGATTGTGTTAAAGGGATAGTCTGAAGCAAAAACAAAACCCTTTGAGATTGCCTGGTGCTCAGGAAGGCTTTGGAGAGCAGCTCTGAGACAGCTTTGGCTACTCTCAGGTTGCGACTGGCAGCTTTTCCTGGGGAGCAGCTGGGATGGTGCTCTGGCCTGTAAATGCATCCATGGGACAGATGTTGGGGGGGTGGTGTTTGTGTGCTCTTAAAAATCTTGTCAAAGTGATTTTCTTGGCTGCTGGATTATTGAGAAATTCTTTTTGGAATACTTGGATACTCAAAATTTTTAAGTTGTAGTGTTAAGTAAGAGGTTTATAGAAAAACAAAATGGGTTTGTTTGCATCTGTAAAATTATTAATTGCTTACTTGGATTTTGAAATGTGTTAGAAGTGGTTTGTTTTTTTTTTCCAAACTGAGATCAGGTCATCAACAGTGAGCTATTATGTGCCCAGACAAGAATAATTCACTGTTTCATGAAATTCTGGTATTGCCCTAAACATCCAAAACTTGACTCAACTCCATCACTTAAAACTGTGTTTGCTGAGTTCCTCAGTGCTCTGTTGCTGTTACTGAGGATATGTTGTACTTGGTTCTTTTATTTGATAGATATTTGTGGAGGTGGAGTGTTGTTAGCAGTATCTTCTTTGAATTGCATGTAAACAATGATGTGTAAATATTTTAAAGGAAACTTAGTGTTGACACTGATGGATAGCAGGATGCTATATTTAATTTAATATCCCACAGAATCAGAAGAGGCCATAGTGTGCTCATGTGACAGGCATTAAAGAGATGTTAAGTAGTTTTCTCTGTAATGAGATGCTGCTGGAACTCATTTGACTTCTGCCCCCAAATAGAATTTTAAGATTGCTGCTTAATCCAAAGCAGCTAGATAAGATTAGACATATTAGAAGCAAATTTCCACTAAATTTCAAGTTTCTTCTTTTCTGTCCTGTATTAGGTGAGGCTGTTTGAAGCTGGTGCTTTAGTTTGTGCTCCCTTTCGGCTTCCTTTCAATCCTGTAAAATGGTCTCCAGTCCTCGTGCTGAAGTAGGTTTGTGAACAGGACTCCTCTGCGTGCCCACAGACCTGGGGTTTGGCTTTTTGTTTGTATGAGTGTGTTTAGTTTTGGTTTGTTGGGGAGGTTTGGTTTCCTGCTAGGTGCTACTAATAGTTTCAAGTAACAAACAGTGTTTCTGACAGGACTTCTCTGTTTCAGTGCTTTTTATTCTTGGCTGTTGGGAGCCTGAGTAACCAGCACTGTGAAGTATGCATCCCAATAGATCAGAAACAGTGCATTTATTGGCTGTTGCATTTCCTCGTGGTTTGAATATCTTCCTCATCATGAAGGAGAGGGCAGAATATGCCTCAGAATGTCCAGCACTCCCTGCCTGGCACAGAATTTGATTGCTTCTGATATTTCTTTACTGAAGCAAACCAATATCCTTAAGTAACCTTACAGCAATTATCTGCATCCATTTTCTGTGCAAGAGCTGAATGTGCTGTCAGGAAGGCATAAAAACACTGATGTGAAAAATTGCTTATAACATGGGAAACACTAGAAATGCTTCCATTATTTATTATTACCATGTTAGAGAGATAGTTATAATTTTTGCTGTACCTCCATGTTACTGCAGAACTACATCCCCAAATGTGGTTTCTCTCTCTTCCAAAGCCCAAGATCCATATTGGGAAGCAGTGAAGGACAGCAAATTGTCAGAACCTCTGTCAGAGCCCATAGGAATATACTGGAACCTCAAAACATTCCCAGTTATCCCTGCCTTGCCGGGGACAAGCATGAAAGAAGCCATTGCTAATATTTGCAAGCTTACTGCTCTGGAAACTTCCTTGATAACATGCATTAACAGCTGCAGATGAATTCTTTCTGCAATTTGATTTTTAAATTATTTAAGTTCTTGCTGTCCACATAGCCCTATTCAAATGCTGCAGAGAGGAAGATCAAAGCTGTGCTTCCCCACACTGCTTGTGGGATGTTCTGGGAAGCTGGGGCTGCCCTGATAAAATTATAGATTGGAGGCTGAAGAGGGGAGATCTGTCAGCACATCCTCAGGAGAATCACTGGTTTCTCCCCTAAAGATGTACTATATCAGCTGGCAGCTAACTGCTCAGCTGAATTTTGCCCTGTGAGTTATTTGCTAAAAGCAAGTTGTTTCTTGGGAATTATTAACTTGATAAATCAAATTGCTGCTAACGTAACTCAGGATACCTTCCTGGCACTGAGCTCCTGCTTGTCACACTGCGCTGGGCTCTAATGGCAGTGAAGGGCCTGGAAAGCAATTTTATTGTTTACTCTTCTGCCTGTGTAAGTAGCTAATTTATCCTAATGACTGGATGGGACATAATTGGAAGTGAGTTTTCAAGGATGGAATATTCATATTAATTATGAGCGTGAACTGGCCATCAGGAAGACTCTTATCTGCTCGATCCTCTTATTGCTGGTAAACATCATTATCTGTTCTAATGAGCTGTGCTAGCGCTGTTCAGCTCTGCAAGAGTGGTGTGGGTGTCTGGTTACCAAAACCATTTCCCTAGAGAGCTTCCAGCAGATCAGAAATGCTTATTCAGAGCTCCTGCCTTTCCAAGGTGGGGTTTTTTTTTCTTTTCCCAAGGCTTATATCCCTGAGAAAGGAGTGGCACTTTGGTAGAAAAGGATTGGATTTTGTTCACAGCTCTGTGCTTGTGTGTTCTCCGTGTCACCTTGCAGAAGGGGCTTTCTCAAGCAGGGCATGAAGAAGGGCAGTGGCTGCAAGCAGAGGTGCTGGGGTGTTGAAATGCCACAGGAGACCCTGCTGCAGCCAGCAAATGCTCTGTGCTCTGCTGCTCAAAGGGTAAATACGGGGGGAAAAACCAAATTCAGCTCTTGTGACACAATAGGCTTTCACACAGTGGAACTGTTAAACATTTCCATTGAGAGAACAAAAATATTCTGTAGCACAGACCCTATCAAATCCATAAAATACTACTGCAGAAAGAACATGAAGTGGCAGTATGTTGTTGACTTAGTGTTGCTCTTGCCTTTGCTGAGAGAAATTTAAGCATTTCATAATAAAGCTTTTCAAGTCAGAAGGTGACCAGTTGGTTCCCTGTGACCATATTGCCTTCCACACCTCATTCAGTTTCTGGTTTGATACATTTGCAAGGGAAAAATAACTATGGGAAAAGTTCGTCATGGTTGAAGCAATTTCTTTTTTTATTAATGCAAGCACATCCAGTCAAACACAGAATATCCTGCTTTATGGTACAGCTTTATATTTAGCATTTCAGCTCAGAATAGCAAAACACAGTTTTTAAGGAATGTATCAAACTTGGGGAGGAAAATAAAAGGGAACCAATGTAGATACTGCATGGATTTCAAGTATATGCTTGGACTGATTGACCGGCAGAGTGCACATTCATGTGAAAGCTCTTTCATACATTTACAGAAAGTGTTCTAAAATTGAATTTCAAATATATATTTTTTTCCTTAAATTTTAAGCATCCCTTTTAAACTTCAATTACATAAACAAAGCTGATATACAATCCCTCGTATAGTGTCTGACAATGTTACTAGCTAGAACATCTCTGAAAGTGCAAAACACTGTAATAATACAGTATAAATATTCTTTCTGGAATCCAGGGCTGAAGACCAGTACTTCAGCACAGGAAAAATAGCAGCAGGTCATAAGAATTATCCCTTCCCCTTTCCTGGGCTGTTCTTGTTAACTGTTAGTATTCTACTTCTTCTTTCCTCGTGGTGTAACTTGCTTTTGTTTCTCTTTGATGCCAATGCTATGGGAATGGCAAAATGTTGATTTGTCTCCCTTCCTTACATCAACTTACTCCTCTAATTTGAAATATTTGCCAAGGGGGAAGTGAAAGAGGGAAAGCATTTTCATTTTTCACCGTGCTCCAGGGCCAATAAAGCAAATTTCTGCTAAGTGCTTGCATCAAACAGTGGCACTGCAATTGGCTGTAGGCACTCAGGCAGGGAGAGTCTGCAGGGCTGCAATAAACCAGACCCTCAGTCCAGCAAGTCTTGCCCCTTCTTCAACAGAGGGCAGAATAAGATAAACACCATCCACCTAGAGCTGGCCATTTTTAATAAATCCTTGCAGAGATCCTCTGCAAGGCTCTGCCAGGGAGGCTGTGGCCACTGCCAGCTTCAGAGGGACTGTTTTTGTTGGGCTTTTTTTTTAAATGAACAAAAAAGAAAATACAAACCAGTCCAATAATCTGCCTCAAGTTATTATCTTACATTCAGCCCTCAAGCCTTCAGAGGGAAAATTACTGGAAAAGAAAAGTAGGCATTTGTGGGTAATAATTTGTTCATTAGACAAAATAGAAAAGCAAACAGGCTCAGATTAAAACCTTTCTTAACTCAGAGATCAGTTGACAAAAGCCCTAACTGTATTTTTCTTTTTCTCCCTGGAAAGAAATACCTTGAACTTAACAGAAGCTCTTCAGGTACTTAGTCAAATTAGGTGTAAACTCAGTACTAAAAGGAGAAATTAGAAATGGCAAGCATCAGTGGGTTTGCAGATCACCTCTAATTTTGGTACTGACCTGTTCAAAGGTTTGACTAATTTCTTAAGAGTGTTTACCCTTGGATTTCAGTGGGTGCTGTCCCAGACAGGTAACCATGGCTTGCAAAAGGCTAGAAAAACTTACATTCCAAGTGTGTCTTTGTTTAATGGTCTGTAAATGCAGACTGGACTTTTCAAAGGAACCAATGGAATTAAATGACCAATTCACAGCAATCAACTCTTCTTAAGCTTTAGCCTTAACTTCAAATTGGACATCTGAGTTTACTTCCCCTTCTTCCCTGGCCCATGCTGATTTTCTTGTTTTCCAAAGACTCTTTTTAGAAAAGCATATTAGGCCTGTTTTGCAGAGATTATAATCTAGGTTAGACATTCTTCTCTTCAAACATAACAAACAAAAAAAAATTCCCTGATTTTTCAAAAGGAAAACACAAACTATTCTGACAGCCAGAATGTAAAGGATAGTTCCCAGAAGTATGAACACTTAGACATGTGTGCATCCCCACAAGTGCACACACACATACTCACACACAAACACACAGACCCAGTAGTTACCCCCTCTCACCTCTTTACATCACGTAACAAAAATAGGTTTGCTGCACCATCAGTGTTACAGGCAGGTATACTCTACTTCATGTGCCATAATTCTCCACTTTATTTAAAAAGTACATTGTAGCTGGTTTGGAGACATCCATATTTTTATTTCCCTTACTTCCAGCCCCGTCAGAAGGTACAACTACACAAGCTCAGTACCTTGTAAGGCACTATTTGCTGATGGAGGAGAGGAACAAACACTTGTGAACAATTCTGTGAGCAATTCTGCTGATTTGAAGGAGACCCCTCATTTCAAAGCTAGGGAGACATACTGAGTGTCCTGTAGGATACTGGTCCAATGGGGTATTTAACCTGAACACTGGCTTCAGTTAGGATGTGTGTTTTAATTTGTATTTTTTTTGGTGGAAGTAATAAAAAATAAAAATTTGGATGCTGATAGAATAAGATACCATCTCCCATGATACATTTCATCTCTGAGAACAGGGCCCTGCCCTTTTATTTAAAATAAAAAACCAAAACCCTTCAGTAAGTGCCTTAAGGTTGACATGTGAAATATTTACCACATTTTATTTCATAAAAGTTACTGTATGTACAAAACAGACCTCATCCAGTGAGGTCTTTCTTAGCTCAGTCCAAGTCTTTCATTCAGGTTGTAAAAACATGTCCATTAGATGTGCTTTGAAGTCTGCAAATCTGATCCAAATTTCTCAGGCTCTATTAAGAAGAGTTGTCCTAAAAGACAAAGCAATAAAAAAGAAAATAAAAATTAGCTTTTCTATCCCAACAAAAAGGTTTTCATTTTTGGCAATAGATCTATCTGGCATCACTAGCTAACAGCATCTCTTCAAGGGATAGATTTTCAACTGCTAGAAACTGGAATAAATCTGTGCATTTCAGCAGAGATGCTGACATTAAATGAGGTGAAAATGTAACTTGCATAACGTTACCTCAGGCCCCTGGGATCAGCTCAGGCATGTAGCACATGAAGTGTGTCTGTCACCCCAAACCACTGCAGGCTGAGCAGTGCTGGGTTTAGTGCAGGGTGCATTGCGTGGGGACATCCCAGGAAATGTTAGGATCCATAGGATCCATGTCCTCTTGTCTGGGACAATGCAGTCCCCACGTGCCTGACAGATTCTAATTAAATGATCTCATCATGTACAGGGGAGTGGTGCTTCCCATTCTCAGGAGGATGAGGAGTCTTTGAGACTTTGTCCCTTAGGGTTGGCTGACAATTACCATACTCCTAGAAATTTTCATCCTTTTATATGATTTGTAAGAGCACCACTGTGATGCGAGCACTTTGTTAGTGTCTCTATAGGTTTGTTCCCCTGAGAAAATCATGTCTGAACACTACTACAAATGCAGATTATTTTCCTCTATTTGATAGCCTAAATAAAGGATATTCTCTTTCACAGCCCCAGCAGTGATCTTGCAGCCTCAACAGATCTGGCTGCAAAAGCTGTATCAAAATCCAAGCTCCACTGAAATTTTTTCAGATTGAAACTTTGAAGGAAAAAGAACAGTATTAAGGTTTTGGGCTGGGTATGCAAATAGGACAGAAGAAGCTGGTGGTTGCATGCCCCTGTGTGTCTGCCAAAAGACTCATGTTCTGATGAAGCTTCATACCTGAGTGTTTTCCAGCTGTCTTTTTCCATGTGGTTTTCTGGACCTTCGCTTTCAAAGGATGCAATGAACAGAGCTGGAAAAAAAAAAAAGGTAGCAGCAATCAGATACATGAGTTCTTTATCTGAGGGAAAAAAAATCTAAGGGTTACAATATAGCAGATGTAACTTATGAAATCTGTTCTCATCATAAGCAACAGGAAAGTTAGAAACACTTAGAAAATTACTAGTAAAATATGGTTTTAGATGTATATATTTTTCATCTGCATATTTTGGGTTTTAACACATAGAAAGGCTCACTATAATATTCAGCAAAGGATTTTACCTTCTTCACTATAAATAGGTGCTGTGAGTAGATAGGTCTGGATTTTCTTGTCTTTTTCAAAAGGACACTCAACCTGCTTCCATGTCAGGAAATCATGAATCTGTCTTGAAATTTCCCAGAACTTCTGCATGAAGTGATTAAAAGAGTATTATTAAAGTAGTACTTGTTTTATTTGAATATTAGTTCATTTCTATTTCAGAGCCTCTCAGTCTTGTTCTTTATGCTGCTTTTCTTATTGCCCCTTACTCAGACTTGGATGGAATTGGTCACAGCACCAGCCTGACAGAATTCAGGAAGTATTTGGACAGTGCTGTCAGGCACGTGGTGTGACTCCTGGGGTGGTGCTGTGCAGGGCTGGGAGTTGGGCTTGGTGATCCCTGTGGGTCCCTTCCAACTCTGCCTATCCTGGGATTCCTTGTTACCCTATCTTCTTATGGCTCCCCTCCTTTCCCCCTCTCTTGCTGGTTCCTCACCTGCTGCCAGCCTCAAGTTTAGGACAGTGTTAGCTCATCTGATCTTTTGCCTTCAGGTTTTTTCAGCATCAACCTTTCCTTCCTATATAATAATGCCTATTTTCTGTGTGGAGTGTCTAAATTCCTGTGACGGGAATTCCTGCAACTGGACAGTAAATAGTTTATTTGCTTTACTTTTTATATTTCCGAACTTCAGTTTAAACGAATTGTGACATATCTGATCTTTTCAGAAAGCACTTGTTACATTTGGGAGATCACGGTACCATACAGAAACATTTAGATATCCTTTCCTTCCCAGGATTTTAAGACATCTGTAATTACTCAGGGCTTGCCCTGTATCTTCTAAATCTGTAATTACTCAGGGTTTGCTCTGCATCTTCTGTGTGCCCCCCTCCGCTTACACAACCTTAATGATGACAAAGTGTTGTCTATAAGTTTCTTTGACAGACTGTGGTCACTTGGACATGCATGTTTATTAACTGGGGAGAGAACCCAGAAGCTGCAGAGCCTCCCTTGCAGACCTGATAAACCCCACTGCAGCCAGCCAAACTGATAAGGTGAACTCAGCTAAGGCTGATGGCTCGGGCTGAAGTGACCTGTTCAATTGGGTCAGGTATGATGGCTTGCTGCCACAGAAAAGCAGCTGCTGGCTTTCCCAGAATCTGATTCCAACCAAGTCCCCAGGGTGTGACAGCATTGGTGTGGCCTGTGCGGGCACTGAGGGACGGGTGAAGCACTGGGGCCAGGCTGCAGCGCCCCAGCTAGGGTGGCACAGCGCTCTGGGCAGCAGCAGGGCCCACCTTGAAGTTGATCTGCCCGTTGGGCAGGCGGTTGGTGTGGATCTTGTGCAGGAAGTAGATGTCCTTGATGAAGAGGTTGAAGACGGGGATGACGATCTTCTCGCGGCTGCTGTGGGCGCCCTGCGAGCGCTGCGCCGCGCCCTGCAGCGCCGTGCGGTAGTTGCAGAAGTTGCTGGAGGGGTCCATGTGGTGCTGATTTTGTACAGGGGGGAAAGGCAGACAAGTAATACATGTTTCTAAGAATTAACAGCTTTGCTCTAGCCATCAGAGTTTATTCTTTGTAACTTCATTTGGTTCCTATTTAAATTTTCAAGGTAGGGTAGCTTTATACTGATCAGGTCTGGGCACAGGTTTTTATAACTTCTGCCGTGCTTGGAAGGAGGGCTCCTGTACTGGCTTTGCATCTATTCCATGAACAAAGCAGACCCAAAGGAAATCATAAATGACTCTCGGGGGGGAAAAAAACCAAACTTCTCCTTTGCTGTCACCTCTGTTTCTGATGGTGGTTTCAATCAGGTTCTGTTTCCATGCAGGTCTCCACTAGGTGGAGTCCTCCCATTGGTTTTAAGGGCAGCATTCACTGGAGTGGAGACTGCCTCGAAGTTAAATTGGCAAAAATACTCTAGGAAGAAATAATCTAGAGAGAGCTGGCATCCACTTTTCACTGCAGACAAGTAGAGAGTTTGAAATGGAGCAAACTCTCTCACAACGTTTATGTGCTGGTGACCACTGACAGAGGTGCCTGCTCTCTGACACAGTAGCTAGCAGAGGTTTGGATGAAACTATTTGGTGGATTTCTATATGAAGTCCAAACTTTATACATACCTCTAAAACATCAAATTTGGCTGTTTTGACCTTGGACCAGGTTTTCTTTAGCCGTGCCACAGGGCTCAGGTTCATGCCAGCTGAATGCAGGGAGAGAGGAGACAAAGAAACAAGTGAGTTGAAAAAATACTGGGCTAATACAACTGGGCTTATGTATCACCAGCACACATTCTGGGAGGTGTCTCAGGCTGACAAGCTGCTGCTGAAGCTCTCCCACCCACACAGGAATCTGTCACTGCAGACTCTGTCCCTGGGAAATGTGCATGCTGATGTGCTGGGCCAATTCAGGGCAAGTGTGAGTGTAGTCCTGCCAGTCAGGTTGGGAAATGGAGATGTCTTTTGCCACCTGTGCTAAGGATACTCACAGATGATAGCCATCATGGAGTTGAAGTTTCCAATGTTGAAGCATTCTCTTGCCACATCAATGAAAAATTCCACCATTCTTGTGCGCTGCTTTTTCTTTACAACCTGGAGAAAAACCCAAGAGGGAAGAGATGGTCTGAATTTTGGAAAGGATGTCCAGCCAAAGGCACTGGAGCAGGTTCAGTGAATAGACATTTCAAGACTTTGTCTAGCTAAATCTTAACGTAGGCCTCAGGATTTTTTGTAAAGAATATTTTTTAATAAAACAGCAGAAATATTTGGGACGACTACCAACTACTTGTGTAGTTGTGGGGGAGTGCACATCTTTGTTTATACAGAGAAGTCCATGTCTTGGGCAGTTCTGTATAAACAAGCTGGATACTTTCAGCCATTTCCTGTTACTGGAAAAGGAAGATAACATGACATGGCTATCAGAATATATGCAATACATTTAAACCTCTCAAAAATGGGGGGAAGCATCAGACTTAAAGTCAGGGGCATGGAACCTAAATATGAGAGAAAGCAGCTGCCACATCCTGCTTTTCTGGTTCTGCTGCATGTACTCCTGAATGACCTGTTGAGAGCAGGCAGTGAGGATGAGCAAATACACAAATTCCCACCCACACAAATGTGCACAGCATCAAGCAACTCATGCTGAGCATCTCATCTGCAAATTCTTTTATAAACTGCAAAACAAAATGAATTATTGCCTGGATTGCATTCATTCATGAAAATATTTTCCCTGTTTAAACCTAAAAGTTCTCTGGCTTATGTAAAAATGGCTCCTAAGCAGTGACTGCAGAATCTCTGACCTAAGTACAGAATACCTAAGTATTCTGTCATATCCAAAGAAAATGGTTCAGTAGTCAAAGGTCTGGCTTAGCCCTCGGTGTGCTAAAAACCTTTCTTTGATGGTTTCTTAAATGTATGAGCCCTACCAGCCAGATCTGCAAGTGTCTTGGTGTGCTCTGCAATGCATTTCTGAGAGCAGGAAATCCTAAGAGATTAGGATCAGTGCACTGGACTTCATGCAAATGCAGCAGGCATTGGGATTCCCATGGAAGGGTGCCTGACCAAGCAGGAATAGGGAAAAGAATTCCAATTTGCTAGAACTTGAATTAATAGAAATCTAAAAAATCATAATAAGAAGCTAAAAAGAGAACATACATGGGAAAAAAGGTTTCTGGGCAGTTTTCTTCTATTTCTTTGCCTATTATATGACAGACGTTAACCTCTAGTAAAGTTATTCCTCCTCTCTTACTTTTTTTTAAACTTTGTAATAATACACTTTCTTTTAAGATTTTTAAGAAATCTTGATTTTTCTACAATGAATGTTGTATGAATAAAATGAATGAATATAAATTTAAAAATTAATATATCACAGTGCTAATGTTACCTAAATGCAGTGGAAAGACAGCTGTTTACTGGTAAATCTGCATTTAAAGAGGAATATTTTTAAGAATCTTTTGCTGTATTTAAAAATGGATAAATCCTAAAGAGCTCCCAACTCAGTCCACACAAGTTCCATTTCCCTGCATGACTAATGCAGCTGCACAAAATTAAGGAATATATGCAAAGTCAAACATAGCCTTGAACTCTTAATCATATGAGCATGCAAATAATTTAATGCTTGAATAATGCTATTATCTTTAATTGCACTGCTAATGTGTAAATCTCATTTAGACCACTGCCTGCCTCTTGTCCTTAAGGCAGGATCCCTTTGCTGTCTTGTTTTCTGTGCACACCTACCCGACAAATCTCTGTAGCCACCAGCATGCTGAGACAATTGAACCAATTGTCATAGGCCTCCAAATTATAGGTTTTGGTCACGTCACTTCGGCACTGGAAGAGAACAGGTCACCTGTTAAACCTCTCCTGTGGCATTATAAAGTCAAAGTTTACCCAAGGATAAACTTCCTTTTCATATCTTAACAAAATCTTGTTGTTTGTGTTTTAAGGCATGAGCTTAAGGAAGCTTAGGAAATGTCAGTCTTTGTTGCACAGGGTGTACTCAAATTATGGAGTTATTATTCTTTACCCTGGTTCAGCTATGTTTCTTTTTCCATCTGTACACCTTTCTGTACCTTGTGATTATCCAGGGAGTCCATGTGGCTGACAATCTGCATCAGATCCTCTGGATAAATGTTGCTCACCCTTTCCTGTGTTTGGAGAGAGGAGAGATTGTCATTGTACAGACAAACAGAGTTCTGTGAAAACAAATCAAAGTTAGGAGAACATTTAGGTAACTTTATCTTCCTAGAGCAAGGTGCTTTTATCAGTGTACCTCAATGATCTTGTTCATTACCTGACTTGATACTTTATTAATACACTGGAGGCTCTCAGTGAAGCCATAGTCAAACTCCTATTGATGAGTATGTTAATAATGTTAATATTTATTAAATAGCAAGCACAAGTCTCACCAGCTCGATGTAGGTCAGCTGCTGTGCCAGGATCAGAGGGTCACAGCACACACTCAGGATGTCCTTCTGGGTTGACTGCGGCTTGGTTTTGAGGATGGTGCCCTTGTCAGTGACAGGCTGCCGGAATTTCTCTCTGATTTCCTGGTACTGGCTCCGTGCAGAAAGGGCCATCAGGAGATTCTGTGTCATCTGGCTAATGATCTTTTTCACTGTTCCATTTTCCTAAGCAGAAGGGAGAAACAACAACTGCTGAAAACCTTTAGCTATTGCAGACATGGATCACCAGAGAATTTCTGCCTGGGAAAAATAAATGCCTATTATCCATTTTCTTTCATCTTTTCTGAGCTGATCGTTCTGTGACAAATGACCTTGTCCTAAATACCCACACAACTCCATAATGACACTGCTCTTCCTGCCTTCCCAGCCCTGCTTGGCTTGGCTGGCAGGTCTGCTCCTTTGGGGAGTGCCCCATTTCAAAGGCATCTGTGTGTGCAGCTGGAGTGGGCATGGGAAAGGTGCTTGCACAAGGCTCCCTGGAACCCCTGTGCACCAAGGGCCAAAAGCTCTCATCCTGATCACACCCGCTGATGAATCCAGTCTGTCTAGCCCAAGCACAATCCAGGGAATTCACATAATGTCCAGGAATATACCCCTACAATATCCTAACTTAGCTTTCAACAGCTAAGTATCCAAATATTTGTTAGAGCACCATATACATCATGTTCTCAGAAAACTAGGATGCCTTTCCTGTTTATCGTGTGCATATTTTAAATGTAAGATTTGTAAGGATTCATTGAAAGGTAAAGCCACAGGAACACAATCCATCTGCTCAGTGTTTTGACAACTAAGCTGATTTTTTTTTTTCTGCCACTGTGTCCTACAGACATTTCTCAGACATCACCCCCAAAGAGCTAACTTGATTGCTTTCCTATTCCTCCACCCTGTCTGCTACTGCTTTAAGTGACCCAGGCTTCTTCTGCTGCTAGGAGAATTAATTCAACCAGACAGTCCTTTTCCTCACAGAATCATTCTCCTGCTTTCATGCAAATTACTTTTCTTGAAGTTAACCACAAGGTTCACTTGTGCCAGTCCTCACTAGACAGAACTGCAATGAATCTGTGACCATTCAAAGGAGCCACTGCTGTGCAGTGATGGCTGAAATTATGCAGCAGATGTGGGAGATGACTACCAAATACTTGTATATTGCCTGTTATAATTAAGCAATAATGGTGTCAGAATGGTGCTTTACAAGGCAATAATCTGACTCCCAAGTGAAATCAAATGAAAAGCTGAAGGCAGTGTAGCTCATCTTGAGGCTGGATTACTGCTGAACAGCAGCTGTCTGGAGTCATTTCTGATACTGTGCTACAAGTGTTCAGAAATGCCAAGGGAGCCTGGTGGAGGGGACTGAAACAAAGCAGAATTCTCCTCTCTTATGCTGAGCTTTCCACTGTGAATGGTTTGCCTTGCCCACGTGTCTGGGAGGAAGCAGACCCGCTGACAGGATTGCAGAAAATGACACTTGAGGATAGGTGAGAGTATTGCAGATGTTATGTAAAAGTGAGGAAAGAAACTCAGCCATGAAAAGCTGTGGCTTACTTTAGCTATTATGAATTCATTAGCATCCTAATGCTTAGACAATTGTCCTTAGGAGTTTTAGCAGTTTCCTTGTACCTTGTGATTATACTACTTTTTCCCTAATTTTCCCTACAACTTTGGAAGATAAGTCAATGACTGTACAATGACTTGTACCTGTTTGAGTTAATTTTTATTTACTTTGGGGTGGAATCCTGGCTGTAGCTTTAGCTATTTGGTATGCTGCTATCACCAGGACAACACCTGACTGCTTTGTGTAAGTTCTCAGGTGACTTTCTAACTTCATGTATGAAGAATAATGACCTAAGGGGATTTGAAAAAGTTTTAAAATACAAAACAAACCCCCAACCTTTACCATAATTCCATGCTGAAGCATAATTCAGTGTGCTAACAAGAACTTAGAGTGAGAGCTGCTTTTTGTCAGTGTCAAATTAGTATTTCCTAGGG
Source organism: Zonotrichia leucophrys gambelii (assembly GCF_028769735.1). Classification (NCBI taxonomy): domain Eukaryota; kingdom Metazoa; phylum Chordata; class Aves; order Passeriformes; family Passerellidae; genus Zonotrichia; species Zonotrichia leucophrys. The sequence continues at coordinate 24,442,002 of NC_088176.1, forward strand.
GTCAGATGAAGCACAGCTCTCCATTGGTGAACTTTGATTAGCCTTGTTAAGGGGGTAAATGAGGTGGTGCTGTAATTAACGGATGCCATCAGATGCCTCAGACACCACAGCACGGAGCCATCCCACAAAGATGGATTTTCTCAAATGACCATTATTCATACATAAGAGTGGGAAGGAAGAAGGTGAAAGAAAGGGCACAACTCTTTTCTAGTTCAAAGTAACAGACAAATTAAATACTGAGAAAGAGATGCTAAATAAACCTCTGCCAAGTCCCAGAAGGCTAAAGTCCTATTTCTTCTTCCCCTCCTCCTGAGGCACTGGCATTCTCATCCAGCACCCACCCAAACATCTCTGCTGATGCAAAAAAACTGATGTACTTCCCTCAGCTCACTGTGCTGTCCTAGCCCTGACTCATGCCCTGCTGTCAGACCTGTTGTTCTTCATTTTCTCTCTACTTGAATCAACAAAAGCACATAACACAACTGTCTTCCTGGTTCCTCCTAATTGTTCTCAAAAGTATCTTGAAGTTGTGGGTTTAAATACAACAAGAAGCTTCTACTTCTACAGAAGTAAGACTTCACATTTGTACAAGCACTTTACAACTAATTCTCTTGCAGGTCTTGATTATACTATTATACTCTTCCTTCTGTCTATTGCTGTGAGCAGTGATTTTCTCAATGAACAAAAAGTGCAGGCTTTGTGAATGATGGGAAAGAGCCAAAACTCACAAAAAAAACCCCAACAACCCCCTCTCCCCTGGCCCCCTCCAAAAGATTAGCACCCCTTGTTTTGTTCCTATTCACTTTATCTGTTTGCTTTAGGTTTTTTCAAGGCCTAGTTTTCTTCACAGGCTAGAAACTCAGAGCTGTTAGACTGGTGATGGACTAGCTAGCAGAGCTCAAAGATAACTTCTTTCTGGAAATACTGTGCCTGTCACCTGAAACATTGCAATAAACTTTTTTTTTTTTGTTAGAAGCTGGGAATGAGGTGCTAAATAATAAACACCTTCACCTTGGCCAGGAGTACATGTGATACAGCTAGCTGGTGTGTCCTGCAGAACTTAGACATACAGAGCAGGGACAATGTACAAAGGATTGGAATGTACAAAGTAAGCCATGTACAAAGGATGTTCTGTAATTCATTATTAAATCCTCTTGAGCTTTTCTAGTTCCTGTCCTTTCTCCTCCTGCACCACGGTCATTTTTCATACTGCCAGGACTATTTTCTCTCTTCTCCTTACACGTGGTGATTAGATGTAGACAGTTCCTGCTAATGCACCATTAAGTCCATCAGCAGCCCATGTCCTGTGGTTACCCTGACAACTCAGCAAGGGCTGCTGTGGCTCATTTAGGAAATGCTGCCTGCAGGATGGCACAGAACGTGGCACAGTTCATGGAACAGTTGACAAATACTCAAGCACTTTTCTTTCCTTCCCACCCCTACCTCATCACATTGTGTGATCCTGTGAGCAATCTCCTTCAGCTCTTTCATGGATTTTTCATCTTGGAAATCATAGGGGAAAGTTTCAGTCCATTCCTTCAGGAGCTGAATGATTTTGGCAGCGAAGGATTTTAGTTTTGCCTAGAAAGAAGCAATGAGTTGATTACTGATCACAGACCTGTTTGACTGCAGATTAATTGGCTGATAAAGGTTCACAGAAATCTGGAGATGCCCTTGAAAATTCTTTGCATTAATAGTAAGTGATGGGGACAAAAAAAAGAACAAATTTAACTGTGCACTAGATTCCTAAATAGCATCATTTACCCTCCTTTCATGGTGATGTCTCTTACCAAACACTGTGAAGACATTTTCAAGGTGAGTTGTATAAAACCAGGAGGATGACAGAGCAGTTCAAGTGACTTGTTTAACTGAAGTCCATGAGGTTTAAGCTCATTTCTGCCATCTGAGGCAGCAGTTCTGCAGTGTTTGCACTCAAATGTGTACAGACCAGTACTCTACCAACCATGTTCATGAGAAACATTCACAAAGACATTTCAGTTCTATAGAATTCATCAGACCATCCAGGCTGGGCTGTATATGACACCAATGAATGACAGGCAAGACGTGTGTATTTGCTCCATGACGCATAAATCAAAACAGACTTTGACAGTAAAAGGTATTGGCTTCTGTTCAAAAAGCTATCAACCACTGAAAGGGCAGAGAGTATTTTTTTCTTTTTTGGTTACCTGTGAATCTTCTAAGGTTTTTGATCAGTTAGACCTGAATTGGATGCCAGTTACTCCCCTCTCCATTGCATCAATGGACAGCAGCATCAAAACATCCAAGGGAGCAGTCTTGTAAAATTGGGAGTGTGAGTGCTAAGAACTTGTAATGAGCAAGAAGAACCAGACCTTAATTTAGGCTGTATTTATCCTCCTACCCAGCTTGTGAGGCACAGAGGAAAAAAAGGAAGCTCTGTTTGTGTTCCCTGCCCAGCTGTGTGAGTGCAGAGCTCCCTGGAGCAGCAGCAGCTCCCTGTCCCCAGCCCAGCCCTTTGGGGACAGGAGGGCTGTCAGCACGGCACTGCCACCTCAGCAAACTGCTGCAACAGAGAATGTCTCCCAATACTGGTAGCAGCTCCTGCCAAAACAGCATCTCATCATGGCATGCCCCAGTTTATCTAATCAAAACCAAAGGACAATGAAATTAAGCTGGTTTTGTTTTGCTTTTTTGTTTAATATCTTGTATAGTCAGTGATATTAATAATCATTGATAAAGAACTTTTAATTTAAACCATGCACCCTTGAATCCTCAATCTGACAATTAGCCAGTGCCTCCTTGTAGGTCTAGAGGGAATTTTCATGAGTTGTTTTGGTTTTTTTAAGACCTGCAAACTGCTAACATGCATTTCCTACCTTTTTTATTGACAGCATTTAATTGATGCTGCTAATGAGATAAACACAGAATAGCTGCATAGGGAGGGCAAAACCAAAACACCCCATTCTTTTTGCCAGCAGTGTCTTTGCATTCCTGCAAAGCAGTGTCTGTCAGTGCCCCTTGTGTGCAGCTCCAAGCTATTTCTCAGCAGTGTGGGACAGAGTTCCAGATTACAGCTGCCTGTCCTCCAAACTCCCACTGTCCTCTGCCTTGGGGAAAAGACAATTTATACTTATTTGCCAGGAAATGCATGGAGCCTGACATTATTAAAAGAATAATCTGTAGGTGGTGATGGACCATTAATTAGCCAGGGAGTGCACTTCCATTCAATTAAAGTGAACAGGTATGTGCCAACTCCACTTCTGTTTACCAAAAAGCTGCTACAGAACTATTTTTAGTACTAATAATCTTTCTAGTATTAATCATTCTTTTTCATTTTTGGAACTGAAAAAGGAGTGGTGAGGGCAGAAAGGTTTAAAAATCTCACCTTAGGCTATGGCAAGCATCTCCATATGAACACTCAGTTCATGAAGAATTTATAGCTTGTCTAGACTGACCCCAGCAGCTGAAGAGGCTACATCAGTCACAGCTGATGCTTTTTTAATGCTGCTGTGTCCAAGATTGCTCCTTAAAGCCAGGAGCCCACTGAAGAGGTAGCATTAGCTGGCACGATTTGAAGTAGGTGCAGCATAACACCAGGCTGTATTTCGTCAGTATTTTTAGGCACTGATATAGAAGGAGAAGATTTGAAGGAGAAAAATGAAGCTTTGTTCTTGTAGTACTCAGCCAAATTACCCTAAATTAGACTCCATGTACCGCTTAAAACACAGTGATTTATGAACACTGACTTCACATCTCTTGTATCTATTTTTGAGTCATTATGGTGTGCCCTCTTCGTATGGCAAGCCAGGCATGTTGCAAGACAAACTGCACTCCTCGGGTTTAGAAAAGCTCAGTGTTTCATCAGCTGCCTTCTAACTCTGATGGCAATAAGGTGCACACTTTCTGAGAGCAGTGCTGGGAGGCTCAGTGCAGCAGAGCAGGGCATTTCTGTTCCAGGTGCACTCTGGTGGAGCCAAAGCAGCAGGATAGGCTCAGTGCACGTGGTGGCCCACGTGGAAACATCACAGACCTGGGGGCAGCAGCAGCAGCACAGTTCCCTCTCTGCCCTGGCTGCAATAAACCCACCAGCCCACTTTTCTCCAGCGCTGCTCCAAACATGGGCCTCCCCTTGTGAGGTCTCTGGAGTCCATGGGAATACTTCTCCCACAAACATTTCTTTGAGAAGAGAAATAACACTATTAATTCAAGTGTTCTGTGGATTGACCCTGTTCCTGAGACAAGACAGGACTGAAAAACAACTCCCAATTAGAAAGGAGGGTAATAGGAAAGATTTAATGGGAATGACCTGGTTATATGTATTTTTCAATTTTTAAAAAGGAGGACTTACTGGCAAAAAAACCCAGAGGAAATAGTAACTTTTGAAGGAATTATATATATATAATTTGTTTTATATATATTTATATATATGTTTTTGTTTTGTATATATATATTTGTTTTGCCTGTCTATGCGTGTATATATATATATCCTTTTGAAGGCTATATATATAGACAGGCAAAACAAACTTAATAGAAACTAACTTCTATGTTCTCTTTTTATTTCTTACTACTTTACCTTGAGCTGTATAAAATACTCAAGCTGCAGAAGTGTACCACAGGTGTAACAACAGGGTTTTTATCCAGCCAATAAAACTGTACAAGTGATTTTTCCCTGATAATCTTGCTTGATACTTTCCAATCTCTAACGAACTTATGGAGAGTTAATTTTTTTCCTTTATGGTCAATCTTAACTACTGACTTGTATGTTATAATTGTTGTCTTAAACTGTGAAATTCTTGCTTTTTTTGAGTAGTTAAAAGGACTCTAAGCAGACTCCAAGACATCCCAGAGTGTTTTTCTTTGCAAACTACTTTTTCTGGGTTGTATTTCTGTAGAACTCTTTGGCTAGCCAGAAATGTCAAAACCAAGAGAATGATAAGGATTGTGGTGTGTAACCTCAAAACCTGCTTGCTTGCCACTTCTTCAGCTGACACGCTATCCAGGCACCAAGTTGCACAGCTTATCTTAAGAGATTTGCATAAGCAAACTCGATAAGAGATGCTTTAACTGCTTTTTGTCAGCTATTTCCTGCTTTGCAGCCACTTAATTAGAAGGTGCTGGTAGCTGATGATACCTTAATGGATTATGACCTTGAGAGTATCTCGAGTGAAGAGTTTGTATGCTGTATGTGAAATGAGATTTTATTTGTTGCCATGTAGAAAAACAAATGTTTGCAAGTGCTTGTGGCCAAACTATTCTGTAAAACATACAGGTGCTGGCAGTAGAGGGCAATGAAGGAGTAATTTGAGAGGAATGTCAGAAGTTCATGCAGGGTTTTCCAAGAAGTTTGTGTTTAGAAGGCAGGAAAAGTTTGCAGCTTATATTAAGGAGGTAGGAAGGGATCAAGGGCATAACAGAAAGGGCAGCCAGAAAAGCATGTGAATGAAAGCCACCTCCCAGAAGTGATTTATTGTCACCCTGCTGCTTGCTGGGTGTCCTGCAGCCCATGTCCAAGGTGCCAGCAGGTGTAAGAGTGTGAGCAGCAATATGAGCTGCTCTGTCTGACATTGGGATGTGATACTATTTCATTTCTATCAGGAATCCAGGACTTTTTAACAAGCCTGCTGAGAAGCCACACTAATACTACTTTACAAGTAGCATTGTATCTCTAAACAGCCAGCTGATTTAGTCCCCAGAGATGGCTTTCATTTGAAAATCTCTGAAGGGCATTGTTATTCACAAAAGTTTCATTTACATCCCATTCATTTTAAATCCAAGTATTTCGCAGATGTATTTGGACACTTTCTGCTCACTGCAGTCTTTTCCTACATAGGTGTACAACTCAGATTGACTCATTCTGTATTTCAGATGGTCCTGGCACCTTTTAGAGGTTCCCATCTCTGTTGTTTAGTTACATGTTGCTGAGGAACCATTACAACTTAGAGAGCAGAGTTTGCTCAGTCAAAATTAGGTTTGGCAGTGGTGCCAGGGACAATTATCACCTCTGAGTGCAAAAGTGGATGCAGTGCTTCTGGCACCTTAAATCTCTGACCCTTGGTTTCCCCAGCACCTACAGGATGAGCTGAGCAGATGTTTGGAGAGCAGATCATGGAACTGACCTGGATGAAAGTCATTTTGTACACGGTTAGTTTGTCCTGTGGAGCAATGTTGTGACATTAATAAGAGAAGAGGATACACATCAGGAATAGTATGGGAGAAAAAGCCCTTAGGTCAGTATTGCTGTTAAAAACTCTTTATTGACAAATCAGAGTTGCCTTTTGTGCTCCTCACTCAAAGTGCTGATACACCAAGGAGAAAATAAAATGGGACTACTAATGTGCTTATGATTAGGAATGGGAGCATGCAATGTCTCATCAGAGAAGAAAGATTCCAAAACATGCCCAGGATTTGAACAATTTAGATCTTTACTTTTTGGTACCTTCCTGTTTCTGTCACTCTTATTTGATGCCCAGCTTGGACTTTTCTGGAACTTCAATTTCAAATAATTGAAAGTCTTTCAATACACACTTTACAAATGGTGACACTTAGATGGATGTAAGTTTGGTTTAAGTGATTGTAAGAAAACATGTCAGTGCAGGTCACCATTTTAAATAAGCACATCTCTTAATTTTTGTGAGAGGTAACTCTTTGATTTACTGCTAAACTGAGTTCAAACACCCCAACAGTAACCTGCAGCAGAGATTGTTAACTCTAATAGGATGGTGAGCCTGACTGGAGAAAGGAATTTTCTGGAATCTGATTTTCCTTACTGGGTGAAAGCTCAAAAGTGCAAAGCAGCTGCTGGGCAGCTTTCATGGCACACACACACTGCTCCCCTGACCTGCAGCTGCCTGGTGAGGCAGGACAGAACCCCAGCAAATGTGGCCAGCAAATAAAGATACCTCAAAGAACAAGCCCCAAATACAAGTGCATCCAGCAACAAATCCCAGTTACAATTTTGTATTATTCTTTATCAGTCTATTTAGCTTTACAATGAGGAGAGAGTGGAAAACAAATGACAGCACCACAAGTAACTGAGAGACAAAATGGTCCATTTACCTTTTCTGCCTCAGTCCCCACTTCCAGCTGCTGCTTCTGTTTAATGCAGATCTGCCCCACTTTAGCCAGGAGCTCGTGTGGGTGAATGAAGACTCGTGAGCTCAGTAGGAAAGTGAAGATGTAAGTTCTCTGTGTAAGGAGAAAAAAAGAAAGAAAAACAACAAGTTGAAAAGCTTTAGCAAAACTAATGTGTTTTCCTTGAAAAGACTAATCTGTAACCGATGAATGTAACTTTGCTTCATTTAAAATTTCTATAATTTTTCCGGTCTCCAGAGAAATGCAGGTCCTTTTTAGCTCTGTTGAGAGGAAATGCTATAGGCTTGAAGGCTGTTAACTGTGGGGTTTTCCAATTATCAAATGGTTTCCTTTTAAAATGCCAGACTCAGTGTGCTTAATTAGTCATCACTTACCAAAGCCACAAATGAAATACATCTAATGAAGGGTGTTATGACTCTTAAACACCATCATTTAATGCTGCTTGGTTTCTTTAAGAGTGATTGATTGTTTCTGACTGAGCTGCAGAAAACTGCATGATGTATATTCCAAACCACAGCTGTAATTTCTTCATGTTTGGGGATTTTCATTCCTTTCTCCTCGCAATCACTGACAAAAGTTTTCATTTAGTTTGGGGGCACAGGACAATAATTTAGTTTTAAACTTGACTTTATTTATCTGGGGCTTGTTTCAGAGTCTTTGAATATGAACACTGCTAATAAATACCAACAATGAGGATGTCTCATTAGAAATAGCCTCTCCATTGTCATTTAAAAGCTGTGATGCACTGTATGGTACTCTGGACAAGTATCCATTGTACCATATTCTGGATCATTTAATTGAAGTAAGGATGATTTTTATGTCCCAGTCTTGTTCCAGTGCTTGAAGCTGGGCTGCTGCATTGGGCTGTAATTGCCTGACTAATGACAGTAGCACCTCATAAGTAATTCCATTTTTCCCTCAGGCTTTCTGGTAAAATTCAGAGTAGGGAAATTATAGGGGATCTCCTTGACACTGTATTTCAATTAACCTTTGTTATGTTTAAAATGTGCACTGTTACTTTTTCCATGTTTTAGTAATGTGACTTTGCAGGACACAGCCAAATACATTTAATAGTCACTGTGAGCTTGTACCACCTTGGGCTGGGCAAGTAAATTAAGACAGTTAAAATGTTAGGGCCAGTTGTCTAAAATATGGTAGCTCTACTATCTGCTACCAAATTCTGCTGCTTGCAGTTGCTAGAAGGAACTTATAATTAAACAAGAATGGTATCTTTATGACCCCAAAGTCGTTATATGGTATCTCTCTTTAATCAGAGTAAAATGTACTATTAATAAAAAACTGTTCTCACTTCTCTAGTACTCAGCATGCCCTATAATACAAATTTAGCACAAAATAAATAACACTAACCAAAAGTCAGAGTGTTCTGGGAGTGAATGGAAAGTATAATAGTATTAAACACATATCTAAACATACAACTCTGTCCTGTCCTTCTGAAGGAATGTAGTGAAAGTACAGAATGTACAGGGTGATACAGCAGCAGTGATTCCTAAACTGATGTGTTCCCTACTCAGAAGGAAACAACAGAAAGAACTGTGTTGGATTGTGAGATATGGGGGGTGTGTGTGTTTGTGTCTTTAACTATGCCTACTTATCCTCTGTTTCACTTTCTATCTATCTCATGTGTTCATTGTTGTCCCTGAACTTAAAACTGTGAGTCTGGACTATGTGCAACAGGAATTTAGCTGTTGGGTGAGTCAGCTGTCACTGGGTTGTGTGAAATATTTTTTTGCACTGAAGACTTGAAGCAGCCCTCAGTTTTTACTGTATTTTGCATTTGAGAGATGAGACGGGTGGGGAGGGAAAAAAAAAGGCGACGTGACATTCTGATCGCTTCCCCACATTCTTGCTTTGGGAGTTGGGAGGGCCTGGCTGAGAGATGTCTGTGTGTGTCAGTAGCAGGGAACCACAACTTGAAGCACACTGGCCTGGCAGTGACCTTTGCTCTGATAAGCTGGAACACATTGTTTTAAGCAAAGATGTAATTTTGCTTCTCTCTCACAGTAATTCTAGAGTTGGTCTCCTTGGTGGAAGCGTGTGTGATGTGGCACAGAGTTTATCCAGAGGGACTCTGAGAAAGGGCCACTCACAGCTTCATTTTCCTGCTGTCACACAGCAAGAAAAGTGTGTGCACATGACCTGTTCTTTTATTCGGTTCCTTGATAATGTTTTAAAGGATGTTCTTAAAAGATTTGCACTGGCAATAGAAAGATACAGGCCATGGCAGTGTGTACTTTGCATTTCAGGCTTGCTGATGTGTCTGTGTAATCAGTAGTTACTGTACTGGACCCATGCAATGCTTTTTCAGACAACATCAAACTTTCAGATTTCAGAAACAAGTTATCATTCCTTCTGGAATCCATCTCCTCTATTTTTATTCCATTTTTTAAAGTCATTTAACTGAACTAGGTTCATTACTTTGGGAAACAAAATTGTTCCATCGTGGTCAATCAAGATATGGTGGTTTACACCATACTGGTATCAAATTGAAGGGTTTTGATACTTTCATTACTGACACAGACAAGGACTACAATTAAGAACTAAATGAAAAATGACAGCAGTACTGACCTCCCCATTTCCTTATCTCTCTGCTAGTAGCCACTCCTTATCCAATAAAGAAATTTCAGACTGAACTAAGCCATGCATTTCAGGTTAGTGCTAGGTCTCAGGGGCTAAAACACAGTTGTTTTGGATAGTAAAGATTTCATACTAATTAGTATTTAATATGTAATGTATGTACATATGTAATGTCATCTGTACAGAGGCTAAATATTATGACAGTGCAAAAACCTACAGCTTCTCAGGCAGTCCTCTAGCCATGAAAGGGATGGTTTGGAGAAGGAAATTTAGCTCTGAAGCTAGCTAGTTTGATACAGAATGATAAAAAAATGCTCCCATAAGCTATAAGAGTGAAAGTTAAGCTCCATTTATCCTAAAAGAGACAGGTATTTGGGAGGGGAGGCGAAAAAAAAAAAAATCCTTTCTGCAGTTGGGAGAATGTAAGTAGACACAAAAGGGGCTTGTGCTTTGCAAGAGAATAAGAAGCCAGATTCCTTTAGTGCCTAAAGTTGTTGCTAAGAGATGAGCTGAATTATATTAAAAAAAGAGAAGAGTGTGAGTGCACAAGACTAAAGAAGGAATTGTTACTCTCTGACCCAAGAATGCACTGATGACTTCTCGAGGCGGGGAAAAAAAATAAAATTTCTCTGTGTGCACTCACTGCTCATTCTGGAACTTTGTGTTTGTGAAATATTTTCTTCAAATATTTTCTTGCTTGGGCACAAGGGTTGCAGACTGGTACATTCCATTCCTAACCTCCTGAACTCCTCTGTCTCATGAGCATACATTTCCCTGTGTGCAGAGCAAGTCCCCGCACACAAACAAGACTCAGAAGAGCAGCACACTAATGCAGGCACTTATCTTTCCTGTTCTCCCTTGCCTGTCTCGTGCTCTGCCAACATGGCAAGCACATTTTTGTTCTGCCTCTGTAACCAGCACAGAAGGACACAGTGTGTTTGCTCTCTCCCTTCTTCCCTGCCCAGAAGGTTCCTGTGATCAGTGTGCACACAGGCAGCAATGTAGTCTGTGCTGAAATGCAGTCATCAGAAAACTTGGATGAGTGCTGCAACTGTGTCACTATGAAAGAAGGTAACCCCTGCTTTAATACTGCCACTGGCTTCTCTGGGCGATACCTTGCTGCCCTTCTTTGGATGAGTAGCCAGAGAGTTAAGACTAAGAGGTTTTGATACTTCTGTCTTGAACATGCAGGACTGGCTGCTCTTCTGACAGGATATCAGCTTAAATGGCCACCACCAACCCTCTGTGGCAACTCCCCTAAAACCACAAATGAGCATGAAAAGAAGTATAAACATGTAACTGAAGGGAAATAGAAAACTTGAGTTTGAAGACAACTGAAATACAACTTCTTCTTCATGTTGTTCAGCGCTTATTTGTCCACTCATTTTATAATTAATCCTTTCACCTAAACTGGGTGATCTGGTTTAACTAAAGGTATGTGTTGTGCTGTGGAGGAGATGAATTTGGTTGGATGCTGTTGTCCATCTGTCTTTCCCTGGAGTTACCCCTGGGTGCTTCTGTTGGATGCTCAGCCGTGAGCCTGCAGGGTGGGGCCCACGGCTGCTTGCTTTGTAACGCACTCGTGCATGGGACATGAAGGGAAAGCACCACGGAAACTAGCTGCATTACAAAGTAAGCTGTAGACCCCTTACGCACTTCCTGGAACCATTTTCAGAACGGCTGTGTTATAAATAGATTTCATGTTGCAAGGTACAATGAGAGATGTGCATTAGCAGCTACTTAAAAAACTTTGCTACACTTTTGAAATACATGAATCTTGTTACTTGCTACTTGTATCAGAGGAAAGAGAAGGAACAGGCTCCTTGGATTATCCTAAAGCTATTCATTCCCTGTAACACCACACTGGCTCTACCCACTAGTTTCTTCTGTGCATCTGCTCTACAATATGTATTTGGGGGTGTGGAATGGAGATTTAATGTCTAACAATGGTTATTCCTCTGAGTCTTAGAAAGGATTTGGTACTGGCAGCACAATTGTATGTTAGCCATATTTAAATATAAGGTTTAGGATTACTTTTGAACTGGAATAGTAAACCACGCTTGTTTTGCTTTTTTAATCCTATACTGATGATTGATGGCAATTCTGCACATTCCCACTGAACTCTGGCATGGAGAGTCCCTTTTTGTGGATGATGATGATTGTGAGGATGTGTGGTGTTATTTGTGGGATCTTGGAGGGACTTTATTATGATTTAAATGAGACCACAATAAAACATTCTACACAAATTAGATTGAGAAATATACAAGATATAGCATGGCCCACTGCAATAAACATTAAGTTTGGCATACAAGTTAATAGTGACTGCAGTTTCCTGCTCCCTTGTTAGTTTTTCAAAGTGCTGGGATATTTCTGTAATAGCTGCTGCTTTTTCAGAGCTCAAATAGAATAGAAGTTATATAGACCCTCTGATCTTTGGCCACTTGTTCCAATAGTATCTTTCATTAATGGGCACAAAGAGTAATTTTAAGTGATAAAGTGGTATCTTAGGTTCAAATTCTTACTGCATACCCTAGAGTTACATATAGGTAAGATTCACTTTGAGGACTGCACTGAGGATGTTAGTTGCAAAATCATTTTCAGGCTTGAGAACATATGTTATTACAGCACTGTCCCATTAAAATGTCTTTAGAAAGAGAGTATTTTAATTAAAATCTATTTTAGGTTGTGATTTTTTTTTTCTGATGGCCTAACTAGGATATGCATAGAAAATTAAAGGGAAAAATACTAGAGCTGTTTTCAGGTCTGCTTCCCTAGGTAGGACCTGGTTAGCAGTTAATCTTGGCTGCAATAGAGCTAAAGCAGCTTAGAACTATGAAAATTCGGTGGCTAATGCTGCTTTTAATTGGCTTTTAAGGCACCCATTTGAGTTCAAGATGGCTTTATCTTTTAACAAGCGCTCTCATTTAGAAACAGAATATCCCTATTGAGCAACATCTTTAACTAATGAATATTGCCAGTAAAATAAATGCATCTTTAGCCTACATCTCAATCTTGAATCAGACAGAAGTAGAATTTTATGAGAGAGCAACAATTCAGATAGTAATGCAGTATGGGAGTAGTAAAGCATGGGAGTAAAAAAATCCCCTTTTGGTGGCTACTTACATCTGGGTAATAGTCCATGGTGGGCACCAGGCGCTCTATCAAGGCCTCCAGTGATCCAGAAACAAGGTTCCCATCCTGGTAAACAGGGTCCACACATCTCTCTCCCATGTCTGGCTGCACTTGCCCACTACAACTGGAACCAAGCATGCTGGAAAATATTGGCGTCTGGGGCATAGTTTCCTGTAGAAGGGCAGAGAAAGGGAGAGAGGGTTAAGCTTTCTTGCAGGATGTCTCATGTGTGGGTTTTACAGAGGCATACATTAAACACAATTACAGTTTTGACTGAAGGCAGCCTCAGCGTTCAAGCTGAGTTCTGAATCCAAGCAGTCTGCAAGCTGGCTTTGCTGTTTGAAATGCACTTTAAATTATGTCTCTAAAGCTGTAGATGCATGAGTTAAAAGAATTTTCCTCACTGCACTTGATTTCTTCCTTCTCCCCAGTTTTCCCCTGTTTTTTTATGCATAAAACTAGACAGAGATGAAAATACAGAATGCTTTCTGAATTTCCAAGATACTCAAGTGGTGCCTTACTGAGCAAATAAACAAATACTAAGCTTTAATGTTCCCGTTTTTACTCATTTTGAAGTCAGATCTTTGGCCAAAACACTTCACTTGTGATGATAAATCCTTCACCACTTCTGTAGCTAGGTGCAATCCAGGTCTCAGCACAAGGGCATCTTCAGCATGTAGATATCTCTGGAAACAGCAGGGGATATCCTGTCTGATCAAAATTGCCGGTTTTTTTAAACATGTACATGAAACCAGGAACTGGGTGGAACTGTGACATATACTGTCATATACAAGCCTCATTTAAACAGTCTCTCTGGAGATCTTTGCTTAGGATACAAACCTGTTGTCGCAACACAAAAACCACACCAAGGTTTGGGGTTTGCACCTCCCTTCCCTTGACCACAATTGTATCACTGTACCGCAGCCTTTGAGTAAACTGCAGGGGGTTTCTTGTTTGTTTTAAATTGGCTACAGCTTAAATCTATGCAGAAGCCTAAACAAAACATCCTGCTGCTGTATGTAAAGGTTGGAAATGCTATTCAGCATCAAAACAGTTCCCCCTGGCTGCTGAAATAGTCAAGACTGTTTAGGAGATCAAGTGCAAAGAAGGCAGCATTAACTCTTGAGTTGCTGTCTCACTGTCTCTGAAAGAGACAAGATACTGACATAGATGAAAGGCACTTATGTAGATGAAAAGGATTAGGCCATTATCGGCACCTTTAACCTGACAGCTGTTTCTAACTGCGCTCATCTCCTGCACTTAAGTCTTCTGAGCAATTTTTTAATGCAAGGCATATTTTTCCTCTCAAACTCTCCAAAGTCAATCATTCGTGTTTACAACTGGAATACAGAACATTTTTCTCCTCTTAGGCACTGATAAATGCTAGGTGCACTGTGAGGAAAAAAATACCAATATTAACAGAACTTGTTTATCAAAGTGACAGATTTACTTGCGTGACGCTGATAAGTAGAACTGTTTCGTGGCTTTTACCAAAAGACCATTGCGTACATACGTGATAAGAGACATAAGGGAAGTGTAATTCCCTGTAAGATAAATATAGTAGCTGTTTAATAGCAACCAGGGAGACCACAAGGAGGAATGGAGCTCAGTTTCAGAAGTTCAGGACACAGAGTCCAATAAAATAGAAAACGCAGGATCTAATATCATATCAAAAGAAATGAAAAATGACAGTTCTGCACAAAAGCACATTGAGGTTACTCGGTATTTTACAGATTTTTCTGTTAGGCCTGAGCTTTGCAGTACATAACACCGACAAACGGCTGAAGCTAACGGCTTCGCTATCTGTACTATGTAACTCGCCAGTAATTTGCTTTTTTCCCTTTTAAGGTCCATGGCAATACAGCCCCAAGCTGCTGTTCAGGATGGTCTGGCTGTGATGAGCACTTCTGGCCAACAACTTGAAGTTGCACAGGGCTTTTAAGCGAACCTAACCACCAAACAAATCCTCACTGAAACGATGCTTTAGCGGGAAACGTACCCCGCTTTTTCCATCAAGCCTTTTAACTCCTTTAAGGCGCTCGTGCATCAGTTCGGTATTTAAAGACCCCTCTGGAGCGCAGCCTGTACCGCTCCCTTCCCCGCCGCCCTGGCTGTCCTGGTGCCGCATCCCGCGGTGCCACCGCGCTCGCGGGGCTGTCCCTGCGGGAGGGCAGCGGGCACGGCCGGGAACAGCGGGGCACGGTGGGGCAGAGCCGGGGCACAGCGGGTGCGCTCCGCCGCCGCCACCCCGCGATCCTGGGGCGCTCTCCGCTCTGCCCGCGCCCCCAGCCCCGCTCCTGGGGCGGGATCGCTGCGGCAGAGCCCCGCAGCACCTGCCGCCGGCCGTGCCCTCTCCCCGCCGCCGGCCGTGCCCCGGGGAGCCGCTGGCTGGCGGGACCCGGCGGGGCGCTGGCTCCGCCGCAGGGGCAGCTCCGCGCCAAGCCCACCCGTGCCCTCCGCGCTCCCAGGGGTCCCTCCCGGCGCTCCGTGCCCCGCAGGCGGCGGCCGGGCCGGCCCCGGCTCGGGCAGCGGCGCTTACCCTCATCTTCCTGGCGCGGCGCTCCCGGCGGGCGGGCGGGCACCGGGCCCGGGCTGTGGGCTCTGACAGCCCCGGCCGCCCGCCGCCGCTCCCGCCCGCCCGCCTGACGTCAGGGCGGCCGCGGGGCCCCGTTGGCTGAGCGGCGGCGGGGCCCGTTCAAACGGCGCCGCGCGGGGAGGGCGGGGGCGGCCGGGCACCTTTCTGCCGAGAACGCTCCCTCTTTCCGCGTGGTTTGGGGTGGGAGGGCTGGCTCCCTCTCTCTCCCCCGCTTTTGTTTTTTTTTTTTGGTTGGTTTGGTTTTTTCCCTTTTCTGTATGTTTTTCCCCCAAACACGCGTTCTCCAGCCGCCAGCCGGCCCGGCTCCCCGCGCTGCCTCCGTGTGTGCCCGGACGCGCTGCTCGGGAGCGCGGCAGCCCAGCCCTGCCCGCTGATAACTGATTTTATTCCTCTCTTGGTCGGAGTTGTTTCTCTTCTAGCTGCCTGAGCCAGTTTGATAGCCCTGGGCTTGTCCCGAGCCGTCGGGCTGACGCGGGACCAGCCCCTGTTGTGTCACACACGGGCACCGGTCCTGTCTAGAGTCTGATCTCCCTTGGAAAGGCCCCGAGGAGCATCAATCTGCCCCACAGAGTCTCTCACCTGTACCCTGGAGCAGCTGAGGGCTGCCATCTTTTCAGCCCTTTCCCACACAACCTTTTCCCCTTCTTGTCCTGTTCTTTATTTTACTTGAATTGGGATGGTTTAGTGGTTGCTACATTGTCTCCAGTCACTATTTAGATTTATTTTTGTTATTCAAATTATTTATTCGATTGCTGTGTTTGAATATGTAGCAGAAGGCTTCTCTAGTTTCCATGGTGATTAATGTAGGAAAAGCCTTTTTGGAGGTAGGTACGCCACTCTAGGTAGGTGGGCATGGCAAATGAATTTGGGCACATGCACGTACTCAGGAGTGTAAGGAACAGATTCAGGATTGCTCACGATTTGAGGACAAGCACTGTCATCCATCCTAAACACATGTTAATTTTAGGAGGACATGTAGCTACTCATCTTTACTGCTTGCTTACTAAATTCATTTTGGCTTCCAAATTCTAACAGTTTTGCTATAGAGATTTATTTTCCTTATTTAAAATGAGTTTTTCTTTTAAACAACTACTAGAAAAGTCAGGGTTTTTCCCCCCCTGCCAAGTCTGCTTTGCTGTTAGTCTCTATCCTGGCTCTTAGCTGTGCTCCACCACCTTTAGAGTGTGCAGGTGCTGTTGCAGACCTGATGCCTGTTTATGTGAGGCTTTGCTCAGTTACGGCCCCTGCCTGCCTTGGTTCTGGGCTGGAATCCAGGGAGTGGTGTCTGCACTGCCACTGTGTAATGGTCAGGGAAATATAATAGTAACCCACAGGAGATGAGGGACAAGTTTTTTTAAGTCTTGCTCAAATATCTTGAAGCTCTTTATAAAAAGTTACCAAAAGCAGAAGGTAAGAACTTATAGGCTATCATTGCATAACATGATAGTATTTCTTTCTGAATGCTATGAATATCTTTCAATACCTTATCTAGTATTTATGGCTAGGCGCAGCACCAGCAAGCCTGCAAATAAGTATGCATGAAAAACAGGCATTGGATTTCATTCTGTTTCTGTGCTAATCTGTTTTCTAACCTTACTCAAACATTTGCTGAGACTTTTAGAAGAATATGTCCATTAATCTTAGCAAAACATACCTAGTTAATTGAGCTCTAGTCACAGATTCAATCTGTTGTCAAAACAACCCGTGATCTTTTTGTTTGTTTGGGATTTTGTTGGTTTTAGTGACATCAGAAATTAGATCTGTCTTGTCAGTGGAACTAAGAAATGTAGGAATTAAGATAAAAGTAAGGAAAACTATGCTAGCTAGGCGTGTTCTCTCTTCTCTGAGACATGTATCTATTCTATGTTTTTGTTCCACATTTCTCCACTCAGTAGTCCAGCAGAGTCTGTTTAGACTTTTTCTATGTGTATGTAAAGGTGCATATGCATGTATATTTCTTGTTTATACACATATAAACAAGAAATATAAACATATACATTTAAGCATGCACGTATAAACATACACATTTGTACGTTTATACAAATGTTGGGGGGTGTGCTAGGATAAAAGCTCAGTAAAATATCTTTTTCTTTCCTAGGATACATGATGCTTGCTTTTGGGGACACTGTGTTGTGCAGTCTTGTTGGAAAGGTAGTTTTTACAAATCAGAGAAGCTGAAGGCCTTGTACAGCGTGTAGCAGATGAATCATGTTATCATTTTATTTCATTTCATTTCCCTTCTGTAAAGTGTGGAGGATGACCTTTAGCTATCTATATTCTGACTGTTGAAATCTGTTGATACAGAAACTCTCTGTGGTCTAATTGTTTTTGTAGTTATGTAAGTTCTGTTCCTCAGCAAATTGCTTGCATTTTGAAGGTGCTTCCATCAGGCATTGCCTCATGCTGTTGGTGGGTGCTCCCCAGAGCAGTTTAATCAGCAGCAGAGCCTGTTCTGGTTCTGTGGCTTGCTTTTGAGGTGACACTGCTGTGGTTCACTTAGGCTGGTCAGAGCAGCATCTTGCTGCAGAGTGAGTCAGCAGCAGCCACGCCGTGCCTGCCTCAACCTTCAGGGCTGCTTCAGCCTCTCTCCCTCTGGCCAGCATCACCCTAACACCTTCCATTACCTGTAATTAACGACCTGGATTGACACTTGCAGTATTTGGGTTCTGTTCCTGCTTGTGCTCTGGACACTTGACTGACAAATTTTTTTAATCCCACTGTGCCCTCAGTATTCATCTGTGAGATGCTGATAAGGTATTTTCATGCTGTTGCAGTTACTTTGTATGTTTTTATATTTGGGCAGTAAGCTTTTGCTTTACTGTGTTGGGATACAGTTTCCCAGTACAGTTACATCTCATCTCCAGTGGAAAATTGCTGGTCAATAGCTTGGTAAAAACAAGGAATTTTAGCAAAGAAAAATGGGTGAAAATGAAGATCAATTCGAGAGTGAAGATTAAAAAGAGCGTCAGGGAAGAAGAAATCTGAATTTTTTCTACTGGTCTTAGATAATATTTTGGAATCAACTTGTTCAAATGTGCCTGTGTGTATATTTTAAATGTAATTGTACTTAAGAAAAGTCAGTCATTACAAATGTCATTAAAGCAGATCTGAGTCTATAAAGTCAATTATAAAGGTGCTCTCTGAGAAATGCTGTCCTTGGAGCTTTCATTGTCAAGCTACTCGAGTCCCTCCCTTGGTCACCTTCCACACAAGTCTGTTAATAATGAACATTTGGTTTCGTTTAACAGAGTATGTCAACATGCTTTAAAGCCCCAGCATCTGCATTGAAGGAAACAAAGAGGGACAAAGCCACAGGAATTGGCATTGAAAATGAACCTAATTTTGTATGGCATTGTTCATAGTGTTGATGAAATACCAACACAGGGTCGAGTGTTCATCTGTCCATTCCCACCCTTTTTTATGCACACAGTAGGATGAATACAGCACATGGCTTAGGTCTTTGAAGCACTGCTGGGTTTATGCCTAACCTTGTTTCTAACTTGGAGGGACAGTCTGAGCTGTTCCCCAGAGCTCTCCAGAGCTTTTGCAGGTGGCCAGGGTACAGAGGGTGACAGTGTGTGCATGTTCCATCCTGCACATGTTCCACTGGTGCACTGTGCCCACAGAGCAGCGCAGAACCCTGCTGCATGCCCACCACCTTTGCAGGTTACAGCACAGTGTTCTGCTCTTGCCACTGTGGAAGGCTTTAAGGCATATACAGCCTGATACTGTCATTTGGAACTCAGAAAAGAATGCTGTATTAAAAATGGGTGTTACATTCATGGGTTTTATGGATTTATGGCCTTGGCTGTAGGCTGAGCCCTTTTATCTGGACTTGAGATTAGGAATTTGTGCAGGAAATGCCATTAAACTCCACAACAGTGGCCTTAGATAGGGTTTTTACATGGGCTCATGTTAGTAGGGATCATTTGTAAGACTTCATAAAAGACAAGAGGAGTAGAATGAAGTTAAGAGATTCAAAGCCTCAGGTGGCTTTGTTCAAGGAGCATTTGGGTTCTTGCTCATAGGACTGCACAAGTGTTCAAGGTTTCCTTGTTGCACACAAATTTTCAGATTTAAAAGCTGTTCTCAAACCGCTTTTAGATGAATTTGAAGACTTCTAAATTTCAGAGATTCATGCTGCAGAATAACTTGATGGCACATTAATAACTTGGCAACAGATGGGAGTGGGAGGAAAGAGTTTCAAATTGTGGTTCTGAACTGAGCAAAGCTTTATAAGCTTGAAGCAAGGTTGAGCATGCTAGCCAGCAGTCTTTGATTATTACTGACTATGCCTTTGTCTCCCTCTCTCTGACCTGGGGCATGAGGGATCTTCCCACATAATAGTTTTGTCTGAGCCAATGAGTATTGTAAATGGCATTTTCTATTTTGAAAATGTTTTGCTGAAGGGGTCCTGACCAGCTCTACCCCTTAGGTGCCCAGCAATTTTAAAAGCAAACCAAGATGAAAATATAGGAGCAACTTAAGATGTTTGTTGCTATGTCTGGTTTTAGTTCTGTCTGAAAGGGGAAACTGGTTGTGAAAGTTCTGTTCTGTATCTGTGGAGCAAACTGTGTTTTCACTGGCATAAGGGCAGCTCTGTGACACCACTGAGAATACCTCTCTGCTGGGCAGGGTGAAACAGATTTTTCCCTGATGCTGGGTCCTGTAGCTCTCCCTTGGACTGAAAGGAAAGGTCTTCCCCAGGATTTAGAGAGGACATGGTGCTAATCCCCAGGCATTTTAGTGCCTCTGCCAAAATAACAGATTTAATGTAACCTGACATGAGTTGCCTGTGTTACTGGCGTGTGGCTGCTAATTAACTACAGAGATTTTAATGGCTATTTTGGCACTGCTGCCAAAGGAATTCCACTAGTCTGTTTGATTCCTGGTTTTCATAGATACTATAGTCACAGAAATCTGTAGTTTTTAGAAATTGTCTTGCCTGCTGATTAGGATTTAAGGAACATTCAGTTAGGAAAAAACTGGATCAATCAGCTTTGATTAAATAAAATACAGATATAAAAGGTTGATACTTCTGCTTTGCATCAAGGATGTAACAAGAGATCCCTTACACAAGTCAGAGGATTTTAGCTTATTTAAAGGCAGAGGAGATTTAGTCAGAGTGAACTAAAGGAAAAGATGTCAGAGAAAGATGTAGGCTAGGCCTGCTCTGCTTAATGGAGCTGCTAGAACTTGTTATACATAAATGGCAATTTGTGTGTTTTCAGGAGCTGATGAAGCCTTCTCACTTTTTCTAAGAAAGGGCAGGAAAGGCACGAATCCCCCTATTTAATTGCTTTTAATGTTTGTGATTCAGTCTGATTTTGGCTCCAGCAAGGAATAACAGAGGCATGTTAATGTAATAGGCACTCTTTATATTAATTTTATCTCAGGCCTTTTAAAGTTGACTATTTAAAAACAACTGATATTCTATTTTACATTGGGTTCAAGGCTGGGTTCAAGATGAAGGAGCTCTGGACTTATCCTAGCTAGTGTGTCCTTTACTTGCATATTCATGCTTGCTGTGACACCAGCCATTCCAAGACCCTGCCACTGAGCAGAAAGGGAAAATGAATTATGCCAAGGAGGAAGCATGTACATACATCAGCAATTTGGTGCCCAGGGGAAGAAAAATCTGCATGTCTGCTGATGTCATTCTTCTTGATATGGTATTTTTGTGAATGCACGTGGGTTGCTATTTCTTTTTAACTAGCTCAACAAAAAATGAGTTTATTTTTAGTGTTATAAGCTTCAGGGCATCACAATTAACAGATCAAAATTGCCAGTTTGATTAGTCAACCTTCTGTTTGCTTTAGCAGAAACTATGACAGTGACACTGTTAGCATTCCCACAGGTATTTTGGAAGATTCATTGCAATCAGTTATGGGATCCATTTTTTTCTCCTTCAATTTTTATTTTCTCTGGTTCTAGAGATTTCATTTTAGAGCTGATGGAGAGAAGTTCTGGGCTGATGAGCTCATTTGCAGTAACTCACCTGCAGCTGTATTAGTTTAAAAGCATTTCGATTAAACATGTGATGTGTCTCGTCTTGCCTGAATTACTGCAAGTAATTCAGTTCCCATGAACATCTATTGCTTGGGCTCCTTTTGCTGACACTGCCAAGAAGTTCATCAGCAGTTTTGGGGGAGTTTTACAGTAGTCTGAAGTCTGCTCATTTTCCAAGGCTCTGAATTGCTGTTGGATTAATTCTAATGTCTTTATTTGGAATAGAATCAAGGTGTGGTAGTCTTGATAATATCTTGAGGAAAATATATGGAGAAGTATTGCAAAAATAGTTAAATATGGTATAATTTTAGCAAAAGGTTGCCATCAAATTAAGTATTCAAAATTAATTTTTAAGGAAGCATTCTGATGGCTAACAAGAGCTAGGGAACAAAGGGATGAGCTCCCAAGATTAACTAGTTTTATCTATAAGAACTTTTCTCTCGCCTACAGTGATTTTTAGCATAGTTTGGGAAGGACTGACACTATCACATCACAAACTGTGTAGTGAATTGCTGCTGGGTAGTACAGAACAGAGGTTATTGTTTCATTTATATGTATGTTTATCCTTTTTTGCATATCCTAGGACAGAGTCTCAGGCTATTCAAGCATAAACTATTGAACCTGAAGCTCTAAAGTAGTATGGCCCTATATGCCCAAATTTGCACTGGGTTAGGCTGAGGACTGTTCTGCAGGTGAACAAACTCCCTGCTGTAGATACATAAATGTTAAAAGTAAAAAATATTTTAAAAAATCGATTATCTCTGTACTAGTGATATTAAGTGATCAATTACTTAATCTTCTGTTTTGCTAAAGCATCTTGACATGAATCAGTCAAAAAATTCACATGACTGAGCTACTTTGGCGCAAACCTCTATGAAAGTATCTTTATAAGGACATAAATGTAAATGTACTATAAAGAAAAGATTTATTGTCTTCCTGGAGCTTTTATTTTCCCTGTGGTCTGTGCCAGTCAAGCCACAATTCAAATAGCTGATGATGAAAAAACAACGTGCTCATTGAACCTGTTTGCTTTGTCATTTAGGGCTGACACGCACCTGAAAGTTGACCAAGTCATAGGATAACAAGTTTCAATAATTTCTAGTTATATATATATTTTTAGGAGCAGGGGGAGCACTTAATTTTTGTCTGGATGATACTATTGGATTTTTCACCCTTTTCTCTGCCTTTTTCAAGTTTGTTGTGCCAGAATTAAAAATAATTTAGGGAGGTATTTTTATTATTTTACTTAAACTTTACAACTGATATTCTTCTGCCTTCTTACCAGAGGAAGACTCAGATGGTGCAAAACAAACACAGTGAATTCAAGAGCCACGCATGTTTTGATGAGTCTGGATTTCAACCCCACAGCTGCTGCTGTGGCATGAAACAGATGTCATGTCAGCCAGCAACTTCAAAGGGGATTCCCTAGGCACGAGCATGTGGGAAACTTAAAACTGATCCTGTTTCCCCTGGGGAAGCTTGTTCCTTCTGCTGCTCACTTGTGTTCCCCATTAGGCTCTTTTGTCTCACAGCAAAGCTGTGCTCACCGTGGGCACGGCCTGGCTAGGTCAGGTTTAGAGACGTGTTGTAAGATTGGCTGTGGGTGGATTTCTCTGTTTTGGTGGTTTTTGTTGTTGTTGTTGTTTTTGACTTTTTATTTTCATTTGTTCAGGGACACCAAAGCTCCCTAAAACCCATGGTCATGTCAGTAAAACATTTTTTTAAGACTGGATCTCAGAAGTCTGTGATCTCTGTAGGAACTGGAAAGTGCTGTAGTGCTTGATGCTATTTCCCTGCATTTCCTACTTTTCTAAACACATTTTTTTCTCCAGAGCTAGACAAGGTAGAAACAAGATGCAGATTATTGATATAGCTGAGGAGAGAAGCTGTAGAGATGTATGCTGGATTTATGGAATTAATAGCTGCCACTAAGACATGGCTGCAGTAAATGTAAGAAAGCACTAAGTGGTGTTCAGAAATATGGCCTCCCCTTGCC
This sequence comes from Zonotrichia leucophrys gambelii, assembly GCF_028769735.1. Taxonomy (NCBI): domain Eukaryota; kingdom Metazoa; phylum Chordata; class Aves; order Passeriformes; family Passerellidae; genus Zonotrichia; species Zonotrichia leucophrys. The sequence goes on from NC_088176.1 coordinate 24,465,401, forward strand.
CAGGAAAATACAGTCAGCTCTGTTATTTGGTTTTCTCTCTGTAAAGTCTTGAAACAAACAGACAGCACTCTACATACAAACTGTAAAGTGTTATGTAAAGCTCATATACACACACATTGCATGAAAACTAAAATATGTAACTAATATTTCATTTTTTTTGGATAGCAAGAATGAAAACAATTTGAAAATTTTATTTCATTTCCCTGCCATCCTGTCCCTCCCTGGTGCTTCTGTGTATCCTGAACTGATAATTACCTACTGTTTGACTGTTATTTGAGCTGGTGGTTTAAAAGTAGAAGCTTTCCATGTCTTGGCAGATTTCCTGGCCAGTCTATTCATAATGCATTTAACTTTGCTAATGATATGAGATTTCTGGCCAGGTAGTACTCTTACACTTCTTTAAAATCTGTATACATGAAAAAAGCTTGAAAGTGCCTTGCCCCCAAATGAAGCTGCTTAAGCATAATGACTTAGCAGTGTTGCAGCACTGATTGTTAATTTGGGAATGTTCACTGAAAAGCACATTGTTTTTCTTGCGTAGGAGACCAGTTCCCTATGAGTATTTTATAATTTCCTAGTTTCGCACTTGTGGCTCCCACAGAATATATGCACGGCAAAGACAAGCTAGAAATCCTAAACTTGCAAGGCATCCCACTGGCAGCTGGTTCAGACCTAATAATACCAAAGTAAAATATGCAGCTTGTTTCACATGAAATATTGCAAATGCATTAAGTTATTTAAACTGTTATCTTTGCAAATTCTTTAATAAAAATCTAGCCCAATTTCAATTAGGGAGATCTAAAATGCTCTCTTGTCCATTTACAGCATAAATGCTTTATAGATTTACATATCACAACCATTTTCTTCCTGATACTATATTCTATCATTTCATCTTGTTCTAAGAATAATTAGGACCATAATATAAAACATTATATACAAAATTCTCCCATGATTACCCACCAGCCTGCTTCAAATCCCCTTGATAAGCAGACTGAGGAATTTCTTGTCATATTATACTTTGTGCAGTCCAGGAAAGGCGGTGTATCACATTGTAACTTCTATCATGTTCCTTATCGGATCTGCTGTTTCTCTGGGATAAAAATTCAGTGATGCTGGAGAAATTTGAGAGTGGAGAGGCACTCAAGTGTTGGCATTTTAAACACCTGTGTTGCAAGTGGAGCACAGTTTTGCTGCATGTCCTTGGTGATGAAATTAAAACACATACCCACACTCACACCTCCATCTATTGAAGTAAAGAAGGGTTTGTTCAAGTGGAGCAGTTGCTTCTAGAAACAGAATTGTAATTTTAAAGCAAAAGATGAAAAGCATTGAATATGCTTTTTATTGATAGTTGTTTTCTAAAGAAAATGAATGTCTTGAATGGCCTTAGCATTGCATGATACATAATAATTCATATTAACTATTAATTAACTTTTTAAATGGATGTTCTATGAATTTGGTGAAATGGCTGCTTTGTTTTGCAGTTCTCAGTGAGTCTATTGAGCCAAATATTGTTTTTTGTTGTTGCTAAAACTTTTTACTGCTTCTAAAAATCTAGAGAACATTGGCTGTTTTATGTAATCACTTCATTTTTATAGTTTGCAAAATACTGGCAGGCTTAAACTGAGGTTAGTGAAGGAAGGCAGGATTAACACTGGATTTCAGCAAGGCCATCTGTAAATAACCATACAGAAACCAGGGCACAAACCATAAAAGATCATCTCTGGCCTGTTGTCTGCTACCCTTGTCAAAACTGTGAATAACAAGGCACTGAGCCTGAGTGCCAACCACTGCCTGACTTGGCACTGCCCACACTTAGACACAGCTCTGGAGACAGCAAAGCAAGTCAGGGAAAACAGGTCTCTGATAAGAGTGCAAAGCCAAAGTAGTAACCACATATATCTCCCCATTCCTACAATCTGCACTATCATGATGATCAGCTGAGCTCCAATATTCACAGAATCCACAAAATAGAGTAGAATTACAGGAATAAAATGCAACAACAGAATGCTCACCCCATATCTTTTTCTGCAATGTAGCATAGACATCCAAGCAAAAACAACTTATCCAGCTATAGAAGCATTACTACTTGGAAGATTATTATTCTTTAATTAAAATGCTAGATTGTCAGGAAAATTTCCCAATGAATGGAAATAGCCTGCTTAGGCACCCTTTGATCTGAGCTGTGCTTATCTCCATGTTGGCTGATCAAGATACATGTTTTGCCTGGGTAGTGACTCCTAGGGTGCTATGGTAAAAGACAAGATTTTGGCATGGTTATTTCTTTAAAAGAAAACCTCCATAAAACCCCCAATTTCATAAGGAACTTTGGCTTCTAATTTTATCCTGAAAACATCAGAATTGCATCTGAAAACAGTTTATAATCTGTCACAAACCCCTGCTTTGACATGTGTTTTGTTAATTGAACTTCTGAGGATGTGCAATTCCAAGGTGTCTGTTTAAGGAAGCAGTGTGGCTCACCTGGTTCACATATTCACAGCTAAGCTAGACTCTCATCTTTATTCTGTGCAGCATTGCCATTTCTACTAAAACTTAATCCATTATTCATAACTGCTTCTAATTTTGGCCTAACTTTGAACTGGAGATAATTGGAATGTCTCCAATTGTCTCCTATGTTCACACATCAAAGAGCATCAATTCAGAAGTTAGCATTGTTCTTGTGGTGTATGCATGTGTGTGCTTTAAAGAGGGAGGAAATATTGTTTGGTTAGTGATATTGGGATATTCCACTGTTTTCTTTCAAAAATGAATGATAATAAATTTATAATCCTGGGGAAGGGGTGCCATAGGTTATCATGTCCAATGCTGCAAGATCTGAGTATTAGCACAAAACTTGTAGAGGCAACAGAGCTCATCTGAGTGACCCCAAGTAAAGGTTGATGTTTAGTGTTACTTAATCCCTCCTTTCCCTTTGGAGCTGCTTGTGATCACAAGTTCCTATTTTCATTACTGAGCAAAATGATCTTTTTGTTATTACTATTTTTCCTTATTTTTCCTTCATCTATCTTGTATTGATATACTTGGTTCTAAGTCTGATTCTGCATATATTTTGTATTTTCAATGCAGATAAAAATTACCTTACCAAGAGCAAAAATTTTAAGATTTTGCTAATTTTTTTTTTTTTAACTCTGGATATGCTATCTCTGTAAAAGTGACTACTAATAGTGTACACACCTAGGGGCTCAAGCACTGAATCCAGCACAGCACTCCAAATGTTACAGCACTGAAGTTGCATCCCAGGTTGATGCACGTAGGAAATACTTAGATTTATCTTGAAGTTGCCCATTCCATTTCCTGCCAAGATCTCTGCTCAGTTTAGAAGATAAGCAAAGATTTACAGACTAGAAGTGGTTGATATCTTTTCATTGGCAACAGATAAAAACCAGCAAAATACAGTTTGATCAGTGAGTTTTTGCCTTTTTCTCCAGATGAAAAGTAATATTTTTTAGAAACAGCTAGCCAGGAATACAGTCCTCAAACCTGAGCTAAGTAATCTGCTCCCTTTCCTGATTGCTTTGAGGAGCATTCCTGTGCAGCTATGGCAAATGTCCCAGCAGAATTTTTCATATCCTTTCAGTGATAATTTGTGCTCAGTTTTCAGCTGCAAAGGACTAAAAGAACATTTCAAGCCCACACAAAGTCTGACGAGAGCTCGTGACTGTCTGCAATTTGGAACAGCAGGCTGCGTGTTCCCTGGTGCAGCAGGGAAGATGTCAGGATTAGGTTTATTTAGGGTTTTTTTTTTTAGCATTATTAAAATACAGCTGATATCTACCAGAAAAAAAATAATTGCAAACCATAAATATTTTTTTTTATTTCCATGCTAGAAGAATAAATAATTTTGTAAGACTATGAGAAAATAAGAGGGTAAGGGTGGATTGAATATGCATTTTCCTTCTTAACATGTTGGTGAATAATGAGAGAAAAATCAGCTCAGGAAAGGCATCACTCACCTTTTGAGCTTTTAACCCTTCCCCAAATCCTATCCTGCAATTCCCTTGAAGTCCCATGTTCAGCCACCAGCGTTTTTTGCTACCCATCTTTTCCTTGCCCTCCTCCAGCCATCTTCTTGCCCCTTCCCCCCAGTTCCCATTAAAAGGAAGGCTGCTGAGAGCTCATAAGCAACAGGCTCATGCTTTCAATCAAAGCAGGGAGCTGAATAGCCTTGCGCTCAGAGCCAGCTCAGCAGAGCTGCAGTCAGGGCCCCTTCATTAATGAGAAAGGAATCTGTGCACCTTCTGAAATCTTCCAGCACTCCCCCAAGCTGCCTGAGCCACACTGCTTGTGTTTCTCAAAAACTTCCCCACTGTGATCACAGTTCCATTTCTCTCATTCTCTCCTCCAGCTCTTGAAAACTAAATATGCAAAGGTAATTTCCCTGCCCTTGCTGGCTCCATGATCTTTGCTCATTAGGAGATGCCATTTCAAATTAATTTCTTTCCCTGCACCCTAAACCATTGGTTTTGGTGAAAAATATAGCTGGGCTTAGAATTATGTGCACGAAAATATAACATTTGCATCAGGCTGGCCAGACATCTGTGCAGTGCAGGTCCAAACCCTGGTTTTGATTCTCAGGCTCAGTGGTTTCCACTGGCAGTTTTCTCACTCAAACATCTTGTTTCAGTTCACACCAGCTGAGTTTTGTCTTGAGTTTATAGGGGTTGCAACAAACCCTGGAAATTCAAATGCAAAGCTCAACTGAAACAGCTGCTGTCCTTTCTTTGGTCCAAACTACATTACCACCTAAATTGCTGAAATCGTCCTTACCTCCTGAAAATTACCTCAGGTTTGGTGAAAACCTCATAAACCTAGCATGGTACCTGCTTGGTTTGGGAATGTTTTATTAGCTTATTTATTAGCTCATTTTAAAACTAATTCTATATCATAAATATGACTATGTACCACATCAGGAATTATGTAATTTCATTTCACATATTTTCAGAAATAGGGAAGCATTCTTTGTCATTATTTAATTTTTTGGCTGTATCTATGCTGTTCATAATGTGGAAGGAATAGTTACTGTCAATGAGGGAATCAAGGAGAATGAAGTAGTGGGGAAAGCCATCATAGATGATTTCTGGGACAGGCACAGAGCAAGAATCCATTTGCTGTTCTATGGATGGTCTCAATACTTTGGTCTGGGGAAAAATGTGTTGGTAGCACCCCTGCTATGATCACTTAGGTAAATATAAGTGACTTTTCTTGTTACAGGCTGTGGGGAAAGATGCATTGTATGTAGGAAGGTGAATTGAAAAAGAATGTGGGAGTGGATAAAAAATGATTGTTTTATAGATACAATGTTACTGAGCATTGGTTTAGGTTTTAATAGTGCCTTTGTCATGAGGTAGTTTCAGTTCTCATTCTTATTTGGAAACAGTTATGTTCAAACTTCAGACTGAATAGCCAAATTCAGACTTCTTTTGGTCTTTAGATCCATTCCATATCAAGAGTTGTAATTTTCTATTAATGCATAACTGATAGTGAACATTTTTCTGTTAATCTCCTTGGTGGAACCATGCAGTATGACTTCTCTTTCTAAGAAAGAGAAAACAGTTTTGATTGTTGAGTTGTGTTTGTTATTTTATGTTGATGTTACACAGAGCTTGAGGATAGAGCGACTGACTGAATCTGAAAATCAGAGCAAAAAGTACATAGAATTCCTAATAAAAAAGAGCTATATTGTCAAAACAAGCCCTGTGTGATAAAGATGACAGAGAAGAATGAGGAGGGAATGTACAACTGGAATACTGTCCATGGGATGTTAACTGCTGAGGGTGCTGATTGCTTGCTAATTTAAACAGGTATTGTGAGTGCTGAGAACCAGGGCATCAAATGCTGGCAGTAGCTTTCTCTGCCTGACAATCATGTAAAATAATAATTTTTGATTGGAATTAGAGATGTAGTTCTAAGACTATGGACAAAACCAACTAGGTTTCCCTCTGCTCCCCTTCCACTTTGTTGTTGGGGGTTTCTTCATGCCTTAAGTAACTTAACTGAAAACTGACAATAATTGGGTCAGAACCCAGGGCTGAGGGGAGCAGCAGTGAGTTGAGCTGCTCATGCACCCATGGCTGCAGCAAGTGGCTGTGAGCTGTGCCAAGCAGGGCCAGCTTGCTGTGACTGAGCCACTGGCACACGAGCAGACAGCAGCTGCTCCTGGAGCCAGCAGTGAATGAACTCAAGGGTTTGTGGATGTGCCTGCTCTTCCAGCTACTGGGGGGCAGCAGTAGAGGGGCAGAGTGCGCTTCTGCTCTCCAGGCTTGGTTCTACATTAAATAGCAGGCTTTCTCTCCTTGCCATGCCCTCAGGGCAGAGCAGGGTGCTGCTGCCTGCTGGGCTGTGCCCTCTGAGTGCTCTGTGACCCAGCCCCAGGGCAGTCTGGGCAGCTCAGTCTCCCTGCCCAGCCCCACAGCCCAGAGCTGCCCAGGTGGCTCTGCCACCTCAGTCCTACCTGCTACTCTCTGCCCTTTGCAAAATGAAAAAACTCAATGTTTTAAAGTATAAGACTCCTTCTGTCTCATTGCTTGGTACCAGTACAGCTTTGAAATGCAGCCATTATTGCCTTGTACTTGAAAGAGGCCACTCTGGGTTGTCTCTGCCAGCAGATCTGTCCCAAGGGATTGGTGTGTGTCCCTGTGCCCCAGGAGTGCCCTGCTGTGCCAAGGCCAGGCAGAGAGGGGGCCTGGCTGCACGCCCTGAGCTCTTGGTGTTGCCTGGGGAAGGCAGAGGTGGATCAGCTGTCCTGGGCCATGCCCTGGGTGAACTGTGGGCTGCAAGCACAGCCTGGCTGCCCCACATATTGGATTAGCATGGAGAAGGGATCAGGGCAGGGACCATGGACCTGCTGGGGGAGCTGGGAAAGCAGTGCATGTAAGGAGGGAATGCAGAAAAGAGGGTGAAGAAGTAGGAATACAGAAGTGGGACAAAGTCTATTTGACACTGAAGCTATTTAAAACTCCTGAAAAGTTCTTTTCCCCACCTTTCTCTAGTTTCTTCCTTGTCAAGAGCCATCCGAACATTTGACTTCCCCTTTGCAGCATTGCTTGGCCTCACCCCTCTGGAAGCACAGGGATTGTTTGAGCCCCCCTGGTGCCTTGACCTGCTTTTTTCAGGATTTTTCCAGTTAGGATCACTAGGAAAAACATAACTCCTAGGCACAGCTGAAGCTCTTTGCAGTGATTAAAACTTGTGCATTGCAGTAACTGCAAATGGCATGAGAAATTTCAAGGGCTGCTTGATCATGAACTGTTCCCTGCAGATGTGCCCAGAAGTGTATTTAAAACTTGTGCTCCTGTTTCAGTTTTCTGAGAGGAGCATTCAGATTCTATTAAATTCTGCCAAATGGAAAATAAATTAAGTTTTAGTGTCATCTATCTTCTGTATTCTTATGGTTTTAGAATTGATTGAAAACTTTACTGTTATAGGGTGTGTTCTGAATTTTTCAGGTAGGCAAAGAGTGTGATCCTTTGAATTATTTAAGACTGTGCTAGAGCAGTTACCTGTCTACTTTTCTATTGCTACTAAATTTCAAAAAAGGCTAAGAGAGGTAAAAATGATCTTTGTTTATTCATACAAAACAGCTCTGCAAGTCCCACCCTTGCCACACAGGAAGGACCATCCTTAAACCAATTTAAAATTTGGGGCTGTAAGCCCAGAGGCTTCTGTTTTGTCACTGCTGAGGGTAAGGAGTCAAGGGTCATGGCATTAATGAGTGACTGTGGTGCAGAACAGAGCTGCTAAACCTGTGGTGAAATTGGAGCTTGCTGCCATGGGAACAGAGCGCAGCGTTTGGGGAGAGCCAGGCTCACCCTGCCAGGGGCAGAGCTGGGCAAGGGCACCTCTGCCTGGAGCTCCGCTTTGGTGCTGATTGCATCTGTGGGTGTGGGCATGCTGCAGGTAGCCTTAATTTATGGATTTTCCTCTCTCCTTCAGCCGGTCTGCTGGAGTCTGTGCCCTAAAAATTAACGTCAGCCAGCACATACCTGATTATTGGTGTGAGTGGTGAGAAAGCACCAGAGAGTAAGGGCAAACTCCACAACCCCTGAAGTTTCTGAGATGTTATCTTAATCCAGTGGTGACTGATGCCCTAAATTCTTCTTTACTCAGTTCATAAGTTTTTATTAGCACAAACAACCCTTAAAGAAAGGAGCTGTTAGCAATCTGTAGAGATTTAAGTAAGGAGCTGTTAGCAATCTGTAGAGCTTTTACAGTACAGTTCTGAGTCATGATACTGGAAGGTGCAGAGCAGATGTAATGCCTGTCAATTTTTTATTATTAATTACAAGAGGGGACTATTTCATGCATCTTCTCCCTTTCTTTCATGCAGTCAGACAGCCTGACTTCTTCATTTTTATTGTTTAATTTTTGATCAAAACAGGGAAATGCTGCTTTTGTCAAGAAATCCATCTAAATTAACAGGTTGTTATTTCTTTCTTTAGAATACACAAATCAAATTTCATGGTGTCATTCAAAGCAGAGAATCTTTTCTCCTGGGTATCACCAGTCTACAGGGAAAGTTATTGCACTTTAATATAATTCCTGAAACACTAATCATAGGGACTATAATTTTGCAAGAGGTGAAGCTTTAGTTGTTTACAGTCTGTTAAGCTGTTTATTTACTGTGTGTTCTTACTCCCTTAAGACCTTCAGAAATAAAAAATACAAGGGCATAGCAGTTCCTTTTCTCATTTAAGTATGCAAACATGGTTTTCAGAGCTCTTTTTTTCCTGTGGCAAAAGCAAGGTCAGAAGATAATATAAAACAATGTATCTAAAATAGATTCTGCTTCTAAACTAGATGCTGGTAATAATTTGAAAGCATTCAGTACTGTTGTCTCGTTTTAGTCCTAAAATATGTGTGGATGCCCCATGGCACAAGGCAGAGAAACCTGGAAATGGAATTAATTTGTGCCCCGTCCCTGCCCATAGACCTGGGCACCCTGCAGGGGTAATTGGGTCTGGTCACAGCCCAGCTTGGTGTGCTTCCTGCAACTCTGCTGGCTTGGCTTGCCCATCTACTCCAGGTAGTGCAGCATTATTCTTTATTCTTCTCATTTCCAGTGTTTACCAAAGCCAGTGATAGATGCTGTGCAGCTCTGCGTTTGCAGACACCAGCAGGTGAAATAAAGTTGCCCTCAGTTTGGTAGAGCTATTCTAGTTTACTTTCAAACATCCAGTTTGGCTAAAAGGGTTGCATGGATTATTGAGATTTACAGTATCATTTTTAGGATTCAGTTATTCTGTCTTGTAAGGAGGGTTATTATTGAATAATAAAAAAAAGGCAACATGCATTTCTGTTACTGGTTGGAGCCAAAAGCAGTAATGGGATGGCTATTGCTGATGATAAACATGTACAGTCCCTGGAAAAAAAATTAAGTTTTGGCCAGACTATTTTTAGATGGTGTTTTCCTAACTTCTTGCCTTTTGGTGAATAAATCGTATTGCTTTTGTGGAGTATATTTATTTCAAAACCTGTTTCTCATTAAAAAATAAAATTAAAACATAGAAAAATCAGACTTATTTTCAGTCTTCTATTTTTCACTGTCAGTTTCCCAAACTATTTCCTTCCTCAAGGGATTTCAATATATTAACTTCTAAATACATCGATAGGCAGTTTCCCTCGTTCTGTTTCTTTTCTTTTTAAGGGATTTATTTTCTCTCAGCCTGTAAGGCTGGAGCCCTTGAGATTTGAAGCTTCTTTCATCCTCCAAAATGTCAGCAGTTTCAAAGAAGTGAGTTCCTGTACACTTCTTCTGACATGCTCTGAAATACTTTTCAAACTTGTCTTGGGAGATCTTTCTCTGCAGGTGAGAGGCAGTGTGGGTAGGAGACACATTTATACCTTAGACTCTGGATGAAAGAGTCACCAGGGAGAGGAAAGCACCCTGACACAAGCCAGCTGTGCACAGTCCAAATGACTGACAAAAGTTTTGCATCTTCACCCTCTTCCCTCTGAAGTTTGCGCAGTATCACACTCACACAGCTGAGAGCCAGCTTTGGGGTGTCCTGGCTTTCTGTTCCTCTGGTGGGAAGGCACATTAGAAGCCATCAAACAAAACCAGTGGTGTCAAGTCCATTTCTGTCAGCCTGTGATCTGCTCAGAGCAAGAGCTCTCAGCCTTCAGCTGAGGTTTCTTCTTTCTGGGTTGCAAAGTACCAGGTGGCAGAGCTGGAGATGGGCTGAGGCTTGTGTGTGGGACTGCAGTGCATCTCCTGGTTGGAGCAGAAGGTGATGGGGAGGGAAGGGAAGTGGGGAATGGAAATGAAATCCTCTTCCTGGTATTCAAAGCCAGCAGAGGCAGTGAAGAGGCCAGCAATTGATAGGGCAGAAGAGGAATGTAATTGCTGCTGCCAGAGGCAGCTGGGCCACATATTGGATTAGCATGGAGAAGGGATCAGGGCAGGGACCATGGACCTGCTGGGGCAGCAGGGAAAGCAGTGCATGTAAGGAGGGAATGCAGAAAAGAGGGTGAAGAAGTAGGAACACAGAAGTGGGGCAAGGTCTGTTTGACGCTGAAGCTATTTAAAACTCCTGAAAAGTTGTTTTCCTCACACACCTGTACTGTGTATTACTTTGAGGAAGGAAAGGTTCTCCCCATGTTAATATGAATGAAAGGTTTCAGTGCAAATGTCCTCTTAGGTTTGTGCAATATATATTGTGGGCAAAAATAAATGGTTGTGGGGTTTTGTAAACAAAATGTGTTTGCAACAAAACTATCTGTTTAATTTATTTTTATTTTAATTCTACATTAGGTGTTGAGGAATGGTTACTTTTTCCTTTTGGTTTTGCTCAGGGTTTCATTATTTTGGAATGTGTGAAGAGTACAGCTGTTGTACCACTTGGTTAATGGTTTAAGCAAGGGCATAAGTGTAACATAATTAGAGGATATTGTTTAATTATGCAGGAAGGGATCTTCTGAACATTTTTATTTGGGCAATGAACTGTACCCTTCCAAAGAAAAAACCTTCTAGTTCTGGCTGAAACCTCCTCCCACAATTTTCAGCCCTTAAAGTATAAAAATATTGATCGACTGTTCCTGGACAATCCTCAGAATATTGCTTTTTTTACATCCCCAAGGTGCAAACCATAGTTTTTAGATGTAAAAGTTGTTATTACATTTTAATTGAAGTCTGCACAGTAATAACCTACAGGTTAGATTTTTGCAGAGGATGAAGATACATTGTGTGAATTTATTGGGGCTTGGAGTAATATTTATGGGTATAGATAGATGAATCTAATTCACTTTAAATATCCTAGAGTGTATTTAAAGCAAGTTTATTTAAATTAAATCCATAATAAAGTATTATTTTTTTCTCTGTGCATTCCTAATTTTTAAAGTCTTTTTGAATGGAACATTAATTGCTTGTCAAATCTTTCAGTAATACACAAAAAAAATTCTATTATAAAAGTACTTGGAATTATATTAAGAGAAACTCTGCTCCTTTTTTTTCCTGAGTGAAAAAAAGAATGACTAGTTTAAGAACAGAGTGAGAGGATTTCTAGGACTTAAAGGAATCTCAGCAGTGGTGAAAAGGAACATAGCAGCCACCTAGAATATGTATTTTCATGTGTATGTTTAAGAGATAACATTTTGTATATAAGAAAGTCTTAGATGTCTTTCTTTTTCCCCCTTGATATGTTTTTTCTACTCCCATGGAAATAAAACAAGCATCTAGATGCAGTCTCCTGGCATGCTAAACTGGAATGAAATACACAGTTCTTGTTTTGCTTCATCCTTCAAAGCACACAGCAATCAAATTTGGAAGCTCTTGTGTTGTGAGACCCTGAGGTTCCCAGGTTATCAAGTGTGTGATTTTCTGCCAGGGGTGTTAGTGAGACAGATGTGCTCCAGCTTCCCCACTGCCAATAGGAATGTTTATTTTACTTATGGGATACTAATTGCTGAGCTGTCCTGTTTCCCAAAGCTGTGTGAAATAAGGAGAAGGAGGGAACATGCAGAAGAAAGGCAAATTCAAACATAGGTTTGGTGCTGTCAGAGGGAGTGGGTGTTACATGTGGGAGGTAAAGGTGTAGGTAAAAGGAGTGACATTTACTGAACCTATTGCTCAGGCTCCTTGTGGTTCAGCTGTGCCTGCTGATGGTATTTGTAAAGCAGCCCACATGTGAAAGAGGAAAAACTGACCTACCACTGAAAAAAGGTTAAAAAAAAAAAAGAAATCTCCAACTTTTATTCTGTCTCAATCTAAAAATATATTTGGCAGTTGGGACTAGTCCTTTTTTCCTTCGAAACTATCAAATCTGTCACATACAAAGCCTATACCAAGACAGAGCATGTATTATATTTAGAAGCATTTAATGCCAGTAAGTAAAGCCTGTTGAAAACCTCAGAGCAGGTGTAGGGGTCTTTAGCCATTAACTGCTACGATTACTTGGATGCCATATGGCTCAGCTGTGCTCTTCTCTGAACTGGATCATCAGCTCTCCTGCATGAGTGAAACATCTGAACTAAACATGGCATGGGACACAACTGATACAAGGTTTGCTGCACAGACAGCAAGCCAACCTATTCTCCATTTACTCTTTAAAATTGTGATAGGGAAAATTAGCCAGACAGCACTTTGACCATGTTGTTATTTACTCCAGTGAAAGAAATGAAAATATTTGGTGGGTTATTTTTATGCCATTAAGCTCCTGAAGGCTGACTACTGTGAAGGAGATGATGTAATACGTAGTTGTCAAGTTTGGGATTAATGTATTAGGATGCATAGTTAGTAAAAATCAGCACTTGTCACATCTGGGGGAGTCCCATGAGCTATTACCATCTCAAACATCTCTATTGTTCCAGTCATTTTCAATTTTGTTTCCCACTCTGCATGATTTCCCAGGAGATGTGATGGGTCAGTAGCAGGCCAAAGATGGGCTGCAGACCTAATCTAATCAATATTGTGACAAAGGTAATGAAAGAAACGATGTCACCTTGGAATCCCAGCAGGTTTCATCAGCTCTGCCCCTAATGGGATGTGACAGCCAGGCTGATCTGTGTGTCCTTAGGACAGGACAGGAGTTGTGCAAGGGCTGCTGCAAGGGTGGCTCTGTGACAAAGGGCAACCCAAGTCCATGACAATTGCAGCTGAAGGTTGAAACTAAGGGTCCTTACAAGTTAAAGCATTAAATGGCTGTTTTAATCACCTTCACTTTCAAGCGAACCATTCAGGCATTTCTTATATTTTCTGTTCCTCTAATGTGTTATCTGGGTTAAAACCAGTAACTTGTTCTGTTTCAATGGGAATGCTCTGAAGCTGGTATCACAAATGAGAAAGCAATAGCCGCTGTCTTTATATGTAGTCCAAGCAAAGCACTTTCACTCCAGTTCTTTGTAGTGTTTTTTACTTTTATTTTTAACTGCTCCTTTTTGCAGTCACACACAATAGCATCATATTTCCCCCAGTATGTGACTTTTGCATGAGGCTAAAGTCAGTGATTACTTTTTTTCTCGGATTTCCTCCCTTAGCACTTCCTTACACCCTATGTATAGTGCTACCTTGGTAGACGTCACTGATGCATTCTGGTGCAGAGTCTCAAATTTTAGTGTCCTTCTAGTTTTGGAACAGCAGCTTTGCTAAAAATTGTTTTTATGATAACTTAATTTTCTGTGATCTGGGTTGTACATATTACCAAAACTGACAAGTTTCCACCCTTAATTCTTATGATTCCTCTTTCTCTGCCCAGCTAGGTTCAACTACTCCCCTCATAGGTTCTCTGTTCTTAAGTGTTGGCCCCATACTGTGATGCTCCTTCTAAAAAGTTATTCTTGAGGCATTTACTTGCTTTGTCTCTTTAACTTTCCCCCTCAAGATGAATGGCAATTGCTGTCAAAATGTTCTCATGCATAGAAATCTGTGACATGTAGATCTCTTGCATGTCTGGAAAGCTGCAGAGATATTACTAAAGTAACTGTCAGTGTTGGAAAAAAGTTCTTGAATATTATTTCGTCTCATTGGGAAATTTAAAGTTTAAAGTTTCCTGTGAAAAGTTACCAAATTCTTCTCTACACATATGAATTTTTAAATATGAAAACATATGTTTTATCCTTTAATGTAAGACCAAGTTGTTTCTCAATCTCATTTTCAATTATTAAAGTTTTCTATATAAGGATTTCCCTAAATTGCCTTGATATGTAAATAGTGGAGCAAAGCTGCCTTATGCTTTTTACTAATCCTGCAATTACATTCTGTAGAGCCTTTTTACTTTCCTTAATATGAAAGTAAACCCTCCTCTCACCTACTCCTTTACATAACCAATGCTCTAAGAATTATGGACATGACAGCTAAATCCAGCTTTTAAATCCCAGGCACAGTAGCTGTGTGCTGTTGCTGCTCAGTGTTTCTTTCTCATAAGCTGTAGCCAGTGCAATATCTTATTAGTTAATTTGAAAATCGTTTCTCAAGGGATTTCAAGTCTTATGTGCATCAGGTCCCTACCAATCCACTTAAAGCTTAAATGCACCAGAGAAACTTAGCCCAGAATTGCATCTTATTTGTTGCAGCAGAAACCTTTACTTCCCTGTAAAGTACTATGAGAGTATTTTTGATGTAGCAGAAGTTAAACTGAAAACATCCCTTTGCAATTTTTTGAAAATAAAACCTATTATTTTGATTTTAGGGAAAATACTTTTTATTCTGTTGCATAAGGTAACCAAAGGTCCAGGTTGCAATGCAAACATCCTGTTAGTCTTGAAATTTCAGCATTGCTGCTTAACTTGGAAAAACAGGGACTGAGACATCTTTGGGAAAAAGTACCCATCTTTGCTGCAAATGTGAAACTTGATTACTGGTGTTCTGGAAAGCATCACTTGAGTTTGGGATTTTACTCCAAAAGACATATTCAAACATCCCGTCAAGCAAACTTTGATTCTGTCTTTATGATGCAGCGTCCTGCATCACTTTAAACTTCCCTAGGCAATACTAGAACCATCTCACCTGGATAATATTCATTCAAATCTATGTTTCTGCCTCTTCTCTTACTCCCACCCAGAAAAGAAAAAACTTCACGTAGCACAGTAACATGAAACATTAACCTCTTTTTCCATGTCTCAGTGCCTCCATTGCATAAAGCTACCACCACGTAATCTTCCTCCTGGGTGTTATCAATTGGTTACAAGTGATCTAATCATGACCTAATGCCCAGAATGGCAGTGAATTTATAGCCAGCATCACAATTTTAAACTTGCAGCATGACATTCAATCAGTGTCCCGCACGGCAGTGCGCCGGAGGGCGGCTGAGCTCTGCCATACCCGCACAGCGTTCCTGTCACTGCAGCTGTACCGGGCTGCAGGAAACTATTCCAGCCGGGTGTGGAGCGGGCAGAGGAGCCCATGAGGCTGTGCACACTCACCTGGCTCTGCAGGACCGTGTTCTGTGCACACCCACCTGGCTCTGCAGGACCATGTTCTGTGCACACTCACCTGGCTCTGCAGGATCATGTTCTGTGCACACCCACCTGGCTCTGCAGGACCGTGTTCTGTGCACACCCACCTGGCTCTGCAGGACCGTGTTCTGTGCACACCCACCTGGCTCTGCAGGACCGTGTTCTGTGCACACCCACCTGGCTCTGCAGGACCATGTTCGCTCCCAGCCGCGCCGCTCCCCGCTCGGTGCCGCAGCCGGGATGCGCCGCTCGGGCAGTGCGGGCTGCCGGCTCCGTTATAGCCGCAGAAAGCGAAAGCGCACGGCAGGGGCTGTCCCGAGGAAATTCTGAGCCTCAGCCTCCGTTACGTGGTGTCATGTGCCGGGCACCGAGCGGGGACTTCCACCCCGTCACTGAGCCCAGCGAGAGCGGCGCTGCTCCGCGGCTCCCTCTGCCTTTGGGGCTATGGGGATTGGCAGGGTAGCTCAGAGCAGCGTGCTGATGTTGGGAGGGAAAGGAAGCAGGTTCTGGGCATTCCTAACTGGCTGGTTTCTTATATCATTGCTGCTAAAATTACTAAAAAAATCCTCTTGTGATGTAGTATGACTTAATTTGTTGTTTTCCGGGGGTTTCTGTTGGTTCGGGTTTTTTAGCAGTTTTGTTTTGGTTTTCTTTTGAGTATAAAATTCCTACAGAGCTACCTAGAAACTGTTTACAATGTATTCTAATGCAAATCTGACAGCTGGGAACTAGCACTCTGCAATTCAACTTCTTGACTTTTTTTTTTAATATAAATTTTTGTTTGACCATTCTATGTACTTGATTTTTGCATAGTAACGTCCAATGCATACTAGAAATTCTTCAGAAGCTCACTTAAATCATACAGCAAGAATTGTAGATGTGTTCTGTTTGGAAACCTGAATCAGTAATAATATGAAATCAGAAATTCTCTCCATTCCATATATGCCTGCAGTGTAAAATCTTCCAAGCAGAGGCAAATCAGCAAATAGTGAAAGCAATATTCTGTGTAGGTAATTTAGTTTGTAGTTACTGAAGACTTCATGTTAGTGGTGAGGTGGGTTTGTTTTTGTGTAAAGGTATAGAAATTTTAATAAGGATGTAGAAATAAGTAGATTGGGGGAACAGCAGTTGATAAAGAATGAGGAAGAAAGCAGAGATGATGGCAAAAGACAATGACATAACTTTATGGAAATGGAACTGACATTTATTTACAGGAAATGTGACGTAACAGTTTAGAACGGGAAGGTGGGAAGATAGGGATGTGATTATATGCTAGTAGGATACTTTTGGAAGAGGTTAGTAAAATACACTTGATTTAGGCTTGCAGAGGATGAGGGTTCTGCAATGGACACTAGATGGATAAGAATGGTTTGACTTTACCAAGTCAGGTGTGTGTTCAGATGAGATCTGAGAAGGGGATGACTGTGGGGCACAGAATGAGTCCCATAATCAGAGATTTGTCTGAAGCCACAGAAAGGAAGGATGGGAGGACAGGGGAGTGTGTTTTGGCAGCAAATATCAACAATATGGAATTTTACAGTAAGCTGTTATTGCAGTGTGCTTGCCTGCATTTCCTAGTGCACAGTTTGGCTTAGCATAGTTCCAAGAGGCATTCTTCTGCTCTCTAATGTCTGAACGAAATTTTATTCAAGTCTAAGACTGCCCAATGTGATTTCTGAACAGTACAAATCTCTAACTATAAATTATCCTACACCGGTGCTTTCAAATTAAAAGAAAAATCTTTTATGTAAGACTCATATAAAGTAAAATAATACTTACTTTGCATTTCTTTACAGCAGCTTTGCACAGTGGTTCTGCCATCCAGCCTTTCCCAGTGGGTGGAATTCCAGCTATTTCACTCTATGATTTTTGTCATGTGTCTTGCCTCCTTCCCCTTAAAATGAGGGGTGCAATGGATTACTATTAGAACACACTGCTAATTTGCACTGAAAATGCATTTTAGCATCAGAATAAAATTTGACACACATTTTCAGAGATGGGAGTATCATAAGAAAGAAATAGGACAAATTATGGTACACAAAGAAAGGGAAAAGGCAGAATTTTAAATACTAGGTGCCAAGAGAAAGGCAATGGGAAGAGTTTGAAGGGTTAAGCCACCCCAACTAAAATTCTCCATCAATTTTTTAATAGCGACAGAATTTTTTAAAATAGTCATTAAGAAGTTATTAAAAAATACTAATATTTATGTTGCTGAATTGACTAGTCATTAAACTGTCTCACAAAAAACCTGGAATTGAGAATTTATTCCTTAGTGCAGTTATGATCATAGAAGAAGAAAATGAGATCTTTTTTTCCTTCTTGAAAAGTAGTATCACAGCGTAAAGAAAAATGACAGCACAGTCATATCTCATCAGGATGATGGATACATCCCTAACTATATATGTTTGAATGTGACATAAAAATAAAGAATATGGAGAAACTGGCAGCTATTCTGTTGACACCTAAGGTAGAATGGATTGAAGAGAATCCAGGTTTGAGCTGTTCAAAGACACACTGTAGTTATTGTAAACACAGAGATTTTTGACCACAGAACAACTTGAAAACCATCTTGTAGATTTTCAGTAGGACCTGCATTTTTTTTCTTTTTTTTCTTTTTCTTTCTATAGGAAATTCACTGTTGCTGCATTACTAAGCTTAACTTTATGTTGTGATATAATACTGCTGATTTGGGAGCAGTTTGTCATTTAAAGGCTTTTGTTTTCTTTTTTTCTGAATGTGAAATGAATCAGAGCTGTGAGCGTCCTGGCTGGCACCAGCCATGTGGGGCTGTTACAGGTGGAGCTCTTTGACTTCAGCCATGGCACTAACCTGAGCTGTTCTCTGAGCAGATATTTCTTTAGCACGGAGACCTCTACCTTTCACAAATCTGAATTACTTGCTGGAATTAAATACGGAGGGAACTTGACAGACAAGCAGAATAAGCACACAAAACTCACTTCCCTTGAAAATTAGACTAAAAAATGACGCTTTTTTGCCCAAAAACATGGTATGTGACTGAATGTATAAATACTAATACACCAAGTAGGGTAGGTGTCAGCCATGAGCATGATTATGGCTTTATGGCCATAAGGAATTAAGGATTAATCATTATATACTTGTACCTTCAAGCCTGAATTATCCAGAGTGTTTCCATGTTATCAATGATTTTGATCAATGTTACCAATGAATTTTGTTTTCAGTTAGTACTTGATCAAACTCTCAGCTTAAAGCAACTTTTTAATAGCTTTTAGGGTCTCTGTACTCTTAATTGAACTTAGAGTTAATTTTAATTAAAAAGTTTTCAAAGCAAAATCATGTTTTGCTTTGAAAAATCTATTAGATTTTTATCATCAAAATAGAAGAAAAGATAGGAAGTAAGCAAGAGATATCAAAAATGCTTTTTTGAGTTGGAGGTATATTTTTCTGTTACTTTCATGAGATGCAAGATTTTTACATGTTGATAATATCATTGAAGAAATGCTGCTGCTCCTCTTCCTACTGAAACTGAAGTGAAAATGTTGCGTTTTTTCTGGTTTTGTGTTTGTTTGTGGTTCTTTTGAAACCCTACACGTGTTCCAGGTTCAGGAGAGCTTCTCCAACAGTTATGAGGATGAGCATTGCTTTTCCATAAATATTAGGAAACCTTCTGGCAGGCCTTCCCAGCTCTGCTGCACATGCCATCAAAGCCTAAAGCAGCAGGAGCAGACAGTTGTGATTAATTTTGGCTTTTAGTAAACCTGGTTGCCAGGGGGCCACTACGTTTATGTAGCTCCTACGTCAAGACTGGCTTTTTTCCATTTAAGTAGTGAGTGTTCTTTAAATGTGCTTTAAATGCTAAAAGCATTCTAAGATAAAGTTTGTCTTGCCTTCCAACACTGGCAGGATGTGCTTGCAGCTGTGTTAGACGCAGGTTTGGATGCAACCAGTCCTTAAACTCTCTCCTCGTTCAGCTTCTTGCTGTACCACACCTGGCTCTGGGGGGAGGTGGATGTGCCCATACAGGGTTAAAGCAGGCTGTGGCTTCAGAGCCCTGCACAGAGAGGCAGCTTCCTCTTTTTTGTAAAGAGAGCAGCTTCCTGCCAGCACTGACGCCGCAGGGTGGAAACCCCCACCCCTCCCCGAGTGGAACCTGCAGCAAGGGTGAAAACATGATGGTGTGTCTAATTTTGGCACAGTGGGAAACTACCGAAAGTGGGAGTAAAAAAGTTCTCATGGGGTCTTTTCATCATTCACCCAGGTACTTGTATACAATGATGTGGAGGGGAAGGGAAAAAAGCTGATAAAATCCCATAGAAACCACAGAATTTGAGGACATTTTTGCAAAACTTGGTATTAGAGGATATAACACTCAGGTCTCTTCTGCATATACCTTGTTGAGATATTATGATAATACTAATCATGCCCCAAATTTATTTTTTTACTATTTGAGAGCTGTTTATTGGTGAGCTCAAGTGGTTTTGTTTTTTCCTAATGTAAAAACCCTCCTATGCTGCAGGCTTTGAATTAGAAGCACTACACTTCCCTAGAAAGCTGAAAGAGTGCTGTTGAACAAAAGATGGGTTAGATTGTAATTCATCATTCTAATTCTGTGAACAGTTCTTGTGAACACTTTTGTGGGCTTCTTTCGCCATTGGAAGAAGTCACTGACTTTGGAAGGAGTCACTTGTTTTGCCTCAATTTTTGATGTGTAATGGTTGGCTCCAAATGTTTACCAACAAAGTCAATTTCTGAATGTTCCTACTGCAGTTTAGTTTTGCTGTGCAGTATCTCAAAGCTTTGGCAAGACTGCTGCAGCACATGACTATGTGGATTTTTTTTTTTTTTGTGTCTGAATAGTGGTTGTATTTTGACTTGCACTTTGTTATAATGCTAAAAGTTATCTTGGTGTCTCCTCTTGCTTGGCATTGGTTTGTTGCTATCATTTGTCACTGCCATTGATTCTGACCTACAACAGGGAAATCTTACAGGATTTCAATTACTTTTTTACCAAAAGGGAGCAGGTGCTTGTCACGAGAAAGTAAGTACCAAGTGGCATGGTCTGATACAAGATGGGCAGTAATCTGCCCTTGGAAAGGTGGTTATTAATACTATTACTCTAGAAGGGGATTTGCAAGGATTATGAGAATTGAGCATTATTTCTTGTTGAAAATTTATTTTTAATATACACTTGCAATGGTTAAAACAAAAGTGAAATAGAATAGCCATGGTTTTTGAGTACATGGGAATTTTTAATTTTTTAATTTAAAATCATTTAGCAAGTAGTGAAAATTTTGAGGAAACAGTTCTTGGGTGAATAAAACTGACTTCCCTTTCAGTTTTATTTTAAGTAGGAAAGAGGAAGCACTCTAGAAAAAAACCCAGAATATAATTTCATGCTGTCTGATTTGTGGCTTTCTGAAGATTCTTTGATTGCTCAATGCAACTTGTTTAAGAGTGTGCTGATGAGAAAGAGAAACTGCTTGAAATAATTCTTCCTATTTGAAAAAAAAAGCTTTTCTTTATTTTTTCCTGACAATGACATTAGATTGGAAGCCAGATTTGATTATGTTTGTCAGTTGAACTTCGAAAACATGACAAATGTGGAAATGTGTCAGGAAAACATGTAGATTATGACTGATACAATCTTATTTTTTTTCCTTTGAAATGGAGATAAATTTCCCTTAGGCTCTCCCTGGTACTATGCCCATAGGTTAATGTCAAGCAGAGGAAGTGAACATTGGGAATTGCTCCCAGGTGTGTGAGAGCACATCTTCCCTGTGCTGCTCTGAGTCCTGCAGGTCCATGGACTGTCAGAGTCCCCACAGAGGGGGACTGGGCTTGTGGAGCTAACTGCAGCATTTGGACCCTTTAAAAATGGACAAAACATACTGAGCAAAACTCACTTCTGTGGTTAATTTATCTACACCTAAAGATTGATGGTGCTTTGGAAAGCAACCCTGGGATGTTGTGTTTTAACTTCAGGCTTTATCTATATCTGGTTTCATGCAAAAAGCTGTTCTTAGACTTCAAACACTTGTTCCTCCTTGTGGCACCCATGCAATTGTGCACTCTGTTTTAAAAACATGGAGAGCCACAGAGAGAAGTAAAACGTTTTCTTCCACAGTGGTTTCCCTGTGACCTCTTTTCTTTTGTTGTTAAGCAGGCACTGTGGATTAAGTGATTTCCACTGCTTTTTCTGCAATTTATTGTTCTTGTCATACTGATCTAGATGATATTAAGTGTCTCTATTACATTATACTTTTTAATGCTTCTTAGCAGTTCAAGAAAAATAAAGATGCAGATTTAATGCTTCTCAGAAATACTACATATAAAATAAAGACGCAAACCTTAGACCATATGATCCCATCTCTGCTAGGACTCATCAGGCAAGAGCCAAGCATGGCCATTTGTGGAAACCTTGTGGATGGCAGTAAAGGCTTTGATCACCTGATTTTTGCCCATGTGGGCAGGGCTGCAAAGACTACAATCCCCTGTTTTTCAGGTGTAACAGATCATAGCACAATATTGGTCCTTTACTAAGAAATGCCATGTTTTGCTACCCATAATAGTTATGGGACAGTATTGCATGTGTGAACTCTTGACAGTTTGGCTATATTTCATTACCTGATTAAAGTATAAATCTGATTAAAATATATTCATCTTGGGACTGTCTGAAGACACAATCTGGGACCAAGTCCATTTGCTGGTTCTGCTGCAGATTCCTTTGTGGGATGTATTTTACCTCCCTTGTTCCTGGTTCGATACGTGGATGTACGGGCTTTGGTTCTTCTTATTTTTCTGAAGCATGGAAGTGGAAGATGGGAAATTTATTTGTCTATTTCTTAATCATCTCCATCCATGACCAAGCACCTCCAACCATGAGCACTTTTATTTCAGTATTAGAAACTGGAAATTGGCAACTATTTGGCAGGGCTAGCCAATGTCTTACTGTTTCATTATGTAGAACTCTTGGTGATGCTGAATAACGAGCTCAAATTACTTGCAGTAAGTCTGCTCCTCTTTTTGTCATTGTTTTTTGTTGAAAAGTGTTTCAATTTGCAAGTCAGAAGGAGAACTTCTGACTGTACAACTGCTGTACACTTTTCAGGAAGCAGGCTATTTACTGGGGTTTCCCTTGGTTAAGCAGATTACTTGGCATGGGCTCAATGTTTGCAAGTTTTAAGCTGAGTTTTCCTTGGCCTATCTCCATTCCTGGGCCCTCTATCCACTTTTAATCACCCTTTTCAACTCAAATATGTGTGCTCACATCACATATGAATTAATTTCTTCTAAAAACAATTATCATTTGGGGAATCACTTGGTATTTGCATTAAGGATGAACCATTATTTGTCTCCTAATAAAAACTGAAAAGTTGGATATCAAGGAGAAGAGTTGATAGTTTTATCATGTTTGGGGGGCTGTGTTTTTGGTTTATTCATATTCAGGTGATTCTCCATAGCTTCACTGTTCAGTGAAAGTTCAGTGTGTGAGTTGGTGCTTTCAGCTGCTCTCTGTGGCCGCAGCTTTGTCTTTTCTGGTGTCCCAGAATAGAATGAGGATCCTCCCAAGAGCGTGATGCCTCGGGCTGCCACCTCATGTGACCAAAGCAGAAGCTGTGGAAAAAGCCACTGTCCCTAATTCTGAGAGGAAATACCCAGCAACTAAAGAAAAAATCCAGGTTGGAAAGCACCAGAAATTTCCCACTTCAATTTCCAGCATTTTTGTTGTTTACAGACAACTCAAAACTCTTTGATCTCCAAATGGTTTGTACAGTCACTATATGAAAATTGTTATAAAAGGTGTTTGAAAGTGATAGTGTAGAAGAATGTGAACAGGTTTGAGAAGCAGGCCTTATTCCAAGAAGAAAGACAATATCAAAGAGAGTGCCAGAATACTTCTGGGAAGAAGAGGTGCTGGTGTTGCAGCCAGGATGTGTTTCATTGGTTTGAAGTGAAAAGAAAGTGAAGAAAAACTTGAATTTTGCACACATTATGAAGCCATAAAAAGCAGGACATACATTAAGAGTTGGAAATCCTCTGCTAATAAAATATTGCTTTTATGGTAATGTAGGCTACAAAATAAGAGTGGGCTCTTGAGGATCTGGGCTGAGGGCCAGCAGGCAGTGACCTCTGCTTCTAGCCTGAATCACAGTGTTGGCGTCTCAGTGACACGTTGTTTTCCTGGTAGATACAAAGGACTACTCTAGGGAAGGTTTTATTGAAAGAATATATAAAGGTTGCTGTGACAAATGAAACTGGGGAAAAAACCCTTGCCACAACTTGCTTTCCATTCTGCACACTCTAAAGAAAGCCTCATCTCAGGCAGTGGATTCTTACCTTGTGGCTGTGTGCCATGCACAGGAGAGAGCACCATTCCCATAAATCAGCATAAGGTGGCATAAGAAAAAGCAAGATGTGTAGCATCAAAATACTAAAGGGCTGATATTTTTGGGATATCCTTCCTTTATTGAGAATTTGTTTGAATATATTGCATGAGTGTATACTTTGGCATTTCTTTGTCATGTAGCTTAGGTAAAAGCATTCCCTGCCTTCTACAGTTGGTTCCTGGAAGAAGTTTTCTTTGCTGTCTCCTTCTATGGGTTGTTTTAGTCTCCTACACTGCATTGTGGTGCTTTTGTCTATTTATTTATTTCAAACCATAAGTATATTAGGCTGTGCTCTATCATTTTGGTATCAAAACATTACACAAAGCAAAAAACTAGAGGGAATTAGAAATTCTGTGTTCCACCATCTTACGCCCCAGATCAGGCTGGATAAAAGAGAGGGAAAAGTACTGGAAGCTAATGCTGTGCTGATCATGGCCTGCAGATTATGAGAGCTATGTTGTATGCTGTGGCCTCATTGATAATGTGTTGACTCAAGGTTTTGAGTAGTTACCAATTCCTACTCATTCTTTTGTTTTAATCAGTGCCTTGCTTTCAAAATAGTTTCATGAAAGATTTTTTTTCCTATCTTCTCTACAGTGTAATGGATTCTGTCACAAACCACTATAAACATTGCAGGGGTTTTATTGACAAATTGAATGAAATAATTTAGAAAAGTTATCTAAAGAAAAAACAAAACCAACAGTAACCTTTCCTTCAAGTAACTCTGCATCTCTCTACCCTCCTTTTCTCATAACCAGTGGGACAGGATAGATTGACTTGGTGCTAAGATTTCCTCACAATAGAAATGCTTCATTCCAGTTTACAGTTTGAAAAACTGCCAGTGTATATTTCTGTTTCTTAGAAAAGCTCATTAGCCCTATACCCTTGCTGTGACAAGAAAAACACGACCACGAAAGATGCCTTTGGTAATTCCAGAAATGAGGCAGTCATCATCACAGAGACACAGGAAAAAAATAAAAGAAAATCACTATTAAGTGCTGAAAATTAAGACCAGTGCTTCTAAGTTCCTCCTCTGTTTTAGCAATTACTTTATGCATCTGTCACCAGCACCTACTTGTAGTTCTTTGCATTTTGCTTTTCCCACTATGCAAGGTGATATCTTCTTGGGGTTTTTTGGATGCTTGGTGGGATTGTTTTTTAATTTGGTTTTGGGGTGGATTTTTTGGCCTTTTTCTTTCCTTTTTGGACATTTTTCCCTGTTGCTGATTACATGGGAGGTGCAATTCAAGCATGATGAGCACATGGGTACTCAGGGATGGTTTTCCCAAGAGCAGCAACACAAGGAAAAGGCTCTCCAGGCCATGGTTGGGTGCTGGTGTGCTCTCTGCAGCCCTGTGTGCTGCCTCCATGCAGACATGCCCTCCCTTCTCTTCCACCCTTCTGTTTTATAGCTGATCTCAAGGGAATCAGCCTCAGTCTGACAGACAGGGTGAAGTTCAGAGGTGACCAGGCACCCTGGCAGGTGTCACTGAGCTTGTTTAGCAAAGCGTAATATCCACTCTGTCACACACTCATCTGGGCTTCAGGAGAGCTTCAGTGTGACATGAGTCAATACATACTGGACTGATCAGCACTAAAGGTGAGAAAAAACATTTCTCTCCCATTAGGTTATTTTAGGCATTTCTTTTCATCAGTCCATGTGTTTATGACAGAGGTGTGTGTTCTTTACAGAATCACAGAATATTTGGAGTTGGAATTGCCCACAATGCTTCAAAAAATCAGTTTCAGTCTTTAGCTGAAATTAAAGCTGATCAGCTGATTTTGATGGTTGCAATGATCTGTCCACCAAAAACGCGTTGTCCAACTGATTTATTAATGCATGAGCTGGTGTACCAAATGTTTAATGTAGTTCTGGTTACTGCTGTAGTTCCTGGAGTGTATCAGGCCTAAAGCATATCCAAATGTCAGCTTTCCACAATAAACTGCAGAGTCATCATTAGTCACATTCTATTATTTAACTTTGAGGTTCAAGATAGTGACAGTATATGAGATTCTCAGCTGAAACAATTCTTAATTCTGTTACAATCACCGCACCGGCTGAAGACAGGGCTCAGTGCCATGCAGGATGGTGCAGGGCCAGTCTGAGAGCACTGCACCATGAGCTCTCAGAGGGCACAGAGGGACAGATGGTGCAAGCCA
The DNA here is from genome assembly GCF_028769735.1 of Zonotrichia leucophrys gambelii. Classification (NCBI taxonomy): domain Eukaryota; kingdom Metazoa; phylum Chordata; class Aves; order Passeriformes; family Passerellidae; genus Zonotrichia; species Zonotrichia leucophrys. The sequence continues at coordinate 24,491,335 of NC_088176.1, forward strand.
GGTGCCACCTCCTTCCAACACCTCTGCCTTGCTCATTGCAGGTGGCAGCTGCAAGCACCCAGCTGGCTGAGAGACCCTTGGCCCTGCTCACACAGATTTAGGCTGCTTTTACCCCACCCTTGGGCAGTGTCACCAGGGACTTTACCAATCCTTTAATTTTGTTCTTCTGTGCTAAAGCCAAGGGTTTGTGTAAATGTTTTGTTCCTGAAATCAACACTTGCCATTTGTGAGGCATCTTTTTTCTCCGGACTGTAACAGTGCTACAAACAGTGCTAAATTCATCTTTCCTGGGGGGAACTGGACTTTGTTTGACAATTTTTGAGCAGTTAAGTTAGTTGGCTAGGGGATATTGAATTGTTTAAAATAAGGCACTTAAAAATAGCACTTTTCCTTCATTGATAAGGAAGGATTCAGAAAAGATAAGGCGTGCCACTAACTTTGTTTTTCAAAGAAAGGATTGGGTAGTCTGTCCAGTGGGTTTTGCCTGATGCAGCTCTGAGTTAGTGGCAAAGCCAGGCAAACCATGCAGCACCCAGTGCTGTGACCCACTCAGCTCATTTATTGGTACAAAACCTCCAAAGAAACCCAGAGCAATATTGTCTCTCTTTGACCTTTCATCACTCCTTTGTAGATACATGGGGGAAAACTCTTTTTCATGCAGATTTACAGTAGAGATGATGTATAGTTTGTACAAGCAAAGACACGTCAAGCATCTCTTAGCTTTCACTGAACTGAAAAGAGATTTCATTAAAAATTGTATTGTAGAGCTTATTCGTAATTAATCATAGCACTATGAAAGTGAGTTTCAGTTTCTTACAGATAGTTAATGTAAGCACATGGTCTCCTGTGGAAAGCTGATTTAGCTGGCATTTAACAAGCCTAATGCAATTCCTTCTGCTGAGGTTAGTGCCAGAGTGTCAAAATATTTTTAATTTTTTTTTTCTGAATCTTCTTTAGGCCTTAATTATAATTATGTGATACTGTGCATCTTGGTTCATTTGGAAGGCAGGTATTATTATTAATTTAATGTTTTTCTGCAAGTGTAAAACGAGTTTTTCTCTAGTTACTGGATTTTAAATCTGAATTAAAAGTAGCGTTCCTTCATCATCTTCTTTAATTTCTCTGACTGCTGTAGCATGTAGGGAGACAAGGAGTGGTTGCTTTCTTAAGTTCTTTGACTTTGTATGCTTCTCTTGAGAAGATTGTAACAAACTTTAGTTTAGTTGTAGAGTAAGTAGGTTTTTAATTTTTTTACTTTTGAATTATAGAGATTATGTAATTCAGTTTTGCAAATCTAAGCCTTTCTTCTTTTACATCTATTTTATACAAAGAAAGCAGTGCTGGAGTTTGGTTTGGCTTGTTGGAAATATTTCAGAAAAAGCATAATAGAAATGGGGCCTGGAAGTGACCTGAGGTATCCCTTGAAATCCACCCAAGATAAGGCACACAGCATTCATGGAACATGGATTTGAAGTGGCCCTTGAAACCTTTCAATAAAAGATTTGTTTGTGAGCGTTGCAAACAAATACAGTCTCTTTGTGGGATGTTTTCTGGTATTTTTCATCTCTCTTGCTGTTCTCTGGATGCTCCGTGGGTTTTTTGTGGTTTGAAGCTCAAATTTGGGTACTGTATTCCAGCTGAGAGACACTAGCATTAAAAAGAGTGGATTAGTTACCACTACTGCTTGCATACAGAACTCCTTTCATCTCTTAAAATCTCATTTTAGCAATCACGCTGAGTTACATTGTTGGCTCGTGATCTGCTGCACCTCTGCTTGCTGAGCTCCTCTCTTTGTGTCAGTGGATTGTTAGCAGTTCTCTGGGCTCACCTTGCACGTGTCTACCTTGAGCTTTGTCCTGTTGTTTTCAAATTCTAGTTTGCCAGGAGGTGCCAGTTTGAATTTAAATGTTGTCTTCCCAAACACATCTCCTCCTGCTTTAGTAATATTCTTAAAATTCTCATGCGTGATTTATGCAATTTTTTGTGATGTTAAACTATGGAATAGACTGGGCAGAATACAGTGTAGACACCATGTAGCCCCACTGGAGACAGCTGGCTGACACAGGAGCAGTCACTGAGAACTGTGGTTCATTATGATTTTTTGGCTGATTGTGGTCCTGCTCAGGCAGTTTCCCTGCAGGGGAAGCTGTCCCAGAGCCCCTTGGAGAATGTGACAAACCAAATGGCTGAGGACACTTTAGATGTGTCACTCCTACCGCTGTATCCTCACTGTGAGGCCACTTATGCTGTCTAAGAAGGGAGTTTGACTGCTTTGACATGATGTGCCCTCAGCAAGCTTGTATTGGCTCTTTCTCATTGCTTTATTGTGCTCTAAGAGTTTATAAATAAATAGTTTTCCTTCCCGTGTCCTCCTGAGCATTGCAGTTGGCATCCCTGGATGTAATACAGGGATGAATCCCTCCTGCTTCTACCAAGGCAAATGCTCTGCTCATCTTTTCCCAGCCATCTAGGATCCTCCCCTTCTATGCTCTTTGCTGCTTGCAAAACATTCTTATGGAAATGGCACAAATGGAATATTGGAAAACCAATTACATTTCTATTCCCATGAGCTTTTCATCTGAATACTGCAGCTATTAGAGGATTAATTAGCTGAACAAACATTAGCTGAACATCAAATGTTTACAGCTAACTGAATTCCAGATTTACACCATGGACAATACTATTACGCTAAATTTGCTGTGACTTTTGCACACAAACTCCAGCAACAACAAATCCTGGGCATGAAGCAGTTGGGTTCCAGGGCAGCTTGTGCTGGTTTCGCCCCACCATGCTGAGCTGCCCTGCTCCAAGTACACCCTCCAGCCTGGTCACCAGCTCCTGGGAGAAGCATGTCTGCAATTGCTCACCTCAACAGCCATTGCTCAAAAAGTCCAAGTAACTAACAACAAAAATTGATACCAATCTATTTGTGTTTCTGAGGCCTAAATATCCATAAAAGTAAAGTAAAACAGGGCTGTAACTCAAAATGTCATAATCCAGGGGTTTAGTCCTTTTCCATATTTGCCTCCTTTGCATCAAAGCCCACATTTCTGTGTTCTGTCTCCTTCCTCCAGTCATTATTTATAAAGAATGCAAATAACCACTTAACATTTGTTGTTGTTTCATTCACATTGGAGAGATGATTCCCAAGCTTAGCAATAAACATACAAGGAGTCACAGGAATGTGCTTCCAGGAAATCTGCTACAACTCTTGTGACTGTTATCACAAATTCAACTGACAGCACTTAAAAGAGTAAAATCCTATCAGTCTTTTTACACTCACCCATCATATCCTGTTTCATGAAATGGTGGGTCCTCCTGTTCCCTCTTGTAATGCTCACCTGCACTTTTTAACCCTCAAAAATGCCAGTGTTCATCTTTTTTAAGGACTACAGATTAGGATAACTGACCCTCTGACTGCCTTAGTGCTACTAAAAACATCAAGATATTCTCTAGAAGGAAATTGTTGGGGTTACATTTGTAGAAAGAATTAATTTGTGTCATTTAATGTCAACTCTGTTTTAGAATTGCTTTTTTAGACAGTTGCTATCAGCTTTCTTCCTGGCACCTCACAAGCCTGCTATGAAAGAGCTTGACCCAGATCAAGAGAAGTAAAAGTTATAATGTAGAACTTGGATCTTTAGGGATTCTCTGTCAGCCAAGGAGACCAGGCCTCTTGTTTCCAGAGCTGCATACAGCAAAGCATAAAAGGGAAGCATATAACTCAGAAATGTTAGGGAGTTATTCTGAGCTTCTGTCTCTTGGGTTTGGATTGCTTTTCCTGGGTTTGATCTCCTTTCAAAGTTGGAAGGGCAATTTCTGTTGACATCAGGGGAAAATCAGTCAGATCTTTTGGGAGATTTCATGGGTTAAAGATCATCTAAGTGCTCTCAGTCTGGAATAAATGGGGCTGTTCCTGTGCTTTACTCACAGACAACCTCTGTGATCAGCATTTACCTGTGCAAGGCTAACAAACAGAACCAGTAATAACATCTGTGATGACTTGTGAGCAGAGATTTTATAACATTACACCATTTTCTAGAGAGCAGAGAATCACAGGGAAGCTTACTAGGCTATGAATTTATTTTGCAGTGTTAAGAGAAAAATTTATATTATTATTCATTCTGCTCTGGAAATAATAGTAAAAATATCACTGTGTGCTATTCTCGGTTCTGGGAAGGTCCTTTGAGAAATGCTCAAGGTAGGGTAGCCTACAGAAACTGCTGAACTTGCAGAGCTACTGCTTAAAATATTGTGTGTAAAGAGAGGAATTCTCTGCTTGCTATTAAAAACAAGCTTTGCCTTTTAGAGTGCAAATTCATATTCTGTGACCTTTTGGAGCTTTAGCTCACACCTAATCAATTCTGAACATACCTTTTCATACCTTCAGTCCTAGATGTATTTCATGGTGTAATAAAATTTCCTGTAACTACATAGTTAAATGTTTCTCTCTTTTTAAATTATTTTTTTATTTTTTAAAACCATCTTTTAAAAGAAGCATTCTTCATTCAGACAGGCTTGCCACCCCTTTTGCCTCCATCCATTTAAATGTTATTCTTGCTGGAAATTGCCTTTATATTTTGTTTCTGAAAAGTTTATTTGAAAACTGAGTTTTCAGTTTTTGTATCAGCTGCAAACCTTTCTCAATGCTGTAGTAATGATGATCTTTAAAGGTAAAACAGATTAGCTCATCAAGATGTCTTTGAGTTCCTTGGGCTGGATTTGGATTTTATGCCCTTTTGGTTTTTATATGTTTGTTTGGTTTTTGGTTTATTTTGATTTTAACATGTGCAGAATAGTATTTTCTTTGGTCACTCAGCAATTTTGCTTTTCCCCCTTTGGTGTGAGGGAGGACAGGCTGCAGCCCTGCCATTTGGTCACAGATGATGTGTGGGAAGAAGTTCAGCCCTGCTGCAGGCCAGGGAGTATGAAAAGTTTCTGAGCTAGGAAAGTTGAGTGCCTTTGAAGCTGATGTTATTTGCTTTTTGAGTGCTGCTATACTGTGGTGCTGTTAGCATTCTGTGTAAGATTTCTGTCACATAGACATGAAACTGAATATTGGAAATCTTCTCTGCCACAAATAGCAGCACAAAGAATCATTGAATTCTTCAAATGGTACGGGGAAAAAACTCTGCATCTACAGTTTGAGATACAGTAGTAAAGAACAGGGTTAATCATATTTGCATTCAAAAAATGCCTTTTTAAAGTTTTTTTTTTAACTGTTCCTGGTTGACTTGGTAAATTCCTCTTCGAAAACTATGGAGTTTCCTTCTGGCATGGTGGTTGTCTTCAGTGTCCTTTCCCTGTCTTCCAAAGCAAATCTGACATTCCTTGCATTAGGCGTATAGAGAAGAATCTCAGTCAGTTTGTTCTGTTAGTACCTGTATTTCTGTAGTAAAGCTAAGAAAAACATGCTTTTTTATAGTAACATACAAAGTTCTTTCTGGTGTGAGAATACTTTGGTTCTTTAAGATGTATTGTTACAGTGTGTGTTTTGATATTTTGTGGCAAATAGCAAATGTAGATGTTGCTAAATGTGCATTGACTTGCTCTTGGTTGCCGATTCAGGAGGTAAAATTGCTAAAAACAGACTGGCTTTTTCTTACAGTTCATATTCTGGACAGTGCCGAAGGACAAATCTTCACTCTGAACGTGCCTTGTTGACACCTAAGAAGGCTCAGTTAGATCTGCTCCCAACAGTAAGTGCAATTTCTGCCTCTTTTCTCTGGTTGCTGCTGCTGGGGGGTGGGCAGGAACAATTTCATGCCATCTATTCAGCACTTGTCATCACAGAATGTTGTCAGAGAACTTTTGGTAGTTTGATGAGCTTCCCACTGACTTTGTATGTTGAAACAGCTTTGTAAAAGTGTGATCAGTGGTGGGAATCAAGGTGAAAGGAATCTTGAAATATGTGGCCAGGAGTGAGTGGGTGCAGAAGCTGGTCTGGAGGGGATGGCAATCAGACAGGGTTGGTCTGCTGTGAAGCTGCAGCCTCAGTGGCTCCCCCAGGTATTCATTTCTGAGGTTTGATTTCCAAAATGGAAAATCTTCCTTTGTTCATGTCATTTAAATTCAGAGGTTGGTTGTCACTTCAATTCACTGCTCGGATGCTCAATTAAGTTGTTCTGAAAAGCTGCAAAGTGTTTGTGAGCAGAAGCTCATCTGCAGGCTGCAAGAGAGCTGCTGTGGTTTTATCGCTGGTTTTCTTCCTATTTACAAATTTCCAGAAGTCTAGAAGCAATCTCTTCCAGTTGTCTTTTGTTTCTAGATAAAGGTTTTTTTTGTCTTCAGTGAGCAAAGGAGTGTTCTAGAAGTTTTATTAATGAACATGCTAGCAACAAAGCATCTTGCATAAAAATGCTTTTTGACAAAGTTAATACCGTAAGGCCTGCCAAAATGTTTGGAATTCCATAAGAATTTTCAGTTTGATATGTGTCTGATAACCAAACATATTTGAGGGTTTTTCTCAGGTTTTTTTTTGGTCATCATCTGTCACTGCCTGTGATTAAAATAGTGCTGGGATTTATTGATATATCCCAATCTCTAACTTGCCTTCAGTACCATCCCTGTACGTGTTCATCTGGATGTAACTTTTGGTGCAGTAGGTCTGTAGTGTGGGAATGTGGTTAATGAATATTGGTATTTCTAATTCTTCCCTGATGCTTCATTTAGTAGCTAGTTTTTCCCAGTTACACTCATACAATTGGTGAGAGATGTGGTTTTACATCCTGTGTTGAACAAACTGTGATCTGTCACACGTTGCTATCCACCCTTTCTGTCTGAGCAGCCTGGGTTGAAGAGTTCTGGATTCAGTCATCTGCAGGTGGAGAGGTCTCCCCATTGCAGCAGCAGGAGAAGAGTTTTGCTCATGGTCTTAGCAGAGAGGTGAAGGAGTGTTTGTATATAGAGCAGGTTACCCTCTCAAATGCCCACATCAGCAGGAGGGCAGGGTGTGTAAAGGGCAGCTTGTCCTCAGAATGCCTGTGACATGTCTATCATTTGGATAAACAGAAAGCTTCTTCACAGGAGCCATCACTTTCTTGCTCCTCATACATATTACAATTCACCTTGAAATATATATAAAGAGCTGCTCTTTTCAGCTCTGGGAAAGCCCATAAGTGAAAAAGAAAAATTTAAGAATATCTTATACACCATAGTACCCTTTTGATAATTTTATGTACTGCATTTAATGAAAGTTTCTAGCTAATGCAGAGTAAACTCTGCCAAAAATCTTATGATAATTTTTGGTGTTCAGTGCTCCACAAAGGCATTCCACAAGGTCATGTAAAAGGATTTCGTACATGGCTGATAAGAACCTGTTCTGTAAGCAGTCTCTTGCTGAAAGCAACATTATACTTTGCTTTTATTCATTATGAATTTCCCATAAACAGTAGTATCAAGGGTTTAATATTAAGCTCTGTGAAGGGAGTCATAAAACTAGTTGCCCAGTGATGGTGTGTGGAAAGTTTAACCCTTTTCTCTTCCAGAACTTTTAGTGTGAGCACAATTTGAAGATAGTGCCAATTATTATAAATCATGTTTGCAATTTGAAGGAGCTGTGTTTTGCCAAGTTGTGCGAGTATGTACTGAAAACATAATGTGCTGGTTCAAGCAAGCACTGCTCAGTGTATAATTTTAGCCTGGTGAATCATTATGTTGTGCTAAAAGCTTGCTACAAGCTTACTGCTGTAAAGCATTAACGTGGTGTCTGTAGGCCTCCATCTCCATTAAGTCAAATCCCATTATAAATGCCTCTCTAATGACACAAATTTGCTGTGGACTAGTAAATGCTTTTTCCCCACAAAGCATTTCACATCTACATGCAGGGCACTCTGTGGTAAATAAAGGTTATGTGAATTAATGCCATGTGGGAGATTCTTAAAAATCTATAACTGAATCTTCCTTGTTATTCCCAACACCAATGCTTTGACTGGAAACCTTATGGATTAATTCATTGAACTCAGAACCATATGGCAGTGATAAAGCATAGCAAGGGCTGTGCAAATTGCACACACAGCTGTAATTGGAAATCAGAGATAGTGTGGAAATCATAAGTCTCAAAAGCATAAACAGCAGCTAAATATACACATAAAACCCCCCTGTGCCTATACTTTAGGCTTCTCTTGTTGTCTCATGTAGTTCTGTCTTTTGAACAGAAAACCAACATGGAGAGGTGTAAAACGCATCAAATCTAATGCTATTTCTTCAAGTAACTAAATTAAAGCTTGAAAACTTGCTCACAGAAACTTTCTGCTGTGCTCTGTTTAAAAACAGCTGCTGCAGAGTATAATTAGTACAATAACACACAGTGCTTGGGACTGCATGTTCTAAAAGATATGGTGAGAGAACTGACAGTGTTATGTGCAGTTGTTATAACTTTTTGTGTCAGAGAGTATTAGAAAACTATTTCAAACACCTACAGAAGAATGCTGAGCAACTCATCTGTGATGAGTAGCTGAAAGTTACTCAAGACTGCACATAATAGGTACTTTCAGGTAAATCAAACAGTAGCATTATTCCTGGGATACTTATTCCTCAGAGCTTCATCAAAATAAAAGGGAAAATGTTGTGGTTTGAGAGGAAGTGAGTTTTTGGAATGCAGTGGTCAAGCCAGTGGGGTCAAGCCAATAAGTCAAAGGGATGCCATCCATTCATTCACTGGAATGATAACGAACCATCTCAGGAAGATATGAGAGGCAATGATGACTAATTTCCCACCTAGGGTTGCTGCACAGGAAAGGAGGGATGGCACCACTTGCAGATTCACACTGCAGGGACATTGTACAGTACCAGAGGTGCGACCAGTTCATTTAGGAAGTGAAACAAGCAACGTGCATTAGTAGCCACAAGCAAGCGCTCTACTTTAGGAATTGTCCAAGCTCCTAAAGATGTTAGGCAGGAAGCCATCAAGGACCACTGAGACACTGCCCAGCACTTTGGTGAGGTGGCAAGGCCATGGCTTACAGGCAATGCATTACTGCAATAATTGTAATGGGGTTTGATTGCAATGGCTCTGAAATGCTGCACAGCGTAGGGCAGTCCTGAGGAAACACACCTGCTGGAAAACAACTTAATTGACATCTCTTTGACATCTTTCAACATTTCTGTACTAAGAAATTATTGGGACTTTGGAAGCATCCTATATTTTCCTTCAAGCCCAGACTAAGCTAATAAATTTGCTCACGTTTGGTTTAAAATCTTTAGCTGATAATTTTTGTTCAAGGTAAGGAGTAAAGTTTAAGTCACATGAAAAGGCACATGTATTGACTATAGTTGCTGCTTTAATGTTTTATCACTGAAATACATTTAAATTATACTTCTGAAGAAAATAAGCCAACCTAAAACTCCATTAAGGTGTCTATTTTATAGCAAGTTTTGTTAGAAATTGAACCTTATTACTCTCTTCCTAATAATCTCAGTTAAAGCTGTGCTGCAAATCCTATAATTTATTCTCAAAAAAGATTTTTCTCACTATATGTAATAATAGAATAATAGGAAAGAAGATTTCTTCCTTCTCAACATATTAATTAGTTTAGCACGCTGTACCGAGGAACATCAAATTTGCCTGCAATATTTTCTGGTGTCTTTTTTTTGTTGTTGTCGTTGGTTTTTTTAGTTTGTTTGTTTTTTTCTTAAACAAATATAAGGAAAGAACTTTTCTAAGAAATTTGTATACCCCTGTCATGTAACCAGTGTGTGTTTTCTGTAAAAAGCCTCTTCCCCTTTTCTGCTTTTTAATGTCCACTGGTGAGTCCACCTCTGTATTCTGCGAAGTTAGCATTGTTTTGTCAGACCAAGGCTACATCAGTTCAAGAACAGATCAACACTTTAAGAATATAATAATATTAATTCTTGCTGCAAAAAGAGATACTTTCTTTACAGCCTCCTTTCCCCCTCCCTTCCTAACCCTCAACGTACATATGGCCATTCAGAACAACTCATGTTGTCCTTTTAATAGAAATATTTTCCTTATTGGAAAATAAAATTTGGTGCTCTTTAACTTAAGTCATCTATGTGCATTTGTCAAATAAAGGAATTTTAATTTCTGCTTCTCTCTGCTGGGCACTGTGTGTGGTCTGTGTCCTTTCTGCTGTGAAGAACTGCAGCTTGAGCCCAGTACCCCCTTTGAATGCATTGACAGGAAAGGGTTGATTGCCTCTCCAATCTTGCATGTAGTATTCCTGTCATTACCCACCAGGATCACTTTTATTTTTTCTGCAGTGTTACATAATTGACTCCACTATGATTCATATCAGCATTCTGGTAGTTCTCAGCAGTGCTGCAGTGTAGGCTGACAAGTTCTCCTCCTCCACGATTAAAAAAAAACAGTATTCTCTTCTTTAATCCAGGGACTTTACTTTTGTGGTGCTCTCCACACCCCAATTATCCTTGGGAAAATTCAGACCTTGAAGATGCATCTTTTTAACAAGCTGTACTTGTTAGTCTTCCATCAGAAACCACTTTTAAGAACTAATGCAGAAGTGGTCACTTTTAAGCTGTGTGGTAAAACAAATGCAGCTCTCTCTGTTGGTGTTCAAGGCAAAGATACAAGTGAATATGAGGTCAGCCAGGTTGCTGTGAAGAGCCACTTATGGCTGAGGAATGACATTTTTCATGTGCACTGCACTTGCTTGTAGGCCAAGTATAAAAACAACAAAGTCTCAGTGCTGTAAAGTGTGCCCATGCTTGAAAGGCCAGGATTCCAAAAGCATCATCCTTATTGTGGGATTAGGCAGAGGAGGCAAGGATTATATTTACCTTGGAACTGAGTTCTGTCATGGTTTACAAAGTTGATCCATTTAAGCTCAGCCACATTTGTTTAACAAAGTACCTCGTACGTATCTCAGTCGCTGCTCAAGTATGTCTGACCTTTAGCTTTCTTTAGGAAATTGCCTTAGTAGCAAAAGTACAAGCAGATGTTCCTCTTTATGTTCTCTTTAATTTCTTAATTTCTAGTGTACACAACTTCTGCTTCATTGGAATTGCAGGAAAAAAGGCTAATAGGTTTTCAAAATTTTTGGATATTTTTAAGCTACTGCTGAGGTGAATGTATTCCATTAGCAACCAACCACTTGATTAAATTTGCTGCTTAAATCACTACGAAAATTGGTCCTTAAATGGGTGTAATCTTGTTTTCTTTTCCTTGAAATACCATGTTGTCCAGAAGTTACATGGCCTAGTACATCAGCCTCAGTGACTTTTGTGTTACACTCTTTTGGTTTGTCCTCTTCAGCATCTCCATTAGTGAACCATGATTTGTCTTAGATTAGAGTAAGGGTATTTCCTGCCTAAGGAGTAAAATCTCTTGGATCATTTTACACCAGAGAAATCCCTGTCCTTCCACAACTTCAGCTATGTAAACATATCTTCCCTTAGCTCTCAATATCTAAGTGTTTCTAAAGAAACATACCGTGATTGTAACAAGGAAAGATGTAAAAGGTGCTGTCTTCAAGAGCAATAGAAGCATTGTTGGCTTGGACTGAGACCTCCAAAGAATCCTTCCAGTCTGAGAGCTCAGATTCTGAGTTTGTGTCTTAACTGCTTATTTTAAATGCTTGGTTTCCCCCCTCACATTACAGCACACTTTTGCTGTGCTAGCTCGTCTGGTTTTATTCTCTTTATAGTCAGTGCCTCCCAGAGAAATATGCCTCTTAATGTGTCCAGTCATCCCTAAGAGAGAAGTCTACATTTGCAGGAGTTTCTCCAAGATCTGGGGAAACTTGGTTTAGGAAAACAGCCTGCTGATGTTGTCCTGGGTTCAAGCCACATACATCAAAATTAAGCTGCTGTAATGTGTACTAAACAAAGAGAAGCCAATGCTACCTAATGCAAGCAGCCATGTCAGCTAAATGGCCTGGTTACAATGCAGCACTAAAACATAATTATTTGAACTATTCATCTGGTTAAAAATATGGCAGCCCTACCTCGTTATTAAAAAAGCATCAGACTAAGTTTTTAGAAGAGTCCTGCCCAAATATTTTCTAAATGACAAATACAGATTTGGATAAAAACCTGTTTAAAATTATTTTTTGTACTATTCACTTGAAAACATGACCTTTTTTCCTTTAAAAATACATGAATACATAAGCAAGTTACTTTTCGCAGTTCTTTTAATCTCTTAGAGAAGCTAAGGCACATTTTTGTTGCCATTGAAAAGCAAGGATAGATGTTATAAGAGGGACTTTTTGTGTTTCTCAAGGATTCTAGCTTTCTCTTTTTTATAAAGATATTTTTTGTTCTTTTTCTTTTTATAAAAATAATTCAACAGTTTCTGTAACAAAACACTGGAAAAAAGTGTGCTGAGTAAGAATCCCTGTATCTTCCCTATAACTGACCCTACCTTCTGAGTGAGCTGTTGCATCCTGCTTAATCTCTCAGCAGTTATTTAAATGTTTGGGGCCACACAGTTTAGTTTTGTCAAAAGGCTGGGATATTCATCTTTAAAGAAGTCATATGCAGCTCAAATTCAGTTTCTTTCATATAGGAGTGCTTGTAGGTTTTTTTCCCATTTGGTCACAGGGACAAGTTATTTCTATTAAAAAAAAAAAAAGTCAAAACCATTTGATTGAAATATTTGGCAAAAGAAGGAATTTTAAATAATGCCTTCAGAAGCTCACTGAATGGGCCAATGTCTTCTTTTTTTCCCTTGATTCTCACTGCATTAAAAGCAGTGTAGAAAATAGATGAATATCACCAAAACTTCCAGAATAGGAGAGAATAAAAGCTGGTTAAAACCTATGGGGAAATTAAGAGAAACCTTTTGACTGCAGCCCAGTGAGAGAAAGGCCAGCTTTGAAGAAAATGACTGAGACAGGAGGATTTTGAGAGAATCAGAGGCTTTTTTTGTGTCATGCAAGTTCAGATTTGCTTCAGGGTCTCTGATTCTCCAAAGGCTCTGTAAAAAGCTAAGGAGGAAGCTGCCTGGCTTTGGAGCAGGACAGCTTCAGCTAGAAACATGCTTTTTCTTCGGAAGGTGTTTTAGATGACTGCTGCTCTAGTGGAAATGGACTTAGGAGATTTTCTACACTGGATCTCAAAGCTGCCCTCCAAAGTTCAGAGCTGAGTAAGAGACTCGAGAGTTGCAAAGAGGAGAGAGTGGCTCCTCCTCCATGTGAGGTGAAGTGAGGACTCTGGGTGAAGCACCTGGCAGTGAGGGGAAGTTTTGGCTGACAGACCTGTGTAAGGCAATTTTTTGTTTGTCATTATGTGATTTGTCATTATGTCTTTGGCCAGCCCATGGTAGCTTACCCTGAACAGAGACCAAACCAAATTTTTTGTTGCTGTCTGGCTCACAGAGCACTGCCTGTTGTGAGCATGTAGTGAGCATGGAGTCATTTATGTCACTTTAAGGCTGGATCAAAACACTACAGAGGGTGAAGTCGAGATTACCTAGACCTCTCTAATCATGACCTTCCCTAGCTTTTGAATGCTTTACTTGTGTGTGCAATTATTGCTGCAATAGCTTGCAGCCTTAATAACCTTCTCTTTAGCATACTCATTTAATTATGATTTTATATTTTATCCCCTCTTCACGCAGGAAGATATGGAGTTTTTGCTCAGTAGCAGTTTGTTCATATTCCTCAGTCTAATTAAATGAGAAAAAAAAAAAAAAAAAGCAATCTGGGAATCATGACCCACAGTACATGAATAGAAGACTCAAACTATTTGTATATATTTTGTTTTTTCTTTGATTCGTGTATGTGATGGCATGCATAAGTTATCAAAAAATTACCTCTTTAATATTTATTAGTTCAGTTTTTATATTTAGCTGTTTGTCTTTTCCCTTCTTTCTTCTTCCCCTCCACCCAACAATTTTTGATCACTATGGAATGAAAAATATCACTGAACCATATGTAAACTCTTGGAGCTATCAATGCAAATTCCTCACATTTTTCAGGGGAGGAGAGTTTTTGGCATGCACCATCAGTCTGTGTGATGTCTTTATCTTCCCCAATGCTGCAGTTTGTTTAATGGTTTATTTTGTTTGGCATTGTCCACAAAAAAAAAATAGAAATGCACGATAACTGTCCTTACTGATGCAGTGTTCCTCTTCCAGCAATTTAACATAGAGACTTCTAACACTAAACCAAATGCTGCACAAAATCTGCTATGGAAACAGCTCTCTGAACAGCTTGAGGAGTAGGTTGCTGTTATGCTAAAGCATTGTAATTTGTAAGTAAGATTGTGAGCTTAGCCTTTCTATTTCCTTTAGTTTCTGATATCTGGATTGGAGGTTTTTATTGACCAATAGCAGGAAATTATTTCAGATGCAGTTGTGTAGGAGTAAAGGGGGGTACGTTTGCCTGTGTGATGTTCTGAAAAGGCAATTTTAATTTTTTGGGGGGAGAGAAGTAATAGTTGAGTCTTTATTTGGAGCTGCAATGTGCTGCTATCAATGCATATTTCTCCTCTTAGCTCTGCATTCTGTGAGGAACCAAGCAAACATATGAGAGGTGGTAAATGCAAAAAGCACTTGGAACCTTTCTTCATGGGCTACTACTGATGGGCTGTTGACAAATACCACTGCAAAGAAGCTTATTTTAAGAAAAAACAGGAAAATAATGTGTTACACTATTAAATCCAAAGTGAAGAAAGGACTGAGAAAAGTTTCCAGTTCTTTCTACGTAGTGTGGCAGTCAGAATATTTTCCAGATCAAAAGACTGAAGATCTATGAATATATTAAAAGATAACAGTTGCCACTGATGTGGCAGCAGCATGAAGTATTTGATGTATAGACATGTATTTATGCAAGGAAGTTGAAATCTCTTGACTGGTGCTGCTCAGTGTGTGCAGAATGGTAGTGCATAAAGTGGTTATTGCTGCCTGATTTAGGCTGAATCCATATCCCCTCCTCCCCTTCCTCACTCACTAAAGTTGCTGTATTTTCTCAGCAAGGCTTCACTTAGAGCCATGACTGCTCCTGGATGCCACTGCAAAGCTTGAAATGACAATTCAGCAGCAAGGCTGAGCCCCTTTTCAGTGTGGTGCCATGCAGGATGATCCCAACACATGATGTTCTTGCATGGGCAGCATGGTCATTTCAACACCAGTATTGATATTTAATGCAGTACTGTAGTGCCAGATCACTGAATTTTCCTTTGCACCAGATGTTTCTTTTGTAGGAGATGTTATTTAGAGTGAATTGGAATTTTAGTTTCACTTTATGCGATTTAAATTCTAGTCTTGTCAATGCCAACCCTTTCTTGACGCACTCTATCCATTAACTACTCATTTTTCAGGGAATGATATAATGCCTTTCCAGATTATTATTACAAAAGCTGTCTTTTTCTCAGATTTAATTGTTGCTTGCACATAAGCAATCACCCAGCCTTCTTCCTACTAAAGAAATGGTATTGTTATTAAATGAGTAGCAGGACTGAAGTCACTCCTCTTGAAGATAATGTCCATTGTTGACAATGCAGTTGAGTTCCTGCTATCTTGCTGAAGTGAAACATGAAGAGGAAAGCAGCAGATCAATGCTGGTTTTTGGTTTTACTAAAGAAAATAATTTTAGCCTGGAAAAGAAAGTTGAATTCCTTTGATCAGTGCCATATGCTTGAGTTTATAATAGGCTTTTGTGTTCCCACTTAGCTGGATCAGATTGAAAGTTGGATAATTATCAGTGAGGGTTAGAAATAAAATAATCAGTTTGCATGTCAAAATATCTTCATTTTTATGTCAGTCATGCTGTCTTTCTGGTACAGTGAAAACTGGCTCTGGGTTTAACAGCAACAGCACAATGAACAAACTTCAACCCTTCCCTAGCAATTGGTAATTTTGCCTTGTGGGCAGGGGAGTTAGAACAGATATTGAATGCTATGGCTGCTGTGCTGGTACTAAGGCTGATAGGTTTGCATTGGTAAAAATTTTAAGCACACCTCACTAACACAGAGACTAATCATGATGTAAATATTCCATTCCTATTTATCTTCATTTTTTCAGAGTAACGTTGACATGTGAACCATCTACACCATCTTCTCATCCACATCTGTGGAGTTTGACCAGAATCATTATTTCAGTGTTAACTTTGGATGCTCAGATGCAATAGGTTTAATTGACTTGGACAGTTGCACGTTTTGGAGGCAGATCAGCAAGTCTGCTTGTTATGTCAGATTCAGGATGAGTTTATTGACATTATCTGTACTGATGTAATAACATTTATAAAAGTACCAGCAAATAGTGCTACTGTGTGTCCTACTATGTGCCTTTACTTTGCAACCACTGTGAATTTAAAATAAAATCACCCAAAATGAAATCCACCAGCAACCCTCCACTGCCTCAAACAAAGCAAAAAATCAAATCCAGTCATTTTAATGGTTTCACAACAGTAAAATTTTTGCATCAGAATTTTTTGCAAAACAAGCAAGAGCAAACATCTGGTCTTGTAGCTGTTGTCATCCACTCTGTTACTTCATTAAAAGTCTATCCAGGTGAGTTGGTCATGGGGAATGTGAGCCAAAACTGCATGCACCTGCTTCTAATTAGAGCTTCTAGTTACTTAAGGAACATTATGACCTAAAGGCTCTTATAAAACCAAGAATATCTAAGACACCTGAGGGAAGCGCTAAAGGCTCCACTGAGATTGTGTTCTTTGTACTGTTTTATTATATAACATTAAGCTAAGCTCCAGCAGTCGTAGGTGTTGGGAAAAGATAAGAGCTTGTTGCTGTGTGTGACGTGTATTACCATGGAAATTCTGTTCTTCAGGAGAAATGAGCCTCCTTCCTATTGTGCATTATGAACTACTAATAAAGCATATTAAAAAAAAGTAAAGAAAAAGAAAGTAAATGGACTTGAGCAATAGGCAATAATAAATGTTTTTTAGAATATCCAAATAAGATATTGGGGTTGGATTGCAAGATTGCATTCATTCTACAATGGGCAATAACACAATTATGAGATGCCTTTGAACAATTTCCAAAACTCATTTGGTCAAGAAGGGCAGAATATGAGTTTGGATCATTGTAATTCATTTCATAAAGTCAGTGTCCTAGAAATCTTGAGTACTTGGAAAAAGAGTGGGACTTGCCCCCTGCCACCAGATTTCAATTGTGTATCTATTATCCAATAGAGTATTATTATAATGACTTTTGAATATTGTAAACTAACTAAATCATAAGTAATTAATGGTAGCTAAAAATTCTGTAATGATTTGTACAGTTGGGATATTTGTTTTCTTGCGCCTGGTTTTTAATTTGGGTAAGAATAGATGACTGTGGTCCTTCAGTAAATGGATACCAGAATCAATACAAGTGTTTGGGAAGTGTTCATTAGTGGGAGCATTCATTATTTTTCATTCTTGGGAATTCCATTTACTAATATCTGAGAATAAAATTCTTTCCCTGATTTTCTGTCACACTGCTTAGAAAGCCTAAAAGCTGTTTTTAGACAGTTCTTAAGAGTTTCATTTATTTCACTTGTCTCACTTTTTTTTCATGTTAAGAATACTGAAAGATGGATGAGAACAGAGATGTTCTCAATCTTATTCTCTAGTTTGCTGAAGACACTTTGGAGTTTGTTTGTTGACTGCAGTGGGTTTTGGACTTCAGAAAACAGGGAAAGGTGTTTGATTCTTCCTGTTTTCTGTGTTCTACTGTATGAGAATAAATGGATAGAAAAGCCCACATACATAAATAATTTTGTTGCTCTAGCTAACTGGCTGAAATTGCTGTCATCAGATGTTACCTAAGGCAAGTAATTTATCTGTGTTGGAATAAATATTAGGGAAACAATTCTGGTTGCCTCAGCAAGGATAACAAGAGGAAGGCAAGACAATTCTTGCTAATGAAGAGTTGTTTTTATATGGAAGTCAGTCTGATTTCTGACAACTCTTTTAAAGAATTGCTGTTTAATTGAAGAAGTTCATCATTACTATTGCAGGTCTACTGATTGTGTCATGATCCCAATAGGCATATCAAATTCCTAGTGGCACAGTAATAATTCAAACTATTTTAGGAATGAGAAAAGATGCTGCTACATTGTGATTGGGATAAATGCTACTGTCTTGGGATAAAGGAGTTCTTCAGCTATCAATTCCTTCCCTCTATAAACATGTATTATTTTAGTTATGTTAATTTTCCCCTCTATTTCTTTGCTGTCTTTTACAACTGACAAAAGACATCAGCTACTGACATGCATATAAGATATGCACAAGCAGGATCCTGAATTTTGAGAACTGACAATGGAAAAAAAAAATCAATGTGTTTCCACAAATCCTTACAGATCAGTCTTTAAAAGACAAATTGCTTTTGCCTTTTTTTCCCCCTGGTATTTTTGTCAGCTCTTTTAGATATGCCTTCTAACTGTAAAAAAACAAACTAGGTCCCTTTTTGCAGCCCTTGCCATTGGTTAGAATTCTGGACTCCCAATTCTATGAAGTGCAGACTATATCTACATCCTTTTATTAAAGCAGGCAGGAAAATATTGTGCTGTGTAGCTTTTGTTTTATTCAACCAATTTTTCCAAGAGAGCTTTAAAAATGCTCAACTTGGTATAAAGAAGCAGAGCTGCAAACACATTGTGTACTGTGAGGCGCTGCCTTCCTCTGAAGTACTGCCATACCCTGGTTGCCATGGCAAGGAAGAAAAAGAATAAAAAATTCCTGTAGAGAATACCTTTATAATTCCAAAATCATCGCTCAGCAGGGCTGTGTGCTTAATAACTCATAAAAAACACTGTGGGTTTTTCAGAGGGCTGCGAGGGGATTTCTCCGCGTCTCTGCCTGTCCTGCTCAGCTGGTTGCACACGCTGCCAGGGGCAGTGGGGCCCCCATTGGTGAAGGGGTGGCTGGTGATGGTTGATTTTTGGCTGTGAGCATGTAGAGACCCTCAGGAGAGCAGAGGCTGCTCCATGGCCATGCAGGCAGGGGATGGAGCAGGGCTGCTCCAGCAGTGGGAGGAGAGGGCGGCTGCTCCTCTGTGCCTCCTCTGCATGGCGGAGGAGGAGAGATGAGGGCAGCACGTTTTTCAGCTTGAGGATGAGTTTTTTGGCAGCCTCCTGTTCAGGGAAGGGTCCCTGAGCCCACATGGCTGGTGGCTTCCAGGAAGGCTGGAGATGCCACCTCTCAGTCACCGTCTTTCACTGACCTCAGCTGTCCCCTCTGTGCCAGGTTCCACTCACCCCCTTCTGGCATCCTAGCAGGCCTGAATGTCCTTGTGTTATTCTGTGTACAAATACACAGGATTTTCAAAGCACTGGGCTTCATGCTGGAACGGGGGCAACATTTTTACTGAAGATATTTTAATACCTTGTTTGAATTGAGGGTACAGATCTCCAATATCCTGACTATGTTAAAAACATCCAAAGTCCTCCTAAGCCATAGGAATGTAACTTTTGAAGCTTTTCCAGAGAAGCCTGACCCAGGGGCGCTGGTACCAAATAAATCATGTTAGTACTTGCAGCATTTTGCAGAGTTCAGGTTGAGACCTGCAGTTGAGTGATGGCATTTTGAGATTTTCAGTGATAGATGACAGTGCCCACAGCCATAGCAACTTGATGCAGCATCCTACTGCTAGCACCATCTGCTACAATTTTTAAATATAGAAGGGGATTTTTCTTAGTCAGCATGTTTCTGTCAGAACGAGCTCTTCATAGGCCTAATCTGAATGCCACTGCAGAGCTTTAAACTTCATCAGCCTTCTAATGGAATAACCCAGTCTAATCTTTTCCAAGTGTTTGCTTTTTCTTAGCAAATGGAATCAATTTTTACTCTTCAGTGATTTCTGTGGCTGTCTGCACTTATGTCTAAAACATTTCCTGTCTTTGCACTATCATTTGTATTTCTATCAAGAACAATTTTAGGGTCTAAGAAATCATCAGCTGCTGAAATAAGTGGAGAGCTGCATTTTTGCTTGAATATTGCTATCATAAAGAGAAATGTGTGAGGATGTCATCAAAAAGCTTACTTAGCTTCATCTCACCCCAATTTTTATTTAATGAGTGCCACCAAAATGCATGTGAGAGCAATGCTAAAGGCATGGCAGCTATCTGCAAAATACCAGGTAACTTTTCTAAGATTGTTTAAGCATCTGTCACCTAGGAATTATGATGGATAAAAATACAATAAAGGTGGTAAATACTATAAAGATGGTTATAAATACTATAAAAACACTAGAAATAGATCTGAAGGCCACAGATGAAAGTGCTTGTTGGTGGTTAACACAGTGCTTTGCAGGTTCTGATCCATTTCTGCTTATTGTGCCAACAAAGATTCTTGTCATCTGAAACTTGCATTGCTCACACTGTCCCATGTATCTGTACTGGTCATCTGCATGGAAAGGGACATGTTTCTGTTTCTGACCCTGAGGATAAATAGATTTGGAGGCAACAGCAGTACACACTGCAGGAAACATTTTTCCCTGAGCTGCCAGAAGGCTTAGGCCAGTCCAAGCCATCAAACGAGCTGGTTCAATCCACTGGCTGTTTTTCCTCCTCCCTCCCTAGGAGCCAAAACTGCTCTGTTCACATCTGAAACCTTTCACAGGCCGGCTCACAATGGGCTCAGGCAAAGGCCAGGGTGGAGGCCCTCTGCTCATTTGCCCAAATCCGTAAGGCACAATGATCTTGGAAGGAATGCACAAGCTGTCCTGCATTCAGAGTCCTCCCCTGCCTCCTCCCATGTCCCCTGGACCCCAGGGAAGGCGTGACACAGCAGGGATGTCCCGCAGGACTGACACCCGCACGCCACTTCTTCCTCTGATTGTTCCCCCACAGCTGTTCTGCAAACATTTCCTGCCCTTCCTGCCCCTGAGCAGCAGCTCAAGACACCAAATGCACAAGGAATTGCTCACTGTGTAAGTGAAGCAGAACTTGACACATCTATGTGGTGTTTGCACATCTTAGGGCTTTGGCTTGGGTTTCTTAAGAAAGATTTTATATTTAATCTTTGTTAGAATTTTGCTGAGAAGTTGGTTATTTTGCCAAGATGAGTGCCTGTTTGTCTTCTCAGAGTGTTTAGGGCATGGATGTACTGCATTGACCTGAAATGCCTCAATAATTTGAATAGGTAAACAGATGACTTGGAGCATGAATTTATTCGTGTAGCAGTCCATAATGCTCCTTCCTGAGCTGTTAGTTCATCCTGCAAACATACACCTTGTTCAGATGTTGAACTGAGAATTTAGTTGTGTATTAAATAAAGAGCCTTCTGAAAAATAGGTACAGTAATCATTCTTCATAGCTCCATATCATGTCTGACACATAAAATAATAGAACAAAGTCACTAGCTGAAGCCTTGGACAGCAGATTAAACGTGTGACTAATACAGCCTGAAAGCCAAGATTGGTGACAGACATTATGTTCATCCTGGCTAATGTGAGTTTAAGAAGCCTGAGATTATTTTATTTGAAGAGCCTTAATGAAGAAAAGAGTGAGAATCACTCACTAGCAGAACAGAGTATGGTAGATGCTCTTTGTTGTGGACTTGTCAGACCTGGAAGAGGTTGATGCTTCAATGTCACTTGCTCTCAGAATTAGCACATTTACAAAGTAGAAATAACAAATCCTCTTTTCCTGCATCTTCTGTCCAGCAAATCCCTCTGCAGATACCATTTGTTTGTTGGGTTTTTTTTACCTTTGTGAGTTAGCAAGATTTAGCCTCGAGTAGCCTAAGTTAGTGCTGCAGTGAGATGGAGGAAAAGCACTCCAAGAGAGGTGACTGCCATGAAATACAATGCAGGCAGTGTAACCATTTTAGCTAATCTCTGAAATTTTGTTCTAATTTTGAGATTTGAATTCACCAATAGCCAATACAGTATGAGACTGTAGGACTCAGTATCTGGATTTTTTCAGAAATCTGCAGTTAGATTTCCTATAATGATGCTATGCACAGGGCAAGTACAGAGGGCAGAAGGAATAAATGATTATTGGATATTCATGATAAAAGGAACCTCAGATAACCATATAGTCTTCCCTTCTGTGCACTTGTTTTATTTTTTTGTTTTGCTAGAGTTCTAGTCTGGTTTCAAGTAGCCAGATTTTCTGTGCTTGCCTTTCTGTCTCAACAGAGCACTAACACAGGAGTACCAAATGCATAATCTGAATGGCGGACAACTCTGTAAATCCTTGTGAGAGCCAAGATAAGCAATATTTCTTTAAATCTGCACACTATTGTTCATCTGTATAAACCATATTTGGCACCGAACACTTAGCTGAGTGGTTGGAAACAATTTCTGTAAGCCTGCACAGCAATGACTGCAGTTCCTGGCAAAATCAAAATTCTGACTCAAGTGGTCCATCACAATTCCAATGATGATTCCAGTTCAAGAATTGTAGTAGTTAAGAGCTCAAACAAATAATATTCATAAATACAAAGCACATCTTTCTGTTGGTGAAGATTGCATTTATGATCTAGCCTTCCTATTGAGATTGTTACATTTGGTGAGGATATTTTTATCTGATTTGAGAAATGCTGAGCTCTGGTAAGCTTGCAATGAATGTTGAGCTTGCAAGGAGCCCACAAGTGACCTGTCAGCTGCCATGGGTTTCATTGACTTGCTTATCAGCTGTGTGATTTGCAGGGCAGTCATTATGCAATGAATTCCTGGGGGATCTCCATCAATCCTGGCCACCTCAGGCAGCTGCAGCAGGCAGGAGCTGCATTGCAGGAGTGAGAACTGGAGTGAGTTGATGCTGGCTGACACAGATGATCAAATGATCAAATTGCAGGTGATACATAGTACACATTTTACTGCTCTGCCTGCTGTGAAATGTTTGGGGGAAGCTGAGATCCTCTAGATGATCTCCGGAAGGAAATATTTTTAAAGCTACACCACTGATAGAGACATGATAATATATTGCTTCCATATAGCTCCTATCAGTAAATTATAGCTGTAAGAAAGTTGCTAGGGAGATAATACTGGACACTGAAGGATTCATATTTTTGAAGCAGTTGTCACTAAACTGACAGCTGCTGTACCATCTATCTTGGTATATTTGCTTTTGCTGGGTGGTACAAAGATAAATACACAAAAGGGAAAAATTATTTCTGCTTGTGTATGGTTAGGTATCAGTAAGTGGTCTTTGAATAGCATGAGACCTTAATTTCTGGAGCACAACATTCTCTAATGCGTAGCTCATGAGTTCAGTTATTCTGTATTCATTCTGTATTTAATTTTTATTAGTTTTCTATTGGTGTTTTATTTCCCACCTACTGCCCATCATACACTCATAAATTACGTCAATGTCTTATTTTCAGTCTCTGATGAAAATGTACCATATTCCTATGGAGTTTTTTTAATATTCAAATCAAGGCTACTAGAATTGTTACAAATCACTTTTGAGGCAAAAGGAGAAAGTTGATCCCTAAAAACTGTAACTGCCTTGGCACATTTTAAACTCTGCAATCCCCTTGCTTTGTATCCTTTTACTTTAGCCAAGTAATGATTAAAATTTTCAGGTGTTCAAATTTTTTAATAAGTATACACATTTATTTGGGGAAGAGTTCTGAAAGGCAGGTACTTTCCTAAGCTTCACACTGCTTTCAGCTGCATTCTTGACTAGAAGCCTCTCCGTGGTCCTGCCTGGAGCAGACAACTTTTGCTTTCAAAAGCAGACCAACATCACTCATTTCTTTCTCTAAGTTTGGCTTGTGCTCTGGTGTGGAAATTTGAATTTGTTCACAGTAGGACACAATTGTTCTTAGCTGATGTGCCACTTTATTGTCTGGGTAATGACTATAAGTGGGAGAAGTAAATTTCATAGATCTCTATTTATAATTTTTCCTTCATAGAACCTTGTGGGGCACTAAAATTATCCTGGTTTTACCCCATGAATTCCAATAGAGCACTGCTGATTAAGAGCACTTACTTTTTAAAATTAGTTATTTGGATGATTCAGCAGACTTGTCTCCCAAGTCACCAGGGTGACTGACAGATCTTGCTCCTTGCAACTCATCTGCACTTTACAAGTCTGTTCATGAATGCTTATCTGTCCCCAACAGATGTAATGAATCTTTCTACTGCTATTTAGGATCCTATTATTTGTACCCACTCTTATGATCAGTCATACTAAAAGCAACATTTTCAGTGTACAATTTCTATACAGAGATAATCACAAAATAATGAGGAAGAATCAAGCCTATAAAAAATGGATGATGGCAAATTTGTATTTTTCATTTCAATTTGCTGTTGAAAATGCACATGGATTGGAATAATAATTGGGCTCCTGACAATTCTCTTAATGTAATCCTACTCCTGACGACATCAAAAACTCAAAACTTGGCAAGAAGGGGTTTTAAAATTTGTGTACTCACTGATGGACAATTTCTCAGCTTGTGATGATTGTTATGGATTTATTTGTACATTGTTTAGTCTTAATTTCAGCTATTTCTGACAATAAATTCAGTAGCAGAAAGGCAGGATCTTTCTCGTGATAATACATCCAAGTGGCTGTTCCTGGAGTGGTGTCAGTGTACTTTGCAGCAGGCCTCTGTATTGGGGTTAGGAGCGGGTTGACTTTCTATTTCTGGTGGATTTTCCAGGTGGAAGTGCAGGTGCCTGGGCTTCACACCCTGTGCTCAGTGAGCCTGGGAAGCCCTGAGGCTCTGGAATGGGGAAAATACATGTTTGTTTGGCTTGTGAAACTCCAAATGAGCCCTACACCATCCCTAACTATTTGGGGCCATCTCTGAGTCCAGCTAAATGATATTTTTATCCCCTAGAAAGAATAACAGCAGCTACAGCTGCCTTTGTCAGACAAAATGCTCTGTTCTCAATCAAAATCAAAAAGGTTTATTCACAGTTGGGTGTTTGCTTTCTTCAATATAAATTGCAGTCTAAAAATGAACTTTGGAGAAAGACATTTCATCTTACTGAAATGCCTCCTGTGGATTTTCTTTTTTTTTATTATTATTTTGTATTGAATCAGAGGTTGTTGAAATTGATTTGTTTCTATGGAGTTTTACAATGTAAGTTATCAAAATTTTTAACAAAGTAGTTCACTGCTGCTGCCACTGATTTCAGTATAGTGTGACATGTTAAAGTTTCTGGGGCTTTTTCTGTTTGTTCCAAGGGTGAAGGTTGCATTATACATATTACATTTGCAGTGTCAACTGTTGATAAATTGAGACTTTCCATTTTAATGCTACTTTTACAGCTTAATAGTTTTTACAACTCCAGTTTCTTTCACATGTATATTATTAATATTTCTGGTTACTGTAGCACTTTTTTCCTCTGGGTTCTTTGATTAATTTAAGTCTAGGATAGCTTTCCTTTGTGAACATGACTATTTTGTGAAATTTTGGATTGTTATATTTTTGGAGAATGAAACTAATTAGGAAATGCAACACCTTAAGCTGTTGAATGCTCTCTTGGAAAAATGGGTTTCCTCAGTCTTTGTTCCATGCAGATAATATCATGGTATATGTGCATTAAAAAAATTAGATGGAAAGCCTGTAGGATTTTGTTTTGTTTTGTATAATGTTCCACCTTCCTATTGTTTGTCTTGGCAGTCTTAGCAAAGTTTTTCTAACATGCTTTTTCCTGTTGTTGCCTATAATGTATGATTGAATAACTGCACTTATAAAATTTTGGTTTTCCTTCTTTTTTTTTCTGTTGTTGTCACTTAAATCTCATGTACTGTTTGTCTCAGTTGTGTTGAGGAAATTCTTTCCATTTTGCAATAAATTCAGAGAATGAGAGTGTTTGTTCTGACATGTTTTTTTTTTAACCTGACTAGTTTTCATAATACTGTATGGCTTATTTTTTGTGCTGCTTATTGCTTGCAAAAGTTTCAGGAATGTTGATTTCCTCTATGTGCTTTGTTCAAACAACTATGCAAATAATTCCCCTGCCTGAAAGTAAATGAAAAGGTTTTTTGTGTTGCCTTTAGACATCTGTCTCCAATGGCTTGATAAAAATTCTGCTGGAGCCCATGAAAAATGGAAATAAATTCCTGCAGCTTAGTTGGTTTTCTGGGATGGTGGTGATCTCTGACGAGCATGGTAGAGTCCTATCTCCTAAAAAATGTTTCAAAACCATCAACAGATTCTACACAAGTCCAGGATTTTTAGCCTGGTTATGGTCTTAGAGCTCAGGGAAATTTAATTCAGCGATGATGAGATACATGTGGATTCTTTCAGTAGCAGAATTCAAATTAGAATTATTAACTAGAAATAGATAGGTATTGTTTGAGATTCAAACCCCCAAATAATAATAATTAATGTTTCAAACATGTGTCAGTAAACAACTCCCATTTCTCTTTGCTGCGGTGTTTCCTAGCAACTGCTGTGTTTCTCTGAACCTGTGTTGCCTTGACAATAATTGTGGCATATTGTACATCTATACAGGGAATTTTGTTCAAAGGGCTTTGCAGGCCAAGAATATATTTGTGAAGCACCCTTGAAATGCAGCTGTTATTTGGTAAAAATGAAAAGTGAGTAGACAAGACACTATGGCATGATTTGGGAAGAGGGATGGGAGAATATGAAAGAGGGGTTGGGGCTAATGCTGGCAGGGATCCCTTTATATGTAACAGAGAGAAAGGCTGGCTAAAACTCACTCTTTCTGTGTTCAAGTGAGCAAGGTGCCTTTGGATGGTGAGGGAAAGCAGATGAATAGACAATGTTGTTAGGGCATCATTTGAGCAACCAGTGAAGTTCCAGACCAGCTAGGTTTTTGTTATTGCTGCTGTGTTCTTGGGGAATATTGCAAACCTCTGCTCCTTCTGCAGGCTGGGTTGCAATTGTGAATGCCCTTCCCTCCAAGCCCTGCTCACCCTGTGTGTGAGGTTCCAGCTCTCTGCACCGTTCGGAGCTGCCCTGGTGTCTCTGGTGAGGTCTGCCTGCCTCCCTCACTGCCCTTGGCAGCTCCCACCTCATGAATAAGCAGCTCTTGTGTCCCATCTGCCTCTGATTTGGGCTTAAAACACAGACAAGTGCTGTCTTTCTTGAAATCTAAATAACATCATCCTATATCTTGTACTTCTGTGTTTCTGTATTCTAATATTAAGAAATTAATGCTTTTGCTGTTACCTGTGGATCTGGCCAAAGATTTCCAAATATTTCCCAATTCAGGGAAAGAAGATTTTTTGTTTAGGGTAAGTATTAGGTCCAGACAGAAAAATTCTATTGCTTTTCCTCTAGCTTTTTTTATAGCTCCTCTATCAGCATTCTTCATTAATATTATCTACCTAGTTTTCTAGACATTCTGTTCCCAGGAGGCATTAAAAGGCATTAACACTTAGATGTTTTTAATTTTATATTTCTTTCCATTTTTGTAGCTTTTCTTTATTTCCATTTTTGTTTGTCTCTTTTCAATTCTTGAGGAGAAAGAATTTTGAAGCCTAAGGCTATTGGTCTGGAACTGCTCATCACTTAGACAAATTTGCTATGGATTGTGATTTAACATTTTGCTTCATATATTTTCTTCAGTAGAATTATTGCTGTTTTGCATCCCATTTGGTTGTAGATTTCCTGTCTGTTATCAGATCACAAGACTTCTTTCTCAGCTCTGAGTCTCCTTCAGTAGCTCTCCAAACTTCTGCCATTTGGGATGCTAAAAAGTAGGTTGAAATTTCAATGCTAATTTGTTACAGAGAAATCCATGAAAGGTGAATAATTCAGCAAACTCCTCTTTCCATCACAACCCATTTTGAATAACATGAGCATTGTTAAAGTTTAGTTTGTGAATCTATTACTGACTGCAAGCTGGTTTGGCACACTACCCTAGAAACACTGCCTTGAAATCAGTTCAAGAGCTGAAAATAGGTGTGCAATAAGGATTTGAGCACAAAATCAAGCAAATATTATGGGTTGTTATCTGATTAAGCTACATGGAATGGCTTATCATTCTGGGGCTATGAATACCATATATTTGCATCAGTGAAATTTCTTTCCACCTTTGGGAGACAAAGCAAAACAACCAACAACCAGACCCCAGCACTGTTTGCATGTGCTGGAGCATCAGCTGAGAAGACAAAGCAAGGAAAGCAATTGCTTGGGGAATCACTGCTGGCTCAGATGCAGGGCTGAACAGGAGCAAATGAACTGCCACAGCTGCTTCTGTGGCCTGCTCTGCTGACTTTTGTGCTGAACTGTTTCCACCCTGTGATTAATGGTGAAGTTTATCTTATGGAGCTGTCATTTTGACATCTTTCACTTGTACAGCAATCACTTTAAGGAAAAAAAAAAAGGACTGAAATTGGCCCCTTTATTTTTGTAATCAGGAACAGGATGCCCCAGCTTTTAGTTCAAACTGACCCATTATTTGAGAAATGAGTCATGGTCAGAACCTCTCCTAGTAGGTTCTGGTTGGTGGGAAGACAGACAAATTCAAATTCCCAGATATAAACATGCTTCAATGCTTTTGTATGATAGTGAGATCCAAAGCAGCATGGGAAGTACTTTGAAGTTCTTGGTTTAGAGTTCTTAGATCTGCTGAAGTGATAACTATGGGATGTGTTTTTGGTGACATGGTGACACCATTAAATGTGTCAGTTACTGGAGCAGGTTAGGTGCTTTGCTACTGAGGAAAAGTAAGGAAGTTTGTTTTCAATTCTAGGGCACTCCATGTACATTTTCAGTCCATTATTTTTAATTACTCCATTCTTTTCCTCATAATCTGTTATCTTTGTTTCATAAATATGTTACTGAAAAAACAATTATTTTGGAGCATGCTGAGTTGTCTCAAATTATGTTGTCTTTCCTTCAGTGTGTGTTTTCTTTTAAAGTATAGACCAAGGCTCATGCCAGAGTTTCTGACTCTTTCTCTGGTGTCTCTCTGACTCTGTATGCATGCTGTGTTTGAGATGTGCCACCCTCCAGTGTGAGAAGCTAATGATGGAGAGCCCCAGGCTGGATAGTGCAGATCTCCCTGCTACTATTCATGATCGATTCTGCTGTTTTGTTTTCTTCTCTGCCACTCAAAACGCCATTTCCACAGCTGTATTTCTGACTTCCTAGCTAAAGCATTCACTTCTAAACAGAGATTACATCCACTGAGCAAAAACTGAACCTTTACATCAGTCAGTAGACTGTTAATGGTGAGGTATAGGACTTATTTGTCCATGAGAATGATTATGGTTGTGTAAAATTGAAGAGGTGTTCAGAAACGAGATTTTTTTTGAAGAGATATTCAGTTTCCTCATTAGAATTTGCCTTCTGCATTTGCCCAGAATAAATTTTGATTCTGTTACTAAATTCCAGAAATATCTACCCACAGAAGCTACTTACAGGAGCAAATATTCTATCACAGTTATGCTTCTGCTTTCATTGCATAGGTCTTTATTGGGTGTCAGTTCTTGAATTTGGACCAGAACAGAGGAGGGAATTGAACAAATACATTGCTTTACTATTTCCTGAATAAAGTAGTGAGATTTTGTGGCATCCATGAATGAAACTTGTAGACAACAGTGTTTTTTTGATAATTTACAGTGACAGTTCAGAAAAAAAAAGTTATTCATTTCAGTAAGATTTAATGATGTTACTCTCTTGATAGCAACTCTAGTTTTCTGTCTTCCTATTACTACATATTCTTGCAGGTGGACCTTACTCCATTGTTAAATAAGTATATCTGCAACTTGTTTTATATTTTCTATTAAATTTACAGTTTGGTACATAGGATTGTGTCTGCTTGAGATTTAAACCTTTGCAGCACATATTGCAGCACAAAGGTATGATCTTTTACTTAATTAGAAAAGTGATGCATATTTATGAAGGAAAATGGAAAAAAAATAGTGTAACACTCATTATGGGAGAGGATGCATCAGGACCCCTTTCTTTTATCTATACCATCCAATGTCAGCAAAAGTCTCAGTTATTAGCAGAAAAATTCCATCAATGCCTGTTAATTTGGAATCTAATAGCAATGTTGTTGCTGGTTAGCTCATGTTGATGGCTGAAGGCAATACAGGAAAATAGTTTAGATGTGTGTGATTCACAGATGGTTGTAAAGTGCAGCAGTATTTTCTAGAATGGTAATGCAAATTAATGCCCATGAATATTTTCTTTTGAATTTCCTAGTAATGCATAAACTAGAAGCTTTGTCTTTACAAGGTTTTGCTGTGCTTGAGAAAACTTTGTCAGCTCTGCTGTACCCTGTTCAAAAAAGCAACAAATGTAGTAGGTTGCAAATGCTATATCCCTGTGTTTCTCCCTAGTCTTTATCAAATCAGTGGTTTGACAAAATCAAGTAAAACTAAAAGTATAATTAAATGCAGCTGGTACTTAAAGTTATTGCTTCACAAAACTTGTCTGTTTTTCCAAGAAGTATCAGATGGTCTAATTTAAAATAAATTAATAATTTCTGTGCACAAACTATATGCTGGGGGGGAAAAAATTAAATGAGACAACCATCCATCAATAGAGATTCTTATGTATTGCACCAAGTTGAATTGTGTCAGTTGCAAACACACTAATGACTTCTAGTACAGTAGCAGACTGTTTACTTTGCCCTAATCTCACTGAGATGAAGGAAACTCCCATTACAGTCAGGTTTTCCAAATGCATTATCATTTCCTTTTGTGGATAACCACACTGAAATCCCTAATTCTCAGGGGTTAGAGGACTTGGCACATTCTCACAGGGAGGTGCCTCTCTGTGAGCCAGCATCTTGGGCTTGGTTTAGGAAAAGAAGATTCTGCATTTTCTATACCCTTTCTTCCATGCTCTGTGCTTCCATAACTAAATGTTATTTCCAGCAAATAATATTCATAGTAGCCCATGAAGAGTGCAAGACTCACCCAATTTGCAACACACTAAGGATTGTGGAAGTGGTTTAGAGCTCCCCAACTTTAGATCACATTTAATGGGGATGAAGCCACTCTCACAAAGGGCTGTTGAGGGTTTCTGACTAAAAACAAATGTGCCATCAGTAATGCCTAGGACTTAGTCAAGCAGTAAGTTTGTCCCTTTCCCCCACAGATTTAATGAAATAATTGTGAGACTGAAATTGTCCTGACTGGGTTTGATAATCATGAATCTTGCTCTTATCTGTGATCTTTCATCTGAACTATGAGGTGTTGCACTGCTCAAATAACACTTGGCTTGCAATAAAGGAGAAGAGAACCTTGTATAAATGCAAAAGCAACCCTGCAAAAGGAGTTAATGATACTGGTAAAATTAGAAATATGTTCTTCCCTCATGGTGTTATAGTAATGTGAGTGGAAAAACAGCTTGTTCTACCAATTGGGGTGTGATGGTAAAATACCATTTTGTTAAGCAAAAGGGGGTGTGTGTCAGGGTGTTGAAGGAGGTTGTTGATGAATTTTGGAGGCAGGAAAAATGACAAAAATTGTTGAAACTTCACATGACAGTTTCCCCAAGTATTTTGATTCTTGTGTGAGATGAGAATATCAGCCTGCAGAACCTGGTATTAAGTGAGACACCTTGAGCACCTCCTGCCTTGCCTGCTATAGGATAGGCTGGATGTTGTGTCTCGGATCCATGGTCCTAGATCCTCTTTTCACATAGGAGGTGTTTCACTAACTTCCAATAAGGTTTATTCCTTTACATTTATTATTTTTGTTACTTTGCTGAAAGAGTTCCTTGCCCAATTTGGTTTGGTCTGAGTGCTTACAAGAAGTGAATTCTGTTTATGTGAATTGTGCTGCCAGTAACTTTATTCATCTAGAAATTCTGCCAGTAAATAGACTATTCAGGGAAAATAAACACAGATGCTCATATATACAATGGAGATTAAGTTAAAATTTCTACTAGTATTCATAGAAAAGTGTTTTCAGTATTTTAGCAGACCTATTTGCAGTAGTAAAATAAAAATTATTTTCCTTCTTGGTGATATTATGACTGGGTGCAATGGATGTTGTACATTTACTCTTGGTCACTGTCAGAGAGAACCTGGAAAATGTCAGGGATTTATTTTCAGTAAAGCTTGCTAGGTTTTGGGGAAAAAGTTGTAATACTGTTTTCAAAGATAGTTTTAAACTGTGTGAAGAGCTTCAAACAGTTTGAGGCCCAAAAGGTACCAAAAAGGGCATTTTTTTGTGTTCATTTAAAATTTGTCTATGATTGGGAATTTAAGTCCATCAGATCATTCCTTTTGATTTTGATTAAATAGTAACCTCGTGGGCATTTGAAAAAGTGACGATTGTAAAATGGCTGCTATTATCTGATAGCTCTGTGTTCCAGACAGGCACAGGAAATATGGTAGAAAAGAAATTAGGTGAAAATCATTCCACGTTTGCTCTTTGTCTTTTGTACCATGCTACAGAAATCTTTTCCATGTACAAAGTAACTTTAGTCATCTAAATTTTAGACAAAGGGATTGTGACTAAAACTGCAGATCACTTGAGGCTTCTTTGGTGCTAATTAACTTACTTAGCTCTGTTGGTTGGCAGATTTTAATCACTATAAAAGCTCCTGTGGATATTTTAATTTGTTTTCATTTTAAAAGCAGAAGCATATGGTTCTTTAAAAGATGTGTGGCTTTTTCTGTATTCATTTGAGAAATCATAATTAATGTTTTCATGTGCAAGACATACATTTAGTTTTATAATCACTCGTTTTCAAACTTAACCCCTTGGAAACACTGACAGAGTTATGGTGCCAAGAACAGTCAGCATGTAACTTCATTTCCTGAAAAACTTGCCTTTTTAACCTCAATCAGGGAGAAAAAATGGGTGTTTCCAAGTATTTCTAACAAAATGACCCAGATAACAGTACAGTCTAAGCTTTCAATATGTATTGATAAATTGGTGAAAGATAGGGTTTCTCTCTTTTAGAATTTCAAAGTTTTTCCTTTAGTAACAAAATAATTAGAATAACAAAAAATTAGAAGAACAGAATTCAGGGGGTGACTGGTGTGTGTTCAGGCATTCCCCTTCAGATCCTGGCCTCTCTCTGCTATTCTTCAGATTCTACCCCATCACCTCTGTTAGAAATTGCTACCCAATCCAACTCTAAACATCTCCAATTGTTCTCTAAAATGTTTTTTTAGTTGAAATAGTTGACATAGACCAACCCCAGTCTTTTGAGATTGCAGGCCCAGGTATAACAAACCCTTCTGTGAGTAGGTGAAAAAAAGGCTATGATCAGGCAAGCAGATGAAATCCTTCTGGGCACGATTTAACTGTCCATTAATTAAACTATTAATGATCCATCAATGAAGCTTTAGAAACACATCTTAGTATGCATGGTTTCATGAAACTCACAAGTGTAGAATTATTTCTATTGCACTTTCTGTGTATGTGTCAAAGATTTGACAAATAGGTTTGCTCTTTTCTCAGTTTATTCCATTCTTTCTCTAATTTCGTTTCTAGCTTTGTCCTACAAGGCAAGAGTGGGAGTGCCAAAGTTATGGATAGGTCTCCCTATGAATTCTCTGTAATCAGGTTAAGGAAAAATGTTCAATCACCATTGATGATTCCAGGTTCATAATTTAGAGTTTGCACACACTGACTGATTAATAAGATTCACAATCCAGTGTCCATGTCTCATTTACCAAGTGTTATTAGCAAGTGATATTTTCAAGTGCAAAATATGGATTTAACAATGTTTCAATACACTTAGACTGTTTTGAAATTTTATTGTAAGGGCATATAAGGTGCAGTTTTAGAATGTTGACTGTGTTGTTTTGATTCATTTTAGTTGCACTATTATTTAGTATCACTGTTACCATTCAAAGGAGTTTTAATTAGGTGTAAGTTGTTGAACAAAAAGTCAAAAAAACCTTGGAGAAAATTTCTGTGTGGAGTGCACTTTAATCTCATTTTTTGCTTGAAATTAGAGTGTTTAGTGTGATGGGTAATATTAATCAAAACATATTCCCCTGCTCATCCCAAGCCCCAGAAAACTGCAGTAAGATAACCTGCAATATTCTGCACCAAAATAATTCATTTTCATGGTGGAAACAGTAGGAGGGAACCCAGAAAAGAGCACACCCTTACTGGCTTTCTCTCAAATGAGTGTTGTTTGCTGTAAAACATGTGTAGAGCCCTCTGTGTAGGTGTTTTTCTCGAGCCCCTGTGGCAGTGCTGGCTCACACCCAGAGGAGCTCTGGGGAAGCCTGGCTGCAGCTGGGCTGAGGCTCTTTTGGGAAGTTCTTCCCATCTCTGCTTGAGGGAATGGGTTTTCTGCGCGCCCTGCCAGTGTCACCTGGCCTGCTGATATGGCTGTCATTGTCCTCTGGAGGAAGGAACACGCGCAGAGGAAACAGGGCCTCGGTGAGCTCGCTCTGCCGAGAGCCACATCTGTGCTCAGATACTGGGGAGCAAGGGAAGCAAGGATTTCCACCCATTGTATTTAGGGAATGCCTTCACTGATTAAGAAGGCTCTTATGTAGAAGTCCTTTCCTGCATTTTCAGTAAAATCTAGTTTTATTGCATTTCCATTGGGGACCACCTCAGTTAAGCCACTACCAGCCCCATAGAAGTTTCTGCTGTGCTGGAAAGAGCAGAACTCTGCTCTACACAAGCATGAGATCACAAAATACAGCTTTAGCTTTGACTAAATGAGAAGGATGTGCCACTTGCTGTGACAAAATGAGCTTCAATGTGACTGAAAAGAGTGAATACATGTGGCTATGCTGTTCACTCATCTGCGTTTTACAAAATTGTCTCTTGTTTTTCTATTAGTGATGTGTATTTGGCTGTGAACATATTAGCTGCATTCGTAGTGGATTTACTTTTTGCAGCAGTCATCAAAAATGGTTCTGAATGCTCACATTTAGTCATGATTAAACACCTGGGAATGACTACTGATATAGTAGGATTTAAAATTACCTTTCTGGGTGATGATGAACATATAAGAGCTTTACACACCAGTAAAGCTGGAAAGTTAAGGAGCAAATATATCTAAAAGAAAAAAAGGAGGACGAATGTAGCACACAGAGCATGTTTAGTGAATATTGCCACATGTAGGTGGCAGAGGACAGTGCAAGGTTGTCATGCAGGGAATAGCTGCACTGAGGCAGCCCTCTGCAGAGACTCAGAAACTTGATTTTCCTCTTGGAGTCGCTGCCTAGTGAGGCATGCCTGCCTCAGAAAACGCGGGGAGCGCATTGTGGTGAGCACCAGGCACACATCCCCAGATCCTGCTGGTCCCTGTGCTTTCCCAGCTGTGCACAGGCTGCAGCGGCCTCTGTTGGAAAATCGCCATCCCCGAGCGCCCGCAGCCACAGCTGTCCCCTCTCCCTGCTGCGCCGCCATCCCTTCTCCTCCTGGGCTTTGCAAGGGGACGTTGTCCTTTGTCCCCGGGCTCTTCCAGGGCACAGCATTCCCCTGGCTGCCCGGGGCTTCCCCTTCATCACGGATTAACTATGCAGCATTTCTTCAGCAGTGAGGATGCCTTTCCTCGTTTTCTGCGCTGCGGTAATGCTGACAGCTGTAATGCCATGCAGAAACCCCAAGCGTTAAAGGCAGCACATTTTTGCTTTTGGGATGTAAATTGATCCTCTCTGCAAAGACGTTTCAAATGTGTGGCACAGCTGGGGAAGCTCAGTGTTCAGCAGGATCTCTCTGAAGTGATAAAAGTAGGGGCAGATTCTGGACTTGGTTCAGGTTAGGATATCTCAGCTTGCTCTGCTTTTTGTGACATCCAAGTGATGTAATTGATATGGCAGTGATAATATACAGAATGAGTGCTCTATTAATAACTCCCCTTTAACAGCCACTTAACCCAGAACCTTGGCTTGGCATTGCAGCCTCCACTGATAGTGCTCTCAGCAAGGGGACTGACAGCGTGTCTGGAAAGTTAATGAGATCCTGGGAACAAATGCTTGGCAAGATTGGCAACTTTTGGAGGTTTATTTCAGGTACAGCTTGTCCTGGTGTAAGAGACTTGGAAAATATTTACCCCGTGTATTCTGGTTCTTTTTCACCCTTTCTCTAAGTTCTGTGACTGGAGTGATTTTCCTACCAATTTTGCAAGGGTGTTATTTGTCCCTTATTGTCTATCTCCTGTTATAAATCTCTTCAGTTGTAACACTAGTAGAAATCCAGTTAATTGCTTTCTCTCTCTCTCTCTCTCTCTCTCTTTCTCTCTCTCTGAAATGCAGATCACCATCTGAAGTATGTAGTGCCTCACTTGGAACAGTGCAGGCAGCTGACAGTCAAGCCCTGACACCTCTGATTCTGATTCTCCAAATAGTCAGTGTCTAAACTGCTTTAAAATCAGTGAGACTTGAGCATTCACGTAATGTTAATTGTATGTTCAAGTGCTGTGCAGAACTCATGCTTTAAGAAATTGAAAAGAACCTGTATATTGGAAGCAGCTCCTGCCAATGCTGCAAATAAAGTATTACACTTTTATAGTCCTCAGCCTTTGCAATACTGCTGCAGGATTGAATTCTAACCTAGGTCAAAGCCTACAGTTTTATTCTTATCCTGGGATTTTTCCACCTTTTGTTGCATTTTCTGTTGCATAACTAGTACTTTAGTTCTAAATTTTCTCAGCCTTTTTTTCTCATTCCTTTACACTTGCACTTAGAAATATTCTGAGTAGATGCCTGTAGGGAGAGGAAAAAGGAAGGGGAGTACAAGAAGTGAAATGAATCATGCCTGTGGATGAACAGGGATGTGGAAGCTATTTATACCAGTATAAATACCAGATTAGTAGGATTTAAAATGTTTCTGCTCTGTAGGTTTTAAAAGGCCTTATAAACTCTAGGTTAGTTTTGATTCACTTTTTTCAAGGTAGACTCATTTAAGAAGACAGATGTTTGCTTTAATTTTTAAGAAGATTTATAGCACATAATGGTTTTCTTGGACTCATAAACTATTTCTCTACCCACTGCTTGCTCTTTGAAGGAGGGACTGTCTCACACTTGCCAAGGAGAAGTGACCCTGGCTCCTGACTCTCACCAGCTCTCAAGTGATTCATTGCAGATTGGTGACTCTCCAGACATGTTTGGCAATCTGATTGTACGATGCAGTCACTACTGATATGGGTTTGCAATTCCCTATGGAAGTGGGTGCTCTTCTTGTCCTATTTCCTCTGTGCTGTTTGTGTTATGTGGGGAAAATAGTTTGTTATTTCTTGCTAAGTAAAATAGTAACTTTTAAAATTATTAATTTGCCAACAAATTCCTGGAAGAACACAAACAAAAAGTGTCAAAATGTATTGAAACACGCCTCTGTACTTCTGAGAAAAGTATTTTTCATTACTTTCCTCAGCATTATTTTTATTATGCTCTGACTTTCTTGTCAGAGCAATCAATACAGTCCTGAAATGCACAATGCTGTTCTGGAAGTTATTTCTTATACATAAACCCTTGGTCATGTTACCAACTGGCACACCTCTTTAATTTGCATTTACTGTTTACCTAATAAATCTGCAAAGCAGTCTCTAGAAGAGAGCTCTCTTACATTATTCCTTTCAGACTTCTAGCTCTGTGTGGTAGCAAAAAAAGCAAATTAGGCTTTCGAGGCTTGTTTAGCACATGGACAATTCTGGTACATGGAGAGCTCTGTGCTATATCTAAGTTCATTTCCTTATTATGTCTTAATCTAGGCAGTTTGATTCAGTTGATACCAGGTTTCCTTTGCAGATGTCTTAGAAAGAAAAAACATGTCTGTCTCTCTCAACATTTTGGCATACAATTTATTCTTCTCTTGACGTGCTTTATTTTATCTGTTCTACATCAGACATGTTTTTTGCCTTGATGATTTTCTTGCCTGTGTGGTGAGAGCTAAATGTCAGTCAGTGTGCGTGGAAAATTACTTTTCTCTTGTGTAGATTACCTTGAAAACACTAAAGGTGCTGTTGGCAGTAGAATAGAGTGATGACAGACTTGAGGAGGGGATTCTTGCAGAACAGAGTGAAAACTGACTGCAGGCTTGCTCCAGAGGAGAAGCTCAAAACCCAGTTCAGGCTATTTGTGGTGCAGGCTGAGAGATGTTGCAGTTGTGGGAGAAACATTTCTTAGGGAAAATTATTTGGGAAATGGTTAGGAAATTAACAAATTAATTTATATCTCATGAGTGTACAACAGCCACAGGCCCTTTTCTTTTAGTCATTTATTCAGGTCTGGAAGCAGAAGCTGCTGTCTGCTTGGGAGGATGGTGGCCTTGGGGTGGCAATGTCCTCAGCTGGAATGTGTCCTCTCATTTGAGGATGAATGTGGTGTTGATGTCACAGAATCCTTCAGTTTGGAAAAAACCTTTGAGATCACGGAGGCCAGGTGTTAACCCAGCACAGCCAAGTCCCCCTAAACTGTGTCCCTGAAGCACAGCTACACTTGGAGACTCAACCACTTCCCTGGGCAGCGTGGTCCAATTATGGATAAATCTTTCCAAGAAGAAATTTTCCCTAATATACAGCCTAAACCTCCTCTGATGCAGCTGCTGTCCAGTAGCTTTTTCTTGGGAGAAGAGAGCAATGACCCCCTGCCCTCACCACCACCTCCTTGCAGGGAGTTGCAGAGAGCCAGAAGATCTCCCTGAGCCTCCTTTCCTCCAGACTAAACCCCCGATTTCCTTCAGCTGCTCCTCACAA
Organism: Zonotrichia leucophrys gambelii; assembly: GCF_028769735.1. Lineage (NCBI taxonomy): Eukaryota > Metazoa > Chordata > Aves > Passeriformes > Passerellidae > Zonotrichia > Zonotrichia leucophrys. The sequence goes on from NC_088176.1 coordinate 24,529,719, forward strand.
GTTTTGTTCTCTAGACCCTTCACACTTCACTGCTGTTCTTTGGACACAGCTCAGCCTTTGTTAAACCAATCCCTTGAAAAGGATTTGAGCCTGGTGGTAATGCCACATATTTTCAATAATCCCAGTGGAAAGTCTGTGAAAAGAGAGGAGTTGGCTAGTCAGGAAATCTGGGAAAGGGGACATTTTCCTTGTAGTTGTTATAGGTGTCAGGTAGAGACATCAACATGGGAAGTATATGTTGGATATTAGCAACTGGTGTGACAAATCACTGCAATATGGAGTGGCAAGACTGGGCAACAGCGCCTTTGTCAGGATAATTCGTGGTTAAGCAGAGCAGTTGCAGGTATTAGGTTTCTGGCAGAACTGAAGTGCATCTAATAGGTGTTAAGGGCTTACCACACCACATTTTAAGGAAATAATGCAAGGGCTTTTTTCTATAGGAAGTAATTATCTCTGCACATAATCTTCTGTACTCATGAGGTGATTCTAAATTCTAACCTCCTGGGGAAATCTGCACTTTATTCTCCTATAGTGCCATGATTTCTTTTAAGGGAAAAAACAACTCCCAACCCCCCAGAAACAGGCCACAAACCCATGGATTTGCTGGGATCTATGTGTATTTAACACATATGAAGCTTAAATATTGTTATAATAAAGAAATTGCTACTGTTTCCTTTTTTTTTTTTTTGGTGGATAAGGCTATAACAAGAATGATTGGTTAGATCTTCATGGAGTTGACTTTTAATTGAAGGTATCTGTAGAGGTCTGCTAGTTTTGGATTTGAAAGGTAGGAATGTAATTCCTCACAGTCTGTCTGAGCCCTTATGGATGATTTATAAGGGACTGTAATAATTTTGTAGCTCTCAGGGAATGAGTCCATGAAAATATTGAGCTGATGCCTCACTGAATGGAGTCACACACAGATGAAAAGAACAGAAGTCTGAAGGTGAAGATCAATGAAGATCAATGCAGGGAAATCTATGAAGTACGTTATTTCTTTATTCTGTTTCTCTCATGCTCAGGAATGAAACAAGTGCTGTCCTTGAAGCACTGACCATTGAGTGGTAACTTCATAATTTCTCTCTCTCCCTTTTTAACCTATGTGTCAAGAACAGTGGATGAATATTTTCAAATCAAAATTACTGCTCTGCAGGGTTATTTTACTATGTGAGATGCAAGTGTGCAGAATTTCACAGATTAAACCCACAGGTTTCCACTTTCATGTGCCTAAAAGAATGATTTATAAAGAACTAATTTTGCCTGACTTGTTTCAAAATGCAAATCCATTTTCATCTTACTTACAGAAATGCATATTTGAGTTCTATATCATCAGAATTCATCTTCAGACTCAACATATTTGTAGCAAAAGGTGACTAAGATGAAAATTAAGCTCTCTTCAGTCTAACTGGAAATTAAGCCAATTTCAGCGATATTCTTAAGTACCTCAATCATAACAAATAGTGTCAGTTTCTAGGAGTATTGCTGTCAAGTAAGAGATTTTTTGTAAGTCAACCTTTTAAATTCACTAGCTATAAATGATTATATAATAACAGTATTATATCAAATAAGGGAAAATCAGTGTCTCTGGAGGCAAGCAATAGGACACCAGGGCTATCATCTTAATCAGTCTGGTTCAACCCCAGCATGGGGCCATGCAGTCCCCTTCCTGCAGGGCTCTGACGGGAGGTGTGTTTCTTCCTTGGATGGATGGTTCAGCACGAGGAGAGATTGCCTGCTGGGGCTCTGGACTCTCATCCCTGGAAGCATGCAAGGCTCAGAGCTGTGGCTGATGAAATCTACAGCCCCAAAGTGACCAGGAGGTTGGATTGGATGACCACCAGCATTCTCTTCCAAATAATGTTTTTACTCTTTTGTGGTAAACCTTGCTATTCCAAGATGTTACATTTATGTGATGGACATCTTGGAATAACTTGACTGCAGAGCTTGTCCTGTTACAGAAGAGACAAGAAGTTTTCTCTGCGTCTGTGTCCCCCCAGTCATGACAGTGATGACAAACTGGTATCCTTCTCTCAGTGCCATTTTCTCCCCTATGTGTCTCTATCAGGAGCCACATTTTCAGCTTGCTGCTGCTGTGGTATCTCTTCTACCTGCATGCTGAAATTCAGTTCTGAACTGTCATAACTTCATGGATTGGCAGGCAGAGTTTCTTCCACAGCAGAGTATTTCCTTTGGTGGAAATACGGGATGTGCACATGTATGTGTGTGGTACCCATGTGACATTAGGTGCTGGGCATAACACAGATCCTGACTTAGTGTTCCAAGTTCACCAGCACTCATTTTCACTAGATTTATCCGCTCCAGAGCAGAGAAATTGCAACAAAGTGCTGGTTGCTGGAGCAAAAGATTGTATCTGACTTCCTGTGGTTGCTCTTTTCCTCCGAAAAGCTCTGCCACACCCCCTTGATCATGGTAGCAGCTTGGTCTCATTGCTGAGCTGAGCTGCCTGATCTGTGTTGTTTTCTCATGAGCTCCTTGTGAAGGATTTGCAGCAGGACTGGTGGGGACTCAGGGCTGCAGGCTGCTGCATGCCACTGCTGTCACCTGCCCAGGACCACCCAACTCCTGGGAGCCATTCAGGGAAAGAAACATTTCATTTGCACGTTTGTGTTTTCTTTACACATGCCTAATTCATAGGCACAGTGATATTTTTTTGGTTGCCTGGCAACCAGCTGGCTGCATATGGGATGGAAGGTGGGACTTCAGGATATGGATTTGGGTTTTTTTCAGGCAATGTCATGATAGGTATTACTGTGTTCAGGTTTGCATGTATTGTTGCATCTCTATTTTAATTATTTATTAGGAGCTATACTAACCCCCTTGGCTGCATGGGCAGAGCTTGGAAGAGCCCATGCTTAGCAGTCTCTGTGAAAACCATCCCCCAAAAACTCTTCGCCTGCAACTTTGTCCTGTCCTGAACATCCCCATCTTGACTCCCAAACACACACTAATGGCAACATGAATGTGATTGGCTTGTGGAACTGGAATAGTGTCAGAAGTTTGTGGCATACTTTTTTTTCTTCATCTAAAAGAATGGCTTTTAGAATATGTATGTGTGTTACTTAAATCCCAGTTAATAATTTTTTTTTCCAGAGGGTGTGGCTATTCAGCAATATATTGAGGTCAAATGTTTGTAGGTTTTTCATGCTGATATCAGGGAGAGAGAATTGTCATTTATGTCAGCCTAAGATGTTATTTTTTCTGATAAGCAATTTAGTTAAAAGCTTGGTCTGAATTACAGACATTTGCTACTAACTAATGTTTGGGTTCTATCTTCTCACTAGAGAGCCTGTGCTTTGCAGAAAGTCAGGCATTATCATTGTTTGACTCTTCAGAGGTAATTCAGCACCATGTAGTGCTGCTTTTCTACCATACTTCTGTATGTGAAGTGAGAGAACATTTCATTTGCCTGACATGCTCCTCTGCCACTCAAGATGGACAAAATCAGCTGAGAAGCTGGCATGCTGCAGTCCTACATTTGTTCTTACAAGTTTTTAATCTAGAGATCCTTGGCTCTGAAAAAGTGACTTGTTTTTCCTTTAGAACCACTGGTTAATTAATCATGGTTGCAGAATGCTGTTGCAGGCAGCCTCCTATAACCTTTGATTAATAACAAGTGCTGATATGGGGAGTGTGTTACAGCAAGCAGGGTCACATCTGACAAGCCATCATGGCTGCTCACTGCTCTGCACTGTCAGCAGCTTTTACCCCCAAAATGTGTGGACCTGATTCTCTGCTGTTAAATTCAAGTTATGGTTGCTACCTTGCAATGTACGTGGTGCATCCAACTCTCAGTTTGTGACTCTGGGATGCAGACACAAGCTGAGACTGCTGGGCAGGCAATTATCTCTTCCTTCTCCAATTTTTTGCTGTTTTTTTCCCCTAAGCAAAATGTTTTAAGTATCAGATGTGCAAATCTGTCAGTGACTGCAAATTTTGTCCACGTCTAATCAGCAGCGTGATTATTTTTAAACAAATGATTCTGAATTTAAAAGAGTCTGGATTCTGAACTTTGTGATTAAATATTTAAGGAAAAAGTTGACTAAATTAATTCAATGAACTGGAGTGCCAGAACACTGCTCTCAGGGAAAATGTGGTCCCATTTTTTTTTCTCATTAGGTGCTTCCATAAGCAAATGATCCTTTTCTGGATTCATCTGCCTTGTTTTTCACTAGACTTTCGATCAAGCCCTTCTTGTGAGGATCTTCCACACTTTTGATGTATGAACCATTTATCTCTACATATAAAATAAAACAAACTCTTGTTCATCTCTTAAAAAAAACACAAACAAAAAATTCACCTAAATGAAGAAAAATATCCACTGCTTTTTGAATTTCTTTTTGTGTCCTTTCCACATCTACACCAGGGCAAAACTAGGAATGTCAAGTGACTAGCATTAAAAATATTTTCATAATGTCTACCTGAAAGGCAGTTGTATAACACTTATTTTTGTATTATAATTTTCTCAGACATTACTAAGCAAAGAATCTCATGAAACTCCAAATCAAAGACTAAATGCATCAAAATTTGAATGACAGGCACCACAAGACTGAATTTCTGGTGTTTAAAGATATAATTGTCCATAAATATTTCAGCTTCCTTGATGGATGTTGCTTTGAAACACTTCAGGTTTTCTTCTTACTGGAGATTGAAATTCCTGCAAAGTGCAACTGAATATGTTACAGATTGCAAGGGAGTCCTGTTGTTTTGAGGCAGAAGATTGTGCTTGATGCCTCTTTGTTAGGACTGATTCTGGCAGAGTATTTTAGGTGTTTTTCAGTGCCCGAGTTGAGTTGGTGTTAAAGAGAAAAGGGTTTGTAGCACCTTCCTCTCTGAGCCATGGAGGGAAGGATGGGCATGATGTCAAGAGGAGTGCTTGTAATTAGTTGTGGATCTTTTCATGACACATAACGAGAGTTTTGCCCTCAATTCTGAGCTATTTTTGATACTGACTCAGAATGGGCTAACACTGAGATTTATCACCATCCTACATCCTTTCCTGTTCTTACCATCAGAGTAGAATCTCTTAACTGTAAATGCAGTGAAATACTAGTTTGTAAAAGCAAAGCCACCCTGGTAATCACACTGAACTGTTCGTTTAACCCTTGTCAGTGGAAGGCAAACAGATGACTGAATGCTACCCTAGCACTGTAAAAATTAATTCTCCAGGAAGATTCATAGGATGCTTATAGTAAAGTGGTGCCTTTGAGATGGGCCAGACCAAGCAGCAGAAAGACATTAAGAAGGTTATATCTGTTCTATCTTGACAACACAGTCCTGATAGCACTGAGGTTTTAAAATTTAATGAAAGTGAATGTTTATTATCTGTTCAAGTACAGTCTAAAATAGTGAAGGCTTTTCTTACCACTCTTCACTTCATGAACTGACACATAGCTCTGAGAAATAAATCTGTTTAAATGCCATAAAAGCGCCATATTTTGACATGATAAAAGATAACTCCTCCAAGGTGGAGACAATATAAACTCTAAGTTGGCAAGATGGAAACTGAAATATAGGAAGAAGGGGCAAATTTTTCTTTATCACAATTGAAGGGTCTTGGGAAAGATACTGTAGGCTTTGTCTCTCAAGGGACCTGTCTGTTATTCTTGAAACATAGCCCAACAAATGCTGCTTTTAATTTCCTGAATTGACTAATTAGAACAGAGCAACAGTAAAATACGCAAATTACATTAGCAGAATTCATGAAATTAGTACAATTATCGTATGTGTAAGCTATATCCATCTCTGCTGCTTTATTCCGTACTGACTTGTACCTGCAAATATTACAAAACTAACATGTTCACTGACAGAAACTGCTGGTCCTTAAAGCTGCATGATGTAAAATTCCTGTTAGGGCTGAAAAGCATTCCTGGGATCAGGAACAGTAATCCCATCATGTAATAGGATTGATATAAATATAATCCTATTACTAAACCATGTGCTTGCATGTCAGAATGAGCAGTGAATAAAGGCTAGAAGATGTTTGAGACATGCTGCTCTTTCAAAACAGATAATCAATGTGCACCACTGTAGTATGCAGTGATTTTAAGAAGTGGATTTTGGTATAGACAGCAACTTCTTGCCATAAATTAATTTTGCTAAAAGTTCTGAGCTGTCAGTTCTTGGAGTTTGTTTCCCCTCTCTTTGCTCCTCCAGCAGTATTAAAAAGAATGCTGAAAAGATTTATTTTTACTGAACCTCATTTCCCATGATAGATGCACAACAACAAATGATACCCTATGAAATAAACCCCTATAAAGTGTCAGAAGGGAGAAATCATCTAGCTGTGAAGAAAATGCCATTGTATGCAGCTGATAAGAATAAAGCTAAGTGGCTTGTGTCATGTCACTGCCACAGCCATAGTATATTAATCCCTTAGCAGAGTGAAAGCAGCAAGCACTTGCTGAAAGCCAAGCATGCAGGGTGGATGACCTGGATTGCTGAGGCTCTTGAACTGCAGGCATGAGGAGGTTAGCAAATTAACTGCCTCTGCCCTTTCCTGACACATTAATCTTGCAGAGAAGACATTGTGAATGTTTCATGCACACATCATGCCCAAGAAGTGCTGGCAGAAGCTTTTTTTGGCCCACTTCTTGCCATCAGTCTTGAGGTAAGAGGCACCCAAAAAGGAGCCATACTCCACAGTTTTTCCAGTTTTGAAGCCTGAATCAATATTAAAGTTTTACAGGAGGTCAGCAAATTTCCTTTGGAAGTTTCATTTCTGAAAACACACCAGATTTCACATTTCTTCATGTACCTCATGATTTTGTTTTGGAAATAGTGTTAAATGTGTTTTTTGGATAGAGTGCAACAGTTTTTTTTTTCTGTCTATCCACTAAAACATTCTACCATGTTAATCTGACCTTGGTAATCAGACTTCTAAACTATGCCCTCATAAGTAAGCATGAATGCAAGCATATTTATGAATGCAAATGCTTCTATAATTTTAGTTAAATAACGGGGAAGTGAGACTGATTTATCTGTTCAGCCTTTGACATGCGCTTTCCAGTTCAGGGTCTGCAAAGACTTGTCCACTCCAGGTCGGAGTACCTTGAAATTATCATTTTCTGAAAGCAGGAGCAAAAAGAACTGAAAAAACCCTCCTGGTGCATGACACTTGAACACCTAGAGGTGGATCTGTCTCCTGTCCTGACTAGAAAAGTTTTTTCCAGCTTTTGTCTAAGTAGTGAGATACTCTGCAAATACCCCAAGACTGATCAACATTGAGGGTATACATTAATTACTTTGCTATCTTGAATTGTCTTGATTTCAGTTTTTATCTTCTATACTTGGGAGACCTAATACAGTAGGAAGAGACAATCCCTCAAGAGAAAATTTCAATAATCTAAGCAGAAAATAGATTTATAGTCTTTCTAAAGGTAGTATTGAAAAAGAGACAGAAAAAGCTTGGAATTTAGTCCATGTCTTTTAAATCTCAGATTAATACTTACAATCTCAAGACTTGTCAGGTCCCTAGAATATTTCATTTAGCACATTCATATTTTATACTTTCATCCTGAGGCAGCCTATTTTGCATCATTGCAATCTGGACATAAGGATGCAGTTTTGCAGGTGGGATATCGGAGGAAATGGTTCTCTGGTGTTTGTGTGATTTATGTTAAAAGCTGATATTAGGTGAATGTGTATTATTTCACAAATCTCACACCTTTCCTAAACCTAGCTGAGAAACTCACTGTGGTTTGTCTTCATCATACTTGAATTATCTCTCAAAGTAAATATATTATTTATCTGTGGTGACAAATGCTGCCTTGGCTTTGTGGTTCCTATTATGTTAATGGATCACAGTTTGCTGGAAAATGCCTTTTCTCAAATGGCCTGTCCTTGTTCAACAGCACTGAATTATTGTTTCAATAGCTTTAGTTTCATCTTATAATTAACTTTCAAATGTGCTGCAGGAACATAAGGAACAACAAACTCATTTTACAGTAACCTGTAAATAAAACCATTTCCAAAACTGACATTTAATACAAAGCAATAGTGCAATCTGCTGTCACTATAGACAGTCATGAAATTAATTACCCATGGGTATGAAATATTGATGAATAACTAACACTACCTCACTTAAGTTGTTGGGGTTTTTTTTGTATATGCTGCGCAGAAAGGTGTCTGGGATAAGGGCAAGAGAAGGGAACAGAGCAGCTATCAAGGGTTCAAGCAAGTGGGGGGTTAAGACTGAAAATAAAAGTAGTGAGAATATCAGTTTCACAGGTCAGGAGGAAACACATCTCAGTTTGATCAATGATAGTGTTATTTTTTCTGCATTAACAAGGCCTAACTTTTTACTGCTGGAGAGGAGCAGGACATAAACCTCAGAACCAGTGAAGGCAGTGCTGGGCTGTGGTTACCGTTATAGATTCAGGGTCTTTGTGTGAGGGGTGGGTTTGATGTTTTCTTTTGGTTTAGTATTTCAAAGCAGAGAATTATTAGATTAGTGTTCCCTCTTTTATTTATGTCAGGATGCTCTTTTTGTTCCAATAAACTTTTGCAGTTTAAGAAACCAGCAGGTTTGAAAGCTCCATTTCTTGAACCAAGTATGCTGAGGTTTTCTTCTACTGCCACTGCTAGCAGTTGCTTAAAAAATAAGGATAAATAAAGAAGCCCCTAGGCAAAAGCAATACTTAAAGAAGAGGTATTTATGCACCTCTTAATTTAATTTACGCAGTACCAGATATATCTTCCTGAGAAACCAATCCTATGGTTAGATGAAGAAATCTTGCAAGCATGTGTTGCTGTGTTAAATGTGTTAGAGACTGAGAATGTAACTTCATGCTCCAAAACCTTGCTGTTACCATTACAGGTCAGTTCTGTGAGTCTTACACTGCAACTAGCATTTTAAAAAAATCAGGCCTAGCTAAGTTGTAAGAATGATGATCTTGAAAAAATCCCCCAGAAATACCAGTGTAAACTACTCACTCCAGGAGGGAATAGGGAAAGGCTTTGCAGGAAAAAAAGGGAAATTTTTATAAACAGTTTATAAACAATTGATTGGATTGGTTTGTTGAATTTTATTTGATTATCATACTGCTGAGTATTTTACCTGTAAAGACCTGGAGGAAAAGTTAAATCCTGATGATGTGAATGCAAATCACATCCCATAGGTAGGTATTGTTTCTCCAGCAATCTAATCAGGAGCTAATTTCCACAAAACAAGTAGTGATACAGTAGGAATGTGAACAGAGAGGAGCAAGGTCCTTCTTATCATTTCCTTCAGACTGTACTGAAGATAAGCTTATCTAAGGGTCCTGAACATGGAGTCAGGTTTGACTGTGGCCTTCGCTGAAGAGATATTTTCTTCCATTCCCAATGAGAGCTCTTCTTAAGAAATAAGAATAAAACAAACAGGTGCAGATTACTGACAAAAAAAAATTATACAAAACCAGTGTGTTGCTTACTCTTAGTTATATCCTTTTGTCTGTAGTGATTGCACTAATTGCAGTGCAGCTCTTCTGCTGGTGTGATGTGCATGGAAAAGCCAGTTCCACATAAAGCTGAGGCTTGACCCTTTGAGTTGCTGAGTGTTCAAAACTTCCATTGAATGCACTGAAAACATTTGTGTCTAATCAACTTCAATCATGTGGGGGTCTCAATAATTGCTTTCTGTGACTGGCAGTTTGTGTAACCCATGTTCATGACTGATTACAACCAGGAGATTGCTTAATTTACTCAACAGCTCTTTTCACTGACAACTGTGTAGCAAACCCACAGAACACGTCTCATAATTAAATGCCCTTTCAACGTGAATTAAAAACCATGCTATTGTGAAACGTGGAGAACAGCTGGTCAAAGACAAGTGCTTTGGGAACATTTCTGAATTAAGGTTTTTTTAAAAATATAGATTTATTTAATCTTCTCAGTATTCATCTGTACAAACCAAAAATATTAGAATTTCTTTTTTTCTCCTTTTTAAAATTCATTTATTTTCATCTTTTCTTCTATTTTTTTTATAAGTGTATACTGGTTGACTTCTCTCTCGAATTGATTCCTTCTGCATCAAATTCTGAAGCAGTTTCTCCACTAAATGCCCAGAAATGAGTAAACCCAGACTTCCTTACAGTATATTCAGATATCACAAAATAGTTGTACTCCAGCTTTTAGGCAATTTGTATTATGATTACACGAGTGAACTCATCTCAATGAGAAGCTTAGTGGGCTTTGGCTTATTACTTGAGCTAAGTTCTGCACTCTGTGTTGGCAGATAGAAGCAAGTTGTTGCTACTGAAGTTGCATGTATGCCATCAAAAAAGATATTAATTTCCGTTTTTTGACAATTTTTTCCCCACTGAAGAGGTTAATAGCCAGAAATTAATTCCTGAGTACTTTGTGGCATGTCAATGTGACTACATTGTGAAGGGTGAAGTAATGTAGAAAAGTTCATGGTAAAATTTTTCAAAGCCAAAATTGATCTCTACAGGCTAAGAAGGTTTCCACTTAGATAAAATGTAACATAATTTGAGAACTGTCTTAGGTAACAATAGTTTTTTTAAGGTTTTTTTTTTGTTTGTTCTCTTGTTTTGTTAGCTCCTTAGCTGAAATAAAAAATCCCAAAGGTAAAGATATGCAGTTAATTCACAAATCATTGACACAGCACTAGGAGTCAAGAAAATTGTGGATGATTTTTCCTTCTCTCTCAACTCCAAATTCCTCTTACCCATTATTCAGCCTGAAAATATTCCTACTAAATCTTGGGGTTGTACTCTCAATTAGGACTTTAAAGTATTGTCTTTCAGTATCTTTTAGTGATACTTTTTGCATATCTGAAAAGTTGCAGATTAAATGCAATTAAAATTATGGAGTTTATAGCTGATACCCTTTATTTGAGAAGTCTAGGAATTATTTATAAAAACATCAAGAAAAATGGAGTTTTGCTTAGCAAAATATCTGGGAAATTGAGATTTAGCTCCTTGAGCTACAATGGATTATGATTTGGTCTGTCAAATCCTCATCATGCCTTTCAGCAGCCAGCTGCTGGAGGGTTCAGTCACGCCCCTTCCAAGGTGTGTGTGTTGATATTTAATTAATTAGCAATGGAAACATCTGCCTTCAAACAAGGCCTCTGTCTTGAGACAGCTTCTGGTGAGCTCTGTTCAGACACAATTAACAATAAGCAGAAAATTGTCTTTTCAGATGACATGTTGTAAATTAGGACGGAGTAACGCTCGTCTGTCACCTGTGTTGGTTTGATTAAAGCATATTTTAGACAGTAATACAGAGAACCTTAATTATTATATTACATGTGGTGCTGGTGTGTGATGGTGACACTTTTTAAGCAAGTTGCAGCAGAACAAGGATTTATTTCATGTATCTCTTTTTACTAAGCAAAAATTATATATACAGTGGCAATATTAATGTTTTCTCACCAGATTTGCTGCCAAGTTCTGCAGTCTTGGCGAACTTGGAGAAACATCACATTGATTTCTTGTTGGTTTTTTTCAAAATATTTATTTCAAACATCCCTGGGCTCATGATCTGTTCAAAATGCTCCAGCTACCAATCTAAACTGCTGGTTGTTAGCACACACCCAAAGCCATCCAGCTTTTCTAACCAGAAATCCCAGCAAGCAGGCAGATAGCCAAGTTTGCCATCTATGGTGAGAGTACACATCTTGTAAATCAGTATCAATTCTGTTGTATAAACAGAAATATTTTGTGCACAGGCTCTGGAAAAGGAGGCCTGGATGGTGCAGGGCCAGTGGAGAGCAGCCTGCAGGACTGACTCGATGTGAATGAGGGATCCATGGTTATTTATGCAAGAACTATTCCTGTGATGCTGCTCTGTGAGGGCAAAGAAACGTGGAAAATATCTGTGCTAGTGTTGTTTTAACTGCTTCCAGCAGGATGTGCTGCAGCTGGTGTGTTGGAGCCTTTCCTTTGCAGGAGCAGCTCTGAAGGTGATGGAGCTGGTGCTGGTCCATTTAATGTGCTGTGCAGAACAAAACCTGCCATGTGGTTAATAAGCTATTTCAGAAAAAAAAATAATTCCCAAACTTTTCAAGTGCATAACCTTAAAGAAATTTTAATTAATGTCAGCAGGGAAGTCTCTGTGAGGGCAAAAAACATGGAACTGTAAAGTGTTTGTTCTGGTTTCATAAAGCCTTTCTGCCTCTCCCCTCCCCAGCTGGTTTCCTCCACAGATAAAATACAGAGTCTCCAAATGCAGAGAGATAAATATTGGCAGCTCTCAGGTTTGCTTTTCATCCCATGCCTGATGGGAAAATGCCAGTCAGTTTTCAAGCTTTTCCAAGTGAGCCTTTAGGGGCTTATTCACCAGACTTTGAATTTCTGGTAAACTGTTCCCTGCAGCTTTGGTCGTGAGACACAAAATTAATTTGTATCCTTTTTTCAGTTTTGGATTTGCTGCCTATATGTATTATGAGCAAATTCTTAGAGCGATTTTTTTGTATGGAGGTGGTTTTGTTTGGTTTTTTAACTCTCTGGAGTTTTATTCAGACTATTGTAGGCAGCCTTTTTAAGGCATACCCTCTAACATGTCTGGTCTTACTGACAAACCTTATCTTTTTGTTTCCATTAGAATATCCATTAAGCTTTCTAAAATGTTTGTGGATGAGAGGTGATTTTTTTGCTGCATTTTATGAATGTTAATGAATCACTATTGTCAGGCCAAAAAGGTACATTAATTATTGTCAATATGACTATAAAACAGGATAGGTAAAAGGATATTGTACAAATAAACCCCAAAAGACTCTAACTCATAAAAAAATTCAACCACTGCTTGATGTGTTGGTTTATAGCTACAAATTTAGGTAAAGGAAGTGGTATTGGTTTTCAAGAGAGCCACATATGCATATTATGCCTTAAGTAGGGCAGCCCCTGAAAAGAGAACTATTTCCATGATAGGAGCAGCTAAAACATTTAATAAGAAGAAAATTACAATGTAAGGAATTGAAGTTCTATCTGCCTCATTTCACTGCACTGCACATATCACATTTAAATGAGTCTATGATAGGAACCATGCTGCATTTTCAACTGATTAACCTTTTTTTTTTTTCTCTAGGGAAGTATTTTTGCTTCTGTCACATTGGGGGGCTTTCCATCTGTGTAATTCAGTGGGATAAAGTGCAGACATGCAAATAAAGGTCTGAAGTGAGCTGATGCTGGTACTTGGTCATGTATTTGTTGTTAATCCAAGGGAAATTAAGAGATTCGAGTGAAACTAGCTTTGTTTTTACTAGTGGTTTGTGTTCTCTGGGTGGTGTTGGTTGAACTGAGAGCACTCACAGAGAAAACTGCTGCTCACGAGTGTTGTGACTGGGGGTCATTCTCCTGTCAGAGCTCTCAGTTACTTGGGCTGCTCTTTTACCAGAGAAAAAAGATTATGGTGATTTTTAAACACTGCTGTCATTCCAAGAATTTTAGAGTCTTCCTCACTGATACCTTCCTTGTGTTTTCATCTTTAATTGTGAAAACACTGTTGTAGTCACACATGACAAGATTGTTCCTTATTAACTCTTTCCATTGTAATTTAGGATGCTATTCTTATAAGAATGGACTTATTTCCTACTCCTGTAGAGACTGTTATATCAGAAACATAGATCTGTTGGTTTTAAAGAGAGATTACATTTTTCCTTTTAAGATTTTGATCACACATATTTATGTAGCATTGTGAACCACTCCAATTCCTTAATATAAGCACAAGATTATTAATTGTATATCACTTGTGTAGAGACTTATAAAACTGGTGTTTTGTAAGGTCTGATGCTGTGTATTTAATGGGAAATAGTGGTATAAGAGGCGGCAGACTTGCAACTAATTCATAAATCTCTGTGTGGTGAACAGCCATTAATCCAATTCCTTCCTCATAGTCAGGTCATAACTCCTCTGCTGCTATTAGACAAAAAAGCCTCAAGAGAAGGAGAGCACCAAGCAGATGTAGGAACAAAACCCCATCCTCACTGACTCTCCTTCAAGGAATACCCAGATGGTTCAGGAGACTCCACACTGCTTAGATCAGATCTAGGACCTCAGTCCAGCTTTTTACCGGGTACCCTGTGGTGCTTCTGACCTCATTATCACCACAATTTTATTTAAATTCCAAATGTTAAAATGGGAGAGCTCTAGGCTTACCAGGGTGCTGATTTTGTCACCCTTTTTAGGGGCATGCATTTTATACCTCAGGACACAAGGTTATCTTAAGGCTTAAAGGATGCATCTGGAGGACAATATAGGTTTGAAAAATGGATAAGCTGGCCTGGCCTGCCCTGTGCTCTCTGCTGGGAGCAGTTCTGCAGTGAATTACCCTTCAAGGGAAGGCATTATCTGTGAAGCAGTGGGAATTCTGTGAGCAGGTAACTATTAGAGAAAACACATTAGAGAACACAGAGACTTAAGTGGGAATGTTTTTACTACTCATGGAAGACATTTCATCCATTCTTACAAGGCTATGCTGCTGTTTAGAATGATTTGTTTTTCTGGAACCTGAGTACCTTTGCTCTGACAGGATCAGCATTTTGGCTGTATTAAAGGTGCTATGAGGAGGAGATGTGCCACAGATAACTTTGCAACTCTGCACAAGAAGGGAAAGAAGGGAGACAGCAGCTTCATAGCAGTGAAATCTGCCCATCAGGGTGTCACAGTTGTGCCCTATGGTTAAGACCAACAGGCTTATGTGGTGCTACAGAGGTTAGAAAAAAAAATCAGCAGATGCTAAATAATTTTATAAGACAGATAATGCATTACTAAATTTTAAAAAATAGCATTTTTCCCTATGCCTTTGATTTTTCCCTTTTATCAGAAGGAGATTGAGATTTCTTGAGATTTCTTGTTGCCCTTCTGAATTGGCTTGAAAATATTTCAGTTTTAAATCTTCTACACATCTCCCAAGGATGTCATAATAAAATAGCTGACTATACTGGGGCTAAAAGATTACTGTTTTCAGTAATTCTAAGAAGAAAAGATGCACTCTATGAAATAATTAAATAGGAACAATCATGGATTAACTGAACTTAATCTGATAAAGACAATTCAATACCTAATTAGTGTCTTGTCTTTGTTGCATGTTTTGAAGCTTGAGGTTCATCATTAATGAAAGTAATTAAGTGAACAAGTGTTTTATCACCAAGAGCATCCTGAGGGAAGGGGACAGGTTGGCAGTGGAGGGAGAGGACAAAGGCATGGCTGGATCAATAACATGCAGTTCTGCCTTTCCTAATGACAACTTGTGCTTCCAATTACAATTGCTTTGAGAGCATCCAGGGAATGTGAGTTGAAGTGTGCAGGGACAAATTGAGAGGCAGGCTTTCCACAATAATCTTGGGAAGGTGATGGCTGTACTTTGACTTGACACTTTTTTGTTGCTTAGAGAACTTACAGTAAGTGATGTAACTTAGAGCTTGACCAAGGGACAGACTGAGTAGGCTCTGCTTGGAAACTCATCACGTAGTTCTGATTATCTCTTGACAGCCACAGTTAAGTTGCAAATCTCTATGGCAGCACATGTCTGCAAATGATTGGCCTTTATATTGTCATTCTTGCTTCATTCTATAAGAGGTTATTTGCCAATTGTCTCTCTTACAAAGTGAAAAGAATCTGCACCTTACTTAAAAAAAATAAATGAAACTATGCAGATAAAGACAAAATATTTGGAAAGGCAAAGAGCAAGATACTGACCTCTGTTGCATTTGCTAGTCAAAGCACTTAGTAGGTGGGGTTAAAGTATTCAAAGGTATTTTGATGAATATTACATTTTGAACATGGAGCAGCCATTAGAAATTCTAGATTTCACAGACCTGAAAATGAAGATCCAAATGATAAGACTAAAATTTAATACTTAGTGCCCACTGAGCCTGAACCACTCAGAAAGACCAAGAAATTGGCAGCATATTAGATGGGGAAATACAAAGTGTGCATTAGTTATGGAGAATCTTTCTGCACAGAAACACAACTAACTCTCAAATACCACCTAATAACTCCTGTCCTAACAAAGGATGAATTTGTACTGGGGGGATGATGGAAGTGAAGCTGCCCTGCAGCTGGACAATATACTGAAAGTAGATGATAGTTTCTCATGAAGGTCTGATTATAAATGTCTATGCTGGAGCTGAAGAACAGGGAACATTACTGAAAAAAATATCTTTTTTTAGATACCTTTTAGCATCAAAAGATGTTTGGGCAAAGGCTTTTAGTCTAGCAATCTATACTGGGAGCCCTGACATCCATTGGATGTCATTGGAGAGGAGAACAGAAAAGCAAAACCAATTAACACAGGAACTTCTTGAGGAGGAGCTGTAGAGCTCAGCTTGAGAGAAAATTATGAGAAAAGGGGATACTTTCAGAATCCAGACATAATTGGGATATAATTTGCAGCTGGGCAGTAAACACTTGAGTCATTCCCAGCAAGCCAGAAACTCCCTGTGGTAGTGTGACTCAGAAATGAAGGCATTTGTAAGTATTTCCATGGCAATATTCTCCTCCACAACTCTTATTCATCTCCTGCAGCAGTGCACAGTGTTCTTTGGAAAGGCAGAGCCTGTGGCAATGAGAACAGGTAGTTCTGTCAGCCCTGGTAAAATGCCTGAAATAACAGAAACCCTTGGTGTTAAAGACCCTATTCCCTCCTTTTTGAGGTACAGGCTGTTGATAAGGCCTGGGCTTGGAAACAAGGTGATTTTTCAAGTATTAATTAATGGTGTTTTTAAAAAAGCTGGGGGAAGAATCAGGATGGGGGTGTAAATAACTGGCAAGCAGAGAAGAGCAAATGATTATCAAGTTCATCTCATATACCTGTCATAGAGACTCCTGTCTGTTGTGGACCATGAGTGACTGGCATATCAGAGGAAGGCCTGAGGTAGAAGGAAAAGAAATAAAACAGGTGAAGCAAAGGACCAGCTTTTACAGATGACTGAAACATAAAGATTTTGCAGCAATGTGAATTTTATAGCTCATTGATCCTTAAACTATTTTTGACACTCTAATGGCATATTGATTCAGAACATTGTTACAGAGGGAAAAATGACATAGAACTGCAAAATGGTTGCTGAAATATTGAATAAATAATTATTATGGGTTCATGGGCTTTTGAGGACTTCAAGTGATGTTCTTCTTCTGGTTTTGGCTGGGATAGAGTTAATTTTCTTCGAAGTGGCTGGCATGGGGCTGTGTTTTGGATTTGTGCTGAACACAGTGATGATAATAAAGAGATGTTTTTGTTCTTGTTGAGCAGGGCTTGCACAGAGCCAAGGTCTTTCTGCTTTTCATGCTGACACACTGGTGAGGAAGCTGGGAGTGCTTGGGAGGGTGAGAGGAGACACAGCCAGGACAGGTGACCCAAAGTCACCAAAGGAATATTCCAGACCATGTGACATCATGCTCTGTAGATAAAGCTGAGGGGAAGAAGGGGGAAGGAGGGAACATTTGAAGTGCTGCTGTTTGCCTTCCCAAGCAGCTGTTTTGTGTGATTGGGCTCTGCCCTCCTGGAAATGGATGAACACCTGCCTGCCCACGGGGAGCAGTGAATTAATTCCTTGTTTTGCTTTGCTTGTGTGTGCAGATTTTGTTTTCTCTCTTAAACTCAATCCTGGCTTTTACCTTTCCAATTCTCTCCCTGATCCCACTGGTGGGGGGATGAGTGAATCTCTGTGTGCGGTTTGGCTGCTAGCTGGGGTTAAACCATGACAGTTGTAAAATGAGATTATTTCACTAGAAAATTCTTGTTGAAAGTTCTACTTGCTGTTGCCAAAATCTCTGTCACAGCAATTAACCTGTGCACTGGTGCACTGGTGGGGGGTCACTGGAGTGAACTGTAGCTGTCCCAGACTGCAAAACACCTGACATGCCTGTGCTGTCTGGGAGAAAATATGACAAAAGCAAAGGGGTTTTGAAACCATTCCAATAGGTGTATCGCTGAATGTGATGTTTTAGAAGCAGAGAATATTCTGAGTCACTCTTTGTGCACCAATGTTATAATTTAGAAACCATCTTTATCTCCCCTTTACCACTGCTTTAGCAGGGAATTCATCACTCAGTGAAATGTGTTTCTCTATTTTGTTGAGAAGTAGGGGATAGCAAGGAGCATGTGGGAGGGTCTTTAAAGTCTTGTGAGCTTTTTGCACATGGGCATCTCTACACTGTGGGGTCTGCAAAGGGAGGAATAAAAGGAACCAGCATGGCCTGAAGAATCCACTGCCAGGAGGAATGAGAGGTGCTGAACTTGGCCCTGGCACGTTGAGATCCTGTGACATTACTCTGACAAATCTAGTTCAGGTTGTCTCAATTGATGTCTTCAGAAAACCTTGAACAGTCAATGTGTGAGACCTCTGAAAGGTCCCAGCTGTACCTTACATCTGGAGATGTGATTGGGTGTACACATGTGATGAGGAATAATGATTTCCTCTTGTGAGTGGCTCGCTGCACTGGCTGCTGGCTGCCTTCAGAGATTGCTCATTTCCCTCTCCCTGAATGTGTTCAGTGCTTCAGGTAAAGGATAAATAGTGCATTTACAGTAGTTATAGTGTCAAGGAACCCATTGTGTTACCTGTAGTTATGACTACTGGCAGTGATGGCCAGTGCATGACCTGGTGAAAGCCTGCATCCAGCTGGTGCAGCATGGTTCAGTGTTATGGGGTAAAATATTAATGCTCACATTTCTTAGTACACCACTTGCCAAGTGAAGACTAGGTGCATGTAAGATATATAAAATATTTTTATTTATGATTGTCCATATTCTCCATCTTTTTACACAGGTGTTTATAAATCGCATTTTGAACCTGTGCATAGAAAAAATCTTATATTTGGTGCATCTTTACATTTCAGGATCTAAAAGTTAGAACTTTCCATTATGAAATCTAAAATAAGGCTGACAGTTTGTGTTATTACTGGAGCCTTTCTGCAGTAACTGGAGAGCCAGTTTAAGGAATAAACAGAAGAAAATTCAGTCTGACAGGTGTCTAATTATTTAATCTTTAATGAAAGAAAAGAAAGATTATTCTATTAATGACTAATGTCCTCGTTAGTTTAAAATTTTTGCAAATTTGTTAATAGTTTGAGTATCCTTAAAAAGCATTAGTGAAGACAGGCTGTTTTATCCATGTACTTTAATTTAGCTTAGTTAAATGATTGACAACATTGGAACTTTTAAAAGATCATAATAAAAGAATGTGCATGCAGACTTAATCAACAGTGTTAGAATGTTAAGCTGATATAAGTTAGAAATGGTACAATTTGGATACATTAGGGAAGAGTGTGCTGAAAAGAGAGAGGAAGAAACAGTGATTGTCTAAGATGTTACATGCCTACTAGAAAATTTTGTTTTCTTTGAGAATTTCCAATATACTTAACTTCTAAAAGTTATATTTCTTTAAATCCTTACTGACATTTGACTATTTTTGTAGTCTTGAACGTGTAGAGATGTGTGGTTCTTAATCTGCATGAAATCTATGGAAAAGCTGAAAATCACACACTTAAACCCAGGATTCTCTGATAAATTTGATAGTTACAAATAGCAACAAAGTATACTTTGGTAAACTGTTTTTGAATTCTCTCTAAGTATTTTATAATTTTTTTAAAATTAATATGAAAGAGGATATGTATTTGACCTGTTGTAAACACTTTCCCACCACTAATGAGTAATTGATTTGCTAATTGCCATTACAAAAGGAACTGTAGATTATATTCTTATGAAAGCTGGGAGCATGCTAAGATGATTTTACTCTTTTTAAATTCCCAGAATAGGTTATATAAGTGCAATAACTTCCCTCATTTTGTCTGCCTGTTGGGCCTTTTTATTTAATCAAAACACAGCAGAAGAGTATGAGGAAAAACTGCAACATTAAAATGAGCAACAGCTTTCTTGGACAAATAGGAACAACTCCACTCTATTTCTGCTTTATATCCAATCAACTTCAGTGATTGTTCATAACTGAGTTACATCTCTCCAAATCCGCCATTAGAGTGGAAAGTGCCAAGGTACAATTATCTAATAGCTGGCAGGCTTGCAATGCTCCCTACCCTTAACTTCTTTTTATTTAAAAGTTTATTTGATCTTTAAATAAAAGAGCAGAAAAACATGGCTCTGCAGTTTTAATGGCAACAATAACATTCCCCAGAGGATGCCCTGTGCCTCTTAGTTATCCTCAAATTTCTCTCTTCATCATATTATAAAATGTTAATAAGATTTCCTCCATAAAACCTACTGTGAGAACATAGACATTTTTGAGGAAGTCTGAAAAGTTCTCAAAAACATAGGCCAAAAAATACTGAAGTAGCTTAGATGTAGCCTAGCCCACAAGAAAGTGTGGGTTCTCAGAAAAAAATTTTAAGTTCAGTTGTGAGATTTTGTACAATGAAATAATTAGCTGTTGATAGAAAAATTTAATCAATAGAAAGGGAGCTGATTTTACAGAAGAGATTGAAGTTTTGTATTTTGTTCATTCTGTCTGCACTATCACAGTGACTTGATAAAATACAGAAATCCTACTAAGAATTGAGTCCTAAATTTATAGTGTCTTTTTAGTACACATACATGTGGGAAATTTTGGGTGGTTGGACTTTGCAGCCCTTCTGCTTAAAAGAAGTTGTTATGACTTTGGAGTTTATTAAGCAAGAGATAACAGCAAAAATATTTTTTAAAATTTTATTTAAATGGTTTTTATTGTGACTCCAGATGGTACCTCTGTCTTCGAAAGGGAAGAATGAGTTTGCATTTGATAATGGCTGGTTACCAGAATAGACAGAAGTGTGTTTTCTTGAATGTAATTTTTTGTACCAAGAACTGCAGGTCAGAAAGTACAGCACATCTAAAGGATACTGTAAAGAGAAAAGGTATCAGTAAACTTTGGATTGTGCCTGTGGGTCAGTGCCAGGGGAAGGTGGGTCCTGAGACAGCCCAAGGAGAATTAGGAAGCTGAAGACCATCACACATCTGGATGCCTGACATGTTATGGCACTTAGCAAAAGAAGACACCTCTTTGAAATGAACTTATGTGACCGGAGAAATTTATTGGTGGGAAAACAAATGAATATGAAGAATGAACTCATTCTGTTGCTGTCAGGAAAACTAAAGTAGCCATGAACCTGAAAATAATGATGAACATAACTCAGAAGGTTTTGTACAAATAAGCATTCAACTGCCTAGAAAGCAATAAGAGCAGAGGTGCACTGAAATTTAATGAAAACTATTTCAAAGTTCAGAAGTGTATTAAGGTTGTGCTGGAGTTGCTAGAGTTCAAGAATGGTTAACATGAAAGAGTTGTTCATCCTTTCCTAAAGATGGCATCAAATTTCAAATGCAATGCTAATCCACAAATTGGAGGATTTAATTGCATTAGATATAAGAAGTAAAGAGGAATAAAGATGTGTGCTTAGTGCTCTGTTAATACAATGTAATGTAGCACAAGAGCATCAGTAGTAGGGCAATATGCTTGTATATTGTATCCCATCCTTATAGAAAGATTTCTACCCTGTGCAATTTCCCACAAGAATTTTAAGGTTTGCTTCTGTTGAGTGTTGAGGTACAACTTCTGGATTCTTTGCTCCCCAGTTTGAGCCCCTAACCAGCTGTCTAAAACTGGGCATCATAAAGCAAGAATTAATTGATTAGCTGAGACAAGCTTCAGTCTTAATGAAAACTTGTGTAAAGATAGATGACTGGGCTTTATCTGGAGCAAAGAATACTCTGGTCACCATGTTCTCTACACTCTGACAGGAGGAATTTGCAGGAAGCATTTGTGCTGTTGTCTTGGTTACTGTCATGCTCTTACCACGAACCATAGGGCTGGCATGACCTCATCTGCACATGTGAATTGTGATCCAAAAAGTGCTGAAAGCCTGTTCTTTGTTCTTATGACTGCAGTTTTAGATTGTGGTGTGAATTGTGCACAGCCAAATTTCAGTGTTAACATTGGAAAGTTGATGCTTTGTCATTTTGTTTGTTCTAGGCAGATTTATGCCCCTTACTAAATTGTTAAATCTGTCTTTTAGTCCGAAGGGATATTAATTATTTTTATATTTAGTTAATCCTCCTTTTAATAGATTCTTCTATGCATTAGGGAAGATATTATTTTATGTCCAGGCAAATGGCTGTCTAGGACAGTTACCTGGTTTCTGTTCCCACAGTGTCTGAGCAGCTCATATCACAGTGCACTCATCTCCTCTGTGCTTCTGCCTTTGCCCTGAGTCACAGAGAAAGGGCAGTGGCAGGGTGATGATTCCAGAGGGCCAGTGGGTGGCTCCAATGGGATGTTTCCTTCTCTAGAAAACTGTCAGTACAACAATCAGTTATCCCTGCCCATATCTTTTCTGATGGTCATAGTGGGACATGTTGTGTTTATTTCTGATTGATATTACTGGTGCAGGCCTGGTTTTATTTCTTTTTCACACTCTCAGAAGTAAAAACAGTAAATCAGTCCTAAGGGAGACCTGCGTGAAGGTGTCCAGGATAGTAACATAAATGAAGCTGCTGAATGAATAGCAAACTCTTTTGTAGAAGAGTACTTTTGTCCTCTATACCTTTATTGATGAACTAATCAGATTGGACAGGCTCCAAATTCCCAGACCAGACAAAGAAACTTTGCAAAGAATGAAACAGTGCCTGTGAGCTCAGAGGAATGCACTCTGATTAAATCAGGTTAAGACAAAGCCTTATGGACAGCCATTTCATCTGCTCCCAATTATGCTAGGTACTTAGAGCAAGTGGGCCTCCCAAAACTTGCAAGAAGTACTTGCCTGTAGGTCCTATGCATTTCTTTCTTACCCTTTTCCTCTTGTGTTTCCTTAAACAAATAACTTGAAGTTTTGAAGAGTCACTTCGTATTTCTATAGAAATCAGTAAAAGAGATCAAAGTTCAATTACTCACTGAGATAATCTAGGTGATAATTTCATATGAAGGTTCCTCTTGCTATAATGTTTATGCGATGAATAGAGGTGAAATAAGAAGTAAAATCAAAACTAGTCCGATTATGGTCGTGTTTCTTTTGCTGTGGCTGTGTACAAGCACATAAGCTAGAATGGCACTAAAAGCCAGGCTCCAATATTGATGTGTGACAAAGGATGGGCACAGTTAGCTGATGATGTTAAATGCAAATATAATCTATAGAATTGCTGTAGGTTTCCTGTCTTCAGAGAGAAAAAAAATTGTCTCTTTGTAAGCACATAGTTTTCTAAGGTCTCTGTTGAGGGTGCTGAAGATAAAAATGTTCTGTAATGAAGAAACATTCAGTAATTTCAGTCTTGAAGGAGATGAACTGATAATCAATAAGGATATTTTCTCTGGAGCATGCAAAGAAGATATGTCTTGACTTTGGTAAGAATAAAAAAGAGTTTGGCTAGTCTATTGCACTTTTGTCTGGTCTGTGAGCTGCTGTACAGGATCTTCCACATCACAATATTTTTCATTTAATTTGATGGTGATAAAAAAGTTTGACTGAAAGTTGTGGATAATGTATCTTCTGTGCTTCCTGAGCTATGGGAGAAATACTAGGGAAGGTTTTCCTTTGAATGTGCATTTAAAATTTTTAATGAGATTTGTTTGGTAAAGGACATAGCCCTTTGAGGTTTGTTTAGCACAAATGTTTCTGCAATTAAGCATGAATGTTCATAATGGTGGTGAAAATTATTTTTAAGCTTTCTTATTGGCAAAAAAGGTGGAATTCAATTGGTAAAAGATGAGTGAAAATAAATGCACCTTCATGACTGTTCACTGCACTGTAGTTGGTTAGAGAATATCTAAACATGAATGGGACCAACAATGTGTGTGTGGGGATGAGCCATAGCTCTGTCTGCAAATGCACATCCTAGATTATATTTGTTTCTGTTGCTGTAACTCTCTTTAAATCTGTTTTCCTTAAGTTAATTATTGATAAAATTATTGTACCTCTACATATTGAAGAATTTTGGAAGTGTGCTGTACAGTAGCCTCTGGCTGGTGTCCAGCTTTTAATCACCATGGCATCTGGCTCAGCGTGAGGTGGGCGAGACACCATGGCACTCAGGAACAGCTGCAGCCATATGGTGTTCTTCATGGGTCAGCATTCCCAAAATTGCTGTTTCTGGTGGGTACCAGGTGATGTAAGCATTGGTGGGGAATCACAGGGCTTGGCATAGGTCAGGCAGCAGGGAGGCACCAAGAACTGCTTTAAAAACAAGCGTGGCTTCACCTGGGGAAGTATCCAATTTAGACAAAGCTGGCAAAGGGGAAAGCCCGAGGTAATCAAACTGCAGTCCAACCTGGCACTGCCTGATCTATTTGTGACCTACAGTTGTGAAATTATTCAGGGATTTTGATAACCAGGACACCCCTGATTCATTATCTTTCCAAATTTCAGTTTCCTGGAATACAGGAATTGGTTTTCTGCTTCTGAATGCTGAGGCAATTTTCCCTGGCTATGTTGAAAGTGAGATAAGTGAAAGTGAGGTATGGGTTAGTCGCAGGCACAGGCAGGTAAATTAGAGAACTAAATAAAAGTATAAATCCTATAGAATAAGTTTAGATTTTTGGAGTAGCACGAATTGCATGATTCACTTTGCTGAATTTAATTGTGACTAAATTCAAGTGCTAATGCAAGTTTTAGAGTCCTGGATTCACACAGCCTTTTCTGACATCATAAATAATACTTTTGGAACAGCAAAAGGAAGGTGTGAAGCCATTGGCATACAAAATCTTATGTAGGCCCTTTGGATTTGAATGTAATATTTAGTTTGCTACTTCTCTGTAAACGTCTGTTTTCAATGTGTTTTTCTCAATGTACAATTAACAGTATGCAGATACATTTTAAAAGAGGTGTCATATGAATGAAACCCCCTAAAAAACATAGTGAATATATTCCTTGTGCAGTGTATCTTGTTGGAACACACTGCCTACACTGAAATGTAGAGATCAATGTGTATGAACAAGATTTTTACTTATTTTCCTAACTCATTGGACAGCTATAAATTAGCAGATCATGCATCTATGGAAAGACATTAAAATAGTAACGAAAAGTTGGCAGTGGCTTTTCAAAAGGCCTATTGGATAGCAGAGTTACATGTCCAAAAACCCAGTATTAGTCACAAGGCTAATACATCTTCATTAAATCAACACTTAGAAAATGTTGTGATAGAACATCTTGTGTGCATGGGTGTTAAGGCTTCTGGATTGAATGTAAGCACAAGAGGAACATGATAGGCTGTTATGTGGTGCATAGCTGAACAATAAAAATCGTGGATGGGACCTCAAACCCAAATTGTTTATGCAGCAGTAACAGGGTTTCTGCATCTCTCTTTACAAATGTTTTTTTTTTCTACTTGTTCACAAAGGCCAGAATGGAGGGGGTAACAAATGTGCCAAGTGAAAATCATGGTATAAAAATCCACATTTATCTGAGACCACTCTTTCATTTTGGTTCTTATTAAAATCACAATTTTTATTACTAGGGATAATACTATACAGCATTATCACTAAGTTTACAGAATTGTATTTATTTTTTAACTAGAGCTATTTT
Organism: Zonotrichia leucophrys gambelii; assembly: GCF_028769735.1. Classification (NCBI taxonomy): domain Eukaryota; kingdom Metazoa; phylum Chordata; class Aves; order Passeriformes; family Passerellidae; genus Zonotrichia; species Zonotrichia leucophrys. Next base: position 24,555,185 of record NC_088176.1, read on the forward strand.
GTCAGAAATTCGTGAATTTTTACTGCCAAGTATACCTTTTTTTATGCTATTCAAATAATGTTTATGTTCTGTTTCTTCTGGCTTTGCTATACCGTCTTTTATTAAATACTTCCTTTTTCTCCTCAGTCTCCTTGATATTTTCTTTTTGCTCTGCTCCTTGATTATCAATAATACACACAATCTAAATTTCCCTTGTTACCTTCTCTATATGAGGTAACTTTGTAACAATTGGGATTGTGACCTAACCCTGATAATGAAAACATCCTTACTATTGTGTGTTATGCTGGATACTTTACTACAGTAGCTGTGCATTAGTGCTCATGCAAATCTTTTCCATGTTCACATTGTTCTGTGTTGTGTAAATTCACCACTTTCTAGGCTGAAATGTTCTAGTATGGGGTGGTAGTTATTTTATTTATTATTAATTTTGAGTGAATGGTATGTAAATTGATTAAAATGTATGGTGTAGGTGTGGAGGGGGCAATGAGTTGGTTGAGAAGTTGTGTTACTAGGGAAGGAGTGAATGGATGGCAGAAAAGATAATTCCTAACATCACACACTTCTAGAATTTAGGGTTTATTTTAAGATAGTATTTGTGAACTCAAAACAGATTTTCCATTTTTCCACTTGGTTCTACAGGGAGACTGACATGTATTAGCTGTAGAATTACAAAAGGGAATGTTGAACTGCTCATTTCATAGATAGTTGTCCAAGAACTAAACACTTTTTTGAGCCTGAGCATTTCCTTTACAATTTCATTATATATTGCTGCAATTGCTGTATTGTTTGCAGTTTTCACAGCTGTCCTTGAGTTTGCTTCCTGGTGGGAACTGACACAAGGAGTTTGGCAGTGGCATTGTCTGAGAAACCTTGGGTGCTCAGAAGGACCTGCTCCAAGAATCACATGCAAATCCTAATGCTGCAAATTGAGCTAAGCAAAGGTTTCCAATAGAATTAACACAAAGCACAAACGCAGAAGAGAAACAAATGAGGTGTTTTAATGCACATCTTGACCTCTGGGAGTCAGGAAGAACTAATGTATAAGATCTTTAAGTCCGCTGGTGAGAAGTTGTTATGAATTGGGTGTAAAACACAAGCATCTGTTTAACATATCAGAGCACTGCCAAGCTGCTGAGGACAAGAAACTTCCCTTCTCTAGTCTGGAATATATTGAGCAGCTTGAGCCAAGGAGCAATCAGCTTACTGGCAGGGGTGGAAAAATGTGCTTGGCCTTCCCCTCATCCAAATAAATAGCTTAGAGGAGTACACTGGCATGGATGAAGAAAAACAAACAAAAACCTCGTGTATTAAATGATGTGTTGATTTATATCCACTGGGATTGAGAGTAGTTTAATCTAACACTGTCTAAACATGAGGCAGATTCTGAATATGTAAAATAGAAAAAAAACCAAAATGTCTTGGAATACATGGGCTTAATTGCATTTGCTGCCCAAGCTTGGATGCAGCAAAGAAATGGGAAATGATGTACACATGGCCGCCCAGTGAAGATGCTAGAAAATTGCCAACTCTGACATCAAGTGACAGGAAAATGGTGATTAACACCACATGTCATACTAAAAGGGAGGTTTTGCATTCAGGATGAATCACAGGACAACAATGTGCACTTTGCCTTTTACCCACTGACTGAGATAAAAGGAGAAAAACAAAGCTGGTGAATATTGTAAGGATGGGAAAATAGCTACTAAACTTTTAAGGAATGGAAAGGAGAAGAGTTTTCCTAGATTTTACTCTTTGCTGACATAGGGTGAAGACTTCTACTGTCCATTTGGTTTAGTAAATTTTCCCTGAAATAATATAAATAAATGCTGCTCTCTTGTGAAAGGAGTATAACTGATCTTGGTAAAAATAATATTCATCATAAACACTCTACTTTGTAAGGAGGTTATTGTAGAGGGACAATTTTGATGAGAAAGTACTTTAATTTTGTTTTCTTCACTAGTATGGTAGCATATCTTCTCCAAACAGAAACTTTTATACACTGCAAAAGCAGAGTTAATATATCTCCATATGCATCTGAAAGAGTTATATGTAAGGCTTTCCTCTCTTTTTATACATGCCTTCTCCCCTTGGGTGAATTATTCATTGATCTTTCCTATGCATGGATTGCTTTTCTATAATTATCTCTGGGTTATTTTTGGCAGATCCCAAGATCACAGGCTAAATCTCACTGGAAGGAACCTCACAAGGTCTCTAGTTCAAGCTCCAGCTCAACTCAGGGTCAGCTGTGAGAACAAACCAGGTTGTTCAGAGCTTTATTTGATCTGATCTTGAAGGAGGGCAATAGCAAAACCTCTCTGGGCAGCCGATTCCACTGCTTGGCCACCTTCATGACAAAAAGTGTTCTTTATACCCAGCCTGAAACTCTTTTTTGTTTTTCCAAACTATATCCATTGTCTCACATCCAGTACCACAGTTAAGAGCTTGGCTTCACCTTCTTGATAACCTTCTCAAGGATTGTTTATCTTAATACTGGCTTTTTCTCCTCCAGATTAAAAAACACCAAAACCAAGCAACCAGAGCTTTTCTGACCTACCCCTAGGTTACAGCTGTTACACCTTCTCCTGTGTTGAGCAATGGCTTCTCTACTGTTTATTACTTTTGGTAAACAGGAGTCTGAAATTAAAACTATCAGCTTTCCTGCCTCATACTTGCTCTTTATAAACTTCTCTGCAGTTTCTGGCACTTTGTACACATTATAAAACTCCCAAAACCTTGCAGCCTGAACAAAGGTCTTGCAATAATTTCTAGGCTGCCCTTCTATCTGCGCTGTCTTCCCTTCTGACCACTGGCTCAATCTGGCCAAGTTGATGCTTATACTTATCAGTAGTGACTGATTTTAGCCTAAAGAGCAGAATTTCAGTGCATGTCAGGGCCAGCTTGGGCATATTTTGCCCAGGGTCACAGGGGTGGGGCCTGAACCCAGGTGTTGAGAGAGAGATGCAAACACTGCAGCTGTTCCAAGTTGCTCCTGTCCCCTTCCCCACCAAGCCCCTCCAGCCCCCCTACCCAGGCTGCTGCTTGCTGTGAGCATCAGGATGTGTTTCAGGGGGTTACTGCCAGCAGAATTCTGCCTGTTTGAGAGAGATTGAGACCAGTGGGGTGGTGAGAGTCTTCTTCTTTCAACTTCCACTTCTGAATCCACCAAAATGACTGCCCTGTTTGATGGCTTCCAGGAAGGGCCTTAATATCACTGTTTACAAAAATCAGGAATACCTGTTGTATGAAAAATGAGCTAGAATGGCAAATAATCTTCTAATTTCTCACTGTTGTCATCTTATTGCTGTCCTCTGCAAAAGGTATTGCATTCTGTGCATGTTGAGATAGCAGGAAGACATGCAACATTGATGGTGATTCCTTTTTCTTGTCACAGGAATGAGAACAACAAAAATTGGGCAGTAGCAGTATTGAACTGGGGTAATGGCTTTTAAAGATTGTCAGCAGAAAACTCAGGCAGCAAAGGTTAGGACTGTCCATGGCTGATTAGAGTTCTGCTTTTTGCATATCATCAACAAAGTGTGAAACTGGGTGCCAGCTAAAATATGGGTGTCTCTTATGGGTGTCTGCTAAAATAACACAACAAAAGGGCTCACAAGATTAGTAATGGCATAAAGAATCTATTTTCCTCTGGTTATTATGACAAAAATGTGTTACTATCTGTCATCTGCTTGGCTCCTTGTGTTCAGATGGGTGTGCCTGATGGGTGGTGGGCAGCTGCCTCTCCTTGAGCAGCACTGGGTTAGGCCAGGTTTTGTAAGGCTGCAGAGGTGCAGAGCTGTGCTTAAATCCAGCCCCTCGTGGCTGTGATTGATGTAGCTTGGCTGTCAGAGCTGTGGAGGCAGCTTGCACTTCTGCTATCCATGCTGTACTTGTCTCTGCTTTAATGGAGTGGTTCAATTTCCATGGCTGTATTAGCCTGGCTTCTTTCTCAAGCACAATAAAAACTCCTTGAACAGGCCACATGTGCACTTTTACTTAATTACCATAACAGCATTTCTCAAATAAATAAAAAACCCAATACTAACTGACTTCTCATACAGAGTGTGATCTGAGTGGGCAGGCAGTTATTAGCAAAAGCCAAAGGGCTTACTTTTTTCTTCATTTTTCTTAAAATCTGAAATCTGCCAAAACTTCCTGCTGCTCTAAATCTTTGGGACATAATTTAGTGTCATGCAGAGATGCCTATATTTAACATTTCTGCAAGATGCTTCTCAGAAGAATTCATGAACTTGGATGGGCAAGTAATTAAGGCACTTCAGTTAATTTATTAGCTGGCATGCTTTGGCTAGGTTTGGGTGTTCTACACAGCATTGCATTATGTGGTAATGGAAATGTAGAAAGAGCATGGTACATCTCAGAATAACTTTTTTTGTCAAGCCACAGTTTTAGTCCTCCTTTTAGTTTTGAAGTTCCACTGCCGAAGTCTCTGAGTTACTCCATGTACGATATTATGCTTGAGCTTCAAAAATCTGAATATTTAGGTCTTGCTTGCAACCCTGGCTTGAGATTTTTTGCTTGTGACCAGTCACGTATGGTAGAAAAAGCAGCTGCAGAAAACCCTTTTTATTGCATATATTGAATAAATCTGGTCCCCCTGCCCTCGTAAGCTTTTATTTCAGACACTTGCCTTGCAATTCCAATATGTGTAAAGTAAATAGAGGTGAAAACCTTGAGTCATATCACTCCAGACTTATCCCAGCTCTCCTCCAATCCAGCCTGTGTGCCATCTGGAACTCCTAGGAAACTCAGGGAAAGTGCTGCATCTAGCGCACACCACAGTTAAACCTGAGCCACACAGCACAGAGGCCCTGCCAGAAAACCTCTCTCACTTGTCAAATTAGGAAGGGAACTTTCCTGAAAAGAGGCAGTGTGGTTTCAAGAGATGTTTTTTAGAGTTTTGAAGTAGAGACTTGGCTGTCCCACTGATGTACCTTGGCCTTTTAATTGTTGTGGAACATGTTTCATTATAAATCAAAATGTTCATTCTTGACCGGAAGTTCAACCTTTTTCAATTAAATGAGAAGTTCCAATTTCTTTAATCAAAGAAAATAAAATAATCCCAAACCTTATAGCAAAACCGGTGGAAAATGCTACTGTGTGAAAGCTGCTGTTAATAAGATGTAGAATCAATACTGTTTAAGCTGATGGACATTCAACATCCATTTGACAGTTTTTACACCCTTGGTAGTTTTTAGTCCTTATAGTCAGAATATCACCCTATATTTTACATTTAGAGCCTAATATATATATATATCTACATTGTCTCTGAAGTGTTAGGTGGGCATATTTTTTCTTTGTTCACAGAAATCCTCAAAATGCTCATTGTGGTAGAATTGAAAGCTGTCAAACTGCTCTGTGTGCCTGGTGTAGTGGAAGCGAATCTGCTCTATGGCATCTTAGGATTGTGAGCTCTTATTTAAAATGGAAGCTGTTCTATAAAGGTTTCAGGCATAATTAGGATATAGTGGGAGAGAAATCCCAATGGAAATAAGCACAGAGAGTGATTGGCTCGTGCAGGCTCTCCAAGGTGCTGCCTACCAGAGACACATGAAACACAATAAGAGCTCAGTCAGCTCTAAGGGCAGGTGAAATAAGCATCTGATTATCCTAGCAAGGTGATACAGCTTGCAAAGGTATAAAAAAAGGAAATTTGCTCTGGTGGCTCCTTTACTATTTGTTGGCAAGGAACATTTGCTGCTAAAATTTTCAAAATGTTGAAGCTGATCTTTCTGACAGTTTACAGAGACTTGGGAGGCTAATACAGGAGGGAATGAGAAAACTCTTAGAAATATGTCTTCCTAGCAACACCTATTTCATCATGGATTTGTAGCATGTGTGTAAAAAAGAGGAGAATGAACTTCAACAGCTGAACAGAACTTTATCTATGTCTTGTTTGTTTTATCAAAACAACCAGATATAGATGAAAGGTGCCCAATAGGAACAGGATTTACTGTAGAGGTGAAAAGAAATTGGATGAACAAGAGTAGACCCTTCCCCTCTGTATTAGTTTGGTACAAAATAAGTAAAAACAGGACTTAATTTAATTTGCCTACTCTCTCTGCTGTATAATTGTATCTTGGGACTGTAGTATCTCCCTCAGGTGGGAATGGACAGTGAAGTGGAAATGTGTAACTAGAGTCTAAAACACTGCTGGGTGTCAGGAGAGAGCAGTTCTGTTGAACAGATTTTGACATGGTGTTAGCCAAGAGTTTGGAAGAAAGCCATTTTTTGAGCTGGTATAATAGCTGTGTGAAGTGGAAAGTAAATTTAATGCAGGAGCTAAGTCATTGCTTTGGCTGAGGAGATAAGATGTGAATTCAAAAAAGATACTTCAGCCAGCTAAATTTTGTGGCTGGTTTTTAAGCAAGGGTCTGTACACATACGCTGTGGTTGTATTTAAACAGGTCCGTAAATTTTTAAATATGACATTGTTTGGGGAACTTTTTCTGTCTTCTTCAGCTTATAAAAGGCTGAGCAAGTGCTTAGGTGTTCAGAATAGCTAATCACCTCTTCTTGTTTACCATGGTCTATGGTTTATGTCCCAGACTTTTCCCATCCCCTTGCAGTGGAATCTTAATTTATTCATCCTTAAAATGTGGCCATATTTCCAATTAATGTTTGATATTTGATATCTGCTATTTGAAGTTCTTTGAAGGAAAGTATGAAGATGGAAGATACCAAAGAAGTGCAAACTGTCATTCCTATTATACATCAGCTAAAACCAAACTTTTCTCCCTTTAGAAGTAAAATCTGCCAAAGTTAATATTTGTTGTAGTGGATATTAGTAATTTATTCTAAACCCATGCAATGGAAATGTTCATATGTTGAAGACTGCAGAATTTAGCTTTTCTAAATCTTTGCTTTTTAAAGGAAAGATTCATCATTAATTTTTGGATGATGTACAGAACAATCTCTCCCCTTTTCCATCTGATGGTGAAGATTATCCCTTCCTCTGCTTTTATTTTTCCCCTTCAGAGCAGCAGAATTGCTAAGTAATCAGAAGACAGGAGCTGTATTTATAGCCCCCCAGTTACCTCACTGAGAGAAGCATTAATGCAAATCAGTTTATGCCTTCTAAAGAATGCTGCAATCATGTGATGCCTTCCTAAGGCACAAAAGATAAGGTGTATCAAATTTAGAAGCTCTCGGTAAAGGTATATCCTATACAAACAAAAACCTTTGCTGTTGTGAAATGAGAATATACAATATGGAAAAAAAAAAGTGATGCATTTGTTTTAGCTAAAAAGTGTGCATTTTTGGGGGATATAATAAACAGCCTGTTAGACTATCTCCAACTCCTGACAATCACATCATTTGTGTAAAAGCTATGCTGCTATTTGTTAACATGGTTGCTGTGGCAACAGAAACCTTCATCTCTTTGAGGTAAAATCAGAAGTGTGGTGAGTGTGGAAATGCAAGAGCTGACTTTACACACACACAAATGAATGCTTTGTCTCTTATTCCTCATTTCACACTAGAGAAGGACTAAAGCTTTTCTCTTTTCTGTTTCATTCTGGGGCTGGGGAGGGCAATTGGGAGTTCTGAATGGTAGAAAGTGAAACCCACAGAGGGACTGAGCCACTCCTGCCTGCTGGGCTGCCAGTGGCTCCAACAGATGGTATCAGGTCTCACAGGAGCCTAATTGGCTTATCACAGGCAATGCACGTGGAACAGGGCCTTGGATAGAGCCAGCAAATACACGTTCAGCTGATGACTTGATTTTGTACCTGTGCTTTTAAACTAAAATATAGCTAAGACAGTATGAATCCATCTGAGAGAGCTGGATTGGAGCCTCTTGGAGCCTGCAGTCCTTTGCTGGATTGTAGTACAAATTACTAAAAACATCTGCGGTGGATATTGCAGGCTGGCACAACCTGTGTGCTTGCATGGGAATTTCCACGCTGCCCCTGCTCTGGGAGTTGTAAGGGAAGATCAGCCAGTGTGTCCAAAGCAATGCCATGATCTGTACAATATCCATGGAATCATATGCTCTAGTTTACAGAAAGGCATGGAATTCAGAAAATTGTAATTTTGTTAGAGGTAGTATAGTGTAGTTAATGACCTATATCTATCAGTTTTGGTGAGCACAAGGGTTTTTCTCATTTCTTTCTAAAGGGCTGACTAACAAAGTAAGTCCTTTGCTGTTTGTAGGGTTTTCTGAGTTTTTAAGTTTTATTTCAAGGCTGCTATTTGAGTACCCAGTGACAAGAAAAATAGTCATAGAAATAGCTTTTCATTTATGTGTTGTGTTGTCAAAAATCTCCATTGTGCTGGTTTGAAACAGTTTTTTTTTCCCTACTTCAGCACCTCCACAATGTGTGTGTCCTCAGTGGACAATGCAACTTAAAACCAATAAGAAAAAAAAATAAAACCCTTCAGAGAAGCTAATCCTTTGTCTCTGACCTATAATATGCCATGTAGGAAAAAGCAGCAAACACTAAAGCACCAAGATACCTGCCCAAAACTCTTACAAACTCAAGAGCATAAAAACCCTGATTTTGAGAAAAATATGGGCTTGTGCAGACCATATAGGGGAAATTATACTGAATCTAAAACTAGTTGATTGTAAAGTTTTTGTAAAATTTGAAGCATAGATACCTTCAAATGAGTCTGGGCACAAAGATGCCGCATCAGACAACAAAAGGAAATTCCCCTCTGGAGAATGACTTTCAGAGATTGACTGGATTCCTGTAGTTGCTGTTCTCATGCTGTGAACAGGGGTTCAGAAGCTGCTTTTGTTGATTTACACAATAAGTTTATAGAAAACATAGATTATAGAAAGGGAGCAGACCCAGGAGCCCGCACAGTATTATTTGTTGATCATGATGCTGAAACAGAGTTCCCTCAAGTCCTCATTCAGTTCCACATTTCCTTGAAGCGATAGGCACAGGTTCACACATATTTTGCAATATTAACTGCTTATGGGATTGATTGTTTGTAACATTCCAAAATCTGGTCAGTAGTTTACATGACAAGTAATATTTTTGTCATTCTTGGATTTTTTGTGTTTCAGTTCGTGAATTGTTTTCAAATTTGAAGTTTGTTTTTGTAGTTGCTATCATGTTAAAAAGTTACCAAAAAAAGGAGTATAAATCTATTAGCTGCACTGTACTTAAATTGCTTTTTGTATGAAACCTTGAGGTTTGCAGTCAAGGCCTTGTGTAGGTCCGTTCTTCTGGAAAGAAACAGGTATGCCAGAAGGTTTCTCAAACTACTTCTATATAGGGAGAGCAAGCAGTTTATAGGAGCTAATAAAGTGGCACCCTATGTCTCCAAATCAGCAAGCAACTAGAGTTTGATTAAAATTGCGATTGGATTCAGTGAGTTAGAGGGTTCTTACCTAGCACTATCTATAAAATTAATCAGCCACAAAATACCCCAAGCAGATTGCCAGCTCTTCACCCAAGAAGTTTTAGAAAAGAAGCACAACTGGCACTTCAGCTCCCCAGCAGTTTGTGATAAAGCAGCATGCATTGTAGCACTTCATTGCTCGCTGAGGCTGTCACACCTGCAATAAATGCACACACACATTGTGCTGTTCCTGGCACGGTGCTTCCTTGCACGGATTGTTTGGCATCCCTTGTCACTGACTGTCCCTTCCCTGAGCAGCTGCTTGCTCATGGTTTCTCAAAGCTATTTGGAGCACAGCAGGGGATAAGCTACACAGGGAAGTTTGCTGTGAAAGCTTAAAGGCATCAGCATTGCAAGTACCCATTATACTGCCCCTGGAGAACACTAAGGGAAATAATGTGATTTTTCATTTGGAAGTTGTATGGTAAAGCCTCAACAGCTAAGGCAGCACAGGCTAGGGGAGCTCCCCCATCACTCTGCACCTCAGTGAGACCTGGCTGGGAATTCAGCTCCCAGTCAGTGATCACATGAAAAGAAGGTGCGTCAAAAGCCAGATCTCTCCAAAGCACTGTTTGCTATTTCATTAGTGCTTCTCACCCTGGCATTCATTAACCTTCTTCTGATGTGCTGTACAAGCTGTGCACAATGAGGGAGGCACACTCCTTGCAATTTACAGTTCCAGCTGAACAGTGCTTACAAAAGTATTAAGAATCCCCATTCCAGGCTGATCCAGGCCAGTGGCCCAGGATCTTATTTCCTAACCTGTCATTTATTAACCATGAACTAGTATCAATGTTAGATGACTGAGGGAAGGAAATTTTTAGACTTTTATACTGGGTAGGCCTTTTTGTTGCCATATTGTGATGCTGGAAGAATTGGACAATCCTTTTTATTCATTTTCTTTGATATTTTCAGGTTAGATGCTGAGCTTCTGGAGCAACTATGTCTGCAAACCAACAAAATCCTACATTTCACCAGTTAGCCTATTCCCCAGGTACACAGGGAAATTCTGTCCCAGAGCTGTCAAGGTCTGCTTTACAACCTTGGCAGTTTCCAATATCCTCACACATTATGGCAACCCACAAAATGGCTTTTCTGGACTTTTAGTGCAGTGGGTGCTGCTCCGGCCATCATTCTGGAGTTCTGCATTTGCTGGCTGCCATCAGCAGGATCCCCCAGAGTCAGTCCAGGCACCTCTGCAGAGGGATCCAAAGGGGATGTGACCTCAGTGGGACTGAGTGTGGAGTGGGAAGGAATGAAATTTGCTGCAGATCAGACTATTACTGTAGGTCAAACAAGTTGATAATAAAATACTTTGAAATAGTCCTGCAGTACTGGTAAGGTGGAAATGGGCATTGTTTTTTGTGTTGCCTTCTTTCTTGCTCGAGTCTAGGTGTTTTGCTCAGGTGATTCTGTAGTACAAAGTGAGTTTGTTCGTTACTAGAATGCAGCATTTGTTTCTCCCCAGAGTTTAATTTCTAAACCTCAGATCTGCTGCATTGTAAGACAATAGATGGTTAGAATGGATTTTAGAAAGTTACTGTTCAAGATCATTATTCAGTATGTTCCAAGGTTGCTACTTCATGCTTTTCTGTAATTATAATCTCCACCAATTTATTTGTAATGTTTGGGTGATTTGAATTGAAGTATGCTTTGGTTTCATATGTTGTTCTTTTTTCTCTTTTTAGTTTCACAGCCCCCCTTGCCCCCCAACAAAGCAATTTCATCAGATAATTTAATTGAGGAATCAATTATAGTAGATAAATAAGTCTTATACTGAATGTCTTGTAACTATGGAGTGTAATCATTTGTCTAAATAGTGCTGCATGTTTGACTTGAAACAATTTGTCCCTCGTTGTTAATTTATAAGTTTTGGTTGTGTTCAGGCTTCCAATGAGTTGTAGAAGTGTTGGGAAGAGGAAGAAGCTGACCACTGTGTGAGTTTGTGGCCTGTACTTGGTGACTTCCAGCAAGATAGATCATTACCCTCAAGAATTTGTGATTAAAAATTACTCCTCCTCTTTTCAGTTCGGTCAGCAGAACACTGAATCTAATTTTAGACCAGTGCTGACCTAATTTTAGGAAACTGAGTTCCTGTGGGCCCTGTGTTACTCCATAGCCTGTTTTCTCTGTGCCCCTCTTACAAGGGAATTATGAGGCTTGTCTTGGAGTCTAAAAATCTTCACCAAAGGTAACACTTAGAGCTATTTTCATGTAGGCACTTGTTGCTAGCATGAGCACTACCCTGCTGTAACCTTTCTCTCAAGGCTTTCTTTAGGTAGCAGATATTCTGATTTATTGCTGCTTGTGGATGCAGTAAAAGATGGGGCACAAAGGGAAATCAAATTATCTGAATTCTTTTCAACCCAATACATTCCTCAATATATTTCAAGCACTAGTATTCAAGTCTGCTTGATATGGCTCAGTATGATGTGAAAGCTTAGGTCTATAAATAATAAATTAAATGTATCATAGCTTACCAAACAAATAGTTCCTTGAAGAGCAAGTGATTCCACTCACTTAGATATTTATTGCACAAGCATTTATACAAGTGAGGGGAGGATGCTAGCTTGAACCATTTCTCTTGGATTACAGACAATCCCTCCCTTTTTTTGAAGCAGTGATGACACTTACAGAGATGGCTGGAGAACAGAGGGAGCTAAAGGGAAGTGCTCCTTTCAGGGAAGCTAAACACACCGTGCCCCCTTCCCTTTGACACAGCAAAATGCCACTGTTGGGTTATTGCTTCCACACTTTTCCTGTTCCAATGTACCTGAGTCATCACAGCTGAATAGTAACCATTGTCTGTGATAAACTGTGAATAGGGGATGATGAAGTGGAGGTTTCCTGGAAAGGAGTAGAATTATTCTTCAGAATTCCCCATCCCTTATAAAAAGCCTTCTGACAATCTGGAAACCGACAAGTGTGAGCATTGTTAAAATTCATGTGGCTTGGAAAAAAGCCCTGTTGGATTGTCCATTTAAGCACATTTTTAGGCTGGAGGCTTTTACACCAGTTACAAATATATTGATTTTTAAGAAGAAATTATTGACCTTTAAAAGCCTGGAGTCAGCTGCTGCCTGGCCTGTTGGAGACATTTGGTTATTTATCCTCAAGAGGTGAGAGCTGGCACTTTGGAGTCAGAGCTGGGCAGTGAGCAGAGCTGAGGGGTGGGTGAGGAAAGCACAGGATTTACTAACACAGAATTGCACAAGACTCACTGCAGAAGGTACCACTTAGAGGACATCAGTTTATATTCCGGAGTAGGGACCTTAAACTTAATTTCTTTACTACTTCTACCGTATTTCTGGTACAATTCCCATACCATCTCTGATTTGAACAAGTTTAGTTAATTCTTCTGTGCCTGTCCCACTTGTGCTGCCATAACAGTAATAACATTTTAGCAACATTAGGCTCTACTTTCTAAGCAGTTTAGTACTCACAAACATGTATGATTAAAATTAGGTTTCTTAATGAGGGGTATGTGTATGTAACAATAACTTTCATATTTACCAAAGGATGACTGGGCTATTTCTGCTGTGCCTTGTATTTACATTTTCACCTCAGAAAATAAATTGTTTCCTAAGTTCAGGCAGAAGGGTGATTTTTCTGGCTGTCAAAACATATCAAGAAGTGATACAAATGGGATATTAATCACTGTGAATTAACTGTACAGCTCTGAAGATAAAAACAATGCTGTTATTTAGTGACTGTATGTTGATGATAGATTAAAGAATACATATTGGGTTGCTTTTCTGTTGATTTTTCTTCTGGTTTTCCTTACTTGAAGTGCTCAGCTAGTATCACAGAAGTTCTCATCCCCAGCAGGTTAACTGGCACAGGAAGCTTGGCTCTGGCAATCTAAGATGTTCAGTGAAAAGAGGTTGTAATGATTTAGCCTGGCACTGAGTCACAACAGGTGAAAATCAAATCTCCACTTAGTTCTACAGCTTTCCACTTTTATACTAGTGATATCCTGGCACCCACATTTCTTCTCTGCAGTATTCCTTTCTTCAGCAGACTCCAGTTCTGTGCTACTGCAGTGCAGAGCTGTAATCTGCTCCTTCTGGATGGACACCCTTGTGCACTGGCAGGGGGAGACCAAAATGCTGTGTGCTTTCTGCTGCCTTGACAATTTATGGGTACTGAACTATCCAGCAGAAAGATCAGAATTCATGATCCCCATCCCAATGTCACAGAGAAAATCCATTTGTCCTGCAGTGCTTCAGAATGTGATTGACAGGAGATGAAAGGTGTTGAATTGATTTTCTAGTGTGTCATAAATGCATGTCAGAGTGACAAGCATGTTTTGCTGTGGTATCTGGGCTCCCACAGCATCAGCCCCCATCCCTGCCCCAGCTCAGTTCCAGCAGGCATTGTCCCTGCTCCATGGCACCAGCACTGGCAGCTGAAGGGGCAGCTGCCTTGGCAGAGGGATTAGATCTAAGGACACGTGTTCCAGTTCTGCCCACAGTAATGGACTGTAAGACAGCCCTGGCTTTTGGGGAGGGGACATCTGTTGCATCACCTAAATGTTGTCTTTGGAACTTTGCCTCATTCCATTGGTGTCCAGTTCTGGGCCCCTCTGTACAAGAAGGACATCGAGGTGCTGGAGTGTGTCCAGTTAAGGGGAGGGGAGATGGTGGGGAGTCTGGAGCACGAGTCCTGTGAGGGGCAGCTGAGGGAGCTGGGGGTGTTCAGCCTGGAGAAAAGGAGAGATCTCATCACTCTGTACAGCTGCCTGGAAGGAGGCTGGAGCCAGGGGATCAGTCTCTCCTGCCAGACAACCAGGGACAGGATGAGGGGGAATGTTCTCAAGCTACACCAGGGCAAGTGGGCCATCAGGAAGAATTTCTTCACTCACTGAAAGGGTGGTCAGGCACTGGAAGGGGCTGCCCAGGGGGTGGTAGAGCCACTATCCCTGGAAGTGTTCAAGAAATGACTGAATGTGGCACTTAGTGGCACATTTATTTGACAAGGTCATGTTTGGCCAAAGGTTGGACTTTATGATCCTGCAGGTTTTTCCAACCTTAATGATTCAGTAATTTGTATTTTTTTTCTTTTGTGTTCATTTGTATCTTAATGCTTATTCCTTTATTGATTTGTCTCTAAATCCACTATAAATGTCAGAAGTGCTGCGAGTAACGATGGAGAAAACACCTGTTTCTTTTCTTTTTCTCTCTCCCTTCTTTCCCTCATTTCCACGTGTGCCCTGTTGCTCCCTTTCTTGCCCCAGCTGTGCTCACTTTATTCATGAGCAGAAGCAATCCTGCAAAGAGATTTTTCAGGCACCTGTAGTGAGTGCTGAGGAAACTGAGGAATTTCCTCTGTAAATCCCACTATAATGCTGTACAGGGTCATCTCTCTTTGTCCTTCTCTTTCCTACTGTGTAAAAGCCATCCTTCCATTTTTTAAATCCTTTATGTTCTGTATGCATTTGGCTCCAGAAAACTTTTTACATTCTCTTTCCAATTGCACAGAGTTAACATTTACATTTGCCTTTAGAGGTGCAGCACTCATAATAATCTTTTGATTAATGTTAAACCTAGCAGTTATGCCTCTTTCCCCATTAGGTTATCTAAGAAACAATGCTGAGGAACAAGAACATTATTCAGGCAGGAAATTCCCAAAATTAGTAGTGTGATGTGACTGCAATTTTCCTGAGACTTCTGAAATTATAAATTTTGGGGTTTTTCTTAATAACAAGTGGTAGAAGCACCTGTCATCTCTGTTGAATTCTAGCACAAGTCTTCTAACCAGTTTCCCTTTCTTTTTAAAGTTTTTCTCAGATTTCTTTGAGAAATGCATTTTAAGATTAAATTGCCACATGACAGGATGAATGTGCTGCAAGGTAGTGGCTTTAGGTTAGGTGGTGTGAAGAGACAGGAATGATCCCACTCTGTTGTGATCAGCAGCTGTAAGGTTCTGTACTTGCATCTTGTATTGTCATTTTTGAGATCTGAAACTATTTTTATAATAATGGACTTAGGTATGTAAGATACTAGGTTTGACACAGGTAAGATTGGATGAAATGACAGGGTTGCTGTGGTATGCTGGAAGCCAGACTCATTCAATGGTCCCATTTGACTTTATTATTTATGGATCTTTCTGCTAGTTTTGTTTTTATTTTCTTTTTTTTCCCCCCCATCAAATATCAAACTTCATTGCAAGCACAAAAATCCAACTTAGTTATTTACATCTCCTGAGGTTTCAAACCCATTAAACAGCAGAGAGGCTCAGTAATTGTTTTATTACTACTACTCAAAGTGTAATAATACTAGTGGCAACAGAGGACAGTGAGCAAAACAATGAGAGAAATGTAAAGGCTTAAATAAAATCATTAAAGCTGTTTCACATGGGATAAACACCAATGTCAGGTTAATAGTTCACACCACAGACAGCAAGCTTAATTAACTCTTTCTTTCACTTCCTTCCAGAAGAAACTAGCTGCAGCAATATTTGGCTTTCTTAGAAGTGCAGGGCTTTCTGTATTAATTCCTTTCCTCTCCAATCTTTCACCAGCTATAAAGAATTTAACAACTGTGACATGGTAGGTGCTTTCTGCAGTTCCTGGTAACATGGAGGCTGTCTATTTTAGTTCTGTCCTGGCCCAGTTCTGTTCTGGTTTGCTCTCCAAGAGCAGTAGATGGGATATGCACAGTTCCAGGTGGCTCCTGGCAGGGCAGGGCATCGTTCTGCTGCACACACCCCAGTGGTGTCCCCAGGTGTCCCCCGAATGTTCCTGGCATGGCAGGACTGTGTGTTTCATGACCTGAACCATGTCCTGGTATGGCAGGACCAATGTGTTTCATGACCTGAACTGCGTCCTGCAGTTTTTATGGGGTATTTTCTTGTTTATTATATATTCAGTGTATTAGACATGACACAGTAGTGACTGTAAAGTTGTGAGAAGGCAGAGTTTGTAGGTGTTTGGGAACTGAAGAAAGGCTACTCAGCTCAAAGATTCCATGTTCTTTTCTATTTATGTGAGGATACCTATTTAAATGTATTATTTTCCTAGAACCTTGCCTCAAATGTGATTAGTAAAGCTGTGGTTGTATTTCTGTTTGATGGTGGTTTGTGGCTTCTTTAGTTTCTGGAACTTTATGGTGTCACACATGCATGTATGTGTATACAGCACACAGTTTCTTAGAATTTTTTAGTATTTTGAGTTTCATGACAGAATCTGTAAAGTTTGAAACTTAAGAAAAAAACTGAGTATTTTCATTGCAAAAGTTGGAAAGAAGTCTTTAACAGAGAGTTATGTATTTCATTTCTGTCACCACCACACGCTTTGTGCTCTTGTACGTCTTGATGCACTGATCTTGGCCCATAAACCTTCAGTATCTTTACAACACAAAAAATCATTTGCTACATGATTTTGAGTGTCATGTGGCTCCAGGCTCCAAGCTTTCTAATAAATGAACAATTTACTTGGCTTTTACTCTGGTTGCTACCCCGTGTGGATCCTGCCATTGTCCTCTGCATAACCTACAGATCACTTGGATGATGCATGTTTCACTAAATGTTACCCAACATTGCTGCTGCCCCAAGGAATAAGAACACTTTTCTGAAATACACACCATTAATGTGAAAAGCTTGGGAAAGACACGAAGAGAAATAGGAAGGAAAAGCCACACAGACTTTGCTGAGTGTAACTGAAAATTCAGATTGTCTAACATGCATTCCAGAAGTGTCATCCAGGAGAACTGCTTTAGAGTGTACCCTGCTCTCAGAGGTATATCCCATTGGACAGTCAGGTTATTCACACAGATTGTCTTTAACACAACATTCCTAAACTAGCCAACAACTCAGTAATGAGATTGCCTCAAAACCTGGAGAATTTATGTCCAGCATACTTAGCTTCCTCATAATTTTTGAAATTTGAATTACAAAGGAATACAAACAAGCAAGCTGGTATTGAGTGAAAAGACTTTTCACATGGTAATGAAATGAAAGAGAAGAATAAAGTTATTTTCCTGTTGGTACAGATTTTAAAGACTTCAATTTTCAAAAATCCAGATTATTTGACAAAGCTTGAGTATGGGAAAAGCTACTTTGTGATGAACACAATATTGTTTTTATTGTATCTATATTAGATTCTGACACTATTTCCATGTATATATACTGCGATAACACTGCACATTTGTTACGTTACTCCTTTATGTTTTAGTTGGATGCACCCTTCACCAGTGTAGGTGGTCAAAGGTCCAGTTCTATTGAACTGAAAATGCCAAAAGAGTGCTATAAAGTTTGTTGGAAAATGCAAGAATTGAAGGTAAAGAAAGCAATAGCTGTTATCCACCAAGTATATTCATCACTAACTCACAGAGTGTCTGAAAGATGCCAGGAGAGAGTATTTCACCCAGAGGGTGGCTAGGCACTGCAAGAGGCTCCCCAGGGCAGTGGGCACAGCTCCAGGGCTGGCTGAGACCAAGGAGTGTTTGCACAACTCTCAGGCACATGGGGTGTGACTCTGGGGATGCTGCTGTGCAGGGACAGGAGTTGGGCTCCATGATCCTGGTGGGTCCCTTCCAATTCACAATATTCTGTTATCTTATAATTCTAAGACTTCTTTACTTAAAGAAAAATGCTCTCCTTGGAAGGTAATGCCTAAA
Source organism: Zonotrichia leucophrys gambelii (assembly GCF_028769735.1). Taxonomy (NCBI): domain Eukaryota; kingdom Metazoa; phylum Chordata; class Aves; order Passeriformes; family Passerellidae; genus Zonotrichia; species Zonotrichia leucophrys. Next base: position 24,573,172 of record NC_088176.1, read on the forward strand.
CATGAGGGTTGGATGCCTGTTTTGCATCACATACATGCCTTACTTTAACCCCTATAAACATCCTTAGTCTTAGACTGAGATTAGATTTGATCTCAACTGATGAGAGCATGTTACAAGAAGGTTGTGGAAAGCAATGTAACAAGTGTGCAAAGTGTTTCCTATTCCAAAAAGAGGGCTTGAAATACCATCTTAATCATGGTTAATTATGGTGGTGGAGTCACCATCCCTGGATGTGTTTAAGAAAGGACTGGATGTGGCACTCAGTGCCATGGTTTGGTGGAGGTGTTAGGGCATGGGTTGGACTCGATGATCTTTAACGTCTCTTCCATTAAAAAAAACAAAACAAAGCAACTTTTCAAAGTGTTACTTGTAGGTGCAGTTGGCTTACCTTACAACAAAGTACTGTGCAGTGGGGAGGAGTTAATAGGCTTAACTCTGTTCAGGGTGCAGGGAATAAATCTACAGCTGCTGGAGCTCCAGTGACATTAAAACAGAGCTATGAAAGTGGCTAAGTATGATTGTTTCAAAGGAGATGAAACTTAATCCATTTTTGCAGGTGTCTGTGCAGAATATGCTTTATCAAGTAGTTGGGATGGGTTTGATACCTTTCTAGAGGTTGTTATCAAGGGCTTGTTCTTTCCTAATGTGTAAAACCTTGTTGATTTGTTTAGAGCTCTTCATTTTGGGTGGAGTTTATGTTCAAATGACATATACAGCAGTACTAGACAACTGAAGAACCTTCTATTCAAGCTGATTTTTGAGGGGAAGAACTTGGCTGAACGTTTTTCTTTTCTAAATGAAATCAGCTGTAAGCCTGAATCCACCTAACTAACCACAGCAAAACTCCTGCCTCTCCTGAATTCAGTTTCTGGAGGGAAAATGCCAAGAGGGATGTAAAATTCTGAGCAGAGGGGATCCCTGGCCACCCATCAGAGCAGAGGGGATCCCTGGCCACCCATCAGAGCAGCTGCCTGACTCTCCTTTCAGCTGCTTGTGGCTGGTTTAATCTTCTAGACTCAAGCAGAGCTCCAGAGTTGAGCATGTCTCTGTCTTAGGGATGTTTCTTCTTTTCACCCAGTTCCAGGGCACCAGCTCTGCATTTTATTGCTCCCTGGACATGTTTGACTGACAGTAGATTCTCTATTTTCAGTAAAATAGGTAGGACAGTACCTATCAGCGTTGTGCTGATTTTCCTTGTGCTGTCCTCCCAGCTCACCAGTAATGAATGACCCGAGAGTCTGATCACAGAGGAATAGCATTGAAAGTGTTTGTTTGTTTATTTTGGTGAAAATAATATGCCAGAAATGAAGCTTCACAGAGAGACCAGCGATAACCCCATGCCCCTCACACCAGTCTTGCCACCTGGACCCCAGCCAGACCATTTTTCTGTCAGTGATACCAAATGCCATTCCTTTCCTTAATAATTCATCTTGCAACAAAAAGCTCAAGCTAAAGCATGTGTTTCTGCTTTGCAAACAGCTCCCTGCACATGTGCTGACTTTGCAGCTGCTTCCTGCACTCTTTGACTTCTGTAATTAGAGCAACTGGCCAGCCCAGCTAATGATATTAAACTGACTGGTCTAGAATGTCATTTATCTCAAGGGTTTAATTTGCTGAGTACAGGGCAGCACAATACAAGGCTTGCATGTGTTATGGCTGTAACTTGATTTTTTTTTAGCTCTTGTTGCTAAGTTACAATAAACTGTTATCACAGTAAATTGTCTGCATTTAAATGGACTAAGATTCCACCTGAAAGGAGCCACCCAGATGAGAATTGATAATATACTGATGTCTCAGAAGAAAGGAAAATAACACAGAAAAGCCAAATTGTGAACAGGGTAATTTTGTATTCCAGACATTAGCCAGACAGGCTCAAAAATAGCTGCTCAGACTCCAGAGACTATGATATGTGCTTCACTAGCAAGTGGCTAAGAGCTGGAATACAATAAATGGGTGCTAATTTAAAAATAAGTTACATTAATATGATCAGCTTTTAATGGAATCACAATGATCTGTTGTCTGAATTGTACTTTAGAATGCTTTCCCTAGAAATAATCTCATACCCTTGCAGTCAGGCACCATATTGAAATGCTAGGAAAAAGAAGTAAATTTTTAAAAAAGTATCAAAGTCTCTGCACTTCTCTAAATGACTAGAAATAATCTTAAAACATAATGTTGGTAAATGCTTTCCACTTTTACAAGTGGAAAATTGTACCATATTCTGATGGAAAATGATGTAAAATCCATGCTGACACATCAAGATATTGATGTCCTACCTCTTCCCAAAGCTCTGTTTTAAATTCCTGAAAATTCTCTGAAACAAGAACATTTTTTCTCCTAATCTATTTTAAGGAGTGCATGGAGAGGGTAGTAGCTAAGGGGAGTGTTTACTGGTGTCATGTTTGAGTTCATTCCAAAAATATTCATGCTGGGTCAATGGCTTGTGGGTCTTAGTGGCTGCTGGGAAGCTGAGTGGTGTTTTTTTGGTTAATTGCTGGTACCTGTTTGGTCACCTCCATGGATGGGATCAATGTGGGATGCATCACCTTCCTTGAGCACAGAGTCCTTTTCATGGCAGTAATGTCAGGGCAGTTTTTAAAAAAGGGTTTAAAAGTCAACTCTTGATAAACCTATTGCCAGTACACAGAAGGTCTGAACAAATAGGACATGTATGATATTGCAGAGAGACACCATAATAATGTATAGGAAACACAGATAAATTCAGTTGCAATTGTGACTCTTTCCACAGTACAGAAAACCTGTAAACCAAACCAAATGTCGTCCACTGCAGTTATACCATTAAAAATCCAAAGGTGAGATTCTGGGATTCTGCAATGTGCACTGGCTGGTCTGATACTCTTGTTTATAGGTCTAGAAAAATATGATCCTGGGCTAATTTTAAAGGTGTCACCCTCCAAAGAAAGCCATTTGCTAAAAAGCATTAGATTGACAGAAATGAAGCTGTAGACATTCAGTGAAAGATTTCCATTAAAATCACAACTAAAAACTGTCAATCAGCCCCAGCAGAAACCTGCTTAGATAACTCTGCTAGAAATATTGTACCTCCTCAGAAAATAGAAGAAGAATATTTAGCCAGGATTTCAGAGGGGGAGAAACAGCTTCTCCCTTTACTTTAAATTGTTGTGCCAGAGACATTTACTGTCCTTGCAAAAACCCTCCTGCAAGGCTGAATTTTTGATTCACAGCAGAAGCAGCAGAGAGGAATGCAGACAGAATATGTAGTGCAGCACTGCCTGTGCTCCAGCAGACTTGCCCTGGTGCTTTCAGCGAGCACTACTTTTGAAAAGCCCCAGAATGGATCGCATCTATCTGAGAAGCCCTCAGAGAGAGGGGCAATGACAGGGAAGCGTTTCTGTGGGCTGTGGAATCTCAACTCATTAAAGTGATGAAACAACTGCTGTGGGAATGAATCCGCCCGGAGTCCATGACAGACGCCGGGTACGCTCCATTCCCAGCAGCACAGCACAAAAGCATCATCATTCAGCAATATTGGGAAGCCTCTTGCATCCACGGGAGCAGGTGGTAGTGCAGCCTCAAAAGTTGCATTAAGGGGAGAAAACGCAGGCACTAGGCTGTGTTTTGACCTGCCTCCATCCCCCCGGGGGTGGCTGGGCGGTGCACGCAGGGTTAACACCAGAAAGACACACTGATGGCATGTAATGCCAGGTGTTCAGCCACCCACCGTGTGCCAGCTTTCCTACACAGCCTCGGCTGGCCGCGGGGTAAAAAACACACTTAAATCTCTTACCTTGGTCTAGTCCAGTGTAGCTTTTTGGTTGTTCTCCGTCCGCTATCAGCAACAGAGGAACTAGCGGCAGATTCCAGCGAGTCATCCTAAGCGGCAGAGCGGGCTCGCTGCTCTCACGGGCTGCGGGCTGGCTGCGCTGTGTGACCGCCGCGGGCTGGCCGGGCAGCGAGCGCGCCCCATCCTGCGGCACGGCACGGCACGGCTCGGGGAGCCAGCGGCAGGAGGAGCGGCAGGGAGCACAGCCAGGCAGGAATGTACCATGTGCCCGCGGCTCCCTTCCTTCCCCGCCTGCTGCTGCCCGGCCCCGCAACGCGCTGCCCAAAGTTACTTCTCAATCGGTGATGCACTCCCCGGTTATAGACCCTCCTCCCCGCTCGGGTCTGCTCTGTAGTCCGTGCTCGGAGGAGCTCCTCGGCATCTCGGCGATTACATGGTCCTCTGTCTCCTCGGGAGGCTGGCGCGGATGCTCGGTGCAGAATGTGCTCTGTCTGTGGCTGTGCGAAAAGCAGCACTCGGCTCCTTGCAGCAATTTTATAGGCTGTGTAGCTGGGAGTGGGAAACCAAGGGCAAGGGCGTTAATTCTGGCATCAGAGGGGGGGAAAAATAGAAAAAGGCGTTTGGAGCCACAATTTTGTTGGGGGGAGAAACATTTCTTGGATACTCCTAACACAACAAGGTTGGGATAATTTCTGAGTCTCTGGTTTATAATCTCATGACCTGTTTCTGCAGATCAGAGATTGGTGCTAGAGACAGAACCCCTCCTGGGGATTCCCGAAATAATTTTCAGGAGGAAAAAATGAAGCTGTTGGAGTGGGTTACTTGCACTAAATGGCAAAGATTTCTCTGGGCAAACACAGCTAGTTTCTAATCACTGTAAGTCTCCAAAGTATGGCTTAATCATTTCATTACACTCACACCCCTTGAATGCATAAGTTTGTTTATACAAATATTTTCTTAGGAAGCTAATAGAGGACAGCTTCACAGAACTTGGTGAGGGCTGTAAATACTTTGGAGTCACTAGAAAAGTGGAAGAAATTTTTAGGTTCTCCCTATTGGCTAACTGGATTGCTAAATCTGGAAGGCTTTTGTGGGCTTTTGAATGGCCTTTATTAAATCATTTGTACTACTACCTTTGTGTCAAGATATGCTCAGATGCTCTGAATATTTGCCAAGTTTATCTGTGTCTAAAAAGGGTTGTGGTATTCATATTTTATATTCCTGCTATATGACTGAGTGTGGATGATTTTAATCCTGACTAATTGACACAACATTCCCCAAGAAAACTAGGAAAAATAATTAGAGCAAAAGGTGAAAGACCTGAGATAGGTATACATTCTTGATTAGAAAATTGAATGAAAGGTAGTACAAATGATTGTACCACTTAAATGTCCATTAGGTGTTCTGCCTGTGTTTCCCTCTGCAGAGTACAAAATGATTGGGGTTTTTTTATTCTGGTCTTATTGGATAAGGATGGTCCTGTGAGAGTGAGATATGAGTTCTTCAGAGTTTTTTTTCCATTTTATTTAATTATATATATACTTCTGACTGTGCTAAAGGTACTAGGGATTTGCTGGACTCTAATTCATAATGAAGCAGAACTGCAGCCCATATCCAAGAGCTTAGGAAATGTTTCCTTAGACTGATTGCAGGCAAAATCATACTTTGGGGTTTTCTTCTCCTGAAAATTTGAACCAATATGGCAACCTTCTTTTAACCCCATTAATTTCCACATCTAACTCTGCATGGTGGCATGAACAGTAAATACCTGTGAGCCATGTGCTGCTGTAGAGTATAAGGAGACTTCCCTTCAGCCTATGAGTGAATAGCATGAAACATATCCACAAAAGTATTTAATCTGAACTCTCTGTGGCCCTAAATTCATCAGGAGAAATAATCTTTGGTACTGCTGGGCAGTGGCCATGGAGAAGTGCATCATTCTGGATAATCAGCTGTGTTTAGGATGTCTATCCAGGGTTCATTCAGGTCTCTTAGAAGTCAACCAGGATTGTAAGTGTATTCAAGATGCAATAGACTTCAAGTGGAAAATGGTTGGGTAGGAGAAGAAAAAGATTTTGTGCCGTGGAGGACACCTGCTGTAACAAAGGCTGTGCTTCAGCCACTTCTTGTGGTTCTGGAATTGTCCCTTAAGGTCCTGCACCACTGGGAATATTCAGTGGAAAGAGAAAGGACAGGGACAGGTATCAATGGCAGAGGATATAATGAAATTTTAAAACTCATTTCTCTGAGATGACAGATGGCAGTGGCTGAAGCTGGGTGTCCTGCATGGCAGGATAGGAGTGAGTAGAGCTAAAGTGACTGAGACCAACATTCTTGCACATTCAGAGAACCACAGACCTGGTGGCTCATTCTTTAGTACAGTTCTTTCTACCTTGATAGAAATGTCACTAAATCGCCCACTCATGATCATATCAATAAGACATTAACATAACTATAAAAGTGATCATGAAAAGAATTTAAAAATATATCTCCCTTATATGCCTTATTAAAAATAGTAAGGACTCCCTTATATCTTTTTATAGCCTTGTCCTTTAAATTCCAATGGGAATGCTTTATTAGTTCTTTGCAAATTCCATTCTCCATTGAAATTTGACCCAATATGAGAAGTTAGGGAAGAATAGACCCAGTTTGGCTGGGAGGATTGCTGCTATTGTTTTGTCAATGACTGTTTTTGTCAGAGTAAATATGGAGTAAATTCCAATTCCAATTAAACTTGTAAAGCTACATATTACAGAAGCTGCACGAGTAAAACTCTCTCAGATGTCTATTTATTTAGAAGCTCTAGCTGATGACAGGAGCATTATTTTCTGGAGCAGTTGATTGACAACTTCTTCAGATCAGATAGTGAAGATTTGCATATGCCAGAGTAGTCCTTAGGTTACTTATTGCCAAAATAATTGGGAGTCTCTGCTGCAGAGATAAGGAGCAGGTCAAGAATCTAATTGACTTGTAAGTCAGAACTTGGCAGTGTTGCATACAAAAACTTGTAGTGCAACTGCACTTGCCTGTAGCTGCCATAGAGCCCAGGCTGCCTGAGGGAGCTGTGACATCTCTTCCACTGCAGTATTCAAAACCATCCCAGACAAGCACAAGAACACAAGAGGGCACCCAGAAAAAAAATTTTAAAAAGTGTTTCTACTTAGAATATGGTTACTGTGATTTTCTTTTTTCCCACATGCTCAATAGTCACAGAATATACAAATGGAATGAGGTCAGAGCCGGTCCTTTTCCTTGACTCATCACTGAATGCAACAAAATGGACTTGATGATCTCAAAGGTCTTTTCCAACCTAGCTAATTGTGTGATTCTGTGAAAATCACATCATTGCAGAGTCATGCTTTAGACTGATCAGTTTTATCTGTTGAGTGGCTGGGTGCCTTCCAAGAAATGACCAAAGCAGTGATTTTCTTGAGTTCTTCTGAAGCAATGTAACCCATGTACTTATTTCTTACCCTCCCATATCCTGCTGCATTTCATCCCCTCATACCTCCTTATATTTTGTTACAAATAAAGGGAGAACAAAGCATTTTTCATTATTATTTTGCCTTTTTCTTTTACAGACATATGCTTCTGTGCTTAGTCACTGTTAAGCCTCCACACTTAACTCAAAATTTTGCACTTCAATTAGGTGCTGAAAATTTTGTTATTTTAAACTCCAGTAATTCCAAGCATTCCAAGCAAACTCCAAATTTCAAGCATCAGACCTGCTATATCTTCTCTCTAAAGCATTATTTTGAGGTTAAAGTAATGAAATTTGAGTTATGGAAAGTAAAATAGTCTTGAGAGTAACTTTAACCTTGACTGTTAAGGGCAAACCCACTGCAGTGGTGATCTGCTGTGTATAGAAATCATTGACTTAAAATGTACAATTCCAGAATACAAAACCACTGCAAAAGTTGCATCTTTTCTTTCTTCAGTCTGCAGCCCAAAATATTGCATTTGATGTTAGAAATGTATTTATATTCAAGAATCTGAATTTACTGTAATACCAGTGGGTTTTTTGACTGACAGTTATTATGTCCATATGTCTGTAATTATGAAAAATGATGTTTTCAGAACCAATTAAATAAATGGTATGAATGATTACTTTGGCTGAAAAGGTGGCTGCACACAGCTGCCATCAGCTGTGTGTAGATATTTGTGTTTCTGTTTACTTTTGAAATGTGAAGAACCACATGGAGAAAGAACACAGGACCATGTTAAAAAAAAAAAAGACATTTTGTCTGTAGATAAATAAGCTGTAATATTAACTGGGGAGAATGTTTCATGGTTGCTGAAGCTAGTGGAAAAGCTGAAAATGGTAATATTTTTTTTCCAATTCCATTTCATGAAAAGATTAAGATTTTTAAAATCACAGTTTAGAAAAAAGGAACTGAACTGGATTGATTTCATTCCTATTCCACAATGCAGCTCAGCCTCTGGTTTTTCGGTTTTGCCTGCACTCTCTAAATGCTCTATGGATTTCTGAGTTGCTGTTGTCATCCTATTGCAGTAGTTTAGTACTTTTGTTATTAGGAAGTTTGGGGTTGGTTTCTTAGCCTGATGTCTAACACAATACCTCATCAAAACAGTCCTGACAAAACACATTGATTGTCTCTGTTTGTCCTCAGCATGGGTAAGGGGAGCTGATTAATTCTTTTCTGTTCCTGCAGCAGCTTCTTAAGCAATTGTTGTGTCTGCCCACATCTCAGTTTATGACTTGGGCGGCCCATCTCCAAAACCATTTGCCTCTCACTCTGTCTCACATGAGAGGATACTTTAGAAAACAGAGGGATGCTCCTTCCTACACAGTGTTCAAGTGAACTTCATTCTTCAGTGCTGTACCAGTGACTCAATCTGCCTGCACAGCAAGGAGATCATCTCAGGTTTCTAAAGCAATGGCCTTGACATATAATGTGCACTACCTGATTTTACAAGGATGCAGAGCCCTCGAAAACAGATTTTATGAAGTGTTTTTAATACTGCAGCTTACTTCAGTTGAAGTTTCCATTGTGAAATGGTATTTTGGTGTCTGAAGCATTCCTGAAAAAATCCCTTTGGTTCGGTTGTTTTTAAGGACCTGAGCCTTAATTTTATTTTTTCTTTCTCTATTAAATTGGGACAAAAAAAATTGGCCATTGGTGTTTTTAGAAGAACAAATAATATGTGGCTATAAAATGAAAACTCTCAACATTTACCTGGAACTGAGAAAGATGCAAATCTCTAAGGCTGAAAATTCTTTAACAATTTTTTTAACTGAAAAATTGACAGTCCACTAAAATGCTAGGCTAGCAGTTCCCTCTTCCTCCTTTCTCACCAGAAATGTGTCCAGTTTGGAAATAGTAGAAATAGTTCATCTAGATAAATGAGAATTTGCCTCAGCTCAATGATGGATTCAGATGCAGCCAGTATTTGGAGTTAAGACCCTTCCTGGAAACTGACTTTAAATTTATACTTTAAATTGAATGACAAAGGGTCCATCCCTGATTCAGAGGAGTGTCTGCCATGTCAATTGTTGTTCCAGAATACTAAAAGGTTTCATTTCAGATTGCCATAGAACCCAAATAAATTTTGAGTTTAAAATAACCCCAAAAGCCCAAGGAGTCTGCTGTCAGGGGAACAGATATGTCAATAAGGAGTATTTATATGGGTTCAGGGATAAATTGGATGCCTTTTCTCAGCAGTACACTTTGGCTTTGCTCTTATCAGAGGCTGGCATGAGTGATTGTCTGCTGTTTATTCAAAAGCATTAGAAGTGCCCTGTGGCGAGTGCACTCCTACTGACGAATGCTCAGACTGATATTTTGGTAGTGCTGACTGTTCCAGAAACTTGAGGCGGCTCAAACTGTGTGCCCAAAATGGGAAAATGTACCTCTGATTTCCTTTTATTGTAATGGTGATTTACATGAGGACCTGTCTCTCAAAATCTTGATGTTCTCCCTGAAACAGTGTGGAAGCATCTCTCTCAACCCCACAGCAGCCATTTTCACTTGGAATCAATTTTGATTCATGCCGTGTGGGATCAGATTCAGAAGGAATTAAAATGTCAGTGTTTTTTTTTTGTTAATAAAATCAGTTAATTTCTGTTAGAGGAATATAGTTGTATATTAGAATTAGTTGTTCAGAGCCCAGAAATTCTGAGGGGTTGGTATCTGCTGTTAGCAAATATTTACATACATTTACCCCGAAAGGGTAGTTAGTAATGTGTTGTTTGCCATCTCCCTGACAAGTTTAGCTCAGAAAATGCAGCTTGCTTCACCGACCTGGCTTTTGTTGCTGCACAATTGGTCCTTGGTGCCAGCCAGTTTGCTTTTGTAGGGGAAGGTATTAGCACAGAATTGCCAAGCACGGTGGCTATTTTGGGCTCCAGAGGTAATGAGAGGTTAAAAGGTGTGAAGAAAGGTTCCAGCTACCTGGTTTGATAGTCCATGCATCCTGGAAATTTAATTACATATTAACGGCTGCTTTCCCTGCTATTAATGCTGGGAAATGGCCTGTGAGGGAGATGCTCTCAATTAGCCCTTGCATTAACTTTTGTCATTAATGTGTGTCACTATTGATGCCTTTAATTGCGTGAGACTTGAGGAGAGCTGGAGCAATCACACAGGGATGCCTGCTTTGACTGAACTCCGGCCTCCCAGGTCACAGCCATCCAGAACAATTGGGTTGGGTTTAAAAAAGAAAAGTCCAGAAATAGGGCAACCAGCTGAAAGAGATATTCTATTTTTACACCATCAGTAGTTTAGAGCTTGCTGTTATTTCTGAGTAAACCCACACTTTGTAATGATAAAGAAACTTATCTGTGACTTGGTTTTAAAATCCTGGTAAAGTTCACATTGGTTTTCTTGTCTGTCCTTCATTTACTTTCTGTTGACTTTCTCTCTTTCTGCCCCTTCCTCCATCCCTCCCAGTGGCTCAGCCTTTCAAAGATTGCCTGTCTTCCTGTTGGATGCATGAGGCATCATAGTGACAGCACAGCCCAGTCACCATGGCACCAGGCTCCTTTTCAATGCAAGTAAAATTTCTGGGAAAATTTTTAAGTGCCAGATGATTCTGATTTTACCTGCTTAAAATCTGATTTTTGAACAGGAAGCACAGGACTGAGAGAGATCTACTTGGAGTATGGGATATCTTAGAATTGGTTTAATGCATTCATTAAAGGAATGAATTTATTTCAAGCTTACTGATTAGATGTATTGAAGTCACAGTGATAGAAGGTATTTTGGTTTTAGGGTAAAATACTATTTTGAAATAATTCACCCTTTTAAATTATAGATTTACTCCTAAATCCATCTGCTTTCCCCTGAAGATTACATTTTATTGAAGCCAGACTGTAATCTCAGTTTTTTAACATGCTTGTTAAATTTGTTAAGTGAGTGATTTTTTTCTCTTCTCTAGTCCTGCTAGAGAACTGCACAGCAGGTTAGTTAATGTTATTTGCAAACCTTGTTTATGCATTTATTATTTCACAGATTAGTTCCTTTGCAATCTGGGCTGGGGTTATCCAGGACTGTTACCCTCATGTTTCTTTTTTAAGTTTTGCTTCCACCTCCATGTGAATGGTTCCATTTCAGTACACAGATGCTTCAGTTGCTGTTTCACCATTCTTGCATAGAAAAAAGGCAAAGGATTTATTTAACTTTTCCTGGTCATCTTCCAAATGTTTGACTACTGATATTTGTTTCAGTCTAATTTCCAGACTTCTTCTAGCTTGACTTTAACAATTATTATCTTTCCTATTTCAATTTTAAAAATATATGGTATTTATCTCAACTTTTTTGATATCCAAAATGTACCATTGTTCCTTTTTTTTTCCAAACCAACTTGCTATCACTCCATCTAATAATATTTTCCAGCCTCAGACTGCTTTTCTCCGGAGCCAGTCTAACAAAAAAGGAAAGGCATTTGTCAATCTCAAAATAAATAAATATCTGGGTTGTCTTTGTTAGTTTTTACCCCTCCTACTCTCTTTCTTTGCATTTCCACCTGGAAAATTATTCTTCTAGAACACAAATCTTGGTTCTTTTTGTGCCTCTAGTTATAATACAGAGATATCTAGGTGCTTATATTCTGTCCTGCTGATATGTAAAGCTGCCTCAATTTTCCTCCAGAAGCACCTCTATGTAATCATACCCTAAGGGTCTATTGTATAAATGGACTCTGGTTTATCCATAGTGTGGTTTCAGGAGCAGAAATGTTCCCTCATTCTTAATGTTTTTATAAATCAAATTATATTTGTCATCTTTTAATAATTTACTTTTCTGAATTGATATTTATGTAAAAATAATTTCATATTTTATTCATTGCAAATTCACCAATTTGTTTCTAAGCTTGAATAAACTTGTATGTAAGGAGAAAATTTCCTTGCACATGCTCCTAAAATGTCTTTTAAGAATGGATTAATGAATTATCTAATTAGAATAGTTAGCTTTCTTTAAAGTTTTATTTATATGGCAGTAAATCCTATCTGAAACTAATAAAGAGGAAAAAAACTTCACTTTAGGAAGTTCACTTGCAAACCTAAACTGAGTTCTGTTAACTGAAAAGCTGTAAGGTTCATAGAGGGTTAATTTTATGGAGTTATTAATCCAAGTGAAAACACTACTCTGTAATGCACATGATGGGTCTGGTAGACTAGGTTTGTGTCAAAGTTATGACTTTTTAGAAGGGAAAACTGTGTTTTCTCTTTTTTCCCCTTGCACATGAACATACATGAACACACACAAATCTTTTCAGAAAAGTGCTCAGCCTAGAAAATCACAGTCAAGCTGATTAGAGTTTGGTAAAGGTGAAAAAGAGTCTTATAAAGGGGAATTTGGAGGAAAGCTTTATTCTGTCTTTCTAATATTTTTACCTCTAAAAAGTACTATAATAGTCAGTGACCCTATTAAAAATATGAGTAACAGCAAAAATTTATAATAGTTCATGCAATTAACTCTAAACCAAGTGCAATGCATCAATTTTTACTGTGAATTGGGAAATATTGCTGAAAGGTTTAATGCTCAGTTATTACATACATTGGTCAGAAATGGTTTGTAGTACCAGGAATATAATTCTATATAATGGCAGAAATGGAGAGAGGTGTAAAGAATGTGACAGCTGGATTGATGGTGACAGTTCTGAGTGTGCTGGTCCTTAGCCTTGCCCAATTATGACATTTGGGTGCTATTTTTAATTTTCACAAATTTTACCCAGAAGACATGATAGTGTGAGTCATTCCAACCTCATCAAGACCAGACTTGTACATATGTTAGACAAGCCATGGCTGTTTCTTTCACTTACCTAATTGAATGGTGAGCGATATTTGAGTGCAACTGTGTTCCTGTCATGCATATTTGAGTGCTAGAGAGAAATGTTTTCCCCTGGCTGCTGAGTAAGTTTGCAACTATTTCTTTTTAATGCAAAAGTTGCAATCAGTGTTTTAGTAAGTATGGTAAGATTTTAAAGTTTAAAAACAAATTATCTGGGTAATTTCCCTAAAAGGAGAAATCTAAAGAGTTTTGTCAGGTCATGTTCTAATTTTGATATCTGCAGAACTTGAAATCTGAACCACTGTGCTTAGCATGGTGTTGATAAAATTTTTTAAATGCATCTTTTCATTGGTATTGATATTGATAGTTAAAACTGAACAAAGCAGTTATTAACTTTTCTCAGGTGTGGCATCCAGCAATTTGAATTCTGTCTTGTCCTTGTCCTTCACACTGAGGTGATCATGCAGACACAGAGCAGAAGAATAAGCTGTAAAATTAAATGCTGATAACTTACATAAGCCTCAGTGTTTAAGAAGTTTAACCCAAACATCTGTCTGCTATTTCTGCAACAACATTGTATTCTCTTTCCAAAACAGTCCAAGTAGTGGAAAAATAATCATAGTAATAATTATGTTAAGTGAAGCTATTCTTACATCCAAGGCTTACAGTGGAGGCAAATATTTCCCATTTCCTCTTATTATTCTGGTCAGGGAGAAGCAATAGCTAAAACTGAGTAACTCTGGACTTCCATCCAGCTTTGGGAACTGCTTGAGGAGTCCTTCTGTCTGGCCAGCCCAGAGCTCTTTCCAGACCAGAGAACAATAGAATCATAGAATGGTTTGGGTTGGAAGAGACCTTAAAGTTACAATCTGCTTCCAGCCCCCCAGCCATGGGCAGGGACACCTTCACTAGGTCAGGTTCCTCTCAGAGCCCCATCCAACCTGCTCTTGAGCCCTTCCAGAGCTGGGGCCTCACCACCATATGAATAAATAATTTCTTCCTTACTTCTACTCTAAATCCCTCATCTTCTGATTTTAAACCATTCCCCTTGTCCTATCACCATCTGCATGTGTAAAAGGCCCCTCTCCCTCTTTTACTGCAAGCTGCTCTTAGTTCTGGAAGGCTGCAATGAGGTGTCCTTGGAGCCCCTTTTCTCCATGCTGACCATCCCCAGCTCTCCCAGCCTGGCTCCAGCCTCTGACCATCTCTGCTGTCACTGCAACAGGTCCGTGTGCTGGATGTGTAAAAGTTTTGGTTTTGCACATAACTCAGAAATAATAGTTATTAATTTGACTGGTTTATGGCTAAAAAGATATCTTTCTGTCCAAGATGATAAGATCAGCTGTCAGCAGGCCTTTTATTTTCAGGGGAGGGACAGCAGATGCTCAGCAGAACAGATGCATAGGAAGAGCTACACCCAGAGAGCCACTTGAATCAAACCATCTTTTATTAGCCATAGACAGATCACATGGCTGCTAAGATAAGCCTTTATTAGCACTACTTTCAATTTTGCCACCAAAAATATCTGTGCTCAGAGCTGCTGAACATGTCCCAGTTTGTAAGCCTGGGCTGCAGCAGTCCTGGTGAATTTTGGCTGTGCTGCTCTCCAGGGACAGACAGACAGCCCCAGCCACAAGCTGCTGTCCTGCTTGTGCTCTCTGTGCTCAGGAACCAGCATCCCATGGGAACAGGACGTGCAGGAGCTGTGAACAGTTTACTTTATTAAGTAAATTTACTTAATAAAAGAAGTTAATTAAACATCTTGCATGGGTAACCTCTTTCAGTGTAGGCTTTTGGAAAATTTATTGCTTTTCCCTTTCATTGCTTTTCTTTGACTGATACTTTGTTTCACTCAATTCCAGATTCGTCCATCTGCATTAAAAATGATTTCACAATTTCTGGTCAGAAAGTGTGTATTAGGAGAGGCTTTGAAGTTGGAAAGTATAAATCAGGAGAGGTTCTTTGATTCAGGGCTTTCTCAAAAAGCTCAAACAAACTGGGTTAGAGGTGCTGGTTGGGTTCTTTCTTTTTCTTTTGTGGTTTTGTTTGTTTGTTTGGTTTGGTTTTTTTAATCATTATTATTTTTTATTCCCCAACTAGCTAATATTTCTTCAGCATAAAATGAAAGTTTTAATCTGTTTACTTAAAAGAGAATTTGTTTTGTAAATAGAACATGTCATTAATATTTATTTTACAAAATCAGCATTTGAGACTTCAAAGACACAGTCTTTCTAAAGAAAATGAGGGAATATGGTAATATTTTTCTGTGCAAGAAATATTGCTATTTTTCCAAATAGGACCTGTGTGAATTTAAAATATGTGGAACTTTAAAATACATTGATATAAAATTTACCAATCTTGGTCTCCATGTACCCCACCTTACCATGTTAATTTGTTGAACCAACTCTTTCATGCTTCAAAATGTCCAAGAAACTGATTAGACCTCAAATCTGTGTTCTGTTCCCTGACTTTGCAGTTATCTTTTCAATTATCTCAAATGTATCTTTTTGTTCACCTGGTTTTGTGCCATTTTTCAGTTAAATGTGATTTCATTTCTTCTGCAAATGATGTTTGATTAGAAGGAATAATTTGTTTTCTCTGTGAGTATTTCTCAATTAACTGATTAGCAAGTTTGGCTGGGAGGTTTTAGTCATTTTTTTTCCGCTTCAATGTTCTTTCCCTGTTTGAACTAGAGGTTTCAAGAATCCCCATCACATTATTTCTTTTTTGGTGTCTGCTTCTTTTCAAACACCTGAATGCTCAATTCATTTATAATAATATCAGCAAATAACAGTAGTTTTGGTTTGCTTATTTATCAATAAGCAAATTCAATCAATTGAAAGCCTGTTTTATGAAAGAAAGATTTTTCTGAAAGATCTAAGGGTCAGCTACCTTTTTTTTCTTCACAACAGTGTATGTCTTCCATCTCATCAGCAAAACAGCATAAAACATCCGAATATGGGTTTTAAAAACTGTCAAAGAGTCTTAAAGGATATATGCTTTTTTTCACATTTGATGTTATATATATATATATATATAGCAATAAATCATTGTGTTATTTGGGATTTTGTTTTTGTAATGATTTTTGCTTTGTGATTTATGAAAAATATTGAGGTAAGTAATCAACACCTAAATCCTTTCTTCAAGCTGAAAGGGCATTTTATATGTGAGAAAATTGTATCTGATGTTTAGGAGATTAAGCCTTCTACAGGCTCTAATGTTCATTTTCCCAGTCATGCAGTTGAATAAGTGACCCTTAGTCGCTCTCACTGTTACATCAGTTTAAACATGACAGGTGACAACCTGCTTTTATTAAAGGTGTTGGCAATGCTTCAGGTGACTCACAGAACCAGAATATGGGAGTAGAACAAACATCTCAGAATTATGTGCTGAGAAATAAAAAACTTCACTTCTATTTCCACAAGGAAAAATATCCATGGAAGTTCAATAGATGAACTATTTTATTACAAAATTCTGCTTACCTCTCTTTGTAGTATGCCTGTCTCAGCTGGATGAAATTTTGAGTTTTTATGTACTCATTAGTACTGAGCATGTAGCTCTGCACAAAGGGAAAGCTGAAACCCAGCTAGCTGATCTTGTGAAAAAGCCTCCACAGCTTTGGAATATGGGCTGGAAACTGCAATAAAACTGACAGATTTTTGGATTATAATTTGAAAACTTTTTTTTCATTGATATTATGGAAAAAGATACTAACACAGAACTTTAAAATCTGCACTTGCAAATCTCCCTGTGACCCCGGTTGAGTTGCTTTACTCTCTGAGATGCATGTTTGAGTGTGTATAATTTCACAGATTAAACCCACAGGCTATCAGTTTCCCTGTGTCTAATAAACCTGATCTATGCAGAATTGATTTTTCTTGGCCAGTTTCAAGATGAAAATGCACTTTTATCTATTTTTCTAAAGTGTTTATTGAGGTCATTTCACATACTGAAGAGGAGAGGTAAATATTCAGTATTTTCATGAGATAGATGAGCAGCAAGATGATAAAATCTTGCTTGAATGGCTTGGCCTACACCAAACTAATGCAATCTCAATGCAAAAATGAGGCTGAGGAAAAAATATGTGCAAGACAAAGCACAAGAGTCTAAAATTTTTCATAGGCTCCATGTAACGCTATCTTCCCTTTTGCATGTTATTCTGGAATGCGCCTTGCACTGCCACCAAAGCCTCAGCTTCTCCATGTTTTGTTGCTTTAGAATGTAGTCTAAAAATTGTTTTATCTAACATGTGAATTGTTTTAATTTAATGAGTAAACACATCCAGCTGTGTCGGACTCTGAAGAGTCAGTCACAAGCTTTTATTTTCATTTTCGTTCAGCTTTTTTGTCTGTATTTATTTTTTTTTACTATGACTTTAGTTTCACATTCTTTAATATAATATAATATAATATCATAAAATAACAAATTAGCCTTCTAAAAATATAGTCAAATTCTCTCATCTCTCATGAGTGAATTTGACTATATTTTTAGAATATAGTCATATTGACTATATAATACACCTCATCCTGGAAACCTTCACAAACTCAACAGGTTGGAGTGGAGGAAAAGAAGAACCCTTTAAGAGTTTTCTTCTTTCATCTTTTTAGTGCTGCTGAGTCCCTCTGTATTGCCCCTTGCCCTTCAGCTGCACAGAGACATAGTGCAGCTGAAAAGCCAAACTTGATGCTGCAGGACTTACCTGGGATGGCTGGGTGCTGGGCTCTTGAGCTGCTCATCTGAGACATCAGAACCTCCTCTGAAACTGATCCCATCATCCTTTTGCTTTTGGGCTTCCTTCTAACTGGATTTTTCCACCAGCAAGAGAATCTACAATAAATGGGGGATTTGAATACTATTTCCCTACTATCACTTAAAGATGTATTGCAAAGGCTGTAAAGGTTGTCTGGCTTTCAGCCAATTTTTCGCAATATTTTCTGCCCTCACATTTACTCAAAAGGTGTCCAACATTTTCTATTCCCATGATAAATGGCTGAAATAGAGAATTTTTCAAACTTGGTGGTGAGACATTTGCTGCATCACTTGATTTTGAATGTTTTGGTTAATCTGCTTCTAAAAGTTTGTTTGGGCCACATTAGCATTTGAGTTACCAAAATAATTATTTTTATTGTGTGTCCCTATGGGAGAGAAGGAGTGTTAGTGCATTTTCTTCAATACTTACAGTTATTGATCAATGTAAATCTGGAAGAGAGGTAGGGAAACAAGTTTAGTGATGCAAGACACCTTTTTGGGAACATGTCTTTGCTGATGGAGACAGGAGCAAACCCAGAAAATTCTAGACAATTTTTAGTGATGTTTAAAAAGCTATACTAGAGAACAAAATGATTGCACTTAAATTTTTGTGGATATATATATCACATATAACATTTCCTCCAGAGCTGATCCTCTGTTTACTCAATATATTTACCACTGTTTAAATGATTCCACAGTAGCAACTTCACCCAAGCAGAGATGAGTTAAAATAATTATTGTAATGGAATTTTAACATTCCTCAGCTCTTGAATATTCGGTTTCTCCATTAACAGGGTTTTTTATTAGGGGAGCTGGAAATAGATATAATGACCTTGGAAAGCATCGGGATTTCTGTTTGCCTATGAATTCATCATGCTTCCTTATCTGCTAAGAGAGGCTGCTAGCCAAATCAGTAGTTTACTATCAGCTAGATAATCAGAAATAATACAGGTAGGTACAGAATACATGTTTTCAAGTCCCATATATATGTTATAATAAAAATAGATTTCAACTGACTTTTAAGCCCCATAATTTTTAATAGATATTGCATCAATTTAATACCATAATGAAATTGTTATAGCACAGAAACCTTATGTATAGCATTTTCATCAGTAAGTGCCAAATCTGAGGTGTCACTTAAGCTGACCATGAATGTTTGTTTTTATATTTAAACCAAACTAGAAAAAATAGTCTCATCACAAATATAACTGCAGAGGTTCCTAAAGCATGACAGCAAATTTTTCTCTCTGCTCTTACAGCTTGCGTCACTGGTAGGGTTAAAAAGAGAAGTGGTTGTCTAGCAACACTGACATCTTTATTTCTTGTTTTGATAGTGCTAATCTATCAGCATCTGCAGCTAATGGGAACACATAATTTAGATTTTTTTTCTTACAGCTCCGTATGTGAAGCAAAATATAATTTTAGTAGTGGGCAAGGAACTGAATTTGACCTTCATTTCAAAGAGATTTTGTTGTCATTTTAATATAACTTGGTAATGCGCAGTAATTAATAATTAGCACATGTACAGTATTTTTTAAAAGATAATTAATAAAAATTGTATTCTTCAAAAATAATTTCTGACTGTAGATTGACATAATACTAATTCATGAATTGCAGTAAGTATTATCCTTTGGATTAATCTTTCAATTGTTAGAAAAAAGTAAGGTGTTTTCAGCTTTTTTTTTTCTCTAGATGATTTCTATCAAGTGAGAACTAGATTTATAGGATGATATTTTCTGCTGAATTCATATTCTTTTCCTTTCTTGGCCTCAGTAGTCAGATTTGTCTGGTAGCCAAATTTCTTTAAAGCAAAGGAACAGTAGGCTGAAAGCATAAGGGAGATGATTGAACTTGGAAATGGGTAATTTCAAAGTGTTCAACTTAAACAAAAGACAAATTCTTAAATGTGGAAAGGGTTCAGGTGCTAAAGAAAAGAGAGAAGTGGTGCATCAGGAGATACTCTCAAAATCTAAGAAACAACAAGATGTAGAGAAGGTCTGGAAATAGTAATGTAGTTCTGAATTGGATTCAGCTGTGGATTCAGGTGTGGACATTGTAATTCATGTGGCCTACGTGACTAAGAAAGAGCTCCTTGGTGTTATGCTTGAAAAGGGAGGAAATCAGTCAAATGCTATCAGAAAAATTGTTCAAAAGGCTAAATACAATGGTTCTCTTTAGTGATTGATACTTTCATAATTGTACAGTAAAGCACTTTACCTCCTAGGAAAGAGGAGGGTTTTTTTGAGAGGTGATGGAGTGATAGTCAATGTATTTCATTCTGAAGTACAGAATTTTGAAAACAAACACAATCTAATTGCTGGGATCCTGAGTTTGATTAAAAGTTCTCCTTGCTCAGCATCCAGCTTGTGCCAGTAACCTGAGAAGGTAAGAAAAATTACACATATATAAAACCTGTGTTTGGGATATTTTCCTTGTTTCTGGGAAGTACTTTTAGAATATCTCAAATCAGAAGATGCACATGAATAATTTTTTGTGGATATTGTTGGATGTGTTTTCCATTAGTTATTCTCTGTTTTGGATCAATGTGTTGTGTATTTTGGGTCTTGGTGCTAGCTGAATAAGGAGCGTCAAAATGTGCTTGTTTTGTACATTCTTGAACTTGCTTTAGTGAGCTGCCTCACAATAACACTAATTTCCCTATGCCTTGTATGATGGGAAATAGTAAATATTAATTTCCCGCTTGCTTCTGTGGTATTATTCATAGTTGTATAGCTGTCTGTGACAGTTCCCAGTCATTAATTCCTTGTAAAATGCCCTCCTTGGGAGGCAGGTGCAGTGCCATGGAGCCAGGGGTAGCTGTCTGGCTCAGCTGGAAGGGCATGGTGCAGACATCCGCTTACAGCAGGTCCAGAGAACAGATGGCCAAGGAATATGTCTGTGGGGAGCCTTAAAAAATGGAAATGACAATCTGGGGCATTATTTATCCCATACATGGTGAGCACGATAATCACAAGTACTTTATTTGTCATTAGAGGACTTGTTACTTGCAATTGTGAACATTATGAGAATTCTTGGAGTAGTGCAAGAATATTTGTAATTCTTATGTGAAAAAGAAATCTCTTCTGCTTCTGAAGACAGCATCATCACTCATCAGTTTTCTCAGATATTGAATGTAAGTTTCCCAGAAACTTTTGTAAATCTTGAGCAAATATTATCAGCTCTGGATAGACTCTTCAATAAACCTAAGAGTTTTAGGACATCTCCAAGATATCTGTGTAAATGCAGGGGATTCTCAGCTGAAGCCTAGAAAGTTAGTGTCATATATACATTGAGAATGTACATCTGAATTATCACAGAAAAGTACTAAGTGTGAGAATGGTTAAAAATTTGAAATATTGGAGTGTAATATCAAAAACATTCAAGCCAAGCAGCCTTGGTGCATTTAACGGCATGTCTGGTGAAGGTTTCACGGCATGGTTAACTTTCCTGGTTTTTCCATCAGTTGGTTAAAGGTTTAGCAGAGGAGTAGAAGTATGAAGTTGTGCTGTGTTTGCACAGCACTGAGTATTCTGCTGTGAGTCATCCTGCGACAGGGGCTTCCCATGGCACTGGGCACAGCTGCCTTCTCTTACCTGCAGGTGTGCCATCATGGGTCATCCTTGGGAGACAGGGCAATGTTTGTGTCCTGCTTGCATTTGGACCTGGATTGAAGTGCCCTTACAGAAGTTTGCTCTGCAGTTTCCACAGAACAAAGTTTGAGTGGCCACCCCATCCCAGACCATGGAGATGGTGTCACGCTGTGGGAATTTGGGAGCAAAGGAGTTGAGGGAGAGTAAAATGAGTCAGAACAGGGCTCAATGTGTTAGATGATGTTTGAGAAATGAGATGGGAGAAATGGTGGGAGTTCAAGGAATGAGGGATTCTTTGCCTCCCTCAGCAACAGCCCCAGGGCTCAGTATTTAAAACTTAGGCTGGAACCCAGTCCTGCATGCCAGCACACTGCAGACATGGGAGTGTGTAATTCATCTTCTTTTTTCATTGTTAATACCCTTTCAGACTGTTATGTCTTTCCATCCTGTCTCCATTTTCAGCTACCCAGGTTGATAAATATTTAATTATATAAATTTTCTGTTGTAAATCATTTCTTCCCTGTTTTAATCTGTTCTGCTGGTCTTTTCTTAACACACTGCAATTTGTCAGTCTTACGGCTAACATTATTTCCTGCACTGAATTAATTCTTTGTAGTGCGTTCATGCCAAAAATGGGCCAAAGGTCAGGCAATTATCATTTCTGCAATGCATTGTCTTCGTGGATTTTAGTGCACTCATTCTGCATTGTTTTTGGTATTTCTGCAATGTGGGAGTTTCTATCACCCACACTTCTCTTTTGTTGTCTTTTCTAGATTTCTTCCACTCAATGAATAGCCAGCCAAACGTTGATTTTTTATGTCCCTAGGTGTTTTTTATGTGCATTTTTCTAAATTGAAACTCATGCTGTCATTTTCTGCCCACTGGTGCCTCTGGCTCTGTCACTAACATTTCTCAGTTCTGACTGATATTCACAACTCTTTCTGATTTACTATTGTCTGCAAATTGCACCAGAGCATTATAAAGGTACGTTTTAAAAAGGCAGAGCTCATTAAAAAAATTCTAGAAGACGTTTTTTCCCAAACTTACTATGTTCTCATCAACCACCTTGTCTGTTGTCCCCAGAGGATATCATACTTTGTGATGTCAGAAATCAAATCTCATGCTTAAGAAGGATAATACCTTCATTTTCAGATTGGTACTTTTTTTCTTCTTAATGGTATTCTTCCTTGGTCTCTAAAGCACAAAGTTGAATAACTATGTGGTGTACGTAGGAAAACCTGGCAAGAGATTTGTCTCATTACAAGACTAAGGCTAGAAGTCACAGCTTCCTTAAATGGGTGATCTTATTTAAAAGTAAATGGGGGAAGTCTTCATGAGGAGGAGAGAGGACAAAGCTTCCTAAGTACTTCATGCTCAGAAAACTGTAACATGCTGTCCTTAGACATGTTTTGGAAAACTGCAGTACTCCTCAGTGCTATTCTTGTACAGTTCTAGTAATTTGGCTAGATTTCTCTGGCTGTCCTCCCAGGTGTCATGGGAAAGTAAAACAGAAAATGAGAGATTGTGAGACTTCTCAGCTTGGTGCTTTGAGTGAGAGTACAGCACATGGTGGGTGAAAGTCAGCTGACTTGATCAGGAGTTCTGCTCACAAATCTGGCAGGATGGCTGTGTCTGCTGTGGTGATCTGTAATTTACTGCAGAGATCCTATTTGGATGTATTAGGTGTCCCTGCTGCTCAGACCCCTCTAGCTGTGACAAATAGAAGCTGGTTCCTGGCTCTTGGGATGGGGCACTGAATGCTGCTATCTGGAGAGGATTGTGGCAATCATGCCTAGGAGAAAAACAAAAATTATTATTTCAAGCGACAAAAGGAGTGGTGGGCAGCCTTGCCATCCCACTTGAAATTTCTCTACCTGTTTCTAGGGAGCCTCTCAGTTGGAAGGTGACCAATGCCAAAAAAGCACCTGACACTGAGATTCTCCTAAGGCCAAATGTCTCCCCTTTCTGCCAGTTTGCCACATGGCCCAAGTGATAACTGAGAAAGCTGAGAGAGAAACCCCAGCCTGCCAAGTGGCTGCCCTGCCATGGACACATGGTGGCACAGCGAGGAAGCTGGCATGATCAAATGAATTACCACAGCCCCCTGCAAGGTATCTGAGATGGTGGAAGAGGTCCAGAGTCAGGGACAGAGGCAGCTGTGAATAAAAGCTTCCAATTTTTAGTGCATCATTAAAGGTACAAAATGAGTTCAACAGTACAAGGATCAATTTTAGAGGAAATTTCCTTGCAGCAACTGAAGGCAGCCTAAGTCCTCTGATTCCTGCTTACAGATGAGCTTGGCCACCAACCAGAGAGAGAGGCATATGGATCCACAAAATCTCAGTGCCTTTCAGTGTGCAGTACACCTCATAGAAAACTACAAATGTATTACCCACTTGTACAAGAATTCTCAAATTAAGAAACTGGTGTTCCAATGTGGAATTTGTATCCTACAGTGAATTGAAAAAATTGAAACAGGTGGAGTGGGATATTGAAAAAACACCCAGAAAACCCTGTTCATGAGCTTTCAGTATCCTCTCTTGTAGAACACAATCTAGGTCTTTATTTCATTACTATTTTTGATCTCCTAGGGTTCTGCTGCCTTGTGCTCTTTTGCAAGGTGCTGTCTAACAAAGAGCAAGCACAGAGCCAGTGGAACAGCTTGTGCAGTTATTGCTACTGAGGCACTTTAATTCTTGGCCTTGCCCCCTTTCCTGGGGCAGCCATTTAAGAGACAGGTCTCCCACCAGGTGCACAAAATACTCTTCCAAGGAAATGCAAGCTAATTGCTTTCATTCTGCTTCTGAACCTCAGGGCCAGGGAAAAGACTGTGGTCTAGAGGAGCCAGAATTTGAGATACTGAAGTTTCCTTGGCAGTTTGATATGTGCAAGAATTCAGAGCAAGATTAATAAAAGTAGAAATGTTCCTGAAGTCTAATTTCTTTAGTTTAAATGTGGTTTCAGTATATTCCACTAAGGTAGCTAAATAGGGCAGCAAATGCACAAAAATGTTCCCGCAGTGGGAGATCAGTCTGCTGTGGTTTAAGATATTGGAACTCCTTTTCATAAACGTGCTCCTGGGTCTTAATGAAATGTTTGCTGTAAATGGCAGATAAGTTATGTTCTCATTGGTCTCAGCTTGTTGACTTTTTGGAGTTTCTTCACTGCCACAGATTTCTGTGCCAAATTTTGACAAAACAGGATGATGCCTTTGTTAGACCACTCATGTACTGATTTGAGAAAGAATTGTTGTAGCCTTAAACAGTCTCAGGACCAAAAGTACTTCTTGCATTTGGAATCTTGGAAGTGGTGAAGATTTTTATAGGATTATTTTTCATTACTGTTAAACATCCTGAGGGTGTACCCAATAGGAAGGAGGCTGTAATGGCCAGTCTGAAAGAAACATACATATAATGTGAAATTCTCCATTCAAATTTTGAAATAACAACATGGAGTGAAAAGTTTTAATAAAATGTATGATTTAACAATATTAGCTCAGATTCCTTCTAGAATTTCCCATGTTTTCAATGTTACAGTAGGCAGGATGCAATGTACAGGTAACAAGAGATACTTCTGTACAGTTTTAAAAAGCTACACATAAACTCTCTAAATTTTTTGGTACGCTAATCCTCTGGAGCCTCTTCTTGGAGAAGGGATCTGATCTTTGGTTAGAATTAAACAAGTTAGTTTGTGCTGTAAAGCACAGTTACTGGTTCTTAAGTTGGATGTCCAATTAAATGTAATGTAACTACTCAGAGAAGGGAGATGCTATGAGATATTAGTTTACATTAATTAATTGACATAATCCAGTTCTGCTTCCCCCCTTCTGCTGAAGGAGTTCTGTCTTTTGATATTTATGCAGGACAGCTAGCAAGAAAGAAAGACTACACTGTAGATTATAAGTAAGTTTCCAGTGCTCTGAAGTTGGCAGAATATCAGACTGGCCAGTCACCCTCTTTCTGTGTCTTTTTTAAACATCACTTTCACTGTTTACTTAGTTTGTTCACACAGTCCATGCAAAAAATCATGGTATAAAAACTAAGCAGCCCTTGTCTTAGGGCTGCTCAGTAGTTTGGAGGTCTTTTTGCAATTTCATAAGTGCAGTTCTGAGAGTTGCCTGAGTTCTGCAGAGATTTACATAAGATGTAGAAAGGTATAACAGGGAAAAAACTTATGGTTCCTTTCCTTCTCCCTCCCCCCATTTTCTTTTGTTCTGTGAGCAGTTTCCCCCAAATCTCACCCTTTTAAAGAAGCTAATTACTGCTCTTCACTGGCATGCATTAGCATTATGCTGTTGTCAGTCTGTCAGGTGCACTTAGTCAGGGTTTAATAGGCTTGCAGTGAGCTACAATTAAACTCTGGAATTAACATTTAAAGAGTGTTTACATTATTTCCTCTTCCCTTCCTCCCCCGCAGCAGTTTGCTTAAAGACGCAAGCAGCTTTCTGCTTGGCTTTAATTGTTTTGTGAGGGAAATACTGAAGAAATCCATGAAGCCGACTTTCCTTTAAAATTTGAGCTCTATTTTTTGCAGCTCTTGGGAAACACTACAGTGCTATTTTTCAAATGAAAAATCGTAGCGATTTAAAACCGTGTGGTCAAATATATCTCTCATAGCCATGCTAACAAATGTCAGCAATTAAAAAGAGGAAGGGTTATTGCTCATTTAGAAGTGGTGTTGTTGGGTCCAGAGGCAGGGGAGACTTTCATGTGCATGAATTTCTGCTTTCTCTCAGAAAAGAGAGGCTCTCAGGAGCTTCACTTTGCTGTCTGCCGAGCTCAGTACTTTGGTCTCTCAAAAAGTTGTCATGTTTGTATGGGTTTAGACACTCTTTGTGCAGATGTTCTTCTTTCCCAGTCAAGGAGGGATCCTTTATGCTGTATCACTCCCATCAGGGTCCTCTTGGCATTAACTTAGACCAGTTTTGCTTTTTGGTTGACTAAAACTCTTTTAAAGAACTCAAGACTCAAGAAACCCTGCACACTCCTGCTTTCTTTGCAGAAGCCACCTATGGGCTGAAATAACTTGAGGAATTAAATGTTAGGTACATATTTCCTGCTCTGCATGCTCCAGAGAGCACTGGTGGGAAGCCTCTTAGTAATGGGTATAGAGGGATGAGTTTTGAGGATTCAAAATTCTCAACGGGGAAAATTAACATCATGTTAAATCTGTGTCTGTGCCCCCCTAGCTATTTTAACTTTCTGCAGCTGAGGATATGCCCTAGAGTGTGGGGGGTTTCTTGGCTTTAGGCACTGGATAGAACAGGAGAATCTGTTTCCTTTCTTGTAAGTAATGACTTTGCAATTTAGCTCTCAAGCATTTCTTAGATATCCCTACTTTTCAAACTGAACCTGCAAGTCTAAGCTTTCACATTTGGTAGATCAAATTGCTAGATTGTACATTGTCTTTTATTTATTAATGGTTATGGCCTTGATCATGTTTATGTAAGCCAGCTGTGGCTCCCTGGTTTTATGTGTGGAATCTGAGGGTAGCAGTACCTCAGCTTGAGAATTTTCAGAGACATTTTGGTCCTCAGATGACACATGTCCAAACTCTCTCTCTTATTTCTATGTACAAAGATTAGATCTTCTCCATCCTAAATTCTTCAAATTAGCAAGCTATTAATCTCTTTATTACTTGTAAATGTATAGGATGGTAGTTGAGGGAAGTGGAAGGGTTTAAAACTAACTAGGTGATATTGTTAGTCCTTCAATATTGAATTAAATTTTCTTTCATGGGGACATGAGGGAATGTTTTGGAAAAAAACCATTGAACTCTCCACATAGCTCAAAAACTCACACTCATGCTGCCAGGTTACTGCTAATTGCTCCATAAATGTATTGGCCACACATTATAAGACCAAACCAATGGCCACCTTCAGTTCCTCTTCCACCATTTCCCTCTAACTTTAAAACTTGTCCCATTTTTCTCAGCACAGCTGTTATCAGAAGAGTTTTTATGGTTTCTAATGATGAATTCTATTAAACCATTGGGGAATTTGAAAACCATTCAAAAGGTGCTGCAGAACCAGCGTTTGGACAGATGTAGTGAAGCCTCAATTGAAACAGAGGAATTAATGTCATGTTAGTGGGATAAGTTGTTTTCCCACCGTGGGATGGGGGAGGAACACAAAAACAACCATAGGTGCCAAAGCCTTTTGTGATCCACCTTTAGTTTCATAACAGTAGCTGATGAATAAATTTTTGCCATCCCGCTGGTGATTGATCTCTTTTAGCGTCCTTTTGACTAGGCTGTTTAAATTACGCCATTTAAATCTGTGTTTAACATTACACAAATCTTTCTATTCAGATTTTTAATGTCATAATCTCCCAGATCTGTTCAATTTCCTATACTATAGTGAAGTCTGAGAAAAAGCAAATTGTTTTGCAATACTGAGAGGTGATGCTTGGAGCAGGAAATGCCCCAAATCAAATAATCTGAGCGAGAGAGATGTAAAGGTTATGCAGTCATAAAGTAAAGAGATGCAGTCAATATCTTTTCACACTGAAGACAATAATCCTTCAACACAAAACTGCTTTAATTTCTCATCTACTTTGTTAGAAAAACAACAACAACAAAAATACTTTTTTGTTTTTTGGTATGGGAATCTTTGGGCCATTGGCTGGAGTGTCCTAGTGTGTAACACTAGAGAAGTTTGCTTTTCTGACTTTACCATGATCCCAGCCAAAATATTGCAGCTCTGTAATTGTCTTAGCAGCAACAGCACAACCCAGACTGCAGAGTGCTGGCTATGTGAGTCATGCTAAATCCAGACATTGTGCAATTTGGCAGGAAAAAATGGCTGAGAAGAATCTTTTAGATGAAATACTTTCTGACTCCTTAGCTTGAGGGCACATATCAGGTTACAGGGCAAATATGCTTTAGAATGGATGATGTTCTAAAAAGAAGCAGAGAACTTTGAAGGTGCTCTGCTGTAGGCCAGATGAATTAAAAAAGTCTCAGGAGAAAATAATCCTGTCAATATACCATGCCAATCTCTTTGAGTAATTCCTCTTTGCTCAGACAGGACAGAGGCCTCTTTTTTTACTCTTTTTTAACATTCTACCTCATAAAAATGATAAGGTTTGTGGTACTGGAAATCAATAATGTGTATTTATTCAAGAACAATACTCAATTGCAAGGTGTTCCTACATGGTCTTGTTTATGTTGCTGAGCTTTGAGATGGAGATGTCAATCCAGCAGGACTAGGCTTTGCAGCTTTCGGCAGGATGCTGTGCACACCTTGGAGCAGTCCCTTGTATATTGCTGAGTAAATTCCTGCCAACAGGCAATGGCCTTCACTAGGAATTGGCCAAACTGACAAAGGCAGCAGCTTCATCATCTCACTACAGAATTCCAGCAGCCCCTAAACATTCCTTGTACTACCAGAATTTAGTTTGGATTGTGGCTGCAGAAGAATTTTCATGGTACTGAGTAGGTTCTAGGGCAAGAATTTAAAAGGTGTTTGAACGTGATTGCTTTTATCCCATGTGTCATAGAAAAGAATGTTTTAAAAAACTAAGTTTTCAGAAAACGCTGCATTTTCTTTGCTCCTTGCAGAGACTCAAAATGGTTTTTCAAAATAGATGTGTCTGGTTATTTTTTTGTACTAAATGAAGTTCCTGTGAAAAGGGAGGAAGTCTGGTCTGAATTTAGAGAGGCAGGCTGGTTTTACACCTCTAGCTGTTGTAATTATACTGTGGAGGGTCTTTTGATATTAGTGATAATCTGTGTTCATTTTTAAAAAGTCTGTTCAGTTAACACTTCAGAATGAAAGCTGGTCAGTGGTGTTGAAAGCTAGTTTTGCTGTGAGCATTTTCCTTGAAACACTAGGCAGAAAAACCTGTTATGGAGTTTGCTTTAGTGATATTCTGGTCTGTCATGGTTTTGTTCCTCATGATCTAAAACATCAGATCAATGAAACACTGAAATATTTTAATAAGAGGAGGCACATCTCTTGTTGAGGGTGTTCAGGCAGATTTGTAGCAGTGGGAAGGATGTTTGGGATGACTGCAAGTGTTGGTTGCCTGCAGCCAATCTCACTGAGCTACTGAAACACCAGTGTGAGAATGGGTAAGGCATTAAGATGCTGGATGATTAACAGCAAGGACAATTTGTGTTGTTGTACTGGACTTAAATCACCCTACATCTTGTCACATTTCTCCCAAGTGAATTATCAGTGGTTGTCACTGGAGACACACAGCCTGCGTATTAAGGAGCAGTCATTAACCATCTAGATTGCTCTATGTTTTTTGCATTATCTCTTCTGCAATGAAATCTCAACATACATTAATGTGATAATGGAGACATTGTGCCCAAGGATGTAGGCCAAAGCAAATAATTGTGCAATAAACCCCATCCTGATCAGTAGACCAGGACTGTGATCACTTATGAGACAGAAAAGAATTGGAATAGGGAAGTCAGACATGGAATAATAGTGGTTTACCTTTTTTCTCACAATTTTGCAAGGAAGAAGTTGTGCCCAATCTGTGGAGGTCTTCCCCTCTCCCCCAATCCATAAAATACTAAAAAATTTGGAAGGAACTTAATAAAAATTTACAGAGGAGTTTGTTGCTGACTGAAATGCATTGAAACAAAACTGTTTTGTACATTGATATGACACAAAAGAAGAATCTGGTTTTCCTCAATATAATTTCTTTTCTCTACATGCAGTTCCCTGATAAATTTTTTAGCAGGGGAACGAGTTAATTATGTTTTGGAAATAAAAAACAGATTTATAACATTTGCACACTTTCACCTTTAATAAAACTTCTAGATTGATACACCAGCAATAACTCTTGGAGGT
Organism: Zonotrichia leucophrys gambelii; assembly: GCF_028769735.1. NCBI lineage: Eukaryota > Metazoa > Chordata > Aves > Passeriformes > Passerellidae > Zonotrichia > Zonotrichia leucophrys. Next base: position 24,603,334 of record NC_088176.1, read on the forward strand.
ATGAGAGATATTGAAGTTAATAAAAAAGACTATCAATTTTAATTCAAAATGACAGAATACATCCTGATTTACTGTAATGTAAAACATGATCTCCCCTATGATATGATATTACCACCTTGAAGAATATTCTAATTTAATCATAATTCTCTTATATTTCTAGTAATTAAATAACATCCTATCAGATACAAATAGAACACTTTATGTACCAGATTTTCACTGCTTTATGTCTCCTGAGCAGTTACAAGCAGTTATGGTATAAAAGGGTGAGGCCTGGTAGCTCACTAAATCTGGAATATTGCAACAAGAAGCAAACTTATTTTCAAGAGTGCAGTGTTCTAAAATAGTCCACACAGCAGAAGCCTTACTCTTAGCAGGAGAACAGCATTTTTAAGGTTTGCCATAAACATTTAAAGAAGGATTTTCTCTAAGGCCTGAAGAAAGATGGAATGTTTTCCTTATCCTTATGCACAAGCATTGTGAGAGAAAAGATGAATCTTTGAAAGATGAGAATCCTCCTGAATCCCTGTCAGTTCAGCTGGTGTGCTTGTCCCCTCAGTCTACTGTTATTATCCACCCTAATGGTCATTAAAATGAAATGTATGCCTGCCAGCCCTGCAGAAGCAGACCCTGAGCTGGGTGAGCTACAGAGGCCTTGGTGATAATGATTTGCCCTTTCAGGTGTTAATAATGTTCCAATACAATGCTTGATGAACTGTAATGGCTCCAAATTGCATGCTTGGTAATGCTGTGGCAGCTTGCTGCCAGCAGAATACACCATTGCAACAGCAAGGAGCGCACTAAGGGCAGCTGTGCTGGAGAGTTAGAACTTAGAACAGCAATTTGGTTTTCAGAAGCTGCTATTGATACTGAAAGAAATTATAATCCAATTTGGCATTCTGCTCCAATATTGAGCCAGTGTTTAAATAAGAAAAATCAACATATATGCATGCTTGTGTCTGACTTGTGTCTATGGTGGCTTTATCTTTGGAACTCTAACAGCACTTTAAGCTACACTAAATTCAGTTCACTAATTTGTAGTTATCTGTTTAAGCTGAAATATCCTATCTTCTGTTCCTCTTTAGCTCATGTGATTCTGAAAGAAATATTCTGTTCTATCTTGGACCATCCCCCCAGGGCACATAGTCACATTCCTCCCTCCCGTGATAAAATCAGTTGCCCTTGGACTGCTAGGGTGAGAAGAATTGAAGCATTGTCTCTTTTGATTGTTAGACCTTGCAGTCTTTCTAAATAGTGCAATATTCCTGAAATTTAATCAGTAGCTGATACTAAAATCAAGATATTACCATGGCTTCCAACTGCTATTTGAATATTTCAGCTTGAAATAATCATCTGTGGATTGGTGTGCTTTAATGGAGCAGAGAACATATTCTGTTATTGCCTAATGCATTCATCCTCACTTGCCAATTTTTTAAGCCTGTCCAAATCTATATTTTATCTTTCTTCACTTCTTCTCTGTACAGGGAAATAATTTGGTGACCTTGCATTTACTTGCATGACATTGCTGCCAGGTCAGTAGTGTCACTGGGAAATGCTGTGTGCACTGCCACCTCTGGAAATAAGGGTGGAAGAAGTGAAAAGGACTGTTTCTACACAACACATTTCAAAGAAAACCTCTATACAAGGCAGCATTCCAGTACTGCCTGTGTTCCCATGGATATGGACCCATGACTCGAGGCCTGATTTTGCAAATAATTTAAATATTTAAATAATTTAAATATTTCTCCCTGATTGGTTTGCTTCTATTTTTTTTTTTTTTGCAGTCTTTTGCTGCCTGTGAGTTCCATCACTAAATCTCCTCTTCTCAACCTACCCCATTTATCTAGATGCTCTTATGTCATTCTATGCCTGTCTGGTTTGCACTTTTTTCTTATTGCCTCATAAATACCTCACCCTAAAAAAAAAAAAAGAGAGAAAGGTTTGGGAAGATAGTGCTCTTTTTGTTGACAACAAATTAGGTGGGTATTTTTTTTTGTTAGTGGAATGTTTGCCAGTGCTGCAACACTTCAGGGTTTGGTTTTTCCCCTTCCCCTTTTTTCTCTCCAAGTGTTCCCTTTACCTCAGGATAAAGGGAATGTTCAGCCTTAAAAAAGATATTTTTTATCAGAGAGTATGATGAAAAACATCTCACACAGGTATCACTAGACATCTTGAAAATACAATTATGAAACTTTAGGGTTTTCTTGTCATTCCTTCTTAGCACCTGTTAGCTTTGCTCTGGGCATTCTCTAGTTTTTCCTTGGAACATGCTTTTCCTTATCACCACTCCCACTTTTAAATGAAGCTGACATTGCCTTGCAGCTACTTTTATCTTGGTTGTACAACTTTAATCAAGCAAGATATATAAAATATAGGATATCTGACAGTATTACTGAAGTTAGTGAAATGTCTGCATCTCATCAGTTAGTATTTCAAGAGCAGGAACAGCAGCCTGGTGCTGGTTGGATTGCCTTGGTGCTGTAGCAATTAAACTGCAATAAAGAAGTAACATTCATGCTCGGAACAGCTTGTCAGAGGGGTGTGAGATGGAAGGGCCCGTTGGGTGTGACCTGGCTGTGTTGGTAGCCACCATCACTCTGTGTGGTTGTAAAAGTACTGAAATATGAACCCTTTATCAAGTGAGATGATTTGCAGCTGGTCATTGTCATCTTTGCCACCCAGCCACATTGTCTGTCAGTGAACTAAAGACAGCTTCTGGAGTGTGCATGTAAAATCCAGGGACCTTATTCCTGGATTCAAAGATAATTCTGTTCTAACCTGCCTTTATTGGACTCTTCTCTGCCCCATTACCAGGATATATTAGGACAAAGCAAATCTCCTCTAAGTAGACATTCAATTACTGGGCTTGCAATGTGCTGCAGTTTGGTGATGCATTCTGAGCTTGCTGGATTTATAGGGTAATAAGCTGGTGCATACTGATGAACCTCACTGGGAGACAGAGGTGTTTGTGGTGTTTGGATTGAGACAACCATTACTTGGGGTAGATATGGAGGGGAAAGCAGACTTGTTTTTGTTGTGCTAAATGTTGCAGTAAAGATGGTGCACATTTTCTGCCATCCTGCTGTGCATCTTTTGAAGTACTTCATAGCCCAAATCAATCACATTGCAGCAATTGGATTTTATTTAAAAATTTAATTGGATTGGTCTTACATGAATAAGTATTAGGAAAAGTCCTTTAAATGTTCAAAATTTTAGCAATGTTAAAATTTGATTTTTTTTTTCAAACTGCTTTACTGGTGAAAATGTAATTTTTTTCCCATCAAAGATTACAATCCTTTTTTTTTTTTTTGAGTCTGTTTGAATAAATGGAATTTCTTCAAGTGAGTGACTATAATGCAGTTCTTTCTAGATATTTTGCTTTCTGCTTATGATTACATTAATAACATTTCTAGCTTTGCTGAATTTACAGATGGATTAAGTTTTGTTGCTGTGATTCCTCATTTGAGGTCTGTGACTAGTTGATCTGTGATGGGGAATTTTATTAACCAGTGTAAGCCAATGATGTATCAGATTAAAATACAATTAATTAATTGATTAAAAAATAGCTACTTGTAAGTAAATACTGACATATTATGACAAAAGAATAGAGATTATCTCTCGCATTAGCATTGCAAGAATGGAGCCCTTATGAATTTAAAGTTCTTGCTTATGTAATTAAGTAATTATCTCAGTGACTCTCTTGAAGAAAAGTACAAAAGAAAACATGCTGTATATGAAAAGAACAATGAATATTTTAATAGTTACATTAACACCAAAGGGAAGCCTCAGGGATTTTTCTCTTGGTGGGTAATTGACAGTAATACAGATTTTAATTTATGTCTTGACATTCTTTTTTCCTGTTTCAAAACTGAGCTTGCCGTTCTTTGTTCCTTCACGTTTCTTCATTGCAAATAAACTGATAATTTTCTATTTAAAAGCCACAGCTATGTGTGCTTTTGCTCATGTTTTCCTCGTGGGCACAAACTCGAGTGTGCAGCCTGGTGCCTGCCCATGCCACATATGTGAAATGGAAAGCAAAGGAAACCAGAGTGTGTATTCCAGCCAAAAAAAAAAAATTCAAAAAAATAAAATTTCAATGGCTGTTTATCTGATAAAAGACCTTCCCATGACCATTAGTAATTCTTTAAGCCTGGACTCTGTGCCATGAGCTGAATTCCCCTTAAAACAACTTCAAGCCCAACAATGCATTTTATGCCAATAACAAAATGTAGCACACTTAATAAACACTGCTGACCTTCCCCAGATCAGAAACATCTTTGGGGTCTGGTTTTGCAAAGCTTTTAGTACTGAACAAGGTTAATCACATCCTTTTAAACATGGAAATTATGTGAGTTCTTTGGTAGGTACTCATTTCTAAATGGGGTATTTATTAACTTTTTCTGCCTTTTCAGGCTTTTCAAGGTTGTAGTTATTCTGGTGGTGTTCTCATTTTCTTGGTGATGTGGAATATGGAATGTTTAGAATTGTTCCTACATATTTGTTTTGCAAGTCTTCCGTAATAGTAATAACTAGCCAAATTTTGAAGATCTTATATGCTTTGTTTGATTCAGTATAAATTCATGCCAGGGATTTCAACATCACTAAGACCTTTGGTATTTTTCATTTTAGACTTTAATTAATTTTATTGAACAAATAGATTCTGTGGCTGAAATCAAACTGTTCAAATTATTTGAGAGCTCACATGAAGAAAATTTTTCTCAGAATATTCTGGTGTATCATAAATGGACCAACATTTCTGAGTCAGAGAAGATTTTGTATTTCCAGATGTCTTCAGAGTATCAAATTTTCTCAGAATAAAGCCTGTAAGTTTCTTGCTGAAATCTAGGAGTTTCAGCTTGAGAAATACTTGGAACATGAAAGCAGTTCAGCCAACTGCAGTGCAAACTCCCAGGAGCTGAGTCCTGAGATGTTTCTCCCATGAAAGACTTTCTCTGAATTCATGACTCATTTAAAATTTAAGATTTCAACAAATTGACAGTTTCTGTTAAAATTTAAAAAATAAAAGAAACAAACAACCCTCTCCCCCCACCTCCCCCCAAAAAAAGAGGCAAGAGGTAAATCTGAAAGTCTCCGAGCTAGTTCTTATTTTGGTGTATTTTTTTATGTTTCTGGTGGATGCAGATGTCACTCTCTGGTTCCTTATCTTTCAGTTGCTGAAGGCTTGGAAGGCAATGAAGTTGATTTGATATGAGTTCCAAACTTTCCTTTAATTTGCAGGACTTTTGACAGATCCATTTCAATGGAAATAGTTACAGTTCCAGCTCATGGCTTAGTCCAAGGAAGCAGCTTGTGAGAGCAGAGCTGTGTGAGTTGACAGAGAGCCCTGATGAGTTCCAAAAACTCTGCCCAGGGAGGTTCCTTAGGGCTGGTCCAGGGTGCAGGGGCTGAAGTGCAGCAGGTCCAGCTCAAAAACAGTTTGGCTCTTCAGTTTGGAGGGACAATAGTTCAGGCATGTGGTTGGTGATAAAAGCCGCTTGAGAAACTGCAGAAACTGTCAAAAAATTATTGTGAGCCTCAGGCTCCTGAGGGGACACAAGATAAACAGGATTACATGGGTATGTTTGTAAAAGAGCAGTTCTGCTGCAAAGCATTACCTTAAAATACTTAACTGGAGAAAAACTTGACTTGTTCATGGGCTGGCTTTGGTGTGGCCCTCAACTCTTCACCACTCCCAGATATTTCCCAGGAAGAGAATTCCCTCTCCCTGTCCAGCTTTGTTTTGTCTTCACTGTGTTTCTCTGTCTCTCCAAACATCTAAAGGAAACCTCTTTCCTCCTCTGTTTTGTTTTCCTTTCATTTCTCCCTGATACAAGACTAGAATGCTTGGAAACAACATCTTGGAAAGCTACCAAAAAAATGAGCAGCATTGAAGGAGGAAGTGTAATTGTTTAAAATGGGTCTTTGGAGTACTTCTGCAAATTGAATCAAATATATTAAAAAATCAAAGAAAAAAAGGGAGGCAGGAGATCTGTAAGGGTGGTAAGAAAGGGAGAGGAGCTAGGTGTACATCTGACTTCGATTCAAGAGTTTCACACTGGAATCTAAATTTTATCATGTACCCTTTTTGACTTCTAGTATACACAGTGCAGCTCTGGTGATTTGTGGCATTCAGTATTTCCTTGACAACATATTCCATGCACCTGCATTGCTTAGTCATTCTGGAAAGGGGTTTTCTCGTCCTCAGTGTGATTTGTATACTTACACAGAGCGTTATCTCTTCAGTGAAATTCAGATGTTTTCTGTGTGACCATATCTGATATGAACGGTCTGGGAGGCCCAGGAGCCTCCAATGGAAAACTGTTTGACACAAGAACTGTTTCATCATGACCATAAAACTGATCATGATGGTTTCTTAGGCAACCTTTTCCAATGGTGGCAAGCCTTGGCTCTGCCTCAAGCTGATGAACTTGCTGGTTTTCTGGTTCACTCAATAAAAATCTCACAATTTAGTGATTCCATACTGATGCTGTGTGTAAATAACACACCAAGGAATCCAGAGCAGGAAATCCCATGGGATTTCTTTTATGGATAAGATGATTTCTTCAGCCTCAGGTTTTATTTGATAAAGAAATTTGTCCCAAGGTGGGAGGAATCCCTCCTGTCTACAGACACCTGACAGCCCTGCTCCTGCATCCTGAAATCAGGGAAACCACAAGGGCTTATTCTTGTTTCCTGACTGACCCTTCTTTATTCCTGTTTCCCAAGAAGGACAAGCATAATGCTTTTCTGTTCTGGAGATGCTTTTCAGAGTTGGAAGGAAAATGAAAATATTTGCATAAATGCCACTTTTTCTGGTTTTCTATATTTTTACAATAAATGTAATTAAAATTTGTAACATGTCTTTGTTCCAAGACAGCTGTGTAAAAATTTTTATCTTATGAAAAGTAAAGTCTGAAAGAGTGAGATTGGAAAATAAACCAGCATTTTTTTGTTTCCAAATCTCCAGAGTCAAGTCTTAATGCTCTGTGTAGAACTCTTATTATTATCCATATCCCAAGATTGCAATGTGAAATAAATTCAAATTTGTATTTACCAATGGCAAGGAATTTCTGAAAACATTTGATGTAGTCAAGGTGCAATGCCCTGCAGAAACTGCCTTGCCAGTACTCCTGAAAGACAAAAGTGTTGATGAGAGGGATGGATGAAAGGCACACATTTGTGCAGCTCACATTTGGTTTTATGTGGCTTTTCAGGGATTTATGCTGGCATCTTTTCAAGACAGGATGCCTTTGTGTTCTAGGAGCTGTGTAGTACTGCAGGACAGAATTGCTTTCTGGTCTGTTTTTAGCTGTATTAAATCTCAAGGAATAGTCCAAAATGATGAATTTATGGAACCAGTTTTGCTTCCAAAGTTTCTTTCTGTTTCCCCTACTCTTTTCTCCCTCTCCCTGATTCCTCCCCCAAGTGCTTGATATCAGCATTTTTAGAGCCCAGTTAATTAGTGTTTGGTGAATGTAGTCAGAATTCATGTTACACAATTTTATATGAAGAATTTCCTTGAGATATTTTTGTCTGCTATTGCAAATATACAAAATGGTCCCAAATGTCACACTCAGTTTTGCTCTTCTCTCCAAATTGTTCTCCATAACTTATGCAGAATCAAAGTTTCTTTCATTGCTTTCTAGATGGATAGTCAGCACTTCTCAGATGAGTTATCACATCAAAAGCAGGTGAGGCACTAGAGCAGGTGAAAATAATTTCAAGGAAGGATTCTGTTCTGTTCAGTGGTTTGTCTAAATTACAGATTAAATTTTCCCTTTAAAAGACAGAGGCAGGTCTTGAAATTTTAGGCTATAATTGATTTTCTCTTTTTTCTCCAACAGTAATGCCTATATATTGAAAATTTCTGCCTAAGATAAACAAGCTTTTCACTGAAATATATGAAAAATTTTGTTTTGTTCTTGGCAAGCTCTGTAATTTTAGCAACATGTTTTTTAATCCCCTGGTATCCAGGGGTGGGGAGTGCTTGTGCAGCAAAGGGCACTTTGCACAGGTTCAAACTGTGCACCCTGTCTTATCATTGCCCCTCTGATAAAGCAAAGGCCCCACATTGGGAAGATCTAAACCCAAAAGAGAAGCAAACAGTGGAGCAGACACTGGGACAATCAACACCAGTGATATAACAGCAAGTATGTTAATATATAATAGCTGCATGTTAAACCACATCAGGTGCTTTTGGAATTCTGGTACATGTTTTTGAAAGGATGTAAATGTTGTATTGTTGCATTGAAAACAGTCAGGTTAATAATCTGAAAAGGGAGCAGCCCCTTTGACTTCAGTTTTAGCATGTTAATGTGCTTTCTTAAACTCATCACAAGGTGGGCTGGGATACAGCTCATAATTCACTACTGCTGATTGAATTATGAATTTTTGATCAGTAAAGATGAGATGAGTTCTTAGATGCAAAAATTAATAGAAGCACCTCTAGTGGGATGAATAAAGATGAGAACAAGGCTTTTGTCACCTTTCCTGTTAGGTATCCCTAAGAAAAAACTGAGCAGAGGCACCACAAAAGATGCCTACAGGAGAAATTTGTATCACAGAGGAACCTTATGCTTCACTTTGATAAATGTTTGCATTCCAAGTAGAAATTTATATGACAGAAAAACTGTTCATTTGAATTGATGGTATAATTCCCAGCAGAACAGCAGGGAAGAATGACAAAAGAATGGGTTTCTAAATAATATCCTTTACTAAACTTTTATAACAGAGGTAAATTGCTATTTTGTCTGTATTTTTATCATTCCACAGCATCATGTTTCACCATGCAAGGATGTGGATGTACAAAAATCAACATCTGCAGTTGTAGAATGAACTCACTTTCACAGTGCAGCAGCTCTTTCCCTTGTCCTGTGATGTGTCAGAACAGGAGTAGTTAACATGAACAGAAATGGGAAATGCTGTGCAGAGGAGGGATGCTCACATCCATGCTGCTTCCCCAGCAGCCTTTGTGCATTGCAGGGTCTCACAACAGGGGGATAGTGGACATAGCATGATAGAAAATAGAGTTTCATGGGATAGAAATCTTAATTTAGAGTTGTTTTCTTTCTACAAAGTATGTGCAAAAATAGCCAGATAGTGCCTACCCAGTTGGGAAAAGGCAGAATTAGGGAAGGGAAATGGGAGGAGCATGTCCATGATGATGTGTAAGAAATAAACCCTCTGTGGGTGCCCTGTGCCTTCTGCAGGCCTGTGGTGACAGGCACAGTGTCCTGGGCACCTCACAGTGCTGCAACTGCTGCTTTGGAATGAACATTTCTTACCAACTCTGTTTTAGTAAACACCACGAGCAAAGATTACTTGTTTACAAGGAAATTGTGGGGAATTTGAGTCTAACCAGCACAGAAATTGTTCATGAAAGAATTCTGAATGCTGAGGGCTGTAAATCTGTGTCAAAACCAAATTTGCTTGCATTGAAGAGGGAGAAGCATGACACAATTGTAAATAGTGTGGAGAGGCAGGAAAATTGGAAGACTGGGATAGTCTGCTCAAAGGTGTGAAAATGCCATAAGTACAAATGCCAGCCACTACTTGTAAAGTGAATATAAATGCTTTCTCGTCACTTTGCTAATTGCTTAGAGGAGCCTTGATGTTGCAGCTGTGGCAGAAAGTAAATATGTGGCTGTTAGTACCTGTGAATGAAACTTTATTCTTTCAGAAAGAAAGAAAATTAATCTGTGTTTACTGTTGATTTTATATGGTAAATTATATCGTCTCTCAACAAGTTACTGTTGGCAGGCTGTATATATTTATCAAGATAAATGAGTTAATGTGGTTCATTAACTCAATGAAGGGAGTCAGAAGCTAAATTAGCCTTGTGTTTTACCTGCTTGTGCATTTTCATCCTCTTGTCCCATTTTCTGTTTAATCTGACACGTTTTTGAGTATTAAATTTTATTGCAGCAAATTCTTTTTTGGCTGTTTTCTTTTTCTTTTCCTAGTCATACAGATGAAATTCTGCACTCTATTAGATGCTTGTCAAATCTTCAGTAAAAAACCTGCTAAAAGTTTTCCATACTGTAATTGTCACACTACATTTAAAATAAATAATACTTGAATAAAGGCTTTTAAAAGCCGGTATAACAAAGAAATAATAATGAAATTGTTGAAAAGGAAATGTGGAAGGCAGAAATTAAGGCAGGTAGATTCCCAGTTTCCCTTGCAAGGCACTGGCAATCTGTTTTTGCAGGTCACTCAAGCTCTAATACTGCAGAGCATTTTGCTTCAAATGTTGTGTGTAAAACTCCATTTTAGGTTCTGACCCTTTATCTCCCTGTCCCCTGTGGAAAATGAATATTTGCTGTAGGGAAATGCTTTTCTGGGGCCTCAAGATTTTGAATGGGATTGGACACATTGTCTGTCTTGTCTGCTCATCTCCTTCATGCTTTCTGTCAACTTGTCTATTCATACTGAATTATGTCTGTCTCCACATGAAGATTGAGTCACACTGATTAGAATCAATCATCTATAACTGATGACCATGTTTGCTTTAGCTGTTTATGACAAAATTATTTCTTTAAAGATGCCAAATGTGTATTGTAAGCCTGCAGTGAATTATAGCTGCCTGTGTTTAATTGCAGTTGTTACCCTGTTTGCTATTCCAGCTGCTGTTTAACAAACTTCTGGTGTGAGTTTGCAGTCTTGCAGGCAAAAGTGCATTGTTCCTCTAAGAATTCAGAGGATATTGGATGGAGGATTACGTGACCAGCATCAGAACAAACCCTGTGAGAATGTAGAGTGCTGTGTGTGACCCATAGAGAAAATGGTAAAGCAGCAGCCAAAGTTCATCTGGGGGGTTTAGTAAGCAAATATCCACACTAGTGAAATAGGATCATTTTTCATAGCACTTTTCTTTCCCCTCTGGGGCCTGCTCAGACATCATGCTGTTTCTAAATTATTAAATTAGGTCTTCCTTGATCATCCAAAGGTCATGGTGCCTAATGTGTGTTAATGTGATGGAAGTGTCAGGCGCAATTAATTTCAGCAGTAAAACACAGGTTTATAGTCCTGAACGCAATAAATTCACTATGCTCTGGACTGCTGGAGTTGGGGAAATTTCTGCACCATTAAGGTTTGATGAGGAAGTTCATGTCCTCTTTAGGTAGGAAGGGGGAGCACTGGGTGGGAGGTGGTAGGATGTGCTTCACCTCTGTGATTACTGTTGCTCCTTCTTTGAGAGGTTATACATCAAACGGACACATAATCTCAAAATTCTGCTTTCCTTCTCAGGCAGAGCCAGGCAGTAGGGTTTTACACAGTTTGCATATTCTCTTAGCTGGTATCTTTATGTTGAGAACATTCCAAGGCACATTTTAGGCATCAAAACATCTTTAATCTTGGTTCTGGGAAGAGTACATGCTGTCAGAAACAGATCTGTTCCATCCAGCTTGCTACTGAATTTCAAACTTCTGCCATGAAAAATTCAGGTACAGCTAGCTGTGGATGATAGAAGTGGGTAACCCACAGGGGAGTGGTAAAACTGACTAAATTGGCATGCTCTGTAATCTGTCTAATGGGGCAAGATATTATGATTTACTGTAACTGTATCTGTTTCCTGTCTATAGGCAGGAGGAAAAAAGCAATAGCAGCAGATAGGCAGAAGGAGATGGATCAATTTTAATTGAAAATTCTGGTAGCTTTGCTATTGAAAGATGAAAAGCAATGTCTAATTGGTGCAAATATCACTGACAAACCAATGATCCCTGTATAAACTCATTTACATTTGCAGTATACCCTGAATTGTTGAAAATTTAGGACAACATATACAGAAACAAGCACTTTCAGTAGCAAGGAAATAAACAGTTTTCCCTTATGAAAAATGATCCTTCTGGGAAAAATACTGCCCTCCTAAGTGGCCATTTGATGTTTTTAATAGTCCTGTATTATTCATGGGGAATCATTTCTCATAAGTTGTGGTTTCATAATGGAAAAAGAAGCGTCCTCTTCTCTGGGAAGAAGGAAGAGACTGTGCAAATCTTTTTGCACATAAAAGAAGTTAGCCAAATTTTGATGTCTGGCTTCCTCTGACCAAGGAATTCTCTTTGGTTGAGAGCAAAAATCAAAACCTTGAATAAAAACCTTCAAATATGAAAGTTTGTGATGAGCAAAATTCTAGCTCCAGCTTGATGGTTCTTATTCACGTGTCATGCAGTTTTCCAGGGAAATCTGCTGAAATATACTGGTGACACAAATAATGGGAGGCATATTTAATTTTGAGGCAGACAAAGAAAAAGTAGAGAGCAGTAGGCAAATCAGAAGAGTGAGGCTGGAAAAGAGTAAATGCCATAGTGATCCCTTTGGGAGCAGTTAATCAAATGTATAAATATAAACTCAGAGAGTGCTGATTAGGAGATGGAAATGAGGAATTAATGGAGGGGAAGATGTAGTTTAGGGTGAGCATCAAATTGAACTTGGCTGTGTGAGTCGATAGTGCCTGAACTGCAGTGTTGTGGTGGATGAACAGGAGAACTTGGTGTCGCCACAGTGCTCAAAGTACACCTGGAATGCCCCTGCTTTGTCCCTGCACTTGTAAAAATAACTCAAATGACTGCTACAGCAACAAGGAAAACCAAACCTGAAAGATGCAACCAGAATAACAAAAGTCCTTTTTTCTCTCATTTGTGTAAAGAGTGCCTGGCACGCTACTGCCATCATATAGATTTAGAAAACAAGATGTGTAAAGTCAAAGTAGTGGGAGGTCATGCTGTTTAAAAAGGACGGTCTTTTTTTCCTTTTCATTTGAAAAGAAATAAAGCTCCAGGATCTGTGAAGGAACCCCAGTTTTCCTTGATGCTTTTAGAAAATTCAGTTCTAACTTTCAGCTTTTAGTTCCAGTAAACAGCCATCTGAACACAGAACAAACAAGGAGGTCATGCTACACTGGCAACAAGGATGTTAAACAAGCCCTTCAAAAGTTATCAGTAATAGCAGATGTTGGAAGCAAATCTTGCATAATTTCAACAGTAATTTGTTTTTTTACAAAACCAGAATTTGAAAAAATTGAGTTTCTTTCCAAAACATGTCAAACTATTTGTTTATAGATAAAATATTTACTGTGGAAAAACTTGGCTTCATATTTTGACAAGAAATGCAGAATGTATTCTGTTAGTACATTTGTCTACAAATTATGTGGTAGACCTCACTGGATTTCTTTTGCAAATTTCTTCTGGTATTTGGATTTGGGTTTTGGGGCTTTTTCCCTAACATTGATACTAAATGTATTTATGAAAAACAAAAATGAAAAGGCCCATGTAAATCACAATAGAGCCCTAAGTCTACCAAAGTGCATCAGCAAGTCAGGATCTCATTGGTTTTAATATATTAATTTAATTTTTTAATCTCAGGATTTAAATTTAGGTATGTGCACCAGGTGATTTGCAAAATCAAGACCATATTAGAGATATTATCTGAACTCATTTGTTATTAGGGATTTAACTTCTGTTCTGTTGGGGGGATGGCTTATGTCCTGTATGTGTGTTGTATTGTGTACAGGATTCATCAATGCTGCCCTGTTTAGGACATTGGCACCCTTTTATGAAGTTCCTTACTTGTTAGTGTTTTGCAAAATTTTGTGTGCAAGGGATGAAATCTCTGCCCTGTTGAGTCACACTAGAAAGTACCACAGCTGAGTCCTCTTTTTAATTCTGAGACCAAATCCTTCATGTTTTTGCTTTGAGCTGCTTTGTTACCTTCTTAGGAGACAAGAGTTTGTTAAATTTCCTTGGTGGCATTTTTGATCTTAACATGCAACCTTCTTTCATATCTGCAGACTGTTTTTAAAAGGGTAATGAAGCCAAAAGGAAAATGTAAGTCTGACTGTCTGTAGGTTGAAAGATTATCATGCAGGAGTCCAGCATTACTGGAACATGCTAAGGAATTTATAAGTCAAAAGAAGTTGACATCTGTTTGCCTGAAGCTCTGACCTTGTTATTGTGGCTTCTTATAAAAAGAATCAACTGTATGGGAGCTGTACAGGAAAAAAAATGCATTCTGATGATGCTTTTGCTTCCTCAGAGAAAACTTTACTAGGAGAAGTTTACCTGATTCTTTAGTACTGTGTGTTTCCAATCCCAGGCTGCAGGCTGGCCCCAGGATGCTCAAAATTTGGCTAAGATTTGTTCCAAGCTCAAAAAAAATTTAAGCTTTTTTGGAAATCTGCCCAGATTTCCTGAAAGGTGCTCCCATGTTCATCTTGCTGTCTTGACTTCCCTCTTTTTGTGATGAAAGGTGAATTCAAGGAGCCTTGCTGATCTGGAATTCATTAAGTAAGGTTTATTGGATCCCCCTCTCCCAATGGGATATTTCTTGTGGTGTTAGGTGTGTCCAAACCTTTCATATGGCAGAGTAGAATGGGTTCTCTGAAGCCCTCCCATTCCCCTCAGCCCAGTGTGTCACAACAACAGCTCTGATTTTTCACTTCTTGTAAGAAACCAGGATTGCAAACATGAATTTAAGACTGCAAGGAAAAGAAACAGACTGCAGGTTTGAATGAGGCAGAGAAGAATGTCCAAGTCTGCTCCTCTTAGGGTGGTATTTTGGCACTCTGACTCTTGGCCAGCATATGTCCCTGTTCAGCAGAAGGAATCATTCAAGCAATCTGTGCTAAGACTTGTCAAAGTCTAAATTAAAATGCAGCTATCTTATCCTGGCTTGTTTTTTGTCCTAGGCTTTTGCAGCATGTTTCCTGCTAGTAAATTAGAGAGTGGGGAGGCATTTATTTTGGTGATAATTGGGATTATTGATTATGTGTTTTACATCTTGTGCATCTTATAATCCATGAAATGAGTGAGGTTTTTATCATTGGTGTCTTAAGGGAAAAAGAATCAGGTGATAACATGGCTTGCACACAAGGACAGTCCCTAGCATAATGGTCTTTTGAGACAAATAACCAACGAGTTGCATTTATGATGATGATTTTGTGTGTGTCTCTTAACCTGCAGAATCTCCACTGAATGGTATCAGAATTCTGTCCCATGGCTCATAGCTGCATTGAATTTTATTGCAATCACCTCCATTATAAGAAAGCCTCTTAATTATGCTCAAAATTCTTTGAAGTTGAGAACAGTGCTGCAATGAGTCAAAATGTATATATGGTATTTTCCCAAATGGCACAGAAGTGAAGAGTACAAGGCGGTGTTGGAACATACAGTGCTGTGGAACTTGGAGAGTTTAGTTATTTCAGGGAGCAGAACTGTTGACTAGAACTGAGATATAAATTCAGATTAAACTCCCTGTGCTGCAGCTGACAATTGAGCGACCTTAGGGAATGCCCTTGTTCTTCTTACACATTTTCTTTTTTGATAAAATAAGAATAATGTGACTGCAGAGAAGCACAATGGTTAAATCATACTTTCCCTAAGTGCTTGGGGATCTCTTAAGGAAGGGTGTGCATAAATGTGATTATTTATTTTTCCATCACTTCAATCTTTTGAAGTGAATGAGTGTTGCTAAATTCTGTCAGTTTAGAAGCATTTAGACGTAGTAAAATTACAGGTACAATTTTTCTAAGTAGCAGTATTAATGATATTTTGAATCTGCAGTTCTAAGGGAATTGGGAAAAAATTAGGGTTACAGGTGCAGTGATAGCTATCACAGAATATCTGTGACAGAATTTCAAATATACTCCCCAAGGAGAGATGCACAGGGTCTTCAAAGAGCTTTAGGAATGAATATGGCAAGCTGGTCTGCTTTGTTCACCTGGTTTCTTACATTTGTTCTTTGATCTTTTAATGTGCAAGGATTGGCATTTTAGTCTTAAATGCACTTTGGGTTATATTTGATTTTTAAGCTTGAAAAGCAACTACTTGAAAGAAAGCTTGTGTTTTTGTTGGCTTGTGGAGGGGCAGGTGAGAGAGGGAGGCTGAACACAAAATCTGTTTTCAAGAAATACTTGTGAGATGCTACAAAGCTGGCCATTACAGAAATCCTCATATTAGCTTAGCAAGAAGTGCTCCCTGTTGTTCAGAAAATTGCAACTTTTTGCAAGCACTCTGGCCTCAGAAAGCAGCCACAATGGCCAACACTGACAGATGGTATTAAACACACAGGCAGGGAACCAACATGGTTTTGATACTTTACTCCCATTCCAAGCTCTCTCAGTGCATGTCTCCTGGGTTAATTGCTTGAGCTCTCACAGAAGGAATCCTGGCTTCTGGTGCAGCAGCTTGTCACAAGAAGTGGTAAGAAATCACACAGGATTCTGAGCCTGAGCCTGTGAATGTGTCACCCTGGAAACCGCTTGCACCTGCAGGAGTGAGTCATGAGCGATTGGAGGGGGATTTTTATGGTTCTGAGCAGCAGAAATCCCTCAGCCACAGAGAACAGAGAGGAGCTTTGTTCTGTGCCCTCAGCTGCTGGGTGGGCACGGCCAGGGGCACCTGCTCCCCTTGTGTGTGTCCCCCTGCAGGGCGCCCTGCTCCCACCTGGGGTCCATCTCCTGCACTGCTCTGATCACTGTGTCTGGGCTTGGTATGCAGGAACACAAAACAGCCTGTCAGTGACCACAGCATTGCATCTTTAAGGGTGTCAGGCACTTGGTAAAAAAGCAAACATGAAGACCTTGACTGCAGTTTAACAAAGTCACCTCTCAGAAGTGAAGTGTATTGTAAAATTCAGAGTCAGTACTACATTAATATTGATAAACTGGCCTTTTATTCTGCGGGTAACTTTCTAATCAGAATGGTATTTGTCCTCTTACAAAGCTCATTTGATTTGAGAAGCAGGTGCTTATAAATTAGCTTCAGTGACTTTAGAGTGGAACAGACAATTAACACCAGCTGAAGATTTGTGCTTGAAAGTTTTACCAACCAGATATTGCTGTTTTGTAGCACCTTTCATCCATGTCTCACAGTGATTTGCAAACATTAAGTTTCATAGCACCCCTCTGATGTATGTAAGTGTTGTTAGCCTTAGAAAAGTGTGAAATATTCATGACAAAGTTGGAGGCATTCAGTTTACCCCCCTCACAAACTCAAAAATATTAAGGAAATGCAAAGTTATTTGAGGTTATCTGCATTGGAAGAATTGTCTATTTCCTCTCTTTGCATATATCTGTTCACAGCCAAAATATCTATAGTATTTGTGTATAACCTCCTTGTTATTGTTCCAATTTTCATTAGGATTTCTTTTTCATAGTTGTTTATTAGTAGTTGTTATATAGTTGTTATATGTTAATAATAATGTTATAATAATTTCTTTTAATAATAAGTTGGGATATTTTAATTCTTTGCATTTCCTTGGTAGCCAGTTCTAAATAGCTGTCCCCTATGAAAGGAAATCAGGCAGGTGTCTCCTGCTCTTTGAGAAAATTACATCTTTGGGTAGATGAATTTATCAGGGCACATTTATTGGCAAACTGAAATGGGAGAAGAAAGCTCTGTGGCAGGCGAATTTGCTGTTGTTTGATTCCACCATAACTGCCAAAGATTTTCCTCTTTATGCCATTATGGGTGTGCCAGCATTAGTAGTTGAGATGAATATTGAGGATCTGATGGTGAATTTCCCCTCCCCATACTTTAAGTCCTGCCACAGAGAATCACAAACCCAAACCCTGTATTTCTTTTGGAAGAAGCTGAACTGAAAGTGCACCCCAGGCACAAGCGGGCCATCAGCTCGTGGACCATGGCACTAGGCAGCTGCTTTGTTTCCCAGAACCTCTTGTCTTGCTCTGCACTCATGGGGGCCTGCAAGTCCCAAAGTGCCCTTTTTTTGCCAAGCTCTGTCTCAGCTCCCTGATATTTTTGATGGCCACAGTTTAAAGAACCAGTGCAGCTCTTTTTTTGGGTCTCCTTTGCCCTATGTGGTAGAGAGGGGGGTGTCAGAGTGATTTAAGTGACCTTATTTATTTTCTGCACTGTTTTTTTTGTTGGAATATGCTTCATCTTACATTGGAGTCTGATTTGTTTACTCTCTGTGTCGTTTAAGCACTGATTTCATTGGTTTAGTAGGTAATTAAGATTGTTCTCTTTAAAACTAATTTGCATGCTTTAGTGTGGCTCTAAAATAGTTTGGGTTTTGCTGCTCTAACCATGCTGTAGCTAAACCACATCTTATCAAGATTGTCAACGCTCTCTGTTTTAATACAGTTTTTTCAGTCTAATGACTAAGCAGCAGGAAGAGGAAGTGTTGGTTACTGAAAAAAAGGTTTTATTGGAACATTAGGACTGTCCACATTATTCTCTGGACTGGGATCTCACAAGTGTGCAGCAAAGAGGACTGCAGTGAAACTAAGATCCAAGATACTGAATGATTCATTGCTTCCTATGTCTGCTATAATCCATATAATTTATCACAACTGTCTCTGTGAACTTTATTCACTGTATTGGGGTCACAATGCTCTACACCCTTCATTTCAGACAGCAGTACTTGGGAGAGTTTTCTTTAGGAACAGTTGACTTTCCTAATGAAAATTAAGAAGAAAAGAAGTTATGACCATTGATATTTTCAGGACATTTTGCACTGTGTAAGTATTTTAAGCTGGGGAATGTCCTTTTAATAGTCTATATATTCAATTGCTTTGCTAAGGCTTTGAGAGTTGAAAGTTGAGTCAGTGTGCAGAATACAGAACCAGAACTCCAAAAGACCAGAAAAAAAATACAGTAGTTTAGAAGTTTATTCTACTAGACTATGTTTCAGTGTCAAAAGGAGCCTCCCTACCCACACACACATCATAAAGGAAATAGTTTGACTGTTTTTTTGATTTGCTTATTTTCAGCGAATGAAATTATAATGAAATTTCACATCATCAGGCAGATTTATGTTAGCTGTGGATGGCAGAGGAGGAAAGGAGTCTCTGCAGCCATGTGGACATAGGTGAACATGCTATTTTTTATTCCTTTGTTTGTTTAGATTCCTAGTGGATAGAATTTGATAGATTAGCAGAATTTGGGAGAATTTTTTCTCTTTGATAATTTAACAGTAACGTTTCCCTGTAATGCTAATATTCTATATTTGCCAAGAAAATTCAGGCTTTGCACTAAGCCTGCAGTGGCAAAAATAATTTTAAAAAAATCAATGTTATCCTTTTCCTATTATTTATGGAGTGATAGTGGTACTAAACAACTACTCCTGAAAGGCTGCAAGCAGCTTTTTGGAAATCAGTTGCAGATTTCCTTGGTCAGAAAATGATGCACTTGCTGAAGTCGTGTTTGAGCTCAGAGTGGTCACACACTGCAGCTCTGCAGTGTTTCCCACCAGGCACTTTGGGGCTCAGGCTTGGACCTGTCTGTCTCTGGACGTGACTCTGCAATGATGACTGAGCAGCATTCCCCATCCTGGAGCTGCCAGGAGGATATATGGGAAATTACATCAGTTCATATAACAGACCTGGGGACTTTCTGCAGAAACGTTCTGCTGAATCACCCTGGTAACCAGCCCAAGTGCAAATCACAGTTCTGAAAAAAAACCCCGAAAAAGTCAGGACAGAAGGGCAGGTGGCTCTCTAACAAGAGGGAAAACCAATCTATCAAACCCAGCAGGCTCCAGTGGCATCTTGAGTATGTATGAGAAAAGGAGGAGAAAAACGGGGTGCTCTGTAACTGCAGGTTTTGGAAGAGGAAACAAGCTCAGAGGCAACCTTTCAGCTCCTTAGTATATTGAAGAGTTTGTCACCCAGGCAAAAATTAGGGAGAGAAAATCAAATATATTTTGTAGCTGTTGATTTTAAAGAGCAAGAAGATAGAAAATTTTAAATTCTAGTAAGGTCCACATGGCCGGCGTAATGTTGTGTTGTGCCATAATCATTAATTTGAGGAAGTGTGTTGTGTTTGAATCTAATCTAGTTAGGATCAGTTCCCTTTTTAGCTACTACTGTATTTTAAAAAGGCAATTTTTCAACCCTTTGCTAATGTAATTTATCACCTACATCCATGGCTCTGACAAGATACTGGCTCTTGTGTTATGCATAGTAATTGCTGCTGCCCTCTCTGAATTTACTCTGTGTTTTTATAGCTGGGCTACTTCTGCTCCCAGATCTGCTTTTCTGGCAATAATATTATAATGAAACACAAATGTCACAATTTTTCATCACATGGAACATATCCAGTCTGTGATTCTCTCTGTAAAATGAGGCATAAAGATACTTGGTATAAAGTGTGTTATATCCTCAAAATGAAAATGTAAATTTGATGTATTAACTGGGTAGAGGAATGACATATAACAGGGTATCTCATTAGGGACCAGGTACAAAATAAATGGCAATCAGATCTCTGATTAAAAGCTACTTACCAGTGACTGCTCGATACATAATTAAGGCAGATTCTTTACAGACTTCAGTTTATACAAGATGGTTACAAATACTTTGTATTTGAGAAGTTTGTTCACATAATGATTAATTTTAGTCTTTAGCTTTCTCAAGAAGAAAGGGCATAGCACTGACATAATTTAGACACAGAGCTCTAAGCTCAGTTTTTCAGCCCAAGAATCTAACAAATCATCCAAATTTCAATATTTACCGATTATAATTTATAGTTACAATTAAGTTGGAGAGGCCTGAAAATTAAAACAAAACTCAGCTTTGATACATTAGTAACTTAAAAGCCATCAGCCAGGGTAACTGTAGCATATCATCTCTCTTGGAAAATCTATGAGATTTAAATCTGTAGGATTTACCAGGACTTTCAGAGCAGCTTTGGTAGAAATTCCACTGGAAAAAAAATACTCGTGCAAAGTATTGCATACAATGAGTTGTATATAGGAAAGTTCTTCACCTGAATAGCTCCATTAATTATAAAAGCCCTGAGAAATCCTGTGTACATTCTTGAAATACATATTTAAGAATCGAATGCAGAGCTTTTGATCATAGGGATGACAAGCATTTTCAATTCCTTTGCAGCCTTACTCTCTCAGATGCTCATAGGGAGAATTTCCAACATCTTTGCTTATTGCTAAAAGTGAAGTTGTCATGTTAGGGCAGCAGAGATCCAAAAATTGCAATCTCATAATGAATGTGAACATCCAGCTGGGATTTAAATCCCAGCAATGGAGCACAAGGGGTAATGCATTAAAGCTGAGTTCTCATTAGTGAATTGAACCTTGGCATTGTGGTAGGTACAAAATGTCTATTTTGTAGCTCCCCAGAAATTAAAGGAGCAAGAGTAGAAGAAAATGAGCAAAGCTTCTGAGAATGTGGCCTTGTAAATTACAAATGTGTTTGTTCAGGAAGTTACTTTTAATGAAGTGCTTAAGACGCCAGTCATACCAACTCATTTTCCTGCAGTTTGGATAATCGAGGTTAGAACTGTTTTAATCTCATCTCCTCCTCTTAAATTTGGTGGCATAGACAAGTATATTGGCCAGAAGAAAATTCTGTTCTTTAGTCTTCTGGTATTTACCTCTATGCTATGATAGAAACAAAATTGTACTTAGAGTTTGCATAAAGTAATTTTATCTAAATGAGCATTTTTTTTAAAATTTCTTTTACCAAATAAGTCTATGGATTTGTGGCCACAAATCAATTAAAATGGAAAAGTTGACATTTGAAGTAGGTGTATGAATATTTGTCAGCCCACACTGTATCTTGTGAATAGGGAAGGGTTTGAAGCCCACCACATTTATGAGAGTATTCACTTCATTTTTCTGTATTGTCAGCCTAGGCTGCTGACTTCTGTGAACTTGGTTCAAAATAATTGTTCTCTTCAGAACTACAGCCATTGCTCATTGTCTGACAAGGCAGCTTGGCCATCCAAAGGAAGAAGAAGCAAAAAAGAGGAAAGTTGCAGGTTCTGGGATATTTTTCCTGTGTGCAGCTCAGCTCAGGAAATGCTTAGTTTCACAGGTAGAAAAATAATATTTCGTCCTCAAAGCGTATGAATGCAAATGATCTTCTAGCACATATAGAAAGTATGGGTATGATTTTGTAAGTCAATAGCTACTGATCCAAACTGAAAATGGTTTCCTATTTTGATCTCTCCATGGGGAAAAAGAAGGAATCCAAACAGCTATGCCTGAAATGTCAGATCTAGAAACAGGTGAGAGCTGATATCTGTGCATCGATTGCAGTGCACAGTCTAGTGCTGCTCTGTTTTGACATGTGGCTAATTGTGGCTTTTAAGAACAAGTGGAAAAAAACCAAACAAACCTCACGTGTGTCTCATCTGTCACCATGTTAATTAGTGTGTAATTCATCTACTACACACAACTCTTCAAAGCAAAGAGGCTTTTCTCAAGATCCCTTCTGATGCAGAGGGCAGTGCTGTGCACAGAAATGGTGCAAGCTAAGTAGTGACAAAATTCAACCCTTTTAATCTTTGAACACCTCTGTCACTGATGCTCTGTAAAAAGCCAAAAAGATTCTGTTATCAAGTTGCTATTCTACAGCTGGAGGCAGTGCAGTTTTTAAGGATTTATGCTGTTGTGAAATAAAACTTATCAGTGTTTATTTATTTCCTTGTGGCTGAGACTGTAAAGAAGCATTTGGCTTCCCATCTTTCCAGAATGGACATCCTTGTCCTACAGGAGGGAAGTTGAATAATTCGGGTGGATATACTTTTTTTTGTTCAATGAATAACTGAATTACTGATCCATAAACCAGCTTATGACCACTTGTACCATTGCATTTCATGTGCAGTGTCAAACCAAGATACTGATTGGTACCTGAGGGTTGGCCAGTTCACTTTGCAAAACTAGTCTTGAATTGATGGTGTCGGCACTGTAATTTTCACTGTCTTGTAAAATTACAAATGAAGATATGAGTGATGCTCTACAGTGCTATTTAAAAGCTGTTGATAAATAAGCTTTCAAATTCTGTGTACTTAGTGCGTTGCACATCATTTTAGTATATCAGTAAATTTTTAAGAAGAGAATGAAAGGATCTTAATTTGAGAAAGAATTTGAATTGGATGCCAGTTTGGTGACATACCTAAGCATTATACTGGACTTGACAGCTGTATCTAGTGTCATCTTTGGTATGTCACATCTCAGGGGAAAGAAATCAATATATTTTCATGGGGAACTTGCACATCTGAACAAAATTTTGATTGTGGGTAAGGTGACACAAAATTAGTTAAATAGATTTGCTGTGGATTTCATCAGAGTGAACAAGATAAAATCCGGCCCAGAGCCCACCAAATGTTTCAGAACTGCCCACTTCCTATGAGATGTGATATTGTTTTCACTATATTTGATGAATTTATGCAACAATTAACTTCCCTCTTCAGAGAAATCTTTTTTGAGCTCTCCTTTATGAAGTACAAAGGTACTCTCCCTGCCTTGTTATCCAGATCCCATTCACAATGTGTGAAGTTATGACATTTTATTCTTTATGTAAATGTATTATAGGGAAGTAAAGCAAATAAAAGGTAATGAGAAGATGAGCTTTGATGGTATTGCAGGAGTGCAGTACTTCAGTGAAACAAGTGACAGCCAATAGTGCTGCCCTGTTTAATCTTTTCAAACACATTTTGCATTTCATTCTAATGCTCTGCATTAATTCATGTACAATATGCCTGTTGATAACAGGTTTATTTAAAAGTCATTTAAAGTTATAAAAAAAAATGAGATTTGCATAGAAAAAGTCTTTGGAACTTTGTATTTCGTCCTTTTTCCCGCACTTGATGTATACAACAAAAGGCTAATGTGGTAGATGTCCATCAAACTTCTCTTGGCATTCCTAGAAAATACATTCAGTATTTCTGAAAGTACTGAAATACATTCAGTATTTCTCAAAAGCCTTTATGTGAAGGAGGCAGGCAGGGAATCCAGGGCTGCCAACTCACCGAGGCTGGGAGCCTGAGGCAGTCCCAGCTGCCCTTACTGGGAAAGGCTGCCATGGACAAGGGCTCCAGCATGCTGGCGAGGCCCCATGGTCCAGTGACCATTATTCCTGGGCAGGGGACCCTGGTGTTTGAGGAGGTGCCAGGCAGGGGGCCTGGAGGGTGGCTGGCAGCTGGAGGGCAGAGCAGCACCTGCTCAGCTCGCCCGAGTGCCCAGGTCACCCTTGTGCTCCTGCGCATCCCCTCTGGCACCAGAAATGCAGCTTTTCCCCTCCTGCTCATCCAGTTCTTGGCTGTACTCCTAATTCTGCCCAGGAGGAGGCATTTGAGTAACAGTTGTTAAAAATTTGGGAATGTGGATACCTGCCCATTTGACACTGGGGCAAAAGGAATGAATAAACCATGAGGTATCTTAGTCATGCCTAAGTGTCCAACAGCCTTTTCCTTGCTGCTACCCTGCAGTAAATCTTCCATTATTCATTGTGTTATTTACACTCCAGTGTATGTATTTATGCTACAGTATGAAGCTGTGTTATTGAAAACACTGTAACATTTTTAACCTGCTTGCCTTTCCTACTTACCATATTTTTTAATGATTTTTCTGTGATACAACAGGGAGCAGTGGTTGCCACAGGAACTGCAATTTTGAACAAGCAGACACGTAGCTGTCACTTTGCCATCCTAGAGCAGAGGGATAGCATAGGCAGCTCCATGAGGGACAGGGGTCATTCTGTCCCTGCAGTAGAGACATCAGTTTTCTAGCTACATCTTTCTACTTATACCATGTTTTTTAGGTAATTTTTGCTGCATGCTTTCTGGAGGTCAAAGCATTAGGTGTTGTCAGCTGGCTTCAAGGGATAAATGTTTTGCTTCTGAAATTACGGGATGGAAATTTGTGAGCTCTCTGCTGGCAGCAGAGGTGTTTTGGATATGTTGTCTGCAGATTAATGGGCACAGCACTCTGGGACCTTGCAGCAGGTCAGCTGTAAAAAGTCAGGCTTGTTAAGGAGCACACATTTCTCTCACTCTTGGAATCCAGCTATTGACACCAGTGCTTCACTGAATCACGAAGCAAGGGAGTCCTGGGCTGCTGGCATTTAACTGGGTAAACATCTTCTGTGGGCTGAGAAGGAGAGGTCAACATGCTATGAACATTTCTTCTTCTTCCTGGGAAACCATTTTCTGTACTGCCTGTGAAATTCTTGCCCCTTCCTTCTCCACTCCCATAATTTGGGATGATCACAGCTCTATCAGTGGTCCTACTTTTATAGTCTGATGTGAGCAGCTGGGACCTTGCTGGAAGTACATCCTAAATCTGCCTGCTTCGTTTCCTTGACTTGCTGCCAGAGAGAAATTATTCCTCACCATTTTGGAGAGAGGGCTCCTCTTCATCTTCCTCTGTAGCCTGCTGATCTCGGTGAAGAAATGAAACAACTCCCCTCTAGCAGTCCATAATGGCCACAAGGAAAGAGGAATTCTTTTAAGGAGAGAACAAAGCCAGGAAGGACAGCAATGTGTTTAAAGGGGTGTAGGGAGGGGAAAGACAAAAATCTTTTCCTGTTATTAGAAAGTCAACGCATGTATTTCTTTGGCACATTCCTTTTCCACTTGGTGTGTTGCAGTTTTTATTAGGATTTCTTCACTTCTGTTTTTTTAAACAATTTAGATACAACCAGTTATAACAGCTAGTTCTTTTCATTGTTTGGCTTGCAAAGCAGAAATCATCAAATTTAAATGATTTCTTGTTTGGTGATTTTTAACAAGTTATTTTTAGAAAAACATGTGCTCTTCCAGAAGTAGAACAAAAAATACAAACTTGTTGTGGAAAAAACAATAGTGCTACTACAGAGATTGGACTGAAACAACCTCTGCAGCGCAAATTTAATTTATCAGTCCTAAAAAGCAGGGGTTGTGAACCAAAGTTAATGAAAAGTCAAGACCAATGTTATTTTATGGAACTCATTCCATGTGAGGCTGATTAAGAACAAGCATTGAACCTCTAAAGAAAGGACTAAGATGGCTTAATCATGTAAAGCGTATTCCTGGACAAAAAAATCAGCTGAAGAACTGGGTAGATTTCAGCCAGCCAGTTGTTTCTATGCCATGGCTTTGGTATAACTCCATACTAGTCATGACTTTTATAATATGTTAGGATATAAAAAAGGTGATTTGTATTTGGTTGTGCATAGTGACTGCCAAAACAGCATGAAGGTCTTTTAATTATCTACCCAGAAGGCTAAAAGAGAAATTACAAATCTTAAGGGAATCACAGACACTTTTGGAATTAGATTGCTGTCACTTGTACAATATCTGACCTGGTGTCTGTCTTGTGAGGTGCAGCAATTGGGAAGATGCTAATGTAAAAGTGAAGGAATGGAAAAAAGTGGTATCATACATATCTATTATTGAAGATTCTGATTTACTTAATGGAATTTTCCCATTTTCGCAGGATGTTCCAACTGCTGAGCTGTGCAATAAGTCTTATACAGTCACCAGCATTTAAAATTAATACATTAAATTTAGAGGATATGTGTCATCTTTTTAATACAGCATATCTTTTTGATACTGTTCACTATAAATTTTTTCTTATGTTAATTTATGCATTTAGCTTTCATCTCTGAAGAACCCCATTGTAAGTGAATTAATACACAGTGCATCTGCTATTAATATACTATAGTGTACCTCAAATTTTTATTTTCTGATAATTCAGGATGTATGGATTGCATAAAAATGACAGTTATATTTAGAGAAATTTGGTAGGCAAAGAGCTCAAAAACCTTTGAACTAAGGGGCAGGAATAAAGATACTGTCAAAAAGTGACAGTACAAGGTGGCTGAGGAAAGCAACTAAAGGTTTGAGAAATCCAGGAGCCAGCCTTCGGAACCAGTGATAATGCAGGAGATGCACTGGAGTGAATGAAAGTGATGATGATGATGATGTGGAGAATGGAAAATGTTTCAAGAACTTTTGTCCTAGGTCAGAGATTAAACTGGTTTCTATTTTCCAAAGTATTGTGGAAGGCTGAGATAGTTGTGTCTGGAATAGGAATTGGAGATGAATCAGTCTTGACACCTGTTCTCCAGAAGGAAGAGATGGCAAGGCACCAGAAAGTGATGCCATCACACAAAATTTACAGGAAGACATAGTTTATCCTTATTGTTCTCTGAATAACCAAGTACACCCAGAAAATATCTATTAAATGAAACAAACTGGTTGGTTCTAAATCAGTGTTTCTTGCAATTCTTTACAGAAATCAGGTAGCTGTCCACATTCCTCTGGCAGCCCCGCAAAGTCAGGAGTGCAGGGTAGAGGTAATGTATTTTTTATGAGAGTTAAAATATTCCTAGATGGCGGCTGAGCTGGTGGAGACAGCAGCCTGCTTTCACCTGGGGAACGCGCCAGATGCCAGGTTAAAAGCCCAGGCCGGTGCCAGGTGCCAGCCCTTCCTGGGACTGGTCAGCCCTGCACAGCCCAACCTCTGTGTCTGGTCAGAGCCTGCTGCTGCCTTGGGGCTGGATGGATTCTCATCCCTTCCTGATGCCAAACCTGGCAGGGTGTGTGCTTCACAGTGCACCTGCCAGCTCCTCTGCTAACCACATGTACATTGAATGTTTTGTCCTGAGTTTGGGGCTGTCGAGTGGAGGGAGCAAATTCTGTATGGTGGGATATGGCAAGAAATCTTCTGCTTAGCTTTAATTCTAGGAAAGATAAATATTTTGGGGTTTAAACCAACCCTTCAGGATTTTCTGCTTTTTGTAATGTCCTTCATCACAGAAGTTTCCATTGCTCTTAAATTAATTTTTTGAATTAATTTTTTGAATGGTGGGGGTTGTCATGCCATTGTACTCTCTAGCTAGCAAATGTTTTAACTTAAAGGCCTATTCTAAATATGAAGTTCTTTTTCTCAGCATCAGTTTCTGGTGGCTGAATTCTGTTGTTGATTAATTGGATAGCATATAGAAGGACTCTGGGACAAAAATGCACATATTTTAGAAAGAAAACAGAGATCTAAACCAAGTTCCCAATGCCATGGCATAGATTCAAACAGCTGGTTTTATCTGGTCTTTGCTAGTACAAATAAGGAGGAATTCAAAAAGCAGCAGAAATATATACCCTGTGTATATTAGGGTTTTCATTACTTTTTTGTATGATACTGCATAAATAAATCAATGTCTGACAGTGATTAATGCTTTTATTTGTCTCTTGCCATGGTCAGACAAAGAAGTTGCTGTTTGCAATTTTCTAAGGGGGGTGTCTTGGAGTGGGTTTTTTTAAAGTGAATTTTAAAAAAACTTTAGAAAACTCTTCAGAGTTTACTTAAAAGCCTTTTTGTAACCCAATGTACCTGCATTCAGGGGTGTTCCTGAGTGACCTTCAAGGAAACTAATTGTATTTACCTAGGCAAAGAGCTCTACTGATAATATTCCCCTGTATTATAGGGATAAAGTGCTTCTAAATAAAACCATGCAAGGAGAGTTTAGAACTCTCTTTGCCATGTTTTTAATCAAATGATTGCTTTCAGTTTTGTCATATTTGCTATTTTGTCCATAATTAATGGTATTAAGCCAACGTAAATAAAATAATTGTTGAGACAAGGTTTATTTGACTAGATAATGCATGTAAGATTAAAGTCCAACTTTCTGTCACATTTTCGTTTTAGACATTTTAAATAGATTTTTTTCTAATTAGTGTAACCTAATTTATCATTCATGTATAGTGTCCTATAAATAAGGTGGACTAACCCTGTGATTGACTGAAAAATTGTTGAAGAATAGCCCAGTGTAAAATGAATTATCCTCGTTTTTAAGACCAGGTATTGTTCAAAGGAGTGGTTTCTGGTAGCTCTATTGAATACAAATTGCAAAAAAAGCTACAGATACTGATCTTAACTTTCAAAGCAAGGATTCAGCGTTCAGGAAAGTCACTGGAATAGCAATTCTACAGGCTTTGTTGCACAACCTCGTTTAAAATAGGAGCCAACCTTTCAAGTTTCTCCTCTTTGTTGTGCCTGTGCTCTTTGTAAATAAAGTTGAAGGAAAGGCTCAAGTATGAGAACAGCTATTTCTCATTTCTATCCAATTTTTGGCCTTTCTGGGAATGCAAACACACTGGTTTCAGGTACAATTACTTCCAGTCTACAGGGGGGGATGCGTGTGTGTGTGTGTGATTGACCCAACTCACAGCTTCCTTAATGTCCTGGTAACCAAATTCCAATAGTCAGTGTCACCTAGATTTGTACTGATGGTTCAGCTGTAAAACTTTCCAGTCTCTTTAGTCCCTTGAAGAAACTCTTGCTTAAGAAGAGTAAGCACTTACCACTCAAAAACTCAGTTCCTGGGAAAGTTTTACTCTAAGTGACATAAGATTGTTATGGAAAATGTAGGTAGCTGCAGCAGAGCAAATACTAAGCCCATGGTATAGAATGACAAGATGAATATATAATTTATATATACATGTATGTGTGTTTTTTAAAAATCTGTTTCTGGTGTACCTCTGGAATCTGCAAAGCTATTTGTGTGTCT
Source organism: Zonotrichia leucophrys gambelii (assembly GCF_028769735.1). Lineage (NCBI taxonomy): Eukaryota > Metazoa > Chordata > Aves > Passeriformes > Passerellidae > Zonotrichia > Zonotrichia leucophrys. The sequence goes on from NC_088176.1 coordinate 24,632,582, forward strand.
TATGGCATGTCTTTATTGGACACAATGTTGTAACTAGGCTGGTTTGGTCTGGTTTGTTCATTAAAGAGAATTCCCTTACTTGGACACATAATTTTAAGTTAAATAATTTCTCGTTGGTGTTCATGCCACTGCACATCTACTGCTGTTGTGATCAAGACACATTTCAAAGCTCAAAATACTTCTTCAGTGTTTAGTCAGAGTTAAGTGAGAATGGTTCAGAGAGTGGAAGAGAGATGATGTCACTGTAGGAGACTCTCTATTTACTTCTATTTATTTGCACATGCGTAACCATTTCTTGTGTGTCTGTATATCCTTTATATATATCCTTATATATCCTTTAAAGAAGGGCAACTAGCTTATATCAATGTATATTGACATTATCAATTTATATTTGTAATAATACATATATTTGTATACGGAAGCTCCTCATTAGTACCACAATGTGATCTAATCAGAACTAAACCTCTAGCAGATAAGGCAGGTGTAGGGTGAAATGTTTTCCTGTGGGATTCTAGATATTTCTTTCCTGGAAACTGACTTGTAAATACTGGCATTTAATTATAATCAGTCCATTAAAAAACCCAAATAGTAAGGGCTTCACACATACTTTTTTTCCCATGGGACTTACAAGTTCTTTGTACTGAAAAGATTAAGGAGTGTCCAAAGGAAATTGATTTACCCAAAGTCAAGGACACCATCCATTCTTCTCTGGGTCTAATGGATAAATTTTCATGAGGGACCTTGTGGGAGTTCCTCTAGATCCCCCTCCAGCTTATCAATTACATTAAGTAACTGATCTTGCTTAATGTAGGAGTACCAGTGCTTTTTCATGTGACCTGTCAGGATGAAGTTCACAGCTGCTAAAGATATATCTTGCAAAATCAGGCCCTCTACTAGTGCTAGATGAGTCATGGAAATCAGAAAAGATTAATGTGCTACTTAGGTTAGTTCTACCTGGAATGGAGTGGAAGCTGTCTCTCTTTTTACAGGGCTTGGAAGCACAGTTGTGCCTAATATTTGTCTCAGAAGTCCCATTTATGAGTAATTCCTTTTTACTGATCAGGCAGTCTGGCATGTACAAGCACTTGGTGTCTATCCACCCACACTTTGTCCTTTCTGTCTTCTTCTGAAATATTCCACTCTGGGGCTCAGTAATGCAAATTTGATGAACAAATGATATGCTGCAAGAGGGAAAATACAATATGAAGTAAATGAGTTGGTTGCTGCTGCGTTCCAAGTGCCTGAGCTCTCAGAACAACTCACAAAACCAGAGATTTTCAGTTTTCTTTTAATGTTTCCCAGCTCTTTATGTTAAACTATGAACTCAAAGTATTGGTGTGGTAAAGCTCTTTTATTCCACTGAAGGAGAAAAATGGGAAAAGTATTACCAGTATATTATTAAAAATACAAACACACCTGGATTTTTCAATATTCACCATGTACACAGTACTGCTAATCATGACATAGGTTTGTACATTTTTTGAAGGCTTAAAATATACTTTTTAATTTCCTGGCAATTATAAAGCCTGAAAGACCCCATGGCATTAGATAGGCTCTGAGTGTGAACTGAGATTTCTCTCTGCCTCAGGTGCATGCCATCAGTCTGTAGGTAGGATGCAGTGACCTAGAGCACCAATCAGGATAAAATGTGGTTGTTGTTATTAATAGCAATAATAGCAATTATTGTTCTTATTGCAATAATAGCAATAATGTTGTTATTAATAGCATGGTTATGCCATCTAGCTTGGGTCTGCAAAGCTGTCTTCTGTGATTTTCAGTGACATAAAAACCACTTTTTCTGTTCTATGATCCTTTTCCAGTCAGTTTCCTGGTGCTGCATGTGCAGAAGCTTGAGGGTTTTTGTGGCAGGAGAAGGAGGAGTCCTTCAGGTCAGGATAGGCTTTGATGTGTGTTAGGTTCCAGTGGTGAAAACTGAGCTTTTTTGAGCTTAGCAGTTTACTGGAGTCTCTAATGGGATTAGAAATAGAAAAGGAAATAGAAGGGAGGCCTGAGGTGACCAAGGGAGGCATGTTTTGGTACAAGGAAAAATGCAAAGTATGCCATCTCCACAACTATGTGAGAATGAAATGGGTGCTAAGAAATTCAGTGAGGAACAGGTTACTTCAATCAAAATGGAAAATGGGCCTGGGTTAGAGGAGATGCCAGATAGAGAGAGATGAGGTAATTTATGATATGAGTTATATAAAGCATCATGCATTTTGAGTTATTGAACACAGCTTCCCAAATAATTCCTGACCTTTCATCTTCTTACTCTCCCTTCTTGTTATCTCTTCTCAAGTAGTGCTGCTTGCTTAGCTGTTTTCTTAGACCTCTTTCTTTCAGGATATTCCAGCATTCCCTAACTCTGTTAGTGCCTTTTGTATGAATTAGGATTGATGCAATCAGGCACTGGGAAAACCCAGTTAAAAAAAAAATTAAAAATCTTGATTTCTTGTTTATGGAATACTTCTTTCTGGAGAATAAATGAGGTCAAAAGAAATTTTCCATGGGAGGTTAAAATCCTGAGTTCAATATACCTGTACAGTCTGGTGATTACAGCTGCTTTTCACACAGTGTTCTGAAAGGAGAATTTGTCCCTGCAATTTTGAAGCTGAGAGGAGTAGAATTAAGATTTTGCCTAATTAGTGTTACCTTTCAAAGGTCTATTTTAAGCTGTCTTCCTTCAGCCTCTGAACCATGTGGTAGTTTCCAAAAATGTAATTTAATCATATCTGATTGCTTGCTGAAATCTGCAATTAACTTAGGTGCAAGGGAATTAACAGTATTTGCCAGGTGCTTCATAACTTACTGGGAGCTGCCTGTGCCACATATATGTTAAGAGGGTTGTTGGCTGTTTAAATTTATTGCCTAGAATATTTTAAGCTTGTGATTGAGTAATTTTTATTGCTTCCTTCCATTTCTATTCTTAGGATGACTCAGATATGAAATACCATGTAATTATATTCTGTATACTATCAAACTATCCCTTGCAATTAAGCCACATTGTATTTGTTCTTCTGAAATATTAGAAGCTACCTTTCTAGGAAGTTATTTTTGGGATGCAATTGGTTGCTAGGGTAGAAATTAATTTTCAAGTAATTCTAGACATATGTTGAATAAAAAAAATCCTTTAATTTTAAAAAGTAGTTCTCATCTTAGAAGTCCTCTGAAATCCAATTCCATCAAAAAAGGTAGAAGTGGTTTTAGAAAATAAATTTTTCTGTAGGGACTACATTTATGTCCTGTTTGAGAATCAGTTCTTGCATCAGTTGCATAATGAAAAATGGAAAGAGAATGGAAAAATTGGCCCTCTGCCTGCAAGGAAATAATTTACTTTGTATTTGGAGTGCATTTCTGAGATCCAGATTAGTACTCTAATCTCTCTCTGAAGCTCTCTTGCATTACAGATTTCAGAATTGCAGGATAATCTCAGGAGACATAGGCTTTGTACTTCATTTAGTTCTAAAGTTTCACAAAGGTTGAATTTTGGACAAAAGTGAACCTCAGCTTAGTTCTTGGTTCAGAAGTCATGACTGTTGCAAGTTTTCATACCTCAATATCTGGAGAAGGGGTTTCTGCTGTCTGACATCTCTCTTTGTCACACTTGGAAAGGTGCACACTCATCAGTGTCTGAAATTCCCTGGAAAATTACTGTGAAAAGAATTGTGAAGACAAATATTTTAACTGGGATACTTCCTTAAACATAGCAGCAACTCTGAGATTTAAAAGTGTATTTGTACCCTGGTGGCCAGGGGGTTATCAGAAACTGTGGCTGCAGACCACCACTGAGATGGAAGATATCACAATAAGCCAGCATGAAAGAGGAAATCACTCTTGCCCAGTGATTTCATCAGGCACTCAAGATGATGCAACTTTCATTTCCCCAGCACAAAGCAGCAAGTGTGTGCCAGAAGCAAAACCACGAGGGGATCTGTGCCGAGTTCTGCACGTCCCCTGTTACCTGTTATTTACATTGAAACCAGGAAGAAAATTGCTCAGTCCATTTACAGCTCCTTTTTACTGCTTACAGAACTGAGGAATACTGTCTTTCACTGAAAAGGCTGTGCAGATCTTACATTTCCCAAGGAATAATGCATTCCCATAAAGCTGTCACAGATTCTGAAAAAGCAGAAGATAAGGGGAAAACAGCACAAACCAAACAGATTTGACAGTTTATCACTGTCTGAACGAATTGCAATTGATGTAACCATATCAGAGACTTGCAGGTGTTTAGATTTTGAGATGACATTTGAGACTGTAAAAGTAGTATTTGCAGCAACAGCCCTGATAAATATAATCCTGTCTGAAGCTCTGTGTGCCCCCCATACTGATGGGACTTTAGAAGAGGAGAAAAGGTTCATTTACAACCACATACAAGGAAGTCAACAAAAGTTACTGAAAGCTTTTTTGAGACTGTGAGCTGCCAAAAGCAGCCAACTCCTCTAGCCAAAACAGATTGCCAAGAGATTTGCACAAAGTGTGTGTAAAGCTCCAGAAAGACCAATCTGGAGACTTGCATCTAAGTCTTTTGGGTTTGGGTTTTTTTCTTTTCTGGTAAAATCTACATACTTAAGGGAACAATTGTCTATGGAAACTAGTTTCCTATCCAGTTTACAGTCTGGAAAAGCCTGATCCTAGCTGCTGAAGTGACCCCAAAGACTGGAGAACAGGGTATTGTACAGCACTTGTCTATGTACCTGCTTTTAGGCATTTGGCAGGCTACTGTTCTGCTTATGGAGAAGCAAGGGGAACAGTTATTCCTACATTTGCCCTTGGGCTTTCTTCCCATTCTGCTGCTTTCTACCTGGTTTTGCCTTTCCCTTTAACTTTTTCTGTTCTCTCCTATTTTTCTTCTTTCAAACCTTTATATCATTATGTGTTGTTTTCTTTCGTCTTTCTCATTTCAGCACTTGTATAATTCTCATTATTATTGCTAAGTCACTAAAAAGGGCTCTTTTCCTGTCTTGCAGAGTCAGACTGTTTGGAGAGGTTGTCTGTGATGAGTGATTTCCAGAACCAGTGACATGATGGAGTCATGGAACAATCAATGAAGATTAACTGTCCAGAGGTAATTAAAAACCTTTGTGTTATTTTATTACTATGAAAGCCAAGTTCCTGCCAAGGACTGTCTTGTTAAGAAGATGCCAAGTCTCAAGGTTCAGTAGTACAAGTCATGCATTAGTAGACTGCTGAGCAGAATGTAATGGATCCTGAAAACAGACAATAGGTAATGCCTGTCTTGAAATAGAACTGGAAGGCAGTGATTATTTTTGTGTGTAAAATACTAGAGAAATGATCTTGCAATGATTATTCAATAAATCTTTTTACATTTTAAGATCCTAAACTAATGTTTAGACATAGGAAAAACTTACTTCAGGCAGTTTGCAGAGGCTCCTGTAAGCCACTAAAAAAAAGTTGATTTTCCAAAAGCAGCAAATACCACTCAGTCTATGAGAAAAAATTATATGCTATGCATAGTAAAAATGGAGTAAGTTGGGGTTTATTTTTTATAGGTTGTTTTTGCTGTGTTTTTTTTTAATGCTTTTGTTAAGACTTTGCACTCAGCTGGGTTTGCAGGAGTGTTGGTGCAGAGCTCTGCCTGACGTTTTGCTCAGGCAGGGCAATGAAGGATGAGCTGGCACTGTCAGAACTCTGCAGGTGGTTGAGTATAGCAGGAAATATACATTTCACTGAGAACCTGGAATTCAGGCTTTCATGTGAACCATCACAAACATGGACCAAATACCTCAGTGTGCTGATTCTGGGTTTTCAGTGTGTTCCCAAAAATTCATCACCGTTTATTGCTTGAGCTGAATCTGAGGAGATTCATCACCATCCTTTAATCTTCTTGCAGGTTTTCAGAAAAGCTCTTAATATACTGCTGCATGTTAGAAGTTGTCAGCACCCTTGGCAAGCACTAGAGATGAACATGAAGGAGTTGTACTTTTCTGGATGTGATTAATTCTGGCACAGCACTTGTTCCCATGGCTGAGCCCTGTGTGCACTGCTGTTCTTGTCAGGTTCGTTATGTGTGTTTTCTCTTTCCAAGGTATTATGTCTTCACTGTGAAACATTCACTCAGACTCAGATTTGGCAGACAGAGGCTGAATCTAGCAGCATGCTGGTTTCCAGGAAAAAATAATTTGTTCCTTTGGAGGGAGGGAAGGGATTTGGATTTTAAAATGCTTCATTGTATTTTATAACACAGAACTTGCTTTACTTTTCTGTATATAATATTTCTTGAGCAGTTGCTTAGGAGTGACCTTGATGATTGCTGAGTAAATTATAACATATTATGTGAAATTTCAAGTTCTGTTCCTAAATGTTAAATTCTAAAAAAGTAATAATAGCTCAGAAGTTAAGATACTCTTAACATGACTGTTGACAAAATGTTGGTTTTTTTCCCCAGCTTAGGGCAGTATTTCATGAGTGTATTTTTAAAGTATATTTTTCCCCTCTAAGAAGTCTTGAAATTTTAACATAGCTAAGGAAACTAAGTAGAGACACAGGTATTGCATGTCATCTCCCAGGTCATCTGAGAGAGACTTAAGAGGAGGCAGAAGCTGTTTAAAGATCTTCTAAATTAAATACTATTTATAGAGATAGAAATTCCTATATGGTGTTGAACTGAAAGTTCACCTAGTTCACTCTTCTATTTCTAACAGAGGCTACATAGAAAAAAAAGATCAAAGAATTTTACATAATTGTCTTTCTCATCTCAATTTGCTAAGAAAGCACAGAGCTTGTTATGAGTATGACACCAATATGAAGAGGTATTAGTGTTCAATACCTGTGCTAACAATCTCCTGTCAGATTTTCTCATGCTACATAAAGTGAACAACATAAATAGCTCCTAAATATCAATAGATTTTTATTGCTGGGACCAAAAAGGCCATAATCCTAAAAACATTGACTGATCAATGATAACTCTTGGGGTGTTTATATTTGCATTGCAACATAATCAAGTAATTTACAGAGACATGTTTTTCAGCTTCTGTAATGCCTTAAGAAAAATGCATGCTTTTCTGCAAAACCAAAATCCATCATGGCCAGGGCAGATTTGTGGTCAAATGAGGCCAGTTTAGTAATGAACTTGAAGGCTATAGGGATGTTTCTCATCAGTGTCTACCCATGGCTTCAATACGCTGATCAATATTTCTCCTTTTTATTTTGGGCATAATTTATTTTGCTTTACTTAACGCTGACATTCTGGGAAATTTTGCCTTGATGAAGAACCTTTAAATGACAACAATGAATAGTTAACTATGGGCTTTTGCCCATAGTTTAAGAAATAAAATATCCCTCCTCAAAAGCACATTTACATTAGGACTTCCTATTTTGTTGATTCCAGCAAACTTCTGATTTAACACGGATGAAGGATACCAAGTACATGGTCCAGGAGTCTGAAATTGTGCTTACTCCCAGATTAGATCAGGAAGAGATTGGAGCAGTGATGCCCTGTCATTTAATTCTTGTCATAAGAATTAGGACTTGAGAACAACTGTCTATTTTTGTCAGCAATATTTGCTGTTTTGAAGCTGCCACCTCAGATGCCTGTTGTATGGTGAATGATTATCACTGTTAGGTTTGAGGTGAAACCAGTTTCTCAGAAAACAGATTGATGAGTGTATTTTTATAATAGAATCATCTTGAAATGAAAGTAATTCTTCTGATTCTTGAACTACAATTTTATCTACTGGCAAATAAGGAATTGCATATTGCAGTAACTCTTATTTCAATCAAATCTGTGTAAATTGGGATACAGACTTCAAGCCAACGGGACTGGAGTTTTAACATCATTATTAGTTTATTATATTTATCTGTATGATGAATTTCTGGACTGTGTTATTCCACTTGAATACAATCTTCTGAAAGTTAAGGGTTTGAATATGAGTTGCTTGAAGCCACAGCAATGTGGATTTCAGCCAATGTATTTGTAATATAGTTCCTTGTTAAGAGAAAATACCATTGTACATTTTAATCTTCTATACTGCCAGTACTGAAAGAAGCCTCCCTCATCTTTTTTTGCTCAGTGAGATAATGTGGCTGATAACCTTTGTATAGTTCAGGGACTTACTTCATTGCTTTCTAATGGAGTTTCTGGAGAGTATAGATTTAGATTACAATGTCGAATGGCCATAGGGCCTCAGGGAAATATGCTCCCATTAATGGACTTGTTAATGGCTATCATCGGAGAGGCTCTAATAGTATCAGATGTAAATGTTGTCAGAGCAGTCCATCTTTATCATGCAGATATGGAGATGCATCATTAATTCTCACAGAGATTCTCAGATCCTCAGAGCTGTGCACATTGATGCAGCATGATAAGGTCTGAAGGAAATTAAAAGCCGTCCGTTATCAATTTAATATTTCAGATTTCTGTTTCCAATTAATATGGTCTAAGAGACAGAAGGAATTGAACCACAGCAGAACTATGGGTCATTCAGAAGAGATCAAATGCAGATTATTCCTCTGTCAGTTCCAGCTTCATTATGCTCACTGCTTTCTCTCTGAAAGGTATGAGACAATGCTAACTTATACCAATGAAGTGTCACAGCTGAAAAGTTAAAAAGATATACCCTATGCAAGCACAAAATTATGGCAATATAAAATCGTTTACAGAATCTAAAAAAAAATTTTAACAGTTTTTTGGCCTTTTTTATTATTAAATTACAATAGCTTCTTTTTCCTTTATCATTACTTTGGGTGTATTCATAGTGCATTGAATGCAACAAATTATAATCTGTCTCAAATTTGTAGCTTTAGACCCTCTACATTAATAACCTGTTTGATAATTATTTGCTTAAGGTCTTGCAGGGCTGGAAAAGATGTAAAAATTATTATTAACAAAGGCAATTTACATCAGAGACTCTTCTTTTATTCAGGACAGCAGTAAGGGAAGTTATCTGTGAAATCAGCTCTCGATGCAGCTGTGGTGAGAATTCCCCCTTGGTGCTGCAGCAGCCAGGGTGGAGACACCTGGGCTGGGACTGTCCTGGCTGGGTCAGGGTCAGGTGCCACAGTTCCACTGCTGCTGCTGACACAGGGACAGAGCAGAAGATAAAACACACAGATATTAAGTAAGGCTTCAGTAACTTTAGCTCCATGAGAGGGAGAAATCCTGTAAAAAGCTTTATTTCTAGCATTTTCTGACCACACTGATGTTCACTGGAGTCTCACATAGCTTTTAAATTATTGATAAATCTATGAAATGAAGGATTCTAATGGTTTATCTCCAATGAACAAGTGCAGACATCTGCTATTGGCCAAGTACTGCTATAAAATGTAATTTTATTAAATTGCTGCTATGAGTCAAGAGAGGAATCAGTGCACTTTTTCCAAAATCTTGCATATTGCTCTGGCATTATTTTTGTTGCAGTACATTTTGCTCATTTTTGCATCCCCAGACTGAAAAATAATGCTCACTTGCTTCTTGTCAGCTGTTTGGGCATTGTCTTTGATGGGGGGCTGCCAAGCCTAGCAGGTTTTTGACAACGTGGAGTGTATTGTTGGGGCTGTAACAATTACCTGGCTTGCTGTGAAAATCTGGAGGAGTTATGCATCAGTATTGCCTGTGCCATTTTACCTCAGAGGATGTCACTTCAGAGGATGTCTCCCTTATCCAGACTCGTTTGGTGTGGGTTTTGTGTTGCAGCCAGTGCAAAATACAAAATTTGCCATTTATTCATCTCAGCCTCTTTGTTACATTTGTCACCTGCTTTTAATTTCCTCCTAGGAAGTCCCTTCCTATCCCCATTGTATGGTTCTAATTTTAATAATCCCAGTCCTTCCAGAGCTCTTTCCCCAAAGAAATATTTCACTGTACACACCACTTAGTGTGTTGATATTTCTTGTTAGTATGCACCGTCGTGTTAGCTCCTCTAGATAACCTTGATAAATTAAAAATTGGCTTATCAATATTCAATCAACCTAGCTCATTTTTCCAAATGTCTGATTTCCTTTCTGTCAGAGCTGAGCTAAAAAGGCACTGCAAAAATAAATGGAATTAAAATTGCATATTTTTCTTTGAAACAGAAATTAAAAATAAATCTTCTGCTAATGCCACCTTAAATGCATTGGTTTATCAACAGTGAAATAACATACAGTGACAGATATGACATTAAAAATCATTAATTTTCAGTAGAGAGTTGTTCTTTGAATACAGTGAACATCTAATCAAGGCTTAATTAGGAAAATTTGGGAAAGCTGGGCTTGGTCTCTTCTGTTTTTTGTATAACTACTGACTCTTGCTAATTCTTCTACATATTTTTTAAAATTTATAGATGTTTATATATTCCAGAGGGCTGGGAGATAGGTGGAAGGAGCATCTCGTGGACTTGTAGCATAATGACAGCAGCATAATTTTCCAAACCAGACCTCCTTTCTTCTTGTGTTTCATTGCCTTTGCAGTTTAGAAAGCCTCAAAAATTTAGAAATCCTTTTGTGTTGCACCATTGCTATTCAGTAGCTCTCTGTGATTGTCCCACTCAGCCACTTTCACTGCCTGGGACCAGTCCTCGTGTCTTTTGCCCATCACTTTGGTATTCAGAGTATCAGTTATTCAAAAGGGAAATGGCAATGTTGTTATATCAAAACTCTGACAGTGCATCATGTGAAAGGACAGGCTCACAGGAATCCACCAGGTAAAGCTTTGCAGAAGCCCCAGTGGTTTGGGCAGCCTTAACCATGATGTAATAAATAGATCTGATTGTCAGGGGGCACATGGGCAGCAGCACTGTCACTGAGGGGTCTCACATTCCCCTTTGCTTGAGAATGGCTTCCTCTGATGTCCTGGCAGGGACCCTGAAGCTCCAGGATGTCCTGTGATGTGTTCCTAAAAACATGGATGTGCTGTTTCTCAGCGGCTTCTGAAAACAGTCAGCACTGTCAGTCAACAAAAGGCAAACAGAGGCCAATCCTTCATCATAATATATAGACCCCATTAATTTATATATAGTCAAATATCATTAATTTATATTTTATCATTAATCTATATATCATTAATTTATATTTTATCATTAATTTATACACAGTGTCAACCTTAAGGGCTCTAATTCATCCATTAAAGTTTCCTGGGAGTTTATCAGCTGGGTTCATTCTCTATTGTAGTAGCTGTGCTGGAAACAGCAATTCTTTGGCTTGCTTCTGTTCTGTTCTTGTTTAATGACTTCTAATTTTGTACTGAAAATATATTCCTTTTGGGGGGCTTCTTTTTGGGGTTGGTTTGTGTTGGTTTGTGTTTTTTGTAGGCAGGGGGGATATCTGTATACCTTGCATATCTATTTTCCAAAGTCAGAAATGCATTTTCTGAGTTTTGCATATTGTACTAAAGTTAATCTACATAGGTTTTACACTAAGACAGTTAAAATTATTTCATCTCTGCCAAATTAAAAAAACCCAAGGTCAAGCAATTTTCCCTTTGAATTAATTTATTCAAAATATTTAAACAAAATCCTGTGGGTTTAAAACCTTAAATTTAAAAGGAAAATTAAAAACCAGTATTTTAAAATTAAGTGAGATGACTTTTGATTAAACCCTGACAAGATTCAAGAGTTTGCTTCACTTTAAAGGCTCTGGACCATTGTTGCTAATCTTAAAGGAACCATAGAAAGTGCTTCAGACAGTCTATATGCCCTACAGAGAAAAAAATACAAGGGGGAACGCAGGCAAGGAACTGCTGTTCAAACATTGTATGTCTTCAAGCTGTTGCACTTTTATATTAGATGAAAATTTGTGTGTGTTTCCCTGTGGGGCTGGCAGTGCATTTTTCAAAAGTCAGGAATTGTAAAGCTTATACAGCATCAAAGATGCTATTTGATATCATCAAAATCTTGCTCTACTGGTTTTGCTATCATCTGTGGAGAAATGGAACCTAGGAATGACCTTATGGTATGGTTTTGCATCAATAACTTCTTTGTACCTTGGTCCAAGCCCACATTCACCCTGGAGTAAAGCTGCCAATTTGAATTCTATAGAACAATGTCCAGTTTTGTTACCAAAACAGTGCAGAGGAGCAGTGCCATCCTCTGCTGGTATTGGTGTCCACCAAAAGGATATTTAGAAGGTGGAAGAAAAAGTGTGCCCATTCCAGAGTTAATTATCATCTGTGCTTACAATATCTGGTGCTTCTTTAAAGCACGAGCCCTACAAATTTTGCACAGTTATTATGTACATGCTCAGTATATCAGGCTTCTCTGCTATGGCAATCCTGCAAGGGTGCACAGTTTACATCCTTGGAGATGTGTGGTTGTAGCTTGCTCCATGTCCTCTGCTTGGTGCAATTAACTTCCTTCCACTGCAAGAAGTGTTGGGCTTTTTCTTGTAGGGTTTGGAGTCAGATGGAATCAATGGAAACACCCAAAATTAATAACTGCAGGGAAGTGGGCCCAGCCTGGGACACTGCACACAGGATGGAAGCCAAAGACTGCTTTACAGGTAAAAACTACTCTGTTGTTTGCATTACAGCAGATAGAAAAGAATAAAACACTTCTCAGTAGCAGAAGCTTGAAATATGCAAACTGGAACAGAACTGATATCCAGATTCAGTGGGAAGGAAACTTTGGTAACCACAGTAACAGTAGGCAGATCCAGCCTTGTGAGTTATTCATCCTTGCAACAGGAATTCAGTAGAGCAGTGGTGAAATTTTTGCTTGTCCTTTGGAAAAGAAAAAAACAGACAAACAGACCCCAAGGATGATAATGTGGAAGAGAAAACTCTTAATTTGCATTTTAATAGAAGCCCAAGTTTTAGTAGAGAACCCTAAATTTCCACACAGTGACTGTCTTGTATGTACCTGGTGAAATGGCTTCCCAAGGAAGAACTGAGAGAGGAATCTCTTCCCTTCCATTTTGCAGTTTGTTACCTTAGCTCTGTGAAATGCAGATTTTCATGATACTATACTGTGCTATTTATGTACTTCTTTTTAAACAATATTTGGATTTCATAGTAATTCACATTTGAAAGTCAGCCTTAAAATTAGCACTTCTGATGTATAAGGAATGGTTTTCTGAGGTGTGGAGTAGTGGCATAGCCTGTCAAACCCAAGAGGCTGTCAAGGCAGGATCCATAATGAGAGAATACTCTTTTTCTCCTTTGCAAGAATTCCTGTGTGCAGTATCAGAGTGGTGGAGGGAGAGAAAATTTATGAAAGATTATTTTTAGCCCTCTATGCAATGGACTTCAGTCCTGAAACTAGAGTACAATAATACCTTGAAAAACAAGCTTGATCCTTGCTGAGGATGCTTACTAATGAATGCAAAGCCAAGCACAATTTTAGGATAAAATAAGGACATTTTAAGTTTTGTTTAAACACCTTTGTTCTCAGGAGTTTTCTTTATATGGTCACAAAGATGTTGCTGCATGAAAAAGTAATTTCTGGCCAGTGATCCAAATTGCATTGCCAGGCACATCTGGGGAAACACTAAGGCTGCTGGGGAATGACCTGCTCACCCCTGGAGTGGGATGGCCATGGTGCTCCTGGCCTGCCTCTGTATCTCAGATTTCACTCTGTCTCTCCTTGCAAAGTCCCACTGTCCCTCACAGAGGCTGAGTGGATTTCTTGGGGCAGGTTGGCAGGGTCCCTGCAGCTGGGCTGGCTGCTGACTTGCCAAGGCTGGAGGGCCCCAGTGTGCACCTTGGAACCCCTGGGGCATCCCCTGGGCTGGCTTTGTCCACGTAAACCTTCAAAATGCATAAACTTTTAAAATACTAACAAGTAAGTAATGAAAATCCTCCTTAGACAATTAAAATGCTACACAGAAGATGGTGGCTAGCCTGTGCTAAAAAAGATTGCTGGTGACTTTTATTTTAATATAAGAAATCTAATAACTGAAACTTCTTGCTAGGATGAGAAAAACACTTCTTTGCCTTAATGTTGTATTGTGCATATTTTTCCACTTTAACAAGTTTAGCCAAAAAGCATGAAAAAAATCTATAATTAGCTCCAGCTTTACAAGCATAAATGCATGTGCTAGTTAGCCTTTAGAAAATAGCCATTTGTGTTAAATTCATCAAGAATTTCTCATTAAAAACTGAGCACACATGAATTAGCTTGACAGGGAAGAACTGCTGGAGCATTTGCTTGGATTTGGCTCTGTGTGTTCCCAGCCTTTGTCTTCACTGCAAGTGTTGCTGCCAGCTATTTCACCCAGCCTGGCCACAGCCCTGGAGCCCTGAGTGATTTGATTAACAGCTGATGAATTATAAGAACTTGAGCTGTGGCTTGTGGTTGAAGTCCCACCGCATTTGTGCTTTGGTTCTCAGCTGAGTTTGAATATCACGTCGCAGACCCCATCAGCTTGGCTGGGCTGGGCTGGAAGCCTGCATTAAAATGAAGTCTGAGACATCTGTGATTGGATGGGAGGTAATTCATAGAAAATATAGATGTGTGCAGCTTTTGCTATACTGCAGTGAAGGAAAGCTGAATAAAGATGTGAGTAAGCAACTCATGAAAAATGTTCACAAAGCTGAAACAGATTCACTTGAAGCTGAAGCTCTTTCATTATGGGGTGTCAGAGTAACCCTGAAACAAGGTGCTGCTTTACTTTTTTCTGTTGGCACTAGGAAAATCTCCCCAAAAATCTAAAAGTGCTTTTTCTTCTTAAAGCACACACACTGAAAGGAGAGGTGAAGGTGATGAAGGAGAATGCTAAAATATGAATAGAAGTTATAATTATAGCAGGCACTCTTCTGTTAAACAGAGTTCACTGTATTACCATGGATTTCTAAGCTCTCTTTAGGAGCTGAAACACTAAGACTAATTTATTGTTAGCTTTGTTGTAAAATGCTTTAGATAATGAGTTTAATTATTTGATTAACTGAGTTGTCTTCATATTGAGTCATCCAAAATTTGGATAGTGAACTGCCTACTGTGTTTGTTGGATTGTCTTCATGAGAAATTCAGTTCTTTTTTATGTAAGTGTGCAAAGACTTAAAAAACCTCATAACATGGAACAAATACTCTATTCCATGGATCTTTCACCTGGTTAAATTTCCTTAGCATTGGCTTATACACATTACTCTGCACACTTTCCTCTAAAATTTAAATAAATTGAATGGGGCTTTATTATTACTCCCTGGTTCATTATCACCCAGGCTCAGCTTGATCAAGGCACAAGTGATGGGCAGGATAAGCTAGAAAAGAAGATATGCACAAAAAAAGAAATTATGGTATTGCCAGAAATGCCTTAAAAATGCTCCTTGGAGCACAGAGAAATAAATTATGTTGCAAAGAACATTTTGCCTCCCAACCTGTGGATATTGCATTAAGCTCCTACTTTGTTTCCAAGTCTATTTATAGTTCCTGGATTATGTGAAATCCTTATGAAATTGTTTAGTACCCATGGTTACCAAACACGTTTCACAAACTAACACAATTCTAATGCTGTGATATATCAGCAAGTTTTTTCTCTTTTCCTAGCAGTAGGTTTCTGGCAGAAATCCTCAGAGGTATAGATGATAATAAAACCCAAAAATATTTCCTGCATTTGCAGTAAGCTGTATTTAACATTACCATTTCTGCATGGCTTTACTTTCAGTGTGCTATTGTGGCACCTTGGAAGCATAAATAGTCTTGGCCTGCCTTGTATTCCAATGAAATGTGTCAGTCTCTAGGACATGCCATTTCTAAAGAGATGACAGCTGAAAAGCCTTCATGCCTAAATCTAAACAGCACCTAAACCACATAAAACTTCCTTTTTACTGTCCTTTTCTGTTGCCAATGTAAACAGACAGCAGCAAGTGTTGCAGCTGTAATAATTCTAGTGCCAGAGGTCCTGTGATATTTTCTTATTGTGGTAGGATTCACACATTTTTTAATGTTTTGTTCTTTTCATCTGATGATTCAGGAAATGTGTGAAATTGAGGCAGGGGTGCTGTGTCTTACAGGTTCTCTGTGATGTCAATATAGGACTATTCACCAAAGACTTTTCCAGCTATGAATGATGCCCTGTGAAGGGCAGAAAGCTGGCACAATTGACATAATACAATGAAACTAAAGCTATTTCTCACTCTTGTTATTTTTTCCCTCCTTTTTAATGCATTAAGCCATTCTTGGCTTTTAATTTTGTCCCTCTCCCATTTTGACACCTCCAATATGTATCTCACGTACGAGAATTGTGTTATGCCAATGAGCTATAATAGAAAAGAACAATAATATTTACAAACTATCTTATTTACTCCTTTGCTGTGTTCCTCTAAGGATCCTTTCATAGCCCTACATATAGATCTAACTAATTCAAGTAGGAAAAGCCAACATGACACTCATATGTGCAGTAATTAGCAGGTAGAGGCTGATTGCCATCAGAAGTGGGTAATGTTTCAGCACTAATGGGCCCTTACAATGGGAGGGCATTACAGCCCCGGCACCTCTTTGGTGCAGCAATGTCATCCTGGGCGTTTTCTGCTTTTCCTGCTGACAACAGCTTGAAATATAATCACAGCTAAACCAGGTAATCCACCTGATCGAAATCTGCTCACTAAGGAAAAGCAGCTGGGAAAAAGAAGCATTTGGAGAAGCGTTGGTATTTCAGAAGTATGTTAAATCATTTAAGGCTTGTATAGTTTTTCTTTCCACTCATGCTACTTGTTTGTTAAATAAAAGCTTACAGGAATCCATTCAATTCACAGGAGAGCTACAAAGCTGATGTTTGCATCCATTCCTGTGAACTGTTTATTATATTGTTGCAATCCATCTCCTCCTTCAGATCTGTGTTAGCTGATCAACACAATAGTTGGAAACACTTGTGAAATGCCGATTGCTCAGTAGATTTTGGAAGGGGGGGAAGTAAATAGCTCTCATGGAGCTTTATTTGTAGAACACAGATCATGGCTGCATTTTATCATTCTCTCATAAGCAGTACACAGGGATTGGTAGGTGCAGTGGTTTTATTTTTCAGTGGATAAAAAAAAAAATTCTGTTCCATTCAGTGCTGCCATTAGTGACTGGGAGACTGGAGTAGGCAGGGGGAGGATCATTGCTGCTTCTGGCCCTGGCCTGGCTGCTTTCACAACCTGCAGATGCTGAGCCTCACCTGCAGCAGCAGCAGCTCCCCTTCCACCCTGCAGCTGGGGCTTGGACCCAGGGGAGTGATTGTGCAAGGGCTTGTGCAGAGTGCCTTCCCATCAGGGATGGCTAAGCAAAGACCCACTCTGTGACTTGCTTAGGAAGGCAGAGACTGTTTATGGCCTGCAAAACACATTATACCTGGGATACAGAGAGTTTTCCCTGCTCTTTTTAGCCTACTTCTGAAGCTTAAACAAACTTGACTTAGCTAGACCATGGAAAGTCCGCCTGTGGGAGGAAGATATCAGATATCTTGAGATACAGGATGCCAATAGCTGAGAGCCTCACTCTTCATTTTATTCCTGCCTTGGGAATGGGCCGTGCAAGCAGACCAAGAGTTGGCAGTGGGGAATGACTAAGCAGAAAACAGGCAGCTGCTCAGAAAGTCAAAGTCGGGATGTCAAAATTCCTATGCGGCTGCACTGCATTCCTCACCCAGCTCTAATGTGAGAAACATGAAGCCCTATTTGAGGAACTAGCACCCAGTAAGGCCAGCCAAGGTCTGTGGTCAGGGTGTGGTGGGCTGCTGGAGGCTGGAGCCTGGCTCCCTCCTCTCTTCCCCAGCTGCAATTGCTCTTTCCTAAGAGCTCCTCGATACGGCCCCTTTCTTCATGAACTCCAAGTTATCCAAAACTGGGATGTGTTTGCTCAAATGCTTAGACTCTGTAAATCCAGGGCCACGCTGAGGTGACAGTATTTGTGATCTGGGCCTCAGAATACTGTAGACAATCTGATCTCAGCATCTGCTGTGTGAGATAATTGGTGTGTCTTGGCTGTGAGTCTGGTGTTAGGCTGAGCAGAAAGATGAACACACTGTGCAGATTAAGGTTAAGCCAAGAACAACATTTCTGTGAATGTGGCTGGAAGTGAGTTTGTCCACAGCATGATCTTGAAAATGTGATGTCTCCCCATGAATCATTTACTCTCTTTCTTCCAGATACTCTAGACTTCCAAGTAGTTTTGTTTCTTTTGTTATTTATGAGGAAAAATATCTATCCCTGTGTTTATAGCCTCTAGACACCATTCTAAATGTCACCATCATCTGAGCCATGTGACTTCACCCCCATTGTGCACTTACAGGGCCAGACTCTCTTAACGAGCATCATTGGATCTGTTTGCCTAAAATTTGGCACTACATCAAGTGTGATAAAACCTATACCTACAACCACAGAGCGGTAGAAGGAACAGCAGGAAAAACAGATACTCAGGAAAACAGTTCATTAGAAGAGAAGTGAATGATGCCCTCTTTGAACAGGAGGTATTTGATTTATAGTGATTTATGGTTTAAAATCCATGTGCTTTCAATGCTATTTGCAAGTGAAAATAATAGTTGTTAATATGGAAGGCCTTTCTGTGGGCTCTCAGTTGTGCTATTGGAACAGCAGGATCACAACAAAAGCGATCACATGAAATATTTCTTTAATTGTAAGTTTTAATTGTAAGCATTTTTTAAATGTCACTTTCTCTTTTGTGAATTGAGGCTGTGTCCAGACACTCAGGAGGACCAGTACACCTTCAAGTAATTTACCAGAATTTTGAAGTCAAACATATTGGAGTCTCAGTTGACTTCATTTTGCCCTGGCACAAACATTGATATAACTGTGATTGGAACTGAATGTTTTAACTTCAGATTTCCCTGTTCTACAAAAACAAGAACACCTATCTCACTGTGATCATAGAAATTCTTAAACCATTCTAGAGATGCTTGTGCTCAGATGTAATTTCTACTGTGGTAACTGAGTTTTTGTGAATTACTTGCAAACCTCTCTGAAGCTCTTGACTCTCTTTTCTTATTTTCTGTCGTGATTATTCTTCTTCCCTCTTTCTCTTCTCTTTTTTTACTTTTTTGTTCCCCTGCCAATGCAAAGTACATTTTAAAGTCACATTTTCCAGACATATACTGGGGAAGATGGATCCTAAAATACTAGGATTTAAATTCACTCTACATTTTTACAGGGCTCACTGCAAATCCTGTGTACAACAAAAGAGACTTTGCATCAGCTCTAACAGATTTCAGCTTGAGAAAACATTGTATTTTCCAGTAAAATGCTGTATCTCCATCCTCTTTTTTTTTCTTCACTCTTTATTCTCTCAATATTTTTAAGGTTTTTTTTAAAATCTGGATGCTCTTTGCTTCACTTTTCTCCCTATTTTATTTTTTCCTAAGTGGGATTTGATCCCAGTAGATCTGGAGTTCAAGCTGGTATTTTAGGAGCAGAATATGACTGAACAGCTCATTAACTACAGTGAGTATATTTATCTCTTTTTAAATATTCCCATATTCAAAGTGAAAATGTTAGTTTCACTGTAGAAGA
Source organism: Zonotrichia leucophrys gambelii (assembly GCF_028769735.1). Classification (NCBI taxonomy): domain Eukaryota; kingdom Metazoa; phylum Chordata; class Aves; order Passeriformes; family Passerellidae; genus Zonotrichia; species Zonotrichia leucophrys. The sequence continues at coordinate 24,651,960 of NC_088176.1, forward strand.
TGCTGTTCACACTTATGTAACTTTATTGTTTAATAAGAAAAAAAAAGACCTAGAAACTTGTTTTTTCATACTTGACAGTATGAACAGCAGTTTCACACTGTAAATGATACTGCATAATACTGCAGTTTCACACTATAAATCTGTAAACCATAAATTATAAATAGAGTCTATAGCTACATGTCTGTGTGCCATTACCACATTTTTCTAAGTTTTTCCTACTGTGGTTTAACTCTTTTTTTAGAGTTTCTTCTGCAGGTACTGCAGGTAGGTGATGATTTTCTGTGCTCACAGAAGGTTTAGCAATGCTCTGTGGATGCTGATCTTGGCCTGGCCTGCTGCCCTTGCAGGGGGCACTCAGTTATTTCATTTCTGCCTTTTGCAGGGTTTCAGTCCAGGGACTGTGCTGGCCATTCACTACCAGGGTCAAATGCTGACCATGTCCATGGAGTCTTGCAGCCTCTGAGGGTGCCTGAGCATGATCTTCAATAGCATCAGCAAACTGTGTGAGCTCCTCCCAGAGCAGAAGGGATTTGCTTTCCTGCCATGAAAATGCAAGGTTGGTTGAAAGTAAGCTTACTTTGAAATATGCAGGAGGTATTCTTTTGGCTTTAATGGCAGTGTATTCCACTCCTTACACTCTACAGCTTTTGAAAGCAAAAGAAAAGACAGAGACTAAAAGTTTTACTTATTTTTTACTAAAGCTGTCCCTCAGACATGATTGACCAGCAGGTATCTCTTGGAAGGATGGTGGATGCAGGTGCACTGCAGGTTTGTGCCTCAGTCTTTAGTGCTCTCTGACAATAGTGGTTCCATTTTAAAATTTTCCAAGTTAATTTCTTTTTCTGCAGATGTCCTCTTTTCTTTTTGAAGCTTGTTGCTTCAAATAAGAATGATTTCCTTTAATTGTAGTGAGCTATAATATAGTTTCTAATGAGTCTGAAAGGCATCAACATATCAGAGGCTGCCTGCAAAAGGCCAGGCAAGTGTTGAACTGGTCCCTCTTTAAGACTTGAGGAGATTATATGCTGTTATAGAAGCCCACTGTGCAATTACTTCACTTTCATTGTCACAGATGGCTACTGAAATCATTCTGTCTGATAGTGTTTGATGAAGCATTTAACATTTTGAATCACAGCGGACTAATACAATTCAGAATGAATATTGAATATTTTAACTGGGTTAAATGTCCGAGAATCTTTTTGTCTCAATGTGCCACGCTTTTCTACTTTAAGAAAACCACAGACACTTTAAAGCTGTGGTATTAAAAATGCTGTTTGCTGCTGAAGATGCTATAGAATGATGAAAAGAATCCCACCTTTTCTTGGAGGCTCTGGCTGTTTCTTTCTCATCATAAAGTATGCATTAGCTGTTTCAGACAGCTGAACAGTCCCATTGTCCTGGGCACAGAAAAGCATAAAATCACTGGCAATCACTTTGCCATTGTGTTTGGAGATTAAAGGACAGGACCTGACAAATGAGGCAGACCTTGAATCAGAAGAAGAGGTAGCATCAGATAATGCAGCTAAACAGTATGTCTAGCACAGATAAGCTCTGTATGAATTCTTGGCCAGTCATTTCTCTGGCAGCCCACTTGCCAAAGAAGGGTCCTGGTTTATCTTTCAGGTAGTATTGATCTTTACTTCTAAATATTATTTTGTATTCAGTTTTAGTTAAGATTTGTGATTGTCTTGTAAACTTCCAGGAATGCTCAAAGAGCACTCATAATGCAGAAAATTATCTGGATGCTTATTTCTGTGGTTGTTCTCCTTACTCCCATCTTGCCACCCTTGTCCTGGCAGCACATATTTGTATCAGTATCAGTTTTCTAATGTAAAAAGCAGTATACAAGGATTTGTGGGAATGTCTTGGGATGAGTCAACTCTTGGCTGCTGCCTCAGCAGCAGAAGGCTGTGGTTTCCATTTCCACCTCATGTACTGGGCTCACACCCAACGCTTGGCACTGTCTTTTGGTGACAGGGGGTGTTTCACTGAGGAAGATGTCATCCTGAACATGACATGATGAACTCAGAGCTATTGTTTCTCCATCTGGAAATGAAAATCCCAAGGAATATTTCAGACAGAGCAGGAGCTTAGCTTAGGGCATGGCCAAACGTCCCCAAAATCATTGCTGTGGCCATTCACATGTGAGATGTTCAGTACATGACGTTTCTGCCTGAAGAGTTTCTGCAGCATCACTGTCTGTATTGTTCTCATCCGTGCACATCTGCTGTGCCATTTGTAAAACACTCAGATCTCTGTTAGCACAGCAAAAGTTTTTCTTCTGTGCAAGTGGCAGGAGCTATAACAAGTCAGCTTTGCTGCTTTTTCAAGTGGCAGGAGCTGTAACAACTCAGCTTTGCTGCTGCCTCTTCTTCCCACCTCTGGAGAGGTGCATCCTTCCTGCTGCTGCAGGGAGAAATCACTTAAATGTGTCTGCCAAGGGAAATACTGCAGCTCATTCCAGATTTTTTGGCGATATGGAGACAGTAGTTCTTTAATTCTGGTGCATGATGGAGGCTGGAACCAGGGGACAATATTGACAATTTACAGCTGTCTTTAGTAAAGGAGATTGATGCACCTAGGGAAAATTGAACAGTTTTGACTCATTATCATATTCTGCTTTCAATATGAATTTAAAAAAAAAATCTTCTGGGTCTGACTCCCTGTTACCCCAGATTTTCTGCAGTACTCTATAGTCTTACTACAGATTTCTGCTTGTTTTCTTCCACTTGTCAGAGAGAGAAAGAAAAGAAAGAAAAGAAAGAAAAGAAAGAAAAGAAAGAAAAGAAAGAAAAGAAAGAAAAGAAAGAAAGAAAAGAAAGAAAAGAAAGAAAGAAAAGAAAGAAAGAAAAGAAAGAAAAGAAAGAAAAGAAAGAAAGAAAGAAAGAATTAATTAATTCAATACTTTCTCCTTTTTCCTTTGGTTAAAAACATGGAAAATGGCTGTGTGAGAACATCGGTAATAGCCAAGGACCAGACTTCAGCCCTGTGTTTTCATGCTTTTGCAGGGAACATGGTGATGATGATGAACTGTTGCAGTCTCAGCCCATTAACGAGTTTGTTCTCATACAGAGAGCTGATAGCAGATTTCAGATTTGGGGTTAGACACACACAAAGAAAATGCTTCTGTTTGTTCTGTTCTCTTCAGGCTGGATGCCACTCTGTGAAGCACCAGCCTTGCTGCTATCAGGGTTGAACTTCCCTCCCTTCACCACAATTTTAAAGAGCAATTAAAAATGCACTATAAAAGTATCTTGTGATGTCCTTTTATCCCTAGGCAGGGGACACCAGGATCCTACCAAGGATACCATCATGTTCTAAAGCTCCTGACACTCACAGCCTCTCTGTTGTCACTTTGGAGAACTGAATCTTCCTCTTTGTGTGAGCTCAGAAATAACTCTTCGTGGAATATGGTGGAAAAAGCAGTTCTGAAAAGTATTTAAAAGTGAGAATAAATATATTGCTTGGTACCATGACAAATACCTTTCATCTTTTAGGTGGTATGAATGTGCAAGTAAATTTGTTTGCAATTCTCATGACACAAAACTAAGCTGAAAACTGTAAATAAAATTTGTTTTGCAGATCTCAGAAATAAGAAAGCTTAAAAGAGAGTCTGATAAGTGAGCAGAGTTGCCTGTAAAATAGACTCCTCTCAGGGAATTTAAGTAGTTTTCCTCTTTAACAAAAATATGGCAGTTAGATGCTCTGCCAAACTTTTAGTGGCTTAAAGCTCCAAGATCTCTGCAGAAACCTGGAAAGGAGCCATTTTGGAACATGATTTTTATCAACAGGGATTAGAAGGAATGATCAAAACAAATCTGAAGTTTTAATAAACAATCAAGTTTCCATCTTCACTGCTTAGATTTCTATTTCCCTCCTATGCAGGTAGAACTAAATTGCAGGTAGCAGGTGGGACTCTTGTTCTTCATTAGACTTTAATTTCCATTCATATATATTTAAAATTTATAACAGGTCTCATGAATTCAAATGAGACATCACAGTCCACAGATAAAACTGCAATAACAGTTATAGAAATTTTAGAAAATAGCCAACCCCAGGTGTTGACTCATGAATATTTATAAACATCAGACATCAATGAAGCAAAACACCATTTAGACCTGGTCCTATTCCAAATAAAATGGATAAAAAAGCCACTCAATACTAGAAAGACTCCTTTAAAAAACATCTGAGAAAAAACCAACAATTTTTCCCCATCTCCATGTGTATCCCCAAATATAGGGTGTGGTAGAGGGATCTTAAAATGAAAATATGGTTTTGCTTTTTTTACTTCTTGAGATGGCTGTTCTTTTTCCTCAATTTGAAATATATTCTTATCTAAGTGCATGTAAGCAAAGCTATTTTTTGCATACAAAAATTTTTAATTGTGTCACAATATTTGAGTTTAAGCATATATTCTTTGCATGATAAATTTCATGAATAAAATCTCTGTGACACCTGTGAAAGGAAATACATACGTAAAAACAAATCAAAGTCAGTAAAGATTTTATTTATGTAGTTGGAATACAGCCAAATGGATTTTTCTCACTTAAAAAAACCTCATTCATTCAAACTGGAGAAGTTTCTATTCCAAAAATTTCTATTTGGAGTGTTGTAGGGAAGGAAAAAAACAAGTCTGGAACTCAAATGAGATAGATACAAACACCTGGTAAAGTATGAGCTCTAGGGCAGATTCTGACTTTATTTGCACCTTTGTACATACTTGGATATTTCCCTTAAGTTAGATTGTTAAAGATTTATTCCATGGCACTGAGACCAGGATCATGCACATGAATGCCAGACAAAACAGAAGAGACAGTTTGACCGATCAGGAAAATAGGACCAAACCTGGACTTTGTATAAAACTTAGGATTTTCACTCTTCCCTCAATTCTACATTTTCCTTCTGAAAACAGAACTCCTGAACCAGGGAGACAGTCAAAAGGGGAGAGAAAATGCTTGTGGCAATAATGTAAAAAAAGGTTCAGGAAACATGATCAATTGCTTAGAAAGACCCAAATCTGTTGTTTTTTTCCTAGTGACCGAGGATGGAGGAGGAAGTTGTGCATTCTGTTCCATTTCCCAGGAGTCTGACATTGTCCTGCAGGTAAGGATTTACCTCATGGCAATCTGGCTGGGAAGCGTTCACTGGGTTCCAGGCTAAAGAATGTACTGAATTGCAGGATACTGAATGCAAGTGCAGTAGCCAGAAAGAGTGAAAAATAGTAGCTTCTCATCTGTTTGTTTCAACATGACAGTTCTCTGGCACTGGAGAACAAAAAAAGTTGATTTCATGAGGTGAGAGGAGCAGAGCTATGGACTCAGAACTTTTTATGTGTTCAGTAGCCTTTGGTTTTAAAATTTGTGTCCACTTCCAAAACTGGCTACAGTTCCAGGAACAATATTACTTGAATAAAACATATAAATATAAGGAAATTTTTTTGCAAATATGGCAGAAGTGATACCTCAGTTCACAATGGTTTGTCTTGAGCTCTTAATATATGAGAGTTTTTTAGTAGCCTTTATGTATTTGTGATGAAGAGTTTGAATCCCAGAAGATTTGCAGAAAACACTTAAGGATGTTATTCCATTAGTGTTCCATTTAAAATATTTCACACTTAATTAGGTAACAGAAACAATATCAGACTTTGGTGTTTAAATTTTAATCTGGGTAATGTCACAGTGAAAAATTATTGCTTTGATGGAAAAAGAATTATCTTGGGAATTATTTGTCATACAGAATAGGGCCAAAAATAATTGTTTAAGTTCTAGTTTAAAGGAAATGCAAGAGGACATAAATAAAAATTCTTTTATGTGCAGGATCAAATGAGAACATTAAAGTAGGCTGCCCATCTGGCTACCTTGTAGGCAATTTAGCATTTTCTTTCATTTATTTTCATTGCCTTTATTTTTAACACAGAATAAAGTTCTTTCACTGAGCTTAGTGTTGCATGTGAAGGGGTAAATGTCCAGGTGACAGATGACAAATGTCATTACTTGATTCACTGCAACTGTGTAAGGAAGGGCAGCCAGTTTTCCTCACGTGGTGTCCAGGCTCAAAATCAGGTACAGGGAGCTTGGCATCAATCCCACGCTTGGGAAGGGACTGATGTCAGTGGGAACAAGTGGCACAGGGGAATAGAGGAGTTAGATGGCTGCTTGCATCCTAAAACCATCAGGGAGCCTCATCTGTCTCTGGATATCAAGGTAAAAACAGGCAGTGGCAAACACCGTGGGGCCTCTTTACATCACCAGGGAATGTACTTTGTGTCTGCTTAGTCACTGTAACTGCTAACAGAACTCTGCAATATCTAGGGAAACAGCTTAGTGCATATTAATTTCTTGGAATCACTCAAATTAAAGCAGAAAGTACAGTCAGCTTTCTATAGACTCAAACAATTAAGGCAAATTTAAATAGATTAAACACATCTGTCTGTACTTAAGAAGAAAAGGGATTAGGACTTAAATGTAACAACATAACCCTTGTTCAGCTGTATGTCAGGCATAGTTTGGAGCTCTGTGCTCATGATGATTAAAATTCATACAGAAGTATTGCTAAGAGAGTGAAGACATTTCAATTCGTATCTTCTAATTAATTAACAACTAAATATGACATAAAGACATTATAAGAGAAGGAAAGGCTCTGAGTAATCTGATAGCCTCACACTTCGTTGCCATAAGGAAAACCATCTTTAGTTACAGTTTCATGACTCTGCACTGCTCGAGCTGAAAATTCACAGTGTGCAATACTTGTATGGAACCCAGTGAAATTTGGTTTCCAAAATGAAATGGGAATGACAGAATGTGTGCCACATTGAGATGAGCAACTCAGATGTCAAACAGTCCTTCAGAGAGACCACAATGTTCTGAGTGAAAATCTATTTGAAGTGTACCAGGGGTACATTTAATCAAAGCAGCAGTGCTGGAGCCACAGAGCAGGGATGTGCTAATGCAGACAAGCTTTGCCCTGTCCCCAGCAATGTGCTTTAACTCTGACACTCAGCTGTCACAAGTGGGTCTGGAATAAATTTCCTTGCAGCAGCAGCTGTGTCTGAGGGAACACCGGTGAGGGCAGGACAGCAGTGTGGGTGTTTCATGCCTTTAGTCTGTATTGTTGGGGCTAGAAAGCACAGCATGATTTGGAGCCGAGAAATCAAAGTATTAGCAAGCGAGGGAGAAATCACAGTTTTTCTCACTGTCACCAAACCTAGTAGTAATGACATTAAATATAACATACATATACCCACTCATGGCAGGGGAAGCAGGTGCACACAGACAATTAATTAATCCCTTGCCAGCCCCGTGTGCCCCGCTGGATTCTCCCGCTGTCAGCACGGCGGCTCTTCCAGCCGGGAGCGGCCCTGGCACCGCAGGGCAGCGGCACCGCCCGGCTTCCCAAACCTGCAGCCTGCGGGACCCCAGCTCCGGGAGGGGATTGCTGGACAGCCGGGGCTGCAGCTCCGGGAGGGGATTGCGGGACCGGCTGAAGGATGCGGAGCTCCCCGGGGCTGCGGAACCGCGGCGCTGCCGCTCCCCCTCGCGGCCCCGCCGGCCCCGCTCCCGGTGCTGGGTACGTCAGGCACGTTTGGATTTGGAATGTTGATTCTGGGATACATTAGGAACGTTTGGGTAGGATCACTGGTGCTGGGATACATCAGGCACATTTGGGTTTGGAACACTGATGCTGGGATACATCAGGCACATTATGGGTTTGGAATGCTGATGCTGGGATAGATCAGGCACATTATGGGTTTGGAAGGCTGGGATACATCAGGCACATTTGGGTTTGGAATGCTGGGATACATCAAGCACTTTTGGGTTTGGAACACTGGTGCTGGGATACATAAGCGCATTTTGGGTTGGAACAGTGATGCTGGGATGCATCAGGCACATTTTGGGTTTGGAATGCTGATGCTGGGATACATCAGGCACATTTGGGAAGGATCACTGATGCTGGGATAGATCAGGCACATTTTGGGCTGGAACACTGGTGTTGGGATACATCAAGCACATTTGGGTAGGATCACTGATGCTGGGATAGATCAGGCACGTTTGCATTTCTGTCTGTGGCACCAAGCAGCTCATGCAGCTGTTACCGCTGGTAGTCCCTGCCCTTCCTCAGGGCGTTTGGAGGCTGCAGCAGGGTGTGAAGAGAGGCAGGGCTCCAGCCAGGAGCTGCTGAGCTCAGGGAGGGGTGGGGGTGTTGGTACCACACGTTCCAGTGGTGTCAAGGTGAAGCAAGTAGGCAGCATTGCTTTAAACACAAGAGATCCTCTCCTGCCTGCTCTGGCTGCCTCTCTGAATCCCCCTGATGTTTGACCAAGTTATTTGGATCCATTCATCCTCCTACACTGATTTTTTTCTCCCAAGATTTCTATTGTTTTATGAAGCATGTAACTATGACAATTGAACTTCAGAGCACTGTGGGAGCTTACAGAAAATGAACCAATGCAGATTTTTTGTAATGTGTTTCGAAAATTGTTTACATTTTAAAAATAATACTGCAGGCTTCTGGGCATTAGTCACATTTTTTAATGCCTAAGAGGGAAAATAATGAACTGATTTTGTTACCTAAAAGAAATATCAGTGTCTAGAAGTATATCCTGCATGAGGTACATAGCTAGACATATGGCCAATGAGCCACTTATTTTAGATAAGTACTGCATATATTTTATGCTAATTATTTTCACAGGTATTAATCCATCAGAGACTAATTAACCAGCATCCTCAGATAACTTATGCTCAGTGTTCCTGATATCACTAGGTTAGATCTCTTGTTAAAAGATTGATTGTTATGAATCAATGAAGAATTTTTAATGAAGCAAAAAATACCATCAAAAAGAATCCTACATAATGTAATCACAGGTGCTGAGCTCAAACACCTGCAGTATGACAGACAAAGGAAGAGATCTGATATCTTTATTTGAAAGAAATTACTGTCTTGTTTCCTTTCAAGGTAGGTAATTTATTAATGACATGTAATTTAGGGAGTCTAGTAGTGACTTGTTTCTTTTCTTAGTTGGTCAAGTAAAAATTCAGTTGATTTAAAATATCTTCTTTTTATGCAAAATGGCAACAGATGTTGGAACAAATATTCCAGCATCACATAGTTTTGTTGCAATTTTGAACTGGTTTTGACATTATCTTGTAATATGTTCTTTCCTCCACAGGAGGAATCAGAGGGTTCAGGATGACCAAGTCTCATCTGGGATGTCTCATTGAAAAGTGAAGGAAAATTGTGAAATTTTAGCTTAATAGTCTGACATAATTGTGGGGTTCACTACAGTAAATCAGTTCCTGCCTCCTGAGTCTATTGAAAAGGAACTGTCCTCGAGGTTTGTGATGCATCACAGCTCCCCCAGCGAGGATGACCCCGGGCAGCTGATGCACAGCAAGAAGTTTGGGGAAAGAGCTGATTGTAAAATGTTCCTGTAGCCTTGTGCAGACAGCTGCCACAGTAGCTTTGCCAGTGTAAAGGGACAAAAGCACCACGGTTCCTTCATCCCCATGCCTTGTAATCTCAGTGTAAAAGTATAGCTGGAGCATATGTGTATCTTTTCATTATCACCATTCACTTATACCATTGCTACCTCTTATGCTCTGTGAGGTTTTTATCCTCTGTAAGCCTTTTATTCTCTCTGTGACTTTGCAAATGTACTTCACAATGCTTTGAAGATTAATCCTATAATTAAAGGACATAGTTAAATAATAAAATTCTGGCTTGCTTATACTGAAGAGACATGTATAATCTTCAACCATTAAATTGCATCTAAAACCATGTTTTGCTCAAAGAAACAAAGTACCAGCAAATATTTTCAAAGGAAGGATTTAAAGCTGCTGATTCATGACATACCACCTAAGCATGAATGTTGTATAGTATGCTTTGCCTGGAATGCACTTTATTTAAGGTGTAATGTTTAATTCATCTCTACTATTTTTATATGGCAGTAGAAATACCTTTCTTTCTTATTAAACAGAAAAGGTTCATTTTCCCAGTGCATCAAGGTAAGAAACCACAGTTGATTCATGAGGCAGTGATATGTGCTGAATAAAAATCTAAATATCCTACAGAACAAATTACTCCAATCCCTGTTTGAAGCACTGTCTGCCTATAGACAAGCAGGTCATAAACTCATTCAGGTTCTGTTTCTTCAGTTACCAATTTGCTCTGATAGCTGCCTTTGTTGGAGAAGCTGTCCCACATCCCCTGCCATAACAAAGTTATCCTGCTGCCTGAGCAATAATAGGCTGAGCAGTCCAGCCCTCTGCCAGAATTCAGCAAGGCACAGGTGGAAGTTACAGTCATCAGATGTTTGGGCAGCAGAATACCCTGCTTCTCCTCATTTGTATTGAAGTGTTTCACCTGGGGGATGATTTTATCCACTTGATCTTTCAGTTTTGGCTTGAAATAGAACCCTGGTGGTGACTTTTTATAGTTAATGGTTCATCCAAGTCCACTAGGACTTTCCTTCACTTGCAGCCATAGGAAAAAGAAATGACGTGTTAAGCTCAAAATATTAATTATGTTCTTTTTTGGTTTTTTTTTGTTTTTTTTTTTTTTAGGATAAAAGGATTCAAAAAGGATTCATTTCATAGAGTATTATAGGAGTACTGAGTGAAATGGTGTCTATCCTGTGAGTAAAAGCCTGAGAGTAGAATGGACTGAATCATAATAAATATTTTGCTGACTACCAAATACCTGTAGGAAGCATTACCTCATTGAGTAATTGAGCAGTACATGTAATTTTGATTTATGTCAGCAATATCATATGTATTACTTGAAACAGATTGAACAAAATACTGCAATGTACCAACTCTGTACAGACTGCATAGGGTAAGGGAGAATTTTGGGCAAATGCAGGGGAGGGAAAAGAAACAGTGGAAAAGATTTGGTGGAAAGGATTTTACTGAGTCTGAGGCCTCGATCAGAGAGGGGGGATCAAGAGAGTGTTTATAAGCTGTGGGAGGTAAAGCTGGTCAATGACCCAAGGATTATGGGCCCTGCTCAAAAGGTCCTGGCCTCAATATAGCTCAGAGAGCCAACATTGCTGAGGTATTTCAGTCTTATAGACTGTCCTGCACAGATATCTCTCTCTTTCTTTCTCATTCTCTGCCTGCAAGAGAAAGCACTATTTTAGTTGCCCTTATGTGATCTTTTCACTTTTGCCAGTCGCTGCTGTAAGGCAAAACAAAGAATTGAAAAGCAGTGTCCTTTCTATGGAACAGGTAGCAACAATCCTGTAATCTCTATTTGAAATCTATTGGTGACTGGAAATAGAAATAGGGTGGTCTTTCTCTTTGAGTTTAAAGGAAGGTGCTGGACTGACAAGATTAACTCTTGGTACTAATGTTTGTCCTCCTGGGTTTCTCCTAAAAAAGTTCCTGTTACCATAAACTCAGCTTTCTCACTTCCTAATTACCGCTCTTAGTGAGATCAGGTTGTAGCCTGGTTTGTTATCTGGAAAGCTATAGAATTTAGATTTCTTAAAGGCTGTCAGAGGCTGAGAAATAAAGAAACGGTTCCAGTGGGAAACATTTGACAACAGCAGTGTTAAAGTCTGTTCTTAAGGGTCAGCCCTTGTGAAATCCCAGGGTAATGAGATGCTGTCAAAGCATAAATTGCCTTCTAGCAACTTATTTTAAGGTCTATATGCATTTATGTATATATATCCATAGTTTTTCTTTTTTTAATATTTGTGCATCTTTAGAGCAGAGTGTGAAGGGAAGGAGGGGGGACAGGCAAAGGATGGCCCTATTCTAACCTAGTCTGCTTTTTTTACAGAAAGAGGGTAGTAACAAAACAACTAATTTAAAAGAGAGTAGCAATCCCACACCAATTGAAGTACTTTGAGGAGAATTTTTAGGAGATTCTGTGACCTTTGTAAATAATTGCTCCTTGTTGTTGAAAAGCCAGGTGTCATACAGAACAACCTGCAGCACATGAAGCAGCAATCAGTGCAGGGTGCTTTTCCTTCCTTCCTGTGTCAACACTGAGCTTTACATTAGTTTTGGTCTCCCTTGTCATAATTTCATGTATGGCAGGTGCCATTCCTGCTTTCTGTAGACTGGCACTGCTAGGACACCATCAAAGCTCCTGTTAATTCATTCATGGTGTACATGTGCATGAATGAAGAGCCTGATTCTAAGGGAAGGGGTTATTCTGAGGGTCTTTTAATACAAAATTTAGAAATTACTTCTTTTATCTCTCACTTAATTAAGATTTTAAAAAATAAAGCAGTACATAATTTCCCAAAGTTTTTTTCCCAAATGTTCGCAAACATTTTTCCCAAAGTGTTTCTCCACACATTTGTATTTTAGATATTAATCATGGAACTTTTTATGCGGTATGTGTTCATACCTTGTTTTGAACACTAGCACTGGTTTTTAATTCTTCTAATTTCCTGTATATGTGCTATTGAAACAGAAAACCTGAGACCTAAATGACTGTTAGAGCTGATACAAAATTCTTCATTGGACAAGTATGCAATTGTGACTGCCAAGCATAAATATTGGGAAAATCTTGGGTTTAAATTGTGTAGCATGAGGCTACAAATACAGCAATTCATTTTTTTAAAAATTACTGCCTAACTAAAGATTGTGGTTGTACAAATAGCTCTGTACCATGGAAATGGCAGGACAGGAAAAGGATGTTCCAGAGCTAAAAATGTGCCCTCATTTTAGTACAAACTGTGAATTATTTAGAGGGCAAATCCAATGAAGTAGCTCTTTTCTACAGAGATAAAGTGGCAATGTCCAAATCTGAGGAGTGTTCAAACATTTAAAATTTAGCAGGACCTGTCTGAAAGAGCAAAGAATAAAAGCTGTATGAGTGGTGAAAGTTCTGTTTGCATGTATGTAATACAATAATTCCTGGTGTAGATGCTTAGCTTGCCCTTGGGCATTTTGAAAGATGCATGTGCCTTATGTTGCACCCAGATACCCAACTCAAGCAGAGCTGAATGATGCTGCTGCTGCCACCAGCCTCACATCCTCCTGTCCTGGTGCAGGCCCTGAAGGAAAACTGCCAGCCCTGATCCTGCTCAGACTTTCAAGCGGCCCAGTGTTTGTGTACTAATGAAGACATGGTTGCTTTAAAGGAGAAAAGATGTGTATGGATATGCAATTATTTATTTTATGTTTATTCATGGCTCTAACTTCTTAAGTGGATCCAAATGATTGCTATTTAAATTATGTAGTGCTATAAATCTGTTTAAATCTTTTGCTCAAGAATACATAAATAGAAAATTACGTTGCTGGCATATTTCTGATCCCATCATAAACATTCTTAGCAGATTTTTATTTGAGAACACTTTCTGGCTAATGTAAAGCTGGCTGCCCAAGCTTTAGTGTCTTCTAACCTGCTAAACAATTCAGGTAAGTACTGGAATTCAGCCTTGACATCATGGTGGTGTTGCAGCTGCTTAGAGGCTGAGGTATGTTTCTTTAAACCAGAGTTTCCATAGTGTTTCCTTAAAGTCAGTGACTTTACAATGGCACAACAGAGGAGGGAAACCCAAAGCCATTTTTATTAGAATGCTAACCTACTTTTGCAAGGTCTTTGAACATGTTAAAGCAAAATTAGAAACACTCCAGGTTTCCCTGAAAATACAATCCCTGATGAGAAGATGATTTTAACCCTAAATCAGATATGAGACTAATATAAGGAATAAATAGAAAGAGGTTAAGATCTAATCTACACCCAAAGCTAACAAACATGTTAAAAATAAACTCAGGCTTGTAATTTCTGTCAGATTTTAGAAGGTAGAAACTCTTGTGTTTAGACTCTCTGTAACCAGATATAGGAGGGCAGCCTGTAAAGGACTGTCTCCCCTGAGGCCACAGGAATGACTTGGTGTCAATATTCTCCTCTGATAAACAGTATAAAATCTGATTTTTCAGTGCTTGAGTAGTGCTAGCTTCATATACTGCCAAGATTTTTATTCCTTTTAAACTGGGTTAAGAAAAATCAGCTTCTCTGTCATTTTTCAAAATCTTTCTCTTAGACCTCATAATTACTGAAACTGAATGAGTAACTTGGCACACCCTGCTTTTATTAATCAGGGCTCAAGGACTAAATCATTGCAATTTAGATGTATGTGGAAATAGTTGGAAGACACAGCTGAAGTCCTCTAATGACTACTTGTGGTAGACAGCCTTATAAACCCCTAATAATATTTTGATTATTCAGCTCTGATATTTCTGAGTACTGGGCTATCAATTAGTGAAATCATGAAACCTGATATTTTGATCAGGGGAAAATGGTAAATGAAACTGAAAAGAGGCATCATTAATTCTTTCACTACTCTGCTGTAGGTAGGGATATCTCTGTTGAATGTCTTCCACAGCAGCCCATAATTAAATATCTTTATACAACAGATGATAAAGTGACAGCTGGGAGTGAGTAAAAAATACTGGGAAATCCAGATGGGATCTGAAGACCATGAGCTTGAGGAGAATATATTGCAAAAGAAAAAAATCTTTTCTGTTTGTGTTTCAGATTTTGTATTTACTGCTAAGTTCAGCATCATGCAAATTGACTCTGACAGAGGCATGAGCCAGAGTTCTTGCATTCCACAGAAATATTTTCCTTGCTTTCATTATATTTTTAATCTCTCCTAAATGTAGGATGTGTGTGGGCAGAATTTTCACAAGCATTGTTGCTGGTATTATCAAATACTCCAGAAGCCTGATTATGATATACATTTGGTCTCTATTATGCCGTGAATTAGACATATCAGTTAATTAGTTATCAGCTGCTGTTCCTTTGTTTGTACAATGTGTTTATTTACTATGAAAAATTCTAGATTATTTGTTTAGATTAATTAGGTAAATGTAAATACAATAAAGTGGCATGGGGGAGGAATTTGAGATCATTCCATTAATTGCTTAGTGGCTAATGGGAGATTGAACTCCAAAATTATTTCTGCTTGAAACTTCTCAAAGGACCAAAAATCATGGGGTAAAGAACTGAGTGCACTCTCTGCCTCTGATTTCCATTTTGTCTTCTTTCAATGGAACTGCATTCAAAAATGGTTTCTTTAAAATTCAGAATGGTTTCTTTAAATTTCAGAATTCAAAATTCATATAGATGAAATTCTGATGGCATACCTGGTGTAATAACCGTAAATTTAACAGAATAGGTGGCACCCATTAAGCATGTCTGAAGTAACTCTAATTTCTGGTCTCATGATTTACAGAGGGTATGTTAATGTTCACCATCTTGTTATTGAAATTTTAAAATTCTGTTCTTGACATTGGAGTCATTCACACAAAGCAGCTTGCCTGTGCATATCTACCTTTTTTCACAGTCAGGAAAATGAATCTATACTTGAAAGATCCAGTCTGTATGGGTTTGGGCTGCTAATTACAAAATCATAAGCTTAGAAATTGGATTTTAGTGCAGTTCTGTTTGAACAAACTCAGTGAATCCTGGGCAACTGTGAGCTCAGATGCAATTGAGCATTACATATAGCTAATGAGTAAAACAGCAAAAAGGATGTTGAGACAGGATAAGGGCTGAATTTTGCTTTCACAGGAACTTCAGTGGCTTAGCAGAAATAACCCCAAAGTTATCAGTTAAAGCCCTCAAAAGCTCATCACTCAATGAATAAAGGCTCCCAAGCATGTGGGACGTCTGCCCCATCTCTGAAGCTGTCCTGCTTTCAGGGGACATGACAAACCCTTAACTGTGAGCAAGGGGCAAACAGTTTGGGGGTTACTTTCCTACCAGGGCTCTCAGTGTCATGTCATCAAGCCTTAGCTTACTACTTCCATTTTAGTCAATTTTTACAATTAATGCCTGGTTTAAAGGCCCCTTTTTAAAGGTGTTGTTTAAGAGCGGCACAGGAGCACTCATTTTATGAGTTAAAAGGCAGAAATTCAGAATAAAAAGAGATGCTCAACCCACTAGGATGTAATACAGTTCCCTTATGGAGCATGGGCAGCTAAAGAGAGCCAACAGCTCTGAGAGTAATTTGGTCATTAACCCTTGCAGGCCAGTGTTGAGCACTTCAGTCCCAGGAACAAGTGGCATCTCCAGCACTGCAAACATATTCCAGGCTGTGGCCCTGCTCAGGATGCAACTCCAGGCAAACACAGCAGAAATAGAAAGGAAAAGGAGACCAAAATGGATCCAGGTACAGTAAAGTAGCTTTCCTACAATTTATCTCACTGGTAACCGTGTTCAGCTATTCTTCATTAAAATGATGTTTAGTACAGTCCTCAACCTGCCAAGCATGGAAGGAATGTTTGTGACCATTGCTGATCTGAAGGTTTATAAAATCTCCTGATTTCATGTGATTCTGTGGTAAAAGACTAGATAAACATAGGGCAGCATGTAAAATGGGGGTGGAATATTCCACAGGTAATTACTCTTCTATGATTCTTTCAGTTCTAGATTACCACGATTAAATGGGCTCTGGTCTGGTAGTGAATTAAATCTGTTACTAGTGCTGTTGATTTAGAAGGTTTTTCATGTATCCTTCACACCTTTTTCTAAGGCAAACATGGTGCTGTATGATACATAGCCCTGTTCAATATTTTACATCAAGATAGCAAGAACCTATGAGCATTTCAATTATTTTTTTCCTAGAATACAAGCCAGAAGAAAATTAAAGGCCAAAAAACGGGAAGTTCTATAGATTTAAGAATGGTTTTTGTTAATCTAAGTTGTAACTAAATTCATTAGCTATTTGGGAATGCTCAGGCAACATCCTTATCAAGCATGCTCAAAATGACTTTCAGTTAAGGGATTTCTGCTCATCATTAAGGTAATTAGAAATGCCTATGTTAAGACTAAAAGAAGCTACTCAGTCAATTACATCTTTCTGGACCCATAAGAAACATTATTTTGACTCCTGTCAAATTCTGCAGAAATTTTATGTTTCTAGAGGGATAGAAGAAGGAAATTTAACTTCAGAGAAGCTCTGAAAATTTCCCACTACCAAGTTGAGGAAAAAATAGAACTCTAATGCAAATGTATGTGTCATAAGAGATTGAGTACTCATGAAATGAAGCTGCTTGCAAGAAAGTACTATTAAGGCATTAAACCAGTGGCGAAAAAAGTGTAGAAGAGAGGGTTACTAAGGGTTATGAAAAGTCACGTAATCCATCCCTCTGCCTGAAGAAAGGCTAGAAGAATAGTGCCTTCAAAGCCAACCTTGAGGCACTGTGCTTTACAGCTCCACTGAAGCTAATTAGGCAGGAAAATTTAAACCTTTCTGATTCAAGCAAGCAAGACTTGCCACCCCTGCCCCAGTTCTGGACACTGATGGTGGCACATCTGTCCATCCATGCTGGCAGGCAGCTGGAGGGAGCCACAATATCTGGTCACAGACAGGCAGCCTCATGCAGCACCACTGCAGCTTCAGTGGCAGAAGAGGAGGAAAATTGGCCCTTCTGCCTCACTAATCAGTCACTGCATAAGCCCTTCCCAAAAGCCTTTCATAATTACAAATTCTACCTCAGTTATGGCTTCACAGCCCTCAGTGTGGCTTCACACCAGTACTTGTGGTTCCCTTGTAAGCAGCCTGGGGAGGATGGAGGAAATGCCTATCAAATATTCCACTCTTGCACCC
The DNA here is from genome assembly GCF_028769735.1 of Zonotrichia leucophrys gambelii. Lineage (NCBI taxonomy): Eukaryota > Metazoa > Chordata > Aves > Passeriformes > Passerellidae > Zonotrichia > Zonotrichia leucophrys. The sequence goes on from NC_088176.1 coordinate 24,669,532, forward strand.
AGTTCTTAATCCTGCCATTATCCTCTCAAGACAGGTATTTCAGTAATAATTTTTTTTTGCCTTGCTTTTCTGTTTTTCTCTTTTAAAATGTCACCATCTAATGCCATTTCAAGACCATCTAATGCCATTCCATACAAATATAAGGAAAAAACGAAATAAATGTTTGCACTTGGCAGAATTCTTGAGAACAGCAGAAAAGGTGAGGAGGATAATAAGGATAGGCAGATCAAGATAAAACAGCCATTTTGCAGTCAGAGGAGTGTCCAAGCTCAGCTGGTAATAGAGACTAAAGTCAAGACATGCTTCTAATAAGGCCAGTAGTAACTCACCATAATTATACCTTACAGTAATGCCACTTCATCATCATGGCACAGCTATAAATAGAATATCATCACTTCACATTTTCCAATAAACTCAATACATTCTGAAATAAGGTAATAAAATCTGTGATTCCAAATAGTGACATATAGAAGCTGCTATTTACCACAGAAACCCCCTTAAAAAATGCAGTATTAGGGGTTAATTTTATTTCAGAAGAGAGACTGAATTTTCTTCTGAAATGATAATTTATTTCTGGTATATCTAGGTCAGTGCTTGGTCAGTTGTTTGGTGCATGTGGAAAATTGATTTCTGTGTACATTATTCTGTGATGAAAGAAGAAGTCAGCTGCGTAGCACTGAAGTCTTTTCACTGTTTTGCCTCCTTCCATCAGGTAACTTTTCAAAATCTGTCTGGGAAAACTGCAAAGAAAGCAATGCCTCATTTGCACTTAAATAATTTTGCTGAGGCCAAAAGGAAGACTTAAAGGGCCACTCAGCAATCATAGGAATTTATTCAAGCAGGATCTAAATGCAAATGTCTGAACTTCTTGAATATATTCAGTTCTGGAATTCCAGTTAAGATCCATAGGTATCAAATATTATACTTTGCATTTGTAGTAAGAGACCTTTAGTCTCATTTTATTAGTTATAACCTGCACCCTAGTACTTTTAAGAGGAAGCTGCAAATGTTTACAAAGTTGTGAATTTCCCAGAGTTACTGCAGCTTTCTCAGAGATCTGGCAGAAGTAATTCTTCAGGATCTCAGTAACAAGAGTATTGATGCAAAGGCCATCACATGGGGTATCTGGTTCCAGGACCCAATTTGATCCTGCACCCCCTAGATCTTTGAGAGCTACAGAGCTGGAAACCCCTTTATAAACTCTTCATTTGGAACAGCAGCACTCAGCTGCACTGACATCAAAGCAAATTGGCAAATTAGCCATGCAGTGTTCCCACACGTGGGGCACTTTGGGAAATAAGGTGGCCTTGCTAGCAGGCTCCCAGAAGCTGCCACTCTGCTCTGCTGTGCTGAAAGTAATTTAGATGTATTGTGTTTCTGGGTCCTCTTCATCCTCCTGTTCCCAAAAGGCAGGAGTGCTAGTGGAAAATTATTAAAACCTGATATTTTTGAAGGTGACTTGAGACATCAAAAGCACTTCATTGGCAAGCTGCTGGGCTGCTTGCTTCTCCAAAGAAGTCAGCAGAGAGTAGTGCTATAGAATAAATAGCAGCTCAGCATAACCATCACCTGAAATGCATGATATGCAGGCAAGAGAATTGCTTGAGCATCCTAATGTTCAAAGTGAGATCAATAGAAACAGAGTGGTAAAGAGAGAACAATGGACAAAGGTGAAAGTGAAAAGATTGATCCTGCTGGTAATTTTAGACTAATCTACCTGTCCCTGGGCTGTCACTTGGTATAAATGTGCACATGGCTTCATATATTGCGAATATATCATATGTAATGTTTTTTATTATATTGCATAAATGATGTCCCCACTATGCCTGTACTGCATCTCAGTAACAAATTCACTACTTTAGCATTCCTGCTTGGATTTCACATTGAGGTTTGTCAACTACATGAGTCTCCATTCACTCTGTCATCAGCGAAAATTAACTTTCTTGTATGCTCCTCTTATCACTTTTAGACAAACAGAAACTGTTTGGTGACTCACTTACAGGAAGAGAACATTCCCTCTTACTGTGAGATGATATTAATGACAGTAAATCTTCCTGTGACCTTAGTTAGCTGTCATTTGCTAGGAAATTCCTGTGTCTGAAGAGCAGTAATGTAGCCAATGGTTATCAAAATAAGATTAGAAAAGGTTGTGTGAAAATGATGATTATTTTTTAGGTCTTTTCTTGTATGCATGAAAGCTGTTGGGGATCGATTTCATATTTTTCAGAATCCTGCCTATTTAAACTAACATATTGAAATTAGATTTCATTTAAGAAAAAATGGTAGGCTTTCAAAAATTCTGAAAACTCACAGCCTTCATTGAGGTAATTGAAAACTTTGGGGCCCAAACTTTCCAAAAAGTTGAGAGCTGTGTTTGAGCTGTAGCAGAAAGGCTCTCCAGAAACTTGGTTGTTGCCCAGCTACTGGAGCAATTCCTAACAGAAGCAGTCTGTACCAGAAGATCCTGTTCTGTTATACACTTCAGCTGGTGGTGTAAATTGTATTTAAAGCAGGGGCCATTTAAGGATTATTCAGCCTGTCCAGGAGAAGTGACTGCAGAGTCACAGTCATTCTCAGTGCGCTGGAGCTGCAAAGCTCCTGTCAGACACGACATGACTGAGAGGTGCTGGAGACTCCAGGGGTGCTGTCAGCACACATTAACAAACCCATTTCTGCATTTCTGTCATCACATCAAGATATCTTTGGCTCACTCTCTTTGGAAAGACGTAGTGTTTCAAAATCCTGGGTCTGAATAATCGTTGTGACTTTCATATTTTTGGCAGCTACCTTTTAAGAGCAATTAAGATTCATTCCCTAATATTTTTTCAGATACCAAGACATATTTTGTGGAAAGCTGCTGTAGAAATGCAGCAGCTTTTGGTTTCTAATGAGAAGCAATGCTAAAAGGTTAATGACAACAGCTAGCTGTTTGGTTAATTCCATAAATTAGCCAAACGAGAGAGGAAGGGGTTCAAATCAAACAAATTTTTAAAAGTCCATTTTGGTTTAGTCCGTAATGTGAGGAAATTGTGCATGTTACAAGTTACAAAAGGTAATATTTTATCTCTGTTGTCCTTGTGGTCAAAAGAGTCAGATCCAGAGGAGACGCTGGAGAGAAAGAGCTTGCTGGGCATTGCTGCCCATCCACTGTGTGACATTGGAAGGAAGCAGCAAACCCTTGGAGCATTCCTGTAAGGGAGGTCATTCTGCACAACAGCCCCTGCCCCATGACTAAGCTGGGAAACTGCTCCGAAACTATTCAGAACTTTAAAAGTGGTTTGAAATAAAGAGGATGAGTAAGTGAAGACAGAATAGGAAGTTTTTGTACAACTCACATTTTTTGGCTGAAGTGAATACAAGAGGACTGGTAGATATTAGTGGAAAGTAGGTAGCTGTGATGGTGTTTAGAGGGGTCTTATGTTGAAGGAAGAGATGAGGATCTGACTCCATGTTTCAGAAGGCTTGATTTATTATTTTATGATATATATTATACTAAAACTATACTAAAAGAATAGAAGAAAAGGTTTCATCTCAGAAATCTAGCTAAGCAAAGAACAGAAAGGAAAGATTGATAACAAAGGCAGCTGTCTCGGGCTCTCTGTCTGAGCCAGCTGGGCTGTGATTGGCCATTAATTATAAACATCCAAGATGGGCCAATGCCACCTGTTGCATTCCACAGCAGCAGATAATCATTGTTTACATTTTGTTCCTGAGGCCTCTCAGCTTCTCAGGAGGAAAAAATCCTAAGGAAAGGATTTTTCATAAAAAGATGTCTGTGACAGGTAGCAGCTACTCTGCTTGAGTAATTGTGTTTAAGTTTTTTGTAAATATTGTCTGTTCTTTTTTTTCCCTTGTAGTTCAGCATTATCCCTGTCAGAGGAAAGCTTTGCAGTGTCTCAACAGTTGGTCAAGTAGCCTGAGTACTTTCATTAAATTCAAATTTAAGAAACAGATATTTGTGGAAGCCAGGCTAGTTCTTTCATCTATTTGGGTAATAACTTTTGAGGGTAATAACTGGGGGAGGTGTTAATTTGTGGACATTCCCTTTAATCTCTAATTGTGTAAAAGCATCTGGTTGATTAAGGCTTCTATATAATATGAAAATTTACACAATAATAATATCAATATTGCTTCACATAGTGCACTTGTTTAGTTCAGAGGAGTATGGAGTTACTGCAGATAATGTAAGTCAAGCCACCCCTGATGCTGTTCCATAGGAAGCTCTGGTACAGCAATTCAAACTGTACCACCCTGTACTGCAGTACACTTAGCCTGAAATGTTCACTGACACATTCAGCGTACAAGGGAGTGCGGCAATGGACAGTGCAAGTGTTTTACTAGAGGTGAAAAGCTACATGCCTCTTTCTCTTTATCTGTTGACTAAAAATTCAGAAATGTTGATTCTAGAGAAGAAACTCTAGTAGTTTCTTTTAGTAGCTCTTTAGCACAAGAATTCAGTTGACTTTGTTGCTGTTGAATCCTAAATATTTTAAGAACACTTCAAAAGCAGTGATTTCACCTCACACCCCTCCTGCTTAGTGAGAGCTCAATCAGATCTAAGTTCTCTATCACAGCATTTCAGGCCTCAGCTCTTAATAGATATGCTTATTAATGTATATGCTAAAGGAAGCATATGGCTTTGCAAATCAGGGAGGATTTTATGTAGTAATAGAATTTTATTTAGAGATTGCTCATTAATTCTTTAAAACAGCTTTTGGTTACAAGTATTTGCTTAAGTTTATGCAACATAAATTGCATATAACTAAAACTCAAATTATTTCTGATGAATAATGTATTTGAACAAATATAGGCCTTCAATATATTTGCAGATCATTTGTAGTCAGCTCACAATTTTTATGTCTGAGCCCATTTTTTCAAGTTGTTTACTCGTTTAGGTTAGAAGTGGGATTTTATATGTCTCCAAGTGTTTACTATGCAATTTTCAAGATTTATGATTTACTGCTTGAGGTGGTTTTTTTCATCTCCTTGAAAATCTCTGGGAGTCCACCTGCCTAATAGCATCCTGAAACATTTATTGTGTTTGGGTTTACTATGCAGGTAATGGAAGGGGAAGCATAAACTGATGAAAAACATTTCTCTGCTTCTTGTGCAAATATTGAATTCATGCAATGGTTGTGCTATCATCTAATAAACTCTTTTGCATTCCTCCTATATGAAAATATATGTGTCCAAATATTCATGGCTAAATAGAATCATCCTATGCATGAATTAGCATAATTCAGATTAAAGCAGTGGAATAAACCTTGAGAAATACTTCAAGAGGAAATAATTTTGTTGCCAAGTCACGTTTGCTGAAACAGAAATGTTTCTTTCAGATCAGTTTCTGAGCACCTGCTGGAAGTGTTGCTGTTCTGGACCCCATGTCCTGGTGTAGCCCCGTTCAGCCTCACACTGACCCTTCAGAGCTTGCATAGACTCAGGTACTTCTCATTTCTTTCAGCTGATCCATTTCTAAAGTTCCTGCTCACCACTCAACCCCTTGCTGGTCATTCAGTCACCCCAAGGCTCCAGTCACACTTGTGCTTTGGAAGGGACAGCTCTGGGGTGACAAGCCCATGAAAATGAAATGGCTTTTGTGGCACTGCTTTTCCTGGGCAACAGGATTTTCTGGGAACCAGAAACTCTGTGGCCAAAGGGCTGCTTGCTCTCCCAACCGTTCAAATAACCTCTCTGACTGGTGAGAGTTTCCTGTCAATGCAAGGGATGGGGGGAAGCCAAATGTGGGGGCATTCCCTTTCCACTCAGATCTCTGAGAAAAAATGAGTCATGGATCGGTTTCCACAGATCAGTGGCCACCACCCTCTGCCAGGGGACTGAGTTGCCAGGACAACTGTTGCCAAGACATGCTGCTTTTCCTAGGGAACCATTTCAGAGTGTTATTTCTGTACAGCAAACCATCTCCCATGTCTATTGTTACACCCACGTGAGAAGCTATCAGAGTTTTAGCTCCATGTGGAGATTGGGAAAGAGCATCAAGGGAAGAAAAGTTCAGTTACCAAAGAGGAATTTGTGATCCTAGAGGGATCTGCACAAACTTTGTGGTATGTCAGACCATACATGCATTCTGAAAACGGAGGTCCAAAAGCCCAGAGCTGGGAGCCTCTTCAAGCCATGAGATCAAAATAAATTCCCAAGCTTGTAACACTTTTTAAAAATATTTAGTTTGGAATAGGATAAGTCCTTGGGGATATTCTCCATGGTAATAAGTAGCTATATAAACTCTTGTGATTGAGTACAGTGGCTCTGACCAACCTTTGCATCCGCTAGAAGCAGCAGGTACCATCACCTCACCCAGCCTGGGAAATGTTTTTTTGGAATGACTGATATATCCTCAAAGGATCACTCTTCTCCCTTGGAAAATCACTGCTTGTGAATTTTATATCACCTGAAAAACTGCCTTAGCTCCACTTTGTTAGTGGTACATACACAGCAATACAGAATCCCATTTTTACAGATGTTTTTAGAGTTTATGATTCAACTGTACTCATTTCCATGTCTTTTTGTATAAAATTCTTTTTGTTCAAGTGGAAAATGGTTTTGATTATTCTATAACATGAGATAGCATTCAACTGAATGGCTGTAAGTTAGTGAAATGGATAAATTCCTCTGTTAAGAAATACAAAGAAATTTAACACTCTTCTTGTCCACCAGAGGTCCCTTACAGGCCGCTTTATTCACTGGTGGCTGTGCTTTCACTTGTCTGGTTAGCTTCTGTTGTCTCCCTTATGGAGTACTTTTGGATCAGCTCTTGAAATGCAGGTCCTGAAGATCCTATAATGACTTTGAATCTTTTCCAGAATCATTAAATTTAAGAAGAAGAAAGGAAAAATCCTACTGAAACATAATAAAAATCTTGAACTGTAGGGGCTCCCTTGATCCCATAACCTTGGTATCTACACCATGCTTCACAAGTTTTGCTGTGCATATTAAAGGTTCTTGAGTGTGAGACAACTCTATACCCTGTATTATTTAATCTATATGAGATTCTTATCAGCTCAATCTTCACAAAACCTTTCTCAATGTGCACTTAAGTTGAGAAGCAAAATGTGTTTACAGCTTCTGATACTTCAACTGTATGTGAATGTCAGCTCTTGTATGCTAGTGTAGGCTTGAGCTTCATAAACTTTTACTGCAAAATGATGAAAACCCTTGAGAAATCTTTACTTGACAGTTGTCAAATGGGAACAGCTCATCCAGCTTTGGCAAAAGCTGCCATTCTGTATCTTCTATTGCAGCCAGAGTGAAGAGCTGGAAATCTGCCATGGTGTTTTATGAGCCCTTAAGCATCAAGATCACCTGTTCATGGTCTGTGTTTGAAGGAGTCTCAGCAGAAAAGAATGTCCTTCCTCTTACATTTCATTTATAGTAGATGAAGGAAAGGCAAAGGAACAGAGTGGGAATATTCCTGTTCCTCCAAGTTGAATGAAGGACAGAAATTTCCCAGTAGAGTATATAGACCCCTTTAGCCCAACAATTAGATAATGTGTTCTGAGCTTTGTATGGATGGCATTTGTTTTTGTTTTGTTACTGTTTGATGGCAACATTTAACCACTTGCTCAGAGCATATAGTACTGAACAGTTCAGCATCATTCAGGTGTATCAGCATCAAAATATTTTTGTTTGATTCAGTTGAGTACATATTAAGGTGTAAACTCAGGTTTAACCATGAAGCATTGTTATTTACCTCCGTATCCAGGTGTACTGGAGCAGACAAAAACCTGTAATATTCTGTCTCTCTAGCTCCCTAATTCTTTTAATGCTGGGATAAAACCATAGCTATTCTCAAGGATAAAGATATAAATATGCACAGATTTACACTGTGCTTAGTTTTATCGTTGTACTAAACTATGAATTCTTTGCAGGAGTCAAACAGAAAGCTGGGTGCAAAGTGGCCTGGGGCTGGATAAAAACTATTATGGAGTCATGGGTGTCCCATCTGCAGATGCATTCCAAATATGTAAGGTAAGATCCCTTAAAGCTCCATGAAGCTGAAGAGAGAAATTTTTTTACTTTATAGTCAAACTTTTTTTGACTTCGTAGTCAAACTTTTATTATGTAATTGAAGTAGAAGAGCTGACTTGGGATGGTAAGAACAGCATCTTGATGTTATTTATCTTCATTCAGAATCTCATGTTTTAAAGCTCACATGTCTTTAACCTCAGATGACAGGAAACTCAGCAGATTTTCAGAAGAAGAGGAGAAGCTCAATACAGGTGTTCTTAATAACTGAGGGATCCTTTGGGAATCATCAACTTTGAATGTCAAACAGAACTTCCTCTGAATTAAGCAGGTTGTTTGGGTTTTTTGGTCTGGTCTGCTTCAGAACTGTCTCACTCTCTTAACAGCCTCTGTCAAGATTATGCTCAGCCTTGCAAGCTGTGTTTTTCCTGTGCCACTGTTCCTAATGTGTCCTACTGTAGAAATTCCCTTCTCCCTCACAAGAAGTTGATGCTTTTACCTTGTTCTTAATATACCAAGCAGTCACACGACACTTGAAGATTATATCACTAATGAGGCTTGACTATTTCAGGATAGAAAACAAAACAGAGAACAACTGTTCATGTGCACAGTCCCTTTGGCAGGCTGACAAGTCAAGAGAAATAAAGAACTTCAGCTCTGCTCCGTCCTTCTGATTGTGCAGAAGCATGGATGCATGGTAGGATACACAGACAAGGGATAAATCACTATTAATTCACAAGAAAATAATTCTGCATAGGACAGCTTCCATTTTATATATTTCTAAGAGCTCTAATTATGCTCACTGTATGAGCACCTATTAGGAATCGTGCTCCATGATGCCTGCTCTGAGGTTTTTTTAAGGCAAGGTTATTCCTAGAGTTTTGTTCTTCAAAAGTCTTTAATCCTGTCTCTAATTGTCTCAATGAAAAGTGTGAAACACTCTGTGAACTCCTGGTTACAGAATAAAAGCACTCTGATGGTCTGACATCAAAGAGAATCAGTGAGGTAGCTGTGCATTCCTACCCAGTGCTTTAACCATTTATTCTTTTGCAAGTGTCTGGGAGCTGTCACCCTGCTATGTTGTGATGAAAATAATTGGGTATACTTCTCACTTCTGTTATTCCCATATGATATTGCTGCTGGTGAAGAATACTCAAAAGTGATGGCTCCAAAGGAAAGTTTGAAGCTTCAAAAGCCAAGTGCTCTCCTGTGCTGAGCTGCTTCCTTCTTGAAGGAAATCTGCAGAGTTTCACTTGATATTCAAGAATGCACAGACATAAGACCACTCCCCCAAAATAATGGTCTGCAAAAAGAAGGTACATTCAAGGATCCAAACAGTGAGGAGCTCTCTATGCAAATGTGGAACCACAACCAAGTAATTCTGGAGAAAGATGTAGAGATAAGCAGATAAAGAAATTACAAACTCAGCTAAGAAAAACATTTAATAGTTTGTGAATACTAAGCCACCTGCCCTTATTATTTTTTATTTGTTGCTTAATGCAGATATTTACAATAGTCCTGTAAATTCTGTTCTTCATATAAACATCCTGGGTTTGGCAGAGTTTAGTGAAATTTCTGCTACGTGGAAGAACTATGTTTGAGCAAGATGGTGTCTTGACCTGGTGAGAACCTAGGAGTGGGGAAATTGCTGACAATCCTGTCTGCTTCATACTTCTGCTTTTGCAGGCAAGCAACCTCCAGGGAAGTTCAACAGCTGTACAACAAACCAGACATTTTTGTGGGTCACAAGGTTACGAGTTGAGTGCTGAATACCGTGTGTTGACAGCGTAGAGATCCCATGGCTGCCTCTTGGCCAAAACAGCAAATGTCAGCCTGGAAATTTCTGCTTCTTATTTAAAAAAACCTAACAGATCTCTAATTCCAAATCTCTTTTTAATGATGTTGGCTCTACAATGTTTTTTCAAATCATGTATGACAAGTAGCACTGCACTGAACTGATTGTTCATTATATTTTTACAGACACTAAATTTATCCTAGCTCTTGAATAGGAAAGATACAAGGCATTAACTGACAGCCTATAACTTCTCTATTTGATGCCACCACATAATAGCTTCAGAATGGAATCCTGGGAACAAAACCCCTCCTGACACTGCTGCACTCTCTGATTGAGAGCTCGAACTTTTGCAGATGGAAACATCTAACAGACCTTAGTCTTAGTAAGAAAATTTTCTGCAAGCAAAATTGCTGAAATGTCTCTTCCTCAGGATTAAATTTTATGTTATCAATGTTACAGAGCCACCTAGCACACAATGTAGTTTCTGTGTCCACACAATGGTACCTTGGCCAGCTGGGCAGTGCCAGCTCTGTTGCAGGAGAGGCAGTCACTGCAGTAAAACAGGTCTCAAACAGCCCTTCCTCTCCTAGGTCACTGAAAACTGGATCCACTGACTGAAAAAAGGGGAAAAACCTTACAGTCAAAACCCAGTGCCTGCAGCTTGCTGATTCCTGAGTTGTTCATTTGCACTGTGCCACAGCCCAAGGCCAGGCAAAGAGCAAATGGCTCACCCCCAGGGCAGCCCCTGTAAATAGGGGTGGGAGACTGAGGTAGGCAATCACCAGGATTGTGCAACGCAGAGATAAGAGAGGAACCCCTTACCTAAACAAAGCATAAAATAACAGCTTTTAGTAGAAATGCAGAGGATATACCTTTTTCTTTTGGCAGCCTTGTCCTCATGCTAAAAATCCAGCCAGTTTCTGTTTCACTTGTTTCTCCAGCTCTCTGTTGTGCTGGCTGCCAGGCAAGCCAAGCTTCCCTGTGTACTGCTGTGGCAGAGGTGTGGGAAGTGAAGAGTTCCCTTGCTGAGATGAGTGTTTGTGCTGGGGCCTTGCAGCCTTTGCAAGTTGATGCAGACACGATGGTTTGGAGGGACTTTTGTGGGCTGACAAGGAGGGCTGTCAGGAGGGTGGAACCTCACTAAGAGCATTCTGGCCCTGAGTAGTCTGTGCGTAAATATGGGTTTTCTAGGACTTTAATTCAACAGGGCTGTCCTCTGCTGTCATGGTTTGGGATTTTGGGCTGATGACGAAGAATTCTCACCTCCAAGACCACATCTGGTGGTCTTGACCACCTGCTGCCTCACCAGGTTCCCCTCTCTGCCATTACCTGCATTAGGTCAATCATGGCTTAAAGCATATTATAAGGAGGAAAAATGAGTTACCTGAGACATCTGCCTCAGGAAAAGGACTTTCCTAACTAGCTACCTCCTAAATATAAGTTTCAGGGCATCTTTCAAAGCCTAATTCTGATTTCTGCTGAGAAATCTCAAACTGTGTAAGCTTTGGGACCTGAAGACTGCCATTAAATCCACACAGTGTGATTCTCCACATGGAATTGTCTATCCTTCTAGAAGTGTGAATTGCAAAACCTGTTTTGGGGTTTGTTTTTTTTTATTTCCAGCTCCATAAGATCTATTCAATTTTTGTGAGAAATTTGGTGCATTTTGCTTTTTTTAATCTAAGCTGTTGCTGGTGCTAATTGTCATCAGTTGCCTTGGAAAGTGATGTTATTGCTGGGAAAACCTGCCACCATTTTGTCAAAGTGTAAACAGGCACTTTGGCTCTTCTAGAATAAAGTATTGGAGCACCCTGGAAAACTATGGATGTAAATAGATTTTAGCTCCTGGCTGGCAAAACCAACAGAGATTTGTGTGAGGTTGAATCGCTGCCGGGAGCGAACTTATCTAAAGGCTTACATTTTGTTTTCAAGTTTTCTTTTATTTTGAGCTTTGTCTTGTTACCTTCAAGGGTGGCACCAGCAATGCCAACTTCCCTAGTATTGTATAATTAACACACTACAGAAAATCAGCAGAAGAAAATCCTTACAGGGTATTAAGAACTGTCTGGATTCCATGGAATTGGATAAGAAATATAAACCAGGATTCAAGTTTGTTGTACTAGTTAGCTAAATACCTTCCTTCTTTTATTTTAATAAGCACCATTGCTCCAAACTTTGATGGGAGCCTAATGGAGGAAGCACAAAGAAGAATACAGAAAAATGGTGCTTCTTAACCTCTGCTTTTTATCCTAATTACAATGTTCCTACAGTAATAGTCTAATGATTATACTCTATATGGTACTTTATCAAATGAAACCTGACAGGGGAAGCTGCTCTCTGTGGGAAATCTTTTCTGAAGATTAAAATAAAGAGAAATAATTGAGGTGAATAGCAGAATTCATCCTGGATTAGATTTTTCTCTTTTTACCCAAATCTGTCAACCAAATGGTGTTTCCTGAGGCTTCTCTTTTTTTGACTGGTAGAACTGGGAAAATTAAGAGAAATTAAGGCCACTTGCCTTTAATATGTAGCTTATGTACTATAAGTTTGTCACAAGTCTGTGGTAGTTTAATTTGGGGGGGGTTTCACTTAAAGAGAATACATGGGTGTGATTGCCTCACATTTGACACTCATATTGCAAACAAGGGCAATCACTGTGGTGCAGCCTGTCAGAGCTTTTACCTTATGATGTTTCTATCTGTTACTGCTGTTCTGCTCAGAGAGGGCAGCAAAGGATTGCAGATCTTTTGGAATCCAAAAGGAGCTCAGCTCTGAGATGTATTACTGAGGAAAAATGTGTCTTTTTAATATACAAAGGAGAAATAAGGGAGGCATTCAGATCATTGGTGCTCAAAGATACTTGAGCTTTTTGTCCTTTAAGGTGTGGGTGTATGCAATTAGTGGAGATTCTGATAAGAGAAGCACTTAATCACTTTGAGCTTTGGCATTTCCTGATAGGTGTGGAGTCTCTGCAGAAACACAATGAGCTGCTGAGGATTCATCCTCAGCTGGAATGTCGTATGATTCATTTGGCATGAACATAAAGGCTGTACATTTCAACATATAATGAACAAAACACTGAAATGAATTTGTAGCACGGTGAGATTAATGACTGTTGTGATATTAGGTATTTTCATTAGACCTCAAGACATTCAGACTGTTTTAAGTTTGGTTGTTTCTTTTCAATATGCACAGATACCATCAGGGGCTAAATGCTATGATTCAGACACTATCCCTTTTGCCTGAAGACAGGAGTGTGTTTCCCAGGTAACGCCTCAAAATTATGCAAATGGAGAAATTTATTAAATTACTGATTTGTCATGGATAAGTGGACTTAGAAATGATTCTTTTTCATCCTTTCAATGCTTTGGCTTTCACTGCTAGGAGTAAGAAGTTCAGTTAGCACAGAAAAACCTGCAAAGACAATTTATTCCTGCCCAGAAGTTCAGTGCAGTGCTCCTGCAGCCAGTGTCTTCCCAGCTAGAGATGGTCCCAAAGGTGCAAAGGGTGAGCAGGTACAGAGTCATGACCACGTAGCAATACTGTAATTTTGACACTCCCTATCATCCCTTTACTCTTGTTTCATGCCTCCTTCAATCTTTCATTTTGTCTCTTTACTTCTCTCATTTTCTTCTGCCCCACTAGCCTTTTGCAGGCTCTGCACAATTTCAGGAAGCTGAACATGCTTTCTGCATTTATAATGCTACTCTAGATACTTGGCTTTTAATAAATAAAAAAATAATATTGTACATTTTCACAGCAACCCATAAAATAGAGATGTAATGAGATTTTAATCTGTTCGTACCATTTGTACTCTGAATCACTTCCTATTATCTCCTACTAAATTATTAGTGCTCCTTCTTTCCAGGGGCCAGCTCTCAAAACCAGAAATCATGCTTGCTAGATTTGCCTCCTAATCTGATGGTCATAACTTGATTGCTTCATCAACAGCAGAATTCCCCCAAGGTGTGATTTGTCAGGTAATTTTTTTCATGTGCTGCTCCAAGCAGCAAATGGCTCCAAAACTTTTTCTGCCATGTGGCAGAACCCAGTTACACTCTGCCAAGTGACCAAACCAGCTTCTGCCCAAACTCTTAATAAGTACACATGAAATTGTATATTTTCTTACTATATCACATCTGTGTTATCATGTGTAACCCACCCACCTTGGAATGAGGTGCTTGCCTTCCATCCACAAAGCAAAGTCTGAACATTACCACTTCATAGTGTTATGAACAAAAATTCAGTTAATGTTTTTTTTGTGGGAGGGAGTTGCAGGGACTCCTGTTGGGTCGGTCTCTGCCAGGATACTTAGTGCTTTGTTATAGTAATACCGGGTCGTTGAGGCTTATCTCTTCTTTTGTATTAGTAAAAAAGCCTGGCTAGGTGCGGTGGACCCTTCCCCGAGGCTGTGCTCTCTTACAACATAGGGAAGACACCTGAGAGGGTGGGGGGGTTTATGCAAAGTGACTCCAAGACCAGCATGCTTTGTGGGACCCCGACTCCAAACCCACGGAAAAAACCCCAAAAACAACGAGCCACCCAAGAATTGAGAGACTAAAATGATGTCTGGACATGAGGAGCCGATGGCTGAGCCTGCAGAGATGCAGAGCCCCTCTCGCCCTGAGCAGGGAGTGGTTCCAACGCCGGGACTAGCCACCTGGGAAGCTCACAGGATCAACATCTGACGGGGACCTCACGCCCTAAAGCTCCCACAAGGACTGGATCCCCCGGCTCTGCCCCTAGTGGACGGAGCTGCGCTTATCCTCCTCCTCTGAGTCGCCCTGGGAGACGCGACGGGGACTGCAGCCCTGCCGAGCCGCCCAATCCTGAGCTGATCACTTTTAATAAAGGCATTATAAAGGAGAAGAAGTCTCCTGGCCATGTTTATTTCAGCTGGGGGCACTCGTCCGGGATAGCCACGCCGCAAGAAGACTCAAGACTGGCCATCTTGGACTTCAGGACAGCTGGCTACCAGGACCAGAGGGATCAGCTCAGGAGCAGCGACACAGAGGAGCACCGGAGCACCGGATTGGTGAGAAAGCCGGTGGCGGGAGCGGGAGACGTGCGCATGTGTGTGTGAATGAGACGAAGGCCGGCAGCCGGACCTTCGAAGCGAGAGCGGACCTCTCAGTACCGCGGTTCCGGACTCCTGCGAAGGGGCCGGCCGGGAACAGGGGGCGGAGCTTGGAATTAGCGTGAGTGAGTCGTCTCCCAAGGGGGAATAAAGGGCCCCCCCCCTCCGGGCGTGCGGAGGGAATATTTGTATGAGTGGCACGCACCCAAAATAGGCCCTGACAGAGGGAAGTCAGGCGGATTTGTCAGTCCCGAGAAGGATTCGGGTAGCAGTTGTAAGTCTCGAGAAGGATTCGCGTAAGATTTTGTCAGTCCCGAGAAGGATTCGGGTAGCTCATAAGCCCTGCAGGCAAAAGTAAGTCCTGGCACAGGAACCAGGCAAAAACCCCAGCGAAGGAGGCTGTGGTTTGCTTTTAAGTCCTGATACGGTGAAGCCTAAAAATTGGCGGGTTAGGCAAACTAAAAATCAGGCAGTTGTTTTTCCTGACTGAGGGAGTCAGGCACGACCCGGATTCTTAGGCCGAGGTTTCGTGTGTTCAAGTCCAGATAGATGTAAGACCTGACGTGGGGAAAGTTGGGCAGTCAAGAGATTGGGCAGTTGTTTCAGTATAAAGTCCTGAGCATCAGGCAGAAATTTTGAAGTTTCAGTGGAGGAGGCTGAAGCTCCTCAAAGAAGGTTCCTTTTGAAATTACCGGTCAGTAAAGGCACCTTTGGGATTTTTTTACTGTTGAGACCTGTAAAATGGGAGGGTGTAATAGTAAAAAGACCGGCAAGAGGCTGAGGGACATACCTCCCAATAGTCCCTTAGGAGAACTGTTAGTAAAATGGGATTCTATAGAGGCCACGGAGGGATTAGATAAAATTAAAATGATCCATTATTGTATGGAAGTGTGGCCAGAATTAGAGTTACAAGGAGGATGGCCTTGGTGTGGGACGAAGGATAAATGGATGTGCCAACAATTAAATAATTATCTGACAGCTCGAGGAGATACTGATCCTGAGCAATTATTGTATGTAGCTTGCTGGTTAAAGAGCGCTGTTGGGGATGAAGGGGTGCGAATTTGTAAGGTACAGAGGAAGAAAGAGGGGAATGAAGGAGGGGATGATAGGAAAAGATGGGATCCCCTGGATTATCTGCCTCCTTCTGCCCCTCCACCTTATAATCCTCTTCTTCAAGCACCTCAAATGGCAGGTCCGGTTCTTCCCCCGGCTGCCATCTCACTACCACCTGTTCAAACTCCTCCTTCTACCTCTTCAGCTTCCGCTATGATAAACCCAGTATCCCCTCCAGTTCCCTCTGCACCACCACAAGTGCCTACTCCACCTGCTGCATTCTCCACCCCTTCTCCAGCTCCACTTAATATTCGCTCAGGCTCTTCTCCCCCTCCTATTGCTGTCCCTTTACCTCCTCCTAGTTGGGGCACAAATGGCTCCTCGCCCGATAAACAGCTATCAGCAAATACACCTGCTGATGGGCAGAAAGTTCAGGGTAACCCAGATATCCCTCAAAGTAGTTTGGCATCTGAAGATGGGCCGTACTGTGGTACCAGATCCAAGACCTCCAAGGCAGAGAGACTCTTTCCCCTCAGAGAGGTTCCTATGGGAGGAGTAATGGGAGGTGTTGGCTTTGTGAATGCTCCCCTAACTGCTTCTGAGGTGAGAGGATTCAAGAAAGAATTGGGGCATTTAGTTGAGGACCCAGTGGGCATAGCTAACCAAGTGGATCAATTTCTAGGTCCAAATATCTACACTTGGGGGGAGATGAATTCCATCCTGAGCATATTATTTTCTCCAGAAGAGGTCCAGATGATTAGGGTGGCTAGCATAAGAATTTGGGAGAAGGATAACCGTCCAGGACCCCAGGTGCCATCAGGCGAACAGAAATTGCCACTAACAGATCCCAGCTGGAACCCTAACCAGGAGGAGGGGAGGAAGGCCATGATGGAATACAGGTCTTTGATAATAAGGGGGATCAAAGAGTCAGTTCCCAAAGGAACTAACACCCAATTGGCATTTGAGGGTACACAGGAGAAAGATGAAGCTCCTGCTGCCTGGCTAAATCGCCTAAGGCGGAACTTCCAGTTGTACTCTAGAATAGACCCAGACACCCCAGAAGGTCAAATGCTACTAAAAGTCCAATTTGTTACCAAATCTTGGCCTGATATAAGGAGAAAACTGGAAAAGATGGAAGATTGGCAAGAGAAGGACATTAATGAGTTATTAAGAGAGGCATTGAAGGTGTATTTAAGGAGGGAGGAAGAAAAGGCAAAGGCCAAGGTTAAGATCATGGTTGCTGTAGCTAGAGAAAGTGCAGGGTGGGCAGGACCACCACCAGGAGGAGGCAAGGATAGGCCTCTTGTACTGTCAGGTGCAACGGTGATGGAGACACCTCAAGGCCCTTTGAGAGGACGACATTGCTATTACTGTGGAGAGCCAGGACACACCAGAAGGTTTTGTAGAAAGCTCAGTCTCGATGTGGCAATAGCCAGGGAACAAGATGATGTCTGGAAAGATCCTTAGAGGTGATGAGTAGAGGGTCAGGGGCTTTATACTTTAGGGGACCCAATGCAACATCTAGAAGAGCCCTTGGTAAACTTTGAAGTGGGACCCTTAAATGAGGAATTTGAATTCTTGGTTGATACAGGAGCAGATAAGTCCTGTCTCAACAAAGTAACATCTGAAGTTAGAAAAAAACAGCTAGGTAGAAAGGATATCCAATACCACCGAAACTGGCCAGTAAAAACTAAACTTGTAATAAGTGGTGTGAAAGTAAAAGGTACCTTATTGTTGTCTTGTTGTGAGTGTGAGAGTGAGTCAGAAGAAAAGTCAGCCTCAACTTCCCGGGCAGGTGGGAAGGGGGCAGTGGAAGTGTGTGTGTGTGTGACCTGCAAACCAGACTAGTACTCCCCAGATGTGTGAGTGAGCCGTAGCTGTAAGAGCGTGAGTGACACGCAGGCAGCCTCACAGGTGAATGTGCACCAGAGGCAACCAGAGTCTGGGCCCTTCCAAGAGACCCAGAGATACTGAGACCTGTGGGCCAACCCCAAGGTGAAAGGGGGGGGCTATAGGGACCCGTGATTTTCTAGCAATAAGTTTGTGTCTTAAAGGTGTGGAGGAATGTGTGAAAGTGAATGAGAAATGAGAGAGTGAATATAGATGAGTTAGAATAGAAGTAATGTAGATTGTGCATTACAAGTTTTACCACATCTCCTTAGAGGGAAGTGTATTGTGTAAAAGAATGGTGTAAGGAAAAATTTAGGTGTAACGGGTTGAAAGAAATATTTAAGCTGTAAGTGAAAGTAAGAAACAGAAGCAAGAGATAAATAAGATCTTGAAAATAGAACAGAAAACCACGGAATTAAATACACAGAAAAAATAGGAGAATAAAAGTACTTTGAGAGTTAAGCTAGCTGAGAAATACAACTCCTTGCAAAATACAGAGTATGTAGAAGTTGATGAGACAAACATACAAGCTATGGAAAAAGAGAAATTACTGATAACATTAAACAGAGAAGCTGAGTTTTGATAAAATCATTAACAGTAGACCATTAATGCCTGTGTTTGAAAGCCCGTTTCAGGTGTTCTTCATTACTAAGACGGTTGGACTCACATCACTCTCACCCCTGGTATTGGACCAGGATTCAACACCAAGTTTTACCCTCTGGCATTCTGGTACTGGACCGGACGCCACCCCTGTCTCCGTCTGGCATTGGGCCAGACTCTCAGTTTCTACGTCTGGCATTGGGCCAGACTCCCAGTTTCTCCTTGTGGCATTGGACCGGACTACACCCCTGTCTACTTCTGGCATTGGGCCAGACTCCCAGTTTTCCCCTCTGGCATTGGGCCAGAGTCCACACCACTCACCTCCAGGCACTGGACAAGGATTCATCCACATCACAAGTTAATTCACCTGAGTATACTGAGATTTAAAGTTGACTCTCAGAAGGAAGAGTCAAAAAGACTGAACTGTATGGGAAAAAAATTGGTATCAGAGTTCTAATATTGCTTAAAATGTTTCAAAACTGTTTTGTGTAAATGATGTTGGTAAAAAGTTTAAGGCTGTAAATAAGTAATTCTAGTTTAAGTTCCCCAATATACTTCTAAAGACTCCAGGTTAACCCTCTACAGAACACTCCCCTGGGGGGGGAAACTAAAATTTGTAGGGAACAGACCAAGAGAGGCTTAACCAGAGAAGTGGGTAGAAGGGACTCTAAAGAGCTTGGAAGCTTCTCCTCAGGAAAAAATTCCCCAAGAGGCAAGGCCGGGTGGGCAGGCTGTGCAAGATGACCCATACCGGACTCTTGGGAAGGGTAGTAATGCTGGCTCTGATTGCTGGTGGTGCTCAGGGGAGCCCAGCTGAGCCGTGCAGAGAGTGCTACCAACCCCTCTATGAGGAGGAAGAGAGCTCCTTGTTGAGAGTCCACATCAGTTCTAACCCTGATTGTGTTAACCTCTCCCAATTGGTCCTTTATGAGAAAAATAAGAGAGTGTATTGGATAGCCCAGAATACTGCCACTTTTAGGCAGCCACTCCTAGGAGAGTGCCCTATAGAGGAAGCCTGGTTTTGCTTTGAATGTGATGCCGCTGAAACAAGCTCAGCAGATCTAGCAAAAAGCAAAGAAATGGTGAAAATGGTAAGAAAAACTGTTTGTTACAAGTATTTATATGAGTGTACTGGAAAAGAGATAAACCCCTTTTGGAACACATTTCAAGGGAGCTCTAAATCCCTAAGTTTGATCTCATCTGGCAACTGCATTGCTAGGGTGATAACACCAATTTTCTTATTACCCAAAGAAACTGGATCAAGTTTGGGAGTTCCTATATATAATGATTTGGGAGAAATTAAACAAAACCGGGAAAGTGAAATAGAAATTGGGAAAATCCAAAATTGTAAAAGCCAAGTTTAGATCCCAAAATCTGTGTTAAACAAAGTCATCCGGCTACAGGCAGTGTTAAAAATAAAGAATTCAATTATTAGGGACATTTCAAACGAAATAAAAAGATTGGCATGTGTAAATAATCAAGATCAAACTCCTACACTTGATCCCAGTGGGTGGGAGAATTTAGAGATTTTCAGAAAATATGTATGGGAAAAAGTGGTTTTTCTCGCTGTGTGTGTACTTGGAAGATTGCTCTTTTTACTATGCTTATTTGTCTGTTTTAGTAAAACAGTATTGGCTGTACAAACCAATCTGGAAAAACCAAGCAAAGTAACAAGGTTAAGTAAGCATGATTACCAAAGTGCACAAGAGATTTATAGTAGATTCAAAACAAAAAATTGTGAGTTGATGCGAGCTTAAGAATTTAAGCTCGATCAAAGAAAAAGAGGGGGGACTGTTATGAACAAAAATTCAGTTAATGTTTTTTTTGTGGGAGGGAGTTGCAGGGACTCCTGTTGGGTCGGTCTCTGCCAGGATACTTAGTGCTTTGTTATAGTAATACCGGGTCGTTGAGGCTTATCTCTTCTTTTGTATTAGTAAAAAAGCCTGGCTAGGTGCGGTGGACCCTTCCCCGAGGCTGTGCTCTCTTACAACATAGGGAAGACACCTGAGAGGGTGGGGGGGTTTATGCAAAGTGACTCCAAGACCAGCATGCTTTGTGGGACCCCGACTCCAAACCCACGGAAAAAACCCCAAAAACAACGAGCCACCCAAGAATTGAGAGACTAAAATGATGTCTGGACATGAGGAGCCGATGGCTGAGCCTGCAGAGATGCAGAGCCCCTCTCGCCCTGAGCAGGGAGTGGTTCCAACGCCGGGACTAGCCACCTGGGAAGCTCACAGGATCAACATCTGACGGGGACCTCACGCCCTAAAGCTCCCACGAGGACTGGATCCCCCGGCTCTGCCCCTAGTGGACGGAGCTGCGCTTATCCTCCTCCTCTGAGTCGCCCTGGGAGACGCGACGGGGACTGCAGCCCTGCCGAGCCGCCCAATCCTGAGCTGATCACTTTTAATAAAGGCATTATAAAGGAGAAGAAGTCTCCTGGCCCTGTTTATTTCAATAGGAACTGTGACACAAAATTCCAGTGGCATGCACTGAGATTCTGTATAGACATCTTCTGGTCCACTACTCCTCTGTGTGCCTCTGCAATTCCATGGTTGAAATAAGCAAAGCCAGCAGTATCTTTCAACAAACTACTCCAGAGAGGAATCCTTAATAATGCTGTGATTTAGCTCATTTTCTAGATCATACCCTGTGATGTGGGATTGGATTACAGCTGAACAAGATTGGCTTTCTTGTTTAAAAGGATGGAATAACATGAGGGCATTTATTTCATGGATTTTCAGTGCCATATGTAGGGGTAGTAAATGCTTTTTCATCAAAGTAATGCATTTCCTAGGAAATGAAGATTTCCATGGGAATAATTCAATTTTCCTGAGATGTTTTTATTTTCCTGGGGGTGGGCAGGTGGAACA
The DNA here is from genome assembly GCF_028769735.1 of Zonotrichia leucophrys gambelii. Lineage (NCBI taxonomy): Eukaryota > Metazoa > Chordata > Aves > Passeriformes > Passerellidae > Zonotrichia > Zonotrichia leucophrys. Next base: position 24,690,803 of record NC_088176.1, read on the forward strand.
CCAAGGGGGAAGGAGTTGGTGTTAGATGCTCTCTTAAAGCACTAAGGAAACATAGTGGGAGAAAAATTTAGGAAACATTTGAATCATTTTTTATTTTAAGTTAAATTCTACGAGAAGAATTGAGAGACCTATAGAGTTTCCCTGGAAAAGTGAGACATTCAGGAATAAAAGGAACTTTAGAACTACAAGGAGAGAGTGGAATAAAGGTGAATATGGAGGTAAAAAATAAATTTCTCATGTTTCTATAGTCTGTTTTTCAAACTTTTACTATATTCTCCAAAAAATATTTGTGTTAGTGTCTTTCATTTCAGGAAAGGTGTGAGTTCCAGAAGTGTGAGGAGCAGAAAAAGAAACTATCTGTTACAGAGGAGATGAGCTGCCCAACAGAACTGGAGGGAGAAATTGTCTGGAATGAGTCACCAGCTTGTTGTTTTCTGTGGGTGAAATACCAAGCCCTCTATCTCATGTTAAAAACAGCATTTTTTCTTCTCTCATTCTTTGCCTGTTCATGAGTTTTTGCTCCAACTTTAATTAATTTTACAATGTTTACATGTGTTTTGCCTGTGAGAACTGGGCTTTTCCCTCTGAACAGAAGATGACTTTGGCAGCCCTGAGAATTCAAAGCTTATCCAAGTGTTCACTTTGGTCAGGGATAAGGCACTCCCAGTTGGATAAATTCCCTGAACAAATCTGCAGTGTGGCCTGTGATTTCTGCTCTGGAAACCAAATATCTCTTTCACGTGGCATCAGATTACAGGAGAGCTGAGCATCTTGGAGACAGGTATTGTGCAGTCATTTTGGTATAAATTATTTAATAACAGCCTTGAGTCCCACTTATAGTAACTGATGACTTGCAGAGACAAGTAACTGCTTTGGAAACAGAAGCACAGATTTTGGAGGCTGAATTCAATAGACACAAAAAAGGTAAGGTAAAGGTAAGTATAATTTTTGGCCTGGTAAAATGATGGATGTGCTTGTGCTGTGCTCCTAAAAGGGGCCTGGAATACCAAGATAAAGGGTGTATTTATAATTGTTCTCTCTTGGAGATTCAGTTTTGAATCTCCTAGTAAAATACAGATTTCATCTTTTAAATCATTATGTGTTAAATGTGTGGTTCAAGGGTAATAAGTTATGGCATGCTCAGCAGGCTGGTGGTTCTTTCTGCCTGAGTTCCTCATAAATACAGCGTGAGAGAAGCACTTGCTAATAATCTTGAAACAAATGAAAAATTTGTCTCTATTTCATCTTGGAGCTGAGCTGTAAACTTGGAGAGAGTGCTCTCTAGATGCAGCTTCTGATACATTCTTTTATGATGTAAATAATGGACAGTGCATACAGCCCTATGTTTCTTCAGTATTTAGTGATGCCTTTGCTCCTGGGGCACTTTTATTCTGGTTCTAAAATTGACTGATAATGATCACTTAGAGCCTAGAGTGGTATTTATCCTCTGACTACAGAAGTCCACTGCAGCAGCTACTGACATGGAAATAATTTCTGTTTTGAAGTTTCAGCTATTTTCATGCAGCCCTTCCCATGTGATTGGAAAATGAATTGTGCTGTAACTACAAAGAGGAATAAAACAGTAAACCAGCCAGGCAAGCTGCTTTGTGCGCAGTACAAAATCATGAGAAGAGAATAAAATGATGTGTTCTGGCAATCTATAGGCATCAGCTGAGGTACAGGAGATATAAATCAAGATTTAGATGCAGTGGAAAGCAGATTTTTTCTGTCTTAAATTCAATCCAAAAGCCTGCTACTGAAATGTTCTCCAAGTGGAATTTAGCTCATGCAGAAAAAAAAGGAAAAGGCCCTGTTTATGTGATAGGTCCTTAATGTGAGGGAAGTGATCCTTTTTATGATTTTCTTGATGGGAGCTTCTTTCACCTCAGGTGAACTACAAAATTATGGACTGTATTCCCTAGGAATGGGTGGATATCATGATAACAAAGCCCTACAAGTACAAGTACTACAAGTTTGACAATTAAGAAAAATGTTTCCATTGAAGGCTGAAAGTGTTTAACCATGGAGGAGCAGATTTTCAATTTGTCTTCCACTTAGTTTAGGACTAAGCTAAGTGCCTCTATGGAGAGAAGGATTGTGGCTGCCCTGGCAAGTTGTGGACCCATGGGAACATAGAAATATGTCTGTACAGAGGAGCAATTGATGCCCAGATCATCAGTTTTATAGCTGTTATTTTCATTGCCTAATTCCCTGTCTACCTTTATAAGTAATGACATTTATTTTCTCTGCACTAGGTTATACAGGTACAGCAAAAAAGCAATTACTGAAATTGGTAAAGGATATGAATTTTCCAGAGTGTGATTTATCCACTGATCTGCTTCATGCCTTCCTTGTCATTACTGGCAAAGTATCTTTGCAGTTCTTAAGTGCACTGCATTCCTTTTCTGCATTAATTGGTGTCCTGCAGCTATGAAAAACAGACTGTTTAAAATTTTGCCTGGGAATTTTTAATCAATAGTTATTACCTAAAAACATGGGAAATGGTGCAATATTTAAAAGATGTATTTGGGTTTAGGGATCAGAAATTGTTCAGTCTCCAATGCATTCATTTGGAATGATTATGTAAGTCTATTTTGAGACTGTCTCCAAAAACCACTGTGAACTGTTTTGAGACCATTTCATCTGGAGCTCGACTAAGAGTAGCGATAGATTTTTCTCCCAGTGCATCAGCCAGAAGGTTGCAATGACTAAACCACCGATTTGAAAAAAAAACCAAAAAAACACTCAAAAAACTGGAGTAGTATTTTGTAGATATGAATGGTTGCTTTCTCTCAACCGTTTTGTGGGGGCTTTTTTAGAAATATTATTCCTGCTGCCCTATCAGCCACGTTCTCAAGAGTTAACCTCTTAAGTGTGATTTAGACTGATTTTTACATTATTTTTCCCAGCAAATCTCCATTAGAGTTGAGAAATTTATGAAGCTTCTTGTAACCTTAAGTTAATATTTATTTTCAGAGAGGACTGTGCTTCATTCAAATGGCATCTGTACAAATCACAAACTGGTTTGCAGGTAAGTGCAAAAGTTCTCTTATGCTAAACACACTGGAAGTTCCCAAAAGCAGAATGGGAAAACATTCCTATTGCATGCTCAGTTTCCTATGGCCCAGAGTTATCAGATAATTAACTTTTAAACCAGGCTGTGTACAGGAAAGGCATATTTGGCCCCAGCAAGGATTGGGTCTATAGAACATCTGAGCTGCACTTCTTGGAATAAACTCCCAGTCCTTGAGCTTTAGGTTCCTTCTGGTGTCACTTCTCATTTCCAGTATTTCCTGTCCTGTTGGCTCACCCTGGTGTAACCATCTCAAGGGAAATGCTCCCCCAGCTCTAACACCTCCTGTGCAGAAGGGAAGCTGTGCTGAAGGGAAGAATTTTTCTTTTGAGAAAACGAAACTGCTCTTTATTACAGTGGTGAAAATTCATCTCTGCTGGAAAAGCAGCTGTGCAAGTGTGGTTCTGTCAGTCTGGGCTTACCTGGTCAGCTTTCCTGTCCTGAGGCAGTGTCCAGAGGAGCAGAACAGTGATGCTGCAATCTGACAGCCTGCAAGGCCATCATGCACGCTGATCTCAGCTGGACAAAAGTCCACAGGGCAGGAGCCACACTTAGAAATAGAATATGAGCTCTTACTAAGTCATATTACTTGAAATTTTAAAATTCAGCAAGGTGTTATCAGATGTGCCCCAAGTTCTGACCTTTTTCATCGTTTATGTCAGGGACACCTTTTCTTCCTTGAGGAACACCTTTCTTCAGTAGGTGCTAAAAAGAAAGAGTTTGAAATTGTGGTCTATTTTCTTCCAGAAGGCTTAAATCAGCCTTCCTGATGACCACTTAATTTTGCATTAATTATAAACTAATCTGTATTTGCTGTTATATCCCTGATTAGAACCAACTCATATAGTGCTAATATGACCTCCACAGAGCTTATAAGTAATGCAGGATGAAAGCAGCATTTGTTAATCAGCTGCTGGGTTTATCTTTCTAAAACACAATTTCAGGTTAAGTACATACTCAAGAGGAGCTATCCTGTCACATGTGAAAAAACACAATCATTGAAAGGCTCTTTTCATTCTCTTTGGTTTTCAAGTGGCAATTTTTAGTGGAAGCTACAAGGTGCAAACAGGAAGCCATTCAATCAGTAGCAGCTCATACTTACTGCTTTACTTTTTACTTATAACACATAAATATTGGGGAGCAGGTGGCTAATGCACAATTAGAGCATAGGAGAGGTGTGTTCTTTGCTGTGGCTGGTTTCCTGTTGTGAAGGCATCAAACTCTTCAGTTAAACATGCAGAGGAGAAGCTTTATGCAGGGCCTGTGACTTGAGCACTGCCAAATTGCGCTGCTCTGTTGCTTAGCACCTGGAGAGCTAAGGAGTGAAAAACGATTCCTGGGTTGCAGTTTGGCCAAAAATGCTCAGGGGAATAAATAATGCAAGATTGCCTGGAAAGCCAGGCACAGCCTTGTGTCTCTTTTAAGCTCTGCTAAGCCTCTCACCAGCAGCAGCATCACTGGATACTCTGTGCTGTCTCTAGCACAAATGACTTTGTCCTGAGGCACCTGCAGTTAAAATCTCTTTTTATGGCCTGTGACCCCAGTGAAGATCCAGACATCAGTTGAGCTGTTTAGATCAGTGCTTCAGGGCAGACACTTGTAAGAGCTCTTTCCTGGCTTTCTGTGAGCTCTGCTTTGTTTATGGCTTCAGCTGGTGGCACAGTCTGTCCCTCTGAGCTGAGCTTCTGTGCTTATCCTGCAAAGAAACTTCTGGCATATTTGCAGTGGGAGGAAGACTCTACTGTGTGCAACTGGCTGGCATCCTCTTCCAGGGTGTTTAAATTCAGATAAATTTTCAAGCAGCGGGACTAAATACACAGAATCTGAGAGCAGTGGTCGACTCCTGTTTAGGTGTCTAATTTCAGAGCCTGAGATTGCTGTGTTGGGCTTCATGCAAACCCCCCTGCACCTGCTCAGTAGTGCAGCAGCCTGAACTTCACTGTTTCCTTTCCTCATCAGGCTTTCTGGGCTTACCTGGGAGGATCCTGAACAGAATCTTTGCCCTTTCTTCCCACCTGCACAGCTGTGCCACAACACTTGGCCACCTTTCCCTTGTGCTTCAGCTGTGTAGGAAAAAAAGGTTCTGTGCAAATTTCCATCCTGCCCCAACAATTATATCAAGCACATTTATAATTCAAAGTTTTCTTTTGATGTAAGAGAAGTTAAACCATGCAAGTTTCTTTAGCTGAGATGGACAGACACAGAGTTTCACCAGATTTAGCTGGAAATCCTGAAACTCCTTCAGCAGAATCATATTGTCTGCATTAGTTACTCTCTTGTTTATCTCCTGTTTTGCACTTTATGTGCCCAATGACACCCCTGTGACGTTGTCCCATGCAGAAGTGGCTTGACCAGCACTACATTGCCTACAGATCACAAGCTATTAACTTCTCCATCCCCTTATACCCTCTCACCCTTCCTAAACAACCATACATATTCACAGAAACTAAAGATTGGAATTATGTACTATCTAAATCCTTTTACCTTTTTATTCTAGAGCTGCAGCTAAAATGGAAAAAGGGATGTATTTATGGGACTTCCTAAGCCTGTTAAGTAGATCTTTTATTTATGCATCAAACTAGTGGAGCAAATATTATCTTGAAGCCTCTGAGTGTTCTCTATGGGCTGTTATTTTCTACTACATGGTCTTCAGCTTCAAGCTGCAACTGCCTCCCTCTGAAGAATCTCATCTGTCATTTTCATGAGTGAAGTGCATTTCTAGGTTTCATGACTAATGGTGAAAAAAAGTTAAAAGCCTTTCAATGGAAAAGTTCTACACTTTTCCAAAACAAAGTGAAAATATTTCTATTCCTGTTTCTTTATAATTCCATATTTTAAATACTATCTTAAAGCAAAACCTGTATTTTTAATAAGTGGGGATTAAGTGTTGGCAACAATATGGCAGGACTGGATGACAAGAAAAGTTTTCAGTTTCTCATATATTAGCAGTTTAAAAAGTTATTTAAGAAATAGTTCGAATGTATCTGCAGTGCTTAAGTATATATTAGATATACTTAAGTATATTAGATTTAAGAGATACATATTATTATTTATATCACTTCACTAAAAATTGTGTATTATTCTTTGTCTCAAGTTACTGGGAGTTCTCCAGTGGTTTTGAATGATGCAGTCCTAATGTTTATTTTTGTCAAATATTCTCAAAATAGTTCTGAATTTGATATTTATTCTAGCAAACTGTGAGTTGTTGAAAATATTATGGTTTACATTATTTATCTCTGTAACAATAACAAAGTATGTTCCTCAGGAAAGGTAAAAAACCCATAAAAGATGGCAATTATTAAACAGTTGGGTCCCATTTGTGTAGGAAAATAGATTCTAGAGAAATGCAATGTACTACTGGTATGGTGACACTGGTACCAAAGCAGGAGCACAGTTCTCAAGGTTTTGAAAACTAAATTTTATAAGTTAATACTTAAAATCACTCCAGTTTCAGGGGACTGCCCACAGGAGCAATGGCAATGGCTGAGCCTGAGCAAGAGGCACTCTGCTGTACCCAGCAGGCTGGGCTGTGCACAGGGCTGGGGAAAACTGGTTTCTAGCTTGGGTCCCTGAGGTGTTCTGGTACAGCAGACAAACAATGAGACTACTTGAAAAATGAGAATGTTTGAGGAGCTCTTGTGTAGATTCCCACTCCTGGGAAACAAGCATGTTCCTGTCTGCCTAGAATGAGTCCTCAAATCCAAGTAAGAGTGCCAAAACGAATTTATAAATAAATACAATACTTTCATTATACTATAAAAGGTATATTTTATACTAGAATAGGTAGCTGAAATGATTTTTAATAATTGTATCGAGTTTCTTTTGTCTTACTAACAAAAAAATTGTTTAATCTTCAAAACTACTATATAAAGCTGCTTAAAGGCTGTAAGGGGTGACCCCCATGGAATAACAAAATGATATTTTATTAGTTAAGTAGTTGACATTCTGGTTATTACATTTCTCAGAGTTATTAAACATTCTCTTTGATTTGTCATTCAAGTTAAGTCTGCTGTGTTTTAATAACCTACTAAACGTTTTCACTTTGAATCATTTTGGCCTCAAGCAACATTCAAGATCTTCCCCTCTCTTGAGAGAGAATCTGAGGGTGTAGAACTCTGTTCATTCCCGTTTGTTTTATTTCTATTTCTTTGAGTCTTCATCTGTTCCTTGTTTTTATCCATTAGCTGAACTTCAAGGGGCTTTAAATAGAGCTTTTCTTGTTTACCCTTGCAGAAACCTTCCAAGAATATTTCTGCACCAAAGCCTCTGCAAAAACTGCACCTTAACTAGCTTCAAATCAGCTGAGATATATCAATCAAAGGTTGCTTTCTTTCAACTTTGCATTCACTGTCCTGGAAAAATCTGTGGGAAATGGAATTCTGTAATACCTGCTATCTTAATTTTCAGCTCATAACAGCAATAAAAACCACAATAGGTGATGTTTGCTGAGAATTCATTAATGGTTGTGTCCCTTCAGTAAAATGCAATGCAGCTTCATTTCACTGTGATCATCAGACCTTAACAGCCGCTTGGTGAGTTTATTATTTTCCTTTGCTACTCTGTATTTTCTGCCATGTGTTTCCAACAAGTTTCTCCCAAGGACTTTGAATTTCTATTGCAAATAAAACTTTGACAGTGCTTTTGGTTACATATGTTCTAACACTTATCAGTGAGACATTACACAGCCATTTCCCAGCAATAACAACATAATAAGAGCTTGGCAGAATTTTTTTCCCATCAGCAGGCTAGATTATTTTAAATTGACAACAAGAGCCAGGTGGCTATTCATAAGGGCAAGATATGAATTGCAAGCACATGTTTCCAAGGCAATGCTGGCCAGTGGCTGTTCAAGCATAAATTGCTTCCTATTACCCCTTTTGATGGGAGGTAAGTGGTGTTCCCATCTCTATGGGAACACAAAGTGGCAGCACACCTCCAGCATTACTCTTTGCACTGTTCCCAGTGAAACAGGGCAATGTTTACTCCGCTGTGACACACCTAAGTGACATTGCAGTGAGTAATTTCCTTGTGCTGTTGAACAAAGATTAGGAGTCATGCCCCATGCTGTTATGCAGTATTTCTGTAAGGGGGCTGCTTGCTGCAGGAGATCAAAGGAGGAATAGAGTTGGTAATACAGGACAGTACAGTTGTCTTACAGGATAAAAGGTGAAGTGATGATCTGAGGGGAAAAAAAAACAAACAGGATTCCTCAATGATCTTAAGAATACCATCTCTCTAAACATTAGTTATTCTAGCTCTGAAACAGGCAATAAACATTCTTGAAAACGTTACTATGTTTTGAATTTAGAGTGAAATATTTCTGGTTTCTGTTTGTTTATGAAAGGACAAGAAGAAGCTGATTATAGTATGGTCCAAAGTTTTACTAAACCTGGATAAAGAATATGGGAAGGGAGAAGGGAAGAGCACCTGGCCTGCCCAAAGGAAGGAAGAAGGCTGTGTCTAAAAATCTGTTATTGTCCAAGTAAGAGCTGCTTGATGCCTTTGTTTTAATGTGCTCAGGTTGATTTTCTCCTTTTTTAATCCAAGGCATAGAAACAATAGTTCAGTCAAAATCACTTTAATCTAGCAACTTGCCTACCATTGTCACAAAACCCAAGAGACCACTTTGATATCTGTAGTTTAAATCAATTTTTTGAAGTATATGAGAGAGAAGGAATCTAATGTAATCTGAAAGCAAAGGTCAGGTACTTCTGTTAACATAGGTTTAACTTGAAAGTTCTTTGGCAGGAGAGAACCATGACTTTTTTTAAAAAAAATAGAAATCTGGTCACCTCTTTTCTTGATAGCAAAGTTTGAATTGTTTTTCCTAGAATAGAAAATAGATAGATGGAAAGGTATTTGGGTTAGGGTTAAGGTTCAGTTCAGTCTGGTGAAGCCAGCCCTTTAAAATCCAGTGCTCCATGCTCTGCCTGCCATCTCTGCTTGGAAACTCATCATATATATTCAGTATTCCTTCTTCTTCTACATATACCTGTGTACACTTAAACATAGAAATCTCCCTGGGATCCACTCCCCAAAATAACAGTGTTTCCCCAAAATAACAGCATTTCTCTGATGCCATGATTTTTCATAAATATGAACAGGTCTCATCAGCAATTACCTTCTTCCTATAATGTGTTTACCTCAAGTTAAGGTCTGGGGCACACAGAGAAGAGTTTTATTTCAGTATTAACAGTGTGGTTAAGTGCCTCACTGTCTACATTTTTTTGCTCCCATTTCTGCATCAGTGCACTGTGAATTAGCATACAAATTATTTTATCAGTTCTTCTTATTTTCCAAAGGCGGAGACTGTTGAACTTCCCATATTTTTGTTTGGTTTTGTGTCAATAAAATTGAATTGCAGGAGGGGAGGAGGTAACACTTCACCTACTGGGTTGTTTCATGACATAAGAGGTGACATATGCTTAGTGCCCTGTATTTCTGATGAAGCCTTGAGCTGATGCCAATGAGCCCTCTTAAAGCTAACTATAGACACTTAACTCTGTATGATTTAAAGCTCAGCAAATAAATTACAGTGGAAATGCTAGAATACAAATATGAAAATGACTATTGTTTTGAAGGAGGTAAACATGGAGACTTGACCACACCTGCTTACCACACAGATGCTGTACCAGGACTCGCTCAGAGAGTCAATATCAGGAACTTGCAGCACAGTGACACACTTTAAATTATTGTCTCACAAATAGCAAGGCTGTGCATCACTATTTTATGTGAAAGAGCACAACATAGCTTTACACAGATCAGGATATGCTAAGTTATCATAATCAGTTAGTGATGAGCACACTTCAAAACAGCAAAATGAGGAGTTTACCTTGTGTTCTGAAGCTGAGAGGCTTGAAAGCTGTATAAAATTAGTTCTGGTTCTGAAACTTTCTTGGCAATTAGTTTTTTGAGGGTAGCATGCAGAGCTGTTATAGAAAGAAGCAACTTTTTGTAGAAAGAAGCAACTTTCTTTTTGGCCAGATGACATCTTGATAAATCAGACTCCATTTCCCCCCTTTGCTGAGAGTTGAGCAGGGTCTAGTTTTGATCCACTGGCAGCACATCATATTTATTATTCTTATGGCTCTTCCTAATGCTAGAAGGAGGCATGCAGCACCTGGGGTCCTCTGAAACCATTAAAATTCCCTGGCTGAGTTTTGTGGGTGTTTCCCAGCTAAAGGCCTTCAGCCATTACCACACAGGTTTACCTGCAAATTTCAGAATTCCCATCCCAGCTATTCTACAGGAATGCTAGGTTGTAGAAAAAATATTTACTTTCTTTCTTCCTTGTTGAGCATCTTTGTTTTCCCTCATTCTCTGCTGCATAACTAAGGAAAGTAAATCTAATGACTAAGTAATCTCTCACATTGGATTATGTTTTAGATTTCTTATCAGATTCCATTGTGTAAGTATGATCTGACTCATGGGAGAACAACTGTTATCAAATGTATCTTTCTTCAAAAGTTTTACCAAAAGATAAGAATTGATAAGGCTTTCCTAGATCATAAGCCATGTTTTGCTTATGCCACACTTTCATAATAGATGGAGATAAGCTGATGGATCTTTACTGATCTCCCTGTTTAATGATTTCAATTCTTTAATTTTCTTATAATATACATTGTGTTAGGTGGAAGAAACAGTACAAATCTCCAGAGACTTATCATGTTCATGTATTAGAGCTGCAGGTATATGCAGTGGTGCAGCAGAAAAACCAGCCCTTACAAATGTTGCAGAGTTGCCTAGAAATTAGATCTGTTGAGATTTTATTCTGGTAACATTCCCAAGAAATTGGGCACCTAGCAATATTTAAAATATTGCTTCTCAAAACAGGGATCCATTAAGTCTCATCTTATTCTGGAATTGAAGAAATTTCCTATGTACCCCAGAAGTCTGCTGCCATCCAGGAACAGAACTACCTGGGTCTTTGTGGTCAATTGTCTGGTATCTGTGCTATTTCCAAACTGCAACAGGAATTGGAAAAAATATCTTATCTGTTGGGTGCTGTCTAACCCACATTTTATCCACTCAACACCAGTTTTTTACATCTACCTCATCTGGACTACAGAGAGAAATGGTTTCCATTGGTGCTGCAAAAGGACTAATGTGCATTAAGAGCTCTGCTGCCCATCTGGTAGAGGAAGGACTTTGAAGATAGATTGTCTGGAGCATACATCTGTGAGTATGAACTGATCATTTGCCAAGAAGGAAACCCGCTACATCCTCAGTTTGCTGTTTGTGGGGGGTTTTGAGGTGGAGAACAGGCCATGGTGGGCGGTTTAACTGCAGGACAAGGCTCACAGTTATGAATGGAATTGTATTTAAGTGCCTGCACTATGTCTAAGGGGAATCCTAAATGCATCTTCTGCTTTGATATTTTATCTTGGCTAGGTCGGCCAGTTGATATTAAACATCTCTAATTGCTGGACAGGGAGCCTAAAGATGTTAGATTGCAGCTGTGAATCCTGCTGGAATCATTCAGAAAGAATAACACTATTATTAGGGGTGATGACAAAACTTAAATAGTTTCGGTGAAATGCAAATGAAAAATAGAGACCACGGTATAAACTGACAAAACACAGAAAATCTGTGAAGCTGAGGTATTTCTGTCTCTCAGGTGAGACATTGATGTGTTGTCTTGCTGGGGTTTATAAAACAAACCCCATCTAGGATCAATCATTTTAGAGTAGAATGCATCAGAACCAGAAGGGAGTTACAAAATCCCAGTATTTATTTCTGGGAAACTGCAGGAGCAAAAGCTCTGGTTTCTTTTTTTTTTTTAATCCATTTGAGAATTCTGTGCATGTATACGGATTTTTTCCAACATCCATCTCTGACCAAGAGAGGAGGAGCTGTCTTGTGCAAGAGAGACCAGAATGAGCATTCTAGCACATAGCTAGAAAATTATATTAAGGTAAGATAAATACATCAGATACAGAGAAGGAGGAAAGTTTAGAATTCTGATTACTGGGTCAGACTATCTGGAAGGTACCAGGCTTCCCTAAGATTAATCACAAGAGTATCTTTCCTTTCACAAGAGCAGCTGGTGGCCATCTGCCATTTTTTGCTTTTATAAAACAACAAACAATTTTAAAATATGGCCTAAAATTGCTGAAAGTTACTTTACGGTTTTATATCTTTTGTGTCTACAAATCTGGGGTTATCTGTTAGTTCTGGGTTGTATTTTCTACAGCTTTGGCTTTATTTTGTTAAAAAAAAGAAATTTCTCAGCCCTTAAAACTGGCCTCAGTATTTGCATAACAAATATATGAGCAAAACTGAAAAAGCTCATTCGTGGCCCCAGTATCCACTTCAGCCATATCATTTAACAAACACCACACTATATAAAGGGAATTCGTGTGAAATGATTTTTCATTTCATTTTGAAGCAGAAGGGTAAGTTGAATTTCCTTTTAATAAATCACAAAGAATTTCAGCTAGAAGGCAAACCTGTTCCTTTTGATTGCTGTGGTCATATTTACATTCTAAAATTAAATTTCCCTTTATTAGTAATTTTTTTGCTTTGCTTATACTAGCAATTTTGGTAGATAAGGAGGTGCCTGAAGGACACTAGATAGTAATGACTGATGAAGGTCATTAAAACTGGATTAAAACTGAAGGGCTGTGTTTTTTCAGTTTTGCTATATAACTGATCAGGGGTCTGACTCTGCATCATAATCCAATTATGAGCTGGATGCAGTAGTCCATTCAAATGTAATTCCCTGAATGATCATCACCAGGCAAAGGGTACATGTTGTAATTGCATTTCCTTATCTCAAGGATGTAAGTATTCCCATCACCTAAGGTAGGTTTCTGCTAGGGTCTTTAATAACCTGCTCTCTCTGAGTCACTGGCCAGTGTTTCCAGAGGGCTCTGCTGGCCTTCAGTAAAGGGCAAACAACTCGAGATGCTCCAAATTCAACAAACCAAACTCAACTGCACTTTAAAACTGCACATCTGCTCTCAGGGGGATTTGATTTTACATTGTTTAAAGTGCACATTCTTGACCATACTGCTGCTAGTTAAGCAGATCCTATATGCTGCAAATTTATGACAAAATTGAATATTTGTATATTCAAGGGTATGTCGCATCAGATTGATGTTGATGAGACATTCCCCTAGAAAAACCAGTTGCTGTTGATGCAGATTAAAAATAACCTCAAAAGTCTTCTATAACAGAGTCAATATGGAAGATCTAAACAATGCTTTTTCTTTTAAAAGCTTACCTCACTTAATAAATGACACTAGATGATATTTTTATTCTGCTTGGCATATATAATTTGAAATATAATAGGAAATACCTTGTTATAACTTGATGAACCTAGATGTTAATAATCTTACTGCATTCAAGCCAACCAAGCTTTTATTTTAAATTTTAAGTGGAGCTAGACTCAGAACCTAGTATGTGTAAATGCTGATTTTTTTAAAAAGATTGAAGTTTTTAAGAGAGAGCAGGTACAGGATCCTCTTTGATTTGTGCCAATTAAAAAAGTGAAGTAATGGATATTATTTGTTTTGTATGAGTCAACCCATGAGCATCACCCCATTGGACACAGATACACATTCTGGCATCTTGAACCTTTCTTTATATCTCCTGTTAGTTTAACTGAAAGATGTCAATAACTGTATATTTCTATGCCATAGTATCTTACAGTCCTTCAGGTTTCACAGCTGCACAGCACACCCACCCACTCTGCTGTAAACAACCCACAAGGTACGGTTTTAAAATGCTTTTTAGTCATGATAGCTCAGCATTCAGATTATAACCCTAGTTGCTGTTTTATCTGTGGGGATAAAATAAGATGAATAAGCCTTTTGCCAACCAGCAAAAGTTTATTTTCTACAAGATTAACTGACATTTTCAAGCTTGTGGAAGTTTGTTCAAAACAGGATAGGAATGTCAATTGAGCTGTGAAGTTTTGCCCATACGTAAAACAGTATCAGTTTATGCCAAATAAATGTGCTTAGATAGTGTTGTGCTGTAACGAGCTCCCAAACATGACCAGTCCCACTGTGACAGATCTGCCTTTCAGGTTAATATCCTATGCATCATCGGGTGATTACAGTCCTTGCAGACAGCTAATGGCTTAAGTGTGATCAGTTACCTCTGAGTTTATCATTTCTCAAGGATTAATCCAACAAATAGTCAGCGACAGTGAAAGGGCTAATTTATCTTCACTACTCCAAGTTTATCAGTCTAGAAAGACTTTTGTGTATAAACTACACAATGGTTGCAAAATAAATCTTTTACATCTGAAATATAAACTTTATTTAAACAAGGAAAGAATGTAAATTTCAAGAAGGGATGATGGGGTGGGGGGAGAGTGTGCAGCTGGATAAACCAATGTCTACAATTTCTTACAGAATTACCTGACAAATGTGTGATGGTTTTTTTTACAGCTGGCCTGAGAAATCATGTTGTCTTACTCATCCTACACCCTCATAGCACTGGCTACTTTGTTAGTGACTTGCCATGCATCGAGTAAATGCCCAGAAATTTCTGGGCTGCCTGGTATCCCTGGAAGGAATGGTCTGAAAGGTAAGCAAACTTCCTCTTTTGCAAGAGACCCACCTCACAAAGGCTGCATGAACAGATAACACAGAAGGACATGTGCTCTCAAAGAAGTAGATGTGTTAATCACAGGAAGGAAAAGAGAATGGAGGAAATGGGCAGTTTATTTTTTTCTAAAAAATGGGTCTCCTCTCTCTTCTGGGGGAAGAGAGGAATTGAACCAGTTATCAACACTCTAACATATAAATATTTTATATATATGTAGAAATGTTTTCTCCAGGTCTGCTGGCAAGGCTAAAGCACTATTAGAATTATTCCCATTCTCTCTGCATTAGGTCAAATATGGGGGGATTTTAATGGATTGTGAAGTGCAGTAGGAGCTGCAGTGTTGCTGGGGATGCAGCAATGTTTTGTGCTTCTCCATTGCTGTTTATTTTAGCTGTGAATTGTGGATTGTGATCATGAAAGTACATTAGTGACTTTATTCTACACATAGGACCCTCGTTACCTGTGGAGAATGGTAGGAAAAAAAGAATCTACCTTTGCAGTGGGTTCCCATCTTTAGCAAGCAGTACAGGATGTATTTTACACTATTCAGAAACCTTCCACTACCACTGTTTATGGCTCCCATTAAAGCAAGATAAACACCCAGCACTTGAAAAAGAAAGTCACACGGTGTCATAGAAACTGTTTCCTCCTCAGAGTGTTCCTCATGCCTGCCATTACCAATGAAACCTGTCTTTGGCAAAGCCAGTTTCACAGGTAAACTAACAAAAGGCTTCAACCTGTAGAGCTTCAGTTTCTTTTCTGCAGAGGAGAATTACCATCATTTCAGAGGATTGGATGTTTTTGTTAGTTTGCTTTAATATATATTAATAACAATGTGAAAAAATACTATGAAAATATTTCTTTTACTCTTGCTGATGTTAAAAAATGCTTTTGCAAGTTAGTTCTGGATAGTAATTGGTGTTATCCAGGGGCTTGTTCCTAGCAGCACAGCCTAGTATAACTGTTTAACTTTTGTTTTTTATCTGTATAGGTCTGCCTGATTCTCTGGCCAGCAAATTTGCTTTAGCAAATTTGAAGCACCGACTTTTCCAACTTGAGGCTGGTAATTCTTCCCCTTGTTACTTTTTCAGCTCACAATCAATTTTAAGTGCAATAGGCGAAGTTAGTCACAGAACCACGACTTGCAGGAAAGAAGTTGCATTTGGAATAGGTGCTACACCCCAAAACTCCATTTTCTCACTCAAAGCAGGGGAAGTCAGGGTTCTTATTTCCCTGGTGAGAAGCAGATTCCTCTTGGCAATCATAATGCACATTTATTCAAATTTGGTTTATAATTAAAAATATTCCAACTACCTGATGTTGCACTTTCCACATGGATTCATGGAAACTCAGTCTTGTACCACTTTTTTCTGTCAACGACCAGATTGTTAAAGGTGGTAAATTGTTTTGTACTGAAAGGGATTCAGAAAACAATTATCATTTTACTGTTTCCTTTGCACAAATCTGAAGCACCCTGATCATCTTTAGAAAGTACCACTGATCATCTTTAGAAAGTATAGAGAGTATAACAGGCCTGATATTTAGCAGATGTTGGTGAGACATCCTTGTCTTGGAGACAAGGACAAGTGGTCATAAGCACAAAAATATATTTAGTGAACAGTTAGTGAATGAGTAAAATTAAAGATCTTTATTTCTCTTCCTTAGCTCAATTTTTCCCTCTGTTCCTTTTAGCACTTTTAGTTTTCATCTCTTGATTTCTTTTTTTTTTTGCTTTGACATCAGTATGCCATAGAGAATTTACAAAGCTAACTCTTTTCATGTTTCAGCACTTGCTTTGAATGGGAAAATAAGAAAAGTAGGAGAGAAAATACTTGCTAGCAATGGGAAGAAAGCTGACTTTGTATCTGCACTACAATCCTGTGAAGAGGTTGGAGGAACTCTTGCAGCCCCCAAGAATGAGGAGGAGAATAAAGCTATTATGGACATTGTGAAGCAGTATAACCAATATGCTTACCTGGGCATTAGAAAGGGGGAGACCTCAGGTCAGGTTAAGTATTTAAATGGCATGCCTCTGAGTTACAGCAACTGGCACCAGCATGAGCCCAATGGCAAAGGGACAGAGAAATGTGTGGAGATGTACACTGATGGCACCTGGAATGACAAAAAATGCAATATGTACCGTCTCACAATCTGTGAATTTTAGAGAATGGCCTTTCAGCCACCTCAGAGAATGGAGAAAATGGAGTATCTGTGTTTCAGGTTGATTAAATTCCTGCAATTTCTCTGTATCCTAAAATATAAGATGAATCATATTGTGATATTTTTTAGCCTTAGGAAAATGCCAAAATTTCTAGGTGATTAACATGATTAAAATGTGCCTGAACTGACATGCCTGATGTGTTTCTCCCTTTTGGAGGGTTGGGAATAACTCAGACTTCAAATGAAGTCTCATGGCAGATTGTCTCCATACCTTTGTGAAGATTAGAGGAAAATTCCAAGGTTTGACTTGGGAAATTGGAAATGCTGAAGTTAAAATTGCCTGTGGTGTCATAGTTGGAAGCATTTTGAAGTACTTAATAGTTTCTGCCTCAAAAGAGATGCACAGACATTGACTTCACTGGAGCAATTATGGTCTCAGGTTTTGGACATCACTTTTGATCACAGAGCCTGTGTCACATTGAACCACTCACTGATTCATTAGCATCAACCTTTTGTTTCATGAAAATATCAACAATACTAGTTGCAAATAATTTTTCTAGTTTCAGAGGCTACTCTTTATAAAACACAAAGAGAAACATTGCACTCAATTCAATTCGATAGAGTGTATAAAATGCCAAAGACAGCATTTTGTTGCTAAACAGCACATTCCCTCAGAATACCATGGGACTGCAGGGTTGGAA
This sequence comes from Zonotrichia leucophrys gambelii, assembly GCF_028769735.1. Lineage (NCBI taxonomy): Eukaryota > Metazoa > Chordata > Aves > Passeriformes > Passerellidae > Zonotrichia > Zonotrichia leucophrys. Next base: position 24,708,296 of record NC_088176.1, read on the forward strand.
GCCCACCTGTCTTTTCCCAAAGCAGATCATATTTTGGGAAGGCAGCTAAGAGTGGAAGTTCAGTCATTTCAAACACAAACATCTCTGCTGATGTTATATACCAAGCAACAGCACAGACAGACTTCAACTCGACTCTGGTAGGATCAAGAAGCAAAATTTCACAGAATATTCTCCCTGCTACTCTGTTTGGGCAGCTGGGCAGAGTTACCACCAGCAGCAATTCTCACATTCTTACCTTGCAGTGAGGAAGCCCTGAGCTCATCCATCCTCCTTTACACACTACCTATGGGGGGAAAAAAAGAAAGCACCAGCTTTAAAATTCATGCATGAAACACAATTTCCCCCCACATTTGGCTCTGTGCAGGAACCCCTGGGAGCAGGGCCTGACTCCAGGCAGTCCCAGATGTTCTCAAGGCTCCCCTGAGGAAGAGGTGTAGGGTCTATTCCCATTCACTGCAATCCCTGCCAAAATTTTGGCAAGGGATGATTCATCCCCAAGGTTCATGCAGCACTCCACTGATAAAAGAGCAGGCTGGGACTCTGAAATGGAAAAGGTACACCCAGGACCACACTGGATAGATTTCAAAGTGTGACCCTGCTTCCAAACCTGCTTTCCAAGGCAGGAGTTTTGAGACCTATGACCATGGTACCATTTTAGCCAAAAGTTTCAAACAGGAAGGGAATAGAGCCATGACAACTCTAACTCTGTTGAAAAAAGATAAGGCTAAATTTATACCTTTTCATTTTCCTGGGTTTAGATGTGACCAGCTACACTAAATCTGTCAGAAAGGGTTGAAGATTTACTTAAAGCTACTTAAACATTAGTATTTTAATAAGCAAACCTCATTAGCAGTTTTTGAGTCTAACTGTGCAGTTTCTTTGTTAGAACAAAGTGTTTACCCGTCACAAAAAGTTACCAAATCCTTCCCCCAAAAAATCCCTACCAACATCATCTTTTACTCTCTGAACTGAAAAAGCATTTTCATTTACATATATCTCCAACTAGTTTTGGGATATCCTATTCCTTTAGTTAATGAAAAATTTATTTCTACCACATTTGGGGCTGCAAAATGACTGTAGAGATCTCTTGTAAAGACCCTTAATAAGTAAAAATGTTTTACAAATGTTTTAACATCACATAACATCTATATCTAAACAGATTTAGACTTCAAAACAGCGGAGTGTTTTTCATCCAATAAGAAAAATAAGATTTTTATTTTCCAATCACAAGCTAGTATTTTTTACATCAATAAGCAAAGTATCTAAGCTAGGTCTAAAAGCCCAATCTTTTCTGCTTTAGCCATTATTATTGAAAAAAGGAGAAAAAAAATCAAATTAAACACATACATGCTGCTGAAAAATAAAAGCTCCTCAGATCCAGACAGAGGACTGCTAGGCAGTGCTTTCCTCTTTATGGTTCACACTTGATCTGTAATGTTGCTTGATTATTCTTTGCAGTTCCACAGAGGAAAAAGTATCCAGAAATTGTTATTTTTAAAATTTTGATATAGCTTTTTGTGTGTGTGTTTGGTGTATAACTCTATCAATTCATACCCTCAAATGCTATTTGAGATACCAGGATTTCAGTCTGCTATTTGTGAAAGATCTGAATTCTCCATTTATGTTTGGTCTTTGTTTTTTTGGTTATTTTGTTTGGTTTTTTTTGATGGACAGAGAGGTTAGGTGCATGAAGAAACAAAATACATCATTTCTGTGTTCTGCTATGGTAATATAAAATTTTTTTTTATAAAATCTTTCCTTAAAAGTGCAATAATAATTCCTGATGTATAATGACCAGACCAGGAAAAATCCAGGTTAATCCTTTTTTCTTCATTTATAATAATTTGCTACAGAAGTGCAACATAAAGGTAAGATCTTTAAATCAGAAAATTAGTTACTCCCCACATGCTATAGAAACTGTTTTTTAGGAATTAAGATCCTAGTACAAGTAAAAAGATGGCAAAAATTCAAACCCCTTTGAGGCAAGTGGATCCTGTCTCACATGAAAGAAATTGAGTATAGTTAATAAGGTATGTTTAACATTTAGACTTAGGCAAGAAAAATTATGGATATTTATTTCAGAGAGAATTTTCTCTGGTCTAGAGTGATATCCTCTTTTATAATGGTATAATGTAATTAGTAATTTCAGCTTAGAAGTACTGTTATCAATTTTGAGCATTCAAAAACCTCACACCTGCCCCCATCAATCCCTACCACATGTGAAGAAACTGACCATTGGTTCCAGCAAACACAAATTTTTCTGATTTTTGTAGAAACTTGATTAAAAAAAACCCCATGGCCCATGGTTCTTGAGAAAACCGAGTTCCAGTTCAAACTCTTGTGAACCCAACTGGCAGGATGTGACACAGGCTGGCAGGGCTGCCTTATCTTGTATAAATTGTGAGCTGTAGCTCAGAGTATCAGGTTGCAAGTGATCTTTCATTATGGGAAGCTGAAGCACACTTTTATAAAATCCTGTTAGCCAACAGCTACACAAACACAGCTGATTCCAAAACACAATAGGTACAGGATTCTTGGAAATTAGAGTAGCACCTTAAAAAAAATTATAAGAGGACTGGGATGTTTTTTTGAAGTCCCTGTTAGGGTTTGGCAGAATCTGCCTCAAGGGCTGTAACCAGTAACTTGGCTGATGCCAAGTGAAACCTGGAATGAAGCTTTCACCCATCTCTGCCCTTGTGGCTCAGGAGCTGAACAACACAGCCGGGAAAAGGTACCTTAACCCTTGAGGAGGCTGAAGCAATGGGAACTGTTTAACTGTTAAAGAAATGAGATATAGTCTTGCTTTACAGCTTCTGTGGTTTTTCTCAGCTAAGCTGCACCAGCTGACACATCAGAGACATCCTGAGTCCTCCTCTTGGATCCTTCACCTTAGCCCATAGGGCAAGATGGCATTCATGTGCACTGATCACAGGTAAAATGAACACTTCGTGCTCTAAAATTTAATTTTTAAAAATGCCTGTTGAAGTCTGCTATCCCAAGTGTCTACATCTTGCTGAATTGCTTTTAATGCTCAGCAAAAATAGCCTCAGCCCTCCTCTGAGAAATGGGACCTCATGTCTCCCCATGCTCTGTGCTCTTCCTGCTATTCCCAGGCATAAGAGAGTGGCTGGAGACATTTTGACAATTATTCTGAAATGCAGAAAACACAGGACAAGGGTGGAAACAACAGCAGAACAGAACAAAATTGACTTAAACAGAAAATATTGCCGGGCTTGCGGGCATTTAAATACAAACAGAGAATAAGAAAATAATTTTTAAGGTTACCTGTGAATAGCACTATGGAAGAAAAAACCTAACTTTCAAGAGACTGAGTATACCAAGGCAAGGGTAACAAACAGGCTTATGGAAGGAGCACACAGCCATTCAACTCTGCCTGTGCTTCTCAGAGCAGCTAAGAGAGCAGCTTTGACCAACCTCTGTCCTTAGCAGGTTTTGCCTTTGCCTACATACACTGCACAACAAAACCTACTCAGAATATCCATCATTTGCTTCACTGCCACTGAAACTAGGAAACTTCTTACTGATTGACGTGGAAACTGAAGAAAAGTTATTTCAATACTCAAAAATAGTTTGTTCTTTATCAGATCTGTGTCCTTGAATCTTGCTAGACCTCTGTGATATGTGGTTCAAGGAAAGATCAGAGAGTAGTTTACAAACTATGGTAGTTATATAAAATAGTCTATTAGGCAATCATAAACAAGCATATTAGAAATCAAGGTGTATTTAAATATCTAACTTGCACCATCTTATTAATATGCTGATGAAAATCAAGAAGAAATGTTTATAGTTTATCCAATCTACATCAGTTTTCCCTCAGGAGTCTATCACAAGAAACTTTTTGTCCCCCTCCTGGTTTCCCAGGCCCTGAGTCATCATGTGATACCCACAACTGCAGGCCAAACCTCCTCCTCATCTCACACTTGCCCAACTTGTGGTTTCTTCCAGGTGCAGTTAAATGTTCAAGTTGTTCTCACCATGGATGCAAAGGGCCAGGCTCTGCCAGTGACCTTTTCCAGGGCTCATCTAGAACCCAGGTACTGCCTTGTCTCACGTTCTCTGTTTGATTTTGGTGGGGCTTTTTTCCCCAAAAATAAAAAGTAAAAAATCTCTGCCAGAAGAATGTTGAAAGCATTATATCAAACACTCAAAAGCTAAGAAACTTGAAGTTTGACAAGAAGCTTGAAACAAAGGTAACTTGTGCAAATTTAAAACAGCCCTCTTCTGTCCGCGTGCACACAGCTGGGTACTGCCTATTTGTTTTTCACAGGACTAGTGCACTCAAGGGCACTCAATAAACAATGCAGCAGGATTTAATCCAGCATCTGTGGGCACACCACCAAGGACAAAGGCCTTTAGGCACACATCAGAGGCTGAGGTGAGGGTGCACCATGTCTGTGGAGGTGATCTGGCCTAGCCCAGACCCAGTAGCATTGGTTAGAATAATACAGACACTGCTGACATTCCCCTTCCAGTCCCAAATCACCTCACTCCCCTGCTGTCCTGGCTGTTGGCCTTGCTGCAGCACCAGGATGCTGGCCTGGCACCACAAGCATGATGTGGCCACATCTGACTTGGTTGAACTGGAACACAGACTCAAACACCTTTCCTCAAAACCTCCACTGCACAGAGCTGAGAACAGCTGTAAAATACTTGGCAAGGCCATCCCCATTTCAGTGATGCTTCTCATCTTGGGCCTCTGTTCTTACAGGACTGGCATAAAGCAACCTTTTTCCTTCACTGAGAGGTTCTTGCTCCACTGGAGAAAACTGCTCTTTTTGACACACAAACCTCCCCTGGAGCATTCTGTAAGTTATTTCAGCATGTGTCTCTCCAGTTGTCTCCTCTACATGTGCTGCAGATTTGTCATTTGCCTTTGCTGCTACAATTGTGAGATTCTGTTTAGTTATGAGACTTTGGTCATTATCACTGGTACGTCCTCAGTCTGTAACAAAAATGATGGTGGTGTTCCTGGTGCATATTGTATTTCAGGTGAACTTGTAATTGCTTATCTTCTGTGACATTTCCACACCCACTCTGTGGAAACATTAGGTATTTCAAATATGAATTGAGAAATTTGTTCTGTTCTAGGGTTGGTGTTTTAAAACTTGTGAAAGTGTTTCTACAAGTTACAAAAGTACCTTCAAATACTTTCCTCATGTTTTAAGTATGTTTGCCTCTTGAAGAAAACATTCCCTCTATCATTCAAGTTAAATTTCATTCAATTTCCATTTATATGCCAATTCATATCATATGATGTATTCATTGTGCTCTCTGTAGATAAGAAGATGAATCTCAAGTTACATACCCTATAAATTGGACCATTGAATGAGTCTTTCTTAATTCACACTGGAGCTGCTAGGTAAGTTGCATATCTTTAGATAGGTTGCTGTTTCAGCTATGTTGAATCTATTAAACTGGGTCACAAAACTTTCAAATTTCAATGTGTGTATCAACATTTTTATTAACAATTTCACCTCTTTTTATAGACTTCGTCACATGAGGTGAAGAGATGTTAAAAAATGGGTGCTGCAATAGAAGAATAAGTATTAGCAGTTGTTTTGCTCTTAAACCAATTGACAAAGACAGCATGTCCCACTTTGTCTTCAATATTCTCTTGCTAAAGCAGCCATGTGTCTATTGCTCTCCTTTAAAATGAAATTATAACTATTTTATGGGGGAAAATGGCATATAATGGTATCTGATGTACAGGAAAGAGCTTTGAAGGAATGTTTTGTGTGTTTGCACTGTAGACTTTCATAGACTTAGCAATCTGTCTTTTGGGAAAATATCTTAATTGTCTGAAATAAGATAACTTTGCAACTACATGAATGACATTCATGTCGCTGCAGAAAAAGTGTAACATATGTAAGACTTCATGCTCAGAAAAATTCTAAAACATTCTCTTTTTTTTATTCAAATGCAGGACTCTACCCTGGAGACTAAACCAGTCTGGTTTACCTTCAGCTTTAAATGATGCTGTCTCCACAGCTGCACAAAATCTTAGCAGTAGCTTTTTTCCTGCTCCCATTGTGTGTTCAAGGTAAACTTGCAGGATTTCTTCCATCATTCCCTTTCAAGCCTTTGTTTGGAGGTAGGAGCAACAGTGCAGAAGAGCAACAAATACCAGGTATGTGAAGTTATCTCCATTTTTATCTGTTGTGCTCTATTTTTATGCTTTGAAAACTCAGTGCTATCTACCATAATCTGCTGTGTTATCTACTTGAAACAAAATAATCAGGACTTAATATTAATTTCCTTATATGAAGTAAGATGCTTAAATCTCTATTTAATGATGCAGTGGTTCAACTCACAGAGAAAAGTTCAGAATTTTCCATAGACAAGAAATTTGTTGCTGAGTCGTAGGTTGTAGCTGGAAGCAAGTGCATTACCAGCCTGAAGGATTCTATCCAGGATTCAGTCCCCAGACATAGTTAAAGATCAGCTAAACCTACTGCACAAGTGCCAGAGTTTTGCCTGGCCTGACTCAATCCCTTAGAGAGAAAATTATCTCAGTTTGCCAGTTCCAGTTTTCTATAAACATCCATGCTCTGCAGGTGACTTCCAGGAACTTATCCCCTACCCTTACAAAGATTAATGTGTGAAGCTATCACCTGATTAAAACACAGCAGTAAGCTAAAACTTGTCAAGCAAATATTTCAAAAGTTCATATTAATTTCATATGATGAGCTCTGCTTTATTTGAAAGCCACGACTGACACTGTAAAGCCAAGTGCATAATAGCTGGTTTTGTTCACAGATCTCACAGCTCTGGCTGGCAATGAACATGGGGACCCCATCCATCAATTGGAATATCGGATTTCCAGACTGGAAGGAGGTATTCTATCTGCCTTTACTTTCTGCTGCTCCTGGGTTAGTGGGGATAGACCAGGTGGGCAAAAATTGCTTCTTAGGAAGAAGGCAGAGTTTTCTGCAGTTTTATAGCATTGCTTTTTATATCTTCTTCACTGGTATATCAGAGTGAAAACTTTCAAATGGGGGTAGGGGAGTGGGAATTAGATTTTCATAACTGGTGGGAGACACCTGGGTAACAGCTCTGAAATATGAGTGCAAGCAAGGCAGGGATGTGGCATATTAAAATCCCTACCTATGCAGAGCTGCTCCATGCACAACTTGTGCCCTCAACAGACAAAGAGAACACTAAAAACCTACTAAGAGAATCAAGACCAAATCAAATCTAAGATTCCTCTCACTCCAGAACATTGGTATGCTGCAAACTACCTCAGAGTCTTATAGAGAGTCTCAAATAAAATCATATGCTTTTTTAGAAAAAAAAAGGATTTCTCATTTCCCTTCTTCCTCTGATTCTTCTTCCTCTGATTCTCCTGTTTCATCATCTGTGTGTTTCTTCCCTTTTCCCCCTTCTCCATTTTCAAATTTCTTTGATTTCAAGTTCTCCTTTCCTTTACCCTTTCCAGGGTTTAATCTAAAGTTATGGAGCAAAGTAGCAGGAGTTAAAATTGACAGCAAAATGAACACACAAGAATGCACACTTTTAACAGCTTCTCCCTCCTCTTGCAGTCCTTCGCTTGAACAAGATGATAACAGAGTCTGGAGGAAAAATCTTTGCTACCAATGGAAAAAAAGCTGATTTTGATGGTACAGTGGAAAAATGTAAAGAGGCTGGAGGCTCTATTGCCACTCCAAAGAGCCCTGGAGAGAATGATGCTATTCTGTACTTTGTGAAATATTTTAACACCTACGCCTACCTGGGGATAAAACAATCCCTTATTCCAGGAAGATTCCAGCTCCTGAATGGTGCTCAGCTCAGCTATACTAACTGGTATTCAAATGAACCTTCTGGCAAAGGAGAGGAGGAATGTGTGGAGATGTACACTGATGGCACTTGGAATGACAAGAAGTGTAACAAGAATCACCTTATTGTCTGCCAGTTTTAGTGCTTCCCTTGCTGCTCTCTGGAATGTGCTTCCCTATCACTTGTGTCTGCCTTTGTAGCTAGTGAACTTAGATAAAGCAGCATGAAAAAATAAAATGCATTCTTTCCCTGTCTGATTTGTCTTTTAAACAAGTGCCAGCCATAAAGAGGAAACTGTATAATGAAAGCAGGGGCCATTTTGTCTGTTTGATAATCACTGCCCACTGAGTGTGTTAATACTGCTGCCTATGGGTTCCTACTGCTGTCAGCCTGCTGACTTATTACAAGAACAAAAACTACAGTTCTTGGCTGCATATCTAAAGTGACTTGCAGCCACAAGGTCTTCCAGTACTCCTTTACCCATGAACCTTCTACTTGTGCATATTTTGATCCCTTTCTGTAAGTTTCTCTCACCAAAACTCCCCATTCAGACTCTCTGCTCAGCCCACAGTGCTTTGGCCACCCTCACCCCTAAAGAAGGCACAAGCAGTGCAGCTGGGGTGGCACAGAACCACCCTCCTTACATTTCCCATCGGAAAACTTCAGAGTCAGCAGGGCTTTAGCCTTCATGCATCTCAAAGGTAGTGACCAGAAGCCACCTGTTCAGCAATTCCTAATGCCTCTCCTGACTCAAGGAGCACAAGAAGACCAAGGTCCCCTGGCACATGGGATGTGTGTGGAAGAAAACACTTAGGAGACAGCAGGAAAATTACTGGGCCGTTGTGATTTAGGGAAAGTCAGCAGAGCCATGACATGGCCAAATTTTTTAGGCTATATTGTCATGAGATTCAGATACAACTAATTTTGGGGACCACAAAGGTGCTTGTCAGACCCTCACTGGGATTCCCACAGGGCCAGGGTTGGAGGATGCCAAGTGACTGAGCACTCATTGCAGAAGCTGCTCAGTCTCATCCAGCTCACCATCTCACTATCCAGCTTAAACTAAAGGATTAAGAGAAATCTTCCTCAGCTTTCTTGCTTGAGTCTGTTCACCTCCCGAAGGTGAGAATTCCCCAAGTTTAGAATTACAGTTGTGCAGCATACCTGCATGCTCAGAGATGTCTGATTTGGATTTTTCCTTTCTGCAGGGCAGTTGACTTCAACATGAGGCAATGAAAGCTCTTCATCAGCTCCATGGCATGGTGCAAAGGCTGGCTGAGCATCTGGGGGTACCTTTATAAAGCCAAATTCCTGACTATGAGCCACACTCATTCCCACTGTGTTAGTCTCAGCTTGGTCACAGAGACCTGAGCAAGGACACGTCCAGCTCTAGAGCCAGATCAGCTCCTCTCACTCCCCTCTGCATGACAGGGGGACAGAACAGCCAAAATGTGGAAGGTAACAGGGGAGGGAAGGTGTGCTCATAGCTTGTGTGAACCTCTGAGCCAGCAAAGAGGCTGCCTGGGACCTTGTAGCTGTGCAAATCACTGTAATTCCAGAGCAGCAGCTTGCCATGCACAACATTCCTGCGCTGGCTTAAATTCAATTACAGGATTATTTTGGGCACATGGTCTCACCACCTGCTCTGTGACAAGGAATGGGTCTTCCTGGCCTCTTTCAGCCCTCTGCTTGATGTCAGGGCCTGTGAATCATTCTTGCTGTTGTTCTCTGCTAACTAAACTGCTTGTCTTTTAGGGATTAGGAAAATCAATGCAACAAGGTTGGTGTCAAACCAAGACGCCTTTCTGCTTGAGCAGCCTGGTGCCTGCAGGTGGTTCACCTCCACAGGTAGAGTCCAATTATTCACTCCAGCAGTATTTAAATCCTTCATCACCATGCATACACATAGCACCCTGTTTCCAAGAGCTATAAAGTAGTCTCAACACATGCAAAGATAAAATTTTGTGAACAAAGTCCTTTTTATCCATGCATCTGTTTGGCATGTAAGGAGACCTACAAGGTGTTAACAAATGACTTATTTCTGGACAGCACTGCCAAAATAAAAACTACTGAATCCCATATCAGATAGACTCCTCAGTTAACCCAGTGGAAACAGGTACGTAGAGGGGAAATGAGGACTCAGGAGTCTGCATGGCTCTGTTTCATTTCAAACTCTGTTCTTATTCAGCAACACTTACAGCTCACCAGTATCTGCCTGCACCCATCAGCTCACCCGCCCAGCCTGCAGCCTTGCATGACTCCTGTTGTGAAATTAACTCTGCCACGAGCACAAGGAAACAGGATCACAGGCATCACCTCAAGTAGTAATTTTCCACTCATCACTTTCCAGTAAAGTTTAAGAAATGTACAGTGATTAACATCAGCCCGAGAATGAAGCTGGACACACAGCCCACCATCAGCAAACCTTTTAAAGCCGTGGTAAGTTTTTTATTCTATCCTGCTAATCTTCTGGGGGTCACAGAGTTGTCTCAAATTAAAGCTATTTGCAGGTGTGAGTGAAAGAACACACAGCTGCCTTCAGTAGGCACTGGGATTTGGACACACAACCTCAAAGCAAATGTTTGTCACCCTGCCTGAAGCTGCCACCTCCAGCAACCCTGCTGACAGCAGGCAGGTCTGGAAACAGCAGCCTTGGCCTGAAAGACAGACTGGTTCAGCATTTGGGCACCAAATTTACTACCTAAATCTGAATGAGGTGGCTGTACAGCATCCTCTGATTTGTAGATGGACAGGATTTCCCAAGGCTAGCAAGCATTTATTTCAAAAGCTATTTTCTGAATTATTTGTGAATTTTTTTTTTTATTTTAAAAGCTTAATCCATCCTATCCTAACTCTAAATATTAGTCATGCTTTTAAAAACTGCCACTATTGGACTTGTATTTGGACTTGTGGATATTCTGGACCACCCAGCATGCTGACAAGCCAAACTCTGTGATGTTCAATTTGCAGTCAATGGCATGCACTTTCCCACTTCTGACTGCAGGACTACTAGTACCACCACTAGGACTAAGTAAAAACTGTATTAATCTGAAGAGTTAGTAAAAAAACAGGATAAACAGGTTCCTCAGAAAGCAACTTAGCAAGGAATTTGATTTTAGCAAGATGAAATATTAGTGTCACATATTGAGAGACGGGGAAGTCACTTGTCAAGTTCTGCAGGGAAAAGTGTTACTGATTCTGCCTTGTATAGTGGAAAATACTGCAAAATTATTCCACCCATCCCCCTGCCAAGAATTGTTCAGAAAATAGTTTTGAATCTATGAAAATATCCCTTGTGAGAACTATTAACAGCTTTTATTTTCTGTGAAAATACCCTAGTTAATATTTTTCTCTGAAAAACCTATTCCTGGTTGTGTGGCTTTGAGGTCTAAAGGGACATTCTTGCAATCTGAAGCTCTGTACCTCCCTTTGGATGCATCCACTCCAGCACAGATCATTGCACAGATTTCATTGTTGAGTTTTTAAGGCAGGCTGCAACTTGGCCTTCACATCTCCTCTTGTCAAAAGGCAAAAGGCAGATGCAGCAGTGTGTTCAGGCAGCAGGGCCACTTCCCAGGGACTGTGCAGGGCCACCTCCACAACAGCATGGAGAGGAGCCAGAGCTGCCTTAGCAAAGCCTCTGAAGAGGTTCTTACATGCACTTAATATAACAGATACTGCAGCAGTAGTAAGGTATAGATAATAATAACCCTCCCCACATAAACACCTATCTTCTACATGTGTTTGTAGAAGACACTGGAAATTCAATATAGTCCATGTGGTTTTATCTGATATCATTTATAGCAGAATCCAGTGGAATTCCTTACCTAATAAAATACTAAAAATAATAATAAATATTTAATATTTCAGATATATTGTTTTGTATTTTATACAATTTTTTATATTGTTTTGTACTATTAATTGTGGTTTGCCTGAGCATAGCTCTGGTTTTTCAAATATGGAATGTGAAAAACGCCAATCACTTGTTTTTAAAATTTTAAAAGTTTAATAGTAATAAAATGGTTATAAAGATAGTGATACAATTAGAGTAATAATAATTTGGACAATTTGAATTAGGACAATATGAGACAATAAAGACAAAGAGTTACAGACAGTCAGGGTACCTTTTTCTGGGCAGCACGAGCCTGAAAAAGGACCCACGTTAACAGAGGATTAACCCTTAAAAAGTATAACCTATTGCATATTCTTACACCTCATACATGATGCATAAATTCCATTCAAATACAGGATTCTGTCTGGTCATCTTCAGCTTCTTCCTCTGAATCCTAACAGCACCTTTGAGGTGGGAAGAAGTTAATTTCTTCTGATAAGAGGGCAATAAATTATTTTTCTCTGAAATATTTAGGTGTCCTGTGGCTGCTATCTCGCTGGGCATCCTTTCTTTTAAAAAAGTACCCTACATACCATAGTTTCTATTTTAACTTTTTTTAATAACCCAATAAGTATATTTAACACACTACTTAAAAAATTAACACAGCATTACTTTCTAACACAACATAAAATATTCATTTTAATATTTGCAAAAAAAGCCGATCATAAAATACGCATTTTTCACACTGAAGTAAAGCTAAGCTGGTAAGTAGCAAGTAGGCTGTTGAATATATATATATATATATATAGGTGGAAGAGAGTTGGGTGTGTGAATGCCAGCGAACTGAGGGGCATCAGCATTCATACCCTGAAGGCTGCACATGTTGCTCACAATAATCAGTCGGAATGAGTTACTTGATCCTATTACTCACTCGTGAGTAAATAAGATGATTTACAAGGAAAGCCCAAGTGGTTTTCTGGTGAAAAACGGGTTCTCATTTTTCACTGAGTGGCTGTGTCCTACAGCAGGTTGTGCAGGGTGAGGAGCCGGCTCTTGCTCTGCTGTTCTGAGCAAACTGCGGGCGAGGCAGAGCGGCTGCCTCGGGCAGGTTTGTGCCGCTTTAAGAGCACAGGGGGAGGCGGTGGAGGCACAAACACGGCCCTGAGCTCCTGCAGGCTGCCCTGGGGCCGGCACAGCCCGGCAGTCTGTCTGTCCTGCCCTGCCCTGCCCTGTCTGTCCTGTCCAGCTGAGCAGCGCCGGCAGCGCAGGATGCGCGCCCGGACGGAGCCCCCGCAGCACCGGGGCAGCGCAGTGAGGGGCACTGGGCAGGTAAGGGTAACCAGGACACAGTCAGGGCACTGAGCAGGTAAGGGTGCCCAGGACACTGAGCAGGTAAGGGTGCCCAGGACACAGCCAGGGCACTGAGCAGGTAAGGGTAACCAGGACACTGAGCAGGTAAGGGTAACCAGGACACAGCCCGGGGGCACTGAACAGGTAAGGGTGCCCAGGACACAGCCAGGGGCACTGAGCAGGTGAGGGTGCCCAGGACACAGCCAGGGGCCTGCTGCCAGCTGGGAAAGACAAAAAAATCCTGCTAATTCAGCTGCTTTGATGCCTTTCTATAGAAAGGGGGCATACTTTACAGTATATAAGTAAGGGGGATAACTAAATTATTTAGAAAGGGTGATAACTAAATTATTTCTAATTCCAGTAAATGGTTGTCGGCAGGGAAGAGTAGAAGAATGTAGTCACATATATATATATTCCTATTCACATAATTAATTTTAAGTGCAAAATAGTTTGCTAAATGGTTAGAATTGTGTCTGTGAGTGGACTGCATAAGGCAATCCCTTATTCTACTTTTACAGTAAGCACAACTCCAGTTTGTATAAGTTTATTCAAAAGTGTTTAAAATCTAAATATTTCAGGAGAGGAAATGTCTGTGACTCAGATGTAGCTATGTCCTCACTGCTATACATTCAAGAATCAGAAACTTAACAGATATATGCCACAATGTGTTATCTATGAAAGCACAAAATCATCTTTTTAGACAAAATACAAAAATCTGAATTTATATGTCCAGAAAAATGTGATTTAAATAACAACCGAGAAACTCCTCTTGCATTTTAACTTTCATTGTAGCCTCCTGATTACAATTACTTTTGGAATTGAGGTGAAACTAAGGCCTTGATCAGCTTAATCACAACAGTTTGCTATGCTAGTTTTGTCTATTAAATAGTCTGTCTTCATCATAATTTTTGTTTTAAAGATCTTCCTCAGTGTTTCATACATTTAATTTCTGCACTCAATTTTCACATTAAGAGATTTTAAACTTGATTTGGATCCTGCAGTGCCTTTACTCACTGAAAGATAAATACATACAGATTTGACTTTAAAATAATCAGACTAATCTGCTTCATGCCTTATAAAGGCTGAAATATTTTAAATAATGAATACTGAAATATTTTCATTAATACTTTAGTTATTTGTAGAGGGGGATATTTATAACAAACTTATTCAGTGAAATTTCTGTTAATATTTTAATGATTCTGAGCGTTTTTGTACACTCTTTGTTTAAAAGGTTTGGACCTCTGCCAAAGCAGCATTATTAGATCTTTCTAAGGTTTTACATAATTGTAATGCAGCCTTTTCTCTAAGGTACCGAACTCATTAATTTGATTTCTGGTTCTTACAGGAGTTCTAAGTGACAATTTTGACTTGCAGTGGAGTTATCTCTCGATCATCACCTTCTTTTCGAGTCCATCCCTGTGTCAGACACCCAGGTCTGAGAATTTTTCCTGTTCCTACAGTTTGGTGCCTCTGTTTGCAGCCCAGAGCCAGGGAGGTGGCAGAGGAATGTATTCACCCTCCTGCAGCTGCCCAGGGCTCCAGGGCACAGCTCAGTGACCTCCTCAGAAAGCCAGCCTGGTGATTATCCTGGAGTGCTAACAGGAAGCTGGCAGCTCACCCAGGGCACCCAGGAGCACTTGTTCTCCCCACTTGAAGGGCAAATATTTATATCACTGACTGAGTGGCAAATGAAGCAGAACAAGCTCATTGTTGTTGTTGGTTTACCCCTTTCAGCTTGTTCTGCCTTTGGAATAAGTGTGTGCCTGGGAGGAGAGTGGTCACAGCCCTGCAGGATGGGCAGTGTTTCACAGCTCTGGTTGTGCTAGAGCCACTGGAAGCCCTTCTTTGTGTGTGACTGAGCAGCTCTCAGGTGTAGGTAATAAACCCCTCCCCACATAATCTTCTACACCTACTTGTAGAAGACACTGGAAATTCAATATAGCCCATGTGATTTTATGTGATATCATTTATAGCAGAATCTAGTGGAATTCCTTACCTAACAGAATACTAAAAATTGTATAAAGATATCACTAATAATCAATCTTTAATATTTCAGATGTATTGTTTTGTATTTTATACAAATTTTATATTGTTTTGTACTATTAATTGCGGTTTTTTATCCAATTCGACTGTATTCATCTCCACCAAAGTAAGAACTTGTCACTTGATTTCACAGAGACAAATCTTTGACTGACATTAAGTGCTCTAGCTACCAATCAGAATAGCTTCCTAGAAACAAAAGAAAATATGAATATTCACTGATATAAAACAGACCTTGCCGACTTCAATCCCTTCTGCCATTTGGTGACTGCATTTACAAATTTACTGGACTCCCAAAGTTTTAAAACTTGTTTTTCTGTTCCCAGAGTTTAGCCAGCAGTACCAGATCTGCGACTTTCCAGGCACAGAGTAAAAATTATTATATGATAGCCAATAATTCTGTAGTTTGGAGGCAAATAAATGGTATAAATACTTCCTAATTCAGATACCAGTTCATCTTTTAGCCCTGTGCAATACATTTTCAAAGAAATCTCAAGTGAGAGCAGGTTACAGACAGGGAGGCCACCACCTCCCACAAGCCTCTTGCTCAAGGGAACTTCTCAAATTACCATAACTGAAGTTACTGTAAAATTCACAGGGCTGGCTTGAACCTTCACACCATTTCTGTAGACTGCAAGTAAGCCTTTTTTTTTTTTTTTCTTACAGTATTTCTGCCTCTGCATTTGTCTTCATTGGACATTGAGGAAGTGCAGTTCCCCCCTCCCAGATGCAATAGTGGGATAAATATATCTGGGGGTTTGTAAGGTTTTCCCTATCTTACTTCTCCAAAATCAAGATGTCCATTTGTGTAATTTGGCCGGGTAGGGGGAAACAAGATTAGAGAGAAAAAGGAGGAAAAAAGACCACAAAGCAACTCAGAAATTCAGATATTTAAAGGAGTTAACTAACAAGGACATTGAAATTAGCAGACAGGGGCCTAATACAGCTTTCAAGTGTGTTGGGTTCTGGCAGAGGACTTGCAGCCCTTATGGCTTTCAGGTGTGTGGTTCCTCTTTCAGGAATTACACTGAACACTGCATTCCTTAAGACACCTTTACTAACACTCCACAACCTGTGACATTCCCTGGGCAGCAGCTAAAGGCAGCACTGAAGCAGCACAAGGAAACTCCGTGAGCAAAAAAAAATCCCTCACCAGGTTAAAAACAGCCTCAAACCTATCTTCACCCAGCAGCCAGTGCGAAGAGAGGAATAACACCAAAAGTTGCCACAGGAAAAGTGAGAATATCACACAGGCTGATGGGCTCTGCGGCACAGCCCCCAGCAGCAGAGGCAGAGGCCAGAGCAGATGAACACACACAAAATCAAGGAGCTGCTCTGTAGAAAACAGACCCATAGCACAGCCCACTGCTGCAGGGAATGGGCCTGTGGGCAGCATTCCAGCTCCAGCCACCCTCCTGCCATGGCTGTGTGACTTCACTGGGGAGAAGGGAGAGAGTCCTCCATGCCCTGAGTTGGGCAGCTCCAGGCCCTGAACCAGGGCAGCTCCAGGCCTTGAGCCGGACAGCTCCAGCTGCCTCCTCTGAACTTTTTCTGTGCTTGTAAAGATTTGAGGTTAATCCAACTAGAATATGACAGAGCAGCCAAGGATCTGCTGATGGATAGCTGGGTTTCATTAAGGATATCATGGGCTCAATCCACCAAGATTTGTTACTAGACATACACTGGTAACATAAACTCTCCTTACAAGCCACAGAAAAAAAATTGAGCTGATCGTAATTTTAACATTGTCATGTACACAATTGCTGGAAATTATTCAAATTTTCCACTCTCCTTAGACATAAATACTCTATCAACCCAGTTTCCATCTTCACTATTACATAAAGGTCAGGATTTAGTAACAAAACCCCAGTAAAGCATGTGCTTGGACAAACCTGAGGCCTCCTCTGCTGAGTTGCAGTCCCAATTTCCACAGTACTGCAGCCCCTCAGGAAACCTCCTCATGACTGGCACAAGGGACTCGAAGAAAAAAACCTCTTCAGGCCCTGGCACCTCATTTACACACCCACTGTACAGCTGTCAGGTGTGTGGGTCCAGGAACAGGACTGGTCACCCTGAGGACTTCCAGGTGTGTGGGTCCTGTGGCAGAAATGGCATTGAACACTGCATTCCCTAGGACACACCTATTAGCACTTAACAGAATCAACACACTAACTCCTTCCTAAGCACCCTGATCTTTCTAAAGCCTTGGAAAAAGATAAAATATGCATTCTGATGGCAGTTCAATTTCCAGTTCTCCTTTCCATCATATTCTTTTATTTTCAGTTTTAGTTTTGCTACATATCACTATAACAATCATTTTGTGTAATGATGCTCTAAGTGGGAGAGGACGACCTTAAAAATTGAAATTGTAAAGAGAAAGGCTTAGCCAAGGGTTAGGAACAGTGCTTTAGGGTGGACAGGGTGTCCACACCAGCACCAACAACTGCAGCTGAGCCAAGGGGGAAAGGCAGGCTGATGCCTATGGAGGCACAGAGAGAGAGAGAGAAAGAGCAGGAGCTCTTCTGGGGTCTGCAGCTCAGGAAATGGGATTATTTTTTAGGCTGAGAAAGGAATAAGCCAAAGAGGCTGACACCCCTATGCTGGCTTTAATAAACACATCTATTCAGACATAACTCCTATTTGCAAGTAAATAATGCAACATATTTTTTGCTTTACAGCTTCAGATTCCTGACATGGAGGAAATCATGGTGGAAACAGTCCTGGCCCCATGGGAGATCCTGCTAGTCATTTTTGCTGCAGTGCTGGTGATGAGTGTGCTGATGCTGCTGCCCCCAGCTGCGGTGGTGATCTGGAGGATGAGACATGTGCCACAGATCTCGCTGCAGGGCTCCGTGTGAGCCAGCCCTGCTCCAGCACTGCCCTGGCAGCATGGCTCACACTGACAACACCTCTCAGGTCACTCTCGCTACCTGTGAGCCACCCCAGAGCACTGCCTCTGCCAGTCTGCTGCTGCTGAGTTCCTGTGAGAAGAGTTTATTGTGTGATTTTGGGGCCATGAGCTGCAGTTCTCCACACTTTGCCTTCCATGTTCTGGCTGGGTTGTAATTACTGCTCTTGGCTCAGCTCCTGAACTGAGTTCTTCTCTTGTGTTACAATGGACTGAAAGAGAAGTAAGGATAATGCAGCACTGTATTCCCTTAATTAATATCAGGAATAATTAATATCCCTCTCTATAGTAACACTGTAAATATTACCAAAGCCTTTAGCTGACTGACACTTGTGCAGGTGGATTTATCCAATGCATATAAGATACTCTGGGGAGGCAGTGGTTTAGTCTGGTTGTATTGCAAAACCTAAAAAAAAATAAAATTTTAGAGAATGTTTCAAGAAGTAAGCCTCTCCTGCTTCTCTTGTTTGATCTGGAAACTTAATGGTTTAAAATGGTATTAAGTTCTTTCATTCTATATGAATTTTCCTCTTTCCTCAACCCCCTAGTGCCAGAACAAACCCCATCCTGGGGCTAGAGCAGGAATGGTCCTATGCTCAGACAGGCCAGACACCAACAAGAAGTTAATGCAAACACACAGCAACCATTTACATGAATGAAATTATGCAAATGTACTCTGGGAAATAACACAATTAAATTTACTTTAGTTCTTAACTGTGTCATATTGGCTTATTGAGTCAACTCCCTGTCTCATTATAAATAATAACTCAGGTGGTGGGAATAGAACAAAATTTCTTCTCTGCAAGTTTTTGAAAAACATCCCAGCAACCCAATCTCCAGCTTAATATCAGGTTCATGACACATGATAATTAAAGCTTTCCAGCCTAATTCTTCCACACTGTGTGACACTATAAAGATTTCTGATGCACAAATGAAAGTTTCTGCTAGTTTACAAGCTTCCTTTCCTCGTGAAATAAAATATGAATGACTTTTCTTTTCTTTTGTTGATTGCTTTGGAAAGTCACTAGAATAGAATAACAAAATTGAGAGGAAAAAATGGGGTTTAGCACCAGCAGAAAAATGATACTGAAAAGTACTCCAGATATTTTATCTGAGCATTGGTTGATAATGATTTGGCTGTAAAGACTTAAAAACATTATAATTTCATTTGATAGAGATCATTTGTTTGCCATAAATAAATAAATAAAACCCAAAATTTAGTGATTCAAAACTCATTGTTTTTCTTTAAGACTACAGCACTTTTGTCTCCAACACAATGACTTAATTTATTGCCACATGGTTTATAAGCAGCCAAAGCAGCCAAGTCATCCCTTTTCTGGTATAATTATCTGTTCCATTCACTGTCATATGACTGTCTGCCTCTGGGCCCTAAAGCAGCTGGGGTTATTTATGGGGTTTTTTGCTTGTAATGACTCAATTCTGAGCCTGAAATATAAGTATGTAAATATATATATTTGAATCATTTATCTGATAAATGAGGTAAAGGCCAATTTTACATCATGTACCACAAAACTATGTGTCTGAGAGATCAACAGAAAGAGGAGAAAGGTAAAAAAGGGAAAGGAAACACAAACAGATGAGTCTGTCTTCAGATCTACAGCTTCACTGTTTGCTCAACAGAAGAAAATTAAAATATTACCTCGAGCACAGATTCCACTGAAAACCAAGCAAGCAGTATCTAAATTTCTTGTTTATATTTCACAATAATTCACATGCATACTGTTTGGTAGCTACATCTCCACAAATGAGCTGGATCTCCAGTGATAAGTTGCCTCTGATCTTCACTTTCACTCAGTGCCTGGGGGACCGTGGACAATGGACAGGTTTTCTGCTGCTGGTGTAGGCCCCAGTCAAGCAAGCAAGTGAATAAAGTATTGCACCCCTACAGCCAGGAACTCTTGTCACTCACACAGCTGTAATGGTCATCAGAGCAATAATAATGATTAACTGGCAGCTGTAAAAGTGAGTGGAAGTACAGCCCCTTCTCAGTAAAGAGACCCCCTGACACAGGACAATTTCTGACAACAATCAGTGTTACTATCTGCCGAGATCCAGAAGAATTTAAGCCAATAGGAAGGTATCTATTAATAAACTGTTTATAAAAATCTTGCTTAATTGCAGCTAGACAAATTAAAGCCATAAAAGTTGTCTTCTTTCTTTGACACTCTTGCCATGAGCTGCAGTATTAGATTTAGCCTATATATCGATACCCAAAGCTGAGGTCATGACTACGATCTCCAGGACTTTAACAAAATAAAAGCTGTGTGTTTACAGGTGCTAGCCACGCTTTCAGTGCTCTGTGATGCTGTGAGAGGCTGGCTGTGCCCAGGCTGCTGTCAGTAGCCACAGGTGACACAGTCAGCCCCCGGGTCCCGGCTGGAGCCGTCGATGCCGCGCTCGGCCAGCTCCCGCAGGAAGGTGTTCAGCTGCTCTGCCTGAGCCTCGGGGAAGGCAGCCGTGTGCACACAGCTGCTGTTGCTGGGGAAATAGGCAGATTTAGCTCCACTGATGGCCACCTCAGAGGCTGGAAAATATCAAAGATATAAACAAATAAATAAATAAATAAATAAGCAGCTGAATTCACTTAGCTTCGCTTTGTCCTGATCTTTAAACATGTGCTGGCATTCCAATTTTCTAAACTAAAGTCTCCAGCTTGGAATAAAAGTGCCCAGATGCATGCCTGCTTTTATTAAGCCTTGGAAAATAACTAGCAACTGCTCCAGCAGCTAGGCACTGTCAACAGTAAAATGTTTTCCATTAAGCATAGGAGAGGTAGGGTGGGCTTTTTGTGTATCTATATGCACATTTGTTTTTAAATTAAGACAGTAACAACAGAGTCATAGAGCCTGCTTTGGGTCACAGATTGAGCAATGGGAGGAGCCTTACAGTCCCATACAGAGCTGCCATGAAGATGGCAGCACTGCTGGCTGGGGCCCAGCTGCTGGGCTTTATTGTGTGTACATACAGGTGTTGGCCAATTTGCTGAGATTCTTCAACTATGGTTGCAAGATAAACAGTTTTATGTCCTATTGCTGTCTGTCCAGTGGGTCACACAACCCTTAGGGGTTGTATGAGGGTGACACCAATTCACTGGTTTTTTAAAAACAGGTCCTTCTTCCCACAAACATTTGCATAAATGCCATATTTAGTACCCCAAGATAAAACAGCAGTGCCTTCATGAGAGTATTAAAGCTAATGTGTTTTCTTGCTCATAAATTTGCCAGCTCAGCACTGGCTCTCACAATGTCACACATGAGAAGGCTGTCACGAAAAGAGAAACTTTTCCTTCCTCCTATTTTTTTGAACAGAAGCAAGGAAGCCTTGTGTGAACAGATATATCTGAGGAGCACTCACGGCTGCAGACTGCCAGTGCCTTTTCCCCAACCAGCTGCGTGGTCCAGGAGAAGCCCGTGGCATTGCCACACTCCTCATACAGCCTGCTGCTCCTGAGGAACTGGAAGTCATAACCCTTGGGAAACAGGGGAGGGGAGAAAATAAACAAACACGCTCTTAGGGCATGACATGGTAGCTGCAAGGGGAAGAAACAGGGCAGGTAAACACAAACACTACAACCTCTCTCAGCCCTGAGGGATATAAAACAAAGTGTAGCAAGAAAATTAGGCTTTACCAAATAAGCAGTTGTAAAGGAAGGAAGAGATGCAGCAATATATAAGGCAGGAATGTTACCTGGTTGCACATGGGTTTGCAGTACTGAGTGCTGTCAATGGTCACGCACACCAGTCCCCCGTTTTTTGGGGCCACTGGGCGTGGGCATGGAGGTAGCTGCTTGCAAACTTTTGGGTGGATAAAAAGAAAAAAGAAAGAGATCAAGAAAACAATATATCAGAGTGAAAGTGGACATAAAAGCTTCCCCTTCCCAAGCAAATTCATTGGCCTGTCTCCACCAGCTGATATCATCAAAGCAAGCATTTTTGTTTGTTTAAAATTTTTTTGTCCCCCCAATTTATTTTTTTTTTTTTGGCCACAGCTACTGAATTTTCCCCTCACTTGTCGCTCTCACTACAGAATCAGCCCCAGTTACACTTTAGAGGCAGCTCACTGCAGCATTTGCATTCACAGCACTGACATTCAGTGCTGTTGTGGCCAAAACTATCCAAATATTTCTTGGAGAAATATGACTGGCATGCCAGCTCCATGACAGCACAGAGGCTCTGGCTGGAGGGCAGAGCCTGCCCTGCTGGCCCTGTGACTGTTCTGCTGCTGAGCACCAGTGCTGGTGCTGCGGGGACAGCAGGACCCCCTGCTTGTGCTGCTCTGCCTCCCCAACCCCAGTGCTCCCTGTTGCTGAGACATCTTTTATATTGTGCTCCTCCTCCCCTAAAGAAATGCAGGCTCTTGGTTCATTCTGTAGTAGAAAAAATTTCCTCTGTGCTTCAGCTCTGCCCCTTTGTTCAACGCCCAGCAAAGGGGTTGGTTCAGGAGGGGCCTCACATTGCTCCTGAACAGGGCGCAGCAGATCAAGAGTTTCTTGCAGCGTCCATGCCAGGAAATTGACTGAAGCTTTTTCACCCTTGGCAATGATTTCAGGCATGCATTTTGAAAATTTCTGTGGAGATAGGGGAGAAAAAGTCTAAGTTGAAAAAGAAAACGTTGGAGCCTTAGAATTAACATATCTGTGAACATAAAGAAGCTCATGTATTTCTAGGTAGCTATTGTTATTTATCTCACTATACTGCTTATGTTCAAGCCACTTTATGTATCTGGAGCAGGGCCAAACTGGAAAATATATCTACAAGGACACTTTTTGGACTAGCAGTATCAGGAGCAAAGCTGTGGTAAGTCAGATGACACTGATGTTTTTCTGCTCTTGCGTGTGCCTCCCCTCCCCAGCGTGTACTTTGTACATTGCCAAAGGAGTACACGAGTTGTGCTTGCCCAGCCGGGGCAGGCAGACACAGCAGGAGCCCACCAGCACAGGAGGTGGGTGCAGAACAGACCCTGGGTCAGCCAACCTCTTACCTTGAGAAACCCATTCACATCATCTATGGTTGTACTTTTGCATTCACTTTGACCGGCAAAAGCTCGGATTTTGGTAAAATCTAAAAGACAAGCAGAAGCAGGTACTTAGCTAGGTCATGACACATGAACAAACCCCAAATCCCACTTGTGCAGAGGAACTCTCCTTCTACCCTGCCTGTATCCTATCCCACAGTCCTAGTACCAGCTTGCATGCCTGAGGTGATCAAGCCTCAATTCTGAATAATCAGTACAAATATTGATTTGTTGGAAACAGCAATGTGAGCACCTGTTTGGGGCCACTCAGGGCTGGGTTCCCAAGCAGGCCCTTCATTTCTCTGAAACAACCCTATTTAAATAATTGTTACTCATATTCAAGACCATCTTACCTGCAAGAAGAACTGCTAAACTTAGAACCAACAGTGTTTTCCAGGGGAGGCAGGAGTCGAACATTTCTCTCTGCAGGAGACCCCGGGTGATTACTCGCTGCTTGTGGTGCCCCAGAGCCAAAGCCCTGCACACAGAGCAGTGTGCCTATGTGTGGCTGCCTGTTCACCCTGTGCTCAGTGCCCAGCACTGCTGGATCAGGGATTAGGGGGAGGCACACATTGCCCCACTTGTGGGAAGCACAAGGAGAGCCTGCCAGAACAGTCAGGGGAGGGCAAGGGCACGTCCTTGTTAGGGCACTGAGGCACACTGGCTGTGCTGCTGCCAGCTCCACCGGGAAATGCTCAGATTAACTGGTTACTGTAAACATGTTTAGTGTGTGCACTTTCTTGCATGCCTGGCTCTCACCACCTTCCCATCTGTCTGTGTTTGCCACACACACACACACACACACACACACAAAAACACATACTTTGATAAAGAAGACATAATAATGCCTTAACTCGTATGTCATGCTCCAAGAGAAAGCTCAGAACATCAAATGTGAACCAATGGGTTATGGTCTGTATCCTGCAGCATCCAGAGTTTGGCTAATTTCTTTTTTCTTTTCCTTTTTTTTCTTTTTCTTTTTGATGAAGCCATGAACCTCATGTGCTTAAATCCATTTATGGGAAGAGCTGAATAGGTAGCAAAATTGCCACAAAGGTTTCACCTTTTCTACCCTGCACATTTACTAGCAGATTAATCAAATTGTCGTAGAGGTGTGCCTGACTCAGGTGTGAAATGCAGGGCTCAGAGTCACAGCCTGTCACACATCTGCACACACTGCCAGGCTTTGGGACAGCCTCACCTTCCTGCCAACCAGCTGGGCACACACACCCCTCCTCTCCAACAAACCTTTAGTGGTTGTTATTGTCGCCACCTGAGAAGAACTGTTCCTTTTGTCTGCAGCTGTTTGTTGTTGTTGAGCACAGACCTCCTGTTTTCATGTCATGGTATGAAACAAATTTTTTATTTCTTAATTAATTTTAAATTATTTTTATTTTGTTTTTTATTAAATTGTTTTTATTAATTTTTAATTCGCTTACTTTTCCTGGTTGTAGTGTACTACATTATGACCTGGAGCTCCAAACAACTTACCTTGCTGAGGCTGGCACGCACATATTCCATACTCCTTGGATGATAAGCGGTATGCAGCCAGGAAAGCAGTCCCTGGGAAATCTTTGCCAACTCATTCTCTAAGATGCAGGTGGTCCTTAGGATACTTTCCTGCCAAAATGTACCAGGTGGGTACCCAAGGAGGCCCACTGATTAATGTGGTAAGTCCTTGGGAGATCAGAAGGTACCCACAAACCTGTTTATCTCAACTTACACAGAACACAGAGCACATTAGTATAATTAATAACAGTGGAGAGACCTCTGGCTTGACTAGATAGAAATTGTGTTTGTGACATACTTGAAAGGAATAAATGGCTGCTTATTCTTTAATGTTCATCACAGGCACTTCCTTTCCACCACCACATCAGTTCGGGAGGCGCTGTATGAAGACATTTATTTAGGAGATAAACACGGGGTGGCAGCACTTCTCCAGCCCGCATTTCTCAGAAGGCTGGCTGAAAGCATTAAGTCCCTCTTGGGGGCTATACACAGGCAACCCTTGCATTGGAGGATTAAGGATTGGAGGATTAAGCCCTTGCATTGGAGGATTTTGTTGCCTAGTGACAAATAAAAATATCACAGAAGAA
Organism: Zonotrichia leucophrys gambelii; assembly: GCF_028769735.1. Taxonomy (NCBI): domain Eukaryota; kingdom Metazoa; phylum Chordata; class Aves; order Passeriformes; family Passerellidae; genus Zonotrichia; species Zonotrichia leucophrys. Next base: position 24,733,350 of record NC_088176.1, read on the forward strand.
AAACGTGGTCTCACAACCTAAGAGTTACAAATAAAAATCTCATACTTTTTCACTGAATTTCCATTAATCACAAGGACTTAACAGTGATCATACATGTATTAACAGGGAAATGCATATAACAATTTCAAAATAAAAAAAAATCAATTTTGTTGGTAAACTAAATTCCTACAAGAATAGAATCAGCTTAGTTGAGATGGACCATTTTACAGCAGCATTAAAAAAAAAACCAACATAGAAAAAGATACACCTTTACATACATGGTAGGAAAAAGCTTTTTATTCTATGATTGTTGTGTTATGTTTCAAAAACACAGTGATTGAAATGCAACAGTAACAGCACATATGCACTGAAGGTGATTTAAATATTACACATATGTTAACATCTTTTATAAAAGAGGCAAAGATACTGTTAGATGCTATTCAGCCTTCTCCCATCAAAGCAGCCCCCAGCTGTATGCATTGCTAACTCCAGTAAGGAAATTGGACCCCAGAATTTCCCATTGTCTAATCAGAAGCAACAGATCTGCTGATCCTTAGTCAGAGTTGGGAAAGTCATCTTCACCTTTGCCCATCAAAGGTTTGAGGTTCAGCTTTTGGTTTGAGTACCTGAGTCACACTTTGTCTTTATCCAAAGAACCAACAGAGCAGCAGTTAAAGGTAAACTGTATTTTGCTGTCTTATGCTGATTAAAAAAACAGACTCTGTCCATTATATCTTAGGTAATGAAAGACACTGAAGGTTAAAAAAAAATTAATTCCCAAGAAAATAACCTTTTCTTTCTTTCCTTTTAAAATCTAAAATTCCTTATGTTGAATATAAAGCTGTCAAATTTGATTTTCAGAAGCATCCTCATCATTAGTGGTCTTCCTTTCTAGTTTCAAAAGGTGACATGTCACTAATGTCAAAAAACGAGTTTTTTAGGCACTTCCCATGAGAATTCCTGTCTTCCAAAGTGACCATAACATGCAGTCTTCTGGTAAATGGGCTTTTTCAAATCCAGATCCCTGTGTGCATAATAAAAAGAAGGAAAAAAATTTTCATATTAAGATACTTCAGGATAACTACTATTAAATGGAAAAGATGAAATAATCTTAAATTCCTTTGGTAAACCAAAAGATACTTTTTTATCAGAGCAAAGTAACTTAAAGTTCTTGGAATGCGAAAATTGTTTTATTTGACCTCCATATACTATAGAAGGCCAAACCTTCAGTAACAGCTGAAGATTTTGCAAGAAATCATTGATTGGATGCAACTACGGGGATATTTTCCTTTCTGTGTGTTTCTTTACCTGACAATGACTCCAGGCCGAAGATCAAAGTTTTTGTGCACAATGTCCAGCAGCTCTTTCTCTGTTTTTTGGGAAGTTCCATAAGTGAACAGTGAAATAGACAGTGGATGAGCAACCCCAATGGCATAAGAAACCTGTGGGGAAAAAAGGTGCCTTAGTCACCCAATAAACACAGCACCTTGGGACAACAGTGGGCAGCAGAAGAAAGCATTAATTTATGAATCATCCTATGAAAACTAAGGCACCTCATTCACTTCTCATATTTGCACTATCTGTGTTTGTAGAAAAAAGAAGACTTTGAAAATGAGAGGCCTCTGGATTACTTTCTCCCTCTTTATCCAGTCACCTCATGCTCATGTCAATGACTGAGTGTCAAAGGGTTGAGGGCTCAACAAATATCTAGAAAAACAGCCAATACAATAGCCAAAAAATAGCCAAAAAGCTAAATGCAAAGTTCCATTTCAAGAAGCCAACTGGTTATTAGTGACATTACACTGGGCTTGAACCAAGCATCGAGTCTTCCTTTCTCCACAAAACCATCACCAACACCACTTCTACTACGGTGGCTCGTACCATGGGCATTCAAAGAGCATCTAGAGAGGGAAATGGTTGGAGAGCAGCAGCACCCTCAGCAAAGCATACCTGGACCAGGACACGGCGGCAGAGCCCAGCTTTCACCAGGGACTTGGCCACCCAGCGGGCGGCGTAGGCGGCCGACCTGTCCACCTTGGTGTAGTCCTTGCCCGAGAAGGCACCTCCGCCGTGCGCGCCCCAGCCGCCGTACGTGTCCACGATGATCTTCCTCCCCGTGACACCGGCGTCACCCTGAGCAGAGACACAAGGGCTCCATGTCACACCCACTCACTCCCAAACAAGGCTATGCACGCCCTCAGAGCAAGCTGACCACACAGGCATTGCTGGGGGTGGCTGAAGGAATGAACTTGTCTCACCAAGGTACAACACTGGCTGTAGTTGTTCTTTAAAGCCAGGTTCTCAAGATAAGCCATTCACAAATTTGTTTGGTTAATCAAGCCAACAGGCTTACACCCAGATAGCTACAGCATTCACTGCCTGTTTTAATTGGAAATATGGAAGCTTTGGTTTAGAAGTTACCTTTGGTTTAGAAATTACTAAGCATCCAAACCTATTATGGAATATTGCTAAAACTGTGCTCCATAAAGGAACTATTGAGAGATTTCACACGGCTTAAAATATGAAAAAAATTTCGTATCTTTTAGTCAAAATCACAAATTGTGTGAATATTAAATAGTAGATTCTTTTTTTATTTACAGTCAAATGTATGTCAGTGGTACCTTATAGATGGTCACATAGACAGTGGCACCCAGCATTGCAGTATCAGAGAGTGTCATATATGGACTAAAAACTGCATTTCCTACCCCAAAATATTTGTAGTCTAATTTGAACCGTGCACAATGTGTATGGAGTACCAGGCAGTCATAAGTAATTGAGAAAGGATTACTTATTTCTAAGAACAGATACTTATAGATGAATATTCTAAAATATTAAATAAGGAAGCACAGATAATATTCTAGTGGCCTACAGCTATCCTGATTGCTCCTCACAAGGGCTTCATATTTTCATTTGATCTGGGTTAGCTGATCAGCACCAGACTATCTGACCCCTGCAATTTACTAAATCTTTAAGCTTTCTGGTGTGAAAGAAAACATGTTCACATTTTAAATTCTGCTGCCACCTGTGCAGGCAGATTTGAAATTCTTTTCCTCAGAACATCATGTCACTAAAATTCAACTGCTGGAATGTTTGCATGGCAAACACAAGTGGGGAGTCAAGGTTTTTCTTAGAACGACTGCATATACACAGAAGTGAACCTTTGGCACTGTTTTTTCCATTCTGCTAAGAGAGCACTGAGACATGAATCTGGATTTTAGATAGCTGAGCATGTATTAAAGGATCCTGTTCTTGGGTTTTTCTGCTTGCCTCAAACCTCAGTTTTTACTGGTGCAGACAGTTGCAATGAGAACAACTTGCATGCCACCATGACTTGGCTGCAGAACTGAGCGAGAGGAAGAATAAATGGACATGTGAAAGGCAAAAAAACCCCACCCCTTGTTTCGGAGGTGCTGAAATGCACTTGTAAACTGTGGGGAAGTCATTGTTGTGATGAGCTGTAAGGTCTTTCCTCATCACACCAGCAGGTACTGCTGATAGGAAAATGATCACAGCAGCAAACCTACTCATTTTGCCATAGCCAGAATTCAAGGTCCCACCACTCTCAAAAACATAAGATGAAAATCCCAAGTGAAATATCTGTGTCTTCCTTGGATGAATTGAGCTGGAGGTAAGACAGCCTCCTGCAGCTGGCTTTGTTAAAAATAAAACTGAGTAAAGCTTTTCTGAGAAATAAGCAGAAAGCTAAAGCTGGTAAAGTCAAGGGGAGAAATAGTTATTTCTATGCTGCAATGCCATTGTAAATTGCACAAGTGATGATAGCAGTTGGAAGGTCATGGACACATAGGCAGATTGACCCACACTGAGTAAACTTAGCCCAAGTTTAAACAGCTGTAAATGGACACTGTGACTTTTCTCAGTTTGCATGTGCAAACATATGCAACAGAGCCCCAGCACAAGAGTAGCAAGGGACACCTGGCTGGCTTATCACTTGTAACTATAGTACATTTTAAAATGGATGCAGTTCAGTACACATCTGAAAGATTTACATTTTTAATGGGTGCACTTCACTGCACACATAAAAGTTTTCCTGTGTGTAGCCTTCTTTTCTATGTAGCTATGATTGCTGCCTTGGTTCATTCTCTCTAAGTGACTGCTCAAGTTTGACTTTCCTTTTGTGCTTAGTCTAGGATATCAATGATACACAAAATTACAGTGATACAACCCATTCAACTGCAAAAAAATACTTTTTTTTGTAGAATCAATAATTATAATGATAAGTCTCAACATCTTCCTGCCTGTTGCACTAATATAAAAAAGAGTACCTTAGAAATAATTCTAGAAAATTCTGGTAAGTGAACGAATTTGTAAAACAAAGGGAAAGCACTGTCTACTTTGATTTGTTTTAAAATTGAACCTAATTTCAGGAAGGAGCTTTGAAGTTTTGTTGTGATATTTCTGAAGGCATCTGAAGATTAAAACATTCATAATGGTAAATTTGTTTTCAAAAACTAAATCTTAGAACTGCTGATCCTACAGACAGTGGAAGTTCTTCCTGACATTGGTAAGAACAGGATCAAATTATAAATCCCATGTCCTGCGCTGCCTAAAAATAAAAGGAACATTTATTTTCTCACCAGAAGAAGCCTTATTGGGGCTGATTTTCAGGACAGATGAACGCCTTCAGCTCTTACTGGTTTCAGACAGAACAGTGAGAGTTATGCAGATCTGAAAAGCAGGTTCACTGTAAGAGAAGTAAAGCTTCTCTTGTCCATCTCTCATGGGAAGTAAGAAGTGCTTGCCATGAGGAAGGACTGCAGGTCTCACTCAGCGCTGGCTCCCAGAGGGTTTGAGAAAATTCAGAACTGGGCTCTACACTCTTCGTGCAATGGAAGATTGGATGCAGACTTGCCTGCCTGGTCACAATACATGTACAGCATCACCAGGCCCTCAAAGGTTACTTTGGCATAGGACATGTGAAACCCTGAGCCCTTCTCCCACACCCAGCTGCAGGGAAATCTTCCACTGGGCAGCTTGCTCCTTACCCTGGGACAATGCCAAAACCCGAGCATTGAAGACTCACATACAGTGAAAGGCGACTTCATAAGACCACCAAAATAATGCAACAACACAAACCTGAGGCCCTCCAATAACAAAACGCCCGCTGGGCTGAAGGTGATAAACAGTTTTGTCATCCAAGTATTTGGCAGGGACGACGACCTGGATGACGCGTTCCTTGAGGGTCCTGCGCATGTTCTCCAGGGAAATGCCCTCATCGTGCTGCACCGAGATCACGATGGTGTGAACACGCACGGGGATCACTGCCCCGTTCTTCTGGATGTACTGCACTGTCACCTGGGGGACACAGGCACAGAGGGAACAAACAACAGAGCTGCTGTAAATGTGTTAGTGGCATCCATCAAATGTCACCCAGGCTATCCCAAAAACTGTAGCGAAATGTCAGTACTGATGTTAGAGTGATCACTGCTCACAGTGAGGCCAGAGTATAAAAAATGAAGCTTATTTCCTGTTTTCTCACTGAATTTTTGCTATGCTAAAGAAAAAAAATAAAAGGAAAAAAAATATAAAAAATCCAACTCAATAAGAACCCATTGATTCTCTATGAAATCATCCAAAATATGTGTTTTAGGTGTGGCTTCCTTCAAAACTCTCAAGCCTCAGAAATTTGTGTTCTTAGTGCATCTTGATGTCAGCCTGAACCCCTAAATACAAATAAATCCTTTGGATGTCCCTTTTCCAACAAGCACAAACCACTTTAGTTCTGAAGTTAAATGTCCTGTCAGTGGCAGGACGTTGGTGGAGTGTTCTGAGACAAGTTAACCATTTTCCAACAGCCAAGAGTCAATGTCACAAGCAGTGGAAAAGCTTTATCTGTTCTTTGTAGCTAATCCTGATAGGCTGAAACACATCACCTGCTGTTTTCAGAGAACCTTCAGTATTTCTGGAAAGAAAGGGTGCTGGTTTCCAACGTTGTGGACAATCCCCTGCAGTGTTTACCTGTGTCTTAGAGTCGGGCCTCAGCCAAGGGAGCTCCCCACTGCGCCTCAGCTCTGCTAACCTGGCGTTCAGCTTGTGAGCAAGAATAATCGTCAGGGGCATGCATTCCTCTGTCTCATCTGTTGCATAGCCAAACATCAAACCCTGCAGGAGGAGAGAACATACTTCAGTCACTGTTAAAGGCACCACAATCAAAGGCAATGAGATTTCATCTGAAGCAAAGAGTCAGCAGCATCCTCCAGGTTTACTTTCTACAGTTTTACATCACAGTGCAAGAAGCCAAAACTCAGATCAGGCTCCAACATGTTACAGTGTAATGAGAAGCTCCCATGTTCCTAGAATTTTTCACTAGCCTGAAGGCTTACATGTTGAGATAGAAACCTCAAAAAAATGAAGACATATTTTCACAGAAAAAAAAATCTGCCAGAGAAAACATTTCAGGACTATTCTGTCATGGGAAGGATGTTTTCAGTACCCTGGAAATGTTCCAGAGGCTTTTACGTGTGAATACAAACACACTTACACATACTGCAGCTCACATCTGAAATTTCAGTGGAATGGGGTGTGAGCACTCCATGAAGGACATACCCTTCAAACAGTTTAAGGCACCTGCCTCAGATTTTTCAATGCCACATGCTTAGAGTCACAGCTTCTACTGTTACATATTATATTCATACTGTTATATATTAATTTTATTGTTCTGTTATATATTAATTTTATTGTGTCATGTTTCCTGCATCAGATTATTGTTTGCTAAATAGAATTAGCAGCATTTTCTTTTTCCTCATGCAGTGTATGTTGTGGGGGGGGAAAAAGGGAAAAAAAGACAGGAAGGCACATGGATGAAATGGAAAGTGAGGCCATCAAAGTGTCAAAGAAAGTCAAATCTCTTCATCTTATGTAGTATTATGTCCCCATGACTGCAGAAAATAATTTTAATTTAGTCCTCGAGGGACTTTTTAACAATATTAGCTTGGCTCCTGAGCTCTGATACTTGCACTTACAGTTCTCAACAGCACTCATATAAACTTCTAATGATAACTAGTAAATGTTGAATTAACTCATATGGCATCAGTCACATTATGCAGTTTTTATGCTAGTATCTCTGTCTTGAGAACACACCTTAAATGCCTACATGTGTTCTTTAGCTCAGAGAAACTCAGTTTGGACAGCCTTAATTACATGGAGCACCTATTACAAGAGCTGCCTCTGGGAATAAGTGAGAATTAAATGTACTCTGGTTTTTATTGTACTAATGCCAAGGGCAGGTGAAACATCACCTAATGTTTTGTTGCTCAACAGCTCCTTGAATGTGAAAAGATCCTTTGTTTATTCCATATTATATGGTGAATCTGACTGCAAGATGAATGGTCTGATGAGCCTAAAACTACACAATAAAAACATTAAATACAGCAAAAAAACCTTTGCTGAGTTCTAAAGAGAACCTCCTTAGCTACTACAAACTGCCAGGGCTCTACTGATTTGCCTGGAGTGCTACAATAACACCAGACAAAAGTCTGCCCTCAAGGAACTGTTTTAGTAAAATTATGGGTTTATTCTGGGGTAAAGGAAAGTGTGGAAATACTTTGACATGGGTTTTGAATATAGGGCATTAGGATGGAGTAAACTTTTTCCATTAAAACAGCTTTGATGTTTTAGATGTGATGCTATGTCTACCTGATCTCCAGCACCAACATCCTCTTCATTCCTGTGTAGATGAACACCCTGGGCAATATCAGGTGACTGCTGCTCCAGTGCCACTAAAACATTACAAGTCTTGTAGTCAAAGCCTATTAGGAAAAAATAATAGCAGTGAATTATGTCACAATGAATGTCACAATTAAGGAAAGAAATCTGGAACCAGAGGACAAAATTTTTATTCTGAAGGATACCCCATTCAGAACTCAAAACCAAACTATTATTCTTCAGTAAAATTTTTGTCAAAACCACACTTGAAACATTTTTTGGATGGGGTGGATCATACAGGGCTGCCTTTCTTGCTTGTTACTTGTTATTTTTTCTTGCACTGTGCCAAGCCAATTCAGATTATGAGCCTCTCCCAAATGAATACTAATGAAGTCCTGTACATGAATTCCCTGAAGCTGAGTTTTTCAGTGAGTGAAGTCTCTGCTCTCTCCACATTATTTGTAATACATACAAAGCAGTGTCCATACTTAAATCTCTCATGGGACTTGGCACGAACCACAAACAGAAAAACACCAGATTCAGGTCTCACATCAAATCTGGAAATGGGAACTTATATGGCCTTCCAAGACCAAAAGTAAGGTTTTAAAAAGAAATTGAAAGACTTACAGAAGATCGTGGCAAAATTTCCCACCTGTTCCCAGGTATATTAATAGTAACTTGCTTCTCTCCAAATCCAACATTTTCTAGTACTGTAGCTACTGACAGCTGCTGACCAAACTCATGTTCAGCCAGTACAACATATATACATGTCCATATGCATGTGATCCACTTCAATGCTCCTCACCCTCTTTTCAGTAGGCTATGTAGAGAAGAAAATTATATTTCTGTACATAATTGCTTGGTTTAGGGCTCTTTTTTAGTTCTAGAAATTGTTTTTTACTGGGTCACCAAATCTCCCCTCATCACTGTTGGCAGTTTGGGTAAAAAGGAGATTTGTGACCTCCTAGATTTGCCTCTGGGTTGTGGAAGCATTGCTGTTGTGTGACAGTGCAGGCAACCTGCAGCTGAGCTGCTGTAATATTCTCCCATCACAACCTCCTGCAAATTTGATTGCAATCAAAGGAGTGCAGTAAACAACTTGTAAACCAAAAGCTCTTAAAAGATACACTTCACTGTAACAGAATACTTGGAATATTTCTACTGTATAAACAGATACATGCAAATCAGAAAGTGAAATGTGTCTGGTGCACAGAACATTTTGTCTTTTGTATCATTTTCATATCTCACTATCTAGGTATGGACCACACACTGCTCAGTGTAAAAGCAGATATTCAGAGCTGACAAAACACCCTGCAGTGACAACCACCTTTACATCTGGGAATTCTAAATGCTCCTGCAGTACAAAAATACAAAAGTCCAATGAAATGAACTAAGTTTCTTCTCTCTCTTTTGCACCAAGGTGCAACAACCAGCTTGCCAAATGAAAACCAAGAGTCAAGTTCTTGCAAGTTTGGAGGAGTGCTCTGTTCTATGGTTCAAGTTGCAGTTAACTATTGTGGCCAAATACCACAGTTCAAAGTATAGTCTGCCCTCTCCAAATTCAGTTTTAACTAACAGAAGGTTTTTACTTACTGAGGTAAAGCCAGAAAATGTATCATGTAGCACCATGTAAGCAGCTTTCCCACAGCATACTCATTTTGTATCAGGCCTGTTAAAGCCCCTGTATGGAAGTGGTGACAGACCTGCTCTGCAGTTGCCTATTACTTGCTCTTCCACGATTTCATGAGTTTTTCCACCAACCTTTAGCTGAATCATCATAGCCAATGTGTCTAATTGCATCTCGGACAACTCGCTGGTAATCCACAATAGCACGAGAAGTGATCTCCCCACAGAGCAGCACCATTCCGGTTTTGCACACTGTCTCTGAAAGGAGAGATGAGAACAGGAGTACAGTAGCAGAATAAGCCATCCACTAAGACAAAGAACTGTGTTTGTGATGATGCTGATTTTGAGAGATCCATTGGATATATACAGTATAAATCCTTTCTATCCATATTTTTATCATTGTAACTCCATCTATAAAAAATTCTTTTCGTATTCACCGTCTGTCTGAAAGCAAGGAAAAAACTAATATGTCCAATTTACAAATGGGAAAATCGTAACACTGGGCATGATTCAGTGATATGCAAACTTGTTCCTTCCAGGACAATTCAGTCCACACACAAAATCAATGGCTCTCCTCTTCTACAGCCTGCTTGCTCTTCAATCTTTACAAAAACTTTTACTGTTTCTTCTCATCTCTCCTTTTGAAAACTGAAATTCTTATGTCATTTTTTGAGGGTGAAACGAGCTAGGTCTTTGCAAACATCCTAAAAAAAGAATGTGATTGTGTGATGACTTAAAGCAAAGCAGCAAACAACTCACCACAAGCAACCTTGGCATTCGGGTCCTGTTTGAGGTGGGCGTCTAGCACAGCATCGCTGATCTGATCACAGATTTTATCTGCAAGACATCAAAGCTGCGATTCAAAACCACAGCACTCCATACAGAACATGGACTGTTTGCATCACTTTCAGAAAGGAATTCTTTCATTGCTTATTACTGGCATATTTAAGGTAGCTAAAAAGAAAGACATGTTAAACATCCTTTCGGCAAATTCAGTAGACACAGTGGGGCATTTACCTACCAGTGTAAACTAACTAGAACTTCATCTGTAGTTTTCTGCACTTAGATGTGAAACAAGTGTTTAATGCACAGAATAACCTGGGAGGTTAAGAGGTTTTACTTGCAGCTTTCACCTTCTCCAGGACGACCAGCTCTGCAAAGCAGTGGTGCTCTAATGGAATGGGGATGCTCCACCACAACTTCCATCGTCTCAACAGAAAGTTGCAATGTACCTGACCTACTCTGGTGGTAAAGCCTGAGAAAGTGTTTATAGTAATAGAGATAATGCTCAGTTCAGTGGAGGCCTGGGTTTTGGGTTGCTTTTTGTCACTGCTTCCTACCATCTGTCAATGTCACCTCCTAATAATCCCTGCAACCCACCTAAGGCAGCACAGGGAAGACACACACAGCAGCAAAGAAGGGGTTACCAGCTGAAGTTTGCCTGAGGTAAACTTTTAGTCACATGCCAAATACAGAGGTTTCAGCTGAAATTTTTCATAACAATATTTTATCTTCTTTGTTTCTTTTCTAATCTGTAAAACAAATATTGAATCTTAATCAAGTAATCTAGCTAATCTAATGGACACAAAAGGGCAGCACCCATAGCAAGGTTTTCCACGTGAAAATGGTAAATATTCTTATATAATTTAATTTTATTGTTCTTTAAAAAAATCTAGTATTGCTTTTAGATTTTCACATAACAAGCTGTGTGGCAAAATAAATTAATCTCCTGCTTTGCTGTGTGCAACACAATCTGTTGAAAAGCAATGTTTTGTAATAGTCTGTCATTACATGTTTTTAATACACTTAAGCTCAAGTCAAAATAAATTCTCACTGATTTTCATTAAGAAGGTGTACATTTAGCTAAGAGGGACAAATCAAGGACTGGAGAACTAATGTGATTCTGACACTCTTATCTCCCATATTCACTCCCATCTCACCACTTCAACACAAAAAGAATGAACACAAAAGACAATTAGCAAATGTAGGCTGCATTGGAACTTTCAGCCTTGCAAGAATTGTACATGGATTACTAAATTTGGGACAATTATTACCAAACAGGAATCACACTTGCAATTTAATTAGAGGTCCAACTGAACCTTGTTTAGCAAACCTGGGTACAAAGGTGGCAGGAGTGATTAAAATGTATCTTTGCTTGCTTTCTTCAAAGTTTTCATTTTATAAGGAAATATATCCACATTTTCAAGCATAAAAGCAAGAAATATTGACAACAATATGCAATTTATTGCATATTGCAATATGTAATTATGTAATCATTATGGGTGAGACAACAGAGCAATTGGGGTTAGAATGGTCCAATACCCAGTAGCAAACTGGGACTCCTTTGTAGTAATTTTTTCACCTCCCAGAATTTCAGTGAAGAACCTTTATTGCTGCCCTTGCTCCACATGAACCATGTGTCACCTGCATTAGATGCTTCTGTCCCACATGCCTAAGTTCCCTGCATGGCACTCATTGTGATGTTATATACATTCTTGCCAAAACACTCAAAAGGGTGTTAAGAAGCTGTGGGAAGGTTTAGGACAGAATGAGAAAAATGCCCTAAATCAGAAAAGTCTGTCTTACAGGATGAAATCAATCATGAGATAGATAAAGATTCAAAAAGGAGAATCTGAAAAGAGTGAGAACCAGCGAAACCATCTAGAGGCATGCAGGATTCCTTATCCTTCAAATGTCTACATGAAAATAGAATTATCTTTTTAAAAGGTATGAATGAATTTCAACTGCCATTTACTAGCTTGTTTGAAGAGCTCTTGCATGAAATATTATTATCTGTGTATGAAGGTCAGATCAGATTATATTTTAGAGATCTCTTCTGATCTTTGACATCTATGTGAGACACTAAAAAATTAAAATAACAGATTAGAATAATTTGGAGCATACCTTTATATTAAAATAGCCTGAGACAAATCAGTTTGATAATACATGTCATATCTGATTGTTGGTGCAACAACCAGCAGTTCTAGTGCAACTAGATCCAAATCCAGATACAGATATGTCTGTCAAGACAGGAAAGAGAAATCCAGCTGGATGATTGGCTGATTAATGCATTAAAGTAAAGGCATGTCTATTAGTAAAGGTCTCTGGTGTAAAATAAAACCAGGCATTCTATTTTTAGCAATGCTTAGCAGGCTTTGTGCACCCTCCATTATGTTATTTAAATTTCTCATCTCAGCTGGCCCATTTCTCTTATTATCTGCTAAGTGTGAGAGGTTTGTCTAATAATTTTTTTTCTTTTTATTTTCCCTTCTTTTTCAGAAACAGAGAAAGCATAAGGAAACACCTCTGGTGAGACACTATAATCTTTAAAAAACCCTTTAATAGGTCAGAATTCATTCCATGCTTACTTTCCTGTCATGAATTACCATCCAGTAAAATGAATATTCAAAAGAGGGATCAAAAATGGCTGAGCAGGAAAATATTAGACAGCCATGACTCTTTTCATGAAATCCAGTCATCCCACAGGCCCAGCCTTATGGCAGAAATGCCAACAAGCCATGGAACAGCTCTTGCTAACCATAAAATGAGTCTGGGGAGCCTGATGATAAAGCCTACTCAAAATCCCAGTTGTAATACTAGGAAGTAGAGGAGGTGTTCAACAACAAAGGTGATCTCTGAAAATCAGAAGAAACTTCACAGTTTTCCAAATAGTTAGACATAAGTTTGTTACATTAGAGTATGTAAGAGCCTAACAAAAGTTCTCAGAACCTTCATAGGAATTCAGTTTCACAGACTCACCACACAGAGGAAAAAATAAACTATGAACAGCAGTAAAACCTGAAAACTTTATTCAAGAAAACTCCACAAAATACAACAAAGTGGTACAGCCAAACTACTGGCTTTGATGGTATAGTAAATATAATAAACATTGAACATTTGAAATTGCAAGGTTGGTTTTCTTCAAAATCTATAATCATCAACATTAAATTCAGTATTTTTAATGATATGTTATTTCTATCAACAGAAAAAAATAAACTAGAATGTGAATTTTTATATTAAAAGTACGGCAAAGAGAGCAATTGCTAGTTTTCTGGTAAAAAAAAATAAATGGAAGAAATGCAGATACTTATCATAAGCATTTCATCAAAAATCAGCTTTCCTACAAAAGATTTTCCCTAGAAAGACTTCAAATGCAAGCATTGTGCTGTACATTTCTCCTATCTAAAAGATCCCTTGAGGAGTGCTAGTTGATAAGTGGTACTGCAATATTAGCAGTGTCCAAATATCATGTACAGCTGTTCTCCTTGTTCAGTGCAGTTTGCTGAAGGATCATGCATATCATTAAGTATATATAATCTTAGATATAAGACATGCTGGACAGATCTGCATTTTCTGGGGGTTTTTTCCTTCATGATTTTTTTCCCTGTGAATATTTACATGATAAACACATGCTTTTAATATGCTTGAAAACTTGAGTTTGCTTTTAGAAGATGCTTTGTCTTATATTTTTAAAGAGATTCCTTAGTGCTTTGTGGAAAACTGAATGGCAGCCAGTTTGCAGGCAGTTCCACCTGAAGCCACTCCAGCTAGGGGAGGGAATTACTCCTTGGTGGTTTGACATCTGTAGGACATTGTGGGGCACAGAAACAATCAATGCTTTTCAAAGCACCAGGAAACTTGTGCAGCATGACAGACACTACAGGACTTAGGAAAATGGAGCAGTGACAAAATAGAGACAAAAAACCAAAAAGTTATTTTTTTCATGCCTCTGTGTGCTTTTATTATTATATTGAAAGGAGGAAGTCGTGTAACTCTTCAGAGAGTTTGGAATTTACATCACTAAATGATTAAAGATCTGAAAGGAATTCCCAAATGTTATGCCCAGGGGATTCTGAAGGATCTGGAGTGAGAAGATGGCAGAAACAGTCTTCTGTGATGTCTTTGGGTAGCACAGGTGATACCTGTAGGTTAATTATTGACAGCTATTACTTGCTTCTATGAAATCTGGACTTCTCAGTGACACCCAGCTCTGGGCATTGCACAGATACAAGGCAGCTCTCTGTACACTCAAATAAATAACCATGTAATTTCTCCTGCTTTGTGCGTTAAGAAGGTTTCCATTAAAGCATTCAATACTCAGCTAATACAATCAGAACAATTCAAATTTCCACCAGACAAAGATCTGGTTCAGGATCTTTACTGCACATAATGCCCTCTAGCAAAATTATACTATCACATACGGAAGAGAAATAATCAAGAACACGCAAATTATCCATTTTGTATAAACAGAGGAAATCAAAACTCACAATAAAATTCTATTGCTACAGATAACATCAGAAGCCCAACTGCAGCCTCAGGCACTGGGCCTCATTTTAAGAAATAGCCAAGATTTTCCTGGGTGATAAAATCCTAATGGCATGTCTACACCTCTTGTGCAAAGCCACAGAGGGGAAAAGGGGCCTTGGCCAGGATGCAGGGGTGATCAATTTGCTGTCAGGAGCCAGAGCTGTCACTGAGATGATTAAGATCCAATGCTGATGCTCAGGAAAAAGAATTTGCAAGACAACCCAGAGTTACTGCCAGCCTGTCCTCCTTTGATCTGGAAAATCTCTGCCTTCCCTTTGCCATAGGCACTGGGGTTTTCAGTACCCTAAGTGAAGAAGTAGGCTGTTTAAGAAAGCATCATAGCCTTGAAAACACCCCGGTAAATTTCAGTTTCCACTCACTCTAAAATAAACATCCCAGGTTGGTACTTTGTATCTCATAGTACCCAGAGACCCCGCAAGCTCCGCAAGGCGAGGGAAGCTGCAGGGATATCCAAGTGGTAACTGTGTTTCTCAAGGGCCTGCCTTGTACTTCAGCACAGGAGAAAAATTATTTTCATGGGCTTAAACCCAATAGAGGGTTTGGAAATAAAGGAGGGAATGTGAATAAGAACTAAAAAGTTGGCCAAATGCTAAAAGAAGAAACAAGATAAAGAGAGGACTGGTAAAGGAAAGAAGCCAAGGGACTCAGTTGAATCTGGGGACTCAGCTGAACTCTCTCTGCTCTGAGACTTGCCTATTTTTGCCCCAAGATGATTAAAAAATAATGATTAGAGTAGCATAACTCATGACCAGTTGTCTTTGGAAATAATATCATCCATGTAAAATGATCACACTGTATTATGTGATTTTTCCCATGAAACTCCATAGCACTACAGACACTGGATGTAAATATACATAAATTTGACATGGCACATAGGTTCCATGGAAAAAATGTGGCTGTCATTTTCTGACTGTATTACATCAGAAAGAACCCCAACTGGTTTAACCTGATGTAGTTGCCTTCACATTGATGGAGAGGTACTCAATTGCATCAGCCATGGATTTGATCTGCAGTAATAAGTTAATCTAGAAGAGTATCAAACTATAGACATAAAGTTCTCATTGCTGACCTTTTTATCCTGTGCTATAAAATCATCCTACCCATCTATGATTCACTCACATTTCATGAATACAGACCTGAAAAGCCTTATTACAGCAAAAAGCACAGGCCACCAAATCATCTTCTAAAACAAATACACTTTTCAGGACCTCAAATAGCCCATTGTCCCCTGGCCTCACTTGAGGGAACAGTTGCTGTTGACATAAGGTGTATGTTTATGGTGGATGAATATTTGTCTTCAATAAAATTGAACTAATCTCTGCTGACCATACATAAAGTTTAGCAAATAACTGTCCACTATTTGCTTAAGCAATTCCATATATTGCATCAGATGATGGAAAGGGGTGAGAGGCAGGGGGCAAATTGATGACTTTGCCATGTACAGCTGCTGGGACCACTAAAAAAAGGCTCCAAGATAGGCTGCTTAGGGATATTCTTGTCATGGGTGAGAGTCTTAGACCACTCCATACGTGCAGGACAGTTTCACAGGGCCCATAAAGATATGGAACTCGAGAAGCAAGCTAGGCATTCTTACCCATATGTGAAACTTGAGCCTGTCAGAGATATAGTAGTGTCTCCACAGGAATACTGAAAGAAAGTTAGATGAAAAGGAAGGAACAGCACCCATAAACCTCACTGCCTGCCTCAGCTGAACACACACCCTGCAAAAATCACATAAACTCCTGTTGGAAGCACTCTAGTTATAGCAGTTCTACAGTCTGTATGGACAAAGTCCAGTGGAAATAAAGTAGAAAAAGCACCCTGTTACAAATAACTTCTCTAGTAAGATTAACATCAGGTGAATTCTTCTCTAGGCTTTTAAAACACCTCAAATGAAAATATTACACTTTTTAGACTTTTAGCAGAGCTGGCTTCTTACCTGGATGTCCTTCTCCCACGGACTCCGATGTGAACATGAAAGCCCCCTCATCATCAAGCGTGTAATCACATAAACCATCCACCGGCCCATTCATGGCTCAGATGCTGCTCCTGATGGGCTGCTACAAACGGGGCTTGGAGAGCTCTACCTTCAGTGCCTTCTGTTCAAGAAGGCTCTAACAGCAGGACTATTGCTGTCTTCACTTATTACCTCTTGGGCTAACCTGAATTTCAGTGTGTGAAAGCAGCATGTGCTTGCATCCGTGCCTGCATGCAAGGAGTATGCATGTGCCTGAAGTCTGTATCCCTACCTAGCCTGATCTGTCAGTCCCTGGGCTGCTCCTATATATGGAAAAGTGAAAGTGCCCAGATAATCATGTGAGGAAAATGGAAGAGCCCATTTCTTGGCAGGGGAGTTAGTTAACTTTAGGATACTTCACTAATTAACTCAGTTCTTGGAAACACTCTGGATTCAACCTGTGCAAGATTGGTTATCTTAGCAGCTCCACTAAGCATGAAGCAACGCAGGAGTGCTAGTGACAGTTCAGGTCAGCTGCTTTTCTCTTTGGCTCTCCCCTGATTCTGGGATCTATGGTGTACTTCCAGCTCTGTGTTGTGGTTTTGCAGGGATATATACAAAATGTGTAAACTCACGTCTTTCCTAATGAAGGACTAGAAGAAGATTGCTTTCCATCATATAACCACACTTTCCTTTTACTTTTTCATCTCTAGAAAACTGGAATTCCCTCATGAATTGTTTTTTTAATTTTCATTCATTTTTCATGCACATTTGAGACAAAACATCTGATAAGATCTAGCACCACGCTGCTTCACAGTCTGCTACACAGAGCTTACCCTTCAGCCTTTGCTTTTCTTTTCCCCTGCCCTTTCTTCTATTAATACGGGTCAATTTTAATTATATTTTTGTATCATATTCCCATACTATATTCCATAACCCTATAATCACAATAACTGCTGCATCTCAGAGCTCAGTGATCAGTTCTGCTGCAGAGAATTTCTTCTAGTCAAATGGCTCATGTCTGGAATATGCTGAATGCATGTCAGGTATGAAGGCAGAGGGCATTTTGTGGGTATTCGTGTCTTTAAGTAAGTATATAAAAAACAAGTAAACATATCCATGGGACATATTCACAAAATGCCCACCACTACTGCACCACTATAAGTAAGTGTACTTTTCCTTATTTCCTTTACAGAAACCACTATATTCTCAATCTCTGACCAAAGCACTGGTCTATGAAAAAAATTAATTCCTTACCACTCTTCAGTTTAAAAACTTGGTTTACTTCAAACCCTTAGCCATTATTATTACTATTATTATTAATATCATTATTAGAAAATCCCCAAGATGATTCCTTGGATTCAGATTTCTCACTGCTACATATTTATGTAAGAACTCATTTGAATTTTCACTTTCTGCCTACATTCCTGAAAACAATAACCAATGCCTGTGAATGTTCATCAGGAATCTGCTGCAGCATTGGCCCCTCTCCAATAATCATCGACACGGAATCGTTCTTTTCAAATACTCTTCCTTGGTTTTCTATTGTACAGAATTCATTTCATGGAATGATGAGCACTGGTTGCACTTAAATCCCACAAATTGACACATCAGATACACATTATGAGGCACAGATTTCTCTGGAGTAAACTGTGGTCACCCCACTGACGTGAAGATACTATCCCAGCCTGAATAAATTACACATTAACACCATGCAGAAAAATAGAATTTGTAAAAAAAAAAAAAAACAAACAAATAAGACCAAAGAGTAACTAACCATATTAAATCTAGTTAATCTGTAACATTCAAAAATGATATTAACTTTTAAAGTAAAATAGCATCATTGATAAGCAATCATTCTTAAATGCAAATATTTTCTTCTTCCTTATGGAGGCACCAAAAGACACAATGGGAATGGATGAAACAAAAAATTATTGTGTGTATTAAAGAGTTTTCTTCCTGATTCTACAAACAATTATCCAACAAAAGCAGACAAGACTGATTATCATTAGCCTGTGAGTTCCACTCTCTCTTGCTTCTGGTTTTGCTTTTCCTTGGTTTTCAATGCCTCTTAAGGACAGAAAGTGTAGTTTGGGAATCAGCATTCATGGTTTTAAGGCAACACTCCAGGAGAATGCAGGACTCACACAATTCTCTTAACACATGTAAAAATAAGAAACCCACAAGCTCTAAAAATGCTGAAGAGCACAAGTATTGACATACATGAGGAATGAGTTTGCAGGGCCATTGTATATTTTGCTTTCACAGTTCTTTTTGCACTTGCTGCTGTGTAGTTAAATGCATTGGTGCTTGTGACCTTTGGAGGGTCACCCTTCATTAAAAAGCCTCTCTGTACTAGATCTCCAGAAACGTTGTCCAGCTGCATTTCACATTAACTTGTGTAACACCTCCAATGTGAGTTTCTTCCAGCTGTACTTTTACTATCAAGAGCAGGACATTTGCTTTATGGTCATGAGGCACCTCAGCATGTTCTCTTCTAGGACATCCATGACCAATGCTAATGCATTGTAGGATTATGTAATGTTTAATTTGGCTTCTCTTCCCAGAGAATTTGACTTTTTAAATATTTGAAAAAAGGTAAGATAGTGCTTTACCATCATGTCTTTTTGGCATAGCACTCCTGTCTATGAAAATAAAGAAAAAGGATGACATCAGCATTTTTCCTTATTCCATTTTATTGATAATGACTCAGCACTCAACAGGATTCCCAATTTTCTATTAACTTTATTGCCATACTCACCTGGACTGAGCCCTAATAAAGTTTCTCTGGAAATCTCTTTATAATTCATGTATTGCCCATCATTGTATTACTAGTATCAGTTATAGGGAAACCATTTCTTAAGCTGTGAAATTTCCCTCTCTTATCACAGCTTTCAAATGTTAAGGATTATGACTTGATATGTAGAGATATCTTTTACTATATTAACTTAAAATTACTTTTCCTACAGTAACTTAAAATTACAATTCCAACTCATTAAAGAACCAAAACATGCTCAAGTGTAGCAATATACAGGAATACTTCATGGATTCAAATAACATGCAGGAAAGTGTTTTCCTAAATACTTCTGTTTTGTTTTCTCACTTTATCTTCAGATTTGATTTTTACCAAGTTAACTGTTTAACAGGCTAATAGTTTAAATTTCTACTTGGCCATTTTATTCTCACTTCATGCAAGGAATTTACTCCTAATTAATGCCTGTGGAAACAATTTTTCAGGTGTTTACAAAAACTACTTTAATACTAGATTCATTTTTACTGTTTACTATTACTAGTTTCTATTATACAAATAATGTGTTTTCAAGGAGTTACTGCAGTCCATCTTTTTTTTCCAATTGGAAATGAGCAATAAATTTTGCAAGCCTCATAGGAATATCCTCTATGGCTTCTTGGTTGGGTGGTGAAAAGCCTTGCCTTAGCCATTTACTTTAGGGGAAGGTAACTGTTATGGTTTATTTTTAGAGTTAACATAAGGAAGATTGGTTAATATGTGTTTATTTCCTTTGCATGAAGAATGACAAACCTGATCAAAGCAATAGAGTTTGAACATGGGGAATTCAAAATTTGCTTCCCACCTGCTTCAAAACTCTTGCCTCTATCTAGTATTATCTGAAAATGAGAGTGGCTCAAGGCCTCCCAAACATGCAGGTGTAGATTTCACTGGCCCATAAACATTCAGGGTAAAATAAATACTGCAGAACTGAAAAAAAAAGGTTGTGGTTGTAGCAGGAAAGAAGGTAATGTGCCCTGAGATGGGTGTCTATCACCCAGCATTCATTCTTTCATCTCACCTTTCACCTTCTCCAGACTGGACTATGGGACCTCCTGCACATGACCATGAGCGATTCAGCCCTTTCATTCTGGAGGGCTTTTATGACTTTTTGAGTAAATACCAAGTACAGTCAGAGCAATTTCTTGGTGTGCACTCTATCTAACTCCACAGTAACTTCAGCTTCAGAGGGGTCCTCTGCTGCATCTCCCAACTGCCATCCCTGCCATTTCCTAATAAGTGTTTCCAGGTTTTTCTATAGCCAATACCAGAGAAAATAATTAATTTTGCTTCTCTCCCCTGTGCTTGTCCTTTTTGCGTCTATTTGACCTCAAACTCTCTATTCCAATGCCTCACTGAATCACAATGTTTAAAGCTGGACAGTCTCTACTCCAACCTTTTGCTCAAAGCAGGACCAACTTGAACAGGTAGTTCATGGCCATTTTATAAAGCAATATGTGCCAGGCCTTTACACATGAAGTGGCAACTTTAAGTTTCTTAGGAAATAATTAAATCTACATTGGGGTTAAATTGGGCTTTTGTTAAAATATATCTTGGTGTTAATTACACTGGGAGCATTATTTCTTTAAAATTAGCAGAAATGAATACAATTTTTTTTTATTTATTCACCTAATAAAGGTACTAGCAGTTCATGTCTTAATCCCAAGGTAATGGTAAATTAAAGTCTTTTTTCTAATAATTTTTCATAAATAACTCTTGTTGTACAAAAATGGTGCAAAAATAGCTAGATTAGTTAAAGTTTAAAGTTTTCCATTTGATGATTGGTTACTAATGCTTCATTTAAACAGCATTAAACCACACTGGCATATAATCACTTCTGCCTTTAGTCTTTAGCAGTTTCCTGTTTAAGTTATAAGCTCTGTAGAACAATGCACAAGCTTTTGTTTGTGGTACATGCTTATGTGAAGCCCTATTACAACAGAATCACAAGTTCTTTGTATCCTTCACAAATGATGAGAGGGTAGAAAGGAAAAAATAGAGCCGTGTTCCATACTCACCTCACACAATTAAAAGTTTCAGTTTGCAAATGTAGCAGTGTACAACATACATATTTAGCATTTTACTCATAAGCCACCATAGTAAATGCAGTAAATTCACCCATTCATTGCTAAAATGATGCCTTAGAAGGTATGGAAAAGTCTTCAATTAGAAATGATCTCCCTTAAACCTTACAAAAAGCCATCTATATATTTTACTGGATGTTTTTTCCAGCTGTTATGGTCGGTTGTTTGGCTAGGGAAAGACTGTCATCTGACATGTAACAAAGCACAAGCCTTAATTTCAATTGCATGGGGTGTGATCACACATGAGATCCACAGCAGCCAGAGTTTCTTTCTGTGGGAGTAGCTAGGGCTCTTAGCTGTGAATGACAGGTCTGATCACCTACCCAGACTAAACCCCATTACAGCCATAGATCTTTATCTCAGCTTGGCTGGGGAACTCAGCTGGCTTCCAGCAGCTTGGGCTCCAGATGATCTTCTGCTTTCCCGTGTCTTGTGACATTATCAGTACAAACCATTAGGATTTCCTCAGTACCTTAGGAAAGAGACTGATGCATTTATCTATTACCCAACAGTTTCTGCTGCAGTGTTTCATAGATGTTTACAGTACAGGTGGTCTTTGGACTTTGAAACAAATATTGACTTTAGTGCATGAAGTCAGGTTTCAGAAACCTATCTGCAAGAACAGTTGTGGAATTCATTAATTCTGGCTTCCTGACAAGGAACATTAGGTTAAATTCAGACACATTTGACTTTTTCTTGAAACAATGCTGGAACATACTTTTCCTTCATCTGGTATAAAACTGTGGTTACTTCTCTGGACCAAAACCCTTTACAAGTATTCTGTTTCACACACACTACACATAGGGAAGTAGTGTATGTTTCCTACCCTACTAGTGTATGTTTTCCTACTCTTCTATGCTTGCAATGAAAATATTTACATACTTGAACTGCTTGATACAGGCAAACACCTATTCAAACACTCAATACTAATCTAGTAAATAATGCATAGCATAATTTTACATGCATTTTGCATTATTGAAAATAACTACACAATGTTGTGGTCTCAAGAATTAGACTTTTATGGCTATCAGGAGAAAAAGATACTGCACACATCCCACATCCATTTGAGCCATGATTCCTACCCGTGGTTATTCAGAGCCTTTTAGGAAATTCTCTCACTGTCACTGCTACAGAGCTCAAATGCTCTACTGGTGCTATGAGGTCTGCAGGAAACTCTTAACTAAATCAACTGACTGGTGACATCTTTCAGAAATCCTCCAACCTGACCTTGCTACTACAGCTGATCCAGACTGGGAAGGTTGCCACTTAGGTAGCAATTTCACATATTTCACCTGGGCAAATATATTACAACCAGCAAAGATTATTATCTTTTATCTGTGTCTGACAGATTTCACTGCAGTTAGTCATTTAGCAGTTTCAGATAAGCAGGTCTGAACTAAAACAAAGCCAAAACTACTCTTTGATATCTGTCTAAACATCCATTAAGTAATGGAAGAAGGGTATGCAGGATCACCTAACACAAGTATATAAACAGTACTATACAAAAATTCACACAGCAATCACAACACATCAATATTTCCAGATTCCAGTTAATAGAATATGGAATGGGAAATGGATCTCACCAAAAGATCTTTAGGCTTATAGACAAAGGTGCCTTATCAGAGTTTCATAATGACACTTTTTTTTTCTTTCAAATCTTTTACCCTGAAACAAACCAAAAAGCTCAAGAATTATAATGTATAATAAATTTATATAACAAAAACAATCTTGCTTTGACCCTTAGCAACAAGAACACTTGTAGCAATGAGAAATATCAGTACCTGGAATGTTATGTCTTACCTGTTGTACTAAAATGTGAAAAATTATTCAAATGAACAAAAAAAGCCCTCAAAAAACCTCGTGGATATGACCAGTGTTTGCAATGTGAATTAGGACTGTAAACTTCAAAATTTTATTCTTAAGGTTTAAGATCTACATTTTTCATTTTTGCAATGGAGAGTATTCAAATTATGCACAAATCTCAGAACTCCAGCAAATAAACCAGCAACACTAGATCATCTCAAGGAAGAAGACAATTTTAGTGCTTTAAGTGGAAACTGAAGCCTGCAGCTCTACTAGGCAGGGAAAGAGCAGGACAAACCTAATCCCCTTACCATCTTAAACCCTACCCTACACAGGTGTATAGACTCCCCACAGGTAGCAGCTCATGGCTAAACATGCAAAAGGGTTGATCTTAGGGTATATCTCTATCTTTCTTCTCCTCCAATATTTCCTTACCCTTGATTCTTCTTTTTTCCTCTTCCAGGTTTTCCTATTAATCAATTTAAGGAGCACCTAAATTTCCTACATTCATATCAATTACTTGATTTCTATGCAGAGAGTTCTTTCCTGTTTCCTGACAGGAGGTTGACAGCTTATAGGTTTCCTGCTGCTGCTTCTTTTTTATGTCCACAATCTGTGTTGCTTGTAATTAAACACCAGTGGTGCCTTTGGCCTCTCAACAGTTTGGTAAGTCAGCCCGAAAACAGAGATCAGAGCAGACCTGCCACAATCAAAACCTATCAACTACTCCTATTGACCTTAAGGAGAAAAAACATTTCACTCATACATATTAGAAGGTTTAGCCAGTGAAGTGAAGCATCTCATTTTCTGCTTTGGAAAATTGGTATTGAAATCAGCATCTGGCATAACCCAACTCCTCCAAGGTATCCTCTTTTCTGTGTTTTCAGAAATCTTGGCTAATGAGAAAACTAATGGCAAATTTATACTGCAGCTTAATTGTTAAATTCTTCCCAATTGCTACCAATGGCTTAGAATTCCAAGAGCACCAGTCAGAGGTTGTGGGTAATCAGCTCTGGTTTGTTCCCTCTCCCCCTCTGCAGTACCATAAAACACATCACTGGGATTCTGTGAGTCTTTAGAGGCAAGGTCAGCCAGGTCATTTCAATGTGTAATTATTTTTAAGACACATACAGATATTCCCACGCAGTTGGCATAAGTATTTTACTAGGACTCAGGTTGGATTCCTGCCAGCAAATTCAGTAAGCACAGACCTGATCTCCTTAGAAACTAAAATATGAAATTAATTTACAGATTTTTGAGTGCACAAATATGCAAACCTATTCAAATCTGTGGGTTTCATTTTTATGGTGCTTATAACAACAAAATACTGTAAGCAATTTTTTTTAAACTTAAATTAGGAATTTACTTGTCCTACCAAACAAAGAAAAGTTGAGAGAATTCAGTGGATCTTTCTCTAAAGCTTAGATGGTCCTTTGATTTAAAGAATATGGAAAAGAATATTGGTATATGGATGCCAGCTGCATGAGCTCACCACACACAAAAGTGGTGACTTTCTTGTAGTCACAGAATAATGAAAGAGTTGTAGCTGCTGGAGAGACTTTTGAAGAAACTGCACCAAAATAAAGAAGCCTGACTTTACTCTGTCAAGACACAAACCAAATGTATAGAAATAGAAATACATAGGTCTGGCTGTATTTCCTGACTTTTTGTGCCATGCAAAGCCTGAGCAAATTCATAGACAGATTCACACATTGTAACTATGCTGAGTTTTTAAGTGATAGCTAAAAAATACAACTTAGAGAAGTCACATAAGGAGGGCAAGGGGAAAACATGCTACAGTTAACAGCAACCTACATGTGAGCAGTGCCAAAACCATTTATCCTAAAGATACTAAGAGGCAGGTGCCTCTAAACACAAACTTTTGAGATAAGAGAATAGTCAGTGTTTCAGTATAGTGCTTTAGTATATCATCAGTGGCAGTTTTTATAGGGTTCATGATTCTTACCAATAAATCTGACTCTATAGTTTTAAAATACAAGCAAATACAAAAACATTTAACCCAAGTTCAAGTGAAAAACAAAATACTGGTGCATTATTGCTATAGGCTCCACTTAGACACATATGCCCACAGAAAAAATGTTGAGGAACAGCTGCCTCAGAACTGCAGCCCAGTCCCAGCCCTAGAAATCTTCAGCTGTCAGGGCCTAAGGGTAACTTTTCAGTGCAGCCTGGCTTACAATCAAACAAACAGATCCTGTTTCCCAGGTTACAATTATCAGCTAAATAAACAGAATTTTTTCACTTATCTACTAAACACATCAGTGGCAAAACCGCAATTGCTTACGATAATGAACCAAATACAGGTGTGTCTGTGTGGAGCCAGTCATTTCTGCAAGCAAGTACATCCAAGAGGTGGAGCAGAAATTGGGCAGAATGATTGGAGAAGCCTAACACACTCCCAGGAATGTGACTAGAAACACAGCAAAAGAGAGCTGCAGTGCCCCTCTGCTGAAATGGAAATGATTTATTATCTGAATGTTTCCTCTTTCCAACCCCCCCCACAATTAAGCTCTTTTTATTTCTGTTCTGCCTTGCAGATATAGTTTGAGGCAATCATTTCTCTCTTGTTTTAATATTAAGTGCATTAAAAATTTAATAACTAGGAGATGGTTTCTCAGGAGTAGAAGTCTGTGTTAGTTGAGAGTTCAATCCTCTTATGTTTCAACCACAACTTTGTCAGCAACTTCAATGAGACCAAGACTGAGATCCTTGGAATGCATCTTCAGTACAACAAAAAAGGGTTTGCCTCAATTTTTTTGAAACCAAATAACAACAATCAGCTCTATAATGGAGCTGAAAATATGACTCAGTTCATTAAGAAAAACAGACTAACCAAAATACTGATCAAGTTCAAACATACATCCACCTCCTCCACCAGGAAAAGCCAATTTCTTTATCTGGCATCTACTAGACAACATCTAAACTATGAAGGAACCGCTGAACAACTAATCTGCTGAACTTAAACACCAATTGGTTCTTGCATCAAACTAAAGTCACATTTTCCACAAGTACTTTCCCAAGATTTTTGGAAGAAAACCCCAAAATTTTTATTATATCAACTTCTATTGAGATCCACAAGTAACTACATGGAGAAAATGACAGAATTCCCTTGGGGAGTTCATTAAAAAATTCTTAAACATTTTACATTCCCTTAGAGAAGCTAAAATTATTCAGATAACTTTGGTGCAATATGCCTAAATATCAATTTTTATTTCTAAGTCAAATCCAAGCTTCACATCATCATTTAAAGTACACTGAATTTTTAAATTGTGATGGATGAAAGTAATGGGGGAAAATTTGGAATTTTTAGTGATGCATATATTTCTGTAGCAGTACAGAAATGTCAATACAGCCTTTGAAATAGATAACTCAAGAAAGATTAATCAACAAGAACCAAATGGCAACCTTCTCTGCTCATTCCATTACCTGACATTATGAATTTACTTTCAGGTGCTAAAACAAACATGCCCAGTATTAATGTATTAATTTGGTTTGAATTTTTGGGCATTGATTTTGGATCCTACATTTATGAGAGCCTACCTCAGACAGGCTCTCATAAATGTAATTTTTCATGATATAGTATCTTCTAATTTATTTGAAATAAAAAATAGTGTCAATTATAAAAATTCTGATCTAAATTAAACACTAATTTTGGTTAATGATAAAGATTCTATGATGTACAAGTTAACAGGGAAGACCCACAGTACTGAAGTTGCATATACATCTGAGAACTCTCCAATTCTGAGAATGAGAATTTTTTAATTTTTTAAAAATCTGCTACACTGTGCCAGATCAAAAAAGGGCACCTTCCTCTACCTGGCCTTTCTTCCCAGTATTTGCCCAATACCTGTACAAATGCTTGCAATAGTATAACTTCTTGCACTGTATGAATTGTAACAAATACACAAGTATAAAACACAACTGCATGAAGCTCTATAATGGCAGCACCAGAAAACAAACAAAAGTAATAAAACCAAGCAAACAAACTCCCCCACAAGAAAACCCAAACAGAAACCAAAAAAGCAACAACTCAAAAACAAACCTGTAAAAGCAAACAAATACACTGGTAAGATATTTCAAAAAGTACATCAGTCTTTATCAGCAAATAACAGGCTTAGACTCTCATTTCTAGCTGTAGTCAATAGACAACACTGCTCTTTTTCTAACCTAAGTACAAGAAATTCTTCAAAGAAATAAAGCAATTAATAGCTGATTTCAAATATAAGTAAACTGCATTAGCAAAGTTCAGAGAAATTTGATTTAACATTTAATCCAGACTAATTCATATGGCTCCCATTGCCATTAGCAAAATACTGTATAAAATTTCTGTTAACAAAAAGATAAGTTAGTTCCTTTAGACTATGAAGGAAAATCATTCATCATAAAAGGGACTGCAAACTGAATAAAACCTATTCCATTAAAAGATAACTTTAAAATAAATGTGTTTTCTGCAACATGCATTTCTCCATGCAGGAGAAGGTTCTCACACTGCAGAGCTGTTTTCACCTCTGTGAGCAGACTGACAGTTAATCTGAATCATTTTGTCCTATTCTGGGCTTCATATCTGTTTTCATGCTTGTGCTTCAGTATTGCTGGAATGAGAACAGCTGTGAATGGGCATGTTACTATCAGCATGTTCTCTGAAGGATCTGCACATGGCCTGCTCACCCTAAACAAGACTGCTCTTACTCTGAAGAAAGGAAAAATGACAATTTCATAAATTTTCTGTCAGTATTTAGAGCCTTATTTTCAGTGACAGTTTGCATCATCTGTCTATGAATTTTATCCTTCTTTTCTAAATTTCACAAAAATTTATTCAAAGGGAGTGTAAGCTGCAGATGAAGCTACCTTATGTAATTGCTTTTTTTTTTTCCAGTGTACAATTTTACATTTTATGCAGCGGTTAAATTGTGCTCACACTTCTGAAATTGCATCATGAGCAGTAATTAAAAGAGTAATCCATCCTCCTCCAGGCTCTAGCTTGCTAAATTCCAAAGAAGGTGAAAGTTCAGAAAGAGAAGGCAAAAATTATTTTAAGCTGCCTTAATTTCCCTCCAGGTTTAGACACCCAAGGAGAAGTCATCTTTGTTGTGAACTACATTTTCAAGTGACCTACAGGCAGGTTTGCACCTCAAGAAAGCATGGAGCCAAGAACTGTTTACCTCTTGTCACATATCCAAGATAAGAATTCCTATAAAGCTGTAATGCACCAGGTCTGTGCACATCAGATCCTAAAAAAAATGGGAATTCCTATAAATAACATTTTCACAAGAAAAGTTTTCTGTACCTAACAATAAAGAAACAGGTAAATTGGAATCTACCATTTTGTTTTGACCCTTGCTTAGTAATTTTCTGATAAAAGTTTCCATCCAAAACGTGTTATCTTGAAATAAAATGAGGAATATGGACTGCAGCATCACAAAGAAAAAGTCATAGTTAAAAATAAGCTGAAACACAATGACAAACAGAAGTTGTAGCTTTCATGGGCTGTAATTGACAGAGCTTCCAGTGTGCTTATTTAGGATGCACTCTAGTGGACACATACAACAAAATCAAACAAAAATACAAACAGTATGAAACAATTAAAAAATGAAAGCAACATGTCATCAGAATTAATTTCTAGCATGTTTTAAAATAGTATCTTACTTTCTGAAGGCTGTATGAAGGTTGAAATTTTCATGGTCAACATGACTGGACATTAAGTGTTGAAAATGAACACGAGTTACCAATTTTTGGAAGTGTTAATCTAAATATCAAGAATCAGTTATAGATGTTGTTTAAAAAACAAATTCCATCTGTTTATCTATTTACTCCATCCCTTTGAGATTGGCACAAGAGGCTGCTGTGTATGCAGTGTTAACAGTATAATTAGAACTGTGGTATCAAAGTGTGTCCTTGAATGATTCTATTGTAACAGTTTGTAACAAATATAATTGTGAACTGTGTCAAAATCTGGAACATCAACCACAAGGGTGCATTCCTGCCACAGGAAAAGTTTTGACTATCACAGAAACTGCAAACCAATCAGAATTATTGTAGATAGTAAAGCCTGACCACTTAGACACAAGAAATAGTTCCACTTTTCATGACTCTAAAAGTTACAGAAACATTTCTAAGTATTTATACCTGGTAAATGACTTTAAGGATGCTCATACAGGACGTGGTTGTTAACAGCATTCAAAAAGCAGTGTAGCAATAAGATGGGAACAGGATTTTTTAAAATAGAGATACTTTAAGGGAAACAATAATATTTTAATATACAGAAATATCAATAGTGCTCATGTTTTTAAAATTTTGTAGGATTATTCTTAGTCTGATCTACATGATCAAGACAAGTTATTCAGAGCAGGAAAACATTTATTATGTGATTGACCCTTGTCTGTTGGGTGTACAGATATTTTTAACAGTTTGCCAAAGACAGCAAACCACTTAGACTCAGCGATACTATTAAAAAAATTGAAGTGAAATTATCAGAAAAATCTCTTTCATTCCAAGACTGAAGAATGCAGTGAGTGCATTAACTATGCACTGATTTTCTAATGAAAGCTATTTTCATTACACAATATTGGCCATGACCATCTAAGCTGTAGTAGAAGGCATAGATACAAAGGCACATTTTATAGAACAACAGGATTTCTTGATGCTGAAGTTTTTTCCATTTATAACAAAGAGACAGAACATTCTTGACAACCTATACCAAGATTACAAACATCTGTTCTTTTAAAAATGCAATCTTTAGATATTATTTAACTTATTTTTATAAATAACCATGGATCAAATGAAATATTCTTCTAAATTTTTAGAAGTTTTAGAAATAATGATTGTATTTAGTAGAGAATACATTTAATTTCTTGATTTACAAATTCAAGAAAAATGCAGTAAAGTCTTAAAAACTTGATTAATCAAGACTAACATGCAGACACTTGCAGCTTACCTAGTACCACACAATACCCAAAAAGGGTTCTAATAATAGATATAATAATAATATATATAGATAGATTATTATAATATAGATATAATAATAAATATATCTTCCGATGATAAAGACCTAGATGACTTCTAGGAAACAAGATCTTCTAGTATCTACTGAGTCAGAGTTAAATTTTCCTCTTTCAAATACATTTGGGAATAGTGATTGGATTTTTGCACCAAGTTTGAAGTCCAGAATACTCTCTCCATCTTTTAATCTGCAGATCATTCCCTTTTTCTGCCAGAAACCATTCAAATTCTTGAAAATAATTTTCAGTAATATTTTAGTCTTTTATAACATTGATTCAAATTATCATATTGTAGCATCTATCCTCAAATCATATTGACACTTTAGTTATATTGTTATTTATTATGGTTACTTCAATATGCAACAAGTAGAAAATGTATTTGTTTCTTTCACTTCAGCTGCAATTTTCTTCCTATAAATCAGCCACGCTAGTTACAATGCTTTAAGAACAAAAAGGAAGAATAGGTATCAGAAATAACAGACTTTATACAAAGACCTTGAAAACACACACCAGAGAAACAGTTACATAAATCAGTTATATTTATAAAATACATAAACCAAGATACTACACTTCAGGATAGCAAGTAATGAGTAGAAAATAGATGTACTGCTCTCAGGTCAGTTCTAATTTTCTTCTTCTTCTTCTTCCTCTTCTTCTTCTTCTATTACTGTTGGGAGGTCTGTTTGACCCTGGAAAACAACAACAAAAATATTCTACCACTTACCAGCATTCACTGAGCTTTGTAAAAAGGAAAATAGAAAAACCTGCCCATGACAGACAAGTTGGTATTTATCAGTATAATCATGTATTCTTCCATTCAATAGAATGAATACAATTAATGTCATCACTAGACTTTTATTATAAAATCCAGCAAATTTGGATGATGCATTGTGATTTTGAGGGCAGAATCAATAGTACAAGCATATATGTCTTATTTTATCAATCTGTTTGTAATTTGTAGCAAACATGTCACTGTAAAACCTGAAATAACATCCCCAAAAGCCAAAGGAATCTAACACCTTCAGGCATGAAAACTTGGCACATGTAGAAAGTAGCAGACACTTAAGACTCATTTTCCCTTCTGGTTTTACAATTTTCTTATTAAAGAACCCATAAAATATGCCCAAAGCCTCAAGAACACTTTAAAATATGTAATTATCAGAAAATGATAAAAACTGGGGCTATATGGGATCTTGCATACACATTTGATTTATCTCAGTGGAAAAAACACCTGTGAAAAGCTGACCCTAAGAACAGTCATAAGTTATATTTTCATAAATCTATTGTCAGTACAGAAAAGCAAATTTTTAAGAATCAATAATTTATAATCTGTTTCTAAACACTTACAGGTTCACTCTCATCTGGCTCCTCAGGTTCATCTGTAACTTCAGCTATTGCCTGTTCATTTTCATGTGGTAAAGAAAACCAGTTTTCAGTTCTTGTCAAATGTCCCATGTCATGAAATCACATTTCAGGTGTGTTAAAATGACATTATGTATCAAGGTAAAGAGAACACTTTAGATAAGTGCTATACAAGTTTAGTAGTATAGGAATATGTCTTGGTATGCTTAGCCCTATTTTTAATTTTTTTTTTTTTAATTAACAGCAATTTAAAGTTTTTATATATTATTTTTTTTTTGTCACTTTCATATCTTCATCTTCTTACAATTATGTTTTGTCAGTATTTTAGCAGAGTTTTCTAAAAACTTCGGTATTTCTAAAATACTCTGTGCCCGACAGAGATTTAAAAGCTTTAGGGAGATAAGCATGCCAATTATCCATGTATGTTTTTGCTGAAGCAGCATTAAAAGACCATAAACATGGATATCTGTATAGACACTTTTCTGTTAGTATAAATTCCCATGCACCACTATGATAGCAGAATCCAGATGCACTGCAATTCCAAACCACAGCTCTTTTTCCAGGTACAGTAAATGGATTTTATGCTAACCCCCTGTAAAATATTACTATATTGGTACTTCAATTAGACATGCTTATTTTATAAAACTTTTTATTAAATACCATCAAGAAATGTAGAAGCATCAGGTAAGCTGACCTTATGCTGGATTTTTGGAGTAAATTTATGTTCTGCTCTGACCAAAATTCAAGTATAAAACCCAGACTGCAGAAGCCATGTGTTAAACATTCCCTCCTATCTCCACTCCTGTTTCTTTAATTATGTGTTAGTTCAACACTTCTGCTTTGTGTTTTGTAATTGATGCCTGTATCTGGAAAAAATGGCTGATAAATGGTATTTTCAAACCACCAACTAAGCATTGGCTTAAACCTCTTGATCTACCTGCTGCAACTGCCTTTCAGCTTCCTTTTTCTGTGCTTCCAACTCTGCAAGTTCTTTCTCCAACTCAGCCTGAAATCAGTACAAGAAAGGACAAATTAGAACGAAAAAAAACCCACACGTATCTTTTCCACCACATTGTTTACAATGTATTTTATATTGAAATAATAAATAAAAAGTAAGCATAAAACATAATTTCTATGTTATGCTAATAACAAGATCCTTTCATTATCATCATCATCATTTTCAAAGGTTTGAGAAAGGTATTTGCTAAAGAAGCTTTACTACCAAGAGGAAGAAAAAACAGTTAACTGAAGTTAGTGTACACACTTCAGATACTGTCTCATTACACAAACTCTTTCTCAGTTTGTATTAGTTATCTCCTGGATTAAGTTCTTTGATACTTTGTGTAGTACCTAGAACACACTGAGGAATCAATGTAGAATCAAACCTATAGAAAAATTTGGCAGGCAATGTCATTAACATTAATCATGTCCATCAGCAACCTTTAGTATTTACAACTAGAAATATCTAACAGGAAATGTTTATTAATTGGGAACACAAGTCTTATTACATCAAAACTTCAGAAACTGCATAATCTATTTATACTCAACAACCTTAGAGAACACTGTTTGCTCTTGCATTTTGTGAGCAGTTACAAACATGGTCATAATTTTCTATTCCTTTTTGGTACATAAATGCAAAACTTACCTCAGTATTTGACTACAAAACTGAGTTAGGTTAAAAAAATGCATCTAATGTGAGTATTGTTCAACATCTTTCCCATAGCTTAAGTGAAATGATTTATTTAATTCTCAGTGAATTATCTCTAGACACAATCTCTTTATTTTCATTTACTATTTTACATCACTCATGAAACCCTTAAGCACATTACTTTTGGTTTGCAAATTACTAAACTCCAAATTTTAAAACTGCAAGTGAAATAAAATGAATGCATCTTACACTAGAGCTGGGCTTAATGTGATCAGCATAAATTTAAAATTAAGCATTTGATTTTAACATCATGGAAGTCATCCATACAAAAAAATCCAGCCAGGTCACATCAACATCACCATGGCAACCCTGGGTTCACATGACTCCTTTACAAAAAATGGCTAGAAACACAGATGTTATATTAATTTCATATTATAAGCCCAAACAGTACTTTCAGTTACTTCTCACATAACTCCTAAACTGGCTGACTTTTAACTTAACAGCCATCACTTTTTAATAACATTTTACTGCATAGTATGTAACTTTTCCTACCCATGTGCTGACTAATAACTTCAGTTAATCAGAAAAGGGAAATTAAAATGCCTGCTTTATGTCACCTTTATCAAAATCATTATACAGCTATTAGAAGTATACATAGAGCTCCAAGATGCCACAGCACAATATGCTGCTTGGAATGATCTATTATTAAGCATTAATAACCTGCCGTTGCTCTTCCAGTTTCCGCTGCTCTTCCTCGATTTTTAACCTTTCAAGTTCTGCTTGGGCTGCCACCCGTTCTTCTTCCAGCTCAGCTCTCTCCAGTATTCTCTATTTCAGAGGTAACACAGAATCAATTAAATATAAAAATGGAAGATATATTAAATAGCATCAATTATATTAAATTTTTTTTGCCTAAGTTGAATCCACCTTTTCTTCTTCATCTAAGTTTCTTCTGTATTTGTAAATCCAGTGTGCAAGATACTCTATTGGATCTGCTGGCCGATGCTCTACAACCTCTGCCAGTCCTTTCTTCAAGCAATCTCCCAGGCATTGCTTCAGATACTGAGACTCCATCCAAATCTACTGACAATGAACAGACAGATATTAGACATCAATGTCAGAATTGAGTTAGGGGCTTTAAGAATTCGTGCTTAAAGTGCAGTGACACATAGTCAGTGTCACTGACTATGACATTACCTTTTACTAAGCTTGCAATTTATACAAGTTATTTGGCAGTAGTTTAGTTCTTAAAAGCTCCAGTGGACAGGTCAGTTATAACAATCACTGCAGAAAAAAAAAGCTTAAACTTCACCTTACTGTTTAGACATGCATAATTCATAAGCTATTTAAAACATGCTGCCAATTCTGGGTCTGTATGATAACAATAAAAAAAGAAACAAAACTGCAACACGACGTAGAAAACTTCTACACAGATACTCAAAGAACAGGCAGGTAGTTCTGAGGACAATTAAGGGGTGATTTTTGTTTGATCTATCAGAGCTATCTTTTACACGTGTATGCGAGGCAAGGAGCTAAAGCACTCACTCCACAGTTAGGAAAGGCACAGATCTCCGTGCACACGCTTTACCAGCCCAGTAAACACAAGCTTTTAAGTAAACACGAGCCTTTCTTTGCTGTCAAGGGAGCTGAATCCATGCCGGGGCAGAGAGCCCGGACACTTAGCACAACAGCAAATCCATTCCCATTATCCGCTCTCATAGAGGCCCCAGGTGACCTTAACGAGTTCACCCACGCCCCCTGCTCCGGGCTCCATTTAAGCCCGGGCTGGCCCCTCCTTTTCCCCTAGGCTGCAGGCTGGGCGGGCCCGCTCCCCATTCCTACGCCGGCTGTCGGGACTCCTGGTAGGGCCTGGCCCGCTACCCCGCCTCCCCTCACGCTCCGAGAGAGTCCTCGGCAGCCCGTAGTGTCCGTGCCCTGCTTCTGGTGCCGCGGGATGCGCTGTGGCCGCTCGCCTTCCCTCGGAGAGCAGCGCCGCTCCGGCTCCTTGCCGGCAGCCCCGGGGCCGCCCCGCTCCTGCCGCCCGGCCCGGCCCCGAACGCGCGGGGTTGCTCCGCAACAGCGCCGGCCGCCGGAGCTGACGGAGTGGTGAAGGGCCTGCTCGGAGAAGTCACCGATGGCACAAAACGGGCAGGAGCGGCCGAGACCTCAGAGGGTTTTGTCGCCCTTGAGAGAGACCTCGACAGGCTGGAGGGATGGCAGAGAAAAGCCTGAAATTCAGGGTCCTGCAGCTGGGGGAGGAATAGCCTCACCACCGGGAGGAGCTGGGGTGATCTGCCGGAGAGTAGCTCTGTGGAGAAGGACCTGGGGGGCTGAAGGACAGCAAGGTCTTGCAGCAGTGCGCTTGTGGCCGAGAAGGCCAATGGTATCCCGGGGTGCCTTAGGAAGAGCATTGCCAGCAGGGGCAGGGAAGTGATCCTGCCCCTCTGCTCAGCCCCGCTGAGGCTCTGCTTGGAGTGCTGTGTCCAGGTCTGGGCTCCCCAGTGACAGAGACACGGAGATCCTGGAGCGGGTCCAGCACAGGGATGAAGATGATTAAGGGATCGGGCATCTCTCTTACAAGGAAAAGCTGAGACAGCTGAGCCTGTTCAGCCTTGAGAAGAGATGATTGATAGGGGGCCTCATTAATATGTATAAATGCCTAAAGGGGAGGTGTCAGGCTCTGCTCTGTGGTGCCAACCACTAGGTCACCACTGAATGGGAAGAAACTGATGCATAGGAACCTCCATTTAAATAGGAGGCAGAACTTTGTGCAGGTGACCCCATACTGGAGCAGATTGCCCAGAGAGGTTGTGGAATCTCTTCATCTAGAGATATTGGAAGCTGTCTGGATGCAGTTCTGTGCAATGTGCTCTAGGACAGGGAGGGTGGACCAGGTGACCCACTGTGATGCTTTCCGACTGTTTTAATGCTATCTCTCTGTGAGCAGTTTCCCTTCACAACAGATGCCATTTTTTCTGCTCCCTGCAAAACTCATCGGCTGTCTTTCACCTCAGATTTGACCAGCTCTATGTTTTACTGTCAACTTCTAATCGGGTATTAAAAAAAACCTTACAAACAACTGCAGCTGGAAGAATTGCCTCACTATGTTGTTAATTCCAACGCCTAAGTGCACTCACATTATCTTGGCCGCTCCCCGGCAGAAATGGAAGGCGGGCTGCCTCCCTGACGGACCGGCAGCTGCCGGAGGTGCCGTGAGGGGCGAGGAGCCGCTGCAACAGCTCGGGGATCGAGCGGGCCCGGCTGTGGCGGTCCGGGCCGTTCCGGCCGGGAGGTGTCGCTGGCGCCCCACGAACGCCGCGCGCAGGCCGCAGGCGCAGCCGCCCGCCCCGGCCTGAGGGGCCGTGCACCATGGCGGCCATGGCGGCGGAGCGCGGCACGGCGGCCGAGGCCCTCGTGGGGCAGGTGGTGCTGCCCGGGGACCTGCTGCTGCTCCCCGCGCACTACGACGAGGACGCGGAGGGCGAGCGGCTGCGGCTGAGCGCGGGCACCGCGCCGCAGGGGCGGCTGCTGTGCGGGCCGGGGCTGCGGCGCAGCGGGGCTGGGCTGCTGGTGACCAAGTGCGGGCTGCTGCGGCACCGGCCCGGGGGCGGCGGCGCCTACTGGGTGGACTCGCAGCAGAAGCGGGTAGGGGCGCGGCGGGGCCCGGGTGTCCATATGTGTGTTTGTGTGTTAGCCCCCGCCTCACCCGCGCTCCCCTGACCCTCTGTCCGCCTCTCCCGCTGCAGTATGTGCCGGTGAAGGGCGACCACGTCATAGGGATCGTGACGGCCAAAGCGGGGGACGTGTTCAGGCTGGACGTGGGCGGCAGCGAGCCGGCCTCCCTGTCCTACCTGGCCTTCGAAGGCGCCACCAAGAGGAACAGGCCGAACGTGCAGGTGAGTGCCCTGTTAGCCGGCGGTAACGCTTCAGCTGCGTCCTTTGGTGGCGGCTCTGGTGCGTTTCACTAGCTTTTCTTAGGGGAAGTATTTTCGTAAGCCCGCGTTAGAGGAGGTGGGCAAGTCTGGTTGTAATGGTTTCACCTTGGTCCTCCTCGGATTTTGCAACAGTAGGCCGCCGCCTTTCTGGGGTTTCTTTCTGTAACTGGCGGGCTCTCCTCTCACTCAGCTGGCCGGGTGCATCACTCTCGTGTTTTAATTTGCTCATAGTGCTGCCAGGAGCAGATGCAGTTCATGAGTAAGGTGCATCTGAAAGGGCACTCTGATGTTAAAGTTTTAAAATATGTGATGCTGGTAGAAGCTGTTAATTGTGTGTCTTCTTTTAACAACACTACTATGAGTGGTTGGGTAGCACATGCATGCTACAGTTTCTGCACACAGATGAAATGCCATTACCAGAATGTAAAAGGAGCTGTAAAGAAAAAACAAATAGGCCTGTGTGATGTTTTTTATTGTTGTCCTACTAAATCATTATAAGAGATTATACCTTTGTTCTTTGACCCTATTTTGTTTAGGTGGGAGATCTCATTTATGGCCAGTTCGTTGTAGCAAATAAAGACATGGAACCAGAGATGGTCTGTATAGACAGCAGTGGAAAGTCAAGTGGCATGGGAATAATTGGACAAGATGGCTTCCTCTTTAAAGTTTCCTTAGGTCTAATAAGAAAGTAAGTATTAAAAAATGTAAGTAGCCACTGTAAGATTCCCACAGCTGTTTCTTCTGAGGGGTGTGGGCAGTTTGGTAAACCAGCCTGTGTGATTCTTGTAGTGCACTGAAACCAGATTTACTGAATAGAGTATGGATTGATCTAGAAGGAAAGTTTATTTTTCCTCTTAAGAGACTTAGAAGCTCTTTTGTGTGGTGTTGCATCACCTGTTTAACATAAGCGATGTGGTTGCCAAGGCAGTATGGAAAATAAAAGTAGTAACCTGAGGAAGTCAAACATTCAGGATAGCGTTTCAAGTATGTACATATTGCCTTGGAGTTTAAAACTTGGCAATGTTTGTTGTCCTTTTTGTGTGTCATGGGGTAGTAGAGGTGTATGTTTGCTGACAGCTTTTCCTGACAAAAGGGATCTTTGCACATCAGTACACATTATTTTCCAACTTCCAAAGAAAAATAAATAACACTGAAACAAAGATACAGATTTAAAAAATGTAGGCTCTTTAGTTTAAAACTAACACATTAGTCCAGGTACTGTTTCGTAAGCTTTTAAATGTATCATGAAGTTTGGAGTTGCTTATGCTGATGTAAATACAGGATTTTTATGTGACTGACTGTCAAAGAATACCAGGTTATGTGGATAAACAATAGTCAAACTTTGTTGGTGCTTTTTGGGTGGAGCTCTTTGTTTTTTCATTCTTTGGATAAGCAATCTGGCAGAGCAGCTTTTTCATTCCTGTCACTGTCTGATTTATAGGTCCTATCAGAAGTCAGTGTGAACTGATACAAAAGCTTTTTGCATCCATTCTGTTTTCCAAATTTTCACTGTATGCAAGTAAAAAAATAACAGCATATTACAAGTAAACTGCTAAATCCTGATATGATTTTAGCTTTTGTGAATACTTGTTCAGTCTTGATTTAATCCTAGACATGTTACAGTATTTAGTATAGTGTTGTCTAATAAAAATGAAGTAATCTGTTTATTGCTCTTAATACTGTTTCCTGAAGTAGAAGGGAAGTCCTGTTTTGAATGACACCTCTGGGGTGTCAAATAACATTTCAAAAATGTCATTTGGTCAAACAGTGTACTTTTAGAATTTATTAACTAAGAATGGTTGTAGAAGTATCAATTCACTTTAAAGTAGTCAGGGGTTGCTTCTGAATCTAATGAGAAAAAAACCTAAATTTACAATGGTTTAATTTTTTTAGGTGCATATATTTTATATGACAGGAGCCTTGAAAATCTGATACTGTATTGCTGTTTTGGATGTATATGCAACTTTATAATCTTTCAGTGTTTCTTAAATAGCTCCCATAATAGCAGCACTGCTGGAGCTGCTGGTCAATAATAATGTGTCTGTAAGTGTGGGCACTCCTTCCTCTGACCTTTTTGTTTTTGCTCTTGTTTACAGGCTCTTGGCTCCCAAATGTGAAATAATTCAAGAGTTGTCGCAATTGTACCCATTTGAGATGGTGCTGGGAATGAATGGAAGAATATGGGTAAAAGCAAAAACAGTTCAACAGACTTTAATTGTAGTAAATATTTTGGAAGCCTGTGAGCATATGACTGCACAACAGAGAAAACAAGCCCTTGCCAAACTGTCAGGGAACTAACAGGAGAAAACCTTGGAGATTTGTTTGTGATGACTGTAGGGTGTTTTGGTTATTTTTGTATTCAGATTTATATTAAAAGCCTTTTTTTTAAATTAAATACTAGACTTTGGTCATTCTTCATTTCCCTTCTTTATCCACTCAGCTTGATTTAGTGTTGTTTAAGGAATTTGACTCACCTTTGTGGTTATGAAGCCCTATTTATGTTCATGAATGTTCTGACTAATGGGAAGATGGTCTCTATAAGCTTTCATTAGCTCTGAATTTTGAAGCATAACTACCTAGATCTTCTTTAAAAAATTGGTCATTTTGTGAGCTGCATATATTTGTTTTTATAGCTATTAAAATTGCAAACCATCCATATTTATTTGGGATAGCAAAAAGTATTCCATAGGTCATTAATTTTGATTGGGTGCTCTATTTATACAGTGACATGAAGTAATTAATATATTATGAAATTTGGGAATACAAAAGCAGGTAGAGAATACCAGATAATAATTGCAGGGCGTAGCATGAAGCAATCACAGGATGGTTAAGGCAAATGATCAGATAAGGAAAAAATATGTTCACAGGGACATTGTCACTTTCCCTAAGTGATGACCTGCCTGGTAGTATTAAGGACATAGTGATTAGGATTTCACAAGAACAGCCATGTGTTTCTTGGTTCAAGACACTGTTTTCTTTAGTAATAGCATAAAGATGCCATAGAGCTTTGTTAATATTTAACAAAGTCAGCATTTCTGAAAAAAGCTATGTTTGGCTTCTTTGTGTAACAGTCCTTTGATGCACATAGAGGAGATGCTGTCCTGGGAAGGGTAAACTCTCAGTGGATTTTAGCATGTGAGTAATTTGCTGCTGTTTTGACAGAGAAAGAGAACCCTGGATTAATGGAAGGGTAGTTACTGATGCCTTCTTCCTTTGGGAGAAAAGCTTGATTGTAGGCACCTAATGAACTGCTTGCAGCTTTTAGGCAGTCATTTAGATATCTGTGATGTTCTGTGGCTCTTAATGAGCTGAATGGTTTAATAGCAAGAGTTAAAGGAAATTACTAAAAATTAACTAATTAGAGTGAGCCTGAATACCATCTTAATTAAAGTGGAAATATAATTTTTCCTGTTTATTCTGTATTTCATCCAAAGCTTAACCCATGGCATTTGATGATAGGGTTGTCTTTGGCATCTCTGCCGTTTAGAAATTGCCTCAGTCCAGAGCCAACTCCTCTGAGTCATCTGTAATGTGCTTACCTAGGGCTTCCCCTGGTTCAGCAAGAACACAACTCTGATGGTTTCCATGTGAGTCAAATGGCTACAATTCAGAATTCTTGTGAATTCACTGTCTCCCTATTTAGCATCTAGGGCATTGCTCATCTGGCTTGGTAGGTCTTTAGTCATCTTTCTTCACCTGTCATCTCCCAGGTGAATTGACTTTCATGCATATCCCATAAACCTTTTGGGTCTGTAGTCTATCTCTTACTACACATGAGAAGCTGTAAATTAATCACATTTTCAATAATTATTCTTCTCTAGAGCTTTTTCCATTTCAGCTAAGCAGACAGAGCCTCTGCAGGTTGTCTGTTATTGGAACAATAGCTGGCATAGGCAGAAAAGCATTTGCCAAATTATCTCAGGGTGCTAACTTTTTTTTGTTGAATTGTTCTTGGATCATAGTAGTAAAACTACAGGAATGGGCAATGACATGGATCATTTCCTGGGTAGCTGTGGCTTGAAATGCCATTAGCCTTACCACTGCCCTTTACTCCTTTCCCTTCCAAAAGCCTGTGTTCCAGGCTTAACCTGCCAGATACAAATAACCATCCCTGTTAAAATGCTGGATTGGTAGTGCAGCACACAAATGGCAACCTTGACAGTTCTCAATCTACACACTATTTCATACCACACATCATGCTGTCCCATAGTCACCCACTTGTCACCCAAATACAAATTTAGTTAAATCAAGAATAGGATACAAAATGCATTAAAATTATGCTTGCTATTAATTTAGCAAAATTAACAGAAAAGTTCCTGGCTTTTACCCCCTACACAATCATTTTAATTATGTGCTATACTTAAATTTGCTTGACAGTTTATAGAGTGGAAAAAAATTTCAGTGGATGTGAACAAAATGGGTGTGGGGAGAAATGCTTGAAAGAAAGTACACTTAAACATATTACTAACAGAAGACTATATTTGTGTTTTGTTTTTTTTTAACTTGAGCAAAAAAAACCTTATCAACTTTTCTCAAACCAATTACAATTTGACAGGCTTTATCTAACAAAGCAGCCATTCAGGCAAAGTCTAAACAATATCTTTGCTAACTTTGACTTCTATGTTGGTGACTAAACCAGTCACAAGGAAAGGTTATGGAGTTTAATTTGGTGCTAGGAAGAAAGGCTGATTGTGATTTAATTTTGTTCTGCTGGGAGTCTGCCACATTCCCATTAAAGGCACATAAACCCATATGTTTTTGGGAATAGGACTTGCAGAAGGGATGCTGTGGGCTTGAAATGTACCTTGCTAGGTAAGTAGAACATCTTTCTGTTGCATTTCTCCATGATGTTCACCCTTACCAGGTTAAGTCATTGTTTAGAGTTGTTAATTTCAGATACCCTATGATTGTGCTTTGGATACTTTGTTATATTGCTTCTCTTTCAAGCTGTTGTGATCAAGTTATGTAAAAATGGTAGATGTCAACATGGAAATTGTTTGTATGCCCGTGAGAGATGAGCATAACCTCTCAAAAAGAAAGTTCACCAAGAGTTAAAGAGAAACTATGCATTGAAAATGAAATACATAGTTTGTAGCCCTTCCTAGGTTGATGTATAAAAAACAAATACTATCACAAAATACAGAAATGCAGTGTTGAAATTCAGTTTGAAAGTAACAAATTTGTGTTTTGCTCTAGCAGAAGAAAGCTACACAGACAAATAGCTCAGTGTAATAAGAGGATTAAGAGCTCAGCTCTAAGGCTATGGTTAGAGTGTGGCTGTAGTTCTGCTAGATTAGAAGTTTACTGTGCCTAACTACTCATTACAACCTTGCCACCAGGAGTTGGAACTGAGCTTGCTGGCACTTGATTCCTAGCCAAGTTCTGTCAAAATGACCCACATTGGCACCAGTACTTCTAATACCAGGGTTATTTTGGGTTTATCACATGGATGTTCTTTAGCAAAAGAGATCGTGGAATTTTTCTCCCAGATTTTAAATATTAAGAACAGCTCATCTTCTACTCTAGAAGGTCAAATTTGTTAGAGGAAGCCCAGTTTTCTGCCTTAGATCTTGGACAAATGCTTCTAGTAACAGCTAAATTGTGTACCTCGGTGAGATACATATTTGGCTGAAAGTTGTCTTAAAGACAGTGTAGGGTGCTTCAGTTGCATCAATAATGCAAGCACTCTTGGCCTTACTCATGACTTCTATAGATTGTAAGATGCTTAGCTACTCTTGAAGTCCATAGCAAAAAATAAACATGCCAGTTTTATCACAGTAACTTGTAAGAAAAATAGCCTGGAAACGTGCTGAGTGCCTGGATTTTAATAGAAGCTGCACAGTACTTGCAGGTGATGAATTAGGATCACTGCAAAATTACTTGTTTTGCTCTGATGTCCTGATCTTGCAGAAGTGCAGTTTCTGACTTTTTAGTGCTATCTTTGTGGGTAATTTGAGATGTTGAAGAGCCTGGTTTTGCTTATAGAGCCTGAGGCTTGATCACCATTCTAGTGGCTTGAATAGTCATTAAATATAACTTTGTTTTACTGGTCTTCAGTGTCCTACCTACTATGAGAATATTTGTAGCGCTGCAGTAAACAGGAGACAGACAAAATACAGATTCCATTTTGCTTATACTTAGTAATTACACTTACCTAACACAAGGATATTTAAAGACTGAAGGACAGTGGGAGGACTAATGACCTCATCTGCACTTTCCAAATGCCTTGGTTATCTTTTGTCTTGTAAATGGTAGGCTTTTCTGTGATTCAGTGTTTATTAGGCTATTGCAAAAGAGATTTGTTGCAAGAGTCTGTGTACCCACTGAAAAGACTTATTAATTCTTTCTTCCTGTTCTTGACCAGATGGAGGGTATTGCACCAATCCCTTCTTGGTGTCCCACTGTGAACTGCTTATGTGAATGAACTAATTTCAAAAGACCTGTATTTCCTTTGGTTTCTTCTGACTTCAGCACCCTGATCTGAGCTAAGAGAAAGCTGAGATTCTGTGTCTAGGCTGACTCTGTGTTTATTTCCTGACAATCAGGATGTGGTTGAGAACACCCCTACACAGGTACATGTCACTGGACACTTCAAACGAGAGAGAGCTTCTGCCTGGCCTTCTGGAGATCTACATCAGTCTGAATCTCTGTGGCTTTGCCTTTAATAGCACATAGGTGAAAAGTTCAAGCTGTATTTATTTTTTTATATGTACATCTAATCTTACTGGCTTGGTATTGAAATTCTGGAAGTCCTTTTACAGACCTGGGGCTTAGATCCCATGACTGTCTTTCCTTGTTGCTTTGGAGATCTCCTGTTTCTTCATAGAAAAGACAGTTTGTTTAATGTAAGCCATTTGTCTAACAATACCCTTGGTCTAAGGCTGATTTATAGAAGCATGATCCAACAAGAAAAAGAAAAAAAACTCCTGAAATAATGCACAGCTTTGTCATTCAGTACATGAATTGAAAATTTCGTAATACTAGATCATGTTTTAGCACAGCTACTGATACACTGCATTCTGACTTACAGGCATGCCAGGGAAATTTAATTAACTGATGTACAAGCAGTTTACAGACTAATTCTCCTCATTCACTGTTATAAAACTGAATTATGAAGAAGGCAGGAAGTGAAAGGCTGAATGTGTTTTTTAAGAACATTCTTCAAAACCTGGGAACTTGGAGATTAAATATTGGTGTCTCTCATCCCTTTGTGAATGTGTATGTGTTAAAGAGTTTATTAGTCTCTTTTTTAAAGAGGAAAAATATATGAATAACATGTGAATAAGTGTATGGAAAAACTTAACTATAATAGATCAATCTTAATATGATTTTATCAAGAGGAAAACACAGAAAACCAAAGAAGGTAAGTTCTTGTTTTCCTGCCAAAATTTCACTACTTTTTGAAGCAATGAAGGCAAAGATATTTTAATAAAGACAAAGTAATTTTTGCTGCAACTCCATTAATGCAATACAGTAGCTTTTC
The DNA here is from genome assembly GCF_028769735.1 of Zonotrichia leucophrys gambelii. Lineage (NCBI taxonomy): Eukaryota > Metazoa > Chordata > Aves > Passeriformes > Passerellidae > Zonotrichia > Zonotrichia leucophrys. Next base: position 24,778,024 of record NC_088176.1, read on the forward strand.
AAGGAAAGCAAGCTTTTCTGGAGGTGTGGGTAGGGAAGGTTAGATTCCAGTAGATTTTCATGACACCATATTTCTTTGGATTCTGTGTCTATTAGATGTGTGCAGGCATTCAAATTATTTTGCTGCTTTGTAAAGTAGGGGGCTATGAACCAGATGTGTGGGCTCAGATTTTGCTGCATTTTTTGCAACATTTTTACAATAGGGACAAATGAAATCGGAGTCCCTTCAGAGAGGAACTGCCTGTTACTCTCGCCTGGTGCCTTGTCATGGACTCCTGCCCAGAGAAAGAATAGATAGATATTTTCATTTTGTGATAGATGGGTTTTTTTCTTCCTCAGCAATACTGGCTACCATAGAATTGTGACAGGCCAGCTACCAGGCTGTTAGAGGTGTAATGTGCAGAAGTATCTTTAAGAAAAAAGTTCATTTTGTGTACTTACCATGGAAACAAAAATAATGGAGCTGCCATTTTGCCATTGCCAAATGTTGTCAGCTTGGTCCACAACCATAGTCAAATTCAGAAGAAAGGAATCTTGACAGCCTGCAGAAATTAGGGTTTCAATTATGCAATGATGGCTGACAAAATTTGCCAATCATTTTTTTTTTTTTGCTCATAATGTTTTTCTAAAGATTGCAGTGTCAGCATGGCAGATACATATATTCAGATGTTGTGATTCAATGCTGATTGAATTTTAAAAAAATGACAAAGTCACTTCAGCATATTATGTTTGGTGTTGACAGAAAACCAACCCACACTGCTTAAGGAGACAAAGCAGAGATATTGTTTCATGTACTTCCCAGGAAAAAAGCAGCCACAAATTAATCCTTAATCCTTTCAAATTCCCCATCTCTTTCAGGCAATCTGGTAATGCTGTTTCTGCCATGAGGTTTGCTTACGCTATTTTTTTACTGCTGCTAAGGCTTTAGTGCTTTTTACAATCCATTTGATTTCTAAAATAATGTGTGTAGATAAAAGCATAACTACCACAATTTTGGGCAAGAAGACTCAAAATCTTTTCCTTCAACTGCCTGAGCCCATGCCATTCTGACGTGTGCACTGCAACATGGTGCAATAGGCTCTTTTGCAGAACGTGCTATTCCATGTGGCTTACGGGCAGCACATGGCTGTGCTGTGCTCTGCTGTAGGAGCAGAGTGATAAGGAAAGGCCATTTTGTCTACTTAAATTTGAAACTTTGTGAAAAACAGTGAAACAGTGGTTGGTGGAATGTAGACATGCCAGTAGCATCAAAAGGGTTATGTTCATTCTCCTGAGCTACAGTTGTGTTACCAGACAGACCAGACTGTTCTGTCATTGCTACTACCTTGTTGTTGTTGTTGTTGTTTGGGATTTTAGCTGCCGGGTTAAGAGGAGATGTCAGGAAATAGTCTCAATGTAGTGAAGACAGGTCCTCTGAGTTTGTGGTTGGAGTGGTGCCCAATGACCACAAGTATCTGAAGAGCGTGTTTGTTAAACGATGTTGTGACATGTTATTGGCTGGCTTATCTGAGCAAGTATATTCTTGAATGCAATATATATGCAAACATTCTAAGTGCCCCATTAATCAGATTAGTTGAATGATAAGCTCACTACATTCTTGGACTCAGGTCGTTGTGGGTTGGGTGCTTTTTTGCCTTGCCTATTTAAGCACTGTATCCCATAATGTATTTCATTTCTCCTCTTAGCCAGAAGCTGCAGTAGCCCCCGAGAGGCCACAATGGGTTCGGAGAGGGAGCAGAAGGCTTTCATCCGCTCCAGCCGCTAACGCGGGGCTAATCCCGCTGGCCGCACCGGCGCACAGCCGCGGGCCGAAGGGCACCGAGCGCGGCTGGCAGCGGGGCGTGCGCGGAGGGCGCCGGGGGCGGTGCCGGCCGCAGCGGCCCGGGAGCGGCGGCGCTGTGAGTGCGGGGCCCGGGGCCGCGGGGCGGGGTGAGTGTGAGTGCGGGGCCCAGGGGCCGCGGTGCGGGGCCGGGATGCGGGGTGAGTGCGGGGCCGCGTGTGCGTGCGGCGCACCGGGGATGGGCGGGACAGTGAGTGCGGGGCCGCAGAGTGCGCGTCCGGCGGGTGGCAGGGTCGCGGGTCCCGTTGTGCCGGGCTGTCCCCCATGGGCTGCTCTCTCCTCCCCGCTGGCCCCGGGTCGCGGCCGCAGCGCGCTGGCCGGGGGAGGCGAGCGCTGAGCACCGAGGGGCGGCTGGGGACCGCCGCGGCTCTCGCCATGCCGAGGTTTGAAATCCTGCCCTCGTGGTTTGGCGTTTTGAGAGATCCCTGCTTGCTAGGCAGTCTTATGCCGTGTGTGAGTAGGCACAGCAGGATCCGTGAAGGACAGAGAGGCTCCGTGCTTCGTTTCTCATTTCATTCGCGATGCACTGGTTGGGTTCTGGGTGCAATCGCTCAGCTCAGGAAATCCACCTTGGATTGACCAGCTTGGAGGTCTTCCAGCCTTTTCTTTTATAACCAGAGGAGCACTGTTCCCATGAGAGCTGGTTCATAACAGACAAGGGGAAGTGAGGTTGTGTGGGAATTATTCTGCCCTGGGTGGGTATAGTGTTACAGCCTCCTTCCTGCATAGAGCCCCTCTGCCTTATGGGGTGCAGTTGAAACGTGTCCGTTTTCTTGTGTCTTTGCTTTTATTAGCAATTTTGCTGTTATGAATTGTATATTGTGAGAAATGTGAGAGTTAAAATATAGAAAGTGAAAATATAAGCAAGGCCTAAGAACCCAAAAGGGTGGGAAAATCTTTATTTAACCTTGAATCTTAGAATTCATGGATCCACTGTGTGGGAACAGGAGGGATCACTTGCTGCCTAGCACGGCTGTGCTTTCAGTAAATGCTGACTTGTATTAGTGGGTCTGTTGGTTTTCCCTTTCCTCCACCACCTCTTCAGACTGACACAGAGTGCAGCTTTCCTGTTCTGCATCACCAGCAGACCAAGCTGTGACTTCATCCTGTGTTATCTTCAGACAGGTACTTTTTGCAGTTCTGTGCTCCATGAAATATCTCCCATCTCCATGGCATCCATTCACTGACTCATTAGAGATCTGAAGTTTTCCATTCAGTGTCTAGCTGCCTGTTCCCTCTCAATACACCAAGAGAGCTGGGAGATTTCCAAAGCCATGTGCCAGAGCTCTTTGCTCTCTCTTGCTCTAAAGAAGAGGCTTGTTGAAATGTTGGGTTTCTTTAAAACAGTCCAAGAATGGGGATAGCAACTTTCAAAGGAAGGAGTATGGTTTGTTTGCTTGACACAGCAACTTTCTCTACAGCTACGGCCACAGAATTCAGTAGTGAACCATGCCCAAATTGGGAAAAATCTAAAAAGATGATTGTTATTCTCAACACAGTGTACTGTTTGTTAGGGCTTTACAATGCTAAAAAGAAAGGAGAAAAATAATCCCTTGTGTTGTGAAAATTACATTTATGCCACAAGAAATGCTAGGAGGCTTCTCTGTGCATTGATTTTGGTGTTTACAGACCAATTTAAGTTGGAAGAGTATTTCTAGGTTTCTCCAGTCAGATCCTGGCTTCAAGCAGGGCTAAGTTTGAAGGTCTGTCAGGATGCTGTATTTTGCAATCCCTAATGGTATTTAAAAGCTCGTGAAATCTTGATGAGCATGTTACCAGGTTATTGAGAATTGTAAATTTTCTTTATAGGAGGTAACTTAGAAAGCTATTTGTAGTCATGACTCATTTTTGGGGGGTGGGGGGAGGTGGGAAATGTCTCATAAAAAATCAGCTCAACTTGTTTGGGATATGCAAGTTCTGACAAAGCTTTGAAGCATTTTTAGGCTTGATATGGAACGTCTTGGGGAAGCTGGAGTGGGGGTGGAAGGAAGAACATGCAATGGTCAAAACCACTTGAGGCTAGAGAGTATTTGCTAGTGCTGTCCAACTTGCAAGACAGTTTTCTTTTTAGGAAAAGTATGTGAGGAAATCTGTTTGCTACTCTGAGTCTTACTGGCATCTTGAAAACAGAGGGACACAGCTGCAATGGGTCCTGTTTATACTTAAAATAAATGTTTAAGGATAGCTGTCCTTTGAATGACAATTTTTTCTTTGGTTGTGGGTGGGAGGGAAATGAGGCATCTAGAAAACAACGTTTTAAGTGGTCTTGACAAAAGTGAAGACCCTCCACTAGCACTTAAAACAGGATTAATAAGGTTAAGCTGGTTCAAATTCTGGTTAACTGACAGGCCATAAAATAACTCACTGTTACTTTGTAGATCTCTTGTGGTCACCACGAAAACACACACACAAAAAGATGTTTTTCCTTTTTTCTTTGGCCTGTACTGTTTAAAGAGGAGTGTTCATTTTTTTTCTGGAAGTTTTAACAGAATTGAGAAGTTGAAGATCCGATAGTCTCAGAGAAAATGATGTGTTTTAGCAAAGGGATGTTGTCACTAAAGCAGGTAACTGACTATAGAAACAGTGGGTTAATTCTCCATAGAGGTATGGCCTCTATACTAATAATTTTTTCCTAATATTGTGCATTGTGATGACTTTTTAATTTTTTCCAGGGTTGTTGGTATTGTTTTGGCATTCTGCGTGCATTTTTGAAAGGATTAGATGTAGAATAGGCTGAAACACAGGGGAAAAGTTACTTGTAAAAACGCCCAGTTCTACAGAAGAGCGTGGCTTAGCATGCAGATCTAAAAGTTTTGTGCCGCGTTCCCAGCTTCAGAAAGGCTTTTTGTAATCCCTGTGCCTACCCGCCCCATGGAAAGGCTGACCATGTGTTCAGATAAAAAGCAAGCCAGGAGGCTGAACGGTGGGGATCCCTTGAACTGAGCCTTGCCCTGGGTTGGCCAGCGGTGCTGGTGCTGGGGCAGAGAGTGAGTGGGCAAGGGGAGTGACCGGGCAGGGAGAGTGACCGGACAGGGGGAGTGACCAGAGCGGGAGTGACCGGGCCGGTCCCGGAGCGGCTGCGGGCTCCTCCCCAGCCCAGCCCTGCCCTGCCCTGCCCTGCAGCACAGCCGGGCTCCGCTCCTGGGGCTGCGCTCCCGCGGGGCGCTCCGCAGCCCGCATGGGTTCTGGTGAGTGCTGCACCCCTTGCGGGATGCTCTCCTGTCTCCTCCCGTGGGTTATGGCTTGTGGGATGCTTTCTTGTGTCTTCTTTCTTGTGTTTAGGATCCTGATCTGTTTGTATTTTAAGGCAGGGAGGGGAGGGTTGTGAAGTCCTTTTGAGCTTCAGATGGCCTTCATAAACAGCAGCCTGCCAGAAATGGAGCTGCTAGTTGCAAGTGCTGAGCTGTTTTCCAGTCAGTCCCGGCACTCGGGGTTCAATGACATGATGCGGCAGGGCTCAGCCTGTCTCGTTAGCAAATGGTTTAATAATCCTGCCTGCTGCTTCCCGTGCATATTTTTCAAAGTGGCTCATTATGGTATTTGCTTAGCAGGGGAGAAATTTAAGTATCACCCTGCAGAGCTGCATTTTCCTTTTTCCTATTTATATAAATAGCAAAAATTTCCCATATATATAAGGTTGAGTTTTTGGTCACTGTGTGGAGAGTGACAAAGAGTCCAACTACACTTAATGATCGCCTGGATCAATAACTACTGATTGGAAGCTGACTTTTAGAGATGCTCTTTATGCTAATAAAAATGAAAAGCTATGTGAGAACTACTCATTAATCACTTGCCACAAATTTTGTAACATTTTTGTACACAAATGATGCGCACAAGGGTTTAATAGTTGGGTTCCCCCTCCACTGCCTGTAACTATAAATGAAAAAAAAACAAATCACTTCTTGACCTGATGAGATTGAAATCCAAATAACTGGGTAATCCAACTCTGGGAGGGAGCAGGGCTTTATCCAATTGGGCATGCTACTGAGATTTTAAGTCTTAACATAAGGATATTGCTGCATTACATATATTTGGAGTTACATTTGCATCATTCCAAAGGCTGCGGTCAGGATGGTCTCTGATAGGTGTCAGAGGCAGATATTAAAAAATGTCATTACAACATGACTTCATGTTTGAAAGACGTATGTAAAGAAAGCAGATGGAGTCAAGGAAGTTTTGCCTTGGTTAGGAACAAGTGGTGAGATAGGGTGGGATCTGTTCTCTTATCTGCATGATGTTTGTGTAAACTGGCCTTGTTTCTTGCTCAGGAGCATGGGTCACTTACATTTTTAGATACCATGATACTGCCTCCCTTGAAACCAAGTATGCTGTTAAAAGAACAGTGTGTTCTTTTTTTATTTTTTGTTTCCCAATGTTGCATTTGTTTATCAGTAGTATTCTGATTCAGGATTTAAGGATAAAAAGGGGTTTTCTCACAGAGAATTCTGAACACAAAATTGAGGAGCTACTCCTAATTGTTTCTGAATTCTGGCAACTATGCTATGGGGATAAAGATGGTGTGTATGTCTGGTTTATTAGCAGTCACAGTTCAAAAGAGTAATATTTTCTTACATTTATTGAGGTGGGTACCTCATCCATACAAAAGTATATACAGACAGCAGTATTTACCAAAATATTCTATCAGGAAATAGGGGTTTTGTGAAAAAAAAATTGATTCTCCATAATATGTAATGCTACAGTTGTGTGAGTGCAAATACAGTGCAAATACACAGTCCTTGAGATGTAAGTGTACAGTGACTTCTTGTGCTGCCAAAACTCCAGTGACTCTTGTACCAGTTATTACAGAACTGGATCTTGAACTTTGTCCGTGAGGCAGGGCTGTTGTGATTTCCAGCATCCTCAATAACTGATACTGCCCCAGTGGATGCCCTTTGCAGGCTTGTGAAACACTTGCAAGGGTCAGCATTGGGCTGTGGGGGCTTGTGGAAGGTGGTTAAACAAAATCACCTCCCAACTTGAGCCACCACCAGCAGGGTTTGTACTTTAACGCTGGAATATTTGTATGTGATGGTTCCCCCTGCAATGCTGTTGGTTCCCAGTGGTGTGTGTGAGTGCAGCCTGTTTGTTCCTGCTGTCCTTTCTGCTTTAGCAAGAGTGGCAGTGAGCTAGCACAGAGGAATAAGGTGCTGTCCCAAGCATGTTTGCAGTGTCACTGGGTAATAAAATGGTTGCAAGTCTACATTTTTTCTGTCTGCAGGCATGAGCTCCAAGTTTGGCTTTGTGCCTGCTTTGGTTCTCAGTGGGGAACTGTAAGGAATGTGAAAGGTTACCAGTTATGATGAACCAGATAGAGCAGGTTTAGATTTTTTTTCCCCAAGTCTTCTATAGTATATTTGTAAACTTCACTGTTTAATATAGATTAGTGTGTGTAAAACACACACTAATTTAATTTACAAATCCTTCCCTTTTATTTGAAAGAAACTGCTGCCTTACTGAAATAATTTAGATTACTGGCTAATGTACAGGTCATATTGTTAGAGGCTCTTTATTACACTTTGATCATCTTTCTCCTCATTGCATCTGAGCACTTAATTATTGATATTTTTGGCTGGTGGCAGGGAAGGATAAGAACATCTTGTCAATATCTAGTTTTGATGTGGGTCAGCCACAGAACTGGAATGTGATCTCTGTCTTTTAAAACCCCTTTCAGTACATTAATAAATATACAGACCATCTCCATTAAACCAAAAAATACCTGCACGAGCTTTTTGTTGTTTAAATCCAATTCCTCATCCTCTACCATCATTGATGTTCAGTTTTAGAGCTGTTCTTCCTTTCTCTTTCCAGAAATGTCCTTCCTGCCTGACCTGGGGGCCTTCACCATGGGCATGTGGTCTGTTGGCCTGGGAGCCATTGGTGCAGCTGTGACAGGGATTGTCCTTGCTAACACTGACTTATTTTTGTCCAAGCCAGAGAAGGCTACACTGGAGTTTTTAGAGGAGATAGAGCTAAAGACTTTGGGATCAGGTAAGATTCTGGCTATTTCAGATCACATTCTTCAAGAATTGGACTTTTATAAGAACCTTTCTAAGGCCAGGGCTGGAAGCAGTTTTCTTAGTCTTTCCTAGTTGTGACTTGTAGTTGAGTGTCCTTGATATCCAATACTTGTGGTGAAGGAAAAACAATCAAAACTGTTATTTCTGGATGAAACAAGACACATTTCTAAAAATCAATAATGCAATAATCTCCTTTTAAACATATAGAATGTTTTTCTGTTAGAACTGTATTTGAATGTGGAATTCTCTGCAGTGCTTTGTGTTGGTCCATAAAGTATTAATTATTATAAATAAGACTGACTGATATTATTGTTGGTGTTGTTTCTCCTGTGCAAACAGAACAAAGGACATTCAAAGCACGTGAACTATGGAAGGAGAATGGTGCAGTGATCATGGCTGTACGAAGACCTGGATGATTTTTGTGCAGAGAGGTACTTGCTGGGCTTGGGAGTTAATTAAGAGTTGAGGTCTGCTTGCATATATAGTCTGTAAATAAAGGGAGGGGATGAATAGCACAGTCATCAAATACATCTAAAGTATCTGAAAGGTTTTGTTTCATGGTTAAAACTGGTCACCAGCTACCAGCATACTTAGTTTCTTTTGCAGCTGGTTTGTATGGTCCAGGCCCTGAGCTTTTTCCTTCTGAAGGTGATGGTTACGTGATTTTACATCTGCCAGGGACCTAGCCCATGGTAATTAGAAGGGGAGATTGCACAAGATTCAGTTGGTAATGAGTCTTATGAGCTATTTTTATATATGTAGTCCAAAATAAGTCTCTGTGGGCCAGGTAGTGTCTGGTCAAATACAGCCCAAGACTGGATTGGCAGAAAGCCATCAGATAAAGCTCATCTGCAAAAAAGAGGTGTGCACAGAGGGAGTACCTCTTGGTTCTGGGTGCTAAATGTGAGGCAGGAAGGTACAGACTCTGAAGATAAGGAGTTTCTGTTCCATAACAAGGTGGGTTGAAAAACAAATTTTGATCCTTAAGTTGACATTAGGCTCCTTGGGTGGAGCTCCTTGGAAGCAGACACCTAAAACACGATTTGAATGTACCCAGTGCCTGGGAACAGCCATTGCACCTTGGACATTATGTTTCTCATAGCTATAGGGAAAAATAGTTATTATGTTGTTACTCAGTGCTCTATAACATGGAGTAATTAATTTTGCAACCTCTTCATTAAGGCATCTGCTCCCATCAGTAGTAAGTGCGTAAATACGTGTAGAATTCATGGAAGGTCCAAGTGCTCTGCTCTCTAACAGCTGTAGTGTAGGCAGGAGGAGAATGCACTCTGGTGCCTGACTCTGTAACTTTCACACACTCAGTCAGGAATCCCAGAGTGATTTTTTTACTATTAGCAGCAGTAATATTACTGAAAGTTTCAAATTTTCCTGTATGCTCATCCCTATCTGTTTGCTCCTTGGTACTCAGTGAATTCTAGATATCCTGCTAGCCTTTCAGTTAAGGTATTTCAGTGAGGTGACTGAGAGTGATCATGCAAACTGTGACCATGTTTTTAAAGTGTGGAGTTGATTTTTATGTGGGAATTCTGTCCAGTAAAAATGACCTTTCTCCATGGGAGATAGGAAACATTTTCAGTGCACACTCTGATCTGTTCAAAATCTCAGGGATCTTTGTACAAACTGTGTGAATTGGGATTCCTTTAGGAGAACAAAAAACCGAGCAGATGAGTGGTGACACCTTACACTCTTAAACACCAGAAAAAGCAGGTTTGCTTCTGGGATACTGAAAGTCTATGAGGAAATTCCCTGATTTATTTTTTTACTGGAGGAATTAGGAAGGAGAGTGTATCTTCATTACTTACTGTAAACTTGTATAGCCTGCTTTTGCACAGAACCCCTCAAAATACTTTGCAGAAGGACTGAAAATGATGGATGTCAGCTTGGAAAAAAGGATTGAAAATTCTGAAAAAGTGATGTGCAGGCATTGTATTTCTACCATTCTCAAATACTTCAGAAGATAATCGAAGCCGTATTATAGGCAAAGTATCTCTACAGCTTTAAATTAAAAATATGTTTTATCCAGTAAATACTCAGAAGAATCTGCTTCCTCCATGTTTAACAAAGAAAAATTGTAGTAAATCTGATGAAGAGCTGCCTAGGAGTGCAACTAGTTTAAATGTTACAGGTCTGTTTCTGGCTTGTGCCTCAGGCTAGAAGTTGTGTGTTTCTGATGGTCTTGAAATTCAAGGTGAAGCTTTCCAGCCTCCATTTATTGATTGAAATGTTTGGGTTTCTTTCCTTTGCTTAGGAGGCTTCTGAGCTCTCCTCTCTGAAACCCCAGCTGTCCAAGCTGGGTGTCCCTCTCTATGCTGTTGTCAAAGAGAAGATAGGGACTGAAGTGGAGGATTTTCAGCATTACTTTAAAGGAGAAATCTTTCTGGATGAAAAGGTATAGTGAAGCTGGTGTTCTTTTGTTTAAAAACAATTCGATGAATGCCCTCTTGGAGGCATTTGTATAAATAAGTAGAATGTAGTCTGATTGCAAAAGGGTTTAGCAGCACTAGAGTTTGAGAAGTTAATTGGCTTTGTTTTTCTATATTTATATATCCTGCTGAGCCTACAAACTGCAGTGTAGCAATGCACTGATAAGGTGCTGTGGCAGGATTACTCCTCCCCTTCAGCAGGTAAACAATATGGCCTGTTAATATTTATTCCTTTCTTTCACTGGCTGTGTGACCTGCTGATGTTTATGATGTGTGAATCAAGGTTTGAAGGTGACACATATAATTAATTCATGATGTACAGGCCAGATTGCAGTGATATGGCTTGTTCCAGTACACCAGCACGTGCTGGATTGCCAATCTCATGTCCTACAGAGCCACCGCCCTGCTTTCTCCCTAAATCAGGAGACACATTTAAAAATCATTTGGGTTCTGAAGAAAAAAAGACTATGTAATACTCAAAATCTACTAGAGGATCCTTTTATTTTCTCTCTCCCCTCTTGCCTATGTGAAAGAATCAGACTGAATTTAAAAAACCCCAACCACCAACCAACCGAAAAAATATGTTTATCACAAAGCACTGCTGTTGTCAGCAGTAGGGATGTAGGTGTACATGGGGCTTAAATACTTGTGGATGAGCTTAAAATCCACATGAATGAAAAGTCCTTTTCCCTTTGTTTGCTGACATATTTTCTGTTCCCCTGCAGAAAGGGTTTTATGGTCCACGCAGACGAAAAATGATGTTGTCCGGCTTCTTCCGCTTGGGAGTTTGGCAAAATTTCATCCGTGCTTGGAGAAGTGGATATAGTGGAAATCTGGAAGGAGAAGGATTCACCCTGGGAGGTGTATATGTGATTGGGGCAGGAACACAGGTACTGCAGGCTGTCTAGGAGGTTTTTTTCTCTCATATAAAAGCAGAAATTTGTTTCCTGGAATTGTCTGGTTGGGCAGTGGATCTTTTGCAGGGAGACATGTCTGAATTTCTCTCTTGTGTCTTTGATTAGGGTGTTTTACTGGAGCATCGTGAGAAGGAATTTGGAGACAAAGTCAGCCTTCCTTCTGTCCTTGAAGCTGCTGAGAAGATAAAACCACAAGCTTCATAAGTGGAAAAACAGTTGCACATGTTTCTGATTAGAGCTTGAAATGTAGAATGTATCCATGTCTTGAATGTGTGTTGTAATTGCTTAACTCTTTAGTGATCAAAGCACAGGAAAGGTTCTCTATTCAAACGTAGAAAATGATGAAAATCCTCTTGTTGTTTTTGGTTCCCTTGCAGCCTTCCAGGTGGTCAGGATTTCCACTGGTCCTTTGTATCTGGCTGTATTAATGAAAGGCTGAGTCTAAAATCTGACCTAGCCTAGATGTTTCCAGTCAGAGACAGTCGGTTGAAAACCTGTCTACCTAGGGAAACAAAACTCTTCTAAGGCTGTAGTAATGGAGCACCAGCTGAGGGGAAAATATAATAAAACTTTCCATAAATGAAATGCCTTTGGTTTTTGCTTTTTCATTGACATGTTAATACATCTGTGTTTCTAGAAGGCTACACCCTGTCAGTCTAACTCTGAGATTTTGCATTCAAGACATGTCACTATGTCTCACAGTGAATTTCTTGTTAGTTCACTACTGATTCTAGATCTTCTAAGTCCACATGATTCCTGCCAAGGAAGATAATTGTGGCTCAAGGGCAGGTTCCTTTTTGTATTTAAGATTCTTTTTAAAAAATTTGCATCCTTATGGATGAAATTCTGACTTTTTTTTTCTTAGTATTTATGTCCAGGTAAAACTGATTTTAGCAAAAAAAATTTCTATGCACTTCAGAGTCTATTTTTCACAGTTCCCAGAACCAGCACTAGCAGTGAGAATTTTGAGAGATTCATATGTTTTATTTGGAAACTAAATAGGAAATGGACTCATGTATGCTGCTATCAGCTGAAACTTGGGGATGAAGAAAGGAACAGGATTTGAAGAGTACAGCAGCAAATTGACTCTGTGATATGGACTTTCTCTGTAAAGGCTCTCCTTGGAGCCATGGACAGGTGCAGAGAAACGTGAAATAAAGAATTGTGCCTGGGGGATTCTTTTCCTGGGTTTTACTGCTGCAAGGCAGTACTGGTATGGTGTGCTGACAAAAGCCCTGAGAAGTTCAAAGCATTGTGTAAGTGTCATTTGTCTGCAGTCAGCACAGGGATAGTGGGAGTGCAAGGGGCAATGAACAAGAGGTGCTAAAAGCAGTGGGTGTGCAAGGGGCTATGAATAACAAAGACCTTTAGCAGGAGTGGTCTGGATCGTGGCTTCTCTAGAGTTCTTTCTGAGTTTGCTTTCTCATGGGAAATAGAAAGCTTTGCCATTGGCAGAGAATTGGTCTTGCACAAAGACCAGCAAAGGAGGTACTGATCTTACACCTGCATTTCAGGCCTTGTCCCAAGGGCTGTTGGTGCATTTCACATAAACATGAAATGTGAAAGGCATAAACAGTCCTTGGAGAATGGGATGGAAGCCAGATAAATTGCTATAAACTGAAGATAAAGTGAAGTGCCTGTAGAACCTGCTGAATCTGGAAAGCATCTCCTTACAATTTTGTGTACAGGCAACTGAATTCCACCCACTCTGTCAGAGCTGGGACTGCAGGGAGCCTGAGATGATGACAAGGATGCCATGGGGCTGCAGCCCTGCTCTCAGCCTACCCAAAGGGACTGGAAACACAAGCAGGAATATGTGCTGTCCAGCATTTGGGAGTATAATGGCTGTCAAACATATAAATCACTAATACTACAACATGCTGAAGTGTTCCTGTAATGTAAAAACAGATTTAGAAAGAGCCATGAAGTCTTTTTAAGTTTATTAAAGTACTTATGGAAACTGAAAGTTCTCTGCTTTGGCAGATTCCCCAGAGGGATGAATACAGAAACCACATCAGACTAAAGTATTTTCCTGCTCTAAACAGTATTATTTCCCACAAACAGTTAGTGCACTTTTTGATCTGAGAGTTATATAAGCTTATGTGCATTTTAAAGTTTTCTTACCCTGTCTTTCAAAAAGCAAGTAAAAATCTGGAGCCCTAGAAGGTCAAAATGACATTTGAAATTGTTCTGAAAAATTGTTATCAATAAATCAGATTATTTTTTTTAAGCCAACCTTGGGATTACTTGGAGTCGACTCATCCTTTCTGAACGCACGCTGACAAAATAAAAGGAAAGAATAGAAAATAGGTGGAACATAGGAACTAAGAACAGATAATTACCATTGTAAATGGGCTAAACCAAATAACTAAAATTAGAGCAAAATAGTAAAAGAGGAAAAAATTACATCTAAGTGAATTTCCAATACTGCAGACTGAATTCAGAATGTTCATTGGAAAAAAAAAATATTACAGTTGTTAATTTTATTGTGCTAACAGCTACCTCTGCTGGCCCAGTTCCTTGTATGCATTTACTGTTGTGATTTTTTTCTTTTAACATGGCATGTACCCAAAATCTAAATCACTTCTCAGCACATCAAATCTCACATCATACTTTAACACTCAGCTGGTTGCTGGAAACTAATAATTAAAAGTTTGTTTGTTATTCTGAGATGTGCATTTTGCACCCATGCCGAATGATATTCTATTTGTTTTCATCTTTAAGGCTGAAGATTGGTCAGGTCAGTAGAAAAGTGCACAAAGTGCAAGGGTAGGGCTTGAGAAACACAACTCTGCTGTAGAATTTTTTTTTCAATCAACTTTTCCTTGTTTGTCAGCTTGTTTATCTTTTCTTCAGCACATAACCGTGGTTAATGTAAATATTTCATGAATGAAAATGCTGTGAAGTCATTGATATAGGTGTAATATAGGAAAATGCTTTTTATTTGAACTTTAGGGATCCCAAATTGCATTTCCTATTTGCAGTGTCCTTTTAGGGCCATTACAAAGATTGTCTGCCCCAGAGGATGTTTTTGGCTCTGCATCTTTGTCTCCCCGTGCGCGTTATCTGTCAAACTGCCTGTCCTTGGTGTCACCCGCGAACATCCACAACGAGGCGGGAATGCCAAGGGATCCCTGCCATTTTCTGATGCGTTTCCTGTGATGCACCGTGGTAGGGAAAAAAAAACCCAAATCAAAACAAAAAACCCCGAGCAAGTTTCTGTTTCTCTCTGCACCACTGGATGTCACTGCTACCCAGCCGAAGTGCAGGGGAGCGGCGAACCCGAGGGGTTTCTGCAGTGGAAGATTTGCTGAACAGGTTCCAGGAGCACACCGCTGCAGGGTCCGATTCGGCTGGAAGGAAGCTGTTGGAACAGACACCTATTCCTGCCATCTTTTCACCTGTATGGACGTTTTCCTTTCAAAAACTTGGAGGAAGGATATACTGTATTGACGGGCACAGTCTGTGGTGTCTAGATTTTCTAAGTGGAGGGAATAAATTATTAACAGACTGCGATACTCCCAGCATTTAACCCATTGCGGTTCTGTGGTGCTAATTTCCTCTCCTTTGTCGCAGGGACTGTCCGGGCCGATCGGGGGCACCGGAGCAGAGAGAGCTGCGACAGCCGCTGCCAACAGCAGGGGGACGTGGGGAAACGCTCTGGGAACGAGGACAAACTCAAATCACTGATTCAGCCTGATCCCCTCGAATTTCGCTGGGTGTCTGACCAGTTCCATCCTAATTTATTACTCTTCTAATCGATCTCGAACGTGTTACGAAGGCTTTCCCTACAATGTTTCTTGCCTTCTCTTTTAGATCCAGCGACTGATTCTTTGTATTTGAAGTTGCTTAAGGTCTCTCAGTAGCTTCTGTGGGCTTTGTTTCCTTGCACATCCTTCTCTTTTAACCTCATAATTATCAAAACCATATGACAATTCCAACTATAACTGATTTCTGCATGCCTCCCTCCATAAATAGACTGTTTTTACACTGAAAAATGGTATTTGGGGACAAGGTTGAACATACACAGTGGTGAACAGCTCTGGCCAGGCCATTTTCCACCAGCTACTCCTCATGAAGATTTCATTTATTTTAGAAAACGTTTTGTAGTAGTCAGAGGGAAACAACATTAACAAACCACACATGAACATTGGCCTGCACATATTCACTTAAAAAATCAGATTTCCTATTTTCATTCCTGCAGGATTATTACACTTCTCACTGCTGAAGTGACTGTCTTTTAAAAGTGTTCCAATTTGCCCTAGCACATAGTTAATGGTTTCTGTGATGGATGGGATTTTTACTCCAATTTTCCTGGCAACACAGTGAAGCACTGTGCAGAGATAATGTCAAAGGCAAATAAATGGGACACACAAAGGCTGTTGGAACCAGCTTCATGCTAACAGCGAGCACAGTCAATTCAACTATGCTGTGAACTGCTAACACTAACCATTTTACAAATAGTAAATTGCAAGAGAACCTTATTTTATCGACAAATGCCCTTCCTAATTCCACAGTCCTTACATCGTAAAGCTGCTGAATTTCCCATTTTCCCCACTGAATCTTAGAAGTCACTATTGCACCATCTTCCTGTCTCTTACAGAATCAGCATGGTAGAGATTTCTGCCTTGGCTCTGGACTTTCTGGTGAAGTGACTCAGTGCTCTGTGAGATTACTTCAGTACTTCTGAGATGGAGAATAGATTTCTTCTAGTTCTTACCATCTGATTATCCAGTGACCTCTCCCCTCTTAGATTCTGCTCAAAATTCAGGTAGTTCTTCTAGCATCTTCTGTCAGCTTTAACACTCAGTTCAATTTTGCTTTGGTAAATACTCCCCCTCCCTTTAAAAAAACCCCAAAACAAACAAATCCCCAAACCAAACCCAACCCCCCCATTTATTTAAACAACTGTGTGGAAAATGACAAGGAGTCTAGATCATGTGAGCGGCGAGTGGGTGACACACTGGTGTGTATCTGCTTTGTCAGACATCAGAAGGGGTTGGATGAGGAGAACTGTGCATTTACTGTGAATTCCAGCCCACTCTTGGTTGTTAGCTTTGATGAGTGGAGAATGAGCACACTGGAGAAGTGCTAGGCTCACACACCATTTGATTGCTCAACAGTTCCTTTCGCTTCAGTGCGATTGCTGCTGTCTTGGTGAGCAGAAGCAGCCTTGCTCCTGACTGGGGGAATAAGGAATTCTTCCAAGTCCAAGGGCTGGGGCAGGTGAAGAAAGCGTTGATAAAATAAGGCAGCCTGTAAGAACACAGTGGTGCTGCACTACCTCCCTTGGCCTTGCCTTCCTGCCACAAATGTATTTTCACAGCGAAGCACTGAAGGCATTAGTTTTCTTTATGTATAAGGATGGGAATGAAGGTGACAGAAATGTTTAGCTGTGTCAAGGGAGATCACAAGGTGTGGAAAGGGAACAGAAGGTCAGGAGCCAAACGAGACGGCAGGGGACCATTTCCCACCTGCCTCAGGTGGGAGCTATCACCTGCTAACTACGCGGCTTTAAACAGCTCAGCCCTCCCTTCCCCTCCCTCCTCTCGTCTCGGCGTCTCTCTCGGGAGGTGTAAAAACCCTGGGACGCCCGAAGACTCAAAATACTCTTCGGGGCGTTTTATTTCGTGCCTTTCCTTCGCCTTCCGGCTCCCCAGGTAGGCTCGGCCGTGCCTGGAGTATCGCTCGGCATGTGCTGTCTCCCGCTCCGGAGCCCCGCGGGCTGAGGCGCGGCCGGGGCGAGCTGGGCCGGGGCGGGGGCCGCCGTCACCCGGCCACGAACGAGCCCGAGACAACAAAGCCGAGGGGCCGCTAGGGCCGGGGGCCGCCCTCAGTCTCCGCCCGGCCCCGGGGGTGCTCGGGGGGGCGCTGCCGGGCGGTCCCGGCGGGAGCCGCGGGGCCCGGAGGCAGAGCCGGGCTTCCTGCACGCCCCCTTTGTGTGGAGCGCGGAGCGGGCGTGGCCGGGCCGTTCATTTCCGCGCTGCCGGGCCCGGCGGGAGAGCGGCGGGGCTGCTCGGCACAAGGGCACGCCCGGCGGGCACGGCACGCCTGGCACTCCGGCCGAGCTGACGCGGGGAGGAGGCTCCGGCAGCGCCGCCGTGCCCATGGACTAGCCGAGGCACCCGAGGGACCTACGCCGACTGCCGCCTCGCCCTCCGCCCAGCTCGGCGAAACTTAGCGAGCGGGCGCCTGCCCCGGTGAGTGCCGCCCGGCCCGGGCACCCGCCCGCTCTCTGCCCCGGGGATCGC
Source organism: Zonotrichia leucophrys gambelii (assembly GCF_028769735.1). Taxonomy (NCBI): domain Eukaryota; kingdom Metazoa; phylum Chordata; class Aves; order Passeriformes; family Passerellidae; genus Zonotrichia; species Zonotrichia leucophrys. The sequence continues at coordinate 24,795,492 of NC_088176.1, forward strand.
GCCGTCCGGAGCGCCCCTTGCTCTCCCCGGAGCATTTGGAGCTCCGGCATTTCTGCCCCTCTCCCCGGAGCAGTGCGCTCCCTGCAGCATCCCCGGGGCCGGGCGGGAGCAGCCCCGGCTGCCCGAGCCTCCCGGCGGCGCGGGGCTGGGGCGAGCCCCTGCCATTGTCCTTCCCATTAAAGGAAGCCCGAGAGGCCGGGTGAGGCTTCCCCTGGGGTTCGCGCTAGCGTGTCTCGTTGAGGTGCCACGAGGGAGGAAAATAGAAATAATAATAATAAAAATTACAATTACAGAAACAGACCTTTCGTATTGCTGCAGCCAGAGTTTGCCCGCTCCGTTCTTCGCCATCGCCCCGGCGGCTGCCGACCCTAAGCCCCGGGTGTTTAGAGGGAGACACGGCGCAGTGGGTGTAAGGATTGAGGCCGTAACTTAATTTTAAAAATATTTTAACTTTAATTGGCTGTCGGCTGTGGTAGTGATAGACCTCTCTGCCCCCCTTTCAGCCTGCTGCCGTAACAGGCCCGGCCGTGGAGCGTGGGGTACCAGAGGTGATGCTCTGTGGTCAGTTCTGTTTTGGCTCCTGCTTTATCTTCCATGCACTATGTAGATTTAGCATTTTGAGACATTCTGAATTAAAAAAAAAAACTCACAAAGAAACCTATCACATGCTGTAAAAGAAGCTGCTTGTTTTGGTTGTTTTTCCTTTCTTTAGTGGATCTTCCAGGGAGGTGGTAGTGGAGGTGTGAAGGATATTTTAAAATAACTGGCAAGACAAAATTTTTCCATCACTGCTTTTTAGTTTGGTTGGGTTTTTGTTTGTCTGTTACAGTGACATAAGCCTAGAACTCTGGATGAAATGGAAGGAGAGCAGTTCCTAGAGAATGGAATCACGGGGTGTGTCTTGTTCATAAGTGCTCTCTGGTGAGATGATCCATCTTTATTTTGGCTGTCTCCAGCAGGGAGTAAGGCATCAGTACTGAGAGACTTTATACTCACAATAAACGTGTGAAACTTTTGGTGTGAAGGTTGAGGTGCTAGCACTATCTGCTTGGCCGAAGAATTGTGTGCAGAGAGAAGGGATCAGGTGGGAATTCAAGTCTCGTCACTGGTGTGAAGTAGGAATGAGCTGTGGTGGAAACTGCTTTGCAACTTTTGATTTGGATTGTGTGTTTGGGTTTTTTAGAGGAATTCAGGACACTTGTGTTTGTAGAATGGTGTTTTTTATCCTTTGGTTGATGACAATGGAAGAAAGCACTTTTAGGGTGTGATCTGTATCCTTTTAGCTCTTTTCTTGGAGGATGGAATATAGTGTTGTTGCCTGTCCTTAGAAGGTTGTGTTGTTCAAACTATAATGCCACTGAAACAGGAATTTTTAGAATGGCTTTCCAAAAGTTTGTAAGTGTGTTTATATTGAAAAAAACCTATGTAAGTTACAAGTAAAAACAAGTCAGTTTCACAGTTGATATTTAGTTTTATGTTTGTTGCTCTTGTTCCTAGGTGAACTTGCTGAAGGTGCAGTCTGGGTCTAAATCACAATCATGGAAAGCTGATTTTCTGGGTGGTGTGTGCTCTGTGTGATTATTTTTTTAGTGTAAGTTGATCCAGTTAGCTTCCTTTGTAGCTCCCTTTGTGTTGTAGCATTATCTCCAGTCCCCGAATCGGGAGAAAACCCATTTAAATCTTGTTCTTTTTTCTGGGCACAGGCTTTGTCTTACATTTAGTGCATTGTAGACAGACTTTCCTATTTAAAACCTCTTTCTTGTCCTTGCTGCCTCCTTGTGGGGATGGGAGGGTGGCAGAAAAGATGGAAAAAGTGTGATCTTGTGCTTGGAGAGTGTCTGTGCAGAGCCTTCACATGGGTAACACAGCTAACAGCACTGCAAGGGGGTGTGTTCTGGGCTGCCTTTTACTGGCATTAGGCCTTGTAATACTTAATGAAAGGACCATAAAAAGCCCTTGCTCTGAGCCCTAAGATGCTGTTTAATTGGGATACTTTCCTTGGTATTGAAGGCATAACTTTTTGCCCTTGGGTGCAGCAAAAAAATTGTTGGCATGGTGTCTTATGAATTTGGTTATATCTGGATGATGAATGAGTTTATTGTATGTTTCTAATGAATAACTGAGAAATATTGGATTGTTTTGGTGCTGACCTCTGATTTTCTTAGAGGGTATTTTTATTTAGTTTATAAAGCTTTATTGGATGGCTACTAATGTGCCATTACCTGTAAATGGGTGTTTGGAAAAAAGAGGAATTTTTCTGCTGAGGAACTGCTACAATTGATTCTCTTAGTCTGTCAAGTTTCTCATTGTGGATTAGGTGTGGCACAGTTTGAGCACTGATAAGTGTGAATAAATTAAACTCTTGTTTTGATGTCCCTGTGTTAGTTCAGAATTCTCATTGGGGTCTATGTGAGGGGAAGTGGAGTTCACAGAGCAATTGTCAAAACTGTTCCACAGATCCTCCTTTTATTTTTTTGCTTTTACAAAAAATTTGACCTGGGTGGGGTACGGAAAAAATGTGTGGATTTTGGACACACTTGTGAGCTCTCTGTGCCATGTTGCTTTGCATTGTGGCTTCCTGTGTCAAAACTTCCTGTTTTTTGGTAGAACAGACTTTCACACTTTGCCACCTGTGGTACATTTCTAAGGCTAAGAGGGCTGCAATTCACAAAATCCATGAATGTGCTGTGGTTTGCGTTTTGTTTCAAGTTGAAGTAGCTCAGATAAAGTAAATTACACCCTCAAACAGTAAATGGTGCAGGCTGTTACTAAAGGGGAATTAAGCAGAAGTTATTTCTAGATGCAGAGGTTATATTCTAGATCCAAAGGATGGTCATGTGTCTTCCTCTCTGGTATTGCCCAGTCCTAAAGGCTCTTCCAGAGCTCTGCTGTTGGTGGCTTGGGTGCAGCTACTGATGCTGCCCTCAGCCCCCAGCACAGTTTGGGCAGGAACACAATCCTTGTTTTCCTTTCCTTTGCTCATGTGCAGTCAACAGTATCTCATGGAGGTTAAGAACAACGTCAGAGATAGTCAGACTAAAGCTTATCAAGGTTAGTTAGGTATGTGTGGGTTTTAAAGAGTAACTGTTTGGATCTTCACAAGGAAGAAGAAATCTGAATTTTGATTCAGCAACCTAAAAAGAAGGGGAAGGGCTGAAATGTCTAAGCTCTGACTTAATTTTAAATGCACAGTTTAACTACTTAACTATAGTTGAATGTCATATTTGAATTTCTTTTTGTGTTGTAAAAAACTTTATTCTGGATAAGATCTGCTTTCAGATGGTCAGTCAGCTGAAAAATCATTGTTGGGCAAATTCTTCTATTTTGGGAATGTCACAGGTGAGGATAATAGCAAAGGACAGGTGTTGAGGATCACCTGCAAAAGTGGTGACCCCTAAAAATTGTCTGCATGAGAGATTGTGATGTTTGCAGTTCAAACAACTGCCTTGAATGGCCAGGCTTCTGTGAAGCTTTTTGACCAATCTGACATAACCCTTGGAACTGAAGCCCTCAGATAGAAGAACCACTCTGCTTGGTTATTCACATGTGAACTCTTATCACTTGTGCAGAAAATCTTTAACAAATGAAAATAAAACGTGCTGGCCACAATAGGAATTATATCCAAACCCAGGGCTCTTAACTGGGTTTAAAAATAGGTATATTTTCTTTTCTGATCCAAAGTGTGCCTCAACCCCCGTTTGGCAGGGGGGAGGGATCAGCACTTGTTTTGCTCCAGTGTTTCCTGTCTTTCTTCAACTCTTTGGGAGCCAAGCAACAGTGTTTTGTCCTTTTCATTGTACCACAGCTTATGTGTGATATGTGTGAGTGGAAGAATTTCTGCTCTTATCTAAGGTGAATGCTTTATCTGTGCTTCCTCTGAGAGCTCTTGCTGTGTCATTATCTTTAGAAGTTATGCAAAATCTGAAAATCTTGGGCCTATCTTAGTCCTTAATCTGAACCTGAGTGGGAAAGGCAAGGGTGTAATAAACCCAGGGCTCTGCTTCCCCTTGATCTTTGTAGTGAGCCTTGTTGAATGTTGTCTTGGTGCTGTAAAAGAGCTTCTGGAGTATTAGAAAAAAGCTTGGCTTTATTTTGTGCTCCTGGGCCAGAGAACAGGCATTTGTACCAAACTGATAAAGGTCTTCCATGGGAAGAACTGTCCTGAAACCCCCTGATGTAGCTGGGGCTCTTTGGCACTAATTGGTCCTGGCACTTGATGAGCCTGTGTGTGCATGTGAGCTTTTGGCTTTAGGGGTTGTTTTATTTTGGCATTCCCGTTCTGGTTCAGGCAGGTTGTTTGTCTACAACCGCAGATGTGTTCATGTGTCCCAACAGCCCTTTCCAGAAATCTGTTTTCCTCTCTTAACAGCTTTTGTTTCCTGCTCAAAGACTAAATAATTGATACTTGAGTCTCTCTGGAAAGGAGCTTTGTCTAAATAATTGATAGACTTGAAGGTAACAAAGTCAGGTGTTTGAGTTGCTGCCCTTGCAGCTACAGGATGAAGCAGAGTATTTGGAGGCAGCTGAATGCTGTGAATTTTAAAATTTTTTAAAAATCTCATTTGTTCAGCTTGGCAAGTTGTGTACTCTTGCTTTGGGGCATAAAATGGATGCTGAAATAAGTTTGCTGCCATCCAGAAACTTCTGGAATAGAAAACAAAGGGAATAGCCTCAAGTAACTCAGATTTGAAGCGAGACACCTGAGAGGTTGGACTCTGGTTTTTATGGGACAGCAGCCTTCTGGGTATGCTGGGGTATGGAGCTGATTCTTTACATGCATGTTGCTTTTCCTTCAACAGTTTGTTAGATGGGGCTCAGGGAAGGACTTCATGGGGGAGAAATATGCCTGCAGTGGTGGAGCTGTACTTAATAAAGGGTAACAACAGCAAAACTTTCCACCCTGCCCTGAGTTACTTCGTTTGGCTGCGTGGTGAGCCTGTGGAGCAGGAAGGTTCATCAGAAAAGTTGTCTGACTTGAAACTAATGGAAGGCAATTAGTGAGATGACTCTTGGAAAGCAGTTGGTGAGATGGCTCTTGGAAGACAGCAAGGCTGCTTTCTTTGCCAAGTGTCCGTCATGCTGAGCTTGCTAAGGATATTTTGACTGAGTGGTCATAGCAGTGGTCTGCTCCTGCAAAACAGGAGAGGGTTCAACTGAAAGGGCTTTGTCATAGACATCTTTTTGTGAAGATCCTTTCTTAGGATTTTTTCCCTTCTGAGAAGCTAAGAAACCTCAGAAACAAAATGTAAACAATAGTTATCTGCTGCTGTGGAATGCAGCAGGTGGATCCGTGATCAGTCTCGTGTAGATGTTTAGAATTAGTGACCACTCACGACAGAGCTGGCTCTCTCTCTGTCTGAGCCACAGACTTTTGTTTTCATTCCATTCTATTCTTACCTTAGCTAGTCTTCTGAGATAAAACTTTTCCTTATATTCTTTTTAGTATAGTTTTAATGTAATATATATCATAAAATAATAAATCAAGCCTTCTGAAATATAGCATCAGATCTCCATCTCTTCTCTCATCCTGAAAATCCCTGTGAACATTGTCACAGGGCCTGTCCAGCTGGGGCAAGTGAGAAGGGAAGGTGCAGTTCAGCTCTGTGGTGGTGTTTTATCTGAGCTGTGCAGCTGGTGAAGCCAGTCACACTGTACCATCAGCCCATTCAGGTGGCAGTTTCCTGTGTTGTCACGTTTTTTCCATTAGGAGCTGTGTTTCTCATTTTACTGAAGGCACAGGTTAGGAAATGTTTGTGTCCAAGCTCTGCACCTTCTAATTCTGCTGGTGTTTGTAATTAGCTGTTGCAGACTGAGGTCTGTGTTGGAAGGAGCACTGACTGTGTCCCTTCACAGCCTTTGTTGCCCTGATCTCTAAATGGCACAGTGTTGTTCTTGGCATCATCCTCAGAGGTGGAAAGCCTGTTTTTCCTCCTTCCCTGGGGCGGATGCAGAGACTTTGGGCGAGACAGTCGAGCCTTTCTCACGACCTGCCAGAGCGCTGGCTTTGGGGGAAGGGCTGGAGCTGTTCAAGCACGGGCTTGTCCTGAAGCAGCATTGGTTTTTAATCTTTTCCCTGTGGTGTGGGAGCATGTGCAGGGTGCTCTGCAAGCCTCCTTGCTGGAGCTCCTGGGGCATTAATGGTTGCTGTGTATTTGGGCTGAGACTGACTCTGCTGAAGTGGATAGGATTGTGAGACACTGGTGAAGGCTGCTTTGTCACATCTTTTAAGATTTTCCAGTGCTGCCTTAGGGGTTCATTTTCTAGTTGGGTTTTGCAAGTTTCACGAGTGTGTTTCTTTACCAGAAAAGAGGTAAAGAGATGAATTTCACAGTGGTTGAGCTGCCTACGTGGCCACAAAGAGCCATTTTCTCTTGTGGCTTGGAAACTGGTGATTGCCGTCCTTGGCAAGTGAAATGAGCCTGTCCTGGTTGTTATGAATGCAGCTGCTGGAGGTGGAAGGCAGCAAAAGAAAGCTTTGGGGGCATTGTCCCCAAAGCCCCCATGCCTTTCCCCAAAAAGAAGTGTTCCCTGGTGCCTCGTGTGAAATGAGCGTTGCTCTGGTGTTGAAAGCATAGGCCCTGCTAATTGAGGTGGGAGGGGAGGAAAAAAAGGAGCTTTTGTGGATTGAACTCCACTTCTTGTTTCTGTGACATGGAGTCAGTATTGTTTAAACAGAATGAGTGGTGAATGTAGCTAGCATTATCCAGATATTGCAATCTTTACTTAGTGTGCTGTTTGCTGGAGATTAGACTTCAACCTTGGAGTTTTAAATTTTTTTAAACTAAGAAATACCTTGATCTGGTTTAAACTGTTAAAATAAATATCTGTTTTATTATATGTAATATATATATTTTATATATATAAATTTATATATAGGAATATTCAGTGTGAAGGCTAAGAAATATGGTGTGGATGTAGACAGACTGCACATTATATCCAAAGCAAGGAACATTTTTAAGGAAACAAACCACAAAACCCAAAGCAAATTATATGCTCATCACTTCTTTGTTGTATATTGCTATAATCAGTCTCTTGGGGTTTTTTTCTTATGAAAAGAGAAAATAATGATATATTCTTTCAGACTGAAATATAACTGGAGACTGAACAAGTGGCATTCCTGGAAGTGGTGAAAAGTCACAATATGTATAAAAGTTTAGGATGTTCTCTGAAGAAAGTGTATTTGTCAGCAAAGAAAGGTGGTGGTTTCCTGTCTTTTTTATGATATGAAATAGTATAGCAAATGGAGGGACCCACTCTGTTCTTGAGACTTTTTGGTCTGTGAGGAGGTATGGGAAGGAGCTGCCAGAGTGTATGAAATAGGTTCTGTTATTCTTGGATTACTAAACAGAAGTAAAAATATTCCCCAAAGTGGAAGTTCTGGCTCCTCAGATAAGATATTTGCTTTGTAATGCTTCCAAAACCTTTTGTTAGAAGGTGGAAAAAAATCAACTTACATGCTTCTTTTAAATTAAGACTTTGAGTTTTGCCTTGCAACTGTTGATGTTACAGAGAGTTGGTGTGTATCTCCTCTCACGAGAGGTAGTGGAAAGCAGCTGAGAAGTTTGGGTCAGCTAAGATTATTTTGGTTAACTTGTCCTGACAGGTTTTGCAGCCTGGGGTGGATAAATTCCTGCTCAGAATGACTAACTGGCTTCTATGTGTTTCCCAATACTTGAACTTGCTGTGAAGTAAAAGGAAAGCATGACTTGTGGCTTGTTGTGTATAGTGAATAAATTCAGCACAGGCCAGGTCCTATTCAGATGAAACTGGCCAATAACTTTATTAAAGAAAGCTTTCATAGGCACAGAATATTTTTCTAAACTTTTCTTAGATGTTAATGAGGCATCTATTGAACTGTAGTGGTAGTATCTAGTGCTGTTTTCACTTACTTTGGTATAATCCAACTGAGTTTTAATTCCAGAGCTTTAACCAATAGAATTAGGTCAGTGAAGGCCCTACATCCTGTGCTCCTGCTCTTCTCTGCATTTCTTAAATATTAGTGAAGAGATGGATATCTTACAAAAGGATTTGTCTCTCTTCTACTGCCTTCTTCTTATGTTTGGAAAATTGCTGTCTTTTGGATGAAGTTTGTGTAACATTTCCTTTTCTCTGTTTCCTGTGCTCTCTCTTGCTTTAAGTCAGAATGTGGAGTAGACGCTTTGTTTGCACTCAGCTACTTTGAGCAGATTTTCCTTGAACTAGGTAAGAGATCCTTGCCTTTCAGTTGATACCTCTGTCAAGCACCTCTACATGTTAAGCAGAAACCACCTCAGCTGTTCAGTTACTTCCTCAGTGAATCTGAGGTCAGTAGGGCAGAGCTAGCATAAATGTACTGAAATTCTCTGGATAATTGAGTTGTCTCTCCTCAGTGTCAATAACTAAAAAGATTTGTAGTTCGAATTTACAATGTTAAGACTTCCATTGTACAGTGTCATTGACTGGCATTCTGATTGGTTTGTATAAATGAAAATATAGACTCTTTGGAGCGTCTTCTGTTTTGCTGATTTCTTTATAAATGTTATTAGCAGCTTTTTTTGCTGAGTAGGAACAAATACTTCTTCACATGAAAGCGAAGCCAGCCAACTGGTTTTTTTTGTAGCTTCTCCATGAAGAACAGCGAAAAGTGAAATTGGTAGAACTGTTGTTGTCCTCTGTTGCAGCTTTTGAATTGCTGTGGGAGCAGTACTGAATTCTGCTTGTCTTTTGCAAGTCTTTAATGTAGTACTGTTGGTTTAAGAAATCAAATGAAGCTGAAAATATTCCATGAATCATAACATGAATAACTTTGTGCCAAAGGATTGGTGATGTTAGTCATGTGGGGAGTTCAGAAGAGGCTCTTGATGACCATGTAGCTTATTCCCAAAAATGTGTAGTGTCCACTTTTTCTGAGTTCTGAGCACTTACGTGGTGTTTTGGATACAACTCAACCACACAGAAGTAGTGGCTTGGCCAAAAGTGCAGTCTAAGGAGTGTGAGGTACAGAAACCTGGATGGAGCTCTTTTGAATTACTGCTTCCTTGTTTGGGGTTTGGAAACACTCGTGTGTGTTTCTGACAAGTTTTCCTAAGTTGTAGCTCGTGATGCAGTAATAGACTAAACCCTGGTCACTGAAATATGAAACCCTTCCCAATAGGTTGGGGATTTTCTTCACTGAGGGATTGTTTTTTAGTGCTTACAGTGGAGCAACTTCTGCTTGAAATATTCTTTGAGATCTTTGAGTCTTCAGCAGAGTACAAAATAAGGGTCCCAAAAGATGATGTCTTAAGAATTCTGTGTGGCTTTTTCCATGGCGTTCTGAGATTTGTTACTTCCATTATTTTTCTGGTGAAACAGGGATAGCCTATTAATGATATTTGCCTTTCATCATGAGTCTTTCAGGTTAAAAAAATACCCTTTTTGTTGATTAATCCTCAGGTTTCTTTTGAGAATGAGCAAATATTCCTCTGCTCATTTGAACTGCAGCAGAACTAAATAAACTATACTTGTGTTCCTTAAGAGAAGCTTGTCTGTTCTTTTTGAGGCCCTAGTCTGAGTTTCTTGGAGACAAAATTTCAAAATGACACATGCTTGGAGCTCCTGAGTCATCAGCAGAACTGTCTGTTTCCAGGAGCAGATTAACCTGTGAGAGCATCACATCCTGTCAGTTTATCTTGCTTTTTGGCTGTACCAGCTCAGCCCCCTCAGGTGAATATTTGATGGCTGGCACCCAGATACTGTTCTGAACATTAGGACCCCCTTTGGTGGTCAGCTTCTCTCTAGGATGTGGAAAGAGCAATCTATAGGTGCCTCTTAGTTGTTCCATTTTTAGAAGGCCCTAAGAATATCTCTGAATTTTTCCTGTCAGGGATTAAGCTGCCTTTTACCTTCACAAAAACCTCTAATGACTGAGCACCTTCAAAGAACGGCAGTTGTTTTCAATGGCACCTTATCTTGAATGAACTGATACTTTTAGGTATATATTTGGTCTTGATGGAGTGGAATTGAGTAATATCAAAATAGACCAAAGTACATCTCTTGCTGTTTTTAAAAATTCTTGCTCCTCAGCAAATTATTCTACATCCATTTGCTTCACCAGCTTCATACAGATGCGTTTCATTGATGAACAGTCGTGGAGAAGCCAACAGCTTGGCAAATGACTTTTTTTTTTTTTTTCCTCTTGCCTCAGTTGTGCCCCGTTCCGCTCATCTTTCAGTGTGTTGGATTCAGGTGTGCTGCTGGTACAGGCTGGCACTGGAGGGGTGCTGTGTTTCCATGGGCACACTCATGGGAAAGCTTTTGCTTTCCTTTCCTTGTTCTGCCACCTCCTGCCTGCCCCCACGCTGGCATTTGTACATGCTCTGGCGAGGTGGATTGAAGGCTTAAACCTGTTTACTTCTTGGTGTGTGGTACAAGATTACAGGATTGAGCTGAAGATTTGCTGGTGGTTTGCTGCGTTGCTGTTTGCTCCACTGAATAGGTTGATTAATGGTTGTGGGTTTTAGGAGGGGCAGGGAAGGGTATCAAGACTCTATATGGTGGCAGTATTGGCTGAACTTGCAATTTTAATGTCACTTAGGTTTGTCTTGTAAAGTAACCATCTCTGGAGGATTAAAATAATTTTTGGACCTAAATGTAGAAAATTACTTTGTTGCAGTTGTTCTAGACTTAGTCTTATCCATGAGGATTTCTCTGCATATCTACATTAGATTAGTTAACAGATCACAACCTTTTTTCTGAGAGTTAGGAGCACAGATTAGGAGTATCACTGCTGTAGCATTTAGAAGGTAAGAGTGGAATTGTGGGTGTTGAAAGGCTTTGGGAATGGCAGTGTCCTCTTGATGAATGACTACATTTTCCCCCCTTTCACTAAAGCTGTAAACACCAAGACAAAATTATATTCTACCAAAGCAGCAGGGCTCTGTATTTGATTTTTAGAAATTCCTGTTGCTGTGAGTGGGTGATAACTGTCAGCTGACTCAATGTGACTTGCTTTGTCTGAAACGCAGTAGAGAACGTTATTAGTGTGTGCTGCCCACATACTGCTTTAATCTTCCAAGTGTTTTTAGTATTGCCTAACCATAGCTATGCAGCCTGTGCTGTGAACAAAGTGAATTACTGACAAGCAGATTTCTGGACTGGTTACAGATGCCTTCTGTGTTAGGAAACATGATTGCTTTTAGTATAAACACGGGGAGGGTGGCTGTGTAGTCTTGAGTGGACTGCTTCATTCGTTTGTAGTGTTAGTGGAAAAAAATCACATACCTGCACTTCAGATTTGTTATGCTACTCCCATAGCACCCATACTGTGTTCAGTGGTCTGTCAAGAACCACCAAAAGAGTTCTGATGGAGGTAAGCACAGAGCAGGCCAAATCAGCTCTTAAGATAGGCAGGTGGTTTGGAAGCTAATATCTGTCTGAGGAGCTGTGTGCTGTTACAGGACAGCTTCTTGCTTGTGCTGGTAATACACCCCCCATCATTTCTGAGCATTTAGAAATGTGTATGTTGAAAAAGTGTTTTGCTTTTTCATTCTGCTAAAATACTGTGGTTGGTATTGACTGGGGCATTTTAGCAGTTGTTTGAAGTATGGAGAAATGTCTTGCAAGCTGGTGGTCGAAACATTGAGGTGGGTGGGAGTAGTGCTTGTCAATAAGGATACTTTTAATCCTCTTATTGCTGTGACTAGTTTCAGTGAAGCTGGGGCTGAACAGTTGCATATAAGACCAGTGCCAGGGAGGGTAACCTAACAAAAAGTAAGTCTTCAGATGTGTGTACTTTAGGTTGTAAAGTGATGTGCTTGCCTTTTTGCCTCAGGTTATATTTTAAGCCTCTTTGTCTAGCAGAACCTCATTTTTGTGAAATTTAATGATGTGCTAGCTAAATGCAACCTGCTGCCTTCTCTTTTGTAGATGTAGCAGCACCAAAAGCAATGCCCCTTATGTGCATTTTGCAGTTGCTGCTCCTATCTGTTACCAGGCTCCTGATTTTCAGAGGGAGGTGGCACAGCAGTGATCGAGGCCTCAGTGTGTCAGCATCTGGAGAATGTATTTGCACTGGCAGCCAGTGTACTGCTGTAAAATGGGATTGCACTCATGCCAATGAGCCTTGCACCCTGCTCAGATTAGTGAGAATCTGTTCTTGTACCCTCCCTTTCCTCTCTTGCCCAGGCACATCAGACTGACTGCCTTGGACAAGTGTGTGCATATTGATTGTTGACATACAAATTGCTATTTGGAGCTAGAAACTGAAATTAAGTTGAGAAAACCAGTCTTTGTTCCTTTTCTTATAATCACAGTTGTGGGCTTAGATAAGCAAGGGGATGGTGCTTAAGCAAGAGTTCTTTGCTATGATTCATAACAGTTGTAAAGGTTCCTAAATTTTGTCTGTAACATTGGATGGGTTGCAAAGGTCAGTAACTAAATTACAAAACTCATTTTATGTGGTACAGCTGGCCAAATGAGGAAGGTCCTTTCCAGTCACTGCCCATACTGCCATAAAGGGCAATTTCCTTTGCTTTAATGAAAGTTAAATGTTTTTTGCTATAAATGGACTGTGCACATTAGAAGTTATAAGGTGAAGGAAGAAAACCTGTTTTCAGTGTTTGGTTAAAGTTATATGGAAATCAACATCTGAGCTCTAGAAATAGCAAGCTGAAATATGAATTCACACTCTAGTCTGTACTGGATGGGATTCTCAAAGCCAACTTTTGTTTCTTTTGTAAGTGGGAGTGTTTTATACTGAGGTGCAGATTCCTTTCTAGGAAAAGAAACTCCAAAACCAAACAACCCCAAAAAACCTAGTTTACCTTCTTATAGCTGTGAACGTGGTGCAGTTCACTTGTCCATTCCATGTTCTGGGTTTCAGACTTTACTGGATAGGCTTGGTTTTTGCACACTGTCTGTGAATGACCGGCATGGCACAGTACGTTTTTTTAGTTAGGAGGTGTTTGAAAATTCTGCATTCATTTTCCTTGCCTTTGCAAACCTTCTACTGACATTTACCTCAAGGAAGTGGAGGATTGAAGTGTTGCTCATCTGTCTTAGGCAGCACTCAGCTGTCCAGAATGTGAGGGCTGCGCAAGTGCTTACTCCTGCTCTGAATTCACAGCTTGTGCTGTTTTTCTTATGCATGGCATTTCTGCAGAGGTGGTTTAGTTATGAGTCTCTGAACAGCTGTAGTTGTCTGAAATACTTGAGCAAGAGTTGTGCTTGAACCTTATCTCTCTAGTGTGTGTAAGGAAGCAAACCAAACTCCACAGAGCTGAGGGTTTAAATGGTGGGACTTTGGTTCTTGACAATAAAACCTCTTACAGGAGATGATCTGGTAAAGGAACACACAAATGTGAAAGAGCTGGGTACAATTACCTTTTGTATTTAGCAGTCCAGAGAGTCTGAGAGATTCCAGGTAACCACTTTGGATATCCTGCTAGCTGGATTGCTGGATGTACAATACTCAGGGTTTGTGGATGAGTCCAAGCAGCCATTTGCAGAAGTAAAATGGTTTTGAAGGAGTGAAAAGGCAGATGAGTGTCACCTTGCTTATGTTGATCTTCCTAGGCTAACTGTATAGTGAGTTTCCTTTGAGGGTGTGCCTGCCCTCATTAGGGTGCTTAAAGATTATTAAGCAACAGATACTGAAAGGAAGTGTAGGGTCAGTGGAAGTGTGAGCTGACTTTGAAAATGCCTTTTGATGGCATATGGTACAGATTACTGTACTCTCTTTCTCAGCAGAGCAAGAGAGACTGGGGAAGAAACATTTATTCATGAAATCTTTTCCTAATCCTGTCATTCCTTCTCTTTTGTGCAGAGGCTGTGCCATAGAAGATGCACTATTACCGATATTCTAATGCAGAAGTCAGCTGTTGGTACAAATACTTGCTCTTCAGCTACAACATTGTCTTTTGGGTGAGTACAGAATGTGGAGGCTGAAATAGCTGAGGCATAGCTAAGTTTTATTAACTTCATTACTCTGGTCAAGAGAACAAGCTGAAATAGTTGTGTGAAAGCAGGAAACTGATGTATAGTATGCCCCAGGTGTTGTGTAATTGAAGAAGCTTATCCCTTATGAGAGAGAAATTATTATTGAAAGTGTGAGGACTCAGTGTCCATATTATCCACGTTAAGTTGCTTCCCTGTTAAAAGAATCCTCTTATAATGTTTCCTTTCAGATCATCTTTGATCATTGTTGGGTGGTGTAGCTGTAAATACACTATGCAGAAGAGAAGAAAGGAGCTCCTCAGGGATGTGTCAACAGCTGGCAGCACATGTCATGCTCTGTGGGCTGCTGAATTGTCTGATACAGTCTTGAAATACTGAGCTATGGACTAACCTGCCTATAATGTGTAGAATTGTGAGTGTGAGAAGGTACAACAATACATGAGTGGATTTAGATGTTAATGAAGCACCTGCCTTGGAAAAGAAAGCCCTTTAAAGGTTAGAGCATAATGTTGCACCAGAAAGAGTTAAGATGCCTGTGAGGGGAAGATGAGGAAGCAATTCAGACAAACTCAGTAGTTCCTTTTGGAGAACTTTCAGGTCAAATTCAGGTTAACACAAGTTTGCACCTGAAGTCCTAGAACTGCAGTCATGGAAAGGCATGAGTAGTCCTGGAAAAGTGCAGATAGAGTGACTTGTCCAGTGCTAGCAGTAAAGTTGCTGAAAACCACAGAACTTCTTGGTACTGTCGCCACCTTTTGTTTACTAGTGCAATGCTCCAGCATGATACTGTAACATTAAACCCCAGGGGAGTTACCCTCCTGTGGATACCTGGGCAGAAAAGATTTGCAGAAACTTTTGTTCCATTAAGGGTTGATTTGCTACAATATTGCATAGTACAAGTGTTCATTAGGCATGATATTTTCGGATTTTCAATTGAGGATGCTTTCAACAGGTCAGAAATTGTGTTTACAAGCCACCAGCTCTGCAGTTCCTTTTCTTCTGTGTTGTGCAATTCCCATGTACCCGTGGTGGAGTGTGGCACAGTGAGGAGTGATGCTTGTCACACTGTTCTGGTTTTCAGAGAAATCACTTCATAACTGTGTGGATGCTCTTCAGAAGTTCGTGGTGGGATATGTGAGAATCAACACTCTTGTTCATGCACATATTAGGATTCCTCTAGACCTCTACTTTTTTCTAGTGAGTGTCTCATGAAGTGGGGTCTATGAGTGACTGTTTCTGACAATCTTTTAAACTGAAATTTTTTGTCTTCTCTGTAAGAAAAATTCTTGACAGTCTTCCTCCCCTGTTTTTCTGACTCTGTTTTTTCACAAGAATAAACTTTGTATCTTTTTCTCTTCCACAGTCACTACATTTTTTCACTATTTAAAAACTGTATTCTCTTGAGATGAATGATGAAGATCTAAAGATTTTTCTGTTCTTTAAAGAAAAACTTCTAAAGAGATGCCACAACATTGAGGAGAATTGATAATACAACCTGTGTGTTCCAGCTGATCTGTTGGCTGGAGGAATTAGCTTTCTGAACAGGTACTTGTAGTCCTGGTAGCTTCCTCCACAAAAGGGTCTGATGCTTCTGTTGACGTTATCAGGCTGACCTAGTAAATGATGTGCAGCTACAGCTCTTTGGATAAGATTTTTGGCACCTTTAGTTGTAGAACAAGCTATGTAAATGTTGAAGGTAGACACCCCTATAGGCAATCCATGAATCATTTAGCTGACACAAAGATTCTGGAGCCTGTGAAATCTTGCTGTCTGGAATGACTGCAAATTCACCATTTGTGAAACAGAGTGAATTTTCTGTGTGCCTTAGAAAAACTGAAGGACTACAAAACCAGAAGGGGAAATGTAACCATAATCCACAAGTGGCATTTAAAGAGGGAATGTTAGTTTTGATTCACTTTCCTTGGGTTGCAGGACAGGTGCTTCTGGGAACTTGTTTGTGAGTGTTTGTTAGTGAGCCTGGCTGCTCTAGAGGTGGATGAGGGATGGATTTAGCCGAATGTCAGAGGGCCTTTTGCCCATGTAAGCTGTTAGAGCTCTCCTGTGTGGATGCACAAACCAGGTAATAGTAAATAGTTGCAGGAAAATATTTGCATTTGTTCTTTTGTCATCCTTATCAAAGGTAAATGTTGACTTTCCCATTGTAGCTCTAAAGATATCATTGACTGTATAAACTTTAAAGCATGTGCTGATGTAGTAATTCCCAGAAGTTTTAGACTTTTCACTGGGTGTGGTTACTGCAATTTGTGTCGTGCTTCAGATGCAGTTCACATAGGCTGGGATTAAACAAATTATTGAACTCCAGGAGGGCAAATATGACTAACAAAGGCATCCTTTAGAAATCTGTAAATCTTTATTCTTTGGAAGTCTCTTTTTTTCAGGTGAGTGACTTGGGAATAGAAAGTACTGGCTTTTAGTTGTGCATTGCTGGCTTGTAATACCACTTCTCTATTCTTTTAAAAAAGGGAATGGAGGCCAGAGGAAGGCTCTGCCTAGGCCTGATTTTCATGTGTGATTACTTTGTTTCTATCTTGCTTTTTAGGCATGCTCACAAGACTTGGCCTGTCCAAGTACACTCTTGTTAATGAATGGTGATAAGGCAGTGCTGCAGCCATTAAGATAGCCCTGCAGAGAGCAAGATAAGAAGGCTGGACCTTTTTGTGTTTGAAAGCTTTTTGTCTTTTGGGGTTTTTTGTCAAATCACTTCATTTGTCATGGTGCAATTTAAAGACTGCAACAATGCCAAATGAGGAGCTTGGTTTTGGCACCTTTCTGTTCTGCATCGTTCTGCAGTTGAGTGAGCTGTTCTGTGAGAGCTCTGGTGCTTGCTGCTTTGCCTCCAGTGGAAAGGGTGTTTTTTGGGGTAGATTGGCACCTCGTGGGGCCGTGGCTGGTTCAGTGAAGTGAAGGATTGCATGTGTGCTCTGCCAAAGCTTTATATGTTGTGTATGAGCTCACTGTCTCTCGCATGAATTGAGAGGGGAGGGTAAAATAGCTTTTAGCTCCCATCACCTGGGTTTATCTTCTAAAGGTCAGTAGCTGTGTGTGACTCTTAAGTGTTATTGGAGGCAAAACCAGAACTTGTCACTCATCCTATAGGAGATTTGGCATTTTGCCCTGCACGTGGCGAGTGAGGTCAAAAATTCTCTTCCGGTCTGGAAAAGAATTCTGAGTTTGTCTCTTTGAAAAATAAGAGAAGACCCAGGTTAGCATAATGTTTTCTTGGCTTTGCCAACGTATGTTGTTTTCCAGGAACTTCTGTAACAGCAGTGCTGTGCCAGGAAGAGGAGAGAATGCAGCAGCAGGTGGTTTCCTGGCCCTGAGAGGAAGAGTCTCTGAAGAGTAAAGGATAGGAAGGAAGGGCTGCAGGCTGCTGATTGCTGTAGCATGGGTGGAGCTGCAGTGTAAAATAGGATTATCCAGGGAGTGGGAAATGGATTCTCTGTGGGAATACACAAAAACTGCCTGCAATTCCTATTGCTGCTCATCAGACCTAGGGACAGACTGACCCACAATCACTTTGTGTTGCAAGAGATGCCTGCATCTGAGAAACAAATTAGCCTTGTTTGCTCAGTTGGTAGTGTGATTCTGGCAGCACAGTCGTAGGAATCATAGGAATTCAAAGTGTGACTGGGAGTGGATACATGGGTGATGCTTAAAAGTGATGATTTGGGCACAGTGTCACTGAGTTGGCATCAGTATTGTACATCTGAGCAGTGCCTACAGTTTGATACAATATGTTTAAAAAGTGGATTTATCAGTTCTAAAGCAGGAAATAAGCGAATGCTGGTAAATAGTGTTTCAGTTTCTGGGCACAATTGAGCTGCTTTGTGTATGTTTCCATCAAATCTTTAATGGAGTGAATGTCTTGAAGGGCTCTGCAGCGTGGCAGTGAATTGGGAAATCCAGTTTGTTCTTGTTTACATGTTGTTCAGATTCTGGTGAAAGGCAGATTGCAAAATGCTGTGCTTTTTGAAATAGCTGACTAGCCTACTCTCACCCTGGGAACAGTTTTGGTTTTCCTTGCTTCTTCTCGGCTGCCTGTTGTCCCATTCACTCAGCCATTTATCTCAGTGAGCTGGAGGAGGTTAAAACCTGGCCTTTAGTTTAGGCAGGATCAGTTCCCTGCCTGCCCTGCAGCCATCCCTTGGGTGCCTCTGTGCAGGTGTGTTACAGAGGGGATTTTCCTGGGGCTGATGCTCTGTAGAACTCTGGGCATGCTCAATCACACCAACTCCTGAGCTAGTTTGATCAACATGGTCTGCTTTTACAGTGGTTTTCAGTGAGATACTTTAAACTATCTTAGGCATAGTCTTTGAAACAAAAGGATTTATTTTCATTTTTCATTTCACTACTATTTTACATTGTTGCAGATTGCTTGTTTTGGTCATTGCACCTGTCAATGCTGATGGCTTTGTTTCTTCTGCAAGTACCTCATACTTTACTGGATTTCTGCAAAAGTATTTTTTAATGTATCTGGTTTGGTTGCTTCTAGTGAAATTTTTGAGTTGTTTGTCTTAGCTGAATTAACTTTTAGATTTATCCACATTGTTTTAATGAGACTAAGTTTATTTTTCTTCTGATAAACTCTCTTTTACTTGTAGCTAGTTTGCACATATGCTTATGGAAATGAATTTGCAAAAGTAGTATATTTTCCTGAAACTGCATGTTTTATAAAAACATGAGAGCAAAGTTCATGTTCAAAGGTGAAAATAATGCATGCTAGTGCAAAATCTACTTAATCAAAAAATTGTTAAAATTTAATTAAGAAGGTAATTATAAGAAGGCAGACAGTCTGAAGAGGTCACCCTATTTATAAATTCAATAGCACAATATTAGTATTCTAGCACCCTTAATTTGTATACAGAGAGTGGAATATGTTCTTCCCAGTAATTTTTTTGCACCTTGTTTTCTGTAGAAAAAATTTCCAAAGATCCAGCTGTCTGTATAATTTACCTTGATTACTGCAAATTATACCAGCTGTCTTCATCTGTCTCCCTGCATTCCTGGAGCATTTGGAGTGAAAAGGATGAAGGATGCATCAATTACATGCACTGTGCAACTTAATGACATACAAGTTTGATTACTGACTATTTCCCCTGCTTTTTTTTGATCTGAAGATCACTGGGTTAAGATCTAGGGTTGATCTGGGTCAATATTCTGTTTATATTGATGTGGTTTTTAGATGTGGTTTTTAATAGTATTTTTCAAGTTATGTTTTGATCCAAATGATCACTTTAGATGTTCTTAGCTGATTCAGAGTCCAAGATGAGTACTCATTGTGCTATTGCTTCTGGCAATTAATTTAGTACTGCTTTGTTCAGTTCTAGCTCCATGTGTCAGTGGTGGTTTTGGTTGCTTAATCCAGATTATGGCATATAATAATTCCTGCATAGACAGGAAAATTATAAGAGGTCATTTTATTATTTGATTTCAATATTATTTTCAATAATATTGAAATATTCAATATTATTGAAAATAATAATTTGATTATTGAAATTGGATATTAAAAACAAGTTGCCTGAGCATTGAAGAAAGGGAGTAAAATATTAGGACAAGTAACTCTTGCTTCTTTTGAGTGACTGTAAGTCAGCAGTATTTATTATACAAGCATATGAATTAGTGGAGGGTTTGTTAGATTTGGTGCTTATGGAAGGTAAGCAAATGGATCATGAATCCAGCTTGATTCACATGGGCTTAAACAAAGTAAGGGTTCAGAGGACAAACTGTATCTGATCAGAGGAGAGGCTAATATAGAGAGCCTTGGCACTGAAGTCACAAGGAGCAGGCATGGCTACTCTCATAGCCATAATGTTGATGACTATTGAGTGACTAAATAGGGAACAACCTCAAAATGCAATAAATATTCTGACATCTTCATTAGTGGGCAGGCAGACACTTTATAGCAGATCCTTGGAATAAGGGTTACTCCCATTTGCATGCTGCTCTGTGGGGCTGGCTGTTAAGTGTCTCTTCTTGAGTAATGTGCTTCTCCAGTAATCATGAAGAATCAAATTAAAAAACTTTTAAAAAAGTAATTCATAAAATGTATAAATGTTGTGGAATAAATGCCCTTCAAATGATTTTTATAAGAGATGGACTCATAGGGAGTAAGATCCCATTACAGTTGTCTCAAATTAGAGGCAGTATTTGTTTTATTTGAGCAATAGTGCTAGTAGCTAAGTTTTTTGATAATATCGTTGATTATTACACCTAATTTTTGTTTTTAATTTTAGCTAGCTGGAGTGGCCTTCCTTGCAGCTGGTCTGTGGGCATGGAGTGAAAAGGTAAGGATAAGAGATGACTGGTCTTATTTCAGTGGCTGCCTCCTCCTGCTCCTGTGAAACTACTTCCTCAGGAAGCAGCAGAAGTTAAATGTAGCATCTGAACTCAGGAGCATGTTCAAATAATCTAAACTGAGTTTAGTTGGAATTTGCTTCTTGTCCCTGATCAAGATTTAAGCTGCGACCCTTGATATTCAGAGCTTTTTTATGAACTTGTAAGGGCAGGATGCTGGGCAGAATTTAGCCTTTATGAACAGGTTCTCTTTCAAAAGCATGTTTTCTAAAATCTGTATTTCTCCACTCACCTTCTTTTATTACAAACAAATATTTGTGAGGGGTATGAGCTGTCCTTATATGTTAAAAAGCACCACTAAATCGAAATGTGTATCTTTGAAATACTTGAGAAGGATGCTCCCTATCTGTTGGCCATCTTTTGTCCACTTTATTCCCCAAGGAGTGCTTAAGTGATTGTTTCCATGCAGAGGAACAACACTGGGGAACATGATGTAGCTGAATAACTCTTATTTTTAGCAAAAGCTAAGAAACTTCCTCAGCTGAAGGAAGTTACACATGTCTGCTCAGTTCTCCTGTAACAAGAGAACAGAATGATACAGGTATGGCAATGAATGGTTGCCCCACTAAATGGCTGTAAAAGTATGAGTTTAATCAGTTTATTAATTATTTATTATGAGTTTATTATTATTTATTAATTACTCATTAATGAGTAATGAGTTTAATTCAAGCCCTAGGAGAAAGTGACCATTACTAGATTCACTGATCTGCATCTCAGGCAGGAGTGGAAGGCAGGTGCCCTCCCTGTTCAGTTGTGCCACAAACCAGTAAGACTTCAATTACCATCATATGTTCACTTTTCCTTAATTGAAGTGGTTCCATACAGCAGCTGTCTACATGCAGAGGGGTTCTGAGTCCTCTGCTTTTTGGAAGTGAGTTTTACGGGACTTTTAATTCTGAGGTATTTATTCTCCTCCTCTCTGCTCCCCATGTGCATACACACATTCTCATAACTTGATTAGTGCTGTCATTGCTATATGAAAACCTATCTTGACACACAAATGCATTTGCCTCCTATTTTGCTGTTACAAAAGAATTTTGTTTCCAACCCTTTAAGGAGGATGTTAAACTTGCCTTGAATTTATGTTCTGTAATGTTCATTCTTCTGGTTTTTTATACAAGCACATGGGATCTGTGTGGCTGGAGACTAATGTCTCCATTTGCCAAATTGGCTTTATGGTACACTGAAGTGACTAAAAGGCAAAGGCAGACTCTTTCTGTCTTTTTTTTTTGAACTTTTCCTGAGTTATTTCTGTTCTCTGTGCTATCTTGCAAATAAATGCTTCAAAGGCTTTCCTGTGCTTTTGAACTTCTGAATGGTTCATGAAATCTGTTGGTTATTTTTATGTCAGTTCTGTGCTGTTTTCAGTCTTTCAGAGCAGTGCCATTCTTCAGCCAATCTTGTGCCTGTATTTCACAGATAAGCATCTTGGTGAACAATAGATGGGAAGTAAGAGAAAAACTTTGCAGAAACTGAGCTGCAGTGGTAAACCCAAAGATAAACTACAGGTGGTGGAAGAGTTCTGAACATCCTGTCTCTTACCACAACATGATGTGCATTAGGTCCATTTAATTTCTCTGTCTCTCTGTGCATTGGGAGTACAGATTAATTCCTCAGCAGTCTTTTTCTCTGGATATAAATCCTGTGCTTCTCTTTTGGCTGGTAATATATTGAAATGAGACTGCTAATTTGTGCAAAGTGTTGAAAATACTACATGGGAGAATGTTCTGTGACTCCTGTTGTTTGATTAAGATCCAGTCTCTCTAACTGGTGTATCTAATTGGCCTATCCTTATGATTTTGTAACTGACTTTGGTTATTCTGAGCAGGCACATAAAAGTTAATTTGCATAAAATTTTAAGAGTCAGTATCTGTCAAACAACAGATACTGCAAAAGTCACAAAGAGTGAATTATTGTAAAGTGTTGGTAGAAACAAGGTGAATAACACTGAGCCCCCTTATCAGGAAAACAGTTTTTGTTAGAATTTCCAAGACCAAGTTTGGTAGCTGTTAGGTGTAACAGTTTTTAAAAATGAAAGTGTGTGACTGGTAAAACATTATCAACAAACTAGGACCATTTTGTAATAGCCTGTTTCAGCTGTTAGTCACCAGCTGTTGCAAGGCAATTCTGAGTCCTTCAGTTTATTATTTTTTTTCCTTTTCATCCCATCAGCCAGTTTTGATATAAACAACTCTGTCTTGCTGTTGCCAAATTAACAACTCTGACAGAATCTGCTATGGAACATGCTATGAAAGAAGATGGAGTCTTGTGGAACACTGCAGTACTGTTAATCAATGTCCTCAGCTGATGGAGTTCCTCCAAGGACACATTTTCTTCTAATGCTGTAGATTTTATTTTGTTAAGTAAGCAGTTGAATAAGAAGTGATAGAGATTTTTCCAAGGTCTTATCTTGGGATGTATATCCTTTGCACTTTATTCTAGAATGTATACCTGGTAGAAAGATGGTAATTTGCATTTTATTGAAAGAATTGGGCAGCTTATTCCAAGTGTCTCTGGTATATCTTACACTAAACATGGTTAACTTGAGAATATACTCTATAAAGAAAAAAAATAGTGAGCATGTGATAATTTTTTGTTATTTCTTTGTTTCAAAAGTGAAAATATTTCCTTACTAAAATGTTCTGTGTATTGTTGATGGTTGTATGATGAACACTCAGACTGCTGCAGGGCTGCCTGAGTGTCCCTGCAAATCATTCTCATGAAGAGTTTGTTGTTTGTCCCTTCTGTGTTCTGCATGTTCCATCTTATTCTTGCACATACCCTGAGAATCCTGCAATATGTATTTGATGGAATTTTACTGGTAGCTGGTGTAATAACTTTTTAAAACCTAATCTAGAAAGTAAAAGGAAGGTTTTCACTGTGTTAGCATTGCATTCACATACATTTAGCAATCTAAGCACACAGGCTTCATAGCAAAGATTATTGTGAAGATAAATGGTTTCTGGATAGTTAACAAAAAAGAAAATATTGCTTCTATGTTAGACAAATTGCAAATATAGAGACTAGATAACTGCTTTTGGTGTAAGAATATCAGGGGTGAAAGGGGAGTGTTTAGACTATATTGTTATATTTCTGAAAGAGTTTGGAGGAGCACTGCTAAGACTCTTTGGCACTAGAAGGGTTGTAACTAAAAAGTGAGGAAAAATACGCTTCCCTTGAAAACAAAAAAAAAGATTTCCCTCTTTCAAATGTTATCCATAAGGTGCTTTGTCCTTAGAATGTCTTTCCCTTTCTCCCACTTAAACATTAGGATTGGAGAAGTTTTCTTCATATATTTTTTAGGCCATGATATTGGAGTGCCCTTGTGATTGATACATTTCAAGTTGATATAAAACATTAATTCTTTTCTCTTGAAACTAAATGAACATTCTGTGATAGAATTGAGCTTTTGGCACCATCTTGTGGAATTTTGTTTGGCAAATAGATGTAGGAGGATGTAGCCCAAGAAACTGACTTACTAAAAGTATTGCTAGCTATAACTTTAATACTTCCTCTGCAGGGGTGAAGAGAACTGGTAATGTCAATGGCCATTTCACAACAAGACTTTTTTTGTTGGTGTCACTGTTGGAAAGTTCAAGGGTTTGCAACCAGTTCATTGGGAATCATGTGGAAATCATCCAGAAGGAATGCTGAGTGAATGAGATGCTTACAGTGGTCACATTCTGTTCTGGCTTTTTCTTGCAGGGTGTATTGTCTGATCTGACAAAGGTGACTGGTCTTCATGGTCTGGACCCAGTGGTGCTTGTCTTGGTGGTGGGAATAGTGATGTTTACTTTGGGATTTGCTGGTTGTGTGGGAGCACTGAGAGAAAACATCTGCCTGCTGAAGTTTGTAAGTAACATCATTACATGAGGGAATTGTTGTATGTGTGAAAGCTGCAAATGATGAAGAACTGGGAGCAAACACAGATAATTAATTGATAGAATTTGGTTTGTGGCAAAATATATGGTAAACTTGCTGCCTTGATAAACCTCTGAGTAATGGCATTGAAAGCAGGGTGGTTCCAGCTTATCTATTCTCCTCTTTGTGGAACATGTTCTTCCCTGCCTTTTTTAATTTGTTCTGCTCTGCAGTGATGTTATAGTAGGTATATCAATCTGACATTGTGTTGTTATAGAACATGCTTTGTCAGTTCGGAATCACTGAGAGAGTATAACATAGTGGAACAAAATCCCTTAAAAACTTTAAAGTTTCTTGTACTTATTGGCAAAACTTTGGGACTTCAGAGAGTGATGTAAAAATTCTTAAATGGTTCTTTTTGTACTGAGGCTTCTTCTTTGCTTTAGAGCTGAAAACAGCTAAGCTAGACAAAAAGTTGAAAAAAAAATTATAAAATTAGAAACAATCCAAGAGGTAATCAAGACTGCTTTAGCCCTGTGTTTTACCAATTCTCATTTATTATTGTTTTGGTTGCTGTGAATAATGACTGTCTGATGGTCTTTTTACTGTCAAGTTCAGGTGACAAAAAGAAAAGGATAACTCTGCCTCTTGGGGTTTCTTTACCTTGTATACTCACTGTGCTCAGTGTCTGTACTGGATCAAAATTTGAACCCAATTCTGTGTCTGTTTCTGGTGGTATAGGGATGCATTCAAAATGAATTCATATTTTCTAATTTAGTACTTTTGTTTTTTACAGTTCTGTGGAACAATTGTGTTTATATTCCTGTTGGAGCTGGCAGTAGCAGTTATGGCCTTCCTGTTCCAGGACTGGGTGAGGGACAGGGTAAAAGAATTCTTTGAGAATAACATTAAATCCTACCGAGACGACATTGACCTCCAGAACATCATTGATTCACTACAGAGAATCGTAAGTTCATATCCTGTCGCTTCTTTGATGCCTTCTAGGAGAATATAGATTTTAAAGTTTTCATTTTTTTTTTCATGGAATGATAATAATGTGTAGCCAATAGTACTGTGTAACTGATCTGCTGGTTTCCTTCCTTCTATATTGAAAGCAGCAGGGAGGGAAGATACCCTGAGATCCAGGCTTGTTCTGATGTCTGCTGTGCAAGCTCTCTCAGGGATGCATCTGACTTTCACCTTTGGCACTTGCTCCCCTCCCCTTTCCCTTGCTCCCTAAGAAAAAGCTTTCTCTTCAAAAACTTTTGCAATGGAACTGATTGTATGACAATTACATCTAAAGTGATAATTTTTATGATTTTTCTTGACATGTTGACACCTGTTTCCAGGAGCAATATTCCAGATGTATTGCCTTGATTTCACAGAGCTTTGATTTCACATCTATTCATTTTGCTGTTGTCATTGATTCTGCACTGACTTAGGGATAGTGAAGATTTGTAAGAAAACACTTATTGGTTGGAGGTATTTCAGAGATAATTTATCCACTGAACAAGCTTCTGGAATGTGTTTATCTGCTGCAGAACCATTGTTGTGGTGCCCAAGGTCCAGAAGACTGGGACTTCAACATCTACTTTGACTGCAAGAGTGAAAGCAAAAGTCGTGAGAAGTGTGGAGTTCCTTTTTCCTGTTGTATACCTGATCCTGCTGTAAGTTGTTTCCTGGCTTTGTTGTTGCCCTGAGATTGTCAAGTTATCACAGGAAGTATTTCCTGAATAAGGTGTTGAAGGGCTTTGAGGTGTCCTAAATGACCAAAAATTACTTTTGTGCAGACAAACCATTTTTTTGTGTTTCTGTTGCATTCTTTTTAGAGTCCAAATGTGGCAACCTGTTAACTGAAAATGTGTTGTCACCAGGAATTCGAGCCATTTTGATATGGTTTGGATCTGAAGCACTGGTGGCTGACTTTTTTTTATTCCCAGTGTGTTGTTTCCTTGGATCCCTGGCCTTTTTCAGGCTTGTAAAGAGCTGAGACCTCTAAGAGTGTGTTTACCCCAAATGGAATTAATGTTTCACCACCCCTTTGCCAGAAAGGCAGGAGTAATTCCATTTGCTGCTTTGTCAGTAATTAGTAAAGTACTCATGTATGAAGTTTAAAGCTTCTGAGTCAGTCCTTGGTTTTGGCAAGGTTTAGCTACTTATTGGTTAACTTGTTTTACTAAACTTTGTCAAACTTTTAAGCCTTGCAGTAGATGCCAAAATGTGGAGGTAGGGGCTAACTTGTAGTGCTCTATAGTATTACTGGGAATACTTAGAGCTTAAAATCCATCCAGCAATCCTTGTGCTGAGAGCGCCATTGCTAAGTTATATTTAATACCAGGTAGGCTTCTGATTCTATTGGAAATCAGCTGAGGAGAGCCTTTGTCAGGGCCATATTCAGATTCCCCAGTAATTATTTTCTAGCTTAGTTTGGAGCAGTACTGTTCAACTGCACATTTCTCTGTTGCTGGTGCTATATTTAAGGAGGCAGAAGGATGCTTAAGTCTGTTTAATGTGAGATTCTATTATTATTTCAATAAACCTTACTACCAGTTTTGTAAATGCACATGTCTCACCTGTGTGCTGGCAGTGCAGTTTTCATGTTAAAACATTGCTAGTTGAATGCCAAGTGATAGAAACAGCTGAGATTTCTGGTGCAGGATATCATCTGATATCATCTATAGTACACACCTTTGCTTTGTCATTCATTTTCTTCTGTTCTACTTGAGCTTTGCTTGTTTCTGCTAAAAATGCTTTTAAGAATGTTTGGCTCTGACTATTTGTTTATGGATATAAAAGATATAAAAACTTGCTGTGAACAGAAGTGAACACAAGTAAATTGATTTGTTTATTTGAAATCTTTTTTGCTTTGCAGCAAAAAGTTGTGAATACACAGTGTGGCTATGATATCAGAAAGAAGGTAAGGGATGTGTGTCATGTTCTGTGCATGCAGAGACAAAACTGGTGGGATTGCTGATAAATGTGTCAGCTCAAAATTCTAGGAGCTAATAACTGTGCTGCATCATACTACAGGTAGAGCAGGGTAGACATTGTCGTTTGTTTAAAGTAACCCTCCACTGTGGAAGGGGAGAGAAAACAAATTGGGAACAGGTGAGGGGAAAGGGTTTCAAAAAGGGATAGGACTTGGATTTCAAGTGTGCGTTTCAATTACCAGTTGTAACAGTCTGAATCTGCTGATCTGTTGTTTGCTAATTTGACCATCTATCATCTGCTAATTCTACTGTGTTTCTAACAAGGAAGATGCAAATATCAATGTCTGACATTCCCTGATTCACATGTGTATTTTTGAAGTGTGGTTAAAACTTTATAGCAAAAGTGACAAAACATTAACCTAGCTAGATCATGTGATTGATCTTAGAGTAAACTTGAGCAGAAAAGTAATGTTCTTATTCTTCCTTTCTACCATTAGAGCAAAAGTCAATGGGATGATCAGATTTTTGTCAAAGGATGTATCCATGCGCTTGAAGCTTGGTTACCCCGAAATATCTACATTGTTGCAGGTGTCTTCATAGCTATCTCATTGCTCCAGGTTAGTTGTTATTGTTATGATTCTTTGAAAAATCATCATGTTTGCAGATAAAGACCTGCTGAAGGTGAAAGTAATTATGGACAGAGGTAAAATAAATATTTTGAATGTGGATTTTTTAGATTTGTTAAGAGGATGGCAGAAACACCTATTATAGTAAAGGGGAGTTAGTGTGAAAACACCTGTTGCACAAAGCAGAGAAGGTTATAATAAAAATACAGTGCAGTAATAATAGTGTGTGATGATTGGGATATATATTGTAATATTAATATGGTCATACTTAATATACAATTATTTTATAAAATTTTCCCTGTGTTTCAGTGTCATTAAGGAAGGGGTATTTGCTGTCTGCTCCAGCAGAGCTGAGCTCCAGCCTTCTATCACAAACCTGAACTAAGATACAGCCTTGTCCTTTGTGCTGAGGTTACCTCAGCCACCTGTGGGTAACCTGCAGTGGCTGACCTGAAGTGGTTGTAGCATGCTGCTCAAAATGGTTGGGAATGTAAGAGCAGGGAAATAGGTGAACAGGTAGCAAATGTGGTGTTAGCAGGACCAGATGGAAGATGGAGACTTCTATTTCCTCATCAGTGCTTCATACATCAGAGAGGGAGCAGAAGTTCTCAGTAAAGCATCTTACATTGCTGCTTTCAAGGTGGATGCTGCTTTCGTTGTGGCAGTTGTTTGCCCTGCATTAATTTCTAGGCTATGAAATTCCTTCACTTCAATGGGAAGCAATAAACTTTAAATTCTGCTACAGAAAGGATTTTCCAGGTAATTGACAATACTTGAGTGCTAGCAAAAGGTCTTCCTCCAGCCCTGGTAATACTGCCCTCTGTAGCTTAGGGTTTGATATGTTTTTATCACCACCTGGTGATAAGGTTTCCATGGGATTGAGAAGTGCTGTGCTAAGAGCAGCACCTCTTGCTAGGAAGATGGTCAAGACACAGTTTGATCTTTTGGCAGTGTGTTGATTGACAATAACTTGACAATGCTGTTCTCTATTCATGTCGCAAGGCTCTGTGAAACCACTTTCAGTTATTTGTATTTTCCAGTTGGGTCTTTCTTGTGCATTAAGCTATTCATTGTGGGACTGAGAATTAGACATAACCTGACTACATTTAAATGAAATCTTTTAGCTTTCCAAAACTTCACTCTTGTTTTATATTATTGCTAAGAATGTCTTAGGAAATTTGCTGAGTTACAAGTTTATCCTCAGTTTGCAAAGGTAGATTTCCCTGAGAACTGACATGAATGTTAAAATTTCAAATTTAAAATGTCTCTGAGTAATCTGGGAGTACTCTTTTCTCTGTGACAAGAGTTTCATTTTAGTACAGGTAATTGTACATTCTGTCTGTATTTAAAAAAATTGATCTAAAAACTGACTAGGTTGTTATTCAAAGTTGTGGAACAAATGCAAATGTCTGCTCTGTAGCTTTAGCAGTAGGTAAGCATGGGTGTTTTATGACACTCAGACTGGGTTAAGTGGATTTGTTCTGGCTCTAAGGCATCTGAAAGCTTATTATTTTGAAGGCTGCTGAAGTTTTACATAAAAGCATCTTTCTCTTGAGTTTTATTACCTGCAGGATTCTGTTACCTTTATTACCTTTTAGTAATAGCTATGCTTTGATGGATGATCTTGGCTATGAAATATCTGAACCTGCCAACAAACATCTTGCAGAGGTGCATTACAAGTGTTTTATCTCACAAAATGGTGTATTTTTTATCTTTTTAGATTTTTGGGATTTTCCTAGCCAGGACATTGATTTCTGATATTGAAGCTGTAAAGGCAAGTAATGCCTTCTGAATATGAAAGCAGACCCACGTTGCAAGACAGCGTATGTTAAGATGATTGATTGGACACCAAGGCAGAAGAAATGCACAGACCATGAAATACTCCTGTTATTAAAAGCCTTATGTGGATTTTTTTTCCTTGCTCATGGTTTTTGTTAGAAGCTGTTACAAAAAACAATCACCAAACACCTGCTGTCTACCTTTTTTCTGGCAAGACAACTCAGCGCACCAGCGTTGATCTCTGAGGAAGAAATGGAATTTCCCAAGACATTGGCAGAGCAGATTTTAAAGACTGTAGCAGAGAGCCGAGAAACTGCTGTAAACCCTCTCCTTGAAGGATTGCTAAGGAGATTGTTCTGTCTCCACTACTGTCTTCTGTCTTAAAATGTAATCTTGTCAAACGTCACATGCTGATTTCTTCAGAACCTTGCAATCATGTTAATCTCTCCAGTAGACTTATCCAGCCGTTTTTGGCAACATATCCAGCAACCATAATTGGAAATTGGGAAAAACAATCACAAAATGTCTAGATCTTTAGTTGATTTTTAGGTTGTGCAAATCCCATGCTATTCTGAAAAATACAAGCCAGCTCCCCGGATGAGAAAGATATGACTATCTGTAGCATTAAGTCTTACAAATCTCCATTTCAGGCAAGAGGGTGTAAAGCCCTGATGCTGTTTCCTGTCTGAGAAAAATGTAAATATTCTTTATTTATAGAAGAAAAACCTCTTTAAAAATGCTTATCCTTTCAATGATCAGTAATAGCTTTAAAAAGTGCTGCCTGCATACACTTCAGAATGCAGCTTGTTTCAGTAGGTAGCAAGCATGCTGTGCTAGCTGTTGATGGCTTTTGTTATTCCTCTAGTTTCTGTCACAACTGCTATGTTGATCTTCACAAGTCTTAACTGCCACTACCAGGACTGATGAAAGACTCACAAATTCAGTGTTAATCCTTACTGGAATATGTTTTTAAATAGGGAAGTACAGATTTAGCAAAATATTATAAAGTTGTTGAATTCTAAAGTCTTGTATAAAGCTATTGAGCCATCAGTTCTGCCTGGTTCATGGTTCAAGTGTGAATCAAAATGCAGTGAAGCAGAATAATTTCTTCAGTCATTTTCTACATGAAGCTGAACTAGTCCTTCTTATGTCAGGGTTTTCATTTTAATCAAGAGAAAAGTAAACTCCTCTTCCAGTCCTCCCTTTGTGGGGGTTGTGGATGGATCTGTTGGTCAGTAGGAGTTACAGTCTCTTCTGTAAGACTTTGGTGTTGTATCCTTAGCTGTAAGGTGAAAGTCTGTGGCCAAAGTGTGTTTGGAAGTAGCTGTCAGTCTTACTGTGGGCCATATAACTAACATCATTTACTGCTTCCAGTGACACCAGGGTTTTCAGGGAGCAGGTTCACTTACAGTGCCTAACACAGTGTAAATTTTAGAAAAGTATCTATTTTTATAATGATATTTTACTATATGTAGTGTGCCTGAAGGATTTAATACTTGTCTTTCTAAAGTATATGGCTTTCTTTGGAAGCCAAGCTTTTAAATATATTGTCTTCTTTTTTTTATTATGCATGTATTAACAAACATTTCACTGGCAAAAGTTGATCAACAGTAAGAATCTTTGTGTCTGGTAGATTGTCCAGACATCCTTCTAGCTTGTAATCTTGAAGCACTTCAGACAGTGCTCATGTGTACTTCAGCTTTCATAGTTCTTTTTCTGGCCAGTGATTGAGACACAACAGGAAAAGGAAGCTTATCTAAGCATGGCTGATTTCCTTACAATAGCAGAGAATAGTCTGCTATTAACTCATCTGAAGACCTGAAAGTAAAATGGCTGGAAGTACACTGTGACTTTTGAAATTTGGTATACAACAAGGAAACAATAGCAGTAGATCACTGAGGGGAGAGCAAGAGGCATTTCTTCTGTAAAGCCATAAATTTGAGGTCTGTGTTACCTGTTTGTTGAATCTGATCCACGAGGAGCAGCCAAAACTGTGTGATTGTACTACAATTTACAACTTGGTAAGCAGCAGAGCAGTGGCCAGCAAACTGTGCTTTAAATTCTGGTGCTTGAAACTTTGTAACACCTCATCAGCCAATTTACTTGGTTAAGGTTATGTGTGATAATCTGATGTGTATGTAAAACTGGAGGCGGCAGATTCCTCTCTGGAAGTTTTTAGTCATTGAAAACAGCAGCTAGGGAGTACATTTCCCTTTGCCAGTTTCTGACACAGCCAGCTCCTAATGCTAGGAAGGAATTCCAGCGATTTGGTGAAAATCATACTGGAGTCAAAGATGGCTGTGGAGCTCATGCACTGAAACTAGCTGCTGACAAGAACCAGCATTACAGATTACAATTCCAGGGTCTGCAAATCTTGCCAAGTTACCTGAAGACTAATTAATACTTGGGTTTTTTTGAAGCACTGTTTGTATGCAAACCAGAATTTAACTCAAGTATTGTATTTCCACAGTTCATTCTTAATGGCTTTGGCCATATTAACACCAGCCTTTGTATCAGTGTTTCAGTTATTTGGAACTGAATTTGAGAGAAGTTCAACTTATTTGAGGACCTTTAAATTCATGCAGTGAGTTGTCTTTTTTGCCACTGTGGATCAACTTCTCTGTGCTTATTCAGTGTAATTTTTTAAATCCTGGGGCTCTAGGTTGTTTTGCCCCTCTGTGTGCTGAAGTACACCCATAGGTGGCTGGTGTAATTTCAGACTTGTAATGGGAACACTTTCTGCTTAGTTTTATTTAGCACCTTCTCTGTGGACGTGCAGTGACTTCATGGCTAAAAATTTAGGTTATGGTCTAAAAAAAGTCTTGTCAGCAAAAACAGCTGGCTGTGAGCCTGCCTCTGAAGCCTCAAAGGAAAATGAATTCAGTGATCTCAAGGAGAGGTCTGATACATTGTTGATGTTGAGATTTCAGCGGGTGCATTTGGAACAAGTTCACCAACACTACAGTGGAACCAAGGTTTTTCATGAAGATGTCAAAAGAGGTCAGACTTGAAGAACTGGACTGAGAGAAGCAAACTTCAATGTGATATCTTTTATTTCTCAGAAATGAGCACAACTTATTTCTGTTAACCAATGTATGTATGTGTCAGTGTGTTTTACAGTGCAGCTGCCTCTGGTGTTATAACTTCATTTGGACACAGTTTCCCTGTACATGAAGAGGAGGATGAATATAAGCACTGAAAAAAGTGCAGTGACCAAAGGACCTTGGGTTGCCTTGTGAAAGCCTGAATGTTTCTTCCCAAGAGATCTTTAGCTTTGGTGAGCTCATGCAGTGCCATGTGGACAGACTTGTGCTCCCAGTCCATGGAGCTCGATGTGGCCATTGATTTAGGTGTAGAATTGCCTTGGGTTTTGTATCCCCATCCCATCCTTCCCTCTTTCTTCCCCTTACTGCCTGTGCATTGTCATGCAGCCTGAACATTGTTCAGCCACCAGGAGGGGAGCTCTTGTCTCCTCTTCTGAGATAGCTTTTTTGAGTGACTTTCAATATATTTTTTCTCAAGCCTTAAATTTGATTAAATAAAATTCAATATTTTCTACTCCTGGAGTTTGATTCCTGAGATTTGTTGCTTGCAGTCACTAATATTTCACTCTTGAAGGTTTAGACTGGCTGCTGAGACTGCAGTTTGTGGATAACCCAGAAATGGTGGAAGTCCAGGGGTGCTTATTTTTGTATTTTGCTGAAACTAATTATTTATATTTTTTTCTTTTCAGTTCAAGTTGTTGAATAATAGATGAGACTGATGTTTTTCTCTGCATTTTTCATGGAAAGCCATGAACAAGTGAAGAGCTGCAGAATGGTGTAGAGTAACTATTCAATCTCTGGACATCAATAAAAGTTAACAGTGCTGTTTTTCTTTTCTCCTATTATGTGATCAAAACTTGCCTATGTGTTACTCAACAAGTGTCACTTCTCTTGGGTGGTTTTATGAAATTCCCTTTCTCAAGGCCACTCCTGAGAGTGATATTTGGTGATGAGTGTCATGGGCTAAGTAGTGCTACTGGGTTTTGCAAGTGGAAAAGCTTTTGCAGGAACAAAGTTGTCATGTTTGTTTGCAGACACAAGCCAGTTGTTCTCAAACTGAGAACATGAAGCCTTGTTGACTTCTAAATAGAGTCTGCTTTATAATAGGTTTCTGAAGATCAGTGCTTGTTTCTTTTTTTCCAATAGCTTTTCTGCTGGCTAAAAAGAAAAGTAATTGCTCCTAAGCTTTTCAGTCTCTACCACTTCATTGTTTTGAATTTGATCTTTTAGGTCTGGACAGCATGACTCTGCAATGTACCTTCAACTGCTTAAAAAATTTCCCATAAGAACAAGTTGTGGAATAAATCTGTTACCGTCTCATCTAGTGACCTTTTTAAACACAAAAGGATTCCACAGAAATGTTCAGAGACATTTGTTTTACTACATTTCTTTTTTTCCATTATCTAAAGTTAAACCCAGGTTCTCTTATGGGTGGTAGTG
The DNA here is from genome assembly GCF_028769735.1 of Zonotrichia leucophrys gambelii. Lineage (NCBI taxonomy): Eukaryota > Metazoa > Chordata > Aves > Passeriformes > Passerellidae > Zonotrichia > Zonotrichia leucophrys. The sequence continues at coordinate 24,829,461 of NC_088176.1, forward strand.
GAATGCTGGCTGCCTCTACGTCCTCACCCCTGCCCACTTGTAATTTCTGACTGGCTTGTCCAAGTGTGTTCACTGACTGTGGTTTCTTGTAAACTTTGCTTCTGCAGAGTCTCATTCCAGTAGGTGCAACTCTGAAGTCAGGACAAGACTATAGCCTCAAATATTTAGGAATGTAACTTGTGACAGCAGCAGGTACAGTTTCAGAGATGGGCTTTAAAATTGGAGATTGAAGGGAGAGGTAACTTAAAGACAGTTTTGGTTTTGACATGTTCACCTAACAGTTGGGCTCACAGTGTCATTCACAATGTGTTTCATTCAGATGTTGCATTGGTGCCAGTTATCCCTTTGCATTGTTTAAGCTACAGCTTTAATCTAACTCATGTTTCAGGTTGCATGATAAAAGCTTAAGGCTTTTATTATCATTATTTTATAGTCCCATTGATAGAAGAAAAATTACAAGTGTGTATCCTAATCTCACAAGACCTAGCCACTTGAAAATGTATAACAAGTGGCAATTGCCTGATGTTTGTCCTGTGATGTTTCTTAACCCCATTTGCTTGACAGGACTTTTTCCTGCTGCTGTGTGTTAGTGGCTCAGTGAGGAGCAGCAGTGGTGCAAGTATCAGGCCAAAGAGATGTGCTAATGAGGAGGATTTCAAAGCAGGAGCTGCACCTGGGCTTCAGCAGTGCTGGTTCTGCAGCAGCATGACAAATGCAAGGGTTGCAAAGCTGGTGGTGTGTGCCTCAGCAGCAGAGCTGCCTTGCCTTGTGGGAGAAGGGACATTAGTGGGGTGTCTCTCCTCTCAACACCTCTAATGTTGTGATGGCTCCCTTGACCACATCTGCATTGCTGTGACTGCAGAGCTGCTCGAGGGTGTCTTTGATCTTGTCCTCTTCTATTTCTTGTCTCAGATCACCTGAATGGGAGATGAAGTGATGACTTTTAGTTACCTGCCATGGCATAGCGGCTCCCAACAATTGTAAGATAAAAGTTCGGAGTACTTGCTGTTTGTAATAAGCTGCTTCAATTAAAACATCTGTTTCACTAGATACCCTTTCAGCCACTAGAAGTATTGGCCAGATTAAGGTTTTTTCCTCTTACTTGACTTCTAAGAACTAATTGACAGAATATAAAAGGAGATTTTGAAATTCTAATACAGGACAATTTCTGGCACTTTTTTGTCTGCTTTTTGCTACCATTCCATGTTAGTTAGACTCAGCTCTTAGCCTTACAGTTAGTCTGTAAAATGCTAAGTATATACATCTCTAGGAAAAAGTCTTAGAGATTGTATCTGTTATGTCAATACTTCATAGTAGCACTGAAAGCTGCAAGTTCTTTATCCTTATTCCAATGTCTGTATGGTTACAGGGATAAAATAGAGAATACTGCAAAATCCAGCTTGTCTATCAATACAGGATTTAAAAGGCAGCGCACCTTGTGATCCATCCTTGCCCAAGTACAATTCTTATTTTCAGTTTATGTAATTTTTGTGTTAAGATGTGAGAAACTGCCACAAGATTTTTGGACTCCTAGTTTCAAGGTGATTTGTTTTCATTTAGCGCTACACATCTGGGATAGTCCCATCCGGCTGGAAGCATTTGAAGTTTTCCATGACCATGGAGTGAAACTGAAATGGTTCCCTTCAGATGCTTTACTCAAAGTCTCTGTGTGAAGGCAGCATTGCCAAAATGGCTGCTTTATCTCAGCTTCTGGTTTGCTCACAGCACAGGCAGAGCAAATGTCTGCCTGCCTATGAGCGTGGTACAGACTCTTTCTTTGGACACAAATGCTCTGGGAGTGCCTGGTATTTGTGCATGATGAAGTTGGACAAAGATGCTTTTACTCCAGGACTAGTTTGCTATTTTGAGACCTGGTTATGCCACGGAGAGGAATGAAGCCTTCCTCTCTTTATTTTATTCAACTAATGGTTTAATCTTTTCACACGTTCAAGCTTTTCACACTTGACTACTGATTTTTGGTGATCAATACAGAATGAACCTCTAATATCCTTTTCTCATTCACTAGAGCATTGCAGGCAGCATATTTTGGTAACAAAACCCACTTGTCTTCTTCACAAATAGTAATCCTTCTGTCACAGACAACGTAAAATGAGGTTACCTGAATTAAGAAGTCTGCACAAAAGGCCCATTGAATTGTATTTCACCTCAGGACTTGTGTTGTCATCTCGTAGAAGTTTGTGTAAGCTCTGAACTAGCTGTGATTCTTTAAAAGATTCTTCAAGAGTATCTGAAAAATAAACAAAGAAATGGTAACCCTGAGCTGTTATCTGAAAAGAAACTATGAAGTGAATATGTTTCTTTTTTTAAAGAAAGTTCTGCACTGGCTTCATTTCAAACTGGCTATACAGGAATGTCTTGAGCATCTCTCTTCTGCACTGAAGAATTTCTGTGCTCTTTTCTGTACAGAATTTCTTTACTGGCCTTATTCTTGAAGACAGGAACAGTCCACTATTGACTGTATATAATTAACCTTGCAGTAAATTAAAACCTGCAATGTTCAGTGCTAGAAAGGTTGCCTAAATGAGTTTGAGAGTTTTAATGGTAGACAAGCACTAAAATGGGCTCTTCAGTCTTGTGTTGGTAAAGAAAATTGCAAGTTTTAAGTTTATTTTTCTTTTCAGTTTACCTTTTGAGGTACATAGGTTTCTGTGGTGTCTCTTTATTGTAATAAATTCAGACCTACTTTCAAGTTATACAGGAAAAGCCTGAAAACATTTGTACCTAACTCTGAAAATTTGCTCGGGAAAAGTAGTTTGAATCTTTACCATTTTTTCCCTTGTTTTATTTGCAGCTTCTACAATGCCTTTTTACTTATGCATCTGCTTTGTTCTTTCCTCATGTCTGTTTGAAGATTATTTCTGCTACTTAGTCTTTATTGTCCATTTGAGTATATTATTTGTCCTTCATTTGGCTTTTATCATCTTTTTTTATCTCTATCACCTTCACTTTCCCCTTTTTTTATAGGTTTCTAGCATCATGTTTTGCTACTCAAATAGTGCCTGTCCACACAGCATGATAATTTGGCTCTATCCTAAATGTAAAAAATCCTTCAGGCCATTCCCAAAGCCTATTGATTTTATGATCTGAATGGTGACAACCTTTATTTCATGCTGAAGAGCTAAATCTAGACAAGAAATGTGCTTTTTCGTACATGTTACCTAGAATTAACAGCATGATAGTATTTCTTAATAATTAAGGATCTTGCACAGATTTTAGGGGAAAAATACCTAAATCAATGGCAGATGCTATTGCCAAGGCATTCAGAGCCTCATTCTGCATGGCATCTTGTTCACTTGTTGTCATGGAAACCAGATGCTTCACTCCTTGTGCTGCCTGGATGGCTTTGACCACTTCCTGTGAAAGCAAAGGTAAAACAGATGGAAATCTAATATAGGAATGGAGTAGAATGAAGAGGGAAATGAGATTCCACCCTTCAGCTTCTGAATAGAGGGAAATTATTTGCTGCAGTGCAAACTGACAATATTCAAAGACTAGGGATAACATTGCTTTTGGCACTGATCATACATGTCTGCTTAGGGCTGGTCTAATATACCTGGAATATCAATACTTAGAATTAACTATAGATGCATATGTGTAAGATAAATATATATTCTGTCTCGTTTCAATTTGTCCTTATTCCACTCTTCCATTTCAAGCCATCAAACTACCAAGGATTAGTTTTGCTTTATCAAAGCCTGTGCAGAGAGTATCTACTTTTTTAGTCACTACCTCATAGTAAAGCATGGCTGGGATGCTTGTGTGTAATAGCACAATTTACAAAAAAGAAGCCTGTTTGAAAATGCCAGCATGTAAAGATCATGCCAGATTCATCCATCATGGATAAATGGGCTCTTTGGATTTTCCTGAGGACTGACATTTAGGACAGCTCTGGGTTACTTTTACCATTTTAATTTGAAATATTGCCATGTATTTATGGCCATAGACAACTTTACCTGCTCATTACCATTTGTCAAGCCTTACTGAGCAGGGTCAGTGTTGACAAGTGACAGTCAGTGACCATGGTGCTCATTCTGTGAGGTGTCTGTGCTTATGGAGTGCACAGGTCTCCCCCTTACTGGTATTGAGGCAGAACGGAGAGGTTCTCACTGTGAACCTTCACGTGAACCTTTTCATTATAGAGCTGTGTGTGCTGTTTAATCCTTAGCTGTCTACAAGCTTTAAGAACACTTGAGAAGGGTGAGGTAGAAATGTGTCAGAGCAGGGTTCTGGTACCTGGGATCTGTTGTGGTGCAGGATGGATGCCAGCAGCCGGTTGGCCTCCCCGCAGATGCCGCTGTGGTCGCTGCTGCTGCACCACTGCACCAGCCGGTCGAGCAGCAGCGGGTCCTGCCCCAGGAGTTCAGCTGCATCCGCTGGGGAGAAGAGCATCACCAAGAGGCATTCAAAGTCAGAGCCCTCAGTCTGTCTGCCACAGGAATGCCAGTGTAGAGTAACTGGGGCGGTGGACCTGTGCTCAGCAGCCGTCAGGAACTCTAATTGAAGCACTGAGCTGCTTTTAAAAGATCTTGGAAATATTTTCCAAAGGAATCATGCAGGGGAAGGACAAAATAAGCTGTGTCAATACACCTATCATTTTAAAGGGGCTGCTGAAGTAGGACTTAGAATAAGCAGCTTTCTGTCTTTGAAAACAAATACTCTGTTTTGATACTTCAGGAGGCCCATTCCTTTCCCACTTGGCTTTTGGCACTTGCACTTTGAGCCCTGCACAAATGTAAGTGTGGGCTCTGAGGAGCCTGTTCTTGCTGTTTCGGTGATAATTCATTACTGTTGGTAGTGTGGGAAGCCAAGGCTTAGTACAGAATGGCAGCATGTCAGTAATTGGATGACCTGAGTCTTAAGAATGTGTGTTGAACCATGTATAAGGCATTATCAGAAATTCCCCTTACTGTGGAGGAGCCTTTTAATTTGCATTCCCCTGCGTTTCAGGAACCCTATCTCAAGACTTGCTAGAAATACTACTGTCTGTGGTTGACATTTGAGAAAACCTCACTAGATAACTTGTCCTAGGAAGTGGAACTCTAATTATCTGAACATCTGTAACAGAAGGGATAGGTTTGATAGAGGCATCACCCTGCTCCTGTTCCTTTACCTGTCCCTTTCTCTATGCACTGCATTTCTTTTGAGACAGGCTGGAAGAATCAGATGGAGCATGCACCAGAAGGTCAGTGTCAGTAAACCCATGATGGCTCTAGATATTTTCCAGAAGCTGTAAGTCAGCCCATGCTCTGTTTAGGGGGAGGGAGATGGGGAAGTACACACACTTGCTTTTTAATTTGTCTAGTACACTAAGGAACAATCCATATTTCAAAATGCCACAAGGAATCTGGGAGCTGGTAGCCTAGCTGGCATACTTGGTTTTGAGACAAGAGTGACTGGGCATTGCAGAGCCACCTGCATGTTGTCTCCTGTAACACAAGACTCTTGTTTCTAGTCAGATGTTCCTTGTTTGTCTGCAGAGATCACAGTAATCCAGCTTAGTGCAGGAAGGTGAAGTAAGAGGCCGGAGGATGGAACCAGTTTAGGAGATTTGTGGCAGAGGCAGGTTCTTTACTCAGTTTGACAGGCAGTAGAGCTCTTTGAGATAAACTCCAGTTAGTTACTCTTAACAGGAAGACCTTTTAACTTACAATTTATTCAAATTTGTCATTTTATAAGGTTGAACTTTCAGTTGTGCTGAAAGTCCTTTGGCTACTGAAGTGCACAAATTATTCTGCTCCTCTGAAGCTGAATGGTGGAAGAAGCAGGAGTTAACATCTCTTTAGAGTAATGAAGCTGACAGATCTGCCTGCAGTTTTCTGTGGTTAGGAAGAAACCTGACTCTTCTAGTCTGTAAGCCTCAGCATGCCTGCTGATAGTCAGAGTAATGAATTTATCCTAGATAAGGCAATTAACTAATTTAGTGTGGACTTCTTAGTAGATATGTGTTCATAAGAATTTCAGGCTGAGTTAATTAAAGGCAATGTTAGCTCCTGGGTAAACAGAATAGAAGGTAATTAAAAGTGGGAGAATTGTATGTTCATAGGTGGGAATGGATAAACATTGAATCTCCTACATATTTTATTCTACTTTGCATTTTGATAATTAATTTGTTTCAGATTCAGAAGTTGTACCTTGTGCCAAATTCTGACTTTGTATTAGGGCTGGTAAATAAAATTTTAAAAGATAATTTAGTGTTTGATAATTTAGATCTATGTTACTGTAATGTTTCAATTTTAAATGTTAAATGCCTTCTCACAATTGAGATATAACTTTGGAGAAATGACCTTACAATGACTTCTTCAAAGCCTCAGAACAAGAAGATGCTAGGTTTCTATGTCTTGCAATGTTCATTTCCTACCACAGTGAAATGTAAGTGAGAGCAGCTTTTCACTGGACTGGAAATGGTGCAAATTAATAGAAGGACTAAATTGAAATTTTCTATCATTCATGTTAATTTGATAAATGATGCAAATAATTCTCGTATTAAGTGGTGTCTGCAGTAGTGCAATGGAGTGCAGCATGGAATGTAGCAGAGTGAGGTTTTATCCTCTTCCATGTAACTAATGAAGTATGTCTGTAGTTGTCCTATGTCAGTTATCACTTCCCATCACAAAATGGTCTATTCTAACTATTCCAGTTTTAACTTATGTTATTCCTGCATATCAAGGAATCAGTACTGATTAGTGCTCTAGAGCAGCTGCTCTGGCAATGGGAAAGACCATACCAAACTGCACACTTGTTTTGTGTCACTGTCTGGTAAGAGCTAAGTAAGCCTAAGGATTAATTAAGATATTGAAGTATATCTTAATGTAATTCCAACATTGCATTTTGAGAAATATGCACAATGATGTGCACAGAAGATTATTGTTGCTTTTGCATATCCCCCTCTGTGTTAAACTGAGTGAAGTACAAGTAGATAATCTAATACATTAACATGAAAATAAATTCAACATTTGAGCCACATGAGCAAGATAAAGCTGGCAACATGTATAGAAAGACTGGTAGAAATTAATTTCTTCTGCCTTATTTCACCCCAGCTCCCTTTATTCCTTTTGTGTTCTCTAGTTCTTCATTGATTTGCTGTCCTGTGATTTGACATTAAAACCTGGTTTTTTTTCATCAGACTCATGCCTTGCTGCTCTATCTCTGGTGAAAAATATCTTCTTTTTAGGCCTTTGCCTGTTCTCACTGACTGCTGCAGATTTGTTCCATGTGGTTTATTTCTCAACCACTCTGAGGCTGACTGGGAAAGCGTGCAGCCTCTGGCAATAATCTCTGCTGGAAGCTCTCCAGATGGAGTGAACTGGGTTAGCAGGACACTCAGGCTGCAGTCTAGCACAGCCTGTTGGGCAGGGCAGGGAGGAGGGAGCTCAGGGCTGATGTCAGTGAGCACTGGCAGTGCCTACCTTGGCCATCTGCTAGTGTGCGTAGTGTCCCCAGGAGTTTGAACTGCACAGGAGGGCTCTCTGACCTCAGCAGCGCCTCGATCCGCTCGGCAACGCCTTCCTCCAGCATCTGAACCTTGCTGACAACTACAAAATGGGAGAGAGGGGTTGAGTGAGGCTCAGTGATGGCACAAACATCTGAAAATGTAGAGATGACAACTGTTCTGAATTGTGTGCTGTGTTAGGATTCTGGTGAAAAGTCCAACTTGTTAGTGAGCTCAGAAATTAAGTCAGGGCTACCTGATTACTAGGACTTCTCTTTTGGGCTAAAGCTTTCATAGGAACTGCTCTTGGGTAGTTTTGGTTGCTTTTGGTCTTAGCCCTGCCCAGAACAAAGTATGTAAAGCACAGCATTGTTGTTTCTCTAGTTGTAATAGATTATCCACCCACTTGGCAGTTGGTGGAGGAAGCCTCTTCTGTGCTAGCTCACTTTAAGTGAACTGGGGGGCAGAAGTGATTTACTCAGCCACATTCCATTTCTTGGCAAATTATTTTCTTTTTGTATTTGAGCTCACTGATGCCCTGTTGTTCATGCCTTTGTTTTTGTGCTTTCCTCTCATTTTTGCGTCTTTGCTCCAGGGCTTGGTGCAGTAAATCCCTTGTAATAATCAGAAGCTTGTCTGCAAGGAGCCTTAATACCGCTTAACTGTGCCACCAAAAGCTGCTTCCTTCAGAGCAATTTTTTTTCTATCTTCTGCATGTATTTTTGGGGGAGTGGTGAGGAAGATTGGACAGTGAAATGAGGGGATTAACTGTTGTATCCCTCATCCTTTTATTGGGCAAATTGAAAAGCACAGCCTATTAAGTAACTTGCTCTTAATGTTCTTGTTCTTCAGTGGCACAGACTGACTCTTTTTACTAGATCATAATGACTTTTTAATCTTTTATAAGCATCTGTTATCTTTTAAGATCAGTGCTTGAATTGAAGAGTTTTCTATGTCTATTTCCAAGTGTTCACCCATATTTAATTCATGTTTATGGATTTGCACTCAGTGTCTTTTGTTTTTCTTTTTCAGGTAGCAGATTATATTGTTGAAAGTGATAGAGTTTGTGTTTCTAGAAGTGTTTTTGTTAAAGAATACCTAGCAGATATTACAGATAAATTGCAGATACTTTTATGAATTGATGATGAAAAGTGTACTGTAGGGAGAGCATTTTAAGTGTCCACACACTTGGAAACATCTAAAATGGTTTGTTATAACTTGAACAGAAGAGAGAATCAAAATGCTGTATGTTGGTGGAGCCACATTTCTCCTCACAGAGAAAAGCAAGGCAATCTTCCCAAGAATATTTCTGAGATTCACATTCTCTGAACCTCAGGGAAAGGAAAAGCACTGCTTATCTCATTTGCTGTGCCCCTGTTTGTGCAAAAGTAGAATGCAATATGGAGATTGTTTACCCAAAGTGGTGTTGTTTTGTTTCCTTGGTTTATCAGGGCCAAGTATGTGTGTGTCTATGTCGAGACTGTTGGCTGACAGTCAATGGATGCTGTGCAGTTGAGTGCTTGGCAGATTCAGTTTAGATGTAATATAGTATAGAATAATATAGTATAATAAAGTAATTAATTAGCCTTCTGATAAGATGTAGTCAGATGCATCATTCTCTCCCATTCATTGGGGGTGAAAAAATCCACTATATACTGGTATTTTACAATTGAGTTGAGCCTTTTAAAATCCAACTTCAAAGAACATTAAGATTTACTAGTTCTGTATAATATGAATATTAGCTTTATAGAAGAGAAACTTAGACATCCCTGCCAGGTGTCTCCACCCCATTCTCTGTGCTTTAGGCTGTGAATCCTGTTCTGATTTTTTTTTTCCTTGAGCTGCTATGTGCTATTAATATGAAACAAATGAATCTACTTCAGCAGCAGGTAATGAGATTACACTTTATAATATTTAAACTCTTTATGTAGATGAAGAAATGGGGTGGTGTTCACAAGAGTCCCAGGAAAAGCGAAAAGGCGAGGATCTGACTCCATGTTTCAGAAGGCTTGTTTATTATTTTATGATATATATATTATGTTAAAACTATACTAAAAGAATAGAAGAAAGGATTTAATCAGAAGACTTGCAAAGAATAGAAGTGGAATGGAATGATAACAAAAGCTTGTGACTCTCACAAAGTCTGGGCCAGCTGGGCTGTGATTGGCCATTAATTAGAAACAACCCCATGAGACCAATCACAGATCCACCTGTTGCATTCCACTGCAGCAGATAGTCATTGTTTACATTTTGTTCCTGTGGCCTCTCAGCTTGTCAGGAGGAAAAATCCTAAGGAAAGTATTTTTCATAAAATGTTTCTGTGGCAAGGAATTCCTGGTGAATTATTCCAATATATGTTTCTGCAGGGAGGGGGAAGGTCAGTTGCCCCTCAAACCACAAGGGACTGGCCCTGGTGATGGGCCAGGGCTGCAGGGATGCCTGTGTGTGCAGAGGATGGCAGTGGGGTGAGTCAGGGGTGTCAGCTGTGCACCAGGGATGCTCTGTGTGTGCAGAGGATGGCAGTGGGGTGAGTCAGGGGTGTCAGCTGTGCACCAGGGATGCCCTGTGTGTGCAGAGGGTGGCAGTGGGTGAGTCAGGGGGTCAGCTGTGCACCTGGAACAGCGAGGCTCTGCAGGGCGCTGAGTGCAGCCTGTTGGACAGAGGCGTCCCCGCTCCGCACGTGTTTCTCCAGCAGGTCCAGCAGCTGGTGGATCACCCCCAGCTGGAACAGACGCAGGCAGTTCCCATCTGGAGAGAGGCAGAACCAAGCAGGTGAGAGAGGTAAGAAACACAGTCATGCAAATGCAGAATTCAGGGAGTCTCTACCTTGACTATTGTCATGTCTTGCTATGATCAAGACTATGGATTTTGCATTGTTTTTTGCAACCTTCAGCTCTTTATAGAGAAGTGAACATCAGCTACCTGTAAACTGATGCTGAGACACACTCCAGTGGAGAGCTTTTAAGGGACAATCACTGTCAAATTCAAAACCATAGGTTCCCCAGTCCCTTTCTTTCCCTCAGTGCTGCTGCATTTCCCATTATACATGTAGTAGAATACCAATGGCATTTTCCATTTCTCACCAGGACAGTTTTAATGCTCTTTTAATTTTGCTGTTCTACTGATTTAAGACACTATTGTGAAACCAGGGATCTTACCCACCAATGGTGAATCTGATTACTAGTTCTGTACTGCTGTTATTTTGTTTTCCATGAAATAAATTGTCATTAATGACTCCTTGAAAGAATTAGAGCTAGATTTTTCTTGCCTCTTTTGAGAAACCCATTTTCTGAAATGAGAAATCTATTTGTGTTACATTCACATGAAGCTCGGAAAATGAGTTGACCTGGAGAGATCTGGTTTATTAAATCCCAGTGAAAGAGCAGATTTGTACATTCCAAAAAAACTACCACTTTTGCCCAGCAATGCTCTGCAGTATTTTGTCAGTGCATGTCTGGATCTCTCCTCCTGTCTGAGAACTTGCTCTGTACAGGTGGCAGCTTTGTTTTCAGAAGCTGCTTAACTCACCTTGTTAGGAAATGAGAAAGTTCTGCCAAGGAGCAAAAGGAAGCCCTCTGTGCTACAGATGACCTCCTTTCTGAAGGAAGTTTTTTTGAACATGGCATTTGGAAAATAACTTTTTGTATTTTGCTTTATGCAGTGTATGCCTCAAGAGAAGTATATACCTGACATATGTGAACATCTCCTTATTGTGTGCTTTTACCTTGTGAAAGCTGTTTGTTAAAAATGGCAAAACAGTGTGAACACTAAATAGAAAGACATTCACCTAGAATAAAGTGTTATCCATGGAACTGTACATGCCTCATGCAAATACATGGTCTGGCCAAAAGTAGCTCTAGTACTTTGCTGCAGGAATAAGCAGATGGGACTCAGTTTCTTCATGCAGAAAAGCCAAATGTTACAGCTCGTTTTGGTACAGTTTTCAAGAGCTCATGTATAACTCTAATTGGTTCATGACTTTCTTTCTCCTCAATTAATTAGTTAGAAAATGCCTGTGTGTGTATGTATAAGACTCTCTCTTTACCCAGGTGTTTACATATTTTCTTTGTAGATTCTCACGGGACAGACTCTTTGTTTTTTGCAGGTGCAAACGGTTCTCTTACCAGAATAGTTAGTTTTGCTAACAGCTTCTCATTCCTCTGATTCTTTCTTATGGGAACTTAAGGGCTTAGCTCATAATTCAGCAGTGCAAGGCCTGATTTTATAAAGCCTTTCTTTTGTAATTTCTCTTCTTGTATGCAACAGTACTTCTCATGGTTCTAACTGAATTTACAGACTGAGGTGTACAAACTTTTAATTTTTGTATGTATAGCATGTAAAAAGGGCCTTAGTAATTTTAACATTTCTGCTGGTTTGGATGTTATTTTTACCTCAAAGTCATAAACACTTCTGTTGTCTTTTGAATTAGTGCCTATGATTCTTTTAATCTCAATATTTCACTTAGTAGCCTGTTTTTCCTCTGTATTCTTACATATGTTAGAACAGAATTTATCAAATGCTTGTAAAATGGAGTTGGATATTTTCATGAGGGAACTGTCAATCTGTGAAATAGTTAGGATTCTACTCACACAGAAATCTTTTGATACCTTTTTATGCATATATTCTGATGGTTTTGCTTGTCATTCAAGTGTTCTCTTGCCTAGTCCTAATCTTTGGAGATCAGAGTATATGAGGAAAATTGCCCAGTCCTCTTTAAAAACGGGTTTCATAGAAATAGGTCACCTCATTTGGTCTGATAAAATTCTACAGGGAAAATATTTTGATCTTCATATACACTAACCTTAATTGAACTTAATTTCTCTCCTCCCCCCACCTCTCAAACTGAAGAATGTCAGAACATTTTATTTTTTTCCTCTCATGTAGTAAAGTGCAAATAGGCAGAGCCCATTAGTGGTTGCCTTGCTTTGATTGTCACAGAGCTCCAAATTGCTTTTCTCTCCTATGGAGTTTTTGCTTGGATAGCAGCAGAACATTCAATTTAATGGCTCATAGTTAAAGTCTGATAGGAACAGTCACTTTCATAGCTGCAAAAGCTGTCTGTCATCTTTTCACTGCCTGGAAGTCATTTGATGCTGAGAACAGATTTCCATAGGATTTTTTTTCTCTCAGATTAAAAGCTGTGCATACATCAGTGGCACACACTGAGGCATGAGAGGGATTATTCACTTCTTCCACATGAAACATCTCATGCTGTTGTGGGGAAGATGGGGGGAGAAGAGTGAGTGACAAAGCAAGCCATTGAGCTGAGTAAATTGAAATAGCCAGTTCAAGGCACTGGGGGCACTTCTGTGGCCTTTGGAGAGCCCTGATGCACAATGGCTGATTCAGAGCAAGGTATGAAGCAAGGAAGAAAGGGACTCTACAAAGGTTGTGAGGTGGAGGTGAAGAGATGTGTGGATGACAGTTTGCTTTAAAAAAAACCAACCAAACCAAACCCCAACATTCAGATGTGAGGGAGTTTTTCCTAATAATTAAGCACCTATTAATGCAGAAAGTTGAGCAATTTTGTTAATTGAGTTTGAAGCCAGTACAGTCGCTATCAGTGAGATAGGACAGGAAGTGTGGGAGGGGCAACTTTTGCTGACTGATTGAGCACAGCATGCTTTCCAGGGGTCTGCTCAGAAGAATATCTCTTTCTCTCTGCAGAGTATAAAGGCTCATTGCTTTCTATAATAGGAATTGAAAGATAAAATGGCTTATCTTGAGATTTCTTCCCATTCAATGTCTGAGTAACCCTCCCTTCCTTAAAGTGATTTAAAACATAAAACAGCAGTAACTGTGGATTTTTTGTTTGGGCTTTTTGTTTGTTTGGAGGTTTTTCTTGTGTTTTTGTGGATGTTTGGTAGGGTATTTTTGGTGTGGTGTTGGGGTTTTTTTTGTATTTTTTTATTTCTATCAAATATATTTGCCATTAAGTATTTCCAGAGTCTCCTTTCTAATACAGTGTTGCTCGGAAAAAAACAAATTGCAAAGGCTTGCATATACTTGATCACCCCTTTCTTTACAATTATGCCCCCACATTATTATAGTATCAGTAGCACCTGTAACTTTTAAGTATGCAAGTCTAGTCTGCAGAACAGAAAGTAACTATTTCAGAGCCAGAGAGTAGTGAAATCTGATAGTGTTGGGTTTCCCTGCACTCACAAACAGTAGCTTTCTATCTTTGTAAGGTAGAGAATAACCTGCCTTATAGTTTCTTTTCTAAAATTAGCAATAAGCCTTGCCCTTGGTACCTGCAAGTGTCTAGATGTAGTGCAAGTATCTGTGTTCTAAGAGATGATGTCATAGCCCTTAGTAAAAACCTGCTGTATGTACTTGTTTGTGTTATGAGAAATAGAGAACATCTCATATCTGATTATAATTAACCCCCAACTGAACTGTTCTATCAGTCAGTGATGACTTAGTTTGTTGTTAAAGTGAATAATTGAAGACCTTCATGTTGTTGATTGCTTTGGGGTTGAGAATGGTGGCATGCAGTCTAAGTGGCCAGTTCTTGATGTTTTATTTTTTTAATCCATATTGCCCAAAATGTAGCATAGCAGTAATATAAACTAAGTTGCTGCTAGGCACAAGCTATAGGCTGTAGAAATGAAAAGTGTCATGCCTGAGAAGAATTCCTGCAAGGATGATAAGAGATTGTGAATAGGTCTCTGTTTAAGTAAAAGAAATCAACAGAAATAGAAACTCTTCTGCTAAAGGGACTTTTGGATGTTGATTCTTTGTTCCTGGCCTGTAATATTCCCCTTTTTACCTCCAAGGAGCAGAGAGACAATGAGATCTGATGCAGCCTTCACAATGCATGTATCTTCAGCCTGGGAACTGCCTTGGAGCCTCAGCAGGATCTCAGACAGCACCTCTGGCACACCTGCATCCACCAACTGCACTTTCAGAGCATCTGTAGAGATCACAGTAAAAGCACATTAACAGCTTTTTGACTCTTTGTGGAGGCATTTCAAACAAGAAAGCTGAAGCTTTTAACTTAAGCCAGTTGTTTTTCAGGTGCAAGTCACTGTTTTGGTTTTGTTTGTAACAGCTTTCTGGAGTTAGGATGACACCAAGGCAGAATGAGCAAAGCTTTCTGCATTGGTCTTTGACATGTCTTGTGTTGCCAGTCATGAGCTTTCATGTTTTTAAAATCTGTGCCAGATATCTAGATATTTTTAGTGGAGCAGTGTCAGTGCTTGTTGCATTGCTGCTTAGCTTATCCATCTTCACAGAGTCACAGAATATTCTGAGCTGGAAGGGATCCACAAGGAGTAGCAAGTCCAACAATTAAGTAAGTGGCCCAAACAGGGATCAGACTGGTACCCAGTTGTTCTGATCTTTAAAATAAAAAAAATAAAATAAAATCTGTGTTGCTGCTTTCCTCTTAGCCACCATGGAGAGTAAGTCTGAATCTAGTGTCTTCTGGATGTACTGAAATGCAGTGGAATGGTGCTCTCTCCTTGTTTCCTTTGTTTTCTCACATGTTGTTTGGGCCAGGATCTCACATGTTCTTGGGGCTTATTTCTCCTGAAAGGGTTGCTGGTTGTGTTAGCAGGATCCCATGGCAAACTTGGGACCCAGAGCTTAAAACAGTACAATACCCAGTCGTCCCCTGTTCCACCCAGACCAAAAGGAGCCTTACCATTTTCTGCAAGTGCTTGCAGGACTTCAAAGACAATTTCTAACCTCTCATGGCTCTCTGCTCTCCTCAGCTGCTTCACCAGTTGTTCAGCAACTTTTGTCATGCTTAGAGCTTCCTTGGCTGAATCTGTGTATGTGATAAAGTCAGGATTTTGAATTTTTATTTGATTAAATGTTTAAAGATATCTCCCTACAATCTGAAGTGATTAGACACTGTCTTTGAAGGCTTTTCCTGTTCTTGTAGACTCTTCTGTTTCTTTGGACAGCACTGAGACAGCAGAACTCTACCCCTTCTCCCCCACAAGTTTTTTAACTCTTTCTCTGTAATTTCTGTAGACCTCACAGGTGTCAAATTAATCCTGGCTAAATTTCACTGACTCCTACAAGTCCATCTGTAGTATGATTATTTAATAGAACAATTGGCACATGTCAGTTTGCTGTAGCAGTATATTTTTTGCCTTGATTAGGTGATTCTAGCCTTGCTGGCATCCTAAATATCTGCAAAATGTATGTTAGCAAAGCTTGCCACTGTTTGACATAGAATACATTTCAAGTGAATATGGTATTAAATGATATAACAGGTATAACAAGGACAGACCTCCTTAGAGAATAATGTGACAGTGTGATATCATGTCCCCTTCCCTGCATATCCCCCCTAAATGCTGGAAGTAGTAGATGAAATTTTAGCCAGACCATATATAGAGAGTGGTAATAACTTTGTACTTGGTCTTTTTCTTCCATTACTACTCACAACTTGGGTAAAATAGGGCAAATATATTTTAAATTACGGGAGATGCTCTTGCTTCCAAAATTGTGTAAATGAAAATGGAAGCTGTTTTAGTAAGGTATAGAAACTTAATTATTAAATAGAAATTAAATTTTAATAAACAAGCTTTTAATGTACCAAATCTAAAGTAATTGAAACTGACAATTTATCATGTGAAGTTATGCCATCTCTTCATTTGGGGTCAAAAGCTGGCTGTTAAACTTAAATGTTTTAATGTAATATAAGTAATTGCTAGGACTCCATAAAAGAGTAGTTATTTCTCCAATCCAGATACTGTGGCCAGTTTCTCATTAGATATCAGTAATGTTTTAAAAACAAAGCCCAAACACCAGCCCTCCCCCACCCCAAAAACAAAGGAGAAAACAAACAAAGCCCACAAAGCTGTGGGCATGAAATGGCAGTGACAGTTTGGAGATATTTTGCTCTAACATGCAGAAACCTAAAAATCCTTTAAAGAATACCTTACTTACCAAGGTCTGCCAGATTGTACAAAGCCAATAAAGCAACGTGGACAAGGGGTTCACTCTCTGCATAATCAGTTAATATTCGGACCAGTGATGGGATCACTCCAACCTTCACCAGCTCTTCCTGAAGGCTGCCTGGTCAGTGAAGCAAAGGTGTTAGAGGTGGTTAAATCAGGAACTGATGAAATCAGTGGAAAGGGTCCAACTGAGATGCTTAGCACCAAGGTACTCTGGTTCTTTCTCACACTGTTAGAATTTGTAAAGCTTTTGGTGGTGCCTCCAGGCTGATATGAGTGTGGAGGAAATGCAAGTTTGGGACAGATTTTTGCTAAACCTCCTGGTTTGAATTTGACTTAAGGTATCAAGCCACTATCTCCATCCACTTGTGCTTGCTGAGGAAAACCTTGATAATTGTTTCCTTTCTGTTTGTGGCTTGTTTTGTAATTAATGAAAGGTTAATACCTGAAATGATTTTGAGGGTGCCAAGAAGTGTAAGATGCAAAGTTGGACAGTGATGGTTGCTTAACAGCACAATGGCACTGGTTTTGCTGCAGTGTCTTGCTGAGAGATAGGCTGCTGCTTGGGTGACAGAGTGCATGGCAGACACCAGGAAGGCTCTGGTGCTATTGCAGCACAGGCAATTTGAATTCAAATAAGGAATTGGTGAAGTTAATTTTTCTTCTCTTTGGTGCATTTATTGCAGTGTTAGCAATAGGATTTATTAAAGCATGTCACAATCATCTTGGCAAATCTGTGCTGGGCCTGTGCTCTGCCAGAAGGGAAGCAGATGTGCAGCATGGCCATATGCTGCAGCAGTGCTGTGCACAGGAGTTGCATGAGCTGGGAACGGAATTTTAGGGAACAGCTCTTTTAAACTATTGTGTCGTTCCCTGACAAATACATGCAACTTGCAGGGAGCTTAGTGGAATCTATTCCAGGTACCTAATATGTTTGGATTCCATATGAATACTGAAGGAGGCAAACCCACAAATTTCTAAGTGAAGTTGTGCAAATCCACACCAGAAGGATTAGAGAAGATAGGTTGAAGGGAGAGAGTAATGGGGATGAGATACTGGGTGAAAATTTCCATATTACTTTCAGTACAGTAAATATTTTGGGCAGTCTGGGACATAAAGATAAAAAAAAACTTAAAATGTTTTGGGCAAGTAAATGAAAATTGTTGAACTTTTGAGCCCAGCTAGCATGCTGGTATCCAGGGAATTTGGAGCACAAAGATCTTCTGCATGCAAGCAGTGGTTCTCAGAGAAGACTATTCCTTGCATAGATGAATATCTCAGTGTGTTAGGAAAAAAGAGATAAAAAATACTTTTTAAACAAGTGCTTTGCTTTATAGATGTTCTTATTACTTTGGAAGAAGTTCAAGCCATTCAGGATTTGGACCCAAGGCAACTGTGCAAAATTGGTGAACATATGTGTGAGGCTCTGCTCCTATTGTGATTTCAAAGCAGTTCTAACAGAGATGTGCCACTTGAAGTCAAAATTGTAGGGGGGAATCCCAGAGTTCAGGCAGTGCTTGGGGTGCATTCAGCCAGGTGTCTGTGAGCTCTGTGAATGGCATGCCTAACTGGAGGCTGAGGTGCATGATGTGCTCAGGTCTGATGAAGTTATTATGAGTTCCAGGTTGCAATGCCTTGTAAAATGATGCCTTGGAGGCAGGGAAGAGCAGGCTCCCTTCAGAGGATACCTACGGTTATCGTAACAGATGCGGCCAATGGCCCTCCCAGCGTGCAGCAGCATCTCTTGGTCTGTGCTCTCCAGCAAAGGTATCAGTGCTAGAACCAAATCTGCTTCAATACATGGTATCTTCATTTCCTCTGTGTAGATAAGAGAGAGGGAATGAAACAATTGCAATAGCAACAGCTGGTAGCTGTGAAACAAAGTTAAAGAGTGAAAAGAGGAAGCTAATGTGCTGTAAGATGCCTTGCAGTAATATTTGAGCATGACTTACCATTTTTGGCTATCTCTGAGAGCACGTGGGCTGCTTTCACTGCACATCGTGGATTGCCCTTCAGGATTTTTGCCAAAGTTGGGAAGATCCCACTCCCTCTGAGTAGGTGGAAGGACCTCTGCTCTGCAGTGATAAGAGGGTTAGCAGTACCTGCAGTAGGTTTGCAGCTGTTTTATTCACATGTTCCTTTGTTTCCTAGAGTTCTGAGTAGCTATCTGTGGGATCCAAGCTTCCAATTTAACAAGGTCCTTAAAGGCTGTCTGAGTCTGAATGTATGGGCACAGTCATCTGCTTGAATTGCAGCAAGTGTGGTTCCAGCTGATTACTCTGCTTCATGCTGAATTGAAGCAGGGGGTGGCCAGGCAGAGAAGAAAACAGTTTCATCTTCTCTGACTATAAAAGGATGCCTGCGTAAGGCATGGGAAGTCAGGGATTAAGATGCTATTCCTGAGGCATGGCCTAGCAATTAATTCTGTAGATAGGCACAATATCTTTTATTAGACTAGCAATTAGAACAGACAATTCCCTCAGCCTTTTTTCATCCAAAATATGGCCAG
Organism: Zonotrichia leucophrys gambelii; assembly: GCF_028769735.1. NCBI lineage: Eukaryota > Metazoa > Chordata > Aves > Passeriformes > Passerellidae > Zonotrichia > Zonotrichia leucophrys. Next base: position 24,848,335 of record NC_088176.1, read on the forward strand.
CTGGCCTGAAGATAGTAAATCATCATCTGCCAGGAGACTCAAATAAATGCAGGTTTATGTCATTTTAGGAGAATGTGCAAAGGCTTTAGGGACTCTTGTATAAGTAGACTAGAAACTACTTTTAAAATGCCTGGCCTGATAGGGTCACCCTAAATTAATCCTAAGAGTTTGTAATAAATAGAATATTAAACCTGGAATTTCTCTGGAGCTTTTGGTATTTTAGTGACCAGAAACTTTTTCTGGTCACAAGTAATTTTGTGAGTTTTATACAGAGAGAAAAGAAAGCAACACAGCCTGAGGACAGCTCTAGTTCCGGCAGGAATCACTTCTTCAAATAGAGATTATCACAATAAACAAAACCTGCCATGAATTCTTTTGAATTGTGCAAATGGTTAATTGGTGATCCAGAGTGATACTTAACTATCTTCAGTAATAGCCACAAGAATCCCATTCAAACTTTCAAGGATCTGATCTTCAGCTTCTGTGTCATCTCCACAAAGCCCAAGGTATTCCAGGTGCTTATTCAGGGTTTCTAAACAGAATGGGATAGAGAACTTTGGTGAGACAGCATGGAAAATACTGAGTTCTTTGTGGTAGTTCTTTTCAGTGCTAATGTCTTAATATAAAAAAATTTCCTGAGGGGTCAAGGTCTAAATATGCTCATTTATTCCAAGAGCATGAGGTCAAAGGTGGGGTCACTCCTCAGACAGCACAGAGCTCTTGTGCAGGGATAAATTCTATCTGGAAACAGAAATTAATGTACAATAACTGTGGCAGTAGCAGGCCACTGAGAGGATGCAAGAAACAGATGGGATAAAGTACTTCTCCCTGTGTTTCTGGCAACTCTGGCCGTTAGAAACATACCTGGTATTTACACCAATATATATCTAACACATGTGGATCAACTTCTATTTGGATTTTTTTTTACCTATATAAATCATAATTTTTATCTCCACATCACACAGTTTCACTGTTGCAAGAGGAAGATACTTCCCTTTTTTTTAAAATATTTACCAAAAAGGTCAAAGTTTGTGGCCTTTGAGTTGCTGTCGTAAGAGAAAGGAATTATCCTTCACTATTAGCTCTTCCATGTCTGTCATAATCAGATGGATTTTGATTGTAGTCCTCCTTTGTAATTCCTCTGTCAATATGCTTAGTATTTACAGAAAATCTGCTATTTCTAGGTCATTTATGCATATATTGAATTTCACAGGTTCCAGCAAAGGTAACCTCTAATAATTTTGCCTTTCTCTTGTAAAAGCAGCCTTTATTCAGCTCTTCAGACTTCATCAGATAATCATCTCTCATATCCCAAGATAACTTAGATAAAGGTTATTGAAAGGTTTGTAGAAATTTAAATGCATTAACAGTTTCTCTTTTATTGACCTTCTTACTGGCTCCTTAAAAATGTATTCAGAGACAGGTTGAAACAGGTTGTGGAGGTTCACCTCCATGAAAGTCAGAGAGAATATCCTTTTTCATCATGTCTGTGTTTAGCATCTCTGTGCTTTACTATAATCCTACAATTTACCTGTGCAGAGATCAGACTTCTGTGTTTTAATTTCCCACATTCCTTGGAAGTGTTTTTGTAAACTCATCCCACTCTTACTGCTTCCATCTTCATTAATGCTGTTGTTGATCTCAGTGCTGCTCTGCGTGTCACAGTTAATGATGTAATGAATCATCTTTTAATCTCTTATAAGCTCTGTAGTATAGCATCCAGTTCTGACAGTTGGTTACCATTTATTTTATTGTTTTGTTAGGAATTTTCTGTCCTTTTAATATGAATATTCCTCCATCTGCTTTCTAAAACAAAAAGACCTAAAGTGGCTGCAATTAATGTAAGAAATATTGCTGGAAATCTGATGTCTTAAGCAGTTAATATTTAGGATATAATGTAGAATGTTACCAAAACTGTAGTAAAGTAGCATTTCTGCTTTACAAATGCTTTCGTTGAAAATGCTGACTCATGAATCGTGCCTCAGAAATTATTTTATGAGGATTAATTATTGATCACTTGTTTTTGTTTGGTGAACTCACTCTGTCCCTCATCTATCCATTAATTCATGTGAGATTTTTTTAAATGAAAGCACATGAATTCACTGCATACAGGAATTTACCTCTGAGGAACAGAAGTGTCCTGAGCTGTTTTGAAAAGAGGATGAGGTAAAGGGAGTTGAAGTAGAACATAATTAAAAGCTGTTACTGCCTATTAGGAGGAGAAATTATTTGGTTTAAAAAATTAAAAGCAGTTACTTAAAAACAGATATATTTTTGTGCTTTAAAGAAGCTGCCATCTCCAGAAAAATAGCTGAATTCATCAGGTTCAGTTCACTTGCCAAAATTTGCTGAATAAATAGTTTTGTGTAAATGAAGTACAGTAGAATGCAGCTTTTTTACACAAAAAACCCAGAAAACAGCCCAAACCACCTGAGCAACCTGACAGTTGAATCAGGTTTGATCTTAAAGATCTAGTGGGAGTGGGCTACAGCTGCTGGTTGAGCAACATGAAATAAATTAGAGGCCTGTGAGATTGAATTATCTACTGAATTCTGCTGTCATCTTATTGAGACCCAAAATGTGTTGGCACTTGACTCCTAGTACTGTGCTCTCTAATTAGAGCAATAGTGATGTTTGCAAATACATTTCTAAAATATTTCTCATTAGGATCTATAAAGCTATGGAAAGGCAGGGTTTCTTAAGATGGAGGAGGTTGTTTTACAAATAACAGGGGACAGTCTGTACTGGTGTCTCATTGGGTCAGTACAGTGGTAACTACAAATCTGGATGCTTTGTGATTTCTCTATATACTTGAATAGCACCATATGCATGATGACAAAGTCCTTGTACAACACCCCTCTGGTTTCAGTCTGTAGTATTTTGAAATTAGTATTATGAGCAGTAGCTGACTGAAGAGTTACTTCTGAAAGGCTTACAGAAAGCAGCATTTCACTATAACAGTATTAAAATACTGAACCCTTTTCTCAGGCATTCAGAATTTTATCATGCTTGTTATTCATAAAAACTTGATTAACATAACCAGCTTGGGACTGATTCCTCAATACTCCTTGTGTTTAAATCCATGCTTCTGCAGGGGCAGTGAAGCAGACACTTAAGACAGTTATTTATGAGAAAAAGCAGTACAACATAGACAGCTTGTGACTAAAACTGACCAGAAAAGGGTATTTCTACTTTGTGAAAAAATCTGGGGTGGTGACATCTTGTTTCATGCCGTGCTGGAATAGCTTGTTGGCACAGTGGAGCTAGAGGCAAATCAGAAGGGTTTGTTTCAGGTTTTTGCAGCAGCGGTTCTTGGCCAGCCGGGGCTGCGTGGCGGGGAGCCAGGCTGGAGGGGTGCCAGCCAGGCCAGCCAGCTGGTCACACAGCAGGGACTGCCCGCCCCCTGGCCCCTGAGGAGGCTTTTAGCAGAATAAACATCTTCTGAAGGAATACTGCTCGTTCTCTTGAATCAGCATTTCTGCTGGAATATCACTCATCAGCTGTAGTGATTCACTGTAGAAGAGAGGGAAATGGGCACTCATTGCCTGCGGGGCCTGAGTTTAGACATCTCTTGAGACTGAGGTACAAAGGCCTTTTTCCTGAGCTGAAGGCATAGATTATTAATTCACACATAAATCTGTACATAAGATACTGAGTAAGAGACATAGGAACCAGGCTTTTGCTGTGGGAGTTGGCTTTTTTTCATCCTGATGAGAGCAGAGGCAATAGTGCAGAAAACGTGCTGTAGCGCAGCAACTTCAGGAGGCTTCTGGAGTGAACTCTTTGGGTCCCTTGAACCACTGCTGTGTCAATTCTCAGTGCTAGTTTTGACCTATAAAGTCCTCAGGGATTTTGCCCCTTCTGAAACAGCAATGGCTTCTGATTATTTTCCTTTTTATAGCTGCTCACATGTGTAGAAATAATTTTCTCTTTTATTCTAGAGGAAGTATAGATTCTATACTTCAATATAAATGCCCTCATGGTATTACTTATTGTTATTTGGGTCTTGAGCAGTGTGAGGTCAGTATGAGCCAATTTGAGGGCATGAAACAACTTAATCCAGTCAAATGCCTTGTGTTTTGCTGCCTCATCCTTCAGTAATTTCACATACTGAGTTTATTCTTCTGTCACTTAGTTTTAGTATACTTTAGAAGGTTCTTTCATGAGTTATTATCATCAGCATTATTCAAAACAGAAAAACAAGATAACGTGGTTTTTCAGAGTTTTAAGATGAGGTAGTTACTCACAATAGAGGTCTATTTAGCTTTGTCTAATGTCTCTGGTAACAGATGATTAAAGAACAGTAAAAGCAGACACTATATATCCTTTCCCAGGTATGCTTTCTTGACTTAGAGTCATCAACTCCACAGGGATCTTCTTTGGTAGAAGTTTCATGTTGTTTAATTACACTTAAATTCATTAAAGTATTTATGTTAAATTTGTTTGTAGTTTAGCTTGCAGAACATGGACTAGACATAAGTGCCACAAAATAACTTTGGATATATAGAGAGAATAACTCATTATTTTTTTTTCTTGTTTAAATTGTCATCTTCTCTTGAATGCAGTTTTTGGTAAATTTATTATATCACCAGGGCAGGAAACATAAGTCTCTATTTTGAGGTATCCTATGTAACAGCTGAGGGATGAGGGTTAGGGTTGAGAAGCTCCTAGAGTTCTGCAGCTCAAGAATAGCTGAAAAGCCTAAGATGTAGCCTGAAGAAACTAAATTTCAACTCATAATACTGCAAAATAACTGATAGGTCTGTCTAGCAATATAATTAAAGCAAAAATAATAGTTGACCTGCATTCATGTTAGTGTGGCAGCCTGCAAAATCATGTAGCTCTAAGTCTCCATTTTCTCACAGTATTTTTTAATGCTCTTCCCTGAAATAGATAGAATAATTCCTGGTTTATTGTGGCATGTCCTAAATGAAGCTATGGTAATAAATGTACCTGTGTGCTGAGTAGAAGTATTACTGTATAGTAGTCAAAATAAAGCTCCAGGTCTCCTTGCCTGGAAATGTGATATTAAATTTGTTTCATATGGAACATAAAGGTGTAAATTGGGGATGGAGAAGTCCAGGAGGGCTGGTGAGTGTGTGTTAAGAGCAAATAAAGCCTGTAAGGTCAAACACATTCCTGCTGGCTGTGAGTGCTGCAGCTCCATGATTACAGCATTTTGCTGTATCCAAGGGTAGCAGAAGCTGCTGCTTTTGATTTTGTTACCAGGGAAGTGAGGAGAAAGATACAATTCAATCCAAGGCAAGATTTTTTTTTTAATTTCTCCAGTGGTGAATTATTGTATTTCATCTCTAGAAAGTCACGCAACTGTTTTGGGACTGGGCTGACTTACACTCTTTCCAATAGAGCTATCTTATCTTGGTACATGAAGTAGATTTTTGGAGGAAAAGATCCTCCATCTCTTCAGACTTTCAAACCCATGGCAAGGAAATTGTCCTATAAATCAGATAAGCTATTATCTATGTCTCCATGGAAAGCCTCTTATAGCCATGTTAAAAGATACATTTTGTGTCTTTGTCACTGCACTCAGGGGTGATGAGATGTAGGAGAAAAATCACAGGATTAAAAAGGACCTGGGGAGAGAATTTAAAACTAATATCCTGAGGATGAAAGGGATATAATTATGAACAACTCCTGACCTGACTGGTTTTTAACTCTTGTTCCTCTGTGTTCTTCAGCAAGTCTCTTCATGGAGGAAAGGAGTAGGAATGTATGAGTATAGTGTTTCCTTGAAGGCTGGAGCCCTGCCATTACCTGGGAATTGAAATATCTCCTTCCACCCACTTTCAGAATCTGAAAAGGCCCATATTTTCCCCAATATTCTTTTCTTCTGGACTAGGCTATGGGTAATCATTCTCAATGTTAATGGCAAAATACTTAAGTGTGCACTAAAAGTGCCTCTTCCATACAACTGGAAAACAGGGGACAGGCCACTGTGTTGTCTCCAAAATCTAACCTTTGCTTATTGCTTTTGCAGCCTTTCTGGACTGCATTGGCCCATCCTGAGCTCCTTAAAGTATTCAAAGCCTATGATCCCATAGGCTGGACCTTTGAACATTTTACTATTCACAGAACATGAGAAAGCAGCAGGTTTTAAAGGAGATTTTCACTGTTTAGCCTGAGTCATAGGTGGAAGGGCTGATGAAGACAGGAATTTAAGCCTGACTGGCTAGTGCTTACAGTAATGTTCTCTATTAATCACAAGGATTTAAAAAATTTTCTATAATCCATGTCTAAAATTCTCTTAATTGTCACAAATCAGGTAGGACAGCCACAAAAGCTCTCTTTGATGTTGTGCCATGCATGGCTTTTTTAAATTTGAAAATAAGGTAAAGAAATCACGTAGCAGTAAAGTAGAAGAAGAAACGAAGATGGACAGAAGAATTCAGAAAACTAGTAGAGAAATGCAGGCTCAGAGGAGACCCTGGTACAAGGAGATACTGATATTCTTGTGGTAACCCAAATTAATAGATTGTGATGGTGAGAAAAAAAATGACAATTGATTGTGAAATTGAGATTGTTTGGGAGGGGGGAAGCAACTCTATATTTTTATAATTTTTGGCTTTATTCTTGGGTAAAAAATTCCACCAAGGAGGTAGTACAGCAAAAAGTGTGTCTGGGGAAAGCTGTGGGTGGAAAGCAGATCCTCTTGGCTTGTGGCTGATGTTATGCCCTGTGGAGTCAACAAGAAAAATGGCTGCAGAACCCTGACTGAAAGCAGATAAGAGGAAAAATATGATAACCTAAAACAGGTCAGTGAGATAAGTCAAAATAAAGCCAGCCAAGTGCAGTCAGGGAGAACATGTGTGCCAAAGAGCATGAAAAGCTGCTTAATTGTATTCCATTAAACTTGTTCCTTTTCTGAGGGATGGAGAATAGGGGTAAAATTCACTTTAATATAAAGGTATCACAATGTTGTAAACCTGTGTACCAGCATGTGCCTTTTTACATGCCTGATAATTTAACTGACTTACTGAATAGGTCTGTTGGACATAGCCCAGCTTCACTGAGTCTGAGCTCCCAGATATTCCAATTTATTATGCAAGATAAGGGAATTCTAGAGCCAAAGGCTGGAAGTCATGCTTGCAGAAATAGCCACAAATGTGCTGTGCTCAAAAGCAGTGAGTACAACACCATCAGCACAATTTGTGTTTGGGTAATATTTTCAAGTAAGATTTTTTAATAAACGAGGGGTCAGGATACTTAATGGCTTAAATCAAAAATTGAACTTCTTTCACAGTTGTTTGGTTCCAGGAGGTGTTGATTTCATTGTGAAAGAGGAGTAAATTGTCAGAGCAGCAAAGCTACATGTGAACAGATAAGCAATCAGACAAATTGTGACAGCTGGGGATAAATTGTCTTCATTTATGGAAATTAATGAAATTTCTGTCTTGCTCACTGGAGTTCTAGTTTTCTGCATTTGTTGAGTGATGTTGGTCTCAAAAGATACCTTTGATGATGCAGTTAATATACATCTTAAGTTTTGCAGTATACAGTGAATTAAAGGAACCCTTCCCTATGGTTATCATGTGTGTATGGGAAGTGGGCCATAGTCTCAGCCAAATAACATTCAGTCTAATTTTCCTGGCTCCCTAAATTTAGCTTGAAGAGCTGTCAGTGGAGAAAAAAACCAATTAGACTCCATGGCAGAGAAAACACTAATTTCCTTTGGCTGACAACTCCTACAAGGGGCTTTTTGGCCAAGCAAAAGAACAGCTGTGAAGAAGCAGAAGCCTTTTTGCTGCTATGAAAGCATCAGGCCAGCCCTCAGCTCTGCCCGCTAAACAATCTGCTGGGAGAGGAGGTGGATGTTGGACATGCTGGCAGAGCAAGGAGGCCCCACCAGGGAGCCCAGTGGCAGGAGACCTATGGGAAGGATGGCAAATAACAAAGCAAATGCAATTATTGGCTTTCTGTGCCTTGACTCCACCTAAACAGGCACAGCACAAAGGTTCCACTGTCCAGATTAAAATTCCTGAATTTCTAGGGTTTAATTAATGATGGCTTCTCTGCAAGTTAATTCATAGGCCTGAGCATTTGTCTGTTCTTGTATGTGACAAATGCTGTTTGAAGAGCTATAGTACAAAGATATATTGTAGGCCTGGAAAGGGCATTCATTTCTCTTTTTCTTCTCTGGTACTATGCCTAAAAAGTGTGTTTTGTCTGCAACTTGTGCCTGTCTTGTTCTTGCTAATTGCTTGTATGACTCCAGTCAAGATCTGGAGAAAGCCATTGAGAGAGGAGGATTTTGTTCCTGTACTGTTGAAGATAAGGGCATTGCATGACCTATGGAGTGAGGTACCTTATTGACCTCAGACATCTCCAGAATAAAGTGGACAGTAATGGGAATTTGTCTAAATTCTGTTAAATGTAAAATTATTTTGTGGCACTGTCTGAAATTTTGTAGTGCTGAGTATTATGACTTTGATCCTGACATGTGCATTTGACCTATTTTATAATGAGAGATGTGAAGAGGATCCTAGGAAGACAGGATTGAAGTTGGTTGCATAATGGACATGTCAGGAATATTTTTTCTTGCTTAGTGGGTGTGTGTGTTTGGATATTTTTATGCAGTATAAGAGACTTTGTACCATAAAAAAAGATCATTCTCAGTTCTGACACACATTTTAAAAGCTATGGCCTTATGTGCTCTGTTGGTGCTTAATGCAAGTAACACAAGGCTGTAAGATGTGACCTACAATTTAGAGCTCTGCTCCAAACCCAAGTTGCTCAGCAAAATCTGCTTACTTGTGCAACACTTTTTCAATACCTATCAAGTGTTACTTTTATGCTTGTTCCCAGTAGAGCAAAAAGGATCAGATTTTAAGTGTATGCAGGTGGACACAGGTGTCTTAGCAATTTTGAAAATCTGGTTTTAAATTTTTTTGCTGGCTAATTTCTTGTTTGTTTTAACGTAATTAATTAAATTAATTAAATTAAATTGAATTAATTAAAACAACATTTTTAATGATGTTGACCTGGTTACTTGTGATGTGTGAGTAGGTTTGAGCTCTACTGCACAAGTGGGTTGGTGTTGCCTGGGAATTGGAGGTTGCAATAAGATTTTCCTGGACAAATTCATTGTTTACATAATGCTGTGCAAGCTTTTCTGATATTACCTAGAACTATCTGGTTTAAGATTCTTGGCAGGTTTCTCTCAATTTTTTTTGTCTGGAAGAAATGCTTGCAATCATTAGAAATTATTTAAATAATTGTATTAATATCAAAATTAGTTAAGTGGGTGGGAGGAGCTTTTCAGAAAAAGAAACATTTAATAAAGGGAGGGAGGGACTGTGTCTGAGCAAGTCCTTGGATTCTTTTGCTGAGCTTGTCTTGGCTGAATTTCTTTGTGGCTAGATTTCTTCCTAATGTTCTACTCTTTTTTTGCACAAATAAGTCAAATAATGATAAAATTATTTGGATAAAATAGTTTTGATATGCTATATTCAACATCTGCATTGAAAAGTACTGATTCCAAATACTTCTGATATTTCTAATAGTCTTAAAATATTCTCTAATTTGTAACATGGAGTAACTTCTTTTAAATGGATATTTGTGTTTCTTGTCTGGAAGTGGTGTTTTTGAAGGAGTTTCTACAGATCTTTCAGTAAGGCTGAGCTGCTTTTATTCCCAAATGTTTTAAGACTTGACAGAATATAGTTTTGTACTTTTAACTACAAAGGACCACAGCAAAGTCCCCATTCTAGTTTATAAACACCAATATATTCTCACTGTGTTACCTGGACTGGTCCCTGAGTAAAGTACCTTTTCTGTACAGATTTAATTTAACTTGTAACTCCATTAGAAAACAGCTTCCCCTGAAAATTTGATTTTGCTATTAGAATAGTGAAAAGGTAATAAGGTAATTTAGCTCTTTCCAAGCAGCACTGTATTTTACTTACTTAATTTTGGTTTTTTTAAGTGCTTGTGGAGAGATCCCAAAGCACAAGAATGATAAGTTTAGGCAAATGGATATTAAGCTACTTGGATTGCAACAGAGCAAGAAGATGGGGATTGCTTTGGTGGTTTTATTTTTTCTCCAGATTGTTGGAGACACTGTGGTACAAACAAGTCCTTAGAAACAGAAAAGATGGACATGTACTAGGTACGAGCCTTCAGACACAATCTCATCCTTAAGTGCAAGAGCTTTGTTTCACAAAGTACCTCAGAAATGAAGCTGAGAGCCTTTGAGGAGTTGGTTCAAAACTGCTTTGGGGACCCCATCTCCCCTCCTGCAGCCTGGGCAGGTCAGGATGGCTTTATTGCCTTTTCTAGTTCTAAAGAAGAAGAGTAGCTGCATTTTCATTAGGTTCTAGACAGCAATAAGTTTGCTGACTCTGATTTATTTAAGTGCATCTGATACAATGCTTTAAAATAGAGAAGGAAAAGCAACTTGTATTAAAAGCAGCAGCTGTGGGATTTCCCTGTGGTATTGATGTATTATGGGTTTATAATGCTGTTGAAGCAAATGGCAAGGTGCTGGGGAATGCTGAAAACTGCACACACAAGGAATTTATAATAATTTCCAGGCTGGCTTTAGTATTTTTAGTTGTAAGGAAGGTAGCACAGCCTACACCTAAAAATGATCTAAATTGTTATATGATTTTACAGGAATTAATGGTGGTTTTTTTTTTTTTTTTAAGATAAGTTTGACAAACCTGTACTTAAAAGTGTGTGGGTTTCTGTTTGTCATTTTTTTTATTATCCTGCCCAGAGTTTTGTACTTGGGCAGCAGAAACAGTGCTGTGTGAGTAAAATCAGGCTGGAAAGAGCAGGAACAAAAGTGGGCATAAAAACTTTGAGCCACGACCTGCAAATATATCAAAAGGATAAGCCTTCTGAGCAGAACATTCAGGAAGTAGGACAGGTAGACATAAATGATGTAGGAGTAGAAGAAACTATCCACCAGGTTCAGCTGTCTCCACCTGAATTGCAATAGGAAGTCAAGTCCTATAGAAATGATCTGTACATTAGATCATTTAGCCAGAAGCAATGCTTGTCTAGTACTAGTTTAGTCCACTTATGTTTTGTGCCCATCTCTCTGACATTTAAAGTGCTTTTAAGTTAAATTTTGACCTGCTTTTTTTATCAGTGTCCCAAAACTTCTGAAATGTGTAGCTTGACTTGAATAATCATTTAATTGACTAGGAAGGTAATTACTATAAATGGCAGCTCAGTTGTCAGACTGCTCTTAAAGAGAGATTATTTCACCCTTAAACATATTGAGTATTACTAAGATTAGTTCTGCTGATGTCACAAGACCCAGCTGTGACGTGAGTTCATCACATGAATGAAAGTGGAAGGCTGAGCCCTTTGATCCAGTTAGGCAATACCTTGGAATGATCTGGAAATTAAAGTCTCAAAGGTATATTTTAAATCCAGTATGAAAGATATTCCTTTCACATGGAAAGGTCAGAGCTAAGGGCTTGTGCTCCAGCTTTCCCTGTGCTGAGGGCTGAGTCATAAAAAAGTGTATTCAAAGGCTGGACCACCTAAATGCAGCTCCAGTCCTGCCAGTAGTGCTTGGCAGAGTGCAGCATGTATGCAGGGGCACATGTGAGCATATTTGCTTTGATGGGTGTTGTACTGTCAATACAGAGGAATGAATTTCAGCTAGTTTTCAAATGCTTAACTTTCATAAGAATTCATCATTTTCCAGTGCTTTAAGTTCCCTTTTCATTCCCATTCTTATATTTTACTAGTTTTCTTTAAACCAGCCTTAATTTTCATGTGACTTCAAGTGTTAAGTATTGTTTGAAATAGAAGACACAAGAATTTTAGGTCACCTGTAGTATTGCATTTATCATAGAACTACACTTGTATATTTAAACTAGTCTAAATTAGTATTCTATTTCTGTCACATATATCTGCAATTTGTAGATGAGAGAAAATTAAGCACAGACTAGAGATGGTATCTATCTATAGTTAACAAGAGCTTTACTTACCCATAAAAGCTGTAGCTCTCCAGAATGGGGACAATAAAGAGCAGCTGATCTGTACTGTGAGTCTGTGTCCTTTACAGCTACCACGCTGTGAGTAAGGGGGAATATTTTATAGCTTTCAAGCTGATGAGCAGCCCACAGCATGCTCACTCTTTCCTCCTCCTGCCTTTTTCTGTGACCCTGCTCTTCAAATGCATCTAATACTCCATAATTACTTAATCCTCCGCCACTACTTTTGTTTCCAGTTCTTAGATGTCATTAACAGAAATGGAAACATAGTAATTATCACACTGGGAAGAGATACTTTAGTTTTCCAAAACAATTTTTAGTGAATTTCCTTTTGCTGTCATTCAGCAGAGTGATTATTGAATCTAATAAGGGACAGAGTTCCAAGAGAAACTAGATTAGGATTGGCATCTACTTGCAGTCAGATTTAAGAGTGTTCCTAGAAGCTGATTCGAAAGTCTAGCCAAATTTTATCCATACCTGGGCCTCACCTGGGAGGTGCTAAGTGCTTGAGAAATGATCCAAGCCCTTTACACTCATCTTTCAAGCCTATGGCTAAAATATAGAGGAGGTTTTTTTTTTTTTTTTTTTTTGGTAAAGGAAACTTTAGAGCCTGAAGTACCATCTCTGACTTACTGTTTTTAATCAAGTAGAATGCTTTCTGAGATATTCTCAATTATTATTTTGTAATGGTTATTAAAAACATGGCTTTTTAAAAAAAATTGGTTAGCAAAAAATTGCTGGTTTTGAAGCAATAGTTTCAACATAATGGTTTGAAAAATAATACAGTTTTTTTTTTCTTCCTGTTGCCTTTCCAATCCCACTTTATGGGAGTTGAATCTCTAATAAATAAGAGCCAGTTATAGGACAGCTTACGAAGCATGAGCTGTGTTCTATTTGGGATGCATTACAACCCCCTAGTGTTGCTGCAGCCTGAGCTAGAGGAAATGCTGTCTGCCAGTTAATACTATTTAAAGATTGTTCCAGTAAGCAGATTGAGCTTCCCAGTGTGGTGCTGCTTGGTGGGGGCTGTGTGGTGCAGTCTGTGGTTGTAACACTGGCTCCAAGTCTGTAGCGACCTAAAACTTCACTGCACCATGGAATTATAATCACTGTGGTGATTAGAACGCTGGAGGGAGTTTAATTTGCTGACTCTTAAAAAGCAATCTGATAATGAGTTTGGAGCCTGAGGATCCTGTGAAGGAGGTGGAGATGTTTTACTGACGCTCTTGCTCGATAATTAAAAAGCTGGTCCCTTTGGCTGGGCTTAGGGAGAGGGAGGATGAGCTGAATTCTTTCTGGCATAATTTGTTTTTTCCAATTGAAATGACATGTCCTGCAAAGTTGTGTATGAATTGGAAAATAAAAGTCCTAAGGTAAAAGTTGCTATCTTACAGCCTGTAATGGGGAAAATTCTTGAGTGTATTGCATTACATTTGCATCGTCACATCCAGGAAAAAATGCTTTTTACAGATAATAGAGAAGTAGAGCATGTATGCTTCACTGCTTAAAAGGGACCAAGATCAGTCATGGATTAAGCTGCATGTCACAAAATGATGAGACCCTCCTGCTGGTTCTGAGATCGACAAGATGAGCTGGTTCTTGTTGGCTTTTGGGTATCAAAGGTACCACTGTTTAGTGAGGTCAGAGTGCAGGCTGAGGCTTAGGCAGGATTGCCACATGCTGCCAGCATGGCCAGAGGTTGGGATATTTCTGACATGCAAGCAAGGGCGTAAATGTTACCATTTTATTGGCAGAGCTGATAAAGTGTGAAGCCCCAAAAGAGACAAGAACCAGAGAGGATGAGTAGGTGGTGGTTCTGCAGCATTAGACACGCCAGACACATTTGTTCTCCATAGAGGCCAGTTCCAGGGTGTTCTGAAGTCAACAGGAATTTTTTCAAAGAAGCTGGATCAGGCTCATGGATATGCAGAAAATGGTAATCATGAAAAAAAATTAACAATTTTCCCTGGTAAAAGACTGAAGACAACAAAGGAAACAAAATGAGGTATATAGTAAATGGGTGAAGACAAGTAAGAAATCACATCAGATAAACACATCTTCAGTGTTGTTCATCATCTTGCTGCAGTGAATACTAATGGGGAAACAGAGGTTCATAACACTGCACAAAGCACTGACAAGCAGCCAGGTATGGAAATGCTGTGCCAAATGAACTGTGATTTTATATGCAAACTAATCTGTTTCAAAGATTGACAAAATAAGATGGTTTGGGAATCCAAATTTATAGAATAGCACTGTCAAGCTAAAATGCTTTTTTCGTTTGCACATAATCCTGGAAATCTCTGTAAGAGACACTGCACAAGGTTCTTACCAACATCAGGTGCTGATTGAGCTGGGTGCTGTACAAATGCACAGGGACCAATTTTTGCACTGGAAAGGTTTACACCAAACTGAAAAATCAAAAGCTATCTCATGAGTAACCTGGTAGAGGGTCAGTGGCAGAGGCAGTGAGAGGAACCAGCAGTGTTCCTGCTCCTCAGGCGAGGAACAAGCTCAGCTCTGGTGAAGCATTAACTGGTCAGCACTGCTGAGAGGGACAACGTGCTTGGGTCTCAGGCAGGCCCTGTGCCTCTTCAGCTTCTGAGGTAAGCTGGGCCTCCACTTGGGGTCCTGAGCTGGATTTATGTGTCTTCTTGGAGACACATCCCAGGACTGATAGGCGGGCAGGAACTATTTTCTCTGCAGATATCAATGAAAAACCTTCCTTTCAGCAAAATAAATTATCTAGAATAAATGGATGAGTCTTTCTTCCTTTCTTAGTTGATGGATTGCTTCAAGTTAAGTTAATCTAATATTCTGCAGTGTGATGTATTTCTCATCTGCAGCTTAATTTGCTGCTTTGATTTTTTACAAGGTGGAAATGTGATTAATTTGATTGTGGCTTCAAGTAAACTGTCCTCTTTCCAGGAGGAAAAAAAGTGGACAGTGTGTATCAGTGTTGATCTGAGCAGTAAAATACCAGAAAAAGACTTATTGGAAAAGAATTTCTGCACTGGGGAATATAATCTGATTTATATAGCACTGTTTATCTTCTCTGCCTTTGAATACTAGTGAAAGGGTATTTTGGTCTGGTTCACAGGTCTGGTAGATGAAGTTATTTTGGGAAACATCAAAAGATTTTTAGAACAGGAACTATCATTTTACTTGCTCAGCACGAAACTTCTGTAACTGTGATGAAAATAAACCTAACAGAACAGAAGGGAGAGTGGAGGAGTTAGAGCAGAGGGTGAGCATATCTGAGAGGAGAAGCAAGCTGCAGCCTGTGGTCGTGCTTCAGTGAACTGCTTTGGGGAATGAATTGGGAATAGGCTGATCTACAGCACCACATTAAGATGCACAGCAAGTGCCATCCTTTTCATGGGGACACAGGGAGCAGAGCCCAACATCACAGCACTCCAAAAGGTGTGGCAGCACCTCCCTGCATGCTGCTCCAGCTGTGTGCAGGGCATCAGAGATTTACTGATCTCTGCAATTCAGGTTTCTCTGAAGTACTTTGATCGGGAATCCATGTTAGCAAATGGCATTATTGAGTTAAGAGGGACATGTCTGATTTATTATGAAAATCGTTCTATATTTTTATAGGTAAATACATGTAATTACAGCTACCAGAGTTCTGTCCAAGATTTCCTGAAAAGAAGCACACACCTCTATTGTGCACTGGATTTACTCTGCATGTTCTTGTGCATGTTGGATTTGATCTAAGCATGCTGTTTCTCCTGTATTTCTTGGTGTTTTAAAATTCTCTTGTAACTGCAGGCCTGAGTAGGTTACAGATATCACCAAATCCAGGACAAATGGCCACTATGAACATGTAGCACTCTGGTCCCTATATACTCACTGGAGACAGAATTTATGCATATCCAGGGACCACATTTGGAGTTCTGGCAGTTTGGTCAGGGTATTTTAAATGGGATATACCTAATGGTCATATTCCCAAATTGAATATTTCCTGATGGTGGAAAAAGGCTTGTTCAATAAGTGCATGAATTGCTACTGTCACTCTTCTTTCACCTTCAGACTGGCTTAGCTTGGTATTCCTAATTAATTAAAAGCAGCAGCATTTATAGTGACACTCACTTCAGGTGTCCTTTTCTGTACATCCATAAAGTGTCCTGCAAATCTATTTATTTTTCAATAGTTCTGTCTGTCTCTGCTTTCCCCTACTGCAATTTTTATGCACCAGTTCTTGCTTTCTGTTTTGTTTGGTGCTGGTGCACTAAAAATATGCATACACCCACAGATTTTTATGCTTTTTAGTACAGAATAAAAATACTAAATGGAAAGCATCAGATGCCTGTCAGCCTGAGTATCTTTAGCTGAGGGAAAAACTACCACCATATCCTGCCTTTCCCTTGACTCACATTTCAAAGCTTATCTGGAGATCCTTGTAATGGTCAGAGACTTGATGAAATTGAAGTCTGTGATTTTAGGAACCAGAAAGAAGCTACCCTTTCTAGGGAAAGGGGGAAGATAGAAAAGATGTCATTTCAGTCCTCATTTATGAAGAGATGCTTCTGGAAAGCAAAGAAAGGACTAACAGGAATAGATGTGATAATTTGTGATCCTGGCAGAATTTAGCTTTAGTCTGGAAGCTTGCATGTGATGATTCAAGTTGTTGGTAAGGCTGCAATGCTCTGGTTTCTACTCTGTGTGAGTCACTTTTATGAGTCCCACATGCTAATGTTTCTCAGAGTTTTCAAAACACTATTCTTAATCTTGTTTGGTGCTGGAACAGTGTCATGGAAGAAGGTCAGGTTAGCTCCAAGGCATGAGCACCATTACTCTCAGGAGGATGGCCAAATCACTGTGCTGAGGAATAAGAGTTCTGTGTGCAATGGATTTGGTCTGACTATATTTCACTTCTGCAACATTTAAGGAGTGCTGTTGGGACAAGTGGTTTCTGTGGGCTCAGTCCAGGTCTTTCAGACTCTTGAGTTTCACTTCTACTTTGCCAGTCTTGCACTTCAGTCCTAGTGGACCAACACCCACCTCTGCTGTGATGCAGCTGCTGATGCTGTGTGTTTGTGGCAGTCTGGTGGGTTTGTGCAGATGCTGCTGCTGTGTGTTTGTGGCAGTCTGGTGGGTTTGTGCAGATGCTGCTGCTGTGTGTTTGTGGCAGTCTGGTGGGTTTGTGCAGATGCTGCTGCTGTGTGTTTGTGGCAGTCTGGTGGGTTTGTGCAGATGCTGCTGCTGTGTGTTTGTGGCAGTCTGGTGGGTTTGTGCAGATGCTGCTGCTGTGTGTTTGTGGCAGTCTAGTGGGTTTGTGCAGACACTGCTGTGTGTTTGTGGCAGTGGGGTGGGTTTGTGCAGACACTGCTGTGTGTTTGTGGCAGTGGGGTGGGTTTGTGCAGAGGCTGCTGCTGTGTGTTTGTGGCAGTGGGGCGGATTAGTGCAGATGCTGCTGCTGCTGTGTGTTTGTGGCAGTGGGGTGGGTTTGTGCAGATGCTGCTGCCCACAGAAGTCCTCAGGCTGCTTGAGAGGCTGCGGCACAGACTTGTACAGGTGCAGCTGTGTCTGAATGACTGTGTGTGAAGATTTTTGTCTTTGCAAGTTTTTGTTAAAGGGGTTAAAGCAGAGCTAATACTTTCCTTTCTCCCTGGAGCACTGAGGCCTTAGTAATTAGGTAGAGAGCCCTTGTGGTGAATTAGAAATCCGTGAATTGCATGAAGGCAGTAAAGCCTAAGCAACCTCAGTGCACGTTCCTGAGCTCTGCTCTGTGGGGCAGGAGCTGGGGATCTGTGTGACCGAAGGACAGTATAATTACAAACCATTGCCACCCTCTTTTACCTGGGAAGCCCTTATTATCATGAGTACAGACCAATTGGTTCTCTCACTGTAATGTTTAGCATAGTAGAAATCCTAGCCTGTCAGAGGTTAACTCTCTTGTGAAAAAAGAAAGGGGGGGAAAAAGCAAGAGAACTTATCTATGGGTTCCCTGGTTTTGTTGAGGTTCAGAGATGTCATGTACTTTCACGTAACTTACTTTCAAATCCTGTTTTTTTTCCTCAGGACCTTGGTAAGAAACTTTGTGAAAGAAAATTAATGAACTTCTTTTAGACATAAGCCATGGTTAAGGGAGTATCAATGATGATCTGGAGGGCAAATGAGCAAATCCCTTGTTTAGGAGAACTGTTCTGCCACTATGCATTTGGAAAATATTTTAGATACTGTGTGGAGCAGGCAGATTTTAAATTAGCTATAGATTTTTCATTCTTCCTGTCTGGTTCAGTAAAAAGATAATTTGCTTCATAACATGTGTCACAATAGTAGCTGGCTACAAACAGAAACTTGGTTTCAGAAAAGTTTTTTGATGTTTTGACATTTCATTTTCTTCTACATTGGAAGATTTCAGCTTCATTTTTATGCTTCCACAACCAGAGCTGTGCTGGGGTATCATCTCTGGAATTGAAACCTTGGTATTTCAATTAGAAGGCTGCAGAGATACCCAGCTAGGCTCATAAAGCTGGTTTGGGAATGGGCTGTGTTGCACACACCTCTGTTCTGTCTACAGTCTGCTGAGTGTGGGTTTAGAAGAGAATTCATTCAGGTACATCCAGGATTTTAGTATTAGAACCAGAGCAATAAGAAGGTCTCCCTGGCATAGACAGACCTAGCCCCAACCAGCCTTTCTTAATGAAATGTGTATTGATATGTCTCCAAAATACTTAGGCTTTCACTGAACTTTTTTGAGCCAAAACCCTTCTGATAAATGCTAATTATTTCCATCCATGTGTGACAACATGTTGAGCACAAAAGGAAAGCTAGATCCTGCTTTGTGCAATTAGTACATTTATTGCTCAGGGATAAGACTTAGAAGCAGCTATTAGATTCAGTTATTTGTGCTTTATCTCTGTCAGACTCAGAGAATTCATGTATTTGACTGCAAAATTCAAACAACACTGCAAAAACTAACATTAGTGAAATAGTCACTATCTTCTATGCCACTTTTTAATTACCTATTGTTATATAAATCCTGCTGTTCTTTTTCAGTTTATAATGGAGATCAGAGGAATTTCACTGCTGAGATTAATTTTTGGTGTCAGTTCTTTCTAAGGCCCTCTGAGTATTTCAGGGTTTGCTTCCAATAGTTTTCATTAATAGCTAGAGGTTTTTTTAGGCTGGTTCTCCTTTAGTTGCACATGCTGAGGCTCAAGAGACAGATTCAAAGCCCAGTGAATGAATTCTGACTTGAGCTGCTCTATTTCCAGCTCTCTGTCTCCTGAGGCAGTGAAAATTGTAATACAAAGAGAATGAAGCAGGTGGGTCCTACAGCTCAGCTGTATAAAAAATGACCAGAGTTCTCACTTAGGGATATTGGAGGGTCATTCCAGCTGACCTTTGGAAGGACTTGAGGACATACAGAGAACCCAACCATGCTTGTTCCTTGTGATAGATTCCTGAAATGAAATACTCTTCTCCATCACTTGAGTGGAAAATTCCCTGTTCTGAAGAGCAGCAAAGCAATCCACCACCCTTGTTGTTCAGAGAAAAGGGTTTGTGCATTTTGCTCAAGGTATTATAAAATTGCTTGGAAGGTAAAAAAATTGCTTCCTTTTTTTTTCTTAAGAAAACCAGAAATTATTGAAACTACCTGAAATTCTGACTTTGTAGGGCATAGAAGAGCCTGTAACATCCACAAAAAAGACTTGCTGCTGATACGCCTGAACTTAGAAAGAGAAATGACAAGGGAAGGATATGTGCAACTATTTATGATGCTCAGAACTTTCGTGTTCTTCTGAAATTGTGGTGAATTTTCTTCATCTCATCCACTTTGGCGATGACAATATATAATTAGACATAAAAAGTTATGAAATTAGGATTGATCTTTTGAGTGGAATTGCATATATCATTTTTTACAATCCTTGTGTGATAGAGTGCGTAAATATCCTTATATATGATTTTGTTTATTGAATATTTAGGAAAAAATCATAAAACATCTTTATTCACTAGGAGATCACATTTGGTACATTAAAGGTACAAACTATTTTGTTATATATAAGAGCTGAAAGATACAGTAATAAACCAGTAGCAGATGCTCAACCTGCTGCTGAATTTTAAAAAAAGTGTATTTATTCACAATGGAAAATGTATCATAGTAAGTCCAGAAGCTAATGAATTTCTGGGATGCAAACATCATGGAAATCTGGATTTGGTTGCAATTTCACAATTTCCACCTGTCCAGCATAGTTTCTGATTGAAGATCTAGATTACAATGAAATATTAGTGGTTAAAATATAGGCTCTTGCTTTATTGTAACAGTGTAGTCTGTTTATTTTATTTTTAGTTTGTAACAGTTTTCCTTTCTCCCTTTTTTAAATTCAGCTCTGACCTTAAATTGAGCTGTGACCTTAAACTGACTTCCTGTATCAACCATCTGCATCCTCCTGCAGCTTGTTCTTATTTTCTGGGCATTTAGTCCCTGTTCTACATACTGAATGTCTGCAGTATCCCTCCTAAAGAATGCAAATATTGACCATCTTGCTCTACAATGGATTTTATTTCCAGAAAATAAGTTTTAATGTAGCATTTTTGTAATGGAACAACAACTACTAGAGAAATGCAATATCTGGGTATTTCTGAGGGATTGTAGGAGAGGCTGATTAGAAAGGGAGAAAATACAGTAAAATGCAATAACCAGCACCAGTTTTGTGTTTAGCTGAGCCAAACTCTTTGCATAGTTTTGGAGTCTGTGGGAAGGACCAGGAGTGGAGTTGGGGCAGTTCAAACTCCTGTGCAGCCTAGAGAAGCCTCAAGGTTGTTACAGTGCTCTACCTACTTTTCCTTGGCTCAAAGGGACCTGCGTGAGTGCATCTTTTGTCCAAACAATCCCCCACTTGCATGTGTGCTTCTTTTCTCCAAACAATCCCCCTGTTCTGGAGGGTCTTTGTAGCTTTTTGGCCTTTCATCTGAATGTTTGCTTGGTTTTGTGAGCTTCCCTGTGACTTCCAAAGGGTTATTTCTGGGGTAAGAATTTGGCCTGCATTATCCTACTCCCACACATATCACATAATAGTCCCTGGTAGTTACTGTGCTCTGTCAGGGAAAATGCAACGTCTGATCCCATTTCTTCAGTGACCTACAAAGCTCTTTAATATTGCACAGTCCAGGTAATCCCATTGATTTTACTAAAGTTGACTATACAGCATAAACTTAAATGCTTGCTTCAGTCTATATTTTCTTTGACAGCTGGGCCAAGAAAGTAGGATCTCTGCTGGTGACAAATCTACAGGCAATTCCAATAAAATTTAGAGAGGGATATAAAAGTCTGCTTTCTTTTCTATAATAATTATGCTTATAAGGATTATTACTTTAAATTAACAAATTAAAGACTAAAAATAAAATTTTCAGTACAAGTCCAGCATTGCTCCAGTGCATTCTGGCATTTATACTTTTTAAGTGCTGACTTCTTTGATCTGCTTGATGACAGCTCCACTTAGAAGCAGTCTGTGTCACTCTTGGGTGAGTTTAGAGATTCATGGTAAATAAGCCTGCAGGGACTATTGGATCATTTTGATCATCACAAGCCATTATACCTTCACCCAGTTATCCCTGTAGCGTTTGTTCTTAAGGCTGAATGTAGCAGATCTGTGATCTTTCTGAATTTCACAGGAGAAAATGGGGTGGCTTCATGTGACTCACTGGAGGACTCTGGTGCTCAGAATTGATGGTTAATTTAGTTTACAAAGAACTGTTTGTGGTGCCAGTAGTGAAAAATTAAAAGTTCTCACTAAACTGTTTCATGTCAGTGAACGACTCATCTCACAGAGAGACTGATGATTATCAGTATAATTTAATCAAAGGAACTGCTTGTATCCATAAGATATAACCTACTGGATGAGTGAGTTGAAACTCCTGAGAATGTAAAAACTCCCACCTCTACTAAATTAATCACATTTTACCTGTCAAATCAGAGGGACCAGGTCTTCCTGGTGAACCATGGTTCACCCTTGGAGCCACAGTGCAGTTTATGGTGACTGTGGGATGAATTCCCTGAGCTCACCTTTACTTTCAGAAGCTGACCCACTTGCTGGCTCTCATGAGGAATAAGTGATGTTTTCTCTCTGCAGTGGTAGCAGGGAGGTAGCAGCACCCTCCAGGGCACCATCAGCCCAGCTTCTCTGGGAGGTTTGTGAGGAGCATGGAGAGCTGGGTCTCAGGCTCAGTTCTGTGTTCCCCTTGGGGTGCCTTTGGCAGCTGCAGTGTGCCTGGAGCTCTGGGCCTTTGGGTTTTCACAACCCTAACCTTAGGCCTAACCCTAACCCTGGGCAGAGCACTAAAACCAGCCTAGGGCTAAGGCTGCTTCAAAGGAGAAACCTATGGAGGAAGCCACGTTGTGGCAGGTTTTGTTTCCCCTTGGCATGCCTGTTGTCGCTGCAGTGTGCCTGGAGCTCTGGGCTTTGTGGTTTTCAGACAGGGACCATGGCATGGAGAGCTTCAGGCCTCACTGACTGTGGCAATGGCACGGAGAGCTGGGCCTTGGGTTGCACTGAGCGGCCATGGCACAGAGAGCCTCAGGCCGCATCAACAGCAGCCACGGCACAGAGAGCTGGGCCTTGGGTTGCATTGACAGCAGCCATGGCATGGAGAGCTGGGTCTCAGGCCATACTGACAGCAGCCATGGCATGGTATGCCAGCCTGACCTGGCTTTGGGTGTGTGAGGAGAGCACTGAGAGGAGGCTGAGGATGAAGAGCAGCGAGCTGCTCTGGAGTTTGGAGCAGAGCAGTGCTCAAGGCTTCTGCAGGGTGTGCTGGTGGGAGAGGAGCAGGGCTTGCATCTCTTGGGTTGTGCAGTCGGGGCTGAGGGCTCTGTGGAAGAGATGATAGGGCCTGTCCGGAAGACAGACGCTGGTGTGGAGTGTGATGATTAAAGCTTGGTATGAGATAACAGAACCCTGAAATACGACAGGAACTGAATCAGTGCTGTGCTGACAAACTTCAAGGTTATTCCAGCTGTGATAGAAGTGGATCTATGGGCAGCTGCAGCCTCTTGGGAGTGGCTTTCAGCTGGAAACTCTAACCATTATAGGCCTGTGACTGGAGCAAACTTTGGTGGCTGGATCTGAACCCTACTGCAGATTTCTGGGGGCAGCTGACAGCAGGTTCTGTCTTCCAGTGCTTTGCAGGGAATGGGAGAGATCCCCACTGCTGATGATCCATATGGATAGCAATAAGAGAGTAGAAAAATACAAAACAGTAGTAGGGGTACATCACCTGCCCCCTGGGCAGCTCCCTCATTGCACCGTGGTATAATAAGGAGGTACTTAAGATGAGCACATGAACGTGATGCTTGTTTGTCAATTAGAAACCATACTTTTTTTTTAAACTGAGGGCATGAAGGTGGCTTAAGATGACTTACTAAAAGGATAGAAAGACCTGAAGCAGTAGCCATAACCTGCTCAAATCCATTGTTACTGAGGAATGGCTAGAATATTTACCCAATTAATGTAATGTCTCTTTGCATGAGCTAGCTTGTATGGTACAGTGTCAGTTAAAGCAAGAGTTTCTGTAGAAAGAAATTCCTCAATCAACTCTGAGTATTTAGTCATAAATATTTATATTTAGTCATTTTGTGGTCATACTGTATAATATATTTAATACAATGGTGTTTATTGCCTCTGCGTATTTAGGTCACAGGGATTGTAGAGAGGCTCATCTTCCTGTTAGCAAAGGGAAAAGTTGGGATGCCATGCAAACTCTGCAGTCCTCTGTGGCAATGAGAGGAGCAGGGATGAAATTTCTTGAGCTGGTCATCCTCAGGCAGGAGCTACTGACTGTGGGCAGAGGCTTAGTTCAGGAAGCAACATAAAAATATAAGCAAGAAGAAACTTAGAAAATAAAAACCTGGAAAAGAGTGTAGTGCATGGTACTGTTGGAAAAGAATGAGGAGGTGACTCTCATGACTGAGGATATGACAAGGGCAGAGAGAATGAAATAGAGCTGCTCTTACTTCATAAGTCTGCCATAAGGGATTGATAGGGACACATCCCTATTGTGAAACTTATATCTGCCATAATTTTGCAAATAGCTTTGAAAATGGTATTTTCTGTCAGGTGAAGGGAGCACAGACATGAATGCCAAAGCTATGCAGGCTTGTATTGTGAAAATGAGCCAGTAGGCTTAATCCAGGTTTTGTGGTTTGAAACTGTGAAGATGATTAAAGTTAAAAAAAAAAATAAAAATCAAGTAAGTTTCAGGAATGTCCTGAGCTACTCTTTGTTCTATGGTATATGACAGCTGTGGAGAAGGTCTTAATAAGACTTCAAGTAAAAGGGAAGGATTTTCAAAATCCTTTAGGTGCTGCTTTTTAAACTTTTGAACAGCATCTCAGTGTCAGGGCGTGGAAAGTGCTGAATGTGATCTGCAGCAGCAAGTTAGGCACTTTTTTGCAGCAGAGGTTTTGCTACCTTAGGAGGTGGACAGCAAGTGAAGCTGAAAATAAAAGAACAATATAATAGAGCAATAATATAATAGAACAATATAAGTGTTTGTGGATTTTTCCGTCTCACCCTTGAAAACAAAGAAAAGGCTGGCTTCTTACGGTGAAATATTACAATTTATAAAAAGAACAACAGAACAGAAACCGACCCACAAAAACTCCCATCAGAATCAAAACTACTTTTGTCTAGCTGGATTTTTATTAGGTCTTGCAAACAGGAGTCTGATAGTCAAAAGAAATCCTTTACAGTCAGCATTCAGTTTATGCTCTGCCTTTTGTAAATCTGTAGGATTGTACTGCAAACAAAAATGACAAGAATAAGAAGTGGCTTAAAATGCTATGGTCTGAGAGTAAGTCACTTGCATGGTGCCACTAAAGCAAGATATTTTGTATATAAAGCTGATGAGTCACCTAATGATTAAAACTTTTCCTATTGATGCCCTTCAATTACACAAGTAATCAATTCAGCTGCCATAATGCAGTGTCTGATATGATGTGAAGTTGATGTGCTACAACTGCTGCATTATGTAAAATGCAGCTGAATGGTACCAGGGAGTATATTAAAGAAAATTAGCTCTTATATGATATGTTCTGATGCACTTATGGTGAGATGGAAAAAAGTGAACTTACTGAGCATTTTCATAAGTTAATATATATCTGAGAGGAGAAACTTGCATAATGTAGAACACGATATCTCTTGGGTAGCTCATTGTAATGAACTTGACTGAAAACATACCAAATGCTGGAATAATTTCATGTAGCAATTAGGTCATGGAATTCAAAAGTCTCTTTGGGCTTTGTGGATGTACAAAGCAAGTAATTCTTATGGAGGAGAATGCTGAATTCCTGCTTGAAGATAAGTGTGCTGTTGCTATGCAGACAGCTGGGTCGGGGAAGGTGTGTGCTGAGGGGCAGGGAAAGAAGAGCAGACCACAGCAATATTCTTCAGGCAGCTGTCTGCACTTAGAGTTTCCTCCTTGGTTAACAGATCATTATAAAGATCAGATAAAGGTAAATCAATAAAAAGAAAAGGTGTATAGACCCTTAAGAAAAGCCTATCACTCCAGAGTTGAAAGGCAACCATTTCTGCTTTGAAGGGTCATGGATGGCCTCCTTCAGTCTCCATTGGAGACTTCTGCTGAGAAACAGATGGGCTGATGTGTTTTGTACTTAGCCAGCACAAAGCTGGCCTGCAGTGTGCAGTGTAAGCACAGGCTGTGTTCCATACAGTGCAATATAATGTCCTGATGTGAGCAAGGAAGTGGAAATAGCAGAGCAGGAGGCAGTTCATCCTGCATATCTTTTTGAACAAAGGAAGTTCTTGGAGGCTGCTAGCAGTGTGCCTTTTTAATCTGATAAGGTTAGATCCCTGCAGACACTCAGTGAGCTGTAATTGCTTCCCAGGCTGAGCCTGCTGCCTGCCAACCAAGTATACCCTGTTTGTAGCTGAAAGCCCAACCTGAAGAGCTTGATTACTGTTTTGTCAATGAGATATACTCCAATTGAATTAGACAGCACAATCCCAGGGAGAGGATGGTGAAGTACCAAGAACTCTGTTCTAGTTAACTGCAGTGTGTGGGAGTGTTCTGTCATCTTCTGCCCTTCCTCTGCAAAGTGTCTCTCTTCAGTGGCTGACTTAGGGAACACTGGTTGTAGCCTTTTTACCATGTTTTCTCAGATCAACTCTGTCAAGGAACCTTGGCTTTTTTTTTTCCTGTTTGATTTACTTTACTCACTATCATTCTGAATTATTTTAATAGTGGATGCTTTATTCTCCATTTGAAAAATTATGATGGGACTTGCCAGCTATTTGTTGTGTCTTGCTGTTGTTAGTGTATTAGTAGCAAGAAACATTAAGTACATATTGTTCTACATACTTGTCAGACCTTTGTAATGCAGGTCAGAGTTTGGAATATCTATTATAAAATTGCAGAGAAATCAAAAGGGCTGTCTTTTCCACTCAGGTTCTGAAATCTCTAATAAATTGTGCTGAACCTTGAAGGCATCACAGGCTCCAGTGTAATTGTGTGTGTGACAGCTGTGGCACAGAACACAAAGGGATAGCCCTAAAGTAATCTTGCTGGGTAGGATTGCCACAGTGCCAGGCAAAAATAATCACTGATGGGACTTCTTCTGAAGGGCAGGTGGTGTTGTAGAGTACAAAACTAACCTTGGGAGACTGGAGTAATGACAGATGGCTCTGCTCTCTGCAGCCCTGGATTGCAAATACTGCTTTGCCTGGGTTAGTGCCCATCCCTTTGCTTTCCCTACTGTCAGTGCTCTCTATAACTGTGATTATCTGATTTCTGTGTGAGACTGAGGAATAACAGATTTGAATTAAAATAAAACCAAGCAAAACCCATCTGTCTGATGAGACTCCTGCCACTGTAAATCTTCATTGCACTATTAAAATCCCCTGTTATCATTGTTTCACTTGCAGCTGTAAGACTGACAGTATAAGATGTGTTTTCTCACGGATTGGTTTGTAGCGCTCTTGCTGCATTTAATTTCGTTAAGATGAGGTTTTAATCTATCTATTTAATTCTTATTTTGCTATGCATATCTTAATTTTTTGAATTTTCCTTTTCTTTGTTGTTAACACAGTGCCTTGCAGAAACAGCAATCTTGAATGAGTACAGAGAAGAGGATGAGCATGCAAAGCCTGCCCATGTTCCAAAACATACAGCAGCCTGATTTACTGGAGCTCTATTGAAAAGGAAGGTCTGGAAAAACTTACCCTCATCTTTGCTTTATGTGGTGCTTTGCGATGGAATAGCAGCTTCAGGAAAGCAATCATTCTGACCCAGCTGCAGATTGTGCTGCTGAGAAACTCATTTCAGCCCTTAGAGGGAGCCACAGACTTGACTATGGAAACGGAGGAAAACCAGGCAGGTTTTGTTGTGCCCATCTGTGATAGAGGAGGTGGGGAAGGGATGGCTCTCAATTGGTTTTTGGTTTTTTCTAGCTTTTAATTAACAGCAACTTCAAATCAGACATAAGGCTAGTTCGTGGGGAATGCCAAAGCACATTTGCTTTTGTAGTGACAGATTTGTAGGGTTTTGGAGACCTCAACCAAATGTTAATTTTACCTTTCCTCTTTGCATGGTCAGCTCCCTCCTGCACCATTCTGTTCCAGATTCTACTGTTCTTCTTCTGATGCTGACACAGCAGGACTTGAAAAATTAGGATACTGTATGCTCCTTCCTCTTAAAAAATGAAAAATATTAAGACACAAACAACAAAAAATTGATTAAGACCATGAAGTTCAGAGTCTGGAAAACATGACTGCCACATTTTTTTCTTTACTGGGTTTTTTTCTTAATCATATTAAGAAAATATTTTTTAAATTAATATTTTCTTAATGACATAAATCTTTAAGGAGAGAGATGCATTACAGCCCTCTCTTCCTCTGTAATGTGTAGGTTATAGCACAATATTTTTATGTAAATTACATGACTAGATTATATGGCTGTGTCATAAAACACAAATGCTGCTCTCCTGGCTCAGCAATAATCAGCATTGCCAGTGAGCTGTTCAGTTCAGGGAATGGAAGGTGCACATGCTCAGAGGAAAATGGATGAAGAGATTTGCAGCCCTTAGTCAATAAAAGACTTCCCCTTAAAAAATGAAATGAAAATGTTTTTCTGTACCTTTTCCTCTCCCTCCCTCCCCTTCCCCCAACAGATGATTCTAGTGTCAGCACTGAGGAGTGCTTAGCCAGAAAGATGCTACTCCAGAGGTGGGGCAGAGTGTGTCTAGTTCCAGAAGATGCCATTTAAGATTAAAGGAAACTCCAAGCTTAAATTTTAAACACCTCTGGGCTTCTTGCAGAGACTGCTACTAATTAGAGCATCAAGTTTTGTGGCAATTATTGTAAGGTAATAACTGCCAACAAAGAATTCCATTAATAGCCACTTTTATTTTGTGCTTAGGCTGTTGAGTTGTAATGTTTCTGTAATGATTTTAGCTTAGCTTGGGCCATGGAACTAGGGGTAACCAAGGTGGAAAAGCAATGGAGAGTTCATTGTCCTCCTAAACTATTCAAAATACTTCTCAGAAGGGTGGAAAGATGATGGATGGCCAAAAATCAGGAAGCAGGCATCCTTAATACAAATTTCCCTGCTCTCCTCAGTCATTAATTTATATATATGTTAATTTGGCCTGGGAAAGGAATGGGAGAGAGAATAATTATTTTGCAATAAAATGTTTATTTTTTGTTTTGCCTGAGTTATTTCCTATCCCTGAGTTTTCTGACTCTACATGGGTTGGAGATGCAAAGATCATCACTTTGCAAAATACAAGCTAATCCTATAAATAGAAAGAGTTACAGTAGATTTGTTGTTTCCTCAAGGTTATTTTGGATTTCATAGATTTGCTTAATTTTCTGAGCAGTCAGGAGAGATCATGATAATTTCTTTGTGATAATTCCATCTATGTATTTGGAATATTTGTGGAAACACGAACTGCAATGAGAATCAGTGTCTAATAGGTTAAAAATTAGTGGCAAAAGTTATGATGTTTGTTTCTACTTCTGTTGGATGTTGGCTTACATCAGGTGGCATGTTTTTTTATCTTTCTTCTCCTTTATATTTCCAGTTTTTTATTTTGGGATTGCTGCAACCCAAAGAGAATCTAGGACAAGGAAGTTGATCAGGTTTGCTGCTGTGATTAGATGATAACTCTTCCACGTGTGACTTTTTACTTTGTTAAAAAAAAAAATCTCACACAGATGATTTCTACTTGATCATTTGGTTACCATCTTCAAATATTTTTGTTGAATAATCTTCAGGCAATAGGTTGCTCATGAAGTGTTATTTTGTCTATTTGCTCTTGCTGTTTTTCTTGTGTGGTTGCTCATTCAACATTACAATGTTCAACATTACAATGTTCAACATTGAACATGGCTTGAATATTTGTTTGCATTCTGTCTTGTATCTCCATCCTGAGCTGCTTCTGCAGCTGAATGCTGTTCAGAGATGGTGCTACTTGTCATGCTCAGATACACATAATCCATGATGAAGAGTTTGTTCTCTGCACCATGATAGCTTCTGATCAGAATTTAATTTCTGATCTGTGAAGTCAAGCAAAATAAAATAAAGAATGATGACAAATGAGTAAAACAGTGAAACTGCTTGCCCTGAAGCCTGTGCAAAGGCGAGTCTTTTTCAATTAGTGCCAAAATGTGGAGGCACAGCTCTAATATAATTGAATAGAAGCAAAGAAACAAAAGCTAACCCCCTCAGGGTCTCCCCTTTCTATACCTGACTAAGTAAAATAGAGAAGCACAACAAAATCTTTCTTACTCTAGGTTTTTTTCTTTCCAAGCTGAATTTCTTAAAAAACAATAGTAATAATAAAAGAATTTTGTTTTAGGAGACAAAATCTGTCCATAGGACCAATCCTGAATTTCAGAGTAGCATGTGGACTACACTCCTTACAATCCATACTTGATGGATTCTGAAATCCTGTTTCAGCTGAAAGCCTCATTCCAGCATATTTGGCATTGTTTTTCCAGGTGATAAAATGTCTTCATCAGAATTTTGGTTTCTATCAGTTTGATTTTTCCATCTAAATTAGGGCAATAGTATTTTACATTCCTCATAAGAAGGACATATAGGTGCATTAGCAAGATGTTTTCGAATATGAGGTCTTGGAAGTCATGCAGGACATTGATAGCTCCTTATCTATAAAGCAAGTTTCTCGTGAGAAAACATAGACCTGCTCTTTCTCTTCCTTCTTGTCTAAAAATCAAGCAGTGGGATGTGACTCAGCCTGTGTTTTGTTGTGCCTTTTAGTGGCCACACTTTGGTTTGTCTCACAAAGCAGCCCCCTCCCACAGTGTGCCCTCCCTCCCCAGAGGAGCTGAGCCCCTGCCCAGTGGAAACAGGCTCCTGAATCCAGAGGGTTTGCTTTTTAGTGTGTTGGCTTTGGTTTGATTTGGGTTTTTTACATAATCAAGTGGCTGTTGGCCCTAGTGCTGAAATATTATTTTTGCTGTTTTTGATAAAACTGCTACATAGTGAAGAGCTATAATCTCCTGGAACAGCAGCATTGTAACTTAGTGGAAAATGAATTAACATCAGGGCTTGCACAGCCTGCATGAATTGCTGAGAACTTGGTCTTGTTTTAATTCATATTGATTTATTTATAAAGTGATAAAAAGATTCTTGTGGCTTTTGTAACATCTGCTTTAATTTTAGAAGCATTTTAGTCAATTTACTGCATGACAGTATTTGTCAACACCAGGTAACTATGACCTCTAACATGTTTTACTCTGTTGAGACTAGTTAACAGGCTAGACTGAGAAATAATATGCAAACTCCTCTCTTATCAGGGGAGATCAGTTCCCAAAGTGACATGGATATTGTTGGTGTAGGTGATACCTTTAACCATGACATCATTTTAAACCCCTGGGCAACGCTCATGCCCTTGGGAGTGTATTGCTGCTGAAGGGAACTGCTTGACCTGAAACTCTGAGACTCTCTATGTTGAATTTCCTTCTGCTCAAGGGAGCAAAGCTGCTGGGTTCAATCAAGAATCCCTTATTTTTACTGGCTTGCAGTCAGGAGCACTCAAGTGCCTTTTACTCTTTTTTCCCAGCCTTTTCATTTTATGTTTTTTCCCTAGCCTTTTCTGTTCATTTTTCTTACATTCACTTGACACCTGTCCCTACATTTGGAGGATGAGATAAGAAAAGAACTTTGTCCCTGTCAAGACAAGGAGCAGAATATGCCTGCACAAAAAGAGCCAGAGCAGGAATCAAACCTCTCCTGGGCAGGCAGGTGTGGGAGAGCTCCTTTGCTGCAGTTTGCCTTCTGGAGTGCCATCAGTGGGCTTTTGTCACTGTACTGGGTATAATTGGAAGCAGGTTTCTCTCTCTTTTGTTTTTCCTTATCTTTTTTATTTTTATTTTTTTGGAGTCATCATGCTGCAGCAAATTTTGCGTGACATGTATATTGACCCTGAGCTCCTGGCAGAGCTGAACGAAGAGCAGAAGCAGATCTTATTCTACAAGATGAGAGAAGAGCAGCTGAGGCGCTGGAGGGAAAGGGAAGAAAAAGCCCGAATGGAGGAGGCTGTGCTGAGAAAGACAGCAAGGCGCAACCAGAGTAAGATTTCTGACCTCCTTCTCTGCTTCACAGCTGGGGATGGTGGGCTTGCAGCTGGCTGTGGTGCAGCAGGCATCTGGAAGAGATTGCAAGGATGAGTGCCAGCTGTCCCCATGGGCAAAATGACAGTCTGGTACTGCAAAAGCAACGTGTTCCTGCTCCTTGTATCTCCAGGCTGCTCCTTTGTTTTGGGAGTATCTTTGTGATGGAGTAAGGGGAATTGTTTTGAAGTGCCTGTTTCAGTCAGGAGTTGCTGCTGATGTTCGGTGGTAACTGATGTATCATGACCAAGTTTCTCCTCCTCTCCTCCTAAGGCTTTTTTTTTTAATCACCTGACATCTTCATTCTAGGTCAGGAAAAAGCCTGTGCTGTTGCAGTTTCTTGACTTAGCATTAAATATTTCCATCAGGCTGTAGTAGCAAACAATTTTGAATTTGAGCTTGTTATGAAGGGCTCTTTGTGAATAAATGTAATACCAAAAGAGCCATACTATATGAGACTAAATTTCCAACTGTATTAGTAAATAGTCTCCAAGAGATTGTTTAGGGAATAGGACAATAGTGTGGCAAGCCAACAACCAAAACCAAAGAGAAGGAACCAGAAATGTGTTTGCATACAATATATAGTTAAAACATGGAGCTCCTCCCAGAGGCTGCTATGAATGCTGAATGTGTGTGTTGACTTGAAAAGTGAATAGGACAATGGTGGAAGAAACATCAGAAAATAACTTCTCCAAATGTCTTTTCCTATTGACTGGCCTTGGGTCCAAGTGGTTTCAAGTAAACAGAAATACTTAATTCCTTGCTCTTTTTTCTGAGTTAGTGCCTTTCCAGATCTTTCCCCCATCCATAGGATGAAGCTGATAGGCTGGTGTAAAATAGAAAACATTTCATCTTGGAAATGTAACTACAGTGATTCCTCACTCAACAAGGAGATGTCACAGGGATATGTAAACCACCCATTTCCCTGCCAAAGATCTTATCACATCTTTAAATCTATTAAAGCTTGAATATTCAAAGTTTCTATTAACTTTTCGTAGCTGATTTTGAGAAAACTCTTTAATGGTTATGGGACTGCAATCCCATTTCAAATGTTGCTTATTTGAACACAGCCATGGTAGAAACACCTCAATACAGAGATATTGTTGGATTCAGTTGTCAGACTTGAAATATCTAGAGCTTCTGAACCTCACAAAGTGCCCCTTAGATAGTTATCAATTCAAAGACTATTATTAGAAAAGTGCTTCAAATTAAAACTATTTTCCAAGACTCACTTGAAGCACAGACCTGCATGGAATGACTGGACTAAGCTAAAACAGTAGCCTTAAAAACGAGGGGGGCATGACCAGAAGACCCTAGTCAGCCATAGAAGAGTTGAAAATGACCCCTCAGAGATGGCAAGGTGAATGTTGGAAAACGTCATTCTGTTAAATATTTATTTTTTTCATGTTAGTGCTCTCACTGTGAATGGCCCTCTTGAGAGGGATGGCATCAGAACAGCTTCTCTCATACAGCACAAAAGCCTTGTTCATTTTGATTGATTTGTAGCTGAGAAAAAAATTAAAAATGCAGTTCAGCTCCACATACCAAAACAACATCATATCATTGATATAATCTGTATCATGCTCATTCTTTGAGGGAGACAGATACAGAAAACTCTAACTGCAAAAATATTTATCTGATGAATTGTCACAGTGTTGACACCTACATTTCCATATATAAATTATACATTAAACCTGTTCAGCTTCCTCCTACAGGAGACCATTTTCTGGGTAAGTAATTTTCTGATTTGTAAGTAATAGGAGAAAGGAGAGCAGCAGAGTACCCTATAGATTATATTTGCTCTGACAAAGGTAGTCACAAATGCACATTGAGTTAAATTTCACAAAAACCCATTTCCATTTTACCTTCTTAAATTGCCAATTAAAGGTATTGCTTAGGTTTGACTTTTGCCCACTGTTAGGGAATTTCTACTTTCTTCAGAACTGTAGTGAAGAACTATTGGAATCAGATTTGCAAGTCAGGCATCTGGTTCTGCTGGAAATATATTTTTACTTTCATGAACTGAGGTGCACCAGAGTTGGAAAATATAACTTCTTTCAGATGTGCTGATCATTAACTGTACAGATACTTGTAATTGATTTCTACTGCATAGTTCCACAATGTGATGTTAAATGGTCTCTCAGTGAAGATGGTTTCTGGCTTAAAACAAAAAAATAAAAAAGCCAACTGCAAATTATGGATATAAAATAGTAATTACTGTGCAATAGTCTTGCCCATAGACTCAAGTAGAGTAGATGACAATAATATTTTTTAATCTTAAAATATTTTTTTCCTAGAAGACAATTGACATCATAATTTTTTGGACCTTGAAGCTGCTTAATTTTAAGTTGCCCTTAATATATAAGTGAATTTCCAGACCTTCTTCCCCTGCTACATAGTGTAGAATGTAGAGTGTTTTTGGTCCTGTTTTAAATTAGTGTCTGCCAAAAAATGCAAAGCTACCCCAATTACATGTTCTTTATTCCCTTGAAACTGAGGGATCTGAGGTTTTTCACCTGTGGGTTTGGTTTTGACTCTGCTGCATGACAAGTTTTATGTCCATGCTACCTTTTTTAGGCCAGGGGTTACTCTGAGTTTATAGATATTTTTGTAGCCTGAAAGAGTAAAATAGATATGAGACTTCAATATTGCTAATGTTGTGCTGAGTTTCTGAAAACGTGGAGGTTGTTTGTGAATACAACATAGCATTTGTATAAAATAATTTTATTCTAATTTAAGTGGAATTATCTTTATAGCACTGCCTTTCAAATCGTTCTGCGTTCCTCAAAGTTTGAATAGCCACATAAGAAAACTTTTCTTCTCATCTCTTTGGGATGGATATGATAAGATTGAACAAAAGCTGCTAATGGACACTTCTTCAATTAAAATGCTCTGAAAAGTGCCTTCTGCTTGATCTAGAGTTCTAAACCCCAGCTGCTGCAATTCCCCATGGATTCAAGAGCTTAGCTACCGTGGGATGTGTACACTCAGCAGCACAGCAAAAGGATTGGATTTTTCAAAACAAAGCAGTGATTGTGAGTTCAAGTTTGATTTACTACGGTGACTTAAGGATGAAATGTTCTTGTGTTTTAAGTGTGCTGTCCTATGGAAACTACAAGTGCAGAGCTGGGGACAAAAGGATTGGCATTTGCAGGCCAGAAAGGCTAGACTTAAAATCATCCTCAGACTTAGGGAATGCTCATTAACATGATCATTTTTTAATTGTTTGGAAACTAACTACCAAAGGCCCCAAATCTGCATTTTTTTAAAGCAGTGCCACTGAATGCAAGTTGTCCATAAATGCCCTATTCAGTACCATGAAATTTGCTGTTTAGAAAACAAGTCCAAACCATGAAAAAAGATGCAAGTTGTTGAGAGTGTTTAGCAATCCAAATAGTGCACCCATCTGTGTAGCCTTATTCCTAATTTCTAAAAAAAATATTAGTCACCTGCAAAATGTAATGCTAAATGGTGCCTGCTTCTTTATTTGGATTGTTTGGTTCCTTGTGTCTTGAGGAAAGGTTAAAATTGAAACTAGTATCAGATGAGTCAGTGTTGAAGGAAATATTTCATTTTGAGGGTGAATGAAATGTGTTCAGATTATTCAATGGTTTTAATTTCTTTGCCAATTAAAAACACAGATTGATGTCTAAAGGGAAGCAATGTATAAAAATCACTTTAGAATGAAGTATTTCCTTT
The DNA here is from genome assembly GCF_028769735.1 of Zonotrichia leucophrys gambelii. Classification (NCBI taxonomy): domain Eukaryota; kingdom Metazoa; phylum Chordata; class Aves; order Passeriformes; family Passerellidae; genus Zonotrichia; species Zonotrichia leucophrys. Next base: position 24,883,610 of record NC_088176.1, read on the forward strand.
ATATTTATTCCTATACTGAATAAATTGTTCCCTTTTTTTTTTTTTTTGCTATTTACACCTAGCCTAAAATTATTAGTAGAATTTGGGCATTATATGTGTCCTACCAAAGCATTTAGTGAGCTTATTCAATGTAAAGGAAATATTTTGTAGCTTTCATTTAATAATGACTGCTGGCTGGTGCTGGAATAGCATCACAAGTGAGCTGAATTCTTGGAGGTCCACCTTCAATTCACTTACAAATTGCTCTTGGGCAGATGTTTCAGGAACATATCTTCATTGTAATTAAACAGTTTGCTTGTTCCTACTGTGCTAAAATCACTGAGAGAAGTCTCCTCAAAATTTCAAGATCCTTTGGGATTCTCTGAGATTTGAGTGACAGGCAGCTTTGCAATTTGCACAAAAACATATTTGTGTGATTAGGCAGGAGCTCTTTAGCCACTACAGCTGAGCTGGGAGGAAGCAGAGGGCCCTGCCAATTTTGGTTTTGACACTGATGCAGTATCCAGAGCTGCCAGCATTCCCAAAATGAGATCTCAAAAACTATTGAGCATTAGGTAGCTGAAGGACAGTCATGTGGGAGGGGAGACAATGCTGGTCTGCTGCTGTTATTTCTGCCATTTATTCATTGTGAACTGCAGCTGGTGGTGCTCAGATGGGAGCTATTTGTAAATGCTCTTATTTACCTGTCCTTAACAAGAGAAGCTGTGAGAAAATAGGGTAAGCTTATCACAGCATGGCTAGAAAATAATTTATCTATCTAAATGACATTTGTGTTAGAAAGGTCATTAGAGAATAGATGATGCTGTTTGGAAGCAAGTATCTCAAATATACCAAGTGGATGGCTGGAGAATACATCAGTGTCAGAGGAAGGCCAGTGAGTGAGCATGTGTTTCAGTGGGTGGACATGCAGTGACATTTTTCTGACTTTGAACTTGGAAATATATTCCTTATTTATGCTCAGGCCTCTACAGACCCTGGAAATACTTAGCTAAGATTTTATCTCCCATGGTGACAAGCTCCTGTCTGTGTTCAGCGTGCCTTTCTCTGTATCACTGGATATGGATCTAACCAGGGACGTCAGACCTCAGTATTTCTGAAATTTCTGGCATTATGTGATCTTGAACTCTGAACAGTCCTGTCCTTTGTTTCCAATTCAGATATAGATGGAAAAATAAAAAGAAAACAGGAGCAAGAACATGAAAACAATTTTTGTTAGGGTACTGAGCCACCTAATTTGAAGTCATTAGACAAGTTTTAATGTAACACACAATGTAGAGCAGCTTGAGATGTGCTGCAGCTGTGTTATGCTCTGTACCTTGGGCCAGAACCGAGCAGCTCAGGGCCTGTGCCTGGTGTGGCTGAGTGCTGAGGTAGGGTTAGAGAGCAGCTTCTGAACTCAGTTCTCTGAACCTGGGGCTATCAAGAGACCTCCAGCTGCAGGATGACCTAGGTATGCACCAGATGGAACAAATCCAGAGGGATTTCTCTCGCCTCCTATGATCTGCAATAAGTCTGTGCTTTTCCGTTTTCTCTCTTGTCCTGCAGCTGATTTCTCTGTTTTGCAGAAAAGTGACAGCAGAATTGCTGCCTACCTGGGGCCTTCTCCTGCAGACATGCAATCCTCAGTGCTCCTGTTCCCTGAGACATCTGGCATCAGGCATTCTCTGAGAGAGGCTGCTGGGTTAGTGAGCCTCTGGCACGGAGGGCAGGGCTGGGTTTCTCTGCAGTGTCGTGTTCCTCTGCCTGTCTGACACAGCAGTGATGGACTTTCTCCCACATACTGTGCCTCAGTAATGATACGAGGTTGTGGCTGTCTGCAAACTCATGAATACTTGATATGGAAAGAGGGCAGAACTGTGGCCAAGGGGAGAATAGGATTTGCCCAAGCTAATTCAATATTTTCTTGCTGATTTTGCCATTTTTTTACATAAATGACTAAAACATTCAAGGACAAAGGAACCAGGTTTTGAGAGCAGGATTTGGAAGGTACAGGAAAACTCAATGTGTTCAAGTCAGCAGTGGATTTATCCAGACATTGATGGCAGTTCAATAACCTTTGAGTCCACTTGTTTGCTGTGGTGCTAAAAAGCCTCACTGTAGGGTAAAGTTCTCCCTGCTTCCCTGGTCCTGTGTGCCTGACAAAAGGAGTGAGTGCAAACCTGCACGCTGCATTAATCAGGAGAGACTGGTAGAGAAAATGATCCATAGCTCCCTGTTCATTCTGTGACACAGAACCCTTATCCTCCTGCTTTGAGTCTCCAGCAGACCCTGAAGCTGCCATGCAGACTTGGTTTTATTTTATTCTCAAAGGAAAAATCTGGAAGCTTTGTGATAGGTCTCTGAGAGAAACCAAGCCTTCTACATGGAGTTTACACTTTACAAGATTCAGTTTGGATGAAGAATCAGAAAATATGGTGCTATGTTCTTGAAATTTTTTAATGAAGAAAAATATCTCAAATGAGCAATACTGATGGGAATGATTTTAAAACCTTTAATTTTCCTCTGATGCTTATCTATATTTTTATGCTGTTTACAGTGAGAGGGTCAGACATTAAAATGTACAGACAAGGGGCTGCCTCTAGTTGTGCAAGGAGTTAGAAAAATGTCTTTAAGAAAGAGTATTGAATGTTATCTCCTGGTTGAAATTGGGCCAATTACAAAATTGTTACATATAACAGTATGCCTTGGCCAGGGAGCCACAAAATTGTTTGGAGCATAGTGGGCAGATGCAGCTTAAATGGTATTTTATTTCTGTGTTTCTTTTTTCTTCTTTTTGGTTTCTAACATGCAAACCCCTGTATGTGTGTGTTAGATATTTACATACCATGTCCTCATGCAAACCCACTTACCTTTGAGTGTTGTGTACAGTTATCCCTGCTACATTTGTTAATTACCAGAGTCCTGTGTGAGTAACTGCTTCCTCCCTTAATATTTGCTCTCTTCAGTCACTCTTCCTTTATTTGATGCTGCAGGGGTTTATTGCAGCATAATTATTTCCATGGTAACAGGCTGTAATTCCATAAACAGAAGATGGAGTTTGTTATATGATCAGGAAGCAGCTGGAGAGCCATAAAAGGCTGATTTTTCAGCAATGCTGAAATCCTGCAACCCTCATTGATATATTAATGTAATCAGCTGAATTTCTTTCTGCCTTTGCAAATCCTCCCCTCAATGGAAAGGCACATAACACAGTATTGAAATTCAAAGGTGTGTAAATTGAAATGTCAGGGGCAGAATTTCCCCCCATTCTTCTAAGAATTGAAATGAAGGGGTTTTTTGAACGTGTTTTGGGAAGAGAGGGATTCTATGCTCCCTAGCATAGAATTAGCAGAGGCAGAGCACAAATTAATTGTAGATCTTCAGTTTATTGTGGGATGATGTTGTTTTCGTTACTTTCCTCATTACCATCTAGTTCTTTGTATATTTTAACGGCAGTTATTGTTTTGAGAAGTGCATTCTGTCCTTTGAATAGTCTCTCAAAAACATTCACAGTAATTTCCTAGGTTTTCTCCTTAGCAAGAAGTGAAATTCTGTTTGTGTGTTTGTAAAAAAAAAAAAAAAAAAAAAAAAGATAATTCAATACTTATGTTGGCTAAGCTCAAGGAATTGAGAACAGCCTAAAGCTCACATCCTCATTTTCATCCTAATCAATGAGCTTCTAACACATGTCCTCTAGCTAAATGAAACTCTGAATGGAAACTCATCTACCCTGCAGACTAGGAAAATTCATGCCTCTACTTTAAAGAAACCATAAAAAATAATTTGCTTGGAAAGCCAAGAAATCTCAAGTAAGGGACATTGTGCTTAGACCAGAGTATACCCGATATTTGAATTGCAGAAGAACCAAAAACCACGACCCTACAAACACAGCAAACTCCACGAGCTATGGTTTAGCTTTCCATGGCAAAAGTAGATCAGGCTGATCAGCTTTTAATCCACATGCAGCCTGTTTCAAATGCCTAATGAATTTCAGGAGTTTTTTTCTAGCCCAGAGAGAGAAAAGAATAGAGATGTTTTCTGTAGAGAGTCAAAAGACACTTGTGTGACTGCAAAGCTTCCCAGTGGGTGAGGAAGGACAGTCAATTGCTATTGCAGAGATTTGTAGCTTCCAAGCAGGAAAATTATGGTGGGAAGCCCAGAGAAACAAAGCTGTTCATGGAAATAGCAGATTCTTTAGTACATCATTCAGCGGAATTTGAATGCTGTCCCGTGGTTCTAAGATAATAAATCAGCGAAGACAAAATTTTCTGAATTTATGCCCTGTGGTGTTTCCTACCACAGAAAGGCAGGAGGGTGCTTGGTGCTCTCTGTCATTTTGCTGGACTAAGCCAGCAGACTGGGTGATGGCACAGCTGGGAATCCTGACACCAAATCAGGCCTCTAGCCCCTTGGAATCGCTCCTGTGTAAACACTGGGGATGGATCACAAATGGAGACTGCTGGGGATTCTCTAACTGTTAAAGCAATGGTGACCAAGCCTGAAGAAAGGAAGCTGACTCCAGCAGTATTGTATTTGTTCTAATTACCATTATTTCCAAAGCCATTTTATTTGGTGATGTTAAAAAGGAGGCCAAATCCCATAAAACTCCTAAACCCAGTGAGTGGCTCATCTCTTCTGTTCCAGCTGGCAGAGGCAGTGTGGGGGTCAGGTCTCCTTGGTGTGTCTGTGTTTGTTCCAAGCCTCAGACACAATGTGGAGGTCTGAGCTGATAGGATTGGAACCCAGTGAGCCTGAGCTGGGATTGCCCGTCCTGGTGCTTCTCTCTGTTCCCAGGTGTCCAGGCAGTGTTGGTGCTCCCTGGCAGCGTTCCCCCATGCCACTGACAAGGTGACATGCCCTGCAGGCCCTGGGGCAGCTCAGAGGCCAGAGCAGCCTGTGGTGCCCCGTGGCTCAGCTCTGGTAGCACTCCAGCACTCTGTGGGTGGGATCAGGAGTGCTGCTGGCAGAATCGTAATTCTTACAGGTGAGAGCTCGAGTTTCCAATTGCCCTCCAGGGCATTGTTTTACGCTTTCATTGCTGTTATAGAATTGGCTGTGCAAATAACAGACAAATAGAAAACATGATTTGGTCTTATTTTTGATTGTGTGCATTTATATGCACAAACTTGAACTGCTGTTGGTTCTGGCTTTAGGTTTCCGAGAAAGTTTTTGCTGTGATGCCTTTGTGCTGCAAATTTGAGAGACCTGATTTTGCATTTTCTGACCTGGTATTTGTCTGGAGTAAGGAGCCAGAAACCAGTTTATTGGTCTCAAAGCAGTATGAGTGTAGTTTTAGGGGACCTCCATGTGAGATACTAATTAATGGATGAGCTTCAGGTGAAAAGAACTTCAAAAGTTTATATTGTCTTTCTTTTGGTGCTACAAAGATATTTTAGGTGAAAAATGGTGGAAGAGTAGGGATGGCAAAGACCTAGTAAATTATTCACTAAGTTTTCCTAATAAAACATTGCTTGTTTCTAAAGTACTTCCATTTCCACTCTCCAATCCAGACTAGCTTTGATGTCTGCTGCTTCCTTAAGGTTATTATTTGCAACTTGTCACACTCTCTCCAAGAAGAAAAAAGTACTTTTGTGGTCAAGGCACAAGACTGGGGCTCAAGAGGTTTAATTTTTGTTTATTGACTCTGCATTAGGCTCTGTGACTGGGCTCAGCAGCCTACTGCTGACCAGGAAACATGAGGCTCTCTTGCCTCCTTCTCATCTACATTTCAAATTTGTTTAGTCAGGACTTGTCTCCTTTTACATTTAGTTGAATTTTTCTCTTTTTTTGGTGTTTTTCATTTGGAAGTAAAGTGTATTAACAAAACATCTTATTTTGCAGAAAAATTTTAATACTTGAGAGGCATTTTAAAGCAGGAATTATTTTGTAATAATCAGCCCTAAATAGTAGTAATTCTCTGCTTGCAAAGCAGACAACACTAGTTTCCTACAAGTAATAGGGGAAATTATTTTCTGGACTTTCTTGATCTTGCCATAGGTTCTGCAGTTTAAAATACCATTAGCCTAGAAGAGCTGACCCTCTCACTGTGAATGTGATTCTGCAGGCTGCAGAGGCTTTTTGTATGGCAGAAATTCTGCTTTCACAGTGCCAGATTTTCTCCCTGAGGTGCTCTTTTTTTTCCTGCACAATCATTTTTGATGTTATTTTGTGCTAAGAATCTACTGAGTTTTATGATCAGATTGCACAGTAAAGCTCAGCTGCAGCTTTATAGGAGCAGAGGTTTAAGGAAGGTTTGCATGGGAGTAATTTCTTGAAGTAAATTCAGTGGCTGGATGTGAAAAGGCCATCTTTTCTTCTAGAGAAAAATCCAAATTAGACCATCTGTGCTCAAGCTGAATTATTTTAAAATTTTATATATATGTGTATATTTATTTATTTATTTATTTTTATATATGGGGGTCTGTCTGTTTAATGCTGAAGGTTAAAATTGCCAGGTTGTTTAATACACAAATCTTTCAGTTTTGACTATATTTGAACATGTACTTGATGCAAATACAGTAGTACTATGTGTAGTACTGAACCAACAACACTGGTGGTTTCAAAGGAGTTTATACATCTACTGGCTAGAACTTTATAAAAAAGATCCATTGTTTTAAAAGAAGAAAGAACAATTTCTCAAGACATATCGACAAATCAGCTATTTCTTTTATTGGGCTGGGTTGCAGTGGGTTAATTGTGCCTCTGAGAAACACATTAATAAACCTTTGGCACAGAAAACCTTGAGAGAAGCAAAGATAAAATTTGTTTGCTTACCTGAAAAGTTTGTTGGTTTTTTTTTTTTTTTTTTTGCATTCCTGGTTCCCTCTGGAAAGCTCATAAATGAATAGAAATAGTGAAATTGTCTCAGAACTGGAGTAGTATTTTGTATCCACCAGTTATGGTACACATCAATTAATACAAGGGGTGCTGTTGTCTTTTCTTTAATGTACTAAATGAAGGAGAGACACTAGGATATTCAGATTCCTCACAAGAAAGATGATGTGCGGCGATTTTAAAACAAACACTGCCTTTAGTTTTATGGAATTAGTGTTCCTGGGAGTACTCATTCCATACTTCTCAAGATACTTTACCAGGAACTGCAGTAGGAGCAAACCTTGGAGGCAAGTAGTGATATGGGCAGTCAGGTCTCAGCAGATGGTATTCTAATGCTGTATCCAAAAAATACAAGTTCAAAATAAATGTTGTGCTGACAGGAACACAATGTACAGAATAAGAACCACAATGAAATACATTCACATTTATAACCTGAGACATAATCTGATAGACTGTGAAAGAGCAAATGCTTTTGAGGGTTATTGAAGGAAAACACTATTAGCTTAAATTTCCACTCCTCTTTGAAGTTAGTACCGTTAGGCCAACGCTGGGGATTCGTATAAATTACATTTTCAAATTTGATATAGAATATCAGCTTTCATGGTGAGATCTGATCCATTCATTGCCTTCAGTCTGGATTGTCAACACTTGTGAGTGTGGGCTGGTGCTGACACTGCTGCTGTCAACAGCCCCGCTCCACTGCCTCCTGCAGTTTTCTGCCTTCAGCCTGGGATGTCAGAAACACTTTATTGATTGTGCATTGGGAAACTTAATCCGGTTAAATGGATATGTCCTCACACAGAACAAGTGGTAGCTTAAGGTGAGAGTAGCTAAGCTGATGCTGCTAGAGAGAGATGGAGGAAAAGTGGAAGCAAAGCCTGCCTGTTATTTGACAGGCCTGTTATAAATAGGATAAGTTTCTTTTGACTCTTAGGGGAACACTGGAGAAAAACTCCTTAGGAAAATGGTACTCTGTCCATTTTCTCATGTTTTCAAATGAGACAAGGTTTCTTTTAGAAGATAAAGATTTAGAAGTTTCCTTTTGTGATGCACAATTTTCTCATATCAGTGTTTGGGTGAGAGGATGAAATCTAGGGGACCAATACAGAGGGAATGATGAAAACTGCTGACCCTTTATGGCCTTGTAGTCTGAATTCTTTGAAATAAATCCAGTATTCATTTGGTAAAGGTCTTTGTGGCAGAATCTCCTTTGGTGGAGGACAGTTTCAAGAAATTTGCAAGAAATGTAACATAAAAATTGATGCATAAGAGGTGTTTCTACAAATTCCTTATTATGAACCTCTAAAATACTTATAATATTTGACAATTGTATTTATCAAAGCAGAAGGAAAAGACCAAACCACACTAAGTCAGGTAATGTAAATAACTATTAAAATGGGTTCAGGTAGGATCCAATCTAGTGTCCTTTGTAGTCCTACACTTGTACTTGATGGCTCACCAAATGCAGTCTGTTTTGTAAAGAGCTTTTCAGGCCTTTTGTGGTGTTCTTAAAATCACTCTGTCAACACAGTAACCATAGATTTTTGTGTAGTTTGTGTCATGAAAACTGAACCAGAAATTTAATCCCTTTCAATTGCCTCTGTGAGCAGAATAGGCTGTGCAGCACTGAGTGGTGTGCTCTGAGCATGCAGGCTCCCTGAAACTCTTGCTTCACACAGTGGAAACACGAAATTCCCGTATCCTTTGAAGGTGTTCCCATGAAGTTTCTCTATCTGTTCAACACTGGACATTCTTTGTGCACAAAGCATTTTTAGTCACATAATATGACTGGTCATTGGTTTTGCCCATCTCTTTTTCCATGCTCTTCATTCATCCCTTGTTGAGTGAAGAGACCAAATTTAGCAATTAAAAAGGGATTATAATACTGGAATTCTGGGAAATGCATGCCTGAATTAATAATTTTTATTTTTGTGGGACAGCGAGTCTTTAAAGATCGGTAATCCACAGCATGAAAACCTTTTAATTTTTTTTCCCCAGCGTTTGGCACAATTTGGTCAAATCTGAAGATTTCTTTGGACCTCTGAGCAATGTTTTCTTCCGAATTGTAAATGACAAGCTTAATGTTTTCTAAGTTTCAGATTCCCCACCCTTTCAGATGTGTCTGTGCGGGATTTGAGGCAGTGTTTACGTTGTGGTGTGTTCTCGGTGGTGTTGCAGGTAACGGCAAGCGCGTGCAGTGGCTGCGGGGCCAGGACGGTGAGGTCTGGGTCTGGGTGATGGGAGAAGCCCCGGGGGACAAACCCTACGAGCAGATCTCGGAGGAGCTCATAGCAGAGCGGGCCAGGCTGCAGGCACAGAAGGAGGCAGAAGAGCTATGGTGAGGATTTAAGAGTCTGAGTTCAGGGTCCACTTGGCATAATGGGGAGGCATGACCTTGTAGAAAGGTGGGAGGTAATGGTGGGTAAAACTGGTAAGTATGTTTTGTGAGCGTTTGCTTTCACTTGCTTTGTCAGGTTTTCAGCTTGTAAAAATGTCATTTTGCTTTTCTTGAATACTGAAAGCCAAAAACCCTATTTGCAAAAAAAAGTGGTGCCAACTTTTTTCTCTCTTGGGAATTTAGTTAAACCATTGACCAGCCTGCAAATAAAGAAAAATGAAGCAGTCTGGTTTTGAGATGATTAAATTAGATATGTTTGTTGTATCACAGTTCAGAGCCCACAATGGGGGTTTAGTACATAAAATCCTTTTTGAAATTGGTTTTATTTGCAATTTGCTTGTATTAATTTTTATTCCAGCAGTTCAAAACTCATTATACAAAGTGCCATGTGGCTGCTTCTAGCAGGGCCTCTTCCAGGTTTGGGGGACATTCAAAAGTGTTTTGATGATTGATATTCTTAGAAATTAGGCCACCTGCCTCACACACTTCCCTTTGTAGTGCAGCACTGAAAAGTGATTCTTTAATATCAGGTTATTCTGTGTTATCCTTTTTCATATGAAATTATTCTTGCTTTGAGAGCTTGCATATTTAAGCAGGGATTGAAACCTTCAACCTGTCCTTTGAATTCCTCTTACGTTGTCAGTATGAATAAACAATCTAGCATAAGATTTTGGAAGACATTTTTACTGGTATTTGAAAGATAGTAAATTCCCAACCATGCTTTGCTAGACCAATAGAAAAATATAAGGTATGACTTAAAGACATCCAAGAAATACTTGTCTAACTTAGAAGTACCATTTTAATTAATAATTTATCAAAAATTGTAAATTGTCTGCTTTCTGGATGATTTATTCAAATATGATTTGTGCGAGATCTCTTGTTAAATACATTTTAATTCTTTGCTTGCATCTTTCCATGAAGGCTTATGCTAATTATTTATTGCAACCAGTGTATAAGCATTGATCCTCAATTTAAGAAAATTAGTGCATTAAATTTTTGTTTTCACATCTTTTTCTGAAGGAGACAAAAGGAAGCTGAAATAACAAAGAAATTCCGTGATGCTATGGCTCAAGAAAAAGCCAGAATAGTGGCAGAAAAATGGAAAATAGAAATGGAGGATCGGAAAGCAGCCAAACTGGAGGAAGAAAAAATTCAGGAGGAACTGAAGGTTTGCATAGAGAAATTTAAGGGGTTTTTTATAGTGTTTTCGTATAGATTCACAGTTTTTGTCACCTTCAGTGCATGCTTATTAATAAGCTTTAAAATCCAGAGTTGTAATTTTTCATTCTGGAATATACAGATAGCTACATCGTGTTCAGCAGAACAGCTGGGTGAGCGATGAGAAAAAATTACAGGTCTCATTCAGAAGTGCCAGAACAATCAAACTGGTTATTCAGCTCACACATTAACAGAATTGTTCAGTCAGCTGTGCTGGATGAATCATCTGGGGAAAAAAAAATGTACAATTGGGAAAGATCTCATTTTAAGTTAGTTTGTTTGAATGTATTCTGTGTATCTTGGATGAATTTGTTCACATAATGAACTTCAAAACTGTGTCACTACTTCCTTCAAAATAATAAGGGGTGGATCCTTCCCCTACTCAACATATGGGAAAAGTCCAGTTGGCTTTTCTAGGAGAAGTTAATTTGCTTGATTTTTATTGACTTTACAATGAACTTTTTATGAGCTCAGTTAAGATATTTTAATATTTGTTGGAAATAATATTTTTTCACATTTTCTAGTTGAAAATAGCAATTTCAAAACTAAATAGGAAACACATCTGTCCACCCTTTTCATATTACTTGATAAAGACAAAAACTTGTTTAAAAATGACAAAGTCAAATATAATGGGTTCATGTAGAGAAGTCATGACAGTCCTCTGAGAATGGGATGTGCATGCTGGGACTGCACATGGTTGGTGAGGCTGAGTTTCCATGGAGAAGGCTTTAGAAAATATGACACTGAAGATCCAGTAACTTCCATCCACCCTCCTCTCCCCTGCTGATAGCTTGCTGTCTCTCTTCTTCCTTTCCTGGTGCAGTGATTTAAGGTATGGAAAGAGGGGACAGACTTTTCCCTTTGGCCCTTTGTGATGGGAGGGATGCTGAAAACTTAGCGTAAGGTTTATGTGGTTTGATGGCAAATAGCAAATTTCTTGTCACTCTGCAGACTGTGGGCCTGGGATTTGAGGTGGTTGTGGAGCACAAAGCCAGGGCAGCTCCTGCAGAGGAGGCTGCATAGAGTTGCTGATTTACCTTTGCACAATTAATTTGAATTCACAGGAGAGAATGGGGCCTTTGAAATGTGATGTCAATGAGTAATGAAAGTATACCTTTCTGCTTTATTAATGTATGAATAATGAGCACAGCAACTAATTAAACACTCTTTCCTCTGCTCTCTGGAAAGTAAAGCCCTCTTGAACAAAGGGTGACAGTGTTCACTCAGGTCTATGTGGCTGACTCACAGGACACTTGATGGGGAAAATGTCCACAAGCTCACTGTTACTGTTCTTTTTCAAAGAGTAGAGTGAGCAGCTTCTGAGAATTTCAGTGGCCAGTATTCATAGCTTTCTATTAAGGCAAACTTGTTGTTGATAAAATTAAAAGGAATGGCACTAAATTCTGTTCATGTTCATATTGATGGAAAGGTAATGTCACAGTGATCTGTGTTTCCACTGTTTCCTAGGACATGAGCAGGTGTCCTCCATCCAGCTGTGTAAGGCTGTAGGAGCACTGCTGGAAGTGAGATGAGATTATGGTTCAGTTTCTGCTTTGAATTTCAAATACTTAACTTCATCTGGGATTTCTCTATCTCTCTTCCTAAAGTTGCCAATGTATTTGTTCTGCTAAGGAAGTAGAAACCCTTTCTTTCCCAATGGTTTCTCTTAAATTAAGCATTTGAAGACACAATTTGCAAAAATTTAAACAAATGGACTGAAGTTTTCAAGACAAGACCCAGCTGAAAGGAACTCCTGACTTAAAGAATTAGTTTGGAAACCAGATATGATGTAGTGATTGTTTCTTTAAATGCCCTTTATCAAGTTTTCCCCATAATTTCCTGTATTAATCCAACAACAGTGAGCCTAATTCCACTTTCAGCATAGGCTCTTCAATTAGGCCTATAATCTGAGATCTGCTGGGAGAGACTTGGTCTGGCATAGGGTTCCACCAGCAGAAATCCAAATGCAGGACTGATTCCTTTGACACTCTCCTTTGCTACTCAGAAAAGCAGCTTATCTGCTTACATGCTCTTGAAAGATCAGATCTTGTACGCTGTACATAGTATATAGACAGGGAAAGAAAGTTGTATTTCTGGCATCCACGTCCACCTAGAAGGAAGGAATACAACTAAGTTTCAGGGAAAAAGATGAATTAATGAATCTACTGATGTATGACAGAAGTAATTGATAAAATGAAGAAGAGGGTGTGGAATTTGATGTAGATTCGTAGGCAAGATTGCTGCAACAGATTTAAAATATTTAACACACTGGTAATCATCCTTCTGTGATGATGACCAGGCCATGTTTAAAGAGGTCTCCAGACTGAGGTATGGAAAGTCCAGTCTCTGCTAATGCTTCATCTTCTTGAAGCACTTTGACTTGGGGAATTGAAACTGTCTCCTTTCTGCTGGCATGTTTAATTTCTAACCAGATTGTGTCACAAAAACTCCTTTTTAAGAAGCTTTTATTCCTCTTGACCAGTCATGGGACGTTAGGGCTGTCTGCACTAGATAAATGATATCTTACATATCGAAGTGAGTGATGATCCCTATTTCCTTTTCCAACACTACTCCAAAAGTATTGCTTTCCTTGGTGTTTCTAAGCAGAATTGCCTTTAATTTACGATACTAGAATGTAACATTGACTACTTTATTTTTGCAGTTTAAGGGCAGCTATTCTTTTATGCGCCTCTTGCAAAGGACAAATAAGAGAGCCAATTACTATCATTAATCTTTTTGCTAATTCTCAAAGGCTAGGAGCTCATAGGCATAATTTTCTACGGTTATCAGTAGCTGTCATTAAGAGTCTGAACAATGTATAGAGCTAAGGCAAATTGAAGATGTGAGTGTCATCCAGCCAGGGGTGGGTATCCTTCAGCTACATTTAGAAATAAAAAAGATCTCTTAGTTAAGTCTTCATGTGGTCTACATAAAGCAGGAGAATATTAATAGTAAAGTACTCTCCTTATGACAACATCAGATACCTGCCAAATTTAATAATATGAGCACAGTTGACAGCAGAGCTGGATTGCCTCTTAAAAATTCCCTGGGAGATGAAATGTGTCTCATCAAAGAAGATAGGTTCAGAGAACAGAACAATTAGTGCTTCTGTTCAGGAAATATCTAATTAACCTTATGCTCAGTAGAAAGAATACACTTTCCATTGAGCTTGGATAAGCTTTCAACACATGCCTGAGTGCTTTACTCTGCCCCCAAGTGCTGTGGACTGATTCTTCAGAAAATTGCTGCCAGATGTAGAGTTTAGGAATACAGTGAACTGTCACCATTGCCATTTGGAGTACTGTGGGCTTCTTATAATAGAGCAGTGAGCATTCTGTCTTGATCTGAAAAAACTCGTCTCCAAGTAAACGTCAAGCACTGTTATCTCCAAGTGCAAATAAGCTGTAAGTTCAGCTCTGTGCTTGCTGCGCCAAGAAAACATTGAACTCTTTCCCAAAACCAGCATATTTATAATCTAGGAATATGACAACAGCTTCTTGCTGGGGTTCAGCACCCAATTCATTCTGAAAGTGCCTTAGTTTGGTTATTTCAATGGTAATTACAAGAATTCATTTTGTTTCCTTTTGGGTCACAACAATTCAGTAATTCTTTTTTCCTCCAATGCTGTTGTCTTTTGAACAATGTTGCAAATGAGGAAGTTGTTAGTTTTGGTTGGGAACTGAATGTTCAGGTTTTATCTATCCTACTTGTAATTGATATTCATTTTAAAGGAAAGTATCTTCCTCAGTGACATCAGTAATGATTGCACTTCTGAAGCCACTGTCTTCAGTCTGGATTACTGGCAAAAGCTAGCAAAGCTCAGGTGTTTTCCATGGGTTAATGGCAAAATCTGAGCCACTAATGAGCGTAGCTTACATGTTAGGATTTCAAGCTGTGAAGAGTCTCTAAGCTCCAGAGACAAACTTTAAGTAGATGGTCACTGGATCTATGGCAAATTACTTGAGCAGAGCCTGTTCCAGCATGTGCAGCAAATGTCAGATATCTCCCAGCCAGCAGCAGTCCTTAGCTTTGCTTTCCATCTTATGGAACACAGGGTCTTTGCGATCAGAGTAGGCTGATACCTCCTTGTATGTGTGAATAGCATGTCCTGGGACACACCCATGGCAGAAATCTTGTAGCTTCTGCATAAAGCATGAGCTCAGTTCATATGTTTGTCTCTGTGCAAATACATGCACAGTGAAGTGATGCAAAGCCTGTGTTCCTTTTGAGAGACAGTGGTAGTGGAGAAAAAAATGCCTCTGCAAACACTTTATTTTCTGATGCAAACGAGAGAATTTTGTCAGGAAAAATTCTGGGAAGGTGTTGGACATATTTCTGCCTTTACTTAGAGCTCTGTTGGCACCTGTCAGGTGCGTCTGGAGATATGTCTGATCTCTGACAGTGTCAGCCTTGCTGAGAGGAGCCTGCACTGCAGCTGGTGACCCTGGGGCTCCAGATTTCCTTCCTCAGAGCAGGGGGGTCCCTGAGGGCTCTCAGCTGTGTTTTAGGAGCCCTGACTCTCTTGCCTGGCCCAGGTGGTTGCTGAGTGGGCTCAGGAGATTCAACGCAGCTGTAGTGCATCCGGCTGGCTGCAGCTTTCAGGGCTGCCAAAGACACTGCCTGCCAGCCTGAAGCCCTGAGAGAATCCCAGGTAGTATTTGCTTCAGAGAGGGCTGTAGCAACAAGCACACCTTGTGGGTTTTGCCCTGAGCAGCAGGAGGGTGGCCATTCAGCTGCCCTGCAACCTATAAGACTCCCCAGAAAGACCCCAAGACCTGTGGCAGCCAAAAGCGCAGTTTTCCTCTGTAAAAACCCCCACTGCTCTATTTTACCTTTTTCTCAGTGTATTTTTTAAATCTTCCTGCAGCAAAAATTAATTGATGACCTAACTCCTCTCATCTGCCCTGGACTAAAACATTAAAGCTTAACCATGGCTAATATTAAATATTATTTAGAGCTGCTCATTGTAAAGCTGTCAAATATAGTGAGATACACATAGACAGAAACAAGTTGGTGGTAAATTCTCAACTGCCAGAGGATATATAAGATCATTTAGCATGTTCAAATTCTCCAGTGGAGTAAAGGCTGGAGAGGATTACTGCTGCCTGTCGAATTGCCAGTGTGATTTGTTTCAGCAGCTTGGTATTTCTCAACAATTTGCAACTCTGAACAGAATTGTCACTTCCTAATTATTTTGGCAGAGCTAAAAGGGTCAGGCAAAGAGTACAATCTCTCTCAACTGTCAGGCAGAAGATGGTGTTTGTAGATATTACAGCTCTTCACTCCCAGCTCTGATGTGCAGGATTAGATTCCTGGGGAGGAGCACACAAACTGCTTGATGTATTCTTCCAGTGGAGTAAATTAATTCAATTGTTGTTAATTTTAAATACAAACACACACTGTTTAGTTGTACTTGACAAAGGATGACTGTTCTTTTCCCGTGTCATACCAGCAAGGATTGTTTCTTCTCACACACACCTTGAGGGAGTTGGACAATATATCTGCACATCTCTGCACTAATTTAATAAATATAAGTTAAATCTCCTCTTTCTGTAAAAAGGAAAATTATGTGAAAAAGATTTGGTGAATTCAGAATCAAGTGCCCATGTTAAGCTTTTGTTATCTCTTCATTGACTTAAATCTCCTTTTCAGTTAAAAAGGTAGGATTTTCTTAGTTTGCATTGTTACCTTCCATTAAGAATGTAAACTCTACCTGAATTCTAGTTTTTGGTGTTGTGTGGGGGTGCTATTTGTTTGCTTTTCTTAGAACCTTCTATCTTTCTACTAGAAATGTTTCAACAACAGCTGCATTAAGAAACAAGCCCAAACTTACAACAAAACTCTTGTGTGATTCAGGGAAACTGCAGTGAGATTGATTTTCCCCCTCCTCTATTTTAAGTTTACCTTGTGGTTTAAGATGTTGAATAGAAAATATTCTGATAACCCAGGATTGCTTCTGTGTCTGTCCATCTTCCTGAAGGATACACTGAATGTATTGAATTTTTTTAGGTAGTGAAGCTAAGTGAATAAATATTCTCCTCATAAGAATAAAGAACAGTTGATCTCATCTTTTTTTCAAGAAGAGAATAGAACTATTTACTTGCAGCTAAAATGTGCAATCCCTAATTCTATATTAAAAAAGATAATTATTTTTTCTGAGGAAGCTGCTTGGCTTTGAAATTAGCATTGTCTAAAAGCATTGACTTCTCAAAATTACTGAACTGTCCACTCAGCTCATGGTTTTAGGAGCCAGGAAATAACAATGGAAGGATGATGCTAGAAATAATCCAAGATAGTAGCACTAGAATTGACTGAGGAACAATACTAAGCTTTTATTTCTTAGAAATAGTAAGAGCAGTCTAATGCATTGTTCACAGAACCATTTAACATTAAGGGCTGGACTCTTAACCTTCACTCTAGAAATTTCATAGGATTAACATTTTGCAACAACCTACTTGGGTTTCCTGTACTTATAGTTTAGGTCAGGTAACCAGGACAGTAATTCAGGGTGATTTTACTCTGGGATTTATTAAAAAATTCTTACCTGTATATTTGTTGCCCATAAGGGTATAGTGCTGATTCCATTATAAAATTAAATAAAAACTGTTTTTATTTGTAATTCAAGTTATTTCAATAATATGAATAACACTTAATGAAGTTCAGTTTTGAGGTTTTTGTGGGCTTCAATTAAACAACATTATTTAAATCTACTTTTTCGCTACATAAGGGATTTGGGAAAACTCATTGGAAAACAGATACAGATTCCTAGTTCTGTATTAATTGAGCTCCTATGTTATTGAAAATGTGAAGGAGGCCAACTGAGGACGCAGTCTTTCTCAGATTTCCATCTCTTTTAAGGCTTTCTTGGAAGGGAGCTTTTTTGGCATGTTACTCTTAACTGCATTTTACAAAGTGACTGTTTTGTGCTGAAGGATCTGCCTTTTCCTCCAGAATGTAGTGATCTTAATTTTTGGAAGTATTATTCCCTGTGCTGGTTATTATGACACAGTGGGACAGTTCCTAAACCAAGAATAGCAATAAATCAGTTCCTGAATTCTAAGGTTCTGTGGATGCTGTGGGTAGTGCTCAAAGGCAGCAGTATCTTCAATGGGGGTACACATGGACTTAAACCAAGCTTTGCTCACAGCCTCGAGAATAGTATAGGCTTTGGTGCCATGTGATAAAATGTTTTCTGTATAGTTTTCAGATCTTAGATGCTTACATGTTCCTCATTCCTTTGATACCTGTGATCTCAAAATGTACCCTCCTCAGGAATTCCTAGGAGGTGGGAAAATTCAGTGATGCCACTTGTGAGAGGTGAGAAGCCCAAAGTCAGAAGAGATGGTGATTTGTCCAGGGTAATGCAGCTTCTCTGCGATAGGAAGCAACTGAAGCAGTGTCTCAGCTTTTGACACATCCTACCTCTTTAGTCACTTGTTGCTTACTTCATTTTCTCTAGAAAAGAGAAGAAGAGGAAAGACAGAAAGGTGAGGAGCTGATCAGGCAGCAGGAAGAAATCCGGGCAAAGGAGCTGTACCTGAGCCTCAAGCAAGCTCAGCAGCACAGTCAGCACAGCGACGACGACCAGGAGTGGGAAGAACAGTGTGAGTAAAACCACCTTCACAGCACTCATGTATTTCTAAAAGCAGGTAAAAAGACACTTGCAGAATGGAGATGCTGTGGCCAAAAAATCTCTTCTACCTAGAGCAATACAAAGTGTTGTATTATTTTGGTGGAAATTGCCAGCTTAAAATTACAAACAGGAGTTTTGGATTTCCTTCTGAATCTGTGTCAATGCCTTATAGAAAAGTTTGTGTACAATGACTGAGATCATTAAATTCTGTCTAATGTACTTAATTAACAGTTTTGGCTTAGTAATAATAACTCAGGGCATAGTTATTTTGACAGCTTGTCCTCAGCCATCTTTGAAGAGATAGAATGTGCCTTCATCAGTATTTTAATTGCTTCCATATGGTAGTGGGGTGAAGCTATGGCATCAATGCTGAAACTCACTTCATTCCAAAAGATTACAGTAAATCATACTTACATTGTTGCTCTAAAAAAACACCTGATGATGGTCTCATTCTATGGAAGTACTGTTCCTTTTTAGATAGCCTGAAATTCTTTATGAATATCATAATTGTGATTAATTTCAATTTTCTTGCTGATTTTAAAAAGTGTATAAGGAACAGAAAACACTATATTATTATATAGATCTATACATTAATACTGTAGATAAGTAATGGCTCACATTATGAATAAATTTCAAAATATACAATTAGTTTATTTTATGGCTTTAGTCATCACTTCATTAATTCCTGAGGACTAATTACTGTAGTGCTATTACCTGGAATTGATCTGATAATGAATCATTGTGTACAAGATGAATTAAATCTATGTGATACACTGGTGCCATTTTCCAAGCTCATAACAGAGTATGTTAATTTTGATCAACACAACCTCTGCATATTACACTGTCAATAAAGATAAAGTAATTATTTTCTGGAGAATTATCTAAATCCAGGTGTACATGTTTATATGTAAAGGAAAACTAACTTTCTGTATTTTGGCTACGTGAGAGTAAAGTGAGTTGAGGAAAAAAGTTGCCCTTTAGTTCTACAGATAATCAGCATCAGCTGGCAACCCACCATAGAGGATGGTATTATGTGCTTTAGGATTTCTTTGATACTATATAAGGAAAGAAAAAACATTTCAATCATAATGTTAAAAGAAAAAAAGTAATCCAGGTTACCTTTGCATTGAAATAAAACAAAATACTACAAACACTACTAAAACCAGACATCTTTTTCTTACTATTGTATTAACGAGGTAACTGATGTTTTAAATTGTTGCCTCTGTTTTCTTGAGGAATGCTGTTTGCGCAGGGATAGACATCAAAAATGCTGTAGAATAATTATGGGAGAAGGGAGGGAGAAAAAGGAATAAGCTATGGAAAGTCTTGACCAGGAGTTCTGTAATGGCAATTTTGGTCTGTTAAAACACTTGTGACTGCATCACATGCTGGTGGGGATAGTCTACCACCAGTACTTTTTGTTGTGGAAGCTCTGGGGTATTCTGTATGCTCTGGAGGAATTCAATCACCTTGTCTGTGTGCCTTCAGGCCTGTCCCCTCAGCCAGAGGTGGCTGAGAGCAGCTCAGGTGGCTCAGAGCTGCTGAGCCTGGTCACCAGCAGCTGCTCTGCCTCAGCACCTTCTCTCCTGCTGCTGGGTTTGCAGCCTGCTATAAATTCTGTGCTGCCAGAGTTATGCTGTTAGCAGTAATTGATTTAGCATTAAACTAACTGCAGACTAATGACTGGAGTGTTCCATACCCTTGTTTATCCTCTTATGCTTATCTCAGTGTCTCAATTTATCCCTGTTGGTTTGAGGGCTCAGAACCATGCTCCATTAGCAAATGGGTGCAACAGCTGAAGATAGGAAGATGCAGTGTTCAGTGCCTTATCTGAGACCAGTTGCTGGCTGGTTTAGACTGTGCTATCAAACTTTGTACTGAGTTTCCTCATGTGTATTAACATCTTCCATTTCCTTAACTTTACTGCAGGAGCCAAAATGTGTAGCAGATAGCAACAAATATTTGGAAGTGGGAACATCTAAAATTGCTATGAAATTAGTTAGTTAGTACCTCAGGCTCACCAGATTTTTCATTTTTTTATTTCAGTTACAGACATATTTTTCTTTTTATGATAATCCTTCCATTTTGTCCACAATATTCCTGTGAGGCACTGAGAGGAAATTTAGTGAAGTTAGGCAAAGTTGTCCACGAGTCAGCTTTTCTAAGCAATAAATAAATGCATGAATGCATAAGAGAATTACAAGTAGATGTAATATTTATATTTTTGCCACTACAAACCTGCAGTGGAGATCATATTGTCTATTAGGAACAAGACCAGGCTCTTTTGGGTCTCACCTCCTTGAAGTGAGCCCTGCCCTGTTCCACAGAGCTGGGGCTCAGTAGAACAGTAGTGCTAGAGCAGGTATTGGAGAAAGGAATGTAGCAATGATATTGATGACACTAACGATTTGTTTAGTAGATAGAATTCCTAATGTGATGGGGATTCATCTCTCCTCATCACATGATCCCTCAGCTGTTTATTGCCAAGGCAATAACCAAAGTGATGCTAATATTAGTTTCAGTTGTTCAGTTTGCTTCTGCTATTTGCCAGAGAACAATAATGGCCCATAGAATTACTGTGTAAACTGAAATACATGATTTTAGGGCTTTTAGTATACTAAATAACAAGTGTAGAATAATTTGGAAAACCTGTGCTAAAAGGGAAAAGTTATGTTGTAAGAGCCGTTACACACTTCAATTTCATATGAAAGATATATATTGGGGTATTTTAGAGGGCAGTTGTAAGTTACTAAGTTGAGCAGGGATATTGGTTGGCAGGATGAATTGTGGAAGACTTATTCAGAGAGTCTACTGTTCAAAACTCTTATTTTTGAAATTGAAAAACAAACCTAAACTTGGATAGCAGAGGGTACATATTCTCATTAGTTTTGGACATTTCTGTGTGCTGTCCATTTTTAGGTTTCCAGTTTATTTAAGTATGACCTCTCTTTGAGAAAGCAAAAAAAGTGTCTGTGAAACATGATAGGAAAATCTGTAGCACAAATATTCATCTGATTGAATATTGCAAAAGGCATTCTGTTAATACACTTACAAAGCCCTATACACTGCATCAGGTAGGGAAGTGCTCAGATACCGTCTGACCAGCTTTATTCATCTCCAGAAAAAAATTATTCCAGTAAAAATGAAGACAGAGATGAGTGAGTTGATCTATTGTTTTGCCTTTTCCTGAGCACCTACTTTTGGTCTCTCTTGGAAGAAGGGATACCAGGCTGACTCATTATAGCTTCTTTTATAATGTTGTATTTTTATGTTCTTCTACGAATGTGTCTATGAATTTAATTTTGCCTAACTTGTAAAGGAATTCATTGGGTATTTATGTTCCCCAAAAATTCAAGTGAGCTTACTGGCAGGAGCGTTGATAAAATGCTGAATTTTAAAGTGAGTGGTCCCCAGTTCAGCTATGCATTAACTAAGCAAGTGCTCAGCCTTACATATATGTGCCCTCTGAACTCCAATAGGTCTCACAGTGCACAGTGAATAGGAATGAGATTATTCATGTGCTTTCAGATAAGATGGCTGAACTGAGGCCATATTGCAGAGTATTTGTGGGAAGTTATATTTTCCACTTAGGAAAGGGAAAAAAACACTGAGTGATTTGTATGTGCACTCAGAAAATCTGAAGATTGAATTTTATCTATTAGCTAGTCATTTTTGAATAGCTCATAAACAAGCTTCCAAGAATTTTTAATGAGGGGAAAGTTTAAACAAAAAAAAAAATTACAATGGATATTCATAGCATATGTTTGGGCTTTTTCCAGCTTTCACATATCTGACTGTAAATCAAAAATAGATTGATTTAGAAAATAAATTATAGAAAATGGAGAAGTCCTAGTCTTTCACAAATTATTTTATCAAGTTCAGCAGCAGTGTGGTATGAATTAATCCTCATCTATATCAAAATATGTGGTATTAGAACTTTGCCAGGATTGCTTATAGGGATTTCCCTATCCTAAGAAAATATAGAAGACAAAAGGCACCTTAGGTTAGCATAGAGAAAGAAGAGATTTTCATAAACTGCTCATGGAAAACAAGGTGATCCCAAGCCAGCCCCTCTAGGACCCAAAGAGCACCTGCATACCCAGCTTTTTGAGCAAATAATCAAAGTCACTGGCATCAATAACCATGTTTGGTGACTAGAAATAATACTGGGGATAAAGCCATCACATTCAGGAATCTACAGAAAAGTTTTTCACTACACACCAGACAAAATTATATATACCACATGAACTATGCTCCCATACTGACACTTGCTACAAATTTATCTATCTTGAGAAAGTAATTTAGAGTCTGAAGATAAATCTGGGTGTATTTTTGTAGAAGATTTTTCTTACAATAGAATTTCATTACTATTCATATTTTTCTTTATGGCTTAGAACCATCTCACTAGGAGGGAGGGTTCCAAGCCATAAAGAAAAATATGCTGCTCAGAGAGGTGTGTGCCATTGTGATTGCAGCCTCAGCACAGCAGGCCAAAAATGGGTGACCAAGCCCTCCTGGAAAACTGGCAAATACACCCAAGACTGGTCCATGCTGCCATCATTGGCTGGTTGTCATTACTAGAAATGAACAGTTCAAAGCCAGCTCAGAGATGTCTCTGTGACATGTAGTGTGAACATCCTCTTACCAACAAAGAGCAAACCACAAAGCTCCAGGCAGCCTGCCCTCAATGTGAATATTGTGATGGTGGCCAACAGTGGAGGGTTTCTAGATGTCTTGCAAAGTTGCATCACACTCATCTTCCTTGCAGTCTGTCCTTGTGCTGCAAGCACACAGTTCATTTTTAAAGTGACCATTATGTGTGGCTTTATAAAGGATAAATTACAGAAATACTGGAGCCTTTGAAGCACTATATGTAAATTATGTTATCTACCCTTAAAAATAATGATCTCTAAGATAAATAGTGAAGTCGGCTACTTGTGTTTCCTGTGCTGTGCATTTGTTTGTTACTGTGTTTAGCCAAAGCTGCAGGGTATGTAGTTAAGTAAAACTGAAATCCTGCCAGTTGTATACATGTGAAGCATCTATGACTCGTTCATTATGCTATCTTGATGAGCTTTTAGTCCTGCATATCTTCCTGCTTATGATAATATTATATAATTCTCAGCTTAAAGGTCTTTTCCCTTTCCCTCATTTGCCCACAAGGTTTTATTTCATTTCATTTGGCTTTGAGTACTTTTATTTCTTGATTCCATTAAACCTTGTTAGAATTTGGGAGTTAAATCCAGTTATACTTCTGCTTGCTTTAAATTTGGAGTGTAAACCAGAGAGATGCAAGCAGACTAATGAAATGCAGCTGTCTGGTATTATATCATGCATTCCTAGTCACAGGTACAGTCACAGGGGAGTTGGAAATGGAGTGCTCACTTTATGAACTGGATATGATCTAAGCCAGGATAGTCATGGTAGGATTGATAATTGCTACTGGAGGCCATAGCTAGCTTCTTTAATATTTGCTTCACTGCATGTTTAAAGGTTTGTTTTGCACTGGAATAATTTGCCTGCCTGCAGTTATTTGTCCAAAAACATCATCCAAGCATGGCTTGAGGCACCAGAAAAGAGCCGATAGATGACAAGCATTTGCAGTAGAATTCTTGGTGCATTTAAGTTATACCATGTCAAAGACAGGATTGTTGGAACATTAAAATGAAGAAGTTTAGTGAAAGATGCCTGAGCCACAGTGGCCAGAACAGCAGTCTCGTTGCAGGTTACAGAAATGGGTAACTCCCTGGCAGTGCCCTGGTTACGTGTGTATTAAATCTTCCAGTACAAGTTCTGGTTCTCCATATACAATTTCAGAGACTGAAGTGTGAGACAGCCCCATCAATAGCATCAACATACCCTTTCCAATGGCTGTTAATTTATCCATTGTTACTGAAACCCTTTTTAGACTGTGAATTTCAAGTTGGAAATGTCTGTGACTATAAGTACCATGACTAAGATAGCATAGGCCTTTCAGAAACAAACAGTACAGACAAAGTGCAACCTACATGTCAGTTTTTATAATGGTAAATTTTGGGAGTTGACTCTTCAATTCTAGTTATGTTCATAGTGGCCAAGAACACTGTTAGATACAGACTTAATTTAAAGCAGTAATTAACATCCTTTCTTGAAACATAGAACTTGGTGCACTTCCAGGGGAAAAGATATCCCCAAGCAGAATTTCTCTTATTACAGCCAAAAGAAGTGTCAGATTTAATCACAATATGTAGAAGCTCACTAATTGCCAGCAGTGGTCAGATCATTGATAATTTGAGGCTCCTTCTAGAGGTGGGCCTGTGTTTGAAGCATCAGGGAAGCCATCCAGTTATCTGCCTTCTGTAATGTGGTGCAATTTATACACTCTTAAAACCAGCTCATGTAGGAATAAGGGCACTAAGCTGCTGTGAGCAGAGGGCTCCATGGCTGTTTGTGATTCTCAGTCTCTCCTCCCGTTCACCCTGCCCAGTGCGCCGCTCCAAGGCTGCCGACGAGGAGAGGAGCCACAAAGCGCGCAGGGCGCGGGACGAGTACCGACGGCAGTCCCTGCGCGCCATCCAGAAGGGAAGGGTGGCTGGCCTGAGCCATTTGTTCCAGGGGACAAACCTGAGCAGTGATCAGGACATCAAACTGAACAACAACAGTGCGACTCCTTTGTCTCCTGCAGCGTCCAGGTTGGTTTGTGCTGGAGCGGTTTTGAAACAGTTTTCTCTTGGATTGTTCCCTCTCTAATCCCTACCATTTCAACAAGCTGTTCTTCAGGTTTGGAGAGTCCTCAGTCTTGCTATTTCCTGATGATCAGAAAAAAAGAATGTTTTAAGGAAAAGAAAAAGAGATTTGATGCAAACTAAATGTCATTTATCTTCAGGCTGATTTCTTAGAATTCACACAGAGATGACTCCTTGAGAAGACAGTTTGAGATCAGTATGTGAGGCTGAAGTCAAATGGACAAATGTCTTAAGCCTCAAGCCTAAAATTGCCTGCTGTTCAACAGCTTTTTTTTCTTTCTTTTTTTTTTTTTTTTTTTTTTTTTTTTTTTTTGTGGGGTTTTTTTTTTGTTTTTTTTTACAGACAGCAGTCCTAAGTTTCAGAGGCTTTGTTTTTTGTGGCATTTTTTCAGGTAAAACCAAGTATCTAAGAATTCAAACTGGAGGATGATTCCTACTAACTAAAACACATAAAAAGTAGTAGAAAGAGTAAGGCAGGCTGTCAAGCAGAGAATGCAAAGGAAACATAAAAGTTTAAACTAAACATTCCTTCTATTGTGCTTAGTGCTTCCAGTTTGGAGACACGGTGTATAGCAGCTGATAATGATTTACATGTTTTTGCCAGTAAAAAGGAATATACTCAAGGAAAAAGAGTTGCTTGTCAATATTTACATTGGAATAAAATTGAAGTGGAAAAGGAAAGCTGACTGAAATGTCTGCTGTGGTAAATTGTTTTTTCAGTTTAAGTTCTGTAAGAAAATGTTTAAGGTGCCATTGCAAATACAAAAATCACACTACTGTGGTTTCCATAAAAACACAAAGTAAATTAAACAAATTTTAAAAAGTTGTTCAGTGAGTTGTACTAGCAGAAGTTACTCTGACCATTTTGCAGCTGTATGCTTTGTCAGTATGTAAAAAGAGGCCATTATCTGTGCTGTCCCTTGTTTTCCCACCCTGCTGTGCTCTGTCTTTGCGTGCAGTGACATCTGGGAGCGCCCCGCTCGGCCCTTCTCCCGCGACGTCATCATCCGCTGGTTCAAGGAGGAGCAGATCCCTCGGCGGGCTGGCTTTGAGAGGAGCACCAACAGGATTGCTCAGTGGTTCCATGGTAATTCCCTGATCTCTCCTTTGGTGTATAACAGGGCTGTGAGCATCTGCTTAGGAAATTAATCTCGCCAGCTTCCATCCCAAAAAAGCAAAGCCTACTGACATGGTGAAATTGAGTGCCTGTTAAAACAAGATTTTTGCATCTTTCCTACTATTAGCATACAATCTTCTTGTTTTATTTTTACTAATTAAGTAGACTAATGTGGGATTCATATCACCAAAGTTTTATTCAGGAATATTTGGGCCAAAATATACTTGCTGCAAAATACCAAGTCAAGCGAGAGTACTGAAACAAAGATAGGGTTAGAAGAACTCCAAAATTAACTGGAAAATACAACAATTATGTGGTAGGTAGATTAATGATGTTCAATTTTTTGATTTACCTGATTAGCAAGAATGATTTGAACTCATATCTTTTAAATCACTGTTTTACTTTATAAACTGGAGGAGTATTTTTTTCTTGCTTGCTTTCTTTTCAAAACAAAAGTTATTATTTTTTTTCCTCAAAAATAATTGAGAGTATATAATTTTAGGCAGTTTTCCTGAAATAGGACTTGTGCAGATCCAAAATTTGCTGTCTTATCTGCTGGAGTTGCTAGCATCTCTGAGACTTTTGCTTTGTATAGTATATGCAATATAACTGAATCTTTGATATCAAATTCACAGGTAAGATGTCTTATTTTCATAGGTATTAGCAATGATCCTTATATTCAGTATTCTTAGACATTAAAAAAAAAGTTCTGGTTTAATAGCTGACATAATTGAGGGACCAACAAGACTTTAAAGTTAAAGATTTTAAAGTTTTTTTTTTATTACTGCTTTTGATGAGTCTATTGCTTTGTTCAAAGCACTAAGCTGACCCTCATCTCATTCATGATTCTCTAAGGCTAAGATGAGGATGTGTGGGCGTTTTGAAGTGAGTCAGGCAGGGAAGATTTCTGAATAAGTTTAGTGTTTCATGTATTTCAGATTTCTGTTTATGATACACAAATCATTATGTGTTAAAAGACATCAACAAGCTGCTATTTTCATTGGCTTAATTGGTCAAAGACATTGAAGTCAGTCATGTACAGCTTGTAAATTCTAAATACTTTCATTTCTTAGGAACAGTGATGCAGACAGTGTTATGTGTTTCCTTAGGGAACACATTAGGTGTGGTTGCTTTCTGAGAGACAAACTGATTAAAATTTAATTTGTGGACATTTGCCGGACGTGCTTCCAACCAGGATTTTTCTGTAAAAGTAGGTATCTAGGCTTGAGCCAATGCACGTGCAGTCCTTCTACTAATTTTGGTGGCTTTTGGATTAGTTTGTTAATCACTGAAAGAATTGTGACCTTCTTAATCATTCATTAATTTCCCAGACCGTGCTTTTCATATCTCGAGAAACTGAATGCAATGACTTTTAAAAGTGAGCAAAGTACCTAATTTTTCCTTCTCTCACTCAAGGAGCCAGACAAACACAGTCAAGTTACACTCCCAGCCTAAAGCTCAGTTGTTTTCTTTGCAGGGACTCCTGTGAGTGCTGTTTTGGTACCTACTTGCTGCATGAGTTGTTTTGGCTTTTGCAGCTCTGGTCAGATTAATTGCAACAAGTGTAAATTGTGAAAAACTCAGCTGCCTTGTAGCTCTTTTGCAGTGGTGGAATCTAAAGAGGCTATTACAGGTGCAATAATTAGTGTTTGGTAGTGTTAGCTGGTGTTTGTGTTACTGTTTGTAATGGACAAAAAATCTGAGGAAAGCCAAACAATCACAATCCCAGACTGCGCTGAGTTGGAAGGGACCCACAAGGATCATCGAGTCTGAATCCTGGGCCTCTTGTTATTTTGTATTATATTCAGGGAATCAGGATACATTATGAATTATTTTTTTCTATGAGCAAATATACAGCAGAATATATTTGACTTGTAAAAGAAATTGGCAGTACAAATGAAAGCCATTCTGTAAAGCCCAGAATTACAGCTGACAACTCGAGCCACTGACTCACCTCAAGCATCTCTCACTGCAGGTATAATCAGGTCCTTCACATCCTTGAGCAACTTCTGTATTTTCTTATATCTCAGTTTTGGACCACAAAATGGGAGTTTAATATTCTGCCTCACGTTAAGGGTTTTTTGAATGCAATGCACTAAGAGAGCTATTGCAGCAGTACTGAAAAAGTAGATACCAGTTTATTACCGAATTACATGTTTTTGCCAGGGTCAGTAGAGCTTGGCTGCCTGCTTTGACTGTCAGGCTGTTCAGCTTTTTAGCTGAAGTTAAGCATTAGCTGATTCACTGTCTTCAAATTGTACTGTGGACATATAACTTATTCCAGTTATGCAAAGATGAAGCTTTCAGACAGATTTGTGTAGCTAAAGTAGCAAAGTACAAATCATAATGCAAGCATCTTTATCCTCATATATTTGGCTTATTTTCCACTTTAAGTCATCAAACCAATCTGGATTCTGTTTAAAAATACACATTGTCTGAGGCATTTTCCTGGTACATGGAACATGGTAACATATGGCTTGGTTAATGTACCTGAAGTTTTCCTTTTGTCTTCATTTGAAGAATCACTACAAAATGCTCATTTAAAGCAGGGTAGTAAAATCTCTAGTAACAAAAGCTCTTTCAAATCAGAACATTTCTTTCTTTATTCACAGGAACTTAAATAAATATCAGCTTCAACTTCATCCATCTCTATTTGTCTCTTGAAATTATCATCAGTTATCTAAATTTCAGCAGATGTTTTTTAGCTCATTTGAAATAGGCTTTACTGTTTTCTTCATTAAAAAAATTGATGTTAAGGATGCAAATTGTAACATACAGCTGAATTCTGGATGTAAATTTAATTATTTTTTGCTCTGTTTGAATAATAGATGCCTCCCAAAACCCAGTTCATTTGCCCTTCCAATCTAGAATGATTTTCTTAAGTTTGTGAAGAAAAAAAATACATATCTATTTTCAAATGTTTTATATAAATGAAACTCAACTTTAAGTCTGTCCTAAATCATAAAATTATGATATGACCTTTACTTGTGAAGCAATGAACCATTTTTTAAGTAGCTTATGCCCACTTTGTGGCCACAGTGCTCAATGCTCAATTATCAAACAGTTAAAAAAGAGGAATCAGAGCCAGTGATTAAGGTGTCACCAGGACTATCTTGGGATTGAATGTAATCAGTGACTATTTATTTTCTATTGTCTAATAGTTGCCTTAGGTTTGAGTGAAAAGAAATATTATTTTATTTTGCTAACTATGAAAACTAAGAAATTGGTCTAAATTTAAGTAAAGGTAAGTTCTGTACAGTATGATAACCAGAAAGTTAGTAATTGTATTCTGATTTCCGACCTGCTAATTTATGACTATAAACATATTAATCAAACTTATATGGGCATCCTAATGTTGTATCAAGTTGTATGAAAGGTTTTAGTTAATTTGAAATAAGAGCATTCTTTGCCAAGATCCCAGTTGCTGATATGCTTTGAAAGCAGGGAAGTAAATTGGTGTTTAGGATGGGAGAACTGTCTCTCAAACAGGCTGGAAGGGGGGACACATTCCTTCTTTTTCTAAGTTTAGCTTTGAACAGGATTTTTCTTTTCAAACTCCTGTGGGACCCATGCCAAGTAAAGGGAAAGTTATCAGTCTTCCCCTTGCACATGTTGAAGAGTTTTGCCGAATTATCACAGACATTATCAAATTGTGCTTTTCAGTTTATTGTAGGCATAAGACACTTGGGATAGAATTCCATATGGCAGCAAAACTAAAGATCCTTCCTCCCCTAAGTATTTAACAAAATGTTGCTGGTAGCTGAAGTGTGTATTATTTCCATATTTGCTCTTTCATTTGTCTTTTAACCTTTCTCTTATGCTTGCAATCTGCTTCAGAACTTTTTTCTTCCCATTCCAATTAGTTTGTCAGCTGTTACTTTTGACAGTTTTGATATTTTTAACTTCCGATGTTAGACTGTTCACCCCCACATACTTTGTTCTGTTTGGTTATTTTCTGTTCAGAATATAGGGGTGCTGGTCTTTGCAGAGGGTGTTGATCTCAAAATATTTCCCCAGGTTTAGTTGAGAGCAATGTTTTATGATTGTTGCTGTTTACACACAATACAACAGGGATCTCTCAGGTGTGTAGTGAGCACAGTACAGAATTTATTCATTGCCTGTCTGTGGGTGGCTGTGGGCTTGCTTGCCAAGCATCTGCTGCAGCACTATCAGATCTCCAGTTGCCTTCAGGTTGAAAGGAAAGTTCAGAGGCTGATATCACAGATCTGGAAACATGAGGTAGTTGCCCTAAAGGCTGTACCTTTAAAATGTAATTGCAGGAGCATGGGTGCTATTGTGGAGAACAATTTCACCAGGGCAAGTGAGAGTGGTGGTGCAGTTAAGGGAGTGGGGAGCTGTGGAGGAGTTGATCAGAGCAGATCAAAGGATGGATTGAAAGAATTCTCAGAGATGCAGGAGCTGAATAATCTCTGAGGTCAGGGGAGCCAGGAAAGAAAATTTTCAGTTTATCATGAATGTGTTCCAAACCTTTCCAGATCAAGGTTTAACCCAGATGGCTAATGCTGTTTTCAGGAAGAAACTTGTTTCAAGAGGAAAATCTAGCACCCCAAAAGAGTGATCATAGTTCTGCAAATCAGGTGTTCTCAATAAAGGAGATATTTCTGAAAGTCTAATTATCCTGAGTCCTTGAACAACAGCGAGGGCACTCAGAATATTCATATAGCTGAACCGTGGGAAATATAACATGTAGTCTGTGTTGTAATGTTTTTAAAAGACACAGAAACGGCAGTGGTTTGTCTGAAAAACATCTATCAGTGAATACAGTTTGCTGCTTTGAGCACAAAAGCACTCTTTTTCTTCTGCTCTTGAAGAGGAGCTTTTCAGTTTTTCAATAAATGCATTTTAGGAAGATGTAAAGCAAGTGTTGTAAATCTAGCAGAAGTACAGCCTTCTTGATATTAATGATCTATTTTTGTAATTCACTGCTTTATCATTATCTTGCTTTTACATCTATTTGAGAAAGTGTGCACGTAGTCTATTTGCTTATGTAAATAGACCCTAGGGGTCTGGGATTTTTTTATCTTCTGGAATTGTAGCTGATGATAAAAAGATACAAAGTTTGTTAAAAATCTCCTGAATTCACTGAGAGCTTTTCACTGTCTTCCACAGGACTTAAAGGATGCAAAACAATAGTTATATGCAAGGCTTGGTATCTAAAACCTTCTGTGGCTGGGAAACATCTGGAACAGAATCAGAGAATTCCTGACTCAAATGAAAATTGTGACTATACATTTGTAGGACAGATCCAGTTCTCTAATTTATGCAAGTAATGAAGAAGGGGAAGTGAGATTAAAAAAGAGGGTTACAGAATATAAAAAAAATATTTTGAAGCATTGTCTGGGAAAGATAAAAAAAGGGATACTTTCAAGATGATAGATTTAGAAGAGATTATGTCTTACTTCCTTTGTTAAAAAGAGAGTTCCCTGTTCTCTGCCAGTCAGTTCTGAGGATGGACACAGTTGTGATCAGCTGTTCAAATATCTGTAGGCTTTGTGGCTTGTGGCTGCAGCAGGGATACAGCCAGGTCAACACAGGCTGCCAGATATTGCCATCTGGTTGATTTTGTGTAAAATAAGCCTTGCCACACTCAATTAGTATCAATCAGCATCCCCAATCTGTGTGGTTTTCTCAGAAAAATTAGGTAGGGATGGAAGTCACCTTTGCTGGGAATCTTGGCAGGAAGAATAGACATAGAATAAGTTTGGACACCAAATTACACTCTCATCACATAAACCTACATTAGAAAATGTGTTGAGAAGTAGTAAGGCCTGAGTGGGAAGGCAGGCCCAGCTGTCACCTCTGCTGTCCCCAACCTGTGGTTACACAGAGCACAGGAGGTTCCAAGGCTGTTTAGTCCTGTGCTTTCCCCCACTGCTGAATTGAGGCCAGAAGGATGATATTCCTGTCACAGTGGTGCTGCAGGATGAATGAGAGCCTTCTGGTGTATTATACAGAGGGGTTGCTAAGCCCTCTGTGAGGCTGGAAAATCTGTCTTGCATTTCAAGGACTGAGGATTGACAGGTTGGGTTTGTACCATTGTCTTTAAATAGTAACACTATTGTAATTTTACTTCAGAATTATTATAAAGCAGTAATTTTTATAACCTACACATAGAGGTTTTAATGCAGCACCAAACATGAGCCAGTTTGTCCTTGCAGTTTTATATATATAGTAGACATGTGTGGATATGAGCATGAGAGCTGTTATTAGAGTCATGACAATCTTTTACTTCCTGTGAGATGGAACATTCTTTTTCTGTATTTCCTGAACATATTCTTATCAAACATTTACTAGATATTCTGATAGTATTTTTCAAAGATCACACAATATTTGGAGTTAAGTGTTGAGGTCCTGTGGTGGATTCTGGTACTGGATTATTTTTGTCCTAAGTCAGACCCATAATATAAAAAAACTCAAATGCTTCCTCAGCTTCAATTCAGCTCTTGGCAACTATTTTAAGAAATGAGAGGTGTTTTTCTGTTTTCTGAGAAATAAGACGATCCTTCACACACTACTTCATTCCACTTAGGTCATAATGACTGTTTCAGTCTATCAGTTCTTTTGAAGGCTTTGGAATTGTTTTTCTTACACCATTAGAGTTCCAAAGTGTCTATGCAGACAGGTTATTAGCAAACAAAATAAATGTTTTAGACTCATGGCTCCTCTTGGAAGGGAGCAAAGTATCAAAGTGAGGTAATGTGAGCTGTAACAGGCTGCAAGGAGAAAGGAAGCACAAAAGAACAGCAGGGAAATTGTAGAATGAGGCAGTTGAATAATTAATGTAAATAGGCTAATTGCTAATGTGAAATGAGCTTTCTTATTCTTTTACAACACATTGTCCTTCTTGACTGCTTTTTAACTGGAAGCTATATTCTAAAGATTTGGCACGTTCTGAAGATAGAAGGCAGCAATTTTTCTTGGCAGGTAAGGCAGACATTTAGAATGAGAGGTAATAAAAAACATGTGAGCACAAAGAGGAAACAGGTGTGGTGTACTAACAGTTTCACTGACACAAACAGGTCAGGTACAGAGCCCAGACAGTAACAGGGTTTGTTAAAAATAATATTTTTTTAAAAAGAGGATTTTCAAGTTTATCAGGCAGTTCTTGACATAAGTGAAGAATATTGATCAACTTTTTCAGAGAGTTTACTCCCAGGTGAATTTACTGAAAAAATATTGAAAATCAAATACCTTTACATTTTGAAGACCTCTTCCCCTTTCACTTAAAGCCCTTTTTAAGATTTTCTTCTCCATCTGCTACTGTTAGAGCATGCCATTGTGAGCAATTATGATTTTGCTCAGTAAGCCATCATGGTAGCTTACAGTGTTTGCCTGTATTTTTTCACTACAGTTCTGTCTCCATTTTGAGCTGGTCTGTGTGTGAGTACATTTCTCTGTTGCTGCAGCTCCTTCAGGCTTTATCACACTGCATAAAACAAAGAGAGGTGTGTCTGGAAAGAAAGCTCTGCTGTTAGTGCTTAGATATGAAGAATAGTTTATAAAATCATGTCATATAAGAGCAAGAGTTATTTGGAAGAAATCATATGTGAAGACATAAAGTCACATTTTACACAGAATAAGGAGTGTTACACACAAGTAAAAAGCCCAAAGGTTGCTTATAGTAAGACTGGAAGGAATTCTGATTATTTGATGGTGACCAAAGCAAATGCAGAAGGCCTTATTCATCTGTCCAGCAGCCTGCGTCTGAGCAGTGTACCCTTTTCCAGGTACTGTAGTCTGGTCCTTACCTGCTGGACCATGATTTCTTCTTCTAGTGGCTTTGTGGATGTGTCTGTTGGAGTTTTTATGCACAAGGCACTTTTAGATATCAGACACTACCAGCACAAGATATTCAGCTCATACTGTGCACCTTTAAGTGCTGTGTCTGTCTGTTTCCTGATCACCCCCTCTAGCATACCACAGGTATCCTGTGCAGAACCTTGTTAGTCCTGGATGAATTGCTCATATCCTGCTCATTGTTATCTATATCTGAGTGTCCATCAGCCATGCCTGCAGCTCTTGTTCCTTTGCCTGCATGCTTACAAGAATGTGCCTTCTCCTTCACAGGCTTCTGTATATTTTTTCATCAGCTTACGACAGACTGAGTTATATTTATTATTTTATCTATTTAAAGCCCAGCAAAGACTTGCAGACCTGAGGTCAGTAAATTTCCCTGATTTCCCAGAAGCTGGATGCCTTATTGGTCCTTCTTCTTGCTCTGCTAAGCATTGAACCTGCAGTCCTATTGATCCAGCCTCAAGGGAAAAGATTACAAGTTATTAGTTTGACAGCTCCTCTGAAGTAATGCTATTTTCCTGCTAAGCAAAGACAACTCTCTCAAACAGAGTA
Source organism: Zonotrichia leucophrys gambelii (assembly GCF_028769735.1). Lineage (NCBI taxonomy): Eukaryota > Metazoa > Chordata > Aves > Passeriformes > Passerellidae > Zonotrichia > Zonotrichia leucophrys. Next base: position 24,917,884 of record NC_088176.1, read on the forward strand.
CCAGCAGGTATTGTGTGTAGCCATGCAGGGGGGAAAGCGTGGGCCTGAGAGAGGATGTGTTGTTGGTTTAGCTTAATTCCAGTTCACCCAGTTAGAAGCAGATCAGGACACTTGAACTGCTTTCCCTGCAGGAGGTAAACAGTAGAAGATAGTAGAGAAAGGAAGAGAAGAGATTTCTGTGACTGAGGCAACCAACCTGTGTGTGTCACTGCACTGTGTGCTGCTGGCATGGAGGCAGAATGGGGTGGAGTGACGGAGACAGAAATTTGCCTTTGCCTTGCAAATATTAAGGGAATGACAGCTTCTTCCCTCTTCAATTTCAGAAAGGTCAGTTCTTCCCTCTTTTCCTGGCCTTTCAGTGAATGGGATTGTCAAATCACAAACTCACGACTCTTTTGAAAAGCTCCAAAAGAGCAAGTTGGCACAGTGATTGGCATTGGCTCTGACTGCTTCAAACCCTAGCTCTCTATCCAAGATTAACATCCAGAATAAAATACACAAGAGTTCTTAATCCACAGTGGAGAGGACTGAGATCTAAATTATATGTAATTCTAAATTATATGTATATGGCCATTCTGCCAGTGCTGCTACCACTGCTTCTCACAATTAAACAAGCATGGATATTTCATGAGTTCACGTGGCTACTATAAATTCATTCCAATATGCTTGATAAATGTAATCTTTTCGACTTGAGGTGTGCTATAAACATTTATAGATACTCAATCCAAAGTACAAGAAAGTATTAGCTCATTAGTCATGGGACAGAACACCCTCTCATATTTTCTCTCTTAACCATGCTACTGTTTACAGGGTGGTGACAGAAGTTTTGAGAACCTAGTCAGTGGGAGGAACAAAGTATTCTGCACAGTTGCTGTATGAGTGGAGTTTCTTTATCATGTTTGATTAATGAAATTTACTGTAAATGAAAGACACTTAATTCCAGACTTTGGATTCAAAAATTTAGTAAAAATTTGTGCCTGCTTCTGTTTATAACTGTTTTTGAGATGAAGTTGGTTCCTCCACTGAAGTAATTTCTGTTTCTGAGTAGTGGTTTCAAATCCCTCATTCAGATTCTCCTGCTGTGAGTTTGAGCCTAGCTGCTAGCTCGCTCAGCACCTTACCTCTACTGCTGGTAGGAAATGAGGCAATTTAGTGCCTGGTTTTGGGTGGCTTAACTGAGAACTGTGTCAGACCTCAGGGGATGTCCAGAACTGGGTCAGTGGTAGAGCTGCACATGGGTCCTACACTGCCACTTGTTAGGTGTGAAGTTTTTACTATCCCAATGTTGTTCTCATTTGACTTTCAACAGTGCTTCTGTGTCTGGCTCACTTTATTGAGTGATTAAAGGTAACTTTTCCCCCTGAGGAACAGTACAAGAAATCAATGCTCAAGAATGCTGCAAGCAGCTAGAAAGCATTGTAATTAACAAAGCTAGCCTAAGGTTCCCAAATCTAGCCAAGTGTAGGAGAAGAAAAATTAGTTATCAATATTATGCCTACATTTACTTTTCTTTGAGCTAGATAAAGAAGTACAGTTTCTTAAGCAGTTACAGAAAATGCTATGTAGAAATCTATCTGGACCTGCTGCTTTAATTTGAATATGGGAAATTACTCCAGATATACCATGATTTAAATTTGTGCCCCTTTTAGCAATAAAGGTTCTAATAATTACTTGATTAAAAAAACATGTAGAATGATTTCTTATGAGACCAGTGATGTCATCTGGAAGCTTCTCACAGTTAAAAATAGATTTCAGATTGCTAATGTATGTAGAAAATAAATGCATTCTTAAACATTACACAAAGGGAATATATTTAAGGAAAAAACCATTTTCCTTCACCTGGGAGAAAAGCATGTAAAGCAAAGAACACAGTATATTTTCTGCCTAGTTATCTGTTGAAACATTCAGCTGTAAAATTTGAATTTTCCAGGGCCCCATGTCAACTGTGGCTTTTGTTTTTCTCCTCCTTTTGAGTGAGCTCTGCTGACACTGTGATTTACTAGTACACTTGTCATTTAAGTTTATGGAAAATGTGTCTTGACAGCTTCTTCAACACCCTTGAGATTATAGCATTCTAGGTGAGCTGTAAGATATATGTGCTTTTAAAGACCATTGTGAGCATGTGTTTCTGGTTATATAATAAGGATTTCATACTTTTTGGATCTATTAATTCAATTATAGAAAGGACAAGGGCTCATCCGTAATTTTTGATTGTGGGCTATATTTTTTGTTTTAAACTGAGGGCTTCCTTATTAGATAAAAGCAAACTGAGAATGCATTCCACTACTTTTCTTCTGTCTAATTAATGGCCAAGAAGGGTATCAGTAAAACCTCCTGGAAGGCTTCCTTGCCTTGTACTCACACACTGCTGTGGTGACTGCAGAGCCAGTTGCACCATGTGACTGCCTTTATCAGCTGGTATCTGCTCAGGGTACTCATGAGAAGCTATAAACTGTGGGCCAAATCTGTGGCACTAGTCTGGGTTCTTCCTGAAATTCAGAGTTTCACCTGGGGTCACGCAGCAATCCTCAGCTGTGTCATGAGGCACATGGAAAGACAACACATGGAGAAATGGCCCCAGGATCTAAAAGCCAACTCTTGCTGCTTGAAGTCAAACTAGAGGTCTAAAGAATTCTGTTGGATGCAAGAAGCCAAACCTAACTTCCGTGTAGTCAGGTAAAAAGCATAGATACATCAATACAAATCAGTATCAATATGCAAAGGCCAGTGAAAAACATTAGCAACTGTAGTAAGTTAGCAGCTTGTCAGAGGCTGTGGTGTAATATTTTGTTTACTACCATGTAACTCAATTATCTTCTAGACATTGCAGTGTTTGTTCATTGGGCAAATGCTTTTACAGTGAGACTACTGAATTAAGTTTTATTCATAATGCATTCCCTGTGTACTGAGTAGCAAATCAATATTAGCATAAGGAAAGAATTTATACTAGCAATGTAGAAGGAAGGCTCCCAAAGAAGGCGGAACATTCATAATGCTCAAAAAACATGACCAGCCTAGGTATCACCTCTCTGTTAGCAATCATTAGTTACAAAACCTTTCCTAGCCACGTGTATTTTGTGTTACACTATTCAAGACATTTGTTCACAGCAATTTGACATGTGAATAAACCTTACTAAGCATGAGTGTCTGTGGAGAGCTTTGGGTTTCAGTTTACACACAAGCAGATTTTGAATATCTAAGAATCATTATGCATGTCAACATTTTACTTTGCTCTTTCATTGAAGTCATTGTGAAGCTTGTTTGCTTTAGGGAGTACAGCAGATTAATTGCCTTTGTGGAAAATAATTGAAGAATTCATTGAGAGATGCATCATACAGAAAATTATTTCAATCCATCTGCCAGTCTAAAGCCAATGCAGTTGTCTTCGTCTTTATAAACACAAACATGGTAACTTTTCTTCAGTGTTCTAAAATGTGCTTTCATTCAGTACATCTCATTTATTTCAAGATTTCTCCTAAACAGGACTAGGATATATTTTCTGTTTGCCTGAAGCTATAGTCTGTATTTTGGTTGTGTTGTTACACCCAAGTAAAACATGTGAAACCTCTGATAAAGACAGTGAGTTCAGAAGTGTTGGGAATCTGAAGTGTTGGGATTTATCTTAATTCAACAAAATCATGAAAAACTGGAATATGTATTGAAAAGATTCTTAAACATACTTTGTTTTTATAATAAAACATTCTATTGCTTTTATACAAGACATAGTGAAAAGCTTTATAACAATGTGAAGAAGGAAAGAATGCCTGAGAATGACCTCTTTCTAAAATTATTTTCCTATTTTTCAAGAGATGAGCTTGAGAAAGTGGCACTCTTGTTTTCTCTGGGTTTTAGACCCTAAGAATTGCAGGCTTTTTATAATTTGGCTCATGACTGAATGCACTGCTTTTCCCTCCAGTTTTTAGTTGTTTTTTTGTTTTTACCTTTTGTGTGTTTTTGTGTGAGTGGGTTTTTATTTTGTTTTGGTGGGTTTTTTAATACTTAGTGGAGATGACATGATAAAGGCAGAAATACTCATAAAATGTAGTGTTACAGACACATCTGCTTTGCTTTTGTTTGCCTTTTTATAGTTTGTGTCATGTGGCTGCCATGATTTCAGACTATTCTTGTCCGTTTTTCTGCTTTTCACTTGGCTTGATGAAATTTGCCAGTAGCTTCCTGTTACCTAAGCAATTAATTCCTTTTCTGCATTTAGTAAATACAGTTACTCCCTCTCCTAGCCATTTACAGCTATGGCAATAGTGGCACAGGGAACTGCACTAGGACCTAATGTTGCTGTCTTGTTAATTTTGATAGAAAATCAGAGCATGTTACAATCCTAAGTAATTTATTGCTATTATTATTAGAAAGCTTTTTGGCAGCTGATTATCTCAGTCCAATCTGTGTGGACATGGGCCTGATTTTTTAATTCTTCTTTATTTTCTGTACTTAATTACATGATGGGAAAATGGGTATAATGGGTCAAAACCTGCCTCAGGATAAATGGCTGCACAGTATACAAGGCGAAGAAGTCTAATCAGGCCCAAGCTGTTTTGCCAGAGTTTATGCTGATTTATTATATAATTTATTCAGGATAATATCAGCCACAGTGTAGATATTATGAAATCCATGGGTGCTGAATTAAATCCCGTTTTTCTCTACAAGCGGTATACTCATGCAAATGGTGGGGTAATGTCCTGCTTTTGGCTGGGATGGAGTTCTTTTGTTCTTAGCCCACAGCAGCCTTTCTAAATGAATGCTCATTATTTACTGTGTCTTCTATATATCTGTAAATGTGGCTGTGTTTTTAGAACAGGTTACACAAAGGAGCCAGTCTGCATTGCAAACTTAAATGTTTGTGTGCCTAAGCAACCAAGTATTCATAATTCAGAAGCATCAAAAATAATTTAAGAGTATCAATACTCTTAATGAAAAAAATATATATTTGGTGTCAGTATATAGTATTTTTCTTATGTCAAAATTATTTGAAGACAAAAAGAAGCATCTTACTTATTAAGAAACATCAATATATTAAATGTGTAGTGCAGAAGTAGAACCTGGTGCTAAAATAAGTAAATGTATCCATTAGCATTTAATTTTTAAAACAATGATTATAGATTTGCATGTCCTGTAAAGTATTCCACACGTCAGTCAGCAATGCTTATTTCAGAGATAGTAAAATATGTAGCTGTTTTAAAAGACTGCACAGCTGAAGTTTTGTGCTTGGCTTGTCTTTCTTGAGATTAAACACCTATAGATTTGCAAGTACAAGTATTTCTTCTGACATTGTTTTTAAAAGAAAATCGTGGTGGTTAAATGTGCATATAGCCTTGAGAGAAGGAAGATGCTGCAAGTAAATAAAAATCAAAGGAGACAGGTTTTTTTCCAAAACAATCCCTGAGACTGACAGTAGTGTTAACACTTGCAGTTTTTCACCCTTGTCTTCCACTTGCAGGCAGTGGGAAATGGTAACATCTCCACGCACTGAGTGAGCAGTGGGTTGGGTTCCAAATGCAGCTTGCACAGCAAGTCAGGGAACTGGCACTCAGTCCTCATCGTGGTGCCTTCAGCGGGTGAAGTGTTCAGTGACTGCTGAGTTTGAATTGCAAATAATTTCTGCTTTTGCATATTTCTTTAAATTATTTTTTAAAGGAGCCTTTGTTTCCAGAATTACCCCCAGCTTCACAAACTTTCCTTATTCTCTGTGTGTTCAGAACTGTGTCCCCATGCCCTCTACTGCAACTGCCCATCAGGCAGTGCTGGGCTCTGAGATCTCTGCAGGAAGGGCATCCCAGCTGAGGCTACCTGGCAGCAGGGCTGCTCCATGCACTGTTCTTGCCTTTGGTACACGTGCTCCCCATGGCAATGAGAGTCACTTGGCAATGTTGCCTTGGAATGAGTTGTACAAAGCCAGGAAGGTTCCACTAAAAGATTAATTCTTCTACTTTAATTTTTCTACTTCTACTTTTCTCCTTTATTTCCTTTGTGGAGAAATCCAAAGTAAACAAGAATCTCGCTGTGAGCTTTGTTTTGTTTTGTGCAATTGGTTTGGTAAAAGCTCAGTCTTTCATGTTTGTTCATGTCTGTGTTTCCCTCAGAAGTATTTAGGAGAAACAAGAGCCTAATGATGGCTAGAGTTTTGAAAATATAAATAGGTCCCAAGAGGGCTTTTCCTCTTCCCTCTTCTTGCACATATCAGTTTTCTCATCTTTTCCCTTGATTTAGATCTGATTTGCATACTAGAAGGTTTTTCTCTCTCATTTTCAAACTCGGTAAACTTGGAGAATTTACATGAGCAGTAACAAGGTGAGTAATGTAAACAAGTGAAATGCTTGCAAAAGATTCCAAAAACTCCACAAATTTCCTATTTCTTGCTTCCAAGACCAAGACTGAATAAATGAAACGTTCTGTCTGCCTGGAGAAAGGATGATGAATACTGCCTACTAACCTTTTTAAAAAAACTGTCCCACTCTTCAATTTGCACACAAAACACAGTATCAGTGACTATTGTACCAGGACAGAGGTATTTCAGTTTACTGAGCAAGGATCAGAGCATAAATCAGTTTCTTTGCTCTGTGTATATTACTCCCCTGTACGATTTCTAGCCCTGTCAGGTTTTAGTTAGATATTTGTATGCTTTACTGATTAAGCAAATTTCCGTGTTTCAGTAGATACAGCAAGGTCTTAATATCTACTGCATGTGTCACATCCTGCACCCGTCAGAGAAGTTTGTTGATGGTCTGTATAGCTTGCTATAATATTTTGTACATAATAGAAATAAAATTTCAATCTCATCTGTATTGTAAGGAGGTGAATGCATCCTACAGGAATAATATTTGTAACAAAATTCCCTACTTGGATTAGTGTACTGATATTTTCTCAAGTTTGAAGACATCCTCATGCATATATTTATTTCTCATCCTACTTACAGGAAATGGCAGGTATCTATAACAGAGTGTAGAACATTTATGTAGGCCTGGAAGTATTTGCTGATTTAAAAACCCAACCAACAAAAGCAAAAGCAAAACCCCAACCTTCCTGTTGTTGATCTTCCATTGAGTTCACTAGAACATTGAGGCTTCTGACTTTGAAACACAACAGTGTTCCAACAGTGAACACAGTACAAAATAAAATATTCTTGACCCATACTTTCTGACAAGTTACTGATCATACATACTAAATTACACACAGGATTTTAGTTTAAGAAGCCACTGAAATGGAATGTTTAACTGTTCCATCTTTTAGCATAAGCTTCTTTTCAGAAGCTATTTAGACAAGAAGAGAAAACTCACAAAAATTAAAGGGTAGTAGCAGAGATTTAATGCAGGGATTTCAGGTCAGAAGAGCCTATATCTAAAGCAAAAAAGTTATATATATATATATATATAACTTTTCTCATATATATATATGAGATAAAAGGTTAAAAGTATTTTCTGCTATATTTATATTTTTCTTCTGATACATGAAAATAATGTAAAAAGAGAAGAGAGAGATTAACTTTTTTTCCTCCCAGCTAATGCATTCTGTAGGGTGTTCTAAAAAGAAGGAAGAAGAGAAACCAACACGAGGCTTTGAGGAGACATTAACAGAAAAATTTACAGCTCTATTATGCACTGGCATAGTCAGACAAGTAATGCCAACACCTATCTTTTATGTGCTGCACTGCTTGCTAGTGAATAAGGTGTAAATGTTTTGACAGTGGGTATAAAGGGTTTTTACAGTATTTGATAGTTGGATGTAGAATGAACTCTGAAGGAGACAATTAAGAGGTATGTTTTCTGCAGAGTGCATAGGGAATTAACTGTGAGCTGCACTGGCAACAATGGATGTTACACACCCAATTTTCTGTAAACCTGAAGAAAAATACTCTTTATTACTGCACTATTCATTTAGATGGAATTTTTTAAGATTCCCAGGGGAGTAAGGCATCTATTCCTTTCAGAATTTCAGTAGGTTTTTAATTGCTTTAGAGAATCTTATTCTTAGGGAATTAAGAAATCTTCTGAGGACTGAGTTTGCTTTATTCTAAGAACAGTTGTATCCTGACAAAACAGGGAGCTGAATACACATTAGAAAAAAAACCCAAACCAACCAATAAAAAAAAACTACAAAAAACCCTTTTAAAAACTCCACCCCAAACAAAACAGTCCTATATATTTTTGCCTGTGATACTTTTCCTTGAATTTCTCCTGTACAGAGATTCAAGATATGCATCAAGTCTTCAAGGAGAGCTCATTTAGCACATGATGGATTATCAAGGTGCCTCATCCTTGCCTAAAGGGATCTCTTGCCATCAGAAATACATTATTCCTCTGGGCCTTGGTTTGCTGTACATGTCTATGCATAGCCCAGGGCGTAGTTCCTATAGTGAGCAAGGCACACTGGAGAGTTGGCTGAATCTCACTGAGGTGTTGCTTCCCAATTCTGCATACACCTGAAATGTGCCAGGATGGTTACAAAGGAGAGGAATGGTGAAGAATGGCTAATGGGCTCCTGCTCACCTTTCCCCACCATAGATTTATCTCTATCTGAGGTTTGTTACTGCATGCTCAACTCCTGAAATTGTGCAGAAGAGGTGGTGAGTGTGGAGCAGAGAAAACTTTCTCCAGAGACTCCCTAGAGAGTTCCACTTTGCTTTGCCTTTGTAGCTCAGAGAAGACTGGTCCCTGAGTCCTGACAGAACTGATCTGTGAGTACATTTCTAATGTGTATTTTACCTGTTGATTTCTAAATACAACCCAGCTTTGTCGACCAGCGCAGTTCTATGGAGACAGGAAGGTTTTATTTACACATATTTATGTTTTGCTTTTTGTGACCTTAAATATTACTAGTTACTAGGACTCAGATTATCAACCTGCAGCACAGCATGAAAAAGCTGCATTCTTACTAGTTGTAAATAACAAAAGCATTACATAGGAATTCAGAGCCCCTTTGCTCTTGGGTTCTTGCCATGGCACTTCAAGACAGAATTTTGAAAACAAACAAAACAACAAAAAACCACAATTCCCCCCAAACCTCAGCAAATCTACCCATCATTGAGGTGGTTTTTTGTTTGAGTTTTTTATTGAATTTTTGTTGTTTTGTTATTTGTTGGTTTTTTTACTAAGCTTGACCATTTATTTCAATGTCTAAATGGAAACAGAACTCTTTTGAAGATCTAGTCCCATGTGAGTTTGTTCTGCCTTAACAGCAGATGGTGAATAGCTTCAACAGCTTTGTTTCTATTACCAGATGTCTTTGATTTACCCCCTTGCTTTGCTTTCTGGCCTTTATTGCTTCTATTCTGAAATAGCAGAGGCAGAGCTATTGTTACCTGTCAGCTCTAGCTTTTCCCACACAATACTATTGATCTCTTCTTGTGGCATCATTCAAAAAAGTATTGTGACTAAAAGGAATAAGAGGGTGAAACATCTTCAATAGCAGTACACTGTAAGATCCTACTGCTGCAAATATTTGTGCATGTATTTAGTTGTGCATGCTACTCCTGCTGGAAACACCAGAGAAATGACAGTGTATGACTTCTGTTTGTATATATTTATCATTAAAGGCAGAATAATCTTTTTCTATAGACATGACTATTATATGTGGTACTTTAGACCCTTTGTTATTTTTTGACTCTTTCAGTTGCAGCACAGTCCATAAACCACTGTACTGATAACAGCGTTCTTTAAATTCTGTGTGACACTGGCAGTCTCAAGGATGACATAAAGTATTCAGTCAAGATATCACCCTGCTGTAGATTAATTATGACCTTCCCAATGAACAAGCAAAACTACATTCAGTCAGTTTCAGAGTCCAAGTATAGACTGGCACCTGTGGAAGAGAATTGCAAAAGTCAACCAGAGGAAACTTGCTTTGAGTGATACTTTTCCTTGAGAGTATAAACCATAACTGCTCTAGTTCTTCCACTGCAGGGAAGCCACTACTTCATCTTCCCTGATTTTATGCTTTTGGTCTTTCTGAGTGGCTGAAGGAGCTGGGTTTTTCACCCAGAGATGGTAGCTAGTGTCACGCATTTGAGTGTTTGTTTCAAGTTTTTGCTATCCACCTTATTGTGGGACCTCAAAAAGGTCAGACCTTTTCTAAGTTTTAGTTCCCCAGTTTCAGTTTTCATCTTACCTTGTGTTGGCTCCTCATGAGCATCTTCATCTTCTGTGGGCTCTGGAAGCTCTGCCCCCCTCCATGAGGCTCTCAGTGTGTTCTCAGAAGCTGCTCTTGCTCCTTCTGGCAGTGGCTTGTGTTAACCCTGCCATGTGACAGAGCCTCTCAGCTCCTCTGAAACCACACTGGCTGCACTTGGATCAATCCTTTCTGAGTTTCTGTTTACTTCTCTGGTTATTTCCTTAAAAACCGATTGCCTTCATTCAGATTTTGGCCCCAGGCAGGTTTGATCTTTACTTACAACTGCATGATTTTTTAAAATTGTAATTAAATAGGGAGAAAAAATTAAGATGTATTTTCCTCTCACCAAACCACGACTTTTGATTCAAAATGCCCAAGACCCTAAAATCTGTTCTAAACAAAGTTATTTTCAAGCTTCTATAGTGGTTTTTCTCCCCTCTGAAATTTACTTCAGCTTTTTTCTTTCTTTCATTGTGAAATGTAATCCAACTTTTGACTTTCAAAGTAAGTCTTGAAGATAATTTGATTTGGAAATTTTTGGAAAAAATTTCCCATTGGAAACTTTTTTATTCGAAATGCTATTTTTAGAGTAGTATGTCTGCCTAGCTCAGTTTTTCAGTTCAAAAAAATGGAAGTGTTTGGCTGATGCTTGGCAAACTGCTCCTTCCCTCTTATGGCCATTTTTTCACTGTGTTTCAAATGACATATATTCTTATATATTCTTATATATTTATATCTTTTCTGATTAGATCTGCCTGTATAATTGAACAAATATATCCCAAATATAGTCCTCCTATTCAGAAGTTATCTGCTAATTCCTCATAATTCCTTGTGTTTATTTACTGCTTACACTTGCTCTCAGTGTAATGTGTTTTTATGACCTTTAGCACGTGAATCATTCATGTAATAATTGCCAGGCATATTTGTACTCATTTGGGCTTTGATCTAATCCTATTGAAAACAAAGGAGATGCTGGTATTGGCTTCTCTCTGTTTTGGATCCTGATTAGTAACCTACATCACCCTGGTTAGGTGTCTTAAGTTGTATTTACAGAATGGTCTCTTTCTTCTGCATTTATTACATGTGAATATTCATAATTGTTCATCAAATCAATTTTGCACAAGATAGAAAGCTTTTCATAATGGTTGTGAAAGCACTTTTGCCATGAATTCTTTTATTACATTGTTCTCATTTATTCCTGCCAGTATTTGTAGCACTTTTCCTGAGTAAGACCTCATGCACTGGAGTGTTTGAGGTCAACTGATGGAAAAAAATACAAAAAGAGAAAATATCAGCTCAACAAATAGCTTGTATTGCAAAATGGTAAATGAAAGCTTCTGGGCTGAGTTTGTACCTGCTGTTCCTCTAACCTTAGCTGGCCTCTTGGCATATGCACATATATTATAATATACATGTTTTATATACAAAATGTATTTTATATATATGTGTGTTTATTAAAATATATTGACCATTGAAAGCTAAATTATCACTTTATATGGACATGACTATTACATGTGGTATTTTAGAGTCTTGGTAGGTCACAGCAAAGGCTGTGATGTTACATTATCTGTATAATCCTGAAAAAATAATTCTATTAGACTTCCATGTTCTTCTATGTTCTACTTCTTAGTTCTTCTAGACTTCTAGACTTCTAAAATAATTCTAGACTTCTATTACATTGTCTATCTTGTTGGCAAAATTTATCAGCCTTTGGTTCATGCTTGGTGTGGCATTTTTGCAACAAATACATACGTACATCTTGAGTTTCACTCAAGGATGTATGTAGGATAACCCTGAAAGTAGAGTGGGAAGCTGAGGTGTCATTGCAGACTGTTGCAGAACAGCACTTTCTGCTGCTGAGGCTGCTGAAAACTTGGAAGGCAACATTAGGATTTCTTAGCTGGGCTCATAAAACTAATAATGAACTCCCCACTTTTCACATGAGCTTAATACATCCTAAATGTTAGGATGTTCTTTTTCCTGTTTGAAAGATTGGTGGCAGTAAACAGAACATAATTACAACAAAAATGTTAATATGTGCCTATCATCATCTAAAACTTGTCCTGTATTTTAAAAATGAAGCTGTTAGGAACATGTCAGTTGATGATAAATCTTCTATGATTTGAAATAACTGTCTTAGAAAATGTTATTTTCTCTGCTAAAAATCCAAGCTGCTAATATATATAAGCATCAAAAACTGGACTGGGCTTTCCCCTTTTTTAATCTTTTTAAGAGATTAGCAAGAATGAGAGTGAGGGGAAATTAGTTTTCAAAGCATCAGTGGTTTCAATTCAATATAATATGTGTCATTAATATCCTAACTAGCACAGATAACAGCATTTGTGATTCCATACCTCATATTGGAGCCTTGGGAAACCAAAGATTCTTGATTTTAGTTAAAACAATTTTAAATGTAGGTGTTTCACAGATTTTGTCTCTTTCTACAATCATCTCAGGAGTGAACAGTGCCACTCTTTTTCCAATTGTCTTGAGAACAGGATAATGTTTTTTAAAGGATAGAGGGAAACTTTCATTGCTGTAATAACCACCCTCTGAAGAATTGAACCGGAGAAAAACAAAATAACTGGGAGGCAAGGAGAGGGAGGAAATGGTGGGGAGAGATGGTTTCTTGTGAGCTATTAACAGAATCAGGACAGTAAAAGGGAAGAGAGTGGCTGGCTGATAATTTATTACACCATCTTTAGCAGAAAAGAGAATTAAAACAAAAAAAGAGAAAAAGGAACTTGGCTTTGAGCAATGCAGCATTTCTTACCTACTCAATGATATGAAGTGTCCAGAACACAGCTAAGGTCTGGCAAAGAAGATGGCATTGTGTGGAAGCCTCCAGTGTTTTAGCTCCACTGCTGGGAATTGAGAGCAGGTGAACAGATTTCTTTGCCATTAAACTAATCAATGCTAAATGAATTTCATGTTATGTGCCGGATAGTGTATCAAACCCTAGAAATATCCTAATAGTGTTCACTGTATAATATAACCACTCTTTTTTTACATTTCTCTATGTTTTACAAATTCTCTATATTCACCAAGGCTGAATTGTCAAGTCTACCTCATTCCCTGTCAGGTCTGCATAACAATTCTGGCACTGCTTGGAGAAGAGGTAGTTATAACAACATCCTCTTCCTATCTCAAAAGTTATCAGCACGCCTTCAATCTGGAACTGCAGTGTAAATACTGATTTATGGTAATTAATGTAGTATTTGCTGGTGATGGCACTGTTTATCCTTTCCTGTCATTAAATGCTCTGAGATTGGTAGTGTGGCTCATCTACATTTATTTCCAGCAGAGATTTGTCAAGGAAGTAGCCATTATAATCACTAATATCACATTTCATGCATACTTAAATTAGGCCAGTTTGAGAGAAGACTGGGTTAACAGATACTGTGATTTCAGAATCAGTTTTTGTGTAATTCTTGGGTACCTGGTATTGGGATATGGTGGTGCAACGTCCCATAATACATTTCCCATAATATCATATGGATTCATATTGATACTGTCTTTTCATTTGAACAGAGTTCAAAAATTTTTAACAATTCATCTTGGAACACCTCCAATAAAAGTATTTTTAATTTTGGAAAGTGCATAAATTGACACTGTTGCTGAGCAGTTACTTGCTGTTTCTAAACAAATGATTATGTTTGTACTGCCTGTTCTTCATGTCTGGTGCAAAGATGATGCAATATCCTTCATAAAAGAGAAATGGGTGTCATTCAGCAGACTATATATGTGTACATTTCTGCTTAGTACTAAGGTATTATCAAAGGGACTTCAAGCCCTATTGAGATTGAGCCCTTCATCACTGCACCAAGTAAAATTGTAAAAGAAATTCATATTCTCAAAGTAGACAAAAAATTGAAAGAAGGAGATGTTTTTCTACCTTTCCTACCAAGCACACAGTGCTAGCTTTTAATACCCAGACCTCCTCAGTCCCTTCCTATGCCTCCCAGATGCATAATTTTCCTTAAGGACTTAATTAGAGCATTCCAAACTTTCAGATAAACCCTTCTCTGTGCAAACTGATAATCCCTGAACTATGTTTGTTATTACACTAAAACAATGTGGCTTCATGGAACTCTCTCTAGGACTTGTGTAGGTTTCTAGGATGACAAGCAGTTCCATTAAACATTACATGCATTGTTTGGAGAAAGTTATCCCCACAGAGAGTAACTCTGGAACATGTACATACATTATTTACTGACGTATGTGCCATGTTCACACTCAGAATGGCCTAATTCAACATCTGCTCCTGATGAGAGTGAGCATCTGGTGTTTCACAGATAATTGAGACATGAGCTGACTGTCCTCTAGGCTGACCAGACAGACCGGAACCAGGCTCTCTGGGTGGATGGTAAGACCTGGTTCAGTGCCAGGTGCAATTCTGATCACACCTTTGTTATGGGTTGGGATTAGAATAGGTTTTATCTTTTATAACTTCTGTGCAAGCAGAAGTACCAGCAACTTCAGTGTTGTGCCCCAGAATCAGAAGGAACAAGAGATGAAGATTTTTCCAACACAAAAGAACAAAATGGGACAGTTTTTGAAGCTCTACTGCCATTAAACCTTTTCATCCAATTTACCTATGTGCACCTATGCATGTGTATGTGTGTGGATGTACAAAAGCAGAAAAATTTTTTTCTCCTGGCACTTGCTTTACATTCCTTTTGTAGGACATATAAAGCAGTTATAAGATAACAGAGTCTGCAGAACTGCAATACAATTGCAAATATCAGCAATGCATTGCAAATTCAAGGTGCAATGCCTAGCTGTGCTAGTCTGCTTAAATGACAGCTTGTCCAGAATTTACTGGTTTGATAGGCCAGTTGTATTATTTATCCTTTGAAAAAGAAGTAAGGATGGGAAAAAGCAAGTCTTAATCATCAAATTAAAAAGCATATCCCACCAGAGTCCCTCAAAACCCTTACAGCTATCCTTCAGAAGCAAACAGCATAAACATTGTCTCCATCTCGTCCTAGAAACATTCCAGCACTCAGAAGTTACACCATTGTGATTTCACTTCTGTTCAGTGTTTGCTGCATTTGATTGCCTCTGGCAGACCTGTTACCTGCATAACCATGGGGTTTTTTCTGGCCAGGCATTATCAGCCGTCAGGAAGCAGAGGAGCTGTTGATGAATAAATCTGAAGGCGCGTTCCTGGTGCGAGTCAGTGAGAAAATCTGGGGCTACGCCTTGTCCTACCGCCAGCAGAACGGCTTCAAGCACTTCCTGGTGGATGCTTCGGGGGATTTCTACAGCTTCCTGGGGGTGGACCCAAACCGACACCCAACACTCACAGACCTGATTGATTTTCACAAGGTAACACTTGCTAGGTGGAGATCAATAGCTGAGTAGAATGGATTAATAATTTAATGAGCAGCCATGTAGCTTGAAACCATGCTGGAAAATAGGAATGACCACAGTGGGAAAGAATATTGTACACTAAGCCCAGCTGTAACCTTCATCCTTCTGTTGCAGTGAATCACAATGCTTTTCCCCTTCTTTCAAATGCTCCAGTATGTGCTTGTGTCCCTTTATACAGTGTGTACTCTCCTTGGCTACAAATGGCCTAATAAGGGCTGACAGATGTAATGCTTTCTGAGCCTTTTGGCTGTGGAAAATTGGATTGGAAATACCATAGAAAGGTCTTTCAATGAAATTTCAGCATTTTTCTACCTTTGATGTGAGGGCTGTAATGTGCAAAAGCAAGAGTCTGACCCTGCACTAAAGAAGGGAACATGGAGGGGCTCTCTTTTAGGGGTATATTAAGGTCACTTCTTATTACCCAAAACAATCTTGCAAGAGGAATTTACTATTCGACTTTAGATGGGTTTGAATTACTTTACCTCTAGGTTCTGTTTCTTGTTACCAGACTGTAACTAAATAGTAGCACTGTTTCTGAAAGCATAAATTGTTTTCATCTGGCATCTCCCTATCTTCATCAGTTTTAATTCTGTTTTTTTCTTAGCCACCCTTATAGTTCCTCTTCATCCTTTCTTTTCTAGTTCCCCATCCTATTTTATCTTTTTCTCACACTTGTCTCAGAGTAATTCTATAAATTTTTTTCCTCCTCCTTTTCTTCACAGCTTTTAATTTTTTAAGCATTCAGTCTCAGGTTATTTTTCTTCTAAATTTCCTGTCTTTTAAATATTGCTTTTATCTCACTTGTTTTGCAGTATCTGTTTAGTGTTGCCTTAGTGTCCCTTCAGAGATCACTATGATATTAAATGTCCACAAATTATATTTCTACATGGGGAGATGGTAGGTGTCACATTTGACTAAAATATATGTTCTCCCCTAATTTAAATAAAACCTTTCTCACCTTGGAAGCTCCAATCCCTGACACCCTTCTTGTACGCAACGTCCTTCTGGCCAATTTGGGTGAACCAACTGGGCTGTGTCCCCTCCTAGGTCACCCTTATTCCCAGCCTATTCTACCAGCAGGGCCTGAGTGGGAAAAAGAGAAATCCTTTGTGCTGTGTAAGCAGTGATTAGCAATAGCCAAAACTGCAGTGTGTTATTAACACTGTTTTAGCCACAAATTCAAAACATGATGTCACAATGGAGAACAAGCAGCTGTGAAGTTCCATCCCAGCCAGCCAGCCCCCGTGCACCTAGAAAGAGTCTAACCAGGGCTTTGGCAGGGAAAGAAAAGCAAACAGCAACACCTCAAATGCAGATTATCAGGTGCTGGATGTGGAACCTCTGGCTAATGTGGTTTCCCCTCTGCTCCTGGTGATGGTGACAGCCA
The DNA here is from genome assembly GCF_028769735.1 of Zonotrichia leucophrys gambelii. Classification (NCBI taxonomy): domain Eukaryota; kingdom Metazoa; phylum Chordata; class Aves; order Passeriformes; family Passerellidae; genus Zonotrichia; species Zonotrichia leucophrys. Next base: position 24,934,766 of record NC_088176.1, read on the forward strand.
ATTCCAGACATCTGTGCTCTAGCCATGTTCCTATATTTTCATCACAGCTCACGTTAGGCAATCACTGTATTAGGAACACATCTATTTACAGACAGCAGTAGAGCACTTGTCAGAATCAGAATGGCTTTTAGTTCCTGCCATTTAAAAAAAGGAAAAAAACTTGCTTAGGTGTCCCATGATAAGAATTAATAGCTGCCCCAGCAGTAAGCCTATGAGGGAAACCATTTCAGTTTTAATGCCAACACACAGTTCTATTTTCCCTGTCTAGCTTATGGCTGTATTAAAACTGGTACCTTTGGCAATCACCTCAGGAGGTATTTTGTCCTGTCTGTCACTTGGTTTTCTTAGAGGCTTTTCTGCCTGCCCTCTCTGGTGAAGTACACTGTCAATTGTCCCAAAGCCTCCTGGTAACCCCAAGCAATCTGTATGTGACTGGTTGTACTGTGGGCACATTTTCCATTGCAGCTATTGCTATATATTTTGGAAAAGGTGCTGCTTTCCTCATGACTATTTTTAGCAAGAGTATACTTACCCACTCCAGCGGCCACATGGAATTTTTTAAGGGCCTGAGGAGGGCTGGCGTAACTAATTTTTTACTTGCTTGTACTGATTGACTTCATTTTGTTTCATTTTGATTGAAAAACTGAGAGGTCATTCGAGCAACTCAGCTGGCAGACACAAGGGGGTGGTAACCATTAGTTGGAAGAACAAACCTTACAGAATATGATGTGAATGTGCATCTTCTGTACATAGGTGCTGTGAGTACAGACTGCCTTTTCCTACCAAGGGCAATGTCTTTCACCTTGCTGTCATCAGTCAGAAAGCTGTTACTGTTGTGTGTGAGCTCACTAAACACTGAGCTCCTGCTCAGTCTGCCTGGGGGTAGTAGCATGGGAAGACTGGCATCTTTCTGTTCAATTAACCCATGAGAACACTCTCTATAAGCATCTGTAGGTGACTTCCTAAATAGTGCAGCAACTTACAAGTAGTACAAATCAGAGTCTCTTGGATGTGCTGATTTCACTGCTTGATAATAGCACAAGTTGCTACCAGCATAAATAACACAACCAGAGCATGAAGAAAATGATTAACCTGTAAAATCCTTTTGCTGGTCTGTAATTATTTTATCAAGTGTTTATCTATAGTTGCTAGCCAGTTACAGAGGAATGATGGCCGTCATTGCTCTACTTAGAAGGTAGATGCAGTTTATATCTTTGATATTTTAATTTGCTTTATCATTCCAGGAAGAAATCATCACGTCCTCAGGTGGGGAGCTACTCCTGGAGCCATGTGGACAGCAGAAGAATCCACCAGACTACAGTCCTTTATTTGAATAACTGATTCTGGATCAACAGGAATGCATTCCGGATAGCTGTAGTAATAGATAGTTACAAAAGTAAACAATGGGAGTAGTTAACCTGCTTTGAAAGCCACTGGTCTTGTGGCCAAAAAGTATCCTCATTAGGAGGCCTAAAATATTTCTGGTTTGCATCTGAATTATCAACATCATTATTCATACTGCTAGCACTTGAAAGGTGAGAACTTACCAGTGAATTGCAAAAGAGGACTACTTCCAAAAAATTTTCAAGGGATTGTAGCCAATTGCACAGAATGCTAAGTTCCTGTCCTAATTTTCTCATGTTTTATACTGCAAGAGGCATGGGCAGGAGCCATTCACAGAGCACTGTATGAGGTATCAGTGTTGGTGAACAGATTCTGTGTTCCAAAGCGAGGTTTGACAGTTTCTGTTGACAATTTCATTACCCAATGGTGCACTTTGATGACAAAAGAAGCAGCCTTCAAACATCCCTGTGAAGTTTGTGATTGTGTATGTAATTACCTGTAGTTTGAAAATTGCCACTATGCTTTTGAATTCAGGCCTACAGAGTTCCCCACAGCACAGACAAAGGTCAAACACATTTTATTTACATTTTCATGAAGCCCCACAGCCTTGGAAGGAACTTTTCTCCTGTACAGTAAGTGGTCAGTTTATTCTAAAGGAAACTGATTTGCTGCAATTCTCTCACTGGCCTTGTCCTGCTTTCCACTTTTAGATGTGCAAGAGACACAGTGGATATTGCTAGCTTTACTTTGCTATAGGACTGGGTATTTTCCTTTTCTGAGTTACAAGAGAGGGTGGGACTGGTATATTTATACATAGAAAAGGTACGGCTGATTACATTACCATCGTGCTATTTTATGTGTAAAACCAAGATGCACACAATGTGTTCCTGATCCATTTACTATAAATATTAACCCTATGAAAATTGAACAGAAGCCTAGATCTGTGGGGCAGTTGCTTAGTGCTTGGACGAGAAAAATAATAAAATCTCATCACAGTACACATAGGAAAGGCACACTGAGCATATTACTATGAGCTACTGCTTTGGGCAGTCTCTGAGCCCTGTGGTGTTCTATTAAAAATCCAGGTGAGACCTCTCCTGAACCTCCTGTCTCCTGAGCCCTTTCTCCTCAAACAGTCATTTGACTCTTGATTCACTGTTACCTTCTGTACTCTGTCTGATCTAGATGGTAAAGTCAACCAGGAAAAGAAACTTGTCTTATCCAAGCCAATAAAGCACACTAAACATTTCAGGTGCTACAACAGTAAATATTTGTGGTGGTAATAACAGTATTTTTTTATAATTAATTTTATGGCTAGCTCATATTAAAGTACAGATTTTTGTACACAAGCTTCATTCTTGGTCAGGAACCTTTTCTTCTGTTGACATTGGCTTTTGTGTGATTTAATCCATCAGTGTTTGTGGCCCATGAAAAGAAAATTCTATTGAACTTCCCACAGAGACAGCTGGGCAGTTTCTGTACTAATCACTTGGCACACTGGCTCAGGAGGTTTTAAATAGTTACTGTTAGCACCTCAGAACAAAGCAAGTCAGGACACAGCAAATAAGCAAAAAAGATCTGCTTTCTCTGAGAAAACCAACTTTGCACTTTCTCCCTCCTTCAGAGGCATCTCAAGAACCACCTCAGTCTCAGGTTATTCACAGCTGCACAATTTTTTCATGGAACAATTCGACCTTTACTTAAAGGACAATGGAAAAGGACCTTTAAAATTATAAAAAATATAAGTATCCACAGACATAGCTCTGAGGTTAGAAAGCAGTAGGTGACTGTACAGGATTAGACACCTAGGGGTCATTACAGACTGCTCTTTTGCCTCTATGCACTGAAGAAAACTCCCCAAAAAAACCAAGAACAACAATAAAAAAACCCAGGAAATGCTACCTTGGTAGGCTAGAAGACATGCAAATTCCAAAGTTTTGGAAGATTACTCAACCCAATGTTGTGAATGTTTATAGAAGAATATTGAAGAACTTGTTCCACATGCAATTCACATTCAGAAGTTGATAATAATGCTGCTATTTATTTCTAGTGACACAGTTCCCAGCAACTGCTTGTGTTTTGTTTAGCATTAGGAAGGCCTGGAAATAATAGCTCTTTAGCTTATGTGGCCTCTTGCGATGTAATTAACATTATTTTCACTTCAGAGCACATTTCCTAATTCTAATTTTCTAATTTTTTGTCTGTCATCAATTTCTCACTCTGTTTCACCTAGCTTTAAAATAAGGTCCTTCTAAGTTCCCTTGCAAATGGTATTACTTGGAATACTGCAATTTCTCATGAGAGTTTTACTCTCCTAATAAATGGCAGAATTCACAAGTAAAGGAATTGCTTGTTTTTTCTCATGTAAGCCCCACAGAAAAAATAAAAAGTATTCAGCCAATTCATAGAGTTACCAAGAAAGAAATGTAAACAATATAAAACCAGAAGCAGCTGCAATGAAATACTGTGCACTTGACTGAAGATAAGTTTTGAAGGAAACAAAAGGAGATCATAGCTAGCAGAAACTAAGAACAGCTTTCCTTGGTAGAGATGTGCAGCTGTTGCCAATATACTTGAGTGAAGTACAGGTGTGGAGATGTTTTCTAAGTTAACAGGTGCTTCTTGTTGCCTAAGGGGGCAACAAGACAATAAGGGGACTATGAAACTGTTGCCCAGTGAGTAGGAAGGAGATAAAGCAGTGAAGGAGTAAATATGGAAAATTAAGAAAATAAGAAAGGGCAATATGTGTTTATCCTGTTCTTTAGAAAGCATTTTGGATTTTTGCTGCTCTGGGAGGAAGACCAGGCACTGCTACCTCTTTTTCTCTCTGCAAGCATGGAAGCTTTCAGCTTTGAGCTAAATCTACCTTGGAGGTAGATTTGGCACCCTTGGATTGGTAAGAGCTGGGCTGGTCTGTGCTGCAGCCTTGAATGCTTCCCTCTGTCTGCCTCTCCATGTAGTGCTGCCTGCAGCTGTTTCTCACTGGCTGGAAAAGTGTCCTGGTGCCGCCATTTCCTTGGCTGCCAGGGGCAGCTTTAGCTCATCCCCTTGGGGCCTTCCAGTCTTGCTGCCAGACCTGTTTGTCTAGTGGTAACTATTGGTAAGTCATAAGAGGGGCGTGTTGTGGAATTTCCTTACAAGATTCCCTGTCAATGTTTCTTGCTGATGCAGCCACCAGGAGTTCACTGAGAGGTGTGCTATGGTAATTGTGTTTCATAAAGAAAAATGCCACAGCAGTAAGGTAAACTTTTAAACTTTAAAATGAATTAACTTTTCTCATATCTGTTTCACACCAATAAAATATGGCACACAAGGTTCAAAGCTTGTTTGCAGGTTTCTTTGAAAAAAGCATCTCTTGAGGATTTATTCTTGCTTCTTCATAGATCCACAGATTCATCTGTTCTTTTGAATTTTGTTTTAATCTGTTATTGTACACAGACATCTCCAATTTAATATTGCCCTCTTCTCTAAAAAAGAACAAAAACCAAGTAAAGAAATTGAGAGTAATCATGGATGAGATTTCCAAGGCTACTCAAAGAAAGCAGATGCCAGTCTAAGTATTGTAATTAATGGAATAATGATGTAGTATGAGTTTTTGCATACTAGTTTTATAATAGATATCCTGGATTATTCTTTTAGGTACTAAATCCCTGTTGTTCTGAACAAATCCTAAGATAAATAAAATAACACCTCCCTCAAGGAGATGCCTAAAAATTGTTTTTAGTACAGAGATTCATTTTCAGGCTGAGTAGAAACTATTTTAAAAAAACAAATTCACAGGGAGAATTTCCACTAGATTTCAGGTACCTTGAATCAAATTAAACCTATTTCTTGGCTGAGGTGAGGCAGTATTAATACACTGACTGCAGTAAAAGACTTCATTTTTGTGTGAACTAGGTATCCACTTCTGCTCAGACTTCTCTTGAAACACCAGACACCTGAATATTGAGCATTAATGAAGTTATACAACATCTCACTGCAGTCTGAATTCTTCCATTTACCACAATACAAACCTGCTAGACTGTGGTTGTTTACAGTGGGAGAAGCTTTTCTCTTTCTATTAATAAATTTGTTTCCATAATTTACAGGTTGGAGCTTATTTTTCATTGATTTTCAAGGACTGGCTGTCTTTTATATCTTATTGTGGCTTTGCTTTAAGATTCATTTTTCCCTTCCCAAGAGGATGGGGTAAGTGACCTCTCTGAAATGTGTCCCTGGCCAGGCTATCAATTGTGGAATGAGGTGTTTGCACTTGACCAGATGCTTGCTTTTTGTTTCCTGAGATGAATATCCTGGATACATACTGTCAGATGATAATGATGCATAATTGATTTTTATAGCTAATTTCTTGCCATGCAAGTGCTGTGTGAAAGCATCTCTTCAAATATTTGTTTACTGTTAGTGATTAATCCTGTAGCTTGTATATTTACATGATGGCCTGTAGCTAATGCAAATTTTCTACTAGGCTGGAGCCTTCAATGCATTTGGGTTCTTCTCTCTTGGAATTTCTTCCAGTAATTTTAAATGAAGGTAACATTTTATGGTGTCTTTATTATACAACAATAAGTGACTTTTCTTATGGAAGAGAAATAATGTCAAAAGAGATTGGACATTTAGTTTGGTCCTATTTGTGTCCTTGTGATGGATGTACAAAGAAAACACTTGGCATGTTAATGTCTCCTTTAAAGTTTAGCTGCCATTTCTCCCCCGTTCTCAGTTTTAATGAGAACTGTGGGTGGGAGAAGGTCCCAAGCTCACAAGTCACAGAGAGAAAAGAGAGGAAGCAGGACTGATTCATTCCATACAGGTTTTCATATAACAGCAGGCAAAGCTTGGATTAAGTACTTTCTGAGATGCACAGGTTTTCTTGCTTACCATTCAAGCTAGTGTTGTCACTACTTTTCCCTCACACAACAGCAACATGAAGCAATTCCTAGTGGTAAGAAAAAGCCCAAAGTTGTTCAGTAAGCAACATTACAGTGCCCCAGGAATGATACAGATGGAGTGTGGATCAAAAACACAGTGAAGACATATTTTGTTTATGGGTGTGTAGAATGGGAGTGATTGCAAATTCTTGTTTGGTAGAAGTTAATTATTTTAATGATTGTTGTCATTAATGGTCAGTGCATGTGAAGATGTGGCCAAGTGTAATGCACCTTCAATTCCACAAGCTGGTAGAGCATGGACTGCCTGAAAGGAAAATCAGACATAGTTGTCTTAGACAAAAGTTAAGAAGTATTCTTGTAGTTTATTTGGGGCAGAAAATTGTAAAATGTATAACGCATATCAGGATTTACAGATGTAGAAACCACGTACTGCTTACCACGTGAAATATGATGAGTTTGCCAGTGTAATTTTCACAGCACTTCAAAACTCAGTGAAGAGTAAAGGTATCCCTGGTTATTCTGCTCTCCTGTAGGAAATGTCAGCATTGTAAACAAGAAAATATCTTCCCATCTAGGAATTTAATCTTAATAATGGACTTCAGCAAGTAATTCCTGAGAGCTGTACAGTGAACACTGCACTGCAATTAGTAAGATAGCCAGCCTGTTGTACTTGTGTCTGTCTTGATTCTCCAAGTCTTTTTGCTCATGATAGCCAGATGCTAATGTGAAATATGTTTCTAGGAAGTCATTCAAATCCAATGTAATGAAGAAGCGTTAAAGTATATGTTTCATTATCATTTTTACTTTTGACATTTTCTCTCAAGGAATCCATGAAAAAAGTAAAATTCTAACAGCAATGCAGAAGTTCTGGTCTGCCTTCTAGACAATATTTTGCTACCTATTATGTGCTGTACTCACATAATGCTGCTTCATTTATTTTGAATTTCAGTAATCTATACGATATATTGGAATCTATCTGATTTTTTAAACAAGAAAGCAATAGAGACAGATGTAGGCAAGCAAACCATTCTGTGGGACAAAAAATCTTCACTGAATTCCAATGCTGAGCTCCCACATCATTTGCTGGAGTTCATGTGGCAATCTTAAGTTGATAAATATGAAAATTTTTTATCAGGGCTGCCTGTTAAAGTCCCTTTTCACTTTCCCCAGAGCTATTCTAAAATCTTCCATTGACACTACTTAATGGAAAAATGTTCTGTTTTCAAAATGCCAAGTTTCATAAAATTGTTTCAATTCCTTAGAGTAAAAAATAAAAAAGAATAAAATTATCTAAGGGCATTTTTAATTGCAGAAAATGTGAAAAATGTGCTCAAATTTAACACAAAAAAATTTATATTTTTAGTAATCCCTAAAAGAAAATGTGCCACATTATGCTCCAAATTCAATGCAAATATTCAATGTTTTTGACATTTCATTAGGTATCCATTCTCTCCCTTAATGCTAGTTTACTTTTAAGGGAGAATTAAAATACCCAGGGAACAGTTACTCAAAATGTCAAGCCCATTAAATATCTAATCTGATCACTGAAATAAATTTGTGAAGGTTTAAATAAGACCTCAGATAATTTTCTCCAGAAAAAAATGAAACTAGGAAAGTGAGTTCAGGAAAAAAAGTATGGATGCATCTTGTCCACAATTTTGAATATGTTGTGTTACATGCTTGGATCTTTGGAGTGTGATTTACATTTATACACTGCTAAAAATCTGAACATCAAAAAGTAATTAATTTAAATTGAATAATAAATAACATAAAGGAAATTAGACCTACTGTTCCAGTTTCTCTGAAAAAGGCTAATTCTATCAGTGGTTATGTAAAAGACCAAGCCTATTCATGAACAGTTGTAGGAGAAAAGAATCTAATTTTCCAAACTGTCATTGTGATCAATCACAATAGAAATCTCCTTCTGGATGAAAGTTTGTGATTAAGAAGTACACAGTTCAGACTTCACATTCAAATACCAAATGGAAACATTTGCAATGTACCAGCTCCTTGCAAAGGTGAAACATCTCACAGAACAGCTGTACTGGTGTAGCAAAAATGAGTAGCTTGGATTCCAGTTGTTCTCCTCGGGCTGGGCTGGAGACAGGCACTTCAGATTTCCAGGTCAGTGTTGTATCAGCTCCTCTGCCAAAGACCACTGATTATTCGAGAAGGCAGGATCAGGAGAGAGTGAGAAAACTTGTGAAACCTTGAAATACTACTATGAAAGGAAAAAAATCGCAAAAATTCCCCTTCCCCACCCTAGATAAGAATCAGTTTGTAATGGGGAAACAAGGAGGCATTGTGAAACTGGCAGTCTTTGTTTCCTGTTGGGGAGGAGACATGGACACAATTTGTTGAAGTCAATGAGATGGAAGTGGGGAATAAGGACTTCACAGCCGGGTCATGTTTTATTCATTCTGTTCTACAGCAGTGCACAAACAGCCATGAAGTGCTTGGAGTGCTAACCCATCTGTTCTCGGGAGCAGCTCACATCCAGTGGGCTAAAAATACTCGGTCTGCCAAGGAGACAGTCGAGGTACTTTGAGAAGTCTTGGATGCTTTTACTTTGGGCCACAGATAAAGGTGATAAATTAAGAGGCATTGGGGTTCTTTTGTTAAAATCTCTTTTCCTCCCCCAGACCTATTAATAATGAAGCAAATTCAAAAAAATGAAGGAGAAAACTGGCTGCTGGCTAAGACTCTGTTTGTAATCCTGGATCTGCACCTGGCCACCGTGCTAAAGTTCAATCCAAGTTACACTGCAGTAATTGATGATCACTTGTCATAGCCCTTTATAAAGCTTTTTCATCAATGTCTCTTGTGGTTCATTTTCTATCAGCAGCAAATCAATGAAATTTTAATGGAATAGAGAGCCTTCTTGAGACTGAATTATGTTGCTTTACCTGTTTTAATATCAAGTGAAGTTCTCAAAGGCTCAGCAGATAATAGTTTTTCAGATTTTTTCTTTGATAACTTTGTTTCTGCAGAATGGTGGCATCTTTGTAATCAGCCGTAATCAAGATTGAAGGCATTAATGAACTGTACTGTTAGAGACAATAGGAAAATGTAGGGCTTGAAGCTGACAGCCAGATCCTTATAAATGCTGCAGCAGTGTAGTAGGGAATGCATTAACTCCTGAATGTGGTGATTCAGGGAGAATCTGAAATGGTTTAAAAATCTCCAGGGTAATGCAGTAATTGCCCAGGCACAGGGAAGCACAAGGTCACGAATTGAGTTCCCTTCTTGAAAACTGCAGTGGGAGCTGTATGGCCCTCAGAGCAGTCCCACCCATCGCTCCAAGCGCAGAGCTGCCCCGGAGCCGGGTCTGCGAGCGGGGATGGGCAACACTGAGGCCGCCCCGCGGCGAACATTCGAGACAAGTGTCAGTCAAACAGCACATCTCGCTTTTCCTGGGGTAAAGTTCACTGGGTGGATTGGAGCCCGCTTGAACCGGTCAGGATTTGCTGCCTGGCTTTGCTCTATGTCGCCGGTTCGTGTCGCTCCGCCCGTGTCCCGCTGTGGCCGGGAGCGTGTGATGGGCTGCGGGGCTCCCTCAGCCGGCACCGCCTGCAGCCTCCCGGGCTCTGGTACCGCTGTACCCTGCGGGCCCTGCCAGCCTGAGCCGCCCACGGCCTGTGAGGGCCCGGCTCGCACCCGGAGGCTCCGCCGCAGATGGCGGAGGAGCGGCGGCCGCAGCCGTGGAGAAGGAGCGTGTGGGATGGAGCGGCCCCACACGGCTCGGCTCCGCAGCGAGGGCTCGGGGCTGAGGGCCCGGTCTCGCAGCTTTGCTCCAGGAAACTTCCCGAGCAGTTTTCCTCAGCCCAAAGCCTCAGGTTCACCAAGCCCTAATCAGCTCCCGAAATAAAGGCGTGATAAAGTCGTGCCCCGTGGGCTGATTCCTCCCAGGTTGAGCAGAGCAGATAATTTACAGATGGACAGGATGAAACTGACATGAAATGCCAAACTCTCCTGGCTTTTGTCCTGGTTTAAGGACTCTTCACCTGCTGGAGATTGGGAAGCTCCAGGGAAGGAAGCTGCGCTTTCGTCCCCAAGATAAGGGAAGGAATCCTCTTCTCCAGTAATACTTACATGATGGAGGCAGACCAATAGGTAGGATGCTTTATTTTGCTCTAGTTTGGCTTAGCTTCCCTGAATTGCCAGTGTAACAGTGGTGGAACGCAGGAAAGGTACCAGCTGATTGCTGAAACAGGAGAATGACCCCCAGGGATTGCTGAGGAGGTCAGTGTTCAGTGCCCCAATTTGTTAACCAAGTCCAAAGTTTGAGCCTGATTTAGAACAAATCTAAAGGAAAAATTTTCCAGTATGTTTGGATCTCCATGAAGCACTGAACACAAATCACATATCAGTTAAGTATCAAGGATGTTTACAAAAATGTGATGTTTTCCAATTATTCTAATGGGTCTTGGGTCAAGCCTTGAATGCAAAAGAAAATAAACTTGCATTCTCATCTTTGCAGTCACAGCTGGGGCACACATTATCAGGACAGTTCATGTTTCCCTCAATGGAACTGTTTCTATTTGATGAAGTAAACGCTATCATTCCCTGAAACTGTAAATTTAAATATTATTACTACCACCTTGCTCCAGACAGCACTAAACACAATTTCAGATACAGGAGAAGGAAAACTGTCTGAAGACTTAGAAATGTCCAAAATAAGAAATGTCCAAAATAGGATTGTGCTAGAGAGTAGAGGGGCAAACAGCTGTGTTCTGGTTGATTTGATGTACTTTGATACAGCCTATAAACCTTCAAAAACTATTTAACACATACTGAAATAATGCTCAGAAATGTAATGCAATAAAGCTTTTGTATAAAAAGGAGTGTAAATGGCCGTCAAGAATGCAATGTTGCCTGGCTTTCACAATGAAATTATTCTGTTTTGATTCCTCTGTCTGAAGTAATCTCTGTGCATCCTTTTACCACAGAACAAGCTGGAGAACATCTAAACAAATTTAATGCTTTCTTAAGTAGTTCAACAGATATGTTTATGCTTATTTAATATTTTGTGAGTATTTTTCATGGTAGTTTAATTTTTTACAAACCAAGGATTCCAATTGAGAAAATAAAATGTAGACTTATGGCACTGTAATTGTATTTGATGAGAAGCAGCAAATAAAAGGTGAAGACTCTCCTGGCCTCGTTCTACACAACACAAAACTCAGGTAAAGAACTTTTGTGATACAAAGGAAAGGAAGATGCTTTTGACTCAGCATGGATGAATTGTGGTATTTTAGAATAATTTGGGGTTTTAGGGGTCTTTGGAAGTAATATTTTTACTAAAATTTTAGGATTGTGTCTCCTGGATTTTCATGGAATTCACTTAATTTTCTTTAATCTTTCAGCATCTGGACTTTAATTTTTTTCCTTGTCATTGCACCCTCTGGAGGACCATAGCTGTCTAATTTATTGGTCCAACTAACAGATCTGCCCTTTTATTTTTATGAATGTCTTTCAGGCTGTCATTCCTGGAGCTCATTGATCAGTGGAGCTCTTGCTGTGCACCCATTTTTTTTAACTTTTAGTTTTAAGCTACAGTTTAGATGCTGGACTTCTTTATGTGTGAATACGGGCAAAAAGTTCCATTGAAAAGGGTGAAAAATATTTTACATACCCCAACTTGAAATTCTTACCCATCTTTTATTTTTGCACTATGAAACTTCTTTATGTATAGTCATAGAGCAAGAGGAGAGTTGTTGATTTTGTTGTTTTGTTGAGGTTTTTACCATTGGTTTTGTATTTGTTTTATTTAAAAAAAGAAAACAACCTGTGATGGGGTATGAGAGGATTTGTTGAAGGCTTCATGAAATTTCTTCTTTAAGCTTGATATTTTACAGTGATTGTTGTTGCTGCATGTCTCATAAAATGCCTTTGCTTTATGTTCTCTAATAGCTATGGACGTGACTGAGGTGTTGGGAGTTATATGGAAAAAAAAAAAGCAGCCCATTTCTAACTAAAGAATGCAAGGAAACAATTTGTCACTGCTGACAGCAGGAAAATGAATAAATATTGCAATAGATACATGTATAGACAATGAATTTGTACAGCATCTGAGTGATGTCCTCTCTCAGGAAGGTAGGCAGACCAGGGTTATTAATTTCCTTTATGGAGAGATATCCTTTCAGGCAGGGAGTTTGTGGTGGAAATCAACAACTTGGTTTTCCTGCATTCTTTCTCTTTCTAAAGTACTATGCACATTATTACACTACACTATGTTAAAAAAAAACCCAACAACCCAGGGCTTAGTTGCCTGTCCAGAGCTAGGCTCCAAAATTCACATTTTGGCATCACAATAGAAATGGACAAACTAAGAAGTCTCAAATATTCTATGTAGCTGTGTATGTACAATGTATGCTTAACATACTGAAAAAATTGTGATTCAATATAGTAATAAAAAAATAAATTTTGAGCTATGTTGAGGCACAGAAATTTCTGGCAGCTCCTGTCAATATATTTAGGCACATATTAGGAGTTCCTTATAAATATTAATCATAAGGCTATAAGGAATTGACCATGTCTTCTAGGACAATAAACAGCTAATAATTGTAGCACAAAGCCTGTGAACTGCCTCACTATTTCTTCATTATTTTTACTTCGTTTTTCTTGTTGCTCAGTTTTAGAGGTCCAGGATCTTCTGCCACTTTTCTTCTTTCACAGACAGGCATCTCCCCTTCTGGATTCCCACCTCCTGCCTTTTCTTTTCTCCTTTGTTTTGTTTGTTACAATCTAGTGTTTGTCAGTGAGTCGTCACTTCAGTGCACCATTAAACTGTGCATATCACATTGCTTTGGCAAAGGTGCCAGAACAGTTATTATAGAAAAGTTATTGTAGAAATAGAAGAGAAGAAAACCTTGGATAAACCATTTAGTTAAAGAAAACAGAACTATTTCAGGCAAACTGAATTCATTCTGGTTTTATAGGTAACCATAACAGAACTCACTTGAAGTTTAAGAATAGTTCAGTGCCTCTACTTCCAGTCTCCCTTTAGGGCCTCATAAAGTTTCTGGTTCTTACTGGTTTTGATCTGAGTGCTAAAAGGATGCTCTGTGAGTGCCTGCCTGATCCAAAAGTCCTGAAACTCCATGCAGGTTTGCCTTTATCTTCCTTTTACAACCTGTTACAAGAAGCTATATAAAGAATGGGAAGTCTCAAAAGACCACCTTGATGCATCCCAGAGACCTCAATTCCAGGAAACACTTTCAGATGAGGGTCTGGACTCCTGTGCTTCATATAAAAGCATCTGAATTTTTGAGAAGAGATAATCTCTAATGAAAATGTCCTTATGTATTTTTTAATCTATTCTGCTATTTTGAATGCTAAGTCTTTTAAAAACTCTTCAGAATACATCAAAATGTCATATTGTGCCGAATGCCCATTTTTCCCTCCCTAGTTTAAAAATGAATGCTGTAGAATAGGAGATCATTTTGGATTACAGAACAACTTCTCAAAATGTCAGTTGTAAATAGTCAGCAAATCCCTCATTATCAGTAAAATGGCACTGATATGCAGTTGAAAAGTAATTTGTAATACTTCAAATCCATATCCTCATAAGCCATTTATCTTGTAGCAGTCCTTGTGGCACCAAGCAAAATACAGTTTCATGCTAGAGGGATCTTTGGGGGTTTTGCATGCCTAATGAACTAAAGGTTTTAGAAACACCTGCTGGACAAAGTGATTTTAATAGTGATTTCAATAGTAATTTTAATAGTGATTTTAAAACTGTTTTAAATGAAACTGCTCAAAGTTGTTTTTAAGTCATCATCTTTCATCACTGTAATAGATATAAAATTCTTCAGTATGTGTTCAGATACCATTCATTTCCTGGATAAGAGTCATTATTGTTTATGGAACTGCACTGCTCACAATACAAGCTTGGATGTTGCTTAATTAATATTTTTGAGGTTTTTGATCTATGACTTGTGTTTAGGTACTTTATCCATTCACTCATCTTCCTTAAAAGGTCTTTATCATGTGTGAAGTGAAAAAACCACCTCTAGTGTTACTTGTGTGGAAATTGTAACTCAATAGGCCTAAAGCCAGTTTTTCTTCAATGTAGGTCAACTGTAAAAATCCCATTGACTTAATTGGCAGAAGAGTTGACCTGTATAAGAAGCAGAGAACAAAACAAGTCAGTGGAAAAATAGTATGAAAATTTTATACTGTCAGAGAAACTGTGGTGATGTTGAAGGCAGAAAGTGTGAGCACAGTGCTAGGCATTGGTGTTGGATTGCAGAGTGCAAGCTCAATTAACCACAGTGCTGGGCATTCAGCACCATGTTACTGCAAATTCACCTTGTTTCTGTAGATTTTACAGCTGGAATTTTACTCTGGACTTTTGACTTACCTGCTGAGGTTTTCTGACTGCTATTTAGGTGGCTGTTTACCCATTAATGTAACACAGCTCATCTTACATTAACATCTGTAAGTGAGCAGCCTGAACTGAGCTGTCCTTGAATAAATGACTCCCAAGGGCAAGTCCAGGTGTCTGGTTGCAAGCTGCTGGCCAGTCAATCATGTGTGAAGTATTAGGAAGCTTGTAAAATAGAACTCATTAAGAAAAAAAAAGTTTTCTAGGAGATAAATGGATCTCTAAAATTTTTGCTAAGAGAAATACAAGATGCAATACTTGTAAAATGCATCTGTTACATATGGTTGCTTACCAGCAAACATGCTTTCAGTGACATGCAGTACAAGGTCTCCAAATATAGATATTTTTGAAAGGGAAAATCCTGAAGTCTTTGAATAAAAACTGGCTAGATTTGACTTCCAGAAATAATCCAGTCTGAGTAAAATAGTGCCACAAATGTGTGTGAGAAGAAGTTTTTCTCTAAATACCAAACCAATTTAGAATCAAATTCATGAGTGGTAGCTAAGTTTCAAACACATACATTTGTTTTTAAAACATGGTACTTGCTTATTAGAGAAATTTCTAGACCTCTGGTTGACTTCACTAAAGCCTGAAATACCTGCACAGCTTTTCCTGTTGTTCCTGGAAGTATTTTATGAGCCTTTCTCCACCTTCTTTTTTCTTCTCATCTCTCAGTGATGGTTCATAACTGAGCAGTCAGCAATGCTGACAATGGACTGTGTACCTGAATCTCAAAAATGCTTTCTGCAGGAGTCCAGACTAGATTATTGCAGCGTATCCCTCATCTCACATGAGCTGGAAACAACTAAGGCTGAACTTGCTTGATTATCTCCATCCAAAAGGATGGAACATGCAAGCTCCAGAGGATAATCTGAGCACTCTTCAAAGTGTAGAAAGTAAAGATTTTAGAGGTAAAAATGTAGTCTAAGGTTTGGTGATCATCACAACAGGTCCTCTGAGGTAAAAGTAAATGCAAGCTTTTTCCAGTCTAGCCTATACCTTGGGTGTTTTGATTTTAGAGAATATAACCCCCAGCTTCAATTCATTCCCCACATGGGAATGATGTTTGAGATGATTTTCTCCACTTCACATTGCCCAGTCCTCTTGTCCTCTCAGAGAAAAATTCAGCCCCACTCAGAACAGCAGCACACAGCCAATGCACATCTCAAGTACTGTTCTGAAGCTTCCAATCAGCTGTGTAGGGTGACTTGGTATCCTGGGAAAATGGTAATGTTGCCTTGCCATGAAGGCAGTGTTTCCACAACCTGTAGGACAAGGCAGTTGGATGTGGGCTGGAGACAAAATTGGAAAGATTGTGTGCTACATGATGGACTGAATTCCAGTGGAAGACCACCACAGCAATAAGGTAATGATGGAAGAACTTAAAGTCAAACACGAAATACTTTCATGCAAAATGTTAGGTACCAAATATTTGCTTGCTGGGAGGATATATTTAATGCTACACAAACAGTTTGTGAAAAGGTATATGCTGCCTAAGGAGGAAAAGTGCAATTAAAACCTCATTAAAACTGTTCTAAAGGGAAGTGCTTTGAAAAATTGACTCTCTCAGAGGTTCAGAATTACTAATTTCTTTCCTTTTGAACCTAGAGTACAGGATCTGAGAATGAGACTATAGTTTAAATACTGTTATTCACACAGATGTGAGTGAAATCTTTCACTTTGCATATTCCTGCTGCAAGCAGACACGGAAGTGTTCTTGTTGTGCTCAGAGATCTGAAGTCAGTGAGCAGTGTTGAGGCAAGCTGCAAACCCTGAAGCAAATGAGTGCATATTAACTCTGATATTTGTTAAGCCCAGCTTATAAATTTGGGGGCTCACTAGATGATCATCTATAACTCATAGTGCTGGAGTCAGGAAACTCCTGATGGGCCAAAGCTGGAGGAGGAAAGCCAGATCAGTTTCTTTCCCATTTGTTCTAGGTATAATAGGAGATCTTTAAGTAACTGATATCATCCCTTCTATTGGCTTTAAAAATATATGTGTATATATATTTATACTAGAATAAAACCTTTCTTCATATAAAATAGGGAACCTCCTGCTGCAATATTCTGCCAGGATTTGACAAGAGTTTGTAACTCATCATATATATCTGTAATGAGGGTAGTTTTGACAGGCATGGAGTCAAGTAGGTTGCATTCAGTTTTCTTCTGGACATTCACAATTAAACCTTTCTCAGGATTTGGCAGACACAACCAATGTTTCAGATCACAGTAAAACTGGAACAGGCATAAAATCCTCCTTAACTAGTGTGTCCCTGTCACTGCAAAAGGCCTGAGCTCTGAAATGTCAGTGAATTCACTTTCTCATCACCCTTCTACTTAGAAGACAAGCAGACAGCAACTTCTGTAAAAACAAATATTTTAATAGCAATTGGTTATTTGGCTTGCATATGGAGTTATGCCTTTAAAATTAAAGCCAGAGAGCAAGACAGAATGGACTTGTTTTATAGAAACAGTAGCCATTTATGGACCAGGGTGACTGTATGCCCTTCCAAGAAATATAGCAGACAGGGTTGATCATTTTGGCAGCACTCTGCAGTTCATATATTTGTATCCCAATTTCAAGCACAATCTTGATTTGTAACATATCACAGCCCAACTTTTCAAACATGATGAATAATTTTGTATTGTCTTGTTGTGCTAGAGATATTTTATAAGGTTTTAAATTTGCTGGTGCTCTGCAGAACAATTCTTCCCAAATGAACCTGGGCAAAAAATTGAGGCATCCAAAATCAGTCATTTTTGAACAATCTTTCTTTCAATATTGTTTGATGAAATCCTTCTTAAGAGTTCTTGATTGGAACTTCTAAGAAGAATAAGCCTCTGAATATGGTTATCAACAAGAATGATCAATTGCTGAATACTTTTTATGTGTGTTAAATATAGTACACAAATACAATGCTGCAGCCCAGCCTAATTAAGAGAGGGTTTAGGTCCTATCTGTCCCATCAGCATCTCCTTGAGAAGATGTGGGGATGTGTGGCCAAAACACAAAATGCTGCTCCTGATCTGCTGAGGTGTAGAGGAGTTGGTTTCTGCAGGAACAGAAATGTGTTTGCCCTCAAAGGAGAAGTATGCTAAGAAATACTTCAGCCCTTTTGGCTCACTCAGCCTCAGGGGGATGTGGAGCAGCTGGGGGACAGCAGCTGCCCCTGGTCCTCAGGTGAGAGTGGTGAGAAGTGATGAGAGCTCTCTTGGCCCACCAGGCCATTGGGATCTCTGTGGGTTCATATAAATTTGGGACATCCCTTCATTCCCTTTTCACTTTGATGGGAATGCATGGGAAATTTCAGTGTAAGGTAAAAAAGCCTCACAGACTGAAATAAAGTGAAAAGAAAATCAATCCCTGCTAGCAAGTGCCTAGGCAGTAGTTAATCTAGGAGGCAGGCTGTCCTTTCCTCATGATTTGTTGGTGGTGCTTCTTTTCTTCTACATTATCACTGCACAGAGTTGTCCTTCTGACTGTGGGAGCTCTCAAGGTCTCCAGGTAAGTGCTATTAGGAAACTTATGTCGGCTTTTTTTTCATTAATTACAGGATGGACTAAAACTATGATTTTTCTTTTGATATCTCAAATTAAATTTGGTATTTTAAAATACTCCTGAAAATGTTGAAAGAAGTTTACCCAGAGTTTCACAGCTGTGATGACTATAAAAATTATTTATATTAATGGATACCCCTGAGTGCCAACTTAAAACAAGAACTTGAATACCAGTCTCTTACATCAGGTTGCTGCTTAAATAATTTGCAGGCTTTTGACTATCTTGTCTCTGTTTGTCCCTTCCTTTTCTTTGCTTCAGTATTCAGAGAAACTGAATTTGTGTAATCAACTTTGCCTTCTTACTGTACCTGGCAGCCTTCTGGCTGTGCTACCAGCTCTGGATGAAGACACCAGGAGTAGATTTGTTGTTTGAGGGGGAGGAATGTGTCTATGGGGAGGTTCTCAGGTTTTGGTGTGTTCTCCTGAAGGTTATTAAAACCAGCGTTGTTGTCCTCATAAAGCAAGTCATTAAATGAGGGATAAAACAGCACCAGCACACATTCCATGGGCTTCACACATGATAACAAGGGATGTTGTGAACTGGGATTTAAAAAAGAACATGTCTACTTTGAATACTTCATATCTCTTTAACCCATTTTTCTACAATACACTAGGCAGATTCAAAACATTTGTTTTGAATAGCAGAAAATAACTTAGCTGTTACTTGAACTCTTTCAATGGCTTAAAAATAAGCTTAAAAATGAACTAGCTACTAATGGTAAAATTTTCTATTCAGGGGTGGCATACACATAAGCCTGGGAAAAGTTACTGTTACCTATCATTCTTCTGTAAAGTTGCATGAATGCGAATTGTGCTCACAGCTTGAATGTGCAAAGGAATGTACTATGCAGAACAGGTGATGATCAATGCAATTTAAGCACTTCAGGGACCATCTGGGCTTTCAGTTATTTTAAGATGGAGAAAAAACAGCTTGACATGTTTACTGTGAAACTGCAAATACCAGCACTGTACAATATTTTTCAGTATTTTGTTTTGTGTCTTTTAGCAAAAGAATGCTTACAAATCTTGGAAGCGTAGCACTAGAAAGGGACCTTTTTATCCAGCTTGGCTCCTTTCAGTGAGACACCATTAATGAGAGATGTTTTGTCCCTTACTGTCTAAGCAGTGACACAACTTCCCTGGACACTAATGATAGACGTAGAAACATTGTGAATTAGAAATTTCTTTTCCACACTCCATATGAAATCTCTTCAGCAGGCAAAGTTTTTTTTCTTTTTCCTCCTCCCCGTGAGACTGGGGAACAATTTATTGCTATAGCACTTTTACCAGCTTTCACATTATAGAAATGTTGTCATGTTACCTGTAAAATCCCTCTTCTCTAGACTAACCCTGCTGAATTCATGGCAGCCTTTCCTTTTAGTTCACATTTTTAAACCTTTGACTCTTAATGTTCTCTTCAGGATTTGGTAATTTGCTTTCGTCTGCCTTAAGCAGACAGGTCAAGCTACAGTTCTAGCCAGGCTCTCACCAGGATGATGAAAAGCAGAGAATTCCTCAATTTTGGATTTAAATATTTCTGTTAATACAGTTCAGAATAAGTTAACTCTTAGTCAGGTTTAATCTTAACAACCAGAATTTTCCCTGGTAAAATCTGATGGTTTGTTTCCCTTCTTTGTATTTACACTCTTTATTTCTCTTTACTATGGGCAGTGCTTTGCTCTGGTCCTAATTGAATTCATCTTACTGTCTCTAAACCATTTTTTCTGGCTTACCAGGATTATTCTACATTTTAGTATTTTCCTTCAATATGCTTTTAAATTATCCCAGTACATGGTGATGTGTGAATTTTCTGTGTTATTTAATTACTCAAATAATTTACAGGTATTATGGCTTGAATAGTTAAAAAAAGTAATCACAGGGCAGACTTCTGAAAGATCCCAAAGTCTCTGATAAGTCATAAACTGCTAACTTCTGAGATTATTTCACTGGCCATCTCCAAATGTTGGCAGTTTGTTGTAATGCCAGAGTCAAATGCCTCACTAAATCTGAGAGGTGGCCCATCTATCGCTTAACCTTGTTCATTAAGCCAGCTGGGGGGAAATTCACTTGCTCAAGTGAGATGTTTTGTTTACATCATGGAGGAGATTATTTTATTTACTTATCACTGCAAGAATGCTGCAAGTCTTCCAGGATCTTCCCAAATATCTCATTCAGCTGGGTGAGCTGTAGTTCTCAGGTATTTCTTACACTTTTAAAAATAGGTTTGCTTTCTCCCTCTGCTTTTGCCATCTCAGTCATACTTTTCCCTCCATGTCAGGACCAGTTTCTGATCTCAAAACACAAGTATAGGTACTGTGTTTCTGGAGGAGCTCCTTCCAGCTGTGATTTTATTCATCTTGCAGGCTCACTGCATTTCATTGCTGTCACTCTCTGCCTGCATGCATGTATTCAGGCACTCCCAGAAGCCTTTGTGTGAAAGAACTGAGTTCAGAAAAAGTAGGCTAGAGCCCACAGAGAACTAGAGTTTTTTCAAAACCTATCTCACAGTATCACTATTAGAATAAAAATATACATAAAGGAATGTTTGCAAAGATGGAAATTAACTTGTATGCTATAAAAAGGGTTTGGTGCTTGCCAAGGTTCCACATTATACATAAATGTACATGAAAAGTATTGAACATTGGATAATTATTTATTTCCACATCCTAAACTTATGAAGGAAATTAACAGAAGTGTCTCAGAAAATTGTGAGTTATTGTGAGTTATGAATGACACATTCAGATTGGCAGTGCTCCTTCTCTGAATTAGGGCATGGAGACAATATTGAAAGGTGTTAGTACAGGAAAACCATAGCCCCAGCATGAATTCTAGAAGGGTTTGTTTATTATTAAGCAGAATTAAGCCAGTATGTATAAATGAATTTGTGATGCCAAACATACCCCACAATCCCCACAGAATCAAAAATATTTGCCTGTTCCATAATGGAGGGGTAGGGAGAGGACAAGGGCACAGGTGTGCCTGTATTTTTAGTAGTTGTCACACGTTGTAAATGCATGTACTTTGATTGTAAGTTACAAGGCAGTGGGTAAATGATGATGTTTTTAGTGATATACATGTTGCAGGAAATCCCCAATTGAATGAGATGGTGGAAAATTGTAGCAAAATAATAAAGTATGAATTATGTACGTTGCAAAAGCTGTCTTTGCTCCATAATTTTCAGTTTAACAACAGACCAACACTGTTGCATGGGTAGTTATTTTCTAGTATTTATTTATGAATTGAAACAATAGTGCCTGCACTGTTAGAGCCTGCATATTGTCACTGGAATGTGCAAGCAAATAAAGTGAGAGCAAAGGGATAAAAAACCAATTTGGTATATTTTAGCTTGCTGCAATTATTTGGAGAAATTGATTAGAGCATATGAAAGTCCTCGGGGTTTGTCAGGGCTAAGCTGTTAGGTGTACATAAAGCACATCTCTGAATTCCATGCAAGGACACTTCAAAACAGAGGTCCTGCATGGGAGCTCAGGGAAGCACCATGCTGGGTGGAGATGGCAGCCCTGCTGAATGGTGCCAAAGTGCTGTTCCTGAGGTTTTGCTGTGTGCTGATGCAGCTCAGCTTAGTAACCAGTTGAATTTAGGAGCTTTCTGTTTAACGTGCTCAGATTACAAAGAGCACTATTATGTTGGAATGGTGATGATGTGTGCCCTTGATGAGCTCTGGTGATAAACCTGTGGCTCGAATTTTGCAGGTGAAGCATGTTGGTTTATAAGGGGATGGAGCAGTCCATGTGGGTTTTTTTCTGAGGTATTCCTGGGAACTGCCTCACTTTCAGTGAGAATCTTTGTTGGAGGGTAAGACTGCTCTGGGGCTAGGGAAAACACTCTTCAAGAAGGAATTATTTTGAGGCCAATCTAAATGACTAATTAGTCATTGATTAACAGCTTAGAGGAAGGCAGCTAGGAGTAGTCAATACTCTCTTCTGAACTGGATTCTGTATCTCACAGCACAACAGAGTTTTGCAAATTCTCATAATCAAATATAAACCTTCAGTGCAGGTTGCCCAGCTTCCATAGGATCAGTTAAACTGTGTACACCAGCTGAGATTCCCTCCCATGGAGCTGTAGCAACAGAAGCATCAACACTAAGATAAAATTGGCATGTCAGGTTTCCTTTTTGGGAGCTACAGTTTATCTGGGAACTAAATTCTAGCATTACAGGGGAGAAAAACTCTTTTAAACATGAAAATAATTAATGAACATTAAGCAGCAACTAAAGCAAACTTGGAAGTGGATAATCATGCCTTTCAGTGGCAGTTCAGATACAGTGTTGTTATTTTTCTTTCAGAAAAAAGTCAAAAGAATTGAATTAAGGAAAGTAAGATAATTATTTTAATTGTAAATACAGATTTCTACATCAAAGACTCAATTTCTGCTTTTAGTAGTGAGTAGAGAATGTTTTGAGGATTTAACATCTTTTTCCTAAGCCTGTGTTTTAACTCCAGCAGCAAAACTGATTCCACTCGCCCGATATGTGGTCTTTCATCACACTGTTAACTCTGAGAAAAGTCTTTCCAACATTTCAGAAATTCTTTAATAGAATAAATGCCTACAGTTGCAATAATTGTTTCTTCTGACCCATGGGGGTTTGTGTGTCTGATGGCTGAGAAGCAAACATCTTTTTATGTGTTGAAAGGGAAGAATGACACATTCAAGCTGCTATACATTTTATTTCCTTGTCGGATCTCAAGATCTCAGTCCTGAGATGCTGAGCCTCCGAGACCACCTTGGGGGGCTCGGGAGTCCTGGAATGTTGCCAGAAGTGTCTGGTGGCTGGACTTTAGTCCTACACAGGAGACGACAAGGATGAGGGCTTCACCAGGGTGAATGGTGAAGGGATTAGTTAATTAGAGAGTGAGACACAAGGTTTAGGATTTATGTACAGGGGGGTTTAGAGGAGTAAGATGGAGGAATTGGGGTGTGTCCTGTCCTTCTTCTTCTTCCTCTTCTCCTCCATCTTCTTTGGCCACGGTGGCACTCTTGGATTGGTTATTACTGAGAGTGCACCCAGTTATAAGAATAGATGGTATTGGGGAAAAATGATAAATATTGTACACGTAACAAAGGGTATAAAGATACGTGGCTGCCCCGGAGGGCAGACAGTGTGCTCATGGCTGACTGCTGAGCAGATCTTTGTTCGGCTGAAAGAACATCTTTTAGATAAACAATTAATAAACATAAAAACCGAAAGAAGAACTGAAGCCTCTTCTCGTCCTTCGATACACGGGCTGCCCCAAGGCCACCCCGGGCCTTTCCAGGCCCCTCAAACAGCCGAGATAAACCGGACATTTCCTGAGACTTCATCATGTGCATTAGGCCTTGAAATTAAAGCTTCTTGTTAACAGAGTGTGCTTCTGCTAAGATTTGCCTTGATAAAAGCAAGAGTTGCAGTGAAGACAAAATGACTTTTTTTGTTTGCTTTGTTTTAGTAACATTGAGAGTTACCAGTCACATATGTTCATTTTTTCAGCTAAGTCAAAAGCTACTGTTTAATAAAACATTGACACAGCTTTAGTGATAGTAGATCAACATGATAATTAATTTCTCCATATTCTCTAAAGGACCTCCTTCATGTTGGAGATGTGGGACAGAAAGCCTTGTACATGCATCCTTTGTGGCTTCTAAGTTCCTACTGCAACTTTGTGACTTGAACTTTGCGGAATGACTTGTTGCTTCCTCATAAGAATATGGAGAGTGAGAGCTGAAAAATTCTGGCGCTGATTTTTTACAATATCTATGTCTGAATCAGCCACATTCTCAAGAGTCCTTTCATTAATTTCAGTGATACACTGTCAGTGTGTTTTAAGACCTGATTTGGTGACCTGGGACTATAAAAGGACTTCAAAAATTCTTAATGATATCACTGTAAGTGCTGTTACTTTTATGAACATTTGAGGTATTCATTCATTTTTCATTATTATGAATCTATCTATCCCTAAATGAATATCGGTGCCATGTGTCCTCAAAAGTATTTGATACGTTCAACAAAAGCCTTGTAGGGTGATGGTTTTTGAATTAAAAATTGCTTTTGATATTTTTAAGTAGCTGAGATGAAGAGAGTAAAAAGGAAAGGAGAAATTAAAAAAAAAGAGTGATATATAATTTTCCATTTTGTAGCAAATTGCCTGCAAATTTTCCATTATAGCAAAGTAATTTTTTCCTCTTGCTGTAGTTTTGAATTGCTTGAAACCAGAAGTAGTAGCTGAAAAAGGAATAACATTATAGCAGAGAAGACAATATTGAGTACATGTAGCTAAATAAATAAACTCTGTATCCCTAGTGATTTAATGTAGCACCAAGATTTTCTGTTACCACCTTTTATTTTTTTTTTATTTCTACGCTTATGCACAGAATTGTTTGTGCTCAAGTGTGTTTGCACAACTTGCACCATGTTTTTCAATATATATATAAAATCACCAGTGATAACCATGACGTGTTTGAGGCACACAGGTGGAATTATTAATCTTGTTCTCAATCAGAGGTCTCTAGTATTCAAAAAGAGCAAGGTGCATTGTGTATGCCTCAAAGTGAAACTGGTGTCTCTTAATCACAAAATCAAACAGGGAAGAACGTCCAAAAAAAGTGTTAGTAGCTGATGCAGAAAGGAAATGGTGCATGTGCAACAGTCCCCATAGTAATAAAATAGAAGTTCCCTGCTTTAAATTAATCCAACATGACTAGATAATTTACTTATCCCTTGCTAAACATTTATTCAGAATGAGCCGAACAAATAATCATTCAGAATGATATCTATAGATTAATAACATTTAATAACTCTTTGTTTAATTTTTTGATTGACAAATTGGGAAGTTGTAGAGATGTACCATGAAACTACTGAAAAGAAATAAATCATGTTGGCTCAGTTGACAATAAAACCTGGAATGAGCCTGTGCATGACTTAGATACCTTAAAGAATCACCCATTTCTTTTTTGTTATATACCGAAGTCATTGTGAGTTGTAACTTCCCAGGAAGCTCCTGGTGCTATGCAGTTACTGGTACCTGAAATAGGTGCAGTGGAACCTGGGTATTTATGTTCCCCTGCTTTTGGAGCACATGCTTACCAGTAACTATTGCAAAGTTCACAGCACAGTGTCAGAGTGGCCGTGTAGAGAGTGAGCTTCATGCTGCTTCTGCTGTGACTGGAGCTTGAGTGGAGTAATAAAGCTGGCTTTTGCTGTTTCATCTGGCTCTGACACCCCACAGTTAAGGGTCAGGACCCTTAATCAATTCTCTGGGAGTCCTGTGTTTCTGATTTCACACTGCCCTGAGCCCTTCCACACAGAATTCTAGCAATCTCTTGCCTACTTCTATTACCATCAAGAATTTCTGTTGGCGCCTCGCAAAATGAGGTCAGGAGAACTGAAAGCAAATCAGGTAAATTTTGGTGCATTTTAGGTAATCAGTGTTGTACTTCAGTAGAAGTAGGCACGCAGAAAAATCCAGTCTGAAGAGCACTAAGACAATGCTGTTTAGACAATGCTGTTTATTTTAGAAATTCAACAAGAACAAAATGGCAATCTTTAAAAAAGATATGGCAGAAAATTAAAATACACCAATTACCCATACGTGGGGGAAAAGGCTAAACCTTCATGATCGTTTGACTCCAAATTTAGAAAAAAAGTCTTTCCAAAGGTGTTTGGAAGACTGATGGTCTATGATGAGACTGAATATAGGAAAACTCAAAAAAAGAAATTAAAGGAGAAATCCCAAATGCAGACTCATCAATAGCTTGCAAGATGCGACCTTGTATTGCATCAGCTATCTCTGATATACTGAACTTTTTCTCACTCTGGTTATGTGAAGGACAATCCACTTTGTAATGGTGACCTTTGGTCCTTGTGTCCCTGCCTGCACAGGCATCACAGTCTGTAGCTGTGATTTCAAACTGTTTCCAGTTCCTTTCTAGTGTTTGCAGGAGTTCCATAATTTTCTGCTTTGGTGCAATGTGGCAGAGCAGTGGTAGGGTCAATGTCTCCTTTACATGATGCCAAAGCAGTTGTAAGACAAAGTTGTTGAGCAATGATTCCTGTTGGGCAAGTCACAAGTTGGGACAAATTGCAGGGATGTCAAAAGAACAGATTACACAGGTGGAATTCATGGAAACAGAGTTGATAAGGAATCAGATTGTAGCAGAAGCACTTGGCTGGGAAGTCCTGTGGTGAATGCATGTGAAATTGCTAGTGGGTGCATATTCCTGGTCAGGTTCTTCTGAAGATCCTGACCTAGAAAGACAGGAACTGTATTACTGTTCCTCCTGTTGGTGTAAAGCATAAATAAACTCACAAGTCATTTTGGCTACAGATCGTGGTGCTCTTCTATCCTGGCTCACTCATTCTCCACATCTTTGCTACTACTCATGCCAATGTCCTACACACAGTGTGCAGGCTCCCATCCTTAATGTGCTCCTCTGACAGCATTCTGCCTTCTTCCAATCAGATATTAATTTCATGTATCCAACATGGTTTTAAAAGTTATTTTCTAGTCTGATTATTATTCAGGAAATTTTCTTGTGACACAGTCTTGCAACATTGAATGTGGTGTAAGAAACAGCAGTAAGGCTAGTGCCTGAGGTCTTAGAGAAAATTTATTAATGTTCATATAGAATTTTACAAGAATAAATGTTTCAGATAAAATCCCAAGGACAAGGCAAGCAGCATCTTAATAGAAAAACAGGTTTCTGTTAAAGTTCTATAGGGAAAGCTCACATTTGAAAGCTCTTATTACCAAGGAAAATGGGTATTCTTGCTATCTAGTCATATATTATAGGTCTGTTTGCTTTTTTTTTACACAGGCATTGTGTGAGAACTGAGGTGATGAAATCTGCCTGGAATCTAATTTAGTAAGGTCAGCTTTATCAGAGGTTTGATCCCTCTGTCAGATTACCTGGGTTCTGTGGCTTGGCTCTGTTTGTAGAGTGGCGGTAATGCTGCCAGGTGGCAGCCCATGCTGTGAAAGGCTGAGGAGGGTGGTACTGAGGGTGCTCTGGGTGCCCACCCCTGCACAGCCCTGGCTGCTGCTGTGCCTGGGAATGCTGTTCTGCATTAGAACATGATCTCCTTTGCACTGTGATGTTGTTCTGTGAACAGCCCTGGCATCCCCTGGCTGTGCATCAGGCTGCTCACGTGCCTCACCAAGACACAGCACTCAAATTCCATAGAGAGAAGCTTCTCATTCCCTCTGCCAGCACCATCCAGAGGCAGAAAAAAGTTATCTTGAGAAATGAGTGAGGTTTTTCTGTGCAAAATTTTGCATAAATTCCCCTCAGCAGAAACATCTTTCCAAAACCAAGAGATTTAAAACATTCGCTCTGATATTGTTTTGGCAGTTAATGAGATCTGAAATTATAATGAATTTGAGCTCAAACAAATTGATATTTTCCCCCTTAGAAGTATAAAGGAAAACAAGGTCATAAATAAAAAAGATTATTAAGGAGTTATTTATATGATTATCTGTTTGAGGTTATTCTGTCTATCCTCATTGTTTTGGATATGATTCCCTTTTCCCTTTCATTCGTTTCTGGCTGAATTATACTATGAAAAAAATAATACTGACTCGAAGTGTAGGATTTGAGGGTTTTTTGGGTTTATTTTTAGGTGGGATGTATGTCAGGAAATTTTAACACATTCTAGCCTGCTTATATGTCAAGGATATATATCAAGGATATATCAATAAATCAATATCAATATCAATAAATATCATATCAATAAATATCAAGGATATGGCTTCCACCTTTACCTTCCTACTACACAATTTATGCAGTGTAGAATTCACTAGTTTGTTCTAGTTGCCTCTATGTGAAACTGAATGGATATATTGGTTTATTATTTAAGATAACACCTTACAGATGGCATTAGTGGTTATCTGCCTAGCTAGTCAATTCAATGCAAATATTCCACATGTTCTTGTAAATTCACTTTTACACAAGCAAAATTAAAGTCAATTGACACTGTCATCTTGCTTATAACTGTAAGAAAATTTTCTCATCATTTGAAACTAAAGGGAAAATTGTATTTTGACAGACTAATCATCAAGGTAGAATTAGTGCAGATTGAAACACATCTAGGAAAATTAAGTAAATTCACCTGACAAATATATTAATCTTTCTCCAAAATAGCATTGCATTTGCTAGTATACAGTGAAAGAAATCAAAAAACCTGTGGTAAAACAGGACCTTTTTCTCTTTGGAACAATTTGCTTGTAGAACAGGATGTCTCGTACGCCCTACTATAGACAATAAAATTCAAAATACTTATAAAAATAATTCTGCATGTCACACATGCAAGCTTTCACATACATGTGTTCCTGTGTATACCCTGAAAGTTCATGTCACAGTTACACAAAGGAATAAAAATGGAAGGAAGACTGGGATAATACTGTGATGCTCAATGGTAGTGAGTTGATATAAATAGTTCACACACTGTTATTTGCTATTCTGACTGTAATTCATTTTTCATCATAGCAAAAAAGAGAACTCCCTCTCTTCCTTCCCCCTGCCCTTCCTTCCCCGGAAGATTTTAAAAAGTGAAGGAATGGCCAAGTCTAGAGCACCCTCCTATAGGCAAGTCATGTAGGACTTGTGATCTCAGGCATCATTGCTGCTTCAGAACTGAACATTTATGTGAAAGAACTCCTTTGAATGGGGGAGTAAACTGTGTCTGTTTAAATGTGACACAGTGGGCAAGGGAACCAAGCAGTTTTGGTGATATGATTTCTTGGAACGCAGCATTTGAAAGAAAAAAAACACCACAACTACTCAGAAACGCCTTTATGAGAAAGCTTGGTGCAGTGTTCAGTTTTCATTTACTCAAAGATCATGAGGATTAAAACAGAAAATTCAGATAAAACAAAATACAGGGGATCAAACCACTTAATTTTGTAGTTTTATGATTATTTAAAATTATGACAGATTTGTTTCACAAGGTCTAATTAATACCCTTTGTAATGAAATATGAGTGACAAGCCTAAATCATCAGATTTTTCTCTCTCTCTCCCTGCCCTTCATTTTGTTTTCCTCAAGTACCTACGAAGACTTCAAGGAGAATCCTTAGATCTGATATACTGGCTTCAGTGCAGTGGAAACTGGGTGCTTCCTATGGGCTTGCTTTACATGATAGGTATTGGCAGTTGACTGAGTTTGCCAGTTTCACTTTAAAATGTTGGGTCAAGATACCCTTCTTTGCTATGCCTCTGGACTCTGAGAGCTGCACTTGATTTTTCTCTTCAGAATACTTCCTGAATTAGACTTGCTAACAGGTTATTTGTGCAGGCTTCACTTCCACACTAGGAAACACAGTTGCCCAACCATGAAACAGATGACTCTGTTTTCCTTCTTGATGCTTCCATTACTTTGGAAGATGATGTGTGGTTTGTGGTTTTCCCCCTTATTTGACTTGGCCATGAGATGTTGCAGGGAAGAAAAAGCAAACTCATGTGCTTCAGTTTCCTGAATTTTCCATATTTCAGGACTTGGATGTGGATGGTGATGCTGATTGTATGCATAGAGGGATAGCAGGCTATGCCTTACAAATAATAGTCCAAGTGTTGTGGAGATGCAAGATTTCTGTTGCTTGGGCTCCTTTCAGGTGCTTGAGGACATCTCCACCCCCCCATTTCTGAGCGGCTGTGCCACTATGGTGAAGTAAATCCAGTCCCAAAAAAGATTTCTCACCTCAATATTTGCCCTTTGTCAGATCTTGACCCTGCTTGTGAGAATTTTGTTTTGAGGGTTAATAGGAAGGTTGTGTTACCTGACGCAGAAACTGAGCAGTGTTGACACAAAATGAGATTTTTTTGACGTGAAAATACAGAAGACCTGTAGTTTCTTCAGTTTTATGAGCTTGACAGTAGAAACTATGTTTTGCCTGCTTCCTTTCCTTCCTCCATACCCACTGTGGTTTTATCTCTCTTTGAAATAGCTTTTCTCAGCTGTAAAAAAGGAAAAGAGCTCCTGTTTCATAAACTACTAGGGAGGACAAAAGTCTGATTAAGCTAAGGTACGAGACCATATTAAGAATAAATATGGAAAGATTTGTAGACGGATCCTTTAAATCCACTGTTATAAATTGAGGAAGAGACAGATGGGTGATACTCACCTTATAAACCGCACAGCTCGTTTGCACTTGGGCTGAGTCTGATTTCTAGACGGCTGCCAGACAGATGCTGTCGCTGACAGAGTGTGTCCATCTCTGAAGGAGAGTAAAGGCGGCCAGGGGGAGGAAGGAAGGGAGCCTTGCCGGGCGGAGTGGCCCCGGGCAGGAGGGTGAGGGTGCCGCCCGAGCAGGGCGCAGGAGCCGCTCGGTGCTCCAGCCCCGGAGCGCTCGCAGCAGATGGCGCTCTTGAGCCGGCCAGCCTGGCACCGCTCCTGCCGCCCCGCGGGTCTCCCTCCCCGCGCTTTTTAATGAATTATTTTCCTTTAATATCATCGTGATGTCTTCCGCATGTGTCTCACACTGCAAGTCATGGAAGGGTGGTGTTGTACGGCTTTAAATGCTGAGGGCAGCAAAAACGCTGTGCAGGAGCAAGGTTTTGCTCTTTGTTCCCGCTGAAAGTCCATTTCTTTCTGCAACCAAGATAGAACCTGTTCTGATTCTGAGCAGTGCCTACTTGTATCATGTTTTTAAAGACTAATTTTATTCCTTGGACAGCAATGGACAGAATTCAGGATGTTTCTGTCCTCCCAGCATCCTGGCCTGTGCACCAGATGCAAAATGAATCCTGTGGAGGGATCTCTATTTAGGCTGGCCCCAGCCTTGTAGGGAATTGCCTACCAAGCATCCTGTAACTAATACTGCCAGTGTCATCCTGCACAAGTATTAATGTGTGAAATACTTTAAAGAGTAGGAATACTGTGATTACTGTAGCTGCATTTTTAAGTTTCCCTGCACCTGTGAAACCAGTTTCCAATGGTTTCCAATGAATGCTCACATTTCACCCCTGCTGCTTCCCAAGCTATGAGATCTTAGGACTGTCATTGATGTAAAATGGAACATAATGAAGGTCTAATCTGCTAAACTTGATTTGTATTACAGCAAGGTTTGGGTTTAAAGGAGATAACAATTCCTGATTCATTCTTGTATAGCTGCTGTCTGAATTACATTCTTCCATTTAAATGTATGCTAATTCAGAGCTGTGTGCTTTTTTTTTACTTCAAAAGAGCAGCACCAATGACAGAAAATGAATAAGAGGAATCAGGAATAACAACTTGGAATAAATACCCCTGCAAAGCCTCCCTCGCTCTAGTTTGTAGGAGATATTCTACATTGACTCAAAAGGAAAAAGAAAGATAACAGACTGTGACTAAAAAATGCTTACAACTGGAATGTTAGTATTCTTAGCAGGTAAATAATTGCATCCTTCATACTTCCTCATTTATGTATTAGCAGGTGACAAGTTAAAAATAGATTCAACAGCACAATTAAATGTGTCTGTGTAACACACGAAGTGGTTATTTCCACTCTTTTTTTATGTTGCTTCTACCCGGTCTGAGCTTAACTCTCCCATAACACAACACAGATGTGTTCAAGTTATTCCTGTTCCATATGATGTGTTCTTTGCCTCAGTCTTTAATAGCATGAGCATTTGTTCTTTGGATGCCCAGCCCCCTGAGATGGAGGACAGGGATGGAGAGCAGGATGAAGCCCCATGATCCAGGGGAAATGGCCAGGGTCCTGCTGAACCACTTGGACACACAGACATCCCTATGGGGGCAGGTAAGGTCTATCCAAGGATGCTGAGGGAGCTGGTGGAAGTGCTCACTGAGACATTTTCTACCATTTACCACCAGTCCTGGCCAACCAGGGAAGCCCCAGTTGCATGGAAGTCAGGAACTGTGATGCCCATCTGCAAAAAGGGTTGGAAAGAGAATCCAGGGAACTACAGACCTCAGTGGACTAGTAGATTCTCCTGAGTGTCATCATGAGGCATGTGCAGGACACCCAGGGGACCACACCCCGCTAACTTGGTTTTAAGAAAGGCAGGTCCTGCTTGATCAGCCACATCTATAACAAGTGACATGTTTAGTGGGTGAGAGAACAGCTGTGGATGTTGTCTGCCAGGATTCAGTACGGATTTTGACACTGTTTCCCACAGCATTTTCCTGGACAAACTGGCTACTTGTGGCTGGGATGTGTTCTAATACCCAATCTAAGCCTTCTATTGTGCAACTTGGTCATTTCCTCTCATACTGTCACTTGATACTTTGGAGAAGAGAGCAATTCTCACCTTAGCACAAATTCCTTTCAAGAAGTTGTAGAGCGCAATAAGGTGTCCTCTGAATCACCTATATTGGGATGTCTTAGTCATTATTTTAATACCTTTAAAGAAAATCAGCTGTATTCCTATACACAATTATATGGAACACTTTGTATACTATGTGTTCAGTTTCCTCAACTTTGTACAAGCAAAGAACAAATGAAATATCACTGAGGCACGGTCCATGCCATTCTGACTGTGGTCTGTCCTTAGCTGCTTGGAAAACGTGGGTGAGGCCATGATATATTAATATGTATTATGAACAGCTAGAATAACTGGCTGCTTTTAGCAAGGATCTTGGTATTTTCTTCAGAAACCACCCAAAAATCAGTTTCTGTCCAGGTTTTACACTTCATGAAAAAGAGTGTGTTTCTTTACTCATCACTTCTGAGACACTAGCAGCTTTCCAGGCAGGTATTCCATCTAACTGGAGACTCAAAAGGCATTTTGGAGCAGATGTTTCTGCAACATCTGATATGACTCATCATGGGTGAGATGCTTCTAGAATACCAGAATTTATCCTCTCTTAAGACCAATAAGAAATCATCAAACTGCAGAGATGGTGCCCAGAGGTATGAAACATGACATGTTTCAGGGATGTGTCTCCAAACCTTTGTTGCTCAAAGGACATATGATGCCTCTAGACAGAATTGTTTCCCAACACAGCATAGAACAACATCAGCACTCTCATAATGCGCAGCTGTGTATCTGGTACCCTGTGGAGCTTAGTCTCTGCTCTGGAGGATTGCTTACATGACATTGCCATCTGGATGCATGCAAATTATTTTGTTCTTAGTTTTATAAAAACATTAGCCTTGCTGCTGAGGGGAGGTCATTCAGGGTGTCTTTATCTACATGTACATAAACACATCTTCCCTGCCCAGGAAAGCTGGCTGTATATAGTTGCAAGGATGTAAGAGTTTTTGATGCTATAGGCACATAAAGAATATATTGGTTTGCTTACTTTACTCTACTAGTATAGACTGTCATTGCAGCAAGCCTCTTCTGGTTGTCTTTCCCTTGTTGCAAACTACATCTGATCTGTGGCAAGGCCAGCTTGCTGGGTGTGGGATGAAAATATCTCAGACTGTGTGTTTTGATCATCCTGTGCTCTTACTTGCCTCCTGCTGACCTTGGAATTGCAAGACATCCTCCTTGTAAGCATAGTGCTTGATTAATCACAATTCCTATTCAGCCAGGCTTCCAGCAGAGTAGGTGCCCTGCTTATGCTTCTTCAGAGCTTAGGGCTGTATTTGCTCTCTGGTTTTGTGGAGTCCTGAGCAGATAGCACCCTTTTTTTTTTTTTTTTGTCATCCCTATTTTGGCTGCATGTGAATTAGCAAACTGACTGTAAAAAGGATAAATAAAGTGTAATTCAAAACAAATGGTATTGTCCATTTGTTTGTCAGTTGGTTTATTTTTTGGAGAAGGGTGACTAAATTAATTTTATTTTAAGAAATTTCTTAAATGGAATATTGTGCTAAGACGTGTTTGTCTGTGCAACGCATCAGGAATGTGGCAGGTTGTGTGTGCATGCTGAGGTGTTTGCCAGCCTCAGAAAAGAAATTGTGTTTTCTTAAAGCTGTTCTTGGAATAAGTGCTCTTAGAGAAGGAGAGGATAAGGAAGAATATTTCTCAGGTGCTGTCATGCTTCAGTCATTTTAATCTCTATACTTCATGCACTGTGCATGAAATCTATTTCCATGCTGGTTCCCCTGGTTCAGAGTACCTGACTAGTGAGGTCTGCTTAAACATTAAGTGATTTCACCCTGGGCTCAAATTAAGGTTTAAATTCTTGAAACTCTGACACCAACATGTGACAGGTTATGAAGTTAAGATCAGCTATGCTTCTTTACTTAAAAGATGTTAAGTAAGAGAGGTGATAGATTTAGGGTACCTATGTGACCTTTTAAAGGCTGGAACACTGAAACTTTCCTGCTGTTTTAGTTTTTAGAATACAGAACAAAAGAAATATGTACAAAAAGATAGTTGATGTTGCTTTTTAATATCTCATAATTTTCTGGATTATTTCAACAGAACAAGAAATTATGGTGTTAATATATGGTATTAATTTTTCTCCTTGTTCTATAGGAAATAAATAAGTCATCCAAGTGGTTTTCTTCACCCATAAGAGTTCTCTTTAGTAGCACAGCATTTCTGCTCTATACAATCCAGTTATCACTTCTTTTTGTAGAAAGGTACTAAATTCTGTTTTGGCCAGAAACTATGAAAAAGGAAATCACAGTAGTAGGAAAGATTTCTTTGGCAGCCTCGTGACAAAGCATTTCTTCTGTTTCTCCCTGTCCCTGACATATTAGCGTGTTGACTTTTGTAAAACATGACTGCCAAGAGTATTTCATGATTCTGAGGTGAAATTATTGGAGATTATTAAGGGCTTTAAATTTCTGCCCTTTTATCGGTAATTACTTAAATAACTGCCCCTGATCAGAAAATTTATTTGATCAGTTTAAAAGGTGTGGATGGTGAGTATTAGAACTCCATATGAGTGTCTATTTTCTCTAAAGTGGTGTGTTGTACAAGAAACACAGATGTCAGGGTGGGTAAACAAAAATGATCTTTCAAGAAAAAGCTGTTGAAAGAGCTTTAAGGGAGTCCTTGGCTGTTTACAGTGGAGACTGGTGAGAAGGGAAGGACTTTCATCTCTGCCGCAGGTAAGAGTGATACTGAAATTCTGTGTGAAGTTGCAGTACTCATGCTCTTCAAAACATGGTTGAAAATCTGACAGTGCAAAAAGGAAAAAAAAGAAAACAAACTGTGTGGATGAATTGGAGTCTATTATTTATAGAGAGACAAAAGAAGTCGGCCTGATTAGTTGACCACCTGGCAAGATGTTTCCATTTGTTAACTCTTCTTTTGTATAATTGAGAAAATTATGTATTTCCATCTGACCTTCATGATCAGTGACTTTATATAGCCTACACTCATTTCAGCCTACGCTGTAATTCAGTAAAGTTAAAATATCAATGGTTGAGATTTGGAGGGAATGAGTGCTGCCTTCCTGGTTTGTTTGTGCGTGGAAACCGAAGCAAGGTTTCCAGTCAGAGGACAATGACAGACACTGTTTATTAGTCTGAAGGCAATACAGGGTCATCAGACTCTGCCATGCCAGCAGATATGAAAATATGCGGAAAGAGAAGGCACACTTATTTAGCATTTTAACACGATAAAATATTTCTTTTTTGTGCCTGTCTTCTCCAGTGACTACCAACACTGCATAATAAATCACCTAAATTGTACCTAGGGAGTCTCACTGTTCTATAACTGCTGCAATGAAGGTGTTTTGTATGCTCTGATTGCTTACCTCTATGCTCCTTTCACTTGGAAGACACTGAACCTCTTCCACAAACAAATTTCCATCCTGGACTGTGTTTCATAGGATGCACAGGAGATAATACCTTTAAAAGAGCGGGGTCAGAAGAGGAAAACTGAGTGAAAAAGTCAATACTGAGAAGCATCTAAGTGCTTTGTCACACCAAGAGTAAAGCAGTTACAATCTGAACAACAGCTGGGGCTTCTTATGATGATTTCTTGCCTTTCTTTCTTTGAATTGTCAACCAGCATGCAAGGTGAAAGCTTAACTACAGTGCTTTACTTCAGAGATGCTCATAGGCAGTGGAGCGTGCCAGACTTTATTGGAATTTGAAACTGCAGTCAATGGCATTTTCTGCTGTTCTGCTGCTCATCCTATTCAAAGAGTAAATTTACTATCTAATCACAAGTTGCATTGTCAGTCTAAACAGAGTAATGCAAGGCTTTGAGGCATAAGGTAATCCAACAAGAATGACAGCCAGTGGAATTACTCTTGTGTTTGCTTTTGCATTATGGAGGAAGCCTTTGAAATTTCAAAATTGGTGGCCTTATATTCTTTAGGCCTTCCCAGGTGTGTCAGTCCAAGTCAAACATGGTTATCAGACAGCTGGTCAATTACTACTTTCTAAGGCTAAATAGTGCAATTGGACATTGATGAAAAGCAAAATGAAATATTGTGAACACCCTGTAATTGCTTCATCAGAGGCAATAGGCTTTCACTTTGGGCACTTGCACACAAAGGACCTGTAATTCACCCAGGAAAAGAGTTCATGGTCCATGACCCAGTGAGTATTCCCTACTCAGTGATGCCCACTGTAACATTTTGTATCCTCCTGCGTCAAATTAAGGCTGGCACAGAAACTTAACAGCCCTGGAGAATGGCTGATGGTGCTGCTGGAAAATCATTATTGACCTTTTAATCTTGTGCATTATGCACCCTCAGGGATACCCTCAGGTTAATGGCATTTTAGAATAACATCAATATTTTGACATGACAACCTTGCAAGGACTGTATTAGAGACTTAAGTCAGGTTTTACAAACAATTCATGTACCGCCAGATGCAGAAGGGGTGTGCTTAGTCTTGGAGACCACACACAATTCTGCATATTATTCCTTTTGGAATATGGTTGGTCTCAGATTTAATGTTGCTGAAATAACTTAAAAAGTACACTTGTAATGATTCATGTAAATATTTAGAGGGAAGAGTAAACACAATATGTAAGACCAAATTTTGCTGAAAAATGTAGCTTTGAACTTATCCATTCCTCCCTCACACATGTGATCTGATATTGGTACCTCAGAGTAAGATGTGCTTATCTAGATGTTGAGAAAGGTGACTTAACATACTAGACAACTGAAATTATAGTAATCTAGAAATTTATTCAGTTAACTGGAATTAAGAATTTGACATTGTTTTCCTATTTCTGACACAGCCTTGCCAGGTAACTTCACTTAAATAACTTAATCTTGTATGGTATTTTTGTACTAGAGATATAATAACTTCTTCAGGAAGAAATGGACTAGAAATTAATTTTTTCATGTCTCATGTGTTTTTCATGATGGGAGTTTTTTAGGTATACTCCAAAAATTCTCATTTTAGAGATCAGTGGTTCCCTTTCTTGAGGGCAGAGGTGTCCCTAGCAGAATGCCATGCAGAAGTGGCTGTCTGAACCACTGCAAAAACAAGTCAGGGTATGCAACACTGCACAAGAACAAGACACAATTGGTCCAAGAACCATTAGACTTACAGGACCAAGCTTCTCTGTGATTCCATTTCAAGCCCAACACATTTAGGGAGATGATACTTCCACTGTTTATGCTACACCTGCCCCGAGATGTCTGAAGAATTTGTGTTCTAGAGCTGTTCATCTGGCAGTTCTCACCCAGGAACAGACTCCTGGAAACCAAACACCAGTACTCCCACCATCAGGTTTGCCTTGAGAAGTGGCCTTGCTTCTGCTCGTCTTAAACTGAGCTAAATGAAGTTTTAGACTGAGATTTCTCTGCTGCCACCCAGAGCTCAGTGAAACCCAACCTTTTTTTTCTCCATTTCTTAATGCTTCATCCATGGGGTAGACACATTCAGTGTCACCTTCAAGTTTCCTTACAACCATTTTTTTAAGTATAATCTGAGATCTTTGAAACAACAGAAAAAACCTGTGAATTGCTAGAGAATATAGTTATATATATATATATATTTAAGGTGTTAATGCAATACAGACCTAGGGTTGTTTGGGCCCTTACTGGCCTGAATTGTAGAAAATTGCATACCAAACTAAAGCTATTTTTTAATAGTCCATTAACTTTTAATGCAATGACAGGTTTCTTTCTCTTATGCGAAATAAATCAAGGCTTTAACAAAGGCTGACACATCCTACAAGACTAATGTTTGCATGATGAGTATCAGGAACAATGACAAAAATAAACATTGCTGGAAAACTGATTTATGAGGCTTGTTTTTTAATCTACCCAAATCCTATTAGTCTGGACCTTTTACTCAAAAGCTATTACCTCATTTTGTAACCCTAAAGGAAACTGAAGAGAAGGACAAATATTTTAATACCAGGCTGTAACCATTTATATTGATGTGCTTATGTACAGCAACAAGGTTTTGATTTATTTGATAGAAAAATAAACTCATTATCTAGGAACAGAGGTCTAGTGGTTAAAACCAAAGATGTGTTTTTATACTTTTCATAATTGGTTAGGTGGCACTTCAAAGAAATAACCCATCCAGTAGAGAAATGACATGAAAGATCTAAATTTAAGCAAAAAAAGCCAAGAAATCTATTTGTAATTTAGTAGAATAACATCTAGCAGTATAAATAATTTCATCTTTTTTTTTCTCTGAATTCCTCTTAATTTTAAAAACTACATGCAATTTGAAATCATTGTCCTTTGTGCCATTAATGCTTAAATCCCCAAAATTTCAAGAAGAATAGGACAAACAGATATTTGTCTAGTTTACTCTTATAATGCTTTGAACAACTTTTATTCAAGATTCTTGGAGAGTTGTATGCTGGCAAAACCAACTTTTCTGTCTGTCCCTTGGGAACAAAGTTCATATAGATACATTTTTTCAAGTGGATTTTTTTGATGGCTGAAGCTACAAAATGTAAGCTGTTATGACTTTTAACATGTTTTTTTTTCCCACAGAAAAGGTGGAAAATAATGCTTTTTGTATATTTTTTACAAGCTGGTATAGAGTTTATTGTATGAATATTATTGCATTGTAAGAACTGTATTTGGGAACACAGATGCCTTCCTAGCATCTACTATTCTCTGCTAATCAAGCACAACTTCTCCTTAGACTAAAGAGAAGGATATTTCACAAGAATAATGGATTTGTCACAAATTTGTGATTTCTTGACTTACTCACATGACAAAAAAGTAGCTTTATTTAAGCATAAACTGCAGTGCAGAGTTTTAAATGATTACACAAAGATGTTCTAGTGCTAGTAACTTACCAGTACAGGTATGGAAGGCAGAATTTGTTTTTATAACAGATAATGCTGAGTGACAGCTGAAGTAGCTTATAAGAAATACACAGCTATTGAGCTCCTTCATTAGAATACTGTGACAGGATCCAGACATTAACTTTCTTTTGTTGTGGTTGTTATTGTTGTGGTTTTTATTCCTCTAATAATAGCATCAATTACATTAGTAAAAAACTGCCTTGAGAATGTGTGGGAAGTCTCCTCAAAAGTTCCTGGTTGCTTTGTTTATGGGATATCTGATAGAGGAGGCAAAGAACCCATGCAGTTTTCCATGACTGATGTTAAAGGCTGGCTTCTACCTGTTAGGCATGGTTTAGGTTTCCTGTCACTGTGTCAGATTCTTACAGATTGGTTCTCTTCCCATACTCCAGTGGCTTCAGGGCCAACATAACTCCTTTAACTGGTCACAGAATATTAAAGTTTCTCACTGCAATATTCTGCCATATGCCATTTAAGCAATGAAACCTCTAATGGGTGGCAAACCGACCACCTGCCAGCTTCTCTTTGCTCTGTAGTGGAGTACATAATGTGTAATATTGTCAGGTTTTAATGCCTTTCTCCAAATGTTTTTGCCCTTTTTGCTGTAGCAAGAAGGGACATGCTTTGAAGGCTCATCCTTCTCTAAGTGTATTCTGTAGCAATGGAAGTTCAGCAATGTCAGCCTCTAAATAGGGTGATGACTCATGTTAATTATTTACAGATTAATTGTGTGGAAAAGGAGATGATGTCACTGGTAAAAAGCTGTATTTCACAACCTCCCATCCTGCTCAGACTAAGTGGCAGTGACATCTGCAAAGCAGAGCTCTTGGACTAAATGATGTAAAAGGTCTCTCTTCATAATTAGTACTTTTTACTTTTAGTCAAG
Source organism: Zonotrichia leucophrys gambelii (assembly GCF_028769735.1). Lineage (NCBI taxonomy): Eukaryota > Metazoa > Chordata > Aves > Passeriformes > Passerellidae > Zonotrichia > Zonotrichia leucophrys. Next base: position 24,974,911 of record NC_088176.1, read on the forward strand.
GATAAAGAAAACTAAAGGATTGACAGCTAGACTGAACACATATCTCAGGGAGTGTAAGAGTATGGATGAGAGTTGGCAAAATTTCATGATTTAGTGATGTATATTCACCTGCTGTCCAGGTGCTGTCTGCTTCTCCTTCTCTTTCCTGGTGTAAATCAGCTCAAGATATTTAAGTAATAAAAGACCAGACCAACTGTTTTCTATGCAATCACTGTAGTAATTTGAACACTATCAAACTCTTCAGGTATTCAATTAGATCCAATGCAGAGTTCCACTGTAATTATGTGTAACCTGTCAAAAATCATAAATGTCCACTTATATCCTTAAAAAGTGTTATAAAGGGATTTTCTTATCTTCAGCTACAACCAAAACTCTTGAGGACAGTAGCTCTAGAAGACCATTAACACCAGTATTTAACTTGTGTGGGATAATTTGAATATATTTATTTACACTGCATAACTGTGAAATTATTTGTTTGTTTGCTGCTAAATAATGAACAGTTACTGCTACCCTGTAGCATTAGTGAGACCAAACATTTCCCAACAAGAAAAGAAAAACAACCCTGAAAGAACCTCACACAGCTTTGTATTTTTTGATTTCAAGAGCAAAAAGTACTGTATTAACTTCCTTGAAGCCAGAGTGCCTGGTCTATGTTATATGTCTTTGTTAAGGGATTGAGGAGCAATAACTCACTTCCTTATTTCTGTGTGACAGCTAGCAATATTTATGGTATATCTGCAGAGCTGCTGTTGTTCCCCCAGATAAATCATAGTAGGCCTAAACATTTGAAATATTTTTTAACAAAAAAATAAATAACTCTTCATTTCTATTTATTTTGTACATATTTTAAAATCCTTTCGTATTTTAGAGTGTTTTCCATCACCCTGAAGCCTAGCTTTATTTTTTCTTTAATTGACATTATCACATGCTTCAAAGATGAAGCACTTTCAAGGCAAAGAAACCATTGCAGGGTCTGACACAAGAGTGGAGGAGGGACAGGGCAAAGCCAGGCATCCTCTCTGAGCAGGCACTAGGGAAACTCATCTTGCATTGGGTCTGTACAGCACCACCCTTCAAGGGCAGGGAGGCAGGCCCTGGCTGTCACTGCTCATTTCTCACTTTCTTCTCTCAAAATGCTGAGTCCACACAGAGGATGTGCAGAAAATGAAGCAGCAGCTCAGTGTGTTCCATCATAACTTCAGAGAGCTATGAAAATAATCTTCCTTGAAAAGTCACCATTTTGTTGAGTAAGGTGAGAAAGAGGTGTCACACATGCATGTGTGAGAAAGTGAGAAAAAAGTAGTTTTAGGAGGAATCTCTTATATTTCCCATTGAAGTTTGAAAAATTTCCAGTGCTCTGTGGCATTGTTGTACCTATTTGTCAGACAAGAAATGTCAGAAACTTATAGAACTGGCACGGATTTGATTATTTGCCTTTTTAAGGTATGGGTGTTTATGTGAGCACTTCTTTTGTTGGGAAGGAACTGTGGAAACTGAATGTTTTGTTTAACCTGTCACTACTTGTTTTGAGAAAGGCATCCTTAGCAACATTTTTTTCCCCCCAGGACTGACATAAAGATTTTTAGGGTCCAGATCCTACTGTTTTTTTTCTGTCCCTGTTTCTTTGAAGATATGCTAATTTTTCTATGCCAGGATGTATCCACAGCAACCCCTAGATTCAGATTTTTCAAATTATTCAGGACTTAGTTTTGTATATATTATAGATTTTTAAAAAATCATTGATCTGTTATTTTTTTCAGCAGATTTTTTTCCAGAGCATTCAGATTTTAAGCTCACTTTCTATCCCACCTCAGCCTCCTGAGAATAAGTGTTTCTGAATTAATTCAGCTAAAAAAATCGCCGAAACCAAATCATTTTTGCTGCTGTGGAGTGGCTTCCAGCAAGCCATGAGGGCTTAATTTCAGGTTACTTGCCAAGATATTCTTACTTGGAAGTTGATTTAATCTCACAATAATTGTATCCTTGGTGTACAGTCTCCCAAAATTTGGTTCTGTGAGTAGTTTATTTCTGCTGTTGGTTCCAGCTGTGTATGAAGCATCTCATTCAGGATCAGGCTTTTTTTGGGGTTTTTTTTTTGTGGAGCTGCTGCCTGTGAGTGCACAGCCAGGCTGGCTGTGGTACTGGGGTCGCTGGGGCAGTGGGATGGGTCTGACCAGCATTGCTGTGGCACTGGGGTCACTGGGGCAGTGGGATGGGTCTGACCAGCATTGCTGTGGTACTGGGGTCGCTGGGGCAGTGGGATGGGTCTGACCAGCATTGCTGTGGCACTGGGGTCACTGGGGCAGTGGGATGGGTCTGACCAGGCTGGCTGTGGAGGAGATGTAAAGGGAGAGGTGCCTAGGAGTGCCTGGCATCATGGAATGCTGCAGTGAGGGCTTTGGATGCAGGGGGGGAGGATGCAATTAGAGCCTTTGAGTTGCTTTGAGCTGCTTGCTTCACAACCCGCTCCGTTTCTGAGGTTGGTAAGTGGGTCCTACCTTCCATCAGACTCTTGTGGGTGTATAGAAACCATTTCAGTCTCGTGAGGGAGAGAGGTTTATGTTGTCCTCAATGTGTTTGGAGACCTTGTGCTGCTAATTTATGTTTATAAGATAAATTTAAGCACATACATTTATGAACTTCTATAATTGTATGTCTAGAACTTCAATGATTGCCCATAATAAATTAAATCCTTTTCTAAGAATATGATGAAATATGGAGTCAAACTAAAGCACTTCCTGCTTCTGTAGATGAAGCTATTGACAATATTCTAAATTTAATTCTCTAATCTCTCAAAGCATTCTAAATTAAATTTTCTAAAATCCCTTTCAGTTGGCACTTTTTTCCCCATGTTAAAAAGCAAGTGCCTTAACATTAGGATGAAAGCCTCATGCTGTATAGAGTAATTGACCATGAGATAAAAATGAATCTTTTAAAACACGAGATGAATAAATATCCCAAGTCTGATTTGAGCTTTAGCATTGTTGACACACCTGCTGTTAAGCCCATGTCAAATAAAGCCCTGTGTGTGGCTGTAACTTTAACCTACACAACCATTGTGCAATGGGTATCTAACATACATTCAGGCACTTTGTCCAGTAGCAATAGCAACATATAGAGGAGCAGGACATAAGTCACATATGAAAAGGGTAACAGGCACAGCTTTCCTATGATTTAAACTACTGAGCACTTGGGAAATGAATTGTCTGTGAAATGTTCAAAGAGTGGACTTGACATACATAAACATGGAGAGACAAAGGAATTCCCATTCTGCCCTCAGTCTCAGCACTTTCATCTCACTCTTCAATCTTCCATTCATAAATGATAATTAATAATTAATTATAATTACTAAAAACTAATTCTATTTAACCAGATAAAAGCTTGGACTAAGATGATTTAAGATATTTTTACTTGGAAAGGTGAAATCAATATCTGTATCACATTCCAGGAGACTAGTGGGTAGTCTCTGCATTCTTCTGTACCACAGTTTACTTGGAAATATCTTTGCTATCTCAAAACCAATATTGTCACCATTAGAGAAATCAATAATACCTTGTGGTGTGTTATCTCATCCCTCATTTGTGGGAAAATGCAGAGCAATACAAAAGTATTAATATTCCTTTTCGTATTCATTTTTAAAGTTTAAACATGAAGGCCTGGGAGGAGGAAGAAGTGCTTCAAATTCTTAGCTAGAATCAAGTCTTTCTTAACTTACTTATGGCTGATCAGAAGGGCCAAAATTTCATTTGTAATGATGATGTATTTACACTACTTTAGATAAAATCTTAGTGCATTCAGGGAAATGTTTGCTGTCTGGATCTGTCTCGTGAGAGTTGGTTGAGAGCGGTATTAGTGGATTAGCTAAGACTTTATTGGCCTTCAACTCAATACTAGCATTACTACAATGAGTTTAGTAGATTTACGAAGTCCTCACTCAATACTTAGAAATCAAATAAAGTGGAATGAATTTTAGAATTTTTCAGAAAATTCAATGAAGTGCACTTAATTATGCCTTTTACAGCCATGGGCCATTCATATTATCAAAGAATATTCATCTGTAGGTCAGAGTAGGTCATCAAATATTCATCCATAGCTCAGAGTAGACAGAAAGATCTCTCCATAAACAAGGGAGAGGAAATGAGAGAGTCAATGAAGTCTCAGATGGCTTCCTGCTTTCAGAGAGTATCACCAGCAAAGGGACTGTCGTGGGCAAAGTGACTGTGAACAGGATGTACTGTAGGAAAGAATTATCATCTTTCAAGATGATTATTATCTATCACAAGAAGCAGCACAGAATTCACATTATTACTGTTTCATGGTAATACTGTTGCATTATCAGTCATTGTTTTTTGTCACTGTCTGTTCTTATCATAGGACTAAGTTCTCATGTGTTACTTCTCACCTACTTTCAGGTACTTGGGACGCAAAGGAATGCCATTCCAAATTTGCCATGTGTTTGGGCCTTAAAAGGTGTTGCAAAACTTGAAATTTTGTTGCATTCTAAAATTTCATCATTTGTTCTTTTCTTCCTGTATTAAATTCTAACATAACACTTGTGAAGGATTTGTAGAATAGGCATTCTATAAAATGATGTATTTGTTTTAAAAGAAAAAGTCCTGTTTCTGACTTAATTCTTTGATACAGAAATTGGATTTCAGGGAATGAAAAACAGTTGTAGTAAGAGCAGCTAATAGCACACTCTTTATATATCCATGGGAAAAGCTACTTTTTTTTTTTTTTAAATCCCATTTTAACATTAGATTCCATATTTTGCTCCCACCACTTCTTCATGTCAGGAGCTTTTTATCCTTTCTTATGACTCAGTTTTGAGGTTTTGGAAACATCAGAGAACCCAGAGCATTAGAAGATCCGAAATGCTGTCTGAAATGGGCTTCAGAAAAACTGCATTGTGTTTGCATGTCTTTATACTTTACTCTTTTGTGTATCACTCAACTTCTGTTTATATCCAAGCATATTTCCCAGTCTGAGTGCCCTAGCCTGTGCTGTAATCTATTTCACTCTCTGACAGTTGCCACACGCTTTCATTTCATGTGATGTGAATGACTTTCCCTTGGATCCACAAAAAATACATTGAGCTTCTTTTATGTGGTGACATCACTGAATTTAACTCAGGGCTCAAAAGGGCAAAAGCTTCCCTAATTATTTATTGTGCCTCTTGCTGAAACATTGACTAGAGAATGTCTGCTTATCAATCTGCTAAATGCTGGGAAATTGCATTTTTATGTGCTGTTAGTATGTAACCTTTTCACTGCTTCCCTGTGCCTTACATTCCTGATGTCTTTTTCAGATGTTCTGAAAATGTCATAGATCAAACCTTTCAGTAAAGATGTAATACAGAACAAACCTCACTTGTTATGACCTTAAGACCTGATTTGTTTGAGCTGCATTATTTGTGTTTACAGAGCATGGCTTCCTAATCTGCATAGGGCAATATTTTTTGGTTTTGGTTTTGCTTTTTATTTTGCTTCTCTGTGTTTGAACTTAGCATAAAAATGCTTCTACCCAGTGGAAAGAGTACTTCTTGCATAAAAATCAGCCTTCTTCTTAAATAAGGAATGAGTACCAAATATGGACCCACCTTACACTTCCAGGGAAATACCTTCCTCTACTCCCTTCAGTTACATTTACACTAAGAAGGCTTCTCAGGAGGGAAAGAAGTTTGTAATTGGTTTGTGTATTTACATTTTGCCAATTACTCTGGCAGGCCACTGAAAATGCTTCCTCTCAGAATGCTGTTTTCAAATCAGCCAAATTCAATTTCAAACAACCTCTTTTACCAACTGCATCAATAACAGACTAAAGAGAGCAGCTTTTAGCAAACAGGATTATTCCTGTCAGTGGTATGAACTGCACCACTGTCACTTGTTTGGGTTTGGTACTCAAATACTTGAGCCTTGACTGTAGATTCTAGGAGGAAAGCTTGGATACAGAGGGAAAGCTATGTTTGGACTGGGGCACTGCAGTTAATGTAGTTTAATTGAATTCATTGATTTTCCCTCTTTTTTGCCATTGTAGCACAATAATTGTGAAGCACATTCTAGATATTGTCCTCAGCTGTCATAACTGTCACTTCCCTAGAGAAAAGTGCCATTGTAAACATAAACATCCACATTGCAAAATGAAAAAATAAGTATTGTGCATTATACTGTGCAGTATCTGTGAAAAGCAAGAATTGTTTTTACATTATTCATTTATTTAGAAAGTGCAGCTGGCCTGCTTCTTCTTCTAAATCGTCTAACATGCCTTAGGAATGTCAGACTCAGATTCCATTGTAAGAAATCTTATCGCAAAATTAATTCTTTATGCTTACCGATGCAGACACTTGTAAAGATGGTGACAAAAATGTCTCTTACCAAGCACAAATTACAAGGGAAGACTTCTGAGTCCTTTTCCAGGACTAACCTTTCCCAACCAGGAGGTTTTGCTCTGGAAAACTTTCAAGTATACCATGGTGGTTGTCTTCCAGCTGGAACCTGGGCTGCACATACACCTTAATCTGCTTCTGGGTCATGGTTTTAGGAAAGGACTTGGTTTTGCTGATAGAAGTTTCTGACAGTTAAAATGCGCACTGTGAGATTGTGGTAGCCACTAATCCAGACCAATTCTTTCCTTAGAGGCCAGAAATATCTTTGCAAGACATGATATATGTGCAGAAGCAAAAGCAACCCATGGCTCCTCTACTACACTCCCAAAGCAGAAGGGTGTCGTGGTACAGTCCTGGGAGCAAGTGCTGTGATCCCTGCCCCAGGAGAAAAGGAATTCTGATTAAGCCATGAAGAAGTCTATTGGTTCAGTTCTTGGCATTGCAGTTTGCTTTTACAAAAACCTTTCTCTGGGAGGAGTTATGAGTTTTCTTTTTGAGACAGCTGAAGGAATGTAAAGCATTTTTTCCCCCTCAAGCAAATTGTACTCTACTAGTATTTGGGTGGAAATAATTAATTTGGATGTAATCACAGTAAATTTTGCCTATACAGCTATAAGCATTGTGGCAGTCAATTACAAAATCACTCAAGTAGTTGTTGTACTGAAGGAACACAGTATGGGAGAAGAGTATTAATGTAGTAACCCAAAATTAAATTAACCAGGAGGAAGAAAAATAACCCAAAAACTCTGCTGAAAAAAGCCTCTTTCACTTTTTCAAAAATTTATTCTTTTCACTCTTTCCCAAATACTGTCAAAAAGTTTTCTAGGCAACTCTTTTCCCCCAGAAATGTAATTGAAAAGGACATCTCATTTGCAGATGAACTATGTCTCTGAATACATTAGTGAAAATGTACAGCAGCCAAACCACCAAAGGAGCATGTATAATGAAGAGATTGTCATCAGGTTCTAGAGTGATATCTGTTTGTAAATTCATGTGTTTCAAGCTTTGAACAACGAACAAATCTGCATGTCAGTCAAACCCATGGTACCTGTTTGATTTCAAGTGAATTTTTGAGGTCCACTGAGACCATAAGAGCTTCCCATGTTGGGAGTAATTTCCCAGCCAGGTCAAAAAGGCAGAGTTCACCAGGGTGACAAGGGGCTTAATGTGATGACATAACTTTTCATTTTACAAAATTTATAAATCTTTGTTCCCTCTGGAGCCCTCAGGTCAGTGTGGCTGCACATTGTCACAGGCCACTGGGTACTCTCCTCTAACAGGTTCCTGTCCAGTTTGGGGATGAACAAAGAGCTTTGATCCTTCGGTTGGGACCCCTGAAACAACACCAGTCAGGTCTCAGTGTCTATGACACATCCTGTTTTGTGAACAGAATTCAAGGCTGGATAAGAATTTAGGTCTATCAGTGTATGTGTGGTCTAATAAGGAAGTAATGGCTTTCTTGTGTCAACTTAATCTTTGCTTACCACATCTACAATGTCATGTATGGTTTTCAATGCTAAAGGTGTTGGTATGAAAAGCCTTTTTTTCAAATTAACTATGAATGATACATAGAAAAGGCCAAAAGCATAACACTTCTTAATACTGTACTAAGATTTAAGAAGTTTATTGTTTATTTTCCTACTCTAAACCAGATTATTTTTCAAAACAGATATTTATATAAGAAACACAATTTATGAGAAGGAAATGTTCATGTAGAGGAGGAAAGCCATTAAAATAATTTCTGGCAGAATATTTGTAGCTGCAATGAGACTAATGTACAGTAGGAATTCTCAGGGAGGTTTGATTTTCACTTACAGGCCATAATGAACTTCAGGTGGGGTTTTAAAAGGTCTGTGGTGCTTTGTAATCCTTTTGGCGATAATCTCTTGGAAAAAAATGTGGAAGCGAATGCAGGGGTTTTACAAATGGAATTTATGTTCATAGAATCAATGTATTACCTATGTGTGAAAAAATCTTATTCCTTCCTTTCCTTTTGCCTTGATGTGTATTGATGGAGCCCCAAAGCAGCAGAAGTATATTTCAAAGTTGGGTAGCTGTGGCAGACAATGCAGTGAGCTGGTGCAAGATGTCAGGATGATGAAGCAGCAATTCACCGTGCTTCATTTGCAGAGCAGGAAGAAAGGAGGAATGCTGGAATGAGCTATAAGTGGGGGCAAAGGATCCCTGTAGTCATAGATCATCAGCCAGATGCAATGTCATGGGATGAATACCACCCTGAGTCCTCAGCAGTGCCACTTGTGTGCTTATGTCTGTCCTTTGTGAGCTGTGGGAACATTCCCCCACCTTCAGTAACCTTGCAAAAAATCCCATTTAAATAGAAATTGCAGAAGGGACCAGTAGGACACTAAGTTAATACATGTTTAAAAATCCATATATTATAGTAACTGTGATGCTATTATCAGGTGGAAGTCCTTATACAGTTTAGGATGCTCCTTGAGCTCCATAATGTCTTCCACTGCCTTAATTATTACTTGCAAAACAGGAAGGAAGAAAAGTTTAATTTTTATTTGCTTTCTCTGCCATAAGGACAAGTACAGGTCTTAACAGACTAGGTTTAAATCAGTTATTGTCAATTTTCTGGTGAAGACATGAAGTGAGCCAGTAGTTGATAATTTGAAGTGATCAAGTAGCAACTATTGTTTCTTCTCTGAGACATTGGTGATGACCTGAATTACTGATATCTGAATTACAGATAGGCTTGCCTCTATCTCTTGTTTTTGTACTTCTTCAAAATCTGCTTGTATTGAGCAGCTTTGATATTATCTTTGGGAAAGGAATGTGATGAGATATTAATTTCCTTCCTTCCAATTTTCCACTGTGGATTATTTTGCTTTGCAAAACTAATCATCAGTCCAATGTAAGAGTTTTTTCATTCAAACTTCCTTTTTGCATTACTTTATGATATATTAACATTGCACATTTTTGCACACATGATTCATAATTTTCTTCAGTAAAAATAGTAGGTTTTGAAAAAAGGTTGAGTTTTCAGATGCATAGTGTGCATTGCTTTCCCTTTTTGATTTGAATGGTGAAGCAGCACCTGTAGCTGAAACTTCTGGGATATGTCATAAACTGCAAGGCATAGAATGGATTAGAACTGAGACCAGCGGTGTTTCAAATTTGCTGTGTCTACTTTTAGCTATTGTATAATTTAGATCTATCTTATGTTCTGCCTGAATACTAAATACTCAAAGCAGTGGGATCTACAAAGTGTGGCTAAAAACCTCGAAAAAGTTTCTGTTGCTTCCTCTGCTGAAAGAAAATAAATCCACAAAGAACCCTATCAAAAACCAAAGCCCATAAAAAACCAAAAAAAGCCCCAACACAGACATGTCCCCTCCCTACCCCTCCCCATGATTTAGAACTCCCCATTTTGTTTCTAGAAGTGAGTACTGTAAACTTCAGTTCCTAACAATACTGTGCTTGCTCTCTCTACTGAAGTCTTGGTCAAACTCAGTTTTAACTCACAGAATTTAGACTGAAAATTGTGTTGAATATCTCACCAGGATATGCTAGAGTCAGAAAAAAAAAATGTCTAGGCTTTGTTTTCAAAACTTGCTTAGGTGTGTTTGGTTACAAATACTGCATGCTGTTTGAGCCTGTGGATATTCTGCTAATGGAGCTCCCAGAGTGAGGGAATCACCAGGCTCCCTTCTCAGCCCTGCGTTGCAGAGCTGTGAGAATAAATACTTGTGGGCAGTGACTTGCAGGTGCTATTAAATAGATTCATTCTGCACTGCAGTCACCATGCACTTCTAAACTACATTAGATTCACAATGCCTGTCCTATGAACTTTATATTCAGATTGGAAACGCTGTCTTCTGAAAGCTCTCCTGTAAGAATGGGATGAGCATAAACAGGACTGTACTAATAGCTGAAGCTGAGCAATTGCTCACAGCTGTTGAGCTTTCCAGACCCTCCCTCTGCTTTGTTTAATGAAGGCAGACATAGCAGACATCTATGTGATCTGTCTCAGCCTTCACCCCTGACAGTTGTGTGAAAATTTTGTTAGTGTGAGACATAATTCAAGAAGAGCACACTGAGTTTACCAAACTTGTTATAATTAAGCCTGTCCTGTCTTCAGTGATAATCAAATGCGATATTCTGTGTTGTAATTGTTGGATTAAGAAGTATGCTTTTCAGTGTTTGGGAAAAATCCTAGTAGTAAATCCCATTTTGATTTCATGAGAATTGTATAAAAGATGTGTGAGAAGCAAGTGTGAGTGACAACTCATCAAAGATGGAATAATTTTCAGCTCTGTAAATACACTGTTTTAATAGTAGTATGTATTAGTAGTGTATTACTGCAAATTAAATAATCATCTGACTCAGGAAATGCTAGATATGCAGTATAAAAAGAACAAAGGGCCAGCATATGACACATCTAGGAGTGATGAATAAATAACCTGAAGGAAACTAGAAATAAATTCTATTAATTTGAAATTAATTAACTAATTAAAAATAAGTAGCTCTTAAATATTTGACATTTTCATGCACTTAAATTGTTATTGAAATAGCAGCTGCAAAAAGTGAAAGTCACATAATAGAAGATTGATGTAGCAGCTCCTACCCCTCTGTGCCAGAGGCAGAATGCTCTGAGCTGTTTGGGTATTTCTGCACCAAGCAAAAGTTGAAATTTCACAGTCTTAGAGCCCAGGGTATTGAGGTAAACCGAGACTGCCGTCTGGGTTTCTGTAATACATCAGGCTGTAATTTGTGGTTATTCAGCTGCTGCCACAGAAATACTTGCACTTCCCTTCAGTCAGCTGGAGCAGGACTGCTGGATTGCCACCTCAATGCAAGCTGTCCTTAGTCACGAATCAGAGCCCTGGATATTTTCAAAGGCTAGGATTTAGCCAAATATCCCCATTACTCTTATTTCTGGACTAGTTTTAACAAGTTCTGTGAACTGATTAATCTACTCAGTCAGTAAATGAGGGAGGCAGCAGACTCATGGGCTGTTCTGGATTGAAGAAGACAGCTGAAGGGTGCAACCTTTGGGGCTGAAGGTAAGCAAGTGTTCTTGCATCCTCCTCAGTGGTGGGGAAACTGAAACCATGGCACTTAAATTAGTTGACAAAAATCCCTAAAATTGAACTCAGGTAGACTTTTCTCAGAAAGATTACATAAGAACTAGTATGTTACATATAGCTAGTATTACTCCAGGACTAGTTCCCATTCAAGAACCTGGAATAGTTCTTCACTTAAATGCTCTGAGCTGTCCACTACTAACTTGAGGAATACATGTGGTATGGTGGTGGGAGCCTGAGACAGAAACTGTCAACTGCTGATCCTTTGTGTGACAAAGGGCTTGGGACCTGGTGACGGACACTGCAGGAGCCCAGACTTTCACACACTTATACTGTGAGGGGATAAAAACTCAGGGGTTCCTTTTTTGGGGTCCCTCCTTGGAGGCACCAGCTCAAGCTGTAATTTTGTTATTTAGTTATTGCACCAAGAAGAAACCATTTGAATGATCTGGATGTCTGAGACTCTGGTGTGGGAAACCTAAAGAAACCTGGTCTGACTGTGTGAGCAGGGGTGTGCAGCTGAAAAGGGCCTTTGGTTCCAGTTCAGGCTGTGGGAGTGGGACTGCAAGAGTGCCTCCTGGATGGTCAGAGAGGGAGGTTTCCTTAACACTAATGATACTCAACTTTCCCTGGAAGTGTTTGGAGCAATAGCTAAATAATTTTTCTGGAATTGTGAAAAAGTGTAAAGCTAGTTATATGATCGTCTGTAACAGATGGAATTTAGGGATTGCTTGTTCTCAGGTTTCAAAGTAACCTTGTGAAGTGTGTGGTATCATGTACACAAAAAGTGCCACTACCACCAACTGAAAACTTTTGACCTGATTTTTTTTTCTTTTTTTTTTTTTTTTTTACTGGTATGAGTTCATATCTCATATAAACTTTGTCCAGCTGATATGTCATGGAGAAAATAAGTAAAATATTAAGATATGTGAAACTATACCTTCACAGAGCTCAGATCACATATTTTAAACCAAAATCAGGATCAAACCACTTCATTGAAGACTTAACAACATGTAATTAACAATCAGTTAACTATATATTATGAATCAATATCAGATAATCCACAAAACTAGACATTTACAAAATGATAACAAATGCCCACAAATTTTGAAGCACCCTTTGTAACTAATCCTACCCTCGGTGTTGGGCTCAGATCCCAAGCCCTCTACCCTCCCTGAGTGATGTGTAGCCCCTCCAGGTTTGAGTACCTACTTGGTGCCCCCAGGGTCTCTCTCCTGGTTGGATTGTGGCTGCCCAGCATGTCTGATGATGAAGATGCTCTGAGAGGCCTTGGCAGAGCTGGGCCACTTGTGTAACCACCTGTGATACCATCAAAACACGTTTTGGCCACCTCTGTGTCAACCTCCAGGTGTCTCCTCTATTACAAATATTCGTGCTTCAATAATTCTTTTCAGGATTGCTTCTTTGTTTCAGAAGTCTGTAATTCCTCAGTTGTTTAATCCAGCTGATGGTTCTTTCACTTTAATATGAACTATGTGGGGCAAACTTCCTCCCAGACAGTTTTGTGTCATATGAGTCACTCACGCTGTTTACTCCTGAATTTCTGCCATTCAAGTGTTATTCAGGACATTTGTCAGAGGTGGGCCATGGGAGCACTCACATATTATGCAGTTGAAAAGAAATATTTACAGTAAGTGTTATGAAAGCTTTTGGTTAGTTCTCAGCTGTGGGTGGAAGGAAACATTGTGTTGAAAATAGCAATTCAGATGTTTAAAGACAAATATGAATGCTTTGGAAATTTTCACCCTGTCATAGATTTGTCATGCACTTGCCCATGTTTTTCAGTCTGTTAGCACAGTTCATCTTTCTGCCCTTAATAGAACAGAACCATATTGAAAAATCAAGGATAGATCTAAGCAGTTTTGTGTGTCCTTGATAATAAATACATATATATGACTCCCTTCATGCCTATTACGCTAACTGTTACGTAACACAGCTCCCAGTTTGGTCTTTATATTCGTTTATATTTTCCAGTGCATTAGGGCTCTTCAAGTCTTGCATTATGATCATATAATAAACTGTTGATAAGATGAATTATGCTTCATTCTTTTACTTATATGGATTAATGAACATTGTGTTTTCTGTTGGAAAGGACATTTACTCTCTGTTCTATCTTTACTGTGTCTGCTTTGTACTGATATTTTGTAAAAACTTCAAAAACTGAATCTTACCCATGTGTTCAGATATATGTGTTGTGGTGATATCAAAGGGTGTATTTTTTTACCTCTAAGTGGGATTCCTCTTAAATCACCTTTGTCTTAGCAAAAACACACAAGGGCATTTAAATGCTTGGTCAAAATTTGCACTTTTGTTTTACAAGTTTGCATATATGTAGAAGTTAAATGGTAAATTGGAAAGAGCAAGTAGAAATCATGAGAACATTTCTTTCTTCCTAGCTTACCTGAAGAGAACACTTTAAAGGATAAACACAGATGAACAGAGATCCATTTCTGTGGGTTTTTATCTCACAGATGAACAGAGATTCCATTACTGTGTTTTTTATCTCCAAGCCTTTCCTGCAGTACCTAGAGTAGAATTTAGGTGTTATTTGCAGTGTCAGTAGTCTGTAGGAGTGAATAAACTTCTCATGTTTAGCAGAGGGCCAAGTACATTCAACACTCATGACAATGTTATAGCTAAAATTATTACAGGACTTGGTGAAAGTAATTTGCATTGTTTTGGTTGAAGACTGAAAAATTGCACCTGCAATGACATAGGCTCCAAATCGTGGAGAGCAAAGCATAGTCATGGTTTCTACAATCCAGGACAGAGATCCTTTCTTTTCTCTATAGCCAAAGAAGCAGAAAATAAGAGGAATGTATTTGTGCTGCAAAAGTAATTGAAGTACCTTGGTATTGAAGAAATCTGCTCTTTCCAGTCCTGTCAGAAGAGGGAATAATGAACCTTGCTACAACCAGGTAAGTACTTTTTCCTTTTCCTTCATGGCTGGCATTTTGCAGCAGCGTGTATATCATTGGCAGAGACTTGATTATGGTACCAAAGAAGATTCACACATTCTAGCAGGGATGATAACTTCTGCCTTCTGGAGACCAGTCACTATTATTGCTGTGTATTTCTTGTTTTACTTTAGGTAAAGCCTCTGATATCTTTCTTCCTCTTTCCTACTCTGTAAAATGGATTTTACAGTATGTCCTTTGTCTTTTTCTATTACAAACTCGTATATGTATATGGGTGGGATGTTGGGTTTGGCTTCTGATCTTTATTTTAATATAAATGATTTTAAAAATCCAGGAGGAAAGAAACAATCTTTATTACTTTGATTTAGATTTATTTTTTTTTAATACAGCAAATCTGTGCTACCAAAGGCCATCTTAATCAGCTTCCAGAAAATTTAGTGCAGTGGGTGTCTGTGCATCACTGCCCAACACTGGGCTTATTATAAAGTCTTTTCTATAGAAAGTAGCTTATCTTTAACAAGTAAATCCACTAGAATTCATAGAGTATATACATGATTGCAGCAAGGGTTACACTAGATATTAAAAGTTGAGGTAGATAATATGTCTAAAAAAGGTAATGCAAGAGACATAGCTCAAAACTCTATTGCAACCCTCGTATTGCAGTTGATATAGGAAGAACTTACCCTTTGTCACAGCAGCAAATATTGACAAAGCCACAATTGCCCATATTTTCTTCTTTTATAACAATGTGATCAATGGTAGCTAACTATCACAGCTGCAGAAGTTTCCATGAGCTACAACATCTCCTCAGACATATGGAGAAGAGAAAATATAGTAAATAGTAATCTGAGCAGGACATAGATAACTGAGAATAGCATCTTCTAAGCATTGTGTGAGCCAAGGGGATGTTACATAGTTTTCACTATTGTAAGTACACCTGCAATCCAGAACTGCATTCTGTATGTCTCCAATTCTTATTCAGAATTTCCACAATCATGGATTCATAGAACAGTTTGGGTTGGAAGGGACCTTTTAAGATGATTATCTTCTACCCCACATACAGTAATCAATTGACTTACAGGTGTTCCTTTTGCTGAAAGCCATGCAAAGAGAAAAGCATGTGGCAAAATAATTTCATTAGTTTTAGATTAACACTTCTAGCCCTGCAGCTGAACTGTGTGGTGAGTCTTGGTGAGGGCAGTATTTCATCACCAATACAAAACTAACAAACAAAAAAAACCCCAAACAATAACAGCAAAAAAACCAACCGAAAGCTGATTTTGTTAAACTTCTGCTTAGGATGAATACTTGAACATTCAAGCAACATCAAAATTCTCTACTTTATTTTGACATTTTGAAATGTATTTTTATGTACTTCGTTTGGTATGGGATACTAGCAATTCCATGTAAACACAGGCTTTTATATCACTCCAAGAATTCTGAGGACTTCAGTCTTCACTTACAGTTTTGAATGAATATGTGTTTTTAAATCTCACTTTTTTAGTGAAACTGCCATTTTGCCCTGTGTACATTTCTGGTTATGCTTCTCTCAAGGCTATAAAGTGCAGAGTGGTTCTTGATTATACTGTTGGAAACATTGCTTAATTTGTATAGAGAGATCTGTAAATGCAGTTTCTGCCCCAGTAACTACTGAAATGAAACACCTCCTTTCTTCTTGTTAGTGATTCTCCTTTTTTTGATCATTGCCTTTTCCATGACGACGTGGTAGCTTTTCCTGTACTTCTAGATTGTACTATAACCATGGCAATTTGCTCCAGGGTAAACAGAACATGTGCAAGCAATTTCTATTTTGTAGGCACTTGAATTCAAGGCCAGTCCAAAGACAATGTCAGATGTGAGCAATGTATTCAAGACAAAATCGTGAATCATTGCAGCTGGAGGAATGGCCCATTTTCAGAGCTTACCACTCTTTTCTTCCCTGCTGTTATTGCTCTGGAGGTGTGGGACATATTTTGGATGATGGTGTTTATTCAAAAGCCTCATCTCCCTGTTCAGGATGGAGTCTGAATTTCAATTCTGATGCACTGCTGACACTAGAAACAGATGGCTGTGAAGCCACTGGAGTAAAATAGCTGCTGAGAGAGGTTAGCTGAGTTTGTGTCTTCTGTTTTGAAAACAGAAATGTCAAGAGCCAAGGAGATTTATATCTGTTTCCCAAAATGAAAGGGTTTAGTACTTGCATTGCTTATTTTGATCACAATCTACATTTTGAAGTCATTTAGACAATTCCTTCTGGTGGTATTTCTCTGAGAAACAGTCTGGAAGAGGTGAAAAACTGATGCCTTGTGTCTTATGACAATCAATACATCCTCAGGCTTTTCAGAATGGTTTGAGGCTAAAAGCTCTGGCTTAAATCTAATTTGTATCTGAAAAAGGAATGTGATGTCATTTCAATATAGATAGTGATAAACATTGGTTTTCAGTAATATAAATAATACAGCAACTAAACTGGAGGTCAGGGACTCAAAAACCTTAATTTATACCATAAATCTTTGTAAAATCTTGCTGGGAAATTTTTCAATCCTTAATATTTATTTATTTATTTAATAATTTGTTGTCAAAAGGAACAAGGATGCATTTGAAACACAGTGAAAAACTCATTTCCTGGGATTAAATGGCACAGGGAATTTATACCAGGGCAATGATTATTTTCCAGAACTATTCATAGGCCTCACCTACTATCAAGATTTCAGAATCTAAGAAAAATGTGTAAATTAGAAGGAGCCTCTCCCTCAAAATGCATGTCCTGCAGAAACATAGAGAGCCCAGTTAGAACAGCCCAATGTCAGCCTCAGTCTCACATCCCACAGGAGACCTAGCTAGATAAGAAACTTTCAGCTAATGGTCTTGCCAGTCAGCACAATTTAATAACTACAGAGTGGATTATGTAAAGGGAGAGGATTCCTTGTGAATGGATGTGCTGTCTGGAGGTTTTCAATGGCTCATGTTACTTATCATATTCAGCTTATTGGCTGAATTTTGGTGAAGGAGTTAAATAATCTAAAGAAATTCTGCCACTGCCCCATTTGGGCAGAGTTCTGTCACTCTGTTACCCAGTGCTCTCTCCTATAGCTGTATTGATAAGCTGCTTGTTTTCTGACCTGATCTTAATTGCAGCTCTGGTTATTTTTTCATGACACCACTATGAACAAAAAAGTTAGACTGTGAGTCAGTGGAAATTCTTTGAGGTTCTTCCCATTTTGTTATTTGTTTCTGTTGAAATGATTATGCATAGTGGATTTAAATGAAGTTCCAAAAATGTCTTGGATGTGCTTCCAAATACCTGGAAATCTCCATTGTTCACTGCTGTCCTTTGGCCACAAAGGCCCAGTGAGGCCTTACAGCCAGAGCTCAAATAACACTCCTAGCCTGGTTATTTCCTTCTTGCTGGCATGTGCTTACTGAACTTATGTTGCCATATATTAAATAAAGCCCTCCAAAACACTGAAATGGAAATAAAAATGTTTAAAAACAAAATGAATAGTGGTTTAAGTATAAAAGAATTCAGCAGCCACTGTATTGGTTCCCGAGTAAAATACTGTTTTTCTACAAGTTGTAATTACAGCCAAATAGTGGTAAATGCCCAACCTTGTTTCACAGAGTCATGCCTTTAACAAGGTCATTCCTCTCCTTTATCTTTACTTAACAGAGCCTATTGTGTTCTCATGTATGGTTTGATGCAAAACCAATGTACTCTTTAATAGCTTTTGAAGGAAACTTCTTTAACAGGTACCCACAGAAAGACTTGTGGAATCAACATATTTGCATTTCAATACAATCCTGTTTAACTGGCTCAGAATGAGGTCGACTGTCCCACAACTTGTATCTCTGTAGAAAGGCTATTTTTAATTGCTTCTCTCGGCAATTCTTTCTACTTTGCAGGGCATGAATGCTCTTACAGTCTGACCCCTGCTTGTGTATACGTTGTATTATTAATTTTATGAGGCAAGTGGACATTAGTGAGAGGCAGAGGACGACAAAAACAGTAATGTATGGCTCTGAAAATATTTTATTCTTTTTAAAGGCTGTTTTGATTCAGAAAAGATTAAAAGCTGTCATTTTCATAAAGCCATTAGAATGCTTTATTATTTCTTCTCTCACCTGTGCACACGCATGCATGCCACACACAAATTGCACAGAGTAATAGCAATAGCAGCAGCTCCCTCTCATCACTGGTACCTGCTTTAGTGTTGGAAGAACTGATGATAGCAGAATATCTTGTCAGCCTTAGGCAACTGCTTATTTCTCTTAGAACTAGACGCAGCAAAAGCCAGACAGTGCTGCAATGCTGCTTAATGGGTATTTACCTCCTCTGATCATTTTTTAGATGGTAGATTTTGTCTACATCTGCTCTATTAGAAATGCAGGCAGTCTTCCCACCAGTCTTGGATGGTTTGAGGTTTTTTTCTGAAGTTTTTCGGCGAGGTGTTTTTGGTTGGTTGGTTTTTGTTGGGTTTTTTCTTTTTTAAATCTATGTCTATTGTTGAGTTTAGAAATTCAGAAAATACTCTCTGTACCTTCCAAAATGTTTTTTTTAGTCGTGACAGCACTCCAAGTCTGGTATAAGGAATCATTGAAACATTGCTTTACTTTAATCACACAGGGGAACAACAATGGGGATTTGAAACCCTAATGGTAGAAACAATGGAATAATTCTTGCAGAAGTGCAAATTACTCAAGACAGCTTTGTACTACATTTAGAAGGACTTCAACCTCTTAGGCCCTGTAGTAATGGAACATTTGATTCAAAGTTACTGAACTTCAGCTTTTGTTTTATGGAAAGCTTATAGTCTAGGCATGGCTTAAATGATGAAAGGTAGACAAAGAGACACCTTTGTTCCTGTTCTTACCTAAAAAATACCCCTTAAAAGGAATGTGAACTGACAAATCAAAGCTAAAGAAAAAAATTAGCATCAGATTGGTCTTGGATGGAAAGAAAAACACAAGCTATAAATATAATGGCACAGAGATAAGTATGTGTTTGAGCCTTGAACAACTGGTTGTAGCAGATTAAAGAAAAAGATCAAAAGGAATTAAGAGAAAGCGTTGGCAACCTGAACAGAATGCTGAGTGCTTTGTCTATTTATAGTTTGTAATGCTGGAGAGATCATTGCAATTGCCCAGTGTAGCTACTTGTGCAACTTCTAGTTTGAAACCTTGTAAGTAGAAGGAATCATTGCAGACCTGACTGACTGTAAATTGCCCTTCCTGGGACTAGCAGTGCTCTCACTCACTCACTGAGCACAGCGGGGTGTACAGGGACCTCTCCACCTGAGTGCATCAGCATTGCCCATCTGCTTATTCCCTCTTGTGACAGGCAGCTGAGCTCATGTTTGTGCACTTCATGAACATTATTTAACCCAAAAAATTTTTACCTGATTTGAAAAGAGCTGTCCAGAGATACCAGAGACATTTGTGAATGAGTTTCTTTTTGTTTATAACAGAAAGTTGTATTTAATTTACAGGCACATATGCATACACACAGGCACAAATGAGAAACATGAACTCAGTTGGTCAGAGCATGGTGCTAATAATGCAAATAATACTCTAGGTAGCTTTACTTTCTATCTCAGCCTGAAATTGTCTGGATGCATGGTTCAACCCATTTCAAGATTGATGCAATTTTAAAGGAAAAAAACTCCTTGGATATTTAAAAATAGGGGCTTTTTTTCTTTTAAAAATCATTCCCTACTATTGAATTTGCATAGAATCTAGGCATCTCAATGTACATAATTCCCTTTTTTTTCATAGTGCTTTACACTTCTGATGTTCTAGTCTAAATTTTCTATCAGTTTCTATCCTGGGAAATCACAAGTTATTGTATAGTCTCTTTGTTGATAATTTCTCTGTCTTGTTCTTAGCCTACCTTTTTCCTCATTCTTATTACTAAAGGAGCAGGACAAAGCAGAGCTTCTTCCAGAGCTCCTAGCACATGAGAGATCAAATGTCAGAATCAGAGGAGAAGAGCACAGTGCCTGTTTTCTGTGGCAAAGGGTTTCCAGGCCAAAATCCATGTGTTGTCATTTTTTAATTCCAGAGTATTTAGAAGGAACATCCAGCAGTTTGTGCCTGTGGGCCCTGCCCTTGTATTTGGCCCTGCTAGGAATAGCAGATGAGGGAGAGAAGGGTCAGTGGTCATCCTCTCTGAGCCTTGCTCTGCTTTCCAGTTCTCCCAGCCTGTCTGGCTGGTTCTGGGGTGGGTACCATGACCTGGTTTGGCTGGTTCTGGGGTGGGTATCATGATCTGTTTTGGCTGGTTCTGGGGTGGGTATCATGACCTGGCACTGTGCAAGGGAGCAGGCAAGGCCTGTGCCATGCTGTGAGGGCAAGGAGCTTTCTTTTCATGCCTCATTTATATACTGCATCACTGAGCCCATGGAGCACAGGCTGATACTGAGAAAATGCAACAAAGTTAATGGGCAGGAGAACCTTTATCTGCTTATTTTGGATTCTCAGTACAAGGAAATACATATGGAAGTATGTTCACTTTTGTATAGGTTTTGAGTCTTTTCATGAAGAGAAAAAAACCATACAAGTTACAGGCTGTAGCCTGTGATGAAGATGAATTAATTTTTCAAAATACAAAAAAATCAAATTTTTCAAATCATAATATGATCAACATCCACTTCAAGACTTGTCTAATTAAGTGTCACTTGTGTCAGTGGGAAAGAGTTCTTATTGTATTAGCTGAGCTGAAGATTGTGACTGCTTCCATCACTGGGAATTCTGCTGATGGCCTGGTTGGGAACAAGACTCTCCTCTCCCTCCTTCCATCCTGTGATGTGTTGCAGACAGATCACATCCTGAGTGCAGACAGCAGCACATTTTCTCTGACTGCAGAGATTGCCTCTATTGTGCTCCAGGGCAACAACAATTTGCAGATTAAAATGCCCAAAAGTTGCACTTGTATCTTACCAGTGATAGGAAGATCAGCACGCTCAGCCTAAAGCCAGTAAAATTTTTGTGCTGTTTTATGAATTACTGCGATATGTGGCAAAACACAGACCAGAAGGTTTGTGCTGTTCTACAGCCTCTAATTATGGCCCTGTTTTTAATTGTCACTTTCAGAAAACAATTCAGTTGAAGAAATCAGAAGGCATGACTCAAGGTTTCCCTCCTAGTAAAAGCTCCCTTGTCACAGACATTTTTTCATATAAATCCTTTCTTTGGGATTTGTTCATCTTTTGGGAAGCTGAGGCCCCAGAAGAAGAATGTAAACAATTGTTATCGGCTGGTGTGGAATGCAACAGGTGCAGCGGTGATTGGGCTTCTGTGAGTGTTTGGATTTGCTGACCACTCACAGGAGAGTTTGTACTTGCTTTCTGCTGGACACAGAACTTTGTTATTCTTCTTTGCTATTCTATTCTCAGCTTAGCAGCCTCTGCAACTTCTCTCTTTATTCCTTTTAGTATAGTAATAATGTATTATATATCATATATCAATAAATCCAGCCTTCTGATCATGAACCAAGATTCCATCACTCTCTCACCCTGAAGACCCTTATCAGGCCGCTGTAATACTCCCTGACCCCTACCCTGGCTTCATTGACCATCCTGGCCTCCTTAAAGCAGGCTCATCTTCTGTCTGTGTCTTATAAAAGTAGAGGGAGAAATTTACATTGAAAACAGGATTCTACATTCTGATTCTGTATGGAAGAAGGGTCTTCTTTCAGCCCTCATTTAGGCTTTATCTATGGCTTCACTGGAGAATTTGCAGCAAAATAAGTAGGAAAAAGGTGAAACTGTTTCATGATCATTATGTGTAGAGATCTTTACCTTTCTGAGGCAGAGACCCAATTCAGTTGTTCCTTTTTAAAACAAGAAGTTGTGCTATGCTTTTGATGGAAGTTTAGTGTGGTTCAGCGATAATGCAGGAAGAAATACCTTCTGAAATATCATACTTCTGCTGTTTAGTTTTAGCTGAGCAAACTAGTTGCAAAATTTGAATATAGTAGTAGGCAAGAGAAGGCAAGACAAAACTATTTAACTTTAAAACTTAGCCCTTTAAATTAAGGTCTAGTTTCCTAAAAAATACTGCACTGGGGATTTGTTTTTAAAAGTCTTCTATCTCGAGTTACTGTAATCTATATTTTCATTCAGGAGAGATTGTATAAGGGAAAATACAACTGAGTGTCTTTCAGACACCCATTAGAAACAGCAATCACTTATTTAACCTTTGACAGTTAAAGCTGTGGGATTTCATCTCAGATGTAGGCTTTAGAACAATAAAAGTTAATAAAACCTTATTGTCAAGGCTGTATTATTTTCTGTGGTGAAATCATTGGAACTTGAAAATTGAGCTCTACAACTGAAGGAAAGTAAGGGAGGGAGAAAAACATTACATACAGATGAAACATAATTCAAAGGCAAGAGAAATTTATAAAGTCATACCCAGTTGAGCTGTCCTAGTCTATTTATTGATTTATTAAGCAGAATAGTTAACTGGGAAATGGTTATGGAAGATGCAATTTTTACAGATATTCTCAGTCATGAAAAAACATTTGTTATGTTCAGCTCTCAAAAGCCAAATCTGTAATACAATGCAAAGATTTTGAGGAAGAGGAATGTCTTAGTATTTAATATATTTAGCACAACAGCTCAGAGCTTTTACATTCTGTGTGTGTATATGTAAATATACAAAAAAATATTAACACTTTGTAATTTATGTGCTGTGTAATATGAAACTTGTTTGGTCACAAAGTCACTAATTTTGGGGAAAGCTGATGACCCTAAGTGGTGAATGAGATGATGTAAATGAGACACTTGTAGTAGCTCAACAATTGCCATGGGAAGGGTTGCGCCACCCTTACCTTTGCAGTAAGGTAACACAGTGTTACAGCTCCTGAACAGGGTTACATTTTGACTGAATTAATGAATTAATATCAGAGCTGAGTTGTGACAATGATTCCTGTAAAACTGCACAGAGGCTAAGCAAACATGGATGTCAGAACCATCAGATTAGACATGTGTGTATATCCACAGAGAAATTAAATATATTCCTAGAGCTCTTGGGATGGTTTGTTACAAAATCATCATTCATTGCAGGCATTTATGGTGTGTTCCATGTACCCATACATGCGTTTTTGATGGTAGCCTGAGACTGGAATGCCAAGGGTTTGACTAATGAGATAACCTTTGCTGTCCCTAGCAACAGTGATATTTTTTACATAAATTCAGGATGGCATTTTTAAAAAATATATTTGCAAGCACAGAACAAATATATACAGTTATTGTTGAGACCTTTGTGCAGGGAGTTTTGCAATTTCACCCAACCCATTTTCTTAACCATTCCTTGGGAGATTTTTTGTTTCCTTCTTTTTCTCCCTCCATTCATTCAAGGGCTGTTTTAATTTTTTTTCCCCCTTATTACATGCCTGCTAATCATGAAAAATATGTAAATAAGACAGAATTAATATTCAGATCCACTTTATGAGCTAAATTAACCTATTTTGTTTGGAAGATGAAATTGATTATCTTTTAGCAATGGTTAAAATCAAGGTTAGGTAATTAAGAGTTTCCTGTAGGCTCAGGAAATGATTTTAGTAAAACCCTCCTGAAAAAGTCCCCTGAGTGAACAAAGCTGGAGTTAAAAATGCAGACAACCTGAAGATGATTACTGCATTACCAATACTACAGCTTGTTTTTCAAGTCTTCTTTAGAATATTTACTGTGATGGTTCAACCACACACCACAGTCAGCAATGCACTATAGCTGATATTTATTTCCTCATTTTAAGCCCATTTTAAAAAGTAGACAAAACTATACCTTGGTTAAAACAGACAATTGGCAGTTGTAGTGAATAGAGTATTTTTGATACTGTACAGCAAGAAGGAATAAAATTAAGTTCCTGCTGATAGGTCGTAATTGGACATTGTTTCCTACAAGAAGAGAATAATTGTCCTTCTATTTTTTGTTTCTTAAGAAAACCACTCTTTTTTTTATAAAATAAAAAGACAACTTTTATTTTTGTCCTCTTCCCCCTTTTATAATTTTCTTTATATTTTTTTTTCCTGAGAGTGATCCTCAGATCCTTAATAGGTAAATTGAAAGAAAAGATACAACTGTGTTGAACTTTTCATATTAGAGGAGGTGGCACCCATACAGCTCTTAAGTGTAAATAGGAGTAATAGCCAGCAAAACATGGTGTTACTTCAGTATAGGTCTTATATTCATTTTTATGGTGATAACCACAATTTTAGCAAACATTTTGCTTCATATTTCTGAAATCAAGTTCTTTTGAAGCACGAGAAAGGTCTTGATTCTAAGAGACCTTTTGAAGATCATAGTGCAGCTGGTTTGCACATGAAAAATGGAAATTCCTTTCTAATAACAAAAGAAAAAACACAAGTTTTCCTGGAGTAAGATACTCAGTTTTGGTTGTGTTAAAATGGAAGGTAAAAGAAGCATTCCATGACTAATTTTTGTATGTGTGATAGAGATTATACTGTGTTTATGTCTTAAAATAAATATGATGTCTTAGGATGGCAAAAATGTGGGCAGATCCTATGGGTAATACAGGTGAAAAGAATGTTAAATGTTTTACATCCCAAGAGTGCTCAAGTGCCATGGGATTATTTAATATCACTTCCTATGAGTTAATTAGACCTCCAGTTAGAGAAATATTCTGCAGCTCTGTGTTCATTAGCCTGACAGTTGCAGATGAAGTGCTTACAGTTTATGCACCATTTAATCCCAGATCTATGGGAATGTGGAGGAAAGCCCTCCTGCCTTTGGTGTTCAGAACTTCGGCAGACAAACTGTGTTGAAGGAATATTGATGCAGCAATAACAAAAGTTGCCAAATCTTGTTTTTCTGCCGTGAATGTGGCTACTTGCTTTGTGCTTTTTTTAATTTATTTTGTACAAGATAAATATGTTCCAGGAAGATTGTGAATTCTCTCACTTCCAAGCTATTTTCCTGATAAATGAGTGGACCTACATTTTGGATCCTAACAGAGCAAAAGTGTAAGTTTTGAAAAATTGCTGCTGCATCTGGGGAAGAGTACTGGGATTTGAAGTGACCAAATGTCCCTTCTGAATTCAATCACACCTGATCACACCTTGTGACCTTGAGAAAAGAAGTCTCGGTCTTCTTCAGTTGAAAATGCAGGAATATTTTAGTTTCAATACTTAGATGTGGGAAGCCATTATTTTTTCAGTTAAATTTCTCCCTGACTACATAAGGACTGCATTAGTTCTTATCTCATGTGCAGGCTGGTCAGTTCAGTAATGGTTACGGGATTCTATTAAGTCATGTTGCTATCTAAGAAAAACTAAAGTTAGTTTGTACTGCAGCAGTGAAAAAAAAATATATATTGTTCAAGGGCATTGACACAATGAAGGTCAGCACATTGCAGGCTGTCAGATGTGCCAAGTGTAATATTTTGACAGAGCAGTTGACAGCATCTCTGAATGGGTTTTTGCCTGGGAGTTCATAAAAGATAATGGTGGTGAGCAGATGTCAGAAGCGTAGAGGCTTTTCTGAGAAAGGGAGAAGAAACACTAGGAGAAATGAGGAATACATGAGAACAGGTGATCACAAAATTAGAATGTCTGCAGGCTGACAGCCACAGGAACAGATGGAAACCTTGTTCAGAATGAAGTTGAAAGGAAATACAGAAAAAGAACAGATTGTCTTAGAGTATAGTGCACATATGACATGCTGTACTATACATATGTGGGTGTGAATGCAAAAATAAAAGGCAAAACCATGCTTCATACATATGAATAAACCTGTGGATGTAAATGTTGCAGAACTCTACAATGCTAAAGTAAATTGGCCCAATTCTTACCTGTTTCTCACTTTTCAAAGTGGACCTAAAACATTACTATACTGCTTCGGTCTGATGCCTTAAGTTCTAGCTTTCATATTTTCCAGATTCTGTACTGCATTAGTGTGTAACTCTGAACTTCATATAAAGTGTTAGCAAGTTCTTTTCGCAGTTTAGTTAGACAAAACAACCCTTCTCCAGCCTGAGAACCAAAGACACCATTGCAGCTTCAGGCCCAAAAAGTATTAACAGTGGCAAATTGAGGAGAGCAATCTGGGAGGATGGGACTTCATAACCTGAAGCTGTAACTGGACAATTAACCCCAATATATAAATGGACCAAAACTTATAAAAGTGTGAAAACTTGTAACTTTGCATCCATCTTGTGTGTAGCCTCAGCCAGGCTCTTGTGCTGCCCAAGGTGTATCCTTTGAAGGCCTTTTTATTAAATCTCTGCTTTATTCCTTTAACACTGTCTAACCTCTGTTCCTGGTAGCCTCTCAAGGCATCAGGTCCATTAAAAAAGATTACTTCTGAAAGGGCAAACAATGGAACAATAAAAAATTCAACAAAATGTCCACATGAATGTGATTTGCATAATTGGAATTTTGTTCAGTATCTAGTTCTATGAGGAAAGTTCTCCCAAGCTGAAAACTTACATTTCAGGGATATTAAATGATGTGAATAATATGAATAAGGAAGGGAGAAGTTTGCCATCCTCCTTATAGGAATGATCCTATAGACATGAAACATTGATGGAGCTGCTGTGTTTGTGGGACTCAGTTGTGGGAAGAGAGCTGAAGGATGCAGGCTACCAGAAGGACTTCACTGCCACGACATTCTGATTCTGTGGTGTCAGCCAGCCAGGGCTCAGCTGCCTCTGTGTCTGCAGGATGAGCACAACAGGCTCTCCTGGTACAGCAAAGGCAAGGGGCAGTCATGCTCACTACAGGCTGCAAGGTGTGGGGATAATATGGTAACAGGGGACATGTGAGTGCTTTTCTTGCACTGATTGTTACCACCTGGAAATTAAGGGACAAACTCATGATCTTATTTCTCTGAGCCTGTTTGGATGAGTTTGTAGGCCCCTGTTGCAACACAAGTGCATACTACTAAAAAACCTTATAATTATTAGTGAGTGGCCTCCATGAAGACTCAAGAGAAAGGTAAGGATTCTTGTGTCTCACTTTTTGAAAAATCTATTTTTTTTTTCTCTGCTAGAAGTGTGCTAATGTAGAATCCTTTCAGCAAATTTACTTTCAGTAATCCAATATGAAAATGTCTCTGTGTTAGCTGATTTTCTGTGTGCCTCTAAAACTGTGCCTCCCCATTGTCCCTGTCTCCTCCAGAATCTTTGAGTCCCTGGTAGCACAATGGGACTAATCCTATGTAGGTCACCAGTGTTTCAACCAGTTGTTCTCAGCACAACCACATGGATATTTTATATTGTTACAGAAAATGGGTTTTACTTTCCCCTTCAACACAGGCACAGGGAAATGGGGAGGACACATCTTTGGATATGTCTGCAATATTCAGGTTAATAACCTATTAGTAAAACCCATTCAGGCTGGTGTGCTGCCTCTGAGACAGCAGTGTGATATTCAATAGCAGTTACTCTTACTGGCAGATATGATCAAATTGCAGGATGTTCCTTTGTTAGTGACTGCCTCTTCACACAGCCCCTTTCCTGATCTGCTGCATCTGCTTACTAAAAGTGGCTATTTATAACTTTGCATTTCAAGGTTAAAACACTTCACAAAGGTCCATGTGTTTTCTACATTAAGCAGGACTGAAGACAGGTACATCCTGAGTACTCTTTTTTCTTGTTCTCAATATTACAGTGCAGCGTGACAAGTACACTATTGTTGCATGAATGTTTTGTGGATAGAGCTAACTACAAACATGGAGAATGAGAAGTTTTAAGGACCTTGGAAGGTGGAAATAATTTGTGAAGTAGTATTTCATTATATTATTGTTACAAGGATCACCTGATAGTTCAGGGAAACTTCTTATGGTAACAGATTTGTCATGTTTATTTGAAATTGCTATTAAATTTATCCATTATTATTTTCTTGTGAGATGAAAGTGGAGGGTTTTTTTTACAATTATTAAACATTTTCCTACCTAAAGAGTGGCAGTACAAGCTGCTTCTGTGAATGAAATCAGGGTACACAAAGACAGCTATAAGTTCTAGCATATGCTTACAAAGAAAGGGAGACAATTACTTTTATTTTCTCCCTAATAAACTAAACTACATTGAATACTGTGTGAGAATTCACCAACTTCCTGCAGTTCTGTGCTTTGGTGTGAGTGTGGTATGTGGTAGAAGTTGCAGAGCCAGGCTATTCAACACTGTAGTCCAAGATTACATTAAATACAGGGGGACATAATATATATTTAATGTCTTCCAGGATAAACTTGGCAAATGTAATTCTCGCATCCAGGGAATGGTGTGTTCAGAAAATGACTATTAAGGTATCTAACAGAACATATATATTTTTGCTACTTGACATATTATTGTTTTGCTGTATGAGTTCTCTTATATCATGGGTTCCTTGCAGTATTTTTCATTATCTCAGAATTTTATCAAATGAGGAAATACATGCCTTATTTTAGCATGTGTCTTTTGGGGAAAAGGAAAAAGGGTAGTGATGGAACCAACTTCTTGTACAGGGAGTAGAATAGTCTTCCTCGGCCTTTCTCAGAATATACATTCGATTTTCTAAAGGTATCTTTAAAGTAGCTAGAGAATAAAAAGAAGATTTTTCAGGGGCACTTTGAAGGGTATACATGCTTATATTCCGTGTTGTGCAGTTCAGTGCTACAGCTCCAATTTCTGGTATCTGGCACTCTGATTGGCTGCCACCCAAACTCCTTTTTAACAAAAAGAATGCCTACAGTCATACCCACTAATATAAAATGCTGCTTGCTAATGGCCCAGTCCACTAAAAACCCATCTCCACCTGGCTGCTGATAATCCAGATAAGGAAATCTCCGCCTTTAGCTTTTCACAAGCTTTGGTGTCAGCCTACTATCCCTCCACCCTACTTCCATGTTTTCTCCCTTTATTTTTCTGAATGCTCTCCATCCCAGTTCTGTAAAATTGGTAGGTTAAAAAAGCTCTTAGATTGTAGATTTTTCCTCTTATTTTTAAAGTATATTCTGTATTAGACTATGGAATTGCATTAGGGAGAAGTCAGGTGAGCAGAGGTGTGTGGGCAGCAGCCTGAAGGAGACACAAAGGCTCCCACCATGAAGATACTGGTAACCAGATTAGCCACACATGAAATGAATTTTTTGACTGTGTCATATCTGTTTGTAAGATTGAGCTCCCCTCTGCAGTTTGCTGTGATTCCAGGCCCCTCTGGCTGCTCCTGTGGCACAAGTAGCTTTGCTGTCTGGGTAGAGACCTGAGTAGCAGATGATGATTTGGATGAAAGGGAAAGGTAAAAAGAGTGAGGAAATGAGTGGGAGGAGAGAGAGTTTGGGGGAAGGGAAGGAGCCCCATGGTTCAAGTGAAGGTGCAGTGAGGGGTGATGAAAGAGGAGGAAACAGCAGGGAGAAAATCCTCCCAGAATAAATCAGCCCCTCCACCCCACGGCAATCCCAGCAGTGTCGCTGCATGTGCCAGGATTGGGTGGGTGGGACAGCCAGGGCCCACAGTGATCTGAGGGGATTTCATGCCACCGCTTCTGTGTCACCTTACTTTAGGCTAAATGCCTCTGAAGGTACTGGGGAAAACCACCAGAATAAATTAATATCAGATTTTTTTAAAAAAAACACTGGAATACATTATGAAACCAACTTAGCTGTACCTGAGCAATAAAAGTCTTGCTGCCTAGCATGCTGCCATACAGGCAGCTTAATTAGGCCTGTTTAATATGGTTTGGGATTCCTGGTTGGGTAATAGGTCCTGCATGAAAACCACTGCTCTTTATATCTTGTTTAGGTATCCCAACTTCAATTACCATTGGAGTTCTTTAAAAAAAAAAAATGCAAATTAAGCAGAAAGAAAAAGGAAGTGTAATCTCTGAAAGGATGTTTAACAATTGAAAGAAATAATTATTAAAAGTTTTTTGCAATATTCACTTGTTTATTTAGATTATCCAGTTTCTTGAAAGTGTTTGTGAAGATAATTTTCATCAAAGAAGAGATGTGTAACATATCCTATGCAATGCACATAATCATACATAGAATATCCTAAGTAATATATATAGTTATACATTTATAATAATATGTATATAAAAATATCAATCAGTTTAAAGTATTGAACAGTTGTTTGTGAGTCTGAGTGGTGCAGGGAGGAAGTTCAGAGAGTTGTCCTCAGAAGGAAATGTGCCTCTTTTATGTGTTGAGATGGTTTAAAGGGTGTGGTTTATTACTAAAGAGTGGTTGTCTACAATGCTGTAGTAGTCCTGAAAGTGCACAGGCCTCTCTGTACAGAAATAACAAAAAATGGAGTAGTGGCCAAGCTGCCAAATAATATTTAATTTATCTGATAAAATATGAATGTATATTTTCAGAGACTGAAAAGCACTGCTTATAATAGGGTTGTGTGTGTGGTTTGGTGTTTTTTGTTTGTTTTGGTTCTGTTTTTTCCTCCTAATTGGTACTTGTAAAAGATCTACAGTATTGTTAAGAGACAAGTCATGGACGATATGCTGAATTACCCTTGGTAAAGATCATGCAAAATGTATCTAATTTTTAATCAGCTTTATTCAGGGAAAGAGTTCTGCTAGCCTACAGAAATTACATATAGTGTTGTCTTGATATTGACATTCTGTTTTCCAGTATCTCTGCCCTCATTAAGAACTAAAATGCAACAAAACCCCATACACAAACACCTTCACTCTACATTCATAAATAAAACCTTGAAGAAAACTGCTCCAGTGCTGACAGTCTCACCCTGCAGCTTTTCCTGGGGAAAAAAAAAAAAACAAAAACCCCCTTAGTTTTGATGTGGTCTTGTTCTTTCTTTGATATTTATGGAATTTGTGTGGAATATGGTCCAGAAGATGAGGCGATAAATGCTAGCAGTGGGGTCTTTTACTGATAATTGGTTCTCTACTGTTTTTTTCTCAGTAGAAAATTGGGAAAAAATGGGTAAAGGATAATTTATGTAACAAGTTCTACAAAATGTTCAGTAATTTATTTGTTTTTGGCCTGATTTTTGGAAAAGACATCTTTGATGACTGGAAATAACAGACGACTCACCCAAAACTTCATTATTAGAAGATTATACATTACACGATCAAGTTCTCATCCCACATTTTCCCATGGATTTTCAAAGAAATGAAACGAATCTATATTCTGACAGCTACTTTAGAGAGAAGCTGATTCTCTGAGGTTAGGGGCATTTGGATTGTCTTTTCTTGTGTCTGCTGGGCCTGCCATGCAGCTCACCTGCCATTGTGATCCTCATTGAATACATATTTTGTTTGTCACTTATGAAATGCATTCTCTTGCATCATGAGAAGTGAGTTAATACTGTTTATACAATCCCTGACTACTTTTCAAGAATAAAATATCTTGACTAAGTGTAAACAAGGGTTACAGCCTGTTGGGGTGCTCTCAGTCCCACTGTGAGTGAAATGCTGGAATTCAATTCCTGCCTGTTCTAGGGATTGCTCTCACAGGGCAGTCTTGGCTTGTGTGGGAATGTGCATGGCTAAACAATGGGCCATGATATTAAAAAGTGGGGTTTTGGTCTTTGTGGTTTTTAGGTTGGGATCTCTCTCTGCTCTAAAATTTAAGGACACCTTTCTGCATCTGTTTAGTCTCGAAGGATGCAAATCCATCCCTTGTTGCATTCTCCAAAGCTGATTTGCATCTGGCTGTGTTTGACTTCTCACTGAGCACTGAGGTGTTTTTGTTCTACTTACCAGTTCTGTAAACTGCCAAGCATGCAGAGTTTAGATTACACAGCCCAAATATTTTTCAGGGACAGATATTAATTGAAATTTAGAGGAAAAGAATTAACAAAAAAATGAGCACCTGCACTGGAAAATATGTGCAATATGAATTTCAGGGGCATGAAGCATACACAGATTTGTTTGGTATCAGTGGTAGCTGAGGTTCTTCAGCATCTCTAAAAATGAAGCAAAAGAACAGTTACCATGGAAATGTTATTTTTGTGAGTGCTAACTTAGGTGGAAGACAGGTCAAGATAAAATGTTTTGGAAAAAAAAAGGCAAGGTAAGTTTTCCTTTATAGAATACTTTTTAGTCAGTTTTGGCTCTAAATTAAATCTTTTGTGCAATTTGAGGTGAAAACCCCATTTTTGCATTAATCACAATAATTATATGTGCTTTTCAGATAGTTTTCAGACTTCTCTGGAGGCACACCTATTTTAAAAGCAAATGATATATAGTAGTTTCTTAATTAAAGAGAAGATACTACAAAATGAAGTAGAAATGTAAAAATGGAAGTAATTTTAATTGAATATATATCTACCATAAAAGGTAACCTTGAACTGTGTTTCTAATTATTTGTTTTTTATATACACACAGATAAGATGTTAATATAAGTAAAGTAAAGCATTCTATTTACATGAACTTCTGTGAATGCTTTTTACAGATGTGCAAATTGCCTAAAATGTAAATGGAGAAAATCCCTCAGTAATTGATTAACAAAGAATACTTATGTGACTCTTATATTGTTAATTTGGGTACATTTACACATTCTTTATTTGTTAAGGGAAAATAATAGATGAACACCAAAAATTATTTGGTGGGTGCCTCCTTCAGGAATTGTTTTTATCAGCCAATATAAACAGACTACAGAATTTTGGGGGGAGTGCACAGGAGGCCCCCAGAATCTCATTTGCTTCCTTTAGCTGGTCTGAGAGTGGAGCATCACAGGAGCATTTCAGATTAGTTTATTGCCAGCCAGTGTTAAATTACAGCTTGTGCCAGGACTGGAGCTGCTTTGTCAGAGAGAGGGCCTGTAAATTACAAAGCTGCTATCACTAACAGTGGGAACACTTCTGGGATGGCCAACTCAGTATAAAGTTCCATTTCTCTTTGTATGTTTACAAGTTCAGAAGTTCAATTTTTTGTGTTTTGGGGGAAACTGGAAAGCTTTATTTTGAGTAAGTTTATTAGAGCATCACAAAGGATGTGCCTGGATTTTCTTCAGTGGCTGGCCTTGAGTTTAGAGGGTGAATACCTCAAGCTGGCTGAGTTGATGCTCTTGCTGGTGTGGCTTATGGCAGAGTTTGTGAATGAGCCACACATTCTGTGCTGATCAGCTGGAGTGAGAGTCAAACTGTAGGCAGCAGGAACCATGAAGAGGTTTGGGGTTGGATAGAAAGCAACTCTCATGGTGAACATGGAATGATGAAGGTACCAACCTCACATCTGTCCTGCAGGAAGGGAGAACAAGCTGAAGTTTACTGTTCCCCCCAGTTTTGTGATTGAATTTTCTTCCCAAGATTACTTGCTAGATTGTGACAGCTTGCAAGGGAACAAGCACATTATGGGTGGCAGGAATCTGGAAGGGGATAGGCATTACAAAACTCTCAATAGGGATTAATATGCCAAACAACAGAGGGACTCAGGGGAATTGAGCAGCACAGAAGATTCACCATTTTCCTGAGTTCAGTTCTTTGCTCTTTGAGCAACCTGCTTCTGCTACAGCCAAGTTTCTAGAGCTTGTTGGCAGCTCAGTGTGCATCAGGCAGGCGTTGGCTTCTGCCAATACTTACTTATGCCAGGAGATTGATCCCACATCTTGCAAGGAGAAGGAAGACAAAGAAGCATCTTGTTCTATAGACAGTGTGGGGTGTTCCTCATCCACAATGAAAAGCTAAAACTTTAACCTCTATTTGCTTACACTATCAGCTTAAAAATGCATGCACAGGTATAATCAGATGAGGAGAGAATCCATTTCTTGCACTAGAATACAAGATTGCAACAGGAGAGCCTATCTGGGCAGACACTCAGGAAACCACTGAGACTTGTAATCCCATTAATAAAATTCCATTCCTCAAACATTCCTCCTTGCAAACTTACATTTGTAAAAGGAAGCCACATCTCCTCTCCAGCTGACCTACAAATCTGCTACTTCTTTTCTTTCTCTTCTCTTTTCATTAAGCTTTTGTTGTTGTTTCAGTGTTGCTTTGTCACGCATAGGAGAAGACATTTGAATAATATTTTACAGTGCATCTATCCATCAACTTCCATTTTGCTCATAAAGGGAAGTAAACACGACACAAAAGGGATTCTGGTTGCATTTTAAACAGCTGAGGCTTTGTGGGATTCTGCTACTCAGATGCAGCCTACATAAAGTGTTGGGGAGGTTGCAGAAATAAGTGTTCTCTCTCATTAAACATGTAATTTCTTAGGGAGACTATTTTCCTAAGCAAAAGCTTCATCTCCAAGAAATATATAGAGAGATAACTTTTCTTCAATCTTTTAACTTGGCAAATAAAATGAATCAGCTGTCATAATATAGCAACAAAAGAGGTTTCCCTGTAATAAAGACCATTTCTATGACACAAAATATTTCAAGGGTGCTTCAATAAAGAAGGTGAGGATATCATTCCAGAGCTGAGTATTTTACTTGCTCTGATAGACAGAAGAAATAATCAGGTAGAAAGCCCAGGGGCAGCCCCAGTGAGCAGGGCAGGAGTGTGTGCTCTCACCTTGCTCTGCGAGCGGTGGTTCCTGGGCAGAGAGGTGCACTCTTGCTCAGGGCTGCTGGCACTCATGGATCTGCTCCTCTTGTCACTCCATCCTTACTAGATTCCACTGTAGAGATGCTAAATAAGGGTTTGGTGGAGAGCATTGTTAGAACAAGGCACTGCCTGGGATACAGAGAGCGCCCCTGTATGAGCAGTCCATTCCAGGGAGGAGGAGGAGGAGGAGATCTAATGAAGCTGTTAAAGAAAAACAGGATTCTTATTTTAAGCTGTAAATGTCTGAAGTGATAGATTTAGGAGGAAGGGGTTTGTTTAGAGGAATAAATAATAAGATTTGGACAGCCTGAAGCAGAGGCAGAGGTGAGTTTAGAGAAATCAATCTGTTGAAAAATAATAACGTGCAAATTCCCTGGCAAATTTTTTTTTTCTCTATCACTTTTATAATTCCTTATTTCAACTATACCTGTAAGATATGTGCTATTTAAGGCTCCAAAAGTGCATGTGTTCTCCCAAATCTGTAGCAGGGAGCTACCTCTGGAATGGAAGACTGTGACTGTTCCCTGAAACAATGCTTCCTTCTCCATTATTAGTCATTCTGTCATGTCTAAAATTAGTTCTGACAGAGTCCTGGTTTGTATTCTGTTATGGGGAGGTGGCATGGTAAACTCAGTTTCATGTGCTGTTGAATAAATAAGAATGCATCAAATGATAAACAACACAAAGCAATAATTATAATTAGTATTATTTTACAGAGTATTCTGTTTAATTACAGCTGGAGGGAAAGACTGTTTTGTAGCTATAAATTTTAGGGGTCCCTGGGTTGCCCTGGTATGCCAAGATATTAAAAAATTTTTCTTTTGGCTGTGAAAATATTGCCAGAGTACTTATGTGCTACTTCATACTGTTAATAGAAGTATTTAAAATCAAAACAGAGCAAAAAAAAAAAAAATTTAAAAAGTCTCAAGTGGGGCTAGAGTGAGCTTTGCCATTTTTCTTCCTAGTTAATTACAATATATATAGACTTCTGCAAATCACTGTGTAGAAACTTTCTCTTGAAATGTTTCACTTTTTCAGGAAACTTAGCAACTCCGGCCTTGAGTCTGGAAGTTTTCACCAATCTTGCATGTCATGGCCCAGTAAAAGTAAAGATTGTCAATTAATAGAGACTCCCTATTTAAATTATTTACTTTTTGTACAATGCACTTATACTTCCATGTAAGTAATTTTAGAGGAATTTTACCTACCTAATTCTTTAATCTGTTAAATGAATTATTCAGTGATTGTCTAATTAAAACTACCACAACAAACCAAGCCACAAACTTCAACACAAACTCAGTCATGTACAAAGAGTGGAAGCAATATCTGCAAAAGCCTGGCATCACTCTGCAGGGTGTAATTTTTAGAAATGCCCAGAAATGATTTCAGGAGCACAAGTTTCCATGGAAGACTTAAGCATATGCAAGAGTAATAGCTTCAAAATGCATTAAGTATTTCAATCTTACTGAAATATAGCAGAAATAGCACTTTTGATGCAAGACCTGTTGCATTCATGAGACTTTACATAATCTTTTGGAAACTTTTCTCTGTGATTTTCATATAGGACTGGAGTCAAGAAGTTGTGAGAGGAAAATTAGATTCAGGGCACAATATCCTTCTTTCCTGTGTGTCACCTACAACCCCTTGCATAAGTGCAAAGTATGCATAAAGTACAAGTAAATCAGGATGGGAATGAGATAACAAATTTCTGCAGTCATTTACAATATTTCTGAGAAAGACACCAACATCTAATATATAAAATAATATTTAATATTGACCCAAGCAATCGGCTCAAAAAAATTTACTCCAAGTCCAGACTACGGCATTCAAATTACCTGAAAAATCAAATTTTGCAGGTCTGAAGGGAGGGAATCTCCAGTAACTCCAATAAATTAGGGGTTTTTTCCCCCAATGATTTCCAATGCATTAGTGCAGTGCTTTAGTATTTTTTATTACTTTTCTAGTTTTCAGACTAGGTTTCCAACAACCTGCACTGGATTTCCCTTTGCAGTATTATGATGTAGCACTTCTGAAATATATAGAGATAAACTAAGCTTGGGATATTTAAGAAGGAAATTCTGTAACATTAGAAGAAAATTACACAACTGCCTTTTCTCTGGTATCTTGTTTTCCCAGTATGTGGTAGTTCCTTGGCCTAGGAAAAAGTAGAAACTATATAATTTAAAATAATATAGTTCCTACTATAATTATGTAGAAGGAACTATATAATTTAGGATACTCATTCCAGTATATCAGTCATGAACATATCAGAATCTTGAATGAGGAGCACCAAAAGCAATTTTCAAATGACTGTAGGCTAAAATGCTGATACAGAGCAGCTACACCAGACATCCTGTTCCCTCAAGTGGAGATTTCTTTCTCATTGTTTTTTGTTCCTGCAGGATCTGTAAAAACGGTGCTGGTAAATCTGCAAACAAAGAATTACTGTAATCCAATCTGAACACAACAAAAAACCTCAATCTGACTGTAAGAAAGCATTTCCTAAATCCTCTGGGGTTGAGCAAGATGTAATCCTTGTTATTTTTGTCAGATGACAACAAGCTGTTTTAAAATGCAATTGCAGTGCGATAGTGGCTGGCAAAGTTGGAATGGGTGCATTTGTTTTTTAATCCTTGCACAACAGAGTGAGGCACTGCTTTTAGGCAATGGTGACTACAGGCACTGAGAATCTTCAGGTTTTTCTGGATAAGCATTTTCTTCTTCATATTTTCCAGCAAAAGGGCCTTGTATGCCTTGGTTTGTGTGAGCTGCTTTATTTCTGTGGAACCTCTCTCCTTTTACCAACCCAATATGTAAAATAGAATTGTCTGATATAAAAGCAAGCCCACAATGTCTTTCTGTCATTGGCATCTGCAAAGTTGGAGAAAATTCTATTTGAGTTATTATGAATGGATTCAGAGGAAAGCATGTACATGCATAGAGAAGAGCACAAGCAAAGAGTTTGGAGTAAAAATGCTTTTAGCAAGGGTCATCAAAATTAAAATTATTCAATTCATACTCAGACTAAAGCAACAAGTTCAGGTCCTTTGATATTCAGTGAGCCACCACGGCAAGGCAGACCATTGTTATTACCTTCAGAGCTGGGATGATCAAGACTTTATCTAAAGTGACCAGGAAGGTTTTTTCTGCAGCACAGGCCTGATACCTGGTCTTGCATAGAGTACAAAGAGGAGACTGAACCTCTTCTACTCCTTTATATATGAAAAATTCAAAACCAGAACATTTATGGAAGAAGTACATATCCTTAGTTTTCACATTTTTTTATGAATATGAGTTTTTGTGTTTGATTTTGAGGTTGTTGGTTGGGGTTGGTTTGTTTGGTTTTGATATGGGTTGTTGGGGCCTGGATTTTGTTTCGGATTTGGTTTGGTGGGGTTTTTTGGCTTGTTTTATTTTTTGAGGATTTTTTGTTTGTGGTTTGTTTCTTTTTTTTTTTGTTTTTAGTGCAAGCTTTTAATTTAGAGAAGCAGTCTTGGAGGGCTTTTTGCAAGTCTGTCTTTCCTCAATCTGATTGCTTCTAAGGCCTTTTTGTTCTTCCACTCCAACCTCCTCATCTTCTGCCCTTCTCTTAAAATCTACAAAGAACCCACTCCTATTTTAGGTTTATAGGTTTGTAATTCTTTACCCCTGACCCCATCCTTTTTTGAATTTTTCCTTTTCTGTTAGGGATAAAAAAACAATCAAGAGGTAGTGTTTGGAATGGCTACTGAGTGTAATAGTTCTGAAGTTGTGGCTGAAATACAGACAAGATGTTATGTAGTATGTTGTCTGCTGCT
The DNA here is from genome assembly GCF_028769735.1 of Zonotrichia leucophrys gambelii. Taxonomy (NCBI): domain Eukaryota; kingdom Metazoa; phylum Chordata; class Aves; order Passeriformes; family Passerellidae; genus Zonotrichia; species Zonotrichia leucophrys. The sequence continues at coordinate 25,013,549 of NC_088176.1, forward strand.
TTGTCAGCACTGCCTAATGGGCATTACAGCAAACTAAGAAAGACATTTATAGCTTCATGGAAGGAGACTGCAACACATTTGGTGTAAATGTGTACAGGTTAATGAAAGCTTAATTATAGTAAATGGAGAGAACATTTGCAGCCTTTGCTGGAGGAAATGAATTAGAAATGACCAGCTCAAGGAGGCTATAAAGAAAACAATCAATAGTATTAAAATTGAGAAAATGGCTTATTCTGATTCTTAAAAGGACAAAAAAGGAAAAAGAGTTGTGTTAGTGTTGGAAATTATATACTAGTTAGATGATAAATTCTATTTTCAAATTTTATAATGGACAGCAAGATTGTAAAGTCCCCATTTAGTTTCAAATTTTTGACCCAAAGATTTCAGTTTAGCAGGTGTACCAGTGACCTATAGTGATTTAATTTGTTATTAGAATTACTGTACTGTAATGTGGGGGTATAAATAATATGTGAAAAAGAACAATTACAGCAATTAACCATGGCATGCACCACCAAAAAAAAAAATGAAATCACCCTGCAGCAACTTAGAATTCAATAAAGTAGCAGAGAAATCACTGATTTCTCAAAACCTGGTACTGTACTCCTGCAGAGGAGAAGAAACCTTGATAGATTTAAATTAAAAAGATCAAAACCAATATTTTGTGACCAAAGAGAAAGAGGCATGAAAGAATTAAAGGAAAGCATTGGGCAAGAACAAAGTTAAAATCTGTGGAAAATGTAATAATATTGTTTTAGACTCAAGTAATAATGTGCAGACTCTGAATTGGAGACCTCTTAATGCAGAGGTAAGACTACATAAGCCAAATGTAATGCAAGACTGTGAATGAGTCTGACATTTCTGGTGATTATGGTGCAGTGAAAGTAAATACTGTCTGAAAAGAGCTGAACTCTATGAGAATAATAATTATACATAAATGGAGAGAGGCTCCAGCCAAAGTTAGAAATCTCACAGACAACCTGCAGATTTGGTTTGGTTTTGTTTCTTGCAAACTCTGCCACAAGAGTGGTGTCTAGTAAACTCTAGAAAGTTTGCTACTTTCTACTAAAGTACTAAAGTAGGTCTTAAGATTAGTCATGCTAGTACCTGCTAATGATGACAAAAATGTAAGCAGAAAATAAAATTGCCTACATCACTTTGTCTGGAGACAAATCAGAATTAATTCAAGGAGTACAACCTCCTTATTTTCTATAGAATCAGGAAACTCCCATGTGGATGCCAGATATGATGACCATAATAGTGTTTCAAAAGGTGCCTCACTGGATGGTTCTTGTACCTGCTTTAATCAGGTCTCAATAACAGAATGATTAAAAAATTGCTTATGTGCTAGTTGAGACTGTGTTGCACTTATCCTCCTGCCCTCTTGATCCATGTTAGAATTTCACTGAGCCAGCACAGCAGAAGTAAGGTTTAGGGAAGAGATCAGTGATAGGAGACTGTGTGGAAATGAAAACTGTGCTCCAAAGTCATGTTAGGCATTCCAAACAAAACTACCGGTTTGGGACTAGGGCAAGGACACAATAAAAATTAATATGGTAATAAGCTGTTCCAGTGAATTCACTATGTGACTTCACTATGTGTGCTGAATGCAGCTGGTTAATACTCTGTGGAAACACATTAAGTGGTGCTTTAGACAGCAAGAAAATCATGATGCAGAATGTATATTAAATAATGAGGGAAGAGATGTATGGACAGACACTATCTTGTGTTGGGGATAGTGGTGGTAAAGACAGGGAACCAGACTTTTGAGTGTGGCAGTGTAGGGGGATAGAATATAAGAAAATAAAGATAGTGTAGACAGTAATCTCACCTCTAAGGGGTTGCAGCTGGGCCAATTATCAAAGATTAGGAGCAGGCCTGACTTTAACAGGCCACAGCTGTAACCAATGAGAAGAAGATGCTTTAAAAGAGTGGGGTGGCTGGGTGAGAGGGGAGCTGGAGTCAGTGGCTGCTTTGTGAAGTGGAAAGAGTCAGTGCTCTGAGGAGCTGTTCATAAGAAAGGTATAGAACTTTTGTGATAAGGAGACAACAGTATGGAACCCCTGCAATATAATGACAATTTGTCAGGAAGGACAAAACATGGAATATTCATTTGCAGGGGCTGGTGTGTTTTCATTGCTCTTATTCCATTCTTGTAATGCCAGTGCCCAAGGCTAACACACAATTTTTATGTTCCCTGGGTACAAAGTGGGATCTAATCCTTCCACACAGGTATCTGTTTGGTCAGGCCCTTCATTTCCTTACTATGCAAAAAATAAAAGACACACTTGGAGAAGTTTGTAAGATTTAATGAAAGGAAGTGAGCTAGGCTTTAGTACATAAGAATATATTAAAAATACAGAGCTGCCACCCGGACACATTATTTCAGTGGAGCTACTCAAGTGTGCTAGAAGACCTGTTTTTATTTAAGTGCTGTTATAGGCTGAGGTGTAAAACCAATAAGCTTTAATGTCTCTTCAAACAATGCTATTAAGGTCAGACTGCTCTAAGTTACATAAGATTCCTCCCCTGATGATATTTTTGCCCTTGTTTCCTCTATTATATTTTTGGCATCTCATCTCCCTGTGGGCCTTTTCTTAATTTTTCCCTTACTGAGATCATTAGGGTTGACAATTCTTTTATTATAAAACTCCAAATTATGGACGGTTTTTATTAACTCTTCAGGTCTCAGAGAAATGGGATGACTTGAACACCTTGCTTTCCCTTAAAAAACCCAAATAATTGAAATTTTAGCCTTGATGATTTCAAAGTGAGGTTTTAAATTGTAAGGTAGAAATTCAATAACTGTAGAAATCAATACACCCATTTTTAAAGGTGCTAAAATTTTTATGCCAGTAGCATGATAATTTTGGGGGTTATGTATTTCAACATAAGCACTGTTATTTTCTCTAAATGTTTTACATTTGGAAGGCCTTCATGGAATAAAATTGTGCCTTTCCTTTGCAGTAGGTGTTTGAGCGGTTGTGGTCTGCATGGATTCTGTCTGTGTAACACTTTGTGGATGCATCATATACTTGAATCTCTAAGAAATTGTAGATGCAGATCTGATTTTCAGAGCAGAATATCCAAAGAGAAAGGGTGCAGTTATTCATATTTGCTTTTATGAGAAGTTGTGTTCCAAATTTTTAATTTCTTTCAGGGTTGAAGTAGTAAAGAACATCTCTTGGCATCTGTTCCTTGCCAAGGAGCACTATTTCATATTTGCAGTACTAATTTTTGTTACAACCTTGTGTAGCAATATGTTCTTTCAACACTGGCTTCTAGGTCTTGGAAGGAAAGACTCCTTATGTCTGTGTTGGCCAGAAAAAAATCTGTAACATGATTTTTGAGGGAGTGTATGCTCACACTGGACTTCACTGGATTTACTGATCTTGTACAGCGGTAAATCCCAGTTTGTTAGCATCACACAAACTCTCCTTGCTGAATAATCAGACACACTAACTCAGAAATAAAACTTTGGCATAACCTCCTCAGTGGCTCTCTACTTGTGTAGTTTCTCTTGCTTGAAACATGTAAGTCAGTAAAATGGCAAAACTTGGATAGTTTTAAATGATGGAGCAAGCATGTTTTCCACTGTGTTCTGAATAGCTGGTGTGTCAAACTACAAGAGCATGTAATTTTTAGGTTAACATTCACAGTGCAAATACAATTGTTTATGATTACTCTCTGTAAAGTTCTTTTGCAGTTAAATTTAAATTTCCCTGTCCTGGTTTGTCCTTAGTTAATAGCAAGTGAATGCTGTTATAGCTCTGTTTGATCACACTGGTCTTGCAAACTTAAGGATCATTTCTCCTTTGACTTTAGTCAAGTTTCCAATCAGCATCTTTTACAGCGTTTATACAACACTGCTAAAGTTTTATATGAAGTTTTATTCAGTGCATCAGCCAATCTCTCTGTAACACATCTTTTAATGTTTGCTGCAGCTTTCTTAAGAGATTAGGTGTTTCCTGAAGGACCTGGGCCCAAATACTTGCCTGCTTTTAACTGTACTGATACTTCAACTGTATGATACTTATGTGACCTATTGTTGATCATAGATCACATGCTATTAATATAGACAAGGAAACAAATCTCCTGTATGTTGCTGGGCTGCCTGAGAACACTGCAATAATAATAGGTACAGGATTTCCAGCACAAAATTCTGTCAGTATAAATTCCTCTGTACATGAAAATTCTTGATACATGCAGTGTCAGCTCAGAAATGATACCTTTTTTAATTCCTGAAAGATAAATACTGGCACCTTGTATGCAGTGAATGCAATGAGGAAATATGTAGTTCTAAAGAAAAGTTTGGGAATTGCAACAAATTCTAAAAATCCTTACACCTTCCTCTTTTAAATGGATGTTGAGTGATAATTTGTATTATGATACTGTTGAGGAGGGTTTATAGCCCTCTATTTGATTGTAAATTATGTTCTCAAATATTCTTTAAAAATTTTAAATTGCTAGATGATTTACTGTTCTATGAAGTTTGTTGCAGCAGTTACAATATATTTTTTATCACTCAGGAGATTTCCTTTAGAGAGAGGATCATATTTCTTTGCTTTCCATTGGCGCATATAAAAAATACAACAGAAGAAACTGCCTGGTCATAAAACACAAACTGTTCAAGACTGGCTCAGGGAAGAACCACAATAAATGTTAATTGATAGGGAAAAACCAGAGGAATTAACAATCTGCAATATTTTCCTGAAATACAATAAAATTCCAGCCTATATAACTCAAATTTGGAATATCGATACCTTAATTCATTAGGAAATGATAGACCAGGAATTTATAATCTCTATTATTACAGAAATTGTTCTGCAAATAATAATTATTCTTAGAAAGAGAAAATTCTGAACATATAGGAAGAAATTATTCAAGGGTGGAGTGGAAATAAGATGGTCCATTTAGCTTGATTTACCTTGAAATCCCGTGCTGCCCTTTAGCCTGGTTCTGAGCTCACTTGTGTCTCTTCCAATCCTGCTTTTGTGGCTTGCAGTTGGCTCCAAGCAGAGCAACCTGTCCTGCACCTGTGTATGGAAATTCACATCAACTCTGCCTGAGAGCTGATGAAACATTGAACAAAGTGTCAGTGGTGTTAGAAAATGAAATGTGTGCATGTGTGTAAATATTTAAAAATAAGCAAAAGTATGTGTGTAGATATTTTATACATGGATGAATAGAAAATGCAGAATTTGATTCTGCAATGGAAAAATGAATTTTGGTAATTTAGAGACTAATGAGAGTCTTGAAAATGGTTGAGATTAAATGATGATAAAAATCTAGTAGTTTTAATTTTGTGCCAGGTGTGAAATTTAATTTTGTGCCAGAATGAAAACTGTAAGATATTTTATCTTTAGTGCTTTTGTGCTGAAATGGATCACTAACACAAGCTGGCATTTCTTGAAGGAGATGGTATGTGTTCTGCCAAGTGCTGCAAGAGGCTAAAGAACTAAATAGCCTTGGTTTTGGCAGCAGGGCAAGGTGCTGTTTATTGGCTCTTCAAGAATGATAAAGGTAGGAGGGAGCACTCATGAGATGCAGATTCTAACTATGAGTTCTCTCTATCCCTAATGTCCTGTAACACTGGAGGACTGAATTAGTTTTGCTGATACACTGTGGATTTCCAGTACCATATTCATACTTGTTTTAGCATGTTTAACATTTTAGACAGATTTCCTCATTGTTTCATGGTCATGGCATTGTTGTGTGTGGAGGTGATAATTGGTCACATCAGGAGTGGAGCCTGTGATGGGGTACAAGGGACAGTAGACAGCACTGGCACTAAATGCAAAAGTAGGAATTAAATTCCAAGCAATTAGCTGACAACACACAGATAGAATGCACCTATGAGAATTGGGAAGTTGTGAAAGGGGAGTGGTTTTTTCCCCCTTCACCAGGAAATGTGTGAAAAATATGTTGTAGGGGTTTTTTCCCTAATCAGGAAAACTGCTGCTGACTTTTAAAATGTAAAATGAGCAACACTAACTTCAATTTAGTTATAACTACATTCAAAGGCAATTTATTACAATTTGTAAAACTTTATCATCTTTATGCTCTCAAGGAGCACTTGATTAGATAACTCAAAGCCACTGAATTACTGAATCAATGAATAATATGCTATTCCACTTAAAAGGGAAATGAAACACTAATTCACTTTGCTATAAGTAAAACAGAAACAGTGCCACAGTAATCTTCATAGCAATAAAGAGCACTTTAGCTGTTAAATTCTGATGGAATAATTATTAGATGTGGATGAATAATGGATTCCTCAGCTTATTGGGTGAATTGGAAAATGAAGGCAAATCTTGAGTGAACTAGAATATATATATTTTTTTTTTTAGTTCAGGTGAGTTTGTAAATGAAGCTTATTGTTTCAAATAGCAAAGTCTAAAGGTTTCATTTAAAAAGTGTCAAAATCAAATGTGTCAGTGCTGTACCCAAGAAAGTTTAATCAATCCTGGTTCAGCACTTATTTTCAAGTCCATGAAAAATATTATTGCCCCAAATATTTTTTCATGCAAATTTAGATTTTTATACAAATTATAAAATTATTTTCTCTTGGTTATTCTTTGACTTTCAACTTCAGTTTTAGCTACAATCACAGGACACTGTGCAGTGCTGCATTGTATGCACTTTAAATTTAGACTCTGCGGGAACTTTATGTATAGGCTAATCTTTTGCTTCTCTGTTTTATTTTCTGTCATATTGCATAAATAATTAAGAATGCAAATAATTTTCTACACACTTTTCCTTTCTTTCTTTACACCCTCTGGAGCTCCGTTTCTTGAAATACAATTAGCAGCTAGCTAATTTTGTTAGATATTTTTCATTTTGAATTGTAAATGATGGAAACCCAGGATTCAGGGAGTTGTTCTGCTTGCAAAAACCCCTTAGCACAGGAGAGGTTGTAAAGCAGAATTTTACTGGTGGTTTTTAAGAATAAGGCCAACTGAATATAAAGTGCGTGGAAAGTAGGACTGCCTGAGAATTTTGAGTGCTAAGGATTTATGAATTTTTAACCAAGAGACCTCATGCAATACAAGATATTCAGCAAATAAAAAGAAAAATTTTGTCCTTTCTCCTGTTCAAAGTTTTCTATTGCAAGAGTACAACACAATATCCTCTGAGGGCGTACTCTGAAGACATAACAAAGCCAAGTGTCCCTTTAGGCTTCATTATACTGATACCCTCATTTTAGCTGGCTTCTCTGCTGTCTCCCAGAGTTCTGGCTGCTTCCTGTACCAATTCCAGTGCCAGGGAATAGGCAGGACCGAGTGCCCAGTGCAGAAAGCAGAGGGGATTTGGCTGTCACCTTACACCAGCTCCCCTTGTGCTTCTGCCGCGGCACTGTTCTGTCTGTGCTGCTTCGGCTGCAGGAGAGCAGGGGCTGCACTGAATGGTCCCCAGACTGCCAGCACTGCTTCTGTTCACAGATCTTGCCAACTTAGTGCTTCGTCTTTGTAACATTGCAGTTACTTTTAGCGTCTTGTCTGTGTTTGGTTTGGTGTTTTCTTCAGACTGAATGAATTTTGGAGGATTTTTCTTCAGTTATGCTCAGACTCTGATCACTCTGCAAGATTACAGAGTGATCAGAGTTTTAAGGATGGGTACCTACATGGTCTTAATAGTTTCTTAATATTCTTTATGAAGTATCACGCTGTAATCAGCATGTGCACCCTTCTCTAGCTTTCTTGGTGTTCATTCAAATATAATATTGGGATATACTTTGGTTACAATATTCTCAAGGTACAGCCCAATCAACATCCCACTCCTTTGACACCATGACTGACAGAATTACACTTGAGTTTACCAGTGGAGAAAGGATTGCTGATATTCCTTTGCAAGGGGATGGTGAGCTGGAAAAAAAAACCCTTGAGAGAGGTAGTTATTGTTTGCCAGGACACTGAGCCAGTGATGTAAATAAGGTGGTAAAATTTGTGTATCATGTCTGAAAAATCTGGTATTATAAGAGCTGCTCATTATGGCAACAAGTAATAATATTCTTGTATGTATGGTAATGGTGTAAAACCTTCTCTGCTATTGTTGTGTACTTAGTGTTTGATTACCAGAGTACTGTGGGAAAGCACTATCAAGTGATTACACAGCAAAGTTAACACAGGCTTGATCTCTTTCATAAATTACCATGGAGAAGATACATCTTTTTATGCATAACTCTGGAAAATGTCCCTCTCTTAGTGTGAAATGACATGTTTCAAGTGAAATATGGCACTCCAGAGTTCTGACATTCAGATGGCATTAAAAAAGCAGGATTTTGTGATTTAAAGGTAATCCTAGCCAATTCTAGTCTGTGAATTCTAATTTGGAAATTATTTGTGTAAGCCTTTGTTAGGAACAGTTCTGCATGTCTGGCCTTCGTATTTCTAGATTTATAATTCTATTTTCGGGTTTAGGTTGCCATACATTGTGACAGAAAACACAAGCCATTTCACAGCTGGTTAGGAAGAAGTTTAATTGTGTGTAGCATAAGTGTTTACTTATTTAAACAGACAGTTGTCCAGAAAAATAGATGCAAAGAACATTTTATTCACTTACTTGAATGAAGTACTACAGAAAGGGAGGAGAAAGTTTAATTATCAAAATTGCCAAATCTCAAATGTTTACTCCCCTTGACTGTTCTGGTGTTCACCTGTGGCTCCTTTCCGTAGGAGACATCTGTGCTGTACTAAAAATATTGTGTCAAAAGTATTGGCTACAGGACACAATTAAAATTATGGACGATAGTATCAGTAAAATGGAAGGGAACAGATCTTGTGGTCACTTCTGTAAAGACAGACTATCCTTTTCCAGTTAAATATTTCCCTTTGCTTTTAGTTTTCATTAGGTATAGATTTTGGAAATGTGATCCAGAATCTTGCTGAACAACACCACAAGGGAATAATGACTTCTGTCATTATTGATGCTCCCTGTCTCTCCATGCCCTGTGCCAAATCAGATCTGTCTGGAAGGTGAAGCCTTGGCAGAGCAAAGCTGTGGAGCTGGGATGTACCCCATGTTTTATACAAGGGGGCTTAGCTGCAGCCCCACTCTGGGGCTTCGGCTGTGGCATGACCTGATAACCCAGCATGGGTTTTATAGAGGATCTGTTGGGGCTGCTTTTATCAGATTTCAACTGAATGTTTTCCTTTACTTTTATTCCTTTTTGGGCCTTTTATTCCTTTTTACACCAGTCTCCCCTTTTCTAGGACATCACTCAATGTTTCCCTTTTCTGTAGGTGAGTGGTAGTAGTGCCCAGCTCTAGAAATTTCTTGGTGTAGACTTCTGTGGAGTTTTCCTGCTTTCCACAGAAAAGAGAATGTGCTCTGAGAAACTGCATATGCAGGTCTTGTATGTCCCAAAGATTGGATGCATGAGATGCAGCCATGAAAACAGACAGGAACGATTGGTGGTGCTGAATACACATGAAAATTGATTCCACCCCAGTTCTCTTGGTAACTTGGGAAACCTCAAGGAAATTATTACAGATAAGGGAATCCAAACTATACAATCTACTATTAGCTTCCTAATTCAGACTGAACAGGTTTTATGAGTGAAGCGTTTGCTTTATTTTACCCTTTAGGTAGTCCTGAACCCTTTAGTTAGTACGGAGTTTGAACATGGCTGAGAACTACGGGGTTTAATGCAATATTGCTGAACAACTTAGCATCAAGATCCCTTAACATGCTGAAATTGTTCTCCAATGTGGTGCTGAACACAGAAAATGAATCTTTATGTAACTGTGTGTGTACAGCTTGCTGTTGAGCTTCATGCCAATTCTCCAAAAACCCAGCATACAGACATAGTAACAATAGAGACCAGGCCTTCTGTGAATGAAATACTTTTTACCTTTGGGAGATGTTGTAAAATTTAATCATTTGACAATTATGAAGTGCTTTATGTTCTTCAGATGAAATGTGCTATGTAAGTGTGAATTAGTATTATTGATTAGCTTAAGCCACAAGATTGAATGCAAAGGAGAACCTCTCAAGATGATAAATACACATTATTCATCATGAAGGTTGATGAAAAAATTAAATACCTTTCACAGAAGATAGCAAAAGTATGAAGTTTAGCTGTAAGCTGAATCAAGCACAGTGGTTGACTCAGCCTAAGACTGTTGTTACCATGACGTGGATCTTCACCAAAAACCATGGAAAAGTCTCCTGCACAATGGGATAGAGAGCAGCACAGAAACTGATGTCAAGGAGCATTCATGCCTGTGTTGCATCTTTTTTTTACTGGTGGTCTCAAAGTCAGGCAGGTATGCTGAAGGAGAGATGATAAAGTGGCAGCCTGGAGCAGTGGAACCCAATGCCATAAATGAAAGTGGGATTCATCTGAATAAATATGAATGAATATCCCAAGGATGATGTGTGCACATCTAAGAAAGCCACCCAGGCAGCCCATGTCATCAGTGGTGCAGTTCAGATGATCAGAAGTTAATGTCTCTATTAAATGAGTTAGAATTGAACTTTTGATTTGTTTTTATTTTTTAGATCACAATCCATATAAGGGAGCCTAAGCTGACCAGCTTAGATACAGATACCCACACAGCAGGCTCCAAAACCAAAATCCATGCACAGGATCTGCAGAGAGCCTGTCTTTGGCTGCTCTTTGTGAGAAGGTTGGTAGCTGTCCAAGATAACATAACACAAAACAACTATTCCCTTCCTCTACTGTCTCAGCATCTTCTCCTCACCACCAGGATAACTGAATATGCAGCAAACCATGGAGTGCAATTCCACATTTTTCTGCAGGAGCCTTATGTCTTTGTGCTGCGACGTGCTCTGGCTTCTGGTTTAAGTCAGTGGGGAAATTAAACAAATGCACGGTTTTAAATGTGCTAGCAGTAAAGCTGCAAGTCAGTCTAGTGCTGCTAAATGTGTGCAGTTTTACACCAGAGCTCAGCATCTTTCTGAATACAGGGACAGAGGCACCCCAGGCAGCTACTCTATACCTGAACCAAGTGTAGTACAGGTATAATGAACCACTTGTTCATTGCTCCTAATATAATAAACTGTTTTTACTCATTTATCAGAAGCACAAAATCCATATTTAATGGAATAAAACTACTGCTAGAAACATCAATATTCACAAAGCCTTGACATAGAAAAGTCTGGCAGAATTGTTTCCTCTCATTTATTTGAAAAACAAAAGAGGTCCAATTCAAATACTGTACGTTGTTTTTTACTAGAAAATTTCTGTGGTGTGGGTTTGTTGTGTTGTGTAGTTACAGTGTTTGCAGGAATTCATCTTCTGGCATGAGGCCTACGTTTTGACATCCTTGGGAGTATTACAAACAAAACTAAAATGAACCAGGGCTCCAAGAGCACCATTTTAAACAGAAACAAGTCCCTTTAATCTTATAAAACTCTATACAAGTAAGAAACATTTAAAATGGGACTGCAGTGGTGCTGCTGAGTTGAACTCCCTATCGAGGGTTCCAAATAGCAAAAACAGTTTGATGGTATTGCACGTGAAAGAACATAACCATTCTGAACGGAGAAATTTTCTCCCTCAACGGGAAAAAAAAAAAGGCAACCCCCCCCCCCCTTATGAATGGAAACATTATGCAGCTATTCTTTAATAATTGTGTCTGTTTATGCAGGACTGTTTGAAGTGCATGAATCATACTCAAATCAGCTAAGGCATCCAGGCTGCTTTCCTGTATGAACCATCTTCTTGAAAGTGGGTTGTCTTTCAGCATGGAAATATTATCCTTTTTCCAAATACTTCCCCCCCCTAAACCACCAGCTGTTCTAAGCAAATGGCTTTCTGAATTCAGATGGGTGTCTGTATATGAGACCCCAATACACAAGACAGATTTGGCTCACCAGATTTGAGTGAATGAGCTAATACTGTGGTCCTCCATTCCCAGGTGTTGAACTTGGGAAAAATTAGCACTTTCCTGAACAACCCTGATTTCTCACACTAGCATTTAACATTTAGTTGATCCTTAAGCAAGATGAAAGGAGGAGGACTCACAATGTATTCATATATTTCAGTGGGAGGCTGCAGCCAGAAACTTCTCTTCCCAGGAGGGCTCTGTGCATTTAGGGAGTGTTTAAGCTGCTTGCATGGTACAAAAGGATTTTACCTTTTGAAAAAAATGGCAATCTGTTCTGCTTCCTACAATATACCAAGATATCTCTTGGCCTTGCTGGAGAAAAACAATCCCTTTTAATGCTTCCAGATCTTAAAGTCTCCACTGAGAGAAAGTAAAAGTTCTATCACTTTGTGTTGAAATTTCTCACTCATGTACACAAATTCAGTTGTGGTGAAAGTGAGGAGAGGGAAAAAATATATATTCACGCTTAAAACCCTGTAGATTTATATGGTTTTCTGAGGTTTTTATACCTTATATTAATGTCCATGTAAATCACCTTGTGTAAAATCAAAAAGGGCGACAAGAAGTTAAGAAATTAGCATTAAGAAGGTAGCATGTGTGGGCGACTGCTTTTATGTTTTGAACTGATCACATGACAGAATTCATATGACATCTCTGCCCTTAGACCCGTAAGAACTTTTCTTGCACATCTGAATGTTTCTATTTGCTTCAGAAAACTGAATCTATCATTTGGAGTATTTTAGGATTATTTTTCATTATAATGTTCTTGTTGATGACATTCATAGGTACTATTCATAGGCAAAAAGACTGGGAGAGAGTCTACTCATTCTCCTGCTCATATAAGTTTTGTTTTGAGTTTAGAACAGGAAATGGTGTCATGTGAAAAGAGATCTTGTAAATTCCTTCTTTTCTGTTATGGAACTAGAGTTAATCTCTCATATTTCCCCATATGTTTTACTGTTTCAGGCCACCAAATTTCCAAAACCAGAATTCATCTGGCATAGTGGAGAGGTGTTGATTTTAATCTCTTCTTTTGTTGTTTAAGGAGCAAATTCTCCTCCAGTACTTAGATTTTGAGGTCATGTGCATTGCTCTGTTTGAAGATAAGCAATTCTGTTAGTGTCTTACAGCAATGAGCACAAACGAGTTAGTGCTAAACTTTTACATAGATGTACGTTATATATGCATTTATGTATGGAATCCTAATAATAGGGATAGTTACATCTGAAATTAATTTTAATTATGTGTATGTTGCAATGATCTGTTTGCACGTCTGTCTCCTGCATCCCAGATATTTTTTATTGTTTCTAACTTCACAGAATGGTGTTCTAATCTAGTGGATATCAATAAGACTCAAACATGCTGAAACTTCAGATGGAGGATAAGACATAATCAGTCTCTCACAAAAACAATTTTGCTTCCCTGGATTCTGAGCATTTTCTATATGAAGACTCTTAGCTAATGGCATTGCTAAGAATTTTCATTCCAGGAATTTTCTTTATTTTTCACCAGAAAATTCAGCCATCGCTAGGTACATAGGCTTTTTTTGCTCCTTTCTTACTCTTACATAGTATCTACTTTTCCCTTAAATAAGTTGGCATTCATTTGAAAAATAGTAAAGCATGCTGTTCTCCTATACCTACAGTCTTCTCCACTCTCTCTCTCACTGCTAAATTCACATTCAAGGTCAATTACCTTTAACTACTGTAGGCTTCTGGCTTTGTCCTTCACTCCTAGCTCTCCTTGGTCTCTGCAAATTGCAAATGCTTTCAGATGCATTAGTGTTTAGCTGGGAAGAACAACTCTTTGTTGCTGCTGTTCTGTATTTCCCTTCAGACTCCATATTACCTTTCATTTTCCTCACTGCCATTTTGCAAGCGGAGTCAATGTTAACAGCAGTGTTGGGATGACCTGGCTCTGACCCATTCTAAACTATGGAGAAACTGTACATGTGGGAAATGGATGTGAATGAGCTGCCAAACCATAATGGAAGGATGCTGTGAGGGGCTGCTATCAGATAATAAGCAGCCAAGAGCTTAAGGTGCATTTCCAGAGCTGACAGAGTCTCTGCTGCATGGAAACCATTTTTGAAAGACTAAAGTCTACTCCTAACCTTTGCCCTTTGCCACAAGGCATCCCAATTCTCTCCTAATTATTAAGCAAATGGCTTTATTTGGAAAAGTGTAAAAGATTCATCATTTTGATAGACCCTTTGCGGACTGGAATCACATCCCTGGATGTACTGTATTGAATTATGTCAAAACCTCAGTGCAGTAAACATGTCTGTGGTGTGTGACATTCTTGCCTCTTGTCTCTCTGCTAATTCTTTTATCCCCTCCTATTTTTTCAGTCCATTTCACAAATAAAAGGTGGAAAAGTTGGTAGAATTTGAGATTTGATGAAAAGCTGTTGGAGCCTGATATGTGGCCAGCAGTTTCATTTGAAGGCCACTCAATTAAAAATTCAGCAGGTATTCACCATTGCAGGACAAGTGGTAATGAACTCATCTGGTATTCATGAGAATGTCAATATCTATCTATTGGTACAAGTTTCATTGAAATTCAGATGCATGCCTAGGAGCATTCAAGAATTATATTAAATACTGCAAGCAGCCAACTCTTCATAAGTTAATTAGTAGTATACTTTTTGAAAACAGATTCTCATCTGTTGTACATCATTAAAAGTCAATGAAGTTATACTGAAGATCTGCCCAATTGCTTGCATTAAGGTCTTGGCACATGTTAGAAAAAACAGCTTTCTTTATATAAAGAATTAATTAATACTTAAAGGGGAAAAGAACCTAAGGTGAAAGGGGAGCTGGTGTGGCTTTGGCTTCTGGAGGTTAAAGTTCATTAAGAAACTGAATCAGAGCTTGAATTACCTCTCCATGTCCTTTATTTGTGAGGACAAAGTCCATGAAAATAGGAACAATGAGGAATTGGGTTCTAGGCTTTGCCATTGCAACACACCATTGTGAGCACTCGAGGCACTGAAAACAGTTCAGTGCAGGCTGGAACTCTGCTTCCATACAAAGGACTCAATGAGCTTTGTGTCAACTTACAGGAATTTCTTAACACTAAAATTATTGGACTGCTGCATAACTTATGGAAATTAAATTTACAAAGCAGCTTGGAATATTTTCTCAATTGCTTAAAGAAAGTTATTGTTTGTGCTTATTTTCTATTAATAGTACTCTTCCTATCCACCTTTCAATTTCTACTCAGGAATGAGGTATTTGACATTATATGTCCACTCACAGTTGTGCTCTGGCTCACTCCAGCAGTAGCCGCAGTTCATGACCATGTGATGTCACACTTTCTCTCAACTTTTTCAGAATAGCTGTTTTTCAGAATAGTTTTAACATAAGAGACAGTCCTGATTGTCTTAAACTACCCTTAATAGCAACCATAGGCTCTGCTGTAGTTCATGGTTATAATTTAATGAAAGATCAAAAAGCTGTAATGTTTACTGGGATGTACTGACCTTGTGGCTGAACCAAGTCCACTGTCAATTAAGGTAAACCAGGCATTTTAATTATTCTTCACTTTCTTATGTACACTGACTTGACAAGGGTAGATGTGCATTCTTTTGCAATTCTGGGAAGGTAAATTCCTCATAAAATCTTACCCTTTACACACAGATGTATGCCAGGGAAAACTTAATGCATTTTCTAAAATCAGAAGCTTGACAGTGTAGGCAAGTATCTGCATACTTGTCTGTCAGAATAATTCAGAGTAAGCCGTGATCGTTGTTAAAATAAAGTTGGTCTAGATCCCATGGATTCCTTCCTTTTAGCAGCAGCAGGGTGTGGTTTGTTTCAAGATAAAGATTTTCGTTGTGCTCTAATGTGGATTGTAATCTGGTTTGTCACTGGTAACATGGTACTCAGCCTTACTTAAACTATCAATGTACAAATCTTCCAGCAGATGCATTCCAGAGCTATTTCTGAAAAGGCACAGAATAATTCCAGTTGGAAGGGTCCTCAGAATGTCTCCAGTCCAAATTCTCCCTCCAAGAAAGGCCGACTGTCAAACCAGACCAGGTTGCTCTGGTAATTCAGGTTATTCACTCTGGTCTTGAAATACACTAGTAAAAATAATTTTAACGTTCTAAAACCTCATACTGCAAATTTTGAGGCCAAGATTTCCAAAACTACACAAGGTATTTGCATGTCTCAGTGTCCATCTGTGGATTCTCTAATTTTTTTTTTTTTTGATAGCACAATATCCAATTATTGAGTCCCAAGGTTTCTGTGGCAGCCAAACTAAAGGTGAATTAATTCTTAAAGTGAAAATTATTAGAGTGCTTTACAAATATCCAGTTTTAAGATAACCTCATAATACTTACTAAGTAATTTATAAACAGGTAATTTGATTTTTTTCTGTTTAAGAATGCAGTCTGGATTAATAAGCCAATAAGTATTCTTGAATGACCCCTTCTTGTGTCTTAAAATGCTGTATGACAGTAAAATGAATTAGAAGTTGTAGCAAATAAAAAGGGGCAAAAATGGGCACTGCGGATGCTGCTCTTGTTTTTAAGTTGTTGAATGTAATATTTCTAGAATTTCTGTTTCCAATGCATTTTCTGTAATGCATTGTTTAGACCATGAACTAGTTTTTGTGTATGATCTTAGAGATTTTGTACTCTGAAACCATAATAGGAACGCATTCTCTCTGTAAATGGCACATGTGGAGCTGTGGACATCTGCACAGTGCTGATGAGGTGACGTCAGTTGGATGAACCCCTTCTAAATTCATTTTATGGCTGGCTTTGCATCTTCACTTCGGTATACATATGTCACATTTCTGTGTGAGCTGTAAAAATGAAAGTCACTGGAGTCTTGGATTCAGCTGGTTGTGCTTTCAGCTCCTTGGAATTCTTCAAGCCTGAGTTTTCATGTGATCAAAACAGAGGCTTTGAAAGTGAACATAAATTATTGAAGTGCTGTAGATTTCACTGCAAGTCCTGCAAGTATGAACATATTTTCTTCTGGAGTGATATTTCATTACTGGAGAAAGTTGGTTCCCTGATGATGTGATATTTTTGTAACTGTTCCACTAGAAAAACGGTTCTAAAACTAATAGCTTCAAATAACAAGAGAGATAATTTAAAAGGAAAAAAAAAGCTTTTTTAATTTTCTATATTTTTCACTAAACAAGGATAACACTGTAACTCAGCCTTTTGTTAAGAGAATTAGTGAGGAGGAGATGCCATTTGTTTGAAGGACATTTATAGAACTATAGAAGACATTCTTCTAGATTAAATTCTGTCAAAGTTTTGTTTACTTTTGTTTGCACTATCCTACTTTTTTTCTTGTAAAACACAATATAATTAATGTTCTCAGAGTTTTCCTATATGGTTGAAATTGCTCCAGTTTAGATCTGCAGAGCAAGTAGCTTCCTGTTCTGCAAATGCTTCCAGCACACACATTCACTGCATCATCCATTGCAGAGTTCAAAGCTGCTGAAAGGAGAATCACTGGTGATGTATGGCTGAGTTTAATTTCATTTTCAGCCTTCTGCCCTACTGTAGTTTAATAGTTTACAGTAAATGACAGTTGCTGTGTAATACCTTACCAGCTGTTATTCCATCAAGCACACAGGAATTTTCAGGATTTTTATTTCTTAGCATCAGTTCATAGTGTTAACCTGTGTCCACTCACCTTTGTTTCTTTAATGATTTGGAAAACCACACTTCGAGGGGGAACTAAAGAAGCATGAAATTTAGCTTTTCTGAACTGACTTGCATAGCACTAATGCAATAAAATAAGCATGTATTTGCTTGGTAATTAATTTTCTCTATGTAGCGAGGAGTGGAGAATTATCCTATTATCTGCTCTGTTTGACTAGGTCTATATACAGAGCTAGAGTATCCATTTATACAGATACATTTTGAATTAATTGTTCCAGACAATACCTCTGAGGTACAGACAGAATATAACATATATACTTCAAGAATCAGCAGTTTGCTTGCGAAAAATATGCTGCCCCTAAAAAGTTATTTTTTAAATTTTTCAAATTTCTAAGGCATTTGAGAAATAGGTGGTTTGTGACTTCTTGGAAATGACAATGGAAGAACAGTCACTATGACCTTGGGTACATCACCTTTTGCTGCTGAGAAGAGGCCATGGCTCATGTACATGTTCTGCTAACAAATGGCATTTTTCCATGAAAGTTATGGTTTTGCCAAGAGAGCATTTGTTTAATTTTGCATCTCACTTCATCTGTACTGTGAAGTAAAACAGCAGCCTAAAATACAATTGCCAATATTCATCTTTCCTGCAAATAGGTAGCATAGGCCTCAATACTGAGAAATGTGTGTGTTCTTTTGACTGGGGAAGGAGGGAGATGAAGAGGGTTTGTCACTCATGGGTAGATTTTTATCTCCAGAAACTCTTGTCTCTGATCCATGGCTGTGCCTGACCCCAACCTGTCTTTATAAGAGAGATGCACTTCCCATCAGAGTCCAGGCATTTAAAACTTTGATTTTATGGTGCTAATAGGATAACAGGCTGTGCATATGCACACTGTCAGGGCAAAGCTTGAGGTGAGCCTGAAGGGACACAACTGACTAGGTTTAAGATGCAAAGAAGACTTCTCTACAAAAAAAAAGTTTGTCAGAGATTTTATAATCACTGCCAGAGTAATTTGATTACTCTATGTAATAATCAGAAAAAATCTTCTCAAATACTTTGTTTTATCAACAAAATGTGACCTGTCATAGATTTGCAATCATTAATTCAAAGGAGGACATGTAACCACCTCTGATTGTGGTGGTTAAGGAAAGTTATGCAGCCTGACTTTTTATTGCCTATAAGGACAGGTAACTTCAACTCTACCGTTGAACCATTGGGATGTGTCATAAATACACTGGATATGAAGAAGAACTTTGTTTCAGAGAAGAAAGAATTCTATGTTTCAGCTTCCACATTTATTATTAGTTTATTAATAATGCTATTGCTATATCATAGTAATGTTTCACAGGTCTTACAATACCCTCGCCAGAAACTTCAATATGTATATTATAAAGGTTATTTAAAATAGGTCTGAAACGTGATCAGTAATTCAAACAGATTTAAACTTCACAATGGCTTCTAACCTCAGAGCATTCATTTTAGTACAGAGGATATGAAGGTGGAATTAGGTTTAATTTAGAGTGCTATTAAAAAGCCCATGATTCTAAGTCAGAGGTATTTCACAAGGAATGGAACCTGGCCAGTAAGGTAAAATCAGGCAGATCTAAACAACCTGCAGAATATTTTTCTTATATTTTCAGCATTAAATCTGAGATTGGTTCTTGGATTTCATTGTCTGAATAAGAGATTAGATTTCACACATTCATTTGCCATGACAAATTCAAACCAGTCCCTTTTATCCTCAATGAAGTGAGGTACCAGTGGACTGCAGAGCCCTTCAGCATATAAAATAAATAAATAAACACTCTAGTTAGTGTTTAAATAACTAAAATTGCATAGTTACAAATTAGCAGTGTCTGTTCATTTAAATTCAGGGTTTTTTTGATCTTTATGGGTCTTTTATGTTTTATTTCTGCAAGAAGAGCTAGAGACATACAGACTATCATTTATGTTTATTTATTTACCAGAATGTTCAATGGGGATATTTCACATTTATCCAGCTGAAATATTAAAAGAATTTAATCATAATGAGTTGATGGCTCTTTGGGGTTTCTGCCTGAAAAACATCGACCTAATGACTTAATTGTTAGAAAAATCTGGAAAACTCATTACATCTTAAAGGAAAATGCCAAATATTTCTGCAGAGAAATCCTAGATATAGGAACTTGCCCCAAAAGAAAATCAAGGCATGCCATGTAGCCCCAAAGCTTAATGGGCATAGCCCCAATTTCAAATAGCAACTAACTGCCATGAATGAGAAATATAAGCATGAATAATGCTGCTGAACAGTTTTGATTAATGTATGTAGAAGAAAAATTACTCTATTTAAGAATAGATACTGAACATTAGGGAGGTAAAAATTCTGCAATTTGTGATGTACATAGGTGTTAATGATACTATAGAACACTACAATATAGCATTAACTAACTTTGTATTTTATTAAAAGAAGTGCAAATCAGCTGGAGAACATTAATTTATGATACCATGAGCCATCTGAAAAATTGTGATGATTATTCTGAGAAGGAATGGCAAACTATTTTTGTTAACTATTTCACTGACTGAACCTGTGTACAATCTCCTCTCCATATCTTTTCATCTCAGTTGCAAATGTGTGGTCTTTCATTGCAGCCCTTGCTAGGGAATGGAGCTGCAATGTGAGTGAGATATGAACCTTAAACAAAGGAAAAACAAACCCCAAAAAAACCACCCCCAAAACTCAAACAAATTATGAGCTAACCTCTGTAGAAATTGTGGCCATAATAAGGACTGGCTGAAAAAAAATGTTAATTCTTAAGATGCTAGCCATGAAAACTTTGTTCTCCAAATTATTTCAGTGACTGTTAGCCACTGCTTCTTCTTTGCTCTTGTCAGACCAACTTTTCCCTAAATCCATAAAGCATTTTAATTTATTGCAGTTGCCTTAGATACTGTAACTGATGGCAGTTCCTATCAGCTCCTATTGTTGTGCTCACAAATTTGCTGTGTTTTTTGGTTTTTTATGCATAGATTTTTTTTTTTTTTTTGAAAGTTATCTACCTACTGTGTTCAAGTGGAACTGTATCTTTAGGAGACCAAACTCGTCTATGACTCCCATTTTTATCTAGACAAGGGGCTGATGCTGATGAAGTTTGGGGACCTCTGTCTCATGTCAGGCTCTACCATTGTGTCTGCCATGCTGTGTGCTACAGAAAAACAGCAGCAATTCCTTATGATATGTAATTGTCTTGGTTAAATTTCATAACAGCTGGAAATTAGCTACAGGGAGAGATCAATATTTTAATTTTCTGCTTTCTTTGGAATTTTTTAAAATATAATATTATTCGTTTCATGTTTGGGTTTCTTTTTTGGTTTTTTTTTTTAAATAAATTAAAAAAATAACAAAAGTAACCCAAATTTTTCCTATAAATTCCTGGCATATGAAAATAGGGAAGAATATGCTTGTGTGTAATGGCACTTCCTCTCCATTGTCACTGCATGATCAAAAATATTGTAATTTCACTTTGATTCCAACTAGTATCATGCAGGCTTGGGATTTTCTGTCATAGTTTTCCTTTTTCTGGTAAAAAGACTTATGCCCAAGAGACTCGAACAGAGCAGTTTTACTCTGTTAGAGAATATCACAGCAGAGAATTCTCATGGGATATACATTGGGGCCTTGAAACCCAGTTGTCTTGGGAGAGTGCTTGCACTGAAGCTCAAAATAATTTCAAAGTATCTATGCCATGACAAGCTGCAGAAGATAATTTCTGTGATTCTCTTTTGAGTGTCAGAGTGGTGGCTGGGTGCAGGAGCACAAAATCTCTCTGAGTTGGAATAGCTGAAAGCCTCTGTGCTTGCCCCAGACTGATTTCTGTCTCTCCTCTGTGCTGGAGGCTGCACAGAGCAGCCAATGCTGGAAGCAGACCCACACTGGCTCTCACCATGTTTGCAAAGGAGAACCTTCTGCAGTGGTGGCTCAGAGCACACATCACAGTGGAGTGAATCAGTGTAAATACTGATCAGTGTGGAAAGTGGATTTTGTGTTTTGTTTTTTTGGTTTTTTTTATTTTCTTTTGATTGGGCTGATGCATTTTCCCACTTGATCACCTAAGAATTCATCACAGAGGTTGCTCTGCACCTAAGTAAACAGTATCAGTAAAAAGACTGTGTTAGGCGCTGGGAAACCATTCTCAAAAACATGATTCCTAATTGTCTGCTGTGACATAGGGGGAAATAAGTGGGTAGATGCTGCCCTGAGAGGTTATTAATTGTGTTTGTCTTTCAAAAGTGAAAGGTTTATTTCAATATTTTACCTAATGAGGTGATATGTCCTTTAAAAAATACTCATTCATATGTATATATTGAAACCCAAAGTGATAGCTAACATAACTGAAAGCAATACAGTTCAGAAAGAAGTCTGGGTGGCAGTAGGCAAGTTTATTTCTATTCACTGAAAAAATCAGAAAAGCAAGCTATGTGCAATGATCTGTATGGCTAATATTCTCTACCCTTTTTGCACTCTTTTTGTATTGACTAAAATCACTGTAATTCTGTTGATATTAAGAATGTTTTTATCCATACAAAACCATGCTGAAGGATACAAAACCAGGCTGAATGGATCTAGGGCTTTATTGTTACCTAAGTGGTTTTGCAAACACCCATGTGTCTACAAGTTTTTAGACTTTATATACTATGATAGATAAGTTGTGTGTGTATATAATGCATATTTTGTTTATACGTGTATTTATTTCACATCTCTGTTTCAATAAGCATTGAAATGAATTGCATTTGTGAAGCACAGCATCCCTTTTTTGACTCTCTTATCTGAGTATCCATCCAGTCTGGCCTTAAGGCAAATCTTATACATATGTGACATCTTTATCTGCTAGCTCTTTAAGTGCAGCATTTTATAGGACAGAAATATCTTTAAAAGTAATTGAGAAGTGATAAGTCTGGGACTTTTGTCTCTATTGAGGAAAACCTAGGGAGTCTGAACAGGGGTAATAGACCAAAGACTGGGGTGAATTCTCAATTTAGAAAGATCACATAAATAAGGACCAATGTAATGAATATAAGCCTAACAGAATATTCAGTGGAACTAATGTGCATAACTCTCCTCAGTCCTGCTGACTATTCAACATGAAGAATTTAAATTATCATTTAATTCTATTAATTCTTGCTCTGTCATGCCAGCCTGGAATTACAGCCACCTGAACAGAAACAAACGTGATAAAGGACTTGGACTCTAAATTTAAAATAAAAAATATTTCCTCTCACTGTTAACAGATTGTATGGAAACCACCATACACAGTGAAGGAAGGAAATTGAAACTGATCTGAAAACATTATCTGGAAGGATCTTTTTGTAAATGCTGAATCTTGGGGGAGTTGTTTTTAATTCCTACAACTATTTTTCTTCTGTCACCTTCATTCTTCCTTTCTGCCACTTGCAACTTACTTTCCTTCCCTCTGGCTCTTCTTTGCACTACTTTGTCCTTTGGTTTGTATCTCTGCTTTTTTTAATCCTTGCCTGTTTCTTTCTTGGTCCTGCTCTTCAATCTCCTCTTTATTTCTTTTATTTTTGTTCAATAACTCTTCTCCAACCATAACTTCTTAGTCTTACTTTTCATAACTATATTCATTCCTAATTATAGTGGGAAATATATTCATTCTTAAATATAGGGGGAAAGAGGGAAGTTTCAAAAATACCAAAAATTAAATCTATAATAGCATAAATAAAGATGGAAGGCAAGCAGCTATACTTTGGAAGGAGAGAAAAGTAACCAGTTTGTTTTTAGTATCTTTGCATATTGTTCCTCCAGAGGATTTGGGCTGCTGCATATTCATGAGAATTGCAGCTGGCTGGGAAGTAGGTGATCTGTGCAGGACTCCACGTTCAGAGCTGCACAGCTTTGTGCTGGGAATACACTTAGCCTTGCTTGCTGTTCACAATTCTGTGTGTAGGGAGAGCAGGAAACAGGCACAGCACCACACACTTGGGGCCCCACACCCAGTGCTGCTTTCAGATGTGAAAACAGGGCAGGTGTGACCCAGACAACTGCAGGCACAGGGTGTGGGAGCGCTCCAGGACTCTGTCAGGGGGCTCAGGCTGCCTGTGCTGCTGCTGCTGAAGGAAGCCCAACTAACCCACAAAGCATCAGAGAGGTGTTGACTCACAGAGCTGGGCCTGACTCACCCTCTGAGTGTCACAGTGGGCACAAAAATCCCTGCAAGCTCTCAAAACTCCCTCAGAAGAATAGGACTTTACAGCAGAGGGGCATTTACTATTCTGTGACTGTACCATTTTCAATCTGGTGAGAGGATTCTGCAACTCACTCTTGCTCTATTGTCAAACCATAGCTCAGATAAATCCCCAGCCAATAGAAGCAGTGATACATCATAAATGAGTCATCAAAGAAATGCTAAAGCTAGAACAGATTATGGGGAAATAAATGATTTCACTGTGTTTACAGGTTAGTTGTCATTCTTCTCCCCCTTTTTTGACGTTCTGCCCACTTTGCTTTTATTCCCTGCAATTTTAAAATTTCATTTGGAAAAACAACGACCAAACAAACATCATGACTACCTCAACCCCAGAAATACTTTTCTGATAAAGTAAGTATAGCTAGGTGGGAAGTGAAATCATCACTAAATGGCAGCTTCTGTTCCCATGGGAATCATTGAGCATTGCTTGTAAGAGAGAAGAACTGGAATAATGAGAGGAGACTTCTGTCTCTCCAACACTTAGTGTCAAGAAGTGCTTCCAGAGCTGATCACTTTCAGTGTTTGACAATGCAGAAAACAATATCCAGTTTATAGGGTCTGCAAGAAAGGCATTTTTCCTGTCATTAAACTGGCACAGAGAAGTCCAGCTAAGACTGAGTCTTAATTTATCTATGCCTTCATCTATACAAATATATGGGTAATAATCATCTATGTTTTTCATCCAAGTAAAAGTACCTATCCAGAGTATATTGACACTTGTAGAATCAGTGATGACCCCCAATGAGTACTGTAGGTTGATGCTTACAAATTATTCTCCAATGTGCCTTCACTAGAAGAGACTGGTAAGGCTTCCAGCCTGTTGCCAACGTGGCTTTCCTAGAATATTTTTTTGAGATAGTGGAATAGGTTTAATTATTTACAAACAGTCATAAAATCCAAGATTTTAATGCATCTCTTCACCTAGAATGTACTATAGTTTTTTTAGTCTGGAAATGCTGTACATTTACAATGAGCTTTAGTTGAATTTATTTGATCTCTTTTGTTGAAAAGAGAAGGAAAAGGAAAAATGTTCCTTGAAAATCCTGGGCTTGAAGAGATATTCTGAAATGTTTGGGTAATTAGTAAACCTGAAGCAATTGGCTGGGAATTAGTGAAATTTTAAATTAGGGAAATAGTTCAGACTTTGCTGGCAACCATGACTGAGGGTCACAGGAAAGTCTTGTGTCAACCCTGGACCAATTCCTTGACTGTTTTCTGCACAGGTGCTTCACTCCTGCTTTGAGCATCTCAGTGCAATGGCATGATCTGTTTGCCTAAATGCATCAGCATGATTCCTTAGAAGTGAGATCCTTTCTTGATATTCAAACCACAGAAAATAAGGCTGAATATGTCTAAAAATTTATTTACGTGACCTTTAATCTTGTAAAAAAAAAAACAGTAAAAAGCACTTAATTCTACTGAAAATCAGATTCTGCTGTCAGTCGTATAACCAGTGGATCATGGAACTTTCAACCTGTTCTTAACATTGTCTTCTAAATGCTACTAAATTCCTTATTGAATTACTTATTTTTAGTGACTGTGTGCCTAAAATGTCATTAAAATGAGAATTATATTTTAGTCAGATCAGTAGAGAACAGTTGTCTTTTTACAGCAAAACAATTGTAAGCATAATTCACATGTTTTCAGATCTCCCACTCAAGACAGTGGAGAAATCTAACATTAAAGAAACTATTAATGCAATACAATGTAAATTAAGATCATGTCTAGAACAAAATGTGCTTAATATGCTAACTTCAAGCTTCTTTCCATCCCTTTGGATTTAACAGCCAGTTTAAGTGCTGTAACTCAGAATATGCAATTGAGTTGTTCTTGACCAACAAAGAAATAGAAGAAGAAATTACTTCAGCAATGCACCCTTCAATTAATGTTCAAGTCCATTGAGACCCATCATGAAAATTCTAGGTATGTGCATATTGCATTAATCAAACCCCTTGTTGTTATCGGGGCTCTTGTATACAACAGCAAAGCTCTCCAGTTACAAAAATATTTTCAGCTAAAATACAGTAGACATATTAATGATGAGAAGGGAATGTATTAAAAAATCTTATAGCTATCTGAAATGTTTTGTCACTATTCAGCACTTGAAAAAGAGCAAGAGACTCATACTGATCCTTGAAATAGGATCAGTGTAGGAAAAAGTAGGATAAGTCAGTTTAATGCCATGTAGAAAATAGGTATTTCTAGAAATTGCTCCCAACAGTTCAGAAAAATGCTGGTGGAACTTGGCAAATTATAGGTTTCTCTGAAGAATATATATGGGATTTTTTAAGCACTTCTTAGAAATGTCTAATTGGGAGATTTGAAAAATAATTTTGGCAATAATCCTGCATGCATTTCAGACCCAAATTGACTTTAGAAGTACTGTCTATTAAAGTTTTCTTCAACTAAGCAAGAATAGCAATTGCTGCTATGAAGCACCTGGTTGTATGGAAGGAAAAATATGAAGAAACACTGCCACAGCAGAGCACTTGTGAGTTATTCTCTGTGAGAGAATAATAGCCTTTATTTCTTGTAATTTGTTTCCTTTGTTGAGATCCACGGAAAATATCCATTAGAAGAGCTGTAGTGTGCTTGTGTTGGTTTTTTAATGCCCTTTCTTCCAGTTACTTACCTTACCAGATGGAAAATTCAAGAACCATTATGAGATTTACAAAATGCAGCATTTCCCCATACATTTCTGTCCCTTCAAACAGAGCCTGTATCTCAGATTAATGACATTCCTTGAAGGATGCTGAAAACAGATTTCTCATTAACAAACTGGCTTAAGAGGAAAATAGCCCACTGAACCCTGAGGACTTGAAACTACTTTGTTCTCAAACAGTAAAGGTTTGCTCTGGCTTTAAACCTTAAAGTAGATTTGCCTTTGTGTGCTTTGGTCTCTTGTAGGTAAAAGTCAGTGGACAAAAGGCCTTGATTTCTTTCCTCTTGTACAGAAGCACATTTTTAACAGTGAGCAGCTTTCATTAACTTATGCAAGTCTTACTTTTGTCACATCTTGAGACCATCATAGTTTTCAGTAGATTATATATCCTCAGCATTTTTTTTCTGTCAATGAAAATCCAAATCAAACCCCCAGTGATTTTTAAAGAAATTTGACAGAATCCATTTGAAAAGCACTTAAAGGTATTTTCCATCAATAAAACAGCATAGATTTTTAACTGGTATCAATATATATTAATCCTTCTGACATTTATTTAGGCAATCTATGATCATGGCACAGAGGCCTAAAGTTTTCAGGTTATAAATGACAGCAGAGGATCAGTTGGTTTGGAAAGCAACCTTTCACCTGAGCCCCAAATACAAAATAGGAGCATTGATGTATAATAAAACAATATGATAATTAAGTGAATTTCTATTATACTAATGTAATGGTTTATAATTTTGCCAATTTTCTAAAATTGCAGCAATGACTTGCTCAAAATCATCTATCAGATGATATTTGAAATTAAGCAGCTACTTCCTTCCCAACTGTTATCTGTGATTGTCAGAGTCAAGTTAGTGATGTACAGTCCAAAACTAAATAATAATCTCTGACCCAGGGAGTAAAAAAAAAATAAAAGAGATCAGGGGACATACACATGTCAGGAAACACAGAAAAGCACATGGGAAGATGTTGTCATGAATGTCTGTGGTCTTATTGTCTCAAACAGCCCATTTGTTGTCAATACTTGTAGAAGTATTGTAGAAAGGTAATTCTGAAGTGTTTGAGTGAAAGCCATGAGGTAACTATGTGATTGGTTATAAAGAGCTTTTTCCTAGCCAGAGGTGCAGCCTGGGAGAAACAGCAATACATTTATTTGGAAATTGAATGAACAGGTGGTGGGTACTGCCCTTACCAGTTTGCTGTGATAAGAGCTGAATCTCCTGACTTGGAACTAAAATAGGATGGGATTGAAGTTCTGGCCACAAAGACATGTAACTAATAGTTCTGTGTGATGGAAAAAGAAATCTGGTAGAGGCCTGCTACCAGCTGTAATCAATTTACTAAGAAAAGGATATTTGCAGCAAGATTCAGAGCGTCAGCTGATGAAATGACATTGACTGAGATGAAACCTTGTGGTTTTTGGGGTCCTGGCTAGTGAAAGAGTGGGGGAGCTGTAACTCTGTGCTTCACTATCACCATGTCAGTGCACCCCCAGTAACAGAGTGTAGATCTAAAGGATTCCCAGAAAATCAACTCAACCTGCCACCTGCATGAGCACTGAAATGATTTGGCAATATTTCTAGTCCAGGGATGTTTTCCATTCTTTTTGTCAGAATGTGAGCATCAATTACCCCTATTTGTCTATTTGTGTAGTAGAAAGGAAATTTACAACAGCACTAGCAGGATCCCCAAAAAGTCATGGGGAAATTCCTCAAAATATCTGGAGCATTCTTTCAAGTATGAGTGCCAGGGTGGTATTCCTAGGATCTATTAGAGGTTTCCTAGAAAGCAGTGAAAAAAGTCTGTAAGTAGAAGAGAAATTCCAGGGAAGCAGCATTAATAAATTCCTAGAAGAAATCAGTAATATTTTCAGAAAATCCTAGAGGAAATGCCTAGGGAATAGCAGGAGTATTAGTGGAAAACAACAGGAAGTATCAGTAAAGAATCTTAGGAAGCAGTTGGCAATTTCCTAGGATGCCTGCAAAATCCTAGTAGCCATTTAGACAAAATGCCCAGAAATCAATAGGGAGGATTCAAGAAAGCACAGAGAAAATTCTTAGAGAGCAGTAGGAAAAGAAAGCTTTGGGGAGATTCCTGCATGAAAGCACTGAGGAAGTAGTTTTAGAAAGCAGTGAGCCTAAGAGAGCAATTGAAAAGTTCCTAGAAGGTGCAAGAGATATTTCTGAAAGCCTTTAGTAAAAAATTCCCAGAAAGCAGCAGGAGCACTCCTAGAAATCCTTTGAAAATTTCCTAGGAAGGAACAACAAAATTTCCTGGAAAGCAGAGAGAGAACTGTTAGAAAGCATAAGCGTAAGTGAAATTCCTTGAAATACGTTACAGAATGCTTTTATTCAATCTTTAAGGATAAAACCAATCTTTGAGGATGCCAGCTAAGGAAACAGGCACTGGCACTGTGTTTGGTGCTGCTGTAGTTTGTACCATCAGTTGAATGTGCAAATTCCTGCATAGAATGTGTTAAAAGAGGTGTTCAGTGTTCTTGGTGTCTGAGTAGTTAATGTTGGTTGTTCCAGGAAAGAGAGATCGATGTCCATGGGGGGTTCCTTTCAGGATTCGGGTCCAAGCTGATATAATATTTCTCCTCTAGCTGTAGAACATGCTGAGAAGAATGAATTGCCTTACCTGAGAGTTTGAGGACTCCCTGATGGTATCCCATTAGCTCTCAAATTATTGCTGCTTTTCATGAAGTTCAAAAACTGTAGTTCCCAGCAGATTGCCTTGACAGAGATCACTTTCTTTTACTGTACCTCCAAGACATGCTCAAACTCCATGTGGGCATTGGTTCTCTGCCAGCAACAATCACTTACAAAAGCAGTAAACCTTAGTATATGTGAGATACTGGAAGCTGATGCAGTTTATCTGCAATTCTCACACCAGCCTCCTCAGAATAATGTCTAGGATTGGGTCCTGCTTTATGTATGACTTAGCAAGGGTTAAGACAAAAATGTTTCTCAGCAGCCTGGAGTGGCTTTGCTTTGTTAAAATGTGATCTTAAAAGGAAGCCTACAAGCTCAGAAAATGAGCTCATATGTGAGTGGCAAGAGATGGATGTGAAGAAGGTATAATAAAGGCTTTTTTGCCCCTCTCACCTTAGATCATTCTTAGTTCATTCTAAACCCCCTTACTGTGTCCTTTTGTACTCTGGTATTGTTAGGGCGCTTTCTGCCTCTGTGTGCCTCTCATTGCCACAGATGGAGTTTCCACACCTGCCAGGAGTGATCCTTTTGTCACTCATTCCCTGTGCTATTTTCAGTGCCTCATTCATCATGAATCCAGTGTGCCTCTCTTTGCTGATTCCAGCGTGGCACATCCCTTAAGGTTTCCCATCTGCTTTTCTCTCTTTGTGGTGATCAGTGCCATTCTCTGCCTCTGACTGAACTGAGATGAAGATGTTGATGATGTTCATGTTTTAATAGGAAAACACAAATCCTATGGGAATCCTTAATGGTGTAATTTTGTAGATTGTTGCATGCTGCCTGTCTCTTACAAACATCCAGTGAAGGAAGGCTGCAGGAGAGTACCCTGCTGGTCATTTAGAAATGGCCAAACTCCCAGAAGTGCAGAAGCCATTTCAAGTTAAACAAAATAAATAATAACAAAAAAAGGAGGATGTTATATTCACACAGAATCCTCACCAGGTTTTATCAGTATATGAAAACAATAGCTGCGAATTGTCCAACCAAATTGGACAAAATAATTGCAGGCAGAAATATTAAAATGGTGATTCATTTTCTCTGGCAGTGCATCTCTGCTGATGAATACTAATAGTTCCTTTAGAGGTTGAAATTATGTGCTCATCTCTGTCCTCCGATGAAAAATATTTTTTATATCTACCAGGTAGATAACCTTAATGCTAACAGGTTAAATTTTTCAAAATCTTGTAAAAATACTCCCGTATTTTCTGTATTTTGTATTTGAAGAAATGAAAAATATACGTCTGTAAATACTCATGGTAATTCTGACTATTAATAACTCTTGTTATTTTTGATGTATATATGAATGTGTTCACTCTTTGACAAGTACAGGTTTTCTTATTGGCTTTTTCCACCAAAGGCTTGATTTTTAAACACTAAATACAAATGAAACAGAGTATAAGAAAACATAAACTGAAAAACTTTTTAACAGTCTTTCAGAGGAAGCCGAGTACTTTCTTTTCTTTAGTACTTCTTTAGCTTTTATAAAGCCTTGCTTTTGGAATTTTCCAGTGCCTCCATTTTTCTTCAGGATTCCTACTAGCATTGATGTAAATAATAAGAAATTGTATGGTATATCTAAGTGATGACTAGGAAAGGAAATGGCTGCAAGAAATAGAAGGATAATTCTGCATTTTTCCTTCTTGTCCTTCATTGTGGGAGTTTCTGTTTGAGACAGCGAAGGTGTGATGGGAAATCTGAGTGGAACCCATTCACGTAATTCAGGCCAAGTCAAATACATAATGGGATAGATTGTGCAGGTATTTATTAAAAAAATAATATGAGGGATCACAAACCCCTAGGAAAAGCAGAATTTTGCTTGCACTTACATAGACCAACAAAGAACCTGTAAAAGAAAAAGATGAAACACAGAGCTAGTTAAGTATACATAGAGCATGTTGCATCCAGTTTCCAAAATGCAGTAGCTCCCCATATAACATAACATCTTTAAAAAGGATGTGGATCTGCCTTTGAAGGAGAGAGATTTGAGCTCCAGGGAATGGGCTTTTTTCACCCTTTCTTATTGCAGCCTACCTTTTGCTGTGTGTGTTGTTTGTAACCTTAGTTCTGAACTGAATCTCATTTAGTAACACTGGAACACAGGACAAATACAAATGATGGAAAGCTAGCTGTATGTAAGTGCATTCCTAAAAGCATTAAAGAAAAAAATTGCATCAGAAAAATCACCTTGAAGCTAGACCAGTAGTTAAAGAACTCATTTCTTAAACTAGATGTCAGTACTCCCAGCATGACTTGGTCTCCAAATTGCAGTACCTAAATTGCCAAAACTCCTACTAAAGTCATTTCTAAAATGGTGTGTGCATGAGGAAAAGAAATTGTCAGCATTGCTGTCTGTGGTGCTGTGATTGACAAAACCACAAAACAATGAATATAAATTATTCACAGAAAAACAGCACATTCCTGATGAAAAGAACACAATGTCAGTCTCACGGAGTTCTATTTCTGATGTAAGCAATGATGAAAATTAAAGAGATCAGCATAATAAACTGGAAGGTGTCAGTAATTTTTGGTAGTGAGTGCTTGAAGTGGAATAGTCTACCCATATAATGGGTTTTAAACCAACCAACACCAAAGTTTCCTGCTTAGGCATGCAAATAATTTCCCAGTTCCGTGACTTGTAACTAATGGTCTGGCTATCAATGGGTTTCATAGTTTATTTTAAGGGTCATTTGGAAACATTTTCAAACACTGGAAAAATTTGTTATGCTTCCATGACTAGCTATCAAATGGGCAGAATGATGGGGTTTTTGTTTCTTGTTTGGGTTGGTTGTTTGTTTGATTTTAATTGCAAGGTGTCTTGAATCACAGGACAGAATGAGATCTGAAATCTTGATCTCTTCTCTTGGGTGTTCTAGCATCTGTTTTAACTTATCCCATTACCTCTTTGAATTTGGAATAAATTGCTCTGGGCTTCTGCATTTTGTTTTTTCCTCTCCTTTGTGTGCCATGTTCAGACCAGCAAGTTCTTTAGAGCTGAGACTGGCTCTGCAGCTTGGCTTGGCTTTCTGGGCCAGGAAAGTGACGCTGCTGAAACAGCAGAAAGCAGGCAGGGGGACAGGTCTCTTTTCCATAAAATTATTGGCAGAACTGATCAGATCTAGTTGGGAAAGAAGGTCCTTGATATTTAAAGAAGAATGCACATGTACAGGGAAATGGTATTATATTCCATAATGCTTTTGTAAAGGGTTTTCCTGTTGCTTGTGCACAATAAGGGCTTTTCAGTATTTTTTTTTAATCTTAATTATTTTTTATGAGTGTGTATCAAATCTAACTTAGTTTAGACTTCCTTTTTTCTGTACAGTTTCACTGAAATCACAGACTTCATGAGCTCAGACTGGAGCTCTGGCTCTGTCTGTCAGTTCAGCATCTGTAATGCTGCAAGAAGATTTCTAAAATATCATACCTGGGGTTTTCTGCTGTTTTAAATTTTTTTTTTTTCCTGGCACAGATTTATACTGAAAGCAAAAGAGCTCATAATCCCCAGTGCTTCTGTAACTGTTTTCAGAAGTCATCTATTACAGCACTGACTGCTTCTGAATAGAAGCTGAGGGTGTTAATTAATTAGTCTGCACACTGAGAGCTGTCTGTAATTGCAGTTTTCAGGAGCAGTTGTAAACATCAAGGTGGGAATACAGTCAAGCTATGAAAAGAAAGAGTGAAGAGAGGCTGTATCAACATTGATCCAAATAAACCAGACTACTTAGAAACAAGATAGTTTAATATGATTTTTCAAAATAAAACCAAAAAAAGCCAACAAAATTCTGACCCCAAACCAAGAAATTGTGTAATGAAATAATGCTTCACTACTACTCTTTTTGAAAAGAATATTTTGTTGTCATTACCAAAGATCTGAATTAGTTCCAGTGTTATGTTGCCATGCCAACAGAAGACTCGTCAGCTTGTTTGCTCCTGCTGTCAGAATAATACATTCCTGAGTTTAGTCCTCTGAGTAAGCCAACTGTAGCCTGAGTGAAACACCACAGGCTTCTTTAAGAATTAAAAACAGCATCTTCAAATATATGCATATGGAATGATCCAAAGATAAAGATTAGCTCGTAGGTAGAATACTTAAGGTTTTGGTTTTATTTAAAAAGTGTCTTCATAATTATTACAATCTGTATGAATAAGCAAATAATTTGAAGAAAAATTTATTTTTGCTTAATTTGGTATTACAGTGATAGATGTTAGCTAACAAATAGACTGGGAATTCTCTGAGGGGAATTCTCTTAACAACTGGCATTGGACCAAGATATGATTAATTACTCAGTGCAACTGTTGATAAAGCCAAAATCTGCAGAGTTTCAGCATGTATACCACAGTTATCTGAGTGAATGAGGAATCCTTGGCACAGCCCTGCAGATAATACCCAATGTGAGTGAGTCCATGCAGTGATACTCCCTGCTTCCCTGGTACGCAATCCTACAAGCCAGAGACATTAATATTAATCTGGCTCTCGACATTGATATAATACCCTGGAATCCAGACATCAGCTCTTTTCCAACATTCGTGATTGTAGCCACTAAGGTCCTTTTCCCAGTTTCCTCACCATGAAAAACTGATTTTACTGTGTTTTCAGATGGCTTCATTCCGCAATTTAGCTTATGCTCTTTACCTGATCAGGTTTTTACTCCTGCTTCCATCATGAACATTTTAGATGCTGGTTTTGATTGAAGACCATCATATTTCAGTGAACCATTTACCTAGACAAAAACATTGGCACATGTTTTAACTGCATCCTGCATGTAAATGAGGGTGGGATCAAAAGATAGCTGATGGTACCTCTACACAAGGAAGGTGGAGGTATAGCAGTCCCTGGATTTTCAAAATTATCTCTGTTTCAACAGGCAGGGGACAGAATCAGGGCTTGAGGCAGCAAGGTGAAGATGGTGTGGGAATAAATACATGGCATTTGCTCACGCGAGAGGTAGCTGATGTCCTTGGTGAATACTGAACCAGAACAAACACTGCTGTGTTACAGCTGCCTGGGGATGTAACAGAAGCTTAACCCAGCAATGTCTATGTTGTGAATTAACGATGGTTAAAATAGGATAATTACGTATAAAGTGATGATATTGAAAGCACTGCCAGGTTTGCTTTGCTCTAGGTGTGTGTTCTTGCTCTCTCCCAACCTTTTATGTGGCAAGTCCTGAATGCACACCAGCTCTTTGCCCGGCATATGCATGATTTTGATTTTAGAGGAAGAAAATCTAGAGCAAAGATCCGAAAAAGAATTGTGGTAGGCCAGAAGAAGACTGGAAGCCTGATGTGCCTTATGGCACAGACTGACAGCTCACTGCAAAAGGAATTTGGAAGACTTCATTGACTTTTGAGCCAGGCTAAAGGTTCAAAAAAGATCTGTGTATTTCTGTGGCTGTAAGAAGCATTTAGAGTTTCCATAGAAGTGACAGTGTATCCTAGAGTTGGGGTAAAGCCAGTGTCTTTAGAGATCAGAATAAATTCTATGTTTATATACTGTGGGGTTTTTATGGCCTTTTCCCTTGTCATTTGCGCCTATAGTTACTGTATGGTACCACCGTTTTCAGAGATGGAATAACATATCCTGATCCAATATGACAATGCCTATATTTAGTATTTGAATTGAGTAGGGATGCTAGGATAAGAGCATCCAGAATTAGGCCCCTAATAAATATAAATGATGTATTTTATTTGTTGTATAATTTATTGTTCATTTATGCGTTCTTCTTTGCATGAGTTAGCCTTTCATGCTAATTTCTCTGACAGCTGGATTCATCAAAAGGAAAATCAGGAGATATTTTTCATTTTAACAAATATAAATGGCAACCTGGTGCTTCCTTATCTGTTTTATGAAGCATACAGAATAGCTTTTGGAGTAATTACTAGGTGTTGGTTTAAAAAATAACAGAGGGGGGTTAAAAAAAAAGAGAAAAGCAGGGTTTTCATAAATACTAGGTCAGAGAATTCAAATCTAGAGAAAGCTTATTAGTTAATTGAATAGATATGCTCAAAGTGGATTTTGAGCAAACTGGGGTCCTGTTAAGTACAAAGTGATTATGCCTCTGAAAGGAGTTTGCCAGTATTCAGTTTTGATACATTATATGCTTAGTTCTGCTCAGTGAAGACCCCTATAAAATTTTACATGGTTGAATTTGAACCATTGCAAATCAAAACAAAACATTAATGTGATTTTGGTGTGTTATTAGCAATTTTGGGGGGTTTTTGGCATATGCTAGCCCCTGGATATTGCATGGTAAAGATGAGAACCTACTGGCTTTTAGACAAAAACTAGTAATGAGAAAACTGATGTGTTCCATTGCTTTTGTAATCAAGCAAGAACATCAGTTTTAACTGAGATCAAAGAGGAAACTCATGCTAAAACTTTAGGGGAAACAATGGCCTATCTATCTGAAAGGCAAGGAGATATTCTCACATGTGTAAGCCCTTGAGAGAACTGAGAGCAAATCAGATGACAGAAAAATCTGACAAAGAATCCCCAACTATTTATTTCTGACTTTCCTCAGAATAGTACATCAGGATGGTTAAACAATTATATCAGGACTTTATTTTGCACAGATCTTATTAGTCTGCATAAATTTCATGCAGCTCTTAGAAAAGTCCTGTTCTTTGTGATTCTTTGGCACTTTGTGGCACATTTAAATTTTTAGGAGGGGCAAACATTAGAGGGCCTGGTTCTAAGGGGGCAACCAGAGTCCATTGGCCGGTCAGTCTGCTGGACCTGGAGATGCAAAAGCAGAGATGCCAAGTCATCAGGGTGTAGTTTTCCCTCCCAGCCATTCACTCACTCAATTATTGGGTCCATGTGCTGCCCATTGTGCTTCAGCTGTGCGGTGACTTAAGGCAAAGTTTCTTTGTGTGCCAGCTCCAAGTGCAGTTGGAGGCTGCTGGAAGGGAAAATCCCGAGTCCTGCCCAGCCAATTGCTCTCTGGGGTGATGGGGCTCCTGTGCCGTGCCCGGCCAGCACCCACGTGCTCCAGGTACTGCAGAGCCAGATGTGAGGCCAAACACCAGCCCAGAGTGCCCTCATGGTGTGTCTCATCGGCCAGAGGCTGTCAGATGGCATTTCTCTGGCACCAAGGGTGGCAGCTCAGGGCAGAGAGCCCTCTGTTGTGCTCAGCTCAGGTGCCTGCCTGCATTTCTAAATCACGACATCCAAGACTGCAGGGCTGACAGCCTAAGAAGGAATTTCCACAGGCACAGCGGGTAAAGCTATCTCCCATGTCCCCTCTGCATCCAAACTAAGTGAATGCCTGATAGGAATAAATGCATCATTCACACAAAGGAAAACCATGCTTGAGAATTGGCCAGGGAATTCTGTGTACAGCCTCAACAAAGAAGAAAGCTATTTTTAATATGAAGGATGCATTTTTTTACTAGTAATTTATTTCCTTTCCAGCTTTATGCAACTCTTCATCTATATATATTGAATACAAATGTAATTTTGTAATATGCATTGAGTAAAATTTTTCTTGGAGTAGGGGAAATTGCATGTATCCTTTAAGCTATATTTAAGTTTATTCTTGGAAGATTTTTTGTGGCATTTATGCTTTGACATCTCTCTAGAATTTAGAACTTTTATTCATGGAAGGCAAAAATCTACAGCTGGATGAAGGAATAAAAAATCAAGGCACAAGCAAAGAAGTTAATTTATAAATAAGTAAATAAATAGACAGGATCACTGTGCTATGTCTTAGTAGTATGAATATGCTAATTGCTTCAAGTTCCGGGATACCTAGCTGAGCAAAAGTTAAGTACAATTACTTTAAAATTAATGCAACAAATGAATGGATTGGAACATTGAAGGAGATTGTATTTCCTGCTCTACATGTTTTAGTTTTAATTTGTTTCCTATTTAAAAATTAAAACCAAGGATTTAATGAAGAAAATTGTATTTGTTAATCAGGCTTAAATTCGGTATCTTAATTATTTCTGCAAGGAATTTAATGCATCAGGTTATTAGAAAACTGACAAAGCTGGCAAAAAATGAATTTTCACTTTTAAAATGCTGCTTTAGTGTTTCACAGTTGGAGCTTGTTAAAAGTGATTATATTGTAAGAAAAAAGAGTAGATTTCAAATGTTAAAAGTAGTGCAACTTGGACACCTGTTTCCTGTTTTGAAAGCTTCCCTCCTACTTAATTCGTGCATCTCCATTCTAGTCAGAGTCAGTGATCAAGTGCACATTCAGTAGGGAATATCTGCGCCATCTGTGGGATAAATGGTGGGATTGTGCCTCTCGGAGTGTGGTGGCACAGCCAAAGTGATCCATTGCTTTAGGAGGCATGGCATGGGATCGCTGGTGCCCACGACAATCTGCCCAAAAAGCAGCAGCAGACTCACCCTGCTGGGAGACACCTTCCTCCTTGGGATACAGGGAGCCCAGGGAAGGCTCCTCTGGAAATGGCCCAGGGTGGCACTTGTCACTTCTGTCACTTTTGAGACTCATTTCTGTATTTTAAGAAATTTTACCTTTCTTAGAAAACAGTCTAAGGGAACTCCTTGGTGTCCTTCAATGCATAACAAAGATTCAACATGTCTGGCCGTGAAAGATAAACTGATGTGAGGTTGAGAGTGAGGGGAAGCAGTCAAAGACCTTCTGGGTGTTTTTGTAAATACCAAATAATTGCTTGTATAAAATTTCCTTATCTAGATACATTTTTGTATATGCTTTCATGTATGACTTGGAGGTTTCCCATGAATGCCTCACAACTTTGGGAATGAGAGTGTTAAAACCTCTAATCTGTCCCCAAAAGCTCAGCCAAACTGAAACCATGAAAAAGTGCCATTAATGGTCCATTAATGGTTTTTTAAATGGTATTCCAAGGTCACTGCTTTTCAGACAGTAGGAGGAAGCTATGCATCTCTAAATACAGGTAGCTATTTCATATGTGTTTCACTGTAACAATCAATCATATCCTTGGAAATTCAGGCTCATGGAATCCTTTCTTTCAAGAGACTGGCCTAAGGCTTTTAGTGCCAAAAAAGCAGCTGTTGAAGGCAGCTTTTTTCCTGACAACCTGCTTTGATTTTAGAATGACATATGGGAGAAATGGGAGTGAGATGGTGATCCTGTTTCCCAAGGAACCAGCAGTGTGCAGGCTGCTGTACTGGAGGTGCCACTGTGATAGATTTCCCCTCCATCAGAAGCCTTCACTGGACAAATTGTGAGGGGTGTTCAAAGTGATAAAAGGAATGCATCACTGCATATTTGCTCTACAAGCAAGATACATAAACAGAATGTTCTCTCTCAGCCACTATGCAGAAGTATCCCCAGTGCCTTTATAAAAATTGATCTGCCCTTTGAAGCCCACTGCAGTCTGAAATGATGGGATTTCAGCCTCCAAAAAGAGGATTAAGACCGGGCCTCCTGATAATGCTGACAGCCCTCTAACACCATTTTACTTGACTGTCACAACCAGTACCAAGATTTTAATGCCGTTACTAAACAGAGATGTAATAGATTAAATCATCAACAAAGACACAGTGATTTAAAATACATATCTTTGTAGGCATTTTAGAGCCACATAATTCATAATTAGGTTTAATTTTCTTTAGAATGATAAAGTGAAGTCCATGGTGGCTGAGCAGATATTGCACCAGGAGGAAGGAGCAAATCCTTTTAATGAAGTGTGCCTTAGAGACACTGAGCTAGCACTGAAGTAGTCAAAGTCTGTGAAAAACTGAGTTACCTATCTAAAACTACATTTTAACTCTATACAGAGTACAGGTTTGCCCTTCCAAAAATGTGAAATCCGGAGCTGTAAAATGAGGGTGTGTTCAGCAGGACATACAGCAAGCACTGAAAAAACACAATAATAATAAATGCTGAAATTTTTGTTTTCTGGCAGCTTCTTGTCGCTTCCTGCTTTTACATACAGGATTTTCTTTTATCTGCTGGAATCAACAAAGGAAAGATATATTCATCAAAGATCCTTAGGTAATTTTCATGAAACAGAGTCCAAGTATGCCTCCTGTTATTTTGCCAGATATTATTTTAACTCTTGTTAAAGGAGAAGTAAATCCTACTTGAAAAAGCTGCTGGATAAGGATACCTACAGTAACAAATAGATCAGCACAAACATTGAATATAAACTTCATTAAAATGTGTATTTAAGAAATATGTTAAAATATTCTTTGTAATATTTTAGCTTTAGAGATTTTAATTTGGAAAGAGTATTGGACAGTATTCTGCTAGAGTAAAATTAAATATTGTAAACAGCCTTTAGTAAGAATGAGGGGAAAAATATCAATACAACAACATTTTAGTAACAGATGTAAATAATGTGAAATAATAGGTCAAGCAAACTTCTTGTGCTTTTGTCAAACTAGAGTCTTTGAATTATTTAAAGATGTTACATGCTTATGCCCAAAAATTTTCTTTGAGTAAAATTTAGTTTACTATATTTTGAAAAATCAAGTCCCCCTTTTCTTTGCCTAGTTCAGTTTTCTACTGCCTACAAAGCGGGGTGGAAACATAATTATATGTATGTAGAGATTTGATGTATTTGGGAAACATAATTAAAATATCAAGTAACTTCCTTGTTCTTTAAAGAACAGAAAAATCAGTAGTAGGTAGATATACATTTATAGGTGTGTTTCTCTTCAGAAGCATATTGAGTTCAGAGGAGAAGACATGTTCTTGTATAAGTACTACAGTATTAATAATAAACATTCTGCTGAATAAGCCATAGGAGAAAAGATAGATATTTTGTAGTTCTCAAATTTAAAAGCTGATCTTAATAAGAAATGTTCCCTGAATGATATTTTATCTCTGAAACTGCTTTATCACAATGGAGAGCAATGGTTCTCTCAGAATTTTTCAAGCAAGTTTTTGAAGAGATCTGCAATCTCACTATTTTTCAATGACAGAAAAGGTGTTAGTTAGAAAAGATAAAGACAAAAAATTGTCCAATTGGCTTTGCAGATGTCATGTTCAGGATTAAGAAATAGCAGGCAGCCCAGCATACTCCTCTTGAAGAAAGATGGTCCTATTTCCAGGGGTCATCTGCTTTCCATTCTTTGAATAACTAGGTCATTGTGACTTTCTTTAGGGAGTTATCTCACAGTCATAGCAGATCCCATTATCAGCAAGTTTACTGTGTTATTTAACTTACTTCCTCAGCCTTATTTCATTTTTCCTAGTTTCTGTTATCTGTGACAGGATATGTAGGGCTTGCAGCAGACAACAATGCATCAAGAGATAAAATGATCTAAAGTATTGTGACTTTACCTTGTCAGCAAAACTGTTGCTGTAGTTTCTTTAGAATTCTTTTTTTCTGACAATGAATGTAGTTTTATGTTTCTTCAGGATCCTTTAGTTTAAGTCCTGATGAGGACACTGAGGATATTAGTAGAGGTGCTTCTAGTGATATCAGTAGAGCTTCTGGCTTCCCCTGCCCTTAAGAGTATAGTCAGAAATATAAAACCCATTATTTCCTGACAGAAACCAGTAAGTGATTAAAAGCACTTTTTTCTACACTCTCTTCTTCTGGATCTTCAGAGACTGACACACAGAGAGATGGCCTTACACTTTTGCTGTTTGGACTTTCCTCATTTGTTCCCAGCTTTTTTTGGCATAAGATATTTTATTTACTGCAATGGATGCAAGGTCAGGATCTGAAGGTAATCCCAAAGAGCTTTGCAGCTGACTTGTCAAACTAAACCAATTGCAGTAATGTTGCAGTGAACGAGAAACCGAGAGCATCAAGCCAAATTAGAACCTAATTGATGACCTAATGATGAAAGTACCACTCCTCAATGTCTGTTCCCCAAGGCTAGTTGTGTCAGGTGGCTGAATTTCCACTGCTGCTTCTGTAAAGGACAGAGAAAAGAGCAGCCATCGCATCATAAGTTGGAACAATTGTATAAAATATTCATACATTTGGATTACTATAGATTTATAGAGCTAAGAATTCTGCACTGAATGTAAGATGTATTTGATAAGGTAATTACAGGGGGAAATCTTATTTAGGCCTGTGTATATCACTGGGGAGTAGGGGGCACTGAGAAATGACAGCTCCTAAGCTCAGTTCTTTTTTAGTCTCTACTCAGCCATAATGCTCACAGAAGTCAAGTCAAGCCAATGCAAACAAAGCCATCTTGCTTTTATGTGACTTTGATAAAGCAAATATATGGAGCACTTTTTCTTGCTGTATTATCACAAAATATATGCAA
This sequence comes from Zonotrichia leucophrys gambelii, assembly GCF_028769735.1. Lineage (NCBI taxonomy): Eukaryota > Metazoa > Chordata > Aves > Passeriformes > Passerellidae > Zonotrichia > Zonotrichia leucophrys. Next base: position 25,054,844 of record NC_088176.1, read on the forward strand.
AAATAGCAAGCTGAATATTAACCTTTTTCCTATTATCAAGCTGTTTCTTATGGAAATTTATGTCACACAAAAAAGAATAAAGTGAAATTTATAAGGAAACTTCACCCACAAGGCCATCAACATTTGCTTATTTTTTGCTCAAAAATGACCAGTTATGACACACATGCCTGTTCTAACTATAAAAAGTATGGCCTTTGTGTCATTTCGTGTTCTGTATGGAGTCAAAACTTTTATTGGGGAACTTTTGGAACTCTTTCAGCACCCAGCTAAAGTAAATTCATGGAATAAGTTAGGGGTACTCACTGCCTGCACAGAATGCTGTCATATCTTGAACCACAGATCGTTATATCAGTTCTGTGAAATACTGTACTCAGGTCATTAATTCCTTTAGTGGCTCTGTTATACACAACATGGTTTTCATGATTATCCCAGTCTTATTTTACTTAAAACAATGCTACCTGCATAATTACAGTAAATAGTTCATTATTTCAATCAAATGGCTATTTAATTAGCCCTAAAGACAGATTACACATGTAGATCACACATAAGGATCTGTGCAGATCTTTTGAAGAATCTAAATTTATTCCGTTTTGAAAAAGTGAGTGGCCTTCAAAGCTGCTAAGGAATTGTGTGACATGGGAAGTTGCTTTGATTGTTTCCCACAGGAGAAGTGGGTGAGTCGTTGAATTCAGTGAGGTTACTTGATATTATGCTTAATTTGATTAAGCATGACAGAATTTCTAAACTAATTAGTGTTCAGCATGGCAAAACTGGTGTTCTAGCTGAGACATGCACTAAGATGTCCAGGTTATTGTGATAAATCACTGAAATAACACTGTGCATGTATTTACAATTTTGGAAAGGACCCTAGCTGATAGAACTGGAATATTGGAGCAGAATGTTTGGCATCAGTGCACATGTACTGAATTGTACCTGGTTCACTGTGTGAAGGACATGAATATCCCAGAATTTCAGTGATGGTGAGTGGCTGTTTGCTTTGGAAAGAGAACACTTTAATGAGAAGAACCAGAATATTAAAAAAGAGCTCCTGGTAAAGATGAAGGCTATCAGGAAAGTTATCCAATTGATTCAAGATGAAGCATAGGTTTAGAAGATGCTTGGAATAGGGCATCTTGTGCTTTGAATTGAGGTTTTGTTACATGTATGGGCAAATGTCTCTTTTTAGAGTACAGATAAGATTTTTGAGGAAACCAAAAAAACTCTGCAATTATTTTGAAAACAAAATGGTGTGTTTAACGGTGAAGGAGGAAAAAAATCTTCCTGAGAAATAATTTAAAATTCAAAAATATTTTGGTTTAGATTAAATGTGTAAAAAGAAAGAACTTTTAAACCACAATTACCTCCAAGATTTTCAACCACCAGAAAATAATTGGTTTTTATTCCTAAAATTGTACCTTTTATGAGACTTGGAGCAGGCATCTAGAAAAAAAATTACTTCAGTGCGCAGACTATTTATTAAATAATCTTTAATTAACAAACTAATGAGCCTTGCATTGTCTCATTGTAATTTACCTACACTACTAGTAAGCAGTTCCACCCCTTGGAAGACCTCCATCCATTTATTTCTCATCTATTATTTGACAGATGACCCCATTTGATCCTAAGCCAATGCCAGGTGGAGCAGCAGGAGAGCTCCCAGCTGTTCCAGGGTCAATAACATGTTGGAAACTGGCAAAGAACAGCATGAGGATTGATTTGCACGTTGAAGTGTGATAGGAAGGGAATAAGTTATCATCTTGCTATGACAGGGTAATTCCTTTCTTTTATTCTTCGTTTCTGCTTGCTTTTGCAAAAGAAGAAAAACACCAGTTTCTCACAGCAGTTTGAGTTAAATGCATGCTGTGTGAACTTCCAACTCTCTATCCCCAGAGCTTGGACACTGTTACTACACTGGAGGGTGAAAAGAAAGTTGACATTCAATGATGCTCTGTGCTGTTTTCATTTTAGGATTACATTTTAATGTAAACTGGAGATTTGGCAGCACAATGCAATATTTTTTTGCAATCCAGATTTTTGCAATTCATTTTTATGTTAATCTCTTATCATCTAACTGGTATTCATATGCTAATTTTTTGTTAGGACACCGGTGCACTCTTTTAACGTGTAAGTTAGGGAATTTGTGCCATCTTACAGAGAGGCATTTAAAAAGTTGAGTTTGTATCACAAAGAAAACACAAAGCCAAATACTACTCTGTATTTGCCTTAGTTAGTATTAGAGAAACACCTTCTCCTTCTCTGAAATTTTTGCAATAGGCAATATGAGGAGTAGTGAGGAATAGTGTCTGTAACCTCACAGCTGGGCTGCCTCACCGAATTCATGCTCCATGGGACTGAATAGAACCTCCATGGATTATACTGGAATGGACAGGATGTATTAATAACTGAGGCACTCCTCCACTCTGAAAACAAGTAAAGACCAAGAAGGGGAAGAGAAGGAAATGAGTTTAGTGGTATCTCATAGCAGACCAGTGCAAAGGACTCAACACTCCTCAGCATCCCAGGTAAGGAGAACTCCAGTGCAGCTCTGTCTCTCAGAAGTACCCTCAGGTTCCAGACTCTTATTTTGTTTTCAGAAGGACCTGAACTGAAAGATGAGTAAATATCTTGATTTATGGAATGATAATTTGTTTTTGGTAGTAAATATAGGCTAACTTGTGCATAACAAGAGCAAGATTCTTTTTCCTTTCCCCCGTCTGTAACTGTTTTATTTAAACTTGCATTACTTGTAGGCTTCCAAAGCTTGTGCTGGAGCAAGCAAATCATTGTAGCTACAGATCTTCCCACTGTTAGGTTTTTTTCAAGGTAGTTAGAACTTGAGAGACCTTATTTGGTGTTATGGCTTTTCTATTAGTTAATCCTCTGTCCTGAAAAATGTTTATGGACTGGAGTGTGCTCTGATGGTTCCACTATTACCATACTTAGACTCTTGCTTTTCCTGTAGGCTTTGGAGTGAATGTGTAAGACAGGATGGTGGGAGGTGAGAATTTCACACACATCCCACCCAAAACTCAGCCGTGCCTGGGAACTCTGCCATGCACAACTCGTGTGTCATTCCTTCTTGGATGTGCGTCGCATGATTCAGAAATACGTATTTATAGTCAGCTGCAGCTATTTCTAATTTCTGTCTCCAAATATTTACTATGTCCAATACCATTACAAAACAGAGCTTTATAGAAGTTGTACATATATGGAAGCATTCCTGCCTTGGCACAATGTGTGAGTGATGTATCTGCTGGGGTGGCCCTGCAGGTCAGGCTTCACACTACAACTGGCTTTAATCAAAAGCTCTCTTATTCTCCACATGCATCAGAGAGGCAGTCAGAAAAATGAAATTCTGTGCATCCTCTGAAAACATGAAAAAATGTATGAGAGATTCTGCTGGATTGAACTAGGAAAGGGGAAGCACACTGAACTGCAGGGCTAAGAAGAAAGCATTTTTGTAAATTTTAAATGGCACCATAGTTTATACTTCGAGTAATGGTCAGTAGAATACATATTTTTCTGTTGAGAAGGAAAGGAGAAAAGGTATTTTAGGCAGTTTATTCTCTTCTAATTTTTGTAATAATTTTTGAAGTCTTTATTTGCATTTGTTCCGTGGGCTTGAGAACACAGTTATCATTCTCCAGTCTGGGACTGAGGACTGTTCATAAGGGTACTGGTTCTGACGGGTGCTTTTCCTTCATATGTGACTCTGCTCCTATTCAATTAAGAATACCAGTGAGCTCACTCATTCAATATTACTAACAAGCTAAATCATTTATTTATTAAATAATTTTTTAAAATTAATTTTTCCAGCTTTTGTAGCCAGAGAATTGAATGTTAGTTGGTTTGTAGCTGTTGAATCCTTCCTATCAATTCTCAGCCATGCAGACTTACCTAACCCATTTCTTGGTTATTAAGAGATTCACATAAGATACATCTTAATATACATTAAGGCGATTCACTGAATATACATCCAGCTCAAAGGCACACTTCTGTGGTCTCTTGCAAATTAGAGAATTCCTTCAGATGATGTCTCACACACACAGATACTGGAGTCCAACAAGGAATGTGGACTCTTGATGGTTTGAAGGGAATTTTGAAATTATCATCGCAGGCACAGGGAATACAACATGGAACTCAAAGACAGGAATATTCCTCCAAAAGCTACTGAGGCTGCATTGCAGACCTAACCTGAAAATCACAGAACTCTCGCTTCATGTAGAGAAACTAAACTGGTGGAAAAATACACACAAAGCCAGGAATGTAATTTCATACAGAGAGTAATTGCTGCATGGGCATGTACAGTTAGCTGGGAAAATGTGGGAAAAAGACCTGAAAACATCCACACTTCTTGTAGTATTAGTCATAGAGTACAGTGTTGATTTTCAGCCTGCTCATTCATTAGGGAGGAATAAACATTTTAGACATGTCAGAGTACACCCACATTATTGCTTTTAATGTATGTATTCAGATCTAGACTAAATTAACAGAAATTTCCATCAGTGATGGCCATTCCCCAGTGTATATAAAATAAGCCATTTGAGGCCAGTTGACCACAGTATGATGTTTTCATTTTGCCATAATGGCAGCAACTGGCAGCACTGCTGGCAATCACATTAATGCAACCCAGCAATTAGAGAGGCATAGCAAGTATGGATCTTCCAGTACCAGTGGTGTCTCTGCAACTGCACTGAGTCACATTTCTGTGGGTGGTGTGGGGATCTTGCATTCATCCCTGGCAATGCCAAAACTACTCTGTTGGGTAAAATAATGTAGACTTTACATAGTAGTGTATTTTTTTAATGTAAAAATGCATTGCAAATAATGTATTTTTAACACATATTTTAGGAAATGTGGAAATGACATTTAATAAGAATATTTACAAAATGTATTCTTGTTCTTCCTGAATATCACAAGTTTCTGTAAAAAATTCAAGAAGGTGGGGAAGGGGACAATGTAAAGTGTGTGTCAATCACTCAAAATCAGTAGATCTAGTTACTTGAGTAACCGTAAAACAAATCCAAAATTTTTATCAAAAGAAATAATTTAAGAAATTTAGGTAAGCCTAGAACACAATTTCATCTTGTTAGAAGAATTTTAGGTTAAGAATAGAGCTGGCCAGGAAAAAAGTATATGTTTCCCAGAGGATTTCAATATTTCCTAAGATTCTGCTAAGTCTGGTAAGACATGGAATGTATTTATCCTGTCTTTTGGAAAGAAAATGGCAAGGTCCTCCTTTTCAAAAATTGTTCATCTGTCCACCTATTTGACTTACAGTACAGTTCATCCATCATCTCTAAATTTATATTACCCTGGGTTTGCATCAGCTACTGTGAAATCCTCAGGAATTTTAAAATAGTCTGCAAATTTTTCTTCTACTAAGGGATGTAAATTGCAAGGGAGATAGTAAATCCTTCCATGTGAGTCGGATGTATCCTTTATTATATTAATTATTTAGTTTATTTGAATGACATGGATTATATGAAATCCCCCTCTGTATTTTTCCTTATCTCATTTTTAGAGACAGTAGTCCATCATGAGGAATTGTGAGTTACTGTCAAGAATTAACTCAATTCTGTTTCCATTGTAACTAAGAAAATGTTAAAGGCCAAAAAATTGGCTGAGTTAAAATTAATTCTTGATAAAATGTTACAGTCAGGAATACTTTATTGGCAATTAGCATGGATTGCTTAGCATGAACCACTGCTAAGCAATAAATCCAATGTGGTTTGTGAAATGTGTCCTGGCAGACACAAGTTGCTCCTTCCTGTATTGTTTGAGAATGTTGGTGATAGTCTTGTATTTAGGTTTTCTTTCTGCTGTCTTCCAATGGTGCAGTGTAGCTTGCCTTCCTTGGGGGTCTCAAAGTTGCCCGGGTATGTTGGTTTATGTCCTGCGGAGGCTGAATGCACAGAGTGTAAATGTGCTGTGAACTCTGCAGGAGCAGAGTGTAAAAGTTTCATGATTGCTGGGACCTGATCCAGCTGCCAAACAACTGCTCCCAACCAATGTGTGTCCCCACAGCCACACAGAGCTGTGCTCTCCTTGTCCAGGACCACGTGGAGTGACTCAGCCGTGCTCTAAACGCACAGCAATAGTCTGGGGTGTCAGGAGCTGCAGGCTTTAGGAAGCCCCTCTGCTACAAAAATGTTCCCCTTCTAACCACGGGGTCAGACTTCTGTCTTCTGCTTGAGAGCTGTTTCCATGCCAATGTTTCTTACTGATCCAATTCTTCCTTGCCTCCTTTATAAGGGAGGAGTCTCTTAGTCAGCAGCGTATTTGAATGCTGTGTTGTTGGTATTAATTGCTCTTAAGCTCATGAGAGGTTGCAGAGGCAGTAAAGGTAAGAGCCTGCTGTGTCAGAGGTTTCCAGATCTACCAAAGAGAGATACAGCTAATCAGCAGTACTGAAAGTCAGTCCTTGTAAGTAAAACTTTGTGCATTCACAAATGCAGGATTTTAATCCATACAATAGGATTTACTTGATGTATGTATATAAATTAATATATAAAATATATTTACTAAAAAAGAATTACTATTAGTAACTTCTTCCTTTTTGGTTTATCCTTTCTATATAGTGCTTAGTGTCTGATATAATAAAAGGTTTACATTGCTGTGAGTCCCAGATTGCAGTTAATAGTTCAATCCATCCTTTTCTGCTTCATATTATTACTTTATAGCCTAATGGAGAACTGGACTTTCAGAGGTGTTTCAGAGGATTGCTGTGATGGGTGCTCAGTACAGTTGATCTTAAGGATGTTCTGAGATAGAAGCAGTCATCAGAAACCTGGGCCTCCTTACAGTGAAGGAGTTTATGGCTGGATTGCTGTGTGTTTCCTCTGATTAAATTCCCATTTAAGTACAACAGCTACTGGAAGCATGAGAGGAGAAATAATTCCACATAAAGGAACATTGGAGGTTTAATTTATAATAAAGTAATACAGCTGAAAAATTGAACAAAAAGACATGCATTAGTAAAACCCATCTGTATGGGTGGAATATGTAGGGATTTAGACCCTCTGTGCAGGTAGTCCCCTTCAGCTGTGTTGTGCTGTGCATTTCCACTAGAGTAATTTTCACAAGTGACAACCTGGAAGAAGGACACAAGGAAAAAAGGGGCTACAAAGTTTGAAGTATGGAATTCCATAACTGCTTAGGGGCAGCATCTGTTTGAATGTTCCCTGATCCTTCCTTTTTACCAAGCTTTTCATACTGAGCATAGCACCATAGGATATTGAATATCTCTTGAGTCAGCTGTTCCAGCAGTGTCCTCTCCCAGTTCCTTGTGCCCCCTCAGCCTCCTCACTGGTGGGGTGAGAAGCAGAAAGGCCTCGGCTCTGTGCAAAACCCTGCTCAGCAATAACAAAAACATCTCTGTATTATCACCACTGAGTTCAGCACAGATCCAAAGCACAGCCTATAGCAGTTGCTGTGAGGAAAATGAACTCTACACCAGACAAAATGAGCACACTCCAAATGTTGGAAAATACAGTATAACTGATTCTCCTCAGCTCTGCATTTTGTTGTGATCAGTATTCTAAGCATGGGTTCTGTGTATACTGGCTATCAGCACTTGAAACTAAAAATTACCCTGGAGTGCAACTAGAAATCACAGAAATACCAATCCTTGTTGGTTTGGGCATTGCCTGCAAATATTTACCAAACCAGACTGCTATGGAAGCTCAGGCTACAGTAATGCTTGGCTAATGGCTCCTGCTGGAGAACTGTGAGAGAGCCTTTCAGAGCTGAACACCTGTGAGGATGCATGAAGAAAGATCTTTTGGAAATTTTAAGAAAAAAGAAGAGAAGCATTTTCCTGGTTGAAACTAGGTGGATCTTTTCAAAAGCATGTAGGCAAAAATTTAGATGCCTAAGGCTCACTATAAAAGCCTAATTTATTTACTGGATTTAGGGGATGAAATCAAACCTTAAAACTGATAGAAATGGATATCCCTTTCAACTTTTCAGACAATGAGAATAAATTTTCAAATGTTTAGTAACTGAAATACCTGAAGTTCTTTCTTCTCCCTCAGCAGAAAATAGAGTAATTTTTCTTTTTCACCAGTGCAGTAGAAGCAGTTCAGTAGCACCATATCCCATTGGGATATTAAAGCAGGGAACCCAGCCATTAGGGAAATATAAAAGTGCTTGGCTGTACTGAACTACTGCACCCCACAGGATATAAAAAGAAGAAATTGAACTGGGAGAGAAATAAAGTTGTCTAGGCTGTCTAAGGAATCACTGATTCTTTAAGAAGTAGAGGCGTCTTTAGTGGAAATAGGTTCTTTTTATGTTATTTTAGCTTTTGTGGCGCGGACATGTGTTCTATGAAAGATACCTTTCATTCTCATCAAATTGCCTTGATCTATGAAGACAGCCTTTATTTCATTTAATTTGAGGCTTTGAGATTGCCCTTTGCTTATTATCTATTAGCCCACTCAAAATCTAGTGCTAAATTAAATGCCTATTACAAAGCAGACATGTAACTCATATGGCAGTGCTGAGTTCTGATAGCACATGTTGAACACTGATTAATTCCAAGTTCAAGGAGCTTGATTATATTTTAAAATGTCTCTCTCCTTATACCTGCAAGCATTTATTGGCATTTTGCTGTGCATTAAATACACCTTGTTTTCTTTTGTAAAAGATACAGAAATCATGTAAATAATGATTTTTAAACTGTATTTAATTTCATTCTGGGAATTGAGCAGTGGTTAAAGATTGGACAGTACTGCAGCAGATGGAATATATTCACTGAAGTCTCATAGCTCACACTGTGATGCTTTCCCATGTGTTTTTTCTACTCAAAGAATTATCAAGTGCAGGGAGGCTCTCACTGAGGCTTGATGTGCAGGATGCAGAATTAAAGTGCAGGACAGAGGGAAGAGACATGGTGCTCTTATGAGATCAGGTCTTCCCACTAGTGCTGGAAGAGATTCTTGAACAAGAGGAATTTAACCACACTTGTATTGTTTCCTCATTCACTCTATAAGGAAGAGTCAGCACCCATGCACTCATGATTTTCCCCTGACAGGAGCTGTGTTCCTTTCTGAACCAAACCCAGTACACAGCAAAATGTTTCCTCCAGCCCTCTTCCCAGTGGGATGGATCAGAAATTTTGTGCATATACATACATACATACATACATACATACATATATATATATATATATACACACACACACATACAGAGAGCTATAGCTTCTATTTATCTATTATACTTAAGACTGGACTCCAGTATATGAAAATATTTAAAGCATGGTGATTTTAAAGATTTCTTGCAGAAAAGATTTATCAGTGAAGTAAATCTGAAGCTTTCAAAGGAGTTAAAGACATTTTGGTGTATTAGATAAAAAATTATGAGTTATCATTAGTTTTGTGACTTACAGAGGATATTACACAAATATCTAGAGCAATGGAAGGATGTGTGTCTAAATTTATTTATTTATTTATAGGAATTGATAGACAGCTTCAATTAAATTAGGTAATTAATTAAATATTAAAAATCATCTGGAATTAGGAATTAGGTTGAGCACCAATGAGAAATGCTCGTGATGCCATTAGCAGAGAAGTGAATTCTATAAGGAAACACTGTAGGTAGTTGGTGGCAGTGGGGAAAAGGCATGGCTCCCTTACCATTATTTGTTTCAGCAAAAATGTGAAGATTTCCTTGAAGCCAATGGCCACATAACTGACTTTAGAATTCAGATCTACCGCTGATCACTTTTAACTTGCTCAGATAATTTTGTTCTTCTGTAGATGGAAGTGTAGTCTCCACAGAAGCTATTCAGACAAGCAGGAAGCTTCTAATGCCTGCCAAGTGAATAACTTAGAGGTGTTTCTTGAATCCCCACGAGTGAGAAGGGTGAAGTTTGAGGTTTGCCCTCACTGTCTGTAAAGCTTTCCTCTCCAGCAGGATAGGTACAAAGGTGGAAAAACTGTAGAACAATTCTAAAAGCCAGGTAAAAGCCAACAAAATATTGAAAATTAAAGTTTAATTCCTCATCTAAATATTGCCACCAGCACGTCTGTTGTATTCATGAGTTTTAAATGAAAGTGCAAAAAAAAAAAAGTTGAATCCTTTTTGGGCACTGTGGAGTTAGATAAACAAACTTCTGTATTTCATATACTTATGCTGCTTTATTGTGTTTTGTAATCTACCTGCAGGAAATTCAGAGTTATTGATTTAAACCCTATTCTGGGACTGCCAGTCTGAATTGCTCTTAAACCTTATGTATTGTTTCCCTCCTGAAGATAAAATGTTATTTTTAAAATAAGTTATCAACCCTTTTGCTTAGATTTACTCTCATATTGATTAGTCACTGGTGTTCTTTAGTTAATTTAGCAAAAATGCCCCTAGCAGTGTTTGTTTGATCTCATGCCAGTTTTTGAGAAATGTGGCTCTGCTATGTTAGGGGAGAAAAATAAAAAAGATTCTCATTATAAAAATAGAGCTATTTTTTAATATTTTGTAGATCTTGTGCTGATTTGTAAGCATTTATATTAGATTAGGGTGCCAGAATTTGAAGTCACGGAATATAAAAGCTCAGCTTTCAGAGGAAAAGGTATAAATATCTGATTATAACCCATAGAAAACTCTACAGTCTTTTACTCTCATAATTTGTTTTGTTTTAACCACACAGTACTTACAATATTGGTATTATAGTATACCAATACTATGGTAGTAGGTATACAATAGTATCAATGCTATAATACCCATATTATAATATTGATAGAATAATACCAAACACAAACAGAGGGGATTTAATCCTCAGTACCTGCTGTAAATTGATGAACAGGCTTTCCTCAAAAGCTTTTGAAGCATTTGTGTGCATGAGTTTTTGCACCTGCTAAATTAAAAGCCATGAAGTTCATAGCTGTGTGGTAAAAGGTATGTATTTTGCACTGAAGGTGCACGTTTTATTTTTATATTTTGTATCTTTTTCTACTTAATGCATGTTTTAGTCTCATTCCTACTATAGAAACAAAATACACAGATAACTTAATCAGATTATTCAAAAGAAAGCTAACATTAGGATCGGAGTTTCATGCTGGAAGCTTTTAAAAGGGTGGATGATTCCTCTGGGCAACATGAGAGGGATGTGCAGGTAACAAGGGGCTGGGCCCTCTTTGGGCCAACCTGTGCTGCTCTTGGCAGACAATTTTTCAACCTTGTTCTCTCACTGAAGTTTTCAGGAACTGCAACTGAAATAAGCCTTCTCTCTTAAAAACTTTCTTGCTTACCATCTATTTTGGATCTTCCTTCATGTGTTTTAAACCTAAAGCTTTCTGTCTAATCCTAAATATAGAACAGGTACTTCCCTTGCTCTCTGCATCTCATTTAGATGTTTTTAGGACTGTTAGACATTTAGTCTCCATTCTTTACACTGGTGTGTTTGGTCATTCATCATTATCATTCCCAAGCTGGATGTGTTATTCCAGCTGAGACCTTACCAAAGCTAAACAAATTATGCTCTCACTGAATTGAAATTCAGAACATATGGGAGGTGTTTCTTTCCTACAAACCATTTGCCCACATTCACAAGACTTCAATGTGAGTAGAAATATGAAAGTTGATTCTTAGTGCAAAAAGAGTCCTAAAGTAGTCCTAAAATAAAGAGCTGAGTGGTGCTTCTGTATCACAGCATAGTTTGGTACCACAAAAAGTTCTGTCCCAGGAAGCCACAGACACCAAGCTCAGAGGTCAGTAAGCCCTGGGACACCAAACCAAGGTTTTATCACAATCTGGTAGGGACTTTTTTAGACTTGATACCCTATGGTACACTCAGAGCAATTTATCCCAGACAAAACTGGGGTAAGTGCAACAGCAACGGGCATTTTGTAGAAATGTTCATGTTGTAGCAGAAGGAGCACAACAGACTCTATTCAAGCTGAAATTTCAAACTTCCTGCAATAACTTTTTCCCTACCTTCGAAAAAATTCTCCTTTTCTTTCAGAAACCTACCCTGAACTTACACATACACTTATATTTAACATTGAATTAAAAAGTAAAAAAAAAAAAAACCCAAACACTGCCAGAATAAAATTTAGAAAGTGTTTGGCTTTTAAGATTGAAATAGGATTGGGATCTGTTTGTTAGTGCATAGATCCCAAAGAACAGACAGGAAACAGAACTGTGTAACTGTGTAATCAGCAGCAGAATCTTAGGACCATTTTTCTATGAAGCAGTCCTTTGGCTGAGGCCCAAATAAGCAAACTTATAATGGTCTAAGTGTCTCATTAGGGATGAATGAAAAACATTTCACTACAAATATTTCTCTTGCCTCAAGTGGGGTAATTGGTGTGTATCATAACATTCATTTCCTCTGAATTACATTTCAAGCAACAAAGCAAGGCAGGATATCTTCCTGGCAAGGAGGTAATCTGTGCCATAAACAAAATTAAGCCCAGGTGTCCTTATACACAGTCCCAAAATCTGTGCCCTAAACTATTCTTCCCCCAGAAGGTCCTTGTTACAGACTGCACACATATTTCTTTCTACCCCTCAGCTTTGCCTGCTTTTCAGAAATATTGACTCCACTGAATTCTTTCACAGAGTTGCCTGTCTTCTCCTAGGAAAAGCTGACATCTGTCTTACACTCACTTGGGTTTTGGAGATCAGTTCCAGAATTAGCTGCATTTTACTTTGAGAAAAGCCTGAAGTATACTAGGTTGCCATGTTCTCAGCTCCTTCAACAGCATTGCAGCTTTTTATAAAAAATTCTGTCATCTTAGGTGAATCAGCTTGCCCAGGATGACTTGAAGAAAAGATTTTGGGAAAGGAGAATGTTCCCAACTGGCCCAGGGACGGTTCTCTTTGTCTGTCATTGGACCACAGTTCAATTGGATCTTTACTCTTACTTCTCCCAGGTCTAATAGCAGCTGTTACCTTTTTAAATTTTTTCACATCCATTTGCCACTTGCAGAAATGTCTATGTTGCCTCTCTGGTGTCTGACACAATGTGATCTAATGTCACAAGGTAATTTTCTTTGGAAAACGGTGACCTATTGGTACAATGGATCCTGAATTGGAGAGTAAATTAGACATCATCATCATTATCTCTGGCCTGTCTAAAGTTCTTGGTGCTACCCCTTTGCTTGACTGTCTCTTGGTTCAAGCCTGCAGAGTACAGCCTGTTTTACAGGCTGCATTTTAGTTGTTCTGTCCAGCAATTCTGTCTTAGATCTCTTAATTTACTAAAACTTAAAGCCAGGGTTACTGAAGCAGAATGTCCAGGATGTCATAGGGCTGTCCCAGGGACTCCAGATTTGGGGAAATGTGATTCTAACAATCTGGAGCTTACATGTTTGCATTTTCAATATATCAAAATTTCCTAAAAATGGGAAAACAACTGTTTTGTGTTTCTGTAGGATACATTCTTCAATTGATTGAATGTTGTCATTCATAGTTAAGCTTCTGAGTTTAAAAGCCCTGGATGCACTTAGTTTGCCAGAGTTGATCAGGAAAGTGAATTTACTATGTAATATGCATATGTGTATTCAGACAGCTTTAACAAAGTTTTGGCTCCCCTTAAATCCCAGATTATTTTGGTAACCTTTGAGAGCCTTTAGAAGGAGAACAGTGACTGCCCTTGTTACTGTATGAACTGGTCACAGTGACCATTATACCAAATGTGGCAATTTGCAGGAAAAAGATAACAAAAAATGTTAGATGGTGCCTCACATTTCATGTCATACAAAATGGGCAAGTGATGTTTCTGAAAAACAACCAATAGTCATTGTTTTGGTGATGGGAAGTGGCACCTTACAAGATCTGAGGTGGTTGAAGCTGAAAGTTGGCTTCATCTATACTTGTTATAGTATATAGACTGCAAATTCTATACAGTGGGAAGCTTTGAAAAAGTTATCCATTTTTAAACAAGTTTCCTAACTACCTTTTTTTTGATTGAAGAGCTTTTGGAAAAGTTTATAAAGAAGATAAAACAAGGCTTGATGATGATAACTACTTTAATCAGTTGGGTACTATTTTTTTCTGATTATTTTGGGCACTAGAGGAGTTAGGTATTTAAAAAAACCTAAAAAGCTTTGTTTTTATCTTCCTTCAGAACATGAAGATATTGTTTTTATTTCCAAAATGGAAGTAGTATCATATTCAGGTCAGATTGTTGCAGTAGTTTTCAGTAAGTGTTTAAACACCGAAACACCCACTCAAATATTTATGGCTCTGATCCATCCATGATTTATTTATGTGCTCATCTTGCTTCTGTATGACTAACACCATGATTTTGCATGATTTTGTGTTCAGAAAATATTATTATTGATACAGGCAAGGCCTGTCTACATGTAGATTTTGCTGTTCATAGCCAAAATTGGTTGCTCTTCTCTGGTTCATGAAATGTCATCTTCCTGGCTTGATGTGATAAATTCTGTATCAAAGATACTTTCTAAGTACAGGAGTTGGTTTCTTTTGTTTAGGGTTTGGTTTTGGGTTTATGTGTAAAAGTTAGAATATAGTTTTATTTATAAAAGATTTCTCCTTGTTAGGATTTTTTTTAATTTATTTATTTTCAAAGCTGAGTATCAGTCATAGTTTTGACTGTTCCAAAATTTCCAAAGCATGACACTTTACAGGCCTTATCAGAATTTCAGAAATTCCATGTCAACATTTATAGAAAAGAGAGGTTAGGCTTATTTTCGGACATGATTTAAAGTAGATTATTTGCAGAGATTGGGAATGTCACCCTTACTTTTTGAGTTTTCCAGTAAAGATGACAGAGAGATTTCATCTCTTTGAAAGTCACAAGAGATCATAGAGATATACGTTATAAACATTTTATACTAAATACAAGATATTTTCTCTTTTTCACGCATTAATCTAAATACTTTGTTCTTAGAGGAATTTCTTGAACTTGAGATCACAGACAGCATGATCTTCACAAAGCCCCTATCTTAGTAGCTAGGTGGAGAATTTGGCTTTGTTTTCTACAACAAAACCAACTGTGTGAATAAATGTCTGTGTCACATAATGAGACAGAAAAATCTTAAACTGATTATCTTATTTGTAACCAAGTTAATTTGTGAGTAACTCCACTGACCTCATGTTAAGGTGGTTAGGTGCAAGAGAGGAGTCAGGGATAGGGAAGAAATATCTGCTGGAATGGTTTGAGAATGTGCCTGTTAACAAATATTCACAGGAGTTTTATCCTGGGGCTACCCCAAATTGCCTAGTTCCTCTCACAATGAAGTAAAATTCCTGCTTATCACCTGCTCCCACAAGTCTTAATGCCTGAACAATTTGTCATAGAGATACAGCTGTCCAAAAAGCTGATTGAAGGCATTCCTGTTGGGAGCCCATGTGTACAAGCTACTCTGTGTAACCACAGGGACATATAGACTTACATAAATATTGGTTTCTCCAGACCACATCATGTTTTATCCTCAGCAGTGCAGACACAAAGGGATGTACCCAAGAATCAGAGTCCTCCTGAGAGGGGAATTGGCTGCACTGAAGACATTTGTCACTTCTTTCTCGGTGGTTGGTGTACTCTGTAACATCTGTATGTTCTTTATACTGGCTAGGCAATACATGAAGTAACAAGAAAAATGTCTTAGGGGCCAATATATAGAATTGATGAGCTAAAATATGTAATCCAATTATGGGGAATTGAGCTGCTTGTAAATATAGCCTCTGATGTAGCTGCCTATTCCTCCAGAATTCCTGTTTAATGTTGGTTTTTTTTAAATTATATGGCATAGATACCAATGCTGAACCCCAGGGTGTTCTGGGTTTCTTTTGACAAAAGTTTTTTATTTTTATTTTAGTCTTCAGGTGAAGTTACAGCTTTTGGAAGCAATGAACTAAATGGAATGGACAGAGGGACTGGGTCTAGTTTTGTGTATTATTTTTCCCTTGCACCTTAGGAAGGTTTACCAAACTGAGATATTCTGGTTAAAAAGAAGAAACAAAATCAATGTGTGGACATCTTGACTGGAAAATTTCTGTCTGGCACAATTTCATAGTGTCATTAGTTTGTTATCATGGATTGCTAAACTGTTTCTCATATTCATAACTGAGCCATTTTATTCCCACTGTAAAACAGTAACCAGAAATTAAGAAGACTAAACATTTTGCATGAATCCTGAAGTCCATTTACTGCCTACCCTCATCTCATTTTCTGTAGGCAACATTACTGTTCCTCTGTCCTGGGAGAGAACATTAAACCTGTGATAACCTTCAGTGTGGCTGGGAAGGAAAGTGAAACGAGGTTATTTGCCAGCTTTGCTGTTGTTCATTTGCCACTGTCTGTGTTCCCTGTCAAATCCTCTGTGTCATAAAGATACTTGTCCAGGATGTGATTTTCTAAAAGAGTAACTAAGTCTTTGCTCTCTTCAGTAGCTTGTAATTTATCATTGTCAAAAATATGCAAGCATTTCTTTTTGTTAGATGGATTGAGAACAGAATATAAATGCAAGTGTGTGAGTGACACTTTGAGCACTGATGACTGTGGTGGCAATCAATCACAAAGGGCTCAGCAAAGCAGGGTGACTGAAATGGTGTTCTGCCAAACAAGCAATTTTGCAGTAGGTCTGGGTAGCTGGGGCTTTTACTGGTGGTATTACTGGGAGGCTCAGTGTACTGCCTGCCTTACATGCTCCATGATTGGAATGATTCTGGGAATGTGCTTGGTTTTACAGGCACATGTACAACACAGTAGCTGGAAGAGATTTATGCATCGATAGTACAAGTGAAGTTCTGAAATTGATGAAATTTAAAAAAAAGAATTGGAAAACATTCCTGAAGTGGTAGCAGACTGCTTTCAGGGGTGACTCCAAGGGAATTACTTTCCCACCAGCCATAAAACAGGAAAAGACTAGGGAAGGAATTTTTTTCCCCTGAAGGCTTTTAATTTTTTGTGTTCTGAATGTTTATATGTAAAGGCAAAGACATATAACTCATCCTCTAAATACCACTGGGTCACTGTGGCTTCATGAAGAAATGTAATTGCAAGAGACAAAAGAGGTATGTTTTTAAGCTGGTCACAGCCTGCCATTTTCAGTCCAAAGTTGTCCCCTGTCCCCAATAACTAGGGGGAGGTGAGCTGTGTCCTGACTGCAGGGTGGCCAGACCAGCTGATGTGTGGCTGCACTGCTTTAAAGGAATGGAGAACCAGCAGGTGCTTGCAGGAGGGTCACTGGAACTAAACCAGTGAATTTCTGTGTAAACAGGAGGGATTTATCTTGCACCCTCCTTATGGATGGTAGGAGATGTGCTGAGGAGCACAAACCAGGAGCTTGAGTGCATAGGAGTCATGCTCTGAAAGGAGTAAAGGATTTCCAGACTTTAAGCAGAGGCTTGTGATGTACACAGGGGTGAGAGAGTTGCCACGCAGACTCCGAGGTTATTACCTACATGTCTCTGGTATTTAAAGGTAGGTTTACTCTGCTAAAGTGGAAAAAATCCTTAAACCTCCATACATAAAAGTGAGGCTGAATATATCCATGCTACTTGTTTGGTGTTCTGAAAAGAATACATGATGCGTGTTACACAGCCACTAAAAAAACCTCAGAATTTAAAAGGAATGTATCAGCAAGTGAAATAACCTTCGTTCCCATATAATGCTCCTAAACTGGAGCCCTACTGCAAGAAATAGCCCTTGTTGACAAGCAAACTGCAGGAAGCAAGAATTATGGTCTCTGTAGGAGTATGATCTTTTCCAAACAACAGGAGATCCAAGCAATTTTCACAACATTATGCAAAGGAGACTGAGCTAACAGAGACCCCAACACAAATGTCCAGACTGTCCACTTTACTTCATAATTACCTTCTTGTGGTATGTTATCAAATGCTGCTTCTCATTGCTTTTGAGACTGACAAATTCTATGCATCACTGTGTCATTTTGTGTGAGAGAGTCACCCTGAGTTTCCTTTCAGCATGTTCTGTTTTCCAGTGAATCAATATCTCTGTGAGCTTGTTCTTCCTCACTGCTTTTCCCCATGTTCTTCTGTGCTGCACCATGGAATCAGAAGCCAAGCAGGGGTGGTTACCATGACACACAGGGATGGGAGATCACACTTGATGCTTTTTCCACACATTCACGTGCTCTCTGGACTTCCTACTTTTTCTTTACCTACTTCATGATTCAAGGATGAATATTTCTCTTTCAGTAGGTGAAGCTTTTTGTATTATCTGCATTTCTCTCCAGTTCAAGGAGGATAATATCAGGAAGAAGGGCTGCCTCTGACCAGTTCAGTCCTTGGTTCTGAAAATGGCTTTGGAATCCTTGCAGTGGTAGATATTTGTTGAATATAAGATTATTACTATTGTTGAATATGTTTTCAGCAAAGCTTATTCTCCACGTAGAACAAAAAAATACCATTTGAATTTCCAATACTGAGAACAATTCATTAGGCTTCTGATACTAACCCAGTCTTTTCCTCTGACTTTTTTTTTACTGCATACTTTTGTTTTGAAAGAATTGCCACTTTTTTATCTGCCAAAAAGAAATATATCTTGAAACAGGCAGTGGAACATAGGTGGGCTCATGGTATAGTGTGAAACCAGAGCAAGAATGGCAGAGAACAGTAGAAAGGTAGATAAATATGTATGTCTTATTGTCATTTGTTATTCACAAAATTTGCAATGCTATTTAATTTACATGAGAGCTATGAATATCTAGAATTAGTGCATTTAAAATATTTCACTTTATAATGGCTGTCACTGTGATGAGCACTTAGCTTTCAAAGCTACTCTTTGCTTTTGCGTAGAGGGCAAAAAATATTGCTCATTTCTGTGAAGGACAGAGCAGGTCACTGCAATGAAAGAAGGCTCTGATCAGATCCTGCCTGCCATTCATGCCAAAAATACAGTAGACATAATTGTATTTCTCTGCATAGTAATCTGCAGATGTTATTGGAGGAACAGGACAGCCACATTTTGATCTAAGAGGTAACACAATGGTCACCATACATGCAAATTAAAATTCATGTACATGTGACTTTTCACCATTTTTATATAAAAATATGAAAATGCATCTCTAAATACACATAAACATAATGTTTGAGTACAGATAAGTGTCAAAATTATCAGTTCTGTTTTCCATTGAATGATATAAACCAGAGACAATGGTGACTAAGGAAACACCTGAACTGTTTATTTTCATCTTTACTAATTACTTGTAAACATATTTCAAAAAACCTAAATATGTAAACATATTTCAAAAATACATTCACTCTTTTCAAAACATAATACCATAATATTACATTTTCCCTGTAGAGTGGTTACATGTGATTTACATTCATTATTGGTGCAGTCCTCTATAAAGATTTTATTATGCTTATTCTGTCCACTGATAAAGAGAAAGTAGAAAAATGAAGGCTGATACACACTGCAGCATTAGGAAAATTAACTGGGAGGTTTCCCAGAACACATGAGTCAGATATGCCATGTGGCAGCAGGGAAAGTTAAATGACAAGCAATATATTCTCTGGGAAAATCCACATTAGCACATACATTTAATCAACCTTAGGATGGAATTAATGAAGGGATGAAGTGTAATAAAGTGCAAAAATTGTCCATGGATCCTGAGCCAGCCTTTCTGTATTTGAGACTCCTCCCCAAATGCTGCCAGATGTAATGGAGGATAAATAATTGGTTTAGAGTGCTTGGCCAGGGAAGATGAAGACTGAGACAGTAGCTTGTTTGAAAATAAATTTCATCCCTGCCACAGGCATCATGGAGTCCTTCTTCATTATGTTACAGATACAGACATAGATCTGTGCTTCTTAACTTGTGTGTCCTGGCCACGGTCTAACTCCTGGCTCCTGCTTCACTCATTGGTGTGTGAGCACAGGTAAAGGGGACAGAGAATCAAATCAGCAGAGAAGTGACCATCAATGACCCTTTGTGGTACAGGAGTTCTGGGAGAATTTATATTAACCTTTTGTTGATGGACTGATGGGTAGCTGAATTATTGCATTATGAAAATAATAAAAAATAATAAATGAGAGGAAACCCACCAGTAGCTACAGCAGCTTTTGATATAGGTTGGATTGTCTGGGATAGCTGCATATCACAGATGAACAGTCTCAGGCTCAGTTCTTGGGACCAGTTCACAAAATCCCCACACTGATTATCCCTAACGCTGGTATAAAATATTCTCTAGTCACCCTGGGTTTGAGACAAACTCCTCATTTATAGAAAGTATGAGTCCATCTAGTCCTCAATTTTTGTGTAACACTACTGTCATTACCAAAATTAAAGAATATGTTTAAATTCTGGATACTTTCAGATAGTGTGTATTTTAGATTAGAATGAATATCTATTACAAAAAAAAAAATCCATAGTATGCCATAGTAAAAATATTTCTCACTTTATCCCTTGCCTGAATATAAGCTGAGTATAAACCCTATCACTTTATTTCTGCTTGATTTTATTTTATATAAATATATGAACTTCTGAAGTTTTCAGAGAAAACCAAACCCGAAAACCACCACCCCGACACCCCAGAAAGACGGAATGATATAAATCACTGATTCTCCAAGTAATTGGAGAATTAGGATTGAGATTTTGTTGCCATTTCTTTGAAGGAGCTGAGGACAGGGGTGACTGTCAGTGATGGAATAGCTCACAGAAACAAACATTGGTCTCAGCTGAGTGCAGCGGGTATAATGCTGTCCAGAGTTTCAGCCACAGAACCCTGATAGCATAAGAGATTAGGTACTGTGCAAAACCAGAATACAAAAAGAAAAAAATATACATAAAAAAGAATCCAACAAATGCTAACACAAACTCTGTTTCTGAATTGTGAGTTTGATCTAGAAAAGGGATCTTGTACCACCTGGCAAGAATTACATCAGGCAAACTAAGGTTGGCTTGTATGATCCAGAATCCAGCATTGAAATGGAAAATGCAGAGCTAGGTAGGATTCATTGCTGCTCAGTCCATCAGGCTCAAAGAAGTCTGAAGGTGAGTTAGTTCCTGACCAGAGACTATAGAAGAGAAGAAATTAGCTGTATTAATCAAAGCTTGCTTTCAAGATAAAAATTCAAATCAAATACAGTGACTCAGAAAATGTTTCTGTGGAGTTAGACATTCAATTTACAAAACCTGCATTTTTACCTTAATGTGCAGTATTTTCATCTTTCCCTTTGTAACTCTCCTGCATGGCTTATCTGTCTTTCTGGGGGTTGGGGGTTTGTATTTTTATTCAGCTTGTAGGTATTTTGCTGTTAAGAAAGCCTGAATAGGTTGATTTTGTTCCTTCTTCAGGAGGACCTGTGAGAATAATGCAGTTGGTGATGTGAGACAGAGTTTTTTTCTTTTTTTCACCTCAGAAAGGATTGTCTTCTTTCCAGGCACATTGTGAACACAGAGCTCTGTTCAATCATTCTTAGCAGAGCAGGTTGTTCAGTCTGAGGACGTTACACCCTGCTAGGTAAATCTCATGCAGAGAATTAATGTGCCCCTACCTTGATACATCACACCTCTTCAATCTGCCAACTTCTCTTGGAGATGGTGAAGCGGTAGAAACTGAAATTCTCAGAATTACATCAGTTTGCTTTGTTCTTAGAGAGTTATTGTAATTCCCTGTGGGAAAACTAAGTTCTGTCATCTTGAGAGCTAAAAACATCAGTAAACTCTTTGTCTCCTGAAAATAAAAAGTATGGTTCCAAGTATTGGATGATTACCTAAATGCAACAATGGGGTGTGTATCATGCTGTGTAAAGAAACTCCAATGGTCCTGGACTTTAGATGTATGTTCAGCAAATTTTAAGACTCAAAGCTCAGTGAAAGTGAAATATAAAACAATTAACAAATTTTCACGAAATACCTTCTAATTAAAAATTTAGGGAAAAGTTTAATCATCCCTTCTCACCTCAGAAGACTTGCTGGCTTGTAGAGCAGTGGAAGAATGGCAGCAGTGGTCTCATTTTTATAGGAATAATAAGAAATCAGGGAGCAGTTGTAACCTGCAGTCCAAATGCCCTTGATATGTGTGCACCCATCTTACGGAGTGAAGATGTAGGAAAATACTATTTAAATCACCACTAATATATTAGTGATGCCATCTAACTCATGGGACAGTGGGGCTGGATACTGCTGCTACCATCTTCTGACAAGAATGAAAGTTAGATCAGAAAGCTGTCTTTTTTTATCTTAAGAAGTTTATGTAAGTTTAGCCAAGCCATCTAGGTTTCATACTACAAGTTTAAATAATTTAAAAAAAAAAAGAAAATAAAGAAAAATCAGACTTGAAGTTCTTTTGCTGGAGTGAATTTCAGAATTGTTAAAAAGGTATTGCTTAGGCTTCTTTTAAAACCTAAGTCACTTAATTGAAGTCTCACAAGCTACTTTGTCAAGCTAGTGTGAACTGGGCAGTTTTGAGTAATTGGACAGACTTTCACTGTGAAAAACTATAAACTCTGATTTAAATTAATCACATATTGAAGTATGAGTCAATGTGCATCATTTTATGCTGTATGCCAATGATTCTGTGACTTGATTCTGTGTCTATTCTTATCTCAGTTGAATGAATGATATGCTCTACTTCATGGTGAATTTTGATTCTTTGTGATATACAGACAGCATGAGAAAACAAAAATTGAACACAAGGCATAGGTGTTTTGCTTAAGGAGGGGAAAAGAACAACCACCAACATATGATTGCTTAGATATAATAAGATTTCCCAGCAAGGGAAGGAAACAGTAGGGATACCAATTATAAAATTTTCCCAGTAGTTGAACCAGTCATTCAAACCATGATTAGAACACAAACAAAGAGTCATCTCCTGACATATAAACCACAAAAATAGGGTGGGCTCTCTTCAGGGGGAAGCCCTTTTTTGGTGGGAGAGACGGAGTGTTCACACTGAAGCCTGCTAATATAAACCACAGGTACTGTTTGAAAAAGAGGATAATATATCACTCCCTCCAGTTTCAGCTTCACAAGAAGCCAGTTTTATTTAATTACTATGGTAATTAGGGGCTAAATTGGCAGGAACTGCAACCCATTCTGCCTCACATGCAGGCACTGCACAGGGGCTGAGCTTAGGCAAACCCTCACATCCCTTATGCCTTAGTTTTTCCTCTGCTAAACGAGTAAAATCCAGTTTTCCATTTTGAGGGGGGGAAATAAGGCTATTAATCAGATCACTTACTGAGAGTAGATTGAAAATATCTGTTATTCTGGATAGACTCTGATGGGAATGTTCCTGCCCTGGGGCCAGCCACAGTTACACTGTGGGTTGTACATCACCCTCCTGCACACCCAGTAATCTCTGTGGAGAGGTGCTTGTGAATTCTTACATGAAATGAAATGAAATCAACCAACCAGAATTCTACATGAATGTTATCAGTAGGCAATGGCTTTCTCTAATAGAAATTATAAGATATCAAATGAATGATGTGTATTCTTGTGCTTGATCTTGTGCCTGTGTGGACAGGTACACACATGCCTATGTTTAAACGTATATTTACACTCTGCTACAAATAGGTATCAAGGTGCACATTTTCCCTCTGATTGTAAGAAATAAATAGGTTCCTAATAAATTTATAGGTAAGGGTGTCCTAGCTGATGTCAAAACAGCCTGAAACACAAGACAATACAATGAGGTTACGTGTGGAATTAATGTAGCTCTTCAAATTGAATCAAAGTGATCATTTTCTTTGGTATTTTGAAGAGCTACACAACTTTACAGTGTGGGAATTATCCTGTGGATATCCCAGTTACAAGAATTTTGGCATAAATAAGAGAAAGAAATACCTGTCAACAGTCTCTCCTGTCTCATGTGAAATACAGTAAGAAAGTTCTTTATATCTGGAATGGTGATATTAAGAACAGATATTAATCTGTCCCCTGGCAACCTTCCAGGCAATTATCAGCAGAGTCAATGATGGAGAGATACATTAGACTATGGCTGGCTGGGCTGAAATATGATAACAGTTTATAGGACTATACCAGGCAAGAAAAACAGTGTGCAGCATGATACTCCCAGGTCTGCAAGGCACTTAATGAAAATGATGCACATGTAGTAGGTTTGGATAGGTAGAAAATTTGTATCATTCTTTTAAAAGCAACTTTGCTGAAAGGCTCTAGTCTGGGCCTTTCCATATTTGATTGACAGAACATACAGGAGCATGTAAGAAATCTCTTTGATTTTTTACTTTAATTGTCACTCTCTCAATACTGACCATGCAGCTGTGGTGTTTAGGTTCCTGTGCCCTGAGAGCAACAAGCACAAGATGACAGGTTATGTAAAGAACTAGAACCTCATCTGCCATAAATCAGAGTAACCAAAGTGGATGGGACATTGTGTTCATCTCTGCTGATGACCTGAATTCCTGCATTCCTGCTGCAGGGACCTTTTATGTGGAGACTCATTCCACATTTTCTTTTACCTTGTAGCAGGAAAGGCTGGATAGTGGTGGAAAGTGGTTTGTGAGAGGTGTGGGCTGAAGATTTTAGTAAATTACATTGCCACAGTCTCCACCAGTCCTGTACAGGCAAAGCCATTTCCTCACTTCCATTATTCACTTGATGTCAATAAACTGATTTTAGGCTAAAGTATGAATAAGTGAATTTCTAAAGCCTGCTTGTTTTAGCCCTATGCCAACAGTGACATAAAGCAATATTAAATGCTTCAAGTACAACAGAGCTGAGCAGACTGCTACCACCTTCCTTCCAGGTTAAAGCACCAATGCAGTTGCTAACTCACATACATTGAATGGATTTATTATGGTGGGCACTCAGAAGAATAATCTTACAGCTTGAACTGCTAAATTGATGTCCACTTTGTGCAATGTTGATAGTCAGCTATGAGGAGCAGTGGCTCTATGTAGTAACTTGCATGACAGATTTTTATGATTTTATGGAGTTAATGTCAGAACTCCAGCCTCTTGCCTCCAAGAGCAGCAGTTCTATGTCAAATATTTACTTTTAAAATAATTCAAACACAATAAGGAGGTACTGCTGCAGCTCCAGTATGCAAACCTAAGGCACAGAACATAGCACTAAAGAATGTAAAACCATTGTGCAAATACAAGGGAGAAGAAGGAGTCAGGGTTGCACAGAGTATTAGCACTGCCTTATGGCCATTTTGTTGCTGAAAAATCCAGTTTGCTGGTACCTGCACTTCTCTGACTGCTCCGTACCAAAAGTGACATGCTAAAAATTCATAATATAATCAGCCACTATATAGCACTATTCCTGCAAATGTCTTGGAGCACTTTACAGTCATTAAAATCAAATTAAAATACTATCTCAATAAATGGAAGGATATGCATAGCAATTCTCATCTGAATATTAACCCACTTGAAGTACTAGCTTCTTTCTGGAAAATTCTGATGAAGAAAACAACTGCTTATCAAAACACTTTTTCTTCCTTCTCTTTCAACTATTCTGAAAGAGTGGCATTCTCAGACTAGATTCTGCATCAGCCCTCATAAATGCATTGGATCATCACAGTCCATCAAAATACTCAGGAACTTAAAGTTCTGTTTAAACTTAACCAGTGTCTCAGGTGGATTTTACTGTTGCTAAGATACTCTTGAAATAATGTGAGCAAAATCAAAATAATTTATCCACTATTCACAAAACACAACTTTATTAATGGTAGCTTATTGTACACTGCATGTGCTAAGAAAACATCTCATGTATTTCTTTTTTTTTCTTCCCTTAGTCCTTGGGCATTTGGTGTATTTGTTGCCTGGCAATATCTAACCACATCTCGACCATGAATCCCCTTATTTCCCTTGCTGAGTTTCTCCCCTGACACACAGAATGTTCAGCAGTGCTCACTTTGGGGAGCCAGGTGAATCCAACTAGTCTGGCTGGTTGTGGTCTGTGTGGTCATCTCTTTTTTTAGAGCAATATCATTCACTAGCATTTTTACCTAATGGTGGCTGTCAGTCTGCCTCTTATTTGTTGGTGACTGCATGTGGAAGCTATAAAGCAACAGCTAATGGTTTCCAATTTTCATCAGTATAAACAGCAATCATTTTGCAAAATACTTTCTTCCACAGTTGCTCAGCTGTTCTGCAAGAAAGCACGTGACATTTGACTGCAAGTAGGAAGCCTTCATGTTCTCTGAGCTGTGCTTCTTTATTTACTATTTGCTTTATGTATTAAATTATTGGCATGCATTCATCCATGACCTCTGCTAGATTGACTGAGCATTTTTTCCCCTCCATTTCTCTGCAACTCTGTATTAAAACAGTTTTTGAGCCGAAATCAATCAAATGAGGAATGTGTTTTTTCAGTGGGTCTCTCTTGATACCTGTGGATGAAAAGACTTGGAAAGAAGTGATTATGTCTGCTCACTTAATTTTTATTTCTTGAGATTCATCTGCTAAAGAGAAGATTCACTCCACCAATTTTAAAAAATATTTGAGGCTTTTGAGATTTACTATTTTTAGTGGGTTTTCCTTTAAACTCTAAAGTCAGTTCATTTTTTAGAATCTGCCCCCTAGTCACAGTTTTTCATTAAACAAAACCAAAACCAGCAGCTAAGACGTAGTTTAAAAAAAAAGACATTAGAAAAAGCCAAAGTACGATAGTTATTAGCTGAAATTATAAAAAAAGCATTATGAATCCATTCAGCAAAGGAATGAAATTACAGATTGAGCATGAATCAATCATTTGAGTAGAAGCTGATAGCATCCTGAGGATAAATAACATGGCTCTATGGTTTATTGCTGTGTGTTTATTTTCTCTGCAAAGCTTCTTCTTGAGGTCTCCTTACACAAACACCATCTGTGGTTTAACTGGGATTCTTTTCTGCCAGGAAGCAGCATTGGCTGAGGTGAGATTCTGTAGCTTTACAGTGTTTTGGCTTGGAAACTCCAAACACTGGAGGAGCAAAGAATGAGCCACTCCTTTAGGGCCTATTAGCAGTGCACAACAAAATTCTCACACCACAGGAGATTAGGGCTAATACTTCATAATTAATGGGAGGTAATGTGGTTCTCTGGAGGCCTGCTAGCTGTAATTGATACATGGTGCCTGGACTGAGTTTTCTCCTTGTATTCCATATTCAGGTTCCAGAAGCACGTTTGGTATTGAGCTATGATCTCTGTAATTCCCTCAGAGTCAAGTCTGCATGTGCAGAGAAACATGCTTCTAACAGACCAATTTTCATGAGTTTTAGATGATTTTTTGATTTGATTGTACCAGGGAATATTCTAAACTTAGAAAGAAATTATATTTGGCAGCTTTCAGAGAGATTTTTAGGATGACTGCAATGTTTTCAAGGCTCTAAATCAAAGCAGAACTTGATTGTAAAGAAATTGCCAGTGACAATAGCTACCAATCTGTTATGATGATGAAGAAAGGGAAAAGAATAATCTTACATCATTCCAGCTGTCTGCATTTTAGGTCAAAAAGATACTGACCATCTTCTGAGTGTAAATGAAACCTGGCTTTCCTCTACTAAATTCTGCCTTGAAATTACAGTGCAAGAGTCCTACCAGGCAATGCTTTATCCATTTTCTGGTAGAGAATCAAGCACTTTTAAAATTTCTTGATGGTGTGAGACTGTGAAAAACTTGTGGCAATAATGTTTAAATCCAGAAATAGTTTTACTTTTCTTGCTGTAAACGAAACATCACCATATGTACAGAACTTGTTTAGATGACTCTGAACAAGCACAAACCAACAAAAATATAGGAATAATTTTGAAAACAATCTGTAGGTGTTTGAGGAGGCAGATGTTTAATAATAATTAAAACTGATTGCAAAGTGCTTATACTGTCACTATAGAGACAATCCTTAAATTTTTGGGGGGATTGATGTGAGGGCCCTAATCTAGACTGAACATATGCTTGGCTTCAGGAACAACGATTAATTAATTTGAAGGGAGATGATTAGATGTTTTCAGATGGATCCAGATTTGCTTTTCATTTCCATATAATATGAAAGAAAGAGTGAGAATGAACATGTTCAAAAGAGCATGCAAAAGGAATTTCTAGTTCACATGCTTAGAACCTCAATTTCTCTTGCTTTCACTGGGGCCACAGTGAAAAGGCTCCCAAGTCACTTTCTAAAACAATTAAGTAGAACAATAATTATCAAATTTTGTGTGTGTCAAATTCTCTCTATGGTTGAATTCTCTCATACTTGAACATTTCAGCAGATGGATAATTCACTTGAAAATGTTATAATCAATCTCTGAGATGTTTTTAGAATCTCATCTATGTGCTTTAAAGACAGTGTTTGTTTATTTTGAATCTTGATTTTATTTGGGGGTCTGTGATGTGATGTGATCCTTACTATGTGCTTTGTAAGCTTGCAATAAGTCTATTGAAAATAAAATAAACTTCAGTATTCTTCAGAGATATATAAGAAAGAGCCATAGTGAAAATGTTCCAACTAAAGTATCTAAACTCCTGGAGAGCCAGAAGGCAAGAGATGTTAAACTCTTTGCTAGATCTTATCCATGTGCAGATAATATTTTCTCCTAATTTTATGCAGGCTTATGGTACTAATAATCCTGAATTTTAGAGCCCTGATTTTCTCAGTGTTGGAACACTTAGAAAACAGAATTAAAAGATGCTGAAGGCTCCAGTCCACATGCAAGACAATATATCCCAAGTTATTTCCATTTAAAATTTCCATTGTTCAAAAAGCAGGTAATCCAACATGAACTTTAACAATTAAAAAACTTGCTGGTTTCCTAATGTGTCAAAATGGGGGTTATGATGTATGTTTCAGAACTGAGTTCAAGATCTATATGAAATATTTATAGCAAAATTTTGCCTAGCAGTATCTTTTCTACAGATAAATATTCAATCAACTTTAAAAATTAATTCCTTTCTGCAGTGTGACACTATTGTAGCCTATCTGTAGATCTGTTCCGTGGTTAATCAGGTGGCTAAAAATGAAATACCTTGTGTTTTCTTATTCTCTTTCTCATTTCTGACCTAAACCTTATTTCCATAACGAAGTTATATTATTAAATGAAAATGGGTGTTTCCACAGTAACTTATTTCAATATACTCAATAAGAAAACATAATTCATAAAGAGGTGTAATAGAGGGTTATTTTGCAGGTGTTATCCAACTGTTATTTGCAATTCCAGTGTGACAGCATGAACAACTGAGCTGAAAACCTGCACATCTTTAAGCCTCCCTCATATTCTTTAGCAAGGCTTTATGTATTATAAATACTCTCTGTATTTAATAGTTAGATATTTGAGGTTTTCTGAGCTTGTATTTGAAGCATTTGTTTTAATTGGCACAATTTTGATCTCATATTTACAATATTGCAGAACTGTGATGTCTATTTTTTTAATGCAAATACAACTGGGACAAACATAAAAACTCTACTAGTTTATCTCTACTCACAAAGGGTTTTGTAATGTCAGAGTGCCTTCACCTTGCTTAGAACAGAGAAAAACTTTGTCCAAATAAATTTAAAATTCCTGCCTGACATGATGTATGCCAAATACACCTGAGCTAACCGGTTTTTAAGAATGGGATGCAGCCTTGTGTATGAGCTAAGTACAGATACTCAATAGAAATACATGCTGGAAAGTGTTTCAGCTTACTTTTGCCCAGTTTCACTATGTGGTTTTTGTGTTTTCTACTCTTTCTCATTGTTTTCCTCCTGTCTGCTTTTTTTAGATTTTATTCTTCAGATATTTAAATAATTGCCAGCTTCTTTCTATCTAAATCAGCATCTTCTGACTGCTTGTTTCATCAGTTGAACCAAGAATGTCCATAACTCTGATTTTCTCTATTCTGCTTGTCTTGAGACCAACTCTTGAGACCAAATCTTGCTACTTTTTCAATGGAATCATCTTTCCCCTCTTATATCACAGCTTTGAAAATTCTGTTTCAAAGAAGACAGCAGCCTTAGCATTCATAGTATCCCTTCCTCCTAAAATAAACCATTGAGAAAATCAAAGGAGGACATCGATAATCCAGTTAAAAGATCAGAAGGAGAAAAAATGTTTTAACCATCTAATTCATTACTTTTTGCAGAGAGAGAGAGAGATGAAAAATCACTGATGTTTCTGGGCTAAGTTAGTCTTTTTTCTTGATTCTTGCATGCTTTGGGTCACACTATCAATTAACATGCTGTAGAAGTGAGAGTAAAAAAAGTTTAAAAAGGAAAATATTCCTACTGCCTTTTGGATCCTTTCTTTCAGGTTGGCCTGCCAGACCTTAGGACAAGAAATTCAGAGTGCTGCCCAGTTAACAGTGAGCTGGATGAAACCTGGAACAATCCCCACTGGGAACAGGGCTGAAGTGCATCACTGTGCCCCCATGGGCAACTGAGGTAATTTGCAATGCTGACAAGAGGCTGTGAGAGTTGAGCCCCAGATTTAGGACAGAATGGAAATGATTGAGAGTGGCCTAGGATGATTCATTCCTTATCACACATCTGTCAGAATAAATGTTTTGCTGTTTATCTGTAGGCAATGAGAAGGGCAGATAACATCTCTTGTCTCATGGTTGCTATGTTATCCCTTTACTTATAAACTTTGAAAGAAAATGAATCTCTATTAATGTTTAGAAAAAGAATAAACTAAATACCAATTGAATAAAACTGCAACTTTGTCTCTTTGCTCACAACTGAGACATTATAAAGGAAATGAAGCATAAACCAGGAATTGTCAGCTTTAGAGCTACTTTTGAA
The DNA here is from genome assembly GCF_028769735.1 of Zonotrichia leucophrys gambelii. NCBI lineage: Eukaryota > Metazoa > Chordata > Aves > Passeriformes > Passerellidae > Zonotrichia > Zonotrichia leucophrys. The sequence continues at coordinate 25,085,442 of NC_088176.1, forward strand.
AGGATAGAATGAATATATTCAAATTTGCAACATATCAGTCATATCAGTTTTTATTAATGTGTCATTTTCATTAGTAACAATAAATAAAACTATCAAATTCAATATTTAAGTGGCATAGTACCACTTTCTAAAGGATTCCTTTGACATTACTTGGGAATTTTTAGGAAATGTTTACTCTTAGCATGTTAGGAGTTCCTACTGTTTCAAACTGAACTCTTCCCTACTTAATCTTCAATCATTTCATGTCACACTTGAAGAGAAAACTAAACCCTAATAGTAATAGATGCTTTTAAATTCCAGCTTAATATTTTTAAAAAATGTTTGAATCTTGTGCTTCAAATAAAACAAAGATAACATTCTTATTATTGGGGTAGTACTTGGCTTGCCAATGTGAATTCCATTTCTGCATGGTATTTGGTTGCTTCTCTGCTGTTTAACTAGCAAAGGTGTGACTATGCAGAAGCAGTGTCAGTACAAATGTCTTTTCAAACAGTGTTTATGAGAGCATTTCTGTTTCAGCATACATTAGACATAATAGCCCCTTGAAGATATGCAGGAATAAAATTGATATATTTCCATATAATCAAAACCCTTAACAGATCTAGAGGTAACTGGAATAACAAAATTAATTATAGGAAAGCAATTTGGAAAGTTTGGCTAATTTTACTTGTTCTTTAGATTTGCACCACTTAGAGTAATTTTAGAAGGAACATCCAAAGTACAATGTTCTATAGGCAAACACTCTCTATTGATGATCCCACTACTCTGGGCACAAGTCAGGTGTCTTGCAGGGGAAAGCAATAAGAACAAATGCAGTTTTTAAAAGAACAGGAACTGGTTGATACAGTTAGTTACTTGTTAAGGAAACAGTAGGGGAAGCCATTCTTGAAAAGCATTGTGCATTTTGTAATCTTGTGCCTATTACCTTGTGGCATCCATTGTAACTTGTCAGATGTCTCCTTAGATCACATTATTTTATAACCCAGTGAGTTAGGACAGATGTTACCTGCTATGGCACTTAAAGGCAATGTTAAAAAAATGCATATGCCCCAGGGTTGGACTTTTACATTTTCTAGGAAAAAAAAAATAAAGGCAACTTTGAGGAATTCAAGACTTTGGAAAATTAAATGGAAGCTGAGACTAAAAGAATAAATAAAATGACCCAAAAGGTGCTGCTGATTAGACTACAATATACACACTGCAAGATGATAAGATTAGCCAGAAAGATGCCAAGCATGGTCAGGAGCTGTAAATGGGTGCCCGTAATGCATGATCTCCCCGTAACAGAGGAAATGGCATAATAGCAGATCTTATTTCTAGTGATGCTATAGACACAATTGCATTAGATTGGAGCAATTGTCAATGCAGTCAAGTATCCTGGTGTCCTGCAGTGGGAAATACATCCCTCAGGGAAAAAAAAAAAGTGAAGCCTTTTTAAAGTCTTGAACTACACAGGGTTATTATGTGAGACAAATAGCACTTCCTGACCTGAGGCAAAATTCATGTCATGACCTAACTCCAAAAGTAAAGTGTGTAATAGTTCTGTATTCCCTAGGAAATGCTTGACTGCAGTCTCATCTTTCCTTTGACACCTCCTACACCACTGGGCTCAATGATATCTTGCGATAGCAAGTTTCATGCAAAGTTCCCTAGCACTGTTTTATTTTCCCCACCTTAAGATTGTTTCCTGATTTGTCTACAATGTGTCACACTTGTTTGGAGTATTTTTATAATTACTTTTATCATGTCATAATCAAATTTTGCCTTTCACACCTTCTCCTCAAATTTGGCAATACTGCACAGTCCAGTCATCAATGAGTCTTTTTCATTTATGACACAGTCTCTTCTTGAACTGTGCAGAAAAGTATTTTTTAAATAATGCTTTGAATTGACTCTGTCCATTGCAGATTAAAGTTTAGGGCAAAGGCATTAAAGCCATCACAGTAGCTGCACGATTCCATGAAAAATTTCCTTGCCCTATTTTGGAGACTCTTGGTCAAATGTGAGATTTTGAAATTCTCCATAAAATTTTTAAAGGGAGAAGATTAAAATCTTTATTTTAAGGAAGAAGATTAAAATCTAAATTTAAGATTAAAATCTTAAATTAAATTTAAGATTCAATTAATTTAATTTAAATCTTATATTAAATTAATTAAATTTAAATATTTGTCAAAATAGGCAAAATAAATTATAGTGCACTTTTCTCATAAGCAAACTAAAATGGATTTGAAATTGCCTTCAAATCCTTTGATTGTCAAGTTCTCCATATACACTTTTAGCATATATTTTTACACATGTCAATGACAGTTATACCTCATTATTTTTAAGGTTATGCTGTGATGTTAATTTAGCCATAATGACAAAGTAGATGAGAATCTTATTGTTTAAGTTTTCTTTTTAGAAGTACATGGTTAGTCCAGCAATCAGGACTTTTCCTGAAGAGTGGAATGAGATGGTGCTTTTTGTGGACTATTAATCCCAACTATTTTTAATGTTTTCCTTAACAGGTGTGCAATCACATCTGTAAGTGTTTAATTTCTTTCTACAGAAGAAAAAAAGCATTGATTAGTTTTGCCAGATGCCGAAATTTTACAAGCCAGTGATGAGAGGTGACTTGCACTCTTCAATAACAGGGGTTTTGTTACAGACATCTGTGCATCTGTGTTTCACTTTTTAAATAAGATAGACTTTTCTAACAAGTAAAAAAGAGCAGAAGTTCTAATGAAATGTTAAATTAATTCTGTTGTGATTTGTTTGTCTTGTGAGAAATTACTTTATTGTCCAGAAAATACCTGTAGCCAGATAAATTTCCCTGATTAGGAGCAAGACAGGCACATCAGGAGTGAAATGGAAAATCATCCAAGCTACATTAGCCTAGCATAATTGTGATAATAAATTTATACTAGTCAATACATTTTGGCCATTGAAGAGCTGTTCTTTAAGGGTAATAAGAACAAAAATGTCTAAATAAAGCTTTTAAAAGGTCACACATCATAGAACCTGCAAGAATGCCTGTGCTGTGCAGCACTAAAGGGAAGACCCAGCAGACTGTGAAGTGATGATGTTATTACACATTTTTGGAGATAGCAAAAAACCACCAAAACAAAGAAACAAAAAAAACCCCAAAAAACCCCAAACAAACAAAAACCGAAACCACAAAGAGAACTGTTTTTGCCTTCAATCCATTCTCTCTCCCACACTTCCATGACTCTCACTGATAACCTTATGTCAGTGCAGTCAGTGCAGCTGATCTCTCTACTGATCCTAAGGATTAGGTTGTTGCAGTCAGTAAAGATGCAAATAGTAAATTGGAGTTGAGGATTACAACTACTTTCCCTATCTGATGGGAAAAGGTGTAAATTCTTACTATATGCATATACATACACACATACATACATATATATATGAGAAATATATATTTATATGTATATGTCAGGGGAGAGGGAGAGAAAAGTGAATGAACAATTCCTATTCTTGTTAGAGTTCCAAGAATATATCCTCATGGTCATTTGAGGATTCAGGGCTCACATTTAAGCTGCTGCATACTCCTACCATGTGCTACAAGAAGTGGGTACTGTGCATTTTTAACCTAGTTTTTAGATTTAGTGGCTAAGCCCTCTTCCACAAGTGCTTAATGTATTTCACCTCCAATGAATGATAGCTAAATGGAATTTTAGAAAAAGTGTCTGCCAATTTAATGAAGTTATGCAAATATTAGGTTCACTCACTCTAAGCACTTGCCATTATTTTTTTCTTTAGCAAGGATTAGGGAAACACTGTTTATATTTTCTGTGTTAAAAAGGGCTTTGTTATCAGAACATTTATGCTCTTCTGGGTTTTTCAGTAAGAGTAGGCTGCTTTCTCAGCTCATCTCCTGATGCTGCAGTAATGGTATGAATGCAGAGCTAAAAGAAGGCTGCCTGTCCACAGTGATTAGTGTCAGCCTGCATCTGCCATGTGCCATTTTGAAGTCAGATTTTGTTTTACTTCAAAATTTAAGGAGCTCTAAGTTATTTTGATCTCATCTTGAATTAATAAAGAATTTCAAGTCAATAAACTTAAACTTTTAAAGGAAAAACACAGCAGAGTATTTTAAATGTGTTTACTTGTTCACATATATATACACAGATATTGTTATTTTTTTCAACTTCTCTCCCCTCACATCTCCCAACAGTTATTTTGGACATAACCAGATACTTATTAAATTAGTTAAATCTATTTCAACCAGTGTAAAACTGCAAGTATAGATAAAAAGCACTATTATATAAAACTGGTATATATTATGGAGCTGAGACATGAGTCTGTAGTGCTATTACACCTGTCTTGATCTTACCCAACACTTTAACCATCTTTTTATTTCAAAAAGCAGGCTTCAAATAACCCTAGAAATGTTAAATAGTTGATAATAATTGGATTTTAAGGTTGCAAAATGAGATAGCAAGGAATTCTATAAGGTACACAGAAAACAATGCTTAACCCTTGAAATCCCATGAGCAGCACTCAAATGAGAGTTCTTGGTAATCATAAAATGGCTGGTCCTGCTGTAAAGACTCCCTGCTTAGTTGAATCATATATATAACCAGATAAACTGAGAAATTTAGATTTTGTTATACAGATAAAATGACATTAACCTGTCATCTTCCTGAAGAAAGGACATCTCTGTTGGCAGCATAGACAGACTGCATTGAATATGGTTCAATAAAACCACACTACAAATAAAACCTGAAACTGATACAGGCTAAGTTGCAGTCTCTGGTAATGCCCAACACCATTTTATGCAACAAGATTTAAACTAGGAACATATTTTGTCTACAAGGCCTTCTAAAAAGAGTAGAGAAGTTCAAAGCAGACTTTGGAGATGAGGAGATGGTGGTGCTCTTGCATTTTCCTTCAAAAGTTGTGAGAATCCCTTTGCACAAGCTAATCTAATCCTGAAGCAATTAATTTCCATCAGTTCAGATCTCAGTTAACAGCCAGTAATGACCTGCATGCATTAATCCATTGAATGAGTCTCTTTGAAGCATTTTTAATCAATTTATGAGCAGATGTACAATATGAGATTCTTTAACTAGAGATCCTTTACACTGAAATGCACGAACTGAGTCACCACGTGGGGGAAATTTAACGACATTGAGTCAAGTCAGTGGGCTAGTCAGCTACTGGAGGTGGCACCTGATCTGCTGAAATGGCATTTGTGTCTTCAGAGAGGTGAGGCACCCTATAATTTTGTGGGAGAAATGTCAAAACTAACTCCGGAATAGCATAGGGTTACACAAACTTCACAAGAGGTAACTGAGTTGGAATGGATACCATGAATCACTCCTAGAAGTGAAATGAAATTCAGCAGGGAAGACTTGTCTCTGATAAGGGAGTTACTGCTGCTGTTGTGTATCTAGAAATTTAAAAGGCAAAAGAGGATTTTCCCCCAAAAAATGATAATACATCAATTAATCTGGTAAAAGCAGCTAACTGAGGAACAAAAAAGCACCTTCAAATCCCTCAGAAGTCTGAAGAATTTGAAGCCAGGTCAGGCTCCATGTTTCTAAAGTAAATCAGCACTTAAAAGTGCTAGAATTATTTATACCAAGCAGACCTGTATTGGGTAACAAGCACGTTTTCTGCTCACAGATAGGACTACAGAGTAGGCTAATTGCTGATATTCTGCACAGCTTTGGCAATATCACCTGTGGTGACAAGTGCTATAAATTCTTATCCTCAGAATAAATCTGTTTAAGATTTGACACAGTTTAACACAGCCATCATGATCTGGAAGAAGGGCTTGTGTGCAATGCATCACAAGTTCAGAAGTCCTATACTGCTGCCTCTAGATTTGTGAGCAAGGATGTTGGCTACCCATGAGCTTGACAGTCTTTTTTTCAGTTTCAGTGAAATACAAGTTGGCTGGGAATAACTTGCAGCTGGTACAGCTCTATTTTTAAGTAAGAAATTAAAATTAGCCTTTCTGCTTCCCCTCAAAATTCCATCTGCTACAATTAATATTAACACGATTTCTAGCTTGTCCTTTTAGCTAATTATATTTTTAGAAAGACTCCAAAAAAGGTTAGTGTGAAAAACTCACATTTTGCATTTTTGACAATCTGCTTGCAGAAAATGTGATCCTTGATAATAACATGTAGGTCAAAAGGAATTTTATTTAAAACTTTCCAGCTAATACACAGTACTGAGGAAGCATCCTCAGGCATGTAGTTTTTTTTGAGATATTGTTCAAGCCTCCATCCCCATTGCACAGTGCACTCCATGCTGGCACTCTTAAGGAGGCTGGAATTCAAAGATAGCTGAAAAACAGCTCAGGAAAAATTGCCCACACTTCATCAATAATACATGTCTTCATCATCTACAAGTGTGACAAATATAAAACAATAATTGGAAATACAGAGCAGCCTTTCAAAGATATTGTAGCTCTCTGTTCCTGATGCTCTAGTGGGTCCTTCCTAAATTTGGTCATGACCTTGGTTAAATTTTCTTATTTGGAAAATATTGGCCTAACTCCATAAGGAATTTAATCTAGAGACTTCTAGTGAATTGTAGTTGTATATTTGTAGATAAAGTTGTCAACATTTTCTCCCAGAAGTGATCCCAGGAAGCAGTTGACAATAGAATTGGCTGTACGTGGCCTGTTTGATGTAAATTTTTATCTAACTTTGTACAAATAGCTTATGAAATTCTCTTTAATGCAAAGATTCCCTTGCATATATAATACTGATTTTAAGGACTTGTAGATGACTATAGGATTTCAGTTACAGTGCACTTTTGGATGCTGAATAAGGCAGTTGTTGCTCTATTTGAAAACAGTATTCTTCAGGATAAAATGTAAAATTTGAGCTTAATTGTGTTATGTTGTCCCACTTGAGTGTCATAGACATCAGTTTTGCTGTTCATTTTTAGAAGAGTACTTGTGGGACAAGTGCTGTGGTTTTATTCACCCTGTTGCTTAATGCACAGACCTCAGTGCCAGTGCAACACTAAAAACTCCACTCTGTTTTGTACAGGTGACTCTGCAGGCACACACACAGAGAAATATCCATTTACACCCTGTTGCACAATCCTACACTTGCTTTCAGGTCCAGCTTTATAGAGAGCACTGCTGATGCTCAGTACATTATAAGCAGTAATTCTCCAAATATCCACAATACTTAAAAAAGCGTACTGAGAATTACCCTTTTTATCTTTTTTACAGTCTGAAAAATCTCCCAAAACTTTCACTGTTGATTCAGCAATCTTTTCCTGCTGTCATTGGTTATTATCTGACCTCAAGAATGATAGTAGAGGATGGAAGAATTAGAATTAGGAATTAGTACTCTAGCTGTGTGGATACCTGGGTATTGCCACTGCTGCCTGGGCAGTAGAGAAAAACCCCAAACCAGGGTGGGAAGTGCTCACTGTCACAGAACATAGAATGGTGAGGGCAGAGGTCCTGAGCCATGCTGTACTTGCATCTGTAAACCATAATAAATTTAAGAAACCAGCTGTTTATCTTTGAATAGTTTGGGTGTAGTTAGCAAATTAAAGTTGCTAGTTCTTCGCTGTCCTCTTTGGTGCCATTGCGCTCCATTCTGCTGTGTATTGAAGTAATTCCAGTAAGTACCTTAGCTATTGCTGAGTAAATAAGTGAGTAAACACAATTACTGCTGTAATGAGCTGAGATCACAGTTTCTAGTATGACAATATTTTAATAAAGGAGAAATTCATTAGCACTCACTTAATGACTCTTCTCCTTTGCCTATGTTGAAATTACCACTGTTTTTAGTTGATGAGACTTTCCTAAACAATGTCACCAGTAAAGTTCACCTGGATAATACTATTTTGATGACATCTATTTAATGGTACTTTAAAAATAACTTTTTTATTTAAATAATTAATATCACCTTCTTTGTTTATTATTTATTGATTTGTATATGTTTTTATGATTTTTCTGGTGCAAATGTTGGCTCTAATTCTGAAATTTATGTATCTACTGCTTAATTTGAAATATATACATAACTGAAAATGAAATCAATGTTAATTAACAGTAAATTAACTGTGGGAATCTGATTTAAGTTGTTTTCCAAATAGAAGAATGTGAGGTAGAAAAGTAAAGACTGTTTGGAGGGTTAAAAAAAGAGTGCTGCCTGCAGTGAAATGAAGTTCAACAGTCTTTTTCAAACACTGAGTGAATTGAGTTGACCCAGAGTGGTTCTGTCTCTGTTCTATATCAACAAGAGCTGCCAGTTTCAGTTAGAGAAGTAAATATAACCTGTCTTTATGCAGGAGTGCAAGCCTTAATAAAGTTTAAAGTAAAAGCTGTCAAGGGCATAGTCTTGTTGTAGCATCACCAGGTAACAGCAGCACAGTGCACAGAAGCAGACAATGGGCTTGGAAAATGAAGGGAATTCACCACCTGTGTGCTGGGAAAATGTTGTCAGAGGCTGGTTTAATACAGAGTCGGGTGCTGCCAAAGGACTGGCCTAGATTGCTGTAAATCCTGCAGCAACCCAGACTTCACATCTCTCTAGAAAGCCCTGGGCACAAAGAAATTAGAGATGTCAGAAACTACTGGGCAATGATGATGCCCATCTTCTGTTTTGTCCAAGAGACAGCTCCTTTCAAAGTGAATTACCACTCTGTTTCCTTACTAATTGAAAAGAAACACTCTGCAAACCCCTGCTATCCCTTCTGCACTCTGGAGGTTTACATGTCTGATTCTTCCACAGTCCCTGTTTATAAATCCACATTTCAAGGAGATATAGTGACATTCTCTAATTTCTTCCTGCTGGCCACCCCTTTTCTGTAAAGAGTTTTAAAAGGATAATTAAATTTTGATAAAGAATCCAATTATTCTTTATGGATTTGGGAAAGGGCAGTACTTGTTTCTCCAGAGGTTTGATGGCAAGTGCTGTCTGAAGAGGCCTGACAAAATAAATGTATTACAGTCCACTGCCTCTGCCTCATGATACACTAGCAGAGGAAGCCTGGCTGTAGCCTTGCCTCTGTCATACCCAAATGTAGTTATATGGCATTCTTTAGGAAGCCAGTTCTGATATCATATATGCATCCCAGAAGACCAAAACTTCCCATGACACACTTCTAATGAAATTTCTAGAACTCCAATGCCTGACTCTGGTCTCATGATAATCTCAGAAAGAAATAAGCTCATTTAAAGCATTAATAAATGCCTTTATTTCTGTGAGGAGCTACGTCCTTACAGTTAATAAATGTCATTGATGTAATCTTGCTTCCTATAGCCAAGTAGTTTTCAAATATATTCTCATTTCAGTGAAATCATTTTTTATTGTACTTTCAAATTGGGTGAGAATTTGTTTACCTAGGGTTTGTTTTCAGCTTTTTACTATGGCTATTTTCTGCATTAGAATTCCTTACTTATGTATCATTTGTTCATTTTGGTAGTGTAGGATTTTCTGTAAGCCACTTTGAAGCTGGATGTGCAAATGGCATCCTGAAGTTCCCATTTAAGTTTCATTCTCTCTGAATAGCATCATCCCTCTTGATCATGGCTTATTTTTAATGTTTTCATTCGTGCAAGTCTTCACAGGGCCACTGCTGTGCATGAGCATTAGTGTGATCAGTATTTTTTCCCTGGAGAAAAGATGGGGATAAGTAGAGAAGGATCTCAAGATCTCATGAGGAAATGCTTTTCCCATGAGTGCACCATGTCAGGGGAGGCAAAGGCGCAGCTGCAGCACAGGCAGCCCAAGGCACATGGGGTTCCCCAGAACTCCATGCAGGAGGAGTGAGATGCTTTGCACTGCCATAAGAAGGGAAATAATTGGTGTTCATAACTTTGCCTCTTCCTGTGCATTGTCAAATGTGTGCTTTCTTATGCAAATGGCTGCTTATTGAGAGCTGCAGTGTTCCTGTGTCCCATACCCACTATGATTCTTGGTGACACAAGTTTCTCCTACATGTTTGACAAACACAAGCATCAAATTCTCATTCATTTTGAAACTATATTGAGATTATTTACAAACAAACAAAGCCCTTAAGTGTTCTTTCAATGCAGAATTTGAGCACTCCGGGGGTAGATTCAGTCCCCATGAATAAACCAGTACCTGTAGAATGAGCCCTCAGAGGCAGAACTTGTGCCACATCACCAATGTTCTGTCAGGCTGTGAGGCAGAGACCTAAAAATACAGGTCATTGTGGACAAAAAAAGGTCTTACTTCTCATTAAAAACAGCAAACCTCTCTTTGTTGTGTGAAAACAAAAGTCTGCTAGAGTTTGAAGACATATTTCTGAATTTTTTGCTCTTGTGTTTAATCCCAAACTGATGTTAAGGTAGCACCTTTCAGAGCTCAGTGGTAGCAAATGCTGCTCACTCCTTTTGTTGAGAGACTTAACCTTACTGTTTTAATTTACATTATATTTTTACCTGGTTTTTACAATATATGTATTGTTTTCACTCAGGTTATTGCTTGTTACAACAGATTTCTCATGAGCAGCTATGCAGGTGTCTCAGGAAATTACATAAGACTGTGATAGCTGGAAACAACTCACCCCAACAATTTCTAAAGCAGTTCTGGAGTTGATGGGAATTAGAAGTGACTTACAGAACACACTGTGCTATGTCATCTCTCTGTGTGGAAGTCTGTAGTTGCTTGGTAGCACATCAGAAGACAGAATAAACTCTTCAGTAAATATAATTTACATTCACAAGTGTGTTTGTTCACATATCTCTCTTCAGCACATAAACAAATACCTTTGTAAGAAACAGTCAGTGACATGCAAAATAAACTGAGTTTTCTACTGTTTCACTAGCCCTGAGAGAGTGAACTATACAAGGCAGCTATTGGATTTTGGATGGCTAAATAATTTACATGTATCTTCTTGTGAGACTAATGAATCACTGGGCTTTGGTCTCCATACCATAATGAATAAATAATATTGATGAAGTTAGCTAAAGAAGTAAGACAAAGAGTCTGAGGAGCTGACTTGGAGCTGCCTGGGTGTTCTGTGTGTGAACTGGTGAATTGTATACCAGCTTGAGGGGAAAATCTGATTCTCTCAAAACTGAAAGGAAAACTTCCTGTAACTCCAGGGGAAACAGGTTCATGTGCAAAATTAGAGTTAAGGGGCCCATGCAAGCACATTATCAATGGTCAGACCGGTTCTGCTTAGGGCATCCATGCAGTGTATCTCACACACGGGTACCAGCCTGTGCCTCTGGGTGAGCACACCTTCCCTGAGTGCTCAGTGCCAGCGAGGGCCCTGTGCTCCTTTCACAGGGCTCAGATTGTCATTTTATCTGCTTCAGAGCTGGTCATGGGTCATTTCCTAAGATTGTCTCCGTGCTATCAATAAAATCTCTCGCGTTCTGGTGTGTTAATTGTTCTTGTGTGCAAATACAACCTTATAACAAGCTGTAAAGCCTTGAACAAATGCTTGCACATCATCAGTTTTCATTGTTCACTGAAGAAATAAAAGATCATTAAAACCTGTTAGTAATGTGTAGCAAATAATAATGTTTACTGAGGCAATCTAAAATGAATAATATTAATGAGCATTCTCATGCTGATATTAGTACAAATATGATCATTAACTTACCCTTTCTATACTTTTTATTGTGCTGTTGTTAAGTATTCAATAATGTGTTTTTATTGTGTTGTTGTTAAGTATTCAATAATGTGTTTTTAATGAACTCTTATTTACCGAGCAATGAAATAGGTTTGTTAATAAATTTAATTAGCCATGCAAAAATGTTAATTAGAAAAAAAAAACCACAAAAACCACAGACAAAGAAAAATGACATCTGCCTGGAATACTGCTGCTGCTGCAGCTCCTTTAAAGCTGTGAGATTTATTCCACTGGATTGTCCAAAGCTTTTGTGTAAATTATTAGATGACACAATGTAGGCACAGTTTCTACAAGGCATTCACTAGAAAACATAAATTATTCTTCTTTTAAATTAGGATAATTGGATCAGGCAGCTGGATATGGGAGTGCAATACTAACCATATGTTAATGCATTTTTTCTGAGGCTGTTTTCTGACTAAAACACTCTATCATTGGATTTATCAAAGAAAATTCAATGCTACAGATGGTGAGAAACATTTCTTCTTGTTTGACAGATGCCAGCAGAGTCCATGCAACTTTTTTCTGCATTATCTGCATGCAAGGAAATGTGATCTTTGGTGGTTTATTTTTCTTTTTCTGTCCTCAGAAAATGGAAAATTGGAAAGAATGATTTCTCCATGAGGAAATCTTCACATAGTGAAGTTTCTACTGGATGAATGAAAGTTTATTAATATTAATTGAGAGATTTCAGGAGTATAGGTCAGAATACAGATAAGTCATTCTGATGAAATACAAAAAACCCCCAAATTCAATCAGACTATTTAAATAAATTCATATCCTGATTATACTAAATTGTGCACTCTGTACAACAAGATTGGCAATGTGGAATCCACTGTTTTCACATGGATGGGATCCATGTTTTCATGTTCTCCCACCTCAGATTATATTTACAACTTTTGCCATGCCTTTTTTAGTCTTCACATAAGATATAAACATCTTAATTCAATTCATTGACTTCCAGATGGCAGCAGTGACTCACTTTGGAGAATGGTTTAGCTCAGGATAGTCATACTAGTACTCAAAGAAATTTAACGTCATTCATATTTGTCACACAACACCTGAAATATAGAATGTTATAGTCTAAAAATTCATACGAGAGAGTGAATTTCTGTAAATTTTCTCTAAGTGGCTTCTTTGAAAAGCCTTTTTTCCATTTACAGTATCAAAAATCAATGTGATGGGTTTTGGCTTTTTAAAAAATGCTTTGTTTTCATATTTAAATTAAGTATGTCAAGTACCATACTTAATCCTGATTTCACTTGAAGGTTTTTTGCTTGTTTTTTTTTTTTCTTTTTTGTACAGTTGATTAGGGGTGAATTTTTAGAGTTCTCTGCACATTTAATGTGCATAACATTTAATTTCTAAAAGATGGTGTGTAGTATACTCCTGCAGTTATCATAATAGCTTGGCTACTAATGTTAATCATCGGCACACTTAAAAACGAGGATAATGCAAGTGTACATACAAGTAAATTCACATTATGTGAGACTTGTGTAACATTTATAATTAGGATTCATTTAAAAAATGCATGAAAATGCCAGGAGGAAATTTAAAGTGACACGTATTACTATTATGCAAATCCAGCACTTACTAAACTCTTTATTCTCAGACTAAAATCTGCTATCTAAATAATTGCTTCACAACTGGAAATTACCACCAGCAGCCAAATTCTCTTCTCCCTTCCAAGCCTTCCCTGGATGGTGTTTATTCAGCACCACAGCACAGTTCAGTGGTGTTGATAAACACGCTTGGTGTTTCTTTGGTTAAGCTTCAGTACCACGAGCTCTGGAATCAGCAATAAGTGCTTACAAAGATTCATTGCACACTGTAGCACATTTAGCTGCTCTACCAGAACCTCAGCTGAAAGAGCATGGAACATTTCAGAGCTCATTTGACGTTTGTTACATTTTTTCTTGGCAATGGCTGTAGCTTTTACATGTGCTCCTAAATCACTTTTAGCCTAATGTGGTGTTGAGCCTTCTTGTTTTGCAGTAATAGCCAGGGTGCTGCCCAGCAGAGGCAACACAAATAGAAACCCAGAGTTAATTGGTTGGGACAGGTAATGGGGACTTTGCTTCCTCAGCAAGGGAAACAAAGTAATCCAAAGTTGATAACAGAAAAAGATTCATTTAGGAGGCAGTTATAGATGGGGCAAGATAAATAGAGAATAAACTTCCAAAACAAAGTTCAAAAATATCAGACAAACATAAAATAAGTAGGCCAAGCAAACTCTGCCTTGCTGTAGCTGAAATCAGAGTGTTCCTGTTTCCACCTATGAAAAGATTGATCCACCATGCTATGTACAGGTCCACAACGTGTACCTGGAGCAGCTGCTGCACAGTGAAATTTCCTGTATCAGTCCCTGGGACTGACTACTGTGGCACTCCTGAGCCAGTACTTGTGGGGTCTGTAGCTCTGAGGGCAGAAATCCCATTGGAATATGACCACATTGGGGTGAAAAATTTGCACCATTGCTCCAGGTCTTGTGGCTGATGTGAAAAATGAGATAAAAAGTTAAGAGCTGCTCTAATAGAAAACAAACTTTACTCAGAAAATTAATATTTAAGACTTCATGTGACTTTAATTTTTTTTAAAGTCCTTACACATGGGTGTATTAGAGATTTCTATAATGACAGCTTGAAGTTTACCATTTAGTATTTTCTTCAAAAGCAATCAAGAGCTGAATTCATTTGATATGGAGTTTGGATTCAATTTGCTTGGCTCTCTTGCTGGCATTTGCACAGTTTTCATCTGAATGCATGCAAGATTGAGCAGTAACGACATATTTTTATGAACTACCAGTGGGCATTTCATTGGAACAAGTATTTGTGGCAAAGTAATTAAAGAGCAGATTTTACCACATGAACTCTCCAAACAGCCACAGGTAAATATTCCCAAAAATGAACTCCCTGCATTATCTTAGTCAGATGAAGTGTCAACAGCAAGACTGATTTTGAGACATATTTACAAAACAAAGGATCACATTTCCAGATGGCTGGGCTGGTACTGGTCCCACTGGTACCAAAGTTGCTCTTGCATCACTGCTGTTCTGCTCACACATCTGCTGTTTTAAGTTCACCACATCCACTTTTGTAACTCACTTCCTTGTCAACCTAGACAACCACCGAAACCAAGAAATTTGAAATGGAACTATGGTTACATATGTAAAAAGGTGCAATTAACTGGGGGAAGTGTGCCATCAAGCACAGGAGATTGGGATCCAACCTCCATCTACTGGTCTGGAAAATTTTCACTGTCTCTAATAAATGACAGAATTTTTTCTATCACTTAAACATTAAAAGAAAAAAGAAGAAAGAAAATATGAAATATATCAATATATCAGAGTTATTTAGTTTAATTCCATCACAGAGACAAACCCTTTGTATTTAGATATAGTTTATACTCATAATTTCTGGATATAGCTTTGATGGTGCAGTTGCTGTATCTGTAGAAACTTAGCACATCTGCTACATGAATCTGGGATGAAAAAATGTAGCCTTGCAATTCCCAGAAAATACTAGCACTGCTACCACCTCAGTGTGGAAAAATGCCATAGACCTGGATCAAACTCACTTAAATCTAGCTAAATGTAGGGAGACTGTGAAACCAGTCTGCATCAGACATTTGTGTTTTGTCTATAGCCATGGAGATAGGGAACGAGAGAGAACTCATCCCATGGTGCTCAAGATTTTTTGACTGCATTACCTGTGGAGGCACCCTTTTCACTTTAATTGAAGTGGAATTCCAGCTCTCAGATGAAGCTCTTGAAATGCTGATGGACACAGCTGGAGGGCCTGACCAAAGAGTGCCATGGGCTTCACTTAGGATTGGAAAGAGGAAGATGTCAACTACACACTGTAAAATATGACCCAAATTCTATTTTAAACAGTCAACTTTTAGAGGGAGGACACCTTTCTTGTCAAGCTTATTTTTAGAGGAATACTATGCAGCATCCTTTCATTACTAAATTCTTCTCCCTGGAAGCAGAAGACAATTTCATAATTGCTTAAAAAAATTAAGAACCATTTTTGCTGTTTGCTTATTATCTTGTTGCATGTTAGAACTCTGCTGGGAGAAGAGACCTAAAGGAAGAGACACAGCTTTTGTCACCCCTCCTGCTAAGGGTAGCAATAAATGCAAAGTGAAAAACATGACAAAAAGCATGGTCAAAGCTGTCTGTACAGAAGAAAGAAGCACATGCCAATCAAAAGAAAAAAAAATGAACAAGCTGCAGCTCGGCATTTCTTCTGTTGCAACAAAACTTATCATCCTTTCCAAACAGTATAAATAGTAAGATTTCACTGACAGACGGGAATTTCAGAAGCTAACAGCTTCAACTCAGTTGATTCCTTAATGGCACCAAATGGAGCTTCAGTACAAGTTGGTCTGCCAGTTCAGAAATGTCACATGATGCAGACCTCTAATTTTCTCCCAAGAAATAAAGGATGAATCACTGACTTCTGTTAGGAATCAGATTTTAAAATATCAACACTACACATAGCTTCCATGGCAATTCAAATGTTTTCCTACATTTTTGGCGTTTAATCTCACTCTGCATGGTTTACAATCAAATGTTTGTGCTGATGTAATTTAACTTTTAACCTGATTTCTTCCATAATGGCTTGTACTCTGGGTGTGTGTATGTGAGTGTTTATCTCCCTGTCACTCTTTTTTTCTATCATTTTTAAAGCTGCTATCCAATTTTAGCTCAACTGGATAGAAAGATATAAGTTTGTGATAAATTCAGCTCCCACAAGATTTAGAGGAATATCTAGCTGGAAGAAAGTGGAGGGGAAAGGAGAGGAACAGATCTTTGTGGGCATTCACCCCTGAGAACACAAAGCATATGAGGTGTGTACAGAACTGTGTGTCATACTGAGCTGGCCAGAGTGAAAATAAAAATATTTAACCAGAAAGGAAGACATACTAATAATTAATTATGAACAGGGTCCTTGAAAAGGAGAACAAGGGCAGGGACAGGTCAGCCTAGATTCTATAGGGTCTCTTCACCTTCTAAGAGCATGAATGCAATTCTGCTTCATATTGAAAGATGTGAGAGACCCTTTACATTTCCCTAGTAAATATACATGGCAGTCTATGGCACATATAACATTTTTTATTTAACAAGGAAATTGCCAGAAAGAAAATCAACTCAGAAAATAATAATTGAGACTCCATATTAAAAATTATATTCTGGGTATATTACTATTAATAGAACAATAATGTTGGAAAAGTTGGAATGTTGTCTGGTTAGTTGAAGGAGAAAGAGTCATAAATAAGGTAAAGTGACCTTTTTGAGATGGAAATTAATTTTAAAGAAAGAACTACATTGTCATCACCTTACAGAAGTCTGTCAGCAATTTGGCACTTGGAAATTAGAAGCACCTAAGACCCACATGACAATTCTTAATGTGCATGTACATAGGAGGCAGATGCTTATAGAGAAGTGTGCAGGAGGCAGAAGCCTCACATTTCCAAAGGCATGAAGATTAAAGGTAGACTATTAGCAAGAAAATGGAACAAATAAAGCTGTGAGGAACTTTTCTTTAGCAGATAAATGAGGGTGTTTAGAAATATGGTAATAAGGTTTGAAAGAGAGTGGCAGTGTTTTGTAGCTGATAAATGCACAGCGTAACAGATCATTATTTCAAAACTCAGTGCAATCCTGAGCACGATACTTGTCTAATGAATGTAAAATTATTTTTACTTCATTTTATAGAAGTAAATTAGGCAAATAAAACTTCCCTAAACTATGTTATGTTTGCTGGGGGTTTATGCTACCCCACCCATTATGGCAAACTCCTCCTTTTCTTTAACACATAGGCAAATTATTAATGTTAAAAAGTAATTTCAAAAAAATGTGCCAAGTTACATAACTTGTATTTTCTTTCTTCACTGAAAGCAACCATCAAAGACTATGAAAAATATCAGTTTTATGAACAAATTCATGAGCTCAGGACATAAAAGGAGTCAAATTACCTAGAACAAAAACATTGCTCAATAGTCAATATATTAATGATGCACATTTTTCACTGCACACTCAGAAAACTTTTTAAGGTCCACAGCATAATGATAATTTGTAATAGTGAGAAGGGAAGCAGTAGTTTGAGTGAGAGATGTAATTATTCCATGTAGCATGTGTGTTCCCCTATTTTTTTGAAGAGCCAATGAAGCCACAGGACCTCTGTGTTATTTGAATTCAACAATGCTGCTTCAACAATTCAAATTTTCAAGCACCCAGGCTTAGTAGAGTTTCAAATATGAGTTAACGTCTTTAGCAGCTAAACAATTCTTCCTATGAGATGATGCTTCTATATCAGTTAAAAGCCATCATTAATAGAAGTTAAAATTGATGAAAACATTGAGAAATTATTGCAGACTGTGTTACTGCCTAAGATGCAGGGTTTTATAAGTGCTTAGGAAGACATTTTATTTCCCAGAATTGAAAAGACATGTTTAATATATGTATTTTCTTATAATACATTTAAAATTCTATTAACTTGTTGATCTGGAGAGGAATTGTCAAGGAATTATCCTTTACTGTCCCTGTAACCATGCAAGAGTATAATGGCATAAGAGCTGGCTGAACTTGAGTTTGGTTGTATAACATCTCATGGAAAAAAGATCTAATGGAATGATATTAGCGTATCTGTACATGTATTGTGACAACTGTAGCCTCAAGGATGCATTTCTGCCACATTAACTCATTTCAGATTTCATCTACAATGTGGAGAGCCTGCAACTTGTGCTCTGAAAGGAATGTCCTAAAGCTAGGACCTATCAGTCTGGATAGCTCACCTTTTTCTTCTTGAGTTAAACAAGGATAAACAATGAAAATAAAGTATCTGAAACATGCAAGGAACCTGTAAAACAAACCTGGTTTCTCTCTCTCTCTCTCTGGATCTCTTTTTCTCTCTCCCCTATTGTTTTGCCTTAGAAAATTACAGAAGCATCATTTAATAACTATAAATCTATTTAAAAAATTGGATGTCAAACACTCACCTGAAAAGGTTCCTCCTCTAAGAAACTTTAAATTATGTGCCAGGAAAACAAAATCACTGTCCTCTAGCACTGTATGATTACTGTTGTTACAGTTCTGCTGTTAAATTTGTGGTGTGATAGTATCTGGTTCAAAAAAATTAACAGAAAAAAGGAAAACAAGAAGCTGAATCCTGAGCAGTATGATTCAATGACATCTGATGAGATTTAACATCACAGATTATCTGACCCATAAAATATCTGGAAATCATGCATCCATCTTTGCTTTGGGAAGAAGCAGTATTGGTGGGAATTGGCAATCAGGCTTTCTGACAAATATTGACATTTTCTAATAGTAATTACTGTAAACTCTGAAAGCATCTGCAAGAAGGATCCAAAAATGAAATGCTGCCAGGAGCTGATAATAAAGCTTGTCTTTAGCAGCTGTAAGTTACTGTGGCTGGTGTGGATCTGCACTAGTGGCTCTGGAGTTTAAAATGAGAGGCTGTGCAAGGAGCAAAGCAAAATAGCAAACTCTGAACATACCCATATTGTAGTTTATTGTTTATTGAAAAACAATTTCCTGAGACTAAAACCTGGAAATCCTGGCTTCTGTTTATGCAAATGTTTATACTGAATAAAGAATTTATTTATTTTCCAATGAAGAAGAAACAGAGGAGGTTTAGATTAGATATCAGGAAAACTTTTTTCACTGAAAGTGAGATCAGGTGTTGAACTACTCAGGGAAGTGGTGAAATCACCATCCCTGAAAGTGTTCAAGGCTGTGTGAATGTGGCTCTTGGGGATGTGGTTTAGTCCATGGTAGTGTGTGTTAACAGCTGGACTTGATGATCTTAGATGTTTTTTCCAATGTTAATGACACTGAAGTACTGCAGAATGGCTTTATAGCTGGAGAAAAATCCCAAAGAAAGATGCAACTAACAAAGAGTAATTGATACCCCCCAATTGCAGGGCAATTGCCTTTTATATGTGTACACAGAAATCACTTAAAATATTGCTTAAAGCCCAAAACTGACTGAAGAGTGGACCTAGACTGCCATGTCTCCTTCATGGAATTACAGTATCTTATCTGTATAAGCATTTTTCATGAAGCTGCTTCATTTGCAATTTTTCATGTCTAGCTTCTGCGGCCTAAATGGATTTGTGACATTTAACAACACATGCAGGTTTGGTACCTGAGAAACTGCAAATACATCACAGTAAAAGAATGAGTAACCAGCTGAGTATCTTTTGGGTCTCCAGAGCGGTTCAAGGGAAGGAGAGATATCTGTATGGCAGTTCTAGAAGGGTTTTTGACAATGTGCTTCATAAACTTGATCTTCTGGGGCTGACCAATAAACCCCAAAAATGACAGAAAGCTCAGAGCAGGCGGGGAGGGGACTTGTGTGTCTGATGCTCAGGGACCAGTGCAGGTGTGTGACCAGCACAGGGGTGTGACCAACACAGGGGTGTGACCAGCACAGGGGTGTGACCAGGACAGGGGTGTGACCAACACAGGGGTGTGGCCAACACAGGGGTGTGACCAACACATGGGTGTGACCAGCACAGGGGTGTGACCAGCACAGGGGTGTGGCCAGCAGGGTGGGGTTGCCTTTGTTCAGGGTAATCAGGTACCGTCAATCCCTGCTGTCAGTGCTCCTCCTGGAGCTCGGCAAAAGAGTGGATGTGTGGGCAGGACTGAGCAGGGGGCTCAGCCCAACAGGGTATAAACCCTAAACAACTGCCAAAAGCTTTTTAAAGAGGGCAAGGCCTTGAGCTGGCTGGTACCTCCCTGCTCTCTCCCAGCACTGTGACAGCAGAATCCGGGGACTGGCACTGGAAATCACGTGGGTATTGGGATTGAACTGTTTATTCCAGATTTTTTGCTACGTGGCGATATACACTGTAGTGCGTATAGTGAACTGCTATGTCAGAAATCCTTTGTAATACATATTTTTGTAATACATATTATCTTTAAATAAGTAAGTTTTATATAAAATGTAATCCCCTCCATGAATGGAATAGCCAAAATATTCTGGTCAGAAAGTATTGAACTCTGACACCTCCCTATAAAAAAAAAGTCAGTTTAGTAATAGCTGGCAGGGCTGGGGAGCTGTGTGAATTGATTTGTACAGGATGCCCGTGAGGATAAAAGGTTCAATAGCATTTTTGTATTTCACTGTGCTTTGGAAGTAGCACAATTTTTCACAAAGTTTTAAGATCATATTCTTCTGAGTCACTGACCAAAAGTTCCCTTATCTAAATGAGCTAGTAAAACAAACCTGGCATCAAAGGTTGCAATTATTGTTTTGGCAAATGAAGGGGAAAGTGCAGCAGATTTAACATTTTAAAATGTACTTTATGGTTAAACACTATACTTTCCAAGTGTGAAATGGAGAATTAAATTCAGTATTAGGGCTCAAAAATAAGAAATTTTATCAAATTATTCCTTCCATCTAAAGAGTCAAGTAAATCCAGCTTTATTTTATTTCTGAACTATTTTAAGCTTTATATGCTTTTGGATCATTGAGGTATTAGAAGGATGGTGCTATCATCGTGTTTCTTATGTGAATGATGACATTTTTATGGTGACCACTGTTGCAACAACATGGTTATTCTGAATTTGTATTGAAATTCCTATATATGAACTCTGTGCAAAGACTGTTAGCTTCAAGTAATGAAAGAGAAAGCTTTTGAGACAAATATGTTAAGCTGGCATATTCAAAACCATTCATTTGACAAAATTAGCCAAAAAATACGGGATACAGTCATATCTAACTCTTGAATACATAATGTAAATCTCTGTTTACAACATAGTGTGGCAATGTTTTCTTAAGAGATATAAATATCATGTGTTGCTGTTATTACTGCTTTTGTTTGTTTGAGTTTTTTTGGTTTATTTTAACTGAAAATAATCACAGTATAACACTAAAATGTGGCCATGGTTGCTCTTTTCAAAGTCAAAGAATTATATGCCATCAGTACCAGGACAAAGTGGCTCAAAGCTTTTTTGTCAGTTCATTGAGTTTCGCAGAACTGGCATAATTCCAAAGTCAGTTTTGGTGACTTTGTACAATGAGTGTCAGTCTACATCTGTGTACATATTGCATCTTAGACTCTCCAAGGTTCGGGAGTGCATGGTTTTACTTCTAGACTCTGTCATCTAAATTTCTATTAATACAAAATTAGTAATGATATATATGTGCCACATAAAGCACAGCTTACAGTTCTACTGCCCCAGAACACTTTGGCAATTCCTGCCCCTTACAAGTTGCCCACTTGTGCCAGACTGTAAATTTAGCAACAGTGTCATTCTCAATGTCCTGTCCCATGTCCTGGGAAATGGGGTGCTTCTGGTGTGAGAGCTGAACTGTTTGCACTGCTCATCTGAGTCATACTTCTCTCTTCTCTGTGTGTCTGTGTCCCTGTTGCAAATGTCTTTCCTTGTGCTTTGCTCTTTAGAGACAGGTACTGTGTGCAAGGGAATGAGGTCCCAGGGTCCCTTACAGGCATTGCCTGTTTCTGCAGGGACAGGATGAATAATGAAACACATTTAAATATTTTGCTGTATGTTCATGTATTTAGATTATTTTTCAATTAGGGGGGACTGCACACAATAAAAGCACTTTTAGTGTATCTGGTCAAATGTTTTACAAAGAACAATTTATTTAACTTTTGGTTGGTTGGTTGGCTTATGCTTATACTGGAGTGCTGATTTTTTTTTATTACCCTTCATAAGAGGGCTAGGTTTGCATAAGTCTATGCCTAGGTACAAATTTGAAACTGTTTCTTAAGAGTATTATTTCTCTAGTCTGAACTTGAACTGTGTGATTGATGTAAATCTATTGATTTTCTCTGACTGGATGACAAAGTTAAGTTATGCAAATTACTATTTCCTCTACCAGAATTATGTTCAGTTTTGTCCTGTTTTTTTGTTTAGTCTCTTTACCTGGCTAGAATTTGAGTCTCAGAGAATGGGAGAGCATTGGAAGTGTCATTCAATACTGGTTCTGGAGAAGATTTCATGAAACACAATAGGCATGAGTCAGATCTTATTAGTGTTCATGTGTTTAATTTCGTAATTCAAATGTGGATAAAGGTATACTTATACACTAAATAATCAGAAGTGATCTATTGTATAACTTAGACTTTGAATGTCAAAGAGAAGTCACTTTACAGTACATTGCCTGTCTAGTAGATTCTGGATATCAGGCAGTTTACACATTTAAAACCAGAAGCAGTGATTGTAGTGAGCTCTTCTATCCCTTTCTTTTGTCTTTGTCTAAGTGCAATTGAAGGTCAAAGGGCATCCTGTCAGAAAAATGTCTTTATCATTAAATGACTCTATCTCTAAATATATATGAAAAGGATAGGGATAGAAAATCATTTACAACTTAAAACAAGTAGGAAAATAGCTGTGCTTGGTGTTAAAACTTTAATATTTCTAATAGACCATGATATTTTTACTTAAATTTAGCATTTTAACATCTCTGCAACTTATAAATCAGTTTTCAATGCAATATGTTTTCTGCAGACCACTATAGTTAGTCTTTTCTTGATATTACCTTTTAAATTATTGAGGCAGTTTCATACAATGCATCACCTTTATTCATTATTAAGAAGGCAAGCCACAGAGCTCCATATTTTCACTTGGGTGCTATTAATAACAAGAAGGGAGCTAACCAAGGCAGGACAAGAATAAGGATTGTACAGAGAGAACATTTCAGCTGAAATTTCTTCTTCACTGGAGAAAAAGGGATAAACATTTAAGTCAACATAACAAAAATACTGGAATGAATAAGCTGTAATTGAACTATTGATTATTTTCATATTTTTAGCTAACATTCAAAAAATACATAAATGGTAATGTACTGGCAACAGAAATGATAAGGTTTCTGTTATCCTGAATTATAAAATGTGATGTTGATTTTTTTTTTCTTAAACAGATGAGATGAGAAAATAATTTCAAATATACATAGGGTTTCCATATTCATTGGGTTGTACACAATCTTTGTAGAACTTGTATTTATTAATTGACTCATAATTTTTTACTTCTGTTCCAAGGTAAATGACAAGAATACACAGAAGATAAATGTTTGCTTATAACCTTGCCTTTTTTTATACTTGAACTCTTTTTTTTTCATGAGGCATTCAGAGCTCTGCACTGAAATTAAAAGTTGAAAGCCTGTTTGCAAGGGTTGTTTTGAGTTTTTTTTAAGAAATAATTTTTTCCTTTTCACCTTGTCTACATCCTTAATATATTTTTACTTGCTTCATCCTGAACATTCATGCAGGGTTTTATTAATGCTACAGTAATCTTTCATGTGGACAAGAACAATTCCCATGCAGATAGTAGGATTCGTTATTCACTTGAAGAGTGTTGCCTTCTTTTGAGTGAGCACCATTTTACCCAGCCAAGCAGCAGAAGTGCAGTGGAATTCAGATGTTTGAACATGAGAAGCTGCAGCAGTAGGTTTCTCAAAACATAATGAAAGCCAAATCTTGAAAAAAAATCTAAGGCTGAAATATAGCTTAGTGTTTCATTTGTCACAATGAAGAAATTTCTAAAAGTATAAATCTGAATGTAAAATTACTTTAGAGACAAAAGGGGAAATATTAATTAGATCATCTTTCCTATCCATGTCTGCTGAGAAAAACCAGGTAGTGGTGGATTTATTTTCAAAACCTCTTATTTCCTACCTCAGGTAGGGTGAAAACAGGTAATAATAGATAATATTTTATTAACCAATTCAGATTGTGCATTTACTGTATAAAGTCTTTAGGAGAGCTAATACAGGACCTGTTACTTGAGTGAAACTGGAGCATGACTCTGGCTGAAAGGTAAATTGAGCTTGTTGCATGATGGGGAGTCAGCATGAGCTGCCTAGTCTCAGATAAGCTTTCTCATGATTGCTTATGTAACATGTTGACCTTGGAATAATTTCCTGCCAGCCACAGGGAGATTGTTGACTTGACACTTTTTGCACAGTAAAGTTTTGGATCAAATTATTGAGGCATCTGGATGCCCAGTTGCTTTAATTTTATATTGCTGATAAAATAATGAGCATTTTAGGCAATTCATGTCTTTGGTAACTACGTCCCTTCTTTGGAGCATTTGATATTAAAAATCTCTGCTTTGCAGCTAAACTGAAACTGCCAACTCTATAACTAAAGTGTATTGAAGTTATCAAGGTACAACAGAGACACTTCCTACACATTTTGCTTATGCAGCAAGGATTGGTACAAGAGATAAGAGCAAAATTATGGGATCCTTCTGTCCTGTGTGTCCTTCATGAGTTTTGCAAGTTACTAAGTATTTCTCTGGGCATTTTTTGGAAGAAAGGGAAATTTTCCTTTGCTCCCTCCTCCATTCACTTTTAGGTAGATCCTTTGGGAAAAACATTTCAATCACTTTCATATTTTTTACTTCAACTACCATTAGTTCTCTTGTGTGTGTGTGTGTTTTGGTGGACCTTTTTTTTAGTTTTTTTTTTTTTTTTTTTGTATAACCCAGTAATAGATTTAATTGGGTCAGTATTTACCTCATTCTCATTTGATTATATTTTAAGACTTTGTGCTCTACTGGAAAATCCCAAGATTAGATTAGAGTTAAACATTTGGGAAAAAATATGTCTGCAAATCCTAGACAAATCTATTTGCAAACATTCAGCTGGAATTATTCTGAATTGCTTTTTCAGTTGTAGTGACACCAGTGAAGATTGTTTTTCATGGTAAAACCCTCAATCAGATCAGGTGGGGTGAATGCAGTACAGCAGAAGGATTTCCATTTGTCCTTGCCAGGATACTCATAGTCACGTCTTCCTGGGAATAACTACAGACAGACTGTAGTACAAAGAAAACTGAGTGTATTGCCAAATAATCCCCTGACACTGCTGCTGGACCTGCTGGGGACTATCACAGCTGATCAGCACAGCAGGCCTCTAATATCTTTTTTTCAAGTAATAACTTGGAAAAAATGTTATTCTGTACTAAAGCTGACTACAAAGCCAATGATAGCACAGTAATAGAAAAATGTGAATTATCAAATGAGAACACAACAATGATGATAAAAGACTAAAGTACTCTAAGAAATGTTTGTATTCTTTCATAAATGTGGGAAGTGCTGCTGAGTATTTAAAACTCTTGGCTTCCTCCTCTCCATTAAAACATATAAGTAATAATGGTGAACAAATTATCAGTTCTTTATAATATCACAGAAGTAAAGAGAAAACAGTTGCTGAGTGAAATGAGAAGAATTTGTGATGAGAAAAATTTGTGATGAGCATCAAAACTGAAAGACTATGGAACATGCAGGAATTACAGGAACTTATCATGTTCAATAATGAATGTCAGGAATTGCTCAGGGCTTCCACCTAGATCATTCCATCCTATTCACCATGTCCAAAGGCAAAAATCTTTCATTTTGGATGGTGTTAGAGGATGGATAAATTGGTGTTTTCACATGAACTTCACAGCATTCTGGGTGCAAAAACTATTGGATTGCCTGAGAAGAATTGTGACATGGAGCAGTTCTTTTGGGGGAAACAATGGTAAATCATTTATTTTTGGGGAAAAGAACAAACAAATCCCCAAGCACAATATCTCCTTTCTACAGAATGCACTCTTATCTCTGGACTGATGTTTTGGGTTCTAATGGATCTCCAACAGGGATGTAACTATGTATGGGTAATGCTGATACAACAATGCTAATGCTATGTGTTCTGCTTGGATTGTGTCTGCTGGGAAACTTGATTTTAACTTTGATGGCCACTTCTGTCTTTCTTCTTGATCTGAGACTCTTGAAAGGACATGGAGTAAAGCAAGTTTTTAGACTTTGGGTATCAACCACAGTTCTCAGACTGCAAGCTGTGTCTGAAGGCCATGTGTGGAACATGGGTGGTGCTCTTTGGCTGGTTTGTGCTGTGTGCAGAGGCTGGCACAGATGGCAGAAACAAGAATGAGCCTTCTGCTGCCTGTCTGGGAATTGTTTGCCTCTCTCTCTCAGCAGCAGTGCCATGCACCACAGAAGCCCTGAGAGCAGGGACTGAATGTGCACATCAGTATTTCTGTGGTTTCCAAGGGGGCACCAAAAGGGCAGCACAGTCTGCATGTCTCCATGAGCTGTGTCTGACAGGAGTCCTTAAAAGCAAAATTTAGTTTAATCTTAGTAAGGTCATGAGACCAATATAACAAAAAACAAAATGAAAGTCTGCCTTTTGCTTCCTCCTTCCTGGCATGGGGAACACCAGGTTTTTAAACAAAGAATAAATGCTCTTTTTTAAAAAAAGACAAGAAAAACTTGGGTGGGGGGTGGTTGGGGAAGATTCATCTTCAAGTCAGCACATGTAACATAGAACAAGAGTTGTTTGCAGATCTTTTGAAGCAGAAAATGTCATTTACATAGCCTTTATCAAAGTAAACCCATGCTGTCAGAAGTAGTAGAATTTAAAATTTCAAGTCCATGATTCATCCAGTCGTTCTATTTTCCCAATCTGTTCAATGCTCTGCAACCCTTCATCACTTATGGAAAGTCCTTCAATTACCCACCTATTCTGAACTGTTTTTCTTTCTTTGTCTTCCCATTGAACCATGTCATCCCCTGAGATCCCACTACCTCGCTGTGCTGTTAACACACCCATTCCTGTCACCACCTGATGGCACAGCACCCCCCACCTGCATTCCCCTGCTCTTGGATTCCAGCTTCTTCTTCCTGTGCTTATTCTTTCTTAGCTATTGCCTGTAACTTCCCCAGTGTGTGCAGCCTTCTGCCCCCTTTTATTTCCTCCCACCCTTCACACCTTAGAGTGCTCTGTTACACAGTGTTATACAGCAACACTTGGTCTGTCAGGGGACCCTTTCATTTCAGGACACAAACCTGTCCTGTCCCAAGGGAAAATCTCCACCAGCCCTCTCTTGTTTTGCTGTTAGCTTCAGCCAACAGAAGCTGCTATGGGGTGGAGGAGCTATGGAGGAGCCAAGGCTCTGTCTGGTGTGGAGACTTCTCAGTATTTCATTTTGATTAGCAAGCTAAATCCAGGATGCCTTTTTTCCAACTATGAGATGTGTAATTTGGTGCTGCAAAAAAAGAAGTGTGTGAAAATGGAGCATAAAAGGTATTTTTTTTTACTATTTCATTCAGACAAAAAGGTGATTGCCTGCTCATTAAACTAGCGCAGGTTTGAACCATTAGAACATATCATAGTTTCTCCCTTAATTGAAGTAGATTTTGTAATGATGGCTTTGAAAAATTGTAGTGATTTTTGTTATCCCGGGCCAGTATATCCAAACCAGGGAACTCAGTGTTGCAAAGAGTCAGGGCTGAAGCAAACCACAAATGCTATTAATAGGGACCTGCTGCCACTGAGAATACAGACTGAGATGCCTGTTGGAAACCCAGGCCTTAATCTAAGGAACCATTTCCTAGGCAGGCAGCCTGTCAAAACAAACTGCACTGCTGGAGCACCACCCTGAGAAGATTAATGCCCATACATTGTGTTTAATTTAAGCTGAGCTTTCTAGACAAGCTCAAAGGACTCTGACCTGTAGCTCCCAGTGAAAGTGGATCCCTGACTTCCCTAAGCCTTATTGAAAATCTTAGCAAGAGGTCATTTAAAATCTGGCTTCTGAGTGTCCTCAGTGTTTGTGCAGATGTGCTACACATCCTTCCTCACTGCCTCCACACTGGGATGTGCACAGGAGAGGGAAATGACCAAACTCTGCCCACAGCTACCTTGGGGAAGAACACCCTAAATAAAGCTATAGTTTCAATGGCAACTGAATGTCTGATTTTAAATTATTCAGTTGAGAGAGGGATTTGGATACCACTGCACATGCATTTGCCTCATTTCAGTGGATTATTTGTCATGAAAACTGTCATACTGACAACTTTTGGATAAGTTTTATGTGTCCATCCCAGGCTGCAGGGATGCCTTTTAAAGGAGAGCAGCTGTCAGAAACATTTTCAGTAAGTGCCTGTTGATGGAGTGGGGTTTGGTTTTAACACCTGTTAAGGAGAAAGTCCCATCATCTCATCTGCCACCAGGCCATAAGCAGCCATGTGATTTCTTTTGATGCTTGCTTCCCTGAGGGAACTCCCTATAACCCCTGCAAGGTTGGACTGGTCCTTCCATGTTCTGTAGGAGCCTGATTCAACTCAATGGGGACCGGGGGAGACCCCAGCATGATAATAGACAATAAGCCTCTGTAACTGAACTGCATTTTACTCTTTCTTTGGATTAAGCTATGTTTTTATATTTTGTGCTAACAAATATATGGTTCTATTCTTAGAGCAGGATAAACCAGAAATCCTTTAAGGCCTTGTGCCTTTATTACCATTAGGTCTGAGATGGATTTTTATAAGTGTTTCTAAGGGTTACAATGTTTTTGATATATTTTTATAGGGAGGGGTTACATAGCAGACATTATAGGGTCAGCTAGTTTGAAAATCCAGGACTGATTATTCAAAGATTATGACTTCTTGACGTAGTAACTACAAAAACAGATGAGACTCCTTGTTTTAATGAGGCAGGGAATAACACATGCACAACTTAGTCCTTTACATTATGTTGTAGGAACATATCTTTCTTCACACAATCCAATAAAAAAAGGGAATCTTTTAGGAGCACTTGACAGCCCCTGATCGGTGCCAGATTAATTTAGTGAAGCACGGCACTGTGCCACTAATACTAATCCCTTTTCTAAACTTCCATTCAGCCCCTTAAAGCCTTTACCTTCTGCAATGTCTGGGTGTGCAAAAGCATTAGAGATAAGGAAAAGGGGCCAGTGAGGCACTCAAAAAGCTGCATGAAGCTAATCAGTGATCAGCCTTCAGTGGCTCCAGAGGTGCAGCTTGCCACAGCTGCTTGGTGTTCTTACAGGCACTGCATGTCATTACAGCCTTCCAAACTTTAACTGGAGGAGATGCAAGTGAAGCTTATTTTATAATTACAGTAGAATTCGTGAGATGAAAAATTATTTCCTCAGAATTCTGGTATTATCTGGGTTTTTATAGTAATATGACAGCTCTATAAATCTCTCATTTTGCACTCATTCTCTTATTGTTTGAAATAGAGAATGCAATGGAGATACTGATATGTTTGAAGCTCTCTGTGTCAAATCATCTCCAGAGAGCTCTGTATCCTGCAGAATTTAACCCTCTGGTAGCACAGATCTCCTCTCTTGATCTTTAGAGAAGTGCCCTGAGCTAATGATATGTTTATCATCCATATGTGTGTTCTGTCACATGTGTCTGCATGCTTGCTGCATGACTTATTACTTGATTTTTCTCTTCATGAGCACTCTCATGTTGATTTTCTGGAGAAAAATATAATAAGATTTTTTTTCCCAAGTGTAGTTGAAAAGACTTTTGTTTAAATTCTGTGATACTGAATAGAATCACAGCTTTATTAATTGAATGCTCCTGTACATATTTACAGCAAATGAAGGCCTAACATTGTGTTACATTTGAAGATTAAAGAAACAAGTATATAAGTTATTTAAAGAAGTGCCCACATGCAATGCATGTATGTTAGTGTGTCTCTTTCTCAGCTAAACTTCTATTGAAAAGAAACATTACATGAAGAAGTATTGAAGTATAAATATTGTACTGTTATTGACATACTAATTAGTAGTAATATTCTTGGTGTTGATGCCACAGAGATGTGTTGTCTTTTGGAAATGTGTGATGAGAAAAGTAAGTTCAAGAGCTCAATGAACTGCACTGTGGGTGTGCTGGCTAGAAACCACTAAATGGTAAAGGCTTTGGTGATACGTGCTGCTTAAAAATTGAAAAAAAACCCCAGATATGGTATTTTTGGTGAGGTTAAATGTGCAGCCTATGACTGTTTTGGATGAGCAGTGAAGAATGTTACTGCAGTACCTACCATAGTAAATATATCTAGTAAAATAATAACACTTTAATGAGATGTGTTGTAAGTGAAATGAAAGTAATTAAAGTAGCTAATAAGAGTTTAACTCTGGAGTATTAATCAAAACAGTTTAAGTGTGCACTAGAAAATGTATATAAAAAGAAAGTATCTGGACACTCTTTGATGTGGTTAATAATGAATACAGCATTACTGATGACCCCTAGTCAGTACCTGGGCTGTATTTAACATGCTGTTTGCATATAGAGTCACAGTCCCTGGGGAGTATCATCCTGTTGATCACAAAGGATAATTGAGTACTTCTGTGCCAAGTTAAGCAGACAAAATCTCAGTTTTTCCCAGAGCTGTGATTTCTCTGAGGAGCAGTGCAGGTGGCAGGGGAGGTGCCTGGTGGGTGTGCAGCACAGGAGCCTGTCTGCAGTGTGCTCAGTCTGCAGCCCACAAGCCCAGGATAAACAAGGGACTGACTTCAAGGAGTTCCCACTGTGGTTCCTGCAGTTCAGACACAGTGGAAATGTCTTCATTTGTTCCACTTTGGAAGTCCTTGCATTAGTGTAATCCTGCTTTCAGCTTTGTTCTCTCCTCTCAGCTCACAAGAGAAGGGTGTGAGAAGTGTTAAGGGGCACAAGAGCACTGAAGCAAATCTAAGAGTAGCCTGAAGCCAACACAGCAGGAGCACCTTAATGTCATTCATCTACTTATTACAATTTCTTGTTAAAAGCTTCCAACCAGGATCAAATGCATCTCAGCACATGCTCTTGCTGTCAGCACAGGGAATACAGAGTTTTGTTTTGTTAGACTTGTTCGTCATGATTCTGGCACTAAATTTTCTCAGGAAAAATACAAAATATGTGTGTTAACAATGTACGAGTCCCTTTCTAACCTATTGCCACTCATATTTTCAAGGCTAACATGACACAGGCCATCAGCAAATCTCAGTAATGTCTCTGTTCTTTAGATATCTAAAAGGTTAAATGAAGGGCAAGGTTTCCAATGTTCACCTCTTGTGTGAGCTGCCTTGTTCATGCTGTTACCCACGCACTACTTCAGTGTTAGACTGAGTTCAGTCAGGTGAAGGACAGGCTTGCATTACTCGTGCTGGAGAAGGTTTATTCTTTGTACTGGGAATTATAGCAGCCTTAATAAGAGAACTTTAAATGGTCTGTATCTGCTCCAGTAGCAGCTCTTTGCTGCTGCTGTTGTAGGAAGCAATTGCTGCAAGTCCAAAACATCCCCAGTCATGCAGTAGGGTGTCCTGAACAGTGTGGGAAATGAAAAGATACTGATCTAGCAAATGTTCTGTGGTAGCAACCCATAAGTCATGGGAAGGAGGTCGATGCTACCTACTTACACATTATATATTTGCAGAGCCTGCCTTTTACTTAATTAAATCCATATTACTTAATTAGTATTGAGACATGAAGGAGGAATAGATATGTATCTCCTCTGAGATCCAATTTTGCTAAAACAAAAGGAGCCAGAGGAAGTTGACAGTAATAGAAATTTATTAACAATTTTCTAGTTTGGCATCTAGTAAGTAGGCAAAAAATTCTGTTCACTAAAGTAAAAGCATCAGCCAAGGGCTCAGAACATACTTCATGGTGACAGGTACTTAAAATTTGGCAAGCAAAGCAGGCTTGGACTGAGCAGAGAGACTAGAAATATAAGGAGAAAGAGTTTCAATTTATTTACACTACATAAAAAGCTTTGATTTAATACTTCCCTTTACAAAAAGAGTGTTAGAAGGATAAAATCATGTGTGTGGTCCCTGTCCTCACAATATCACTCTTCACTTCCAGAGCCACTCAAGATGGGTCTCTTATTTGTGGAAAGCAGAATGTAATTGAATGTATTTGTTGAAAGCATCCTGTTATCTTTTTGGATAAGAAGGTTGTACCACACAAATTGGGGCCTTTAGAAAAAATACCATATTAAATCAACTTATTTCTATGGTTCCTTTATACTTCCATGAATATTAAGAAAGAGGTATAGAGGTATTGAGGCATTAGGTGCTTGAAAGTACTTTTGTTGGCTGAGGCACAAGGTCTCGCAGACATGCTGCGAAGAAAATCTTTCAAAAGAGAAACAAACCATTTCAATGTTGCAATAAACTGAAGGAGTTTTAAAACAAAAATTGCAGTTATCAGAATAGCTGCATCTCTTCAGACATTTCTTCTGACCTTGCTGCTGAATCTCCATACACGGGTCAGTGTTTCCATCCTTCTGATTTGCTGTAGGTAAGCAGAAATAATATTTTTAGTGTGGTGCTTAGTCTGTTTCCAATTAGTTTTCTGGTTTTGCTGTTCTCAACATGTAGATCATTGTCACTGATGTCTCTTGCATTGGCTGTTTCCAATTGGTCTTTACTGGTGTACAGGGAAATGAGGCCATGCTGCAATTCCCTGTGCTTTGCTCACACAGCAGGCACAAACACAGACACCCACACATTGACACCAAGCTCAATTCCTCTGCTTTGTACTCAAATCTGCTTCAACTGTTCCCAACGTGCAACAGGAACTTCATCAAGGGGGGGAAAAAGGCATAAACTGAATATGCACTTAATTAAATTTAGAGTAGCAGATTGGAACTCTTCTTTAGACAACTATTTGTAGCTAAATTTCAAGCAATTTTTACACTGATTATTTCTGGAGGTAGACAGCAGAGGCTGCATAATGACACCCTGATGATTAGCAAGTGAAGAGACTGCAAACTATATTTTACTGTTATAGGGTAAATGATTAGAAATTAACCAACATGCTGATGTGGGTTTCATTTCACTAAGTACTATTTCATCAAGCTGCAGTAAGATTTTAATTAGAACTCATTGAGGGTACAGTTGCATTCAGAATACAAAAATGAAAATGTTAAACCATTCGTCAAATAGTTTAGTTCAGCCCTCTCTCACACAAATAATATTTTTGTATTAGGGAAAGCTGTTTGGTTACTATCCTGATAGTGAAATTCAAGTGCTAATTTATTTTGGATTAAATAACCCACCACAAACCCAAACTCTAAACCAAAATTAATGTTCTCCACTGATAAGCTTCTCTGACTGCATTGCTTTCATATTTAAAGCTATAATGACCCAATGAAGCTATTAGGGTTATCAAAATTTGTCCAAATACAGACAAAGCAAATAATTTCCCAGCTTTTTTCATGCTTTCATATCATAACGATCTGTTTGTGACAGGGAAATACATGGGATCATTACAAAAGAAATCTGAATTTCAAAAAATCCTAGTGGCAGAATTTCTTCTGCTAGTACAGAAGGCAGAATAATATGAATCAAATAAGCACAGTTGTTAATTTTACTGAAAAATACCTATGCAGATAATTTCCTCTTAAAGGACTAACTTTTAAAACTCAAAGTTAACCCATTTTTTAGCAATAATTATTGCTATTGAATCTAAAGAATGTTAGCAACCCCTAATCTATAGGAATATCTTCTCAAGGAGCTGTGTAAATCTGCATTTGGAACTCACTTGCATCCTGCAGCCATCATTCCACACACAAATAAATGGGAAACTGGGGTTTGAGCTGTGAAACCTCATACACCTTCCCCTCTGACTGATGTCTGTTCTACCCTCTGTCCCTTCCCAGGGCAGGGACATGAGGTGCTGGGTCACTTTTGACCTAATAAAACTTCCAAAATCCTGGATGAAATTACAGAATGAGGGAATCACTGAGTGAGTGGTTTCTGAATGAAATAATGCTTAGGAAGTAGTGGTTTAGGGTCAGAGGCAAGTCAAGGTTGTAATATTGATACATAATTAATGTCTAATATGTCTTGTAGTATTAGACATCTGAAAAACAGAGACAACCTTCTGTTTGCTCTAGTTCCTTCTTGAAATCTAAAACAGTTGGTGATTACAGCTGAATAAGAACCGAGGATCTACTGATCTGTTTAACCTGGGAATTTTTCCATAAATTATATAAAAGTCAGAAAAATACCTCATCTCCTTCCCCCAACTGATTTAATTGTTCAGGTCTGACTATAATAGAAAGTGTTACCTGTATCTATGTTGAAAATAACTGTATGGGAATAAGTCTATAAATATGTTAATCATATTCTGTGCAAGGACATCCAATTTTTAAGCAGCCAGAGTTCAAAGTACTTCAAGTGCCTTTGCTTTGTTAAGAAAACATCTTAGAAGTTGATCATGAGGCCAAGGAATGAATTAAGGGAAGCAGGAGTAAAATTATAATATGCATAATAGAGACTAAATTCTTTTCACAACACACAAATGTAATGTCCTCCCATTGTTACTGTAGAGAATCTCCCTTGTTCCACGGGTAGCTTTTCAAAAGTGTTTTGATTTCCATTCATCCTCTCTAAGAGAGAAATAGGCTTAGCTTCACAACACCCTGCAGCATCTCCTTTTGGAGGTGAGGGCAGTGTGGAGCCCTTGCAGTCCCATGCTTTGGGAGCCCTCTCCATGGGCAGCTTTGCAGCTCGGGTGCTTTGGTGCTTGCAGGAGCTCTCAGGTGTCACCCACCCACTGCTGAGGGTTCATAGCTGCCTCAGCTGGGCATGCAATTTCCACAATTTCTTCTTGTGGTCTTTCTTTTTCTCCAGCCTCTGTTCATACTATTATATTTTGTCTCAGGTTCAGTTCTAGTGTTCCTCTTCTGACCTGGTCAGGTGCAAATCCTAGCACTCTTCCCCTGCCTCCAAGTCCTCATTTAGTCTCTTTTGGGTGACCTCTGGATCTTGTCATCCAACAGTTCACAGTTTATCAGGTCCTTGGAGGTGTGTGCTCTTTTCTGTTAGTTTTGGGTTTTTTTCCACAACACAACTGGGATTTTTTTTAGCATGTCCTTTTAGAATAAAACTCCAGTGAAAGAGAATGACAATAACCTTTCTGGTTCATATCTTAAGCAATTTTGTATTTTAACAAAATCTCATTGGAGATGTTGTGGATTGGTTGATTGGAATATTTCAGTCAGAGAGCACAGGGCACATTTTGAAGAGGGTAAAGTAAAACACAGCTTACCAGCATGAAGGACAATCTTTCCTTTGATTCAAGTAGGTAGATTACTGATAAATAATACCTTTGAAGACATGGCTATTACAGGAACATTCTTCATGCTTGCTTCTCCTGTTCTGAAAATAGAAGAGTCAATATCTTGTTTGTAGTATTTATTCCTTATAAACTATGTATGCCTACAGGTTTCTGCTTAGACAGACAACACCTATGTAGTCATTCAAGATATGCATCCTGGAGAAATGTATGCTGTACTGTCAGCCTCTCTGAATTTATTAATGTGCAAGATTATTTCCTGTTATGCAATGTCAGTTTGAAAAAATGGCAGATCACTGGGTTGGAAAAAAATTGGCCCTTGATTTGTTAATTAATTTCTGCTTAATAGTTTTTTCATAGTGATTAATGTTAAGTTCTCCTTCTGGTTTGAGGGTAAACATACTTTCATATAGCACATCTCAAAGGAAAAGAATCTAAAGGAATAATGTTGACTGGCAATTAAATGTGCAGGTTGATTTAAGAGCAAAGAAACTGGATCATGCATTAACATGCGATCCTGTGAAATCATAGGTAACGGGGCCTGAGCTGAAGTCAGTGCAATCAGCTGAAAAAAAAGGTCAATAAACTTTAATGACCTACAGATCAAACACAGTAAATTAAATGTTCTATGCTGAATAAAGCATACAGCTTCTCCTAAATCCCTCTTTGTGTGAGCACTGAAAACCTCTCTCTTTCAGGAACCGAATATGAGCACACTAAATTCAAAATAGGTGAGATTAAGATATAAATTTTGAAGGATCTTTCATGGAGCAGATCAGAAGCCCTTTACTACTAAGGGTTGACATTTGGATATCTGAACTCCCTCTAAAGCAAGGCACATTATATAAAAGCAATTTAATAGTAAAACTAACAAATTTGTAGAGGAACATATCAGTGTTTACCAAATATTTGTGTTTCTTTAGTGCTTGTGAAAACATGCTTTTTAAGCTGTAGATTTTATTTAGCTTTTCTATGTTTAGGAGCACCCAGTAATTTAAAGCTAATGTACACCTAGAGATTAGATAAGATAGAGATAGTCAAAGAAGGCTGGTGGGGATGCTCAGTTATTCCAGGAGAAACACACAGAAGAGTAGATCAATCCAACACTAACTTGTATTTCTCTTTCCAATTTTCTTGTCAGTGACTTATCACCTTATGCTGCAATTTTACACTTTTTCTCCTGTCAATCACATTCACTGGTGTGAAGCCAAACTAAGTCTACAGGCTTCAATGGCATCACTCTCTATTTACCAGAGGATATCTGAGATCAAAATTCTGCACTATTTTAACATGCCTTCCTCCCAGTGAAGCCTTTCTTCTCTACCCATGAAGTTCCCAGAGTGCACTTTCTCCAGACTGATGCTTATGGTATATAAATAATTTGGCAGGTGCATTGTATTAATATAAATGATCTGTCACAGCTCTGATTTCCTTGCAGCCCAAGTGAAGTGTGCAGGAACAGACAAAATGGGAAGTGTGCCTGTTAAACTCTCCCTGCTAGTGCTGTTTTAAGTGGGACTAACCCTATTTGCAGCCTGTGGGTATTCTGATACTTCTCTCATGATTTTTGGATGAGAAAATCTTTATCTTTTTCTCAGATAAACCAAGTGACCCTTTTGAGATATGGAAGCCTCAAGGATTTCAATACTGTCTCTATTTTCTTGAAGAAGCTTCATGGCTACAACAGGTTAAAATAAAGGTTGAAATGCAAGAGGAAACAGAAGGTTGCAACACTGATCATGGCAATTGGATCATGGTTCAGCACTATCCTGCATATCTAGATCTAAATAGCAACTCCATGATGCAGTTCTGTCCTGGTGCAAATTCTTGTTCTGCCAGTCCTCTCTCCAAAGGGCTCTGTACAGGTTTCTTAGGTGCCCATGTTGCTGGAACATCACTTGTATGCATCAGAAAATTTTATTCCTCACAATTCTGTCAGTTCCTTCACTGCTGAATTTGGAAAGCAGGACAAAAGTACAAAAAAATCTGTACAGCTTGCTCAAGGTCATAGAGAGACCTGTGGTAGAAAATAGAATTTTAATACTCTTCCAGTTATGGTTGCTTACATATTAGTAATTCAATTCTAGAGTATGTAAGAGTAAATATTGGAATGGGATAAATT
This sequence comes from Zonotrichia leucophrys gambelii, assembly GCF_028769735.1. Classification (NCBI taxonomy): domain Eukaryota; kingdom Metazoa; phylum Chordata; class Aves; order Passeriformes; family Passerellidae; genus Zonotrichia; species Zonotrichia leucophrys. The sequence goes on from NC_088176.1 coordinate 25,123,037, forward strand.
ATTCAGAGCAAGTGTGTTATTCTGAATGCTTAGCTCCCATGCAGGTGCTTTCCAGATTGTTATAAATATGTTTATTTTTCCAAAATGCTCTAGCAACAGTCTCATACATAATATTTGCTGAGATTATTTTCTGTATTCACCATTCAGCTGTTTTCTGAAACCTGAATTTTCCTGATGGCATCACTGATTTGATGGTTTTAAATCCTCTCAGTATTTCCAAAACTACAGTGGTATCTTTGTTTATTTAAGCACAAACATGACCACACGCACTTATGAGAATTGAGAACTTTTTTATCATTCCATTGACCTTATTGAAAAAGAAGGACACTTGAATATACTTCATGAAAAAGGAAGATGCTCAATGGCATCATAGCCAAATAATGAATTTTACCCAGTCACAATTGTTAAAATTTGATGTCTGATATCCAGAATGCATTTATATTCCAATATTTTGCAACTCCCTGTGACAGAAATACAGTTAATTAGGCATGCTGAAAGGAGAACTTTAGCTACTTCAATATGCATTGCTCCTGTCACAGGATGTTCAAACAGTGGTGGTGAATCAATTTGAAAACTCCAAGTAGGCTGGTTGATATAAATTAAATTAAAAGCTCAAGGCTGCTTTATATGCACTTTTTCAGACATTGGCTGAAATCCTGCTTAAAAATACCCTGCCAGAGTCAGCGACAATTTAAGAAAGGATCATATTTCAACTCCCATTTAAGTGTCCTGAAGGTTTCTGTATTTGCTTTCCCATCACTGCTGATTACTGAAATATGTGTGTACAAACAGAAGCTCCCCGTTCTATTAGCATGCCCCTGATTCATTCACTGACAAAACATTCCTGTGATAGAAGATCATATTAATTTTTGCAAGAATGGTAGAAACACAGTGAAACAAAATTCTCCACTGTTGCTTCTGTTGGCTGGAATCCATCCTCTCATCCTGCTCTACAGGTAGCAGGAGCTTTGGCTTCCTGGTGAGGGGGAAGTACAATGACAAATTCTCTGCTGGCTTTGAATCCTACTTGTGTAGGATCCCCTGAACAGAGGACAGCGTTTCAAAATCAGAGGAGAGCACAGTCATGCTTTTAAAGTTTCCTGTAGGACAGATATTTGAAATTTTTGTACCTTTTTAAATGTGTTTTTAAAAGGCCATATTTTTTCCTGATTCTGGTGTGTTTTCACATGTAGGTTTAAACCCACTTCTGAAAGTCATATTCAACTGCGCCTCATTTCATGTGTCATCACAACATGTGTATAATTTTCAGAACATCACTAAGCCTATTACAAAAAAAAGAGACTGAGGGAACCTTAAGAGCTCCCTTTTACTCAGAATGGAAATAAAAGAACCTCTGGCATCCTTGACAGTAATTAACCAAATCTTTTTTTGTGTGTGGAGACTACAAACTTTACAAGAGACAGAATCAGATCTTTGTTCTTACTAAGAATGATTTTGGTTATCTCACCTGAACTTTTCCTTTTGCAGCTGTTCCATCCACATGGATCTAGAACACATTGTATTTCCTTTGAAAGAGCCTCTTGCACACTTTGTGCATCCCACTGCTACAATCTAGTCCAAGTTTTCCCATCTCTTTCCTGAGAATGACCTCTGGGACACACCAGATAAAAGTGACCACGTCTGAGTCTTCTACTTCTTCCCCATTCACAAAGTCTCTAGGCCAGTACAGAGTATTAAAGGAAATCAGGCTGGTCTGACACAACTTTTTCTGACAGCTCCATTTTTGCTACTGCTCACTGCCTTGCTATCCCCAGATGTGAAAGCATCTGAATTATAAATAATACAGTGTTCTCTGTTACTTGACATGTTTGTTGTGCATCATTATTTAAGAAAACCAGTTATAACTTCAACTGGTCAAACTTTATGTTTTTCAAATAATAAATATTTATGGATTTTTTAATTGTAAAAATGTTTCACTTGATTTTTAAAACGTGTAGCAAAACACAATTTTTACTTAAATTATTTACATTTCTTGGATCATTCTCCATTTTTCCCTTTCTCTATCAGATAAAGAGATAAGAAAAAAGAGAAGCAAAATTATAAATATTACTAAAAAAATACCCAAACAACTAATCAAGTTTGTTATGTAATTTTTGGGGACTGTGAGTATATTGGGGGAGGTAGGGTTGCTTTTTGCAGTATATAATATTGGAATGAGCTATCATCTGCCTAGCCCCAGCTCATGCTCTAACAACTTCTGTGACTCATTTATAAGAACAGTTAGAACATCTGCTAAAGTTCTCTCTCATCTATATATTTAAGAAAACAATTATATTATAGAAATATTCCTCTCTTGGAATGCTAAACCATGCATAAAAATCCACAGCAATATATACACATCACAACAAAAGTGTGACAGGTATTCTCCGCAATCCTCTTTGTTTCACTTTTCCATTATAAAAATAGTATGATGTTGCAATAATCATTGAAACATTAGACTGTATAAGTGCAATCTTAATTTGACCCTTGTGAATATCTTTTCCATGCTGTCTTAATCATATGATTGCATGTTTTTTCTCTCATGAAAATCCTGTCTCTCTGTGCAGAATGAATGGTATCCCTACATTTTCACAACCTGCTATTACTTGGATTGTTCTCCATCCAGTTCTTGAGTTGACTCAATCCTCTTTTAAAAAACTCATCCTTGATCAAATGCCTTCCTGTAAACACTTGTTTTATCCATGAACCAAAGGACCTTTATGTCTCTTGCCCTTCTCCATCTGTTTGCCAAGTACTGCAATTTAAAATTATCACCAGTGTGGCTGAACACATGTAAGAAATATCCCTACATGGCCTCAGTGTATCTTACTACAATGCAAATGCTACGTGTTTTTCTAAGCAAACGTGGTGTTGTGCTTTTTATTCCCCCACCCCCCTACAGAAATTGATAATGTGGCAAGGCCAGCAGTGTGAGATCTCTGCTCAGCACACTGGAATCCCCTACAATCCTTTCTCTGCAGGTGTTTCCAGTCTGGGTCCCATGTCCCACCAGGGCACAGCACTAACCCCCTGCACAGCAGGGCTTGCCCAGCAGATGCAAACTACAGTATTTGCAGGACACACCTATTTTCTAGGGCTTCATTCAATGAGGCAACTCTTTGTGAGTGCACAGCTTGTGGTGATTGGGGTGGGGCTGTCATTGATCCCTAATGAGCTACAGCTGTGAGCAGCAGGTGACTCCCATTGGGGCTAATGAGCCATTGAGTGCCCAGGGGCACTGACCAATCACACAGGGAACAGAGGGCACACAGGGGCAGTGCATCAGCATGAGGGGATAAAAGCCTGGGCTAAAAAACAAAAAAGGCAGATGCTTCTTGAAAGTGGTGTTGCTCTGTATGGGCTGGTGCTTGAAGCCTTCTGGAATTGTGTGGTGATGCTCTGTGTACCATGGCTGTCTCAACTGCAACGTATGCTGCTACAACATCTTCAGAGCAGGTTCAGGTAATGTTGTTGCTTCTTTGCAGTGAAATTTCTAGCAATGAGGAAAAAGTCCTCACATGCTCCTGCGCTTTGTTTGGTGGTATTAGCTTCCAATTTTAGCACTTTTTTAATTGATTTCTTCTACTTTGTTGCTTGCTCCTCAAAAAAAGGAGGAGCTTGCATGAGACATTCCTGTATTTCCAGTGCACAGTAACTTGAATCAAGCCAAATAGACACTGGTGTATACAGCACACTGTCCCTTTAGTTCTGTTCATGTTGCACAGGCCCCCAAACCTTTGTTGTAGTCATTAGATGAGACAGGAGGGACACTGTGTGCTTCTCTTTGTTGGGGTGGAGGAAAGGACTGAAAAGCTACACAAGGCTAAGTTTTCATGTTAAACAGGCTGAGGCTGCAGGGAGGCCTGAGCACCTAAACTGCACCTGACTGGGGGCTGCAGGGACTGGGCATGGAGTTGGGAGCAGGTACAGCTGGTGTCTAACAAACACAGTGCCCAGATGAGCTGCTTTCTCCTTCTGGTTGTTGTCATGTTGTCTGAGGAGTCAAGGTCTGGACATTCTGTGGAGATTTTCAAAATTTCCCATGTGTGTATCTGAGCCAGCTTTGGTTCTGAAATTATTGTATGATTTTGAGAACTAGATAGTCAAGTTTACCTTTACCCAGATCTTTTTGTACACTGTCTAAACAGTATTATTTCATTTATTTTTACAGTGTATGTAGTCCCTCTCTCTCTAGGACTGAAAATGCTTTGTTTTCCAATGTCTTATATTGATGCGTTTGAGCTAACATATTTTCCACTGGTGACTTGAAACTTTTTGAAGTATGTGTCTCTAAAGCATTTGCAGATAGATTAAAAAAAAAGGTTTTCCTAAATGATTCTGTCTCTGTATTTGTTATCTGCCCTCGTAACCGTTGAATTAAATTCTCCTTTATATAGCCTCAAATCACTGCCTCTTTTTGTGTGCGAAGCTGACTGTAAATGCTTATTGCTGTTTGCATTGTATTCCTCTTTATTATGGTGGTCTTCGGTATATTTAAGTGGCATATGTGGGGTTTTTTGAGTCACTCTTGCTGCTTGCAAATTTGTGAAGCCTTTTTAAAAAAGCTTGTTTCCCTGTACTTTAGGTAATAAATAGTTTTGTTGAGATTTGTTTAGTGAGTTTCTTTAGAAAAGTGGACAAACCTTGCCTTTTATTACAAGGTATATAAAGATTTTTTTAAAATTGATTCAGTTTCCAGAGTGAATTTTCATTTCCCCAGGGAGAGAAAAGATACTGATTAGAAGAAAAATTTTGCAAAATGGTGATAGATCTGTGATATATGCTAAAATAGATCAGAACACTGCAGACATTCCTGGTAAAACCCTGTGTACTATCTTTTCTGTGGAGTGGTAACAACTTCTCTTTGGCCTCAGAAGTGACTAAGACTGGTTTTCCATAAAAACCCTGAATGGGAGACCTCATTATCGCTGCCAAGGAGCCTGGCTTGCTGAGGATAAATCAGCTGTATTCATTTTTATAATACTGAGCTCAGCCAGGGAGAAGATCTCAAATGAATAAAAAACAAGCCCAAGAAATATGTCCTTTAGCTGTCCCACCCCTCACTTTCCCTTTGCAAAGTGAGGGCACTACTTTTCTGCCTTGCAGGGTTTTGAGGGAAGCCTACACACCCACATTTATGCCCCCACCTGCTTGGCACATTCATATGGTCCTGGCTGCATGTGCCTAAGTGCGCACTGTTTTCTGGAGGCAGCTCCAGCTGAACTTTTAGGAAGTCCATAACCAAGATGAGCCTTTCTGTATCACACATTCATGGTTTTCTGGGCTTTTTCCCACAGGTAAAACTTTGGCAATACAGATAAAGCTAAACAAGGTGCAGCCTTTTAGGAAACCGCTGCTGCAGAGAGTAGGTGGCACTGGGGACCTGGTTTGCATCAGCTGACTTTTAAAGAGTAGTGTCAGCTTAGTGCAAAACCAGCAGCAAGGCTGTGGTTACTATAGAGATGTTCTTTTTGTGTCCCCCTGGAGCTTATGCAAACTTAATTAGTCCTCAGTATGGAGTGGGTATCTCTTCTGTTAAGTTTTTTGTCATTTTATTGCGAAGGCTTGGTTTGACTGTGCATGGATGGCATGCATTTAATGGAGTGTAACTTGACTGGAGTCCTGCCTCATCAGGATGGCAGAAATAGCTGTAAAATTGTATTGACTGGTGAAAGAATGGGTCAGGAGCTCAGTGTGTACAAATCAACACAGCTGGCTTGAGAGTCAGCAAAGCACCATCAGTTTATGTCAGCTGTCTTGTTTCACTTGTCTGAGAACTCTTTTAACATGATGGCTAGAAAACCAGTTTTCCTTACTTTGTTTTTTTTCACTGCATTCACAGTCATAGTGCTTACATGCCTAGATCATTTTCTGAAATCACGGAAGTGAAATGATTATGAAAGTTAGTGTGTTAAATCTATGTAGAAATAGAGCTGCACATAAATTCAGAGCTGTGTTTTGCTTAATGTCGGGGGTGATGAGGAAAGCAAAGCAAAAGAGACTTGAGTTGAGTTGGAAAAAAAAAAAGTTTAGTTGCAAAGACTTCAAAGTCAAATTTGTCAGACAAAAGTCATACATTTCATCAGAACAGTGCTTTTTTTTTTCCAAGAAAAAATTTTATTTAACAAAAGTGGTTTGATTGTTTCATTTTCAAGAACTTTCCAGTGGAATAATGGTAAATTCCCTTTCAGTCAGTGTCATAGAGAGTCATGCTGCTAATCACTCATGGAGGTTCTTACCCATCAACAAAGTTAAACATTTATCTCCAAATGAAATTATTTTTTAAAAAACATTTGATCAGTTTTACCCTTCTGATTGTTTTAGTGATTCCTTAGATCAGTTTCTGGGTAGGACTTGCCTTACTTTACTGAACTATGGTTTGTGGCCTGTGACAGTAGTAAGATGCTGCTACGAGCAGCTATATTAGGCTTCAGTACTGTGGTGGTTTGACCAGGAAGGAGTGGGAATTCTGGGAAGCTGTGGTCAAACCAATGAAGGTTTTGGGTTTGAGACTGGCACCCGGTGTAGCCAGTGGGGTTTGGACACACCTCCGAGAATACACAGGGGTTAAAAGCAGGGCACTGCCCTTGGCACTCTCTCTTGGGACGTCGCTTCGAAGAGGTCAGATCTCTCCCCCGTCCAGCCCAGCCGCTGGTGCTGGGCGGGGGAGGGGCAGCCATGCGGTAGGCCCGGGGCCTGGACAGAGATGGGGGTTGAGGGGGCTTCGAGGATGGAAGGGTGGAAGATCCCAGAGAGTCAGCCCTCGGGCAGCCAGCCCCCCCCCCCCCCAGGAGGGAGAGAGAGAGAGAACCGGCGACACCGAATGTGATAGCAGCCGGCCCAGGAGGAGAAAGGGGGGGGAAGGGTGCAGCCCGGCCGGCCGCAGCAGCAGCAGCACGTGTGGGAGTATTATCGTTCTGAGATAGACAGACTGAAAACTTCTAACCCTTTCTTTCATGATTGGGGCCTTGCAAAAATGCTAATCCTCCTCGAAGCTGAATAAGAAGGGAGATAAGAGATGAGATGAGACAAGGACCTGGCCCGAAGAACGTGGAGATGATTGGATGGGGAGAGATGATTTGGAGTGGCCTTTTGGCTGGACTTTTCTTGTGGCCATGGACTCAGTTGTTCCTGTGACACAGACTGCATTTAGGGGGAGGCAGTGCCTCAAAACCAGGAGGGTTCATTCGTGAGGACCCCCCGGCCCCAGGGGGTTGGAAAAATATGGGGGGGACAGATGTCCCAAAGCAGAGACTGTGCCTTTTTGGAGTGAGACAAGGCATCCTTGAAAGACAACCCTAAAAGCAGCTCTGGCCATGCCTCAGTGGTGAGAGCACTGGGCATGGAAGGAAGATGTCACAAGCGGCAAAAGGACTTTTTCCGGGCGGTGCCGAAGTGACAAGGAAGCACACGAGGTTTCAGTGTGTTTCCAGGAGAAGCCTATGGAACAAGAAGGACTCCTTTCCTCTTCATGAACTGCAGTTTGAGTATACTAAAGTGTGGGGCCAAGGCTGGGCAGTTGATTTGGGAGAATGTATCGGATTGGGAAAGTCAGGGAGTGGGGAGGAGGAAAGTTTTTTTTTGTAAGGTTTTCAATTTCTTTTTTTCTTTTCCTTATAGTCTTTCCCTATTTTCCTGTAGTTTAAGTAATAAAGTGTTCTTTATGTTTAAGTTAGAGCCTGTTTTGCTTATTCCTGGTCACATCTCACAGCAGACACCAGGGTGAGGAATTTTCATGGGGGGCACTGGCTCTGTGCCAGGCTCAAACCATGACAAGTACTTATTTCTATTCTAATAGAAACCAAAGGAATTCAAGACCCCTGAAATATCTTTTTTCTTAATCATCAGTTAGTAATCATATTTTATATAAGAAGATCTGCAAATCCAGATTGATGTAAAGATCTCTGATCATTTCAAATCTTTCAGTGAACTTTAGGATGAAGCTTTGTTCTTCTGGATGATCTGCTGCTTAATACTGTGACACTTTTAAAATTAATTTTAAAGGTCCATTTTGTTTTTCATTTCATTATGTTGGTTGATTTCAATATAAACAGTTGAGGTCTAACCCTAGAAAGGCAAATGCTTTGTTATGAAAGCACCTGCAGAAGAATTATCAGTTAGTTGCCTTTCTTGGAAGTAGTTAAATGACAAATTCAAAGAGTTGCATAATTCAGAAAAACAAATATTGCCAATTTCAGAGCAATACTTAGCAGGTGATCCATTTCAGTTCTTAAGCAGTGCTTCTGATGGCTGAATGTGGTGATCTGTTAACTCCTGCAAGTGCTGTCTTTGTCAGGATGACAAAGGATTCCCAAGCCATCTTTTGCTTCAAAAACAAACAACTTGTAATGTGTGAATAAAAAACAAAGAATAACCCACATGCCACAGTGGGAAAGGGATAGGTCAAAATGAGAAGAAGTTCAACTTTGTGTAGGTGGAAGGTGTGTTTTTCCCAATCATTCCAATGCAATCCTAAGCATGTTAAATTCAACATATACACCCTAATACGTGTTCACCATCCCTTGTTAAAAGAGTTTTTAAAAGTAACAATGTAATGACTTAAACTCTTCTGTCAGAAAATATTAACCTATTCAAATCCCCATTTAGAAGCTTGAAAAAACTCTTACAAGAAGGTGTCCAAACATGCAAATACTCTCCCCTGTTCTGGAGGGAGCTCTTTAACTCTTTTTGTCAGTACTGACATCTACTTAATATATTGGGCTCTACAGGAGTCTTATTTATTGTGACAAATCAAAGTGCTGCCAGGGTGCTCATCTGCCGTGGAACTAATTTCTCCTGTCATCTGTTGTGAAAACAGGAAATGGAAAAATCTTTCTTTAGTTAGAGATCTGATTTGTGTGTGGAAGAAAATGTATGGGCTGAGCTCTACAGGAGAAATTGACTTGCAGAGAGGTATAGAGTTGTGCTTATGCAAATATTTGTGGCTATTGAGTTTCCCACAGTTCATATCAACACTGGAGGCTGGCCACTGAGGAGTTTCAAAGCTCCTCAAAGTCAGGTTTTATTATACAGAAGTGCACACAACTTTTAGGAGAATCCCCCCACACTCAAATGGATTGGTCTACGTCTAAAAAAGCATGCTTATGATCTCTTTTCATATTGGATGGAGTGACCTGTAGTTTTTTTTTCTCTCTATTCCAGCAAGGTCTGGATTGAATCTGTTGTGGTCTCTTTAGATATAATGAACTCAACTGAAATTAGTGAGTGTATCAGATATATAACTGTAATCTCAGAACATCAGCGTCTTCCTTTAGTTTCTCTACAGCTTCAGAATCTGCAAATTCACTCTGGTCCTTTCCCTAAATGGATGCTGATTTTTTTGAGTATTCAGGTTTTGAATAAGCCCTTTGATGTAATGTGATTCATGAGGCTCCCTCCTGAGGCTTCAGCTCTGCATTTTTTTGCAGGGCCCCTTTGGTCCCCAGCAGGCACAATGCCACATCCCTGGAAGTGCACATGGCACACCTCCCCTCACTGTGCAGTGCAGAGCCAGCCCTCTGCCACACTGAAATAGGGGCTACAACTGCACAAGGACTGAATTTGCATATCAGAAAGCTGTAAAATGTAACATGGTTTATTACAGTAGTGGAGGTGAACTTGGGGTAAGTCACACTCTACTAAAACTATTGCTCCTTGTACTTGAATATTCGACTTTTTCTCTAAAAGGGTAGCTTCCAAGGGAAAATGAAATGTGGGAGACTGGCCTCAAGTTCTTCATTTCAGTCTTGCCACCACAGGAATTTGTGAAAAATCAATATTGTCTTCAAACTGTCATTTCCTGAAACTTGGGCGTGTAATTGAGGGATGTTCACCCTCAAGACATTTGCTCCAAAATTGAAAGATTGCATGTAAACCCTCAAGCTTGGAAAATTTTGGTAGCAAACCCAGAAGTCAAAAGAAGATTAATGGAAATAATGTCTGTATTCACTAAAGTGCATGTAATGTGTGAGAAGATGCCTTCTTTGTCATGTCTTCCAGACTGAAACTGTTCTGTTTAGTACCCATGAGGGACCAATCAACTTAGAAAATATGCTTTGTTTCTCTGGTTTTGGGTGGTGGTGGTTGGTGTTTTAAGTATTAAATATATATAATGATCTGTATTTAATACATTAATATTATAATATACAAAATATATATAATTATATATATAATATATATAGATTTCCTCTATATATATAGAGGAAATCTCTATTTGCCTCATGAAATTCTAGCTTCTATAGCTTCTATGCAAGATAAATCATCATCTTGGCATGTTCAGGTTTGGTTCTTACTTTTCATTAGAAGGACACTGTTATTGTATAAAAGACATTGTTTCTGTTGCTGGTTTTTGGATTTGGGTGTTTTCCTGTTGTTTTTTTTTGTTGTTTTTTTTTCCAAGCAGCAGACCTAAGTGAATATGTGGGGCAATATCTCGGTTGCTCAGTGACAGGAGACAATATCTGCTATTAAATTTGAGCACATATTGGCCAACCTTTATGGGGCCTTAGGGAGGAATTGCAGCGCTCAGCTGAAATTTCAGCTGGTTTGTAAATCTTGTAAAGTTACAGAAGAGTCAGAAATGTGTAAAGGTTGAGACTTCCCTGGGTGGCTCCTTCCCTGCTCTCTTTTCCCTCTCCTGTCTCAGTGCCTCTTGCAATAAAAAATGCAGGTACCCTAGAGGTGATGCATTGCTTTGGGCATTTTTTAAGACTCCCTTTGCCTAAGCAAAGTCTTTTCTCTGTATAAAAATGCCCCAATAGTTAACGATGATCATCAGCTATGTCCACTTCTAAAGGGAAATTATGAATACTAAGAGAATGCTGTCCAAGAAAAGCATATGATGAATCTCTTGATTCAGTCACAACATATTTTAGTTAAGATAAAAGGCAATATTAATAATATAATGTTAAACACTCAAATAAATAACAAAATTGATAAATATAGTATTTCCACATGAGAAATGGTTCTTTTGTGTAAGTCAAAGAAACAGAAGACAAATCTGGGTACATATCTTTCATCGTATACTTTATGATAATGCAGTGAGCTCGGTTTCCAAATCTAAAACACTATCATATCCATCAAATAAAGTCTATTCTCTGTTAATCTTCATGTTATGCATTAATGTCTATCAACTTTTCCTGTTCTTTTTCTTCTCTTTGCAGTCACATTTCATGGCAGGTATATAAACACTGATATCTGTGACTGAGAATTTGAGTGCTGTGTAAGCACCATCTATCCCCACTTTACAGCCTGCCAAAGACTGAAAGGGAGACAATTTTGTGTCATCCAGCGTGGGCAAGTGACAGTGCCTTGCAGAACTCTGTGGGCCCCACTGTTCTCAAAGGGTTAAGGTCATAATTAGAACCTAGGATTAAATGTTGTCTCAAAGATGCTAAAACTCTAAACTAATGTAACATAACATAAGCTTTTGCTTGTGTGAATTTTTGAGGTTTAAAGTGAGTGATCCCCCTGCCCTGGCAGAGGTGTTTCAGGACTGAAGCCATGTGTATTGTGTATAAAAGCATCACTTGCATTCACTGCTGGATTGCAATCAGGCTAATTTGTCTCTTTACAGAGGCAGGACAGCAATTATTAATCAATATAACTTGTCAAATTAGACAATTAAAGCATTTAAGAGGAGCACTAGGGGGTAGAAATTCTGCTAAAATTACAGAAGCCCTATAAAACCCCTATTATATTCCTTAACAGTACAAACAAGTGCATCAGCTATGATGAATATAATAAACCTCTCACTATGTTTCTGTAGTTTATCTTATCAATTGGCCTATAAAGGCTTTAGAAAATTAATTTTCATAGAACCTAGGACTTGTATTCCCTCACAGGAGCAGTCTTCCAGATCTATAATCAGTAAACTGTCCACAGTGATTTCAGGAGTGCTAGCAGCACATCTGAATATTTTGAGTTTTCCCAGTATTTCACCTTCATGTGGCTATTGGCTACATTAAGCTGTGGATCACAAACTTTATTGCAAGAATGTCACTGCTTTTCCAATACGAAATTAGTCTAACAGGATCACCCTCAAGCAAAAGTGACAGAGATAGTTTAAATCTGCTGCAATATCAGATTATTGTTGATATATTGTGTTAAAAAAGCTTCTTACCTTACTGGACACCTCAAACTATCTTATGTTTGGAAGAAGTGTTTACTATGGGAATAATAATAAAGCTCTTAAAGTAGGGGGAAAAAATAAAGTAGGCATGGTTTAATTTCAGTTTCGACTCAAATATGTATTTTCTTCAGAGTTATAGAATCTGTAATGTTAGTGTTAAAAGGTGTATGATATTAAAACAGATGATACTTCTAATATAGGATCAAGAAAAAAAATGAACTGGGTAATTTTCTTTGGTCCTTGACCTGGATTCCTGTGTTTTCATCTTGCATTTTTCAGTCTTTTTTTTTTTTTCGTTTCCTTTATTACATCATTTCTCATAGATATTCCCAAGCTGCATGGATAGCAGATTCCTGAAGCAATGCAACCTTGGGGTCAAATAGATACAATCTCTTTAAGTATGAATTGAAGCTAATGCATAATTGTGTTGAAAAATCATTCTGTTCCCAAAACTTGTGCAGAAGCTGCTGTGCTGTTCCCTGTAGTCATGAACTCCAAAATAAAATGGTCTGAGTTTTTGTGCTCCTATGTATAAGAAATCCCCTTGCCAGCCAGGCCTCCTCTGGGCCTGGTGTTGCTCTGACCTTTACAGATAAATTAATGTGTCAGGCACATGCAATTCAAGCATTGCTGATGAAAATAATGTCTTAATAAATGCTGACAAGTATTAGGGCAAGAAAATATTTCCTTCAATTGTGAAAGATCATTTGAGTGATTTCACACATGAGAGAGGCCTTGTTTGTCCAGAATCACATCTGCTTTTTTCCATGCTGCCAGTTCCGGCAATAAATGCTTTGTGCAGCTCTATCTGCTGTGTTCTCCAGCCACCAGTGCCCCCAGCCTTGCAAATGTGCAATGCACCAGGGCAAGGGTATTTTAGAGGAGATGTGCCTATTTTTGAATGAGACTCAAGGCCTGGGTTACTTTGATCGTTTTCATGTTTAATTAATCCATGATAAATTTCAGGCCTCAGTGAAACACATAGGAATCAAGATCTGAGCTCTGAGGCTTTCTCACCTCTGTTGTCTGGGTGCAATTTGCAACAGAATACATAGAAATTATGTTTAACTGTTTGGGTTTTTTTTAATTTTTGTTGAAGGCAGCGGTGATTTGTTATTGTTTAATGTTCTGAATTGCTTTCAGTATTCTAAGCATGGCATGCTGATGTTTTAAAGTGTTAAACAAGTAAATATTATGACTGTAGGTTGTTGAGTGGTTGTTTATTTTGGGAATTCTACAAGTTCAACTCTCTTTGAGGAAAGCAAGGGACAAAACAACATAATGTTGGTGACAATCATGTTTACTGCTGAAGCCTGGCTGAGGGAACAGAGTAAATGTTTTCTTTTGCGCGTTAATTTCAGTGTGTACTTGGATATTATTTGCATGGCACGTCAAAGTAAATCAAATCTCTGAAGAGATGAGTGGAGAACCCAGCATTTAGTGATTTGGGTACCCTTTTGTGGATAACTGCCTGACATTTGAAGGTTGGATTTCATGTTTATAGATGGTGCTACAAATAGTGATGAAAAGAGCAGTGTGGGTGAAATGTAGATGCATAACAGCTCTAGAAATGCAGCTTGGCAGCAAGCAGGTAGAAAATAAACATTGATGCTGACAGCTGGAGGACAGTAAATAGCAGTAAATGAAATGAGGTGGCACATAACAAATCTGGCATCGTACTGTGGATAATTGAAAAAAATTGGACACTCCTGTAGAACTTTGTTTCAGCCCAATATGGAGGTGCATTAAAAAGATCTAGAAACATTGGGCAGAATGCTGTACAAATGGAAACTTAATGATGATGGACTTGGAAATTCCACATTATAAATAAATAAAAGAATTTCTAAAAAGACAACAACATGGATATTTTCAGCTGTCGCGCCACTGCTGAAAATAATACGTTTTACGCCAGCATTTCTACTCCTCAGTTAAAACTTAAATGCCAACATTTGACCTTGGATACTTCATGTTTCATCAGCTCTGAAGAGTGTGCCCATACTATCCCTCACATTCAGTAGTACAGTAAATACACTGTTTAATTATGGCAAACCAATCTTCTGGGATATACTGCAGCATGAGAAGTTAATATTGCAAAATCTCCAGTAAGGTAATTTTCTGCCATTTCTGAGGAACAGTGGAGAACAGCAACTCTTCTGTATGTGACAACTGTGCCTGCATGTGTCAGTGTCAAGCAGGAGAGGGTCAGCCTTTCTTCTCTTTTTCACACAAACCTGCTGCTTAGATACAGAAAGGTGGGAGAAGGAAGTACATCCTCACTGTTCTGATTCTTTGCTCCAATCTGACGTCACTTCACGGTGAACAGGCTCTTCATGGACCACTTCATTCTCAGCTGGATATCTGAGCTTTAAAGTAAACACTTATGAAAGTGTAGTCCTTTTTCAGGAAGGGAATAATGGATTGTGAGAGGAATTGTGAACTGTGTAAGACCTGCTGAGTTGGACATAGACCATCTGGTGAAGAGGCACTAGCAAATGTAATGTTTTTCCTTATTAATTGTAACTGTGGAATTGTAATACACAATCACATAATTTTGATCAGTCCCATGAGTTGTTTAGTATTTTATACCAGGTGTATGGAGTAGGACATATGTGTATGTCCTGAGCAGCTTTCAGGGTATGTTGTGTTATTTTATGCTTGTCATAACACTCCAATCCTTTCCTCTAAGAGGATGCAGCAGATAAAGTGGAGTATCTTTGTTTTGAAGTTACATCTTCCAGTAATTGATTTTGGTCATAAGACCTTTACTTTGATGTATTTTCCAGGGAAATTGTGATCACCAAGGCAGGTGAGTCTTCATTTCCTAAGCAGGCAATTTCCCATATTTGGACTGGCCTCATGAGAAACCTTATCTTTCCTTACAAAGTATTTAATTTTTAGAAGGTGAGGGACAGCTCCTACTGGGCATTATAGCAATGCTTGGTTCTATTTAAGAGCTCATAAAATTTCAAATACTTCCTTAGCTGAGTGCACATTGCAACAGCATTTGAATTAATTAAACTCATTTTATTTGTCCATTAAGACTTCATCATTCTCCCATGCCAGTTTCATGTAAAATCTATTCTTTTGTGGCTTGACCATTGGATCTATAAATTGCTATGAAACCTGTTTGGGGTTTTTTGGGTTTTCTGGGTTGTTTTTTTTTTTTTTGAAGGGTGACATTGAAATTTGGATTTACCATGGATTTTAAGGTAACACCACATATGTCTGAGGTGATTTGGCACAGCCCATTCCCATGAAAATCCTGGGTTTGCAGACTGATCGGATTTCCCAGGGAGTTTTTTCTTGTGGTACCAAACATGTGCTCCCTTTTTGACATATTGGTTTTATAGTTAGTCAATCAGAGCAGATAAAGGGCCCTGGATTTTCTTACTACAGGTTTGTTTCCTGTACTCCAGATTAATACAATTCTTTTTGTACATTTTCTCACATTTATGGATGCCAAGTGAGGTAGGTGGTGCTGTACCAGGAATGATGTCAAACATGTGAAATACTCAAAATATCAGGGGACAGTTGGTCTCTCCAGATTTAGTTTTTTCCTGATAAGCCTGTAAACAAATGGCATCCTTATTCCACAGATCTCTTTTTCAGGGAAATTTATCTCTTAGAGAAGTAAAGTCATACAGCATTTAGGTTCTACATAGATCTCACTCAGGGTGGAAGATGAAAAATGTCCTCCATGTCTCCTCCTTTCTGAGGAAAGGTGAAGTTCACATTTCACCTCCACGTGCTGAATTCAATGTTGAATTTCCAACAGTTTCAGTCTCCCAGATGGGCTTAAAATTCTGATCACCAATAAGATGAGCACATTTCATGTTAGGAGTAACACAGAATGAAGAGACCAGAACAGAAGACACATTTTCAATAAAATATGGCATGACATTTAGCTAAAAAATGGGAATTTTTTTTTTTTTCAGCATGCTGTGTTAGTTATAAATTACCATTCATTTTTAAGGTAAAACATTTTTCATTCTTAAGTCTGTGCAAATGACATAGCATTTAAACAAACTCTACCTTTTAAGACCTCTTCTTAAGAGTTTCTTTGTTCCAAAGTGTGAATTGATTCTCCATGTGCATAGACTTTGAAAAGAAGAAATTTATTAGAGACAGTGGAAGTACAATACTGGGTCCCTTAAAAAATTTTCAAAGGAAATCCATAATTGAAGAGCCATAACATCTCTCAACTTGTCTATAGCACTTGAGCATACTTAAAACTGTGTCATGACTTGAAAATAGAGATGCAAACAAGGAGTTTCTTTTTAAAAAAGTTTTGGTGAAAAAACTTGTGACTGAAGTTTTAACAACAGTGAAAGCTCATTTATGGGACATGAAACCATTGCTGGGATATTTAACTTATTTTGCTATTGTACAGTGGAATGCTGCTCACCTTCCCACTGTGTTCAATCCCTAATGCAAATAGATTCTGTTCCAGTTCATTTCACTTCCATGTTTTACTTCTTTGTATCCCACAGAGCCATTCTTTTGAAGCCAGGACTCTGCTCATGCTTTTTGTTTTGTTTATTCATTGCCCTGCTGTACAACCTAGCAGCACATTTTATCTGACAATAAGGTGTATTTGAATACATGGCTGTTTCTCTAGAACAATAATGGTCAGCTGCTAGTAAAACTTGTAACATGACTGTGTCACATCACCTGCATGGTTTTATTGCAAGACACTCATTATTTCTGACCTTTGAATATAGCTTTGCAAATCAGACACTGTTAAATTTTAAAAATGCCTATTTAAAAGTCCCTTCCAATTATCTACATTTATGCTGCAGCTGGGTGAGTAGCATATATATTTTTTCACTATCTGTCATATAAAGGAAGCATTTTTTTTGCAATTTCTTCCAAAGCTATCAATGTAGATGCAGACTAGGATTGCTTTCAAAATTAGCTAAAATGAGTGTCATTGTGCTGAGTTATATTTAGTATTGATGAATTCTTTCTCTGCCAAACAAGTAGGATCTGTCACAAATGTCTGCAGAAATGTTCACTACTCTTCTCTGAAGACAATTAAATGTCAGAAACTCTCTAAACACTTTTCTACTCTTTTCAGTAACTTTTTCTGTTCTTAGTGGGGTACTACAGAGGAATGGCTTGTATAATTCCTTTCTTTACATTCCTCCAGCTACTGGCAGTACAAACCATTTGTTACTGATGCAGATATTTATACCTTTGCTCAGTGTCACTGGTGTACAGGGTTCTCAAATACTCCACAGAAAACTTCCTTCTGCTCTATGTTCATTCTCCAACTATTTTTAAGGCATGGGCTTTCAGGACATTTGGGTGCTATTTGACAGATTTCTGGCATTCATATGCAGTTCTCAGGTTAGAGACTGAATATTTAATTTTAAAGTGTTATATAAACATGTACATTGAAGTTGGGGATTCTGGCAAAAATCTTAATAGTAAATGAAAAAGTTCATTTTCTTCCATACCAGGATTTTCCCTCAGACTTTAGCTCTCTATTAATCAGTGTTTTAGTGGAGCCTCTTTATCTTACAAAGTACAGCATGTAGTTAAGTCCTTGTAGAATAGTATCTTGAATAAGAAATTATAAGGACTGTTTATTATGACTGTTTAGAATTCTTCCCTGAAGAGAAGATGGAACATTTTATTCCATGATCTCAGCTCTCATGAATTGAGTGATGACTGAATGAAAAGCCCCAAACCTTTTTTATCCTTCTTTTCAGTGTTTAATTTCCAGGAAGAAAAATATTTACATGAATACCAGTTAAAAATCTTAGTTCACCAACTGGGGGTTCTAATCACACAGGAAAGGCTTTCTGAAACCTCTGCCCAGGCCCCCAGTGCCCAGGCAAGCTCACAGCCAGACCAAGCTCCTTGCAAGCAGAACCAGACACACAGAAGTAATTATTTAGTCTGATTCTGATAAGAGAAAATGAAATGTAAATGTTGTACCTAGCTAGTGAATGGTGCAGCAGCCTGAATGCCTAATCATGAAGTCTCAAAGAGCTGTGGCTGGGGAGAAAAAAAATAGAGGAAAAGCAGAAGTTGAAACTTTTTCTGAGGTTTCCAATCCTTCCTCTCTTATCTGTCACTTGCTTCTTTTTGCCATGAGTACCTGAAATACTGGAAACCTCAGTGATTCCTCTGGATTCTTCTATTTCTAAGAATAACATCCAGTTTTTATCTCCAGCTTAAAGGAGGAGCAGAAGTGAAATATCAAAATGTACTGTTCTCACTTCTTTCATGCAATAAGCATTAAGATTAAGAAATGGTTCAACTTAAAACATCCAAATCAAATTAAATAAAATCTAATCTGTTTTTACGCATGGCTACTAAGAAATGTGCTTTCCTTTGAAATAGCCGTTGGATATTATATTTAATAGATATATTTATTAATACTTTTATTTAATGCATATATTTATTTTCATGATATAAAGCTCTGGCTAGAGACATGGAAAATTGATGAGGCTATTACTTTTTTTTTTAAACAGTTGAATTTTATCAATACCTTGCAAACCCCAACCTTCACCAGGCAGAGATAAAGAACTCATTTCCTCATCAAAGTAATTAACCTCTACAATTATTCACTGAAATATTTGAAAGAGCCAATGATATCGGAAATTCTTTAGTTATGCACAGATAATATATTGAGGGTACTGATTTACGTGAGAATGGCTGGAGACACTATTAAATGTCAGTACATTTTCTCTTGTACTGTGTTTGCTTGGAGCGATTTTTGCCGTTTTCTTTCTGTTTTCATGGAAATCAGAAAGATTTCTCTCATGTAAATGTGAAACCAGGTCCATAGAAGAGATCTCTGGTAATAGGAGGAAGCTTGTCCTACCTCACTGAAATCTGAAATGCAGGGCACACTGACCATTGGGAAGTGTCAGCTAAATTAGAACAGAATAGGACAACAGCAATCTGCTACGCTATCCCAATTAATTCATTAATTAGTTAAAATTAAACTTGTCAGTTTATACAGATCCCTGCATGAGACCTGAAAGTCTCTGAAATACATAAACTCCTTCCTAGTGAGTCTCTCATTTCTCTGGCAGAATTAAGCCCTGTAGAAGTGCAGCAATTATGCAATTAATATGTTAATCTGATGGTTTAAGAAATAAACAAGAAGTTTATCTAGCTAAGAAGAATAAATTATTCTTGAAGCACAAAGCAGATCAGCACTTGATTAGCTTTCACAAAATGTCTTATTTTCATGGACTTCAACAAACTGCAGCAAATTAGCTTTGAGTAAATGAGGTGTCCAAAAGCCAGTAAAGAGTGTTATTGTTTGTTCCTATTTTTAAAGGATGGCATGAGAAAATGTCAGTAAAACAATAAAAGATGTAATTAAATAAAAACTATTTTTCTATCTGTGTGGAAAAAGCAAAGGCAGGCAGATGGAAGAGAGGTATACACCAATTAAAAAGCCAAGCTCATATCCATGAGTGATAATGCATTTACACAATGCTTGCATTAGCCATTGTCCATCTGTAAAGCAGTAAATGCTCTCTGCTAAAAGGTATCCAGATCTTTAAGTGTTTTAGGGAAAAACTAAAACATCATGGGCTCAACCGATGGAAAATTCCAGGGAATAAAGATTTAATGAACTAGCTGGTTTTGTTAAAATTATACTTGAGATTGTAGAGTCAAATTTGAAATAAACATCCTTTTGTATTCATAAATTTTAATAATTGAACTAAAGCTCGTAAAGCTGTGATTTAATCTGAGTATTGGATAGGGACCAGAAATTAAAGGATAGTGCAAAGATTTTAAGGGCAGTGTATGATTCTCAGTGTCCCTAACCATGCTTGTTTCTTTACATTGGAAATGTGGCATCTCTGGGGATATGATTAGCAATAAACCCAATGTTTTATCAGGTGTTTGAAGCAGGTTATAATAACATTGCATTAGAAATTGCCTTTCAGTTGCTGGCTGATTAGGGATAGATTTTCACTCCACATGGCTGAAATGTTATGAAGTGCATGGAGACTGACCATAGTTCACTTCTGAATCCTCCTGACACAATATGCCCTTCAGGGACTGTGGGGAGAATACAGCTTTGCTTTCCTGAGCTGCTCATTTATGCACACACTCCTATCTGACTCTGTAACCAAAGAGCAAAAAGCCTGAATATGTAAAATGCCAATAAGAGCTGAATGATAGCTTCACCTTCTGGATTGTGTCTCCAGCCATTGTAGGTGGAAAGCAATCAATTTTATTGAGAAGCTTCTGCAGAGTCTAATAAAACCTGCATAAAATTTTAAGCTGTAACAATTCCAATTTCTCTTCTCTGGCAGATTGATGAAGATAATTTTTCATTCTTTTGTAGGTATCTAAGTTAAATTCTTCCTGACTACCTGCATAAAGATGCTTTGAAAAAAATCAAATACCATTATTTGCATAGAAAAACTAGTAGAAAATACATGTAAAACTAATTTCTTATGCACAATCTCAGGTATTAAATCATTTAGAGCTCAAGTCTAAGTGCTACCAAGTTCTGGAAGTGAGAACAGTGTTTGGTCAGGAATTTCAGTGAAATCTGAAAAACTGTGGTTTCAAGAATTAAAATGTAGTGCCTTTAAAATTTATTATGAAGCTCTCCAATTTATCTTGCTCTTCCTTCTTCACCTTTTCCTGACGAAAGTATTTAAACTTCCCTACCTACTTTCAGATATGATTTTTTTTTTCTCCTCTGGCTGGGTGTGCTCATGAATAAGCACCTAAAATAGAGTGAATTGTATCTTTTGTCTGGCTGTAATATGTCTGTAGAGTACCAGAGCTAGAAGAGGAACAGAGGAGTAGATGCCTTTCGTATTGTTTATCTTTAGTGAGAGTTACTATGAGGGTTGGAATGTGACAGTGATTTTTCCCAAAATTTGTGGTAAGAAATCTCAGAAAACAAGCCTTTTAAAAAAAAATTATTATTTCTGGAATTATTTCATTGCTGTTATTGGATTTTTCATTCATTTATTGCTAAAGTTTAGGAAAAAACCCACACCTCTCAAAATGGAAATTACCAGGCTTCTATTTAAGTGCTTTTAGACCATAGTCCTCATATTCATCTTTATTATCACAATTCTTCCAGACATATAATGGACATTTGAACTTTGCATTAACATATAATTTGTAGCATTATTAAAAGAGCTCTTATAAGATCAATAGTATGAAATTAATCTTCCTCGTACGGTGCAGTGAAGTTCAGAAATTTCTTGCCTTTGGAGAATTCTTAAAATTATTCTTTTGATTAAATCCCTATTTTGAGAATGAACTTGAAGAAAATGAAAAGGGAAAATGCATTTGCTCTAGGATTGATTTGTGATAAATATTTGTGGAAAGCAGAGGAGGTTATGTTGAAAAGGACAATAAAGACCTGGTGTTTGCTAGGACAGTTTTGTCACACTGGTGGCTGGGATGCTGGGATTTATTCCATAACCCTTCATGCAAATGAGGAAGTTCTCTGCTGCAAGCAGGGCTTTGGCAGCCCAGGGCCAGCTCTCTTTGGCCACGCTGCAAACTCAGTGTTGAAACCCTTTGCAAAGCAAACAACACAGTCTTTGGAACTTTGTCTGATACCCTGGGGCCAGTGCATCACCGTTCTGTCACTTTTCAAATTGGTCTTAAGTTCTCACAACTAAGATGGACTCAGTGCCTTCCCTTCATTTTGCTGTCACTCCTTGTTATTTTTGAAATGTTCATTTAGTTCTGAGTTTTTCCCATTCCTCTTTGCCTCCATGTTCTGTGAAATTTCTAATTACTACATAATTTCTCCTCCAAACACAGTGCAGTGCAAGCTGGATGGAAATATCCATTTCTTTCAATGTTGGGAAATTATTTGTGAGATCCAAATTGTTTTGTATTCCTTCCTCAGCTTTTATGAAGTGAATTAATGTTCAGTGTAAGTAGTGAAGTTCCAAGTGAAAAGAACTCTGTGGAAATTTTGCAATATGGTAACACCTTCATTCCTCATGCAACCTCGGTTTGAGAGCAGTAGGTGAAACACCTTTAAATCAATTATTAGTAATTCACAGATTTTAAGATGTCACTAGGTTTTTGTACCAAACCCTTTCTGGTGATTAGTAGAAGAAAAACTTGGCCAAACAGAATTAATTCCTGGTCCTCATTTGTATCAGTCCAAAGTGGACTAGTTTACTTTCAATCAGTGCTAAAAGAAATTATTCCATCTTCCAAAGAAATTACTCAGAGATTCATCATGCAGCACTGAACACCCTCGACAGCTTCAGTGGAATAATGGCTTTTGTTTTGTTTCCCTATAGAAGTAAGAAACGACTGATTTGTACAGGAGGGGTCCTCTGTGTGTCCCATGCTGCTTTTCAGCACTCAGAGGTTTGGGGCACAATGCATATTGTAAAAGGTGATGTGTCTGGCACTAGGTTTGTTTTCAAAATGAGCTTTATCCTCCCAGGGAAAGGAAATATTTGGGAGTTCCAAAAGCTATTGTTTCCATTTAAGTGAGATCTGTGAATGGCTCAGGGCTGTGAACTCTGTGGATTCTGAGGTCCTGTTTTCACTATAATACTGTATGGTATGCTTTTGATTCTTAAGGGAGCCATAGTTCATAGTTTAAGACAGGTATTTCATAAACTACAATAATTTTTTGCAATAATCCTACAATATATTAGGCCAAATTGGAATTAAGAGGTAGAAGTGAAAAAGCCTACTGTTCCCCTTCCTTCTCTCCCTACCCAGAGGGAGGAGGGAGAAGATGCAGGGACATCAGAGATGCCTGCTTCCTCTCAATGGCTCTTTTCCTGATGGTTATTGTGACACATTTGCATGGTGCAAGGGAGCAACTGGAAGCCATCAGTAATCTCTAGGCAGCATTGACAGGTAATGTGGAGGAAGCTTTTTACCTCTGCTTAGGAGACAAGTTTTGATTTATGGGGCAGGCTATGTTTGTGGTGCAGTGCTGGGACTGGCTCTTTCTCTCTGATTCCTGACCTGCAAATTGGGAGCCAAACTAAAAGGGGGGAAAGTGATATTTGCCATTGTGTGAATATTTTATGCTTGGGTTAGTGTTAATTTTCACATTTCTGCTAGGGATGCACTACTTGCTTTTTCTTGCCAGGTCTTTTTCTTCCTGAATAAAGGCTTCTCTAATGAGCTAGGTTTTTGAGGTGTGTAAGGGTAGAGAGATAACATTCTTCTCTAAATTAATGGACCTCTGGTTCAGGATTGGTGAAATTGCCAAGCTTTGTAGGCAGTTAATTCGAAGTTTCAAGTTCTTTGATTAGAACAGACAATTTTGAGCTTTCTGTTGGAGTCAGATTACTTCAATTAACAAATTGAAGTGATCTGACTCCAAAATATGTGTGTTTTGCAGGTGGAACATGATAAGCCAGAGCACCTCATTGTTTATGCCACTTGCTTTAGCTAAAGGTCTTACCCATTTTCAGTGTAAGTAGGGTCCTTCATAATTTGAACAACAGTTTAACTTAGGGGTGAATATACAAAAATAGATTTTTGAACCCCTTAGCAAGGAGTGGAGATGTATAGAAGAGTTAAAATTCTGTGAATCAGTTCAAATGGCATTAGAGCAAAAAAAAAAAGTGATGGCTCACTGCTTCCTCAGAAAAGGTAGACAAACATGTCTTTAAACTCTAATTATCTGTTTCTTGAGATTACTATATTTTTCCTCTTTAATCCTTTCACAATTAGATTTGTACTTAGTCTGCTCTACTCTCTTCTTGTAACTCTATTTGTTCCTTGAACACCTATAAAATGCAAGTCTAAAATTTCCATATCAGCATCTTCCTCTAGTTCCTTTAACCTAATTACCCAAATAATGGGATAACTGATATTTCATTATAAATATTTTCAATCTCTGTAGGCTTTTTCATTTCTTCTATGTCATAATTGCTGTCCTTATTGGGAAAGGAGCAATATGCTTCCAGATGGATATTCTTTTCTCAAACTGGAACTTTAATCCATCACAATTCCAGGTTATATAAGGCATTGAGTTAATCTAATCTGAAGCATTCATATAATACTTTTCCCCAGCATGTCATTACCTTATCTGTCCTATGCTGTTATAGTCTCATGTCTTTGTTTTTCCTGAGGTTTATTATAACCTCATAGCCCACAGTTTATTTCTAAAGGTTCCATCAAAATGAAATCTGCTTAGAAAACCAAACACATAAAAAAGGAAGAAAAACAGCTTTAATTATTGTTTTGGAAGGCATTTACTTTGATTAATTGATGTATCAGTGCTGTGATATAGCTGAAGTGTTTATTAACCAGTTTGTAAACTGTGAATGATTTTAGTTGCCCTTCCACAGCCTGAGTCTAATCTGAATGTGCTCCATGGTTTGGTCACTGGGAATTAACACACAGGCAGCTACAACTCTCACGCTTTTCCCTTACATGTTTATTGAACATGACACATGAAATAATCACAATTCCTAAAGAAGATGATTATGTTTATATGATTCTTGGGCTAGAAAAACAACAAAATTTAACACTTTGGTTATGGCCAACCTGTGAAATCTGTCGCCCACTGTTGTAATTTATATGCAGCTGTATTTGCAATTCCCTCTCTGCAACAGAAAGAGCATTCTCACAACATTAATATGTATCTAGGAAACTAAGAATTGGTTTAAAGTAAACCTGCAAGAACTTGAAAATCTTATCTGCCAAGGAAAGCATCTTTGCTTTTAGAAATAAAACATACCCCCATGAGCTCAATTGCTGGAAAGAGCTAAATTTAGCAAAGAATGCTGACAGAAAAATAAATGGCATTTTAAACTTCACTTAAAACATATATATATTTTTTCCTTGATTAGTCCTAGACTCAGATTAAGAAAAAAAATTATTTCTACTGGCAAATCCATAGATGATAGCAGTAGATAGCATATATGATAGCATAGATGATAACTAAAAGCAGGCTGTTAGTTTCTGTATACACTGGGCTGGAGGGAGGTTTCCCATTCAAGGTGAGCTCTCCAGAACACAGCTTGCTACTGTTTGGTTTTAAATTTACCAGGTCGTTTATGTATTGAAACTGAGCTAAAGAAATTGAGCCTACAACCTGTCTGTGCTCCCTGGGAGTGCATCGTGTGGCAGCAGCAGCCCTTGTTAACCATGGAGGGGCTGCTGAGCCCAGCCAGGGCAGAGCAGGGTGTGGGCACTGCTCCAAGAGAGCTGTGTGGCAGCAGGCAGGGCTCCACAGCAGCCCTGCAGCAGGACAGGAGCTGCCCTGACCTCACCTGAGGGCAAGGAATGACAAACCAGTTGGAGGAGTGGGGTGGTGTTCACAGGGGTCCCAGGAAGACACAGATAAGAATGTTGATTCCATGTTTCAGAAGGCTAATTTATTATTTTATATGTATATATTGTATTAAAACTATACTAAAAGAATAGAAGAAAGGATTTCATCAGAAGGCTTGCAAAGAAAGCAGAGAATGGAATGATAGTAAAAGCTTGTGTCTGACTGAGACAATCTGAGCCAGCTGAGTGTGATTGGCCATTAATTAGAAACAACCACATGGACCAATCACAGATCCACCTGTTGCATTCCACAGCAGCAGATAATCATTGTTTACATCTTGTTTCTGAGGTCTCTCAGCTTCTCAGGACAAAAAATCCTAAGGAAAGGATTTTTCATAAAATATCATGGCTACAGTGGAGTTTGTGCTGAGATTGGCACTGGGGTATCTCACTTTTAGGTGAGTTGATGCCATTTCAGAGCTTTGAGAACTCCTCATCTGGAGTGATCTCCAGGGGTTCTTCAGCTCCACCTGTGTCCTTTAACTGTTGCACTGGCACAAGTCTTCAAAAATTTGAAAGTATTGTGGAAGTCAACAGACAGCTTTAAGTGTTCCCTTATGTTTTGAACAGCCTGAGATTCAGCATAAGAATAATTTAATCCCATATTATTTATGAGAGAAGTGCTCTGAGGTACAGTGAAATGTCTTGTTAGGTCATAAATAAATTATAGTCTTTGGAAGGCGTCTTCTTTTTCCTAGTAAAAAGGCAAGAGGATTGGGTGGCTGAACGAATTTTTAGACAAAGTCTTTAGGGGATCTGACCCTTTGTGGTTAGTGTAAGATTCAAAGGGGACAAAGGAATCAAGCTAGTCACAGATCATATAAATTTTTAAGAACTAGATTATATTAAAGGTCAGCTTTCATTTTGAATAAAATTGTTTAATTTAGGTTTTACATATTGGTTTTTCCTTGGATCTTTTTGGGGTGTCTGCATCAATTTCTTCCCATTCCCTCTGCTTGCCGGAGCTGGTTTAAGCAATCAGGGGAAGTAATGCAGCTCAACAGAAATTGAGCTCCCACAGTAAGATGAAGCAGTGATAAAAGCAGTTTTGATATTCTTAATGTATTGGACTGTGAATTGCATCATAACCAGCAAAACCATCCTTTGAGAAGGATGTAACTCAATAAATCTGTCAAGGTATCTCATTCCCTTTAATTAGCCAGACCACCCAGTGTCTCAAAAGATCAAATTAAAAACAAATAACAATTTTAGGCTTGAAATGCTCAAGATGAGGATTGTATTTTTATAGCCTTTCTCTAGTCTCTCACTGGGCTTCATCTGAAATTTGTGGTGTACACAAAAATGAAGTTTTAAGTCACTATAAAAATAGATCCTAATCACCCTGAGGCTTGAACTGAAAGGTGATGACATGTTTTGTATTTCTCTATCATTATTATCAGGCTTCTTATTTAAAAGAACAGGAGAGAAATACTTTTCTTTCTAGCTTCCTAAATATTTACTGTGTTTGCATAAATGAGTGCTGACTGTTTTCCTGGCAACACAAATTTGCTTTCCATGAAATAATTTGTTTCTATGTGTATCTGAGCACAGGATTTCTTTAAAATGTGTATTGTACAGTTATGAAAATATTTGTTTCAATTCCTTTTTTATTTACAACTGAAAGCAAACTGCAGCATAAAATTTACCTTGTTTCAGGAATGATATTGTTGCTTTATTTTAAAAGTCATTGTGCAGTCTGGCCATGTTAATGATATTTACTTATATCTTTGAGTATTGAGTGTTTTGAGTAGTAGTGTAAATAAAGATACAATTCATAATCTATTTTTTTGCAGATTTTATTATGTGTACCTACTGTAAACTATTTAATCATGGTTACACTCCCTTATAAGAGACTGAGTCATACCAGGATATTTTTGGTTGACTGACAGTGATTTCTGTTTTATTAAAGTTGTCTTTGACTCTTTGTTCTCCTGATGGTGGTACTGTCCTGCTGGAGACAATTTGATCGTATAATTATTTTTTTTCTGAAGACTTTACTGGAATTAATTGTTACAGTGAGCTTACAAAGCCTGGCTATACGTGGTACCCACTGGACAAGATAATGACAAAGGGCTCTTTTTATGTTCATCTGGGCAGATTTGTTTCTATGATGGCACAAAAGATCATACACTAACTTTTGCATTTAGCTGAAGTTAGGCTTTCCAGGTAGAACAATAAAATGGTAAATTAAATGTAGGCTGCAAGGGACAGGCTAGATGAAATTGTTTCAAGAAACATCATAACCATAAAACCAAAATCCTGGAAACTGCTGTGTTAAACCTAAGAGTAGTAAGAGCCAGCATTTTGATGTGAGCTGGTTTGGACAGCTATTCATTATTCATTGTAACCTACACTCCTATCTACACCCTGTGCCTCTAAGTATGCAGAAACTTCTCATAAACAAATAGATTTTTTAAAATTTTGTTCACAGCTCAAGTGAACTTGTGTGGAGCACTGCAGTTCCACAGCAAGGGATGGAGAGCTCAGTGAGCTGTCAGCCATCCTCATTCTCAATTCTGCACAAGGAAGCTGCAGGCTGGGGAGGTCCAAGGTTAAGTGTGTGGTGGGCTAAGTGATGAAAGAAAATGATGTTACATTCTTACTCTGGGATTTCTTAATTACATATCCTGTTCCTGCAGTATTCATTTCAGTTGTATGTTCTTGAGCAAGTTCTGAGTTCCTTGGGCTTTTTCTGAGTCCTGAATGATGTTTCCTTCCTGCTGCAAATTCATTCACAGAGACTATTTTGTAATATTTACTCGGTTGATCATTGAGTGGAGAGAATATTCTTCTCTTAGCAGAGAAAAATGCCATTCTCTAATTCAGTCATATCACTAGATGCCATTTGCAAAGCTGATGGTGTCAAAACATTCCGGTGTTGTTAATTGGATGTAACAAATGGGAATTGTTTCAGAGTATTTTTCTTAGGCTGGGGAGGAAGGTATGAATTAGATATGTGGCAAAGTGACAAAATTCACACAGTTAGTGCATCCTGAGATGCCTTATGCCACTTGTATCTTTTCAGCATTCAAAACGTTCTTTTCCATATGGGTTTTTATGGCATGCTGGCAGCGTCTTTGTGTGATGTCCAGAAAGCTGCAGGGCTTTGCATTTCTTTCACCTCTTCTTCAGCAGAAAGCATGGGGACTCTCAAATTTTAAGGCATTAGAGCAGATTTTCCAATTATATTGGGCTTTATTACTTGGAACTTTCTTCAGGTGAGAAAAAAAAATAGTGACAGTGTATGAGGTAGGAAAGTAAAAAAGATGCAGTGCACTGAGATCCTGGAGAAATTTACTCCACAGTCCAGGCTCTGTTGCTGAAGAAGCAGAATTCTTCTTCCTGGGGTATTGATGAATCTTTGGCGTGTCCTGAGACAGACATAGAGAATCTCAGAAAGAAAGAATGAGTGACTGTAAATCAAGAGATAGAAAAAATAAAGAAAAATACTGTCTTTCATCTCACATGTTACTCAGGAAATTAGCAAAAATAATATAATTTTTCATAACTTGGGACCTCCTTGATGCAAGTGCTTTTTTTTATTTATACATTCAGCAAGGTGATGAAGGTTTTAATTCTGGCTTACTGTCTCTCAGCTAGCTCAGGGGAAAAAGCATCAGCATCAACTCAGGGCCAGTAGTGAGTGGTTGGTGTCATGAGTGATCCAAGGAAATAAATGAACATAGAGGTTATCAGAAAATATTTCAGTTGCGCTTTGCAGATGTGGTAATGTATTGAAACTAAAGTGAAGTTATTTCAGTGGTGAACTAAAGCAATGAATATTTGTAATTGAAAACCCTGGAAGTGTATAAGAGTCTTGTTTTCATATGAGTTGCCTTTCCCAGTGCCCACATATATATTTACATAATAGTGGTATCATGTCTTTCTGCACACACAAGAACAATTCCTCTACTATTAATTATTTTGTGTCAGTCTCTTCATGCAGTTTAAAACAATTAACCATTTTATAGCAATCATAAAAAGTCATATGTACACATACATATGTAATCTTTCAAACCCGTTTTAGGTGGCTTAAAAAAGCCTAGTGCTGTAAATGTGCCAGTGTTTAGTCTCAGTAACTGTTTTAGTTATTATGTCATCTCATTTTATACACTGATCCAGAGGCTTGGAAGTTAAGTAGCTGTTCATTGTTCTGCTTCATCAATATTTTGTGTGTTATATGAGTTATCTAAGTGATTATGCAGCCTCAGAAATTAGGGTCATGCAGTCTTAATGAATTAATTATAAATCTGTGTGAAAATGGCCACAGTTTACTATTGCTCAGTAACAACAGGATAAGAAAGGAATGTATTTCTCATTTAAAGGCAATAGTCAGTAGGTTGTGTGCATCATTAGACCAAGTTCTGCACTCTCCCAGACTGAGTTGTGTCTGTTTTGACAGAAAGCACAAAAGTGTGAGTCTGGCTTGGGTTTTGCACATTTCTGCCCTGTTTAATTAAATGGCATAAAACCCCTTGTGATGACAAGTGCTAACTTCCTTCAGCTTTACACTGCATTGTGTCATCTAGAGAAAACTGGAAGGAATTTTGTCCAAGGGAAAGCCAGTGAGAAGTGACAAGTTGTACTGGCCTGCAGGAACTCATATGTTAACTCCCTGGTGGAGAAACTAATGTGTGTCACTGTATTGCATGTAGTGAGTGGGGACTGGAGGGAACAGGGCTTGTTTAATGTGCTTTAATTTGCCAAAACATAATTGCAGCACTCAATTTCATTATGACTGGTAAGGAACTTAAATTTAGAAGTAACTGGGGTTTTTTGTTTTTATTTTTAGTTTACACTATTAAACAAATGAAGAGAAAGATCAAAGGGCAAATCACTAATATATCACTAAAAAAACCCCAAAATAATAAGATAATAGGATCCATGCAATAGGGTATTGAAAAAATGAAAGCAATTAGCTGCTTTCATGCCCAATTTCATATGAAGTTTTGTGACCTAACATGTACTTTATATATAGCAAATAAGGTGCTTCATAATATTTAATGAAGTTATCTCCTTATTTGGAAGCATTGCTTCTAAATAGATACAGATATAATATATATATATATATATCATAGATATAGATATATAGATAGATAGGTTTGTAAAACCTTCTCCTTTGCAGAGCAGAGATAATCCTGTGGATGAGACGCTTAGCTTAAACCAGAAAAGTTTGCTTTTCTACCTCAATTTCTATGTTGCCCATCAATATCTGAATATCCCAGTTACTGTAACTGTAAAATGGAAGGGTCAGTGTATATTTCCTTTGCCTTGTCTGCTTGGATTTTAGTAAACTTCAACATAATAAAAGCCATTCCTTACTTCATCAATGATGCCTACAAGTAATCATGAGCTCAGTGACTCAAAATGTTTCTGCTGTGTAATAATCATAACCCAAGATAATATCAATATTTAGAACCTCTTCAGTGTTTTTAGCAGAGGACTCGTGAGGTAGAAGTGCTGCAGTACCACACTTCCCTTTGTCCTTGTAAGGAATTTGCCTTGTCAGGGTTTACTGAACATTCAGCACACTCTCAATGCCGATGGCTGCATGGCCTGTGAAAGATGGTACCACTGAAGCTTCCAGGGCACCACTGTGATTCTAACTGGTATGTAAATCATTCCAAATTGATTTAAAAACAAGGAAGTGGAAAATCATGAAATTCAAGTTGAGTGTGTAGTTCTTTGATTAGAAAATAATTTATGAAATTAATCTGGAAGACCAGTTCTGGCCCCATTGGCAGTTACCCTTCAGGTAACAGAGGAACATGTTCTATTTTGATGGACCACACATAATGTAACTGAATACTCCCCTAGGAAGGCAAAAAGTTTATGCATAAACATCTTTACAGACCTTTGTGGGGACAGGCCGCTAAGCTTCTCCCAGGAAAGGAAATCAGATCTCAAAATATTGAAAAAGAGAAAAAATACCCTGTAAATATTTAAGATTTCTTTATTTTAAACATTTTGTATTGGTGGTTTCTTACCACCAAGGGCACATCTAACGAATTACTTTAACTTCAAAGACTCCAGTCCAGGAAGTTTTGGTCTCTGTTTCCTGAAGTTTTTATCCTATTAAACACTATTTTTAATGTATTAAAACACTAAGAAGCAATGACATCAATATGACTTGCATTTTTATGCATTTTATAGTAGCTCTATCATTCCAATGGATGGCTTTAATGCTTTATTTCCATACAGATTTCCTGATTTACATGTGGACTAGAAGTACTGTGATAATTTTTAAAAGACTTTGAGGAGAAATTTGTCTAATTTACAGCGTCAAAGGGAAGTACCAAATCCTTTAACTGTGTTTGATCACAAAGAAATAAGCTGCATCTGCAAAAAGAATGCTTTCAACATTTCTAATTAAGTAACTTAGGAGAAAATATGCAGCCATTTTGTTAGCAGCACACTTCTTACATAAATGGCACTTGAGATCAGCTGCACGCTTAGTCACACGAGTCGGTGAATAATTCATCAGCAGACATCACCCTGGTCAGAAAGAAAAGCTTTGCAGTGTAAGTCACCTTATCAGTGCTTAGCTTCCTTCTAAAGTCTCAGGGGTGTGCCACCGAAATATACTAATGTGCTGCAAGGAAGGTTCTGGAATTTGCTTGAAAAAACATGGATTTGGTGTGCCAGCAAGACAGTTATTGTCCACTGAGCATGTGTACCTCTCGAGATGCAATGTTACTTATTTACTTAATCAGGAGCCTTTGAAGATCTGTGTCTATTTTTTCCAAACATTTGTAACTTGTATCTTTATCAGCTGTTTCCTTTGTAAAAGGTTTGTGTAATATCACAGGGAAATGCTGTTCAGTTCACAGTTTGTCAAATTGTCATTGAAGCTGTCTATTAATTTTGTTTTAATTGATATATTGTTGACAGCTTGTGAACTATACAGTCAAGATATTATTTATAATACAATAGATTAAAAAATATTGTATGGGAAAAAAGTATACTTTCTTTTGAAATGTGCCAGCAGTAATAAGTGAGAAAAACTGTTATGCTGATTGTGAGAAATTAAAATTACAGTGATATTAAATAAGCATGAAAACTTGGCATCTATGCCATGTGCTCCAATACCACTCTAATTTCTTAATGGAACCATACTTTGAATATCGCATTCAAAAAGCCAGACAATTTTTAAAAAATATTTAGACACATTCTTGGGTGAAAATGGAGTGTGACAGAAATGGCCTTGTGGTGTGCCTGTTCCTTACAGGTACTGTTGCTGAAATATTTGGTGTCATGGAGGACTAACAGGGCTTGTGCATTCTGTGTTTGTGACTGCTGCCAAGAAAATATTTTGAAGGCGTGGGAGAAATTTATCAAACTACAGAAGTGTAATGATAAGAAGAACAATTTTAACTTTTGAAGATGAGTAGAACCTGTCATGTATAAAATCACCTGGTGTAAGAAAAGCACCAGGAGTAAACAAATGAAAGCAAGCAGCTTCTGTCAGTGAATATCCACAGGTGGCAGCTGGCTGTGCCCTCTGGCAGGAACCAGGCACCAAAGGGCATCTGAGTGTTACAAAGGGTGGTGCAGACACACAGCATTGAGCAGAGAGCGCAGGAGGAAATTCCCTGAAGTTCTTTAGGGTCACTACTGGGCAGTGTGTGTCTGCAGGGCTCTGCAGATGTGCAGTGACAGAATTACACATCTCTGATGGCTGTGCAGCTCTAATGGGACAGTTGATCAGAAGTACTGGAGGTGTAGCAGAATTTTTCATCTGGGATTACTGCAGGCAAATGAGCATTTCTATCACTCCAGACGATGATCAAGCACTCTAGTTGTCCGGTGAATTTGTGTACAGCACCAGAAAAACCACTTTGGTTCTTCATACCCTCACAAAAAGCAC
The DNA here is from genome assembly GCF_028769735.1 of Zonotrichia leucophrys gambelii. NCBI lineage: Eukaryota > Metazoa > Chordata > Aves > Passeriformes > Passerellidae > Zonotrichia > Zonotrichia leucophrys. Next base: position 25,156,312 of record NC_088176.1, read on the forward strand.
TGCCTACATCCATCTCTATCTGTGAAAAGTGTTATATGTTTTTGCAGAAAACTCTTTTTTTGTGACTATCTGGTGAAGGGCCCTGCTCTTAAAATAAGAGCTCCTCCACAAAATTTGACCCATTTTTTAATTTACAGGCTTTTTTTAAAATTTACACTTTATTTTTGGGCCTTTTAGAATGAGCCATTATGAAACCTCTTTAATATTATTTACGAGTTATAGTCAGCTGGATGATTTCCCATTGTATTTCTTATTTCTATCCAGATTGTCCTGAAAATTGTTTGTAGAATTTTGACCGTTTAAAATTTGTATCCAGTCAGCATTACTTTTATTCTTGTGTGGTTGGGCATCAGTCTCACAAAAAATAATGCAAGTCAGGGAAGAATAGTTTGGTCTATAGAAACCCTCATCAGAGTGCTCTAGAATGATCTACAGACCCCAAATTAGTTGGCCCTTGTGGCAGCTCATGTGGCAAGTTGTACTCTTTACCTTCAATAAGTAGATTTTTTTTTTCCAACTCATTCCCCAACTGGCTCTCATGAAACTGAAATTTCCAGTGCTTTATGTATGTGGGCAGAGCTGAGCTGCACCTGGGTTGAGAGAAGCAGGAAAGAAAATCTAGATGACAAAATGCAAATTGCATTTGTGCTGTTTTCTCGTCTGTTTCCTCAGTCATCTGAGGTCTGCAGATAAAACTGCATTTTAGCACATAACGTTTTTTATGCTTAGCTCACATAGTTTGTAGTCTCTCATTTCAGGAGAAGTAAATGTAACTCTTCAAAGGCTCTTTAGGGACCTCTTTGATGTGTGTCATTTATATCCATTTTGGGCTGTGTCTGGTATGATGGCTGAAATTTTACAGGAGCCTAACCCAGAGTTTAGAAGCAGCCATTGAGGAAAATCTCACAGGATAATCAAAGTCATGGTGGCCAGTTCCAAGTACCTTTATTAGAGTTTCTTTTAGGTTTCTCCTCTCAGGTGACTTGGAATAAATGATTGTATAAAATCAGACATATGAAAATGTTTAAATTTTAGTCATCGCACTTCAAAATCATCTGGATGGCCAATGGAAAGAAAATAATGAGGGACATTTTCCCAGATTTCCCTCTAGTACATGGAGAGTGAAAAGAGAAATGAGGGACAGCAGAAAGTGAATTATACATAAAACACTTGCACATGGATCAAAGAGAGAAAAGAGGAAATGGTGGAAACCAGGGAGAACAGTTTTACCCTTTGCTGCTTATCTCTGTAGAGGTGTTCAAGGTTTCCATAGAAACTTGAACATAGCTTGAATTTGGGGGAAAATAGAATTTCTTCCATTTCTCTTTAACTGCTATAAATGCCACACAAAAGCTGATGTGGGGTTTCTGTTTTGCATAACTAGGCCAGCTACTTCCACAAAAAACAATGACTGAAGCAAATTAATCTATGGAGCCTCATGGTGAAATTATGGATCTAGGTTATTTTTACATGTCACTGGAACAATTTTGGTCATAAAACAAAGCTCAGTTGCACCAGGAGTTAAAATGGAGTTTCTTTTGCAGGTGATGCAGTTACATTGTATTGGTTAAAGAGATTTCTTGAAGTATATATCTACAATTTCTACTCTGTGAGAAATACTGCTGCTTTAAAGGAACACTCCTCTCTTTTTTTGTCCTTCTGCAATGTGTGATATTAGTTCTTAAAAAAGAATGAGCATTTATTATGATACTTTGCTATCTGATGGTACTTTTGCCCTTATTACCTAGACATGGATTAAAGTTAATTAAAAATTGGCTGCCATGTAAAATGATATACATGGCAAATGTGTTGTTTATAGCTCCTGTATAATTTTTGGGGTTTTTTAAGGATGCTTCCATGTATCTGTAATTAGTTCAGACACTTTTAACCTGAAGAAGCTGACAGTTACTTAGGCAATATCACCTCTCAATACTATCAAGGTATGAAAGGTTTTTTTAATTAAATTCATGAGTATGGGCTACCTTTAAAAGCATGCCTGACTTCCATAAGAATGTTAGTTGGCAATCAAACGTGTTCATTATGGATGGACAATTTGCTCAGCTGTAATCTGCAAAACAGCCCCTGTGGAATGTGCCCAGTTCAAGAGAACCTTCTCAATCTAATTTCAGAGTGGGTTTGTGTGTGTCTACAGTGGAACATGGACCTGACTGTGTCTCCAGGGAAAGGCAGATATTCCTTCCTGTTGGAGAGCAGGCAAGTGCAGGTCTAGAGTGGAATATGGGCACCGCAGGGCTGAGAAGGTGGGGATGACATTCCCAATCGTTGTTCAAAGGACTTTATACCGTTTTTGCAGTAATTGGACATAGAAAATGGGGGGGGAAATTGTTAAGGAGCAGAGTATGGGATTCCCTGCTCTGAAATGAGGGGCATCACTGGTAAAGCACAGACACATCTGAAACACCGTTCTGTTTGGGGTTGAGAAGAATAGGCTCCATGATTTTGGGGTCAGATGTTTAGAACTCCCAATTTTGGTAGTTCTGTTTTGTATAATTATGGCAGATGGAAAATTTCAACTGAGTTTTTGGTTTTGATTTCCCCCCTTTTTTTTAATTTCACTTTAAAAAACCCCAAAAACCTCCTGACTACACTAAAAAATAAGTAGGTGCTATTATTTCCATGCATATAATATTGTTCATAAGGAATAGATTTGTACTTAAGAGTACATGCTTTGAAAAATTTCCCTATTGAAAGATAACATATTAATGGAAAAATATTGAATGAAAACTCTTTTTTTGAGATGCCTAAAATTTCAAAAAATTTCAACATTGTTAACATTTAATATTGAGGAGTTATATCTAATAATTTACTTTTATTGTGATAATTAGCTCCAAAAAATATCTTTCCTTTTAGGATGTCTACTGTTCTTCTTTTATTGTGAGCATTTCTCTTGCTTCTTTATTTTCCTTTTTTATGAATATTTTCAAAATGAAAATAAGTAGTTCACAGAACGCATATTTTAGCAATATTAATATTGAAACTGCAAGTCTTCTGATTTTAATTATTTGTGTCAGTGGAATTATTGCAGTGATGATTTAATCTGTGCTATTAGTTGGGCATCTCCAAAGTCTGTAAAAAAAATCTCTGATTTCCATGCAATGTGAGCCAATGTTAGTACCTCAACCACACCAAAGGAATTAATGTGCAATACTTCATACCGTGCTGTTTCCTGAGTAATATTGGCAGAAAACCTCTGGCTCCAGCAGCCTCGAAGCTTGAATGCTAAATTGAGGACATTTTTTTTCATTAAAATTATTTTAATTATACCTTTCATTAGCAATATAATGAATAAATATCAATTAAAATCATAAAGTAGTGTTTGGGGTTGCACTGAACAAGAGGGGAGCTGCCAGATACTGGTGAATACAGCTTGGTGAATTGCTGGAAAATGTAAAACACTGTGGGGTGAGGGCTGCCCTTTGCCTGCCTTCAAATAGGGTATCTCAGAACATCCACAAAATTTCCTCAGTGCAAGAGTCTGCCTGACTCTGCACTCCTGACACTCCCCAATGTGACAATTGTATTTGCTTAAGTTGCTCATAGGAGAAATCTTTGAAATTTAAATGGATAAAAGATAATAAAGATTATAAATTACAAATAGAGTTTTTTCATATGTCAACAAATTAAAAAAAAACATTTAGGAACAGCTAATAAGGAATACCTTAACTTAAAAAATGTCTGATATTGAAACTCTCCTTTAAATCTCTGTACCTGTGGTGGATGTTCCACACTTTCACTGTCAATATCTTGAAGATCTGAAATGCACAGTTAAAATAGTCTCTTAATATGCGCTGATTTCAAATAGAAAAGCATAGATGCATACAAGAAGAACTTCTAGATCTGTTTCATGTTTTATTAAAACACACTTCAGTATGCTTCCCAATACCCAAGAACTTGACTCCTTTTCACTCCGCATATTTCTAAAAGAAATTTATTTTATTTTAAAGTTCACTTCTTTAACCCATCTCTGTACGTATTCCCTGGTCTTATATCCCCCTGTAAAGAGCTGTAATCTGAGATTATATCGCATGTTAAATCCATAATTATATCGCATGTTAAATCCTTCCTTGGCAGTGAATAAGATTAACAAATACAATAACTTGGGTATGATGTGGGATTAGCAGGGTAATCTATTTTTAAGCATTAGAGCTCTGCTATCATTCCATTCCTTGAAAACACACTAGAAATTGCTTCTTATTTTGGAGCCTTGAGAAATTAAAATTAAAAAAAAAAAAGGCAGGGGAGGGGAGAAAGAAATGCTTTTTCTTTAGGCTACAGCTAATTTGAAGCCTTGAAGTTTCCATAAATACTGTTTCCTTAATAGAGACCTGATTGATTGGTTCTAACATCCTTCAGAGGCTTAGGACCTTGTTTTATAGACTTTTGCTAGTGAATTTATTCCCTGGTTTAAATCTAAAAAGTCCAGCTGTTTCCAGTGTGGAATTCTTAACGACTGAAATATTGGATTTATTTGGTAAAGATAAATAGGACAGCACTTGTAGCATTAGGGGAAAATTAATTTACCAATCTATAGCAGAAGGGCCTCAATCCCACAATTCAAATTCATGGAGACCATTTATGTGAAAGTCAATGGCAGCATTTTACATCATTAAAATGAACAATATGATCCATGGGATGCCAATATAACAGCTCTCCAGGAACTGAAAAATTTACTAAGAGAGTTACCATTTACTCTGGTGTTGAAAATCCTTGGAAAGCACTTCAATATACTCCTAGATATTTTTGTTTTACAGTGGGGACACAGGTGTGTGCTTTCACAGTCTAGTGTTTCTGTTAAGTTGCTTAGTAGTAAATAAACTCAATTTTACACTAATAATTTAAACTAGGTCAAGATTTTTCATTCATTATGGCATTAGTAACAGATGTAACTTGATATCCTATTTATTATCCAAAATGTGTTAGGAAAAAAAAATACACTGTCAATTTTTCATTGTAATAAGACTGTTGTGTATATCTAAAAAAAATTAATTTTGTATGAAGTCATTATGGCTACAGGATGCTCTGCAGGATGATATTAGACAAACTGTTTTTCCAAACAGAAATAATTTAAGTGAAGTCCTTGAAGGCGGTGACACAATTTCATTATTTTTATAAGCACTGGTTTCAGCTAGATCTTTTGAGAGAGCTTTCTTCCTTGGGAATGTGATCAGGGGAATATGATGTTTATTTGTGTCTTAATTTAGGGGTTTTTTTGTTGTCATTATAAGATGGATATACATAATTGTTTTATTTCTGCAGTGATATATAAGAAGCTGGTGTAAAACTTACATAGTGACCACATTTTACATCCTTGCCCTGTAAATTGTAGAGCTGGACAGACTGTGGATGGTCATGAGAGAATGTGACAGAGGATAGTCTGAAATTCTTAAAATCCCATCTAAACTTTTCTCACTTTGATCTTTAACAAAGAACCTAATGGAAAAGCTATGCAGGAATAGCAATAAAGAATCCATTGCAGTGCATGACATTCCATTTCCTTGGAGCTGGGGAGATTAATGAACTTGCCTGTAGGTTGGTGCCACCTCTGGTGCTACAGAAATAAAGTGCCCATGACTATAATGCAGCCTCTCTTGCTTGGTCAAAGGCAGCCTTCCTTTCAAATAGGTTCCTTTGGATCGTTTTTCTTTCTAGTTTTTACTGTATTAGCATATCAGCATTTTAAGGATGTTAAAGAGTAATTGATTCTCACCACAGAATATGAATTTAATTTCTTTCATGTGAAGATTAATCCCTGAATATTCAAAATTGGGTATCTAAGGTTAGGTACTTAAAATTCAGATACATAAATGTGAGATCTGATTTTGAAAGTAGCTCTTGAAAAGACATTAACATTTAAAATTAATATGCCATTTTCTAAGGGGGTTATAGTTATGGTATGAAACTCTAAGGACTACCGGAAGGGAACATGTTGCTTCAAACATTTAGAAATTAATCAAAACAAGACCCAGCTACTGGGGATGAGGTTCAAGGAAATATTTCCAAAATGAAGTTATAATTAGAAATTACATTTCCGTAGTCCTCATGTGGGAAATTTTAATATTCTGTCCCAATTTTCCAAATCTTATTATCATATATTTTTTTTAATTGAGGGAACTTGCTTCCTTTAACATTCTGTAGTACATGAACAAGATTTTCTCAGGTTATGTTGCTCCTGACTGATGTTCTTTGCATGGCTTTTTGTAAACTATTCACGTTGATTTCACATGCAGGCTATTAGAGGAACTTTTGTCTGTCAATGAAATTAGAAACATTTAAAATGTCATTTTTAGTATATGCAATTGAGAAAATACTCTTCAGATACATTCAAATAAGTTGAAAAACTTAGCCCCTTGAAGTGTAGTTTTTGCTTAATTCAGGTCAAAACAAATTTCAGGGTGTCCCAGATGGTAAGCAAGGTGTGTTGTCAGGTGTTCTCTTGGTGTTTAAACAGAATTTTTTATTTTCATATTTTTATGATCTGTTAGGTAATTTCCCAAGAGATAAGAATTTGCTTTTCACCAAACAAACCTTTATTTGACTAAAACTTAACACATCCTCAACAGTTAGGAATATGATTACGCCATTTAGGTATTTTTAAAATAAATCATTTAGACTTCATGTTTTTGGTTGTTTGGGTTTTTTTCCCTGCCATGGCTCTGCACATATCAGGATCCTCCAGACTCAAATGTTCATGTTGCCATATTTGAAATTAAGAAGGAAGAAGTTAAGGTTGTGATGGATTGTGTGAGATGTCAGTGAGTTTCTTTGAAATATTAATAGTACAATTTTAGAATTTTTGAGCAGATTAGATGGAATATGTTGAATATCTTTATTTATATCTTCCAATGTGAAAATTGTAAATATCATGCTTTTAATTTTAAGAATACTATTTTAGAAAACTACATACAGCTAAAAAGTATTGGATGATAATTTATCTCCTACTAGATAGCAAAACCTTAGCCCAAGGCATCTCACCAGTAATAGGGGGATATACAAAGAAAGAAAGTGCACAAAACCAGATGTAGGGCTTAGATTATCCAAGGATGCCTGAGGAAGAGTTAAATATTGCTGTATTATACTCTTGGAAGATAATAAATGCATAGAGGAAAAGACACAGACTAGGATAGCAAGTAACACAATTTTCCCTTTATTTTAGTTAATACTGGTGGGCATCCCTGCATTAGAGCAATCAATGAGGAGAGCAACCATTAGAAAGCTTTGTCTGGGATGTCCCTCTTCCTTTCTTATGGAACTCTCCTGAAACGCCATGAGCTGCAATGAGCAGCAGGCTACAGCTTGTGGAAATTACCAAGGCTGAATTAGTCACAAATATAAAATAACCCTTAAAGTACTTCTAGCTGTTTTATTGACTCTTCAGCTGCAAGCGAAACTGTGATGAATTTCTTCTTAGTATAAAAATTCTTTTTGCCTTGAAGTATTCTTATCACAAAGCTTCAGATTTATCATTTTTCCACCTTATTGCACATTCTAGGAACCAGGTATGCCTAAAAAAAGTTCAGCTTTCATTCTTGAATGAATTAATTAAGTTAAAGCAAAAGAGAATCTTTATTGAGGTATGGAAATGAATTTGTTGTCTTTTTTCCGTGAAATCAGGCACATCATTGCAGAGCTAAGTGCCAAGATGTTAATTTCCTTGCTCCACAAGGATTTACAGGCACTGCCAAACTGTCTGTTCTTATCAAACTTTACTTGATTGCAAATGAACAAAAGATTTTAGATCAAATTTCACTGTTTAAAGCAATTTGATTAATTAGCGGGCATGGATTAGATAATGGAATAAAACTCACGCTCTAAAGCATGGAAAAATAGCTTGTAAAATTACTGAGGAGCATGAGAAAAAAAAAAAACTCTTCTAATTTTGTACCACTCAGAATTCCTATTGGTTACCAATACTGTAGGGTACAAAACATAAACATAAAATTAACTTTTCTCAGGTTTCTGAGAGCTGTCATTATTTCTGACCATGGAGGAAAAGCACAGCCCTGTGGCTGTGTATTTCTTGGCAGAGGACTCTGCTAGGGGATGTGCCAAGTGTGTGTGAGCAGTCCAGGCAGTCCCAGCCCTGAACATCACGAGATGCTCAAGGGACAGAGCTCAACCTGAGCCAGCACCAGCTTTTGTGCTCCTGCTGGGACCCTGGTGATGGGCAGTGTCCCCCTGTGGGGGGAGGGCACAGCACTCTCTGTCCCCCTCTCCGTCCCCTTGTCTGTCTCTCCTGCCCTCTGTAACGCTGGATTTGAAAAAACCCTTCTTTCCCCATGTACCAGTCCTGGGAAGTGCCTGCTGGCTTCACAGGTTTCTCATAGAAATTTCACACACAAATTTCTTCTTGAAACGAAGTTTTGCCTTTGAGTCTCCCAGGGGAAGGATTTTGGTGACTGGGATATTTAGTTTGGCACAGAAAGGCACAGCCTGGTAGTTGCAACTCTGTAGAGTAGGATAGTGTGGGGTTTGGGCTGTGGGATGGAACTATTAGACCAACTGCACACAGCTTGCTGAACCAGAAGATCTGGGAATATCCCAAAGTCAAAATACTTAAAATTTCATTAGGACAGTGAGATTAGGCACTACCTATTACTTATATGGAGCACCTGAAATCCTCTGAAGGGATGGTGATGCCTGTTTGTCTTTTTTCCCCTCTAGAGTAATCTCTGAAGGAGGATCTCAGCCAACACAACTGCAAATCCTCCAGCAGCTCAACTGAAGTGCTGGGACTTGAAGTGTCCTACAGCTAAAGGGAGAGGATCATCAAAGGTGGTGCCTCAGTGGTCTTGAGAGACTGCCTATCCCAACACAGGAGGCCTACAAAAAGGTAATTTGTGATGCATGACTGCTTTTTATTTTCCTTTTGTCGTCCTTGATATTGCAATTTATATTTTTACATAGCTTTGGCAGTCATTGCTTTTCTAGAACTGTGACTCTGCAAATGGGTGTGTAAATCTCAGGTGGGTGAATCTCCCTCTTGTAGTTAGGGCAAGAAATTTGGTTTTAAAACTCTAAGCAAAGCATATCCTGGGAAAAAAAGCTTTTTCTGTGGTTTTTTTTGTAAATAGCCAGATAAAAATTTGGTCTGGATTTCCTGCATGGGGATTTAAACCATTGTATACTGTCTGAAGGAGTATGCCCCAATGAGAAGGAGTTTCCTGTATAACACCAGGCAAAATCTTGGATTTAAAGAAGCAGTGTCTTTTGGTTGGCAGAAGGAGGCCTTTCCCTGCTGCTGGTATGAATGGTGTTAGTGGCAAACAGTCTAACATCAGTAATTGGTTGCCACAGGTAGGACTTTTCTCCAGAATCTCCATGGTGAGGCTTCATACTGCTTCTAATTCCTCCATTCTCTTTTGTGTCTTTTGTTGAAGAAGCCCTCACACACTTTCCTCAACAGTTTGATGCAATCTTGTGCTGCACACCTAAATGATAAGACCAATTTATTTTCTAAGGCAGGCCAATAACTGACTGAAAATATTTGCTAGATTATCACATAATTTTGATAAAGGGGGGTAGGAAGTCTTGGAGTAATTTTTGCAGCAGTTTCTCCTGTTGAAGGAAATAATGTGTAAATGTATTTCTTCAGAGGTGCGAAAAGGAGAAGGAAGTACCAAGATTTGTTCTTGTGATGTTGATGATTTATACAGCTTATTCCCTGAGCTGATACAGAGTGGGGATGTTTGGCCTCTTTTCTCTCTATGTCTACACTGACTGAATGTGCTCTTCCTAAAAATTGTAAAATCAGAACTTCAGTGAAATTTTTCCTTTGACTTGCTAATTAGGGAGTTTAAAAATGCTTTTAATTATCCCTTTTTGTTTGAGATAGAGTCCACCACTGCCTGTTATTTGAAGCCAGTGGAATTAAGCAGCAGAGGGTTTGTCTGTTTATGGTTTGGAAGCAAGAACAGACCTAGTGTGAAAACTCTTCCCTCTTATTTGGAGTGAAAGACATCCAGTGATTTTTGTGCTAGTCTGAGAAATTCTGTGAGGTCATGCTGCTCCTGCTTAAAATAGTATGGAATATTGATTCTTTTTTATATTTGAGAATTGTGATGCTGTAGAAAATATTGTTCCCAGACAGTGCAGTAAGAAGAACATGTCTTTGAAATTCAATGGTTTATAAATAAGCAGTTAGAATGTAATGATAAAAAACCAAAGTATTTGACCTTTTCTGAATGGATGCTAATATTTATTCAGGGTCATTTCCTAGCCAAGAGTTTCCTACCTATTAAGTTAGGTTAAAAAATTAGTGCCTTACCAGTGAAGAAGCAATTTCAGGGCGCTGGTAAGCAGCCAGTTAGTGTTGTAATTCTTGTGTTGTACATTAGGTCAAATTTGTAATTATAACTTCCCTTTTAGTTTATGGATGTGAAAATCTATGATATATAAAACAATTCTGCATGGGTTTATCAAAAATAGAAACATGTCTGGAAATGCAGGGAGAATATTGTAGAACTTTGCTTTCCTGGATTTATTTATGCTATTTAGGAACAGCATAAGATTATTATGTGTACAGTGGAGCACAAAGAATTCATAGACCTGGACTGAAGCTCTTTCAATTAGGAACTACTCTACAAAAAGTTCTTTGTTAAGAGTTGCACTGGAATATAACAGGATGAAAGTTAGGTGATTTCAATTGGGAAAAGAGGTTAGAAGGAAAACCATGATTGTATTGCTAGAAGAATTAATTATGGATGATACCGATATTTTTTGTAGGATCTTTTGGTGTGAATTTGTAGAGATCTTTGCAAAGTACAATTGTAAAAAACATTTATATTCCCTGTACTTCTGTAAATTTTCATTCTTCATCTGGAACTTGAGGTCAGAGCAGCCCAATCGGCAATTTGAGGTAATTCGTGATAGCTTGTGTTCTGGAAAGATTGGTGATGGAGCTGGCTGTGACAGAGAATTGCTGTTACCCCATCTCTTGATCTCTTTCCTGATGTTTTTGTCTGTCATTTTCATAACTTTCAGATCTGGTTTAAATGCAGGAGAGGTGATGCTTCATCAAAGCAGTGAATTTCCCTTTTTAATTTTTTTTTCCCATGTTGAATAACTGTGAATGCCTTACATTGTGCATTAGCCAGGCAGTGCCTTTTCTTTGTCAGTAATTAGGTTTTTAAGAGGGGGTAGATGATTGTGTTTACAGAAGTAGTAGTTTGCAGTAGCTTGAAGAACTACTTACTCAGTTTTGTTTAGTTATCACAAATGACATGGAGAGCTCATAAAAGTGAGGGGTTGTATCTGACCTCTCTTAGTCTGAGGTTCTGAAATTCAAGGAATTGTCTTCAGGCAGGGAAATTAATGAATATCATATTGAAACTCTATGCCAATGAATACTACAGTCAAGATCAAATCTTTTGTTTCGGTTTACCAAATTTATTGCTCAGGCTACTTTGTCTAAATTACGTCTGCCTCTAACAAAAGGGGCATTTCTTGTTGTATGGTACAGTTCCCAGGGCAAACCTAAGGAAAATGTTACTTCCTACAACTAATGTAGGAAAATAAATAAAGGTTCTTTTCACAGAGCTGCCTAATTCCAGGGAAGATAGGGCCTTTCAATTTAAAAACTGCCACAATTAAAATATGTGATATTTTCACTTACATTTATGGGTTAATGCTCCTATATCTTACTTGGTGTTTCTGTGTAATGTTAAGCAATACAGCAAATGATTCAAAGCACTTTGAAAAAGACTTCAGTGACATTCAGAAGAACAAGGCATGGATTTATGTGCTTACTTTGTTTATTGCTGCTTACAAAAAAACCCTTTTGTCTTAATATTTCTTTGATGCATTACTTAATGTACTCTGATTAAAGAGATGAGCCAAAAATATAAATTTGACTCTGAAAACAACTTGCATATATAAAATTGATTGTACTTATTTAATTAATTCTTTCACCAAGATAGCAAAAAATTAAAAATCCAGTACTGAAAATCCTTTAATGAGAGTTCAGAGTGTATTTAATGTTCTAAAGATACTAAGTCATAGACATTGTTCAAAGAGATATTAGCAGTATTTTTCCTGTGCTTACAAATACAGCCTGGAGATGCAGAGTTGCCAGGCTGGCAGGGGAAGGCCAGCACAGGCTCACAGCCATGCTGGGCAGGTTTGCCCAATGTCTGCCCAGCTGAGGCATTTGCACTTGGAGCCCTGTCTTACTTAATTCGCTTATCCTAATTTTTCTTTCCTGAAGAATCTATTGACTGTCTGATTTTGAACGTGAGTTTTGTGAGTAGAAAATTAGTAGAAGTCTAGCATGACCCCAAGCATTGTTTAAATAACTTGGGGAAAGTCTCTTGGACAAAGGGATCTCTCAAATGTTTATTATTATTATTTGCTTGAAAAATTATCATTGGTTTTTAGACTACTTTTCAGGAATCCTTTAAACCAAATCCTAACCAATATATTTAATTACTGCAACAACCAACCACATGCAGTTCAGATGTGTCAGGTGAACTTAACTTAGTTCTGTAAATTAACGTTTTCTGAATCTTGCTGCTCTCTAAACTCACAATGGAGTAAAGGGAACCCACATGGAAGAAAAATGCCCAGCCAAGCACTACTTCTGAATAAAATAATCCTAGGAATGTGGGAGCTGCTTCAAGCTTCAGGTCTTTTCACCTAGGAATACTAGGAAATATTTTAGCCATTTTTGTGACCATGTGATATTTTTCTTCACAGTTTCAGTAATATTATGTTCAAAAGAATAATAAATAGAGATGGTATCTATTCATTTAAAGCCATCTCCTAGTTCGAACAAAATAATCTTTATTGATGTCATCTGTTTTGGTTAAAGCAAAACTTAAACTCAGATCAATAACATGATGCTCATAATGACAGATAAAGCTTACAGACTAGATGGAAAAGAGACATAAAAGGAGAGACTGGAAGGAGAGGTGGAGATATTGGGTTGTAGCAGAACCAGAAATAGGTTTTGATTTTTACACTCCTCTCACAATTTTCTACTATATCACTTGTATATTCATGTAAGTGGTCTGAGGTTTCTGCTGGATTTCTGGGATTCTCATTTTAATACATGGGATAATAAAGTGGGAGATGACTTTTGTGTGGAAAATTATCCAAATAGATAAAACCTCAACCACATAATGCCAGAGAATCCATTTAAAATAAATAGGAATCTTATTAATTTTACATTATTACTAAAAACACATTTAAAGGTGCTAAACATAATTTTTTCCCAAGCAATATAATGAATGCAGAGAAAAAAGTGTTTTCAAATCAGGAGATCAGTAAAGTGAAATTTTTTTGCTATTGTGCACAAGTTTCATTTGTCTAGTTCTTTTTAATTTGTGTCCAAATGAATTTGTTGAAGGCCTCTAAATTTTGCAGACAATTTATTAAAGAAAGACCTTTCCCTGCTTAGATTTTCTTTTTTTTTTTCCACATTAGAAGACAGGTAGACTGTACCATGCCCAGCTCATTGCTACTTCTTGGTGCTGAAAGCTGAGGCAAGATTTTTTCATCAGTTTTGACAAATAGGTATTAGCAGAAGAGAGAGACCTGTAACTATTCTGCAAAATCCAACTTTTTAATGAGCTGTCTGATGGCTGAATATTGACTTTGTAGACATTTGGTCTTAGATTGACTGAAGGCTGCTTTAAAAACCCACAAAAATGGGTAAAATATGAAAATGTCCCAGTAGTATTTATTTTTACTTTGTGTTCTAGTCATTCAAATTACTCTGCAGGTTAAGTACGCTGCACTTACAGTGCAACTGATAAGTTTCACTTTCTGAATGAGCTGATGTATCAAATATGTGATGGGTTAAGGTTTTCTTCATAATTTTACTGTAAACTGGCCAGACACTTTGCTGAGCACATGAATATGCAAATGTAATTGTATGTTGGAATGTGGGGGGTTTATTTAATTTCATATCTGCCATCAACAAGTAAGATCTCTGTTGTCAAAAGCCACTGATTGCTCCATTGAGTCCTTGCCATTCTGCCTTCAGCTGGCCCCTTGAGCCAAGGGTTAATTCAGTTTTGGTTCCTTAGTCAGTCTTTGCTGCTTCTTTCCTTTTCTCTGTGATTTAAACAGAGTGCTTCAGCCTCCCAGCTGTCAATCTGTCAGCTTCCATGAGTGCTAAATACACTAGGGAAAAAAAAGCAATTTATTACATTTTCACAACTGAGGAAGAATGGATAGCTCAGGAGATTGGTAATGAGCCTGGATACTGAAGTTACAGATCCAGCACAGGGTATACATGCTACTATCAAATTCAGAGATAGATCTGCGGAGACACTGCACAGATTGCACCAAAGAAGCTGAAGTTGGAATGCTCTTGATGGGACATGATCTTCTTGTACATGGTTGAAGTAAATTTAAACCGAAACCCCTTGAAGTCCAAGTTTAATAAATGAAATTCTTGTCATATGTGCCTCTCCAGGCTGTTCTTTCAGCAATCTACTGCAGATGGATCTAGTGCAGAGTCACTTTTCTCTTCTTGGCTTCAGCTTTTCTTAATAGTCAGATCTCATATAATGTAAATGTGATATAAAGTTGATTATTTAGAACATTTTGGTATATTGTATGATGGCATAGTGCAAGTCCAAAGTGAAGGTGTAAGACCAGACCTCCATTCATAAATAATAATACCTTACAGGAAACTTTTAATTTTTTTTTCCCTGTGGAGAGTTTAGTTTACAATACTTCCAAGATTTATTTGGTCACATTATTAGGGAGTTTTAGGCCTCAATACTGTCCTAACAGGGAAAAACAAATCCTTCAAAACCAGAGTTTGCAGTGGGAAGCTGTTCAAACAAAAATAACAGCAGTGGTCTTTTGCAGGTGGAGAATCTTCAGCAAATTTGTTGAATTGCACTGATTGTTTCTCCAAGATTTAATGGTGTCCAGGCTCCAGTTATTTCAGTCCAGTGCTGTGAGGCTGAATCAAATTTTGATTCAAAATTAGGAGTGATGGGCCCCTGTGAATGCAGAGAATAAATCTTGTCTCTTGTAAGGAAGCTTGCAGCATGTATGCAGCATTCACTGGCCATTCTAAAGTACATGTTTCTATTTCCCTGATTTATGTAGGGTCTTGTAAAATTAAAAAAAAAAAGATTGAAGATGGATAGATGCGAGGGTAGCTTTTTTGATTCAAAGTGTATGATACTCTTCTAATAGGAGCTTTCAAGTGTTTCAGCAACTTTTTTACTTATCGCTTATTTAATTAAGCAATATGGATTTTTCCTAGATAAAAATACCAAAAAAATTATCACTGCAAAAAAAGAAAAGGCTGATCCCAAAATCCTTCAGCAAAACCATCTTTACTCTTGTAGGATACATAGACATCTATTGCCTTGTGAAATATCTGATAGGACAAGATGTTCAATTTACAGCATTTAAACCTGAATCCTGATAAATAATGAACAAAGCAGCTGCTTTCAGTAGCACTGATTCCCCGGTTTAAGGCTGAATTTGGAACTAAGGCTGTCCCAGCAATTTACTTTCATACAAGGCCAGTGCAGTTGTGCTTGAGCAGGGTAATCTTTAATGATGTTTCTAGTTTGGAGGGGACATGGCTCAGGAATACACTGAATCTCTTGGAAAGGTAAATCCCTGAGGGATGGTGACCACTCACTGCCAATGTGAGTATTTCAGTGCCTTTTACATATTTGTCTATTTTTCAGACTTTATATGTGTGTATTTTATTTCCACAAGCAAAAGATGAGTTTTTGTACTTACTAGCTGTCAATATATAGAGTTTATTCATAATTTTTATGTGTGCACAGGTACAAGGACTACAGTAGCCTCTGTTCTACCAGGGAGGTAAATAGGGAGGAAAATAATCTTTTAAAATATGTCCAGGTCAAATAATTGGTTTCAAATGCTCTTATTTGCAACTTGAACCATCCTCGAAAAGGATTGTAAGCAAAAAAACCAAAAAACTTAATGTATGGCATCTAAAATGTGTTGAGATTTTACACTTCCAGTTCAGCCTATTGGAACACATGGATCAGTTCTGTTCACATACCAATGTAATGAAGGTGATTTTTTAAGGAGGAAATCTTATTTTACAACCAAGTCCTCTGTCTCTCAAATTCCTAGGCATTATTTCCCTGTGCTGTGGATATTATTTGTATCTCCATAAGTTATCCACAACTGTTCATTAAAAACTTTCAAGAGCAGCATTTTTTCCACTTTTGATTAATGTGACATTTGTATTTTCCAGCCTGTGCTCAATCCCTAATATTGAAAAGTTAATGAGAGAACATATTATTTTCTGTATTTATTTTTTAAGTTAATAATAAATTTTAAATTATCAACTAAGTGACATACCAAGTGAATAGCACATCAGATTTTGGAATTATGTGATGATGTCTTTGCATATATATTTTTGAATGAGTCACTTGTTTCTGTTTCCTCAGCTAAGAATATGCATATCTATTTGTATTTGGCTATATCTTGACACACTATGCATATACATTAAAGTGCAGATTTGTTCCTCAGCAGGTTCTGTGGATCATGGCTGATGATAACCTGATTGTCGTATAGAGGGGGAGAGCTAAGGGTGATATTTGAACCCTGCTTTTCCTCCATACAGAGCTTTTTGACAGAAATAGACTTTAAAAGTTTTTGCTTATGATCATCACTTACAGTTCTAAGGTTACCTGGTATGAATTACATTATAATTTAAAAAGCTATTGCATGTAACTGGCACAATGCTGTAGTTGTAGAAACGGGTATGAATGAATTTCAAAACTGTCACTGATTTAATGATTACAGACTGAGGCTGCCTTTATTTCACCATCTTTGCCAGATCCTCTCTTTTTATCCAAGGGATTGATAAGAATGATGTTGCCATGATTACACCCCACCTGACAGATGGCACAATGGCAGTGACGTATCATGTTTTACTAATGTGCTTCTTTATCAGATGTTCACACCAGAAGTATTTACCTTTATATAACACTGACAGCAATTGTGCAGGCTGAAAAACAGATTTATTCCCCTGAAAAAGTGTTTCTAATAAAATGAATGCAGTGACATTTGGAACTGCAAGCCTTGAGGCATGTATTCTGTACCAAAAACCTTAATTAATTTATAGCTTAGCTTGACTTGGTGTGATTTTTTTTCAGCACACTTGCTAACAAAAATAAGCATATTACCAATTGCAGTAAAATATGGTACTATTAAATTCAGCTCATGTGTTTTGTTGTGGTAAAATCAAAACCTTTGCTATTACTGAGAAACTTCATGGGATGGGAACTTGAGGATTTCCTCTGACCAGTCTGATAATCAATATGAGATTAATCAATGTTTGGTTAGCTAAACATCAGAATAGAACGAATGCTGAACATCTTCCCTCACCTGCTGCTGAGGATAGCTTTTTAGATATTAAATGGATGAATAGGTAAATTTCATCAGAAAAATCTTGGCTATGTGTCCCTCAGGCTTGATACCATTTTTCTCCTTATTTGGACACTTTTGCTCGCATCTCACAGATGATTGACCTTTAAAGTGCTGTTCTACTACAGGAAATTAATGTTAATTAAAAAAAAAACCCAAACTTTTGTTGAGTTAATGTTTATCACCTTCATAATTTTCTGAGTTAGAACAACAATATTTTGGAGGTTTCTCCCTGACTGTGACCACTCTTCATTAGTTTTGAGAAGACACACTGTGTTCATTTCATGCAATGGATTTTAGTTATCATTGCATTTCTTTTCTAAACTCTTAGCATAGAAACAATGCTGCACGCACCAGAAGCTCTTTGAGGTAGAGGCATGTGTTTTTACTGTTGTCAGAAAGAAAACCTAATGCAGACATCTCTAAGTACAAGCATGTATAGAATTGATTACAAAACTTGGCTGTTATTCCTTTATTCTTGACCTGTGAGATTTTGGCATACTACTGCATGACTGCTGTTTGGTTTGGTGCTTACTAACTATTTGTTTTGCCTTTAGGTGTTTGACCTAAGTTGCTGGTTTACAGGGCTGGATGTTTTGGCACATCTATAATAATGTTTATAAGTTATCCTCTATTAAGTTACGTGTTCAATATCCAATTTTAATATAACTTAGAGAATATAAGAAATAAATGTCTCTTTTCAGATAAGACTTTTTTAAATACACAGCTGCCTTATTAAAATCTTGGCATGTTTAGGCTTTATCTGTGTAGTTTGGAAAAATCTAGCTCATGCATGCTCAGGGATCAGAGTGTGAAAGCATTAACAGCTCATGTTCTGTACATAGGGAAGGCAGTGGTTTTCTATTACTACATTTATTTATTAAGTTTCATTTTCCTTATAGGAGTGCTAATTATGTCCGTGAGTGTTCACACATAAGGAGTGCATTAAAAATCAATAATTAAGATCTGCTTGTAAGAAAATGTGTAGGTGCACAGTTGGTGGTGATTGGGGTGGGGCTGTGATTAGGGGCTCATTCTTAATGAGCGTCAGCTGTGCAGGACAGGTGAATCCCATTGGGACTAACGAGCCCTGGAGTGCCGAGGGACACTGACCAACCACCAAAGGGAGCAGAGGGCACACAGGGGCAGGGCATCAGCATGAGGGGATAAAAGGCTGGGCTGAAGAACAAGAGGGGCAGATGCTTGCAGCTTTCTGAAGTGGTGAGGTGTTACTCTGTATGGGTTGAAGCTTTCTGAAGTTGTGTGGTGACGCTCTGTGGATTGTGACCATCTCAACTGTGACGTGCTGCGACAAAAACGTTGAACAGGTAAGAATTGTTAGATAGAGTTTCTAAGGGAGCAGCTTTTTTTTTAGATGTCTGAAGGACTGGAGCCTGAAACTTGCTTCTGTTTTGGCTCCAGTAGAAGACAAGTTCATACCCCTCAGACCTCCACTTGTGGATTCCTTATTAGCTGCAACTTTTTACATGTGAAGGATAAATAACTTATCTGCAAACGAGGACCATATCAAAGATGCTTTTTTAGTTCTTGTACCAATCTGAAGAGTGTCGTGTAGTCAAAGCAGAACACAGTGAGCTTTAAAAATTTCTCTTGTCCTCCAAAACAGTGCAGAACTTATTTCTTACACAGCACGAATGCCGGCTAAGACACGAGTGACTCGCAAGAGACTGCTTCAAGTCCTCATATAAAAGTTGTTATTCTTAAAAATGGAACTGGGAAGAGAATTATGCTTATCAAAACTAAAACAAACAAAAATCCACTTGTGGCTTCTATGTCTACATAACATCTTTCCCAAGGTGCCTGCTGAAATTTGGTTCTACAAATACAGTGGGGTTTGTTTCAAAACATGGCAGTCTTATTCTATTCAAATAATTTTAGCCTCTTAAATCTCAATTGTAAATTTTAACAAAGTAAACCAACAGTAATTGATAGATTATTATTTTTTATAAATTCTATAATTATAACTCCTTGATTTAAATACAGTCACAAGGAGGTAGAACAAGGTATTTGTTAAATAAATGTTATGTAATTGAAGTGTTTCCTCGCAGGTTGTTCAGCTGTTACATTAACAAAAGTCAAATATGATAGATTTGGGTTGTTTTAATTTGTTGTTGGTATTTATATTCTTTCTAAGTTTGTAATTTAGTCATCCAAGGTAACCTAAGCCTAGTTGGTTTGTCAGCTCTTTAACTTTTCTTGGATCTCTCTTTGTTTTCATCTGTTTGCAGTTTTTTTTAATGGATGGTTAGTTACATAATTTGTATCTCTTCACACAGTGTAAAATCTAATTAGCTCATTCTTAATAGCAAATGATTAGTAATGCTTTTAATAGATGCATAAATATATGGGATGGAAATATTGCAAGAATAGGAGCTTTTTATATGATGTTTTGACATGAAAGCGAACCTGATTCCTCTTAGTAATATGCATATGAGTAATTTCATAAACTCCTGTAACAAAATTTGACCTGTGGTCATCTTTGTAATGAAGCTGGTTTAATTTCTTTCTTTTCCTCAGTATATAGAATTTGATTTTTTTTTCCCTGTGTAATGTAATAGTTCTGCTCTAAGTGATAAGTGCACCCTTGGGCTTTTAATAAAAGTAAGGTTCTACAGTGACTTGTACTTTAAAAGTATTGTCGTAACATTTGTGCTAAACATTTGGCAGGGGGGAAAAAAGCCATCTGTTTGTAGGAACACCATGAATGGTCCAGTGACAAGGACATTAGGAGCCCATGCTGAATCCTGGCACAGAGTTCTTTCCCCTAGGTTATCTACAGAGCGTGATGTCACATGGTCTGGAATATGCCTTTGGTGACTTTGGGTCACCTGTCCTGGCTGTGTCTCCTCCCAACCTCCCAAGCACTCCCAGCCTTCCTCACCACTGTGTCAGTGGGAAAAACAGAAAAGGCTTCAACTCTGTGCTCAGCACAAATCTAAAACTCAGCTCCGCGTCTGCTGCTATGAATTAAATTAACCCTGCCCCAGACAAAACCAGCTCAGGGGTTTTGTGTTTCAGTCTGTACCCTGGAGTGGAAGGACCTAGGAACACTGGCTCCTGAGGCCCGCAGGCTTTGTGCCCAAATTTCTGACTGCCAGTTTTGCTGGAGTCTGGGAGTGAGGTCTGCCCTGTGAGTAAGAGGTGCCACCATCAGGACAGCTGCTGGTGCTCCAGCTTTCCCGCTGATGCATGAGTTAGTCAAATCAAGCAAAGCTGGATCATGGGTCCGTGCCTCCTGTGCGGGGACCTTGGGCTGATGTGCCTTTGAATGCCCACAGGTTTATAGTGAGGACCGGAGGAGGACAGCAGATACCTCTGCAGGGGCGTCTCCTCAGTGGCACGGGGGCTCCCCAGGCAGGCACAGAACTCATCTGGCTGCCAGTGCCCTGTGCTGGCCTTGGCAAGGTGGCACCAGGGCAGAGAGACACCAGCCATGAGTAGTGGATTTCTTTTTAAATTATTTTTTTCCTTTTTTAATTTTTTTTCCTGAAGGATTGTCACACATAATTAATATTATTATTTTAGTATATAGCCACAAAGTATGACTAGCTATGCCATTGCAATGCAGTATATTTCATGTGCTTCACACTAGGCAGGCAGGTGTGACAGGATACAATACCATTGTGAAGAATTTGTCTGTAACCAAATAATGTTGAAAGGTTTTTCCTCTTACTAATTTAATGTTGTGATTCAGAATACCGAATGGAATATTAGACCATGTGGTTTTTTTATTCTTATAGCTGCCAGAAAATATTCCAACTTTCTTTTTATGCCTGCACATTCACCTTTTGAATGACTGTACCTTTCCCTCTTGGGGAAAGGAAATCTGGTGCTTATTTGTGGCAGGAATCTGTTCTGGATCCTTTTGTTCTCCATGTGCATTTCTGGCTGAATTTTGAAGTAACCTTAAAAACTAAAGCATGCTGTGCTTAAGTCTTAGGTTCAGATTTAGAGGTCTCACTCTATCAGAGAATATTATATATATTTTTATTTATTTATGTATTATTTTATCTATTATTTAAATAATATATTTTATTTTCTTATAATATTTTACTATCTTCTGTTCCTTGTTCTGTTCTTTGTATCAGCCTAGGGTTATTTTTGTAAATGATAGGGGGAAAAATACAATAAAACCTTAAAATTATCTGCAAAGGTCAGATTATAAGTGTTCATTAAGTCATTAATTTCATTTTTTTGTAACAAGAAAGTACAATAAATCACTGTGCAATGTGGAGCTTAGTCCTTGCATCATCAGCTTAGCATTCCTCAGTGAAATGTCCCATTTTCTCTCTTTCTTTTGTAGGTCACCAGTGGGACTTCTAGCTTAAAATTAGTTATTATAGAGGCAGAGCTATTGGGAAATCACAGATCTGATGCAATTATAAATTTCATAATGCTGTACTGCCACATGCTGTTCTGATATGTGGAAGTGTATTGATTTAGATATGTTTTATGGCTGGTGTTATGTGTCCCTAAACACCAAAAGCAATCCTATATGTTTTTAAACATTTTATGAATTCAGATCTAACAGTTTTGGTAAAGAGAAGGAAATGTGTATGTTTTGTTAGAGTAGATGATAAAGGTAAATGTGAGAGAAAGAGTGAAAAACATAGGTAGGACTGAAGGAAAACTGACAGTTGTTGAAAAGGAATAGAAAAAGGAAAAGTGGACTGTAAATAAGAAAGAGAAAGGGACCAAAAATACACTGTAAAAATTAATTTGAAAAATTTTTCAAATGTTATTATTGCAAGTCAGTAAATATTCCTTTCTTAGGGGAAGGATTTAGCTAAGTGACTGTCCAAGCACACTTCCAGGCCTTCAAGATGTTTCGACATTCCATTCTATTTATCACTCAAATAACGTGTTGGTGATGTGAAATCAAATGCTGCTGTAGTGTTCCAGTGCAGAATTTAATCTGTGTTCTTCAGGAGAAATACATAACAGAATAAAAGTGTTAAAAACACTGTTCCTTTATTCATTGGATAAAATTAAAAATGGAAAGAGGAGTTTGCAAATATTAATGTAGAGTCTTGTTGCACATGGGGTCCAAGCCTGTGGAATGGAAAATAGGGAAGATCTTAGCCCTGTGCTGTCTTCAAAATGTCATCTCAACATGCTGCAGTGTTTCAGGGTTATTGGGTTCTTTTCTGTTCTTGTGTGTTGGTTTTCCTAGGATTAGATTCTGTGGTATCTAGAAGTGAAGATGATCTCTGCAACATCAGAACTACATATAAAGGAATTAAGAGAAGGCACTTCCCCCCCAAGAAAATGTTTTTATCTAGTTTCTGTTTGGAAAGGGCTTAGGACATTACAGGCAAGGTCCTGTGTAGTAGTACTGAAAAATGGTACCCCTTGAATATTGAAATGCAGCTGGGGACTGGCTGAGTGGGACAAAAGAGAGCAGGTGATGTAATAATGGAGGCAGTGACCCTCCAAGCAGGTACGGCTGTAGCCAGAAACTGAGAGGAGGTGGGTGATTTTTTGACCTGTGCCATGGATTTTCCCCACCACCGATGGTAAAACTTCCAGGGTTATTTTCACAGCTTTGGTATAAACTGAAACTCCATCTCCTCTCTTGCTTTGGCAGGAGCTTACTGAGTTTTTAAACAGCAAACTTGAGAAGCACAGAGCTGTCTCTCGTGGCCAGGACAAATTGTCAGGGTTCACTTTCATCTGTCAGCCTGGCAACCTCACTACAGCTCTCCTTACTCGAGTTTATTGCAGACTTTTGAACAGAAATTTGGTCTTCATGAAAAATATCTCAAGTTTTTTCACTGGCTGGAGATTTCAAAAGTTCTGGTTTAAAATTTTAATTGAACAGTTGAAAAAATGTCATGTTTTCAGGGCTTATGGGAAAGACTTCCTCCTTCTTCCCATCTTTGGCAGCAAGAGGGGAAAAGACATGTAAGGGAAGCAGAGTTAAATAATATAAATTCATATAAACTATAGGACTTGTTTGACCATTTTCTTTCCTTTTCTAATGCCTGCCTTGCACATATTTGTGAAGATTTACCCTATGTAAAAGAGATGAGCAGGAGAAGATCTATGCATAGGAAAGGTCTGAGCGTCAAGTCTGATTTCAGGGCTTAGGCAAAATAGTGAAAAATATCTATATCTAGGGCTCTGGCTTTCAGGGAAACTTTCATCCAACACTTAAAAGATTTTTCTTTATTTTTCCTTGTTCACAATATGCTGGGACACTGAAAAAACAATCTCTATACTGTTTAAAGTACATGAATTTGGAAGAGTAATAGAATAATAATTGGCCATAATTTGTAACTTTTCCAGAGGTCTTGCAGTAGGAAAAGCCACAGAGAAATCATTCTAATGTGAACACAACTACTGTGCTGGAATTTGCTGATCTGTAAGATTTCTCCCAACTCCAGGCAGTCTGCACTTTAGATACTTCACAATTTGACAGGATATTCACCCATTTTATTAGTTTTGGCAGATATTGTGTCTGTGTTGCATAACAACTTCTTCTAGGAGCTGACAATGATTAGCATTTTGTATTGCATTATTGAAAACAATGTAAGATTATTCCTTTAATTCTGACGGTATGCCAGAAAAGTCTTTGCTGGCTGCTAAACTGTACAGAAAAATGTGTCAGTGTTGTGATCCTTCTATCCTTAGGGAAAATGGCATTCTCTGTTCCCTTCTATTCAGGGTACTGAGTGAAGCCAGTGATTCAGCACCATTTGATTGAAAATGAGAATAATCTCTATCTATAATATTTAGTTTCCTATTGCAGAGGTAACACAGACTTCTGTCTTAATCTATTAAAATTCTGAGTAAGGATCTGTATGATGCAGGGACCTATTTCTTTGGAGTTTGGTGAACAACAGGTGTGTGTGTGGGGATGGAGAAGGTGACATGGCATGGCTGTTGAATGTCGCTTGTAAAACAATCTTTGAAAATTCAGTCCTCAGCAAACTTGAACATTCTCCAGAGCTGAGCACTGTAAAACCCACTGGTAGGGTTATTTTCCTCTCTGTTTATAACAGAAAACAATGTGCATTTGGCTCCAATAGCATTTGTCTGTCCTTCAGTCTTTATTTCTGTTTCAGGATACTTCAGATTTTAGTCCTAGTTTCTAGATATTTAATAAGGTGTATAAATATCTTGCTGGAGTAACTGGAAAAGGGCACTAATGGCTCTTAAAAATAGAAATAACAACAAAACCAGATAGCCTGTGTACCTATAGCCCTGGAATGAATAGAGCTTTGAGTGCCTTTTTAATATTTAACAAGCCATTTTGATGTATCTTATTAGGCTGACCTAGAACAGATTATTCCTACAGATTCATCATTAATAATTTAATCCTCCTGGGAAGAAATAACAAAAAAGCCCCCAACACCTACATGCATAAAGAGTTTAGAATCCTGGCTCTGCTGATAATCTTATGGGACAAGATCCTAGTTTTCATATGACCATTGTGTTTTCCTGTCAGAAATTCCATTAACTTTAATGATATTTTTGTGCTGCAAAGTATTGGTGCTTATAAGTAGACCTGACCTGGGTTTAAAAGTCATTCTGATGGCCTTCATATGATATAAGTGCCTAAAGACCCTCAGTTTAAAATTAAATGTGAGGTTGCTCACCAAATTTATTATTTGTTATTTCTGTCTGTATTTATTACATAGCAGAAGTGCATGAAATGTTTATCCAAGCCTTAGGTTTGTTAGGTACAGGAAGAAACAACATCCATTTAAAGGAATTTGTAACCTGTATAAAGCCAAAGAGGTAAAAAGATGCAGCAATATAATGAATTCACTTCTTGCTGATGTGCAACAGATCAGTATTAGAGCTGGAAGAGCAGCTTCATTTTTTCACTGCTCCTTTATATCAGGCTAGGCAGCATTGAAAGATATGACCTTGCTGGAGACGACTTTGGATCTTTTGGGGGTTTTTTTTATGTAAGAATAAGATTACATCTAGTATATTCTGTGAAGAAAAAAGTAAGCAATCTTTAATCTTTCCCTCATCAAAAAGCACTCAAACAAACCATGGTTACTTGAAGGAATTGGATATTGAATGACATTTTCAAATGGCATTAGTTTTATTAAGTACATCTACATTTTATGCTTCCACTTCCTGAGGTCAGTTTCTGCTAATTAGCACGTTCTCAATTCTTCCAGCTGGTGAAAGTTCCTAAGGCAGACAGAAAGTTCAATGCCAGCTAACAAAAAAAAAAAAAAAAAAAAAAAAAAAAAAAAAAACAAAAAAAAAAAAACAACAAACAAACAAAAACAACCCCCCCCCAAAAAAAAAACCCAAAAGGAAAAAGTACAGATGGACACACAATAGTTATTTGCCCTAGTAAGTCACAAATCACTTGACAGAATGCATCCTTGAAATGCACTCCATAAATAGTGGAAGTATTTAGCCATTTAGCTCTTGATGTTTGAGTGGGTTTTGAATATTTGTAAGAATGGCTAGAGATTTCCTTTTCTGGTAAATCTGAAAAGGGAAGGCTTTGCAGCATATCCCTGAAGACAAAAATAGAGAAAATCAGGACTTACATTCTGTGGGCTGTTTGCGCTTTTCTGTTCAGAATTTGTTGTGTACTCATAGACTCATATTTCATGTATATTTTACAATGCATATATTTTATATATTATATAGCTGTCTGAACATCTATAAAAAGATAAATACTCAGCAAGCTTTTTCATATGCAATTTCAACAAAACTACATCAAGCAGTCTGCTTGTACAAAAGAGTGTTCAAGGGAGCTTTGTTTCTTCTGTGGTTTCTGGTGATGAACATAAATTGGTTGTGCTCTGTTTTGTGCATGTTCAGATGTCACTAGAAGTATAATAGAGCTTAGCTACAATTTCTTTTTTTCCCTCTCAGGAATCTTTTCAGTGATGCCAGCATAATATTTTTACAAGATTCTCATGTGCCCACTGAACTCTAATCAGGGGTCACATATATCATCTGTTTTCTGACTCCTTAGGTTACTGTCATCTGACTTAAGATTGTCAGATTGTCTTCTGGTGTTAGAGGGTGTAACAAAAAACTCAGAATTACTGTAAGGCACATCTGTACACATCTTTTCTGCAGTATTGTTGATCCAAGTGTTGTTTATAACACCAGTTGTGCAGCTGCCAGTCCTGCTGTGGAAATGAGGTGCTGCATCCCCAGAGGTGGCCCAGGAACTATCAAGTAAACACACAGAAGAACTTCAGTAGAGACTGAAATATAAGCAAGGATAAATTGTCTTTGGTCATCTCAGTTTACCTAGTCCTTTCAGCACATAAAATTTGACACCTCAGGATGCTCATAGCATGAAATAATATTATATGACTATATAAATTCTAATCCATAAACCTAGGATGGATTGAAAACAAATTTTTAGAATCTCCTAAAATATTAGAGCTGCACAATTGCATTTCCCTGTATCTGGAAAAGAAAATAGAAGTTGCATGAATGACTTAATACAACATCTTAAATGTTTAATGCTGGAGAATGGCAAGGGTTTGGATCATAGTCCAGATTTATTTTGGACTATTAATTCCTTAGTTCTTGCCCATCATATCTACCATTGTAATTTTTCTTCAGAAAGTGGAAATGTTTGCCTAATTTTCCATCAAAAATTAAAACTGCACTTTTTGTGGTATGAAAAGTCATCATTTTTTGTTTCTGAAATTACTCAGTGTTCTGTTTCTTGGATTCATCACCAAAGTCCCCTCTCAGCTTCAGCAAATAATCTTTTCTCTTTAGAGAGAGGAAGAAAATGAGGGACCATCACTTTGTATCATTGATAGCTTGTACTTTTCCTATATTTCTTCACAGTCTTGGACTAAATTATTTAATTCAAGGACACTCTAACCTAAATATCAGGTTGATGGTAGTGGTGCTCAACTTTCATTCTTTCACCCTTTTTCTGGGCTAAGATATGTACCAGAGCATCCCTGCAAGACAGAAAAAATAATCAATGCACTTGTGTGTGAGGATTTCCCAGCAGGCTGGCAGCAGGGCAGATCTAATAGCTCAATAAATGCAGTCCCCAAGGGACTGGGAGCATGGACAGAGTTGTTGGAGAGCTGTGATTGCACAGAGAAATGCAAACATCTGAAAGGCTTCCCGGCTTCCTTTCTTTTTATTTCCTTTTCAGAAAGGAATATTTTGCAACTGGTGCTTTTATTGGCTTATGAAGTTTATTTTACTAGCCCCCAGATATATCAACTGGAATAACAAATGTCTTTGTACTTTAATTATGTTGGAGAACACAATTTAAAATGTTTTTGGACCAGGCATTAGTAGAAACAAGATCTTTCTGTATTTCTCAAGTCTGACTCACATGTGCTAAGTGCCAATCACTCAGGAGTAATTACTTACTTTTAATGACTGTATTTATAGATGGCTAAATGGGAATGTTATGTGTCTGAAGTCCTGGAGTTGCCACATCTAGTCATTATCAGCTAATTATTTTCAGTACTTTGACAACAGGCAGAAGAGATTTTCAGAAGCTACCAAGGCACAAGTGTATATTAATGTCACAATTGGTCTTTCACCCAACTTTCAAAATGTTACTGCATTACTTTCAATGTGAATACTGCAGGAAAATTAAAATAATGTAATGATTGGAATATGCTTCCAATTTCGGTATTTAATTTTTCATCCAAAGTTTAGCTTGTGCTTCTACATCTGGACTAGAGGAGGATTTGCAACATGTGACAATGTCTTATAGAGGGCAGGGTTCACAGCTAAGGCAGAGCAGATCTGAGTGAAAAACTGTCCATGTCTCAATCTGCCCAACCAGAAAATGAAAATATGCTACCTAATAGAGTGTCTTTTAGAGTACTGTTGTGCTGGCTTTGGTGTTTTGTGCTTACCTATTGATTCTTCTATTGTTCAGGCCTAAGGAAAGGTGGTGTGGCATGTTATGGTCTCAGGTATGAGCAATAATTGTCTCTAGTTGATAGAACAAAAATCTGTGTTCTGTTAATATTAAGTTTATTGTCAGAAAAGACACTTATTTTGAAATGGCACTAATAGCAATTTAAAAGGAAAGGCCTCATAATATGTGAAATCAAAGCCTCTTGAAGGTTTCTGAATCTGTGAGACTGGTGTATAGTGCAGTAAGGAAACCCCAAAGAAAGAAATATGAGTTTTGGCTCAGCTTAGGGATCTTCTGTATGTACCTGGAAGGTAACAGAGCTGGAATTTTGATTAGTCTCTCAATCAATCAGCATGAGAATTTCTGACTGGTGGGCTGGGAAACTATGCAAGAAAGGAAATAAAAAGTGCATGGTAATTTAAATTTTAGGTGAGGGGAAAATATGCTTTATTTCTGCTTTGAAATTCAAGGCAGAAATCAAACTTTTTTCTCTGAATCTCGATGTAGTTGTCACACATGCTCTCCATTTGCACTGCAATGTGTCTCTGCTGTCCCTGAGAGCAGAGTAAAGCTGTGGCCATATTTCAGGAGAATTCACATGGCATGTAAAGAGAGAGCAGAGCTGAGGCTCAGAACTGACATGTTCCTCCTTGAGACAAACTCTTCCTGGAGGCACGTTCATCTTGCTCCGATGTGGTGCTTCTGACCTTCCTGGCTGTTCCTCACATGCCTGGTGGGGCTTTAATAAGGAATGTGACTATCTGCAAGTTTCTGCCAATATGAGGTTAAATGCTTTTGCTGCACTTCATAATATTGTATTTAGAAGAACTTGCACTATTCTAGTAGTACAAAAACAAAACATTTGGAAATAATTAGACTGTTATTAAGAAAGTATGCTTAAAATTGTGTTAGTTGCCTTAGGCTGCAGGCAAAAAATGTTTATATATTTTTCCTGCAAATACATATACATATTTTAGGCTCTTATTAGAATATTAGCATTTATCCCAATTTTACTACTGAGACCAAATAATAACATAAATTTGAGATATTAGGGAGGAGGAGATTGTTCTGCTTCTATAGGTGGGACTGTGTGTTAGCTGCTTTCCTTTTGGGTTTTCATCTCCCAGCTCTGGCTGGGGAGATAAAAACATGTGGCATTAAAATGGGATGGAATTCCTAATAGAAAGCCAAGACTCAAAGCAGAAACCTTGGTTAAAGTAGGAAGGATGATTGGGTTAGAATATAACAAGGAACTGAGGAGCTGTAAGACTTTTATTGCAAAAATAATTTTAAGAAACAATAATGGAAAGAGAAACAAGGGAAAATAGAAATAAAAGGAATATCCATGTAGCTGAGATATCCCTTGAATATTCTTACTAATCAGGCTATATTCAAAATTTAACAAACCAAGTTTTCAAGCAAACATTTAATCAAATTCTTGGCAAAAGTGACACAAGTTTTTGCCAACTCTTATTTTTGACTGGTTCTTATTTTTAGCATTGCTTTTGGAACTGTACTTCCTGCCATTCTGTCTCACTATGAAAAGTTATGGTTCCATTAAAGGGCTGTTAGCTGCCTTTCAGAATGTACACACTGCTCCTCATTCCCAGAGTAAACAAAGTGAAGTTTATCCCAACTGAAGTGGATATGCAGCAAAGGTCTTATAAAACAAACTAACATCTGTACTGGCAAAATAACAGATGGCTCTTATCTGCTTTCTTCATGTTTGAGGAGAGGATCTGGTGGGAAAGACCATTGCTGTTGGCAGTCTTTGATCTTAATACCTCGTGTAAACCAGTACAACAGGGAGCATCTGTCCACAGTGACTCTGACAAGGGGATGTGTGTGAAACCTGCTTAACATCAAAACTCTCTGGGCAAACTGGAGCAGAGAGAGCAAGGTCCCCCAGCCTAATTTGTATTTTGTTGCTCTTTTTGGTTTTCAGCACTGAAGGTGTACTTAGTTGTATTTGAGAACTGTTTTCCTTATCCATGTATGCGCAGTAGGTTTTTGGTATCTTGCAAGAATTTGTGTATACATTAATTATTAAGGTACCAAATTCCAAGTGATGCTATCTTTACAGCAGAAGTGGGGCTATGAAGCTGTGCAGAGTACCATGCATATTAGGGTGAGCACCACTCACAGCATTGTGTGCCTAGTTATTTCTATTCAAATTTTTTTTCTATTTCTAGTGTGACAGCTCTCTTGATCATTCTCTCTCAGAAAAATCTCCCATCTGTGCCATTGCTGACAAATCCAGTTGAAAACTGGAACAGAATTGCCCCTCAGAATAGTATGTGAGTTTTCTTATAGTGAAGGTGCATAATCAGTGGCAGCTAACCAGTAATAAGAATTTCTATAAAAGTCATTGAAATATTATCAAGCTAGCTTGTATCTGATTTGAATCTGTCTTAACTAAAAAAGACATTTTGGCTTCTACACATTATTCTGAATTGTGCTTTTTTCATTTAAGGATACTTTGGTGTGCTCGTTGTATATCTGTTTCTTGATTGCCAATAAGCTGGGGAAGAATATATCTAATTGTAGTTTAGTGCAATTCTGCAAGTGCTTAACAATCTTTGGGACATTACAATGCTTTTCTCTCACATTTCTTTTCATCGTTCTGCTAAAAATTGTTTAGAAAAATTAAAATAACTCATATGTGTGGGAGATGTCAGAAAAGTAAAATGAATATGTAGAAATTCAGAGAGCTCTAAAAGATGATAGTCTCTTCATGACTTTTCTGAGCTGGGGGAGGTTAAATGTAGTTTGTGGAGACAAAAAATAATAATTGCCATATCAGAATGCATTGAAGTGAGGAAAAGGGGAGATTATATTGAACATACAAATATGCTCAATATGCTCATGCACTAGAATCTTCTATGAGGAAGAAAATGTAATTTGTCTTAGTTTTGCAATTACTCATGGCACAATATTTGTATCTAAACAAATCCACATCTTGGTGGGGCCTTTACCTTGACAGAATAATCATTGTCTTTTCTATAATCAAGATTTTAATTGTATCTCTAAAATGAATTAAGAAATGCAATTTCTCAGACCATTCAGTTTTGGGAACCTTTCTGAAGATAATGAAATCTTTCACTACAGAATAATTTCTCTAACTCTGCCACTACATAAATATTTCAATCACTTCAGGGTCCAGTGCAATTGGAAATTATTTATTGTACTGTAACAGAATATTTACAGAGCAAGAATTAAGCATGTAAGCAATGTTATATTTTATAACTCCCAGACATTCTGCCGGTCAATAATTTTGTTCTTTGTTAAATATACTGAAAACTTTTTCTCTGGCTGAGGGCGGTGGGCTCTAAACAGGGGATGTCTGTGGCTCTCAGAGCTGCCCAAAGGCACTGAGGCACTTGCCCACTTGGCAATATGTAAATATGCACTTGTGGCTGAGTTAGAAAACTAATCTGTAGTTCAAATTTTCATGCTGTGCCTTTGAGATCTCACATAGCAAAGATCTCACTGGAATAAAGAAAAGAGGAGGTCTCTGTGGGAGCCTAATGGCTTCTGTAACCTTGATCTACTTTGTGCTTGCCATAAGGCAAATCCCAATTTATCCCTGCAAATTTAATTTAATTTCTGATTCACGGAGAGCTGTATTTTTAGCTTTATTTCTCTCACTTTTGTTCACTGTATTTTGTTTTAATGTATTTCTAGATGAAGGGACACTGAATTTCTCTTACTAGAATGTGAGCCTGTCTATCTCAACAGAATTTATGGGCACTGCAGTTAAGAAACTTAAACCAAAGGGAAGAAAATAATCAGGCTTGATTGAATACACTCATATATATTGATGATTGGATAGCTGGGGCATCAAGCAGAGAGACACATGCACATTTGGTGAGCTGACCTTCATTAAATGATACCAAAAGTATTTGTCATGGACTGGCTACTAACTCTGGGATATATGACAGACTTTTATAATTTACTTTAAAAAAGATGTGTATAAAGAGCTGAAAGTACAGAAGTATTTGGTAACTAATGACCCATAAGAGGTAAAACTTAATTAGAAAGAAGTTTCTAAAACTCCCAATTTCCTCATTTTCCTCAAGAGTAAGGTACATTGCTATTAATCAACTAATTACCATGTTTCTCATCCCTGTATGGAGTTACTGGGAAAATAGGTAGTGTGCCCTACTGTCTAGAAGCTACAGGAAAAGCATGCTTGTAAAAAAGCTGAACACATCTTAAGAGGCAGTAGAAGTATTGATGAAATTTGAAATAGCTGCTGCTATGAATGCTTAGAGAAGCTATTTTAAATGCTGAAAGATCAGTGATGGGATAAATTCCCCAGGAAAAGCTAAAAAGATCCACATACAAGTGATGTTTGCTGGTGGGGTTTGAGTTTGAGGATCAACCCAAGGGGGTTCAGTGCTGAAACTGCAGAGGTCCATGAAGTGCTTGTGTGCAGGAATTCCAGGGACACCTGTCCTGGCTTCCTTCCTTGGAGATGTGGGTACCAGGAGTCACAAACAGATGCCAGGGAGAGTGCACAGAAACCAGAGGAAAGCACCGAAAATAACACACTCGCGCTGCTTTTTGTTCTGCTCACCCCCACATCCCTGCACAAACAGGGCTGGAGGCTCTCACACACCTGGAAGCACATTCTGCAAAGCAGCACTGCTGTCTCAGGGTTAGATATTGTTCTTTGTCTGTCTTTGATCAGTGTTCTTCCAGCTGTGTCAGGCTGCTGAATAATCTCCTGTGACTGCCTCTGATCATAAGAACTTGTGTTTTCCATCAATTTGTAGGTTTTGGTCTCTGTTCCCAGAGCTAATTTTCCAAGCTATAGGAGTAAAACGGGCAATATTTTGTATAAATTCTAACTCAGAACAAAACCAAAAGGTAGGATAAACTTAAAATATTTAATATATGAAGGGTTTTTAAATATGTATATTGTGAAGGTAAACATAAATCTCTACAAGAATCTTTGCTTTTAAATCTAAGATAGGGGGAATGATGAAGGATGTAATATTCGTACATCTGTGTGTCTCACACATAGACAGTAAGACCATGACATTTGTTCTTGGTTTTACTGGAGTCTTGGTGCAGGACCTTGTGAAAGCTGCTTCATGATTCTGTCTCAGCTTCCCCATCTGTCCAGTGACTTGGAGATGCTGTGGTGAATAATGTCACAGGAATTAATAATTCTCAATTCAGAGAGAGTAGGATGTGTGTAAACTTTGGGAGTAAATGCTGTGCTGAAATAGTAATTGTGTGTGACAATAGTCCTACACACTAGGACAGGTGATGTGTTCATGGTATCATTATAAATATATAGATATATGAGAACATAGATCTATTTTATAATTTCCACTGCACTTCAACTACGCATTCAGATTACTTGAAATTTTCTGGTATTAAGGCTGAAGTCACAGAAATGTTTGCTTACTAAAACATTTAAATTTCTGTTCACATTTTCCAGAATTTTGATTATGTACTTTTCCCTTCTGTGTCCTTTTACTTAAAAAAAAAAAAAAATGCTGCCTCTGGATGCAGCCCAGGACATGATTGACTTTCTGGGCTGCAAGCCCACACTGCCAGGTCATGGTGAACATTTTGTCAACCAATACCTTCCCATCATTCTCCCAAGGGCTGCTCTCAATCCATTCTCTCTTTTGCAATCCAGCCCATCCTGTCTTTGTGCTGGGATTGCCCTGACCCAGGTGCAGGACCTTGTCTTGCCTTGTTGAACTTGATGAGGTTTTTGTGGGCCCACCTCTCAAGCCTTTCAGGGTCCCTGTGGATGGCATCCCTTCTCTCCATGGTGTCAGCTGCCCCACACAGCCTGGTGTCACTGAAAAAGCTTGCGAAAATATGTTAAATCAGTTCCAACACCCTGTATGTTTTTCATTCTTTGTATTTAGTTACAGCAACAACTGTGTGTTTTGCTAATAATTTAAATGTTCTATACTTAAACTCCCAAATTCTAGTTGTGAGAAAGACATTAAAACTTACTTGAAAATGATGTAGCATGAGTTTACATTTCCCTAGAGAAAATTTTATGTAATGTTTTCAGTAATTCCCTGTTGAAATAATTGCTGCCAACACTTTGCTTCTGGACTTGTGGATTCTGTTAACTTTTGATAGAAAAAATGATTTTTTGCTAACTGAAAGTTGCTGATATGAAAATGGCTATTAAAATCTTCATGAATTGCCTTCTTTTTCTTAATTAAAGGTTTTTTAAGTAACTTCTTTTTGGGTCTGGAATATAAGATGATAGCTGGCTATACTTTGCTGAGATAATTCCTTTCATTAAAAATAAAGTAACAAGAGAAGGATTTTTCTAAATATCAATAGATTAGAGCCATGCACACTGTCAGATAAAAGGTAGTCTACATATATTCAACCTGGTTTAATTAAATACTGTTCTTTAAAAGTAAGTCCAATTCGTATCTTACTACTTCTTCATTTGTTTCTACTAATTTGCTGCAGTCATAGTAGCTCAAACAGCTGCACTAGTTATTAGCTTTTTGAAGTAATTTAGATGTTAATTTTTCTTCCTTGCGAGAGAAAAAATAATTGCTGTATACATGAGCATAAAATTCTTTAGAGCAGGTAGAAGTAAAAGAACATGAAAAGAAATAATTAACAATTGTGAGCCTGTAGTGTTTCTCAGACGGCCAAGTTGCCAGCTTAAAAAAAGTGCTGCAGGGATTTTTCATGCAGTCACACACAGCATCCTTCTCTCCTGGCTGGGGTGTGTGAAGGAGAGCACGAGCAGTAGAACAAGGAGAGGGAAGGGAATAACCACCTCGCCCAGCACACTGTAGGGGACATCTGTGTGGACAGAAGTCTGGAAAGCAACTCTTAGTGTCAAAAGGAGTAGGGCACATCTGCTGATATGGAGGGAAAACAAACAATTTTAAAAAATTGAAATGTTAGGCTTTGTGCTTTAAATGGCCAAAGCATGCACAGGTGATTCTGTTTCCCTAAAGAGCCATACTTATAGGTATGTTATTTTCCCACTACAATCAAAAAGTGAAAAGAAAACCTCATTTGAGTCCTCAAATAATTTCCTTGGATTCTTTCACAAACTTCTGTAGCCTTTACTACATCTTAATTGGATACATGAACGCCTTATAAAGTGCAAACAGGAGCTTTCTAGAAAAGCTAGATTTGCAAGTTCAAGAGGCAGAGTAAGTACCCTCTGAAATATCCTATAATTTAAGAAAAACCCTTATGCCTCCTAAATTAATTTTCACCTTAATTCCTCAATACATTAGTGGGAAATATTAACTTGTGGACTTTCTGATTGCTGTAATGATCAAAAAGGGAGGAGTAATTTTTTAAGTCTCTTTGAAGAGTAATGAAAGCAAATGAATGATGAAGGAATTTGATAACATCAAAAAGAATTATAATTTGATTATGACCTTTCTGTTTTCTACTGGTCCATTTGCTGTTCAGGTTTGTGTGTTCTGAGATGTACTTTAGATGGATGGATCCAAGCTATACCTATGGATCTAGAGGCACAATGAGAGCAAGTGAGTTCAAAACCAAATTTCTTGGCAGATTTTAAAGTTGGTGTTTCCCTGATGGACAAAACAAATTCTGAATAAATGCCTCTAATTACAGAATTAGAGATTTAGGCAGAATGAAATGCTTCTAATTGTTAGGCTTGCACTGGAATTTATTGTATAGCTGTAATATAAAATACCATCACGGGTTTGTTTTGGATTACTGTATGATTGTAAGCAGTGTATAATTTGAGATTTTCTGATCTAATTTACTGCAGATAAATATTTAATTGGATATTTTAATGAAAAAAATCACCTTTCTTGGATTGCTCAACTCTGGTAGACTGTTTCTGAAATGACAAACAGGGGACTGTAATTAACTCTGCCCTGGTACTGCTGCTGGTTAAAAGATTTTCCTGGTGCAATGGTTGTCAAAGCAAGGCCAGTCCAGTAACCATGGAGCGCTCTCAGCTCAGCAGAAGAATTGAGCAGGATGCTCCTTTTGTTTTGGGTTTTTTAGATTGCTCTGCTCCTCATACTGACCAGAAATGTAATGGTGTACAAATGTAGAGTTGCTTAGCAACAACAAGTAAAAAACTGTGAGTCCTTTTAATTTTGTTGTATTTGTCATCATAGAACTTGTGTGATGTTTACATGTGGAAAACAATATCGGGTGGTTTTAATATCTATAAAAGCAAAAGGATCCAGAACAGCTTAGACCAGAGCTATCCGTGACACAGGTGTACCAAGTGACTGTTAAATGCATTGTTTAAATTGTTTCTGAAGTTTTTTTTGTGTGTTTGTTTTGCTTTGGTGTTTCTTTTGTGATTTTGTTTTTGGGGTCTTAAAAAAAAAAATAGTAGGCTATTTACTCTCTTGCTTCTCCCAGTTTTCTTGGAAAATAACGGCATGTAAAACTGCTTTCTTCTCCTGCATTCTGAAATGACCTTGTGGTACTGATATGCTAATATATTCAAATGAGACATTATGTTTCAAAACCCACTAGCAGAGATTAAAAAATGCCAATATACTAAAAATAGAAATACTTTTGAAATGCAGGAATATAAATTTAACCATGTTAGCTAACCTGGCAGTCAGGTTCTGATAATACATGTTTTACCAGGACAATCTGGCAAGGTTGGAGCCACAAATGTTTCCACAGAAGCTGCACTGGTTTTTGGGGAGAGGGGAATGGGATTGGTTCTGCTGTGGAGTAAAACCTGAGAGCCTGGGTCGCATTCCACCATCAGCCTGAGCATTGCTCAGGAAATGGGAGGAAATCCTGGGGCAATGGAACTCACTAGAGATGGGCAGAGGCACTGAGACACAGCTTCACCCCCAAAGGAACAGCCACCCCCTTTTCTGAGCCCAAATCCCTCTCTCTGCGTCCTGCAGGCTCCTTTCCTGTCCTTCCATGGCACAGGGAACAACAAACTCCACAAACAACAGAGCTCCAACCCTGAGAGCAGCAGCACAGCTCCAGGAACACCTGCCCAGGTTTGGGGTGCCCCAGAGAGGTTTGAGGCAGCTGCTGGTTTTCCTCAGAGGCTCAGCATGCCAGTCAAGACAAGAAATATTAGTGAATTGGTCTCAGAATAATTACTTTTTACTCCCAGAACGGAGTATCTTAATAATTATGGTCCAATCCTATTTCTTTTGGGGCTGAAGGCTGGATAACATTCATAGGTCAATATAAGTTTATCACTAATAGGTAGCAGGAAGAAGATATTGTGAACCCTTAACATTTTGTAGTTCTAAAATATTTCCTGATTTAACTGTTGGCAGGGAACAGCAAAGGAGTTCTGGTTAGGGGTGGGAAGGAAGAAAACCCAAAAACATAACTGCTTCTGTCTTCCATGATTGATCGTAAACACAGTTTTAGATTTTTTCAGGTCAGGCAGTTCTTGTGTTCGTTATTATAGATTAGGAAATGGAACCAAACCTGCTGTTTGCTTATATTTTGCCCTGCAACAAATTGCCACCAATAGCTAAATGCAAGTAGTAGTAGGCCAACACCAGTTCTTGAAAGGAAAATGTACTAGCATTCAAATATGGTTTGTCTTTTCAAATTACGTCAGTCTCTAAATCAGCCCCCTCAAGTAAGAGTGTAGAGGTCAAAGATTTTTGTTGAAAAGATCTGAATTTTTCTCTGTTTCCCTTATTGGTTAGTACAGCTGTTGAGAATTTTGACTGGTTTTTATACAAGATCTTAATTATTTAAATGATACATGTAAGAAGAAATATAGCTGTAGGGTGGGTAACTGTCGGATCTCAAAATCTCAGCCCTGAGATGCTGAGCCTCCGAGACCAGCTTAGGGGTCTCGGGAGTCCTGGAATGTTGCCAGAAGTGTCTGGTAGCTGGACTTTAACCCTACACAGGAGACGACAAGGATGAGGGCTTCACAGGGCCTCACCGGGGTGAAGGGTGGAAAGATTAGTTAATTAGAGGGTGAGACACAAGGTTTAAGATTTATGTACAGGGGGTTTAGAGGAGTAAGATGGAGGAATTGGGGTGTGTCCTGTCCTCCTCCTTCTTCCTCCTCTCCTCCATCTTCTTTGGCCACGGTGGCACCTTTCTATTGGTTATTACTAAGAGTACACCGAGTTATAACAATAGATGGTATTGGG
The DNA here is from genome assembly GCF_028769735.1 of Zonotrichia leucophrys gambelii. Classification (NCBI taxonomy): domain Eukaryota; kingdom Metazoa; phylum Chordata; class Aves; order Passeriformes; family Passerellidae; genus Zonotrichia; species Zonotrichia leucophrys. Next base: position 25,194,688 of record NC_088176.1, read on the forward strand.
GAAAAATGATAAATATTGTATACGTAGCAAAGGGTATAAAGATACGTGGCGGTCAGGGGGATGAGACAGTGTGCCCATGGCTGACTGCTGAGCAGATCTCTGTTGGCTGAAAGAACATCTTTTAGATAAACAATTAATAAACATAAAACCAGAAAGAAGAACTGAAGCCTCTTCTCGTCTTTCGATACCCGGGCTGCCCCAAGGTCACCCAGGGCCTCCTCCGGGCCTCCCAGGCCCCTCAAACAGCCGAGATAAACCGGGGCACTTGGCGTTCCCTGGGCGGGCAAGAATCACCACAACCTTTCGGGGAAGATTAACCGGACAGGTAACCATAGATAGCAGTTGAAATATACAGTAATTTGGAGCAGCTTGTTTACATCTTCCCTCATAATCTGAATTTAATACAGCTTAATTAATTACCTTTGTTCATCTTTTAGTTATTTTCATTTATTGTGGATAAAGTATATAGAGCTACCTTTAACCATCACTGAAATTTTGGGATTAAGTTCATGGCTTACATAAAAGCACTTTTGAGCTCTTTATAACTAGTGGTTGTCTAGTGCCTCAGCTACCATCAAAACAGAATCATATTGCAGAATAATCTTTAATCTCTTGAGGAAAAATTTGCTTCATCAGATATAAGTGTTTATGCCTTTAAAAAAGCTGCACATGGTGTCAACATGATTTTTGTACTTTGTCATCTGCCAGAAAGTTATTGGATCACTGTATCAATATATTTCCCTAGAACTAAAATATTTGTGTGTAATTGAGAAGGGTGATTATTTGGATTTGGGTTTTATCAGGTTTTTTTGTTCTAGTTCTTGTTGCATAAACACCAGATGAATTAATTCAGTGGCAACTAGAGTATTTGAAACATTATGAACATGCTTTTTAATTGTCTCCTTGTTTCAACAAGAAAATAAGAGAAGAAAATGTTTATTAAGCGTTCTTGCCTGCTGAAATCTCTATTGCCTGAGCACTTTATTTGTGATAAAGAGCAGTAAAACTTCATGGTGTATGTAATAGGAAACTATGATTTATAGTTAGATGGCATGGTTGTGACTTTGCTGGGCTCTACTTTCAATAACCTGAAGATAAAATTAATTGGTTTAAATGCTCTTCTCTTACCCCCTCAAAGTTAGACGTGTTCCATATAGTTTTTCTATATGAGAGTTTTAGGCTGAGAAGCTTTATGGGAGCATTAATATTTACTAGATGTCTTTGAAGAGTGATAGTTAAGTTGTACATGCAGGATTCACTAATTAATAATAATTAAATGGTAGGTTTTTCACCTGCTTGATGCATCTGGGGACCCTGGAGAGTCTTTGGTGGCTGTGTAATCATACCCCTTTCTTAAACACCAAACTGAACTTGGTGATGTTTTTGCCACATCATCTGTTTCTGCTTTAGGTTGGCAATAACCATAAAACCCACTTCTGCCTCCCCCAGAGTTTACTCACCTGATTTATTTACAGGCAGAAATTCCATCTCTTCTGACATTTTATGTTTACTATACGAAGCAGGTTAAGCTCTTCTGTTCTCTGATATAAGTTCTTGTCTCTTGAACATACATTTCATGCGATATCACAGGTGCACTTTGATGCTGTAGACTTTCTTAGCTTCTTAATACCTTTTTCCAAACTTGTATTTGACTCTTTATCAATTAGCACATGAGCTGTTCCTACCCCATCATCCCCAAATGATGAGCTTCCCACTCAATAACAGAAATTAGTCCCTTCATATTAATCCCATTTCTGTTTTTTCTCTTCCAAAAGCCAATCAGACTATCTTTGTAAAATCATCTACATTTGCTTTTAAAATGCTACATTTTATGTCAATAATGTGTCATTAATGGCATTCCTACCTCATGTTAGTTAATGTAATCTCATGTTACATATCAATATGTAACATAACAAGCTTCATATCAGTCATTCAAGAACTGGTAACCTCCTTGAGGTCTGATTTTTTTTTTTTTATCCCTACCCATAATAATATTTGCATTAAATAACACTATTCATAGCTCTTCAAAACTACTCCTCCTCCACCATAACTAATGTTTGTGTGCAATCCTATAAAAATCATTACTAAAATTCCGTTTCCTAATTTCTGTCTTCCAATCAGCTACCTTTCCAAAGAGAGAATATTAAGCTAATAATATGTTTATTTATTATACCTTGTACAGCATTTGTTGCATTTTTCCCCATAGTGTTCATGGGAATAATGGTTTCCATCTATAATGTCTGTATCTGTTTCTTACCGTTCTTAAACACAGCTATTCCAACAGATTATTTAATAAGTGTGCCTTGTTCTTTATGAGATAAAAACCTTTATCTTTCTTGGTGGGTGAGGATCCTGGTGGATTTATGTACCCATCTCCTTTGGGGTGAGGGGTGGTGGTTGTTGCCATCTGCCTGGAAGAAGCTGAACTCAACCCTACTGAAGTTGACAGAATTAAACAAGGATTAAACTAAGCTCTGTACAGATAACTGTGGCATCAGAAATGAGCTTACTGGGTTTTTTTTTGGTTTTTTTTGCCTTCAGGCTGTGAAGAGTTTCACAGCTTTGGTTTCAAACACCTGCATTGTTTAATTCAGGAACTCTAGCAAGTCAGAGATCATTCAGCTCTGTTTACACAATCCTTAGCCCTGTCCCTGATTTGCAGTGTTGCATCTACCTTAACAATGATTTATTGGCAGGCTGAGAAACACTAAAATAATCCTGGAGTTATGATCAGAGTGTGTGTACACTTGCTTTGGTAGTTGCCTCTTTCAAATAAACTTTCAATTCCCTGAAGTTGCTTTAGCAGAAGTAGCACACAGGATGTGGTGTCAGTCTGTCCTGTGTCCCCAGGCTCTGCCTGCACTGGCAGCAGTGTTTGCTGTCACCCAGAAAGAGCCCCGCTGGAGCAGGAGCTGCTCTGACTCTGAACCATATGCACTGGCAACTGCTTTCTCCACTCTGGAAACTCAGATCCTTGTCTTCCATCCAAAACAAAGTCTGGATCCATTTTTATTTTTTTTTTCAGTGTCAGATGTGTATAGCAAAGGAGGAACTTTTTTAGGGCTCATAGATAGATTTTGTACAGAGAATGCAAAAGCTGCATATGGCACAAATACTGGAATTATCATGTGTGTGGGCATGTAACAGGCAAAGGAGCACCAGCAAGTCAGTTCTGCAAGGGGGAAAAACAGAGAGACAGACAAAGCTGGGAAGAAATGGGGCCAAACAATTAGTTCAGTTGTTCTCTTATAAACACATCATTGCTTGAACTGATTCTGACCATAGATTCAGTTTTGTTTCTTCACCTCAGACCCTGGGTAAGCAGATGTAAACCACCTTCATTTCAAGATCTGACCTAAATCAGCTCTCAGCTGTGGAAGAGTTTAGTAAAGTTTATAAGTAAAATTCCTTAGCTGCAAGTATGTCAGACAGTTCTTGGCAGTATCACTGGTATTAAACACGGTATTCCTAAGAAAAAGGAACAGTTACACTTGGTGAGGCTGCAACTATAAAGTTGATTTTTTTCTGTTGTGTTTTAAAAAGAAATTTTACTGTCTTAAAATCCTTTGACATCTACTGAAAAAGACCTTTTATAAATTAGGCTAAAGAGCGGAGACCCTGCTTATGAAGGAATAATAATTTTGCTCTAACCCACCTGGAATATAGGGTGACACACCTTTTAAGGTATTATGCTCTTATGATTTATTAATATAAAAAGTATATAGAAACTTTACTACAAAATCCTGTAATACTTTTGACTTTTTCAGCTATTTTCTTCCACAGTGACATGAGGAATGAGGCACAGTAGTGTGCTAGTCTTTCCAGGTACTAAGTGGTTGATGATGGTATTTGGCATTTTAGTATATTGTGCAAACATATAACATATAACTGCTGTAATTTAATAAAGGTCACATTCCTTATGTTAGTACCTTGTTTTGGCAGAGTTAGAATTAGACTGAAACCTGCTTTTTCTCCTTCTCCTTTTCTCACACAAGAAACATTGTTACAACAGTGCAGACCTTACTAATAAGAATAATCCTTCTCTTCAGCTGTCCCAGAAACCCTTCTACAAGCAATCCTGTCCAACAAGCAGTGATGAGGGGGAGCACAAAATGACAATTGTAAACCCAACCTAAGCACTGGTGGCCTTGCATGTCTTCTATTTATTTTTGTGCACTTCTCTATTATTGGTGTTCTACCTTAAGAATTGAAGAAAATAGTTATTTTTCTGCAAATATCCAGAGAAGTTAAATCTCTAGAAGAGATGTGTGCCACCAATAGGTTATACTCCTTGGAAAGTGAAATAGTTTATATGTGTGGTAAAAACTGGGTTATGAAATCCACTGTGGATGTTGTGGGAAAGGGGGGGAAAGGCTGTGGCTTCTCTGTTAGCACCTCTGTGCTGTGCATATGTATGCAGTGATGTGATAGGTTGGTGGTCTACAGAATTTATTTTGAGATTAGTATGTGCTTGAAAACAGAGCTACTTAGTGGTAGGAATTGCACTGGGAAACACTGCACTGCTCAGAGAGGATGAATATACTGGCATTTTTCACTTTCTGACTTAAGTGAAAACAAGTGAACAAGCCGAACTTTTGATAGACATAAATTTCTATTTAATATTTTCTGCATTTAGATGGAGTAATTTTCCACATTGGTAACAAATAATTATCATAGTATTATTGCAGAGCACTTGTGCATGTGTGATGGCAGAAGCTGGATTTGGATGCTGGTGCAATTGCACTCTGCTCAAGTGAGTTTGCTCAGCTCATGGAGTTTGCATGGCCGGCTCATGTGAGCCAAGGAGCGGCGGATGCAGGCAGCTCACAAAATGAGCTCCAACCCCCTGGGAGAGCAGGCCTGCTAATTCAGGCAGTCTGATGACCTGCCAGGAACTTTGGAGTGAAATCCTGTCTGTGAAAATCCAGGGGGAATCTTGCTGCTAACTCCAACAGCTGCAGGATCAGGCAATATATTCCTGAGTAACTTCAGTGCTATGTTTGGCTCCTGTAGGCAGCAGTATTGTCAAACTAGGGATAATTATTTTATCCATTTATTTAAAAACATATCATTAAAAATATCCATTTATTTAAAAATATAGAATTAGGGTTAAATAAATGCTATAAGTAAGAATGACCATTGCTTAACCAAGGAGATTATTAAAAATAAGTAAAAATATAGTTGAATCTGGTCTAATGCTGGGAGTATATGAGCAAAATCATAACTTTTTCTTTTGTCTGCTGCTAAATTTTATGGGTATATGGTAAAAGGTTTTGTTTTACCATCTGTATTGAACAAGTCTTGGTAGTGTTTAGTTTTCTACTTTACATAATAAGTAGAAAATTATACTCTGTATCTGTTACAGTTCCTCTGGAAAGTAAAGAAGGACTAAGAAGTTCCATGTTTTAATGTTTGCTCTGCAAAGCTTTATTTGAATGCAGCTAATTAAATGATGTTTGCAACATTTTCTCTGCAGCCTCTGACATACTGAAAGATGTATAGTGTGCCAAAGAAATGCGTTTTTATACAATATAATTATATACAAATATCATTGACACTGACAAACCTATAAAATATTTATTCAGCATGTAAAATATTGAGTGTTAAAGATCTATGGTGGTTTTTTTTTTTAAGAGAATAATGTTTAATCTGAAAAGTAGTTTATAAAAGAATTTAAAACGTGATTGGGAAGAGAACAGTGGGAATTAATTTCTTTGAAACATTGCATTATATATAGCAGTTTGGATTACTTTTTATTTAGATTAAGCTTACTTAACTAAAAAAAAAAAATTGAGCAACATGAATAGAATGTACATTTCAAAGAATTCACAGGTGATTTTTGCTTAGCCAGGCAGAATTCATGTGGGGATTTTTTAGACACTGGACAGCTCATCTCTTCTCCCTCGAGTCCATACTTATAAACAGATATATAGAACTTCATGGGTGCATTGCTTTCTTAATCAAAGTTGAAGTTATGATGTAATAGTCCAGGAGTTTCCTCCACTGAATGCTTTCCAAACTGTGGCTTTGGCATTTGCTCAACCTGTTTTGCAGGCTCAAAAGAGTTTCCAAACGTTGTAAAGGAATTTTACCAGTTCCTGTGCAATGTCCTTTAAGCATTCACACTTTCCAGGCTTGTTCATTATTTCCTTATCTATAACAAGAGAGAGAACAAAAAGAGAACTCTGGACCAGATGCACAAAAGGTGCGGTTTCCAATTTTTATAGTGAAGTGCTTCAGAGTTGCAAATAAAGGCTGGCAGCCTTCATATTTCACTTTTGCTCACTTTGGGTTTGGGTTTTTTGTTGTTTGTTGGGGTTTTTTTAAAATTCTCTTTTACTCATCAACGTAAATTCAAAAGACAGCTGAAATTCATTGATATTTCTGTCCATCTACAAGAAGAAGGGGAGAAGGAAATGACTTTGAATTTGTATTCAGCTCAGCTAAGGGCAAAGTAAGAAAGGAATAGCATCACGCTACAAAGTGAGGCAATCCATGGGCAGGTATAACCCTGGAAACACATTAGAATACCTTAGGAGTTTCTGCCATTCTTCAGTAATGGACCTTTGCACCAGGTAAAAATGTGATGAAGTGGCACATGACCTTTTAAGCCTGATAGCATTTTTTAATGCAAGCATAATTTCTATGAGATTTCAGGTTTTTCCAGGGGGAATCTGCCCAACTAATCCTGAGAGAATTGGCTGTAGATCTTACAGTTGAGCATTTACAGTGTGAATGTAGTTGAAGTAATTTAATTAGTGCCTGTTCATTGGGGAAACAAAGATCCCCTAGAGATCACCAAATTAGTTGACATTGGGTGAGCGGTAGCTATTGACATTAAATTATAGGAATTTAATTGATTTCAATCAAATGACCTTTTAGTATTTTGGTGTGAGTTTTGTGTCGTTGAGTCAAATTTGTCTGTAAAAAACCCACAATTTTTGAAAAAAAGTATTGACAGAAATGTTAAATATTGTTAGCTCAATATTTAATGTGTATTACTCATTGGTCTCTGGATACCAGAATCAGCCACACTGACTCATTGGAGGCATTCTGTCTTGTTCAGTCCTTGTCCAGCACTGACTTAGCAAACACTGCACCCTTTTCTCTTTTGCAATGACTGCCTGATTCAGGGATTGCCTGCCAAGAGTTGATACAGACTATAAAAACATTCTGGGTAGAAAGTTCTCTGTTGTGCTTGTTTGATTTTCATCCCCCACGTCGCCTGGGCTACAGAGTGGGAAAGGGTGTCCCTTCAAAAAGGGGAGCTACAAAGGAATCCCCTGAGAAACTCCTGTGAGAACAGGGCTGCCTGGATGAAAGGCTGCTATTTCTTGGGCAAAGCAAGTAACTTTGTCGTTCCTTGAAATGGAGCTTGGTATCAATTATACTTCAGTGTCAGCTTTGTGCCCAAGCAGTTGTAGAGCAAAATAATTTTACATATTTAGTGTGTTTCTGCTCAGGTTTCTGAAGTAATCTCCATTGTCTTCCCAAGAGGGAGTTTTCCTACTGTATTTAGCAAGAAAAGTGGATGGTTTTTTATGATGGTGAGCATTCAGAGGCCTCATGGCATGGTTCCGTACAGAAGGAATTGTAGGTGAAGTTCTTTGTGTGTGTGTGTGTCCTGCTGCCTTCAGAATCACTTGCTCTGACCTTCTGAATGAATAATCCCTTCAGAGTTGTCCCTGTCCACTGAACAGGCTCTTTGCTGCTTCTTGGGAGTGTTTTGTCCTTAACCATCCCCACACTGAAGCTCCAGGTGCTGCAGAGCTGTCACCAGCCACATCCCCTGCAGTTTGCCACAAACAGAGCCAAAATGCATCACCACAAACAGGGCTCTGTGTGCCTATGAAAAGAATGAGTAGTTGGATGTTTCATAATAGCAAGAATGACACTTTTCTCCTTTCTTTTGGTACTGAATCATTTGCTTTAATTTATTTCCAGAGAATAGAGAGCAGGCAGTTGTTAGCATCTTGCAATCATCCGGTCTAGGAATTTTGTGATGAAAAGGCTAGAACTAAAAAAAAAACACCCTATACTGTGATCCACAGACTTCCAAAGTAGTCTATCAGTATTTCTGAATTTATATGCAAGGCATATGTTAAAAATCAAATTGTGCTATGTTTTATTAAGGTTTAAGAAATCATCTTTTTAATGAAATCTTAAATTTCTATTACTATGTGTGTAGAAATATTTTTTTTCAATGTAGATGTTGAATGAAGGTTCATGGTGCTGTTCTGTTGTTATCCTTTCCTTGAGTGTCCCATTTTAATTCAAATCAGGAGGGGATTTGCAGAACAGGACCTAAATAAGATAGGACAGGTAGATCGACTATCAGCAGGAAAAAGGAGGGATTTGGAACAGGAGGTTCCATACTTCATTTTAATCTGAAACACATTATTTATGTCCTGTGGCATAAATAATACTCTTTCACCCCATATCTAAATTTGATGGCTCACTATCAAAATTAGAAATGTAATCAAGCAAGCTGTAAGACTGAAGTCCCTGACAGTATATTTTACCTGATTATTTTTATCTTGATTTTGGGGACTTTATATATCTTAATGCCTAGTTTCATAAGCTAGTTCTCTTAAGACAAAAAAAAAATTCTGAAAAAGAAAAATAGTTCTTGTAGATTGTTTCTTAAATGGAGTTTTTAAACTGTCTTTAGAGTTTTCCTTCAATTTTTATTTTCAGTGTGCAGAGAGCAAAGGCCTCTTGTTATTTTCATGTCTATTTACATAGTCTCTCAAAAATTTTTTTACTCCTAAATTCTGGCTCTCTTAGTAACTCTTGATTGCCTTGAAAAATTATTTTTAAATGTACAAAAAAAAGAAGAAAGAAAATATATTTATGCTTGAGGGAATAAATAATTTCCTTGATATTACAGAGTAAATAATTTCTTCAGTGGTCAGTACTGTGGTTTGAATATCAGACTTAATAACTTGGTTCTTTTATTCATTATACTAAATCCTATAAATCCCCAGAGTGATGAAGAAAAGTCTATCAAATAAAAAGGCTCACAAGAATTAATGTAAAAATGTCCTTTGTTCTCACAACACTGGACACAATTCCTCATTAAATATATTGGTGGAGAAAGAGCAACAGAACTCATCTGCATACCCTGGAAAGTTTAATTTTATTCAGTGGATTTAATTGTTGTACCTGCAGACAGAAGATAATCTGCTGCATGCCATATAAACTTTGCAGAGTGGGAAATTCACTTTAAATTGGTTTGCTATTGAATCCAATTTTCATCCTCACTGAGGGAGAAAATATTTTTGTTATGAATGGATGGTTATATATTTTAACTACTTCACCTTTACCTCTAAGAATTGCCCTAACAAGGGCTTCCTTATTATCCACATAGTGCTCCTAGCTATTTCTAACATACCTGTGTCTACCAGGAATTGTTCTGAATAAGTGAGAATTGCTGTCACTTGGGGGAATGGGGCTTAAGCATGGCAGCCCTGTTCATTTTCAGTCGTGATCAGCAAGCAATTGGCCACATCTCATCCTAGAACTCAGTCAAGTTCCACAAGGAATGGATTAAGTGCAGCAGCTGGCTTTCTTTGAATACCTGTGAACAATTAGTAGCTTTTTCTCTGTTTCACAGATAGGGCTGGGGAAATGGCTTTTGACCAGAGGTGGAGTGGAGGAATGCGTGGCTTCTTTGCCTCTTCTGAAATCGTACTTCTCTCCTTACTGGCAAATTGGCATTTAGCTCTTTCATACCTACTGATATACCAGCCCTGAGGAAAAAACATTCTTGCACAGAAATTTCAAGAGCCTGTTAGAATCTCCCGTATTTCACAGTGTTGGGTTTAGCAGGGGGCTGGAGAACAAGCACCAGTAGGATCTGTCCTGAGCTGGGTCAGACAGGTTACTGTGGGTTTGGTTTCAGCTGTGAGCAGGATGAAAGCCCTAAAGTACAGTCAAATCATCTACGAGCATGCACATTGTTAACCTATTATGGGATGAACAATCATTAAAAAGGGAAACTTGTAGTAGGGGTGGGCAGGGTGAAGTTGTTTGCCCTTTAAGATGAGTTTGATTTAGTCAGGGGGCGGATGTAATCTGATCAAAAACCCCTGGGGATTTTTTTTTTTTTAATTGAGGGAGGAGAAGGATATATTAATTATTTTTCTTGTTTGGTTTTTGAAGTCATCAAATAGGGTTGTGTATGTAGCACCCACATTTGTACAGTGTGAACAGTAGGAAGTGATTTGTGGAGGATTTTTTAGAGTTGTGGGGAAAATAGAGCTGAAATCTACTGTGTTATAAATCAGTTTTAGAGATGTATAGATCTGCCTCTGCCATGCCCCATTATGCCCAAATCACAATATTCCTGTGTCTGTAACCTTTTTGGAGGTTGTGTTCTTTCTGTAGCTGTAGCTAATTACATTTTGTTGCAGTATAATTTCAGTTATTGTTTTAAATTGCTATTTCATGTCTAAGAGAAATCTTGGCAGTGTTCCTGTGTATTATCATTTCTTGGATGCATTTACAGTTTCTTAGACTGTAGTGTGGAAAAGGAAGGGGCAAAGGAAGAAGGTTGCACTGGAACAAAGCACTCAACCAAGAAGGTTTGGAAACAGCAGGTTTGATTAAACCTGATATTCCTCCATGTGTGCCTTCCTGTAAGTGTAGGTTCTTATATAAGGAATCAGACAAAACAAAGGGGTTCAAAGACTTTCCCTACAAGTTCAAAGACTTGAGGGAAAAATGAATAAGAAGGTTCTAAAACTATCCAGTATGTTAACTTGCATGCAGGTAATCTAGAGGATTTGTCAAGCTTCACATAAAGAAATGTACATCATAGCAAGAACCTTGTAGCACAATAGTGATCAACTCAGATCATGTCCACCATGAAAACCATCAGTTACATATTTTTTATAGTGATTTTTGGGCCCAAAGTGTGGTTAGAGTTTTCATGTTTAGAATTTCTTCCTGTTGTTTTGATAGGACCTGGATACATAAAATTAAACCTCTCTATTCTGCATTACAGTTTCAGGCTTTTCCCAGCCTGAAACATAATTTAGTGCATTTTGATTTGAGAGTTGTGGAAACAATTGCTTTACTCCCACACTGTCATTAGTGGTACTTCCCCCCCATACTTCTCATATGATACCCAGAGAATTGAAATTGTGTTGTTCTCTTTAGGTCTCCTGAGCTGAATCAATTTAATGCTGAAATCAGTGAAATTTGGAACAGCTCTTTGTGCTCCTGTTATATTCAGGGGGGAGTTTTTTCACATGAGAGTTTTCCTGTGCTGGGGAAGAGCTGCTGCTGTGTATCTTGGGCTGTAACTATCCCCTAGATACGACTTCAGCCATATGGGAAAGAATTATTTAATTAAAGCATTAACTGTACCTTAGCACAGAGAAATGTAAGTGCATACATCTAAGAGAGAAATGTAGGCCATGCTTTCATGAGGAACGCAATTTCAGAAAAAGCAGCTGAAAAAAATTCCTTTGGGTAAATGAATGCCAAATATTTCAGGACTGAGAGAAAAGGTAAAAAGGAGGCTTAGGTGTGGAAAGAATGGACTATTGAACATAAACAATACTCTGTGTAGACCAAAGATGAGTTTGTTACTGGAATAAATTTTATAGTTCTATCCATTGATAACTTGGCAAATTTTAGGAAGATGTTCCTTAGCGAAGACATATAAATATCTTTTACAGTGAGACTCAAGAAATTGATAGGACTGGCATGTATTTTGCTTATGGTCTAGAAATGCACATTTATGGATGAAAGCAAGTTTCATTTTAAAGTACTTATAAACATAGAAGGTGAATCTATGACAAGATCCCGTAGCATCAAATTTAAATTAGAAAAGAGGAAATCCTCTGCTTCTATCTCATGACAAATCTCTGTCCACTAGGAGATTTTTTCAAAGTTGTTGTTGTGGCTTTTATATTTGTTTGGTTTGGTGCTTGTTTGCTTTTTTTTTTTTTAATTACTGCAATTATGCATAAGAGGAAAAGAATATATAGAAGAATAGAGAAGTACAGCAATTTCTTGCAAAGTATGAGCATAAATGAAAAGGATATAGTTATATTACTTTTGCATTTCAAGCTGAAATATTCTGCTGAAATATTCTGTAGTTGGCAATCTGCAAAAAAAAGTACTGTGACTTTCTTTGCTATCTTTCTAGTATAAAAATCTTCAGTACTAGATTTCAACATGACCTTTAGATTTATGCAAGTCAAATAGCATCACTTGTTACACCTGCACATTATGAAGTTTCTCATTGCTGAATATTATTTTGTTTGTGTCTTTGTATTGTTGAATTCTCTCCAAAATGAAGGGTATTGTAAGCTAATATAGCTTTTCAGTTTAGGAGGATGTTGAATGCTTACAGAGGAGTTGAGTTATGCTTTATTTATCTTGTCATCCATGAGGTTCATGCTCACCCAAAGGTTTTGGAATGGAGTGATCTGCTGGGGTTCTTTTCCCATTCCTCCCCCCCCTCATTCATTCAAGTGGGTTTTTTTCCACTGTCTCAGAGGAGGACTCATTGTAAAATATCTGTTCCTACATTTTTTAGTATAGCATTATAAAAGAAGAGCCTTAAGACAAAAATATAAAATTTTTTATGTTTGGTGATTTGTTTTTATATTTTTAACAGAGTTCTGTTTTATGGCTTTTAAAATTTTGTTAGTGCATAATGAAGCAGTGACATGGTATTAAGTTAATTTATGCTGTTAGATTTTGCCCATGTCCTACTGTGATGTGAGCATGCATTATGGATTTGGATTTTATTCTGCCTATGGTTATTGTTGTGTGCATGTCACAATATGAAAGGATTAGAACATTTTCTTTTTTGAGTCTTCATTTCCCTATGTTGAAGACATGAAAAAAGGGTCATGTAAATCCCTTTGTTATAAGATTATTTACTGCAGTGCCAGCAATACACATGGCATGTGCAAATAAACATTGATTTAGCTTATAACTTCTGGGAGATTTGCAGTTAGAAAAACTGTAGTTGCAAACTGGTGCAGTATTTACAGGCATTTCTCAGATCCTTCATAAAGCTTTTCTTCATATGGAAAAACTTATTTACTCCTATCTATTTCTTTTCTAAACTATAATCCTGCTGTTCTACTATGGCTTTGTAGAACTTGGTGAAAAACAATGTCCTTTACTCAGAACCCCAAAACCCTAATGTCACAGACTGAATGCCAATCACATAGTAATTTTATTCCTAAATACTTATTTAAGGACTGTGAAATATACGGTCACAGTAATTAATTTCAGTGAATAAAAATAAAACTTTATTACTTTATTATTAAATCTATAATCAAATAGAATGTTATTTATTGCAAGAGTGCATTCTTTTAGAAATAGTGCAGAGATTTTAATATTCCCATAAGGTTTATTATTATTATTATTATATAAACCTATAAAAATATAATGGCTTAATCTGTAGAAAGAAGAGCCTTAGCTTGTTTTAAATGTAACTTACTGACATCTTTTTCATACTGCCAGTCTGATGGACTTCAGTTTCTATGAGATTTTTACCAGGCATTTCCACTCCTATGTCATTGCTATTAGAAATAGAATTCAAATTCCGGCTCATAACATTGCTAGTAAGGACTGGAACTTATGGTGATTTGCATCTCAAGAAAAGCAGGAGCAATACAGACATTTTTGGTGTGTTCATAAAGCCATTCCTAAGACTAGGCTGGCAGTTGTTTGAATAATGGATGGCTCAGCCCATTTCTCTCTGGGCCCTATATTCGAGAGATTATTTGTTCTCATTAGCACAACACACAGAATCTTTCAATTTCTTTCCACACTGTGCTGCACTTTTATTATATTTTTGTTTGCTACTGAGATATAAACCCATCAGTGCGTGATCAGATGTCAGTCATGCTCTGTCATATCTGATTTGTTTTGCTCTCTCTTTGGAGCTTTCTCTCTTAATTTCACAGGTGAATTTGACATTCAGGGTCTCTTCCTGTGCTGATTATCCAGAGATAATGAATGCTGCTTGTATATGCATGTATTTTCACCTTAATATAAAAAAAGTTTTGACATTCAAAAAATAACACATCAGTCATAGACTTCTGAATATAAATAGATTAATCAAAGAGACCTTGATTTCTCAGTGCTTCATTCAAATTATGTTTATTTGTGAATCTTAGTTTCTAAAGAAAGTATAATTACCTATGTGATGTTACACCTTTATGGATTTTCACTATAACTTTGGGTTTTATAGGGAACCAAAGGAATAAAAAAGACAAGGTATTTCAGCTGAAAAAAAAATTGGTGTGAGAAAAGGTTGCTAATAGCCATGAATAATTTCTCTTTTTGGCAATCAGTTGGACATTGCCATATGGAGCTTCAGACGAAGGAATAATTCCACCATTGATTTCAGTGGGGCCTCCTGCCAGCTCCTAGAGCAGAGCCAGGGCAGGGGACCTGCAGCAGCAGGCACTGGAATGCCGGTGGAATGAGGGCACAGGAGGGTGGATGGGGGAGCTGCATGCCTCGGGTGTCACTTCCCAGTGTGACAGGAGTGGCTGGGAATAAAGCTCCACTGCTGTTCATGTCTTTACAAAGATGAAAGTTGGGCAAAAAGTAATGGGAAAGGTCCAGGTTCCATCCTGGCATGGCATAAAAGCTGGAGGACAGGACAGAGAGGTTCAGAAACAGTCACACCATGGAGGGGCCCTTCTTAACCATGCAGCAAAACTCGTGGGCTGAGGTTAAATACAGTCGATAACTCTGCCTTGTTATGTTGTTGTCTAATTTAAAATCTAATTGTGATACTGATCTTTCTTAGTGTTCCTAAGTTTTTCCATGAATAAATGAAGCAGCAGATCATAGGAAATACTCAAAGGTTTTGAGTGGGGAAATCCACAGGGCAATCTTTTAGCTCTCTAAGGCAATTAGAGAATCTCTGTGAATGGCATTTCCCCTGAAATACATCCTGATTTCAAAGTGAGTTATATCATGTAATATTTACACCCATTCAGACTTTCCACTGTGTAAGAATAGATGCTGTCTTGGTTCCAAATACATAATGTGGTGAGGTGAGGGGAGCTAAACCACTTAAGTTCTATGAACATCGTTCTTAAAGGGTCTGTGAATCCCAGCTCAGAATGGAATAAGATAAAATATTCTTAGCCTGAACCATCATGCAGTGGTTTTGAATTGCTCTAAGTGGGTGACTGTATTTTTTCTAACTTATGCACCATTAAAAACTGGAAATTGAGGCAGTGCTGTTATCTTCAGTGGCACTAACTCATGCCAGCCAAGAGTTAACTTCAAAAGGGGAAATGATCCATGCATTTCAGGCACATGCTATGTATCAGGCCTAATGTAATTTGGTATGACTCCAATTAAGTGTTGGCTCTAAGGCAAATTCTGGAAACTTGCTAAAATCCTTTCACATTATGAATTAGAAGATTTTCTTAAAAGCACACTTAGTGAAAAAACAAGAAAAAACAAAACTAGAATGATAAAGAAGGAAATAATCAAAGGCATGTGTGAAAATATCAAATACATTGAATTTTGGGGGCAGCAACCACCATCAGTCCCTGAAAGGGAAGCCATGGCTGAGCTGGGAAATCCTTTAAACATTCAGACTGGCAAGTAGTTGGCTGCATGAAGCATTTTCCAAGTGTTCTTAGCATAATGTTATTAGACTGCCTGAAATTATGCAGGGTTTTTAGGATTTGGATCCTAACTGAAAGGAAATCCAGTATTGACTGCTCAGTAAAGGGGGCAGCTGGAAAAATGCAAAATGCTGGGGCTGGAAGCTCAAGTGATAGCTGAGACAGGAGGGCTCTTGGTGGCCCTTACAAACTGAGATGTCTTTTAAACCTCCTTTCATGACATTTGTTCTCTTCCCTCTCCTTGGCTATTAACTGCCAAGAACTGAACTGATCCTGTACATTCAGATATGAGGGAAGAGCAGGAGAATTTCTCCTGTTACTAGAAGGCACAAGTTCCAGCTTCCATGTCTTGTGAGCTGTCCCCCCCCCCGTTTGCTAAAGTGCAGTTTCCAGCTCTTTTTCTCTCCCTGCACCACCCTGGCCTTGGGCCGCAGCTCCCTCCAGCCCTCCACAGCCTGCCCCATCACCAGGGCTCCTCCTGCAGCTGCAGCCAGCTCTGGCAGCAGTGCTGAGCTGAAGGCAGAGCTCAGCGTGGTCCTGTGCTGTATTCAGGGTGTGTCACCCTCTCCTGAGCTCCAGAGATATAATTAGGGGTAATAGTCACTTGTTCAAATTTAAGTGCCCAACATGAAGGATAAGGTATAGAACATTCTAAAGCATTTTGTGTATGTTAGTTCTTCATTATTTTCAATCAAGGCTGCAAATGAGCTGTGTAAGAAGAGTACATCAGTGGAGATTGCTGTGTGCTTGAAGTGCATGTGAACACAATTACATACATGCCACTTTCTGTCTGCTGAGCTGTATTTTCCACTTACAGAGAGGGAAGGCTGGTGGAACACACACTGACAATTTGTTCTTGAATTTTCTGGAAGGTAACCATTGTGACTGCTCAGCCAAAATCAGCATGCAAAATTCAAAGCATGTACAATTTCCAGCTCTCTTTCCAAGTGTGATTTGCTGTGGTAGTGAACTGTGCATCAAATTCCTGTCAAAGCATTCTAAATGGCCTTTCCAAAATACTTCTAGAAATGTAATTGGAATGTTAATTGTAATAAGTTGAGCTCTGTGACATTCCCATAAATCTGGGGAAAGTGCAACAGCTCTACATTTATACCACTCTAATGAAAAACACCAGCACGGGGTCTAATGAAAAACATCAAGGCAGGGTCCTAAAGCATAAATGGTGTCCAATTTCTTTGCAAACTAGATTTGTATCTGAAGTTTCGTTGATTTGAATTAAAAAGTAAAACTAACTTCATATTGCTCTCTAATCCACTCAGTTAAATTCTTCCCTGGAGAGGTAAGGGCATAGTGGATCACATGGATAGTCATCTCAAACAAAATTTCAACCATATAAAAGGCCAAATTCTCTTGCTGCAAGCAGGTTAAATTCCAAATAAGTCATATATCTCAGAATCACAACTAGTTTACGTATAAAATTGTTTGCTCCATTGTTTGTGTGCTCTAAATTAAAGAGTTGTTGGTAAGAAAATGGGTTTTTTAACTAAACCCTAGAAGTCTATAGGAGCACAGAATTGCTTTCTTCAGGAGAGAATTTACATTCTCTCCTGAAGAAGGGCTCAAAGAATAATGCCTTCTCTACAGGTGCTTTCAGAGAGGAGTGTCAGAATTTGTCTGCTGTCAAATGAGTCACTAGAGCCAATCCTATGAACAACCCCCATTTTCTCCCCTGAGCTCTCATAGCTTGGGGAATGATCCCAAAGTCTCACGTCTCCTCTTAATGTGGATTTCCATATTTGGAAGTGACTTCACGTAAAAGTCCCAAACTTAGGATTTCTTTGCAATCTTCCCAGATGAAAAGAAGAAAACTGTTGGCAGTATTTCCCTGGCACAGCTCCCCAGAGGTTTGCATCTGCAGGGACACAGCTGCCCCTGACCCCTGTGCTGTGAGCAAACAGCTCTCCCCATCAGCACACTCCAGAAATTATGGCTGGGGGAAATATGCAGCTTCAAAAAGCTCTATTTACCTCTGCTATACAACAGCAGTACTGTTGGAACTTTAGAGACTTCAGAGACTTGATAATTTTTTATTATTCAAAAGGAAAATTTGATTTGCCTCCTGAAACTTCTGACAGGTTCATAACGGCAGCAAGATAATGGATATAATTAATTCTCTGAAATGAAGTAGTAGAAACAGTAATAGTAACACCAGTGTAATGTATTGCTCTTATTTTTTTAATGTTAATTATATCAGTGAATTATTATGAGGTTAAAATATTTAAATAGAGCAGCCTGCAATTTTTCTAATTGCTGCATTTGTGCATAGTGTAACCTGGTAAATATTTGTACAAACAGACTTTGTCTTTTCCAGGGAATATAAAGATATTGCAAGTAATGTATGCTGGAAGAGAAACTATCTGATACTCAAACAGTTTGAGTTTTAAGCATTTAATTAAGGATCTTCTACCCTATATTCAGAAAGATGGAAAACCCAATAAAAAACTGTATTCAATTGAACATTTAGCCTGAAATTTGGGAAATACAAATGATTATCTTTCTTCTTCAATGTAGTTTACTAGGCTTTAGTTATATTTCTTAGTATTGGTACCCCAATCGAACATCTGCAAAATGAAAATAATGTAACTGGGAGAGATTATTTTGGAATTCCCATTAATTAATTTATCTGAACTGCTTAGAACTGAAGCAATAAGATGCTATAGAATTACCTGTGAATTCTGACTTGAATATAAATTGATTTAAACAGATGTCAAAAAGATGCAATTTGAAGCATTAGTAAAACTATGTTTTCTTTATTGATGGTGTTTCATTTGCGTTAGGTACTGCAATAACACCTTGGATAATAGAGTCCCCAGAGGTTGTAAGACTTGCACAAATACAGTTTTGAAGAGAATTATTTGTTTATTCAGAAAAAGGTAGTCATTGAAACAGCAGCACATGCTAGAAATCTCATTAAAAGTTAAAAAATTCTCAGAGTATATTCCATGTATCTCAGCGCTTCCAATCAGTGCAACTGTCCAGGGAGCAAGCTGGAGATTCTGGCAGTGTTCAAACAATGTTCCCTCCCATCACAGTGCCTTCTGTCAAACTGAGGGGAGAACTGTCTTCTGTTTTCCATCCAGAAATTATCTGCTGCTTTCCCTGGAGCTGGCCGCTCGGTGCCAGTGGACATCTGGCCTGCTCTGCTCTGTCCATGGATGACAGAAGTGCACAGTGCTCTATTTCTAGAATCTTCCTTGTCATTGACACTTACTTTGCAGTAATACAATTTAATATTAGGTAATGTAGAGAAGGAGGCCTGTATGACTGTGCAACAAAATGCACAGCTTGTTTTCAAACTGCTTTCCTCTTTCTACTCGAAACATGTCAGGATGCAGTGAATATCTTCTGTGAGCATAGCCATATGCTTCCCCTCTGCACCCATGTCAGGACCCATATGCTTGCCTGGGTTTGTTTTCTCTGCATGCTCTAGGGTTTTTCTGTGGCCTTGTCTCTTTATTTCTCTGCAAATAACTTAGCTTCTCTTTTGAGCTGAAAATTGTGTAAGGAAATAATTATTTTCCAGTTAAATATACATTAAACCTGATGGAAAACTATCAAGCTGTTTTAAAGAGCCAGGATAGCATTTGAGTGCAGCAAATTCTGCATTGCTTAAAAGAAACCAAATTAATTCTTCCCTCATTCTAAGTATTTTTAGGTTTAGGAAGATGTGTTGCAGTGATGCGTTAGTGCTCAACAGCTTGTGCACTGATCAAGAACCTGCAGCAGGCAGCCATTGACAGTTAAAAAGGTAAACTGCTGATTAGAAACCTAAATGACATGAAACTGAATTTAGTCAGAAGTTAAAGCAGGTAGCTGAAATGTTGGACATCGAGGGGTTTCAAAAGTGTTATCAAACCACCTGGGAATTGGATCTATTAGAGATGGGTTCTGCTATAACCGCTCTTGCACTATATCTTAGTTTCAGATTTATGAAGGTGTACAACTAAAATTACACAAAATATCTACTGTAGGAGTAGTATCACAGCTTTTCTGACTACTGCAAGCAAATTCCTAGAAACCTATATAGGTACATGGGACTGTAGTGGTAAGACAAGTCTGAAATCCAAAAGACAAATGTGAAATTCATGGACTGAGCAAACCAGCCTGCAAACTCTAAGTTGGTAAATACAGCAGTGTGGGCAAGAGTATAAGTTTATCAACTTTTACAGGGAGCTGTACCAAATTTATCCACTTCTGCATACGTCTTTGAGATAAAATAAGTCAGTTTATCTGCTTGCAAAATTAAATAACTCATTACAGAATGAAACCACGTAAGTGAATGTGCATAAGCTGTGTGACCTTACTTGAGAATTGAACTGAGAAGAAAATTCCAAGTTTTTCATTCCTGATACATCTTTTTCTTTCTCTTTTTGTTTGTTGTCTCTAGGTATGAATACCTTTTATTAGATTACGTGTCCTAAAACCCTACCCTTCCCAAACAGACTATTTGTTTAGTTATACAGACTAGAGATGCTAAGTGAGTTTTTCTCATTAGTTACATCGGTCACTGCTGTTACATCCATCTTAAGAACTCTGCCTTCTTCTTGTAATTCCAAAAGGGTAAAATGGCTTATCCTCAGATACCACTGCAGCAGGGGAATGAGTAAAGCCAACCACACTCTAAGCTATTCATGTCTTTTTCTCTTTCTTTATAATATCTCTTGGAATAATAAATTTCCTCCTAACGGTTGAAAATGAAGATCATTTATTGTCATTACTCAGATGGTAATTCTGATTTCCCTAATGTATTAAAATCAATCCTTTCAGAAAAGGATAAAAGATTTCTTCTCTTTTGTCCTGGGTTTTTTTTTACGTTTCTGGTATGGAAATAGAATTTATTTACCAAAAAAAAAAAAAAAAATCAAACTCCAAAAAAAAAAAAAATCAAACTTGTGATCTCAAGGCAAAAGTGATTTAAGGAAGATAGAGAAAAGGAATTTATTGGCCTGTGGACCAATGAAATGCTGAACAGATTAAAGATATGAAAAAATCAATCCTATTAATCTTGTCAAAGGAGTTTGTGAAGTCAAAATATTTTTAAATACTAGGTGTCATAGAATGGGTGCAAAATTAGCATTGGTTGTTTATAACCCTCCCAAGGACTCAGTGTTATTATTGCTATTGGACTTTTATTCCCCTGAAAATATGTTCATTAAGACTTGACTTGTTTGATTTCAGTGACTAAACTACAAAATACAGCAACAAGACTATTTTTTTTCTCAATTTTTCTTCCTTTCATTTTCTTTGACTCTTTAAAGCTGCATCTTGAAAAGGTGCTATTGTCTCAAGACTGAGGCTCACAGTAAACTGCATAAACTGAAAGGTAGAAGAAGGTTTGTGTGTAAAGCCAGGAAATGCTGAGGAGAGATCTCCCTGGGAAGCAAAAGGCTTCAACACCTCTGAAGCAGCAGTGAAATTGCCTTTTTGCTGCTCTGGGGTATTTTTGCATACTTTGGTGTAACTGTTCTGCAGCCATCATGTGTGCTTCAGCAGATGGCCTTCTCCGCATTCTTAGCGTTTGCACAGCTTATTTCTGGGACAACAAATACAAAGTCACACCCCTGGCTGGTGACAAACCTGCAAGTAAGGCTGTGCAAATAAGTGACAATCACTTGGGCAGACTAGTAATACCTATAATAATATAAATATCATTTCCAATTAGGGAGAAAAGCTCATGCACTTGATGCCAGAACAGTAATTTGGGAGTTGAAGATTCTGCTTTAAAAGTAAAACAAAACAAAACCACAAATAAAGGGGAATATTTTGTGTTGAAAAACAAAAGAATAGCAAAATAAATGTTACTCAAAAAAAAACTGCTGGAAGATAAAGACCAGGAGTAGTGTTCACCTTTTGCATCCTCAAAATAATATTATTTACACATACAAAACACAGCACTCCGGTTCAGTTCTCACTTCTCAAAAGAATATCTTGTTCACTGCTAACGTTTCTGCTGCTCTTGGTCAGTCTTCTGTGGATTCTCTGCCTGCTTTTGGAGGTAACAACCATTACTTCCACAATCAGAAGTCTCAGAAGATCTGGAAGTTTTGTACCCTGTGTTGCAAGTGAATGTCTTAGGGAATAAAGCTCTTTTCTTGCTCAGTTTCTGATTGGAGAGTGCCAGAGACAGAAAGGCTCAAAATGCCTCAGGGGAAGGGTGGCCTTGATGTCAAATCTGCTTTGCCCAGGAATTTCTTTTAGACTGTCAGTTAAAGGGAGATTTCAAAAAATGCTCCATCATTCCTCCTTCAGTTTGTTTCCCTTTTGATACGAAAACAGTCAGGCTTAACTAGAGTTCTTAATTTTATCCAGAAATTCATTCAACTTTGTCCAGATTTCTCGGATTTATCATATATTTCAATTTAATTTGAAGTTTTCTGTGCAATGAATATTTCTAAGTAATAGCATTGGTAGAGTTATTTTATTTTTCTAAATAAGCTATTAGCCAGGCAATAAAATAATGTAAGGAGCTATCGATTAGGAAGCCTTTCATCATGAAGCCATTTTTCTCATATCAGCCCAAAGTAATTATGACCTTTGGATTTTGTCTCATGACCAGTGAAGAGAAGAGCAATAAAAAATGAAACAACCACTGCCCACCCCCTGAAAAACTTGTCCTCTGCACTGCTTTCTCTTTGCACTAAATATATACTGCTATTCTGGGGATTTGTAGTTTTCAGCTGAAAATATTTTGTGGGCTTTCAGCATGATATCGGACAATTTTTAATGTTACTCACCTTTAATATGGACAAAACATTTGCCAGGTAGTTTTCATGGATCAAAATACAGAGCAGTATGAGAAGAAATTGGCTATTGCCTAAAGTGAACAGAAATTTATTTAATGACTTATTATTCTGAGCAATAGTGAGGTAATAATAAAGTCCAGTTAAATATCACAATACTCCAAAGAATGAGGCTTAAGATACAAGGAAACGCTTGCAAGATTTTGTCACTCCTCTTTCATCTAAGTATCTAGAACTGGTAGCTAGTATTCTCCAGTGCAAATGAAGAGCAAAAAAAGAACAAATTTTATCACAGAAAATGTTTCAAAGACCACTGGCTCCTCATGCTGCTGGTGGCTACTGAAGCATCGTAGCTGATGGGGATGCTTTGAACCAATTTCCAGTGTGGCTTGTGAAATTGAATAGGATTTGGCTTGGGGTGGCTGGGTAGGTAGGAATAACAGAAGGATGAGGTTTTTAGACAGCTCTAAGGAGGTAAAAATGAAGGCAGGACTGTCCCTTTTGTTTGTGGACTTTTATGAATGTGAAGCAGCCATGAGATCGTGTCTTCAAGGCACCATCATCAGCAGACCTAGGGTAAATCCATCAAGATTAGTGGGACCATCTGGAGATAATTCAAGAACCAAACGCAGGAAATCTGAGTAACTTCCAGTTTTTTGCTTTTTCTTTTTCTAAATGATGCTTAACAGCAGTTTTATGTAAGTTATGGTTGGGGCATCCAGGCAAGTCCTGTTCAGCTGTTGATTAGTGGTTATTTTAATGAATATGTTTGTGAATGTTATGTTAACTAAAGTGAGTGTAGCAGGCAGGGAGGCAAACTAGAGGAGACACAGATGCCCATCAGCACTGACAGTTAAAAATAAAGGACCTAGTGCCAAAGACCCTGAGCTGAACCTTGCAATGGTCTATTGAGTTCCGCACATCAAATATAAAACATGAATAGCGCAGGTCTCCGAGAGAAAATCCCCAGCCGTGCAGATGGTGGTGAGTCCAAAGGAAAAGGTTTCCCTTTTACATTTTGTTTCCATCAGAGCCTGGCATGAAGAGCTGTCATCAGCTGTGCCCCAGGGCTGGGGAGGTCTGGGCGACCTTCAGCACAGACAATGGTACAAAGCTGTGCTGCTGCACTCAGGGCAATGGGGATTGGATAAAAGCTGCTGCTGCTGTGGCCTAAGGGGTTTTCAAGCCCTTGTCATTGCTCTCCAGAAATACATATTTTGCATTTTTTTAAAATTTCTTTGTCATAATTCTTCTTCAAAGCTATGCTTACTTCCTATATTTACATAAGAAAATTTATCCAGATCGCAGATTTTAAAATTTAATTTACCATTGTTCCCTAGGACTTTTAGGATTTCATGGTCATAGTCTAGTATATTTTGTCTGGAAAAATTCTAATTGAAAGGAATAACCTTTCAAAAGGTCTTCAGAATACTCTAATTTGGCTTGTTTGCCTCTTCCCTTATTATTTCCATAGCAATTCTGATGCTAAGCTGTCCTCTTGTTGGCTTTTCCTAATTTTTTTCAGTCTGTATTGAAGCCAAATGCTGTGATATGTTTAGCATATTAATAGATATACACACAAAATCAATCGTGCAGTAAAACTTTATGGGACTTTTGTGGCCTTTGCTTAGCTAAGTTGGTGTCATATGTTGTTCTGTGTAAAGTTTCTCTATATTTATAAAAATGTGCTCCAAAAGAGGGGTTTTGGCTTTCTACTTTCCTGAGTAAAAAGAGGATCACATGCTATGTCAGAGAGAATGCTGCTATTCATGAGTGAATTCCACTTGGGTTTGGTGAAATTTCTAATGGATCTTTGGCTGTGGTATCTCCCTTACAAATGCAAAGAAATTGTAGATTTAAACATATGGCTTCAGTGGTATTTATTTCACAGGGAAGCTGCAATTCTTTCCCCATTCAGACCTTCCTAGTTCTTCCATGTCACATTTCCAGTTATTTAAATATAATTCATCATAACTACCTATCAGCTGTTATGTCACCCTCCTTAGCATTATGTGCATTTCAGCAATAGGAAAATGATGGTTAAAATAAAGCGTTGTTAAAAAATTAATTTTACTTTTACAGTAATGATGATGACACTAATCTTTGTGGTTACAGAAGATTCTAAAATGGAAGCACACAAAAAACAGCTCCTAAACTAATTTTAAATGAATAGAATAGCCTCAAAGGTTAAGTTTCAGCAGTGGTTATTTATTAAATATGTATTATTACATATCTCACATTTTTATATATTTATAGGGTTTGTACTGTAGAGAGAGGCAGCTTTGGAAAATTGGAGAGAGGCTTTATTTGAAATTAATCACAAAACAGCAGAAAGCAATATTTGTGGGGTTTTTTCCTCACACCTTCCTCTGGCTGCCTCCCTCCCCAGCTTGAGTTTAAGAACATAAGCCCTAAAGTGCCACTCTGATATGGAAGGATTAGAATGTTTAAATCATATTTGTCTACCTTTAGCCAAAAATGTCTGTAAATTAATGCCCTAAAAATGTTCTTGCTGCTGTGGAGGAATGTCTTTGGAGGAGTTTTCCAAGGATTGGTGTGTTGATTGCAGCTGAATTGTCTCAGGACAATATAGACAGTGGTCTGTTCTGAGCAATATCCTGTAGCATGAGCAGAGCTGGTTACTGCAGGCACTAGTAATAAAACACTGACATGGAGGGGCTGGACTTTGGAAGGAGACAAACTGCTTCACCTCTGTTCTAATGAACTAAAATTAAAATATAAAAAGTACTGATTTCAAATTATGGCAGTTGGTTCTGGTGGGAATTTCATGTTAGCATTATGAAGAAGAAAATTCTCCAGAAAGGCATTGTTGCCATGGTTCTTTTTGCATTCAGAGGATGGACTTCAAATCCAGAACTTTTAAACTATTTTCCAGATGTTTTCTAATACATAGCTAAATCTATTTTGCTATCCAGTGTCAGGAATATGCACTTTATTCAGCCTAAAATGCAGCTATATCCCTGACCTGGCACACTAGCAGACGTTTAAAACCAGGATTACTGTAATAGTCCAGGAATCAATTCAAAATTTAGAAACATTTTATCTTTAAAAAAAATAGACTTTTGCAAGGATATAAGAAATTTCTGGCCATACACATTGTTTACTTACTGATTTTTTGAAGAAGCTGCTCAATTAAATATCAATTTCATGTTCCTCATAGCTCAGCCTATGTGTGGTGTAGGAAATAAATACACCCAAATTACAGCCTATTGAACTTGTTGTCTTCATTCTCCCACTTATAAATTTAGACTTATTTCATCTTCTAGCTCAACAATGTTTGTAAAGTGTTAGTAGCTGTGTGCTGCTATCCTATGAGTTCTACTCAGCAGTGCTGAGGACTCTGAGCATCTGGTGCCATTCCCTTCACTGGCCTTGTACCATCTAAAGACTGAGCACCTCTAAGTGTGTGATCACTGAAGTGCTGAATCTTGAAAATTGAGATTTTTCAGGGCAAAATAGATTTGACTCAACAGCACTGTAAAGAATCTTCTGTGAAGAGTGGGAGGGCTCTCAACGGTAATGGTGAGAAAAATATTTTCCTACAGTGTTGATGCTCATGAACGATGTTTGACCAGAGGGGTAAGCTATAGTAGTAGGCTGGCTTTTATTTTTAGAAAAATGGTGTTAAAACATGTGGATAAAGGTATTGGCTGTTTGGAAATGGAGTTTACTTTTTAAACTTCCATTAAGTTTTGATAACAACTACACAGAACAAAAAAAAAAAATCAATGTGTTTTCAAAAACAATCAAAAAAATCTGTCATGGATGAATACACAGAAGACAGAAGTGAACACAGGTAGATGGGGAGCTTCAAATAATTTGATAAATATATATAGCAATAGAAAGACCAAAGCAGTAGTAAACCCTTATTGTCTCATAGATCTGGAATCTAAGAGACTGCTCTTTGCAGTAGTTGGAGAGATGCAGGATATGAAAATGACCCCATCCATTACTCGCCATTAAGCAGTTCCAAACTTCAGGAAAGCATTAAGTGGTATATTGTCCTCTCATAATATTTTCCCAGATGACTGATACAGGCTGCAGTCTCTGCACCCAGCTCTCTTTGCCCTCTCAGCTGGGTGTACTCACAAAGTGGTGCCCTTACTGTCTTTTCCCAGCTTCTGCTCCAGCACTCTTCCCCTTCTTGGCTAAGTGGAAGGTTGCTGTGTGTGCTGGGGACTTCCCTCTCAACCTTTCCAAAGCCTTTAGGTACACGAGATGGAAATGAGCAACAGAAACATGACAGCAGTGCACAGTGACCCAGCCCAAGTGCCCAGCCTCAGGTGCACAATGATTCTTTGGTGCACTTTGAGTTGCCAGCTCACTGCCATGGCCTTACTCTAATGCCAGTGCTAAAGATAGTGCTTAAGTGCCTTTATGATTAAAGACTTAATACCCTGAGTTCCCTCTCTGTACCAGGGACCAAATCCCAGGGTGCTGATTTGTGTGAGTCAATGAATCAGCGTGAGGTTAAAGATTATTAATGTTTATTTTCATTTTATACCACTTTCCACTCTGTTTGTCTCTATTACTCATAGCTTCATTTCTCTCAGGAGGGACTGAAACTGGCAGTCAGGGATGTATATGGAGCATCCCTGGAAAAAACAATGCTTACAGAAATGCACACCTAATTTAGCAAATATCATGTGAATAATGGTAGCAATTTTATCTAAGGGATGAGACCATACTGCAACACACTGATAAAAGTCTCTGCAAAAAACTTCCTAGATTTTTTTCTTATGATAGTTCAGTGGGTTTTAGTGAGAATCCTAAAATACTTCTGAAGTGTTAGTATGTCTGCTCCTTCCCATCCTCCACACTGATGTAACTCAAACCCGAGGTACATGTTTTAGGAAATTGTTTTTATCTTTGAAATCATAGAGAAGCTTAAGTGGAACATCACAAGTAAGGGTCAAACACTCACAAATATAATTTTTGTAGCCTTAAATAACTCTAGATGACCTTGGGAAATACAATTTTCTGGTAGGCAACATTAAGCAATATAAAATTTGAAAGACAACTACTGTACTTGAACGCAATGATGTTGGTCCTGTTTAATTGGTACTTAGCCCTAGGCTCAGAATTTTTTAGAATCCTAAGATATTAGTGTAAATTTTGCCTCCTCTTACTTGAGCCTTATTCTAACTTGGCTGGGCTTTTTTTTTTTCCCACTGAAAACTATCTATTTCTTCAAGTCCCACGTAAATGAATCTTTCTGTTTTGCACAGGCCAAAATTTGCAGTAGGTGACCAGTGATTGCTATCTCATGACTTGTGATTTGTTTGACCAGCTGATCTTCAATTCATCTTTAAATTACATAGTGCATATCACAGCTGTTATTATGAGCAAGCATTTACATAAGCTGTAAACTTAGAGGGCTTTTTAGGTGGGTAAAACATGTTCTCACAGGACAATTGGGATCTGTATTAGGCAAGACAAAGGCTGAGGCCCAGGAGAAGTATTTGGAAAATGCTAAGAGTGTGTTAGGATAATTTAAGAGGCACTGAAGGGAAGAAGAGTCCTGGCTCTGTTGGCTTGGTACAGGGAAAGAATTCTTGGCAGATGAAGACAATGAAGGCATTCCAAGTGTGAGCAGCTATTCTGACAAAACTTGGGCAAAATATTTGAAGATAATAAAAACTCTCAGGAAAATATAAGAAATATAAGAATTAGCATGGGAGAAGAGTTGGGCAGAAAGTTCAGGTGGACTGAAATCAAAATGATTTGTGTGATGGACAAGGTTCATGTACAAAGTTTTATAAAACAGGAAATTGGGAGCTTGTTTTCTTTCTGGTTTCCAAGCCATGTGAGGTAGGTTTTGGCTGAAGCCTCTGGTGTGTGTGCAGTGAAATAAAGAGTAGGTTCACTTCTCCTTCAGCAATACCTGATTAATTTACCTTCATCAGGGATTTTTCATTAAGCAGAATGTCTGGAGGTCATTTCTATAGAGGTCTTTCCCAAAGTTAACTTTTCTATGAGTCTGTGATTCTCTGAAGTACAGCTGCTAGGATTTCTTCATGTATCCTTGTTATTCACTAATTCCACAGTATTTACTGAAAATTAGATGAGGATATTTAGAGAGAAGCAATGGAACTTAGAAGTGTCACAAACACCATACAATGGCCAGTGTTAGGATCATACTACCATGATGGAATTCACCTTTACATCCATGCTTTCCAAATTAATCATCTATGATGCCACAAACTCCAACTTTTACTACCTTTTTCGGTGTTATAGATATGTGTAACTGATAACTTTAAATGAGGGCATCTTGCTAACAAATCTAGGCAAAGGGAGCCACCTCCACCCACCTTTAAAATACTTACATAATTTTCTTTCTATTGCCTTTTTTTAAAGCTACAATTTAAAAGCCTCAGCTGAGCCCAGCTGCAGTCATGTCACTGCCACATAGGTTCTGGGCAAGACAGCCTTCCAAAAAGGGATCATTTGTGCCAGTTTAAGCAGACTGAATACAAAACATAAGTAATGAGGTAAAAGAAAAATGTTATCTTGCTTTGTGAGTGGGAAGGGCATCATGAACAGATCTGAGGTACTGGTGTAGACAGGACTTCACTTTAACTCTGAAGAGCAGCTTGAATGGCTTTAAACTGCCACTGAGTCCTGTAGCACTGCCAGGGCTTAACTCATTAATTCTGCCCAGAGAGATGCTGTAAAACACATTTGCTGTGTTGGACACAGGAACCAGAATTTACTGAACACTTGATGTGGACATTCTAGTTTATGACTCTGCACTGCTCTGTGATGAGCTGCTCAGATGTGCTCAGAAATATATAAATAAGTCTGTGACAAAGCTGTGAGTCCTCAGATGCCTCAATGTCTTCTTCAGGGCCAAACACCTCTGTTTGGTACCCTCACTGCTGAGTTTCCATTTTGCATTTTTCTGCTGGTAATACTGTTTGCCATCTATCAAACACATGCAGGAAGGCATAACAGAATAACAAAAGCCATGGGGTTATTGCACTGGAAATGGAAAAAAAGAAGATATGGCGAAATAAATTCAAAATCAGAAATACATGTTCATCTTATCCATCTGTGCTCTGTCTTTCTCTACAAGCTGAATAATCATTTTCTTTTTATCTGCATATCTGTTAGCAAAAGCCACATCATCTGGCTTGCATTTTTGCTTACTAGGCTAGTCTTTGAGTACTCATTGATCTTTTCCCTTCTGTTTTTACCTGCTTACTCGCCTGCCTGCTTCTTCTTCTAAATAGTGTTGTTTTCATTTGCCACGCCAATTTGTCTGTACCATGAAAGACCTGTTTTACTCCTTTAAATGCATTTTTGATGCATTTTGGGTGGTTGCTCAGACGGCTGCTGTGGCAGGAAGGGGATGAGCGCGGTGGAGCTGCCGGCAGCTCGCTGTAGGTGGCACCAGCAGCCACAGCAAAGGCTGCGAGCATCCCGAGCATCCCGGAGGGACCGGACACAGCCCCGGCAGCCTGGGCAGCTCAGCACGGCCCCAACATCCACAGAACACCGGCTAAAAGTGTTCTGGAGGGTGTGCAAGTGCTCCATGCAGCAGCTGCACTCTGGTTTTGTACTGCAAGGTAGCTGTCTCATTTGTTTTCTGCTTTGCATAACGCCCCTGTTTTATTTATCTCTCATGTTGTACTCACACATAATGCCTTAATCTTTTAAATCTTCATCATCTCTTCTGAACTTCCTTCTTGGGAATATCAGATTCCATGCAGGGGAAGGGAAAAGAAATTATCTTCAAGATAATCAGAGAATAAGCTAGGAAGGGATATCAGCTCAAAGCCCAGCCTAGCATATTCTTTCCTCTTCATATTCTGCAATTTTCCTTGACTTAAAATTACAGAGTGGATTGTGCTCCAAGGACAATACTGTCTATTGCAAAAACTTTGTCCTTTGGAATGGTGTTTGGGGTTTTTAAATGTATATTTTAAGACATTTCTGCAACATTAGCCAATCAACTGAAATATTGAACTATATAAAGGATCATATTTTATTTTTCTCCCAATTCATTTTGCAGCTTTTGTAAGGCAAAACCTACCAGGTCTGGTGTCACTTTCACCTCAGTGAAAGCAGCACAGAGGTCTCCGGGGCTGGGCTGATATTGTGCACTCTGTTTGAAAGGGGAAGCGTGTCAAGTGCTAAGTGCAGATGTTGGGCAGGCTGGTGATGAGTGGGGCAGGCTCTGTAAAAACATGACCATGGCTCACTAGCTGACCAGTTGCCCATGCAGCTACTAAGGGGATGTTAAGAGAATTCCCTTAACAATCTTGTTAAACACATTTTGATTGTGAAGGATGACTACTGTGCTTTACCTCCCTGTGGCCTTAATATGCTGAAGAAGGCAAGCTGTGCAGTTTTACAGGATGATATAGAATCATAAAAATAAATTAATTTTATATGATTTTTCATGCTGACAGATGCTGAGTTCTGATGAACAGTTTTTTGCATGATGTTCTGGATTTTCCAAGCTAATTTGGCCATATTTTTTTTATTTCTCATCTCAATATGCAAAATAATGTACAGAAATACAATCTGTTGTCCTTAAAGGCAGAATATTTTCTGCTAGTCATACACTCAGGAGGAAGTATTATTCAGAATATGATGCTAGGACTGGAGGAAAGTTTAGTTAATGTTATATTTTCACTGTATTCTCTGATAGAATCAGGGTTTAAAATACTTGAAGATCTCTTGACAAAATTTTCAAAATCACCCTAAATTGCTATGGAAAATCTATTTTTATGAATCTGAATTTTTAGGTTCCTAATGAATTTGAAAATTTACATTTATCTTTTCTTTGGTGTGTTTCTTCTGCACCCTGCCCCTTTTGGAACTGAAAGATTTGTGTTCAGAGAAGTCTAGAAATGGATGAGACTGAGGAGGAGCATGGTCTGTTGTATTTGGACCAGGGCTCCTAAAGGCTTTTCAGCCATCTGTATTAGACACTTATTATTCACCACATTTTTTTGTGTTGGGCCACTGTAACCAGCCCAAGAGCAGTTGTGGGTGGCTGACACCATAAAAGCCAACAGAAAATCTCCCAGTTCTGAGATCACTCAGCTGGCACTGGCTTTACACAATGCACATAGGGAAAAAGTAACAGAAAATTTGCATATAAAAGGATAGGTTCTGACATGACAATTAAAATTAGATATGAGAGCCTCCGTTCTTCACAGACAGCTCAGGTCTTAGTTGTGGTGAAGTCTTAGAAATTTCCTATATCTCTCAGATTTCCTATATGGAATAAAATAGATCTCATTGTTGTTTTAATTAGTAATTAATGGTGTGAGCACATCTTGTCTGCTTTATAGAGTTACTGTTCTCAACTCAAAATAAATATATATAAATGCTTGGAGAGGGGAGTAAGTAAGGATGACAAGGGCTGTCAAGTCTATGGAATGGCACCTGTTTGATGGAAAATGAAGTAAAACTTCCCAAGTCAAAATGCCACATGTTTCAATTGAAACCCATAAATATATCAGTTAGGGATATAGGATACATTGCTATGATGAGGATGGTTGGAAGACTGACTAATCAACTATTGCTATCACTCCCTTTCTATCAGACTTCAAGAGCATACTGAGAAATTCCAGCAGAGATTTGACTAGGATCCAAAATGTTCTTAATTCATATACCAGGGAAGGACTTCTCAAACTACAAATAATGCCCAAGGTTGATAAAGTAATATTGGTATTTAATGTTTTTAAATTTAACCAATTTTGTGATTGATGAATATGAAGTTACAGACAGCATACTGTAACTTCATATTCATATTCAATATTCAACTGCACAAATGTAAAATTTGGTATAACTTCCTGGGTAGTTTTTGCAAGACAAATGTCTGACTACATGTCAGCCATGAGGAAAAGCAGAATATTCCTTTTCATGTGAGGTACAGGGCACTCTGTGAAGCTGATGCTCAAATGCACTGGGATAGAGACACAATTCCATACCTGGAGTATGGCTGTTATCTTCAAATAGGTGGTAGACAGTGTCCTAACTATTTCTGAGCCTACAAAATTCAGTATTTTGAAAGACTGTTCAAGTATTTTTGTCATTTATTTCCCCTTGAAATTGCTAACACTCCATTCAGAATTCTGTATTCCCCGATCCTCAGGAATGAGCTGACCCAGTTTGCAGAATGTTTGTGCTCAGGGCTGGGTCATGTTGTGTCCAAACAAAGGATCACTAGCAGGAAAATGAGCTGTAGCCCCATCTTACCTGTCAGGAACTTTTCAACTCCAACAAGTGGCTTTATATGAGGCAGTGTGGGGAATTGATCTGCTCCTCCTACTGGGTTGCTTGTGTAGATGATTAGGACATGGCTTTGCTAAGAGAACTTGTTTGTGGAGCAGAATTTGTTATTGGATATGAAAGTGCCTTGTGCCTCACCCACCTTAGCAATTTGCAGCAAAAACATTATTTAGGTGGCTGCTCTTAGGAACTCCTCAATGACCACAGTGTCACTGCTGCTGTGTCTGTTACTGAATGGGACATTCTTCTTTACAATATGACTACATTCTTTAAGCTTTTTCCAATGTTTTTGGATTGCACCTATGATTTCCTGATAATTTGTGTGTTTATTCCTCAAAAGGTAATCTTAAAGGAACTATTTGAAAACATACCTTAGGAACTGTGGAAATCCCTTGCAGACTCAGTCTGAGTGGAGCAAGAGAACCCTTCTGCACACCCACTCTGCTGTGGTGTGCCCTGCAGTGGGTGTGATGCAGTGTTTCAGAGAGGGATTCTGCAATCCGCTGGAAATTCAGATTGCCTAGAAAACAAAACAGAGATGGATGTCTCGTTGCACTAAACTTTCTTGGTATATCATCCCAGAAGTAAAATAAAATCCTGAGTCCTGTTTTACTTTTGGATAAAATTAGTTCCAAGGCATAATTAAAAAAAAAAGTAATTTATAAATTTGATGCCAATTGGACCAACAGGATTGCTGGTTGCTGTGTATTGTTTTTCCAGAAAATCAGTCCTGGCTATGGTGGAAAGTTGTCACCTCAGGGTAAGGCTGAGAGGACTGGGACTTGGGGCTGTATAATGATTTAGCTGAATTGCACTGAAAACACCACATTTACTTTGCACTTGCATGTAGTTTGGAAGTTACGTGGGAAGGCAGAACTGCAGACATCTCATCTGCAACCACAGACATCTCAGTTATCAGGAGAGCTGAGGTTACCAAATAACGAGTTACAATGCTCTTGGAGGAAGCTCTCACACAGTGCTCAGTGAACCAGTTTGGAATATTAATACTCCTGCTTGCAGCTCTTATGAGAAAAACATGTTGTAAAAGAGGGAGATGAAAGGAGGAAAACAGACTTTTTACAGAATATGTAGTACTGAACACTGTGGAAAGACACACCATTAAAAAATGACCACAGTTGGCCTCTGTCTTGGTTTCAGGATGTCAGATTCCTAAATCTATATTTAGGCAGCCTGCAAATTGTTGCTTGTCCTCCTATAGCGCCGAATACCCAGCAATTTCCATTAACTTCCCCTAGAACTGTGCAAAGTCACCATCAGCCTCTCACATAATGCAAACCCAGGTCTCCCATCAGCAATCAAATTTCGTGTGGAACTGAAATTTTTCAGTCAGGGCAGAATCAGGTAACACCAATAACCCTCAGTTTTATTCATCTGTACTTGCTTGCATACATTTCATTTCCCTTTTCCTCCCTTAACATGCTGGACTGCTGCAACTGAGTCTTACACAAAAATATCCCAAAATACACTGGAGAAAAAGCAAGCAAGACATGTAAATATGTTAGAAAAAATGAGTAAGGAAGACTGAGAGGAAAATAAATCTTATTTCAATGAAATCAGAGTATGAAAGGATTTTTCATGAGAGTCTGAAGGAGATGAGCTGAGATAGCCAGCCAAGTATGTGGGCAAGATAGTGCTTATTGTGATAAATGTTGTTTATGTGCACTCCAGCAGGAAGTAAACTGAGATTGCTTTTTCTTCACTTAAGTCCTAGAAGCGAAGCTCTTGAACAATTGCTGATCTTAAAGTATTGAGATTAATAGGGTTAATTTTTCCCTCTTATAAAAAGACAAACACCCCTTTGCCCTGATATTCATGAAGCCACTAAGGAAGGAATAGAGAT
Source organism: Zonotrichia leucophrys gambelii (assembly GCF_028769735.1). Classification (NCBI taxonomy): domain Eukaryota; kingdom Metazoa; phylum Chordata; class Aves; order Passeriformes; family Passerellidae; genus Zonotrichia; species Zonotrichia leucophrys. The sequence goes on from NC_088176.1 coordinate 25,229,208, forward strand.
CCAAAACCCATCTAAGGATTGAAATAATGAGCTTTTTGGCAGTAACTTACAGTGAACTACTTTATCTTATATTACACCAATAGCAGGTTTTATATGATTCTGAAATAATGTATGTATATCATAAATGGTGTACACAAGTGATAAGTTTATTAACAGTTTAAGCAGATAGCTTAAAATTAACTTCTATTTGTTTTTTCTGTATAGATTAGAATGAGGAACCTAATTTATTATTTCAAAGTTGTTTTTTTTTCAGGTGTTAATCTCTAGTTTTCCAATGAAACATATTAAAATTGGTATTAAATTTCAGTTCTTAATAAGAACTACAAAATGCTTAATCTGGTGTTAACATAATCTTAACCTTGACCTTCTTACAGAATCTCCCTTTTTTCATTATTGATTCCTTTGTTTCTTTCCTGGCTCTCCTGTGGATCGAGAAAGTCATTCTGATTAAATGGCTGTAGTATCTCATATTTGCACTTCCAGGGGCTGTTTGATCTCAGCTGTATATTGCAGATGTATCTCCATTTAAAACAAACTGCAACTGGCTGCCTGACTACTCTACATAAATCTGAGTGCATTTAGATTTCTGTTAAAAATGTCCAGTAAACTTTTGGCTCCATCATAAAAGTGAGCTGGGGTGTCATTCTTTCCAGTCATCATCTTTTGGGGCCAATATTAGAAAAATGAGTTTTCCAGGGCTTATTTTAATAACTGAAATTTGTTTCTTTATGTCTCTGTAGATACCTGGTCTTTTCTGTCCTTCGGTTGAGGTAACTTTACTATTAGATAATTGCAAGATGATTTATGTAAATAACATGACTGAACTTTATTTCCAGTGGTTATAGAGAATAGTTTAATACTTGCTGGTGCACTGCATATGTTGTTACTTCCTGTACAGCTTTTTAAATAGATGTTTGCCTTTATATTTCTCACCTGAAGGCAAAAGAGTAATTGAGGAAAAAATATAATCAGAAATCAAACCAAACATATCTTTCAATGTTGAAAAGCAAAAGTATAGAGCTTCTTTGAAAAGAATGTATTTTAGAGGTTTCCTGTGCCAAAATTGAATTTAAGCAAATGTGTAGGCCATTTCCACAGAAATGCTGTTCAGCAGGAGGATTATGACTATCACTTGATTCCTTGGTTTAGGTTCACATTGCTTTGGCTTTAGCCTCAGATGATATTGAGTTTTAAGGACTTTTTACCTTCTTGTACTTGGACATGCTGAATTATCTGTGCAAATATGACTTTTGCTGCCAGTGCTGTGATACTGGGAGCTCAGTTCCCAGTAGAGTGTGCAATAAAGTTGCCTTCCAGTGTTCTCTGGAAAACTCATAGCAGACAAAGAAATAGTCCTCAGTGCCTTGCAACTCCCAAGCATTTGGTAATCCAGTCTGTCCTAGAAAATACAGCCAAATATGTAAGTACTCTGTGTATTCTCTAGAATGGCTTTTTACAGGTTGCTAGTAGAAATCAAAGTCTATAAGATAAGAGAATTAAAAAAAATTTTAAAAAAGGCAAGGATGGACTGGAATTGAATCAGAATTTATAATGTAAGTGAAGCTTTCTCCAGCTGGGCTTACTGTCCTGCTGCTGCTTGTTTACTTTATTTTTTGTCAGGCTGGTATTATATTTATTACTATGCCTCCCTGAGGTTTCTATTTATTTTTTTTCTTCCTTATTTTTTCCAAAACCTTCCACAAGAAACTGGTGTACATATTGCTTTATTTACATAGGTTAAGCCTGCTTGGAGCTATTGAATTTCCTCTTGAAAAGCAAAATTTACTTATAGCCATTTTAAAAATTATAATTGTTAAAATAGTTTCAAATTTGAATCTCTCTAAAATGTTTGTGGTTCATGTCCATATGACATTAGGAAGGCTAATTAATTAGTTACTCTAATAACCTGAAGGTGGTTTAGTAAATTTCCTGCTAATGCATTTTCTAAATGCTACCATGTTTATATGTTTCACTGAGTTATTATAAAATGACTTGTTCCCCTGACATACCCTTTTGAGAAGTGGTAGCTCACTGATCTTCTCAAGAGGGAAAGGTTAAATTAATGACTGATTCAGTCAGTCTTTCACCCTTCATTAGCACTGAATTAATTTATTAAAGAAATTAAAGATCATCTTGAGTGGTTTAATGTGTAAATTTCATTTTAAACACGCATAGGTCCTCATCTATTTACAGAATAATGATTAATGGTGAAGTTTGAGAAATATGTACCCTTCACAAATGGCTGATCATGCTACATTGCAAGACCTCTAACCCTGCTCTGTGGTAAAAGCTAAAAACATGCACAGGTTGATAAACTTGGTTTTAACAAGGAGGAGCTCTATTTAGAGTAAACACTTGCTGTGTTAGTAATGTGTAACCAGGCTTTGGTAATTACAATGCAACCATAGCATTTCAGTGTTTCAGAAGGTGGCAGTGATAAACCTAGAAATTACTATGGTTTTACTTGCAAAGACTGGAGAATAGAGAGTTCTCAGCTGCTTCCATAATAAATGTGCAAAGAGTTCTTTCCATACTGAATATTTTTTTAAAAAATCTACTCATGTATTTGAATAAATATATGCAATCTTGGACTGTGGTTTTATAAATGGGATGAGATCAAACAGTAGGGCAAGAGGTCTTGAAGGCATTTCTTAGGTTTCCTTAAATGATACTGGTGACTCACCAGGTCATCCTTCTTTTGAATCAGTTTTGAACCAATGTTTCATAAAGTACTAGTGGGAAGAGAGTGTGGGAAGTGCTCTTTCAGATGAGACCATATGTGCCCATGAAAGTTTCCCCCGTTCTCTCTTCAGGAGTAAGATTTGGAGGTTTGGATTTTTGTTTTGCCTTGGTTCACTTCACTCCACCTACTGCAGCTAAAAATGAATCCCGTAATTTTAATTATGGTAGCCATTCCTTTTTTTTTTTTTTTTTTTTTGGAAAAATGAACAAACCCAAAGTCTTGAACAGTGGGTTTTTTTCATGTGATGTCCAATTTTTCATGTGATATCCAATTATATCCTTAATAGGTTTGCAGTGCTGTAATATGAAACTGGAATCCATAATTCAATCTAAAAAATGTTATATTTAAGAACTGCAAATATTGATGTCGTTTATTATTATTCTTAAATAAATTCAGGCATTACAATAGCCTTTCTTATGTTGGGCTATGTAAAGGTTTTTTTGTTAGTTTTTTTCAGCAGGGTTTTTTGCTTTTATTGGATGGGGAGTTTTTGGTAGAAAGATGTTTCTTCATGTATAATTTATAATTTAGTGTCTGAGAGATAACACAAAGAACATGCTGATTATTCAATATATTTTTTTATGGGCTCAAATATGCATATGTCATTCCCCTACACCATCTGAATACACAAAACCACTGTGTGCAATGGGGCACTTACAAGGTAAAAATCGAGCAGCTCTGCATAGCAGTTGGTTCTGTTGGACACCATCTGGCAGCTGCAAGCTGGTTAAATCTCCAGATAACCTTCCTGTTACTTACTAACACCATCCAGTGTCTCACAGCTGAAATACTTCTTGTGGTCCACTTATTGACAGCACAAAGGATGAATGCAATTTCATTAAAAATATTCCTGCTTAAATTATTCTGCTTAATTCAATAGCACAACCATGGAAGTGACCAAATATGTCAGCGTTCTTATTGAAATAATTCATATTATTGCTGGGATTAAGTAAAAGGTGCTAAAAAGATGAGGCCTTTGGTATGATTTCTACAGTCAAAATATAGACACTCTAAAAGTAAGCAGGGAGATTTTGGAAGAAGACTTAGAAGGAGCAATGACACATTCAGAAAACCTGAAAATTTTTAGGTATATTTTAGGATTAGATGTTGGTTTTGTGCTGCTCCATCTGCTTTCATATTAGAGAAACTGAAATGAGAGGGGGAGGAAAAAAAATCTTTAAATTTTTATTGTTATTTTCAATTCATGTTCTCAAATAAATTTGTATATTATTTTCTATGACCATTTGTATACAAAAGAACCAAACCAGCAGAGATCATTTCCTATATTGTGGGGAGGAATCTTATCAAGATCTTCTTCACTTCAGATTCAATTCACAGACCTGTTCACTTTATCCAGCAGGGGAAATGGGACTTGGAGGAAATTTGGAATGTTGTCACTGGGAGTGAAGGGGACATGGGATATTTGGCATACAGTGGAGAGAGAAATGAAACTCTCTCACAGAAAATCAGGTTATACATGACCTACAGCAGCCACTGACCCAAAGCCCTTTGTCTGTGGGTGCCAGTCTGGTTTGCAGGCTCAGTTCTCCAGCTCTGAGCAGCCCCTGGCTGGGTTCTCCACCTGGGTGTGGAAACACAAGCACAAGGAAAGGTGGTCAGTGCTCACATGCTGTGCTTATTCAAAACTTTTAAGAAGGTTTTTCCCCTGTTCATGTGGCTGTGTGTCCAGCATGGCAGGTGCCTTTCAGCAGGTGCTAAGCTGATAAATATCCCTGTGAGCTTTGGGCTTCCTGCTGAAGTTCAGTGTAAAATCACAAAGTCGGGGAACTGATTTCACTTTAATTCAGAACACAGTGTTTGAGCACACGATGCTGTAGGGTACAGTGTCCTCTCTGTGCCTGCAAAGGGCCTGAGCCAGAGACTCATTTAGTCACAGCACTGTGCGTCTCTAGATGCATTTGCACTCCTATGGAATCCCACCAGTGAACAGACTCATGGACAAACATGGGGTTTTGCTGATGGCCACCAGCTTCTAGAGAGAAATTTGGAGAATTTGGATCACTGTCAGAAATCTGAGCTAGGCCTTTTCTTTCATTCTTTATCTAACCTATGAAAATGAAAGTAATTATGTGGTCATGGGGTTCTGTCAGGAATATCTTCATCACTGTGATTTAAATTGATTTCACTATCAGATCAATGAAACATTTGTGTAGTTTCCTAGCTACTGTTATGTATTAATAGTCCTGGGATGCTGAAAAGAATTTGTGAAGTTTCTCACAAATGCTGTGCATTGTTCAGTAAGGAATAGGGGAAGTAAACAGAAGCAGGGAGTCTGGACATGTTACATCTTTGAATTGTATACCATTCTTTGCCTAATATGCATTTTTTTTATGCGACCTTAATTGCAATGAAATGTTTATAACAAATATTTAATCAGGATTCAATGATTAAATAAGCAAATTTAATTTTGCTCTCGTTATTTTTTTCCTAGGTAATCAATGCAGATGTGATTTAATGACAAAGTCTAATTGAGTACTTTCATTTTGTGAAAAGAAAATTAAAACGAGAAAATACACTTTTTAAATTAGAAGCAATGATGGAGTCACAGGACAATTCCTGGGGATTAATGACTAGCTGAGAAAGCTGAAGGCTCAGAGTTTAGCTGTGGGCTGTTAACCTCAGGTGGCCATTAATTCTTCAAGTAATGCTCCATGCCCTGATCATTATTACAACTGAGTAGGGATGGAGTAGCAAGTTTCAGCAATTAAACCATCAGCAATATATTTAAGTGTATATTATTCTCTCCCACTTGGACATTCTGACACAAAACACAGAATGAATCAAACTATTGATGGTATCCAGTCAAACCCTTGGCGTTTTTCTTAATTTGCCTGATCTGTCATTGAGGACATGCCACACTGTGCCTGAGCTTGTCGAGCCACACACTGCTGTCCCAGTAGCTGTGCTGAACACACATTAAATATTCAGCTGGATGTACCTGCCCCCAGGGAGCCTCAGAGCTTGCATGGATTCTTGTTCTCTCTCTCTCTTTTCTCAACAGTGATGCAGATGTCATCTCCTTGAGTGGCATCAAAATCATAGTGTAGGTAGCACCCTCTTGTCTTCACCATTCTACATGCTAATTTCCCCATCTTTCTGCAATAAAGTTGTAGCTAAACCTTATTTTCCTCATTTCTTTGAGGCTGTTGTATGGCCTCACTAGTTAGTGGATTAGCAATGCAGAATTCCCTACAAGCCAGAATTTGCTGCTGAAAACAGTGTAAGAGCTTGTGCCAACATGTGGGGTGGAGTTTTTTCATGCAGGGAATTCTGATCTATCCAGCCAGAGCTTTTCTCAGTTCTATAAAGAGTCAAAAAATCTCATGCTATTGCTTTCAATATGAGATCTACATAATTACCTGAGAACACCACAGTTAGGCTGAATTTGTCTCTACCTAAGCAGCGCATTTATACATATTATGTACTACTTGGTGCACATACAGAGAGTCTACAAATACCCCCAGGTCTTGGCAAAGCATGCAGGTTTTTCTAAAGGCACTCACTAAGTGGTTCAGGAACAACTGTTGAAATGCTTCAGAATTCCACTGCTAAAACATTTCAGTTTGTGAGTCAAGGGCAGATTAACAGACAAAAGCAGCTAATCCAAAAATCAGCAGTTTATGCCTGAGTGGAACAAACAGAATAATGAAGCACACAGAGCTGGATAGGTCACAAAGAGAAGTTAATAACACCTCTGCAAAGAGGTGAGTGAGCCAGTCACAGCAAGCCACCTTCCAGAGCGACTTCAGGTGAGACAAGGACCAAAGATAACTACCAGCACTCCCTAATTAGCAAAGTCATTATCAGAGGGTCGTCGTGAGCATGGATAGCCTAAACAGCACCGGTAGGGAGCCCAAGCATTTTGGTGTCATCTGCTGGTTTGAAGTGCAGCCTGGATGAGAATGCATGGCCTGCAGAGCAGGCATGTCAGCACTGAGGTGTGTTATGTTCCTTATTGTGATGGTGGTCACAGGGGTCTCAGGTTGAGGGAAGAGATGAGAATCTGACTCCATGTTTCAGAAGGCTTGATTTATTATTTTATGATATATATTGCATTAAAACTATACTAAAGGAATAGAAGAAAGGATTTCCTCAGAAGGCTAGCTAAGAATAGAATAGGAAAGAATGATAACAAAGTCTTCTGTCCCGGACACTCTGTCCAAGCCAGCTGGGCTGTGATTGCCCATTAATTACAAACATCCAATATGGGCCAATCAAAGATGCACCTGTTGCATTCCACAGCAGCAGATAATAAATATTTACATTTTGTTACTGATGCCTCTCAGCTTCTCAGGAGGAAAAATCCCAAGGAAAGGATTTTTCATAAAATATGTCTGCGACACCTTGTTTCACAGAACTTTGAGGTTTAACTTATTAGTTCCATTTACATTGATGCAAATGTAAGTGAAATTATGAATTATTCCCAAATTAATGTAAAACAATAAAAAATCTAGGGCAGCTTTGATTATTTAAGTTGATTATAGCAGTTAAATGTTGACAGGATAATGCATTCACCAATAATTCCACCAAATAATACATCTTTTATTGCAGTTCTCTACTTGTCAAGATAAATCTCTCTATTTTGAAACTGTCTCTACTGAAACATCCATTTGTGGTTGTGTTCTCCCACAGCTGCTGCATGAAGGAATAAATCCTGTGCTTGCACATTATGCCAGTCCATCAGCGTGTTGGTAAACCACTTCATACACAACATAAACATTAATGGCAGCGAAGTTAGAGTTATGGCTGCTGCTATCCCCTCTGCCTGCATCACCCAGCTCTGCTCTCTGTCACTCATACTCGTTGGGACTTAGAATTTCTATTTTTAAGTTTCTTCCTGAAAGGGTGCTTCATGGAGGCTTTTCTCCTTCTGATATTGTCCAGCACAGCCATTAGTGGGGAAATATCAGCTGCACTTTATTGATTCCTGTAGAGATCCCACCTTATTAGGTTCAGGGAGAAGGGAAAGAATTCCCTGTGTCTGAGTCTGTGACAAAAAAAGTGTGGTTAAAAATGAAAAATAGGCCTAAACCTGCTTGAGATCCATCTATTTCACAGCTATTTTTACAGGTTTTTCTCTCACACCCTCATTTGATCTTGTTCATATGGGTAGCATAGCACAGTATGAGCAGCAGGTCTGAGAATGACAGGAGATCCAATACCTCATTGCTGCATTGGAGTTCAAGTAAAGTACTGCTCTCACATATCTCATGCAAAAATTCCAAAAATTAGTTTACTCAAAGCATATAAAAGCAAGCAGTAGACCCTACAAGGACTTGATTAAATAATAGCTTACAAATGAGGGAAGTAACTTCAACAAGGGATGGTGAGTAACTGAGTGGCCCCTCGAGCCTGACACACTGACAAGTCACTTGTATTTTCTGTGCATTAGTTTTGTTTCTAGAACAATTGGTCTTGACTATATTTAATTAATTAACTAAGTTGAGCAGAGATGGCTTTGTAATAATTGATGCAAATTCTCTACTTTTCATTTTCTTTTATCCCTCTCTTACAGAATAAGGATCAGGTATGGAAAGGAGAAGGCAAAGGAATCCAAGTGCTCCAAGCTCCTAACAGTGTTTCCAGCCGCAGCTGGGAGAGATGTATTCACCCCAACTGATTTTGACTCAACAAAAAAGTGAGTTGCATAGCCAATGAATATACTTGTGTCCTGGAATCATCTGTTAACACTTGTGAATGCCAACCTGTAAGATTAGAATCTGACTTTAGGCTATTGTTCATTGTTGAGACTGAAGAGATGTGTTTTCCTGCTCAGATAATGGACCCAAGCTGCAATGATTACCAAGTCTTGGGGGAGATGTTATCTAAGCTCAGTTTACATCCTTGTGCAGATAGGTGCAGTGTAAGGCTTATCTCTTACAGGGCTTCAAGGAACAACAGAGGAGCTAGGCTTTCTCTGTTTCACCTGCTGGGAATGGAAGAACTGACATTATGTTTGGTTTTTCTAAACACAGAAAGTAGTTCCCAACAGTAGTTTTTCCTTCTCAGAGGCAGCTCTGCCTTCTCTGTTCCATTCCATAACCTGTACTAGGATTCTTCTGTGCCCTATACAAAATGATTCCTTTAGATTTGAGAGTTAAAACTGAGTTCTGTATCATGATATAAGGCTACAGTTAATGGTTTTGCTCATATTTTCTTATCTTTTTGTTTCATCATTGTAGAGCTTATAAATGAACAGAAATCTTCAGTAGAAAATCAAAGTGACTTATAGAATGTTTTTAAACGATTAATTTTTAGCACTTCAAAGATGATGACATAAAGCAGATTACTTTGGGGAATTTGTTATATGTTGAAGTTCTGGAGTGTGACCATTCAGGTTAACTAATGTCCTTCCAGTAAGAGACTATCTCAGATCACAGGGAAAGATGCAGAACACATTCCTCCTTCTCCTCTTCCTTTATCTGTCACCTTTATCTTCATTAAACTATAGATTAAAATTCTTATCCTCATCCTTTATCTCCATTAGACTGCTGTCACTTGAAGAAAATATGTTTCCCCTAGTAGGTTTCTATGGGTGTTATTGTGCTTTTCTGGCGTAGAGGAGTACACAAAACTCGCAGCTTTCAGCTTTTCATCCAGACAGTTATTTGAAAAATACTGTGATAGTTTATTCACAGAAACAAGATTCTTTTCTGTTTTGCTTCTTTTACTTCTACATTATAGCAGTATTTTTTTCTTGGACCACTGCTCTCTTATCAAGAAATTACAGTTACATAAAATATTATGTCATCCACTTAGCTTTTTTTTATTATTTGTGATTTCTTAACAAACAAGCCTTTTTTTCTGACACTACATGTGGAATGTGCTTTATATTGTGTTTCAACCAGCAGTTTAAACATGCCTCTTGACTGCTAAAGCATGAATGGCAGTCTCACTAGCCCATCTGTTTAAAGTATTTTTGAAGTGCTACAGCACAAGCCATAATATTTATGAAATTTCATTTTCATTTGGATAGTGACAACATTTTTAACTTTAACTCTTATTTTGTTTCTGGTATTATTGCCATAAAAAAATACTTCAGAAAGGAAAGCATATGGGAGCCTAATTCTGCAGACAAGGGTGGAGCTTTACATCGAGTAAGCAAACATTTGTAGTTTTCTTCCTTTTCTGTTTTCCTGAAGAAAATACCATATGCCTAAATAGTTTGGGAGCAATTTTCACACCTTGGAAAGCACAAGGTGCCTGGCTGTGGTGTCAGTGTTGAGAGTAAACCAAGCAAACCAGTGCAGCTCCAGCAGCATACACAGAACAGAGCCATGTCAGAGAGCCTGAAGCTGGGCTTGCTAGCAGCAGTCATTCCCTTCAAATCCATCTCTTGGCTGTGCCAGATGAGATTGTGAAAAATCAAACTTACCAGCATAAGGAATATTTTACTGAGCCACCTATTCATAAGGTAAAACCAGGTTATTCCAGCTCTCACACCATGAATCTTAGCACCATGCAACCAAACCTGTCCTTAAATAAATTGAGCTGAATAGGGTAAAAAGTTCAGTACTCAGTAGGTTATTTAGCTTTCAGTAATTTCCCTTTTTCTGTCATCATACTCTCTCTAATATGCCTTCAAATTCTTCTCAACAAAACGTGTTTAATTTCTAAGCATGTTTTCCTCAGCTTGCATCTCACGCTGCAGTTTATGCATCCATGAATGCAGCAATGAATGTGAGCTGTTTGTACATTTATCAGACTGTATCCACCCCATTAGTCTCCCTAATGGCTGAGCAGTGCTTCCTTCTCTGCCTGCTGTGCTGACCTCTCTTGTCGGTGGGCCCACAGTGGGAAATATTCTCCTGTTCTCAATAATGCAATTTACAGCCTTTAAGTTGACATGATGGTGTTATTTACTAGAGTCAAGTTATTTATGTTCAGATGTAATTTTGGCACAAAACATCCCTGGAGGCATTTAAAACACTTGTAGGTGTGTCACTGAGGGGCATGGTTTGGTGGTGGGCTTGGAAGTTTTGGACTCGAGGATCTTAGAAGTCTTTTCCAACTTAAATGATTTTGTGGTTCTAAGGGGCAATCTTAGCCAAACAAAATGGAAACAGAATCCCTGCTGTCCAACAGCAGGATGAGTGTGCAAGTATAACCAAAACTGTCAGTTTTGAATATTCATAACTTGGGAATTAATGCCTAATCCATTCAAGTTCAGGTGTGTTTTGTACCTGGAAGATAAATTGAAGGCAAGATAGGAACATAGTTCTGAAACCAAAAATGTTTTCAGAATTTTTAAATTCAGCATGCTAAAATTAAAATTATTCTGCTTTAAATCAATATAAAGCTATCTGAAGATGTTCTGGGAAGTATAAAATTTATATATAAATATGCCTTCCAATTTGGCTTAAGTCCAAATGAACACTCAGCACAAAGCATTATTACAAACAGTAATATGGTCACTTTCTATCATTACTGTGCATCTATTTCCTTTGTAGCTTGTTAGTTCTTAGCATGGTGGAATGATTTTCCCTGCAGTTTCAACAGATTGAATAAATTTTAGTTACATTTCAGCTGCTTGTATGCCAAATTAGAAGTATAATTGTGAAGCAAATGCAGGAAGTTTTGTGATTCTCTTCTGTCTTAGGAGGTAAAATACACTCAGTGGACAAATAGCAGGTTTTCTGTGCAGTGAATAGATAACTATTTTTCAATTGCAATACAGATTTTTTTTCTAGTTTGCTGTTATCATTTAGCTGTGTGCTGTGTTTCACTTGCCTGTATAATGCACAGAGTTGCATTAGGTCCCATAGACAGGTGATAGGTACATGGAATACTAAGTTATTATAATATATGAAATTTGTTTAATTTGCATAAAGTCTGGAAATTTGTTTGTTCATTTGTTTTTTTTTCCTTAAGCTAATATTCAGATCTCCTTATAAATTCAAATCTCTACTCTTATATAATGGATTCCAGACTTATCTTACCTCTCTTTAGAGATAACCATGTCATCCATGTATTAAAAAAGTGTCAACTGATTCTGATTCTTCCTCTTCATCTCACTTTAACTCCCTTTAAGTTGGATCATAAACAGAATATGGACTTTCCTATATCCTCTGTGTGTATCTTATTACTGTCTTAGGGTCCTGTGGTGCCTGCAGGCAGTAATGCATGTAAATAAAATTCAGAGCTGCTTTGCACAGGAGCTGCAATAAGAAGCCCTATTTGGTGTTTTACAAAGCTATGAGATTCTTTGGGTGTGGGGCATCTTTTTCCAGAGAGGAAAGCAACTGCTCGAGAGCAAATCACAGGAAGCACAACACATCACACACAGTGGCAGTGACAGTGACAAACACCCCCTGCGCCAGTGGCCTCTGTTCAGGTCAGACCCATTCCAGCCCTCATTCCACTCCCACTGTGCTCCTGTAAGGAATGTTCAAAGCCAGATTTAGGTGATTAATGTCAACATAACTGGCTGAAGTTTCCCATAGTTCAAATCCTGTCAGTGCTGTGGATGTCATGCATCATCTTTTAGGTATGAATAGTGGGGAATTAAAAGGTGAGAGCTGTGCATGCTCTCCAACACCAACTGCTTAGCCAGCAGAAGCAATTCTGTACTGAAATGAGGAGCTGTTTTTATTTTAAAAAAGTCATGCCATGTTTTTGGGATTTGGAATTCACAATGTTATTTTTTTAACTTTGAGTAAAAATAATATGGTAATCATTTTCCTCCAATATAGGAAGAGAATGACAGCTCTTAACCCTCAACCTATTCTTTTTCCTAAGTGAGGGCCACCATTTTTCAGCATGTTATGCTCTCAAGTTAAAACAGTGCTTCGCAGTAGTTATCAGTCAGTAACTTTCAATACAGAATGATCTTTAAAAGTGTGGCAAGTTTGACTTAGTCACTTTGGAAAAGTATTGCCCTTAGTAAATGTTAAAAAAATCTGTAGTTAACTTGAACAATTTCAGATGTAAATTACCAGTCTGATGTAGGGAAGCCCAGCATGAGATGTGTTCCATGTTTAGTATTTTAAACATGAGTCACTGTAGAGGGTGCTGGTCTTTCCTGGGGAGGCTAAAATGTAAGTTTGCTTATTACAACAGTTAACTGGCCCTTGGAGGTCAGACTTAGCTAATTCTCCCAGTCTGCTTAAGCTATTTTAAGGTGTTGTCCTAGAGAGACTATACCAGGAGAGGTAATAAAGCTACATGACAGTTTTACAGAGAATTTTAAACATGATAAGTATGGTTGTCTTTCTGACCACAGTGCTCTATAGAAAGCATGCTTCTTACCTCCATTTAAAATGGGTTGAAAAAGAAAAAATGCTATCAAATTAAAGATGATTCCACGTGGAAAATACAGCTACAATACGTACCAATAGCAGTAAAAAACTGTCTTAGAAGTGTTTTAGGAATTTCAGAAATATTAGCTGCTGAAGGAGTCTGTAAAAGAACATGGGACTGTAGATAGAGCAATCATTCATCATTTAACATCTGAACCATTTCTTGATGGCTAAACAGAAATACATATCAGAGAAGTCAAATAATATTTTCCCATGATTATATAGGATTCATTAATTCCACATATTATACAAATGTAAGATTAATCTAAAAGGAAGCAGTGTTTCTCAAAATAGCACTTATAGGTTTATAATAATATTTTAAATTTGCAGTAATTATGCTTTATTTTAATATATGTTTACAGTATCCACACTCAGAACCACTCTTTTGGAAATACCAGGATTTGCTTGTAATGTAACTAGCATATGAATAGTTGGAACCTTGTCTATACTTCACTGTCTATCTGTATTTCTGCTGCAGAATAAGAAAAACACGCATTCGGCTGTCAAAGGTGAACAAATGTATAACATTGAAAGTCAGAAGAAACTAACTTTAAAATCTTTTTGTTCCATCTGTACTGTTTATTCAAAGTTTATACTGAGAGACCCATGATGTATATTTGCAGATGTCTGCAAAAAGAGGTGGTGCTGATGGTAGAAAAGCAATGAGGTTCCCCTGAGAGGGCTCCAGTTGGTTTGTCTGTTCATGGTAACTGTGAAAGCCAGAGGAGGCTTTGGCACCTTGGAGCTGCTGAGCTCCTCCCAGCTGAGCCTGCTCTCAGCAGGAGCAAACACTCCAGGACCTCCTGAGGTCACATCCAACGTGAATCCTCCTCACTTGTGTTTGCAACCAAGGTAGTACCAAAATGAAGAGGTTCTGGGATGGAAACATTTGTACAGGCTGGTGAGATTTGTATCCCTAAGTGTCCTAAGAGGGTTTTTTTGGTATTCTTTATAAATTTCAAACTCACTCAGATAACCACCTTTGGCATGTAGAAAGTAATTTATGTAGTTATTCAGGAGACAGCTTTGACCTTGTGGTTTGTTCATATTGTGCAAAAGAGCAGAAGCAGTAATTGTCAAGCCAGTGGCATAAACCCATTTGAAGAAAAGGTGACTGAAGTGTTTATGAGGATTTATGATGAAGCATTATGTAATCTAGTCATAAGAAGCTTTTATTTTCTAGCTAGGGGAACATATTTGGAGCACATGCATCCTGACTTGGCCTTAGTCCCTGCTTTCCCTGCTTTTGAGCAAGGTATGCGCTGTAAAGAAAGACAGTAGTGGTAGGATTTGCATAATATTAAATGTGCTTTTCTGATAGAGAAACTTTGGCCTTTTTTTTGAATTATTTTGATATCCATATGTAATTATTTCAAAGCATACCACTGAAATTATTGAGATTTGCTACTGTCACTTAGTCTGAAGACTGATATGTGATATGTAACATCACACTGTTGGGTATAAAAATATCAGCAAAATTTCCATCTTTGCACACACTGCATGAGTACATTTGTGTTCACATACATGGACATGGAAGTTTCTTTTCTTTTTTAGTTGGAAGGAATTAGGATGCTGCTGTGGAGGCACCAGAGTAGGAGTCAGGGCTTTCCTGCTTACACCACAGATTTTCTCTTCAGTCCTGGACAAGTAATTTGATTCCCACCACTGCAGTTTTCCATCTGAAATTGAAAATGTTGCTTTTCTGTTTCTGTCAAATGGTAGTTTAACAAAATGTGTATTGATCTTGTTTGAGGTACTAAGATGCAATGTTGATAGGTGATTATGAAGTAGTGCATGAATTCTTATTGAAATTGTAGTATTGTGTGTAGATTACTTAATAATTACTTTAACAACAAAAAATGAACAACCCACAAAACCTCCTCATCTTAAGCCTAAAAGTATTCATGGTTTGGCCCCAGAAAACAAAGTCAGGAAAACAACTAGCCCTAAATCTGTTAAAAGCAGATTAATTTCAGGAAATAGATCTTGATACTTCTAGTTTAGAATGAAAGAATCAGTAAAAAGCAGCTGTTGTCACCTTAACACTGAGCTGAAGATTCTCAAGTAGTGCTTGCACTGTAAATCAGAGAGACAATACTTAGCCTGTTACCTGCATTATTAATGCAAATAATATTTATGGTACTGCTTGCATCATTAATACTGTATTACTTGTATTACGGGCAGCAGAACTTCCAGCTCTCTTTGTGACTCAAGCTGGAGAGAGCTATTTAAAGAAGCCCAAGAATTAGTGGTGCCAATAAACTCGTTGTCTTATATCCTAACTTAAAGGTTTATGAACTTACCTAAGTTCTTGTGGCTTTTAAGGATTCTTCTCCAGCATTGCTCTATTTGTTGGTCTAGCAGAAGTTTGTAAGTGAGACTTGTAGGCAAATTGCTTAGCAATTTGCTTAAGCCATGGTTTTCCTATTGCTCTCCTGCTGTGCTTGAAATTCACCCATTTATGTTTAAGTGTGACAGTATGAAATAAGCAGAAATAACCACGGGGTTTTTATCTCTGGGACAGATTTGTCAGCCTTTCATCAAGCAAGACTTGCATTGTCCTCAGCAGGATTTCTGTGTGTTGAAGGACTGCTGCATTTAGTGCTTTGAGTTTTTAAATATTGTATTCTTTGTGCCTGGGTATTGACAAATGCACTACTCTAACACCATATTTATTCTCTATTGAAAGTAGACGCTTTCTTTGCCTCCCTCTACTTGATTCTTGTTGATGTCAGACAAATCTACATGGGTGATTGCTCCCTTAGCATGCTTATCTATCATCATAACACTGAGATATCCCTCCCAGTGCAAACCAGAGCAGAAGGGATCACCCAAATTCTGCTATTTATTTAAAAGACTCATTAACCTTCAAAATCTGATTTATTATTTTCACATCCGTGTTCTCCCACATATTTGTAATGTTTTATATAAACTGTTCCAATGAAGCAGGTAATTTTACAGTAGTTCTGTTGCCTCATTTTTCTGAGTGTCTGAATCTTGTTGCTGCTATACCAAGCCTGCTGAATTTCTGCAAACAAATTTTGTATGCAACCAAAGCATAAAGGACTCTATGCTCAATTATGTTAAATGGTTGCAACATTTTTATGAATGAATCTCATGGGAGACTGGGAACCATTTGTGTGACATATTTCTTCCCCTACTTTCTTAATTTCTTTTTTTGGAAGGAAAGACTTTCCTCCCCTGAATATTCTGTTCTATAAGAGGGTTCAGGGCTTTGAGTCAAGTCAATTGAGCTCATAGATTCTTAGGGAAAGAGAGCATAAGACAAAACTTTTGGGTTGTGCACTTGCTTGGGGGATTTTGTTTTTTTTATTCCTCCTTGCATACCCAACGTATCCCTCAAACTGCAGCATCCTCTTGGAGGTGTCTGGTGTGATACAGGTTCTGTCCTGTGCAGTGTTGTCAGGTGGGCCACAGCATGTTTAAAATTTCCATGTTGAGTAAATTTCTTCATGCTCTTGATGTTAATTTCTTCTTCCCTCTCTTCACATGGTAAGTAGGTATACAAGCAAAAACAAATACAGCAAAGTCAGTAGAATGTCCTTGGAAATTTTTTAAAAATATATAAAATTCCCAGAAGTCTTACTGGTGAGAGTTTGAAAGGAATTTTAACTCCAACTCCCATTTGAAACTTTAAAAAATATCCATGCTATATTTTACAATTGTAATAATTCTTAAATCACATGCTCCTCCCACATTTCCTGAAGGCAGTCAGCACACAACAAACAGATGAAAATACAGTACAACTTCACATATAATGATATTGTCATTAAAAGCTGATCCAGTCAGCATCTGTTTGGCATCCTCTTCAAAAGTAGTCTTGAAGATTAAAGCACTGAGTTGATTAGTAACTAGAGAAGATGGCCCAAAACCAGTTTTTTGTAGCAGCTTTGAGCTTTCTGTGTCTTTTTCCTTCCATGACAAAGTGAAAACAAGACTTTCTAAATGTTTCCATATACCTGAATATAATTGATTGAAAAAGATTTTTGACTTAGGTCTCCTCTGTGTATCAACTGAAAAGAGAGTGAACCCTGGACCAGTTAAATGGATATTGCTTAATGGTCCTCTTCTGTCTGGCTTAAAAGCATTATTCACTTGAAAAACCTTTAATTAAACCACTTTGGACAACTCTTAAAGGCCATGGTTTTAGAATCTATTTTAAAAAGTAATTTTTGTTGGCATTTATACAATATGTAAGAAGAAGAATTGTCTTCTAAAAGAAGAGCCCAGCTTAATGATAATGGTAGACAAGAGTCCAAATGGAGAGACTTGTAAGACCAGAGCTGTCCCTGCTAAAGGTATCTGTTCTAGGTCTTCAAAAATACACAGAGAAATGTTAGACCCTTATGAATGGAATTTACACAAGCCAGTGCACTAACTAACCCAAAAGTTTAGTCTTATGCTGTTTTTCCCAAAGAATTCATGAGCTCATATGACTTGACTCAAAGCCCTGAACCCTCTTATAGAACAGAATATTCAGGGGAGGAAAGTCTTTCCTTCCAAAAACAGAACCATATATTTTAGGATGAAGTTGAGATATGTTACTGGTAGGAATATTTTCATTTCCTATGAGGTCAAACTCTTTCATTTGCTTCATGAGGCTTTCTGGTTCTCTCACATTCTAAAATAGTGCCCAAATTTCCATAATATGCAGTAATCCAGGCAAGATATTTTCAATATTCCCCAGTAAAGTAGTTGGCTATGTATGGACTGGCTCCACCTGCAACCCAGAGGTTTGCAAAAAATACAGGGCCATAAAATCTGGCCCTAATTGTCACCTTCTCCATCTTTCAGCATATGCAACTGTTGGACCACACAGGGAGAAAAGATGTAATTGCCATGAGTTTACTGTGTTTTGGGTGGTGTGAAAGAGAGAGATCAGATTTTGAAATCATCTTTCTAAACATATTTTCTGTATTCTCATTTGATTGGGGTTTAATCTCTCTGATTATATGAACGTGTGTTCTTATAAATATGGCAGTTCATCATATGTACCACAGCAGAGAATACAGCTGCTGATATATTCTCTGATATAACCTTTGCAACAGATTACAACATTGGAAATTGCTGATCTGATTTTGAGAGTCATTCAAAGACAGTTAGTTACCTTTTCTGGAGTGCTTCATGTGAGAATCTTTGGTTCCCATTTTAGCAAGGACATCCAAGAATTTCCTGGTGGCAGCTGGCTCAGTCCATTTCCATCTTTCTCTCTTCACTCTGGGGTTAAGGAGCCTTCAGAGATTTTATTAATCTCAGAGCAGAGAGTATCAGTGAAGGGCTGTCAGGATGAGTGACAGACAAGAACTCAACTTTTAAATGCACAGTCAAATCAAATATATGTTATCCAGAAAGAGAAGCAGGAACAGAATCTCAGACATCTCATTTGGATTAAATCTCTATCATTCATTTAATGTATATTAACTTGAAATGATGGATGTAATTTCCTGTAAGTAGAGTTGTAATTTCAGACTGATTAGGAGCAGAAGGAACACTTTTAGAATAAGACTGAACTTGAGAAACTTACATCTCATTTGCATTTAACAGGTACATTGAATCCCTCCTTCTGACCAGAATCAGAGCTATTGGTGCATCAGTTCTTAAGTGTTACTTGTTGATTTGCTGCTAGGTGAAAGCAGATGTTTTCCTGTAATTGTTAAAACAAATACTTATATTTAAAATAATTAACTACTATCATAGAATAGGATACATTTAAAGCTTATAGAACTGCTTTAATTATATTTTTCTCCAAAACCACATTTGGTTATAAAGATCCAATATTGGATTGAAAAATCTCTACAAAAATGCACTTGACTTTTCAAGACTATGTCCTCTGTCTATTTTCATTTTGGTTTTATGATTGCAGGAAACCTAAATTTTGCATGAGGCTCCATCATGGATTGAGAACCTTTAACAATGTGTAGTGGTCATTTAACACTATCACAAGTGATGAAAAATATGTTTTATCTTGGTTTTGAAAGGTTTCAAGGGAATATGTGGTCAAAAATACTGTAATTAATTATATCAATCCCATATCTGTAGTTTAGAGAAAAAAATACATTTACTGGCAAACTAATACAATTTATTGGAAATTTCAATTAAGGTAAAGCAGCAGATAAAATATGATTAGACTTTATTCTAAAGGAATTCAAATTGAAGATCATCTAGAATAGCTACTGAATAATTAGGGTGCAGCTTATTCTAGGAGAGTTTTCAGACTATGATTTTAATGTCTACACTTGGGTTAAAGGTTAAATTCAGTCTCTAACATTTGTCAGCAAACCCTTCAGTGTCATTAGCATACTTGAAAATACTAAAGATTGGTATTATGCTTTTCCTCCACAAAATGTGATGTAGCCCAGCTGGTGCTCTAATTTCTATTACTTCAGTTTTGTTGAATATTCCTATTCTCATGAGATAGTTTTTCTTAAAAGAAAAATTAAAATATTTTCTTTTATTGAAGGTAGAGGCTTACAAAACATAAAGTTCAATATATAAACATGAGTGAAACTAATTCATAAATCCAGTTTTGGAGTAACACCTTTATGTTTCTGCTATTACTGTGCTGAAAAACAGTTATGGCATATCATGCCTCACTTTCCCCTTCAGAATGTTATTTTAGCTTAACATATAGAAAGTTCTTTGTAGTTATTTTGGGTTGGGTTTTGTAGGAGTTTGCTTCCGTAGCCTAAAGTAAAATCTCTTAATTGCAGGGAGGGCAGAATGCGTAGTGCATTTACACATTGAATCTTAATTATTTCATCCATATGTATAGTCCCATCTGCTTAAGCACTGCTGCACTCAAAGAACAGGGTGGCCTTCTCCTTATTCCCCCACCTTGAAGAGGATTTCAACAAAGCAGCATAATCTGTTCCAAACAAATAATTAGTTCTTTCTTGCGACAGAGCTGGCTGGTGCCATCAGTGGTGAGCTGTAATTTGCAGTGCGCCTGGGTATGGTGCACTTCTATTCCTCTGCCGATAGTGGACACAGATCCAGCAGGAGCTTTGCAGTCCCACTGGCTGCAGCCCCATGCCATGGGGAGCTCTGTAATACCTGAAATCTCCTGCCCCAAACAACTCTGTAAAGTCCAAAGCCACAGTGGGAATATAAATGAGGGATTTTTTTTTTCAAGGAGAATGTTGAATAATGAGCTTGTTTGGTGTCTGTTATACCCACATTATTCAAATCTGTTAATTTGGTTTCTTAGAACAAGGAGTGGGTCATTCACTTTTTAAGCTCTTCTGTTAAGATAATTATCCATTAATTTTGCATAGGAGTGTGTCAAGATGGAAGTGATATAAGATTGTATTTATGGGAATTTAGTGCATTTAGAGCTGTTCGAATTTTCTGTGCATATGTGCATGGAATTTCTGATAAGGATTTTGAATAAATTAATAAATACTGTGAAAAATACCAGATGAATGTGTTTTGCCATGGAAACTTGAGAATTTGCTTGAAATTCATGTAAATAATATAAAATGTTTTACCATTTTTATCTTGTGATGATGCTGTTAGTAAGATGAGATATTTATGGTGTTCTAGTTAGAAGGTATGAGAGAAACAGAAAGAGCTTTTTGCATTCTTAAAGGTTGACTGGGCTGCTAAACAAATGTGGAGCTGTTCATGCATTCAGGTACAGCTGCAGAACTTAAGGTAGTTACTGTACAAAAAGTACTGAGCTACAGCAACACACTTGATTCTTTGGGGTGGGGGAGAAATGTTGGGAATATGGTGCTGTAAGAAATTAACTTTTGGAAAAAAATACTTTTCTAGCATGAGTTCTGAATTCACTAATCAGGTTAAAAGCCTGAACCATTGCCTTTAACCATCAGCAGTGCATTACATAGTCCAGAACTTTCAGCATTGGATACAAGAGTCTTTATGTAAATTCTTTTTGCACCTCAATTCAAATGATAAGGCACTGACTTTTGAGACTCCTGCATGATTGTCCACTTAGCTCACATAGTGTCCTGGTCTTAAAACTATTTACAGAGTTTAGTGATCTCTAGGTGTTGAATGCCTGTGATTCAGTCCAAATAAGTGTGTAATTAAAGCAAAATCTTCTCAAAACACTAGTTTTGTTTTCCTTCCCCTCTGCCAACCACCTCAGTATTTCTATTCCAAACCTTCAAAAGGGGCTTCCAGTATCTGGAAAAAGAGCTTCTGTCATATTCCAAGCTGCACCACAAATCCAGTGTAATGGAAATCTATCCCATCAGGGTTTTTTGCTCATTGGTCTCTAACCATGACAAAAATATGTCTATTTTGTTAGCTGCTGCCCTGTAAATCTTGTAGGTCGCAAGTAGTTCCATTAAAAAGCTTCATTTCTTCTTCTTTCTGACCTAGCTTGGAGTAAAAGGGCATAAGAAGACAGTTGCAATAATGTGTGGAAGAGAAAACACAACAAGAAATTTAAATTGTTTGCACCAGCAAATTACAGGAATCAAAGCAGCAGGAATCAATGTACCCATTGTTATCATTTTGACACATAAGAGGACAGGGATGTTCTTCCTTGTCTTAAATGAAGCTTTCAATAATTAGTCTGGTAAAAATAAAATAGCACCCTGTAAGACAAAAATTACCAACAACTATGCAGAGAAAGCAAAAACGGCATTTTCATTTAATTGAAAAGCAATTCATGTTATTGTGTAAAACCTTCTTGTTCCCTGAATCGTCAAACCAAACCTTGTATGCTACTAAATGACATCATTTAATTGTATGCACTTTTCTATTAAAATTTTAGTTGCCTGTGTAGGAAAATATACCCAGATGGTTGAGCATAACTGCATTTTATTGTTTCTCTTTGCACAGTTATGGCTCCCTGAGCTATAAATTCCTGTGACTTAGTGACAGTTCTGTACTGCTGCTTTACAGTAGTTCATGTCTGCACAACTCCAGTTCACCCACTGCTCTAATAACCTCATCAAAATCCTTTGGAGATAATAGCATGAGAAAAAACTTTATGGAGAGCTTAAAAATTTGAAAATAGAAAGTTACAATAGTGAGGAGTAGTCAGGGGCTTTTAATTTAAAAGTAACTGGGTAACTTTGAATATTAAAGCTTTATGATGCAGACATTATTTCTTTTAGCTCTAAACATAACATATTGCCTTTCTCCTACATTATCCTCTAATCATAGCTTGAAAACTTCAAAAACTGTACATTTTTACATTTGAATCCCAATATCCAACGAGGAATCTTTCAACTTTCCCAGCTATCCATTTACAGAACATCATATTTCCTTGGAACGTGCCCACCTGCCTTAACACACAGAATTATACTCAAGTCTGATTCATAGGCTGTTGGCTATTGATTTTCAGTTTGGGAACATGTGAAGCACAAGGAGGAGGATTCATTAACACGCACCCTTTTCCTGTTCCCTGCACTACTGCCTCAATGCTGCAGTTTGGTTGTGTCAGCAGGGTTACACACGCCAGAGTATGGTCTGTTAGTTGTTGATACCAGTGACAGAATCGTTCATCAATTAACTTTTCAAACTGGCACTCAGAAATCTGCAAAATGCACCTAGTTTCTCTGTATTTGGCAGTGAAATAACCAGTCTGTGTAACACACCTTCACAATGGTTTTCCATCTCCTCTGTTCATGTTCCTCCAGCAGGATAATGGTTATTTCTTTGTGAGTTTTGAGCTCTGAATCAGTAGAGATCTGACTCTACTGGACACCCCTAGAAGTTAACTGTAATCTGTACTGTAGGAATCTACAGATGTGTGATTTTGTGGGAGAAGATCCTGGTGCCAAAATGCAAACTCCTTTTAAAAGGTATTCTTAGGCTTGAAATCTCGCCTGTGTCCAGACTTGATACATTTTGCTCATGAGCATGCCAAATTTCATAAGAATACCTGGCCCTTGGATTCTTCAGGACATTATGGAAGCTTGAAAAAAAATAATTTTCTCTAATCCCCATTAAGTGTCCCATCGTAGAGGATTTTTTTTTTTGGTGAGAATAAGGGAAAGGAACAAAAACATTGATGAACAATTTTATGGGTTCTGAGATGGTTGTAAATACAGAAGCGTATAAGGTGACAAGGTTTCAGCTGTCTTTGGTGTGACCTTCACTCAAAATCTCAATAAGGAGGAAGTGCTGCTGTGTGGTTGCCCTAGAGCTTCAGTTCTGTGGTGCTCGCACAGCTTTTAATTTAAGTGGTTAATCAGTGTTTTATCATGAGTCTGTTCTTTTGGCAGATGAATAAACTGGAAACTAAAAATCCTTTGTATCTAAATGTAGATTTTCATCTTTTTAATCTGATGAAAAATTATGAACCTTAAGTACAGAAAATGGGACAAGAAACTATTTTCACACCCCCAAATTCTCTATGTCCTAAGTCTCAGTTATATGTTTTGGGGTTTATTTTTTATTTTAATTTACATGTCAATTGTTCTCACCTTTGCTTCTTGCTCATCATGCATTCCTTGGATCTCATAGTTGTTTTTTTATTTTTCTGTTTCCATCCCCCTAGTTTTTTGAGTTATTCTGTTTTGGGGCTGGTTTAGCTTCTAGTGTCCATCTCCCTTATTAAGGAAAGCGGCCCAACAGTCACAGTTTCAATTACAGTAGTGCAATGATGATAGATAAATGGAATACCAAAGTGTGGTATGCTGAAAGTGCTTCAGTTTTAATTGATTCTGAAGTTAAAGAGAAATGCAGCTACTACCTTATTTCCATGAGTATATGTGTAAGGGAAACAGCATCCATAGGAATATTGACATGAAATGTGAATTAGAACAGCAAGTGATTACTGGCATGCACAGCTTTCCAACTTACAGTAATTCTCATCTCACATGCAAAGAAATTCAATATATCAGTTAAATAATTTTGTTCTTTAGGTATTATCTGTAGGAATTCAGTACTTCCATTCTTTGGCAGGAGCTCTGACAAGTGAGTTATAAAGGCATTTGAATAATTTCTGTCCCTTTCTATGTCTTGCATAAATCAAGACTAACACTCTGCAGGTATTCTGGAGTTTGTCCAAATTTCATACTTGCTATGTTGCAGATAGTTTGCATGTTTAATGAACATTTTCAGAAAGTTTATTGAAAACAAATTATACATTGAAATAAGACATCTGATGCTTGAGTCAAAAACTAACATTGTTAGTTGTGATACATTTTTATTGTGTTGTTATGTTTTATGTACAAATCTTATAGTGTCCCAAGTATAGTATAGTTTCATCTTGTAGTTTTAGATGTACATATACATGATTTTCATTTTTATGTTCAAAAGATATTTAGTATTTAATTGAATGTAATGATGCAAGAAATGTAATATTGATTCAGCTCAAATGTGTTGACAAGTTGTTGACACAATAAATGAATTTAACATTGTAACATTAAGTAGCTTAAATACAATACATTCCTAATCATTATATTTATATATACCATCTCTAATGCAAACCTGCAGGAGCATGCCATTGCTCCTGGCCAGCACAAGCAGAGTGTGCCTTTTTATGTGCTATGTCATTCACAGGCAGCATGGTCACTAGACAAGGTTAAAAGATAAAGGAATGTCCTTTTGCAATAATAGAGTTATAAAAAAAGAGAACAATATCTACAACAACATAGTTAATATTATCTATAGGAATGCACAGGTAGATCCTTCTTCATTTCTTACAGTAAGCCAAAATCTCTCTCTCTCTGTTTTTTCTCCAGTGCCTTTCATGCCTCATGGGTAGGATGTTCCTGGCTGTTCCTGTTCTTGCCTCTGTGCCCCCTCTCTTGCTGTTACAGAAAAGAGAGGATCGCAGGCATACTGTATCCGTGCTCTTCTTTCTGTGCATTCTAGTCTGGCCTCATTGTTCTAGATTCTTGTGACTGACACAGCACTTTTGGACTACCCTGGGATGCATTACTTCTGTATGTTCCTTCTACATATTCAAATAGCTTTCCTGATTGCAAACTGCTAAAATGCTTGCTAACTTCTGGAAACCTCGACTGCTGAAAACTCTTGGTGAAATGTTTGCATAATATTCTTAGCAGTAGATGTGCCTCCCTGTGCATCATACAGTGACTTCAGAGGATATCCTGAGCACTGACATTTGGGGAACAGCTGCTTGCATAGGACTTGCCCTCTCTTTGCTTAGCTCTGAGACACAGAATCTCCTTTGGGAACACTGTCACAATTATAAATACTTTTAAGAGTTGCAGTAGTTGGAAGTAACTTTGTAGTAAAAGCAGTACTAACAGAGCACCTGACAGTATTCTATGTATTCTGTCCAAGAAGAGATTGAAATTAGAGATTGGTGATTGATTACAACATTGATAATGAATAAGAAGCTGACCTCAGCTGCAAACAGAGGCAGAGCAGATGGCAGAGGCATATGTTATGACTTCTTATGTGAAGGAAACACAATAGCTGTCTCTCTCCCTTCTAACATCTTTTACTTAGCAATAACCTTGACCATTTTCAATAATGGCTCAATCTGCCCAAGAAAAGAATTCTCTCTGCTCTGTGCTGCTGCCACCTTCCCTCCTACTGATGAATGCATTTACTGCCCCATTTCATGGACTTCAGAGCAGCCTTTAGCATCATTCCGCTCTCTAAGATGCAGAGATTTCTGTCTTTAGAGTTTAGTTTCATTTTTCCCCCTTTCCTGTTCTGCTGTGCTTTTGTGTGCCTGTCTATGGCTGTGCATGTTGGTGTCCCTGTACCAAGACCTTCCCTGCTGCAGTTTACAAAAGCTTATTTTGGCAGTCTCCATTAGCCTCCTTCATCAGTTTATTGTGCCCTGAAATTCCAGATACACAGAGATGGCACAATGCACTCCACACATCGAAATGTCAATGTTCTTTTAAAATCTGAGCTTTCTAAAAATGCACCATGAATAAAAATGTTAGTGAAAGGCAATGTGCCTATGTTTAGTGTAGTTTCTTTACTCTGCATGTCAAAATAGAGCACAGCTATTTTTGGGAACACCTGTCACCACTCTTACCTCCATTTTGCCTGGTTATTTCCTACTGACATTCATTTATTTTCCTATTTACTACCTTGCTACCTAGCTGCAAGAGAATCTTTGACATTTGGGATGACTTTGTGACACTTCTCTGCCTTTAGAAGTTCCTTAAAAATATATGTCACTTCTCTGTTCTTAAGGATTTATCCTTTCTTTTTACTTTCAGATTTTTATCACCACTATTGTATCATTTAACTTAGAGCACTCTGGGACATAGTTTGTACAGTATTGTATATTTTGCTTTATTAGGGTGCTGTAGGGCCTCAGATATAATTGTAAAGGAAATCTCAAGTTGGTTCAGGCAGTCATTATTGCAGTATTTGACAGAGAAATGAGCAGATAAATATTAGAGTTAATACTGCAGATACTTTGACTAAACCCTTTCAGTTCAGACAAAAATTTTCAGGAAGATTCTGAGGAATTGTATGCAACTGTATTTTAAAACAAATACTCTCAGTGAAAAACAGGCAGTGTTTTAGTCTGAACATGTTTGTTTATTTCCACTCTACTGAGTGCCTTTGATGTGTTCTGTGTTGGGCCTTTTGGTGTGCTAGAGCTTCATAAATATAAATATTGCTGATAGCCATATAATAATGGACAGATGGACAAGTAAAATCCAACTGAGAGATGCTTGTGTTCAGAAATGGAATGAAGTTTGTTTGTTTGTTTTCATATAAAAGATGCAAAGAAGCAAAATTAATGTCTGCAGTGGTGGGAGCAAGGCAGAAGGAAGCATTACATAAGTCCTCTACTTCCCAATCCCATTCCCTCCAAAACAGTTTTTCTGACAGTGTTTGAATTCAAATTGTGTACCTCAAATCTCTCTATATTGGGCTCCTACTGGAACATGGGCCCTGCAGTTTGGGGGGAAGGAACAGCACAACAGAATCTGTTGGGATCCTCTCTTGCTCCCAACAAAGCAGGTCAGTCTGTTGTGCTTCCTCTTACCAAAACTGACTTTTACTTTAGCTTCAGCATTTTCCCCTGTGGATCAATGTCCAGAAAAGATAAAAAGGATTAGGGAAGAGATAGACAGGAAAATGTAAAGACACAAAAAGCCTCGCTGAACTTTGATCAGCCATGTGGAGGTATGCCCCAGGTGCATTCATTCAGAAAAGCTGCAGCCTCTCCTTGCATTTCCCAGAATTCTCCTGAAGGCTTTATGTCTTTAATTTTTGGTCCCTGTAACTGATAGACATTTATTAGGGCTCAGAAATGCTCCAAGGTTATATTGCATCATTTCTAATGGTGGGGTTTTTAATATTTTAAGTAATTTATGAGACTGGGGTTTAGTTTAACAGACAAAGGAAACAATGAGTCAGCAGTCTTGAAACGTTAAACATTGGAGATTTTTGCTCAGTAAAATGCCCAATTCAGAACAGATTAACACCTGTGAATACAAATGGCATGCGAAGGGTGTGAATATCTCTGAGATACACTGACTTCAAAATGTGCAATGACTTTAGACTGCTATCATCAGGGAATAGATTTGGGGCTTTGATTCTTGCTGTGTGTTTTGAGGTTTTTAAAGTGTTTCAGGAGCATGCTTTAATCGTTAATGTTAAATAAAAAATGGTTGGAAAGTGGGCCCTGGCTCCAAGGCAGACTGTGCAAACTGACTGACTCCCCAACCACGAGAGCAGACTGCAACCACAGATGCAGGCCCTGCACCAGCATGATTTCACACAGGAAGCAGAAATAATACTGAATATAAATTCTCAGGTATCCATCAAAGCTTGCCCAGGATATTGTCTGGAGCAGAGTTTTAGCTGTCCCAAAAAGGCTGAAGAGAACTAAAGCAACAGTTAAGCAGTGCGAATGACAAGAGGTCCCATATTTGCCTTTTTCTGTATCTTTTTCTTTATCAGTATTGCTGGAGCCAGAGTATCTGCGCTATAAGGAACTACACAGCCCATGTTCTATAGTCAGTGAGCCAGGTTTTTATGAGAGTTTCAAGGAAGCAACCTCACTGATTTGTATATTTCATTGACTGGACAGGGTTCTCTTCATCCAAGGTTTCCACCAGCACAGTCCCAGAATATATGGATGTGGAAGTTACATATTACAAAGAGACAGAAAGAAGGGTACAAAATCCTGACTGTTTGGCTACCAAATTAGCTAAAGAGGATAAAAATAAATTATAGATATTACTATATTGTAATTAAATATAGTACAAAATATGTGGGGTTTGGCTTTCCAAGCAACAAAGGAATATCACAATGCTGATACTGCATGTCCTCCGTTCTGCCAGAGCAGAATTATTACAGAAAATACGTACTCATCCAAAACACTTAAAGATATTCACAAATTTTAATAAACATTTCCAGGGTTTGGGGTTTTTTTCTGCTTTCTATTATATCTTTTCAAGAGAGGTAAAATATCTCTCTTCATCTAAGTAAGAGCACTGTACTTAAACCCTGAATAAACATTTATTAAGGATAAGCTATATGTATTTTAGGAGCTAAATGGAATTTCCCATCAGGATTTTAAAGATCCACATAATTAAACACACATTGTGGAGGATATGGTGTGTTTCTTTGTTTGTTTGTTCTGCAATGAACTTTGTTTTCTAAGAAGCTTTTGCAGTTGATTACATATTCTTTGTTTATCTATTGTTGGCACAACTGATCATTTTGAGCCCTTGTTGCCACTTCTGTGCAGTCAATCAACCTGTTTCCTTTGTTCCACCACAAAAGGCATCTTTGTATTTTTTGAGATATTAAAGTCTCTCTGATTTTTGCGGAGGGAATTGTTACATAAATGGAGGAGCTGATTTCATGGAGTGTCTCTGTGTGAGGTGTATCAGCTGGTGTGTGATTACCAGGGCTTTTTCATGTCTGTATTAATGCTAATCAAGTTCTTAGGGTGTCTGTGGAGACGTGCATGGATTGCTCTGTGGTGTATGAGACCAACATTTCTTGGCAGGTATAAAAGACATAATCTCCTTAGCTGCCTTGTAAACAGAGAGATTTATCAGTGGGCTTGGATCCAGACTATTCAGATCTGCTGAAACTGAAGTTTCTTTTCTAGGATGTATCTCAGCACATACCAGAAGGGACCACAAGTCCATCAGCCCCAAACAGATTTTCTGTTTATAGTACCTTTGTTGCTCACTCTTGAAAAAGCTGCAGTGAAACAAGGCTGCCTTTCAAGAAATTGCACCAACTTTTAATATATGGCAGAAAGAGTGGAAGGATGCTGATTCAAAGGCCTGTCATATTTTCTTTAATTTTGTATTTCTCCCCTCAAGCTTAGCATTTTCCTTGTCATAAGGATTTGTCCTACTTTTCTACTCTCATCTAACGTATCAGGAGTGCAGAAAATCAGAATTAATTTGCAAGTAAAAGTAAGTAAACCACGTAAACTCTCAGGCAATCTCCTTTAACTGCCATGATGTGGTATTGAAAATCACTGTGTATCTACAACATTTTTAATGATGGTATAAATTTTTATAAATCCATGCAGAATATATGCTTATAGAAATGTGGGTATTTATGAATGTAGGGGACACAAGTAATTACTGGGGCAGATGCTCCCCTCTGCTAAGAAGCATAATTATATAAGAAGGCCTACATGGTTTTGATGTCATTTCCTGAAATGGCACCATGTGTGTCAGATGTGTAATTTCAAGGGAGAGTGACAAATAGGCAGTTGGCTGATTACTAATATGGTAATTTTAGATTCTCTAATTGTGATGAGTAACACTCACCCAACGTCACCTCTTGCCAAAAATGTCTCTGGCAGTTGATTTAGTTCCATTGATACTTGGGTTTTTGGTCTCTGATCTAAGTAATGCCACTGGGAAGCTTCTGATCCAAGGCAGGCCAGGTAGGATGTGGTGTGACAAGGAGCAAGGGCAAAGGACGATTCGGTGGCAACAAGGGAAGTCAATGCATTGGGAATCTCCTTTGTGTTCATGAGGGTCAATCTCTCAGCTCCCTTTGCTTTTCCCACACTCTGTCATAGCTACAGGACCTCTGGATTTGGAGGGATTGCTGGTTTTCCCCCTTCTTTTATTCTTGCACGTTTGAACAAAATGAACAGCTTGCACAAACTGAGGGAATGAGCAAGCAAGAGGTGCTGCTGTTAAAGAAGGAGCACATGTTGGTGGAGCCAAGTGGAAGGTGGGATGGGATCCTGAGGCTCATGGGGAACCTAGGGAGGATTCACAAAACAATATCCCTGTGAGCAACACAAACACAGGCTGATGTCAGGAGATGCCCTTATATCACTTGTCATGGAGAATGGGACTACTGTCCTAATCTTGAACATGGTGACTTCCTGGAAAGGGTATGTTACTTTGTTATAAAACAAAGGATAGTGCATTCCAGATGACATTTAAAAATCAGTATTCAAGGCAGATTTTTTTTATTTCCTATAGCAGAGCGTGTAAATAAATTTAGCAGGTGTTATTAGAGCTGGTAGGGGGTGAAAGGCAAATAAAAATTGCTGATAGGGATTTTCTCTGTGTGCTGCTGCTGGGATCCTGCAGAGACTAGACAGTCTTAGTGAAAGCTGCAGTATGTTGCTCTTCATGGGAAATATATCCCTTTTTATATTATTTCACCTGTGAAATCTATTTACAGAGGAGGAATTTTCCATTCACCTTTCCTAAAACCATTTTATGCTGTTGCTCAAAGTGGAAGGGCAATCTGCAGCTATGTATGGTAAACCAGTGTGATTCGTTATCAGGAATACAAATGAAACATTTTCCTACAAGCTCACCTTTTCCTTTTCTGTATGAGTATACAAAGTTCAGTGGCTGGACTATTCACACACTACAAGATATTACACTCTGCTGCTTTTACCTCCCTTTCATGTTCTTTTCTCTTTTCTTAAAACACGTTTGCCTAAAAGTAGGCCAGCATGATGGATTGATTGTGGACTAAAATACTCCCATATCCCATGTTCTGGATTTTCCAGCTTTAAAAGCCTTCTGCAAGAAAAAAATGTGCTTACAAGAAAACTGATGTATTCAATTTATTATTTTCTATTGTATTCAGTAGAGTTTATTTGGAAAAAAAAATAGTTCTTGAAACTGGGTGAAAAAAAGAGGCTGATTTCCATTAAAATTCTTTTGCAAATTTCTTGTTTTGGGGGAAGGAAAGAAGGATATTTTTTCTCTGAAAATTCACTAATCTTGATGGTATTGTTATAAAGAAGTGGGTTAACCACCGCAGAATGAAGTTGGTACTGGTGAAATGACATGATGTTTTCCTGATAGAGGTATTCTCTTATTAAGATTCCTTTCTTTTCTGATTGAATTCTCACTCTGCTCTCCTGCAAGCAAATGAGCTCTTCTCCCCTGTCCCTGTATTCCTTCCTCACTTCATATTTTTCCCATCTATTTGCTACCTTTTGTTGCTGAAACTTGTTGCCACCTTTCTGGAGCATATCCATCTCCTACTGGCTGTGGCTTAATCAAGATCTCTCTCAGAACAGATCCTTGACCAGGATTTCTGGGAAGATAATGAATTGTTTTTCCCAAGTAGCATTTTGAATGCAGTGCTTGTCAGTACAGACACCTCAGTTATTTGCCTAGCAGGACAAGAGAATGCAGGCAGAGACAAATTTCCTTGCTCTGAATTCACTTTGTGCCTTTGTGAAAGGATGAGTTTTTAGTATTTTGACTGAAAAGGGAATTAAACTCCTTGTAAGCTCTGAAAGCTCCCTGTTTTCTCTGTTGCACTCTGCAACCATCCTGGTGCTGCTGCCAGAAGGCTCTGCAAGGTGTGGGGAAGCAGCAGGAGCCTTGCCTCAGTGCCAGGCTGTGTGTCCCAAAGCTCAGAGCAGTGGTGCCTGTGCTTGCAGGGGGCAGGAACACTCTGCTCCCGGTGCTCAGTGATGGAACAGCAGAGCAGCATCTGACAGGCTGAAGGCAGCTGGGCACTGCCCAGCTTCCTGTGTGTTTGTTGGTTGGCTGGGGTGTTGGGATTACAGTAAATGCAAATTCTGTCACCCACAGGCACTTGGGTCAATGTCAGGGGACCACCTTTTCTGTAGAGCTTAGGTAGTTTTTTATCAAGTCTCACAAGCCCTTCCTTTTGTTTTTTTTTCCCTGTCTTTGCTTATAATGGAGAGAACCACTATGAGCCATAACTATGTCTTTCATATTTGCAGCAGGCATGTCATGTCTCTTAAATAGATGTATGAGCAAACAAGGGAGGGGGTTTCCACCTCCTAATCCTTCCCTTACTATGGAAACACTTTCTACGAAATCTGAATTGATTTATCCCCTGATATCACGCTGCTTAAGTAACACTGAGAGAGCTGTTAAACTATTGAAATCAGTTGATTCAGTCTTATTCTGAAAATTCACATTTATTTGGATAGAATTGGATTTTTTTAATCTAATTTGAGGTCTGTCCCAGTAGTATTAAGTTACATCAAGTTATGCAGAATTACAGCACTGATTTAATCTTATTTCAAACTTGTTTTTTTTAAAACTAAACAAAAACCAATAAGGCAATATTGAAGTAGAAAAAAAGACAGTACTTTTATTTGAATTCAGTGAGATTTTATGCTCACTAGACAGTGCTATACATTTTTGTAATAAAAGAGAAGGTAAGAGAAGTATTACTTTTGCCCATCCTGGTTGACACCTTGGGCTTTTCCACATATCTTCTATTCCTTACAGAGCTGCAGCATAACAAAGAGAAATGTTCTTACTCACTCCTATCAAAATTGCTTTGAACATTTTCAAATGCAAAAATCCATTTCCTTTATCAATGAAGAGCTTATATGAAATAAGAGTATTTCTAAACCAGCATTTCAGCATATTTGTTGAACGTTGCAATGACTATACACATTTTTTGTCCAAAACATTCATATTTCTGTCTTGAAAGGTTAAATTTGTGCTATATTCATATTTTGAGGATGGAAGCCAAATGGATGTCTCCTTGTGCAGAAGCCTGATATTTGCATTTATGAACAGAATTATTTTCTGAGACATATAGAAAGATTTTAATTTCATGATTACAGTTTTATTGGTGGTTTGAAGGATTCTCTATTTCTTGCCTTTTGGGCTCTTTTCCTAATACTGTAGTGTTGTTGCAAAGACTTGTTTTTAAGTGACTGCTGAGAAAACGTTGTGAAAAGTTGTGTTGAGGAAAATAACCAAAGAAAATTTATGTGTTTTCAGAAGAAGAAGTAGAAGACTAAATTTCATTTTTTCAACTTAAAGTGAAAAAATCCAAATCCTGATGTAATTCAGTTTTTCCCTTTTATATTAGATTTTCTAAAAACATGATTGTGCTACAGGTAGGAATGAGTGCCTACTGCATTAGGAGCCCCAAGGAGAATATAAAATAATAAATTTCTAGTCACACTGAGAGGAAAGGTATTGTTAAAGTTGGGAAGCTGCAAAAGATATACCAAAAAAAAGAATACAGAAGTACATAATTTTCAAAAATAACACCAGTGGAATAAGAATTGTAAAGCTTTGAAAGAATACTGACTGCTAACTTGAGAAGAATTGCCTTGATTTAATAATCATCCTGAGCCTATAATAGCATTTTCATATCAAATTTAGCAATCTGAACATTTTTATATATACATAAGGTTAAGACACAGAGTCTGTCCAGTTCTTTCGTAGGAGTTCAACTAATTAAAACATGATAGTTCCACAGAGAATGTGAAACTGAACTCTGGTAAACCACACACAATTTGTTAAATTATAGACAAGAACATCAAGGTTAATATGTCTGTTGCTATAAAAAAAAGGTTGGCTTAATTAAAAGATAGCTTTAAGATTCGTGTTCTCAGATACTTGCAAATTTGCAAATGTGTCGCAGTTCTGGCTGAAAGTGTGCAGTAGCTGAAGGCTTCATGGAAGTCAATTTTATTTCAGCCATAACCCATTATTTGAGTCAGCCATTTATTTTTCAGGTATATGATGGTCAAGTCTGTGCTAGTGGAGAGCAACAGGACACATAATTATGTCCATAATAATTTTATTTTTTTGAAGAGGGGGAAGAAATTCTAATCAAGTGTGAAAACAGTCAATATAAAGCCTTCCCCATTTTTTGTTTTTCTTTTTGGCACACAACAACCCTGCTGACAGAGGTGAGAGGAGGTAAATTTTTTTCCAGTTTTTCTGGAGGTTTTCCTCTCAAGGAGTTTGCAGCCTTCTTTGCTGGACATGGAAAATGTGTAAGCTTGTGAAGTCAATCTGAAATCTCTTGCACTGATGCCACTGATATACTGGGAAAGTAAAGATGCAGACAAAACCACAATCAGAAATCTGTTCCCACAGTCTGCAGCATTGAGCTGTGCTGATATGCTCTTACTTTGTTTTATTTAAAATTCATACACCATTAAAGCTGCCTTTCTCTTATGACTCAATTCTACTTTAAGATGGCAGCAAAATCTTATGCAAGAGAGAAAGAACTGGACCTGACTGATACAGATATGCTAACTTTAACTTTCTAAAAAAATTTTCATTCTAAATAACTGTAAATATATATGTCTCTCCAGCCTGTGTGCCTTTTATCTGTAGTCTCCAATTTCACTTTGCTATGATAAATTATTTGACTGCTCTGAATGTGTGATAGTCAAAACTACTTTCCTGTGCCTGAAGTTGAAGTCCACGTGAGCATTATTGGAAAGTTTCCTTCTTCTTGATATCCATAAGGTAGTGTCAGGGTTGGGATATGAGTTTCAGTAATTCAGACATTCCTAAATTCTTTTCTCCTTCTATCTGCTATATGAGAGAAAAAGTACACATAATATTAACATCCTTTTAGGTCTGCGGCACATTTTCAAAGCTGCTATTAGAAGATACTACTAGAACGCTTGAAATACTTCAAACAGATTAATATATACCTTAGGCCAGACTCTCAAGGGGTGTAAAGCTGCTGGATTCTGAGAAGTTGACAGTTATTCCAAATGTCTGGCCCTTCAAATTTAATCCCAGTCATTTGATCTGTCTACAGAAAATTTCATTCTTCACACTCCCATGTGATATGAAAATTGATATTCACACAAGGTCATAACTGGCAGTGAGTGTCATGTGGATTGCACTCATAGAAATTAAGAAGTTTAAAAAATAGTTATGCTTCACCAGATTTGGATACCTGTTTGGTGTGTATTTAATCTGTAAGGACAGAATGGTGAGCATTGTTCAAAGCTAGTAGCAGGTGTACTCACATTTCTTTATTCCACGTTTACTTAGTCAGAAAGGGCCTGTGCCTATCTTCTGCTCATCCTGACTCCAAACAATGCTTTATTTCCTACCTTAATCCCTCTCAGGAAGCCCTATCCTTTTAGAGAACAAGACAGAGTAGGAACCCAGGTGAGATGGCAAAATTTACAGCCATTATGTTCAGAGAAGGGGTTATGTTTTAAAAGCAGATCTAGAAAGCAGAGCTTTAATACTGAGACTTCAGCAGCCTAAATTTTTAACTATTTAGCAAATTATTACATTAAATATCAGGCTTAGCATAGGATTTTTTTCCCCCAAGTAAGCTATTTTAGCAATTTAGTAATAAGAAAGATGTGCCACAAGTTCTTTCAGCCAGTGCTACAGAAACTCCATAGGCTATATTGTCTGTCGGTATGGACAGCAATAAACTGTATTGCTATTGACTTGCCAAAATTGTTTGTAACTATCTTAGATTCCTGTGTCTTTTGCCATTGGATTTTGGCACTTGCTAACAAAATATTTTTTGCTGCCACATCTTTGTCCCTGAGGGAGAAAAGAGATGGTTTAATGCACTCTTGTCCTAGTATCAAGCAAACTTTAAATGCCTTGCATGGATCATTTAAATGCATCCTTTAAAAAAAATGTATTTTACAGAAGAACTTAGAAATGCTAGACTTTTAGTCTGTGCATAATGTCATGCTGTTCAAGAATACGCTCCAAATATTCCAGAAACAACTTGTCTCTTCTTCAATATGTTTTTAGTTCAAAAAAATATATATATTTTGAGGTTAGAGGGCTTTGTAGTACAAAGAACAAGGTGTCCTCTCTCATTTGTGAATTATCAATGTTTACTATATTTTATACACTACATTTTGAAACATTCATATTTAGAAATGATTAAATATATTGTATAAGACTATTAATATTATATTAATAATTTCAGTATCTTGTAATAAAAAATATTTTATAACTTAAACAAGAAACAGTCAATACTCATGACCACATCCTTTACTTGGCCAGTTTCAAATGCTTTAGTATTTTTGAGGGGTGCAAGTAAAACCATATCAGCTGCTGCCAGTAAATGTTACAGCTTTAAAAATAAGGGACAAAATCAGAGGTTAGAGAAATGTGTATACTTCATTTGAAGAATCTCATACTCAAATTAAAAAAAAAAATATTAATTTCTCTTTAGTTTTATGAAGACACTGCCAACCATATTTTGGAGAGCTTTGTTTAAAATTATTATCAAAAACACTCCCATGAAATTGTGGAGATAAGTGTCATGTAATGTGGAGGATTTCCTTCCACCTTTTTGGCTTATCACCTATTACACTGACAGAACAGAACAATTGCTGCCAGCTAACAACAGGGTTTTGAAGCTTGTTGCCAATCTCAATGTGATAAATGAATCAGTCCTTTTCTTCAGCTGTCACATTTCATTACTTATTTCAATTCACTTTGCTTGCATGAGGTCTTTTTACCTTGTAGTTTTGACACAATTCTGTTGTTTTAAAATCACACCAGTCTGTGAACTTGTAGTAACTGGTAACATTTGAAAAACAAGACATTACTTGCAAAATGTGATGCCAATTCATGACTGCGACAAGAATGGATTTTATGACGGCTTACAAGAATGGATTTCAGTGTTTTCAAAATATTCCTCCTACTCTGGACATGGGATTTCAGAAAAGTTCTTTTAAGAATTCCCTTTGCAATGGGAATTTCAGTTCTCATGAAACTAAAGTGAAAGCACAGCCATGACAAGGAGGCAGGTGAAAGGCCCTTTTTGAAGCCTTGTGTGTGCTGGGACTCAACCTCTGTGCTGCATTATTTATGAGCAGGGGATGTGTTGGAGAGCTGGTGTCTGGACAAGATATTTAATGTCTGGGTGGTACTTCCCTCACTCCCAGTGTCCTGTTGGTTCCATTTCCTTAAAATTAAAATATCTTATCTTTCATGCACATTGCATTTAGACTTTTCTATTTCAATAACAAAACTTGTACCACTTTAAGGGATGTTCACATTGCTGGGATATTTTCTTTCTTTTACACATGAGCAGAGAAATTCTAGGTGGAAAATATGCCAGATAATCTGATAACATGGTAATGGGGGCAGAGCCTCAGTGATCCCCAATACCAGTGTTGTTAATGAAATGAGCATTCATTCTGTCAACTGCTGACCAAAAGATTTTCAAAGCTCTTTGAAAAATTTTAATCTTTCCCTGGGGAGCTTTTGGGATGTGTGTATGCATATGATGCAAAGAAGCCTGATTTACAAGGGGGATAGGAAGAAATCCACCTGCATTTCTAGATTTTAACTGCAAAATCCACAATTGTGTGTGTATGCAAAACATACCCAGGGTGGGATTATAATTAGGGCTCCTCTGATAGAAATGCCCATGCATGCACTAATGAATTGCATTTGCATGAAGTGTGTGTGTGTCTATCTAGAAATGTATGCAATAAAACAGTAGGTGGGGCTCTATCATTTATTCAGTAATTAACTTTTTCACTTTTCTGAGATGAATTAAATGCTTTTTCTGGGGAGGACTCAAGATGTAGTCATGGGTACATATCAGAGCCAGCTAAACTGCTGAGTAATCTAACATTCTGTACCCTGACCATCCACCCACACTCCCCAGTCTCATGTGGCTGCTATCTGCTCATTTTTTTCCCACTGGGGAGGAAGGCAAGAAAAACAGCCTTCCAAAAGCTGGTTTTGACTTCCTTTGCTTTAACAGTTCATAAAATACTATTGGAGGCTTCTTGCTATGAAGTAGGAAACTTTGCAGAGAAAAGAAATTCCTGTTTTCCTCTCTAAAGGTGAAGTGCCTCATGAAACACTGACTAGCTTGTGGTGGCTGCTTATTGTCCTTAAGATTAAAGGTTGTTTTTGTCCTTTGGTCATTCCATGGCATCTTTTCTTTCCTTACCAACAGCAACAGGCTTTCTAGGAAGCTGTTCCTTCCTGTGCTTCCTCCTTGGCTCATTCTCTCTTTGTCTTTTTTACTAGGAATAGTGCTCCCTAACCTGCTGCCAAGATCTGAATCCTGTTTACAAAAAAATATAAAGCACTAAAAAATTCAGCATTTTTCAAGAAGAGGCTCCAAGGCCTTCAACGTTTAAAAGATTTTTTAGATTTTCCTTTGCTCTTCAAAGAGCTGTAACTGTAATATTCTTTAATGGGGAAGGACTTGCTGAAGAGATGCTTCCAACAGCTTCTAAATCTTCTAAATCCAGTGACAGCTATATTGACAAGGGGCTGCTGCTGCTGCCCTTATATATATTTGCAATCTCTTACTTGATCAAATTGTTGGAGGGATGAATGTTTATCCTTCCAGAAAGTTTTGTCCAGCACCTCACTGATGTGTCTGTATGGGACATCAAAGTTCAGGAAGTGAGAATTATGAATATCAGAGAACTGCACCAAACCCTCTGCCTTTCTTAGCTCTTTTAAATTCTGAATGCTTCCAGTGCTTTCAAATTCCTATTTTAATAAGATTTTTTTTTCTGATTTTTAACATCAGATATGCAATGTGTCAGAAATATTAATGCATCTCATACCTGAGAAACATCACAGCAATACTTTGTGATAAAGGTAAACGGTTCTGATTCCAGCTCAGATTCTTCATGAAATGAAGGGGTTTTGCTGTTGGAAATGATCATGTTACCATGAAGACATTGAGCATTCCCTCTGACAGTTGCAAATGTATGGAAATTCACACCTGTGCTCTGGAGGTGGAATTTCACAATCTTTACAATGAATATCTGCTTTCTCTGAGGGAAATGACCAAAGGTTTCACCCTGGGGCAATTACACAAGTGCCCATGCAAAGATGAGTTTTCACACAGGTGCTCACAGAGGGGAAACTGCAGGAACAGCTTGAGTGGTAGCCAAATGAAGCACAAGTATCAGGCCACACATGGGAATAGAATGCTCCATTCTTTCCTGTTCAAGGAAAAAGGTGTATTTGAAATATTGCCCTTCTGAAGGAGAGGGTACACAGGATGCAGTGTATCAGCCATTCACTAAAAGTGATAAATGTGTATTACTGCAAGTGCCTCTCTATATGTCTCTAACTGCATCAGATGACATTGCTTCAACTGTGCTTTGGCTAAAAATATGGCTTTACATCTAAAGTTCCATCTGTGTTGTTGTAACGTAATTCAGCTGCAGAATGCGAACTCCCTGTATCTTTGTACGGGAAATATCAAGGAGAGTGAAGCAAAGAGCAATTTTATCCATATATGAAATATACTTATGTAATGTTCTAATCTGGAAATCATTTTTGTTGAACAAGGGAAAAAGCCCCCTAATGAATAAAATTTTGTGCTCAGGAGGGCCAATTCAATATTTCTCTTTGACATGTCATCCAGCATTTCAATCTGGCTAGGAAAAAAAGCTATTTCATTTTAATGAAGCTTTCAAAAATTTGGTTGCTTTCCAATTTCAAACAAATGCTCAAATCTTTACATTTTCTTCCAGGTCCAATTAGAATTGTGGGGTGAGCTTGTCTGGGAGGTTGTGCTTGAACAGAGAAACGAAAAGGCTGGAAATTCCAGACTCCAAAAATATCTACATGGCTGCAAGTGAGGTAGCTCAGAGCATCTGGCTCTAAGAATAGGAACAAGCAGAAATCCTGCTGGTGTGCCTGGTCTAAGCTCTGCTCAGCTGCAGCTGACCCTGCCAGTGCTTGTCATTGACTCTAATGAACACAAGACAGTCTCAGCTGTACAAACTGTTCTAAACCTGTTTTTTGATCTTTTCAGATTTCCAGGTTAATATATGTGTATTCTGATTTGGTGTACCCTGATTTTCTGTCAGACAAACTGTCAGTTCATTTCAGAAACCAAATATATAAATGCATGTGGTTGCTGCAGTCTTCCAAGATTTTAGAAGCATTTTATCTATCTGGGATGCTGTACTGGTTCTGATCATAATTAGTAACATGGTTGCATTACATTTTGGAAGCATTGGCTATAAAAAAAAATTCATATATAAATTTTTCATTGGCAATGAAAAATTTGGTCCGGAATGTTTTGGGATCTTAAATGGATTCAAAAAGCAATATTCTCTCATTTCTGTGCAAATTTCCTGGTAGATGCTGTCACTGCAGGTGTACTTTAGATGAGATTAACAACCATAACTTCTACAGGAAGGTGCTGTGTGTGATGTGGCAACTGGCATTTGTGGAAATCTGTCTGACTGCTTGAAGGCCTGCATACAGATGTGTGATCATATTCCTTACTCAGGCTTAAATGGGATCATTTTTGCTTATTCCCTGTGTTTCTTACTGGTTATGCCTTGTAGGAATCACGAGTGTTCATCATTCACAATTTATGCTTCCCTTTGAGAACTTTTTGCATAGCTCTAGGATACTGAACCATTATTAAGCCATATCATTTTTCAAGCTCTTTTTTTTTCTTTCTTGGATGATATGCCAATACCTAATTACCATTGCTACTCTGATGTGCTTCAAGCTGTGGGCTTTTTTTTCTTACATGTAGCAGGTGAAAACACCCACATTGTATAAAAATTCTGTTGCTTTCTCCTACATTTAGGTAATAATCATGTCATCAAAGCAGAAATTAGTGACTAGAACATTTAAGGCTGAATCCTGTCCCACTGAAATGATACTGAAATTATGTTCACTCTCGTATCTCATTTTTCTGAAAAAGACAATTACCCATGGATTTAGACTATTGCTGTCCTCTCTATGACCAATCAAGAATAGTATTTAAGAGGTTCCTAAACTCCAAGAGCTATTATAATCCTGAAAAGAAGCATAGCGAGTGTAAAAAAAAAGTCCTAATTTTCTATAAA
Source organism: Zonotrichia leucophrys gambelii (assembly GCF_028769735.1). NCBI lineage: Eukaryota > Metazoa > Chordata > Aves > Passeriformes > Passerellidae > Zonotrichia > Zonotrichia leucophrys. The sequence goes on from NC_088176.1 coordinate 25,270,222, forward strand.
ACTGAGAGGAAAGGGGTCTATGAATCTTAAGAAATACAGTAATATATTTTATTAGCTGCAGTAATGTTATTCTGATTCATATGGTGACTGGAGAGCAGTGTCTTACAGAAGGTTCCAATATTGTTATAGTAAATAAACACTCAATAACTATTCTTGTCAAAGAAAAGCCTGAAGACAGAGAACTGATTGTGCAGTAGAAATTTGTGTGCAATACAGTTTCACCTTGAGGCCTTCTTGGCCTTGTACACAAAATGAAAAGTTGTAGAAATAGAAGAACCTTGGTCCACTCATTAACCTTACACTACTGAGTCTGCCACTAAACCATATCCCAAAGTACCACATCTCCATGTCCTTTAAATACCTCCAGGGCTGGTGACTCCCCTAATTCCCTGACCACCCTGTTCCAATGCCTGACCACTCTTTCAGTGAAGAATTTTTTTCTAATATGCAACCTAAATGTCCCCTGGCATGACTTAAGGCCATTTTCCTTTGTTCTGTTGCTTGCTATCTGTGAGAAGGGACCAGTCCCCACCTGGCTGCTGCAGAGAGTGACAAGGTGACCCCTGAACCCCCTTTTCTCCAGGCTGAACGCCCCCAGCTCCCTCAGCCATTCCTCATAGGAATTGTGCTCCAGACCCTCCTCAGCTTCATTGTTCCCTCTGTAGTGAGGGGCCCAAAGCTGGGGGAGGATCTGAGCTGTTCCCTCCCCAGTGCTGGGTCCAAGGGCATCCCTGTCCTGCCCCGCTGAGCCCCCCATGCCAGGACAGCCAGGAGCAGCGAGGCCTTAGGGATGCAGGCAATGTGGGAGCTGTCAGAGAGAGAACTGTGAACTGAATTCTGCAATAGTTCTGCCAGTGGGTTAGGCTCTGTGGAGGAGACCAAGCTTGGGTTGGCTTGTGGCTTTCAAAGAATAAAATTATACTGTATTAGAACTAACTCCTCCTTTGCATTGAAATTTACTTTCCAATTTTAATTCAAAGTTGATGAAACTTTCATTCTCTTCAGGACAAATAATGATTATTCCAGGTTGTCCTGTTTGTTTATTTATTGTCTGTCATTATTCACTGCCTTTCACTTCTTCATTTGAGACTTTCTGTTAAAAGCCTGGTTGAGGAGTAGGAGTGACATTGGAGGGGGAGGAGGGTTAATTCTGACTGGGAAATTTTAGGGATGTGCAATTGCAGACACACAATGATCAGGTCAAAGCTTCTCAATCAAATAGCAACAGATTTTTACATTTGTACCATGCATTGCAAAGGGGTTAAACAAACCCTATGAATGATTCTTGGCGGGACTGTACCCGCCAAGTGTCCTAGAAAGTAATTATTTTGTTCTGCAGCACACACTGCAGGCCAGACACCTAAAAAACAGCCAACCAACCAAAAAATATGGGAAGGAAAAGAGGCAAAGAGAGGGAGAGGAAGGAAAACAGTAAATGCCTTCTTAATAATGAATTTCTGCCAAACAAATTCCTTCAGTGTTAGATGCAACCTGGATATGAGATACAGTTAGATGCCTTTTAAGATTGCTCTGTCAAACATGTCGTCTTAGGGTGTTAAAACAATGCTAGCACAAGTGATTTAAGAGTAAATGGGTAGCACTGGCTAAAATCTAGACAGCTTGGATAGAGCTGCTCAGGAAGATATGGATCTATGTGTTTGTGGCTGCATAATGGATGTGTAAATTACACAGTGTTCCGCAGTGGCAGACTGTACATCAATACATGTACATTTATTTGCTGATATAAAGCCATAGTTTACAGCCTGTCAGGATGATATGCTAACAATTTAAGTACAGAGGCCTCATACAGCAAGGCAATTAGGTAAATTAAGTACATAAGCTTGAGTTTTATTCTATGCCTGGGACCTATTACAATGAAATCAAGAAAACTGTTTCCATGTTACATTCTCATCACTGCCCAGCCCTGGACTTGCTCTGCAAACAGCCCTGCAGTAATACTCTGTATGTCTGGGACAGAATTGCTGATGTGAACCCCACTACAGCCCCTCAAGTAATGTGTACTTGGACAGACCTTTCTGTGTTCAGGCACTTGATGCTACCACTTACCAGAGTGATTTTGCATGTGACTAGGAAAGGCACCTCATCTGGGTTCCTCCAAACTCATGTTAGGTCATAGAAAAGAGCTTCTTCAGCCATATTTTTCAATTTTGCTCTTTCCCGGAGAAACAGCTCTCATTCACCACCCTCCCCAGAGGCTTTTCAGCACGAGGCTAAATTAAAAAAAAAGAAAATGTTGCGAATCAGAAATTTAGCCACAGAGTGTCAAAAGTAAACTATAAAATAATAGGAAACTCAAAATCTGTCATCAACTTCTCGTCCTACCTATTATTTTAGAGTATGAGTCTACTGTGCAAGCCAAGAGATCAATTGTGTAATATTGGCTGCAGTATTTCAGAGTATTCTTCTATCATTAGGCTGCTTTCATTTAATTTTTGTTTCCTACTGATTTCTCACCCTCTTGAACAGCTAAAACTGCCCTCTGCTAACAGGGGGGGAGTCTTGGTCTGCTGTGTCTATCTTTGAGATGTGCAGACACATTCACACCATATTTTGTGGACACATTAATACCCTACCTGTGAGCTTTGATGAGGAGGATTCCCATGGCATTGGTGCAGAGTATCACTGAAATCCTGATTATTCCACAAATTTACTTTTTCTTTTAAGGAAAAAAATCAGCTGACCTGCATTCATAAGCAAATCGTATTTTAACAAATATTATTACATTTATTCTTGTTCTCAAAATGTCATGGTTTCATCTGTCATTTGTTTCAGTTGCAATCCTCAGAGCACATGTGGTGTATTTGGCAATAGCACTACTTTTAGGGTTAGTAAGTCACACAACCAGTGCAGAAAGATTGATTTAACTCAGTTAAGGGTTGAGATTTGGTTGACTAGATATTACAGTTCCAATACCATCATTTTTACAGGAAAGAACGACCATTTTATGTCAGATGGTGAGAGAATGTTGCAGTTGGGACGTTTTTTTGTTTATTTGTTTGTTAGTTTTTTGTTGTTGTTGTTTTTGGTTTTTTTTTTTTTTAACCATTACCTGTGCCAAAATGCACTGGTTCCACACACTTATTTCCACCTTTCCTTAAAACACAATATGCATTGTGCAATGCAATTGGAAACCTCAGTTTTCCATGAGTTTTACAGACAGCAAAATGTTAAATATGCAGGCTTCCTTGCCTTGAGCTAGCTGTGCAGTGTGAGTGGTTCATAAGAGCATCCAGGCTGAGCTGAGTGGTGAAACAGAGCTTGGCAGGAAAGGTGGGACTATTGGAAAGCATTTAAGGTGATTTTCAGCTGCATCTTGCTTCCAGCTTTTCGTGTTAACTTCCTAGAGTCTTCTATTCCTGTCAGGAATTATTAACAAGTGAAGATAACAGTATATAAACAAAGCATATGATAATTGTAGTCTGCAAACTAGGAAATGTTTCAGACTAAACTGCTTTGCAGGGTACAAGAAATGCTAAAGTGGTGGAAGAGATTACTTGTCTCATCACCTCAGCCACTCCTCCATACGCTGACAGGGCCTGACCTAATCCATTCTCCCATCATCACTGGCATCCAACAACAAAAAAGCTTCTTTTTTTGACTATAAGCCAGAAATTGAAACTTCAGGGAAAAAAAAAATAAACATGCCCATTAAAATCTCTGCCACTAGCTAGATTTGTGATCTGCACTTTAGGAAACATACACTGTAATTTAGTTTCAGAAAAATGGTGCTTGGATTTAAGTAATGGGCCAGAACTCAAGTAATTTGTGCTATAATACTACTGATCTGTAAAATCCAGTGTATATCCACTGCAACTGGAATCTAAGTAATAGTTAGGAAATGACAACTTCCAGTACATGAAGTGCCCAGCCTTGTTTTCTTATGGACAATTATAATTTGGTCATAAGTAGTAGATTGAGGTACTTCATTCTGAATGTACAGGCTTAGAGAGCTGTGCTGTCCTCCAGATATTTGCTTTCTCTATGAGAGTATTCATTAGAATAAAAATAAATATCTGGAAATGTAGAAATATCTCTGTATGCAATTCACAATCTCAGTGCTTTCATGTGCCCCTTTTCAGTCACTCAGCATCCCTTTGATGAATTCCATAAAACTAACCAAGTAAAAAAACTGTATTAATATATTGAAGAAAGGCTTTTGGTCTCTACATATTCATTTCTTGGGATCTAATTAAAATTGATTTTGCTGCTGTTGGGTTTTAATGACATCCTATATTGTGGCAGCTTTTCCCTATGATTATTTCATAGTTCTGAATCAGGGATCATGTCATGTGCCTGGCAGGTTGACACCCATAATTTTGGGTTATAAATATTTAGATTTGCTGAGAGAGCTTAACTTGCTTTACCTACATTTTAAAAGTTTGTATGGTGTAGGCTTCACTCAGTTTGATCTAATAAGTTGTGCAGTGTCGTGTCCTACCAATCCACTGAGCTATAATCACTATTTCTATGCAAAGCACTGCAATTAGAGCAATTTTCTTTGCTGGTAATTCTGAACCTGAAGGAAAACAAATTAGAATAAAAATGCAAGCTCTTCATACCTGAGTATGTTGTACAGTATTTTAACATAAAAACTGACCTGCATAGCTTCAGGAAAAACAAAAAACAAAAGAGATTGCAATTACTCTTGCTCTGAGTTTTAATCTGTTCTTAAAAAAGAAAAAAATTCTCTATTTTTCTGGTTGGTTTTGGTTTTCAGCTACCTTGGCCATAGATTTATCTTCTCAATGTGTTGTCTCAGGATTCTCAGAGAGATGAGGATTTTGAGGATTTTACATTTAAAGCTGAAGTAATTGAAGTCTCTTATTATTTTATAAAAATAATGAGCATGGCCACTTGTGAGCCAATAGGTAATTCAGATTGTGTAGGCATGACAATATTTGGCTTTTACAGTAGATCTGGTTTACTTGGCCAAATTGCAAACTTCATGGCAGCTTGATAATAAGAATATAAAATATTCTATATTAATAAGAAAGATCTCTTTAATTCAATAGCCTCAGTATAAAACATGAGGCTAAATTACTGCACTGCCATTGGTCATATGTTGGAGCAATGATTTCAAAAATTTGTTCTTCAGAGTTTTCCCGTTCATAATTCAACTTCTTTTTTTGGTTGTTTTTTGTGTGATTATGTAGTTTTTAAAAATAAAGTAGACACAATAACTGCCAAACTAAAATCTCTTTGGGATAAGAAAGATGATAGGACAATTGTATTTCATCAAATGGTGACTGTCCTTATCCTACTGGTCTTTAATGAAGAAAATTATTTCTAATTAAAAACCTTTTTGCTTCAGTAAGTAAAGGCCTGGAATGTCACAGGGAGGGAACCTCCCATGCCATGACTCAGGGAAGTTCTCTGCTTAAGCCTGAACTGAACACCTCTGCTGGCTTTAGGGGAGATGCTTTCCAGCACAGGTCCTGAGCGCTTCCTGGAGAGTTTCCACACTATTCATACAACTTATTCTTCATGTATTTGAAATGGGTAGCTAGTGGCAGCTGCCTCAGAGATAAACCTCTTGGAGGACACTGCAGCACCACGCTCTCCTGACAAGGAGCTGGCATTTGTGTTGCAGGGCAGTGAGAGCCAGCAGTGTGTGCTAACAGGGACATCATGAGATGGGCAGTACAAGTCTCTCTTCCTAGCACTGGTTTGGGTTGGTGCTTTTTGCTTCAGAACTTCCTGAGCTGATGGTGTGCAGTGAAATCTGCTGCCTGCTCCTACAGACAAGTAATCTCTGCAGCTTCACTTGAGTCAGCTCTCAGCTGCTCTGTGAAGACTGTGAGTAAAATCCTGTTCCTGTTGAAATACAGACAAGCTCTACTATTGACCACAGCTGGGACTGTGCTGAGATGCTGTCAAGCTTCTGACATTTAAACACCATCCTCACTTCTTGGATCTTATGATTGCAACTAAAACGAAGCAAAATTTAAAAGGAAGGAATGTGTTTTTCCATTTGCATAACTTTAATGATCAAACTGATGTAGCTTAACATCTCTTTCAAAGTTCCCACTTCAGCTGGCATTGCTAGTGTTGAAATCACATATATCTCAAAAGTAACATATTTTTGGAAAGTTCTATGTGATAGGAAATGGGGTCCCAAGATGAAAAGTGCTTTTCATCTTAGAAGTAATTTTTATCTCACTAGTGTGTAAGCAGAATGCTGTGGAGAGAGCCAGACTGTGTACAGCTATGTGTATATTTGCCTGCCTGATTTTCTCTCACTCAATCAAAAGAAGCTTTTAGGACGAACAAGCAGGAGATAAAGCAAGGGCCAGAGACCCAGGAGCTATGTTACCATACCAGGAGGTTTGTTACCTCATAAGAATTAATGGTTGGACCATGGTGGGGAAATAATTAAAATTATATCACTGCTAAATCAAAAGGATTCTTAATCATTAAAAGCTTCCTCATTGTAGAATAGAAAGACAGCTCAGCATATAAGGGCAGTTTGTGCAAAATCAGTGAGTGAAGACAGTGACTGAAAGATAAATTTACAAAAACGAGGATATCCCTGTGTTTGTGAGATGCAGTTGATTTATTTCTCAGAGCAAAGGTTAGAGATTTTCTGTTCTTCATATACAAGCCTATGTATACTTTTGAATTTATAGATGCAGCATATTTATTTTTAGGGGCAATTTTGTATTAGAAAGCTGTTTGTCACCAGCTGCTTGGGAAAATTTCTTGTGATGTCAGTGCAGCTTGGCTTGCACAGCAAGGCTGAGGAATGGAGGCTGAATTTGAGGGCTCTGTGCAGAACATCTGATTCTAGGGCATATCCTCAAGAGTGCAGAAATAATGAAATCTGTAAGCTGATCTTTCCTTGCCTTCAGAGGGAGGGTACACTTGGACTTATACAATTATAGAAGCTAAGTTAAACCTTTCGTTCAGGCACATCAATTTCTGCAAGTTAGGTTTACGCAGAATTCATACAATTCACCAGCAATTTTAATGGAAACAGGTGCTCTGCAGCACTTTTGACACAGATGCTCTACATAAGATGTCCAGATAAACAATGAAAATTATTTAAAGCACTATTGTTTGAACAAGATTTTGCTGCATTGTGGAAGTTGTTGTGCTGTACTAAATTCCAGGGTAGAAATACAGGAAATGAAGAAATAGCAGAAGAGAGCAGCTTATGAGAGACCTTGGGGACACTCATAATTCCCTGACCACAGGTTTGGATGATGAGGGAGCTATAAAGCTTGAAATATTAATTTCTGACCTCTGAGTCCCGATTTACCATTCTGCTGAGCTTGATTCTCTGATTATAGAGAGATTGACTGACCAGAGAGGTTTCTCCTTAAAAAAGTTCAATTTCTCAAAGAGATGAAGGAAAGTGTGAATGGCTGTGTAGAACAAATGAGTAGCTGAGCAGTGTCACAGCTTTGATGATGGCTGTTTTAAATAAAATTCTTCCTTTTACTCAGAAAAGAGATAAAAAAATTCTGGTCCCAGTTTGGGATTGGGAGCTTACATGATTTTGTTCTTAAAAAAACATTTTAGAGCTGTCTTGTTTAGGGCTCCTCCATACATCCCAACTGATTGTGAGAGACGTGTTTCAATTTCTGAGTGCCAGAATCTCCTGGTGGGCCATGGATGCTTAATTTGACCTGAAAATATGGTCAAATGAAATAGTTCTGCATTATGTTTCTTCTAGACCCAGGAATATTTGCATATTTATATTTGTATGCAGAAATAGCTGTGGAATCTCTTAGTAGCTGATTGGTGTCTGCTTTGGTACCAAATGGGACAAAGTCACAGAGCTTTGTTCCACAGCCAAGGGACAAATTCACAGATTCTGTTTACTCCACAGCCTTAACATTTCCTTCTCAAATAGATCTACATTTACACACCAATACATGTCTACGTTGATATACATACATACAAACACATTTCTAAAAGCTTTCCTGCTTTCCCTTTGGATCTGTTAGTGACATTAGAAATGTAATTTTTTCAGGAAAGAAAGCATTTAAAATAAAGCCTTGTGTGACTGAAAGTTTGTTTTCTTCAGCCAACTAGCTCAGCTGGTCTGGTGAAAAAAGGCAACACGAAAACCACAAAAGAAAACAAACTCTTTCAATAAACCTTATATCTCTTTGTTTATCATGCTCACCATTATTAAAACATCAGAGCATGCAAGGTATATTGTTACTGGCATGGTATTTCTTATTAAATATTAAATCCCTGATTATTGAGCTGTAGAAAATAACTACTTTGACAAAGGCTGTGCATCAGTCTAGTCATAGTGCACACAAAGAAATAGAGTGCTATGATTTAGAATTACTACCTGGGATTTTAGGTTACCTAATGCATCTCTAGTTTTCCATTGGACAAATAAATGTTAACACCTACAGTGCCCATAAGTGGAAGGACAGGCTTGCACATTGGCAATTAATTAGTTTAAGGTTGAATCCTAGTTCTTTTTTAAGAAAATCTCCTTTTCAACCTGGTGGAGTTGTAAATTGGCCTGTTGATAACTCTATGTTTCAAAATCCTAAAATTTCCAGAGTACATTCTCAATTTTTTTCTTTTTTTTTTTTTTTAACACAGCTTTAAATATAGATATTTATCAATTAATTTTCCATTGGTTGTTCTCTTTGAAATATTTATTCAGCAGCTGTCTTGCTCTGGGCATTGTTTTACTTCTCAATGCCCGTCTCTGGTGTCTGTCCACGTGCAGTTAAATGAAAATCACAGAATCATGGAGTGGTTTGTGTTGGAAAGGACATTTAAAGGTCGTGTGTTTCAGTTCCCCTTTAGTGAGCAGGAACATCTTAAACTAGACCAGAGTCCTATCCAGCCTGACCTATTCCAGGGATGGGGCACCCATGCCTCTTTGGGCAACCTGTTCCAGTGCCTCACCATCCCCAGGGTGAGAGATTTCCTCCTTAGGTCCAGTCTAAAGCTACTCTCTCTTGGTCTGAAACCATTCCCCCTTGTCCTATCACAGCAGGCCCTGCTGAAAAGTCTCTTCCCATCTTCTGTATATTTGAAGTGCTGAAAGGCTGCAGTGAGGTCTCGCTGGCCCCTTCTGCAGACTGAACCAGTCTCTCAGCCTTTCCTCACAGGAGACATGGCCCATCCCTCATCTTCAGGGCTCTTGGTGAAGCTGTCCTGGATCACTTCCCTGCCCATGTGCCTTAGAGGCACTTCTAGGAGGATTTGTTCCACAATTTTCTCAGACACGGAGACGAGGCTGGCAGAGCAGTGTCCCCAGAGTCCTCCTTTGCATCCATTTTAAAATGGATGCAATGTTTCCATTTTTCCTGTCAGGAACTTTACCTGGCTGCTGTGATTTTTCCAATGTCCTTGAGAGTGGCTTGGCAACCACATCAGCCAATTTCTTCAAGGCTCTTGGGGCATCTTATCAGGTCCCATGGATTTACACATGCATACCTAAGTCATACAAAAATACATTCAGAAATGCACAGCAGTCATAAACCCATCTGTTTTATTTTCCATATCTCTTTATGCTGGTGTAGCTAGTTACAGAAAAGTTCCTCAGAGCTAAGCAGGGGCACTGAGAAAAAAGTTTATTCTGACTCTTCTGTGGAAGGAAAAAAACTTCCATGTTTTTCCTTCATAGCTGAAATCTACAAAGAGTTAAGTGCTTGGAAAATTTGACTGATTTCATGGATGTCTCAAAGCTTTAAAGATGAAAGATCCACTTTTTCTTCCTGATTAAGCTATCAGAATTATGAGTTCCTGTGAGCTTTTTCTACTTCAAAGGGTCATTCAAATATTAGTGTAAGGATGGATGCCACAAAATTATTTCCATTAAGTTTGACAGAATGAACTCCCTTTGTTTTATGTGAAGGATAAGGAGATTGTTCCCCTTGGCTTTTTCTACCTGTTGCTTTTCTGGACATTCAGGGCAGCTTTGAAGAGGTTCCTGCAAAACTGTTGAACCTCCTAAAGCTATTGGAATCATATCCAAAATATCCAGCAAATAACACAGAGCTGCACTGGGTAGAAGTTACATGGGACAGCAAAGAATGTTCAACTGAAAAAGAAAAGATCCCAAAGTCTGAAATATTATATATATTCACTTTTTTTCATAAGTGGGATCAGGTGTCCTTACTGGGATGGAAAAAGTGTAGATTTTCAGGAAATATTTGGTAATAAGTTACAATAGTAAATAATTTTAACTTTCTTTTCTGTTAATGACTGCTTCATAGGCTTTTCCATTTGCTGCTTTCACTCTTTTGTCACAGATCTTGGAAAGATGTGAATTTTGATTTAGGGCTCAGTCCAAGATAGACTGCAGTATACTGAGAGATTTCTGCTGACTCCATCCCACTTTGGAGCAAGCCCTTTTGATGGCATTTTCATGTTTGCTTTCAATTATTTCTTTCTCAGGCATCCTAAATTGATGTTCCTGATAAAAATCTCAGGGGTTACAAAGGCTTGAAGAGTGATATATTCATTTCTCTTATGCTGCAGTGGCTTCAGTATGTCACAAGGGCGCTGTTAAGACCAGTCACTATATTTCTCAGTCTGAAATCATTATTAAGTGTGTTCTTAAGGGACTGATACAATACGACTAAAATCAGAATTTAAAAAGCCAAACAGAATTTATCCCACTGAAATCTTTAGAATTTATGGTCAGTTGAATGTAGAGAATATTGAAAATTTGATTTGATAAAAAGTGAGTCAGGCATTTAGGTTTTCAGTTACACAGCAATGAATTCCTCCAAGGAAAGTATTTGTTTTAATATTATTTCCTGACTGAAACATGTTTTGTAGGATTCGAGGTGTAGGATTTTTTGTTAATATAATGTAATATTTCATTTCATCATTACAAACCATGCCAAGATAAATATTTGAATTGTATATATTCATTGTGTAATTCTAAATATTCAAGTGTAATTTTAAATATTTAGTGACAGCCTGGGCATTTGCAAATTGGCTGCACATGACTTGAGTCACCTAGGGCTGAATGCTGTTGAGGAGGAACCAACACACTTGCACCATGTGACAGGATAGGTCTCTCTTATCCAATTAATTTAATTATGGGGCTGTTATTCAGAGTTTATATTGCAGTGAGGGAGAGCAGCCTCTCCTTAACCCAAAATGAAGTGTCACTCACCTCACACCTGCCTGGGACTGACACTGCAAACGAGCAGGCTGCTCACATCTCAAGTGGCTGCTGTGCTGAGCAGCTCTGCACTGCTTTTCTCACCTGTTGCACCTGGGGGAAGGGAGAACTCCTTACACCCATTAAGAACTCAATATTTGAGGTACCACATTGCAAACAGGTCCCTGAGGATGGCTGAGTAAAACTTGGCCTGTGTGGTGTAGGTCTGTTTTAGCAGTCAGCATGGGAGGAGCACTCATTTCTGAGTGCTGGAGAATGGAATGCTGGCTGTGCATTTCACCTGGAACAGGGAATACACTTACATGCTGACCTCAGACAAAAACAAGCAAGGTTTTCCTCGCCTGTGAGCTGACCACTAGAGATCTGTATGATGTAGCTGAGCTGGAGGAAAGCTAAGAGGAAGAATTAAGTAAAGAATATTCAAATGGCCTAGTTTGGGAAGTAGTGTAACACCTATTTATATAACCAGCCCCAATTCAGGCATCCTTTGGGAAATTCTCTTTTATTCACCACATCCACCTGCTGAAGTACCAGAACACAGCAGGTGAGATGGCTGCTGGAGCAACTCACAAATTCAAGACTGGTTATGCTCTCAGATGTTGATCACACTATAAAGCAAATTAATTGTGGAGGTTTTGTTGCTCAAAACTTGAGATGATACTTACATGGGATAACAAGGAATGTCTTCAGTGTTTTATAAACCTGGGAAGGAAAGAAAGGCTTTTAGCTGTGTGTGTATGCAGGGCTGGGGTATAGGCATCCCACATGCTTATTGTTTACATGCTGAAATGGATGTAGCTCCATTTCATGGTTTGGATTTTCCAAATTTGAATTTCCGCTTCTTTTGTTGGCTCTTCCAAGGACAGTTACCCTGAGGTTTCTAGCTCTGATTCCATTATAACAGTTAAACAATAATCTAACTCCCTTAACTCACCCATTACATTTCATTATTTGAAATAATGGCTGTAGGCATGTGTGAAGCCAAGCAGGAGCAGCACCCTTATAGCAGAACCATCAGCTGGGCCATACCTACTCTCAGCCTCCTGTGACAAACAAAGGGGGTACTTGCATAAATGGTGTACCTGTTACACGTGCCACAGCAGTCCTTAAGAAAATACCACTTCTGACTCCATCATAGATAAGTAATTTTAATCCACTCCAGTCACAGATGTCCTCAAGGAGATACTACAGATTTCTTTGCATATTATGAAGAAAAGTCAAGAAAAACAAATTACATATTGTTTTCTGATCGTGATAAACATATTTCCAGAAAAAGTAAAGGAGTTGGGCTATGATACAAAATGAGTAGGAAGAAATGCAAGTGAGAGCTACCAAATACCTACGTAAATTAGAATTAATGCATGGAACAGATTCAGTTTAACAAGAGTGGGCTGATTTGAGAAACTGATTATGATTTGAATATTAATTTTTAAGGACAGAGAAATAAGCTAAAAGCATTTATAGACTGTGTTTTTGTATACATCATAACATTTTAACTCATGACTAAGTTCTTACAGGAAGACAATGCCTTCATTAAGGTATCTGTCTAGATGAATGACTTTTTTTTTCTAACTGTAGGATAACCTATTTGAAATACATTTGCATTTACTATGAGGCTAAGGGAAGATTCTTGCATCAAGATCCATTTCATATTTTTAGACCAAAGAATTTTTTTCAAGAGGCTAATAGTCATTGGTAGGAACTTAATTAACATGTCAGGGTAATGGCTGGTTTTAAGTAATTCACTCAAGTAAGGTCCATTGAAAGCATTCCATAATCAATTTCAAGAATAGTTTGTCAACCCTCAATAAGAATGGGAAATGGTAAGGAAATAAGCCTGAAAAAATATTTACTAATAATACAGGAAGTCTTCCAATATTAAACAAATGGCTACACTTGAGTGATCTTAATGGTATCACATCCTCATGTCTTCCATTAGAACCATTGCAAAATTTAGGAGCTGATATCTTGAAAATCATAGTGGGTGAAGAAGTGCAGTTGAGACTCGGGAAACTCTTTCAGAGTTCAGGATGTAGTCATGAGAAAAATAAAAGCTCTCTGTCATGGAAGTGTTGTAAAACATTTTTGTTCTTCCAAGAAGCACGTACAAATTATTTGAGGATGAAAACAGAGTGATTCATACTGGGCTTAGTGAACTGCAATATGGCTACGGAAGAGGCAGGAGCTGAAGGATATTTGTAAAGGCAACACAAAGCACATAGCAGGACAAAGCTATTCCAAGCTTACAAGGAAGGTGAGAACTTTGTAGGACAGGCACTCACGACTGAAAGCATCTGGGTCCATATTTCCATAAAATCAGTGAAAAATATTCCCTGGATTTGCAAGACTTCCCCATCTTTCTCATTTGTTTGCCTTGTTTGGCATCCATTTGTGGTTCTTTCTAAGTGCTTTCTCCTAATCCTTTTTTCTCTTCACTAAAGGAGTAGAAACCCCTAAATTAATGTTTTCCAATGCCGAATTGGGGGGATTTTATGAAATGTTTAAATAGTACTCTTACCTGATAAACCACTTCCACAGATCTGTTAGCAGAGAACTATTTTGGAGGAGCTGCCAAACTCCAAAGGGAGTTCTTGAAGTGACAATAATCTAGATATCTAGTTAATGTAATATAGATACTTCAAATGGTATTAACTTTCATTCTGGAGGAAAAATATCAAGCAGGTATGTTTCAGTTGCAATATTTTATTTTCTCTATTTGTCTCTTTATACACAGAACAAATGCAGTTCACAGATTGTTTCCAACTTTTCCGCTCACTTATCCTATAGAAAAATCAGTACCCTTAAATACATGACTAAGGAAATGATACCTACGCATCAATATCAGAAATGGACACCAAAAAGGTAACAGGTCAGAAGAACGGGTTAAGAACATCTGTAAATGCAAAATTCTATAAAATTCTCTAAAATTTTGAAAATGGGAATCAAGCCACCATTGGCAAACTGCTGTTAACCCTTCAGTGACCACCCCAGCTGGTGAAATGTTTGCCCAATAAATGAAAGTAGCCATTGTTGACTACACTGAACTTGGGAATTCAGCTTTGCTGTAGACCAAACAAGCCAGAGTAGTTAAGATACCAGAACTTGTCTGGCAACCTCGGCATGGTGCTGTGCCGTCAGTTTCTCCCCAGCTGCTGCATGAAGTGTCCTTTTGCTGCAGGTGTGTGGTGGGTTGTTTTGTTTGTTTTTCTTCAGATAATCCCATTGTAAACCAGAGTAACACAACGCTGCCGGTTGATACCTGTGGGGCGGCACCGAGGTGGGCTAACCCGTGTCCCGAGCCCCGGCTCGCTGGCGGCGGTGTCTCCACCCCCGCGGCACACGCACCCCGCGCCCCGCGGGGCTCTGCTGCTTGCAGCTCCAGCCTGCCGGATCCTGCCACAGGATGGGCTCGGCAGCTTCGCCCCCACCCCGCACCCCCGCTCCTGCAGCTTTTCTTTTGCTTTTCTTTCCCTTTTCCTTCCTTGCCTTTCTTTCCTAGGCTCCGTTTGCCGTAGCATACCCCCTCCCGAGGGGTTTGCCTGGATCATTTATTTATCTTGTGCGCATTAAGAAACCACCATTAGGCTTTGGTGGGAGGCGCCTTGCTCGGTGCGCGCTCGCCTGCCTCCGCGGCGCTGCCAGAGGAATACACAATCGAGCCCAAGCTGCAAGCTTGGCAGGAGCTGCCTTTGCGTGCCCATTTACTTGCCGGATCCGTATATTTTTTTGCCGACTGGGTCATTGCCGCTTCCCTCCAGGGTTTCATCTTAATTTTTATTTTTTTTTGCGCGTGTGTGGATTATTCAAATTTTTTTTATTTTTTTTTTAATTTTTATTTTTTTTCGGGAATCCTCGCCGGAGTTTTGATGCCGGGCCGGACTTAGCGCGGGCGCGGAGGAGCTGCGCGGAGCCGTGCCGAGCCGTGCCTCCTGCCCCGGGCCCCGCCCGCGGATCGGCCTCCCTGGCCCGGCGCCGGCCGCGGGTTGGCCGCGGGGCCGCGGAGTGGCGGGTGCGCTGCGCCGCCGCCTCCCCGCGGAGCCGCCGAGGGATGCTGCTGCGCCGCGGCCGGGCATAGGCAGGAGCCGAGCGGGCGGGGGAGGGAAGGAAGGAAGGAAAGACGGAAAGAAAGGATCCCCCGAGCCCCGAGGGGAGAGGAGAGGCGAGAAGGTGCGTGAATGTGAAGGAATGTACCTGCGCGTCGCCGGAGCCGCACGCTTGGGATAAAAAAATAAATTAACCGAGGAGGCTGATCCTTTCGACTTATTACCCGGAAAAAAAAAAAAAAAAAAAGGGAAAAGAGAAGAAAAACCTTCTAGCGGAGGGACAAGAAGAAGAGCGCCGAGGCTGCAGCGAGCAGCTCCAGCAGAGTCGGGCGCCCGGCGGATGGCGCGGCCGTCCCGCTGACTCCGCGGCCGCGGGAGGCTGCGCGGGGCGGCGCGGCGCGGGGCATGCCGTGCCGGCGGCGTGACTGAGCGGGGCGCTCCCGCCGCCCGCCCGCACCGCGCCGCGCTCCCCTCCGCTCTCCGCCGCATGCCGCCGGCAGCCGCGGCGCGCTGATGCCCCGGGGCCGCGGCGGCGCTGCGGACGGCCCCTAGGATGAGCGAGGGGGCTGCGGGTGCCGCGGCGCCCGGGGCGGCGGAGGCGGCGGCTGCGGCGGGGGGCCCGGGCGGGGATGGGGCCGGGGGGCCGCCGCGGGAGCTGCGCTGCAGCGACTGCATCGTCTGGAACCGGCAGCAGACGTGGCTGTGCGTGGTACCCCTCTTCATCGGCTTCATCGGGCTGGGGCTCAGCCTCATGCTGCTCAAGTGGATCGTGGTGGGCTCCGTCAAGGAGTACGTCCCCACCGAGCTGATGGACGCCAAGGGCGTGGGGCAGGACCCCTTCTTCCTCTCCAAGCCCACCGCCCCCCCCCGCGGCGCGGAGACCACCGCCGCCGCCACGCCGCGGCCGCCCAGCCGGGTCAGCCCCCGCCTCACCACCATGAGCCGGGCTCCCCCGCGGCCCCCCGGCACCCGCGGCCCTGCGCGGGGCGGCCCGCGGCCCACCGCGCCCCGGCACCCCGTGCCGCCGCACACGGCACCGCCCGCCAGCGGCCCCCCCGGCACCGCCGGCCGCGCCGCCCGGCCGCCGCCCGCCGCCCCCAGCACCCCGCCGCTGCCCGCCTGGCCCACTGCGGCACACGCTACCTCCTCCTACAAGATCTACGTCCACGACTCGGCGCCGTCCTGGACCCTGTCTCCCTTCCAGGAGTCGACCACCACCACGCCGGAGGCCAGCACGACCCCCAAAACCCGTAAGTGTCGCCGGCCGCCCCGCGCCCTCGGGCCGCTCGCTGCGCGCCTCGCCCCGTTCGGACCCGGCGCTGGCCGAGCGCCCGCGGGGTCGGGCCGGGGCGATGCGGCGCTCGGAGCTGGCCGCCGTGCCGCTCCCGTGCCGTGCGGGAAGCCGGAGAGCTCCGAAGTTTGCGCTTCTTTCTCCCTTCCCTGCTTGCGCCCCCTTTTTATCCCCGGCAAGTTCCCTGCTTGTGTGATGGATGTTGAGGCAGGAGCAGCCATTTGAGGAGAATGCTTTTCGGTTGTGGTTTTGGGAAGGATGCAGACCCCCTTTCCCCTTGTAGGCTGGTCTGTGAAAGGTACTTGGGAGATGCTGGGGAGTGTCTGAGCGAGAGGGACCAGTGATGACCCCCCCGAAAGGGCAGCGTGGAGAGAGTGGTCCTCAGCAGATGCGGGCTGCGCTGTGCATGTACTTCTCTGCTGGTGACGGAGTTCGGCTTCTTGCACGCTCGTCTCCCTTGAAACCAGGGCGGGTTCCGCAGGGATGCTCTCTCCGTCCCCGCTCCTGAAGGAGCCCCGGGCAGCTCCGCCGGGAAGGAGCCCGGGGCTCCCCGAGGATGTGCGAGCCATCCCAGCGCTCTGCCGGCTCCCGTGTGTAGCCACAGCACCGTGGTGCCGTACCCGACTATTTTTTTTTTAAGCAGAGGAGGGGGCTAGTTCTCCGATTGATGCTTGCTGGCTGGTTCTTCCCACCCTCCCAAGCACAAACGGAAGGATTCGGGCTAAAGCTGAAAATTCATTTGGTCTGGGTGCGTCAACTTTCAGCTTCTCATAAAGGTTACTTAGGACAAATGCAGTCCGAGCCAAAAGAACTTCTATGCGATGCTATTTAGTGAAATGCTCAGTTATACTGTATTATAGTATTCTGCGCTTTCTTGGCTGCAGTAGAGGAAGTGAAAAGCCGGGTGTCCTCCATTAACTCTTAGCTGCCGCTACTGGGAACATCAGCTCGGTTGAACCCCTTTTACAGCCCAGGGTTCCCCTTTTGTATGCTAATGTAGGGGTGTTCTGCTGGAGGATTTTGTTGGAATGCAATATGAACTTTATTTTGTCTGTTAAACCTATTTGTTGATAAGCACTGGAGCAGAGAGGACAGGCAGTGCAAGCTGATCTTGTGAATTGACAAAATTGGGAGAAGAACAGCAAATTGGATGTGTATGTGTGGGTGGGTGGGTGTGCAGGTGGCGGATGGCTGGCAATGATTACGAATGAAGCTATCACTAAATCAGAAGAGCTAACGAGGCAATGACTCGTTTTGCCGGTGTGTGCCACAGTAATTGAGGGAGAAGCAGCCCTTACAGGTGTGTCCAAGCCTGCACGTTCTGTAGGTAGAACCTAAGGTAACTGGAAGTTACCAGAAGGAAAATCTTTTGTGGAGCTCAATGCAGCCTGTTTCACTCAGGTATGGGGAGCTGTATAGGGCACTTCTTTAAAAACAAAGCAGCAAATGAAGCTAGATTTCCAACCCACATGTCTGCTCTCAGTTCTCTCAACCAGATATGCTGCATGGTTCTTCAGACTGCTGTGATGTGCGTGTGTGTGTATCTGCCTGGGCTTGCCAGGTGGGATCTGTCGTGGTCTAAATGCTCCCTTGCAATCTCTTCCTTTCTTCCCTTTCTGTCTCGTTGGGTATGTAAGAGAAATCCACAGCAATTTCCGCCCCTCTAGGCTGTCTCCTTACAGGGTATAGAAGGCAGGAATGTCCTGATTAATAAATAATGTTCAGCTGGCAGGACTCTCCTCTGTGCAAGACACACAAAGGAAGAATAAAAACCACAATCTTGAGATGTTCCTGGCAGTTGCAGAGCTTCCTAACTATTTTTTGTTTTAGAGAGGCTGCTAATACCTTTTACAGCAGGGTGTTTCCCTTCATTAAATGTAGCTCAGTTATAGGATGGAAATGCTAGAAGTGCAAATCCAGCAGAAATTGACCCTGTTTGGGCACATTGATAGCAGAGATTATCATTAATGGAAGATTAAATAGATTACATAAAAAGGATTTGAATTTGTAGGGCATATGGACATTTTTTAAAGCCTACAGCTGTACTCTCCTGATACATATGAGCATCTCTACGGATACATGTAAAATTCTTTGAGGCTGCAGTATGCACTGAGGGGAGAGAAGGGAGAAATGCAGTATTTGTGCTGTGAACTGCTGACATGGTGTGACCCCACAGCAAGTATCTGTGTCTGCCACTAATAGCTCTCAGTAAGAAAGGGTTTTGTTTTTTTTTAAACAAATTCATCCTAATTTCCCAGGATGAGCTGCGTGTTCCTTCTGTGCCCGTTGTTCCAGCTGCTATTGAAATGAAAGTCATGGATCCTGCTGTACCTAGTGAATACAAATCTGACATGATGAATCTCATGCCCCATCCTGCAAAATAGTGCATGCCCTTGTGTCATCCTCTGGCTTGGCAAGGCACGTATGTGGGCAGGAGTCATAGGTTATTTAGCGTTTCACAGCTTTTAAGAAAAGAAGCAGCTATCTTTATTTATACTAGTTTATGTTGTAGTTTATTTAATTGTTTAAACATGTTAAAGCGGGCTCAAAGCAGGACTTAGGAAAATAGGAGGCAAAACAGGAGTTATTTCTCCAGCAAGCCGGATGGTTGCCCCCCTGAATAAGTGTTGGTAAAGCCTTTTCTCTGTGTGTGTATTCATCTGAGGAGATGTTGTGAAATCTCTCTTTTTTTGTGGGTGTGCATAATGACAATAATTCTTGGTTGTGTTTCACTCAAAGTCAAGCTATCTGTTAGCTGTTTTGAAAGTTCTTGATGAAGATCCTTCAGGTTCTGACTAAGCAAAAGCCACTTACTCATCAAATCTTTCTCTCTGTGTCTTGTGCCTGCGTGTGTTTTCCATGATCACGTATGAACCATGCCTTTTCAGCCTAAGCCTCTTCATCCAGTGCTCAGTGTAAAAGTCAGTCGCTAATTTAGAAGGATAGTCCAGCCTGTGGATCAAGAAAAATCAACCAACAGCCTGGAACATGCTAGTGAGGTTTTATTTTTATCAAGCCATTGGTTTCATTTCAAAAGAGTCATGCCCTGATTTTTCCAATATGCATTTTTCATGGTATTCTGCGTTCTTCAGTAATGTTATTATCCTCAAATTGAGATACTGTACTTAAAAGAATTCCTGTGTGAATTCAGCTATGAAATAGCACTGTGGTTTCTCTTGTGTTCATATGACCAAAGGCTAATGCAGAGAACTGAGGTCAGGCAGGTGGGGCTCAACTAATGCATAGTAACCAAGAAAAGAGACGTTACAGAACACTTAATCAATATATCTTGTGAAGTCCAATTGCAACCCTTTTTTCTTTTTAGGTAGTCTGAGTATACTTTGATTTCCTGCTAAAGATTTTCTGGTCCAGTCGTTTATCCTCGTCATATCTCTGACTGATTGTTATGCACAGCATGGGTTCAAGTAACAAGCATCTGGCAGATGCACTGCTACCAGCACTGACATTTTGGTAAAAGCTGTTTGTTTTATTTTGCACTGACTCAAATATCTTTTTCGCATTAAGGATGACACTTAGATGGAACTGCGGGGTTTTCACCAACTGGAGGGTGTTGTGGGAGGTGCCAAACCGTAGTAAAACCAGACCTACTCTTCCCAGAGCCCTGGAGCTTTCTGCCAGCAAATGACATGGATTGTGAACACTTGGCATGACGAGTGTGAGCTGTCATTGAATCGAGGGGAGCACACGTGACTGCAGAGCACGTGCCTTTGGCATTAACTGAGATTAATGTGCCAGTTATCTACCAATTCTAAATGCTTCAAAAGCTGTTGAGTTGGAAAAAAAATACTGAGACAAACAACTGGGGGTTTTAAGAGCATTTGTTTCTTCTTCATTCTCACTTATTTTCTATTCACATACCTTCGGTCAGTATCACAGAGATTATTGGATGTGTGTTTCCTGTTTTAGATACATGTTGACAGGAAGGCTACTATCAAGGTAAAAATAACAAACACAGATGTGCAACCACATCACTGAAGTAAAAGTTATTGTAATTTATTTTATTTCTCTTATTTCAAAGCTATAACTTGCTTCATCTGTTTCAATTAAGTTAGAAGATACCGGACTTAATTCCGTTTTCCATTTTTAATCTTCTTTATAGTTAGGGGCTAGAGCAGCTATCACTGTATTCATAAAGAAGTGGAATATTTAAATAAGATCCACTCAGATATGTACATTGATTCTATTCAGATATATTTCTTCTCTCTTCCCTTCATTAAAGTGATTGTTGGAATCCTATGACCTAGAAGAGCTTGCACAGCACTGGCACGATGAGTGGGAGGGATATGGCTGAAATTATTCCATGCTGATTTTTAACCCTGAAGGAAATTCTTCTGGGGACTGTAGAGTTTGTCATTACATTGATTTAACCTGTGATCACTGGTGAAAGCAAAGCCTTGAATTTTATTTGGCATTTTTTTTTTGCATCTATACAAGGACATTATGTGATATATTATATGTTGACAACAGAATACCATTATTAAATTAGTGTATTGATTCATTGCAAAGGATTATGCTAAAGTAATGTTCATGGTTTATCTAAACCCACAGAAAATGGAAATTAAAAATTAAAGCAAAAGACCTGTCTCTACAGAATTGTGTCTAGTGTTGCACAGTGCATTTGTCATATGACTCATTGCTTTGAAGGCAAAGCCCAGTAAACACATGGATTGCTGTGGATTTGGCCTTGACTTTCAGTTTTGTAGCCCATATGGTTTTCAGGAAGTACCTGAAACTCCCAGTGTTTGGTTTTGTTGATTTCTCCTGTGATTGTTTTGTAAACAAGCGGCACAAGGAGAAGTGCCTAGTAAAATCATGTGGGATGGCTTGGTCACAAGCATATATAAATAAATTTGTTAAAAGCAGAGGCTTGTTTGTCTCTGAGCCTGGTGGTTTCCTTTTGAGCTTCTCTGTGTTTGAACAACTTTGCAATGCTGTGCATGTGTGTGTGCAGACACTCAATACAAGCATGGATTTGTGCATTTGCCCAGTTTTGGAGGAGGATCAGGATCTCAAAGCCTGTAGTAACCCCAGGAGCAGTCTTTGGCTGCCTTGGTCCTGGTGCTTGTCCAGTCACTGCAGTTCACGGGAGAAACCCAGAGGTTTCATTGGAGCTGGTTAGACTGAGTGCCAAGCTGAAGTGCATCTGTTTTAATGTGGAAGTCTCTTGCAGGTTCTGCTGCGTGGAAGGGGTTTGTAGTAACTGTTACTATTAAGCACAAGTACTTTTTTATTACTATTTTGCATTACAAGAGTAGACAAAACACAGGAGAAACAATGGAATGCTTTGTGTTGTGGAGATGTTTTCTTTCTCCTAGAGACTGAGTTCCCTCAGTATGGTGAGGGTTGGAAGTGTCATTTAATGGGACAGGTGTGGTTCAGATCAAAACTACAACTGTTTTCTCATGGCTAACTGAATTTCCAAGGTGGACAGCTCAGAAACCTGCTTTCTTACTTTAACCTTCCCCCTCATGTCTAATCTCACTCCACTGAGTAAAGTGCATCTTCATTGGAGAGCGGGCATTTCACCCCTGGAAAGACAGAGGATGAGCATTCAGGTGCCCTCTAACTAGCACAGAAAAAATAAATGCACACAAGTGGGCAAGTGCTTCTTGAATTGCGCGGGGGCGTGAACGGCCCTGGAATCCGGCTATCTGGTGAGGGGCGAAGGCCAGGGCCCCTGTGCATCAGAAAACAGCCCCCCTCGGCGGCTTTGGCCTCGGGCTGAGCTGGGGGGATAGCTCGGAGCAGCGCGGTGAGAGACGAATTAGGAGGCGACCACTTGCTGGGGGTAAACTGTCGGTTTATTACAGAAGAACTAACAAAGGAGGGGAAAACACCCAGCAAATGGCCCCGAACAAGGGGCAGGAGAGGGTTTTAAGGGAAAAGGGGGGAAGAAGGCAGGGAAACCTGGCTATCCAATAGAAATACATATTTGGAGGTACGAAACATAACTGATACACTAAAGTAACCAACTGTTATAAATCATAGGAGGGGCTCCGGGGCTACAGCCAACCATACCTCCCAGAGAAAGGAAAATTCTCGAAACCTGGGAGGAGAAAAAGAGTGATTGACTGACCCCAAGGAGGAAACAACTTTCACTTTATAAGAGAAACCAAGGGAGGAGCAGTTTCATTTCCATAGCAACATAACTGGCAGGGTAGCAGCAGGAAGTAATACAGAAAATGGGGGGAGCAAACTAACGAACTTAAGAACACACTACAGCATTGAATGGGCTTCTACTTTCTGTCACACAGGTTTCTGGGGCCCCTTGGTAGAATGCCTTCATGAGGAAGAAATAGAATAAAGCAGCCATGAAGAAAATTAAAGTAGCAACTGCACTTACAAATTTCCATGTCCTTTTCATGGAAGAAGTGCTTAATTGGATCAACTCTTCCTGGTGAAATTTGGAGGTAGCAGAGAGAAATATATTAACTAAATGCTTATTGCTAATTCTTTAAATGGTTGTTTCTCTTTTTCAATGTACTCAATATTACCCCAGTAATGTTTAAAAAAATATATATAAAATAATTATTCCAGTATTCTTCCAGTCTTTTCTGTCCTCTAAGACCAGTATTTTGGATTTCCAAAGCTGTATTTCTCCTGTAGCATTTAAATAGGATGATTTCATGATTGTCAAGTCTTTTTTACAACACATTACTCCTGATTCCTTTATTTTTTTATGCTTTTTGGTGTGGATATGTTGACTGCTGACTGTAGCAGATAAACTATTCAGCTTCAAAAATAATTCTCTTCCTGTCATGTTGAGCAACCAATTTTTAAGTCCAAAATGATTTACATTTTTTCCTCAGAGTGATCTTATTTTTTATTTTTGCAGGAGTTAAACATTTGGGGAAAGCTCAGGTAGAATGGAAAAGGCTCAGTGTCCAATGAAAATATAACTGGGTAAAATGATAAACTGAAGCTTTGGTTTGGAATACCTGAATTCTGCTTTGGCCCTTGCAAAATCAACCCAGAAACCTACAAAAGCTCTTCTTTTTACTTTAACATCTTTTTGTTTGTTTGTCTTTGGGTTTATGGCTTTTTTTTGTTTTGTTTTGTTTTAAAATTTGAATTAATCTCTTGGCAATTCTACAGTTGTGTCCCATCCACACCTGCCACTTGTATTTTCCTCTGATAGGAAAGATGCACATTAGCAGTGCAACGTGGCAGGTGCTCTTCATAGAAATATTAACCAAGTATTAACCATGCAAGTATTTTAGCTTGCATGAAAATTCAGACCTTTCACAGAGTCATTTAGTAACTCTTATAGTAAAGCTTTGAGGAAGAATACTATCAGGAGGAAATCCTGATAGTATTCCGTGTAGATATTGTGCTGAACAAAGTAGTTTATAGTCTTTCATTTTTTATGAGGAGATTGCTGTATGGCCAAGTTTTGCAAACATTACAGGCCCAGTTCAGGGGGTGCTAGTGATGCATTTTGTGTTTTGTGGAACTGTGGATCTGCAGAATCAGGGCCAATTTATGTGAACATCTGTGTGATTAAATGTGTTCGTCTGTCTTAGATTGCAGCGTGAGTGCTTACAAAACATGCCTGTGTGAGTAAATGTACATCAGCTTTTTAAAAACTGCCAGCATTATTTAAATGTGCTTATTAGAACTGAGTTTCCATTAGAACATCTTCTTTGTGTGTGTGTGTATTCTTAGCACTGCCTTGAAAAATATATCATCATCCTGTTTACCCTTTGCCTGAAATGAGTTCTGTAGTGAAATCTTTGTGTTCTGGAGGACTGCAGTTGCTTAGCTGTAGACTGTGGCAAGACACGTGGGTCATGAATTTTTTTATACATCTCTTTCAAACTATTTCTTTCCCTGATTTTTGTTTTTCATTATTCTTGAGAAAATCTCTGGTTTTGTAGTTTTTCTCTGTATTATGTTCTCAGCTAGATATATGCCAAAATTCACTTTTTCACGAAGCTTGTAGATAAAAAATGCTTTCTAAAATTTTAGGGATGGCAAGATGTATTTTAATATTTATTATTTTCTGAAACCAAAATATGCAATAAACTTTACATTGTTCCTTTCACAGTGTCATTCCTGTAAAAGTTCAAGATTCTAGTTCAGCAAGAACTGAGCCTTGATTGCTGGCTGTTACCAGATAGAGGGGCTATAGCACTGTGCAATAGCAAACCAATAAATTAGTATTAATAGCAAATAGCCTCTTTTCCAGAGCTGAGAACTCTCCCTGATGTCAGAACTTGTGAGGCAGGGATGGAGATAAGGTGTGTTATTCTCTTGGAAGGGTGCTGGTGGTGTGCTTTTACTGCAGTGACAAGTGGTTGACAAGGAAGGTTGAAAATGTTCAGCCTGAATTTGCTGTGCTGCTTCTGAATGTAATCAAGATTTTAACAAAACCAAGAAAGTTGCACTGAAAAATGTTGCTAACCTGGAAAACTGTGCTGTGATGTGCAAGGCTAATGGTTACTTCTATCTCCCAGTTCAGTGCATAGGAAAATAGGAAAATAGCATTTCCAGTAGTGTGCTCAGGGTGCCTCAGAATTGTAGCTAAGTGGCTGAGTAATACCATGGAATATTAAAAAAAAATGTGGGGAATCTTTGTTTCCTCTCCCCTGGTGAATTACAGTACAAATGCTGTGTGGGTTATCATAAAGTAGTACTAAGCTATCTCAGAAGCTTTGACCAGGAATTGATTGTATGATGCTTCCTAAAAACAATCCAGTAATTGTATTCCAAAGGGGTTGCTTTGTTAGGTTGTTTTTTTTTATTTGTTTGTTTTTTTAAGAATAATGTTGTGTGGAGAGAAAATTAATTTTCTTGCTCAACCTGTGGGTGAATTCACAAAAGAGAAGCAGGGGTTTTGTTGCAAACCCAGAGATAAGCTGCACTGAACTGTGGTGTGGTGATTTTCCTGCCAGGGTTCAGTGGGCAGTGGGTTCAGGAACTTTGCTGAGGAGATTATTCTGATGAGTGTCAGTTCTCCTGATTTAGAAGGGTAGAGGTGCTTTTATAATTATTTCATAAGTAGCTAAACCACATTAGTTTTTAGCCTGAATTCTGGCCCAGATACATAATGGTCATAGTGCTAAAAGTTCAATCCCCTTGGGATTTTTTTTTGTTTTTTTGTAATAACTAGAAAGCTTAAAGTAATGCATGAATACATACAGCATTGACTTTTTCCTTAAGCAGATTGTGTTTCTTTTGCTTTTAGATTTCAATCTTTATTTTATTATTTCTTATAGTAGAGCATACCACACATTTCACAGGGTCAGCTGCTTATTTATAAGCTGTATCTCAGTGTAATAATGTTGGTTGTAATTTGTTTTCATCCTTAAAAAATGCTGGTCAGAAAAATACAGATTGGAAATCAGAACAATTTATAAATTATACTGTCTTATAAGTACAAAAGACAGTATAAGTATGGAGTGTATTTGCTTACTGTCAATTTATAAATTATACTTCTGAGCTGTGAGGACCTTGATGTGCATCACCATAAAACCAGCAGAGAAAATGCAGCATCCCCAGGATATCTGAGTCCATTTTTACTGGGAGGGTGAACATTTGCTGTCACCTTGCCTTACAGAGGAAGGGGGTGTGTGGGCAGCAAAGGTGACAGGGTGAGCTGTGTCCAGGCTGGCTGGTCTGGGGACACAGAACCTCTGCCTTGTCCCTGTCACCATGAGCTACCCTGCAAACACACCAAGGGAAAGAAGTGCTCCTGATACCTTTCCATATCTGGAGCACGTTCTTCACAGAGCCCTACTTGGATGTAAATGGAAAGCATGAGTAGTAACTTAATATTTGAAATTGGCTTTAGAAGTATCTGCCTGCAATGGGAAATTCTCTCAGGTTTTAGTTCTTGGATGGCTGGGTTTAAGCTGAATATGTGAAGCTGCCATGCTAGTGTGGGCTATGTTTAAGAGGAGAAGAGTTTGATACCATAATTGTTATTTTATCGGTGGCTGAAAAGATCACTTGCACTTATTGGATTTCAGTATTTTGGTACACTACAAGGCTTGATTGCACCTTGTGTTTGCATACATTTGGAGAGCTGTCCTCTGTCACCTTGGCAGATGTAGGGGATTTGTAGCCAGCCACAGCTTTGCTGCTCTAAGGTGGATCTATAAATATGAACTGAACACACACAGATTGAGGAGCTACTGAGCTCCTCATTCCTGGTTTGTTTACACTGTATAATTTGGAGCCATGAACACATATTTATTTAAATTTTGCAATGATTAAAATACATTTAGCCTTGATTTTAACTGAACACTTGACTGGTCAGTGATGTACCTATAGAAAATAAAGCATATTGGCAGGCATAGCAATAAAAAGCCTTACTAAAGAGATGATGGTGGGTAGAGTCCTACAGTGAGGATGAGGTATGTTAGGTAATCAAAAGATTAATGATGCTTCTGAGATGTTTTATTTGCACACTGAGAATTCTGGCTGCTTAAAAGCAGTGTGATTTTATTAGGGAGCTAATTTTTTTAAAAATGCTTTTAAGAAGATACTGTAAGATTATATCTAATTAATTAGACACATTACATTTGTATTATTTAATTAGAGATTATTTTTCAATCACCTCTAAAAATTGCAACACTCTCTTAATATTTTTTTGACATTTTTAATCCTGTTTGTGAATGATTCTATATGAAAGCATAGACTCTTGGACTTTTTTCCTAACAAATACTGCTTAACAACAAATTTCCTGTATTTTTGTGTTGTGGAACAGAATTAGAATCTGAGGAACTCATGTGTAGCTGAGTGTTCAGCGGGAGGTGGAGGTCAGCAGTTCTGTAAGAATCACAGCAAGAAGCAGGGTGGACCACAGTCAGGTACTAGATTGAATGTTTTACATGAGAACTTTTCATAGAGAGGAGTTTAGAGTCCAAACAATGAATTTCTTCTGAATTCAGTTCAACTCTGAAGATCAACCTCTGAAGATAACCTAAGTAGAGGTTGGGATGATCAAAACATAAACAAAGGAAATCAGGAGGATATTAAATGAAGTATATGTTATGTGCAATTTCAGTGGATGTTATGGAAAGTTAGCTGATGTAAAAAACCCCAAATCCCAAAGCTAACAGCAGAGATCCCCCAGCATGTCACCTTTCTCTTGGTTGCTGTGATTCCTTGCATTCCACAGCACACTGGGTGCAGAAGCAGCAATCCCTTGGGTGTGTGGGTGCAGATCCTTCCCTGCAGGCAGTGCCAGGTGAGCATGAGCCACACTGCCCTGCCTGCCCTGGGCTCTGCCCTCTGCTGCTGCAGCTCAGCAACAACCACCCTCAGTTCCCCCTTCCACCAGGAAAAAATGCCTTTAGCAGGGATGGCTTCTCCTCACTGGTTTATCTTGCTTATTGGCCTGCTACTCATCCAAAAAGTTGTTGAAACCTCAGTGACAGTAAAAGATCTGAGACTAGGTTAGTGGAAGTCAGGAGACCAGGAGTGGTCCCTTCCTGTCCCTCAAGCTCAGGTTGTCTTATTTGTGAAATAAAGACATGGTGAAGAGGTGCAGATGGGAAGTAAGGTGTGTATTAATGAATATTCAAAAAAGAAGAAGGAAATAGAGATCTTGCTTCAGATTTCAGAAAGTACCTGATGCCCTTGGTTGTTCTGTTGTTTGAGTGTCTGGTAATTTCCAATAATTCTCTGACAGTGAAATCTATTGGACTTAAGTGCTAAAGAGGAAGGGACAGAAGCATCTAGTTTTTTTTGGGTAATTTAAAAATGTATTTCCAAATATAGCCAAGATCTGTCCCCAGATGGCAGGGCTGTATCTGACAGGAGGGCTGGGCTGTCTGTGAGACACCCTAGCAAGCCACTCACTCTAGTTAGTAATTCTTTATTTTTGTCCTGCAGTGAGTGGAATCAGGTCTGAATTTGGGACACTCATTAGGCCAAAGCCTGCCATTGTGACAACCCCATTTAAATCGTTTTAGCTTAACTTTATAATCACTTGTCACTGGGAATTTTAGTAACTACTATGTTTTATATTACTGTCTTGTTATATTTTAGGACGAAAGTGTTATTGTTGCCATATCTCACATCAAAAGGAAGAAACACTTTCAGTATGGTGTAGTCTTCTATAGATAGAGTCAAAATGCTCTCTGAGTAGGTGGGATCCTAATCCAAATCCAAACCCAATGAGATAAGTGAGAAAAAGTGGGCTCTAGCTAACATTTAAAATAAACAGTTACAAAGGAGTGATTTGCTTAGCCTAGTCTGTTGTTCTCCATTTGCTCATAGCTGACTTTTCTGAAGTGTACCTATGCTGATCTCTTAAAAAAATATCTAACAATAAAAATCCATTTATTAGAGGGAATCTCAGATGGAGAATGAGACAAGTTTTATGGGAGAGTTATGGTAATAAATCAACCAACACAACTGGAGAAAAATTGGCAAATATTTTTTCACTGTGTCTCTTTCGACCTCCTTCTAATAGTGAGATACCAGTGTCAACAAAGTTTGAGTTGTTTGTTGTTTCTTCAATTAGCTGAAATGTTTTTCATAACTTGAACTGACATGCTTGGGTTTCAAGTGTAAATATGTAATCTTGCTAAGTGTTTTGTTTGTTTATTTTTCCTGCTGTGAGGTTTGGGGTTTAAAACCAATGTCTGTAGCAGAGAAACTTTCTAGTGGTGGGCCAGAAACTGGTTAACATCTTAAAATGTTCATGTAGTGAGTATTTTAGAGAAAGGTTTCATTTCACTAGTTATTACTGAGGATAAATATTGTATTAACACCTAGATGTACAACCCCAACACAAACGTTCTCATTGAAGGCTCGCTCATTATGAATTTCAAAGCCTGTATGAAATGATTTACACTGGTGCTTGAAAAACATGTTTTGATAATAGCCTTTTTAATGCCTTGAGGGCATTTAATTGCCATTAAGTGGCACAATCTGCTGTTTGGAATGGAGAGCTGGGAATATTTCAGTTGCAAATAGGATAATGAAATGGATTGGAAACAAGGAGGTGTAACAACAGAGTATTAACTGTGATATTAACAATGAGGTTGGCATCCTGTGCATGACCAGAGGATTCAGTGTGTGCCCCACAAGGTGGGATGTCTCTTCCCAGGCATGTCTGGGGTTTCCTACAGCTTTCCTCCTCCTGAAGCCTGCAAATGGCCTGAGGTGGGACCCACTGAAACTCTGCCAGTCTGGAGCAGTTGTGCCTGGCCCCTGTACTGAATTTGTGTAGAAGGGTTTTGCAAATGTTTTTATATTTTATACTTTGCGTGACTCTCAGTGGTTCTGTCAGTCTTGTTTTGCAAAAAAAAAAAAAAACAAACAAAAAAACAAAAAAAAACCAAAAAAAAAAAAACAAACAAAAACAAAAAAACAAAAAATAAATACAGTTCTCCAAAGTTCCAGGTACTCTTTTTGTAAATCATGGGCAACTTTACCAAATGCCTGACTTCACATAGAGCTGAGCAGTTGATTGTGGGACTAGTGTGGATAGTCACTGGGGAAGGGATCACAGAAAGGGTGATTTCTACAACTTTAGATAGTTTTGTAAAACAAACAACACATGGTATATTTGGAACTTTTACATGAAATCAGGTTGTGATCAAAGGAGGATTTCATACTGCACATCTTAAAAATTACCTGTAGGGTTGGGCTTCAACTTCAATAGGTGTGAAATCTAAAATATTCTGCTGTATTTGTTTTTCAAATCTTAGCTTCTCAAAGCATAAGCCTTTATAACTATGTAGAAGTTTCATTGGTGGGTTCTCTAGAACCTTTTAAAGACAGACATGTAGCAGCTGTTCCCAAGTGGTGTGTTATTCAGAGGGTATGTCCATAATAAACCTAGCAGGAGCTGTCTTTTGTAATTTCATTGTTTTAATTTTTGCTGTGCTACTGTGCTTTGCTGATGCAGTGAAGTGGTGAATTTTCTTTTCAGTGTTCTGGGCTGATTTTTCCAGAAATACCCAGCAAGCAGGACAGTAGAGGTAGGAGCAGAGGCCTTGTGCTGAGAGGAAATGAGAGAGACAGATTTGGAAGCTCGGGAGATCGGAAAAGCCATTGGAACTGTTTGTATTGTGAATATTTAGTGTGCTTTCTCTTAGGCCCAATTTATTATGATAAGGCTCCTGCCAGCAAGTGAATTATTGAAGAGCTAAGGAGGAAATTGCCCCAGGATGATGTGCTGTGGCCACCATCAGGTGATACAGTCTGGGAACACTTCCTGTGGTGCTGCTTGGCCCAGGATCCTGTGGGATTCTCCCAGGGATTCTCCTGGAATGGGTGGTACTGCCAAAGAGAGAGAATTTGTATGGACTAGAGAAAGAATTCCAGATGTGGTGGGATATTTCAGCACATCTTTATATTTCCCAAACAAAAAGATTTCTTAGCCAGTTCAGCATGTTGTTTCGTGCTGCCTCTGCAGTCTGTGTTGAATGAACATTTTACTGTCATCATCCTCATCACCTGAGTGTGCTGTGTCCCTCCACTCTGGAGCCTTGCTGAAAGGCTCTCATGTGTCCCAATGGACAGGGAATTGTCCCCAAAAGGCTGTGTGCACCTTAAGGGTGCTCACATCATTCTTGTATCCTTTTAGTATTATTTAAACCAAAACGCTGTTTTTTAAAAAAAAGAGTTATTATGAAGGGCAGCCATGTCTTTTAAAATTCCACGTAATAAGAAAATAATCCTGAATTCAGAATGTCTTTTGAGGTTCCTGTGGAAGTCCGGTGATGGCATTGTGTTCTGTTTGTTTCTTGGCAAGTTCCAGGTGTCTCTCCTCAGTTTTCATTTCTCTGCCACTTGCTGATTAGGATGAAAAAAATGATATAGGGAACTGCAAAATACAAATTTGACATTTGTTTTCTATTAAGCAGATAATAACTTGATTGTATTCATAACTTGCTTAGTTCTTATGGATCTTTTCTACTATAAGAAAATCTTACTAAACTCTTTAAAAAGAGAAATATTTGGGATATTTTGGCCCACCTTTGTGAGAGTCAGAGGCATAGTTTCAAATCTGTTTCTGATTATTCATTTGTTATGGCTTTGGGGTTTTTTTCAGATTATGTCTTATTTTTTGGCAAGTGCCCTTGAATTTGCAATGAGCTTTAGAAAGTAATCTTATAGAATCTTTCCATGATGCTTCTTCTATATAAGTACTTCATTTTCTCTGTAAGTGGTTCCTACTGGAAATATAAAGTTTGTAGGAGATGTTTCTCCATCATATTCTGCAGTAAAGATCAATGCATTGAAGTAATTTATCTGCAGTATCCATAATTGATGCCTAATGTTTTAGTAGAACATCTGATTCTTTCCTAGGCTTCCTGTTACTGATACACTTAAACACTTTATTTATTGCCTTTACCTAATAGCTTTTAAAATTCTCTTGGTTTTCTGAATCATTTGCTCAGGATAGATTTTGTTTTAGAAAGGATGTTTTGTCATCTCACTTGCTGTCTTCCCCTGTAGTGTTCTCTTCCTTTCAGGGGGAGGAAGAACTCCATTCCCTCCCTGTTATATCACAATCTTATTTGAAGTGCTTATATTTTATATTCTTAGGCTTTTCACTTCCATTTAATTTCCTTCCTTTTTTTTTTTCCAACTTCCTAAATATTTTGAAAAGCTTTACCTGTTTTTTGAAATGGCTGTGATTTTTCTTGCCATCCCCTCTTTTCTGTCATAACTGAGCTGCATCATACTCTCATCTTTTGAATTACCTTCTGTTTTTCTGTGAGAACTGAGTCAAAACTGATTGCTTGATATCCTTTTCCTGCTGTTCCAAGAAGCAGCTGTTGCTGCTAGAAACAACAAAATAATAGACTGCAAGAATACAATCACATTTTCCCATTTACTGTGTTCTGTGGTCTTTTAAGTGGCCACAGTGGAGTAGAATTTTCTGTATTTGCTTGCATCAATCAGGTAGAAAGTTGTCAAGTTATCCACTCTCTTCTGAGTCTTTCCTGATTTTGTCAGGAAGAGTTTGAAAACTTGTTTCACCTTTAGCAACGTTCAAGTTCCTGTCTGATAGAGTTTTCCCATGGTTGCTGCATTTAAGTGACTATTTTTTAAATAACTTCGCACAATAAGAATGTATTTTCTCTTACACATAAAATATTTGAAAATCATCCCTAGTAATTTTTATTTTCTTCGGGTGATACAGATCTGTCTTCCTAATTCTATCTTACAATTCCTTAATTTTCATTCTTGGCATGGCCATTCTGCCTAAATGTGGCGTTTTCCTAAGCACTGCAGGGTGCTAAGGAGATGAATTTGTGTAGTCAGCCCTTCCAACAAGCTAGTTCTTCTCCTTTGTGGTTCTTGCCAGTTCACTTGTGCCTGACCATGACCAACAGGAGAGCTGTAGCTCCAAATAAACAACAGTTTGTTGGCTGGGGAGCAGTCAGAACAGGCTGATGAAGAACCAGTTTCCTGATGGTTTTTTCCTTCAGGATCTTCATTTGGAGTGAATGCCAATGATGCTCTGATGTGGTTTCCTGTGTTCTGCCACTTTTGTGCTTCCTTTCCTTTCCAATACATGGGGTTTACAGCTGCTGGACTTGTCTGATGTGGGCCCCAGACATGCCAGAGTTTAAACCATGCTGTCCTCTCCTCAACATGTGGGTCCTGATTCACTCTAATCCACCTGCTCCTTGGTTATCTGTAACTCCTTTGGCACATACACACCACTACACTCTCACTTTGGAAGTTTGTGAGTACAGATCTCTATTTTTAACCTACAAAAAGGTTGTATTTTTCAACAGTTATACAGCTGTTTTTTTTTTAATTGCCTCACTTCACTTTAGATCATTATCTGATACTTTGAAATTCTAACAGAATAATAAATTTGGGTGGAGGGAACATGTATTCTGAGTGACAGATGTCTTCACTGTACCACAATGTTAAAAGATGTCAGTTTTTCAGTTGAAAATACGTGGTCTGGGCTTTATGAGTCTCTTCTGCTTCCTCAAGAATAGTTTAAACTTCCCAGAGTATTTCTTTTTATAATTTCGCACTTTTTTGAGATTTCTGCCTCTGAATTTGATGTTCTTGCAAATTTCCAGAAATTATTATTCAAATAAATATTTAAATGCACTGTGAAAGAACTTTAAGAAATACAGTAGGTTGCCTTTGTTCCCTAGATAACTAAGCTTTATTTTGATCAGTTAATTTGTAGTGGCTTTATTCCCCTGAGCAGGTAATTAAATGAAGAATAAAGCCATTTGAAAGAAAAAGCCTTCTGCATTTTCTTACTATTTCTCAACATTTAGGAGAAGGTAGAACAATATTGTATTTAAAAGGAGAATACAGCTATTTCTGTTTGAAAAATAGAACATCTTATTGTATGTTAGGTAGCACCATACTCTGTTCATGATGATACTGAGATCCTTTTCAGTTTGCAGTTGCATATTCCTCTATGGATGAGTGCATTTGTTTTTCCAGAGGTCACACGCAGTAAAGCTCCTGCTTTACTGTACATGTACATCCATGTACATTTACATGTACATTCATGAGAGAATTCAGTGATTTCTGCTGCATCTATCCCAGAGCCCTGTTCAGTTCACTCATCACTGCCAAAAAATGTTATCTGGATTTAGTCTCCATTCCTTTTCTTTATTAGAAGTACTTGCCTGTCTTTATAACCTAATAGTAGACACAACTTAAATAAAAGTTCTTTTCAGATTTGTGACGAATTCTGTGACATTTTAACCTTTAGTATACTCCATTCCTTAACAAAGGAATCGCATTTCAAAACTTCCGTAATTTGGCCAAAATGGTCTCTGAAAATGCAGAATGCATGTAAAATGTTAATTTGATAAGCTTGGGTCTATAATGTTGTGTGTTGAAAAATTATTTTTTGCCAACCAATCTGTATGTCCACTTACATATATTTTACTGTGCAACCTTCATCCTCAGTCTTTTATAGACAAAAAAATGTTATTTTCTGAGCTGGTGTGACTTAAGACTGCACTTCACACAGTAGTGTGTGCCTTCCAGCTTCCCTTTGCTTCCACAAAGGCCATTCTATTCTAGTTTTTTGCAGTCCTCACCTATTGAAAGTTTGGAAGTTTTCCTGAGGTCTAATATGACTCTCCCTCTGTTCTTCTTTGAAAGGTGAACAGATAGAATAGGTGATCCCTTTCCATCAATTTGCTTTTGCAATTTTTATTTTGGGTTGTCTTGTTGTTTTTGTGTCTGCCAGCCATTTTTTTTTCTGCTGCTGTGGTAATTTCTGCTTACACATCATAATTTGTGCCTGTCTCAACTGAAGAACTTGGAGTTTTCTGGATTACTACCTGCAGTCAGTAATTTTAATCTCTCTGCTCTCTCCAGAACTCTAATCCAAAGTCTTCAAGTGAGCCACTTCTGTGGTACTGGGAAGCAGAATTATTTGCTTCCTTTAACCTACATATGAGAAAGATTTTAATAATTTTGCAGTTATGTAATGAAATCAATATCCTTATTCTCTATTTTTTCCTAGCTCCACCACTGTTTTCTCCTTTCCTAAAATGCTGTTAGACTTAGAACCTGTTAATTTAAATAGTCTTCATACTGGTGTAGCTGTACCCATTTAAGTGGTTGCACAATGTAATTCTGGATGAGACAATCAAGATTTTAATAAGGTGAGAAAAATAATGTGTTTTTATTTACTGTTTATTTTGAGTTATATGAGAGCACTGAAATTTTCATGAATCTATCTCCACCTCTTAATAAGTGTTTTATACCCTTTTATTATAGGATATTGTATTGTGAAGCAGATTTGAAATCAAAGCAGTGTCTTAATTTGTATGAATGCTAGGATGTTTTATTTTGTTATTATAATAGTGAATTTTCCTGTTTTGTTTTTGTTTCACATCACACAAAACTGCAGGAGGGTGTAGATGTGCAGTTGACAACACCCATCTGATTTATTTCTTTTATCTGCTTTTGAATATTTTAGTACTTTGCATGATCTCCAAAGGGTTACAGGTTGAGTAAGCCTTAAGAAGCATTAAAAACCTGGTTTGATGACCAGTTTAATGCTTCTTCCAAGAACAATTTGTAGAGATTAGGATTTAGTGAGATATCACTGGAGGATTAGCAATTGCTTCTTAAGGCATTCTGAGCTGACAGCTAATGGATAACTTTCCCCGATAGCTCTTTTATAGTCCACTGCAGCTGGATAAAAATCAATGAGCAAGTGAACTTAAGTTTGTGTATCCATTAATTTTGGTTTTAACAGATGAGTATGACTGCCACAGTGACTTGCTTAGTGTGTTCTTCCCATCTGTCATTATCTAGATAACCTCAATTAACACACTGATTAATCCTCAAATTCTTCTTCAGTAGCTCCTTTCTGGACTGCTCAATGTGAAGGAAAGTGTTCTCAGCATGTCTGAGCAGACAGAACACATGCTAATCAATACCCAGATAAACAGAGCCTGAAGAAAAGGACCCTACTTTTCCTCATATTTCCTGCCCTCCCTAGGTACTAAATAGGACTGTGCTTATATTATTTTTTTTTTCATTTCTTTTTCCTAAGTCTGTTCTACATTTCGCTATTATTTGAACTTAAAGCAAATAGTTGCCTTGGATTTTACTGCTGGCTGAGAATTACAAAGCACGTTTCCATTGTGATTTCCAAAGAAGCAGCAGTTATGGTATAAAATGTCTTCATTTTTACAGATAAACGGAGTTAAAAGAGCTGTGCAGCTGTCAGTTGTGCAGGATTGTTTGTGAGGGAGCCTCAGCCCTCATTTTGAATGTAGTGGTGTTCCCATAGTTATAATCTAATTTAAGCACTTTGCTTCTTAACTGTAGCTGTCGTATCTGTTGGGTATTGTCTGGGGGACAGTTCTTCCCTTCAAAAGTTAATGGCATGAAATGAGTGTAATCCAATATCTCAGTTCCAATATTTTCACCACCTATGTAGGAATAAACATTTATTTATTTACTTTAAGTCATGTTTTTTAAAGGAAACATGTGAGGAGTACAACAAAACATACCCGAAACATGTGAGGAGTACAACAAAAATGTCTCCTGTTTTCCATTCCCATCAGTAAGATCTAGCTGTGGAAGCTGTTTCTCTGCACTAGGCAGGATTAAGTAAAAAAGGTTTTACTAAGAAACTTACGGAGAAACTAAATGTGTGTGTTGAGTGAGTAATGTTTAAAAGAAAGCTACAGGAAAAATTACCTAGACACCATTTTTATAGATTCAAGAAATTAATGCATGGGCGAACTATTACAGGAAACTACCAAGTAAGCCATTTTGTACTACAAAAATAATCCATTATACACTTTTAAAGTTTTTATCTAAGTAATAATGCTTAAGAGCTTTACTTTATAACCAAACAAAAGCTCTAGACTGCTCTTGTTAAAAGAAATGTTTTCAGTGCTGCCATGCCTTTAGGAGGATGCAGCAGTGCTGAACCTGACAAATTGTTGTACAAATAGAGGTGGGATTTGCAATGATTTTTGTAGGTTTTATGATGTTGTTTCACTTGCACTTTCATTTGTTTCCTGATGCTGATGGTGGGTCCTCTTTGAAATACAATATGAACTGGATGGTAAACCTGAATTCCTAAGATCTGGGTGAATGTTACAATGTGTGTCTTGTATAAAAACAATTCTCCAGTTCTCCCTGGAGGACCTAGTTTAGTTTATAGGTTTATGTTCTTATGCTTGCTTGAAATTTTAAAACAAATTGCAATGTATAATCTTCTTAAGCAAACTGGTTATACCCAAGTGGTAGCTCCAAGTTTCTCTAGCCTTTGTTTTCCACAAAAGCAAGTAGTAATCCTTATTGCTAAGGCAGAAAGCAAATCTCAACGTTGGTTGTGCCTGTCTTTGGTGGTATCCATGTCAGTAGTTTCTTCCCTGTGTCTCTATGAGTTCTTACATTCCCAGATTTCAAAAGCTCTTGCTCACTTTCTGATGCAGAAAGGCCATGCCTGCCTTTGGACCCCCACAGCCTGGGGGATGCTCCAGGTGCTTCCCATGCCCATGGACGTGCCCTGGGCTTCTTGCAGCACGAGCCTGCTCAGAGCATCAGGCTGAAATCTTCTGTTCCATCTGTACATCCCTCTTTTTTTGTATTGCCACTTCAGCTGTGGCTCTGCTGATGGTAGACACCTTTTATAGCATCTTAATGCTGGAAATAGCATTTTAAAAAAAGCAATTCAATGATTAATCTGCTGTTAGTACTAGTACAAGTATATTTGGCCTTAAGCACAAACTAGGCATTGTTGCTATCTCAGTTAAAATGAAATAAGAGTTGGGGAAGTGTCACTTTGTCCCTAGGAAGAGAGAAACATGTCTGGAGGTTCTTTGCAGAAGTGGTCTTTAAATGTAGAGCATCTGGGAGCCGTGCTGCTGAGGAGCATGTGATTTAAATAGGACATGGAAGTCCAGGCTCTCAGCAGGGAGAGAGGGTGGTGCGTCAGTGACACCACAGCTCAAATGCTCTGACATATTTCTGCCTTCTGGATTACTGACACTGAATTCAGGCTAGAACTTCCCTTGCAGGTTTTCTATAACACATCAGTTGAGAATATTTGTTAGTCCCAATCTTCTGCACTGGAAATACTTTTTAATAAGCACACCCCTGTTTCCATTGAGCTGTAGTTACTCAATTACCTTAATGCTGACCTAGCAATACTGAAAGAAAACCTGTTAAGTCTTCAGAGTGTAGCCACAAAATGAGAAACCTGCAGCGTGGGGGGAATGAGAACAAACACTTTCATCCTGGGAGCAGTTTCAGTTTAGCCAGGCAGGGTCCCCACGGTGCTCTGTGCCTGGAGGGCTGTGGGAGCTGGGCTGGAGGAGCTCCTTCCTTGCTGCAGAGCCTCTGTGCTGGTGTGCTGGTCATTACCCAGAGACTGGTGACAGGCCCTTAGCCCAGAGACAGACAACCATCCATGCCTTCAGGTTTTCCATCACTTTGGTTGTTTGCTAGGTTCACCATGTCTCTGAGGAATACCAAGCTTTGGATTTAGTAATTTTTCTTATTTCCCTACTAACTGTTAGTGATAGCGCAATTTAGTCTCTCTTCTTTTAGCACTTGTCAGCCTTACACTGATCATTTTAAAGATTATCTAATTGTATATGCAAAACATCCCACTTATTACAGGGCTTAATTTCATTATATCCACATGCAAGTCCGTCATGACTACTACCATTATAACACTTTAATTTGGATTTTTAATAAGGGCTTTGATCCTGAAAATAATTACAAGCATTCAATTATAATTGTGTATTATCAATGTATATTATGTGTGTATATTATTATGCAGAGGGCTTACTCACATGCAAGTTACTGATGTACATAACCTGCATAATTAAATCTGTATTTTATCAACTTTTGGGAAAACTATTATTACTGTATACACAATAACATTTTTCAAGGTTACCCAATTTTCAGCAGTGATTTGAACACTTAAAAGCCTCATTCATAGAAGGGGGAATAAGTGTGTGTAAATTATTTTGGAGTTATGGCATTAATAATCCCTTTGAACATAATGTTTGTAAAATTGAGTCATTGACTGCTGGTTCACACACATTTTACTTCCCTCATGACTGAGGTGTAGCCTCTGCCCACAGAACATGCACTTAGATTTTAAATACCTGCAAAGCAGGATCTAGCAGCTGAGGAACACAGAACCTGAAACAAACCTTCAGGAAGCTTA
This sequence comes from Zonotrichia leucophrys gambelii, assembly GCF_028769735.1. Lineage (NCBI taxonomy): Eukaryota > Metazoa > Chordata > Aves > Passeriformes > Passerellidae > Zonotrichia > Zonotrichia leucophrys. Next base: position 25,309,332 of record NC_088176.1, read on the forward strand.
GTTCAGTAATAGTGAGCTTTTCCTGACTGCAAATTAAAATAGGTCCCTTGCAGTGACCCCAAGATTAGCCCAGCTGGTCAGAGCATGGTGGCAGTAACGCCAAGTTGTGGGTTCCATCCGTGTTTGTCCATTCACCTAAAAGTTGGACTTGGTGATCCTTCTGGGTCCCTTCCACCTCAGACAATCCTGTGAAATATATCAGCATGCCTGTGCCTCTGTGAAAACATGAGGAGCAGTAACCTTAGTGAAACTTTTCTGTCTAGTTGCTTTTGTTTATTTTTCCCTTTCTTTTTCAATATTTTTTTCAAAATAGAAAACAAAAGGCTGAGAGAATTCTTTGCTAAAACTTCAAACTTTGCACCCAAGACATGTATAGGGGGAATTTCCAAGAAACATCTTTGTATTATTTTATCTCAGCTCTCAAAAGATGAAGAGCTGTTTCTAGTTCAGCTCAGCAGTTTGTTCCTGGAGCGCCTTTTTCTCAGCCGGCCTTTCAAGTTGGGTGTTATTCCTTGTGGAGCACATGATTTTCTTCTCCCCCATATCCTGCCATGGAGAATGAGCAGAATAAATGTAGCACACTTCCTGACATCCTCTCTTTTTATTCCTCTTGGGAATGAGGAAAGAACTGAAGATACCACAGGTATTAAGAGTGTGTCAAGTCTTTAGTTAGTGTTTTATGAAAATAGCTTCCTTAGATTACATAGACCCTGATTTTGCTGTGCCACTGTTACTTTAAGCCACTGATCACTGAACTGAAAGTGATTATGATAGTTTTGTTTGGTATGAAAAAACACAGTGTAGTCAATGTCACAGAGTAAACACAGCTTATCTCTCAGTTTAATATATAAATATATGTATGGGAATTTGAAAGCGGTTAGGAGAGAATGGAGTGGGAGGAAATGCTGAAACAAGAACACCAATGATAATTGGAACTGTGCAAGTCTGATTCATTAGGTGCCAAAGAATACAACTCATTAATCGTGAAAGAAAACTACTGTGGATTAAAAAAAAATGTGATTAAAAAGGGAAGTTAATCAACAAGGGAGTAATGAGGATGAACAGAAATAGATAAAAATGCAAAAGCTTGAGAGCACTGCATGTTAGGCAGTGGACAAGTGCTAAATGATATCAGAGTGTAACTAAAAGGAACAAATATGAGTTGCTGTAGTTTTTGTTACAAACTATTTGGCAGCAGTGAAATTCTAAAAAAAGGCATAGGTCTAATCATAGCTAAATTTGGCAGAGAATGCTGGAAGGAAGGCTAAAAATATATTTTTTTGTTAATTGAGAAGAAAAGAGAACCTGTGTGTGTTCTACAGAAAAAAAAAGAAAATTTCTTTATCTTGGCAAATAAGTAACTAATGTGTTGAATAACTTGATATAAAGTTAGAAAATTTTGAATTGCAGGTCTAGCTATCTTGCATCAAAGAAGAACATTCTGTATCTGGAAAAGGAGCTTTCTGAATCAGTGGTATGGATTTTTTATCAAGGTATTGTACATGGGTTCAAAAGGCTTCTGAATGACTGCTAGTATTAAACCCCATAAATGTGGTGATCAGGGTGAGGGCAGGTGAGGTCAAGTGACAGCTGTTCTGGACAAAGCCATGGTTAGGCTGATGTGGGAAAGTTAACTCCTGGTAATCTGACTGTAGTAGTGGGCAGGAAGTCTTGTCTGGTCTGGAATATTCTGAATCTCCATTCCAGCTCATTTATGGCTTTGTCTTTGCATGATTCACGTGGTTCCATTACACAGACTTGCAGGAAAAGGGAGAGTGCTTTAGAGTGAACAAAGGGTGTGCAGAGTCAATGCATGTATGTATCATGTAAAATCAAATTTAATAGACCAAAAAATAAAACCCAGAACAATTGATTTCCAGAAGTCTTGGGGGAGCAGCCTCAGCATGGTGTTTGCTGTGATGTTTGAAAGAAAGTGCAGGTTCTTGTATCTAATGAGAGGATTAGAGATGTGCAGATGAATGTTCTGTTTGCGTGCTTGGATTCTTCTCACGTACAAATATCCTCCAGGTTTGAATCTTGACTCTTTGCACATTTTCAGTCCTGATCCCACACAGACCTCCTCAGCTAATGAGGTTTAAGATCATTGCCTGAGGTGGAAAGACTATAGCACATCAGAATTCACAGTAATCTTGTTTTACACTTGAGTGGAAGTAGCAGTGAAGGACTTGCCAAATATGCTGTGCTTTGCAATTAATATTTAAAATGTGTACTGAAGGTGCACGTGTCTCTTAGTGTTCTTCACTGTCACTGTATGATGTATCAAATAATGTGGAGTCTTTTTTTTCAGACATAAGGAAAAATCTGTTTTTCTGCACGTTGCAATTCACTATTTTGCATGTAAATGTAACGGCTAAAGATTGTTAGCTGTGCTTGAAATAGAGTTGAATTTTTTAATGAGAACCCACCTCAATATTTTTATGCCATTTTTTCCTTGTCTTGAGGCAGTGCATGTGACAAATTATATCAAAAGAATCTACAGGATAACTTTTAAAGTAAATGCTGTACTGATATCTGGTACAGTTATTTAGAATTATCAGTACTTTTAAAATGCATTTTTTGTGTATAAAATAATGCCCACTAGGAAGGAATTAGCTGTTGTATATACATTTGTTGGCTTTTATCACTGGAATATGCATCTCATTACTGATGCTGCTGACTATATTAAATTATTGTTTTTGTCAAGGAATGCCATGAACCAAATCAAGTCCATGCCCTTTACAGTGAAAGGAAATACATATGTGCAATATTCCATCCATCCCTTGGTTCTTTATTTTTTCTCAAAGTGGTCAAGGAAGAGATGTGTCATCCCCTGCTCTAAGCAGAATTTTTTTCCTTGTGTAGATAATTTTAAGAGTGATGGATCGGTAGCAGCAGCCGGAGCGTGGTGCTCCAGCTGGAAGTGTCATCTGAGTGCAGGTGAAATGTCATTTCCCTTCAGCTGTGCTCCGGCAGGAATGCAGGACAGGAGCAGGTTCTCCTTTACTGAACAGAGCTCCCTGCAAAGCCCTGCTGCAGCCCAGAGCTTGGCTCTCCTTGTGGCAGCGTGGGGCACGCTCCTGTTTCAGTTACCAGGCAGCTGAAATATAAGGACTTGCAATTCTAAATTGCAGTGTATGTGCCCAAAACAGGATGACATAAATCAGAAATAATTTAAACAGCAGTACAGTTGGTGTAGAATATTTAAGAGGAAATACAGATAGCTAAACTTCTCATTGTATGACTTAATTACAGTGTGGAGTGTGCATCTGGAGTTGCTGCTTGCCACGATGGTTGGATTTTATGGAGCTTGTGCACTGGTGTTAATGCTGAACTTGCCAAGTTGGAATGAACAATTGAGATGTTTTACCTAACCAGAATGATCCATTTATTAGATAGCACCTGAAAATTACCAGTCTTAGGGGAAATGTTAAAGAATAATTAATCGTTTTCATGTAATTAACAGAAAATGCTACAAACCTGGTCACTTTCTGGTTGGGGTGTGTTGCTGTGGAACACTGCAGCTGTGAGTTACTGGGGTTAATAGTGGATTACTGATTTAAACTTGATTTTTAAGTGCCCTTTTGGATTGGATTGAGTCACTGGAACTTGTGCTGTAAAGAGCAGGGCTGGTGCTCAGGGTGCAGCCCCCTGTCCTGCTGTGTCAAGAGCACTTCTTGAGTGGGAGGTTCCTCTCGCCTCTTTCAGCCTCTCTGACTGGGTGAGTGTGGATGCACAAGAGCACTGAGCTGTGGCCATCTGCCCCAGCACATTGAGGAATTTGTCCCCATGCTTTTAGTTTGGTTTTCCCCAGTTATTTTAAACTCTTGGAGCTGCATTCCCAACATATGGGGTGCTTTTGCATGCAAATTGTTTAAAATATTTCTCTATTGGATCATGAATTTCTCTGAAATCTCAGCCTGAGAGCAGTTTTCAAATAAAATTCATGATGAAGTCACTGCCAAGTGCTGTGTTTGTTACCTGGGTCTGGAAGTCAGGAAGTGCTGGGAAGTCTAAAAAAGTAACAGGTTTGGTGCTACTGGGAAGTCCTTTAAACTGAGCAAGGAAGGTCAGCAAGCTCCAGCAGGAATCTTGTCTTCTGTCTGGAGAATGCTGTGTAAAAAAACTTCAGTTATCCAAAAAGAGATTTCAGGCTAGGAAGAGAAATTCTTCTATAAAAACTGGAAAAATTATTGGCCAAACATCTGTGGGGGTTACTCTATAGTAGTATTTCAGATTTTTGTCTCTAATAATTTAACGTCCAGCTTCTGAAATTGGGTAATAATTTAGTGAAACCAAAACCACTATATTTCAGTGGGAATTTCTAAATAAGTAATAACTTTGAAGCCCAGAACAATTTAAGAATCATGGTAATAAAAAGTTCTGATGTTTGAATATTTGTTGTTGTAAGAGCTCCCTGTAGTTTGTTTTTCTGTGTTATGCTTTCTTAGCATTGGCAGCCAGCATTAATATAAAAAGGAAAAAAAGTAAAAGGACAACAGCACTTCAAATGTAGTTTATAACAGTTTATATTAGCAACATCTATGAAGATTATAGCACCATTTATTGAAGTTATTTGGCACTGGAAGAACACTATGCACAGTTGGCTTACAGCATAATTTCTGCTGGTGTGAATGAGCTGTAGGTCTCCTGCTCAAAGAATGGCTTGGGCCCTGCTGCAGCCCTGCTCTCTGCGTGTGAGGTGTGCCTGTATCTGTCACAGAGATGTAAACAGGAATAGGAAATGCTGCAGTGGAGCTCTGAGGAGAGGTGACAGTTATTGATGCTGTATCCAGAATAAACATCTCCTTTTACACTCAGTGACAAGATGCATAATAGTAATTGTTCTAGGCAATTATTGTTCAGTCTGTGTTCTGAAACAACAAAGTTTTGGGCTTTTTTGTCAAAGAGCTAATACAAAGCTCATTTTTCATAGAAACCTATGTATTATATAACGAAGAACACTCTGCAGAATTTATATAAACATTAATATTTTTCCTTATGACAATTCTCTGAATATCACAACATAATTATCAGGAAATGTAACTAAATTTAGAATATACAATTGATATTTCCTTTGTTATCAAAGTTAGTCTAATTTTATCTGTTGAAGAAAAATGCCCATAATGAAGGTAATTAAGAGAAAGTTGGGTCACTGGCCAGTGTAATAAATTTAGCATCAACCATATCCAACACATTTTGTGAGTATTGTGGTTATCTTCTGAAACAGTAAAACAGGTGTCACAATCTTTTTGACCCTCCCAATTGGACGCTACTTTCTTCAGTTGGGGAAAGCAAACAAACAATGGAAGTATTTTTACTGAAGCTGAAGATTTTCCTACCTTGCTAAAGACCCAGACATGCATGGAAATATTAGGTGAATATTACCACTTACACCATGCTGATGTGTCACAGATTTGAAAGCAGAAAAGACTTTACATATTGTGAAAATATCTTTACTAGAGTACTCATTCAAATACTCCCTGAATTGCAGAGGTGGAAAAGCTGCAGAATAATCAATCTCAAATGCAGGCAACAGCAGCATCTCCTCTGTACTTTTTTATGGAGACCTTGTAGAATCATTCCATGACTGGCATAAGAAATCAGAGAAGTAGATGTAGGAAGGGATATTCTCTGTATCTCCATGCCCTGCAATAGACAGACATTAAAAATTCACCTTGTAATCCTTTCTTACTGGATCAAAATATATAATTTTAAAGCCATGCTGGAAAGGTTTTCCAGAGAAGTCCAGAGACTTAGCCCATAAATCATAGTGACTTTTGGGAAACTTGTATTTTTAATTGCAAGAACACTTTTGGTGTCATGGGGCCGTGGTTGCAAAGGTTGTGAAATTGCTTTTGACCATATTACCTGTAATCTTGAGTTAAAGATTTCATGTGTTGGAGTTCATGTAAACACATAAAAATGTTTCCACTTAAGCTTGTAAAAACCTGTTTTTGTGTCATCTTAAATAGACCTGAAGTTGTTATTCTGCTCTTATTTAAGGGAAGACACTTGTACAAAGTTTGGTGAAACTCTGTCGTTGAAAAGTTTTTGTTTTATGCAATGTAAAGAAAAGGTGACTATCACTAATAAGTCACAGGGAAATTTTATCTAATTGGGATCCATTTAAATCATGTGATAATCACATTGTCTTGCCATTATCTAAGTAATATTATAATTTCATTCTTGCAGTTATGTTTAAATTTTCCTGTATTTAAAAAACACCCAACCCTTTTTCAATATTCATTTGTAGATTTTAATATGTTGCTCTGTCTGGGAAATTACTCTTATTCCTTACTAGTCTCAGAAGTTTGGGGGAATGGTTTTTTTTTTTTCACAAATCAATGTCTTCAAGATGTTTGAGGAAAACATTCTTTTTGATTTTTAAATTTTTTTGGCATCTATTAGCGTGTATATTTATTTTGAGTCTGCCTAAGCAGTAATCTCCTCTCTATGAGTGATTGCAAGTGTAAAAGTACACAGCTTGCTGAAGTAATTAACAGTGTGAAGTGGTTTGTAATTTCAAATAAGTATAATATTTATTTTCAATTACTTCTTTAACACATCCTACATTTCTGGTGAGATTTAATGAATCTAGGATACCAGTCCTTGAACAACAGAGGGAAAACAGTTTTTCCTGCCACTCAGTGTGCAGTGTGTTTCATTTTGACCTGGAACTGAAATAATGGATGGATGGATGGATAGATAGATATGAGACCAGAAAAATAATTGTTTTCAAGTGATATTTTAACTAGTGAAAGAAGTGCATTATTATCATCCTGTTAATAGGTGTTTGTTTGCCTGTACTTATGCCCCGATCATCAAAACAAAACCCTTGGTAATGCACTTCTGTTTCTTGATAGTTCCCTGTGCTGTCATGCAGGGCTGTTCTCTCACATTCACCACAGGTGAGTTATTTTTGTTTTGTCTGAAGCCTATTTTCTTTTATTCTCTAATATATGAATATTTCATAACCTTGCAAGGTTGTTACTTAATTTTTTTAATAGACTTCTGTCATCAGCCAGAAATATGATTTGGAAGTCTTTGTGCAAAAAAAAGCCACGTATTCAGTGTTCACCATTCATCTTGCATTAATTTTTAATGTATATGAAATGTATCAATGTGATTTCATCCTTAATGTGTGTGCTTGCATCTTGATCCTTGCTGAGGCTTTTTTTGTTGTTTCAAACAGCACTTAAAAAATTACAAAGATAATTTAAAAATGTTGTGGTGTTTCAGGTGATTGTGTAAGTCAGAGAGAATAAAACAGTTTGAAACTACTCTTAAGGTTATAAAGGAGAGTATGGAAAACAGGATTCTAGTTGTTTCCTAAACATTTTAAAAATATATAAAAAATTACTTAGTTTTTAAAATTATGTTTCATCTAAGATATCCAGCCATAAAAAAATATATTTTCATATGAAAGTAAGCTGTGAAAATCTGAAATATCAAAAGTCACTGGTTTTAGAGGTCTGGATACAGGTGAAGGAAAGCAAGCTTTGCAATAAAGATTTGTTTCTGTCCTTCAGTAGGTCCAAGCCAAAAAGGTGAATGGATATCACTATAAACTGGAAAAAAGGAGTAATTATTAACAAGGCAGCATTTGTAACAGAGAGTGCTGGAGGACAGAGACTAAACCACCCTGCTCAGCAATTCCCATTTCTTTTTTTTCCAGTTTGGAAAGAAAAGAGATCTGATATATGTGGAGGGACTGGAGAGCTGTATTTACTGCAGGCCATGCAGCATATTGCCTGAGCAGCAATACTAATATAATTATTGTGTGACTGGAAGTGTCCTGAACTAGAGGTGTGATATGTGTCTGTTTATTTGCTGAAAGCTTAGAGCATAAACACATGGACTTGCAGTCTATTTGTTACAAAATTAGAGGCTTTTCTGTTTAGTCCATTAAAAAAAGGGAATCAAGAGCCCTAAAATATTAATTTTGCCAGACTCTTATCAATGATTTCAGTTCAGGGAACCTTTATCAAAGTCTCCCTTTAAATGATTTAAAAATTCATTTCAGCCCTGCACCAAGCAAGGGGCATTAGCAGTTGTGTGTCTTGTCTGCTTTATAAAGTGGGAAGAGTTTAAACTTTTGGGAGACTTGCTGAACATCTGGCAAAGTTCTCCCCTGAAGCTGTTTCACCTCATAATAGGGCTGCTCTTGGAATGACTGCTGTTGCTTGGGTATGTGCATAATGGTTTCTCAAAATGCATAATAAGGGAAAGCTCTCCGCTATACTGGAGAGGTAAAATGAATCCATAAAGTTCAGTCTTATAAATATTCACTATTTTGACTGGCTAGATATTTCACCTGTTTCCTGCAGGTTGTAAACAGGAAAGAATGGGAATTGCCGACAAATCAAATTACAGCACATTGAAAGTGTCAGAGTGGTAGTGTTCATTGTGCTCATTCACAGAATATATGAGTCATTAAAATTCTGATATTGCCTCAGAAAGATAGAGTTTGTAATGAGAATAAAAAAATCCCCTTTACTTGCATTTCTCTTTCTGGCAATGATTGTTGGAAAAATTAGCCATAATACAAAGATTATTGCCTGTGTCTCCTGCAGTCTTAGGTTTTCACCCCTAAATGCCTTGCCTAACTGAAGTACAGCACACTGAGGAGATGCAGTAAGAAAGTTCTAAATGATTTTGGATTACAAGTAGAAGGCTTTCACATTTTCTTATTAACTTTCTCATGGTTTCAAGACTATTTTTCTTAAGTGTTTCTTCGTTTTTAAAAAATAATACTTTGAAAGCTCTGACATGTTTTCTATGTGTAAAACAGTAGAATACACAGTTTTTCTTTTTTTTTTTTTTTTTTTTGAGATTACACAAGCATTGGTTATTCTGGGTGCTCTTATTTGTTACAAACACACTGAAGCTCCTTTATCCAAAGTCATAAAGTCAGATGGATTTATTTACAAATCAGACTGGGCCAACAGCCCAGGTGATTAACTCAGAGCAATGCCCTTCCCAGGCATGTGTTGCTGCTGCTCATGCTGAATGTCAGTTCTGAATGCAGGCTCTCTCCTGGTCCCCTTTGCACATCAGAAAGGATCTTTTGAGTGCTGCCTTGAGCAATGGAGCTGCTTCTTCATCTGCTTCCCCTGAGGGCAGGAGTTTGTGCCAGAACAGATGAAGTGGCTGTTCCTGCCCCTGTCTGTGCTGTCACTGAGCTGTTCCATGCTTCACACACACGATGCAACTTTGCAGCATCAGCTGCTCTTGGTGAGAGGTGAATCAGAACCAGCAAATCTGTGCAACTCCTGAGACTACAAGGCATAACACTGAAGCACTTCTCACTGGTCTGTTCTTGATCCTGCCACTTGCTTGGTCCTGATGCCTGAAGTTTTAGCTTTCCTGTTTTCCAGATTCTGTACTGCATTAGTGTGTAACTCTGAACTTCATATAAAGTGTCAGCAAGTTCTCCTCACAGTTTCCTTAGACAAAACAATCCTTCTCCAGCCTGGGAAAGGGTCACCATTGCAGCTTCAGGCCCCAAAAATAGAAACAACAGTGAATTGAGGAGAGCAATCTAGAGGATGGGACTTCATAACCTGAAGCTGTAATTGTGCAATTAAACCCAATATGTAAACGGAAAAAACTTACAAAAGTGTGAAAACATGAGATCCATCATCCATCTTGGCTCAGGATCCATCATCCATCATCCTCAGCCAGGCTCCTGTACTGCCCAAGGTGTATCCTCTGAAGGCCTTTTCATAAATCCCAGCTTTATTCCTTTAGCACTGTCTAGCCTCTGTTCCTGGTGGCCCTCAAGGCATCAATCCATCCCAGGTTTCTGATGTACCAGTGCAGGCTCCAACTTCAGCTTTATATTTTAAGTGGCAACAAAACACTTCACATCTGTTTAATAAACTTTCCTGTCTTAATCAATCTAAAATCCTGAGAATATTCCTGGGAATATTTCCTGAGTCTCAGTGGGGAAGAAATACAACAACAGTAGGTATTTTTATGATCTTCTGGAGTGCTTTAGTAGCTTTCTGTCAGCATATTACACAAACAGTTGGACTGTTGTGTTTCTGTTGTGCAGAAAAATCTCTACTTGGAGCTGACAACTTTGTCACCTCACTGCGCACATCCCCCAGGTTGTCCTGTGTGCAGTGAGCTTAATTTAGCGTTTGAAAATGTGTACTTCTTGTATTCTGGTATTATGTTCAGAATTCAGTTGTAGATTGTGACAACAATGCTGAAGCTCCTAAAGTAAAATCATGTAGTGGGTATTTTAGAGGGCCAGGAGAGCCACTTAAAAATACTAAAGGAATAGTGCTCACTCTGCATGAGTCCTGCTGTGCAGTGAATGTCTAGGAAATAGTAAAAAACACCTCTCCACATAAAGTCTGTGATAGAGGTAGTGAAATGAAAACTAATTGGCACCACAATTTTGTTTGTGATTAATTTTAACTAGGTGTGTAGAACAGAAATTCATTCCATTTAAAGAAAAGTGCAGTGCAAGAGGTTTTTTTCTTATTTACAAGATAATTTGGTGCATCAAATACCCAACTCTAATATGGTTTTTATTGAGAATTGCAGGAAATGTTTGTATCCAACTTTCTCAAATAGCCTTTTATTCAAGGAAATCCAAGCATAAACATTAGAGATAATCTCTGGGCATTTTTAAAGTGAGGAAATAAAATGTGACTGCTTACACTAAATTGTGTTTGTAGATGGGATGAACACAACTCTTAAAATGGAATATGTTCACTGGAGGCAAAGGCATGTTTGTGTTTACTGATCTGAAGTTTATTGACCTGTCACAAAGGTTACATTTCAGTGATCTTCAGCAATTTTGTAAAAGCAAGACCTTTTTTAATGCTAAGGTGTTCAGGGACTCAGGTTATTACTATACTGTGTCAAAAAGAAAAAAAAAGCAGATTTGTTTTTAAAATGTGTTTGTGTAGATAAAAAGGAAGAAAAAAAAAAGGCAGTTTTGCGCAGTGCATTCCCAAATATTATATGATACAGTCAGTCTAAATCTGGCAGTACTTCAAAGCAGTTGCATTCAATCACTGTCAAGCTTGCTGTTCACTCTCTCTGCATGTCTGATTTCTACAATTTAGTCAGAATAAATATGTTGTGTAGAGTGACCTTCATGATCCAAGATTCCAGGAGAAACAGGACAATGTGGGCAGAGTGGGCACAGGAGCAGAGGCTCCTGGGAGTGGTTTGGCTTTGTGGTGAGTGACAGTGGCCACTGGTGGACACTGAGGTGCATCATGAGCCACTTCTGCTCTGGGAGGGAGCATTTAGGAGCCACCACAGGCAACTGTAGCTTTATATTTTAATGAAACATAGAATTATTACTTATTTTCACAATTCCTAGAGGAGGAAATTTGGGTATTAGTACAGAGAACCTTGCACTTAAAAAAAACACACCATTTTTTTTGGACCCTAATGATTTACAATACAGAGAAACAGATTTAGATATAGAAAAATATCTTCTACTGTAGATCTGTGACCAAGTTCCTGTAAACGTGTGACTGTGAGAAGTTCAGGGTGAGACTGCATCCAGCTCTGGGCAAGGGGGACAAAGAAGGAAAATGTACTAAGAGAGGTGGCTGAAGTATGATCAAAGTGTGATGACTGTAGTTTTCATGTGCTTCATTTTCTGTCACCTCTGTCAAAACTTTGAATCTCAGCTCTGTCTGAAAGTTTAGGTGAGTTATTGTATATTCTCCTCTAGGTCTCTTCACTGATGAAAAAGGAAGTCTTGTGCACTAGTTCAGATGTTGATATGGACACAGTGGGTGTTGGTTAGAGGGATCTCATGCCTCTTTTCTCCTAAAAATGTTAACCCCAACACAGAAGCAAGTCCTCAGTGTGTGAGGCAAACACATGAAGTGGCAGGTAATTAGAAGGTGAGGGATGGGACAGAGGAATGTTTTTAGTCATTTAGGATATTCTCAAAATGTCCTGGCCATTTAAATTATTTAAGGTTTTTTGTTTGTTTGTTTGGGTTTTTTAGTGGTTTTTTTTTGGGGGGGGGTGGGTTTAAATTTTCAAAGGTATATTCAGGTCTTCTGGAGTAGTGTGCATCATGTCCTTGACTGGAGTCTTTCCATATACAAATAGCCCATTTCTGAGTTAGTTTCAGAGGTGAGAGACAATAATCCTTTTGCTTATTCTCCCTTTGTCATCACAGAATCCTTGAATGTATATGTCTACCCCTCTTTTCTGATCCTGGCTGTAATTCCAGATTCTGAAACAGGGTGTTTGACCTTTTGTGTTTTGTCTTGTTACCTTCAAACAGAAGGGAAAATGTTTTACATTATAAACCTGTTTCTTTTTGTTTGCTTTCTTACTTGTTTGTATGCCTTCCAGGGGAAATTACCTTTACAGAAGGCCTTTATGCATTTGGAATGCACTCACATGAAGTCAGTGGTTGCTGTTTCTTTACAAAGGACAAGTGGTCAGCTGTAATCAGAGAAGGAAATAAGGATAACCCTGCCTTGTTTCCTCTCACATTATTTTTTTAAATCTCTGTGAATTAGTTTATAATATATGCAAAAGTAAATTAGAGTACATTCACAGATTTGCAGGCAACTGATATTCATGCCATTTTAGTGTTCAATTTTTATTTTTTCACTTGTAATTTTTGTGAAGATCATACAAAATCTGTGCTTCAGATAGTTTAGCTTTTGATTTTCATGAAGCATTTATTTTCTGAAAAGCCACATTTGGCCATAATGGCTGACATATGGTAAACACATAACTCATCCCTTCCTCGAGCCAGCCCTTGCAGTGCTGCTGCAGTCAGTGTTAGCTGAAATTCCCAGCCACAGATGTGTGAATTGTGCCAGCTCATGGCAGCCCATGGGGAGCTTTGATGCAAATTTGAGATAGCATGCCTTAGGTCACATCTCTTTTTCTTCATGTCACTTTTGGAAATTAGTTTTGAGTTCATAATTTCTTCTTCTTTAATGTGCTCCAGTAGGAAGGTGTCTGGCTGCCCTTTTTTTCTCTTAAGGTAAAGATATGCATAAATCCCACAGACAATTTAAGATTTTTTGCATCAATAAGTTTGTTTATGGGTGAATTACATTTACACATGAAGATTTGTAATGGACAGTACTGGGGTTTTCCTCATCATCTACACAAGAAAAGAATTCATGTATTCTGCCCTTTTTGGGCTTAGTCAACCAAAAATGACCATTGTTCTGGTGAACTTGACTGCTCTAAGGTCTCTGTGTGTGTTTGTTTCTGTTTGAACAAGGGATTAAGGAAGAAGGAAAATCCTTGAGTTAAAAACGGAAACATTCTCTTGAGCAAATCACCAAACTCTTCCCAGGTAAAAACCAAATACTTTGGGTAGTTTCTGTCAGTGTTCTTTGGACTGAAGGTGTTTTTCAGAGATGAGTACCAGGGGCATAAAGCGGCATTTGCCTTTTGGAGAACAGTCTTTAGTAATCTATCCACCCATCAGTACATATTGTGAGATGTCTCCTCTGCTTGTGCACAGAGAAAAAGACCAGAATTAATTCTGACTTCAACTAATTAGGTCCTCAGAGTCCCATAACTAATAAAAGTACAAGAAAGATACACAACCAAAGAAAAAACTTCCCTGGCCTTTGCTGTCGAACTGGTTTGTTTGTTTGTTTGTTTTTCTTCTGGAAGCCAAACATATGTGTACTTTCAAAAATACTTAATTTCTTCTGTCATTCTTGATCTATTAGATCTATTTTTAGTATCATCTGTAAAATGCCAGTTTTTCTGATATATGCTTTCACTTTAATCAGTCAGAATGATTGTGTTCTGTCACCGTGTGCTTCCTTTTAGATTAATGTTTGAGTACAGGATGCAGAGCATGAGCTCTAGAGACTAAATTTTTGTTCACACCCTTACATAGTCCTCTGGGGAGCATTCTGCCCTTTCTGCCTTCCTGTTTCTGTCCCACTTTATGGTGACAAAATGTAACCCTTGAAAACTAATTAAGAGCTCTATGCTATTTTATTGCTTGAAGCTTTTTGTACTTTTACAATACAAGTATCTGAATCTTCATTTTGGGTTCTTGTTACATAACTTGGGAAAAAAAAAATCTCTCTTGACTGTATTTTACCATAGAATTGAGAAGAAGTAGTCCCATGGAGATACATTTTGGTGTCATTGTAAGGCAACCCTTAATGCAATGCAAGCAGTTTTCCCAGGCTTAGTCTCACTGACTTAACATCTATTTTATTTTCTGCTCAGGAAAAGGCTTGTGTTCCAAACTGCCATGTTAGTGAAAAGCTGGAGATGGAAGAAAACAGATTACTCATAGCTGGTGCAAGGCCACATGATGGGTGACTTTATTTTTAGAGTAGGCTAGCGCAGTCTAATCCTGGGATGTTGCTTGGAAGAAGGAGGCTTGGCATGAAGCAGTTACTATGGAGGTTACATTCCTACATTATTTATAGTGAAACTGGAATGAAAATCTCACAAGTTTAATATTTATAAACCCTCTATCTGGAGGTGCCTTGGCACCCAAAGGAGCAGTACCTGCTCTGCTGCTGGTTTCCATGCACAGTTGGAGTTTCATGCCAAGGAGTCTGTGCTCTCTGATATTGAATGTCCTGAGGGAGGGTCATGATGGGAACCACTCACAAGGACTGGGCTCTGAGGGAAAAACTTCACTAACAAACTTCCTATTGAAAATCTTTGCTATAGATCGGAGATTGATCACCATTATTTGTCCACTATATCACTACTTCAATCCATTACAGTTTACCTCAGTATTTCTCAAATAAGCAACTGATGGTCAGCAGATTCTCAGTTATTTGTTATGTATCACATTTTCAGCCATTTATTTTCCCTTGCATTTTTTCATAATGCAGGGATCATGAGGAATAATTTCAAAAAGCATCTGAAGTGATAGTGTGTTACTGACCTTGACATACTGTTGAGCATGTTAAGTGTATGTATTGAAAATTACGCAGACAAAATGTTTTAGGTCATGTGAAAGAAAATAAATGTTACTGTATGATAATGCTATAGAAATATGTTCTTAAGAACTGATTGGAAAATGGAAATTTCTGCTGAAATAAGAATACATTACTTTGAAATTTAGTGTTTTTTTCAGATTTTGATAATTGAAAGAAATTGAGCCACTTTAATTTGTTTAATGAAACATTTGGCTGTATTATGTCTATACTTAAGCAGTACAACTTTATAGATTAAATCTTATGGATTTAACTTTTAAAAAGCACAAGAAAGAACTGAAAAGACTTTATTTTTCATTGAAACAGAATCATTATTTTCAGTGAAACATGATGCTGGAGAGCCTGTAAAGAATGTGTGTATTTCTCCAAAGCCCATGGGTTTTCATCAGTTTTCTTATAATACTTTTTGTGCTATCAGAATGAAATTCATAAAACCTTAGTACAGTTCTCTAAATTATTCTATTATTAGGCTGATTCAAAGCTGAAATAAAATCTCAATGTATGTGTCTGTGATGGAATCTCTCTCTGCCTATATAAGCCAATTCCACCTAGTGTAGGAATAGGAACGTGAATTTCTTGTGTTTCATTATTTAAAGATACACATTATCCAACAGTTAAGAAAGTTGAAAATAGACTGAATGGTTGTTAAAATGTATTTTTTTGTTAAAAAAGCACATCTGATTTTTCCCCCTCTCAACTGGAGGACTGTACCCTGTGCTTCTCTGCTCTGTGTGGTTAATGCAGCTCCCTGGCTGAAAATGCTGTCAGCCAGTGTGAGAGCAAGCGAGGAAAATCACCTGGAGTCTCCATAAGGAGTACCCAGAGTGGGTGCCTGTGCTTTCCTGGAGTGCAGGGAGGAGGGAAATGCTCCTGGGGCTCATCTGCTGTTGAGCTGGAGATCACTCCCTGGAAAAGTCACGTCCCACTGAGTTGGAAGTCACTGCATGTTTCTCCTAGATCGCTGGGTGTTCACAGACATGATCCACACAATGTTCTGCACTAAATAAGGAACTGTGTTGATTTTTTCCCCCAGATTTTGTGCTTTTGGACTACTAAATAGCTGTTGCAATATTGCATTAATTTTTTTTAATGGCTTGTAAGTTTACTTACTTAGAGTCTTAGAAGTAATTTTTGCATAATTCTCTATCAGACACAGTCTCAGCAAAGTATGCCCAGTTATTGACTATGGATAAATTTAAAGGCTTACAGGTTCTTCTTCTTTCCCTTGTTCCCTCTTCTGTAAATCTTTAGTATTTAGTATCTTAGATGACATCTCTTTTTTTTGTTTTGTTTTCTGTTTTTACTCTTGCATCCTCAATTGATGCCATCTTGCTATGAGGTTTTTCAAAAGAAGTTTCTCCTTGATGCCTTGGTTCTATGTGCCAAGAAAAATCTATCTCAATGAAAAATAATTAAAATAGCATAGTGAGTTAGCCTGGTAGGCTGCAAAAATTTGCTTTCATTTCCCAAAGCATTTTGAGTGACAGTAAGTGTTTCACTTGAATTTCAGGGCTCTGATGAGTCACCTTTTATGTAGGCATTATGATGGCACTGTTGATGCCTCACTATGACAGTCTTAATATAGCTGTAATTATGCTGAAACTACTCAATAAATGAAATCATTGTATTAATCTGTATGTTTTCTTTGCAGGCTCCCACAGAAACTTTCAACTGTGTTCTTTCTCACGTTCACTTTATTCTTACACCACATTTTGTAGGGAGAGGGGAATGGAAATATCAGATGGAGTCAATTCAAAAATCCTGATTCATACTTGGTAGCTGCTCCTCTCCTTCATGCTTTTCATTTTCCTTAAAAGAATTTCAGTAATTCAGACACAGCAGGCACTGTGTGGCCACTGGACTCATGGCTGTACCTGTCTGTCAGAGATAACAGGTCACCTGCAGCAGCACTGGTAACTGCAGTAACAAATTCCCTGTTAATCCTGTCTGATGGAACAATTATATTGCCTTCCTCACACTCCAGTCTAATTCACAGTGCTGCTGCACACAGTTAGGATAATGCTGAAACACAGTGCTTTTTGACTTCAGGACAAATACCTTATATTTTGATAACATTTAGTGATCTGGATATCATAATTAATCATTTAATCATTTGAAAGGGTAAAAGTATGTAATAAAACATGGAAGAGTTGACTGCCCTCTCCTTAATTCTTGAAAGCATAAACTATCTTAGTAGAAATGTCTTCAATTATCATGTAGGTAACTTGCTGAAGTAATAGACTTCAAAGCTGTCAGAGTTGTCATGGTCTCTCTGATACATAGGTAAATTTACAAAATGAACTTTGAATCACATTGGCCCCGTGGCTAAAAATGACTAAGTAAAGGTCTTCCCAGATACATTGCATCAAAACATTTTAAAATAAGTAAGTATTAGTAATTCTTACATTTTAGATGGTTGTACAAATGGTTGTGATTAGAACTTATACTTCAGCCAAAGTAGTAGTTGAAAACGTTCCCAGTACATTGTGATAATTTTAATTTGAACATTTATATTTACATTTCAGCCTAAGAAGTAGTGTGATGACAGATCTTTATGATTTCTCAATGGTTAATATATTTCTTTCATTTGTTGTCACTGTTTTTAGATATAAGATTGACCTGCCTTTTCTAAAAGCTTAATGTGCCTATTTTACATGAAGTCTGCAGTTAGGAAGACTGCTATTTGTGCTGAACTTAAGATTTTTACTGTATTGCAGTGGTAATTCTGGGTGTTTCTGTTTTCCTAAGCTCTCATTTGGAACCAGGGTTCTCTATGGTTTTATCATCATCATTGTTGTACCAAATATTTCCATCCCAAGGCTCATGGCCTGTGCCATGTACTGACTTGCAGAGCCACAGGGCGTCTGAAACAGGAGCCACTTTCTGCACCAGTTTCTCTCTGTGATCCATTGCAGCAAGCAGAGTTTTAATGTGCTCAACTTCAGTTTAGGACGATCATTTTCAATCCTTAATTTATCAACTTGAGTTCCCAATCTTTCTCCTGTTGATGACTTGAACACCTCCATTTCTGATTTCCCAGCAGTGTACTCCAGTTCAGAAACCCTTTCGGAAGCAAAGGAACCCTTGGTTTCCCCCCGTGCACGGGAGGAAAGGATCTTAGGGAGCTTTAGGCTCCTAAAACTGCACAAATGCTGCCTTTACCTTTTCCCTCTCCCTCAGATGAGCCAGGTTCACCTGAGGAGAGCGGTGTGCCCCAGCTGCGGGCTCAGGACAGCAGCTCCTCTGCCTCCCTGCCCAGGTGCTCGGTGGGTTCTCAGCTGCAGAGCCCCCTCGAGTTCCCTCCCTGGGAGGGTTTCCAGAGCTGGCCACGGTGCTCCCACTCCACTCCATCCCACCCCCCTCAGCAGGTACTGTGGTTGCAGATTGTGTGGAGCAGGTTTGGAGCTGCCAGCTCCATTCCATCCAGGGAGCAGCAGCTGTCATCTACCCTGTAATTTCTGTGTCATTATAGCCTCTGGTAGGATGTGAATCCAACTCCTCAGTTTCCCCTAATTTTACCCCCCGCCATCTTTCCACACACAGATTTGATGTAATTTACAAATATTTCTGAGTTAGATATTTATTAGTAAGTATTAAATAGTTTAGAAAAATCAGGTTACAAAATATCTCTTTGGAATTATTATTAAAATGAATAATTGATAAAATAAAGATTAATAAGTGATAAAAATCAAAATATGTTGAATTCATGGCTGGTCATGTGCTATGAATGAACAGAAGCACCTACATTTTTACTGAGTAAAGTATAGTTTGATTTTCATAAAAATGAACTTGGTAATAATACGTCATTGATTTGATTCAAAATATAGAACTTAAAGAGAAAATTATTTCAAAAATTGACGTGGCTTCTCTCAAAAGAATTAGCTTAAAAAAAAAAGGCCAGTAGAATTTATATTGTATCTTTCTGAATCCCTCTCCTTGCTGTCAATTAATGTGTTTATACAGTTTTGTTCAGAGTAAATACACTGGCCAAAGTCCTGGCTGCCCTGAAATCAATTGCTAGTTCCATTAATTTCATTAGTGTTTATTGACATAAGTAGATTTATTATCTCTGCAAGGTAGACATAACATTTATTTCTCTTGCTGAATGAACACTAATTTTGAAGGTTTTTTCTGTATGAGCCTTGGTTTGTAAACAGCCTCTTCATTTATCTGCATGAAAAAGTTCAGATATGGAGATCTTAATCTATATATTTCAAGTTACAAAGATGATTTCAATTCTGCATTTCAGGCATCATTGAAGCCTATGGGAGCTGGAGGAGTTTATGCTTTTCAGAAGTTTTTAGTATGAAATCTAATCTGAAAAGCACTGAATAAATTAGCTATTTTTCTCCTGTACAATATGGCTTCTAAACACCGAATGAGATATACAATGTGCAGATGTGCTCTGAATGTGGGTTATTCCTAAAACAGAAATTATACTAAGCTGCCACCGTACTTTTTTCTAATTTGTGAACATAATTAGAGAGAAAATTATTTCAAAAATTGACGTGGCTTCTCTCAAAAGTATTAGCTTAAAAAAAAAGGCCAGTAGAATTTATATTGTATCTTTCTGAATCCCTCTCCTTGCTGTCAATTAATGTGTTTATACAGTTTTGTTCAGAGTAAATTTTGTCCCAAGTCCTGGCTGAAGAAATCTTGATGGTGGCTTCAGGGAGTGCAGTGTTGCTGCTGCAAAGCAATTATAATTTCAAAGGGTTCAACTGGTGCTGCAAAACCAGAAATTCCTTCTTGCTTGTGCTTTTCCCGTCGTCAACATCGGCTCAGTCCTGTGTGTTTGTGTTTCCAGCCCTGGGACACGGTGTTTGTCCTGCTCGCAGCCCTCGCCACAATTCGTGTAGCTGTATGTTCTCAACAAGCTTTTAAAGGAAATTATGTTGCAATCCATTCAGAACCCACTTTTGTTTACCTGCTCAAGGATGAATCATTCAAGCAGTCTTTCATCTGTGCAGGAAAATAAGCAAACATCATTTCTCTTGTGCTGGTGAAGTGATGTTTTTGGATCTGTGTCAATTGCCTTACTCCAGACCAGACTGCACTTCACTCCAGCAGCTAAAGAGGTGGTGTTTGATAATCAGCATTATCCCTGCCAGGTGAAATGCACACCTCAGGACTGTCTGCCTTGCAATACCCAACGTCCTGCAAGCCTTAGCTCCCCTTGTCCCCAGGCTGTGCCCCCAGAGCAGCCAGGTGCTGCCCTGCCCCAGGGAGATGCAATTCCCTCTGACTGGGTGAGCTGATGGAGAGCTCCCTGTCTCCTGTGGTGCCCAAAGCAGCTTGGGATGCTTCTACTTTTTCCATTTAGATAATTTTTTTGCTTCTCATTCACTTAGTGTGAAATTGAAAATTAGCATTTCTGGGCCTAGGATTACACTGAACCTTTTACTTTTACACCTTTATTTAAAAGGAATTATTAGGTATATGAATAGTGTGATAAAAAGTCTAGGTGTGAATTTTTATTGAAAGGATCTCAATAGGACACAAATCAGTGGTTTTTTTTTTTTTTCATTTGGTTCTAACACATTTAAATTAGAACTTAGGCTGGAAGATGTGGCATAGCAGTAATTTGACAGAACTGGAGTTGATGTAGAATGTGTTGCATATGTTCTTCCTATATAGCTAAAGGGAATATATTTATTTTATAGTTCCTTGTTTGTCTGGAATATTCCTTCGAGACTGTGTTTTCTCAGAGTTAACTGTCTGGGATCCTACTGTAATTCCAGTTAACAAATATCATTTTAATCCCCTTATTGGGCTAAACAAAAGGAATTAAAAATACTCTATCTTTTTTTTTTTTTTTTTGTGCAGATTTTTTCATACTAATCCATTTGTTCAGGCTTTCAGTGCACTAAAAGCTTGAGTGATTGTGCTGAATCCAATTAATGCACACATAGTGTGATTTGAGATATCACAATAAATGATGACAGTCGAGAAGTTTCACTTCATTTTGAGTACCTTTAGCCCTGTAACATTTAAGGTTTAAAATCTTTGTCAGTATATAGCTTGAAGTTTCATTTTGCAAGTTAAGGAAGACAAAATGCATTTTGTTGGAGAAATAAATAGAGACCTTAGAGATCCTTGTATTCTGAACAACTGCTCTTGGTAACATAGCAGGATTTATTGGCACGACCAGCACTTGAAGCTATCTTGCCTGTATTTGAGTATCCATATATATGAGGAAGACAAGTTTATATTGCTTCTATTTGAAAGGTAAAATGAATCTGTATCACACATGCAGATAAGATACAAAAAGCAGTATGCAGCTTGAAAATAGATAGAAGTTGTCATATTAAGCTAGAAAGATGAATATTAAAACCTGTAGAACAGATAAGGTTTGCTTGGCGATTCCTGCTTGTATGGGAAATGCAGAGTAAATTTAGATACTCATAGAAATTAAAAGCAATAAGAATAAATAGAAATGGCAGTGTAAAAATCATAATTTTCACCATTGTTCATGAGTTACAAG
Organism: Zonotrichia leucophrys gambelii; assembly: GCF_028769735.1. Classification (NCBI taxonomy): domain Eukaryota; kingdom Metazoa; phylum Chordata; class Aves; order Passeriformes; family Passerellidae; genus Zonotrichia; species Zonotrichia leucophrys. Next base: position 25,330,755 of record NC_088176.1, read on the forward strand.
CAGGCTTTTGTATTTCCCTAAATTCACAAATTTATAATGAGGAGTCCACAATACAACACAAACAAATTGCCATGTTATTGTGAAAATGAGTGAAGTTTTTTTAGGATAACTCAGAGTAATTATATTGGTTTTGCCTAAAAACACCTTTATTCTTTTAGCTGCTATATATTTTATAGTTATATTAATGCTTGAGCTGTAATTGAAAATAGGCTAATAGGCCTAAAGAATAAATAGAACTCCTTATCAGGACACAACTTTTCATTGTGTATAGATAAGCATACATATTCATATACCTAATACAGAATAAATATCTGAATGTTTTCGACCATTTTGCAGTCTGCATATATATAGATAAATATAAGTATATATATTTACACATATATATATGTATACTTATATGAATTCTTTCTAATCATCTATCTAGCTAGCTGTCAGTTCAGCAAAACTAACAGAACAATTTTCCTCCTAGAAATACTTTAGTTCTCTTCCAATCAGGTCTTTAAATTCTATGTCCAGAATTAGGCTTTGTATTCACTATTTATACTACAACCTTGTAGTACTATTTCCCAATAAAATCAGGAAATTAGTAGTGGGTCTAAGGTATCTTGCATGCAATGTTGAACTTTTACCACAACAAATAAACTTAATTTCTGCTGTATTCCTTTGAAGCTGCTGCTCTCTCACAAACTTTCCTTGTGTTGTAACCCATGCTTGAGTATCTCTAGTATGTGTTCACTGGGAAATACAGCAATAATTGTTCATGTGTGCATTTATTCTCTGACAGAGATCCTGTGTAAATATTCCTTGAGCTTGAATAGTGACAGCATAAGGATCCTGCCTAACTTGGTTTCAGTCACTAATTACTCTGCTCTGTCAGCACTATGCTTTTCTCTTCAAATTCTGTCTTGCAGTTCTCATTGACTGGCAATAAAGTTAGTGGAATTCAATTAGAACAAATGCTGCAGCTTCTAGAAGTGACCAAATCAGAAATCACTTTTCTACAAGGTATTTTTTCTTAAATGTGTTTTCAAGTATCTTGATCATGCACTGAAAATGTCTCAGAAATGCATTAAAAATACCATATATCTGTTAAGTTCATGGAACACTGTTCCTTAATGAAAGCACCTGAAATCTGAGAATCTCCATTTTAATTTTATAGGTACTTTCTTGCTTCAAAATAATATATTTTCATTTTGTTCTGTGAGTTATAGTACTTCTTGTAAGCGCCATGGAGGATTTATCGTGCAGGAATTTTCACATTTTCTGTCACAGTGTTATTTTTCTTATGTATGCAGACACGAATTTCCACTTCAGCAGGGTAATAATGTCTCAAGGGAATGACATGTATAGATTGAAATTACAGGCAAGCATATGCCCATATGTTTGAACAGCCCTGGAAGCGAGATCAGCGCAAGGAGATCAGGGAGGATTTAGAGGGATGATTTCCACAGCTTTGTTTGAGGAGGCAGAGCTGAGTGAGAGATCTGACCGTGCCTTTCCCAGCAGTGATGCTGCCTCTGGGGGCTGTGAGATGACAGGACACTGCAGTGGAGGAGGAAGGGGCTTACAGGCTGGCTGCAGTTAAAACATGCAGATGATGAAAGGAGTAGGGGGATGAGATCCCTGCAGTGATTCCAGCTTGTATACATTGTACTGCATCCAAGATTACTGCTCTGCCATCAAATAAAAGATCTTGTCTAAGCTGCTTTAGTTAGCTTCGTGTTCACTGAGGATAGACTACAAATCCTCACACATGTCCAGCCTCTGTGGCAGAGTCAGGGTAATCAAGATTTGCAAGCTTTTGGAGCAAGCAAATCCCTCGTATTTGTACAGACAGATAGAAATCTCTGTGTAGATGGCTTGCAGAAATCTGTATGTGTACAGCCAGCAATTTGTTTGTCTCCTGACTCATCTAAATAACTACCTTTGCATTGTGTAAATAACTGAAATGTCAGTAAGGGCTGGAAAGGCTCTGGTGCTGCTTTTCTCAGTGCTGGGTTGGGAATGTACAACAAGCAGAGGATGCCTTCAGTGCAGGTGAATTGTAAACAGTTCACAGGACGAGTAGTTAATAAGGAAAAGGGTTTGGATGAAAGTATTGAGAAAGCCTCATACTGGAATCAGTCTAGAATGCAGTTTTCTTTTGAAAAGAATGGTTAAAATTACCTAAGAATTGTTATACAAGATTGTCATTAGTCCATTTCTCAATATAGAGAGTTTGAGACCAATTTCAAAGCAATGACAAGACCTTGTGATGTTAGCAGCCATACAGGCTGGGAAGTTTTCCTTGAGGCAGAGGTGAGGTTGGAGAGGGAATGGAGCTGCCTCCATCTGCTCTGGAGCAGCCAAGTCCCCATGAAGGATTGCTGTCCCTGGGAGCAGCATGTGCTGGGACACTAAGGGCGTCTGTTCTGCAGAGCCAGGAAAGAAGGAGTGCTGTCATGTTAATGGTGGCATGAGAAAAATTAATAGATGCATTTTTTTTGAAAAAATAAAAGCTATGCAAACTTGTGGTATTCCAACTGTAAGTAATTATGTGCACAAGGTATTATTTCCAAAGGCTGCATTTGAAAAATTTCCTATGGTCTTAAGACTTCTGTTATATCCTGTAATTCCCTTCAAACTGTTGTTGTTAGCTTTAGGGAGAAAGTTTTCTACCATGTAAAAATGTGCAAAGCCTTTATAAATGAATTTTCTGTTTCAGGTCATACATGTTAGGCAATTCCTTCTTTGCAATTGCTGTGAGTGCTGATAAACCCATATATTTATGTGCAGCTTCATGCAATTTTTCTTTTCCTGCAAAATTTTCTGCCTTTATCTGTGGCCTGCTTGCATTTTGTAAATACCCATTTTTGATTTGACATTGATCTAAAAAAACTCCTGGCTAAAAAAAAAAAAATTTAGAAGGTATTTTTTCAAACAAAATATAAATGAAGATAATGGTTCAAAAGACATTGCTAGGGCATATATTCTTTATTGTGTACAGTATAAGTTTTCAGTATCAACAGTTTTGACAATTATGAATATTTTCGTCCTGTGTAAAATTAGTCTGCAACGTCTTATCAAAAACACCATAGAAAGTCTACGGAAGATGTATGGGTAGAGTCCAAATATTGCAATAATAATGGCTGGCAATTTTATTTCTTGTAAGAAAAGACAGAGGTGAGATTGACCTGTGGATCGCAGGAGAGTTGAATTTAATGCAGATGCAGTTGTTAAGGATCAGTCATACTTCAGCAATTAAGCACTGCAGATAAGGATTAATTCTAAAAAGCTGATACAGATATTGGAATCCTAAATTATTTTTTACTGTTGTAAGTATGACTTAGAGAGTCCTGTCATCTAGTAAGACCAAAGAAGAAATTATTTAAGACGTATTTTGCTTGTGGTATGGAAGGCACACAAGAAACAACAGTACTGATATGAGCTGTGCTTTACAAAATGCCCTGCAGATTCCAGCCCAAGTTTCAAACACACTAACTAAAGTAACCTAAAACCCCACATATTATTTTCTTTTATCCAGTGTTTTCTCTGCTGTTTAAAGAAAATGTTCAGAAAGGAAAAAAAAAAAAAAAGAAAAAAACCCAGTCATTTAGAAATGTTCTCCTCAATTTTTAAAGAAGATAATTGTTATTTGCCATATTAGGGTTTTTCTGAAGGATAATTTCATTGGGAGACAAGGAATGGAGCCATACACAGATATCATTAAAGCTTTAGCTGCACAGAGAGGTGGGGTCTGGCATGCCCTGTAAAGAGGGCTGAGCTCTCAAGTGTTCAGATAGTTGCTTTATTTTGCAGTAACACTGCAACTGCAGAAAATGAGTAATTTCACTGAAGTGAGAAAAAAATCAATGGTGCTATTGATGTGCCCCAGCTGAGGTGTAGGTGGCATTTAAAGATGAAGTGTGGAGCCAAAGCTGTCAATCTCACCATAAGGATGGCCTGATTTTGCCTAGTTAAAACCCATTAGTTGGCTGAACTATTGCACACTGGTTCTGTTTCATGAGGTTATTTTTGAATGTCAGACACTTGCTTGGGCAGGCAAATTTCTCTTAATTCCCCAAGGTTTGTGAGGTCAGCCTGTTTTTCTTGTAAGTGCTTTGCCAATTTTCATGCAGTGTGGAGTCAGAGAGAAATACCAGTCAGGTGCTATTTTAAAATATATTTTTTTATACTAGTAATCTTCATAATGATAATAATTAATAATTTTCATAATAGTTTTCATAAATTTTCATAGTATTCATAATTTCAAAATGAATATTTTACTGTGGGTGTTTTTGTTTAGACTCACGTAATAAACAGATTTACTCATTTACTAAACAGATCTAAAATGGATTTTTGTAACATGATTGTCAGTTAAAGGAAGTATTACTGAAGACATTACTAAATCATTTCCATGAGTCCCAGTGATCTAGGAGACAGTAATTGTTGCATACAAGGGGTTTTAAAGTGAATGTCTTGATGGTAGAGCAGGAATTGCTTCATCTAATTCATCCTCAGAAGATGAACCGTCTCATTTCATTTACAAGAGAAATGGAGGAGGATATTAATCAAGAGAGAGATAATTTTCAGGGCTTATTTTATTACTGAGATATGAAACAAAGTAATTCAATCCGCAGATCTGAGGGGAGCGTTCCTTTTGTCTTCCTTGCCTGCACTCTGGGCTTTATGCTGGGATGTGCCTTGCTCTCCAGGACAGCTGAGCTTCCTGCTCAGGGTGTTTGCATCCTCCTTGGGCTGCTCTGGGAGCAGCTGCCCAGCTGTGTGTGCAGAGCTGTGCACAGCTGCCCTTGCCAAACCGTGTGACACATGGCAGGACGTGTGTCTGCCTGCTCAGCAGCTTCAGGGCCTTTCTGGGCAGGATGGTCAGCAGGAAAGGAGCCTGTGTCCCTCCCATCCCGAGTCTCCTTTCTTCATGGCAGGTAAGGAAATGAGTGCCTGGATGTACATGAACTCCTTGGGTTGCTGTTGTGATAGCCAAAAGTAAGGACAAATCTCCACCTTTGGGTCATACATTTGCAGTTAATATGCTTTATGGAATTCTGCAGCACACTTGTTCCGCACGAGGCAGGATAACACCAATACTGTCATGCTCCTGTTAATGTCTTTCAGGTTTATTATATTGAATTTGCATGTTGTAGCAGGTGACACATTTATGCAAGGTAAATCTTGGAGGCCAAAGCTGATTGAATGTATACGATACAGAAAGAATTGATAGACTTAAATAAAAATCTCTGACATTTAGGCATTTAAAGGATTAGTATCTCATTGTCTGAGGACCTTTGATTCCTGAAAGAACTCACCATGGTGTTTTCACAGGAAAACACGTTGCATTATTGGATTGAATATTGGAAATTATGTGCTTTTGGTGGGTTTGTTTTTTGTTGTTTGTTTGTTTTTCATAGCAAGGTGATGCCTGCACAAAGCTTTCATTTTTCCTTGAAGTGTTGCACAGAAAAGTGCAGACAGAAATACAAGCTAACAGTCAATGTTAAATATAGGGGGTATAATTTCAGATTAATAGAGTTGTAAACCAGGACAAGTACTGCTTTTCAGAGGCACTGAAGGAGATAAGTATTTAAATGTTTATAGCTATCACCAGCCACATAAAAGTTAACATTCACATGTGACTGACAGTTGAGATTGTATTTCGATATTAACTTGTATTAATGTGACTTGAGTAAGGAATGGTTTTCTCACTTCAAGTGAATTCTCAGTATTTCAGGACATTGTATTTTCATGAAGGCTCAATCCTGAAAAATTTATATTCCTGAACATTATAAAGAAAAAATAATAGTCTTAAAAATGCAGTTGGTGTGTTTGCTTGTATGAATATACATTTCATATTTCTTATTTAAATTTAAACTATTCTTTTTCCTTAAAATGTGAAAGGCTTTGAAGTTTGAATTAAGTTCAGAATTCATGTATTCTAGCTTTACTTTGAAAATGTAGAAGCAAGCTATTACCAAATCAACCTTACACCATAAAGGAGTTCGTTTAATCAAATTAATTCTTCCTAGTGAAAAATGTTTGTCAAGAAATACATGAAAAAATTTACACCTCTAGCAAACCCAGACTTTGTAGGCTGAGAAGGAAAACTGACATCTGAAACAGTTGGAAATATTTGGATTTTGCAGTCAGTGTTGTTTAATTATGATGTTTGGAGTTACCCTATCCTCATTTGCAAGTAAGAAAATAGAGCTGAAGGGAGGATAAGATAATCTTCATGTCAAGAAAGAAAGGTGTGATGAGGAGAATCATCTCTCCCATAATGCAGCACTTGGGTTCACTTCAAGGCTATCAGGTATCCAGCAGAGATACAGACGCCCCACTTGCAGGTTCAGATTCAGAAATTTCTCTCTAGGATGTGAGTGATGACCTGCAGGAAGAACTTATGGATGCTTCCCGGCTGTGGCACCTGTAATCTCAGTGGCTGTGGAGGCACTGTGCATGTCTCAGCTCAGGAGTCACTGCTGTGAGTTTCATTAAAGGGCTGCCAGCTGCTCCTGGGGCAGCTTTCATTACTGGATTCCAAATCAGCTTTGTCCAGTCCCTGTTCTCATTGCAGCTAATCACAGATTCTTAAGCACTTGGGCCTCTCTGGGAAGATATCTCCCTCCACACAGGGATTATTGATCGCTGCCACAGAACAACAGGACTGACATTTGAGGAGGATGTGTCAGAGAGAATCTTTTGCAATAAACCATATGGTCCTCAGGTCTGCTCTGCACCGAGTGTTTTTAGCAAAATATCTGCTGGTTTTCTAAAGACTGCAAGAAGCAATCTTCTGACAAACCAGAAGGAAATCCCTTCTTGTCATTCTTGAGAAAGGAATAACGATGGGATGAAATGTGGCGAAAATTATAGTTTTATCTGTTGCTATTCCTGAGGAGCACCAGATTTCTTGCAACTTCTGTGTTACTGATAGGGAAAATGAGATGTGTTTTGAAGCCCAGAATATTCCTTGTTCCAAGCCTTTACTTAGGTTTTTGAAATGGGTGAATTTTGAGGAGAGAAAAGAGGCAAAAATAGACTAGGTATCTCTGTAATTGCTTTCACACCTATCTGCAGATACCCTGAGTGCAAGTAATTTGGCAGAGCTGCCAGGCTAGGTGCAGAAACAATAAACAGCTTTTCTTGCACTAGGCCAGACTCTTCCAGCTAGTAAGAATATTTACAGCTAGAGCTAACAGCCTGTGTTTGTACAGACAGAGTTCTATCAGCCTGGTATTAGTAAGGGAGACCCAGGTGCACATCCCGTTCTGGAAAATGGGAACATGCTCTTTTCATGTATTTTGCATTCAGAGGTCTACTTGTCCCATTGCCAGTGATGTTTAGTGGAGGAAGATGTGGTAGATAGGATGAGTCTGTTCCATGCCTTGCAGCATTTAATTTCTCTGTCCATGTTCTCATTAGACACCTGACTGGAGAATGCGCTGGAACTTCTTTGTTGAAAGCACAAGATTATTTTTGTAGGCAGAAAGAACTGAGTTAAAGTTACTGAAGGATACACTCTTAAGTAATTTTTTGTCATGTGGAAAGAAGATCTGAGCTTTTGAGCAGGGAATTTGCTAATAATTAGGATTTTTTGATTTTTGTTCTTGTAGGTAGAGATTGAATTAATGATGGCAGCTCAGTAATGCATGTACAGCAAGTGGGCAGAAAGGGGGTACAGAAAAGTCATCTCATCTGTTATATCTGACTCAGATATTTCAAACCATTTTTATTATCTAAAGGCCACTTCTTGTAAGCTTTTTTGAAATTCTAGTCACATCTGTTGTCACTAATTGGTAGTGTGTGGTTCTACACCGCACAGTTTACTAAAGAAGTGGAAGTTGGTGTTAAATCCAAGGACTGTGGGCTCACTTCAGTAGGCTGTTCAGGACAACTTGAAATGTTCCAGAAGTCACGCAGAGCCCAGAGCAGTGGGCTGATGCCACGTGGGCTTTGTACAGTCTCCAGTGAAAAACACATATTGGCTTCTCTTAAATGAGCCTGTTTCTTCTCATAGTGAGGGATATAATCATATTAATGAAAACTTTGCATTTGCACAGTCTTAGCACAGACTTCTACTTCTCTAATCAATTCTCATCTGTAGTGGAACAAAAACTGTTTTCCCTTTTTTTTTTCCTCTTTGATAAGCAAAGTCTACTTTCATTGAAACTCAATGTAGTTGCTTTTCCTCAGTGTCATTATTTAGAAAGAGATTCAAAGCTGTGCCACTGGAGTTTTGCATGTGTTGCTGACAAACAAGATGTTACAGGAAAATAGCCCCAAGACTTAACAAAATATGTTGAATTGCATTTGCTGTAGCAAATATATTCATTTCCTCTTGGAAAAGGTTTAGGATAGCTCTGTGCTCAGTCTTAAGAAGCAATCCTAGAATCCAGTCTAAGAAAATAACATTTGCAAATGCTGTATCTGTGCTAATTTTCTCATTGCTGCAAACAAAAGAAAAGGAATTGAAAACAGAACAGAGCCAAAAAGTTCAACTTGGAACCAAACTGAATCATCCAGCCTCTAAAGCTTACAGACAGTGGTCCTGGTTCCTTCACATGCTATTTAGGTGATTTAGATTCTACTGAGTTCTTTCAGAAATTCAAGGGAGAAAAGCAATACAAAGACAGAAAAACAGTTTGGGTAGAAAACTACTTTACATGCACACTAAAAGGTCTCCAATAATAAATATTGGATAATCTGAATAGCATGAAAGCTGTTGAGGCCAGTTTGGTACACGAATTTATGCTGTGAACTTAGTCTTTAGTAAGAAACTCAATGATAACAGGATCTTACAAAAAATTCCTTGTATTTAATAGCTTAAAAATGAGTGGGACCAGTTTGTGGACAAGTTTCTGGGACCATACCAGTGGTATCCCAGCATGATGACAGTACAGACAATAAGAAGGGAAAATGTGGTCCTGTTATTCTGCAAGTAAATGTACCGTGCTCTGAGGCATGGCACTAGAAAACACCATCATTCTTGCACAGCTTGTCCAGTGTTACTGCCACATAATCAGATCTGGTTTCATTTGCTTACTAAGTCACCTAAAGTATCCTAGCTGGGGGCTCTAAATTATGCCAGCTTCAAATTTGTCCTCTCATAAATTAGTAATCTAATTATTGAGGCTGTTTCCCTGGATGCACCAAAAGTAGGTTTAGCATTCCAGTTTACAGGCAGTTCTAAATCCATGCCTGGGGAAGATTTTATGGTTTCCCACTATGATTTGTGTGGGGTTTTTGTGTATGTGCCTTGCCTCTTCTGCTGAGGGGTAGGTTTGGTGAAGGTGGCTCTGTTTGCAGGCTGCAGGTGGAGCTCTGGCTGGTTCGAGAACCCAAGGCAAGAGTCCCTGAACTGCCAGCCCTTTGCATGGCAGAAGGCACAGGGACCTGTGGCACAGCCAGGTGAGTGACACAGCTGCAGGAGCCTTGGGAAGAAGAGCAGGAGTTTGGCCTGCTTGGACTGTGGGGGGGGTAAAAGCCCAGGGGTTCCTTTCTTGGGGACCCTCCTCAGAGGCAGCAGCTCGAGCTGTTTCTCTGTTCCTGCACTGTAAATAATTGGCTTTATGGAACAAGGATGTCTCAGACTCTGCTATGGGATAGAGCTGGTGAGGAATCCTGCCCTGTGTGGGGGGGAGTGCAGGGAGTCCAGTGGGGACCTTTGGATCACCGCGGCTCTGCAGTGACAGTCCCTGCAGCTGGGAGTGTGACTGCCAGGGAGACTCGGGGATGGTCAGACTGCCAAATCTCCTTACTTTGGGACTCAAAGAAGGGAAGACTGCACTCACCCTTCAAGAATAAACACCCTACTTTCCCACTCTGCCAGGCTGGCATTCCTTACAGGCTGGCTGTAGCCCCTGTCTGGCTATCAGCTCTCTCTGAGTGCCGCACGGGCTGGGCATCCCAGTCTGGGGATTCCTGATGGGACCAGCACCGGGGAACGGGCACAGCTGATGCTCCTGTGTGCATCCTGCCCTGCCCAGCTCTGGGCCGATGTCATCCCTTCGCCCGTGTCTCCCTAGGCAGCAGAGAGCCCGCAGGCTGTCACGGTGCAGGGGAGGCTGCGGGGCTGCCGCTGGCTGGCAGGGCTGTGCCGGAGGCGTGCAGGGTCTGTTCGCGGTGTGTGCAAGGTGTGTGCTGGGCTGTGCAGGGTCTGTGCCGGGTCTATACAGGGTGTGTGCGGGTCTATGCGGGTGTGTGCCGCGGCCGGCCGTGCGTGTGCGGCGCCTCCCTGGCCGGGCCGTGCGCTCCTCGCCGTGCGCAGGGAAGCGAGCCAGGCGCTCGCAGCCCGCCAGGCGTGCTCGCCTGCTCCCGGCTGGCGGCGTCGGGCTGATCTGCGAAAGCGTACGCAATGCAGTCTTGGAGAAGGGTGTGTGAGTGGGGGGAGCTGGCATGAGCCGCGGCATCCTAATGTCGCAGTCGTTCTTCAGTCTCCCCCAGACAGCAGTCGCTCCTCTTGCCTGCACCAGCCTCTTACTCATTCACAGCGCAAATGTTCTTGTTTGTGTGACAATGCTAATTGAAAGAGCTGTTCCAACTTCAGTAGCTATTTGTTTGGTTATATCGCAGACAGTAACTTCTAACTTAATAAACCAAACAGACAAATGTTCAGGAGTTACGGCGGTGATGGTTAAAGTGTTTGTGACTCCGTGAATGAAAAAGAGTCCCCATCTGCAGCTGGCCTGTAAATGTTTAGAAAGAACCTGCTAATAATTCTCATCTCTGATCTTTTAATTTAAACGAAACATAGCCTAGTTTAGATTAGAAAACTGTAATTCTCAAATTCTATGATGAGTTGTTGTAGCCTCCTTGTTTGTTTTCTTTTTACTTTTTTCCATATATATTTTAATGTAAAATTCATACTCATAAAAAAATTGAATTCCTATTTCCCATCAATTTACTTTTGCTATTAAGCCATCTTGATGCAGTGTTTGATTCCATTTAATAGTCATGATAAGCATGTACAGATTTTGTATCTTACAGTGGGCTGGCTACTGCACACTAGAGAGTATCTGTCAGTGGATGCAGGAGAGCTGTCAGCAAGAACATGCCAATGCAGGGTCAGATTTATGAGGTTTATGTGGCAAGTAGAGGAGAGTTTTGTGCTTTTTTCATCCTGCACATCTTTCTTCAAATCCCAGTGCACTTTCAGTGCTGCACCTTCCTTTCCTGTGGACTTCAGGCACTGATCATCTGTTATTTTACAGTATGAAATCCTCAATTCCAGGTGCAGATTTAATCTTCTTTAGAGAAGGAATTGTAACCATGGATGTTTATGTTTGTTTCAGCTGATTTATTTCAGTTTGAAAGAGAGCAGGTGAGGATTTTGGATATAGAAATCCCCATGTTAGCTGGACAGGAAATCTAAAAAAACTTTGCATGGTTTTATAGGGAGTGCTTTCTGAGAAGCAGTGGCAGGGTTCATACTGTACCTGGCCTAGTATCTGTCATTTCTCAATGGTTTGAATAATACATAGCATTTGAAATTTCTCAGTTGCTGATATTAGGCAAAAACATGCTAAAAATGGGGATTTTCATTTTTTTAAAGACCAATCACACTAACTGGTTATCCCTTTGAATTCTTTTTGCAGTTAAACCAAAGATATTTGTGCCATCTTCAATTTTAGTTTTTAGTGTTGCCATCAGATAAATGAAGTAAGCATAGATGTTTCAGAGAGATGCAAATATTTAATAAAAAATTGCCATTCTGAGTAATTTTCTGTAGGATTTGTGTAGATGCAAGTGTTTTCTGTTAGTTGTGCATTTGTTTGAAACCTATTGGAAGAATCTGGCAGCAGGAGCTGCCTAATAAATGAAGCCTACTTGCCAGACACCACCAGATGTTTGGAAAAGTGAAGTCTTTTAAGGAATTATCCCTTATGGATTCTTAAAATTGCAGAACCAAATTTTGCAGGTTAATACTTTTGTAAATTTTCTAGTATTTTTACGTGCACAACAGAATTCCAGTGCAAACAGTTGATTTAAGAGAAAAAAATTGCTGTGCCAAAGATGTGATGACAACTGAGACAATGTGCAATGAAATGTTCCAACTTCCATCAGAAATAATGACATTCTTGGCTGAGTGGAGGTGTTTTAACTAAATACTGACAATTCATGGTAATCAGTGAACCTATTAGCTGTGAAATTTGATTCTCTCATCATGGACTGTTCACTTGCATATTTCAGATAAAAATAAATCTGCATATCATTCTCGGCCTAACGTTGTGTACCTTTCTAAACATGCCTGTAGTGTTTCTGTGGTTTAGTGAAGTGAAGCCTCAATCAGTTTTTCAGGAAGAGTTGTCTCATGATTGACAAGAATCAGTGGTTAACAGTGCTGTTCTTTATGTCAGCAGTCTGATGCTTCAGTGGAAACCTGACTGGCTCCAATTTGTTGTCTGATCAGCAAGAGAGAAGCAATTGCTTCTTCCTTGACTGGTTCCATCTTTTACTAGTGACTTTTGCCATCAGGGGAACTAAATGGGAAAATACTCTTAATGGAGTAAAAAAATTTTCAGAAATGAAAATGATTTGGATGAATAATACTCCGGTTTTGTTAACAGCATTTTGGAAACCACTAATAATGGAGTTTCTTCTCCATTGCCAACAGTGAAGCAGGTAATAGGGCTTTTCAGAGGCATACCTGTAGTGGGGAAAAAAAGGATTCTACACTTGTATTTTGCACAAAAATTGATTTATTTGCTGGAAGCCTATGTCTGTTTTGTGTGGGGAGATACATCTTTGGCTGCCTGCAGAATCATTGCAGGATTTAACTGCCACGTGACCTCTTCTGTGGAAAAGTTAAAATAATGAAAGCAGCAAGCTTTCTCTTGCAAGCCTGAAGTTGTTGCTGTGCAGGATTCCTGTGATCTGAAATGGCCTCAGGCACAGATGGGGCACTTGCACACTGGCAGGTCATCACAAATGGTTAGTGAAAAGGGAAGCATGGGGAACATATATAATTGAGTGGCTTTGGGTCTAATTCTATTCCCGTTGAAAGGGAAAAGAAAACAATTACAGTTTGCTTACACAAATAAGAGTCACGTTTGGGAACTACAATATGACACAAAGGTGGTGCAAAGGGAGTTGAGCACATTTTCTGCTTCTGTGACTTTGTCTTTTGTGGCAGAAGAGTAACTGAACTGAAGATGTATTCAGTAATTTAAAGTTCTCTACTAAAAGCATAAAACTTTGGAGCTTTTAGTTGAAGTTAACAAGCAAGGTGTTTCTTCCTTTTGTCTTGGTGAATTACTTGATTTTTTACTGGTGTCTAGTGGAGCAGCTGCAACTCTACAACTCTTGGATGAGAAGATTTTCCCCTTGCCATGATCAGTTTGTATTTCTTTCACCAGCTGCCAGGAGCTTGTATTTACCCTTGTGAGATACAACACAATGTCCTTTAAAAACAATGATTGTCTTTCCCTGAGCTGCTGAATCTCATCACCTCCAGGTACCTGTGAAGGTACCCAGCCTCAGAAACTGCAGTAGTATAATTAGAGCTTATTGTACCAGGAACACAGTGAATAATGTCTTGAAAATTTGCTGAGAGTTTTTAGATCAGCAGCCACAGCACTGACTAAACATACATTCCTCAAAAACTTAATTCCTATGTGGTGTTATCACCTTTCAGTTTAAAATCTCCAGACTTCTTAAAAGACAGAGGTGTTTTCTCTTCTTAAAAGCAAACGTGGGAGGGAATTGCTTTTTTCTACTTTGTTCATCTTTTCTATTCTCTTTTAACTCTACAACAAGCCAAACACTAGATCTGTTTGGTTTTTGCACCCAGTTGTTGAAACTGCATATAGAAAGCTGAAATTTTAGCAAGTGTTGAGCAGCTGGAATCATGGGCTAAAAGGAAATCATTATAGAACCGTTGTTGCAGTTGTTGATTTCTCCTGCAGACCATCTTGTTCAATGTACATAAAGAAAGAGTCCACAGAAAATTCCTGGTGATTTGATCAGGTCATAATCATAAATCTTTCTTAATGCAGCCTCCCTAAATTGCCAGTGCAATCGTAGCTGGTTTAAATGCATTTGGGGAAAGCATTAGCTTTCCATTGGGTTTAATTCCATTTTATCTGTGGATAAGCCATGTGGTTTTGTACTTAAAGCTCTCTTTTCCAATGATAATGCATTAATGAAATAATACATGGTAAACTGTGACAATGCTTTAAGCCCAGGGGAAAAAAACAGAGCTTTATCTCCTACAAGTCCTGAAATTAACCTGTGAATTTTTCTGGAGTGCCACCACTGTTTGAAGGTGATGGATGTTTCTTCTGTGTGTAAGAATGCTATTTTTCCAAATGACTACCTGTCACCTAGAAAAACAACTCTGAGTTTTTAAAAAACAACCCCAAACAATGTATCTGACTAGAATTCAGGTGAATTTTTCATCTGTCCTATGCAACAGATGTCATTTTGAACATCACTCTATTCAATTCTGTAGTTGTGCAATTGTTGCTGTCAGATTTGCATTTATACTCACTGTAAATGCATTAGTAACTTCCATTGACATAAATGATATTTGTAAGCCTTCTGTCCTGTCTCTGCCATCAAAGCACTCTAAGCTTTGAAGAGGAAAAAGAAAAATGCCAACTTTTAGGAAGAATCCTGAAAAAAAGTTGTAATTTGTTATTTTAAAAACCTTCACAGAAGAAGGCAACAAAGTGGGCCATCATTTTGTATTGCATTTTGAAACATTGGAAATGTTTGTATGAAAAAAGGACAGCTCAAAATATTATCACTTCAACGTTTTAGTTTACAGAAGTAGGATTTTTCATAAAAATACTGTAAAACCAATTTGTCAAATTCAGATTTTCTATACTACCAAAATATGTGGATGTATAGGAAAACATTTTTTCATGCTACTGTGTTTTCTTTTTCATACTTAGCCAAAAAGGAAAAACATGTCCATTTTGTATAAACTATAAAGGAAACAAAGTGCAGGCAAGGAAATCATCATAAAACTCATGAACTGGAAAAATGTAAATACATTGCATCTTTAATGCATAAATAAGCTGTTTTGTGTTCCTAAGGCCATTAGCTCTTAAGGCCTAATGATTTAGCTTCCTGCACAGAATCATCAGACTTTAATATTCGTATTCCCTTTCAACTCTAGAAGATTCTCTCTCTAATTTCCATATTAGCATTTGGTAAATACAGCATTTATCATTCAGTATATACTGCAAAGATAAGAAAGGACTGGACACAGCTATGAGGAAACTATAAAAATTGCTCTGTATGGCTGCAGACATATCACTAGAATGAAATTGAAACTGAGAGACATTTGACATTTTTCCCCAATTTATCATTGGGGAAAAAAAGTGAGATTTGAACTAGTAACATAAACTGAGAGACTTGTATTCAAAAATACAAATTAATATATCAGTGGAAAAATTGTATTTATCACCGTGTCCTGGACTCAGTCATGTGGGTGTGCCCCTTGCAAGCACAAGTTTCCAGTGCCCTATTTTGGTGTGTGCCTGCTCTGCAGATTGTACCTTGCAGGCATAGGATCCTTCCAAATGCTTCCAGAAACCTGAAGACCTTAATAACTGCTCTCTTATATCTGACTGTCATCCCACATTGGAAGAAATTCAGGCATATTTAGAAGGAAATAACAGTTATGGGGGAATAGAGCATTTTAACTTCGAATGAATGACCAAGGTATTCATTGCACATGTCCATGTCATAGGTGATAATATTTTCAGTTATGTTTTTGTAAATCTCTTAGCAAAATATTTTGACCTGTACCAGACATCTCTTAAATTCTGCCTTGCTATAAAGAACAATAATATCAGTAATAGTGATATCTGTGAGTTAGAGAATGTGGTTGGTTTACTTGGCTGGAAGCCAGGTGCTCACCAAGCCTTCACAGCTGGACAGGGAAGAGAAAATAAGATGGAAGAACGCTCGAAGGTTGAGATAAGGGAATTTAACTTAAAAAAAATGAAAGTTTGTGCGTTCATAAGCAAAGAGGGAAAAAAGTTATTCTCTCCTTGCCATCGGCAATATTTGTAAGTCATTGTAAGTAAAGCTATATGACTTGGTGATAGCAGTAAATATTGACACCCACCCAAGAAAAATATTTGGGTATCTCCCTGTGTATTCTCTTAGGGATACAAATGTCTCTTAGCACACAGAAGATGAGGAGAGAGCAGAAAGAAACGTAAAGATGAAAGAAACATTTGCTGCTTCTTCCTGTAGATTTGTCCTGTTTCTGTGCTTCCAGGAAAAAGAGAGAATGAAAATAGAACAATTACATGCAAGCAATCCCATTTTTATATACAATTTTAAGGTAAACAAAGGGCAATCAAAAATTCTGTCTTGAATATTATGAAAAGCCTTTTGATTCAAGTGCTGAGAAGAACAATTTCATTGGCTTAATGTACCTATAAATTGTTTCTGTATTCTTATTTCAGACATCATGCTGAAAAGTTTGTAGTTAAAAGAAGTTGTTTCAAATTTTGGCATCCCAAAGGATTTTCTGAACTTTTGTTTCTGTCATATCAGTGGAGATGTTCCTAAAGAGAACAAGTATCTGATCAATAAAACATTTACAGAATACGGTTTAAACTGAAGCTCTGCCATTACTGGAAAAGGAACACATTTGAAGCTAAATTAATAATTAATATTAGCTGAAATTAATTAATATTTTAGCAGAGAGAATGCAGAGGCCTGTATAGGAAAACAGGAATTTTCTGTTTTAAAGTCTGCCTACAGTCAGTCGATTGTGATTGCTTGACTTTCAGTTGTGAATTTGATTTGCCATATGGCATGGGAATAAGGGACCTAGGCTTACCACAGGAAGATAGTATTGATATGCAGACTGAAATGGAAAATTAGATTTCCTTACTAGAGCACAATAAAGAGTGTCTTGGAGGTTGACTTAAAGCTCTGTTGTGGCAAGCAAGTGTACAAATTCTGTTTAATGGGGGTTTCATGCTTTCAAACTGTGACCTGAAACCTGCTGACACTGTTAGAAGGAACATTAATGCTTTCAGTCTGTTGTTGTTGGGTGGCTCCTGTTTTTTTCTGAGCTTTTTCTTCTCAAACTGACACACAGAGTCCAAGTGATGCTGCTTATCCCTGCCTGTGTAATTAGCCTTCACTGGTCCAGTATGGAAATCATCTTTTCAGGGTTTTTAAACCCCTTTTTTCTACACCTTTTTCTGTGACCGTGTTCACAGGGGTCTGAGGAAGAGGGAAGAGATGAGGATCTGACTCCATGTTTCAGAAGGCTTGATTTATTATTTTATGATATGTATTATATTAAAACTATACTAAAAGAATAGAAGAAAGGAATTCATCAGAAGGCTAGCTAAGAATAGAAAAAGAAAGAATGATAAGGTTTGTGGCTCGAGCTCTCTGTCTGAGCCAGCTGCCTGTGATTGGCCATTAATTAGAAAGAACCACATGAGACCAACCACAGATGCACCTGTTGCATTCCACAGCAGCAGATAATCAGTGTTTACATTTTGTTACTGAGGCCTCTCAGCTTCTCAGGAGGAAAAATCCTAAGGAAAGGATTTTTCATAAAAGATGTCTGTGACATTTTATTCAATAACTGAAGGTGGAGTGCATGATAGAAATAAAAGGACAGATTTTAAGCTGGTGGTACAAATATATTGATACATGTCCATCCTATGAATTGATGCCTTTTTAAACTAGACTAGAGACTAGATCTTGGCTCTGTTTAATTAATCACACTGCACAGAAAATCCTAGATTTGGAAAAAAAACCCCCAAAACATTATGTACGGATAATATGCATCAAAGTGGCTTCACTGATAATCCACTCTATTCCTGTCCTTTGAGTATATGATGATTCTGAGCTCTGCAGAGAAGAAAATCACTTTAAAAGCTCTGAGAAGCTATTACAAATGAATGGACGTGTCTGGTCATGGCAAATCCTTTGTCTTGGCAGCCTGGTAATTTTTATGATGAGCCTTATGTGTTTCAGCTTTTCAGTGTCTCAGCGTGAGCCGTGTCAGACAAACCTAATGAGATGGATGAGTTCAGTTTTGACTAGATCACACTCTGTCAGAGAAGGTCCACCTGGAGTACTCAGCTAATAATTAATTTCCAATCCTACATTTGAGACTTTTGGGATGGGAGCTGACTGTGGTGTAAGCCAGCAGGAAGCAGAAGGCCTTATGGCTGGCAGGTTACTGTGTGGAGCTTCCTTTTTACTTTTATGAACTTCTCTGGTGCAAAAACTGTGTAGATCTTTGTGTACTCCCAAGCTCTACATCTTGAAATTACGTCTGTAGACAATTATTATGTCCTTAGTTGTGTTCCAATGGCAACAGAATGAAAGCCACTTCTTTCTAATGTTCTCCAAATGTAAATCCTCCAGCACAGAGGGAGAAATTCTAAACAAAAATGTATTAGAGCTACTCTTTGAAATTGGGAATTCTGTTCAACATTTATTATACATGTATAGGACTTCATAAATTTATAAAAAGAGCTGAAACTGCTTTTAGATTTATAAATACATCAATGTTTTAAAAATATGCCAGTAGTTCAAAGTTTCTGTATTACCAAGGAAATACATTTGATTAAGTAACCATCTGGCAAAATGTTTGCTACCAGTGAAAACACTGAATTTTGGATTTTGTATGTGCCAAGTTAAAATGTGGGCAAGAGTTACAGCTGCATAAATTGAGTAGGCAGTAATTGGACCATATACCTTTCAAGCCTACTGCTATCAATCTAAATAAATATTGTTATTCTCAAGGCCATTTTGCTTAGCTGATCCATCTACAGTCAATTGTTTCATCTCAATTTAAAATGTTCTGAAAATAATAAAGTTGACTTTGAGTAGTAGCAGCATCTGTGCAAGGTTTGGATGACCTGAGTTTTGGTAGACTTAACATGGGAATAACTAGGCCCTGTGTTCCGTGCATAAACCATCCTTTGAGTGAGCCTCACTCCTCAGTATCACAGCATTTGAAAGGTTCTCTGTGGTTAAATGACTTGAAGATAAAGAGCAGCTGCATTTTGGCCTTCCTAGAGCTCCCTGGTGCTGCTGTTTTGGGGCAGGCTGATAATAACAACGGGATTTCCTTGGAAGAGTTGCTGTAGCTTCAGTTCATTGAGAATTGGTGTGACCATTCATGCATCAGTGTCTTTGTAGAATGCACTTGTCTCTTTTATTCATAGCCTGTGGAGCATCTGTAACCTTTCCAAAAAACCTCCAGCATTCATTCAAAATACCTCAGCGTGTAAGAAAGGTAAAATAGTTAAAATAGGAAATGCTACAATGTGTTGGTTTTGTATTTCTAGAAATTTGACCGGGAACTCATACTTGTCCATCTTCTTTTTGTTATTTATTAGCTTTTTAAGCAATATGATAAGGTTTTGAGGCCTATTATTTTATTTCTATAAAACAAAAATATTAGAAAAGTTTAGCATTTGTTCTGCTTTGTTGTTACCTGTGGGAGGTTGGGCAGACAAGCTACCACTGCTATACACACCTTTTACTTTGATCCCAGCCAGTTTTGAAGTGTGCTTGCCAGAGGTGAAAACAAACTCGTTTTTACAGCAAAAACCATTCTAATTCAGGGGATGCAATACAGTTGTTCTGTTCATAATTTACCGTGTACAGTGCTGTGCCTTCATTTCAAATACTCATGGAATGACTAATGAAGTGGTGGTTATTTTATAACTCCATCTCTTTCTCCCTGACATTAAATATTGAAGCTACAAGCCCTTTCTGAGAATAATGAGAAGAGCAGCTTAGGAGAGCAGTTTCTTCAACAAACAAAGCCCTGCACGAAATATTAATTAATTGGAATTCTGTTGATTACATTTACAGATTAGAGGAAAATTGTAGGGAAGGTATTTTGTGAATGCTCTGCTTCATGAACATCCTCCAACAATTTTAAAATTGCTCTGAAATTGCTGGGAATAGTTGCCTATGGGTGGTTGATCTTAGCTCTTATTCAAAGTGAAAGATGCTGTGAGCAAGTAAGAAGAAAGCTGAAGGGATGGCTAAAGAAACTATAGTTTATTTAAAAATATAAAAGCAGTGGTGAATAGATACATTTTATTTCCTACTGCTAAAAATGCAGTTCTTGCTTTCCTATTAGGAATGTTAGGCATGTGTAATTTCTGTTATTTTTCTTTAAGTGAAGAATGGGGATAGATTATCTTTGCTGGTGTTTCTGGTGTAATTTTATTTAAGTGTTCAAAATTAGGTCTTTGGGTTTATTTCCACCAAGCTACACTGACTTATTTGAAGTTTGTCTTTTATATTCTTTGCCCAGGGTTGAATCCAGGGATGAACCTACTTGAAAATCTTCAGAGCACAAAGCAGCACTGTCTGTATTGTGAGGTGTGTTGCTTGCTGGGAACCAGAGCAGGTTTGTGCATTATTGCCCTGCCTTGTGTGGGGATTTACACACTGCACATCGGCCAGGGGCCACTGCACTGCTCAGTCTGGCCAGCCAGCTGTCAAAATGCTTTCAACCCACCCACTACTTGGTTTTAAGGAAGTGGGCAAGGAAATAACTCCAGAGATGGCAAAGAACTATTTCAGTTTACTGTGATGCTTCAAAACACAGATGTGTTTAATGTGTGATCACCAATTGCAGAACACCTACATCAATTCAAATTTCTACTACAAATCACAGACTAACCCGCAATTAAGTGAGGTTATCAGATCTTGAGGATTGTGTTATGTTGTTTCTTGGGTCCTTGTGTTGCTTCTTGTCTTCAGGTTAGGACCATCTCTTTCTTAACCTCCTGTGACCTTTGATTCCATAAACCTTTAAGCCCCTGCATTGAACTAATTATTGTCCTGTCCAGCCAGTGTCTACCACAGCCTGCTGACTCACCATTTTTCTCAATTTATTGCAGTCTTCTGATGCCTGAATCTAGTTCATGTTATCACTGAATTTGGTGAGATGAAAGAACACATCCTTTGTTACAAGGTCTGTTTTGCTTATTGCTTAGCAAGCACATGACCAGGTTATTCTGGGAGCTGCAATGTGACTAAATAACAATATCTCCCATTGCAGTGCAGGATGACAAAACTCGTGACATTCTGCTAACACTGAGAAATCCTTAACACCAATATTGGTGTTTTGGTGAGGGGTTTTTTTAGTTGTATGCAACATTTGTAAAAAAGGCAACACATCAGATTAATATGCATTGAAAGCTGTATTTTGCTTTTGGCCTGGATAGTTCAAACTGTGTAGTAGGTCACACCTCCAAGGTGCAGTAAAGCACATTAGATCAAATTACATATATTTTGCTATAATTTCAAATTAGCATTAGAGCATACTTTCTAATGTATTTTATATTTTATGATCCCATGGTACATGTATATGTATAATTTAGATGCTTTAAAAGATCATCAAGCAGAATTTCCAGAAATAGAGGGTTTCAGTGGCAACTGCTATTCACATCTTTGGGCATAGTAGTGGACAGAGTACTTCTAGAGAACAGTGCTAATTAGGATCCTCCAGTTAACAAATATTATCATTTTTCCAGTAATGTTCACAAAATAGATATTCTTCAGGGTGACTGTGTTATAGTGTAAGGTAAATATTAATTAAAATAATCTGCTTGTGGAAGGGGTGAATGGAGGGGAGGATTTTGGATGTGCGTGCGAGAAATCCCTGAAAAGAAAATTACAAACTGAGTTGGGAGAAAAAAGTGAAAGGCCTTGGAACTTTTCTGTGAAGGGAAAGAAAAAAATCCAACCCAAAAGAGTAAGACATTTCAGCTAACAGAAATGTGGTGTCCTGTGGCAGTCAGTTATTCAATAGTTAGGAAGAAGCCTGGATGGGCAGCGCCTCATTTCTGCCATGGTGGTGCCCAGAGGGGCTGGGCTGTGTGTGAGCTCAGTTTGTGTCAGTGTGTCCCATTCACAGCCCGTCCTGGAGTGTGGCATCTGCCATCTCCAGACTTGTTGCATTGTTCTCCACTGCTCAAGCTTTCCTGTTGATGAAATATTCTGCTCTGTGCCTAGAATGGAGTTGAGTTAAGTTAAGAACTTCTTGCTGAAATGGGAGCATTTAAAAGCTGAAGAATATTTTTGTCCTCCTGTTAGTGTTTTTCCTTGCCATGCCAAAAATTCTCCTTAGTGTTTCCTAGCCAGATGAGCAGGGCTGCTTAATTCAGACAGAGCATTGCTTTTTTAGAGATGGTACATTAACAGCAGTTTCCCTGTTTACCTGTTTCCACTGGAAGGCTTCCAGCTTTCTCTCTCCTGCTTTAGCAGTGCTGCAGAGAGATGGAAACAAGCACTGAAACCAGCAGGCTTTGTGGCAGGAGGGGCTCCCTCAGTCACCTGGGAGCTCCTGTCTCAGAGTCCCAGACTCTGAGCTGGCTGCAGGAGGGGATGATGAGCTGGAAGGAAGGGTCTGTGAGCTGGCAGCAGGCACAGCTCTGTCACAGCCCCTGGAGGGAGGTGGCTCTGCTTACACACGGTGTCCTGTGTCTGCATCAGGTCACTGGAGGTGATTTGTGCTGTTTTACCTTTGGGTTGGCTTGCAAGTGGGGTTGATTTGAATGTCTGTAAAGCACAAAGGTGGTGATTGCTGTTGCTTTCAGTAAATAGGGATGGTATGGAAATTGTTTTGGGTTTTATATTGTCGTAATAATAAAAACACATAAAAGTAACAAAAGTGAAGAGATTTTCAAGTGAAGTATCTCTAAAAATTACTCTTGTCTAGTACTTAGAAAAACTTAGCTCTGAGTGGAGACATGCTATTTTTTTTTTTCATAGATGATAGATTTATAGGTGGTTCTTTGAGCCTTTTTTAAACTTATTTTAAAAGTCAAATGTGTCTTATCTTCCTTGATACTAATCCTATGCAACTACAGAAAATGAATTGATTTTCTGTATCGATGTGGCTATTTCTGCCCAGGCTGTAGAGGCAGGACATGTTTTTTTATTGATTTGGCCCTGAACTTCCCTGAGTCTTGATGAGCACAAATGAAAGAACCACTCTGGAGGTCATTCTGAATATCAGCAAGGGAATGAGTACCACTGCCTTGGCCAGACTCTTGTTCCTTCACTGTATGAATTATACATTGGGTTACCATCACAGTAATTAGAACAGGATCTGGATATTAATGTATGACCTATAGTAAGAGGGTTGTTCCTTGGAGTGCTTGATCTCTGTATAATGATACAAGAGGAGATTTACAGTATAATTGCAGAGGTAGCTTGACAGGGCTGAATCCTTTCACAGTCCTGGAAGTGCCTGTGTGCCTAAAGGATGCTGTGCCTGTTTCTGTCAGGAGAACAAATGAAAAGGGATTCAAGAGGAAGATGCATGAGGAGCTATTAGCTGATGTTTAAAGCGGTGCCAGGGCAGATTTGTGCAGTATTTTCCAGCACACTGATGGAAGGCAGCTGGGGCGCTCGGGGGGTTTAAATTCTGGATATTTCACTTGTAAGCTTATTGGGAAACTTGACTGTTGTGGTACTGAGGGTGGTTTGGAATTTGTCTTCCAGGAGGTATGGAGATACTAACTAAGATACAGGCCATTTACAGGACACTTTGCAGGACTAGGCATTTTTCTATAGAAAAATACTGTATTGCATGAGGCTGGGTTCTCTTCTCTGTCACTGTGGTCAAATGGTTTCAGTGCTGTTTTTCCTGACATCTCACACAATGTTGGTGTAACAGAGGAAGTTAGTGCTTCACAGGTGACTTATCCTGCTTTTTGTTTCATTTGTTCTTGAGGCACAGGCACACGTTTAATATCGAAGATTGACTTTTTTTTGAAATGTTGATGAAAGAACAAATAAGAGTATGTCTTTAAGAAATAATAAAATCTTAACTAATATGCTGCATCATTCTCCAAAATCAGGTCCTTCCAGAAGTGTGGCTTCTCTCCCTCTTTATGCTAGTAGATAAGATGAATTTATTACTTCAATTTTGTCATAAACTGGATTTACTCTCTGGTTGTAAGCACATCTAAATCACATTGTCAGCACACTGCTTTGTACTATCATTCTTTTAAAAAAAAATCTCGATACTTTTGCTGTATCCAGCCAAAGGCAGAGATAAGGCTGAGCCATTTCTTGTATGTATGTAATTTCAAAAGCAGCAGAGAATATTTCTTTCACAGGAATCAATAAAGTATGAATATAAAATTGTCAGATGATAGCAACTGTGTGATGCAGAGATTAGCGACTTGTCCTTTTATTATCAGAGACTGTGCTCAAGCTTAGATACAACAAATCAGAAATAATATAATGCTGCATGGGCTTTAGTAGTATTGAACAACAAGAGCTAATGTGTATAATACCCCAGTCCAGCTGGGAAATATTGAGCACCACTCTAATCTCTTGCTCTCTGCTCAGATCAGCTGTGGATTCTCAATCTAGTACTTGGCTGTTGATCATTCTTTACTGTCAGGATGAACCTTCTCCACAAAAAAAACACCGTAATCGTAGTGAATTCATGTTTGTTCGTGCTCCTGAGGCAGCAGCCTTTCCTTTAGGTGCAGTTCCAGGCAGGCTGTCAGCACAGCATCAATGAGAAAGCCAGCGGGGCTGAGCAGTCTCCTGATGGGAATGGGAGTGTGGCTAATTCCAGTTTGCTAGGGAGGGAGCCCAGACAACACCTTTCTCCTCAGTCTTTGACAGTGGTGGTTCCTGTGGAAACTTTCCTAAGAATGGCCTCCCTTATTGTTTAAGTAAGCAAGCTGAAAATTCTTGTTTGTTTTCCTAACAGCACCTTAATTTTCTTTGCGATAAGCAAACCATGAATGGATTCAAGAGGCTATCGATCCAGCCTTTAGAAAATAGCATTCCACAGATGCAGTGTGTTACTGCATTTCAATGGGGCTGTTTGCTTGCCTGGAGGGCACAGGGACAAGGGCAGGGCATGGCCTTGGTGTTCTCACCCAGCTCAGAGCTCCAGTTTTAATTACACCTCTGAAAGATCTATGGATTACCTGGTGAAACATCAGTTAATACTTGAAATAATTAGCTTTGATAAATTGAGTGAGTTGGGCACTCCTAAGTAATTGCTTTGTTTCACCTGAGAGATTTTTGCATTTCAGCCGGGGGTTAGCAATTCCCATGCACGCTTTCTAAATCCACTGTAACACTTTGGGAATGAACACAATCAGGAGCAGCTCAGGAGAGCACTTGCATTACAGGGCTTGCCATAATGAACTGGGGGAAAGAAAAGGGCTGTGTTAGCAGGGGAAGGAGTCCATGAGCAGTGGCAGTATTTAAACAAGTAGGCGTTCAAGTAAACTGTGATTTATCAGTAGAACATGAAGCATCTCTAGAGTTTGACAAACCCATTTGAGGTAGTTCCAGCTCAGTCCCACAGAACATTAGTGTCTCACCTGTTTTCTGTGGAGGTAGGCCTTGAAGAGATGAGCCAGAAATTACTTCAGCCCTAAAAATGGATCATTAATTTCAAAAATTCATGGAGACAGCAGTGGGACTGTCTGCTTGTGGGAGGGGGGATATTCCTGTGTGCAGCCAAGGTTCATATTGCCAGGCCGGATCTGATGACAAGCACAGGCATTTCTAATCAAGCTACAGAATCAGACTGGTAGCTTCAAGAAAAATATAAAAATATCTGTTCACTCCAGGTGCTGCATTTTATGCCTAGGTTTGTCTGCTACCCTCTGCAATGTCTAACATAGGACAGTTCTTGTGAATCTTCATCTATTTTAAAACACTCCTGAGTTTTTTGTCTGAACTAAGTTAAGGCAGTACCTGCCACCTTCCAAGTCTTGACAAAACATGCCAAGTCAGGATAAACACAATTAATATCTGCCAGAGACTTTTTCAAGCGATGTGATGGCTCCTGGTTCATTATTCTGAAGATTTGCATACAAAAGAAATAAGCAAGCAGTAAAACTGCGATAGTGCTGACACCAGCATTAAAGAGGAGTGCTTAGTACAGCAAAGTGACAGAGAGCACATATTTGTGTTCCCAATCATCTGAGCTGAAAGACATTTTTAAGTGAAAAATTCATTCAGAGACCTGAATTTTGACTGCACTTCCAGTGTCATGTACTGCACAAGGTAGACATAAGATTCAATTTATGCTGTATCAAACAAGTGCTAAACAGGTCATTGCACCAAGTATAATTGACCATAATAAAAGAAAAAGACCAAAAACTTCTCAAAAAGAGGTGACATGAGAGAATTAGATAGCCTTCTTTCCCTTTTATTTGAATAATTTCTCAGAGATTTGCAAACCTGTTAAGAACTATTTTCCATGTTCAAAAGCTCTGTCAACTGGAATAATAGAATTATCAAGTAAATTGTGCTTTTCGTGAGATTTATGTTTCTGTCATGCCAAATTAATCTGCCTTTTTCCTGCACCTGAAAGTTAAACATATGTTCTCTTGTTTTGTTGTTGTGGTTTTGTTTTCTTGTAATTATTTAACCAAAGAAAATTGCTTACAGTGATCTCTCAGCTCTGGAGGAAGTAGCTCTTTTACCAGTTTCACAGTCTTACCTTAACTGGTTTTTTTTTAGTTTCTAAAAATTATTTCATTATTCAGGTTAGGTGATACCTTTTACAGACTGAATTAAAAGTAGACTCTCCTAAATTGTTTCACATGTTTCCATTACTTTGTGTAAACATTGAGAAATCAGGCTCTTCCTCACAGGAGGTCCCATGAGTTAACATTCTGATGGACTTACCCTTCTAACCTGTTTTCCCCAGTGGGGAACACTTGAAGCACTAAGGAAAGGGAAGGATTGCACAGAAACTAGAGCTGTGTGTTTCTCCATCCAATAAAGGCTCTTTATAATTCCCTGTTCTGAGAGGAAATGGGTTTTGAATCCCGGTGACACCACTTTCGCTCTGTGAGTTTGCTTTTGTGATTGTTTGCCCATCTGCTCTGTCCCAGGTGGAGTTCAGGGCTCAGCAGAGCTGTGCCCTCAGTGTCACCTCCTGCCCTGCAGCCTCCTTCCCTCAGGAACAAAATCTTTAGAAGTCTGGGAATGTTTTTGATGTTAGAAAAGGTACAAAAATATAATTTTTTTTTGATCCACAGATAAATATAAAAGTTCAAGATTTCTTCTGTGTGGGTAATCAGTCTTGTACCTTTATTTGCTTTTAAGATTTTGACAGGGTTGTTATTTTTTCTTTAGCTGTTTGCATTTTGTGTAAACTGTTTCAGCCAGCATACACTTACATAACATTTAAAATCCTTCCTTTGTACTTGAAGATGCTGGAATTCAAAAGTAAAGGAAAAAAGTCATCATTGCTTTTCTGTGGGCTTTGCTTTTTTATATATGTTGGCTGTCAAATTATCCAGGAGCTGTTTAGACTATAAACCTAAGGTATTTCAGGGGAAATTGTTTGTGTCCTGTTTATCAGATGTAATTTGCTGATTCTACCCATGAAGGCTTTTATTTAGAGAAAGAAAAGAACTTGATAGCACCTGCTTCTGAGTAATTGCTCTCCATGCAGGCATCGTCTGATGCTTGTGACTGCTAGCTGGAGATCAAAGTCTCCTGGTTTTATTCTTATCATGTACAAAAATCCTCATCTTGTAGACTGTGAGTATCTCATACAAAAGCATGAGTTGAGTAAAGCAGCTAATTAGTAAGAATGTGGTATCTAATTTGAAAACAAACCACATTTCTTGAAAGAGTTTGTTTATGAAGTGAGAGAGATGAAGGTTTCAGCATCTTGGTGCTTAATTTGTTGTGGAAAAATTATGTTAGAAAATAAGGGCAGAGGCTGCAGAGGAGATTATGGTCATGGTGTGTCTTAAATTTTATTCACAAGTATTAATGCATGAGAGGAAAATAAAAAGTTTGTAGCACTCCCTTGACTGGCAACATCCTTCCCTCCCTCCACATTCCGTGGTTTGGGGTATCACTGGAGAATGAATAAAACCTATAACAGAGCTGGCAGTGGACCTCCAAATGGCCATATTTATCAAGTAAACTGAATTAAAAGTTGGAGTTAAACTAAAAGAATATAATACATTCTGTCTGGAAATTTGAATTTCACTGCTCATCAAAGTCAGCCAGACTTGAATAATTCTGGTGAATATTTCATGTCCTATCTTTCTGGATTACTTGATAAGAACGGCCAAAAGACTGGAGCAGGGCTTTTCGCTTACATGCCCAAAGAGTTTGTTTGACTGAAGCAAAGGGTGGTGGCAACAGAGTTGTTATGT
Source organism: Zonotrichia leucophrys gambelii (assembly GCF_028769735.1). NCBI lineage: Eukaryota > Metazoa > Chordata > Aves > Passeriformes > Passerellidae > Zonotrichia > Zonotrichia leucophrys. The sequence goes on from NC_088176.1 coordinate 25,358,888, forward strand.
AGATGTGCTACAAAAGCATCTTACCTGGACCTGGAGCTGCAGTCCACCTGGGATTGTCATCATGAGGAGACACACACTTTGTTATCCCACTGTGTTTGGAGAGATGTCTGAAATGTGGCAGTGCTCTTTCATCACTTGCATTTTTAAACAGCAGGAGAAAGAAAACACGAGGAAAGCATTTGGAAATAGCAATATTGTGAATGGTGGTACGAGGCAGATGCAGTGTGACTGACAAATAGATAGCTGTTCTGTCTCCCAAAAACAGCTGTGTACAGCAAATGCTATCACTATTCCATGAGGATCTGTGCACTTTGTTAAAAAATGCAGGAGATGACATGAAGCAATCAGGCTGCTAAACCTGAAGCTGTAATACAGCAGCAATCAGCCAGCACCGTGCACTGGGGATGGGGGTGTGGGCTGCTCTGTAAAGGTGAGGATTAGACGGTAATGAACCAAAGTACGAGTGTTGCCTTTTTCCAACATGCACCCTGCATCCAAGGGCTTGTTTTTGTGTTGGGTGTTTCCCTTCCAGTAGTTTACTGTTAGTTCCCTACCCCCATCAAAGTATCTTTTTCTTGCTGTTCAGTTGCAGCTTTTTATCAAAATTATTTTTTTTTATTCCTTTGAAGCATTCATTTTTTAAAAACATGGGAAACAACTAGTTTTTCATCCTTAAACTTTTTATCTGGAATGGAAGTTCAAGACAACACTATATATTCCCTTTGCCACCCAACAGCTGATTCAGAACTGAAATAATGCTTATCCCAGAATCATAGACTTATTAAGGTTGGAAAACTCCTCCAAAATGAAATTCAGCCTTTGACAGGAACAACCAATACTCACCTTTGCACTTCCAAGATAGAGCTTGGCTCTTTTCTGGATTTCTAGTCTTATAAGCCAGCCTTTACAATATCTTCCCTAGATTTTTAGTTGCTTTTAGAAATAAGTTTGGAGAGATCTGGAGGAATCTGTATATTTTCAGAAGAAATATTGGCTGTTTGTAAGGCAGCAAATACAGCAAATCTGTTTAGAAAATTAGAAATCAATAAAAGTATTTAATAGGAGTTGAGATGCTAGTCAAAGTAAATTGTTTAATTTTCATGATGATCAATCTGTGCTTCAGTTTAAGGCTTTAAAATCTCCTAAGAGAGCCTGGAGTCACAGAGCTGTTATTTTATATGAGTGAATCTATCTGCTCTTCTTATTTTTGTCCCAAACATTAACAAATATTTTTGTTTCATGAACTCAGTGGAAAAAACATATCTTCTGTTCCTGACATTTGGTAATGACAAATTACACTAGATTCATTCTAGATCTTAAAATTTACAATACGTAATTCACCTCCTTCTCAGCAGATCTGGGTCATTTCAGATAATTTCAGAAAAATAATTAATTTCTTTACTGATTTATTAAAATACCTACATTTATTACAAATATTCACACTATTTCAATATAAAGTATTTTCAGGGAGGTTAATGTATCTGCACATGTCTATGAAGCAAGAATTATTTCTACAAAAAAAAAATTTGGAAGAAGGAATTTTCGATAGTGAACTTTTTGCCTTTCTTGAAAAGTACTCTTGGGAAGCAGTGCCACAGCTGCCCTCTCACAGACTAATTTGAAAGAAATAGGATCATGGATGTTTTTAATCTCTGTTTTTAATCTCTCAGAATGAACCCCATTATTATTTTGCATTGTTCGCTGCACCCCTAAGACTTCTTTTGGTAGCAGTTACCCCCCTAAGAGGAGTCTGTCTCTGCATTTAAATTGTACTCCCTCCTTTTTGTCACCTACAACCATTCCAAGAGATAATATTCCCCCTTCCCTCAATTAAATCCTTCCTTTATTTTTAGAACCCAACCCATCTTGCTCTCTCCTGAGATCCTATTTACAAACAACTGCTGTGCCAAATACAATAAAGCTAAAGGCAGTTCAGGTTTTCCCTCACCATCATACCAATGTTCCTTAGAAGTCTGGGATGTTAAATATCCAAAAGGATGCTGCAGTTCTGTGTGTTTGTCCATTGTTCAGTCTCCCTGCTGGAATTGCTGAAGGGGCTGGGGCACCAGAGCAACTGCTGGAGCTGGAAAGTAACAAAATGTAATCTTGTGATGTGTGTGAACCTATTCAGTTATTTTTAAAACAAGTTTATCTGCTCAGGGTAGAGATGAAATCTTTTTTCTCAGCTTTAGAGATACATATAGGTAACTTCAAAAGTTATTGTATCACTACCTCAAAATTTAGGGGTGGGAGGAGGTCTGTGTTTTGATTTGTTCCACCCCCCACCCTTTATTGGTTCGTATTATCCCGACTTTCACTGAATGTTTGCATCCTCACACATTATGGGCCAAAGAATCTAAAAATATTTAACTAATATCTCTTACTGGTTTTAGTGTTACCAAAATATTGTGTCACAGGGTTTATCTGGAAAAATGCAAAGGTGTAACCATGCAGATGCCTGAGTTTTTTCTCTGTCAGTCTGGGTGGAATTCAGCTGACTAAAGAATTGTGTGGACAAAAACTGGCAATTTGGTTTTGTGTATTTCTTAAATGCCGAGAAACAAGCAAATGACAAATCTAATCCTGGATTGCTACCTTGTTTTAACTTGAAAATCCATTTTCCTGTTAGCTTGCTCTATAAAAAATCGAATTGATTTTAGGAAGGATATTAACTACAGGAACAAAACCAGTCATGTCAATGTAGATGCCAAAAAGTGTAAGTAAATCGGCTTGAGATGCATTATTTTTAAGGTGCAAACCTAAATTCTTGTTTTGTGCTTTAAGACTGCAAAATGGCAGGTGCTTTAATTGCAGAAATATTATGAGGATTTTTCAGGAGCTGTGGCAGAAGAATGGCCGGTGGTAGGTGAAGTCTTTTCCAAGTGATGGACATAGTCCAGAGTCCTTGTTCCCTTGGGGCAGGTGATGCTCATTTCCATAACAAGTGGTGGCATTTATCAAAGGAACTTTCCTTGCCCAGATGTGAAAAACCCCATCCTGACAGTCAGTGTGGCATGGCAATCCAGTACAGCAATCCAGCTGGGAGGAGTGGTTCAGTTCTGTGCAAGACCAGCTGTGACAAGTGGCTTATATGCTAAATGCACTGCTCTGTGAGTGGCTGCAGACCAAGCTGGGCTACAGTGTTGATCTCCATTAGTTTCACAGATCCCAGTTTCTTAAAGTTCTCATATGCTTGTTTGTCTGTCTCGGTGCTGGCTACCAGCTTTTTTACTGGATTAAGCAATTTGACATGACTATGTTTGAAGTTGCGGGTGATTTGGAAGGAATTTGTTAGGGCCTTTTGTAGTTTTTATTGCAAGAAGGGCTGGATATTTGATACGTGCTCTGAACTGAATTTAATTCCCTGGAAATGGATTTCAGCTTGCTCTGAGCTCTGTCTGGTTTACTTTTATCCTCCAATTTCTAGGAAGGCAGTTGGACATTGCAGTTGGAAAGGCCATAAATATGGTGCGTTAAGAGAGGGAAGGTTGACACACAGAATGCATCTCCAGCACCATAGCTTGAGGCTCTGTGCAAGAATAAGCTCGATATTTTACAGAAGATAGTCCTCATATACCAAAGGTGTTGTTCTGCACCCTTCACCACTTCTCATTTAGGCTTGTTAATAGCTAGACTTTAATCTTAGTACCTAGCAAGTGGACTTGGCAATAACTATTAACTTTATCAGTGGTTTTACTGAAAAAAATAATAAATGTCAGTGTTAGAAAGTTTCTTGGAACTGGCTCGACTCACTGGCTGTAGTTTTTTATGAGTTTTGGCGCAGTCCCACTGGAGAGGCTGGTCTGGCATGAGTTGTTGGGAGGGCAGGAGGCGCTGTGCAGCCTCTGCTGCAGGGCACTGCAGCTCAAGCCTGCTGTCAGCACTCACAGCTCGGCCTGCCAGGAGGCCACCACAGCGCAGAAACACAGAATCAACCATAGCAGTGTGAGTAATCTCATCCCTTTTCAGAGAGGCATTTAAGCACGTGTTCATCTTTAATGATTTCGTCCAGATGAAGGCAGTAAGATGATCTATGATTAAAGTTAAACACATGTTTGTATGCTTTCTTGAAGAGGAATGAAATTACAAAATGCTTTAGTACTCTGGGTCACCTCACATTACTGTATATTCCAGAATTAGCTATCAGATTCTCAAAAAAATGTTTAACACTGATTTAAAAATGTTGTATGTGTGTGAGGTTTGAATACATTATTCTTAATTCTCTTACCTATTTGTTTTGGTTTGGATTTTGAAAAGTGTATTTGCACTCTGCCCATAGAAATCCAAAGTGTTGATGAGGAAGAATTGGGCTTGTTGACATCCAGATCCTAGACTCAGAACCTCACCCTGTAATGGTATAACTAACTAAAACATTTCCCACCAATTTGTTTTTCCCAGTAAGGACTTTGAAAATATGATTGGTGCTTCCTTTTGGCTGGAAAAAAGGACACACTTTTATTATGGGGAAGAGGAAAGAATTCAGGAAAGGTACTGCTTAAAATCAGTTTGAGCTTTGAGTTATAATCTTTTTTATGTTTAGAAAGCAAGGAATTAATTGATGTCTTATATGAAATTTTCAGCATATTTCATTAAATAATTCAGCACTTTTTCTTTGCATGTCAGACTTATTACTAGCTTGTTAATAATAATTTCTTTGCTTCTTTGAAGATTTAAGTGAAATATGGTCAATCTTATACCTGATCTTCAAAAATGTATCAGTTTGCTTTATTGAAATGGATTGCACCTTATGTAATATTTATTACATGGAGCACTTTTTATCCATGTACAGTGAGGAAAGAAATAGAATGGTGTGAGAGCTATAATTTTTGTTTGTTTTTGTTCTTGAGATGCATTTAGTTTAATCTGAAAGACACAAGTTATAAACTATGGGGATTAAAGAGAAACTTAAACCCAAACAAGGAATTTCTGGAATCGATGTGTGAATTTTCTTCAAAGCCTGGATCTTAACACCAACATACCCAAAAGGGTATGATAATCTTGATTTTTGCATTTTTACTTATCTTTCTTTATGAACAGCTGTTTATGAACAATTCTGCTCTCAGTCCTAAAACAAAACTCTCTTTTTTGACACTAAATGCAAAACAGATCCCCAGAGGGGTTTTTTGCATGGCTGAGATGGAGCAAGGAACTGGAGCTCCCTGATTGAACACTGGGAATTCCCACTGGCCAAGCACCAGTAGTAGAGTCTGTTGTATTCCACCAACCTGAAATCCCTGCCAGCCTTCCCCAGGTCTGACTTTAGGCTTCAGAGGCATCCTCTGTCTCCTGCCTAGTCAGGGCAGAAGGTGGAAGTCAGGGAAGCAGAAAGTGCAGATTTGGAAGGCATCTGATAATCTTTATAAAAATTTTAAAAAATAACCAACGGTATTTTTAATTCCTTATGCTGCAGTATGGATAGGCAAAAATCTGAGATAGCTTTGTGGGATCTTTCCCCACAGGATCCCAGCCACCTCTGCTGCCTTGGTGTGCTGGAGAAAACAGGCTGCATTAAACAGTTTTGATGGAAAATGTGTTTTCATTGTGTATCAGTTTAGGTTATTAATTCTTACTGAATCACATTGTGTTTTCTGGTTGCATTTACTAAATGCCACTTCCATGTTGTAACAGTATTACAGATTTTTATTATAATGTTACAGACTTTTATTCTAGGTAAAACTGCTTACACATTATTGGAGATATTTATTTGGTGACAGATGATGGGGAAACCATATTAAATAAAACTGAATTATGTTGCCAAGCTGTAGATTCTAAGTGTTTATAAGCTGAGACAGCAGAAAGCAATTTAAAAGCAAAATTCATACTTTTTACAGTGTTCCATTTCCATAGTGTCGCCACTGTCCAAATGAAGCTTCATATTCCAACACTTAAAATTTTATTCAGATTCTCTCTCAAATAAACTTGCTTTTTAGGTTTCTTGTTTATTTTTGTGCAGATGTCTTTGTGCCTTTCTTGTGTCCTGTTGGTTGTGGGGCTGTGTAAACGTGGTGTCCTCTTGGGGTCGTTACAGAAACAGCTTTTGGTTGAGTATTTCCTGAACCTGTTGGAAGAACAAGAGCCATTGGGCTCATTTGTGCTCCTGTATCTTGGAAGCACACAGCCCTTCAGCCCACTTCCAGAGCGGGGAATTAAGGTGTGCCCCAGCTCCTCCAGGACAGAGAGTGAAGTTACTGGAAACAGGTATTTACCCCAAAAAGGGACCTGTCAGGAATGGGACAATAGGAGTATTCAATCACCCCTCCTGTACAAAGCTGATCTCAGTGTGATCGAGGGGGAAATCAAATCATCTACCGGATTACAGAACAAGGGATCTGTGGAGTTCCTGTCACCTTGGTTAGTCATGAGATTAATTCTGTGATGTCTCCTTGTAGAAAAGTGTTACTGAGACGTCTTATTCAGCAGAAAAGAGGTTGGTATGAAATTACTCTGTGAATGCTTGGCATGATTTGGAGCGAGCAGGCAGGGCCTGTGCTGGATCAGCATTTTGATCCTCTATGGCTGTATTGATTTTGATACAGCTCTGTCAAATTTAAAGCCAGATTTACTGTACTGTCAAGCCACAAACTTCAAAATCTGTCTTTAATTGAAGTGTAATGTGATATATGAAGAAGAAAAGTCATTAATTAAGATTGCCTTACATTTTGCCTATGAATGGAAAAAATGCTGTAATAGGGACTCCTAGGGCTTGGACTTCATTTATTTGTGTTCATTTTAGCTCAATCTCCCCCATACCCACTACAGGAAAGTTCTGACAGGATTCCCTCCGTGATTTGTTTAAAGCTGTAAAACTGCTGCAGGAGCATGTATGTAACCTGTAAAGCCAAACACCATTATTTAATTTAAGAAAAGATTTCCTTAAATTGAATTAAATTAAATTACATCAAGTTAGAAAAGAAGAAGATGGGGCTGAGAAAGAGCAAGGCCTGGAAGATAACCTTGAGAAACAGGTTTTCATACCAGGAAGATGGCATTTCAATAGCAAAGAGAAGTGATGAAGAAGAGCATCTGTCTTATAGCCCCAGCTTGTCTTTCTGTTTTTGGTCTGCCTGTTTAATGATTAATATAAATAAAAAATGGTATTTCTGGGGAAAAAAAAAAAAAAAAAAAAAGGTTCCCGTTCTGTCCTATGTGTTCCCATTTCTACTTTTGTTTTGTATTTTACTATTAATCTTCTAATGCCATAATTGGTAGGAATCTGATTACATTGCATGAAGCTGTGTCTTTTTCAAGGAGTAATTTACATTTAAGCTCTCTTGGAGCGTATGTGTTTTGTCTTTGATGTCCTTGATTAGTAATTGTAGCTCTTGTTATCAAATACTATATTTAAAGCAAAGCAGTTTAATATTTCTTTGCTTACATTTTTCTTGGCAAGTCCTCTGTGTGGTAAAACATTCTGCAACTTGTTCTATTAAGGTAACTTGAAGTATTTTTTAAAATATTCTCCTATGTCAGGAAGATGAATAAAACAAGTTCAGATGTACATGTCCATTACAGGCAGAGATGAACGTGAACTCTTTGGACAGCTTTTATTCCCAAATTATGTTTCTGTTTCCAGATTATATTTCTGTGTTCATTACATCTCTGTGTTTCCAGATGCTCCTTATCTGGACACATGAAGTAAATGTACTTTGAAGCAAATGTACATTACATCTGTTGCTTTGTTAAATAGTCCATATTTTTATAAAGAAACACATAACTTGTTTAATATTCTCACCTTCTGATGTGAATGGGTTTTCTGTCATGTGTTCTGAAAAAGTGTGGAAAATAATAGTATTAATAACACTGAAATGTAACATCAGTCATTTCAGTGCTCACCTGACATTTCCCTACTCTTTATCAGGAGGTCCATGTAAACACCAAATGCCGAAGGCAAAGCTATATTTGCTGATTCTTGTCAGAGATGACAAAAAAATCCTGCCTGAACTGCAAAACAGCAATTTCACTATTTGGTTCCTTGGAAAAAAACCCCACCCATTTAGTATATTGCTGCATTTTCAGCAGGACTTTGTGCTTCCAGATTATTTTAGATTTCTAATTGCCCTGAAAGCATTAATTTACTGAGCTAACATGGGAAGTTCAGACCAAAGAGCAATTTCATTTACAAATAGTAACATCTATTTTAAATGTAGCAGTGCTTAATGGATTTAAAATATATAAAGACTAATTATCCTGCAGATTTTGTAACCAGTCACGTTATTAATGTTTAGTTGTACTACCTGCAACATTAACTGTTATGTACATCATAAACATGAGTCAGACCAATAACTTTGAATGAAATCAGCCCAGTTGAAAACTGCTGTGCCAGAATTAATCAACTATTATTAAATTACCAAATATTAGAACGTTTCTGATGAATAAATTCATTCCAATACTTATATGAATATAGAAATCTGGAGGCATGAATATTAATTAAGAACTTTTATTAATTTTTGAAGCTTGAATAATGGCTACAGCCAAGATTTTTATGTGCATTTCTAAAATTTAATTTTCTAGAACTGCGGTAGAATTCAATTTAACATGAGTACGTAAATAATCCCAGCAGATGATAATGGTTTGATTCTGTGTTAATATCTTTGCTCATTGTTTTCTTTACTTCCTTCTCCCACCTCTCTTGAGCACTTTTAGGTTATGAAATATTTGCTCATCTTTGATCCATGTAACGTTTTTGATGAGCAGCACACAAATAGTCATTAATTGTTTTTAATGCTTTTTTTTTTGTCTGTCCTATGAGGAGTGGTATGATCTGGTGATTTGAAGCAGAAAGGAAGCAAATTGTCATGCAGACTGTTCCAAGGATGTCTCTTACTGGAACTTTAAAAAGGAGCTCGACCTATTTTTGAAGGGATTGAATGGTCTAAGAGCGTTAAAGTCCCCAGATATTGTACTCTGTAAAGGACATGATATGCAGTGAGGAAAAAATTGTAATTCTAAACATTCTTGAAGATAGAATTGCTTCTGAGAGCAGGCAGGTCAGAGCAGTAACATGAAGGCTCAGGAGGGGTTTTCCCTTTCATTTAAAAATCTCCCAAAACATTATTGGGCATTTGCAGCTTTGGTATTCTGGAAACTTGGAAAACAATCAGATTGGCTGTTACAGCCATCAGTAATTTTTTTACAGAATATCCTGATTCCTGAGAGAAGGTTAAATCTATTTTCTTTGAAGAAATATTTGTGTATAACTTTAATAGTCCCCCCAGTATTTAGAAAAACAACATGATCTTTTGAATTTCATGTTAGTTTGTCTGCAGTAAAAATCTTTTAATCCTCCTTGTTTCTGATGAGCAAGAATATCTTAACTATGTCATTTAAATTTTTGGCTATAAATATAGAGGCAAGGAATATATTAAATTTGTCAACCCATTAATTAGAAAGAGAAAATCAAATGCTGCCTGCTGATACATATATTCCCTTTGAAATTTGTGTCCAACTTCACGGATGTGGTGGAGTCACGTGATTTTAAATGAAAGATCATATTCAAATTGTTAGTTGAGATAAAAACATTTAGATAAAAACGTTGTAAAATTTTGTAAAATTGTCTACTAAATAATCCACAACTGGGTCTGTTACTTTTAATTCTTCATTTATACAATTTTTAAATTTTTTTGGCATTTATTTGCTCTGAGTGAGCCCTGTGAAGTTGTGTGTCTCTCCTTAGGAGTGCAGTCCATGGTAGGAGCTGCTTTGCTCTCCCAGCACAGTGAGGCTGTTGTTGGGTAAGGATAACCTGTCCTGAATTCCCCCTAGAGCAGAGTCCCAGCATTCCTCACAGGTAATTAATCCCTACAGGAACCTGCATGGGTTCTTACTGCTGCTTCTTTCCTATGCTTGTCCTCGGAACAGAGGAAAGGTTGTTTCTACAACAGAATTTTTCTCCATTTAAAGTGGGCTGAAAACATGAGCAATCAGTGGGATTTTTCAAAGGTTTGCTCTATAGGTTCTTCTCCAGGATATCTAGTGAGACAAAAGTAATAATAATCATCATCATCATCATCATCTGGGTTTTTGGGGGTTTTTTTTTGGTGCAAGAAGGCTGAGCATGGAGTAGCTTCTCCTCCCTGACACAGCTTTTCCTGCCTGCTTGGATGTGTAAGAACACACTAAGGCTCTAGGAAGGAAGGCTTTGATGTGTTTCAGCTCGTATCATTAATAAAATATTATTATGCAGATAGATTTCCTTCCTGTCTGCTGTCTAACTGTAGGGTGTAACCTTGAAGGGTAAGTCACCTATTCCAAATTAAAATGCCTTTCTTTGTGCTCAGAGTGATTTCTCCTGTAGCCTCAGTGAGTACTCACCCTGCCACTCAGGTGTGCTCAATAGCTGATCATTTGTAGTGGGGATCTGAGGCAGCTGTGGCCAGCCCAGCCCAGCTGAAGCTGTTAATGACCTTAATTAACTTTGTTCCCTAGCCCTGGGGCAGGGCCTGGAGATTGAGAACAAAACACAGGGCAGGGCAGGTGTGGGGCAGTTGCTGCCTTGCCTCTGAAGGAAGTGCCATGGGGAGTTTTGGCTTTTCTTTAGGAAAAGTTTAAAGTTTTATGACTATGGATGACTCCAAGTCCTGACCCTAGGGAAAGGCTGAGGATGGGCAATGTGATCTGGGTACTTTCAGCCTCAGAGAGGTGATTTCAAGGTACCTGTGAGATTCCTGATGGGCTTGGAGCTGCTGTGGCAGCCCTGGCTCCATTGCCCTGTGAGGAGGAAAGAAGAGCAGCATGTGGATCCTGCTGTAAGTAAGTGCTATTTTGTGTTGTGGTGTTGTGATTTATTCTCTTGTTACAGCCATGCTCATGCAGTGACCCACAGGCTACATTTTATGATGCTTTATTTGTCCTTCAATTTTCTTTCCTTGTGAATCTTTTATGCTGAAATGAGGTCTGAAAGAATTGTTGGAATGGCAGTAGATGTTCATTCTTTGTATGTAACGTGGTGAATATGGTCCTGAGCTGGGAGGGGTACAGTGCATGAGAGATGGCAGCAGGAAAAAGCGAGGATTTGGTGCAAGCCACGCAGTCCAGTGCCATAGTGGAGCTGTAGATTGTTCCAGAAGCAAACTGTGCTCCCTGGCAGTGGCAGCAAGGAGAAGACTCAGCGAGGGTTTGTGTGTGTGGTGCCTGAGCAGAGGGAGCTGCCCTCTCTGGCTTTGCTGCCAAGGTTCCAGGTGGAACCAGGACTGATGGCTGTGTCTGCCCCTGTGCCCATCCCTGTGCTCTGGCTCTGTGAGCAGGGGCAGAGAAGCTGTTAAAATGTCAGACATGGCTGGGGGATATTGCAGAGCTGCTGCATGCTTGCTTTTGGTGGCAGGCTAAGAAAATATGGGATCTGGTGTGTCCTGCTGGGAGCTGGTGTAGAGGGCTGGTTGTAACTTGTGTAATATTAGCTAAATGTGGCTCATGAGATCACCAAGACTGAATTATTCTTACGATGGTGGCGAAATATTGATCTTTGTAAAATATAGAAACCTGTGGGTGTTGGTATTTATAAAACTTAGTAAACTGCTAGGAAAATATTTTAATCTCTTCATTGTGTTGAATTCTTCATAAATATTAAAATATTACCATAGTGCCCTTTTTCAAAGTATCTAAAATAGTGAAGAAGTTTTCTGTAGAGAGCCTGAATCTCTGTGTGGTGTTGGTGAAACTTTAACTTCCATGAACCAGAGTCTTCCACCTCTGGGTCTCTTCCCGTGGCTTCTGCCCAGTGTGTGCTTCAGTTTAAGCTTGATCAGTGAATGTAGAGGTGTTGCACCACTGCTGCCATACATGCTCAGCATCTGTGCCACCCCTTGTGGCTGTGGATAAAGCTGTGCCCTTCCTGCTTCAGCACAACTCTGTAACGTGTTTGTAATGCAGCTCCGCATAATTCACAATAAGAGGAAACTCTTGTCTGTGGATCAGGGATAGAACTTTGTGCATGGATACCTGGAAAAGCAAATGGAAATGTGTGGATCAAGCTTGCAAGCTAAGGGCTAGCTTTTAATCTATATGCATCCCTCAGCTAAAGTACTTGGAATGGAGTAATCCTGGGAAATAGATTTGTTTTATTTTGAGCTGCAGCTTTTTCTGAATTTAAAGAATGTCCATTTCTACACAAAGTGCTGTGTAACAGGGATAAAATCATATCTTCAGTGGAACTGAATGCTAGAGAAAGGCTATCCTTTGTTCAAACAAAGTAAGGTTCCAATGTTAGAAAGAAAAGAGAATGCTTTTACCTTTTCCTGTAAGAAGTTTGTGCCCTTCTATTTTTCTTCTCAAGGTAGCTTCTTCAGATGTGAAAATTTTTCAGGTATGCATTTAATCCTGAGCAGAACAAATTGCCTATGCTTGTAGAGAAAAATATGAGGCTCAGCAAGTTATTTTGTCTTGTTCATTTTTCTTCATCATCAGAGTGTGAATTTAAAATTTATTTTGCTTAGCTGAGAATTAAAATCTGGAAAAATGTTTGTAGTACAAGTTTCACTCTACATGATTCAAGATTTTCTGTGCTTTGAATACTCTGCTGTAAAAATATGTGTGCTTTGAGGGATGAAGTAGAAAAATTGATGAATAGTTTTATAAATATTCTTTTTAAGGTATTTTTGAAAACATGTTTATGTTAAAGCTTCTAATGAGAAGCTACTGAAATGTCTGATGCAGTGCTGTGCTAATACTCTCATTTTGTGAAAGTAGCTTTGCCAAACTGAATTTCTCTGTCCTCTCTTTTTGCTTTCCTGCTCTGTGCAGCCATCTTTATTCCTCTGATAGATGAGAAATCAGGGGAAATGAGTAATTGAAAAAGCTTTAGAGGATCAAACTGGCAAACTAAGAGCTGGTTTTGATGTGAGGTACAACCTTCAGCTGGGGTAGTTACAGCAGAGTAACCCTGGGAAACACTTGGAGAAAAACATTTCAGAATTGCAATTCCTTCTGTGCTTGTTTCGTTTGAGGTTGGCTAAATTAAAATACTGTTGGGAATAAATTATGGAGCCTCTCCTACCAGCAAAAGCCTTTGTAAGATCTGCTTTCATTATCTGCAGTGACAGAAACCGATTGGTGTTTATGTCTCCTTTTCCTAGGATTCAGAGTTTACATAAGAAAATCAGTTTATAATGATTTATCCTTCTCCACTCTCCCTTATTTGAACTGGTGGTTTGAACACTAGACTGTTTTTGGGGAGGTTTTTGGGGATCAAGCAGACACAGAGGGCATCAATAAAAGCACAAGTTTTATCTGAAGTTTGGAGTTTTTCAAACAGTATAAGCTTATGAAATTCAAACACAGATAAAACTTCATCTTCCCTGTGTTTATGAGTATTTAAAATTGGTTAACACCACAGCATATATTTAAGTAATATGAAAACATAAAATCCCTCCTAGAGAGCAAAGATAACATCCTAATGAATGTCTAATATCCTGGGTAGTGTTCAGCATATCACCATAATTATTAAACAGACAGAAATGATGCTTTAAGAACCCATCATGTGTGCCCCATGCTTCACAAGATCTCACAGGCCTGTCTTGTAAGTGCTAATTAAAATGATACTGCAATAAAGAGAAACATTGCAATAAAGAGAGGTGATTCAGTGCTAGCAAGTACCTGTTAGTGTTACTTCTTGTTTATGATGGAGAGATTTTCTCGTGCTCTGAAGCAGTGTCTGTGCTGTGGAGCACACCCTGGAGGAGCTGTACAGGTGTTTGGACACCATGAGGAACAGCTCAATTGATACTCACATGTGCTTTTCCTGAAATGGGGCAGGATTTATCTGGAGCCCAGAGGTGTTTTCTGACCAAGCTGGTGCATGTCAGCACTGACACAGGCTGAAATCTGAGGTGCTGCCTGTGTGATATGAACCGTGCTCTCTAGCACTCAGCCTGTGCTGGTTCAGGTCAGGCTGCCTTTAAGTTGGTTTTCTCTGGTAAACAGAGAACGAGTGAACTGCTTGTGTGACAGGTTAGGCACCAGTGAAAAAGGTCATCCAGCTTTCTTGCATTATTTAAAAGAAAAAACAAACCTGCACTGGTAAATGTCACTGAAAAGCAGCGTTGCTTTTGTGGCGCTGTCAACGCTAAATAAATAGAACAAATCAGGTTTTTTGTTTAAAATTAATTTTTCATCAAAATAGTTTGGAAGTTGACCCATGCTGCTGAAGGTTATATACATACTCTCTGTACCCTCAACTAGAGCTGAGCTGGTTTTACCACATGTCTTTCTGAGCTTCAGAGATGTGCCTATGATTTCCTCTTAAAAATAATCCTTCCTCTATTTATTTAAGTGGGCATAAAAGTGCCCCAAAGATCTTATGACAATATCTAATATATATGCATATATGACATATGTGGTTGTAAATGGCCTGTTACAAGGGACTGTAGAAGATGGAGGAGCTTTTTATTCCTGACACTAAAGAAGGAAGACAGATACAGTGCTGGGTGAAATAAGTGGGTGGTCTCTACATTTTTACATTTTGTAAATACACAGTTAAGATTATGAGAGTAACAGAACGTATGAAAGTTAATATTCCCAGTTCAAAACATTTTTCTTAAATAACAGAGTGTTGTGTTTTGCTAATAAACATATGGACTGGCTATTCCATTAGCTACCGAGGTGCATACTTGGAAAAACCTATGGAAACATGAGGAAGGTAGAAGAATCTTCCATGTCTTGCTCACCACTAGTTGGGTGATGTTAAGTGATCACATGTAATAGGTTAAACATCACCCACAGTGATAGTAAATTTAAATTCTGTGCCACAAATAGTGATGCTAAAAATATGGTGGTACTTCAGTCACAAAAACATCAAAATCAAAATGCAAGAAGATGCATCTTGAATCAAGGAAATAATCAAGCAGTGGCACCAAGCAGTGTGCTTTAGGATCTGGTTTGATTTTAGTGCTGAGAGTTCTGCCTTTCTACTTCTGAAATGAAAGTTCTTGTGCAATCTCTCCAATACCAGCTGTGCTGTTCAGTTATTTCTGCTGCTGACAATTTTTTTTCCCCAGGTATTATTCCCAATAATCTGTCCCAAGAGAACAGGTGAGCAATAGAACACTTGTATTGCTCATAGAAGTATACCAGTAATTTTCAGGGGATAAAGGCCAACTAAGACAAATAAGAATTTTTTTTTCAGTATATTCAGAAATTCGCTTAGTAAATATGCTAGATCTTCTTGTAGCAGTCACTGTCATTGATTCAATAAACCAAAGACCAATCTCTTTTCCAGCAGTAAGTGAGGAGGTAACATTTCTGCTTGTAGATTCTTTATCCTGTGAGCAATAATGATTGTACACTTAGCATAGATGCTGAGTTTTGTTTGTTGTTCTTCTAAAGGGTTTAGTGGTTTAATGTATAGCTTTTCTTTATAGAAAGCTATACATTATAGCTACATCTTACTTCTCCACTGAAAAATTATGCTTCTAAGAAATATGTAGGCCTGGATTCTTGATTTAGTTTCATAGCTCTGTCCTCATTTTGAATATCACAGCTATTTATTGCATTTATTATTTTTCCACAAATACTCATTTTTAAAGACCAGTTCTGTATTTAAAACACTTGTATAAAAATTATAGCACTATTTTGCATGTAAGCAGTACAAACAATTTGTCAGTAAATGCAAATGAAACCTGAAATATAGGCTTCTTCAGCTGTGAAATGGGTTTGCATGCCAAGGTTTTGGTAGTGGGTGGACTTGAGAGGTGGCATTCCCCTGCAGGGGAGGAGGCAGAGGATCAGGGATGAAGTCAGGCCTGGAAAGAAGAGGAATGGGGTAAAAGGTGCTTTTAAGACTTGTTTTTAATTCTCATTATCCTACTCTGACTGGACTGGTTACAAATTAAACCCACCCAAGTTTCCATTGCTAGTTAAGAAAAGCACAGCATGACAGTCAATGGTTCTTGACAGATCTGACAATTGTCGTTTTCCAACAGATTGTATCATTCAATGTGCATAGAAAGGGAACACCTTAATCATCGTTAGCTACAAATTTGTAATAGCTTTTTAGCTAACTGGGAGAGAGAGGGAGACAAGACAAGGTTGTGAATGAATTGTGGAAAGATAGTCTGGCATAAAGTCTGACTGCCTCATACTGTAGTGAGTGGACTGCAATCAAACACGAAAGGATTAAGTATCTCTGGGCAATGCCTCCTTTGTAGTTTGCTTTCCATGGGAGACTTCAGGAGCCAAGGAAGCTGAGAATGTTATTGTTTTAGGTGGAACGGAAGTGCTGGTATTTTTAGGCAAAATCCCAATAAAGTATTATTTTCCCACCTAAAACATATGGCCTATGTGGCAGACTTCTGCTATAGCTGCTTCCGTGCTGTATCCATTGCCCATTTTTACACATCCTTTTGTGAGGCAGGGGTTCTGCTAAAGGAATGAACTACTGACAAGCAAAACTTTAATGAGACACACTTAAATTTTTAGGCTGTCATGCAGAGAAAGTAGCCAGTATAAATCCTCTGTATTTGCTTGCTTTTTCTTTGCTGTACAGCTTCTGATACCTTGTTCTCTGCTGTGCATGATGGCACTCACCTCTTTCCAGTATAATGGCTGAGTAGGTGTAAAACGTGCAGCAGTGGCACATTCAAAGAGCATTTTCTGTAAAGCAGTGTAATAAAATATTTACAAGATTTGATGTAATGAGCTAGGCAATTATGTGTGAATTGTACTGTCTTCAGCTGGTTAGAATAGGCAGCCTGCATGCATGTACAGAATCTCTTTCAGCACGGTTTCCAAACCATGTTTTATGGAGCAAGAATATTGTTACTTTCTCTGTGAGGTTTCATTCTATCACGTAACAATGAAGCACAGAAATATTTACAGTTGAGCTTTGGAAAAAAAAAAGGTTAAGAATTCTTTTAAGACACATAAATGAGCTTCTATAAGCATGTGTGCATTTTGAACCTGGTCAGAGATGCAAGAAGAAGCTTTTAATATTGGAAAGTTTGGGCAATTCAGGTATCTTTCACCTTTCTTTCAGTGCTTTTGGTATAAAAGTGCAGGAACCTCTCACCTTTCCTGCTTAGCTGACCATCTTCTGGGAAGCCTGTTATTTAAAGCTTTTTGTTTTTAATCTTCAGTGCTTGTATTGTAAATGTGTGCAAGTACCAGCAAGTGCAGTGTTTATTGTCCTGTGAACTGGCCAGTTTTCTAAGGTCAGGATAAGGATTTCTGTTCACAGATGTGACAAGCCTGATTCTGCTCTAGTAAATTATTCCATTTATTAGGCAAAGGGTGCAATCTGGACCTATCCATGATAATCTGCTTCCTATTTTGTGTGGGAAAAGGAGAGAACATTTGGTTTCATTCTGTATGTCTTGAGAATGGTCTAACAGTGCAAAAAACAATTAACTAGTTCTGCTACAAATTTATTTTTGGCTATGCAATAATACTGCATCCATTCATTTCAAAGTATTTTTCTGAACAAAGACCATAAATGTTAGAACTGAGACTGCTGGTTCTGCTATGGAGTTCTAATGTAAAATTGTCTAAATACTTTAATGTCCAAACTGCTCAGTTCCAAAAGAAAATGGATTCATCTTTCATCAGTCTTTGTCTGAATTGCTTTTAGTCTAACAGTGTAATCTTCTCAGTGCAGACAGTAAAATGCTTTGATCTTCCTGTTAGCCACTTGGCATTGCTTTCTGAAGTTACAATCAGCTGCCTCATTTGAAGAAATGATTGGAGCCACTGAATTCCTTTTGTGCAGGGGAATTTTACGTGAATGACTAGTCTGAATTCTCTTTGACTGTTTTGGATTGTGTAGAAGGGATGCCTGTGCAAGTATGTTTATTAAGAATTTCCTGTCTAGCCTTGTTTATAAATGAAAAAGGGAAAGGCCTATCTACAACTCCTATCAATCCAGTTACTTGAGATATGCTGTCTGTCATATTTTTCACTGTTCTAGAATAATTGATTAATGTGCAATTAGTATTAATCTTAACTGGAGTTTGATCCCTTTGACTGTTATAATTACCTCTGCTCATTCATGTCTTTCTCTTCTGTGGCCTCACTTAATGGGCACAAAGCTGTGAAGCACTGGTCTGTGGGAATGTGTATTTGGGAAGTACTGGCCTAATTTCTACTTTTCTAATGCTTATTTGTAGTGCAGTCTGATCAGCTCAAAACTTGAATGTCTTTGATTTGCAATGTATGCATTTACAATTAAAAAGTGGGGAGCAGGGGCTGATGACAGACTGCTGCTGCATAATCATTTATTTGAGAAAAGGTAAATCTGTCTGTGAAACCATAGAAATTGGATCTAATGACATATCCTACTGGCCAATTTGAAATCCCCAGTATGGTTGAAAGAGTTGGTGAATCCTCAAAGATAATGAGAAGTGTTTATAGAAATTTACTCCAGCTTTGATCCATGCTCTGGAAGAACTGTGCGCACCTCCAAGAAAATGTATTCATTTCTTTTGAAGTCTCATTGATTTTTAAATGAGAACCTGGAAAGTGGTGGAGAAGCAAAACTTACTCTTCATAAAAGCAAGGAAGGACTAAATAGTGTTACTAACTTTAGACAATGAGGCTGAAGGCTGAAGGGAGTTTGCTTTTTACTGCCTGTAGTTTTTTTGTCTCACACAATCTTGTGTCTGTAATGTATGCAAAGCATTTGCAGTAATAAGCAGATTCTTAAACCCCAGAGAGGGGCAAGAAATTGTAAGTGTAATGACAAGATTTGCAGAATAGTCAAGTGATTTATGGGCCCTACTGATTTCTAAGGCTTTTTGTAGTAAAGCAGAAAATAGGCAATAGCCTTTAGGCATCATTAACTTTGACTTGTTTTCATATACGCTACAAATAGATAAACTGATATTTTTTAATTTTACAGTAGGAGCCATGGCACATCTATTTCTCCCTACACTCAATAAAAATGTGACTATAATGAAAATAACTGTTAAAAAAAGTTAAATTGTTCTGGAATGGAGAATGCACTATGTGCTGTGAATTGCTGAGTCTAATGGAAGCCCTTCAATATTTTATTTTAGTTTGTTTTAAAATCATTACAGAGTTTCTATGTACAAACAATATTTAAAAATCCATCAAATTCTCATTTGTCCCTTTATAGGTTAATGGTTTAGCTGTTGGTACAAAGCATCCATGAAAAACAAGGTCATTTATCATGTTGGCATAGGCTAGATATTCCTACTTAAATGCTGTCCTAAGACGTACATGTGAAAGCAGTGACACTTGCTTTTGGCCATTGGCAAAAAGTCTTGTGTTTTTCTGCCACGTGCTGTGGTTGCAGGAGGCAACAAGCAGTGTAGTCAGTAACTGGATTACAGGCTATTAACTGAGTGAGTTCATTCATCATCTTGTCTCTAGTCCATTGAGTGAAACTTACCTCAAGTTTCACTCCTTTTGGTCATTATCTTTTCTATATAAAAAGGTAGAATCTTTCATTCAAAGAGTGTCAAAGAAATCAAGTAGATACAACAGTACCTCAGGACTGATACATGAGCTGTAAAAGTGCTGATGCGAAAGTTTGTGATGGCTAATATTGATATTGCCATGCATATTTTTAATAGTTGTGTGATTAAAAGCATTAATTGAATTACAACCTGGGAATGCTTGTGAGATTTAACTGCTTATTTGTCAGTCTGCCTTAGTAGGCAGGGTATGTTTTGTTAGATATGTTGTATGGAGCTCTTGCAAATCTTTGTGCATAGCTGCGCTGTGGGCCTGTCTCGTGTTTGGTGTGTTCTAAATATTTCCTTCTGGCCCAGTACAGAGAGGCAGCAAATCTGCCAGCACATCCAAAGCAATGAGACATCCACTCCATTCAGCTCTAAACACCTGTCCTGACTAGGGGGGGTTCAGGACTTTTCCTTGGGCTGATTTGTTTTTAAGAGTGCAGTGGCATCTCAGCTAAAAGTGGTGTTCTCATACAATTAACAGTGCTACTAATTGCTGTGACTTCAGACTAGCACAGAAAAACACAACAGTTTCTTATTATGTACTGAGATCATTTGGGTCAGTATAAATTTTTTTCCTTGTATTCTCCTATAATGTCCGTGTTTTTTACAGATTGCTTTTCTATTTGCTAAATGCAACCAAATGTTACCTTATTTAAAATCTTGCAATTCCCCATTGTGATCCTCTTCCTCATAATTTTTGATCTGCAGTTATGAGAGAAGGTACATGAAATGAATTCTGTCATTTTCTCTTATTGGACTATGCCATCTTAGATTGCATAAAGCTCTATCTTGGGCAGTGTGAAGCCATGCTCTCTGAAATGATCTCAAAAGATAAAATTGAATGCTTTTCTGAGCTCGTGTCTTGGAAGTCTGACTTGGAGAATAATAAGGTACACTGTGGGGTTGTGGGGATTTGTTTGTTTTGTTTGGTGGGGTAATGTGTTTTGTGTTGTTAAAATGCAGAGGCTAATGAGAACATCCTGAGCTCTGTCTGTGCTGCTGACAAGTGAGAGTGTAAACATGATCTGGCTCAGGTTTCAAGCACAGCCTGGCTGAGCAGTTTCAGGCTCTCTGTGAGGCAAATTCCCACTCAAGTCATGGCTAAGAAATTTCATGTCTGTAGCAAATTCCATGCTATTGCAATTCTCCTGCAGCTGCTGTGTTAGGAACTGGTGACCTGAGCAAGATCTTGCCACCCTTTCTGGGTTCTCCTGAAACTTAGATGGACTTAATGCTTTTCTGGGTGTAATTTTTGTTTTGGCTGACAAATCAGGTGTCTTAGAACCACAGCATATTATCTTTATGGAGTTTTAATCAAATAAGCAAAAATTTTGCCAATAGGATTAATAAGACAATGCTCACAAAGAATAAAAATATCTGTCTGGGACAAAGCTAAGAAAGCATCTTTTAAAAACCTCCAGGTCTGTGTGTCTGAAGGTTGTGGGGAAGGACAGGGTAATTTGTAGGCATGGCAAACTGAATGTGTCCCAGCATTTCCACTGTAAGGATGTGGTGCCATGAGGATGTAGGTGCACCACTGGGAAGATTCTGTTTCCTAAGGGTTTTATCTACTCTTCCAAAACCCATGCATTTATTAACATACTTTGTTAGAACAAATAAGCAAATATTATTTTAACAGTGAACAGAACCTGCCATGCAAAATAAGTGTGAATACTTCCCTGCTGGAAAGATAATTCTCCAATTAGCCTCCAACCATTCTGTGATTGAAAATTTGTGCATGCAAATAATTTTTAGATTATTTAAGTCACTTAAAAATAAAATAAAGGATTCCTGTGGAGCTGGTAGAACTCATTTATAGCTGGGGTGTTTCTGACTCCAGACCACATCTGGCGGGAGGGAAATCTATTCATTCTCCTTATTATCTTGCAATGTGTGCCAGGCTGATGAAAGAAACACATGCAGAGGTAATTCTTTTCAATATTACCATGTGCACGTTTTATTGGAAGAAGAGAGTGATAGAGGAAGGGATCAAGGAAATAATTCATACAATGGCCTCTTACATTTTCCATTCCTCTTCCCTCAAAGCCTCTACAGATGGTGGCAGTGTTTGTCATTTGGGTCTCCCTTGCACAGTGACCATGCCCTTTAGATCAGGAATTGTGCTCCTTTGTCTCCCTCTCATGGAGAAACCACCTCTCATATCCCATGGCCTGCTCAAGCAGTAGGAGCTTCTTTGCTTCTTTAATTTTGAAGCTTGGGATTACTTTCTGGCCTGACTCCTGAGTAAGTGTTTAGTGGCTTATAGAGCAATGAAACTTTCTTCCTGTAGCTTAGTGTCTGCTTTACAGCACAAAGTGTTGAGGTTCTTGGCAGCCTAGGTCTAAAGTGGCTGTTAAATCCAACGCAGCTTGAATTTCAAATATTTGTCAGCAGACTCGCCAGTGGGGTCACGTTGCCTCCTGTTGGCAGTCCCATTTCAGGTTAGAACCAGCCTGTGTGTCACTCCTGGGCACAGCCAGCCAAAATCCTGATTGCCTGAGTCAGAGCAACCCCAGGAAGATAAGATAGCTGGTGTAGGATGGTGAGTGTGTCCTGAATGTGGATTACCCTGTGCTGGGTTAGATGGGGCAGGGCTGAGGAGGAAGGTTAAAGCAAAGAGAATGCTCAATGTCATTGTGTCCCAATCTGTGGCACTGGGATGGAGTTTTCAACCAGAGCTGCTTGTTTGCCTCAAGAGGGGGTGTGAGCAGAGAAAAATCACCTCAGCCACAGGAGTGGAGTGGCAGAACTTGCAACAGGATATGTCTGAGAGATCCTGTTAAATGGCCTTTGGCACCTCCACTCCAAGTCCATAGGGAAATGTCTGAGGGCAGAGCTTGAGCAATGGCCATGGTCATCCCAGAAGGTTTGTGTGTGCCCATGGGCACTTGTGCATCGATGTGCACTGGATTTCCTTGGGGTTTTTCCCAACAGAACACCCTAATGGACCGAGGGACTGTTTTAGTGCTCAATACAGTTTAAGCCTGGAATTATATACAGCTTAGTTGGGAAGAACATTCCAGCCAATCCCTATGCATTCCTCTTCAGTGTCCATGTCATCCCTCAGCTGTATGTCAGACTTGATGAGCAGAGCTGTTCCCTTGTATTTTTATGGTGAAGGATGTCTTACCCTACAGCTTTGCTGATAACTTCTTTGTGCTCAGTTTGAGGGCTTGTAACTTAGGTACTCAATTTTCAAAATATTCCATATCATTGTCTCTTTTCTGTTACTAGCAAGCAGAAGTGATTATGCCTGTCCTAAAAGCTGGCAAAGGCAGGTGTTGCTCAATGATGAATGGTGTTACTGTAAGAAGACTTCTAACCAAATACATCTTTTCTGATAAAAAAGTTTCCCCCTGCTGTATTGCTCAGAGTCCTAATTGCTTTTATACAATAAAACATTAGAAAAATTTGATGTAGTAAAATCAGATATAGCCTTATTAAATTGGAAGAATTGAACATTCATTATAATTATATTGAAATTGTTTTTATGATCTTAAAACAAGCATGTATGTGATTGAGAGATGGATGTTGGCAATATTAGATAATGGCAATATTAGATCAAAGCTGTTTGTGTCTTTCAATTGCCCTGTGCAGTATTGCTGAATTTTCAATTACCTTAGTGGCATGTCAGAGTTGAGTGTGCTGCCTCCTCAGTGCACCAGCTGCTCCTGCAGTTTGATGTCATCTGCAGTGAAGAGAGCTCGGCTGCTCAAAGGGAGTAGAACTGACATTGTTTAACTGAGGAACAATCAGTTTCAGTTGTGTTGTAGTTTTCAGGAAAGGCAGCCTGTAAAAGCATCAGTCCTGTTTCCTGGCAGGTTCAGATGCAGTTATTTGCTCCTACCTAGTTATGAAGTGTACAGAGCTCCTTCTCGTAGTGTTACACTCTGATTTTGCTTCATTAATTTGCAGGATCTTGTTTATCTTCTCCAGTGAGAGAAGGAACATGCCCACCTTGGATTTCTCGCACAACAAGGCATATTGTTCTGGTGCAAAGTTAATGCCTTAAAATTGCTTCATTATGGTTTGTTTTAGTAAAGATTTCTTGTTTCTCTATGTGCTGTCCTCAGCTAATGGAGTGAAAAGTCTCCTTTTTCTTCAGCTCTTTTTTTCTTAAGCTTTCTGCCAGAAATGTCAATATGTTCTAGCTTTCATTCACTATAATGAATGATATAATAAATATGGCTGCAAGCAAAAAGAATCCATTTTCATCCAGACCTTGCTTTTAATCTTACCATGGTGTGTAGCCTAAAGACTGTAGCTAGATGAAAGTTTTGAGTTGCATGCTTCGTGAAAGCAGCATGAAGTACTTTCAGTCTCTAAACTCTGCAGTAAATATGAGGCAAAGGGTTTTCTCTGGCCCTGTGTATGTTCTCTGTGAGAAACCTCTAAGCTGCTTCCAGGTGCTGTTTGACTTCTTTTTAGATATGCTTGTTTTGATTCTCTTAAAATCTATTAAGAGTAAGAGCTGGAGGAAATTTTCAGGGGTGATTTGCTCTTTGTAATGTCCCCATGGGGACTCATTTCAGCAGTGGTTTTATTTTATTTAGTGACAATCAAATATAACCTTTATTTCCAGAATTATGAAAATCCTGATCTATAAAACCTCAAGTCTTTTTACAAAGGTGCCTTCAAGACTAAGTGACCTCTCCATTCTGTCTTGCAATGGGAGTAGTTTCTGCCCTTGATCTCATCCCATAAGTGAGGCTTCCAGAATAATTTCTGCTGAAGAGGGGTTGTAATAGTAAAGGTTCTTTATTTTTACACTTTTTTGTCCCTTAAAGTGTGTTGGTTCTGTGTTAATTATTCCAGATATGTCACCTGAACATTCTTCTGTGATCACTGTACAATAGATCAAGGCACTCTTGAATTTGTTGTGCTTAGATATAATGGGTAAGGGTGGGAAATTATAAATCTTGCAATATGTGAAGTAAGTCACACATATTTCCCAGAAGTTTTTTCACATAAAATAGAAATATACCTAGTGGAGTTCAGTAATTTAGTCCTTCTTTGAAATCAGTGGCTACAATCATGAAGGAAACATTGCTAAAATTCTTTTTGCACATACTTGTGAAATAGAGCACAAAGGATTAGAATTGAAACTGAGATCTCAGCACTAATGCATATGCTGACAAAAATGGTAGAAAATCATGCAGGAAATAATTAGGTTTGAGTTTAGGCTCTTACTGGAGCTGATTAAAAATAAACCAATCAATTTGGCTCGATCCGTTAATTCCTTACTTCTTTTGTGAATCAATAAAATTTCACACTAAATACAGTAAGAAACACTGTTGAAATGACACCTTTCTGCTAACACAAGTGATTTGGTGTCTGTGTGTGTGTGCCCCCAGAGGTACACACACATAAATCTGTGTTCTCCTGTCATGGCAGAAATTCAGCCCAGCTCTGGGACTGGAGCATGTCCCTGTGCTGCCTCACCTTCCTTTGAGGACACTTGCTGCACTTTGGAGATTTTAGGATTAGTGCTGAGGTGACTCATCACCCTTTGTCAGTTTGGGGAAATTGAGCAGGATCAGTGTAGCTCCCAAAAGTTCCCCTGGGAGCAGCTGATGCTACTTTGAAGTCACTGAGACTGGGAATTAAAAGGTTCAGCAAAGCTTATAGGGCAGTTGGCTTTAGGAAATCCCTGATGTGAAATGTGGCACGAGCTGCTGTCGCTGCTCTGAAAGGGGGAAACTGAACCTGTTGAAGCAGCATACCATGGCTGGATTGCCAGTGGTTTAAAAAGATGTTTTGTCAATGTGGACATTTTATGAATGTGCCTATTTCACAAAAAAATCATGTGACCCCTAACTTATTAAACTCTCTTTTGAAAAGTTATCTGGAGTTTTGATTTTTCTATATGTTAGTTTAGAAGACTTTTATTAGTATTATGCATGATGTTATGAAATATTTATTTGTGTTGCTATTTCTATGTAGGCTTTTCAAAGAGACAAATGTTAAGACAAAATGCATTTTACTTTAGAAATGCCTGCTGTAAATCACATGTGAGTATAATACAGTTTTAGGGGATCATGGATCATCTGTATCCCAGTTAACGCATTCTGATGAGATTCTTTGTGCTTATTACCCTATAAATATTACATTGGTTTGTTTTATTTTGCTCAGATGAGGGTATGCAGCAAAGGCAAAGTAACTTCTTTTGAAATGTATCAGGATTGGTATTGAAAGTAGTCCAGATCACATGATAGATGTTGAAGGTAATCTAGATGGCATGAGTAAAAAAAGGTGTTTTGAGTACCATCGTATTTCTCTTGAGAGAATTCAGTGATGTAGAAGGTTTGCAGATCTTTAATATGTCCTAAACAGGTCACATAATTTTTAGAATCTAACTCTGGGGTGGTGTTATTAGTAGGAAATTTTTCGTAGGAGTGAAATGATTTGTAGTTTTGAACTTCTCACCAATTTCTGGAACTCCTATTTACACAAGATTCAAGGTTTGTGATAAGCATTCAGGATCAAATTCTGGGGTTTTTTTGAGGACTTTTTTGCATGTATGGAAGCCTTTTTAAAGGAAAAATAACAAAACAAGGTGTGGGGGATGGGCAGGGGAGAGGTGTATTCTGTTCAACCAGGAGAATCACAAAACACAACAAAAATCTATGCTTTGGCGAGATTTGTTCCTTAATTTTCCAATTAAGGAGAAGCTGGAAAAGAAAAACAAAGGCAATCACATGAGCCAGATGTGATCATTTGAACCCCACTAGGTTTGTCTGAAGTTATTATGAACTGTCTCATTCTTATGTTTCCTTTAAGGATGTTCAAGTGAATTGTTTTGGCCTTTGAGAGAAAATTAGTTTTGGTTTTGACTGTAAATCATAAGATCTTTGCCTCCTCATGATTAATGAGATAAGCTGCTTGAATGACTGCTTAATTTAGTGATCTGAGATTTAGAGAACTGCTTTGAGAGCATTGGTAAGTAAATTTGTTCACAGTGTGAGAGGCATTTAAAATAACAGCAGTAGCTTGGGAAAGACTGCTCTCCACTTAAAGGATGTAACATTGCTAATAAAAGTCAGTGTGTGTGGAGAAACTAGAGCTGTTCTGTGTCACTCTGCTTAATTTAGAGCAGCCAGTTATAACTCAGGTTGATTGCCATTAAAAGCCAATTTTGCCATTGCAATCAGTGTTGATAGTCATATTTCATTGATTATGCAGTCTCTGAAGGCAGCAGGGAGGCCAGAAGGTTCTGCCATGCCATTTGAGAAGCTGTTTCCAGGCACAGGTCATTGGATGGTCTCAGTGGACTCTGATTTGCAGAGTTTTGGTTCTCTTGCCAGGTTGTGTGTTCACCCAGTAGCAAGGCTGAGCAAATCTCCAGAGGTGCAGATGGGGAACAGCAGCATTGCTGCATTTTCATCTTGGTCCTCTTCTGCTTTTGAGCTCTGTACAGCTGGCTGGGTTAATTTATTACTTTCCCATCTTCTTTTTCTCTGGCTCAATTGCCCTTATAAAATATCCTTATATTCCACACATCCTTGGCAGTTATGTATTCATTTGAGTTTGAAAGTGATTGTTCAGAGCAGCCAAGAGGCCAGTTGTTTCACTGAGATTGCTGTGTTCCTGCCCAGCCTCAGCAGAAATGTACATCTGTGCAGGATTGCAGGTCTCAGGAGCTGAATATGCTTCTATCATGGTCAGCTTTTACCATTTCCTGGCATGTTTTGGGAGCTGGTCCAGGGATGTTGGTTGCCATGGCTCTGGATTCCTGCACTTGGTTTCCAAGTCTTATGCATGGTGTGATCAGTCTGGCAGGGTAAAGAAACAGATTTAATCACTGTGCTTGTATGAACAACTATGAATTTTGTCTCTCTTCCAGAAGTTACATCAGTTGTGTATTGGTCAATGCTCAATATCAATAGGTTTATACTGGGTTTAATAAGACATCTAAGGAAAAATGCTGCAATTCCTTTGTTCCTTTTGCTTGGACAAACTTGCATTGAGCAGCTTGCAGCTTAATGTTGTTCAGTGAAGTCTGTTCAAGCAGATTTTTTTGCCTGTCATGTTGACCCAACGAACGACTGATATTGTACAGTATTTGTTATTATTTGGTTGTTTTATTCCTGGTTTATTACCTATGCAATAGTAGATGAATGCTCTCATAATATGCAGAGTGTAAATAAAAATAGCTAGCTCAAAATAGTGGTTTCATTTGAGTTACCTGGTTTTGGTAGTGTCATGTTTGACTCTGTCATAGAATTGCCAAAAAATTCTGGCAAGAAACAGGAAAGCAGTAAGTCTTTAAATACAACAGCCCAAATCCTGCAGTCCTGAGAACTTCCTCCACATGTCTTACTGGTATTTGTCTCTTCTGCTTGTTCCCTCGTAAGTGGCTGTATCATCAGTTTTGTTTACATTTTAAAAATAAGTGAAATGCAGTCAGTTGTCTCACTTTTCCTAATGCCTCCTTTGAATGTGAATGTTGTCTAATGATGTGTTTCTACTCTTCTAAGAGCTAGGTGAGTTAATCTGAAAAATTCACCAGCAGCCCAAGCAGTGAGTGCTTGTAATTGCCCACCTGGTGTGCAAGATATGCCTTCATTTAATAGAAAACTTCAAAAGCTCACTGATTTTAATTAAAGTGTATGGAAGAATAAAAGTGAAATTGAAAAGGCAGAAGTGGAGGGGGGAAAAACCCAGAAGAAATACAGGGAACTGCCAGAAGTGTGATATAGTCTTTCAGGAAAGCATTTTTAGGTGAGTTCTTGAGCATCAACACAGGACACACCATAGCTGCAGAGCAGGAATACAAACAGCTGTGTCCTGGGTCAAACACACAGAGACAGGATCTAAAACAGGTTACCAAGCTGGAAGCATTTTGAACCAAACCCTGAACGTTCTGGCTAGAGCTCAGACACAGAAGAATGATGTTAATTTGTACTGCAAATCTAAATCTTTGCAGTGTAGATACCTTTTTGGGAAAATGGCCAGCACCCTTGTTCTGTGAGCTCTGGGTTCGCTCTTCTGTGGTCACTTGGGCAAACTGAAGTTTGTTAACATGATTTCATTTCTGTATATATGTCCTAAAGAAGATTCATAAATGATATTGCATGTAATCCAGTGGTGACTTGCTGAAATGGACAGAAAAGGCTATTGTAAAATTTATTAAGTACAAAGAATTAATAATTGAAAGTTGTCATTCAGCACCTCAGTTTTCACTCTGACATGGAACTAAAGTTGTAGCAGTAAGAACTGCCAAGTCATCCAATTTGTCTGTGAAATATTAATTTGAATAATGTGGAAATTTTCTGTGGTTTTAGTATGGATACTGAGATGTCAATTTGGCTCAAGATCAGAACCCTATGATAGATGCCTTATTCAGCTTGTGTTTGAGAAGGAAAGCACAAAGGAGCAAAGAAAAAATGAAGCAACAGGATGTAAAATAGATAAACACCAAACTGAAGGAAAAAATTATGAATAAATGAATAAAATTATGATGTTTTTTGAAGATAATGAACAGTAGTGTCAGGAGAAAACTGTCACTTAATATAGCAAAACACTAAATTCAAACATATGCACGTGGTTAACTCTGTATTTAGACAATTAAATGCACTCTCTTGGTATGCTTCATATATGAAAGTCTGAGTCTAGCTCCCATTAAAATAATCAGTGAGGTGTGGCATGGGCTGCAGGTTGAGATGGTGCTATAGGCATGGCTTCTGCATCTGCTGCAATGTTAGTCATTGCTGTTTGCTCTGAAAGGTGGAGTCAGACAAGTTTTTTAAATAATTTATAAGGTTGTAAATAATTATGCTTTCTTTTCATTGCACCAATTTATTATTTTTTGTTTTGATCTTGTTTGGCTATTTTAAACAATGATAATAACTGTTAGAATCTGGCCATGGATACTGTTTTCTTTTAGATGCAATGCCATAGGCATTAATATAATGGGATATTTTAAATTTCCATGCAGATCAGATCTTTACTTTTTTTCTGTCCCTTAACAACTTGTAAAGAGTTCTTTGTGTTGTTTGTTGTGATAGCAATAATGATTTATCATGATCTTTCAACTTTCCTGCAGTACTGTGTAGTCGTGAATAGCTATAAAAGGATTTTATGTAATGATAGCAAATTTCTTCAATTGCTTTAAGACATGGAGCTGAATAATAGGTGCTGAAATTGCTTTATTTACTGACAGATTATGTTTGAGATTTGTGAGGAAAAAATTGAATGTACCCTTGCCATACATATGTAACTTCTAAAGGAGAATATTTCTTATGTAGAAGATTGGGACTTAGGCCAAAGGAGTCCATATTGCTTCAAAATTCTTTCTTAAACCACACAAGCATTTATCTCTTTCTAAATGTCAGTACATCAATACTGGACCCCTTTACCAGGACAGAAGTGGTTGATGTCAGTATTTGCTTGGATGTAGGCTACTCAGCCATGTTTATTTCTGTCCCTAGCTCTTGGTTTTGTTGCTGCTAATTCTCTGCTGAAAAACTGATAAATGTCATTGTGGGGAAAGCACTTTACCATTTCTTTCCAGTTACACTTGGTGAAGTCATGACCTGAGGAAAGCTGAGTACCAACTAACTGAAAGAGCTGGTTTATTTTAAAAAAATATTACCTTCTCAAAGTCTGTTTCCTCTGTGTTCCGTATAATTTTTAGCATGTCACAGCCCCAAGAACCACACAGAGAGGTCATTGTGTATCCCTAAAGGGAACAGCTGCCTTTGGATACAGCTCAGGTGTGGTTTAGCCTTGTTGGAGCTCATTACTGGCATGGCCAT
Source organism: Zonotrichia leucophrys gambelii (assembly GCF_028769735.1). Classification (NCBI taxonomy): domain Eukaryota; kingdom Metazoa; phylum Chordata; class Aves; order Passeriformes; family Passerellidae; genus Zonotrichia; species Zonotrichia leucophrys. Next base: position 25,389,054 of record NC_088176.1, read on the forward strand.
AGGCACAGATATCTTCCTTTCTCTCCAGCTGTAATGTGTCCTTTTCATCATGTCGTTCAGTTTTGTAATTTTGTCCATTTTCTCTGAGTTCAGTTTCCTTTTCTGCGGGGGATTTGATTTTGTTTTCCTCAGTCTTTGCAGTATATTATTATTTATTGGCATTGGTGAGACTCCCTTCTACTTTTTTCTCACTTGTGAAATTGGCATCTGGTTTGTTTTTCCTTGATGAGATGCTTGAAATATTGAAGTTAGGTTTTAGTCATCTACAGTTCTTACCTAACCCTTCATATTCTGTTCAACGATGTAATCGACTTTTTGTATGATCACTTCTCTGCAGTGGTGAGGAAATTTATAGATAATGAGAAAACAGGAAATCTGTGCCTTTCCATGGGTCTGCATGGCTTGGAGTAATAAATCATATAGCCTGAATGATTTAATGTTTGGTTCTCGATGTACCTGCAATAGGGAACTCAAATATTCCTCCCAGATCCCTCACTGGGACTGAAGCTGTTCTATATTAGTCTGTAATTTTGCTGTTCTATCAAGTCTTGTCTGATTTAATCTCCTTTCTGTGTTTAGACACAAAGTGAGTTTTGAAGGCTGCTCAGACAGTGAAGCATTCTCAGTATTGTACGCCATGGCTTGCCAGGTGCTGGATGTTACACCAAATTTCTGACTTTCCAAGGGGTTTACGTCTTCATAAATGCGAGTTGTACAGTGAATTTCAGATGCTGATTTACTTGTCTTAATTGAGCACTAGGCTTTCTGCTACACATGTTTATCTAAAGATAATGTATTTATGTCAGCTGTGAGGCAAATACTGGGTACATATTCCTGAACTTGTATGCAGGCAGCACCATTTGTTATCAGCTGGCACTGAACCGAGTCCTGAGCTCGTGTTGTCTCTTGGTGTCAATGCAGGTGAGTGAATTCATGTGATAAATAGTAATAAGTATAATAAAACAGAAACAGTGGTAACCTAACAGCACACTTGGTGTGTCAAATAGAGCATTTTTATGGCCAAACAAGCATTTAATTTTTGTAATAACAGATGATTTGAGAAGCTGGTGCTTCTTTAAAAGGAAGAGAGATGAGTAGATTTTTGACAAGCTGTGTTTGATGTCTGGTTACAAAAGCCATGTTTTTCTTTGTTGCTATTACAGTGCCAACAGGAGGGAAGAGATTACTGTCTTTTGTTAGAGCTGGTTGCAAATTGTACTCCTGTTATGCTCAGAAAAAGCCATTCCTCTAGAGCCTTAATGCTTTATTAAATTATACTGGGTTTTGATGGGGAGGAAGGACAATGGAGAACACTTTTTAAAAAGCTTTAAAAGGTTGTGTTTCAACATTTATGAGAAGTTTGGGTGTTCTGTGTTCAAAAAAGCAAAAAGTTACCATTGAATTGAAATGCTTATTAGGGACTTGCAGTGGGTTTTTTGGTTGGTTTTTTTTTTTTTTTTTTTTTTTTGTGGATTTTTTTCCCCCTTGAATATTGAGTTTTCTGGTTATCTTTAAGAAAGAGTTTTGATACTTCTCAAAAGGGACAGGGTAGGAAAAAAAGCTGACTTTCAAAGAGATCTGCAGAGTAATTTCTGTTAATTCACTTTATACAATATGATGTTAAGATAATAAGGTTGCAGATGAGGTGTCACATTCTCATTTGATGCAAACAAGCACTGCATAATGCATTCTCCAGGTTACAGATTCAGTCCAAGCCTGAAGCTTAGAAAATTGGATAAGTTTCCTGTTTTCTAAATTCTTTTTGATCTTGACCGTGGGCATGTTTCTGCAGCAATAAATGATTATTCAGTTTGATTTTGTGAATTTGTATGCTAGGGTATTTTAGTTCTTGCTTCTGAGCCACTGAGTTTCAACTTTACTTCCCCTGTTAAACCTTGTGGAGGTGTGACACAGTTTTAAAATCTAGCTCAAAGCCAAATGGAGTATTTGTGACAAAATCATGTCTCTGATCTTCTGATGTCATTTATGGGTATAAAGAAATCCTATTATCAGAGGAGAAATCTGCTATTCTTGTATGGAAGTGCTGCCTTCTGAATGATGCACAAGATAATGTAGCAGAATCTGTTTGTTTTCTTTTTAAAAAAATTATGAACACAGCAAGCACTAGAAAAATAAGATTTATATACTGTAGGTTAAAATATTTACCTGTATTTCATTTTTTTTAATGTACTTCTTTTTATGTGGGCAGATTTTCCCCTGAATTTTCAGTTGGCGCAGAGACGAATGGAGTATGTGCACAGCTCAGAACACCATTGAAAAGAAATACAGTAGAAATAGCTGATGAAATGGGCTTATAATAAAAAAAGCATAGCATTGTTGTAGGGAAGAAAAAGGTTATTCTTCTTCAGGGGAGCCACATTGCTTTACTTTGCCTTTCCTGTATCAGAGGAACATGTGCAGTGACAGACTAAGATGAGAATGAACGTGGTACCTGTGTTGTTTGAGACACCCGTGCAGGCACAGCAGCCAAGTCGTTTTGCTATGGAAAAAGCACATTTCCTCTGTCAGCAAGGTTTCCACTTGGCCTCAAAATTCCCACTCGGATGGAGGAGGTGGTGAGACTTGGAGGGTCGGGGAACAGACTTGCAGAAGCAGAAGGTCCTGTTGGCTGTTTAACAGCACCAGTCCCTGTGGTTAGCTCCTTTGACACACAGAGCTGTGTAAAAGGCTTTCTTCAGCTCAGGAAGGCAGAAACATCATCCACTCCCTTGAATTACTGACAGCATCCTTTTCTGCAGTTTCTGCTGCTGCCTTGAGCCAGAGACAGCGTTTGCAGTGTTCCTCTCCAGCTTTACCCTGCTCAGTTATGGGCAGGTGCTCCTGCAGCACCGGCAGCTCCAGCTCTCGGTCACCAGCACTTGTGTGAGAACTTCATACTTTGAAAATAAAGCAGCAGACAAGGTGTAAAATACAAAACGTGTACACGGATACAAACAGTAGAGGTCAAAGATACTTTAAAAGCTGACCTCACTGTTCTTGTCACTCTGTATGTGCTCATTTTCAGTGTAGGAAAGAAGATGGTTCTAAAAAAAGACTTGTATTTTTTAATTAGTATATTCTAAACTCAAGAGAGAGGTTACTGGTTTTGTGGCATAGAAAACAAACACATACAGGCCAAAGTGCTAGGATAAGTAGTCCAAGGAGCATTAATCACATAACATTTGTCATCCTGATTTCCCTTAACAGAGCAATTTTCTCTGAAGAGATCTATCTGATGATACTGCATCAAAGTAATTAATTATTTTTCATTTTTTAACTCCTACTTCTGTTTGGAGAGGGTGTTCTAGTCCTAGTAACCAAAGTAGTCAATATGGTATAAGTGAAATGACTTGCAGATGGGTATGAGACTGATTGGAAAAACACTGTAGCATAGTTATTAATTTGTTATCAAAATTAAATTAGTACTAAGATTAGAGATCTAACCAGGCTCCAGTATTATTTGTTACATCTAACAGCAGGGCTGGATGATGTGCTGTACAAGACAGGACTGCAATTCAAAGGGGCACAGACAAGGGGCACATTTCCACAGGGAAATGGTTGGAGAGAAATGAAGTACAGTTGAATCAGGGACAAATATCAAGTTGTGTGTCTGTCTTGAGATAGAGATGAGAGAGAAACAAGCTGGGCAACAGCTCTGTGGGAGCCCAGAACTTCAGAGTGGTAGCAACACCACAATAATGTGTCTGAAGAAATCTAGACAAAAATTTATCAAAAATAACTTGAGCATTGTTCAATTTCTTCGGGGAAAGTGTGTTTATTGTCCTCTGGTGCTTCTTTCCAGGTCTTGTTCTTATGAATGTCTGACTGAAATACTTTCAACTTACAATTACTTGTGAATACACTACAGCACTGTGGGCAAGCCTACAGAAGAGATGGAAATATATATTCCTAATTATGTTTTAACACCTATTACATTGCTGGAACAATGGGAAGATTTGCAATTTATTAATATTAGTAGATTGTTGGGATTTTTTGTAGTTGTTAGCATGTACTTGAAAATACAAAAGTAATCACTCGAACAGGATGAAGATATACATTTCCTACCTTTACTGAGATTGTTCTAATCAAATATTTGAACATTGTGTTGAGACCCAGGTTTGCATATTTCAACCCTTTTTGGCATTCTCCCTTTGTTATTCACCTATGAATAGCTTTTTTTATTTTAACATAGCGTAGCACTTCGTTTTGACCCAGATTCTTTTTTAAATTTGTATTTAAACATGTTCGTGGAATGACAAGATTAAAAGCACTTTGAATTGCTTTTAGTTCAGCAGTACAGTGAAAGCACCAATGGCCTAGAAGTCGCTTCAGAGATTAGAATAACATTGTTAGCTTGAAAAAATTCTTCCATTTTCCAAGTGCTTTTGAATCAATCTGTCTGCTTTTGATAAAGCCACCCCTCACTGGGCCCTGTCAGATTGTCAGTGCTGATAGTGTGGAGCCAGATATCCCCCTGCATTGTGCTGCCCCTGTATCTCCATCCTCATCAGTATTGACCTTTTTCTGGAGGAGCCATATCTCACAGACAACACCACTCCTGCTGTGTTTTGTGTTTCTAGCAGATATGTCATGGATTACACCGGCAGCACAGACTCCTCTCATTTGTCACCTGCACTGTGCTGTTCTTTCTGCTGGGTCACAACAGGCAAAATGTGACTGGGCTTAAGTCTCTGTGCTGCTGCCTCTCTTTTGCACACATTTGCCTTTTCCACTCCTTCAGCGTTGCTGTTTCAGGACTTTGGAGAGCTCCGAATCCCTGCAGCAACCCCGGTAAAAGTAAATGGGAAAAACTGCAGAGCAGGGAGGCTGAACCTTTTCATGTCCTACCTCAAATTAACAATATTTGTAGATACATGGGTTCAAGGAGTAAACAGAGCTGCACAACAATACTGGAAACAAAGAATATAGCATGCATAGAGTAGTAATTAATTAGCAACTTAAATAACTTGTATTGCTAGACTTTTAATTCAATTTTGCAGCAGCAAAATCCAAATAGATTCCCCTGTATGGCTGGAGGAGGGGGAATTCTGCATGAAGAAATTAGGTGCTCGAAAGGGAGGGATTCTTGGTTGCCCTTACTATGCTTTAATATACTTAAGCTGTGTTTGTAACCATTAATTTTCCTTTTGCATAAATTTGTTTTTAAAAAAAGCGTTTTTTCCAATTTGATGATGAAGAGATGGCCTTGTAGTGGTGCATAGTGTAAAAGTGGCAGTGTCTCTATGCTGGAAAGGCAGATAGCTCTGCAATACTTCAGGAGAGTATAAGCATTGTATCTGTGCAGGGTAGTAAGGCTGGAGGGGATTTTTTTGGAGGGAGATTTTCATTATGAAACGTAGTGGATGATATGTTGATGTTTGATGAAAATACTTCCTGTGAGGTGTTTCATTTTTGTGCTGCAGCCTTTCAGTTATGCTGTTTATCTCAGGTGTTGCTGTGTTGTGCAGTGAACCAACAGGATCCCAAACCCTGGTTTTGGAGGTGTGCTGAAGGAAGTTGCAGAGAGCTGCAACTCAGACATGCATGTTATCTGCCCATTTTCTCTCCATTACTGTTTAAACCAGTCTTTCTACTTGTCTGTTTATTCATATTTTTCAGAACAGTCTGTGTTGAAATTCTTTACTTTATCATTGACATCTCTGGCGCTGGTTACTCTGCAAATATTTTCATTGCTCTTTGCACTGTGTTAATATTGTGTGCTCTTTGTGTTAATATTTCACCTCCATGAGAGCTGTGATGGCAAATACAGTAGTGGTAGTGGAAACATGCAGTTTCATGGTCTCTTCCTATGGTGTTCCACACAAAGAGCAGTGCAGTCTTTGGCTCAAGTTGTTTTGTGGTTGATTATCATCTTCCATTTATTTTCCACTTTGAAAAATATGCAGAAGACATCATAGTATTGAAGTACATAACTGTAGCATAGCAGTTCACTTCAAATTCAGATTCTTTACTGCTTCAGAGTCAGTTTTGGTGTGGCTGTTAATACAGGCAATTCCAAAGGCTATCCTGTAAAAATCATGTATGACTTCTGTTAACATACAGCAGTTAACTGTAATAAACTTTTCTTTTTTACTGACACTATATAGTATACTTATTGGTTTCTTATCTTACCCCTAAATGTATTCTATAATGTGCATTAAATTTGAATGAGGCTTGGGTTTTGCTGGTTTTCCCCTTTAAAAATATGTTTAATCATTGGCTGTCTTAGTATCATCAGGTGTCAGCATATTGCTGGACTAGCTCCTAAATTTCAAGCATAAATGTAATATTGGATCTCAAACTGCCTTGGTATGTAGGATGTGCACAAAATGCTGCCTTTTGTATTCTTTGTACACCAGTGAAATCCTAAGTCCAAATTTAAGTTTTTGTGAGATTGTAAGCACTTCATTTTGTAGCTAGAGAACTGAAACCCATGCAATGGGACCATGATGATGATATCTCAGAATAGACTAAAATTTTCTCAGATTTTTTAAAAATGCTTTGCCTTTTAATACTGTTACATTGCTTTCTCTACACACCGACTCCTCTACTGTCCTCTTGCTTACCCAGCTTCAAATCTTAGGTTCTCTTTCTCTTTGTATGTGCTGGAACTTAACTGCAAATTGAAAGTTCTTAAACTCCTCTTGATTAAATTGAATTAATTCTTTACATGCACAAATACATTCAGGGAAAATTTATAGGATTTGGTTTGTTTTTAAAGGCTGTACTTGTAATAACAGATTTAGTATTTATATTTAGTTTGCTGGCATGTTTATGCAAACTTCAAGAGAAAAGCTTAACTGCATCTTTTGTCGCTGCATAGTTTCAGAATGTAAATTGGTATTTACAGAAAAAAACCATGGTGAGGGGATCAGAACACTTTTTTATTTGTACAGACTGGTATTTCAAATACTAACTCAGTTTCTCACATCAGTCTGACAGCTGATAAATGCCACTTCAATGGTAACATTTTTTGGTTTTGTTTTCATTTGGGCTGAAAGAGTTTGCTTGTGTGCATCTTATTTGTTACAAGAAGAAATTGTAAACCAAGAGGCCCTAGCTAAACAGATTGCTGTGCAATTCTAAGGAATAAAAAAGAAAAATATGCATTTTGTGACACACTGGCAAATGCACAAATATTTTAAACTGTGATGATCTATAGTAATGGAGAATGCTACCCTAGGAAATGAGGGGCTGCATAAATTGTGAGAAATTTACTGCAATTCTTTTTTCAACTTGCATAAGTTCTGGAAGTGTTGCTTAAGATAAACATTGGACTGTTTTAGCACTCCAAAATATGTGGTTTTCTGTCCCTGTTGGAATAACTTTACAGTAAACAAAGAACATAACTGCATCAAAAACATCCCAGCTTCAAAAAAGTGTCTTAATGGTTTCAGTGCTGTCTTATTTTCTCTAATTACTGTCATTTCTGTATTGATCAGAGAGGATTAATTATTTACTACTGCAGAAATGTACTTTCTAAGTTATTCTTCAGATTAAGTATTTATATGGACTCTGACATGCATTCTGTTGCTTAATATCATATACTTAATGTTAATTAACCCCTTGCATCTTGTATCCTTGAGAAGTGTAGGAAGATGGGCATTTGGTCATCTCATCAAATATGTGGGAAAGGTCAGTAGCTTGGCATGGGCAGCTAACAAGTGTTTGAGGGGAATGTGTGTTCACCAGTCCTTCCTTTGCCAGGGTCAGAGCAGTTTGAGGAGAAAACTTTTTAGATCTTTTGATACCACGCTTCCAGCATCTTCCAACATGGATGGCTGTCCCAGAACTGCAGTTGTAATGAATTAGTAATGGGGTCGTTTATATTGATTACAAACCAGTGCATGCATCTGAAGCTAACCAAGGCAGATCTTGTCTTCCTTGAAAAGGAGAGAAGCAATGTGCAATGTATTTCTAGATATTTTAGGAAATAAAATTGAATTTGGTGCCTTCAGGCTCTGCATCAATCACCAGTAGGTCAGGAAGAAGTATGAAATCTTCTCCGTTTGAAGAAGAAATCTTAGTATTCAATTCTAGCACACATCCCAATGACATAGAAGTGTGTATTCTCTGCACATTAAATACTTGTCATTGAACCACTGGTGTAAAAGCCACAAAATTATTAATTAAGTCTCCTATTGAGGCATTTCAGGTCATCAGAGAAGCTTTGGATTTGAAGTTAAGATTTTGGAGAAGATAGGGACTTGTGTTCACAATGAAGATCATTAATTAGCAGAAGTATTTATTTGCCTTTAATTATAGAGCACCAAGTTAGAAGGAACCTCAGTGATCATCTGGTCCAATATTTCTTGGTAAAAGCAGGGTCTGGACAAGATGGACCAGAATTCTGTCCAGCCAAATTTTGAAAATGGCCCAGGCTGGGGAATCTATTCAGGAGATTATTCCAATGGATAATGGTTCTTATTCTGAAAAATGTTCCTTTTGGAATCTCCCCAGGATAAACTTTACCCCATGCTCCTCATTATTTCCCTGTGATTCTTTGTAAACAAGAAATTTCCATCTTCTTTGTAGCCATACTTTAAACATGGTAATGCAGTGATAAAGTAAATCTCACCCAGCAATAAATTACTGTGTCTAATAATTAAAGATCAGCTACTGCAGGATAGGAGTATCGGTTTCTTTTTAACCGCAGTCTCGCTTTGTTCGTTTTTCCTTAAAGACGTTCTGGATGCAGCATGGCTATCTGCCATCTCAGTCTCAGAGATCCTTCTCTGATGTTCTCCAGAGTGCTTTGTTCTTATGATGTCATTCTTTTTACTGAAGGTTCAGTGTGTGTGAAAGGAGAAGGGGAAACCCATTCCAGGGAGCTCGGTGAGTCCTCCCAACAGGACTCAGCAAGCCACTGGCATCATGCAGGCTCTGCTGCTGCAGAGCTACAAGAGCACTCACAGCAAATGCATGATCATAAACATCCTCTGAAATATCTCCACTTACACTGCTGAGTAATAAATCATTGTTCCTTTAAGTAGACCATTTGTAGTTTTTTATAAAATAGGCTTTCTTACTGCATGTGAGTTTATGCTATTATTAAATGTTCAGAGGAGATATGCCCATGCATTATAAAACTGGAAGAAATAAATACAGAGAATTACATTAGAAAAAACGTAAATGGAGTAAGTACTGTTAATGGAGTAAGTTACTGTTAGAGAAACATTACAAGTTTGATGTTTTCTGAATGTATTAAAAACAAGTACGGTGTTGCAGTTAAGAATGAAATTACATCTGATCTGTTAATTTTGCAGTGCTAAGAAGGAAACGCCAAAATTTTGTGTACAGAATTTCCATTTACTTGAATCTTATTTTAATTTTTTTTTAATATCCCTGTGTGTATAGAATTATATGGGAAGAGACCAAAATTATGAAGAAATAACACTTTTAGGTATTATTCAGACAGGTATATTTGTGAGTAGCTGTCTTTAGAGATGGGATCTCCACAAGTCCTTGTTGCAGCTGAATAAGAATCAATTTGCTGATCACTGTGCCAGAAGTGGCACGTTAGCCAGAGCTGCTCCTCAAGCCACATGTGGTGCCTTCTGGTGTTCCAGAACACATGGATCCATGCTGCTGGTTACAAACACAGTTTGGTAAGAGCAGCAGGGTGTGCCATGTTTTTGGTACATTCGAGGGCAGCACTATTTTCTATGAAAAAGAAAATGAAAAGTTTTCCTCCCACTTGTAATTCTCATGTCCCTAGCTTGAATGAAAAGCAAATGAAATGATACTTTTTGCCCTCTCTGCAACTTCAAAGGCAAAGATTTTTCTGGGCTTGGATGAGTTCTTTCTAGGTAAACACAGAACAGCTGAAAGAATACCTGCAGGTCTTTGAAAAGAACAGTCAAACTGCTGATTGTTTCAAGGAGATAAACTTGCAAGCTGGTTGTTTATCACACACTACTCGCTGCTCATCTCTAGCCTTGGTTTTTTTTCCCCACTTCGATGTAGTTTCATTTGTATACTCAATAAATAGTACAAAAGTAATAACATGTAGTCCCTATGTAGGATAAAATATAGGCAAACATTTATACTTGTAGCATCTAAAAAACTACTTCAAGGACTATTTCAAACTATTTGAACTTGAATTTATTTCACTTAGGAGTTTGAATAAATAGTTTGCTAATGGGTTTTCTAATTGCTAAAAATAATTAATGAAAACCTCAGCTGAAGAAAATAGATTGGAAAATAAGTCAAATAGAGTATCCCATTTATTGTCAAAATGAATCTATTAAAAAGTGCTTCTAATTTTTCATTGTGTTTTTTTCTGGAAAGTAAATTAAATAGGCCACCATTATGAAAGCAGTTTTTTTAAAAATTCAGTTTTAGCAGCACTATTGTTATAAGGTATCTGTGCCACATGCATACATGATTATTTTAGATGCTCTAGCCAGAGATTATTGCTCTGGAGGTAAGGGAAAGAAACTTAATGCTGTCACTGTTTAAGCAGGAGTTTAGACCTCCCAAGATTAATGATTCAGTCTCAAAATTCAGAGTCACAACTGCATTTTTATGGCAATAGCTGCATCTCTGTTTAGCTAGAAAGCTGTCAGTTTATTTTCACAGATTACATATGTGTTCAGTGTGACTCTGCTTTTATAAACCATTCCTTTGCTGTGCATAGGTTATGTGGACAAGCTAAGTCAAAGGAATTAATTTGACCATTTTTTCCCCCTATCATTAAGCTGTTATTAGCTATTGAGCATTTGCATGTCAACCTTTGTCATGAGGCTGCTGCTGTTGCATCCTTGGCCGTTGTTCTGGGAGTGCTGGGAAATGAGCACAGGAATTGCAGAGGCAATGGCTCTGCTAACCCAGGGAACTTTTCTGCTGGGTTTGGAAAGACCCCTGAAAGAAAGAGGCAAGCTCTGCATCATACTTGAGTGCAGATTTGTGTGCAGGAGAATCACAGTGGTGTTAGAGAGACCTAGCTGCTGAGCAATAAATAGCTGCTGTGTTCTGCACACACTGATGGTCTGTGGGTTTTTCTTTCTGCCTCTTCAGCTGTTTGGCTGCCTTCCCAAACAAGCAGAGCTGAGTGGTGGTGTCAGTGTGTGTGGATCAGAGGCCAGGCTTTTGTAACAAAAGAAATGGTCTGTTTTACCCATCTCTCAGAAAGGACACTGCCTGCAAGTTTATCTCCTTGAAAGCACTGAGGGCAAGCAAAGCAAGAGACACTGAGCTGCACAGCAAATGTGAAATTGTGGAGTGAATGCTTCTGATGGAGGGGGATGCTGGGCGAAGAGGTGCAGGTCCTGCAGGTGAAGGTAGTTTGGGGTAATTGGGGTGTGGCTGGGCTGAGCCTCATCCCCACTGGGCACAGCTGTGAGCAGCAGGTGAATCCCATTGGAGCTGATGAGCCATGGGAGCGCTGACCAACCACCAAAGGGAGCAGAGGGCACACAGGTGCAGTGCATCAGCATGAGGGGATAAAAGGTTGGGCTAAAAAACCAGAGGGGCAGATGCTTGCAGCCTTCTGAGGTGGAATGATGTTACGCTGTATGGGTTGAAGCCTTCTGAAATTGTATGGTAATATTCTGTGGATGGTGTCCATCTCAACTGCAACATGTGCTGTAACACTGGAGAAGGAGGCTGAAAAATGTGGAGATGAGAATTTTGCAAACAGGTAAATTTTACAGCAATCAAATATATTTTGAGTAACCCAGTGAAGTAGTAAAATCTGGGGACAGGCTGGCTTAAAACTAAATAGTAAGTACTATAAAATCAAAATAGTATTTAGTTTTACAAGTGGGAAGAAATTAATAATTCTGGGGAAGAAATTAATAATTATTTTGAAAATAGGTTTGTAATGTCTTTAACCAGCATTCTATCTTGTCTTCTTCCTAAGCAACTAATGAAGTATTACCAAATATATGGCCAGCCACTGAAGGTTTTTTTTGAGTGACTAGTAGAGTCTGAATTTATTTTTTTTTACATAACTCTTTAGCAATTTATTGGCTTATTTATTTTAGTTTTGCTAATACATATCAGGAAGCCATCACTCCGCTTTCATAAATTTGCTTTTTGTATAAAAAGTTTCTTAAGACAAAAGAGAGGCCTCAATGATACTTTCCTAACTGATTTTTATGTAACTTCTGTTGAGTTAAAGGACGTGAACAGTGAATCTTAGATCCTAATGAAGTTATTTGACTAATGCAATGTCTATCTTAGCTATACTTTCTGCTGAATTTATTATGGACTTATACATTTATTTGGATCTTATTCATGTGAAGAAACCTTCAGATGAGGGTTCAGAATTAAGTCAGTGAGAGTCCTCATGTGCAAATAAATATTTTTAAGAGGCATAGAATTATTACAGTCCTTGCTCTATTGTTCCTGAAGGGGCATTTAAGGCTGCAGATAGTGTCTGGATTTCATGGGACTTCTCACTTCAGGGCTCCTGATTTGATGTCTCATGATGCTTTATTTGCCAAGGGCGCCCTGGTGCTGTGCAGCCAGAGCCCCTGTGTGCACACTGAGCTGCAGGGTCAGGGAGCAGCAGATTCTCTGTGGCCATGGGGGCACAGCCAGGCTGCTGTGAGAGCAGTGACAGTGGCTTCAGGTCCCTGTGCAGTGCCACCAGCCTGGCTGCCAGCTCCTCGCTCTGTCAGGGATGCCTGCATCGAGTGCTGGGGTCAGGAATGCAGATCTGCAATCCTGGCTGGCTGAAATTGAATCTCACCTCTAAAATAGGTCTAAAACAGTCTAAATAAGCTCAAAAGAAGCTTGGAAGACTTTCAGCTCAGCACATTGGTGTTTTGGGAGTCTTCCTTCCAGTGTGAAGGAGCTACTTGGATGTTTGCTGTTTCTGAGTAGCTGTACAGAATTCTGCTTTGTGTTCAGTCATGTATGCAGCACCTAGGAAAGGATCATTATGAAGTGCTTAACCATTAAAAATATATACCTGGATCCTAAAAAATTTGCAAGTTCAATCATGTGTAGTGAGAGAATTTGACTTCTAAATTCACTTATTTAGTAACAAAGACTTGGTACATGCTTTTTAAAAGGAAAAAAAATATTTTGAGTAGTGGAAATAAAATTTAGGTATCCTGGGTGCTTTCCAAAAATCTACCTTTGTAAATTGACTGACTTGGAACTGTGGACAGTATTTTCAACTGTTGGCATTATGTCAACTGACATTGTAGATTTCAAAAAATGTTATCTGGGTTGCTGCCTGTGCTCACGGGGTAGGTTGTTTTTTGCATAATGCTTTTAAGTGTTCCTTTCATAGGAAGACTGATAGTTTATCTGAATTGCTCAAATATAAAAGTACAAAAATTGTTCTAAAATACCAGCTTTTCAAAAAATCCAAACAAGATAAATCAGTGATTTTGAAACACAGAATTTTGTTATGCTAAACCATCAAGTTTGAACTGAGAATCAGTTCCCTGCAGACATGGACTTCTGATATGGACTGACACAATTGTCTGACATTTCATTAAATGTTGGTTGGTATCAGTTTATTGTTTTTATTTCAAAAGGAGTAATTCAATTTCTGGAAAAGTGAGTTTTTAAAATATTTTGCATGAAAATTCTGTTATTACTGGAAGAAGCCATAGTCGTTGGAATGTGAAGTTGAAAGATCTCCATTATTTAATTGGTCCATTAAAATAAGGGTAGGCCCTGCTATTTACTTGCCATTTAAACCCTAGTTAGAATGAATGTGTTCTGTCAAGTCATTCTGATGCCTTGACATTAATTTACCATTAAGGGCAAGGACTCCTTTGCATCATGGGAACAGTCTTGCAGAATATATATCCTTGAAGACTGAGACAGGCTGGGAGGCTTTTAATTGTATTTCCACAGCCAATTTTACTTCCCCCCAGCAGTGTTGTGGGATTTTTCCTCTTGTAGTTTCTAACCAAACATAAAGAACATAATTCATGAATGGATATCATGCTGAAATGTGGGATCTTAACCCCACTAATTCAATGGCTGGGTGTTACATGAAATAACTGCACTTCTCACTCTGCAGCCTTGAATAAATCACAAACCTTGCACAGTTCCTGCTCTTTTTAATCTTTTTTACATGAAAACTCTTGATGAGAAGGGAAAGAGGGCCGCATGCTAAAATGCTGGGTTGCCTTTAGAAATTGTAGGTATGTCATGTAAACAGCCTGCATGTAAAAATGCTGATTGAAATCAGCCCTGCCATCTTCCCACTTGGGATGAGAACAGGAATGAATTTAACTGGCTTGCATTTACAGCTTGCTGTTAACCACAGCAGCTCATCACAGGCTGCAGTAACCTGAGAACTGAGTAAATAGTTTCACACTTAGCCGAGGAGAGCTTCGTGCTTCTCAGAGTAGAAGGTGCCAGCAGATCATGTACTAATTAGTTTAGAGCTCACTGCAGTGGGAGCAGGCAGAGGCACCATCTGTAGGCTGGACCCAGCCCTGGAACAGTCTAGTCTGTTGCAGTCTCTCCTGAGTCTTCAAACCTGGGAGCAGTTTGGGTGGAGATGCTGCACACCTTGGATGCCTAAATCCCAGGCAGCAAACTGATGAGGAGGTGACAGCATCAAAGCAGAAAATGAATAAATATGAACACTAAATAACTTAAGTATCTTTTGTTGTTCAAAACCTTCCCTGAACATTGGTTGTGCAAAGGCAGAATGCTAGGTCAGGAACTTAGCATGTAGCTATTTTTAGGAACACTGATAATAGATTTTTCTTCATCCCTTTCCCAGAAAGCCAACATTAACACACTGTTTCCCCAAATCCAGAGATCTTTCAAGGTTAAGATTTCAATGTTGGTGGTGGATCAATGAAAGTTAGGTCATGGCCTAACACAAATGGCACTTCCAGGAGCTCTGCCTTTGAATAGGAGAACAAAATTTTCAACTCATCCTCATGTAACTGCCATGAAATAATTCAGTAAAACAATTTAAGAGCTATTTGTACTTGGAGCAGCAGCTCAGTAAATCAGACTTCACAAGAGCAAACTGATTAGATGAATCACTGACTCTACAGATGCATTGGAATAGAATGTCATGTGATTTTATTTTTAAAATGAGAACATTTAAATGAACATGTGCAGACCTAACTTCCTAAATAATAACCTCTGTGCAGTTCAGCAGCTTTCCAAGTGAATGTTTTTCAGACAGTGGGTAATTCTCCAAGTATTGTGCCCTGATACTGGGCACAATACCAATTTCTCCCCTGATACTCGGGGGGCTCACGCTGGGAGTTTTGGAGAGGCTGACAGCCTCTGTAATCCGTGCCAGCAGAGGATGCAGAAACATTTGCCTGCTGCTGCTGAAGTCCCGGGTTTGAGTATGTGGAATCAGCAGTCCTGTCCATGCAGGTAACCTATCTGTAGGTGTGGTGCTTTAATAAAGATTATGCTTTATTAAAGATGTGCGCTCTCCCAGGCTGACCAAAGTTAATTGCTCTGTGTAACAAGTGTCGTTCCTAGATCCCTTGAGGTAGGCACATGCTGGTGAATCAGCAGTGGAAATCAAGACTAGACTGATGATCAGCAGTCTTGGAAAGCTGAGCAGTGAGGCCAGTCTCTGGGAGAGATTCTGATCTCTGTGATCTGCGCAATGTGAAGATGGATAACTGAGAGATACAAAAAAGGAAAACAGGGCTTCTGCATTGTCTGGAGAAGATAGCATGCCAGCTGGCATGGTTAAGAGAAGAAGCAAGAAAATGTTCCTTTTCTGGCTTGCTGGAAAGAATTTAGGAATCTGAGGGTTGTTTGGTTTGGTTGTTTTTCCTCACTCTTTTATTATCATATAACCTTGTTGCATATCTTCTGATTAAATTTAGTATTTTTTTTTTCCTTGAGCTAAAGGTTGAGGTTTGTGGGCACGTGGGGTTTGCTGGCTGCTTTGCTTTGCTTCTGAGTGAATTGCAGAGCACTTCTCACCCAGGGGTTTGGCAGAGCTCTTTTGAGACTCTGTACACTGGGGCCTCAGCAGAGGCCGTGCTGGCCAGCACACCTTCCAGGGCATGTCCAAAGGGTACCAGGGATAGATTTCATCTCAGGGGCCTGAAGGCTAGGCTGACAGAAGCCAAAAAAAAAGCAGGATGATGTTCCTGTTGCAGATGGTAACTAAAAAGGCTGTCTGATGTGCTTGGACCCCATGGGTCACTGTGCAGTGGTCTGTTCTGCTCTGTTAGCTTGGTTTGTTGATGAGTTTTGAAGTAAATATTTGGCAGAGTACCTGTGGTAATTAACAGTGGACTGTTCTCGGAATTCATCTTTCATTTTGTTCAATAAAAAAATATTTACTGCTTCATCAACACAATTTTATTCCACACAGCTGAAAATGTATGAACAACAACCCACTTAACAAATCCAAACCAGATGTGTAGAAGACATTCTGCTTTTCAATGTATGGTAATTCAAATGTTCTGCCTGGAAAAATTACTTTATTGAAACCAATCAGAGGGAAAAAATCATGTTTACACAGGCAACATCGTGTGCTCTTTAAAAGACATAAATGACAATGATTGCTAGAGAGTGTTGTCAGAAATAAATGTGTCACTTGTTTTAAGATTTACAGTCCACCACCATTAGAGTGATTTATTTCAAGACTGTTCTTCTTGGAAAAGAAGTTTCTTAAAATAGTTTTTTTTTAATAGAAGGGAGAAAAGAATATGGATGCGGGTCTTGTAGTAGAAAAACTTTGCCTCACAAAATATCACAGAGTACATAGTTTTGAATATATTAAATGAGCTTATATAGGCCTAAAGTATTTTGAGTTAAATGAACTATTTTTTCATAGTTATTTCCTTACAGTACTCTGCACCCTTGTTATTATTTTGGCAAGTTGCTTTTCCAGATGCTTCCAAAGGGAATGGTTGGAAAACCTTATGTAGTACAAGTATCCTAAAATGGTTTTGGGACATAAAGGACAAGAGGTACTCATGTGCACACTTACACAGAGTATCTGACTCTGTCCAAGAGCCTGTTGGTTTGAACCTTTTTGTTGGATGATCTGTGGTGGTTTTTGTATTTTAAACACAGTTTGTCATTACATTAAATTAGATTTTAAAAAACCAAATTCAGACCTGAAGACAGGTCGGATTTATAACTTGAAGTTCTGTGTTGCCTTTTTGGCCTCTGCTTGCCCTCACTTGCTGCACACTTCTATTTTAAAGAGGTAATATGAAATAGCATTATTTATGACCAGAATTCTCATGCTTGCTTTCTTCAAAAGGTGAGTGATAGGATATCTCTTCAGGATATTTTCTTCTTGACATATTTCATTTAAATTTCATATTGAAGACACAGGTCCTTGGAGGTTTTCTAGGCTTCTCAACACAAAGCCTTGAGCAACTCAATCTAAATGCAGTGTTTGACCCAGCTTTGGGAAGGATGCTGCACTAGCAACCTCCCAAGGTCCCTTTGAACCTGGATTCTGTGACTTTGTGATTTGGAATGAGAAATAGTTGATTAATTACATTTGCACTTTATAAGCTGCTGCATTTAAGTCTGGTATTTTGGGTGCACATCCTCATTTGTGAAAAGTTTGGTAAAAATGAAAACTACATTTCAGACAGTGGATGCAGAATGGTTCAAGTGTACTTGGTTTATTTCCTGGCTCTGCTGTAAATGGTGTGTGTGTCCCACCCAGTGGGTCACTCTGTTTCTCTGTGGCTTACTTCTATTTCTGTTAAAGGTTAATAATTTTAACCTTCACTTTATTTTAGATTATTTTTTCAGGACAAGGTTTGTCTCTGTGTACTTTCCTGAAGAAAGGGAAAAAAACCCAGACAACTACTTTTGTTGTGACTTCATATTACCTGTGCTGGGGGTTGCCAGGAGCCACTGTCAGCGCTGTGCCTGTTCAAAAGTGATCCTCTTTGAGCAAAGAGGGAGCTTTTGGAAAACTGCTCTTCAAAAACAGGCTGCACTTTCTTCTCCCCCACCCCTGCTTTGCTGGGTGTTTTCTATGCCTTTGGGATGGCAGAAGTTTAGTTTTGGGTTTGGAGAGACAGAAGCCTCTGTAAAAGATGCGTTAAAAGATGATATTCCATCTTTACCATTTTGAAGGCTTTCCATAGAAGCAGGGCAAAGTGAAGATGACGAAGGCAGAAAAATGATGGTATTTATATTCATGCTTTTCTAAATGGATTTGGGCTGAATAGAGGGATTTTTTCCTCTTCATGTTTTCCATTCCTTTCATAGTCCTGTAGTGTATCAGCCATGAGGCCAAAGAGCTGTTTTGATAGAGAGATTTATTCAAGATGCTTTTTCCCCACTGAATATCTAATGAAACTTCCATCTAGTGGAATAAAACTTTCTGTAGTGCTAACCTAGGGGAGGTTTGCATCCTCTGCTTAAACTGGAATGAGTTGAGAATCTTAACTGCTATCAAGTGTTTTATAAGCTTTGCTTGAATATGATGCTTTAGATCATAGAAAATAAACACAGGGAATATTCTATCTGTGGCAAACAGTGGATCTTAAAATGTTTCATATCATTAAAAAGATTTAAGATCAGTAACTAATGTGCTGAAGCCTTTAATATCCCATGTTTATTGCTGGGTTTGAAAATAACGAAGTAGCTCTACCGTTCCTTCCAGAGCCCCTGTCCAAGTGAACTGGTAGTTGTTGCAATACCAATGTCACCAGGGTACCCAAGGCTCCAGGGGCAGGGAGCTGTTCTGTGTTGGAGTTTTAAGATCCTTGCTGAAGCACAGAAGAATTTCTTAGTCTTTTTCATGTTATAGCCTCTCCCTAGATAAAACTGAGATGAGATGCCAAAGTTGTTTACCAGCAATCCACCCCATGAATCTTTCACCAACAATTGATACTTTCATAAACAAGCAAGCCAGAGTGCATCCGTGTAGCCACATCTATGCATACATGTACAGGATTGCATTTTGATTTAAAACCAGGTGAATGGTGAGATTATCAGATTAATGACATCATTTTATCAGGCACAAATCTTGCACATAATCATGTAAAGTTATCCCTGGTGGCACCTGCCTGGTTCCATAAACAATCAGACACAGATAGGAGCACTCACCTGCCTGCATTTTTTCACTGCTGCCGACAACCCATGCATATTATTAGCTCTGGCCTCTGTCCTGGTGAAACTAAACAGTGTTTGTGCATGTACAGACTCCTGGATGCCATAATTATATGAGGAAGAGACTCAGTAATGAACATAAAGCAATGAAGTATATCTGCAAAATTAGGCACCTAGTTCAGAATGGGATTGGGAAGTACATGTCTGTCAACAAGCTTGGATCAAAGCAGTATGGAAATGGTGGAATTAAAAGTTGAGGAGAAGTTGTTTTTAAGTCCTTTTGTGGATCTGCAGGGGAAAAAAAGGGATGTGGGGCGAAGTCGTTGTTTGTTTTGGTATTATTTTTCTCAAAATCATCACTGTGTCATAATTATGAACATGGTACTAAAAGCCTGGATGTTAGCAATGACTGCATATCTAATTTTTCAGCCTTAAGGCCTTTATTGAAAACTATCTGTAAGGAAGCATGAATACCAATCAGAAAAGAAGGTTACCTTAGTAGTTCTGTAGTTAGTGACCCTTTACATGGTGTGTTTTTCCTTAAAACTCGGGAGACAAATTTCCTAGGAGTAAATCTCCATTTCCTGCACTTTGTGAAGCACTCTGCATAGCTCTGATGCTAGACAAATAATATCAGCTATAGCTCACAGCAATATGGAGAATATTAACATCTACCAAGTGAGACTTGTAACTGTTCTTGGTTTTAGGGCAGATTCTGTCCTGGTTTTTCCTATACTTGGATTTTTAGGATAGCTCAGAACCCTGAAAGTTCTCCCTATGTAAAATGTGTCCCAGATATGAAAAGTGAAAAAATTACAGATCCTCAGATTTCTTCTGGCATTTCAAGGAATGTTCAAAGTACACAGCTTTTGAAATAATGCCATAATCTGAATTGCTTCCTGGTGTGCTCCCAGTGTATTCATCTGTCTAATTCTGTGAAGAGATGGGAGGGTCCCACTCTCTGTACATTCTGCCTGAAGTGCTGAAGAGGGAGAGAAAGAAATAGAAGAGATGGCTGCTGGAGTTATGAGCTCTGTGGGGGTGGACAGAGGGTGGGGCTTCAGTTCTTAATTACAATTCATTAAAAATTAACTTTACCCTTAGAGAGAGAGAGATGTGAAGTGTTGAATCCTTCCTGAATCCTAAAATAGGGCAGCAAAAACTTGCACACAAAAGCACAATCTTTATCGGAGTGAAGTTCAGTTTTTTCCCACAATGTCATGAACATGGCTGCAGCTGTTGGAAGGCTGAATTTCAGCCAAAGTTTTATAAATGAACAAGCTCTCAGCTGTTTGCCTGGTTGTTCACTCTCCTCAGAAGTCTCACATCTGTTTGATAATGCTGATGAAATGAGGGCCTGGGAAAATCACCAGCAGTGGTTAGACTGCTCTGCTGCACGTGGAAGGGCACTGCAGTCTCTGAGTGTGTCAGTGAGCTTTCTCAGCCCCACGGCCTCGTGATGCACCTGCAGTGGTGCTGGCATGGAAAAATGCAGCATCAGGGATCTGCTTATTTTCTGGAACAATCATTAGCAGCACTAATTGGCCATGTTAGGGTGATTATGGATACAATACATGGATTTGGGGACATGTATTTGTTTCTTGGAACATCGCAGGCATTAGCACTATTCAGATATTGATTGAGTAGCCATGGTGTGTGGAACAGATCTGTGGGCTTGGCTGATGCCAGCTGAGACTTTACCCAGCCATAGTGGATGTCTGAAAGTCCTGATCTACTTCCACACTGTCTCTTGGTAATTCTGTAAGTTTTTCATTTCTAGTAGTCAGTTCAGGTGTGGTACGGATCTCAGTACTCAAAAACCACTTCCTTCTGATTTGAACTTTGATATACCGCAAAAACATGCCGAGGTTTTCAGCAATATCCGTATCTCGTGGGTGCCCAGAGATAAGCCTGCAAGCCTTATGATTAAGTGTGTGGCAGGCTGTGCTGCTGCCTTTGTCTGATGCTGAGCTCCAGCAGCTCATCTGCAGCGACAAGATGAGCAGAACTGATGTGCTCTGTGTCTTGCTTTGCTATCAAGTTGCCACCTCAGACAAACTCTGCATGCAGCGTGTGCGCAAGTGGGAAGTTGGGTAATAAAGACTCAAGATGTTTGTTCTGTCTTTGAAGTCCTTGTCATCTGGTGGGAAGAGAATTAGCTAGCAGAAAGTATCATCTTGCATGTTTGACATTACTAAGGCAGTAGCATAAGAAAATACATAAATCTTCTGAATAACCATGAAGCATACTCAACTGGAGAGAACAGCAAGAAAATAGAGTAGCTGGCAAAAGGGAAGATACAAGCTGCCAAAAGGGATGTGAAGCATTAATTCTACCATCTCAGGACTGATTTTTTTTTGAGTTATATTTATTTTTAGAGCCACCAGATGCCAACCTTATTGCTTATGCAAACTAGATAGTCTGAAAATTGTTCTAGCTTGTTCTAGCTCACTCCAACCTCCAGTGCCCCACAGAGGCTGTTGCAGCAAAAATGAGATCAGCTTTAAGGAAAGAAATTCTGACTCTCTCCTTCTCCTAGATGTGGGTGTGTGTCTTTCTCATATGTGCCAGTGCCTATTCAAGGGGGCTGGCATGGGATCTGTTTAAATAACCTTTTCATTTATGAAGCTTTTCCCTATGCAAAAGATGGCTAATTCAGCCTAACCATGACTGAAGCCAAAGATTTGCACTTTCTCTGCATGGTACAGAACTTCTGATGGTGTGCTTTCCCCTGCCCCCAAGTTTTCCATGCTTTTGCTCATGTTTTAATTAGGTCCAAACCATCACACATTTCCCACTGCTTTTTAGAGCAGTCAGTCTAAATTTACTGTTGGCAAAAACAAATTGAAAGCTGAAGCAATGTAAAAATAACTCTTTTAAAGAAGAAGAAAAAAAATTTCCCAGATTCAAAATGAACTACCTTGTCATTTCAATCTGAATGAGTACTTCCAAACCAGGCTTAGATGTTGGGTTAGATGTTGGGGACTTTACCCTTTTTAGAAAGTGATGTCAGTAACCTTGATTTAGTATTGGTCTAACTGGTATGCTTATACCCCAGTTTAATGCAGATTAAGTTTCGCCTGATTTGTGAAATTAATGGATAAAATATGTAAATAAATACTGGATTATTAACTACATACCTGCTATTTACAAACTTCAAGTATCCCACTGTTTAATGAGTGATACTTCTTCAGGCCTGAGTTAATCCAAGTTACATCTCAGCTATGTAAAATATAGTCTTACGTGGTTTTTTTAAATTGTCAGTGTTTTTCCTGAAGGGACCTATTATCTGTTTGTGTGAGCAGATTTTTGTTGTGTTTTCTTGACATCCTGAATTTCCAGCATTTTTGTTTGTCTTTTTCACTTTCCTTGTCCTGCCTTGTATTTTTTCACCTTTTACAACCTTCTAGCTCATGTAATTTATATTTGGTGAAATTACGCTTTAGCATCTGATTGATTGATTTATTTTTCCTCCTTTTTTTTCTTACTCAGGCTCTCACTCCACTTCCTTTCATTGTATCCTTGGTCAGAACTTGCACCAATAGAGCAGTCTTTGCTCTGGGAACATGTACTTGGGAGAGCAGTGGGGTAGATTGCAGAGGAAATTATCTTTGTGTTTTCTTAGGAATGGCTAAAAAGCAAATATATCTCAGTGTGAGCAGAGAGTTGTGTCTTGCCTCTTCCAGTTAAGCCCTGAATTTGAACCTGGATAAACTGGGTGAACTATTTGTGTCATGAACTACTGTTTAAATCCACTTTACCCATTAAAGCCTCACATATTCAAGTATATATGTACCTGTTGGTGTGACCTGGGCAACATTACCGGAGAATAATTTAAAAGGCAACATGACTGGAGAAAAAAAGTCTAAAGTTAACCATTCTTTGGAAGAGGAGGGAGCAAAATACTGTGAAGAGTATTTCTGCCTGGATTCTTTCCACAAACCTGAAATGGGATGGTGTTAGAAGAGTCGATTAATGATAGGGTTCATCTCATGTGAACTTCTGACAGTGATTACTGAAGCATTTTGAAACTGGCATATCTGATTTATCAGCTGATTTTTTTTCTTGGTCTTTTCCACCCTTCCAAGAGTAGCAGTTGTGCTTTCCAGAGGATATTACTAGGGTTTTTGCTGCTGCTGCCAAAGATCTTCTGGCACAAAATCGCTGTCTGAGTCAGCTTTGTAACATGACAAATTCAGAGGCAGCTGCAGTAGTGATAAGTTTGCTGCCTAGTGGGCAGCTTCTGAGTAGACAATAAATCCCCTACTACTTATAAAATGTCATTAAAAGTGGCCTAACACAGTAATGGTGGTGAAATACTGTGCTTATTTTTCTGGTTAGCAGATTGAAAGATGTATAAGTGGTCTAAGTTAGAACAGTTATTCAGTTATTGTATAGAGCAGCTTTAAAAATTAGAAGCCATCAAAAGAGGATAATGTAGTTTTCCTGTTATCTTTTCTCACCCAATTGTTAATTGTTCATATTATATTCACATATTTCAGTGATCACATCTGTTGCTTGTATATGTTTTTCTGCAATGTGGTGGCACTAGAGCAGTGTGTAAATGATGCATTTTCCAATGGGGAGATTTTACAATGGAATTAGGCTGCCATTGGAGGTGCTCAGTGTTGCATTTCCAGAACTGGACTTTGGTGGTTGTTGTTCTGTAGTTCTGTTAGGATTATTAATGCTGCAGTTTGTGAGTTAAACTACTGGTTTAATTGGCTTTTTCTTTCCTGTACTGGTATCTTCAGTCAACCAGAGCCTGCAGTCCTACTTTTTATGTCTAATTATGTTCCATTTCTGTGCCCCAGCCTACATTTAATTTGCACAGAAGTGGAAATGGAGTTGTCAGTGACATCTCACAATGACTCTCCTCCCCCTTAGTTGAGCTATATCAGATGCCAACACTGCTGATTTGTTGAACCTCAAGCTGTTTTGTTTAGCAGTGCAAAGCTGACTGCTTTGCGACCATCACACCGGTGCAGTGAGAACAAAGTGCTTGTGGTGTTGCCCAAATTTCTCATGGGTAAAGGTAGGAGATATTTCAGTTTCAATTATATATTGGCTTAATATGAGTAATGAAACAGGGATGCAACTTCAGCATGTGAAATTTCATGTTGTAGATACCATAGGTTAACAGGGATTTGATTTGATTCAGGAGTGTAGGAAAGCAGAGCAATACTTCTGTTTTCTGTTTCAAGGCTAGTTTTGTTGCAGGATGAATGCTGCAATTGTGCTTAGTCTGTATTATCTAAATCAATTAGTTGCAGAGTGGAGAGGACTGAAGGGTGAAAGTGCATCTTAAAGCTTCTCAGAGCAAGAAGAAAAGCTGCTACAGATGTTTCATTCTTCTCCTTTCCTAATGCGAAATAGGGGAAAATCACAATTATCATAAAATATTGCTACAATGAAAATTTGCTGATGCTATTTTAACATTGCCTTTATCCTTTCTGACATTCAAGTAGTGGTGGCTTTGTTCTGTCATGCTGTTTTTGTTGTAACTCGAAGTGTGAAGGAAGACTGAGGTTTGTGTAGCACTGAATGTACACTGCTAGAAGCCCACCCTGCAGACCTCGTGTTCTGTGAGTTTGTGCAGCATTGGAGAGGAACACTGACCATTGAATTTATTTGTCCTACAATTACACTGCTTTCTCAGGTACATAAAATTAGAGGGTTGGTAGGCTTTTCTGCATTGGTTTGGTTTTTTGTAAGCTCTTTACAAATTTAAAAGAAGCTCTTTAATTTAAAAGAATATATGATAATTTTCCTAAAAGAAGTTTAATGGTGGGATGGGACAGCATAAGACTTACAAAGTCTGTTTAGTCATTAATGAATAGAAAATTATCCTGAGTGTTTTTTGGAACTTAAAAATTCTAGTTAGTCTTAGTTCTCAGGGATGTATTTCTTCTTCATGATTTCTAGTGGAGTAAAGTAATTACTGGAATGTTTTTAATCATAGCTTTTGCAACTATTTTATTGAAGGATGCACGGTACAGGTTAATTCAGTTATGTAAAACCAGAACACCACAACTCACACCAAAACAAGCAGATTCTACTGAAAAAAGCAGTGTGTTTACTGCACAGCACTCTGCTTACCTGAAGCAGTGCTTCAGTCACTCAAAAATGATTAAGGATGAACTCTGCCATGTCCAGAGACGCCCATAACCCCAAAAAGCTCTGGCATTGCTGGTGAGATGCACCTCAGGGTGCCCCTGTGTGAGCCCACAGGTGCCTAGCAGTGAGAGGGAACTTCTGTGGCTGCTGGTGACCAGAACCCAGCAGCAGGCAGGGCTGCTTTGCCCTGATGTGTGTGTGCAATGTGCAATGCTGTGGGCTCTGTGCGTGCAGCAGGGAGGGAATTGTTAGAAAAGGAGTAGTTGGTGGGGTGTTAGATTGTTTTTATTTTTTTTTTAATAAGGCATTGAATAAATTCAGATGCTGAGGCTTGAGTGCTTTGTGTGCTTCTAGTGCTCAGGTCTCAGAAGGAGTTGGAAGAACTTTAAAGATGTAGACAAGAGGGACGATAATTCACTCAGTTGCTAGTTTGCTGTCACTGTTAAAAGACTGAATTATATGTACTCTCTTGATGGTTGTGAAAGGATGTAACTGCTGTAGAGATTATTAAATGTGGAAGGCAAATAGGTTAGACTTCTTTTGGTGGCTAGCTTTGGTGTTAATTAAGTTTCTGATGCTTCATAATCTTCTTGGTAGCATTATATAAAAGAGCTGTGTGCATGTTTCCCCTTACCTGCCAGTGAGCCATCCTTAAGCACCTCCACCATAGGAAGAAAATACATATTAACTTTGAATTTAACTCTTAAATTAATGAATTAAATGCACTGCAATGGAAAATGCTGATTTTAACTATTAATTACATCTGAAACTCAATAATCAAGCACTTAGTTGATCACATGTGAGACCCTGTGATGCTTGGCTCAGGCTGAGTATGGTGACAGGGAATAAAATTAGAAGTGTGGAGCACATTGGATGTAGGAGCATTTTGTGCTTCCAAATGCAACTTTACAGTGTTGTGGCTTGTGGAGACTGAGGTGAAAAACAGGAGCCCCCCCTGAATTTTCCTTGTTGTGGTGCTGTTTCCAAGAGAAATCTCAGAGTGCATTATACTCTGTCTTCATCAAAGTGCATTTCCTTATAGACCCAAACTCCATGTCTCCTCTTCCCTTTGCTCCTTGCTTTACCATTAACAAGAATATGAATACTGGCTTATTGCACTAAGGCTGTGAATTCTTTAATAATAAGCAGCCAGCCAAGAGTTTCAGTTTCTAAACTTTTGTACCAACATAACAGTCTAAGTTGCAGGGAATTTAGCAGAAAAATCTGTTTCACTTAATAGGCAATGACTTAGATTTGTATCACGGATGTTGAACTCATAATTTTGTGTTAAATTGAAGATCAGATGGGGATGCACCTAAATTGATTTGAATATGAGCCAAAGGCCAAAGATCCATGAAATAGAAAAAATCGTGTTTATATTATTCTGTGAAATATTGCAGGATATTTGTACAGATGTGGGGGTATTAGATGTACCTTTGACATCTCTGGTCAAACTGAGCCCAATTTGAGTTTTGCTGTGGCCGCCCACCCAGAACCTCTTCCTTAGCACAGCTGGCTGACTCTTGGCTGTGCTGAACCAGTGTGTGTAAATTAAACAGCTATATATGATTTACCTAATTACTGGCGTTGGAAAATGCTGGCCAGTAAAGCTGAGCAGTTTGTTGTGTGCTGGTAGCAAATACAAGGGGATTTGCAGTGAGTGAACTTCTGACAGTGCCACATCAGAAACAGATGGAAAATTGTTCTCCTTACCTGAGAAAAAGAGAAATCCTCTGAGGTAATCCATACACAAGGACAGAGCAGTGCAGATTGAGGGAACTGTTGCAAAGGCACTTTACCTTGTCGTGCCCTTCCCTTTTCTGTTCTGGAAGACTGAATTAAAAGAAATAAAGTGAGGAAAAGAGATTTAAAAAATAATGCATAATTTAGAATATATGGGTTTCTTTGTGAAAGGAAATGTGGAGAGTAATGTTAATGCTTCATAGCCTTACTTTGCATGTCCACACAACAAGGATGTCAGAATTATAAATGAAGTAATGAATAAATTTGAGATTGCATGCCTTGGAAATATGCAGAAGCTTAGCGTTAAAATAGCTTTTCTTATTCCCTTGTTTCTAGTCAATGCATTGTTTGACCTATTTCAATTCCTTGGAGAAAGAGCATCACTGCCAGTCAAACAGCCTACTCATATCTGCTTGATAATTAGTATTTTTACATTAAAATGTTAAGTATTTCCCCATATAACTAGAAGAATTCTTTTATTCCATTAGGTATCTCTCTCTAAGCCAACAGTGCCTTGGTGGTGACTCTAAGAAGTGATTTATTAAATGTTGAAAACACTGGGTAATGTTTTCACTGGGTAGTGCTAGGTAGTTCATGTACCGCGTTAAGGAAATGGTAAATAAAACCAATAAACCGTAGAACATTGATCAGGCCAGTGCCCCTGCCCTCTGAAGCCATTGGCCTCTGCTTTTCCTTTGCTACTGCTTGCCAAGAAAATGTATAAAATCACACAATACTCTGTTTCCACAAGAACTTTTCTATACCATCATATGGAAAGATGTGCAAATGCAGATTGTTCCAGATCTGCAGTTGGAAAAGTGTTGTTGCTCAGCAAGGACATTTCCCAGCTGACATTAGCCATGAGACTCCCTCTATCAATTCCAGCATTTCTTTCTTTTACAAGAGCCGGGCAAGCTGAAGTCCCTGCATGTTCTAAACAGAAATATTTGCCTCCCAGATCTAAGGTTTCTGTCATTCCCTCACTCTGCTCTGGTCCTTGCACCTGAATTGCCACCCCCATACAAGGTTTCAGAGGCAGAGGGAGAAAGAAGACAGCTGTGATACAAGAAATAAAAAGATTTGGAGGACTTAATTGGGTCTTTTACTACATGTAACAATAATTGTAACACCAATTTTCTACTTGTGTTGTAGCAGTACTGAATTATTTAGGTCATTTTAGTTTATTGTACTTTCTTCTTGATTTGATTTACTGGATTTCCTGTAGGTAGTTGTGGGGTGGTTTTTTTTTTGTGGTTTTTTTTTTTTTTTTTCTTTTGGTTTTTTTTTGTATTGCAGAGTGCTGGTGATTGCAGATATCAGAGATGTGTGCTACATCTTCTTTCTTCTAGCATCTTTTAACCTACATAGAGTTTTCTGGTTCAGGGTGTCCCTCCTACATTTTGCTTGCATATCCTGAAGTCTTTATTTTAGTTTTAAAATTAATTTACTGTTTTGTTTTTATGCTCTAAATTTAACATTTTTTGTTCCATTTCTCCGTCTATTGGAGATGATTTTGTAGAACTATTTTCACATCCTCACGAGGGTGTCCCTTTTTGGTGCAGTGGTGCCGTCCAGTCTCAAGGGCTTTTGGTGTCTCCAGAGATGTCAATATGCTGAGATGGGTGGGAGTGCAGGGCCAAAGAACAGAGAAACCCTGGTGTGGGTGATGGATCCTCTTCTGGCACAATCTCTATATGCTGCTTTTTCACTGATTTCCTCTATTAGCATCTTCTAGATCAATTAATAAGTCCTACTGAAGGACAAGTGAATGCATTTGATTGATAAAAGCACTCTGCACCCAGAGAGCCCATCAGAACTGTCATAACTCAATTTCAGAGTAATTCTTCACTTTGAACACTAAAACCTTTTAGAGTCTTAGTCACTCCTGTTTCTCTGGCTACTGGACATGCAACTTCTGGGCCTTTGTGTCTCACAGGGCTCTCTCCTGAGTCATTTCCCATTTGTTCAGCTTTCCCAGGTTTCAGTTGGAGCAGCACAGGAGAATGCAGGCTCTGATGTGCAAATTGCCCATACAGAGATGAATTTCAGAGGTGTTTAGGGTTCAGGCTTTAAGTTCTGACAGATGTGATCAGATATTACATTTCAAAGTGATACTGGCATTATTTCCTTTTCTGCTTTTGAGTTTGTTGTGACAAAGCATTAGGTGGGCATGTTTTTGTACATTCTAGAACGAATGCTTGATTAGTTTGTTTTTTTTAAGTCATGAAAGTAAAGGGATTATTTTATATTTCAGAGCTTTTTGCATCAAGTAAATAACACATTATATTTGCTAATAACACACTAGTAGCTTGAAAATGCTTCCATATGCTTTTCAAGATATGTATTAGTACTTGTGTATAGTGATTTCAAACTGCAAAAACATTTAGAAAATATGAACAGCAAGGTCACATTAAAGAATTAATTTAGGAGTTGCTGACAAGGGAGCATGTGTGATTTTTGGAGGGATGAGTGTCTGTAATCTCTTCTCCTGGAAGCGTTGTGTTGTCTCTGCCGTTGTGCACGTGATGCTGATGCTGTGCTCTGGTGAGATGGGAGAACAGCAATCTGTGAGGATGTGCTGGTTGAGTTTATACCACAGGAGCTTTCTTTTGTAATCCTCATGGGGAAATGCCAAGGGAAGGCACCGGGGCTGTCTCTGTAACAATTCCAGCTCCCCCCAGTCTGGCTGGGAAGCCAGCACCTGAAAATGGCATTGTTGTGATGCATTGGCTGAGTTTTCAGTTTGTTGCTAAATTATACAGGTTTGTTCATTTGAATCTGGAGGATAATAGAAAATCTCCAACGAGTCCCATATCTGTAGCACAACTTTGTTTTGTATCGTGCTGCAATCAAAGTTTTGAAAGTTATTGGATTAAATACAATTTTCCCTGGCACGAAAATGACTTAGGGGTAGCTTCTTGAATAATCAACATCCAGAACTCTATTGCTTGTTTATACAAAACTGCCTCTCTAAATGCAAAAAAATACTTTTCCTGGTTTTAATTAGGCTTTTGGTTTTAATAATATATAAATATATGCACAAGAGTTCAAGTAATTTCAGAACAAGAAGTCTTAGTATTTTAAAAACATGAAGTTTTCTTTTATATTTTTTTTCTTATTTTTAATTGTCATTGTTTCTTACTAGAATTTTTAAATGTAATTATTCCATGGCTAAGGCCAGCTAGTGTTCAGGTAGCACTGACAAAGCAAAATCTCTGCATTAAAAATGGCAATGTCTAGAATGTTTTCTTTGTAAATATCAACAACTTGAGAAAGAGCTGCCATCAGCTAAGACTAAATCAAAATAAACACTAAATATTTATGGTTTCCCTTCCTTCTGCCGTAATGAAATCTTCCTAGGACTTGATATTTTCTTCCCCTGCCCACCTCTTGTTTTCCAGGGGCAGGAAAGGGACTCACATTTGAGAAGGAAGGAGTTTTTCTCCAATGGGGGGAATCATGGGTGGCAGGGTCTGACCTCCTTGGTGGTCATTGTCCTGGGCTTGGTGAACATTTCACATATGAATTGCCCTCACATTGTACATTTTGCAGTCAATATTGTTGCTGTTACTATTCCTTTTCTTTTCTCCTCGCTGTTTCCAGTAAATCGCTCTTATCTCAACCTCTGATCGAGGTTACCTTTTGTGTTTCTAGCTGGAGAGGGAATAGGGGAAGCACTAAACGGGGAAATAACCTTCCTAAACCAGGATACTTCTAGAAGCACAGGGATAAAAATTTTACCTTCTATGGTTTTTAAGGTTCAGTAAGTGAATAAACAAAATCACATCTAAAATATTCTGTGTGTAAGTTTCATTTTTTGTGCAAGACTTTTTCTAGTTAGGGATACTGTGGATAATTCTGAGATATCAGGATAGAAGCACTAGATGACCCTATAGGAACTTCAGGGAACCCTGCTTATAGTGAATTATTGTAAATATTTTGCCATTGACTTGAACAAAAACAAAATTTAACTCCCTATATGCTATTAACTGACTTTTTATGCTGCCTTCTTTGTAGAATGCAGTAGTGCCACAGGAATATATGTTGGGGTTTCTTAAGGTATTTTTTTTGATAACTAGAGTTATATTTTCAGAGGCAATTCAGTTGCCTGTGTCTGGCTTATTTTTTGCAGTGTGTTTAGAAATGGGATCAGGGATTTAAAATAAGCATCTTGCTTTTTTGGTGTCTCAGTAAGTAATGGTTCTCTGGGACATGATCAGTTATAAATGGATAAAAAGATAAAGGAAAAGCCAGTTTGCGTGTCGATACTGAATCTGTAAAGCTGGTAATACCCCCTGGTAGTCAAAATATGCAGCATTTAAAAAAGTCTTTTAGTGTGTGAGCTGTGGTCTTAAAATGAGCTGTGTCTTAATATTCCTTGGTGGAAATGCACCCAGCTTTTGCCTTACCTGTGTCAGTGACTCTGTAGCTGCAGAGTTTGGGTAGTTCACAAATGTTATATAAGGCCTTTCCATCTCTTGTTCTCCTGGGTCATTTTTCTCCCTTCAGTAGCTAATGCTGTCTGCCCAGAAAAAATGGGTGTATCATTTACAGCTAGCATAGGAAAGTTGCTCTGTGTGAGGTGTAACCAGTGAAATCTGTTTCTGAAGCTGGAATGCTGCAGGACAGGTGTGATGGATGGGCATGGCTGCTCCGGCAATCTGTGCAGCAGCAGCTGCCCCGAATGCTGCTGTTTCCCAGGACATTTT
The DNA here is from genome assembly GCF_028769735.1 of Zonotrichia leucophrys gambelii. Taxonomy (NCBI): domain Eukaryota; kingdom Metazoa; phylum Chordata; class Aves; order Passeriformes; family Passerellidae; genus Zonotrichia; species Zonotrichia leucophrys. The sequence goes on from NC_088176.1 coordinate 25,420,625, forward strand.
ACGTCTTGCATTCTTTCTTTTCCTGCATTTTTCCCTGGCAGTATCAGGGCACTGAAAACACACAGTATCAGCACTGTAAACACTGCAAGTGGTAGCCTTGAAGGAGCAAATAGCATTTCCAGTAACCATATCATGCCTTGGAGATCACTCACAAATCAGCCATAATGAGCCATCCTGTGCTGGTATAAACAGGATGACATACATTAATGAGGCAAGAATACAACTTCACTAACACTTTTTTATACTGTCTTAGACCTAAACAAAATAAAAAAATATCTCTGAACTTCCTGCTGATTTTTTCAACAGTCCCAAAGACTGAATGTTTTTAGAAACCAACTCTATGTTTATAAAAGATCTTGAAATGGGAATGGAATTCCGGTTCATTTGATTACACAGTGGTAACTGAGGGTTGGCAGTGATATATTAGTTTTTGGAGTATGGGAATCATGTGTAAACCTTTGCTGATATAGTAAGGCAAGAAAAATTATAACAAGAGTGCCTAGAATTTTTTTATTCCAACTTAGTTGGAGAGATTCCAGCAGAAATCAATATCCCTGTTGCTTTTGCATGAAACACCTGGACACAGGGCAATTAAAAACATGAAAAATACCTTAAGGAATATGCACTGAATTCAGGGACATCTGTATACTTAAAAGAAATTCCCCTTTGTTACTTATAAGCATTTGGGACTATTACCACATTCAAAGGCTAAAAGTAAATTAAGGGGCTGTGTTATTCAATTTTTTGTATGCCTAGGTTTTATTAGTTCTTTTAAAAAAATAATAAAAAAGTCAAACATCACAATACAATGGTGTTTATTTACCAGGCTTCTGAAGCTATGAAGGACAGTTCCACCATGAAAAAGGCAATTCAGTATTTGGTTAGGAGTAAAATAAAACAAGAGACAATAGGATTTATTATTTATTCGACAAAGGATCAGGAAAACTCTGTAGTCTCTACAGTGTTCTCTGTTGTTTTGTACGTTCTGTAGTTATGTTTAGAACCAGTTTTTACGTTTTGTTTCTATCAATATTTAATGAGGCTGTAGCAGAGTTTGTGAATGCAACATAAAACAACAGCAGGATTGTAAGTTCTATGAAACTCATGTATGGGATATGGGAGTTGTCTCCAGCAGGAAGCACCCAGCAGCTCCAGGGATATCCAGGATATATCAGTTAGTGACAGGGCTTTGGAATGTTGGTAAATGACCTTTAAACTCAGACACCTGGTCTCTGCAGCCAGGGATCTCTGAAGAGTCCATGTGCACCAACCTGCTTAGACTTGCACAAATATTCCAAATCAGAAGACTCTAACCGAAAAGTGACTTTTAATGAGATTATTTATTAAAAAAATTTAAAAGTTACCAATTCTTTAGCAATTTTCAGCATTAGGAGTGCAATCCAAGGCTGCCATAAGGAGTTGCCAGCATCATTACCTTCAAGTGTCACTAATTTGAAGGTGAGGGACAAAGCACAAAAGAGCTTGAGATTGCGTCCAAGTGGGGAAAATGAAGTATTGCAGCTTACACCTATTTATAAATAAAACACTAGGATTGACTAATATTAAACAGAGGAATAATTAAAATAAAGCAGAACAAAACTTCTAAAGAATCTATTTCATCTAAAACTTTAAAATGCTGACCTTGGCAAGGTGTTGTTAGTTTAATGATGGTGCAGAGGAGGCTCCTGCACTTCAAAGCAATGCTCTGAGAATTCCCTGCGTCACTGCCTCAGTCACGCTGGATCCCCCTCGTCTGCTCCTGTCCTTTGGGAGCGCCTCGCTTTCCTTTGGTCTGTGCATTGTGCACCTTCATAAAGGTGTTTGCACAGGTGGCTTCCTCAGAGCAGGCTCACAAATGCAAGGGTTCTGTTCCCTAAAGCTGGATCAAGCTCAGTTTCTGCTCGTCGAACAGTTTTACTTAGCTTTTGTAATTACCAGGAGTGCTTTCAGATAATGTTACCTTCAGTTTTCCATATTTAAAAGGGATAGAAACACAACTGGCTACTCAGGTTTGTAGTTTTTTTTTTGCCTAATCAAGTTTTAAATGGTCATTTTAGTGCTCTTGGGTAAAACTGACCTTAAAAAGTAACTGGGCTACATCTTTTCTATATGAGGATTTTTTTTTTTTTTTTTTACATTAAAGCTCATCAATCTTGAAATTCCAACCATGAGATGCTAGTCTCACTTATAGATGTTTGGATATATAAACATCTTGTATTATACATCTTGTGCATCTCCAAAATTCAACTTGATACATTTCAGTTCAGGGTTTGCTTGCAAACATTAAAAACATAGTTTCTATTTAGCCTGCATCTTTTTTACAAGTGCTGCTACTGGGGACAATGGCACAGGCTTTTGTTCTGAACCTGTAAAACCATTTGAGGAAAGACTGTTAGAGTTTCTTCCCAGGATATTTTTTCTCTCCATTGAAAACACTGAACTACAACATTTTCTTTCTGCAGAAGAAAAACAAAGAAGTGTTGCACACAAAGAATAGGGTGTGGATTTTCTTATTGTTTTCAAATGTGTTTTACTATCTTAATTTATCTTCTGTCATTTAGTCTGCATATAAGGAAAACTTGTAGAGGTGTTTTATTAAAAATATACTGAGAAAAAAATAGTCACTTGACTTTTTTTTGGATTATCTGAATTTTCTGGCAGAACTGTAGTTACAGGTATGTTGTTGCAGGTTCAGTATCTTGATTTTCAACTTTGGTGTTAGTTTGGTGGATATTTACCTTGTGTTCAGTTATGAGCAAAACCAAGTTAGTGTGTGTATAACTTGGAGTTTGTGAGGTTCTGTGTCTGTTGAGCAGTGCTTCATTTATTTGACAGCAGTCAAAGTAATATTTTGTGATAGGCTGTATTATATACCATGAAATGTTCTCTTACCATTTCAGTGTATATCAGGTCCTGCAAAGTGATTAGAAATTCAAACTTTTTGAATTAAGATTGAATATGAAGATTCAACCATGGCTCTGTGGAAATTATAATCTACTTTGAAAATCACACTTCGTTAGACAGAACCTTGTCATAGTGAAGAAAATTAATATATGTGTCAGTCAGGCATCTTCCTCTGAAAATTTCACTTTATTGTTGATTAATCCAACTGGATTGGAAAGGTTAAAGAGTTTTATTAGAAGACAGGAATGATAGTTCACCCTGACATCCTACTGTCAGTCTATTCCAAATCTAATTATCTACCTAAATATTTCAAAGGTGCAGCCAACAGTTCTACCTGTAATCAAGCCTTTATGTGTGTTTTGGGGGTGGGCTTATATACACCTACGGATGATCCGTGTGAAATTGCACAATCACCGGTACATTGCTTGTGTTTGAGTTTTAGCCTGTTCTTTCTGACTGGTGATTCAAATTAGCGTTGACCTTGGGTGCTTGGCTTTGTTTTTCCTCTTTCGTTGTAGTGGGTTTTGTTGGGGGTTTTTTTGAGTTTTTTTGATTTTTTTTTTTAATTTTAATTTATGTTGCATTAACTACTTTGTTCGGTTTTTATGAAAAAATTGTATCTCATTTCAAACCATATTTTGGTGTGGTAATATGAAGATATTGTTCTGGTTAAAGTAAACAAAGTAGGTGTCTTTACATTTGAGCAGGGAAACCTTGGAAATTGGTTGTGGTTGAGATCATACTCCAACTTTGCTGCAGTCTGGTTTGTTTTTCTGCAGGTATTTATTGTGAATCTTTCAAGAAACCTGACTGCAAATCATGCTGTGGTCAAAGGGAGGTTGGCATGCCCTGTGCTTTGCATTTCTTTTAGTGTGTGTTTGATGTCCCTGAGCCCAGTGTGATCAAATTAATTTCCCATGTACTGCAGGAACAGCCAGTATTGATCCTCACAGCCTTTCTTTGCTCTGCCTGTTTCCCCTCAGACACCACGACGTATTCCACGGAGCGCTCGGAGCACTTTAAGCCATGCAAGGACAAGGACCTGGCGTATTGTCTCAACGAGGGGGAATGCTTTGTGATCGAAACCCTGACGGGATCCCACAAACACTGCCGGTAAGTCACCTGCCAGAACGTGCCAGAAAGGCCTTCTGCCTCAGGGAGGAAGCATTAGGAAAAAAACCCCAAACATTCAGGTGTAGAATGTTGGAAAGTAATGCAATTTTTTCCCTCCAGTTTGACTGCATCCCTCGCAGCTGGTGGGTTTTTTACTAGACTGTGGTCATCATAAATAGAAATATTTAGATGCAAGAAGCAACGTTTTGATCTTTCCATAGATGAGAAAAATCTTCAATATTCTACTTTCTAATCATGTAAGGATTCCTGTTTCATTTTGTTAGGTTTTTACATATGAAAGTCCTATATTCCCTTACATACCAGAAGCATCCTTTATTCTGGGTACTCCAGGTAGAGTATTTGACAATAGCTATATGTGCTGTTAATTGAGAGAGAGGAAGGGCTAGTAGTTTTAGGAATTAGGGTTTCTTAAGTTTAATTACTGAAGGATGAAATGGACTGTGATAGCCATCTGAACCTGCTCTATAGCTGCTGTACACTTTTATACTCCTGAACTTCTGCTATTATGCGAGGCCATCTTGAATGTATTGAAAATATCAAAAAAGAAAGCCAGATCATTTATTATTTAGCCATGGAGGTCAGTAAAAAAGAGTGATATACAGAAGGAATACTGCAGTATCTTCCTAAAGATGAGGACTTTAGCACACGTATCCACCAGTCCCCCAATTATTTAAGCAATCTTTTAGACACAAGGACAGGTTTCCATTTTGGACTACTTGTGACATAATTTACTCCTGTGGTACTGTGTATGGCACACAAAAGGTGTATCTGAGATACACTTGTATCACTTGGGCATTCATATGCCCAAATTCTGATCTGAACACCTAAATGTATGGAGAACTCTAGTAAAAATAATAAAAAGTGTCAAGGACAGAAGATTTCTTGAAGGATTTGGGACTTGAGCTGCTAAGTCCCAATAAAAGCAGGAAAAAAAAAAAGTTGCAAAGTCACATGTGCCTGGCTTAAAAATGGAAATTTATGAGTTAAGAGATTGGTGAAATTCTGCTTATCAGAAGAATATTTCCAAGATTTTCACTTTTTTATACAATACTGGTGATTTTTCCCATTCAGTTGTGTATGGTTCAGTGATCATTCATTTCCCTTCTTTATGTTTTTGTATGGCATGCTTAAATAGGATTCATTTATTGTGGAAAATGGATGTCTTTTTCTACTTCCATCATAATACACAGTTGTTTTTTTTTTTTCTCAAAGCAGATGAGGTTTTTTGGTCTTTCTTAGAAATGTCATGAGCTGTTAAGGGAATTATGTCACCCAATTATTTAACTGTTTCTCATAGTCAGTATATTCAAACTAAACAAAAATGCTATAGAATAGCTGAGAAAAATGGCTGTATATGAGAATTTTTAAATTGGCTGATAAATTTAGTAGCTAACCTCTTTAAACAGACTGGTTTTGTAAACTGTGGGTTACATTTTAAAATATTGGCAGAAGATATCTCTTAAGAGCTGCTTTTTTTTTTTTTTTTGTTGACTTTGAGGATCTTTCCTATCGTCTTTGCCAAATTCTCATTTATTTCCTGTGATTCTGATAGTTCAGCCTGGCTAATGGTTAGAAGTTTTCCACCCAAGCTTTCCCCTGTCAACTCAGCAAGCCAAAATGTTGCCTTTTCATTCTTTCCAGCAGAGTGAAATTTTTCCAGCACCTTCCTTGTGTTATCCTCCCATAGGGAAGCAGCAGCATCTCTGGGAGTCCCTTGGCTCCCCTGTGTTTGAGGTTTTTGTTGCCTGTACAAGTTTCAGGCACTGGCATATCCTCTGGGAATTAAACATCTTTTTCATGGTGGCTACTTTGAATTGTACAACACCAAAAGACCCATACAAAGCAATGATTTTCATATAGCAAAAGATAAATTTTAAAAATTAAAGGGTGATTAGTTGTAGTACTTTGTTTAGTTTTGTGAGGACCTTGGACACTGCAAGCAGCAGCTTGTTCAGGATCACTTTTATGCTGATAGGTTTGTCATTAAGGGAGAGAAACATTTAAATTTGACCCTTATATGTTCTATCTCTGCCTGGGTAGACTGTGTTTTTGCCACAGTGCTGTAATGAGTGGGATGCAGGTGTTTTTCTGTCTGTTCTCTATAACTGTGCTCAGAAATAACAGCCAGAGTGTACACATATAGAAAAATACAGTAGTGATATACTGTAATTGTCCTCTAACTAGTAAAAAACCAATTTTTTTACAAGGGTTATGGAATTCCCACTGCAATCAAAAAGAATAATTTGAATACAGAATTACGAAGGCTTAAAATGGTACTTTCTTCTTGGAATCAGGCTGCATTGTATATTCTCACTGTGAGTGTGATTTTGCATCTGTTCTGGGAGCAGAGCACCAATTTACTGAAATGGGAGTTTGCCATGTGGAACAGCTGCAGACAGAGGACCTTGGATGAGCAAAAAAACTCTTATCCCACTTGGTCAGGTCTGAAGGGTGTTAGTAGATGATATTCCTGGGGAGTTGTGCAGTTCTTGTTGTGTGTGCATTTTTAAGGATAAATGTGCTAATTACGAAGGGACAGAAAGAGAGATTTGGTAGCAATAAATACATATTTGAGTTACACCTTGGGCTTTTTCTGTATCCTTATGGCTCAAACTCCACGGTGGTGTTGTTGGAGGGTTGGCAGGTGCCCATCTCCTGCCTCTGGCTGTCAGGGGTCCCGTTGGCACTTGGGGTCTTGTAGGGCTCTGGCTCTGGCCCATTCCTGTCCTATGGGATCCTCCTTTGACCCCACAGCTGTGGGAGTGGGACCAAGGTGCACCCTTGGCCAAGGGCAGGGGGGAGGCTGAGTTGCAGGAGGCCACTGGGAGCACAGGAGCTCAGAAGGAGCCCTGATCATGGATCTTCCATTCCTGTTCACCTACATGTCCTGAAGTCACAGGAATTTAATTATTATTTTTTAAAATTTAAATTCTTTTTATTCTAAATTTAATTCAAATTCTGAAATTCAATTTTTTTTATTCAAACTTCTGCATTTTACTCACTATCTCTTGGTGAAAAATTGCCTGGGATGTAAACTGGCAAGAGTTCTCCTGCGTGGTTAGGTAACAAACAAGATCCACTGGATGTTTTGTGCTATTTTGAAGCTGTGACTTCAGTGTTTATTTTTGTGAATGGTTTAACATGAGCTTGTTTTAAGGTCATCGGCAGGGAAACTTCATATTTAGCTTCTCCATATGCTTAAATTTTTTTCAATGTTGCCACCTTGAGAATTTCAGCTGAATGGTGAGGGTGCCTTAATTTGTAATTTATACCAAAAAAATCAAGTACACAGTCAACTCTGACACATCAGTGTTTAATGGAGCATTATGTAATCCAGGCTTTAAAAAGACCTGTTCAAGTTTTCTATGTATGATCTCATTTAAAATACCCCATGTCAAGTCATTCTGGGTTGGGGTTATTTTTTTTGAGTTTGGCTTGTGGGGTTGTGGTTTTGAGCTCTTTTTGTCACTCCTTCTACATAATTTTTTCCTTTTTAGTCCCTGGATTTTCTTTAGATAACACATTTAATACTGGAAAACATTGGTTGAGTAAGTGGCTAAAAACTTTTGAGGGGAAAAGAGGATTGTACTTTTAAAATTGCTCCTCTGGAAGAAGCCATTAAGAGAATTGTGTATGCACAGGAAGTCTTGGCATTGGTGATGAACTCTGATGTACTCTTTATAGATTTGAGTAGTTGGATGAGATGTACCTTTGATCCTGTCTTCCTGTCCTTCATCTCTCCTTCAAGCAGTAAAAAGCCTGAGTAAGTTTTGTCAATGGAGAATGAAAGAATAGACTCACAAATGTACAGTAAACAAAACATAATTTCCAGTTGACCAAATTACAGCAGGTCATGCATCAGCATCTGATGTGTGCTACTGTGGTTACAATCCCAGAGTTTTCAGATTCCATTGGACAGTTTGTTTTTGATGCATACGTGCTGTTCTGGTGAATTCTGAGTTTGGTGATCTTGCTCATATTTATGCATAAATTTTCCATTTTTACATTTAGTTGATTAAAAAAATTATACCAGTTTTCTCAGCTTTGTTTGAAATCTGTCATGAGAGCAGAAGGATTGAATCCCCATTTAATGAAAATCTAGTTTGGATAAATGTTTATATACTGTCAGGTTTTATTGTGAGTCTTCTGCATAATAGTAACTGTAATCCAGGCATAGGCCTTGCTGTCAGTAAAAGCAGGAGAAAGGGATCAAACAGATGGGACTTCAGAACAGCTCTGAGCTTGGCATATGATACGTGCACTTAACCATAAGTTAAAAATCTAAAAAACTAAGAATATAATTTCCCTGATTTAGTTACATGGCTTGTTTTCTAGGCTTTGGCAGTCTGACCTAGGTGTTTTAAAATACCAGCTACTCCATTTTGTGTGGTCCCCCATCTTGTATTATGCTGACACTTTTCAAGAATGCGAGCCCAGGAAATAATTCTCTATTGAATAGCATTGAATACATTAAAAATCTCACTCATGTCATAATATTCCAAGCATAGTCATATCAAAATAATCCGTTGTATAAAGATGACAGTGTAACATACAGCTACAGACTTTTAAAGGAGGAAGAAGGCTGTGCTTGGAATTTAGGATACTTTCCATGTTAGGGGCAATCAGCAGAGCTCCTGTTATGAAAATTATTGCCTTATGAGCATTGCTGTAGCACATATCTAAATTATATTTGTGTAGTTGTGTGCACCATTTTCTGGAATGCCTTTGCCTTTACTTTCATGTTTACTTTGGAAAGCCTGAAGCAAAGTCAAAATACAAAGTTAGCTCTCTATAAGCTGTTGTTAAGCAACTCCTTAGTAACTTTTATATAGATACTCTCTTGTGTTATTAGTCCATCACCTGTTTATTCAGCAGTGCTCTCACAGGCTGTGGTTGCTTTCAGAACTGTGATTGCTTCTTTAGCTGAAATGGAATGGCCGCTGTGCTTAAGTGTTGTGCCTGGTTCATCCTGTTCAAAACTCAGCCTGTGAGAAGTCAGGGAGCTGGAATTCCGGAGGAGCCTGGTACAGGGAGTGCACCTTCCCAGGGTAGCATCAGCTTGCCCATGTTCATTTACTCCAGGTAGCACTCATAATAAATTAAAACATTTACTGCCTTGAATAATACTAATATCAGCTACAATGTGACTATTTCTGTCTTTTTTTTTTATTGAAAACCATCATGTTTTTCTTGTATCATTTAGGTATTTCTTCTCCTTCACAAAACAAGCAAATAAAAATCCCCAAACAAAGACCAAACCAGAAAACACTCCCCAAACCCCAAGGCATTTCTGTGTGCTCCCTTTCAAGCTCCTGCCCCCTGAAATAACAGGAAGAGGTTGCATGGTTTTGTTGTCACATACCTGGTTTCTTGTTTTAAACCTTTTTAGATATGAAGTGGGAAGAAAAATTATTCATAAACCTCAGGTGAAATGGTGTAAAGTCAAAGATATCTGTAGGACTCTTACTTGTTACCTAGGTATCCTAAATTTTTTTCCTATTACCCAGTCTTATATAATTTTTATCATTTGGTCTGAATTTTTTTTTAATCAAAATATAAGCCTTGTTTTTTTTAATTGGATGCAGTTATTTGGAATAAAAACGAAATTAACTGATCCAAATACCAAATTTCACCTATATAAAATCAGTACTTTTTCAGTTATCCCTATTCTTTTTCTAACAGTCCTCTGAAATCAAGCCCCTTCAAGTCTGATATTATGTCATAAGAACTCAATAAATAACAAACAGGTTTTTAAATGTAAATTGACTCTTTTAAAACCTCCCCAGATGCAATAGTGCAGGAACACATGATACGATATTCACATGAAACACAAGAACATCTGATTCATGCTTTCATAATTTAACATTCAGCAGATAGAGGCTCTTGAGAAATCTTCTTGTCAAAGTGCTTTAATTATTGATTAATGTTGACAGTATCAACACTCCATTTTACAGTGCATTTTATTTACAGATTTTCCCCTAGATTCTTGCATGCTGTAACTTCTGTGGTAGAAAATACTTTGAGCTTGCAGAATACATATGCCAATTTAAGTCTTGTGAAAGCCAGTAGCTTTCAAGTATCTGCAAAACTAAGGGTTTTAATGCAGCAGTGTAATGGCTTTCATATCAAATCTCCTGACAGATTATTTTCCTTGATGTGTTTACAGAAGTTCCCCTTTTACACACGGAAGGTTTTGGGTACTGCAGTAAGCCAGTGTTTGTTGTGGTTGTTGCTGTTCACGTGGTATTGCTCCTTCAAGCAGCTCTGCACACAGAGGTCACTGACAAAACATCTATTATCCATTTATCCCTCTAAAACATCTTCTGAAAATAGTTTTGTGTTAGTTTTATTGCTTGGGGGAGGATAAATTAATTTAGCAGTAAAACAAAACACAGAATGAGAGAAAGCTTGGTACTTAATGATAGTTTTAAGTTTCTAGAGCCTGTATTCATGGGATTTCAGGTCTTATTTGCTTTCTGCTGAGCACTTTAGGCTAGATATTCTAATGTTTTTCCTTTGGAGAAAAAATTGATTACTGACCAGTGGGATTTCCTGGTTCCATTTCCCTCTTTTGAAGTAATGCAATTTATGCACCTGCTTAAGGTTATGGTGAAGATGCATTTTTCCAGTGGGAACAATAAGGTAGAAGTCATAATACTGTACAGATAAAATACATGCTCAGATAATTAAATTACACTCCAATTTAACAATTCACCTGTGTTTCAGTCAGTTTAAGCAATATCTATGAAAGCAACATAAAAACCTTAGTTCCATTTTGTCTTGTTTGAAATGCTTATTCAAATTAATATTTTTTGGAAGAGTTTGAGGAAATAAAGAAGAAATTGTGTAGATGTGCATCCACAGTTAATGTTGGTGCTTAAGAAAATTAGTGTGGTTTAAACCTGTGTCAGCATGCAGTACTGAAAAAACATGGAATTAATTTCTCTCTCCCAGAATACTAAAGACTAATGTTAATATTTTCAGTTAATGTGAAGTATGGGAAAACATAGTTCCAGGCTTTGCACATCCCCCTGCTTATATTTTATTTTTTTAAAGCCACACAACTGTAGTTCAGAGATAATAGCATGAAATTAAGCAGTTAATGCTTTCATTTATGTATGTACAGAGCTACTTCCCAGACATAAGAGATACATATCCTTTTTTAGAACAACCAGTAATGTGAGTGAAACAAAAATATTTCTGGAAGCTTTAAGTAAACTGTCATTTCTTCCTGGTATTCTGGAAGAGAAAGAGGCCAAACTCAGCTCCCTTGGAATTTGGCAAGATCCCCTCAGCGGGTTGAATCAAGAGCTGGGCTGTAACCTGGAATTTCAGTAGGGAGAAGTGATAAATGTAGTTGCCAGCTCAGGAGCTGAGATGCTTTTTCTTGAGGCTGCTAATAATGCTTGGATTTCTTCATTTGGCACTGAAGTGGGAGATCAGGAACCAGTGCTGTGCTAACATTTATTTCCGTGTCTCAGTAGCAGGAATACATAAATCTGGTGGAACCTTTTGATTTTATCACCATTTTTCTTGTGCCTACACGTGTTTCTGAAGCTGTATCTCGCCATCATAGTTTAGCAAGGCATCCTGATTTTGTAGCACATCTTCACCTCTAGAAATGAGTCAAATCCATTCTGTACAAAATACAAACTTCTTGTAAGCACATTGGTCTCTTAATAGGATAAATTGCCTCAAAACTGCCTCATGTTTCCTAATTTTAAAGCAAAATAAAGCCATGACACATATAAAAAGCTATTACTCAGTACATGTTGTCTGAAACTAAATACAGGATGAATAGGTATAGCCTGAAAATTGGAAAACCACAAATTGTTTAAGTCCTTCCACTGCAAAGGAATGTTCTGTCAAATTATAAGAATTGGAGTTGTTTCCTCCTCCTTATTTTCCAAGACCCCAGTGGAAAAAGGTTTATGAAGCTTTTATAGTACCTACAAAGAATTTGTAGAAAAAGAAACCATACCGTAAAATGTATGGGTGCAAATATTGATGGCATATATTGCATCTGTCTTGAAGCTAGCATATGCAAATATTCTGCCATCAAACTCTGCTTTTAAATTAACTTGGAAATGAGTTAGGTTTGTTGTTGTTCTTACCTCCCTTAGGCAAGAAGGAATTTGTGAAGTGCATAATGCAGACATCTGAAATCTCTCATTTAAATTCTCATCCCTGCCAGTGTCTTAAGTACACTGAAAGCAATAGCATTTCCAATCTAATCCTATCTGCAGACATTCTCCCAGAAGATCTGGAAAGAAATCTCGCTAGAAGTAGAAATAAGCTCTGGACAATTGAGTCCTTTAAATAGAAATATATGCCAACTATATCAAAATGCTAAATACCAGAACTTTAATCCACCAGCACTCCGGATCCATCTAAATGAGAACAAACAAAACCAACCACCTGTTTCCTCTATCCTTTACTGCTAAGAAATTCCTTCCTACCTTCTCAAAGAAGAAGAGGGGAAGTGAGGCAAAAACATGTGGATTGTGTAATGTTGTGTGAAGTGAGGCATCTGAGATTAGACAGGCAGGTAAACTCTTTTCTGTGGCTTGTACTGAATAGATAAATATTCTGGTCCTTATCCTGTACCCATAAATGTAGTGTTTGAATTTTAAATGTATTCCTTGAAGTTATCCCAGTGCAGAGGGGTGAACTCTTTGGGCAGCCCACCAGCAGTATATAATAAGCAGCAGATTTTGATAAAGTCTGTTCAGAGATAATGCTAGGAGTGCAATGAAACACCTTTTGGGCTGTGTTTGTGCCTCATCAGTCGCTTTGTTGGGTAGAAAACTGCAGATTTCACAAGAATTGTGCTGTTGAAGAAGCCTCTGTGAGAAGCTTTGGGTAATAGCTGCACTCTCACTTGGACCAGGACACAGATCTGAGGTCCAACTCTAAGCACTTTTGATAGTTCTATATCCCATTGATGCCTTAATTAACTAAATGCAAAGAATATTTGACAGGGGAATGCAAAGTCAGAGATTATCTGTGGAACTTCTTCTGGAAGGGAAGCATCAGCTGTAAAGGTATATAAGTTTATAAACTTTGCATCAGGTGCTGAATATTTCTTAGAAAACAGCAGTTCTTGGTCTTTTGGTGAATGAATACAAATCTTTGCAGCAAGCATTTTGTCTGAACATTTCCTGCTTTATCCTGACTTCATGAGGCATATTTATTTTATTTTTTAAAAGCATCTTACAATAGAACATCTGGAAACTAATACTTTTCTGTTTGCTAGTTTTTATTAAAAGTTTGTTGAGGACAGGAGGAAAAACATTTAGAAATGAAATAAAGCCTCAATTTCATCTTACTGGTCTCAGGAAGATCCTCACAGACAGGCCACATTCCTTTGGCCTCATTTCACACAAAAATATGTGGTGTTTTGGTTTTTTTAGGGTTTTGGGGTTTTTCTTGTGTTGGCTATTTTGAAAAGTAAAAACCAGGTTAATGAATACAATATCTCAAATTACAGGAGGCTGTAATTGATGGGATCACTCTGGCAGACTCTTTGAGGCTGCTGAGTGGAACTTTGCATGGGGGCTGCCCTTGAGTCAGGCTGCCTTTTAATTCTGTCCTTCCTTTTGTGTCCAGTTATTTTAATTTCTCTTCTATCTTTGGCTCCCCTCTAACACTGTTCAGGTGATAGTGAGGTTCTGACTTTCAGGGCTCACCCCCATCAGAAATCAGGAGGAGGGCTGTGTAAAGTCCTTGTACAATACCTGTCCTGGATGGGCATTCCCAGTGGACTTCTGGAAGAGTTTTCACCTTTCTGTTTAAATTTCTTATTGTGACCGGAGCTCCTAGGAGAGTTTGTGAGGATAACCAAATCCTAAAAATTGAGTTTTTTGCTAATCTGATTAGGGAAATACTAGCAGAAGCCTGAAACAGACTTTCACCCCCTCAGTCCCTTCAATTGAAAAAGTTTATTTCAAACATCATCTTAATAAATTTGTAAGATGGGTAACATGCCAGGTATAAGGCTGTAGTTGCTGGCTGAGGTTCAGGCAGCAGGGTGATCATGTGCTGATTGTCTTTGAGGACCCTGGAGGAAAAGGTGGAGAATGAGAATTCTGAGTTAGTATTGACAGAACATGGAAAAATAAAATCGTAATTTGATGGATTAATAAGTCAGCAACAATTAAATAAGACCAACTGCTAAATATAGAGGTTTTTCCATTCAAACACTGCCAAAGTCTTTGTGGACTGAGGAAAATTACATGGGAAGGAATGCAGTTCATAAATCTGTGATTCTGCTTCCATGCTAAATTGCTGCTGTTTCCATGTGACAGTCACTAACTCAAAACCAGTGCAGAAATCATTGAGAATTCATGTTGTTGCATTGTCCAGGGTCTACATAATTTTTTTTTGGTGTTACTTAGAGCAATAGTCCTTTTGTTTTGTAGAGCATCCAGCATTACCAAAGCTCCCAGCTCTGTGCACCAAATGAGTGTCTCTTTGGGAGCAGCAGCAGAATTTGATGTTGTAGCTGCTCTGGCAGTGCCAGTGTGAGATACTGATCGTGTGTGATACAGACAGGCTTTGCCAAGGTGGGCTCAAACAGCTCAGCCTGATTTCCATGTTGCAGTATTGGTTCAAATCATACAAGATGATGTCAAAAAGGACTGTAGTAGTTTTGCGTCTCTCTGTTACCTTGACCATTTTGATCATTCTATTTGGGGAGGAGATATTTTTCTTGTGGTTACTTATAGAGGTGATAAGTTTATTGGGTTTATTATTTGTTTTTAGGAGTGGCACTGAGGGATTACCTCTTTACATTGGAACTTTAAAATTGTCCTGGAACCAGGAGTTTCTAATGTAGCGAAACAAATTTCTGTCAAAAACCATGAATTTCCTGAAATTCAGGAAGGAAACAGCAGCAACAACTAAAATTTGCTATTGATTTTTGGGTGGTTTTTTGGGGTTTTTGTTTTGCTCTCTTTTAGGAAGAACTAGCAAGTTCTCGTAGCAGTGCTTTTAAAATGCTCACTCTTGTAAAACCCTGAGCCCTCTGTGTTTGAATAATAATGATTTACAGCAGTGGAAATGTTTAGTACACTGCACTAAAGTTTTTATGTCTATCTCATTTTTGCAACTAGTGCACAGTAGAATATTTCCTAAGAGAAGAAAATGGACAACATAGTGGCAATATATGCAACATGTTAGCAAAAAATAGACTATATGAATTTTAAATAAAGTACAAATTAATTCATTATGCATGATGAAAACTATAATATTTTCCAAGATGAAATTTCTAGTAAATATTATTTGCTGAATCAAGATGATTGTGCTCTTGTCCAGAGTGACTTGCTTTCTTTGTGTAGTTGGATCTTCTCATGATGTAAACATAAATCAGAAGACAAGATGCTGCATATTGACAGAACTAGAATTAATTTTGTTTTATTTTTTAAAAAATACCTTTACAGAATTATCCCATGTGTTGTGTTTTGCAGGGTTGGGTAGAAGGAAGACACTGCTGTGTCTGTAGCTGCATCTGGTAGTTTTTTCATGGTTTTCAAAGATAAATTTCTCTGTTCTGGATTTTGTCTTCCCACAGTTATTTTGAATAATCTGTAATCACACCACACATTTTATGAAACCATTCAGATCACAGATCTGTCTCAGCCATCCCAAGTGCATTCATTCTGTTAAAATGTTCATTTTGGCTTGTTTGTCTGGCATTTTGTCATAGATGTCTAGCAGTAATCTGAGGCTCACCACAGCATAAACAGAGTTGCTCTTAATCTTTTAATTATTTGTTCAGTTAAATCCCTTTCTGAACTAGATCCTGGCAGTGTGTCCTGAGAGCCACAGAGTCCCCCCAGGGTCTTGCTGGGAAAGTGGTCACTGTAACCCAGTTTCACCCCAAATATTATCATCCTGAGTTGGTGCTGCATAGCAGGGAACAGTGTTCTGCTCCTCTCTTGGTGGAAGTCCTTGTGGGCAAAACGTATTTTCTCCAGCAGAAAAACATCAATCAAGATTAATTTTGCTTAGGGATTAGGTGGTGTAACCTGGAAAGAATTGTCATGGTAATTCTGGGACACAGTTTTTAGGTGTAGAGAGAACTCTGCAGCAGTACATGACAGAATGGGCTTAGATCATTTGGAAGAAAACATGGATTCATGCCTAATGAATCATTGTTCACCAAAGGATCAGAGTTACATAATTATGTAGTAGAAAAGAAAAACCACAATCTCAGCCTTTCACTACTTGAAAATGTTTGCAGAGTAGCCAGGAAGAAGGCTTAGTGTCTGTAAGTGGGCAAAATTCCAGATGAGCTTTTCCAATATTGCGTGCCTTGAAATGCAGCTATTCTTATAGTAAAACCCAGCAAGATGGAGCGCTCATCAGTGTTTTTCACCAGCTTAATCTGTTGACATTTCTGAAAACAGGCAAGTACTATGTGAAAAATAAATGTAAACTTTTTTCCCCTTTGTAAATAAAATATAAAGGCCTTTATAGCCTAAGTTTTGTACAAGATAGAGCTGTTAAAAAACTAACTTGAGTGGGCTCTCAGTTTACCATTGTAGTTTTCATATTAATTACTGAAACATGTAACCTTTTGCAAGTCTTTTTAATGCTTTATTAGTGTTTTGTGGGAAATAAGGAGATTGATGTATTTTTCTTTAGCATCATCCTTAGAGCATAGATGTTAGTTTGCAATATATATCTGTTACACAAAAGTTTCAATAAATGTCTTTATCATCATCCAAAAAGCCTGGATATGCAAGTGCTATTCTCCTTTCAATTTATGCTCAGCTGGAATAACAGGGAGGTCTAATAGTCATATGAAAAATTTACAGTTATGAGTCCTAAATGATTATGCAGTGTGTATGTAGCTAATAGGAACTGTCTTATGCTTTATAATAATTAGGTACTTGATCATTATTTATTTTTAAAAGGTGTACGAGTGTGAAAATGAAAGTATATCTATTTTCTTAGGAGGAGTTTCTGCAGTTGGCACTGTGCTGTGTTTCATTGTGCTGGAGAATTCTTGATCTTTTGTCAAAACCCAGAGGTACATTCTGGGATAGCTGTTGGAAGAATCTGTGATATGTTTTAAATCTCACTGGTTGCTTCCTTCTTCTTAGCAGTGACTTAATCCTGAACTTTTCAGGAATAGTCATCTGCTCCTAAAATAGGCGACAGCTTTTAACCTCTAATGATTATTGACCAGCTGACATTTATACTTTCTGTCTGTCCTCTTGGAATGCAGAGTCAAAGTGCATCTGAAACACTTGTTTTGCCTTTTTGCCTGTCTTGGCATTTAGACTGCAGCAAATCTGAGACTTTGAACCCCTTCTGGGTAGAAGTTTGCACTTGCCATGGGGACGTCTTGATCTCAGGGAATTTGCAGATCAACAAAACACTGTCACAGTCAGAGATTTCCATGCACTCCAACCCGTCTTTGACTTCTCTGTGTGCTTAGAATACCTTTATGCCGTAACAACTTCCTTATAAAATAGAATATTTTGTATTATTACCTCTCAAACACACAGATCCAGTGACTTTGTAAAGTGGGCTTATTGACCAACACAGTAGTGTTGAAAATTGATGACTGAAATGGGACAGTGTTCACAGGGGTTCTTGGATTGAAGGAAGAGACGAGAATGTTGACTCCATTTCAGAAGGCTTGATTTATTATTTTATTATATATATTACATTAAAACTATACTAAAAAGAATAGAAGGGTTTCATCTCAGAAGGCTAGCTAAGAATAGAAAAGAAAAGAATAATAACAAAGGCAGCTGCCTCAGACTCTCTGTCCAAGCTCTGCTGCGATTGGCCATTAATTACAAACAACCACATGAGACTAAATCACAGATGCACCTGTTGCATTCCACAGCAGCAGATAACCATTGTTTACATTTTGTTCCTGAGGCCTCTGGGCTTCTCAGGAGGAAAAAATCTTAAGGAAAGGATTTTCATAAAAAGATGTCTGCAACATTGAAACATATTTCAGTTTTGTCTGATGGACAAAATTTGGAGGAGCTATCCAATATCTGTTTTGACAGCCGAGTTTGTTATCTGCAGTTTGACCTGACAAATGGTTATGAGGTGGGTCTTTGTCTTGTGGGGTGTTGGTTGTTAGGGGTGATGGCTGTGCAGGTCTGCTGGGGGAGCTCTCTGGGGAATGCGCATGCTGCACTGCAGGTTGCTGCAGTGATTGCAGCTTCCTCTGATGTTACATTAATCTGGGGCTGATCAGTGTCTTAAACACTCTCTAATCACAGCAGTAGCTAAATAAGTAATGAGAAGTGGCTTTTAATGGAATAGATTCTCTATGTGTATGTACCACTCACTGAAATTTTGCCTACAATCTTACCTTGGACACTAATATTTTGGGAGCTGGTCTTGTAGCCTGTTCCCATTTATCTGTTAGTTTCCTTTTCCTAGCCTTATAAACCAATCTGTCAAACCAGCAAGGTCAGATGTAAATCTTCATGACTGAAGATTGCATTGTCTGTTGACTTCAGATTTTATACATACTTCTGTTTACAGGTACTATCTCCTTTTACCTCCTGCTGGAACTGAATCCTTTGTGATTGCCATTTCGTTGTCTTAGATAGGATCAAGTAAAAAACCCATCCTTTATGCATATAAACAAACACCAAATCAATTTTCTGCTTTTGAATTTGTCTCTTTCAGGATCTGCTCTTAAGAACAAACAAATGAGAACAGGGAAATGGGTTACTTATGGTCTCTTTTAAGCCTGAAGGGGTTTTTATGAGGTTTTTTTTTTGCTACCACTGGGAGCTGTCCATCTGAAATGGTTTTGTTGATCAGGGAATGTGCTGTATGTCCGTGCTGGTTAGTCCTGGGTCAGTAGTGCTGAGAACATTCTCAGATGTGCATTCCATGTAGCCCCACTTGGATTTTCTATACCAGGAGCACGAGTTCTTAGTTCAGCTCAAGCACCAGGGTTCCACATTCCCAAGTTCTCTGCATGGCTTGTTGTTCCCTCCACTCTGATGCAGTAATGAGGGTGGAATTCTGCAGCCAAGAACAGATCCAACAGTAACTACTGAGTGTTGGTGCCTCTTATAAAACCAGGCACACAAACCAGTACAACCCAATATTTATTAAATACTTGCTTTCTGCTGCTGTCAACACTTACTATTGCAACTATTCATAATTGCAAATGGGCTTTTTGGGTTTTACTGTAATTAAATAATAGCTCTTTATATTCCCTGTGACAAATCATGATGAATTAGCAAACTTATATCCTCACCTATTTCTCTTTCCTTTTTAATTTAAAATATTGCATATGATTCTATGTTTTAACCTAGATTTGTATCTACAAAGGAATTTCAAAGTACTGCCCTTGATATTTTGCACAAATACACAATTCCACATCAGTGTGCAAAGTCTTTACTTTAGATGCCATTTCAGCAATAGAACATTTATTTGAAATAACAATTAGAACTGTGACCCATAAATATTGGGTAAAGCCAGTGAATGAAAGCATGAAGTGAAAAATATATATAGAACAGAAAATTGTAAATGCTATGTATGTTAAAATGTTATGTAACCCCATTAAATATATTAATTATTTAAAATATACTTAAATATATTAGTCTTAAATTTAACTATGATATTGACTTTCTTGGAAGTCCATGGAGAGAGGAGCTGACATATTTTATAGAAAACTCAAATCCACCTCATGTACAGGAGAAATTGTTAATGTAAAAGCAAATAGCATTTTTATTTTCAATCATTTGTCTAGAGACAAGATAGGTACTCCTGCAAAGTTGGCTGAAAGAGCCATCCAGTGCAAAATGCATTTTGAGGATGTTCTTTGGACTCTTATCATTTTAGACTCCCAGTAATGAAGTCTTGAGATATCATCTCTTTGTTGATATGCCGTCCTGAATAAACATATTAATTACTGTTGTTCAAATAGTGAATACTGTCTGAGCAGCAATCCTGTAAACTCACTCCATGTTTCAAAACAGATAAGGAAAGTTTTATCTTCAGCAATGAGGAGCCAAAAGAGTCATTCAGCACATTTGTCTGTATTATGTCCCCTGATCTTCTGAAACCATCAGAAAAATTTCACTGGAGTGGGCTTCACATTATTAATGATCCAATAGGATAAATGATACTTGTTAAAGTTTTTAAAGTTCAGGAATTTATAAACTGTGACAAAGGAAGAATCAAGGAGGTCGTTTTTCTTGATCTGGTGTTAAATTGTACAGTACTTAGAAGCTTTCAAAGATTGGCTGCTGTATTTTGAAGTGCAGAACCTGGACACAATGCATAGCAGTAAGTTTCTGCTGATTTAGCATTTATGTAGATAGCATAAAGAAACATTAAAATATAATCAATAAATGGCCAATATAAAACAAGGTATTAAAATATACTGCATATAAGAGCATTTCCCTTTTCTGAAGTGCCTATGTGGAGCAGCAACAAGATCTCTCATGCTAGAGAAGAAAATTTCATCCAATAGCTCTACAGCCATGCAAAAGTGATCCAGTTACTCTTTTTTATCACAATTTCTCTGTCCAGAGTTCCTGATGTGAAAAGTAATTCCTAAATTTCACACTTCAAACTCTATAGTGAAGTGACATAATTTAAGTGATTACTGACTGTCTTACCATGACAGATTAGGTTTTCCAGTGGTTTGATTTTGCATATGGCAGATCTTTTAATATTATACTTTCTCTTAGCAATAGGAAAAATGCTGAAGCAGATCTTGTGAAAGATCTTGTGAAAGATCTTGCAGCTCTTGGCTGGCAAAGTGTGGCAGTGTCTGTGCATTTCTGTGTCACAGAAATGGCAAAGTGTCTGTGCATGTGCATTTCTGTGTCACAGAAATGGCAAAGGGTCTGTGCATGTGCATTTCTGTGTCTCACAGCTGCCTTCTGGACAGGGGTGCTCAGGGCAGCTCCTCTTGACGTGTTCAGTTTTAGGTGAACCTCCTGCAGACAATTCCATGTGCTCACTCCACACGTGCTATTTACTATTTACACTCATGCTTTTATTTTCCCAGCTGGTTTTGTCCAAGCCATTTGTAGGGGATAGCCCTGCAAGCACCCTCTGTGCTGCTGAAAAGAGAATCATTTAATCTTGGTCCTGTGAGTCCAAAATCAGTACATGCTCAGAAGAATCAAAGCCTTGTCAATTATCAGGCTATCACAGGGTACTTTTGGAAGATTTTTCATGGCAGGTACAATATTTCAGAGTTGGTGGTTTTTTGTTTTGGTTTGGTTTATTTTTATTTTTTTTAACAGAATTAGCAGCTCAGGTAATTAAGCTTACATTAGATCAAATAAATGAGCTCTGAGAGTGGAGTTAAAAGCTGAAAGTTTGTCAGCCTAATTGTAACAAATTGTTGGTCTGACACATAAGGTTAACAGCAGCTAAAAGCTTAGAAGGGAAAAATATCACTCAATCAATGGGAAAATCCTTTAAAGAAAAGCTTTGCTGGCCTCAGGTGTATGAAGGAATCAGGGCACACACCAGATGACAAAGAGAAATTTTGACTTGATATTTAAGAACCTTTAAAGATTATAAAATCCCCAAATGTACAAAATTTAATTAGAATCTAATGATTTGGCTTTGTGGGGAGCTGAAGGAGCAGAATTGGGAATGGCTTGTTTGAAATGACCTTGCTGTCAGGGTTTCACATAAGCCGTTAAATGCATGCAAAGAACTGCCACAAAATCAATGAAATAAAACATTGCAGTGGTCCAGTATGGAAGCATAAATTACCATTTTAATTTTCAATCAATAAGAAAACAGATATCCCTGAAGCAGTAAAACATGACCTGCACACAGATCTTCATTTCAGGACAAAAGAGAACACAACAGATACCCATAAAACTCTCAGAAATGTTTTCAAGAGCAATTCTGGCTGTATCAAACAGGCAGAACAATGCTGGTTTTGTATAATGAACTGATCTGCTCCTGATTGGGAATATCTGCTCACTGAGTAAAGGAACTTTCTTCATAGTTTATCATTTTGGAAAGCTTTTTGACAGCTGGTTTTAGAATTTGCATTGGATGTCCTTGTTTTGTTTTGAAGTTTGTGGGTATGGGCAACATTTGAACAATGTATCTGGTCTAGCCCTGAAAAGTGGCAGGGTTGTGCTGCCCAAAAGGCACTAAAGAGGGAGAGGAAGGGGCACAGAGAACTTTATTGTAGGCCATAGTTTTACAAATATTTAGCCTTGATTGTCGCCATAATTATTAGTTTATGATAGTATTTCATATCTTGCTTGAATGAGGTTAAATAGACTATTTCTGTTGAAAAGGTAAACTTTATATATTGAAAAGGTAAACAGAGTGAAATTGGTTGCTTTTCAATTTGAGTGTCAAAGTAAGGGAGCCTGAAAATCCAACCCATTGATACCTTGAGTTAACTTCAAACCCTATTTTTAGGACAGTATTGAATAAGTGTGAATTGCTTTTGCCTGTGTTTCCAGATGGTCAGCACACAGTCTGAAATGCTTTAGTCACTTGGCTTATATTGAAAGGCTTCTCTGAGAACCCAGTGTTTGGTTTTGACTGGGAGTAATTTAATGTCTGAATCACAGCTACAGAGATCTGAAACTGAGCAAGATTTCTGCACGTGCTGTAAATTGTAACACCATTGCACACTGTTTGCTCATCCCATAAATTCTGCTTTCAAGATACCCATAGAGGCACAAAACAATTAAGTAAGACAAAAGTTTTTAAATTTACCAGCAATCCTGATTAGCTGGGGAGGTCCCAGCTGACTGGAAGGTTAAGTGGGATAAGTTTGTAGTCCTTGTGGTTGGCTGGAAGAACCTGGGGTCCTGCAGATTGTAACTAAAATCAGGGTGGAAAACAGCTGATGTGTGCAGGATCAGTGTCACCCTTGGGGCTGTCACACACAACCTGCACCTGCTTCAATTTCCAGAGAATTTAGCCCCTAGCACAGGTTGTTCAGCTGTGGCAGCAGCTCAGTGGAGTGATGGAATCAGCAGATTTCTGCTCATGCTGAACCAGTGAGAAAACATTTGTGATCAGGGTGCAGGACCTGGCTCGTTAGCAGGACAGGGAGGGTCTTGGTGAAATCATTTAGGTAATAGGGCTTTGTGGGTTAATAACAGGGCTCTTAGTTTTGTACTGTATGATTATTTATGTATTGTAAAGCAACTATCCATATGATTTTTTTTTTCACAGAATTTCAGATTTGAATGAAACCAGAATGACAATAAATGCAAGTTATTTCCATTTATCTGATTTTTGCAGCAAATCTATCCAACCAAGGAGTTAGCATAATTTCTTTTCTGGGACACAAATCTGTCCAAATGAAACAAATCAGTCTGGAGGGTTCAGTCTTCCTGACTTTGTACCCAGCTCAAAACAGAGTGACAAAGATGCATGTGACTTCATCCCCTGGAATTCTACCTATAAAGGGATCGTGTGGTTGTACCTATAATGGGCTCATGTGACCTCTTGCTTCTGTCAGTGAAAAAGTCCTTTAAAGAACTTCTTGTTCACATTTTTGAAAATTGTATCTTTACATAGCAGAATAAATTGTTTGTGATTTTATGGTGATCTGATTTTGCCAAATTAACCCTTTCTGATAATCCTAGCGTGGAGCTTATGCTGCTAAATTCTTCCCATTTTCGTTGCTAAGACAAAACAAGGTGCCTCTTTCCCAGGCATGTTATTTATGAAAAAAAAGAACAGGTAAATAACTGGTGAAACAAAGTACAAATTTTAGGCAGGAATTTGCAAACCCTGAAGTGAATTTTTCTTTTATATTACTGATTTTATGATCACTTAACCATTATCTTTTATCAATTTTTATCAATATCCGCATCAATGTGTTCTTGTGCATTTAAAATTTAGCTTGTGTTTAGTTTAGAATCTATATTTCAAAGGAATATAATGTTAATTATAGCATAAGAGACTTTTTAAAATTAAGTGGAAATAGCGAAAATTCTATCCTTTCCTGTTATGTTTGGTGTCCTGTTAGTTTTATATCTTTGTAACTTTAAATATTTGTTCTTAGAAAAAATACCAGCAATGTACCTTAAAAACCATGATACACAAAATTAGTATTTGCATTTTGCTGAATTTCTGTGTGTGAGAATAGTCTTCAGGTTTCTGATGTGAGGTTTTTCCCCCAGTTTTTCATGTGTTGAGAAGTATTCCATCTTCTCTCTGGAATGATATTTACAAATGTGGTTTGGAAGGTAATTTTGCACTTGTTACTGGCAAATGTGTGATTTTCCTACCCTTCCCAAGCAGCCCTCTCATGTGCTATGCATGGTGACTTCTATTATCTCACCTTGTCAAATAATCAATGAGGCTCAATGTGCTGGTGAAACACAGCCATATATGTCTGGTGCCAAGAATTTTCTAACTCCCTTTTTTCATTAATCTTCATAATTGCAGTGGTTTTCTGCAATTAATAGAGTGACTGAGAGACAAAAATCCAATCACCAGTTAGGGAACATTTCTGTAAGTTAAGTGTATGCAGTTTGTTGAATAAGTATTTAAACAGCTGCTAATAAAATCTCAGGTCCATTGGGAATTACCTGTGCTAACACATGGATATACTGAACTTTAGAGGAGGATTAACTGCATGCTTTTCTTTAAAAAGCAAAAAGAAATGGAAGTGGAAATTGCATATCAATTTAGCCAGAATATTGGGAAGCTGGGCATGAATGTTTTGTAGATAGCTATTTACCTCCTTTTTTGAGTTTTATCTCTCAGATTTTATCCTGAAAATTGACGAAGCTAGCAAGTGTTCATACAAAATGTGGACACTAGTGAAAATGCAATTGCAAAACTTCTCTTCAGATTGTAGGATTATTTTGTCTTCATTAACACCAAAAAAAAAAAAAAGGAGGGTTGAGCAGTAGGGATGCTGTGGCTGGTTTTCACACTACACCGGTGAACAAGTTTATCTATTTATCTGATTCCATTAGATTGAAGCTTCTACATAAGAATAAACAAAGCTTTTCAGTGTTTAAAAAAACTTCATTGTCTCGAAGAAGTGAAATGTTGGACAGACACTAGTTGGTTTTCAGGCCACGAACAAGTTTAATCTCTGTCTCTCATAAAGCAATATTAGTCTTTTTGTGCATGTGTGTTCATGAGAAGCTCTCAGCACTCGTGGCCAGTGCATGCTGTGGCATTTCCCTACGAACATTGAAAGCTTCCACTTCCCACAAATGAGTAGCAGAGCTGTTTCTGCCTTCTGACATTGTAGCAGAGTCACACATCAGGTTTCTAGTTTGGGAGAGAAAGATTGCAGTACAAGTAGACTTGGCCCTGTCTATATTCAATAGCTTGTCCCTGGAGACTGGAGGAATCATTTGTTGTAAAAAGCAGAGGTATGAGGGAAGTGTTATGAGGTGTCAAAAACAGTTTGCAGCTTTTCCTTGGAAGCAGAGTTTTTTTCTGGGGTACTTGAACAGCCTGTTCTGTCCTTTCTTCTGCAGTCAAACAAGTTCTCCCTTTGCCTAAGGAGATTTCCTGCTATTTTTGTTATGTTTGTAAAATTAAGTAATTCTTCCATACAAATTGCTAATATATATTTTCAATTACTGATTCCAAAATCACACTGCTTCAATATTTCCCAACTCTATTTCCTCAACAGCCCCACCTGAATCTTCAAGGGAAGCATAAATAAACCTTACAATAGACAGATTGGTATCAATATTGTTCCTATAGATACACATCAGGTAATCTGGCTTTAAAGCCAAATGCTGTGAGAGGATAACAGGGGATTTGACCATTGCATTCTCAATCTCTAATCCAGGTTTTGTCAATTAGCAAGGTAGATGCAGTGCATCTAATCTGATTTTACCTATTAGTTGTTTAATCTATGACTTTCAGGTCAAAAGAAGCCAATTTAAGCTTTTAGACATAAAAAACTGTTGGCAATAGCAAGAAAAGGGGACACAATTTTTAATATTTGTGTAATTTCAAACCTAACACTTAAAATTGGAGCCGGGGGAGATTCCCATTGAGCAGCTTTCTGTGTAAGGTATTGAGCTTGGTTTTAGGTTCTTATGGAGAAATTAAAGATGATAATTTTTCTTCAGGAAAGTAAGGAAATGAGCACAAAGAATGAGGTGCCCATGTGAGAATTAGGACTGTGCTTGTGCACCTGCTGGGAGTAGTATTGTAAAATACAGCAGTATTTTAAAATGGAAAAAAATCCCCTTTGAATCTAAAAATTAAACACTGTGTGGTATTTTTATGGTCATTAATTATTTGATACAAGATACAAAGTTAGTTGCATACTATACCTTCCTGTGTATATGTATTTCATCTGGTTATAGTATGAAGTGAAAGAAAACTGAGAGCAAGCATTTGACATTATATTCAGCTGTTATTTTGATATGAAGTTGTGTCTATGTAGAAAACACTTGAGGAGGGGAGTACAGCGAGATAGTGTCATCCAGGAGTAGTACTGCTGAGTTTGTTGAAAATAATGTTCATTATTTTTTCTATTTCCTGTCTTGGAAAAGAAAATACAGTATGTGTATCTAATCTGAGGGAAAGTAATTTGCATTACTTTGATTTTTTTTTTCCCCTTGTTATTCTTTGAGCAGTCAGACACATTGACTGCTGATGAGCATGTAGGACTCCTGGGTTTTATTTCCTGCTCTGGCTCCTAAAGAAATACAGCCTTTATTGCTAATTTAACCTCTTACTATTACTCTTTCTTTGTGAAATACTACTGGGGTTTCAAAAAAAGAAACTGAAAAAAGTGCTAGTAAATTTGAGAGCAGCATTTATTTGAAATTGAGTTCTAACTCTTTGTAATCTAAAATGAATTTTAGAAATTTCAGTTCTATAGTCCAGAAATTATTAAGCTATCTAAGATGTCTCAGTATGAGAGGTGAGATCATGTGATGTTTACAGGGCAAGTACTCAAGAAAAATAGAAAATAGAAATAATTTGATGATTTGTGTAAGTTCCTGCAGGTGGCTTCTCTTATATCACTGAAAATATCATGTGTTTAAAGGTAGTTGTGCTCTTCTGTACTTGACTGAATCCAACACCTCCCCAGAGTAATTTCCTTTTGGACCATTGGAGAGTTTTGTCATAAAGGCAGAGTCCAGCCCCCTGATGCTGTTTAGATGGAAATGAGGAGTTTTGTAGAGCCCTGCACAGCTTCCAATCTATGCTGGGTTTACAACAAATATGTTATTTTGTAGAAGAGTATTTACTCATGATGTCCAACATAATCCTTTCTGCATAAGGTAGTTTAAGAAACCATAGATCTTTATTGCTTGATAGGATTAGATTTCATTAATTTCCTTTACATGAGTGGTGGAAGAAATATCAGAAGAGTCAAGGTTTGAAGTGGGATGCAGGTCTATAACCTCTTGCCACTTTGCCAAAGTTGTTTTGTTATTTTTTGGTGCTGGAGGCTTAGCTTGGGGGAGGGAGGGTTACCTTTTTTCCTTTTTTTTTTTGAAAGAAATGGGTAGGATTGTAAATCTTCTCTGATCAAACTGGCAAAAGGTTTGGTGTCCTCTGAGTCAACAGATGCAAATATATGTTGCCACTCTTAGGCAGAGAGTGTCCAGAGCAGCTGAATATTTATATAAAAATCAATATTATTCATAATAGTCACTGAAAAGATGAAAGGATGGGAATTACTATCGAAGAGATTCTGATTCCCACATTTTCCCCAGTCTTTTTAGAAAGAACAAAGAGAGCATTAATACAGAATTTCTGCTTTGCTGCTCAGTTCCATCACACATGATTTGAGTGTATTTGATCAGGTGAATCTCCCAGAAGAAACTCATAAAGGAGCAGCAGTTCCCTGTGAAATAAATACAACTTCTGATGTTTTTGTGTTCACTTTCTTGCTCTGGCCATGCTAGGACAGCTGTGTGTGGCCAGACCTGTGGCATCCAACTTTGACCATGTTCACTTCAGGAAAATACCACCTCTGCTTTTACTAGCACCCTTCATTAAAGGGAGGCAACTTGTTCATTATTCAGGGTCTAAATTTAAAAGCATTATACTTCTTTTTAAGGTGAATTATGCTCTGTGACAATGGTGGCTGCAGCTATACATTTAATTAGATTTATTGTGAAAAGAACATAGAGACTTCATAAAGTGGATTTATGGTTTCAATTTGTTCCTAATTTTGATTTTTTTTTTAAATTATAATGTTTTTGCATTTCTGTCAGTGTCATCACCACATGGTGACATTTAGGCAATATTTAATTTGAATTTAAGTATACTAACAAAGTTAGTTCTAGCTTGTCTCAAAGAAATCGTAGGATTTAACTTAGGTTATCTGAGTATATTTATGTGCTCAAGGGACAACAGGTGGCAGTCTAAATCCCCAAGTCCTCCACCATTTAATTGTGGGGTTTTCTGTTACCCTATGCAGTAGTTTTACGTCTGTAGCTGTTTTCACCTCTCTTCCTTTAGGCTTTGGGAATGGGGAGTGCTTTGTGTTCAGTTCCCTGCGTGCAGTCTCAGCCTTTTCACACCCTTGTTTGAAATGTCGCTCTGGCAATTGCAATGATCTTCATTTCACCACTGTCGTCTTTCTAGCGTGTGTTTAGCAAGAGCCTTTAAAAACCTTTGTCAGGAGTTTTATTTGCATCAATATCTTTCTCTTTCTCTCTCTCTTTCTTTCCTTCTTTCCTTCTTTCCTTCTTTCCTTCTTTCCTTCTTTCCTTCTTTCCTTCTTTCCTTCTTTCCTTCTTTCCTTCTTTCCTTCTTTCCTTCTTTCCTTCTTTCCTTCTTTCCTTCTTTCCTTCTTTCCTTCTTTCCTTCCTTCTTTCCTTCCTTCTTTCCTTCCTTCCTTCCTTCCTTC
Source organism: Zonotrichia leucophrys gambelii (assembly GCF_028769735.1). NCBI lineage: Eukaryota > Metazoa > Chordata > Aves > Passeriformes > Passerellidae > Zonotrichia > Zonotrichia leucophrys. The sequence continues at coordinate 25,449,465 of NC_088176.1, forward strand.
CTTCCTTCCTTCCTTCCTTCCTTCCTTCCTTCCTTCCTTCCTTCCTTCCTTCCTTCCTTCTTCCTTCCTCCCTCCCTCCCTCCCTCCCTCCCTCCCTCCCTCCCTCCCTCCCTCCCTCCCTCCCTCCCTCCCTCCCTCCCTCCCTCCCTCTCCATGGAATTGACTTCTGTAAATTCAATTAGACATTGCACTATATGAGATAATCAAGGTGTGAGACCTTTTAACGTAGAAAATACTCCCATTTTCTTCAGTTATTTTTTCTGCTCTCATTTTGTTGTTCAGTTCAGCGGTGGGAGTTTCTTCTCCTTTTTGAAAAGTCACTATTTTGTTGATCATGCTCTGTGTGATAACCAGGTATGTTGCCACTGCATGTAGCACTGAGGATTTTGGCAGAAGAGATTTCTTGACATATTTTTTCTTTTAACTTATGGAAAATGTACATGGAAAATGGACTTCAGGTGCCAGATATGAACCTCTGCCTGAATTTTGAACATGGCTGTTATTGCACAAATAGTTCTTGCTTGGATATACTACTGGAAGAAGTCAATTATGTGAAATACTAAGAGAGGAAATCCTTTGGATTATTTCCTGCACTAAAGTTTGTCATCCTAATCTACTTCTGGAATTTTTTGTGTTCTTGTATACAACACAAAAAATATATATATATGTGTGTGCGTGTGCATATATGTATATGTGTATATATATTTATATTAAAAGATTGTGTGTGAGCCTATGCCTATTTTATGCTTATTTTTCTTAACTTTCTGGAAAAAAAGCCCTGAGCTCCCTTAAAGGCAAATGTCCATGTTTGTGGAAAATCAGGCTGTGACTGTCCTGTTAAGTCAGCAGTAGAAATGTCTGCACTAAACAAAAAAATGAGAGAAAAATCATAGATTTCACTGGTCTGTATCACACACATAGGTTTTGTTTGTGTTTCTTTCATTAAGGAAAAAATAATCATTTCCAAATGCATCTGAAGCTGCAGGCAGTGGCACACGTGGAAAATTCCATCCTGGGGAGCTTTCCTTGTGTGTTAAACAAAACATGAATCACGCACATTTCTGTTTTGACTGTCTATTGATGTACACAACATTTTATCAGAACACTCCTCTGTGTTCCCTTACCAACAGAACTAATAAATTGTCACCCATGGTGGCCAAGAGCTTTGTCTGAACATCACAGGCTGTCTTTAATCCCTGGAATACCTCAGTCCCAGCTTCCAGCCTGTTGGTACATACTGTGTAAGGGAAGCACATGATGCAGTTTGCAAGGGCTGAGCTTGAACCTACTGTTTGGGTAAGCAGGAGAGTTTAAGAATTTACATTCATTATTTTGTAGGCAAATTTTAATAAACTGTTGTAAATGTGTAATTTGTAACCTATAAGCCAGCCTCCTCTGCCAAATAGAAGTTCAAGACTAGAGAACAGTTAGTATCCTGTTGCTGTTCTTTGGTGCAAAACCCTGATGGTCTTCTGAGGCTTTCAGACCCAAAACTATTATTTTCTCTGTAGGGTTCTGGGCTGTGTGCCAGTTTGTTGTGTGTCTGTGCAGCATTGTATCTATTGCTGCCTGGTAATTTGCCTCTGCTGGGTAAGTGCCTGCCTCTCTTTCAGAGCACATAAACAATTCTGGAGATGAAATGATAGGTTAGGTGCCTTGTATTTTCAGCCATGTACAAGGGATGTGAAGGGTCAAGAGAATATCTTGTGCAAGAATCCACCCTTTGATCAGAGGCTGAGGTGTCAGACACGATGCATTTCAGTCCTCCTGGCCTGTGGTGCTTTATTCAGTGGAAGGCATGTTTGGGCTTTTATCCACTGGCATTGATCTGAATTACTGCAAGTAGGAGGAGGGATCAATTCTCTTTGGTACTTGATTTGAGCTGCCTGAACTATAGAATCATTTTAATTTAGACTTACTTCACACTGTAAAAGATAAGGGCTCCTTCCAGACATACTATTAGGTCTCAACCTCGAAGGTTTCTGTTATAATTTCAACACTTATCCACTTATTTCATGAATAAAAGGTTTCTGTTTTAATTCCAGTAATCCCCCATGTGAAAGCCCCTAGCACAAGCAGATTCATTTCTGAGAGCATGGAAATAGCTGCAGAATTCAGTTATATTGATTTCCTCTGCTTCCTTAAGGGAGGGCTCAGCGCCCCGCTTCATTAGCAGCACCGGGCCTGCCCTGCCTCTCCTGCTGGAGCCGTGTGGCTCTCAGGGGCTGACATCTCCTGCCTGTGTTGGATTTACTGATCTGACACCATGGGAAGCTGTGAATTCAGCAGTGGCTCTGAGGCTGATGGCCTCTCCTTGCCTTGCAGAGCTTCACCACTGCAGGGACAGCCTTTTCTTTGAGGTTTTGTTGCTGTGGTTTAACTGCAGTGCTGACGTGTTTCAAACAATGAGTTCTTTTCAGGGCTTGTGTTTCATTCAGGTCAGAGGGAGCAAACCTTCCCATCTGTGTTTTGTGTTTTAGTGTGACTGTCAGAGGACTTGCCATCACCTTGGGTTATGAGCTCGTGGGGCCTGAACTGCTGAGTTAGAGTTGTTGCCCAGATTATGCTTCTGTGAATATCTGAATGTTTGGGTTTTATTCTTTCCTGGTTACTTAGGGCTTGATCATGCAGGTTTTTTGAAAACACCTGAGGTGAAAGGCCTCCTTGTTTGGAGGTTGTGGTGCAATGTGTGAAAAATCCTATCTGTTCAAAATCAGCCAAGCTGGCTTGAAATTTCAGAAGGTGAATTTAGCAGAGGTAGATGATGATTTAACAGAGAACTGGATGAAGGGAATTGCACACTGACATTATCAGCTTGAGCTGTGACACCCTGTGGCCTGGGGGCGTTTCTGAGGGACAGTGGCTCCTGTGGTCACATTATTCCTCAAATCTGAGCATAGTAATTAGTGAGGACTGCCTGATTTAAGTTCCTAAGGTCAAAAGTACCCTGTTGAAATTCTGCTGAACACACCACTAACTCAAAACTGAACCACTTTTGCTTCAAGAAGAAGATATGTTAAGCAATAAATATCAGTAAATTGTAACTTTTACTTCACACTTTGCATTTTATTACCAAAGTTGACTCAATTTATTCCTCTGATGAACCATGTGGCAAGGACACTGCTACTGTTGTGCAGCAGCCTTGCACTTTTTAATGGATTAAAATCAAGCTTGTGTGTGCTGATTATGGTTAAACTCAGTGTGTCTCAGAGGCTGCTGCCCAGCCAGGGATGTGAGCAAGCTCATCTGCTGAGAGCAGCAATTCTGATGGACTGTTGGCTCCCTTTAAACACTATTAGCTTGTTCTGTGCTGGTAAAAAATGAGCTGTGACTTTCTTGCCTGCGGGCATTTGTTTCTTGTAGCTTTAGCATTGCTAGACATTGTGGAGATTTTTATTTTATTTTACGCTGTGAATAGCAAGAAGTTTGATTTGCTGTAGAGCTCCATGTAACTTGGTTACAGGGAGCAAAAAATTATGCCACAGGGAAGCAGGATGTGATAGACAGCACATCTAACTTTTCCAGTGTGTAGGATCGTTCCAGAAAGTCAAGAATTCTGTAGTGTTTAACAGCCCCTATCCTTTGCAGTCTGTATGTCTTACCCACAGCCTCTTCAGGAATTAATTTAGTTTTTCAGTCACAAATGAAATTTTTGACAACTCTACAGCCTGAAAACTGTCCTTATGCCACATGAAGAAGAGCAAGAGCATGTAGGGAGTGTTTTTCCATACAGATAATTTCCTCCTTTTGGAGGTGATACAGGTTGGGGATAGGTTTTATTGGCGGTTCCTGCTTCTTGAGGAGAGTTTCAAATTATATTTATTAGTATACTGCAAGAATCACTGTTCACTTACATAATTTATATGCATCAGCATTACTAAATTCTGATCTAAAATAAAAAAGTGTTTTGCAAAAATTTTGCATTATTTGCTACATTTTTAATTGTTGTGAAAGCCTGTAGTATCTCTATGGATTTTTACCAAAGGTTTGTGCTATAGAAAGTTATCTCTTGCTGTGGACAGAGAATCTCAAAATTGACGTATCTTTTATAAGTGTTAAGAAAGCAGTGTGCCTTTAGTTTGCTTATGCTTTTTACCCTATTCCCTGCATTCTGCATCTTTTTTTTAACATCTTGACAGCGTATTGTGCAGACATGACACATAAAAGGTCATCTCACATTTTTACATTTAAAGGTATGTGTTGTAATGTTCTAGTTTTAGACATTATCTTTCATCCAAACCAAATTTATCAAGAAATAGAGCCCATCTGCTGCCACAAACACAAAATATTTTAAGCTCTAGGCTGCATAAGAATTCTATGAACGCACCCAGAATAATTAGATTAGGATATATTTGCACTTGGGAGTTTAGTGAAGTTTTATTCTTGTATAGCTTTGAGGGTTAAAGGTTATCTAGGGCCATCAAAGCCTTTAACCAGTGAGCTTTAAAGATACCTTGTTCCAAAATTGCTCTAGCATAATGATTTTCTCTTTTTTCCTCCTTGCTTTTAGATTTAATGCATTTTGTCTATTATTTCAAGCTTTTTTCAGATCTGCATTCTAGGAAAATATTTACACTTTTTTATATGTGCAAGTCTCTGCAGATGTTCCATAGCATAAATATGCTGTATATTGCAAAACAAAATATTGAGTCCTCTTCTAAGTTACCTGCCCTCTGTGCATGTTTCTGTGCTGCTTTGCTTAATGCATAAGGTTTGCTAAAGATGAATTGGTTGGTGGTGTATAAATTAGATCTAAAAAGAATACATGAATCTTAAATTTGATGTTTTGATATGGCGGCAATGTTCTGGGAGATTGCTTTGGAGCTGCGGTGTCCACATTTTGGTGTTGTCCTTATTTCAGGGATAATTCCTACTTAGAGTGGCATTGGGACTGTAGTTAGTATTTGATGTGGTTTACAGTGCAGAGGTAATAGCAAGGACTTCACAGATATCTTCATTTGGGAAGGAAGGGGAGCCCATTTCCATTCTGAGCCCATTTGGGAAGCAGCAGAGTTTTGAGCTGAAGTTGAAAATAGAAGGTACAGACTCCATGCACACAGGGCAATTCTACAGAATGAGGTATGATTCTGTAGAATTCTGAGGATGTTGATCCTTCTGCAGCCTGATGAGCTGAATGTGCTCCTGGCCAAGCCAGCACACCTGGAGTTCTGTCCTCTCTGATTTTGTGTTCCGGGCTCTGCTGGGTCCTCTGAACAGAGAGCACAAAGCCTGGTAAGATCGACTCCAGTGCAGCTTGTGGTGCTTGACTTTGATTGTGAACTTCAGTTATGAGGTTCTGTTTGATGCTCAGTCAGAAATGAATTCCATTCAGGTGGTTGTCATCCTTCCCTGACTGATCCAGGACCACTGACGGGTTCAGCACAGTGCCCTTGGGCAGTGTTCTCTGTGGAGAGCCGCCAGTTGTAGTTGTAAAGACTATTTTGTTCAATTATTCAGCTGTTTCAAGCCATTTTTGATAGTAATTAAAAAATTGGGCAGTGTTCTCTGTGGGGAGCTTGAGTACCATGTGTTTATTTACCTTTCTGGAAGGGGTGACATTAATGTTCATGGGGTTTTTTGTTTTCATATTTGAAAAAAGTCAAATTACCCCTGAAGTTCATAGTGTATCAATGTAACTGCACTGAACAGCAAATAGCTGGGAACTCTTCCTTTCCTGCGAGGTAATAAGAGAAATTCAAATTAGCTTCCTGCTTCTTCATTTTCCTCCATGCACTTTGACATATAGCACTGCTATGTCGAGTTTACTTTTCTTTGATTTTTGTAAAGACTATTTTGTTCAATTATTCTGCTATTTCAAGCCATTTTTGATAGTAATTAAAAAATTACATTGTAAGCACCACTGAAATATTTTTTTAGTAAATCTGAGCAGAACTCTGCTTACTTGTGCCAGTCAGGGTTGTGCTTTACAGATTTCAAGATGACTGTAGGGCTGGGATTAAGTACTGCCTCAGTGATGAGGAATTAATTATGCAGGAGATCCTCATAGGGAGATAAAATAGTAATAATGAAGCAAATAAAAGGAAAAAATTCCTTGTAAAGTGAGCTGGTTTTGAGTACGTGGTCTCTGGTGAAACAAACAACAAAATCAGTGTGGGCCTGTGGCTGTCATTTGAAAATGCTGGTGAGTGGCAGGAGTTGAAACCCTGGCAGCTCTATGTGCTGACCATGCAGCAATTCCATTCCTAAACAGCCTAAAAATGTGAGCTGGCCTTCTTGAACCTCTCAGTGAAAGGACACTTTGCTTTCTAGTTGCTTTCTTATTAGAATTTCCAATGCTGCTTTGCTAATAGGTGGCAGCAGAAATGAGCAGTGTTGTAGTTTTTAATGGGAAGCATCTTGCTTCTGATAGCTTGTTCCACTTTGCAAAGCACTGTCAGGCACCCCTCACCATGATGAAAGAACAAATCATGGATACAAGTGACCTGGAGAATTAATATTCTGCAGTGCCAGTGTGAGGAAGAAGAGGGCTCTGAGTCTGTTGGCTAACCAGCTCTTGGCAGGCTTCTTTTGCCTTTGAAAAATGCAAAATTAAACAGTAATACTTTTTCTGCCTGTGAATAGGAATTCTCTATTTATGAAATATTTATTAAAATTTTATATTAAGAAAGCTAAATGCCAAAGGCGTAAAATTATTAGATTCTTAAAGATATGTAAGCTATCTATTAGCATATTTTTTCGTTTTAATTTTTTTCCCAATGCATTACCATCTCATTGACAGGCCAACAGATTAGTTTGCTTTTAGAAGATAGATTTAGTGAAAAGAAGTGCTTATGTTTTTGAAGTGCCAAATAGAATCAACAGAACCTTGTACTTCTGAGGCACTATTGAAAAATTAGAATTGGGGACCCAAGGAACATGAAGTAGAATAGGAAATTAAAAAAAAAGAAAATTAAGCACATTTAATCAGAGATTTGTTTCCTTTGTTTAGTGGAAGGTTTTGGTTTGTTTGATTAATTTTTTTTTAAAGCATCTATGTTACTTTGGGAAGGAATTTGACTTTTTAAAAATAATAACACGTAGATTACTGTGGGATATTGCAGAATATAAAACATTCTGTTTTCTGGTCAGTTTGGAACATAAAGTTCTGCTTTTTCTATGAGTATGGTTCCAAGTGGATGCTTTGAGTACAATAGTGACAACTATTATATTGTCTGTTTAATTACAGCCAGCTCTGTGAGAGTGGCAGGGCTGGCATTTAGCAGATTTGTGGCTGAAAAGCATTTCAAGGGAGTATTGGGCACATCTCTTCATTCCAAATAGGAAGTGTTTTAGTATATGATCTGTAGTTCAAAATAAAGCTCTGGAAAATACTGATATTTACTGGAATTGTAATCAAAATCTTATATTGTTTGCACTGGAAGCAGAGCTTGATATAAATGCTTTGTGTAATTACTTTTTCACTGGGAAGATCTTAGGAAAACTTCCCTGGCATTCTCACGTCAGGGACATGTTGTTCAATGTCCCGTTCAAAGCAAAGGCAAAATATAAGGTTAAAGTGAGGCTTCTCGTGACCCTTTTGGTGGAATTTTGGTGGCTGGGGAATGCAGATTGCACCACATGGTCTGAATGTCCTGTCTTGGTGCTTGGTCACTTTGTGAAATCTTTTTCTTTTTACCTTGTCCTAAAGAAGAGAGATTTCTACCTGCATTCCCAGTTGTGCATTTTCCAAAGGAGATGTGTATCCTATGTACTGGAAAATTAAATCCTAAGTGTAGTCAAAATGTGCTGAATTTTGTAGCTAGAAACAAAGCAGTTCTCCCTTAAAAAACTGTTTGTTTAGTGCAGCTGCTGAGCTCTGGAATGTGCCATCTTCTAGAGCTGCTTTCATTAAATGGGTGTGCACACATAGAGGGTGATTGAGATGGGATGAAAACAATGTACAGGTCCTTAAATCTGGGAAAGAGCTGCTTTGGAGTGCAGGGGGAGCCTCAAAGGAGCTGGGTGCTTGAGATGGTAAACAGAAACACTGGTTGACTTGCTTGTCAGTATTAGAAGGTTTCTTTTAAAGGAGCTTGTGTCAGCAGTGTTAAATCCAGAAGCCCTTCAGGAAATCCAGAATGACTGTCTGAGACAAATACCCAGAATTTAGGCCATCTGAGAGGTTGCCCTCAGGTAAATTGACTCTTGATAAGAAAATTCTGCTCCCACATAAGGGAAACAGAGCAAACATCTATTTTCCTGCATTCTTTCTCCCTCCGTGGAAAAAAGGGGAACAAAGTACGGTGTCAAAAAATGCATGTAAACTAAGGTGCTTTGTTTGAGAAATTATGGCAAGATAAGTCATTATTGAAAGAGCCATCTTTTTTGGGGATTGGGGTAGGGGGAGGAATTGTTACTGCATCACCTGCAATGTTAGTTTGTGTGTGACTTGATGTAAGCAGTGGGGAACTGTCTTAAAATCTTATTAAGAAGGTCACAAATGCGCTGTCCTGTTCATTTTCTTGTGCATAAATTGAATAAGAATAGTATAAGCATGGTGTTGGGGAAAGCGTAGATTTCATGGTTTAGAATTAAACATGCTACAAGTTACTTTACTTTGGTTCGCCTTGACCACAGATAATGTGAGGTTTTAATTTATAGTGATGTCCTTTTTGTATGGCTTGTAATGAATTTAAAAACCCTGCTTGGTGCTTATCCTTACATAAACTTAAAGAATTCATACCACTGTCACCATTGCTCTGCTTACTCTGTTGTGAAACAAGTCAGAAATCTATGGTAAATAAACTAAGGATGGATCAATATAACCCATAAAGTTAAAATATTCCAAAAGCAACACGGGGGGTTTTGGTTGTTATGTACTCCAGCTTGCTCTGTAGCTTAAGGCACAAGATGCTGACTCCAGGAGGAAGTTTGCTTGAGATGGGTTGGGAATAAGATTTTCCATCTTTTAGGACAACATCTAGAATTTCAGATGCTTGAAGAATCACTTTCTGACCATTACTCTGACTTGTAAAGATAAGAAGAATATTTGACAAACCCAAGCAGAACTAATTAGTCATATTTATGTTTACTAATCAAGTAATTGCTAATCAATTTTTATCCAGTTTCGTTTTCAATATTGCAATATCAGTGTATTCAAGGAATCCCACAAAATAAACTATTTGCAAAAAGGGGAGGGAAGGAAAAGCTGATCAAGTTGTTCTTTCTAAGTCCCCTCTCTTATTTCTACTGTCTGCCACATAACTTGGTATTCAGGGGGGTTTGATGTTACTGCAGAGCAACAGCAGATTATATTTGCAGCCTTGATATTTTCCCAGCAGGGCCTTGAATTTCACATGTAATAATTTGCATTTTAATAATGCCTGTAAAGTGTTCAGGTACCTCTGACTGAAATAACATGTGAGTCAGTTTTAATCCTTCATGCAAGTCTGCCAAACTTGTTTGTTGGCTCTAGTGTTTTAATTCACATATCTTCAGGTTTGTGAGAAAATGCAGAAGGAAAAAAGATTTCATTACCTCTGCACTCAAACCTCCTCCTGTTCTGTCGAGCTGTATTCGTATCTAAGTCTTGCCATTCTGAGAAATAGCTGAATAATCTGACAAGCCAAGACATGGGGATGTATTTTTGTCAGTAATACATATAAGAAGAATCTGAATAGTTTTTTTCTTAAAGTTTTAACCTTCTGAGTGTTGTGTTTTGCCAATACTATTAGATCATTTTTGTCTTCAGCAGAAAAGAATCATTTGGCAATAATTGTAGGTTTAATTGAGTGGAATCACACTGCGTGGTCCCATCTTAAATTCTTCAGTGACTTCTTTTCATCCTAGATGAGTCTATCAGTCTATCAAAGATAGGATGATTTTGTTAATTTCTTTTTGAGGTCTTCATACAATTATTTTCTTTTTGTGAATGTCATCTACTCTAATTAGCTTTTGCCTTTTTTTTTTGCATTTAATGTATTGAGTCTTTTTAATAGTTAGTGTCTGGTTTTGACAATGAGAAATATATAATTGCTTTTTAAAAATGTATTTATCATTTCTAATACCAGTCTTCAAATGTATATTTGGCACAAAAGCAATAAGACATAAGGGTCAGAATGAAGGAAATTAGTATTTCAAGTACGTTGAATTACAATATTAAAGTTATAATTATAAAATAACAACCTTCCAGTAATGACTGCTGAGTGCAAAATGTGAGCAAGGCAATTAATGATATTCAGCCAGCCAAAAAAAAATTCATTTTAGTAACTATATATTCCTTGTTTAATTTTTATCATATATTCAGTGGATAATGTAGTCTTTGGAAAAGTCCTTTTTTACTAATAGACTGAATGTGGTTTTCCACAAGGAAAAGAATTTTTCAGCTTGACAATACTCCATGTCTGCTTAGTCTTGTGCATTGAAGGAACTTTGGGTGGATCAGTGGATGGGGGCTGCAAGGTTGATCAACAGGGAATTAACCTGCCTGCTTTTCTTTTCGTGCTTCTTGAAATGCAAGATCCATACCAACTCCAGGAACTTTAGATCTAGAGCATCTTTGTTGTGCTTCTTGAAAGATCTTTACGTTCTTACTTAGAAATAGCTTGAAACCTATTATCTATAATAAAAAACATGAACAGTAAAACAGAGAGTAATTTACACTTTTTGGATATATTTAGCTTTTCAAAAACATCACACATGACATATTAATAATACAGTGATTGATTTGGCAGTTGGGATGGTTTAGAAAATGGCTTTGAATGCATAACAGTAATAGTTTCATGCCATTACATTTACATTTAGACAAGCATGCAAAACTAGTGGTTGCTCTTTTATATTCCTCATAAAAGCTAAAGCATCCTTTTGAATTTTTTACATATCCAATAAGAGAGAAAGAAAAGTAACCTCTCTAAAGCATTCCTGTGCCTATGCCTGTGAACGTGCTGTGATCACTGTTTAGTGTTAGTCTTGTTTTGAATTTCTTGTTTGTTTCCTCAGTGGGGTTTCTTTAGAGTTTGGGTTTGGTTTGTTTTGTTTGGATTTTTTATTTTTGTTGGTTATTTGGGGGGGGAGTTTTTTAATGGAGATTTAATGGACAATTCTGTGTAAGGTAAAGGAGATGAGGTTAACACTGGCTTTTTAGGGAGCTTTCCATGAGAGAATTTCATTCTAGATAACTGCTTCTTTTTTCGTGATAGGCAAGCATAATTATTTGGAAAGTGATAAAAGTATGTAACTTGGTATTTAACTCATTCACATGAATATTTCAGGGTTTTTTTGTAAAATATTTTAGGTCATTTGGGTGTTTTTGAAATGCATATTACAGATGTTCCTTTGTCTAAAAAATGTATTTTCTCTTTATATTATATTTCAATGAAAAAGTAGGAAAAATATGACTAATTTTATAAATATTAAGGTCTGAGCTTGTATTTTTTTGGACTTGGTGCTGAAAGTTGTTTATAATACAATATTCTTGCTTAAACACAAGCTGGTGTAGCTGTGTCTTCTGCTGCTTTATTAGTGTCCATATGGAATTCTGCCTGCTGGTTGTGGGTTGTTTTGAGTTTTTTTCTTTAAGGAATCCTGCAGAAAGGGTGATGTACTTGTAAACTGCTGGTCCATATGTTTGAGGTTTCTGTGAGTTTGTTTTGGTGCTGGATTCCCACTCATTCTGATAGACAGCATTTCCTCCGATCCACCCAACACACAGAATTTAGTGGAGCAGGGGGTAGGTGTGGTTCTGTGGCTCCCTGGCTTTCCAGATCAGATTTCCATCATTCTAAAGCTGACACAGAACAAACAAACCAGGTGGGAACAGAAACTCCAGCCTGGCTGAGCAGTGTCATCATCACAGTTTGCAAGATGGTTGCAGAGACTTGGGTATCAGTTCACTCATCACATCTCCCCTTCTGACTGGCAGGAAGAAACTTTTGATTTCTGTTAGACATGCCTTTGTGAAAGGTGACAGTAATTTCCTAGGAAAATGTAGGGAGAAAATGTGTTCATGCTGTCGTGATTTATTGACTGGTTGTGTAACTTGGTCACTGCTTGTCCAGTGTTCTTAGCAACCTAAATTGTGTTATCAGCACACCTTTGTTTGCTTTCTAACACATACCTGAACAGCTGGAAGTTTGTAACCATCTACTGGAATTAAATTCTAAGTACATGGTGTTGTTGCTAATGAGCACTTGTTCAAGTGCTGGAGGTTAAGCATTTCTCTCTTTGAGAATATGTTAGGTTTTTAGGTGGGTTGTTTTTTCTTTAGAAAATGCTGAGTTGTAAGGGACTCATCAGAATCATCAAGTCCAAGTCCTCACCCTACACAGGACCCTGCAAGAATCATACCCTGTGCCCAAAAGTGTGCTCCAAACACTTCCTGAACACAGACAGGCTTGGCTTGGTTTGGTTTGTTTTTTAAAACTTAAGCTTTATAAGGATCAGGACCAGCTGACTGTTGAATATCTCTAGAAATGAAAACTCCACAGTGCCTCTGGGCAAACTGTTCCAGGGTGTTAGTGCCCTCAAGGGGAACAAAATCCTCATACATTTATCTGGAATCGCCCACATTCCCACTTGTGTCCCTTGTCTCTCATCCTGTCACTCTGCACCATGGAGGACAGTCATACCTGTCCCTCCCACTATGCAGCTGGAAGACAGAAACAAGATTTTCTTTGAAATTTAAGCTTTTAGCTCTCTCAGCCTTAGAGATGATGTGCTGTAGTGATCTGACTGTTTGGTGGCTTTCAGCCAAACTAATTTCCTTATATCAGGTTCTAAAGTAAGAAATTGCAATTGAAAGGGAAAAGAAAAGGTAGCTGGTTTGGGCTAATGTTTTCAGTTTTCCTTGCTTTGTTTTAATTGCTTGGATTTCATCATTTTTGTTGCAGTAGCTTCTAACTAGGTCTGACAGACTCACTTTGCATCTGTCTGCCATGCTGTCCAAATCTGCCCTGTCTCATAGGCCTGGTATATTTCTGTATATTTATCATTCACATCTTGCCATTTTTCTGTTACTCATCTGTTCCTCTTGCTTTTTTTTCCCCTGGAAGAAACCATAGGTTTCTCTTGTTAAATAACAAATCCATAAAACCCTATCTCAGGACAAAAGCCAAATTGTTCTCAATAATGTTAATTTTTTTATAAAAAGGTAGAGGTAGTAAAATTTAGTAGAGCTTCAGAAGAAAGCCCTTTGTTTAAGAGTTTTTTTAGAATTTGTAAGTAATGAAAATTACTAAAGCTTGGAAGTCAAGGGACTTTCTGGGGTTTCATTTTTCTGTGTTGTCAATTGTTTGTAGCGTAGGTAAAAACATCTGTCTAGCTAGTGCTTTATAATTTCTACACCAAAAAACTTATCTTCAGGAAGTATCTCCAATGTGGATCAATTTAAATAAGACATTTTTTTGTGGTGCTTTTCTTGGACTTCTTTGGATGTTTACAATAATATAATAAGGTTATAATAAGGTATCTTGAGCTGAAATATGATTTTTTTTTCATAAACCTGTGTTGTTTGTCATTATGTTATCTAGGCTATTTATAAACAACTCACATGCCTCAGGAAGATGAATGCTATTAGAATACATTAAGTAGCATAATTGTAACAAATGATCCATGGGCAAATGCTGCACTGAACAAATTTCAGATTTCCAGCTAACAAAAACCAAGCTCTTAATTTATCTGAGATGCACAGATCAAATTTCTCTGAGAGTGTGAAAAGCTTTGTCTGAATCTTTCCACTTTTGAGAATACTTTATGTAGGCAGACAGATCCTCTTTAACACAGGGAGTAACCTCACAGCCTTCTGAGGAGTTCTTTAATCTCAATCATCAGCTGGTTTCTTGAAAGCATTATTACATCCTGCCATTTTTTTCTACTGAGAGAAGTTAAATGGGTATGTAAAGCACATTCAGTTCAGCAGAATCTTACCAATCTAAGCCAAACATTCCTTCCTGTGTGCTGTAACAATTTGGGCTTTTTGGCTGTGAAGGGATCTGCAGTGGGAGCTCCTACACTGGGTGTGCTCAGAGGTGGGCATGGAGCAGCATTTACCCAGCTGTGCAGGTGTTCTGCAGCCACATTTACCCAGCTGTGCAGGTGTTCCACAGCCACATTGACCCAGCTGTGCAGGTGTTCCTCAGCCACATTTACCCAGCTGTGCAGGTGTTCTGCAGCCACATTTACCCAGCTGTGCAGGTGTTCTGCAGCCACATTTACCCAGCTGTGCAGGTGTTCCACAGCCACATTGACCCAGCTGTGCAGGTGTTCCACAGCCACATTGACCCAGCTGTGCAGGTGTTCCTCAGCCACATTTACCCAGCTGTGCAGGTGTTCCACAGCCACGTTAACCCAGCTGTGCAGGTGTTCCACAGCCACGTTTACCCAGCTGTGCAGGTGTTCCAAAACCACATTGACCCAGCTGTGCAGGTGTTCCACAGCCACGTTTACCCAGCTGTGCAGGTGTTCTACAGCCACGTTTACCCAGCTGTGCGTGTGTTTTGCAACATTTACCCAGCTGTGCAGGTGTTCTACAACCAGATGCAAGTACAGCTCTTATCCTGGCCTCAGCAGAGGCTTCTCCAGACAGAGACATCCACTTTTGCTTTCCCAAGGTCTTGAGAAGGTCTCTGAATCCAGTCACCATCCAGCTCATCCCTGCTCTTCAGCTCCATGGGCTTGTGTCTGCCTCAGGCACAGCCTGCTCAAAACACAATAAAATTTCAGGTGCATGTCTCAGTTTTATCGCTGCTGTAGGATCTGGGGTGTAATGCAAAGAAAATGTTCTCAGTTGTAAACTTTGCCATAAAAATATTTCTTTTTGTTTGTCTGGCTCTGAGGTAGCTTTGCTGACTGATTATTTCTATCAGTCTGTTATGATTCTGCAGTAAGCTTATTTACCATCTGCTTTCAAGATGCGTGTTCCTGGCTAAAACATGATGTTTCCAGCTGTCATATGCCTGATAGTGTTAGGTAGAGAAAATAGCAACAAAAAATGAGGGAAAAAAACGCTTCATCTTCTGAAGAATATTTTTCAGAATTCAGTCTTGCACTTATTAAAATGTGAAATGCTTGAGGTGTGGACAGGCAGACAAGCTATCATCATTTGCATCTTAGTGTCTTCTGCCAGAAGATACGGGTTTGGAGGAGATATTTCCCTGTGTTCCTTCATTCCTCCATCAAAACATAATGGATTAAAAAACCAAACAAAAAACAAAACCCAGACAAAAAAAAAAAAAAAACAAACAACAACAACCCAACACCTTGTTTTGAGATTTAATATATTCCATCGATCTCAATTTGTTTCTCTGAAAGTTTTACCTTTATCGGTAATTTATAAAGACTATCCATTTTTGCTGTGGAAGTTAGAACTATGTACAGTACATGGTCATGGAAAATTCACTGGAAAATGTTTTTTTGTGTTGCACCTTCCCTGTCCACCCCATCATCCCAACATCTGTAGTTTCTTATCTGGATAGACTGTAAGGTCTGGATGTAGACTGTACAGATCATCACAGAGAAAATAACAATATCTAATAGGAACTGATAGATTGTGTTGTATTTTATGTAGAGAACTGAAGTAAACATCCACAAAAATACAGAATGTGGGAGTGTGGTGAGAGAATGGCCAGATGTTGCTTACAAAAAAATTTAAGAGCAAATATGTAGTTTTTTTCCTAAGTACTTCAGCTATGTAGTAATGGCCCTAAAATTCTACAATCAGAATGGCTGGGGAGTAGTAGAGCAATATAAAATTCTTAAATACATGGCAAAGATTTAACATTTCCAAATACTTTTGCAGCTGGAGCTTTAATCAAGCTGTTCAGTTTAGTGTTCTATTTTACATTAAATGCAGTGGGTTTTTGGTTTGCTAAGTGTCCTGTAACAGTACAGAAGGCTGTTACATCTTTACTGTAACACTACAGTTTTATATCCAGCACAGCATCAGGGTGACCAGGAGGTCACTCTGGAGGTCCATTTAAACCCTTATTCTGTGCACAGGGATGGCTGGGAAAAGTGGCTGAAGTATCTGTTTTACCTTTCCAGCCCTTCTTTACATGAAGTGCTGCAGGGCTGGATGTAGTTTCTGTGTACTTATTAATCTTTAACAGCCTCCTTCTTCTCAAATGTGTTCAGTCTTCCTTAAATCTAGATGTAACCTTTGCCTCTCTAAACATCCATTAGCAGGGAAGTTCACAGATCAACTCTTTGCTGGGTGATGAGTCACGTCATCTGGGTTTGAGGCTGTTTCCTGTTAGCTTCACTTGATGCCTCCTGCTCCTTATTTTGGAAGACAGAGTGAAGAATCAATTTTTATCACCTTGACCTTGAGGACTGTGTTTTTATAGGTGTTTGTTATTTCTCCCCTGGGCAATGTCTTTCTGGAAAGAGACTGAAGTGCTTTTTTTTGCCTTATGTAGGGATTTTTTTTGGGTTTTTTTTGTTTTGGTTTTTTTTTTTTTTTTTGTATAGAAGTTCTTTTAACTTTGTCCGCCTTAAGTTTCCCTTCTACAAATGATTTCTAGTTCTACTGTATCCTATTTTGAGATAGGGGACCAAGATGACAAACATGATTGATGTGGACAAACCATGGATTTAGACAATAGCAAAATGAGTTCTGTGTTTTTTTCCTGAAGGTTCCTAACTTCTAATTTGCATTTCTGAACAACTACTGATATATTTTAAAAAATTCCCCCCTTGTATTTCTTTCTCTCCATCTATATTTACTTTATCTGTTGTTTATTGGCCACCGGCATTTATTGGTCACTCAGTGTCCTGTGTTGCCTCATTTTTTTCCTAACACTAGGAGAAGCTTGGCATGAGATCTTCATGATAATGCTGTGCTGGAAATGTATGGGAGTAAAATGTGGAAGTTTAATTTGTTGTTTAAATTGTTATAGGGGAACAGAGTGGCTAAATTTAATGTAATAGTGAATGTAGAATTCAGAAATGACCTTTAATACTTCAGGTCTGATTTTTATTCAAGTATATTAATGTGTAGGGCCCATTTAGGAAGAAAGGCCCTAGAATGGTATTTATCAGCCGAGGGAAGTCTGCAGGAGTGTGTTTTCTTCTTGGTGCCTTGAAAATGTTTCAGGCCAGGTTGGATGGAGCTCTGAGCAGCCTGGTGTAGTGCAGGGTGTCCCTGTCCATGGCAGGGGGGTTGGAGTGAGATGATCTTTAGGGTCCCTTCCAGCCAAGGCAATTACAGGATTCATGTAACCATGGAGTTATCCTCAAGCTCACCCCATCTTTACACTTGATCTGTATGTGTTGTCCCCACCAGGACACATAGATTTTTCAATTCTTGTAATTACAGCTGGTGTGAGTATACTCAAATTATCTTGCCACATCTGCTCATGTGTTCCTAAATGTAGCTACAAAAAATGACCAGATAGAAACTCTCTGATGTTCATGCTCTTTGTACCAGCCAAGGGAAACCAACACCTGATTTAGCTGACTTTGAGGTGCAAATCGAGTTTACTGTTCCTGACCTCCTAGTAATCTCATTTGTGTTTTGAGGGTCTTCCTGAAAACTAAAATTACTACTTTGTTGGGCTTATTTCCCCATCCCCTTGGATATTTAATTAATGGTCAGAACAGCCTTCTAATTTCTTAACACACCAAACCTTTGTTTTTATTACATTCAGTTTGTTTACTTGGTCTCTCTGGATTCACAGGTCAGAAGATGTATAAAAGAAAATAAGTTATAGCATGTATCAAGAAATCCAATCCATTTAAGTGAAATGGATGAGACTTTTATTTTCTCCCTTAGTGAACAAGTAGTAATGGCTGCATGTTTGTTGTTCATTTCCATTGAACATCAGGTAGAATATAAATGGCAAATGGTCAACTTCTGCTATTAACCAAAAATGATGGTGGAATAACTAGACCACCTTGCATTTTTTGCACTTCAGAAATTACTGACTTGATTGTGCTGTTTGAAATTCTAACTTTAAGAACAGTCTTAAAGTGGTAAAACTGAGCTTGGAACTGGAATTGCAGAAAGATGACACTAAATAAAGTCATATAGTATTTCTGGCTCCAAATTGCCTCAGAGTGCTCTGTAAGCTTGTAACTATTGCAGGAACCTGACCTTTGTCAGTTACTGAGAACAGGGAAACTCTTCTACTGAGCTGAAAATGGTGACAGAATCTGTAGACAGGTCTAAGGCTGAAGTTGGAGTAAGTGCTTTGTTTGGCTCTTGGCCACATTTTTAAATCACCAACTCAACTCTGGTCATCT
Organism: Zonotrichia leucophrys gambelii; assembly: GCF_028769735.1. Classification (NCBI taxonomy): domain Eukaryota; kingdom Metazoa; phylum Chordata; class Aves; order Passeriformes; family Passerellidae; genus Zonotrichia; species Zonotrichia leucophrys. The sequence goes on from NC_088176.1 coordinate 25,467,642, forward strand.
GCAGGATAACCAAAGTCCATCTGCTGGCAAAATGGGCAGGACTCCCTCATCCAAGTGAATAGGCTAATACACATTTTTCAGAAAGCATGCAACTTCAATTTCAAGTTTTCACTGAAAGGAAAATGCAATGTTTTTGTCTTGTTTTAAAAAGTGTACTCTATTTCCATTTTGTATCAGCATCATCCTGCAATTCAGTCTGGGACTGTCCTTATGGTTTGGGTTGGTTTGTTTGTTTTCTGTTAAAGCAAAGAGTAAATTTTCCTCTTTCTATTAAAATAGTTCAGTGCTGTGACATCTTTTTGGAACAGAGCATCAGGGGAATGATAAAAGAAACTCCTCCAAATATTTTAATGTGTGAATATTAGTTCTGGTTATTCTTCTTGTAACAGAAACAATGATGTTGGAAATAGACCAGATGGGAAATGTATAGTTACAGTAATATATATTTTAAAAATTGTGTGGGATTTTTTTTCATATTTTGGTTCCAGTCCTGCTCTTTGCATGTGATCCAGACAGCTGTATGGATACAAAAGTATCCATGTGGATCTTAATGCCCATGGAAAGCTGGTTTGTAAGATTGGTGCCCTGATTTGCATGTGAAAACCCAGTGATTACTGTCAGAATGCTGCAATCAGAGATGCAAGCTGGAAGTTCCACCATGTCCTATATAATTTCAACTTAGAAAATTAAGGTGCTATGTATATGTACTTTTCATGCAGAAGTTATAAATAGGTACTGCAACTGTTCGTTGAAATTGTTAGACAAAAAATTACTGAGCAGGCCTACAGGTTCTGAGGAAGAAAGAAATCTGCTTGATGAACTCAGCTTAGAATTATTTCACGGTTTTAATGATAGATAAGTTTTATTAAGTGTGTGGTGTGATGTTAAATGGCACTGTGTAGATTGGAGAAGTAGATGAGGGGGTGGGTTCCAGTAATGTAGGAAAAAATCTGAGGTTTACAATGACAGGTGAGTCAGAGCTGCACTATTCTGGTAATATTATATATAGCCTCTTTTGAATTGGTTACTTTACTCATCTGTAAAACTTCCATTTGATAAATGCTGTCTGCCTTATAGATGTTTGTCCAGGAAAAAGAAAAAAAATGCTTCTAGAAGACTTCAGTTGCCTATAAATTCATACTAGTGTTTTCCAATCTTAATGGTTCTCCCTCCCACCTGCACCCACACTGAATCAGCCTTTAATCTGATTTATTTTCTTCTACCTTAGAAACAAAAAAATTGCTTTCATTGTTGCCCTGTGTTTATGTATTAGAAGCATTCTTTGACTTTAGATCTCTTTCCATGCAAACACAATTTAGAGGTCAGCTTGGCTGTTTGTGTCAGAATGTGTGTGCACAGGCTTTCTTAAATCTGAGGTGAAATATATATATGTGTGTGTGTATACTATACGTATATATGTGTGTACACATATATTCTAAATCTCATTTTGCTTGTAGGCAAAGTACACTTGTCTAAGTCAGACATTCTTTTAACTTGTAACTTCTTCACTACAACTATGAAATTTTAAACCTATGGTTAGCCCTTGCTATAATTACTTTTTTAACTGTTAAAATCAGACTTCAGTGCAGCATTTTCAATTATCATTACTTCTGTTTTCAGTTACAGAGTTTGCACCTGCATTGCCTTTAATTGCTTTAGCTCAGACTCTCTGGCCACTCCAAAAGAAGTCTAAAAACACAGAAAGAAATGCTCAGATGGAAAGACTGCTGAATACTTATTTTTTTAAATGTTTGAGGTTTTATTTTTGTACATTACTTTTTAATGCATTCCCACAGCATAACATTTTGCTTCAGGGCATGTTACAGTATGTATTCATAATGAGACTGGCTGTGTTCTTTCTTGCTCTGGTGCACATGACTCCAGTGAAGTCAATGGGCTTATGTGAGACTTGCTAAGGTAATATTCAGACTATTAATCTTTACATTAGTCTCACGTGGAAGAGCAGCTAATATTTAAGACTGAATTTAAGGTTGTTGCTGTAGGTTCCAAAGTTATTTTTTACTCTTGTTTCATATTTTCTCATTTTGCTCTCTTGCTTATTTTATTCCTTTAGAAAATGATTGTTTCTGAATGTTGAAGCCCATCAGTAGTAGAATTTTTTTTTTCCTAGATATATTAATATACGGCATGAATTGTTATTCATGCTGTGTACTAAGTCAAACTCTGGAGAATTTTTCAAAGGGATTATGTGGAGTTAGATTGGAAGGGTAAGGAGAATATTTCAAGACAATCTTCCTGCAGGGTAAAAGGCTCAGTGTGAGATTAGATATACATTATTTGTGTTGTTGCTTGCTCTGGGAGGAAAGTAAAGGAATCTTAATGCAGAGTTCAAAAATGGAAAGTAAACCAAAAAGTGAGTAAACACAAGTTGTTTTTCAGAAGTTGTCCCTCTTAGATGTCTCTCTATGCAGAATATCAGTCCAACAGGATCTAAGAGAATTTAGCATTGGCTCCGGTTGAGGATTAATTAAATAATCCCTTAGTTAATGATGTTTGTCTGTTATGCATTGGATTAGACGGATCGTTGCCTGATGGCACACTGTAGGTAATAATGTATGGTGAATTTCTTTTAGCTAAAGCTATGTGGTGACACTCCAGAGATGGCTGAGTCATTATTCAGAGAAACCCTCAGGAATGCTGGACTTTTGGAAGAGGAGAGAGTAAAGAAGGATATGGTGGTTCAATGAGTAAAGGAGGATATGATGGTTCAATATTAAATCATGTTTGCTGTTGACTTTTATTGTAGGGAAGAAGGGACACAGAGGCAATGAAGGCAATATTGTGTGGATACTTAAAAAAAACCCAAAAAGTCAGAACAAGAATAGAGGTCGTTCTGAGGAGGTCAGAAGAGAAAGAAACCAGTAACAGTAAAACAATCTTAAATACTCAAGCTTACCAGTAAATTGATAGAGTACTATCTTTGGAGCTGGAAAGAGCCTTACCTGGTGATATTATGGATCCTTTCTTATGTACAAATCCTGTTTGCAAATATTCTGATTTTGAATAATTATTTAACAACATATTTATTATCAGCATACAGTGTTTTTGTACAGGAGCCAGAGAAGTCCCAATTTGACCTGCCAGCTGTATCATGCAGTGCTCAATAGGGAAAATATTACAGTCCTGCTGTCTTCATGACTGGCTACTCTACAGATTGTGCAGGATTTGGAAGAATGCTACATTCATTCCAGACTGATAGGCCAAATGAATAATAGTCTATTCATTTGTGAAAAAACATTTTTTTGAGTGTTTACATTCAATGGACATTAGGAATGTTCACCTTGAGCAGAAGTGTGTGAAACACCCATCAGTTCCTATTCAGAGCAAGTAACTTGGGAAACTGCCACAGCTTTCTTGTTTAATGATTGAGACTGAAAAGTTTTGAGGAGGGGTATTGAACCACAAAAAATACTTCTTGCAGCTACCACTGTGCTCTTGTAGATGCCTTTCTAGAAAGTGAATGATTAGGAAACATCATTTTAAGTTTAAAACCCAAAACAAATCCCATGCCACATTTGTCAACTATAAACATATTCCTAAAAGGTCTATTTAAAAACCTGTTCAAGAACAGAAAGGTGTTACCCCTACTCATTTCACATAATTCAAAGAGAATAAAAATGGAAAACTGATTGCTTTCCAGTGCTGGCTTAACTTCCAGTTTCTGTTTTGGCTCCCAATTAACAATTCCATGTCTTAACATACCTTAAAGAAAGTTTTCTTAAAGTGGTTTGGAGGAAAAAAGTGTACAGTAGATGCCACATCTCTTATGATGATTGTGGTTAGATTTGCTTGTGCAGTGTTATTATGGGACATGCTTTCACTGACTCCAAAGCAACAAAACAGTAGTTGTTCAGAATGTTTCTTTGCTTGTATAAAATCATTTCGTGCTTGTATAAAATCATTTCTGTACAGGGAAATGCAAGTCCACAGTCAGATATCTAGTTAAATTATTTTCCCCTTTCTGCAAGGAACTATTTGCTTTAATTCTTAACCTGTTGTTATGGAGGAATGTTGTGAGTTACTGAGTTACGAATCCTCCTTCCCTTCTCTGATTAAATCTTGTCATTTCTCTTTTTTTTTTTTTTTTTTTTTTTTTTTTTTTTTTTTTTTTTTTTGTTCCCAAAATATTTATCATGTCTTTTTCAGCAAATATAGTAAACAGTAAAGCTTTAGCCTTCAACAAAATGCTTTCCATTCATGGAAACCCTTATGGGAAGCTTAAATTAGCTACCCTTACGTTACACACTGTTGAAATAATCTAAGCCACCATTGCATAATATGTTTTCCAGTATCTCTGGAAAACAGTTATTATTATCACTTCAATATCAAACGAAACTCAATGCCTGTGAGCTCAGAATGCGTAATAGCTAAATTTTGTGGTTTATTTTAGGGTAGCACAGGTTCCAGATGGAATAGTCTTTTTTATCTCTATAGATTTTTTTTCCTTGAATAGAAAACATTTTATGCTCCATAATTTTTACATTATACCTTTTCCATGATATTTTCATTAAAATGAAGCAGTTGGCAAATGGACTTTTGGCCAGCTCATTCTTTATCTTTTTTTTTTTAACAGAGATGACCATAAATCACATTTAATTCAAATGCAGTGCTGCTCCCAGTTTCATCCTCTCATTCCTGTGTTCCCAATTATCAGGGTTTTACCTCACTGCTGTGATGAAACTGGAACAGTGCATCATTGCATTTCCCCATAGAAGCAGGTGTATGTCATCAGCTTTACAGCATTCAGATGAAGTGCTGGGGCATGGAAGAGAGCAGGAAAGATGGAAAAGAAAGTCAATGACGACTTGCTTTTGATGGTTTTGTCTTAACTTGTCACCAGCAGTCTCTTGCCTTTGGAGATGAATTTTGTTTAAAGCTCTGCTCAATTTCTGAAAGTATTCTAGCACATGAAAAAGTCTCTTTTTGGTTTGTTTGTTTCTTTAACAATTTTAATGCTATTTCTGTTGTAAAAAAAGTACTCTAGTGTCATGCATCAATTATATAGGTTTCTGAGACAGGAAGGAGAAAGGAAAATAAGGTGATTCTGAGATCTTTAAATAGCCTTCTCAAAATAACTTTTTCCCTGAATAATGTTTCATTATTTTGTTCTGACCTATATAGGTTAGAAGCAAGAGCCACGTCCTAATGGAAAAAGAAGCATTCTTATTTTTCTAATGATATGAAAGTATGGGATTTTACAGGCTGTCTGTTTATAACTTCTTGAAAAGTTTGGGTGAGTGAAAACCTTTCACTGAGTTGGACAGGCACAGGTCCCATGCTGGGGATGCTTTGGAATCAGATTGCACTTCCTCAGGATGAGAACTTGTTGTATTGTAATAGAAGTGTTTTTCCTGTTAACTGAGGAGAGAACCTGCAATAAGGTACATAAGAAATGTTAAACTTCTATTATAATATGGATTCAGAATATTTCAGGTCATAACCTTCACTTGGTCTGTAGTATCTTTTTTCCCCTCAGTTTGCAACCTGGTAAGAGACACGAGCTTTACCACCCACCCTGATGCAGTTTTTGGTGCATTTTGTTTTCAGTTGTGAAATGACAGAATGCTGCTGAGGAAGTGGTCTTCATAAATTTAAAGCACTTCTTCAATAACCTTTTGGATAGGGAGTGTGTCCCCAGAAGTTTAGTCATTTTAGAAAATTGATTAAAAGAATGCCTGTGAGATGGCTGCCCATCAGAATTTTTCCTTTTCTATAATTATCCTTTCTTTTTTATCTATGCACTGTCATTTCTGATGCATTGTTTTCCAAAATTTTAAGAATGCTGTTTTGCATTTACCTTTGAATCCTGACTTCTGAATATTTTTCTGAAATATTGCATCTTCTGAAATACTTGTGTCTTTATGCACTTCTCTTGAGGTGTTCAGTTCTTTAGAGTTTTTCAGTACAATGGGACTTTAAAAATATGTAGCTTTTGGGCTTTTTTATTATAAGGATTCAGGCATTGAGAGTTTGATGCCCAGTCTCTTACTGTACTACCTGCATGTGCAAGCAATTTTTGAATGGTTTTTAATCTAGTTTTGTTGTTTTGCTGTTTCCATGCTGAATTCCGAATCTCGTGTCATGTTTTTTACTGAAAATAATTTTTATTTTCCTTTATTTTCCTTTAAGACTGCAAGTGAAATGGTGTGGAAATCAGTGAAACTAATGATTCACAATAGCAAAATAAAACACTGACTTGTTCATCGCGTTCTAGTTCATATGATTTATGAACCAAGCAACCCCTCCTGCTGGTGAAAACTTAGGCCAAAGGGAGTTCATGCAAAGTTTCTCAATTCTTTCTGCCAATTCTTAAATACACATAAAAAAAGGAGTTAGTGGGTAAGGGATGTAATTCATATTCTTAGTCCTTTAAACTTGCCATGAGTTTTTATTCACATGAAGTTTCCAGTCCCTGAAAGGTACTGAATGGTGACTTCTTTTCATTTTGAACTTTTATTTGAAAATGATTACTCAGTTACAGGTTTTTTCAGTTTTCTGGTGCTTAAGTGTTTCATGAATGCCCCCAGTCTTGCCCCAGTCTGAACAACTGTACAATGGAAATCACATTCAATTACTTCATCTTGAGAGTGAGTAGGTTTCTGAAACATCTGTGGAAGAATTTTGTCTCTAAAATAGATTTCTTAATGGTTTGAACAAAGGTCTTGTTGGAAGTGAAATAGATGAAACACGTAATCTCCTCAGAAATAACAGGTTCATAGTAAATTTGAATACTGTTGAGTTGTTGAATTGCCAGGTTCTGCCCCAGCGTTCTCTTTGATTCCTTTATAAAGAAATAGCAATAAAAAATGTTACAGTAAGTTACAATACAAAAATATTAGGTAACAGCATATGTAGCAGTAACATTTCTGTGTTGGACTTAGGTGGATATTTTCCACTTAATTTTGTTTAATAAAGTGGTAAAGTTACAATAAACAACAGTGACATTTGGTATACAATTGTATATATGCACACATTTATATATGTGAATATATGCAGACGTAGACAAACAGAATCATATACTAGAATACACCAGGAAAGAATGAAACCTGCTGAACATATGCAAAGAGTGAGATGCTTCCAATTTTTCCTCTTGTGAAACCTGGGATGTAAAACTCCAGTTTATTCAAGAACTGCAGCTTACTTAAATAAGTAGAATTGTGCCTGGAAATAAAGTGCCTGGGAAAAATAAAAAATAAAACAAGCTTTTTAATCTTCCTCACAGCTGTTAATCAAAATAGAGAAATAAACAGTACTTGTTATAACAGTTCTTGAAATAAATATGGAATATATTTATGAATTTTAAAAGTGTATGAAACTTCCTAAAGAATTTAGGACTATGTAATATAATTTTATAGAAAAACAATCTTGTTTCATTTTAGAATCCTGGTGAAACGTCAGAGCATTTTATTCAGGGAAATAATTTTTCCCCGAAGAGTGGAAAAGTGTTTGCTTTGTCTAAACAACAAAACGTTGCTGTGTATCAGATGGGCAGCTGTCTGTGAAAATGCCTCTTTTACATTTAGACACACTCTCTTTTTCCATCTTATTTTCTCCCTCCCTTTCACCTCTCTTGAGGAGAGGAGTGACAGAGCAAGGTGATGAGCACCAGCCCACTACAAGAACAAATCTCAGGCTTTTTTGGCTTGAGATGTTGTTGGTTCAGCTGCAGTGGCTTATTGGTTACCTTTCTGTGCATGAGGCTTCTGTTCTCCTGCCTGTGTTTGGCCAAGTATATTCAGCTTGCACTCTCAAAATAGATTCAGATGTAGAAATCCAGTTGAATTCAATGTTACCTTCACAACTCATTCACTAATACATGAGTTTATGATGCTCTGTTGAGTGGCATATATCTAAGACTTAACATATTATGCCTTCCTATATGAAATGAAAGCAGGTATTTTTTTTCTTCTGAAAAAGCTGTCCCCAAGTGAAACTTTCTAGAAACTTCTGTTTTTCTGCCATAACAATCTCTTTTTATGGGATCTATGCCCTCCTGCCGTGTGCTTCCTTCAAAACCACAGGACTGGTTAGAATGCTGAAAATTCTTGGCTGCTTTATTGTACTTGTACCTGCCCTACTGTTCTGACTGAAATGTTCCTCCCTTGTAATCGCTTGCCTGATCACATAGCAGCACACAGAGTTAACATTAATCCTTCCTTATAGAGCTGTAATAAATGGGCTGTGTCTCTTCCCAAGGTTAGAGCCAGCTTGAGCTTTTTTCAGTTGATAGACCTATATGTGTCAAAATAACTGATTTTTCAGACTCACTGGCAATGGCCTGAGTATTCCTGGATCAGCTTTTTGTTCAGCAGAGGAAAGCATTTTCTTTGGCCTCAGGAGAGAGAGAGAGTTTCTCCATCAAAATAGTGATTTTTTTTTAACTCTTCTCAAGTGTAAAGTACCTGTTAATGTAAAACTACCTCTCCTAACTTCAGAGTAGGAAAATACTTCTGATAAGTCCAGACAGGAGTCTTTACTTCACTGCATAATCTTTGATAATAAAGGGATGGCATAAAAAGCAGGACAAAGAGAACATCATGTGCTGGGAAGGGCAGATTTTAAAATTTCTCTTGATGCTATTCACTGTATTGATGGCAGCAAGGGATGATAAATGCTTGCTGTCTGTTTTCAGTGTCATGTATGTAGGACTTAGAGAATATGAAAATCCACTTAATGGATAAAGCAAAAGTAGGAATTGTTTTCCTATTAACATGAATACTTTTTGGCTAAGAATTCATTTCAGCTCTCACGTTATTGACAGAAATGTTAGTCATTGTTCACACAGGAGCTGTTCATCCTCCTGCAGTACCTAAAATGCTGATAAAAGCCATTGGTTTCTGAGGCTATTTCTGAGGCAGTGTACAGTGTCACAAAAGGTTGGAAGATCTGATCCAAACCCAAAATTTTATCTCAAAACTGCTTGTGTCATTCTCCTGAGAGAAGACAGAAATGCTGTGTCCTGAAGGTTGCTTAGAGGTCCAAATTATTGGATTCTTGCAAAACTGACAGACAATTTTGTATGAACTTTATCATCGTTGCAGGGCAGGTTGTTTACTAGCTGCATTCACATGCTCCATTCCTACATGCAATTTTCTTTTGATTTATGCAGTAGAGAAGAAATAGGAGCCTTCTCTTTTTTAATTGAAGATTCAAATTTTTATAAAATTCTGAATTTAGTAATTATAAAGCAGTGCAGTAATTTGCAATGCATAGTTTAAAAACTTTTTACTTATGATCATGGCACAAAGCAGATTTTGACTTCTGTAAATCCTGATCTGGTCTCCCGTCATTGAGGATATTATTTGGATTTGCAGTGATACAGGGAAATATATGCAATGGAACACAGAGAATTCTAAATGCTGTTGACAGGTTTTGACAGCCATAATCCTGATCTCATCCAGTATGTTTCATGCTGTTGACAAGGAAACTATTCTTTTTCTTTCTGTTCATATATAGCATACATTTGGAGTGTTCTGAGCTATTTGTCATGTTATAAATTCCCATTTTAAATGTTCACAAACATAGCTTGGTGTCACCATTTGTAGTTTTGCACTTCAGGGAAAAGGATAGACAAGAAAGCAGAGAGTTTCTTTGAGTTATGATACTGTGTGCTTAAAAAATATAGTGAAAGGGAGCATCTCTGACCCCTTTCTGTGCCAAGTCAGTGTGGTTCTCTCCTCTCCTTGTTCCTGTCATGTGAAAACCCGCCTCAGTTTTTGTGGGCAGCTTGGGGGGAGATGTGCACAGCGCTCTCCTGCTCTCTGCACCCAGAGCTCCAGGGGATGGGGCATTAGGAGACTTCATCCCTGTGCTCTCTGAATGCTTACTGGGACCTGCAGGTCCACACATGGGTTTGATTTCACACACTTAGGGAGACGTCTCAATTTTCATCACACATAATTTTGCATTGAACTCTTCATGTCCGTGTATGTGGGACCCATTTTGGAAATGCCTTTGCCTTTGACATTCTTGGTATGTAACCAGGAGAGCCATTTCATACTGCATATCCCCTGTGCTGTGGACCTGGTCTGCTGCAGACATCCTTAAGCAGAGTGGTTTGCTGTACAAACATACTCCCAATCTGCTATTTTTATCTATAGAATTCTGTACAAAAATTATCCTTCTTTGTGAAGAGATTTTCAGAGTTTTGGTAGGCTGCCCGTCTCTCATTGAAGTGGAAGAAGTGTTGCATGCAGGCTTTTTTTAGCCACATGGTACTGTTCATCCACCTAGCATATGCTTGGGAGATCAGGATATCAAGTGCTTTACTTTGGAACAAACACTCTTGGTGAGAGTAAATATGGCTTGGTGGAGAAAATTGAATAGAAGAGTAGCATCTCAGTGGTTTATGAATTTTTGTATAATTGTATTCTGGCAAATTTTACTGTGAAATCCAACATGCTTTATCATTACTGAAATTCTGATTTATTTTTTACACTAGAATTCCTAAGTTGTTCTTGCCCAGAAAGTAAGGACAGATTTGATCTGTTAGCTGGAGAAATTCTTCCAGAGAGAACAGAGGAAGAAGCTGAATTGCTGAGCTTACAGCCTGTAAAGGCCTGGATCTGGGCGAGTTAGGCACAATTTTTACTTGAAATTTAGACACTTCTTCCTTAGACTAAACCATTTTAATACATTTCTTGGAAATTCTTTAATACATTTCTTGGAAATATCTGAAAAACCTAATATTATATTTATTTAAGTCACTGTTGCAATTTATTTTGCAGTCTGTTCTTATGGAGAATGCAGAAGATATCTCAAGACTAGTAGATCACAGCTGGAACTGAACAATAACCTTAGCAGATATTCCAGCAGCATTTTTAAATGGTCTTCAGCACATCACCCTTTTTAGTTTTGCGTTGTCTGATGCAAAGACTGTGGAGTCACAAAAAGGGTTTCTGAGGTTTTATCCTTCCTTGCTCATCTTTGTGTTTGTTCTTACACCGTGTGACATTTGTGCAGCCATCCGGAGTCAGATTTGGTTGTCTGCCTGTGGAGTGGGAAGTAATTCAAGGCAAAAGGACACTCATAAGTTTTATTTTGGTTGGTGGATTTTATTAGAAGCAGTAAGTGAAAACCTGGCTTGCAAAGACAGGCTGGAATTATTCCTTTAAAAGAACAAACTTGGACTGAGGTGCCTGTTAGTGGAGGGGGAAGTTCTTTTAATGGGATCATGAAGCATGCCAAATGTAGTTTATTTCCATTTTTACATTGATGTATTACTGTATTCATCCTTGGCACCCACAGGAATCTTGTCCATTGTCATCTTTTTCATTTTAATTGACAGAAATGTAACACTTAGCCAAAATAAATGAAGTATAACTTTCAGCTGATAAAAAGACTGCCCAGTTTTTAGCTGGTGATGTATATAATACTTATCTGTTCTTAAAATGCCTGTAAAATACAGGTAATGAGCAATATTTGAGAAGTATTCTCTCATTTGTGCTTACTTTCTCTGCTAAAAAGAAGAATAGCTCATATAGATGTAATGAATGCTGAAAACCACTTTGCTTGTAGTGGATTTCTTTATTAGCATTAAAAAAAAAATTGCTTTTATTGAGTTGAACATGGTAGTACTGATGCAGTTGCTGTCAGCACTTTTGGTGAGGTTTTGGTAGCATTATGCTTTTGGAAAGGTTGATGAACCCTTTTTCCATGCTGGAATATATGATTTAAAGAATAACTTGGAAGAACCTATGTGTCTTGATAGGGATGTGTGTACTTTCCTTAAGCAAATCAGGAGATGTTTCAAGGTGAAACATGAAAAAGGAAACGCACACCTGGTCAGGAAATGAGTGTCCAGGAGTAATTGTCAGCATTTTTTCCTTTGTACTCATATTAGCATCCTGACCTAGTTGTAGCGGTTTGTTCTTATTTTAATGGCAACAGTGAAGCTTAGCATTTGTGAATGATGCCAGTATGGAAGGAGTTGTAAACATTTTTGGGTATGGGATAGTAATTCTGACAAATTGAACCACTATTTGTATTTTTATTTATATTTGTATTTTTATTTATATTTGTATTTTCAGTCCCTGAAAATACAAAATGCTATAATTTATATAATATAAATAATTTGTAATTACTATTATAAATATATAATTCATATATAATACATATAATATAAAAAACTCTAAAGTGTAAGTAGTGCTGAGTAGCAAAATTATGCTTTATCTGTTATGTCTGACTCCCTTCTCTAAATAAGTTAATAATGTGATGGGTGTAAATTAAGGTAATTGCCTTCTAAGGATACATCTTTAAGATACATCTTCAAGAGTCTGGTTTGCATTTTGCTAGGAGGTTTTGTCCAGATTTTGAGCCCATTTTTTCAAGAAAAATCTGGTAGTGGAATGGATTCCATTGAAACACCAAGAGGCAATTTAAATAAAGTAAGGAAATTTTAATGGATTACATTTGTCTTGTTGTATATAGAAGAAGACTTCATAGAATATGAGCAGAACTTTAAAAATGCAGAATAGTCTTGTAAAGTGATTGATAGTTCTCTGAGAGGCTGTGTGTGGGATGGAAAGAAATTGTCTGTTTGCACTAGCTCAGATGTTTGGATATTAGGAGAAGATCCACCACCCAAAAAAACCAAAAAGGAAGAGTAAGAAAATTGTCTTGTGTTTGATATTTTAAGTTAGCTACCCAAATATCAGGTATAACATTGATCACTCATGATGATCCTTTTCTGGTAGTAAACAATGTATAAAGGTATGTATTTCTGGTGATTAGTCACAAATTCCTTTTTTACCTTTCATTTCTTTCCTGATCCTATTGTGTCTCTTTCAGTGACAAAACGTACATTAATTATGGTTGTCAGCATTACACAATTCTTGTGTTATTTCATGTTAGCACTAACATTAGTCCATGAAAACTCCCTGAAAAGCAATAGCGGTGGTACATGCTCTGGGAATTGATTTTGTTTTGTTTTTCTTCTCAATTTGTGTTAAGGTTTTATGCAGTGGTATTTTTTAATAGGTGAACAAGTAATTGACACATTTACTTGTCATTTTTTGGTATATACTGTTGCTGTGGAAGATGCTATTTTATGTATACTATAGGTTTTCTTAATCAGCTTATGAAAAAATTGAGTGTATTGTAGCCTGGTCACTCTGCTGTTAAATCAGGCAGACCTCTAGAGGGAAGAGTCTGACAGCTTATGATCATCACATCTAAAATCAATTAGTGCTATTCAGTGGAGCAGTTTAAGGGGAATCATTTTAACAGCTCTCATATTGCGGGACGCAGAGTTGGACCCACTACGGGTCACAAATAAAACAGACAATCATACATCCTGCAAAAGCTAATAATAGCAATCATCTGAGAAGAGCAGCTAAGTAGCAAATGTTGGGGCTCAAACGGCAAGTCCCAGTGCTGTGCCCCATGAGCACTCTTAATGATCCATGAAAATGGAAAGATCTCTCTGTAGCATCTGAAAACACAAAGATGCCTTCATTAAACACCAGACTCAAACCTCCCTTTCTAGGGTGGATCAGATGGATTTCTCACTGTGGATATCACCTGTACCTACATGTGCACTTCCACACAGATAAATAAGTTAAACTGATTTTGACAATACTGTAATTTATAAAACTGTAACATAAATTGTCTTTATGACTTCTATAATTGTCTTGCTGAGTTGAGGAAGCAGTAAGCAAAAGGCCAGGCAGGACTGTTTGGATGAAACTGGCAGATATTTGTGTACTTTTTTGTAGTAGACACTTACTGTGAGCATTTCAGTTTCTTTCAGGAACTTCCTTAGCTTCCAGGTGAGATTAAAATAGGGAGAAAGACTGATTTACCTCAGAAGTAACTTGGGAAGATGCATATTAACTCCTCATATTTCAGGAAATAAAAGTCTTGCTGGCTGGGCCCCATTTGCCATCATAGTTTTGTTTCTGCTGTGTAGAGTGTGCTCAGGAGCAGGCTCAGGCTCTGGGGTGGCACAAAAACTGGAGCAGCAGGGCAGTGACTGTGGCACGGACATTTGCTCCATGGGATTTTCAGTCTCTGCACTCTGCAAGAGTGGCCTGAGTCTCTCCAGTCTCCTGGCTGGTTTGTGGTTCCAGCTGGAGATGTGCAAGACACCACTTGCAGCCTGCTGGAATCAGATGAGTTTATGTTTCCTCACAAGCTTCCTGTGGCCCATATTATCATCTGGATTTTGGTGCCTTTTCCAGTAGCATTATATCAGTGGAGGCTTTTTTATTGTGAGAGCTTTTCCATTTTGGGTAAAGGAAAGCCTTTATGAGACTGCTCAGGTCATAGGTGTGACCTCCTGAGCTCAGCAACATGTAGCATAAAGCTTTTATTTCTTTGTCAGTCTCCATACTAGCATTGTCTCAGGATTTCAGGTTTACATCCTTACATACATCCCCTTGAAGATTTTAATGGGAAATATTTTTGATTAGTAGAATATGAATGTTAGTATGTGCTACCAAATAAATGTGTTTGTCTCCAACGTCCTGTTAAGGACTTTGAGAATATAGCTGTGGTAGTAATTTAATCATTCTTTTAGTGAAACTGTTTCTGAGCTGTAACTTATTTTTTAATTTTGAAATGTCTTGCATCTGACATACTTGACCTTTCTTATCCACTTACAGCTCATAACCGAATCCATTCAATAGAGCTCTTAAAATACCCAGATTGGAGACTCCAACAATCTTACAGTGGAAAGAAACAGCACTCTCTTTACAACTGGTATCTTAGGAAGAAATAGACCACTTGAGAACTCATTTGACAGAAGAATCCCGATGAGTATTCTTACCTCTTCTAGCAAAGATGATGATAGGGATTAGGAATCCCCTAGTGCAGGGCCTCTCTGTAAAACCTGAGCAGCTCTGCAGGATGCTTGGAAAAGGCTTTATACAAAATCTTTTCTCTGTTTTTGTTAGAAGTCTCCTATTGCATCTTGGCTCGAGTGTTATCCTTTATTCCTTGCAATTCTTTATCTTTCATACTTCCCTTGGCTGTTAAAAGCTCCACTGTTTGCTTTAATCTATTTCTGAGTTTTTATGATTGACTGAAATATAGTTAAGAGTATCACAGTTGTATTAGGGCCTCAGAGACCAGTGGCTAAAATTACCAGGTTTTACACAAGATTAAGTATCTTTCTTAAAAATCATATGCTTTCAATGTTGTGTAAGACATTATACAAGACAATTTATTTCTCTTTTGGAAGATAACTGCTACACTGTTGGGAGAATCTCAATACAATTTCTGAAGACTAAAATAAATCTGTTTCTAATACAAATCAATGACTATTACAAAAGTGAAAAAAACACAAACAACTCAACCACAGTATTCTTTGCAGTGTGGTTAGCAAATGTTGCTCCTGTGAGTGGTGTAAATATGTCAGTCATGCAGCCTAAAAAGTAGTTCGGGGTTTTTTTTTTTTTATTAATTTAGCTTTAAACCAGATTTTAGGGAGTAGTTTCTCTTGTATTTAGGCCAATATGCTGATCCAAAGGGAAATAATTGCAGTTTAAGTTTCATTTGCAGCCTAGTTTAAGGCCTCTGAAGAGAGACCTTATGAAGAACTTAGAAGTAGCAGAAAATTTTAGTCCTGTGTTTTTCTGGTTCTGCTTCCAGAATTCACAAGGCTGCCAAAGTAGATTTTGCAGATGGTCCTAAAATCTCATCTCTGGTGCTGTCTAATGTCCCTAGGAGTGCTTTATAAATAACCCCTCATCCTGGTGGAGAGAGGCTCTGTGCAGGGGTGAAGAGATAAAACAATGGGCAGAGGAGCCCACAAAGGGCCACGTGGCTGAAAATAAAACACCTGACGTGTGGTTTTTTACACTGCCTTGAGTTTGTACAGAGAAACAAAGCTTTTCTCCACTTGAAACTGTAATTAACATAAATTTGGCTTATATCCTGACTTCCATATGACCAGAAACCTAAAAGCAAGGAAGTCCAGCATTTCCTAAAGGATTCAGGCAGCCACTGATGTGGTGTCACCACGTGTCACCTCAGGTTTGCAGAAGGATCCCAGGGACCACAAGGTCCATGTGGATATAGTATCTCTGTCCCTAGGTCATGTCAAGGATGTCTTGAGGATGTTGTGCATTGTTTGAGTGAATTGTTTTGTCTCTTGGAAAGTTCTCCCCCAAAATCAGTCATCTCCCCACAATCATCTTAAAATTTTAATACAGTTGAGATGTTTGGATATTTTTAGTTGATAAATACATTTTTATGTTACTACCTAGAATCTATTTTTGGAGCATATAACTTCCCTAATGATTTCTGACTAGGACTAAATTAAAATGTAGAACTGGCCTTAGAATTTAAAATGCTTGTGCCTGTTTTAGTATTTATAAGAGATATATACACTTCTATGAACTCACATTTAAAATGAACTCTCTATTCTCCTAATTACACTGGGCTTAAATTACTATTCCAACTACCATTTACTTTGACTAATCACGTTAATGGATTTAAAAATCATCTTCAAAGATGACAGGTAGGTGGAACAGAAACATCACACTGCTACTTAAATCCAAATAAAAGGAGTGTGAAAGAAAAAGGACCAGAATATGAGAGTCTGATTTTCTTCTGTGTTAATCTGACAGTTTAAGAGTGTTTCTGCCATGTATCTACAGTACAAGTTCTCTAAAATGTTAATCTTTCTGCATGTTTTACAGAAGGAACAGACAAAATTAAACATTGACATTACACATTTATATTTAATAATTCTAGCTGTACATAATTGTAGCAGATGATTACTGCTTATTACTGGAGAAAGATTATTTGCAAAAACACTTAAAATTCCATTGCATTTGTGTCCTGATTAGATTAATTTATCGTCTTTTAAGACAGAAGTATAGTGATTCCATGAAAAGGAAAACAAGTCTTCCTTTTTGAGTAGTTTTTAGCCCATTTGTGGTTCATAGTTAAAGACTCTTTAAAATTGGTTCACCTGTAGTAGCTGTTATCAGGATTTCTAAGTCTGTGACTCCAGCTGTCAAGGATCGGAAGGCGATGCTGGATATTCTAGTTTCTTCTTAAAGGACCTGATAATTACCTGTCCTATAAAGGTTCTAATTGATTAATCTATTACCCATTAGTTGTGCTGGCAGAGCAGCCTTCCTCTGTTCTGAGTGGTCTGGCAGTTTTAGGAGTGCATCCAGAAGATCCCTGTAGGACTAATGCAGTGAACACATGATACAGCCGTGCTGCCGAAATCAGCCCCTCCAGACGCACAAGAGCTTTAGCCTGATACTCTCCAATCCCCTAAATGTCAATGTGGAACACTCAGCTTATGTCAGCACTTGAGTATGCTTTTAGTGCCCTGGAAATGCTTCCTCACTGCTTCAGAGCAAAAATGCATGAGGAACAGCTATGCCATTTGAAGTTCAGAAAGCAAAGGCAGAAAGAAATGCAAGCTCCAAATTTTTTGCTTTCTTGTTTTCCCTGAATTTTGGCAGCTGCCTGAAGCAGAATCAACCATAGGCAAAGCAGAAATTTAGTTACCTAGTCACCACAGTCTCACTGTTGTGTTCATCCGTCTCTGCTGTGCTTATCCTCATGAAAACTGTGTGGCTGAGCCAGCAAAGTTGCCCAGATCTTACCAGTGAAGACAACTCATGAAGAGTAACTCACAGGCTGTGGAGAGTCTGTTGCAGAGATGTGCCCACTTGCATTTTTGGAAGAATCCTAGTGGTTCAGGCATTCAGCCAGTAACTTTGCAAAGACTGTTGCCTCTGTCCTGTAGTGGTTCTGTATTTCCTGGCTGGGCTCAGTCCTGCAGGTGGGTGAGCCTGCTCTCCCCCCGTGCTCCAGACTTTGATGCATGGCTGGAACTGGAGCTCTTGTTTGTTCTGAGGTGCCTGACTCATCCACTGCCTTGTAACACAAACTGATTCAGAGATGTTCATGCTAGAGAGAGAAGAAAAATGCTAAAGCAGAAACTCCAGAGGGAGGAATTGCTGTAAGTTTCAGTCCTACAGTTTTGTACAGTGTGTGGTACAGGCGTGAACACAGATTTCTTATTTAACACTGAGATGGCCTCAGGGAGCCAAATCTTGAAACAAAGCCTTATTTTTAGGAGCACAGTACAAATTCAGGGGGAACTAAAAAGTTAATGCTCCAGAGACACTGTAATCATCCTACTGATGGATGCATTTTTCACACGTACAAACAGCCTTACCTTCTCCTTTGCATTTAAAAGAAGCTCATCCAGCAGTCTCAACTTATAAAAATATGCAAAAAATACACTTTGGATAATAAGTAGCATAGGTATTCTGCACATGCCATCGGTTATACTTTTCAGTGTGAAAATCAAAGGAAGCCAGACTTCTTAAAAGCTTTGAACATTTTGATGTACCAGGTCTAGTAGAGAAGCTCTCTCTGTGATGTTGAAATGTGGCACATGCTTTAAAACAAAGTAGAGTCAAGCCTATCCTTTAAATGGTAAGTTACTCTGGATTTTTTTTTTTCATCATATTTGTTATCTGGCTGAGTTAAAGCCATTGCAACAAAGCGTTTGCTTCTCACCAAAATATAGTAGATGTGTCCATGACCTTCCTTTTGAAGTCTATGTCTATATGCTGGGTCAATTGTTTCGTGGGGCTCTTGTTTTCTTCAGTATTCAGTATTTTCTTCAGTATTCATTTTACCTGTGCTCTATACATACTGCTTCTCAGTCTCTTTGGATTTTTTTCCTTTGGTATTGCCTTTCACAAGAATAAAACCAGAAATATTCCTGAAATAATATTACTGTCAAATTATACAGCTAGAGGAGATTTGAGCTACAGGAGATTAATTCTCTAAGGGTCATTCATTTTGCATTGAATATAAAAGGTAACCTGTTCATTCAAAATTAGAGAGGCTTTTGTAAAATTGAGGCCCATAATAGGGAAGAAAGAATATGCATGAGTAATTTTCAATCTTATAATGAAATATTGCTATGGGAAACCAAGTAGAACAACAGATGCTGAAACCCTTGTTATGATTCTTGACATGGGCTTTTTTTCCACTTTCCTTCGAGCCTTCTGAGTCACATTGACCTGAGATATTTGGAGATCTCTGTGTATTACAATAAAATATTAACATTGCAGCAGATAGTCATTAGTAAGAAGTTTAAATTAAAATAACATATGCTTCATACATCAGAAACCTGAGCTTCTGGTAGAAAGCGAATAAAAATAATGGAATCACCTTTCTTGATAGTAGCACTATGTTCTGCAGTACCAAATGCCAGCAGTTTCACCCAGTTTGATAGGATTTAGCTAATGGGCTTTGAGATAAGCAGAAGCTTATGCTTTGAAAGCCCAGTTGTATGATTATGATATGTGATTAACCCCCATTTTTGAAAAGGGAAGGAAGGATATCTTGAGAAGCTCCAGGCCAGTCAGCCCCAGCTCTGTGCCCAGCAAGATCATGGAGCAGATCCTCCTGGAATCTGTGCTACTGCACATGGCATGGGAGGGAAGGAGTGCCATCACAGGGACCTGGACAGGTGCAAACCTCAGGAATTCCAGCAAGGCAAGGACAAGGTCCTCCATGAGCACCAGGGTAATCCCAACCCCATAAAGGCTGGGCAGAGAATGGAACTAGATGGTCTTTAAGGTCCATTTCAACCCAAACCATTCCACAATTCTATGATTTCTGCTGTTTCCAAAATTACCGGCAGCAGGAAAGGTGGGAGTGTACTTCAGTATATGGGAAAATAAGCAAACTTTGTAGAATTTCAGTTGTAATTTTGAAACATTTACTTAAGGAATTGTTTTGAACACATACAGGGAGTTTATTAAAAGAAAGATATTTATTTGCAATAAGCTTGGTATTGTTGCTGTGTGTGCTTTGTAAAATGTGCTGCTTTTTTTCCTAGTGAAGACTCAAAGAGCCAGAATGGTATTTTTGCTGAAAGTATTTTAAGGCATTAAATACAGACTCAGTTAGTTAAAACCCTTTGTCTTTATCCCTTTTTGCAATCATGACTTTTCAGATTCTGGTTGGAACAATTGTGCTTGTTCGTAGGAAAGATCTGAAATCTTCAGAGAGGTCATCTTTTCATGAAATGTCAGGGAAGCAGCATGGCTTCTGTCTTTATTCAGCAAATCCCTTTGAGCTCTTCTGAGGAGGTTTTTCTTAGTTATTTCATCTGGTTTGTGACTGCACAGAAGATTGTCCTACTCCTCTGTTCTCTTGACAGAGCTGTGCAAGGGCAGCCTGCATTAGAGCCTGCTTCCCAGTTTCATTTTTATATTAATAGAACATTTTTGCAACTGACTCAGGAAGAATAGGAAGGCACTGAGAGTACTTGGCTCTCTGATGGTTGACAGCAAGCTAGATTAAAAAAAAAATTTAAATGGAGAAAGCTGCTTTTAAAGCTGAAGCTCACGAGGGTTCCCTCTTTACTGTGGTCAATCTTTCCTGTGTCTGGATCTTTATAGAGAAATGAAATCTGAATTGTTGGGAGAAAAATTGTGTCTTTAGTTCCAGAAACAGTGTTAGGCTTTTTTTGTCCAGTTTGTGAAAAACTACTTGTTAGTTACTCTTGTCATTTTTGTAGTATGCTATACCTTGTGTCTTAAATGAGAAACTTTTGGAATTCATTATGAAACTAAACAAAGCCAGGGTACTAATTCAAATACATAATAACATAAACAGTTTCAAAGGAGGATGAAAGGTGTCAAAATTAAATATTACATTTAGTTGACTAACTTACCTTTGCTGTTAAAAATAAAAAGGCAACTAACTTCTGCTAAATCTCTCTGCAAGGCATAAGGCTGATCACAGTTCTTTAATTTAAAATATTTGCTTTGAATGTTATAGTTATTATGATAAGGTAGCAGCCTGGATGGCCAGGTTGTTCATGTCTGTATGCTGTGGATGTTGGACCAAGTCTCTCCTGAGATACAGCGCCAAAGTTGCTGTGTGCACAGTTGTGAGACTCACCGACATGCTTAGGAATAATTGCCCAAAGACAAGTGAGCTTGTAGAGCACCTTGGTATATCCTGGCCTGCTTGAGAAGTGACTTTAAACCTTTTTTTTAATTAGTGAAATTATACTTGAAATATTCACTGTTAATCCTGCATATTTCAGATTTTGGACATTTTTCTAACTATATCCTGTACCATGAGCAGTCTTCCTGTATCCATACACTCTCAATCACCTCTGGAAAATGGCACCCTCTCTCTGTTTGCAAGTCCAAATTCAAAATGCCATGGCAGTTTTTTTCTGCATAAATATTTTAGAATGACCTCTTGATTTATTTCCTTTTTACCAGAGTTTTGTATCCAGAGCTGAGTTCCACAGATGCTTTAACAAATACTTTAATGTAATTTTTTTTCCTCACTTGAATGTGTCTTTGTTTTACTGTGTTGTGATGTTCAGGAATGGTACAGTTTGAATCATCTCAGGAAATTATATATTGCTGTGATTGAACATGTATGGCTGGGGATGTTTTCAGGCAAACACAGGTTGTCCTCAAGACACTGAGCGATCTAGCTGCCATTCACACTTTTTTCAGCATAAAGCACTGTTTAAACTCCTTGTTAGTGGCAACATTAGTAAAAGAGTAGAACTTGACAGCAAATTGTGAAATTCTCACTTAACTAGGCTTTTCTAGGGCTTGTAGGCAAAGAGAAATGCTCAGTCTTGTTCTCTCACCCCTGTCAATCTAACCTTCATCTATCAGACCTGCTGTAACCTGGAAAGAACTTCATGCTTTTCAATCACGTTTGTTGCAGCACAGGGTCAGTCATTTTTGTGCCAATTCACATGGAACAGATGTGAGACGAATCTGAAAGCATTTATAAATAAATAATAAAATAAACTCACATCACATTGGGGACTGGTTAACAGGTACTGGCCTATAGCAGTGTCCTGCTGTTGAGACAAAGCTGACAGAAAGCACAGATTTAGTTAAATAAATTTACACAGAGCACAGGTCTGTTAGAGAGTGTCAGTGCAAGGAGTGGCTGAAAGAGGGATTACACCAGATTGAGCTAAAAAAATTGCATTTGAGGGGGTAGTAAAATGATGGGCTTCCAGTTAATGGAAGATACCTGAGGAATCCTTAAAATGAGAGAAAATCTAAAACCAGATGAAGGGTAGCAAAAAGAAGCATTGATAAATAAAAAGGCAAAAAGGAAGGAGTTTATCCTTAGTAGCTGAGTGTAGAAGCCAGGAAGGAGACAATGCATCATTAGAAATCATGTGAGGAGGAGGAGGATCTACTCAGACAGTAGTTCATATATTGTTGCATTTTTTTGATGCAGCTACTCCTCGTGGTTTGTTCAGCATTGGAAAACAAAAAGACTGTTTTAGACTGGGGAGGCAAACAGGCAAGTGCCAGTATAATTTGCTTTGGGAACAAAATTATATTGTTCATGATTTCAGTTCATTTGTAGGCAGTTAACTTTGCTGTACCATTATTGAAATAAAAGTGTAAAACTACTGCAACAGAGTATTAAGGAAGAATAATATCTATTGAAAATTAACTCCCTTTGACACTATAATAGCATTTAATTGACATTAAATAACTCTTTGGAGCCATTAAGAATACGATATGAATGCAAATGTATGAAACATTTCCATCATATTGAATCAACATCTTTAACAGACAAAGTTACATCAGAGGAGCTTTAAGACTTTCCCTTTTGCAAGTGAATTTAGCACCAATGGGAGTTCCATGGTGGCATTTCTGATGAGTGAGGCCTTGCTGTGTGAAGTGGGTTTGTCACAGCAGTTGTGCTAGCAGGACATGGCATGGAGGAGCTGGTCAGAGCTTTGTGCAACCTGTTCAGCATTTCCTTGAGGTGCTGTCCTCAGCCATCCAGGGATGGACACAGTGCAGGCAGAAAGAGTAGCTGGGAAAGCAGATGAGCAGATCCACATGAGTTCCACAACATTGCGTGCTCTCTCTATGCTTTGTTCAGTTATAAGACTTCTAACAACCATGACAAAAACAAATACTGTGAAGCTTTTGATTCATCTTGTTCAGAGAACGGACAATCCTGAGTGAGAGTGTCACAAGTTTTTAGAGGTTTGGTGTTGCATTGTTCTCACCCCACTAATATTTCACCTGTCTCTTCCTCTGCTGGAATTGAACCTAGTGGATGCTGTACCTGAGAGAGAATGGGCTGGATCACATTCTTGAGAGTTCAGTCATTCTGAGATACAATGAAACCATCGTGGAAACCAAATGAGGCTTTCACTGAGCAGACTGCTGGTGTCTGAGATCTCTGTAGTTCAGTTTGGTGCAGCTGCTGGAGGGCATGGCTTTGCTAAGCCCATTATAGTAGGGTGTGAGTGGCTCTCTGGATGTGCCCACAGTTTGCCCACTAATGGAATGGTGCATGTGGTACAGCAGATCACGGGTTAGATCTGTTAATTTGGGCAAGATATTTCACTTCTAACGAGCAGATTAAGCCATAGCTGTCTACTGATCGCCATAATAGAAAACAGCTCTTTTATTTGCACTCTCTAACTTCTTGGACACCTACTGAATTTTGAATTTGCTTCTTAATTAGGCAGGGGAGTGCTTTAATAGAAGGCATTTTCCACTTCCAACAGGATGCCTTTGGAAATCCTATCAGTGCACACTGGACTATTTTATTTATTTTGAGTACTTACATACAGATACTAAAGCAGGCTTTTGTGCAGTTAATCTAGCAATGAATCATTATTTAGGCCTGGTTTTCTGTGGATATGTAAGGTATTTTAGGGAGAGAAGTCATTCCTGCAGTGACAGATGGAGGGTTTCTTTATATATGCTTTGGTGCAAAGCAAGAGCTAAATTAAATTCGATGATTTGAATGAAATTGTGATGTCAACACTTATTATTTAAGAAAAGCAGGGATCTGTATGTATCTTTACAAATGCATTTGTATTTATGGGATCCTATGGCTTTACAGAAAAATTCGCAGCCTCTCAATGGGAATTGTGTGCTAAGTTCCTTTAGGTTGACAGCCTAGTCCACAAGCCTACTTTAGAGAGGTGTTTGTAAAATGTTATTTTCATGCTGGGAAAGGAAAAAGTGATGTAGCTTGTTGAAGGAAAAATATCTAGTAATAGATGATAATATTTTTTTTGTTATAAACACAGCAAAGAACTGCTGTCAATATTTGGAATCATTATTCTAAATGCACAGGATTTTCCAAAACATCTGCATTTCTAAAACAGCTGCTGCATAACTTTAGGGCAGGAAGGACCTACATCATTGAATTTTAGTTACACTTCAGAGCTACTGCGGACAGTACAGAAACACTGAAGATTATTTATTTCTCTTTTTGGCTAAGTGAATCTCTCTGTACCACCTCAGCCAGCCAAACCCTGTCAGTCCCCTGAAAACCCAGGGCAGGGGTTGCTGGTGTGTGCTGGACCTCAGGGCTTTTCAGTATTCCAGAGTTTGCAGAAGTGATCTGAAATTCAGGAACTGTTTGATTCAGCAGATGCCAGCTTCTGGAAGGATGGCACCTACTGCCAAAGGAACCTAATGAACCCCTTTGAAACACATTTTCAGAGAGGAGGAAAGGCTTAGTTCTCAGCTAGGATGAGGTGGAGTGCTGGAAACAGAGGATGGAGAAGAATCCCAGCTTCACCTTTCCTGATATTAAAATAATTACCAGGCTTTCACTGCAAATAGGTGTGATTTGAAGTAGGAAGGGACTATGAAACCAGTGCCAATCTGGAAATTACTCTTACTGTCATGAGAAGCATCTTCTCATGGGTAAGAGCTGTGCTACCATTCTGTGCTAGGATTTGGATTAAATGAGGCATTTAAGATCATGAGTCTTATTTAAGACTCTCAGTTGAAAACTGAATATTTTTTGCTTGGGGCTTGGAATAATTTCTTTTGTTGTTCTTTGGTATTTAATATCTAAAATTGAGGACTTCTTGCAGTGATATAATTTTTGCTCAGCTGTCTGCATGAGATGAGTACGGATTTGGCAGGCAGAAATGTTGGCCAGTAACATTATACAAACTTACACCAGAAAGTCTGTCATTTTAGGTCCCAGCTCCCCAGGTTCTACATCATCCTTGGTTTCTGGTGTTTGGTTCCTTTGGCTATTTTTATTCTGTAAGGAGTGTTCCACCCAGTGCAGAAGTTCTGATTAAGATTAGCACATGCTTGAAGGGGTTACAAAGGATTGAGAGGCATCTTTTTCCAGGAAAATATTTTAAAAATGGATAGGTATTTGCCCAATATTTTGCCATATGTCCAAAACATTTGGTAGTTACATAAACCACACTTGCTCTGCGTTTCCTTAGATTGCTGTCCTATATATGGCTGTGTATTTTTAATAATATGATAAGTTGTTATCGTGTCCTCATGTATACTTGGAATAGAGTGGGATGTTCTCAGAACTCTGACCCTGCTGCACCTTGCTCACTGGTCAGGCTTGTGGGGAATGCTGGAGTGGGTGGTGTAGCAGAGAACTTGAATATTTATACTGAAGGTAAATTATTACTTCATTGCTTTCAGATAATAGTGTGGTGCTTCCCTCACTCAGTGCCTGCAATGAGACTGACACAGCTCGGTGTAGAAATGGCTCTGTCACCAAGGCACTGTTTCCTTTCAGTCAGTGTCCATGGAAACCTTGGTCAATTTTTATTTTCTTGTGTGGTTATCAGTGAAGTGCAGCTTCCAGGGGGAAAGGTTTGGCCACTGACCTCCTGAAGAACAGGCAGGTGAGTTGTCTACTTTTTGCAAGCAGGCCATTTCTGATGCTCAGGGGATTGTACTGCCCAGCTGGAAATGTGGGCAGCTTCTTATGCTCTGTAAAATTCAGGGAAGAAAGAGTTCCCTCTCATACCATCTCTGCCAGTTTATGCTCCTCAGCAGCTTTCCAGAGCCCTTCCCCAGTGTCATTTTACAATACTGATGATGACAATGAGATATTCTACTATGTCCTCCTCTAAATGCATGAGTTTGTTGGAAACAACAGCAGGATATTTCAGGGAATCAGATACAAAGCAAGAAAAGCAAAAGTATGCCTGGCATCTTCATATGGAAGTTATAAATGCAAATTTGTACTGTAAATGCAGAGCTGAGGTTGTCAGAAGAGATTTTCCTTGATGTGTGCACTGTTGTCATCTGACATGTTGGGTTCTGAGCTTAAAGCTTGATCTCAAGGATGATGGTAAATTTTTAAACCCTAGAACAAATGTGCATTTAAATGCAAATTAATAGGCTCAGGCAGGTGATGTGTACATCATCTTTGTGCAGGTATATATATTTTTTGTCATATTTTAGGACCCACACTTTTGCTGCCTTACCTGTAAAATCTTAATTCTTGTCCATAGGAGTTGGGTTCTAGGAAAGATCTGGCACGTTATTTAAATAGAAAAAGGGTTTAGCAGCTCTCTCTCTCTTTTTCCTTTTTCAACCTAATAAGTGCATCTCTGTATTACTTAGCTTTTATGTTGCTGTTTGATTTTTAAAATGCAGAATTTGCTTGTAGTCCTCAGGTGTTTTGACTAGAGACCTTTAAACAATCTAAAACACTCTCAAATGGGGGGAAGGCTTAATCAGCACCTGCTGTTGTACAGAGCAGAGAAGGGCTGTTAGCTGCTAGAATAATGCCCAGCTGATTAGAAGTATGCAGTATAAAATAAAATTTAAAAAAATAAGATAAAAATAAGAAAAACCTAAACAAGCAAAAGAAAACAGAACATGAAGTAAAGAGAAAACTCAAGTGAGAAAATTGACTTCATAAAAGGGAGCAGAGATAGCAGAGCCTTTTTAAATGAGAATAAGTTGTACATATATTTAAACAAAAAAATTGCTTTCAAGTGCTTCCCACTGTCCCTGGTGTATTGTAGGTGCTAGGATGTGATGGAGAGCAGCCGCTGGGTGCCACTGTTGAGTTTCAGAGCACTGGGCGAGACAGGGTTTCTGTGGCAGCCAAAATTTGTAGCTGGGGAAGATTGTGTGGGTAGTAGCTTTGCAACAGAAATAAATTATTTCTGCAGTTTTAGGGTTTGTGAAATAGAACTGCAACCAGCATTTTCTTCTTGCTATTTCACCAGATAATATCATATCTGATAGGAGATCACAGTGGCAGGTCCAACATGCCCTGTTCCCTGCACCCCTGCCTTGCAGAGCAGGAACTGTGCTAAATAAGAAAGGACTGAAACCTGCTATTTTGTTCTGAAATATTGTCTCTTCCTGCAGTCTCCTGGATGAGCACATCTAGTCAGGTCTTTCTGAATGACATGTTTGCTTGTGTGGTATGGTGCTGAAGAACAGGAGATCCCACTTTCTGTGTGGCTGTCCATCAATGATTTTCTTGGTCAGCAGAGTGTAAATATGTTTTTGATGTAGTTTTCCTGTTCCTAGAAAAGCAGGAGGGGAGTAATGGTGACTCACTCAAGCTCACTCATAAAATGAATGTGATTCTAAATAATTTTGGCTTGGGGAGTAGATAAATAGAGGTTGCTGAATCAGAAGCATATTTTTGAAAATGGATAACATTATCTGGAACAAGATAATGAACAAGTTTCTGTGGAGATAGACACTTCATTCTGTCTTGTCCAGAATAATAATGCTGTGCAGTCTGTTTTAATGGATTACTTTGGATCATTTGCTTTCAGCCAAAATAAAGAAAAGTTAGGAAGGCATATGTGTGTCATGTGTACAGCACACAGAAATAAAGAAGGTCTACCATGAGCGTATTTTGAAGCTATGAGCTGAGATTTGGCATTTAGGTCCTGATCTAAGGAAGCCATTTAAAGAAAATAAGTTGTTTTCTTGAATTCAGGAGCTTGAAGTTCACACTTTTTGCCAAGTTTTGTTGAAATGAGGCCTCTCAGCTTGTAATACTTTTAAAATTATTTTTCTAATACCTGTGATGAGAAATCTGTCAAGCATGAACAAGCTGGGTTTGAGCTACCATAGACTCCACCTTGGCAGCAAAAGAAAACTCTTGATTTATAATTTGAGGCAGAAGTATCTTTGTAGGGCAGACTTTAACCCATTACCTGGTCAATTCTGCAGCTGCATAAAATTTCCAGACAATGATGTACAGAAACAGAAGATGAATTATGGATTCTATAGGTTTCCTTCAAGTTTGATTCCTTTCTCCTGATAGGGAAAAGTTCTGCTATCTCCTTACAGTAATAACCAAGCATTATTTAGGATTAAATATTTTTTTGAAAAAAAAATAGCATAAACTTGTCAATTTCTTCTTTTTCATACCTCTCAATATATAACTTGAAAAAAAAAAATTGAAGTTCTCCTAATTTTCTATGCTGAATTTGAGAATTAACAAGCCTTATTGTTTCATGTTGAACCAGCAGGTGTTTGTGGCAGGGTTGTGTATTAAATATCAACACTTGTGAGAATATTTGAGAAGTTAATTAACAATTTTAATTTTAGAGCGTTATAAATAATACAATGGAATGTCTTCCGTGCCTCCTTGTATTCTGTGATTGCAGCTGGGGTAGTTGTGTTTCTTCCATTTCAGCTTTGTGGACAGGTCAGTACTTAACATAATGGGTATGGGTATGAGGCCTCTGGTAATATATTGATTCATTTTATGGCTGCTGTTTATATTTGAGTGAGTGCCAAGTGCTTAGGCTGCCTTGCAAGTCCCAAACAGAGCTGAAGTCGCTGCTTTGGAGGAGCTCTCCCCAGTTTGTGCTGCTGTAGGGGAGCTGCAGGCACAGCCAGGCTCTTGCAGAGATTCAGAGAAGGTAAATAAGTGAACAGTGAAGCAGAGTCCATCATCAGCTGCACAGTGCAAAGTACCCAGGAGTGGTTTTATTCAAGGTATAGATTTTGCTGATTACTTTAAGACCATCACATAAAGAATGGAAATGACTTTTCACAGCACTCTGTTTTCCGTATTTTTCTCTCATTTTGTACTGTGGCTGAAGTAGAGGTTTCCTTTTTTTTTCTTTTAAAAAGGCACCTACTAAAGCACTTCTATTTTTATGTCCTCACCAGTTTTCAGTCTCAACTACACCCAAATTACAATGTACATTTTTTATCATGACATTTGAATTTATTCCTTTTATAAAATGTATTCCAGATTTGCATTCATATTTTGCTATAGCTTTGCATAAAGTACCTCACTGTGATGCTCTGATTATTTGATTAATTCACTCTGTAAAGATCTTTGACATTCTTAGTGAAAATGTCTACAGAATTTGTAAGTTTAATTTATTAATTCAAGGAAAATCATGTAGGAAAAGAGCAGTAAAGGGACAGAAAATCATGGTGTCATTTGCATGGCTGTTAATGTCAGTACTTTGAAGAATAATGATTGTGCAAATGCAGCGAAATATGTGTTGTACTGCAGTGAGAAAGGTCTGTATTCATTTACTTTTCAGCTAAGTACCCACTTAAACTCTAGCACCAATTTTCACTGTTTACTGATCTGAGGAGTTAAATGTTAATCATGCCATGTTACCGAAATATTTTTTTGCTACTACAAATGAATTCATTTCATCATTGCCAAGGCAATAATTAGCAAAGAAGAAGCCTTTGTGTGCAAGGATTTATAATAGAAATGAACTTCAGCATTCAAAGTTTTCTTTCTTTGTCTCTCTGATGCTGCTGTGTGAAGATGAAGGCATGTTTCTGACTCCCTGTAAAACTTCCCATGTGGAACACGATTCAGTCAAAGGCAGTCCGGGATCTAAGCTTCAAAACCCCAGTATTAACCTTTAGGGCCTGAGATAAAATATTCTTGTGTTGAAAAGACTGTTCTTAAATGGTCATTTACATCTAGCTGGGTTGTATCATTAAATGTGACCCATATGTATTTCAGTAAGGTGAAGTTCTCATTTTTATCCATGTGTTTAACTCAGCTCTTTGTGTGTCAATTATAAATTGTCTTTTTCCTGACAAAAGAATTTGTCAGAGTTATCAGAGATGCATTTCTTTCTCCCAAGTTAAACAAAAAGCCACCCAAATGCTCTCTTCTGAGAAGTAAGGTTTGTTGAGAAGTAAGGTTTGCTTTTTCAGATGTGTTTGGGTACACAAGGTCTCCAAATGTGAAAAAGAGTAAATGCTAAAGAAAACAAATAGAGAAAGTCTGGTGTACACAGTGATGAAAGCACATTCAATTGGCATCTCTTCTTACAGGAACCAAGATGTTCCTGCCCCTTCTGAAGTGGTGAATACCCTCTGTAGTGGAGGCAGAGCAAATCAAACTGAAGTGTGCTCTCAGTTTCCTCCCAAGTGTGAGGGTGGAGGACTTTGCTCCTGCTTCAGCAAACTGCGCTTTGCTGCTCTCAAATTTGTTAATTGTCATGGTGGACGTAGGAAAAGCAAACTCTAGAAGGAATTGTAGATTCTGGAATGTTGTAATGCCCTGCTTAAGGAAACTGGTCTCATCAGGGCTCGTCACTGCAGCAGTGTCACAGTCAGCAGGGATGAGGGCTGGGTCACACACAGCCATGGTCTCTGTTCTTTCGGGGTTACTGCACCATGGGGCAGACTGATCTGTTAAAATAAACCCTGGTGCTCTATGAGCTGGTGTAACCACTGCCTTTGTCCCAAATAGACTGTGTCAAATCGTTACAACAATATAAACTGCACAAACAGTGGGGGATTTTTTCCTCCTTATTGTGGGCAGGTGTTACACAAATGATTACATAAATATGGCTGAAAATAAATATTATCCATAGCTACCTCAGTCCTCAAAGATCAATGGCTATAAAAAACTTGCTGCATTTCATTGGCTCTGTAAAAACAGACCATTTCCTGCTGACCTTTAAAGAATTCTTTTTCATTATTGCCTATTACAGGAGGATAAACCCTTTAGATTTTAACAGGGAAAAAAAAAAAAGAAAAGGAGAAAACCCATGGGTTCAGACTTTGTAGGTTTCTGAGGTGCTTTTTGAACTTCACATGAGTTGTCAAACTGCAGTCACTTAGTAGGAGTTGTATGAAACTTAAATACTGTGGAAGCTGCCCTTTTCAGTTATTTACAAAGTCACCATATTCCTTGGAATGCTATTAAGACAAAAGACCCAAGGTTCTTTGATGGTCCTTTAATAGTCCACAGGTTCACAGTTTCTTTTTTGTCAAGTGTTGAGTAACTGACAGACCTGCTCTGTGAGAAATGAGGCTTGGTGAGATTCAAGGCAAGGCAGAACATGTGCACAGGGTGTCTCAGGCTGAGAGGGATTTGAGAGGGGACGCTGGCTGAGTGCTGGGGTCTGTAAATCCCAGAGACGTGATGGTGCCTTTGGTTAGCGCTGCTCCCTGGCTGAGTGCAAGGCTGAACAAGTCAGAACAGATTTGAAAGGAGTGCAGTAACTGGCAGGAGCTAATGAAAAGAGACTTCAGCCAGGAGAGACAGGCTTATTTGGGGAGCATCTCGGGTCTCTAGAGGCAGATGAGGTCCTGTGTTGTGCTCAGCCATAGCTATCAGAGCATCCTGTCATGGTTAGATTTCTACATCTTCTAGATGTGCTGTGGCATTGCAGTGATGTAGAGGAGATCAGAATTTATGGTAGTTTGATATCCACAGTTACCCTCACTCTGAGGTCACTGCAGTGTCTGTGCAGCCCTGAAACAATCAGTGGGTGGTGGTGGTGGAGAGGGACCTGGGAATGGGAAATCACTGCTCACTTACAGAACTGAGCACAGCCCATGATTCCACTCATTATTGAAGCCTTGGACGTCCTAAAGAGAAATTATTTCCGAAACAAGAAGGAGGTAGCTTGAAGTGGATACAATGGTTTCTAGATGTGATTTAGTCCACCCTCTCAATTACTTTTTAATCTGTGTCCAAATTCCCAGGCACCCTACTAATTTGTACTGGTGTTATTAGCAGGTGGCTGCCAGCAAGCAAATTCTAAGCCGTAAAAAAAAATGTTGCTGTTGACAGAAACAGCCCCACAGAGACATATTCATCTGAAACCTGAAGGCAGATTTAGACACTTCAAACATATGGTCTAGTGCTTTTGCCCGAACCAGGCAACAAAAGAGGACTTACCTAATTAAAGATTTACTTTGTTTTTACTTCATTCGCTTTGTCTTTCCATTTTAAAATTATCTGCCCTTTGTTCATTCAACAAGAGAGGGGTCAAGGCTGAAATCTTAATGAAATTGCTCACAGAGCAAAAAAAAAACCTATTTTGCTTGTAAATGCTGATAGTTCAGGCTCTTAGTCATGGAAGGTTGCACTGGAAGACATCAATGTTGGATTATTTTGTTCAGTATGGCCAAATGAAATGTGCTTCTCCCTCAGTCCTGTGGTTGCTTCAGTGTTTTGTTCCTTGAGTTGGCTGGAGTGGGCTCAGGCATGGAATTCTGGTGGTGTTTATAAATTATAGATATATATATCACTGTTCTTGTTCAATTAACAGGTTGTTCCCTCTGTCTTGTAGAGGTATTTGGATCAGTTTAGCTGTAGACTCATTCTGCAAAGTAACTCCTTTTCTTGTCATCAAGTAGGGTTTAAATGATGACTATTGGACAAAATTTTCTTCTGAGTGCAGTTGTATTTGATCAACTGTATTTTCATTCTACTCCTGTTTTCCTGTTAGGTTGACACAGATGTGGAAAACTGTATTAAAATCTGTTAAACTATTCCAATCAGTGTCACCACATCTTCAGTTAAGAACCTTTTCTCTTTTTTTCCCTATGGGATTGAGCATAGCCATAAATGAGTCTTGGTTTTTGTCAACAGAAATGTAGTAAGAGGGTAATAATATCAATGATGATGTCAGTTAATGCAAACCACAAAATTAAAAGTTAGAGCTGAGCTGGTTTTTTGTTTTGGTTTGGTTTTTTTAGAAATTTTGGACTCTCCATTCAGTGGAGCTAAAAAATAGGAAAAAAAACCACTAGCAGGATTGGCAGTATTGCTCTTTAAGGTATTACATACTCAGACTATGAGGTTGTAAATAAGAAGGATTTGGAGAACTATAAAGTACATTTTCCAAATCTTCTATAATTACTTTCTTGAGCTTTCATGATAAAAATAAGATGTAAGATGGGTCCATTTTTGTGGGATACATCTTGTTTTGTCAAATCCTTATAACACATTTTATCCAAACTAGTCATAGCCATGCAATACAATTAGGAGGTTGAATCCAGTATATGTCACTTGCTCATTTTATTGAATATCAGTGAAAAGGGGATATAAACCTTGACAAAACCTTATTCTCTCACATGTCCATCTTTCAGTATCTATTGGGATTACTAAAGGGCACAGAAATTCCTCTGTGGCAAATTTAGCCAAGCAACAGCATGGGCTCCGTGGAAGCCAGGCTATTACTATTTTTGTAGAAAAATCTTAAACTCTGTTGTGTGTAATGACTGGGAAGGAAAAAGCTTTCTGCACCAGGTGGTCTTAAACTCTCAGTTTTGAAAATGGATTTCGTATCCTCTGGAAATTCAGTCGTTTTGCATAGCAATGGAGGGAGCAAAGAGCATGGATCCATGAGGATTCCTGTGCAGATTGGTGTGCTCTGGGATGAGCCCTGGGGTCCCACCCAGGCTGTGATTTCGGGAGACACCTGGGGGCTGGAACATTGATCTTGCAGCACTTTGTGTTCTGCTGGAGCTGGGATCCATCTACACTCAGAAAACTTGTGCTTTTATTGATTCCTAAATATAGCTATTCCGAACACAAAACAAGGTGCTTCATGAAAGATTTTTTTCTGCTTAGGTTTTGCTGTCTCTGTTCGGAGGTCACAGCTGTGGAACTAATGTAGCGCTTCACGATTCTTTTTGGTTTTAATGAGTTTGGTCCTCGATACTTCTCAGCTAAAAGAAAGGATTCTATCTGCAGTTCTAAATATTGGAAAATTGACTTCTCATTGATTCTCACTGCCTCTGTGTGTTGCAATGGATTCCTTTTTCTTCTTTTTTCATTAAAGTTCAAATTTTATTTCCTTGTACCATCATTTCTCCTTACATGTCTTCCACCACTTGATCTTCTTTCCCTCAGAAAAGGATTCAAGCAAAATTGTGTTTCTTTTTATTAACAGTTCCTATTATTTGCTAAGGTCCGTGCCTCCTCATATGCCTAGCCTTCCCTCTCCCACTTCCACTGCTCTCACTGAAGCAGATTATTCAAACTTTTCTTTCTCTGGACTGCAAAATGTCACAGAACTATTCCTTTTGCCATTTGATGCAAAGCTGATTTAATCTGTCAACTGACACGTGAGCATTAACCTTTTTCTTCTGTGTTTTAACAGGACTGAATTTACCAAAAGCACAGAGAAAATATCAATGTGCTAGGAATCCTAAAGTAAATCATCTTAAATTACTCTTCTCTTTGAATTTATATTCACTCAGGAAAGCAATTTATTTTGAAGATATGGGATTATTTCACAGTAGTTAAGTATGTTTTCAGGCTTTAATTGACATGACAGATCAGTAGTGATCCACTCTCATCACTGGCTTTTCTTGTTAATAGATTAGACTTTTTGAGTCTTTGACTCCCTCTTGAAATTTCTCCATATTAGATTTGGCTTTCAGACTAAGATATAATTTATGGAATCAGCTGCTTTGGAGGTAGTTGGTGACACTTTTTGTCTCTGTAAAATTCTTGTCTAAGGGCATTGACACCTAAAACTTCAATTATAACCCTTTAGTGCCTGTTTTCTGTAATGTCCTCAGAGTGTGAAAATGAACAAATAATTTCTCAGCCATTTCCATGAGCCCAGTCTGAAGGAATAATTCTGACCGGAGTTCTGGCAGCAGTTTTTCCTGGATGGAAACTCACTGTGAGAAGAGTGATCTAGAACTGGAATAAGATGCATCAAGTAAATGTCTTTTAAATGTTTGTGTAACTGTAAACAACGCTAGCTAAACTGCAGTGAGATTTGTTTCACTTTATATAGCAATAGATTATTTCCAACATTGCTATAAAACATAATTATTATTCTGTCTTGTAAACCTGGTGCCAGTTTTATGAATTTGTGCAGTACCTTAGAGAAGCTTACTGGAAAGAAGAGATGGAGTCCCCTTGCAGTTTTTGCCGTTATTGTCTACATGGTTTTATGCAAGGGATTTCTTTCTTATTTCAGTATAGGAGTTTCAATGTGGAGAGCAGGCTTTTTTATGCTATTGTTTTCTCCTTCAGAGATATAAAAGGGTTCATTAATCACAATTGAATTTTATTCAGAATTGAAATTTATTAAAATCTTATTACTCAATTAGAATTGAAAATTTTTATTATTTCCCATTAAGTTAGCTCCAGTTTTGTTTGAAGACACCTGCTTTAGTTCTGCCATGATTGCTTTGCATCATCAAAATTTTGGGTATTATTTTTATTTATTTTTAAAGCGCCTCAGTAGCTGCCTTTTTCTTTCCCCAAACAAGCTCCAAAAGTAAGAGCCAGCCAGTCAGGCAGAAGACCTGAGTGATTTTACTCACAAAAGTCTGAGGCACCTCTTAATCAAGCTAATATGTGAGTAGTCACTTCCACATAAGGAATGTTTTAATAAGTATGTCAGGGGCTATTACATAAAATCCTTTGTAGAAATCCAGATAAATAATAACTTTATTAAGTAGATCCGTAATATTGAAAGGGATTATTCTGCCAGGATGAAGGATCTTCCCTCCAAAAAATGCAGCTTCTGAATCTGTTAATAACACTGATATATAAAGAAGTCTGAATACTCACTTCATTTGAGGACATTTTTTTTCTTATCACATGCATGGACAATGGAGTGGGGTATTCATTCTCACTTCAGGATATTGTTACTCTGACTGTAAAATCCATTATTTGGATGATTACAGCTCTTTCTGCCCATGGGGAGTTACATTTGTCACTTCACCCATTCTTTCCTGCTGCTGCTGAACGTGGTGGGAGTTTTAGAGAAATGCACTCCCTGGTCCTGGGGCTGTCAGCTGCAGAGAGGGCAGGAGCCGGTCCCACTGAGTGACCTTCCAGGCATTGCTGTCTTCTTCAATCAGCTCCTGTTGTACCTCTACATGTGCTGAGTATGGAATAGCATCTCTTGGTAAAACCACAAAAGTGTAGCAAGAGCCACCATCCAATCAGTGGTGTGTTTTATTGAAACATCCAAGTGGTAGCCAATAGAAACTGATAAAAGCTGAGATGGCGAAACAATCAAATATTTATTGCTTTTGTGTCATTGCTAAATATTTATTTCGGATTGAAGCTGAGGATGTTTTAGATGTTCTGAATTTCTGTGGGTCTGCTTGTTGTCAGGGAAGAAGGAAGTTATCCATGCATGTCTTTGGATTAATTAATTATCCTGAGGCCATAGCTGCTTTTTAGCAGTGTCATATTGCAGAGATGCCAAAGTGAAATCAATCTGTGTGTAGTGACACGGATTCAACATCATGAAATCCTTTATTTCTCTTATGTTTGTGGGAGCTGGTGGAAAATAATCTTCTGAAAAATTAAGCAAACAGTGAAACAGGCACCATGAGGTGAATCTCAGGGTGGGTTGACTGACATGACATTCCCATTGCTTGCCAGGAATTCTCTCCCTCTCTGCCTTTTCGCAAAAGGCTGGGAGTGTGTTCAGCTGAATGCTGCTTCTACCAAATGTAATAGTTTCATTTTCTTTTAAGTAAACTATGATTAGGACTCTAGCACCAGATTTACTGAAATCAATTAAGCATAGTTCCTTCATGGGAGTTTCTTATTTATTATTCCTTATTTATTCTTATTTATTCTTCCTTATTTAACAAAAGGTAGTGAAGGGTGATTGTTGACAATTTTGTTTTGCCGAGTAAATTATGAGCACTTTTTCCTTATAAAGTGTTTTCTTCAAGAAGAAGGAATATAGGATGAAGTATTTTTATGTGTTACTGGAGACAATGATAGGGTAATATTTCTCAGTTCAGTGGTTTTGGGGTTTTTTTATGGATGTTGTGTATGTAAACCTACACACCTGCCGCAAAATTGCAGAAGTCTTTAAATAATTTACAACCATGTTGATGGCTTGCAAGCCAGAGATGTGTTAGTCCTTTGCACAAGGGATTTTTCTCCTTTTTCCAATCTTTGTGAGATGGATGCAAGAGTTATGTGCTTTCAAATTCCAGTGAGTGTGTGTATATATATGCATATATGAATATACATAAATATATATGACAGCCAGTTTAAATTCCAGCTAGAACTGCTGGTGAAAAAGGTGCTGCTTTTGCCATGGGCAAAATGCCAAAGCTGTGCAGGCTGTCTGTGTTTGGTGCAATTCCCACGTAATTCTCATCATAGCCAGGCATGCAGAGCCCTGCCACAAGGCACAGGAGGCTCAGCTGCCTTGGGTCTCTGGTGAAATTCTAGGGAACCCTTGGAAAAGGGGATTCTCCTGATTCCTGGGTGTCAGTCTTCCATTATTGCCGGTTTGATTTGTATTTGGTTTTCATTTAATTTGCCTCCAGTAATATGGGACTGCGATAGAGAAATTGTATTTTGCCTGAACGAACTTCCTACTTTTGCTTTCTTTTCATATAGACAAGTTTGGGTTTTTTTATTTAAAGTAACCAAATGATAAGGTGCTCAGAGACAAGTATAAATGTGACATTTTATTTTATTTCTCTTATTAATGTCAGAATTTAGGGCATATCTACCAGATATTTTACAGTAATGGAGTTCAAGCTAGGCACACAATTCCATTTCTTGGCCTGTATATCCATCTGGAAATTGCATTGATGCAATGGTTGTATCCTCTACATTGAGGTACCTGTGTTATTTAAATAAATTGGGGCTGTTACACTGTTGTACAACTTAAAAGAAAAACCTGAGGCTGAATGAAAACACTGATACAGGCAAAAGTGGTGTTCAAGTAGTTTAATCAAGGAAATCAATGCTGGAAAGGAGAAAAGGAGATGCTGTGTCTGTGACCACATGAGTCCTTCTGCCATCAGCATTTGCCAGTGAGGTGATTCTTTTCTCTGTCTTCTGTCCAGATTGGTAACTCCAGACTTAAGAATCCACAAATCAACCTGTTTGCTTTTGTCTTATTTTGTGACTCTCTACAAATTCTTAAAGAGCAAGAATGTCAATAATCCATAATTGGCCAGGGGTAGAAATGGAGAGGATGTTCTCCAGCCCAATATGTAGGTGGAACTTCTGAGTTGGAGACTTCTGATTGAAAATGTTTGTAAGGAAACTGGGAAACATATAAAAGGATTTATTGTTGAGGGTGTTTTTTTAATCTCAGAAAGCATTTCAAAATACGACTGTCATTCCTAAGAAGGGGCGTAAATGACAAAGTATGTTTTCTTTTTTGACAAGTGATAATTTCAGAGTAGCAATGAAGAATCCCTCTGTGCTGCATTTTCCATTGTGATTCCAGGTTAGTGCTGAAACAGAGAGCAGAGAGTCTCATTCTGCCTGAGGTGATGATGGTCTTTTGGGGTTTAATGAGCAAGGGGATTGCTGTACTGAGTGGCTCCTAGCAGATAATAGAATTAATTGAAATCAGAATGAGAAAAAAGCTTCATCATTAGTTTTTCCTGGGTTTATCTGGAAGAGGGAGGTCTCCCACCATTCTTTTCTGCTTAGATGACTTCCTCTATGTGCTAAATTTGCACTTTTGTGTAGCCATATTGCATTTGAAAAGGAATAAAGAACAGCAGATTTTTCAATGATTTAAATTTGGGGTGGGGGCGGAGGGAGGAATCCAGCTGTCTGTAACATGATCTTATTTAAGATATGAATAAATATTTTAAGAAGCAACCAAAAAGTGCAAATGCACGCTTGAATTATTGGAAGTGTTTGGGTGGCTGGTTCCTATCCAGCTGTTCTCGGCACGTGATCTCCTTGAACTGTTCCAGATGTGATAAGGAAATCACTGGGGCCTGCTGCAGGCACCTTCAAACTTTATTTATTTAGTTTTTAAATTACTGTTTTACAAAAGTCAGCCAGCTGTGCAACTTGTGGTCAGTCACAGCTGAAAATGATAGTCCAGTGTTTGATGGTGCTTTCCACCCTCATTCTGGGTATTTGTATTTTAATATCCTTGCTGTCTTTCTGTAATGAGTGATGGACTGTACCTTGTTTCTGGATATCAGCCCTCATGAAGAAAATCTGTTACTTATTCTCATCTGTTAACTTATCTGTTACTGATACTTATTGACACTTATTCTTGGGCCGCTGATGTCCTGGAAGCCACAGTGGCATGACCCTTATGAAATGTGACATTTTAGTTTAAATTATATACAGCAGGGCAAATCTCTCTGTTACCATAAGATGCAAAAAGTGATGATGCTGGCATTCTCCAAAAAAAAGTGGGGTTTGTGAGTAAAAGGCTCTATATAAAGTTGTAGCATTCTTGGGAATCTTTTCAGTATTCTCTGGGCTTGTTGTTATTTACTCTAAAGCTGTTCTTTGCTAATTCTCTTACAGCCCAAAAATAGTGAGCATTTCTGAGCATCTATACCCCTACTGAAACCAGCTTCACTGAGTTAGTTCACAAGATTTAAAATTCTTTGTGTAGCTTAAATTTGTGTATTTCAGGCTGTTGGTGTTATTTCGGTCCATTTACAATCAATCAATTTTTTCAATCAATACACCAAGTATTTCATTTAAAACAAGTAAGCATGATTTTTTTTTCCATCAAGAAAAAGAAATTATTACTTATTAAGCACTAGAAAGTGGCTGAGGTTAGACTACAATGATGATAATTAGAATCCTAGGTTATTCTTCTGATAGAAAATTCAGAAATAAGTAAGGAAATAGCTGTGAACTCCAATCCACTTAAATCTTAGATTAAGGACCTAGAATACAGTTTATCTAGATTCTAGATGTATGATTTTTATTGTACTTTGTGATTAGCAGGAGTCTTGTGCAGCTTCTCTGAGGAAGTGGGAAGCTCCCTCCCTGTCTGTATAAATGTGTGCCATGCACCTCTCAGGGTAAATGGGTGCTGGACACATTTACTTCAAATTTTGAGAATTTTAGGGGGTTTTGGAGTTGTTTTTTCCTCAGGGAAGCTGTAGTTTGTCCAGTAGAGGATTGGGATAGAGTTCATAATTAGGAAATATTTTGTAATATAAGGGATGTTACTCATCAAGCACTTCCAAAAACCACCGAAATTTTGTTGTGGGAGTGATTTTATTCAAACTTCACCCTGAAAGTTAGCTGTGGTTGAGTGTTTCTTTAGAGGAGGAAGATAAACTCAGGGTGTGACAGGAGGATCCTCTGAGGCCAAGTGCCAGTTCCATTGATTGTCAGACCTTCACATATTAGAGCTCTGAAAATAAGGACTAATAATTCAGATGCATAAGAAGGGTGTTTCTTTTGTGATTTAAAGAATAACTTTGAAACAGTCATTTTGGACCTTCAGTGATATTCTATATTTAAAAAGGCATTTATGTAATTCTTACAGCCTCTGTCACTAAGGAGTAGTATTTTAGGGGCAATGAAAAATTCAGGTAAGCTGTACAATATCCACGTTGTTGTAAAATGTAATTGTTACTGTAAAAATTCAGATTTTGGCTTTGGAACAGTTACAGAATTAAAAAAAAAAGTGGAATTTTATGAATGTCTTGGAAAAATCATCTCATCTTGCTCGTCTGAAGTTATTTGTTATGTTGTGCAGTCAAACATCTGTTCAGAGTTTTAAAATAGTTAGAGATGACAGCAGTCCTCTGCTGCAGGAGCATCCACAAGAGTATTGAACTGCCCCAGGATCTGTGTTTACAGAACATAGGCTGCATAAAATGCAGGAGATTAGGAAGGTGCAGAGGGAGTTGAAACTGTAGACAGCAACATATTTCATGTATGTTTTATTTATGCTTGTGAAACCTGTGTTTACTGAGAGCTCGAGTAGGTGCATAAACAGGCAAACAAAAGTAATAAAGTAGCAAACAACCAGCACAGTGCTAGCATAAAAAGAGCAGAAAAACAAAGAGTGAGTCTTTAGCTCTCTCTACAGTTGTATTTTTCTTTTTTAAAGTTGTTCTTTGGCTAATGGAGAGGGCTCTGTCTCACACCAAGTAGGAAGGGAGCCTGATCCGCCCTGCAATAAGGAAATCATTGCCCCCATCCATATGGAAATTCTTGCAGTTACTGAGAGTTCAGAGTGGTGTAAGTGCTCAGCCTCACAGCACAGTGCATAGGCTGGAGGAGGAGGCATTAAAATCCAACCATAGCAATGGTGATGCTGTCTGCATCCTTCCGTTTTTATTGGGCTCCCAAAACTTGATGTTCCCATGAGAGGTGTGGGTCCACAGTATGTTTTAAATTTTAGATTTCATTCCACCTAAAGAGATGATCTGCAGGCTTTTCAGGTTAATACAGTGCTCTTGGGGTGCCAAAGCATTGAGGTGGCCATAGCCTGAATTCTGCTTGGGAGGAGCCCGAGCAGCCCTGGCCTGAGCTGCTTCCTCCCTAGCCAGGGAAGCTGGGAGGGAAGAGCTGGTTTCACTCGGGAGGCACTGCCCTGGTGGGTGCAGCTCAGCTGGGCACATTGCCTCTCTGCTGCAGCAAGGAAATGTTATGGTCTCAGCAGATGGCCAGGAATGCTGAAACACTGATTTAATTAACTGCAATCCCACCACCAGACAGCAGCTCTTGTGGCTGCATCTGGAAGAAGAGCAGAATGCTTAAGGGGCAATATCGTCCTTCTGAAATTGAATTAGGCAAACTTTGGACATCTAGGGGTTGCGTGAACATTGGTGGTGGTTGAAGAGGAAAGAGTAAGT
The DNA here is from genome assembly GCF_028769735.1 of Zonotrichia leucophrys gambelii. NCBI lineage: Eukaryota > Metazoa > Chordata > Aves > Passeriformes > Passerellidae > Zonotrichia > Zonotrichia leucophrys. The sequence goes on from NC_088176.1 coordinate 25,509,215, forward strand.
GCTAAATTGATAAGGGGATTAGAGTGCAAAAGGTCTTTTGAGAGCACTGCTGTTCTTCCTCCTGAAGATAAGCAAGGTTGTGCTGAGCTGTTTGGGAGTCTCAGTGGCAGTGGGTGGAAGTCAGCCTGAGTTTTAAAAGTTTTATAAGTGCGGTATAGAGATGGGCATGAAAGAACAGATTGTGGGCTTAAAGCATGTGAGCCTTGCATTATGTGAGCAATTGATTGTTAGGCAAGCTTCAGTTTGACAGAAAAGAGCAGTTCTAGTCCTGCTCTGGGAGGTGAGCTGGGGCTGTGTGAGCTACACCAGCTACACCCAGGTGTCAGGACACACTATCCACAGGTATCCACAGACCCTCTCCTGGGAATGGAAGGAGCAGAGCATCCTTTCTTTCCTCCTGGGAATGCAGGGGCAGCAGGAAGGCTGTGCAATGAATTTGATTCCCCCTGTTTCAGTGAAATAATGGCTGGATGCTGGCTGGACACTGAGGTGAAGGTGAAGAAGGCTGAGGCTCTACATTAAAAAAGGAGTCTAGAGACTAATTCTTATTTTCATTTCCACTTGCTCTGAGAAACCTCTGTTCTGTGTACATATTCCTTCTTCCCAAGGAAGGCCCAAGGCTTGGATAAGCTCACTTATACTCAGTGAACTTCAGAAGTGGTTTTGCTGCACTTTCTTTGTAATCTAACTAGTGCTGCTTCCCTTTTATGAATCATCAAAGGCCCTCCTTTTTCTGAAATCCTCTGCTCCATACACAGAGATAGCAGGAGCATGCAGAAAGGCTATGGGTGATTGTTGAAATATAAGTGTCTTGAGGAAGAATTCAGTAAGCCTCTGATTGAGGTGGCTGAAAAAATAGGTGCAATGTTTTACAAATGCTTTTATTGTGCTGATGGGTTTGGTAGTTGCTTTCTGGTAGTGAATTAGTACAGATCACATCAGCCAGACTCAAGAAAAATGGCTTGTTTTTTTCCAACCATCTGCTTAGCTGTAAATTGCTTTCTCCAAGCTGTATGCAATCTTTTGCTTTGCCTCTGTCTGTGCTTTAGCTCATGCTTCCTATTTTTTATCTCCTCAGGGTGCAATGTACTGTATCAATCAAAATAGGATAAAAAGGTCAAAAGTCTTCAAATGTTTTTATAAAAAGAGGGAAAAATGGAACTAATATAATCACCTCATACGTGGCATTTCATTTATGTCATTTATTTATTGTATTATGGCTCTAAGTGAGGTGAGTTACTTTGAAAGCAATGGTGATGAAACCAGACCTCCTCAAGCTCTGGGGCATGGAAGGAAGAAAACAAGATATATATGGAGAGAGGGGGAGAGACAGATCCTAGATTGCTTTAGTAAGTAAAGGAACCTCTGTGATTGATTTCCCTGATTCATGTGAGCTCTTTACTTACAAAGCAGAGGATGTTATTCTCAGATTTGGAAGTCTTTTTTCTTCTTATCTGTGGCTCATGATGCTGAATGATTGTTAACAATTATACTTGAGGAAATATATTGGGCTTCAGTAAAGGTTGCTTCTCTGAATTGTTTCATTTTGTTCTACGTTGGGTCAGAAGGGGTTCATGTGGGGGTTGGTTCTATGTTTGTTTGTTTTTGCAGTGGGAACTATTGTAATTGTCAGAGAAATGATCTTTTCATTGATGAGAGAATTGTTAAGGTAGGAAGACACCCCTACAGATCCTCTGGTCCATCCCCCTCTCAGCTGATCAGTTACTTCAGGCTGTTCAGGACTTTCCCCCTGAGTTTTGAATATTTCAAAAGATGGATATCTGGGCAGCCTGTTACACTATTTTGCAACCCTCCCAGTAAACCAGAGGTGTTTAAATGGAGCCTTCTGTACTTCAGTGTGGTTTCACTGTCTTTTCACTGGGTAACACTGGGAAGGGTTTATTTCTGTGTTCTGTGGAGAGAGAAGGGCCTGGGGCTGACCAAAAGCGAGCTCCAGGAAGGTGCTGAAGAAAGCAGCTCTTCCCTGACACACCCTGGGTACTTACTGACTTCCCTGATTCCCCTCCACAGCACTCTGGGACTCAGGTTATTAGCAGTGATAGATAAGCAAAACTCTTCTAATTGCTTGAAATGTTTTTTTCCTGACTCGAGAAGATTTTGGAGTTTCAAAGTAAAAAAAACAAAAATCAGGATTGATGGATTTAATTTTCTGTGATATGGCTCTGGAGACAGAAGCCTTTATATTAAATTGTAAATCTTTGCAGATTGAGTTTGTTTAAATAAGGCATAATTTTATATTTAATATCTGGGGAAACCATTTTTTATGAAGCCAAGAAGATATTTTTGTAGATGATGAAGATGAACAATTTTCTTGGGTTTATGATTACCATCAAAAGATGAAACTCTTGAAAAAGCATTGTTTGGAATTAAAAAATATTTTTACCTGTCTGACTGATAAAATTAATGCAGATGTTTTTATTCCTATTATTTTTGTGTAGTAGCCATATGGTTTATAATGCAAGAAATATATTCTAAAATCAGTGGGAAAATGTCAATTTGCTAATTCAGACAGCAAGTTTAAGTTTCTTGGGTTTTGTTTTTGTTTTGGGTTCCTTTTTTTTTGGTTTTGTTTTTTAACATTTAGCTTGTAATTAGGCTGAATTAAATTATGAAGCCAGGCATGTCAAAATGGCTAAGAACAAACCTAAGTAATTAATTTTATGCTTTACATTAGATCATGTTAACCTGAGACTTTAAAATGCTGATTTCTAGCCCAGGTTTAACTGGACTTTTGCCCCAGAGATATCTGTTTTCATTCATTTTGTGGGGTTTCTTTTGGCTCCAGAGGAACAATAGAAGCAAGTTAATGTGAACATGGATTTAAAACCCATGGATTTAAATCAATAGTGCAATCTTTAAAAAGTTCATTAAGCGTATAAAAGAAATGGACAGCAGTGTGTGTCTTTCTTAATGTTATTTATAAGACTTGAGATGTTTAGTCATGATGCTAACTCCAAGTTGGTAGCAGGAGTGTATTAATCTCTATTGCATCAGGTTCCATTTAAAAATTTTATATCAAATCAAATTAAACCATTTCACTGTAAGTCCCATGTGAATGCTTACAGATTCTTTAGCACAAAATAAATTGAAGGTAATACCAACTTGAAGTGCAGTTGATGTCTTTTTCTTTATGAATCTTGAACTTAGACTTGTATGAAGTAAATGAAGAGTATTTTGAACTACAAGTATATGGATTCCCTCGCTTTTTGCTGGTTATCTTAACTGTTTCATTCAAATATTAGCCAGATATTTTGAGAAGTTTTCTTCCCCACTAAGCACTTGGTAGGAACATATTTGGGCTGGAGAACTATGGTTTTCAAGTGGGTGTAATAAGGCATCATTTTGTTACTGAATCTTACTTTTTCTCTATAAAATGGAATAGCATAGCTCTAAACCAGGTTTTATGCTTTTTCCATTTTTCAAAATGGAAGCATTATTTTGTATGAAAAATGTAGTATAAATCATCTTAGCAGGATAAAATCCAAATTGAATTTACCGTGTAGATCAATTAAGTAGTGGAGGGGAATAAAGGGGCAACAGCTTCTAAAAGGAAGAGCCAACATATTTCAGCAATAAGCAAAAGATGATGAGGATATTTTTCAGAACTGTTCTCTTCTGTTTAGAAACACACTGAGTTGGTAAAAATAAATAAAATTAATGAGTGTCTCATTTCTAATAAATGTGAAAGACAGCAAAGACAACCAAGAAGGAAAAGGTTATTTGGTATTATTGGAAAAAGCAAGACTGGTCATTTTTTATTTTCTGATCTATGTACTGACATTTAAAGGAACTTACTACATACAAATGGGGGAAAACCTCATTAGAGGTGCAGGTAAACATATAATGAGTTTGTAGAGTAATTACTTCAGTCATAGTATAAATATTTTCATATATCAATTCCATGCACAAAAGTGAGATAAACTGTTTCACTGCAGGGCTAGTCTGACTTTTGAACAATCAATTTCTATATAAATGCAGTTATTTAGCTGTGCAGTTATGAGGAGAGAAATGCCAGTAAATAGCAACAGAGTGAAAATATCAAGGGGGGCAATATTTTATTTAGAATAGTCTGTAACAAAGGGGATGAAGAAATGTCCAAGATAACCTTAGATTAGCTAACTCAGTTAACCCTAATAAAATAACTGCTGCATCATGGAACACAACTTTGGCTACCAAATTTTACCGAAAAGCATGGCAAATTTGTGAGCAGTAATCTCTGGTGAGCTGTTTGCCTCTGTTCCATGTATTTGAATTAGCAACTGTAGCATTATACTGAAACAACAAAACCTTTAGTTTCTGAGATGTTTAGAGAATTGAACAAGATATCAAGAGAGGTAGAGGATGAGACTTAAGTGTGTAGTCAGTGAATTTTTTGACAGTGAAAAATAACTAACCTGTAAGTCATAAAGACACCAGTGCTGTCTCTTTGACAAGTTGAAGACTGGGTCAAATGCAGAGCTGATGGTTTCCAAGTGTTTTTTGGGCACTCAGCTGGCAATTGTACCTGCATGAGCCCCTGCCTGTGCTGTTTCCAGCTCTGTTGTTGGGATGCTGTGTTCCAGAGGCAGCCCTGAAAGTTCTTCTGGTTTGCTGAGTGTTTTCCTGCTTGTCTGCCCAGGTGGAAAATTACACGGGAATAGAGAGAGCAGGTTTCTTCCAGCAGCCCCTGTTTCTCTGCAGATTTGCTGCACACCAACTTGCAATTTTTCCTCTGAATCTCTGTGGCACTGCTGGCATTAAGGCCCTAATAAAGGAGTAAAAGTAGAAAAACTCTTGAATCTAAATGGTGATGCTGAGCATGTCTGGATACTGGAACCCTCCATGGGTTGGCATGCCTGTGGTTTGGCTGGTACCCAGCCTCAGAGGTCATTGGCACAAGGTTTTCCTCCCTACTTCTGTGTTGTGCTTTAACCCCAGTGTTGCACCTTGCAGCTGCTCCTTCCCCCCAGAGACAGGAGGGGAATTGAAAGGAGAGGAGGGAGAAAATTTGTGGATGGAAGAAAAGCCAGTTTAATAGGGAAAACCAAAGCTCTCCATGTGAGCGAAGTAAAACAAGGAATGAATTCGCCACTTCCCGTCCTCAGGCAGGTGTTCAGCCACTCCCAGCAGGAGATGGCTGGGGAAAACAGACATCATCCCTCCAAGTGTCACCCTCCTCTTCGTCCTTCTCCCAGCTTTTTTGGAATGCTGAGCATGGCACCGTGTGGTGTGGTCCCTTTGGTCACTTGGGGCCAGCTGTCCTGGCTGTGTCCTCTCCCAGCTCCTTGTGCACCCCCAGCCTCCTCAGTGCCCCAAGCAGGACAGGCCTCGTTGTGATGCGCCAACACAGCTCAGCAGCAAGGAAAACATCCCTGTATTATCAACCCTGAATCCAGCACAAATCCAAAATGTAGCTCTGGAGCAGCTACTATGAAGAAAATGAGCTCTACTCCAGCCCCAGCCAGCGCGTTTCTGTTTTGTGCTCCAAAACACAAGGAGCCTTTATGTCCTGTTTCTAGAAAGGGGCTCATATCCTGCATGGCAGTGGATGGAAAAGCCAAGATTTGATTTGTTCTTACTTGGTATATTAATATTTTAGAATTTCAATCTAAAAATGAAAATTAGAATATCGTAAGTTTTCTTGTAATCAATGTTTAATGCATGTTTCATTAACCTAGCTTCACTTTATAAAAATTCTCAGTATTTTTTCCTGGAAAAAAACCATAATGAATAAGTGAGCTTGACGATATAGGATTTCTCCTTTCTGCACAAAATGACAAAGGTGTATTTATTTTATTACCCAAATGGCTTTAGTGTTTACATTGCCACCATTACTGCATATCTCTTAATGATAACTTTACCTCAAAAAATTCCAGCCACAGGGAAGGCTGTGCTGATCTTGTGACACTGCTATTCCAGCAGCACTGGCAGGGATGATGATGCTGTTCACTAATAGGCTGAAGGTCACACAAAAGGAGAGTGGGGTGGTTCCTGGAGCTGAGTCGCTGAGCAGGCAACCTCTGCTTTTTTCCTTCTAAAGGTTTTAGTCTTTAGAAATTAGTTCCTTTGAAATAAGAATGAATACAATCAGAATGACCTGTTCTGCTCCTTTTGTGTGTATGTGATGGGGAGGATTTTGTAGCACTGTCTACAGGCAGTGTGAGCTCTGCCGCCTTTCTTTCACCTGAATTCAGAAGAGAATTATCAGGAACACATGGCTGAGTTCAGTTCAGTTGATTTATGATTAGGGATTCAAGAGAAGCAAATGTATTCATCAAATTTCCTAGGGACGTCTTGTCAGAGACGAATTCTAATCCACAAAATGATCTTAAATGGGAACAATGACTTTCCTGATTGTTGCTTTCTGCTGCCATTATTTTGAAAATGGAATCAAGAAAGAGTCTTGTATGTATGACCAGTATGTTCTGGCATCAAGCATGTCACATCTGTGCTACGTATTGGAGTTACTGTTATTTCATAATACTCCAATCCTCAAAGTTTTCCTTTTTGTTGGGCTTGGCAGGTGGTGGCAGAGCATGGGTGGCTTCTCATGCAACTGCCTACTTTTACAAAAAGTATTGAGAAGAGATGAAAATTGTTCATTCAAATGTAGCAGGTCCTTTTGTGAACACTATTCTTTTCTGTGCATAATTTTATCTTATATAGAAAATATCCACATTCCTGGTTTTCCATTGGGAAAAAAGTTTCCTTTTTGCACAAGTAAATAATAATGTCACTGATGGGTCAGGTACTATCTGTAGTCAAGGGGTATTTCCTGCAGCTAATACACACCCTGTGATCTGAACCATTCTCATCCAAAGCCCACTAAATTACAAATATTTTGGCTGGTGAAGCTTTATTAAGTTGCATTAATAACTCATGGACCAAAGCACTTGATTCCCTAGAATTTTTTGTGGTGTGGGTTTTTTTCAGAAGGCTACATCTATGTAGTGAGACTTATGCCATAATGTCATTGCAATACGTAGAGTTTTCAGAAAAAAGAATATTCTGCACAAGACTAAAACTTTCTGTATAATAGGGCAACTTTAAAGATTTTTAGTTTTTTTGTCAGCAATTTGATAGATCTCCAGAGAGTGGCCTGTTTGAATTTTAAAACTAGTCTTCCTCTGGGCTCTAAATGATATTTAATATGCTAAGGAAGGGTTATTCTGCAAAATGTTCCTCTGTTTGAACTTTGGTAGGCAATTACAGTGCATGTCAAATTGTTCTTATCTCTGAAATGTGATGTGTGGAGACCATAGAAAATACAGTAGCAGAGGCATGTTTATCTCCTGCCTTGAAGTCAGGGGCCATGTTTGTGTAGACCATCTGGTAGGAGTTAAGGACGCTTTACTGACACCTCTGAGTGACTCCAATTATTTTTTTCAAGCCAGGTATAAAAACAGGTACAAAGCAAATGGCTCACTGACTTACTGAGGGGTTTTGAGTTCCTGTCTCTGTAGGTAAGCACTGGCTTGATGTGACTTTGAGTTTTTTAGGAGAGGAGTCTGTGTCAAGCAGTATTCAATGTAGATATTATGACTAGACAAGCTGAATTCCTGGGTGTATTTTAAATTTTGTCAAAAAAATTAAATGGAAAGTTTTGCTGCCATTTGAAAAATGGTCTTTATTATGCAGGGCCAAGTTGGAAGTCTTGCATGCCTTTGCCATGATAAGCAAAGGATCCTTTGTGCTGCTAGCTTGGGCTTGAAACAAAAAAATTAATTTCTCTGAGTATTTTTGGTCTTACTATTGAATTGGGAAATATTCAATGTAATAAAGTGAAAAATGTATTTGACAGTTTTTGAAAAAAGTCCAGGGTTCTGTTGCTTTTATTAAGTAGCTGGAAGCCAAAGATTTTAATGTTGGGCTTGTAATATTTGTGGGGAGGAAAGTGGGAAGAGACACATCCAGCAAACCTGTGAAGCCACTCAGGAGTGAGTTTGCACCTCTCCTTACAATTACCTCATTTGTTGTTATAATTGCCATCTTTAACAAATGGCTCTTGAAGGGCACCTAACCCCATGATACCAAATATAAATCTTACATCTTTCAGTCCTTTTATTGATTTCTTAGATATTTTTTTCTAACTAGGTTCCTGGCAGATGTTTTCAAGAAGAGTTTTGAAGAGTTTTTATTTATAAAATGGCAATCTTGGGCAGGCTTAATATAAAGCAAGGGTCTTGTTTTCATTTGTTTTTTCAAGTATTGAAGGTGGCTTTCATCTGTGCTGTGTGAGGCTTTGAATATGGTATGAAATCACTTTCCATTTATTCAAAATCTTTCTCGTGGCTGATGACTGCCATGCATAATGAAAGACTGTGCTCATTTATCATCCATGGTAAATCATTGATCACAGAGGTATCTTGTGGAGAAACCTAATCAAAGCTTTTCAGTTTTTCTGGTTGGTTAAACTCAGAACAGCAAAGAAATGATTGCTCAGTTAGTTGGTTAAACATTTGGTTTATTAGGTGATACAGACCATTTTTAAGGTTTTTTTTGTGGTTTACAGATGTGGTTTGTTGTTAAGGAGATTAAGGAAGGTAATTCTTATCCCTTGAAAAGCACAAAGACCATGTATTAGTGTGAACTGTTTATCCACGTGTGGATATGCCACAAATGAATTTGATAGCAAGTAACCATCAATAATATATATCTTTGGATGCAAAACCTAACCAGAGTTGTAAGTGAATTCAGTAATCTGGACCTGTTGTGTAACAATTCTGCTCAGGCTATGTGCATTGATTTGGAATATGAAACTTTCTGGTTTTCTTTTTTTTTTTTTTTTTTTCTTTTAAGGAAACACCTTCAAATTAAAGAAAATTTGTCTGTTGTTGAGGGAAGGGAAATCATCATCAGTTCAGGTGCTGTCATGGATGGCTGGATGGCTTGAATGGCTTTACTAACGTATCTTGTTAATTTTATTTCTTGTTATGACCTGCCTTTTAGGAAAGACAAAGAAGGCAAGCCATCTCTATCAGGAGAGGAATGATCATTCAGTAGTTCCAGCATAATTATGGATGAGGCATTTAAGTCAAATCCACATAACTCCTTTTCAAATGTTAAAAGCCTCATTTAGTTCAGTGGTTCCTACAGAGGATTTACTAAAGTGTCCCCATTTAGGTTCTCCAAGGCTAAAGGATCCTGAAACACTGGAGTCAACAAATTAGCTGGGAGTTTTATTATCTAAATCTGGGCAATGTCTCAGGGTTTAGTAGCTGTGACCTCTACTCTTTATGCCATCTACTGAGAGAGCATAGCAGTCCTTCCCTGTTTGAGAGCTGCACTGGCAGTTTACATACTGAAGAGTACAGTGATTTGTACCAACCATAAATTTGACTTTTTAACAATCTGACTATAATTTCTCTATGATGTTAGAGTGTTTCAGCTGCACTGGTTCCACAGAAAATAATGTAAAAAACCCCTTTCTTTACTATTCTTTGTCTGCCTTCTCAAGATAATTTCCTTTCTGGTTACTTGCTCTACCTATTTTTAATAGTTACAGCATTTTTAAAGAAAGCTGACAGACACATGGGTTTTTTGATTTTCCTTTTAAAGTTGATGCTGTCCATTCTGTAAGGGTTGTACTATTTCTCTAAGGAAAGAAAAAGAAGCAGCAGATACATACCTTAATTCAGTCACATAATAGATTGCAAGGTCTTAACAAAATCAAGTAAAACCCTGGTATGAAACATTTATTATACAGTAAGTAGCCTATCTGTTGTGGGGATTATCTAAAATTGACTTTTTTGAAAGGACTAAAAAAAAAGGAAAATCGGAGGAGGGTGAGTGTCCTGGATTATTGCTCAGGCCTTCCCATTTGAAGGGATTCATGAGTATGTTCAAGAAGCAGTATGTCTTTAGCCAGTTCCTTATTGGATCCCCAGTTTGTTCTTTTTAATGCCATGAATTCATGTTACTTTAACTTAGTGTGCTTTTATGTGTTTATATTGAATTTAGTTTAATTTTACTTAGTAGGTTTTATGTTGTGCACACCATGGACCATAGGGGTAGAACTTGAAGAAAGGAGCTTCTTCTGAGAATAGATAACACTCAAATGATCAGGACATTTCTGCAGTATGGAAAACCTGGCTTTGAGTTCCTCATGCTCCATTCTCACACCAAAACTGAATGTGAATCTCCCACCTCAGGTGGGTTCCTGACCAGCAGACTGTAAACTACTGATTTTTCTGAAGGGTTCTTTTGTCTCTGGTTTTGAGCACAGTGTTCTCACTTGTGATCTGGTGGTCTGATCTGTGGAACCAAGGAAGCTTTTTTTCTACTTAGACTGGCTGCATGTCTTAAATGACTAGATTTCCCATCTGACCCTCTGTTAAGATTAATTTTTCCTCCCTTGTGAATAAAATCTTCACCTAATAACAATCCAAATAATAAATGTAAATTTCTATGTATGCCAGCTAAGGTCATTCTCCTTGCAGGCACCAAAATCTATATTTAGCTTACCTGCAGAGCAAAGGAATTATTTGTCATTGTTTACAGCACATTTCAGGCTAGATGGTGGGACAGCCCAATGGCCTATGTAATGTCATGGCTTGCTATCATAGATTTATTGTGTAACTGATTCTCTGACCCAGGTTAAAGAGTATTGCACTCTCTGTGTGAAAATAAATACTTGATCGAAATTTATAGACCATTAGAATATTTTCTTATCGCGATCTTGGATTTCTCTCTCAGAGGATAAATAAAAGCTGCAATATGTTCTCTTACTGGTATCTGAATTTTAGTGCAGGGGATATAATGGTGTCAGGACAAAATAATTTGCAACTGATCCACTGAGATGGATCATTCTAATTAATATCATCTTTGAGACTCCCAATTTGCAGTTTTACAAGGGTATGGAAATGTGTGTTGATTTGGATTCACTGCAAAAATTAAATTTCATTTTTCATAGGTACTATTAATTCCATCTTTCAAATTGGATTACTCCTTTTTATGAGACTAGAATCAGATTATAGGTTCATATAAGTTAATCTTTTGGGCACTGCGCTATTATGACTTTTTTTTAAATTTAATATTACAGACCACCTTTGGCCTATGACATCCTTATTTTCCTGGTGTGTAGTCCTACAGCTTTCTCTTCTGGTGTAGTCTGTCCCTGAGATGCCGCATGTTATTTTCAAAATTTTCATTTGAAATGAGCTTGTATACTTTATTTTTCGCAAATTCTTTGTGCAGAAAAGCCATTTTCTGCATAATTCTTCACATGGTCAGAGGCGATGTGATCGCCACACTTGGGGAAGAGGGAGAATTTTTTCAATTTCAGATGGATGGATATCACAGAGGAGGAGGAAAGGGATGGGGATTTAGTGTTCCCTTCTTTCCTAGCCTCTGCAGTTTGCTGCTGCCACTCTCTCTTCTGCATTCCCCACCTTCCTGTCCCTTGACAAGTAATATTTAGGTATAATAGGGGTGTGGAGCTTTATATGGAAGTTTTTGGGGAAAATGTAAATCCTGATAGTATTGGCTTCTTGGCCCAAAGTTTTATGTCCTGCCCTACATTTTCTGTGTAGGTTCTCTTTCTTCCCTTTCTGCTGTCTTAAATCTGTTTTATTCTTCATCTTTGTTTATTGTGCAAGTTTCTCCACCCTCACCCCCATTCACTTTACTTTTTCAAATGAATCCAACATTAAAAATTAGAGTGCTGTGTTAGTCTTATGAGTGACACAGTCATCTATTTGAAATGTCCCTTGGTTCCATAAGGTTGTACAAGAAACAGTTTTGGAAAATGTCCACAGAAAGTGTCTTTGACTAGAACAAACATGTATTAGTACTGTTTAACATTGGCAAAAACAATGAAAGAATTAATAAAGTCTCATACTGTACTCGCTTTTTAATAGTTAGGTGCAAACGTGCTTAAGTAAAAAGGAAAAAAGGCTTCTCACGAGGAATGAGAGATGTGTTTCTGCCTGTGGGTTTTCACACAGAGGTCATTGTGTGACTTAACAAAGTGCAATGCACAATGCAGTTTGTTACTGGTGACCTCAAAAAATTATCTGGGAAAGCATATTGCCAAAAAAAGATGTGAAGAAGGCATGATGAAATAATCTTAGCTGAATTTAGCACTTATCAGTTAGGGATATGCTGTTTGCAAGCATTTCAGCAGCGCAGAGTAGCTTTACCTGTGCTTGTCTTTTCATACCGTGTAGTCAGAAGGATTTAGCTAATTCCATTCATACAGCACAATCCTGATGATATTTTTGGTCTAGAGCCTAGACAGACACACTCATTTAGGTGAAAATCTGAATGCAAAAAGAGAATTCCTTTTTTTCCCTATTTACTCTGCAAAGAGGCTGCAATTAACACAATTTTTAGACCCCTTGGCCATGGTGTGCACTTGAAGAGGAGCTGTTGCTGGTGCTGGAATGGATCTTAGGCTGTCCTCTCCAGCCTTTGCTGCAGGGGTCCCACATGCACATCAGTGCTTTTGCTTCACTACAGGCAATACCTTATCCACGTTATTTTTCTTTTCTATTTTTCCTTTTTTTTTTTTTTAATGGCATCTCTAATAAACATTAGTTTGTCTTGGAATTGAGTGATCATTTCTGAAACCATGAGCTGCACCTAAGCATTTCTCAAGATTTGTCTGGTAACTCATGGCTTTTTTGATGCATCCATAAATATGTATTTGATCATTCACACTGCATATGGCAATATTGAGTGACCTCATTTGGACTTTGCTGAACTGCTGTGTGTGTCACCACAGTGCTGCTTTCGTAGGGTTTTCTGCAGTGGGTTGTTGTGCTTTCTTACCTAGAGGTGTGATACCAATGAGCAGCATGTGTGCATATCACATCTGCCTATTTAGGACACATGGTAGATGATTTAGCTGAGATTATGGGATGCCACATGATCAACTGTTATCATATTGTAGCATTATAACTGTCAAATGTATATTCTGCAAGGCTTAAGGGCTTAATGTGCAAAAGTATGAACTCGGGTGTCATAATGGCAGAGCAATTATTGCTGTTATTTTCTTTCAGAGATTTAAAAAAGAATTTGTTAAGGGAAGTAAAAGACTTAATTTTTATCTTTGCTGAAAAACTTAATGCAGTTTAAAAAACCAAGCTATATTTGGCCATCAAATTCTAGAATAACTGAGGCTGAAAAAGCCCTCTAGGATCAGTAGGTCCAACTGTTAACCCAAATCCATGTCTAAACCCTGTCCCTCAGCACCACATCTACACAGGTGTGGTGTGGGATACCTCCAGGCATGCTGACTCCATCACTTCCCATGGCAGCCTGTTCCAATGCCTGACCACAGATTCAGTAAAGAATTTTTTCCTGATACCCAATCTAACCCTTCCCTGGTGCAGTTTGAGGCTATTCCCTCTCATCCTGGCACTTCTTACCTGGGAGAAGAGACCAACCCCACCTCACTGCACCCTCCTTTCAGGGGCCTGTAGAGAGCAGTAAGGCCCCTCCTGAGCCTCCTTTTCTCTGGCTAAACCTCCCCAGTTCCCTCAGCACTCCTCCTTTGTGCTCCACTCCCTTCACCAGCTCAGTTGCCCTTGTCTGGACTCGCTCCAGCACCTGAATGTCCCTCTTGTATTGAGGGACAGAGAACTGGACACAGCATTCAAGGTGCAGTCTCACCATAATAGGTATTATCTGAGTGTGAGGTTATGGTGTTTCATTAAAAGATGGTCCTTTGGAGTATCATCCACCTCTGTACTAAATTTTGAAAGAAACACATTCCCTTTGTGGCATGTTTGTCAGAGGTACAGGTAAGTGAAAACGTCCACGCACTCCGATGAGCTCTTGGCACAGCTCTTCCAGGAGATACCACTCTGTCACTCTCTCCCCACATGCTTGTATGACCAACAGTTTAGCATAGAGGGTTTTAAGTCTGTAATATGGGATTTATAAACGGGGCAGGTGCAAATGTGTGTCAAAAAGTGAATAGAAAATGCTCCTAGAAAGGCAAGAATCCCCACCAGGGCAGGTTGTACTTAAGCTTTGGTATGAGGTCTGCCAGCTCCTCTCAAGACTGTGAAGAAGGGTTTCTTTTTGATGTGAGGCAGCTTCTGATGTTTCTTAATCAGAGGCAGAAGATGCATATGTCAGTACCTGAGTACGTGCGGGCTTCAGTTTTTCTGACTAGTGGACAGTTTTAATTAATTGAACATTTTTTCATTGACCGATAGCTTATGGCCGCTGTCATGGGATCTGAATGAAACAAAACCTGAACAGCTTTTTCAAGTCAGTTATTTTATAGATAGGCAAGTACTGGGAGGAAGCTGATCTCCAAAGCAGTACCTCATATCCATCAGGGGGAAAGGCCAAAAGGGAAGTTTTCAAATATTATATGTATGGGGGTTTTAAATCTTTCTCTTACTGCAGATTTTTACTACATTTTTGGGTCTGATGGGAACATATTTTACATATTTTCTCACAAATGTTCTTCCTAATCCCTGAGTCAATGCTGTTGAGATGTACTTCTCATTGAACCATTAATTTATAAAACCAAAAGCGTATTAAAAGGCAACTTTTAGAGGAGGCCTGAGTACAAACATTGTGAAGGAACAGATAGCTTCTTCTCCTGACATTATCACATCATTCAAGCTGCAGTTGTCAACCCTAATGAAAGCTGGTGATGCTGATTTGAGCATATTGCTTATGTGATGTGCAAGAGCTTTGGGAGATAAGGAATCCCTGGTGCTATCATTTATAATTAAAGTGTCCATCACTTTCCTCTGAAAAACTGCTTGACGAATAAATAATTAAAGATCTGATTCTGATACACTTAGTTGAAATGAGACTTCTGAGAACAGTTCAAAAGCAGCAAATGGAATTTCTTCAAAGTAAGGCTTCAAGATAAATAATAGTATTACAATCTCAGTCAAAGCCAGTTCTTGTTTGTTGAGGCAGGAGGGTATTCTGGTTTATGTGCTTTAAAATCTAATCTCCCAGGCATCTTAAACTTCCTGCTTGCAAACAATGCCTGGTGATGTCTATCTAAGCACAGTATAAACTGGTATTAAAATTAATGGCTAGCTAACTGTTCCCTGCTTTTTCAGACAGCCAAAGAGAAGTTGTCTGTCTCATGTTTTGTGCAGCATGGAAGCTTTATAAAGTGCTATGTTACCTGAAGGGTTTATTTTACTTGTAGCTATGCATACTTTATACTGGTTTTTTCTTTCGTTGTTTCACTGAATTGATGTATAAAGGAATGGTTGTGCTAGAACACTGTTTGTTTTCGTAGTTTCTAAAATAATCGAAAGGTTTGAGGGGAAATTTTTTGAAACACAAATTATTTTACCTGCTTCCACTGTGTTCCAGTAATAACCATGCTCCCATTAGAGTGCAAATAACTTGCATACTGTGGAGCTGTGTTGGCAGGGTTGGTTTGGTGCCTTGAGATTAACCTTTCACTGCCGCATGCGTATGTTTGTCATTTATCCCCTTTTCCTCAGGTGCAAAGAGGGCTACCAAGGAGTCCGCTGTGACCAATTTTTGCCGAAAACCGACTCAATCTTGTCAGATCCAAGTACGTCAAATGTTTTTCTTCTATTTCCAATCCATGCTGGAGGCTGCTCTTGCCGTGTGAGATGACCCTTTGCCTGTAGTCAGACAGTCCCTGCTGGGGGCCACTGCAGATGTGTGTCACAAGCAGGGATGCTCTTGCTGGTAGGGTGAAACCACGTCATCCAGTCTCTGTTCTTGTGAAACATGTGCTGCTCCAGCAGGGCACGTGGTTTCTTATGGTTTGGAATAATACTGTCCCTGCTTAGAGCCAAAGTATTTGTGTTTCTCTGCTTTTGACTCAACAACAAGTAAAATTACATAATCTAAAAGGAAGCCCGGTATAGAGTGCAAAGTGGTTCCTTCAAAAGGAAATAAATGCGCACTGTGCGGCACCGAAGAGATTATAATCTCCTTAGAAGCAGTTTATATCAGTTTACATGGAAATTAATTATTTTTCACTTGACAAGTGATTTGTTGTCTATTTACCTAAATAATAAATATGTACTTTCAGATAGTACTGTGGAGACAAAGTAACTTTCTACATGTCAGAATAACATCTGCAAATATCTTCTCTTACTCCACTGTTTCCCTTTCCAAATTCTCTTGACTAAGAGAACTATGCCAAAAATATTACCCAAGATTAATTTTTTGAAGGTGAAGCCAATTAATTATGTTTATCTTACATTTTTAAATGAAGTGACGTACAACAAAGGGTCATATCCAATCTCTTGGTTTTGTTCACATACCTGGAAACTGTAGCATATTAAGTCGTCTGGTTTTGAGTACTCTTTAAAATTAGATTTTAATTGGTTTGGTTTGGTTTTTTTGTTTTTTGAAGACCAATGCTTGGGGTTTTTTTAGTCTTTGTGTTTTTTAATTTATTTTCTTGTGCTTTTCCATGTGAAAACCTGTTTCCAAAGGCACCTGTTGCTTTGTAGTTCTCTGTGTTGTGTACCTCCCATTTTGGCTTGCTTTGTGTTTGGTTTATTTTCTCCTTAGCTTGACCTTTAATGGTAAAGTGCAGAGCTTGTAGTGAACAGGCAGATTTTACCTCAGCCAAGTTGTATGTGCATGTGTCAGTACAGAAGCTGTGTATATGTCAAGGAAAAAGATAGTTTGTATTCTAGAAGTGTGGGAATGGACTGTTGATGAACAACAGTTCTGTCTGACCTGGTTTTCACAGGGGACTCTGGCTTTACTCTCTCAAGAGTAGAGGTTAAATCTGTGCAGATCCAGCACAAAGCACCAAAAAGCTCCCAGATTAGGCTGCATCTAACAAGACCAAAAGCCCCACAGTGTTTATCTGGTGCAGACAGTATTTTTGTTTCTTTCTTTGTGTTGGTTGTGCAGATTTGCTTCTCTTCAGTAGGAGATGCTTACTCCAGTTGGGTTCTAGCTAGGTTGTTTCCAGAGCATTTTTCAGCCACATGATAGTGAGGCTAAGTGCTGCTGAAACAGCCTTTTTATACCTTCTGAAAACAAAAACTGCTTTTTTTTATTTTGTTGAGATTTTCTTTCAAAATGGTATTAGTTAGAGTATGTAAGGAGGAGGGGCTTTGGCTTGACATTGTCATGGGTCTACTGGACACACCTGTGGCCCAAAAGGAGCCTCTCTTCTGGAATGAATGAAGAAGGTTAACATGACTTAGGTATGTTTCTAGTCAGTTTTTAAATTTAACTTATATTTGAGCCTTGTCTGTTTTCAAAAGAGGAAAAGACAGGTCCAGTTCAGGTCCATTTCTGTGTTCTGGCATAATGTGATATATCTCAGTGTTCTAAGGATGTTGAGCCTGGAAGGAAGATAATTGAACTTTCTGCTGCAGCTGGACAGTGACAACATCTCGTTCAGGAGTTTAATCAGTTATCTTCCTTCTGGTGAGAGGAAAAAAAAGTAATATCATGCTGATAAGTAGCACTCAGTAGCAGAAGTGTTTGTTATTTGCATAACCTGAGGAGTGTAAAAACTATTTGACACAGTAGTCAAGCACAGTATTATCATCTTCAAAGGCTCTGGGTTTGCACTGCCAAAACTTAGGTTTGTGGTTGAATGTGTTTGGATTAGAAAGAGAATGGCTGAAGGGTGAATTTGGAGGTGGCTTCAGAAAGAAGCAATTTTTTAAATGCAATACTAAATTTGTGAAAGCTGGAAAATGCAATGAGGGCTCTTTAGTCTGGGCTGCACGGAGCCAGCACTGGCTGGTGTCAGTCAAGCTTTATGAACAACTCCAGCACATGGAGTTTCGTGGGATTGCTTAGGGTGTTCCTGGTGGTGAATGTGCTGTTGATGACACATCTGCTAACATTCAGCTTATATGAAGTTTGCATGCATGAAGTACTGAAGCAATGTTTTTGTCTTAGCTTGCCTGTGATACCACAGGTTGTATTTTCAGAATAAACCCTTGTCGTGACTGGAAAGTGAATCTGTACCAGTCACTTGATAAATAGCAACAATTTTGCTGTAAAGTTGTTATTTACATATATGGGCCAAAGCATCTTGATTTTTTTTGGTTGTTGTTTTTTCAATAGCCTGCTAAAACAAACCAAGGTTGTTCAGTGTAGCTACTATCTGCATTCATTTGCATAGTGGAAAATAGTGTGTTATGGCCCTGCAATACTTTTAACACCAGCTTCTTGCCTCATTCTAGATGTGTGTTAGGCAGGTCTTGACTTTGCATCACAGATATTAATACAAATTATGTATTACTTAATATGGATTAATGCATGCTAGATCACATCCATGCAGTTTAATTCAAGTAACTGATGAAGGTATTTAAGATTCTGTTTTCAGGAAACACTTTTTGAAACTACTAGATGGTGTTTCGGAGCTCCTGAATTGGCATCCATGGTTTCTCGTAGTCAGATTTGCCACCTGCTACCTTCCTTCAGCTCAAAGATAGGATCAAACTCCTAAGAAAAAAAAAAATTAAAAGACACACAGACCAATGTCAAAACACTCCAGGCACAGGCTCTGTGACTGGACCTTTAGGTGTCACAGATGTAACAGTTTCCACTTCCCTTAATATCTCTATTCTTGACAAGATTTTCTGGCTATAAGAGAAAGTTATTAAAAAAGAATCCAAAACAATCCAAACATAAGTAGTTTGAGAAGTTTGGTAATCTTGGAGTAAGAGAGAAACTTGCCTAAACTATGAGAGCCTCAGACATGTGGGAACCTAACAAAATAATAATGTCACCAACAGGGGAAAAGGCTGCATGGCAAAGCCACCCAGGCTCACAGGCTCAGTTTGAGGAGGAAATCTGTCAGCCATGCTAACAGTGTGCAGGAGAAGTCCCTGAACTCTCTCTCAGTCATCTTATCCATTATATGGAGGAAATAATAATGGGACAAAAAGAACAGAAACAGCAGCCACATGCTGGAAGGAAATTATATTTAGAATATTACTTCAGCTTTCTTTGTCTGGGCTACCTCCTCTGTAAATACAGCTAACAGCAATGGTAGAACACTTCTATTTTCAGCATTTTTTTTAAGTACAACCTTAATACAATTTTAGGCACAAGAAATTTTTCTGTAGTCCTGTGTGTATCTGTAGGGTTGGGAACTTACTTATGACAGAAATTGTAGAATTTTACTCCTGTACTGTCATTTATAGTGTTCTGGAGTAGACCTGCCTAGCCCAATGAGTCCTGAAAGTTAAGTTGTATGTAGGCTGCAGATATTTCTTTTAATCTGCTTTTTTACTGAGGCAAAGTAAAACCTTTAGAGCTTTGACTGTTCTGTGGGCATATTCCAAAGTGGGGAATAAGACATTGAAAATGAGTTTATCACCTTACCTCATTTTACCAAATTGCTCCTTTTCACCTATAAGTATTTTGTTCTTAGCATTGAAAGCTACTTTTCTATGCAAATTGTGTATTTCAATTTTATTAATTTTTTTCTTCATCACTTTAACATTCCCATCTGTCCCATTTGACTCAGAAGCTTGAGTAAAGAAGGATCCTCTATTAAATATTGGGCATGTTATCCAATCCTTCTGCAGAATAAATCCATTATTTCCTAGAAGAATAAAAGTGGGCTGGAAAGCTTATAGGTTGCCAGGCCATGTTCCTGCTGTTGCATCAACCCCATCACATAATTTCTTCTGTAATCTGATCATACTTCACTCATAACCTGTGTGAACCAGCCACCAGAAACAGGGTTTGTTTGGCATCCCTGCTCTGAGAATTTCAAGAATTTTCAGCTTTCAGACAAAACTTAAAGCAAAATGTGTCAATTTTTTGTGTTTTGCTAAAATGCTTCGTTTCGACTTTGATTTTTTTTTTCTCTTGGTTTTCATGTTGTTATGTTTGAGCTTTGTTAAACTGGCTTTTTCAAATGTCAAAAGTCTTCTTCCCACTGAGTGAGCTGTAGCCTGTGGTCTTACAGCACTTTAACCTGTGACAACATGGCGCACATGTTTCTCTTTGAATCTCATCAAAGAGAAACCTGCAAGTGTCATATCTGGAACCTGCAGCTGCTCATTCTTAGATTACTGTAGCGAAGGATCAAACTCCCTCTTCTGGAAGACTGGGACTGTAAATAAGAAAAACAACTATAGCTAGGTTACAAATGAAAAAATGTCTTTCCAAAAATGTATTAAAAACCCTAAGACCGCCCACTAATGTTCTCAAAAAAAAAAAGCTCCCCAAAAAAATCTTAGGCATTTCATTTTATTTTTTATTCTGCCTATCTAGTTTTGTATATGTGAGATCATAGGATAATTTAGGTTGAAGAAGTGTGGAGAACTCAGGAAGTTCAGCCTCCTGCTTTAAGCAGACATGGCTTTGAAGTCTGTGCTACTGCACTGGACATCACAAAGGTTTTTTGCAAAGGGACTCTTATCAAATAGAGGATAAGGAACATCAACATTGTGAAATATCTCTAAAATATATTTTCAAATAATTAGAATACATAAAATGAAACTTGTGCTCCTCATTGAATGACTGATTTTCTAGGGTCTGAGTAATTCTTTTGTTAAATATACTTAACCTTTCTGAATTTGTCAGAGTTCCTTCTGAATTTGCTTTTTTTTCTCCTATTTTGATTTCTAGAAGGTATAGGAGAAAATAAGATTTTGCTGTTGGAAGGACTTCAAAGGTTGCATGGAAATAGGGGCAGATAGGAGTGGGAGACTAACCAGAGGTGGATATATCTGAGTTTTGTGGAGGACAAGTCCTTCTTAAACAGATTTAACATGGGACTGACTTAATCCCAGAAAGAACTTTTGAAATCTAGATCTAAGTCTAAATTTTGTGCCTTAACTTAGTCTTAAAAAGAAAAGTTTTAAGTCCTCTGCATTAATTATTTCATCTTTTCAAGATTTTTTTATTCAGAAAAAGCATATGAAGGGAGAGGTTGTAGACCAAGCTTCTTTTATAGTGGCTGTCATTTTATGCTGTTTTATCAAACTAATGGCAGAATGCCACACCACCAGTGTGTTCACAAAAAACATTAACTGTCTAGGATGTTAATCTTTTACAAAAATTAAATAATCAATAGGTGGTTTTCCATTGGCTTGTGAAATTAGGTTTAGAGAACGAAAGACGTGGTGACTACAGTCAGGGGAAATCCCCCAAAATGACAAGTCAGCAGAAGATCTGTTAGCCTCCATCAAGTGGATCTGATTTTTCTCTCAACTGCAGTCTCTTCATAAAGGTGTGCAGCCGGAGTTCCTCCAGTTCAAATGCATCACAAATTAACTTGGATGAGTCCTGATGCATTAATGGATTGAAAGGAAGGAATTGCCTTAATTGAAATAGTAATAAAGAAGAAAAGCAACACAATCTCTCCAGAAGTTTCAATAAGTTTAACTGTAGGTGAGAAAAAAATGCCTCAAATGAGAGACAGGCTGAGGAATATGAAACATCAGAAAGGTAAAATAAGAAAAGATATCCCTGAGGCAATGAGGGACATGTTTTTCCTCTTCTTTGATCATCAGGCACGTAAAGACCTTGGGATATGATCAATAAAAGATGATGTGTTTTCAAGTCTGAGTTGTATGGAAGCTGTAAAATTTGACTTTCTGTGATTTGTTTTGATTTGTTTTGTTGCTGGCTTTGTTTTCTTTTCCTTAAAATAATGACTTAGGCTTTATTCTGCAGAGCTGGAATGGAATGTTCCAAACTAGAAGTGCGACATTAACAAAGGTTCAGTAAAAGTGTTCACCAGTGATAACTGGAAACGTGAATGTGTTCGTTATCAGAGTGTCCTGAAACATTAAAGTCAAAGAGAGATTAATTGAAGTCACAGATTTGCCACTAATGCCATGGGCAAAGAAAATCAGTGGCAGTTTTGATAATGTTATTTCTTACAATCCTAAATGCAAAATTTAAATTCGTAGGAAGCACCTATAATATTTTATTCTATGGATAAGCTAACAGTGGCTTGTCCAGAATGTGCAGTATAGATGTTTTTGAGTAATTTTTTTAAATTTCTTGTTTTCTCTGTCAGTACTGCAAAATAGATTTTCAAAATCAGAAGGATATTGGAAATCGTCATTTTTCTAATGAGGGAGGGAGAGTACTTTGAGTTCGTCTTCTAAATTTGTGTTGCTCTTCTGAGGTCAAAACAGAAAAAAAAGTCCATTCATGTGAGTGCTGTTGCCAAATATGAAGCTGAATTGCTTTCATTATTTTTTATGCAATAACAGAGGTGGTTTTTCCCTGCTTTCTTTGAATCGCCGGTCCTTTTAGAAAAAAAAACAAACCGGCAGTGGGTTTGCACAACTGCTCACAACACCTTCTGGCTTTCTTTCTGGAAATATTAGTAAGGGGGCTACAATTTATTTCCATTTCATATTTCAGTTTTAAATTGCATGTCAGCATTTACTATATTCATATGGATCTTTATTTAGGAATTATCTCAAATAACATTAAAATAAAAAGTCATACAGGTTTATTTGGAAAAATAGAAAAATTCAATCTGAATTAGACCAAAATTCTTATATTAGTTTTAAAGAAGCATTAGTTCCTCATTCTTCTCTGTTCATCTCTTCTCCTGGAAGACAAGAATGTCTTGGCATCTCGTTACTCAGCATTGGTTTTTTTTCAAACTTGTAATTTACAGTTTTCAATTATGTCTGGTTTTGCCATGGCCTTTACACTATAGATGGTCTTCTGGAATTCAGTTTGTGCAGGCTGCATCTTTGTAGACATTCTTACTAAGCATCTGGAATCAGGCAAATGCAGTATCTTTGATAGCAGGGAAAAAAAACCTCTGAACAAACCTCAAAACCAGTTGTTTCCTTCTTCTTCAAAAATTGCATGTGGTTGGAAGGATAATAATGAAATGGAACAAGTCATTTTATATGGAGTCAGTACAAATCCCAAGGAAGAAAGAAAATGGGATCTCTAGCAATACAAATCCCAACCAACAAGAAGTTTTCATCAGCATGTCTTTCTGTAAACCATGGTTGCTATAAACCAAAAAGGAAACGAAAGCCACCTCATGCAGGGCAGTTTGAAGGCCGCCTTTCCAAAATGCCATTCGTCTGTGAAATGTGGGACTTGTGTCTGCTTAAAGAATTTCTAGGTCTTTGTGTAGTGGTTTTTGCAGGTGTATTTCAGGTTAGGGTGTCTCAGCCAGGGCTCGTTTCCCAGAGCCCAGCGGATGGCTGTGCAGGGAGGGTGCAGTGTATGCAGTGTTACACAGGGACCGCGGCTGGGAATCGCCGCCAGCCAGGAGCATCCCGGGGCTGCCGTGAGAGGCAGTGCAGCTCCCCCAAAACAGGCACCTTCTGAAACAGCCACTCCTCCCGTCCCTCTTGCAAACACATTGGGATTTCCCAAATCTGCTGCTGGCCATTCCGTGGCTGTGCAAGTGCAAATATGGTTGAAGTCTATGTTCTGTGACACCCTGGAAGCCCCTTATTTCACCTGTTACCCTCAGTCGCTAACTTTTCTGACTTGTGTGCTCCTTACTGACAACATATTATTGTTGGTGTCAATCTCCCATGGACTTTTGGAAGGGCTTCCCTGATTTTGGCTGGATGGATAAGGTGCAGTCAATCACTGACTTGTCCAATCATATTTTTGGACCTCCTAGGAGAAAAATTCAGCGTTGTAGTGATCATAGTTCATGCTCAGGGAGAAAAGAGTAAGGAAAGATGGGCCATCATGAAATGACGTATAGGAGAATTGCACAAAACATGATTGTAACTTAGCTGAAAACATTCATTTTTTTGGGCTCTTGTCTTTGTAAATTAGCTGCTCAGTTGTCCAAGAGGATCTTATTTAGCAGTACTATTTCACTTTACTTCATGGTTGAGTTCTTCATGGTTGCATGAGATGGCATAGTATAAGTTTCTTTAAGATGCCCTTGCCCAGTGCAGGAGCTAGTAAGTACACATTGAGAAAAGAGATGGATTTCTCTTATTGGCAGTTAATGCTGTCTTTGAATGTATCTGTATTAAATCTAATCTGAATTGTTTTGCCATCTCCTATGAGTGGTTCTGCATTAAATGATCCTAGTAAAAAATGTAGTAGGGTGGAGACAGGTGCTGTGGGGTTACATATATTGTTATCTGTCCAGAGTACAGTTTTGTGGCTGTAAGTAGTGAACAGCAGGAAGACGAATTCTGCACTGCACAAGCACAAAGCTGGGAATCAGTCCAATGCACACTCACTGCCTTGAGAGTAAAAACATTAAGAGGCTCATATGTGAGAGCTAAAATTTCTTCCAAGAGCATTTCTGCTGAGTGTTCTGATCATCTTTTCAAAATGAATACCTCAGAAGAGCCTCTGTGCTCCTAGCTGATCTTCGCTCTTTGCATTAAGTCCTTACTCCACTACAAGGCTGCTCATTAAGGCAAGTATTGTTGTTAGACTTTTCACTTGGCTTAGAGCTTCTATCAGTGTTGATTCAGCTAATTTGAACAATCTCTGCTCGTGAAGGAAAATCAGGAATAAGTATTACTCAAAGTTAAAGTAGTGAGTGCTCTGTGTTGCTGTGAAGACCAGATTCTGTGAGAGCAATGTGTATGTACATACCTGCCTACAAGAATGGCAATCTTACTGAAAACATTATAGGTCAGTATTACTACGAGTTTGATTACCACATCAAAGTTATAATCTTTTGCTAAGAATAAAAACAGTACTGGGACTCCTGAAGGCATTTTCAGGCTCATTTCTTAGGCCTAACATAAAAATTTAGCAACAGGGAACAGCCACTTCTGGTTAAAACTTGACTGTGCAAACCCAGCAATTTATGTAATTAGTATTTCCTGGATTAGAAAGATCAAAAGATAGAATCTTGATCTCTCTGGGACTGGTAAATGTTTGTTAATGAATCCTTCAAGATGGCATTGTCCTCACATGACTTCTATGGCATGTATGATTGCTTTTTCTATTGGGTTTTGTATTGACCATTAGGGAGTCAAAATTGCCAGCCATGAACATATGTATTCATACTTTTCAGTGATAAATTTGCTCATGGCAGGAATTTCTTAAAGACAAACCAGCTCAGTATTGTCCTGGGAGCAAACCAAAGAGCAGACTGGAAGAGGCAGTTCTTGATGAGGCTATGTTTGCAGGACCAGATTCACTTCCAGCCATTTCAGTGAGCAACCTGCTCTCAGGGGTCCTGGCTCTTTGTTCTCACTGCAGGTTCCTGTTTGCTCTAGAGGAAAAAGTGCAATTGTTTGCTGTCATCAACAGTCAGAAGTTAATAAGGGGCCTGGGAGACAGAAAGCTCTTATCTTTGGTGACTCCTGCACACAGCCTGA
Organism: Zonotrichia leucophrys gambelii; assembly: GCF_028769735.1. Taxonomy (NCBI): domain Eukaryota; kingdom Metazoa; phylum Chordata; class Aves; order Passeriformes; family Passerellidae; genus Zonotrichia; species Zonotrichia leucophrys. Next base: position 25,534,420 of record NC_088176.1, read on the forward strand.
GTAACAGGTTTGACAGTCCAGCTCTGGATGGTCATCCCAAGAAACAGTACTGAAACACAGAACAAGGAACAGCAAAGTCCATTGCCTGTCTGCAGGTAATTCTGCTTTTTGATCTTGTCTTCTCCAACCTCTTGAACACCTCAGCTGATTTAGCAAGAGAAGATTTGGGTGTATTACATATGCTGCTAGAACACCAGATTGTTTGGTTTTTTAATCTTTTACCTTCTATCCTGACATATCTACTGTATGTCCCTGCCCATTTGTGAGGGGCTTTTTCCTTCAGCATCTGAATTATATTTCTGTTAGTGAGTTGTCTCTCTCTGCCAGTCTTTGCTACCACTCAGTATTTGCCATGTGCTTTTCTGCGATTCCTTCCCACACTGTCATTGCACGTGGCCTTTACTCCCTCTCTGACACCAAGATTTGACTCCTCTGTTTCCAGTCTTCCAGATGAATGTCTTAATCACAAACAGCTTTTCACGGCCTGCCTGCTCTGTCTCATTTAGGCTTCCCTTTCGTCCTTATCTAAAATGTTTACTTTTTTGTTCCATAATGGAATAAAAAAATATAATTTGCAGTTTAATTTAGTATCCTAAATGTTTACAATGAACAGATGTCCACATTTCATTTTGTTTCCAAAGGAGTTGGCTCCAATTATCTCTGAAGATACAGTGAGAGGTTAATACCTAATGCTTATCAGGAGAAAATATCCACTGTGTGGGCTGCTTGTGAAAAGCAGCATCTAAATTTAACTTGGATTCTTGTTTTGTTTGCTTTTAGTAAAACTGATTTTTTTTTTGAAAAAAAGGTTGCATTTTCAATACAGACTGGTTTTATGTGTCTCGACAGTGCTTTTATTGTGAAAGCTTTTTCAGGTTCAGAAGGAACCTTATCTGGTACAGGAAAAAAAGCCCAGAATTATCAGAGAACAGAATACTTGTCCATGACAGGTGAAAGACAGGTTCAAGTCCTTGACCTGATTTTGCTCTCTTGCAGGTGAATGCCTAGATCACAGCACAGAAAAAGGGAGTGGGTCAGTCAGTGTCTTTTTTTGGGTTGGTGGTTGTAGATTTTTTTTTCCCCTTGGTTTTAGCCTTTTTCTGCTATTTCCCAGCCAGCTGTAGTGGTGAATTGGTAAACTTGAAATTTCTACTGTAGTGAAAAGTGTATTTTTGCAGTATAGCCCTACCCTAGACAGAGCACAACACAGAATTTTGCTGTAATGCTCATCTATATTATAGAAGATGCTAGAGTTTACAAAATGTTAATATACTGACTTAGGTCTAAATCTAGAAAAAAAATACTGATGGGTATAGTTTCTCAGATAAATACTAAGATAGTGAGCAGCTTTGAAGCATCCAGCTGAATTTTTTGCTTTAACTTGTGTTTTACATCATAAATTTGCTGTTTTCTTGATACTGAGGTGACCTAGTGCGTTTTAACTCTGGGTTTAATGAGTCCTTCTGAAAAGGCTTTTTCTAGAAGCTGAGCAGCTCTGATGTGGGAGCCTGGCTCCTGCTGCTGGAGGAGCTGTCCCCGAATGGCTCCATCTGCATCTGGCAGACAATGCAGTGCACTGATGGAGGCAGTGTCCTTTTGAAGGAGCTTGCTGGTCTGTGGAGATGAGAAGTTGTAAATATAAATATGTATATATGTTAATATATAAAAGCAGGAGGTATTTTTGTTTCTGTGAAGACTTTGTGTTCCAGTCTGATCTAGCAGTCTTTCACAGTTTGGTCTCCTATTAATGCTGTGTTAATTTACTGTCTTTATCAGTCTCCATGTCTTAAGCAACCCTTGTGGTCAGGATTTGTTTAGCGTTCCATAAATATTTGAAGATTTTAAATGCCTTTAAAGCCTTAAAATACAATTGGTACACTTCTGGAGAAGAGATTACTTATTTCAGAAGAAACTGGGTTAAGCCCTATGTGTAGATGTCCAGACAATTGCAAGTAAAAATGCTGCTCACCAATGCCATTCTCAGTAATTTATTATTCATTTTATTGGCATTGGAAACATGGTGACTAAAGCCTGGGGAAAAGGGAGCTCAGGAGAGGCCTTAACACTCTACAACTCCCTGAATGGAGGCTGTAGGGGTGGGCTTGGTCTCTTCTTCCAAGTAACAACACAAGAGGAAACAGCCTCGGTTGTGGCAGGGGAGGTTTAGGCTGGGTTTAGGTTGGTTCTTCACCAGAAGGGTGGTCAGGCTGTCCAGGGAATGATGGAGTCACCATCCCTGGAGGTATCAAAAAGACGTCTGGAGGTGGCACTTGGGGACACGGTGTAGCAGTATTGGGTTATTGACAGTTTTGGGTTGATGGTTGGGCTCAATCTTGGAGGTCTTTTCCAAATGAAGCAATTTGGTGCCTGTGTGGTTCTGAGGGGCAATGTTACTGTGTGAGTTTGCAAGCAGAGATGACAAGTTGGGCCCCGTTGGGGTGGTGATAAGGACACTTCCTTAGGGTGTCAACAACTATAATGGTTGTTGATAAATATAGAGATGCATCTGCTTGGGGAGATCATGACCCATTTCAGTCGGTTCTTGCTTTATGAGCTTTCTGTGCCTTTGGAGGTACATTCAGGGTAACCTATTTCTCCCTCCAGGACTTCTGCTTTCCTGAGTCCTGTGTTAGTCAGAAAGCTCTTACCAGAAGTTGTTGTGAAAGCAGGAGAGGCTCTGCCTGATTTTTCATACCACCCTGCATATGTATGAATAAAGATAACTTTAACTTTCCTATGTAGAAAATGGGCAAGATGTATTTTCCTGCTCTGTCAGAGACTAATTAGAATATGGCAAATGAAGAAAAAGCCAAATTTCGATGTTATAAGGTGATGTCGTAGAGAAGATAAGTCTTCTAACTATTTAGGAAGCTCCAGTAAGACAACCTGAAGAAGACTCAAAGTCGTAGCTGCTCAATGTCTGTGTCTGCTCCTTAGTACAGGGAAATTATTCAGTATCTGCTAGGGCAGATCTGCACTGAGAGCAGGGACATCAACCCTGCTGTGTTGGCAAAACATCACAAATCCTGAAATGCTCAGCTGAACTCAGTGACTTGGAAGCATCACGAAGCTGACTGCTGGAATTCAGCACGTATGAAAATGAAATTTTTTTCCTATTTCTTTTTTATTTTTTAACCATAAGAGAAAACTAAAAAAGAAAAGGAAGATGGCAAGAAAAGTTGTGTATATATATATATATATATATATATATATATATATATATATATATATATATATTTAGTCTTGGGCTTGGTTGAGCTAGACCTTGCTTAGCTTATTAATTTGGGACACTTTAGGTATATCTCAAGTGAATGAAATAATGCAACATTAGCAATCTGTCTCTTGGGTCAATAGTGTTCAGTACTTAGAAAATCTTTCTAAAATTCAGCAGAATTTTGATAGTTAATCCCTTATTCTTATGTCACACAAAATCCAGACCTTTCTATGCTTCCCTGCTGCACAGCATCTTCAAGATGGCCAAGGTGGATGAGATTTTTAAAAAAGTGCTTTTGTGAGAGTTTTCTCATTGCTCCTGTTGTTTTAAAGTTTTTTTCTATGTACTATCCAATTAGTTTTTGCTCAAGTGAAGAGACTTGCTAAAATGAATGCTAACGAGTCTTTGCTTGCCCAGAATAAGACCTCAAAGTCTCCTGTATGTTTTAGCTTTCCAGCTGAGTTTGTCCTGAAAATGAAAATTCCTGAAGCTTAAAGTCAGAATGGATTTACTAAGATGAGAATGAGACTTACTCAAACCTTAAAATAAAAATTACTCATGTGTAGAAGGGTCAAAAATAAAAAGGTATTAAAAGAGGCTTTCTCTTCCCTGCCTTCCAGTCATGACCCTAAATCAAGTGGTTTGGAACAACCAGGCTGAGTTCTTCCCATTTTGATCTTTTATATAAAAATGTTCCTTCTTATGTGCTGACATAAACCAAAATTTTTAGTAGTCACAGCTCATCTTTACAGCGTGCTTTACCTTCAACAACCCTTCATTGGCTGACAAGTTGCCTGTCAGAGCTTCAATCTTTAGAATTACTCCACTAAAAAAAACCACTCCAGAGATTCTCCAGTTTGATTAATCTGAGTAACATCTACACATTTTTCACTGATAAAATGTGTCTACTTTGCTTAATGAAAATTGGTCAGTTTTAGGGAGAAAACCTAATGTGTATAACTTGGAATCCTTTGCCAACATCTACATGTGCTGAAAACCACTTAAAGTTGATTGCCAGGGGAGAATTTGAATAAATTTGTTTTAAGGGATAGGAAGTGCACATTGAAAATTTATGGCATGTACCTTCTGTTCTAGCTGCTGTGGGCTTTTGCTGTTTCTCTGCAGTCAGTGTCTCATTACAGCACAGTCCTGTCCTCAGCCCAAAATACAGGAAGAACAATATGAACGTGATTCACACCTATAATATCCTTCAGGGCCTGCAGATATTGGAGCTGACAAATAGTTTGGAGAGCAGGATGGCAGATGGCCTGTCTGAGCAGAAGAAAGAGCAGCAGCAAAGGAACTATTATTGCCAAGAGTGATAGTAAAGTTTAAAAAGTAGTAAATGGAGCTATGTACCAGGCATTAGCTAAGAGATTCTTCAGTTGTGTGGTCAGAGAACAAATTAATACTACTGCCTAACCACATCTTATTTTATTCTTTAAACAAAATCCCTTACCAGCAGATTATATGTGGTAGGAGTAGATAAATATTTCAGCAGTACAGGATTGGCTCAAAAACACCTCAAATCCAAGTCGGGGAACACAAGACAAGCATTACGTTTTAAGATGAGTTTTGTGGGGGTTTAATTGTGTAAGACAGTGGAGCAGCAGGGGTGGAAGGCCAGGAGGAGCAGGAGGAAAGTCATTCTCAGTGTGATGGATGTGAGCAAACTCGGTGTTCAGGTCTGCTGTGCTGTTGCTGCCTTGGGCTCAGGGTCAGGGTCCGGCTCTGGGGTCAGGCACATTGCTGAGCAGGGACCTGGGGATGCTCTGAGGCTGCTCAGTGTCTTAAACTGCTGGCCATAAAAAGCTAGAGGGGAAAGAAAAGTTGGAATAGACACAGCTGCTTGATCAATGCCCTGGAATGTTAATCCCTAGGTGATGACCACAGGGTGCCCTGATTTATATCTGCTTTTCCCTAGGGCATGGTAAATTCAAAATGCCATTTACTGCCAGAGTTGTTAATGAGAGCTGTGTTCAGACAAGGCTGGCTTCTGGTACAGATTTTCAATCAAGAATTCAATTCAGAGCTCTCCTCTGTACCATTATTTTTATTTCAGCAGTTTTGATTGATAAAGACTAAAAAGCAATTGCATGAAGTTGTCAGGTTTGAGTGGGACTGCTTTGGTCATTCATTTTGTTCATGACAAAAAAGGCATACACAGAGGGGTTTTCCTTTGGGCAGAGTGTGGTATTTACACTGTAAAAATGAGATGTCAGAATAAGTGAAGTGACTGGGAAGCAGCAGTGTGTGCATCCTGCAGCAGTGACTCTGTAAAAGAACTGAGGATGTTTTATGTTTAGAGTGGGATGTGCTGAGATTCTGACATTGATACATATCTGTTTTTTTGTTGTTACACAAGCTGACTGACACAGGAGCTGCTTTTTTATTGATAGCAATTCACAAGAATGACTATTCCTTTCTGCTTTAGCACATGTTGGCTTTGAAAACAAATTGTGTGGCATGCTTTGGTCAAGGAGAAAAGTACTGCATTATCCATGTCAGTACTGGGAAATACATAATGTATTTTTCTGAAGAAGTTGGTCTGGCTGAGGAATTGTATTTTACATTTATCTGTAGACTTGAATCTGTTGTCCAGCAGTTTGATTGACTGATGCAGCTGCTGTTTGATATGCATCCAAATGTACTCTTTTATTTTGCACTTGTGTTATTATCCATAAATCTCTCAAGCTTTAGGTACTAGCAGCTGCACCAGTATTTGAATGTAAAATAATGTGTCTTCTCTGTAAGAATGCAAAATCTCTGACACAAAAGTAAAAAGTAAATAGAAAGTGCAAAATTATTAGAGGAGTTTTGGCAAATCTTTCGATATTTAATAATATGTAGGCTCCTATATGTCATAAGTAATTTTTTAAATTATACTTGTACTGTATGAAAATTAACTTCTTAATACCTCTGAAATGCCCAGAAATAGATTAATGCTGCTGTAGATTTTCATAGATAGTTTTAGGGCTGGGAGGTCTTTCTTTCTCTTTTGTATCCCAAGTGATATTTTTAGTGTTTGCCTTGGTTTGAATATCTGAGTAGTGGGTAGGAAATCTGAGAACAAACTCTGGACTGGGAAGCTGGTAATGGACAGGAGGTAGGATGAAAACTGCTTGGTGAGATAGCAGCTGTTTGTATCTGATTCCCTGTGCAGCTCCTGCTTGGCACAAGGAGAGGCACTGTTACTGGGAGATTTTACAGATCTGCTCAGGGCTGTGCAAGAACATTTGACCCCCAAAACAATACAGAATTTTCCTGGAATCTGTCTTTAAATTACATATGTGCATTGAGACTGAGTGCAGATCCTGCAAATGGGACAGAGTCCAGAACTCAACCAACCCTATACAGAAATTCTGCTTCCATGAGACTTCTTTCCTATCAAACCTATATGGTAGCTACTTTTTGGCCATTTTCAGAGTAGGCAATCTGGAAAATAAACTTCTATCTTTCATATGGCAGGGTAACTTACAAGCTTTTCCTAGTTTGAGTATACCAGGAAAATTAGGAGACTGAGAAATGAGCACAGCAGAGAAAATGAGGGCTGTCAGTGTATAAATCTAAGTGTTGCTGCAAAGACCTGGATATGGATATGGAGTGTCCCATAAATTAGATGCTTATTGCTAATTGCAACTGACAGTACTTTTAAATTACTATACCAGTTTCCTGACTGTATTATATGAGTTTTAATCCAGCAATTTCTGATTGAACTGATTAATTTTGTGCTGCCAAATATATTTTACGAAGTTTTAATTTGCTTGCAAGAAATTTATTTCATATGGGGCTGTATGACTTTTCAAGATCATTTCTGCAGTTTGTGTGTGCTGTGCTGTCCTGTGGCTGAATGAGGAAATTCCCAAGCAAATTGGAAGTTATGTAGGTCAGGTTGTGGAAGCAGTTTAGCTGCAGCAGCACAGAGCTCAGCAAAAGCCAATTAATTTGCCTGCTGAATAAATACTGGTATGCCTGCCCCTCTCCCTAAAGAAGCAAAGCAATTTTGTCCATCTTCCACCCTCACAGGTGGAACTCTCACAGGTCCCTTTTCAACATAATTTGCATGTATTATTCACAGCCCAGCTTCTTTACAGCCTGTCTTTATTGTATTATTCTGATCTGGTTTGGGTGTGTTAGAAATCCAATGGCAAAAACACAAAGTTCAAGGTTAAGAGGGTGCTTTGGCCCATGAGAATATCTTCAAAAGTAAATAAAGAATAAATCTAGAGCATAATGAACCTGCAGAACTTTTATCACCATAAAATCACTTCAGGAAAAGAACTGGGTTGCTGTCTTCTATAAACTTCTCTGTGAGTGTGTTAAATTTCCCTAATAAGCTTTTTTCATTATTGTCTAATTAACTAAAGTGTTCCGTTCTCTTATTGCCCTTATGCTCTCAAAGCTCCTTTTAGTATTTGTGTTCAATAGTTCAACATGCCCTTTAAGAAATAAGTTTGCTTGATTTTCTAGTCTTTCATGTAAATCTCCATTCTGCATCATCTGTTGAAATAAAGCTTTGTGTCTGTTGCATATAATTATAACATTAGTTTTTGACCCAAGGGTTTAGCCAGAACTGAACCTTCTGTGAAATTAGCAGTTAGAAAAACAAGCTGGCAATAATACTTGAATATCTTTGATGCTATTATGTTTGCAAAAGAAGGAGCAAATTCTTCTGTCTGAGCAGAAGGAACTTATTCACAACTGCAGCACTAAGGCTGCCAGAGAGGTGCCTTTATCACCATTTTTTCCTAGGCTCATACTCTGTCATATTGATCTCACTCTCCCCATAAGTGAAAAAAACAACCAGAATAGTTTTCTAACCCGTTTGTCTGCTTTTTTTTTTTTTTTTTTTTTTTAATGTGCCATATATCTGAGCTAAAATATAACACTTTATTTAATCTGGTCATTTTAAAAAAGTCTATTAACGTCACCAAATCTTACAGTTGTGCTCTCAGATGGGCAAAATATCTCTCATTTCTAAATATCTGTGTCACTGCTGATTGATTTCCTTAATACACTTTGCACAGCTGTAGCAAATTACTTTTTTTTTTTCCTAACTCGCACTTTATGCTTGTAAATGCTCTTGAAAAATCACTGAGAGCTGTGTGGAAGCTGCTATTGTAATAATTGTAACCAGTTGTATAAAATTATGCTGTCATGCTGTCTTTTCCAATTAAACTTATAACATTTTTGTATGGGATTTAAAAATCTATATAGTAAATTGGAGGGAATGGGTCCTTGACATTTCTATTAAAAGGGAAATTATATTTCTTCATGGCATAACTTGGGGAAAAAAAAAATGTAAGCAGCCAGCCTTTTTTTTCCAAGATGAAAATGCACTAAAATACACCATTTAACAGTGGAGTGCAGGCCAGAACAACTGCAAGGATTGTACCTTTCCATCACAAGTAGCATCATTCTCAGCTGCATTGAGCACTCCCTTGAAGGGAAGGACCAGCACACGGAGCTGTGATGTGCTGTGTGTGCTGGTACCAGCACCTCCTGCTGCCCCGAGTGGCTTCAGTTTTGCTTTCTTTGCATTCCAGGGGAGAATGGGGCAGTGGCTGCTGTCCATTCTCATGTCTAACATCTCTGCTGTTCCCCTTGAAGCAGGGGTGAGGTCATGGCAGAGCAGAGCATCCTGACTCTGAAACTTTAGCAACCCCTTAAAATGCCACTGCCACCCTTCTCCTGCTAGCATGTGTAAAAAACTGGGAAGCCATGTCCCATGTGTGGGATTTTATACAAAAATAAACAGGGGCACAAAGAGAGACCAGGCTGAATTCAATGGCCATGGGCAGAGAAAGCACAACCTTGGAAAAGCAGTGAATGAGATCCAAAGCTGTAGAGTCCTGTAACATTAACTTAGCTGAGATGGATGCTAATTAATCTCATTCATCTTACTCATCATGGTGGAGTTTGATTTGTAGTATTATTCCTATGGTTACTTTTCCCTTGTAGTCTAGATGTGTTTTATTTAGTAGTGTCCAGTTAGATGTGGTGTATTTTTAGTGTATGTATTTCATAGAAATAACCTGCTCTCCCCATCCCCATTCTGGGGATGTCCGAAGGCAGGAACTCGAAGAATGATATCTAGTTTGCTCAAGAGAGAAACATTTATCCTCAAAATGGCAATTTCTTAAGAAAATGTTTATAAACAATGTAAGTGTTTTGTTTTGGTTTACTTGGTTATTTTGCCCTGCAGTGTGTTTAATTTTGTTAAAAGCAGTCTAATGGGCTGTAAGAAAATGAAAATGTGCAATTGCAGAGCAGCTAATCAGGCTCCATCACAGTGACACTGACTTCAAGTCAGGCAGGCTAGGGCTGTTTGTCTTTTTTTATGGCATTGTCATTTCTGTCTGTCTTCAGACACTTACTAGAGATTCGTATATGACTCTATCACTGACTGAGATTATCTTCTAGAAAGAAGGTTCATGTTGCAGGCCTCAACTCATATTCATTCTTCAGCAAGCATTTCTTCAGGTATTGTGATTGTTGTCAGGCAAGTATTCACCAGCTCCTGTGTAATTACTCTGCATATATTTAAAGATGCTGCAGTTGCAGACTGAACAGGAAAGAGAAGTCAGCGAGACATCAAAATTTCTATTGTAAGTTGTCCAAGCATTTAAACAGCATTAGAAAAAATAACTAAAAGAAAAGAAAGAGAGAGAAATAAAAATGTATTTGTGTATAATGTCTGTGTTTAGCACCTACACAAAAGACAGAGAAAAGCACAGCATATGACTGAATTTCTTGTGTGACTACGTGTGTACGTAACCTGTAATTACCGCAATGTGATTTTTTAAAAGTTGCTTTCAGAAGTGCAATCTTAAGTCCTCTGTCTTGAGTTTTATATTCCTTTCTAAAGCCAAAATATTTTTATTCTAAAAGTTGTTCCTCACTGCAGATCTCGGTTATAGGAAAGAGTTAGATTTTAACCTGTTTTCATTTACTTTATCTGTAAGTTGTCACGCAAATATGACGGGAACACATTTTCTCCATTACATTCTCTCTGGTTTATAATTTGAGATAAAATCTATTTAGTTGGGGAGACATTTCCTTCATAGGCAGAAGGGATTTAAGGAAAATCTCTGGCTTCATTGTGACGGTTTGGAGTGCCAGCCAGGAGAGTCCTTGCTGCTCCTCTTTGGGTGAACTTGCACTTTTTAGGGCAGACCTGGTGTTCTGTACCATGAGGATCTGACTCAAGGGCTCTATCATAGCTTGTTACCTCCTTCATGTTGGTAATGGATGGAGGGATTTGGTTTGTGTCTGGTGATTCTCACAGCACCTATAGGTACATGATATATTTTTGGCTCTTTTACGATTCTGTATTTTATAGGAATGTAGGAAGGAGTGGTGGAAGGAGTGATCAGGTTTTTTTAAAAAATATTTGAATGCCATTCTTGGAGTGAAATATTGCTGATCCAGTACAGTAATTGATAGATGTTCCAATGCCTGTCAGGAAATTGCAGCTCTATGGAATGATGGCCTGGGAAATATGTCAGAGATGTCATTGGGTCTGTAAATACGCCAAGTGGATAAACATAAAGGAAATACAAGAATGATTGAAGCTGAAAGATAATGTTTGGGCAAGAATGAATGGGTTTAAGTTGGTGCTGTATAAATTTAGACTGAAAACCAAAGGAAAATTCTTACATATTAGAAAAAGCAGGTTTTGCACCTGGGAGCTTAAGATGGCTTTAAGGCCTCAGATGGACAGCATAATGTGATCCTACAGGTGGCTCAGATGAGCTGCCTTCTGCAGTTGCTGGATCTCCAAAGAAATTTCCCCATGAGAGTACAGCCTCCAGCTGTTGGTGCCCTGCGAGCTTTCTGCTAATGCAGCTGTTTGGCAAAAATGGGAGTAGACATCTCAGAAAAATGGAGCAAATATATATAAATATATATAAAGATATATAATATATATATATATAAGTATATATGAATGGAGCAAATGTATGTGTCTGAGAGCTGACCTGAAGCACCTGGCAGGAGCAGACACAGCAGTGTCAGGGAAGAACCAGCTGCAGGAGCACAAGGTGTTGCAGGACTGTGATAATTCATGTGTGTCTGTGCTTCCATGCACCAATAGCTGAGTGCAGGTGTTCCTGCTGCAGCCTGGCTGAACGTGGGAATGTGAGGCTTGGGGCAGGAATCACTTGTCCCCACTATCTAGATGTTACCCCAAAGAAATAAAATTTTCAAGAGTGCTTAAGAGGTATGAGTCTGAGATGACTGGTTGCCAATTTGAAAGTGACTTTAACTTTGTTTTACAACTGTAAAGGCATTGACATCTTTTACAAAGGTATTTAGCTGCTGAAGTTTGTTTTTAATCATATGTTAAGCTCTCTTTTCTGTTTTATTTAAGGGAAGAGAATCTCTAATCCTCAATGGGAAGGCATTTGACAAATGAAAAATAGAGCTGGTTTTTCAGTTTAAAATTTTCTTGAAAGTACACAGCTGCAGAACAAAGGAGGGGACAGCAGTTTGCAATGGACAATTGTTTTCCTTTGAGGGAACAGTGTTGCTGCTGCTTGAAAATCTCTGATATTACAAGCTACTGAATTCTTCACAAACATGTCTGGAGAAAAATCTTTGTTTTTATCTGCATAGTAGGCAAAGGTAATGGTTTTATAGTAAAGCAGGAAATTTGCTTTTTCATTGGTGCTGGGGTGTTTACTGATCCATTATAAAGCTGCTCAGAAATGTAAATACCTGTTTCTGCAGCTGCTGCTGTTGCCATCTTAAGCAGCAGTACAGTCCCTTGTTTCACACTGATTTCAGACCATATTTGAATTAATGGACTGAGGAAGCAATAGGATGAGATTGTTGTTCTGTACAGCAGTCTGGGGTAAAGGACTGCTGCTGGTAAATGTGGTGAGTGGAGCAGCTGACTGGGAAGATCTGCAGCCAGAGTCCCACAAAATACAGATAACAGAGATAATGGCACAGCCTTGCAGCTCCTTGGAAAGGCAATATTTCTTCTTCTTTGAATATTCTGGAAAAGGGAGGATTTGGATCAGTAGAATATTCTAGAGCACTGTTTTCTGCTGTTTTCTGACCCAGCCATGTTCCAAAGCAAAAGTACCTTGGCAATCTGATTGATGAACTTGGTTGGAGTGACGCAGGGGGAATCCACTCACTGAACACCAACCTTGGGCTGCCTGCCTGGCATCTCCTTGCCATTGTAAGGGGACTTGACTTTCTTACTGATTATAACACCTTTGTATCCCTTTCACAACCCTGCCACTAGTGAAACAGTAAAAGAGATGTGTAACTAGAGAAAAAAGAGGTAATAGCTGGACTTCCTGATTTTGAAACCATACACAGGCAAAATAAAATTTTGAAAAAAAAAAAAAAAATTGATGACACTTTAGCACACTCAGTTTCCCAGATCTTGCTGTGAAACCATAGTTTTCATCTCAGGTCAGCAGCAATTCTGCTTCAGTGGGGTTTGGAGCAGAGACTGGAAAATTGTGCTGCTAAACTTTGACACCTTTTCCCCATCCTTTAGGTTAATTTTCCTGCTGATCTTATTCGCTACCTGAAATTGCAGCCCTCAAGTATAAATCCCAGCAGAAGTGTGTCTCTGTCTCTTTTCCCTTCACATATTGAGCTTTGTGTGCATATTACAGTGTGTTTCACACCTCTATGACTATTTCCTCTGTAATGATGCCATTGTAGAAAATAGAGATTTTTCATGGAGGATTCCAGCACAGCAGCCATGGTCTTGTCAATTGTGAGGTCACTTGCCAGTTTTGCCTCAATCTAGCAGGCTAAGTTGGCAGATAAAATGCAAGTCCATTTAGCCCACTTTAGTGTCAATGTAACTGTATTCTGAAATGAATGAATTCACAATGCAGTTTCATCTAAGGAAAATAAAATAAAAATGTCCATAGGTAGTAGGATTTCTTGTTTTCCTTCTGAAATGTTGATATATTATCTATTTCTCTTGTAATTTGAAAGCATTTTCTTCTTTTTGGGTCCCATACACCTTTGGTTTTCTGACTTCTTAAGAAGATAAGATCTTTCAGTACAGTATCCTGTGCTTCTGCTAGAAATAGCTTGTAGTGTTTCCTAGAGATTTGCTCAAACTGTGAAGGAAGGTGCAGAAGGTGCAGAGATGGAGCCAGACATGGAAAAGGAGAGCTCTTCTTTCTACATCAATGGTTTGTAAAAATTGAATAGCCCTAATAGGAGTTAAAAGATGTGACTGCAGCTCATAACTTAGTTCTGAGCAAATTCCTACTGATTTGAAACAAACCACAAAAAAAAAAAAAAAAGAAAAAAAGAAATCTACGAATCAGGTTGTATTATTTTATTTTATTTCCATTTCCTAGACTATCCTAGAAAACTAATTTGCTTGCTGACACATCCAGTTTGTTGCAGTGGAAAAGAATACAGACTTTCCTTTTGCCTTGCTTTTGTTTGTCAAAATAATTTATGCCCTAGTAGTAAGGTCTTATAAGGGAAACATTGTATTCCTCAATACTCTTAAGATCTAATTCAGAGTAAGGTAAAGTGTCTCAAACCTGGAAAGGAAAAGATCTTTGATGGGGGAATGTTCTCTGAGATTTATTGGGAACTATTAAATTCTTTGAGGCACCTTAAAGTTTGTGGAAAGGAGATGAAACATGAAGAAGGAAAACAAGTGCCCTTTGATCATCTGAAGGTCAGGTTTTACTGAGGCATCTCATGGGAGACAGGTCATAGCAGCTCTTTCGGTCTTCTGTGAAGTCCTAAGTTGCACATTCATCTAAGCCACTTTGCCTAGATTTAAATAGTAGTTTGTGTTTATGAAGGTGGTAGCATGAATTTCTCCCTTTTGCTCCTTTTTGCCCCATGCTGGTCTGTGTGGGTGCTGCAGTAGTGGTGAGCTGGCCTGGGTGTCACTGCCTGTGCTGCAGGCACCAGCACGAGGCTCCATCCTGGTGGTTCTGGCTTGCATCTGCTCTCTGCACAGGCAATTCATTTGTTTGAATGGCTCTGAGAGAGCAGTTACACTCCAGGAGTTTAATATTTCTGTATATGGGGCCCTTTGGCACCATTCTCACATTACATGCCTAACAATTAATTGCAGTGCATCCCCATATACAAATGAGGGCAAACAGCAGCTTTCATTTTGCTGCTCACTGTAGGTGATTCTGGGTTGTGTGCACATCATGCACTTTTGTTCCAATATGCTATTTTTTATAGCTGGTGATAGCTGCTAATGATTCTTTTTATCACAACCCTGTCTGCTTTAAATCTCATGGATGAGTCATATTGTTCATGCCCAACATTAAGGATTTCAGACCACCTTTGTTATGGGTATTTATAGTAGTTAATGTTCTAATGTAGTCATGGTAGTAAAGGATTTGAACCCTTAACAGTGTTCAAACAGAGAAGCAGTTAAGTAATTTTCCCATTGTTTCCTCCATATCTGAAGTCATAAATTCATGGCTTGCATCTAAAATTACACAAGATGCCCAGAGGAAAATCTGAGGAAAATCATTTCTTGCCATTCATTTTTGCTGTTACTTGGTTGTTTACATTATTAGCTAATCACTTGTAAGCAGAATATATTTCTATAAGCAAGGCAGGATAGGCATGGCAAAAAGCCATGATTGCATTTGCATGACTGCCTGGTATGGGACATTATTTATCGCACTTTCTGTGGGTCATAAACACACATTGATCTGATGCTGTCAGGATGTGTGTGTCAACACCCATGGTCAAATAGAATGGCATCATTTGCAGCTCCAGGTAGGAGAGACATAATTTCCTTGGTGCCTTGATACCTCAGCTCTGTAGCTTTCACATCTCAAAAAAAAAAAATCAGTATCTCACCTGAAAAATCTGTCATTTCTGACACAGCGCTCTGTGCACTGCAGAGCTTTGTCCAAGTCACAGTGCTTCCCATCAGGCCTGCCTTGCTATTGATTAGCTTGAACAAATCATCCTCAGATGTCAAGAAAACATTTTGGCTTAGAGGAAAACAGAGCTCTTCTGTTCCCATCTTCTGATGGGGGCTTGATGTCATAAACAAGCTGACAATTGCCAGTGTATTTCGATTAGGACTGCTCATACAGTGCACCAACCTCAAAGGACTGAGTTTGGCAAAGGCACCTGGTAAGGGACTTTAGAGAGCACTCAGATTGGAGTACTGAAGCAGTCTGTCCTTCAAGGAGCCTTTTTATGAATCTGAAAACACTCTATGGCAAAATATTCACCTGATGTGTCTGTGTTTATTCACCAGCTTTAAATAAAATGTTTCTATAGAATCACAAGGTGTCTTGATAGAAATTTTTCAGTTAGCAAAAAGAAACCAAAAATGTAGTTTCTCTAGCACTAATACATACCTGAGTTTTTTTCTCTGTAATGTTTAGCACCACATAGAGCATGAATGCAGAGCCAGCTGTGCTGTGTGTGTGCATGGCTTGCACACTGTGATGACAAGCAAAGGTGCAGCAGCTTTTCAAAAGAAACCACAATGCTGCAGTTGAGTTATAAAATTATTAGAGGGGCTTAGCATTGAGAAAAGGAGAGGTGTGCCCAGGTCAGTTCCTTGCTATACATTTTGTAGGCATGGGAGAATTGCACAGTAATGGGAGTATTTTTGTGCACTGTCATTCTGTGTTTCCTCCCTTGAATCATAAGAGATGTTGGCAAAAGACTGTGTTTTCTGATAAAGCTCACTGAATAGTCTTTAAAGCTTTCAAGTATGTATCCCTGTGAAATTAAAAGGAATAACAAATAGAGGTGATTCTGCTCTTCTTCCTAACCAAATAGGGCAGATCTACATAGCTGAGAAGAATCTCTTTCAGATCAAACGCTTTTAAGCATCCCACACTTGTGGGTTGCTTATCTGCAGCTGGATCTGAGGCATAAAGGCACTTCCATGCCTGGTTTCCTAGAGAAAGGACTCAGTAAATTTGGAAGAGCGTTGGTGGTTTTGGTGTTAAACTTGTGATGGTTCAGGAGGGTGAGTTGAGAGACTCCTGACATGCAGAAATACTTTCCCATAAGACAGTAAATTTGATAAAAAAAATGATAAAATTATGATTAAAACTTCATACTCTTGTATTGTCTTCTGAGCCTGTAGCACAGAACTGCTGGAAATGAGACTCAGTAATGCAATAGCTTAGACCATGTGTGAAAAGAATGTGCAGAGTAATTGGAGTAAGCTTAAGTAATTCTCTTTCCTCATCCTAAGTAATTTAATATGAGGCAACATAAGAAACTGTACAGCAAATAGAGTTGTTAGTGTCGAAATTGGATTCCTAAAGAAAAGTAGATCCCCAAGTCATCATACACAAAACCCAGCATCTTTCTAAAAGGTCTGAGTCCTACATCTCTGAGTGTCTCGAGGTCTTTGCTGCAAATCTCAGACCAGCTAACTAGGCAACAAAGTGTGGATATCAATAAATATGTCAGCATCCCTGTCCTTGGAGATCTACAGTGCACAGCTTCTAAAACCTCAACTTAATATTCTAAAATCTTGGTGTAAATACCTGCACTCTGCTTCTGCCTGTTTGTTTTTTGATGGCAGTAGACCTAAATTACTTGAAACATTAGGGAATAAGGCTGTGGCTTGTTTTTATTCTCACAAAATTATGTACATTCCTTATCCTGAAGTTGAAGAAAGTAATTAGTTTTAAGAAATTGACAAAACCTACGGAATTTTCTATGCCTTTAGAGAGCAGTAAACAGGATTGCATCTGAAACATTTTCTTGTAGTAGGCAAGTGAAGGACAGCTTAATGATCTGTGGAAGGAATAAAGTAACATTTAGCGTGAAAAATGTTTATTAAATGTCACATGTTCATAAGATGAGGGAGCTATTAGCAATCCATTTAATGTTTCTGTGAGGCTGGTTATATTTTACAGACCCATATTACCAAACACCCATTTGGAAATAATAGTGTGAAAATCCCTATAGGAATTTCTAAGAAATTCATAGGCTTATCCCACTTTAACAGACATTTTGTGTCAGTTATTTAACCAGAACAGGATTTTTTCACCTACAGAATACTGCAGTCAAGTGAAATATTTTACACCTATGACAAGATAAATAATCTAATTCATACACTTGGTTCCAAAAACTTTCCAGATCACATGTTTTGGAAGTAATAAATGTGCTTTTTGGGTTTTGACAGTAAAAATGATTCCCTTTCCCTCTCCTATTTAGCTTTATGAGACCTTGTAGCAACATAGCTGGGAAAGAACCATTTTTGCCAGTCTAGAGGCATTTCCAAGGGACTCTGCACTACCAATCATGCCAATTGCTACCGAAATTCAGTGGAACTGCTTAATGACTGAGAACATCTAAGCCCAACACAGATAAATGCATTTAATCCCATTTCCAGCATTCCTGCAGATAAAGGCAGGTCCATGTGCAGCAGCAGCAGCGTGATGCCTCTGTGCAGACCTGGAGCAGGATTTCAGGCAGGACAAGTCTGGGCTCTGCAGGAATCTTTGTGTTAATGAAATGACACGGATGGATAGAAGAATGTATTTATCCATAGCCCAGTTCTCCCAGTGGTTCCTCAGTTGTGACAGTGCTGCAGTCACCTGCCATGCAGTTGAGACTGTGGGACAAATGCAGTCATTGTCATTTCTGCTGTGGAAGCCCAGGAAAAGAATTCAGAGTTGTATAAGTAGGTCACACAGCTGCATCAGTGTTCTGTCTTTGTGTGGTCCTTGGCACAATCAGAAAACCTGGTGTGTGGGATTGGCCTTTTAGATGGGAATGTAAAGTGGATGTAGTGTGTGGAGCCGGGAAGGGCAGGGGTGTGAAAGAAACTTTACAGGAGATATGAGAGGCTTTGGTAACATAAAAACAAAATTACATATTTTGCAATTACAGTGCTAACACGGGTTTGCTGATCTGTCAAAACTGCATAATATCAGAGAAACCTTGATTTTTCTGGCAGTATTTATCAGACTGACTGGTTATAGTAGCTTATGCTGGTGTCAGTAATCAAGTAACCAGACTGAAATGTGCAATGTTTACTGCAGGCCCGCGTGCCGGGGGAGGCTGATCTGACTGTGATCACACAGGTTTATCATTCCCACATATATTTAGAGCAAACCTCATAAATAATCTTGTCACCATCAGCTATGAGGTCTATCAGGCAGCTTCATTTGCATTTGACACTTTTCATAGAAAACAGGATTACATTTTTAGCAAATACAGTAAGAAAGCATCTCCCAGTTGTCTGAGTGGAGACAAAGTGTTTGGTGTGGACATCCTGTTTATTTGCTGGTACTCTGGGATGAATTAAAGTCCTTGTATGTGTTGAACACTTGTGTTGATTTATGAAGGCTAAGAAAATCAGTAAAAGTATGTCCCAATACAGCAGCAGCATTTAATATCTACCTGCTTCCTCATCTCATTGCTGAAAAAATGGGTTATTGAGGGAGAAATAAAACTGCTGCATTTGTCTCACACCTGATGATAAACATTTTGGCCTGAATCTGATAAAGTTCTTAAATACATTCTGCAGGTAGGTGCTTAATAAGCTTAAAAATATAATATCAATAGGCTGCTCACTGATTTGAAATTAGACATGTTTATTTCTTCTGCTGAATTTATAGCTATAGTAGTAAAAATTAATCAGCACTGATTTACAGTATTGTGAATATCAGTACAGATTGCTTATGCTGCTTGGTGAGACTGAGTCATTTCCATTAATATCGAACATAGTGCCTCAAAGAGAAGTAGCTTATTTTATTAGCTGCAGAGGTAATTTAAGATCTTAAAAATTAATTGAAAAGAGACAAGCTTAATCCTCTGAGTCTGCATGCTGCAGGTGAGGCAAATAGTTGGAGTTTCCAAGTTATCTTGAACCTGAATGTGGGAGCATTGCTATTATTTATTTACAGAAGCTTGAAACAGTCCTTCCACTTCTGCAGTGAAAATCACAGCCACAGGCTTTAGTCATTCACAGGAAAATAAAATCAATAGTTTATTCCATTATTCAGCACTGTGTATAATTTGTATAACAAGAAGCTTTAATAGATGTTTTTCAAGTTTTCATTGGTTATGGAATTGATAGTGGGTGAGGGGATCCTATGGACCCCTCCTAGGCTGTATTATAAATCTTTCCACAGCCACACAAATACTCATAGCAAGCCTAGGGTTTTTTCCCTCCTTTGTATTTTTTTTTTTCTTTACAAATACATGGATAAAGCAATTAAGTTTTACATTTTGTCGTAAGTATTTGTTTTTGTACATTGAGGACTTCAAGGACTTAACTGCATCTATGCAGATTTGGAGTGTAAATGTTATTTCATTGTTTACACTGAGAATTTAGCAGATTGTGAAATTCCTTCTATAGATTTGTTGCCTTCTTTCTAAGTTGTTGTCATTTCTTTAACTGTGATTTGTCATTTCATCAAAAACAGACCAAGTACCTTGTAAGGGATGTATGGATGTATGATTTTCATTATTGTGTCTAGACATAGATGGAGTAAATTACCAAAATATTCTGTATACTTACTATTACACCAGTTAACTTGTAGTGAATAGCCTACCTGTTGCCAGGGAAATTTTTAATCTGGAAAAATTTTAGTAGTCCTGTTTATCAGAGAGGGTAAAAGGAAGGTCCAGGTATTAGCTGATTCAAGATCATTCTCAGGATTTAGTCTGATCCATTTTTAAATGTCTCAGAGAGGGAAGTTTCTGCCATGTGTTTCAGTGAAGATATTTTAAAAATCAGTGGTTGAATTAATGTGATTTTATGACTCTGGTTCCCCTGAACAGCTTCAATCAATTTTCCAACCCCACCAAACATTTTGAAGAGTACTTTTGTGTAAATTAATTACAGAAACTAATTATTAGAATCTCTCTGAAGCAAACAGTGAAATCAAATGTTGTGCTCTTTAATAACTCAGATTTAAAAATACATTATTACATGCTGTTGTTTTTTTCTTTTTGATATTAAAAAAAAGCCCAACAAAACAACCAAACTCAGAGCATTGGTCAGTTTACCCATGAGGAGAGAATATAGAGGCAAGGAACCCTTCCTACTGAATAGACAAATCCCTTGTCCCATTATCTGTGTGCTCACATGCAAAATGTAGCACCAAAAAGAATATGCTTCAAAGAAACCTGTAGTTTCATATATATATATATATATATATATATATATATATATATATCAGTAACTGATTATGGTTTTTGCTTCATTAGATATACAAATAGGCTGATAACCA
This sequence comes from Zonotrichia leucophrys gambelii, assembly GCF_028769735.1. Classification (NCBI taxonomy): domain Eukaryota; kingdom Metazoa; phylum Chordata; class Aves; order Passeriformes; family Passerellidae; genus Zonotrichia; species Zonotrichia leucophrys. Next base: position 25,554,835 of record NC_088176.1, read on the forward strand.
TGTGCTGCCAAACATTATAAAGCACAATGGATAAGAGAACAGCAGTTTATCTTTAGGCAGTGTCCCAATTGACCTGCTTTATGAATGGCAGGATTTTCCTTTATGTCAGACCAAGTTTTATTGGTCTAATATTAAAAGTAGAATTTAGTCCTGTTCCTTCCTGACAGATAATCTGTTCAGAGTACTTGAGCTGTCCCAAGGTAGCTCCCAGCACATTATCATGTTGCATTTTGTGGTCAAGACAATCATCTACCAAGGACAATTTAACAACTCTTATGAGTTTATTTGAAGCGATAAATTTCATTTGCAGAGGAAAATACTTTGCTGTTGCTCTGATTTCCTAAAGTTGTCTTTATGCCAAAGTCACCTTGTCCTTAGAAAGGGTAAAAATGTCTGTAGAGGTTTATAATAGATACTTTCATGTCCATGATTTTTCAGTTAGATTTACATGTTGAGTTTATATTTCTGTTCATAGTGTTAATATGACTAAGAAAAAAGCTGCAGCAAACCACAATCCAGACACAGGGCAGTGTGTTGTTTTGTGGAGCACTAATAAATTTGCAGTCACTAATGGATTAATTTATTTTCTCTTGTCCTCGTTATCAAGTATTCACAGGTGTGTTTGTATTTAGCCAGTCTAAATTAAAAGGGCTTTAATACTAGCAACACATTACCATAGTGCCAGGACCACAAGGCACAGTATTTTTCCCACATCAACATGAAAATGGAGAAATACTGATAAAATAAAAAATAAAAGTGAATAATCTTCCTATCTGAGAAATATATTAGTTTCTAAGAACATAGCAATACCAGAAAGAAAGAAGAAACCACAATAACAAAAGTAAAATACAGTCACATTATTTGGTTAATGACCCCATCTTGTGGAGCAGCACCCACGCTTCAGCACATTTATAGCTCTCATATGCATTTTTTTTCTACCAGAGTCCATTTGCTGACAATGAATTAGTTGGCATTGCATTTGCTGTGTCCAGGGAAGTGCTGTGCAGGCTGTTCATCACCAGGGCTGCACAGCAATAGAACAGTTCTTTGTCGCACCATGAATTGCAGGGTCAATACTTCACATTTTAGTGTTTGGTTCAGTCTCAGGTCACCACAACAGCTCACATCCCCCACCAGACCTGCTGGGAGAGTTTCTTGCTGTTGGTAGGAGGGGAGAAAGCCATCTCCAAAGCTGGAGCCTGCAGAGTCACTGATTTGCACCACAGCAGTGCCAGTGAGAGCATTCACTGGTGCCTGGTCACCAAGGGGCAGTGATGGCCATTACCAGTGCCAGGGTGTGCTGATCTGCCAGAGTTACCTTGCTGTTGTACCTTGCACATTTCCTTGCTTTCTGTTCCCAAAGAGCTGCTCACAGGGCTTGCTGAACTACTGCTTGATCGGCAGCTTGGATATTTTATTGTAAAGGTTTATCCCACTGGACATCCTTTTATCGTAATCTGGGGAAATCAGCTTTGTCAGCAGTATATAGTGTGCTGGTTGCTGAAGTTGTGTGCACATGAGATATTAAAAATAAATCACCTGATATGTTTCCACACTTTCCAGCTGAACATGTTTCCCAGGAAGGTTCCATATATCCTTGATTCTCACCTAAGTATAAGCCACTCAAATATGAACTGAAATGCCTTTTTTCATCCTTTTAAAGGAAAAGTATTTTTTGTATCTATTTTTTGAGGAAGTGATTTTTAACCATGTTGGTAAACTCAAAAGGAGAATTGTAGGTTGCAAATGGAAAACAAGTAGAGAAGGTGCATAGCCACGTTAGCAAAGAAGAAATTTTTTTTCAGCTGTTGTACATAGACTTAAGATGATGATGCTATATGGTCTTCCTCCATGTGTCAATATCTTTAGTTCCTTGGAGACCAGATTATGGTGCTTTGGTCTCTGCTGTCTGTTTTTAAAGTAAGGAATTTTCTACTGCATTTTGATCTGATTTACAGAAGGAATCAAAGGTGTGAATTGCATGTAGATAACGTTTGCAGATTTCACAGGTACAGAAAATTAGGGAAAAAAGCTACAAATCTTTGTAAATATAATATGTTTGATGCACTTTTCATATATCTTATGCTTTTATAAGAACTCCATTCCACATCCCTGTCAAATGTGCTAGGGATGTTTGTAAATTATATTTGTATGTGAGTGCAGGAATACAGATTAGAAGATCATTATATGGAATACATATATGCATGGTTTTGAGTTATGTATTTTCAAAAGGAAAGATTCATTTGTCACTAAACTTGCATAATGTGCCTTCCCTAACACCATGCTAACAAGGTGTTTATGCCATACACCATCATCTTGTGTTCTTTACTTTTGGGGTACATGAAAATAAAGCGTGGAGCTTATCAGCTGTTCTATAAATTTGTATGCTAAGTGAACTGAGCAAGCTGATGCTCAGTGCCTTCCTCTGGGTGGATTGAAAGGGTGCAAAAGGTGAAGAATTCCCAGCATTTTCAACAGAAACCCAAATATTCCATAATCTCATCACAGGTACCAGAGTTGTCAATAAAATGAAGTGTTTAAACTAACTCTTGGTTTATGTTGGAAAATCTTTTAGCTTTGCTATGTAGTTTTTAGAGGACTCTAATACATTATGTAAAATAAGAACCCTGAAATGTTTAGAAATCCATGTGATAACTCAATGTTCTAAAAATGTTAAGGTTTTTGCTTCAGTTTGGGATATCTTGAAATTATTGCATGCTGTCTGTTGATGGCCAGGTTGGGAAGGTGGCTTCCCTTTGCTGCTGTTGGATTTTGTTGTGCAGCAGAGAGCAGGCAGGAGTCACGTTGGGTGCAAGTGCTGAGGTGAGAGCTGCCAAACTCAGTGAAAGCCTTCCATTCATCTCTTCAGGTTTTGGTCCCTGTCAGAGAAAAGGAAAGGAAAATCCTTGTCTAACTAAGGACAGTGGTGAGCAGGTTGAGAGAGGAGTTCCAGGAGGATGGGAAAATGAAATCTCTTTAGGTAGCTGCCTTGAACATAAAGTCAAATATAAGGGCATTCATTTCCTATCCCAAATGCACATCTCTTCATGTGACAGCTGAGTGCCCTAAACTCCACCTTAGGATTGCCTTTGAGGGTCAGAGCTGTGCCTTTGTTTTGGACCTGTACCCACACAGTGGGCCCTGACCCCACATGTTCTGCAGCGCTGCCATATCAAAATCAATTTATATTTTACTGTTTCTAACATTTCTGTTTCTTTTCTCTTTTTCTTTTACATGCTTTCGTGAGTATAGCAGACCATTTAGGAATTGAATTCATGGGTAAGTTTTACCTTCTCTTCCTTTCAATTGCTGAGATTTATCTTGTTTCCTTAGTCCAAAGAACATGGAAGTTAATGGGAAGGCTCCCGTGACCTCCACCACTGGGTTTTGGACTGAGTTCTTTTATACTTGCCAATTGCATTTGAAATTATATGAAGGTTTAATTTTTTCTCTTTTCCACTGCTATGGATCTTAAAACCTACATAATGATGTTTTACTATTTCATTGGTATTTAATGAAACATAACATAAAGGTTATGTGACCATATAATCTTGAGGAATAGTATTTTATATGTGATTTTAGGGTAGAGTTACTAACTTTTTCATGTAGATGAAAGTAAATTTTAAATCAGATTTTTTTTTTGTTAAGAATTTGTTGGTAATTTCAATATTAATAAGGTTTAATAAGAAACATCTTATTAAATATAACTCAAATCAGAGAAATGCTTTTAAGAAAAGAGTTAAAAATCCATCATTCTATGAAAAAAGTTAAATTGGTTAGAAAAAAAGCTAAAAATGGAGTGAATAATTTCTCCTTACAATTTTGGAAAGGACGATAACATTCTGTTGGCTCAGCTGCAGCTCTGTGATGTGTTCATAGCCTGATGGAATGACAGGCTTAACAGATCACCTCTCAGCTGGTGATCTTCAGGCTTCAGGAAGCTGAGATCCATCTTTAACAGAGTTAGTGGTCCTTTGTGTAAGAACAGCTTGCATAAACCATTAAATATGAATGAAAACACTGTAATAAAAAGCATGCAATTTCCTACTGAAATCACAAAATAGTTACTTTTAATATGCTCTTTCCCCATGCTAAGTTTTACTTGACTTTTTTAGATTTTATAATTAAGAGCCTCATAACCTATCAATTTTAAGTTCCAGCATGGGGATTTTGTTGACCACTTAAGTATAAATTGCCAAGAACCCAGTAAGGTGATGAATATTAACTGCATGGCAGGCTACAGGAGCAAAGGTGCCAGCAGGTTTTGGGATTTTGTCCTCCTGCTTTTGGGTTTGTGCCATCCTTGGGCACTGTTCTCTCTGGGGAGCTGGTTCATGAGGCCCAGAAGTTTTGTGTTTCACTTCACCTTGTGTGAGGCTTGTGAAGGGCCAGTGGAATCAATGCAAGTGTCTTCAGAGACTTATTGGACAGGCACAGCTGGGCAATGGTTACTTGAAATGCTCTGCAGATATCCTGCTTTTCCTGCTTAGCTTCAATTGTGAGCAGCAGTCTTGAGGCACACAAGTTGAAGGACAAGCATTTATGTAAAAGAGGATAAGGAGTATAGAGACATGGGATGCTTTGAGTGAACCTTTCTGTAAGAAGCAGGAAAGTGCAACCCAAGAGGCAAAGCTGAATTATTTTAATTTTATTTTGAGACTTTCAGTTTCCTCTCTTTTTTTTAAGACATTTCTTTAAGGCATGAACTAAAGCCAATCCCTGAAATCCTGGCTCAGAACAGTCCTCTCAGATTTTTTTATTTAATATTGGAGCAGATCCTGATGGCATAAAAACTAATGAAATCTTGTATCTCAAGCCTGAAAATATTATGACAGCAGCCTAAAATGATGCTTGAAGTTGTTTTCTCTGGGCTAGAAAAATGCAAGTTCTGGAATCATATGCAGAAGTGAAATGCTTGTGCTTCTTAAATCCTCTTCTGGTCTTCATGAAGATTTACTTAGGAAATGAAAGCATGCATGGAATCATTGCTGTATCTGTAGCAAATCCACAGCCTGTGCAGAAAGTTCAGATGACAATGTGCTCATCAAATTAGGGGCACTTCTGTAAAGCCTCTACTTCTGGACTGTAGAAAATAATGACAATTAATGCAAAGAGTGTTTTCTAGCTAGAAAAAAACATCAATGTAGAGACAGTGCTGAACTTGTTTTGTTTGTATGTAATCCAGAGAACACTCTTGTTTTCATAGCACTTGTGGGCTCAGTTGCCTTAGAAATTCCATTTTCATCATCATCTTACAGAAATTTTGTTTGAAAACCATATAAACCATTTAAGTTGGATTGCCAGGGCCGGCTGAATTCCTTCCATGGTAGCTAAAGCTGAAACCTCATGTCAGTGGGAACATCTGTCTGTAGAGGTGTCCGGGGGGACAGATGAAATGTGCACTGAAACTACACCCCTACTTTAGTGTACAAGGAAGGTAGATAAGTCTGGGGTTTTGGGTTTTTTTTTTTTTTTTTTTTTGCTAAACTCTCAAGGATCAGTGGAGTGTATATACATAGCCAGTCCTTTTACTGTCCTGTTAGGAAGCTGTAGTCCATGAATTAATTTGTGTATCCTGTTGTGAACCAATTGGTGCTGTTTTCCCCTACAAGTTCCATGGCAGCCCATTCCAGTGCTCAATAGAGGCAGTGCCTGTTGCTTTTCCCTTGATTTGGTTGAAATCTCTGTGCTGAGGACCCTTCTCTCACAAACGGTGCTTTGGGAACAAGAATTATGCATTCATAATTTTGTGTTAACCTTGCTCATGGTCTCACACCCCTTTTCCTGTCTGGGTCTTGTCAAGTTTGTGTTCCATACAATATTCCATATTGTGCATTCCAAAACTTGAATACCTGTTACTTTAATATTGCTGCTGATATTGATCTGCACTGGCTGTTTCTTTGTATGGATAACAGAGACAAAGAAAGGCATATTGATGTGGCAAATCTGTTTTAAAATGTTGTAAATGTAGCAATTAATGTATGGTTCTGATGTATTCATGTGCAGCACCACCTGAATTAAATGAAAGCCAAGTATGTGGTCAAGGGACATTATGGCCTTAAAGTTGTGGATTGAAATATTGTCATCAGTGGTCCAGCTTTATGAAACTTCTGGTGATAAAGAAATGGTTTATACTTTCTAGTACATCAAATCCAAAAAGAAAAAAGGCTTGTGTTTGATTGTCACTTGATTCAATATCCATCTCTGCTGCAATCTCCTGGACAGGCTTTGGGCAAGGTCGTTTAATCTGTCTGTGCTTCAGATTCTCAGTTGCAGTAAGTTTTTTCAGGCTTTCTGAATTTAGATTCCTCAGCTCTCAGGGGGCTATCTTTCAGTACCACAGAAACTATTTCTTCCTTGTGAGGGGGTGCAGACTTGGCTGTGTCCTCTCCCCATCTCACACAGGAGCAGAGCGCTGTGAGGAGAGCACCCAGCAGCTCACCTGCTCTGCTCTGGTGCCCTGTGTCTCACCTGCGAGGATACATGCAATTTTATGCACATTCCAACACGAAAGTTAGGAAAAGTTGTCACCATGGTCCTACAAACTGGAAACATGAGCAGCATTAACAATTCTGTGTCAATGGGAAGCAGGCTGGTGGTTGGTAATGCGTATGTGAGCAAGAGATTGTTAAAAAAAAAAAAAATCAAAAGAAGCAGCTGTTATACTTTTATACAATGAAAAAACTGAGTGATGTATCATTAGCATTAGAGAGCATGGGGTTACAAGTATCTACAGCTTATAATAATTTTGTTTACCCAAGTGGTTAACTGCACTTCAGGGCCGAATGGTTTACCTTTCTGGTGAAAATGTTGTTGATGAGGGAAAATATCTGTGACATGGTCACTTTGGAGCAAGAGGTAGCAGCTGAAAGCTGCTGTGGAACACTGGCCTGCTGCATGTTCTCCAGCTGCAGAGTGAAATTGTTACCTGAGAGTCACCTGTGGATGTTGTGAGCTGCAAGCGAGTGCCTGAGACAAGGAGTTGCCTTTTCAACTCATTTCTTACACTGAGGATAAGTGCAGTTAAGGTGTGCTAAGGCATGAAACACAAAGGTGAGTATTAGAATAACCTGCTACAACACAGGAACAAACATGACTGTTTCTGCAAGTTGGCTACACCAACTCTGATGATCCAGAATGCTGATCTTTTATGCTGTAACAGTAATTTATGGTGGATACAGGTAGAAATAAAATGCTCCAATAAAGTGCAATAGCCACTGCAATTTTTGATGGAAATACAGACATAACATGAAGTAGTCTTCATCCTTGGGTTCCTTACCAGTTAACCCAGTATCAGTGGTGTAAACAATTCTGGTGTGATAATCTCAATCTCCCCATGCATTACAGAAAATATAGCAGTTGTTATATACAGTCACTACTTTTAATTTGTTTATTCTTAAGTCTTAAACAGAAAGTTAATTTTTTTTTCCTTAGAACTACTCATCTTTTCTGGAAAAATCAGGAGCTTCACTGAAGTCAATGCAGTAACTGAATTCAATGGAGTATGAATGGTATATAATATCTTGTAAGTGCTGAATCATTAAATAGCATTTAATTGAGCAGAGTAATAAAGTAACTCAAGAATGGGCTCCTATTAAACTTTATATATCTCCTTGCCATGACTACAATGTGAAATGTATTCTGTTTTCTGTAGTCTGAGCAGCTGTTAACAGTGGAGAAGGTGGTGCATGCTGTATTTTCACTGTGCCTATTCTTGCTGCCTCCTCATTGTGCTAAGGTGATGTCAGACTCTGGGAATACCTGCTCCAGTTAACCAGATTGACTCAGTGGCCTTGTGTCACACACTGTGACTGATGCATTCTGATTTTTACAAACTGCAGAAGTTGGTTTTGCTGATGGGTATGATAACCAATAGTGCAACAACTTAGTATTTTTCCAGTATGCCAGAAATAAAAAGGCAGAGTTCATTAGTCCTTGCACAGCTCAAAAACTGGAAACCTGGATTCTTTCCTCTGAAACTCAATGTTTTGCAGTAGCAACCAGAAAATTATAATAAATAACCAGTGTGTGCATGGATGGTCCTTACCTTTGTTACCATTTAGAAGCTCTTATCTGTTATAAAACGCTGTAATGCTCCAGTCCTTGCTGGAAGAGAGGATGAATGAACATTCCTTGAATTACATGACCAAAAGTGTGTGTGTTCTAAAGGATATATGTTTAAAAAATAAATTAATTTCAGTTTGCCCTGTATTCCTTTTAATAATATAAAGCAGGTAGATCTTTTGCTGATAATATGGCCCACTGACTGTTTTATGCACAACATCTTATTAGAGATTCTGTTCACAATCATCCCCCAGAACTATGAGACCATATCTTTCTAATAATTATATTTGTTAGTAATTGATTAATAATTGTTATTAATCAATAAGTATTTAAATTATTTAATCTGTACTGTGTTGGTAAATTTCTGAAGACCTAAGAAGGGCTACTCTGGTAGCCATTGATACTTGCAATGTTTTCTACCATCATTATCACTGCTCCTTGAATCCCTTTGTTCTTCGTCCTGCCTCGAATTTTCATTACCTCCTTCTGGCTTTTATCTTTTCAAACTCACTAAAGGCTTTGCTCTTGGGACCTCATCTTTCAGTTTGCCTTATGAAATACCTGTCCTTTTTAAGTATGCTGCAAAATAACAATAGCATCCTGAGGCATTAAATGGATTTAGACCCTCAGCATTTTCCGTGGGATTCACTTAGCTGGGAAGAAGAGTCATTTATCATCTCTAGGGGAAAGAGATGTGAGCAGCAGAGGAGAGAGTTCTGCAGGAACAGCTGATGCCTGAGTGCTGTGAGAGCAGTGGATGGAGCAGAGGCTCCTCAGGGGCTGCAGGAAGCTCTGCCAGTGGTTGTATCTGTTTAGGAGAACATATCTCCTAAATTAAAGTCACCACGCATCTGGCGCATAAGTTGCAGGCTGCCTCACATCTTGGCTCAGTTTAGGGCATATGGTTCTAGTTTAGTTGAGAGGGAAAGATTTTTACCTAAATGTTTTGTAACCTATCTACCATCTTGGTTTGGTGCTGCCATCTTTACTTTTCTTGGTATATCATTTTTCCAAGTTATCTGCACTTTCTGTATTGGCAGTGAACTGGGTTGGATTAACTTGCATTATTTTTAAAAGGTTTACTGTGTGGTGAACTTGTGTGTGTCATTAATTGCTTATTGTGTTGCTCTGTCAAAATAGTAATTCTGTGAACTGTGTGGATAAAATAATTTTAATATATATAACTTACTCTGGTAACCTTCCCCAGTATTTGGTTTCTGCTGCTCTCTCTAACTGAATGCCTGATCATTTGTGGTAAAACTTACAGAAATTTTAAAAATACAAACTGATAACAAGGTGCACTGACAAGTTGGGAAAGCCAGAGCTGGTCTGGGTTTCTCTGTTTTCCTGGGGTCTGGGTTGGGAGGAGAAAGTTGCATTAGGTGAGGTCTGTACCAGGCTGTAAAAGGGGTTGTGCATCGTCCCTAATGATACTTAAGGAATGTTACTCTGTCACTCCCAAGGTGAATGTGGACTGAGTTCCACTCTGTGCTGATTGGGGGACACTAATAAGGTCCAAGTGTTACCTGTGGGTTTAAAAAGAAAAGAATTTGTAAAGCCTGAAAAATGGAAGTTGTGTACAAGCCTCCAGGTAAGTTTCCATGTACCTCCTAGTGCCAGGTACAAACCTCTTCTTCATCATGCCAGCCTCAAAATCCTTGGCACCTCAGGGAGAAGGAGCTTCCAGCTGGATTTCAGCTGAGGATACAGCATCTCACCTGCTCACAGAGGGGCTTTGCTGTGTCCTGTCTCTACTTAGACATACTATGTGTACATTCTGGTTGGGATTGGGCATGTGCCCTGGGTTCCTGCACCGCTGGTGTGCCTCGGAGTGAAACACTTTTTATCATGAAATACAGGTAATTAGATGGCTTCAACACTGAGCAGACAGCTGTGTATTTAAATGTGACCTTATACCCAGTCAGTCTCATAACCTGCATTTTGAATATGGTATTTAGGTAAATGCTGTGCTGAGCCTGAGGAATTGTTAAAAGTGACACCACGGTATGCTAATGCAATTAGATGACTTGCAGTGCTGAGGTTTGGCCTTAGTTTGGGCTCAGGTGCACTTTAACCAGATGCAAAAATATGTAGACAGTAACTTGTACACTGCTGAAACAAGGCTGGCAGGGCAAAGGTGAGGTCCTCGTGTCAAAGGTGGTGCTACAGACAGCTGCCACAAGATCTGCCAGTGGCACTTCATGTTTCCAGTAGAGGGAGGACTGGGAGGAGGCTTCAAAGCAGTGAGTACCATCTGGACATGTCTGTGAGAACTGTTGGTTGGGATGGGGGGGATTTGTTGTTAGTACAAGGTTGCTCACTGTGTGTTGAGGTTATCTTGGCACAGGAGGAGAGGCTGCAAACCTCTGATCTGGACCATGTTTGTGCAGCCACAGTGAATCAGGGCTGCTTTGCCCTTTTGCTGCTTGGAGGTGCTGCCTAGATGTCAAGTCTCACTCCGTAAATGATGCAAGGATTTGGGAAGCAGAACGTAAGTACCTCCATAGATGTTCCATGGCACTGGTGCTCTTGTAATGTGTACTACACTTGTATAGAAAAATCAGTGCTTTTGACAGTGAACTAAATCTCTTTCTGTCCTTCTGTGTCCTGCCTAGAATGAGTAGAGATGGTGTCCTGCCAGTAATTGCTGGAAGCAGAGGAGAAGGGTAAGCAGTGTGGGAAAATTGGCACTGTGCTGTGCAGAGCACTAAGTTATTGTTTCATGAGCTGCCTTTTCTCTTCTTTTGTAGGAGCTGTAGGATATTGGCACGTGGAGAAGCACAGAGATATTCCTACTCTGGCTGACAGTTTCTAATAAAGATATTTTTATCGTAATTGAAAATTGTCTCATGATCATTTCCTGTTCCAATCTGCATTGGTTTTTCCTCGTTTCAAGCATGATTCTGCTGAAAAACACTCTGTCCAGTGGCCCAGGGTATCTGCTGGTGTTGCTTCAGACTTAACAGCCAACAATTATCTGGGACACGAGCGTGGGCAGCACAAAAGGAAGAGGGAAAAACAAATCCTGTGTATGAGAGTGCAGGTGGTGTTCTTGTATGCTCAGTTCTTAACAACAGTGGAAATGATCTCAGAGTTGCTTGTAAACTGTTACATTGAGATGACAAATGGACTTTTTTGTTTACCACTGGTGGCTTTTCTTCTTTGGGTGGTTAAATAAATCACCATGAGGTACTTTCATTTACTGTGGGTCCAGATCCTTTTGGAACATGTTCATGTAATTTACTCACTGCATTTATATCTATTGTATGAGTCTTCCTGTAATTATCATATGAATTAATATGATCTTTTTACTTTTGTGCTGAGTTAATTATGTACTACTCCATGCCTACTTTACCAAGTAAACTCTATTGTAATATAGTTTTACTCTATGGTTATTTTTTATGTCTCTTGATAATTTTGCCTTTCACATTCAAATAGAAAATAAAAAATAGAAATACAAAAATAACCTGGTAATGGAGGAGCACAAAATGGGACAGTATATTAGTTCTCAGCAGAATTAACTAAAACAATTTAAGTCTTCACTGTTCAATGGTGAAATACAAAGTAACAGAAAAGAGCCGGATAAAGTTAATAAGAGCAAGCAGTTTACAGAGGAGATGAAAGTCAGAGACAAAGAAGTTTTTGCCATTGAGTGCATTACTACTTCTATTAGTAGCTTCCCAGAGCTTGCTGTTAATTACCAGGTGTCTGAGTTGTTTCCTCATTGAAATAATGACCGTGGTCACCCAAAGCTCAAGGTTTTGAGTAATGCAAGGAGCACAGGGTGAAGGCAGCTCATGCATGGCCGTAGGGCAGGGCTGGGCTGCCTGCCCAAGCCTGGCCTCCCTCCTGCTCTTCCAGCCCTTCCCAGTCTCTGTGCCATGGGATAAAGTTCTTCAGTGCTATGAAGACTTGGGTATCTCAGTGCAAGCCAAGAGTGTTTAAAATTGATGCCTACAAAGGCTTTGTGTGTTTTTAGATGATAGGTGACTGTATATTTTGAGAATTGTGGTTGGACTTAATAAGAGTTACTTCTGTGTTGCTCTTGGATTCTGACTAAAACACATGGAAGTCAGTGGATATTTTGGTATCATGTATGTTATTTCTAATATAATGTGGAGAACCTAAAATCAGGATCCTGTGTGTGACTGGACTGACATCTGAAGTGAGCCTGTCCTTTTCCTGATTGGCTCCAAATTGCCTAAATCTAAAAAACTAGATAAATCTCAACAGTAGTTACAAAATTGAGTATGCACAAGTAATTTGGTGCAATTGTGCAAAACTAGTAGTATCTTTGTTCCTCTCTTGAACTTCCATTCACCTTCTCCCAACCTTTTATCCTTTTATCTTTTGTACCTTCCTGATTTTTTTTTTTTTAATGTACTTCTGGGGACTTTCTTTTTGTGTTAGTTTTATAAATCTACTATCTACTGATCAATGAACTTGCTCTGTTTAAGTGTGTTGCTGTTTACAGCAGTGACTACAAATCAGTAGTATCACAAACTGCTCTATTTAGCTTTAATGGAGAGTACAGCATGCACACACTGAAGCTTTACTCATTTGTTATCATAATGCCCTCTCCTGTACCCAGAAGTAATGCAGCATTTGAAAAATGGAAATCACAATGTACACTAACTTTACCAGCTCATAAAATATGAATGCTCAGAAAATGAATACAGCAGTGTTAAATACAGTTAATCAGCTTTAGAAAAACAAAAATACGTACTTATCAGTATAATACGTACATGCATGGGATATTAATGAAAAATACCAGACACATCATTTTCTGTGTTTATTCTACACTGTGCTCATTACTCCCATTCAAATAATTTAAATTTGCTTTCAAGATAAGGATGAGTTGCTGCTGATGAGAAAAGTCTGGATGTCTTCTGTGCCCTATTTTTCTTTGAGGCTGTGAAGTAGAGTCTGTGCACTGCATATAAAGCCAGCTGGGCTGGAGATTTTGGACATTACAGGGGCTGACAGAGTAGACCTTTACAGTTGTTCAGCTGCAAACAGTTGCACTCAGTGCATTGTTTTGGGAAGTGTGTCACAAAAATATAAGATTTTATTAAACTCAAGTTAACAGCCTGCTTCAGTGGGAATATGAGACTGTGACTTCTACCTGAAGGCTTTTTATGCATCTGTACTTTAGGTAATGTGTTTAAGTCGAAACTAAGATAATGGCCTCAATTAAGTGTTTGTTTAATGAATGATGAGAAAATGACAAAGAAAAGTGAATATTTTATTTGTCAGTTTTTTCTTGTGAATCTATCTAGCATGTTTTAAAAATGTCTCTTGCCTGATGGAGTCTCTTTTCAAGGTAAGGTGGTACCAGAGCATCTTATTCTCTCAATTAGTAGTGAATCCTGTCTTGAAATAAGGTGGCTGACCATTGGTGGGAGAAGGTGAGTGAATTCTATAGAAATCCTATAGAACAAATCAAGTCACTTTAAATTTATTCCATAAAGTTACTTAAAGAGAAAGTCACTTAAAGAACTGGAGAGAAAAAGTAGATGTAATTGTCTCAAATTATGCTGTTTCTTTGAAGTTAAATAGGTATTCATGTGGTTTTTTTCAAAAAATTACTACTTTTAAGCACGTATTCTAGTGAAGTTTTTTTCCAAAAAAACTATGAAGAATTTAAACCTCAGGGAAAATATGGAAATTCTGTTATTTATTTTTTGCTGAATGCACGTGGTGATTTGTGAGCACTACACTGGATGGCCAATATCTTACTTGTCAGTATTGGGTCAAAGGTTCTTACTTGATGTGGATAGAGAACAGCTGAAAGAAAATTCAAATGTATGCCTTAGCACTGATGCTGCTTTATCCAACTTTTATGTCAGGAGTTGTTTCCTCAAAGGGTGAGTAATGTAATGACATTGCCTTGTTTTTTTCAAGTGATCTGTAGTTTTTTCTATACCTTTTAAGATGTGTTAGTATCCATGTGTCAACTGTCTTGATGGTTTCATTGCCTCAACACCTTTGCGGATTGGGTTTAGCATCTGTGGGCCATGAATCAGTTTGGTAAACATCCCCTTCAGTCTGCTCAGCCGTGCTCTGTGAAAGTCAAACAGTCCTTGTGCAAAGAAAATTCAGGATCACCTAAAAGTCTGCAGGTATAACTCTTACTGTGGCAAATGCCCTGTGAATTCAGAATTGAAATGTGCTAGACACCTTACTGGATGTCCAGCCTGTGTTCCTGGTTCTGGTGGTGCCAGTTTAGCAAAAATGGGACACAGTCTGTTCCCATTTCAAACTGTGATGAAAGTGGCGGGGAAACCGTTCACTCTTTAAGATCCAAATTCTCTGCCTCCCCAATCCCCCACATATGCTCCATTTCCCTAAATCTTTCTTCAATTTAAATTTATAGAATTTTTTCTCTTAATAGAGCATGCTAATAAAAACTCATACAACTCGCAGTATATGATTCACTTGTTAGGGAATTACGTTCCCATGGTAACCCCTATGATGTAACATTACTTTTCTCCCATTCTATGCTCCTCATTTTATGGTGCCAAGGTGTGTACCATCAATCATTTAATTTACACTTTTGTCATCCTTATTGCTTGCTCAGTCACTTTGATACCTTCACCTTAGGCTTCCTTCTTTTGCTCTCAATATTATAAGAAATGTGGATGCTCGTTTTGGTAGCAGAGCTGTGCTGATGGACCTGCCCGCAAAGTCTTCTGCTCTTCAAAGGAGTCTGTCTCTCCCTGTCACTACTCGTGTCATTGTTCTTAAGAGCAGCTTTTTAGCTCTATACTTCCTCTGAGTGTTTTCCTTTCCTGTTCCATCATTTGTCACAGCTCTGCAGCCATCTCTCGCTCCCTGCTTATTTTGGTATCACCATTACTTCTGCTGTCAATGTTATCTTTTTTCCCTTAAAAAAGTCTCTAATGTTAAATTTTCTGAATTATTCATAAGGCCATATATGAACACCTGCATCTATTATTCAGAACTCCTTATTTCTTTTATGCTAGAGCCTAGAACCTCTTTTCTAATTCAGTAATAAATGAGAGCCTTTGGTTTATTCAGAGGTTTTTTTGCCAACCTCATGTTTATCTCCCAACTGTCTTTTAGTTAATTGTGCAGAGCCCTGCAGTGCAAGGAGCAACAGACTTGTTGGAATAATTTAGAGTATCCCTTCCCTCTTTGCCATCTCTGTCTTCGTGCACTGGCCTCCCTGTGCAATATGTTTGAAGTGGTTTTTGGTCTAGAATAGATTATTTACTAGCATACAAATCTTTTTTCTCTACTTTTCTCCAGACTTTTATCCGTGAGTATTACTTAATAGTTATTGCCTTTTTACCTTTAAGGAGGTGCTAATTCAATTTTTTAAAGTTTTATTTTGCTTTATGGCACTTATGCTCCCACGTGTATTTTTTTATTTATGTTCCCTGTTTTCTGTAACTTTTGTGCCTGTGATTACATTTTTACTTAAAAAATATTTGTAAAGTGGATGTCCCAGAACCCCTGCGTGATTCAGGGTGGAAGCTCAGGTCTTTAATCTGAGGCTTGAAGCAGGGTCAACTCAGGTGCCATCAGGCTGCTCAGGACTTTATTCAGATTAATCTTAAAAACTTAGAACTGCACAGCTTCCCGAGGCAACTTGTTCCAATGCTTGACTGTTCTAGTGGTAAAAGATTTTCCTTATATCTAAATAAAATGGCTCCATTTGTTATTTTTCTAGAAATACTCTGGAATAATGTATTTTCTGCTTGATATTGTGTGATTCAGACAAAATAATTGTTTATTGATACTCAATTCTCTGCTTATTTACAATGCTGTGCTCTGGGTAGGTAAAAAAGAATTTAGTCTTAGTTTTGATTGTCCTGTTTTTCTTGTCCTGTTGAAAATATACTAGTCCTTATTTATTTATGTCATTTTACTGCTAGAAAAAGTATGTGATATAACTCTAAACTTTCCTCTGCAGCTTTCTAATTATCCACAGCTACAGTACAATATTTTTTCAGCTTAACGTAAACACAATTTCTAAAAGGAATGAGCTGTAGTCCATTGTTTTGGCTTAGATCATCACAACTGAAATGCCAGGAAGTTATTCTATTCTAGACACCTTTGCTTATTTACCCTGTGTTTATGATATCGAGAATTTCTCACCTACTACCTGGTTTCACATTAGATTCTGTATTTAGGCAAAAATGTAAAGGAACAACTGGAAGTATTGAGATTTCTAATGGCCACAGAGATGTGCTAAGCAATTCAACAATCTTGTTTGATACAGCTCCCATAATGCAGCCTCCTCTTCAAGAGCCTTAGTAAAGGAGTTAGAGACTTCAGAGAATGCCACCAAAATTAAGGCTGGCTTTAAATAAACAACTTAAACACTCTTTGTTCCATAAGTGCTTTTATTAACATGTACTTTTGCAACAACCTGAAAGAGGAGCATGAACATGAAACGTGGATTAACAGTCAGGATTAACTCCCACTCTCAGTTTTGAAAATCTGTGAAAAAGGGGATTTTGATTGCTCTTATGCTGTTTTCCTTTCTAACATTGCCTATACTTAAATTGCTTTAGCTGCATTATATATTCCAAATACATGAACTCTGAAACTTTTAATAAGATTAAAACAATTAAAATGTCTCTATAGATACCATTTTTACTTTCCTCTCTTTAGGAAAGTTATTATTAATTATCATTGCAATAAGTAAGATGGGAAATGCAAATATTGATACTTCTTTCCATCATCTAACTTGAATGCAAAATAACATCATAATTTTCATTAACTTTATCTTTCATTTTCTTCAGCAAATGATTATGCATTAAGTTCTTTTATTCACTAAGAAACCTGAATGCAACTGTGTGAGATTTTTTTTATCGAAACAGAAAAAAAATAACTGCAGAAGATCTTTCCATTTTGGAAACCAAAGGTAACCTTTTGTGCCTTTAACAACAACATTGTTTGTTAGGTTCAGTGCTTCTGGATTTTTTTTTATTTTTTTCCTGCAATTTGCTAGAAATATTTGGTAAAACGCCTCTGCTACCTTTGATCATATCTGACCCGTTTGGTTGGGAACATCCCAGAGGGATCTGTCAGAGGCCAGAGCTGCCCTGCAGAGCCACGACTCCACCTGATTTCATGGAAAGGTGAGCGGGTGCTGGAGCACAGGTGGGAACAGAAACAGAGTTGCAGGAGGGCATGAATTCACTGAAAGAGCGATGGCAAGAAGCAGAGAATCCTGACCATAACTTTGCTTTCTTAACTGGGAAGAGATCTCTGTCTTTTTGAAGAATGTGATTCTGCTGCGCTCCTGGATATTAACGTGAGATTTCTCTCGTGCAGTGCGATAAAAATGTGAACTGATTTGAAACTGTATAGTTAGTGAACAAAAGTAATTTCAGTTGACATAATAATTTTCATTTAAAAGTTGACAGAATTGTATCTGAAATGAATATAAGTGATTAAAAAGTAGATGAAAACCATATCTTTGTATCCCAGGTGCTGCAATAGATGCTAACTTACAGCTCTAATAATAATTCCCAAGAAATAATGTTATTGTGATTTCTTCATGTAATCAGGCATTCACATATTTTTATCATTGCATCTGTCAAAGATGTTTTACACTGTGGGGGATTGAAAGATAAATGCCAGCAAATGCCCCCATATCTTATGAAAAATTGTTAAGTGGCTAAATGTATAAATGCATTACTGTATGAGATAAAATAAATCTTAATTCGTGACAGAAAATGTCAGAGGAATTAGTTCTAAAATTCAAAGTTTCCTGAACAAAATTACAACTGAAGAGTTGTAAATGGAAGATGACTGATCTCCCAAATTCCTTTTGTCTGTATGAATACCTAAACCAGCTATCCAGTGTAGTTTCCTCCTTTATTTCTGTAATCTTTTCTAGTTTTCTATTTTCACTAAAACATGGACACGCACATTTAACTAAAGTAACTTTTTTTCCATTTGTGTTATGCACAAACACACAACTCCTAATTCATTCCAATCTAACTTACTGATCTAATCATGCGTTGTGTAATGATCGATCCTGTTTTGTCCAGGCACATTTCTAGCAATGTATGAAATGAATGTTACTTTCCTTAAGAATGCTGTTAATGTGAACCGTCATGTTATGGGTGCTCTGCTTCTTGGGGTGTCATTTTTTTTTTAAATAAAAAGCAGAAAGGAACCACTTCAGGTTGTCTACCACTAGGAAATATTACAAGAGGAAAATGCTTTCTTACCATTTAAGTGTAATCATTCTTGGTTAATAAGTTTGTTACAACTGTAAAAATCCAAAGTGCCACACAGGTAAGGAGTTACGCAGTTCATTAGTTTAATGTCACTGAGTTAGCAGACCTCAGCTCCTGAGATGGAGCAGCCAAGCAGTCCTTTGCTGGAGAAAGCCAAGTCTGTGTGTGAGAGCTGCTCTGGCAGCAGTGCCCATATTCCACACCTGCCAGAAGAGGCACAAGGGCTGTGCTCAGGAGCTGGGCTGAGCTGCTCACACACTTGCCACATGCATCTGTGTCTGTTCTGCCTAGTCTGTCTCATGTAGGGGTAAACAAACAACTGAAGCTGTGTCCAAAACCACAGGGGCACCTTTGTAAAATAATCAAATACCATTTGTGTTTAGCTCTTAGTGTTTCACTTGGTGTTTTCAAGAACGTTTGTTATGAGCACAATGAAGAAATAATGTTCTGTTGTCCAAAATACAGTGTATTAAGTGTCTGAGCCCTTCTCTTTGCTGCTGTGCCTTTCTGCACCTACTGCTAAATTGCAGCTTTTTAGGGAGGAGACAAGTGGTGTCTGAAAAACACTCCTGTCTGCTGGATTGCTTCCCAGTGCTGTTTGCTCAGCATGGAGCGCCACGGATCAGGGCTGTAAAATGCTGTCAGCCCTCCTGTTGACCTGTGTTTTCATGGCAGATCGTTTAAGACAGAAGCTGAGGCAGGCAGGAAAGGTAAAATTAAAAAAAGGGGAAAGTCCAGTGCCTCTTCAAGAAAATAAACCCCTTCAGTTGTTGGTTAGGAGGCAGCGTAATCAGCTGGAAAAGGCAGCAGTGCTCCTGTGGAACACTGATTCTGTTGCTGTAGAGGAAAGGGGATTGTTTCCTGTTGTTATCCTAAAAGCCAAGTCTGGGAATGATGGTTCTCATGGCAAAAGTGAAGCCAGAAGTTTTGCTGAGGAGACAAATCAGTAAGTGCTGCAGCTGAGTCAGAAAATAAGTATTGGTCTGGGGAGAAACATCAATAAAATGTGTGTTATGGGTCAGGGGAGGAGTGAAGGTTGTTCCAGTGTGGTGAGATCTATGATGCCATGAGCTACTGCTGCAAGCTGCTGCTTTTGCAGACGTGAGGAATGTTTTTTCTGGCTGTTCTGTGTGTGATATGGGATGTCTGAGTCAGAGTTCATGGTTTTTTACACTGCCTAGTAAATGTACCATGGCAAAGTGTCACGTTGGGATTTAATTAATTTTGCTTCTTATGCAATCAAGTGTTCCTTGTCTGTATTTTTATTGACATTTCTACTTTTGAAAATGAACTAATCTTTTTTCCTTATTTAATTTCTGTGACATACCTTTTTTTAATTTAGTTTGGTTAATCTAGTTTGCCCTGGTAAAACTCCTATATATACCCTCATGTACTACTGATTTAACACAATCTAAGTGTATCCTCATTTTGGGGTGCTGAAAGTCTACTAGAACGATGTATGGATTTTTAATAGATACAGTTATTGTGCCATATAATTCACAGCTATAAGAGCAGCCCAGTTTTAAGGGGCAGTGTAAAATTAATCACTCCTCTCCATGTCTTCCACAGAAAATAGCTGATGTTTTGTATGTTTTGGTGCATGTCACACATTGCCTGCTTCAATAACAGCAGATGATGAGGCACTGACCCCAAGCCCTTACCAAAGTAAAATTTTCAAGCTTAAGTAGAAGCAGAGTTGCTTTACATACAGAAAAAATATAGCATCTAAAAAATATAGCACTGTAGAAGAAGTTATCTCACAGAAGATATTAGGAAACCATTCATCTGCTTATCCATCACAGGTGACTTGCAGGGTGAAAGCAAGGCTGTGGCACTTAGAGCCATTTACTTGCAGCATGAAGGAATAAAGCAGCATCCAAAAGAGTAACTGCAGAGGAGAAATGTGCATTTACTGTCTTGATTAAGTGAATAAATCCTGCTTATAAGTGCCATGTACAGAGATGTGCATCTCCACAGAAAGCACAGTGCGGATTTAATGGGAAGTTTTTGCTGTTGACTTTGAGGGAAGGTTTGGAAAATACTACCTTCAACAGAGCTATGCTTACTTACTCCCTTTGAGGACCTGTCCCTATTATTTTAATTAAAAAGAAGCAGACAAAATCTGATCATAGAGAGCCTTCTCCATACCAAACTCTAAGTTAAAGTGATTTTTTTGTGCCCAGTGTAAAACTGAATTTAGCAACCATGTCATGTAACCAGACCTTCTGCAGCATGCTCTGAAAGGCTGTGTCATGGGAAAAGCAAAGGAAGCAATTGCAACATTCACTTTTCCTTTTTATTGCCAGAACCATGCCAGAAATGTTGTTAGGGAGCAACATTTAATTAAACTGTTATCACCTTAACTTTGGGGTATTTCATAATCTCACCCTTGGCATTGTCTTTTTATTAGGAAAAGGCTTAAGTGACTATGAAATATAATGAAAGGCCGTGGGGAGGGCTCACACACCACAAAGCTGCTAATCCATTGGAGACTTTGGTGGGAAGTGAGCATTTTTCAACAGCAATGCAGAGCTTTGAAGGTTATCAGGACCTTTTATCTGCTAGTCAGCTTTCTGTGAACTTGAAACTATCTGTGTGAAGTACATCCCAGCAAATACCCACTGAGCTTGAGGTGGAAAGACTAATGTATTGCTGCTTTTCCTCAAATGTTTTAGATTCTTTCAGCTGTTTATTTGCTTTATGTAGCATGTGGGAGCCTGAGTGAGAGTCCAGGACATTGAGCACAATACGTGTTCAATGCTCCTGAGAGTTTATTGCGCAAAGTGTTAGGTGTTGTTCAGACATTGTGGGTTCGACACTGCAAATATAGAGATAGATATCTGTCTTAACCTCAAAGTAAAATAAAAGATCCAGACTGATCCAGTAATAGCAGGAGTGCAGTATTTTCCTCTCAGGTTTGTTGTTTCTGAGTAAGAATCTGATCTACTAGGAGCAAGCACAGTGCCTGCAGTTCACTTCCATATTTTATTTCCTATCATTTATTCTTTTTATTCAGCATGGAAGTCTTAGCCATAACTGGGAACAAGGTGTCTGAGAAAATACTGAGTGACTTTGACATTTTTACTCAGTCTCTTTTGTTAAGCCTCGCAAAGAGTAAAGAGAGCAGTTTACTTTGTGAAGGAAGAAATAAACCCCAGGAGCACCTGAGAAGATATAATTATTTGAAAGGAAGTTAATAGGTAATTTTTTTATAAGTCTTTTGGCTGATTTTGGAGTTTCTGCTGCTGAACAGAGCTCCTTTGGTTTGAATCTTGTCGTTCCTAACCACACACTTGCAGTGATCACTCTGGGAGCTGCCATCTCAGTGTTTAGTTAAACTTGCCCATGTCAGGCACTTTAATACTGCTTTAAGTGACAGCAGTATTGGGCTGTCCCCAGCCTCATTTACTGCTGAATAATCATGTCATGCAAAGTCCATTACTGCCATTCTGCATCCGTGCTGCTGGGCTTGCCCATCACTAGCAGCTAACAAAGAAGCACAACATAAATTAGCCACTTAATTTAATCCAAAATGCAGCTGGAGCATTCATTAGGCTCCTTGAAAAATCTCATCTTAACTGTCAAAGCTAAATACTTCCACCAGTTGTTGCTTGTTTGCTTGCTTGGTTTTTTCTTAACAGTGAAAAGTTCTGGAGCTTTAACTGAAGTTTTACATCTTAATTTCTTGGGGAGGAGTGGTAGGCTTGTTTGCTTTACAATTTTTTTCTGAAGATGTAATGTCCAGTGTGGTACAATAATTTACATAAATATCAGTTCTGACTTTTTAACTGTTATCACCGTGCCTTCCACAGAGCTTGAAATATTGTGATCTTTATCAACTGCATTATTGTAGGGGGATAGAATGTAAGTAAATAAAGGTAGTATATAAAGTAATCTTACCCTCTAAAGAGTTGCAGCTGGGTTAATTATTAAAGAGTAGGAGCAGGCCTGATTTTAGCAGGTCACACCTGTAGCCAATAAAAGGAGTGTTATAAAAGAGTGGGTTGGTGGGAACTGGAGTCAGTTGGCTGCTGTGGGGATGAGGATGAGTCAGTGCCTGGAGGAGATGCCTACAAGAAACATCAAGGAGGTACGAAACTCTAATATGGAACCTTTGCAATGTAATGATAATAAAACTCTTGCACTAGAATGACATCACATTATTGGTAGGATTAGTATAGATAGCACTTGCCAAGGCTTACTAAAAAGTTCCATAAATTAGAGAGTGCACATCTCTCACTGGTTACTTGGTTTGAGCCATTTCCCCACATCAGAGGTACTAAAATGCCATTCAGTGAGAGAACAGAGAACAGTTAACCCTGGCTGTGATCTGGACACTCAGTGTGTCCAGGTTGCTCCTGCCATTAGCAGTAGGGGAGTAAAATTACAGAAAACATAATTACCTTTTTTTCCTCTGTGTGTGTGTTTTCTATTTATAATCTCAAATCCTCACTTCCTCTGTTGCATTCTCTTACACTCAGTGAGCTGTTAGAAAAAAAAAAAAAAAAAAAAAAATCAGTGATTTGTGTTTAAAATACCAGAACTAGGCTAATCAGATGCCACTGCCCATGCTACCAGAATGATGTCTTGATTGAAGCTCACTGGATAATGTTATAACTGAAGTCCTCAGTATAAAGTAGTGCTCCCTAAGTAATGACTGAATTTTGTGTGTTCATCAGCTGAGTTCCTCCTAACTCTGTTCAGGTGGAGTAGCAGCAGGATGATGGCAATGATCCTGTGGCATTTATCTCCATTGAGGAATTAATCATGTGCCATTAATAAATTCACCTGCATGGGGAGTAAAACCAAGTCTTGGGCTTGGCAGCTGCAAAATCTGTTACAGGGCCAGACTTTGAGACAGAGTGAATTTTACTTCTGTTGGTACAACTGAAGTCAATTCACTGCTTTCTTCAGTCAAATATTTTGACACAATCTGAGTTAATCAACCTGCTCTTCAGAAATATTGAAAAGGTCATACAAATTAATATTCAATTTGGAAAAGGAATTTGCATTCCAAAAAAATAAAAAAAGAAACAGGAAGAAGATGCATCTCTTACCTGACTGCAGTAACTGGTAAGTTAAAAATAATTAGGATATAAGACAGGAAGTATCTCTAAATATATGTAAAGAGCAATTTTCAGTAAAATATATGAACTTAGGTCTTACCCTCTTTACAGTTAATATAGAAGTAGGGATTGGGAGCTCACTTGGGTTTTTTTCAATTAACAGAGAGAAAAGCTTGCTTCATCAACTGAACTTGCTCTAATTATTGGTCATGGAATATTGCCAGAGGAGATTTAGCTCACAGGAACAGGAGCACTTGAGAAAAACTGACAGTGAGGTGTGTGTGTCTGCATAAAAACCTGATGATGCCTTCTGCAAAAATCCTGGAGTTTAGCCCCTGTTGGGTAGCTCCAGACAGTCTTTGAGACAAGGCAATGTTTGTCTATGTTGTGTGCATGTTATGCAGCATCTCTTCTTTGATAGCAACACTGAAGTTTACTGAAGTGGCAAACATGCCAGCAGAAGTCTTGTTGCATTTCTGCATTGTAAGAAGTGGCCAGCATGTATGTGGGAAGCTCTGAGAAATCAAATCTTCTCAATTTCTTCAAATTCCTCCTTCTTATCTTTAATCATTTCATCCTTCACTCTAGCTAATTCCCTAAAGTAGAGGAATGCTTATATGGGTCTCTTAATTGGTATCTAAAAATGTTTATTCTTAGGCTTTGGAAGTGTAATTAAAAAAAAATAAAGGCAGCAAACCCAAATGTCTCTAGACAGATATTTAAACTTTGAGACTTTCTTTATCTCAGATGTTTCTGCTACATTATTCATGGCAGAGGGCTTTATATCACTTGTATCTAGCCAGCCACAAACTTGTTCTGTCAATTTCAACCCATTTAATATGAAAGATTTATTAACAAGATCTGAATTTTCTTTAACCATTGTGGAAGCTTTGGGGAAAAATCCTAGCATGTGTATGCAATTGCAGCACGTAGACCACACGAGCTTGAACAAGATAGTTGAGGTAGGAGTAGGATTCAGAAGGATTTACACAGACTTCAAAACACCCTGGTGGGAGGATGATTTCACTGTTCTATTTCCTTTCCCAGGCACTCTGGAAGAGTTACCTGGTACTGAGCCCAACACCAAGCTAGAAAGTGTAAAAGGGTAAGGTTTGATTCTGGGTCAATTTTGATCTTGCATCTGGAGAGTGTTTCGCCTATCTTTGTGCTATTGGGTGTTAGTTGTAAAGTTTTGGAAATTGTTTTTCAGAGATTTTTTTAGAAGCCTTTCCGGAGTTCCTTTTCTTCTTCTTGGTTGTGGCCATTCTCTGCCTGGTAGGAAAAGGATGGCAGCCTTCACTGCAGTTTTAGTTTTTATCTACTGAATAAAACTTGAAGACTCTTTTGAAAAATCCTTGTATTTTTCTCAACTATTTAAAGCATTTTTTTTTTCTGTGAGAAGGACATAAGTGAGAAGAATCAGCCAGTAACTCCTCTCTATGCTGCTCGCAGAACTTTTGGAGTAAATTGTTCTCAGTTTCATAAAATTATTCTACTAAAAATAATTGGGATTCCTTTCAACAGTTTGGCCTTGGCTACCATAAATAGGTCCTGGATATCTTTTTTAAGCATTCATACTGGTCTTTATTAAAAAATGTGATAAATCTTATGATAAGCTACAAATGTACTGCAAGAGTTATCCCTAAATTATTTCCTAAAGCATTACCTTATGGTTTTAAATCCACTGAAGCAAAAATACACACTTTAACACAGTCACTTACTGAAGGTCAACATCCCATAAATGCCCTCAATGACTGGATGAATTTGGTGAAATCCACAGCATTTGATGGAGATGTCAGTCATGGTTGTCTCTGTAAATTCAACTAGTACAGGTCAGAAATCATTGCAGGACATAGTTTGGCTCATAAAGTTGTGCCAATTTAGGCTGATTTCTGGAGTATGATGCTGTTTTTGTCAGAAGGTTAAAAACAAAAAAGTTTAGGGGAGGAATGACTTAGTACCTAATTCCATTGTGAGACAGATATCAATAAAACATGGAGCAGGAAACAGGTGAGCATAAAAACACCATGTATTCAGAGAGCATCCTGGATAGCATTTCTAATTCAGATTTCTATTCCAAAATGTCTGGTTAGAGGATTCAAAAGCCTCTGCCTGGGAAACATCTCCTTCAGGCAAATAGTGCAGTTGCATTTGTGAAAATTCTCTTAGTGAGCTGAAATCTCTTGTTTCCCAGTAGGCATGATCCATGAAGGCTTTGCCTGTAGGAACACATAAGTGGGAGTTGATTCTCTTGTCTGTATCTTATAAGATCAAATTCTGAATTATTGGAACATTTGGTGTTGCTTGTGCCAGTCAAGAATACCTGGGAATTGATTTTTGGTTCAATAAGAGCCATTTGAGACAAAATATAAGAGGACACCTCACACCTGAATGATAGTTCTTGTGTTTCTACTCTGATACGACTCTTTAATTTTCTTGCCTATTGCAAAGTAGACCGGAATCAGTCCCACTATTTCTAGCAATTCTTGATTTACTTTGTGCAAGACCTCTCACAGGTGGACTTCACAGATTAATCCATAAGAAAAATACTTCTTAAATGTTTACAATTCGAACATGAGTGTAAACAAGGTGGAAATACCCAGTAAGATTTAATAAAAGCTGCAAGTGAGAAGAATTGGGAGTTGAGGCATGTTAGTCCAGATGGTTCTTGAATATGGTTCCCATGCTATTAACATAGTATAAACACATATTTATATGTATTTCTGATACATATCACATACATAAACAAAACTGGTGTAGAGGAAAATAGATCTGAGCTGAATGTCTCATTCATTGCTAGCAACTGAATAATCTGTAAATCCTTTACTTAGGAACATTTTATTAAGTTCATTTATCTTAGTTCACAGCTACCAGTTTTGCATATCACCTCTGCATTCTCTGACAATATTGTTAAAAGTGAAATTGATAGTAGCAATATGAAGGCAACTCAAAGAATCATGTTGTTTTCTGATTGTTTCTTAGAGTTGATGTAAGATGTATACCCCTAAGATGATGAGTAGAAAGGGTCATCTGAAGAAATCTCCTCTCTAGTCCTGCTCAGAGAGGCAAAACAGATAAGAGCTGTCAGAGAAGATTTATGAAGAGCAACATGGAATTGCAATAGGTTTTCTTTGGCCTTTGGAACACCTGACAACAAAGGAAAATGTCAAAGACAGTTAGGATGTGCAGAGATTTTACCTAAATGCTTTCTTGATAATTTTGCAAACTGGATTTTTCCTGAATTGATGACATAACTACCTAAAACTGCTGGAAAATATGGAGGTAACTCCTTTTACAATTAGTAACTTCAGATGTAGGGGAGAGAGCAATGCCTTGGAGCCAGAGGCATCAGGCTGGCCAGCAGGGAGGGCTTTTTGTGTGCAGTTTCAGTTGCAACCATAAAGACATCTCCGTGACATGAACTCTCACACTGGGTCCACGGCCCTGGGAGTGGAAGCAGCACGTTCTGAGTCTGTTCTTTGGTGTTCTTCTCCCCTTTGCTGTCAGGGCAGTGCAGCAGCTCCTGCCTCGCTGCCTGCCCGCCCTCGGTCTCTCAGTGCTACCCCAGCGCCTCAAAACATGTCTCACCCAGGCAGGAGAGAAAACTGGGTCACAGGCAGGCCCAAGTAGGCCAAGTTACTGCTATTCAGCTGCTTTTGTTTGAGTTGCTCTCCTCAGCCTCTTCAAGTCTGCTTATTCTTTTCATTAAGCTGTACTCAGAGCTGTGTTGTTTCAGCAGTGTTTGTTCAAGGCTCAGGACCTCTAGCTATGAGCTGTCCATCATGACTGCCACAGACAGTAATGTGAGTATTTTTAAAAGATGTGAAGCTGAGGGATGCAGAAAGGGCTGTTGTGTAAAGCATGAGTCAGAAAACACTTGGCCATTACTGCTTGGCAGAGTGAGCTTTGTGCTAAAACGTTGTGATGAACCAGAGGTAGTGCTTGCTTCTGGCACGGTATTTCCATTTGCAGTTTTTTAGATAAAAATCATGACAGAAATTTTACACAGCACATCAGAAGCTGCCCTGTGCTGTTGGAATCACTATGGTGTATGACAGCTTCTGGCTTGTAAGGCCCACCCAGGCAGTCTGTGGAGAAATGTTTATTGCTGGTGCCACCAGACAGGCTTTTGTTGAAAAGGTTTGACATCGGTGTCATCTGTCCTTCAGCTTGCCATAGCATGACTGTGTAAAGCTGCTCCCTTTCATGCAGTCAGGAAATAATTCAGGAGCTCCACAGTCAACTGGTTGAGTGCCAAAACCCTCCAGTTGATTGTCCTGCTTTGCTCTGCTCTGTGTGATTTGTGCAGTTTTGGGCACCACTGTATGAAAGAGACATAAAACTGTTGGAGAGTGTCCAGGGAGGCCATGAGGATGGGCAAGGGCCTTGGTCAGTTCAGCCTGGAGAGGAGGAGGCTGAGGGGAGACCTCAATGCAGTCACAGCTTCCTCCTGAGGGGCAGAGGAGGGGCAGGCACTGATCTCTGCTCTGTGTGACACTGACAGGAGCCAAGGGAACAGCCTGGAGATGTGCCAGGGCAGGTTTATGTTAGATATTGGGAAAAGGTTCTTCACCCAGAGGGGATTGGGCAGTGGAACAGCTCCCCCCAGCAGGGGTCACAACTTCAAGGCTGGCTGAGTTCAAGAAGCGTTTGGACAATGCTCTCAGGCACTTGGTGTGACTCTTGGTGCTGTTCTGTGCAGGGCCAGGATTGGACTCGATGATCCTTGTGGGTCCTTTGCAGCTCAGGATGTTCTGTGATTCCAGGAATGGACATGGCATGGGCTTACTGGGCAGCTTGGCCCACCACCCAGCTGTCCTCATGGAGGTTCTTCCTCACACACAGTGGGACACTTGTCTCAATTATTGTCTTGTTTTTTTCATTCTGCCCTGCACTGCTGGCTCCATCTTCTCAAGAACCTCCTCAGGGTCAGAGATATTTTGGTATTTATTTTATTTTTTAAGTTACTTTTAGCTTTAAAGTCATTATGTGTGTCATTCTGAAAATTCTTTTCCTATTGCTGTGTTTATTTTCTTATTATTCTGTAGATTATAAGAAATTTTGTTACACTGTATGGTTTTGTATAACCACGCATCCTTTAGAAGGGGCAAGTTTATGGATTTGTTCAGACAATTACTGTGCTTCACTCTTGAAAAAAAAATCAGCACATGCAAGGGATTTTGCAATTTAAAATGCTATTAGTAAAATGTGTGTATTTTTAGTAAAGGAGAGAGTGGCCAAAGTTTGTTCTCCTGAAGGATAGTACAAGATTTACATAGCTTGTACATATACCTGCTTGCCTTTAAACGTGTTTGTATCCCTCTGAGCTGCAATTTGCATGTGTTTAAAATCCACCTAAATATATTATTACAGAGAGATTGGGCTATATATTGGGGTTTGTATATGTCAGTTGGGAGGCCAGGAAGAGGAGGAGTACAGGAATGAGTAATTCTTGTGCTCTCAAGCGCTGTAAGAACTTTGTTCTACCTGGAAACACAATTAGGGTGTGTTGTTGATGTCATGCAATATGTCAGGTGCTAAAGATTGAAGCGCCCTCCTTCAGGGCTCTGAGGCACAGGGCTGTGGAGAGGCTCACAGACAGCAAACACCCAGACAAGCTGGCATTTGAGCAGCTCAGCTCTGGCACCTCCTGCCAGCCTGCAGCCAGTGCCAAGCTCATGGAGCAGATCCCTGCACGTGGGTGAGAGCTGGGAGCGCCCTGCTAGACATTCTGGGGGCTGGGGCTCCACTGTGCACCTGCACTGCTCACTGTGTTATAGAACTGGTGTTATCCCTCACGCTGGCAAAGACTGCAGGGTTAAAGCAACAGTGGAGCTGCTTGCAGTCACCATATTCACTTTTCCCTCTGATCGTTTGTCCAGCCTAGACCTGAGTGCTGTAGTCATTGTGGTGAGCAAATGGGCACTTTCTGTGCTGGGGACCTGAGTGGAGGGGAGGTTTTGGGACAAGGGGAGGGACAGAGCACAGCAAGCCAGGTCTCTGTCTCACAGTTCCACTGGCTCATGGAGTAGGCAGGGAAAATCAGCAGAACAAGAGATGTGCACAAAGGCATCCGGCCCTTCAGTCCTGCACAGAGCTGGGAGCTGTGGGTGGAGGTGGCTGTGAGGAGAGCACGGGCTGGCACTGCTCTCTGTGTGAAGGACACTCTGTCAGTCTCTCTCCTTTTGTCACAGCCGTCCCTCAGTGCTGGCTTGTGGGAAGGCGAGGCTTGGAACAAAAAGGCGGCAGTGCCTAAATACACAGTCCTGTGCCTGCAGAGTCTCGTTTAGAAACTGTAGTGCTTGAGTGGGAACACAGTGTCCCCTGTCACATCTTTGTGCATCTGACTAAGCCCTTGTCCTTGCCCTCTGAGTGCTCACCCTCCAGAGCCCTCCAGGCAGAACATCACTTTTCTGTTTAAGTGTATGAAAAGCAAAATACGTTTCAAGTTATTAACAATGATTTTCTGTGGTTTTCCTGTCACTGCTCTCGCCACATTTCTGTAAAAAAAAAAAAAAATAGATCCATAAACACACCCTGGTTAAAAGAGTAGCAGTCAAAAGAAATGGCACTTAATTATGATATTGCTTGACTTGCTGCAAGCCTCTGACAATGTAGCCATCAACAGTAACTGTCAAATACAATTTGGCAGCTCTGAGGTTAGCTTGAGATTTGAGTAGAATGTTCAATACCAGCAATTGAGCAAGATATTGGGAGAAATTCCAGTGGCAGGGCTTTGTTGATAGGAGCAATGCAAGCTCTGAGATCAAATAAAACATCAGCTGGGAAATTAGGATGTTGTTATATTGTGTGTTAGTGATGCTTAGGATCTTAGGAATAACAACCCTCATCAGCTAAGGAATTACTAAAGCAGAATAACAGAATGCTATTGCTTTATAAAGCCATAATAATTTTATGGAATAAACTTCTTCGTTTAAACTTTATGGAGTTACATATAAAATGATAATGTCACTTCTCCAGGGCCTATTGCACCTAATGGTCTTTGGATTGATTCCTGTGTATAAGTGTACATCCTAAAGGAGCCTTGGCAAACTCTACATGCAGGAACTTTGTATGTAAATATCCTTCCCTCTGGTTCCTTCAGTTGCCAGCACACAGTATTGCTGGACAAGGGCCTCAGGAGAGCTGGAAAGCTCAGCTCAGCATGGATTTTGCAGAAAAGGAAGGTCACAGTGCAAGAAGAATAAAGGCAGAATGGAAGTTTCACTTTGGAAGATTTCTCATACTGATGGTGGGGGAAAAATACGTTAGCAAAGACACTTTAAAAGTGCAAAACTGTGTGTGGTTATAAGATTTAGAATGAAAAATAAGGACAAGAAGGGAAGGTAACAGACTCAGAGAAGATGTTGAGAAGTGCCAAAAAGCAGCCAAAAATTAAGATAGGAAAAAGGAGTGAGTCACCATTCTGGAGCAGGATACTACACCATTTCCCACACACACACACTTCAGGCTGTCATACAGAACTGTGGAGCTCACACATTCTGTCAGAGTCAGCAAGGGAACCAGCTGGAGGCAATCCTGTGCTGTGATGGTTCTGCTTCAGCAGGAGGTTGGACCAGGTGACCCCAGCAGTGATCCCTTCCAGCCTTACCAATTCCATCAATTATCCATTCTGTGGGAAATCTGTGGTTTGAAGGGTCTCTAGGACATGGGAAATAATTGATATCCTGCAAGAATGGATGTGGAGACTTAGGCATTGGGAAAAAAAACTTCACCAAAACAAAATCCTTCTGTAAAAAAAAGTTATTTAGTTTAAAAACAAATCACCATACAGTTGTAATATTTTTCAATCTTTAAAGCTTTTACTCTTTATGCTTTGAAGCTTTTTGCATCCTAGAGGTGTAGTAGAAGTTGGAGATGCTTAGAGGTGTGGTTTTCAGTAAACAAAAGTGCCATAAAGACTTGGTGGCCGACCAAGTAGATGAAGTTTCAGATGTTAACTTGGAGGTGTCAGTACCTTGCACTCAGGTGTGTTTAACTGTAATTTCAGTACTGTTGTGCACTACTTAGCAACAAATGCAGCATCAGGGCGTTACCAACATAACCCTCATGTTTTGGATACAAAATACAGCACTGTACCAGCTAGCAGGAAGAACACTAACTCTGTCCCAGCCAAAACCAGGAGCTGTTCGTTTTAGCCATTGGTTCAGCACTAGCAGGCAAAGGTGCCATAAAGAGGCTTTGCATACCTAAGTGTGCATGGCACTGAAAAGATTTAAAAACCTTCCTGCTGTTCCACTGGAATCTCCTTTAGCGTGCTTTTGCAGTTGGTTTCTTTGGTGTTACTGCACTGCCATTCCTTTCCTGGTGGCTGCATGGGTCACTGCTGCTGGTGCTGGCCATGGTGGGTTCACCCTGCTCCCCTCATTCACCGTACCAGGAGAAGCACTCACACAGCACTGATGTCAGGTTCTCTCTTGAGTAAAAGCCCACACAGACAGGGGATATTGGGTTCCAAAGTTTCTTCCCCCTGGAAGAATAAGGGGGAAATTGTCCTGCTTCATTGTGCTGTAAAGCTTTGGCTGTTCGTATTCACTGGTGTCTAATTCCTCTTGCTGTCCTCAGTCTCTCTTTAATTTTCGTGTTTGTTAGAAGGGCAGAGCTTTGTGTGTTCAGAAACCAGCAGCTGCTGGGCTGCTCGGGGAGCTAAATGCTGGTGGCTCATGGAGTTACAACTGAGCTGGGTATGTTTGGCTTAGTGATGACTGTCACTTTTGGCCTGTGCTGAACCATAGGTGACAGAAAACCAGAGGTGCTCTGTGAGGTGCCAGCCTCCTCCATTTTAGACGCGATGTGGTGATTTGGGGAGAAGGGAAAGTGTTTCTGTGAATAGACCTGCTGCTTGCCTGCTTTTTCTGCTGTCATTGCATTTCTGTGCTGCAGCTCAATTGCTGGGGTACCCCAGCATTCAGGGCCATGTGCAGTCCTTGCTGCCCAGGAGGACCTTGCACAAATCTTTAGCTTTATATCTCAGATCTGCAACTTTCACATGTGATTAGGGCAAGAGTTCATCTTGTTCAGGTCTAGCTGTTTGCCCCATAATTTCACATCCTATTACTGTGATACCATTTCTTCAGTACCCTGATGCATTTTAGTAGAAATGTCCTCGACAGTGGACTAATGTAAAATAGAAATCAAATGTTTCAGATTGTTTAGGGGTTTATTTCTCTCCACCAGCTATCAAGTTTCTCTCCTGTGGGGCTTCTGCTCCTTAGAGGGCTGTTTCTTAGCTGCTTATCTCTTTCACACATCAGCAAAAGTGCAGGCAGCCATCAGGCAGGAAGATTACTGCCAGAGGATCACAGTCTTAGACAGCTTTACCCTTTTATCATAAGGTTTTTTCCGGTGAGCTCATTGTCTAAAATATCATGAGAGATTTTTGGCTGTCAGCCTCTATTACCCAGATAAATTTTTTCCCTTATATCCACACTGAAAATTAAGTTTGGGGAGGAGAAAGAATGGCCTTCATATTTATCTTTCTCTTATACATAGAGAACTCAAGTTAAAACATGTATATTCAGATTGTATCAAAAATTATTAGGCTAAAAAGGAAAGGTTCATATGTAATTCTAATTCTTATTAGTATGTAATAGAAACATATTACAGGTTGGCATACTGGGTGTACTTTTACAACAGTAGAAAGTCTTGGAGAAACTTAGAATTGCTGTAATAAATTCTAAAACTGAATCGTTCAGCGAGGAAAATTAGTGCTCACACATGGAGAACTGATGAGATTTAGAGAGTGAATTTGGTTAGTAAGTGACCTTACCCATCTTGGAAATAGAAGGAAAATAGATAAAGTTGGTAATAGGATTGGTTTGTCTTACTTGTAAATTATCAATACAAAAGAATTTGTAACAAGATTTTTTTCTTTGGAAGGAAAAGGTTACCTCTCATCCCTTAGCTTCCTATGGGGCTGTTTGAAACCTAAAATTTAATTAATATCTTGTAGTGAATGTACTTAGATATGGTTTTGAGGGTTTGTTAGATTTGAGTTTGGAGGCAGCTGGCACAAATCCCAAGTTCCCTGCAGATAAACAGAAAAGATAGTTTCTTAGGATACCCAAGTTAAAATTAATTTACCTTCAGAATTAAGATCTTGCTGTTTAAAAGTACTAATCAAATTTTCACTTTATAACAAGTAGTACCTACTAACGATATTGGCACCTTCACTCCTGCTGTAACCATAGACAACACAAGACCTGTGTAAAGTTATACAGTTGTTTTTTTGATTGTTTGGGGGTTTTTGCAGGTAACTCTTCACCATTCAGTTAATTTTATTTGAGGATATCTTTTCCATTACATTTTATTGAGATTTCACCTTTCACTCACCAACCTAACCCTGAGAGCTCAGCCTCAGAGTTACAGCACGTACCTTTGCATCCCTTTTCATGATGAATGATTACACCTAATTCATTGCTTCATTTCTAATCTCGTGCAAAACCAGTGCCAGCGTAGCATTAATGATGTAGAATCAAGTACTCAAAATAGTTCATCAGACATGTTGAAAAGTCTTTCTTTCCTTTTCTGTCTTCTGTGTATGCAGGGAATTATCTCACCAGTGTTAAATGCCAATAGTCAAATAATGTAAATATCATGCAGTTGTAGTATATAATGGGCTGCATCTATTTCACTTTGCATTCATTAAAATCCTTGTGCTGTGGACATTCCACTGGTAGAAGAAAACTATTTT
Source organism: Zonotrichia leucophrys gambelii (assembly GCF_028769735.1). NCBI lineage: Eukaryota > Metazoa > Chordata > Aves > Passeriformes > Passerellidae > Zonotrichia > Zonotrichia leucophrys. The sequence continues at coordinate 25,588,902 of NC_088176.1, forward strand.
GTTCATCTTTATTACAATCAGAATTATCTAACTGCTTTTCCCAAAAAAGAATCAGTGTGAAAACTGTGAAATGTTTTATGAACTTCTGCCAGCAGAAGTCAGCTTGCTTTGTTTCCAGTCTGAGATGGGAATCTGTGCAATTAACCTTGACTCTGTTCTCTCTGTAAACGATAGCAGATAAAAACTTCTGCTTCTGGTTTGGGAACCTAAGAGTCTTGAATCCCTTTTAAAAGGGAAATTCTACCCAGACAGACCAAAGTCTTAAAGCAGAAAACTCCATGTCTTTTAAAAGTAGCTGAGACTTAGAAAAAACCATTATATTTTATGTGAAGTAATCCATATGCACTTAAAGATGATGAAACAGAGTTGTCTGGGGTGGATTTATCTATATCATGTATTTGCAAAGACATCTTTAGAAGTTAATATGTTTATATTGCATTTTGTTGTGTTCATCTCTGCAATGGAAGAGGCAATATCCTTGTGGTTACAGAAAGAACAAGGGTCTTGACTTAATCAAGGTCAAAGAAGAAATTTGTGAACTGTGCCTTGTAGCATCTCAGCTGTTTCTCTCTGCCTTAGCACAAGCCACAGCATATGGCAGAGAATCTGTGCAGTAGGTTTTTGCAAGTGCAAGAACAGAGAAAACTCTTGGGAGAGTGGAATGTCTGATGCTGAGGCAATCACAGATTTTGTGGAACATGCAGGCTTTTTTTATTCTCTTCATGAATTAAATTTAGAATGCTGTATATAGTTCAGTACTTCTCACACATAAATCTACCTATATTGAGAAACATGCTTCAACTACTCTCTTTTATCTTATGGGAATCTGTATTTTATTGAAAATCTTGATATTGTGGCTGAGATTTCCATGCAGTCCTCCTCCATTGTTGTCTGTGGCACTTTGAGGCTGCTGGACACCAAAGAGGGTTTAAGTGGCGAATGGGACTTTTGAGGTTCCCTTCAGAAGTGAGGGTCTGGCTCTGCAGGATATTCCAGTATCATCTGGAATGGAGGTGTGGCAGGAAAGGCATGGGCAGGGCGTGGAGGGAAATGCAAAAAGTGTGGCAGTGAGGTCACAGCAGAGATCACAGCGTCCAATTCTCTGCCTCTGCACAGCTCAGCTTTTGCATGGGGACCAAAAAAACCCCAAAGCCTTGCCTGTAATCTATTGCTGCCCTGTAATCTACTGAGGAAAAGCTGGCTCTGTGCGTGGAAAGCTGCAGGGTTTCATGTGTTCCAATGACAAGATAAAGGGTTTCCCATATTTGTGTGTAGTGTGTTGTTACCTGCAGTAATGCAGAGTGGGTTCTTTTAGGAGAAGGGAGTGAGGAAGGTAAAGGGGTGCTGAGTGCTTTTAGGGTTTGTGCTTTTGGGGCTGGGAGTAAAAATTTCAGCATAAAAATTATTCTGCACCTTTATTCATTTTCATGGGGGGTTTTTCTTCACAGAGCAAAGGTTAAGTAATGCATTTGTATGGTAAATGTCATAATTTCTCAGTTGGCTTGGTTTGAATAGTCAGTAATTATTCTCTGTGATGCTTGTGACCATATTGAGATTTTATTCAAAAGCCATTGGAATAAGCACAAGGGGGAAAGTTACTATTTTTGTTTTGTTATTGTTTTGTATAGGCCACATGCACAATGCTGTTTTTCATATTTGAAATCCCTTTCAAAGATATTTCAACTCAAAACACAGAATGGAACCAGAGGATCCAGTGATTATGGCTGGAAATGATATTGTGGATTTAGGTGCTGACAAAGCCTAGCATAATCTGTTTTAATTAACTAATTTTTTTCCTCAGTAATATGGTTATAATCATACTCAAGGACCTTGTGCCAGCATTCTTCCTTTTATAATAAAGTCAAAAAGAAGAGACCAGTTTCAGCTTATGTACAATAAAAAAAACATATCCTTTAGAAATGATTGTTATGAGAAAAATGTGTCCACCCTACACTTTTTAATCCTCTGAAGAAAAACATGTATGCTTCAGTGGGTCTTTGCATATGCATAAAATAAACAGGATACAGGCTGTAAATTTTAAAGAGCAAGAGAATTAAAAAACCCGAACCCCCAGTACCTGGAATATAACATGTACTTTTTTCATAATGTATGTGAAATTTAACTGTGCTGTGAGCAATGGGTCACTAGTAGTCATTTTGTGTTTCATAATAGCAGAAAATGACTGAGATAAGCTTAGAAAACTTTATAGCAGGTCGGAAAATAAGAAACAATCAATAGCATAATTGAGAATGGGCTCCACGTGTAACAGGGCACACATCAGCCTTGCAACAGGCACCGTGCTCCTTGTTAGTTTGTCTTGTCTTTATGTTCTGAGAAGACCTTTCTTTCCATAATATTTATTAAACAAAATCTGCATCTAAACAGTTTACTACATTACTTTTCAGCACTGTGGTTGTATTTCTCTCAGTAGAGGTTGTGTATTTTTTGTAATTTGAATGCTTGGTGAAATTCACATTCTGTAGTCTTAATCCTCCAGTGGATTATCCAGGAATATCCATGGCAGTTTATATTTTGGTTTTTAACAGAAATATTTTCTTGGCTGCTCATTAAATGAGGAATCCTCTCCCGAGAGTATTTGTTTCAGCAGACTGTAATTGAGGTGATGTACTTCACAAGGAATATATGAATATATGTGAATAAAGAGAGACTTATCATTTCAGTCACACTTTGGTTTACCTTGGGAAGTTAGTTTCAGTATGTAAATAAGTGTATGCACCAGCTGATGCAAATCCTTGAGTGAAGGAGAAGGAATTTGCAGTTCTTCTCTTTTCTACACTTTGGATTTCTCCAGGTTTCTGTTCTGTGAGGGCCCAAGTGCTTTGCAGTACTTGGCTACAGCCATCCCCAGATTCAAGTAATTTTTGATGCTCCTTGAGTCAGCTGTGTTACCTGTGCTTAGCACAATAGTGAGGTTAGATCAAGGCAGCCATGAGGAGATCTTGTAGTTTGCTGCGAAGGACAGATTGCATTGCTGTTAGTAAGAAGGTGAATTTTAAATAAAGTCAGTGTAGAAGATTAGAGAAGGGAAAAATGCCAAACTGATTATATTTAAAATGTTAAAGACAAAAAATGCTGAAATCCAATACATAAATAAATATTTACAGGATGTAAAAGATGAACAAAGGTGTCTAGAGAAATAGAGTACAGGTAATCAATAAGTACTTCTTTAAATATGCACTGTACAAAGTAAACAAAAAGGAAAGAAAATATTGATCAACATGTGTTGAAAGCTGGTGACAGGGATTAATCTGACTGCACAAAAGACTCAAATCTTCACATAGTTGTTTTAGCAAGATAATATTGTCTGGTCTCTGAATTGCTTTTATCTTGGTAAGGCTTATTCTGAAGCATCTTTAACAAGGCAGTGATAGCTATTCAGGACTGACAAAAGAACATAGCTGTACTAAACAAACAATTTCTCAAAAAGCAATAGCAAGAGAAAAAATAAAGTATTTAATGAGGACTTCAGTTGAAAGAAAATCAAAATTAAGCCTAGTGTACACATTACTTAAATCAATTTATTTTTGTGAACAGATTTTTAAATTGTTATTTATATGGAATGTTTGAGTGAAACTGCAATTCATAACTATGTGTGGTTTAGTTGGGGCTTAGGCAGTAGGTGCTGACATCAGTATTCAGGCAGAACAGGTTAACAATTGCTGAAATGAAGAGTTTTTAAATGAGTTTGTGTGGTTACATCAATGTAAGAATTCAGATTTGTTAGATTTGTGTATTGCTGTGGAAATTGAAGTTGGGTAACTGTGTTTGCACAATTGCTTTTAACAGCAAAAAAATAAATAAAACAAAAGACATTAAACCCCAAACATTTAGTTCAGTGCCAGTAAGGATTTTGGACCTCCCAGTGAGGAAGAGGCCTAAAGCTGTACTGGAATCAATTTAGTGCAATATGAACAGGATTTCCTTTTGAATTACAGTTTCTTCAGTTATTTTTTAGACAGGTGAAATATCTATTTGCTTCTTTTAATTTTTTAAGATAGTATTTTAGAAATACAATTTTTGGAATTTCAAATTTAAATAATGGGGAAATGTCAGCAGAAGCTGAGGTTATTTTCTATCTCAGATCACTGTGGTGTTGTTTGAGAGAGCAAGTAGGTAGACAAGTAATTAAAAAAAATCAAGATTTGATACTGTAATTTTCTTTTTAATAGCTTACAAAATAATAACTGGGTCTTACAAGAGATAGATGCTTGTGTTTAAGATTCCAAATGTTGAATAACAGCACTATGATATTCATTCTTGAAAAATTATTAATTAGTACTGATTAGGGTACTGCACATAGTCTTTAGTGATTTGCCTGGATTTACCTTGGTGTTTTCATACAATATTTGTTATGAACCTGAGAGTTTCAAACTTGGAGCTGCTGCCACCTACTTGACATGTGTGCCTGGTGTTCCCATGTTTGGGGGTGCCTGCACTGAGAGCCCCGGCCTAGGCAGGAAATGTGGGTTTGTCAGCACACAGGGCTTGGGCTGTGCTCTGATGATCCCACGCACCGCCTTTCCACCTGGAATTTGTGGATGAAAATACTGGCTTGTACGTTGCATGTTTGGAAAAAAGTGATCTTTAAAAATATCAATCTGTTTTTTGTGTTCACATTTTGAACTAGAAGAGTGGTTGGAAGAATAAACATTAAATATAAGTCTTAAGGAGCTGTTGAATTGAATGTAGGAATCTCCAGTTGCTTATCAGCTCCTGTCTGCTGTCATGAAGGAGTGTTTTCTTTTATTTCCTTAGCTTTTTTCTTTTTTTTTTTTTTACTTTCATTCTGTTTCTGGTTTAAAGGTATTTAGAATATTATGAGATTTATAAAGAAAATCTGTTTTTTAAAAACTAAACACCTATCAAAGCAATATCTGCTGCTTCATAGCAAAATAGTCATTGGGTTCCATGCAAGTTCATTGAGTTGATTTTTTACTCTGGCATGTTTTGCATAAGCTTCAGGACATGGGAGTAAGGCATTGTAATCAATGCCTTACTCAAATCAAATCAAAAAACCATTACATTTTTGGGGTAGGTAAAGGAGAACTCTGACTCTTGTGGGACCACAGAAGAGCTCTGATTGTTCTTTCCTTAGACCAGAAAAACTCCGTGGTGGTAGGGCACTTTATCCTATTGATGGTAAAATCTTTGTTAAGAAAAGCTGAAAAACAGCATGTGGGGCAGAGAAAAGACTAAACTGTCCTGACTGTCATTATTCTGTATCTCTCAGAGTGTACTGGGGCCATTTTCTAAAACTTCCGAGGAGGCCCCAGCTGCATGGACCTTGCTAGAGGGGGGGTTCAGAGAAGCACCCATTCTGTGGAGGAATTATCCAGGCCAGACCTCCAAGAATCTGTCCATCATTAGTGAAGCCATGAGGGGCTGCCAGCTGCCCTTTGCAGGTGTGTTCTGTGCTCCCTAACGTGCCCTTTGCTGCCCACAGAGAGCGAGGAGGTGTACCAGCGCCAGGTGCTGTCCATCGCCTGCATCGTCTTCGGCATCGTCGTGGTGGGCATGCTGTGTGCAGCCTTCTACTTCAAAACCAAGTAAGAGCCTTCCCCTGCTGTGCCTGGGGTTTAGCTGCTGTCCCTTTTACAGCCTTACAGCCCTTCAGCTTCTCCCCTCCTTTTGAAGCTGCTGTTATCTCTGGTCCGGCTACAGCAGTTCCCCGTGGCTGCACTAAGTCGTCCCCAAAACATAAAAAGGAGCAATATGTGTTCTTCTTTCTATTTTCTGATATCTCAAAAGAATAGATTGTGTCATATCCACTTCTTTTTCTTTGGACAGTAATAATTTTGTGTCATTTACCATCACTGCAATAATCACTTTGCTCTTCTGAAAACGGTAGTTTAAACATACCATCTCCTTTTTGCATTTCATTTCATATCCCTGCATGTCCATTCCTCTATACTGAGAACAAAAGTTAGAAATGCAGAAACAAGTCCGTTGCAGATATCTGTAATCTGTAGTTAATACAGCAGCCTGTTGATGAAGATGCATATGAGTGCCTGTAACACAGAAGGATTTGACCTATTCAAGTAGTGAAATCGTCTGGACTAAACTATTTTCAAGTGAAATGCTGTCCACTCTATTCTTTTATCTTCCCAACTGAATATTATTTTATAATATTTATTGTTATGTGTGCAATCTGAGTTGCAAAAACCTCATAGCAGTTACATGGCATGCTTGTCAGTGCCCCTGTATCAATAAATATGTTCTGTACGGTGGTCATCCTTCATTCCTGTTCCAGCCGGAGTTAATGAGAAAACACAAATCAATTTAAAAAAGTACCTGCATGAGGCTAGTCAGGGTGGCTGAACATCAAAAATGTGAAGGTTGGTACTATTTAAAAGTTTGGATGTTTATCTGAATCTCTTTCTAAAATTCCTTTTAATGTGTAGGAAATCCAACAAGGATTAGGTTTTATTTAGAAAAATATTTAAATTTACTTTTCTATCTGGGGTGGTGGAGGGGAAATCACCAGGTGTTTTTTACCCCTTTTTCTTCCCCTCAGACTTCAGGGGTATGCCATGAGTGAAGATTTGAGTCAGTTCATGGTTTTTCTAAATGATTCTGATGTCTTGAGGGGTTTTGTTAATTGTTGTGTGGACATCCAGAGTGACAGTGATGCTAGCTGGGAAGGACAGAGTGGCAGGACAGTTCCTCCCTGCAAACTCCTCCGCTGTAGTGTAAATGTGAGCAGAGACAGGCACTCTGGCACTGCCATTAGGAATGTCATTGTGCATTTCAGATCCGCACATCTCAGAAGAGTGAGTGAGAATCTCCCTGGAAAGGCTTGAGGGTTTTGCTGGTGAGGAGTTTCAGAAAGGCAGGATGGGTTGTCAGTAGGAGGAACATGCAGTCAGTGGCTGAGCATAGTGAGAATGAGCAGCCTCCCTGTTACTCACAGTGCCCTCCTGCTCCTGCACTGCTGTGGTTGTGCACTGCTCCTGCACCGGTGAGAGCTGGGTTGGAGCAGCCTGCAGAACACCCTGGCTTTGATCAGCTGTGAGGAGAGCTAAGTCTGAAAATAATGAGTGGAAATAGCACTTGAAAGAGGAGCTTACAGGACAATAGTGCATCATGATTCAGGAGCAGGTTGGGGTTGGGGCTTTGTCTGCATTATTAATATTAGAGTTACTGAGAAGAGCTGAAGTGGGCTGGTGCCAGACTCTGGGAACTGAAGTTTGGAGTTAGGAGAAAGTGAGCACTTGTGGTTCAGCCAGGAGGCCTCAGACAGTGTACAGGGAGGCTGATCAGGCCCTCACACCCTGCCTGTGCCTCCATCTGCTGCTGCCCAGAGAGGAGATCAAAGTGTCTAGGCTGGGTCTCATGGAGCCCAGGTAAAATTGTAAATGTAGCATTGGCCAGTGCCTTAAGGATGCAAAACCCAACAAATTTGAAGTGCCTAACACTTACCATATGTTAGCTTTGAGTCAGCAGGTTTTTGGGAGCTTCTTCATCAGGCATATGGACCCTGACTGTGCTTAAGAATTATCAGAGCATTCCTCCTGCATGGGGGTTATCTTGGGGTTTCATTTGACGTACAAAAAATGCAGAATATTGCTAACAGATACAGAAACTCTGAATAGTGCTATCATTAAGAGGAAAGTTTCCATGAGGATCCTGACTTACTTAGTCTGACAATTCTATAATACCAGCTGCTAGAAATAGGCACTTCCCTATAAGCCATTGAATTAAAAGTCCTTTTTTAAAATAGACTCAATCTGAGAAAGTTTAGGACTATAATTAAACTCTGTGCCCTTCCAATTATTCCTTTTAGGTTAATCAAGAAAAGGCTGGAAGTGTTAGCAACAGATGAAGAGTACAGTAATGGGCTGCCCTTTACAGCTTAGACTTTTACAAATGACTAGTGACTTTATTTCTTGCTGAAGTAAGAACACTTCATTGCCAAGTAACTCTAAAGTAGAACGCATAAGGCCCATTTGTTTTGAAAACAAAACTTATAAAATAAATTTATTAATCAGCAAGTAACTTTGAATTATTAATGATTTCTAGTTTTATAGCTGTGCATCCTATAGTTTGCCCAAATGAATATGCATAAACCTGATATTAATGTTAGGTTGCATGAACATAAAAGGAAATTAATGATTGGATTGTTTTTCTCAGCAAATTACCTTCAGGAATTTCAGTTGTAATGTTAAAGACTGCAGTAATGAGGCTGAATTTTTGCAGTTTACTTTCACATGTTTATAAATATCGAAACAACTCTATTCATTTTTATAAATAAATCCAAAAATTGTTTTGTAATTTTCCTGATTAAGTTATCATTTTGTATGTTTATGAGAGGCTCCCAAAATCTGATGCTTTGATCATTTTTCACTATCATTGTTCATGCCTTACATAAAGTCATGCAAAAAATTCCTGAAGATTCCATAACCGTTCTGGAGACCAAGCAAGAGGCTGGTTCTCCAGTAGGACATAGGAACAGATGTGCTAATTTCCTCAGTGGATGTAATTTAGCCAGTCAGAAAATAGTAGTTCTTAAAAACACTGAAGTTGCTGTTATGAATCTCCCTTGGAATTTTATGAGAAGCTGAAGAGCTCATTTAGACATTTTACAAATGAAATTGTTCAAATTTTTTTAGATTCAAAAATTAGTGGATATTAAAAACATTTTTAAAAGAGATGTTTCAGACTCAGCTGATTAATTTAATTTGACGCTACATTCATTTAGATTATATATCTATTCAGATTATTCTAATATTAATTCTACCAGTTTTGGCTAAAGAAAATCTTGAACATTTTTGTGAAATTATTTTGAGAATTTATTTCCTATTTCCTACCTCTCTATTCATAGATTTTATTAATTATGAGCTCCTAGCAATACTCAAAACATGCCACTCATATTTGTGTCATGGTTACAATATAAATTCATTCTTTTCCATTTGTTTCAAAATAGGATGTAAGTAGAAAGCCTAAGAGGTGCTCAGAGTCCTGCATTTGTTATGGCTTGTGACCTGTACTCAGCAAACAAGCTGTAACAAATACTTCTATGCAAGTACTTACAAATTGTTGAATTTAAGCAAATGCTTACATTGTGTCACACTGAACCAAAGCGAAAGGACTCAAAAAATATTGAAAGTATGTTATTAAAATTGAGTATCTTGACAATTGAATATCTTAACAATTGAGAATTGTGATACTTCTCACCACTTACTTTCATTTTGAGGGAAGTGTCCTCTCTCCGAGGCCCCTCCACTGAACACGTAACCAATTCATTTTCCTCTGCTTTCTTATACCTTCCAGCACTAGACAAGAGATTCCACTGTGAATAAGAAATTCAGATTAATTTTATACTTCATTCAGTGTCAAATTCACTATCTGACACAAGACTCTATCAAGCTTAATGATGTCACAAGGGTTTCCAAAATCAAATCACCAGAAATTTTTCAAAATGCTGCTGAAGCTGCTTTGCTAAAATTCAAATTTCACTATAGAAAGGCCGTATTTTATTTATCTCTTACAAATACTTGCCAGAAATCACTTCCTTTGGAAATTTGGCTCAGCACCAGTTGCTGTCCAAAACCTGCTGGTGGTATAATGAAATGCTGCTGCTGGTGAGTCCTTGACATTGCTGGGTTGTTTCCAAGGCCATTGTAGGTTCACTGCTGGAGATGCATCTTCTGGAGAGAGAAAGAAAGCAGGGAAGGAAAGAATTAAAATGGGATTGTGAAGTTTTTGCTCATCATTGTTTAAAGCTGATAGTCCCAGACAATGTAGCTTATCACAAAAAAAAAAAACAAAAAACTGATAAAAGAGCTTAAATGTATTTTGCTAACAGTTTTTGCCCAGCTCAGATAACTTTTTGCAGAAGATAAAAGTCATATTTAAAGTTTGCTGTCTCATATCCTCTTTCATGTACAGAACTTAAAAAACGGTTTGTCACTTCCACTCAATACAGTGTGGCAGAAACAGAGAAAGAGAAAGTCTTTGTTAACAGTGCAGTTATCTCCTGAATAATGCAAGGGATTCATCCAGTGGTATTCCTAGCTCTGACAGGGTGGATTGCAGTATAATAACTCAAAAACGCATTCTCAGTGGCCATACTGACATTTTTTCCAGGTTTCAGCATATAAGCAGAAGCTGCTCAATATAAGATGTGTTATAGGTCAAGTCTCATCAGCCAGCAGAAATCTTTGATTCTTCATCAATTTTTATGGCCAGCAGGGGCTAATGCCAGTTTTATTTGCCAAAACCCTTTTCCCAAATCTGAGCAAAATGCTTTTTTATTATTCACACTGACTCGCAAGCTATTGTTAAATGTGCAATAGATAATCTTACAAAACCCTGCACCAGCACAACGAGCATACTATTCTAGTGATCTGAGAATAGAAGGTATTTTAAAACGCAAGAGAGGGGTTTTTGTCCCCTTTGTTAAGCCTTGCCAGGAAACAACGGCTGCACTGGAATATCAGACATCAGTGAATCAGCTCAGCTGGCTAGCAGGGTGAAGTTTTGAACAAAGGGAGCTGTGGCTATGAAAGTATCATGGCTCTAGCAGAAGATCAAGTGAGCTCTTTCTTACATGGATTTTATTCCTCTCTGCAGGAAGCAAACCAAGCAGATCCACGAACAGCTGAAAGAAACGCAGAATAGGAAAACCTACAGCCTAAATGCTTCCAGCATGATGGCAAAGTCAGAGTGTATGGCACAAAGCCAAGTCCAGCTGCAAAATGTAAGTAATCCTGCCAGCTACAGCACTTAATAGCCTGGCTGAGTTCCTGCTGCTGATGGCAGCACATCGTCATGCTGCTATTAACATCTGAGCAATGGGAACCACAATTCTCACCCCTTTCATAAAATGTTTTCTATCAGGCCTCTTAAAGGAAAGCAGGGATTTTTTTCTAAAGTTATTTCTATGGATCCTGGTACATTTTGTTCATGTGGCAGACTTTGCTGAGCCCCCCAGCTCTGAATTCAGCAGTGGAAATTACTGTTATATTTTCCTGCAATGCTCATACCTGTCTGTATGTGTAGTGAGGGTCCTTGAACTTAAGTGATGTCACACCTTCCAATAATTTATGAACCTGCAGGAAAAAACACAGGAATTTGTCACAGTTAATTCAGAGTGAATTCAAGATCTAGAACTAAATTTACAAATGTAAACAAATGCCCAAGGGAAGACCATGCAGATGGTCTCATTTTTCTGGGTCTTTATTTAAAGGTACTTTGGTTTACAGAAAGAAATTAGTCTGTTCAAACTAAATTTGAAATATATTTAATCATTTTCTGAATGTAATTATATGTAAGTCATTACAGTCTCACAATCATGAAATATGTAAAGCGTGTTTGAAATAAGGAACTTGAAGACAACCAATTTATTTAGCCCTGGTATTTTTTTAGGAAGATATTTTCCAGTGTATGTCATTCTCTTTCCCCTGCTCACACACAATCAGTGCTGTCTTACTTTGAACAAAGCCTTTGGAAGAAGGATCCTGGTAAGCAATATAATAGGAAAATATAAAAGATATATAAAACCTTTCTAAATTTTTTAAAAAAGAGTATCTTAGTGTTGCTTAAAGGAATAACTTCCTTATTTGCCAGATTCCATCAAAACAGTGGGAATTTAGCAAAAGTGAGCACTCATGCCCACTTATCCAAAGACTTCTGAACTTCTAGTTCACATCCAATTAATTTAGAGATAAATGTAAGCCCTTTTAACCAATTTAGAGTAAGCAGAGCCTCCCTGCTAAGACAGAGAGGCTGTGAGAACATTGCTTGTATTCACTAAAAGTTCTGTATTCGCCACTGTGGTGCCCCTATGCTCATGATATGCTTTGTAATTCAGGAAAAATACACTCTTCCAAGAAGGAAGATAGCTCCACTAAATTGACATAATCACAATTTGGGGAACCTTGTGCAATTTTTTCTCTCACTTTCAGTTCATTCAGCCTTATTTCTAACCCCTAAACAAAAGAGCTGGTGGGAGTGTTGATGGTTGTAATGATGGCAGCAAAAGGTAAAGTTCAAGATCCTTTTGTTCTATCCTATGAAATAAGCCTTGGTTAACACTAAGAAATGCTCTTTGGCATTTTCTCACTGTAATTCAGTGCAATATTTTGTCATTTTCTTTTGCCACAGCCATAGCCATAATGGCTGAAATAGCAGTTCATGCATTCTGGGCACAGAGATTGAACACCATCCTTATATTTACTATTTTAATCCAAATTTTATTTTCAGTTTTTATTTCTGTTCAGCCTGACATTATGAGTGCTGGTAATTAACACACCATTTTCTTGTCCTTGTGGCTGTTTACAGGCAACTGTTTTCTCCTTGCCATTAATGCATTCTCCCTTTGGGAAGATAGGAAGGAAGGAAAACAGAATGACCTTGTGCAGGATGCAGTGTAACAGTGTAATAACAGTTTCTGTTGTTAGGAAGATTTGAGTGCAGGAATGCATGCAGGCAGCTCATGAAATATTTACAGAACTTGCCAGGTTGGAGGGGGGAAAGGGCAGGGCTTTGGTGAGGCTGCAGGGAAGGGGCTTTGGGAAGGTGTTTTGTAGGAATGGCTGTGTGACTCCCCCTGAGAGGCCAGAGATCTGCCTGGGGTGTATGTGCTGGGTGGAAAGGGCAGCAGGCAGCCTGGATGGGATTCCCATCTACAGCTGCCACTGCCTGGGCCTGGGGAGAAATCCTGGTTCTCTCCATTGCCAGGAGCTAATAAATAAACTTAAATAAATGAGGGCAGTTACTTTCTGGAGGCTACTCCTCCAGAAAGTAATTTTGGTTTAGGTCATCCTGGAAGTTGCTTCTTTTCCCACTCCATGTGCTCCCCCTACAAGCAAGACAGTTTTCCCATTTTTTCCCCCTTTCTGTCTTTCCCTAGAAGATTATCCCAGATTTTTCTCTTGTCTCTTTTGAATAGACCTGGTGATGCTTTCAGGCTTTTCACACAGCTCTCTCTTCTGCAGAGAGAATGCTTTTGTGGAGACCTGAGAAAAGCTGCATAAGGTTCCTTATTCTTGATGACTATTCTGAAGGAACCATCACCTTTTGACTGAGAGGTTGCTATATTTAGTAAAGGGCCCATCTATTTTACCAAATGTGTTGCTTTAGAAGGAGCTTTAACTTATTTTCCAAGGCCCAGGGTGTAGCAGACAAGGTTGCAAGAGGTTTGTGGCTATAAAGAGCTTGACCAATCTCAGTGCAGTAATTTTTCCTCCTATACTCAAGTGTATTACATCTCCTCCACTCTCTGCTCAGTTGTGATTCTGAAACGTGAAATAAAGGGGTGGATTTTGTGGGAACAGGAGAGCTGTGTTCTCTCTGAAGTCCTGCTGCTCATCACTGGTAATTGTGCTCACCTGTCCCATCCTCAGTAGCAATTTCAGTATTTTCTTAGAGGTACAAATTAGATGAAAAATACTGTGTACTGTAAGAAAAATTCATAAATATCTGTTTGAACACAGCTCCTAGGATTTCCTGAATCCCCTCCAAGTCCACTGCTTTTCCAAAACATTCTGGCAGCAACACACTTAAATTCTTGCTGGGTGGTTCTTGCTAGGGTTTCTAGCCTCTTGGATTTAAAGACTAATGCACTGGTAATCTTGCTATAATTCCTCAGCCAGGAGGAGATGTTCCAGTTTTTAATCCAGGATCTTTGAGGTACACAGGAGATTGAGATTAATTTCACCTAATACATAAAGCCTAGAGCTTCTAAAGTATTATGTACCCCTTCCCAAAGAGATCATCCTCCTTTCAAGAGATATTTAAAGGACTGCAGCGAACAGTTAGGTCTCCATGTAATCAAAAGGAAGGAAATTGTCATTCTCCCCATGTAGAAAGACAAGTGCTTGGGGCACCTTCACACAGGAGGCAGGAGGAGCTGGGGTGGCTCCTGATTCCTACAGGAGCCACATAAAGTCAAGGGTTTCTTTTTGAATTCTCACAACTTGGTAAATAAGTCATGGAAAAAAAAATTAAAAGATCAGCTGAAACCTTGACATTCCTTTAGTGATTCTGAGAATTGTCATGGCTTTTTAAAGTGGCCTTTTTCATCCTTGTGGTTTTTAATACCTTCTCCCATGGTACCAAGGGGATCTATTAATTTCCCATCACTGTCCCTCTGAGCTGGTTAATATGCTTTTCATGCTGTTCTGTGTGGTTTCAATTTTCACTACACTTGTTTCTAGAAGCTTCCAACCACTAGCTCAAGGTTTCTGAAATTCTTATAACAAGGGACAAAAAAATGTTTCTTTTGCATCTTGTTGCCTTTTGTTCATAGTAGTAGGAAATAAAATCTTTCCATTCACTGTGATAGACATGCAATTAATATATGTCAAGAAAGAGATACTTTTAAAGGATTACTCTGTGGGTTTACATGGATTGCCATTTGATTTATCAGCTGAGATCAAGAGCAGATTTCCCATTTCTGTATCACACGGCTACTTAGGAAGAACTGCCAGAATAGACAAACCTGAATTTACTGTCCTCTGTCTAGAGGCAGTATTGGCAACAGAACATACAACAAAACATAGGGGAACAGTAAGGATGTTAAATGTACCACCTGATGAGCTTCTGTGCCAGTTCAGCCCACTCAGAAAAATCTCTGGCTCTTTTCCTCCTTGAGACAACCTCTCTGAGTGTCATTTCAAGCTGACCCCTCTGCTTCTCAGTTCTTTCTGAAATGGGATCCCCACATCACCTCTCTTCCAGTGCCGCATGAATTTCTGGACCTTTCACTATTTTGGGGGAATCACTGAGGGGAGGAGCTGAGTAAAGCCCAGGGAAGGATGGGTGTTTGGTTTGCACAGCACCAGGACAGCAGTGTCAAGCTGCTCTGGAGCATTCCAGTGGCATTTGTTATCCCTGAGCCCCACATTTCAGAGCAGGGAATTCAAGGCATAGAGCAGAGGAGTTGTGTGCTCCCAGCAATGCAGCAGGTCAGTGGCAAAGGCTGATTTCTTGTCTCCTGGCTCAGGCTGCCTTCACAGATTCACTTAGCATTAACTAGCAGGGGGTGGAATTTTTATTGTCAGAGAGTTGAGTAATTGCGCATAATAGATTATTTTCTCCATGAAACAATGAAAAATGGAAATTTTTGCGATTTTTTTTTTTAAGCAATCATTATTCTTTAATTTATTTAGCCATATGCCTCAGTGTTTTTCAGTAATTGCTCAAACAAGAACAGATAATTAACCAAGAAGGCAAGAAAAACCATTAAAAAAACCCAGATACAGATAAGCTTTCAGTGATGCTTTCAGCCTACTGGAACAGGCCTTTGAAAGGGTTTCACAGCTTATTCTCCCTCATGGCTGAGCATGCAGCAGCTCACAGCAGTCAGAGGCTTCCAAGGAGCTCAGCCCAGGTGAGAGGTGTGCTGTGAGAGCAGCAGGATGAGCCCTGCTGGATTTTAGGTGGGGAATGATCCCATGTTGTCCTCCTGGGGCACCAACTGGTGCTGCTCTAAGCTCTTCACAAGAGTATGAAGGTGTTTTCCTCCAGAGGTGATCTTAGAGAATGGGTGTGGCACTTGGAGTTAAGCTAAAGGAGAATAAACCCAACTGTGTTTAAATATATTAAAACGTAGTAATAATGTGGTGCATCCAGATCTGTTCTATTACATTGTTAAAATTCCCTGTATATTAACACCTTCAATTTAAACTAATTTACATTTTCATTGTAGTGAATGTTATGACTGTGCATTAAGTGGCATATCTGAAAAGGGGAAAAATGTTCAGTTGGGGGAAAAATACCCTTTGTAGGCTGTGCCTGAGTGGTGCTGGGTTCTGGTCCTTCCTTCATTAAAATTTGCTGGTCAGCATCAGAGCAGCTTCTGGTGTGCTGAGCAAAGTCTCTGTGTACCACTGCTCCAGCCCACATCCACCTGAAACAAGGATGTAGCAAAATGCAGAGCTTATCTCTGCTCTTCATGATGTACTTCTTACTCTTGGTCTTGTGGGCCATTCAGGCCTTCAGTGTTGTACCATGAACAAACTCAAAAAAAGGACAGAAATAGCTTCTTGGCACTAGCAAGCCATTCTTTACATAGCTCAAATTGATTTATTCAGGTCAGAAATCAAAGCCAGTTTCATTTCTGCAGCTGGCAAGAGAACTATTAAAGTTTAAAACCTTCACTGATGCGAGTACCTTAAAAATCATATTTCTGTCTGAATATTTTATCTACAACATTTACAAGTGTCATCTAAGATCATGGTAACTGAAAGTAATGGGAGTGGAATATGTTTCTTCTTATTATTTCAGTTGTGTTTGCTTCATGCATGCAGCATCATTTTTGCATATTGCCACTCACAGCTTTGCCTTCAGAAGCAGAAAAACAATGATTTTGTGTTTAACATGGGTATTTCACTCAACACAAAGAAGGAGAGGAGCAGTGGAGAAAAATTTGAAGAACTGTTCCTTTATCTATAGAAATTGATCATAAGAAGTGTGACTGGCTGGACTAAAAGTACATGTAACCTATTTTTAAAAGGGAATATTCCTGTATGACTTTGCTTTTTGATCTTGCTGAAGTCTACAGAAATGTAGATAAGAATAAGTGAGAGTCAGAAAATAACCGTCTGTTGTTTTAATGAGTTACTGGTCTTTTGTTAGACAAAACTAATAATTATGAAGAACTGTCTTTTGAAAGGATGCTTACTATCCTCTCCATGAATTTTTGTGCTATTGTATCATAACAAACATTTTTCACCACTGTGATTTTTTTCTCTAATATTTTAATTTGTATTTTCTTTCTAAAATATGTCATCATGTAATTGCTGCCACGATACAAATTTATTTTAAAGATAGCATGGACATCTAGGTGTCTAGTATGAAAAATAAAAAGCAAAAGGAAAACAGGCCTATTAGTTTTAGTGAAGGTCCTTGTAATGCAAAGTAAAAAGTAAGTCTGAAAAGGGCTTTATTTTTCACACCTGAGTGGAAATGAGAGTTACCCGCTCATATCTCTGAGATATTGCCCAGTGACCACCAACAACATGGAATCTTCTGGTAAGCCAAAGTGCAGCTTTTTTAGTGCAGCTTTCTCTATACTTCAACTTTATGGCTCCATAGAGGTTGGGAGACTTTTTTTTTTTTTTTTTTTGAAATTGCAGTTGAATCACAAAGCAAAAAGAACAAATCTGTTCTTCGTGTCTAGTGTCTGCTTTGCAGACCTTTGTGTCTCACTCTGTGCCCAGAGACTGCCCTACACCCACTCCTGCCACAAGAAGAATTATGTTTACACTGTTCTTACTAGCACAGATACTCCCAGGTCAAAAGTTTCAGACTGGTTCAGAGAGATATCTGGCTCTGTGGATGGGATTCAAATACTTTTCTAACTTATCTGATGACACAAGTGCCGTTTCAGTTTGGTTTTCATAGTTGTACATGCTGATGATGAATGCAGTGTTTGACTGAAATCACCAAAGGACCCAAGAAGTTGCTGGCTGTCCTCTGAGATGTGTTTTGTGATCTGTCTCTGCATGGACAGCCACAAAAACAGACTTCTAGTCAAAGGGATCATTGTTCCCATCATTGTGGGCAGATCAGTCTGTAATTTTGCTGCTAAGGCTGATATCAGTGTTTTGATGTGCAGAACGTAATGGGGGTAATGGTTGCTAGCCCTTTCTGCTGTGTAAACAATACTGAATGAATGTGTTACTTGCAATGCCTAATTCTGATTTTAAAATGCACTAGAGCACTTCTTATCCATCTCTGATATGAATTCAGAGTGAATAGCATCAACAATGTACTTTGTCTTGTGAGTATTAATTAATTTTATTCTCTCTGCCGCAGTATTCAAAGCCAGATAGGCACCCGGGGCCCATTCTGCACAAAGTTATGGAGTCTAGTTTTTCAGGCCCCCAGTCTTTCCCAGAGGCCTTGTCTCCTGACAGAGGAACCCAGCCCATCAAGCACCACAGGTGAGCAAACATCTGTCTGTGGGAGCAGCCTGGGAGGCTGCAGAGCTGCTGATCCGTGTGCAGGGTTGTGCTGTGCTGGCTCTGGGTGAGCTGCTCAGCGCCCAGCACAGCCTCAGCCAGCTTGTTAACCACATGTCCAAGCATTTTCTTAGCTGCAGACATAAAAGGTAGTGGGGATGCTCACTGCCTTTGTCTGTGGGTCGTGCCAGTCCTGCAGGAAGCATTTGCAGGCACCATCCGAGCTGCAGGCACAGCCCAGCCAGTGGTGCAGCTGGAGGAGGAGGAACCATTAAAAACAAGACTTTCCTTATCAATGTTCATGAAGTTAATGACTCATTACTGCAGAAGGACTTGGTTGCAAACTTCCAGCCCTTTTTAGAGTTTCTTTAAACAAAAGACACATGAAATGAATAATGACTTAGTTATGAAAACATGGTGGCCTTTGAAAATGAGGCTTAAAAAAGTTTAGATGGTTGTTTCCAAGAGGAAAAAAAAAAAGAGGAATGTCACCCATCGCTGGATGAGATTCAGATTAGAATTCTGCTTCTAACATGTTTTTGGATGAGAAAGATTGCAGGTGCTTCATTACAGGACTAGAAATCAAACTGGAGTCTGATACAAGCAATAATGTTGGTGGAATGACAGTGGTAACATCTGGTCCAGTGCACAGAGAGAGAGAAAAAGGCTGAGAAAAATGAGTTTGGAATTTTTTCAGGTAGATAATCTGGAATGGAAGACATGTTTATTAAAAGGATTTTCCTTTTTAATTACTTTAGAAAAAGTCTGGGATTGCATGAGGTTATGATCTGGCTTCTGTAGTATTTGGTGCATTTTCAGTGCAGTCTCCCAGCCAGCTATGTGGTTTTTTTCTCATTTGAATAAGTGATCTGCTTAACCTACAAAGTGCCACACATAAACCAGAAAGGGATATTTGGATTCTATCTACTTTTACCTTACTTAAACCTTTAATTTGGCATGAAAAAAAAATAATGCCAGTTGTCATGTCAGATCCATTTCTTAGGTCTTTTTCCTTATTACACAGAAATCTTCAAAACATGCTTAATAATTTTATTAAGAATAGATGAACTATGGGGCTGTTTCCTAGAATGCTTTCTACAGAAGTTCTGGGAAGAATTTTATCACCATTTAGTCACAACATGAAGTTCAGGAAAAAACTCATTCCCTTACCTTTTAATAGTGTGATTGTAATGTCCAAGAAATGGCTTTGCTTTGGAGCTATTGTAAGTGGGATGACTAGTTAATTTATAAAGAATTGGTTTGCAGTTTTAAAGCTTACAGTTTATTGTACAAGGTCCTTGTTTTATAAAAAGTCAACAGACTTGAACGTTTAAGACTTACAAGACTGTCTTTAATTTATGTGCCATGTAACAGCTTCCTAATTTATTTTCTAAATAGTGCTCACTGTGGACAAATAGTCAAACGTGGTCAAATGAGGATTTTGTACCAAATATCTGTTCGTTTCATTCCAAACCTGACTGAGCCTGGAAAAAGTATATCAGCTCTGCAGGTTCTCTCTTTTGTGCTGTTCTAAATTCTATTGTTGTTTTATTTCTGCTTGCTGCAGAAGTGCTTTGCTCTACATCCAGACCTGTTTTCTCTGCTGGTGTTTTCAAGGACACTAATGATGGGTGATCATTTCTTAAAATCAGGAGCTGGCTGCTACCAGGTCCTGAAACTAGTAAATTTTGGCCTGGAAGTATGACTGTCAGTGTAGGGAATCATTTGGAGTTGTTGAAATGAGACTGACAGAGACTGACTAATTATTTCACTCAGATTATGGATAATAGCAACTTTCCGTCTCAACAAACCTCAGCTACACAAAAAGAATTAATGCAGAGATTAGGTTGAAAACTGAAATTTAATCTCAAAAAATATTTAGCCTGTGTTATCATTAATCTCCTAAAATATTTTGCCTGCATTGTGCACTGCTGTTACCATAGAAGAATGTTACATCTTCTGCTTGCATATGTAAAATAACTCTTAGAACAGTCAGAATTCAAAATTAACAAATGTGTTTAATCAGTAAACTTCCTGCCATGTATACAATGTGCTCAAAAATTTGTCTTGGATGATCTGTTGATCTTGGTAAGAAGGAAACCCATACTGCCTTATTTTCTGATAGAAATAAATTAGAGTTTTGTTAATTATGGGTTGAGTTGTGATCCCTTTGAATAGCAGTTTCCTTGGTAATTAGTCATCCTGACTTTCATTCATGGATGCAGTCATCCTTGATTTTAGAGGGATTCATTTCAGAGAATGCCATGATGAAAGCCAAATGCAGAGGCTTTCAGCCTGGAGCAGTTGTATTGTCTTACAAAAATGCCAAAATAGGATAAACTTACCCTAAAATTAATAATAATTTGTGTTTTCATTTTTAATGAACTTTTCACACCACAAAAAACATGGAAAAGATTTTTTTTCACTTGGTAAGCATTTTACTCTTTATGCTGCTAATATAAGTGATTCAGTTTACAGTAGAGGAAAGAGTAAATTATTCTGTAAATAAGGCTATTGAATTTCAAAGAGCAAGTATAGATAAACTAAAGCAACTAGGAATGTAAAGGCAGAGGAAGCCTGAAAGGAAGAAGGTGTAAGGAATCTGCTCTTTTCCCAAAGAAAAAGCAAAACAGATGGTGGGACAGAGATAATAATTGAAGCAGTTAGGGAAATCCTGAATGAATATATTTCATTTTTTATTGGAAAGTTGGGATGACTGTTTGAGGACAAAGGTTGAATATGAGCAGAACCAAATGTATGAAAATAGACATTCCTACAGTCAAAGTGGAAGTAAAATGTAGAAATCAAAGCTCTCAAGATAGTTTGGTTAATCTTGATCCAAAAAAAAATTGGAAGAACAAAATTTCATGTCTGGAAGCAAAATCTATAAAAACGGGAACTGTGACATGAGATGATGGATTAGCAAGTGTCAAATATTTAGGAAGATGAAGAATTTATCAAAGTAGGAACCAATTATGCTGAATTTGAATTGTCAGGATTTTAGGATAAATGTGGGGGAAGAAGATTCTTGCGGTAGATATAAAAAAGGCAAAAAATGGTTTGCTATCTTACCAACAGCAGGTGCTGCAACATAGGATCAGATACTGCACTGATGATTGCATTTGTGTTTGGTGGGGGTGAGTTAGCTCTCCACAGAAGCTCAGTCACTGCTGTCATGTGTCTAATGCTTTT
The DNA here is from genome assembly GCF_028769735.1 of Zonotrichia leucophrys gambelii. Taxonomy (NCBI): domain Eukaryota; kingdom Metazoa; phylum Chordata; class Aves; order Passeriformes; family Passerellidae; genus Zonotrichia; species Zonotrichia leucophrys. Next base: position 25,610,024 of record NC_088176.1, read on the forward strand.
AAGGGGAGAAAGTAGGGAGATGCAGAAAACTCTATTGTGCATGCACAGACGTGCTTAAAAGTCAGATGTTAAGGACTTGTGTTGAGAAGGGAGGACATTCACCAGTGCAGCACTCAAAGAATTAGTCAAACACTGGGGACAGACATTTTTGTGCCAAGGTCACTGAACAAAGCTGGAACACAGTATAGTGTGAGAATGCACCACTGTTATCTCACCTGGCTGAAATGGCCTCCCAATTGCCATGGACTCACACTGCCTTCCCAAGCCAAGATGAGGAATGAATGATTCATGTTCCATGGAAAGTGTTACAAGTCTGTCTTATGTCAGTCTTCAGGAGGCTGGAGAGGGTGTAGAAAGGACTGGAAAGACTGCTGCTTATGAATACATAAGAGCAAGCACAATGAGAAGTAAAAGACCTAAATAAAAGGAGGGAGTGTGATGGCACATGTACCTGCTGAATATTCATCAGAATTAATTTTAAACTGAAAAGAAGTCTCAGAGTTCGCAATATAGAACAACTTTCTGTAATAGTAGCCTGGATATGATCATCAGTTCAGGATGGAGGTTGATCAGTGCACTACAGGAAGTGTATGATGAGGTTATGGCAGATGATTAAATTCAGTGCATCTGACATACCTTGAATACTCTGTTCCCTTTTCTATTGTTCTATCACCATGATGGTGACCAGATGGCACAGGTAGCATTGAAGGATTTTCATCGAGTTCCACAGTCCCTGAGTAACCTCAAAACAGACTATTCCAAATACAAGAATGTTATGAGGGAATCAGTAATGGTCACATTTCAGAAACCAAGAGGAGATTTCTAGCTGTAGACTGTATTTATTAATACTGAAATCAGCTGAAAGTCTCAGTAGTTGATCCATGCAAATGTTAGCAGTAGATTGTCTAACAACCTAAAAAGGTGGCTCTGAGGGAATATCAGAGGATATTGCCTGGCAGCTGGCTTAGTCATAGTATTTACTGGGTGGTTTGTAGTTAATTCAGAAGTAGTACAGAAGGATCCCAGAGTTACTGTAAAAACTGGTCATCTCTTCATGAACATGGGCAACTGCATTTGGGAGTTGTGTATGTGCCCCAAGAAGAGAATACTTCACCTGTAGGATCAGACTTCGTTTTTATTCAGTTGCTCAACCCAAAGAAAATTCTCACACAAAAAAACTGGCAAGAATAAATCCCAAATTCTTCCTTAACCTTAGGACGGTTGAACTGCTTTTTTCAAAACATTAAATCATCAGAACTGCATTTTTCTCTAGTTTGTGCATCACTTGTGAACCATTTCATGCATATTCTGATTTTTTTATTCTGGAGTAATTGATTGATAGATTTTAAGGACATATTTGTTACAGCTTTATGTATTGGTCTGTTTTATTGAATGGCTCACTTATGTGGGCTGGTTTCTTTTACCCAGTTAGACTGGAGTGCAGGGAGGAGGAAACCACAATGTTGGCTAAAGGAAAACAAATTCCCTGAAGAAATCCAAAAACCATTGTTGGCCTGAGAGGGAGGAATTTTTCAAATGAGTGATAGAGATGTCTGAGAGGGACATTGCATTTTCATTGCTGATATTCATACCAATCTTGTGTAAAAGAAAAAGCTTTGTGCTGAAGATCCTTTTCCATAGAACTTTTAACAGAAATTCTTAGGGGTTTTTTTGGTGCCTGGAGAAACAACTGTTATCCTGCAGCTTGCAGCTGCACTGTCTGTAAGTATTTCCTGATCTTAATGAATTTTTTTTGTCCATTACCTCAAATGATTTTTGTTCATTCTTCCTTTGGTTTTGTTTTGTTTTGTGTTGGGTTTTTTTCTAGCAGAAATGTTGAAAGCGTAAGAACCTCACATTAGCAACAAATTAGACTATGTCAGGGCTGGAAGTTCTGTGGTGGCAGGACCCCTTTGGTCTCAGCATTTCTGCAGTTTATACCCATTACCTTAGGTATAGCTGTACGTGTTGAAGTTATCTTTATTACAAATAGAGCTTTTATGAATTTGCATATGGAGATCATGTACTCTCATCCAACAAGGAAGATGCTCAAAGGCATCAAACCAACCACAAATTAAACAATAAAAGTTTCTAACTTCAAAGATTTGTAACCAATCCGAAGTTTGTTTTTTACTTTTGGATTCCATTGATGACTACGCTCAGGTCAATAAAAACCCCAAAAATTCATTATCAAGCACAAATTGTTAATTCACCTGCATCTTTTCAGATCCCCTGCTGTATTAATCTCAGGCTCTCCTGAGCATAAATTGTCAATTATTTTGTGGTGGGGTAGTGTTATTTTACAGAGTAGGAACTGTAACTTGCAACTCAAAGTCAGCCTTCAGAACTGAGAGGCCAGTATTTCAGGTTTTTTAAAAGGTTTTTTCACAGCCTCCGTAGTAGCAAAGGAAAAATCTTTTTAAGCAAGCATGAAAAATCCTGGAAGGAATGTTATTGCTATGGGTTGTTGGTCTTTTCAATAGAAAGCACTAAGAAAGTAAAGGTGTGGAAGAAAACAGAGGTTAGACTGCAGTGGAACACTGCTAGCCTGAGCAGTAGGATAGAGAGTGTTGAATTTATTTCTTCTTTTAATTTTGGGCAGAAAATGTGGATTTTAATGGAAATGTACACTCCAAGAGAATTTGTCCAAGGTGCTTGTTCCAAGAAAGAATTGCTCTGGGAGTAGATGTGGCCCTAACTGTAATTAAAGTTCCCACTAGGTAAAAAAAATTCAGATTACTCTTAAGTCACATTATAATAGGAAAAAAAGAAGCAAACTTATCAAAAGTCTTTTGCATTGCTGAATTCTGTCACAAGTTGAATTATTCACACAGCCAAAAATAATGACTCGTAAAAGGCATCTAGAAAACCTATGTGAAGTTATCATTAAAGATGTAAGAGAATATGAGGTAACACATGCATTTCTGAGACCCAGAAGATGCCAAGAGAAATAGAGTAGCTGAGAAATGAATATTCAGTCACGCCATGCAGTACTGAGACCTGTTAGCATTAAAAATGGGTTATGCCTTCCCTTAGCTCTGTGTTCCCATATTTTTGCATTAGCAAATGTATGGTTTATATAGCAAAACTGTGGGTTCCAGATACTTTTTCATTCCTGTGTGAAATGAAAAAAAAATCCAATATCCTTCCAAAACAACAGACATTTACAAAACCAATTTTCTAAAATAAGTAGAAAACTATGACTTGTTTTTATCAAGTTCAAGTTTCTATTATATCATATAAAGAAACAACATGGTATCAATGTATATAAACAACAAAGCAATCTGTATATAAAACAGGAATAAAATAATACAGAAATACTCTTCAAGGTGGAGAAAACTTGTCTTAGCTTCTTCAATCTGCAGTTCATCAGCTTTGCTTATATTCTTCACTTACACTTTTTCTCAATTTAATGGCTTTGTATCAGGAAGCAGCACCTCACAGGATGATAGATAATATATTGGACTTTCAGGTTAGAATCTCATTTTGAATTCAGCTGTGGGTATGAGAGAGCTGTATTGTTTGTTTATGCTGTCTGAGGACTCAACTCTCTATAGCAGGATTATGATATGCAGCATGGGAAGGAGAAGCATCCTTCTTCAAGTGCAAGAAAACATTTCATATAGTGGGCAATTATTTTCATTCCTAGAAAAGAGGTGATGTATTAAATAATGGCATAAACAGCAGCTAATGGCGGATTGTGCTATTATATTTCCTTTGAGAATCGCTACTGACATCCTAGACTGCCACAGCAAAGTTTATAAGAACAGTAATCCATGCATTATTAATCCTGAACCTTTACTTTGCAGAATTTTATGCTTTCGGTGTGATAACTTTTACTGTGCTCTTGGTGTTGTTCCTAGAAGTCTCTCTTCATGCTGCAGCCCAGGACAGAGAAGTGGGATGCTGCACAGAAATGCCTTTCGCAGGACTCCTCCCTTGCCTCGGGGTAGGTTCAATGGGATTGCAGGACCAGCATATCAGCAGCTCCAGGAGTCCAGGATCACCGACCAGGACACCATACCTTGTCACGGGTGAGTGAAGCCAACTTAGGGGCTTTGAAATGAAATAATGCACATTGCACAGTTGGTTTGCTATAGATACCTTCATACAGGTTTGTCTTCAAAAATGCACAAAGAGTATGCTGCTTTTCCTTTCCCTTTTAAATTTAGTTTATTAGAGGACTGAGCTGAGCTGTACATAAGGTCTGGGTTTCAGAAGTGCTCCCGAGAACCTGCAGCTGCCTTTGAAGTCCTTTGCAATTGCTGAGATACTTTGCATAATATTTACATATCCCTATAGATTTCCAAAGACTTTCCAGACTATTACAAGCATATTTTATATGTAAACAGGAATAATATCTGGAATGGAATAAAAACCCCACCCAGTTTCACCTGTAAGTCACAGTGAAACCCTTCACTCTGACTTACAGGTGAAACAGGTGGGGTTGGGTGTTCTGTGACTTCTTTTGAACAAGTTTGACTCACACTTGTGTCATTGTTAGTGTTTGCTTCTGAGAAAAAATATTGTTTATTGCCTCTTGCAGTAAAAATATTATTGTTCATTTGTGTGATATGTGCATATAATTCCTGGTGAAAATTTCCTATTGCAATTGCCACGCTTGCAGAAAGGAGCAGCAGGCAGCCTTCCCTCTCCAGTAGCAGCATCGTGTGATGCAGGCTCAGGGAGGTGCCATAGCCTCCTCCCAGGCTGAGGAGAGAGGTACAGAAAAGCTGTGGGTAATTGTATTTACTCTTGTCTAGGAAATCAGTGTGTGACCTTACAAGTATCAGCCAGTACTGGCCTGTATTTTGAATTTGCAGTTCTGCAAAATTTGATATTGGGACCAGACTGTGACCCCTTCTGGCCTCAATCCACTTAAGCACTTCATCTATATTTTGTGCACTAAGGACATTCACCCTCTAAATATCTGCTGCTTTCACAGTGTTGGTGTTCTCATCAAATTTCCAGCCCAAACAAAAAGTTCCTTGTCCCCTGCAGAAATTACACTACTTCCTTTCTTCTCTTTTTCCACCTCCATCTTTCCCTGTTGGGGAATCCCAAATCCAAGTGGTTTGTGTCCCTGATTCTGTGAGCATCCTGAACCCCATCCAGCAGCAGCCTGGCTGAAGTGTAGTCAGGCCTGCAGAGGATGGGGGTGTGTGTGTTCAGTGTAGGGCTGCCCCAGAGCCTGGCAGAGCCCCTGCAATGATCCCATCCATCTCAATGGACCTTGCTGCCAGGCTTCTACACTGCACACCTTTGGCCACAGGGCTCACAGCAAAGCTGCTGGGACTGTGCTAAGTAAAATCCATTTCATATTTAAAGTTTCAGTCCCTTCTGTCTCTCTTTGATATCTGTTCTTAAAGGGGGCAGGAAAATTATTGTGCTTCTATCACTTTCATTGTTTAATTTGGACTCTTACACGCTCTATAACATAATTACTGTTAAATATTTATAAATGTTTGCTTTCGTTGCTTGGTTTTAGGAAGGGGGTGGAGAGAGAGCTGCACTTTGAAACACATGCATATGAATTAATTTATTCAGAAAAATTTTTTTTTCAGATAGAAACACAGATATATTTCTTTGGAGGAACTGTGGTTCTGGGAAAGTTAATTATAGGAGAATGTAATTAAGGTTCTGCAATTATAGTTCTAAGTCTCAGTCTATTGAAAACAGCAGCAGTCTGGTGTCACACACAGAAGCATGGATCAGTTTGTAATTAACTAAAAGCCAAGTCTCACATGGTTTAGATTTAATATCCCTTCGAGTTTAATACCTCACCTGTTGCACACAGTGTATGCACTTCAATACAACCTCAGTTCTCCTTTGAAAGCCCTGTGAGCAGGGGCAGAAACGTGTTATTCTGGCATAACATTGGTATGTCTATCTGTATTTCAAAAAAATATTATGGAAATACACCAGGCATTTCGTTACATGTCACTGCTGCTGCCAGTTAATTTTCAAAACCCCAAGAATCTCTATTGTGGAATTGGCAAATGTTACTGTTTTCTCACCAAACCCATTTTAATTCAGTCTTTTCTTGGTTTTGCTTATATATCATCCATATAATACCTACATTGCATGTGAAATTCATTAAAAACATTCACTCCCTTTGTTTTCAGGGTGCAGCCCAGAATATATTTAGGGCCTGAATTACCAAAAAAGGGACTAATGCAACTGATGCGATCTCTCCAGCTATAGTCGTTTGAACAATTATATATAAGCAAAGGAAACAAGAATGGGCACAACCCAAAGGTCTGCACTGTTTTGTTTTCATTTGTTTTTTTTAATTGTCCTCCCTCAGGATTAACACCCCTGATGAGTATTTCATTCATCCTGAGAGCTGGTGTAGAAAGCCCCTCCATGAATGGCTGCAGGTGTGTCTGAGCATAGTGCCAATGTCATTAACCAAGTCTCAGATGTGAAACAGCTGCAGAGCACGCACAGGAAGTTCTAGCACACATCCCAGAAAGCTGCTTGCTCCATTTTTCCCCTGGGTGACATTTCCCAAGGCAGTATCTCTTTCCCTCACCTGGCAGCAGAGTTCCCAGCCCTTCCTCCTCCTCACAGAGCTCCCAGATGCAGCCCTGGGGATGCCAGGAGAGTCCTGGTACGGGATGTGCCAGCTCCACGTGGGCAGGGCGTGTGTGCAGCTCTTGTACAAACCCAGTGCCACCACACAGCAGTTAATCACAGCTCAGTGGCACTGTGCTGGAAGGGAGCCTGCAGTTGTCTCCTGCTCCCTCCTGTCTGACACCTGGCCAGGAGCATGGGGCCAGGGGAAGCCTTTCCAGTTAATTCCTGGTTGTGCCAATGCTGGACACGGCAGTTTCATGCCATTCAGTTTCTCTTCCTTAACTCTTTTTCCACTCATCCCAAAAAGCAGGAGGCACATATGAGTGGAAGGATATTCCTAGTGAGGTCCAGCAGGCTTAAGGAACTTTTGGAATAATACCCTTCAAGTCAGAGCACCTGCTTCCACACCAGATCTAAATGTTGCTTTCCTCATTCATGGACAAAACATATTAGATTCACCATTACCTTGCCTTATTAAATAGTGATAAGCTGATTATAAATAAATTACGTTCTGGTACTGAGGTGATGTCTGTGGTCCTTAGCAACCATGACTGGTAATACAGTAACTCCTAGAGCATTTCTAGAAGTACTAATTTCAGATGGGAAACATCTTTTTTTTTTCCTTTGGTCATTGTTTATTTTATATTTATTATACTTTCCATTTCTGTTTTTTTTAAGTATTTCTTGTAAACAAAACAGAGTTTGGCTTTGAAACAAAATGGAAATGCTGATACAAATTCACTAAGTCGCTTCACAATCATTAAAATCATGTTATAATGTGTGTTAGTGGACGATAAAGGATTTGTTTTTTAAACAGTATTACAGTATCAAGAGAACACAGACATTTGCTCAAGTCCTATATATTATCTCTATTTCCAGCTGAAATCCAATAAAACAAATCAGGCCAGCATTACAAGTATGGGCTATCGAAAAAAAATATTTATTCAGAGGTACAGTGCACTTAAATGCTCTGCTTGTTTGAAGGGGAGTACAGACAATCATTCCTATGTAAATAAACACTACACAACCATGAGTGTTTAATGTTCTTTTTCCCTGCACTTTTTAAAAGTGTTTTCCTAAAGCAACCGTTTGACATTGAGAGTTCTGACACTGAAGGAAGTATCAATCCATTTCCCTGGTAAGAAATGTAGGAATAGAATTCCAAATTTATTTTCAAAGAAAATTAATAATACATTATACTACTTCTGAAATATAATACATATTATGTTATATACGTATAATACTTCTGAAATGTTTTAAAAAGAAATTTCCATTATTCTCATATATGGTGGGTGAAATGAGACTGAGAGAAAAGCAGTGCTTTGCCACTGGCAGATTTGAGAATCCAAACCAGTCTCCAGAGCCTGTTGTCTTCCCCAGGGCCCCACCACAGCCAAGTGCTCCTCTATTTCAGGAGAAAGTGGTGTGTATCTCTTCAGCACAGTTCACTGAATCTCACACAGTGTCCCTGCTGCTGGTTGCTCTGACCACTTGATGTACAACGAGAACTCTTTTTTTCACTCTTTCCAGGTATTCATCCAGTGGTTTAAAAACTCCTCAGAATCCTTCAATAAATATGCAACTGCCTTCAAGAGAGACAACCCCATATTTTAATAACGTGGATCAGAAGGACTTGGTCAGCTATTCCTCTTCAAGGGCCAACTCCGTCCCCATCATCCCGTCTGTGGGCTTGGACGAAGCCTGCATGCAAATGCAAAATGTTCCTGAAGTAACAGGCATCAAATGGTGCAAAAACTCCTATTCTGCTGAACTTGTCAACGTGAGTTCCCCAGTCAGTAATTGTCTAATAGCAGAACAGCACGAGGTGAAAGTCTTGCTGGAAACTGTGCAGGAGCAGATCCGGATGCTGACGGACGCGCGGCGGGCGGAGGACGCGGAGCTGGCGGGCGCGGAGGCGCGGGGCGGCGCGAGCGAGAACACGGCCTTCCTGCCCATGAGCCCCACAGCCAAGGCAGAGCGAGAGGCACACTTTGTCCTCAAAAGTGACACGCAGAGAGACTCGGTACTCACCAAGTGACTCCGCCTGGGGGCTGCGGGAGGGCAAGCGAGAGGTCCGCGCGTTCGACGCTTTGCTGAACAGGAAGGGAGGAAGTTAAATACAAATTATTTATATGCATTAATTTAAGAGCATCTACTTAGAAGAAACCAAATAGTCAATCGCCCTCATATCATAGTGTTTTTTAACAAAATATTTTTTTAAGGGAAAAGTTCCAGGAGGGATGAAGCGTGCTTTTAGATGCTTTCCAGGCAGGATTACACAGTTCCAGTTCCAGAGGACTTTTCCATGGTCCTGTTCGGCTGTCCGAAGGCTTAGGCTATGCATCTTCTTTTCAGTAAAGGCCAAGTACCGTCCTTAGATGCATTTCTGGTTTCAGGGCAGCGCTGCAGTGAGCTGCTGGGCAGGGATTCAGACCCTGGAGAACATGTCCTGTAAGCCCAACACAGACCCAGTCCCCTCTCCCCCTCTGCTCTTGATTCCGGGTTCACATCACGAGATCAGGCACACAGACACCTAGTTCTGAGTTCTGGTACCTGCTGTGGAATGATAACAACGTCCCTGAATTGACCAGATACTTAACTCTTAACATTAATTCAAGGTGTCAGTCGCCCAAAGAAAGTCAAAGGAATAATTTATGAGCTTTGGGATTGGCCAAGAGTGGGAGCAGGATTAGGGTCTATAGAGATTCAGTGAGTCCACAGCTGCTCCATCTTCTGAGCTTTGCCTATCAGAGCTGCCTTGGTGGAGAGTGAGGAAGAACGAGAGGAAATGTATACGTGTGTATAACAACAGGTTTGGTTTTGGTTTCTGGTTTGGTTTTTTTTAAGTGGAAACATAAACTCTGTTGTTCGTTAGCACCCCTCAACATTTCTAAACTTTTACACTTTAAAAGCATTTGTAAGCTCTCAAGGAGCACTTCTCGGTGTGTGTGTATTTTTTTTAAACTTATTTTTTATTATGGCTTGTTCAGAGAAGAGTCAGGGAGATTCCGTATGATCAAAATCCAGCCAGTAAGTGTCCACGCTGCCTAATTTGTTCCTGCATTCAGTTCTCCAGTCACTTTAATTAATTATGGCTTAGGCTTGTGAACTTTAAAGCTTCAACCCTGCAGATGGTTCAGTATGGGCAGGCCCACAGGCATGCAGAGATCTGACTCTGATGGAGCTTTCTAAGAGCAGATGGTTCCACCAAGTCCCTCCCTGCAGGGGATCAAGGCCTTAGAGAGGATGCATCATTCCCTGGTTGCTGTATCCTAATCACACTGTAAGTCCTTTTTGCATTAGCCTTCGAGTCCCTCTTCCCCCCATAAATTGTAACAAAATGTGCCAATTTTGCAATGAATTGGGTTCAGTGAGACACCTTACTGGGTTTATTAGTCTTAAAATATCTCCTTATTCTTGGGGGAAAAAAATCCACTATAATAAATAATCACTAAATAGCCTTCCCTGGTTAGTGCCAGGAGACTGATTAAAAAAAATTTAAGAGTATATACAGAATGTATTAAAATATTCCTTTGAAGCAAAATAATTGTTAGATTTATTAATGTGCCCCAGACTTTCTAGTTCACAAGTCTCAAGACTTCCCAAAATAGCACAATCAATCTCACAGTGCTGTTGTATGTTGAGTCAGAATAAAGCAATATCTTAACCTCTGTCAAGTAAATTTGGAAAAGAAATGCTGAAGGTGTATGTCATTTTTTTTTTTTGTTAAGGCAGTAAAAAATTTTATTTTTGACTGTCTTCATTCAGCAAGTCTTATTTTTGGTTGCTTTTGTGGTTTTGGGGGTACTTTTAAAGATAAAGTTGATGAAATTGTCCTGTTTACAGAATTTTCTATGGCTGCAATCTTTGCTGTGTGTTTTCAACAGAAATGTATTTGAGAGCCTACTATTGTTTTATGCCCCAGGATGGAGTGTGAGGTGTTCAGACTCCATTCTGCAAAGACAGAGCTTTTGTTGTAGCAGTGAGGGGGGATCCCCGTGGGGTTTGGGCTCACCCTGGCATTTCCCTGCCTTATGTGGTGCCTGGGCACAGTCTCACTGTGCATGAGCTGAGCTGGCTGTGGTGGGCATGGCCCTGAGCCCATACCAGATAAACCCTCTGAAAGGCAGGGTGCATCAGGTGGGGCTCAGCTCTGCACCCCTACAGTCATTGGACCTTTCTGTCCACACCACTTGCATCCCCCATCTCAGGACATGAGCAAAGGGAGCTTGCCTCTGCCCATAAGCCCTGTGAACATACCTGAATTTTCCTATTATATGAAAACTGGGTGCTATATAAACCTCGGGTTCAACAATTTTCAAGCGGTGATCACAAGTAATGAATCGTTCACCATTAATTTCTTCGGGATGATCTTTCTGCAGTACAGTGCAGAATACTGCCCAAACTGATGCTTAAAAATTCAGATGCAAGATTTTCCCTCCCCCAAGCTCTGCAAATTCACCTCTGGCAACATAATGGGAACACACAGCAAGATTTCAGCTGAAGAAAGGCCATGCCTTTAGGGAGAGAACATGTTCATGCAGCACCCCCAAAAGACCCAGAAAGAGGAGACAAGCGATGTATTTAAGAGAATGGAATGTTTTACTGAATGATAGCTGAAGATCTGAAATGGTGAGGAAATCTTTGGTTGATGTTAGAGATACGATCTTGTACTCAGCAAAGGATGTGTGACTGTTATATGTTAACTGTTCTATTCAGTTCTCAGCATGTTTGAATAGAGAGACGTTAATATTAACCACTGACAGACTAGTGTATTATTTGTTCAGAGCATCGCTTCAGATCTTACTGAAACTGTCATTGTTTGCAGAGGAAAACAAAAAGGGTTGAAAACATCCAACTAGGTAGCCTTAATGTTGTTTGTGTGCTTTTCTAATGCAACTGTTTTCCTCTGTGGACCTTCCTGTTTTACAGTGAATGGGGCAACATTTTCTCTGAGGTCTGACAATTGATTGTGCAAAGCATCCATTTGAAAGTCGTACTGAAACAGCCAACATGGTAGGCCAAATTTTGCTTTGCTTCTGGTCCCACTGAACTCGTGGATTGGAAGGGATGCAAGTCATTGAGAAATGCAATTAATTCCTAAAGTACATCTGTTCCCAGCCTTGGAGACAGTCTGTAATCCCCCTGGAAGAGGCTCTGAACTCAGTCGTTTATGTGGATCATAATTAAAAATTTTATCTGACCTGTGAAGTTCCAGGTGTAGTCTGGTGTGAAAATTTGCACACATAGCATTGCATTCAAACAAACTGGGAGAGCAGCTGACTAAATAAATTGAACTTGCTCTGAACTGAGCAGAGAGAAAGCCTGTGTCTCCAGCACAGCACCATGGAGAATTGTGAGAGGTATATATCCTGATCCTTTTTTAAAATTCATTTTTGTTTACAGTTTCTTCAAAAACAATCCAAAATAACCCTAAATAAATTAAAAACCAGTAGAACAATGCCAGCATTTGAAATAGGAGATGTGGGTAAGTATGGGCACATTTTTAGTGTTTACCATTGAAAACCCCTTCAGTACCCCAAGGCCCAAAGCTGGAATGTTGTCATTTCTCCAGGCACATGTTTAGACCAACAAATGGTTCTGTGGAACGCGAGCCCTTCAGAATGCCTTTGGTACCTGGCTGCGCTCTCAGCTGCTGTGGTCAGTGCAGCAATGGCAGCAGCTGTTAACTGAGGATCACATCCCAAATCCGTGCTGCTTGATGCCCACAAAACTTAGCAGTCTCCCCTGTGATGTCAGCACTGCTACACAAAAGGCTTTATTTTGCCTTTGAGCATCCCAGCAGAGTGTGAGCCCTCTCAGCTCCTTGGCTGGTGATAGGCTTGGGTTGCCAGCTCCATGTGGCACAGGCTGAGTGTCCCTGGCCAGGCTCAGCAGCAGGGAACTTGGGATCAGTGTGGCTGATGCCAAAGCCACTCAGCAGCACCCTTCAAGTTTGAATTTTGAAATCAACAGGGAGCTGATGGCATGTGCTTATGACCAAGCATGTGCTCAATATGCGCCCAAATTGAAATGTTAGAAATTGATTCACACCTACTTCTCATGTAAGTAGGGAGAAAATCTGGATTCCTTTTCCCAATTTATCCCCAGGTTCCTGTAGTCTCCTTTTGGACGTTACTTGAACATTTCTTAGTCTTATAAGAAATTCTGAAAATGAATACCAAAGAACTCTGAAAGAGTCCTACTTGCAGTAAATAAATTTGAAGCTTGAAGGAGCAGACCTGGAATAAAAACTGTGTTTGAAAGTGGTATTAATAATAATTGCCTTTCAATAAAATGAAATTTCCCAGTAAACTCCTTACCCCTATGGAAAACAATGAGTTTATAAAGTGATTTATTATCTTGTCATGAATTTAAAATATTTATCTTCAAGGAGATTGGGAAACAGCAAATATTTAGTATAGATTTTTCAGTTTTTTGTGATTTTTTTTGTTTTTATTTTATTTCAGCAGCTTAACAGGTCAATGAACCCATTATCTGTATTGTCTGACACATAGTCATAAAGTCTCCTCTTTTGTGGTCCAAAAGCTGCAATGATAGATTTCCTTAAAGAGATCAAGATTTTATCTAATTTTATTTTAAAATTGTTCATAGAATAATACAGTTATTTATCTTGCTGAAAATATAAAGTGATGCAAACTTTTTTTTGGTTCTGTACTGCATTATTGCTGAATTCACAGCAAGATTGTGCTTCCTTTGTTTTGATGTCTACTTACAGGAAAACAACTGACACCCAGTTTTCTGGTTTAGACTTGGTGTGGGAATTAGTAAGGATAAGAAGATTTTTAGAAAGTTGGGAAAGTAGGTTTTAGAAATAGAAGGTGAAAAGGGAAAAAAGCCAACACAACTTGGCACTTCCAAATCGTGGTATCAGGCAGGATTTCTGTATTTTCCACAGGAAAGTTCAAACATTAAATAGAGATCAAAAAGCTACAACAGAAGTAAAATTACTAATAAAGTAGGCCTGTGTTTGGTTTGTGGGTTATTTTTTCATTTTTATTCCATGGCAATCAGAGGATTGTGCCAAAGGAATTGGAAGTCTCTTGCAAGAGATACAGAATGTATTAATAGTGTCTTGCAAGAAATACAGAATTTGTTAGAGACAGTGGAAAGTCATCACCATAGCCCCAAACAAGAAAAGCCACAGTGGAGGAGGAAAGAGTCATCCAGTGTCTGCTGCAGGGGATGAGAGTGCTTTCATCTTAACAGTAAAAACCACTGCAGTTGTTTACTGTTGAAAGGTTTACCTGCTAGGAAAGGTAAATTATCTGAATTTATTAATGACCACAGTGGTAGTGTTTGATTAAAGGAAAACGCGCAGAAATTTCCATTTTTTTTCCTGCTTGCCTTGTCCCTTGGAACAAATCTAATTATGTTTTGGTTCTGTATTAAAGCACTGTTTCCAGTGCTTCAGAGACAGAGTGCTCACACCTCACTGACAGCCTGCACTGACTCTTCCTTGCTTGAAAGGATTTAGCAGTTTCCTCTTTGATCAACACTCCTGTAAACAAGGAGTGATTTTTCTAATACCCCACAAGGCGGTTCTTGTGCCAGTTTTCCCAGATAAGTAATAAAAATACAGCAAGACCACCTATAATTCTATTTTTTTTTCTTTGTAATATAAGAAACTATATATAATACTTGACAGCTGTAATGGAGAAGGGTTATTGATGACTGAAGTATGTAAATAAACTGTAGGATATAACGTATGTCAGCAGCATGGAAATCCTGTAATTGTCCCATAGCTTGTGATAACCCATTCTCTTCACACCATCAGGAGAGGTACATGCAGTTTATAATTTGCTTTCCTTGAGGGGACCATGGTCTGTACCACATCACTGCAGTGACTGGGCACTGATGTACCTCTGTCCTTATTTCTTGCAGTGCAAGAGCCACTTCTGTGCTGTCCATGCCTGCTTTGGTCTAACTGAATTCACTGAATTTGTAACCTTTCAGCTTCTTCATTCACATTTGGTTTTACCTTGCCCTCAGAATCAAGAGTATCAGCCTGACATTTGGGACCCTGAATAAATTTATGGCCTTAAACATTTTAATGCACTTAACATTTGTCTGCTTTAGTTTGACCTGAGGGGAAAGCTCTCTCCTTGAAGAAGGATTTATGCAGCCCGTGCTGCAAATCACTTTCCTGCCATTCCTTCAAGGAATATGGAACAAGAGCTCCCAGTTGTGTAAATATTTGGAAACAAAAAAAACCCCAAATAATAATAGAGGACTATAAAAGAATACTACTAATAATTAATATTCTAAAACAAACAATAGTTCCTTGCCTTCTCTGGAATACACAATTGTAGTTAAGGTTATCAAGATGCATCAGAGACATGAAGAAGTGAGGCTGGTTTGTAAGTCATATGTATTTTCTGAGGAAACCCAGGTTTGGAGTTTCCCTTGCTTACATTGAGATGATTTTTCATAGCATGAAATCCACTCCTATACATTGCATACCTCAGCAGAAGCAGGGCAGAAACACAGTGCAGGCTTCACTTTGGCTTTCTGACTCAAGTTAAACTCTCTTGCTTTAGATTATCTCTGATCTCTTCCAGGAAATAAATGGATATCCAAAAAGAAAAGAAGAGAGACTTGAATACTTGATTTAATTTTTTTTAATCAAAAATCAACCAGTTACTATTGAGACTGGAGCCATCTGCTGAACTGAAATGTTCTAGAAATAGCTGAGGCTTTCCCTGTTCTTGATGGGGCAAACAGAGCTGGCACAAGCATTACCACCCTCACCACCCCAGCAAGACACACTGGGAACAACTGGAGAACAGGGTAGGGAGCTTCTCCTGATGTAGCACAGGTCTTTCCATGGCTGAGGACAGATGGAATTTGTGTCAGGCCAGATCCACATCATCTGAAAACCTTGCCTTTTGTTTCTTTCTCAGATGATTCTCATTTCACTGAAATCCTTAACTTAAAAACAAACTAGTGCAAATTTCACAATTTGCGCTAGTTTGTTTTTAAGTTAAGGATTTCCAAATTCTGCAATCCTTTGATGTAACTTGTATTATGTTAACTTTTTTTTTTAAATCGGATGTTGGAAACCTAAATTACAAATATTGATATTTAAATATTGATAATAGGAGATGACTGAGATCTGTGTTTATGTTTGTCTCCTGATCTTTTTGAAGAGTTCCCAGCTTGTTGCAGGGATGTTGGACTAGATGACTTTCCAACCTGAATTATGCTAACAATGTTCAAATTAGTTCTTTCAAGTTGCCCACAAGAAGCTGGATATTTCTGTGTGCATCAGTGATAACTTTGGGTTGTAAAGGTAAATAAGATATTGGACTACATAAAACTTCAGGTCAGACTCTGGTGTGGCACAAGTGGCAGCTGTTTCCCTGCAGCACAGTTCATGTGAAGGCTCCCAAAGGAGGGTATTTGTGGTTGCTCAGCAGTGGAGCTGCCTGAAATAAACCCCAGGTCTCCACCTGTGCAGTGCCAACCTCTGCTCCTTTCCAAAGGTGACCCACAGGGTGTCTGAGCTCCTCCACCAGTGACTGTGCCAAAAGGCAGGTGTCAGCACTGACTTCCGTGAAGGCTCCTCTCATTAAATCAAAATGAAAAAATATGAGCTAAAAATTGATGGGCTGGATTCTCCCAGGTATTGCCAGGTTATATGGAGTGCCAGCAGCAGTGCTGATTTACAGTTTCTGAGCCTGTGGCCTGTGGTTTGACCTAATTCATTAGTTCCCACCACCTGAGCTGGGGCAATTTAAGCAGAAATGTCTCTGCCCATCAGGGTAACTTCAGAGAATAGTTAAAGCAGTTTGATTCCAACTAACCTCATTTTTTTTACTTCATTGTATATTCTCCTTGATTATTGCAGAGGTGAAGATGCTTCCAAAGTCTTAAAATTGTCATTGCTGATCTGTCTTTGCCAGAGCTCAGCCGCAGTTCTGACTCCAGTTCTACAGATCAGAGCTGGCTCTTGCAGTCCAAAATCATGTATGTACCATAGAATAGTTTGGTTTAGAAGAGACCTTGAAAGATACTTATTTCCATCTTCCTTGCAATGGGCAGAGACACTTTACAGTAGATCAGGTTACTCCAGCCCCATCCAACCTGAAGCTGAAAACTTCCAGGGATGGGTAGCCCCAGCTTCCCTGGGCAGCCTGTGCCAGTGCCTCCCAGAGAACAAACAGTACAGGGAAAACTCTCCATGCTTGTTCTGCAGCAATTGTCTGCATTCAGATCTTGACACAATCAGGCTGATCGTTCACATTATCACTTTTATTTAACAAAGCTATCTCTTGTATGGAATTTCCATGCTGCTTCTCCGGATGTTATATAGAGAAGCATGAAGGCAAATTCAGCTTGTCTGCATTTTCATTTCAGATAACAATGGTATGTTTTTTTCCAAAGCAGGTCAGGAGACCGACTCTAAATTTCTGAGCTGCCTGTGGGGAGCAGGGTTATTCTGAACAGGGTTTGTCCATGTGCTTTCTTATCCAATCTTTCTTTCCAAGAAGCTCTCTTTCTTCCGACAGCTCTTATTCCCGAAAACTTCTAAAACCTTAAGCAAAGCTAAGGCAAGAGATGTGCTCTTGTCTTCTTTGCAGAAGGGACAGGGGCATCAGTAAGGGCTAATTACCAAAAACTTCTTCAGCTGATTCCATTAGCATTTGCACAGACAGGTGATGCTAAAATGACTCTGTATGGTTTGGTCACCCTTATTTGCAGGCTGTGACATAGATAAACTGTTTTAAATTGTCTGTGGTTTGCAATATCTTGGGCAGACTTTCAGAATGCTCAGGACAGCATTTGCCACTCTCCTTAGCTTCCATCTCAGTTTCATTTGCCTGAGGGATGTTTCTGTGACATTGGCCAGGGGGCTGCACCAAGTCCCACATCACCTTCTGGCAAGCAGGACCAACCAGCCCTTCCTGCCTTCCTGAAGCCTTGCAGGCAATGGTCTGGGTGGTGAGGAGCATCCCACAAGCTCAGATCCCTCTTTGGACAGGGAATAGGGTTTACAGTGGGGCAGGACTATGATGCTAAAAATGAAAAACTCTCCTAAGGTTTTGGGCAACTTGGAAAAACACCCTGGAAATCAGAGTCCTTTTAAATAAGGCTCCTGTCTAGCCTCATAGAAATTGGCAGCAAAGTTGTGATTTTCATTTCAGTTTCACTGGTAAGTAGTGGAGTAGCTTTGCATTTCCATTAATTTAGAGCTGTCTCTAGGTGGCTTCATAGAGCAAAGAGAAACCCATCACTGTGGGAGTGGCTGTGCTCTAGGAAGGTGCTGTAGCTCATGGGCAACTTTCCATCCTTGTGGGCAGGATCTGGGCACCAGCACACTGCCTGTCTTCCTTAATTAGCTGAGAGAAGACCAGGCAGAGCCCTGTGCTCCTCGCTCACAGGCTGCTCATGTGGCCTGGAGCAAATCCCTACACTAAAAGCACTTGGACCAGAAGTGATGGAAATGTGGTTTGTTCACTGTGAATATCCAGCTGGGATAGTTGGAATAACTGCAAGGGAAGAATTGCCTTTGCAAATCATGTGCCTGATTTACTGGTTAAATAGTTTTTCAGTCCTCCCTATTTAGTCAACAAGGACATTAAGATGTCCAGAAACAAAAGTGGAATGATTGGTTCCCAGTATAAATCTTATTGGTCACAAATCCAATATTTCAGATTTTTTGCTCAGCACTTTAGCAAGCAGAGTCAATCAGGCTTCATTTAAATCAATGAACTCCTATTGTAGACTTAAACCTGATTTCATGCTTTCCTTTATTGGTCACTAGATCTTTTCTATATCACATAAAATTATGTTTACCTTATAACTGATCTGTAGATATGCCTGAAACAGCACCTAATGTGAACATAAAGTCAATGTTCTCAATGCTAGGGCGAGTCTTGTGAAAACTTTTTTGCAGCCGAAAGTCTTGAACCATTCACTGAAATAAGACAACTATTTGATTTCAACAAACTGGATTTTGTTGTCAATAAAATCACTGATAAACACTTGAGTTGGATTTGGGACTTCTGAATATATATATATATGTAAAGCTACATGCACAAACTTTTTTTTAGATCACAGAAATGAATGCTCCAACTTAAAGTTTATTCATCTAAATAGCTGGAGAAAATATCCACTTAATCACATAGTCTAAACACATTGAAGTAGGGGGAAAAAGGTGTTCATTTTCACCTGTGTTTATTTTTTCACCAGTAAAAACAAATAAAAAGACAAGAAAAATAATCATAGTGCCTATGACAAAGATTGTGTTTCAAGAAGTGTGCAATGTGTACCACGATTACTTTAATTACTGCAAATGGAAGCTGCTTTTAGACTGAGTTTGGTTGAAAGGAAATATCCTTAGAAAAACTGTCACGCAGAATCCCAGGAAATGTTTTGGTTCAATATGTTTGGCCTCCATTTTTGTGGAGCTGTACATTCCTGTCCATGGTTCTAAAGGATAAAAAAAGAACTTATTTCAGAATCAATCTGTATTTTGACTCGTTTTTGTGCTCCCCTCACCCAGGCTGGTTTACCATATGTGTAAGTGAAGCTGAACAGTGTCATTTTTTATTTAGTGCCACAAATGAATCTTATGGCCTTCCCCAATTCAGTCCTTTTCCCCTGCTCAAGTGGTGTGTTCCTGCTGTCTGCAGCCATCTCTCACTCAAAGCAGAGGTTTCATTTGTTCTCAGAGCCACAAAGAGAGTTGGGACAGACCCATCTGGAGATTCCAGCTCTCTTCATGCAGCCTCACTGGTGGGAGGATCAGTGGGGGTTGGAGACAACAATTTACAGGGATCTCTGACATCTCAGCACACACAGAGGCACCCACCTGGAAAACCCAAGCCTTTTGCTGCTGAAGTCAGTCCTTCCAGTCTTACCTGCAAGCCTGTCAGCTCTGGGCTAAATGAACCAGGTAGAAAGGCTGAACTAGCCAAAATAACACATTCTCCAGGAGGACCAACCCAGAGGAGAGGCAGAGATGGCAGTGTCTTCCATTCTGGAGCCCCAACCAAAAAAAAAAAACAACAAAACAAACTACAGGTTGTTTGCAGAATGGCTTCTTACCTGAACACAGTGAAGGTATCTCAGCAGCAGCCAAGGGGATGGGGCAGAATTTCAGTGTCACACACCCAGCACCAGCCAGGGGCTGCCACAGTGGGTACAGTGCCCACCCCTGCTCACTGCCTCACGTGCTGCTTTGCATGGCTGTCCCTCCCTGTCCCTTGTGCCCAGGGTCACGTTTTTGAGCACATCCCCACAAGTGTGTGCTGAACCACCTCATGATGAGCTTATTCCTCATCCAAACCCTAAGGAGGCTTTCTGCTCAAGTGCTTCCACAATGTGTCTCTGGTGATGCCAGGACCCCTTGGCAATACCCTGAGTTTTTGTGGGTCCCTGGCATCACCAGCTCTGCCCATGGTGTGCTGAGCACCCTGAACCCAGGCAAGGGAAGGAGGGTGCAGGGCTCTGGGTCCTCCCCAGCTCCACTCCTGCTCAGTCCAGCTCCCCCATTACTCCTGGATGCTGTCTTGAAGATCCTCAAGTTCCTGCTGCACTTGGCCTTTTTGTGTTGGCTTTTCTTTTTCTGTGTGGTTCAGAATAGCTCTTGCATCTGATATTTGGCTTCTGCTTATGCCTGATTTTTGCTTGCAATCCGCCTTACTTGAGCAGTGTTAGCCCAAGTGCTTTTGAACACACTGATGTTACAAAACAGCAAAAAAAGGAGTTTTACTTTCAAACCTGCCCTTCCAGGCACCTCATACCCATGGGACACAGGCACTTGGGTGAGTTTGATGAAGTCCCCTGGGTTAAGAAAGAGGGTTTCCCTTTTGCTTGGGGCTCTGGGCAGACTTGGGTGGTTGTTAATGGTGCCCCAGATGAGGCTCCCACCCATGGGCAGCCCACACCTGTGTTGGGTTGAGCTGATCTCCTGGTTTGCAGTCACAGCTGTAACCGCTGAGGACACCCTTTGTCTCCCCACCTTTCAGGTTTCTTCTCCTGGTGTGCCTGCACCAGAAGGGTCCTGTCTTGCTGGGAGGAGGCAGCTCTGGAGGTATGGTTGTGGTAGGAGGCTTTTTTTCCTAAATGTGATTTTTTTTTTTTTTAAGGCATTTAGGTTTGTTTCTTTTTCTCCTTTTGGGTTGTGTTGACTATTTCCTGGAGTAGGTATTTTATTTCTTCAATGGTGTAGTAACCTAGTTTATTAGACTGAGTAGAGATTAAGGTAGTTAATACCATTTAGAGCTATGGTTGATTGTTTTGAAAATCTGCATGCTGATAAAAGAAAATCTCCTTAGACTTCTCCTAAACACAAGAGTAAGATTTTTGTTTCCTCCTTTGCAGAATTCAAAAATCTGAAACTTACTTAGAGCGCAGTTTGTGCTGTGATAGGCACTGCTTGCAGTCTGACCATCCCAGAAAACATCCTACATGCAGGGAATTCTGTGAATTTTCAAGGGCTCAACTTCAAATATAACAAATAAGAATGATGAGAGAAACTCGTAATATTCCTTTTAAGAGTCATGTTTGATACTTACTTAAAACTCCATGTTTTTATGGTATGCCCTTTGCCAAAGGCACATTAACTGTGAGTTCTTTCCGAAGCAAGGCTGCAGCAGGTATCCCACAGCATCAGGAATGCCTTGGGATGGTCTGTACCCTAAAAACTAAAACCACTTTGCTTAGGCAGTCATCTGCAGAGCAAAACCTTGCCTCAAATCACTTAAATATTTTTAATTCATACTCTTCACATGGCAAGCTGTTAGAAATGCCTACATGTACCTCTCGAGCTACAGTTGAAGTTATGTCTACTGAAATTAATGGGAAGCTCTGCAGTTGCTTACTAGCTAAATGCTTATAGGGATGTCAATGGTTCTGTGCAAAATAAGTCTTACTGTAAGTATCTTTTTTGCCAGGGCTTGCACAAGGAGGTCACAGTGGAGTGCTTGCTTGCTTGCAAAATGTTTCTGCTCCAGCACAGCTGAATCAAAGATGATGGTGGAGCTGATTTGTCTCAGGTGTAGCACTGTTGCCCCCAAAAAATTGTTTCCTACTAATTTAATGCTGCTTAAAATAGTGTGCTTATGTCTAGAGGTTCTGGATGTTTTTTAACCTTAAGTCAAAGTGCTTGTTTCTCTTTACTTTTTCTCCTTCAGTACAGTGAGAGACGAAATTAGAGTTGGGCAGGCAGCAAAAGAGCAGTCACTCACAAAATCCTGGTTTGCCCTCTGTGTGATTGTGTCATTGTTATTTAAAAGCATTGTTACTATAAGATTTACTGAGATGCAAAGAGGAGGCTGACATTTTGGGAGGCTCTGGCAGTGGGCAGCAGAGGAATTGAAGGAAGTCAAGGCCTGGGGAAAGGGTGGGTCTCACTTAGGATGAAGGCATATTTTGGGATAGCCTTGTGCCAAGGACTTGGAGGACAAAATCTGTGAACCTGCTGCATATCCAGATGAGTATAAACCAGGTGGAAAGTTCCAGGTGAGCAAATGGGAGCTGCTTGCAGAACTAGGTGGGAGAATCTACTCTGAGAAAAAGACTTCTTGGTAATTATCAACCAGAAAAACAGGTGGCTCTGAATATAAATTTTTACTCAGCATAATCACCTGAGAGCAGAACCAGAGAGGGATTATTTGCAGGTGGAGGCTGTGATTAGTGGTGCCTGGGTGTTCTTGGCCCACAGCTTTACCTCCTAACTCTTCAGACTGACAGGTGGCTTGGACTAGGAATGATGGATGAAGTAGACTGAATAATCCAATGGAAAGATGAGGATTTTCAGCAGAGCTGATTTATTTTTCAAGAATCAAAGAAACTAGAGGGGGAAAAAAATGCTGTTTAGTTTGAGATATTTGGTTAGTTATTTTACTTGGGTTTTTTTCTCCTGAAGTCAGGCCAGAGAAAGCTACAGGGACTGAATTTTAGGAACTAACTTAAAACTAGTTCCTATAGCCTGGGATGGTGCTGACTCTCCCATCAGACCAGGTACTGCAGGCATACACGTGCCTGTCATGCTGCACTCTGCAGCCCTCTCTGGTAGCAGTCTCTTCCCATTACCTCTCTTGTTTCAGAACATGTTCCAGTGCAATGGGCCTGGGCTCATGGGAATAGAGAAAATTTGGCTTGCCCCAACAGATCATACAAATGCCTCCAGCTGCAGCATGTCCCCTGCTTTCTCTGTGGTGTCCTACATGGAGTTGCCAATTGCCCTTCTCAGAACTTCTCCTATGGCATCTCATGCTCTAGTTCATTTTCTATTCATGTTTGATAGGTTGCTGATGTTTTTCTAAAAATAGAGCTGCTATTCTATGTTGGGATTTATATCAGGAATAACAGCTATGACAGCTATTCAGGATTTTCTTTCTTTAAAAAAAAAGATAGTTGTGGGTTTGGCCAAGTCTTCAGGAAATCTGATGCTTTTTGATTGCTTCTCTTAACAGGCTATTTTACCATTGACTGTATTTTACCATTGACTATATCTGTTTTTGACCCAAACTCTGCAGGGTATGCCTTGCTCTGGAAGATTCCTTAATTTGAATTGAACAGCATTTATGAATTTATTGGTGATAATTTTTACTGTAAATGTAGCAAGGTATAGATACATAACTTCTGGTTTCACATCCAATGAACTTTTTATTCCTACCTAGTTAATTATGCCAATGTAGTTTAAATTCTCTAGCACAGAGCTTTTTCTCACCATGAATTAAATGGATTAACCTTTCTTAGAAAGATGTGCCTAATTATATTACTGTACTGGGCTATTAAATCCTTTCCTCACTAAGTTACTGTTTTTATATGGCCACAGTGACCTGAAGTAATTACAACCCCAGTTTTACTTGAAACCTTTCAGTTTAGCACTCCTCTGATGAAATATACTGCTTCTACTAATGTCTTACAAATACTGGGAAGGAATAACAGTGCACAGAGAGAATTTCAATCAGCACTATCAGGGTAAAAGCTGTGGATACCCTAACATAATAGTATTCCTTTTCCCCCCTACATTATCCCTGAGGTAATCACATGCATGTTTGAGAAGGAAGTAAGTGTTCCCTATTTGCATTTGTTAGATTTCTTTTGTGTACATTAAATACTTTACCTTATTTTTCCACCATCTTCAACTAGATAAAATAATGATTTACTGCCTTTTTGAAGTCTGAGGCTGCCTAGGGTCCAAAATTCACCATGCCAAAGGCTGAATTTCTCTTTCTTGTGTTTAGAAGCATAAAATGTTGGGCTGCTGTTGTGTGCAAGAAGAGGTGTTGGCTGAATACTTGCTGATTGTCTAACACCTGATTTCTTATGTGGGCAAAGCCTCCTTCAGTCCATTTCTGTGAAATTAAATGGGGAGAACTCAAAGGGGTTTGTCACCAGAGAGGAAAACGTCTCACCTGAGTTTCATGAAAGATGCATCATGAAGCCAAACAGGAATGAAATCCATGATTTATGGATTAAATATCACTTTAATCAAGAAGACATTTTAAGTAGCCAGCTTAATCATTGTCATCAACTTCATCAGGGTGATTGAAGCCATCATTACTTTAGCAACTGATTAGCAAGAGCTGGATGTGGTCTTTCTACTAATGCTGGGGCTGCTCATTAAGCAAGGTGTCAGAGGTCCCTGACACTGCCTCTGCATGATCTGCCCTGGTGCTTTTGCTGTATTTTGCTGGAAGGGTATGTGGATTTTTCCTTAGATTAAACTTACTGTGTAATTCAAAATAATTGCTATTTTGTATTACAAATGCATAAGTATTTGCATGAAGCTTGTTGATGAAAGCAGAGAGTGCAGAGGTCTGAGAGCTGGTGATCAGTTTATCCATGATTATAAAGCCTAAGAAACAATTTAAACACAGTTTTAAAAATAAAATCTAAGAGAAAGGATTGGAGGTTTCTGAAGGAAAATAAAAATGCATCT
Source organism: Zonotrichia leucophrys gambelii (assembly GCF_028769735.1). Classification (NCBI taxonomy): domain Eukaryota; kingdom Metazoa; phylum Chordata; class Aves; order Passeriformes; family Passerellidae; genus Zonotrichia; species Zonotrichia leucophrys. The sequence goes on from NC_088176.1 coordinate 25,634,526, forward strand.
AGACAATGCAAAATCCCATGGCAATGCATGGTGGAGGGGACAGGTGGTTGTTTTGTGCTCTGAATAAAAGCAATATTGGGCAAGATTACCAAAATGAGAGTCAGTTTGAAAGTTAATGTATATACTTCTCGGTCTGGAATAAGAATATAAGAAGAAACATTATTCATGTGTAGCATCCCCCTGGGGTATTTGGGATGGGTAAAGGGGAAAAAATGGAGTTTTTCTGTTAAGTACTCTAGAAAATGCCACTTAAGATACAAGCAGTGAAGTATTAAGAAGGCTTCAGGAGCATAAAAATGAGTCTGATAAGCAACTAAAATAACTATAGAAAGAAACTATATAGGAAGTTACCTGTAGAGATGATGAATACAGCCAGACAGACTGGGTGGGGGTGCTTTCTGTCAAACTGAAGATAAATTATGCCTGGTTAGGAAAGCAGCCCTCTTGCTCTAGTTTTCAGATTATTTTCTTCCCTTTTTTTTTCACACTTCCCCCCCCCAAGCTCTTATTTTTAACTTCACAATGCTAGCAAAGAATTGGGAAGTCAATCAAAGACACAGGTACTAGCAGTTTTATCTATTTTTTATGTATTTAATCTATTTTTACTAGCAGCCCTGAAGGAATTTATATCTAATTACTCATATAATTCAGGTTTTGCCTTGGATTTTTGATGGGGATTAACAGTTGGCCTGATATTATTAAAGCAAAACCAAGATAAACATTTTTCCAAAAATGTTTCCCTGCACATGGGGAAAAATTGAGCAGCTCTCAGCTGAATGTGAGTGAGACTTGAAGATTTGTAATCCAAGTGTGGTGATTTTTGACAAAGACTGGTGATCTCATCTGCATTCAGATGGAGATACAGGAAAGGAAGCCAAGGATATTTTTTGTCATTCTGCAATAACCACTGAGGGAAAGGCAATCATTCCCAGCCCCAGCAGTCTCAAAGATGCAGCAACCACAAGTAACAAGGAGGGCCCTCAGCAATACACAAAACACTGTGGAGGGACACAGAATTTCAATTTAGTTTCATAATGTATGGAACAACTTTAGTTTGAAACTAAAAGAGGCATTTTGTTTATCTTTGTGTTACAAACTGAGTTTAATATCAGGCAGAACTGAAAGTGATGTGGAGAGTTTAGTGAATGTGGGAAAAGCAAAGATAAAGGGGTTAGAAGGGTTCTTGGACAGGAGGACAGGAAATGGCTTCCTTACATTACTTCTCATATTGAAAATCATGTTCTTGTCATCTTGACAGATGTGGGAGACCACCTGAGACCAAGACATGCACTGATTTAACACCCATCATCTCTTTCCTTTGTGGGGCAGGAACACTTGTGTCAATCCTGATCATCTTTCTGTGAAAGGCATTTTCCCAGCTGTGATGGCATCTTTCCAGTACCAGATCTTCCAGGGCTTTTCTGGCTCTTTGGTGCCATATGTATGGCTTGTTGAGGTCTTGAATACTTGCTTTCATTATTAGTGGGATATTTCCCAGAGTGTTGGGTTCTTTAGATTCACACAAGTGGCTTGACAGCTGTTACAATATTTTGTTGCATGGAGAAGAGCCCCTCCAAATCAAAGCAGCATTCTCTGCATCCCAGGGAACATGGAGATGATATTTTGGAGCCTGAAGCTACAGAGGGGATTTCATCAGGCTTCCTGCAGCAGCTCTTTGGTGCACTGAGAGCTGCGCTGTGTCCCTGCCCTCCTGGGTGAGCAGGGCTGGTGAAAGCAGGGTGGCAGCAAAGCCACCAGCACCCTCTGGGGCTGAGCATGTCCCTGGCTCCTGTGCTGGTCCTTGTGGGGGAATAGAATCTAAGGAAAATAAAGATAGTGCAGAAAATAATCTGAACCCTAAGGACTTGCAGCTGGGCCAATTAGCAAAGATTAGGAGCAAGCCTGACTTTAACAGGCCACAGCTGTGACCCATGAGAAGAAGATGCTATAAAAGAGTGGGGTGGCTGGGTGAGAAGGGAGCTGGAGTCAGTGGCTGCTTTGTGAAAAAGAAAGAGTTGGTGCTCTGAGGAGATGCCCACAAGAAACACCAGGAAGGTATGGAATTTTTGGGATAAGGAGACAACTTTGTGATTAGGTTCCATGAGTATGGAGGCCCTGCAATGAGATGACAACAGGCCCTGCTGTCACAGCATTTGCTGCAGCAGAGCCCCCTTTGCATCACCTTGGTGTTGCTTACATGTGTAGGAAAGACTGAATGAAGTCTCCATTCTATTCTTTGGGCTGATGTGCTTTAGCATCAAAGGAGTATTCCTGCTGTGGCTGCTGTTTCAAAACACATCCTGGAATTTGATGTCTTTTACTCCTTGTTACGGATAGCCTGTCTCTCTTGCTTACCTTTGTTTCAGACCCTGCAGGTGGGCTTTAAGAGACACCTCTCCTTCCACTGGGGTGTTGCGATCCATGTGGCTTAGAAGGAGTATTTGGTACCATTTTTGTGGCTTTTTGTGGTGGCCCCATTGTTTTGGGGGAGTGATTTGGAGTGTCTGTGTGCTTGGCAATTGCTGAGGCAGAAGCACCTGGGAGTTTCTGGAGCTGTGTGGGGATGGCAGCCAAGCCTGGCAGGCCCCGGTGGCTGTGCTGGGGCCCAGGCTTCTGCTCCCATGCAGGAGACAATCAAACCTTCCAAATGCAGCAAATAACTGTGGCAGCAGACTGCAGGAGTAGCAAAAGCAGCAGTGAAGTGCATCTGATGGGTCCTGGTGCTTTGTCAGCAGTAAATAATGCTGTGTGTGCCCTGACAGCAGCTCCCAGCTCTGCCATGCTGGCCTTTGTTCAGCCAGAAGCTGGGCTCACCCTGGCCCTTGTTCATGGGAGCCACTGTCTGCCAAAAGAGGGATGTGGAGGGAGCTTCCATAGAGCAATGTACCACCTAATCCTGTCTCAATTATTTCTGTGGCAGTGCAGGCACCAAATTGGTGGCTGTGGGCAAGATTGAGAAGGACAAGTACAGGGCAGCTTAGCCAGATTTCTGAGGTACAGCAAACAGATGTTTGAGCCAAGAGAGAATGTGGGTATGCTGCTGTGTCTGTACCTGAAGAAAGATCTTGTTATTGCTGAACTTCTCTGCATCTGCTTTATTCATATTGACCTAACATAGAAGGAATTCTAGATTTCTTTATTACTGCTGTTTCAGGTGATCTAATTTTGTGGTCAAAACCAGCAGATGGAGAGGGATATGCTATTCCCCAGCATGTTCCACACAACAGCAGCCCAGTGAGTTTAAGCACCAGCACAAATAACTGAAATGAAACTGATAAACAATTGTTGTATCAGACACAAATTATGTATCTCAGCCTGTTAATAGAGTAGCCATTTATTAACCTCCCACACACATGACAGAATTTCAGAAAGTTCATGCATATGCTCTCTTGTCATCTTGCTTAAAGAATAAGAGTATTTACTTCTACAGGTTGCTTTGGAAAGATATCCTGCATTTTTAACAGGGGTGCTTTTGTAGATGCTAAAATCCCTGAAACCTTTGAAAGCAACTCTACTGTTGACTGTAATAAAAATCAATTGTGTCTGCATATGAAATAGAAGTCTCAAAGACATATAAATATCATTCTGCCAAATTAAAGTTGTTCAGTTTAGACTGCCAAGATGCTGAGATGATCTGCTTTTGGTCACTTTTAGCATCACCCATATTAAATACTTAGATCCTAGAAGTAGAAACACCTGTTAAATAAGTCATCCTTTTGAAGGTTAAGGAAAGAAGTCTATGCTGCAGCTTCAGGAAATAGGGCTGAAAAGGGACAATAGGAAGCCAAAGTAAAGTCATGGCTTTGGATGGGTTCTTGTCAAACTTTTCAAAGCTTGCACAATTTTCCTGGACAGCCTCTCCCACTCGCTTCATATTCTAACCCTTTAATGCTTTTTCTGCAAGACTTAATTTGGTTTATTCTCCTTTGACATGCAGAGAAGTTTTCCATTTTTCACTTTGTCTGTATGTCTGGGAGTATTTGAGGGCTGTTACAAATCTTTCTCTTCATGTGCTCTTTTCTGGAGCCACCTTGCCCTCCTCACCCCTTCCTTCCAGCAAGGTAGGCTTCAGCCAGTGTCTCCCCCAGTTACAAAAATTAAAACTTGATACCTGCCAAGTACTGCTTTACCATTCAGCCTTAGTCCATGTTTTCTGTGTTTTATCAGACAGAGCATCAAAAATCTTTAATATAATCAAAGTACATACTCTGATGGAGCTTTCCTACCTACAAGGCCTCTTCTCCTGTTCAGGGTGGAAATTGGACTGCTACAAGTTAGTATTTGACAAACTCATGTTTATTGTTAGTACCTGCACACACTTGTGAAACTTATCCCCATATGAATTGAATAAATGAATTTGAGAGCAGAAATACCTTGATTTCTTTCTGTGTTCCCACAAACAGTCTTTGCATTCTGGTACCCCTTAAGAAAAGAGGCTTATTGGTTAGCCCAGACCTCTTCCTTCTGCCTTGCTTCCTTCTCAGGGGCACTCTGCTGGAGTTTTTCACTGATTCCAGCTCACAGGTGAGCTCTTAAAGGTGATGTGTAATTGTTTGAAGAGAAACTGGCTGGAGCAACGTCTTCTAAGGCAGATTCCACAAAGCCCAAGGGAAGCATTTGCAAAGGCCAGGGATACAGAAGCCAGTGTGCCCAAACATAAGTTTGGAGGCTCCTGACAGGCAGAGGCTCAAGCAGAAATCTGTCAGATCAAATGGAGGCTGCTTGCCTTGAGGAAGATCCCCACAGTGTGCGCTATTAAAGCATGTAGCTCTATTTTATTTACAGAGCAAAGGAAAGGAAACAGCTCCCTTGCCTGCTGGCAGGTGTGGGGAATCTGTTTGGTGCCCCCGTGCCCAGGCAGGCACTCGTGGTGCCCAATGTGCCCCAGGCTTTGCAGTTTGTGTCATCTGCTCAAACTGCACACAAACTCCAGGCCGGGCTGTGAGCAGCACAGCACCTGGGCTTTGAACAGGATGATTTAAAGCATTTTGGGGTTTTTGGACTGCAAAGAACAGATGCACTAAACCACAATGGCATCACAGGTGTATTTTAAAAGCATATTTCCATGGATTCTCTACAAAAATTATCCCAAATTAATGTTCTTTGAATTAATATTTTGAATGTCTTCTGTGGGAATTTCAGTTAGGAAAAAAAGAGTCCTTAAAATTAATTTTTAACGTGGCTACTGCTCTTCAGCAGTTCAAGGTGATTGACTTATTAGACATTTTAAATGTTTAAATACAATTATTGACTGAACAAAAGCCTGAGCAGCCTCTTGCATAGATTTTCATAATTAACAGTATGGCAAAATGAAGGTCCAGGAAAGCAATATTTGTGTCTTAGGATATCTAACATGTAGCACACTTTAAAAAAAGATTTAGTGGTATTGAAGTTCTTTTCACTACAGTAGCTTTAGGGAAAACTGAAAATAACAATAAAAAAGACTCAACTTTTGTATTTTCTTAGATTTTCATGGTTCACCAGTGATGTTGCACACTGGGGATATTACCATATGGATGCTATATATCGTTTCCTATGGAGATGGCAATCTGGGGAGGACCTACCCTTCCTGTCAGGATCATACCTAGAATGGATAGGAATGATTGCCTCTTCTGCTTCATTCAATAGAAAATCACTAAGTCACCCTGCTGAAGAATAGTCTTACCTTTCCAGTTAGTAATCAAATCAAGGAAAGCCTGAATGCTGCTGAAAACCAGGTTTTCAGAAGGTTACTTGTCTGCATTGCTTTCTGTTCGAAGTTTATCTTTCAGTAGTTAATAGAAAATTTCCTGGGCTGCTAATGAATTTTTTAATCTGACTTCTACCACTTACCACAGAGAAAATAGAGTCTCTGCACCCAGGAAATAGAGCCTCAAAGACTTGCTGAGTTTTTCAAAGCATGTGCATGTTGAAGCCCTAGGGACAGGGTTTCAGTCACTTGTGCTTTTGGCATCCTGTTAATCCACAGTCTGGTTGTATACACACTCATTGATTTCCTCTAAACATTTTGAGTGGCCAAATCCCAATGAAAATGTTACTTTTGCCAAGAAGCGATAGCTTTCCAGAAAACTTAGATTGGTGGGGTTTTTTTCACAGGTCTGTAAGTGAAATACTGCAGCTCAGGAATGTGTACAGGTTACATGTCAGGCTGCAGAGACAGACTGCTGGGATTGCTGAAACTCCTGGAGATCTGCAGCTTCAGCTTTCACAGCACAAGTTCCTCCTGCCCCCGCCACTCCTCTCTCCAGCCCCAGGACTGCACTTACTGCCTGCTGGGAAAAATTGCATTAGAGAAACTTAGAGAGCAGAGAAAGCAAAATCAGGAAATAGAGGCGAGGAGCAGGAAAAAATAGTAAAGAACATACACAGAAAAGTTAAAACACTGTAAAATTTGCCTCTGTCTCCTCAATAGTTGGATTATTTCAGCAGTTTGGCAGTGGAGTTGTTTTTCTACAGAAAGTGGTAGCAGAGAGTCGCATTAAAAGTGGTGGCAATGCTTTAATTTGCTCTTAATTAAATCTTACTGCATTCTATTTCACTTTCAAATTTTCCTGTTTATGGGTTATTTGCAATTCACACTTACAATTCATGCTAAAATTGCTGTTCATGCATGCACTTTCAATGGTTGCTAACAAAAATTTAACTCTGATTCGGTAGCACTACTTTTAAGAAAGACCTAGGGAAAGTGTGTGCTATGTTTATATTTTGTGGTTTATATACAGAGAAGGGAAAGCATTAATTTTAAAAGGGGAAAAACCCATCTGATGTCACATTTGGAAGATCAGTGTTGTCATTTAAACACTATGGTAACAAAAAATGCAGGGTGGGTTTGGTTGGTTGGTTTATTTGTTGTTGTTGCTTTGGTTTGGATTTTTGCTTTGGTTTTTTGTTTGGGGTTTGTTTGGGTTTTTTTGTGTGTGTGTTTCTGTGCATTTGCAGTGTTGCTTGGTATATATCAACTAAATGGGGAGGAAAAATCACCTGGGGAAACCTTGGCAGATTCTGGCTGGAGGCTGATTTCAAACATTTTACGACTGCAAATTTGCTGCAGAGAATCAAAGAAATGGTAGGGAGAGCATCCAGAAGCAGAATGAACTAACCTCTCTCAAATTTCATCAGGAGAGCTGGTACAGCTAGGGAAAAGAAAAGCCAGGGAAGCTTTCTTTCCCTTTGAAGCTTTTCTAGAATGAATCTTTAATGATGGGTGTCTGCAGCCTCTTCCAGACGATAAGGAATGTACAACCCCCAGGTTTTTAAGGCAAAGATGGAGCCTAAACAAGAATAAGCTTAGGGTGCCACTTGCTCTGAGAGTTATGTGTGAGGATTCCCCTGGGATGTGAGCTGCAGTTGGTGTGGATAATGCTAAAGGTAGCATTTCAGACTTGAGGTGGGTGTGCGTGCTGTTTGTTCTCCGAGCACTGAGATCTGGAGTGACTCCAGCAGTGGAAATGCAGAATCCTCCCTTCTGCAGCAGGCAGGGACCAAATGGCACAACAAAGAACAGGCTATGAATACTTGTGCAAATGTAGAGAGAGAGAGGCACTTCAGGGAAAATATGCAGAAAAAGAGAATAGTTTAGTAAAAGCTGCTTTTTTGTTCCCCTTGTAGGAAAATGTGCTTAGTAATAGGTTCATTTTGACTTCTAAAGGAATTTCTGTCAAATAAAATTATCAGAGAAGACTACAACTGCAAAGGTATCAAAGCTATGTTTGCAGAAATCAGGTTTTAGAGCACTTTGGGATGGAAGATATTTGTCAAATTTCTTTACATGTCATCTCATGTTTCTTTTATTTATGAATTTTTCTACTGTGGTATATGCTGTCTGTTTAAAGATGAGAATGCTCCAGCAGTTTTCTTTTTTAAAAAAGTCTTTGGCAGCTGCATTATATTTATTTATTTTGTTTTTTTCTCCTCATCACTTGAAAAGAAAAGCAGAAAAGTGAAACAAAGCACAGAAATAAAGCAGTCTGTCACACTGAAAACCTCTGAAACATAAATAATAAACTTTATTTACTAGGTAATTCTCCTTGATACTCTTGTTTATCATATTTTCAACAGCTCTTGCTTAAGACAGTGTTGCCTAAGTACAAGGAGAGTGTCTTGATATTGTTAAACTGAAAGAAACATCACATTTGTATTAACAGACATCCAGGTTTAAAAGCATGTCAAAAATATTTTGAATGCATTTGGAAAAGCAAATGCATTTCTTCCAAGTGTCTGAAGACTAATTTCATTTTATATTCTGGGTAAGACCAGGGTGCTAGCAAGAAATGCCTTTTACTTGCTACTTTTACTTTTTTCATGGTGTGTATTCCATGTTGAAGATCCTTTCTGTTCATTTGGTGTCACAGATCACATTTTGGTAGACATTCTGTACATGGATCTATTCTTTGTTTAATTCACCACAACAACTCTGAGCTGACGAACTGAGTGTTATTTTAAACACATTCAAAAGAGGAAAAATAGAGATTAAATTGATTTCTTTCTGGTTTTTTTTAACTACTCTGTGCCCACAATTCAAACACACACTGCATAATCTCTTGAAAATTAAATGTCATCATCTGACTGTAAGAGGAATGACCCACTGAATTCAAATTACAAAGAGCCCTGAATTGCTTTCAGCTGTTCTCTCAGTGGGTCACGTTTCTATTGCTGAGCCAGTTTTTCAGGTATGTTGGCAGAGAGGGAGCAGAGAAGGTGGGCTGTGTTTGCAGGAAAGCAGGCATTAACAGGGATGCATGGTGCCACAGAGCTGCAGTCAGAATGTCTTCATCGTCACTGCTGTGCCAGGGAAGTGCTGCTCAGATGATTCCAGGGGAGCCATGTCATGTGTGTGCCAGGCTGGAAGCAGGAGCTCTGGGCTGTTCCCATTCTGTAATGTTTTCCCAGTGGAAATAGCAAGCCATGGTGCTGCTGTCCCCTTTCCCAGCTCTCCTGTGCTCCCCAGGGCTATCAGCTCCCTGGGTGCCTGTGCAGAGCCCAGGGGGATCTGTCAGGGCTGGGAATCTGCACAGGAGGAGGATGAGCCCTCAGTGCAGGATGCTCCCTCCAGAACCAGGGCACTGAGCAGAGGATGGCTCTTTCAAACAGAGCAGCTATAAACCTGGTGCTGTATTCAGTGGTTTGTGAGGTATATTCTTTGTCTTTGGAGGCAGGGAGAAGTCTCTAAATGTCCACAAGCATCATCTTGCACAGGCATCAAATCCTTTTCTCCTTTAAAATTCAAGTGTGATTTGCTGAGGCTCAGAGCTGCAGTGGGATGGCTTCTTCCTCCACCAGGCAAAAAGGCATTACCATGTGTTTTGTAGTGATATAAGTGAGGAGGATACATGACACAGTATGAGGCAGAATCTATTGCTCATACTTCAGGGTGTAAATCAGTCAAAGATAGCTTCAGGTGAGAAAGAAATCTCTTCTCTATATTTAATGCCTGGCTATAAATTTGAGGCCTCTGACTCCCTCTCATGCAGAAATATTGGCTAATGTGTTTTTTGTATATACAAGTGTGCATTTGTCAGTTTGTGCTGCCCACAGTACAGACATTCACAATTTTGATCACAGATGAGGACTCCCTCTCCTGAGATTTTTTTTCCAAGTGTAGATTCAGTTTAGAAGCCTGCAGAGGAGGCTGTGCCTGTATTAAATAGCACCCAGGTGCTTGTGGAGCAGCATTCTTCACATTCCAAAATTTCAAAAGATTATTATAAGAAAAATTCACAGTGTGCACTTTTCTGTCTCCTCACAGGCCAGCAACACCATAAATATGATGAGGACTTTTAATAGCTTGAGTTCATGTTCCTTAATGTATTTCCTAGGTGGCGGAGGCACATGCTTGAAACCACCTTTCCTGATTATTTTTCAGGCTTTGGAAGAACAGTACTCTGGAGCCCATGTGAGCTCTGTGCAGAAGGCTGCATGTCTCCTGAAAGGAGCTGCATTTTCAAGAGGGTGAGAAGCACTAGAAACCTCTAATTACAGCTGTGCAAACTGTCAGGTCTTCTACAGTAGGCTATATTAAAATGTAGTTTGTGTTGATTCACTTTCAAGCCAAGATAACAACCTCACAGGAAACCAGGCTTTTACTTCAACTAATTAAAAATTGATATGGCTCCAATGCAGCCTAGATAAGGAGGCACTCACCCCTCTACTGCCAGGCACTCAAAACCTGCCCTGGATAGCCAAGCAAAGGCCAAGTATCAGGCATTGCTAATTCCCTGCTGATTCTCCTGCAGGTAGCTTGTAAAGAAGATCCAAAGGCTATTTCATTTACTGCCCCATAACAGCTTTATAATCAGGTATGTGCTTCTGCAATAATTTACTGGTTTAATGACATTACATTGTTCAGGCAAAAAAAAGATAATAAAAACTCTTATAGGTATATTTCCCTTTAGTACTCAGCCTTTTAAGGGCTGAGGGAACAGGATAGGAGGGACACATGAAAAAGCCCCCTAAATTTCACTGGCTTGAACCAGAGGTGTGGGGTGGGTGAACCCAGGCAATCATTAAACACTTTGGCACCACACATGGCACTAAAAATAACTTCCCTCACATGTGAAACTCCTACATTAGGAAGCAAAACAGTGGATTGAATAATGGGTAGCATGCTCTGGGAAGCATCTTTATGATTTATTTTACAGCTGCAGCTTGGCAGGCTGCACCCCACTCCTTCAGGCTCCTCAGTCAGGGATGGGAGCACGACAGCTCCACCCCAGGCACTGGCAGACTGGGATGGCTTTTACAGGGACATCTTCTGCCCTCTCACCCCCCTGGTGCTGCAGTAAGTAGAGCTAAAAAGTGGGTACAGCCTGAGGTGATATGGCTGCTGCTGAAAGTCTGGAGCTCTTCTGGGATGTGACAGCAGCATTTCAGGAGCTGCTGTAGCTGTCCTGCTGTGCATGGCCACCCCACAAACTGCAGCTGCCCTCATGGTTTGTGTAGCTGAAAGGAGAAGGTTAACAATGGGAGAAATTTCTACTTAGTTCTTTAATACTGTAGATGTTATTTAAAAAAATAATTAAACCCCAGTTGGCACAGGCTGCAGGATTTACTAATCAACATGTCAGTTCATTTCCAAATGCCTCGTACACCTCGAGTTATTTTTGTCCAGCTGCTTCCTGCAGATGCAATTTGAACAGTCAGAAATAAAAGCAAATTTCAGTGCACCAGCAGCGTGCTGCTGGCACTCAGCTCTGACTTAGGCAGATATCTTCTAAAGGCTTTCACACAGGGTTGGGGGAGAGGGAACACCCAATGTAAATACAGGGAGATACTCAGTAAGTTATTGCTAAAGCTGAGGAAATCCTTGCCTGTGGGCCACACACAGCATTGTTTCATTTGTAAACTGATTTAGGAAAAAATTCTAAGATTTGTGCTGAAGATCTTTTATTTGTATCTGTGCAGTGAGGGCTCCATAATCTATATTCAGTTATGATACTCAAAAACTGCTTAAGTCTACAGTTGATAGGACTTCTGCATGTGAAAAGTTAAGCATCTTCCCACATGCTGGAGAAGTTAAGCATTTTTCCTGCATTGGAGCCTCCCCTCTAAGTGCATTTGAGCACAGCAATTGTCCCTGTGTGCATTCAGTTATGCCTCAGGGAGGGCATCCCCATGAGATGGGCCTGGGTTCTCTGTTTCATGGCTGGGTTAGGAAAAAGTGTGGGTTAACAAATCATAGCAGTGATCAGGGTCACAATAAGAAGCTTAAATAATGAGGAATTAAACAGATAATGAGACTGATAAGTCTCTTTAAGGCTCACTAAAGATTCTACCTGTGATGCTCTAGAGTGAAGCTCAAGGAGCACATTTTTCAGGCAGTTTGGGTTCAGCAGCTCCCTGTGCTCTCCTCTTGGCTTATGCTGCCTCTGCCTGTGCCAGCTGAGCTGGGGCAGGGCTGGGCTCCTCATCCTCCTCACCTCTGCTGTGCTTGCCAGCAGGTACTCAGCCCTCCCTGCAGCTCTACTCTCTAGGCATCACACCCTGATGAATTCCAAGCAGGAATTCAGGAAAATCACTCCAGAGATCCCTGCTGACAGCAGGAAGCTGTTGATTGCAGAGCTCCTGACGTGCTGCTCAGGTTTCTGTCTGCTTTCCCCTGCTGTTCTCTATGGTAATGCCCTTTCACCATGGGTGTTACTGGGAGCTGGAGCACAAACACAGCAGTCTGTAATAAACCTGAGCTTCCAGGATATGTTTTTGCTAGAGAGGGAACAACAAATGCTTATTTTCTTTTGAAGTAGCTCATCTGAGCTTTTAGCAATCAGAGGGAGATTTCCCTTGGCAGGCACAACAAGGACTCTTGCTCTGCATCCCAGGAGAAAGGTGGCTGTGCAGAGGAGGCTGCTGATCAGCTCAGCCCTGTGGCTGCTTGCCAAGGGGGGAATTCTGGAATGCCCTGTGCTGCCGGCTCCCCTGGCAGGGCTCCTTGGCACCCTGGGCATTCCCAGAGCACTTTCCTGTCCCTCCTCTCACACACAGGTGTCACAGACATGTTTTATGAAAGACCCTTTCCTTAGGATTTTTTCCTCCTGAGAAGCTGAGGCGCCTCAGGAACAAAATGTAAACAATGATTATCTGCTGCTGTGGAATGCAACAGGTGCATCTGTGGTTGGTGTCATGTGGTTGTTTCTAATTAATGGCCAATCACAGTCCAGCTGTCTGGATTGTCTCTGCCAGTCACAAGCCTTTGTTATCATTGCTTTTCTATTCTTAGCTAGCCTTCTGATGAAATCCTTTCTTCTATTATTTTAGTATAGTTTTAATATAATATATATCATAAAATAATAAACCAAGCCTTCTGAAACATGGAGTCAGATCCTCATCTCTTCCCTCATCCTAAGACCCCTGCAAACACCATCACACACAGGTACCTCAGTCACTTTCTCTTCTGCTCTTTGCAAGTTTCTGCAGCTTTTTTTTACCAGTGTGACCCAAGTGCTGGAGATATTTAGGAGTTTTCTGCCTTGAGAGCAGATTCCCATCACCACAGGCTTATCTGGGACAAAGCTCATAACAGCAGAAAGCCAAGGGTCAGTATATTAAAGCAGAATGCAATAACCCATTCAGTTGGAGGCTATCTTGATTTCCATATAAATGTAGAAAGTTATATTTGAATGTGCACCTCTCAGGCATATGAAATGCTAATGGTGAAGTAATTTTTATGTCACTTTGTTTTGATTTAGTTGTTTGATAAGTGGAATTCTTTCTGGCATTCTTGCTGTCTTGTCTTGCTACACAAATGTTTGAGTAGGGTTAATTTTAATTGGAATTAATGACTACCAATGGCCTTTGTGCAAGTCATTGGCTAATCTTAGAAACTTGAATTTCTAGAATTGTCAGAGATGTTTAAAATGCCCTGTACTGCAAAGTAATAATGACCTACAGTTTGGTCTGTGGTTCTAAGCTAAAAAGGGTATGTAACTCCTCTTCCACATATCCTTAGCTTGACCCACAGTTGTATCTCTAAACCTATTTTTAACAAGAGACTATGTTGTTAATAGCATACTTTCAGAGCTACACTTCTTTGTTTCAGCTTTTTTCCAACCCTTCAAATGGCAGAATTTGTCCTAAATTCCTTTGCTACTTAGAGATTCCTGACCATTACAGGCACCAACGATCCTGACCTTTTTTCTACCAAGTTTTATGATAAAGGTTATGCTAAATTTCTGATTTTCCTTTAAATAATTCTAACGTGTCATGTATTATTAATAAGTATGGAGTGACATCCTAGAAGATGGTATATTTACCACCTTACCATATTTTTATTCCTTATAAATGAAAAAGGGGCACAGATGACAGCTCACCATGCAGGGATAAATGAAGTGCAGCTCAGAAGGAAAAGTGATGAATTGTAGTGTTATCTAGAATGTAAAGCAGAACCACCTCCCTCCAGCAGCCATGTTGGCAGGACAGGGCTGCCAAGGCAGCTCTCAGCCTCAACAAATGACTTCCCACTAACAGTTCTTATCTTGTACTGGTGGCTTTTTGTTATCCTGTACAAGGTTCTCCTCAGTAACAGGAGCAAGCTGACTTTCCATAGATAATGCCAGTGTGGGTACAGCATCTGTGGGTGGGAGGGGTCCATCTCTGGGGAATGGAAGATGCTGCTTTGCTGGGATGCTGCCCTCGGTGTTTGTCACTACACAGAGCTGCAGGCAAAAAGCAAGAATCCTACCTAGTGGGGTGTGCTCAGAAAACATGCAGACTTCACCCTGCCCCCAGTTTATGGGTATCAATTCTCCCAGGAGATCTGTTCTTCAAGAGTACCAACAAAAACTTCAAAACTGTGATATGCTCCTAAGGCTTCTGAGCCACTTGCCTGCTACTCCTTCTCAAACTTGTTTTTGATCTCATTGTTCCTAGTTCAGTTTCTAGTATTTTGTGCAAAAGTCACATCAACAGTATAATACATCTTTTCTTATCTCTAAAATTCTTTTCCTATTGCCTCGTTCCCACAAGATGCTGCTGCTGTTGTGACAACTAAATAGATACAACAGCCTTAGAGTTCAAATATGACTCATGGTATGTTAACTTACTGATACAGTAAACATGAAAGGGAAGGGAGGAAAAAAGATAGTTTGCTTTTTAAATATAGTTTTTGGGGTTTAAAGCTAAATAATGCAAATGGCACATTTTAAAATGTGGGTGTTTTTTTAATCAAAAACCTACTTGTATAAAGAGAATCTAAACTTTTTAACTAAATTTTTTGGTTGTTTACAGAGGCTTCTTATCATCTATTCTGTTTCCCTCTCCCCTAGTACCAATTACAGACTTATGTATAATTTAGAAATCCATAAGTATATAATAGTTTTGATAGTTTCTAATTTACTCAGAAATTCAGCCTGTGTTACGGGTCAAGACTTGCCTTCTGTCAGATTAAAGTTATTATTGTGTTTTTGTAAAAGAGAATATGGAGAATATGAAGGTATTTCATTTTCTTGTGAAGAATACAAAGGGAGATGCAGAATGTCAGAAGGGACATGTTGAATTTCCAGTGCCCATTATTGGCACCTGTGTTTATTGCTGCATCATCCCTTGCAGACAATGAAACCCAGACTTGTTTATAAATTGCCAATACACATATTTTAAAAAATCATACACAGTCTTGTCCTCTGCTCATTACTTGCAATTCATATTTGTCTCTGCTGGGTTTTCTTTTTCCTATGGGTGTTTTCTTTATGCCATGTATCCCAGAACAGAGCCTACATTCAGTGCCTTCACTTTCAACATTTCTAATTCCAGAAGACCCACTAGAAACATATGTGAAAATCATCAGAAAGGTCTCTGAGGTCTATTCAGACAGAAGAATGAATCACACAAGTTCTCTTCCAAGTTTTCTACTCTTCTGTCAAGCATCAGCATCCCCCCTTTGCTTCTCTTGTTAAGAGAGAGAGGCAGACCCAGCATGCTTGGCTCTGTTCTGCTGCTCTGGCTCATCTTTCCTGATATTTTCTTGAACCATGAACTGAGCTGCAAATAATAGGATTGCTTATATAAAAGGCTGCCTCTTTACATGAGTAGAAGCCGTGCATTTGGGCTCTTTGAAACTGGCTCTGTGGCATTTCATACACTTTGTTCTCTGGTCAGAAGTTCAGGATGTTCCATTTCTAAATCTGATTTCCGGCTAAAATATAAACGCGTCGCATTGACTGATCATCCTTGGAAGTTTATATGCTTTTAGAGTTAAAGATGTGAATGATTAATGCTTCTGCTGTGCTTGCCTATGAATCATTATATGATGCCCTGATTTTTCTTTTAAATCTCTGTAGCTCTGGCAAATAAGGTGTTTAAGGGAGAGAGGGGAGGAAAAAGGGTAGAATATGACCTTCCTGTTAGTCACACTTCAGATAAAATAATATTCTTGCAAGGACATGGTTCTCTTTGAGTTTCTGCCTACCTTGTGAACTGTGACGAAGCGCAGACTATCACCTGCAGGCTTTTGGAAGTAAATTCAAACATAAAAGTCTTGACAGTTGAAGGAACAGATGAAACTGTCAGGATTTAAGTTTTAATACAATCCTAATTAACTCCAGTATTACTTCCTCTCAAGGTAAATTAGACATTTTCAGGGTATTTGAATGAAGTATTCCTCTGGGATATTTTTCCCCATCTAGTGACCAATATTCTTTAAAGAACCTCAGAACCTTTCTTGTGTCCCTTGCCTGTGCTGGAGGGAGCTGATGTTGTCTATCCTGCATGCAAGCAACTCTTTGAAATGACTGATTTGAAAACAGCAGGGCACGACTCATCTAAGCACAGGCATCTACACTTCACACAAAATGCATTTTCCCAAACAGCCACCCACGTTTCACCTGGTTCATCTGCGACCCTTCATCATCCCAGCATGGGAAGCAGCACCTTTCTGTGCTCTGAGCCCTTAGCTGAGGTTTCTGAGGTGGGGATACAGTCCAGGAGGGGCAAGGCCCTAGGGAGAGATGCTTCACTTCTGCCACCAATTTAAATTAGAACAAATAGGAGACTAGAGATTGATTTGAGAAGGGATTAGGGGTTCAAAGAGCTGTGCTGGGGCTGCTCTCAGGGGGCAGATGCCATGCCATTGACTGGCAGGCATTACACTGAACACTGTGCCATCCTAGAAGGCACAGGACTAGTGGCTCTCATGACACTCTTACATTCCCCTTGCCATTTCTTCAGTGGGGCAAGAAAGATTTACCATTTGACTTCCCCTCTTAGGGAAAAAAATGCTTCATCTTATGCTTGTTTTGTCATAAATACTGAGGTAGACCAGGAGAGCACATTTTAATTTAAAAACTCAAACAAAATTTTAGGCAGTCTTTTCCTTTCTTTGCTGAGATGTTTAGAATGGAGCTTTCACATGGAAAAATATGGAAAATAGTCTGTGAATTAATGGCTGCCACTGAAGAGGAAATGGCAGCTGTATTTAGGGGCAAGAAACCATTCTGTCCTGATTTGATAATGTCTAACTGTACAGCAGTTTCTGTGCTCTTATCAATTGCTGCCATAGCAAAAGCCCTTACTTCACCTCATGGCAGATGCCTGCTTCTCCTCAGAGAGACAGAGGACTCAGAAAAAGATAGGAAAATAACTTTAAATTCCTTGCTCTTTTACCTGCAGTCCTTTTCCTTCCTTTTGCAAAGTGATTGCTTTCTGTAGCCAATCTCTTTGAGGGAGAACTGTTTTCTCTCAGGCACTCATAATGTTTCCATAGCTCAGATCACCAGGGAATGCAGTCTCACACTACTTGGGGACTAATTGCACAGAATAATTACTGAGTCCTCAGCCCTCACAAGGATTGTTTTATAAATAATTCCACCTTTAAATGTTGATTACACATATGCTTCCCGAAAGAATTGTGCGGAGGAAATAATTCTCTGAAACTGTCACCGCTCCTGTCATGTGGCACAGGCAGAAAAGGTTGCAGAGTGGGAGTGGCAGGAGAGGTGGGCAGGGTCCCTGTCCCTTCCCCTGGGGGCTGAATATGGGTTGGCTTGGCAGAGTTGATGAGCCCAACACTCAGTTTGAGAGCAGGAATGGCAGAGCTCTGTTGCTCAGCAAAACCTGTGTCTAAAGGCTGCTGGAGATGGAGGGGTGAGGCTGGGTTTCCAATAAAAGGGAAAGGAGTTTATAGGGGGGTGTGTGTGTGGCTCCACTAAAATCCTTGCCTCAGGCTTTTTCTGCCTGCTTCAGAAATTCAAATGGATGTGGCAATCTGTGTGCTGTGAGGGGAACTATGGAGGTAACCATATAAATGTGATGGAATGAGAATTTAAAATAGTGAATGTGTAGTGCTTGTGTAAATGACAGACTACAGATGGGCTTTTGCTAAATGTATTAGCATGATTGGTGAAGCAGGCTGACAGTATTGTTAAAGCCAACACTAGAGCATTCATACAGAGCAATCAATATCCCTCCTGGCTGCAGTTCCCTATGTCAGGTGAAGAAAATGTTTTAATAGAAATTCAGTTTATGTGTCTCAAGTGCAGGAGGGGTTTTTTTGTATTTCTTATGGTAACAAATGTGCTTTTCTCTTTCAAAGTATGTGTCAGGTGAATTTTTTTCATTTTTGTAGAAGCTGGAAAGCCTATTGTAATAACCAAAAAAACCACAAGTGGCAGTAGGGCACTGGCAGGTGAATCAAGCATCAGCCCCAGCTGATAAGCTGAGGCAGGGGCTGTGTCTGGATGACTGCTTGCAGGCTAAAAATGAGCATGTGTGTAAGTGTGCAGCCTGAAATAGAAGTGAGTTGTATTGAATAGTAAAACATAATATTTATAACCCTACCCTAGCAATTTATAACATACCCCCATCCTACTACAGAGGGCAGAACTATAATCAAGAATACTTCTGGAAGCTGAGAAATACTGTTTGCAAATGCATGTCCTAGCAAGTGCTTCCTAACTGCTTACAGGATCTATGTCATCTGCAGAAAACCAGTTTTCAACAGAGAGTTGGATTTTTTTAGAGTTTTTTACTGCTTCAGCTACTGGTACCTGTGTGAATTCTGTGACATCCACAGGTGCAGAGAGGGCACAGTTTGGGTTCTGGTTTGGGCTTGCATTTTCACAGTGAGGGCTGGAAAATTATTATTTCCCCCAGTGCTCAGGAGGGTGACTCCTGTTACTGGGACACAGGGATGTGCTGACAGCTTGCCATTGACATAAACAGCCTCTGCCTGGGTGTTGTCATCAGTGAGGTGTTTGATAGCCTGGGTTCAGATACCTCAGTTCATCACTCAGCCACTTTTGAAGGCTGTCCTGGTCATTTCATGGTATTTGCATGAGTTGTTTTTTGAGTGATGCAGCTCCCTGGATCTACTGTGGCACTGCTGATGTATGAAGGCATTCCCAATACTATTTCCTCCTGTTAGACATGACATGGGGCAAGTGTTAATGGGTTTCTTTAGATTTTGATAGTTATCAGCAGTTACCATTATTTTACATGAATCAAAAGTGGCTTAGAATTCAAGTTTAACAGTGATGATGGTCTGACCACAAAGAACAAATAATCTTTCCCCAAAACCTAACAGAATTATTTTTTTAGGCTGCTTCTATGTTTGCCTTGCCTTCACCTAAAAAACAATTTCAAAAATAATCTAAAAGACCAGATTAACTACAGAATTTTTTAATGTGCTTCTATTGTCTGGAAAGGAATAGCATGGTCCTGCTTTTAGCCTGAGCTTTGTCCCACAGCTAGAGAGAGAGCACTGCCCCTCACCAGGCACAGCCCAGGCTCCAGAGACCTCTCCAGGAAAAGGGCCAGAGTCAAGGCTCTTGCTTGAAGCTGCATTGATCCAACCCCTGCAAGAACATGAGAGAAATAATGGCAAATTCCTTCCCCAGACAGAACAATGCCATTTTCTACAAGATGTGATCTTTAGAAATCAATCAATTTTGTACTTTTCAGTAAATTCAGGCAGCTCCAAATTAAATTGGAAAAACTGTTTGCATGAAAGTAATTCTTTTAAGTAAATTTCTGCTTATACCCCAACAATAATATCAATGTGGATTTCATTAATATGTTTCATTAAAAGGATTTCCATTAGGAATTAGTTCCAAAATTGCCTAATCTGTCAGACTCTGAGGACACCCATAATTACATCTATAGCCTTTCTAGATCTATACCATTTCCCTCCTGTCTCTCTGTGTCTGTGCTAATAAGCGTTTCTAAACTGCCTGTTAGAGTAAGAGTCAGGCAAGTTTTACAAATTACAAAAAGTTTTGTTTTCTTTTACATTTTTTCAGACCTCTTATCTTCTCATTCATTACTTTTAAACATATTACCCTATTGTTTGTTTTTTTTTTTTTTTATTAAAGAAGCAGTGAAGATGAAAGTCTAATTACAGACAGTATCAAATCTAGATGTTGGACTCTGGCCATGCTATCCCTGATGGTTTTTAAGCACATCCTCAGATAAATTCTTGTGCTCCAAGGAGGGACATGTCCAGACCCTTGCACTGAAAGGGCTCTCCAGTTTCTGAAAAGGCAAATTTCAGCAAGGGATCAGGGACCTTTAGAGTGGTTGGTGGACAAGCTTCTGTATTTCAGAGAAGGAGCCCTTTATCTAAGGATCTCTCACCATGAGAGAAGGATCCCACTGGTGGTCGGTGGCTGCCAGAGACATCCCAATCCAGTGTGCAAGAAATCATGGCCTCACACTGCCTTGAGTCTCTGCTGGAGCCCTGCTGAACATTGGGTGCTTGTGTTAATCAGCCTAAGAGTTATTTTTACAATATTTTTACTTCCCAAGGTTAAAGCTGATAGAAAAATAATATAGAAATAAGAAATTTTAAAAAGTCTACAAGGAACAACTGAGAAATATTACTTCTGCTTACCTTTGGTTATTTAAAAAGGAGCTCTGTTTCACTTCTCACATGTTAAGCTTTTCTTTGGATAAGATTTAGAAACAGTAATGAATTTCAGTGCTACAATAGGTTGAAATTGAATGTTTACCTATGCTTTGACTGAACAAAACCATTATAATTAATTGTATTTCAAACAGCATGCACACAATAAAATAGATTCCTCCATATAGTAACATTTAGTAAATAGGCAATATTGTTCTCTTTTCTCAAGACCAGATAACAATTGACCAATTATTCTTTACTGCTTTCTAAGAGGGCTTCCCATTGTACAGAGAGATTTAACATCTGGATCAATGCTTGCATGATTCTTAATGAAGTCCTTTAGCTCTTAGAAATTATCGAAAAAACATCTCCCGTGGAAAACAAAGATTAGTTTAGCTGGATGTCATGCTGAGCAATGGATGTTTTTCTTGGCTGGCACACCACAAAACTGCTTCTATTATCTGCACCAAGGAAGGATCTCCAGGCTTTAGTCCAGTAAACAAACATTTTCTTGTCATTCAGTGTATTCTGAACCTTCCTGGTTTTCCTTATGGGTGAATTAACTGCACCATGTGGTTGTTGCCATTGCATCTTTGCTTTGCAGTGTGCCCATAAAGGAGACTCAAAGGAACCCCTGGAAAAATCTGTACATGTGACATAGCCCTGACAAATCCTACATATCTGTCCTGTAAATCCACATGTTAAAATTTGCCAGAACAAGGATTAAGCTGTGTGAGAGGGCTGTTGGCAAAGAGCAGGAGGTGCAAGGTGCAGCAGTGAGGGACTGTGCTGGGGTACCGGCCTCTTCAGCACTTTTACAGATCACTGCCAGGTGTACACTTAGAGCTTTGTTTTTCGTGTGCTCTCTGCCTGTTCCCCTGTGCTGCACTCCAGCTGAAGGGCAGTGTGTGTGAGGAGCAGCAGTGCTGGCCCAGAGCCCAGCAGTGCCAGGGCAGGAGGCTCAGCAGCAGCGCTCACTGTGACCATCACACACTCGTGGATGGTGCCTCTCACACCAA
The DNA here is from genome assembly GCF_028769735.1 of Zonotrichia leucophrys gambelii. Classification (NCBI taxonomy): domain Eukaryota; kingdom Metazoa; phylum Chordata; class Aves; order Passeriformes; family Passerellidae; genus Zonotrichia; species Zonotrichia leucophrys. The sequence goes on from NC_088176.1 coordinate 25,655,868, forward strand.
GGGGCAGCACTGCAAACAGCTCTGTCAGATCAAGTCACGCACATGCCTGCAAGAGCAGTCTCTTTCTCCTCATGGGAGTAGCCTGATAAGAGTGTGAGCTGATCCCTTACTTGAATCCCAGGTTTTATTCATAAATCACTTCAGCAGTTTTCTCTCACTCTTTGGCACGCCATTCCAGTTCTCTGCGTTTCCACCTAACACAGGGGCCTCTACTGAAGGGCTCTCTGTAATTCTGCTAGTGCTGGCTCCAGCAGAGGTGAGGCTCAATAAATCTCAGCTGGTGAATAACTCTGATTTTTAGTTGAAGAGATAAATGATGTGAGGGAAGCAATCACGGCAGAGAGTTGTTCTGGTAAAGCGAATCAATGCAGGCTTAAAAATGTCCCATTCTGGGACCTGTGTTTCATGGGATGACCAAAGGATGCTGCAAGAGCTAAGCAATGAAATCTTTGCTTCCCCTCTGAATATGAGGAAGAGTTCCACATCTAAATGATTAGTTTAATACTCTCTTTTTAAATTAAAACATGCAAGGGGAGAGACACTGAAAAAGAGAGTGTGGCTAGAGGCTTCGCAGCAGTTATCCCCACGCTGATGAACAGCATGGCTCTGTGCTCTCCAGCCGAGGGACTGGAGAAGTGAAATTACATCTGACAGCTTTATTTCTACATTACCTCAATTTTGGCTAAAGGCAAAGTTGATTAAAAAGAGAAAATACTTAGGATGTTAGGATTTGTGGCTGCATTTCTTTGCTGAAGTCCCAGCATTAATCCAGACTTGTCTGCACTGGTTACAGGAAGAGAAAAGGTAATTCTGTACCAATTTCACTGTGTGTTTATAAATAAAGTACTGCTGTAATAATAGAGCTTTTTTAATGCATGAAATTTAAGAGTTCATATGTCAAGAGAAGCACAGCTGCAAAGTGATGGAAAAACTACATTTAGTAATAAGCACCTGAGAATGGTGTGCTTAGGAGGGTAAATAATTGGAATAAACAGAGCTACTCTGGAGGAAAATTATTGTACAAGAAAATATTAAAGTGTGATTATTATCTATAGAAATAGAAACACTTTCTCTAGATAAGTATGCATAGAGAGACATGCAAACAAGGACAAAAGCAGTCACCTTGTACAAAGGAGCAACTTCAGAAGTCCTGGAGAAAAACCACAGAAGTGATAAGTGACAGATTCTGCCTTGCCTTTTTTTTTTTTTTGTGTTAATCCTGTTCATCTGGGTTCTTTTCAATACTTTACAAAAATAGTGCTGAGGTCATGATATGACTTTGGTTTTTGTTAATTAGCCAGATTCACAAAGGGTATTGACCAGTTAGGACACCAGTGGGAACTTGTTGTATGAATTCAGTTTGCATTATTTACAATGTGGTTCTAAAAGGGAGGGGATTCTGTTGCAGTGTGTTGGATTCATATTCCAATAGGATTCTGTCTGTTCATGTTTAGGGTGGAAATGAACTCAATACAAACCTCTTCTCATAAGGAATTCTAAAAACAACTTAAAAGATTCTGTAAAGAAATAAATTTTTTAGCATTTTGAAAAAGGATGAAGCAGAAACAACAAGATGAAAAATCTGTCAGAACTAATAATCCAAATGTTTGTGTCTCTCACCCTGCGAGGCCAGTCAATCTTTGAAATTACCTTTTTTATTATTTTTTGAACTTTAAGTACTATAGCAAGTATCTAAATGAAACTTTTTAATATTTCATGGATTGCACATCTTCTAATCTGTTCTTTATTTAATCTTTATGAAAATCACCCTTCAAATTCATTTTATTCATTCCTGAAAGACCCATATCTTATGCATTATAATTTTTTAATTATCTTGATTTGTGTACAGCTATGACTAGAGAAAATTACAGCTTGAATTTCCAAAATAACTGGTGTGACATATATGGCATCTAAATGATGTTCCATATCCCTCACCAAAGAGCATTTTGGATGGTTTGCTGAAATGTTTTCCCTGAGCAAGTTAAAGATTGTAATTCCAGTTTTGTGTTTCATTCCCCAAATTAGCTTAACCTGGTAGTAATACTGGTTGCAAACAGTTCAGATATTAATTGCCATGGCTTCCCCAGCCCTCAGCCTTTCTGAACATCTTCCTTAGGAGATGGCACCCTGAGGAAAAAAAGTGAAAAGATTTCCTTTCACAGGGAAACAGTGAGAAATGAAATAGCCAGCACTGATGTGTGGTGGGAAGTGACAGAGACTGATGCCCTAAGCATGTTTAATTAGTTGTTATTGGTGCAAGTTTTATCCTCGACACCCACTGACATGGCTGGGCCAGGAGAGCCAGCCCAAGGCAGCCCAGAGCTGCCAGCCCTTTCTCAGCCCTTGTGTTAGCTCTGTTTTGTCAATGACAGGGATCAGGAGGAAGTAAAGCTTCTCCAGTGTTTCACTGTCACAGCTGCTGTGAGAAGGGAACTGGGGGACAGCCATGACAGCTGAGATGCTCTGCTGGAGTGAGAAACCAGGCAAACTCCAAAGTCCAAGCAGGCACTTGTCTGTCAAGTAGTTCATGACAATCTAAGTGATAACAGCTGAAAAAGCAATCACTTATCAAACAGGTTAGTCAGGTGATGATAACAATGTTCCAGTGCTGTTCTTTGGTCTCCAATGGCTTCAGTCTTGGATGTTTCTTAATCTCCAAGGTCAAAACTGCTGGGCTCAAGACTTCTTTAATGAGAAAGGCAAGGAGCAAGATGGGGGTCTTTGCTCCTCCCCAAGCTGTGCTATCACTGGTGGTTATACATCCATTTTTGTTAGAGAAAACCAGTCTGGTCCAAGGGCTCACAACCTCTTTCCACAGGCCCTGACTGTTCCAGGCTGTCCAAACAGGTGGTGCACGTCCACCCTGGCATGACCTGGATGACCATCAGATGCTGGTCATGCAATTCCTGCTAATGGCCACCAATCTGAATAGCCAGCAGGATTAAATAACCTCATGACTTTTATACAGCTATGCCAAATTAGTGTATGTTATGCAATGTTTCACTTTCTGCTTTGAACTGAGCAGCTGTGTGGTGTGTCTGGTGTGCAAGGCAAGGGTGCTTTCCACTGGGAGCTGCAGTGGTAATCCGGCCACTCTCCTGGCTGGAACTCTCACAGGAGCCTCCTGTTTCTTGTCCTGATTAAGTCTTTCAAGCCAAGAATTGCAGTGGGCAGAGTTTTCAATCTCCATTATCCAGAGTGCAGGTGTGAACCCTGGTACAGACCTGATGGCATCTACGGTGACAGTCAGGGTCTGGCCCCAAAAGAGGAGGAGCAAAGGCACAAGGCAGCGCAGGGAGGTGCAGTGGGCACCTGAGGAGCACAGGCTGGCACACACACACTCACTCACTCACTAGCAGCACTGGCTGGAGCTGCTTTCAGCAGCTTTTGTCATGTTTCACACTGTATCTTTGATCCAAATGTATTTTACTGTGGCAAAAGCTGCTTGTACCTCCCTTAGCATATGTGCAGTATGTGTTGTGTTATTCTTTTCTCCAGATGATTTAAACAATGCTTTCCTCAGCTGCTCCTACTGCTCCTGGTTCACATAGATGCTTCATCTCCCACACAGTGTCTCTAAATTATTTGTATTTTTTGAGTGTGCCCTGGAAAACTTGCTAAATCTGTCTTTCAGATCAGGCATTCAGTTCCACCCAGAAGCTGAAAATATTTGACAACTTTCAGTGTTTTTTCCTCCTCTGTGGAACTTAAAAATACAGAACCCTGTGAGAATGAATGAGAAGCCCTGCTTATGTAATGCTGGTAGAGCTTAGCTGCACATTCAGATTGTATTTAAGGCAAAGCTTAACATGCAGATGAGGTTTTACAATTCTTCATCCCTCCTGTTCTTCCTTGTTTCCCTATAATGGATTTTGATTTATTTGATAATGGGATCAGACTTCTCTCCTCTGTATCATCAGGAACCTTTACAAGTTTTCTGCTAAGGGAAGGGATAGCAAGATTTGCATTATGAGGCTTTTTTGTTATCTTCCCTCCACTGCAACTGAGATTTGAGAAACCATGGTAAGGCAAAAATTTTTTTTTCTAGATACATATCTATAAAACAATAAAAACTATAAATATGTATATGTGTACTGATAAGAATTATATAATACATTATTACTAGCTGGAGGTAAAGGCAATTATTTTCTACCTGAGACTATAAATGTGTTAGGCAGATTTTTCCAGCTTAGAAAGTTTCTTCTGTGTATTTTTATCATTGGGCATTCTTGTCAGAGAAAAACTGCCAAAAACTTTAATGTACCCTGGATTCATTAGTAGCTGCTAATGAATCTGTGATTCTACAAAATGCCAGTGAAAGAAACAAAATCTCTTCATGAGTTTTTCTGTGTTAATAGTCTTCCTGCAGCTACCCTAGGTCACATACGTATTCATCAAACATCTGTTTTTACTTGCTGGCAAACTGAGCTAATAATATATGCAGTAGTCTGAGCTGAACCAAAGTTGAGATGTGTGCAAGCTTGTACATGTGTTTTCCAGAAAAAAGGGAAAAACACTTAGACTTACAATAGATGCCTTCTATTTAGCTTACTTATTTTTATTCTGCATGTATTTCATTATTATTAGCAACAACTTTTTATCAATGTTACCATAGAAATGAAGAATGCTAATTTCTAGAATCATGCCAAAACTCATTTTCCATTCTGTTTACTTAGTTGCTCTACTGCAAACAATGCTTGCTAGATAGCTGTGAATAATTCAGAGCAGCTACATTATTTGGCCAGTTTATTTTTGTGTGCAATATCCTTCCGTTTCAGCAATACATTTTACATGTTGTTCTGGAAAAGAGTCCTGTGAAACTATGCTGAATTTTAAAGGCAAAACCATCAATGAATTTCTGGGAGGAGGAGGGGGAAACCCTAACAAGAATCCATAAGATTAAAGAAAAGGAAGGGCAGGGCTGTAACTTATGTACTGAGTAGCTCTTTTCTCTGTGAAAGCCATTTCATACTAATTCATAAGATGTGTTTCTTCAAGACAGTACATACATGTTTTAATGGAACTCAATGATCATCAGGCATAAATCATGTACCAAGCTGCTCTTTAATGTCTCTCCTGAGAGCTCAGACTGTCAGAAGAACTTAAGGCACTGCAGCTGTATCACCTACAGCCATCTAGAACCTGAGTCATTTAACTATAACATTACAATTTATTTAATTTTGAAATACTAATTAATTGCCAGGGAAGAGGGCAAGAGATTCTAGAACTATCTAATAACCACACTTGTAATGCAGTGATTGCTTAGAAAATAAACTCTCTTAAAATAACATCTTGGAATTCCATAATTTAAATAGTTAGGTCACTTCACTGTGAATCCTAAGAGTTTGGAAACAATTTCAAAATATTCCTACTGTAACAACCGAATCCCCTTTAAAAATCAACACATTCTTTCTGCTTCATGCATCACCATCAGCTACTGCAAATTGCAAATGTCCTAGAATCAAAACTTAGCAAGCAATTTTGTTAATGTAGCAGAAGGTGGAAAAGAATACATTTCAGTCTTTCACAGCAATATTGACTCCATTGTGCTGACAACCTTGCTCATGCTTCATGGTACTGCATAACTGGAAAGAGAGACAAATCAGAGATTTACAGCACCTTTTACACAGTACAGTATTTTTACATAGCCATCCTCTTGATTATTCTCCCCCCAACATGTGGCCATGAATAAAGAGAGAGAAGAGGAAGAAAGGGAGATGTTGTTACCTAAGTGTAGGCTCCTGACTCTATCTTCTGGCATTGTGAATGAGAGCATTGATTTTATAATGCACATAGCACTTGGTGATTCCTCTGGTCTGTATTTACAGACTTGCTTGCCTATTCTCTACCATTCACCTGTTTCCTTACAGCCTGTGTAACTCAGAAGTGAATCTCCCTTTGGTATTGGATACTCCTATTGTTTCCTTGTATGCTGTAAACAGCAACAGCACCTCAGAGCTGTGTGCCGGCACAACGCAGGTAGTAAATAACTGATTCAGCTCTTAAAAAGAACTTCACAACTGACAAATTTCTGCACAAAATCCTGCATTTCCACACAGTGCACGGCTCCATTGGTAAGAGCCCCATCTGGAGCTCCAGCAGTGTCACAGGCACGGAACTGCACTCACACAGAGATGTGCCGTGGCACCCAGTTAAGTCTGGAGGGGTTAGCCAGGCTATGCCCAGCTATTTGCATGGAAACTGAGAGTGCAAAACTACCCCTAATGTCATTAATCACCTCTGCCTCAGATCTGCAGAAGCATCTCTCCGTGTATCAGCCTTTTCCAAGGCTATCCCCCGGGAAACTCACTGTAGTCACAGCCCATCTTTAGACATTACGACTTGGACTTTCCACATCCTTTCAACCCATTTTTGCATTGCAGCATGTGAGTGTCTGTCTGTGTAAGCAATGTGGTGATGATCACTTTGATCAGCCCTGGTACCAGCACTGCCAGCCCTTTTCCCACTGCACGCAGGAGCACATCCCATAAATCCGGAGTGACTGCAGCCAGCCATCTGCAAGGGAGCCAACATTCAGCTGCAACGAGCAGGTAATGCTTTTGTAGTCAGGATTTTTCAGCTGTGGTTTCTCTTTTCACTTGAAAAGGTTTTGATCAAGAATGGCAGTTGAAAAAAAAATCCTACTGTTCAGTACATATATTAAAGCTTCATCTTTTCTCTGCTGTCTCTTCATATGTCCTCCTTTAAATTAAAAAATTAGCAACTCAACCCAAACTTTCAAATCCAAGCAAAATTATTGCTGCTTGTAAAACTGCAGTAAGATTATTTTAATGTGCATTACTAATATTTTTGATGTCCTAGCTCTGATTACACCATTCACAAAATGTTTAGAAAAATGCATATTAGTGCATATCAATAAGGATGGATTGAATTTGAGTGCCTTTATAGTGCTGCTGATAAAATTCTCACTCGCCAGAATAGAGTGTGCTGCAGTAACAGAACTGTTCAGCAAGAGCATATTTGCACATGGTGAGCTTGGAGCAGAAATCTGCTTTCCCCTGGCAAGCTCTGTAACATCTGTGAGAGATAACAGCAGAAAGGTGGAAGATTTAGCACCCTTTGTCATGTTTGTCCACGCTGTGATAGCTGATGTCTGATGCTTGTCTTTGAACTCTGTTTCTAAGAAGAATGGGGTGGGCTAAAGATCTCTGTATCTCTGGCTCCTTTTGATTAATTTCATTTCACTGTGCCCATCTGTGTGTCAGTGTCAGATAGCCACTGCCTGCTGCGGGCAGCCCCATCTCCAGGTTTCTCACTCCTGAGCAATTTGCAGTGAGTGACCCTGCTTCTCCTGCCTCCTCTGGGTACATTTGGTGTGCTTTTCCTCTTTGGGAGATCTGCAGAGCAGCAGCACCAGCTGCTGACCAGTGCCTTCAGCCTGTGCCAGGCTCTGACCAGTGCCTTCAGCTCTGCTCTCACAGGATAAACCATGGGATGGCTCCAGCCAGGAGATCCCAGCCAGGCTCCTCCAGGAAGCCACGGGAATGTGGGAGAAATGTGAGCTGGGGATGGCTCACTCTAATGCACCTCAGAAGGGGGAAAGAGCTGATGGCTTCATCTTCAGGAATGCACTACAGGGACTAGGGGGATTTTGAAGGAATTTTGAATGAGTTAAAGGCAGGACCTCTGAGGTTTTAGATAGTGCGGTTTATTTTTCTTCTATATAGGCAGGAAGGGTGAGTTCAACTCGTATCTTCAGAGGATGGTTCAGAAGATCACAAGACCCCTAGTTACAAGATCTTTCAAGGACTTATTAACCAAAAAAACACTACCAAAGAGGATATTTATATTTTTAACCTAATCCTTAAATATTTTGTCTTATGGACTCACGCTACAGTGTAAGCTTTCTTAGTCAATCATGTTATGACACACAAACCTACAGTACTGTATTCTAAAACTCTAAACTTCCTTCTACTTAATGTGTCTCTACTTTAAACTGTAAATCCACATTCTCACTTCTAGCACCTGAGTTTGGAAGCCTTTTCCAAGGGCTCAGACCAAGGGATCAGCTGCATCGAGCAGGTAATGCTTTTGTAGTCAGGATTTTTCAGCCGTGGTTTCTCTTTTCACTTGAAAAGGTTTTGATCAAGAATGGCAGTTTAAACACAGGATCCCTCAGATCCTGTGTTTAATTCTAAGCTTTGACTTACAGGCCCAAAGTTCTGAGAATTCCCTGCATTTTGGATTCCAACAAGGATACCCCAGAATTTTGGCTTTTCCTGCACTGATGATAATTTTAAAACTGACTGTGTAGTGCTGTCCTCTTGAAAGAGCGTGCAGTTACTGGAATAAATCACACTTTCTCTTCCCCTCTGTCAGCTATTAATAGTGGTAAATTTTAATTGCATATGTAAATAAAAACACTGTGTACTCATTAGTTTAAATATGTTTTTCATTAGGCAAATGAAATGCTTATTGTATATGATGCAAAGCTAAAAGGAGAATGTTAACAGCATTGAGCAGTTTGGGAAGTATAGTGACTTGAATTTTTAAAGTTCTTTCTTAGGATAAAAATAAGCCATGTTTTAAGGGATTATTATGGGCAAATTTTGCAGTAGAGACATCTTGTTTCTGGAAATGGGAAAAACAAAGATAAGTGACAGAAGTATGAGTATGATGTCAAGGCCAATGCATTAAAACTTCTACTGAAAGGGAGAGACAGCACATAAACTTGCATTACTATTTATAGCATTGGCTATTTTAGAGATGGTAACTGCAAGGAGGGCAGAATTTTTCAGTTCCTATATAGAAAAATCCTGACATGTCTCACATTTTGATATCTTGAAACATATTGGTCCCAAATTACATCACTTCTTCATCGTCAATTTTCAAACTCTTGGAACGCCACACTCCAAATACACTTTTTGCTATTTTTAGGGGTATGTAATTATAGTCAAGAAGATACAATTTTTCAGTTCAGTAATCCATACTTTCAAGCTTGGAGTATATTTATCTACCTACGAGCTCATAATTTGTTTCCTTTCTATCAACAAAATACCCAGAATTTCATAAGTAATTCACTTCTAAACCTTCTTTTCTATCTCCTTCCACTGTTCTGCTCACTATGAAATGAGAGAAATCTTATCACAGAGACATTTAGTAAATTAGTATCATTTTATACAAAAGCCTGCCCTCTAAACACTTCAGTCTTAGTAAAAAGATACTCTGAAGGTATGACTTTCTAAAGTTATGGCTCAGAACAGTTTAACAATCTCCCTTAATATCCAAGCATGTGTTTCATGATTAATATGAGAACATAAAATCTCCCTCCCTGCAAAACTCAGAGCACCAAATACACTTTCTTCCCATATGCTTCCCATATTAGAGAGCCAAGATAAAAACCATTTTTATTTTATAAAGATAAGCTTGAATATCCTTGTCTCATCCATGTTTCTTTAGTTCAAATTCTATCAAACTTTTATACTGGAGCACAGTAAAATATTTATATGCAAGATGTAGCAAACGAAATGCAAGGGCTGGCTAGAGGGCAGTCTCTTGGAATTAACACAGAGCAGTCTAAAAAGGACTGATTTCTTACTCTTCTGGATTCTTCATTTGCCAAGCTAAATTGTAGCTAGCAGTACCCATGGCCAAGAGAATAAAGGCAACAGCGATTCCACTTTGTATGAAGAGTTATTGCATTTGACATGGCTGAAAACATATTAATAGTTTTTAAGACTGAAACGGGACTATAGGATATCAAACTGGATTTAATACATAAGAGAGGCCAGAAGGTTTCACTTGTCAGTGCCCTGAACAAGTCTATGAATTGAGGCTGAGTTTCAATAAAGTTTTGAGGATGATATTCAGTTTGGTCATGGCTGAAAAGCCAAGAATCAAGTAATCTCTTTTGCATCTTCTTGCAGGAAATGTTTAAAGCTCTCATAATTTAAAAAGCAAGGCTTTGCATTTGATTTTTTTCACTTGTCTGGATCAATCTTCTAGTCATTGCATCATAATTTATTTCACCCTACCACTGGGCCATCTGAGGAGAATAGGAATAACAAAGTTGAGAGGGAAAAGATAGAGGTTTTGTCAAACAAAACAGTTTGAGTTTTGTTTCAAGAGATTTAAGGAGGCTGTGATTTAATACATGATGATATCCCATAATATATAATAGGTGCCCTTGATGCCTTCAAAATATTTTTCTAGTCTGCTGTATTAAAACCAGTAGGCAGTGTAATGTATAAGTATCATTCACTGGATATTCATGCTTTCATACACAAAGAACAAAAATCCTCCTTCAGTTGGGATCCATGCCCCAACAAATCCACTGACTCATTCCAAAGAGTTTGAGCATAAGAGCCCAGCAGGCCCATTGTTTACAGGCTAAGGAGAATTACAAAGCAATCCCACCCTGAGCTTCATTGTTGCTACTGTTCAGAAAAGAAATCCTTATTGATTTCTAATGCATGTAGTGTTTCTCCAAAGTTATAAGTATTCACAGAAAGTGGTTATCTTTTACAAATTATTTCACTGATCTGCAGATGATTCCGTTGATTCTCATCCAGCATCAGATCCTCTGAATGATTTCTCATGAGGTTCCCCTCCCTCTCACCACTGAATTTCTCTAGGTAGGAGATGAACTTCAGAGATGTATTTAACATGGTACATAGATGTCTTCACACAGACACAACTCACTCTAGCTTTTAACAGCTCCTTCAGGTTCCTCAAGAAACTTGTGGTAGAGGTGAGAAATCTGAGGCTATGTAACACTTCAGTCTGTAGTAAGCGCTCAAATATTTAAATTGTGGATACATCTAGACCAAGTGTTTTTAATGGTAAAGTGTAATGATATGTAGATAGATGAGGAAACGTAATTTCTGTATAACTCATCCAAAACTAGCTTATCACATTTTATCCACATTCAAATGTCTTATCTGAAACTTGGCTCAGCAGGAAATGGTAACGTGTCAAGGATCCAATTAACATTATCTCACTCCCCTGGTTTTTCCTTCAATTTCTCTGCCTTATGGGAGCTGCTTCAAGTTCTGTTGTTACTCACAGTGAAATTGATTGATTTTTGGCATAGTTCTGGTTTGCTGATACCTCAAACACTACTGGAACCTCTGAATTTGTATGAAATATGAACCTCCCCACAGGGGAAAATCCACTCAGGAGTGTGTCATCAGAATTCTGGATGGTTACTTCTTTGTTCTGTCTGGATTACTTTGTGCAAACTGTGAAACCTTCTAAACCCAAACGTTATTGAATGGTCCATTTTGTAGAGTGTACAACATCAAAAGGAACATGAGTTTTAAGTACAGTCAGCCTGCCAAAATCAAATTTAAAAAGAGGAAACTGGAGTGCTCTTTAACAGGGAGAGTTGGAAAGCTGTATTTGACGCTAAGGAGTATGAATAGGAGGAGTGAGAGAGGTCCATGTTGAATATATTTGTGCACTGAGATAATTATTCTTTATAAATAAAGGAACAATTATCAACAGCAATACACTGAACAGTAGAATTTTACCCGAATTCTTCCAGTAGCAACCATAATATCCTTGCAAGGCAACACCAGAAAAGAGTGCCTGTAAAGGGGTTCTTAGCTAAGCAACGTTAAATGTAAACACTACATGATTTTTTAAAATTAATTCCCTTTCAGCAGAAACCCCAGCAAGACTCTGCTTTGGATTTTGTTTTATCTTTTCCAAGATTCCCAGTTACAATAGACGAATCTCATGTGCGCTGACCTGGAAATTTTTTACCTTTGTTATTCTAGAAAATTTGCCAGCCTCCATTTCCACTTCAAGTGATTATCTGCCACACAGCTGTTACTGTAAATTCCAAGTTATGAAGGGTCAGTCACCAATATAGAGAATTGTGGGAGGTAGAACAAGAAAGGAGAGAAACTTTGTGTCTCCAAACTCTTCTCTTCAAGCAGTCCAAGACAACTAAAGATACGATGTGATTTAGGATCTGGTTTGTTATGTAGTTATCTTGCCACTATATTTTTTCTACTGAGTAATATCAGTTTTGAGTTCCTATTTATCTATATTTAGCAACAGGTGTTGTTAAGTCTCAATATGCTAAATTGATTCCCTGGGAAGCATTTATTTACTATCTATGTGTAACTAAGAGAATGAAAATTAGAATACAAAGAATTAAACTGAAGTTGGTAGCTGTGGAGACAAGCCATGAAAAAAGAAAATAATCCATCAAGTCTATCATGGATCAGTTTTCACTCTCTTCCTTGAGCTTCTTTCCTGCTTGGAACAGACAGTGGGGTTTACCATGCAAAGCAGTATGGAAAACAGCATTCCCCAGGGAGAGGAGCAGCATCTTTTTGAGATTAATATGTGTAATGTCTTGAGAACTACTGTTGCCTTGGAGGAAGGCAATCCATACCTGCAGGCACACGGTTTGTGGTGATTGGGAGTGGGGCTGTGGGAGCCTCATCCCCTGTGGGCACAGCTGTGAGCAGCAGGGGAGCAGCACTGACAGCAATGAGCCAGGGAGTGCCCAGGGGCACTGACCAACCACCACAGGGAGCAGAGGGCACACAGGGGCAGGGCATCAACAGGAGGGGATAAAAGGTTGGGTTAAAGAGCAAGAAGGGCAGGTACTTGCAGCTTTCTAAAGTGGAATGATGTTGCTCTGTGTGGGCAGATGTCTGAAGCCTTCTGCTGGGGTAAGGTGTTATTCTGTATGGGCTGAAGCCTTCTCAAATTGTATGGTGACACTCTGTGTATTGTGGCTGTCTTGATTGTGGCATGTCCTGAGACACACACCAACATAAATCACATCCTCTGAGGTGAGTCTGATAATCTGTCTAGCCCAATATATACAGTCACTAGAGATGTGAATAGAAGCCTATATATGTGAAAATATGAACAAGAAATTACTAAGCTACTTGTGCAGTGTGTACAGGGATATAATGTCAGCATCTCAAGATTATTTGACCCTGATCTGGGATGAGCTCAGATGTGTGCAAGCCTTGATTCAAAGCACATGGAAAATGGCATGCAGATCCTTATAATGAATTTTTGAAGAAACGCTCCAGGCTGTGCCTAAGTGGGAGCGACTCCTTCAAATCTAGCTCTGATCATTAACTCATGAGCACAGCATGATGATGTGCTTCAGCTGGGGATGCCTTTGGAAATGCAGGGGAGTGATGGAGATGCTCATGTGAGTGGCACGTTATCTCCATGTCAGCTGCACGCTCTGGCTAAAGCAATGGCTGCAGTTTGCAGAATGGCTGCTCAAATACTGAAATTCCTGGGTGTTAAAGCAGAATAAGTACCCTCTTAAAGTATTTACTCATTCAGCCCAGGAACTCTACTTAAACAGACCATTTCCAAGCAAACTGCTATGAAAACAAACTTCCTCTGCCTAGTTGACAACACAATTCCTCACACTCAGACAAAGCTCTTAAGTACCTATTGATGCCTATATCCTGTCATAAATTTTTAATATTTGAGATGCCTTTGATTCCTCTGAGATGTGTCATTTATGTTACTAATATTCTTAAATACTTGGTTGCTAAAGTTTGGCTCCAAAAGCTATGGACCTTAGTGGGACACCTTGTGGACTGTTTTGAGGGATGTGAAACTGCAAATACCTCAATAAGTGACAGCCAGACATTTTTATTTTGAGAGTCCTCAGCACAATACTCCCAAAGAATGCCTTATTAGGAAAGTATTTTGGCAGATTTTTAATTCCTTCTGGATTTTATGATCTTGAAGCACATCTCTGAATGGACACACTTTGAACAGGGAGGGGCATATCGCCCAAATATTGGAAGTGTTCTACTGAGTACGTGCCCAAAGTTTTCATGAATCATGAATATACCTATTCCCACTGTAATACTTCATTTTTTAAATAGGATGCAAAATTACATTGAAGAGAAACTTGCTCTCAAGGCTCACATATATCGCCCATTCATAACTGAACTTACAGAGCAAAAAATATCTTTGCAGTGTAGATACCAGGTACCTGTTTGTGGTGTTATCCCATTATGTTGGATTTGAGAACTGCAGAAGTAATGGCAGCAAGGGGTAAGGAAAAAAGAGAAGGAAATTCCATACTCCAGTGATTCCAACCATCACTTTTGATTTTTGACAACCAGTCATTCATTTACTGCATCTCTCATGTCTAGTAAGTGAGATATATGCAAATGTCCTTTCACAAATAGCAAAGGAAAATAGCTGTCCCTTTCTCTAAAATTCACTATTTTCATTGAAGATACAAACTAGGTTTTCACTGAGCCTTTTGCCTCATAGCACCAGGCTCCACCTGGACTCTAACAGTTGGTTCTATTTGTAACTGAGGCCAGTTACTTTTGAAAGCACACTCTGCTTTCTGCTCACTGCAGAGAAACCTCAACACGTTTCTGCAAGAAATCAAAGGTATAGCTTTTTCTCCTCAGGTTCACAGTGTAATTCATAGTTTTAAGATGGCTCCTCTCCAGACAGAAACAATGAAAGTACAAAATTGTTTCATTTCCAGACAAACACCTCAGGTTTACAATCCTTCTCTCTCCTTCTCCTCTATTTCTCTACCACTCACATCACCCAAGAAACAAAGATGTATGCCAGGCAGACATCACAACTATCTTCACTAACATCTGTTACAGGCCAATTTCAATGCTATTGCTGCTTCTTCTCTCATTCTGTATGTATGAGCTGGTATTAATATCTCCAAGGAAAGTAAATGCATGAATCAATGTGTGTGAATCAAACAGGCTGAACAAATGAAGTCTATGTATAAAAAAAAGCATGTGTTATGTTTGTACATCCAGGTTCTGTTTTGAGCATCACATGTGGTGGGGGCACATTGAGGAGGCCACATGCAGCTTGTGCAGGAAAGGCAGAGCAGACAGAGGAAGAGTCAGGGAGACAAAGCCTTCATGCAGGTGGTCACAGAAACAAAGGTGTGGGCAGTCTCTGGGGCTGTGATGCTGTCTGTTCTGCTGCCACACAGGTCTCAGAGGAAAGAACTGGCAAACCACCCTCCCATCGAGCCACAACAGCAGAGGAGAAGGAGGACAGGGCATCAGGAACCAGGGCCAAAAGACCTAAAGATGTAGTGGCTGCTTGCCCACAATAAGAAGTTCTTCCAAGGTGAGATGTTTTCAGAAAGTATGGCATGTCCATCCTGAGAAGAAAAACAAGGAGAAGGGAAGGTACCATCAGAAACCATTTCTGGAATTGCTGCTGATAAGTGTGTGTTACAGCTGCCCTTCAGCTGCTCCCCTTTGATTTGCCCTCACAGAAGCTGCCTGTAGCAGTGATGTTTGTCCCGGTGCTGCTGAGAGGGGGCGGCCACTCACTCACCTGCTGGCTGACAAGGGTCAGCTTGTTCAGAGCCACTTGCAGCCCCACATTTCCTTGAGCACCCACGGAGGAGACAGTGCTTGCACTCTGCAGCCCAGCTCAACCTTGCCAATAAGGCAGCCTGCTGCTGGTCAGTGAGTGATGGCCACAGCCAGGCCACAGGGACAATGACACTGTCCCCAGCCCCAGTGGCTCTCCCTATTCCACTCATCCATTGTACCTGTAATTCATCAGATGTGTCACAGGCAGCCACCTCCAGCTACCCTGTCCTAGCAGGTACAGTCTGTTATAACAAATATAGCAAAACAGTAAGAGGATATAGAAACTCATAGCTGACTAATAAGGGAGAAGGGTGATTTAGCTGGAACGTGTGAGGGTGGTAGATACCTTTTGGTAGTGTTCAAATTAGCACCTTTCAAGATTCAGTGCAGCTGTGGCTGAAAACTCCCCTCACTCAGCCAGGCCATGTCACTGTCCTGTCCTATGCTGAGTGCATGGCCCAGGAACTGGATCTACTTCATGCTATATAATGTTCTGAACACTGGTGCCACTGCTATTTTGCTTTATGTGATAGCAATAGGCATTTTTGCAGGAGAAAAATATGTACAGGAAGCCCTCCAAGGTCAATATAACAGTCTAAATAGCCAGATGCTATTTCCTTGTGAATTACAAGGCTGAGCTGCCAAACATCTCTTAGTTATGTAAATTATGAAAATTCTGAGCACTGCAGTGCAGACAAAAAGATCTACTGCTGTTGAATCATTTTCTCTGGTTCAGAAATGACCATATCTTACCCTTTTGTTCCAGATTTTATTTGCATTGCATGATTGTGTTTCTTCCTGTCAGATATAGGAACGAAGCTAACATCTTTGCTTTAGGATATTGTTCTTTTATTATCAAAAAGGCATTCAGCAGACTTGCAGAAATTCTTTTCAGACATGGAGAAAATAACACAAACCCAGCATTGAGCTACTCCTTTTAAGCTATCTGCTGTTAAAGTGATTATTAAACCCCAGGACAGGTTTAAGGGTAATCCAGATGAATATTGTTTTCTTCAAAGCAATAGTAAAGTCATCTGCTTTTTCCTTGTTGCCGTAGGACTGACATTAGTAAAGGCATACCAAGTGAAATTGGGAATTATTTTCCTCTACTTCCTTTAAAGTTCAATTTCTGCCATTTACTGCTCGTAGTTATCTGATGTAAGGAAGACTGCTTCCTTTTTGAAAAATGCTGTGGATAAGTGTTGTTTTCCCACTTTCACTTGGGAAACATGGCAAAAAGATCCCATGAGACAAAAATGAACTCCTTTTCTGGAACAAAAAAATAAATAAGGGCTATGCAGAAAACAAGCAGGAGCATTTTGAAATATGTGAATGTAGAAGAGATATGAGAATAGCAGTGTGTGTTAATGCTACAGGCTTGAGTCTTGTTTAAGAAATAGGAGGTAAATGCTTGTTTTATGGGGAAAAAGTCAAATGACAACAGGCAAAATAATGAAAAATGTAGGGCACAACATTTCATGAAACAATTTATAGTATCAGGACTGCCCATGTCAGGACAAAGTGAGTGGAAAATGCACCTAAATTAGAATAATTAGGGTTAATAGGCTCTTTGCATTGTAATGAGTAATTATTTAATTCACAGGTCAAAGTCAGTCTCTTTGGGTTCCTCTGGTATTTTTTTATTGAGTAGAGTGTAAGAGGATAATAGCTGAAACAAGCAGCACTGCATCTGGAGGAGGTTTGTTGTCCATATAAAATCAATCATTAAAGTTAATTCTACTTCATTCACTGCTTCCCCGGTTTGATCATCCCAGCTGCTTCCCTAGAGAAACAACATTCCTATTTTTCCTTTTTTTTTTTTTTCTGTTAATCTTCCTTGGTCTTACATGGCTTCTTGCAGTGGTGCTGTCAGCAAGATGATGTCTAGTCCCAATTAGAAATTCAATCAATATTCACATAATGAGGGTTCTAGCAAAACCATGTCATTTAGTTCAAAGACATGGATATATTACTGTAGCAATTCAGGATTCAAGTAATTTAGGGCACCTCAGTGAAAAAAGATAAAATAAAGCTGAAGGGCTTAGAGGTAGTTAATTGTTACTATGGCAACTTCCTAAATAAGCTTTAGATTCTAGTCATTTTTCAGTTTATTTGGAGGCAGAACAGAATCATTAAAGATGAAACTTATTTAAAGCTCAGAGCAGTTATGGGATCTTATAGTTTCCTGCTGTTCCTTATGGAGTTACTTAAACTTTGTCCACCTCAACTTTGAACTATGTAAAAGAGCAAGATGCAGCCTGCATAAATTAAAAAAAAGACAGCATGTTAGGTAACAACGATCTAATTCAGTAACTTTGGCAATTGTATTTTTACATTTTTTTCTCCCAGTAGAACTCTTTTAAAAGCATTGTGTAGGAAAGAAGTGGTCCTCAGCAAAGAATGCACCGATCTGTCCATAAAATGAAGTTATTATGATCTGATTTTCAACAATGGTCACTGATGGTGAGGGCACATTTGTCCACCTTTCCTTCCACAAAACCCCCACATGTGGAATAGCAGGGCTGCATTTTAGCCTGATCCTTGGCCAGTGCTGTAACAATTGTGATGATAAGGACCCAGGAGAAAGGCTGCCATATCAAAATCTTGCCATGCTGATTGTGTCCATTTGTGTTCTTAATGTGAATGAATATATTTGGCCTCTGTGGGGCTGCATCACTGGGCAGATCCAAAGAGCCTTCTACAGGCACCAATGGAGACAGCAGAGAGACAACAGAGCTGAGAAAACTCTCAGTCCCTGGGCATTAATTAGGTGAAGATCCATATCAGCCTAAACTTTTTGCATGATCTCAGCAGCTGTAACTCACTTCCTTAACCACTCCATAGTGGTGATATCACACACTTCCATAGTGTGTGATAAACCCCCCAGGCCATGAAATAAAATCGTGTCTCAGTAGGAGACACCCCTTGGCTTCTCACAGAAGTAAATTCATACCTCAGACCTGTTTTCACTCTTCTGTGGGCTGGAAATCTCTGAAGTCACTGAGTCATAACTGCAAAGCTGTCAGAGAATGATGCCTTAGGTGTGAAGATGCTCAGAAGACACCCCTAGAGGTGAAGGTATAAGCAGTGTAGGCTAAAGTGATGTGTTCATCTCAAAGAGAACAGCAGGACAGGTTACCTGGCTGTGAGCTCAGCGCCCCAAGGGTGAGCAGCAGCTGCTTGCAGGCATCTTTAAGCCAACCTCAAGGAGATGAACTGAGCCGCATGGGGAAACCGAGCTGTGCAGGTGTTGCTCCAAAGGAGGTAAAGGAGGGCTAGAAGAGTGACAGGCTGTCTTATATGTGGCTGATATGTCAAGATGACATTGTCATAGGATAATTCCCTTTCCCACCACCTGCAAGCCTGCCTTTCTGTCACAAGTAATTGTCCTGCATATGGAGAGCCACTCAGCCCAGGAAACACCTGGCTGTGTTTGACAGGCTCACAGTGACTCTAGACTTTCTCCAAAATCCCTGTGGGGGAAACAGGCTTTGCCAGGCCATGGCCCATTCCATCCTAGGGATTAAGGTACAAAAGAAATTGGGGAAAATTAGCCTGTTATTCTCCATATATCTTGAATTATGAAACAGAGAAAGGTTGAAAAAATGTCTCATCATTAATTTTCCAAATTAAATTGCTCTATTCATCTAAAAAGAGGAAAAAAGCCTTTGTTTTGAAATATAAATTGAACATCAAAGTTTCATGAGATAAACCAGTCGTAATGTATATAAGTTCAAATTCAGACTTTTCCATGTTACTTTATCAGGCTTAATTCTGTTGGTCTAGGTCCCTTCTTTCGTCCTCAGATAACTCCTCCAGACTGTTTTCTGATTTAGAACAATAGGAACACTCTTTCAAATTTCACATAATTAAAAAGAAATGTGCATCCAGCTGCAAGAGAAACTGTTTTTCTCTCCCATCTGAAAAGGCTGTACCATGAGTAGGAAATCTGCACTGCCTATTACTTGCACCACTCCTTTTCTATGGAAATCTGGTCTCCAGAGTTTTAATTCAGGGAACTACAGTCAGAAGGAACTTGGCTTAATTTATATGAAAAGAAAAAAATACCTGCTGAGGACAAAAAAAAAGGCGAATACGGTCTGATCCCAAACAGCCTGAGCATTATTTATTGTATTTTCTTTTCTTTGCTGTTACACAACCACAGCACCCGGCTGTTTGCTGTGTTGCAAGGGAAGTATTTTCAAGGTTAGCACAGAAGTAATCAACCACTCAATGGTGGCATGAATATTCATATCAAGACACATTATGAGAAAGTAGATAGAGGTAAATATGCAATTTAAATATAGACTATAGCAGGAAATGGGACATGAAACAGTAATTAAATAGTGAAAATTACATGTTATTTACATAGGTAAATACACTGCAGGGGTTATGCATGTGAACTTTTCTATTAGCATTTGTTTGTTTGTGATTTAACCCTGATTTAAAAAGGGAGGCTTTTAAAGCATGAAAATGGGAAGACAGGAACACTTAGTTTGAACCAGAAAATCTGCATTGCTTGAAGGATTACCAGTTTGGGCTGTCAGCCAGGTTTCACAGCTAACGTGGATCAGAATAGGTCTGTACTGCAGACGGCAGTGGTGGCTGCTCTCTAAAGCACAGCCTTTCTCCACAGCCCTGCTCATGCAGCTCCTTCCTGTTTGGGCTACTGGAAGCCTTCAGGTGATGGGAACACATGCCTGAGTTCCTACGGCCCAGGTTACATGGAAATCCTGTTTACTGCTACTGAATTTCTGGGGGGAAAAAACATCTAGAAGGGGACAAAAGCATTTGCTTTCCTTCTTCAAGGAACACATCGTTTTAGACTGTTTCCTGCTTTTCCTTTCAGAAATGGAAATATGGCTCTGGTCTGTTTGGATCAGCACAAGCACACTCTGAGCCTCCACAACCATCATACCAAAGGCAGTAATCCTACTTTTTACATCTACTTGCTGAACTACCCCATCTTGCTGAATTTCTTACTTATGTCTGTTCTTTTTTCCTGCTCCCTTAGCCAAGAGGAAGGTGAGAGAAAAGGCTTCACTAATGTATCTCCTGTCTTCTCTTCAGCTGCCATGAGCACACAGTTCATTGATAGTCTGGGATTCCCAGAGAAAATGGCCACTAGGGAATTAATGAGAGAAAGAGGTACGGAAATAGATTTCCCTCTTGCAAAGGCTTATTTCTTCCTTAGCCCTTCACCTCTGAGTTGCTTTTGCTTGGGTATCTTGAGTCTGCAAGCAAGAAAAACAACTTCAGAGTCCACAACATTCATTTATTGGTGAATATATGCAGTGAGTAGCTGGGAATACTGTGCTACACGACCACACAAATATTCTTTTGATTCTGGGTGAGTCTCTGCTGAACAGGCAGTCATAATTCAAGTGAGGGAAGGGTCTGCCTCTGCTCCTTGGGGTAGGCTGATCTTTGATGTTGTAGATTTGCTGTCTTCCTATTCTTAGCTTTTCTTTCCCTAGGATTTTACAGCTTTTCATGTTTCCAGTGTTTTCCTCTTGAATCCCTGAGCTTTAAGTAACCCCATCTCAGCAAATACTGTTGAGCCTATTGTTTTGCTTTCCTTAGCCTCTGTGGCTTTGGCTCATAGGTTTTCTCACACCTTAACAGTATTTTTCTCTAAAACTCTGCCATGGTGGCAATCATGTCGTGTAAAATCAGGCTGGGGTGCACAGACAGCCAAAGTCCTCAGCCACAGGGCACAAAGGGTTTGTATCTTCAACCCAATCACACCAGCTGCCCCAATGACATAAGGAACTGCAGAATAAAGCTCAAAGGAAAATTGTTAAGACAAGTACATGGTGCTGCAGTGCAGTAACATTTTCAGGAAATTCCTTTTGTAGGCTACTGAGCTGGCACTTAGCAAATGCCCAGAATCTGGCCTGAGAGGGCACTGCCCTCCTGCAGCTCCTGTGCTTCTAAATATCAAGAAATGCAGATGTTTGACAGGGACTGAGTGGTTTCCTAATGGGCAAGTGTCTCAAAATTGGTGTTCTGGGCAAATTCCAAGCTGGTCAGTCCCATTCTATTTTTAAAGTTCACCTAAAATATGGGTTGCTGTATTTTTAAAATCTAATTAAGACTTCAACTTAGAAATCATGATAATGCAACCTTTGTTCTTGGTTATCTTTCATTTCCAGTTTTCTTTTCATCAACAGACAAGTGCTTGTGGATATGAGGAAAAACCCTGAAAACTCTTCCTATCTTTCATGCATGCTTCAATGCACAAGTGCTCTGCATGAAACTGTGTCCTTTGTAGAGTGCTGTGTATATTTGATTTGCCACTTCCCCTTGTGGAGGTGGCAGCACATTGGGACTTATTCTTTATAGGAAGTTTATTACTTTTTGTGAAGTGTCTCGAGACTTTGTGGATTGAAGAGTGTGTTGAGATAAAGATTGTTTATTATTCATCACTCCAAATACATTTGTTCCTGCATTCTGAAGCTGGGAACAGTGTGTGATAAGAGACAGCTGCATAGCTAGGACTCTTCCTGAAAGCATGCAAATTATTTTTCAGATCTGAAAAGAGGTGATGGGCCCAAGGAAATACTTTTCTTTTTCCCAGCTGTATCAGATGGGTCAATGAAAGCTATTACTTTTCCCATAAAACATAGAACAGGGAGATTCCCAATCTGATGATAAAATCATATTGTAGCTAACAGAACAAGCACACAAAAAGGATGTAAAAATGTCATAAAAATCACCTAGACTCAGATTTGAATCTTTTGTATGAAGAAAGTGTCCTGCAAAGGGAGGTATCCCTTACCCCTGTGTGCCCAGATCCTCCAAGTAAAATTGCTTAAGGCAGCAAGAGGAAATTCAGCTCAAGAAGTAAAAGCAAAGCCAGCCTTCCTGCAGGAACTAAATACTTTGTGAAAGCACACGAAAGCACGAAGAGTGGATGGCCGTGACTGAAATGACTGTGACAAGACAATCTCTCTGTATGTCAGATGGATAAAATAACAACTGACTCCACTGTGGAAATTCAATTGAAACTCACTCATATCAGGCCTGTGGGCTTTCTCAGAGAATGGAAATTAAGATTGTAGTAACCCTTCTCCACCTGTTCAAATGTGTCCCAGTTCTCCATTTTTCCTCAATAAGGAGACAGGGAGGATTAAACATCTCCTATTGCTCTTGGATCCAGTTTGAAATTGTTAAGTATTTCACAGGAAGCAATTTTAGGAGGATAATGTCTCTAACTTGGGCTGAAATCACCTGAGCACCTGTGACATTTCAGACTGAAAGAAGGACAAAGTTCCACAGAGCAAGCCACTTTTACTGTAGTCACTGCAGTCATTTCTAGAGACTTTGACACAAAAATATTTTATTCCATCTTATATTTGGGCAGTTAACAGGAGCCTCCATGGAAGGGGGCTCCTTATTTTTTCTGATAACATTTTGGTAGTCAATTCCATTTAGGATGAATTCCAAAGGATTGTTTTCCTCCCTTTGATACTATTCAGGATACAGAAGTGTTACAATGGTCATCTGAAAGGGTTTATATTTATATTAAGGATAGCCACAACTTTCAACAGTGGTTTGCCTCTGAAACCTGCAGGTGGCATTTCAAATTACAGACATAAAACAAAAGAGATCCTATTCTGCACCTTGCTGCGCTCAGTAGTGCACAGCACTTTGGTGGAGTCCATTTCCAATGAATGACTCAGGGAGAAACAAAACCTGAAATGTTCACATGAAGAGGATACTGCTAAATTTCAGGTCTGCTAAACTGAGGAGAAGCTCTGTCCTAGGTTTGGAACCCATATGGAATATTCCTCAAATAACAGCACTAAAACCTTTTCAGAGTGAGTAGGCATCAAATCAGATGTCCAGAGTCAGTGGAGTCCACTCCACCAAAAATTCACAATTTGTAAACACCAGGCCACCGGCTTCATCTTCAGGCATCCACATACCTTTCAAAAATATCCTATTTATTCCTTCTCTGATTCAAATCTCCTGTTTCTTTCCCTCTGTGTTACATCTGAGAGATTTGTACAGAACAGATCATAGCAGAGGGTCTAATCTCAGGTGAGGAATTAAAGTAGCATTGTACTTAATTATTTCTTATATCACTTTCTTTCACTTAAGATATTCCTTTTCTTTTTCTTTTCTGTTTCAAGCTCTCAAGAGTGATCAGCTATTTTTTAAGGTATTAACTAGCTTACTTCCAGCTTAGAGTCCCTACGTGCATAGGATTCTGCTCTGTAAGACATTCTCACTCAGTAGACATTCTGGCATAAAATCTTAAAATCCTTGATTTGGAGAAAAGACTTTGCCATTTTTCTACCTGCTGCCCAAATAGGAGCAGTGACTGTCTACAGCTCCGTAATGCTGTTTCAAATGATTAATTCATGTCTTATACCCAAGAACACACAAAATATCATGATGAACTTTTGCAAACAGGAAAACAATATCTCCAGGTATTTCTGTTCAAGGTTTGATTTATATAAATGACATTTTGCATGTAAATATGCAGCCACTCATTTCACTGCCTGCCAAGAGGCATTTCAGCTGAACCCAACGATGCTCCTCTTCATCTAAAATGTCATGTTCTCATATGCACCTACTGCAAAGGTTATTGCACACATCTGAAAGTAAACAAATTATCTGGCAAATTAAGCCTCACCAAATTTTTGTCTTTTCTTCCTGGTTAAAATAACTTCTATCAAGGAATATGAGTCCCCAGACAAGCATCCATCAATTCTGAGCACCTGACTTAAGATGATATGAAAATACTAATTGCCTTTCTTTCACCCCAAATAGAGCTGAGTCCCAGCTCCAGGGGGATTGAACAGATGTGCTCAGAGAATACCAAGCCCTGGGCCTGCAGGCAATCTTGTCTGTAAAGCTTCCTTGGAGTTTTATGAATAACCAAGGCCTCACTTTCTGTCTTTCCCAAATCTGGAGTTGCACTCAGAGCCCTGCACGAGTAGATAATTTAAAACAGGAGATTGCACTGGCTCAGTGTGTGTTGAGATCTGTCTCTTCAGAAAAGCAGGAGTGGCAAACATCACAGAGCATCTCTTATTTTTCTCCTTTTGGAGTTCAAAAGGCTTTCAGGCTTCTGATCTACAACTAGAAGATCTGATCTGCTACTTCAGTTCATATTTACTGAGTATCTCTGATGTGTCTATTGTTTGCTCTACAGCTACTGCAGCATGGCCTTCCCAGGCCCTGGGATGCTTCCTCAGAACTGAGGCTGCAGCAGAAGTTCCTCAGGCACTCCTGGTGATACTGCCTATATCTACCTATACATTTAGCGTGTTATAGATAGTTCTGGGGAAAATATGAAACCCAGGCTCTGAAAGATAAATTTGGGTCATGATGAGTACACGAGCCTAACGTCCTGCTGCAGGATCACTGCCTCTGTTGCTGGGCAAAATTAATTCCTGTCCTGCCACAGAAAAATTCTCCAAATTTCAGGCACTATTTTCACCTTTTTTTCTCCCCCCTATATTCTTTCCCCCTCCTATATTATTTTTAAGTAATCAAAGTCTGAATTATTGATCCCTTCTCTAGCAAAATAACCCTGTGCTCTGCATTTTGTCACAGGTGCAGGAAAGCTGCTGCCATGGAACTGCTCTCCTGCAGTGTGACATTGCCTGCAGCTCACAAGTCACCTTTCTTTCCTCTCCTACGTTGTTGAAAGAGAAGCCCCAGTGAGGCCTGCCTCATTTTACTCTCTCTCATGTCAGATACAATAATATGTATACATGTTGTTTTGTGATGTAGAAATTTAAAAAATCATAACTTTCCAATTACTTGCCCAAATTTTCAGTTGAGATGTCTCAGGATTTCTTTCTCCTTTTCACAAACACCTGCTATACACAATGAGGCAAAGAATAAAAGGACTGGAGTCTGTCTGAGGAAATTTAACTTTTTTTTACTTTTAAATCTAGCAGGAAAAAAGGACTAAAATTCAGGTCTTGTTTCTTTTCTTTTCACTTTCATGTATGTTGAACCTTCTATTAAAAACAATACAACAAAGAAGATCAAAATGAAACATAAAGAGGAAATGTTCTTTCATTTTCAATCACAACAAAATTGATGGTATTTTTCACTGCAAGAGCTAAATTCCTCCTACTTCAGACTGAAGGATTTTTTTTCCAAACTCAAATGGCACATTTATATGTATCTCCCATAAATTAGGGGACCCTGTATGGGTTGCTATTGTTCAAATGGTGTTACTTTATTTTTCCAGTGAGATGGTTATGGTCTCCTGCTGTCCTTCAGCCCTGTGTGCGAGCTAAGTACCAAGTTTATTTTCCCTCAGAAGTTTCTCACTAAGGCAAGCTAGGAGGGGCAGCCTGTTTGAGTACCAATGAAAGGAAAACAGCCTTCAGGTTTTAGCATACAGGAACACAAGCAGTAGTCTAATTGCTTAGAAGGCTGAAGGTTTGCTCTTGAGCATGGATCCAAACCTCACACAAACACAAGGCCCACACAGATGTCCAACAAAGTTCCCAGAAGGGTCTGTGATGATCTGCAATGGAGGATGAGTCAAATGTTAAGGCAGTAGAAGAATCAGTCACTCGCCTTTATAATTCATCCTTTAACCAAAGTTTTGTTTTAAATATGAATTTTCTCCCAGTCCTTACTTCATTTTTCTCCCCTTCCACCTGAGTTTTAAAACCCAGTTTTATCTACAGAAATGAGAAGTCTGTAATCATCTCAGTTCTGTGACTATACCTGGAAGTTAGTCAGTCTCCAGGCCTGAAACAAGAAGTAGAGTTCTAAGTACGTGTCTCTGCCCTGTAGTTGTAAGATAACTCTGCCCTTTTCATGGGATGCCAAATTATTGCTCCTTGAGCAAGAGCCAGCATCCCAGGAAGAGCTCAGCCTGAGCCAAATCACCACTTGTGCTTGCTGCTTACTCTGTGGTGATAACCTCTGGCTCAAAACCACATTTGTGGCACTCAGCTGTAGAAGAGATGATGGGCTAAATTGCTTCCTGAGTGGCACTCACGAATAAATATTTGAACTGATCAAACAAAAAACAAGACTCTGAAGCAACAGCAAAACCAGCAATTAGTTTAAATTTGTCATTGAAAACGTAAATTTTTTTGAGGCTGAAAATAGTTCAGCTACAATATTTTTGCCAAAAGCCAAAGCACATGATATGATCTGTTTTTCAGGATTCAGCAAAGGGAATGAAGATAAAACAGAGGAGACCACAGACCCAGCAGTGCCTCCATTTCAGCCCCGAGTCTGTGGTGTTGCCTTAATTCCAGGTGCCATCAGGACAGTGACAGCACTTCAGCCTCCTGACAGCGTGGGGTGAAAGAGCTGGCGAGGAGCTGTGGTGCTGCACTGAGACCAAAGCCCCACCTGGAGGGGCCCCCTCAGCAGTTTCAGCTTCATACTATGGTACCCACCCCACCTTCAGAACTGGGGGCAGGGAGCAAGACTGCACTTGCAGGACATTTTGAGCACCACCACTAACACAGCAGGGATGTCTTTTTCTATAGAAAGAGATGTGTTAAAAGAAACAGGGGTCTGGACAGCATAAAAACCCCACAAAATGCTCTGTGCTGTACATAGACTCCTCTCTGGAGGTGATTTTATGCTCTAAGCCCACTCATATTTAAGCTTCCAGCTGCAATGAGAAATAAATCAAAATTTTCACAGATGTTATTAAGATCATTAACATGAAACTGCCATTCTGGTGCTGAAATCCAGGTGTTTTGTTTTATGCAGTTTCAGGTGGGTCATGTGCTTATGAGGCTGGGCCCCAGACTGGATTTTAAGTGCAGGTCCTCTGAATTGCTACCTCGTGCCAGGCAAGTACATTCCTGTTCTTTTTGTGGATTTGTAACTTTCCCAAAATTCTCCAGGGGAGATTCAGATTACCTGGCATTGGGCTGCCTTCTCTTTAAGGATCTCTGCATGGCTCTCCACATCCCCTAGGGGAACATAAATGCAAACCCACTGCCTGCCAATGCCTTCCAAAACCCAAGACCTTGGAATTAAACTTTTGCAATATTCAATTATATTGCATCAAGCAATATGTACAGAAAACCTTTTCACAGGTGAAACATTCTCAGAATCATTTAGTAAGTCAAGCTACCTTTTATTTTAACAGCATGGTTAGTATTTTTCGCATAATATTTAGGTGTGAAATCATTAGCATGAATAATTCAGTTATGCTTTTTCATCTTTTTTATTCCTATTCACACTCTCCATTAACAAAGAAAACCTGGTGAGCAGAGTGCTGCAAGAACAGTAAATGCATGAGTTGAAAAAATAAAATACATATGCTGAAGCATTTCTAAGAGTGATTTATTATCCATGAAGTACAATATAATTACAGCATCTGTTGATTATAACTTTGTTGTTATAGTTTCTTTGACCAATTTGTTAAAAACTGCCTGCACATAATGTGTTTCTTGTACAAAGCAAATCTGAGGAACAGAAAATAGCACTGCTGACATTATTATGATAGGGCAAGGAAAAGAATGTAAAATGAATTTACTAAGAGTTTAGGAAGTACCAAAATTATCACTGCATCCATTTAACTCACCATTTAAATCAATTTGCTTTATTCTTCCACCAGATTCCTGCCTCATTCCCTGCTCTTGACCTTTCTTCTCATGCCTTACACTCACTCTATTTAATATTTTTTTTACATCTTTCTCATTCATTGTGTGACCTCAGTGCCTTATTTGCTGCACCACTCTGACTCTCTGTGGATGAAAAACTTACTAATGCCCTCAAAGTAATTTATTGGTAGTTGGTTGTTTTTTTTTTTAATTATTATTTGCTGTTTTTCTTTTTTTAGGTCACAGTATTTTAAGTTCACTTGTCAAACTACTGGGATAATAAATTTCCCAATTAAGCAGGTTTAAATTACTTGTATGACAGATTAACCTATGAGCTTGCTCCCCAGAATCTTCCCTATAACTGACAGAAGAGTTTCTCTTGGTATATGTAAAATGTGGCAAAGCCATAAGCTGCTGATAACAGGTTCCTGTAACTGACAGTGTTGAGACTAGCACTGCTGGGTTTGGAGGTTCAATTAAATCAATAATCTCCAGTTAGGAAAAACTGGTCTTGGCATTTGTAATGTCCTGTATTTTTTGTAGTATTGACTATTCCATCCATCTTCAAAATATATTTCAAAGAAATGACACAATTTGAAAACCAGCTGATTTGATGGAATGGCCCTATCCTTATATTCCTATGAGTCACTGTGCAGGGAAAGTGATCTTTTTTCAATATATTTTTGTCTTTAGGAAACATTAACATTTAACTATATTTATGTGAACATGGAAATTAAACCTTTCTCTTTATTTCATGTTGGTTTTTAGAAAAGTTACAGCTGGGCTTTTCCTTTCATAACTGATTACCAGCTGATTTTTGGCTCAAATGCCAGGAAAAAAATCCCTATTATTTGTTTAGCTAATTTAATTGAGTTGCACTGATTATGCTTTTGAAAAGACAACTGTGAAGCCAATATTACAATAATGTTAGTTGATGGAAATTAATTAATTCTAATTTTTAGGTTAATTAATGAGAGTAACTTTATTAGGGGAAAGGGACATTCAGGCATAGATTAAAGAAAAAAAATTGAAACCCTGATAAAATCAAATGAGATTAAAATCAAATGAGCCATAGGGTGGCTAAACATGTGGGAGCATAGCATCAGCTCTGTGTAAAGCAAGAATTTTCCTCTTTTAAAGAGGAAAGGAAGGGAAATTAGGAAGGATAATTTTGTAGGGGTTTATGGTAACTGTTCAAGGTTCAAGGCTTAGGGTCCATACAGAGCCATCACTTATCCAGCTGGCAGAGAGGGCAGGACTATTAACTGACTTTGTGTTTCACAGAGGCTTTGCTGGGCACAGCACAAGTGTACTGGACTCCATTCACCCATGTGAATGAAGGGCTTTAACTGTTGGTTTATGATTGTGCTGGGAGGGAATACGTCTGGTCTATTTTTAACAGCTTTGTGCCAGAGAAAAAGATGTTTTCTTTTCAAGGCTTTTCAAAATAGAGAGACCTTAAAAATGTACTTCACTTTATCAGCTGACAGTGCTCATGCAAACAGAAATGAGACAGGGAAGAACAGGAAGGTCAAACTTGCATAAACACACTGTTGCATATGCTGACTGCCAGGAGAAAGAACAGTGTGCAGCTGAACTGAATGCATTATGCAGAGAAGACAGAAGATGCTACTTTGGCAAAGTCAAATTTCTCTTTTATGCAAGCTCCCATGGGATAAAGCTTAGAACTACTATTTCTTTTTAGTAATGTAGGAAGCATAAACTAAAATGGATTTTTATGAATCTGGTATGATGTTTTTAATGACAAAAGCAAAAGGGGCTTTTGAATGTCTTTGTTTCAAAGTACATCCTATATATTTTCTGTTTCCACCAGCAAAAAGCTAAATTTCCTAGCACCATCTTTCTAATAAAACTCTATCTCTTTTCAGGAACCCCAGTTGCTGCTGCAGAGAGGCATCCACCAGAAGTTGACCTCCTTATCTTGAATTTCACATGTAATGAGTAGCTAAATCTGACACCAAATTATTTTAGGAAGAAAATTCAAAGTCAAGCCATTTCCTTTGAAAACGCCATTTGAAACCTTTGGGGAACAGATATGGAAACATAATTTAAAACTCATTTCCCCACACAAGTGATTGGGATTAATTTCAGTAAATCCGGTGTTTACTATGCACAGAACATCTCCTCTCTCACCACAAGCCCTGGACACTTTGGACTATTCTTTCATTGGACTACACTTTCAAAAGTGCTCCCTCATTCTGCTTGTGTAATTCGGATTTGGTTTTATCTGCAAGAAAATGTCTCTTCAGTTACTGAGCCTGAGCGTGCTGTGGCTGAGGGAGAAGTGCCTGGCCTGGGCTGTGCCACAGGGAAGCAGCAGCACTGCAGTCCCAGCCCGAGCCATGCCAGGGACAGGCACCTCCGCTGACCATACTCAGGGGCTGGGGGAGAAGCTGTGCTGGCTGGCACCAGCTCTGTCGGAAAGCACTGCTTGCATTTGTAATGCAAAGCAGACATGATTTCAGCACCTGATCTCTTTGACAACAAAGGCTGTAGAAGATTAGAAATACTTAGATTTGCACTTCATTAAAAAATGTATTTCCCTCTGTAAAAGGAATTGGTTTTCTTAACTCATTTGCCTTGCTTCTCTCTAGAGTGTATTTGCATTTGTGCCTTTAGTGTATTCCAGTAGTTCTATGAACTGTGGATTTTTTTCCCCACCAATTAGTTAATCTGGGGCTATTTTATTGAAGTCTTTTTGGCATTTAAAATATGTAGATGACAACATTAATCCGATTAAAGTTTACGTAAAGTTGATAATACAAAATGTAAAAAAGCAGTGCAAGGTACAATTACTAACATAATTATTTTCATTATCAATACAATTTTTCAGTTGTTGCTTGCTTAACCTTTTTATTTTTCTCTCCTTTTTTTCATTAGCTCTAATCTACTGCTGTGAGAGGCAGTTCTCTGCTTCTTCAAGCAGTATGAAGGTAGAAGTGGACAGAACTATTAGCAGAGGGATAAAAGTCTTTTATCTCTTTCTGTCTGGCTGAATTCCAGTGAAGTAAACTCAGCCAGCAGGACTGTTCATTTTTCTAGGGGGATGAGCAATTGGGGTCTCAGTTTATTTTCCAGTCCTGAATGGTTTCACTGAAAAAATCATGACAATCTATAGGCTTGTAGGTATTATCAGGAAAAAGAGCCAAAACATACCATTTCATCCCTGGAAGTGTCCCAGGAATTATTTTAAAGGCCCACTCTATTCTATTTCACTGGCAGGCAACCAGTGGCATTTCATCAGTACAATAAAGCAGCTCTTGCACCTGGGCATGATGGGCAGCAAAATAAGTCAATGCCTTAAGAACTGCAAAGTGAAAATGCTGCAAAAAATGATGAGGATGTGATTTAAGACAGGCATTCAGAGTAAAGAGGTAGGTTTAATTTTAATGAGAAAGAGAGGAAGAAGCTCATGGGTGGTTTACATAGGTTAATTCTCATGTGACACTGTTCTCCAAGGGAATTGATTTATTTTGACTTGAAACTGGGCTGTGTCTTATGGCACTTCCCTTTTTTGTCCATTCTAAAGGAGACACTGTGAACTGGTGAAGTCTGAACTGAAGGAAACTGCTTGCTTTGAAGCCCACGAGTGCACATGAGTTCCCACACCTACACTAAGCTACAGTTGGGACTATCAGTGGATGATGTTTTTTCCTCTGGGATTTTCATGTTGCTTTGCAGGCAGCACTCACTTGAACTAATGAAAGCAGATGCTTCCAAACCTAAATCTATATCCCTAAGGGTAGCAATTCAAAGTTGAACTTCTTGATGTAAATTAAGGAAGACGTAATTCAAAAGGCTTGTATATGTAAAATGTTTCATCCACATCTAACCCTGGGATTTCTTCATTTCTCAGTTAAAGGAGCAGTTTAAGAAACTAGAATTCTGTTCTTACTAACACCATGTCAGAACAATGTGTTTTGTGGCATCATTTTCATCCTGTGTATTTGGTTTGATCATCTATGAAATGAGTCTGTAATAATAAATTCATTTTTGGGTTTAATTAAATTCTACAAATCCTTCAAAATTTCCATTTATTTATGTTTGCATGTGCATGGTTCTTTGTCTTGCTTTGGTAAAGTGTCTCCTAAACTGCATGAGGCTGCAGTTTGTGAAATGCCTGGGGAGGTGGCTATGTCAGTTGAAATTAGGGTGAATTGTGCATGAAGCACGTATTTTCCTCATAGACATGATCTCAGCATCAATGAATAAAAAATATTTGTGCAGGCTCTCCCAATGGGAAGCAAGTGAATGGAAAATGAGAGCTGCTCTTAATCTGTGTGATACCTTAAAAAAGCACACAGGAACCAATTGGGTCTTTCAGGCACAATTAAGGGTTGCAGAGTTCCCCTCAAGAAAACCCAGTGTGCAGCTGTCATTCAAAAACTCAGCTCCCAGGCTACCTGAATGAAAGGCTGAGGCCCAACACAGCATTAGAGAAGCAATGGAGGAGAAGACAGCAATCAGAAAGGTTTATTCTCTAAATGAGCAGCAAAAGCCCATTAAATATTAAAATGATGACCATACAGAATAGCAGATTAATGTACAGTTCTGAAACATGAGTCCTGATCCAGTGCTTAGCATGTGTGCTGGATAAAACCTTGGAGCCTTATTTTTGCATAGATTATTAAAGATTGTATTAATTCCTGTAATGCCTAGGAAGCTACTGTGACTGACTTCTTATCCTAAAACAGTTGGCAGGATCTAAAGTTGAATCCTGACAAGACTACAGTAAAACCACCATTGGGAGGTTTTTCAATCCCTTTTCTGGCACACAGGACAGTTCCTGGCCTCTGCATGCTGCCAGTGTTGTACTCATTGATTCTGCCCTTCTAAGCAAAAGGAGCATGGTCCAAGATTCACACATTTCTGAGCCTGGGAGCCCATTCACCTATTTCCCAGGTACTCCACAAAATGTGGATGTCCAGTGTGGCCAAGGATATAACACATTTCGAGTGAATTATGAGATGCTGTTAAACAACATTTTAGTTCTGTAACCTGGGAGGTGAAAGGTGTCTAATTAGTAAGAAAAAGAACAGAAGGAAGAACGAAGAGATAACAATAACGAGGCAAGGGAGGAAAAAGGTGCTTAGTGATGCCCATGATGAATACAAACACATGAAAGCAACTCAGGAATAGGAAACCCCTAATTGAGCTTTTTTTTTGGTGCCACTATGTTATTGTAAACAGCTGAAGGGAAAGCTTTTTGAAAGAAACAAGCATGGATTACAAGAGAAGAGGAAACAATATTCATGAAGCATTTAATGATCATAAGGCTTCCTAATGCAATGCCTCATCCCAAATATTAAAAATGCTTTGAAGTCCGACAGCTGCTGTCTCTTCTTCCTCTCCAAAAATGTGGTCTTCTAAAGATAGCATGTTATCCAAAAGAAGGATACTTCAAAATTTTTAAAAGTTGCCATAGAGAGTTTCTTTCAAGTTATGTCAATTAGTTTGATTTTGTAATTCCAATAAAAGAAGTCTATAGGTCCAAAGTCAGCTATTAGCAGTTTTTGTTGTGGTACATCACATGTAGTCCCTCAAACATGGGAGAGGAAGTCTGAGATGACACTGGACATAAATCATCCTCTACCAGGGAATTACCAGAAAGTAATCTCTGACTAATGTTTGTGCCAGTGAAACAATCTCATGTAATACACCGATTCACTCAGATGTCAGCCCAGTGGTCAATCCTTATTAGTAAATCTGTAGCAGCAGAATGTCTTTTCTCTGAATATGGTGACCAAACCTAAGCTCAGTACACTGTAGTTTGAACACAAACCTGCTAGAAGAAAATACTATTTCTACTCAAAGATTTAATAATTCCCAGGGCAAATACCAATAAAGTACCTATGAATTTCTTAGGAATAGTTTAAAAAAAAACTCTAGAAAGAGCAGCACTTTTTCTAGCTGAGAAATGTGTGCCAAATGTTAAGTCTACTGTGGAAAGGTTTGTCAACCCCAGGATTCAAGTGAAATTCCCCTAGTGCTTTCCTAAACTGTGGTTGAACAAACCAGCAGAACAGCGAAATACTCAATGTCCAGAAGTTCCTAAAACTGGCACTTCTGTAAGGCATCCAAGTGCTGGGACATGAGACTGGGAAATCTGCTGATCTGCAGAGTGCTGGCTCATCCATCACCTGCTCCCTGCACATGTGTTCTGTCAGGTGAAGAACAGGTGTCAAATTCAAGTTGGCAATTCCTTTCATTGTAAGAGGGTAGGAGGAGACTGGAGGGCCACTCTTTACTCTGAGGAAAGGTCTGGCTGGCTGTGCTGCTAGGCAGGCTGGACCAGCCCCAAAACTTCTGGAGAAAGTGTTGTCAGAAAGATGAGCCAGATGGTTTGTATTTTGAGTGATGGACTCTGGATAAATAATGGCATTTGAATCCAGCAAATGCATATAATTAAAACGACTTAATTTAAAAGATAAAGGTGTGGAAAGGAAGTAGAGGAGAAGCGGGCTACTAGCTTTTTTTCACAAACAATGCCCTCTTTAAGAAAATCTTTTTTCCCTTAGCCTGTCCTATTAATGTTTAGTTTCCTGCTGTTGTTGAATGTCTGCAGAACAGCAGAAGGCTCAAAATCACAAGTATTTTTTGCACTATGTTTACACCATGTTAATCTCAGGCCTCCATGTTTCTCTAAGGTACCCATGGGAGATCAGGAAGACTTTTTAATGTATTTATTTTTACATTCTCTTTGGCTTTGCAATAGTATTTCTACTAACTTCCGCAGCATTGTAGTTTGGCTTTAGTTTCAGGTAGGATTTTGGCAAGGTATACAGAGTAATCTGCACTTGATGTATTATGTTTTTCACACAAGAGGAAAATCTGAATTCTGTGGAGAATGTGTGTTAGTAAGCTGACAGGAAAACCAAAGAGCATGAAATTCAGATGTGTTTGGTTGGTGTTTTGCTAATCCACTTAGCATAAAGCCAAGCACAGATATGCAGCCAAATGGGAATTGTCTCCACATCAGATCATGAGCAGGTATTAAGGTTTGTTTTCTACCCTTTTCTACAGACTGAGATATGATATTACACCAGGCCCACCTGGGAGCTTTATTTAGGAAAACTACTGCTTTTATAGGGATGTTATTAGCCCCAGGATTCTATTATTACTGTTTCATTTGTGTGAAAATACAGCACATTTGGGCACAAGGCAGTGTGCCTCCCCCACTGTGTGATGATGCTTGGACTTGTCTACAGGAGATATTTCTGGCCTTTTTAACAAAAAGCTTTGGAGCCAGGACCCTGTGGGTCAGGAAGCCCCTTTTGACTCTGTGCTCCTAAACCACTGCAGTCTGTGGGCACAGAATCTGCCCAGCAAACGGAATGGGCAGCAAAAGCCTCTGTGAGCACGGGCAGGGTTTCTAAGCACAGCGCAGACACCAGGCAGACCTGTGCTGGCACACACGGGCGGCTGAGTGCCGGCAGCACAGCCAAACGTGAGAGGCTGTGCCATTTTGTGTGTGGAAACACAAGTACCAACAAGGTCAGATAAAAGGGGTTGTGGCTGAGTGATGCCTCAGTATTGGGAAAAGCCATTAAGGGGAAGTCCTCTTGCACACAGCCCTAAATCTTGTTCCTTTAATGCCTAAAAAATTAGGTATTTAATACCTAAAAAATTAGGCCACACACTCTCACAGGAAAGGACTTCTACATTAAGGGAAATGGTGACAGAAAATCAAAAATGTAAGTGCCAAGGGAACACCACCGTGTCAGTGCCTTCAGTCCTGAGCACAGCTGGTGAAGCAAGAGCAGTCCTGCCGGCAGCACAGCGGGAGGTGTGGAGATACTGAGTACTGTACTTTGTTATTTCCTATTTTACGGGAACATTTGATTGGTGAATGGTATCCACTTCTATGGTCAGATGGTCACTCATAACAACTTAGGTTTTTTTCAAACTCTACTTAATCTCTGGGTGAGGCTTGACAGTGAGACCCTCTTTGCTTTCAGACAGTTTCAGAGTGGATCTGGTTCATTTTTTTTACACGGAGTAGTTTTGTTACCCTTTTTGGAAATGCTTTAGCTTTTGAAAAACGGGCTGGCTTGGCTTGTCTACCTGGAACTCCATGTAGCCATCATCTCCTCACACAACGCTGCTTTCACAGCGCTGTGAAACCGGAGCCCTGCTGCCAGCACGTGCTGGAAGGCTGAGGGCCAGAGAGCGGGATTAGCGAGCACACCGAACACCAAAACATCGCCGCTTTAAATGGCTCGGTGTCTCTTCAGCGTCCCCGGCCACCAAGGAGACGAGGCCACCTTCAGCCCGGGGCAATGGCGGCGCGGTCACGTGACACCGGCGGGATATTTAAACGCCGCCGTGGGCAATATTCCCCTTTCCCTTCGAGGCCTGGACGGGCGCCGGCCGCAGGACCTGCAGGTAAGGCCTGCGCGGGGCTGGGCACGGGCAGAGCAGCGCCGGTCCGTGCTGGTCCGTGCCGTGCTCGGACGGGGGCAGAGGGCGGCGCTCTCCTGGCGTCGTGCGCTCTCGGCCGTGTGTTGCGCGATGCTCGGCGGGCTCAGCTCCGGTTAGCCGAGCACCGGCGTTAATCAGCGGCAGCAATGCGGACTCTCGAGTAGCCCTCTCAGAGATGGAGGCTTTGTAAGCGCTGCGGGTCCGCCATGTCTCGGGAGTGTTGGACGTGTTGCCCAGGACTGTGTTACTGGAGGTGTTACCCGTACTGTGCGCACGGGTGGAAGTAAAACCAACTTGCCGCTGTGGGTTTTGTTTGTTTGCTTTTTTCTCCCTGGGATGGCTTGGCTGGGGATCTTAAGTTTCCTCGCGTTGTAGTTGTTATTGTTATTGTTGTTTTTTTGGAGCGCAGAGCCGCCGCGGTCCCGGCCGCGCTGCCTCTCAGTGCGGGCTCCGCGGCTCCCCCGCTCCCTGCCTGGGGCTCGGTGGGTTTGGGGGGTCCTGTCCCTGCTGCTGTCCCGGGAAATGTCTGTGTGACATGAGAAGGAATGGCAGCAATTTGGGCACCCAGGTGGTTCCCTTGCTTCGGTTCTCCGTGCAGTAGTTCTGGGTACTCGAGCTAACAAGCCCTCCATACCAATTTCATCGCTGGTGTTGCCTAGCATGAATTCCAAATAGGAGCGGTTTTTGTTTTGTCAGGTGCTGGAGGGGATTTTTCTTTGTGTTTCTTGGTTTGTTTTGTGAACTTTTATCCTAATGTGTGGCTACTTCAAACAAAGTCTCCAAATTTTGAATATGAAAGTAACATCTGGGTTATGCTCAATGCTGCTATGAGCAGCAAATGCAAATAGAGTTTTGTGTTTTAACAAAGCGCTCTTGGATTGTCATTCTAATGAAAGTTTCCTACGTCCCAATTATCCTAATGTCAGGCAGGGATTTGCTAGCTCTTGCTTCAGCTGGAAAAGAAACAAACTAGCTAAAAATTTCAGTGCAAAACTATCCCTTAGGATAACTGTCCATTTTAATAGCATTAACTAATCTCAACTTGCAGTTTCTTCTACTTATCGTATTTTAGTCTCTAGGCAATACATAAAATGTCTTTTTAGGTCTTCTACAATCTGTTGTGCAGATTGTATCAGGTACGGACTATTGCTAAGCTGACCCAGCTCTTCACACATACTTGAGCCTGCTCCAAGCTAAAGGGGCACGGAAAGGACGTGCTGACCTAGAAGCGTTAGGAGTATCTAGTGTTTTATTGGGGTGTGCATTTGACTTGGGAGAGGGCTCTTTTGAGGCCCATCTAGTGAATAATTGTACCAACATTTCCTGTTGGCTTTGCTTCTGGGATTTAATTGGTGTTCCTCTTGTGGTCTGAGTTGTTGCTACAAGTTGTGAAGTTACAAGAAACTCTTGTTGAGTTTCTTGTAAGTTTCTGCTTTTTGTTGTATTGTCTGCCTGATGACTCAAATAATGAAGTCAATTTCCAACTGTTGTGAATTGCCGTGATAAACTTGGTTCAATGCAAGAAAGAAAATTATGAATAAAGTGTTATGGAAGTTTATTTTACATTGGATAACTATTTTGGTTTTTCACAGTGTCTACAGCGATTGTGCAGATTACCTGACAGGGAAAAAACAAACCTAAAACCAAAAACTTCCTTCCCTGTAAAGCTTCCATCTGTGTGTAAGTGAAATATTTCCTTTGTCCATTCTAAAGAAAAAGGGTTCTTCACATAACTGATTGTCCCCTTCCTCCTCCCTCTTCAATCATTTGCATTTTGAATGCTCTGGAGGAGGATGATAAAATAAGAGGTGAGAGAGGTGATGGTATTGCCACAAATCAGACTTACTGAACAATTGGTTTTCTGGTGTGTTGTGGCACTGCAGTATTGCTCTAGCAAGATTCAGAGAAGGAAATGTGATGATAGCAAGTGCTGGAGAACTTAGGGATGATGTTGCACATGTGGGTCCATGAGTTTACTGTTTAATGGTCACCTACCTGGCGTTGTCTTGTTTCTCATTTTATGGAGTGGGCCACATTTATATTTATAAATTAAGACTTGTATTCAAAACATGTCTTTTCAAATGAATTGTGATTTTTCTATAGCATCTCTTCATTGTATTTCATTAATGTGACCATTAGTACTGCACCTGCCCCAGTCATGCAGTAGTTGGCTGTAGATATATGACTGAAGTCTTGTTAGAGTAGTTTACTTCAGCCAAGAGAGGACACAGCTGCCCAGGTCATGGTGCAAAAGGCCTCCAAAGGCTTGAGCACGGTTCTTCTGCAAGAGATGAGCTATTTCAGCCAGAGTCTCCAAGCAAGGAATGCAAGAGCTGTGGCCATAACCTTGTGCCTAAGCTCAACAAGCCTTTGGAGAGAGTTACCTGTCTTCAGTACAGCTCCCATCCTGGAGTCACCTTGCTCCACATAGCTGGGTTAGAAGTGTCTAACACATGGACAAGAGCAGTTAAAAGCCTGTCCAGCAGTGTCTGTAACTGCACAAAGAACAGGGCTTATATCATCACACTTTGATAATTTGGCTGGCACTGTTGCTTTTTAATAATCTGCCAGGTAAAGCAGTAAAAGGCAAATTGATCTGAAAGATACAGAGCTTGTGGCTGCTTTCTTCTCTAAAAGCCAACCAAACACTACAGCTTATTTGTTTCAAGAGGAGTTGTGTCAAGAAATGCGTGGCATTGCTAGCAGGTCTTTGGAAGAAATTTGTGTCCTGCTTCCTTTTCTTTTTATTTTCCCGAGTGAGTAGGACTACATAGAGGCATTTTTCTTAATATTTTAAGGTTATGGGAATACTACAGAGGAAAACAAAGTAGTTATGGTCAGAGCTGGTAATGCAGATTGCTGGAGCTGTGGTTATGGAAGTCTGAATTTGACACAGGAGATTCAAGCTCGGAGTCACTGAACTCCTTAGTGGTAACTTAAGATGTACTAATAGTGGAGCTCAATTTTAAGGCATGTTTTATAATATTGGAATCAGAGAGGTGAAAAAAAGACAAAAAATAAAACCAAATTGTAAACACTTGCCTTGGTTTGCCTGACTGTGGGATCCATCTGTAAATGAAGCAGGTGGGAAACCTGGATCATTTCAGCAATCCTGAACCAAGGAACTACAGCAAGTCAATTATTTGTGCATGGTACAGACATGACAAACAGAGCTAACCCCAGCTGCTTGCCTCCTGTACACAGAGGCAGAAGATGAGATTAAACTGGGCCATCAGTTCTTGGGTGGAAATACTGAAGCATCTGTCCAATATTTGACACTTACGAAACCAAAATTTGTTCAGTCTGGCACTGCTGGAGGAGCATCTGGTAAAAAAGAGCAGAACCTGAAACAACTTCAAACAAAGTCTTGTTCCTGGAAGGGTATTGCTATGGTAACTAAGTTATCTTCCCTTTAAATGAGCCAAAAAGCATCAAAGTGTCCCATAGGCAATACAGATTCACAGATAAAGTTTATAATTTCAAGTAGGGAAGTTATTTTGGTGGTTTTTTTTCAGATATCTTAAAATCTTTATATGCTTAGAAATCAGGTCTCTAATACTAGAATGACTAAGGAGTGAAAACGAAAATGAAATTCAGTGTGGTGATTTTCATGGAACTTGTCACTGTGGGAAAGAATATTGTAATGAATACTTGGGAAATCATGGTGGTGGTTTGTTTCTGCTGTGTAAAAGGCTGAAACATAGCCCAAGGTTTCCAGCATTATTTGAAAGTATAATATACTGAGCTACATTATATGTTAATTTTCTGTTTTATTTTTCTTGCAAATTATACCTCTTTTAGTACAGTTATAGTATAAATCTTACCTTGAAAGCTGTGTTGTATTGGCAGAAGATGAAAGCATGAGTATACTGTCATATTCATGGTCTAATCTTCTAAATGATGTTTCATGGGAGTATCATTTAGCTACAGCTCTCCTGTCTTTTAAATGGAGATAGAATTTGCTTGTCACATAAAGTTGTTCTGAGAATTAATTGCTTAATGTGGTATGTATGCACTGCTTTGAAAATTAGGGCATATAGGTGATGAACATCATTACCAGGTAATTATTATTAATATACTGAGTTCTAATTAAAGCAACTCTTGTAGATGAAGAAGGTAGTGTCTTGATTGTCCATTTTGATGTCAATGATGCTACAGTCATAAACCTGATATAATGGGGTGAGGAAGCAGCTGTGGGAATTGCTGCTATTTTTAAGGAACCCCTTTCATCCCTGTAATCTAATGGTAAAATGAACACACATTTTAGCATTTACCCTGTTAAGGGAGTGATAACTGTAACTACTGCCAGAAAGGCAGATTTAGCATAAACAGAAATGAAACAGGGTC
Organism: Zonotrichia leucophrys gambelii; assembly: GCF_028769735.1. Lineage (NCBI taxonomy): Eukaryota > Metazoa > Chordata > Aves > Passeriformes > Passerellidae > Zonotrichia > Zonotrichia leucophrys. Next base: position 25,696,549 of record NC_088176.1, read on the forward strand.
CTGCTCATCTCTAGACAGGAGATTGTTGATCATCCTGAGCTGTCTTTTGTGACTCCATAGGTAAATAGTGCTGAGTGGTGCAGTGGTTTTTGTGCAAGCAGAGTGCCCAATGTATGTGTTTTAAATTAAGGGAGTTCATTAAAAAGAAGTATCTTGGCAACTGTATGTATGAGTGTAAACAGGCCATTGTGTTAGGACAGGAAAAGCTCTGCTGATCAAATTGCGAGGAGTTTAGTATCCAGGCTAGGGATGAAATGACAAATGTGGATATTGTAAGACAATTTCTGAGATAAATCTAAGGAGTTCTGTGCACTCACCGTCTCAGTATTACAGTATTGGAATTGCACAGGTGAAATTATCTGCTCTAGGCTGGGTGATTATTTAGGAATGTAAAGCACTGCAATTTCACCTGAGACCATGAATTAACAGTTTCTTCAGTTTCAGTTGTGCTGCAGTTAAGAAATAAGTACAGCCAGCACTGGAGTATCTTACTCCCAACACAATAACTTCTAAAGAGAATTTGTTAAATTCATATCTGTGGGGTTTTTGGGGAGAGGTATAATAAAATCCTAACTCCACAAGATGGAGAATTTGGGAAGCTCCTTTATTAAGCCTGGTTGTTTACATCCAAAGCCACCTTATAATTCTGGTAACTGTCAGGATACTGAGAGGGAAGTTTTTAACTCTTTCTTTCCACTGCATTGCAGAGGAACCTGCAACAAAAGGTTACTATTAAGAAGCAATCTTAAGAAGAGCTGAATGTGTGTGATGTCTTATGGATTTAGAAAAGGATTGTGAAATACTGTCCCGTGTTTCAGAGTATCTCTAAGTCATCAATGATGCATAATAATTTTCGTGGTAATTTTCATAGAATCACAGAATATCAGAAGTTGGAAGAGACACACAAGGATCACAAATTTGTTAGATTTGAATTCCTACATCTGAACTTGTGGGCTCAGTGAAGTAATAAATACTGTTAAACCTTAATTTACTACACTAATTCTGGATTGATCTCTTAAGTGATCACACTAGCCTAATGCAGTGATTAGGTCTTTTGGTAGGTTTTTATGTTAGCCAATTTATTTTGATTCATGGAGTTTAATAAAGTAGCTCATTTAACATGAACATTATTATATTTAATCACTTGATACCCGCTAGTTTTTCTTCAAATAGCAATTCTGTCCATTCATCTTGCACATCTAAGATTGGGGGGCAGAGAAAGGCAATGGAGCTGGTGTAGGGTCTGAACTGGGAACTGGGTTGTTGAGGAGAAAAGGGGGCTCAGGAGGGACCTTACACCTCCCTGCAAGGAGGCTGCAGGCAGGTGGGGATCGGTCTCTTCTCCCAGGTGACAATGACAGGACAAAAGGAAACGGCCCCAAGCTGGAACAGCGGAGGTTTGGATTGGATTTCAGGACAAATTTCTTCACAGAAAGCATTGTCAGTCCTTGGAACAGACTGCCCAAGGAAGTGGTTGGGCCCCAAACCCTTGAGGTATTAAAAGGTTTAGGTGTGGCACTTAGGGACGTGCTTTAGTGCTGGACTCACAGTGTCAGGTTAACAGTTGGACTCTGTAAGGTTGCTGGTTTCTTCCAGCCAAAATGATTCAATGTAACATTTACATGAATTTGATTAATATAGTCAAGCTATTTTGGCTGATTTTCATCTAGATCATTATAAAACAAGTCACTTTTCTGTGCTCATTTGCAAAATTCTTTTTTTAATGGAAGCAATTACAATCAGCTGCTTTTTTTTAAATTTGACATGCTCTTCAATATTTAGCTTTAGACATGGGGTTTGATTTACTTTTTCTGTCTTCTGGTGTCAAGTAGTGATGGAATTATGGTGTCAAGCTTTATGGAATGGGCTGCATTTCTAGATTCAACTTGTGTAAGATACTAAAGCAATCCTTGCCTTAGTGAGATCTCATGGGCTTGCTTTCTCTCTGTCTGACAATAACATTTGGAATATAGGCATAGCTTAAAGGGCAGTGATTCCTAACTCCCTCCTCATATACAAATATTGATGAGGATGAGTGTTTTTCCATTTTGTTATGCTAACTGTGGGAGGATGCTTGCAATCATTCTTGTTACAGTAAGTGTATTGTAAGGCCAGTAGAGTTGAGAGCCACTTTAAATAGCAGTCCTAGGTTAAATTGTTTGTAGTGGTTGCATATGAAGGAGGCAGATGCTGAAAAATCTGACAAAACCCCCCAACTTCTTAACTTCTGGTTCTGCTGTGCTAAGCTGTGTCAGGCCTAAAGCAGATTTTGAAATAAATTATTATATAAATAATAAATTTGAAATAAAACTGCTAAGAGAGCAGTTCTTCCTTTGGTTTTTGAACCTTATTTTCTAGGAATCCAGTGTTGTAATGGATTTTAATTGACAAAAATAAAAGGCCCACAGGGAGACAAAAAAGTGTTATCCAGCTTTGACATTTCTCAGCATTTTCATTGCTTGCTACTTACTCTACTTGGTAATAAGTTTTGGAAGGAGAATATGACTTGGAATTTCACTGATGTTTGACGTCTTATTTCACACTGACATTCTTGGCAAAGACCTCTACTCTTTTGCTTTGTCTGCACATTTCCTTTCTACAGTTGTTGTGTCTTTATTTATTGCTACATGCTAGCTTCAAATAAAAAATAATCTTTAATCTTTTGATTCTACAGTGAGTTGTTTAGAAAAGAATGAAAAATGCTTTGTTATTGGAATAAAAGTTAAAGAATTTCATACAGTAACTTGTAGAAGTCCCAAACAAGAAATGGCATCTTACTGTGGCAAGTCTTCTATAAGTAAATAGAATCTTATGCTCTACTAATGTAAGCAATGGTATAACTGCACATGTAATGATGGGGACACTTGTTCATGTGTTGGCTGGTGGGCAGGGCTCCAGCGAGTAGAGGATGAATAACAATACTCAGGCACAACATCACTTACTCTTTGTTCTGCTTCTTCAAACTGAGTCGTAGGACAGACATAAAGGAACGTGGAGGAACCAGAGACCTTCTAAAAATCCTTAAAAGTGTCACATTATTTTCTATGCAGAGGTGACTGCATAATTAGTTAGATATGTATGATGCAGTCAGCATTACATGAGTTTAAAAGACCAAGAAAACCCAAACTTGCAACCCAAAGGTTGCAAGTGCAGTGTGAGTAAATGACCAGCTGAAGATCCTTCATGAATAACATAAATCATGGAGAAAGTGGGAACAGGCCCTAGTTTCAGCTTGGAGGATTTTGACCAAAAGGAAATTTTTCCTTCATGTTAGCTTATGCTGAAAAAAATTCAGAATAATGGGGGCACTGTAAAAGATTTGGTTAGAAAAGGAATATGAAATTCTAAGTTGAGCTTTTATGATTTCTTGTATTTTTGATGCAAGTCAAGCAAGCAGAACTTAATTGCTGTTTGAATGCTTTTCTTGTTGGCTATCAGTGGATCATGTGTTGAAAACAGATACAAAAAAATGCCAGTTTGTCTTCAGTTGTGCCAGCCATGGACAAAGTTGACACCTGCAGCAGTGGCAGAGGAGTTGGCATGATGAGAGCTGGCATGACAGATTTAGCATGAATATCATGCAGATTGTGGGATGTAAATTTTACTGATTCACTGGTTTTGTTTTTAATGGCAAACTGCCCAAAGCCCAAAATGTACGAATAGAAAGTTTCTCTGTAATTCACTGAAAAATCAGCAGCCTGAGGACGTGGCTGATTTATCCTGTATGCTTCTGTTCCTGGTTAGTTCCAGCTGCTGATGCAGTCTCCTATCTCTGGAATGCTCCTTCTTTAGAACATGTGTATCTTGCTGGACTTTAAAGCAGATCCACTTTTTGTATAACTGTACTGAAGATCAGGCATTCAGTCAAACAGATTATAATTCTTCCTGCTTTTAGCATACGTTTAAACATAAAATTCTTTTAGCTATTTATGCTATTAAGTTGTAGAGATCCCTCAGAAGGCCATTTTAATCTCAGTTATGTAGCTGCTGATGCAAACTGTTAATAGCTAGTAGACTCACGCTCTTAAACATTTTGTTTTCATCCTAGGTAGTTATGTCAGTGCTAGGCTGTTATACCACCTGAAACTGTCAGAACAGTGTTGGTATAATTCATTGTTCTGCTATCCAAAAGGGCCTTATTTCATGGTGTGTGTGAATTTGGAGTTAATCACTTAGATAAACATGAGCAGGTTGTTTGTTGTTGCATTTTGTCACAAACTATCCTTTCTGCAGGTTTCCTTGAGCTCTGTTCTTAGTCATTGATTAATGAAAAAAATGCATAGTTACCTCAGCTTTTGGGTGACTCCTAACAGTATCAATTTTCCAAGGCTCAGGCTTGTGCATTATTTTAGAATTCTTTTTCCATTGTTCTTCATTTAAATGATGTGTTCACTCCATTGTTAATTATCTGGGTTTCTCAGACAGAGGTAGTAGTAGATGTAACTTTTATTGCTCCACTAAGTGATTATCAGCTAGCAATGATAAAAATTCAAAAGCTAGTTAAAGCTTTGCATGGAATTAGTTTATATTAATTTGAATTTGGCAAATCTCTTTTCAATTGGAAAAAAATGAAGAATTTTTCCAGTTTTTTCTAGGATAGTTCCTTTGGGCTTTTCCTGTTTTAATTAGTATTATGCTTGGTATTTCCCTAGGGGTTTCATTGACAAGATCTAGAGTGTTGGGTTTGTGAAAGAGGGGGATCTGAGTGCGTTGTTCAGAACTTCATTTGAGAGCGTGTCATGAGTCTCCGAGGGGCTGATTGGGAGCTTTGCTCCGTGAGCAGCTGGGCTCTGTCATGGAGAGGGCATCAGCCTGGGAGGCTGGTGAAGTTTCTCTCTGTGGCTTCATCAGGTTTGCACCTGAGTTCCTCTGACCTTTGGTGGCAGTCCCAACTCATTCTTACCTGAGCCACTGTGTACAGCTCTGTGCCTGTTTTCTGTGATTGTCCCCTGTGAGGTACTACACAATGCTGAGAGCTGATTTCATTGAGGGAATGCTCTACACTGGTATAAAATGGTACAAAATGGGGAATTTCTTGTCCACACCTGTTTCACATTGCCTTAGCTATTTGTTTTTCAGCTTCAGTTGCCAAAGTAGTTTAAAAAGTGCATTACTTCAACCTGACATGAAGGTTTAGATAAGGAAGGATCTAAACAGACAGGGTTACCCTCCTCCCCATAGTCTTTCCTGAAGGAATATTTCACCATATACCTCTTGAATTAATAAGAAAGTGGGTTTTGGATGCAGCTAGAGGAGGAAGAATCAGCCACTGGGTTTTGGACATTGGCCAAAGATATTTAAGGGAAAAGCAGCTGTTTCCTTTTTTCTTCTGCAGTCAGAAGTCATGATTTTCAATTTTGGCAAAGGTGAGGTTAAATGGGATGCATAAACAGGCAGTTTTATTCTGTTTTATCACTTGAGAACTATTTAGTGTTATGCAAATAAGAATTACATCAGAACTTTTGCAAGGACAAAAGATGAAACTGTTTAATTGTGATGAGAGAGGAGCAGAGTTCCCTCTTTCTTTAATAAGGTTTTCTTTCAATAGTGTGGTATGTAAACTGTGTAAAGATGAAATGCAGGCAGGTGATTCTTGTGCAGCTGGGACCATACCTTTTGAGATGCAAGATTTGGGAAAGGAAAAAAATTACCTCTATTTACAAAATTTAAAAATGGAGATAGTGCACTGACTAAATGTGATTCAGCAGAAGATCATAGTAAGGGCCCTGTAAGGAGTCCAGGGTTCCTCTCAGCCTAGTTCAGGTCTTGCATACTCCAAGTTTATGGGGTATAGGTCACTTTTCACAGCTGGCATTACAGCTACTGATATAACTAAATACTGGGAAAATGTTTTGGAAGCCTTAAATGCTTCAGAAAACTCAAAACCTAGCTGTTGTAGAAAACCTTAGTTCTCTGAAACATTGAGAACTAAGTGGGTTGTAAATAACTATGTTTGACCCTTCTAGGTCTAGTGTTGAAGCCTTGTGGAACTGCTGTGCAGAACCAGCATGGAATATATTTTTCCTCTGAGGTCTTTTCACGCCTGCATATTACTGATTCAGAACAAGAGTGTCAAACTCTTGCAAACTCTAGTTTGCCTGTAAGGCTGTGTATGTTCATCAGATCTATGTATTTCATAGAGTTCTTATGAAGTAAGGGAATGACAGAGTTGTTGTTTTGCAAGGTTTGTTTGCTGGGCTTATTATTTAAACTCTGTTGCTGAAGGGGGGGAGTTGCTGAAATGTCAGCTGCTCAGCATGAAACTCCTGGGAGATAGGATTTACAGTCCTGACCTGAATCCATGCAACCTCTCCGAATACTGGATTGCTGAAGTGCTGTGTGAAATAGTGTGAAATAGCACTGTGCTATCAGTATGCCAGCAGCAATAAAGATGTACTGCAGCTGTCTCATGAATGCTAAATTCCCATGCAAAGTCCAGGTAGGAAGCTTCACATGCATCAGTTATGTTTGCTCTTTTTGTAGCTGTCTCCTGGTTCCATATGTAAACATTTAAAAATAAACTTTGAATGGTTAAACTGTATAAAAGAAATTAACACTGGAGATAAAGCTCTTGGAGAAGTTAATGTGATGTTCAGTGCAAACTCCCTCATTGATTGATCCCAAATGACATTGCTTGAGGATTCAATAATTAAAGACTCACTTAGCGATGTTATTCTAAATTACTCTTGTATTTCTCACTCTCCTGCCCCTGAGTAAACTCCACAGTCATTTAAAATGGCAGAACTGATAGTGAATACTAGTGGCCTTACTGGTTACATCTCTACAGTTAAATTAGATGTGCTTTGGACAGTTTTCAGACACTGAGGGCAGCTGGCATGGAAAAAACCATCTCTGTATTGTGGAACAGTTTTACCCTCCAGCATAAGGAACAGGTGGGCAAAATTCACACTGACATGTTTTTTCTGGGAATGATCCTTGTTATCTGCTGTCTCCAGGGAATTGTTTAGTGGGGTGTGATTTGCTACATGCAAAAACCATTTGAGACTTAAAAATATAGCATTCAAAGCAAGTTTCAATGCCTCTTAACACTGGTGGTCTCTTTCCTGACACTACTTAATTTGCTAGCGTAAATGTACTTATAGATAGGGTTAATTTTAAATCTAGGAATCTGGTCTAAGGTGTTGAGCAATAGCTGATAGAGAAATGACAAAAGAATTCTTTCTATCTTAACTTCTTGCTTGAATTTCCTGCTGAATATATAAGCAGCGCATGAGGCAGAGCTGCGCACAAGCAGATGAAATAAACCCTTTGAAAATACCTCTGCTACCTTGGAGGAGATATATGTACAGGAAGGCTAAATATTAGTTTGAAGAAGAAAGTCAGATAATAGAACTGTGAGATGCAGGTTTTGAAGTAGTTGTGAAAATTGTATGTGCGTAAGATTGGTTAGAGAAAAGCACAAAGAAAGAGTAAGGAGCACAGCTGTGGAGTGTTGGAGAAGGAGCCTCTAATGAAAAAAATTAAAAATAAAGCTCTTGCAGATTGTGAGGGAGAATCAGCAATGTGAAAACAAAATAAGGGAATTATAGTGGTGTTAAAGGAAGGCCAAAGTAAATGGAAATTGGAGATCAGAGTTTTAAACAAACAGAAAATCTTGAGTAGTTGGAGGACTGGTTTAATAAAATGTAGGCATTTAAATGAGTGAATCTCTCCAATTTATAAATTATTTATTTGGCAGACTTTGAAGAAAATCTCACCTGAATCTCTACTCTGTACCAAGTACTTTGTAATAAATTCTTGTCTGCTGGATTCATATTCTCAAAGATGTAAGATTCCTTGCCTCATTGCATAGACAGTAAAATAGAAATGTTCCTTTCTAATAGATATATAAAGTGGTAAGGATATTTTAAAATTCCTGTCAAATCACTCCATGTAAATTACCTAATCAGATACCATAGCTACATAATGTAATGTTAAAACCAGCAGAATTACACCATCACAGGAATCAGCTATCCCTGTTCCAGATTACAGGGTTTTATAATTGCAATGTTTCTTCATCAACCCACTCCACTTCATGCTGTCACATATCCTTGGAATTGCTATGAACATTGATCTCTATATAGGTTTTCATCTTCTTAAAAATTTATGGTTTTCAATTTTTTTTTTAGTCCTTTTTTTGGTGAATGCTGATGCTGGCATTTTGGGTATATGCTTGTTAGTGTAATGGAAAAAGAGGCTGTATTCAGGAGGACTGAAACTGTAAATTTGATCAAACAGCTGAGAATTTTAACATGCTTAGTGCCAGCTCAGAAGTATAGAATAAATTTTTATACCATTACAGCCTCTTTGTAAAAGTGTGTTTCAGTTCATAAACTTCACATTCTTTTTCTCAAATGCAAGGCTCTGTGCTATTTGCTAGACTTAGAAATCAACTAAACTCTTCCTTGCTCTATGGTGGTCTCATTTAATTTCATTAAATTTCTTCTGGCTGTGAAAAGAGTCTAATCTCAGGAAAGGCTGAGATATGTGACCAGCAGCCCACTGGTGCAGCAGTGCCCCTAAAACCAAAGGTGACACCAGGCCCTCCTTGCTCCAAGATAACTCCAGCTTGCTTTGATAACTGATGCTCTTTCTTTACAATATTCCCTGAGCTCACTGCTTTTGTCCATCTCCTCTGAGCTGCCTTCAATCATGAGGGTGCAGTGGCATCCCCTGGCTCAGACCAACTTGGAATGATTACTGGGGTAGCTCAGTGAGCTCAGTACATCATCCACAGCAGTGCCCAGACCTCTTACAGAACCGAATCCTGCAGTTTTAGTCATCTCAGCGTTAAGTGGGTAACCTTCAGAGCCTCTTCTATGGAAAATACAATGGAGGAAAAGGATGTTGGGCTCAGACAGGAGACAGATCTGTGCACACAATGCAGTGCAGGTTTCCATATCCAGAGGTGACCTGGGGAAGATGATTTGTCTGTGACTTATTTCAACTGAGTAAGGCTGGCCAGGGAAATTCTCATGAATACTTTCTTCATAGGAATATAGAACAGGACAACTTCAATCATAGTCCATCCTTGCAAAGTGACCAATGTCTGTGCAGCAGGAGTTGCTGGCTTGCTGGAATCAGAATGGCTTGCACAGACATTTTCATGTCAGCAGGGCTGAGGTCTGGCTCTGCCAGACCCCTGCTGGGTGTGTAGCAGCCTCTCCTGCCTCAGCCTTGGCAAGCTGCCTGGCAGGCTGACAAGCCAACAGCACATGACAAACTAGGGGGTTCTGGCACTCCTTCTCATTGCTCCTTGAAAGGTGAAACTTGCAGGCTTTTTAAGATTCCTGATTCCAAGGCAACTTGGTAGGTGGACTGCTCCAGACTGAGGACTTGCTTTTCTTTTTAAACTGTTGCATAAGAATATAACTAGCATCAATGCTGATCACAGATGACAGTTTTTAAATAGCTTTGCAGAATGATAGGCAAGAAAAAACTAAGTCAAATGTTTTGCTGACATGTAAAGGGAAAACCTTTCTTTTGACAAGAAAGTAAATATATGCTATTTTTATTAAAGTATTTTTTGACATTGTTGCTCCTTGATAGCAAAGTCCAAATTTAAAATTGCAATGTATTACCACAAGAAGACTCTGTAAATGGGCTGCTGTATGTTTTTTGTCAGTAACTAAATAACAGACATTCTAAATCTTGTTACCACATATGAACTGGGAAGTTTATATATGGTGTAGATCCAGTGAAATGGAGAAGCTTTGTTCTCTGGTGCTTGCCCTGTCTGATAGTTCTTATTACCAGGCTGCCCTATTTTAGCTGAATGTGCTGAAGGGAGGTGAAAAAAAAAATGAAGGCCTGACAAACTACTCAGTAATGAAATGTTAGTCCAACTTCTGAAATAAAACTGAGGCAAATAACTTGTCAGGTCATAGATCAATCCAGAAGTGTCAAAATATTAACACTGCTAATAAGGGTTGTACTGCCCAGGCTGAGGGCTGCCCTTTCTGGTATCAGAGTGAGTTCAGAATCTGGTTTGATCCCTTTGAGAAAGAATGCATCTCATACTTGGAAGGACAACCCCTACCAACACCACTGTGCTCCCCAATGCTACAAACAGCATTGTTCTGTGGTCTCCTCTGTCTTTGCCATTGGTGCTTCCAGTGTGTGAGGTCCCAGTTCCCAATACTGACAGAACATACAGAACATGGATTATTTTTTCCAGAGCTAGACACTCCCTGCAACTCTTCTTCCCTTTCTTGAGGTTGCCCTCAGCTTTCTCTATTTTGTTTCATTCCTGAATGCTGATTCAATTGAAATGTAAATGTATTCTGAGCATTTTTTTCTAAAAGGGATTTGATTCAGGCAGATCTGGCAATTTTATATATGTCCAAAATATTTGCTTTAAGAGAATGAAATAAATTTGCAGTGCCATCTTGTAAGTATGTCTTCAAACTCTGTTAGCTTTCATCACATTTTGATCAGCTACCTGCTCTTTGCTAAGCACGTGATTTCTGCTCATGTTTAATGTCAAGCTGGAAGTGGCTATGAACATGTCCTCAGAATCATAGGAAAAATGTTTTCTTTCAATATCATTCTGCGGTCTTTATCCTCTCTGGGATGTACATCATCCAAACCCTTCTTGATCCCTGTTCTAGCCACTCTTGCCTTTTCCCTACTTTAAATTGCCATGTCTGGCTTCTTATCTTGCCCTGGAGCTCTACAGCACTTTGCTATAATATTCCAACCATGTATCTTTCAATTCAGTGCAAATTGGCAGTGTTCCTGCAGTCAGCATGCATATCTTTCCTGTCTTCTGCCATGTGCTGCTCCTCCTTCTGCAATGTATCTCTGCACCCTTTTCTGTCTATAGGAATCCATCCTTTCTATAGACTTTATTCTGGAAGTTAAGCAGTTCTGTCAGTTTCCTGATTAGACCACATCTCACAGGCTGCAATTTACTTCATGTTTCTTCTTAAATTCACATACCGAATTCCTCCTTTCTTGTTTATTGTGTCTTTTGCCTTCTCAGAGAAAGAAGGGAAGGATCCTGATGCAATGTGTCACTGTCTTTTAAATGTTCACTCTTAAACCCATCTTTTTCACTTGCTAGCCATGGCCTCATTATTTCTTTCTGGTTCAATAACAGTTATCCATCAATGGCTTTTTCTCTGAGTAATGTATGTTTCCTTTTTATCCTTTTAAACCCCTTTTATTTTATTTCAGATACAATGCATATGGTATCTACAATAAAGAGCTAATACATATCCTCTTCCACTATTGGAATAAGTCAGTATTTCAATATAGGAAGTGTAAATAAAAACAAACAAAATACCAAAAAAGGTGTTTAAGTTACATTTCCCTGAACCTGCAGTTGAAATTATGTTCTCCTTATTCTTTCAGCCATCTTTACATCCAAAAAAATGGGAGTTTTTATAAAAATCTATTTAATTGCCAATTTGTGCCTCCCAGAATATTAGTAGCACTTACACTGTTGCTACAGAAAACAATTTAATTTCTGTGTGACTAAAAAAAAATAATTACTGGGCTTTGTGCTATTGGATCATTAAAATGGATAGGAAATGAGGCAAGGGTCAAAAGTGAACTTAGGTTTAGCTTGATCAAAAGCAGAAGCAAAGCAGTAAAATCAGCATATGTGGTCTGGAACAACAGCTAATGTGTGGTTTATGCTAATTTCAGAGATCCCATGGAAATGTTGCACATTACAGTAACCACAGGAAAATTCTGGAAGGTGAATCTCCAGGAACATGGTGGAGGAATTAAGGTGGGCATGTAGGGCCCTGATTCAAGTATAAAAGTAAAAGCCTAACATAATGTAATGATAAGTTTACTTCTCTTGTCTGACCTGCCAGGTGGCTGAGAGGGCTGAGAGCACAGTTTGCGATAGTAGAGTTAGTTCAACAAACGCTTCTAAGTTTTCTTTGCGTCACTCCACTGTATTGAGAATGTGTGGCTTTTTTCTATACCATTTTTTGGAGCTCCTTCTCCTCACCCTGTCCAGAGATGGGGAGCAATCTTACAACAATCTTACCCTCCCTGTACAGCAAAGATCAGTGAACCTGTGAAATTCTATTTGACACACAGCAGTAGGACCTGTGCTGTCACATCTATGAAAGTCAATCTGAGATAGGTAATTTTTTAGCCAATGGAAGTCTATGAGTGTTTCATAAACTGTGTTTTAAATTATAATCTCAGTGCTATTGTGATTTGTGGCAATTGCAACAGGAATCTCTGTTGCTTTCTGCTGAAATGTTAGATAGAAGCATAATTGCATAATCCATATAATTTGCATGTTGGGCTCTCATATGCATTCAGATCTGATTAAAATAATCTCTCCTGCCATCCTGTTTGTATATTTGTAAAGGTCAAATGTGTGATTAGGCTTGACAATTCAGCTCCAGGATGTAGTGGACTTTTTATAGCATCTGTAATGTGACATGCACAGAACCCTTTCTGCTTTTAAAATGCCACCTATTGGTCTTGAAGGTCACGGGCACATTCTTCCTTATGTCCTTTGTGCAAGTGGTGGTACCAAATCCAGTTGAGCCAAAGGATGAAGTGTGAACCTGACTGGAAGGCTGTGGTGTTGCCTTGGCAATGCTCAGTATTGAAATGCTGTTAGTCTTGAGTCAATTACCTTTTCTGATCTTTACACTCATGTTGCACTCAGAACCCTTAGTGCAATAGTTACTTATGGCAAAGTAAATACAATTCCTGTTATCTTTCCCCTCTCTGAACAAGTGGAACATCATTCTCAGTGTCAGTAGTGCTGTATTTTTGGATGCTGTAGCTGTTTCCTCTGGGCTTGTGGCCCAACTACAACTGCCAGGGTAACACTTGGACGTGTAAACCTGCCAGTAGTTACCAAACATTGTGTGTGTGTTGTGTTTTAAGTAATTTTGACAAATACCTTTTATGTTCTGGAGGAGCCAGAAGGACAGTTTGTCTTTGAGAAGTGAAGTGACATGAGCATGTTCTGTGTATTTCGTGGGGATGTATCCATCTGGATATAAAGGAACTCTCTTGACAATGGCCTTTGATAGAATGTGAAGTACTCAAAATTTTTATTCTAAGTGACATCCCTGTTTTAACATGGAAGCTGGAGGCATTGGAAATGTGCAGTTCTGAAAGATACCAGACATGTGAAACAACAGAGGTTTAGATTCAGGGCCTGAGGAGGTCTGAATTTAATTTCCAGATCTAGAATAGATTCTCTATGTTATTTTGAAAAAATACTTTTGTCATTCAATACCAGAGTGCTCTCTTCCTGTGAAGAGGCAACAATTCTGCAATGCTGCTGGCAATTTTATGCAATCTCCTCTGGCATCTCCTCATGCTTTACTATAAAGCAGAAACCCCCATGGCACTGCTGCTCTGTATCTTTTTGTACCCTCTGACAGGTCTGGTCAGAAGCTTGCCAAATTAGGTTGATTGTTATTTTAGAAAGGATAGGAAACACTGAAGTAGACTGAATTTTTTCTACCAAAAGTGAAACTGAGAAGTTCACCTTTGGTAGAAAAAAAATTCAGTCAACTTAAGTGTTGCCTATCCTTTCTAAAGGGACTCATCAGCAATACCAAATCCTAGGGGAGGCTTTAGATCTGTTCTCAGTGACTCTTGCTTAACCAGAATCTATTGGCAGCTACCAGCCCATGGATAATTTGTATGAAATGAGCTGGTGTTTACATCCTGTTTTCCTCATCTTGGAGTTACCTTATCCTTTTAGTCAATAATGTTGTGGTTATTCACAGTCTCAGAAGAGAATACAAAAATGCAACAAGAAGTCTCTCAAGAACACAACAATATTGAAAGAATGAGGATGAAAATGATAAAGGCTGAACAATGGATTACATGGGCATTTCTAATCAGGCTTTGGTTGGTTTGTGCCTTCAAAAGCCATCTATCTTGGTTATTCTATGAATGAATATACACATTTACTTTTTTATTTTTAAAATATTTTTTTAACAAAAATGCCTTCAGAATTCTGTTCAAAGTAAAACAGAACAGTTACACTGAATGAGTATAATAGAATTGACAGATGAGACCCCTTCCATTTCTTAATATTCTTTGCCCTTGTAGTCAGAATCCTGCAGCTCTCTGGGGAAAAGAGTTCAGACAGTGTGAAATAAATTCCATCTGGCAGTCAGTTCTCCCATCTCCACATCCAGAACTCATTAGAACTAAACAGAATTCTTCAAAATGAAATGAACTTTCCTACTTAGACAGTGATTTGGATCCATTTGGTCCTCTTTATGCAAGACCTTTTACATCCTTCAGATGTAACTTCTCAGTTCCTTAAAAATGCATGAAATGGGAAAATTGGGTGCATTTCTGTTTTCCACCTCTGTTAGCAGCTTCTTTTGCATGGCTGCACATATGACAAACCACAAGCTGCTCCTTCTCAAGGCTCAGCCCCACCTAAAGATATTTGCTCTCTGAACCTGGTTTTACCTTACATTAGTTTAAAGCCAATTTCTTGATCCCAGTACTTGAAACAGCTGAGTAAACACCTGTGTAATATATACACAGTATATTGTTCTTTAATGACCTTAACCATACCCTTCCATGGCACCTAGAGTATTACAGGTGTTAACTACCTACACCTGTGCTAACTACTGGTGTTAACTATCTACACCTCTGCTAACTACAGGTGTTAACTACCTACACCTGTGCTAATTACAGGTGTTAACTACCTACAGACATATTTAGAGAGATTCTTGGGTAAGTTATCCTGTGTGGGAGTGTTGTGATTAAAGAAAAGTACTCAAAACTTTATTAACTATCCCTGCCTTTCCTGATTATTTGGCTCCTCCCATTTTATCTGAATTTATAACTGTTTTCTTTCATATGGGAGGTTCTGGATTGTGTTCAGCTGGCTCTGCTTTGGCAGGGCCATTGCAATTGGTCAGTGCACTGGTATGATGCAGTTGGAGGAAATCTGTTTAATGTCACTAAATTAATAGTCGTGGGATGAAATGGCAGAGGGCAGACAAACCAGGATTCTGATGGGACACATGTGCTCTATGCAGAGTTAATGAGTACTTCCAGCAGGATCTTGGGGTCAATGCAGTGGCTCTGTCTCTTGAAAGAAGAGACAGGTGTTTTTATTTGCTGGTCAGATCAATCATATATACAATTCCTCGAATTCTGAAGAATATTTTAGGATCAGTCTGCAAAGAATTCAACCTCTTCCCTTCTAAGAGAGAATTCTTAAAAACTCACAGTCCACCAATTACATAAACCTTCTCATAGCATAAAAGGAATGTTCTGGCATGACAACTGCTCCCGTGCTTTTCCACTGCTCAGAACAGGGGATGGCTAGGTCCTTGGCAAGCTGTCAATCAGTGATCACCAGTTTTATGAGATTACAGCAAGCCATGTAAACACATGAAATCATTAGCTTTTAATTCCTGAAAGTGCATAGGTTGGTTCTATTGCTTGTGGTTTTTGTTGTCCTTTGATTTGAAGCTCCTTCTGTTTTCAGTTTTGCTTCAGTTATTTTGGTTTTATTTTCATTTTGGATGTTTGTTTTGTTTTTTTTTTTTAAATTGGATTATGGAAGGGGTACTTGAGATATCCAAAAGAACTGATCTTTCCCTCTGCTGCTTTATTCCATGGAATCAGCTGATCCATGCTGCCTCTGTTCCAATTCTGAATACTTACAAAGAGCAGTGGCAAGTCTTTCCTATCTCTAATCTCATCACTCTTCAGGGTGTTACTTCACCCTGCCTAACTTTTCTATTATCCTTTTATTGTCTCTGCTTCAGTACATTTTCCTCTTAGTACTTAGCTTTCTTTAGCAAATAAATTGTTTTCTTCTGGTTTTTTAAAAGAAACTTATCTGTTTAATGTTCTAGTTTTTTAACTCTTACATAAATCAGTGTTGTAAACAATTTGCTGTCAAAAGCTTTTGTTTATTTTTCCAAAACCCTGAGGCTGAAAGCAAAGAGTTGATGTAGGTAAAATTCAACCCTGCTATGGATACAACTAACCGTCTGTCCATAGAATAGGTTTTTTTGGTTTTGAATAATAATTTCCATTAAAAGTTGATTAGTTCATGAGGAGATCTCAGAAGGTGTTTATATGCATGTGTCTATATATATGTAGTAGGTATTCTTATTTAAAAGGGAAAGTATTAAACAGAGTCCTTTCTGGACTCTGCATTTTTCTCAGGGTTGGCATTTTATATAATGAGGAAAAGGTGGAAGAGAACAAAATCTAGGAATAAATCATAGTGCCTTCATTTATGATGCAGCAGTTTAGACCTGGAAATGTTTCTGCAATGGCTGTTCGAGGCAGAAGTTTTCCCTCAGCTAGGAAAATAAAAAGCCACTGTTTTGAAAACATCTGAAACTTTGATGCAATACCTAGACTGATTCTGTTCTCATTAGCACAGCTTTTTAGCCCCTGGTTTAATTGGTGTCAGTTACTGTTACACAATGCCAATCTGGTGGCAGTTTAAGCCTGAGCAGTATAAATTACAGTGAGAATGGATTTGCAGGCTTAATTTTATTTTTTTTTACAAAATCCTTAAAATACATGGAGGAGATTGCTTTAAAAAAAAACCCAAACAACTCTGTATATCCCAAATGTTGAACTGCTGCTAATTGAAAGGACAGAACTGGCTCAGAGATGTTCATGGGAACAAAAGGTGACTGTTCAAATGGCAAGGTTATGACAAGCCTCTTTTACCATTTTCTTACTGATACTCTCCTCAAACGGGAAATACCCGATGTTTAGCAGCTGATCAAAGCGTGTGTGCTGTCTCTGAACAAGATCCTACAGTTCCAGAAGCTGCTTCTAGAAAGGCAGCGCTGCTTCCCCGGGGAGGGGTGACCCTGTGCCACGGGAGCCGGACTGTGCCTTCCCTGGGAGCCCCGAAAGGCAGCAGGAACCTCCGGCTGCCTCAAACACCGCCCTCTCCTGGAACACAAATGCAGAGCTGCTGAGAATGTTTTTCAAAAATGCAAATGAGATGTTTTCAACTCTTTTATATTTATGACTGTATTACTGTGAGGCTGTTAAGAGTTTTAATTTTGTAGTTACCCCACCTGCTGTTTCATTATTAAAACCTTGGGTCTGATTAATCAAAAATGTATTCTGCAGTCAGATCACAGCAGTTGTATAAAATTTGTAAGCATGACTATACTGTGAAAGCTGTTCATGACTGAAATAACTTTTAAAGTTTCTGATCCGTTTGTGTGTGTCTTATGAGGAAGCAGTGTGGTAAAATGGGTGTTACTCCAGTGTCAAACAAAACCGTGATGCTGCTCTGAGGGATTTTCTTTCCTTTCGTGTAAAATCCCTCCACCCATGCACACTACATGCAAAGGGGGAGAGTTCATGTGACAAGTTATTCTCATGAGCACTTGAAGATGTAGATACCAAAAGGATATGGCTGACAAAATGGCAAAAGTCATGGAAAACCTTGGCAAATTCAGTCCCTTACCTCATGTAGGGGATGTAGTTTTAGTGCAATTCTGTTTCTCTAAGGGAAACTGTCATTAAACAATTTGTTTTAAAACACAAATATCAAATGAGGAGGGTATTAATGAATCTTCTCACTTCACTTAGATCAATAAACCTCTTTACATCAGTCTTCAGCTTTCACTGGCTCCCAACTTTGCTGAATACTTTTCTTACAACAGAAAATGTGATGAGAACTTGCAGTTCATGTTTTCAGGGAAGCTTTCATTTGATATCTGAACAGCCTTCACTGTCATGTAGCCTGGGGATAATGAAATTCTTCAGCTGCTATGGAATTTTTGCTTTCCCTGCTTATGTTTGTACAGAAGCTAACACCAAAATGTTGCTGTGTATCTGGACTTTTTTTCTTTACTGCAGTTGTTAGTAGCTTGTATGGGAGCTCCTATTAGGTTTTTCCGTACTGGTGCTGCCATGTTCAGCAATTTATTGAGGAAAAAAATGAAAGCAGCTCTAAAAAGCAAGTTTGAGGATGCTAGTGTCCAGAGTTGAGAGGGACAGAAGGTAACAGCAGAGAGGCTCACACTGAGGACAGAATTTGTTACTTTTGCAGCACAAAAAATATGAGCAGAAAAAGTGTAGATGGATAAATTCTTCAGACTAATGGTTTCAGTGCAGTTAAACCCTGTAAATCACAGCTTTCCCTAGTCTATTAGACTCAGAACAGAAGGAAAACAGCTTGTCTGATGTCTGGAGCAGCTCAGTGAAATAGTTAATATTAATTCATGATGAATTATACTATAAGAAGTCTGTTAAGATGAAATTTACAAAGGAAAATTTCCAATCATATTAATTACATTTAAAAGAAATAAAATGAACTTGCTTTTGGGATCCCAGTCCTCAGGTGACCTTTCTGGTTGCAAAGCAATTAGTTCCATGCACAGTGCTTTGGCAGTGTAGAAGGCACTGGGCAATGGCAAAATCTTCTGTGGAACTTAGTGCAAGTGAATGGAGTTTTAAAAGAAGGAAAAAACCTGCTAAAACCAGAAGTGCATCTCACAAGCTCTTTTTCTAGTCTCACTCATGTACGTGCTGTTTAGCTGAAGGAAGGAGTGTCATTTTCTGGGCTTGTTTGGTGTACCTGGTTAAAGACCAACACCAAGCTGCTGGCACAATTCACCTTGCTCCAGACAGATCCCCATGAGTTCTGACTGTGATACCATCCCTTGCTTTTGCCTGCATTTTGTATCCCAGTGCTACCTTGGGCAGAAATGTGGCTGCCTGGAACTTCATTTTGGGAATCAGCAGCCCAGTGCTCAATATCAGCAACATCATTTTGCATTTTCAGGGAGAACTGAAATGGACATTAGGCTTCTTGAATTTTCTTTGTGAATTATGTGCAATCTTGCATTGCCTGCCTTTCTCTCCTTTGCCCTCACAAGATAGCCAGTTATTCTAGAGAATTCTTACCAAAAGAAAATTTAGTATAGGCTGTTTCAGCCTTTGAGACAAAATTCTCAGCCTCTTTTCTTATATCTTGTGAATGTGGTGATATAAAAAGAGATTGAATTTGAAACTTAATAAGTAGTAGTAGAAGTTACTGAATCAGGCACCTTGGAGGGATTTGATTTTTTAAACAGCATTAAAAAAGAAAAAAGACTTGAAGTAATGTAAAGCTATACCAGATTGTTTTCAGGGGAGCATGTTGTGATACATGTATTGTGCTCAGCCTGTGCAGGAAAAGGGTGTGTTGCACTTGAGCATGGAAACATAAGAAATCTAAGTATGGTTCAACCTCCCACTGGTCATTTATGTCACCTGCAAAGATCAGCTGTGAAACCAAAACTGAGACATGTTTCTAAGATGTCTGTTCTGTTACTTCTTGTGATGTTTGAGGTTCTGAGCTCTGCCTGAGTAACTCTGTGCATCAGAACAGGCAAAAGCTTGGGTTCCTTTAAAGTCTTTTCAGGAACATCACTGGAAAACTTTGCTATTCGTGATGCTCAGGGATTTTTTTTTCCTAATTGCAAGGACAATAGGCATCAGTAAGAATGATATACAGCTATATTCCTTTTAAATATCTGAAAAATAAGCAAGGCTATTTGAGCATTTAGTTGGCTTGAGGTATAGAAAATTATTTTTACTCATATCTTTCTAAAAGGGCTCAATATAAAAATATGCTAGAAAATTGATATAGAGGATGTTATGATCATTTTGTATTTATCCACACAGCAAGCATTAGAGCTGTCAGTCTAAGAATCTCAACCAGGCTGTGGATGGCTTTGGGGTAGTGCCATTTTGTTCCCCTGGCTGAACATAACCTCTTGTATTTGAACTCCCAGGAACCACAACTTAGACAAAAGAGAAGAAAAAGTTGTTCTGGGAAATACATTTCAAAGGGGTCTCATTGCTAAAACTCCTGTGGAGATGGATTAGGTCTTCCTGTTGCTTTTTCTAGCCCTGGCTTACTTGCTGATGCCTTATGTCATTAATTTAGAATGACTAATTTAGTTTTGAAAGCTCTATCAACTCTTTTAGCAACTTGGGTATTTAAATTTGGTGCTTACAGATAACAAATTTGTCCTTTTTTTAGCAATATGGACACATACCTTTAAAAATCTCATCAAAGAAATGTGATAGGGTGATCAGAACCACAGCAGTACTGAGCAGGGGAAAAACTGGAACAATAATGAGTAGAAAATAATTTGCCAAGAATTCAGGGGAAAATTGCCTGGACTGCAGAAACACAAGGTGGGAAATGCTGCTTTCTTTTTGGTTTTTATCTGTCTCTTCAGTATAAAATCTGTAATGTAACAATTTCAGTTAAATATAGTCCCCTGGTGAAAAATATCAATATTTATTAAAAAGCAAAGAATTAGACTTGTGGAGCAGTTAACGTTGCAAGGGGGTCTCTGGAGATGATGTGTTCCACGTTTACTGCTGAAAAAATGGATTAAATTAATATCAAGATTGAAGCTGAAGTGAAGAAATAACAACTCATTATTTTCTAGCTAATGCATTTATTTCTAGCTGAAAATCTAGAAACAAAAAATGCAAACTCTTAACACCGTTTTCTCTGTCTTACCAAGTACTATCTGCTTCTCATCTGTGTTCAAGGGCTATGCTACCTTTAGTTCAAAGAAGCTTTGCAAAGTCAAAGGGAGCCCAAATGTGCACAGCTTTACAGTATCAAAGCGAATTGTGTGGTGGTTGGTAATTTTTCTTGTAAGTTGTTAGGAAAAAACCATGATACAACTGCTTTTACCTTGTGGAGGGATAGAATGTAAGAGAATAGTGCAGAAGGCAATCTCAACCCTGAGGAGTTGCAGCTGTACTGATCACCTGCCCTTAACAGGCCACAGCTGTGTCCAATAAGGATGAGTGCTATAAAAGGGTGGGTTAGCTGGGTGAGGAGAGAGCTGGAGTTGGTTGGCTGTGCTGTGCAGAAGGAGTCAGTGCTGTGAGGAGATGACCATAAGAAATCGCCAAGAAGGTATGGCACTTTTGTAATAAGATGACAACATTACCTCATATCCTTACCACTGCACTGAAATGGTAAGAAAATAAATGATTATTCAGCTATGTTTTACCCATGTTCAGTTTCCATAACAGTCTTCTGCCATTTTGAATGTTGTGTGTGACAGTGCAAGAAATTTTTCAGTTTTCTCCTGTAGTCATGCAAAACAGTGTGAGGGGACAGGACCATGGACTTACTCAAAGTCAATATTGATATTTCTAATTGTCCTTTGTGGCAAAGGGAGAGAGGTTGTTGTACTGACAGTCTCATTCCTCACAGCTTTTCTTCCTATGGAGAAAATTCTTTGCTTCCCTCAAAGTGTTTTTCGTCCAAAACTAAGTTGTACACGTAGTTGTATTTAAGATAAAAATTTACAACTGAATTGTTGTTTATAATGTAGCTTAATGTATTATCTGAGGTAGTTCAGAAATACTAATAACACCTTCCAACTTGAAATTAGACTGTTGCTGGCCTCAGTTCTATTATCTGGAGTAGTTCACTTCAATAAAATATATGTATTGAATTTTTTTAAAGTATATTTTGGCTAGAAGTTGAATATGGAGGGCGTTATGCATATGTATTGAAATTCTTTGTATGCAAAACTCTGAGCAACAGGAATAGCATGTCCTCTTATGTGTGAACATTGCAGCATCCATTTCATTAAAATATGCCTGTTTCATCAGCTCCATGCTGGCAAAATATTAGCATTTGAAATTCACTGATACTGTGTGATCTAGGATTAGATGCTATTTTATAGGGAGTTTGACTGGACTCAGATTGTGCAGTGCTTGGTGGGTTACACAGTGGGTTCTGCTTTGGGTCCTCTGCTGCACCTGCTCATCAGTGTCCCTTAATGTGGAAGATGTCACAGCCTTGGAGTGCTGCTTTATCTGGTGCTTCAGAGCCACCTCCTGTAGCTTGGGGAAGCTGCACAGAATTGGGAGCATCTTCGTGGTGAGCCCCTAGGAAACCACTTCAGGCTTTATCTCAGCACTAGGATATCCTGAACTTTCTAGTCCTTGGAAGTAGTGACACTTTTCTGAGTATCCTTAGGGGACCCTGCATAATTTTAAACAAGCCTTGAAGTTTAAAATTTTCCTATTGAGAGTGGTGAATAATAAAGTCCCAGCCAGACAGGCACTGCCCAGGTGTTTTTGTATGTGAAGTCATATTTCTGAAAGCAAAATAAAGTATGCAAAATGTCCTGTCTCAACTGGTGCCCAGGGCATGTGTTGGTCAGGTTTAAAACTTAGCAGAAAGCTTTAGTGGGTTTAAAATTCATCAGAACTTCAAAGAATTCTAGGTCCTTATCAGATCAGAAAGGAGGGGAGTGAGTGGGACCCAGTATGTGCAGCATGTTCAGGTCATTCTGTGATTACATTTTTTTAATCTCCCACTTGGTAAAAGGTCCAGGGGAATAGTTTGTGACTGAACATCTAATGGAATACAGACTACAGGTTACAGTAGATTTTGATAGGTATAATGGATCACTGCAGGAGCTCTCACCACAGCTTTCAGTCACAGGCTCTGAATGTGCCAGATACAGCTTGAGATTTGATTTGGTCATTACTCAGCCCTCTGACTGCACCATACACAAAACAGGCTGAAGTGGTATTTCTTGACTGAAAGGCCACCTGGAAGTTTTAAGAGGCAAGCAGGTAGAGCAGCTACAATCACAGGCTCATGGAATGGTTTGGGTTAGAAGGGACCTCAAAGATCATCTAGTGCTACCCCTCCCTTCCCCTGCTGTGGGCAGGGACACCTTCCACTTGATTGGGTTCCGCAAAGCCCTGGCCAGGCTGGCCTTGGAACACTCCCAGGGATGAGGCGTCCACAGGAGCCCAAGGAAGCCTGCTCCAGTGCTTTAGCACCCACACAGTAAAGCCTTTCTTCCTAATGCACTAAGAAAGGCTTGATTCTCCTGCTCTGTTTTAACAGTTTGCTCGTCCTTTCAGCATTGCAAGCCTGACCCAAATATCTCCTTTGGAAGTTCTTGTGTGACATTGCATACATTTGTTAGAGTCCTCAGAACACAAAGGAAGGCAAAAAATTTTTTTAGATCAGTTGGACAATAACATGAGGTCAGGAAAAACCTCTTAGGTTTGCTCAGCACAGTGAGTCTCTTGTGTGTGTCCTCAATCCAGGTGAGAAATTGAAGAGCTAGGAGGGAATCCAGTGACATGACAACAAGAATGTCTTGGCTGTGATTAGTAACAAATCTTGGAACAAATAGGAAGAACAATGAAAGCTGCTGGTGATAAGCCTGGCATAAAATGAACAGAGCAGAGATAGCTTCTGTTCCATAGGCTGTAGTAGTTTTAGGAAACTGGTGAAAACCAGACAAGGCAGGAAAAGAGGGGACAGAACACCAGTGGAACCCTAGGCAGTGTATGTTTCCACGTGTGGAACACAACAAAGCTCTATGGATATCAAATGGAACAAAAAATAGAACCAAATGACATTTCAGATGGCAGGAAAACTACACAGCCACACACACCTCCTGTGATCCTCTCCCACCACCCCTGCCCAGACAAAGCAAAAAAGCCTTGTCTATACATCATGTGCTTAATAACCACCTTACAATATAGAGATCCATTGGAATGGAGAATGGTGATTTATCTTCTTGGGAAATTTGATTCTGTACCAATGCATTCCTCTCTAATACAGAAAATACCAAAGCCTCACCAAAACAATGTTGTCTTTTGTTTTCAAGAATATTGAAAAGACTAAAGCTCAGAAGTGATCATCTAGAAAAAGAAAACCACTGGTTTGTTAATGCTAAGAATTTGTCAGAAGAAGGAGTTTTCTTGAAGACCATTCACTTATAGTCTTTCAGATTATGACAAGGTCCAGCCACTAAATGTATATCTCAGAATGGGTCAGCTATGTTGTGATTTCCCTGAACATATTTTAAAAGATTATGTGATATTCCATTCATAAAAAATGGGGAAGAGCTGAAAGAGGATACATGAGACACAGTTTTACAGTGCTAATCTTTAGGTGGTTTTTTTTTTTTGGTTAGACTCTAACCTTTGATATTGTTATAAATAATGCAAAAAGGCAATGCCTTGACAGTTATTTTAGATTCTGCTTTTTATATGGCTTTAGAGTTGCTGATTATATTCTGATACCATGGAGAACTGATGCAGAGAATCTTTAATTCCAACAACTGTTGCTGTTGACCAGCAAGCTTCACTATAAAAAATTTAAATCCCAAGATTTTACTGGTGGAAAATTGTGCAGGTTCATTTATTTCAGTGGCATTAAGCAAATTTATGCCATCTAAGGATTTTACAGATTATTGCATCTAAAGCTGTACATTAGAACCCTTAAATATTTCATTAATGGAAGAGGATAATTGCTATCAGGATAAATTATTACATTTCTTGAAAAAACCCTCTAAATTCTTTAAATGCTTCAGCTTATTTGCAAGTACTAATGAAATTGCACAGTCAGGGAAAAAAATCTTTGGAAGAGATATTTTTGCTAAAACCAGAAAAAAATATTTTAAAAAAGAAATATTAAAATGCAAAATAATACTATAAAGTCAGTAAATCTGTATTTTTAAGGTTTCTTTGTCTCTAAGGAAAGAAAACTTCGAAGTAAGAAAAAATTTCATATAATCAGAAGTTACTTGGGGAGAAAAAGGTGAATCCATACTTTTTTTTCAGAGGAAAACACTTATGATTGAGGAAATAAGATGACAGAAATTGTTAGTGAGGAGGTTGAAGAAGATAGGAAGCTCCAAAGTATATTTGTAGGAATTATTGGCTGACTCACATGGTGTCTTTCAGCACAGTTTGATCTCCATAGAAGTTCAGCAGGGAACACCCAGTTAGGGTTGACTCATTGCCACAAAGGAGTGGTCTTCTGATTTAGTGGTGTTTTTATCCAGGTTGTCAGTATGGCTTGTTACTGCTTCCTTGTTACCTAGCTGACACTCTCCATCACTATTATTTATTGCCAGCATGTCAAAAAGCTCTTTTGTGCATGGCATGGTGCAAAGAAGATACTGTCTGTCCTGGGAAGTCTGCAGTTTGTATACTGAGAGGCAAGAAATGGGTGATTTTAGGGTATGTAACTTAGCCATCCTCAAGCCCTTCATGAATCACCAGAAAGAGCCTCATTAACCAGAGAGGGATTCTGCAGTGATGAGCTTGGCCACAGGACCCACCCTGGGAGTCAGGGAGGTGGATGTCCCCAGGATGTCACAGCGATGAGCCCTGATGGGATGTCATCCCACACTGCTGCTCGCATCCCCAACAGCTTTATATATGTGCTGTGTTTACATGTGTTTAGGAGAGACAGTTGCAGACAATGTGTCAGAGGATGACTGTGGGGAGAGTAAAGATATATGAAGTACTGCTGTGAAAATGGGAGGTGTCAGTATGGAGTGTCTAGGGGCTTTCTCTGAGTTATTCTGAGCACCGACATGAGCTCTAAGCAGGCTCTGTTGGACTTCCTTGCACCAACCTTTGATCTCTGTTGTGCTGTAGAATACGTTTATAACCACTGCAGTTTATACAGTATACATTTTATATGCTGGGAGCTTCTTATGTGGGGGGATTTTTTGGTTGGTTTGGTTTTTTGGTTGTCTGGGGTATTTAGGTTTTTGTTGGAATTTGGGGGGGTTTGTTTTGGTTTGGTGTTTTGTTTTATTTGTTTTTTGTTTCATTAAGGGGCATTTTTGTTTTGGTTCATTTTGTGGGGATTTACTTGGTTTTCTTCCTTTAAAGGAGCAATCTGAGCAGAAAAGGTTCTGTGATACAATTAAAAAAAAAAAACAAAACAAACCAACCAAACCCACAATAAAAGGGAAGGCTTATGTGTCTCTTAGGGCCCTTATGGAACTGGTGACAGCTTCCTTTTGATCAGGAGAGGAAGCTTTGCTGATTTTTGGCAAGTACAGGCTCCTGGGTGGCCTGACCATTACCCAGCATGGTGCTGTGCTCCCAGACAGGGTGCATCTGTGCCATCTCCAGCTGTTGCAAGCTGGGGTAGAATTTTTTCTGGTCATCCAAAGTCAACTCTGCAGCCTCTGCCTGAGTTTCAGGCTACAGCAGTTGCTCTGTGCTACCAGGACTGTGGCAAGGAGCAGAATGGCACAAATAGAGGCAAGAAGCACATTTCCCATATCCTTATCTGTCTTCAACATGTTTCACAGTGGACTTCTACTGAATGAGTTGTTGCTGTAGCAATACTGATTAACAGAATGAGGAAGAACCTTTCAGGGAAGCAGCTGGCAGCAGCCTGGATTACACCTTCCACATGGAGGATAAGTAGGCTGATTGAAGCTGTCTGTCAAAGCCTGGCTAGAGCAGTTTGTTTCACCTGGCTTGTTCTACTATAAGTCAGTGTCATATTTTAATGTGAATTAGTTTTTTAAGTTGAAGGCTGGAAGGAATTTATTTCCTTTATGTTTTCTGTACTGTATATAGAGATAAAGAGAAGGCAATATTAAGCGCTGGTAGAATATGAAGGCTGGTGAGCCACGTAGCAATGACTTACATGTTTACAGCACCTTTTAAAAAAGAAGATTCTAGGATGTGCTCTATCCTTTGAGTATGGAAATGTGTGTTATGAGTTGTGATGCTATAATGGGTCTTGATAAAGACACATTAGCTTCTAAAACAGAATCAGTGAATAAATTCAACAGGTTTATGAGTCCTTCAGCTCAAATATTTCAAGAATCCTTTGTTATATGGTGGAATACCACTGTTTATAGTGAGGATTGTGCAGTAGGCTAGTGATGGCTATCCAGAGCTGTCTGAAAGATGAAGGGGAAAATGGGGTTGATTCAGTTAATTTTTGGTCACAAGATAGCCCCTTGGTCCTGAGAATAATAGCTGTAATAAGAAGTTCTTGTTTTGTATGTTAATTGTGGCATAAGCCTGTCAGTGCAACAAGACTTGCAAGCTCTTTACCAGATTAATAGTGCTAGTAGGTAATTTGATGAGCTACAGCCCATATTTTGGGGTTTGATAATCTATTAGTTGAAGACAGTTCTTTATTTCAGGGAGGTTGGAAACCTGTTCTTTGAGATTAATTGTTTTGGAGCACTTGAGAAATGCTGGCCAAGGAGCCTTGATACCACTCTTGCATTGTGTAATTTTCCTTGTGCAGCCTAGTCACTGTACTCTATATTTATTGCACTTTTCTCATGATTCAAAGAATAGACAGAATTGGATTGGAGTTCTATTGTTATTTGTGTTTCTTAAATAGCCACTCAGCGGAAGGGGGGAAATTGCTTGCATGCTGGATGCCAACTGAGATTTTTACTAAAACAGATACACAATGAGCTGATATTATACTAAGAGGGTCATGGTGGCTCAATCTGGAAGTTGGCTTGAGTGAATTGTCTAAATCTAGACTCAGCTAAATTCTGTGCAGCTCTCCTGATTTACTGCTTTACTTAAGAGTGGCTGTGGGTTGTACTTTTAGTAAGGGCAATAAAGTAAAATAATGGTATATGGAGAACAGAAAAAAAGATAAAGTTCTTAATAAAATTTTTGCATTTTTTCACGCTTTTACTAGAACATGGTAGAAAAACCTCTCCATAAAAAGATGAGAAGGATGGCATTCAGCATCCTGTTGGTCAAGAGAGCATAGTCAAAAAACAAATCCTTGCTATTGCCATGAAAGTTTCTAAAATCTTGTTTAGTTCCAGACTGTCACAATAATGCTTCGTGTGAAGTGCACTTAAGGATAGTAATTGAGTCCTCAGTCTTTCTTTCAACCAATACCAGAGATTTGGGCTACTTAATTATTTTAATTATGACACAAAAATATAAATACAAAAGACTCTTACCTATGGAATCTACATATTATCTACATATTAAGATCTATCTTGTTTCACTCTTTTTTCCTCAAGGATTTTGCTGTCAGGCAATGTTGATGAAATCAGATCCATAATTTCAAAGCTGGAGCTTTCATATTTCTCCCCTAGCTGTTACAATGTTACAACATTGATATATGTGACAAATACCAGCATTGAGTTGCTCCATCCTCTCTGCTCTGCTCTGGTGCTGGCCCACCTCCAGTGCTGTGTCCAGTTCTGGACTTCTCAGCGCAGGAGCTGAGGATGTGCTGGAGGGAGCACAGCAAAGGGCCACAGAGGTTATTTAGGGACTGCAGCATCTGTCCTGTGAGGAAAGGCTGAGACATCTGGGATCCTGCAGCCTGGAGAAGAGGCAAATCTCAGTGTAAATAAATACCTGAAGGGGAGGAGCAAGGAGGAGTGAGAGGTTTTCAGGGGGGTGCAGACCAAACCAGGAGATTTTTGTCTGAACATGAGGAAATGCTTTGCCGTGAGGGTGACTGAGCACTGGCCCTGGCTGCCCAGGGAGGGTGTGGAGGTTCCATGCTTGGCAATACTCAAAGCATCCTGGACGTGGTCCTGCACAGCCAGCTTGGGTTGGCCCTGCTCACTGGAATGCTGGAGCAGATGATCTCCAGAGGTCCCTGGCAGCCTCAGCCAGCCTGTGATTTGCATCGTTTGCATAAGCCTCTCTGGAAAACTCTAACAGATGACATTTGGTAAATAAAAAACAGATACAGCAGTGGGTTTCCTGCACAAGTTTCAAGACTAGAATTAGTTCTTATACAGCTTTTGATTTTCATACACGTGGTGTAATTGTTCCTAATTTTTGATCACTACAGTGGGATAAAAGATACAGGAAATGCACAAAATACTGTGATTCTCAAGGCCAATAAGGATAAGCCAACCAACCAAATAAAAATACTTGTACTATCTGTCACAAAAGGCAGAATAATACAGAAGAAATTTATGTAAATGAAATTTCAGGATAGGCGTAAGAATTATTCAGACACCAAAGGACTTGATAATAGACCAACATAAACAGAAGCATCTGTCTTTCTGAAGTGCTGGCTGATTAAGAAAATTACTGCATGTGTTTAACTAAGCTTTTCTACTAACCTTAGGTTAGTGGTGAGGATTAGAAGCTTTATTTTTTTTTTAATGGAGAATTTTTAATTTCATCTTTGTGGAAAGGCACCTGAACAACCTCTTCATTTACATGTTGGGCTTGAATATTATTTATAGATCTGGAAGCTGAAATGTGTCACTAGCTGTAACTAATGGGGAGAAGGGATAGAACAAAAACTGCAGGAGGGCTTCTTTGCCTCCTGCTGATCCACCTGCATAGAAGAGATTCTCTAAGCACCTAAATCATTGAGACTTGGTATCAATTGGCATTACTGAAGCAGCTATTGCATTGTGCAGAGGGGAATTATTTTTCAGAAGACAAACTCCTTTTCTGCAGCTCCCACTGTTTTCTAGAGGAAATACAGGTGTTTGGCAACTCCCCTGAATGAAGTCACTGAATTTGCGCAAGCTTTATACAAACACAAGAAGACAACATTTGTAGAAGAAAGTGTGTGCTGGGTTTGGTGTTGATGATACAGAGATGGGTTTGCTGTTGCTGAATGGGGCTTACACAGAGCCAAGGCTTTTTCTGCTCCTCACCCCACCAGTGAGGGGGCTGGGGGTGCACAGGGAGTTGGGAGGGACACAGCCAGGACAGCTGACCTCAACTAAGGGATATTCCATAGCACGGGGTGTGAGGCTGAGCATAAACACCTGAGGAAGAGGGAGGGAGGAAGGAAGAGGGTTGATGTTCAGTGTGGTGCTGTTTGTGTTCCCCAGTAGCACATGCTGGAGCCCTGCTCTCCCGGGGGTGGCTGAGCACCTGCCTGCCCATGGGAAGTGGTGAATGAATTCCTCATTTGGCTTTGTTTGGGTGCACAGCTTTTGCTTCCACTATTAAGCTGTCTTTATCTCCGCCCACAGTTTTCTCTGCTGCTCTTCCGATTCCTCCCCCATCCCTGCAGGGAATGCATGAGCAGCTCTGTGGGGTTAGCTGCTGACAGGGTTTAAACCACAGCAAAGAGCATCAGTAAAATTTGTGGAGAGCAGACTGCTGTAATATTACATGCACTTTAAAAACCCCTTTCATGACTGAACTGAGCTAAGTGCTATGAGGGCATAAGAAATAGCCCTATCCCAAAATCCACTTGCTGAGTCTGTGTTGTAATCTGTGCCTACAAAGAAGTCATGCAGCATGTGCTGTGTTACCTTTGAGAAACGCACAGTTTGCCGGGGCAGCACTGAGCGTTTACTCCTTGGGAATCTGTTTGCTCCATGTGTGCTGCAGCCTGGCACTCAAGTGGGAATAGCACAAGGGAGCCCAGCAGGCTGCTGCCATAGGGCAAACTGAAGGAATGTCACATTTCTCTTTTGTTGTTGCTGTAGTCCGACAATGAGCAGAGCAGAAAAGAGCTGGTTGAGTGAACTCCAAATTTTAGCAAGCTATTCCCTTGCCCTGGAGTTTTCTGGTGGTGGGTAGAAGGAATAAAATAAATCTGCAGAGAAATGGCTATTAATGATTAAAAAAAACTATGGAAGTTTCATAAACTTTTCTATGGGAAAAGACCCTTTGAGTAATGTGATTCCTGTCACTAATACTATTCCAACCAGGAAATAGTAGAGAATATAGCATTTCTATGGAGCTGGAGTACTGTAGCATAATCAGATATTAGCATCAGAACTGATCTTGCATTCTTTCTACATGCACCTGGATGCTTCACACAAAGCAATATGATGAGAAAGCTTAGTCCTCAGAGACTTAACTAAGCAAACACACTTGAGAAATTCCTTTACACCAGTTGAAAAAAGTTTACAAACTCTAGCTTTTCCCTTCTCTACCTTCTCTTGGAAAGGAGATCCATTAGAGCAAATCAATCTCTAAATTTCAGCGTCTTCACTGCTTAATGTTTTTCTCTTCTGTCAGGGTTGTATTTACGAGCAAAGCAATTGAAATACAATGTTAAGCCCAGGTGGAGCTCCTTCCCAGGACAGTTTTCAGGAGAAAAAGAGAGTTACTTGCATTTCTGGAAGATGGTTCAAAGGCTTAGAATGTTTTCCTCTTTGTTGTTCTCCTCTATAAGGATTGCTATTTTGCTTTGGCAGCAGTATTTTCAATTTAACAGGCACACAGACATGATTTGGAAGCTCCAACTCAGTGCTATCACCTCCTTAGCTGTTTAATGAACCAGCACTTCCCTCCTCTAACTTTAATGGATAACTCTAGAACAGAATGAAACTCATCCACAAAGAGCAGCAGAGACAGCAATTACTGAAAATTTCATCAAAGAACGTTTTCAAAGCTCTTTTTGTCCATTTATCGAGTTGTCTGTAAAGTTGAGACGTGTTTAATTTTACAGCTCTCTTTAAAAGGCTTTGCTTTATGTATCTGCTTTCATATGTATGAGATGTGTGGAAAAGCACTGTGCTTATTTTAGGGCAAGGGTTATTTTCTAGCCCTGTGTTAAAGGGGGAAAAATAGTCAGGCTTACCATTTACAAAGGAGCAGCAGGATGGAAAATTTCTTTGTTTCAACCAACTTGTCTATTCCTTTAAGAGATCAGGAATTTACTGAAACCTTGAAAGACCTACTGCTTTTTTGTTGTTGTTTGGGACAACCCAGAAAAGAAGGAATTACTTTTTGCCTAGCTTTACTAGTTGTGCAAAAACACCAGGGTTCCTGGGCTCTGAATCTGCAATGCAGCCAGGGACTGATTTTTCCAGCCTATGCAATGTCTTCATGGTTCCTTGAGGCCAGAATGCATTCTTTCCTAAAATTTCTATAGTCTACAATTCCGTTTTTCATCTGGGCAAGCAGTGATTTGGATTATAGGTGAATAGATGTTTTTGATAACTCTTCAAAGTGAGAAAGTCAGCAAGGTACATGAGCGGAAATAATGTTCCAGGAATGACTTATATGAGAAAAGAAAAGGATCAAATTCTGTCAGGAGCAATTAGTTCAAACACATCAATGAATATTGCAGTGCCTTTTAAAAGGCAACAGTCAAATTGCAAAAACAATCAGGGGAAAGGGATCTTTTCTCCATCTTCCCAATTCCTTTTGCCAATTGTGTGTGTGTGTGTACGTATGTGCTCTGCCTTTGTCTATATCTGTATGTGTTTGACTGTTAGCATATTTATACACATATCTCTGTAGCCACACTATTCTCTTTCAAGTTATGAAAGTGTTTGCTGTGAAAACCCAAAAAACTGAAGTCAGGAACTGACTTCATAGGGAAAACATATTCTACTAAAAGGTGATAATTTATAGGGAGATGCCAATACTTAAACAGTTGTACTGATATTTTCAGGTGGAATGTGTGCAGTTGCATCACATCTGTGATGTCAATAAATAAATGCAAACAAAGCCTATTAGGAACCTTACACTGTTAGCTCAGACTTGTAATGTAGAGGCTTCATACCCCTTGAAGAATTAGCTTCTTTTTTTGACCAAGCAAAAATTACAAGTTTTCATCAAGCCATTTTTATGTGGCAAAATTAACTTGTGAGTTTAAAGATGGATCTTCCCTGAGTGTGAGCATAAATATTGTCATAGCAACCTTTGTACTTCATTGCTTTCGGTTGTAACAATCATTTCATTAGGAATTGAAATTAATTTTAAGTAGTTTTGTTTAAAGCAGCACTCACAACTCACACAACCAACTAAAAGGTTTGCTAATAGCTTGAAGTCTGGTTGTGTTTTTGATTTTGTCTGTCTAGAACTCTGAAAGCATAGTAGTACCTTCTGCCCAAACAATGTAAGACACTGAATGGTGTCTTAGTCCCTAAAATAAAAATATAGAATAGAACACAGAATCTTAGTTAACAGTTAAGAAATGAAGAAGCAAAATTTTTAAAAAACCCCAAACAGATTTATAATATATTGAGAAAAAGATTTTGCTGCTAAGCTAATTACCTTATTTTACATGAAAATTGATTCTTGTTCTGCACCATGTTCTACATGTGGTAAAACCCTTTTTTAATTGTAAATTAACAATTGGGTGGGCAATGAGTCAAGAGCTCTTGTTTTCTATTACTGAATGCCTTGGTAATTGATCAAGATGCTGCTGTTTACAACACTTTGTGTTTGATCACCCTTTGTGTTCTCTGGTTTAATTTGAGTTCAGAGCTTGGCATAACAGTTACAGTATGAGAATATAATTTTGCTCTTTTCACTGTATTGTAATGCAGAGTTGGCTGCAGAGGCACCATGGCCATTACAGCCATGTGGGACTAGAATCAGGTAAACTAAGTTTAGTTTACTATGTGCACATATGCATGTGTATATGTACATTCATATTTACAGAATATATGAAGGATGTCTAAATATGTATATTTTCATTACATAAAAATATGATTTCAACATTGTTATCATCCTAAGCCTTTTATGTCTTCCCATCATGATTTTGTGTTCGTGAATTAGGCCTCTTGTCTTTAGCTGGTTTGTTGAGTCTTCTCTTGTAAATGTAGTATTTTTGAGGATCAAAAGGTATTGCTTCCTTTCTGGAGCTCTACCTGGCTGAATTTCTTAGCTATCACTGCTCAAAAAGAGTTTCACTGTGAGCACTGTACAGTGTGTGCAGTTGTGAAGATTGCTTAGACAGCAAAGATAAGGAGTGTGTTCTCTTTCACTATCTAATGAATTCCTCATGACTATCCACAGTCATTCAAAGAGATAATTTCCTTACTGGGATAATCTTCTTTTATGTACCCACATTTTGGTTACAGGAGCCATTATTGTGCTTTTCATGTCTCAACCTGCTTCCACCTTTTTGCAAGGCACTTTGATTTTTCTGCTCCCTTTTCTCAATTTTATGTGACATTCTGTACCTGAGCACTTTTTGGCAACTCTTGAGCAAACTTCCCCTGTCTGCAGAGAGTCTATTTTGGCTCATCTTACTTCCACAGTGCAGCTGGGCATGCTAGATTGAATTTTTCTGCTTCATACGTGCCAGCTGCCAGACCTTAATCTCTTTCTAAAACCAAGAATTATCAAACTCCTCAACTTTTTTCTCTCATTACAGTAGCTTGAGGCCCATATGGCAGATTTACATAGGAAGACAAAACAAAGCAATTCTGCAATTATCCTCAAAGCAAAGGCTTCTGTGTTGAATCAGTCCCATTGCACAGATTTGAGTGGAGCGGTCTCATGTGTCTTTCTGACAAAGCGATAGATTAAACTGGGCACCAAGAGCACTGAATTTTAATCTGCATTTCAGCACTGGCTGCCTGTGTGTCCTATGGCCAGAAATTTCACCATTTGCATTTTAGATAGTAAGCCCTCCAGAAAGAGGACTCTTTCTCTGTCTTGCTAAATTTGCACAGTGCTGCTGCAGCAGGCTGCAAACCTTCAGCATGTCTGCATTAGAAGTTTCCTTCATCACTGACATCATATTTGTGATCTGAAACACTCTTAGCTGCTTCCATGTGTTAGAGGACCTTGAAAACATTTATAGCTCAGCTCTTGAGGGTTCATTTACCCTGTTTTACAGTGAAAGAATTAGGGATGAGAAAGCCTTCAAGCTGAAGTTATATAATGACTCTATTCTATTCTGTCCCCTAGAAGGACATTGTATCCTTGATTTGAGGTGAGGCTGCAGCAAACCAAGAAGTTCTTCTGCTTCTGAGAGATGTGAGTTGACAGATAACACTTTAAATGCATATGTTGTTATTACGCTAGACTGAGTCAAGGTAGCAAAGGTGGCAGGGGTATGGAATCACTGAATTCCAATCTGGATCGCTGGGGAAACACATTAATTGTAAAACTGCACTGCATTGTTGCTTCCTCAACAGTACACAAATTACAGATTTACTTTTTAGGATGGCTTCTGCAACAGCAGGAAGTCAGAAATATCAATGTGTGACTGGTTCAGCACTGTTAATACCAGTCTAATGGCAAAAGTGCTTTTTCTACCAGCAGTCTCCTTGAAGCACCTTGGAAAAATTGTATTAGTAGTTTGACCTGATTAATTAATTTAATGGATAAGATTTTCTCCTGGGTCTTCCTCAATATTACTGAAAATCTGAACTAGACATGACTCATAGATAAAACTAATGGAGAAGCCAGCAGAAAGGGTTGTTTTAGTGAAACACATTTTGCCACGTGTATCAAACATTTGTCATTGGGGAGATGAAAAGGAAAGAAAGAGTGAACTGAGAGTGAAATATATGCACAACACACCACTTTCCTTCAAATGTTTTGTTTTCCCTCTTTATTATGGCATATTCCTTTCTTCTTTTGATTACTGAATTATATCAAAATACTTTTCTTTCAGAATTAGGAATGCAGGCTATTAAATATGATTGTTTCCTAGCCTTCTGATTGTATATTTTTTGTTAAAGCCACCCCTATTATCAAGATATTGATCCTGGAAAAATCATAGGGATGGGAGGGAGAAGTCAATACTGATTGTTGCTGTCCTCTTTTTGTTGTTTCTGTTTTGCAATTCCTCCTTGGAAATCACTCAGCAGGCCCTTCCAAGAATTCAGCTGCTAATATAACATAAAGAACAGGAAGCAGTGGACCTAAATGACCAAATACTACATGGTGTTGAAATTGTGAAGCTATTTATGTGGCGGTTTTCATCTTGGCCAGCTGCCATTGTTTCAGCAGTCAGTTGCATCCCCAAAGTTGCACTGTTTTTTTTTTTCCACAATTCCATGTGTTATGCTGAGGTAGGGTGGCTATCCAACAGGTGCTGTCACTTGCAGGGTTCATTCAGTAATGTAGCTACAGATGTGAGGAGCAGACCATTAACTGCATTGGGCTCAAGGACAAACAGGGGAAAATACACTATAAGTGAGACTTGTTGAGAAATGTCATTAAAAGGCAGGCTTTTCAGAATATGGTGATAAATCCTCCCAGCCAACAGTTGTCATGCCTTTATCTAAATAAGATGACAAAAGTAAATAACATAATGCCTGTTTCATGTGCACAATCAGGGTGAGAAGCAATTCTGTCAGCATGAAATCTTCTGAGATGGAGAATAGGCCTTCTAGGATTGTGCAACTACAGGAACTTCAATTAGAAACTTAAAATGTTTGGATTTCTTTACTAGACAAGCATACAAATTATTAATTATATTTATTTATTGCAGAAATAAAATGTTCAGGATTTATCAGAGTGTTTTTTAAAAGTGCTATTTTCTCTTTTTGGCTAGACTCTGGTCACATGCCCTTTTTCCCCTCTGATTCTATTTGTCCTATTTTCCAGTAAAATGTGATATGCATTTCTAAAGTTTCAGCTCTCCTAAATATTTTAAGAAAATACAGGTTATCATGATGTTCTGTATTAAATAGTTATACTTGCAGAACCCTAACCATAATTTTGGTGCTTTTAAGGTCTTTTTGCATATGTACTTAAGAACTAAAGGTAGAAAAAAAACACAAACCTTTTTATTAGCACTGTTGCTTTGCTTCACCTCAGTCCCAATTAACCTTCAGTTTATGTGGAGCAGCAGGCACTGTGTCCTTGTTTGCAAGATCTACAAGTTTTATGTGAGCTGTACCATGACCTTAGTACCTAATAAAAATATATATTTAAAAATAGACAGAAAAGTCAGAAAGGAGAAGGAGCTTCAGAGTGGCAATACTACTTGACATCACATGTCCTTTTCTCCCCTAGTTCTCCTTGTTCCCTACCTATCTTGTTGATAAATAATCTCTGTGTTGCTTGTCTCTTCTGTGAAAAGGTTCATTTGTACTTGCAGCTAAGGAATGGTTTCATTTTTTGTATGATCCTGTGTCAGGAGTCCTTGAGGTGTCTCCATATCCTTATATTTCAATTATTTTGTGAAATTTTGGGTGTGGTCATCTTGTCTAGGACCTCAGGAGGAAAGAGAGCTCTTTTGATGTGTGGGAAGCAGCAGTGGGTGTTGCAAACTGTCCCCACTACCTGGATGCTGTGGAGCACGAAAGAAATGTGGGTTAAAATGGCTGGGCTGCTGCCTCTCTCCTTCCAATGGCCTTGAGAACACCTGGTGGATGCAGCCCTACATGGAAACGTGTCATGTTCCCTGTTTTTTAAAGCAAATGTAAAATAGCTTTTTACTAGGAACTTCTACTTGGAATAGCTTTCTTAGGGAATTTGAATGGTGAAGAGGAAACATATCACAAGTTTTATATTTCTGGAAAATTAAGAGGTTAGGGCAGATATTCTTTCAATTAGGATTTTGCAACTAATAATGGGTTCTGTCAAAATTGCTTGTGGCTGTTGCTCTTGGAGCATGTATTGTGGAATTTCACCTCTAAAGCTGCAAACGTTCTTGAATAAAAATGAAAGGAATCCCAGGGATCTGGTCCTGCACTGGTGCAGGAGGAGATGGACAGGAGATAAATGCTTCCTCTATAGGGTTTGCTGTTCTGAGTGGCCAGTGCTTATTGCTGGGATTGTACCTCACTCTCACCACTTGTCTGGCTGAGTTATGCCAATAAGAGGCAGGAAGATGGCTCCTTAATTTAAGGGCATTGAAACTGTCTGTAATAAATAATATTGGTGTAAAATATTACTGCAGCAGCCTAGACAAGGTTCAGTATGGTGCCTAAAAGTGTTCTTCTGTAGTTGTAAATCCTGTCTGTTATGCTATTTAATCCATTGTGGAAGCTGGACTTTGGTGGATACTTGAGCTCACTTTATGACTAATTGCCAGTGTCCGTACAGGGTGATAAACCAGTCTGCTCCTTCAGCACTCAAAATCCTGCTGACAGATAGCATCAGATGCCAAGCAAGAACTGATACCACTTGAGTAAGGTGAAGGAGAGATTCATGATTCACATCCAAGGTCTTCTTGTACCTTGCTTTCATCTCTAACAAGGTGCAGGAGTCAGGCTACTGAGCCCAAATATCAAATACAGCAGAACTCTCATGAACAGTATGAAATCTTCTCCTTTGCTTGGTGGGCAAAAGACCTGCTCCTCTCCCAGATGCACCAAAGGCAGCATGGAGCTACCCAGTTGATGGCAATTGCTGTGCCTCAGCAGACATCCCTGTTTGTCAGGAAAGAAACATCACCTTAGTATAAATTAGTGTACTTGAACACTAATTCCAGCCTAAACTGCTTTATGTTGAATTGTGTGGCAGCAGGCTTGTGGAGATAGCTTGATATAAGCAAAATAACCCAACAGAAAAAAAGCTTAGACACAAACACCCCAACAAATCCACCCCAAAACCCCCTAAAACAAATGCAAAACCCCTGAAAAAATAAAAAACAACCAATCAAAACCCAAGAAAAGCTGGTGTCCACACTGACTACATGCTAAAGAATGCATAGAACCAAATCAAGCCTAATTTCCCCATTGCAAAATCTAGACATTGACTTAAAATTCTGCAGAGGATTTGGTGTCTTCTACAGCAATAGTCAAGGTTCTTCCATAATAAAGTAGTTATTGGGATAATATTTGGGCTCACAGCATAAAAAGAATTAACAGAAGGGCATAGCAGAAGATATTAATAGAAAAATCCCCTCTTGGTAGGCTTCAAAAACCAAGATGTGTTTAATGTTTATATTCTGCAGACTAGCTATATTCAGTAAAATTGGTATTTAGATCAAAGGCTTTTGTTTAATTTGTTTTACATTAAAGGAAGATAAAGTATCTTAACTACAGCTGTTCAGGTAACTGAATATGGGAGAAGATACCCAGATATAAATTACTACATTGTAGGGCAGCCAGCATGCTAAAAGATATATAAATAAATGAAACACAGAAACAGAAAAAGAAATACATGGAAATATCTGAAATTGCATATGTATTTTTCATATTTCAGGGTATTTTTTTCCTGTCTAAGTTGACAGTGATTCATGTTCTTGAATCTGGATTTATTTTTATACTTATTCATATAGAATGTAACTGCTGTTTTACATAAGCAGAATTTTTTTTTGTCTTACTGCATTGCAAGTATACATGGAGCTATAAACACCATGTGCATATCTGTTTATTGGATTTTCATCCAATTTGGAGTGGAAGATACCTTGGTTTTCTTATAAACTCAGTTTCCATTAAGAATGAAATCAGTATCATATGTGGTGTACAAGTTCAGTTTTGTTCGTAGCTGTTTGTCCACCAGAGCTTTGTTTTTCCTTCCACCTGACAAATCTTCATTCATGCATCATGCCTCAGTTTTCTGAAAAGCCTTGCTTTAATACCTTCTGAGAAGACAATTTATTCTCATTTGGCCTCTTTTAGCTTGTCCCACTGTTTTTCTGGTGATCTTTTCTTGTCTTACAGCCTAATAGCATAGGGCTTTTCTATTTCTGTTTTTCCATCTCATAGCCTCCTAGGGGGTGCCACCTTTCCTCCAGTGCCACCACCAGTGCCCATCCAGGCTGTGGAAGCTCTCAGGGCTCCAGGGCAGCAGGTAGATGGGTACCAAGCCATGGAGTTGATAAACCTGCATGTTTGTGACAGCGACAGCCTTTTCAAAGAAACTGCCAGCAAATGTTCTGTCACAAAATTAGCTTTCTAGACAGACCACATTGAGGTCTTATAAGGTTCATTAGTCTGTCCATTGACTCCTGACATGAAGTTTATTCTGAGATGCAATTAAGGCCTTCATTTAAGGACTTTGTTTATTTTGAGACCTCAGTTGTTTCTCTCCTTTGTTCACAAGGGAGCATACAACAGTCTCATCAAAGGACAGGGTGTGAGATTGCATTGCTGTGCTCATCTGCTGTATGAGACTACAGCAGCTCAAGGCCACTGTGGTGTTTTTAAACTGTTTTTATTTCCCTCACAGGATGTATTTGTAAGCAAACATAGTTTTGCTGTGCTGATATTTAGCACAGCAGGTGTCAGGATGCAGTGCCAGGATTACCCCTTACATTGTGTGCTTGGTGGCGTTGTGGGACCATCAGGGTTATACTTCTTGCACTCTGCTTTACAGTGGCATTTTGAGGTCTTCCACCTGGCTTCCTTTTTATTTCCCATCTTCTTTCACCATCTTTTTTCCAAGGACACTTGACCTTTTGCTTGGCTCAGCCAGTCTGGTTTTACTGTTAATTGCCCTGTATGGAAGCATCAAACTGAATCCTGCTCATTGTCTACCTCTAAAGAGGAAGGTGTGATGTTTCTGTAAATTCCCTCTGGTTTTTATTTCTCCTCTGTGTCAAGTATGATTTATTGACTGGTCAAGATGCTATTTTAAGCACACTGAATACATATAATAGATGTTTGTAGCAGGGGTTATTATCACTGCTGTTGGGGTCATGGGCACAACAACAAGAAAAAGCAGAGCATGGTTATGACTCTGGGGCTTTTGTACATTTGGTTCAGTGTATGGGTTATAATGACCCAAAGAAGGTGAGCAAAGTTAAACCAAGGTCTCCCAGCCAG
Source organism: Zonotrichia leucophrys gambelii (assembly GCF_028769735.1). Classification (NCBI taxonomy): domain Eukaryota; kingdom Metazoa; phylum Chordata; class Aves; order Passeriformes; family Passerellidae; genus Zonotrichia; species Zonotrichia leucophrys. The sequence goes on from NC_088176.1 coordinate 25,736,673, forward strand.
CAGAATATTGATGTGCAGTTAGAGGCTGTGCACCAACCAAATTGTTTCCCATGTCCTGTTAAATGTCACAGTCATTAGAACGAGAAGAGAGGATTAGGAGCAGTAATAATGAGGTCTGCATGTCTGTCTGCACTCTGAATGGCTCAGTGTGTCTTATTTTCCCACCTGTAGTGCTCAAGTTCAGTGCACACAACGTATACTGTGAACTGAAGAACAAAATGTGGAGAAATAAGATTGCCACAGATGTCTAATATAAAAATGTGCTAATTAAAATGGGAAATGGCCGTAGGTATAAGGTCAGCATTGTTTCCTTGGTCTCAAAAGCAAGGAGAATTGCTCAGAGCAGGTACCCTGAGTTGGAACTGAACCCTGTAGAAAGTACTGTGAACTGGAAAGATACAGCACAATCTAGGTTGACAGGGAGGTTCTTAGCCAGGGCATGAACACAGGCTCTGTAAAGGGGATAGAGAATTCTTCTTTGGTCACTATTTTTTCCATCAAATTTTTTCCTAGTTATGCCATATCATGAGCTGGCAGAGCAGGGACTGAATCTGTTACTGGGAGACGGGCTTATAAAAATCACATTGTCTCAAACTGGAAATAATTAGAGAATTTAATATAGCCTAAAAAACCCCAAACCCACAAAGCAATATTTGAATCTTTTCTGGGCTCTGGTGACTGATAAAAGTGGTATTTTGAGTTTCATGGCGAAGGAAATAATAATTGAATGTGGCTTTTTAAGCCTTTCTAATTTTTCTTTTTTGTCAGCTAGCAAGAAATAATCTAAATGACATTTAGATGTTGTAACACAAAAACTGTTTTTTAAATCCATGGATATGGTTTTGATATTCTTTTAAAAATTGACATAATTTTTTAGGTATTCATCACACTTTTCTTATGGGAGAAGACTTGCTACATATTAAACATTTTTTTTGAGCATTGGGTAAAATAGAATATAGGCTTGGCAAGCATTTCTCCAAGCTGGCATATGGTGAACAGAGGATGCCAAGGTACAAGCCAAATTAATTATTATTGCTTGCAGGACACTGTTGGAAGCATTTTTTCCCCATCCTTTTATGCTGACTTTTCCATAACCATTCCCTCACTCCCATTACAGGAAGACACTTGAACCTTTTCTTGCTAAGCAAAGAAGGATGCATAAAGAGAAAAGTAAAGCAAGTTTGTGCCCAGAATTTTACATTTAGCATCAGCTTTTGACATCTTCTGGAGTGTATGGAGCCAATGAATCACAATGTAGTCAGCCAAGCAGTCAAAACAGGACTTTGAACTTTTCCTGAGATGGAATCAGTAGCAAAAGCTCACATTAAAGGTGTTGGAGAAATCTATTTCAATAGCTAAAGTTTTTTGGTCTCCTGAAACTTAGTGCTGAATTAACATTTGTGTAATTATTGGAATTTAATTGTACTGGTTATTTTCCATAACAAACAGGTTTGAACTTGTAATAATTCAATTATTGAGTTAACCAGTATAGTCCAGGATGAGGTTTTCAATGATGACAAGCCAATCATCAGTAAAGCAGAGTCTGCTCTGAGTTTTCTCCACCATAAAACCACAGTGGTTTCACAGCACGGGCCTTTGCAGAGGATACAGAATAATTGCCCATTACCAGGTCTGGTACTTGAAGGCAAACAGAATTTCTGCCTTCTCTGACTTTCCCTCAATGAAAAGAAAAGAAAACCAAAAAACCAACCCAAAGCAAACAAACCCCAAACAAACAGAAAATGCAACAAAAATCCCAAAGCCTACCCAATTTATTTGAAAAACAAGTAATTCAACAACTAGATTGTCAAAAATGCTGGATCTGCAAAGTAACCTCTTTTCTTGGTCTCATTTTTATCACTTGCAGCAGATTTTAGCCATTTGTTTTCCTGAATATGATTCAGAAATATTCAACAATATTTCAGCAACTCAAGTTTAAATGCTTTTTTAAATGTGCTATTAGTTTTGCTTTTAATTACTTTAAAGGAAATTCTTGGGTTCAATGATCCTGATATCAAAATAAATTCAAAAAGTAGTTATTCTAAATGCTTTTCCAATTTATTTCTGCTCAGACTTTGGGAGTGAGCCATTTTAAGATGCTGGTTTGATCCTCTCTATGATCTGACGCTTTCTCTAACAAAATCAAGACTAAGATTTTTCTGTTCTTTGCTAAGGATTGCCATCTCCTAATGAGTTTTGGTCACAGTTATTTGGAGATTAAAGACTTCTCATGCGTTTCTCAGTACTGAATGAATTAGTTTGATGCAGATTGTTTTTTCTTTTGTGTTTAGACTTTAATTGGTATACCACAGCTAAAGGTGGGCAGGGACTACATTTCCTATAGTGCCACTTCCACCTTACTCCCAAGTTTGCATGTAGTTATGCTGTAAATAGATTTGATGTGTCTATGGTTTTACACTGCTTTGTTTCATCCTCTTCTATGTGCCATAATGGAATTAGTCTCCTTCATTTGACATAAAATGAAAATTGAATATCTTCCTCTATGCATTTTTCAAATTTGAGTTGGTAAAACCTCTTTTCAGCCCTTTATTAGATTTGGCTTTGTGCATTTGAGAGGTGCTAAACTTGGATTTAAATGGATTCACTTAGGTGATGTGTTTAGACAAATGCTGTGTCTTAATGTCATTTTAGATTAGCAGCTTGCTTGTGGGATGGGTTGTGGAGGAAGTACACCGTGGTGACAGCTGAGAAATGCTTCTGCCTTGGGGCACATTGCAGCCTTCCAGTTCCTGTGACTTAATGGCCAAGCCACAACCCTTACTGTGAAATCCACCTTGACTTCTCAAGAAATTAAATACTGGATTCTGGTGTGGATTATTATGCTGGCTTCTGACATTTACACTTGCAGGAGCTGGCCTTATCTGAGTTTGTTGGGTTTTGGGGGGTTTTGTGGGTTAGGGATTTTTCTTCTTTGCTTCCACATGACAATATTTCTCTGCCTTCTGTGGGCAATCAGGAATGAGAAGAAAGACTGTTGCAGTACCTTGTGTTTTACAACTTGCCTTCCCCTGCATCTCTAATATTTTTCTAAGATTTTACCCTTCTAGTTTCTGTAAGTGAATACTAATCTCATAATAAATTTAGGAAGTGTTGGATCTTAGGAATTAGGTTTATGTGACTAATTCAGGATTTACTTCCCTCTCACGTAGATTCCGGTCAGTTGTAATTTGTTATCTCTCTAAGCTTTTTCCCAGCTGATTCTGTGACTTAAAATAATAATTTTGTGGTAAGAGGCCCACAAGTGCCTAATTAGTCCATATGCAAGAACATTCCATTGATAATGAAATATGTCAGCTTAAAGCAGTTGGTGTGACTTAAACATATTAAGCCACCAGGAAGTCATTTGAGCTGCCTACTGCACATGAAAGGAGTGCAAAGAAATCATTCCTTCAGATCATTCAAATTCTTAATGATTGTTATTTCTCTTGGTTCCTCTGTCAAACATATTCCTGCTTGCTATATCAGCAGTTCCTGAGGTCAGCAACATGTCAATTTTAGTTAGCAGTTTAAGATTTCCTGATGATCTTTTTCTGTAAATTTATTCTCCTTATATAACAGAGGACACAAATCTCTGAATATGATGAATTTCCTAGAAACATGGTATTGCCCTGGAGATGTGATCACATGCAACTTTCTGGCCTTCTCTCTAGGAAAAAAAAATGAGGCAAATACCTAATATATAATAAAGTTGCCTTGGTTTGATATAGACCCCAAGTGAGATAATGTGATTCACTTAAGGTAGGGAAATACCAACATAAATCACATAACAGAAGCATGTTTCTAAAACATTTTTATAATTGCTGCACTGATACAGCACTGTGGGAATGAGTTTCAGCTCAGTTTCTTTCATTTTGGTCTTGCATCTCAGTGTGCAAATCAGATTTGTGCTCAATGAGACCCAACACACTGAAATTGATAGAATTGCAAAATCTTCCCTCTTATGAGAGAAACCCAGAGAGCTGCAATCCCTCCTGCTCAGCATGTGTCCAGTTTCTGGTGCTCAGGTACCTTGCCTAGTGAAGTTTTGACTACCTGCAGGGATTTTTGGGTAGGTTATTCAGCATTGTTGGGTTTTTGGGAGAGAATTTCTCTGATTCATTTCCTGTACCAAGTCTGCTCAAGAGTAAACCACAAGGAAAATAACTTTTCCTTAGAAATTAAGCTGGTGTTACTACAGTGTTGTTTTACTGCTGGGCATCCAGGGCTCAGCAATGGAAAAGTTGCCACACCTGGATTCCTTGTTGGGCTCAGAGAAAAGAGTGGATGTTTGCCGAGGTGCTGTGAGAAGCACTGTTCCCCACCACATGTGCGGTGAGCGCAGCAGGACAGAGCAGAGCCTGAGGCTTGGTGCCACATCCGTGGGGCCACATCCCCTTTGCAATCCCTGCAGGAAAATTGCCCTCCTGGCTGCCATGTCTGTGCCCACATGTTTCACATTCAGGCATTGCCAAGTTTACATCTCACACTAGAGTCACACCAGGGATTGCACAGTTTAGCTGGCAAAAAGCACTCCTATGTCACAGCAAATGTAATTAATAATATAGCAAGTGGTTGGTTTAAACTGACATAATTTTTTCTTTTTTACCTGATTTTGCTGGTGCATGATTCTAGCTTTTTAAAAGTTTATCTCAATATGCCTCTGATTTTTCACCTCTTGAACCTGAATTGCTTTCTATTTGTGACATGAAAATTAGTTGCCATGGAAATGATTGCAGAAGATCTCTTAAACAGGGGACTTAAAAAAGATTGTATATATCAGCAGATGGGCTTAGCAGTGAGCAAGGAAGAAATATCACCTAAAATCTAAGGTGCAGGGGGCAGGATTTTTTCTTTTTTAAACTGTCTAGTTTTTTGTTTGTCTCACAGCATCATTTAAACCACTGCTGATTTCCTAGAGCACTGTTTGCCTGTGGGTGTTTAGCTGACATCCTGACTGACTTGAGAGCATATCCTTATATCTGTGGTGACTGAGTACCAACTTTTGTGACAAACAGGGTAGAATGAGCTGCAGCAGGGAAACAAAACCTGCACGGGGGACAGGTGTAAGAACAAAGGTTCAGAGGATTCCTTTGCTGGCCCAAAAATTGATGCTTCCTTCCCACCTTCCCCAAATTCTCTGCAACAAGAGCATCTGCCTGATGAGCACAATGACAACAGCCTGGAGGGCCAATTCTGCTCAGCTATATTGCAATGTTTTCATGTCTTAGTAAGGATATGACCTGAGGTATTTCTAGGCTAATTCTTTTGACTAGGATAAGAATGAGAAATAATTAATTCATGGTGGGACTGCAAGGCTTTCACTGGGATAGCTTTCATTCACAGTACTGGCACAAAGATACTCCCAGATTCATGGGAAAAATCAAATGCATTTTTCAGTATGGAGGATTGTAGCCTTTCTATCCACACATCTACATCCACAGTGATGGGAAGCTGACAGTCTCTCTGCACATGATGTTAGGGAGAATGCTCAGTAGATTGAGCTCTGGTGTGATTGGCCATAAGGGTAATTTCAGGGAAAAGTCAACTAAGCTTCATATAATGTAGGGGACAATACTTAGGTCTGTAATTTTTTTGCCTAGGTATAGTACTAGTGTGGACATTTTAAAAGGGTGTTTACAGATGTCCATTTTGTTTGTCCCTGTAGAGAAAAAAAGACAATTAGATCTGCTTGTTTGCACAGTGAGGATGTTTAAAGGTACAATAATCTCTTGCTAGTTCTCAGAACATTAGTCCTCTGCAAGGGATTCACATGCAGCCTGGCTTGAGTTCTTACTAGAAACAAACCCTGTTTCACCATGTCTTTGCAATAGGGGTTTGACCCTTTCTTGTGCAGTTATGACCCATAGTGATCACAGCAAAACTTCATAGAATGTCCCAGGTGAAAGAATTTGGCTGCACTCATAACCTGGGAGGATGGGCTTTGGAGAATATACTGCACTATCCTGACAGAGCTGCTGTCCTGTCCTGATGGGGCATTGGCTTTTGCTAGAAAAGTATAAATAAAATACCTCAGAAAACTTCACTTGTAGTCACTGGAATAAGAGAGTATTAAAGAAAAAAGCTCAACATTTAGTTCAGACCATTCTTTTGTTTGAATATTTTAGTGTATAAAAATATCTGTACAGAGAATTAGAGTTATGTACATGAAGAATATCTTCCAAAATCACATTTTGAATTTATACAGATGTCTTTAATCAGAAGACACAAATTTTAATGATTATGCTTATAAGTATATAAAAAAATACAACACAAAAATATCTAAGTTAAATGGCAATGCTTGATTTTTGCTTTATATACTCAAGATGAAGGGCTCATCAATAATCCCATCATGGAAGATTATTTGTAGCAATGGGTCTTCAAATAATTAAATTACATTGTATTAGAATATTTTAAACTTATTAATGCCATCTACAAATAGAAAAATAATTTGATGTAAATTACTTGTTCTAGCTGGGCACTTCCACAGGAAGGGTCAATGTCATCAGAGTTAAGGGACAACTTATTCTTCGCAGCCATTTCTCCAAATTTACAGTGAACTTGAGCCCATCTGCCACATCTCCATCTCTACTTCCTAGGAGCATTCCTAGTCTCATGCAGGAAAATTGTTTGAAATGCTTCTTTAAAATATTTCTGACTAATCTCTTAGTTGCTTTCTCTCTTTATAAGCATCTGCATAATATATAGAAATAATTTCTTTCACTGCATAGGTAAATATTTTTATTGTTTATATTCTAAGTATTATCAATTTTTTGTTATTATCCAAACATATACTATCATGAATCTAGGGTGTTGAAATATCTTGTATTTAAAGCCTCATGTCTTCTGTGTGTTACATACTACATACATGTGGTTTTCAAAAGAACCATAAAGGTGTGAAGTTTGTCTTGTTATTTTTTAACCTAGTGCTGATATTTTTGTGTAGAGTTAGCAGTAGTTCTTAAATAGAAAGATTCCACAGGCATCTGTACCTTATTATGCAAGTAGAATATCACAGAAATCACAATATTCATGGTGACTTCATTGTTTTTATCTTATTTATGTAGCTTCTGACTCTCTGTGAACTGTAGAAGGGGCTTCCTTCTGGTGTCTACATCTAGCAGCCACATCTCCAGTGATGGATTTGAAGGCATCTGAATCCCTGAGCTGAGGGGTTCTATTTTAGTATGGAAATCAGCAATCTTAGAGGTGTTGTCCAAGCTAAAGAATCAATTCTTGTTGGAACATGTGGAGTGTCAATGAGGCTTGTGTTGCTGCTCCATGATTACATTCCTTCCTGGAGTGGTGACTTGCACCGTGCTCCTGAGTGATGCCCCACAGCTGTTGCTGGCATCACCCGGTGCAAACATACAGATTGCAGTATATTGGTGGAGCAATATTGTGGTGACTGTACAGCACCCTGCAGGACAGAGTATTAAATGCTTCTCAGCTGTGACTTGGGTTTCTAATATAATGGAGGAGAATTCAGTCCATTTCCACTTTGGAAAAGGAAAGAAAGATTTCTAGGCCTAATTAAAGAAGATTTTTAGGTCTAAAAAGATAGAAAAAAGTCTCAACAACCACGAACAGGAGCTCACTGTTGTATTTGGAGGGTTTTTTTTTAAAAAAAAACCAACCAAAATCATAGACAATATGGTTAACACAACCCACAGTGTATATTCTTACTTGTCTGTTCTCTTGCATGACAGTAACACAATACCCTAAACAAGAGAGCATGTTATGAGACAGCTTTTCATGGGAGAAAGCTTTTTGCAAACTAAGATGGACGTTTCTGATTGAGATGTTTTGTGTTACTTTACATCATGCAGCATCTAGTCTTCATGCTTCCCTTTTGACAGCCAGGCTGTTGCTGTCCCTCCCCATTAGAGAGCCCCTAGCAGTGTGAGCTTTCTGTCCTCCCTTGCTAAAATGGTCAGCTGCACCTCCACAGCACAACCCAGCCTGAAGGGGTTTTTGACCTGACCTTTTCTAATTGATGTCTGAACTCCCTGGTAAATGACAACTCTGAGCACTGTGAATTTTCAGCTTTTGGGTTTATCCTTAAGTATATTTGATTTGAATTTGCTTAGACTACAAAACATTATATCTACCATTTGGATATCCTCCCATTTCCAGGATTTCTCCAGGCTGAAGTAGGCATCATTTTCTTCTGGGTATTGGCTACAGCTGACTGTGCCTGGCAGTACTTTCAGCCCTAACAGGTAGCATAAATCTAGCCCTGGACCATCCACTCACAACACCTGGCTGTGAGTGCTGTGGATTTATTTGGAGATTCAGGTACCAATGAAGGAGAAACTTTTTCTTTTGAAGCATTTTCAAGGGTTATAAAACTTCTGCCTATGCAGAAGAAGAATGGAAGCATTTTCTGTGGTTTTCTCTAAGGGCAGGCAACTAAGCTGCAATAGTAATCAGTTAGAAATTTATTCAGACCCCTTGCTGGGAGGTGATTCCTATCCTGCTACTAAAGCTCTCTGATTGATGTGCTGTTTTTCAGCACTGCCAGTTGTACTTTGCAATTGCCATTTTGCACCATTTGCAAGAGAGGGATTTGCCCATCCTGACTCCAGAGTGAAACCAGAAAGAAGGTCAGCAGTTATGCTACTTATCCAAGCTGCAGCCTGATGAAGAGGAGGACAGGCTGCCATTTAAATGGCTCTTGGTGGTACACCACCCAGCATTTGTTGTGGGTGTAGCCAGACAGTTCCCATCAGCAGCCTGCCTCTGTATTCCTGTGTTAGCCTCCTGCATTCAGGGAGCAATGCTTTTGCTTTGGCGTTCAGCATCCTTCATACAAACTTTCCCAGCCTTTCACCACTTGGTTTGGCTGCCACTATTTGTCTTTGCCCTGGCATACCTGAGCAGCACTTGCTGTCACACCGGCTGAAAGGCATTTGAAGTTGTTCCCGCTGTTTTCTGCTGTGCTGCTGTTCCTGAGCTGCACACAAGCCTGATTATACGGTAACGTGAACCTAATCTCAGGCAGTAATGATGTTTGCTGGGCTGATGGATTGGACTTGGGCATTAAACATGTATTAGGATCATGGCTTGAATGAGAAGCAACAAGGTTACCAAACTAAAAAATCTCAGCCCCCTGCAAATCTAATATAAGCCTTACAGATATAATGAAAATCAAAGTTAGCACGTGAAATTTTTTCAATGGCGTATTCATTGTAGTGAGTTTGCATAAAACTTCAGTAATTTCTCAAAATAGCACAGGAAATTATTTTGTATTTAATTTCTTTACGTAGTTACTGTTGATCCAATTGGCAAATATTTTGTAAAATACTTTCACATCCAAATTTTAAAAATTCAGAGGACACATCTAAAGATCAAGAGCTCAGTAGAAATCAGTAAGCTTCCAGTACTCAGGTAGAACATTGTTCACAGAAAGGGTGATGAGATATGGGAATGGGCTGCTCAGGAAGGTGGTGGAGTCTCCATTCCTGAGGTGTTTAAGGGAAGACTGGATGTGGCACTCAGTGCCATGGTGGCATTAGAGGTCTTTTCCAACATAACGGATGCTATGATTCTGTTAATCTCAACCACTGGAAGCATAAGAGTCACTAAACCAGTAACCCTGTCTCCATTATCACAAAGCAAATATGTAAAGAACAGCACTAAAAGGTGTTTCAGAGCCCCCAAGTGTGTGATATAACTCTGATAGTGTGTGCTTCAAAGGCAAGTGAAAATGTAGACTAAAATCCCAAGAATTTAAATTCAGAATCTGGAAATGAGTAGGAGTTTACTATTAATGATCTTGGTAGCCTTAAGAGGAGTGTATTAATTTTAAATGGTTTTGACAATTAAAAGACTATAGATAGCTGCTTTATCTAGCATCTAATGTTTTAGTTTGGTTTGTAAGTCGTTAATATTTCATAAGCCTCCATGAGTTTCAGCGAGATTTAGAAACTGGGCTACTAAATCATAGAAGTGTTGTGAAAATGTGATTTAAAAAAAATTCCTGAGCAGTGCTGTGCTTGGACTGGTTAAAACTTTCTGTGTCCGGAGTGTTTCAGTCCTACAAACTGAATCATGCTGTCTCCTTGCTTTGTGAAATCTAGGGATGCCTTTCCTCCTTTTAAATACAGTGGGATCAAGATGTGAGCCTGTGTTGTTCCTGGGGCTGGACCAATACTTGCTGCTTGATTATAAGAAAATGAGATCATTTAAATAATGAATAATAGAGGCTTTAAGGCTAACGGAATATTCCATCCTTAGGATTTGACAATCTGTGAAAATACAGGAAATGAAATTGCACATTTGCTGCCATGTAATCCAGCTGGGGAGGAGGGTAGAGGGAAGGGAGGGCAGGCAGCTCAGTGATCGGCAGGAGCTGACAGTGAGCTTGGATGCTCATGGAGAAGGTTTTTGCTTTGTTTTTGTCATGATGCCAAAGGTGCTACCACAGTTGTGTGAGGTAATGACTCCTACTGAATTTCTGGAGGAAACCCCGTTACAAATACAGCACCTTATGCAGAAAGTGGTGTATAGCTCTACCACACTGCCTCCATACCTCACCCAGCAGAAATATACTTTACTTTATGTGTACCGAGACACAGGCAAGCCAAGAAGCTGACATTTGTTTTGTCTTTGATTTGTTTGGGGTTTGTTTGTTCTGGGGTGGAGGGGTTTTGTTTATTTGTTTTTGTTTGTGTTGTTGTGTTTTTTGTTTTGGTCAGGTTGCTTTTTGGTTTTTTTGAGGAGAGAAAATGCATTGTGATTGCTTTTTTCTGTTTTTCATTATGTGTATCCCTGCCATCTGTGCCAGTGACCCCCAAACCACTCATAGAAGAAATGCTTTTCTAGGCCAGTCTCCCCTCACCCTGGCACAATCTGTCTGCAGGGGTGAGAATGCAATTCATTCATTCCTGTTCTGACTGGTCAGAGCTCTTGACAAGATGTCAATGCCTACTGTGATAGCTGTTCTTAGCCTTTTTTGTGATTTGAATATCTTACTTGGAAAAGAGCCCTGAGCTTGTTGAAATAACTCCACAGAGATTCTGAGAGAGCTCTGAGATTTTAAGGCCAATCAGTAAACTGCACTGGCTTTGAAATACAGCCTTTTTAATCCAGTTACCTCTAGTCAATTCAAACTGTGGTGTCCTTGCATCTCTGCCACTGTTCAGCTGTATTTTGGGTTTGTTTCAAGGCTTTCACAAGGCAGATAGATCTCTCTGAGACAGTCAACAATAAATGCCCATGGAGTTCAAGAGCATGATATAAAAAGAATAGTGTATCTACTGCTTCCTTTGAATTCTTATAAAAGCAAACAAACAAAAAATAGTAGAAGTTCTTTGCTGAACGAGCTGTTGAAGAGGACAGCAATGCATTCTGTGCTATGTGGAGGAGGAGTTACCAGCCCTGATACCTGCACTCTGTATATTCATTATTGTGCTTTCATCTTCTTCCACCTTACTAGAAGTTTTAAGTTTAGCCAAATTTCAGTGACTCCAGTGGGGTTTCTTCCTTTCTGCATCACTGGATGACAAGGGAATGAGAAATCTTTGACCAGATTCCTGCTCCTCTCGTCTAGGATGGCAACTGTCCAAGAGCTGTTCTCAGTTCTTACCCTTACCCTCATTAGGTATTTCCTTGCTCTGTGAAGGATTATTCTATGAACAGAGGAGCTACAGAGTTCAAAATGAATACAGCTAATTATAGTTTGAACTCTTCAGCCATTCTAGAGAAGTCTGGGAAGGGAATACAGCTGGGGAAAATTGCTGCAAATATGTATGAGTGGTTAAAAGGATGACAGTGATTTCATGGGCCACTTACTGTATCAGATGCATCTCTTGACACAAGGTAAGGGGGAATTACTCAAAATACCTTAAGCTGGATGAACTATGATGTAGAGCCTCTAATTCTTTATGCTGTACAAACATGATGTGTGCTTTGGGACATGCTTCCTGTATTCTTAAAATGTGGTGATGTAGGCCCTATGGAGGATATTCCAACAGCCTTAACTACTGTTATTTCTCTTCTGAGTTCCACAGTGTTGCTTGGCTGGATTGCAACGTGAGTAGATGAATTATGGAAATAGAATAATTTTTATTTTCTTCTCCTATTAATAAGACCACATGAAAATCTCCCTCAGGAAAAAAAAGGACTATTTTTTTCCCAAATAATCCTTCCTGAAAGTAACTTTATGAAGGTGACTCATTTTAAATTCTCCATCATTTACGGACCCATGGTATCTGTACTGCCTGTTGGTAATGTCCATTAAGCAGCAGCAGAAATGCATTTTTTTCCTTGGTTAGACACTCCAACGAGTTCAATTCTGCAGGAAGAAATGTCTTTTACTCTAAATATTTCTTTTGTTCCCGGTCTAAATGCATTATGCAAATAATTCTGTTCATAAAAAAGATAACAAATGTTTGTGTTTTGGTTTGGAATTTTTTTTCAGACAGCTCTGAACATGATAGTTCAGGAAGCCAGTGTAATTTCAAGAGCTTAAGAAGAAGCAGCTACAGTATAATAGGATCTGGGTTTTATGCAAATAAAACCATTATGCCCATTACTGGAGCATAGCAAAGTAGAGAGACCTCTGCACTTATGGGCAATATGACAAGTGCTTTATTTATGATAACTCTTCGAATTTTCTCGTGGCATTTTCTGACAGTTCCATGTGGGCTCCAAAAGGCAGAGTTGTATGTTGCTGAAAAGAACTTAACAAATTACTTTGTGCAAAACAAATGTTCTTCTCAGATTTTGTTTTGTTGCCTTTTAGCCCTCCAGCAGTTCAATATAGTCTTGACACTACAAAGGATTGTACTTCAATATATATGCTTAATCCAACATAAACGTGGAAGGTGGGAAAGGTCTTCAAGTGTACGATTAAACAGCTCCTAAGTGTTACAGGTTCAGTGTGTGAAAGTCAACAAAAGCCACCTTGCCGCAGGTCAATGCAGAGTGCCCCTGTTTATTCTCCTGTTCCACCAGGCAGTTGAGTATGTGAGCTTCCTAAAGGTCTGCTCAGATGCCCAATGATCTGAATATGTTGATCTTGTATGTCATTCTATCTCTCAGGTGTTTGCATTCTACAGATAGTGTCCTAAGGCATAGAAAAACTGAGTGATTTCCTAACTCTGCAGAAGGGCAGTTATGGCCCTTGGCTCTGGAAAGCCAAGGGAATATTTTCATCTTTCATTTCTAGAAAGTCTGGCTTGTAAGTTTGTGTGTCCAGTGACACCGTGGTTTTGATAATTCAATTTCTTCTAATTATACTAAGGAAAAGACCAAACAACTTTGGGCTAAGGTGTGCCTGAAGTTTATTCTTAAACATATGGTACCTAATGAGATGATGCTTTCAATGAGTACTTTAATAACAGCTAAATCTCTGAACAGTACTCTTACCTGCCTCTAAACAGGACAGGTTCTAGGTTCACTTCCATGGGCAAATTGTTACAACTACTAGAGTATATTAATATTTTTTCTTTAAACTTGATTATGCATGATTTGATCTCTCTCCCATATTACTCTTTACTCTTCTGTCTCCATAGACATTGAGCTTCAGTGCATTGGCATGGCAGTGACCAACAAAGGGACTCTTCTGTGCCACTGCAGCTCTTCAAACTTTGCCATAAAAATTATCATTAATTTGTTTTTTGAAAAGAAAAATGCCCATCCATCTCAGTTACTGGAAGCTTACAGCACACAGTGAGGAACTGGTAGCTAAAGATACCTTGTTTCTCTGGTGGTGCTTTTGTTGCTGTATCAAAGCTTATAAAGAATAAATGCCTGGACTTTAGAGAAGCACACCCGAAACCCTTCCCACTTCTGCTCACAATATTATTCTCTCTGTTAGAAAATAAAAAGTAGGCAAACCTACTTTTCTTTTGTTTCCCAGTCTTCCCAAGTAAGTCCCACAGCCAGTAGCAGCAGAAGAGAAAGAAAATTGTGAGCAGTGTAGCAAAATGGAACAGATAATATACATGTAGGCAGGTTATTGTGCTGCAGCCTCAGAAAAAGGAATAGTCCAGCTCTGCTTCTGTCAGCCACAGAGGAAGTGTCAGTTTACACATTTATGAACTAATCACAGTAATTTCTATTGTAAATCTCATTAACCTTGGCTTAGCTCTATAAGTCAAAACTTATTCTTTGCTTCTCTGGTCAGTGCTGGGGTTGCTGTTCTGGTCATTGGTGGGGCTATTGGAAGGGAAGGCAAATGTGCTTTTGAGAATTTGAAGCACTGTTGGGCCAGTGATGCTTTAGCACCTGTTGGGTGCAACTTGCCCATCCGGAATGCCCTCAGCTAACATCAGCCCGTAGTTCAGACTGCAATGCCTTTTCTTCAGGTTTTATGTGCAATACATAAAAATGTGACAACAGCTCCTTGAAGGCGTTGTGCATCATCTGCCAGCTGACCTGTCTCCTTATTCACCAGTGGGAGGGATTTGGCAGCAATAGCTTTATAAACTGGTTTAAAAATAAAAATCTCCCATGATTTTATTTATTTCTGCTGACCTAAGTGCAAGGTAACAGTAGAAATTTATGGGGAAAGCACTTCAAGGGACAGAGTCGGCAAACTACCATCCTTTATGTGTGGGGTAGGACACCCACTAAGCAATGGGCCTCGTGCAATTGAGTAGCCTTCATGCAAATATGTGAATGCCACTAAATGGTCCTTGTGAGCTCAGTATAGTTTCCGTCAGTGAAAAATGCTGTAAGCAGAAGTACTTAGAGATACCCTTACTACTGCAGTAAGCAGAAATCCAGATATTGTATGTAATTAAAGACAGCAAGGTTAGTAGAATGTGCAGATTATGCTGGCAAGTGTTAGGATATAGAAGATGCATTCTGCTGTTCCACATGATCTAGTAGGGCAAGACAAACATGTTTAGCTTCATGGAGCAGCTTATGAAAAAGAAAAAACCAAAACTATTTGTAATCAAATGTTAAAATTTTATTTATGGAACTATCAGCTTTTGATACAAACTCAAGACCATTCAAGGCATCATACTTAGAAAATCAATCCGGAACACCCAAAGTCTGCTTATGTTTGTACAAAGTTGTTTTTCATATGTTTCAGTAACTTAGTTTAATACTTCATTGACTTGCATCTCAAAAGCTTTGTGTCCAAATCTTGGCACTGAAAGAATTTTCCTGCGCAAAGACAAGGACCTTGTCTTTTAAGTCACCTGTTCATGTAGGAGGTGGCATGTGATTGCCACCCAGAGGCTGGTTTACTTTTGTTAATTAAATAGTGATTCCCTGGGTTAGAGAAGTGTTCCATCAATATCAGCCAAAAGCTACACATGCTGTAGAGGAAGGGCCCATCTTGTTCTCTTGCTGAGTCACTCCTGAGGGGAAGTTAAGTCCTGCTGCTGCCAGCTGCAGTCTGGGCTCTAGATGAAAATCATTTCACCATTTCTGCATTTCCAGTCTCAGCACTGGACTTCAAAGGAATGATCTTGGCACTTGTATGGGGATTTTTCTGTAGATAGGACAGCACCAGGAACAGGTACCTGTGTGAGACTTCACAATACACTCTGTATGCTGTAGCTCAAGGTGAAAGAGATAAGAGAAATTCATTTTCCATCAGAGAGTCATCCCAGACTTTTAGCATCTCTTCTGCCCATGACAGAGATGAGTGGAGCCCAGTAAGGTGGGAACAAAAGGCCTCAAAATAGCAAACACAGTTTGTTTTTTTTCTGCGTCTTTGCTCTGTTACAATGCAAGTAACTCATTTTGCATTTCATAAAACAGAGCTTGAGATTTTGAAGGTAATTTTATTTCCATCAAATGCATGAGCTCTGCTCACTTGCTTTGCTGGCTAAAAAGGGTCTTGAGATGAAAAAAAGTCAGAGCCTAGAGCTGCAAACGATGCATCAACTGACACAGCCTCATATTCTGCTGTGGTTTTCTCTGTGATGCAGCACTCAGTTGTATAGAGTCATCAAAACACATTAAAGTCAGGAAAAAAATAGAAAAACTGACAACTGTGGGGTTTTTTGGCTTCCTCGGTTAGTTTATACTGATCTCCACAAAACTCGGATGCTGTGTAGTGATGTAACTAAGAAAATAATTATTCACATAAATAATTCCTGCCACCAAAAATTGCAGTGTTTTTAAAATAAAACCTGCACAGAACCATTTTGCCAAAATACTGGTTTCATTGATCTTACATCTTTTACAATCTTAATTTAAGTTCGGGATTTTGTATCTAAAAAACATGGCTTTTTGGATTAAGGGCTTTTGGGCAAAGAAACATGCTTGATTGACACTAATACATGTGATCCCATCTGATTACAGTTGTGAAATATGCTTTCAAGCCTACCCCACAATATATTAAAGAGATGTTTTTATAGTGTGCTGCTCTGTAAAAGTAAACAAAATGCTTTTTAATGTGTCCAGGAGGGCTTTTAAAATTTTCCATGTCCACAACCATAATAATTTAAATAATGTTTAGATTATTCTCTGTGAGGTCTATGCATTAGCACTGAACTCATACTTAGCAACAGCCAAAACCATATACTCTCTCCTGACAAAATTATTTTTAAGGCAGATCCTGTTAACCCTATAGGGAAGCTCATTGTCCTTGAAAAAAATATGAGAAAATACAGGAAATTATATGCTCTGAGTTAATTTCAAAGTCAGATTCTGTCAAAATCTCACTTGGTTTTTTTTCCTCTACAGCTCTGAGGTTTCTGTGTAAAACTATAAATGTTCAGGTTATGATGCTTCAAGGTTGGATTAAGACAATGATTTGACATGCAGCTACTCTGAAGTAGAGCAAATGTGTGGGAGAAGCAATGCTGATGGCAGAGTGAAATTCTGATCCTTTGTAAGCTTCCATGTGCAAGTTTCCTATAATCCCTGCATTCCTCTAAACCAGTTTTAATTCTAAAACTGCTTGTTTTATGTGGTGTGAAATTTGTATTGCTGAAATCAAATGGCTTGGCTCCTGATAAATAAATGGAATAGCTTAGGAGACAGTATGCACCACTGATGCCACCTATGTTTCCAGATAAGCTTTTCAAGCTCTGAGTACAAACTCTTTTAGGAGACTGATTTCAATTAAAAATATCCCAAGTTTTGATATGATTGGAATATCCATGGAACTGGTGTGACTGTAGAGGCTTGATAAGCAAAACACTCACAATTTAACAGGTGCTGTGGTGTGTTTTATTTAGATTCTGCTTTTGCTTGGGGATAAAAACAGCCCAAAAACATGATGAAGAGTGAAAGAGTTAACTTGAGATTAATGTAAAATGAAGTAGATAGCTGGGAGTAGCTTGGTGGTATGTACATCTGAAGCTGGAAAATTAAGGTTCCAGCTGACTAGTCAAGTCAGCTATAGCTAAATAGTGTTCAACCACTGCACCAAAAACTTCTCATATTGAAACCCTTTCTTTACTGGCACTAAAGCAGTAGAGAAGTTGCATCTGTGAGGAAGTGAAGATGCCACTAATTTGTAATTATTAAAAGAGTCTGAGATTGAGAATTTCCAATTACTACTTGGATGACATTTTATTTGGTGAATAGATAAGGGGTTTGCATCCTTTATTGAAAGGATTTCTCCATTAGAACTCTCTAAGGTGCAGCACACAGGGAATGCTTTGGGAAAGCAAATTTTGATTACAAAAGGTATCTCTGATAAGGACCTCAGTGGCTTGAAGTCACATTACCTGAATTTTAACATCAAAGATTTATCTTGACAATGAAGACTGCTATTTTACTTTGTAAGTAAGTTCTGTTTAGAGAGAAACTTCCAGGAAATGTATCTTCTTGGAAAATCCTCTGCATGTTGGTGGCATTATTCTAAATGGAGATCCTGGTTCTATTATGAAATTCAGAATTGAATTCAGGTGCATACTAGTGTAGCTGGGAGGAATGCAATTCCTGGCATCAGTTAATGCCTAAGAGCTTTGGCATTGCACTGTACCATTCTCTTATTTCTTTCTATATTACAATTATACCTCTTTGGTAATACTAAAAAGGTGACTGGGAAGCAGTGTTTTGAAACAATCTTCTGCTGGCAGAGGTTTTACCCTGTGGGACAATGACCAGTGTGGAGCTCAGTAACAGGCTGTTAACAAAATGCACAGCAAGGAGGCAACGTATGAAGCTGAACCTTGGCAAAGCTTTCTAAATCAAGGGAAAGCTTTGTCCTTTTTGTGGATTTTAAAATGTAGGAACAGTATTTTGCTCCATAAAAACTAATACTTTTGAGATCTTAATCTTTGATATCACATAAGAAGCTTTAAGAGGAAATGTGTTGCAGCCTATTTTGGATAATAATATCAATGTTTTGTGCAAACAAGTACTGTTAATTGTAGGGAGCATTTTCACTCCAAGCACTAATAAAAATATGTGTGTTCTGCTGATTACCATTAGTGCTGAGTTTCCCCTCCTTCAATTCTTTTAATATTGTTTGATTAAGCTTGAACTTTATTGGTTTAATTTCTCCTTCCCTGAGATCCCAAGTGTTAATTTAGAATGAACTCTATCCAAAGCATGCATTTGAGAAGGGAGGTGGTCAATAGCAGAGTTTCATTGCTAGAGAGGCTCTCTGGCTACACCCAGAAGTATCTTGTGTTTGTGAACTCTCTTTGCCCTGCACAAACGTTAATTAGTTTAACTGAGTTCTTTAAAATCTCACTGACCCTGCAAATTTCTACATTACATCTGTACCTGCACCATTTATATTTCTGTAATGTTTTTTGCATTCAAAGCTGTTTCATGCAGTTTTGCAGAGCAGTCTGTGTGTTAACTGGGAATTCAGCAGTGGCATCTCTATGCTGCTGTACATGCAGGCATGGTTCTAGAAATCTGTAGTTGCTCTATTTCATTGTCTGCTGGTTGTGTTGGGTGGCCTCATTAACCTTAAACAAAGATGAGAATGAGTTCACTGACAATGTGGGTTAATTGTAACTTGTATCCTTTTCCAGTGCTCTGTAGTGTTGGGCATTCTCTGGGTATTGCACAGAGGCAGAGATTTGTACAAAAGATACAGTGCTCTTAGCTGAAAACAGACTGGGTTTTCTCTATACAGGGCTGTCAAGATGTATCAAATCTGTCTGGAATGACATTTTCTGAAGGAATATTTCATTTGTAGTTTTAGTGATCTGCAATTGCTACTGTTCTGATTCCTTATCCTTATTTGTTGTACTTGCATGCTAGCACTTCATTCTCACTGTTTCTCAAATTCAGACCTTGGAAAAATTTCTCCAGCTATTTCTCAGCTTAAATGTACTGTCATGCCTGTAGTTCCTATCCCCTCCCCTGCCACTGATGTTTCTGTACATCATCTTTGTTTCATCTGTCTCTGCTTTTTGCCATGCTCCGTGCATGACCTTTCACCTAAGGCAAACCAGTGTTCTTTGAGCAATGTATAAAACCTTTCTTAATCCATTAAACACAGTCCACAATGGCCATACCCCTTTTATTTGTCTTCTGTGCTTGTACTTAAGATGCGCAGTGACACAGCAGGTGCTCCTCTTTCAGTACCTATTGCTTGTAGGAAAAGCATTGTGAGTGCTTTCAATGTCATAGCAAATAATTTGGGTTCCTTTGCTGAAATTGTCAAACATGTAGATCTTCTGTTTTAACGTCAGTATTTTTTTATAAATTGGATTTACATAGTCCATACAGCTGTTTCTTTATTTCCTCTAAGCTATATGGGGACACAAAGACTCTTACAACCTCTTGGATACATATTTTAGTACCATGAAATTCTTTAGTGGAGGTGACTTCTGGGAGGAAAGCAACAGACAATTAATTCGTAACCCTAAGTGGTAGCGGGTCTGGGAGAACTAAAGACTAATTGAGCTAAGCCTTCACTTGCCTGTTTATTTTCATAACCTAATTGTTCATTTCACAATGACTGTAAGCAATGTGATTAATATAAGCTGTGAGAGCAATCAAGCTGAAAGAAGATGGTAATGGACTACGGGAGGATATTCTTGTTCTCAATCGTCTTATTTTGCTGCAGTTTTGTAAAGCTCTTCAGCTGAGCTATGGAATGCCCTGAAATTGCTTTGGTAGCCAGCAGGTATATCAGGCTCAATCTACTGACAGGCATAGTGCCATTGCTGGTAGTGTTTATAGCAATAAAATTCGAAATAGATTCTTCTATTTTGTTTGTCCTTTGGTTCTTTCCTCTGTATCATCCTATATCATCTTCAGACACAAGCAAGATATAAATGCTCACTTGCCATTTGCAGGTCAGGTCTCATTCTTTGCACAGAGAGACTCCTTCCCAGGAGACTTTCTCTCTTGCTTGTTGCTCCATTTTCCACTTTCAGAAGGAATAAAGGCCCTTTGTCATTTGGCCTTATTTCCCCTATCACTTTAAAGAAATGTGCTGCTTTTCTGTATATGAACAAGGTGAGGCTGATTGAATGCGAAGTTCTTTCATGTAGTTGCCTGCATTAGACTTTTAAATTGCAAGGCAGAATTAAACTAGATATGCAGTGATGCTTTTATAAGGTATTTAAAAGTCCAGTTCTGCTGGCAGCTGGCCTAGATATAGTCACAGTATTAGATTTCTTCAGCAAACTGGAAAAGCATGACCTTGACATCTTTGCTTCTGTTAGCCTGAAATAAAGGTGGTACCAAACACTTTCAAGTGGGAAAAAAGCCATTATAAAGCCACATGTACTTGTTTTGAAGCAGGTAGACTTAAAAATCTCAAGAGTAAAAAGCATTTTCTTTGGTTCAGTTTCTTATTTATGAACACTGTATGCTGAGAAATTCTTCTTACAATCAACTGAAAGATGCCCACACTTTCATTTTTTAATAATTTTCTCCCTGAAAGTAAGCCATAGGCTGCATAAACGCTTCATATGTGCTGCTCAGAATCAAAATCAGTGCACAGCAATAAAGCCAGGCTCAATCCCATTAATATAAATTGCCCACCTGCAGAAGAAAGAAACTGTATCATCATCATCATTTCATTTATGCTTAGATAGCAACTGCAGAGCCTCACTGTTAAATCAGCACAAGCCAATATGTAGATATGCTGTGGTCAAGATAGATAAATCCATGTCCCTAAAGCCATTCCTTCCTTTTAATGCTTTTTTACACACAGCTGAAAGAATAAGTTCCTCCTGGCACAATGGATAAATGTGACCTCATGCTTGGTCTTCATGTTCCAACAGCCTGAAGTAGAACCCCCAGTGATGTGTATGGTTTTTGTACTGTATTTTAGTTATTTTCCCAGGTGTACTGGTTTTGTGACATTGATGCATGACACCCAAAAGTACTGTCTGAGGATTCGTTTTCATAATTTTATGTTTTAGGTGAAAAAATTGTTTCAGTTGGGCCTTCAATGCTTATTAATCTCATACAGCGTCAGGAAAGTAATGCCAAAGAAGGCTCTGTTAATTTTAGAGCTGCCAATGAATTAATTTCTACTGTTTTATTCTCAAAAGCAGTTTATACGAGAGTGGTCCAGGTTCTTCACCCTTTGCTCATGAAACTGTAACAAAGTCCAATATTGCAAAATATCCTGTGATGAACCAGAAGCAGAGGATGTTGGTACAGATTGCTGAGATGGAAAGGTGTCAGTATTGGTGCCTCAGGCATAATTCTTCCTGTGGGATTGGGAACAAGAGTGCCTTCTCAAAGAGAAGTCCCCCTGAAGAATGGGAAATCCCAGTGATCTGAACCCATCACTGAAGAGTCTATAGAGGA
This sequence comes from Zonotrichia leucophrys gambelii, assembly GCF_028769735.1. Lineage (NCBI taxonomy): Eukaryota > Metazoa > Chordata > Aves > Passeriformes > Passerellidae > Zonotrichia > Zonotrichia leucophrys. The sequence goes on from NC_088176.1 coordinate 25,758,327, forward strand.
AAAGCAATTAATCCTATTCCATAAAGCAAAGGCTCACATTTTTCCTACATTTTTGAATGTTCTCAGTGAAGTTGACAAAGGCTTGACCTAGCCAAAGAAAATTATGACTGTGGGAAGACACAAAATTGTGTTGAGCCACAAAATAAAAAATAATTTACTATCAACAGCAAGAAAAATACTGGCTGCTCATCAACATAGGAAAGGTGATTGGATTTGAATGTAAAGGAGTATTGTGCCTGCCCAAAGAGCAAAAAATCAAAGCAAGAAAAATGAATTTTCTAATTTCTTCTTCTTTTTTTTGTTTTTATTTATCTTTCAAAAAAATGCTTCCTTGTTGGTATGAACTTTATGAGAATGTGCTAGACATGAGGAAACTAACCAAATGAACCAAATTAGAATTTTTCTGCCTTACATCGCTTTGGAAGTTTCCCCTATGGAATCTCCATCTCATCTTAAAATGCAGCCTAGTTCCTTGCCTAAGTCTGCATCTGGGTAGTGGATTAAATGTTTCACAGCTGAATGGAAGAAGTCATTAGGTCCATGCTGTGTTTCTGTTCCCCTGCATGCGCCACCAGGTTCCTTGTCATTAGTGGCCCTTGCACTGCAATTATCGCCAAGGAGCTGCACACGCGCTCACCTCTGCAGTGCAGCACACAGGTGTGTGTGCATTCTGTCATTCTGCCTGCTCCTACAGCAGCACCCAGAGAGCTCATCCCTGTTATCTCTGACTTCTGCACAGACTGGGGCTTCTTCTAGGCATTATACAGACAGGCAGCAGCAACAGGCTCTGTTGCATGAAGTGCTACCCTGGAAACACTGCACCATCCTAGGGGAGCACCAAGGAAATAGGGCTGTCCTTGCCTGCCTTAACCGTGTGATTTCCCTTCCCTGAGTAGCAGTTTGCTGGTTAAGGGAGGAAGAGCTAATTTTTTAATCAGGGAATGTAGTTGACAGCACCCATCTAGGAAAAGAGAATTTCATTGCAGTACTCAGTGTCTATTCATAACAAGATTTTTAAGCAGCTTTTGAAATTTATAGCGGGATAGTGGTAATCTTTGCTCCTAGTGTTGGGGTTCTATGCTTATAGGAAGCAATTCTGATAATAATGTTATAGAAAGCAATTTCAATATAAAGAAAAATCTCATGTTATTTGCTTCCTTTGTAATATTTATACCACTTGCTCTTGAACTAAGTCATCCTTTGTGTTCACATCTGATGAAATAGAATGTTTATCTGCTTCCCCTGTCAAAAGAAAATCTGGTTCTTTCACCTCTTCCCTCATCTTACAGACTACCCCTGGCTAAAAGTTTGTAGAGGCAACAGAAACACCACCTTCATTGAAAATGTGTTATTTTCCACCATTTCCATATGAAATAGTTTCATATGAGACTGGGAAAGAACTTACACAACGTGAATTTCATCATCTGAACCTCCTGGGAGCAACACTAACATTGTTTTTGTAAGTTTAAACTCTTTCACAGAAGGATAAATCCAAGGCCATTTGGTGTCACCCAAAAGATTCCCAGCAGTTATGACAGTTTTATTTATGGCCTAACAAAATAAGGTCCTTGAGTGCAAGATAAAGCAAACTAATAACTCCTTATAGATTATGATATAACTCATGACTTGCTCATCAGTATCTGAAGGAGGAGTTTCAAGTTTTCCTTTCACAGGGTTTTGTGACACCCACAGCCACCACAAAAGCTCTTTATTAAGTCCAAATCACAAGTAAAAATATATATTTCCTCCTTGTCTAGAGATAGTTATGGGTCTGTTCATAAATTAACGTACTGAAAATATGCAAAATTAGATCAGACAATGTATAACTTCCTTAGGCTGGTACACAGATGCATTGATGCCTTTTGTAGCTGCACGGTGTTTCTGTTCTTACTGGAAGTTAACCCTCACCGCCTTTAAAATGTGGAATGTTTGAGCAAACACAAATAGACAGGAATATCTGAGATAGCTATGGGCTGAAAGGCCTCAGAGTTAGTCTGACCTGGCAGCCCTTCAGTTCACAATGGGATGCTGAGATGGACACGCACAGCTTTCCTGCAGAGCCCCACACATATTTACAGCTGCCTCCCAGAGAGCTTTGTGAGAATGGCACCAAGTTTGTCTGTCCCTTGGAGGACTGTGAGCCTCAGCTGAAGCCCCTTGGGCTCACTGCTTTTTAAGGCAAGAAACAACCCGGGCTTAACACAGATCTTTTCCTCCCTGCTCAAGCAATGAGGTGGGCCAGCCATGTGTTTTCAGGTGCCTGTCATTTTGTCCAGCATGTGCTTTTCTGCCACGTGTCTTTAAATGAAAAGAAACCTTAGGATTGTGGCTGACCAAATTATCACTGTGGGTTTTGATTTCCAAGGCTCTCTACATTTCAGCAGAGGAAATAAATGGTAAAAAATTACAGCAAAAAGGTTGTCAGAATGCCACACACCTGCCATGATATTTTGGTACATTTTATTTATTAAAATGTAGTGGATACAGATGAATTTTTTGCTCAATATTTATTGCTTCATCTGTCATGAAAAAGCAATTTTTGCATGCACTGATAAATGGATAGGGAAGGTGCCTGGCATGATTTCTCTGCTGATTGTTAGATACAAAGTGCTTTGTTGAAATGCTCCATTCTAACTTGCACTGATATACTCTGGAGAATTAAAATGACCTACATCATGTTGAGGAGCAGCACTTTTAAGAGGAGTAACTGTCCTTATTACTCAAAAATTGAAGAACATGGCCAGCACAAAATTATAACAAAATTTTGGTGCTTGGTAATACTGAGAAATGCTGTGTTTGGTAAATTCTGTCTGCGGTTTATTCATTTGAATGTTAGACAATTATTCAGGGAAGAGAATTTCTCTGGCTGTTATCCTGTCCTAAACACAGGGTCAGGCTCCAGGGTGAGTCAAAAATGCAGTGATAACATTGTGATGTATTACAAGTAGAGCAATCAAAGTTGCAGGGCTTAGTGCAGCCCATGAAATGCAATAGCTGGAGGCCATGTCAAATAAACTCCCAGCAGTGAGTATCTTCTGCCTCATGTGATACTATTGATCCAGGAGCTCCTCCGAAAGCACAGGAGAGCCACAGTTCTCCTACAAGGGAACTTTTGCATTTGGCATTAGTTGGGGCAATAGTTTTGTTCTTCAATGACTATAATAATTTGATAATAATTTGAAGATTTCCATTACTATTGGAAGTACTGGGATCAGAATAAACTAGGGTGAATTCTAGTGAAATTCCTACTTAGCTTTAAGCTAACATATTGCAAGTTGCTTTGGGGCTTGTCTAATGTATTACTAAACACAGACAGCAGAAACACACAGCACTATCTTTTTGGAAAATAGGAAAAAAAATTATATCCAGACAGTAGTTGACTACTGTACATGGAAACAATTCAGGTGTCAACTGATTTGACTATGAGTTGTGAGGAAATTAATTTAGAGTGCATGTAGCTCTTTTCAGTTAGGAAAAGCATGATTACTTGCATGAAAACTATTTTCCCATCACCTTGTACTGAGCTGAATAATGCCACTAAAACCCTCAGGACAGAAATGAGCCCAAAACACCAATCATGTGTTCAGCAGTTGGTGCAGATAGCACAGTTTGTAGTGTCTGGTACTGGGAAGGGGTGTGTTGGAAGACTGAATGTGGGAGCAGATTAACCAGCAGGTAATGGTGTCAAAAGCAGCAGGAAGAAAGGTCACTACCGTTCCAGTCTAATTCCAGCATGCCTTTGTGAAAACATCTGTGGAAAAGCAAGTGAACTGAGAAGCAGCTGTGCTATGGATGCCAGCCCTCAGTTCTGTGACAAGTGATTAAACTCCAGTGCCATGTTCTCTGTTAGGCCAGTTCCTAGCAGGTAGTCAGGATCCCATTAGCTGCTTTTGGTGCTTACATGTTTCTCCTACTGCTTAGGTGCAGTACCAGTGATTGCCAGTGCCTGAGGAGACCCTGCTGCTCTGGGGGTTTTGCTTTATTGCTCATTAGGGGCCAAGAAGCTGCAGCTGAGCTGGAGTCAGCTCTTGGCTTTCCTGTGCTCTGGAGCCCCAAGCTCGACTCCTCTTCCATGCTGTTCAACTGGAACCTGGTGGGAAGGAAATTGCTGCTTTTGGGAAATTTATTCTGTACTCAGCAACTCTTGTCTTGTCCTTTCTCTTCTACTCTGCCCCAAAAGTGAAGGTAAAGGCTGGTTGTTCTGCTTCTGCCTGTGGCTTGGTAGGTTGGGCAGGTTGTACTTTTTGTTCAAACTTATGTGTTGCCTTGGGCTAAGCAGCCGTGAGGGAGTGGAATTGCACAGATGTCAGAGTAGGTAAAGGGTGTATAACTTATTTAAAAAGACAAAAAATGTTTAAAAAATGTATTTTGACCATGAATAGCAACCACCCAAAGGAAAAAACAATGCATGAAAGCTTTAGGAAACAAGCTGAAAGCCAGACCTTTGGCCAGTATAAAATGTGTTGCTGTATTGAAGTCTGATCAGCCCCAGCTGAGGAAAAAGCCTGCAAAAAACGTCTGAGGAAATGAGAGAGGAGAATGTCTCATACAAACAGTGCTGTGTGCCATGTAGTTTTTAGAGGAATGGAAAGAATGCTGTAAAACCAAAATACAGTCCACCTCCCTTTTTCCTCTCTATTGATTTGGAAATTGCTGGCCAATTTTACATGTTTCAAGTAGCAATCCTAGAGGTAAAGGTAAGGTGCTAAGAACTGAGTATATGTGGATATATATACTCAGTATTAGACTCCCAATGCATCAAAACAGAGGGTTTAGAAAATGTTCTGTACAAAATGAGCTACAGTTATTTTAACTGTAACTGAACATAAAACAACTTTCTTTAAGGCTAGGCAGTACTGCTGATACTGAGAACCTGCTTCTATCAAGTCATTAACACTTCTACTCTTTGTCAGTACAGTACTTTTAAATTATATATTTTTAAATATGCAACTTTCAGCATACTGCCCTAGTTAAGTATTTGAAAACTATAATTTAGATTTTAAAATTGGATGAGAGAGGCCCTGAACTAAATCCATTATCTGCTTCTAGAGATGTTTGAATTTGGCAGTTCTGTCACAAGCCTTGCTGTGGAGTTGCTAATATTGTGACATAGCCTTTAATGTTTTCCCTTACTCATAGGCTGGACAGGAGATGTTTAGAAAACACATTAAGGTAAGGGCAAGTATTGCAATTTTTGAAATTTAACTACTATCCAGTCCACTTAATCTTGTGACATTTGCCAAGAACTGAGTATGTCTGAACACAGGAAGGTGTGTTTTAATTTTTCATTAGAATCTGACATCTTAAAATGCTTCTGCTACTCGGTGAAAACTGTAAGTGAAAGAGCCTGTTTACTATCCAGAATGTGTGAAGTTGCTGTTCCTAACTCTTTGTCTCTAAAGCTATGGACTGAGGTAGTTGCAAGCATCTTTGAATTTCAGCAACTACTTAAAAATTTATACAACAGTATTGCAAAATGTATGTATTCACAGGCAGCCTTTTTAGCTTGGAGATGTAATTAAAGGGGCAGATGAGAATTCTTCAAGTGCTCATTTATAAGTTTTTAGAGGAGTCATTCTAAAAGTAATAAAAGAGTACTAGTATTGAATATTCTTCCAGTATGAAAGAAAGGCATGAAAATGCAGTGATGTTGTGCATGATGTTAAGACATTTTTCACCGTGGACTTGAAAAAGCACTGGAGTAAACTGAAAGTACTGTGAAATGGGGAACTTCTCCATGTGCCAAGATTAATCAAGGGGTGGGCTGTTTGTTTGAGATATGGGTGTGTACAAGGTAGTCCCTGCACCAGTGGTTCAAAACCAAGCCAGAGTTAGGCTGATGCTTTCTGCATTCATGCAGCATTAGAGTAATAAATGATAATGTGGGATTGCAGCTGTAAGAGAAGCTTGTACTTTCTTGTTTTCCTGGTCATTTAATGAAGCATTTGAAGGTCTTGAAGGCTCCAGTGTTATGGCATTTATTTAGTACCATAAATCAATAACAAAGACCACTGAATCTATATAGAGATTGCCATTCAAATTGTTTAGATGTGAAAATTAATCACAGCATTTTAGCTTCCTGGTATTTCAGACTGCTTGGCTTTGAGGCCAGATCATGTTTAATGATGTCAGTCATCTTCACATCAAAAAATATATTGGGCAAAACTGATAGAGTGTACACAAGCTTCTAATTGTTATCAGGTCTAGAAATGAGACCTCCTATAAAGGAATTAGTGTCATTTAGTATTTGTTTGCTCCCTGTAATGAAAGTCAGGATTGAGATGCTATTATGGACGTTTTATATAATGAGGACTTTGGATTTTCAGTCTGTGAATGTAGTGGTTTTAATATGTGCTGAACTGAAGCAAAATTCAAATTGAGCAATGTAAATATTCATTAGCTATGATGAAGTTAAAGCTGTGTTTTAAAAACACAGTTTGTTTCATTCCTGAAGGAACAAATGCGCTGGAGTGCTTCTGCTAGCAGCTCTTGGGTATGTGTTCCATCCCCCAATGTGACAGTGTGTGCAGAGGGGCTGCACAAGGACAGGAGATCTGCTTTCACTGAACTTACCTAAGAAATTTAGCAGAGGGGTAGAATTATGCATATCAGCCTTCATCTCTATTGACAGTGTAAGTCACTTCAGGCAGATCACCTTAACAATTTCTCCAGGTAACATAAGTTTGTGATGACCTATTGCAAACCCTGCAGTTGACAGCTGGGCTTTTTTCATCCAGTTACACATTAAACTCACTGGGGACAACAAAGGGTTTTAGAGAAATGTAAATTCTCTGTTTAAAAGACTGCAACCAATTGGTAAGTAATTACAGTTGATAATTCCATTACCTCCTAGGCAAAAAAAAAAAAATCCTTATATAGCTGACTGTTTCTAGCACTACTTTCCAGCCATTGCCTCTTGTTATCTTCTTCTGTTTGATAACTCCTAGAGTCAGATACATTCTGCAAACAAAAGCTAACTTTAAAATGTGGAAATTCATCATCCTGTACCTTTTGATAAGGAGAAAAGACAAAACTCTCATGAAAAACATTTTGCAGCTATGATCTATGTTGAGAGGTTCAATTTTTTGATTACTTTGCAGAGGTGTAAATACAGAAAACTAGGCATGGTCATTCAGTACTGGTAATATATCATTTTAAAGTGCATTCTGCATTTCTGTATTCCAAGTTGCATTGGTGAAATGATGAACTATGCAGGCCTTGCTGCAGTCCTGGCAATCTCGTGAATCCTCTGAGCTGGATGCTGCTGAGCGCAAAGGAGGAAAAAAAAAAGTTGTTGGCAGATTTGTCAGCCAGCAGATCCATGGTTTTGCTACTTAAATGTTTATTGTGCTCCTGTGGAACATTTGTATTTGAAAATTTTGTGTCACAAGCCAATTCTTACCTGCTTGGCATTTCAGGCAGGAGCCCCTTCATGCTCAGGGCTGCCTCTCTGACAGAAGCTTGCAGTACCCACAAAGGAGAACACAACCTACTGTGCATAGATTTAGTCATCTCTTGGACTTTCATCTGTAACACATTCTAGCAAGCTCTGAATCGAGTTATTTGGTGCTGTGTAGAAGCCCTCCTTGTTTGGCCTATTGACAATAAACCATAGCAAGGACAAAGGATGCAGATGGCCTTGTTCAGAATAGACGCACTCACAGTGGAGAAGTTCCTGGAGGATTTTCTCACACTGTGAGAAAATGTGTTCTAGTTCTAGTATGAGTTATAAATAACATGGTAGATCTCCCTAACCACAAAAGACATTTTCATGTCTGTGAGTGTCTAGACTTGTAAAATGGCTATAGGTCTCTTCCAACAATGGAACAAAATACATGTGTGGGTCCCTGAGAAACACAGTGTTATGTGCCACTCTCTCAAATGTATATGCAGGAAATCCTCTGTATCCTGAAGCCCAAATAACGAGAAAAGTGAGTATCAGGTGAATCCTTGAAATCCTAGCAGATGGCTGTATCCAGCTTGATATAATTTCATCTTATCAGTGATTTTTTGAATTGTCTCAAATGTCATCATCTATGGTAAATTACATATTGCATCTGTTCTGCAGGAACAAGTGAGATCAGGACTGAAATGCTATTGAGCACACTCCCATCTGCCTAAACCAAGGGGTGCATTTAATGAGGTCTCTCTTCTTCTGCACTTCCATTGTGCCAAATGGAACTAAGCATGTCATGAGGATTTTTTGCAGGAGGTGATGCAAATTTTAAGCAGTTGGGCAATAATGAAGATGGCTTCTTTTTTTTTTACCAATGCCTTGCAAAGAAAAAAAAAGCCCAGAAATTATGAAACTTACTTTCACACAAGTGTTTTGGAGTTCTTTAATTTTCAATGTAGAATACTGCATGGGATTTCTGTTACTTTTGGTTAGAAGAGAAGGTCTGGCTAGAAGCCTGGTTCAAATCAGAAAACAGCCCTGTCACTGACTGTGGCTCAGGCTGGGGGGACCTTTATTCTGCTGCTCTGAACTACCCAGAGCAGCAAAATCTCTCGAGGAGAAAGTATAGAGAGTTATTGAAAGAGCTCCCTGACAGCTCAGGATGCCACGTCCCAGGGCAATCTGAGCTTGTTCTGCAGGGTCACGCTGTCCTCCTGGACAGCTGAAAGAGCTGGAGCTGCAAGGCAGTTGGCCCTGCCCTCAGTGTGCTCCAGAAGCACATTCCAGGCTGTGTTTTAGAAATCCACGTTTCGGATGTTGCTGTGATGCCCTGCTGGGTTATTTGTGATGGAGCACTCACCTGTTCCCATCTAGAGCTTCCCTGCTGCAGGAGCACTGTGAGCTGTCAGCTCAGTAGCCAGCAGCTGCAGCTGGCATTTCCTGACTACACTTTCTCTTGCTCCCCACACACTCTTGTACATATACCTTCAAAAGTGCTGATTCCTTTTACCCAGGAAATTTGCCATTTGTATGATGATATCCAGAAAGCTTTGCTACTCAGAGAAGTGTTTTGGGTGCTGTTTGAAAGGTCATGCATGTAAGTAATTCTACAGCATATTTATTATATAATTTGGGAGTAGGAAAGCCCAAAGATTGTTTTGTAGTTAGGCTTTGTTTGGTTTTTTAACTACTACCTTTTAAAAATATTGAGGGTTTTGTCCTCTCTTCTTTTTTCTTTTCCTTTTCAAATGATACTCTATGAAAAAGATTGTGCTCTTCTTTCTACTTTATCCTGATAAGAATAGAAGTGCAGGCTGAAATCCTGAATCTTAACCTGAGAAGATTTGGAGAGCTTTTAGAGTACATAAGACAGCCTATCCCTTATGCATGCTAAGCCAGAAGAGTGCATGCAGGCCCTTTAATTTGGATTGAAAGTAGGATGTGGAATTTTAATGTGGTAGTACTTTTTTACCTCTTTTCTTTTTCTTTTTTTTAGAAATCTAGACTAATATTGGGAGGCTATTTTTCATTTAATTATTACAGCTGAAGGCAAACTACATTGTGAATTTCACTGTAGTCTGAAACACCTTATTCCCTAAAGATGCACTTACAGCATTTTCTGCTGTAGATATGGTGTCTGTTGGATCTTGGAAACACAAGATACTTCATTTTATTCAAATTCCTTAAAGGCACACATTTTTTTCCCAGTGCTGCCAGATATTGTCAGTAGATCTTCCCTCTCTAATTAAGTGGTCATTTAATCAATCTTCAGGCAGTAGTTTTTCATTTTAAAGGACCTTCTCAGGGAAGGGCAAAGTGCTCCTTTAAGGCTCTGAGATGGTTTTCTTTAGTGCTGTTCAAAGTCTTCCCATAGCAAACTGCTGCAGCCAAATTCCTAAACCTCCTGATAAAAATCAAACACTTCACAGTATGCATTAAACATTCTCCTTCAGGAATAATTTTTTGTCTGAAAGTGAAGGAATTACTCTGAACTCTTAACTTGGCCTAGTTTGGGGCCAGCAAATTAAATGACTGATACTTTCTCTTCACAACTGAATTACTTCAGATTTTTCTTTGAACTAGAGTTTGGGGATTTTTTTTTTCCCAGCAACTTGCATGGTTTATTGCTCTGGTGAATGAGAGGCTTTTCGATGCAGAATTTTTCTATTTAATACCAAAATGGAGCAGCTGACGTGGCTCCTCATGGCTGTGTGAGGTGGTGAATGACTCGCTGCTGCAGCAGCCTGTGGTGACAGTGACACGATGCCCTGTGGCTGTGGCCATTGTGGTGTCCCTGGGCTGGCTGTGTGGCACAGCAGGACCAGAGGCTTAGGCAGCCTGAGACACATCTGTGCTCCAGAGATACTGCACCTCCTCTTTCTCTGATGTTTTCAGCAAATGACTACCTAAAAATGGCACCAATAGGCTCCCAAATGATCTTGTAATGCTTGCTAGTTTTTGGTGGGGTCTTTTTGATTGCTTTTTCCTAGCTTGAGTTGATTTTATCTTTTGTCTGAATCAATCCTTTTTGCTGTTAGAGCTTCCTGGCCAGGGTTAATGATGGCATTTCAGGCTATAGCAATTGCTGCTGTCTATTTTGGTTCTGCATTTAGAGTCTCTTGTCATGTGCATTCATCTCTGCTCATTCCCGTCGCGCTGTTCCTCTCCTGCTAAGCCGTGCAGTCTGTCCCAGGCTCTCCGCAGCAGGCAGAGCCTGCCTCCTGGGCAGAGCCTTCAGGGCCCCCAGCTGGGCTGTCACATGGCCATATTGCAGATTAAATCCATCTCCACAGCCCAGGCCAGCCCTGTGTGCTGCCCAAACCCGGGCCCTAGCTGCAGGCTCAGGGCTGAGGGCTCTCTGTGTGTGCAGGAGCAGAGAGGGAGGTGGCAGTTTAAAAGAGCCTGTGTGATGGTTACCCCAGTCACCAAGTGACAGTCTCCATCCTGCATGCGCAAAAATTGCTGGCACGAGAATGCAGCCCCCAGTGTTTCTGGCACCTTTGTCAAATAGGTTATCTGCATCTTGTAGGCTCCTTTCTGCTGCTGGAAGGTCACAATTGGGTCACTGCAAAGCCTTCTTTTTTCTAGGGTAAACAACTGACTTTTTCTAGCCTTTCCTCACAGGAGAGATGCTCCATCCCTCTAATCATCTGGGTGGCCTCCTCTGAGCTCCCTCCAAGAAGTTACTGTCCTTCCTGTGCTGGGACTGCAGAGTTGCATGCAGCGCTGCAGGTGGGGTCTGAGCAGAGCAGAGGGGCAGAATCCCCCCTGCTTGCCTGGCTTTGGATGCAGCCCAGGACAAGGCTGCCTTTCTGGCCAGGCCATGTCCAGCCTCTCACCCACCAGCACCCTCAAGTCCTTCTCAGCAAGGCTGCTCTCAATGTGTTCATCCCCCACTCAGTATTGATAGGTGGACCTGTTGTGTTTTATTTTCCCAGTTTAATGATACTCAGGCATTTCCTTTGACATACTCAGTGGAGCATGCCAGAACGGTGTAGTGGCTTTTAGAAAAGATTTAAAGCAGAATGGATCCATCTTGAATTCAGGTGCCAATATGAATTGGCACTGCCAGGAGTATGCAGTGACTTTTTTCCAGTCAGGAGAGAAACCTGTGCCAGCTACTTAAAATTTCCAGGTGTCTGGCTTAACTCTAGTGTTGTGCTAGACTCGAGCTGAGAGTGAAAGCTACTGCCTTGTGCACAGTCAGAACTTCCTCATAAAAGAGGAGTTCCATAAACAAAATTATTGCCTCTCAGAATGGGTTCCCTGGGGAAGTAGTCATGGCATCAGTCCCATCAGGGTTCTAGGAGTGTCTGGGCTATGCTCTTTAGTCATATGTGGTTTAGTTTTAGGTAGTCCTGTGAAGATCACAAAAGCTGAACTTGATCCTTATTTGTCCCTTCCAACTTGAGGTATTTTTTGATTCTATGATTCTATCATATTTCTTCACAGGGGAAAAATAGAGGTTGTCTGTTATGAAGCATTAACCTTGTACCTCCTGCAAACAATGCAATGCCTTTTTTAATGCCACTAGAAAATGAATTATTGCAGTGTCTATAATTCCATTCTATTCCATATGAATTATAACTTTTGCAATCTATATAGGTAAAAAAGTATTTCAAAAGTGTTTAACATCCAGGAAGGATGTTAATCCCTGTTCTGTTTGATGAGTCTCTGCTCTAATAGTTTAACACTCTCAAATGTCCCTATAGACTGAGGTAGAATTAGTTAAGCTGTGTATACTGATTTCTCATATATTCATAGTAGACAAGCAACAGATTATGTTAAGGAGAAAGAAAAGTCATTTCTATCCTCAATTGCCTAGCAAATGATAAGAATTTTGAGACTTAACTTCTCTCTTCTTTTAGTTTTTTCCCCTTTATTTAATTACAAAAGACTTGCTGCCTGCAAAAAGTGCCTGCCTTGAAAATTAAATCGATACACATACATGCACTGATCTTGTGTCATGAGAACAGGCAGTGGAAGCTTCCTAATTTTTCATTCCCAGTGCCTTCCCTCCTCAAAGGAATGGTATTGTTTGTTCTCCCTGTTTCCCAAAAAAATCCTATTTAGAGACAAATTCTGTGCCCTGACCTCTCAATTGTTCAGATTTTCAAATGAGTGCAGATGCGTTCTGGATGATTTTGTGAGTAACATCAGGCTCTAACATTTGTCAGTCAGAACAAGAGTGCCAGACATTTTTGATTAGTGGTCAGAGAGCACTTTCTGAATCATCTAAAGGGAAAGGTCCAGCACCATAAATCCCATGTTTTTATGGATAAAAGACTTTTTTCTGTGGAGTTAATAGTAATGCAGAGGTTGGATTGCATGCTGTGTAATTGATGCAAGATTAATAATTGTTTAAAAGCAACAATCTTGTATCTGGAAGACTGAGTCATTTGTGCTTTTTAGCAGCTGTTGTGTGGGGCTGCCTTTAGAAAGCTTAAATTAACTTTACATTATCCTGTGTTTTCTTTTTTTTCTTTTTAACTACATGACAGATTCTAGCTTACAGCATCAAGATTTACAGGTAGGAATAGGAATGTTTCATATTTCCTTCAGCACCCTGAGTCTGGTACTGTTTTGTGGTGGTTTTTGTTAATATCACAGATGATGAAATAAAGAGTGCACTTGATACATCTGCAAATGGTAATAAGCTCTAGGGAAAGGCCTTGAGCACTCTGAAAGTGTACAAGACGATCTTGGCCAATTGGTGGAATCACCTGCAATAAAAAGGATTGAAAAAGGCTGAATGCAAACTGCAGTACTTCAGTAGGAGGCTCTGTCTTCCAAACACAGGACAGGAAATGGGGCAGGCAGAAGCTCTGTGGATAAGGATCAAGTCATTGGCCTGGTGTTGTTACCAAATGCATTGATCCCAGATATCATGGTGGGATATAAAATGGGTGCCCTATTAAAAAGAAATCTGGATATGAAAAGAAATCTTTTGCATGTCACTCAGCCCTAATAATACCCCTGCTCATGTACTGTGTCAGGTTTTGAGCACCATACTTAGAAAATCCTGGACGCAGTAAAGCAGGACCAGAGGAGAGCAACAAGAATTTTCCAATGTATGTGAGCACTGAGAAACACTTTTAGAGAGCTGGATATAATTAGCCAATTTAAGAAAAGATTGAGGAGTGCCACAAAAAGTCTTCAAAGGCCCAAAACCCCAGCATAGCACTTCTGAAAGCAAAAATAGCATTGGAATTTAGAGTGGTGACTTTCTGGATTTGATATTGCTAAATGTCATTAATATTGTAATTTTATGTACAAATTGCAAATATTAATGCATCAATATGTGAATATTACAGAGGTTTTCTGTTTAATAATAATTTGCCTTTTAAAATGTATTTACATGTTTGGGTACATTGTGAGACTCGTGGTTTGGTTTTTGGGGTATTATCTCATGCCCTGGTCCAAGCAATGAATTTTAAGGGAAGGTTGTTTGAATTCCTCTGTGCAATGAGAAACAAAAAAATTGTCAGGAGGCTCAATACCAAACTTTTATTTGCAAACATTAGATGATTAAAGTAGAATAAAGTACTTGGCAGATTTTAAGACATCCGAAGTAAGGCACATGGCAAACCTAACTTAGCAAACTTTAAGAAACTGAGAATTATGTCTTCCCTGTAGTGCCCTGCTGCCATGTGTGGCCTGCTTCTGCTTTTAAACCAGTGTAGCATCTGATCTCTGTACCTTGAGGTACATGTCTGGATCTTCATTTTTTGCAGTTCTCGTCCCAAAAAAAAAGTAGCAGTTTATATTCAGACAGATTATATTTTTTAAATCAAAAGGAAAATGTTAGGTTGCATAGTTTGACCTCTGTCCTTACAATATTGTCCAGCTAATCTTATGAGGAGCTGAATCAATTTTCTAGAAGATTACTATTTACCACTTCAGGTATCAATACATAGACATTCACCACTTTTTCTTTTGATTTATTTCACTGGTTGTTTGCTTTAGCTCTGTAGGCTTTATAGGACTTTACTTGGGAGGAAATCAGACAAGTCTTACTTGGATCTTACTGTGGAAATGATCTTCCAGAGAACCCCAGAGAATTTTCTATTAGCTTATTTAGTGGTTTTGTTTCAATTAAATCTGTAAGAATTGTTACATTCTCTCTTCAATTTAATATGATTGTGTGTTATTTCTGTAACTTATGTCTATGTGACAATTCCAAAGAGAATTTCTCAGTACCAAATTGATGATAGCTGTAATATTGCAATTAAGGCCACATGCTTGCAAATAAGCATATGTGGGAGGGCAGGATTTATATGAGAGTGAAGTAAATGTAAGTTATTCATCCTCTCTCAACCCTTCTTCAAAAAGCAATGACTTCTGGTTGCTTTTGATGTTCTTATCTCTGATTTTTATTACTATGTTACTTAGAAACTTCAGATTTCACATCTTCCAAGTTACAGGATTAAAATAAAAGTGAAGTCACTACCTTTTCATGTGAATCTTTATAAAGCTTGTTGTTCAATACCTGACATACAAGGAGGGGCTGGAAATTTATATTAAAGCATGAGAAATAACACAAATTTTAATTACATTATTGCTCAGAAATTTTGCATAGTAAAACTTCACTGCAAAGTGAATTCCTGCTCACCTTATGAGGAGCAGCTAGTGATTGTGATTTACAAAGCCATCAAATCTATGGAAATGCTTACTTTAATCAGAACTGTAATTATGAAGAAATTTGCTGAAGGAATATTTGCTCACAGAATAAAGATTAAAAAGATCTGAATGTTGTCTGTCATAGTGCAGCAATTAAATTTTCAAGCCTAAGAGATCCTTGTGGAATGAAAGAATAAAGTGAATCCTGTCCTTTGATTACAGTGGAGAAAGTAAACTGCAACTGCTATTGTAACTTCTTCAGATAATAGTAGCAAATGTCTACAAATGGACATAGACACATTCAATGAATAGATTTAATTCCCTCTCTCAGGCTGGAATTGCCCATCAATGGAGCTACTTGTAATTAACTCCCTCTTATTAAATAATTCTCTTGTCTGGAATGTAACTAAACCACTAATCTGAAGAACCATTTTCCTTATTCCCAGGGCTGCTGGAGCCCCTGCAGCTGCCATGTGGAAGCTTGTAATATTTAATGCACTTGTCTTTCCAATAATTTCTATACAGTTGTCTTTTCCTTTCAGGAAATAAAGGTGGTGTCATCCTTATTGTGGGCAACCTGCCAGAGCTTGGCTACTGAATAGAAAGGGGCAGTATGTATTAAGTGAACTACAGGACTTAAAATCTGTTGAGAAAACTGATTTTTGTTTTAATTATCTTGAATTGAGAGATTTCTTTTTCAGATAGTGATTTCCCACCAGTTAGAATGATCTTATGAGGGAAGGATTATCAAATTTGGAACGTTATGAAGTTGCATTGCCACACTTGCTGATGCAGCTGAGTCAGGAGGGCGTGGAAGTGGCACAGGGCAGAACAGTGCCTGTGTTAGCTGGAGGCCCAGTCTGATCTAATTAACCCTGCTCTGAGGCAAGGTTAATGAGCCTGGCTCCGTGGGCACATGAGCTTTGTTTTCAGCTTGCTTGGAGCTGCCCTAAGGCTCTCTTGCAGGAGGGCAGCGGAGAGGTGCAAGTTATTAAAACACAAACAGGTACTCAGTCTCTGTGATGCTCGTGTGGTTTAATGCAGGGAGATCTCATTCACGGCACCCACTCTCCTGGGCTCAGGAACTCTCTTAGAGCTCTAACTGTGCAGTCCTTTAGCTCCTTCCCACTTTCCCCACTGTACAGCAAGTCAAAACCCAGATATTAATGAATATCATGTCTCTCTGCTTTTATTTCTAACTTCAAATACTTAATGAAAAAATCAGTTTAGAATAGCTTTAATTTTTTTCCCTGCAAAGGTGCATTTAATTAAAAAAATAACAATAGCTGTGCAGACAGCTCATCATTTGTAAATTAAATACTATTTGTAGAATAAAGTGGATACTCTTTCTTCTAAAATTATTTATTACTGTCATCTTGGATGGTTTATGCCAAAGGAATGCAATTTATTTCACATTAATTAGGATATTCACATAGTAAACACGAGGCAGGAAATTGTTTTTCCTAGAATACCAAGCTAGGGTCCTTCAGACCAGTATAAGATTGGTGTTGTAAAACAGATTAGCAATAACTTTCCAGTGAATAATTTATATTTTTAATTTCTGTCTCTTTGTGTGTCATTGGATTTCCCATGTGTGGATTTTCCATGATCAGTTTTCTCTATGACTGCATTTACATTGAAATGGTAAATAATTAATGTCCTCCTTTCTTCCCCAAACCAGTGCCCTAATATTGACTATTTTTCTTGTGGAATTATCTACATTTTGTAGGTAATTGTGGTCCCAGGTTTCTTAGCTCTGGGTGTTTTATATCAGTTTTCTAAAATAGGAATTTTTCCCCTCAATCCATTATACAGTTTGATACTTTGAGTGAATAGTTGCATGTATGAATTTCAAATTCATACATATTTGAACTAGTAAAATGCATTTATTGAAAAGTTTGCAGAGTAAATATAAAAATGGATACTGATTAGTCCAAATATAATTTCTAGTCTGTATATTTGCTATCAATTTGTTCCACCACATGCTTTCATCTATGTCATGTACTTAAATGTTTTAGTAGAATTTGTTATAAAATGAGTTTGCTAGTGAAATGTCAGCTCAATCTCACTTTTGGCTTAGCTATATTGAAAATTGAGAGTAGTGGTAATAATACTTAATGAAATGTCATCTGAATAGCTAAGTGATCTGGGAGTGCTTGGAGAAGAGAATAGATATAACTCTTCTCATTTGCAGATGGGGGAAACTGAGGCCTGAAAATAAGTGAAAACTTGCCCAAAGTCACTCAGGACTCTGGAAGAAAAGTCAGAATTACAATAAAGGTGCTTCAAGTTCCATTTCTCAGCTTGCCATTATAGGATCCATTGTTCAGTAAGCAGAGCCTGTGGCAAACATGTTATGGATCTGATGTAACCCTTTAATAGATAGAAACTAATTGTTAATAGTAAAGTAATATTTTCCACTAGTAAAAACTTCCTGATAGATTCTCCTAAGACGTTCCTCCTTTCAGCTAATTTCTTTCACAAAAATTCAACATATCCACTAAGTATTTTTTAGTGAATAAATGAAAATGAGTTACATTCAAGGCTTTTTTACCAATACATGGGAAATCAGGAAATTTTGTCACAATTTGTTTGCATTAGATATGTTCTTTTATTTTGTAAGCCAGACCAAATCCAACTGAAAAACATCATGTTCTTCTAGCTCACAAAAGGCAGGCTGTCCTGATCATGTTTTTTCCTTCTTGGTTATTTTTCCAGAACACCCAGAAGCATACAAAATGCTTCATAGCAAATTTGCTTTTTTATTTATGTATGTGAGCACTTCTTAATGCTGGTCCTTAGTTCCTGACTTCAGAATTCAGTGAAGTATCAGTATAATATACTACATTTGTATTTGTCTCCGATGTCTGATAGATATATAGTACTTGCATGTGTTTTCCTTTATAGTGTCCTCCAGGCAGAGCAGTGTGCTGTTCTCTGCCATGATTCTGTGTGTGAATTCAAGGAGGGAAGCTGTACAAGTTTGTCTGGTAGCCCATGTAAGCTGCAGGGGTCAGACAAATTTCCAAGCTATATAAGATGCTGAGGTTGCATTCTCATTATCACACCCTTGTGGTCACTTGGGAGTAACTCCAGTATTACCTGAACTGTCTGTCAGCAGGACAGAAGATATCCTGCTTCATTGAGGGGTTTTTGCTAGAGAGAGAGCACTCATAATGGCTGTGATCATACAAGCACAGTCACCTTTGGTGTTCCGAGTGGAACTTGCCTCCAGGACAATCCTCTCTGCACAAGAGCCTCTTCAGCATGGACACACAGTGAAGCCCTCTGGAGAATTTCCCCACTTATTTTGTTAGATGCCTCCTTTTGATTTTCTCTTACCTGATTTTTTCATATCTGAAATGAGAAGTACAAAGCATTGTTTCTTCTGTTGTTTCTAACTTTTTTCCTCTTGGTGCTCCTGGTCTTTTCTCAAATCAGTTTAAATTCCTTCATCCCAGGGGTCTGTGAGGAAATCCTTCAGGTACAGATTGTTTTTTATTTAAATGGTGAAAGGATTTTGTTGCTGTTTCCACAAGGGGGTAAAAGAAAAGTAGATTTGTTGCAACAGCCTTTTTTTCTCCGTTCTTTTAAATGTATCTGTACTGTTTGTTCTTTAAAGCCACAGTGGAAGCTTTAAGTTCAAAGCCTCTCCTGGTTGATCAGTATTCCCACAAGAAACAAGGCTGAGAAAAGGTGGATGAGCAGAGCCTGGCTGGACTCATCTCATTGGCTTGGCTAAAATGAAATAATAGGGGGGAGGAAGCTCTCTTTTGTTTGTTTACTAGCTTTCATTTTTATTCCCCTCTAGGCACAAAACAAGCAAACAAACCTCTATTTAGAAACAGAGCATGCCCTAGCTCCCACGCACCATCTTTTCATAATCAGTGCCTTGGTAATCTTGTGTTAGACTTTCTCTATGAGCATTTTCAGGGATACAAAAAAAATCTAAAAGAGCACCTGGGGGGAAACTCTGCAGTCTCAGGAAAGATAATTTTCTACCTGATTGCATAAATAAGAGAAAAAATTGATGTGTTGAATTTCTTGTATCTGTTAGTTTTTAGGCCGTGATTCAGATAATTGTTTTTCCATAGGGTCAGGCTTCTATCTGAGCTCTTCAAAGTACTTCATCCCTGCGTGTACATTCATTATATCATCACAAAATTATATCCAAAAGGAATTGCAATGAACTGCAGTGGATTTCCCCAGAGAATTCAGGATTTAACAGCATGATCTAGGTTATGTCCTTTGCAGCTTTCTTCAGCCAGTGAGTTTGCTTAATGAAGCTGTGGAAATTTGAAAAGCAGATGTATTTTTCTTATGCCTTAGGGAAGTGGCCAATCTTTAGTTGAGATGTTGGGAAGGAACTGCCTCATCTGCAATTGCATGCCTCGGGTTTTCAGGACCTGACAGTTCCAATAGCAGCCTGTTGGAGACACAGCAGTGGAGTAACTAGGTTGATTGCCAGCTTTTATGTAGTTCTGAATATTCTGAAAATCCTTATTTCTTTATTTTCATAAAGAAATGTAGGTTAGAGTTGCTTCAGCCCTAGGTGATTTGGAGCAGACTGTGATTCTGACAATGTGTAGCTCAGAAAGGAACTCCATCAGAAAATGGTTCAGTGCTTTTAAGCTTTGCTGTACAATGGGCTTTGTTCATTACTTGTTTGTAGAGGTAAAATGTAATTCCCTCAAATATACTTTCCATCAGTACAATACAGAAAATGGTATTTTACTAGTTCTGTCATTTGCCACTATTAAATCAGAGGTTTGTTAACAACTCTGAGAACTGATTATTGAGATTCATGAGCGATTTAAAGAAAATATCAGTTTGTAATTGAATAATTGTCTGATGTATAGGCAAGTTTTTAACCCTATTTGGTCTTAATATTTATTGAGCTTCACAGAATGAAAACGAGAACTAAGAGATCTCCTTTGTCTAGCAGCATGGTAGGTTACATAAAATGCACTTACTGAAATTTTCCCATTGGTAAGTGATGATGCTTGCACCTCTCATACTTGGTAAGAATCACTGTATCATTTTTGCCACATTCTTTTGGAAAGATGGAAAATTACTGGTTGACTTTGCCAAACTGCTCAGCACAGATGGAATTGTGTGATGGCTAATGCATCTTGTACTTGTGTGCCTATCAAAAGCAGTAGCAAACAACTGCTGGGTTTATTTACTCTCCCAGTGACCAGCTACTGGCAGATTCAACAGAGATGTTCAGACCAGTGCTTTGGCAGAAAGTCCTGTCCTGTACTGGCTTCTCTTGTTAGGAACCAAATTCCTGTAATCACTGCTAAGAATCCCCACTGACAGCATCTGCTTATTGGCTCAAAACTTGAGTCCAGAGGAATTTTAGTTCAGAAACACACAGTTTACTAGTTACATAGTCAGTACTCATACATCCCCTCAGGGTTTTTGAATGGTTTGTCTCTCACAGTGTCTTCATTATGGGAACTCATACTGCATGTATAAAAATTGAGATAACTGGTGCAATTTGAGTGACATGCCATGCTATTAAAACCAAAATTCTTAAGGAATATGTAAAGGATGGTGGTGAAAGAGAGAGGGAGGCTTATGATTATGCAGAAATTTCATGTTCAGTTCTGCTGATCAGGATCACTGCTTCACTCCCAGAACTTGTCCCACTGCAGATTAATGTTACAGAATCAGAGAAGGGTCAGGTTGGAAGGGACCACTGTGGGTCCAACCTCTCTGTTCAGGCAGGGTCATCATAGAGCACAGAACTCTGTCCAAATGGAATTGCTAGAGTCTGCATCCTCAGATGAGAGATGGACTGATCCTTCCGTGAGCTCAGCCAGCACCGAGGAACCCCTTTCACTCTACTTTCCTAAAGTCTACCTGCAATCTTCCAGATTTTAACCTTCCTCTTGTAATTACAGGCTGCATTCAACGTCTTTTCAGTTGTCTCAGAAAGCTTTTAATGTAGTGTGATCTATAAGAAACAGTGACAATTTCCCCATTTCACCACCTTCACCCCCAAATACAGGATGGGATATGCACTTGAAAGTAGGAAATTTGTATGGAAGAGTTGGCCTTTGAGACATAAAATCAGAGAATGATTTGTCGTGTTATCCCATGGACTTGTTTCAAACCAGGTTTGGGAGGGTCACCCCTGTTAGAGGAGAGGATTGAGCCACCACATGATCTTCCCACGGGGTGTTCTTAAGGACTGGAATCAAAGTGGTGATGTGACGAAAACTTGCTTTCCACCTTACTGCAACTTCCTAAATAACCAGATTTCCTGGTCGTTTGCCATCTTACTTAACCTGTCTTTTCATTCTGCACAGTAAATTTGCACTGTTAGATGGTGCTTCTCCTGCCTTTTGGAAGCTGTTCTCCAGACAGACTTTGTGTCTGGTGCAGCTACATGCATCTGCTTTGTGTTCACAGATGCCTAAGGCTTAAACAGAGAGTCTTTGTCACCACCAGGCTAGAACTGGCATATGGCTGTTATGGGGGAGCTGTCAAACCACAGAGTGTCTGACTCTTGCTGCTCAGATGAAGTTCCAGAAACAACTCTGCCTCTGTGAACAGAGTCCAGTCCATAATTACACCACAGAGAATAGTCAGATACAAGATTTTCTGCTCTCTGCCCATGTAAATGGGGTTGTACACACCTAAAACACTGTCTGATACTAACTTTTGTGTGCTTTTATTATGGGAGGTAAATGAACGTTTATAAAACTGACAATGTTTTAAATTTTAATTTGAATTGTAAGAGTAAGAATCTCTTAAGCCAGAGAGGATGTGAATAAGCCTAACTGAATAGCTGAAGCAAAGTGATAGTTTTTTTGGTGAGGGGACAGAGCTGTCAAAAACTTGGGTTGTGTTATGTTCTCAGTTTTTAAGCAGAATTGTCCTTTGAAATCAAGGACCTGGGTTTTGATCAATGCATAACAAGTTACTGCATTTAAAAGCAAATTCTCATCAGTAACTAACCTGACATCCTGCCAGAAGGGAAAGTTCTTCTAGAATTTGCATTCCTTGATCTTTGTCATGTTGGACTAGGGTGGCTGTGAGGAGCAGTTTGCAGAGGTGCTGGGGACTGCTGGGCAGTAATTCAGGCATTGAAAAAGGCAGTGCTGAGAATGCTGCTGCTGAAAGCTCATGTAAGAGATACAGATCTGATTGTGGTGTTGGTCTGACATGTGCAGATTTACAGTCATTACTGTCAAAACAAAAGGCAGTATCTCACAGGGAGGGCACAAACCAAACAGCTTCCATAAGCATAAAAGTAAATGTCAAATATTTCACTTTATTAGTTGTCATAAGGATTAGGGAGGCAGGGAGCATGTCAATGGGACTGAATAATTATGGCATAATTAATCTTTTTGACAATATGTGTTTCTCCATTGGGCAGGGGCTGCTGAGAAGAGGCGGGCTCAGCTTTTAACTCCAACCTCCTATTTTTTTTATTTCTATGGATATGTTTTCAAACACTGATTGTGGAGTGAACCTGATGGTTGGTGGAATGTTTGTAAATTGGAGGATTAAAGTGGGTGAAGTCTTCAAGAGGGAATAGTTTAATCCTGTACTGTACAAAAGCAAAACAAAATCCTTCATTTCAGTGCTTGTGCTCCACTTCTCATTTCTTACACTAAGCTTATAGCAGATTGTGTGCCAGTCTGGATAGGACTCTGTGTGGCAAATACCAGTGACAACTTGAGTTTGATCAAAACTAGGATTTGAACTAACTCTTCCAGAGGTTAACCTGATGGACCTGTAAGCTCTCCAGAGATTTGTGTGGCTTACAAATGCCATGTACGTGACCACAGTAGGACATGTTGTGAGTTAGATTCATGTTTGCTCCTGTGGAGTGTACAGAAAACAGCAATGTCACTTTGCTCAAGTGTTTTAGCAGTCAGGGTTTCAGCCTTGTTCCAATGGGAGACACATTTGTCAGAGCAGAAAAGGCTTCCCACCGCATGCTGCAGCTGTGATTCTGTACTGCTTTTGTATGGGAAATTATTTTGAACTTTGGGGTAGCTGCTGGGTCACAGTTCACGACTGTGCTGAGCGGCAGCTGTGCAGGGCATGAGGGGATTCTGCATTATGCTAAAGAAATAAAGTCATGTTTGGGAGGTTTTGTACATTCAGGAATTTGTTCAGCTGTAGTAAAAGGACTTCCTCTAGAGGCTGGTACTGGTTTTCAGAGAGGGAAATCAGTAATTTCTGTAAGCAGCCAATCTTATTGTAAACACTGGTGATTTTCACAGGACCAGTTGATGTATTAAACTTGTTTTGCTGAACCATATGCAACAGATTAAGGCCAGCAATCATTTTTCAAACACAAAGGACAAAAAGCAAGTTATATGCAAGAGTAGTTCTAGTGTATAACTGGAGTTGGTGATAAGTTTCACAATATCTCTCTACTGTGACAGCGACACCATTTAGAGACCATGACAAGTAATTTGTAACAGAAATATCACTACCAATGAGCAGGGCAAACTCAGCTTGGTGAATAATGTGTTCAGGGACTACTGCCACATTCTCTGCTGTGGTCTGTGTGTGAGCAGGACTGGGATGCAGATGTTGCTTGAGGGAATTATGCACATCTGCTCCTGTCACTTCTGTAGTGCTTCCCAAGACTCTATTATGCAGTGTTGACTAACATGGCATCCTGTGGTTTTAAGTCAGAATGGAAAGGTCTTCTATAGCTTTGCTCCAGATCTACTGTACAGATCTGGAAATTGATATAATTTACTGCTACAGTTTCATCACAGAGAAAACCCCACTTTTCAGACTGATGTAAAGGCTCCCCTGAAGGCTGGGGAGCTGGAAAGAAAGAAGAGTGCTGACATGCTGATTTTTGAATGGTAATGGCTTGCTGGTAATAAAGGCAGCTGCATTGCTCCAGCAGCCATGTGGCTAACTCAAAGTTTGCCTGGCATTCACATGGTAAAAGTGCTTTTCATGATAAATTTGCTCTGCTAACCTCAGCACTTTTTAGTCTCTGAGGTACACTTCTCTCTCTGATGAAATTGAAATTCAGTGCCATTGGAGTTGTTCTTTGCCCAGAGAAGAGTGACTGAAAGAAATGAACCTATGTTTTCTTATTTATGTTAAGAAAGAAAATGAGCAGACTATGAAACAGCAGAAGTAAACTTCCTGTGTTCCCAAAATATTTAATAAATGGATATCTAATACTTTCAATCAGAAATATGGCAGCATAGCATGAAAATCTTTGAGATAAAACACACTGGCCTAATGCAGTCCCTTGTGAAATGCCGCATGATCACATGATAGAGTCAGGAAATGTTTAAACATCAGTAAAACAAATGGCCCCTCATGCAAAGGGCAGGGTTTCTTATAGCAAGGGAGGTGTAGCCAGTGTACATCATGGACACCAGATTTGCCCTGAAGTAAGGTAGAAATATCTGTCCATCCAAACAGCAGCTGTGAACCTGATATTTTCAGAATGCTAATGCTAAAGTAGGTGGTATCAACTGGGTGGCCAAAATTACTTCACATCAATTAATCTGCTTTGAATAATGGCATTTATCTGTTTAGTCCTTAATGATCCCGTTTTCTTCCATGCTTTTTCACACAACCGTCTTTAAATGTTTGTTTGAAATCACTATGAGTATGTATTGAGGTGGGCTGGATTTGGCTGAGGTACAGTTGATTTTCTTTGTCCTGGCTGGTATTGGGCTGTGTTTTGGATTTGTCCTGAACACAGGGTAATAGTAAAAAGACATTTTTGTTATTGCTGAGTAGGTCTTACAAAGATCCAAGGCCTTTTCTGCTGTTCATATGACCTCTCATGCAGGCACCATCCCCATGTGTGAGGAGAGCAGAGCAGATTAGAAATGAGGGCACAGCTTCATATAGAAGTATTTGCAGAGGGAATTTCCTTGGCTACGGAGAATATGTGTTGACCAAATGAAGGCAATTTTATGACCTCTTTCATGCAACCTAGTTTCTAAATAAATACATTGCAGGACAAGCTTGTCTGGAAAAGAGCAATAGTAGATTATTAAAGCCAAAAGATAAAGAATAAGCCAAGTTGTTGAGCTCTGCACATTTTACATTGTCTGCATGTAAGTGAGTTACATTTGCAAGGGGAATAAATACAGAGCATATCACTGTTGTGCAAGTCTGATTAATTAAACTCAACCAGATAAACAGGACAAAGTATGAGACTCTGTTATATCCACCAAAATTCCTGTTTCTCAAAACCTCACACAAATAAATACTATCTGACATCATGCCAGCAAATCTGAAGTGTTCTGGACTACATAATTTATCAGGGTAACCAATTATCTTAATCTTCAGTGATTTGACTTCCTAGTATGAATAACCAACTTTTATGTCTGTGTTTATCCTAAAATACAACTGAATATCATTTCTTTAAAGCACAAGAGCCTTGAATCTCCTCTCCTTCGGGGACAATCTACTGGCTTCTGCCAACTGTTGTACTCTGATAGCTCCTCTTTACAAAGACCTCCTTTTCTCAAAAAGTGCTTTATTATACATATGCTTGGAAATAGGTGGTTTGAACTCAATTATGTAAGCAACCTGTAACTGAAGTCTCTGGGAATTTACTGTTTCAAAAGAAAAGACAGTGAACCAGCTGAAGGCTGTTTGCTTTCTAGGATACAGAGAGCTGTTTTAACTCTATTTTCTCTAGCTTTTTAATGATCGCTATAGCTAAGTGTCAGTTTGGGTGTGAAGGAGTTACTTGACTCTTGCTTTTAGCTTGTAGCATTCCAGCAGAAAATGGTTGCAAAGAATAAGGTTTGTGATGCAGATGTAAAAGTTGTCCTGGCTCTGCCCTTAGCAGGGTTTGGTTTGGGCATGGCCTCTGTCTAAGCCAGGCAATATGTTATTTCTGTGTGTTATGGGACTTGAGGGAGTTCATCAAAGAAAGCCTTCAACTTTGTCCTTGCCATTTCTAATATAAAATTACTTTTTTATTTTCTCTTGTTACTTATAAATGTACCTCCAGTTTCTTATTCTTTCTCTCCCCTATCTAATTATAGTTTTTTAAAAGGTGCCATTTTCTGCAAATTTTGAGAGGCATTGGCAGCTCCCTTTCTTTTGGCATCCTAAATAAGATGAACACTCCCTGATAGCAGTATAGCAGTGGGAGGTTAACAATCACCCACTGTAATCAAAAAACTTTACATTTCAAATGTAATCTAGATCTAGGCTGGGGACAGCTTTCAAAAAGATGTGATATTGAACTAAATGGCTGCAGCTTAGATGTTATAATTGGCTATTTTGGGTTATATCATAACTCATTTCTTTTCTGTGGATGCTTTTGATCAAATGGGAATAAAATATATTTAAAACAACTGCTGTAATTAAGAATAAATACCATACTTTTATTGTATTTTTAGCCTCTAATAAGCTATTACATTTTTGGAGTCACTTTCTGTCTTACTGTAGAACCTCCTTCTTCACCACATCTATTCAGAAAATACACTGCCAACATTTTTTAGAATAGAACCCATTTTATTGCTGTTGCTTCAGAATTTGCAAACTATCATATTTTTATTGCCTTTTTAACACCCTGGATTTATAATGGTCCTGGCAAGCTGTGAATGAGGACAAATGGAAAGTTAGAAAAATCCCTAATAAAAAAAATGTGTTAGGAGTTCATGGCTTACGATTCACTGTCTTCTGTGGCTTGAGAACCAAGGCTTCTGACCACTGAAGCAGGCATGAATTTTGCTACTGACTTTGGAAGGGGTAGGTAGAGTCCTCATAGCTCTGCTCTGACCCCAGTACTTTGAAATTACATTACTCAGTTCCTCACAGGGAGGTTCTTGGTTTCTTCCACAATGTGGCTTTCCAGCAGGTGATTTGGTCACTGTCTACAAATAAAAAATGCTTTTCATTTTCAAAATTAGGAATTAGTCTCAGGAGGTATGTACTGGCTTCATGCCACTAAGAATGGACTTAGAAGGATTTAGCAGATCCATCCATGCAACTCTATTTTAATTGCTCCTGCATTGCTGAGAGTAATATTTTACTGACAAATATTCAAGTGCCACCGTTTATTCTTTATGACTTCTCTTGCTAGAATGATGTGTGCAAATCACATTCTCTGCCTGACAAAGCAAAGATCACTCCATAAGCCTTCCTTGTCCTTCTCTTCTCCTCAAAATGCTTTTAGAACAACAACCATAAAACCCTATGTTCCATAATGGGAGCAGCTTCCATGCTACAGTCTTTTCTGTTAATCTCATCCTGTTCCTTCTAGTTCTGAGGCCCTGGAGGAGTCAGTGAGCATTCTTTGGGCTGAGGAACAGAGTCACAGACCATGCTGTTGCTGAGAGGACTCTGCTCCTTTCATGCCATTGAGAAAGGCAGATACTGAGGGAATGTACCTCCCATCCCTATTCTGGCACTGGGATAGTTGCATCAGTATCATGGTCATGGTGGTTTAATGTTAATAGCCATTGGTCTCTGGGTGAGAGGGATATTGTTCAAAACAAAAATCAATTAAAGGACGTTAATTTTGGTTTTCATTACATGCTTAAGGCAAAAGGGCTCCTGTACTCTGGATAATTTTGCCATTGATGAATCACCTTTGGGTTACTCTGATGTCACTTACTTTGGGTGGTTTAATTATGTTTTCCTGTAGGTTTGATTTGTCTACTAACACTAATGTTAGGTTCTGTTTGGGTTTTTTTTTCAGTTAAAGTAAAATATTCCCTTTTATCTCCCTTTATTCCTAAAGCAACCCGTAGGAAGGATACCAGATACCTCTCTTTTCTTATTAATTCCCTTTCAGAAATCCATGCTGACTACTCCAAATCTCTTGCTTGGTTTTATATGTCTAAAAGTAGTTTCTAGGATTATTTACTCCCTCAGGGATTGAGTTGTGGTTGACCACCTGACAGTTCCCCGGATCCTTCTCCTTGCCCTTCTTCAAGAGAGGAATGACATTTGATTTCTTCCTGTCCTAGGGAGCTTCCTTTGATCACCGTGACCTTTCAAAGATAATTGAAAGTGACATTGTAATGACACCAGCCAGCACCTTTAGCACTTGGGGATGCATCTCATCCTAAATACATCCTCACCTTTTCCCATTTTTATCTACAACTTGCTGGGGACACTAGTTTATTAAATATATGACTATGTCTGAATGGCAACTATTTCACAACCATCTTTTCCCCCTTAAAGACTTAGTTATATCTCTCTGTTCATCTGTTGAGCTCTTGCCCAATAGTACTTTATCAGGTGCAGAGTTTAAAAACTTTGACAAACATAACAGAGAAAGTCAATTGTTTCTCTTACAGCAAGGAGGGAGGGAAGTTTGCATTTCTATTTTTATGGTGATAATTATCCTACTGTCATTATTCTGTTTCATGTTTCAGCACAGATTTATAAAGCTGATATCATATGCCTCCTAGGCTGGCTCTCTGAGAAGTGGATAAAATTCTGTCTTTTTACAAGCCTGCAGGGAAGAGCTAATTCAACCAGGTTAGTCATGATTTATGAGCATTTATCCTAATCAGCTCTTCTGACAAGCCTCCCATTGGGATCCCACTAGGTTTGAAGCAGACACAAAAATCTAGTTTCATTTCTCATTCTGAGATGTGCAGGACTTTTCAATTCAGAGACTTCCATCAGGACACTTGGTAAAAGTGACTTCAACTGCCATTCTAAGTTTCTCACTATTTCTGACCTGTTTCCAGCAGCTTCTCAGGGCCACTGAATATATTGTATAGCTCATCTGTGCTTAGTTAGGGATGCTGCTGAGCATTCAAGTGGCGCTTCACATTTTCAGTGAATAACTATCTTTATTATCATTCCAAAGTCACCCTTTTGGGGTAATTATCTCTTTGAAATGTAAAGAAATGGAAGCAAGAAAATTAAATATTCTCTCAAGCAATTAAAAACCAGAATTTGGGGCTGCTCAATCTTTTTCTTTTCCTTGTTTTCCTTCAAGCAATGGATTTTTTAAAATAATGTTAGAAAAAATTAAAAATCCATCACTGTACACTGAACAGTTGCTGACTTTGGGGGACACTTGACAACACTTTCACAGATGGAAGAATAATTGTAGGGCTTCTATGATGTTCTGAATAATGATTTTTGACCTGGACCTAGTGATGGTTTTATTGCCTCATGTCCACAAGGGATGTTATCCTCTGTGACAATTTTTTTCTGGTTACTCCCTCCAAGAGTGACATTTAGAAGGAGGTAAATGTTCATTAGATGGAAGCTGCAGTTCTAATGTGCTTAAGTGCCTACACATCTCCTGAGAGCACTGGACTTTGTTTTTGAGGAGGCTGATGAGGTACTGAGCAAATTCAATGAACAGGCTTACCACTGTCTCTTAATGCTCCAATAATCATTTCCTGTCATATGCTTTTCCTTTAGAATTTGGCTTTTAGTACTCACTGTGGCAAGCAGCACTTTTTAAAAAACTGGAGGTGATTACAAAATTCGCATGTAAATTGGGAGGGCATGAGGAAGCATTTGTTACTTTAAATTAACACATCTAGTGAGGTTAAGGATTTTGGCAATATGGTTTATGTTTTCATTCCAACCACAGTTCTCCTCAGATGTATGTGGAATCTAACCTGGGGAAGACAAGCTCAATTTGAAGGATAATTAATTTGTAATTTTACTTTAGCTCTGAATCTCTCATGTGCAAACCATGACATTTAAGGGAACACAAAACAATGGTTCATGTCAGGTGCAAAGGGCATTGTTAATTTTCTGGAGAATGGCGGAGATTCTTTGGTGTTAGAGTTCTGTGAGCCTTACAAAGGAGGCACAGTTCCAGCAGGTTTCACAGCATCTCGTGTCCATCTGTGGTGGGCAGGCTGGGATCTTCCTCTCCAAGGAAGCCTGAGGTCTTCAGCTCTTCACAGCTCCTCCTGGCTGCTGATGCCTGAGTTTCAATACCAAACAGGGATTCAACTTTCTGGAAGGAGGTCATCAATTATTTCTAAGCAGCAGAAGTGGTCATCCATGCAAATTTTTGTAGCTGATGTTTACAGCTATAGCTGTACACTCTCCCTTAACCTGAGAGCTTAGTTGCTTAATAAAAGATCTTAGTTAATCAATTAGAGGAAAAGCTCTTTCTAGCTGGAACAGCTATAAATACAGCAATAATAACAGCATTTATCTGCCAGGAAAACTAGAGGTGAATGAGTTCCTACAGCCAAATGAATTAAAAGTAAAAAGAATAATGAAGTATGTTTAGCCACAATTGCAGAAAGTGTATGGAACATAGGTTCACTGAAAGCCATGTCCTTATCTAGGTTTATACTGCCAGAAGATTTTCTTGTATTATCTATGCCTCCTGGAACACACTTTTTCACCTCATTTGTAGTTATTATTCTTTGATGGTATTTTTATTTTCCAAAAAGCATCATTGCTTTTTAGTGGGAGAGTATACATTTTAAAAAATGTTTTAGAGAAACTCACCATCAAGGTAAGGTTGAAATATCTCAACTGCTATCTACTTTTTGAGTATAATATGTATTTCTTTGCTTTCCTGGGCACAGTTATAAAATTATTTCAAGTTCTTTATAGCTTATGCAGGCAGAGAGTTTTCCTTCTGAAAACCATATTTAGCTGAAAAAAGGGAGAGAGGATTAGTCCACTATCAAAAGCCACTTTCAGTGTGGGCTTATTTCAATAATGCTTTTTTATATGCAGTTTTCATTTACATTTAGAATTAGATTCTGCCCACCCCTACTTTATTGTCATACAAATAATTGGTGACTTGTGAAAAATGAACTATTTTACCCTGTAAACCTTACAAGCAAATACTTTTTACTGGAAGAAGCTCATCTTTGTCCCTGATGGAAAAGTTTCCTCCACTATTCTGTAGCTAGCAGCATTCCTTTTAACAGGTAACAAAGCATCATGCCACAGTCCAAAGGCTGCCTTGGGGCAATCTAATTATCCCTATATAGGAATAAAGAAAGAAAAGCAGACATTGGCAGGCATTCAGAATACATCAAATGCCCCAAAGCATAAATTTGCAACTCAGGAAATATTAGTGTCCTATATTATAAAATCATTGATGTCAATTTTTAATATCCTAAAATTCAGGGATGTTCAGTTCTTGAATTGTGGCTCAAAAAGAAATGAATCATCTAGAAATTGTGGTGACAGATTCATGCTCAGAGTATTTATACTACAGTTGTGATTGATACATTAATTTAGACAGTTTAGTTTTTAGATTTGCCAGTGCTATTTCTCTGTCACCAGTTTCATGTTTGTGTTCATTATTACAGAGCATGAGGTGTATTCCTGAGCACAGGGACCTCCTGTGTAGCTGTATCTGAGAAATTGGCTATGGATTATTTGTGGGAGGATAGAATGAAAGGAAGTGAAGATTGCCTTCTGCACAATCTCAGCCCTGAGGAGTTGCACCTGCAGTAATTACCAAAGATTAGGAACAGGCCTGCCCTTAACAGGCCACACCTGTGTCTAATAAGGATGGGTGCTATAAGAGGGTGGGTTAGTTGGGTGAGGAGAGAGCTGGAGTTTGTTGGCTGTGCTGTGCAGAAGGTGTCAGTGTTATGAGGAGATGCCCATGAGAAATCACCAAGAAGGTATGGAACTTTTGCAATAAGATGGTGACCATTATTAGATCTCTGTTCAACACCTTTTATTCTCAATTGGGGTAGTTCTTCCGAATGGTATGGGGGAAGCCTGCCCCCAGCTAAGAGCAAACAAGTGACTTGCAGGGCGCATAACTGGTGTGTGTTAAAAAAACCCAATGAATTTTACATGTGTTTAGTGAAGTAGCCAGCTGATGCCATTGCAGGCAGCAGAGCAGTCCCACCTGGCATGCTGCCACAGCTCCAAACTTTCTCAGTCAAAGCTGCTATGAGTGTACACACTGATAGACATGGAATTACGTGCTCTGGATGAAATCCTGCTTCTGCTGAAGTCTGTGGCAAATTTCCCATTGATTTTTCTGGAAAGCAGTGACCTTGTTTTGTACACCCAGCCTGTTTTATGTGTGAATCACCTGAATGATATTATGCTAATGCTTTACCTTGCACACACTAAATATGACACTCCGTATTTGTAGTCTCTCAATAACTACCAGGTTATGTCAGCTTGTACGCTACAGGTCCTGCAAATTCAGCAGAGAATTTACCAGGTCAACAGACTTGCATTGACTTGGGCGGTAACACCTATAAAAATTTTGTAGCCTGTATCCTGCTTCCATTGATGTTCAAACTAGAACAAGCTTTTAAGTTTGTTCACCACCACTACCAGGACCACTTAGAGACATTCAACTTCACCCACTGACAAATGGATTCAAACCTTGTCCAAGCTGAAAAGGAATTTAATTGTAGCTGCATGATTCCATGCTGATATTGGAGATTAAGTGTCTCAACCAAGGGTTAAAAGTCACTGAGTTTGACAACACTTCAGCTTTGTTACCCATGTTGATTTATATCAGTCAAGCCTTGATCTCAATTACTCCTCCGTTCTTGGATAAAGGCTCCTGTCCTGGTAGTCCCACCTGTAATAGTCCCAATGTAATTTCGTGGTCTCCTCTAGATTTCTATCCTGGGTGAGAATACAGGAATGAGTTCCTTAGGTATGATAGGCACAACAGGCAATAAAAGGTGTATACAGGGAGACACACACAAAAATCTACAGCTTTATGAGGCAGCTTCAGGAGCAGTATTTGTCTAACCCAGCGAAATGAATTGAAGGCTGTCAAGAGCACAGAAGGACATTTGCAGTGGCAGCAAAACAGAAAAACAAACAATCCAACTAAGGCTTTTGATCTATCAAAAGAAGAAAAGTCACATGAAGAGCAGATGAAAAAAACATATTTTGTGCTTCCTTTCCTTTTAGCACTGAAAAGCAAGGAAGATTTGTGGATGCCTGACAGGTATTTTCTTTATGATAAAATGCATGAAGAAATACTCTTAGTACTGATTTAATGAAAACACTACTGATTTTCTTTATTTTACAATTTGGGCTGTGTTTGTCTTTTGTTCAAGTTTCCAGAATAAGTTTTTTGTTTAGGGCTGATGGGCTTGATGGTTTGTTCCCCACCCTGAGAAGTTAGGTCTATATGAATTGAGCTGTACATTAATTGTAACACTAAAAAATCAGTAGTTAAACCAAAGTGGAATGGCAGTGTGTTCAGTAAACACACTAAGCAGGGAAGCTGTCCTCTTTTTGGATGCCAGTTATGTCTGGTAACTATAATGAGCATTTCTTACAAAATGCTGGGGAGTGCTAGGGATAAAGTAAAAAGTGTAACTGACTTAGCTCTTAAGTTCAGGTGTGATATCAGTGGTGATCTGCAAACAGCATTTCATTCAAAATGAACATTGACTGAAAATAAAAATGCAGTCTATAATGTAAAAATATTAATGCCTAAGCTGGCAGAAAGTCTGGAATTATTGCCACCTCAGTTCCTTATATTTTTGGATACAGCGCTCATCATATTTGCTTCAGAGAGGTGTTTTTGTTCTGGACTATGTCAGATTTAAAAAAAAAAAAACAAAAAAACAACAAAAAGACCCAACCAAAAAAGCCTCAGAACCAATCTTTTTAAAAAGGAGAAAGGAGCTTCTCCAAAATGGGAGTTACTATTAAAAAAATGAAATATACCAAAGTGTCTCATATGTTGTAGTTTGAATTATTGTGGACTTATTTAAGGGAAGCATAATTAAAAGAGAAACTTCCTAAACACACCACCTCATTTATTCTATTAAAAATGATTACTCATCTTCATCTATATCAGGTTTACTCATTTACATATAATCAAGGTTCTGATGTGCTGAAAAGAACAAGAAAAATGTCAAGTTTGGCATCCCAATTCATTTAATTCATTCAAATGAAGAACTACAAAGGCCTCTTTTGAGCTGTAGAAGACAAATACTCTAAAGATAAAAGCAGAAATAACAGTCCTGAAGTATTGCTAGGTAAATGAGGCTAGATTGAGCAATGACCTTTATTTCCTCAGTTTGTCACAAACTTTTAGTATTGTTTAAACTGGGAATATTGGGCATTTTCTGACTTCTTCAGAGATGTACATGGAAATGTATCCTGGACAAGGGCTTGAGCAGTGCACTCCAAAGTGCACTCCCAGCTATTGGGGTGTGGAAGAAAATACTTTAGGAATCATCAGTATAATATTTTTTTAGTTGTGCTTATTTCACCTTTGGCCCATTCAATTTTCATTTCCTTTTTTATGTATGTTTTCATAATGTAAACAATATGTCAGTAAAGTAGCACATATACATTTTAAAATGTAACTATGTGGGAGTCATATTCAAAAAAAGTTTACTGATAGCAGTGTGAGATCAAAAACTATTGATCTGGAGATCAATTATCCACATGACAGGTCCACCCTAGATATGGTTTGTGATCATACAATTGCCTGCTGGTATTGATCATGCATGGCTGCATGCAGAACGGGTGCAAATGGGATTAAATCCGACTCAGTGCTTGAAGAGTTTACAGAAAGATTCCTGCTCATTTTTAGAAGATAAGGCTAAAGATGTTAGAGAGGTGATAGGAAGGTTAGAATGCAACTCAGAAAAATGAAACAAAATAGTTTTAGGAAAAATAATCCAAATAATCAACAGTGACACAAGAAATCTGTAAACCAGTTGTGCAGATAGAAAGTTAATAGATAAGGTAGGGGATTTTGAAATTTGAAACAAAGCAGCACAAATGGTCAGAAGGATTTTGAGTTGTACTGTGGATACATGCATTATGGAACAGGAATTAATCATTTATGTTGCCTTGGCTCCAGTATGGCTCTGTCTGGAAAATTGCATTTTTCCCAGGATATTGCTGTATCAGAAACCTATGAACACACAAATGGAAGGAGTTTAGGACCAGTAAACTATTATGGGAAAGATCACAGTTATGAGATTATGTATAGAAATTAAAAAATTTATTAAAACACACCTGTCTTGCAAAAGAAAGGAGGAGAAGCAGACAAAGGAGAATAGGGTGAGGTGATATGGCTTAAAACATTGAGAGACTCAGTGAAGAGCAGAAGAAATGAGAGAAGTGTTAAGCAAAGAAAAATAATTATGGCTTCTGTATCAAATTCTTAATGACAACAGAATGATGATCAATTGCTTAAATTTTTGTTACATTCCTGATACTACGTGTTTTCCAAGAACATAAAAAGATGTTTCAGAGTTTAATGTTTCAAAGATGGACAAGAGCTGAAATAGCACAGGTCTCTGAGATCAACAGGGAAGTCTGTCTTGGCACTAGATTATTTTATATTTTCGGTTGTGGTGTTCTGGGAAGAAATATATGAGACTTAAACACTGAAGTTTCAATGATGGCTCCATGTCATCCAAGGATGACAGAAACACTCAGTCCATTCTTATGGCTGTGCAGGCACCCTGCGGTAGTGGATTGTGGCAATCTGGGGGGACTGAGACTGCCTGGAAATGTTTCTGTATAATGAGCAAAGAGGTTGTTTTCTAGGAGCCTGCCATGAATGAGGTGAAGCATCTGTGCAATTGTTTGGTAGGATCAGCACAATTATTTTTTCATAGGGAATTGTTTTCCAGATCAGATTCAAGGTTATTTTTTATTAAAGTCAATTATTTGTCTTTCCTTGCCCTCAAGAAATTAACTTTTTTAAAAGAGCAGTTAAGTGCTGATGTATTTTTCAGCATGAAGTACAATTGATTTAAAATATAAAATGAGCAACCCTAAGTGAAGCATCTTTATGAAATGATGTAACCCTTTTCTACTGCATTTAAGTCATGCTGTTTCTGTTATTGCACAACTCTCCACAGAGCTGCCTGAGAGCAGTTATAATATGGTTTGAAGGTCTTGTGGCTTTTCTAATGTACTAGACAAAT
This sequence comes from Zonotrichia leucophrys gambelii, assembly GCF_028769735.1. Taxonomy (NCBI): domain Eukaryota; kingdom Metazoa; phylum Chordata; class Aves; order Passeriformes; family Passerellidae; genus Zonotrichia; species Zonotrichia leucophrys. The sequence continues at coordinate 25,794,168 of NC_088176.1, forward strand.
GTAGACATCAATCAAAACTAATTTGCTTCTGCCAGCAACTTCTTATCCCTCTGAATAAAAAACTGCCACAAACACACCGCAAAACGAATCAGCTTACCTTCTGCAGTTCTTGTGTCAACCCACTAAAATCGCTCACCAGAGTAACAGCAGAGTTACTCTGATGCTGCTCCCAAGGTGCTGGTTGTCTTCTATCATTATGTTGCACATGTTGCCTGTGTCTTAACTGGCTTGAAAGACTTTTTGCCACATAAAATGACAAGACTCACACTGACACAGTTCTGAACTCAGAATGCACATAGCTAACCACAGGAAATTTAACACTAAAATAACTTCCTGTTGTAGGCATGGTCAGGCACTGGAACAGGTTGCCCAGGGAGGTTGTAGAGTGTCCCTTGTCAGAGTTATTCAGAACCAGAGCAGACTCAGTCCTGAGCAGCCTGCAGTGGAAGACCTTGCTCTGAGGGAGGGAAGTTGGCCTGGACGATTTCCACAGCTCTCTTCTGTGATTCTGTGCAGAAGCCAAGTATTTCCAGCAAGCAAATGTTCTGTTGTACCAGTTGTGGTATTTCTAGTTTCTGTGTGATCTCTGGTCTTGTACATCTCTCTTACTTAAATCATGTGCTTAGTGCTATCTGAAAACCTGGCTTTGTGCTGAAAATGGTGAATTTTTGCATTCACTTTAGATTACTACTAGCAGCTAAGCAGTGGTCAGAAAACAATGGTGTTATATACACAGAGTTTTCTTATTATTGGCTGTGTAGCAGATAAACATTAGTAAAGAACATCCTTAAGGGATATTTTGGATGAAAGAACAGTACAAAGACAAAGTGATATAATAAAGTGCTGACCTTTATTTCACTGTGTTAAAGACTCTTTTGTGTGTTGCAGGATCTCAGAAACATGAGAGCTGACAGTTGTATTTAAATAAATTAAGTAATAATGCATGTATTTTATGTAGTGCAATTAAAAACACAGCTTCAGATTTTTTTTTCTTGCAGTGGATTGGAAAAATGCAGAATGGCAATACTAGCAATTATTTGCCCAGGAGCACATGCTTAAATTGAATTCCCACTGCAAGTCTTCATGCAGGATCCAAATGCTTTCTTTTCCAGTTCTTTTGAGGCATTTTCCCAAGCCCACAAGCCAATCCAAAAGAAGTCCTTTTGGCATTACCCACATGCCCTCAGGCTGGATGCGTAAAGGAGGTTTCCAGAATTTCAACCCGACATGCCAAAGTCCACATTGGCACAATTAAACTGGCTGGAATTATGTTTACTTACAAGAGAATAAAGGGTCTCGTGAATTTCAAAGTTTTGTAAGTTCATGAGATCCTTAGATTCCTTGCAGATTTTAGATATGTCCTCCATTATGGCCACAAAAAACCCAAAATTATGGAATGTACACGTGAATGGGACCCCTCACACTAAGTCCACAAAGGAAATACTCTGCCTGAGAAACCTTTTTCTTTCACTGTAACCTCAGGCCAGAATCATCAGGACATATCTGGATACCTCTGGATTATCTCGGCTGTTTGAGGGGCCTGAAAAGGCTCTGGGTGACCTTGGGACAGCCCGGGTATCGAAAGACGAGAAGAGGCTTCAGTTCTTCTTTCTGGTTTTATGTTTATTAATTGTTTATCTAAAAGATGTTCTTTCAGCTCAACAGAGATCCGCACAGCAGTCAGCCATGGGCACACTGTGTGTCTCCCTCCGGGCAGGCACCTATCTTTATACCCTTTGCTACGTATACAATATTTATCATTTTTCCCCAATACCATCTATTGTTATAACTCGGTGTACTCTCAGTAATAACCAATAGAAAGGTGCCACCGTGGCCAAAGAAGATGGAGGAGAGGAGGAAGAAGAAGGAGGGTAGGACACACCCCAATTCCTCCATCTTACTCCTCTAAACCCCCCTGTACATAAATCCTAAACCTTGTGTCTCACTCTCTAATTAACTAATCCCTTCACCATTCACCCGGTGAAGCCCTCATCCTTGTCGTCTCCTGTGCAGGGTTAAAGTCCAGCTACCAGACACTTCTGGCAACATTCCAGGACTCCCGAGACCCCTAAGCTGGTCTCAGAGGCTCAGAATCTCAGGGCTGAGATTTTGAGATCCGACAGATACCTGGGATGGATAATGTTTATTTCAGAGCATGCACCTCAGAAGCAGTGCTTACTTCTCTTTCATTTTCCATTTGTATACTCTTGCCTGTTTATAACTAACCTTCCCACTCTGCAGATCCAGGAGGTATCACATTTATCCTTTTCCTCATTTACAGGACAGTATTTTGAGGGAATATTAGCCTCAAAGGGTAATGAATGTGTCAGACTGTGAATCTTGTATTTTGATTTTTAAAAAGTGAAAGCTGGATAGAGTGGAAAACCATAAATCATTGTTTACTAAGGGTCAAGTTGGCAGAACTGAATTGTTGTACATATGGCTGGAAGCTGCTGGTGTGCCAGTCAGGAAGGAGGCATTGACTGCCCAACTCTTATTTGAATTAGGTATTACACATCCCTATTTTGTGTGGCACGGATGTCATGGAGATGCACAAAAATGGATGAACACCCTGTAGCAACTGAGGGAAAGGGGGAAGTGTACACACCTAGAAGCTTTATTTGCCTTACTGCATATGGAATGAATTGCCTAATGTATCTCCCTTCATTCTCAGAAGTAAGGAGGAATACTCCCATTTTGCAGGCTAGAAGTTTTAGGCACAGCAGCATGAGGTTACCTCATCAGATTTCACTGGTTTGCTGTCTCAGTTGCATGGTAATTCTGTCCAGTTCTACTCAAGGCCCATGCTTGGGGTGGTTTTTCCACATAAGTGTAATTAAAGATTTTTCAGTGATATTGCTCAGATCTGAGCTGATAGATACCTCAAGAACATTGTTGAAAATTGTCTTTCAGGAAAACAGTTGCATTGATAAATGGGGACTATTAATTTTTTTTAAAGGATGAGTTAATTCTTTCTAAAGGATGAGTTTGTCCACTTAACCTATTGCTAGGGCATTTTGAATATTTCTGTGTCTGCTGTAGACATGTGAGTTAGTTAATGGGCAAGGTCAGTCAGCACTTATTACCATTAAAATCTCATTTAGATCTGCTGATCCCCTTGATGGTGCTTTGGTTCACATGGCACACTGGGTTTTATGCTCCTTTTCAGTGTTTGGAACCAGGGCTGTTCCATTGCTCCTTTTGAACACGGGTAACAGCACTCAAAGGATGAGTTATGTGTCGTGGTGCACGTAGATCATTGCTGCTGCATCTGAACTGCTCTTGAACCTCACTCCATACTCCTCGTGCTCTTTTAACTCTTTCCAAGTCTCTGGAAGGGTAGAAGAGCTGTGAAATGGGAGGGATTTGGTGTGGTTGCCACACAACTTTCTTGGCTTCTTGCCCAGCTTCCAAACTAACCTTCAGATGCCTTGCATAGCATTCCTGGTGATCGAACAACAGGAAGGCAAGGTTCAGGTGTTGAAAGGAATCTGGTCTGTCTGCTGTCAGCAGACATAGGGGTACAGACTATAGAAAGGTATAGATAGCCACAGTATTTCCTGTCTGTTTGGGTTTGTGGGTTTTTTCCCTGCTGTATTTGTTTGAAAAGCCATTTCCTAAGACTGACAGAGGGATGTAATGATGAGACATATTTGTAAACTCTTCTGGGGTAATCAGGTGTGCGAGTTACCATGAGGGCAATATGGACTGTCCCAGATTCATACGTATTCAGGGGATTTCTATGGCTTGGAAACATTTGAAAATGTGGTTTTAATTGTGCAAGTACAGTTCTGTAGTGACCTCATTCATTCACAGTCTCTGTGAACCTGAAAAGTTATGCTTTCTATCTGAAACTTACCAGAAGTTTCCTTGTGTATCCCCAAGAGAAAGGCATAGTTAATATAGGATATCTGTTTGCTGCTGAGCTGACCTTACTTGGCATTACAAATCAATAAATCACAGGCAGACATTTCTGTGTCACCTTTCTCAGGATATGAATTCTCCTACTTGCGTGAGCATTTCTATTTTAGAGCAGTGTAACCTACACAGGCCTGTAAATACCACAGTACCTCTTCCTGAAGAACCCCTAGTGGTACAGGCACTCATACCTGCTGTTTCTGATCTGTTCACTTGTCTCTTCTGCATTCAGGTAGATGAGGTCTGCTTGGTTTTAGCACATTCTATTAGAAAAATCAAGTTAGAATTTCACCCTGTGTGAAATATTTAAGCTTGTGTCTGATGCTGTGTATTAATTATAGCATAGTGATATAATTAGCTATAGGAATAGAGATGTGTGTCTTTTTTTGTTTATTGACAGAATGTCATACATGATTATTAATGAAAACAATAATAAAAATCTTCTTTCAATTTCTAGCAGAGAGGAAACTTCCTGGTTTTGCCATGTTCATCTGCCATGTGAAAGATCTAGATTCTAAACCTAAATTAGTCTCTTAGAGGGAAACCCAGTTATGTGACTACCTTGTGTACATTTTTAGGTGTTTATTTTTTAATCTATTTTTGATGTCTTTTTTTTTTCCCCATTTCTCTGAATGTCCAAATCAGTGTTTGAATTCTGTGGAAGCACCTGCAAATTGTACAAAATCAAACTCAAATTATAGCTGTCATATCATTCTTATTAGTCTATGTCCCAAAACGATTTGATGAACTAATAGAAATGTAGACAGCTGAAATTGATAAAGGTTTAATCTGGATGATTTTTGAATTGCTTTCCTGGCAAACAAGACTGAAATAAGCCAAGACTCATTTCTTCTGTATGAATGAGTATGATACTCCCTGAAGGATGGTTTTGGTTTTGAGCAGTTCCATTCCTAATTTATATGTCATTCTCCAGAAACAAAGCATGGGTCAAAATTGGCAATTGCCTTGTTTCAAACTGCCATGTTTCTAGAAAGCAGCTAGCCTTGCTCAGCTCACAGCAGCAGCTCTCTTGCCAGAATCTCAAAGTTTAATAATCAGAGGAGTCACTTAAGATTCCTGGTTAGGGAAAGGTGTCCCTGCCATGGTGGGGTGTTGGAACAGGATGATCTTTAAGGTCCCTTCAAACCAAAATCATTCTCTGATTCCTGCGTGCATTCTAAAGTGGTATCTGCTGAGTGCTGCCTAAATGAGTATCTTCATCTGCTTAGGTGTGCTTCTATTTTTAATTCCTGAGGAAGTGAATATCTGCTGTTCAGAAATATCTGACCTTAAGCTGGGTTGATGTGTGACTGAGATGCACAAATGGGTATCTATCATAGAATTACAGCTTTCAAATGCAAGGACAAAATCTGCTTTCAGAATCAATTGATCACTGAGGTTTGTATTCCTTTGGGGTTTCTCTGGAAGGTTGTATCAGTATCACAAAATGCAGAATGCCTTTGGTGCAAATGACACCTGATTCAGACTGCTGCAATACATGGGCAGAAAGTTTCATGGCTTATTCCACACAACCACTGGATTTCTCTCAGTGAATTAAACAGAAGAATTGCTAGTTTGAATAGATTCTTTAAAAAGTAAATTTTAAAATCCTTGTACTATTTGTTGTGTCCTAAAAGGCTTTTGTTTTTTGGACTCTGAACCTCCTTTAACTCCTCTAAATCTAACCTGCCCTTCATACTGGCAAAAGGCATCAATTAAAAAATCTCTGCTTTTACCAGTCCAGCTGTGGAAGATTGAATTAACAACACAAGCCTAACAGAGCTTCTTGAACTGCAAAACCTAAGCCAAATACCAGTTTTATCAATTTGCTTTGGAAAATGGAAATGCTAATTATTTATGGAGTTGTGCAGTTTTTCATGACATGCAATTTCGTTTCTGACAGATCAGATAATTTTATTATGGGGGATGGGATTTGCAAATGCAGGGTACTGATCTAAGCCCCTTCACACCAAAAAGTTTGGATGGTTGATAAGAATTAACTTCAATTTTTTTCCTTTCTGATCCTTCTTCTCATAAGTTTTTATGAATGATAGATATATTCATGCATGTGCACAAGTGTAAGAGAGTGCATATTTTCTTCAGGCTTTTTCATTATGACTTTCATTAAAATGACCTGTATAATACAGAGTCTTGAAGGGAGTAAAACAGAACTAACTTTCTGTACATATGTTGGAACAATGACGTCTTTGATATCTTTATAGCTTCACAGTGCTGCCTCTTTTGTCCAGATAAAAAGCTTCAAACACCATGGAAAAAATAACTTGTTCTGAAAGTTACTGATTTTAATTTTTATATTTTATTTTTTTAATCCCAGGTATTCTGACAACCATAAAACCATGTTCCTAAGCACCACGTGTACACACCTTTTAAATAGCTTCTACTTCCCTGGGCAGCCTGTTTCAATGCTTGGTGACCCATTTGGTAAAGAGATTTTTCCTAATATCCCACCTAAGCTTCCTCTAGTGCAGCCTGAGGCCATTTCCTCTCATGCCATCACTTGTGGCAGGTCACTGACCATTTCCCCTTGGATTGTGGGGCCTTCATTCTGCTGCCCGTCTTTGTCTCCCAGTTCAGGAAGCTGTGCAATAACTGGCCTCACTCTGAAGGACTGAGGCAAAGAAGACATCAGGTACCTCAGCCTCACCCTCATCCTTTGCCACTGTGTTTTCCCAGGAATCCAGCATAGGATGAAGATTCTCCTTAGTCCCCTTTTTGTTGCTAATACACTTATAGAGGCATTTTGATTGTCTCTTATGGCAGTAGCTGAATGAAGTTCTAGTTGGCCTAGAGATCTCCAGTGCTCTGCTGAACCTTATAGGAACAATTCCACATAACTGAATTTTTCCTAGGTAAAATCAGAGGTGGCATGTTTTAAATGACTGTCTCCTTTCTTCCATTTGTATTAAGTGTGACCTACCTTAACTTATGCAGTATCTTGTCCCAAGGTAAAACCAAACAAAATAAAAAGAGCAAGAATGTTATCTTTCTAAAGGTCATGTCTCTTATGATTAATGTGCTGTTTTGAACACAAATATCACTTAGCAATTATAATGTGAATGCAACTACCACACTTTTAAGAGAAAACTAGCATGATTGTGTATTTATTTAGAGTTATGCTAGCCAAAGCCATTTGGAGAATGAATGTTTGCCATAGGTACCCACACTTTATTCACAAATCAAACCAAAAACTTGTATAGTCTGTGAATTCTTTTGTATTTTCTCATTCCAAGCTATGATTTTAACCTGACATTTCCCATCTGCCTTAGATGAGTGGCTTCTGTGCTAACTTTTATTCCATTGTTGAAAACATGGTTAATAATGTGGAAGGTGAAGGTGGGATGCTCATGGAATAAGGCTGAAGGCAGAAGGAGCTTTGTGTCTTTGGTGATAGTAATTTTCTTTTTTTAATTTTTTTCCCCCTTCTTGTACAGCCTGAAAGGTCTGCATGGACTGTCCTGAAATGCCAACTGGCTGTCAATGTCATCCATCAAGGGTCGAGCAAGGACTCACTGTGACAGACACCCTGCCTTGGAGGTAATTACCCTCAACCTCCCAACACTGAATTAAGCATTGGTTATAAAGCAAGATGCTTAAGGCCAGTGTGGAATCTCAGGTTTTGCTTCATATTTATTTTGCGGCTGCTTTATTTACACTTTGCCGTATACTGATGACATAAATTAATCTGCTATCTCTCTTTAGAGAGCCTGGGCTGGCTGTACTGATCCCAGAGTGGTGCAACCTGGCACAGCAGCAAAATGCATCCATGTCAATGCTCCTGATAGCAGCAGTCAAAGGAACACAGGCTGGGAACTCATGGCTCTGTCCCTGCCTCTTGGTGACCGTAGGGAAATTCTTTATTGCCTCTCTGCTTCAGAGTCCTCTCCCCTACCTAGAGAAGAAATCCAGGGTACCCCCAGCTGGGTAGTTGCAACAAAGATAGAGCAGCACATCACTTGGGGCCTGTGATTTAAAACTGGATTTTCTTATTCTGTACTAATTTCACTGACTATCACAAATCTCTATTTTTTTCAGTCATGCATTTAAAAATCAGAATAAGCAGACTGGGGCTGGAAGGATTAATATGTTTCCTTTGATACTAGAATTCTAGTATTTTGGACTGTGCACTGCATTTCTTTTCTCCAAGACTGCATATAAAATGCTATTTGCTGACTTCTCATCTATATAATGAAAGCTAGCTCTATTATCAGAAGGATTCTTATGAGGCTTAGCTGCTCTCCTACATACTCACTGTTTTACACTCATTAAAAATTATCTTCTAACTTCCCCTTCTAGAATAAATATATAGAAAAGTTAGAGAAATTATCCTATTGTCAATTTATAGAGAGAAATATAGGGAAAATAGGATACATTTGATTTTGTTTTTTCAAAATCAGTAGTTCTCTAAAGTGCTATAGATTTAGGTCCCAGTGATTGCTGAGATTGTTAGCCCAGCAGCTCTGGTGACTTGGACAATTATTTTCCATACAGTAAGAGGAAACTCTCCAAATAGAAAAATTTGCTACTATGTAAATGTGAATCTCTGGGTTGATTAGAAGAAATGAGAAAAAACTTCTCCTGATGCTCTTTCATAATTTGTTTCATAGTTTGTTGAAGCTGCCTGTAGCCTTTCTGAACTCTGCCTGTGCCACTTTGCTGAAGGGTAGCTGCTTTGTTTTGTTTGATAAGACTCCTGTAAGTGCCAAAGTAGAAGAAGCTTTCTGATGTGAGCATAATTCAATTTCTGTATGGAAAGTGCCTTGACTCTTTTTAAACTCTGCTTCCTCAGACTGAAATTTCAGGTAGTGGTGGAAAATTCAGCCTCATATGCTCAGTCTTGTCCTCTTACCAGATTTGCCTGATAATGTACTGGCCTGTGAGGAAAAATGGAAGGAACTGGATTTAGCCTAAAAATCTGAGAGATATAGAAAGCTTTAAATATTTTAAAAGTTTCTGAAAAGAGGAAGAGGAACAAACTGTTCTTCAAGTTGTGAGGAAAAATATAATATGCTTAAACTGGAACAAAAGCAGATTTAGGAGGAGCTTTGTAGAAAGAATGCTCCAGTGGCAAAGATAATTAAGGACTAGAATAGATTGCATATAGAAGCTGGGGAAGCTGGAGGTTTTTAGAGTGGTTACAGAACCATCTGTCAGAAATGCTTTAGTTGATTTGGGGCAGGTGGATGCACCAGCTGATCTATTTGAGTCTTTCTTACTCCTCCCTAGCATTTAGCAGTAAGAGCCTAAAGAAACGGGAAAGACTACACGAAGCATCCACAGCAGGGTGACTTTCATATTCCAGTGTGGAAAATACAGCTGTAATAACAAATTTTGTCACATGCCATGCAGCTCTAGTCAAGCAGGTCAAGTATTCTCTGCCACCTTCCCACCAGGCACTTGCTGATTGCTGGATCATTTGTTTTGAAGTAAGAAGGGATTTTTTAGAGTATTTGTTGGAGAGATGTGCGTGGGTTTGATTTACAATAAAGCATTGTCAGTTTGAAAAGGATTGCCATTATGCACATTTGTATTAAGTTGAAGAATTAGGATAGAAATTCTCATCTCAGATCATATGGTTTTCTTTGCTTTATATTTTGTGGCCTTTGAGTAATAAAATTACTGGATGGCATAGAGGGTTAATCTAGTTTGCTCTCCCTATAATCAGCAAACTATTTTTAACTGGAGGTGAAAGGGTTAGTTAGTCTGTAATATCTGCATAAGGCACACAGTGTTAATTTAAGAAGTTAATTTATTTCATTTCACTAGAAAATATTCTGCCTCCAGGAATTATCCTTTCTGTGAAAAATGTTCTGACTGTTTTCTATTGTCTATTAACATGATGCTTTGAGGATATTTTCTATAGGAATGCTCAGACTTAGAGCTGTGCCCACCTGCACTGACATAACTAGAAAAGCAAATTGCATTATCCTCTCAGCAAGCATTTTAGTTCTTTATTGTTTTAACCTGAGTTCTTGTAAATCAGCCAGAGCAATCAGTTTTAATGACTCCTCCAAGAGAAAAACAAACAACAATGGAAAAGCTCTGCTTTTTAAGTTTTATCCAGAAAAAAAAAACAGAAGAAGCACTGCATTTCCCCCTCATCAAAATCCCAGATAAATAACTAGTTCTCATTGCTTGCCCTGTGCTGGACGTTGTGAGATTCCTGAGCATATGAACAGTAAAGTTGAGAAGTTGTTTTTCAATGTTTGCTGTGAGCAGCAGTAATTCAGCAATCTGCTCAAAGGACTGCACCAACAGTAGGGAACAACATGGCCAGGGTCCAAAATAATCTGATTCTGGTCATTACATATTTAGTGATCCCCAAATAAGTTTGCATCAATTAAGGGCTCGATTTGTTTTCACTGGAACCCATGACTTCTCATCTTAATTCAGCTGAGCCATCCCTTCTGCCAGCCATCCATATAAAAATGTATTTTTCTGAGGTGCTTTGGTTTTTTAAAAGACAGAAAATTTGGAGAACCTTTAAGGACTGAGTATAAAACCAAGATGACTAACTGACTTTTCTGATTGCCAGGCATCTGCTCCTTCCATTTGTGGTGAATTCCCTCAACAGTACTGTTGTGAGCCCTAAAAAGGAATGGCCAAACCATTGAATTGTTTAAATCTGCTAGCATTCTCTCTTTTTGCAGCAGACAGAATATCTTGATTCGTGAATTTTTAAGATTATAAATTATAACCATAGAATCGTAAAATAGTTGCAATTGGAAGGAATAACTGGAGGTAATCATCCAAGTCTTATAGATGTTCTAAAAGTAATGGGTTACAGTAACTACATTCTAAATCTGGTAGCTTATTTAATTGTTAGATGGCTGTAAGACAATATTTTGGAGATTTAAGGCCAGGAGCCCTGTTGTAGGGAGAGGAGGGAAAAGCACATTAAAATGACAGGCTAAAAGCTGGAAATAAGAGGAGGAGAAGAGGAAAAGAATGAGAACGGACATTATTCCACCTGAGAAATAATAAGGTACGGGGAAAATGGACTTATTCTTTCCAATACCAGTTCCTCTAATAATATAATACCTACTGTGAGCAGTGCTTCTCTGTCCTGAGAGCAGAGGTGTTACAACACTGCTACCTCAAAGACAGGGTTTTTAACCTTGCACTCTAGCAGTGATTTCCTTGTTGAACAGCCTTACTCAGTAATAGCAGTGTGTGCTGTTGTTACACAGCAGCAGGAACAAGTTTGAAGCCCATTTCCTTTCAGGCTTCACTCTCCCTGCTCCCTAAGCCTTCTCTCCTGCCACAATGCTCCAAGCAAGCCTCCATCTCTGGAGAGGCAGCGTTTCTGGAGGTGCTGTGAATGTGTGCATGTGCTAATTGTCAAGCTGCCATCTGCCTGATGGCCAAAGCCTGCCTGCCTTGCTCTCAGTGGTGGCACTGGCTTGAATCTCTTGCCTGTTCAAGTATGGATCTTTACAAAACCTGGAGGAGCAGCAGGGGCTGGGCCGAGATGATAAGGAGGTGAATGAAAGGACTCTCTTTCCAGAGAACATCTTACTTACTAAAGAATTGCCTTCTAAACATTTAGTGTCTGCACTCAATCACAGTTGCTATATGAAATCTGTATTCTCTGCCAATAAAATGTTTTATATAATTCTGGAACAAATCCACTGGTGGGGGACCAAAGCAAATTCTAATGCTATAAATCATGATCAGACAGGTTATGGATGATAATAAATGTTTATTTTCCTAAATGATTGTTTAATTAAGATACAAGGATGCCAAATCACATCTCTGTGGCAATATAAGAAAATTTTGAGTACTAATAATGAGCTCTTTGGTTAAGTTTCCTTCCCATCATACATGTCTTCATGAGCCTGCCATTAGCAAGGAATAAAGTACCTGTACACAAAAAAATGATGGGTTCTTCTGTATCTGTACTGTGTTTGTAATGAATACATACGTATATATATGGAGTTTTATTGCTTTAATTAAAATCCTCACAAATTTAAATAATTTAGAAATCTAAAGAATCTCTGAGGTAAAAGGAAATGTGGGAAAATATACAGAAAAATGTACTTATATTGAAGAGTTCTTTTCCATATCATGGTGCTCAATACATATTTTATTTATTCCTATGGAAATGTCTGTGAGATGAGAGACTGCTTGGAAAGGAAGGGAAACACTTCTGCCCTTTGAGCTATTGAAAATGCTGTTGGGAGAACAGCTCCCAGAGCCCATGGGCACACAGGGAGGGGAGCCCAGCAAGGGGAGCATCGTGGCACAGTGCAGATGCTGGAAGGAACATGGACAGACAACCTGACAAAGTGCAGCGTGTCAGAGACATTCTCCTGGTGCATAGAGGGGACTGTGGAATCTGCTAAAACCCAGAAAGTGCCCGAGTCAGAATTAAACCAAGCCTAAGAGGATTTATTCACCAAAACCACAGTAAGTTCTTAATTTTCTAATTAAGAAATTTATTTCTAATGCTCTTATGCTTATTGTTTGGTTTTCATTTTTAAAGTTTGCCTTCAGTTTGTACTTAGAAAATAACTGGTGTTTGCTCCTGAGAGCCTTCTGCATATTTGCAGTGGGTGTCGGATGATTTTGTGATTGGATTTTCTCTGGGTCTTTTTTTGCACTGTTCTGTGGAAGTACTTTGTCAGTTCTTCCAATAACTCTTTCACCCTCCATGGAGCAGCAAGCAGACTTGGCATCTGCTGTGTGCACAGCAGCAACTCCTGCTGAACTGGTAAGTACAGTTCTAGTGAAATCATGCAAGGAGTGCTGCTGAATTAAGATATTAATTTTCTGTTTTCTCCACTGATTGGTAGTCAGATTTTGCTCTCCTTATGTAATGCTTGGAATTACCATATTTTCTTAGTATGATTGCATTGTGGATGAGCTGCTTTTCACACCATTTAAGGTAGAACCAGTATACTATTTCATACTGGTTTAAAAGCCTGGGTTTCCTATAAACAGTTCCATGAATTACCCAGTTTTTGATATCTTCATACTCTTAAATGGGCACCTGGGAAATTTTCTATGTCTTGAATGGCCAGTGCAACCTCAGAAAGTTCATGTAAAAGAAGCAGTTCTTTCAGGTGAGCAATAAATTCTAACCTACCTCAATAAAAGCCACTGGCCAAATACCATAATTACAGCAAAAGTGAATAACTGATTGTTAGTCATCTCCATTTTCTATTCTGTTTTATCATTAGAAGATAGGAACCTGCTCTGTTCAACTGCTTTATTTCAGGAGTGCTTGATCAGCAAAATTGCATAGTGAAATGCAAGTACAGATTATTGAGGGGATTGAAAAGAGAGTTTGATTTTAAGAAATGCTTTTGTTTTTACTGTGCTGGAGCCCATTTAGATTCAATTTAGACACTCTGCTTCCTTCAGATTTTATGGAGCTTTTACTTTCTTGACTACAAACAGCATGTGTGTCAAAATCCACATCATAGAATGAGGCCTGTGGAGACACTTTGACATGTTCCCCTAGATATGTGTAAAAAGAGGAGAGTCTCCACAGCATAACTTGAGATCAGCTAGACAGCTTCCCACTATTAAAGCTGTCATGCCACTATCCATAAAGGGATCCAGGGTTTCCCTCAGACCTCTTGTCTTTTTGAAGACTTCCCTGATTGTTCCATTGAATGTTCCCTGTTTGAATGGGCTCAGGATAAAAGATGCTTCCAGACAACACTCTGAAATTTTATTTTTCTACTATGAACTCCTATTATTCTGCTATGAACTTCTATTATTCTACATGCAAAGATATTCAGAAAATCCTAGCTCTAGCCTATATATAATGTCTTTTTATAGGCAAACTACTTATAATTGAGAAGATACTTGGTCTTCTGCAGTGAGATCAGCATTATGTGATTTCACTAGATTTCTTACCTGGCCTGTAAAATGTATATAATTTAACATAAACTATGGGGTATAGCAGAACATACAGAAATGTTTAAATGGAGACAAAAGTTTGTCATCATCAAGCCCAACAAATAGAATTGGTTATTCAGTGTGGTATGTCTTATTTGGACAGAATGTTGTTCATGAACATGTAATTGGACTGACACTTTAGGTGTTGGTGTTTTGCAAATCCACAGCTTCAAACTGAGAGGAAAGCACACCCAGCGTGGCCTCACTGGTGTGAATACACCCACAGACACAATGTGCTCACTGTCTCATATAGTAGCTACTGGCTGGGATTTGAAAGGTTGATACATTTAAATGGGAACTCCTTCTTGTGAGAACTGTCTAACCTGGTCCTCAGGAGGACTAGCAAAGACTAGGAGGCTACTCAGCATGAGCTTGAAGTAGATTATGACAGATATTGGCATTCTGTCTAAAAGCATGTTTGAAGTGAAACATTTTAACTGCAGTGGACTGAAATCTGTCATTGTTACCTGAGCATGTGTAATAGTCCCTAGGCAGCCTTTAGAGCAAAAGGGTTTAGTTGCAGAAGACATGGTTTCCTGAAAGCCAGGTTTTTTATTGGAAAAGACTGGATAGTCATAACAGTAAAAGCCACTGGCTGGAAAGTACAACCCAGCCTCTCTTGAACTGCTAAATAGTTCACATTTAAGCAACAGTTCATGAATGGAAAATTATTTACAGGTCTTCTTTTTCATTCAGTCTGTCTTGAATCAGTTATTCCACAGTCAGAGGTAGGGATGGATGGTAGTCACAACTAGGATGCCCTGGAAAAAGTACTTTTCTCTTTTGAGATAGACTTTTTTTAGGTATGGTGCTTACGTATGGTAAGTAAGCTTACTTATGATGCTTACTTATGGTGTTCCCTGTACTAGGGATTTGAAGGGTTGGATATGAGAACCATCAGACCCAGGGAATGTCTGAGAATCTGCACTGTCAAGCCCTGTAAGAAACACAGATGTAGAGCTCTGTTAGGTGTGCATGACTGAACTTCTCATGGTGGCATCTGCATTATAAAACAGATAATGTGTGTTGGCATCAGGATGGCATCCTTAACACCAAGAAGGGAGCATCTCAGAGCACACATGTGGATTTTTGTCACTGCCTAAGCAGATGGGAGTTTTGGTTGCATGTAATATGGATGGATTTGTTAGCCTGGGTCAATATATAATTGGTAGTATTTCAAGCAAGATCACTTGCTTAATAGACCAGATCTCTTCTCCAGACTGTGTAACCAGAGAAGAATTATGGCTTTCCATTAAAAGGGAAAAATGTAAATATTTTGCACGTAGGTGTCAGATTTTTTAGGAGAAAAGGAACCAGAAAACTTGAGATAAGAATTTTTTCACTTTCTGTTAATACGACAAAGCCATGATCTATTGCTATTTATTTTTATCTTGCTATTTATAAAGCTAATATTTTTTCATATTTTTACGCCTCCCTACAAATCACCTGCAGCAGTTATTAATTATGAAGCAACTCAGAATGTTAATAACTAGAGTAGAGAGCAAGAGAGAGGTAAATTCACAGGTTCTATTGCCATCTCAAAACAGTGAATGCTTTAAATACGTCTTGGGTTTACATTTATTCAGATATGATCGATTATGGGAAAATACAAGACCAAAGAGGTACCTTAGGAATATGCTACTCTGGAGGAGATATGCTACATCAGATGTGTCAGACTGCTCCTATGACTTCACGTGATTTTTTTTTTTGCATTGCTGGATTTTAATTTTACTATTGTAAAAGAGGAAGGTGCAGCTAATCAGAGGTGTTCAAAACCTATTTTACCTCAACAAAGAATACGTTTCTAACCCTGTGCCCTACACAAATAAATAACTGTCTTCCCTCAACACCAGCTTTCTGTAGCTTTCTCTTTTTTCAATTTCTTTTTTCAATTCTATCAAATAGAGGGACTAATGTATGGAACCCAGTGCTTATTCCAGTCATGTGGCAGGTAGGACCTGTCTTTGAGTGAGTGAATAGACAGGGAAAACTGCCAGCTGTGGAGGAGGCAGGAAAAGGGAGTTTGTTGGGCTGTGTCAGGAGCTCGGTGTCTCTATCGCTAAGATCAAAGAGCACGTACCAAGAACTCATTGCAGTCTGATGATTTTAACAGTTATCCACTCTTCTTCCTGAGGTATTTCTGTGGTAATGTGGCCCTGCTATTTGAGAGCAGAGTTCCTCTAAATCTAAAGTACATTTGCATTTTTCAAGATTCCCCTCCTCTAAGTTTCTCCCCCGTCAGCCAGGAATTCAATGCAGCTGGGACTTCCCAGCCTGGCAGCAGCCCTTTGCTGTCCTGTCAACCACCACGTGTCTGACTTGTCCTTTTGACACTATCAAGAAATCCTTTCAAGAGCTCAGCCCTGTGTGTGTGTGTGTGTGACCATGTTCCAAACTAGGTCCTGATCTCTTGTCACCCTCCCTCTGGTATCTGTTCCACCTTTGTTAAAAGATGACATCTGCTCAGCCCAGCTTGGGCCTCTGGTGCCACATTCCTGGCCCTCACCACCTTCCAGAATTCCAGCATTTGCTACCAGCACAGAAAAAAGCAGTGAGGAGAAGTGAACATGGCCCATGGAATCATCCTGGGTCTGGTGCTGCTGGTCTCCAATGTACCATGGGCAGCCAGGGCCCTGCTGAGCCCAGAGCTTCTCCTGGATCTATTCATCCCTCATGTTCCATCCTTCCTGTTTCTTTTCTGGTGAGAAAGAAAGAAAATGCAGAGACAAAAAGAAGGTCACAAATCAGGAATGCAATTAAATGAAGATGGGATTAAAGTAAAGAGGAAAAAAAGAAGCAGCTACAATTCTTAATATTTCCTTCATGCTATAGGCAAGGCATGGATCAGTCCTTGTGTTATCCTAACTAATTTGTCTTCCTTTAAAATACAGCCCTTTTATAGAGATAAGCTTGCTTAATCAGAGTGTTCTTTAGATGAAAATATATCTAGCTAAAGTGCTAATTCAGTGAGCATTTTCTTGACAGTGCCATTGTTTGAAAAAATCTGGTTTAGTCCGTGGTACAGAAAAGGTGGAGTGCCCTGTGGGGATTTTTCCTATTAGTATGCCAGGCAGTTGCTTATACTTCTCCATTCAGTAATCCCTGAGCTGAATCCGAAGATTTACCATAGACAAATAGAAATATTCACAATACATGTAAATCAACTTTTGGTTGTGAATAGGATTTGTTTGCTAGCTGTTGATCACTCTCTCTCTTTACTGTTCTTTATGCTATTGCTTTCCAAATGGGTGCCATATAAAGGTAGAAAATATGTATTTTGAATGGATTCTTCTCAATATGACACCACTTAAAGGCTGGATATTGTCAGAGGCAGATGCTTAATCAGAGCTTAATCAACAAACTAGAAGAATCAAAATTAGTTGATGATCAAAACAAAATATAAATGTATTCTCTAATTGATTAGAGTGGCTTGGGAGGTTCTGTAAATTAAAAGAATTTGCTCAGCTAGAATGAAAATCAACCTTTCCTCCTATTTTCCATCTAGAAATAATGTTTAATAGCAGTTCAACAATCTCTGCTCCTGAGGAAAAGTAGGAAGAAGATAAAAGGAATAAAAACAGCTTATAGAAGATACCTGATAATATAAAGAGTGCTACTTTGAATGTGTGAATTTAATCAGGACTGGGGTATAGGCAGGAAGATGGCGAAATTCTTGCAGTGAAACATTTTTTTGCCATGTATTTTCTAATTTTCTTGCCTGCCACAAAAAAAATAATCTGTTAACAGTTTATGTGTATTTTTTAAAGGAGGCACAGTAGCCTCCTTTAGTAGAGAGGTGGGGAGAACAGCTCTGTGTTTCCAGAGGTGTTCTCCTTTTCCCTACATCTACATTTCACTGTGTCCCATGGTAGCACTTGTCAGAGGGTCACTTAGTCCTGTGAGAAAGGATGGCCCGTGCGCATGGCAGGTGTGTGTCACAGGGAGGGACATTGGCCATCCTGGTGGATAAAATATCTCTGGCAGGTGTGCAGTGTCTCAGGGGCAATTTTCCAAAACAAAATATTTTGATTCTGAGCCAAATTTTGACTTAAATTTTTTATACGTCTAAATTTTGTCCAGAAAAAGAAGTTTTTTGATAGACTAGGTTGTAGACCTAGAAGGGCTCAAAGTATGAAGTGTACAGAAGATAAGTATTCCAGACTGGGGATGCAGAGGGAATGTAACACACTGCATTAACAGATCAACACATCTGAAATCTTTCTGCATTTCTATTCCAGTTATGTTCATCTGTTTGTCAGTGCCTATGGGAAGAGAGGTGTTGACAGATCAAATCTGCACTGAGTGAATTGGCTTTGGCCTTAACATCAGTTAAACAATCCTTTAATTATTTTTAAACTATTTTAAGCAACTTTTCCTATTTCCCAGTTACTGCTGCTACCATAGGAAGCATGAGAAGCCCTCCAGAATGTGGATACCTCAAATCAATCCCATCTCAGGCAATTGAAAGGCCATTTTAAATGACGAGGTTAAAACAACACTGGTTCGTGCTGTCCACAGAAAACTGCACCTGTCTTGTTGAAGTGCAGTAAAGATTCAACCATCAGATTCTGTACTCAGATAAAATTCACAGGGAAAGGCCTCATGGAATATTTTGTCATTAGAGAACTAAAGAATAATATTTTCTCTGGAAAAAATAATTGTAGGCATATTTACAGATAACTTATTTCCATAGTTAGTGGGATGGAGGTTATTGTTGGAGGCCTTTCCCCTTCCAATTGTATTTGACATAAAATAATTTTTTTTCTTTTAAGAACACATCCAGTAAAATGAACATGAAAAAGCTGTCAGGCATGCAATTGTAATGGTATAGGATGAAAAGCTAGGAAGTGAAAGAGATTGGCATATTGAGAGAGACATCTAATTTCTGAGTCCTGAAGTTTAACTTGGCTGCACATTGCACTCTTAACAATAATAGAAGAAAGGGAGGAAGAAAAGAAATCGAATAGAATTTGCCAAACAAAAGTTTGTGCATCTGAGAAATGAGAAGCAAAGACTTACAGCATACATCCAGGGAAACTGGCTTTTCTCCTCTGAAGGTAGGGCAGCTTCTCAAATTCTAGACTAATTCTCTGCTTCCCATATCTCAGGGGTCTATGATGACACACACACCTGCAATTCAGCAGCCCAGTAAAAGGAGAGATTTTCAGAACTGTGTAATTTTTCAAGGTGCAAATAATGAATGCACTCCAGCATCAGTTGCTGGGTGTGCTGCCCAGCATGGCACATTGCAGAGTAAATCAGCTAGTCTGCTACTTGAAAAAACTTGCCAGGAACATTGTTGGATAGAAAGATAAAAAGTAGGAGAAATTGCTTCCAAAAACATGCCATGGAAAAAATAGGAATGATCTATTAAATGGGGAAAAAAAAACAAACTATTGATGTCACATCAGAATATCCAGCAACTTTGGAATATTATTACTCTTGTGGGTTCAGCTGCCTCCAATTAAGTATTTACCATATGTGATAATATAAAGATTCTCAAAAAGTCACTAGGCATAATTATTTTTTGGGAGAAAACATAGTGCTAAGTATATTTTAGATTTTCTCTTTTCTCCTTGCATTCTACACTCTTGGCTCTAAACTGTTGTCTTCCAAATGCCTAAATCTGGATTTCCTTGCCACATGGAAGTTTAATAAATTAGCTGCCTCTGCCTAGCAACTGTAGCAACATTTCAGGGACAGTTAATGATTTACAACAACTCCAAGAAATGGAAAGCAAACCTCACATGCCAGAGTGGCTCTTACACTATCCTTGAGAGAACTCATTTGCAGGGAAAGCTGTGCCACTAAGAATGTTTTCTAGAACTCAGATCACTCTTTCTGTTGACAGCTCAATGTTCTAGTGTGAAAAAAGGGCAACACTTGACACCCCATCAGCCCTTTATTGCAGTTGCAACTCTGAGGTCTGCTGCTACAACATTTGCAGATCGGTCACACAAAGAAAGTGGGTTTTTAAAAATAAATTTATATCCAAGTGTCATAGCCACCTTAACTCAGCCAAGTATATTTAGTTTTATTAATTTTAAATGCCTTAGTAATCATCGTGGGTTTACGGTTTTCTGAGTATAAAGTGGAGCAGACCTATTCTCCTAGACTTTGTCTCCTCAGCTGCCAAAAGAGCAATGTGGAGGCGTGCATGTATAAGCAAATGGGACAGGGCAGTGACAGGATGGGGGCTCTACTGCACTTGGAGGCTGCATGTTTGATGCTTCTTTCCCCTCTTTACTTTGCAGCTGCCCGTGGAATGCTTTCTGACACTTAGGGATTGTCTTCTAGGACAAGGCTGTGTTTGAGTCGCAGCCTCAGAGAAAGAAACAGTTCACTCAAAGGCTATCGGAGGGGATCGCATAACTGAGAGAAAAGATTAATTAAGATCATTTGAAATTAAGAAGCTCTTAAATAGATCTCATCAACATATCTCTCTTGAGCAGAGGTTGGAATGCTGAACTATAGGAGTCAGAAATATTTCCATTTTAATGGCATTAAATAGGACATGAGGCAATACCCTTGAATTTTTCTGCTACAGTCTTTGTCTTCTGAATGGGAGGGGCTTAAGGACATGAGAGGTTCATATCTTCTAACAACAGTGACTGTACCACAGAACATCAGTCAGGGACTAGAGCACACCTGTGATAGAAGCTGAGCAAATGCAGGAAAAAGAACAAGGAGCCCTAAGCCCAAAATAATTATGTGGCTTCAAACAGCAAGTTCTCAAAGTTAACACAGAGCAGCTGTATAACAACAGCCAAAAGATAATCAGTAGGATAGCAAAGTGCTACAGTATAATTTTGTCAAGAGCTTTGGAAAGGTAAGCCATGGAATTCTCAATAGGCAGAAGAAATCAAGAATTGTGGTAAGTCAGATAAGGCTGAGTGCAGCAGGACCTTATATAGACATATCCCACACACTTTGGCTATGGCTCTTTTCATTACCATTGCTTTTTTAGTAGCACTAAATTCAGCCACAGATGTTTTAAAACTGTGATTAGAAATTCTGTGCTAGGCAGAGAAAAAGGAAAAAAAAAGGAGCTGTATCAGCCTTGTTTTTCTCTTTTAGTTTTCATGCAGCATTCATAGGGGAGCCTCTTGAAAAAGAATCAGATTTCAGTGAAAATGCACTGTAGAAAGGCCTTTGATGAATCCTGGAGCTACCCTGTTGCTTTACACAGCTAAAAAATACATGTTATTAAAGGAAAATAATAATGATTGTATTCTGATGGCATCTTCTTTCAAAAAGGTGTCATATGTCTGTGTCCTATCTAAGAAAATAGCTGCCCTCCCAAGCCTGCCAGTAGGTAAATAACTTGTCTGGGTTGAGCAGCAAATCTCTGAGACAGTGGAATTTTCTTGTGGTG
Organism: Zonotrichia leucophrys gambelii; assembly: GCF_028769735.1. Classification (NCBI taxonomy): domain Eukaryota; kingdom Metazoa; phylum Chordata; class Aves; order Passeriformes; family Passerellidae; genus Zonotrichia; species Zonotrichia leucophrys. The sequence goes on from NC_088176.1 coordinate 25,815,388, forward strand.
CTGTGCTTCAGAAACACTGAGAATTAAGGCAAGGCTTTCATCACATTCCACTTGGTGGTGCTTGGAAGAGAGTCAGTGTCTGTGTGTGTTTATGAGTCATTAGGTGAAGCCAGTTGCAGACTTACAGAGGCTGCAGGTTGGTATTTCTGCCACAGTTTTTCCTCATGGTATGAGTTAAAGGAAATCCAGTGATGTTACTAAAGCTGACAAACTGGAGGCCTCAAACTGGAGCACAAAGTGGCAAAATTGTTTAGAAAATAAAGGATCTAGTGGTTTAAAACTGCAAACAATATCTAATTTTAAGTTTTATCGCTATGATTTAATTTGGTTCAAGTACAACAAAGATTTTCATTAGTAATTTCTGTAGTCAAAGAACTACCAGATCCCACATCCTGGGACACTTCAAGAGAGAAGGAATCAGCTGAAATGGAGGAGAATGTGGGATGGGCCTTCCTCTCTATGAGCAGTAATCTTGTGATGCTCTGAAATGCTTGTTTCAAATCCTCTAACCCACAAAATGTTGTTCCTATGTTATATTTCTTACCTTGCGATCCCTAATGCCACTGCAAACTATTGTTAAGAGTTTCAAAAGAAAAAAAATCACAAGCCTCAGGTTTTGAAACAGTTCCATCTGTATTTGGCAGTAGCCAATTTTATTTCCTCACAGTTACCTGGAATCTAGATAATGTGTTTAAATAAATAAATAGAGTCCACCTTTCCAAAAGGCTTAGAGTATGAGCAGAGGCAGATATTAAAGTGCAATAATAAAGGAGTAGGAGTAGACAAATTTGGGAAGCTTAAAAGATTAATAAAAGTAGAGGATTTTTTTGTAGCTGGAATTTTTTTTATCATTGTGACCTTTGTTGTAACACTATGGCATGCTGTAGATGCTACAGAACTGGGAATCCTCAAGGCTCCTGCTTTGTATTGCCTCTTGTGATATGTCAAAGCTTCTGGAAATCATAATTTGAGTAGTTACTGCATAAAATTTTTCCTTATCTTGGGTAAAATTCATCCTTATGCAAAAGGCATTTGCATCACTTCTGGATTGCCAAATTTTCAGTGCTGTAGAGATCCGTGGCACTGAAGAACAGACTAGAAAGAGATGGCTGAGTACTCTGGGGTTTGTCTAGTGCATATAACCATAAAACCTTGAGCAATTATACTGTTTAGCATGATGTTTTCACATTCTTCATAAATTTTGTTGCAACTTACAAAATAGTATTCACTTAAAGATTTATCTCCTGTAGTCCAGCTACTGGTTTGAAATTTCAGCTTGCTTCTTATTTTCTGGTGTTTCTGCAAGGTTTTAATGACAGGCTGGCAATGAAAGTGTTAAAAATTATTTACAAAGACTCCAAGTAGAATAAAATAGGAGAAAATGAGTCAAATATCCAGATCATTAGCTTTTGTGAAAATGAGAAAACTCATTGCATTGTATATTTTTGTGGGCTTTTAATAATATATTTCCATAGATGTTTGAGAACTATACATGAATGCTACAACAGTTCTTCCTCCTTACATCTGCATGGCCAGGTGCACATCTGAAGCGCAGTGAAACTTTTCACTTGTGTGTGAATTGCAATGTGTACTGCGATGGGAGGAAGCACTGGAGTGTGGTGACCACTATGCTTTAAGCATTTGAAACCTTGATTCCAATCTTGGCTTGAATTTCAAATGAAAATAAGTAAATATTTCATCTTTAAGCCTTAAGTTTTTACTGATTCCCTTGATGTAAGTATCCATCCCAATAGCCGATGTAATTGTGTGGCTCTTTCTGTGTTGAGGACTTCAGAACCCCTAGCAGGGTTATTGATGGATAAGGAAGACATGTATGTCTCATATTCGGTGCATAAAACCTTCCACAGCAGCAGATTTGTTCAGTCTGGGAACAGGGCACATTTTCAGAGCCGTTAGAAAAAATGAGACCATTGAGTCCCTGCAATGAGCTGCTGGAATCATTGTCACAGTTCCAGGTTCAGCTTGGCACCCACCGTGGCTGCACCTGCTGATGCCATTATGTTGACAGGTACAAATCACCAGTCATGAAGGAGAAAACCATGAAACAGGCGACAACTGGTGCTGACTGCATAAAGTAATTACCAGTCCCAGAGCCTGAGGCAGCAGTACCTAAAAGGAAGCAGGTGGACCACCAGGGACTGTGTGTTTTCTCCCCACCCCTCCAGTACAGCAGCCGCCAAACATGCAGAGACATTTTGCAAAGTGCTTGCTAGAGAGACTCCCAAGGATGTGACAAACCCATCTCTCTCTCTTTTTCTCCTTTTACAACATCTTTCAAATGCCTCCACGCCTTACAGAGATTTTCCACTTGTATTTTGAAATTGAATGTATTTTGCATCTTTTATGAATGTGCTGAGAATAAGCAGAGAAGGATGGAGTTTTTTTGTGGTGTTGAGCAGTGTAAGTTTTAGTTTTGCCATGTGTCTAATTAGGTGGCTTTTTTAGTGTGTGCTCTGTATGGGCTAATTAGAGGAGTCTGGCCTACAGCCAGGCTATTTCTTCCTTAAAGATTTGGTTGCTCAACAGCATTGTTGGAACAGATTTGTCTTTCTGGTTCAGACTGGGAATGAATAAATACCACAGGTGGCAGAATACGAGCACAGAACGTTACCTGGCTTGTTGATAGAGACAGACTATAAGTCCTAAATGGATGATATTGGCACTTGTGATTAGTCAGTCCTGTTCCTCACTGATTATCAGAGACATTTCAGCAAAATGTCCAGCAAAGCTGCAATCACAGTAATTGCATAACAATTGCAATCACAGGTCTGTTTGGCCTTTCTGGAAGAAGAGCAGTTATTTGTTATACACTGGGAAGGTTTTCAAATGCCCTGGCAGTGTCAGGTTTGTTAGTGAACTGTGTGCCTTGCTGAAAAACTGCCTGGGGATCAGGAGTAAGGCACAGACAGAAAGGAGTGGCATCTATTTTAGCTGAGCTTGGCACAACACAGAGGGGTACCCAAACAATTCCCAGCGTCTCAGAGGCAAAGAGAAAGTAAACAAGCTTACAAAACTGAAGTCTTTAGAGTTGTTTTCTCTCCTGTTGCTTTTCCTGATTTCTGCTTTTGCTCCCCGTATGTATATCATATTTATTACCTCCTTTCTACTCACTTCACTGTAATGCTTAATAAGAAATGTTACATTTTATTGTCATAGATAGTAACTATTGTCACATACACATATCAGAGCACTGTAAAATAATGGCTCAACTTGAGAAAACTCAGGAAAAAATTATTGTTCCTTGAAAAGTGGGATTTTCACCAACTGTGCAAAATGTCAAGTGACCAGAGCAGGAGCATAATGTCTTGTCACTATTCCTCTATTAACAGGCATATTCTGCCCTTCTTTCTTACCCTTGTTCATGGTATAGCACTTTTTCTCAGTATTTCCTGAATGGGTGATAGATTTCTTTATGCTACATGTAGTCCCAGATGCTGACTCTATGAACTCTAATCCTCAGACTAGAGCAGGGAATTGGTTTGCTGGAATATTTACACATAAAATGGCAAAATCCTCACTTCAAACTATGCAGCTAAATGGAGCTCATCAATTGCAGAGAGCTGTGAGACCTGACCCTGCATCAAGTCAATAGATTGAGACCTAGAGGTGGTGAGGCCAAGCAGACATTAGGTGAGGAAGGACATGTGGTGATATTACCAGCCTGCAGTAACCAAGTGCATGTGAGCTCTGCACTCACATGATAATTGGAAGAGAACTACAGAGGAAGAAAGCAATTTGGGCAGGTGAGTTTCTCAGCCAGCCCCTGGACATGTATTTCAGCTACCCTCTTCCACGTGTGGGAACTGGAAGTGCTGCTGCTGCCCAGCTGGCAGGGGCCATCCCTCCCTTGCCTGCTGGCACTCTGGTCAGGTGTCCTGGCTGTTTTTTCCCTCCTCTCCATTTCTGCCTGTCTTATTTTGACTCTGCTTCTCATGTTTTGTGCTTGTTCTCATTTGCACTCTCACCTGGTTTTTGGCCCTATTTATTTTGTCACCATTAACCATGCTCCTCTTGTGGTGTTTAATGTAAATCAACAGGTCTATGCCAAATATGGGTTTGGCACTTCCCTGAGGCTGGGAGCAGAGCAGCCATGTGGGCTGCAAGCCCTGCCCCAAGCTGGAGGGCTGTGTGTGCTTTTGGGGAGAGGTGCTGTTAGAAGGCATCAGCTGCTGCTTTTAATTACAGTCAGGGGTGCCCATTGTGGAGGTCCAGAGTAAAGTTGAATTCTTTGCTATTTTCACTCTGCATTTTTACCTCACTGAATGATATCAATTTCTTGTAAACCTAAGCTGCCTTGAGAAAACCTGTCCCAAACCATGAGGGTCTTCTCAACCTCAAATCATGTATTTCAGTCAGGTGGCCTAAGGAGGAGTTCGGTCATTGTCCTCTTTTCACCTGGCTGTGACTTGAGAAGGAACAGTGTGCTTGTGGCAGTGGGGAAAGGCAGCTGGGCTCAGTGGGCTTCCAGCCCTTCCCTCTGCACCCACGTGCTGGCTTCTAAAGGGACAGAGCTGCAGGAATGTGCCCTTCTCTGGGGACACAGCAGGGACATGGGGCCATGTAAAGGACACAAGGTGACCAGAGGTGCATAAGGGGAGGAATGAGACAGCCATGTAATTGTAATCTTTTGATATAGAGAGAATTCTCTTCCTAAGAATGTGGCAAAATGTGGGGGATAGTAAAGGACCAAGAGGGAAAGTCTGTGCATTCTCAATAAAGCAGGCCCTCAGTGTGAAGTTCATGACTTTACACAGACTTGTGGTGTTTCAGTCTTGCCCAGAAAGCTGCATGCTTTCCCAGGTGGAAGTAACTCTGCCAGGTTTCCCGCACAGCACAATGAGGAGAAAGGGAAAATGCAGAAAATAACATGGGAAAGTTCCTGTAGGAGTCAGAAGACCAGTCCCAAATAAAGTCAGAGGGTCACTGTAAGGCGCTAAATGTGATAATTCTTGCTTCCGAGCCAAAGGGCAGCATCATTGAAAATCATCCTCGTAATGTCTAGAAAAAGGAGTAGGAAAATACAGTGGTGGATGAGAAAGCTGAGTCTGTGGTGTCAGAGTGCAAGAGGCTGCAGTTAGAGGAAGAGACAAGATAGAAGCAGCCAACAGGGACAGGAAGAGATTGTGCCAGCAGTAGGAGATGAAACCTAACCTTGAGCAAGGTGTAGGAGCACCAGCAGCTTCAGCAAGAGCTGGAGCCCTACTCCTCAAGAAGAAAATAAAATGCATGCAGGTTGTCCTTGTGTTATCATTGGGGAATCTTGACAGAGATATGTTAATGCTATTTACTAGTCCAGGTCATGGGTCTGACACTCTTGGATAGAACTGTTAACTGATGGTGGTTTCTCAAGTCACTTTCTGGTTCCAGAAGGACTAAGAAGGTGATCTGTTGTAGGGGAAAACACATGATCCTCAGCCTCACTATTTAGCATTTTGGGAGGGACACAATGCTGTATGGTCCTAGTCCCAGGAAACTTCAGGAACAGCTTCTACAGCTCATTATATTTTTCACGTTATCGTAAATTAAGGTATTTTTCAATGGCTGTTGCTTGGCTCTTGGCTCAGCTTGTTTTATGAAGGAAGCAGAATGAATTTAAATCTCTGAATAGGTGAAATAAGTTGTATTTTATTTCTTGATGTTGATAATAATAATGTCTGCAATGATTTTGGCGGTTCAAACCTTCATCTTCAACCCTAAGGAATGAAAAGTCCTTAAACCTCCAGGAAGAGAGTGAAAGCAAGGATGTGTGGAATTAAAAAAACAAGCCTCAGAGGATAAACTGAATTATGATTCATGCTGCAACACGGATTGGAGCTTGTCTCACACAAGGAATCATCAGGAAGCAACAAGCAGTTAAGGATGAACCCAGAGCATGCCTGCAATTTTAATGGCAGGAGCCAATCCTCAACAGGCACGTTTGCTTGTTGTGGTGAGTCTGACGAGCTCATTTTGGATGCTGCCACCCAAAGAGCATCATTCTCTTCCTCTGTGACTCAGGCACAGGCACGTAGGACGGTGATCTTGCACGAGGCTCCATGTTCCAGGCAATGTGTATCCTGTTTGGAGTAACATTAACAGAGCATTTTGGCACATGCAGGCGCACTAACAGATTGCAGAACCACACCAAGCTCCAAGGAAAAGAAGCTGTTCCCTCAGATGGCTCTCCATCCGTTGATGTAAGCCAGCCAGCTCTTCCCCCTTGCATTTAGTCCCAAGATTTGTCTGGGTTTTTTTATCTACCTCCTACTCACAGGCAAGGTGATGGAATGCTGCTGGGCATGGGAATTGTTCCAGAATCGAATCCAGCTGCTCTTTAATTTTAAGGGCTTCATTATCAATTCACAGTTGCATAGCTTAGCCAGAGGAAGAGCAAGGCAAGCAAAGCTCTTCTCTGCTTCTGGTTCCAGGTAGTTAACTTGTGCACATTACTCCTGTACCCTCATTTTCTGAGACTAAGAGCAAATAATGGTCCAACACATGGAAACACTGATGTGCCTCTGTTGCTGTGACCAGCCCTGCAAAGCTCTGTCACCCTTGCTGTGATCATGCTGGTGACAAGTTCCAAATGCCATAACCTGATTTGCTGCAGGAGGTGTGTGTCCCAGAACTCTATTCTTGCACTGATCAGATTTGCTCTGATGCTCTTGCTCTGATGCAAATCCATGGCAGATTGACTGACATTAATGATCTAGGAGAGAAGGTTCTCCACTTCCCTTTTCATTAATGGAGAAGGTCCTGCTCTTTGTATAAAAATTGCATTTCAGTGGTTTTGGAAATTCTGTAGTTTAATGAGGTGAATGTTCTTTTTAAGAATGACAGGTTTGCTACTGGTGCTGTTGATTTTTATGATGTTTAATGTCCTTGATGTTTCATAGGTTAGAATAAACTAGGCAAAGTAGAAAGCCAAAAGGCAAATAATGTTTAACATCTGTTAGGTGTTCTGTTGACACACTGAAAAGAGATTGTGGAGTTATAGGTACTTTTGAAAAAAAATTGGAGGTTTACAAATTGAAATAGCCCAAGTGAAAATCTTGAGATGAAAACTAGCTTCAATGCCTCAGCTTAATGGGGTTTGGAGGGGGGGAGCGGGTGTGATTCCCTCTTTCCTGCCTGAAAAACTCTAAGGACACTTAAGCTTTCTAGTGATTATAGGTTTTTAATTAATAGAAATTTAGTGATTTCTGTGCCTTTAGGACTTGTTACAAAATACAGAGCCCAAATCTATAATCTTCTGGTGACAGAAAGCCAGGGGAGCCTCCATGCCATAGTAAATGTACGAGGGAAAGAGTGTGAAGTGTATGGCTGGGGCATTGCCTCTGCCATGGCAGATGTGGGAGGTTCCGCCTTGGGACAGGGGAAAGCCCAGTGCTCAGTGATTCATGTATTTTTTCCTTTGGTCTTTCCCACTACAAACACTGGGTTGTACCAGGACAATGTGTGCCACAACAGAGCAAGCAAGAGCCTGAAGCCTTCTTCATCCTCCCAGAAAGTGTCTGACTGCAAGGTGGCAGCCAAAACTTCTGTAACACTCCATGGAGACATCAGCATTAAGGATGGCCTGATTTTAGTAATATTTACCTTTTTCTTATGAGCAACTTTTTGTTATATTGGCTAGAATCACATCCCCAAAGTAGAGAAGACTGGGAGCTGTGCTAGTAAAGGGTGACAGAAAATGCAGCTGAAATTTCCAGGCAGAAATTTCCCAGTAGCCGGGAGAACTTGGTTTTACTCAGTGATTTTTTTTTTCTCTCTCTCTCTCTTTGTATTACAGCTCATTTGTTTCTTACTGATTAAAAGAAAAAGATTTGGAACCAGCAGAAATGATTTACAGTTTAGTTCTTTAGCATAGGAAAATCAATCAAAATATTTTAAAAATAGAAGATAATAACTGGAGCCGCTCATCAAGATTTAGGACTAACTGCAGGCTTGAGTGAGGGCTCTAAAATTAGCTTTTATTTTATTTTTCATGTAAGCATGTGCAAAGCATTACTCAGTAATTATCAAACTGAAATGTCACTGAAAAATGGCTTAACTGGATCTTTGTATTAGATTAAAACAGAATGTCTTTTCCTGCTGTAAATCTCTTCAGCAAGTGCTCTCTATCTCAGAACATGTAGCTCCTTGTTTCAGAATGTGTTTCCACTTAAGATATTTTGCAAGGCATAAGCCTGTATATATACTCTACTTCAGTACGAATACTCTAATTTACACCAGATGATGAGTTGGTTCTACATTTATTCTTTGCTAGTCCATTTATGCTCCTATCTCTATGGATTTGAAGTCTGCTGAAAGCTGGCGTCCTCAATTAGCAGACTCAGTGCTGTCCTGAGCTGCCCCTTCCTTGTGTTTCTTGAATCTTCATTGCTTGGGAGCAAGGGTGGAGCCAACTGAGACATGGAAGTTAAAATGTGTTTGCTTCCCTAAGTTTTTGTGCCACTTCTTTCTGTAGCTCTCAATCGTTCCAAGGTTAGAAAACCATCCAAAAAATCCCTGTGTGCAGTGTGGTTTGCCCTCTGTTCCCATCCCTGCAAATGGAGGTTATGTAATGATATAAAGCACAAAGAAGCTGTGATTGTAAGCAAACATGCAGTTTTAGTTTTGATTGTAAAACATTCTGCATGGCTCCCAAATAGCAATAAAAATTGAAGTCTTTATGCATCCAGATAAATAAAACCAGGTGATTTCTAAGGTAAGTAAGTTTTGCATAACACCTTTTAGGCACCAAAGGGGACTCTGGAGATTGGGTCCCTGTTCCAGTTACTCATAATGCTGGGCTGTAATGAAGTCACTTAGCTCTTAGCTGCTCTATTGCAAAACTGAAAATACTTTAATAGATCATCTAAATGGGGCATCTGGGCATCTGTTCCAAATGTTGGTCTCCTTCCTTCCCTCCTACAAAATAATGGTACTTCTTTATTCAAATTACCTTATTTTGTACAGGGCAATAGTGTTGTCATGAGAAGAAAGCAAAAATTAATTGCCTAAAATAAAAGTAGAAGAATGTTTCCAGTATGGCAGGGATAGGGATTTGTGTAAGAGCCAAATTTGCTCTCTCTTGCTGTTTTAAATTAATATTAAATAATATATGTATGGATGAGCATTTCAGAATCAGTTAAACATTTTCTTCAAATTAAATCATTGCCAAATTTGGGCTATAATTTCTATTCAAAAATTCCTTCAAATCAGGAAATGCTTTAAGGTAGAAAAAGAATTGAACCTCCTCATCCTGGGGGCATCAAACCAAATGTCTTCATTTCAAAGTGGTGTGGGGATTTTCCCAGCAGAGATTCCTCCAGAAGCCATCTGATTAAACACTAGCAAAGCTGTTCAGTCAATCCAAATACTTGGACATTATTTTTGTTTGTGAAAAAAAATTTGAAAACATTTTCCCAGCTCTCATAGTTGCAGCAGGCAGAACTTTGTTATCCTCCTATGACCTCCACGTCCTGGATGGCTCTTTCACTTTAGTCTGAGCTCTTCTAAATAGAAACTACCAAATCCAGGGCTGCTTCATGAACCATAAAGTACATTAGCCATCAAAAGAAATGGAAACTTTCCTCCGTTTGCTAAAGAATTAATAAGCAAAGTGCAATGATGGTTACAGTTTAAGAGGCAGGAGCACAGCCCTGGTTGCCTGGAAACAGGAGGATGCCTTTGGAAAGTCACACCAGGCTTGCTTAGGAGAGCAGTTCCAACAAAAACTGATGCACATCTTGTCCTTTTTAAAAACATGATTTTTCTCATTGCTTTTGATCAAGATTTAAATGAGTTCCAAAATTAATTCAGTTTACCATATATATTTCAGTGCAAGGATATATCAAGCAGTATCCAGGAATTAGAGATGGATCTGAATAACGGTCCCACATCCAAACTTTACAGAAATTATTCAGATTTCATAACTGCTCTTTTACTGATGGCCAAACTGCTCAGGAGTGCTCAAACCTGGGTTATGCAACTAGAGCAAGTAGAAGTTTGGGTGTTTTGCCAGGAGCCATACATGGAAGTTGGCTCAGTTTAAAGCCTGTGTCTTACATCTCGACCAAGCTTATTTAAAGCAGTGTGCATAAAATAAGTTATATGTCTGCAGGAAAACCAATGTCATATCCTTACCAGTTGTGGGAAAACCAAAAGTAATAATTGTATTAACATTGCCTATGCATTCAATTTTCAGACATGCTTTCCATGCAACCTCATCAGCAAAACCACGTAAATAATATCCCTGTGCTAAAAAGACCTTCCAGATCCAGCAGATATGATGGCTTATGGGCATGAAATTATAATTAAACCAAAGCTGACCTAAACTGTTCTGCCAGTTCTCACCTGTGACCTTTTGTAGGCATGTGGAGCTCTGGGGACACCCCCAACAGTCAAAGGTAAAATGCAATTTCTTTGGAATTATGCTCCTGGACTCAGCTTCACAACAGTGCCCCACCTTTGGGCTGCGAGGACCATGTGAAAAGGAAATGCAGGTTCTGACATCACAGCCCTTTGAATGTGATGACCAAGTTGATGAAAGCATCCAGACTTTACTTAATTTTTGGGTAAAAAACCCCAAAATTCAAATCCAACACTTTGTCTAAAGTACTTCTCCTTTCAATGATTGTTTGTGCCCACTGCAAGTGACTGTAAGGAATATCTTGCCTTTCGTGTTGTGTTTTGCAGAATATTTGATGCTCCCAGCATCTGAGTAGCAAAAGTAGACACACTATGAACAGACTTTTTCAGAGTCCCCAGGCATGGAAGGAGTTACTTTGTTCAAAAATGAGTTTAAAAAGAAAAAAAACCAAAGTTTAGGGAGCAGAAAAGGATAGATTCGGAATACCAGCTTTATGCCTTACACCCTCACGCTCTGAGCTTGAACCTTTCATTACCACAGTTTCTCTCTGTGTTAAGGTGGAGATAATGCATTTTTTCTGGGACTATTGTGACAGCAAGTGCTTTGCCAATTGCTTTGATGTCTTTGAAGGAAAAAATACTCTATCTGCTTAAATTTAGACTGACAGAACGTTTGAATCAGGTGCAGGTGGCTTTGACCAGATTCCTGTAGAGCCCTTTGTTGCATAAGGTGTGGTGCTTTTATCAAACACAGCTTTCCTTTTTTCATTGCTTCCCAAGCGGTTGTGATGTCCCCCACAATGTGACACTTTTGCTGAGAACTGTTTGTTCTTGCTTAACTCCTGTGTGTGCTGAGAAATAGGAATATTTCATGAGAGTCTTTGTGCCTGGTAATTTTATCAGTTCTTATCAGGTTGCAGAGAAAGAAGTGGCAGTAAATTGGATGTCTTACCTTGAAAAGCTTTCAAAAAGGAAACGTGACATGGTGAATAGATGCCTGGAGGGTAAGGGGTTTTTTCTTCTTGGGTTACAGGAACACAGACAGGTCAATATGACAGAGCTGTGTTAGTATTCATGAGGTGACTTTCCCTTTGCCTGCAGAGCTCCCTGTAATGGCTTGAGAAACATGCTCCACTGTGGTGGCTAAATGGCAGATTGTATCCAGCATCAGAGGCTGGGGGAATGGTGACATGTCCTGAATACCAATAAAGTAGGGCTGATGATTGCTGCAATTTGCCAGTGGCTGTGAAGTGCCTGAGACAGACAGCAAAACCTTCCCTTTTATTTTTCTTGTGGGTGTTAGCCAGAGTTCACAGAGAATACTGCAGAGCAGCTCAAACAACTAAAGGGTTTTCTCATTTCATTGGGTCACATGGCACTAGGCCTAGTGGCAAGCATCAATGAGTGGAACCCCTCATCCTGTGACCCCAGCATCCTGGAACCTGGGACCTTAAAATGGTTCTACCCAAAGAAATAAATTAAACCTTGTGTTATCAAAGGAGGAAAGGGAGTCAGGGCAAGGGCGAGTCTCTTTAAGTACAGCTGATTCTCAGCAGTGGTCTGTTTGTATAAAATCTGAATGTTTAAATTGGGTGAACATCTTGCTGTGGTTAGATTAAATTCTTTACCTTGTTTGAGAAAAATACTATGTTAAACACCACCATTTCATTATTTTACTTAGAGCTCTTCAGTACCATGGGCCAATACTTCTGTTGGCATAAATCAACATCATTAGGCATGTGAGCATAACAGCAGCTGAGGCCCAAGAGCTTGTATGGATGGGTAGATCTGCATTTAGCCTTACATTCCTGGTTCCTTTTCCCTGTGTTGTTCTTGGTCTTGTTCCCAGTTTGTTTCTCTATCTGTGAGATTTCTTCCTCAACACTAAAGAAATAAGCATGTCACATCTATTACGAACAGACTGCTTACCATTTCTTTAGATCCCTGTATTTGGGGCACTCACAGCAAACCTGATGCAGCGAGAGCTTGGCACACAATGGTTCCTGTGCCATTGCTGTCTCCTGAGGCAGTGTCCCATCAGAGCTGGCACGAGCAGCTCCAGAGGCAGCATCCATCCCAGCCTGCTCTGTGCGCACCTGTGCCCAAACCCAGCCTGCAGGCAGGCAGGTCTTGCTGCTCTTAAATCACCAGAGCAGGGAACACAGGCCAAGGAGAGCCATCTAGTCTGCCTGCTCCTGATGTTTGCAGCCTGGCCATGGATATGTGCCCAGCCTCATGAGCTCTGTTTGCTGCTGCTTTGCTCATGAAATACACTCAGTGACTAGCACAGCCAGGAGGAGGCAGCTGCTCCAAACAAGAGGCAGGCATAGACATGCTGGGGTACATGTACAAGTTATGGGCTCAGCAACTGTGGTATTTTTGTGATTTAAATGGAATACACTTGGAGATGATGAGAGAATTCAATGGATTCAGGATTTTGTCATTCATCTGCTGCTGGGTGAGGCACAGAGGGCCTGCATGGAACAGCTCCCTGGACCAGAGCAGCCAGGTCCTTTCCAAGCAGCTTTCCTTACCAAACAGGAGAGCAGGAATTGTGTCCTAGCTGACATCTGGGGTGCCCTGCTGGACATAAGCATTCCCCAGGCACTATCATTCCAGTTAAATGTGTTACCGTGGCACATATTTTGCAGGCAGATGATTTAAGTTTTTTGGTTAATTAATTATTATTAGGCTGTACTTCATCTGTAGAGGAAGCAGTGTGAAGAGCTCTTGTTGCTCCAAGCCTGGAGGTAATTACTGAAAGTAGACTTTATATGGTGAAAAACACTGTGTCTGCTCCCAGCTCCTCTGCAATGCCTTCACCCGTGTTGCAGCTGGGGTGACTCACAGGAAAATGCCACAAGACACCCAGGCAGGGGCTGGTGTCTGCAGGAGGCTGATGCCAGGCCCTGTGTCACAGGGACACCTGCTGGAGCAAAGCCTCCCAACAGCTGGAGACAGAGCCCAGTGCCCTGCGCCGTGGTTGTGGTTTGAAATGCAGCTGAACTCTCATTTAAATGCAGCTGAGCTCTCCTTATTTTCTTTCCTCAGCTAATTGCACTGCTCTGTGTCTTTGTTAAATTTCCCAAGCATCAGCACATATGAGCAGAGGATTAAAAATTCTCTTTGATTTACATGATAACACAGATGACTGACCTTGTGCCATACTACAGCACTTGTCAAAATGCTGCTCCTGTGAGAGAGTTTCTTGCTCCTGCTGTTTCTGTGAAGAGCCCTGGCTTAGTCCTTAGGGAGGTGTGGGGCTGCTCTGTCCCCTCTGACCAGAATGTCACCTGGAGCTGACACTGCTGCACAACCTTGAGAAAAGAGGCTGTGTGCTTTGTTCTGTGGCATAAGGAGAGCAGCATAATACTCCTTTCACACTGTTATCTGTTACAGTCAACATCCCACATGTTCCTTTCTCTGCTCCTCAGGGGCAACAAGTACCCTTAGAAGCAAATGGAAGGAATGCACCTTATTCCTCAGGATGACTCTGCCAAGCTCAATGCCTGCCATGCAGAGCAGAGGACACTCCTTTGTGTGGTGGCTATTTCTATCCCTGTGCTGGGGAGCTCTTAGTACTGGCTTTAAGAGATTTACTGCTCAAGCATTTAGGAATAGTAAGTTAATCACTTTAAATCTCATCTCTAACAAGGAAATTTCATTCTGAATTTTAAAGTGTGGCAGTAATACCCTTGGGAGCAGTATCATTTTGGGACTGCTAAGGGCACAAAGTACAATTCTTTTCTTGACAACTAAGCTAACGCCTTTGATTCACTCTGCTACGGCTGGGGTTTAGTATTGAAGTATTGATAATTGTGCATCTGATGATACTAGGTCATCATCTCTCTGTGCCTTCAGTGAGCTGTGGGACAAACAAAGGAAGTTGTCATGTTTTCAGTTCCTTCCATTCAGGTGAGTTTAATGGTATCAGACAATTCACATCCCCACATACCCAAGTCCTCCTGATTGATCAAACAGAGATCTCTGAGATATTTGAATTTGAGGTTCCTTTCTATACGGCTGCTCTCCAGCCACTCCTCCCAATTTATACTTAGTTACTCCACCCTAGATGCAGAATCTGGCATTTTGACTTATTCACTTTCATCCCAGCTGTCAGCGAATGCCCCAATGTGTTTATATCTCTCTGCAAGGCATCGTGAAACTAACAGCTAATGCAACATTTTCAAAAACAAGTCCAAGATTCTGCAAACTAGTAATGTCTAATATTGTGATGCAGGAGTTAAAAATGTGGGGTTGTGCTGATGTGAGTTCCTCAAGGAGAATGGCATTGTCTGGGTCAGATTACAGTCTCAGTCAATAGTTGATGTGCCCAGGGAAAAAACAAAGCCATTTGCTGTTTGCTAAAGAGGAATTTGGTAAAACTCAGCTTCTGCTCTTCCATTCCTGTATTACACCTACAAGGTTGATAGCTGATAATCATTCTGTGGCAAGAAATAAGTGTAAACACATGCCTCTTTATGCACACATAAAAAACATTGGTAAAATCTAGCATGTGTTAACTATTGTGAGGCCTCCCTTCTCGTCCTGTAGTGTGTAACCTTCATCCATATTGTAGATCAGGGATAGAGAGGCCCTTTATACCACTGAGTTCTGCAAACACAGCTCCTCAGTGCTCAGATGTTGACTATCAATCATTAAAACTTAGATTAGCTCTCAAGTCCATGCAAAGACAAATCTCTCCACTCTTCTTTCTTGTCACCACTATTGATGAGCATCAGTTGGAAGTTTCACTTCCTTTGGTAATGTCATTTTAGATGTTTGTTTCAAGCTTTTATGATGCAGAATCTCTCATGGAAAATGACAGGTAGTACAGTTCTATAGTACAGATGCTGAAGTGGAAACAAATGTTTTGCACAGTACTTTCTCAGTACTCCCAGAATCCATCTAGGCAAAACTGGAGCATGTGATGTACTAATATTTGGTTCTGAAGTAATATATCTACTTACTATTTATGTATTCAATTCAGGAAACTGTCTGCCTTTAGTACTGCTGATACAGCAGCATGTTCAACAGCTGCAGAACCCAAATCCTATTTACCAGCAGGTAACCAAGCAGAGGAGCTCAGTGCCACTGCTAGCAGACCAGGCATCACCTCAGATCTCTAAGTGGCAAAATTCCAGTGGTTTTGCAAATAAGCAGCTTGGGCAGTATAGAGACTGCAGAGCTCATGAGTGACATCAATTCACTGCTTGTGTCTCTCCCAGTGCAACAGCAATACAAACAGAGTATGTAGCTGTGTGAGCAGTGAATCCAGGGAAATTTCTACTGGTGCTCATAACAGGCACCTCTGGCACAAATAATATCACATCCCTTTGCTCATTTGGAGCACTAGGACATGCTCTCACAATTTTATGTAATGTTTGTACCAGATTTCTCTTGCAGGACATAATTTCTAATATATTTATTGTGTGTTTATACTGTATATATGCTGTGTACATATATATACACAACTAGACAGAGCTAGCAGAGCTTTCCCTGTGTATTTGGAGTCTGTTGAGCATGTGTCTGCAGTAATTTGCCATAGGCTGTGCTTTAAACCTGCATCTGGAGTGGCTGCACAGCTTGGACAGTTTTTGTTGTTCCCTGACTTTCCCTTGTCTCTTCTGTCATTTGGGCTCAGTTGACTGGAGAGTGGCTCCAACCTCGGTAGTGTCAGTCTGATTCAAGCAGTAAATCCTCTCTAATGAGAGGGGCAGTTGTTTTTCTCTGTGAGGTGACCTCAGATAATTTTGTCTACCATGTTTCCAGACATGTGAAAATCAGCTCTCATGAAACTAGGGTGTCATGTTCTGCATGTTTTGAATAGTCCCTTTCCAAACTGGCCAAGTTTATGTTGTTAATCTGCAGTGCTTGTTTCAAGTACAAAACCTAATTCCAAGAGTACAATATCATTAGCATCAGCTTGGGAAAGTGAATAAAGAATGCACTTGCCTTTGGCTTTCCTAAAGAAGGACCCTTGCACTAATTCTGAATACAGAGTGTACAGACACGCTTGGGCAAGCAGTGGGAAGGTTACTGCTTTCATTCACATTTTTCAGGAGTACAGTGGGTTTGCTAGGAACTGTAGCAAAATACAGGTGGGAAAACTTTTAGAAATTTACTTCAACAAGTGAAGCAATAGAAGTAAGCAAGGCATACCTGTAGTTGGTGGTAATGTGTGCAAGTGGAGAAATTAGCCCATGATGGGGGCAAGGTTACTGATGTTTTGGAGATTTTTATCTCAGAAGAGCTGAGCAGAGAAAATGCTACACTTCACCAATCTGTTGGTAGAAAAGGCTGCTGTTAGTACAGATAAGCTCCTCTTCAGAGAGAGGAGGAGGGCATTCAATTCCTTTGAACTTGGTATGGGCTGGCTTGTGGTGGCTTTGGGCAGAGACAGGGCAGCAGCAACTCAGTGTCACCCTTCTCCCATCTGCAGGAACTAAAATCCATTTCTGTGGGATGAGGTAGCTCTCACTTGCTGAGTGAGGCCAGCCCTGCCAAGACTGAGCCCCTGGGCTCTCCATCTGCAGAGAAGTGCTTTTACTGATGATACTAAAAAGATGTCCAGATGCTCTTCCTGTTTTGCAGTTTCAGGCTGCTGCCAAACCAACTGGGAAACCATATTGTACAGATGAGGCAAGTCATCTCCTGTATAAATTTGTGTGCAGTTCATAGCACATGCCTTTATTTTCCAGCAAACTTTTTTTTAAAGGTCAAACCAGAAATTTGGGAAGGTGTTTTGTCTCTCTCAGGGACAAAATGCAGCCTCATTTCAGTTATAGTACCCACTTGCTTACAGGGCATGTTAAACTGGATCCTACTGGAGAAGAAATGTTCAGCAGGAGAGAGTTTAAAGGTAATTAGTAACAGGGGAAGTCAAAGAGGTAGCTTTAGTACAAGTGGAAGGTAGTGCATAATAATGATTAACTGGAGAGATAATATGTAAGTGGAGAAAAGAGCAGTTAATTTATCAAGATAAACAATAAGATAGTTAAAATTAGGGGAATAGAGGAAGAGATAATTAAAATCCAGTATTGTTAAATAGAAAACCACACTTTGCAGGAGCTAGGTATTTATTTTTTAATCGAGCCCAACCGAGCAATTGAAGGAATGCAAGGTATTGGTAAAGCGTTCCCAAAAGAACAGTGAAGCATCAGTGTAAAGGCATCCTTTAGGAGACATTTAATCTGCCTATAAACAAAATTGTTTTGCTTCTGTTTTGCTATCAGCATAGAAAATTGTAGTATGTCTCTGTCTGCATCTTTGTAACCTCTAACAGAAGGCAAATGGAGAATAAGAATGTGATGCTGGCATAAGTCAGAAGCAAGGAATTTTTAGTGCATTCAGTCTTAGATGTGTGAAACTCATACCAGAGTGATAGATAAAAGATACATAAAATGCCCTATAGAAAAGCAAAAAATTCTACTGTGTTGCAAGTAGGCAAGCAAAGCAGCTGGAAAATAAAAGGGATGTGAAATATGGAACTAGTTCTTCTGTCCTGCATCAGAGTTTTGCTTTTTTGTTTTGTTCCTTTGGGTTATTTTATTTGGTTTTTAGCACTTTACTATTAAATAGAACTGGATTGCCAATAACATAGTGTGGTCCAGAATTTTGATGATGGAGAAGCAAGCAAATTTGGGCCTCTTTATAGATATATCCTTTCTACCCTAATTCTTAGCACAAGTCTGCTTGTGAATATAAATACATTTGTGTTTTATACTCTCAAAATGGGCTGGAAAATACAAGAATTTTTAGGCCCACTTCATGGCCTAAGAAAGATGATTTGAGTGAAATTAGATGGTTTATCTGGGGTTACTCTGCCAGCCAATGGCACAATGAAGAATGGTACTTTCATTTTCTGCCCTACCACTGACACTGTGCCATGGTGACAGGCAAAGGCATTTCAGATATTCTTTGTAGTCTTAGAGATGCCCCCTCTTGTCTCCCTTGAGAATGTCTGGTTGGGGTTTCAGATTTGCCCAAAAAAATTGGATATTGCCAATTGCAAGGGACTGAGCTGGGTGGGGAAGTTGGGTGAAGAGAACCCATGGCTTGCACAGGAAACTTTCAGCAAAGCAATCAGCATCTACGCAAATACCTGATTGTCTATTGGGGGTTCTTCTGTTGGGTATTTTTAAATGATCAAGACATTTAAAAGGGGGGAAATATGATCCAAAAATGGAACCACAGGTCCGGGGGGTCTCAGAGGTGTATCTGTCATAACTATGTTCATGGTTAGCTACAGGAGGAGAGAGAACATTGATGATTTAGAACAAAAACTCCTCAGTCTCTGCTTCTTTGTTTGCTTAAATACCATCAGCCACATGTCATTTGACTGCAACCACTTTGTAAAGGCAAAAGACATAAAAAAGTGTGTCTTTCCTAGGAGTGTTTCAACTCCCTTTCATCTGGCAGCCTGCCCTAGTAATGTTTCCAAGGCAGAACTTCAATGAGAAGCTGAAAACTATCCAGAATTTCAGGTTTATACAACTCTAACATTTAGCATTCAATAAGATATGTCAGAGGGCATATGCTACCATAACTTTTTTAATGCTGTGGATCCCATTGAAAAGAAAATAATTTTTCCCTGCATAACGAATTCTTCCCAAATCCTGTTTCACTGCAGCAGGAATTTCTATAATGGACTGAAGCTGATTAAGATCTATGGCAGGTGACAGGTTTGAGAAGGAATGGTGTTTTCATAACTTAAAAATCATAATGGGCTTTTCTGCTTTAGATGCTAATATGTGTCAGCAGCAAAGTAAAAGATGTCTTAGAAAGTCCTTTTTCTGTAGATGAAATGTATTGTCAGGAAACACATTTCCCCATGTTGCAAGAGAAAGTGAAAGATGGGCACTGAAATACCATTTACATTTATATATCACCTTTCATTCTGAAAGAGGAACAGCTGATTGGAGATCACCCTGGCTAGAGAAATCCCTTCACCCACCCCAGAAATGCAGCCACCCTCCAGAGAGGGCTGTAGCAGGTGTTTAACAGCGTATGGCACAATAGTGGGAACAAAAACGTTCTGCCAGATGAAACATACTGGGGAATTATATTCAGGCAAGGCTGCTGTGGGCAGGCTAAAACTAAGCCTGGGGTTTGAATTAAAGAAAAATTGGATGCAGGTTGTGCTTACATTTTCAGCCTGTGACTAAACACAGTAATGTTTAAATGCAGAATCACTGATCTTATTTTTATTTTTTTACTCACATCCACTTTTTTCTCTGCAGCACATAGATTTTCCCCTCACAAAAGAGAAGCTGCCAGGCTTTGCCAATGAGAGCAGCACTTGAAGCAGATCATAAGTGGAGCAGTACAATTCAAGAAGTGATCAGGGGCTGTGTCACTGGAAAGGTCATCCACTTGCTACTGTGTTTCCTTCCTCTTCCTTTTTCCCTTCTTTCCCATCCCATTATGTCTCCTGAAATGGGCTCTAACTCTGTTTCATGCAAGGATGGCAGAGATTCTTTTTATTGTGTTGAGTCACCTAAATGGGATGTCTGGGCATCTTCCTCATGTTGGGTACTCCCAGACAGATGGGACATCTTGGAAAAGATCTGGTGCCTGATCAGCAGAAACATCACAACAGAAGTTTTGAACATTCATTGTGCTGGGTTGCTTAGGACAAAATCTTGCAGACCGTAGTCTGTTGTTAAGACCATCAATATGAAGCTTTGCAGCTTCTTCTGTAGAGGTAAAGCACAAGATATTTGGAGGATGTGAATTTCAGCTGGATATTTCTTACAATAAAAGACATGTGAGATGTTTTTAAATTATTTATGTACATGATCCTTCTTGGTGTATTCCAAACAATCCCATAAAAACTCTATAATATTAAAATGCCTGGCTAATTGCAAAGACAGTGTAAAGCTCAGGTGGCCTCTGGCTGCCTCGGAATGGTTAGGGCTTACCTGTCAGGTCAGAGCTGCAGGTGGGCAGCAGCTTTTAGCCACAGACTTCTTTGCTCCAACCACTGAGGCTGCAGGAACCTGGGACAGTAACTTGCTGCTCCTACTTTTTATCCACAGAGAAGATATTGCTGTTCTTCCACACACTGGAATACTGAAAGACAGCTAACAAACTGCATCTCTGAGAAGGTCTGTTCTGAAAAAGATTGCACTCCAGTGGCAGTTATGTGCTAAGCTATTCATTTTTTCCTCTTATGTAAGTAATTTTCATATCTCCTCAGTTAGTTACCAGTTCCAGTAATGGAAAAGTAACTTGCTGATGTGCCAGCTTGGTGGGTCTTCATGTGTGCACACAGAAATTCTCAGCAAACACCAATGTTGGAAATTACTTGTAAAAAGTCATATAGGGAATCAGTGGCGCAATGAGGAACAGACAGAATCTGACTTATTTATTACTTTCCTGGTGCTCTTAGCTGATGGATACCGGCAACCTCAATTAACTCATTCCCTATCTTAAGTGTTGTGTTCTTTCTTCAGGGAGCTGCAAATTCAGTCTTTCTTAACTTTGCTTTAGTACACATCAAATGTAATCAAATTCAAGCTACTATCTATCAGGAAAGAAGGAAATGAAATTAAAATTACAGCTAGGACTCAATTTACAGTAATTTGTTATATTAACAGCTGTGCTTGCTATCTTCCAAGATGTGGCCCTTGCTTCAAGAAATTGAAACTTTTTTTTGCATTTTAGCACTAGTAGGAATAAATCTATCTCCTGGAGGCAAGGGGTTTTCAAATAGTTCAAGAATATTTGTGTTTTTTAAATCCAGTTCTGGAAAGGTAGAATGCATGCAGAAAATAGGTGAAAGAAGTGTTACAGCTTCTTCCCAAAGTTCTTACCTTTCTTTAACTGCAAATAGATGTTTCCTTGCTTTGGCATAACTATGACAAATGACCCATAAAATGTCTGTCCATTCACCTTATTCACATCACTACCTGCTCTGAAAATTACCTCTGGGGAGGGGCAGAGAGGAGGGAAGGGAGTCACAGCTCCTTTCAGCAGCAGACACAGCGCTGGTGGTGGTGTGGCTGTCACCATCACAAGTGACTGATCTGGAGCTAATAAAAGGGCAAAATTCCTTCCCCCTCCTTCCCAGGAATTCTGGGCCCAATCACAATGATAAAATATCCACTCTGCAAGGGAAAGCTTTGATATTTTTCATGACAAATTGTGCCAAAATATGGTTGGCAGCCCAGTGCCTTCCCCAGTGGTAATGTCTGGGAGAAATTTCTGTGCTTTCAGTGATGAACTGAGGTAATGAAACTCTTGCCATGCAGTGGCTCGAAACTGAATTGGGGGTGGTAGGTAAAGTGCTCTCTTTGTTGAATGCTACCTGGTATTTTCTGTTCAGCTAATGGTCACAAATGTCTGTGACTACTATAGGAATGTCCTTGTTTTTAATTCCTCCCATATAAAACTACAGAAATTCTGTCAGGCTGCATTTCTCATCTGTTCAAATGAGTGGGTTTGGGTTTGTTTTGTTTGCTCCACAGCAGCGCTGCTGCATCTTACAGACTAAAGGGAATTTTTACCCCATCAACACCAAGGCAGTAATTTTGGATTTAATTCAAAATATGAAATATGGATTTGTGGGAACAGGTTAAGGATAGGAGTTTGAATGCTTTCTTGAGTCTCTCCAGCTCAAGTAACTGTAAAATAAAACACTTGGCAAGGAGGTAAATTACACAATCTAGTCTGAAACAAATATTTGTTGCTACAAGTTATTACTACCTATATGGTTTTAATTCTTAAAAAATATACTCTGCAATTTATTCAGCTCTTCCTCATTAACCTAATGATTAATGCTTTTCCAATACCAAATCAAATCCATTTGGCCAAAATTTCCTCTGATGCATAGAGGACTGAGATCAGGAAAATGATAAAGTGATTGTAAAAAACACAGAATACATCTTAATATTGATGGTGATGTTTTATTATTGTTGTTGTTGGTTTTGCTGTTATTATTATCAATAGTATTATCATTATCCTGTGACATTAGGTCACTATAAAATTGCATTTGTCCTTGCTGTATTAAGGAAGATTCATGATTTATATGTGAGGTGTTTGGCAACTGTAAAAACAGAAGAATTGACTTCTAGTTACTTGTTTTAGTAGAAGTGCTCAAGCTGATGTGAGGAGAGGTTATTTCTTTTACTGGTAAGAAGCATCAAGCAATAACAGTTGGTTTATCACTCCCATTGCAAGAGTGATAAACCAACTGTTTATCCTTTACAAGTACCATTTCACTGTAAATTGTACCTTTATTTCTGTGCTATACTTTTAAAGATGTAGGTAAATGTTTGGGGATTATTCAAATGGACTGTTTGATAGGAGCTTTCATTGCAGGTTGCAAAACCATGCGGTCAAAATGGCCAGAACACTTCTAGAACAGTCTCATTAAATGTTGAACAAACCCATCTGGCATGTGGGAGTGTCCTCTGGGTGATGGGTGCTAACACCTGTAGCAGGTGAAGTTTAGTGTTAGTTTAAAATGGTGGGAGTTCTAAAAGTAGCCTTGACAAACCTTCTCTTTGTATGAAAAAAAATCCCATCAGGTCTTACAAAATTTCTTTTCCTTTTAATTTTTTTTCGTGACGAATATCTGTATGGTTTTGAAGGTTCTTTACTGGTAAGGTGGCAGTTCTTGTGTCTTAAACCTCTTAGAAAACAGTGATGATTTTCTGGGAACCTTTGCTATGTGTTGATACTTAACATGTTTCAGTATTTGCCTCAATGCCCGTGCACAGGAGATGTCAGTGGGGGCCAGAGACACAGAATTCTTGCAAAATAAAAATGATCAGCAGTGAGATGCTCATGCTGCAGAGGCAGTAAAGAATTAATTCTTTTTATTAGGTGAGAAGTTACTTTCCTTTTCCAGATTAGCAATCTGTCATTTTCATAGGATACAGCAGTCAGACCACATGCCCAGTGTGTCATCTGGGAATATCAGTCTGCTCTAAGGCAACTCATGGGTGGAGAGAAGATCCTTTGTGATCTCCCTGGGCAGCTGGTAATAATTGCTGGTACCTGCTATAGGCACACTGAGGAGCATGCAAATAATTCTGCACTATCAGCAAAGAGTGACTGAGATGTACCTGAAATACAGTAACTCTGATGATGGCCTACAAGAAGGCTCTGCTGCTGCCTGGGCTCCTTCTCTAACTGAGATGAATTTTACCACTAGTTGAAATATCTGACTTTTCATTGCAACTGTTACATGCCAGAAGCCAGCACAGAGGTTCCTGAAGTGTTCCATGGCTCTACAAAGCAGAACTACCACTGACTTGCAGAATATCTGCTTGCTTCTTTCCTGGACCAAATAATATAATTTTTGTGCTTGTATGGCACTTACCAGGTATCAGCCTCAAGCTGAAGGAGCCTTGTCAAGCTCACACCCAGAAAGGAAGGCATAGAAATGGTAGGAAGAGCATGCAGATGGGCTGAGTGCAATCAGTTGTCACACTCAGAGCTGTCCTTTCATCTTTGGTTTTCTGAAGCTGGAGATTGTTGTCAGAAAACATGAAAAATGTACTAAACCTATAGTGTAGTTTAGTTTAGAGTGTAGCAAATTGAGGGACTTTCAGTTTGGGAGGAAGAGAATGGTGGAAGGACCATGGACCATGGTCTTCTCTTTTGCTGTGCATGGATAGTATTGCCCTGCTGCAGCTGAGGATCAGCTCTAGGGAAGCATGGGAGAGCTTGTTGTGGGCAGGATCTGCCAGTAAACTTTGGCCTAGGATCACTGTACATTCGTAAGCTGTAATCACATCCTCAGCAGGTTATTAGACACGTTTGCCTTGCTGGTGCACTGCCTCCCTGAGCCAATAAACCATTTCTCAGCTGTGGGACTTGGTCTCCAAGGCAGCTGAAACTGGAGGTTTACACAGTGATTCTGCAGAGATGAGTAAATCAAAGAGGGAGAAAAAACTTCAGGGTTTCTCTGGCAGCTTGATGAAAAGCATGGTAAGACTAAAACTAAACTTAAGAATATCTCACTGCCTGGCTTGTTTTACAGGCACTGGCAAAATAGAACCTCTTTCTCCATTTTGCTTAGTTTAGGTTTTCCTGACAGTTCCCTCATTTCTGGTTGTCCAAAATGTATCCCCAGTTTGTTTTGTATCACAGAAGCACCTCTTCCATGTAGGCAGTAAAATAAATAGCAATTTTTCTATCTCACAGCATGGAATTCTTATTGAAGCAATAATTTTACAGTTAAATTTCACTTTGGTTGACTCTGCAAATATATTAAGCCTCCAAAATCATATGTCCAACTTGCCAGTATTTTATGGAGAATCTTGAGGGGTCCTGGTAGAGTTCAGTTCAAGGATTCAGGCTGGCTTTGAAAAGACCTGCTCCAAAGGTAATGGAGCCCTGTTTCTTAGGGCCTAGGTCCCAGAGCACACAGGGTTTTTTCTCACTGAGTGGAACATGAGATGAGAATCCCCCACATGTCAGTTCTGGAGCAGGCTGGGGGCTGGCTGCCCAGCAGGTGAAGGGTGGGCACTTGGAGTACAGTGCAAAACTGCTGAAATACAATGTGCCAAGGCACAGGTAGATGGCCTTGGCACAGACTATTGCCAGTCTTTCATTTTTGTAGCACATCTTTTATCTGTTTTCTGAGGGAAAAATAAACAAAATGTGTAAGTCTTGTGGGGATCCAGTCTATCTTTCCAACCTAAACGAGGGATCATGACTTGTTGCTGTTTATTTTTTTCCAAGAAAAATATTTCAAAATAGTGTCTCTGAATAAAGAGTGGAAAAATTAAACATGCAAGAAGCAGCACACCCAGCACCCAAGCTGTTGCCAGTTAAGAGCAATGTGTCAGTTCATCCTGCAGAGGTGTAGGAGCCCTTGGGAAGTGCAGAGATCCCCAGCAAGTTCTCACTGCCACCACCAGGAGCCAAGCCTGGGACACCAGAGTGGTGGCTGGGTGAGCCCTCGGGGTCTTCAGGCAGCCAGCACTGACTTAGATTTTCCGGCCTATGTTTTGTGACATGGCTTAGCACAGATAAGCCCAAGGGCTGGTGGAGTGCAAAGCTGGCTGCACACACTGAGCTGCAGCTCAGGACATGCCTGCTTTGAGATCTTCCAGGATCTGTACATTTGTGGTACTTAAGAATTGGACTCGATGGTCCTTGTGGTCCCTCCAGCTCAGGATATTCTGGGATGCTGTTGGGCACAGCAGCAATGCTCAGTGAGACACTGCCCTGGCTTTGATGGTACTCCCCTTCTGAAAACCTTGGTCCCAAACCATCAAAGCCAAAGCTTTGAGCTTGGGGCAGGTCTGGCAGGCAGGAAGGACGGGGAGAACACTGCAGTCCCAAATCCATCTGCGAGCAGTTAAGGTTCAAGGAGAGTACTTCAAAATCCAAGGTGAAAAAACATTGCAGTGCTGTATTACATGACTAATAAAGCAGACAAACATCATCAAACACCCACAATACATTTATGGGCTTAATTTTGCGTTTTGTAAAGCGGATTAGAGACATTTTATTCATTAAGGAGATAAAAACCATTTCTCTGGAACTCAAGTGTTTTATTAAAAAAGTGAGTTTTATAGGTGGTAAAAGAACCATAAACAGAGCAATGAAATTGTCTAAGAGAAAAAAGTCAGTTGTGTAAACTGCTTTAAAAAGAGCAAGGGCATTTCTTTTGCTTAAATCCCTCTTTAATGGATAAATGCATTATTAAAAAAAAAATATTATGTACACGGATGGAAAAACACTCCACGGGCCTTTGAGTCTCTCTTGTCTTTCTCTCTACTTAGTGCAATTTGTCTCCTAGTAGTGTTTAGAGGCCGTGAGGCTGAGGCCTCTGTGAGTGCTGTAAAGAAGCACTCCTAAACTGGAGAAGAATCACTTGGATGAAAACTTGATGGAAAAGTCAAAGTGAGGGTGGGGAAAAGGGAAATAGGGTCTTGTGTTTGAAATGGGCATGATGGTTACAGGAAATACTAATGTGGAGTCATAGAGCTTGAAGCAACCCCTTTTGTTTTGATGGGTAGTATGGGCAAGGCTACTGGGAATAACCTTGTTGTCTTATTATTTACTCCATTTTCATGTCATGTTTTCTCTCTTCTCCAGTTTCCTCCACTATATCCCTCTCTTGCTCTGCAGCTTTTCTTTCCCTGGCTCACTGTCCTTCCCTCCTCTCTCTTTGGTTTCCTGTCTGTAGCGCTCCCTGCACTTTCCCTTCAGAAGCTGTCAGCCTTTTTCTATCCCACTGTCTCCATCCAGCCTCTCCGTTGCATCTCTTCAGAATTATTTACCAGCTTTGAAAAAGGGCTTATAAAATAAATGACATTTATAACTTAGCACCTGAGTAATTTGCTAAAGGTCTTAATTACCTGCCAAAAAGAAAATGAATCAGGAAGATTCACTAGGGATTAATTGTTTAGGCAAACCTGGGCAATTTTTTTCCATTTTCTGCATCTGACTGGACCTTCCAAATGACCTACTAGGTGTCTTTTCAACAGGCATGGAAAATTGTGGTTTAAAAGAGATTTGTGCTAGAAGCAAGGTTTTTTTGTTTTTTGGGGTTTTTTTTAAATGAGGGCAAAGAGGTATGTGCCTACAGCCAAGTTACTGCTTTGAGGAGCATTTGTTGCAAAAGGTGCAGAACTGTCTGTAACCTGTTTTGCAGCAGAGTTAGACCATGCATAGTTTTTTTACAGCACACCCATGGGTTATGCCATACCAAGACAGCCTTCCCTGTGAAGGATCTCTGACCTTGCTTAGAAGCTACTTCTGGAGAGCAGAGCAGGTGAGATGTAGATCCAAAATGACATTATAGGGCTTCCCTCAACCCTGAGCCCTGCAAGTGTGGGTCTGACAATCCTAACAAAAGGTAGCTCTGTAATTACTTTCCACCAACCCTTCTTGGTGAAGGATTTCATCCTCATTTCAGTGCTGAAACTGTTCCCTTTCACATGCATGTTAAAAATAGATGGAAGCCAGGATATTGAGCAGGTGCCCTTGAAAAGCAATTTTTAAATTTTTAACAGGATAGTATTATTAATCATCAAGAAAGAGAGGATGAGCATGAGATTTCTGGAGTGTTTTCCTGCTGTATAGCACAGGCTTTTTCTGAACAAATCACTGAATCTCCTAGTCCCTGTATGGCCATCCTTCAAAATGGAAATGAAGCATTCCCTTTTTCATTTTGTGTGCCTTGTGCACTTCAGTTGTAAACTTGTTGAAAAATAGTCTGGCTATTGTCACTCCCTCATTGTGTACCTCACTTTTGTAGTGGAAAGGGGAAACTGTGTTAGAATAGGGAAAAGCAAACCATCTGAATATTATTCCTTTTTTTGCTTCACTTTTAATCTTTATGTTAAAATGCCTTCCTCCTGAAGTCTGTGAATTTAAAACAAGAGCACAGACTCTCACAGCTCTCTCCAGTAAGGAGGAAAGACTGATCCCTATGTAACCTGGAATGAACCACAGGTATGACTCTTGTTCATCCTGGTGCTTTTCCAAAGGAGGTTTATTTTTGCTATTTTTTGCAATTATTCCCAGGGATCTTCTATTGCAGGTCACAAACATATGCCAGCTCAATGGTCCTTCAGTTTATTTTTGTCTTCCTGCAAGGTAACCATTCATCCATGGAGTAATTTCTTCAAATGAAGCATTTTAATCCAAATTGCCAGTTAATACCTGCAGGGCCAGCTTCCCTCCTGATCAGCTCTGGAAATTAAGGGAAGCTTTAAAAGCAGCTGCAAAGTTTTGCTTGCAGAAATTGTGAAGGATTTCTGAAACACAGAGCAAAATTAGTAGGATAAATTCTGAACCTTCAGACAAAATGCAAAACTGTAGGGGAAAGAAATTCAAGTGTCAAATGAACTCTTTGTCCGAGACTCTCAGGTAGTGTGGGTCTGGGTTTGGATGTGAAGGACTCTGTAAGTAAAACTGAGGCTGGAGTCTCACTGCACTGCACTTGTTCATTGATGTAGACTGAGCAGTGTTTTGCTCTTCTGTGCTTCTTCCTCTTGACTGATTCTCACGTTGTTATCTGTGGTGCCATAAAACTGAATGGCCATTCTAATTTCGTGTGTTTATGTAAAGACCACCACTGTAGTCTCCAGTTAAAATTGAAGAGAACAGGGCAAGGATCAGTCAAGTTATCTCTGTGGAAGGGTATTTTTTCTGAAAACCTAAGCCAGACATTCAGACCACCACTGAAGCAGCCTTCCATATCAAAGTATGGAATTTGAGGGGAAACTCCACCCTGTGTATTTACATGGCTTTGTCTTATTAGTAAATACTAATGGATCCCAAGTGCACAAAAAAAGTCTCAACTAGAAAAATCATGCAGGTGTTCTATTACATCTTCCACTGGAGTAGCAACTGAATCAGTCAGTTCCTCTCTGAAAATTAGACTGTGGGTCATTAGAGCCAAGTGTAATAACTCTTGGAAATGGTGGTGGCTGTCCCTGTGCAGTACTGAAGGGGAAGAAAAGCATATGGACACAAGCCAGGTTCAACTCAACTAGCTAAACCCATGTCCTGTGGCTCTGTTGGATCTATTGGCTTCATAATCTACAAACTGGAGAGAAGGCCTCTGAACTTTATTGGAGGTATTTTTAAGGTTTTAAGTTTGCAGTCTCATTAAAAACCTGTGTCCTGCTTTTTCCAGGGAATTGTCCAAATTCCCCCTGCTATTTCCCACTCTGTGCAGCCTCTTTTGCCTGCCAGCAGATGCAGTTTAGCAGTCAGCTAAATTAAAGAACTAATACAGAGAAGAATTAAACAAGAAAAACAACACCTGTAATTAAAAAGGCTGTAAGTTACCAACCAGTGCTGTATAATTAAAAATGTCAATAATTGTAATTGTTCTCTAGTTATTCATTCATGGCTTGTTCCTTTTAGCTTTATTATAAAAGCTACCTGTTGATAATCATGGCACAGTCTAAAAACTCTCTACACCATTAGATGGAGGGGACTTAAAGCTGTTTATAATTTCTTATAAATAGTACAAACCATGTCAGAACGTGGTTCCATTTATTGGACTCAACCTTTAAGCAATCTGTCCATAATTGCACTAGAAAATGTTCAGAGCAATTTGCCAGGCACCTATGTGGACAGTAAGTATCCTGAATAACATATGATTGTTGTACTCTGAGCACCAATAATAAGCAGAGCACTGAATGTTCCTGCTTTTAAAGCAAAATGTAATTGTTTCTGGAATACTTGCATTTGAAAAATCATCTGAGTGTTTTTACTGATTATAAGTTATTATTATGTTTTGACTTTGGAATAATGCAATTATATAACACAACTGTGAGGAAGAAATGGGTTAAAGGGAACGGTAATTACACTCAAAATTGAAAAACAAAAATCTCATATGTTTTCTGTCAGCCCAATTAACTTAGCTACAGTTGTACAAATTCTGCTTTCTAAGATGGCATTGAGGCTTAGGATGGTTAAGAGCTGATTGCAGTTGTGCTTAGGGTTTTGCACAATATGGAAGTGCTGCTTAACCCATCCAAACTTTCACAGAGTTTTCAGCAGGTTCTGGCTTTCATTTCCTCTTTTTCTCCTCTACAAATATAACTTCAGTTACAATAACTGTGCAGATGATTGAGACTGACCATTGTGATATACATGATTTAGTCAGTCCAAATCAAAATCTACCAGCCCTTGTTGTGTGTCTTCTCCAGCAACTCTAGCTGATGATGGCTAACAGAGAATTCTTAATTGCCCTCTTAAAAGCCTTCCTTAGTTTAATATTTTACTGTGAAAAATACCAGTGTCCTACCTTTTATTTAAACTTTAATTAGACATATTTTGATGTTGGCTACTTGTAGAACATGCAGATATTTATTCTGTAAGATCTTAGAGATGGCCTACTGTGGGAATCCTAACTGACCTGACAGGCTTTCTTCTGAGTTCTGCCCTTCTCTTTGTATTTTTGTTTGCTACAACACTATTTTCTTTGTTTTCAACAAATGCATCATTCCCCAAACTGCTGCTGCAAAGTTTTTTTTGTCAAATCCATCAGCCAAGTATGTTCTATTCCCTTCTGCATCCTGATTCCATCTTCCCTAGGCTGTAACTCCTATGTGGCTTTCAGAGATCCTCTCTGCACCTATCCAGTGATTTAAGTCTGGTTCCTGCTTCAGCATAATCATTAGTCCACATATTAGACTTCTAAGCAAGTATATTAAGTATATTTATACCTTCTGCCATCAACAGGCTTGGGAGGAATCCCTCACAAGCTTCTGCTGATTTACCTCATTATTTGCCTTCAGGTGCTTCTTTCAAGCCAGTGACTCTGTGTGTGTTGGAAATGGCAAGATCCATTTTCACCTGGGGGCAAGCTACACATTTACCTCTGGAGGAGGCATGAGCACAGGCAGCTCCCAGGGTTCAGCTAATGTGCTGGAAATCTCCCCTCCAGCTTTTCTCACAGTAACTTGCTCGTAAGTCACACCACCAAGCTTCACCTGTCAGCCTCACACTTGCTTTCAGCAAGGCTGATTTCTCTTGTTCTCCCTCAGTTCACACTGCAGCAGAATATTTAAACTGAAAGGAGCTTTCTGTGCAGGTAGTTGCTTTGCCATAATGTTTCTTTTCAATTTTTATCATAAACTTTTTCCCAAATAAAACCTTAAAGGGAAAGGTACAAGGTAAGCCCAAATGCTTTCAGTTGCTGAAGCAAAGAGTCTGCAGTGAAGCTTCTGCTTAACAAAGTGGAAAATAAGAAAGTATGTCTTATTCCATCATTTATTAAAATTAAGGGAATGAGGGCCTCATTTGCTTAAAAATTGTCTATTAGTATTCACCTGATGGCAAGCAGCCTTAATCTCACACCATTAAAGAAAACAGAAGCTCATTAAATAGTAATTCTTTTTAATAGTGACAGGAGCTTGGGTTTGAGTAGCACTGCTCTAAGTTTCCATGTAAATTGTTCATTTGTTCATTGGTGATGATCACCAATAAGAGAATTTTTTGTGCCTCTCCCCATTCCCAGGAGCTTTCATTCCATATGTAATCATTTACAAATGTCAGACAGGGAAAGAGCCTTGCATCAAGTGAAAAAGCTTTCACTGTCAGACTTCTGATGTTAAAAACAGGAAAGAAGCCATTGGATACAAAGGAAGGGAAGTAATTCCTGAACAAGGGAGGAGTGTTCTGAGAGCCATGAGGGCTTTGGGGGTCAGTGAGTGTTCTTAGTTTTGGGCCAGTACTGCTGTGGATTTGAGACAGCAGGAGGCACATTGACAGCTGCTGTTTGACCTCTCATTACCTGACATATCAAGCCAACATCTTGGTGATAATCTCTCTCTGGCCATTGCTACACTTTTCCTTCCTCCAAAGGATTTAGCCATTAATGCCACCTTGCTGTGTAAGCGTGTAGTCAGCACTACCCAACTATTCATGTATTAAAGCCCTACTGCAGTGGTCAGGGTGCTCTTATGTTCATTTTAAACCCATAGCTGAAATTCCCATTCTACTCTGAATGTTATAAAGTGTCCTTTGCTCTCATTACAGTCCTCAGTAGTTCCTCTGCTTTGCATGGCACAACTTCACTTCATGCAGCTGAGCTGTTCGTGGCTCTTCTGATGAACAGCTTCAGGCCATGTGGCCCTTTTCCTTATTTAACACTGTTCTGTTCCCTCCCACACCATTTCCTGTGCTAGGGATGTCTCTGGGCCAGGCATTGTTTGTTTTGGGTATGTGTGTGGGAAGATTGCTTAGTGCTGCTCCTTAGACATGCTTAATTCAATTACTGCCAGATTTTCCAGGCCTCTTGACATTGCTATATATAGCTCTTTGGTTATAATATTATCAATTATTTAAATTTTAATTTGTGCTTGCCATAATTACATGATCCTTTACTGCAATGGGAAAGAGATCTCGCTTTCCACAATTATAGGGCCATGGTTTGTTCTCAGAGGCCTGTTTTATTTAGCATCTAATGGAATCATTGCTAATACTCCCCAAATAGCCATTATCCTATGGGAATGCTTCTGTGGGTCCTTGCTGTCTCAGGACACAGCTTCTCTGAGAAGTTATTAAAGGTTTATCTCACTGGACTGGGTCTGTCAGTGGATGGAACTGAACCACTCCTAAATTCTTTTCTGTTCTGTTCTCCTGCTGCAGTCCCAGCACTGCAAAGCTACTGGTATTTATTCTGTGCCAGAGCTGCTGTCTGACTCCTTACACACAGCCCATCTTCTTGCCCAGGCTTCTTGGGGGGAAGCTCCTGGGGGAATATGTGCTTTCGTGCTTCACAGATCCTCAGAAAGATATTTCCAGAAAACCAAGGTCTCATGTCAGCACACCGAAAGCAGGAGCTGAATTCTGGTTGTGCTTGCCAGATGAGACAGCTGGCTGAGAAAGGTTTGTGAGAAGATTGGAAGAAGGTTAGCATGACATCCTCTTAATGACCTTGTTAGCTCTTCTGTACTTCACACTCTGCTGCAAATAGGTTTTTACAGTTAGGATTTGCATCAGCATTCATACTTCTGCTGTGTTATTACCCACTACAGTTGCTTTGGGTGACAAAATCTTCCTGTGTGTTTAGCACTTGCTATTACAAGAGCTAGATTAGTCTCCTGTCGTGTGCAGCAGCAAACACTGTGGCCGGGTGCGATGTATACATTTTCACTAAGTGTGCTATTAATGTCCTGTACTGTATAAACCCTGGGTATGTTATAGCTTACATGCTGAGGGAATTCCTTTCTGTGACTCTATCAAGCCAGTGGGGTTTTGTTTGGTGAGGGTTTTTTCCAGCAGTCACAGGGTTTTTTGGGATGGAGTGAAGATTTTGATTCCTTTCCTTCTGCCACCAAGTTTTTAACTAACTCCAAGGGTTTAGACATTCACTGTTTTTTCTTTTGTTTACTGCTTTGCTGTTGGAAAATGGGTATCTGCCCACAGATAAAGCAGCACAGAAAATTAATGTTACACCACATTTTCTCTGCACAGAGCATGGTAAGTAAAATGTTACCCATTGAAGGTTAAAACCTGCTGGAAGAAAAGGTTTTCTCCCCTCAGATCAGAGAAGCAGTGCAATTCATTCTGCCCTGGCTGCCCTCCTGCCTATAATGTGCTGTTTCAATGAAGCAAGCACCTGGCAGTACTCTACAGAGAACAGCTTTTTGCTGTAACTGAAATAAGGCAAAAAATTAAAAATAATTTCAATTACAGATACTCTGTTGGTTTGGGGGAAAATACGAAGAGTGGATTTAGTGGGACAAGCAGTAAAGGAGCTGTATCTCTTCCATTCTATTCCTTGTCATTCCTGCTCCCTGGACTTCACAGCCATAATGGTAGTCTTGATGACTTGATAAGTCTTGATGATACTCTTTTCTGGAAGCCAAAACCAAATTCATCTTATTACAAAAACACACATAATTTTTATGGCTAATTAAAAACAGGGAAATACAAAAACAAGCACAAACATAGATACAGGGAAAACAGTAGCATTATCTTCTTTCACAGTGCCCTATAGAAAGGAATTAAATACATAATATCCAGGATGTATATGAGGGGTTTTTGGTTTCTACAGCAAAAAAAAAAAAGAAAGGTTGGATTTTGCAGGGATCTCTTTGCACATACTAACCAACTTTTGTACTTTAATTTCACTGAATAAACCTGCTACTTTGGTTCAGTCAGATGCAAAATTTTAAAAGATCTGGCTGGCAAAAAAAAAATTGGCTTGGGCAAAAATCTAAACTTTTTGTAGAAGAGCATGCTTTTCAGTACAATAAAATGAAAAAAGGTAATCAAAGTCTTGCCTTTCCTCCAAAAGTGGTTCCAACAGATGATGTTGAACAAATCCTTTTTCAGCTGCCTGGAGCCAGTGATGATCATAATCACAAAGGGAGTAAGAACATGAAAGAATAATCACAGCATCATAAAATTGCTTTTGGAGAGATTTTTGCTGAATTCCTGCTAATTTGAATGGGAACCACAGCCTTGGTTTGTGATAAAAATGTAACCATAGCATAACTCTCATTGCTAACCCCTTTCTTCTGAGCAAGCAGTGGATGTTGTTGTTCCCCCTTACAAGTCCTTTCTTGTAAGGTTTAAGCAAAATGTCAAGTTAAACCTGCCAGTTTGGGGGTGGTGACTCCACAAACCTCAGATGTAAATGCTAAATGCAAACTAGAGTTTCTGCACTATGGCTTAGCCTGTCTGCACTAAGGCATGTTGTTTTACAATTCCATAGGGTTCATTCAACATGCAATAAAAGCATGCATTTTACAAGCATGGCATTAGGTCTTTCATGTGGTCATGGTTTGCATTATTTCTGTAGAAATCTGAGATATGCTGTGATCTGCAAAGCACTGGACACATCCATTAAATATTGCATGAACAGCAACACCAAGGGGAACATAAAATATTGAACCTGAGCAAATGGATAGCTCAGTGTAGAGGAATGCAGAGATTTTCACCTGTAGGCCACCAGATAAAAAAACAGCTCAGATTAGTGCCAACACGACAGCAGATATAACTTGGCAGGTGTTCATTGGCTGAAATTATTTATGTTCCCCAGCTTCTGCTGGAAAAGAGTTATATCACACAAGCCATGGTTGTTTGTGGCACCCATGAGACAGATCATTGTTTCCATAGAACAGATAAGGTTTAAAAAGATCTGGACACTGTGAACTTTCCAGGCATGTCTAGGACAGGGTCAGGGTCTTAAGACTTGAAATTGCACAGGGGTTTTTATTCTCTCTGCAAAATGAAGCAGTCTTCCTTCTCCAGGAAGGCTGGGCTGGCACATCCTCTAGAGTATGAGGCAGTGATGAGACTGCACAGCCTCCCTCCAAACCCTTTTCTCTGTTGGCCACCTGATCTTTTCCCAGGACAGCACAAACCACCCAGGGCTGTCTGCTCAGGGCCTCCCATGGGGAAGCATTTCTGGACCCATCTCACTTTTGCTGCTTCTTTACTCTTCTCCCACCCCCTTGCTTTAGGTTTTGTAGCTGCTCCTGCCTGCAAGGCAGTGTTTGTTGAGCTCAGGAGACACAAAGCAGATGTTCTTGGGGCCTTGACTGGGGACCCATGAAGAGACTATTTCCATAATAGCAGCTCCCAGTCGGCCTCATTGCTATTTCTTCCTCATTTTCCTGGTCTACAAATTTCTCACTCATCTTTTCAGCACAAAATCACTGTTCTTCTCTGACAGATAGCATCTTTACTGACTTCATAAGAGGATCTATTTGATTCTGTGATATGAATAGATCCTTATCTGTCTCTGTATCTGCCTTCAAGAACGTGCCTGGTCTATTGTGGTTCTTCTGTGGATGCCATTTTGTACCAAACAAAGCTCTTTTTTCTCTAAATCTCAACTACAGTAACAAGTAGAACTGTCCTCAGTGTTTGTTGTGGCTTCATAAACACTGTTCTCTAGGCTGAAGTGTAAAGGTTGAAGTTTTGGGATCTAACAGAATAAACTGCTGTGATCTGTGACACCTATGTATTTTGGAGAGTACAACAGTCCATGCTAAGTGGTCTCCTACCTGGTAATGGGGAAGCTGAAGGTGCAAGCACCACTAGCAAGTACAGTTGCTTCTCTGAAGATCATTGTGTAGGAGAAGTACATAGGATCTGGTGTCCCTAAGACACTAATAGGAATGGTTTCTAAAAATCCCTGAGAAGTCAGTGCAAGGGCTCTTGATCCACGGAAACAAAATTGTATGATTCTATGGGTAGGGAAAAACTTCTGCCTTCTAGCTCCTGCTGTCTCTTGGTGACTGACAGGGAAAAACAATGTGCAAATTGCAAAACTAGGAGCTCAGAGACAGCTCCTAGCTGTGCCTGAGGTCTGGGATGAGTAGGAACTGGCACTCTGCATCTCTATAGCACTGCCTCTGCTTTAGGCTTTCAGAGCAGTGCCCCACGGCTTGGAGAGGGGCAGCAGAGAAAGTCCCACCCTGTGAAGGCACCAAACCTCAGCCTGCCCAGCTGCACTGCCTTGTGCTGCTCACGTGGTGTGGTACACAAGTGGGGCTAAACCTCTGCCTTCTGAGTCCATCCCTTGGCATGGAAGGAGCAGAAACTCCCCCCTTTTTTTTCAGACCGAAGTGAGGGGTTGGTGGTGTCACAGATTTTGGTGAAAATACAGGTGAAAGTGCCCTTAAACAGCTGAATAAGAGCATTGCACTAATTATTCATGCACTTCTTGTGTAAATCCACATCTTGCAAAGCGAGGGGAAATAACTGCACATGGAAAAGTCATGAAGGAAAGGAAAAGCCCATCAGTGATAGGTGATGAGTGGATTTGCCAGCCCAGCAGACTGGGTTTTGTAAGAAACTAAAACTCAGCATCAAAACAGCTGGCTTATTTACTCTGCCATGCTCATAAGCAAGGGAGGTTATTCCAAGGCAGGCCTGCAAAACTGCTTTTTTAGAAACAGGAAAACTGCAACACCTGTGTTTTGAGTCTATTTTGTGGCTAAAAGTCACATTTGTTTGATGACTTGAGGGAGAGCTGAGGGAGATACTGGCAAACCCACACCTGATTCTCTCTTTCAAGTGAGCCTGGGCAGGCAGAACTGGACACCTCTGCTGTTTATTGCACACAGATCTGCAGTGGCACAAAGCACTTTGGCATCTAGCACAGCCACTGCTTGCCTGAATTTACAAGCAGATGAAATCTGTAAGAGCACTACAAGGAATTCTGAGTGGATCCCATCCCTCTGCTCTAAGGTCATTATGCAGCACAAAACGAGACAGCCTCAGCTAACAGCTGATGTCTCCAGCACACATGGGCCCCACACATAGCAGGAATGGAGGATTTTCTAGAGTATCTGGTATTTTCTAGAGTGTCTGTGGGAGTACAACAACAAAAAGAAGAAGGTAATAGAATGTAGAACTCAGAACAGGCTGGCTTGCAAATGCAGCTTGTCAGTGCAGTACAGAAGTCCCTGCTGAAAAATAATTTGCCCCTCCTGCAACACTCTCTCCTTAAGGTGTGAAGTCCAACATCATGGATTTCTCTGCAAGATCAGGAGTAGAAACTACAAGCTCTAGGCAGTAATTCAAATTGATTATCACATTCTTGCCTCTTCACACCAGCATCTTGGTTTTGACACCAGTGTTGCTCAGCTGGTGAGAGGCAGCAGATGCCCAGGCTCTGGCATCAGATTTCAGTGGAGGAGGAATTGGGCCATGTTCTAAGTGGGCATTTCAATTGCCCTTGTTTGAATTAAAGGAAC
Source organism: Zonotrichia leucophrys gambelii (assembly GCF_028769735.1). Classification (NCBI taxonomy): domain Eukaryota; kingdom Metazoa; phylum Chordata; class Aves; order Passeriformes; family Passerellidae; genus Zonotrichia; species Zonotrichia leucophrys. Next base: position 25,852,896 of record NC_088176.1, read on the forward strand.
TCACCTGTGCTAAAATGGGATGGTCAGAGAGCAGCCTGGGGGAAGGAACACCTGCCTCCCCTTTACAGGAATTAAACCACCAGCACTGAGGCTTCAGCCTCCCCTTTGCTTCATGTAGCATGTTCATCCTGAGAGGAAAAACTCATCCTTGTGGAAAAGCTGTTTTCAGGACAGAGCCCAAAGCACCAGAACCTGCCTTTCCAAAAGATGTGGAGTTGCTTCAGTGCTGTGGAAGGTATGAAAACTAATTTCTAGTGCTCTCTCTTAGTCTTCTCTTGAAACAGATCACTTTTAATATGGAAAGAAATTTGCAAATTCTCCTTTTTAAAGGAATTTATTACTTTTAGTGTAAAGGAAATTTTGTTTCCCCTTCTTCCACTATAACTCAATTGCATCTGAAAGCAGAGAGAATCCCTATTGGCTTCCTGTGTCTTAAAATGTTTTGAACTTTGCTGGTTTTTTGGTAGGAAAGGAATTGTCTGGCTTTTCTTTTCAGTCATGTTTTCTTTATTTATTTACTTGTACTCTGGGAGTGTTGATGTTCAGTTGAGGCTACAGGAGTCTGAGAATATTAATTGTGTATCTTTTTGAATAATAGATGCAATTTTTTCAAATAAAAATCACATGGAAAATGCTTTAATATTTCATATTGGAAAAACCTCCAAGCTTCATTCATCCTGAAACCTAATATTTCTTTTTGTGATTTTGTGGTGTTTATTTTATTTCAAATGAAATTGATAACATCTTGAACAAGTTAAAATCAGAAATTTAGTCAGTTTAGTAGGTTTTTTAAAATATCTAATTTTGTTCACTACTTTTGTCAATGATGTTGAATATATTTCTTTCACTGAGGAAATGTTCAGAAGAACTGTTTTATTAGGCCTTGTTTTTAAAGCTTTTAAAAGTTTATTTAATGTTTCATAGTATGCAGAGCCATAGATCATAAAATCCTGATTTCATTCTGTTATCTGGATCAAGGTGATTCTGATTAAAATGGGGAGCAGAGCGGAAAAATGCTTTTATGAGCTTTCTTTGTGTGGTCACAACCACCTGGAAGGAAGAGCCTCATCAAAAAGATGTTCTTTAGCAATGCTTTAACCTCTTCTTAAAACATTTCTTTACCAATTAACAGTCATGAAATCAATAGTTCTGTCTATGTGTAGAAGAAAAATTGTAAAAGTTTTTTTAGGGTGTGGGTTTGTTGGTTTTTTTTTAATGAATAAGTATCTCCCAGAAAAAAAAAATAAAAAGAAAGAATGATAGAATTATAAAGGTATCCAGGTCTGAATTCTTCTGTCAATTATACACATGAAGATGCTGATGTTTTACACAAAACCTTTAAAAACAGTTATACTGTTTTGACTATCAAAAAGTATTGTGGTGAATCTTCTGTTCTCCTCCAAAATTTGTGTCTTTACATTAGAAAAATCCCTCAGAGGGAGTACCTGTTGTAATGCTTTTATTTCAGAAGCATTATTTTTCTGACACAGTTGCTCTGTAACAGTGAGCCTACATGGTAAAAGTGTGGAAGATTTGATGATACATAAAAGCTGAGGTGGAATGATAAGGACAGAAAGATTGATTGAGCCATGGTTGTTGCTTCTTTGGATTTTGGGTTTACTAGGCTTTTTGTTTTGAATAATGGATGGCAGGCAAATAATAAAAGATAGTGACACAATATCCAAACTCTTTCCCTGGGCTGGCCAGATAAGCTGGAAGTGTGATCTGTGGGATTTTTAATTGACTTTTCATGAACAGAAAAAGCAATTAGAAAAGGGAGCACAGAATTTTTTAATAATGATTGTTAGGACTTCAAAGAGCTACCACACTTTTCAACTTGAAGGAAAGTAACAAAAATAAAAGCAATGAAGTTGGGGATTTAATGCTTGTTCTGGTTTAATGATGGTTTGTAGTTCCTAGACTCTTTTAATTGTTATATCATGCTTAGCATTTTGTGTTGGGCTGAGCTGTGAATGATAAGAGTGGTTTAACCCCCCTGGAATGTCAGCTGCTGGCATGTGCCATGTGAACCTCGGGACTCCCACTCAGGTTGTAAATAGGAAAACATCTCTTTCTTGGAAGCACAGCCTGGCAGGATCTGTGTGAATCAAGTTCTGCTTTAAAACACTCCAATGAACTTATCTCACTCAACATGATCTGTTTTCTAACCTAGCTGGGCAATTAGGTATATGAAAGAAAATAGGATGAGTGCATGTTCTTAAACTTCAAGTGTGAATCAAGAATGCCATGAATTGTTTCTTCTCATATTCAAAATATAACAGGAAGACGTTTTTATTTTTAAGCTCTTTGGTATTGTTAATTTTGAAGTAACATAGGTATTTTACACACACACACACACACACACACAAGAGAGAGAGAGCTGGTTTTCCTTTTTTTTAACTTCCAAAACTTGTCAGGAGTCACCTCATTTCTTTTTTCCTTTCCACTTCTAAATTAATTTAGTGTCCATGAAAACTGTCAGATAAATAGTGTCACACATCAGAGCACAATTTGGGCAGCACATAAACTTTCTGCATCTTGCTTGAGGGTTTGGAGGGGTTTTGCCACTCTATTTCTGGCAGCAGTAGGGGAATTATTCACAATGAATCATTAGTCTGACAAATTTTGCCTTTTTCCTGTTAGTCCAGAAATTGCTCAAGTAATTTGAAGCTCTTGGAAGCTAATGCAAGTTCTTTTTTAAGCTATCCACTGAATGAGATATGGGAATAGCACTTTGAAGATTGTACTTGATAGTCAAGATCTGAGACTTATAGTTTAAATGCTGTAGATCTAATAGTTTAGACTTGAAATTATCTAAAAGTTACACACTGACTTGGATATATTAAAATTCATGGTGTGGGCACTTAAAATGCATAAATGTCTGAAGCACAGCTTGAGAAACTAAGTCACAGAATGACTCTTCTTTACTATCTCACTCTGAATTACTTCAAAAATAAAATCTGGTTTAATCCTAAATGTGAACTGTAATGTTTTAAGGAGTTTTCATTTGGCTTTTTCACATTTTCTTTGTTCAGTTGACTTTGCTCAGAGAAGGGCCATTCTGTTTGTTTTCCATGAGTGCCCTTGGTGACAATCACAAATCCCTGAGCTGCCCAAGACCCTGCATGTTGAAAACAACAACAGGAATTTTTGTCAAGGGGGATTCAGGAGCTGTCCTGTGTGACTGTGTTCACAGGGGTCTGAGGAAGAGGGAAGAGATGAGGATCTGAGACTCCATGTTTCAGAAGGCTTGATTTATTATTTTATGATATATATTATATTAAAACTATACTAAAAGAGTAGAAGAGAGGATTTCATCAGAAGGCTAGCTAAGAATAACAAAAGAAAGAATGAATAACAAAGGCTTGTGTCTCGGACGGAGAGTCTGAGCCAGCTGACTGTGATTGGCCATTAATTAGAAACAACCACATGAGACCAACCACAGATGCACCTGTTGCATTCCACAGCAGCAGATAACCATTGTTTACATCTTGTTCCTGAGGCCTCCCAGCTTCTCAGGAGGAAAATCCTAAGGAAAGAATTTTTCATAAAAGATGTCTGTGACAGTCCTGCACAGCTCAGTTTTTGGTCTAAGACACAGAACATTGGGCCACAATTCCCTGTTGCACCCTCCGTTAGGTGAGCCAATCCCAAATGGAATGACTGCCATGAAGATGTGCATTGGCACGCCTTTAGGCCAGCCTTTATTTGATGGGGTAGCAGGGGTGCCTCTAGCACCTGTTTTTGATAGAAGTACTTGACAAGTGCTAAACTGAATGCAACTGGTTTCACCTTTATATTGCACTTCATCATTTCAAACCTCCTGAAGTTGTTATAGCTTTGTCTTTAAAGTGCTGTGTGAATAGCTAATTAAATTAATAATCTACTTAATATAAAGACCAGGTTTTCCTTAAAAGTGAAAGGCTGTTTCCTTGTCCTTCTTTCATTACAGGAGAGGACAATAATAAATTTAGAGATGTATAATTTACTTGCTTGGCTGAAGGCAAACCCTAGTGTTAAAGGTATTTCAGGGTCTATAAAGACATTTCCTCAGCATTGCCTTGCAAACTGGAGTCATCTGTCATGTTCTGCAAGGCAGCCAAAGCTAAAATGCTCGGTGGGGGGCATGGCTGCTGGACCCCTTCCAACAGGCAGAGCAGAGAACTGGAAAGCACTAACTAAGCAAATTAACCTGATGCTTACAAGTCATGGCTAAAGCAGGACACATGCAGTATAAATTTTTCTACTATTCATCTCTCAGTCTATATCTAAATTTTATGCCTACTCATAGCAATATTTCTTTGTTTTTATTTGTGTGTATTGTACACTTGCAAGGGCAGACACATTAAAAAAATACTCGGGTTTTTTTTTCCTCTCTGTGGTGTCATTGTATCAGAGGGAGTGATCTTGGACTAATTAAAACATATAAATAATCCAAAGAGGGGAAAGAAGTTAAAAATGAGCACAGAAATTAACTCTTCAGCAATGGATGTAATGTGAATGGAAGAGGATTTCAGATACCTTTGAGAGTGCCTAGTTAAATCCTTAAGCTGTCTGAGGATGCTAGGGAGTGTGTAAGGATCCTTTTCTGAGTTACATGCTTCTATTAAAGTACAGAGGGAAAGTGTGTATTAATACTGAAAATGGCTTTAAAATCCATTTTACGCATTTAACAAGTAAAGAGCTGTCAAACTATTGTCAAATTATACTGAGGCAGCAGTTGGTGATAGCAACAGGTGGGCTGAGATCAGCAAGGACTATTTCTGCTCTCCCTTCCCCATTCCTGCCACAGGAGACACTCAGGAGAGAGCCTGGGAGGCTCTGCAGGTTGTGGCCAGCACAGACACTGGGGACAGGCAGCAGAGGAGCTCAGGGATTGCTAAAGTTTTAACAGCCAGCCTAGGAATGATGTGTTTTTGACAGCCACTTCTACTGAATCAACTAAGCTAACACAGACCTGAATTAAGTTTTGTTTTTAAATTATATAATTGTTTTATTTTTAAATCCGTAACATGAATGCAACTGTGCCTTGAGCAAGACAGAGAAATTGGTACACTAGAAAGAGACTAGTATAGTGTAATAATGTGTGTAATCTGAGACAACAAAACAATGCTTAAGGAAGTCAATGAACAGGTAAATAAACATTTTCATTTGTTTGATGCCTTGGAGTCTGATCCTGAAGATCTTTGCACTGCCCAAATTGAGGTGATGCTCTCTAAATGACTGATGGCTCTTGTGAAAACGTGGCTTGGTTAAATGACTAATGTTGGAGGGCATGAGTGTCCCCTTGCTGCACACAGGAATGAATTGCTACAAAGAGCTGCCTGATCCAGCTAAGCTCTAAGGCATGGGGACAGATGACATGTTTGAAGTGAAGTGTTGGTCCAGAAGACTGAGTCAGCTTGCTTGAGCTGTGTCTGCAGAGACACACTCCTATGGTCTTTTGAATTCAAAACCCCCAGAAAGTTATACTTCACTTCCTCTGATTTCCTTTTCCCTGGCATTTCACTGTTGTTTCTTTTCACTTTTGCTATTATTCTGACCTGCCAACTGCAGATTTTCTGAACCTTGAACAATAGCTGTGACTTTGCTCTGAGAACTCCGAAACTCATTAACAGAAGGACTTGGCTTTGAGCAAATGTCACATCACATTAGTGTAATTCTCAGGCACTAGCTAGCTCTTAGCTTGGCCCATTCATTCAGGCAGAGTTCAGAATGCCTCCTTGCTGTATCATAGAGATATTCTGATGAATGCTGATTACTTTTGTCTCCATCTGTTTTGATTGATAACTCGGGCAATTATTAGCATTCTGAACACAGTAGGAGCTTTTCTCAGCTCTTGTCAGTGTAAGAGGACAGTGGCAAGGAGGAAGGGAATTTGTAAGCAGTATCCTGTGGAAAATAACCTCCAGGGTCAGAAAGGATTAATGAGAGAAGTGCTGCTATAATTAATGCTGTGCATGTGTACAGTACACACATCTTGCATTCTGCTCTTCTTGGGGTGCAGCCCTGGCAGCTCACAATAACCAAGATGAAGATATCTGAGGCTTACTAGCAGTCTTCCACAGTGTTACTTGCATCTTCCTTTGCAGGTGAAAGGAAGGGTAGCACTGGGCTTGGGAATCAGCAGCTGTGTTTGAGATAGCCCAGGAAGAGCCATTTCAATGGCAAACTGGGAATTCATAATTTATTACAGGGACTGCAGAAACAGCACTGCTGCTCTGCAGCATTACCATAGAGCTCATCAGAAGGATTTATCTTAAAATGCTACAACTGCAGAAGGGGGATGAAGCTGATTTTAGGCCTCCCCAGTGCACTAGCAGGTACATTGGTCCAACAGTGCTTGACATACTTCAAAGCCTGCATCTGCCTACAAAGCCTCTTCCTCCTCCCCACAATTTACATGGGAGGCTGTATCCATCTCCAGTGCCAACACTGTGGCAGATATCTATTCCATCAGTGTTAAGAGAGTGTTAAAGTCATTGTGGCAGAAAACTGAAAAGCAAAGAAGCTTCATTGTGGTTGATGTATGACTCCAAGAGTCTGAATTTCAAAGCATGCTAATGCCATCTCAGAACCTAGATGCTTCCTTTGGTCTGGGAGCACAACCAAAAATGCCCCTGAGTTCCTAGTGCAGGTGAATAACTGAGAAAAATTAAAAAGCTGCTTGACTACATAAATAGGTAGATGGAAAAAGTAGCTCTTGTTCCTGGACCACAAGTGGTAGATTAAGTAGTGAGTGTGTGTTCTTGGCTGTAGCTGGCATGCACAGTGAGCAAATATGAAAGCAGTAGGGTGAGCTTTTCTGGGGATTTGAGCACTTACAGAATATCAAGATTTTTCCTAAAAGAGAGCTTAGTTTTTATGTTATAATTTTCTCCCCTGACTGGACTAAGGTCTGCTGCTTTTTATGAAAATGATGGCCCTGGTTGTGTTGTTGGGTGGGCATGGTCATCTGGGCATGAAAGCAGCTCATTTTATCCACCTACTGACTGGCATGGTCAGAGACAAGGTCTGTGTCCTCAGGGAGCAGAAACTGATCTCTGGGGCATGGCAAACTGTGGAGAAGGGGGAAGAACCAAGGAAAGAACCATTTCTCCTTGGGAAACCAAGGAGAATGAGGTGTGCCTGTGGAGATGTGGCCACAGAGGTTGCCCCCAGCACAGCTCAGCAGCTCAGAGTGAGCTGAACAGAGCTCAGTGTGTGTAATTCCCACAGCTCCTGGGCCTCCCGCTCTGCCTCTGCTTCCCCCTTTTTCAGTGTCTGCCTGGCAGAGCTGGCCTTGAGGGAAGCACAGGGGCTCAGCCTGGGGCACAGGCTCTGCCTCTCCTTTGCCATGAGATGCAAATCTCTGAGGCTGGAGCTTGTGTTCATTGCTAATTCAAATCCTGGCAGTTCTGGGAAACCCAGATCTCACTGGAACCTCTAAAGCTCACTGACAAGGATACTGCTAAAATCCATAGCTGGTTTCATGGAGTGCAAAAGGATTTAAATTTGCAAATAGTCTGGGCTGCACAGGGGCTGATTTGAGATCTCTTGGCCAAATGCAGTGAACTTTTTTTCCTACAACTTTTTTTTGCTCTTTTTTCACATATAACTTTCCTCATATTTGGCTGATGTTAGTAATAGTGATAAAAGGACATAACAATGTAATTTCCTTTTAGAGTACAGGACTTGCACTAAAAGGGCAAGCCCAAATGAGGGTGATGCCTGAGGTATTGATGGATCTCTACTGTTACTAACTGGATTATGTTTGCTGGGCTGTCAGCCTGAAGTTAATGGCAGGGTAATGAGGACCTAACCATAAACAAGCTTACTTGAGTAGAGGGAGTGAGAATGTTTGACACTGGACTGACTTTTAGGGGTCTCAGGTGACAATTTGAATGAGTCATTGATGTGCTGCTCCACTAGGGAAATTCACTCAGTCCACTATCAATTTCCCCTGACACTCACAACCCTCACAGGCTTTCTGCTGTTGGTTATTTGTTACCAGGCAAAAAGAATTTGATTTTCATACTCCTTAAGTGAAACAAAGTTGGAGAAATGAATAAGACAAACAAGGTCATCTCCAGTGCAATGTTTTGTAAGTTAGATTCCATTTCCTGCACACACACAAAAGGTAATAGCTGGTTTTCTGATTTCTTTGCAGCTTTACTTTCCCTCAAAGTAATGTGTAGGTTTATTATTTTTTTAAGCCAATATAAAAGACAGACAATAGATGAAGGAAGAAAAATGTACAGTGCTTTTCAGAGGGGGCATTGGTCTCCTGGTACAAGATTGGTGACTTCTGTTGGGCTCCCTGCTCCCCAGTTCAGTACTGATATGTATTTTGGGGGCCATTAACACCATTGCTGAAGAGCTGTTAATGAGCCTTTTCCAAACTGAAATTCTTGTGTGCCAGAGCAGCATTCTTCATCATTTCACTGTCTGATGGCTAATGGTAAATCTGCATGAAAAGCAGTCTTTGGGATGGCTGCCCCCATTTAGCTCTGCTAAAATGTACCCATCTCTAGTGAAAATCATCATGTGGCAGCTCTCTTGAGGAACCTGGTGCTTTGCAGTGAAGTATGAAGCACCCAAGTATTAATTTCAGATTAGTCTGAGTTATATTTTCCAGATACAGAAACCTAGAAGAAAGCAGGTTCTCAGCTGAGTGGAGCTGTGCTCAGAGGTGGAAAGGCTGGCTCCAAACCTTGTGCAATATTGTGGAAGACTTTCTAGGCACCTTTCACATAAGAAAATAACTTTCTCAGAAAGTACTGAAAGAAATAAATGTGTCCCAAAGAAACCTTAACACAAAAATATCAGGCTCATTTTTGTGAGATATTGAGGTGAACCACTTCTTCAGGTGAACTGAGGGATGTTAAAGCCATCCATCTACTCTGGAGAGATTGAAAAAAGTATTTATATTAAGAATATGCTTGTAAACCCACAAAAAGTGCTCCTGAAATATCCTTGAAGTGCAGCATGGTAAAAATTTAGAAGGAAACAGCTGCCTTCTGCAATGTTTTTGGATGAGTAAAACAGGATATGTTTCCTCCCAGAATGTCAGGAATTTTTTTTAAGCAAAAGTTTCTTTAAAGGTTGACTATCACACTTGATGCTTTTTTGATGACAACCTCAGGTTTGTGAACCACTACATAAAATCAGTGTAGATGAAGATGTACAGATGAGACTTCTATGAGAGTTTGTGTTAATTTTAACTTCTAACTTTTCTTCTATCTGCTCTGTTTGTCAAACAGGGTTTAAATAAAAATTCAGGACATCAAATAACAGGTGGCAAACACTAGGATATTAAAAGTAAAAAGTCCAGTTCCATTTCAGTTCATATTTCCTTGGAGAATCTTTAATTTTCATGGTGAGTAAGACATTGCCTGACCTATCCCTTGTAAAATCCATGAAATGCAATCAAAGCAAGGCTTCTCTCAGCATCTCTGGTTGTTCTCTGACTGTGCAGGGATAGCTGTTTGTATGGGATCAATCTCAGCCAAAAAACAATCTTTGCTGCACTTATGCTGGCAGAAGACCAAGAATACCCAGAACAATGGCTAATAAAGTAGGAGGAGGATTTTTTTTCTGTGTATCCTGTTATGTCTTTTCCATACCTTGCAAAACATGAATGGTATCCAAGGTAGTGAACAGTGGCATTTAAGTGATAGTGCTCTCAAGAGAAATGCAAAGTGAACTTCAGTTCCTCAGGCTGTCTTTTCACTTGCCACTACAAGGAAACTGTCTTCAGTCTTCCAAATAAACAAATTACTTTAATCTGAAAAGTGCCAAATAGTATTAGGCTTTTCTTAGGAAGTAATCTAGCAAAAGGAAGCCTGGCCCTCTAGGCAAGGGACTTTTCTGTCTGTAAACTACTGCCGCTCATTCTGTGTGGAGCACTACAAAATTAGTGTATTGCTGATAGCTTTATATTTTCATCTGCCTACTCAGCAGTTACATTCCAGTAGCTTCCCAAAATTGGATATTAATGATTCACACTCTGCAATTTGTGTAGCCATGAAGTGGAATTGCATAAGCCAAAAAAACTGAAGACCATACCTAGGCACTAACAAGATCTTCCTCTTGATTTACTGGCTGATCTTCCATTCAGCCTGATTTAATGGCAGTCAGTGGATTAGCAAGTTCTAGTGCACTCTCAGCCTAAAGGAGGGGCCCAGTAATAGCCCTGTGTGCAGCAATGGCAAAGGAGAAAGCTGAACTTTCTGTCCTGAGGCTCCAGAGAGCATTAACCCTTTTTTTGGAGCACCTTGTGGTGATGAGCAGGAGCTGTGGTGTGCTGGAGAGAGAGGTGAGACACAAGGGTGAGGGCAGAGATGGTGTTGACAAACCTCTAGTGGTTAATTCTGCATGGGGCACTGCAGGAGCAACAGTATCCGCTCTCCCGGTTCCTCTGGGAAATGTTTAAGTGTTTTCCTGTGTCATTCTCCAAGAGGAAACCTGATTTCATCCTTTTTATTTTTCTTTTTTTTTTTTAATTTTTCTTCTTTTTTTTTTAGCAGCCAGTTCTAAGTGCAGCAGTTCATTTTCCCTCTTGGTTCAAATGAGCTCAGTTTTGCGCTTCTGAGTGTCTTCACTTCCAGGGTATCCACTGCTAAGAAAAAAGCCAGCCTCCCAGCACTGAGATTCAGCCTTTGCCCAGGAGGGCAGTGCTAGAATTGAGAAGGATAATTATGCACTGCTCTGTTCCCTTGCCTTTTTCCATATGCCATGAAATTGTGCAAGGAGATGAAGCAGCAGCCATGAACTGCTGTTATTACCATTACTTCTACAGTCATGAAAACAAAGAGCCCTTGCAGAGAGCTCTGCCATTGATTTGTGAGCCTTGGTCACCCCTGGGCCTGGGATTGTGCCTTTGTTCCTTACCTGCAGTCCCCTGTTCCTCTTCCTTAGCTCAGCACTGTGACAAACTAGAAAAAAATTATCTCTATGCCTGCACAGCTTGTGCTGAATCCTTAGTGTACAGGGGGATCTAGATCATTGCTGGAACAAGATACAAGCTGATAATAATCCCTGCTATTAGTCCATTTAAAATGGGTCAAAAAGATCACCTAATTGTGATAATTGCCTTCTGGCATTGCTTGTGTAACAAACCTTTGGCTGCATGTGTAAGCCTGTGCCCAGCAGTAGGCAGTCCTGTCTCTAATGTCTGAGCTCAAAGATTAAACTTCCATTCCACAGAGCTGCCATCTGCTGCAGCTTGTGTCCAGCCAACTGAGGAACCTTGATCACTGATCCTACACACAACACTGGTGTTGTCTCTGTGCTTTTTCAGGCCACCTTACTGGGATGACTTCCTCTGACTAGAACAGACTGAGTAAACCAAAATACATAAAACAACCTACTGGGTGAACATAGGTGTTAACCAGCTCATTTAGCCCCTGCCTTGAGGCAGGATAAAGTAAAAACTGAAACAGTTTTCAAAAGATATGTTTGCCCCCCAAATGGCTAAGTACAAGTTCTGATTAATTGTGGGGGGATAGAATGTAAGAAAATAAAGATAGTGCAGAAGGCAATCTCAGCCCTGAGGAGTTGCAGCTGTACCAATCACCAAAGATTAGGAACAGGCCTGCCCTTAACAGGCCACAGCTGTGTCCAATAAGGATGAGTGCTATAAAAGGATGGGTTAGCTGGGTGAGGAGAGAGCTGGAGTTTATTGACCATGCTGTGAAGGAGTCAGTGCTGTGAGGAACTGCCTGTGAGAAATCACCAAGAAGGTATGGAACTTTTGCAATAAGATGACAACGCACAATGGCACTGATTGAGTGTTTCAGGCTTGTTGCTGTCACTGCAGCCATGGTGTGTGTGACACTGCTCTGTTTATGCTGCCATGAACTGAGTGAGGCCATCACTGCCCTGAGCCTCTGTGGTCTCAGCATTTGTGATAGGAAGCTAGGATGGCACTGTTTGAACTGAGCCAAAAGGAGCCCAGGCTACATTTGCACTCTCTTGTGCGTGTTTTTGTTTGCTCTGCTTTAGTGGGAGAGAGACATGCTGGTATGTAACCTGTTACAGGAGTTCTGGACTGCTCCCATCCCCAACAGAGCTGGAATGCAGCTTTTTAGCAGGCTGTCATAAATTGTATATTGGCATTTTAATTAGTTTCATTTATTGCTTGGAGACATTTAAACTTGAAAGGCATGAAGGTAGCCTTCCATCAGCCCTACAGCCCAGCACCAGGAGCTCCCTGGGGCTAGCCCAGGACTTGTGCCTTGCAGAAGTGATGTACAGAGACCAGGTCTGGGAGGAGGTGACTCTGGACTGGGATGTTTGAAATGGGTTAGTGATGAGGACCACCTAGTGCTCTGGACTGAGTGTTTTGAGTGGCAAGTATGTGGTATAGTAATCTCTGAGAGCCAGATGGAGTGGATTTAATGTCAGGAGACATTTTCCAGGGATCAAAGCAGCTTAGAGAAATAATTTATTTTTACCTTTAAATTAAGAGAAATATGCTAAATGTTAAAATGGCCCTTAATTCATGAGCTTCATATCCCTGGGGTATGATTAGCAGCAGATAACTGAGCCTCCCTGCTGTGCCTTGTTGCTTAGTTACACTACACAAGTACACTGTGCTTTCATTTTCTGTCTTATGTGAGCAGAAGCAGCATGATATAAAAGTTCAAAAAACCTGAAAGACTCTGAGAGTACTCTCAGCTGTATTTCAAATCACTTGGGCTTCAGCAACACCACATGCTCCGTGCTTGCTGTGAATGGAAAGAAGCTTATCCTGATGGTGGGTGTAAATCAGCAGAGACCCCATTAGCTGCAGCTGCTGGAATAAAGCAGTGCAAACAGAATCAGAATCATGCCCAAAAGACTCATCCTTTGTGGAAGTAATTTATTTTCATTAAGAGAGATTAGCATCACAGCGGTATGATAAACTTAAAAGGCCTTGGAAGTGCTATTGTTGTTCTTAAGTAAATACTGATTCCTAAAAAAAAAAAAAAATAGCAGATTGCATATTAATCTCCTAAAACAGAATTGCCTTGAAGACCTATATACTTGAAGAGTGCACAGTGTCTTCCTTTTTACTGGCTTTATTAATGAGGATTTGGTTGTATTGTAAAAAATCAGAGCTGGATTATGCTGGGTCTCATGAGAGCCATTGGTCTGGTGCAGCTGGGAAAACTGGGAAAAGCTAAATGCAGAAAAATGTGAGGACTTGCAACGGAGAGAGGGACATCAGTGGGTTCCAGAATAAGGCTTCTGTTCACTTGGAGGTTTTCTGCTGACTGTATGGAGAACATGTCTTTCACAACTCTGTCTTATGTCAAAATACCTATTTTCTTATTTTGTCTGTACTGTTAATGGATTCTTAAATACAGGTACATAAAGATCTCATAGGAATTAAGAGAAAACATAGTTTTGCTTAAAAAAATTATCCAGCAATCCAAATGGTTTTGCAGAAATTCTGAAACACCTGACTCTAAATGCATGGCTGGGTGACAACAGCAGTTTCCTTGGGGGACTGCTAATATTTCTATGCCCACAGTGACTACAAAGTCTGTTAACACCAGCTGTTATTGATCCTTCTATTTCATGGCTGGGTCTTCAACTACACAGAGATTAGAGAACAGGGAGGTTAGTAAATATGGTAGTTAATTCCCTCAGACTGAAATGGGTCAAAGATCCTTAGATTCTTCTGTATTATTTTTGTTAGCTGTTAAATTTGACTTTTTGGAGGATTTTTTGGTTGGCTTTTGGTTGGGTATTTTGCTTGTTTTTTTTTTTTGAAAGAGGACTCTGAAAAATATGCCTCAAATAGTAGTTCAGTAGTAGTTTTTAATGGTGATTTAATAACGGTAGGTTAAAATTTAATTTTCCACTTTCAGTGGGGGAGGTGAGGGACATGCTGATGTAGAAAGGCAAAGAACTGGCAAAAGAGCAGATTCTCATGAATTAGCGCTTCTGTTCTAGGTTTTGGAGGGTGAACAAAAGTTGCTGTTTTCTGGCAAAGAGCAGCTCTCCTGATTGCCTCATTCAATCTTAAGGGTTATGTCAGTCAGCCATTGCTTCTTCCAGGGCTGGGAATACCCAATACTACTGCTGTTACACGGACTTGGTGGGAATGTTCTCTTGCCAAGGCCAGAGTGGGTAAATTCAGGGAATCTTGAGGTGACCAATTACTATCATTTTCCTTCAACTCATTTTTGGCAGATGTAGGGTCCAAAGTGATAAAACCAAAGCAGCAGCTTTGCCAACTTTATTGCTTTTATTTTCAGTATTTTAATGTGATTGATAGATACACTCCTCCCTCAGATATGTTCTGCTTATTCTAATACACATTTTACACTGTGATCCCTGCTTTTAATATCCTTGTATTTAGACAAGCAGCCAGCCTTTCTGTAGCAACAGATAGCTGTACAATTTACTGAGAAAACAGTTCCTTTCCTGGATACTTACAAATATGAAAGAAGTTTTTATCCTGGGGAGCCAGTGGTTCTTCCCCTGCTACCTGTGGTAGATAAGATATTGCATATTTAACTAGAAATGAATGAAGACAAGAGGCCTCATTTTCACTTGTGATATCTCCAAGGCACTCAGCAGCAGCAGGCTCCTTGGCTGAGAGCTTTTGCCTGGTTTTCAGCTCACAAGCCAATAAAGCTGCAGATATGTGGGAATGCAGTGGGCTGACTTGGTCCACATGGATTTTACATATCCGTCCCATTAGTAAGGGAAAAAGGAATCTTCCCTTTTAGATTTGGGTGGAGGGTTTTTTCCCTATTTGATGTGAACACATGCAGTCAGTAAGATGGTAACCAACCATGTAAAATCTTTAAATGAAGGAAGAGAAGGAAAATGCATGACAGAATAGATTTTTAATTTTTTGCCCTGAAATCTATATATTTTTCTCACTACTTTAATATGTTTCAACACAGTGACTTCCTGCTTAATGTGGTAGAAAGTACAGATACTGGACCATTAGGTGTATCATTAAAAAACATAACAAATAGCTTCAAATTAAAAAACTCAACTAGGTGTTAAAGACAACTCTTTTTGAAGTAGGTGCGCTGGAGAGTGGTCTCTGTGCCCTGCTGCCTGCAGAGGGCTTGGGTGTGCTCAGAGCCCGTCCAGGGACTGCAGGCTGGGCAGAGCCCTCCGTGCTGCTGCTGGCTCTGGGCTCTGAGCCAGCGGAGCTCCGGGGCTGAAGGGCACTCGGTGCCCTCAGCTCACAGAGCTCCCTGCTGTGGGCTCCATGCCTTTATTACCCTCCATTACCACAACTGTAAGTTTTACCCAAGAGAGATGGCAGGGCATCATTTTGAAGCTAAATATCCCCTAGGATAATGCATATGCTATCCAGCAAATATTTGCTTTGCCTTCCTGAGGAAAAGCCCTTCCATGGGAAAACCTGCCCAGTCAGAAATGCTTGCACAGTGTGAGAATGCGTACTGCAGAAGGGATAACTTCTGCCTCATATTTTTTTCTGAGTGCAACATCACTGCAGTTTGAGATAGGTTTAAATCAATGTGGATGATATTTAAGTATTCTGGTTTAAAAATGAAAAATTGATTTTCACCAGGAGGATATTTCAATAAGGTCAATAGGGGCAATGGTGATTGAGTAAATCAGCTTTTGTTCACAGTTTACCAAATCTCTGTCACAATAACTTAAGCATGTAAACATTTGTAAAACTAGTTTCCCTTGAGGAAAAGTGGTTATCAGGGCCTTCTCCTAGAGAGAGAGGAGCTTGGCTCTCTCTCTTATATCAATAAGCATTGATCGAGTTCAAAGGAACTCTGTGGATTTACATATTCAGAAGTCCTGCTCAGGAGATCAGACTCCTCTAAGCGGTTTTCCTTGCTACCTCTGATACAATGTGGTTCAGATGGTGCAATTTGGTGTCCTCTCTGCCCTGAACAGGTGTTTTAAGAGCTTATTTTACTTCTCATTATCCTCCTCTGACTCTGTTAGCAATAAATTCACTTTACACCTTTCGGTTGAGCTGTTTTGCCCTTGCAGTGTTTTCTCCCCATCCTTATCTCAACTCAGGAACCCTTTGTTTGGTTTTTTTCCTTTTCTGCCCAGCTGTGGCAGGGTAGGGTGAACAAACAGCTTTTGTGGGCACCTGGCAATGGGCCCGTGTCAAACCATGACAGATGACTAATCCTGAAATTCAGCCATGAGTAATGTGCATGGGTTTACTGCCTGTAAGCTTGTGATTGTAGTTTCTCAACTTTCTGACCCACCTGAAAGTGCCACAAGCCTGATCTGATTATTTGATGGGGTGGGGAGCTGTGAAGAGCTGTGTAAGACTCCCAGGGTCCCACACAATTTGAAGGGTTACCATAAAGAGCAACCTCTGGAGAGCAAGGTGATACATCTGAAAGAACCTGATTGGGAAGATGGGTGATGGCTGCCTTCTCAGCCCTGCTTTCCTCTGAGGGGTGGGATCTGTTGGGATGTGTCCAGCTCCCATGCCAAACCCTCAGCACAATCCGGGGATCAGTGAGAGATTCCCTGAGCTCCTCCTGCTGTTGGTCACAGGATGCTGGGAGTTATTTCTTATCCTTGTTTCTGTCCTGCTGCTTGAGACCATGAGTGTATGAATTTTGTACACATGCAAAACTGGATCTAAGTTCTGGCAACTCCTTTAGCAAGGAACGGGTAGTTCTGTTTCCCCTTGGGCACTGGCACAGATCTAACAGCCATGGGATAAGCAAGGTATATATTCATCCAACCAATCAGTGGGAATAAGGGGAAACATCCCAGATTTTCATTTCTAGTTATCATAAAAGTCTCTAGGTTTGCTCTGTTTTCCTAGGAACTGTTTATCTGTTGTCAGAAGTAAATTTCAGGTTTCATGAACTTCCTTTCATCTGATTAGCAGTTCTAGGAAGGTGCTTTTCTTTTATCCTGGAAGGTTTAAAAATGCAAGGGTCAGTAATAGAAAGTGGTAGGTATCATCTTCAGACAATATTTTGTTTCTGAGTGGAGCTGATTGATATGGAAATGCTGTGGAGTGTAATATTCACACTACCTCTGTACACATTTTACAAGTGGAGAGCACGGTGATTTTTTTTTTCTCTACAAGTTTTGACAAGAGAAAACACTAAATGCAACTTCTCTAAAACTTCAGTGACTGTGGCATGGGGAATGCAGATGATGGGAGAAAGGTTGTACCCTTTTAGCTTCTTTTATCTGGTGGGGTCTGCCAACAGTAGGAGTAGAAATAAACCTGTGGTAACAGGAAAGCAGAGTAGGAATTGACTGTGAAGGAGGAGCTTATCAGAAATCCCAGCCGGAGACTATTTGAGCTGATCCACTGTGCAGCTGTGCAGGTTTCTGAATTAACACCAGTACATGAGACAGCTGTTCTTGGGGACAGCTCTGACTAACCTGCATTTTAAACCTACAGTGCAGTTCTGCAAAGCTCTCTGGCTTTGTTGGTCTCCTGATAATTTCTTCTGTGCTTAAGATACTGTGAGAAACTTTAACCTTCCCTATCCAAACAGACACACACTTGAAAATTGAAAGAGTCTCCTGAAGTTCCTTTTCCCAGACTAGATGTGTTCAGGTTTTTGGTGGCCACTTGAGACTGTAAGGAGCTGCTCAGGGAAGTGGATTGTCAGCTCTCCCAGCCATCAGTGCCCTGGGGCTGTGGGGTGGAGCTGTGTGCACCCTCCCATCACTGGCACATCCTCCCCACCTCGGGGAACAGTCCTACAAGGCAACTTCTTTGTGACACAGGTGCTCATTTAATTTCAGCAGTTGCTCACATGCAGTGAGGCCAAGTGTGGCTCCTGGGGAATTCTGTTGACTCCAGGAGATTTACTGTGGTGTAAATCAGAGGCCAAGTGACAGAGGAAGCCCATATGTTCTCCTGGAGTGCTGATTACGGGGGAAAGGAGCTGGATCAGAAGAAAATGATTGCACCCAGATTGTTTTCAGTGTTTTAATGACTAGCTTAAGGCAGCAAATAAAAACAGAATCAGAGGTGATTTATATTTTTGCTGAAATCTAAACAGGTCTGGCCCTAGGCATTTGCATTTGTTCCTGTCTAACACTGTGGCTGACTTTCAAACCTCTTGAACTGCAGGGATTGCTGAAAGAGTGAAGTGAAATCTGCTTGTATAAGTCAGTGTCAAAACTCTCAGAGACAACAGAAAGGGCAGGAGGGGTACAGGTGTGGGAAAAATTGGGCTGCAGAAATGAGTTGCAGAGGAGGAGTATCATATTTGTAGGGAAAGCACTGCTATCCATGGGAAATACCCTCCACTGCCCTCCCTGATTAGCAATAGCTACTCCCATCTCATTGAGCTCAAGAATTATTACAGAACCACAGAATATGCTGAGTTGCAAGGGACCCACGAGAATTACCAAGTCCAGCTCCTGGCCCTGCACAACACCATGCCCAAGAGTCACACCATGTCCCTGAGAGTGTTCTCCAAACACTTCTTGAACTGTGTCAGGCTTGGTCCTGTGACCACTGCCCTGGGGAGCCTTTTCTAGTGCCCAGCCACTCTCTGGGTGCAGATCATTTTCTAATACCTACCCTGCCACCCTCCTGACAGGCTGGCCCTCCTGGCTGTCAGGGCACTGCTGAATCATGTTCAACTTTCCATCAGCCAGCTCCCTTTCCTTTCTGCAGTGCTGCTTTCCAGCACCTCATTCCCCTGTCTGTGGGTTACCCTGTCATTAAGGAAATCAGGTTTGATCAGCAGCACTTTCCTCTCGTGAACCATGCTGGCTGTGACCTATAGCTGCATTGTCTTTCAGGTGTTTTTCAATACCTCCCAGAATCATCTTCTCCATAACTTTACCAAGCACTGAAGTGAGACTGACAGGCCAGCAGTTTTGGGGTTTCCTTCTTGCCTTTCTAGTCGAGTGAGATCATTGCTCAAGGACTTGGGTGTCTTGTGTTGTACTTACTCCACAGCTTTAGCTGAGCAGGAGAGGAAAAGGAGCTAAGACTTCAAATATGACTGAAAAGTTTTGCAGCCTGTCCTGAGCTTTCATTTTTTACTCCCTTCTCAAAGTCCCAAACAGAAGGCTGCTTCCAGAAAAAGGAGCACCAGGGTGATTGGTCCTATGCATAGCTAAAACCAACTGCCTAGGCCAGCACCTTGTTAGTTAGAAGGAGAAAAAGGTGACCTGGAGCCCCATAAAATAAGGTTTTTGCTGCTATTAAGGGAGGAGCTGAGATGTGGGACAGCAGCCACTGGTATATATTAATAGCAGAGAAGCCTTTCCACAGGCAGGGCTTGGCATTGCACCTGATTTTTCTCTGGTCACAAGAGCAGCCTCCCAGACTTTCCAGGGCTGTTTCTGGCTCTCTATCCCAGTTTTGTCACTCCAGAGTTTACTTTTGCTCAGTTTGCTGAAAAGCCTTTGTATGTGGCAATAATCCTGAGGACCACAGTCATTAGATCAGCAGGCTGGGTCCCATTTCACCCTGGTTGGCTATATCAGTGTCCCCCAGGATCAGGAAGCTCAGAAATGCCAGAGCCAGAAGCCCTGAGCAAGGAAAGAGGGCTGAAGCCCTGTCTATATAGGCAGTGAGGCTGTAGCAAAATCTGCACATTAAATGGATGTTTGCTTTGTACATGAAATAGCCCCTCTTGCATCCAAATTCACATGGAAGAGATGGTGAAGTCAGTTCTTCCTCACTCAGTGATGTGCTGTGGGTGTTTCAGTGACACACTGAGCTCACAGCACCATTTCTCAGCTTCTTGTTAATGCTTGCCACAGTAGAAATCCCATTCATGGATGACACTGATCTTATCACAGATATTGATTCATCAGCCCAAGCTGAGTATTAGCAATGAATTTTTCCTACACAGTTCTTTGATGGCTCTGATGTCTGATACCAGCGTAACAAGCTGGTGCTGGCTGATGTAGAGTGGGTGGTCTCAATGGAGGGGTTTTTTTCAACTGAGGGTTCTCTGTGATTCTGTGAGGACTTCATGTGTGGGTTTGGATTAAGTATTCTGCATCAAAGGGACTCATTTCTTTTTCCAGCAGCTTCCACCAAAGTCCAAGTGTCTGTTACACAACAGCAGATCAAAACAGGGAGGAAGGGTGAGGTGAACTGCTGATATTTGCTAGTATTAATTGGAATGACTCTTCCAAATGAAATCTGACATTAATAAATTCCATTTTAAAAGTTTAAAACTGGAAACTGGAGTTAGGGGTGTATTGGAAAAAGCAATACCAGGGAAGGGAGAGTTTAGCTGTTGGAATAATTTATGGTTTTGTTTTCATTTCTCTGTTCTCATTCTGTTTTGGGGAATAGGGGGGAAAGCAAGGGAAAATCATAGAAACCACAAGGTCATTTAGATGCTTTAGATGCTTTTGTCATCTCCAGATTTCCAAGATTCAGTTACAAAATTATAGACTATTTCAGGGAAGGGTGACACTTCCCTCTTGTACAAGTCAAACCTGCCTGAGTAGGGACCATGGGCGCTCTCCAGTCTTCGCAAATTGTGTGTCCCAGGGGACATTTTCCTGTGCCAACTGACTATTTAATCATCCTCAGAGTTTTTCAGGATTGAGTTTTGATGCATTTCTGTTCATTCATCTACTTGCAACTACCTCTGTGACCAGATAAGCAATGCCCTGGGCATTGTCTGTTCCCTTCAATACCATTAAGTATCTATATAAAGCCATGCAGCAGCTCCTGTCAGAAAACTGCAGGACACAGGCAGAGAAGGAGATGTGAGAGACAAGGTGTTGTAAGGGACAGCACCATCTGCTTTGTTGACAGGCACTTGTGCAGAGAGGACAAGGCACTGATTAATTTGTCAAGGGCTCGTGTGAAGATCTGTGAAAGGAGGCAGATCTGTGTATGCACAATGCACCAGGAGGTGTGGGGGCAATGAGGGTGTCGAGAGGAGAGGGAAGGGTGATGGAGGCTTTCAAAATGGGTATTTGGACATCTCACTTGGAGAATTGCACAAAAGCATTGACACAGCTGGCTGCAAGACCACAGTGAGTTGCAAGTTGTTGCTGAGCAGCAGAATGTAAGTATAGGCGGTTATTTATGGTGCACAATAAGATGTGAAAAAGAAAGTGCAGGCTAGATGCTAACTCTTGGTTGATTTACATATATCTAATTTTTTTCTTTCTTTCACTGAAACCTATGTGTTAGAAGGTCTGCTAATCTCCACTAATTGGCAGTGCTGCTGCCAGGCTCATGTACAAGGCATAAAAGGAGCCAGAAGGATGAGGGACTGCCAGGAGAAACAGTGGAGGGATAAGACACACCAGTAGTCAATGAGAGTTTTCACAGCTGCTGTCCACTCTGGGTTTTTCCCCAGGCTCTCTGTTCCCTTAAAGCCATGCTATAAAATCCAGACAAGTTATGTAATTAAGCAAATTAAAACCAGTCTAGAGGCATTTCTGTCAGCCTGGCTAACAAAGACAAAAAATGCTCCTTTCACAAAAAAACTGCAAAAAAGAATTATCTTCTAACAATTGGTGCCAGTACTTTAGATCAAAAGAGAAGTAGGATCAAATATGGATAGCAAAGACTGAAAAATTTAGGGAGAGTTTTTTGAGGGAAGAGAGTTTCAAGCAGACTTGTAACAATCTCATCACTTTTATCAATTATCTAGAAATCATCTGTAATGTAGACCTGAAAGATAATGAGTGACATTAACCTTTTGGACAATTCAACATTGCCTATTTGTGGTAATAGTTATCTATGGATCAACAAAAATAACAGGAGAAGACCTCTCACTCACAACAGCTCAGTTCTGGGCTTTTCA
Organism: Zonotrichia leucophrys gambelii; assembly: GCF_028769735.1. NCBI lineage: Eukaryota > Metazoa > Chordata > Aves > Passeriformes > Passerellidae > Zonotrichia > Zonotrichia leucophrys. Next base: position 25,874,612 of record NC_088176.1, read on the forward strand.
GGGCTTACACTGACAGACAGTTTATGGCAAGGGTCCATTGCTGAAATAAATCCATCTGGCATGGCATATTTGAGTCCTCTGGAGAAGCTTCCATATGGAGTCAAAGAAGCAAAGAGGAATGCTCTCCCATCCTCAGCATGGCATTTTTGAAAATTAAGAAATTAATACCACAAGTACCGTTCCATCCTCTTACAGGGACATGCATGTACCAAAAAAAGAGAGTAAAATTGTAATAATAACTCAATTTTTAGGGACTCCATACCAAAAGATTTTGAACTAGACATGTACCTTTCTCAACTCTAATCCAGTGCAATAGAAGTAAGGGTGAGAAGTAAAGGTGAAGATGGAAGTATTTGAGGTTCTGCTGCTCTGGAATGCTCACACATTCATTGCCAATAAAGTTATGTGGATTGTGTGTGGAGACATCATAGAACAGGTATAAATTAAAGGAAACTTCCAATTTTCTGCCAATTTTAAGGGCATCAGACGCTTAATGAAAGAAATTCCATTTGGAGATCATTGCATGCAACGCAACAGAGCAGTGCAGTCTGCTCTTCCACGGACAGGCAAGGAGGGACTGGGGCACAGATCCCTTTCACTTCCACACAAAGTCTTCACTAATCCCTTGGTTACAATAAAGATTTGTCTAAGTTACAAACTCCTAGTCAGACTTCTAAAATACTACCCAGCAGCAGGCTTGACATTGGAGCTATGGAGACAGACCTCGGCCAAGGTATAATTGCAGGATTGGGGACTTATGGTAATCAGTTGTTCCCAAATCTGTTAAAACCATGAAGAAAAAATCAGTGGCTTTGGATTAGACCTTCATTTATGCTGTTTAGCTGCTGTGTACCAGATTGATTTCTAACTGGCTGGCTTAGTAGGTTTTAAGATGTGAGTGTCCACCTCATTCAGGTTTTAGCCTGGAAGATTTGAGTCACTTGGGAAAACTACTTCATAATTACTGTGAATCCTGGTTATAAAAATTCATCTCATGATAAGCACGTTTTTCTTGCTGATTTCTCCAGAGGAAGAAGGAGGAAAATTGATGTTATTGGACAAAATTTTGGTGGTATTTTAAAATAATCTGTGGAGAGTGGATTTTATTCTAGGTTTTAGGGTGACAGGGATTTGGATGTTTTTTGGGGTGGTTTACTCGTTCTTGTTTTAGTTTAGCTTTCTTGGGTTAGTTTGCGGTTGATTTTTTTAAGTTTTTCTTGTTTTTCTTTCTAATGCTTAATGAAGTTTTGGCTGGTAAAATGCCTTGTGAGCCATCCCAGGCAATTCACCTTGTGTTTTACGTGCTATCAAAATATATGGCTGCAGCCTGTGCAGCTGCTTGCTGTCAGGTTCATTACATCCTGAGCATCCATGGCCCCAGGTGGTTCCTGCTGAAGCCTCTGTCGCTCATTTGCTGAGGAGATGACAGGCTGAGGAGAGAGCGGATCCTCGTGGAGGCGGGACTGGGGCTGCCTGATGGATTGTCCACAGAGGACAGCAGGCACTGAGTCAGTCTGCAGGGAAGGAGGATACAACAGGCACTTGGTTTTGTCTTTCTCTGGAGCATTTCATTCACATTTCTGCACAACATAGGCTTTGTTTTGCCTTTGTTCCACACAATAAACTGACAATGGCTAAGGATTTTAAATCTTTTTTCCTTTTGTTTCTCATGTGTTCCTAGAAATTAGAGGGGAAAGCGATGCTGTGTGTTACAGACTAAGCCAGTTTGTCCTCCACAGAAAAGCTTGGTGTGTTTTACCTCATCCAGTGTTAAATCATCTAGAAGTGCCATCACAATTACACCTCAGTGCTTTACATTCTCAAACAGAGGAGTGAGAGGGGGGACTTTGGAGCACACTTCTCCTAAATGCCCTGGTTTAACTGCAAGGCTTCAGGGAGTCACTGGATTGCAGTGCAGGAGTGTGTGTGTGGCACACACCTGTGAGCTGTACAATTTGCTGCTCAGTGCCCTGTCCCAGGGCACACATGGCACCCCTGCCATCCAGGGGACACCAGCAAGGCAGTGGCACTGGGAGATTGCCAGCTTGGCTGCTGATTCAAGTTTGCCTGGAGCAGCATGTGGTGTAACTTCACTTTTAGTGCTTGTTTTAAAGTCCAGCTCTCTCCACGTGGCAGGATTTTGAAATGACAGGTGTGTGTGCTTCTATGAAAACATTGCCCTATTTCCCTAAAGCCTCAGCTAAGTGATCTTGTCAGGTGAACAGTCAGAAGGAAAGTCAGGAGAGGAACTGTTGTCACAAAACCACCATTTACAAAGGATGTCTGTGTCATGCACAGTTCATGCAGGCAGCTGATTAATTCAGATCATTGTTCAATTTAAAATGACATGAGAATTTGAGCAAAGATTAATATGATTTTGCACCTGCAGATAGACAAACGTGGGATGGGCAAATGTGAATGTTGATTCTGACATTAAGGAAAAACTGCACTGTTTGTATCTAAGCATTAGGGTCAAGGATTTCCCTGTCTCCCACTTCATTACAGCATTTAGTGCCTTGTCACAGAAGGGTCCTCTGAGGGCTGCCTTTGTGATCACAGGCTGAGTTCTGTGGCAGAACCCAGAGAAATCAAATTTGTATTGCATCCCCAGCAGAGATTTGAGCTGATAACAGTTGTGTTTGTAAACTTAGTGCCATTTATGTTACCCTGGCATAAAAAAATGAGCAAATAACACTCAGAATGGATCACCATGAATCCTTCATGAATTCTTCCTTCCCATAGGAAAGACTTCATGGACTAAGCAAAACAACTCTGATCTTCACTCTGGCACGGGCAGAGGGGCACTGCCATATTAAAAGCATTTCAGACATGGTGTGCATTTGCTGTCACCTGAGATTGAGTGGCTGTTTAGTACAACACAGAGTCTAGTGCAATTTAAAGCTTTTAAACCAGAAGCACAGAAATTCCCTTTGCTAATTTGGTGCTGGCTCAGGTCCCCAGATGGCTTCAGCATAGCAGCACATTACAGCAGATCCAGTCCTGCCTCTGCACCTTCTCTGCAGAAAATCCATGAGTCCAGATTTTTGTTCTGGTAGTTGTTGGAGGATTTTTTGTCTTTGGGAGGGTTTTTTTTTTTGCTAGGGTTTGAGGGATTTTTGTGTGAGAAGGAGGATGGGGGACTGGATATTTTTCTTTTCCCCCCTTAGGTCATCTGACATCCTTCATTTTTCTGTGTAGTTCTTCCTCATGTCTAAATGTATTTTAGTAAATCTGTTACAGCCCCCTCTGTTCTGGCAGCTGCAAGTGGTCTGTCTTCCTCACTCCTCAAAATATTAATAATTGATTTTGAGGAGATCATATTGTTTACTTTCCTTTATAGCTATCCATTGCCTCTTCCTTGTAATTCAATAATATGCCTTCTGCTTAAATTTAGGTTAGTAGCAGCTCTTAGCTTGAATACTTTGGCCACCCCTAATGTGATAACAAATTGCTGATTATCAAAGGAGTGGTAGCACTTACTTGGACTCCCACACACACTAAATCTAGATTAAGGAATGTGAGAAATGAAATGTAGGCAAGAGGATGGTTGGTTCCTTAATCAGAATGCTATTAAACAGCAGAACACAGCCCATTACTGAAAAGAAAATTAAAAGAGACATAATTGAATATTTAATATGGCAAATATGATGAAATGGACATCTGGAAAAAAGCTGATGTTATAGCTATCATGTTCTAAAATAATCAAAGAACTATCATGTTCTAAAATAATCACAGAAGAGGACAAGTGAAGAGTGTGTTTCTCCTAATGGTTCTAGGAAGGGGTGAAAACATGCCTTTAGTTTCTGACTGCTTGCCTTCATGGAGAGGTCGGTCTGTCTATTGACTGTTCCACTGTCCCTCTGCAAAGTGGCTGTACTAACACCTGGCTCCTTTACTGCACCAGCTCAAACAACTCAGTCTGTGGAGGACCTGGGATTTTTTTTCTCAGTTTTTCCTTCCAGGTGAATAATGGTCTTTTTAGTTCTGTTTTTTTTTTTCCTAGGTTGTTTGTTGGGTTTTTTTTGGTTTTTTTTTTTTTCCTTGAAGACATCTTTGATTCAAGTTCATATTTAAGAAGGAATTCTGTTTTCATATCTTCAAATTCATTTCTAAGAAGGACCATTTTAGGACAGCAATTCCTGTTACTTTAATTCTATTCCATGCCTTAGAATTTTTCTTTAATTTTGGAGTCAAGAAGTCTCTGGAATTGCTTCTTATAGAAACACACATTTTTATTTGCATACATAAAAATCAGAATATCTGAAAAACATAGCAGGAGTGTATATAGATGCTCGGAAAATAAAAAGAAACTTGCAAAATAAACCATGTGATATGGTGGTTGATATGAGGATAAGAAAAAAAGGATAATTTCTTTTGAATTATTGTGTTAAGAATGAGTTTTAGGGTTTTGTTTGGAATTACTTTTGGAGGCACTCCTTTTTGCTTCCAACTTGCCACAGAGCAGTACTAACTCTTCCTTCTGTATTTTTTTTCCTGTCTGAAAGAGCAGAAAGAGGCACTTCTATTTATTTATAATCTCTTAAACTGAGATACATAGCCTGGTGTTCTTGGCAGATTGCATAAAAGACCCATCTATGAACCAATAAAGAAATGCTCCAGATTGATTAGACACTGGGTAAGGCTTAGGCTGAGGAGAGCTGGCCCAAATCCATTTTAAGTTAGGTACAGGTCTGAGTTATGCTCCATCCCTGCCTGCCTTTTCCTGCCTTCAGCTGCAGTTCGCTGAAGGTGTTGTCTAGGATACAGGCAGGCTTGGCTTATTCAGCCCATGGCTGAAATGCAGCAAGAAGATAGTTTAGGGGCTGATGCAAACATCCATGTGGCATTGGAGAAGTCACTTATCAGAGCTGGTTTCATCTTTCACGTGGGAAGGTGCATGTTCTTAGGAGGGACCTTGGAAGTACAGTGATAGAGACCACAATGGGTAAAAGAGAAACAGACAAAATCCTGATGTCTGCATCCTACAGCTACATGCTTCTGGGTTTTGTATTGGTGCTGCACAGCTGACAGTGGGGATAAAATCTTCCACTTTATTCACTTATTTCCTCAAGTTTAAACTTCCTTCCTACCATCCTGGATAGTCCTGGGGACCTGAGAAGCTCCAGGCAGCCTCCAGGGACCATCCCAAGCTGCAGGACCAACATCCATGTTTGTGGCCATCCATCGTGACTGGGTGAGAATTTGACAGGCACATTCTGTGTGCTGTGTCACCACTGAGCAGCTTTCCTTGGCTGAAATAGCACAGCCAGAGTGTGAGGAAGAGGAAGGGTAATGTTGTTCTGCTCATGGGCTTTCCTTGCTAGGTAATTATGGTGGGGGAAGCAGGAGCCCACCATCTTCTGCTTGCCTCTGTCAAGGAGGATCGTGGAGCTTCTGCCATGACCACTTCGATTAGGAGGGAACTGTCTCCATTAGGGAGAGTTCTAATGGAGTTCTCTCCATTAGGGAGAACCTTCATTTAAGGAAATGAAATCTCCTGTGTCACAAAATGTCATAGAATTAATACATTTTATTATTTAAAACTTTAAATAATTTTATTTTTTAAATTATTTTAAATAGTTTTTAAATGAAACTGTGCAGATGATTGATTTGGAGACAGGAGATGTTCCAAAAAGTTGGTGGGTTCAGGCTAATATGTAGAGGTTTGTGCAAGTCAGCCATTCCCTTCCTCCAATGCAGGAGTTTTCAATGGCATGCAAAGCAAACTTCCAAGCAAAGCAATTATCCAGTGTCTCTGGAAAGCAGTGCTGTGCCTCTCAAGAATAAGCACACAGGAAGGGTCTGGTAAGACTTTCTGAGTGACAGAGCTTTAATCAACATCCTGCACAGAGGAAACTGCAGGGGAAAGTATATTATTTTGCTCCATTTCTCTAAAGATAAGCAGGGAAAAAAAAAAAGAACAGACAACAAATCCCCAATAATCACAGCTCATAAATTCTTCATCCTGTGAACAGTCCTTAGGTAGACACATCCACCATGGGAGGTGTGTGACAGCTTCCAGGCACGAGCTGCTGCCCTCTGTGTGGCCTACAAATTGCTGTGTACACTAGCTAACACTTTGCTGATGGGCTGGGCTGTTAAACAGGAAAGAGCTCTTGACTGAAAACAGACCATTTTTCTCCTTCAAAGCAGTTGTATTTTCTCATCACCACCTTTCATAGTAATTCAGTGATACTGTTTGCTGTGCCAGCATCATTTTCCCTGGCTGTTTAATAACCAGGCTCTGAACCAGAGTTGCAGAGTATCTCATTATTCTGCTCCAAAGGTAGGAGAGGAAGGGTAGATGTGAAGAAAAACATCTGTTTCTGAGCATGTCATAAGTAAGGTTATGCTGCCAACTGCAGTATGGTATCTGAGATACTGCAGTCAGTATCCCTGCAGCAGCTGTAGGAGAGGAATGAAATGAGAGGAAAGAAAAATCAACATGGAAAAGCATTATTGATTTCTTTTCTGCAGCACTGAGTTTTACCTGAGTTTAATATTACTTGAATTTAAAATATTTGGGAGCTGCTGCTTGCTAATCCATCTGCAGAGTCAGATGAAAGCTCCTATTTGTTGTCTCTGGAGGGTTTGCAAAAGCAGAAAGAGTTAATGCTGGAGAAGGCTCTCCTGATGTTCCCAGTGCCTCAGAAAGGAGACCCACTGACTCACAGGTCCATAAGGGAAGTCAGAGCATTTTGAAATGTTATGAAAGAGCGTCCAAGGTGAGCTTCACTGCTGAGAGAAATGTCCTGCAGAGCAGTGCAGGTGCCCCAAGCACAAGGAAGGGAACTGTGGGGTAACACCCTGCAGAGACACGGGAGCTGTGGGGCAGCTGTCACTGTCCAAAACCTGCAGCCTGGGCTTTGTGCTGTGCACTGCTGGCTCTGTCTGGCACAGCCTGGCACCCAGAGGTGCAGAGGCAGCAGCTCAGAGAGCCTTTACCATGGGGTGGAGGCTGGAGGGTGGCACTGCCATCAGCTGGCACTGCTGCTGTGCCCCAGCAGGGAGCAGCCAATCCTGGGGCAGAGAAAATCAACAGGTGTGCTGCTGAGATGTTTGGCTTTTCCCTTTTTGCCTCTTGCTCCTCACAGTTTTCTTCAGGGCACAGGTCTGGTCTTAATCTGCTTGCTGTGAAAATCTAGGTAATGGACATGACACCAGGTCTTTCCAGCTTCTCTACATAAATCACCCTAATTTAAAATAAATTTCTAATGGGAATATTTGACATAAAACTCTTCAGCTGGCAGAGCATTGCCCACCACATGCTCTGTCTTTCTTTCTGGAAACTAGTACCACAGGAGAGCCTGAAAATTGCCTTCTTGTAATGGGACTGCCTTCTTTGCATTGATTTTTCTATCATTTTCAGCCATGAGTTAGAGGACATTTCAATCCTGTCACTCCAGCATCTGAAAAGGTAAAGCATTTTGCCTGTGGTATTGCAGTGACTATTTCAGCATGGCTGGAGTTAGTTGACAAAAATTATTTTAGAGGTGTTTTTAGGATGACTTTGGTTTTTGGCTGTCTCTTTAAAAACAAACAAAATATAAAAAATGATAAAAAGTGCCCTTTAGCCATGGAGCTGTACAGCACAGCAGCAAAACAGTGAGGACACAACAAGCCTAGCCAAAAAAAAACCACAAGGTCAGGGAAAACTTGATAGTGTTCAGTCTATGGATTTTTGACTTGTGGAAATTTTGTCATGAGATGCATTCTGTTTTGGCTGCTAACATTTTTCTTTTTTTTTAACACCACAAAGTATTTGAGATGAGCATGAGCAGAAGAGAAGCTAATAGGCATAACTGGGTGTGTTAAAGAGTAGGAAATTAAGTAATTACAGAATTGAGAAGGAACCTTGCATTTTGGGATCACTGGTTCAGTTCCTACCAAGATCAGCAACAACCCTGGGGTTTCTACTTGCTCTTTGCTCATTTCTCTGCATCTCACAGAGAAGGTGGAAAAGATTTTGTTTTTCCAGGTGCTTTTTTCCCTCTCTCCTGCTAGCAGACTCTGGTGGAAGCCCAGGGACCTGGCTGGGGCTGGCCATTATTCCCACTGCTAAGCTAGGACATCCATAGGATAAGTTGCTCCTACACTGAAGCCTTTGTACCTGAGCCCCTTCCCAGCTGATTTTCCTCCCTTCATTTACTTATTTTCTTGAAGAGCAAAAAAATAGAGTTACTTTTTATTGCTAAGACAGTAAGATGGGTATGCAGTTGCTCAGTATAGCTGAGGGATTCAGGAGCATCATTCAGCAGGTCCAAAACATTGGTACTTTCATAACACCTGTTAGAGTATTTAAAATGGAAAATTTTGCAGCAAATGAGATGAGCCTTTTTCAAAAGGTCTCTTTGTTTTTTAAAGCTTTTGGAAGGCTCCTGAGACATGAGCCCAGAAGGCTGCCCATTTAATAAATGAGAGACCAAATTTTGTTTAATATTGTTGGTTTCAGAGAAGATGCTCCTGGCAGATGCTGTTTATTGAAACAAAAGCTTGATGGCTTTTGCTAATGATGGTGTATCCTACAAAATATTTATGTTCTGGGAATACTCTGAGTTGTGATCTTTTGGTAGGAGTTTTTATTGATGGAGTCTAGTACCCCATTATGGTGAATTTATCCTTTCCTCAGAGTTTTATATATAAAACCTTTTCTCTGTCATTAGTTTTCCTGTCTCCAGAATGAGAATTAGCATTGCAGGATATTATGGTATGGGTGAAAAGATGAATAGTTACTCTTTGGAAAGGTAATTAACCTCCAAAGGCATCTGCCAGAGAGCTGCCATTATACCATCAGCTGCACTCTGTTTCAGTTTTAGCCTTTCCCTGTCCTCCTCCAGCTCTCAGAGGTATGTTGTTTATCAGCTCAGCTCAGAGCAAGCAGGAAGATGGATACCCTCAGCACAACACCTGCGAGGAGCAGGGTGACAAATGCAGGGCTTTCAGCAGAATAACACCCTGTGCTCTGCCCTCCTGCCATCAGGATGCAGGGCAGAGCTGTGACCTTGGCAGTGCACCTGAGCAGGGGTTGGCAACACCCAGGGATGCTGATGAATTGTGCTGGCTCAGTGCAGGGAGGGCTGCTTGTTAATGCAAGCCTGTGTCAAGGAAAGAGGAGACCCTTAGGGCAGGGCCCTTGGGTGAGCCCTGCTGGTCTGTGGCAGGGAAGGACAGCTGCACAAAAGGCACATGGACTTCGTGAGAGAGGGAAGGGGAAGAGCATCTCTCTTGCTGGCAGCTCAGGTATGAATCCTGGTATGAGTGTGCTCTAGCCCTGGGAGAGAAATACTCAGCCTGTCTGCAGGCACTTGTTTGCTAGTAAACAAGAAACACTGTTCCAAACAGAGATGATTAATGGCAACAGAAAAATTTAGGAACTGGGTGGAGGGCTTTATTCTGCCTTGATCACAACTACTCATTATGTCAGTATGTTCTGATTTTTTCAGACTAATGGAAGGTGTACAGTCATACAAACATGCAACTGTGCACTGATCTCACCCTCAAGGGACTGTGGATTTATCTCTAATGCTGTCAGATTTATTTATAAAAGATACACTACACTCACAAATGCTCCATTGTGCTCTGTTGTTTGGAAAAGAGTGAAATCTGGTCCCAATGGATAAGGCAAAATGGAATAGGGTTTTAAAGTCTTTGCCCTCCCAAATGAAGTGATTTTTAATTGAAACCTTTGATGAGTTTCTACCAACATACATGAAAAAGGAAAAGACAGTGAGGATTTCATACAGATTTCCTGGCAAAGAATTTTGTCACAGTGCTGGAGGAGTGCTTACCCTCATGTGACAATGATGGCAATAACCAGTCTTTTGTTGCTGCTGTTTCTGTTTCAATGCATGTTTTCATATTAAGACAATTTGGGTCTCTGTCACCCTTCAGTGACCAAACTGTAGTTTAGCTTTTCCATAACAAAGAGCTCGAAAGATGGTGGAGATGATCAAGACACCTCTCAAAAAGGAAAGACTCTCATGCTTCCTGGGTTTCTTATATTCCTGGATGCCCCTGATTTTTTCCTAGGCACTTCTTTGTGTTATTGCCTACCTAGGTTTGTACATGCAGTCTCCAGTGTTGGAGGGAATGCTCTTACTAGTTCAAGAAAGATTTCCAGAAACTTTGAGGGGTTTTCTCCCTCCTCTTATATGTCTGTTGCAGCATGTGTAGGTTGTGCCACAGCTGTATATGCCTTTGCCTTCTCCATCCGTAATGTGGTTGGATTTTTGTGCAGATGGGCATGTGAATATCTGTTTGCAGAAAAAGCATAGCTTCTTGTACAAAAATCTCTGCTTTCATAAGAAGCCCATTGTTCTCAGCAGATAGTGAGCTCTCTTTAAACCTCAGCTCTTCAGTAAGAGCCAAATGCCACAGTGACAGAATTAAACTCACCTTAGTATAGACACCAGGAATGCATCTAAGCAGTGCTTGAAGCTTTCAGGTATGGGCAAGTGCTGCTGCATTAAAACCAGCAATTGTTTCCAAACTCTGTTAGTGATTTGTATTTCAGTGTTTATATTGCATTCAAAGCATGAAATGATGCGCCTCCTGTAGTGCAATGCTCATTTGAATCCATGGGTTCCAGCCTCTGCCAGTCAGAGGGAGTCTCTGCATTGATCTTGGCAGGCTCTGGACAAGTGTAGGCAGAGAAGACTGATTTTGTCACCAGAATGATGAGCAAGCTGCACCCCCTCTTCTGTTATTGAGAGCTCAGCTCACACAGGCATTCTCCTCAGGTTCTTGTTCCATTCCAGGTAGTAATTAGATTTCACATGTACATCCTTACATCCCCATGCAATCCTTGCCTGGTAGGTAATGCTTTGTAAACAACCATCCTTTGCCAGAGCAGCGCTTTCCCAGATCTTTGAGCCTGAGAGTTTCTGCAGGGGAAGCATTTCCCCTAACAAACTCTTTTGTATCTCCTGACAAATGGCTCTACTGAAAGAATTGTGAATTTGTGTGGGTTTGTTTTTTCTTTGCTGCCTCTGCTGCTTGAAGTATTCTCAGGAAGGTCAACTGACCTTTATCAAGCCCTGGCCACTGGCAAGATGATATCCATAATGAATGTACTTCAAGCAGCCAGTGCTCCAGCATGAGTGGTTTAACACCTGACCCCTTCCATGCAAACAGTGCAAGACACACAAGATACTTGACTCCTTTTCCTAGAGGAGAGCAAACTCCAACTGTGTACCAGATAGGGTGTAAAATATCACATACTTATGACCTAGCTAGAAGAATAATGCATCCAGTCCTTCACTTGGTTAAATGTAAAGTTCCTGCAGCTTGTTTGGGCTTTTCTCTATATGTGTGACCTGTACTGCTGTCTGGGAAGATGCAAAGGTTACTAATTTCCAGGTATTGTTTAGGTTTCTTTTGCTGTCACTTACCCTACCCTCTAGAGGAGAAATACCTTAGTTAAATCATTAATATATGGAAAAGCAAAAAAAAAAGGCAAATAACAGCCTTGAGACTGTAACAAGTACTTTTCACTTGCTATGATACAGGACATAACATCACGTGCTCCTCACTGACCAGGGTTTTTACTGACACTCACATTGTGTTCCTCCATGTCATGATGGAAATGTTTTCCCAGGCAAGCAGAGGTGAAGCACCAAAGGCAGGGAGTGCACCGTGGGGTGAGAGCTGGCTGAGAGGTGCCAGCATGGCAGGCTGGGCCTTGAGTGACTACAGTGAGGTGGAGCATAAATGAAGGGCTTTCTCACTACTCTCACCTATTTTAATTCATTGTTCTTTTCTTAAAATTAAGGAAATGGCCCATATTAAGCCAAGTATAACACATACATGTTTACTGAAGTAACCCTTTGTCTACCTTAGGGTTTTTTCCACATGAGCTGTCAGGCCAGCCAAACACAGAGTGCACCACAGGGAAATGTTGTTGGGAAATCACTGTTCTTCCCTGTGTTTGAGGGGAAAAAAAAATGGGAAGATCCTTTCAAAAAGGGAAAGGCTCATGCATTGGCCTTATAATTTTTAAATTTGTATGTCTTATAGCATTTCACTCTCTTAGTAAGGGCATGGCTTTCTGCTCATTGTGAGGGATATTTATCGCACTGTCCCTGGGGCTTTCATGTCTGATTGTCTCCTTGGGGAGAAACAGTTGAAGTTTAGAGGGGGACTCTGATCTCCTTTTGATTGACAGTCATCTTTGCAGTATCAGGGAAATGTCCATCTCTGTTAAAGCACAAGCTACTGTCTGTTCTGCACTCTGGAAACAGCAGTTTGGGGTCTATGGAAGTAAACCTCTACTGGATATTCTCATCTCAGCAGCATTTGCTGGGATTTTGATGTGTTGGGGCTTTGGTGGGGGTGAATTTGCTCTGGAGGCTTGTTAGTTTTTTATTAGGAGTCAAGTGGTTCCTCATGTGAGGGCACAATAACCCTTTTTGTAGGGATTTTACTCTGACATTTGATCATTATGTGCAGGTAGATTTATTGTTGGGTATAATTTTAAGGACAACGAGGCTTTGAAATACTCCCCTCCGTGACCAGAGGATACACACAGAAAGTAATGGTAATATTTCAAAGCAATCATTTGAAATACCTTCTTATACTCAGAAAATTATGATCATTTATTCCCTGTTCCTAATTCAGTACTCATCCTGATTTAGAGATTTTAATTTCACTTGTAATGTTATTACCAGTTGTTAAATTATGGAAGTCTATTTTTCTTCTGTACCTCTGATCTAGATAAATGCAAAATCAGAAGTTACTTGAACTCATTTGAGATTAAATAAAAGAAAAATGAGAGAGAAGCTTGAGGAGGTGGAAGTATTTCAGGATGTTATCACATACTGCCTGAGCACTTAGATTCCAAGATGATACATACCTAAAAACACTAAAGACAGATGTACCTGGCATTATCTCACCCTCTAAATGCTTGGTAAAATTACAGAAAAACTGAAACAATAGAGAAAAGGGAGTTTTTATTCTTTTTATACCTCCACCTGTGACAGTTACCCTTAAGAAAGCCTGTCACATCTTTTGATAAAAGGTCCATCCTGAGTTTTAAATGGGAGCTATCTATGCTGAAGCAGAGATTCAAAAGCACTCTCTATAAACAGCCCCCCGGGAGCCTTTAGCTCCCTGCTAGCACAACAACAAGAGGAAAAGTCAGCTCCTGAGTCAGGCTGGCCTCGTCAGAGGAGGTGGGGGAGCCTGAGCCCCTGGCAAGGCTCTGCCACTCAGCCCAGGTGGGCACCAGGGCACCCACGGGGCAGCTCCCAGCCCTTCTGCACTCACAGAAATCATCCCAGCCTCTGGGGAGCCAGGCACAGAGCCCAGCTCTGCCTTGTCTGAGGCAGCACCCTGGAAGGAAAGGAAGCTGCACTCTGCTCTCACAAGCAATTTTAGGAATATCTAACTGATAAATGTATGTGGCACCAAACAAATGAAGCAAGAATTGAGGCCAGCTCCTCCCCAGGTGTAGCATGGTGCAATGCCTTGCACTCTCAGGGAGCTGTGACCATTTAGTCCATGTGAGGATCTGTCCCCAAGCCTGCTGTGAGCAGATAGGGATGTGTCCCTGATCTCTGCAGCTGCAGGAGTCTGGAGGAGAGGGAAGCCTGTCATGAGCCCAGACTGTCCTTCTCTGGCCCCTCCTTTTAGCACAGACTGTTATCCAGGACACTTGCTTGCAGAAAAGACTTTTTGTTTAGTGGTGAAAACTCCCTGAATGCTGCTGGACACTGTTTTTCTCTACCACACTTGCACTGTGTCCAGAAGAAATTGATTTAAAAACAAACAAACAGAAAAAACCTCTCCCAGGAGCCATCCAGGGTGAATTTGCTAAATTGTTCACGTGGGAGGGAATGGAAAGGTCTGCGTCCTGCTGGTTCCTTTTCTGCAGCACAGGAGAAGGGCAGTGATGGACAGAGCATGTGTGTGAGCAGGAGGGAACAAGGATTTCTGTGTGGCTGCAGGATATGAGGAGAAACAGTGAGTAGCAAGAATCTCTCCTTTGAGACAGAAACACTTTAATATGTTTCTCTGAAAGGGGATGCCTAGTATAGACTTGGTGAGGGAGGGTGTGGGAAACAAAAAACCCTTTCAACAATAGAGCTGCTGCAGTGGTGAGCTCGATGGTGCCACCCAGAGTACCTTTTTGCATAATATATGATGCTCTGTGTGGGTCTGGAAACTGGGAAGATTAAAGCAGATGATCTTTCTGCATGCAAAGCAGCCAGAGACAGCATGATGGATTATTACTGAATACATTCCTGGCCGTGCATAATTGTGTTCTGATCTTCCTTGTTGAAGTTCTACCACCATCTCTCTGCCAGACTACATCACTTAACTCATAAGAGCCAAAATTTCTCTTTACTTATCCATGTTCTGACCATAGTTCTCTCTGGGGTCACTTGCATTTGAAGTAGGTTACTGCCAGTTCCAGTAAAATATTAAAATGGCACCAAAGCATCCAGAGCAGACCAGCAAGGGGAATCAGGTAACTGGCTGCATGTAAGGTCTGGGAAAAGTGTCTGTTCAGATTTTGAGAGGCATGAGCTTTGTTTAACACTTTGTGGTTATTTCTGCACTGTCTGATGTCTGATTTGCACTGAGAATATTAATGCAGAACAACAGAGGGGGATTGCTCTGTCATTTACTTTCCTGTCATTTCTATTTGACCTTTATCAGAAAAACACTGTGCAGTATATTTACTGAATAAGGGTTAAATAATCCTTAACACATAGTGGTGAATAGTACAGAAGTCTCTCTTGCTTGAAGATGGAAAACAGAGTCACAATGAAGGTGGCCATGTGCAGTGGGAGTTTGAGGAGCCCCGAGATCCAAGTGCTGAGGGACAGGCAGGTGGTCCTGGTCTACAGAGCTGAGCTGCAGCTCTCCTGGGCATGGCACTTGTGGTGACATGGCTTGCAGTGCTGCCCTCTGCATTGGTTCAAAGAGCTTTATTGCAGGCTTGTCACTGTGGATCATTACCTGCTTTTACATCTGTGGGATGTCACCGATGTCAAATAGCCTATAATTAATTTATCCCCTGCATTAAACAAATTTTAATTGTGCATGGTAGCTATGAACACTTAGGTGCCTTTCACTTCTTAATAAATACAAGTGAGAAATGCACAAACTGCCAGAAAATATCCTCCTCCTTTCTCTTCCCTAAGTCAGTAAAGAAAAACTGGAAATTTAAGGAAAGATTTAAATCAAACTTATGTTTAGATATTTCTTTCTCAGAAATAAATAGCGAAAGTTATTTTGAAGCAAGATTTAAAAAGGAGATATTATTCCTTCACTCAAATCCCAGGAGCATTTCAACAGTCTTTATTTCAACACTTATCATATTGGCAATTACTTGAGAGATATATATACAGATATATATAAGTGTAGCTATACTCACAAGCAGTCTTCAATTTGCATTCACTATTACTGCTGGTCCTTAATATCAGGCTGTGCTAATTAAGTCGTAATGAACAAATGTGCATCATTTGCTTTCCAAGCTTTTTCATCTAAAAATGTGAGATTTTTATGTTCATTATGGCATTAATTCTCCACTTACATACTGTTACTGAGCCTTTCGGATATAACCTTCAAGAATATCGATGCTTTCTATTTTCAACATTTTAATTTCTAGCCTTAAAAAGAGGTGTCAACAGGTGAAAAGTGTACTTTAATGCCTTATTATGCTGCTCAGCTCCAACTCTAATACTAAGAATATTTTTCATTTATTCAAAATTTAAAAATTTGTGCCATAAATACACCCCACGGTATTTTTATGTGATAAATAAATGATACAAATAATACATTTTTTTCACTCTCAAAGACATAAATATGGTTTAATTTGGATCAGCACATAGCTAGTAGGAGTATATAATTTTTTTTGTGCTTCCATTTTTCCTTTTAAGATGTCTGGAATTCTCATTCCAATTTGCACAGGACTCAATAGAAAATGACACATTTATAGAAGGCAACTGGTTGCCTCTAGACAGCAAAAGCTTGGTTTTTCCTGACCTCAAAATGTTTGCTTGTCATGAGTTGCAGAGAAAGGAACCTTTTGGCTCAGCTCTGGTTTTGGCTGCCATTTCTCTGAGCTGTTCAGTGAGGCACAGAGTTCCTCCCTATCCCTCTGTTGCCCTGCAATATGTTGGAGTTGCAGGAAATTTCATGGCAGGAATTGCTGCCATGCTGAGCAGAGCCTGGCTGCACGGCTCTGGTGCTGCTGAGCCCAGCAGCAGGGCCCTAAGCAATAACTGCAGGCAGGTTCCATGGGACAGCTTCTCCACGGTGCTCTTCAGTGCCAGGAGAGGCCAGCCCCTGGTGCCTCCCGGCAGCTGCACCTTGCTAACAAACACTGAATTGGAGAGTCAGCCCAGTAAGTGCAGCTTGTGAAAACAAAATCTGCCTGCAGGATTAGTTGTGTCTTGTGAAATCAAGCACTTGTGATGGTTGTTCCTTTTAGAGCCAGTTCTCATCCCTAAAAGGATTCTGAGATGCAGTTTCTTGCCAGGCAGTCCTGTGCTCCCACTTGCAGACCAAACCTCAAGGGCTGGCACCAGAAATAACTCCATGGTCCATAGCCTAAAGCAAACCTGTACTGAATCCTGTTAAAAATAGAGCATGTATGCAGTTCTCTGGTGTTGCAGTTGTTTTCCTGCCTCTGGGTGACTTGTGCTGAAGAGCAGCTTCTCTTTCAGGAGTTGTGCAGCCTGTTCCTGCAGCTGAGAGAAGCTGCGGAGAGCTTGGCAGCAGAACACATCTGAGCACACATCAGAGCCCCCAAAGCCATGGGATGGCTCCAATGTGCTCCAGGAGATCAGAAAACATAGAAGAGAGATCAAGAGCTGTGACAGCCATGTCAGTGTTGAGAGGGCAAGAGAAGCATGAGGAGAGCCTGTGTGTTTCCATCTGAGAGGCTTCAGGACTTAGTGGCTCTCTTTCCATACCTCTTTCCATCCCCTGCTAGGTGCATGTTTCCCCTACATGGCACTAGAAAGTTGCAAGCAGGAAGTTCAGGGATAGGGAAAGAAATGGAAACACAAACCTGTCCTGCAACCCCACAGTCGTCTTCTTTTTTTCTGATGGCAGCATCCTACTGCTGCCTTGCTGGGCTGTTTCCCTTTGGGACTTGTGGGGGTTTCACTGTTTTTACTCTTGTCTGTCATCTATGTCTTAGGCATAGTCCATTTTTCCTCTAGAGAATTAAGACAGTGCACTCAGGAATTGGTTCATGCAAGTCATTCCTGAGCACAACCAAAAAGCCTTGAAAGTGATGAAATGTGTTTGTGTCATCTGTGAATGCATTGATATTTATCCCTATTATCCTTCACATTTTCAATTCAAGCTGCACATAATTTATCAGCTCTGTTGTCAAATGCTGCATGTAATTGTGTTAAGTAGAAAGCTTAGTGGGAGAGGGGAGAGCAGATGGGGAGAAAATAACCATTCACTTTTTCTCAGGAGAATTGCAGAGCAGACCTTGCTTTGAATTTGGTGGCCATCTACTCTTTTCAAGTACTCCCATGGCACCTGTTGTAAAAGTGGAGCAGTATATCAGATGTAAGAGTGCAGTTCAGCAGGGGCAGCACAGGTGAATGTCTCACTGGAATGATGGAAAGATGAGACTGGAAATGCTTCAAGGGTTTGCCAAGCTCAACAGTTGCATTGCAGCCCCTGCTCATTGACATCACTCTGAAAAAGAAATCCCTTGGATACAAGATGCCAGTGCACTGCAGTGGTCTCCTTTCAGTGTCAATATTATGCTACTTTGAGTAGAATTTATTTTAGTTCTTTTAGTCTCCTTCATGAAAACATGTATACCACACAGTTAACAGATGGCACCACTTAGACTGGGGATGTCAGCTGCAAAAGAGGCTGGAAAAGCTACTGACATGCTTTAATTTCTGTAGGAGAACATGGCTCTGTCTGCGTGCCCTGGTTGCTCTGTATTCAACAGCTGTGGAGTCACAGCAGAAGACCTGACAGATCCCTTAATGTAATCTGCAGAGTTGCTAATTAAGACACACAGTTAGGGAGCACACCAATAAAGTATGCCTATGAAAGTAGCAAAAGGGACAACTTGTGGACAAGGGCCTCCACTTTATTCCCCACACTAAGGCTCCTGCAGCTTCTGACAGCTGGTTCTTCTGTGGCTTCTCCCTTTCTCCATTTCTTATCATGACCTGTGGTGTGTTGACAGAACAGCCCTTTGGAAAGTGTTCTTGCTTATGTCTTTGTCAAAGATGCATGGACAGATTCTCACCAAGATTTTTCTATCTTGTAGGCCTAAAAAATGACATGGAAAACATGTAGATCTTCCTGCTAGCTGTTGTGTTTCACTCTGGAGGAGCTGCAGTGCAGGGAGCAGGTTGGGAACTGGCAGACACCTTGATGGGTTTCCCTGGACCTGGTAAACCTGGTTAGGAGAGAGCCCTTCTGCAATTCTCTTTTTCCAGCACACTTAGGAAAGCACTGAGGAAGTACACTGCTGATGGAAGGAACAGACTCAGTGCCTGCAGTATAAGGTAGAGAAAGAAATCCTTTTTCTTTCTCTTGTTTATTCTTTTGGTTGTGAATGGAGATAGGGAAATTGCAATAAAACTCTGTTCTCCCAAGGGAACGTTGGGACCTGGAACCTCAGCACCGTACTAACTTTACCCTTAAGCCTAGTCTTTGAGTGGGATATGTTTAAAAAGAGGAGATTTCTTTAGTTAGGTTTGGTTTCCCCATGGAAAGGATGCTGCTCTGGTGCAGAGCAGTGCTGTGCTATTACTCCATCAGCAGAAACTTGTAGGGCTTTGCCTTTTCCCCTGTTGAAAGCTGAATCTGTGCTGTGAACCTCAGCAGCATTGCCTGCTTGAACAGGACAAAACAAGGCAGCTGCTGAGCTGTCATAGGGATGGGAGGCACCAACTCCTGCCAACCACAGAACCCTTCAGCCAGCCTGGCTGGGAAAAGCTTTTCCTGCTGTGATGAAACCGTGCCCCATGCACCCACTGCACTGACTGTGAGTGAGGAGTTTTGTGCTGTGGCTTGAAAAGAAAAAAGGGAAATAGGATGTGGTCTGCTCTGGTGTGTCAGCCATTTGGGAGTACTAACAGTGACGAGTGCCTGTCTTAGGCAGAACAGGGGGTGTGAGGGATTTGAGCAATAAGGGATGTCAGACTGGTAGTTGGATGTCAGCCCTCACTGTGCCAGAAGAGCAGCTTGTCCCCTCTTAATAGATCAGCAGAAATTTCTGTGCCTCTCTAGCATATTATCAGCAGTTTGCCTCTGTTTTGCTACAGAAATAGATTAAGCTTTAGCTGCGCTCCTATCAGACCAATTTTCTTTGCCTTTTTTTTTTTTTAATAATTGTCAGATATTCTCATCAGTTTTGTCCTACAAGCAAAGCCTTGAAAAAACCCTGAAGAGCTGACTGAACAGTTGCTTTTCTTTCAGCATCTGTAGCTGTTTAATATTTTGCCTGTCTGTCTCTTCAGGTGCACAGGGGAGAGAGAGCTGCTCTCTCCAGTCTGTATCAAGACAAGCAGAACTTGATCAGCTGGGGAGAGAGGACGAACTGCCACAGCAGTGCCAAAATTTCTGGCTCATGTTCTTGAGCTCTGCTGTTTGTGTGTCAAAAATTGAAAGTGTAACTGGGTGAATAATCCTCAGGCCATGAAATTAGTAAGTGTTTGGGTTTCAGCCAGGTCTTTAGTGGGGATTTTGTGAGTCCAGTTTTAAGTCTTCCTTCCATTTGTCATGGGAATTGTGTAATTTATGCAATTCTGGAAATGTGGAACCAGGCAGTGCTTTCTATCATTGCTATTTTATTAAGTGCTCTGGTGACCTGTTACCCTTCTTATAAAATCAGAATTTTCTAAGTATTTAAAGCAAATTGACATGTGAAGGAGTTTTGTATATAGTTCTGGCTACTCACTACCACAAGCTAAACAGATTTAGATTTGCTGAAACAAAAAAAACCTCCTGATACTGCTGTTGTAATATAAACACCTGCTATGGTGAGGTCAGGCATCAATGACCTCAGTGGCAGAGCTTTCTTTAAGCAATTTTGTAAAGAGTGAATGTTTCTTTCATGCACAAATTGCTTTTTGTGTTAAAGTTCTGCTTAAGAGCCTCATCTAAAGTCAAATCACTACAATGCCACTATAGTACTTGTCTCACAAGCTGAATCCTTTGTTGGATTTAGTATCTCCTATAACTTTTAGCCTAATACTTACCTCTTGGCAGACTCTTCAGGCATAGCCAGTAATGAATTCAAGAGATATTTCATGCCTGAGCCAGGAATTTATTTATCTCACTTCTGCGGATGCACAGAGTGGAAAGGCAGGGTACTGACAGTGTGTCTTGCTGCCATGTACTGAGAATTCTATTGAAAACATATCCCTACCTATTCTTATACATCTGAATCCTGTGCAACAACTTACTCTAATTGTGTCTCAAAATGTGTCTGACCTGTGGTGAAACTACATCAGCATGAAAGGAATCTTCCTTGGACAATGGTGAAAGGAGTTAACTGTGCTTGGATCTTTTTTCTTCTTTTTTTTTTCTTTTATTTGGACAGACTTGCATACCTGGATTGAGGTTCTGGTGATGCTGCAGGCTTTTTGTGTGATGTTGCAGAAATATATTAGTATTCATGACACAACCTAGAATGTTATTAATGCTCTCCTGCACTCTGCTTACAGAGTGAACATGTAGACAACTGTCACTAATTCTCCAGAGCCAGTAACCCAGATTTAGTCTTGCAGAATTTGCTCTTATACATGGTAATAAAGCACAGGAATGATACCTGGCTGTGGTCATCTTAAGTATGAAAGGATTATCAGCTCTTGAAGTCTGAGCTACAAGTTATTTCCATGAAGTGGAAAAGGCTGCCTAATTTTATTTCTCCTTGTATAGAAAGGAACAATAATAAGAACAAAAGCTTTTGAGAATAGTAGGTGAAGTTTCTTGGACTTTTTTTTCACCTAAATCAGTCACTTCTCTGTAGTAATCAGATGTTGCTCATTTGCTTTTTTCTTTTTTATTAATATAAAAGTGTTAGTTTGTTTTTTCATTTTTTTTTTAATCACAGCTATGTCAGCCCTACTTCCACTCCTCTCATTCTCTCAGCAGTGGATGAGAATTTGCTGCAGTGCATTCTGATAGCCTTAGTGCTTGTCCTTCAAGTCAGTTCTGTGGTTAAACAGATACTTTGAAAAAGATGACAGAATCCAAAGAGGATGAAAAATCATCCCAGTTTTCCCTAGGGAAATAATATCCTTGATGTAGAGTCTGTGTTGCTTAGTTTTGCTTCTCTATCATTTTTGTGCTCTTATTTTTCCCCTTCTCAGAAAGACACAGGGGTCTTGCCAGGCACACAAACTACAAAGGGCCCTAAAATGCATCTCCCTGTGTGCCAGGAGAGCAGAGCAAAATACTGCAGCTTTCTGTGAGAGTCCATTTTGTACCACTGGATTGCAAGAAAGCGTCACATAAAATTTATTCCTATTTTCTGACCTAGAAAGACAGATGAATAATGTAAGATTGTCATAAAAAAGAAAACTAGCTCAAGATTTATTCTTTAAAAGAAACAAATACTATTAATTTCTTCCTCTCTGATTCCTTCTTCTTGACTAGCTCCCTAGCAATCCCTTCTAAATTTCAAATTTGCATTTCTGCCAACTTGGCGTGCTATATAGAAACAAAGCTTTTCAATAATATATGTGCTGTGCCTGCTCTGAAAGCGTATTTTGGCAAGGGCTTTTCTAACTCAAACTGGTATCCACTGTCAGAGATTCCTTTTCTATCACTATTTAATCTCAATACAGCCTGAGAGAGGCTGCTCTCCAAGGTCCTGCAGAGCAGCGTCACACAGGCAACTGCTTCCTGCAAGAATTTAGGGGCTGTCAGGGAGCCCTGGAAATTCAAATCCTACATGCAAAGAGCAGAGCTTCTCACTTGACTGCACTGCCAGGGAGGTTCAGAGCTGCTGCTCCTCGGGGACTTTTGGGGATTCATGAACTTGCTGCATCCCAGAGAAGCTCGGTGCTAAAGGTCTCTGCTGCTGCTGATCACCCTTACAAGGGCAGGGCTGGACACTGAGGGCTCTTAGGACCTACAGCAAGAACCTTTCAATTTCCAACACTCCACGGGGAGGGTTTTTAAAGAAACAACAGGTTCCTACTGATTTCTGCCATGCCAAAGAAGACTGGGGGCCAAAACTATTTGTAGTGAGAAATCAGTAACTGGGGCACCCTCACTTCACTCCTACAGGGAGCATATCCACAGATGTCAGTCCCAGGGAGAGGTTCTTAATATTTTCTCTGATCTGCTGAATCACAGAAGATGGGCATGACTTGGGTTTCCTTGGGTTTCCTTGGGTTTCCTTGGGTTTCCTTGGGTTTCCTTGGGTTTCCTTGGGTTTCCTTGGGTTTCCTTGGGTTTCCTTGGGTTTCCTTGGGTTTCCTTGGGTTTCCTTGGGTTTCCTTGGGTTTCCTTGGGTTTCCTTGGGTTTCCTTGGGTTTCCTTGGGTTTCCTTGGGTTTCCGTAGTCTGAAATTATGATGCACTTACTAGTTCTTACCAGAATGAATACAAACTGTCCCTGGATTTAGTCCACCCTTAAAAATTTACCATTCTCAACATGCTTTAGGTTATTCAATGACTGAATCACTTATGCTAAAAATATAGAGCCATAGAATGGCCTGGGTATTGGTCATGGGTATGAAGCTGTAAAAAACCTATTTTAGAAAGTTATTTTAGATAGTGTTTGTGCCACAATATAAAATTAAGCTCCCCACTATATTGATATTAGTGCCTATGTAATTCTATGAATAATTTTATAGAAAGCCTTGTGATAGAGTGAGTGCTTTTTAGGAATTTGATGCTAAGATATATAATAGACTGCATTTTGTTAAAAGTAAAACAATAATTAAAGTCTGCTCTTCCTACAGTTCTCATGGCTTTGTTTTTGAAAGCCAACCAAATTTAAGAATTGCTGAAGCATAAAATGCTGGCAGTTAAAATGTATATTTTTCTTCTAGTATAGAGAAGTACATGTGAAAGAGAAAGTTCAGAAGGAGGAGGGGGTTTTTAGTAAATCTCACTTCAGAATGAACATTCTTCCTTATTTTGAGGCTTGGGAATGGTTTTTTTCCATGGTTTTCCATTGTCCGATTGTTTTTTCTTGTTTGTGACACTGACTGTGTACTAACACAAACTGATGATATGTCAAATGGCACATTTTTATTTACAAAGCATTGGTAAAATACTTCCCCCTTTTTTTTCCTTTGTTCAGTGGCAAAACAGCTTTATTTTTTATAGCAGAGAGTGCAAAAATTTTTCAGTATTTTTTCATAAAGTGATACAAGCTGAATCACAAAACAACTTTCCACTGAACATTTAGAAAAAAGTAAATGAAAAGCAGTACAATGTTTCAACTTCAGATTAAAACCCAGCCTTTTTATCATCAGGAAAATAACAGTAAAAATGTATGACCACCATCAATTCCCAGGATCAGCAATCACTGTAGGTAGTTTTTTGATTTTCTGCTCCCTTACTCTATCAAATTGTTGCATTTGAATACTTAGCTCAGCTCCTTTGATCTCCTTCCTCTATTCAGCTCACGTTTCTGTCTGTACTTCCTCACGTTGACACATAATGAGGAATTATTTATAGATAATCGAATCTCTCTCAGTTTTGTAGCCACTGTCAGCCTGCTACATGGCATACATTTGTCAATAAACTACAATGTGATTTATTTCAATGCACCTAAAGCCATCTTCAAAATGCAATTCACTTACAAAAAGATGTTCACCTGCTTTGCAGAATTGTTCCTCTCAGGTACTGTTCTCATTTTGACAAGCTTGAACAACAAAACCAAAGCTAAAAAGTAGCTGTAGCAGCCCTTCATTGTGACTGTCTCTGGGAAATACCAGTGGTTCATGTTTTAGAGTTGTGTTTTAGCTCCTTCACAGACATGCTCTTGTTTCATGCCTTCCTCAAAACTCCTTTCTTTGTCCATTTTGTCACCATATTTTTAGATGGGATTTACAACTCACTTGGTGCATTCTCAGTTGCAAGACTGTGTCTATGATCTGTGGGCAATAAAATAGGATATGTACATTTGTGGAGCAACTTGGTGTGGCTGGAACATGTACAAAGCACATGTGGAAGAATGAGATGAATGTATGGGAAACCAAGTGCAGCAAAAATTAATTTTGATATCTTGCTTATTTTCCTAAGCCCACTGGCATCTATCTATCTTTCCAATAATGTTGGCCCCACTGACAGAGGATCCTCCTGTTAACTATACTGCTGCACAGTGAGTTTCCTGCTTATCCCAGCTGTCACATTGCTGAAGTGTCCTGGGATATGAAGCTGTCAGCTTGCTGTGTGGAGCCAGACCCATGTCAAGCAGCTGCCACCCCATATTCATAACCTATCTTGAATCAGTCTGAAGGCTGCTTGCCTAAAGGGACACTCAGAAAGTCCTTAAATACCCAGCTTTTCTTATCTAAAAAGGAGTTCTTCTAACTTATAGGCATCACCTCAGTAGGTGTGTATTTTAAGGGCCTTTTTTTTCCCTTCTTCTAACATATCTCAAGTTTGCAGCAAAATCTGTATTTCACCAGGCATGCATACATCCAGCGCACATCCAATCTTTGACCGTCGGGGTGGATGCTGTTAACATTATTTATACATTGCCAGACATGGGCTGGAAGCAGCAAGATAAAAGCTGCATTTTATGAGTGCTCCCAGAAGCACAACCCTCAGTTGCATAATTACCTGTGGCATCTGCTGGAGACGTGTGTTACGAAGTGCTGGGAGCTATTAATTTACACACAACTACTGCTCTGGTTTTCCCCCTTTGTCAGCTGACCACAGCATGCTGAAGAGCCTCTTCCTCATCTAGAACAGGACATCATCCCTGCTTTCTTCTGCAGCAGGCACAGGACAAGCAGCACCTGTTGGGAAGGCAGAGGAGGGAGGTGTCAGTGTCCCACACCCCGTGTCTGTGTGCAGGAGGATAATGGGGTAAGAGAGGCTGCACAGCCACACTTGGTGTGTGCCTGTGTGTGCAAGAGAGGCAGAAACAGGTGGAGTGTATGCTGCAGGCTTCCTGCTGGCCTCCTGCAGTACTAGGAAGAATTGTAGCTCTTTAATCAAGCACATAACTCTAATTAATAATGAGGAAGGCCATCCTGCCTAATTAGGGTTTCCCTGCTGACCCTGCAGGATGTTACTTATGAACCTCATCAAATCTGCATTCATTCCCTCAACAAAAAATCGTTCATGAATGACTCTTATTTTTGCCTGATGCTTCAGCTGCCTACCTTTCTCTTCCCAATACCATCTTTTCTTGCCCTTCTCCATAAATGTAATACCAGACAACACCTATTTCTTCCACTCTTCTAAAGAAAACATTAGTCCAAACTAATGCACTTAGTACATGCATTTGCATTTTTGCAGTGGATAGTACAAGAAGATTTGCATTTGAGTGGAAGAAATGCTTTCTGACAGTGAGGATGATGAAACAGACTTCTTTAGGTAGGTGGTCTCACCAGGACTAAAAAGCTTTAAGAACAGTTTAGATTATTTTTCACCAAAAGTGTTGTAAGGTGTAGTTGAGTCTGTTTGGGGGCAGGAACTTAAACCCAGTGATCACTCAAGATCCCCTGCATCATCATTATTCTTCAATTATTCTAACAATAATTCTGCAAGCCCAACTCACTGCCTGCCGCTGTTTCCAGTTAAGACATTTTTGGAGTTGGGGGACATAAATAATAAAGCTGGTGAAGTTTTTAGTGACACTTTTAGGTACCTCCAGGCATGAGATGAGGTACTAAGCTGTATCTTAGCTTGAGAACACACTTCTGCACCTCTGAGAGCCCGTCAGCCATCAGGGCATTCCACGTCTGAGCTTTCCTGGTTCCTGGTAAGGAGCTGTTTCACTGGGGCTTTGCAGTGGCAGGGCCAAGAAGCAGACAGGGCACAAAGCTCTCATCTCACTGCCCTGCAAGTGAAGGATTGAGGCCCCAGTGTTCCTCCCATGCTTCTTGGATAATTGAGGATTTCAAGCATGCTAAGTTGTGTTAATTCCCAACCAGCCTTCCTGCTGCAGAGATGTGTTAGGAGAGGCAGTGATTTCAGACTGCAGCACTTCAGGCTGCTTGCTGTATGTGCTGTATGCAGAGCAGCACTCAGAGCAGATGAATGTTATATCACCAGAAAGTGTGATGTACTCCCCCTGTCAAATTTCAACTCTGGTAATTAAATTCTTTCCACCTACATTCCCCTTCCCATTTCAATGGAGAGAGGTATACTTCAATTCTTTTTCCAAATATTTATGTAGGCTTAAGGGGGAAAAACTAAAAGGTTCTTGCTGTCTGGTCCTCATCTGGGTACAGCTGAGCAGTGAAGTGTGAGCCATCTGCAGCACTACATTTGAATGGTAAAGTGCTTTGAGAAGTTTGGGAGGTAAAAAACATTTCATACCAGATCTCATCCTCAAAATTGTTTCAGTAACTCCTTAGAAAATAATGTCTGCTCTTAATCTTGGTGGAATAACAAGGAGGTCTCTAAAATACACTGTGGGTGTGAAGCAAGACAAGATGTAGGTAATAAAAGGTGAGCCTGGGCCATCAAGCCCAGGAACTGATCAAAACTTGCATAGTGCCAGTGCTTCTCCAGGTCCATAGTTTTGGTTTTTCATTGTTTCTGGATAATTTTTAACTGAATTGAAGGCTTTTCCTGAGTTCTTCCAAGCTATTTCTAAAGCCACTGATGTTTCAAATGAACAGAACACACTTTCAGTACTTATTTTCCTACATATTTTACGGAATTTTTTTTTTAATGAGCCCAAGTAGCTGCAAAAGGAGAAACAGTCGAAACCCTGCATCCAAAGGAATTACAAGAGAAGAAATCCATAGTATTCTTGTTTAGAATAAGGCCTAGTATAAGCCTATTCTAGTACAGAATGGTGGTGTCTCATTTTTAAAGCTCTGGTTTTTTCTAAAGAACTAAAGCATGCAGTTAAGGAAAGTATATAAGCAGATTTGATTTACTGGAGAGCAGTTAGCTGGGGTGGCAGCAGCTTTGCCCCGCAGGCTGCACCAGCTGGCACAGCAAGGGACACTCTGGTGACTACAGGGACATGATGTTGACCTGCCCATGCCTGCAGCCCTTTGAAGTCTGCTTAAAACTCTGCTTAATGCCTCAATGTTTCCCCAGCTGGTAGGACTCAGTGTAAGTGCTGGAGAGTTTCTAGAGTTGAATCAATAGTTGCTGTTGCTGCTTTCTGCCAAGACTTTAACCTTTTTTTGAAGCAGTTGTGCACAACGTTAATGAGTCTCTGCAAATAGAAGCCTGTATTAAATTGGCACTGGAGTTTGTGCCCTGGAGTTTGTTCAGACACTAAATGCAGCTGAAGGGAAAGTCTGAGTATTATTCTAAAATGTTAAGTACCCAGAATTTCCTCTCTTCTTCAGCTGATGCACAGCAAGTCATCCCTTCCAAATGACCCTGTTAGCTTGAGTTAGAGGCATTTAGTGTTATGACTCAGCCATTACAAGCTGTATCTTTCTAATTCATTTCTCATCTTCCCTTGCACTCTGAGGCCAGCTGATGGATGCAGAGCTGGGCTTGGGTGAAATGCTGAAAGCAGCTCTCAGCATGCCATGAGCCCTGCAGGAACTAGCTTTTCTCTACCAGGATATCTGTGGGCCAAACTGATAAGCCATGTGCACGTTCTCTGTAGTGTGCACACACCTCACACACAAACCTCTGCTCAGTGTGTCAGCCTCGAGCAATTCTTAGAAATGCCTTGATACCTTGCTCAAGGTGCCTGAAATGATGCTTTGAGCAATCTTCCTAGAAAAGGTTTGTTTAATAATCATTACATCTGAAGTCTTGAAAAGCATTTCAAGCCTTTCTTTCCATATCATCTGATTTTAGCTCTGTTTGCTTCACATATAGAATATGCAAATCCCCACAACATGCCTCTACAATGAAATGAGAAATTATCAGAATTTTATTGCTGGTTTTCTTCTCTGCTACCTCCTGGACGAAAGCCACCCTCAAATTGTTTCTCTCATTTGGTTGATATCAGCTAGGCTGACAAAAGTAAAACCATCAAGATCAGAAAAAATTACAAAAGCTTAAGGGAAATCTGAAATGTGCACATTCTCTGCAAAAAAGACAAAGCACATTTTCCAGATCACTGAAACAAGTGAACATATTCCATATAGGTTTTGTTAAATTATGTACTTAAGAAAAAGATCCCCTCATCTTGTCAATTAGATGGAAAGAATCGAAAGGATTTTATTCTAAAAGTGGGGCACTGTATGTGGATTATTAAATGCAGAAAAATTTAAAAGACTTTGTAGGATGGAAAACCAAAATGTAGCAGGCCTGACCGATCCTTGGTGGCACTCAGGCTTCTGAAGGCACTCATGCTGGACTGGGAAATGCCACAACAGGGCAGTGGGAGGACCAGGCTCTGCTGGGCACAGTGGACTGGGGTGAATGTTCCCAAGGGTGAAGCAGAGGCAGGAATGGATCTTCCAGCATCGAGGTGGACATGGAAGGATCTACTTCTGCTTCCGTGGACCTGCCAAATTTGTTCACTACCACCTCCATGAACACTGGGAACTTCCTGGTGGGATTGCTGCCAGCTTTTGGCTGCTCCCATCTTCCCTAGCAAGAAAGGGAGGGAACCTGATAATCCTGAGAGCAGAGGTGCTGGGAGAACAGATTCCATGGTTCTGCACTGTGTGTGCTAGAGCGGTTGAAGATGGAGTCAGCATGTTGGCAATCAACCCTGGGACTTGTGGGCTCCTGGCATGTTTGGGGCCCATCTAGCAGATGGCTTTCCTCAGTAATTGGAGCATTAGGCACACTTTGTAGGGAAGGTATCAGGCTGGGAAAGAGGACTGGAGAGCCAGAGTGGCCTCCATATGCTTGGCTCCTGACTGCAGAGGGGACTGCCCGAATGAGCCAGGGGTGTGGGGGCAGCTCTGCCTCCTCCTGTTGGCCAGGCTGGGCTGGACTGAGCAGCAGCTCTGTCCTGAGGCCGCATGAGAAGGCAGCAGCCCGGCACGGCCACACTAACAGCTCTGAATGCTTGCTGAGTGTGTCCACATCACTGGCTGAGTGAAGAGCAAGTGTTCTCTCTTCCAAGGACACAGGAGACTTCTGAGTTCATGGAAACACAGGATTATAAAGCTATCATATAATGGTACAGTTTAATTTTCTGAAATGCAACCAGGTAGGTGGAGAAATTAAATTTTGGTCCATTTATTCTCTCACCACCTAAATTCCAATATTTTAAAAATAATCACTAAGTGACATTAAAATAGGTCTAGACTTCCAGTAAAATATTGATACAGTTTTTCACTTCATGTTTCAAGACTTTCTCATCAGGTTGAGTTGGTTTTTTATAGTGTATGCAGCCTGAAGTAGAGGTTGGATTTGTTACCTAAGACTTATTCCAAGTGAAGAGGATTTGGCAGTGGCATGTGTTTGAACTTACTTGTTTTTCAGAGATTTCTTTACTTTGCACTTCCTCTGAGGTTAAGCTGCCAAATAGCACAGCTTGGGCTCTTTTACTGATTTAGGAAAGACAGGGAAAAGTTTCCCCTGAAGACCATCAGAGGTTAGATCTCTTCCTCTCGATTTAATTTGCTGAATTCCACTCATACAGAAGGAAGGAGCTTTAGTACTCTTGGCAGACAACTGTATTGTCATTAACAGCTCCAAATAAGCAGTTATCTGATAACACTGATAAACGACTGCCTTGGAGGGGGTGTGTATTTAAGAGGCATTACCTCAACTGAATTATAAGGTTGGTAAGAATGTCCCTCCTGCTGTGCCAGTGGAACAGAAGGGCACACTGCATCTCAGCTTTGCTGTCTGGGATTTTTGCTGCTTCACTATAGCCTGTTAGAACAATCAGACAGATATTTCCATGCTGCTTGCAAACTGCTGGAAGGGGTACACTTGGGAAGGGGAAAAGGATGCACATTATTAAGGTTTTTATAATTTGTTTATTATTTTGTATATTTAGAAGTATGGGGTTTTAGACGCTTAATAAAGCTAGCTGTTGCCAAAGAAATTGCAAGCAGACCTCCATGGTGATAATTTTTCAAAGCAATCAACATATAAATCCCACTTCAAGTTTTACTTTGGTGCAATGTTGGCATAGGGTCACATCTGAATCCAGATACAGGTTTGGAACTTCCCTAAACTTCAGGGAAAATTAGATCTGAAATTTGCTTTTTATCATTCCTCACTATTTCTGTTGGAGCAATACCAGCAAGAGACAATTGCCAGTAGAGAGGAAGGAAAGAAGGACTGTGTGTCTCACTCCATGTGGCATTGGCTAGATCTGAGCATAAAGAGCATTAACATTTAAAATCAACTCTTGAAACTTGTACTCTCCTGCTGATAGGAGATGTTGACCAAAACCAAAATTTTAGACTGGTGAAATTCTCCACATCTCAACTGTGTGATGAGACAGACTATGCAGTCAGGTTTAGATTGCTCTCACATTTGTGGCATGTTTTAGACACATTTTTGATGCAATCATGACTTGGCAACCACTGCTTCTGACAGGCTATATGACAATGAGATTGAAAGCTTTTTCATTTTGTATATGTTTACCAGAGCAGTTACTCTTCTTTAATAAAATAAAATTTTTCTTTTGCTTTGGTATTCACCTGTATAGATGCTGAAACCCAGCAATTTAGTAAAACACTCTGAAGGAAGGTGGGGTTATTGAATTTTATCGTGGCATGTTACATAGTTTTCTGCAACTAAGGTCACTGGGTATGATGGATAAAATTGGGCTCTCTCAGGACATCAGGCACTCTTTCTTCTATTCTTATGCCTCATTTGTATAATGGGGTTTTTTTCCTGGCTTTGCTAAAGCATTAGTAATCCAGTTGAGTTCACTTAAAAGCTCAGACTTTCCCAGAAGAATATTCATCTTCTCAGATGCAGAAAATCCCACATATCTTATGTCATTAAATATCTTGGGGTACTTTCAGACAGAGTGGGACCGTGGACCTTTTGGTTTGGACAAAACATGGATCTGACATCCAAATTTTTTCAAAGAATTCCAAGAGGTAACAGGGTTTCTTT
The DNA here is from genome assembly GCF_028769735.1 of Zonotrichia leucophrys gambelii. Classification (NCBI taxonomy): domain Eukaryota; kingdom Metazoa; phylum Chordata; class Aves; order Passeriformes; family Passerellidae; genus Zonotrichia; species Zonotrichia leucophrys. The sequence continues at coordinate 25,905,715 of NC_088176.1, forward strand.
TTGTATTTCCCCCTACAGAGTCTTGTTATCAGTAGAGACAAACATAAATCTTGTTCAGTGCTAGTCCCTGATTCTGAGAGGGCTTACACATATGATTAGATTTCAGTGGAGCAGCTTGTGTATAGATTTAAATGAGAATTTGTTGCAGGGTTGGAACTATTGTGAATAAGATGCATGTTACCCCTGGGATCATTTGATGAAAGGTGTTGTTATCTGTATCGCTCAGATCTGATATGTTGCTTTTACATGAGTGCTGTGGTAGTAGTCAATTCATTTTCTAACATTTAGAATAAAAGATACAAACCCTGGATGACCTGAAAAGAGAATCAACACATCACAGGCACTGCATGTAGATTCCTCCCTGGCACAGCTGGCTGACAGGTATTTAATGCAGTTAAAGGTTATACATTTTTTTGTGTGTCAGGCTACAGTTTGCACACAGATCAGGTATTTTTGACATTCATATTCACATACACCACTTAAAGTTCTTCCTGCTGACTGTTACAGAGCTCAGAATTAGCTGGCTGGCCAAATTCACACAACCTCATTTTTCTTTTGTGCTGCCCACCACCACTGGCTATTACTGGATGTGGCAAAATTGTAAATTGTCATAAGCAGCCACTGATTTGTGGCCAGAGCAGGAACACTATGGATGGGCTTGAAAACTGTCATCTGAATAAAAAAGCACCTGCTGCTTTCCTTGGGAGGTAGTGCAAAAATAATGATTTATTTTCTCTCCATGCATTACAGAGATGGAAGGGAGAGCTGCTTGCAGCTCTTTTTTTACTGGAGGACTGAAACTCATCAGCCCTCTGAGAGCCCAGGACTGAGGCTCTCATTTGCCTCAGTCTGTGATCCCTGTTACGTTCTGTGGGATGAACATCACAGTGAGCTATTGAGATGGGCTTAAGGTTCTTGACATTCCTTGAAAGAGCACCCCAGAGCTTCCTTTGTGGTAGTTTTATTAGGAATGTGCTACTTCTTCAGGAAAAGGCTGAAGTCCTGAGCTTATTCAGGATTGCATGTTTTGCATTTGGTTCCAGTTGAATCCGGATTTCACCCAAACTGGTCTATACGTGGTCTCTTTGTAAAGTGCCCACCACCTGAGTGGTGTAAGGTGTGTGTTCTTCCAGCAGCATGTGCCACATTTTGCACAGATTTGCCTGGTATCCCCCTCATTTTGCACAGATTTGCCTGGTTTCCCCCTCATTTTGTACAGATTTACCTGGTTTCCCACTGAGATCATGCTATTTGCCCTCATACCCAGCCATTCTACACAGAGCTCAAGAGAAGCTGTATTTAACATGCCCTACAAACAGCACCACCAGTGGGTTCCACCCTTTTCAAAGTGATGCAGAACTCAGCCAGAGGCTGAGGTTGGATGTGTCTCAGGGCCAGTGTGTGCACACTGCCATAGTCAAGGGATAAAAGTAGCTGTTGCTACAGCATAACCCATCTGTGCTGGTTCAATTTCTACCTTAGGAGCAGATAAATCTGGAAATGGCTGTTTCTCCCCATGGCTGAAATGAGAACGTAGCCAGAGAGCTCAGATGCAGGTATTTGTTTTGTAGACCTGCAATTTGCATACACAAATTCCTGCTCATGTGTGCTGGGCAGGAATAAAGCCCTAGTGGCAAATGGGATAAGCAGGGCAAAGTCTCATAACCCTACAGACTTGAACAATTTTGTGGACAGAATACGTATCTGTGAGGCACATCAGCACATAACTATTAAAAAGTGACCACTGCACTTGTTAATAGCCTAATTTTTCTTCATTTACCCTCTAGTATAACTGTGTATATCAAACTGAAGCAGTAAACTCTAGGAACTTTATCTGTGGCTTGAATATGGCATATATCAGTTTTGTGCTAGGAACTTGCAGCACTTGCCATACATCTCAATGAAGACCAATAAAGTATCTTTGGTATCTAAGGTAGGAAAAAAGTATCTATCTGTAGTGCAGTGAGCTCTGATAGCTAAAGAATTTTGGGATAGTTTTGACTGCAACAATGAGATTTAAAAAAAGGTTCTAAAGTAAAACCTCTTACTGCCACACACTGCATGCTAAGGGCCAGGAGTGAACTCTGAGAGCTGCAGAATTTTGTCTTTGTACTGCTCTGCCATTGAGATGTATTCTCATTAGAGGGAAAGTGATTCACCCAAAGTAGGATGTCGACAACTTTGCTCTTTCCCACACACTTTCTTTGAACTAAGGGTTTTTTATTGTCAGGTCCCTCAGGATCATAGTTTATGAGAAATTTCATGCAAGTTCAAAACCTACTGGAGTCTTTTCTTAGTGCTGGTACTGAAGCAAGGCAGGTTTCTTCAATTATTTAATTTCTACTTTCTACTAGCAATGATTGACTTCATTTTTCCTTCAGCTGTTTGGCTTTGTTGAACCACTGAAACCCTGGTATTGCAGGGTTTTGGTTTGGGGTTTGTGTTTGGGGATTTTTTCCTGAGGGTCACATCAAGGATAGCTCAGCATATTGAAAAGCAATGTACTTAGCAGCTCCCCTTCCCCTTCAGACACTGAATGAATAAAACAAATCTAGAAAGACATTTCATTCTGACACCTAATGGCATGCCAGGACCAGACACACACTACATATCTGAGAAAGCAACAGCCACTGTCAGGTGAAGGGATAGGTTTCAAAATTAAGGCTATTTAATGTTGTTGTTGTTGCAGAACACCACAAAATATTAATAGGGACCAGTAAAGAAACTGTATCACTTCCATCAGGAAAATGAAAATCAAGTTCATTGCACAGTCACATGACTCCCATTAAGGGCTTAATAGAGATTCCCTTTACTGCTGGATCATGCTATAAATAAGCAGATGGTGGTGATTTTGGGTCCAAATTGTTGGATTTACATACAAAATGTCTTTGAAAGGTTGAATAGCTTTAAATTAAACAATAAAAGCACACTGTATTAAAAAAAAAAAAAACAAAAACTATGGAAGCAAGAGTACCAATACTATCATTAAAAAACCTCAAAGCCTGCAAGCCTGCAGTTCTGGCAATGTTTTAAAGCTGAGTGAGATAATACATAGTTAAGATTACTCAAATATAGTAAATTGAAAAATCAGTGGAGTCTTGCTGATTTATAGCAATAGAGTTTTGCTCTTATGCTTTTATGATTTTATTTTCAAGTTAAGACTTCAAATACAGTCATTCAAAAATATTTAATAAGCTCTAGCCATAAGCCTATTTTGGATGGTTCTGGTTACACAGCTTGCATCTGAAATTTTCTATAAGTAATACTTGTTTTTAACCTACTTTTCAGTCAAGCTGATGGAAACCTGCCTCCCTTGATTTACACCCTCTGAAGGATTTGTGCCATGAGATCACTCCTGGCTGCTGTTGTAACATGATCCTGCCCCAGCTCTTACAGCTCCTAAAAGCACACATAAATGGAAAATCTCATGACAGCGTCGCCTACCTGACTGCCTTCAGTCCTGAGCAGCAGTGTCTACATACAAAGAGCTTTAAGCCAGTGAAAAACCACATTATATCGATGGCTTTTGCTTCTCTGGATTAATTGTGTCCAGTGTGGATGTCTCCTGGATGCTTTTACATCTAGGTACTGACACAGTGTTGTGTGGAAGTGTTCAGTGCGCAGTGTTTGAGAGCAGCATGGGCAATAGCACATGGAGCATTCGCCCTGGAGCTCATGGACCCGTTCAGCTGCCCTTGAATGACAAACTGATCCTCCAAGAGGAACAAATGGGAAGGCAGCCACCCAACTGAGACAGGCTGACCCTGCCCAGCATCCCTCTGCAGCTCATGGCTAAATACCACATGTTGTTGTAGAAGAAGGTTGCTTGTAGCAGCTTATGTTCTCATACAGAGGATAAAACTGCTCTGCCTGCTGAAAACGTCCTGGCAAGCATGAGCCTTGTGACCTCATGAGAAGGGACAGTGTTCCCTACAGCTGCTGTTTTCATTTGGGTGCTTAAATTCCAAATGAATGTAAACTACTGGAGGGGAGCAGAGAAGCTGGAGTTTGTCCAGGTAAATATTGGCATGTAATAATTGCAAGTGAGCTTGTGTTTGCTTCTCTGGGAACGGTTCACAGAATTCATGTACAGGCTTTGCCTCAGACCCAGCTTAAATGCAGCTGTCTCAGGGGAAATATGGAGGTTATTTAATAGTGCCCAGCAATGACACAAAACAACTTGGGGCAGGAGGAGAAGGCACCATATTAAATTAAAACTGCACAAAGCAAAATTTAGGGAGACAGAATGTAATTATCCAACTTGGACCCTGGCCAAGGCACTGATGCTAACACCTTTATTATTAAAAAAAAGAAAAAAAAGTCATGAGAGCCAGGAAAATCAAAAACAGACAAGACCTTGCTTTCAGTCTCTTTTCTGAAAGATGGCACCTCAAGTAGCACAGTGCCCATTAGCACTATGCCAGGGTATTGATTCAGTACCTACTAAGAAAGAAGAAGGCCACCCACTGAAGAACATGCATAATTAAAGCTGAAAAATGAGCTGATTCTCTGTGAAATACAGAGTTCTCATAGCAGTGTTTCCCCAGGAATACACCACCAGGGAAAAAAATAGTTTGCACTTCACCTCCAAGGAATTTTGCAAAGGTCAAGCACTAGAGCCAGCTGGATGCATTATTTAGTGACTTGATCATTTTATTACTGAATATTTAATTTGGTTTGTTTTTACAATCAACTATTTCTGCTCGTGTTAGAAGGAGTTGTCACTAAATCCCATTTCTACTGTGGTAGACAGTGAGACAGAGGCAGCCAAAGGAAACAAATATAACCAGTTATCCCTGATATTCAACAGCTTCCAGCTCCTTTGGGTTCCTTTAGCAATTCCCACCTGCCAGTGATTTTCTCAGTGTTATTCTGGGAGATTGCAACAGAAATCAGTATCCTTATTGCTGCCCAGCAGTGCTCTGCAGAAGTACTCCAAATTACACTGTGAGGCCCTGAAGATACATCACCAAATACTTGCAGGGTTCCATGGGTTTATGGGAACAGGGAAAGGGAGAAAATGAGTTCAAGGCAGATGTGGTGGGAGCACAGTTCTGTATTTTCTGTGCAAACCAGAGACACACAGACTGGAAGTGACCCACACATTCACCACAGTTGTGATTGCAGCCATGGACTCAGATTCAATCTGGATTAGCCATTTACCCTTTACAGCCTGGGTGTCTTCCTAAAGGAAAATCCAGAGAGTTGCCCTTGATCAGAAGTTCCACAGTTGATTGTGAAATCATTTGAGATTTTAGGGTCTGTGTTGCACAGAAGTCCTTTTCAGGCTGAAATTCAGTAAACCTGTGTAAGATGGCTACTCAAATACATTCACCAATCCATTGTGCCATTTTGCTGAATGGGTAGATCTGGAGTTTTAGGAAAACAGATGCAGGAGGTACAGATAGCCTACCTAAAGGTAGCACATTGACATTTATTTCATGTTCAAAAATATGGACGTTATTGATCTCAATTCCTTGCATGTTTGTTTGGTTTGGTTTGGGGTTTTTTGCTGCTAGGATATTTCAACTTTCCTGGATGCATGCTAAATTATTTCTAAGATAGAAACTACAGAGCAGAGCCTGCCTTTTATGAATAAATGCTATTAAGCACATTATCTAGTTATGCTAAGTCTTCACCGGCAGCAGCTTCTACTGTATAGCTTTTCTGTATAATATGCCCTTCAGAGCCTGTGCATTTACCAATATGATTTTATGGGTATCTGTAGTAAGCTGGAACATTTTAGATTAATAAATTACATAGCAGCATTATTATGTGCAGGTTGTGTTTGCTCCACAGTTACAGCTGAGAATGACTTTCCACTGGAAAGCCAAAAAACACAGCTGCCTTTATATAATCAGAAAAGCTCTACCCACTTCTAGTAAGTAAAAAGTCATAGCAACACAGCACAGGAGAATAAGAGGCTCTGTCCTTGGGCCTCATCTTAAATGCAGAAGTCTACACTGAGTTTAAAAAAATTTCGGAATATAACAAATATAGCCAGAAAATACCACAATATCTGAGGAGAAAATTCTGAAATTAAAAGTATTTTTTGCAAACATACATTTGCATGGGTCCTGCATGAGTAGGTCCTTAATACTATTAAGAACTCTTGTTTGAAAAACCACTGCATATCTTCAATATTTATGATTTATGATGGATGAAAGGTATTTCTCTCTACAGGACAAATTCTCAACTTTTGGCAGCTCTTATTTTGATCAGTGCTGAGCAGTTTTCAGATTCCTTACCTGTGGTGTCTGCACGAAAGGAAATATAAACTTTTAACCAATCTTCTTTACATACAGAGTCTTCCTTTGTTAATGAGTAGAAAAGGCTAGAATGCTTTTCTCTTAATCATACAGTAATTTTACTAATTCCAGCCTTCTTAGTGATCATACCACAAACCACAAAAAATTTCTTACGAGACAAAGGGAATACTGGCCTTCATTAAGATCCCAGGCACTACCCATTCTGAGGAAGGATCATTAAAAAAATGAGTGAATATGTTTGTAACCTTCTTGGCCAGTAGCACACAATTACTGCATGTGTATAAAAAGAAAAATAATGATCTGATTCTCTAGCATCACCATCAGTGCCAGAGGTATGGATGAACACAGTGAGTCAAGACCCATTTTACAAGTTCTCATTGCTCTGTTTGGAGCTTGGATGTGCAGGGGTCTCTCACAGCCTGTGACAAAAGGCAAGCATTGGTTTATAGCTTGAATTGGGATAACTCAGCTGGAGTTTCATCCAGTGGAGACTCTCTCCAGTCCTCCACGGTGCCTCTGCTGGGGAGCTGTTCTGGCACACCCAGAGTGCAGGGAGCCACAGCTATCAGTGCTTCTCATCCCAGGCTGGCACATGAAGGGTTGACAGTCCCAAAACTGCCTTTCCCCATCTTAGCACCAAGCTCTGCTCCAGCAGGTTCCAGCAAACCCACCCACAGGGGACTGAGCTCTGAACCACAGCCAGCCACTCCTGCTGCAACATGGCATGGCCACTACATGGCCCCTGAACTACAGGAGCAGTGCTGTTATAAAGCTCCTATGGAAAAAGATAGTGATAAAAATAATACCCAACATTCACATATTGGGATTGCGGTAGAGGCTTCTTCAAGAATTTTTTTTTTAAGTTCTTTTGCAGAAGTACCCAATGCAAAAAGGTGACATTTTGTTGAAGAGGTACCATCTTGGAAAAGGAAATAGATGAGGGTTCAGCCACATTCACGCTTCTGAATGACTGGCTTGGCATCATGCTCTGTATTTAAAGTAGAGGGAGGAAGGAGGATAGGAGGGATATTTGGAATGATGGTGTTTGTCTTCCCAAGTAACTGCTGGGTGTGATGGAGCACTGCCTTCCCAGGGATAGCTGATTACCTGCTTGACCATGGGAAGTGTTAAACTAATTCCATGTTCTTTCTTTCCTTGCTTGTGTGGCTTTTACTTTCCCTATTAAAGTGCCTGTATCTCAGTCCATGAGTTTTCCAGCTTTTACCTATCTGATTGTTTCCCCAGTCCCGCTATTCCAGAAGTGAGCAAGTGGCTGTGTGGGGCTTGGCTGCTGGCTGGGGTTAAACCAGGACAAGGTTACTCCCTACCCAAAGAACAGCCCTGATTCAGCTGAAAGTGTCACTTCCATAAAGAGGAAAATACTAGCTTTTCTCTGAATCTTGGGATTTTGTTATTACTATTGATTTAATAATCACCTTTTCAGATACTGTGGTGACAAGAAAAAAATAACAAAGGGGTAGATAATAGGTAGTATCCAGCCCAGGATTTTATCTGATTTCCTTCAGTCTGTTGTAGAGTGATGCAGCAAGATAATAATACTGCCTCCAGTACAACCCACTGTAATAGGGTGGAGAGTCAGAGCCAGTAACCTTCTCATGGTAGCACTAGTAAGAACTCCAGTATTCACTAAAACAGGAAATCCCTCCTTCTCTTCTTTCTGCTATTTTGTATCTTTTAGTTATGAGCAAAAATGTGAAGGGCTTTGGTTATCTTATTTTCCCAAAAGGAATGATTCTATAGAAAACATCCATTACTGCTTATTCTTTAACTAGATGTTATTCCCAAGTGCTGTGTAATCATTAAGTGAGCTTTAATTTAACAAGTGTGCTGCTCTTAGCACATTTTCACTTATGTAGTAGTAAATTAACTATAACAGATTGTAACTGTTCTCCATCATTTAGCAATAAGTAAATCTTCCCATAAATATCTTTAAACCAAGGTACTTTATGGCACTCACTCACCACTTGTTCTTATTTCTCATCACAGCTTAAACAATATCCATTTCAAAGAAAAGATTATTTTTCATGCTGAGGTTCAAAATTTCAGTTCATTTGCTTTCTGGTTACTGGGAAGGAAACTGCAGCACCTGAGGTGTGTCTCACTTGGCCACCTCTGGGAGATGAGCAATGCTTTGAGAACAGGGATGGGAACACTTCAGTGGCCTAAGTGAATTCACTGGATCAATGAGGCATTGCTGCATTTCCACAGTGATTTTTTCCAGTGTCTCACAGTTTCACACTTTCACATCACAGGTTTTGCTGTGCTAGTAATCAGCAGCAAGTCTCTGAACGACAACAACGCTGAGGGCCAAATCCCAAAAACATAGTAACCAAACAAGAGCCTGATATTTAGAGGAGCTCTCACCTTTTCATCTGCAGCCTTCTCAGTTTGGATGTTAAGTCAAGCCTCTATGCTTGTGTCTAAAGGGGAAAAACTCCTTCTGAAAGATTGTCCTTAGGTGACACTTCTTCTCTCTGTCCCTATACAGGCAGGGAATGACCATGATTAATTAGAATAGCTACTAAAGTAATTTATTGAGAACAATGATGATCTTTGACTTCAATTTTGTTTTCTCCAGGGCTTTGCCCTGGTCCTTTAGGATTGTGCACTTCAAAGGGAAAAAAATGGATCTGGCACTTACATTTATAGGCTAGGCTGACATTGTTGGTTTGCTGCCAAAGAGGCATATCAGAGAGGCACCAGCTGAGGGATCTCAGCCACTGAACCTTGGTGCTGGCCTTACAAGAAATCACTTCAGTGGTGACATGGACTACCTCTGTCCTATTTGTCCTTAAAGTTACAGAAATGCCATCCCAAGTTAAGTTAAATCACAGCTTTCTCATGGAGGTACATGACCCTTCAGAATCAAACTGATGCCATCAGCTTGTTTCACATTTCACAGCCTCAAGCAAAGTCTTAGAGGATGAAAATTCTGCTTGTAAAAATCCTTCTCTATCCCTACTCTCTTATTGCCCCCTGCATATCATAAACCTCTTCACGGGACATTTTCCTTTCTCTGGGTTTCTATATTGTGGCTTTAGTGGTTTTTTTTGGTTTTGGGATGGTTTTATGGTTTCTTTTTAAGGGCTAAAACAAACATGACATTAAAATACCTGTTATTCTTCCGACCTCAGGAAAAAAATGGGTCTGCATTTTAAAATAATTGAATTTTCATTTGAAATCTGTTTAACCATAATGGCCTCTTGTCAGTATTCTCACTCAGAAATGTTCTTCCTGTTGTTCTTTGACACCTCTTTCAGTTCATGGGGATTTCAGTCTCTAGCAGAAACTAGCAGAGAATTAAATAGTTAAAAGAGGCTAGTGGAACTTGCGTTGCACAGGGGTGTTGCATTAATTATATTTCCAGTGAGTCCATATGTTCTTCTAAATATACAGAGTGATGGCATTAGATGGGTAATAATCAGTGATTTCTCTCGGTAGTTTTAGCTGAATTGTGAAATAGAATTGTTCCCTGGAAGCTTATTTTCACTTGGCAAAAGCAAATACATTCATTAGTCATGCAACTGCAAAAGCAAAACAGAACAGGAATTCATCCAGCATTTTCAACACTACCATTTTTTAACATGTAGAAGCTTATCTTTTCCTTTCTATGCATCATCAAAACAAAGTCTTTCTTTTGGAATTTGGGAGTTTTTTTCAGGGAGGATGTTTTGGAAGTGGCCCACTGTCACAAGAAAATTCAATAAATATTGCTATATTTAGAACCTGGATTTTTGTCTGGGCAATTTGTAACTACAACAGTAATGTGTCGACTCTTCTTAAGGATTTTTTCGATCCACGTTATTTAGATATTTCTTATGCTATTCTGAAAAAAGAGAGAAGTATTTGTAGAGCATCTTTTTTTTTCAAATGTATACATTTTTCATATGTAAACAGTACTCTTTAGAGTCCATAGAGAAAGGCATGTGTGAGCAAGTCTAACATCAGTTATTTTACTCCTGCATCTCCATATCATAACTTTGTTCTCAGTTCATGAGAGGCCTCTGTTTGTCTTGACCCAGTGTATTAAACTATTTCAGCAGAGGTTTGATCTGTGTTATGTTTATGTGGCTCTGCTTAAAGTTACAAAAGGGCAAGTTCTTTAGGACAAGCTTCTCTCAGTAGTGTTGCTTGTCTTACAATATTTTGAGAGCATGTGTTCCCTCTCAGTCTTTTCACTGACAGCCATATGTCAGGGAGTGCTGCAAGCAGATAGCCCAGAGTCACTACAGGTGTCCTGCTGATAAGACTCTGTTATGACTCTGATTGTAAAAATATTTGAATTTTTCATCAGATATGTAATATTAAAAGCATGCTGGATAAATTATGAAAAGAAAAATGGAGAGTAGCTGGGTTGTTTAACACCTTAAATAAAAGGACAAAAAATAGGTGGATCAAAGAAGCCTAAAAAGCAAGTCTGTTTGCTCTTTTTTCATCAGATGTTGCTTGGATCCCGGGGGATTTTATTATCCAGATGGAAAGCACAGGGCTTGTTTATCAGTGCTGAGGCTTACGCTGAGATGACAGCCTGGTCTGCAGTCCCCTGGGATGTGTGGGCAGAGCCGTGGGCACAGCTGAGCTCACTGATGCCTCACCTTTGCCTGGGGTCCTTGGAAACCTGCGAGCACAAGTTCAAAACTTCACACTGAGTTTCCTCAGCCTTCACTGAGAACAGGGCCTTTGACTGCAAACCCCTTTTGCCAGCCTTTAATTCCTGTCTGCACCATGTGGCTGCTATCAGTTTACAAATAGAGAAAAATTAAAATTGGTTTATGAACTGTTATTATTATAACTGAGTTCTGCTATTAGCTAGGTCTAAATGCTTTTATATATTCCACACCTCTGTTGCCCTTTGAGATTTTTAACTGTTGTTTTCTTGTACATTAATAATTTCCTTGTATAATTGTTCCCAAGAGAATGAGCTGAAAGAATTATGAATTAATTTGCATCTTTTAATGCACTAATAAACTTTGCAAGTAGAAAATTTCACTCCATCCAGGTGGAAACCAATCACTTTAAATCAAAGCTTACTGAATTTCAAATAGGTTTTTTTTTCAAGAAGTTGGAGAAGAACAGTGCTCTGCATGTTAAAAGTAATTAGAAAGCACAAGCAGCAATTTCAGACAAAGCCCTGGGTCATTTTTTTTGCTGCAGCATAGAGTTCATAGGCACTTAGGAAAACGAGTATTTGTTGTATTTAAACAAAATGAATAGCAATTTATTGGAGGTTGAGAGGTCTCAGGCTGTAAATGTAGACTTCACCCTTTCATTGAAAAATATTTTTAAACTGTTTTAGTGTTTTTTATTGTCTGATGTAAATAAATAATTCATGGTATAGCCTCTAAAACAGGGTTCAATAAAAAGAAATGTCCTTTTATGTACAATTTATTCAGATAGAATTTTGAGTGAACAAAATGTTCTATCTCATGTATTCATTTGTAGCCTAACAATGTCAGGTCCTTGTTCACCAAAGCACTCATCTTTATTTATCTCTGAGCACTTGAGGAACCAAAGCTCTTCTCCTGAGTAACTAAAGAAACAAGTTCTGGACACCTACTCTGAGTTCAATACATGGGAGGGTTACTCACATAGTTACTGACAAGTTTAAGCTATTTACTGAACTGGTGATTTTACATCCAAGTTTATTTTACCAAATTTATTTATTTGTATTATAGCCTTGGTAAATCTGGGAATAGAAATGCATTCTCTGGCCCCCATTCTCCAAATGGGACACAAAATATACAATCAATGGAGAAGACAGATTTGATATCAAGCTTCTGGGTTTTTTCTAGATAAAGTTAAGCATTAATATTTGACAGGGCAAAAGTCATTGGTTTAAATGGCTACAAACTGCAGAGGGCAGAATGAATCCCAGCTGGTCTGGGACACAAGGACAGTGCAGAAGGGGAAGGGACTGAGGAAGGACAGAGTGAAAGCAAGGATAAAACAGGGCAGGTTTGGCAGGGGGCAGAAGAGTGGTGGAACTGTGACCAAGGGGAGGCCAAGGGAAAGTCACAAGAGGTGAGATAAGGACAGGTGGGCACATGCTCTGAAAGGGAGTAAGAGAAAATGGGGTGCCAGGCCAAAAAGGGGTACTGCTAATAAGGCAGAGGGAGCTGTGCCTCTTCCTTGAGGGAGCAAATGCAGATTAGAGGCACAACTTCATCAGGATTATTGATATGGCCATAGAGAATTAAACCTACAAAAGAATGTTCAATACAATGTGGGTGATGTTTCCTCTCAGAAAATAGAAAAACAAAGTAATTTCTAAAAACATGGCCTAAATATGAATAATCAAAAAACTGAAGGCAGGAATTTTTCAGCAGATATGGATGTTTAGAGTTTTTATCCCCCTTAGGGCTTTGAAGAACATAAGCTTCTTTATCAACATAGCCTAATAGGATGCTCCTTTCTTTATCATGCCCAAGAAGGAAAACATTGTATTGACTGAAGAAACCCCCAACACAAAGCTCCCAGGCATGCAGATTTCCACGCATTCTACCTGAAAGAGTTTTTTCTGTTCTAAGTTTGAACACACTTGTGTGTGCTCAGAGCACTGCTTGTCATGAAAAGTACTGACAACAGCAGAACACCCTAGCAGTATGAAAATACACATTTTAAACAGTTGCTCTTTTTATTATTTGAGATGTATTGTTTGATTTTTCAGTCTGATGCAGAGACTGCAAACAGATAGTTTGTTTTCCATTCTTACATGGTTTTTTATACAAATGTATATATAAATTATTTTTTTAATGTCTGTGGTAATTACAGGATATTTTTCTTGTGCACAAAATAGCATTTTTACACACAAAAACATCCAGCTATCCCTTAAATAGCCCAGAAGACACTATTTGACACCACAAGTGTCTGCCATGATGGGTTAATTTTATTTTAGCACCAGACAAAACATGTAAAATTCTTTATAGCAGGCAACCTTTCTCCAGTTCCAGACTGAAATTACTTTTGCTTAATGAAAGTCCTCAAAATATACAAGCTGCAGTACAAATTTCAGTGCAAGAATTTTTAAAACGAGCAAGGGGAAAACTTTACACCAGAAAGGAGGGAAGACACCTCAGAGCCAGCACAGTTCAGTCCCACTGAAATGAGACTGCCGTCTATTGGAGATGTTTTGAGATCTGGCCAAATAATCCAAGACCCTGACAATTATCACACCTGTAGAAAATATGGATACTGCTTCACTCCTGGCACTGCTCTTGGTGCACAAATTCCTGCACAGAAGGACTTATTCTTCCATAGTAAAGTAATATTCTATTTAATGGCATTTTTTTCTTGCCAGGATTTAAGAAAGTCATCAGTACTGTCTCCCCAGATTCCCTCCCCACTGCAGTGTTTAATGATATCTAATCTAAAGTAAGAACATGGTGCCTAATGAATATTCATTTGTCATGGATACCAGGAACAGATTAAGTCCAACAGTCCCCTGTACTCTGCTGGGAGAGATATCTGGAGTGCTGGAGTCAGCACAGCCAGAAAACCTTCAAAATATTTTTGTTCAGAGCTAATTTGAAAACTTCAATGGCAAAGTTTACCCTAAGGAGAAATGGTGCTAAGCACAGATTTATTTCATTCCTGCTGATGAACACAGCCATGTGAATGACTGAGATGTTTTTTCTTGCAGGAGCGTGCCAGAGCTGCCAAGTTAAAAGCCTAAGCTTCAGAACTGACATTGACTCTATTTATTAGCACAACAATGGGCTTGCTGTGGCTCCCGTGGCATTCCAGGATTGCAGAGAGCTAAATGTAAGTGTGCTGTTGCTGTCCCAGTGCAGCTGGCTGGCAGGGCAGGGTGCTTGGCTGAACATACACCCCGTGTGTCTCCTGGAAGATTCCAGCATTACTTGGGATCCTCACTGTCAGGGCAAGGCAACACAATCCCTTCAGAAACTATTTCTCTCTGAAACTTTATTTGTTGAAAACACATGATGTTTCTCCTACAGGATTTGGGGGGCAGAGACTGGACAAGTCTCCTTTGGAGTCAGGCAGTCAGACCAGCTTTCCCCTTGGGCACTGCAGTTGGAGACCACATCCCTTAAGCCCTGGCATTTATGGGAATGTCACTGGTGAGAACTAGCAGGTGAAGAAGGGCTGCTCCTCACCTGGCTCCTGCCTGGAAGAGTGGAAGGGCTTGGAGCCTGACTTCACACTTCCCTCAGGATACTCAAGTCCCCTCATAATGGCATTTTGTGATCTTGCAGAATTTCTAATGAGAAGTTAATCCTCTAATATCAAACTCTATTTGACTTTCTCTAGAGAAATATAAGATTTCCAACACATGCAAACCATGTTGTTAGAAACATGGCCTATTGAAAAAAAAAAGTAAGAAATTTTTACATACAAGTAAAAATTTTCAGTACAAGTTTTCCTGTTTATACTTTTGGTTACTGAGGAATTGTTCAGCTGTTTTCAAAAAACAGTATCTTCATGAGGTTTCTTTTTTATTACTGTTATTTTTGTTGCTTTGAACATAGCTTTTTTTTACAACTGTTTACTGTTTTCCAAATACCTCTTATTGGTGCATATCAGTCCTAAAAAAGCCAAAAGTGCTTCAGATACTTCAGGAATCATCAATACTTTGTAGAGACTCACAGAATAGCTGAGGTTGGCAGGGACCTCTGGAGATGATCTAGGCCAAGCCTCCTGCATAAGCAGGTTGCTCAGGACTGTGTCCAGTCAGCTTTTGAAAATCTCCATAGAAGGATTTCACAATGCTTTGAGCAATCCATCCCACTATTCAACCACCCTTGAAGTAAAAAAGAAAAAAAATCTCTAAAAAATTCTTACTTTAAAAAAACCTGTCTCACGTTTCAGTTTATGTCCATTGGCTATTATTACCAGAAATCAGTGAGAGTCTGGCTCCTTTGCTCCCTGCCATCAGCTATTACACACACTGATAAAATGCCCTAAGCCCTCTCTTCTGTCCTTGGCAGCCAGTGGCCCCTGGGGACGCTCTCTGGTGTGCCTGCATCCTTCTGCTCTCCAGCTGCACAGCTCCAGCCTGTGCTGGTGTTTGTGCTCCTGCCCAGGTGCAGGGCTCTGCACTCCCCTTTGCTGAGGTGCACGACATTCCTGTTTGCCCAATTCTCTGGCAGCTCTTCCCCCTGGATGGCAGTACAACCAGCCGGTGCAGTGTTGAAGTGAAGGAAGACGACCCACCTTTGTTGGTCAGCATCGACTTCGGTTTATTGATCAAATTAGACACCTTTTATAACAGTGCTAATTCACTTCATGCATATTGCAAAATCTGAGCTCCCGATAGGCTGTAGAGAAAACTTCAACCCCTCCTTTTGTTTACAATACCAAGATTTGTGTTCTCAAAACTTACTTTTACTTTCCCAAAACAGCCAAAGATAGAATATTTACCTGTTATGAGAAAACTGTCTGAGAACCCTGAGAACCTAGTTGTTTACAGAAACAGGCTGTGAGAATTTGCTCCTCACAGCTGCCTTTTAAGCCATTTCTGAAAAAATCTCCAACAGTGCAGCACCTACCCTTCAAGTCCTGTGCCACTGCAGCCCTGAGGGCAGCTCTGTGCCCCCGCCAGGCTGTGAACAGAGGCGCTGAGCAGCACCAGAGCCGGGGCTGGATGCACAGAGTGTTTGGGCACAACCCCAGGGAGGAGCAGGGCTCTGGAACTCCAAAGCTAGCAATGTGCCCTGGTGGCCAAGAAGGCCAATGGCATCCTGGCCTGCATTAGGAATGGTGTGGCCAGCAGGAGGCCACAGGGAGGTCATTCTGCCCCTCTACTCGGTGCTGGTGAGGTCACATCTTGAGTGCTGTGTCCAGCTCTGGGCCCTCAGTTTGGGAAGGATGCTGAGAGGCTTGAGCACATCCAGAGGAGGCAATGAGGCTGGGGAGGGGCTGGGAACACAAGCCCTGTGAGGAACGTTTGAAGGAGCTGGGCGTGTTGCCTGGAGAAGAGGAGGCCTAGAGGTGACCTTATTGCTCTCTGCAGCTCCCTGAAGGGAGGCTGCAGACAGGTGGGGGTCAGCAGACAGGTGGGGGTTCTGGTATTGGCAGCAGCACTGACAGAACCAGAGGACACAGTCTCAAGCTATGTCAGGGAAGGAATAAGTTGGATATTGGGGAAAAACTTTTTCACTGAAAGAATAATAAAGTACTGGGATGCTCTTCCCAGGGAGGTGGTAGAATCACCATCTCTGGATGTGTTTATAAAAAGACTGGCCATGGCACTTGGTGCCATAGTCTAGCTGAGGTGTTAGGGCATAGGTTGGACTCGATGATCTTAGAGGTCTCTTCCACCCTCATTAATCATTCTGTGATTCTGTGATGGGAGCGTTTGCCTCCCCTCCAGGCCTCTCCTCCTGCTGTTACCCTGCTCTTGTCACAGTTTGGCAGTTCTGCAGCATCACGGGGGACACAGGGACCAAAGTCCTGTCCCAGAGAGAGGAACAGGGACACCCCAGGCAGGATCCAAGCAGCTGCTCCCAACTGAGAAACCCCCAGGACTCAGGGGCTGCTGCTGCCCCGCTCACACAGGGATTTGGCCAGCTGGAGCATTTATAGGTGTTCACCATCGAGGAGCAAAGGAAATTCTGTGAGAAGGCTTCTACAGCTGAGTTAGCTGCAGGGTGGGCCCTGAGTAGACTTGGGTCGCTTCTGACGAAATTATCTATTTAAGAAACAGTTTGGGGAAAAGCTGGGATGAGTATCTTATTTGAAAGTCTCAGGAGAGTTCTTTACATGATTATATGCTGTAGTAAAAGAGGTAAGTTTGATTCCTTGCATAAATTATTACTATTAATAACTTAATTATAAATTTAAATATTAATTATTATAATGAATCCTTTAGTACCTAACAATTATAGAGTGTTACAAACTCTGAAATAAGCACTCCAAGTCTCTAAATAAACAACACATTCATGGCCTGAAACTGACTTTTTTTTTCTTGTGTTGTAGGAGACCTCAATACAATGGACACCAAAGCTCTGGATTTTCACTTACTTCAACAGAAAGCAAACAAGTGTCAGAGTAAGAATCAGACCTCAAACCCCAGTAGCTATGGCCTCTTCCGATGGAATTTCCACCTTTCTGTTATGTATTCTTCTGCTTCATTCTTCTAAATTCAAATTCTTCCTCATGATCTTAGATGCTGGTGCACTTTGATATCTCTTCCATATCTAATCTCTCTTATCCTGACTTTCATTTTATGAACTAGCAGGTAACTATTTCCTTTCTTATAGTTAAAACAAGGAGACTCTGAGATACAGAAAGGCTAATCTCACAATTCTCAAAAGTGTATCTGTAACTCTCATTATGTTTCTAGACTTAATTCTATATTCAACACATCTTTTTTACTATATTTGTCTTTGATCCTGCCTCAAGACCCTTCACAGTCTGTTTTACTTGGCAGTGAAGAACCATGGCCATATGTAGTGTTAAGGTTGAAACTACACAGCTGTGGTTGGAGAGTGGAGATGGAAAGGGGCTTCCTAAGCAAAATCTGATATCAGTTTGACGATTTGCTAGTCCAGGGAAGTGCTGCTCTGTCCTTCCTAAGGCTCAGTACAGGATTCAACTTGGAAAAAATCTCAGAGCTCCATTTGGAGTGAGGCTGGAAGGAAGGTCCCAGTAGAGAGAGATGGCTCAGCCCAGAACGGAACATTTAGCCTGGGAAGGACTATGGAGCACCTCTGCAGGGCCGGAATTAGAGCGGGCAGCGCCCAATTTTGTAATTTATATACACAACGCTGCTTTTTGTGCTCATCCAGCAAGTGAGCACCAGCCTTAGAGCACGCACTGTACCCACAAGGAAGAGAGCTGTAACTGCAAAGCGGTTACAGAGGGGAGTGCTGTGCTGTAAGGGCAGGAACCGCAAAGCTCTTGAGCTCTGACACGCTGGGAAGGACGAGAATGAACCGCACAGGCGGCACATGCCGGGAGCGGGCTGCAGGCATGGTCAGGGTGCCGGCAGTGTAACGCGGCACTCCCTTAGCACTCATGGCAGCCCCGGCACCGCTCCTTGGCGGCACCGCTCCACGGCGGCATTGCCCCCTCACGCACCCCCGGCCCCGCCCCGCGCGCGCCCCCTGCCGGCGCGCCGCCCGCGCGCTTCCAGAACCATCGCTGCCCCGGCTAAAGATGGCGGCCGCGCGCGCGTCACCGCCCCGCCAGCCAATGGCGGCCGCCAGCTCGGGGTCACGTGGCGGGAGCGAGCAAGTCGCCGGAGGGGCGGCTTGGCGTCACTTCCGCTACCGGGGGCCGGGCCTGGTGCGGTGGCGGAGCGGGGCCGAGCGCGCAGGAGGCGGCGGGACCGCGCCGGGCCGGGGCAGGTGCGGGGCCTGTGGGAGCTGGGGCGGGACCGGGCGGGGGCAGCGCAAAGCCGGAGAGGGCCCAGACTGAGTCGGGCGCGGGCGCCGCCCTGCCGGGGCTGGGAGGGGTTTGTGCGCGCTGTGGTGCGGCAGTGACTCTCCGGCGCTACGTTACGCTACTGCCGGTTAATGTGTGGGAGTGTTGTTCTGGTCTTAACTCTTGGCTCTCCGCCCTCCTTGCTCTTAGTAAAACACTTGAAGTTGCCTTGCTCTAAATGCCCATTCCCAAAACGTAAAGGTAAAATCTCCGAGTTGGCCCTGTCAGTTCCCGCAGGCCGTGCCATCCCTGCGTTTGGTGGCACAGTCGGGACGTACCTCGTGTAACTTCCCGTTGCAAACGCGGCATTTCATAACTGCTGCAGAGCCAAGGGACCTTCCAGCAGCAGCATTGTTGTATGCTCTGTCACTCCTCTGTGATTCATGCGGGCTGCCCAGTGCTCTGCGTGCTTGTTTCTCACCCGTGTTTAAACCTGCCGTTCTTTAAAATACTCTTAGCTTATGCTGAGCACCGCACCCATAAGGTATGACCGGTCATTTGAAAAAAGGCACTGGTAGTTGGGGTGTTCCGTGATATCACAGATTGTGTGTGATTGTAATTAAAGGACATTAAAGTGACTCCAAGACGGTACTACTCCAAGGGTATTTTATATGATGTGCACTATCTGTGGCAGTGAGCTGGCAGTTTTCATGTTCCCAGTGGGGGACACAGGCTGGTTCTGCTGGTGCTGTGAGTTACCCGTGGGTGGTGTCACTGTGTTCTGGTCAGAATTGCTTAGGATGATCTGAAGCTGTGTTCTGGGCTGTGACCTTGACTGAATGCTGTGCCCATAAAGCTAACTGATTCTTTAAAGGACAGCTTAAAATCTCTCTCTGACTGTATTCCACCATACATGTTGTGCTGTTTTTATACTTCTGTGGGGTTCTAAGTAAATTTAGAGGGCAGAGCAGTCAAGCAGTGTTGTGTCTCGAAATGAAGGTTTGTTGCCAAAGTAACTCGAACATAAGTACATAAAGGGTCTTAGTTTAATTTGTGCATATGAAAAGTGGAATGTGATCCTGTTTTTGAGTTAATTGTGAGAAAGAAGTCTCTGATTAAAGATTTATACAGGTATAAATACAGGTAAAACAAAATTAAACTGTGTATTTAAGAAGATTTTACCCCCTATTACAGTACTTCCGTGATAATGCTGTTTTTACTATAGATAATCTATGGTTGGTTGGTTTTTATTATTTCTGTGGTAGTTGAGAGTAAGTAGTTCGTGTATCCTGTCTGAAAACCATGTAACAAAACAGCAAAACACTTTTTCTTGTGCTTTTGCAGGAGCACAGTGTGTTAGGTTATCTCAGCAACCATGCTGGCTGCCAGGCTGGTGTGCCTGAGGGCACTGCCATGCCAGACCATCCGCCCCACCATCACTCAGGCTTCCCCAGCCTTGAGGAGCTCCAGCATAAAGGCATACAGGCTGTGGCAGCCTAGCCAGGTAAGGTACCTCTCCTTCTCATGGCCCTGACTGCACATGTTTTAAAGGGTTCAGTGTATTGCTAAAAGAATCACTTTGCATGGAGTACCTGATGTGAATGGGCATGAGCCTTCTGCTTGTTTGAGGCACCTGCTCTAATTTACTGAAGGTAAAATGTTCTTCAGTCTAAACACAGGGGTTTTGGAGCAGAATAAGGGAGCTCTTCTGTTTCAATTACTGACTTGTGTCTTGAAATTAATGGGCAAAAGAGATAGTTAGGGATGGACAGGCCTTACTAGCTAAGGTGGGAAGAACAGATATTCTTGTCCTGTCTGCCTGTTCCCAAGTTAGAGTCTTAAATATAACATTAAAATAAACACTTACTTTTCAATTATTTTAGTCCCAATATGTGTTCAGAGCTGTATTGTACGTTAGAGCAATTTCTGAGCTACAGTAGGACAGTCACAGATCTAAGCAGCATTTTTAAAAACCACACTGTCATTATCCTGAGACACTGTTTGTCCTTCTCTGAGAGAGGGTGTCTCAGACCTGCAGCTCACAGCTCTTGGGGGCTGCTGTTGCTCTTGTGCCATCTTGATGAAAGTGCTAGGGGAAAATTCTTCACCTCTTTTGTATTTTTCTCTTAAGCATTCTAAGTTTGTAGGTACGTGGTGGGCTTTTTTGTTTGTGAGCTTTCCAGCATTGGCCTGGATTTCATTAGCTGCCAGACACAACCAAACTGAAGGGCTCTGGTCAAACCCTTGAATTGCAGTGCTCTAATGCCTGATGAGAGTAATGCTTGTAGGTTTTCAATTTTAGTGCTGAAACAAACTCACAGCTTGATGTGAGTCCTTGACTACTCAGATGCAATTTTAATTTAAAAATTCCTGTAAAAATGGTAGGAAAACATAAAGTTGTTTTTGAATTTATTATGAGTGTATTCTCTGTTGCTCCTGCAACTCACTAAGACTTGGAGCTTGTTGACCTTAAAAATCTTGAGTTTCTAGGCCTTCATTCAAGGTTTGTTCTATAAATCAAGGTTAGACTTGAAAGCAAGAAATCTGTGCTGCTTTTCCACCTTTAGTGTCTCTAAAATAGCAGGAAAGTATTGTGCAGATTTTTTTTTTAGATTGAAGTGTTTGCATGAAGAGTGTTTTAGCATAGAGAGCAAAAGGCTTTTTTACAAAACAAAAAAGCAATGATTATGTTTTTATATTTAACAGAGAGGCTTGTGGTGCTGTGTAGTACAGTGGGACTAAAGTAGAAGAAATGCAGTCTGAATATTCTAGCATCTGGAATTCACTGCATTGGTTCTGCATTTCTAGAATATGTCAATGTTTTTCACAGAGGTTCCTAAACTTTATTGTTCACTTGTTTTCCTTGGGCACAGTTGCTTTGTATGTATGAAGGTAAACACAGATTAATAAGAGATCAATTAACAATTTTAAGTGTAGCAAGTAACTTGGTAAGACTATCTTCTATTTTGTTTCATTAAATATTTCTTATGTTATTTCTGAATTTAACAGAGTTATGCCACCAGAGCAAGAATGGGCTCAAGGCGTGGAAAACTTGGCCAGGATGTGAAAGATGCAGCATTTGAGCCATCTGCAGAAGCTGCACTTAAAGGTAGAGGAGCTCTGCTTTAAATACTGAGAATCTTTCAACATGAACTTAAAACTTCCTCAAAGGAATATGTTTTTCACTACTGAAACAGGTAGTGAACTGACTTGAAATGCAGTGAAGCTTTTAGAAGAAGGGGTAAAGTGGAGCAGCTATTGCAGATAGATCAAAATTCACATGAGGATGTTGTTAACTGTCCAAGAAAAGCATTAATGAGAGTGTGTGTTTGTATTTCTTTGCCCAGCTGATCGCCTGGGGAAGTTCATTGTGGCTGGAGGGGCTGCTGTTGGCCTGGGAGCCCTGTGCTACTATGGAATGGGCTTGTCCAGTGAGACTGGGGCTATCGAAAGGGCTGCGTAAGTAACGTGCTTTATTTCCCTCTCCAGGGCAGCAAACCTCCTCTGTAGCTGCTGTCACCCAGTGCACTCTCAGGCTTTTCTATGCTCTGAAGAGTAAACCCCCACCTGTGTCTCTGCAGGTTTTTAAAGCAAAGTTAGAATTATTCAGCCTTAAACGGATAGTAGTTACCTGAGTGAGTTTGTTTTGCTAAATCTAATGTGAAGAGTGTATAAACTTGTCTTATGAGGTGTGCTCCAGATAACTTAGGGAGTGTGGTCTTCTGAAAAGCATTGCTAAGACCAGTTTCCCTGCTATTCTTATGAGACTGTTCATGCAACTTTAATAGAGTTGTTAAAAAGTCTCCATTAAACACAGTATCTTGCCATAAGCTTTTATATAATAAGCATATTCTTAAAACTTAAGTGAATTGCTTCTTGGTCAGAAAAACCCCTGGCTAATGGCAAAACTGTATAGTTACCACTTGCAAGATGGGTAGTAATAAGCATGGGCTTGGGAGAAGTGTGTTGGGGATATTTTGCTTTATTTTGCAGTTGGAAATGGCAGTCAGCGTTTATAATGAACGTGTGCCATTTGTGTCTATGAGAAGCTTGTTATAGATCTATGTCTAGTTTTTTTCTGCACAAGTCTTGATTAACAGGTCAAAAGAGTGAAATGGGAAAAAATATGTGCACTGTGTTCAAATTTAGTGTTAGCAGGGAAAGTTTTCTTTCTGTAGTGTGAGCAAATGATACTGCAGAAACTCACTCATGTCCAGGTCTGTTGCTATTGTTAGAGCCCTCATAATGACGTTTCTGTCCTGTGGTGTCAGATAACCATGTGCACTATGACTCAGCAATCTGGGAGCTGCTCAGCAGGCTGAGCAGTGCCAGTACACATTCTGTAGACCTTTTACCTGAAACCAGTTTGTTATATACACATCCCCCTCTTTTATTTTTTCTGTGGTTAAAAGCATTCATTACTCTGTTTTCTGTGCACGCTTCCTGCTTAGGATTGAATTATAGTTAGTATTATTTGTAATTTTCAGTGTTTCTACTGAGTTAATATTAGATTAAATCAGCAAGACTGACAAGTTCAGTCCCCACTGTAAAGTAAACTCATGGCAGAAGTTGCTAGACCTCATCATTATAATGAAACCTCCTTTATATCCATGGCTATGAATGCACTTAACAGCCTGGTTGTGTTTTTAGCTGCTCTCTGTTGTGAACCTGCTAACTGCACAGCTCTGTGTGGTTGCTTCCTTTGCAGTATTTGGCCACAGTATGTGAAGGACAGGATTCACGCCACGTACATGTACTTTGCGGGCAGCATTGGCATGACAGCTCTGTCTGCTGTAGCAGTGAGCAGAACTCCTGCAATCATGAACCTCATGACAAAGGGCTCCTGGCTGGTAAGCTTTGTTATAAAAATAAAAGTATTTGCTGAGGAATGCCACCAAATGATGGTTGATATTAAAAAATCCAAGAAATGTAACTACTTGGTAGAAAGTAAGGGAAAACTTAACCGACATTAGTGTCCTTATCCATAGACTATTCAGGTATCCTGATGATACTTTATGATGTAAGATTTGGTGATTGTAGTCACATTCTGACATGTGTTTTGTATACTGATAGTTTGCCAAAGATAAATTACATGAGTAAAAACCACTATGCTACCCTAACTAGCTGTATATGTGCAAGTAAGAACCTCTTAGAAATAGCTGCCTAAAGTAGCTAATGGCACAGTTTCTGTTGCTGTCTGTAAATAGAGACTGAGGTCCCTGTGCATTCTTACTCTGCCCTGTGGCACTTTTAAAGCTGTCTGTGTTTGCCAAGGCTGAAACAATATGGTAGGCTTAGTATGTATTCAGTGTGTTACGTGAAGTGAAACAGTAACAGTTAAATGCCAACACTTACATAAGTTAGGGAGGTGAATTTGATAAAGCATCATTGGTGATAAAAGTTGTACACTTCTGACCAGTTTGGTAGATGTTGAATGATTCTGCTTGGAATCATGAGTAAGAAGAGGCACCAAGGTTAAAACATCATTGGTAGCAAAAGCCAGTAAATTAGGTGTTGGTTTTAGATAGGGAAATGTACAAGAAAAGAAGGAAGGCTAACACATTTCAGGTACCTTCATGAGTGTGAGGGGCAGAACCATGGATTTTCCCTTTCTTACTTTACACAGGCAAGAGAGTTGCCAACTTCATTGTTAAATTTGGGTTTCTGGAAAACTGAGTAAAATAAATGAAAATTAATGCAAGCTAAGATCTGCAAAGATTTGACTGTAACCTTTTAGGAGTAGAATCGATGAATATTCCCTCCAGTTGTGAATTAGGTTGCTGGTTTCAGAATCAGTGTTGCCTTTTAGACTAGGAGATTAGAACAGAGATCATATGTCCATATGCTAACTTGAGCTCTGTAATGCTGTTTCTTCAGGCAATTGGTGCAACTTTTGCAGCCATGATTGGTGCTGGAATGTTGGTCAGGACCATATCCTATGAAAATAATCTCGTAGCTAAACATGCAGCGTGGATGCTGCATTCAGGTATGTGGTTTCAGTGTTTGTTGTAGAGATGTCTGTGCTTCAGTGTGACCAAATGCTTACTTTAATAAAATTCTGGCTTTAAAGTAAATTTTTATATACTGCTGTAGGGGAATCAAGGTTTTTCAGAGATCAGAGACAATTCCTGAATGTCAGGGAAAGACGTCTTAAGTGTCCTTAACAGAATTCTAGTTTTTCCATAGTCTTCTAAAAGTCATGCTCAAGTTAAACTAGGTTAAACTTAAAGTACAAACACTCCACACTGAAAATGGAACTAGATGGTTTCATGGCTACTTTGGTTTTGTCACTGCTTTCTAACACTACCACTTCTCCGAGTGCTCTTGCCTACAGTAACCATTCTTGGAGGCATTTGAAACCTGACTTTAAAAAAAAAGATTTTAGTATTAGTTTACTTTTGATCTGTACTCATGAGATCTGTACCTAATGAGATATTAATGGGCTAGATACTAGATAGACATTTCCTACAAGCCTCTAGCAAAAAAAATCTGACTTACTTGCCTAATTGTTGTATCAGAAATCTGTCCTACTTTTAAGTGTTGCATGCTCCTAATGTTATTATGTAGTTGATAAGTCCCTGCTAAATATCTCTTCTTACCAGTTGTTATGAACCGATCAGTATGTTGACTTTCGTTAGTCTTTCTTCCCCAATGCAAGGTTCCTGAAGTGTTCTAGTGCTAAATAAAAGTGCATAATGGAGTTTAAGGTTGCCAATTTATTGTGCTTTCTTCTAGATAAGAGCACAATGAAGTGCATTGGTGTTTTGTAGTGTGTGTATTACTTGGAGTCATGCCATCTGGCTGGAGATGAAAATCAAGTGGGTTTGGCGTGTGGTGTTCCAAGCGTTACATGTGTTCTGTTTTGCTTTGCCTAGGTGTCATGGGTGCAGTCGTTGCTCCTCTGGCCTTCCTTGGTGGTCCTCTGCTCATCAGAGCTGCCTGGTACACTGCTGGAATTGTTGGGGGGCTCTCAACTGTGGCCATATGTGCTCCAAGTGAAAAATTCCTGAACATGGGAGCACCCCTTGGCATAGGCTTAGGTTTTGTTATTGCTTCTTCTATCGGTAAGATACTGTTTCAATTCTTTCATATAAAGTGGTTTATGAACTTAAGCTACTGTGGTGCAGCTCACAGTTGCAGGCTGGTCTGCTCAGTGAAGATTTGCCTTAAATATAGTCCTTGCAACTCCAAAACAGCAAAAAATGTTCTGTCATATTTGTTCTTGAAAAGGAACATGAAGTTGTGGTTCTGGCAGATGTTAATCTGGCAAACAACTGATAGGGGTGCCTTATGTTTTAGATACTGCCAGTGAGTAGAGAAGGCAGTAAATGTGATCTTAGTTCTCAAGCCACTTGTTTTCCTTCATGTGTTTTAGTCATTGTTGTAGTCATAGGTACTTTCACCTGAACAAAAACGCACACAGTTCCCTGGGGTGTTCAAAATGAACAGGTCGGGTTGTGTATGTGACATCTTCAGTGTGCATGCTAAAGCTCTTGCGTGCTAAAGCTAAACACACACCACAAACTGAGAATTTAATTGAATGCTTACTGGACAATGTGTGCTCCAGTGAGTGGAGTTGGAGCTAACCCAGAGCAGCAGGCAATGATGTTTACCACCTCTGTCCCTGGCTCTGCAGGATCCATGTTCCTGCCTCCCACCTCTGCCTTTGGCGCCGGGCTGTACTCGGTGGCGGTCTATGGCGGGCTGGTGCTGTTCAGCATGTTCCTGCTCTATGACACACAGCTGGTGATCAAACGGGCCGAGACTCTGCCCTTCTACGGTGTCGTCAGATACGACCCCATCAACGCGTAAGTGTTCTCTGCTACCACAGCTGCTCTGGGCCTGGGTAAGAGTTTGCCTCAAGTTACATTGAAGCATGCTTTGAAAATAGCCTTTTAAAAGTGTATTGCTGTTCAATGTGAAGTATCACAGAGTTTGAAAACAACGGTGACAAAATAGCTGCTGAAGTTAAAACTGAAATCATTGTGAGAAACAGAATTGAGCGTGTGATGTCACATGCCTCCAGCAATGCATTCTAAAATGTATTTTGGTTTTCTAAAGCATTGCTGGCAGAATTTATACCTGCTTTCTGAAAATAACTGTCAGTATCAGTTGAGAGGAAAAAAAGTTAATCTTCCCGTAGTCATTTAATATTTATTAGTCTTTGTCACTAAATAGAAAAGCCGCAGTGGTGTCATAGGGAAGGAAGAATTGACTCTTCAGTAAAGACCAAGTCTGACTAACAAGTAACTTTCTTGTAAATGTCTGTCTGATCCTAGGTGAATTCTTACTTCCTTTGGTTCTGTTTTATTCTAATTAAAGCAGAGTAATACTGATCTTCTTGAAAATTCTTGGAGATAAGCAGATTAAAGTTCAGTATAAAAGCAGAGGCTCCTGTATGAGAGCAGGATACTGTCTGTTAGGATTTCTGTAAATAGTTCTTGCTGGCAGAGATGGTAGAACAAAACACAGGTGTTCTTTGACATACAAAGCACTGAGGGCAGTCATAGCTGGGTTTTGTAAAGATAGTTCATGCAGGCTCCTAAAATTAAGTATAATGGTGGGAAACAGCAAATAATTCTGTGTCTGTTCAACAGCAGTAACTGTAATTTCTTGTTTCCTAGATGCCTGGGTATCTACACTGATACGCTGAACATCTTCATTCGGGTGGCCACCATGCTTGCAGGTGGTGGAACTGGCAGGAAAAAGTAAACAGAGACTCAACTTTGCAACTGTCGGACAGACTACCTAGTGCACATATTAAATAAACATTCATGATTAAAGCAGTAATGCTCCAAGTGAGAATTTTAAAGCATTTCAGCATATTGGTTCAGTGCAATGTGATTCAGTCTTAGTTTTTCTTCAAACACTTTCCAGCTCTGTTTAAAATAGTCTGAACTGCTTCTTCTAATTGTACATTATTTTGGGAAAGTAAATTATTTTTAATATATATGAATAAAATAGTCCTACCTGCTTTTTAAAGGGTTTGACGGCAGTTCAACTCTTACTTTCACTTATTTTTTTTTTAAACTGTTGTTGCATAGTAAAGAAAGTAATTTTTGAACTGGTATCCCATAGGCAGATAGGAGTACAAGCTACTTCATGAAGTGCTGCTTAGATGCATCAATTTTCTGTTAAGGTTCATAAATTTTATTTTAGTGGCATCTTCAGAAGAAGTGAATAAATTGTGTATGGCCCTAAATGCAATCATGACTTTGATCTGGGCAGAAATATCAGAAAAAATTAAGCAGGATTTCACAGGTTAGATGACCAAAAAGTGTAAAGGAGACAGGATATGGGAACTATGCAGCATTTGTCCCATATGAACTTCAGTCTCCTTCTGGAGTACACATGAGAATTCCTTGCTTTAATGTTGACTGGCTATAATAGCTAGCTTATTTTGATACTAGATTTATAAAACTGTCGAATGGCAATATAGCTGTGTCTTTCTTCTGGTGGCTGAATTCCTGTACTGCAGATGAAGTCTGTCCAGAAGAGCTCCCACTGGTCATCTCTTGGAAGTTTGTACAATTGGCACAGAAACTGGGAATTCAGGATGGCATGCTGTAAACCCCAGGATCATAAATTGGTCCTACTATTGTGTGCATTATTAGTCTGTTTACCTCTTTTCCAAATTGATCTGTTAAATGTGGTCTAAAAGAAATGTTCCCTAGCAGTAAAATTGATTTAACAGTAAGAAATTTATACTTTCCATACTCTTTTGCTGTATGTTAGAATAAAAGGGGAGTTCTTGGGCCATGAAAATTTTGACCTAATGTCAGCAGGTCTTATTTTCAGTTTCTGGCAAATATGTTATGTTTATGTATTGATCTATGAACAATAAAATTCTAGCCTCACAAGTTGACTACTCTTACTTTTCCCCATGTTAATAGAAATATTTTAGTACCTCTGCACAAACAGCTTGGTGAAGAGTACTATAAATATTTTTTTGTTACAGTTACAATTTCCTTTTTAAGAGAGTACATATTCCTCTAAAAAAATCTGCAAAGATGCTTCTCAATTTTCACTGGCTAGCACCTTTTTGGGGGTGTTTCCCAGTTGGAGGATACTGGCTACACTTGAAGAAGTTCTGTTGGTGTAACCTGTTGGCCACTTATTGCAGCCAGTGCTACTTTTATGTTTGTCACACACTGTAGTATTTTTTGACTCTTCAAACACAGGGAAGAAAAAGCATGGATTGTGAAGAACCTTGTTGCAGCTCCTTTGTACCCAAAGATTATAAGGTACAATTTAGTTCCTGGCACTATTACAGCTGGAGGGACATCTGTAGTTCTTAGAAGGAAGAATTCTTTGGATCATGTCAGTTTTAAGTAGACTGTTCAGAGAGTTTTATCTTTTTAAGCAATTTGATACCCTTAATTTCTTCTTTTACTGTAGCCAAAAACAGCACTGTGCTTGTTCTCAAAATCTGAAATGTACAGGGAGCTGTCTTAACATTCTGACATTCGTGCTTGTTGCAAAAGAAAACTCAGGCAAAAGAACCCTTTGGTCTAGATTCTGAGGCTGAAGTTTCAGAGCTTGGCTATAACCCAAGGGAGGGATTCTGGTCTGTTTAGAATGGTGAGGTGTAGAAACCAACACACTGCTTACAGGAGGTGTTTGCATGAAAATGAGCCCAAGAGAAATAAATAACCTTTTGGGAAATAGTGCCTGAAGAAACATGAGCATCACTTGTGCTCAGTCTTGTGGAAAGGTGTGACTTGGCTTCTGTGGATGACATTACAGCACTAGCAGTATTTTCCTAGTGTTTGTCTCCAAAAGAAGAAAAAGAAAATTTGTTTTTCTTTTACATTTGAAGTCTTAAGTCAAAAAGTAAGATACAGACAGCTCTGATGTGATGGGAGATGGAAATCTAAAGCCAGGACTACTGTCAGTGACTCCTGGCAGACCTCCTTAGGATCATGAGACTCCGGGGGATTTTTTTGCAGGTCAGGTGTCATTCATCAATACGTAAATTGAGTTTGCCTAAAAATTCCCCACCTGTGTGCCAGAGGACGTTACAGACGTAAATACTGTGTTTAGTCCACAATTTAAATTCTGATCTTTTCTACTGGTTATAAATTGTTTCTATGGATTTTCATGATGTTTCAAGTAATTCTCCTTTTAAATTATGATCTAAATTATCATCTCTATAATATTTAATAATTTACTTCAATTTAATCAATATTATAAAGTAAGAAAGTGTTCTTCAGCGTCACCTAGTATAATTAAGGAGGCCAAGTTCAACTGACTCATATTTTAAGTCTGCATAGCAGAATGCAACATGAAATTTAGATCTCACCTGATGAAATTGTTGAATGTAATTAGCTTTGCAACTTTCATCCAGCTTGCCCCACCTCTAATGCTGCTAAAAACTGTCAGATAAAACCTTCATAAAACCTTTATAATGTTTCACTTGTAACACAGCAACAGGGTGTGCCTGATATCTTTATGTCACTTGAATTGGTCCCAAGACAAAGATTATTCCTTCCTATTACTGCTGTCATTAAAGAGTAGAAAAATTTTTTTTAACCCTTCAACATTTGAAAGTAATTTAGGAATACAGCATAATTTTGCTTGAAATTCAGTTTATAGCAAACTTGGAATTTAGAAATTGTTGCCACAGGTTCACTTCAAATTTTGAAATAGACCATCTGGAAATAAAAAAGGGGAATGCATTTAAATAACCCCTCCACAGAGTATTTTAGTAAGAAGTGGATTTTTATTTATTTTATTTTTATTTTATTTTTATTTCAACCATCTCGGTGACCTTTAGTCACCATAAGAAAGAGAGATGGGGAAAGCAAGAGAGGCTCTTGCAACACAGGAAACCATCCGTCAGTTGGTGGCTGCTCAGACCTGTCACCTGGCGCTGCAGGGGCAGCTGCTGCAAAGGCACAAGGTGTGACATCAGGCACTAGGCCAGCATTCACCCACCCCGTTTTTCCAAATACCACACAGAGCTGGCAAACACAAACCCGACATGTCTGACAGTGACGGCTTTTAGATCTAACCACCTCTCCTTTGCCAGTGATGAATAGGAGTAGGTCCGGAAAATACCATCTTTGCTAATTCCTTCACTCAATTGTGACACCATTTGGTGTGTGCCTGCAGACATCATTAAGCTTCTGAACAAATCTTTAGTACTGCTGTAAGGCATTTCTTTTATGAGCTTGTGCACAAGAGCTAAACCTTTACTACACTGTATTGGTGTTTGTTTTTCCTTCTATGAATGAGCAACTTTGTAATACATTATGTAGTACATAATTACAATTTGTATTCTTGCTAGTGAAGATCACCAAAAAGAACTACTGAAACTGTTTTTAATTATCAGTTTCCTTTAAAGAAAAAGCATAACATCACATTCTTGTAGTGTTGGTCAACAAAAATTAAAGTGGGATAGAGAAGAAAATGAAAAGCTTCTAGTCACTATCAGAGAAAAAATTTAATCTAAATTTTAACTGGAAAGGCCAAGATTAAATGTAGCTCCCATGAAAAAGACTAACCACGTTTTTATAAATTGCATAATGGTCTGCATATCTATGGAAGTACTAGACTTCCTGGACAATAGCTCAGCACCACTGCAATGGTCAGATAGTAGAGGCATGATAATGTACTTGTGTTGAGGTAATGGCTATGGAGTTACAGCTCTTCCTTTACTGCCTGCAAGTGTAAAATCACTGCATCATCCCACCTAGTTTGGACATGAGATGTTGCACATTTACAGACCCTGCCAACTCACTTTATTCCTGGCTGTTGTGATGTCCATTCAGAGATGAAGATCTCTTTTTTTCTTCCAAAGTAGTGCAATACATCCTCATCCATCACCATCTTTTCTAAGAAAAATGATGTTACAAGTTAAAAAACCCCAACAAACTGCAAAAGCAAACAGAAATTGTGTGCCTTGTGGCACTACATTCCTTAAAGACTTCTGAAGAACTTGTAGGAACAAGAGCCATTGATCAGATTCCTCCTCCTGCCCAAGACAATGTAAGAAAATAAAATTGCACCTGTGTTTTACAAATTATATTTGAGTCCCAAGGGGATGAAAAGGACTACTAGCTAACCTGAAATGCAAAAATCTCACTCTTCTTATGTCTCATACACAGATGGATTCATACAGAACTTGGGCTCTTAAAAGCTTCAGCAGAGTTCTCCTATCCCATTAAATTTTCACCTGAAAGTAAAGGCATTGCTGCTGAAGTCTTTTTTCTTTTACTGCTTCCTAGTCACATTAAGTAAGCTGAGGTGACCATAAATGCTTTGGTGGGCAGACTGTGTTCAGTGCACTGAAATGGTGCCCAGTAAACTGGATTATGGGATTTTAGCAAGCTGACAGTGAATCAACAATGGAACATTCTCCTCAAATGTCTCTCTGTCAGAGGTGGCAGGAAGAAAAGTTGAAATTCATACCATTTTAGAAATGAAAAGATCTTTAGCCTCTAAATTCCTTAGTTCAAGTTCTGGACTTTATTACCAACTAATTTTTTTTGTATGAAATTATTAGCATATCTACAACGTACAGAATAACCAGAAAGAGGTGAGAGTGGCCAAGTAACAGCATCAGGACAAAACACTGTTATTTCTGCAACTACCTCCTATCAGATAGCAGAGACAAGGCTTATTCATGTCTTCAAGAATGAGATTAATATGCAGAACAATCTCAAAATCTTTCCAAAAGCCTAGGGGCTGACATCTGCACAGTATTTTCTATTTTGGAGGCTTGCCAGCTGAAGTAAACATCTTGTCTATTCAGGAGGAAGAAGAGTGAGATGCCTGCCCAGACATCTGTCATTGTACCACTTCCTCTTACCAAGTTTTCTGGAATTAAGCATTGGGCAGCTGGACTAGTTACTTTGTACAGAATACCAGATAGACTTCATATTCTTCTATCATCTTTCTGAAAAACAAAGAAAGTGCTGACTGAAACAAGGACACATCCTTACAGCCATGGTAAGTGGCAAGAGGGATAATCTTCCCTGCTTGGGTCCCTGTTTTTTCCCTACTTTGGGAGAAGTAACATGCAGTGGGGACAGATCTGCCTCCATAATGAGAAGGTTACACAGCTCCTCTCATCACACCATCATGGAAGTGTGAGCTCTGGCAGGTTACCTGTCAAAAACAGTCTCTTTAATCACGTCTTGCCTGAACTAGAAGACTGAGCTACCACAAAGAAATATTTCCATCACACATAGCACAATGAGCGTGCACTTCATGTAAATTTTTATGGCCTGAACCCTTGCCTCATTTCATTATGCTGTTTAGAAGCCTACAGCAACCAGATAAACCACATCTAAGGCTTGAAAAACTAGAGAGAGAACACATGAACTAAGCAGGGGGAAAGGGAAAACATCTGTTTTTTCACATTTGTCACATTCCCAGCAGGAGGAAAGTTAAAACCAAGCAAAATAAAAACAGCTGCAAGTTCCATTTTAATAGAACTATCTAGGACAGTGACCTGTGAAGAGAATGGGGTGAGCACACAGAGCCTGGACACCCTGAACAGCACACATGAGATTCACATGCCAGCTGGCAGCTCTGCAGAGGCTTTACTTGCAGCCACAGTGTGACGAGTGGCAGGACATTCATTGAAACAGCTTTGTCAAAGATGCTATAAACCCTGTTCCAGGACAGTCTTCAAGGTGTTTATCACCATAAACTGCTAGGAAAATTATAACCTCAGTCTTGCTCTTCATTCTGATCTTAGTGTAGTTAGTATGTTCCACATGTTGTCATTACCGCTTCTCATACAGTGACTGCTACTGCAGCCTTCAATTTCTACACTATGTTCCCTCCTTCAAAAACAGAGCAGCACATGCTCCTGGATAACTGTGTTGGTTCACCCACCATAAGTGGTCTAGGTTGAATTAAATTAACTTTGCATCCTTCAAGTTCTTAATGTTTCCTGCCTTCTCACAGCTCAGAAGTTAGTTTCATTTCACTCTAAATTTAACAAGACCATTTGCTCCAACTGTGTTATTCTCCTTATGTCACAAACAGCTGTTTCAACCTGGTTAGAAGAAATTTTCATACACAAAATGCAGATTCTTCTTAGAATGGCATGACCTTTAAAAAATATTAGTGAATCTTATAATAACATACCACTTCCAGAAATAATGACTCTATAAAGATTGCAAATTTAGGAGTTTTGGCAAGCGCAAAAGGAGACTGGATCACGCCTTAATTTAAGAGTAAGAAATCAAAATACTTTCTTTAAGACTTTGAGAGACATCCTATGTGCCTTTTGAACACCAGGTATTAATGGGAACATAATGCAAATCTCAGGATGCATCCCTTATTTCCCTGGATGATTCAGAAATACCTCTGCACTCAATTTCAACCTTTTTTTCAACTGGAAAGATGAACAGCAGCTGCTGCTCATTTCATAAAATTCATGTCCTACGGCAGATTATCACACAGATGCTTCAGACTTCCAGCTGACAGACCCTAAGGACAAAGGTTAGCAGAGATTATTTATTAATCTCTGGTTTTATTCCCTCTCCTGTCTCCAGCCACTCCCTTGACACAATTCTGTCTCATTATTTTGTACAGTCCATAACCTTATATGGTAAATACTTTTGTCTCAGGGCAAGTCTAAAGATTATGCTAGGTAATTGCTTCTAGTCTTCCCTTTTCAGTTTGCTTAACTTTTCCTGTAATATTAACATTTATAGACACATATGAAACAGGGCACTAAGAATTAAAGGGTTTAACCACAGCAGTGATCAATTTTGCAGCCTGAAATTTAAGATAAAAAGCACAGGAATTTCTTCTAAAAGTATTCAGTTTAGGAGGAAAAACGTCTTCCTCAGCTATGTTTCTTCTCAAAACTGCTAAGCAAAGTATACTGCATGGGCCCCATTACCTATTCAAAAGAATCTCTCAAGGTTTGCAACTAGACCTCTCAATTGGTGAAAATAAATAAATTACAATATCCTCACCCCAATAAGTTATTTTGATAAATTCACACAGTATTTTAGTTATAGAAAGTTTCAGGTTTTCTGTTTGCGTTCCTAGAGCAGCCTGACAGTAAGACAGGACAAACTCCTGAAACAGATGCTGTCCTTGAAAAAATGGGCACTTGTTCTTTTTCCTATCAAACCCCTCTCAGGGGCTTTTGGGAGTGCAGTGATGACTGTACAGGTTTGCCTCATTTCCTCTCATGGTAGCTGGAAGGCTTGGATTGTAACAGAGACCAAGTAGCAGCCTGCCTCTTCCACGCAGAAAACAAGTGGGGCCTTCAGGGAGCACATGCTGTTTTCTTGCTTGGGGTGATTGGTAACGTCACAGTGCAGTGATGTATGCTTAGAAAAACAAGTCTTTGTACATAACTTGCATTGCCCAATATTATGTTGTAAATATTTCAAAAGAAAGATGGGGGGTTTTGAGGTAGTGCTTTTGGCAGCACTTTTTGTTTTCATGAACAAGTTGGAAGTGTCAATAGCCATCATGAGATGAGGTTCTGTTCTGCAAGTCATCTCCCATCTTACCTGGTTACTTTTCTGTATTCACTTTTTATTTCTTATCATGCACACAAAAAGAGATGGTGATGGTTCTAGTTAAGGCTAAAAATACATGAAAAATTGTTTGAGTATGTGGTTTAACCCCAGCTGGCAACTGAGCCCCACACAGCCATTCACTCACTTTCCTCAGTACATGAGCTTGTCTGGAACTTTCTCAGAAAGTATAATGGAGATAAAATAGTGTAGTCACCAAGTGAAATCCTTGCTTCAGTGCTACTACTACTCAGACAGATTGATTGAATGTTGCAGAAAAATTACTCTCCTACTAACTCTTTCTTGTGCCTTATTTACATTTCAGATTTTCTGCAAACCTTCGTGAGAAGGCTGACTGGCTCCATTTTACATGCTTAATTTGTGTTAAGATTTATGTTATTTGATTCAGTCTTGACCAGCAGAAGTGTTGACTTTAAAAGTACAAAATGAGGACTCACACCTATATGTTTCAATAGTCAAAAGAAGTCTGAGATCATAACAACATTGTTGTCATTCATCTTCCTCTGCATCAACTGAACTGTAGAAGTCCCTCCTGACTTAGGTGAACTAACAGCCTTACTACAGGCTGAACAAGGTGTACCAGTGTGAGGCAGGGCTTTCATAAAGCACTTTGAAGGTAATTCTATCTTCTAGCAAGTTTTGTTAGTGATTTGATTCCTGCACCTTGGTAATGCTGGCCTTGGCAATCAAAAAAGGCTGTCAGGTATTAGCAATCTTCACCATCTATGGATATTGCTAGGTAGGACTGCAGAAATAAGCGTTTGGGTTTAAATTTGGTGGGTAAAAGGGTGACCCAATTTGGAAGGCTGCTGATGAATGCAAGAAACAAGCCAAATCCCAAACCTGAAACGGGAAACCTTTAAAACTGGGGCTGGGAGCAATATTTGTGCACCAGAGTGAAGCCTTCTCTCCTGCTGTAATTCCAAGTCTGGGTGGCTTGCAGATACTGCTCCCACCTTTTAAGGCTACATGGCTTTTAACACATTCTGTTGTTAGAGACCCAAATCTTACCAGATTAAGCTGGGAGTATGAATGCTCTCAAAGCTGAACTTTTTGCCTGTTTAAAGTGACACAGCTCTATAGTTGATCCCTCCTTGAAGGACTTTTTTTTTTAAGTACACCCTGTTGAATTTGATGACTTCTTAATCTTAACTGTTAGCTGGAATCTTCACAACTTAATTATCCAGATATAACAGAAACTGAGATGTTAATAATAAACTCAGAAATCTGCTGCTTAACCAGCTGTCTTGTTAATTATGATAACAACAGACTGGCAATTGCTTTGATTAACACACCCTGGGTTTGGTTTGCCTTTTCAAGCCCCAATCACTGTCCATACAGATTCAGTTCTGCTGTACTCTCTCCCTTTCCAAGCATGCAGAGGAGCACACCAGGTCCTCTGGAGAGGCTGCTGTGTAGCACAGGACAAGGATTCTGCCTCAGAACATCCCTGTGTACTTTAATCTTCACAGCTCCTTACCTGTGTAACTGGTAAGGAACTCTCTATGCTGCCTCATTCTGAGTAAATTGCTCCTTGAAATAGGAAGTGCTGGTTTTTTTCATGCGCTGAGGTGCAATAAAAGGCCAACTCCCCACCCATTCTGAACATAATCTTCCTTTGACTCTATCTTATAAAAAGCTGAGGTTGTGCTGGGGGAGAGCAAGACGCACCTTCAGCGTGCTCGGAAACGTCTCGTTGGAAGGATGAAGCTCTGGGCAATTTGTGGTTTTTTGTTTCTCTGTCTTTTGTGCCTCAATGTCTTTTCTGCAGAAGGTAAAGTATAATAGTCTTCTACCACAGCTTTCTCTTTTCCTCTCTTTCCTTTTTTTATATAAAATGCTTCTTTGCTATGTTGATTTTAATTAAAGGAAACAAACAGAAACAAACAATGAAAAGGAGGATTGAACTTAGAAAAGGTCTTAGACTGCAGAATGTGGTAGCATATCAGTGCTTTGGTTTGTACAGTAGTGTTTCCTCTGCTATAGCCTGTTGCACAGCATGATTAACTTTTACCTTAATCTGTATTCTGAATTCTGCTCTTCTGAAAATACTTCCTATTATATTTTCCCAGTAGATAACTAACCATCCACCAATGTAAAAATAGTATAATTTTGTCAGTAGTGGGAAATGTGTTAATGGAAAAAGCTTCTACCCATATGAAATAAGGGAACATGAATCAGTGAGGTTAACAGAGTATATAATAACTTCTTTATAGAACAGTGAAACTGTTCTTTGGTAATGCTTCTGATCTTCAATCAGTCTAAACTTTGTTTTCCTTTTTTTTTTTTTTTTTTTTTTTTGGTAGGGTTTTTCTTACCGCTGATAATCCACACTTCATCTGCAGTATCTTGAGGCACTTAGTTACCATTTTGCAGTATTCAAAATTCACGGAGCAATTAAAATCCTGAGAACAGAGGATTTTCCATCTGTCTATAGCCACATCTCTGCAGATGTCATTGTGCATTTGCAGAAGGACTGTTCAGTAGCATTTTTAAATTGAGAGGTGCAATCTAGAGTTACCTGTGCAGACTTGAGGTTTGATATTGTGAATCTCTGAGACTCACCATGATTTTTACAATGTGTATTTTATAGCAGATGTGAAGAGTAAATGTGAGATAAATAAGTTAAGTGTCCAAAGGCCAAGAACAGTAGACTTGCCATGCTTGATATTTTCTAGAAACCTTCTAAGAATTGCTTTATGTGTAAATATGAGTATAGAGAAACATGTGAAAGCTGTTTTTCTAATTGGTTAAGTCAGCTGCCCAGTTTTATCATTTCCTGGTGTCTGTGCTGGTAGAGCTATTTGCCAGAGCAGTGGTAGCTGAAGCCCTTCTGCTCTCTTTGCCTTTTTTGCTTCTTTTTATTCAGGTTTTTCCATAACCCTTGAGAAAAACTTTAGGAACAGTGCAAGGGCAGTTGAAGACTTTCTAAAGTGTCTTCAGGAACATAAAGGAAACCTGCCCAGGGAGGACAGGAGATGGCCATATCAATAAAACCCAAATGAATACCTGCTGTTCCCATAGTAGCATTTCCTTCCTGTTGATGTACATGACTCACGCTTTCATGAGTCAGAAGGTGGGGAGGAAACGTGCAAAGGACACTGTTCCTTATCTGTAAGCACTGATGTCGAAGCAAAAGTGTCTGGGTGTGCAATAAATGTACTTGGCATGTTAAACCATTCTTCTGTTACATCAGAACTAAATTATGGTGGTAAGATAACTCAGGTTCCATCACCAGCCTTGGCTGTAAAGTGTGCCTCAGTGATTTCCAGAAACATTGACCATATATTAGATTTTGTTGATGAGAAATCATCTGTCTCTGTCCTTTCTGCTCCCCCCCCCCCCCAACTCCAGAGTAAACCATTTTTTCCCCCTTTATTGTGACCAGCACTGTGGTCAACTGCAGTCAGCAGCGCACTTATTTGGGTGTGGTGGGATGGAATATTTCAGTGGCTTTGCCCATCCAAAGCAGTTTATTCTACACTCCGGTGCATCTGGACACTGAGATGCTCTTTTTTCCTGTTGGTAATTTTTTCTATTTTCATAAAGTGGTGTAATTGAGTTGCCTGCCAGTGTGACATTTTGAAGGATAAAGAAATCTTTACAATGTGTATCTGATGCATCTATGAGTAACGACAGAAAAGAGCAAATAAGTTCCTGTTCCACACTAGGGACAAAGCTGTGCAGAGATCTAAAAATCAGTCATGATAATCCTTTGTTTTACAGATCCCTCTACACAAGGATTTCAGTGGTAAATACAGTAAGGAAAATGTCTGTGAAGTCTGACACGTTTATTGTATGTGGACAGTTATTTGCATTACCCGTCTCCACTGATAATGTATTACTTTTCACCCTTAGGTCAGAAGATGAGAAGACGCTGCTGTTCAAAATCATCCAAAGTCAACAAAAATCCACATAAAGGTAAAAAGGTTTACAGTTTCATTATATAAATTAGGTAATCATAAGAGAGAAATCACAGCACTCTGTTTTTTTCCATCTGCAAACTTCACATAATTTTCCATACAGGTAAATATTAGCTTCATTGGATCACTGAGAACTTGTTCTCTTTTTTTTTAGGAAACTTACTGAGTGTTTGGATTGGGAAGAAATAAGATTAGAACATATTAGAACCCATTTAATGCCCATAGTATAAAACAATCAAGAGAAATATGATCAAGTCTGAGTGTCAGTGTCCCTCATTGATAAGAACAGAAGTGAAATACAATCCTGGCTTTGCCCTGCTATATTCCATCACCATTCATCTATGGCTGCATTCATCTTTATGTTTTGAGAGATCAACCAAAGTGTGGTTCTGTAAATTCCCAAAAATCCAATTTTTGAACCCACAGCCTTCACCAGGAACGTGAATTAGCTGAGACTGAATTTGTTCTAAATAGGTGCATCTAAAGACCATGCAAGTAAAAGTACATAATATCTATGGTTTCAGTGAGGCCCCAGTGGAAAAAAAGCCAAACCATTAACAAGTCTAGGATAAAAGGATTAGTATGCTCTTTAGAATCTTAGTATCTTAAATCTTAATGTTTTTCATTTCAAGATAATGTCTAGCTGATAACTTCTGTTAAACTCTAAAGAATTAGATCTAAAATAGTTTACTTCCTATTTCTAATCTTTTAATCATAAAAGCACTAATTTGAAGTTCTGAACAAATTCATTCTAGCTGATAAAATATCTTAAATGCTTGATTACTTTTCATATTTAGATAGCTTAGATGATCTAAAAATCTTTGTGTTACTCTACAGTTTTCCTTTAACTGGAGTCTTTCCTTCCTGCCCAGTCTCCCAGGGCTGAATCATGGGCTCTGTTTTATAGGCAGAGTTCCATTGGTACCAGGAGCAGTGAACAAATTGCAGAATTATTATGGGTCAGAGGTTTATAGCTGTCTGGGGCTCCTCATTTAATCAGCAGGTGTAGTAGGAACTGGGGACTTGAGCAATAGCAGGTTCCCAGCTGGCCCACAAGGCCTGGGGGGATGTGCAATGCCAGAGGCACAGATGTGGCTTCTGTCACTCCTGGCCTGAGCTGGATTGCATCTGCTGCTCCCTGCCTGATCCAGTGCCCTTTCCACATTACTGAGACTTCATGTGGTCAGCACAGCTCTTACTATTCAATCTGAGTACTTTCTATCTGACAAAATCGGGCGTATTTCAAACTTTTTTATGCAACATTTCAAGCTTTTTTACATGAAAACTCTCTGCTAAAAGTGCTTGCAAAGAAAATGTTCCTTTGAAAGCAGACCGCTGTTTCCTGGACATGAAGTCCAGTGATGCTGGTCTCACAGAGCAATGGAAGGTATCGTGCTGAGGGGCAGAAAGGAGTTCAAAGGAAGCACTCCAGTAAAATCTGTAAATTCACCACAGAGATCTCCTACAGAGGGAATCTGAAATGCTTTCCTCTGCTGCAAACACAGTAATACTTTAGGATCTTTGCTTGTCCCATTACACTCTGCCCTGGTTCTCAGAGCATTCCAACATGCTTACTGTAATCATCTCCTGTCTTTACCTGAAGCCAAACCTTTTATAGGTCAGGGATTGTTGTTTATTTGCTTCTGTATAAGGTGCATCTTTTTGCTGCAAATGACTTCCTCATATCTGCTTGTATCAAAATGCTTGATATGAATTGGTTTCTACTCTTATTGAGAGGCAACTGTAAAAGCTTGGGCCTAATGCAGCAACTGCCCAAAGCTGAATTCTTCTGTTTTAATGTGTGGTTCTTGACTGGAATTGTACGATGTTGGCTTTGTTTTGTATTGTTGCTATGAGATTTCTGGGTAACTTGTGCTGTCTTTTTAGGGGGATATTACTTGCTTTATAGTCTGCAGGCAAAGCACAGGGACTGTTTTTCAGCCTTGCTCTGCACTGTTCTTTGTGCTGGGCAATTGCCATGGGCAAGCTGCAAAGCCACTGGCAGACCAGCTCAGTGTGGCTTGAGGAGAGGGTTGTGTATAACCATATATAACCACACTGGCTGCTTCTCTTGAAGCAAAACCACTGATTTCCTACAATGTTGTCATTCCATCAGAAACAATTGCTGTCCCAGAAAGCAAATGCTTCAAGCCAATGTCAGTCTATGGCTTCTGACCAGGAAACAGGGAGAATGTGATGATAGTAAGGGGAAGACACTGTTTAATGTGTCAATTGCAGAATTCAAGCTCTAGACAGACAGTAGCACCATCCTGTGTCTATGAAGACCTTCACCTAACTATGGAAACTTCCAGCAGCAGCAAACTTGCAGTGATTGAGCATCCTCACTAGGGAAAATAGGCTGCTGAGAGTCAGTGACCTCCAGCAACCTAATGAAAAGAAAGAAAAAATTGCCATCACATCCCTGTTTATTTTCAGATTGCTGCTAATCTAAGCCTTCCCACACAAACATGGCTGAATTTCAGATATTAAAATTAAATCCCAATTAAACAAATCTCTCAATTTTCTCTGTTTTTCATGTTTGTTTTACAGCTATAGGTTTTAAAGGTACTCCAGTGGAAGCAAGGAAACCGTGCAAGCCTTGTCGTCCGCGAGACCATGGAGTGTTTTCTGGACCACTTCCACAGCTGAAATAAGCAGACTGAGAGGAGGGGGAAAAGCATCTGCCGACATGCACAACCAACAGTGCTTCACTATCCTGAAGACCCTCCTTCCAAGTGCTAGTAATCCACTTGGAAGTAAATTTCTACAAATGATAAAAATCTCATCATATACAAAGGGCTGAGAAACTAGATAAGCATGTTATTAAAATAATGGTGATGAGCCAGATTCAAGTAAGCTTTTCAATATGTCTTCTGAGGGGGCTAAATCTGACTTTAAAATCAAAGTGGCCTGGTTTTAACTTCCTTAAGAGTGTCATCAGGTGGTTATTGAAGAGCATACTGGAAAGATATTAAACCTAATCAGATTTCATCTGTTCCTCTAAAGCCAGAAGGCAGCTGTTCTTTCAAGACAGCAGAGTTGTGTGATCACCTCAATAAACAAAGCTTACTGGAGCATGAAATAAATGCTAAGAATAATACCAAAGGGCTGAATAACAGAGAAACTGAAGCACCCGCTGATACTTTAGCTGTGTATCTTCTGTCCTTTTCTAACTGTCCTCTGCATTGCTGCTATTTCTCTGCCTGGGGGAGAGTCCTTAAAACTGAATTACTTGCTTGTTCATAAATTCAGTTCTCCTTCTAGTGAATATGAGGAGGAGTAGAAACCTTTGCTGCTGGGTAAATTGCAGATTGCAAATAGTAATTTTTCTGTCAGTACTCATAGTACTACTCTTTCTCTTAACATAATTGTCAGTATGATAGAAATGGTTTCGGTGCCCTTCACAATTTGGGGGAGTTGAATGGGAACAGTCAGAGGTCTGTTGTAACTCACACAGGCAAATGCAATTCCAAAAGGTCAGGTTTATGGGCACTTGCTCAGGGTCTGCTCTTACTGAGAATGTTTCTATTGTACTGAGCAATTGAACCTATTTCTGGCTCTTTTGTGTGCTTGCTATTACTTTATTTTCCTATTGGTTTTCAGAGTAGGTAGATCTGACACTCAGCTTCCTATTTTTGAATGCCTGACCATACATAGCATTTTTTTATATCAAGGATAAAGCAACTGCCAGTCTTCCTTGCAAGACCTCTGAATCAGGAGGTTGGTGAAGGAACTGTGTTTCATTGCTTGGTTGCTGGTGAGGGGGCCAACATATTTTATCTCTATTGTTTTGTGGAGCTTGCAGAAAGAATCTGTAGAATATAAATGACAACTAAATGTAAAAGCCATTTTTGGTATTGTTTGCAGCAGGATTTTTCTCTGTAAAATATGGCCAAGTGTTTACAGCTCTGTATAGAGTTTCACTAACAGGTCTGAAGATTCTGTTCTCTAATATGAGTTTAGCCCTTTTCTTTTACATCTGAAAAATGCTCCAAGATTTTCCTCTTTGCCTTACACCCTCCAAACAGCATGCTCCAAACTCTCCAACCCTCCTCTAAGCAAAATGTTCCCTCTTATAAGAAAATCAGAAGCCCCAGAGACCATTAACACAATTCTTACAGAAATACTCTGTGCAGGCACACGGTTTGTGGTGACTGGGAGTGGGGCTGTGGCAGAGCCTCATCCCCAGTGGGCACAGCTGTGAGCAGCAGGGGAGCAGCACTGACAGCAATGAGCCAGGGAGTGCCCAGGGGCACTGACCCACCACCAAAGGGAGCAGAGGGCACACAGGTGCAATGCATCAGCGGGAGGGGATAAAAGGCTGGGATAAAGAACCAGAGGGGCAGATGCTTGCAGCTTTCTGAAGTGGAGTGGTGTTACTGTGTGTGGGCAGACACCTGAGGCCTTCTGCTGTGGTAAGGTGTTCCTGCGTGTGGGTGAATGCCTAAAGCCTTCTGAAATTGTATGGTGGCTGTCTTGACTGCAGCATGTGCTGTGACAACTCTGGATCTCTGGAGAGATCCCAGCATATAATTTAATGTACTTTAGTATTTTTACTCACTAAGTTTCCCAGGCTGGCCTCAATCCCTGGTTGGGGGCTATTCCAGCTAAAGATGTTGCTTGTCTGAAGTCCTGGCCTTGGCTGGGCAGAACATCCAAATAATTTCAGCATGGATTGTGACTGCTGCCCAAATGCTTTGTTGCTTCATATAGAGGTATCAGAATGTTGTTTATTCTCTTGAAAGTAATTCCTCAGCAGAGTTTGACTCTTATGTACCAGGCCATTTCCCCATGTGGTACAACAGAGCTACCATCTGATCATGGTTTCACTTACAGGCATCTGTTCTTCCTCTTTATTTTCCTTTCACTTCTACATGTATTTGTCTGGCATTACCAAAGAGAAACATATTTGCTCAGTGGCTTTTCAAAATACACAAGCTGTATGCTTATATAAAGTAAATTTATCTTGTCCAAGCTGACAAATGTATTTTTTGTGTCTTGTGTTTTTGTGTGCAGTCGGCTGTCAAGCAAGAAAATTGCACAGCCCTTAAGTTGCAATAAAGATGTTTCTGAAGTGCCTGACAGAACAGATGTTGAATCCTGGTCTGACCTTGTCAATTAAGTGAGCCATGTGTCTCCTCACTTTGTTTACAACTTAATACCACCAGCTAACACCAAATCAGTCTGTTTTATTTGGCATTATGACTGTGAATTGTCAGGAGCACAGAAGAAATGATCTCTCCTGACAGGGACTGTTGGTTCAGAGAAAAGTTCTGGGATCTCTTTTTTTAAGTGGGTAGTAGGAAAAATAAGAATATGGTTTTTTGTACAAAATGTTATCCCAAAAGGTGTAATGGGGGCTCTTGATGTTGGCTCTTCAGC
This sequence comes from Zonotrichia leucophrys gambelii, assembly GCF_028769735.1. Classification (NCBI taxonomy): domain Eukaryota; kingdom Metazoa; phylum Chordata; class Aves; order Passeriformes; family Passerellidae; genus Zonotrichia; species Zonotrichia leucophrys. The sequence continues at coordinate 25,950,154 of NC_088176.1, forward strand.
TCTCCTGACTGGCTCACAACTGATGCAAGAGCCCAGGTATCCTCAAGGAATTCAGGATTTTGTCTCTAGACAAGTTCTGCTTATCTAAAGTGTGGACTACAGGGGCTACTTCTTGTGATCCTATTTGCCAAGGAAAACTGCACTCCTCCATGAATAGTCTCATCTCAAACAATAAACTCAGCTGGAATATAAAAGCAGAAGGATATTTCCTGTGTAGATACATGGCTAACTCTTGCCAAAACTGAGTAGAAGACTCATTGGTGGCTTCAGTGTTCATTGGATCAAGTCTGAGGATCTGGTGCCTGATTCTGTTTGGTCCAAAGTTATCACTAACTAGTTTTAGGAAAATGTTGTCACATTGTGGAGGCAGGTCAGATGCATGTGCACTTTTTACCAAAAGCTTTTTCTGAGGAGAATTTATCCAAAGCTTATCTCTTTTGTCCCTCTTGCATATTGAGGGGAAAACCCACTTAGACAGTCTTCTTTACTTCAGTTGTCATTAGATATAAGCAGCTAATTGCTGTTGGGGAGCAAGGAGAGCTCCCTAATGGCAGGAGCAAGGATGTTGGTTCCAATCCACATGTGCCTGTGGTTCCCAGTAGCCTTCAGTATTAAAACACAGCAGCCACTGGATAATCTATGCTTTTGAACATAAAACTGTTCCATTATGCTTTGTCTTCTCATCTTAGAGCAAGGCTTTCAGAACAGAAGGAATTCCCAGGAATTATTCCTGTTTTCAGTGTCTCAGTATTGGATCTCTGCTAGAAGAGTTCAGGATGTGGATTTGTTCACGTTGTCATTCAACCTTTGTGCCAACATCTGTTCGTGTGTTTCAGATGTACTGACTGGGAATGTCTTTAAGTGTGAGGGATTTAAGCCCATGTTTCCAGGCTGATGCTCCACAAGGGAGCTAAGGACAGATTTCCTATAGGATAAGCACCTTACAATGCCATCTGGTCAGCTCTGAACACGTTATCAGAGAAATCAGGTCACTGTGTGCCTGTCAGCAATCCTCACGTGAACGTGACTGGTCTGGCTTCTGCAGCCTCACAGCCACAACAACCTCAGCTGATTTGTGGAATAAGGAATTTACAATTAAAATTGTAAAGCAGGTATATTTTATTCCAGCAGGAATAATGTTGCAGGTGTATTTTAGTCCAGCTGGCATGCATGGGGGATATTTCCACCAAAGACAGGTGTACCTGGTCAGATTTTGGGTTTAAATACACATTGAATCCCCTAAGCTCACACCTCCCTGCCCAGAGTCTTTGGTGGCTGTGGGTGGGCATCTTTGATGAAGTAACATTATCTTCCTCAATGTTCACTGCTTGACCCTTTCTTCTGGGCAGGTGCAGTGGAGATTTGGCTTTCTCTCATGTCAGTTTGTCCTGGCCAAAACCAGGAGCATGGTTCTTGCTGGCTCCTTAAGCAAAAGGTTCTGCTTTATGGATTTCAACAATGCCTGAGTCTTGCTTTAGTAAGTTTGCTTATCTTTATGGCCTTTACCTAGCAACTAAATTCTTATATGTTCTGTTACAAGTTGTCTCTACCTAGCAGGTTACATTTCTGTAACAAACTGTGTTCTGTACTTTTGCAAATTTGTTAAATAGGCTATATATATTTCTGTTTTCCTCCACCCACCAAAGTACATTATATGCTTCTAAAATTCTGAATTTTCATATACATGTATGTTTCCCATATCACAGTTCTCCCAAGAAGCTCTCGCACCAGGCCCGGTTTTTCCCAGACACTCAGGCTGTATCTGGGATGTTCCTCTAAGAGCTGATTGCTCCCAGCTGCTCATACAGCACAGGCACTCAGGGCTGATGATCTGCACCTGGTCTAGGAGGCATTGGAGCCCCAGCATTCAAAGGTTCCACCACACAAAAAGCTTGTTTGTTAACTGCCCACCAGGCACCTGTACATGTAGGCACACAGTTTGTGGTGATTGAAGTGGGGCTGTGGGAGCCCAGTGGGCACAGCTGTGAGCAGCATTGACAGCAATGAGCCGTGGAGTGCCCAGGGGCACTGACCTACCACACAGGGAACAGAGGGCACACAGGGGCAGGGCATCAACATGAAGGTGTAAAAGGTTGGGCTAAAAAGCAAGAAAGGCAATGCTTGAAGCCTTTTGAAGCGGTGTGGTGTTACTGTGTATGGGTTGAAGCTTTCCGAAATGGTGTGGTGTTACTCTCTGTGTTGTGGCCATCTCACCTGCAACGTCTGCTGCAACACAGAATCATTTAACTGCATTGCTGTGCACTCCATTTGTGATGGGTGGTGGTCACAGCAATGGCTGCATCCTGGCTAAAGGAACTCTGAGTGCAAAAGCCAAACTGCAACAGGGTTTCCCCTCAAGCTCCTGACAAGCAAAGTGCTGCTTTGATCAGTGAAGAAGAGTGCTTTTCTGCTGGGTTTTGTCATGTTTGGTCTTCAACACTGATGCCAACCTCATGGGGCCAAAAGACATATTCCTCAGGCATCCTTTGGGGTTTGCCTGGTCTCTGAAAAGCAAATCACTGTAGCACATGCTTCAAATTGTCTCCCAAAACTGAGGTGCACTGGAAAATGCTGTCTTTGCTAGGTAGGTCCTCCACACAGAGCTTCCTGTTTGCATTGTCCCAGAACCCTGTGTGTCCCAGTCAGTGCCAGTTGTGTGGGCTGTTCACTGAGCAATGTTAAAACCTATTTCCATCACAGATTTCTCCCCAAGGGATCAATATGCCTGTATAGGAAGATGTTTTCATCAGGAAAAAAAAAAAAAAGAAGTGTGAAGAAGTCCATCTGTTTATGAATGCTATCAGAGAAACAGTGAGGTGGTTAAAAACAAGGCTCTGTATGAGCTGAGATAATGCAGCAGTGTCTTCAAGTCCTTCTTTAAAGCAGTCTTTTTGACTCTGTGGCTTTCCAGTTGTTAACTTCCGTTCCTTGGGAAACCATAAATGATGGCAATTGTCACTAAGCTCTTATCTTGATGTTGTTTGAGTGTACCAAGGTTAAACAATTCAGCATTTTCCTTTTGCTTAGTTAAATATGTACCAATACTGCTGCTTTATTCTGCACACATCTTCAGGAGCGCGGTTGATGAAAAGAGAGAAAGCACTCTGTGTGTCTTGACCTTAACCTCATAAGTTCCACCTTTGATAATCTTTGAAAGGAACTCCTCTTAAATTTCCATTAAAGTCAGGACTCAGCAGTTTTTAAAACAGATTCTTGAGTCTGAGCAGTAAAGTCAATCTACTCTTCATAATTCTATTATAAAATGTACTTTGCACTTTTTCCTGTCTTTTGAACAGAATTTCTATTTCCTTCCTCAACATTCTTTCCATGCTTTCTTTTGTTCCTAAACATGTCAAGTTTTCCTCCTTGTCAGTTCTCATTGATAGAAAATTAATATTTTGCCTCTTGGCACAATGATCCCTCACCCTTTCTTTGTCTATGTGGGATCTCAAAGAAATTCTGTGGTCTGAATTTCCACAGGTGCTGAACTCCATTAATTTGTCTCCATTAAATTCCAGTCTGTTCATGAGACTGACTGGAGTGTATATTTTCAAAAAATATGTTGTAAAATGGGGCTGCATTGCCATTTTTGCTTTCAGACACTAATTTTGTGCCAGGGACACTTACAGGATTTGAACATCTCTGTTTCAAGGCCCCGTGTAATCATCTTAGAGCCACAGAATGAGAAGGGATTTTTCTGTCATTTAATTTGTATTTCAGCATTCTTTGGACTGTGTAATCTTAGTTAGCAGATGTGAAAGTCTTTTCCCAGATATTTTATTCATTCTTCAACTTAACACCTATTGTTGAGATTCTTGCTATGTAGTTCACTTGATTTATCTTATTGATAGATTGTTAAAAAAAAAGGCAGTTAATTAGAGCATTTTGAGATAAAGTACTAGAAATTGTGGGAGGAGATGGTGAGAGCACAGTGGTCACAGGTGGAACTAGTAGGAATGAGGAGACAATCTTTGGGCTCTCACCAGGTTAAACTATTTGATTTGAGAACGGTAGAGATTTGATTGATTTGACTGTAGAGATTTCTTCAGGCAAAGAGTAGATTGTTGATGGAAAATATAAGTGAGAATAGAGCAATAGTCCCATGTGGTTTGGAGGTAAATTACTTCAAAGCTGAGTATTTAATATTCTTGTAATAGAAAATTTGTTGACACACATCTTGTTTTCTAGGTTAAGGACAAGCACTGCTTTGGTATAAGGCTGCCTGGATGCTCAGGTTTCCTCTGGACACAGCAATCCAAGGCAAAGGCTGGTGGATGCCCTGGCCAGTGGGATCTCCATACCCTAACAAGGCAAGTACCTGGTCACTTAGTCCAGTGTGAGAGTTGCTGACTTGTGGGATCCTCTTTTGAGAATGGTTTAATGTACATCTCTGCATTGCCAAGAGAGATCACAGGAAGAGCCACCTGCAGTCACAGTGTCATACATTTATTTATTTACCTGAGTAAAATGCAGGGGCTGCATTTCATCCCTGTGGCCAAAGTGCTGATGTGGCTCAGAGCTGATCTCTAGTGAGGGCTTTGGTTCGCCTGCAGTCATTGCATTCGTGCCATTCCAGCACTGAACAGCTGAGTCTGGTCACACATGGCAGTGAAAGGAGCATGTTTCATTTTCATACATCCCCTGCTTCAGCAAGTCCTGTTACAGTCTGGTAAGCAGGACATCCACACAGGGATGCCCAGGGCATGCACACCAGCCAGGAGATTTATGGGGAGAACACGAGTGCTTCTTTGCTCTGCCCAAACAAGTCTCGTTATTTTTCTCAGCCACACTGAGTAAACTATAAAATCTTGATTTATTCATTATTCACACCCCAACTCTGAGTTATATGTATAATTTTTAGAGGCAAAACAATGAACAATACTAGTTCTTTCATAAATAACTTGGACTGCCTGTCTGCTGCTAAATGGCATCCTTCACACAGATCTGTGTCATGCTCCACAGCACCACATCCATCACAGATCATGCTGCTGGAGTGAATGTAGGCTATCTAAATATACCTGGATATTCTAGGGACTATTTGTTCATTTTCCACCCCTGTCAAAAGAAAATGAGGAGAGTGATTCGTAGCTCCAAAGAAGCAAAGTCACTGAATTGTAAATGGATTTTGCAGTGGTCTTTAAAAGCCTCTAAGCTAGCAAAATGGATAGCAGAAACTTTAATTACTTAGCAGCTGCAGAAAATGTTACCCTTTTCTCAGTTACCTGCAGCACCTTTTTGCAAATGCTATAAAACACTTTTTGGCAGACTAAAGCCAGGAGAAGCTGTATCTGAGATGAAGTTACTTCTTTTTCCCAGGAATTCCCCAAACCTCTGCTGCCACCCACAGTGAATGACAATAACTCATGATAAATCATGCAGGGAAATGCTCTGAGATTTTTGGTGTGTAGGCTAGCATTTTTTTCTGATGGGATGAAAGTAGCATCTCTTTACCTGTGTGGAAAAAATGCCCACCACACTTTGCTGGCAAAGCACTTTGTTGTCTGTTTTAAGACCACTGTGGAAATGCTAAAACTGGTAGATATTTGGTGTTTGCTCTCCCTCTGTTTTCCTGACATTGTAATTTCTTAATTCCTTGGGACATAAGAACATCATAGCTGAGTGTTCCTGTTCTTGTTACCTAAAATAGGTGGGGTTCAGGTTGATATAATGCTTGTAGTCACCTCTCTAAATCTTGGTTTTTCTTTCCAAAAATTGGGAATGTTTTCCTTCTTCTGCTCTGTGGGTATATCTTCCTCAATCAGTTGAGTTACAAAGTCTTTTTCATGATGTTTTTTCTGATGTGGGTGGTGAAATGCTGGCACAGGCTGCCCTGAGAAGCTGTAGATGCCCTGTCCCTGGAAACATTCAGGAGCAACCTGATCTAGTTGAAGATGTCCTTTCTCATTGCAGGGCTTTGGACAAGATGAGCTTTAAAGGTTCCTTCCAACACAAACCATTCTTGGGTACTACCCAGGTTTCACCTTTCTCCTGCACTATGCTGGGGTTTAGCATAGTTGCTTAGTGGAGCTGCAATATAAAAAAGGATCTGTAGAGAGCTGAGTTACAACTCATGTTGTTCAATAAATTCCTTAAACCAAACAGTACAGTGTCACTTTCAGCCTGGAATTACTGAACTAAGAGAGTCATATAAACTTAACCAAGGTCAGTCATGATCACATCAGTATCTTTTGATTACTTTTATGTGAATTTAATGATCTTGAGCTGATTATTTTAAGACTGACTGTGCTAGATATGAAAACTCCCATGTGTCAGAACTGTAACAATGAGCTCATTTTCCTTTTAGAATGTTAAATCCATTCAATTAATAGCAAGAAAATAGAAGTGAGAGGAAGAAAGAGGTGCTTATTTGTTTGCATTTTAATGTGTCACGACTGCTAAAACTTCCATGTCATTTTAACAAATTTGCCTATCCTAAGTGATGAGAGTGGGCTGTGGAGAGATGTATAAACTCTCATTTAGGAGGTGGCATATTTGTTCTGGCAACTGGAGGGGATCAAAGCTTAGTGATAATGGCCAAAGGTTCAAGCACATGTCTCTGATTAGATTTAACCACTAAAACATAGAACTGATTGTCTTTTGTAGTTCCTACTGAGTAATGTTTGACCTATTGCAAGTCTGTTTCTCTCTCACAGCTGGTAATTCAAAATGTAGAGATGGAACTTGAAAGTGTCTGAGGGACTTTAGTCTTTTCTCTCCAGCCAACAAACTGGCCCAGTTTCTTGCAGATTCCTCAGTTCCTATGGCTTCTCCCAGCAATCAGACAGAAGGCATGGTGCTGTGCTATGAAAAGGTAAAATCTGGGTTGTGTAAAATGCTTCACTACCAAAACCAGTCATCTGAAATGTAATCAATAGCTGTTCCTGGATTTCCAGCACCATCTGTATTCTGTATTAATGGAAGTTGGTGGACAGTGATGATATGCTCCAGTACAAGTCACCTCTCAGTCCTTTGCAGGGAGATTTTTAGGAGGAGAAATAATGTTATTTGGGCAGGCAAGAGTGTTTTGTTTGGTTTGTGGTGGGAGCTGTGTGCTTAACTTGTCTCAGTTTAGAGTGCTCCGACCCTTCCCAGGTGCCAGCCAGGCAGCAAACACCCAGGCAGCAAGTGTGATCATTACATTTACCTCACCTCAGCATGTCCTGCTGCTCCTAAGGTGTTTGGAGATCAGCTGAGACAATTCTTGCTCACACCATGCTGTGGGACTTGCTACTGAACTGACCCTTTGGTGTGCAAGGGACAGCCCAGCTGGGGCCAGGGCTGTTAGGGTGTCTGTCTTACCTATGGTTTATGTCATGGCCCCTTCCTTTGTTTTCAAGCTGAAAAAGAACTTCCCAATCACTTTCAAAGATGTGAGAACAGAGAGAGTTTTGAGAAAATTTGATTGAAGCTCCACTTCTCTCCTTTGCAGAATTGCATGAGGAATTCTGAGTGAGCTGTGCTGTACCTAATGCCTCCAGGTATCAGTGGTAAGTCCCACAGCTCCTTTTAGCTTGTGATTTACAAAGAGAAGGCCACAGTGTGATTTGGTGTTGTTCTGCACATGCTGTGGTTTACATAAAGGGTGCAGCCCTTTCTATGTTGAATGTACATGCCCAAATGTGCACACAAAAAATGCTGAGTGCTCCCCTCCAGGGTAATGCCTAATGTCATACAGACCCCAAATTCAAGGAAAAGCATACAAAAAAAGTAGCTTAAACTATTGTTATATGAGTGTGAACTTTATTACTTATCAATACCTGTCCAGAGCATAGAACACAGGAAAATGGAGACACGAAATATGAAGACAGTACATAGTAGCTAAAAAAGCAATGCAGGACAGTGGAAAATAATATCTGTTATTTCTTTCATTTTCTTTTTCTCACGATTTTTAAATTACAAATGCCCATGAGCATCCAAAAGTTGATCAAAATGCAACTCATGAAAGCCTCCCATTTATATGCCAAGCAGGCACTCCCCAGGTGGGCAGCTCTAATGTGATTGCCCTGAGGTGGAAGGGCCACCCACGATGTGGAAAGAGTAATTTCCCAATTTCCCTCTGTGCCAGCTCAGTCAGAGCCCTCTGCTCAGGCTGCCAGCACAGGTGGCAGCGGTGCCAGCTGGGATTCAGTGGCACAGCAGGGCACTCCCTCCCTCAGCTGTGACCAGGCAATGCTCCTGGTGGCAGTGCTGTGCTGTGGGAGGGGCTGCGCTCTTGGGGAAGTTTAGGTGCTGTTTTATGTTGGCATCTGCTGCCAGTTCTAGTCTGGCCAACATTTTAAGCTGCGCTTTGGCCTGGGCTCAAGAGCAGCTGTCTTTGTGGGACCCACAAATCCCCCATTCAGGGTTGTGTAAACAAAAAAAGTGCAGCTCTTGGTGGTGGTGAAAGCTCCTTTCTTGTCATCCATATTTAATGGAGGAGTATTACTAGTCTTAGGCTTAAGTTTTAGGGCTAAAAATAGTGAACATAGTGGGGCCCAGGATTTTCCAAGATGCTCAAAGAGATGAGAGTTAACAGGGTAGGAGCTGGCCTTGCATGTGGCTGGTTTTGTGTCTGGCCCCTGTCCCAGCCATGATCTGGTTTAATGTTGGGAAGTAGCTTTGTGTTGGGGGAAGAAAAGCATCCATGGCTCAGGGCATCCCAGGGGCTTCTCAGTGCACAATCCAGCAGCTCTACAACCATGCAGGTGTACACCCCAGTACACCCCAGCTGTGCTCAGAGGCAAGAAGGCTGAAAAATATCCACTGCATCACTGCAGCATCCTTCAACATTTAAACTTCTATTGTATAAAAATTCAGGTTGTCTAACAAGCTCCAGTAAATATTGCTAATCCGTCACCCAAAATTCTGTTCTGAAGATATTGGAATATTTTTTGGATGTTTTTTGTACTGAATAGTAAACAAAACACTGGGAAACCAGTTGGTCCAGATCAGGTGGGTATATTTCATTTTTCTTCTATGTTTCTTGCGACTTGATATGCTAAAGATGTACGAAATAGCAAGTTTCTTTTACATAGAAAGAGGGACCCTACCATTCCCAAAAATATTGAGACAGAAGGTACTGGTTTCCTGAAACCCCTTCCTGCCCCTTTTCTTCCAAAGGAGAAAAGTCATCAAAATAAGCCTGGATCCATGAGCTGTGTTGGTTTTGATCAAAGTATGTTTTCTGACAGAAAAAACAACTCTATTGAATGTTGCTGTGTTAGATATGGCTCTGACTGTGCATGGACACACATTAGCTAGGTTTCCAAACTGTAAGGGGATTAAGAGCTCAAACTCATTGAAATTCAGGAGGGAGGCATTTTGCTTCCTTGGAGATGCAGGCCCTAGAGATTCAGATCCCCAGGGGATGAAACCAGGGGAACAGACAGCTATTAACTTTGACAAGAGCTCTCCATCACTTGTTCTAGGAGAATTCTCTGTAGAAAAAAAACCATGTTGTTAGTTCTGGGTTGAGGAGGCAGATGAGAAGACATTTAGGTGCTATTTATATTTTTTTTTGGGCACCATGCAGATCTATTTCTGTGATTTTGTCAGTGGTTTAATACTATTTTTGACAGAGGTGGGATGATTAAATCTACAACAGGGACTAAATTTATATCCATCTTCTATATGTGTATCTGCTCCCACACAGTTTTCAGCTTTGGATCACCATATCCTGAATTTAAATGCACTAAAAATACATTTGTTTTTCATAGTTGCCTGCTGCAGGTTTCTCTGAGCTTTACAGGCTACTGCTGCAGTCACAGATTGGTTCAACATGGAGCTTTTGTAAATAGTTCTCTACAAATATAATCATACAGAGCCAGAACAAAGGCCTGATCCCATAGGAGATGGTCAGAAAGAGATCAAGATGCCAAAGAGACTTTCCCTGGTTAAACTTCTGAGCTTCTGGCAGGTGGTAATGTAGTGCTGTACTGAGCCAGGGTTTGCATCTGTGTCATCACATTTGTTAGTCATCAGTGAACCCAGTCTTCATTAATTTGTCTCATCCATGTGCAGCCTTCTTTTGCTCCCTGCACCATTTTCTGGTAAATTCCATTATGGGTGATGAGTTTTGTTAATATTGGCCCGAGAGTTTTGCTTTTCTCCTTTGGAGAGCCTTACAGCTGACCTGACCTGTCCTGCAGCAGAGGTGTCCTGCCAGCAGCACTGTGGTTCCCAGGGGCTCTGCAGGTGCCCACAAGCCCTGTCCACAGCACGGGAGCAGCACAGCCCTGCAGCAAAGGCCTCTCCCATGGCCCCCTCCAGCATTTGGAGCTGCCCAGCTTGTCCCTCCCTGGCTGAGGGATGAAAGCTGTCCCTGGAGCCCTGCCCCTCTTCAGGCCAGGGCTGGGAGGGGAGGCTCTGCCTGTGGGCTCATGTCTGGGGAACAATCCCCTGCTCCCTTCTGCAGCTTAGCAAACAATGATAAAAGATGTGTGTGACTGAGGCAGCCAAAGCTTCCTCTGCTGCCCTGTGTGAAGCTGCTTCCTGGCTCTGCACCTGCTTGCAGTGTTTGCACTGCATGTGCCCACCTCACCTGTGCCACGCAGGCACCCAGCATGTGCAGCCTCTGCCATTCTTTAAAGCACTGGGATGGGGAACTCTGATCAATTCCTTGGACACATCCTTCACTCTGACTCTTAATTAATCCAGAAAACTCCATTAACACATCCTTAAAGAGCAAGTGCTTTGCTGCAGGTCAGGTTTAAACAGCTCAGCTCCAATGTAAACATCTCAGTGCTTGGCAGCCAGGTGCTGCAGGATCACAGTCACAGAATCGTCTGAGCTGAAGGGACCACAAGGGTCACTGAGTCCCATACTGTCACTGATGGAGCTCCTTTCCAGCAGGTTTATCTGTGAGCATCCTCAGTGTGGCTGATTTTTAACCATATAGTGTATTGGCATATATATTTTTTTAATTAATGAAAACACCTTATATGTGTCAAACCAAGCAATTTAAAAAAGCTATTCTGTTAACTTTTTCAATGTGTTGATGGTTAAACACGCTTCTTAATGTGTTGAAATTTTCTACTGAAAGTAAAAGATGCTTTCAGCAATTCATGCTGTTTAAGAATTAAATGATCAGGCCAACTCATAAAAAGAACATTCTGCATCTTCAATATGCAATGTTGTGTATTTTTTTGCTATCATAAGTGCTTTCTTTTAAATTGTAACAATCATTTCTATTCTTTTTGCTAATACTAGATTTTCTTCTTTTGTAGTTTCTTAAGATTACCAGAGCTAAAATGAAAATAAACTTGTTTTAACTCTTAGATAACTGTCTTAGAGAATTAGAATTCGGAAAGAAAACAAATTTCTACTTTACCTTCTCCCTGACTTGTGTGTTTGTGCAGCACAAATACAGTACCAAAAGCAAAACATGAGAGTTACACTGATTCCTCCAAATGATGTCTCAGAGATGAGTCCCACAGCTCCCTGCAAAGTAATTGGTCTAATTAGGTGGTAGGAAGGAGCTTCTTTAAATTCCTCAGAAATTAAGACGTGTCATCCGCTTAACATCTTAGCATCTGTTACTGCCTCTTCCACATTTCTCTGCTACATCAACCTGAAGGGCACTTTCCTGCATGTTTCAGAGAGATAAAAAAAATAAAAATAAATAAAACCAACAAAAACCAAGCCCTTATAGCACAGAAGAAGTTAGCTCTTTCTTCAGTGGGATGAAGCATGTAAGGCATTTCACCCCCTCCTTATTTCTCAGTTTGGTGCATGTTTGCCTGGGTGAGTACAATAATCACTTTGTTAAGTAAAAAAATAGAGAAAACAAGCATAACCTTAAATCCTGTAGTTATCCTTACTGATGTGGTAATGTTGTTCTGAAATATTTTCCATGGCAACTGGTCCTTGTGCAAATGTTACCCTCTGTGTTTATATACTTGCAGTTTTGTTTCAAATGGGCTATTTTGAATCTCTTAACAGTCAGTCAATAGAATGACAACTAATTTGCTGTTTTTTGTTTTGTTTTTTTTAAACTTTGCTGTTGTCTGGCAGCAAGTAAGTATTTAATTATGGCTAATTGCTCATGTAATAGGCATAATTTTAAGGCAGGATGTGCTTAGAACCGGGTAAGAATATTGGGTAAAGTACTGAGGCACTGGGAAAGTTTCAGGCTTGTATGTGGGGAGTAGAGGAAAGATGTTCCATCATTGCAAGCTGGAAAAGTTCATTTTTCATTGAAGCTGTCTGGAACTGGTTGATTTTTTTTTAAGAGAGATGCTGCTATTTGTTTCTGTTGGTTGGGAGGTTTTTTATATACTCTCTATTTCCTGCTGTGTAAATACTGGCACAGTGGCGCGTAGAAGTAATTTTATTAAAAATATCTCTACAGATACAGTTCTGAAAGTCCATTGCAGCAACTGGGTGTGTTATGCACTCCTAGTATTCCCTGAACAGCTCCTGTTTACTGAGAGTCAGGTAACTGAGACAGCCAAATAACTGTCACCTACAAAATGCTTTTGTTTGGCTTCTGTTTTGTTTTAATTGCAGTTCAGGCAAATTATGCCCCCTATTTCTTTGATAATGGAGCCAGAAGCACAAATGGGAACATGGCACTTCTCAGCCTTTCGGAGGACACGCCTGTTGGTCAGTATTAAAATTTGTATGTTTAAACTGTGAAAGTGGAAATGTTTGCTCTTATGATTAACATATATACTTTCTTGTAGGTTGTTGTTATTTGCTGTGATCTTACATGTTTTTTTCTCAAGCTTTTAATTGGCCTCAATTTAAAATGACATGTTTGAATTGTAGCTGTAATTTAAAACATGAATTCTAGCTCCCTCTTTTTTTTCTGCCAATCTATTCACAGCTTCAGAGCTCAGACCTTTGGGGTCAGAAATAAATTCTTGGTGGGAGGCTTCTTACCAATTCTATAAATGCTTATGAGAAGAAAAAATTACTAGAAATTAGGCTATCAGCCTTGATAAAAGCAAGCTGTACACTGAAAAATGAAGGGGCATGATTTTTTTCTAAACACATTTTTAATATTTATGTACAAATGGTAGAAAATGTTTTCACTTGCAGTGAAAATTGTTTTGTCTAAATAACTGATGTTTTTTAAAAAGGTTTTGTTTTGTTTTATTGAAAATTCAAAAATTGATGCAGTGTACAGATTTCAGCACTCTGAGGCAGGTCTATTTATGCTTCTTTTAACTGCAGTTGGACTATGAAAAGTTAAATAAGAACAAAACGTAACTTATAATCAATATTTTCTGTGGGGGAAAAATAATCTCCTAAGACCTAAGCAATTACATAAAAATATATATTAAGTGATAAGCATCACCTTTACTTCAAACTTTGCACTGAGATTTTATTTAGGATTTTCTTCTGTTCATCTGTAGCTTTCACAGGCTGAATCAGAAAAATACTTAGTTAATGCAAACTGGGTATACTGAAGCACCCCTTTACTCGTGCCTCATGCAGAGAGGAGAGATGTGGCTGCTCAGGGGTGCAGCCAAACGCCCCCTCCCAGGGCTCAGGCAGCTGGGGAAGGCCAGGATGAGGGAGGCATCAGAGGGCACAGCCTGCTCTGCCAGCCTGACACTGCCACCCACGCCTTCTTACAGCACACCAAGGTCACTCTGTGCTGGAGGCAGCTGCCTGGGTTTGCTCAAAGTCTCCATTTCTGACTCAGGGGTGTTAATGTCATCCAAGACCCACAGTGGGCCTGCTATAGGGTGAGGAGGGGGGTATTTGGAAGCAGCAAGTTCTCCTTTACCTGCTCAGCTTGAGAAGAGGAGGGGGAGATGGCAGCACATAGTGTAGAAGTGACACATGACAATGAACTTAAAAGGAGCTTGCTTATGATGCAGCAGGAATTTGCTATGAGCTTGGCCAAGCTTAAGTGGAAACCCCAGCTTGAAGGCCACCAGTACTGTATTAATGTAGTGGCACTTGGAAAAGCCAGAGGCAGACCAAGGAGCTGCAATGTTTGCTGTACTTCTGCCTGGATTCTCATGGAAACCACACTTAGTTCAGCCTTGGCAATCCCTACAGTTCTGCTGCTAGCTGGAGTTAGATTGGAATCACTTGTCCAAGTGTAGATAAGGCTGTAATCCCAGACAGCCACAAAATGGGACCCCAGCTCAGTTTGTTTGGGGTGGTGCTTGCCAGCTCTGCCACTGAAACCTCAGGCAGCACAACTCATTTGCCATCCAAGCCCCACTCCCTGGTGTGGTGCCAGCCTCTGCCTGCCACCACTGGGAGCCTCCAGGCACCTGTGTGGGGATGAGGAGATAAAGATGGCACAGAGCCACACAATGAGCAAAAATGTCCCTCCTGTCAGAACTGCAGCACCACATGGTCTCTCAGATGATAGCACTCCCTGCAGCAGTGAAGTACAACAGTAATTTCCACTGCATCTGATCTGGTGCTCCAGCAGCCAAAAAAAGGACAGTGTGCCTCAACAAACAGCAAAACAGCAGTGTGAGGGATCAGAGCCTGTGTTAGTGCTCTCCTAATTAGCCTGAGTAAGAATAATGAGATATTTGTGATGGGCTTCTGTATGTGCTTTTGTAACATTAGCAACCAGACTAGGAACATGGAGGTCTCTGGAGAGTTTGTGCTTTGCTTGCAGCAGTGATAAAGCTCAGGCTGTTCTTTCTTGAGAGCTGCTGTGCTTCCTGCCTGCTAGCTTCATCCAGAATGTGCTTACATGTGTTTAAATTGGCTGGCTTGTACTTCTAATTTGATGTGTAAGTATGCTTTAAAAGACAAGAGAGAAACAGCTTCTCTCTGAAAGCTCCAAAAGACCTGTAGGAACCCTTGGGAAAGAGAGATAAGACCTTACTTTTGGGAAGACCAAATGTGATTGCTTTGTCACACAGCTTCCAGTGCTTCTTTGGGCTAATTCCCAGAACACCTTGACAAACAGCTCTAAGTACTGCAAGGTCCCCTCTTCTGAAAGCACTTTCAGAAGTTCCATTGGAACATGGTTGCTTGGGATTTGCTTAATGCAAACTGTTGCTGCCCATGTCAGCATAGCCACTCCTCAGGGAGCCTTTGGCAGAGACAGTCACAGGGAAGGGCACAAACAGCACTGACACTGCAGTGCTGGGTGTGCTTTCAGCTTTGTACAGGGCAAGAGGACCAGAGTTCAATCAGACCACAGCCAGGTGTTTGTGCCAGAGCTCCCTGCTGAATGGCTACCAGGCTGGCCCTTTTCTGTGGCACTGCAGAGGAGAATATTGTTCTTCATCACCAGCTATGATCTCCTCCAGAAGCAGGAGAAGGCATCTGGTCTCCCATGTCCATGTGCAGTCCCAAGCATCCACACTCCCACAGTCATCTCTCAGGTTGAGCAGGATGATCAGTGACAAAACAGGGGAACTAAAACTTCCATATGTTTGATTCTGGATGACTTCACTCAGATTTATGTGCTGCAAAAATTGACAGGTTGCTATTAGATATCCCCTGTCCTTACATAAAGCTTGGAGTCATGGACAGGATGCTTTTCTTGTCTGTGCAGTGCCACAGACAGCAGCTTTAATAAAGCTCCAGAAATTTTACAGTCTTTGACCCTGCTGAGATTGCAAGTGGTTGGCAAAGTATTATGTGTTAGTTTTATTCCCAGGCATCTGTAGGCAAGGGACATGGAACATTTGGGAACACTGAAAGGACATGATGGAGTCTGTGTGGCTGTAGAAAGAGACATTGCAGCTCTGCAGCTGTGTGTGAACACATCAAACTCATTATCATTCTTGTCTCATCCTTAACTTTACCTTCTTTTCCCTTGTCCAGTTTTGATTATTTACACATGGTTGTAACTTGTGTACCAAGCTATCATAAAAACAGCAAGTACTATTTCTACATGAGTGTTTGAAAAGTACCTGCAGATTCCCAGATCCTATTTATTGCTGCAGGGCTTGAGAGCCCTCAGGGTAAGAGAGGCCAGAACAGCAGCAGCCCCTTTCAGTGCCAGATTTAAGAACAGGAGGAGTTATGAACTGAAATAGCAGTTGGTGTTTGTGGTTTGGTGGGGCAGGTGGGTAATTAGCTCTTTGCATGTGTACATACAAAATGTGCATGTGCTCCTAATCAAGGTCTTAGGGCAGGAGTGGGATGCTATTTCAGGTTGTTTGTTTCATCTTACCTCATAATCCCTGTAAGCCTCATGGTGGGGACAGAGTGGGGCTGGGAACAGCTGCCGAGCAGGGGATTGAAGCATACTCAGAAGGCCTAAGTTCATTATCTCTCAGAGCCCAACCATCATCAGTGCTCTGTAGATCTCTGCATGATCTCCTTGCATTTCCCTTTCTGTTTTTTCCCTTGCCCCCAAAAAGGCACTTTTCCCATTAAAAGCCAGTTTGCAGTGGCAGTTCTTTGATTAAAGCTACAGCTGCCACCTACTCACCATGGGGTGACTGATCCCTTCAGATCCCTCCATCCTTCAAGCTTGCCCTGTTCCTACATGCTGTTTTCTTCCTTTCTTCCCATCATTCACAGCTGACTGAGGAGAGCCTTCTTGTCCCCTGTGGTCCCTGTCATTCTTCCCTTGTTTCTGTCACCCTGCTCCACCCCTAGGCAAGCTGGGAGCTGCCAGAACAGCAGTGTAAGCACGGCCTGCCTTCTGCACCCCTGCAACAGTACCAGCATGCACAGAGCAAAGCCCCCTGCAGAGCTGAGCACTGCACAGAGATGCTCTGAGCACTCACAGGTGTTACAGCCTTCAATTTCGTTTAGATTCTTCTGACAGAAACTGCAGATACATCAGAAAATTGCACTCAGATGGTTTCTCCTTGGAGTTGGTTGCCATGGGTGCTGCAGAGACATATTGCTGCTGTCCATGGGGTGATGGTCCAGGCCCCATGCTGACCCCTTGCTGCCATATCCCATCTCCCCAGGACAGGCACTGGCAGCTGCAGGGTGTGTTTTGGCTGCTGCTGATGCTGCCATGTCTCTTCTTTGGCAGCTGGCTGCTGCACCAGGCTGCAGGGAGGGAGCAGGAGTCCCGAAAGGAGCAGTAGCAGGTGGTGAATGGGGAAGGGGCTTTGGGGTAGGCATGGTATGTGTCCATGGCCTCCAGGAGCCTGTGCTTGGGGTGAGCTTGGTGTGAAAACAGCCCTCTGTACCTTTAACTGTCCATCTCCTCTTCTGCTGGGGAAGTGAGACAGGTGGAGAGCAGACATGTGACCCCAGGCAAGGTGGTGTTTGCTGTGACATTAGGAACAGGGGTATGCTGTCCTGGGAGCATGGCCATGCATGTCCCTCTCAGCATCTTCTTAACAGTTGTCAGCTGTGCTGGCAAAGGACAGTGGCAGGACTGAGCATGAATCCAAAATACGCTTGGCTTCTTGTTTAACTGACAGGGAAGGAATCTGATTGCTGGGTGTTGCACAGCGGAGAGGGAGAGTGTGTCTTCAGTGAGAAACCAAAACCAGTTCCAGAGCCCAGGGCAGAAACTGTGATTAAATTTGAGTCAAAAATGAATTAAAATGGAGCAATGACATCATGAGACAGCCATTCAGCCCAAGTGGCAGAGCTGAGAGCAAATGACTTTTAAGCTGGAATAGGAAAAACAGAGTGGAAAGGCCTGGCATGGCTCATGGGAGGAAGCCACAGCAGGAAGCAGCAATAGCACCCCAGGACTCCCCTGTCCCAGCCTGCTGCACCATCCCCTGGGCACTCAGAATATCCAGCTCTTCTAACTGTGGCATTTGCCATATCCTCAAGTAAAGATCTTCTATTCCCGTATTTTTATGGCAGGGAGAGGATATTTACTTGGTATCCTCTGGTAAGATTTTATCTGTCTTCTTCATTTATTTCCTTTTCAGCAAGTAGAGGCAGCACACTGAGAACAGATTTTTAATTGGCATTAACACTGTGGTGAGAAGTGTTCCTGGGGGTGTTAATGATATGGAGGGTACTGTGCAGTGAAATTACAATTTGGAAAAAATAAGGAATTATAATGAGTTAGAAAATAAATTTTGATCCACAATCTAATTTAAAAGGCATGCAAGTATTTTGTGTTATGAAAAATGAAGTATCAGCTTTAGCTAAAAAGCAAAGACTCCAGTGTAAAAATCAATGAAGTCCGTCATTACTTGCTCAGAAAGCTCAGTAATCTCAGTCTGTACCAATATCAATGTTTCTACTCATTTAGCAGCAAGAAAGTTCCTGTCTTCCTTATAAGAAAATTCTAAGAAAAGTAGGAAAGGAAACTGTGAGATTTAAAGAACCTGCCTAGGTTTAAATGGGTTCACATAAACTTTCAGTCTGTTGTTCTCCAGCCCTGTGCCCCCAGAGGAGTGGTTTGCATTTGAGTGCTGCTGGTATTGGCATTTCAGGGCAGCCACAGCAGAGACCTGCTGCCTGGTGTGCCTGGTGGCTGCTCTCAGCTCCAAGAGAGCCCAGATGTGGTGTCCATCCTGCTTCTCCATGGCACACAGAGCGCTGCTCAGCAGCTGCTGTGCACGTCCACAGGCAGGACAGGCGGCACTGTGTCAAGTGCAAGGGACAGGAAAAGGTGGCAAGAAGGGCAGAAAACAACTGAGAAATAGAGACAACTAATGACCAAAAAAAGGCTGCAGAAAAGCACTATATTTATAAGGATATCAGTGAGATGATGGCAATTGACACCTTAAATCTTCAATTGGACCCAGCTGTGATATTAAGACAAAGCTTTTAAGAAACAAGAATAAATAACTCAGTGCTGGTGCTGCAGAACCCTCCAGTTTTCAAATTTCTCTGTCTTATATAGATAGTTGAATCAGGAAGCAGGTGTCCTTTCAGGACACTATTTTATATCAATCCCAGTTAGTTCCTCTCCTTTCATTTGTGTTTAGAGAGTTGTTACAGTCAGAAGTGTCCCATCATACCACTCATTGACTTTTCCTAATAATTTTCAGTGATCACAGCTACAGATGTTTTGTTATTTTCCGTTCTGTTTTGTAGGAAAAGTACAAGAAAAATGTGGAAAAGTGTTTTGTAGTTTTGTGAACTGTTTTGCAAGTCTTGGTTATTTGTTGTCTGGCTGACCCAGCTCATAACAGGATCTCTCGTCAGTGCTCTTGTGGGTGCATTGGTTTTTGCAATGTAACATTTTTCTGTACAAAGGTGCCCAAATGTTGCTCTGATCATTATCACATGAGAATTTACTCCTAAGTGAGCACAGATTCCACATGGTTTAGTATAATCTCTTGCTATGACAAGAAGACAGCCATGCTTTGCAAATATCACCACTGATGGCTGGATGTCCCACTAAGGCCCCTGAGCAGCTTCAAGTTTGAATGCCAAGAAAGAAGCAAATGAGGTCCAAAAGGCTGCCTTGCAAAACTGAGGAAACCTTTGAGAAACTGACCTGTCAGTGGTGTGGGCAGACTCTAGAGCTAAGCCCAAACTCACAGATCTGGTCAGTGATCTATGAAGAGAGGAGAGGAGAAAAAATTATCATTTTTGAGTATTGAATTAAACATCTGTTAAACTCAGGGCCAGAGTAGTTCAAAACTGAGCCTTAGTGTTCTTCTTTTACTTTATGCTGACTTTCTTAGCAGGGTTCCTTCCATCCTGTGTTTGAGTTGCATGCATGAGCAAAACTCACCAGTAACCAGTGAGTCACCTGCTGCAGTATCTCCAGTGCAGAGGGCTTTGTTGGATGTAAAGCAGTTTCTGTGCTTAACCTCTCCAACCTGAATATCTCAGGTAACTTAGCCAAGGCACAGCAGAGAGGAAGGAAACAACAACAGTGGTTTATATTTCAGGTTCAGTTAACTGGTGTTTGTAAACTGCTTGAAGTTATTTGGATGAAGGTGTTAAAGCATAGTAGATGACAGATATGTAAGTTTAAAAAATAATACTAATAAACACTCTCACCATGCTTTGAAAATATGGGTGTTATGACTCCCCCAGGAATAATCATTTATAATACACAAGTCAGTTTGGTGGAAAAACTGGCACCAACTTCTCAATGTATAAAAAAGGCAATAACTATCTTTCTCCAGCTTCTGAAGGAAATACATTGATGAATTTGAAAAAATTAATTATTGGTATGAGCATGAGTGGGTGTGTCAAGTAAAGAATTTAATGAGAGAGAGTGGGAGTGAAACAGGAAAAATACTTTTGCATTGATTAATTCTGAAAGTGGGAAAGTATGAAATGTCCTTGCACCTGCCAAGTTCCAGTATTGACCTGGGTGCAGCTCCACAGGAAAGGGCCTAAAGTGACAGAAACCATCACTGATGAACTCAATTTAACCAGCTGGTTAAAAAGTTGCCATCAGGACTATTGAACTGTCTGCTTATCCATACTTCCCAGTAAGTGGGCTTGACTGACAAAACCTTTTCCTGCTGCAGGGTAGCCAGGTTCCTAAGGAACAGACCAGAGAAACACTCCCTGATTGAAATAACCACAGGGAAATGTTGTTGAATCTCAATTTTTCAGGCACCCACGTGTACACTCTGAATGGAACTGACCCAGAAGGAGATCCTGTGACATATGGCCTGACCTATGAAGCTGGATCAAGGCGTTACTTTGCTGTTGACAAGAATCTTGGAAATGTTACTTTGATTGAAGAGCTTGACAGAGAGGTACAATCAAATGGCACCACTCCAGGTGTTTGTGGGATTTCTTTCAGTTTAATTTGATCTGAGGCTTTGAGGGACAAGGCCAGTTTATTAGCCCCTGAAGCATGTACTTTGCAATTCTAAAACATTATATGCAACCCATCATGTTGCATTCCAGTTGACTTGTGCCACTGACATTGCTATCAAATTTTTCAGCTGCTGTCTGTCTAGCTTTTTTCAAAAGAGAAGTGTATTCTTTAATTCTTATCTTCCCCCACCCACACCCCCTCAGGAGCTTAGGGGCAGCTACAGTCATCACATCCTCAGACAGGGGACTCTCCTGTCATTGGGAAGAAGTAGAGATTTGTGTAAGCAGTGTTTCAGGACACTCCTCTAGTACATCACAGCCCTTAGCCAATGTAACTATGTTGGTTAAAGATGCCTAAAGCCAGCCTTATTCTGGGAGTAAGGCATTGAACCCTTCATATCTCCTCATTGAGAAGCTTACACAATATTTGGTGTAAACCCTTTAAAAATCTGTACACTAATACAGAACAATTTTAACCAAAGTGCCATTTTAGGGAACATTTCTTGAGAAAGGTGACTGATTTTTATGAGCACTTTAGGAAGCAACAGGGATTACCAGAACAACCATCTCCTGACGGTAGCCAGAAGAGGTTCAGGGAGCTGGAGCTTCTGAGGAGTCTTCCTGGCCTCTGCTGGGATTGCTCTGTGATATTAGTTGCTACTTTCCTCTGCCTGCCTAGACAGGTTTAAATCTGCAGTCCCTTTTCCAATCAGGACAAACACCATCCCTCTTACAAAAGAATTTTCTTCATTTACAGAAGGAAGATGAGATTGAAGTTATTGTCAGTATTTCAGATGGCCTGAGTACAGTAAGTATTTAATTATGCTGTAGCTCGTTAAACTAACTGTCGTCACATACCTACTCCTATTAAATTACCTTAAAGGGACCATCTCATTTGATCAGAAAACACAATCTCATTAGAGCCTTACCTCCTGTTCCAAGAGCCACTGAACTCACAGTTACTCAAGTCTCACTTCATCTCCTTGCTCAGCTATTTGAGGGTAATTACAATGAAGTGTGAGCTGAAATACTGACTTAGCAGCCTGCAGAATTACAGCAGCTTCCCATGAAGTTTCACTGCCAGCACAGTCGGATTTGTGCCTAAGATCTGGAGGCTTTTTGGAGAAATGTGTGACATTATAGGAACTAGTGTTGGGTGCCCAAGAGCTGCCTGTCCCCACCCCCACAGTGTTTCTCTAGCATGATGTTAAGAAGATTTGCTTAGGCTAAGGTGGTGGGGTCTGCTGCTAGATAAAGCTTTGTGCATGTCTAATCATTAAGGACTTATCTGAGGCACTGAACCTCCAGCCCTATTTCCAAGGATTTTCTTGGCATTTTCAAATTTATGGACTGATGCTCTCAGGGCCAGGATGGCAGTCTGCCAGTAGGAGGATGTGGGCTTCATCACTAGAGGTTCCATAAAAGTGGGATCCTCTTCTTATCTACAAGACTGGATAAATCTAGAGCTTTTCCTCATCCCAAAGAAATTAATTGAGATTATTACAAGAAATGTTTGGGATGTTCCAGCCTCCTACAGGCACAACTGCCCTGGAAATCTCTGTAAAAGGGAAATAATGGGATTCATAAATCATGGGAGTCATAATATGCTCTTCATACTCTACTCCAGGTTTCTGAAAAAGTCAGGATCCTTGTAATGGATGCCAATGACGAGAGCCCAGAGTTCATCAATACACCTTACATAGTCCAAGTCCCAGAGGTTGGTGAAGTTCCTTTGCATACTGGAAATATACTTCTAGAGGAAGTAAACAGGGGCTAATATGTTTTCAGTAAAATAACAAATTGTGCAGAGCAGACTTGCATTCTTTTTATTTAGGGTTTGGGTAGATATTTAATATTCACTACAAACTTGGGGGATAAGTCTATAGGTACTTAAGGTGTGCTATTTTGGGGGTAAGTTCCAAGGTGCGAGTCAATGTGAGTCTTTTAGAATTGAATACAGTGGGAACGGGATACACCCAGTCTTAGCTAAAATGTTCTGTTATTTTTATTTCACAAAGTATTTCTTCTTGTTTTCCAGTTTTAATCTCTTCCCTCTTTCCCTTCTGCTCTTTGGTTCCTTCAGTGCTTTTACATTCTTTCTACTATCACTCTTTCTGCCTCCCTGCATGCTCATGTTTCATTTCTTTTACCTCACCTCGTTTTCTGTTTCTGTGTGACTCTGCTAACTCTTTCTGGTCACAGAACACTCCCTCCAGCAGCAGCATCTTTAAGATTGAGGCAATAGACAAAGACACAGGTTCTGGAGGAAGCATCACCTACTTCTTGCAGGTAAAGTACTGTCTGTATCTTCACAAATTTGTCTCTCATTTACTGAGATTTCAGAAAGCAGATTTTAAAAAGATTTTGGGGGTTGAGTGCACTGCTAGTGCCTCTAGGATCAATGTTGTACCATGCACAAGGAAATGAGCATTGGCAGAAAGGATGTTGTCTGATTGCAAGCAGCCAAGGGTGATCCAGCAGGCAGCAAGGGGAGCTGGAGTTGCCACTGACACTCCTGTGCTTGCCAGCCCTCATGGCAGGGCCCTTACTGGCCCTTCCTTTGGAGCGACAGGGAGAGCAAGATTAGCTGGTAATCGTGTATGCTTATGGGATTTCTAAAGCATGAAATAGCTTTCTTTAGGAAGCAAAACACACTGGAAACATAAATGTGCCCTTTAGTGTAGCAGGCTGCTGCATAATTGATACCAAGATCACAGTGTGAAATGAGAGGTACTAAATCTTCTCCCTGACAAAGCAGTGACTGCCTGAAACCACCCTTTCAGTTGCTGCCCACTGGTGAAGAACTGAATGGGCTCCAGATTTAGACCTGAAATTCTGTATTACAGATTTTCTGTATTCCACAAGGGCAATTTTTTGCATTATGTCTTTCAAATTCTTTCTTCCTATAGGCAGTTTCATCCAGGTTATCTGCAGTTCCCTTTATTCAAGAGGAAACATGAAAAAAGCAAACAAAAAACAAAGCAAATGTGTTGCAATATTTAATTTTGGATAAGAATATGAAGACAAGTTAGAGGATATTTACATAGCACTAAAGCTAATCCTGTTAAGAGCTTGGGCATACTATGAAAGAACACCTTGAGTGCCTTGTTGAAATTTAGCTTTGATTTCACAAATTATGATCCATGAACAGGATTCAATTTTGCACAGGGCTATTTCCAGAGAGCTGATAGTCTATGAACCAAGGGACAGCAACTCCAAAATTCTACATCTAGTTTATAATATATTTGTGTGGCAAAAAGGATAATAAATATGTATATTTGTTGAAAAAGGCTTGCCATGTCTTTGGGCATAGTCTCTGAGAATTCTCAAGTTGCACAGAAAAAACCTCTCCATAGGTATGATAAAGGCAGGTGGTGATGTCTGCTGAAATGGCCAGGATTATCTGACAGTGGCCATTGTGTCTGGATACAGGGATAGAGGTGCTTGTACAGCTATCTCCAGTTCAGAAGAATGGAGGGAGGCATTTTTTAGGTCTCTTTTAAAATCAGATGTCCTTTAGATTTTGTTTGTACATCACAAAAATCACCAGGCCACCACTGTGTTTGACAATAATCTATACACGCAAACTTCCTGCTTATTTTTGAAACCAGTAGAACTTTGAAACACTAAGGGGTGACACCATTTCTTTTTTTGTTCCTTTTCCCTTCATCTTTTTTTCTGTTAAGTCTCCCCACCCCTTTCCATGCAATTAACTGAGTTAACCAAAAGTGTAAGTTTTCACAATGAAATACTAAAAGATTTTAAAAATCTACATTACAAGGAACTCATTTATCCTGAATAATGAGAGACTTGTGGTTGGTTCATGAATTGTTCATAAACACACAGAGGTGAAATTCATCAAATGCATTATTCACCCACACCATATCATTATTCTAGTCTCCTCCCTTAGCAGATGAAATAAAAGATGAATCCCTGTGGCAATCCTACCTCCCCATGTGTAATCTCTGGCTGTTTCTCCTTTTCTTTCCCTCTAGAACATCCATGCTAACAAGTTCACGATAGACCGTCACAGCGGTGTCCTGCGCATCAAACCTGGGGTCACCCTGGACTATGAGAAATCAAGAACACACTTTGTGGTGGTTGTAGCCAAGGTAAAGGCCTTTATGTGACACTAGAGGAGGTGGGGTTGTGTTTGAGTGGGACCAATAAGTTTGAATGCAAGTGCTGCTGAAACGTGGAGGCAGCAGAGTTACTCCTGCTGTAATATCTGGAGGCATGGGGGGAAACGTGGAAAGGTGAGGAAGGAAAGGTAGCAGGTGTCTGCTGCTGAACAACATCTGGGGGATGAGGGGGAATGGGGAGGAGTTTCCACATTTCATTCATGTCACATATGCCATGACAATCATCTAGAAGTGAAGGGTTGGTGTATCCAGCCAGAGCTTCAAGAAGCAGCAGCCTGTGAGCTCAGGGCTCCTCATGCTGCCCAGGGCACAGCCCTACCACCACAAGGACAGACCCTGGCAGGCAGATGGGCCACAGCCACTACCCACAGCTAGACCCAGCCCAGCACAAGTGATGGATTTCTTTTCTGGAAATATCTGTGAATGTTTCTTTTTTTCACTTCCCTGCTGCCTCATGGCAGGAGCTTATTTAAATCCTGCAAATATTGCTGCACATCCCCTCTTGCCACTGTCTTTCCCAGCAGTACTATGCCTGTGACTGCACATGCTAACAGGCATTAAAAGTTTATAGATTCTGAAGTCTCTCACAATCCTGTGGGGACCTGTCACACAGACAGACTCACATGGGTGGAAAGAGGGCAGTTTTGCTGTAACTTATGGGGACTTGGAGTTGCTCATATTTTTTTAAAATATATGGGCCTTTTAATGTATTTTTAGCCAAGTTCATTTGAGGAAGAAAAACAAAATTTGGCTTAAATTCTACCTTTGGGGCAGTAAGGAAGAAAAAAAATCAGTGTATCTTTTAAAAAAAATTGGAATTTTTAGAATTGGTACTGCAGATATGTTGAACAATTCACACTCTTACACACCAGCATGACTACTGACCTACAGCTGGTGCTCTGAGACTGAGGGTGTTAAAAGCCTCTGAAATAGCAAGTTGTCTTCCTAATTGGCTCTGCTGTATCAGTGGTGCAGAGCTGGTTGTACCAAGTCCCCAGAGACTGCTTACACAGTGTGGCTGTCTCACAGGTTTGGGCTGCACAGCTCCTCTGTGCTTGCACTTTATCACTTTGGAGTTCCTGGGAGACTTTGAGCATGTACACTGTTTATTTCCCTCCAGAGATGCACTACCTTGCTACTGTGTACTGTTTTGTGCTCATGACAAGGGATGAAAAGTTGTAGACCTTGGTCACTAACTTTTGCATCAGTTTCTAGTGTTCTTTTTTCATGAAAAGCCCTTGAATTCCCTATCCCTTCTCTAAAGATCATTTATGACTGCATATATTGCCTCAATCACTTTTAATATAAGAAATTACTTATGAGGCACTGCAAGCTGTCTTCCTAATCAGAGGGGAGAGCAGGACAAATGGAAAAGAGAAGGGAATAGGGCAGCACAGATTAAATCTATATGTTCAGAGAGGGAAAGGATTCCTGGAACTGTGCTTCTGAAGGCTCATGAGGTCCATGCTGATTTGCAGGCATGCTTCAGCAGAGGCATCTGACAATGACTTCTTTTCTAGGATGGTGGTGGGAAGCTCAGGGGAGACAACAAAGTCTTTTCAGCCACAACAACAGTTACTATCAACGTGGAGGATGTTCAGGACACCCCCCCTATGTTCATTGGGACCCCCTACTATGGATATGTCTATGAGGACACACTTGCAGTAAGTTCTGGTTTCATACATGGGAGAACAAGTACAGCCTTTCCCATCTTACTCAAGACAGCCCTAAGGTTTCTGGCATAGACTTTACTGGAAATAGGACCTAAACTCTGATTTGACTCCTAGGTGAACTGAGCGGATCAAATCTTCCTTATGTCTACTGCCAATTTGCCATGCAAAGCTTCCTGGCTTTTCCACTGAAGTCAAAAAAGATTCTGCCCATTTACATTGGTCTAAACCCAGACAGTGACTAAGAGCTCTTGTGTAGCTCAGACCTCCAGAGGCACTTGGCTGAAGGCTTAAGCAGGCTGCCAGTGACCTCACCTGAACACATCATGCTTAAAAGCCTTCATGAGCCTGTTTGCTCTGTGGGCTCACAGTGCTTTTATTTTCTACCTCAGATCAGTCTGCAACCAACAGTTGGTTGTACAAGGTGCAGACAGAATTTATGCCCAAATACTCCAGACTCTCTGTTGTCCCATGGACGTCCCCTGGGGAGAAGCAACCCTGACATCCCCAAAATGCAGGACGCTTTCTGCTCAGTGGTGCCTGGTTAGGCAGGATGGGCCAGGAAGGCCTCCTAAGCCTAAACCCAACCAGATTATCAATCAAGCAGGGACATAATTAGGATAACCAGTCATTTCCAGCCACACATTCTTGAAGCTGCAAACTAATGAATTTTCTCTGTGTCTAAGCAGTGACATGATTGTGTATGGATCAGCTTTCACCCTGATCCATAAGATTTAATTAAAATTTTCTTCATATATAGGGCAAGAAATGGTATCTACCCATGAAATTCCCCAACATTAGGCTATTGATCAGTTTAGCAGTGTGATTGCACTCTGTTCATCTGACCTTCTCTTGAGTTGCAGGAAAGATTGTGCCTTACCTTTCTGTTCAGAAATGTGCACTGCAGCCCATGCATGACTATATACTGCAGTTCACTGCAGAGGCTGTTACATTTCAGCAGGGCACAGAAGTAATGCTCATGTACTTTGCAGGTGTTTAAAATGAATGATGTTATGTATATTGATTTATTCTGCATAGTTACATATAGATCTTGAAATAACTATCAGGTGCACACAGGAGTTAGTGTTTACTATGGAAATGAGAATCAATAAATGTTAATTATATCCAGCTTGAGCTCATAACTTACACCATTATGATATAATGATGGAAGCATGGATCAGTCCTTCCCTGTGTGGGTTTTTGCCATTAGAATGAGCAGAGAAAGAGGCAATAGCTGATTGTAGTGGTGTTTGTGCATTTGGTGTTAATTTTGTAAACTTGCTTCTTTTCTCCTTGGTGGAGTTGTCAGGATTTACAAGTACTCTGTCACCTTCAAAGGGACTGCACTGCATTTTGCCCAGTAGGCAGATTTTATTGCTGCTTCCAGCATAAACGATAATAAACACAGTTCTGTATTTCCAGTTGCTTTAACAGAGCTTGCTCTTGTTTGAAAAATTCACTCAAGGGTTGTCATGAAAATGTTCCTTGTTGCCATTTGTGATTCACTGACAGTTACTTCAATGTTCCCTGGTTCTGCAGCCTCAAACAGGAGCACTTTAGTGCAGAGGCCTGAATTGTACAGCTCATTGCCACTTGGGTGAGCATTTTAATGTGACACTCATCATCCCTCTGAGCTGATAGGAGCAGTCACATGAGCAAATGGTCCTCAGTACACAAATTCTGTACGTATGGCCCATGGCCACGTTACTTGTGCAGAAAAACAGACAGTGAAGGTTTAAGGGCAGTTAAATCACCATCATTTTCATCACAATTTTATGCCCTAGATCTTCTGTGGGCCAAGTTGCTCTGTGATCTCTCTTTGCTTCTACTGCCTGTCTGAACTTAATTAGGAAGGACCAAAGTGACCCAATGACTCCTCGGCAGCTGCCTGTGTCTCTGCACACTGTGTGGCCATGGGACACAGAAGCCTACACAGAAACAGCCAGAGGGAATCTTGGTAGGGCCCCAAACTACACTTTGGGTTCCAGATTGGTTACTCCAGATCCTCTCTCCACATCTGTGGCTCCAGGCAGGTGTCCCTGGCCACAGCTTCCAACCATTCCTGTGACCAGCCAGCCCCCAGGGCTGAGCCACCCGTGGCCATGCAGGGTCTGCAGCCATTTCACACCCAGAGCACTGGGCACTGGCCCTTTTTGTGCTCCCCATGTGGCACAAGTGCCCACTCTGCCCCCAGCACTTCACTGCAGAAACACTTGCAGCAGTTCAGTTTATTAATGTGCAGTTGCAATTTCAGTGCTCTGATCTCAGCACACAGACTGCGATTTCCCATTTCTCCCCAGGGCTCTGAGGTCCTCACTGTTGTTGCTCTTGATGGAGACAGAGGAAAGCCTAACAGTATTCATTACAGCATCGTGAATGGTGAGTAGGCTTGTCTTAGATGAAATCTGAAGGGCACTCAAAACTCCATCTGGCATTACATTAGAACAGAATATGCTAGAGTTTAATAAACCTGAGACAAAATCTCAGGAAATAATGTCAAATACCTCAAACAACTTCAGGGCCCTGTCTAGCAGAGAACAGCCAAGATTTAATTCAGTGAATTTTAGTATCTTCTTCACAGAACTGTTCTTGGAACTGTTAATGTTGCTGATTTGTTAGGCATCAGTAGGCTGCTTGTCATTTCAGAAAGTGTAAAGGGAGATGCATTCACTCTTCTGAGCATCTCTATCACTTAATCTGGGAGGTGAGATAATTCATTGGGAGACCCAGACATGGCATTTGGAGGGATATTTTTTATTAATACAGTGATAAAAGTGGCTAAACAGGCAAACCTCCAATTTCTTGGAAGAAATTATATTTACCAATGAAGAGACTGAAGTGGAATAAAACAGATGTTATCAGAAGATTAATGCTTTTCATGAGCTATTCTGAGAGTGTCTGTCACACATCTTTTAATAGCATGAATGTGAAATTTAGTGAATTGGTGATTCATTAGGTGGTGAAGACAACAGCTTAGAGCAACTAAACTCCAGGCTACAGCTTTGGGGATTTTGAGTTTTATACACTCTCCCTTCCAAAACAAGGCTTCTGTAGCAACTGGGCACCCCAACTCACAGGTGTGAAAGATCCCAAAACTTCCTAAGAGAAATCTGAGGTGTAGTTGAAGAGCTATGGAGCAAGTGCTTCATTGTGTTGTGATCTAAGCTGCCAGAACAGAGAGATACAGCTGAGTTTTTGTGTTGGTGTGGGATGAGACCCATGCTGAGGTTCCTTCTTAGTGTGAGGAAATAAACAGGTAAAAGAAAGGTAGAAATATCAAGGAAAAGAGAATTGCAGAAGACAATGGATAGAAAATGAGAAAAGGTAAAAAGAAAGGTGCAAAATGAGGAGCAAGAACAAGTGGAATGAAAATATGCTAAAAAAGGGAGAAATTAAATAAGGAGGACAAGTGAAGGAAGAAGAACCAGGGAAAATGTCAAAGGGATGTAAGATTAATGAGAAAAGATACTGGATTGCCAAAGAAAACAGAGAAGGACCAAAAGGGTTCTCTGGGATAAAAATAAATGGTAAGTGTTTAGGAAAGAGTGGGAAAGGAAGATGGAAGGGCATAACAGATAAGTGGAACAAAATATAACTTAATGGAGAGCAAGCTTTTCTCATGCCCATTAACAAAGGGCTTTGTTTTTGTGAAAGGGAAAAGAGGGGAAGGGAATATGCTTTTAGTGCATAGAAAGTTGAAAAACAGAGAACAGAAGATTGCAACAGGTTTCTACTCCTGCACCTCAGACACTGGCATTATTTTTGACAAGCCATTATTCCAATAACTGCAGGTTGGGATATTAAAGGACAAGAAAATACTAACAGCAAACAGGAAGTTGTTTGTTCTTCTTAATAAGCCTATCTTATCCCTGGAGTGTGGAATAATGATAGGAAATGCTCCAATCTTCTGAACATCTGGAGGAACACCAATACTGCTACATGTACTCCGGGTTACCAGTCTCCCTGGGATAACTAGACAATAACATGAAGTATGGTGGTTTGAAACCACTATTGACTTAAGCTTCTTCTCAATCAGAATGTATTTTGCAGGCCAATGTGTCTTAATAATTGGGTATTGTGAGTCAATACGTGTTCAATGTTGTGTCTAGAGCGCTTTAATGAAGTTGCAGTTATTGTAGCTATTAGCAGAAGAGGATACTATCGGATGGTTTAAAAATCAGCATTGGAAATTAGTTTAAGAAAAATACTGGGCTTTGGGATCATCATCCTTTATTTCTGAAGGCTTGATCTCCTACATTTAAAGAGATTTCCTCTCTTTTCCTTTCAATGGTAGACTGTCACAAAGCACAGGATGTGGCCAATAGTGTGCTTGAGGCAGCATCAGGGCTGCCCTTGCTGGGCACCAGCCTGCCCTTGGCTGTGATGTGAGATGGTTCCTGACATCCTGGTGAGACGCTGCTGCCCCTCTGCAAGCTGGCATTTGCTTCAGCACAAATCCAGCAATCTGGAACTGCTGTTCTCTCTGGATCAATGGAAGTTGTTCAGCAGTAGCAAAGTCAGCCTGCAGCCCTGTCCTACCTCTGTCGGACTCTGCCTCAGTTCAGAAACCTTGGGGTTTATCCCAGATACTCCAAAAAACCATTTTTATTCAGGGCAGCCTTGCAACAGGCTGAAAGGTTTTTTTGACAACTCAGTGTTTAAGACCAGAAGACACTTCTCCAGAGATGCTGTCTGAGGGAAGTGACTGTACTTCTTTTTGACAGATTGTCAGACTTCTCACCTTAGCTGATATTAGTGAGAGAAATGTTCTTGTTTCTCAGAGACTTAATTAAGCATTTGCTAATTACAATGACAAATGTCTATTTTTGTCTAAACCAGCATATAAAGAAGGCAGCATAATAAAATTAATACCAAATTTGCATGCCTGGATGCTGAGGCTTGAGGGGAGCCCAAGCAGGATGGGAAGAGGAACATGCTGACAGTTGCCCATAAGGGAAGAACTCCACTGAGCTGTTCCTAGGGGAGGGAAGACCTTTTAGGCCCTCACCTCTGATTTCATCTCAGACCAGTCAGAGAAATGCTTCATTTTTGAAGAGTGGCTTCAGATCTACTGATACATATGGACAGACATATGGACAAAGATGTGCTAAGTGAAGTGTCCAGTTGATTTGCCCATGTTCAAAGAAAGTGTGGCATGTAACCAGAGCATCTTGGCTTCATTGCAGGAAGTGAAGGTTCATTTGAAATCAGCAACACAACTGGAGCCATTTCTGTGATAAAAAGCCCAAATCAGCTCAAGAAAGAAGTGTATGAACTAAAAGTTAAGGTAGGTACTGTGGCCACTTTAAGACTATTGGTCTAAAATGCCATGAGTAGGCATGATTGTCCAAAATTGTTCAATTTATAGCTGACTTTACCTGTTCCAGAAACTACCTTCCATATTTGAGCAGAGTCCCAGATAGTATAAAGCAGCACTAATTGCTAATGTAGGGATATTGTTGTTGGGATATTTAGTATCTCAAATTATTTCTTTCAAATGAAATCACCTTGTCGTAATTTCATTCCTGAGGCTAGAGAATCAATGTCCTTTGCAATCTGTAGATACTCTGTGTTTCCAGATTTTATTGCTAAACTAGGAATTAATGTCTTGAGACTTCCATGTTATGAGATAGGTAACAGTGAAATCTATTATTAGTAATAGGAGTGGGACAGATCATGCAGTGTCATGTCAGCATCCACTCCTGAGCACTCTTCAGCCACACACAAACACATGCTCACACCATGATGAGCTAACACCTCAATGAGCCACTACTCATGTCACAGGCTGTGTTATTTTAAGCAGTTTCTAAAGAAAAAGTGTTTAAAAGTGCAGAATTAAATTGTGAAGACTGTATCAGTTTTCCCCAGCATGTGGGAACTGCACATTATTGTTGTGATAAGGACAATACTGGCTTAAAGGGAGCTTTGAGGAATTGCACACTGCCAGAACCAAGGGCACTTGCTTGCTCCTGGACTCAAGCAGGGCAGGTACAGCTACATCTGCCTGGGAGAACACGGATTCACATGGGCTCAGTCAAACTCAGGCACCATTTCTTCCTCTATCAACTCTGCTTTACTGCATTCTAGTTCCATTCCCCAGATGCAGAATGGGTTAAAGCCTTGCAAGCTTTTCTGATCTCCTAATTATGTGTGTGGTGACCCAGAGCTCATGCAGGCTGCAAAAGCTGCTAGAGGAACCAAAAAGGTGTTATTTACCCAGCATATACAGTGACAGACACCTCAGTTGCCAGACTAGTGTCTTTGGAGAAAGTGCCTTTGGTTTTGAGCCCTTTGAGCAAAAAGGCATGTTAGATAGAGCTGTTGGGACAAAAATATCAGCCAGTTTCTGTCCTGGCAGAAGAAATGTCTCAGGTTCAATCCAGTGAATCAGACCACATGTTGCAGTTGTTGAAACCCAGATGGATTTGATCTCATGGTTCAGAAAAATACCTAGGTTTGCCTGTCTGCCTAAACTCTATCCATCTTAAATTAAGCTCATCTAAACACCACAGCAGAATTTTGAATTGGAGACTAAATCTCAAAAAAACCATGCACTTTTTCAAATATTTACCTAAATGCCACAAGTATAGTTTTTCTCACAGTATTAAAGGCTGCAGTCCTTGCAGCAATGAGACAATGAACTGCCTGTGGCACCACAGCAAATTTAAACATTGTCTTCCTTTTCTATTCTATCAACACTTTAGGCAAGCAATTACCTTGCCTCTATTGCATAGCTTTTAGAGAACTGTTTTCACCCAGAGTGAGTTACTAAGATGACAAAATTAGAGGGAGAATCAACTGGGGCTCTACTGGGACTGGTTTATTACCATAATCTTCTAATCATCATAAACTTCAGTGTGAAATGGACTGAGGTTTTAGAGAAATATAAGCCTATGACTCTTCTTCCAAGTTAGAGTGCTTTGTACATGTGGAATAATACCTGAACATGAATCTGAAGGAGGAGAAAACTGCTTCATCATTCTTTTCTTCCTCTTGCCTGCTGCAGGCATCAGAAGTCAGTCAGGAAGGTGACAGCTCCGAGCACACCTTTGCCATGGTGACCATACGGGTGGTGGACCTCAACAACCACCCACCAACCTTCTATGGAGAAAATGGGCCCCAGAACAGGTTTGAGCTGACCATGTATGAGCATCCCCCAGAGGGTGAAATCTTACGGGGACTGAAGATCACAGTCAATGATTCAGATCAGGTAAATGGAAACTATGCCGTTTTCCTGTCCTATTTTCCTAAAGACTAGAAAGAGCTCTCAGATGGAGAAATGTCATTTTTAGAAACTCAACTGTTTCACCTGCATTTCCTAAAAGCCTAGGAGAGACAAAGTAGTGGTAGAGTCCAGTACCCCACAGAGACTGGACCCAGCAGTTCTGTTAGTCTGTCCTGTGCTGTTATTCCAAAGGAAGAGTGGTCCTAAACCTGCAGCCCAGGTCTTGTGGCAACTGGAGTTGAACAATCCTTATGAACTTCCCTACTGCTGGTTGTGTTCATTTGTTGCCATTGTATTGTCTGAGAACATACTCCCTTTGAACATTTTCTTGGAGGTTCCAAGCCCTTTAGTAACTTCAGGTGCAATTACTGTTTGCATCTTCTTCTAGCCCTTATGTTGCATTCAGGGTCTGCAGTGCATGCTTTGATTAATCATTCCCACTGGAATGATATTTTTAGGTACTCTTAAAAATTATGCCCAAGCCAAACCAACTCTTACCAGATCAAGGAAAAGGAAAGAAGATTCCATCCATCTCAGCCTGCTGTCTAACAGACCTGTGATACCTGTAGGTGCTAGGGCAGTGGTTGCTATAGGGACCCCTAAGCTAAATACTGTATGAATGACATCCATCTGAGTTAGCCTCAGGTTAGCTAGTGACAAGAAGAAAGCTTAATGAATCTGACAATTGTATTACTATTGGAAAGAACTCTCTTCTGTAACTGTGCTCAGTATTGTGCTGGTTTGATGGTATTGTACTTTATCAAACCCACTGGCTTCTTCCCCCTCCCTCCTGCTGCTCTGCAGCGAGCAGATAAATGACTGCTTTCAAAGCAGTGCTATGTCTATCCTGCTATTGTCATGGGGGATGGTGCTGCAGAGGGGAGAAACAAAACCCATCTCTTCTCTTTAGAGACAAAATATATATCTAGGCTGACAAAATATTCAGGCTGCAAGTTAGGCTATAAAATAAGCAGAAAACACTGATAAATACACTGTATAGATTTCTCAAGAAGCTACCCAGTATAGCATAAGGCATCACTCTAGGGGGGATGGGTAGCTTTTCTTCTAAGGCAGAACATGCAATTTTTTCCCTTCCATCCAAGATGATTCTGTAGAGAAGAAAATTAAACATGTGTCTGTCTCTGTCACAGCTGCTAGAGACTTTGTTTTGGGGGAGTGGATGAAAAAGGTGAGGAGGAGGAGGAAGCTGTGGTTAAGGTCTGGTTTAGACCTACAGACTGATGGAAATGCCATGCTTACTTGCAAGAAAATGATATAGAAATTTCTCTCCCAGACCTTTTCAGCATGGCTTAGGACTCAGTGCTGCTGTTCCCTCAGTCATTCCTGTGTCCCATGGCTGTCTGCTTGGAGACATGCAGCAGCATGGCAGGCTCTGAGCAGATCTGGGTTCCATGGACATCAGGGGCAGAAATCCCTCAGCTGTTGGAGGGAGGCAGTTCTCTCCCTGTCCCAAGCCACAATTCTAGTCATGTATAATCCCATGTGCCACACACTTTGTATAACTTTGTCTGATTCTGTACTGTCAGACTGTCCAATCTTCTCATCAGCACTGTTTTCCATAGCCCAGCAGCTGTGGCTTTGTGTGTTTGGCTTTACCACCCAGCAAAAGAGAGCCCATTATCATCTCTGTAGTTGAGGTTAGGGTTTGTGTGACCAAACAACACAGACCACTGAGTTTGGATCCAAGGTCACTCTGTTTCCCTTAAGGGACTACTGCTGAATACTTTTTCTCGTGACATGAGCTAGGGCTGCTCAAGAACTGCTCATAACAAGCTCACCAAGGCTACAGCTGAAAGTAAAATTGTCCTGTTTGAAAGTTATTATTAGAAATTCATCATCTCAAGATTCATGCTACAGGCAGAGCATGGCACCAGGCAGGCAGGGAATCTGGCTGTTTGTCACAGTGTAAACATGACACTGAGAAATTGGTGAACCCAGGGAGTTTGGTGAGGTAGGCTCAGCTCATTTTCACATCTTCTCTGTAAGGCAGAAATATGGGGATCCCCCTTTCATCTTTTCTCTTACATGCTCCATGTTAGTTTAAAAGAATTAGCCTGGCCAGCTGGCTCTGGCTCACTCTTCCCAGCTTGCATACAAGTGATGATAACATTTTAGATACTGCTGCTTCCCATGTTCTCTCTGGCTAGAAGGTTTATCTGTGTAAGGGGATTTGCCTTCTCACTTCACCTGGAGCTGTCAAGTGTGCCAGATTTTGTCCTGCACAAGTGGAGCTCCTCTCTCCCCACAAGTGCATCAACTTCCAAAAGATTTGGTGTTTGCACCTCTGGGCTAGCTTAATCCAATCAGTCCAAAATGTGATACTCCACCTCTGTTTGGAAATTGCCTTTGTGATTCTGCATCTTCATCATGCAGAATGCATGAAGTACAACTCACACAGCATGGGAGTTATTAGGACACAGGCTGGACATGGGAAGTGTTCAAGGCCAGGCTGGATGGGGCTCTGAGCAACCTGGTCTAGTGGGAGGTGTCTGTGCCTGTGCCAAGGGGGCTGAAATGTGGTGATGTCAAATGCCCCTTCCAACCCAAACCATGCTGTGAGGCTGGGTTTGTGAGGTTGTGTTGTTCTTACTGGAGCAGTTCAGTTGTCTTTCCTTGGCAGGACTTCCCTGCCAATGTGCACGTGGTGTCATCTCTGTCTGGCTCCCAGCGTGTGGCACAAAACCCAAGGCTGCTTGCCACACGACTCCTCTCTTAGCCAGGCCTGCTGCAGGGTTTTTCCATTATGACTGAAAGAATAACCAAGCTTGTCAATCTATTTTAAGAAAAGCTGTGTCTGTCTTGTGACTAGGGCTGGAGGGATTATACAACTAAGCTTCTTAGTGATCTTCTGCCCAGGGGATGGAGAGCAGAGGGCTCTCAGCAGTAAGGCTTGTTCTCATTTCATGTAGTTTGAAGAAACAGAGCAATCCAGGCTGTAAGAAACGTGACATTACTGAAAACAAACAATGTCATATCTGCTTTTATCAACAGGGAGCCAATGCTAAATTCAACCTCCGGCTTGTTGGACCTGGTGGCATCTTCCGAGTGGTTCCTCAAACTGTCCTGAATGAGGCTCAGGTTACAATAATAGTGGAAAATTCTGCTGCCATTGACTATGAAAGCTTCAAGGTGTTAACCTTCAAGGTACTTCTGCTTTCCAGGTCCTCTTTTTCAGTGTATACAGTATGAGTATGATGGCTTTTGTGTCTGATGTGATTTGGCTTCTTAATCCACCCAGAGTTGTCTGATGCATTATCAGATACATGATAGCCCATGTAAGGGAAACTCATTTCTGCCTCTGGTTCACCACCTTCACAAGGTTTAATGGATGCATCTGTGGACTGATTTAGTCCAGTCAGTGCAAAATGTTGATTTTTATGTCTCTCTGGAAACTGTACATGTTGGTGGCTCTGAATCATTCTAGACTGAACCCTTAGGGTGTTATTTCTGCACTCACAATGATACATTCACAGGATGAAATCCTAATTTCTCTGCAGCAAGAACTTTACCTACTTAGTGCTAAGTAATTTGATTCATGATCATGCTTTTGGATGTTGGCAGCCTGAAGACCCCAGCTGACTGGAAGATAATTCCCCAAAATTGCTCACTGCCTTTGTCAGAGTCTATCTATCTGTATGGCCATTTGCAGGCTGACCTGAGGCTCACCCACGCTCTAAACCAGCCCTGCAAGAACCAGTTTAATCCAAAAGCTGGAACCTTGCATTATCACCTTCCCTGATGGATTCTTTGGCTCATCAACAAGATAATTAAGTAGTCTGGTTTTCTGTCAGCTGCCTCTGAAATTGAGTGTAGATGTTTCAGTTCTGACTGCAAAGAACTGCATAGACAATCCCTGTAATAATTTTTTTAAAACTGCCAAAACAATCTAGCTGAGAATTAACATATGCTAATTTTGTAACGTACAGAGAGGGGCATTTTTTGCACAATCCAAAAGCCAAAATTCCACAATTTTGTTCTCCCCCTTGCTGTATGGTTTTCTTTGTGTCCTTAGCAAGTTTCACTTCAATATGTTTCAGGCCTCTTCTTGTAATGTTCCTAAGCCATTTTGAGCTTTATAGGTTATAGATGCCACAAAAATATGAGGCATCATTACTGCATTAAAGTGGAAGATTCTGAAAGGGCCATAAAGTGCTACTGAAACTAATTATAACAAGCACACATTTATTCAGGTTAAACTACCAAAAGACCAGTAAAGGAGTTACACATGGCCTCCTCATGAATGCCAATAGAAATCAAAGTAGTTAATGTGATTGCCACGAACACCAAAAGAATTAATTACCAGGAAAAAGGATATCTATTTTTATAGCTTAAGCAGTTATTCTCTTTTTAAAAAATTATTTCTGCTGGAGAAAGACTTTCCAAAATTATTTCTACTGGAGACTATAAGACTTGGCTTAAAAATTGCAGCCTTTTTCTG
The DNA here is from genome assembly GCF_028769735.1 of Zonotrichia leucophrys gambelii. NCBI lineage: Eukaryota > Metazoa > Chordata > Aves > Passeriformes > Passerellidae > Zonotrichia > Zonotrichia leucophrys. Next base: position 25,988,233 of record NC_088176.1, read on the forward strand.
GATTCCAAATGGAGAAGGTGCAGATGGATGATATGGTAGCAATGTATGGCAGCAAATACTTTATAAAGACCTCATTGCTGGCTTCACTTTCCTGCAAAGTTCAAATCACTTCCTACCCAGTTTTAGTTGTCAGTGCATTCATTCTGGTTAGAATATTGGATGAAATATATTTCTATTTAATGTGTATCTCACAACAGCTTTGAGAGATTATCTTCAGGGTTTTGGGGTTTTTTTCTGTAAGCAATGATCCCTCTCCTCTAGTTCATTTTTGAAGAGTAAAATGCCAGATAATAATTAAAGCTAATTTGTCTGGGAGATGCACTGAAAAACTTTCTGAAGCAAAGGCTGCTAGAGAAACCTATCTTTCATTTAGTGCTGGCTCTTAAATGAAGGTGGTAGTCAGGAGTTCCTTCATTTTCAGCTGTCTAAGAGCTCAAATGGGTTTCCCAAAGTATGGCAGCAGTGGTAACTCACACCTCTCCCCAGTCCCTCTGCCACAGGGGCCAGATATTGCTGTGCCACCTTGTTATGGGCTGCCATGCTTTGGGGAAAACCTCCTGCCTCTATCTGCTTCAGCTCAGAGCCCATCCTGCCCTGGCAGGAGCATCCAGACATTCACATCTACAGACTGGGGCCAGCGGAGGCTGCAGTTATCTTCAGCTGCCAAAATCAAACTCTATTTTAAAAATTCACCTACCACTTTTAAAATTGCATGTCAGTTTGCTCTTCTGGCACCTAAGTATGAATTGTTGATATGTAGTCCTGTGAAGTAATAGTTTTACACTACTTTTTTCTCTCTGCATGAAACAAACAGTACAGGTCTGCATAAGACACTGCAGGCAAGTGAGCTGACACAATTTCCTCCCTGAAGGAAGATGTTGTCAGCATGTAGACATAGCAGGACCATGGCTGCTTAAAGGAGAGGGAATAAAAAATTAGTGTAGAAAACAAAGTAAAAATACTGAGCTTTCATAAGGTGTACTAAGATGGACTGATTGCAGCAGCAAAGATGTTAGAATTTAGTAATAGCTCCATGTGCACAATCAGCACTAAGATTTTACCTCTGTACTGCTTTAGGAGCTGAGATTTCTCATGAGGAGGTTTTTGCTGATGTCTGCATGGCTGTCCTTTCAAAAATGTCTTTTGCTGCAACACCACCTGAGACTCCCAAACACAAAAGTTTGGGAGGTCACAGCAATGGAGTGACCAGGCTCTCCTTTTGGAGCAGCAGTAATTGCCAGCAATCCCTCGAGATTCATTTCTTATCTTTATTTCCAAACATTATAAATGTCCACACAGCAGGCACAGCTCTATGAGATGACACTGAGATGGCCTTTTCCCTGTCTGCTTGAACAGCTCCCCACCCTCTGCTTTCACCTGGAGGTGATACAGTTGTCCCAATCTGGCAGAGTGTCCCCCAGGCAGTCGGGGTGCCACTGCTGGGGAGCATCACTCGCCCTCCCCACAGGCCCTGCACAAGAAGGATGAGCTCCCAGGGGAGCAGGGGATGCTGTGCCAGCCCTGCTGCTCCTGCCAAAGCTCCCTTAGGCACCCCCTCCTTGTGGGAGCTCCTGGGACACATCTCCTAGCAATTAAAACCCTTGCAGCCAGATTTCTCAGCTGAGCCTCTTAGATCTCAGTTCACGTCCTGCTCAGTAGTCTATTAGTGGTGTGCTGTCTTCTTAGAGCCCTCCTGCTTGTGTTAACTATGTCTCTGCCCAAGCATGAAAACCAAACATTAGACCATTGTTTCTGGTGTTACCCATCTGGGCTCAGCCCCCTCAGAGCTCAGGATTGATGGCCTAGTGCTGATCCTGTGTGATGCAGACACTGGGACAGACCCTGGGAAGGTCCCAATGTCTCTCAGTACCCATTGTTGAAACTGCTCTTTCTGGCTTACAGAACCACCACAGACCACCTGAGCTTGCTGCTCTGCCAGCTGAGGCATCCTACTGATGCTTCCCAAATCCAGCAGATTTTGCTCAGTAAGGAGCAGACAGATACAGTAAATATTCAGTTTACTCTGTGTGATTGCCTGTCCTTTCAGATGAGCAGTTATAAGAATGTGTGATGTCAGAGAGCTCTGTTCTCCTCAGAGACAGTGAGGCAATACAAAAGCCCGCATTTCATCTGATAAAGTCCTAATTAGTATGAGGCAATGAGGGTAGAAGTGCCATGAAGTCAGTAGTAGAAGTCCTCACAATCTTTGGGAAATGGGACTCTGCTCTACATGCCTGACTATCCAGCATTTGGGGTGGGAGTAATGCTGCTTCAAAACAACTGGTTCTCTCATCTTTTTTCCCTGTTTGGTGCAGTTTATTGTTCCTGACTTCTTTCTTGATGAAGAATTTCCTCTACAAAAGATCACAATTAAGTTTATGTCCTTACTCAAAATAATTCAGTGGTTCTGTTTCCCAAAGTTCTAGGAGCTGCCCAGGGATGATTGTTTGTCAGCTTTTGTTACGGTTTTTGGATGTGTGTTGGTTAGTTATGACCAGTCACATGTGTCACATGAAGTCTAATGTGAATACACAGGTTTGAAGGCCTCTTGACTGCCCATCTCAAGCAAGCACATACAAATAAGCTGAGGCCGCACGCTGACCTGGCTCATCATCTCCCTGGTTATGAGCTGTCTGCTCCAACCAGGCTAAAATGCACTGATGGTGCCACAGATGGTGGAGGAAGCTCTTTTAAGAGAACTAATAGCTGCTTTGTGGTGATTTCTGGGTTTTCTCTTCTTAGCTTCTTGCAATAGAGGTGAACACACCGGAGAAGTTCAGCTCGACGGCCGACGTGGTGATTCGCTTGCTGGACACCAATGACAATGTCCCCAAGTTCTCCTCTGACTACTACATTGCCAGGATCCCTGAGAACTCCCCAGGGGGCTCCAATGTAGTTGCTGTTACAGTAAGTTTCATTCACCTCTTAAGAAATGTTCTCTTTTCTGGGTGTCTGTGGAAACAGTTCAAGTACCTTAAAAATAGTGGACAGGGCAAATAGCAAATCTCACTCAACATTTGACTTCTGGACCAAACTCCAATTATTTTCCAGAATCAACCCAAAAAAAAAAGCACTTTGGGAAAAAAATAAAGTTTTAGGCAAATATTATTTAGAACAACAAGGGCCATCTGCTTTTAAGACAAATCCCATGGCCTTTGAGTATTAAGAAAGCCTCAGCCAAATCAGTGTCCAGTGGGAAGATTCAGTTATGGCTAAGTGGAATTGGATTTACTGGATTTGCTTGCTTAAGTATGAGTAAAAAGAAAACAAGATGGTTGGTTAGTAGGTATTAGTCTCCTCCTCTTGGGAGGAACCTGGCTGCTAAAGGAATCATGAAACATGATGAGGGCAAGAATATAAAATGAAAGTGCTTAGCACTGGGAAAAAAAAGATCCTTATGTATGCATCTTCTCACAGTGGGAAAAATATGCCTATAGATTTTCCAGTATCTTGCATTTTCATACAAAGAAGTCAGGGTTGTTACATGGGCCCTGAGTGCTGGAGGAGCATTTCCAGCTGCTTCTCTCTAATGCAACTGCTAAGACTGGAAAATGCCCTCATGTCACAAAGCCAAGAATGTCACCTGGGCCTTGGTGGGGGATGCAAGTCACCTTGCAGAGGCCACACAGGTAAGGATGGTGCAGGCAGGTTGCCAGGGATCTCCAGCAGAAGCTGGCAACATGTAAGAAAGATGATTAAATAACCAGAATAATAAAGTGCTGAAGGCATATTTTAGCAATGGAAAAATCAAAGAACTGAAACATAAACAATAGAGAAAAGGTTATTGCATGAAACTAATAGGAAATCTATTAGAGACTCTTAAACATAACTATCTTTGAGATAAAAGGAATAAAAAAAATCTAGGATGTGGAGAGCAAAAAAAGAAGAGATTTAAAAAATGTTTGCAGAAGCAATAAAATTTCTGAGCCAAAGTGCACAGGAATGTGTAGCTGAAGGAGCCCATGTAAAATTTAGTCGTGTGCTGTCAACTCAGTACTTGACCCAGATTCACAACTATACGTGAAAACTAAGATGTTTCAAGTACTCAGAATGGCAATTCTGGAAGAAGTCCCAGGTATGCAGATGTTTTAAGTGAAGTCAGACAGTACTAAACTAGGCTGTGGTCAAAATCATGGGGTTGGAGAATCTGACAAACTCATGCCAAAGAACAAAACTACATCTACCAGTAGGGCTGCAGGTGTGTTCTGTTAATCATGCAGGAATCAAAGACATTGTTCCAGTTGTCAGATATTTAAACAGGGAGATGAATGAATCAACCAGCACCACCATGGATTTTGATGGCCAGATACAGTGGTATAACACCTCCTCAGAGCTATCAGAGGAGCAGGAGCTTATGGAAATAGCTGCTACCAAATCAATAGCTTTCCTAAGCCTGAAATAAGAAAGGAAGCCAACAAGAGCATAAAACAAAGATATCATCTGGTAGCAGTATATGCATTATTAAAAGTCACACAGGCACAAGAGTGATTAAAATATAAACAAAGCTGAAATACAATGTATAGATTGAAACAGTTGTTATTCATTACTATAAATTGACTTAATTAAACAAGCAGAAGCTTAAAAATACAATATAAGAAGTAAATAATTTTGTCTAGGGAATATTCATTAATGTTTAACTGATAATTAGGAAGGTCTGAGAGCTGGCAGTGTGTTCATGTCACTGAGATTTTCTCCATCTCTATCAAAGGAGGAGGAGGTAACTGTGGATGGATGGGGCCATCTAGCGTCACTCTCTGTGCCAGAGCCCCCGGGCACAGGGACAGCATTCCTGGGGCTGGCAGGGACATTTCCTGGTCTTAGGCTGTGCACTTTCTAGGTGCTTATTTGCTCATGCGGTTTCCCACTAAAAATGTGATGGCAAGGAGAGTGAAAAGCATTTGGGCCTGTTAAAATAAAAATGAAACAGTTCTTTTTCCATTTTAGTAAAATAAAACTCTCTTTTTTTTTCTTTTCTGAAGGCTACAGATCCAGATTCAGGTCTTTGGGGAGAAATCAAGTACTCTATCTATGGAACAGGAGCAGATCTGTAAGTAACAAGTAAATAAATAAAACTACATAACCTCTAAGTAGCGTTCTGAAAGAATTTTAAAAGAAAGCTAGCAAGGTCATTCTTGGTCTGCTTATTTCCAAGGACATTTATACCATGTTCTTTGTGAGTTCTGTGAACTGCTGCTGTGATCATTAAACATCTACTTAATCGACCTAAGGAATTCTACCCACAAACCCCCAAAGAGATACAAAGCAGCTAAAGTATCAATACACAGGATTTGTTCAATCACCATTTGAAAAATACTTGTAAGAGAAAGAGAGATTTTTGGTCTAGTTGTGAAAAGTCAGTTCTACAGAAAAATAATTTCTTAGGTTTATTCCCCTTCCCTTTCCATATGGCTTTACAAATAGCTCTTGTCAAGATAAATCAAGGAAGACAAGATATTCAAGGATATACACTTTGGAGGTCAGCTGCACTGGCTGTTAAAAGCCTTTCATATATTTAAATATAATAGTCCTGCATCAGGAAAAAAGGAATTTGATGCTTACTTGATTTGGTAATAATGCCTCCCTCCCTCTCCCTGTCTTTGGGAACAGTGCTGGGGGTAGAACATCTTGAAACACTGGTTCCTTCACACCATGTCCATCCCAGCTCTCACACATGGCTGGGATCAGTGACATGGCTGTCACAGATATTCCTGCTGGAGCCTGCATTCTGCAGGGCAGAATGCTGGAAATGAATGAAAAGCCTGAGCTTTTCAGGCACTCATCTCAAGAATCTTTTTTCCTCTGTACGTTATCCACCTGGAGCTAAAGCTGAACTCTTCTTGTAAAGGTGAAAGCCATTTAGGAGGCACAATCAAAGTCCAAAATCCAAGATGTTAAGGGTGAGCCTCTTCTGTAGCCAGAAGGATACACATTTGGGAGCATTTCCACGATGGATTATTTTGAGCTCTTCACTAAGTCTTTAAGCTAGCTGCTAACTGCACAGAGAGAAGCAAGAAAAGGTCATGTCATGCAGGCAGACCTCTTAGGTTTAGAATGCAGCAGCTGGTGGAAAGAAGCTTGAGAAGGTTGTTGACAAAGGATTTGGGGGGAAAAAAATGTAAGCACAACTTTATTCTGATTGGCATTATGAGGCTGCTCAGATTCAGTGTTCTTATGCTGTTGAATGAAGAAATTATGATGTGAACTTTTCTTTTCCTTCTTAAGTATTTTTGTTTGTTTTCCTCCTGCCAGAATGGCATCACTCTGCAAGGCCGGATTGATTTTCTAGCCCTGGCACCTTTAGATGTGCTGAACACACAGTTTGATGCAGATAGGAGAATTTCAGCCAGAGGCACAATGTTTCTGTGTTGGATATTACATCAGTGGGTGTGCAGTTGTGTGGGCAGAAGATGAGTTGTACTGGAGTAAGAGAAACAGTGTTAACTGTTGAAGATGAAACCAATCTGATGGCAATCCTACTTTGGTAATCCAAGCTGCCAGTGGGAGTACTTTTATTCTTCCCCTAAAATGGGAATGATGATGAGTGATGGGTTAGACTGGGCTGGGTACTTAGGAGGCAGCACAGGCACTGTCTCCTACACAGCTATTCCCACCTACAGGTCTTGGATTTCATCAAAACTTGTATTTGTATTTAACAGGGTTATGAGAACAATTGAAAATTCTAGATTGCTAAATGCCCCTTTTATCATCACTCTCAATTGCATTCAGAGCTGGAATACAGAAAATATTTTGCTACCCTGTACATTGATCAAAGGAAATAAAAAAACTTTCATCTGTTAAAAGCACTACTGCTTGGAGCCTACAGTGGCAGTCCATTTTAAAAAGACACTTTTTGGTATCTCCTCTATAAATCCAAACTTTGGGCTAACACTTTTGACAGTGTCTCTATAATTACAAATGTGTAAAACTGAACTTGCAACAGATAAATCTGAACACCCACTCCATCCTAGTGTCAGTCTATGGAAAAATGGTTATTTTTGGAAAAGATAATTTGCTCTGTGGTTTGGGAGATTTAAGAACAGATTTTTTTCCTACCCGTTCTGAGAAGTGAAGACCTTAAATATGATATGCATCACACTTCTTTTAGATATTTAGGTGACATAAATCAGTCTTAATTTATGCAGGACATAATCTATTACAGTGTACTTATAAACTTTCCATTTAAAAGTACACTGTACTTTTAAACTGAAAAAAAAGTAAAAAAATAGGCTTAATGTTTTTCCTTTTAATGCAAGAAAATCACTCTGGGAGAAGGCCATCACACTGAGCATTTACTGAGGACAAAGACTTTTAATGGAAAATGCAGCTAAAATGGCATAAGAGAGAGAAAACCAGGAGACACTGACAGTTCTCTGGTTTTCAAGCCTAAAGGAACTAGACAAACACCAGGTAGAGTGAAAGATTTGGAAATATCACCTGGAGAGGAATCAGGTGAAGAGTGCCAGTGTCTGGGCACAGCATTTCAGTCTTTACAGCCTGGAGCAAAGGTGGGATCTAAACACACATTAAATGACCAAAAGTCTTCTCCTGCTTCTTTTCCAGGTTCCTAATCCACCCATCAACAGGTATAATTTACACCCAGCCCTGGGCTGTGCTAGATGCTGAAGTGAACTCGAAGTATAATTTCTATGTGAAAGCAGAGGACACAGATGGGAAATACAGCTTGGCTGAAGTGTTTATCACCGTGCTAGATGTCAATGACCACTCTCCAGAGTTCAATGAAAACATACAGGAGAAGACAATGATCATTGGGTCACCGGTGAAGATAGAGGTGAGAGATGGCACCGTGTGTCACAAAGCTGAGTGCTTTGGAAAAGCCCTGGCTCTGCTCTTTATTCTCAGGGGTCATGATGAATGTCTGAAAGTTGTCTTTTCTTGCAGCTTTATTTGGCACATCCATTTGGATGTAAAAAATGGATTAAAGAGTAGAATTATAGTATTTACTGACTGCTGAGAAGGAGAAATAAATTCTATAGGCAGAATATAAAGTCCTGTTACAGTCTTTGAACAATCAGCTGGGGGACAGTCCTGGATTATACAGTGATCACAAGAAGCCCAAACAAGATTAGTGAATGAAAGGGTTTTGAACACATAACCTTCCTGACACCCCTTTGTGTTCAACCACACAACTCAGTTCCCTTCGTTTTGAAGAACCTTATCCAATAATCCAGTGTGGAACAGAAGGTGAAAAAATGCAATAACAATTCCCAGTCTGAACATCCTATTTACACACAGTTAAATGTACATCATAAGCCTGATCACACAACACCTAATGTTTGTAGAATAAATACCACAGCACAAAAATTAAGGCAGATATAGTTTATGGTATGGAGCTAATCCCACTGTTCTCTATCACTTCACATTTGTCCCCCACACTGTGTGAGAAGCTCTCAGCTGAGGACCATTTGCATTCTACAGATAGGTTACAGTTCAGTTTTTCCCTGATTTTATTTCATCTCAAATAGAAGTAATTTATAAAGAAAGGAGTCTAGTCCTGCTGTTTTTCACTAGAAAATGTAACCTAGCTTCCAAAATTAAATGAAAGCAGCCCAGTCATGGCACAGATGCTCTCAGAAGTGAATGCTCAGAAGGTGTTTGTCCTCAGGCAAAGACAGAAACAATAACACCTTTGTTTTTCACACTTCCCCTACCAGGCCATAGACCAAGATGCAGAAGAACCCAACAACATTGTGGATTATTCCATCATGCAAGCAGATCCAGCCAATGTGTTTGACATAGACCAAAGCACGGGGGAGATCAAGCTGAAGTCCTATATCAGATCTCTGGACATCATCCACAACATCACAAACAATAAAGACTGCATATGGTCATTGGTGGTCCAGGCCAAAGACAGAGGCTCCCCATCCTTCAGTACCACAGCAGTTCTGAAGATTGATATCACAGAAGAGGTAAGCAAATGTTTCAGAAAAATCCTGCTGGGAGACAATCCCTGAAGGGCACCAAAGGGTAGACTTTGCTTGCTCCATTTCTGAGACTCTCTTGAAAGCTCTGTTTTGCAGAGTGCTTCTATAGCCTTGTGGTGAAGTTGGATTCTACAGCCACAAATGTGAAAGATATTTTGATATCTTATAATTTATATTATGCTCCTACCTTTGTACCTTGCAAAGGTACAAAGGTAGGAGCATAATATAACTGGGAGATGAGTTTTTTGTTAGAGATTGTTAGATATGAATTAAGGTCTATAGACTTCTGAGAGTAAAGGTAAATCCCAACTGCTAAAGTTCTGCTTTTTTATTTTCATCCAGGAGAAGAAAAAAAAAATTTTTCCCTTACAAAAAGTGAGTGGAAAACAGCTGAGATCAGAGTGAACTAAATCAGAGAAACCACCCTAAGTGACATAGGAAAAGTGAGAAAAAATTTTACAGAAATGCTTTAAAGTACATAGAATTTTGGATGGGAGTTCAATAATTGCAATATTATTAGCAGATGAAACAAGACTTTAAAACAGCCTTGCACATGTAGGATGAGATTTTCCTTAGTCCAGCTTTTAAGTCAGCTGAAGAACAAGCAGCGATTTATGGCGTGCAGCACACGCTTGCACAATTCTTATTTATTGTAACTGCCTTGCCATGCCTTTAAGTAGGTACCAGCAGGGAGGAAATGGGCTTTAAAGCAGATGAGAAACACATCATTAGCCTGACAGTCTCTGGACCACACACATAAACAGGGCAAAGATGCAAATCTCATCTTGCAGACAGCAGCTGGCCTTCTCTTTCTTTGCTCACAATGCTCCCACTGCTCTTAGATCTGTTATAATCTTTCTCTGTTTACTCCATCTCCTCTTATTCCCCTGGTACTCTGAGGCACATTCATATGATAGTTTTTGTACACAGTTCAGAGCCTGCTGGACTGCCAGGGCACTTGGGTCTGCCCCAGCAGGGCAGTGCCTACATGGGGCGGCCTTTGGGGCCAGCCAGCCCTGTGAGCGTGAGCTGGGCTTGCTGCTGCAAGGCTCTGCCATGTGGAGCTGGGGGACTCCAGGGTGTCTGTGGTGAGTCTAGAGATTTAGCTGTTCTTACAGATACAAAGGAAATCTATCTTAACTGCTTAACACTTGGATTTCTCATGGAAATGAAGTTTTCGTGGTTTTTATGCAACAAACAAGAACTGCTGCCCACAGCCAAGAGCAGGAGAGTTTCCCTCCCTGCTCCTCACATGCTGCATGTTTCAGGAGTGCATGGCAGCAGGTGGACCCAGGCCCAGACCTCAGACATGTCCCTGCTGGTGGCCACCAGCCTCCCCTTCCCTCCTGGGTGAGCTGGAAACCTCTCTGTGTCAGCATGTGGGGCTGGTGGGTGTGAGTGGAGGGAGGGTGTCCCACACCTCCCTGCTGGGGGACATGTTCCTGAACCAGCTGAAGAAGGACAACTAGAAGGAAAACAAAAGTAGCTGATACTTTGGGATAAGGAGTTTCCTGAATTTCCTTCTCGTGCTTGAAGCAATAGTACCTGATAAAAGATGGTGTCCTGCATGAAGTCCCTTGTCTGCTCCCTTTTCTCCCCCTCCAGGGGTATATATTTGCCACAAGGTGAGGGAGAGCCCTCCTCATAAAGTCTGAAGGGGAAGCAGAGAGCATGTGATGACATAGATTTCCTCACACACAGTTCTTTTCCTTCTTCCCATGCTCTTCTTGATGCCAAGTCCCAACAGAGAGTCCCAACAGCATCTTCTTTCTTTAAGAAGGTTTCTTCAGGAGGATCTGGGCTACTAATCTAGTGTCAAATCCTCCATGACCTTTTGTACATGTCTCTATTATTTCTTCCATGGCTTGTAATGATTTGGGTTGGTTGGATTGGGGGTTTTTTATCCCATAGCCATCCCATCTTTTTTGAAGAAACAGATTTCAGTTTGCAGGTACATGAGATGCAGTGCCAGTGTCCAAAACCCTTGCTCACTGCCTGTGTCCCAGGGACTGACAGTCACTGCTAACACTTTGTGAAGAAAACAATCTCTTGGTGTAGGCATATTGCAAATACACACTCTCTCTCTCTCTCTTTCTCTGAGGCTGTTACAAATGTGCATTTCATCCAGCTGTACAAAGGCTCTTATTTCACTGTTTGGTGGGCATTTATGTATTACTGATTTTGGATAAGGAGGATATTTTTGAATGCATCCTCTAGAGGTTTCCTGCAGTGTTAATCACAGTAAGTAATTAAACAGGCATATTTTCTGATTAACGTTTACCATTGCAATTAGCACAAGTCTGTGCCCTTCGAGATGGATGCCTTGTGGCTAAGTTCAGCAGTATTGCACATCAAAAGGACCTTCTCTTGGAATAATAGAGTGCTAAAAGAATCCAAAGGCCTTTTAATTTAACTGAGTCTGATTTTATGGAAATTGGCATTGAGGGGCATCTCTTAATATCCTATCCTTTCACAATAAATAAAAAATGCTCTTTCACAGAATGGAAAAACATATGCTGGAAAAGCCAGTCTTTTTCCATCCATATGTCTCACTCAGAAATCTATTCCTGCCTGATATTTTCAGAGAAGGCTTATTCCCACTCCTGTTCCTGAAAGTTGGCCTGATGGGGGCATCCCTTGGCCTCTTGATGACTCCACTGAGGTTCTGCAAATGTAGAGGGGGCGTTTATTTACACCTCCTCACAGGCTGAGTCTGAAGTCCATATTTAGACAGCATAATCTGTAGTTCTTAATAGCTTTGACCACTCATTTAGACTTCTAAATATAGCTGGTGAGTGTCAGTTTTAGATTATCTTAACTGAAAGGTTCAACAAAAATCTTTGAAGTAACATGGAGATCTTTTGTTTCATGCTAATGGCAACCATGGGAGCTGTGGTTGCTGGCACTGAACAGCCCTTGCCACATTTGCAGAGCAGTTAGCCTCTTCTTTCCACAGTTTCATGGACTTGAAGTGAATACTGGTTTGATTTGAGAAGTCTTGCTTCATGCTGGTGTTTGTATTGCAAAGTGCTGCAAACACAGCCTTCATATACAGTGACAGCACTGAGCTTTGGGATAAGAACTGCAGGGACAGCTGGTGTTCTACCTCGGATCAGGAGTCACTTCTGAAGCAAATCTCCTGATCATCCCCACATGCTGTGGGATGGCCTGTGCCTCACATAGCTCCAAGCACACAAGGTGGATTCTTTCAGAGGAAAATGTGTTTTGGGAGCACAGCTAGTGTGCCAGGGCACCAACAGGCAGTCCCTCCCTGCAACCAGGCTAGAACAAAACCCCAGAAACACTGAATGTATGGAAGTGGGTTCCTCAGAGGCAGCTGGTTCATTGCACAGATTGTACAGATCCACTTGCTCAAGTCAACAGAGCCCAAGTTGTCTGTAACACAATCATTGGACCAAACAGTTACGATGGAGTCCAACTCCAGCACTGCCAAGTCCATCACAAAACCATGTCCCTTAAGTGCCACATCTACAAATAATCTGCAATAGCTTGGGCTCTTAACAGGTTTGCCTACTTACTTAGACTCCTAAATATAGCTGGTGAGCCTTAGCTGCTCTTGTGATTGAAGAGCTCAACCACATTCCTTCTGGGTCCAGCTTCTGGATACTTGGCCCACGTGCTCTGCTCACTGCAACCCATGCATTAGGAAAGGCTCTTTAGAAACTGCCACAGCCAAAAAATCCCCAAAAAACAGCAGAGCATTATCTTCTGTGAGCAGTGGTATTTTGGTATTTTAACTCCCTTGATGACTGTTAAGGAGTGTTTCTTCCATGTCCCAACTCACAGAGATGTGACAGCTTTCATTTAATCATGTATCTGCTTTTATTTTATGTGCACCAGAAAAACCAGTACCCTTCAAAATGCAGCATGCCTTTTAGGAAAAAAACAACAGCTTCAGCAATTCAACAAATAGTGGCACTATTTGTTGAGCTGGCTACATCACACTGCTGGTAATCAACACAAGGACTTGATGTTTTAAATGTGCACTTGCCGTAAGTCTCTCTGCATCCTGGCTAAGATTATGACATTCCTGGCCTGTATTGCAAGTTATTCCTTCTATTGATCCTGCCAGTGTCATGGCCATGACAAACAAACTCTCCCACTGTGTGCTTACAAAATGTCTGATGTTTTTATGCAGAACAGTTGTTGTCCAAGGCTAATTCCAGGCAAAGCTTTGTATAGTAGAGGTCAAGTAACTAAAATAGAGGCTGAACTAGCTAGCTGTTAATGGGTTTAGTTTTGGTATTAATCATCTCTTCATCACTGGAAGCCCTGAACAGATGCCAGATTTTCTGAGGCCAAGCAACTGAATGAAGCCAAATGTCAAAACTCTCCATACAATTTTTTATCTGTTCTTACCTCTGCAGCTGTAGTACATGGGCAACATGTATTTCTGTCTAATCTCATTTATTCAAGGTTTTCAAATACCTAGTCAAATACTCTTCAGCCATCAGTGCCTTCCTATAAAATAGATCTTGACAAAACTCGTAACAGGTGGACTCAGGTCACATACTACTTAGCAGGGTTTATCTGACACTTAATTTATCTGACTTTCACATGAAGTTAAGTAAGCCAGGGTAGAATTTCTATCATCTGATGGGATTTAAGTACAAAAAAATCCATGTAATGCAGAACAGCAAAGCTGATGTGAGTCTAAGCTCCACCAAAGTCATGGGCTCCTTTGCTTTAAGTTTCTAGTTCAGGTCCACTCCTAATTAAGTACTGGAAGAACTCTCTGTACAACAAAATGATGAAAATTTGTCCCTACCAGCCCAGTGACATGGTCTGTGAGTTCCATTAGCATTTCTTTGCTACTTTCTTGTTGGCAATGGGACACATTCAGGGTAGGAGAAGAATGGGCTTGATAAAGTGTTTGAGATAGGTTGTGAAAAAACAGAAATTAAGGCAAGGAGGTGTTTATTAGCTAATTTACATGCCCCTAGTTTATGGATGTGATATTAATGACAAGAGGTACTCTGAAGCACCCTCTGGGATACTCTTAGTCATCTTGCCCCACAGACTGGGGAGGGCAAAGAGGTGGGCATCCTAGATTTGAGTCACACAGGGAAATCCATCTGATCTACAAGTCAGAGGTTCAAGTCTAAGCTAGTGACAAGGTTCTCCTTATACACACTGTCTTTGACACCTATTTTAGCATATGGTAACTACTGCTCCAGAGGGGTCCTTTTCTCCCCATTGACCAAGAGCTGGGACCTTAGACCTCTAACTAAAACACAGCTCACTGGACATGCAAAGTTTGGGTGGATCCCCTCCTGTAGTCAAAGACAGGGGACTAGGGCACAGTGGACCTGTCTTTCTGCAGCCACACATCACTCTACGGCCAGCTCTCAGTAACCACACCTGAGTGTCAATATGCCATTTCTGAAGGCTCTGCTGGCCTTACATAGCACTATGTCTGTTCAGACACCACCTGTATTCACAATGAACTTCTCTTGGAAATGCAGTCCAAGGATAGGCTACCACACCCTGAATAAGGGTGATCTATGTGCCATGCCTCTAGGCTTTATTCCCCAATCAGCCAGGTGGTTATATGTGCTTCCTAATTTCTGTTACTGTTTCTGGATTCAGTTCGACATCATTGCAACCGCCTCCTCTCCTGTGCCTAGTTCAACACTTAGCTCCCTTTATTTTATAGGCTCTCTATCCTGTGCACATTTCAGCCTAGTTCCCCAGCTGTATTTATAATAGATACTGGCCTCTTTCAAATATAACCATGTGAGGGTTGACCATTTCTCTTATTTTTGATATTTCCAGATCAAGTCCAGGGTAAAATCCTATATTTTAGGCCTCAAGAAGCGTCCATGGACAATATATGGAATATGCATGAGTGGCGTCCTTTCCACCATTTCTGTTACAATGGTGATCTCCACCATCATGTACTGGAAAAGTGTGAAAAGATCCAAGCTCCACCCGCAGGGCAAAATCCGCAAAATTATACGGGGACCTCCAAGACGCACAGTGTGCTGAGCTGGAAAGTGAACTGGCCATTCATTTGTCCTTAATATGCCATATGTAGCTTATGTCATTGCTGATTTCTTCTCTTTCTATAAACAAAGCTCTTTAGCTCCACTTATCTCCCCTACCTCAAAGAGTTTTGTTATGTCTGTAAAAGAGTACTTGAAAACAGAATGCAGCACATATCTGCTAACTACTCATTTGTACTGACGTTTTATAAGCAGAAGCTTTCTCCTAATCCTTTTCAATGCCATGCTCAGTAATTGAGCCAATTATTTTCTTTCTCCGTTCTTGCAAGTTAAACACTATGGTGACATGCAGGAATCTGCCCTAATTTGGTGGCAGTACTTCTGTAAGCTTTTGTGTTAAGTCATCTACCTCACAGTACTATAATGTTTACCCAGTCTCCAGCCCCATCTAAATTCTCCACCCCTGGACTGGACTGGCTGTGTGACTCTCATATTTTTTTTAGAGACAACTTCCGTCAATCAGCTCTACTTGTAACATATTTTGGACAAATGAAATTTCTGGGTCACTGTCTGTCCCCTGGAGTAAGTCATGTGTTTTCTTTGTACTCCTTTACAGACTCTTCACAAAGGGCCTATGGCCGCCTTTTTGATGCAAACTAAAGATAACCCCATGAAAGCCTTAGGAGTGCTAGCTGGTGTCATGGGCATAATGGTGCTGATAACTATCATGATCTCTACTGCCATGTTCTGGCGCAACAAGCGGTCCAACAAAGTCATGCCGGTGAGGAGGATCATAAAAAAGAGACAGGTGCCGCCATCCCGGACGGTCAGGATGGAGTGGCTGAAGTTCAAGAGGCCCAGCAACGCTGCAGAGAAGTTTGTGGTTGAGGAGGATGTGAAGAGCCTGCACAACGAGAACAGCAACAATAACGTGCAGGTTGTCCCTGTGCCGCCGGCAGCCCCCGTGCCCCCGCCACCCCCGGCCCTGGCTCCCCGAGGCGACGGCCCAGGGTGGCGGGTGCCAACCGTGTCCGGCTCCCTCACTCCCAAGCACATCATCAAGCCACCGAAGAAGAAAGGTCACAGCAGCACCCACAACGCCCTCGTGTCAGAGCTCAAAATGAGGTTTGAGAAGAGGAATGCAGCTTTCGGGGAGCCCCACATCTAGGTGCTCTCAGCAGCCCCAGAGACTGCAGACTGTGGCTGGGAATGTTTTTACTTGCTGTCTCTTCCCTGTGTCTGTCAGCACCCTGTGAACCAGAGCAGCTTCTCGCTGTGATAGCCACCCCTCACCTTCTGCAAGCACCATCGTGACTGCTGTTCCCTTGGCCATGTCCCATGGGCCCTCCTGCAGCTGAGTCTGCCCACGGTGCTGAGTGTGCCAGCCACAGTCTCCCCAGGTGAACAGGGACTCAGGCTGCCCCTGGTTTGGAGGTCTCTACCCAGAGCTTGGGTTTTCAAACAAGATGCTCTGCAGCCAAGACCCTGGTGGATGCTTCTTCTGACCTGGTCTGGCAGGTGGATTTGAGGTGTCTGAAAATCCATCACTTCAAATCCCAGACCCATTTTTGAAGATGTGGCAGCAGCCCTGAGTCAGTTGCAGGTCTCCTACAGCAGTGGCACTGCTGTGTCCTGCGCACAGTGTGCTCTGCAGCAGCTGGCGGAGCGATGTGCTCCTGGCCTCAGTACCTTCATTCCCAGAAGGTAAGCGGGCAGGCTTGGAGAAGTTCTTCCTATTCCTGCAGCTTACTCTGGGTTTTGCCAGAGCACATTGACATGATGCTGTGCTTTGCTTCTGCCCTGGACTTGCCTGCTGGGGAGAGACAGGAGGGGCACCTCAGCCTTCCCTGGACCAGCAGGGCCAAGATTTGAGCATGGAAGTTCAACAGCAGCCCTCACTCGGCACTGCCTCCTTCTGACACTGTGCTCCAAAAGAGCAGGAGCCCAGCAGGAGAAGGACATGAATAAAAACACTGGGAAGACAAGGTAAAACTGAGAAGCAAATGATAAGTGGAAGACAGAGACAAGTGCTGTAAAGTTGCATATGTTGGTCAGGGAAGTGTCTGGAAAGATCATGTGGTGTTGTACACTGCTAGCAGAAGGTGTCAAGAAATATATTTCATCACCTCTCCTGGCTTGTTGCTGGGACTGGTGTGTGCAAAAGGAGGTTTCCATAAAGTATTCAGGCTTTTCTTATCAGTATTTTTGAGTGAATTAAACAACACTTAATGGGAGGGGACTGGCAGAGCAGCTGACAGGTTTTTCTTTTCCTGTTATGTGACAGTAGAAAGGCAGCAAGAGCAAAGCACCTTCTTCACTGGATCTACCCCACAGACCCCCCTCAGGTTTGTTTCTGAGGAGATGTTTTTCAGCTGGGCCTGGCTGTTTCCCATCCCCTGGGGAGAAAGCAGCACCGACTGACCGAGCTGGCTGGGGAGCCTGCACTGTGTCTCTGAGAGCCAGCCCTGCAGAGAAGCTGTGCTGTCATGGTACAGGAACATCAAGGTGGGGAGCACTCCGTGTTAATTCAAGGGGTTCATGAGAGTTCTCCAGCTGTCATTTCAGTTAACCAGCAGACCTGGCCCTCAGGATCTCCTCTCACTCCAGCAGCTGAAATAATTCCCCTTTTTGCACCAGGACTTCATCAGTTTAGGAGATAGCTGGTTGAATACGAAATTATGCACTTACAAGGAAAATCTTGTATTTTTTTAACTTCAGTTCAATCTGCCTAGAGGCCATAGTGCTCGTGGCTCACGTCCCCCGTGAGCTGAGCCAGCAGCTGTAGCCAAGAGATCCAGGAGAGTCCCAGCTGGGGGCCAAGGCAGGAGCGCTGCTCCCAGAGCCTCTCCTGTCACATCTCTCCTTTTCTCCACTGTTTTCTTGCTTATCCCTCCTCCTGGGGCACTGTGATGTGAGGCCAAGTTCTCACCTGTCCAATCACCTCGTCCTTGTTCCCTGGCCATAAACTGGCCGGAGGGAGGGGACATGCAGCCCCTGACCCCCCTCCTGCTGCCCTGTGCAAGCACCTGCCTTCTGCTGGCTGGGTGTCTGCAGGTTCTGCAATGTTCCCCCAAGTCCCTGATTTATTCCCCATTCCACTGTCTTCTCAGTTTTGTGTTATTGCCAGTATTCAGTGTTCATTCTCTAATGAGGAAAGCCTATAAAGACCATTCAATTAAGTCAGATTTAACAGGAATTACAGGCTTATAGTCTTAGAGATTATATTTAAGAGGCAATAAAGATGTTTTATTACTATGTTGTGAGACTCTTTCCCAGTTACTCTGTATTTCAACTTGAAGAGTTTTTTTTAATAAAAAAAAAAATTAAAATCTGCAAAAGATGCTTCTGTGCTTGGTGTGCTTCTGCTGGCAAGGATGCCTTGTGCTCACCTGTTATATTACCAGACAGCCACAAGCAGCCAGGCCACTTTTATGGTGACCAAATGGACCCTTCTGTGGGCTGTGAGTCAGGAGAAGGGCTGTGTGGTTTTTGGACACCACCAGGCTGGAAGGAGGGGAGGTGAGAAGCAGGATGCCATTGGCACAGGCCATGGGCAGGGTCACAGAGAGCCCAGGCCAAGTTCCTGTGGTACAGAGCACTGCAGCTGGTCCCAGGGGCAGGGGGCAGCAGGTTCAGCCTGTGCCAGTGCCCAGGGTCTGCAATTTGTTATGAACAAATCCACAGGTCAGGGGATGTTTTGTCCTTCCTTGTCTGTTTCCTCAGCGATTCAGCAGCTCTCTCCAGTCTCTACAGTGTGCTGTTGTCCCTCCCTGCTGACTGGGGTGGAAGAAGGCCGGTCATTACTGACAGTGCTTTGTTATTTACTGCCCCTCACCCACAGCCCCACACTGGTCTCCAACCAGCATCAGTTCATGGCTCACTCTGTACTAGCTGTGACTGTGGCTGGCTTTCCCAGGACAAGGTTTTCTTGCTTGGCCAGCTGCTGCTGCCCCTTCCTCACCACTCCAGGGCCCTGTGACTTGTACTGCAGCTGCCTGGCCTCCTCCAGCCCTGCAGCAAAACCCCAGAGCTCCTTGGAATCAGGTTTCTTTGCAATTTGTAACTGTAAAAGGCCAGAGAAGAAGCAGAGGACCTCTGTGTATTCTGAAAACCGGTCGTGTTTATTGCTTTGACACTAAAAGACTGACAATATTAGGAAGTCCTGTGAAGTATTGACAACGAGTCAGCAATGACAAAACAGAGCTCTGTTCAAAGCTGTGCAGTACGGTACAGCAGGAGAAGGTGCTGGAAGGAGGGACAGTATGAAAACACACACCAAACACCAAAATACAATTAGAAAGCCAAGCTACCACAGCATGAAGCTCACAACAGCTGGGGTGTCTACTCTAGATTCTTCTTTTTGAGACGATCTATAACACATATTACAAGTGCTGTGGGTCTATGGGCCACATGCTTTGGTTTGCTGGAAAGCAAGAGGTCAAAAAAAGAAAAACAGTAAGTCACATGTCCTCAGACCTCTGAGAATCACAGCAGTGAGCTGCTTCACAAGCAGGAAGCAGTTGCTTTTACATGCATCTTTGGGCTATTTTGCCTCTAGCAAAGAGGCGAGCTTTGGTTTCAAAGCAGCAGGATAGGCAGGCACCTGTCTGCATTTAGGGAATGTGCCTAGCTTGCATCTTCAGCTCCCAACCCCATCCTCCACTCTGTTCTCTGCCTCTGTCAACTTGTCCCACTAGCCTGGTTCAAGCACTTGCACTTTTCCTGTTTGTGGCACAACCAAAGCTGTGAATCTCTGAGCGCTGCGTAAACCTTAAGGAGGAGTAAAAAATAAAAAACCCACCCCAAAACCAACACCTCTGGTCAAAATATTTTTTTTCTCCAACTAAAATAAAATCTCTTCCTCATGTTGACCCAATCCTCCCCACTGTTAGTTGTTGCTGGGCTGTGATGGCAGGCGTGCCCAGCTCCCCTGTGCGTTCCCAGGAGCTGGCACACAGGAGAGGCTGGCACCGGGCACCGGGCAGAGCTGCGGGCACACAGAAATAAAGACACACCTGTGTGGGTGAGGGAGGGACACTTCTGGCCTTTGGCCACAAGCACTACTATTGCTTCGGGGGTTCTTTTTGTTAGTGGTGGTTCTCTTGGCGTGTCAGTGTGCGCTGCTCCATGACAGTGCTGCAGGGACAGGCTACGGAGGCGCAGCTCCACCCACCCCAGTGGCACCTCCATTCCCAGGGCCCCCCGAGCCTGCCGCAAGCACCGGCGGAGCGCCCGCCGTGCCCGAGCCCCGCAGCACGGAGCCGGCCCGGCGCTGTCCTTGGAGAAACCCAGCTCCGGCTGCGGGCGTGTGGAGGCGCCGCAGCGCGGCAGGGCCCGGCTAGTAGAGGTCGGCGCTGTTCCTGTGGGGCGGCCGGGCCTTGCCGGGCTCCGGGCGGTCCGCAGGCCGCCGTGCGCCGCCGTCGGGGCGGCAGAGCCCGTCCTCGCTGCCGGCGGGCAGGCTGTCCAGCGTGCTCTCCTTGCTGCCCGCGGCCTGCGCCGGGCCCCCGCGGCGGCGGCGCGGGCAGGCGCTGGGGCAGCGGGCCAGGCAGCCGGGCAGCGCCTCGGCCGTGCAGGCGTACATGCCGGCCGGCACAGCCAGCACCATGGCGCACACGATGACCACGATGTGGATGAGCTTCTCGCGCTGCTCCATCTGGCTGACGTCGCTGCCCGTGACGAAGACCACGCACTGGCCCTTGCGGGGAGCCTGGTTGCGCACGGCCACGCACACCTCGTACTTGGTGGCGGGCAGCAGGTCGGTCACCGAGTACGTGTTGACCCCGGGCCCGATGTAGATGGTGTCCTTCTGGGCGGCGTCGTAGCGGCCCACAAGGAGGGTGTACCAGGTCTCCCCCGGCTCCGCGGCCGCCGCCGCCGCCGCGAACCACTCCAGGGTGATGCCGTAGACCGTCTGCTTGGCGATGCGCACCTCGACGTGAGCGCCCGGCTCCGCGGGGGCCGCGGGCGCCCAGCCGCGGGGCGTGGTGCTCGCCCACGGGGCAACCACGCGGAGGTTGATGGCCACCGAGGCGTTGCCCAGGAAGTTGGCGGCTGTGCAGGTGTAATTCCCGGCATCTGCTGGCCGTGCGGCCGGGATCAGCAGCTCCGAGCGGACGGTGTCCTCGCTGATGGGCTCCGTGGACACTGCGGGCAGAGGTGAGTGGGTCAGCAGCGAGCCACCGTGCCCTTGGGCCCTAAGGCTGTGTGGGACGGGACCCGCCCGCCCAGGGACGGAGAGGGGCACAGGAATGTGCCAAACCCCACAGAGCTGACAGCAAAGTGTGTTGTCTGTCTGAAAGGCAATAAACGCATGGGGACACCCAGGTGTAGGAGACATGGGGTGTGCCCGACGCCTGGCCCAGTGCAAGCGGCTGGAGGCGCTGCTGTGGGCAGAGGCCGAGCTGCCCATTGCCATCGGCGTTCTTAGGGCAAACCAGGAGAGCACTGAGGAGGCACACCTACATTTTGGACACATGCTTCGTCCTCTGTTAGGATTAAATTGTCCGTCTCAACAGGCTCAGACCAAAATAGGTGCATGAAGGTAGAAAGTGTTGGGCTGGAAGTGAAATGCAGTTTTAAGAACAGTGTGAAACCCTGTCATCTACCCAAACAGAGGTGTGTGGCTGTGGTTGAGAAGAAACTGTATGTAATTAATCAGCATGTGCTTGTGGAAAGACACACAAGTGCTGCTGCAGCACTGCAATTGAAGCAAATATCAGCCCAGGATTAAGGGCTAATGCTATCCTATTTAGTTAGCTGGCTTATTAGGGACACAGAACCTGTGTGCTGGCTGCCTGTATGTCTTACTTCACCTGATGAAAATAGCAACTTGTCCTATTGAGGGCTCTTAGTAAAAATAAACATGAGGGAGGATGGATTGGGAGGAAAAGGTCTCATTTTACAACACCTTTGCTAAAGAACATAAATAAGCGAGACTTCAGGTAAACACCAACCTCTGTTTCAGTTCATTCAGAACATGAATGGACATAGGAATCAGGGCTGCACAGTTTTGTGGTTTGTGTAGTATTTCTTGAGGGAATACATGGGAATAATGTAGGAACATACATCTGTGTATATGGGTGTGGGCTCATACAAACACATCTATGTGCACATACACATATACAGAATGTGTGCATATATATTTGTAGTATGTGACAGTAAATTATGTAGCATATAATATTTAGTAAATCTACATGCATATAATATTTAGTAAATGTACATGCATATTTAAATAGCTACATTTTTATTAAATATGTACAGTTAATATAAGATTGGTAGCTCCTGCAATCATGTACCATGAAGAAAGAGCTGCTTCTAAAATCCATAAGTATGATAATTGTATAAAAATGAGGCCATGCTCCTTTTATCTTTGACTGATATCCTGCCTGAAGCAGCTCTTCTTATGCTGGTCAGATGTGCCTAGATGCACAGGATGATTGAGATCATTTGGATTACAGCCACCACAATAACTGTGGTGCTCCAAAGGGGCTGGGTTGCTGTGGTGACTCTGATGGCCTGCAGACCTATGTAAGTAGAATCGTACAGCATAAATTTTTAATTGAAAAAAAAAACAACTAAGAAGAAGGAAAAGCTTTGCTTACCATTAAATGCCCTTAAAAGTTTGAGTGCATAGGTCCACCAGACAGCCGGGGAAGGGCTGGCTTGCACAAAGCAGGTCAGGGTGATGTTTAACCCTGCTGGGACTGTCAGGTTGGTGTCGAGGGCTGAGGTCAGGGGCTTCGTGCAGCTGTTAAGCTCCACTTCATGAAAGAACTTCCCTGTCCTGAATTTTGGGCCTGAGCATGTTAAGTAGGAGTTCATCAGGATAATGGGTGGGCCCACAGACTTGATGAACTGGACAAACCCGCGCAGGCGGCAGTCGCAGATCCAGGGGTTGTCATGGAGGGCCAGCACGGCGTTGGAAATCGCTTCCAGCGGCCCCTCCGTGCTCTGGCTCCTCTGGTACACGGGCCAGTTGTAGAAGACATCCCTGGATATGATGGTAAGCTGATTGGAGGATAGGTCTAAGTAGGTCAGGTTGGGCAGATAGCGCAGCGCGTGTTCTGGAAGGACGTCCAGCCGGTTGTGCTTCAGATCCAGGATCTTCAGAGTCGGGGTGTCCTGAAATGCTGTCCATGGCACCGAACTTAATTTGTTCCCTTGCAAGCGCAGCTCCTTCAGAGCTGGCAGATACTCCAGGCTCTTGATGTGCATCACTGTGATGTTGTTAAAATTGAGCCACAGATACTCCAAGGCACTGACGTTCTCAAAAGACCCACGGGGCAGTTCTGTTAGGTGAGAATTTTCTATTCTAATTTTCCGGATGTCCTGAGGGATGTTTGCAGGGATCTGCCTCAGCAGTGCAGACATGCAGAGCAAACTCCTAGGGAGGAAACCAGAAAATTTTCCAGGTCACAGACGACATTTGAGGCCAATAAACCAGTTCCCTATGCAGGTCTACAAGCACTTGAATAATTTTAAGGTATTGTATATAGGGCATGCATAAGCCATCCATCCAGCCATCCATCCATCCCTGGGGTTTACACCAATTTTGCTATAAAGGATGCAATTAAATCATAAAAATGGCTATGTATGTAGCTGCATATCTCAGGGAAATAAGAGAAATCTCATTCTATGCTCAAGACAGCACAGTTCAAGTATTAGAGGTGGCACTCCATACATCAATCTGCTTGGTTTTGGTGCTCACACCATCAGCAAGTTCCTACTGGGGCTGTCTGAGCCCCTTCACTGGTGCTACAACAGGGTAACAGTGTTCTTACCTTCCAAAGCTGTCCTGAGAACAAGAGCATCCTGTGATGCAAGATGAAACAGATGGGTTTATCTTGTGGAAGGCCAGAAGAAGAAGAAAAATATGACAGACAGGGTCCATATTCTCCTTTAAGAAAGCACTGTGCAGGGGTTTGCACCAAACACGCCAACAGCCTCCAAGAAGCAAATCCTATTAGCTGTAATCTTCCTTGACGCAGAAATAAATCCTGCTGGGGACCCAACCCTAAGGAAGACATGTAGTGTGGTTCTCAGTCTGTGTCCAAGTGCTAAAAACCACCCCCAGGATCACTCCTGGCATTTCTCCTCCAGCTGAGGGGATTCTGGCAGACATATTTATTTGGTTGGGAATATGAAGATGGAGCCAAAATCACTTCTTTTGCCAAGCCCTTGCAAGTAATTAACCAGGCCAATTTTTTTTTCTTTTTTTTTTAGTTTCACAGGGTGTGTCTCTGTCTCTTATATTTTAATAGCTTTTATCAAGGCAGAAAGTCACAGTAAGGGCCAGACTTCAGCTGTAATTTCCACAGTGCCCCATTGCCCAGTGCATCCTCCCCCAAACCCTATCTGGTGGGCTCTGCTCATGGTGAGCATGAAGCCTGCTCCCCAAACTAGGATCTGACAGCATGGAAGCATAAACATGGCACCTTTTTCCTCTGAAATGTAGCTGTGGCCAGTCCATGGGGGGTTTCTCTGACAAGAGTCTCTAGGAAGTCAATTTCTTTTGTATAAATACAAATGTTCAGTGCTGTTCTCTGGCTTCCCTCATAAGTCACGTACCGACTGCCTTTCAGTCATCCTGAAAAACTAAGCCGTTCTGAGAAGGGATTTTGAGTAACCAAATGTATTGATCTCTTTTGAGCCAACAGAGCAGGTTTCAGTTGTGCTTTCCAAGGAGTTCTGCGTTCTCCTGGGGCCATCTAGTGTGGATGGGCTTCACTACAGCCTGGGAAAAGGGCTGCACCTCACTGCCCTTGTGTGTGACGCTGGGGCACAAAGCAAGATTAGCCTGAACCTGCTTAACCTCTAACCTATGGGACCAGGATAGAAAAGTATCTAAAGTGTGGCAGCTTAGAGCTATATGTGGCTCTCAGGGTTGTGCTGCTTTCAGCCTACAGAAAACACAGGCTTGATTCTGCAATGTTTCAATCAACAGGAGCTTTTATTTCATGACAAATCAGCAAAATGAACTGGTAGGGGACTGACACTCTGTTTCTGTCCCCCATGTACAGAGAACAGGCCACAAGGAATGGGCCTGTGGGGATGCTATTGCTGGCAGTGCCTCCCATCTAACCACAAGCATAGGGGATTTATTTTTATGGTTTGGGTTTTCTAGCTGAAATGTTCCTTATTTGTCCATGGTGCAGTATTTGATTTTTCGACAACTGCCCTGTATTCAGACCTGTCAGTCGCTGGGAAGGGGAAAGGCTGCTGGTCTGTAGCACAGCAGCTGAAAATCCCCTTCTAGGGGGGTGGTGGCTGAGGAGTTTCTTGGTGAAGGTGCTGCTGTTGCAGTGGGGGTGGCAGCACTGCAGCCCTGTCACCGAGGCACTCACTCCTTGTGCACTTCCCATGTACCCAAAGAGAGGGGACGCCCATCAGCAGGGCTGCGGCTGAGCTGGGGGTGTGCAGGAGAAGCCGCGGCAGCTGCCGTGGGAGGGAGTGTCCTTCCCCATCACCCAGCAACGCCACAGCCACCGGTGCCTTTGTTCTTTCTCTGGTCTGCCATGAAAATATTCCCTAATAAAACAATTATAATTTCGATTATAATAATAGTATTATATGTTTACACTTTACAAGAATAATAAATACAATTTCACAATAATAAAACAGTACAAAATATTAAATATTATATTATATTATATTATATTATATTATATTATATTATATTATATTATATTATATTATATTATATTATATTATATTGTATTATATTAATTTTTGTATATATTTTATATATAAATATGTAGTATTTTTATATGCTCAAGGCAATTAGTATAAGTTTCTACTAAAAGCTAAAATCTGTACTCTAAATCTATATTTCTGTTTCACTTTGTGGCTTCATATATCTCAGTTTCTACAAGGGTTTCAATTCAGTCCCTGTGCCTGGATTTCCCTCTGGGCCTGTGCCAGAGGAATGCCTGTTGCATTCCAACATCTCCCCCTCATGTTATATATTATATTATATTATATTATATTATATTATATTATATTATATTATATTATATTATATTATATTATATTATATTATATTATACATTACATTACATTACATTACATTACATTACATTACATTACATTACATTATATATTATGTTATATTATATATCATATATCATATCATATTATGATCAAAATATAATATATCATATAATATATAATGATGCCATAATTATATAATTTTATTATAATGAATTATATTATTTTAGCCTTTACAACAGGGTAAAACAGTGACAAACTATTTATGATGTAGTTAGTCAGAAAATTCCTGGGTGTCAGGAGCACATCCTGGAGTTTGCCCATGTGTGAGCTGCAGGGCTTGGGAACAGAAAGCTTTCAGCAGAGGCAGAAGCACATTGTGCCAAGGGATTCACCACTTTTAAGGCCCAAAACCTCCTTTGCTTGAAAGGAAGAGCCCCTCCTTGTCACCTTCCACCCCTCCTCCATGGCCCATGGGGAGGGTCTTACAGTATGTGGCAGCTAAGTCACGTCTTCAAAAAATCTTTCGTGAAAAGTGAAGTGTTATTTATTTACAGGTACCTAAATAATAAATTGTGCACCAGAAGGTGCACAGTGCCCAATGTCCTGGGATGCAGGAAGCAAAATGATACCCAGGGTTCTCTGTTAGAAATACCTTATTTTAAATAAATGAATTGCTTAACAGAAAAAACAATAAAGAAGAATTGCATTTTTTTTCCTTTTTCCCCATGAGAATTCCTGCCAGTCCAACCTATCTTATAGAGGTCTGGAAAATGGCCTTTCAAAGAGTGGTATTCAGTACCATGGGCCAATGCTCTGGCTGTGTTCAGGCTGATATTTATTTGCTGCTTGAGAGGCCATGGTTCAGTATTAACCTGGGAGTCCAGTGGTGAATCACTTAGCAAAGTTGGATGAATTAGGGTAGAGAGAAAGGGAAGGAGAAGAGGGGGAACTAAGGGAAATAAATCCCCCAGTGTTAGCCACAGTCATTGTGCTTATGTTCCCTACTGGACTGGGATTTTGCTGCCTTTTTAATTCAGCCCAGTTTATGCCTGCTTGTAAATGTAATGGTCACTGTTGTGACAGCAGATGTCCACTCAGTTCAGCTGCTCTTTAACATCATGTGACATCCTGGCTGAAGCCAAAATGCAGAACAAGCTGTCTAAAACTCAAGCTGTCAAAATAAATCTCCACAGAGACAGTGTCTGTGGGAAATGGAGTTTAGGAGACTGCGCTGATTGCCAAAGCAAATGCCAAGAGATGACCCACTGTGTGCTGCCAGCTATGGCCAGGGAGTCAAACTACATCTTGAAATGACATTTCTTCTTGTAGGAAATTGTCTGGGCTGATGCTTTTCAATTAGTCCCTCTGCCAGAGCTTTCAGTGTTAGAAATCACTGCTGGGCAGGACATAAGCATTGAAGGCTACAGTTGGGTGTTTCAGACAGTGCATGCATCAAAGTGTTTAAAAATGAGTTGATGTAATACTGTTTAGTGGGCATGGCAATATCCTGTCCAGGCTTGTTAAGAGGGAGTGCAATAGCAGATGTTTGCTTTGATTCTTACAGCACATCTTGAGAATTTACTTCAATCAAGAAAGAAATGGTTTCCTCCTTACCTGGAGGTAAGAATGAAACTAGGTGCCAAACAGCCCTGCTATGACACACAGAAAATCCAGTGACGTACATCTTTACATGTCTGAGACCTCAGAAAAACTGACTCAGAACATTAAAATCACATCAGCTTCCTTCATGGTTTGACATTTCCCACCTAATTTACCTCTGACCAATGCCAGACAAGACAGAGCATGTGCAAGTTTGTACCTATTGCCTATTGTGTATAAACCACCAGTGCAGTAGAGAAAAGCTTGTCTTGAACAGCAGCAGCTGAGATGATAAACTGCAATGCCTCAGCTGTGAGACAGTGAGAGAGGGCACAGGAATGAGAGACGCCACGTTTATTCTATTGGGGATCACTGTTTATTGAAGGTACAAAAAATATCCAGTAGAGTCTGTAAAATGGAGCACATCCACAGTGAATGTCCCAGGATGATCCCTCGATGGATCACAAGCAGAGAGGGCCCGTGCTGGCCCAGCTGGTGCCTCCTCCACAGCCAGCCCACAGACCAAGGCTCCAGCAGGGGAGGGCTGCTCCTCGCCAGGGCTGGTGCAGCAAATGGCGCAGCTCATGTCTCCAGTCAGCTGAAAAGTGAATTCTTCTGGCTCCCAGTCAGCTCCTGACTTATAGCAAAGCCCTTGGGCAGTTGGTGCCCTCTGTTCAACACAGGGAAACGTCAGGACAGCCTTGGTTCTTCAGGAGCTTACCCATCCAGGGCCGTGGTAGGGAGAGTTCTGCACAGCCCAGTGCTCCTGCTGCATATGTGGGCAGGACCCAGGCTTACACACAGCAATCCTTGCAACTCAGCACAAAAACTGATACATTTTTTTCCTCACTAATATAATCAGGCTGAGACAAAACTTAAAAAGTTTTTATTAAACGTTATAAATAGGGAATATATCTATTATGTACCATCTTTCATCAGTTAATTTGTTGCATTAAAATATATAATTTTACAAAACTTACTTGTAAACCTAAAAATCTGCACAGTCCAGTGATAGAAGTAGCATGAGTTATTTTATACAGGGATTGACAAATTCTCCCAATACAAGAGAACTTCCTTATAATTAATGTAAGGAATACAGGGAGTCCCATCAGAAACTCCTGTGGTGTATCCCTGTTGCTGGTATTTATGCTGAAATCAAATGACTTGCTTTTTCCATCAGGCCAAGTAATCTAACATAAGTGAAACCCTTCTGTACAAGGAGGACTAGCAAAATCCATACAGGGCTCCATTCCAGCCAGTGAATTTTGTTAAGCCATGCTGTACATACACATCCAGAATGTGAGTGGAAGTCCTTCCAATAAATTTACAAACACATTTCAGAACAATTCAGCAAGCTTCATCCCTTAGCATTTCAACTTGGCTGGATCTTTCCCATTCAGCATTTAGCAGAACATATATAATTTTCCTCATGAATAATATTTATTACAAAGAGAAAAATGTTACATGCAGTATTACTACATAAGGGACTTGAGTGGAAAATTACACATCTGGGAATTAGTTTGTGATAAGCACTCAGATTCAAATTCCAATGAAGCTGCAGAACTTAAATGACTGATCAGTTCACCCTGACTATGAAAGTGCATTTAGATTAATATTGGACAGGTTTTTTTCAGGGTCCTTGAATTTGTAAAATGTTTGAAACCCAAAAAGACTTCATTGAGCGTCTGCTACCACTGAGAGCATAATCAGGAATGGCTGATGTGTGCATGGCCAGTGGTCTCACACCACATCACTTTCTCCTGCTCTGTACAGAGCAACTTCTTTCCATGACCAGGTCACAATTACCTGGCTGATCATGTGGGCCTTCACCATCAGTTTTGCCAGGAGCACAGGCAGCAGTGACAGAGCTGGAGATTTTTGCAAAACTGTCTAATGTAGGTTTTCCAGTACGATTGCAAAGCATTACACCACCACACACAATGTGCAGAGTAGGCTGCTGTATGATTGCAATCTAGCACACGTGGTATAAAACATATTCTACTAATTACAATACAGACATAGAATGCCAGCTAGGACTGATACTGAAAGACCTTTGCTATTGTTCCATATCTTTAGAACAGAGTTTAGGCCCAAAATGCAATCAGCAAATGCTCTCTATTATGCAGTTTTTGGAGTGGATTGGGTTTTGTCTCTTCACTTCTATCTCCTTTGCACATTTCTCTGAATTCAGAGCATAGAGTTGTAATTATGTTGGACATATTAGAAAGGGTTGCTGTACATCTCTATTTAGTGATCTATTAAGCATCTAGCTGCATGTTTCATGCAAACATGGGGGATGTAAAAGGTGAGACTCTCAATCTTCACCTTCTTAAGTTTTTATTAAAATTACTAAATACTCCCTTGGCTTGTCAACGAAAAGAACATCAAAAGAGCTGAGATTAAAATACGTAGCATTCTGCAGAGCAGGTCCTAAATAATACCAAGCAGAGCACACTCAGAAATGTTTCTTAATGTCCTTACACTTAGTGTGCACATTTCATTTGACAGGAAAAAGAAAAAAAAACCTAAAAAAAGGTGGTCCAGGACAACGAGGCCATTATCGGAGAAGCTTTTGACTGTGTACAAAGCAGCCAACCCCAAGTGGTGTGAGCAACATGTTTCTGTAAAGCTTGGGCACTGTCTGTCTTCTTGCATCCTCTTCCAGAACGTGTCAGAGACAGAAGCATGGACAGGGTGGTGTGCAGGGCTGGAGCAGAGTCACAGAACAGCCACCCCCTTCCCCCTGGGCGAGCTGACAGCCAGCCTAGGTACTGTCAGCAGAAGTATTCATTGGGCTGTCCCTCTATCTTTGGTATGGCTTCCGAGTCCACGCTGGAGCGGGCGGAGAGCAGCCTGTTGGACTCGTCAGGGGTGTGCCTGGTCAGGTACTCTCCCTCCACGCCCTTGGCCTTGGCCCCAGGGGACAGGCTCTCGAAGGTGACGTACGATTCCTGCGCGTCCTTGGGCTTGCGCACAAAGCATTTCTTGCAGCGCCGTTTCAGGGCTCCGCAGCAGACCACCAGGGTCAGAGGAACAGCAATGACACAGGCCACGCTGATGACAACCACATTGATGAGCTTCTGCGTCCCTCCTGCACTGACCACTTCGTCTGTGGAAAATATGATGCACTGCTCCTTCCTGGGGATCAGCCCTTTCACACAGACGCACACGATGTACTTGGTCTTTGGCAGCAGCCCGTACAGAGTGACCTTGGTCTTGCCTGGCTCCACGTTGATCCGCCGCATGTCCCTCTCCCCAAAGACGGCGTAAAGGACGCTGAACACCGTGGTGTTCTTTGCCATAGGCGCCTTCCAGGCCAGGGTGATGCTCTGGTCCGTGTCCCCTATGACCCTGACAGACCTCACCATCCTCTCTGGCTCCTGCTGGCCCGTGGTGGGGCTCACCAGCAGGTTCTGGGGGTTGCTGTCCTGAGCCGTGTCCGGGAGGAGGATGCTGTCTCCGGTGCCCGCCCCAGCCCCCAGCGTGGGCACGGTGGAGGTGGTGATAACGTACCTGGCCACCAGTTTGTCATTGTAGGCAGCTGCCTCCATCCCGCTGGCCTTGCCATTCCACGTGCCTTTGGCACTAGAGTTAGGGTCATCCGTGCTTTCTGAGTCTGTGATGATGAGCGAGATGAAGGCCTCTGTTGCCCCCAGGAAATTCTTTGCTTTACAGATGTACTCTCCAGAGTCAAGGTAAGAGACTACAGGCAGGCCCAGGATAGACCAGCTCATCCCATCACTGGAAATCTCTTGGTGAACTGCAAGGCAGGAAAAATGTTAAATGAACAGGCAATAGTAAATTGAATTAATTCCATATTTGTAAAATATTAAGATCTATCACCAAATATCTGCTTGATAAAGTATATGATAAAGAATCATCATCTCTGCTTGCTACCAAGAACATTACAAAATCAAAATAAACCTAAGAAAAAGACTATAATTAGATTACATCAGGATTTGAACGACTTCAAAATGAATATACGGGAAAAAGTTGATGCTATTTCTTCCAAATTGATGTACAGCTAGAAAACATAACAGGAAAGGTTCTTCCATTAAAAATAAAAGCTTGAAAATTCTTATATAGGTGCAATACTTAAAAGAGTGGAAGGAGCAGGCAGCAACATGATCTATTCGAGCATTAGATGCAGACTGTGGAGGCAAAGAAAATACGAACAGTGGAGATTTTATTGTAACAAACACACATGGACTAGCCTAGAGTATATGGAAAAATAGTTGAAAGATAAGATCCCTTCTACTGCTCAATTACTGCAGGTGTTTATCCTTACACAGGTGTACATTTGGTTACTACCAAAGGACATGTACATAGCTGAGTGTTGATTTGCTCATGTGATTTACCTGCAGACCAAAACTAGCTTTTATTGCCTTTTCCTATTGGTGCAAAAAAAAAAAAAAAGAGTTGGGATTTTGTGGAAGGGTAAAGCACCCTCATCATTTAACCAGCCTCCTTAGGATAGGCACATGCTGTCTCAGCCCTTTCCTGCTAAAGGTAAACCAGGGAGATGTCTGAAAGCCAAAGAGAAGAGGATGCAAACTTCTTCCAAGCCCTCTTGGGGTCAGGATCCAGCCTTGGCAAGCAGGGTCCCTTCCAATGGCAGCAAAATATAAAGGTAACAGAAGTTACTTTTTCAGTTTAATTATTTACTGAATGAGTATTTTAAAAAACATGAAGCTGTGGGTCTACCTATGACAATTACCTGTAGATACAGACTGTGCTGTTTCTCACTCCTTTCTTCTCAGAACACCAGCATTTCAAATAGTCACATTATAGCATTGGCACAGAAGCTGCCATTGCTGAGAAATAACCTATCTTTCCAGCCAGCTTTTTATTGAAAGGTGCTAGTGTCTGATTTAATGGGGCACAAAATACATCATTCTCAGTTGTAGCTCAAGGTAAACTCAACACAGGCTTTCAGGAAATCACCCCATTCTATTTTTTGTGGTGGCTCTGTTTCAGGTGTAGGAGGAATGTTTGCAGCATGGTGGGTACACATTATCATTACGAGGAGCAGCTCTGCTGCATCCTGCACATCCTGCACATCAGAGCAATGACTTGTGCAGATCCCAGGAAATGATACTTGTTACAAATGGTTCCACTGCTGTGAAAGAGAATTGCTCTCTTCCCTGTTCTGTGCACCAAGGAGCCCTGTAACCCTTTGAACATCAGACCCAATACTTAGCAATTTATCTGCTGGGTTTAGATCCTCTATGAAAGTCAGGCCAGGACTAGCATATAGGAGTATTCAGGGCAGGTTGGAGGCAAGAAGGTTCAGGTCCTGACTGAAAACTTCTAGCACAAAAAGCTAAGGATAACTGTCTTCAGCAGAGCAAGGGTTTCTTCCCTAAATTCCCCACAAATTAAAGGACCTGTGTTGCAATTACAGCTCCAGACTTCCTTGTGAATGGAAATGAAATCATGATCAGTCACAAAACCAGTGTCTGTCTGAAAGCTTCCCCTGGAGAGGTGCTCAGACCATGTAGTCAGGGTTTCTTCCACAGAGAGCTTGTCAGTCTATCAGAGGGGATGATTCCTTGGGGACATTCCCACTGAAGTATTGTATCCTTCAGCACTTTAGTGGGGTTTTTTTTGTCTTTTAATATTTTAGTAATGCTGTATGTTTGCATCCTTTTCTTTCTTGTACAGCTGATCTGAATCCCAGTTGAATTCACATCAGACATTTCTCTGCCAGAGATGTTTGCTAATGGACTAGCAATACAATAGAATATAGAATAATTCAGTGAGAATCCTTTTCAGTCACTAAATAACTAACTGAAGACAGCTAATTGCTACTGTTGGAAATATTTCTTCAGCTCCAACAGATTTCCAGAAAATCCCTTGACTTGTCTCACCACTACAATTGCTATGAAACAAAGCAAAATCAACTTCCTATGCATGATAAAAGACATTTATCTGATAATATTAAGATCAACATATAAGTATAGTATATTGTACAGTCTATAGAAAATCACAATGCAAGAGTGGATTGCGGCTTGTCCAGGCCTGCCTGACTCATTGCACGTGTGCAGGAAAGCCCAAACCAAACCCACCTGTGCCATTCAGCTGAGCCCCATCAGCTCTCCTCCAGCTGAGCTCGGGGATGGGCACGCCCGTGGTGCCGCAGCGCAGCAGCACCGTGCTGCCCAGGATGGTCTTCACCTTGGCCACAGACGTGTGCACCACGGGGCTCTGGCACTTCCTCAGCTCCACCTGGCTGAAGAAGACTCCTGCAAGGCTCCTGGGGGTGAAGCATTTCAGCCTGGGCTCAATGAAGGCTATGTTAGGAGACTGGAAATTTAGGAAATGCACCATTTCGTACAGACTGCAGTCACACACCCAAGGATTGTCTTGCAAACCTGTCAAAAAGAAATTAGGGCACTAAGTCGCTCCAATAGCACCTTTTGTTTCTGCCACTTTTGTTTCTATTTTTCAGCAGGACACAGTGTGATAGAGTCCCAGTGTGCTCTGCAAGAGCTGCCTGTGCAGGAGGATGTGGGGTGGGGAGGGGAATGTCCCCCCACTGCTGCTGGCTGAGTCTGATGGATCCCACAGTTGCCAGAATGGAATAAATGTGACTTGCTAAAGTATCTCCAAATCTGCATCTTTAAGTTCAAAGCAGGATTATTCATATCGTGAAAACATTGTGATTTGTGCACATAAAGAAGCAAAACAAAAATTCATTATAAACACATTTTGTTCCAGGATGAAAAAAACAAGTTCTCATGGGAGAAGTACTCATGTGGATTCTTTTGGCATGGGGAGACTATGAAGTCTCTGACAGGCCAGAAAATTCTCACTGGACCTTTTTAAAATACTAGCCAGATTGTCATGCCACTTTTCACACCTGCAATAGCTGTGGCTGATCCTACTTGCCTGTCATAGTTCTCTTCCAGCCCTGTTACTCTTAAGTTATTTTCATTATTTTGGTAATCAGTTGCTTTTCCTGAAATGCTAATTTATACTGGATCATATGAAAGAAATGTTTTAAGGATTAAATTGAAGACAATGCCTGTTATGGTATATAAAAAATGTAGATAGACCATTACTATATTTAGGCTATACACACAGAACGAGGTATATTGAAAAATACACTCCTGTTTCAGATTCTTGGAATGTTGCTCTTCTTTATTCTGCTCTATTAGTTTGCATTGAATTCCAATTCTGAAAAAAATATGCATTATTAAAAATAGACCTGTGAAGATAGTACTGAAAAAGCAAATTTGGAACTGAGCAATGCATATCCATGAACAGAAGTTGCTGCATCTGATGAAATCTGTGTCATCCCATTTACAAATGCTCACATCCAGCTGTGCTGTGGCCAGGCTGTGGTCTCTAATGATTTTAGCTAGCAGAACTGGCACTAGGGATATGAATGCCATCCAACCCCAGGCACACATTTGAAGCCTAAACCAGGAGCATGGCTCCCACGCCTCCTGCCTGCCACAGGAGTGAGCTCTGCTCCCTCTGAGGGGGCTGCACTCCTCTTTTCCATGCACAGCCCAAGGACATGCCTGGGGCTGGCACCTGCCTGGAAGGGAACAGTACTGATACTCCCTCACGGTGTTTTAAAGATGCTGTGGAAAAAATCTCCTGAGTGCATTCCATATCTTCTTCCCTGGGCTTAGAAGAGGATCTGGGAGTGATGGGTTTTGGCAGGAGGTCAGTCCTTGTAAATTAATATGTTAAAGTGAAGGGGGACTAAGGAAATAATGAACATTCAGCTTGGCTTTGTTTTGTGGCATTTTTCTAGCAGTTTCCAGTTCATGCACTAGACAGCAATTGAGCCCAGGTTCCCTGGCAGGTGCCCCAGCTCCAGCTGGAGCAGCAGCACCACAGAGGCAGTGAGGCCTTTGCTGCCCTGCACAGCACAGCTCCATGGGCTCACGTGGGCAGGCCTCATGTGCAAAAGCTTGCACCCTTGGCACAGACTGTCAGCCAGCAACTTAGCCGAGGAATTACTTCTTGAGGGAGTCTGCAAGCAGTGGCTCTGGAGTCACAGTGATGCACTGCAGACAAGGAATGGATTGGGCTGACTATTTTTATTATTCATGATTTTTTATGCCTCCATGAGAAACAGTCATGGGCAGAGTGAAACAGAAGCATGCAGCTGTGTTTTTCCAGCCTGCTCCTGTGAGAGACATGCATTTTATCTACATGGTTCCTATGGGTGTCCACAGGACAGGACCTAGAAGCTGGAGTGTACATTACTGCATTAATTTTAGCATTGTACTCATATGGCGACATGAATTTTTTAGGATCCTGGCACAATCAACCTGAGCATAGCTGGATACTACTCAGTTTGGCCACGTGTATCTGTTCTTGATAAAACATTCTCCTAATCTATATTGAATGGAATAACATTTTTACACATAACTTGACTCTAAAAATGAAAAGTATGATCTAGGCAGTCTTGCCATGAATGAAATGGGCAATCCCAAACTGCCAGTTTTGGCTTAAAGAACTTGTTACTGCATCTGGCAACACAGGATCGTGAAACACCTGCTCCTCTCCTGATGCTAGTGAAACCTTCAGCAACATCTGCTAAGGACACTAAAAGCTTTCTAGGTGGTATTTTGTATCTTTTTTTAAGTCTTGTATCTCTTTCCTCTGCAACCCCGCTTTAAAAACTTCACCTTCCTAAATTTATCGAGGGAACCAAGAGCAGCAGGTACTTGCCAGAGTGAGAGGAAGCTTGCAGTGCCTCTGCTGAGATGATCAGCAGGTGTCTGAGCCCACCCCTGGTTGCAGAGGCTGTACAAGCAGATGGCAACAGCTCTGAGCCATCATCAACCTGTCGTGGATTTGAACAGTGAACAAGGGCTAAAAGACCATGTAATAGTGCCCTGAACTGGGAAATGTGCTCAAAGCCTCACCTGGGCATCCTGCAACTGAGAGTCAGCTGTGAGACACCCTGACACAGAAATGGGTAACTGCCCCAAAGCCATACCTCTGGGGAGCCTAGAGCTGCCACCAGAAGGGAGCTTCATAGCTGTCCTGCAAGGCAGCACTGTCCTGGTGTGTTTGGGTCGACTAGGGTTTAATTCTGTGTGAACAGATATACAAGGCTCTGGGAAGAGACAAATTGACAGCTCTGACCCAGATTTTATGCTCAGTCGTGGCATTATTCCTCTTTAATTTAGGCATAATAAATTATCCATCCTTTTCTTTAGTTCTGCTTAAAATGGGTCAATTGTAAACGCAGTGCTATTAGAGAAGAGCACACAAATGATGAAGAGCTGTAAACATATTTGTATTGCTATCCAAAATGGCAGTGGAAATAACTAAAAAGCCTTGAGCAAGAGTCACCAGTTTTGTGCTGCAAAGATCCAAGCAAATAATCAAATTTATGCCATAATAAGATGGGTGTGATGAGCCTGAAGTGAGTTTGTTAATATGCAAATGAATGTACACATATTATTTAGGGTATGAAATTGTATACATATAATAGCAGGGTACTTGCTATGGTAACCACAGTGGATGAAAATGCTGCAAGGAGATGAGGAACTCTTGACATTTGTGCCCCCTACAAAAATGGCAGGCACTTCTCTTACCTAGGATGATCTTGGAGTTGTCATTGGGGAAGTAGGGAACAGCCTGGAGGTTGGCCCAGGTGGCAATGAGAGCCTGAGGAAGAGTCATCAGCTTATTGCTGGACAGATCCAGGTATGTGATGTTCCTGACATAACGAGCAGCATCTGGGGGGACTGAGGTGAGTTCGTTGTTGTGCAAATCCAGGAGCCTCAGCTGGGGCATGCCAGCCAGGCTCTCCCAGGGGAATGAGATCAGGTTGTTCCCATCCAGCCTCAGCTCCTGCAGACGACGAAGGCCCTTGAAGGTGATGCTGCTGAGGCTGCCCAGGGAGTTATAGGGCATCCAGAGGTACTCCAGGTTGTGGAGCAGGTGGAAAGCCTCTCCTGGCACCCTGCGGATCGCTGTCTTTTCTATCCGAAGCTTGCTTGTATCAACAGGGATGTTCACAGGAGGGAGGGTCATCTCTGGGTCATTACACAGCACTGTCCTGGTGGGGAAAGACAAAGACAAGCAAAGATGGGACTTTCTTTTATTATGAAAAGATTTGACACCTTATTTTAATGCAAGATTTTGATCTGCCTTTTTCACAAGATTTCTTCTTGTCATTTCTTTCTTGCTGCTGATCTCTGCATCATCACTGTAAATACATCAACCTGCAGTAATTAATATGTACCTTCTGACTGCAGAGATCACAGTGTTGTGCCTCTCCTGGAGTGGTGTGAGTCCGAATCTGCCCCATTTAATGTTCCTGTTGGGTTCTGCTATCTGTTTTTTAGAGTACTTATGATAGCAATGATGACATTCATGCACAACAGAGGATTCTAGTGCAAGTTAAAACAAAAGGATCCATAAAATTGAACTACAAAAGCCCTACAAAAAGAAGACTTATTGACATGTGGGAGGGCAAAAGTTATATAGATTAAATATGACACAGGAACTCTGGTTTGAGAAATGAGGATAAGAAAGCCAGCTAACAACTCCTTGGAAGAACTCTGGAGTAAGCTCTGCGTTACTATGGAAGGTGTGTAAAGATGGTGGCAGTCACTGCACTGCAGGCTCATCTAGCCTTGAGAGTGAAAGCACAGAAAATTAACTCTCTGGAAAATGCTATACTGAAAGCAAGACAGATTTATGTGTTTTAATCATTTCTCCCCATTTCTAATCTCTAAAGGTCAAAGCATAAAAAGCCTGTGCTGCATTTTGCAGCCTTCATACAAAAAATTGTGACTTGGGATTGTAGAGAGCCATGAGAAACAAAGGGAGACAAAACAGGTCTCTCAGATGAATTTTAATTTTCCTATCAGCAAGTACAGGAAGGCAAGTTCTTTAACAAAGCACCAAGGACCTGCAAAAGGTAAGAGGTTGGATGGGCATGTTCCAGTCTACTCACTGAACAAGACACCACAAGAAATGGAATGTGATCAGTCAGGTAACGTGTTCCTATCACACTGCCTCCATAAACAGAATATTACAAAGCTGTCAAAACCAGGCTGGTTTTGGCTGAAAGCAATTATTCCTCTACTATCAACAAAAATATATAACATTGCTGAACTGCTCAGGCAGACTTCCCAGATTTAAATGCTATTTGAGCCTACAGTTAAATTGTTAATTTATAATCAAAACACAGTACATTACTCTCACCCAACACTTTTATTGTGGCATTAAATCCTGCCCACCCTCTGCTGAAGGCTGAGATTTGAGTAAGATAAAAATCTACCAAATAAGAAAAATTCAGAAACCACTTTAAATAAAACATTTTACTTTGTGTAGTCATGTCACAAAATGTTACTAACAGAAAGACCATGGCAGTAAAGCAGAATGCTTCTAACAGTGTCCCTAAATTATGTCAGTGAGCATTAAACATTTAATCTATGGGATAATCTCCTTCTGGTGAGAAATATGAATCATAATGCAGAAAAAAAGGGTGGCATTATGATCCTTAAGGGACTAATGGATATTTGCTTCATTATGTATCTTACTAAAATGTACAACAGCTTTTTCCAGTCCCTGAGAGGAAATTCCCCTGGGAACTGTGACATTTATGGAAAAATAATTGGCTCTCACGCTGTTGCACTTCCTTTTAGCAATTTCAGGCTACTTGTGTCTCTACCATGCTTCTTCTTACTGTGAAAGTTTCTAGTATTAAATCTATAGCACCATAAAAATGATAAGAAAGTAGAGCTATTTCATGGGGTTCAAAAATATCTCATTTCAGTAATGAAAAAATATTTCAATCTAGAAAAAGTTTGTTACAAAGGATTTTGCAAATCCTGTATCTCTGTCACAAAATCTCCTCTGCTGTGAACCACACCTTATGAAAATATGGGCTCTATTTTCTTTAAGGCAGATACTTTGTGCCTACCCTTCAGAAGGACTCTTTTATAACAGTCCTCCAGAGAAATGCATGTTCAATGGCTTTGCATTCAAAGATGGGTGTCCTTCTGGTCTTGCCTTCTTTTTTAACGGAAAGTTTCCAGTCTGAGAATTTACTTCTTTTGATTTTTTTTTTTTTTTTGCTGTTACTGTGTTTTTTTAGTTAATTTTTGTCTAAAGTCTATTGCTATGCCTAAAATCACCAGCTGAAGGATTTTCAAATCCTTGTTGGGTTTGTACCACAACTGGAATCAAATCTAGTCACACTTTAACAAGGAACCAGCAGAGCAGAATAAAACCTTTTAGAACCAGAATTTTCAGCAGAAAGGTTAAATATATATATATAGTTTAAATTTCATTCCCTTTTTGCCATTACACCAGCAATAATTATGTCACTCCTGTTCTCAGCGAGGAGATGCCCAAACGCTTTCTCTGAAATCAGCTTACTGTGTTTTCAGAAGCTAATCCTCTGCAAATATAGCTAGAGCGGGGAGCAACTGGAAAAAATAATGGCCACAAAGTGCAGAGACAATATTTTGTGCTGCGAGCATCCTCGGAGAGGAGCAGACCCACCCCCGAGCCCGCCGCGGGAGCGCCCGGCGTACCTGGCCTTGGTGCCGTCGCCGAGGCTGTGGAAGGCGCAGCTGCACTGCGAGGGGCAGGAGCCGGCGGCGCGGGGCAGCCCCGCCAGCGCCCAGCAGCACAGCAGAGTCACCGCCAGCCGCATGGCACCTGGGCATGGGCACACCTGGGCTAGGCTGCGTGCAGGGCTTCGCCTATTGTTCTGTCCATCGGCCGGTCACATCTTGTTAACTCCCTTTTGTTTTCAGCCACACTGTGATCTTCCAGCCCTCGCTGAGTCCATCAGATAAAAAAGGATAGGCAGGGATTAAGGATGGGGACTTGAGTTATTTTCATGAAGGTGCTTATTGCTTCCCGGAACCACTAACGGCATTTCTTCCTTCAGCAGCCCCTTCAAAACACCCTCCTCTGGCAGCCTGGGGCTCTCATGCAAGGAAGAGGCAAATCTATTTTTGGGGGACATACATCACAGGCAAGATAACTGTAATCTGACCAGGAATTAGCAATAATTTACTTCCTCGCAGAGGTATTGGTAAGATTTAAAACAGTTATTTGTGCTAATGGAATGTAAGCCTTCTATCTAAAAACACTAATATATATATAGATATATATAGTGATGCTATTAAAAGGCTTTATATTCTTTTAAAGACTCCTAGTTTGATAAAGCAGTTATTGAACTGTTGGCAACAAGCCTGTTACTGATAAACAGTTGATAACCCAGTAAATACGTACATATTTCAGTTTCTACCGGGGCTAGCACACACCTGCAGGACTGGCCACTGGCTCTGACTCACTGACACAGCTAAGCTCAGGTAAGGGACCCTTTTGGGGAGTGCCACCTGATGCAGGGCTGAGTGGCAGGAATTCAGGAATGCTCAGAAAAGCTCAGCTCTCTCTTAAGGTCAGCCAGAGACACCTCACTTTTCCAGCACTCCTCCCTGTTGCGGTCCTGTTGCTTTCCTTTTGGAATACATAATGAGAAGTTACCACTCAGAAGTGCAGCAATAACACACCTGTCTATGCACAGACTACCTGAGGCTTAATGACTCTGCTTACATCAGTGTTGTTCCTAATGAAGATTGCTCACCAGCATTTCTGGAGTGGAGCTCTTCTCATGCAGAGTTCAACCTGTGTTCTTCACAATGAAATTATGCTGCTGATTTTTCAGTAATTCTGGGTAATGAACTTTCAGTTTCAAGGTAATCTAGATGTGGTTTGGGGCTAACTATTAAACAGACATTTTATGGTGCCATAGTTTCACATGAGCTTGTTTCACATGAGCTTGTTTCACAAGTTACTCCGATAATTAATTAAGGCTTGCAGAAATAATTTATTGAAATGATGGCCCAAAGGATTACTTTTCCCCCTGCTGTTTTCACATTCTACACTTACTGTTGTTCAAAGAGAAATTCAAGTATTATTTATTTCTGAAGAGGTGAGAACATAATGCAGTGCTGCTCATTAACTGTCCATAGTTGTTCTCTCATTGACTTCCATTAGGTCCCATTTCTAGATTTAACAATTTCTCAGTTCCCTTAATGATCTCCAAGCTAAGACCAAGCTTATTGGTTTTTTTTGTGTACTCATTGGTCAGCTTGCCTTGCTGCCCAGACTCTGCCTCAGCTCAATACTTACAACATTGACTGAAACATCTGAAGTTAAATTCTACTTGAAAAGGCAATGCAACATAATTAACCTCTTGCATCTGTTTTCTTTTCAATGCATCTGATAAAGTAGTTTCCCTCCATTGGAGCTCTTAGATAATAAACTTGTAGAAAGCAGAACTGTATTGTAAGGTTTGCTTTCATGAACCTCAATTTTGCCTCACTAATGAAACATTTAAGTTACCACTAAATGTCAGGAGCAGTAGAAGTAAACTTAATTTGTAAAAATCAACAGCAATCAATAAAGCATACCTTAGCAGCAGCTAGTGCTCTGCACTTTGTCAAGAAAGCTGCTATTTACTCAACATGACAGAGTCACTTCTGAACAAGAAAGAGAAAGACCTGGAGGAAGGCTGAGAGATTAATAAAACCAGATAAATAAAAGAGGTTAAACATTAACAGGTTTCACATCTTGGAGTGTATTCACAAGTGTGTCTCTGGAAGGAGGAAAAGGAAGGGAGAAGGACCAGTCAACTATTAAGCCAGTTATGTTTTATCAGCACTTACATGTTGGAGTTTTCCCTCCCTGTTGACTGGATTATTTTATAATCCTTCATTGACACACCATCACCAAACGATGGGTTAACCATCAAGGCACCATGTTAGGCTTGATCTGAATGGTCAAGAGAGTCTGCCCTCACCCTGCAGAAACTCAAAAGAGGTTCATCAGGAGGGGTGGAAACCAGCTCAGGTGTGCTTTGGACACAAGGAACTGGAGGAGAAAGAAGTGGAGGAGGCAGGCCTTGGTGCACAGGGGGCAGATATATTCCCCTGATTCACAGGCTGCATAGATCATAGCATCACACAATGGTTTGATTTGGTTTGGAAGGGACCTTAAAGATCACCTAGTTCCAAACTTGCTATAGTGGGCAGGGACAACTTCCACTACAACCAGTTGCTCAAAACCCCATCCAACCTGGCCTTGAATGCTTTCAGGGATGGGGCATCCACA
Organism: Zonotrichia leucophrys gambelii; assembly: GCF_028769735.1. NCBI lineage: Eukaryota > Metazoa > Chordata > Aves > Passeriformes > Passerellidae > Zonotrichia > Zonotrichia leucophrys. The sequence continues at coordinate 26,030,849 of NC_088176.1, forward strand.
CTTTCTGTGGCCATTCTGTTCCAGGGCTTCACTCCTTCATAAACAGTAAACAATTTCTTCCTAATATATAATCTGAACCTGTCCTCTGCCAATTTAAAGTGATTCCCTCTTGTGCATGCCCTTGAGCAAAAAGTCTCTACAGTTTTCTACTAGGCTTCTTTTAGGTACTGGAAGGCTGCTCCAAGGCCTCTCCAGAACCTTCTGTTCTCCAGGCTGAACAACATCAATTTTCTCAGCTTGTCTTCATATGAGACATGCTCCAGCCTCCCTTCATCTTCATGACTCTCCTCTGGATTTGTTCCAGCAGGTCCAGGTCCTTCTTTTGTTGGGATTTCCCTGAACTGGATGCAGTACTCGAGGTGGAGTCTCAGACTGGAGCAAGCAGAAGAGAACAGAGAGAATCAGTGAAACAAAGACAATGAAAAGAGATCCTTAAAACTGTTGGAGTAGGTGCCAGTACCTGCACTTCAGAGTGCATGAGGCAGCATTGATGAGTGGGCTGCAACATGATGCTGCTTCTGCTTACATTCATGCTCTCTCCCTAATTCAGGCAGATGGAAGAAATAAAACTGGAAGCAAAATCTGATTGCTGTGTTCAACAGACTATGAATTCGCTTCCAAACAAAATTCTGGTTTATCCTGAAGCACTGTTTGCAGTACAACAGCTTTCTAGATCTTCACGGTATTTTTAAGGCTTAAGTGTATTATCTCCTCCCTACTACTGAACAGTTTTTCAATCATTATGCTATCTAATGTAAAATGAACACTCATTAGATAATTTCCCTGTAAGTGCAGGTAATATTTATTTGAGACTTTAAAATCAATACCACATTTTGCAGTGCAGAGTAAAAACATTTTTTTTCATGACAGACAATTCCATTCCATAATGAAACTGGTGGGAGTTAGGCTCTTTACTTACAGTTCTGCACTCCTAATCATAAAAATTGTGCTCCTTGCTGTTTACTTAGGAAGTAAACAGTTTCTTCACTGCACCAAACTAAAAATAACAGTTGTAGGAAAAAACATACAAAGAAGCAGTCAAAAAGTGTCATTCATCTGAAGTGTAAGAATTTGTTTTGCATTCTCTGAGAAGAACCAGATCTCTTGTTTATATTTTTGGTGTAAATAAATGCAAAGCAAATGAGGTAAAAGTCTACTGTCAGCAAAGTTCAGCTGTGTTCAGCCATGGCAATCTTTCTTTTCTTTCTTAGGTGGGGTTATAATTCAGAGGGAAAAAATGCTTTGTATTTAATAAGATTAAGTTAATTATTTGACATCATAGTTTCAAATTTTTTTCCCAGAAAAGCCTGAAATGTTTTATCAGAAGATTCTCCTCACAAATTCTACGGCTAAACCTGAGTGACAAACACAGCATGCTCCACTAAGTTGCTCATTTTTAATGTGGCAATTGGACAGAATTTATTTTTATTTCTTTTCTCCATATACTTAGAAAAATATAGCCTAAAGCAAATCAAACAGCATATATTAGCATAAATGAAAGCTATAAAATTCCTTATTATCATGATTTTGTATGAAAGATTTTATTAGCAGGCAACACAGGCCAGACACTAAATCAATTTCATTAGGTAAATGCACCTCCAAGAGGCTTCTGGCAGGGCACATGTAAAGTGGAAAATCCTTGCCACTGATGCAAGCGAGCGCACGCTAATGCATGACGTCATTGTAAATTGGATCTTGCACTTAATGCTGATGAAGGCAGCTCCTCCAGACCTGTAGGACCAAAGTCATTAACAGAGCTCTGGACATGCTGTAGAAATAAACCCACACAGCTTTTGGCATGGCACATTACAGGTCTATCAGTGGTAGTTGTTTTGTGCATATTAACCATGGTTGTTACAGCCAGTGCAGAAGAGCAGATGTGAGGGCAGACCTCTGGCCCATGGGGAGATAAACTCACACACCTCCCTCACTGCACCCATTTGTGTCCATGCAGCAGAAGCCACCACGAGGCCCCACCATGGCCAGCAGTGCCCTCAGGGCAGAGCCTGGCAGAGGATGGAGGGGTGTAACCCAACCCCCCAGTGTCTCCCTGTCTGCTCCCTCTGCGCTCAGGCACCGACAGAGACCTCGCCCTGGCTGAGGCAGATGTGAGGCAGATGTGAAGGGCTGGGCAGAGCCTCCAGGTCCAGTGGAGAATGAGCCCCTCAGCAACCAGTGAGATAAGCTGGACACAAACTCTTGCCTCACCTTAGGGGAGGAGTGGCCAGCCACCATGGCCACAGTTCTACTCTTCTTCTACAAAGGCTCCACAGTGACAGGAAAATTCCACCAGGATGGGACATTCAGGGCTCCAGAGCAAAATTCTCTGGGACAAACCCTTTGTGAAGTCCTCTACAGAGGGAAAGCATCAGAAGAACTGATTATCAGGGATTACCAAAACATACACCTAGAAAAGCATAAATGTCTGTCCAGCAGCATCATTCTCACTGAAAAAATTACTATTCTCTGAGATGCCTCAGCCACAGACACATCCACAATAGTCCAGTTTAATGACTGCACATACCATGGTCATATCTGATGGATTTTAAATGAGTGAAGCTTTCTTAGGTATTCCTGGTCCCATATCTCTATTGTACCTTTATTGCCTAAAATCCAGTGCAGTTCCCTCAGTTCCACAAAATCAGCTAACTTTGGGCTTAGCATCCTCAGCTGCATGACAGAGGGGCCCATGCAGTAATATTGCTGATTGCAACCACCTTTTCTGATTTGGACCTTAATAGTATTAGGCTAAGCCCAGCAGAGTCACCTCTGCTTAGGAAACAGTGGCTATTTTATTTTGCTTCTTCAGGCATGCAAGAATTTCCAGCATTGTTTATCTGGCTCCTGAATGCAGATGGAGCACAGTGTTTTACACAGCAAGCCTCTGCCCCCTTGCCAGTCTGACAGTCACCAGCTTTCCTACTCTGATTTACCTGAACACAGCCTTGAGATTTTGCAGGCTGAGTACCTGTGTGGCAGTTCTACTAAACTTCTTGGAAGCTGCAATATTCTAGTAACTTTATTAATTTTCTAGCCTGGGTGGATATACATATATTTATGAATTGCATATTCCATTTACAGTGAATTAAGCTACTTGTCTCTGGAGAGGTAACTCAAACAGTAGAGGCAATGCTTTCCAGCTCAGCAGGAAGCTCTGACTCGAAACGCTGAGGTGCAGCAGCAGGCAGGAAAGCCAGTCCCAGTGCTGCCTGGTCCCAGGTGATGGATCTGTGTCCTTTTCTGGAGAGACTTTCACACAGCACTGCTCTGGCTCTGACTCTGAAGCTGTCCCCCGGCTTTCTTACTTCCCACCAAGTTTACAGCTCCTTCATTTGTGCTCAGCGTGGCCAAGGAGCTTTCCCCAGATATTATCCTTGACCTTGATGCTTTCTCTGTACTTGCAAGTGAGCCCTTTCCTTCACCTTACTCTGCACAGACAGCACCTCCTACCCCGGCCCCATCCTGCCCTGGGTCCCTCGCACCCTCCCCACCACACCTGGGCTGCCATGCTCGCTCCCCAAAGCACAGCCCCTGGCTCCTGCCTGCCCCCAGCGCCCTTGGCCCTGCCCGGCCTTCACCACTGCATCTTCCTCCAACAGCTCTGAGACAGCTGCAGAGAAAGTCAGATTGAGCAGAGTGCTGCTGTACTGTGTTACACAGACTGATGAGGAGAAGGGTTATTGTGTGGCTGCAGGCATTCCCAAAGGGCTGATGCCCATCCACACACCGGTGTGGTGTCTTTTAACCTGCATCATCCCTCCTACGGCCAGCACCAGGTGCCTATTTACAATCTGGGTCATATTCCCTACCACCCCTACCAAACTGAAACAAATTTACACAACTGCAACTAGAAGGTCTCCAGACAATACACTTTCTGTTTCTTTCTTTGGCAAGAAGCCTTTCCCATGAGGACCAAGATTACCACTCATTTCACTGATACCAAACTGCAGTTCTGGGTGACTGCATTCCCAGCCTGCTTCTGCTGAAATGCTGCCATTTTCCATTTAAAGGCATATTTCAACATAAAAAGTCAAATTTGGCTAAACCTGAATCAGAAAAAAGGATTAGGAAGGCAGAGGAATAATAACACATCAATTTAGCAAAGTTCTTGCTGTGAATATAAAATACTGTGTCAGTAATCTGCATTGATTGCTTGAAGAAAATTCAGAGTGCATGAGCACTCTGTTATCTTTGCACTGCACCTTTTTTTTGTTGTGCTTGTACCAATGCATATTTTACAAAGATTAATATGCTCCCACCAAATATATACAGTTCTATGAAATCCACAGGGACATCTGGCAAGAACCTATCATATATTTTTTCTGTGTATTCTTTGCAAACGGATTAGTAACCAGTGAAATATTCTTCAGCAAGAGGGTAAAAAGAAATGGATCTGTTATTGATGCAGAAAGGAGATCAGTGGAATTCAAATTATGAAGTTCTAGGATAACATCAGGTTGAGCAAAACCTTTCCCCCTCAATTTGGAAAGAGCAAGTAGCTATTGAAAGAGTGCATAAAATAGAAAGGCATCACAAAAAACTTCATCACCACGGAGTTAATGAGTGTCTTTGGCAAACCTGTTATCATTTGCGTGTTTTCCCTGACTTCACAGGAATCACGATGTGAGGTTACCTCTTACATAAAAAGTTCAGAAAGGAAATGAATGCAGCTTTGTTTTGCCAACTGGAAAAAGAACTATCATTTGAAGATCCTATCAAAGTCAGTAATTTATTCCTTATTTGCACCTCCTCTTTGCTTGAAGAAAACCATTTACAACCTGAACTTATAACTGAAGTTAGCAGCCATATTGGACCATACATCATTCCATACTATCTCCACATACCCTAAGAAAGTCAGCTTAACACAGCATCAGCAAAGGAGTTAAGAGACTGATGCAGGAGGTTTCTGTTGACATGAATTTCACGAGTCAGATGCTGAACTGCCACTGCAAAGTTTGCCTATGACTGACTTGTGTAATTAGACTCTGCACTGATAAATTAAATGAGATTTAGACATGGAAATTGTTAAGATACTTATAGAAAAGCAGTCAACAAGTTAATAATCATCATTGTAACAAAGGAATGTTAAATCCAAGGGGACTGGGGTAGTAGCCTAAAATGGAAATAGTATTGGAATGAGCAAAGTTTGCCCCTCAGGCTTTGAAACACTCCACCAAAACTCCCAGCAGTGTAACACATCTGGGAGATGTGCTTGGGAGCGAAGGTGAAGTACAGTGGCAGGCAACCAAAAGTACCTGACAGCCCTCAGGAGGGCAGTTCAAATATCTGTGTCCTTTATCCCCAGTCTAGAAGAGCTGTGCAGCTTTATGTTGACAAGCATTACAATGAGCCATCCATTTTCAGAACTATCACACTAGGAAGATTTACAGCACATTTACAAGATCTAGCACTAATTTTTTTGCAAGAACATACAATGGATCACCATTAAAACACAGGTTTATATCATTCATTTGCCATGCTAGGAGGCAGGACTGTCACCTTCTTTGTCATCAAGATATGTAGGTGAGTGAAAGGCAAACATAACAATGGATTTATGTGGTGCAATGTAATTTTACTCTGCTTAAACAAAATATCTGTATAGCCTAACAAATATCATCCCCTCCTGAATTCTACTTCAAAATCTAAGAGCATATCCATCAAGGCAATTACCTGCATCAAAAAGAGCTGTAAATTGAATACCAGAGATCAAAAAAAGTCAGCAAGATGGTTTCACAACAGCCTTGAAGCTCTAATCAGTTCTCCTGGGCATCACAGCCTTTAAGCACAGATTTCATGAAAACTGCAAAAAATCCACCATCTTCAACCAACACCCCTGATTGTAAATGCACCCCTGAAATGGAGACTTCACCATGTAGTCAGGAGAGCTGAGCAAGCTCTGGTGGCATCTCTGGTGGCAGAGTGCATTCACATGGAGTGAATGCACTCTGCCAGAGACCTCAATCAGCAGGGAGCCAGGTCAGCACAGTGTGGGGCCTGAGCTGGGGGAAGCTCATATCCCCTGTGCTCATACCCCTTTCTGCTCCCATTTTGCAGTAGGATTATCAGGATGAAGAAAGTTACGTATCAAAGAAACAACTGCCATGCTAGTGGCACCTTGTTAAGGCCGTGAGCTGGAGGTTGGACAAGCTGCAGGTACTCCAGAGCCACTGTGCACCAGACTCCTGTCCCCAAACATCTCCAAAAGGACACTAAGGTGATTCCTGTCAGTGCTCACCACCGAGCAACTCACTCATGTCCTTGTATGTTTAGGGCCCCAAATCAGTAATTTGTGTTTGTCTTCAATCAAGCTGTGCCAGTGTGCATGTTAATTTAAGCCTCAGTTACAAAAAGGAAGTATGTTAATATACAGAACAGTCATTGCCAGAAAAATACACTTGCCAGTTTCTTAAAAAGTGGGTGAGGGGAAGATCTACAAGCTGCAGAAATTATTCGTTCATACTTTTCCTCTAATTATCAACTCAATGAGTGCCCCTTTGTTTTTCAGGTCACTCCCCAATTACATGTTTCCTTTGTTCCACAACGTTTAATTCTTTTCCAGTGTTGCAAAATTAACTGGACAGGTTTCTTAATCTTGTGTCTACAAAGAACTTGTTGTAATTGCCATGAATGCTTTCATTTTGCTGGTGTCTGAAATACGATTTGCAGGGGAAGGGGGAGTGCGGGCTGATGCTAGTCCCATCATTAATAACATTCCTGCAGGGATTGTAGTGGTGGGAGTAAAAACCCCAAAGCTTTTATATAATAACAGCATGTGTTTGCACGTGAGCTGCTCCTTTAAGAAGCCTGGGGCTACTGGAAGTAGAGAGATCCAGAGAAAAGGCAGCCCCACAGCTGTAACAGAGGGCAGAGGTTAAATCTTTTGGCATATTTACCATAAGAATGGTCACTGCACACCCTCTCCCTGAAGGCTTCACTGAAATAGAAGTGTTTGCCATTGGCACTGCCCTGCTGGTAGAAGGTAAGTTTGGTGTGGGACCTCGGCAGCAAGATTTCTTTCCTCCTATTATTTCTGGTAAGAGGAGTAAGGAAAACTGAAGTGGTATGCTGACCCTGGGTTACTGTGGCTACATCACCAGTACTTCTGGGGAGTAAGTCAGGGTGAGCTGCAAGCTCTTTACTGTGAAGATCTGCACTCTATGCATAGCTGTGGCAGTGAAGTACTTGCTACTCAGCTCTCTTCTCAGGAATTTGGGATTTAATATTTTGTTGCTGACTTTTAAAGGCAATTTTATCTTCCTCTGGGGAAAGTTGAAATGACTGATAATCTCTCAATAAAATTGGACTGCTTGTTTTGTGGGTTGTGATGGCTGTCTTACAATCAAACATGATTGCTCTAAAAAACCTGTAAACTGTTAGCATACATCCAGACTGCATTGGTTGCAGTGCAATTAATGGCTGCTGGGTAAAAGTAACAAACCATATCAATTTAATTTAGCCAATGTGATCTTTTCTTAAGGCATATTCCACTTATTGAGAGACTGCAACAAAACTGAGAATTTATATCTAGCTGGCAGCTAGCAAAGGCTCATAGCTAGGGTAATGTTGGTGACAGTCCCAGGGTCTGGGATGCCATAGTGCTGATCAGAGGGGGATGTGGAAATTGTGGGGCCCAGCAGCAGAGGAGGAGAAGCTGTGAGCACCCTCAGAGTGGGATAAATGCTCCTTAGCTCACCCCATGAATGGGGAGCTCACCTTTGCCTTGCACCTCAGCTCGTATCTGGCTGCAAAGGAAAGCTGGAAATGCTGTCACACACTCTTTCTTGGAAGAGAGAGGAAAAAGCTTCTACCTCTTGCCTGGGGGCAGGCTGCTGCCTGAACAGGGCTAAGCCTGGCTGACAGTCCCTGAGCCAAGAGCACAGCCTGGCAGGACCTGCACTCCCACCCCGAGGGGTGGGAAGCAGCAGCAGGACAGGGACAGTGCTGGGGGCTGGCAGAGCCCCAGAGTGGGTCCTGCTGGGGACCTGCTGTGGCACCACGGCCCTGCCAGCCCTGACCTGTGCTGGGGGCTGCAGCCTGCCAGGGTCCTGCAGCTGTGGAAGCCCTGTGGTAACCTTCAGTTAAAACTAGGTGCAGTCTAATACATTTATGGTTTACTAAACATAAGTATTTTCCATAGGGTTTTAGGCAGAATATGCCCAGTAGACTGGTAGTAAAACTTTGTTATTGTTATCTGGGTTAGAAGACCAAGCTAAACAATCAAGGATTAATTCACTTTCTGAAACACTTTGAGACAAAGGCAACAAAAACCTCTCCTTTTCTAATGGCAGCTTCTAAGTGCAGTTTGCAAAGAAAGGCTATGGTGAAGAGTAGCATTCACTTTATTAAGTGAACATATTTGCTGATCTAAAAATGAAAATTCAATGCTTTTTAAAAAAAATTAGTAAGTTGTCTATTTGTACACTCATGCTGACCCTCAAGAAAGCAGAATCTGGTAAAGCCTGAGGCTTCCAAAAAGAGGGAAAAGGTAGAAAAAATCTGATATAGTAATAACTCTTCAGCTCTACTCAAAATATGCTCAGAACACATCTCTCCTAAAGGCTTCTCTGCATTTGAGAGAGTTGACAGCAATTTTACCCTGTGAGTGGGAGGTAATCTGGCAGGGAGGAAATAAAAACAGCAGATCTCTAATAGCTCCAAATATTTCTCCTGGAAATATTTTGTTATATGTTGTGCAATGATAGACACACATCAGCTGTTTCTATGGTTATGCCATCAGCCATTAATGCAATTAAGGTAGAAGCAGGATTTCTGGCTAGAAAAAAATCATCCATCTTATGTAACTGCAGAATTAAGACAATAAGCATAAGTAACTACACTGCTTTACAGAATTAGGGGATATGGATTTTTTCTGTGCTGCAGCATTTCTTTTTCCAAGAAGAACACAAAGACATAGTGCCTCTCATCTAACTGAGACTTAGAGACTGGATGTTGAGTCAGATCCTCATCAGAGCTAAAATAATTCAGGTCGCCTTGAAAAGGGCATTAAAGGACAAAGCTTGACTTTAAACCAGTGAAGGATGGGCTTCAGAGTGGAACAGCTCTGTGCTGGGTGAATAGCTTGGGTTGCTTGGATCCCTCCCTGAAGAACAACATAAACTTATTTTTTTAAATCTATCAGTGACTGCTTTTCATAATTAGATTATTCCTTTCCATGTATAGTCTGTTGACGAGGGACAGTAATAAGATTGAGCTGGTGTAATTCAAGCACTGTGTAGGCTACCCTGAGACAGAAGCCCAAAGGGAGGCAGGCTGACTGAAACATGGCTGAGGGACTTCTGTGCTTAAGCAAAAAGAAATGCTACAATTGATATTAAATACAGAACATTTTTCTAGCAAAGTCAGGCCTGACGTGTACATCAGCAGCATGTGCTGGCTGTCCTGAAACTGCCTCTGCATCTCGCTTGCTCTGAACCTGAACCATGTGTCCCTGCATGGAGCCTGACAATCCAGTTTCTCTTATTAAAACAAAAGGCAGAATTACAAATAAAATCAAACTGCTTCTGCTCCACATGACTGAAGAAGTCTGAAGCACTGGCTTGAGCCTGTCACCTATGAGTTCTCTTCTGAAAGCCTTTGTAACTTGTGGGCAGACTGACCACTACAGATCTATTCCCCATGCATAAGATTCTACTGTAATCATTGTTCTCTCATCAAAGAAAACAGCAGTATCATTGCAGTTATTTTCAATTTCCAGCTGAATCACACCAAACAATTCTGTCTTTCAGCCCTGCTTGGTTTCTGTCTGAATGGCTTGACAATTATTTCTTTCCGCAAAATCAAAGAGCTGCGGACGCCGAGCAATCTGCTGGTGCTCAGCATCGCCCTGGCCGACTGCGGGATTTGCATCAACGCCTTCATCGCTGCCTTCTCCAGCTTCCTCAGGTATGGCACAGAGGTTTTCCTAAAGCATCCTTGGGAGAGCCACATGAAAATCAGCACCTTCAGTTCTAAGAAGTCTAACTAATTAAATGGCTCTCTTTCTACCATTAGTCATAGCCAAACTTCTCATTCCCTCAATCCGAAACAAAACAAAATCCTACATGGTTCTATGGCAAGTAGAAAAGCAGATTTTACTGCAGATCATCACTGACTGATTATAAGACTGACTAGAGAAGACATTTAGCCAGACAGCTTTACCAGGGGTTATAGAAACTACTTGAATATCAAAATATCACTTCACTAAACCTCTAGATTGACCCTAAATTTGTCTGCAAGTCTTTATCTGTTTGTTGTGTTGCACTGACTTGCACACATTGACAAATTGGCTCCTCACAAAGGAGGCACATCTTGAAGATCTGGATAATTGGATGAAATGTAGATTTCACATTTAAAAACCCCACCTTTTTAAGACACAGATGCAGGATTATATTTTCTTCTCAGTATTAAGAGTACAAATAGCTGTTGTACTATAAGAAACACCACAGCAGGAAAAATGCTGGCAAATGCCTAAAAGCAAACACAGTAACATTTTTCACAGTGTTTCTCAGACAGAGCCTCAGGATGTGCACAGGCTATCATTTTACCCTCTCTGTTAATGCAATTTCCAAACATGCCTTCACCTTTCTCTATCATTTCCTTAACATATTCCTTGTTTGTTGACAGATACTGGCCCTATGGCTCTGATGGCTGTCAAATCCATGGATTCCATGGCTTCCTGACAGCCCTGGCCAGCATTAGCTCCAGCGCTGCCGTGGCCTGGGACCGATACCATCACTACTGTACAAGTAAGGGCTGCAGTTTCCCTCCAACCTTACCCACGTGCTGCAAAAGGCAGCTGGCTCAGGTTTCTGAGAATCAAAGCAAGCACATACTTATTATTTGTGTATTTTATATATAAGTTTGTTTTTCTTACACACTAGATACAGAAAATATAAACAGTTTCTCCAAAGGACCTCTTCCCATAAGGGGGAAATTATCAACAACCTTCAGGAGATATTTCCTTGTCCTGATCACATCCAACTTGTGACCCTCTTGCCATGCTTTCTTTAAATCCATAAGTAAACTTTAAAACAAAATCCCACATAAAATCCAATTCCTCATATTGAAGAAAAATCTATTCATCTTGGGCTTTCATCCAACACCCTGCTGTGTACCCAACAGATCATCATGTCCATGCAGAGTTTACTAATGACAGATAAGTCTGGTGTAAGCAGAGAGCTGCCTCTGCAGACAGGGGCTGGAACAGAGCCCATGCAGAGGCACAACTGGGCACACAGAGCTTGGTACCCCCTTTGTGCAACACACAGCCATTTTGGGGTGCAAGAGACTTTCTTATGCCCACAGAGCCTCCATATGATTCCAGCAGCAAATGGCAAAACACACCCAAACACACAGGGAATATGGTCAGTCTGATGATCCTGTTGAGGAAAGGCTGCAAATGTTTTTGTTCTGCATTTTTTGCAGGAATCCAGCTCAGGCAAAGAAATATATTTTTTCATGTCTAGACAAAGGCCCCAAATAATGGCTGTGAGCTAAATCCATACTAACACCCCTTGGACGCTGAAATGCATTTGGAGCTGGAAGAGGAGCATCTGTATTTTACAAGAGAGAGCCTGAAAATAAGCATCTCTGGGAAAGATATTTTACTCTCTGCCATATTGACTTTAATGCTTTTGTGTCATGCACTCCTCCAGTCAAGAACATACACTACATTAAGAGGACAGAAGGACCCTAAGGGCACAAGCTTCTTTACTTTGCTCAGATTGTTACTTACTGATGGCCAAACATGGCTCCTAAAGCAAACATTTTGAACAACAAAACTAAAAACCCAGAAGGTGCTCATGCCCTGTGGTTATTCCAGGAAAACCAGCCCCTTCTAGTTCAATTCTTCACATGCTGATTGCAAGGAAGAGTAAGTCATATTTCATAGATGTGCTCCAGCAAGCCCACAGGCTATGCTGTGTTCTCAATCCATACATTAAACTCATGTTGACACTGGTGCAAGCTGCATGCCTGTACAGAAGGTACAAAATACCTTTACCTAAAATACAAAGCTATCAGCTTTTTATCTTCATTCCCCAGGATCTGGTACTCCTTCCAAGCTCAATTACATCATCCCCAGTTTTTTGTTACATCCTAACAGTTTCCCAAGAAAACCTTCATTGTGGCATTCCTCAGCTTGGCTCTTGATTATTTACTATCTCTATTTCTGGGAAGAAAGAGCTGATGAGAATGTAAGAGATTGCTATGATGATGGAGTAACTTGGGACTTTACAACCATTCTGGATGCTAATATCACAAATTTCTTCACTAGCATTCTGAAAATTGACCAGGTTTTTAGATTTGGAAGTTAGCACAGCCCTAAGTGACAAAGCACTGCCTTTACAGTGTATTGATAACTAGACAAGTCACTCAGCAGAAATCAGGTTGGTGTTGCTTGGCATATGGAAGAAAATAGTATTATTACCCCACGTGACAGAGAAGGTCAGAGCATTTTATTCTCCCCTATTTTGTTTTATTTTTACTTCTAGGTAAGCACACTGGGCAACTCTTTTCATCCCCTAAGTGTGGCTCTGGGGTCCAGAGATGCAACTTTCACAGCAAAGAGGAGAGAACTAGAGAAATAACCTAAAAGTATGCAATAAGAGGAGAGATAGCAGGGGAGTCTGAAGGGTATCAATGTCAATCCCTAGCAAGATGGGAAAAAAAGATTTGAAAATTTGATCATTAGGGGGAAAAGGAGAAAGCAGAAGTAGTTATATGTTAGGGCTTGACAGTGAAGAAGAAAAGGGCAGATTCTGAGGAAGCTCTGTCTCAGCAGCCAGGTATTCAGGACAGAAGGTGCCAGTTTAGATCAGGGCAGACATTGTCAGTTCTTCTCTGGCCACTGATACTGCCATTACAAGTTTGGGGAGAGGGGAAGGATCCTGGTCAGTTCATAAGCATAGCATAAAGTTATAGATTCAAAAGGAAAGAAAAAAATATAAATTTTTAACTTGCATTTCAGAATCAGGGGGAAACAGAAAATCTGAAGTGTTTTATATCAGTATTTCTCTCAATATTATAAAAGAGAAGACAAACAAATCCAGCAGGGATTTCACAGCAGCATTCAATTTCTAAAAGTAGAATTACAGTGACTTTTATCTAATCCTTAACAACCAAGGTAACCTGGGTTGTTATATCGGTATTCAAAGATTACCAAACTACCATTTGCAAAAATTGCAGCTGTCAGCTCTGTCAAATTAAAAGTCCTAAACTCCTGTCAAACTGACTGCATTCCCTTCATCTAGCTTTGCACCTGTATCAGTTTTCCCTGACAAAATGTTGATGTTTTTACACATCTTGTGTTTTTCACTGAAGCAGGAGGTAATCACCAAAACAGTCTAAGATGATGGTGAACCAGAGGAAAAAAACCAAAAAAACAAAAACAAAAAAAACCCTTAATTAAGTTATTTTAAAGAGCTTTTTATAATGATATGCACAAAATAAGCTATTACATATTACAGCTTTCTTATTCCTACAAAAGTTGAATACTTGTGACCACCAGTGGCTTTTTGCACTGCAGATGAAGTAGGTGCTAACACCTCTTTAATTTATGACTGATATATATATTATTCCTTGTCTGATTTTCAGATATTTCTGTCTTTGACAAACTTAGCTAATTTTAAATTATGCATGCCATTAAGTTTGGTACAAGCCATATACTGTCCTGGTATGTATATATTGTAACTTAATATTATACAGCTACTATAACTTAACCATTTGCAGGAATGAGAAAAAGGGACTATTTTTCCCCTCCATCATAGAAAATTCTGTTGACCTTTTATTTCAGATGCTCCTTTTGAACAGCAGACTGAAATCTCACTGAAAGGTAGCCCAGTGTCAGAGATGTATCTTTCAGTTTGTGAACATCAGCTAAATGTTTGAATAAATCATAAATCTTACAAAAATACATTTATAAATGTTTCCAAAAAATAAACCCTGAGATGTAGTTATGATTATATCACTAAAAACTGGCTTTCATGATCAAAAGGATTAAGGTTCCATGCTCTATCTAGCACTTGCTAAAAGTTCATCTTTTGGCATCACAATTTTAGTAATCTTTGAATGATTAGGAAGCAGTCTTTCTGTTCCAAAGCAATTAGATAAATAATTTAAAATTCCCTGTATTACTATTTCACTGTTTGGAAAAGAGAGGCTTGGATTTTGCTTTTCAAAGAGAGAAAACCAAAGCACAAGAGTGATTGGACTTAATAGGACCAAACTGCCAGCACGGGGCCCTAATTAAGAATTATATCTGTAAGCATTTGCTGAACCCCATACACAAGCATTTAATTGAATTAGGACCTACATGGCTATTACATCAAATTTTATCAGGCCAAGAAAAGGCATCTAAGGTAAAGCAATGGCCGGCTGTGCACAAAAACAACTGAATTGTTCTCAACTTGTGCTCTTGCTTTCAGCCTTCTCAGGGGAGGACATTTTTGCCACATGAGGACAGCACAATTCTTTCACTGTTCTTCTACTGAAAGTGGTTTTTCTGAGTAAAACTAAAATAATCTCAAGCTTGTTTAATTTTACATTCCTACATATTTAACTACTTCTGATGTGTGTGTAAATATTTCTGAAGAGTCAACCAGCAGCTGATTTCACCAGGTCTAAAAATAAATGCACCTCTTCCCCAGTCCTTCACCTCTCAGGGATAGATCAGAATTGGCCTGAATCTTCCTGCCTGCTGTCATGATGCTGCTGTCTAAGGGCAGACAAAAAGATTGCTTCCCAACCTCAGTGAAAATTTCATCATTACTTGTCCCTAATGGGAGACTGGATTAGGAAGGAGTGCTGGGGAAACTCACTGTTCTCCTTGCTGGTGCTGCTGGCGTCACGGGCTGCCCAGCGTGGGCACAATGACAGACACTGGCCTCAGTAACAAAATTATCCAGACCTTTCCACATGCAAGCAGTGAGGCTAACACAATATCCTTCAGCAGCAGGGCAGGCTGCCTGCCTTCTCCATGAAGAAATACTTCCTGTGTCTTCTCAAGTTTCCAGTCTTCCATTACATTCCTATAGTATTTGATGGAACCGGATGAGATAGGCACAAGGGAACACTTTATTATAAAATTATTTAAAATTACTAATGCTGAGCTTCATATTTCCTGTTATAGGCTAAGTGATGATCTTAAGGGCAAAATTACTTGCCCAGTAGTATTTTTAGAACAAGCTCTGTTTTCAGGTTGTATATATATACTCACATATGTACATTGATGACCAGCAATTTTAGAACAGGGTATATGAGATATCCACACCCTCCTGGCCTGGCAGGAAGGAAGAGGGCAGGGGCTGGGGTGTGTGTGCAGAGTCACATTTCTGACCTGTCCCACACTCTGCAATGGGACTCAGTTTCTTCAAACACTGTTTATTGCATCACCTTGTTCATTCTACTCACTGCCTCATCTGTGTCTTTAAACACATTCCCAAAACACAAGAATATAATGTTTGTAACAGCAGATGTATCTCCAGTGTGGTACAAACCTGAGCAGCAATACAGCATTTGTCTAAGTAAAACACACAAAAGGGAAGTACAGTTTGCTCTTTCCTAAAAGCTTCCTTCATATTTTATGGAAGACTGATTCCTCCAGACTCAGGTCAGCTTCAGGACACAAAGCACAAACAACTGCTTGTTTCTGCCTGAGGCCCAAGGGCCTGACAGCTGTTTCCAGTGGTTTTGTCAGGGCATGGAGACCCCCTTTCCTCTTCCCACAGGGAGCAGGCTGCAGTGGAGCACAGCTGCCTCCATGATGGTGTTTGCATGGCTGTTTGCTGCCTTCTGGTCTGTGATGCCCTTGCTGGGGTGGGGAGAATACGACTACGAACCCCTCCGAACCTGCTGCACCCTGGACTACAGCAAAGGGGACAGGTGAGGGCCAGGGCCAGCTCCCACAGGAGCAGAGTGGAGGCTGCCATCCCCTAGGATTGCCTTGGTGGCACACAAATCTCCCAGCTGTGCCCAGCACTGTTCCTGGGGCAGATATCCCAGCAGCTGGGACAAGGCATCACCCCAGTCGGCTTCCTCTGTGGGACAGCCTGGTGCTCAGCTTTCTGCCGCTCACTCACTCATCTATACCCTGCATCCCTTCTGGGTTTAGGGCTTGAAACTCTTTCAGAATAGTTTCATAATATTTTCATTATAGTTTCAGAATATTTTCATGAAGCTTTTGGCTTTATGCAGGCCAGCAGAGATGTCTGAGTAGTGGTGTTTGGGTTTAGAACACAAACACCGGTTGTGATTTTCTATGAGACTTTCCATCCCACACACAATAGCATGGCACAGCTTACCTGGCCTTCAGCAAATGCTGCACCTGAAGCACATTGACAAAAGTGGTTTTAGCAATTTTAAAATTACAATTTGGTAAATACTTACAGCAAGTTTGCATAAATGCACTAGACTTGAATTAACACCCTCTTTTTTTCTTCCCTCCTCACCTTTCCCAGAAACTATGTCACATTCCTTTTTGCTCTGTCCACTTTCAATTTCATGATCCCAGGCTTCATCATGCTGACAGCCTATCAGTCCATACACCAAAAGTTCAGGAAAACTGGGAACTTTAAGGTAAGAAAGCTCCCTGAACCCCTGCAATCACTGTGACAAAATAGGGCTGCCTTCAGTAGAGACAAAGTCCTTGAAAAAAACTAATTTCTTTCACAAAGACTTTGACTCAGCTCCTTCTGTCCTAACTCCCCAGTGCAACACAGGATGGGGCCATTCAGAAAGTTCATAGAAACACCATCCTT
Source organism: Zonotrichia leucophrys gambelii (assembly GCF_028769735.1). NCBI lineage: Eukaryota > Metazoa > Chordata > Aves > Passeriformes > Passerellidae > Zonotrichia > Zonotrichia leucophrys. The sequence continues at coordinate 26,047,603 of NC_088176.1, forward strand.
GGAAATGTCAGCATTTTACCAGATGGCCACATTTGCCCCAACCTAGTACTGTAAACATTTCCCCATCAAAGAGGAAGTTGGACCAGTGTTCCTGAAGATTTCTCTCCATCAACACTGGTCCAACTCTCCTCAAAAAAAACCACAGAGCATACAGAATATTTATCAATAGCATATCAGTTTTTATCCAGGGAAATTTATCTCAGGAAGGATTGTTATTTCTTGCTTTGCTACAGGCCTTTGGCTTATGGCTGAGGAAGTCAGACAGAAGTACAGCTCTGCAAGGAAACACACAGGCACCCCATGGGGAGAGAAAGGGCCTTCCCATACACGTTGTGTTAACACTTGGCTGAGGAAAGTCAGAAATCTTTATGAGCTGGAAACAAAGGAATTGCTCCAGTGTGGCAGGTTTATGGGAATCTAATGTGGTGATTATATGAGTTGTTTGCTGAGGTGCAGGCTGTACAGTCTGGGGCACTATGCATGGCTGGTGGGCACAGCCCAACTTTTGCACTCAGTAAAGACAGTCAGATCTCAAGAGAAATGTTATCCTGACAGTCAGGCAGACTTGTTTGTAGCTGACTGGAATAAATACTTGTGCCCTTTATATATTCTTGTTCATTATGTCTATTACTTTTTTCCAGTGAGTTTGTATGCACTAGCATGTGATTTCTTTCTCACAATTCTCTGAGGCTGTGCAGAAAAGTTACAATGAAGAAAAGTTAGGGATGAAATTATCACTTCCTTAGTCTTTAATATTTATAAGATATTTGGAAACTGCTGGCCATGACACCAAGGATAGGTCCTAGCACAAAGGACAGAGAAATCCTCCCACCACAACACAGCTACTGCATCTGTACCAGCATAGCAGTGCCTTCACACAGTTTGTCTGCAAGACCATGTAGGAAGCCAGCAAAATATCATTCCTTTGAATGTGCTTTTAAATTTTCACTTAAATTTTCAATTGCTCTCTCCCCTCAGGAGAAGTTACTGGCCATGGCTTCTATATCTAGCACACACAGATTTATCTGATCTACCATAAGGTGTTTTGCCACGTCTGTCACTCCCCACCCACACACAGGATCAGGGCTTTGGTGCTGCTGCACTGTTCTGTCCCATATCCTGTTGGCTGATCCTCCTCTGCCGCTGAACACAAACCACAATCCCACAGGACCTCTCTCATCCTTTTGTTGCAGTGTGTGATTGTGAAACACAAACTTATTGCTCTTATTTTCCAGTTTAACACTGGTTTGCCACTGAAGACACTGGTCATTTGCTGGGGTCCCTACTGCCTCCTGTGCTCCTATGCAGCAGTAGAAAATGTGATGTTCATTCCACCAAAATACCGCATGGTACGTGGGTGCCCCCCACCCCAAAGTGACATTTCCTCCCTCCCCTCTCTCTGTCACTGTGGAACATTGCCAGTTTACTCACTACTGGGTTTATTTGTAAAAACATATATAAGAAGTAGTCCTTTTCCTCAAAGCATTCTGTTCATCTGCCATTTTTAGTGAAGACAGGCAAGCACAGTGATATAAAAGGCATTGCATTACTGCTTTGATGAAGCAAAAATTTAGGAAGTCAGGGGTATTTTTCTTCAGCAGTTAGTTAGGGTTTTTAACCTGTACTGAACCTGTACTGTTCTGTGCCATGTAGGAGCTTTTTGTGTCCTTCTCAGAGTGAGGTACTAGCTCAGAATTTTCAGTTTTAAAGAGACTAGTTGTCTCATTCATATTTCTAATACTTCTCTCCCCTCAGGGAAGCTGTAATTGATCACTCCTAAGGCTCTGCTCCCTCCTTTCCCCCCTCTCTTTTATGAGTCTTGGCTCCAAAGCCACTGCTGGGACTCAGTAATATCACATCAAACCTTTCAACTTTCATTCCATGCCCCCAAATCAGCCCAGTTTCAGGTCACCAATGCATTACTGTATTCAGTATCCCACATTAAATGTGTTACCAACATCAGCGTGTTTATCCATCCAAAGGTGTCCATGGCACACCTTTCACTCCTCCTAAGTGATGGTATTCACTCTCAACTGAATGAGCCCTGTTTCAGGAAATGCCAACCTAAACTCTTTCTCCTGGAAGCTATAATTTCCTGAGTAGGACTTCCCACCAGCCAAATTGATTTTACTTCTCCCCTGTCTGGGAGTAGCAAGCTAATGCTATTGGAAACAGGCTTTTTTTTGGTAAAGGGAAACTAAACATAGGCTGACATCAGCCCACTGGCTTCTCAATTTTCCTAGTAATAAATATTGTGTCTCATGACAGATTCCTGCTCTTGTTGCCAAGACTGTGCCAACGGTGGATGCCTTTGTATATGCCCTGGGAAATGAAAACTACAGAGGAGGAATATGGCAGTTTCTCACAGGACAGAAGATTGAGAAAGCAGAGGTTGATAATAAAACTAAATAACCCATTATGGTATTAAACAAAATTACTGCAGGTACATCACTGAAAGCAAAATTCAAGAGAAAACTGAATGCATTCTCTGATCTGTATGTGCAAAGGTGGTTCCACATTGGAAAGGCTGTGCATTGGCTGCAAACAATGAAATATGGAAAGAAAGCCCTTGAGATAACTGTCCAAACCATCATGAGCTGCTTGTCAAACAAGCTGCCTTAAACCTGTGTCGATTGTCATCAGTCTCATTTTATATGTCACTGTGAATAAACTATGTGCTGGAAAGCATTTTTTTTCTCCTGATAAAAGTTAACATAAAAGCTCAGCAAATTAACTGAAGCAGGATATTCATTACCCAGTGAGGCCTCATCAGATCAATCTGTGCAGGTTGTCCATATGGTAATGTCTGGATTACTAGAAGATTAAACCAGTATCCAGTATTGACCACATGTCTGTATAAATAGCTTGTTCATCTGAACAACTCATTTTCAGTGCACCCAAAACAGGCATTTCCAAATTTCCATCATGACTCTGACATCCTAGTTCCATTAAAACATTTTAGTGAGCATGTTTCCCCAGTAAGGAATATTGCCTTGGCTCCAATTCAAATGAGTTACTGCATGACATTCAGCTTTGTCACACACTAAACTGCATCGGATTTTGCAGCTGCTGCTTAGCAGGACAATCAAAAGCTTATAGTCCCTCATAAAAAACATTCATCTTTTTGTTGAACATTGAGCAAAAACTAAAGGGAGGTATGAGTCAGATTCTGTTCAAAAATGTCATAAGAATAAAAATTAACTTCATGTCTTCCATTAAATTTCCCTATGTTTTACAAAAGAGAGCAATCCCTGAATGAGTGGTGATTAAAGAGTGAGCAATTAAAAAATCACTTTCATAATTATCAGAATTTAAATGTATTTTAAAATCTCAGAAATGTCCATTTTAAACATTTGTATTTGCTCATGTTGCTCATATTGTCGATGGGATGAAAAACTGTCAGTTGATATTGCCTGTTATTACAAGATGTATCTCACAATTGCCCATTTGTAAAAAAATATGTGCACAACACAGATTAGGAGAGATCTTATGCACAAAAAAACAAACCTAATTGATACTTACAGGGATCATATGGTTCATTTCCAAGCACTGACAGTGAAAGGGTTTTTGAAACTAACCAAAGAAAAAGCTGATCCATCCTTTTGATGCCTTCCAACATACTAAAAGGGAAAGCAGTTGTTTATGAGATACAAAAAGGGTAAATGGTACAATCCTGCAAGCTAAAAAATCAGTGGGTAGAAGGAACATTCCTCTCATGTCTAGAGATGGGGAATAAATGTCATTTTGTCAGCAGTTAACCAGCAGGATCCCATTCAGAGATGTGCTTTGGGACTCCATGAGGTTCAATCTGGTCACAAACAACCTGACAGAGCACTGAATAATGCCATGACAAAATTATGCAGAATAATAACTTTTAATGCCAACAGCTAAGACTTACATCTCAGGTACACATAATATAAAGTGAGAGGATGACAAAATGTTTGCACTGATAAGTGCAAAATAATGTGTCTGGGCACAAAATTATCTTTAAGTATGTATCTACAGTGACAGACTCTGAATGTGCAATTATCTCTTTATCAGGAAAAAGGCCTGGGTAGGTCTTGAAATCACCAGCACCATTGTCAGCAGGGTCACAAAGACAAATCCCAGCAGAATGCTAAAAAAGCACTAAAAAAAGAGTACGTAACAAAATAGGACACAGTCACACCATTTGAAAACCATTTATTCAGTGAACAGGATGCATGGTTTGGGTCATTCCAACTCGGAGAGGATAAACTAGAATAGGGACACAGAGATGATCAAACACAGGGAGAAGCTTGAACACAGTAGGGAGGAAATGAAGGCAAGAGTTGGCTCAGAAGAGGTGGCTGGTGAGGAGAACAGAGACATGAGAGATGGAATGACTGTTTGCTGCCCCCAGTAGCAGAAGAATTATGGGGCATACAGTAAAATTAGTTTGAGATGTGCATTTTCTGAAGTTCATGGTTTGAGGAGTGTTCTTCATGTCTGCCTACTGAAACATTATGGCTTACATAAAAAGACTGTAATAAATAACAGCTAAAGACATTTGGTTGGGGACTGAGTCCCTTTGGCTTAAAGGAAACATACATCAGGAACTCATCTCAGACTTTGGCTCTTAAGCTATTTGCAGATTGACTTTTGCTCTACAAACTTTTTAATGTGCGAGTAGAAAGCAGCAGAGCTGTTCCTTTGTTGGAGAGCTACAAATCTAAATATGCCTCTGCTTAGGTTTGTGCATGCTTTTTCATATTGATTACTGAGAAGTAGTGATGGATAAAGCTGAATATCATGACTTAGCATAACATTGGTAAATGGCATTCAAGCCTTGAGACAAATGGGGCCTCTGTCCTGAGCAGCAACCAGAGCTGTCCTCTAGAGCTCCACTGAAGAAATGCAAGTTAACAAAGTCACTGAAACCTTTCAATGGTGCAAAACTTACAGATGGACTGTGAAGAACACAGGGTGTGTTTATATGGCCCAGCATAGTGCTATAAGCCTGGGACTAAGCAGAGGCAGCAGAGTGCATTACAATGAGATAAGAACAGCCTGTCCTACCCAAGAGAGAGAGACACTCACTTCAGATGGCTTCCTGTGTTCTCCCATGGGGTCAGAAATCCCTTCTGGTTTCACTCTGCACCTCTAAACCTAAAGATGTCCACAAAACTTGGGTCATTTCTCCTATCATTTATCTCCCCCCTAAATATCTTCAACAAATGCTTCTCAGCCACTCAAGCCCACAGCTGTCCCAGCCGGAGGGATCCTTCATACAAGTTACAAAAAGCTGCTGAGTGAAGAGAGGCAAACAAAGCACTTGAACAAACTGTTCAAACTCTAGTTTATAACCTTGGCTCCTGACTTCCTGCCAAAAAGGGGAGGAATTGAGGTTGCTTATGGCTCATTTATTGCATTATGAATACTTCCTCTCCACAAAATAAGTTGAAACAAAAAGAGACATGGAAATAAACATGAGAGTTTTCAAGGACTAGTCACCAAGAGCTAGCAGTACCTGATAACTGGTCACTCTTTTGGCTGTGACTAGTTCTCACCATGGATTTATCCACATTAAGAAGTGGCTGATGACCACTAACAATGGCCCAAACAAGTGTGCTGTGCTTCAGGAAAATGTCTGAAAGCAAACTGCTGTGCATCAAGAAGCCCACTGTTAATTACACAGTTTACCCTTAGCACAATGTGCTGGCCCAGTGCCCCACGGCACTGCGGGTTGTCCAGGTCTTGCCAATGGATATCTCTTACTATCCTGATAAAACCTGTCACAACAAGGTGTTATCTTGAGTAGTTTAGGCTGAAGCATTCAAAATCCCATCATGTTTTTGCACTCTGGAGAATCACAGATGGCTAGAAACAGGATTTACATTACCCCATCCAAAGTACAGGCCAGGGGGTTATACAGGGGATGCAAGACACTCCTGTACACATAGTATTCCACCTATTCCCTAAAGCAAACTGCATAAGAACAAAAAAATGGAGACTCACCTTAAGCCAGTACAGCCAATATGAACAGCAGTGATTAATACCTGTCCTGTCACTAAAGAGGAAAGTGACTACAAAAACTGTGTGCCCACTGTTAAAAGTAATTAAATGATACCTCAGGTTATGTCACATTAGCCACTGCAATCCCTTGTTGGGAAGATTTTGAACACAACCAAAATAGAAGTGGAAGGTGGGCCTCTCCTTAGGCTTCAATTACTTGATTCAGTATCCAACCCCTTTTAGCACCCAGTGATCTGCAGCATCATATCCAATATCACTTAAACACCCTCCCATGCCTCTCACAGGCAAACTAATTCTGCTCAGAGTGAGCACTCTGACACACTGATGAAAAACAGACTTTCAAAGAAAAAACAGAAGGCAATTTTTCCTCCTTATCTCCAGATACAAAGTGTAATTTCTTCAGGTTTTCTTTCAGCAGACATAAAAGCCTCACACCTCAAATAGCATTTCACACAGTTCTACTTCCAAGGTTATTAAACGCCCACAACTCCAAATGAAGTTACTGTGTCCTCAATAATGCTGCAAATCCAGATCTGGCTGACTCAGCTTTCCTGCACTGCCCACACTTACAAACACTCTAGAGTTCAATAAAAGGAGTCAGGCTTTTCTGCAGTGCACATTCCTCATGGGCCTCACACACACTGCGATCTGTTTTTCCCAGCACCTGCAGTACAGCTGATGGGAGCATTACACAATTCAGCAATAGGGTCAGAGGAGGAATCTGCACTGTTCCCTGTCTATCATCATGCCTCTTGGAACTGCATTACTGTAAAACAGAGCTGGTTTTGTCATCACAGAGAAAAAAAGGACTGCCAAAATCTTAAACGTGGACCCAAGTGCTAGTGATCAGTTTGGTTCAACAAGATGGGATACAAAGACAAAAAGTGAAATATAAGATCCTTTTAGCATGATGAATGGCAAGTGTTAGTCACAAGTACTCATCCTTTCTATTATGTCTCACTTAAATTCTGTCCATGTTCCACCTGCAAGGATGACAAAGTAGAGGCTCACACGCCAGCCCATGATAGTGAGAGCTTCCATATTTGAGTTAAACTGCAAAAATATTTGGTACCATCTGCCTTTTTATACGTACTCACATTTGAGATTGTTCATCAGAGGATTACAGTCAATGGTCTCTATGAGCTAGAGACCAGGCTAACACTGTAAATACTCACAAGTCTTTGTTATGAAAACAGGCATTCCACTCTTTGCAGAGAAAAAAGGAGGGCGGGCCTGGTGCATTATTATTATTATGCAAAATTATATGAGTTTTCAAATGGTGAACACACATGCCTATACATTAGGTGTTGTTTGGAAGCTTACTAATGTAAAGTAATCTTTTGTGTATACCATTAAAAGACAAAAGGATGCAGTAACAGTTCTGGGAAGCACAAAAGTGATTCTCAATGAGATGCAAGTCTGAATGATTATTAATACAATTGAAATTGTACATGCAAGATTTAAGAATTTTTTTAACACTTTGAGACTCTTGGATTTCTGCAGACTGAAATTTCTTCCAGTGTTCACCATGTATGAAATTTTCCAAAGCAGGTTTTGTTCAGAGCAGAACTTCAGATCACAGAATGTCAGAAGAGGAGAGCTAGTGCTGTGTAAAGGGGCTGTGCTGGGTTACAGGTTTTCCTTGGCTCAGAAGAAGCAGGACACAAGCACAGGACTCACTGGTTAGGAATAATACCTCTGAGCAGTGCCAGAGAGGAGAAGCAAAGGGAGCTGCAGAGAGCCGATACCTCCCTTGAGACTCTGACCCACAGAAATGGTCAAGACAATTAAGATTTTGCACTTCTGGCATTTTGACATTTGCAGATTTGGCATTTTTGACTAAATGCCAGTTTAATGTATTTCAGATGCAAATTCAATTACCTGTTTTAAAGGAATCTAATTTTAATTAACCCAGGTCTCAAATTAATGTAAACTAATTAAACATTGTTTAGAACTATGTTTCAGAAGAAAATACGTGGTTCAGTAGGTCTAATGGTAGAAAATGTGTTTTCTTTACTAACAGTTTATTCTTGGGATTTAGAAAAATAATTGTGTAACTATAAATCAAGGCCTAATACTTTTTTATAATTCTGTCAAAAGCCAAGTTTGAAAAATAATTCTAATTACTGTAGTACAAAAATATGACTCTAGGAAGATAAACATTTGTATCCTACAAACATATATCTTTTTTTAAATGGAGACAGCAGTAGTTCACTTACATATAGGCCAAGTTGGATGGGGTTCTGAATAACCTGGTCTAGTTAAAGGTATCATTGCTTAAGGCAGAGGAGCTGGAACTAGGTAATCGTTAAGATCCTTTCCAAACCAAATCAAGCCATTCTATGTTATAAAAACCAGCAAAGAATATTATGTAAGTGGAAACAGAGAGCAAACTTGCAAGAGCTACAGCCAGAGTGCTAAGCTTTCAATGTGCTTTAGATCTTGACAGTGAAAACAAACAGTATTTTGACAGGCAACAGTTGGAGGCTCAAATTGCTGGAGAAGCCACTCTTTTAATCTTCTTGGTGAACAATGAGAAAACTGATTTTTTCATGGTGTTTATTGATTCGTGTCCACTGTCCCAATATTTCTTCCACTGAACTACACCCTGAGGTGCTACAGCAACATTCTTGATTTCTCTATCAATAAGCTGACCCATCATTCAAAGACAATCAGTTTGCAAGCAAATTATATCCCATTGGATGAGAAACCATTGTGCTGAAATCAGTTTTGTAGAAGCAGCAGGTTAAGGATGCTATTAGGTACAGATGGGGCAGGGAAAATGCCATCAAACAAACAGAAGGAAGGCAAACCCAGTGCTTTGGTGACAATATTTGTCAGCTCTTTCACTACTGAACCAGAGGCAGTTCAAACTTCAAAGCTGATCAGCACCCTGCAGTTGTGCTTCTCTCTCAGCAGCTCATTGAGCGGAGCATGTCCTGGGTGTCACATGGAATGGTGCCTCTGAGGCATGGATTAAATGCTGCATTTCCCAGAGAACTTTGAAGACTTTCCTTTACTAGGAAGGTTCAACTTTCTTGAAATAGATAACAAACAAAAATCTTAATGGAGACAAGACAGTGGGCTGATTCCCTGTTAGCCCTTTATCTACAAATAATCTAAGTATTGACATCCTTGGCATCACCATGTGATCAGCTGCTGGAGGATGGTCCCCAAGCCTGAGCTTGGTACATAAGCTCTCTGCCAAAGTGGAATCCATACAGAAAGTAAGGAAAAGCACCTTAAACACACTATAGATCTGAAAAGAGGAGGGATTTTTGTTTTATGTTGTTTGTCAGCACATTGAACCACTTCACTGCAGCCTGTTTTCAGCAAGGATTCAAACCCTGGGACTAGGCAACTTAACATCATTGAATTGTTTAAGCCAGAAAAGACCTTGCTAGAATCACATTCTTGTACTACCAATTAGGAATAATTATTTTTAATTAATAATTGGATCTGCTTTTGACAACTGAACAATATGGAATTTATTTGACTTGACTAGATGTGAAGAAATTTAGATCATGATATTTTTTCCAGGATAAAATGCAAAGACTCGTGTTCCTTGTGAAAACCTTAATTTCTCCAGGATACTTGTAAGGATAAGTAAAATACAGCCAATCACACCTTTTACAGAATTACCACATAATAGTGTGATGAACTGAATACTAGGCTACTGGAAGCTCTTAAAATACAGTTCATAGGCATAATAGTGTGATGAACTGAATACTAGGCTACTGGAAGCTCTTAAAATACAGTTCATAGGTAGATACTACTGAATAGGGACATTTTAAAACCAGAGACTTTTTTCGGACTCTTTTTTTCTGCTTCTCTACGCTATAGTCCCATCTTCAGGTGGCATAAAACTGTGTGGAGTAGTAACTAGCAGATAGATGGGTAAGTGAGTCATCAGGATAAATAGTTACCTGCAAAAATGCATTTTGGTAAGATCAAATGTTTGAGATCCAGGAATGGACGTTGCTTATATTTACATGATAGAAGACTTTGCTTTGAAAAACAGAGCTCAGAAAAGGATTTAGGGGTCATTTTAGATAATCGCCTCACTGTAAGCTGTCTGGGCAATGCTGTTGCAAAAAGGACTAATGAGATTCTTGAATATGGGTGGGGGAGAATAATATGAAGCAAAAATAATGAAGGATTTCAGCATCATTTGGCAGCACTGCCAAGACCATTACTAGGTTACTGAATGCTGTCCTAGTGTCTGCATTTTAAGAGGATTTGAAGACATTGGACAGAGTTCAAGTGAGTGTCACAAATGAATTCTCTGCTTTAAAAAAAAGCCCATGCCTTCTGACATGATGGGTCGGAAGCTCAGCATATTGAGCTCACTGAGGAGAAAGTGTAGACATACCTTCATCACACTGTGTAGGTAATTGCTCTTGGGGAAGACACACGTGAGGAGCTTTCCAATCCTGCTGACAAAGATCCAATGAATAAAAGTTGAAGTCAGAAAAACTCAGCCTTGAAATAAGGGGAAATTTCCCAGCAGCAAAGTAATGAAAGACAAAAACAGCTTTTCAGGGAAACTAGTGAAACCACCATCACTTGCAATCTTTTAGACAAAGACAGATAGTTCTGAAGATACACTTTTGGCCTGGTTTCAGACTAGATGATTATGGTTGTCCTTCCTGGCTCAGTAAGCCCTGACCCCTTAGTTTCCCTGTGCACAGCTTTATTCCCTCAGCCCTTGGTGAAACAGGACTGCCTAAAGTGTAATCATTGTGCTTGCAATGCTTCCATGATGGCTCAAATGATGCTACAGGGGCTGTGACTGGCAAGGATGAAGGGAAGGGCAAGAATTGTGGGGCCACACTGGCCTCATGCTCAGAGAGAACGGATAACCTTATGTCCTGTTCTGACATAAACAGTCAGGTTCTGATAGCAGGTGTTTGAGAGATCATAATCCATTCCTAAGGATGCAAATCAAGTGTAGAACCTTCTTGGGTAGCAGTGGAGAGTGATCAACCCTTGTGAAGCAACTAATGCTTTCTTTTACATTAAGGCCAAAACTATTTTGAAACATTCCCCTAGTTTCTCCAAACTCATCCACAGAGCACTTGGAAAGTGGAGCACATCACAGATACAGTCAGATCTAATCCCAGTGTGCTTGTTGAAGGGAGTCACACTAGCCAACTTCACTGGTCTAAAAGTTTAGAAGACACCAGGTGCTTATTCAGAGGCAGGATCCTCCTGGAGAGCATTGCAGACAGACAGACACACCTGCTGTGGGATAGACAGGTGGGAAGAGCAGAGTATCAGCACCTCTGACACAACTTCCTAAAGATGGCATTTGAAATCACATGGATATAGCTGCCATACCTATAAATACAACACATGAAGCAGCAATGAATTTCAACCTGAAGCATCAGCGAAAAAACACGGTTCTTGACTCCAGTGAAACCCCACCCAGCAGTTGAAATTAGAAACATTAATCCCATGGCATTGCCCATAATTAAAGACTCCATCTACCACCAAACAGCTGTGTAACTACTGCTGGCTGAACCTCAGTGCTTTGAAATAGGATTAGGAGGAAATTAAAAGTGAATCAAGCATTGCAAGCATCAGTAGGACAAGCAATACCGTTGTGTTACATGGACCAAATTATAAAATTTGTGTTCTTTTGCAGTTACTCTTTCTCAGAATTCATTACCAGCAAAAATGAGAGTATTACAAACAAAACTAAGAGATTCAGGACTAGAAGCAGGTCAGAATCCTATCACCCAACAGTCTCTGCTTACACTGAGCATTTATTAACTTCTTTTTGCTGTAATATTTCAGAGGCCTGAACTTAGCCACTTGTTCTGGTTTTGGCTGGGTCAGAATTAATTTTCTTCATAGCAGCTGGTGTACAGCAATATTTTGGATTTGGTGTTTATAATACAGTGATGTTGTTCTTATGGCTGATCAGCATTTACACAGAGCCAAGCCCTTTTCTGCTCCTCACCCCATCAGTGAGGGGGCTGGGGGTGCACAAGGAGCTGGGAGAGGACACAGCCAGGGCAGCTGGCCTCAGCTGACCTAAGGGATATTCCAGACTCTATTACATCATGCTCAGTATATAAAGCTGGGAGAAGAAGGAAGTACTTCCCAAGTAACTGTTACATGTGAGGAAGCTCAGCATTCCTGGGGATGGCTGAACACCTGCCTGCCCATGGGATGTGCTGAATGAATTCCTTGTTTTGCTCAGCTTAGGGACGTGGCTTTTGTCTTACCTATTAAAGTGTCTTTATCTCCACCCACGAGTTTCCTCACTTTTACTCTTCCAGCTCCTCCCCATCCTCTGCAGGGGGAGTGAGTGGGCAGCTGCCTGGGGCTTAGTTGCAGACTGGGGGTTAAACCAGGACACCACTGAAATCTACTCCATTGATTTACCACCACAAGAGAACACAATGCCTCAGACAAAGATGTACAAATAACTATACAAAGGGATGGTGCTCCCTCCTTGAATGTCTCTAAATGGTGCCTATTGTTTTTCTGGCTAAAAACTATTTGTAGATATGGACAAATGGCAGGATAGCAATAAGAAAGTGTCATCCTGTGAGAAAGGTGCCATATGGTACACAAATCCCATTAAGAGGGTTTAATTGTTATTTAAAAGCCTACAGGCAAGCAGGAATAAAAGGGAGACCAGTTCAGACATTCTCTGGATGATGATTTTGCTTCCAGTTTGGCTGCAGTCAGAATGCAAGATCCCTCCCTCCTCCTGCAGGGAGCCATTAAATATGACTGGAATAATGTGGAATAACCAACACTCAGTAAGCCTGTGCTGGGCACTGTATGTCACCAAGTCACCAGGCTCCTGCAGTGCCTTGGGGCTAGCAGCCAGTCCTTCCTCTGTTGCACTGACAATTTAACTCAGAGGAGCTGGTTCATCTATAATGCATGATGGGAATTCCATGGTTTAAAGTTTTTTGTGTCCCTTTTCAGAAGCAGCCTACCCTCCAACCAGAGCCACAAGCCCTGCTCCAAACAACTTTATTTGTCACCAGTCTGTTTCTTCTTATTTTTCTCTCCAGGTGATGGAAAATAAATTAACTGGGAGGTCTTTTCAGGTGAGGTGGCTGTACTGTTACCAAGGGGCAGTACTGGAGCTGCAGAGCTGCCATCTGCACTGGTTCCTCATGTCCCAGGCTGGGCTTCCTTGTCACTGGCATGGAGGAAGGAATACAGACAAGGAGCTGGCTAACTGCTGCCTCCAGCAATCAAAACTTATGGCACAGAGCTGGCTTGCCAAGCTTCAGGCAGTGGAAAAAAATGACCTCTGAGAATGTATCCTGGCTGTTCCATCAAGGGTAAAACTGAAGTGTCTAGTTTGATTTTATTAAATTGGTGTATGGAAATAGTACATAATTTAGAATCATAGGCTTTGGTTAAAGATATGATTGCAAGGTTTTTAGCAGGTCAGGGGCTCAATTAAAAAAATTAAGTCCACAAAATTTAATCCCTCTGTACCTTTATGCTTCAATGTGACTCTTGTTAACTCCCTAAAATTAGATTTTTAATCTCAGATTGGCACCCCATTCTCTGCCACTCAAGTAACACAAGCAGTGAGAAGATTATGGCCACTTATGCAGTATCTATTTTCCTATAATCCTTTTAGCACCATAAATGCTAAATATAGCATCCAGTTTAAATTAGCTTTAACCTCAAGTTGACTCCAGTTAACCATGAAGGAACAGTCAGAAGAAAAGAAAAAGAAAACCAAAAACAAACCATACCCTAAAGAAAAGTAGAAAGAGGTAGAAATATTCCCACACTTAAAAAAAAAAATGTAGCAAGCTGTTCAGTGCATATTAACAGATGACTGCAGTAGTGGTGAATTGTCAACACCTTTTTGAAAACATTGGGGCTTGTAAGCCCTTAGTCTGCCACACGAGTAGATTGGTCACAATACTCACCCTTGCAAACAGCCATCCCAAAATGTACAACAAGAATTTGGGGCTGCTCCTGCAGCTCCTTATTCCTGGTTATATTCACAAATCATTAACACTGAACATGGAGACATTTCTGTGAATCAGACTCCCACTAGTTTTTCCAGGACAGCCCTTTGCAGGCACCATGAGACTTTCACAAGGAAAACTGATACATCCCCTAATTAGGGGAGATTACCATCATAAGTCAGTAGTGAGAAGAGCTAAATCAGGCTCAAAACCTAGAACAGGAATGAATTTAGTGAAAGAACTGTAGAGAACCCTGCCTTTTGCCTGGCAATTGCTTCAGGAAGAAGTCCTCAGCACCAAAGCAGTGTTCCAGGAAGTCTCAGAGAGGGACACCCCTGAGGGGTCCCAGCTCCTGCTGAGCACAGCCAGCCTTACAGCTGCCAGGGCCAGATCACTCCGTGCATTTACCTGGGACATTGATAGGTTACATACTCATTAACCTGCATACTCTGTTTCTGCCTCTGCAACAACACACTCTGACCAGCTGTTTTAGCCAGTTTGCCTAAGGAGCATAACAGCAAATGAATCCCAAAACCAAATCATCCTGAAGTAAACAACCACACACCATTAAAGTTAGAGGTTCATCTCAAAACCTAATGTTAGATTTAATAAGGCTGCAAGTTTCTCCACTTGTTACTTTTGCCCTTTTCAAGCACCTCATGGAGACAAGGGAAGCCCACCCTCGGCCAGCCTGGTATTTTTTCATACTCTAGAGTCAGAATGACTGCCAAACCCTACTCTGGCATGGGAAATGTCATAGAGATGAAATTAAAATATATCTGATTGTGTCTGCCTGTCCATTTTGCTTCAGCTTGTTAGGAACAATCAAACAGATGCCTAATGCTGAGCAGTAAAATGAGTACCCAGGAACTCTTCCCACAGTTTTCCTCCTTCGCTTGGAGGACTGCCACGTACACAGATTGCGACATTCTCCAACGTTCATTATTGAGACACACTCATCTGTTAAACACAGATTAGAAAGAGAGGATAGGCAGAGCTGGTCAAAGGAGAAATAATGAATTGGGAAATGTTCGTGCATACTGTCACAGCCACTACCAAAACATGTGGTGAGCTTCTGTTTAAAAAGCTATGAAATCTCAGCAAAATAAACAAACACACTGATGAAATGGAATTGGGGTTCTACATCAAAAGCAGAATCAAACTGGCTGTAGGCAGCAATTCCAGAGCCCACAGGACCCTCATGCATCAAATTTCTTTTATTTTTTAGATAGGTGGTATAGTAGAAGTGTAAACAAAACATTTTCAACTACACCTGGCTACACAACCAAGGAGCAATAAGACAGTGACCAGTATAGGCCATATCTGGAGGAAATATAAACTCCAGGTATTTATTTTGAGCCTCCTGAGGTTGGACTGAGCGCCTCATGGACCACAGCAGGAGTATCACTGCCTGAGGAGTGCTCAGTCTCACTGAGACACGAGGGGAGCAGCAGCACCATAGAGAGCAGGGGGGACACAAAGGTGAAAGACAAGGATACAGCAGTAGAACCACATATTTAGAGGGGAAATTTATTCAGTTTTGCTATATTGCACTTGCAAACCTATTCAACTTCTGACTTCAGCAATCTCTTTCACTCTGGACCAAACCCCTACAGTAGGTGATGAACAAAGGTCCCATGCAGATTACACAAGTTACCTGGCTTTCATAAACTGAGCCCTTGGGAATAAAATCTTTCTAATTACTTTCATTCTGCAGAATTTTCAAAACTTGCTCACTGGTACTTTTAAAGTGATTAGCAAGTTGAACTAATATCTAATCTATCATTTCCTCCTGAAATACAGGGTAGTTAAATCTTCTTAGGGTCTGCAATGGTAGTGTGGCACACAGTTACAGTACAAAGTAACAAGTCACTCCAGATGAAGGAGGCTGTTAAGGTTTTGCTCTCCCTTTTTATTCTTAAAAACAAAAGCCAAAACCTCATCATAAAGTAGGAAAGCCCAGTGTTATAGAAATTAGAAGAAAGAGATTAATGTTATGCTAGTGGGGCCATGGCCTATAATAGTAAAGAGTCAGCATATCTTGTCTTTATTCAGTCCTGTGTTTCCATCACCAGAGTACACTGAAAGGGAAAACTTCCACCAGAGGGGAAGAATAAGTGGCTCTATGCCCAGTCACCCCATCCTATGCCCACAGCCAGAAAAGATTCACAGCTGGTGCACACCTGAGGTTGCCTAGTGACATTTCCCATCACTGCAGCAGCATCAGTGGGCCCCAAAGAAACCTCAGCCAGTCCTTTTTATTTTTCTTAGTTAGCTCTTTTTCTGTCAGAAAAAAAGACTTCAAAACTGCAAGTGTAATGAAAAGATTATTTCTTTAATACTGTACTAAGATTTTAGATTAGCCAATGCCCAGGCATTTCCTAATGTCAGCAGTGCTGCAAGTCCCCTGACAAGAGCACTGGACTTCTCTTCGGGGGTTTTTGGGTTTTGGTTTGTTTTATTTTTATTCTATTTATTCATTTTGGTTTAGTTTTGTGTTTTGTTGTTTGCTTGGTTTTTTTTTTTTTTTACCTTGGAATGAATAGAGATTAATCAATTTCACATTAGATTTTTCCTCACCTTCCCCTCAAGACAGCATTGAAATCAGACTCATGTCAAATTGATTTTATTTTTCATGAAACAACAGGTTTGTGTGTTTAGGAGTATTGAGTGTTACTCCTCATAAATAAATATATACTCATGTACAAATATATGAGTGACTTGTTAACTTCTGCAAGAGGCTGCCAGGTTCTGCTGGGGCTTTATAGCCACTTCAGGCAGGAGACACACAGCAGAAGCAAAAGGATGTGTGACCATTTGATTTGCTCAGCCTGTGACAATCTCACAGCCAGGAAAGCAAAAATCACAGGGCATCTCTTGGTTCTGCTTTTTCTGAAAAGTCAATATTCCTACCATATATTTTCTCTCTTGTTACAGAAAGAAAAAGACAAAGCCCACAGCCTCTGTTCGCCCAGCACATGCTCAGAGCACTCAAGGGTACATACTCAGATGTGACCAGCCAAAGGTGTTAGCAAGCCCTTTCCCACAGTCCACCAGGACAGGGACACCACACTTGGTGGCAGGATTTGGGACTAGGGTCCCTAAGGCACAGCACAGGCACATATTTATCCCAACAACTGCAGGGCACCCAGTGCCCATGGTGCTGTTTGAGACCATCATTGTTTCTTTGGTGCAAGTGTCCAAGTACTCCAAGAGAAAAGCCCTTTTCTCCTACCATGGCACCCTGGGAGGGAAAGGCACAGGCAGTCTCTACTGCTGTTAGTTTTCCAGGCTGTCTCTCACTCCAGAAGCACATGCATGTAGGGATAGGAGCCAAAGACAGGAATTACCTCCATTTGCTAGCAAGCATCCTCCTCCCAGTCCTGGAGATGTATTAAACCTCTTAGGGACGTCCCTAACCAGGTCTCTGTCACTACTTCCAAGTGATGACAAAATTTCTCCAATACACTGTTTCTAATACAAGTAGTGTGGGAGGGAGAGAACAGTCCCTGCATCGCTTGCTGAGGGGATCTGGTGTCCTGAGTACACACCAGTCCATTTAATGCAGTGACCTGTCTCCATTTACTGAATTGATTTGGCAAATGAATGTTTACACTGCTGAGTGTATTTAAACTAATGGCTGCTAAAGCAGCTTATGTGACTTTTTAATCTAGCTTTTCTATAGAGTCATTTGTGGAATGACTGTTTGACAGGGAAACAGACAAGAAATTGGGGCAAAACTTACGCTGACAGACACTGAAAATGGGATGATGTAGCCAGAGCAGTTACACAGGCAGATTTGTGGCTCATTCATTCCCATCAGACTGTTTCCCACAGCTGAGCTTTTCTACAAGCCAGCTGACCAGAGGCACAGCCTGCTCCCTGTGAGCAGACCTCAGGCAAGCCTGGACAGCCTGCACTTTACAAAATTAATTTCATCCTCTGAAGCAGAAAATACAAATTCCTCTTTCTCCCCGAGGAAAGGGGCTGGTAGAGAATATGACCAGTTAAGAGAAGCCCAGCTGGGTGCCTCATTCCCCTGTGATCTCAAAGGTTTTGACTTAATGATCTCAGAGATCTTTTCCAACCTAGCTGATTTTATGATTCACACAATTGTCTGTAGGATTCTGTGTGAATTACAGTGAACCTCAAAAGTTGCCACAGATAATTCTGTGTGACTGTCATTAAGCACTGAGGCAGAAGGACCATTGGTGACAAAGATGCTGCAATGTACAGAGACTAGCTTTGATCACAGATTACCTGATTTATCGAGCAGGTATAATATTATGTGTCACTGTATGGTGGATGTCTCTTTGTGCCATTTTCCCTTAGAGAACATAATGTTGATCTCTTATAAAACACTGAGATCTGTTAACAAATTTATATGTATCATACTAATTTCCTTTTCAAAGTCTTCCAAACTTTTTATAGTAATTAAGCATGCTACATCAAAAATCAAATCTGAGCAAAATCATACTGACCCCCCCAATATGTCAGACAACTCATCTTGTTTCAGCATATGATGGAAAAAGTGAATCAAGGGACAGAAAACCCTCTTTGCAAGAGTAATAATTAGATTTACTGCTCCTAATTCCTTGCACATGATCTTCTGATTTGCACTGCAGCCCTGCAGACAACACAGGACCAAGTCTAGGTATTCTAGATAACCCATAACTTCTTCACAGGCCCTCCTGTAGGCATTGCCACTGCTGTTTTAAATATGACCAATAAAGTGACATAATATTCATTTAAAAATAACTATTGTCTAAACCTGCTATTCTGACACTGATCTATCCTTATCCACACTTGGTACTAATATTGCTTCAAAATTACAGACAACAAAACCAAAACTCCTTCAAGAGGACTGGTGCCTGTCCCATCAAACATCTCCTCCTGCGTGTGCCCCCACAGAGCCAGGAGCTGGGGCTGCTCTCACAATCAAAAATCCCAGGTTACTGTCCCACTGCACTCTCAACTCTGCTCAGAGCAGAGGGCTGGTGATCCAAGATATAGGAAAATGCAATGAGAAGGGACACAACACAATTATGGTTCCCATCTTTAGTTTCCTGAAGGAAACCCTATTCCATCAGTGTGACTCCGAAGGTGAAGAGTCAGTTCCCATCACCTGTCACAGTAAGAGAAGAAGAAGTCACCTTTGAGTAATCTCATCCTGGGGATAATCATGTTAGCTCCTCCTGATAGCTGCTGCAGATCTGAGGGCAGGAGGAGCAGATGCAGCATGATGCAGCCAGCCCAGCTCTGTGTGAAAGCCACCTTCACTCCTGCATGGTTGAAGCCATGCTCTGAGCAGGGCTTTCCCCTTTTCTGGGTATCTCACCTCTCCACAGCAATGGCAGCACCTGATTTTGCTGCAACATCCAAAACTTCGAAGGAAATGGCATGATCTCCTTAAACTGCAAGATCCACCTGGCAGTCGATTTCTGAGTGGTTATCACATACCTCGGCCTGTCCCCGGACTTCAATTACCTAAGTGTGATAATCTGCAAAGCACACGCCCTAGCGTGTCTTATCTGTGGCAGAAATCACAGCGATGCATGAGCAATGAGTTGTGCTTTCCGTATGAGCGTGGGTCTGGCATGAATCCCAGGAGCCAACTCATGCCCTCTGCTGGGCCAAGTGTGGAAATCGCCTCTCACCACTGCCAGCTCAAAGGCACGCCACAAGGTCATCTCCAAACACAGCTCATCGAGTGTTTGCTGACTAGATACTTGGATTCACAGCTGGGAAATGGAAGGTCATTCAGCACTGTGCCTCCTCTCAAAAAACAGAAAGCTGTTGAACATAGATCATCAGTCCAGACTGACAGCACAACGTGGTAGAAAGCCCATCAATGGGACGGGAAAGCCACAGGACCCTGTCATAATTATATCTTCAGTTTCAGAAATTGCTTTGATGTTCTCTCAACAGGGGATAGCTTCTATTTCCTTCAGTCTTTGCTGAAGCTTTAGTGGAAACATTGACTGTATTTCTGTAGGATTTTTAATTAGAAGCGGACTGTACAATTTCCTGCAGAAACCAGGGTGCCCTCCCTCAGCACTCATTCAGACTGTATGCAAAGAGAGAAGTAAGAACAGAACCAAAACACAGAAAATATTCCTTGGAAGAAGGCAAAGACACAGGGGTGCATTCAGGCTGTAGTTACAAGCAGTGCAAACCTCTAAAAGCCTGGCTGGCTCCTGCATTCAGCACCTTGTGTAAGGAGCGTGGCCACAGCTCAGCTTGTGATTTATTTTAGACTTGCAGGACAGAGCTGAGTGTGACAAGCTGGAGGAACGTTCATGATCCGGTCTCTTCAGGCCAGTGGCCACTGGCAGCACACACCTCACTGCAGCTTAATCAGCTCTGAGCAGCCCAGACAGCCACTGCCACTTGCTTTGTGCTCTTGCATAAATGCTGAGGATTTTACTCTGAAATCTGGATTTGACAAACCAGGAACAAATAAAGATAGCTGATACCCAGGCATCTGAGCAGACTACCCTTAATGGAAAAGAACTCTGCCTGGAAGAAATTAGTTTCCTATATTTTTGAAGATTTATGCTTTTGTTTGCTGTTCACCAAACAAATAATTTGAACATTGTAACTGATCTTCACTGACATAATCTTAATGCATTACTGGAATGCATTACAATGGCAAGAAATAAGAAAAAAAAACCCGAAGGCAATGTCACAAGTGAATTAAATTTATATTTGACCCACTGATCATAAACACAGTGCACATATCCTCAGAGAGAGGAAGCTTTTATCAGGATCCTCATGAAGTGTTTAGAGAATACAAAACTAGGACTTCCTCCTGCAAAATGCCTGTTGAAGCCAATAACTTTAAGGTAGCTCCTAAGTTGCTAAATGTTCTATCAAGCATGAAGATATCAGCATTTGTCAAGGAATGTTTTTATGTTAAAAACATTGCCTTGTACTTCTTAATTCTTTCAAATACTTCTACCACTACATACATGCCATTATCTATACATAATCTAGTGAAAATATATTATATTAATTTTAAAAACTTTTAAACATATAAAACTGCTATCAGAGTCTCAGAGAGATCAAATCACACAGCTAATGTTTGTATGCAGAATTCAGTGTCAGCATACACCAGCCAAGAACAACGTTTGCTAAAGCAGCAAATCAGGGTTTACAGTGGTAAGTAATAGAGAATGAAGTTTATATATCAAACCCTCTAAGAAACAATTGGAAACGTTAAATAAGTGCACTCTGTCATCCTGAAGGTGGAATTAATTTTTTGGTATGCCCCAATAACTAAGTTCCTTCCCATTTCAGAAAAACATGTTTTTTACATGCAAAAGGTGCCATCAGATCTTTGTGAAAGGAATGAAAAGGCAGAAGTTGTTTCATAGCTCAAACATGAAAATAAAATACTTTTCCCACAAAATAGGCATGCAAAAGTGTTGTGTTGTCAATAATAATAAAAATACTCTCTAGAAAATAGAAATGAGTTACAGTAAATAGAGGTAACTCCATTCCCTGCCAGGCTGCAACTCCTGTAGCAACTGGCATATGTGTAAAGTGAAATTAGATTTTATCTAATAACGCTTCTCCATCTGCTAACACTCTGCATCTTCTGTGTTCTTTCTCCTTTGCCGTTAAAAATTTCCTTAAAGGCTAGGCACTAGATGAAGAGATGTGGGGCTGAGCTGAAGAAGAAAAGGGCTTTTCCCCCAAAACACACGCTACCTTTGCACCCCCTGCCGGGGAAACAGCCACGAGCAAACAGCCCGCAGGGTCTCACCACGGAGATCTTCCCCATCACCCAAATGTAAACACAGAGAAGCAGTTTTCATCTTAAACAGGCCATTTCTTCCAACCCCGTCATATACATTAGATTCTAGTCAGAATCTTTACTGACTTTAGTTGAAGCCAGCGAAAAGTTTACAGATAGGACTGTATAGTAAGAGAAGCTCATGAAAATCCTTTATTTACCACATTCTTTCAAGGTAACTCAGTTTTGTTTATTCGTGGGGTTTTTTTGTTTTTTTTTGTTTGTGGGTTTTTGGGGTGTAGTTTCTGGGGGTTTTTTGTAAGGAAGGAGTCCCCTTGTGCTGAGTAGAAAGACCATTTAAATACCAAAAAAATACCCTCTAGTAGCAATATATCACTAAATAACATGTCCAGAGGACAAACAGTCGCTAGCTACTGAAAATCGGACCTTTGCTATTGATACACAGAAATGGCTGTGGCAGATTGTCTGTAATGAGGCTGGCAAGTCCTTTTCCAGAACCTTCACTCTCTAAGGTAAGCAGCAGATCACAATATTTTTGTTCTTATCTTCATTAAATTTTCACTAATATAAACAGTAACCCAAGTGAAAATTTTCATGTTACTTGGTATAAAAATGTGTTTAAATAAAATTATGCAAGAAAGCCACCAAAGAAGTTGGGTATTTGTTATCTCAGTTTATCAAAGATAGCAATAAACCCTTAAGGAGCAGCTCTGCTGTTACATTCATTTACAACCAGAAGGTGGCATTGAATGGCCACGAATTTGCTCCCAGTGTCCTTAAGTGCTGCCTGCCGGAGCCGAGCAGGGAAGGGTCCCGGGCAATTCCTGCAGCGAAAACCTGAAATTTAGGTTATCACTCGCATAAACTCTCTGGAACTAGAGCGATGCAGTCAATAACTAATCCTGTTACAGCAGCAAAAAAAAGAAAAAAAAGGGGGGGGAAGGGGGGGCGAAAGGGTGGGGAAAAATAGAAAGGAACTTTATTTCTTCATTCCTGTCTCTTCCCTTTGTGCAACCAACTCATGGCATACCTGCTCTGGGTTTTTTGGAGCCCACTGAAGCCATAGGAATCAGAAGGACCCCATACCCGCTAGTGTGTGCAGTATGTGCAATACTGCCATGTGGAGCAGGGGAGCAGGATCTCAAAAGCTCGGCAGAATTTCAGAGGAACGGGTTCCCATGATCCTTACCATTATTCACATCATCTCCAAGGGTGAAGGTGACATTAGAGAAACAAGGGGTGTGGCTGAATCCTCAGCTGGTTTCCAGCAATTCTGAAAGGCACGCTACCACCTTGCCTCTGCTACAGCGTTTCTGTGCCACTCCAGGGATGCCCTTCTATCGGCAGCCCAGGCAGCAGCTCTGCAGGTTTTACTCTGGACAAAGTCCTCTCAGGTGCTGGTGCACAGACAGGAGCCCTGCCCGAGTGCAAGGGAAAGCTGCCCATCGAAAGCATCTCTCGCACAGTTGTATTCTTGGGGAAAAAAATCCACCCCTGCACACTGGCAGCAGAGAGAGCCTCCGAGCCCGGCTTTCCTGCAGGTGGTTCCGGGCAGCAGGAGCCCGAGCCCCTCCGCACCGCTCCGGAGCTGCTCCGCTCCCCTCCCACCCTGGGGCCGCCGCTGCTCCGGCTGTCATGGCTGCAGAGGAGCTGGCCCGTGACATGGAAAAAGCGAGGTTCAGGGGCTGCTGAGAGCGGCCAGCACATGCGCTGCTCCGGAGCAGCCCTGAGCCCTGCCCCGCGCGCAGAGCGAGCAGCGCTGCGGACAGGCACAGCTCCAGCCGCCCCCAGGCACAATGGCAGGAGTTCCAAGAGGGCTGCAACAAACAGCAGAGCAGGGACAGAAGAGGCAGGGCGCTGCTCCCCTTGGTCTGCCACATCCCCTCATCAAGTGGCAGTTCTGCCTGCTCTTTGAAGGAAAGGGCTTTGCTGTCACAGCTGCCAATCAATCACACTAACAGCATGCAAACACATGATGCTCTGCCAGAACAGTTGCTGTCTCAACACAGGCTGTAGTATACTGACAGAAAAGAACTTAGAAACAAAATTTAAAAATGAAGTATTTTTTTACTAAGACAGCTTAGTATGGCTGTAAAATTTACCCTTTTAAATGAGTTGATTATTACTCCTTTTCAGTGAAGACTTCTCTTATTTATTCTAGTGTTATCCCCAGCCCATCAAAAAGAACGCATTTGAGAAAATACCATTTACTAAAACAATACAACAGGGAAGAAAAAAAAACAAAGGGAAAAAAAAGCAAGCATCCAAAACTGCAAAATAGAAGGATCAACTATTCATAATATTTCAACTGAAATGCAGGATAAGGTGACAAGGTGAACACTGGGATTTCCTTCTTTCTGTAATCATTTACATGCAAATGCAAAAGGAGACTCTTGCAAGGAACAACCCAGTTGTTGGAATCACTCTGTATCTACACAGAGTAAGTAGCAATTATCTCAATGAGTTTTGACCTTATCTCGAACTTTATGTGCAGCTTTGCTTAGAAAATAAATAAAGATTAAAATAATATATTTTAATCCTATATTTCAGATAAATAATTCAGAGGTTTCTGAGTTTTTGGACGTTTCTTTGTTTTGAAGAGAAGGGGCTCCAATGATGGACATTTAAAGAAGAGATCAGCTTTGTCAATCCTCATGGCAGCTTAGACAAAATGAATATATGCATGCAGAGGGAAAGCAGAGAAATAAAATTCAGGGTTGGAAGAAACCTTGCCATTTGGGCTGCCAGTCATCTGGCTCAGCAGAGCCTCCTGGCAGCCTACAAATCTGCATTTCATTTTCCTGGGGCTTGCTAGTTGAAGGACAGACTGAGAGCAGCTCCCAGCGTGACATGAGCTAGATGTGGTCCTGAGTCACACATGGATGTACAAGACAAACGTGGTACAATAGAAACGTGAATTCTGAGGGTGCTTACGTGTGAGTCCTGTTACTGCAGGCTTGAAAAACCTAATGCAGGGGAAGGTTTGGAGTGAACAGGCAGTGGCAGGTCAATCCAATCACAAGCACAGTGATGCTCAGTTTGAAGCACATGAAACTGCTGAAAGATTGAGTGCTCAGAGAGACTGAGGGAAATGCAAACAGAGCCCCCGGAGGGGACCCATTTTTCAGCAGGTCATGAGCAAGCCAATAATGATTTCCACTTCATTTGTATGTGTGCTAAACATACTTGGCATTACTTCAGAGACTGGGGTCAAAAGTTCGATGATTGCTAAAGGCATTGTGCTAGAAGATGTAGCTGGAGAGCTGCTAGGGGAGGGTAAAAGCCAGGTTTGCACTAACCCTTACCCCTGCTCTGTCCTGGTGGGGTTCCCCAACTGAGATCCAGTATATATGCAACTGGCACACTGAAAAATGACCACAACATTTATCTTGCATGGTACCACGCTGCCAGGATGCTCCAAAACAGCAAGCAGAGAGCAGAGCAACTAGGGCTACATTCCTTTTGCATCTCTCAATAGCATTCCCATGCTGCTGTTTCCTGGGCCAGCAAGAGCCTTTCTTTGCTCCTGACCCTCTTCAGCATGTACACCAAAACCATATCTAAGCACAACACACACAAAAATCAAGTCCCACACACATGAGCTGGGGGAGCAGCTCCATCAAACAACCATTGCCACAGCCCTCTGGCAATGGAGGACACTGCACATGAGCTGCTCACTGCTGGCTTTGTTGCAATGCAGCAGCAGAGTCAGTCCCAGCACCACCTGATGAGCCTTGAGCCAAGACACACTTAGCAAGCAAAGGGTTGGACAGCCAATAACTTAATTTCTTGGAGACACCACTGGCATTTATCCTCCCTCTTCAGGCTTTGGTAGTCTGGTAGACTCACAGTGTCAACATCACATGCTCTGAGATACACGGTGGAGTTTCCCCCCACCTCCAGAGAACTCCATGACCTCCTTATGCTGCCCCTCATGGTCCCAGTCACACTTCTCAGTGCTGTCTGGGGATAAGTGGAAAACTATTTGCAACCACAGGTTTCTCTGCCTGAAGATAAAGCTACAGAAAAAAAAAAAAAAAGAGGGTCAAGTACATGAACACAATGCCACAAGTGCTCCTTTCCATCAGCTCTCCATTCCTTCTTGACTTTCTTGCCTTTCACTGAAACATACCTGTGTGACAAAGTCTCACAACTCCCTGAGTTTCAGCGCACAGTTTGACTTTCTTTGCATTGCACTGGCAGGAAAAGAGGAGATTTACACTGGTCCCAGGTACACGACATTGACTGTGTTTTCCAGGCACAAGCAGGCCCATGGAAAAGAAACCTTCCAAGGAAACAACAAGCAGACCCAAGGGAAGTGGAGGAGCAGAGGCTTCCATTAACTCACACAGGGTGGGGCTGAACTGAATCCAGGTACTGAATACTGGCAGGGGAAGACAGAGGCTCATTTTTAAAAGACCCCTGTGCAACTGTCTTGAACTTGACTAGGAGCTTGCAATGCTTGCTCCAAGACTGTAAGCCTGATAGATACGCATTGTCAATTTGACTTTTCACGAGGTGGGGAGGAGTAAAGAAAACAAACCCATCTCTTTTTTTAGCAACTCTCCTCTGCCTTTTTCATAATTAAATTCACCATAATGAGCACTGTACTAAATCTAATAAGAAGTCTGAGTTTCTGGTTTCCACTGGCAGTCATTAGCACAGCTCAATTTAGGCAACTCACTAAAGCATAAGAACAGTATTGTAAGGCAACCTTCTTGAGTCAGTAAGTAAGAAGAAAAGCTTACCTAGACAGTATTAAATCTCTAAAATTGATTGCACCCTATTGCTTATGCTCTGATTCCACTGGCAGGAAGGCTCTGAGCTGGCTTATTTACACATGCACTAGTGAACTCATTCACACACAGCTGCTTTCCACCTCAGAGCAATAAAAATTAATAATAAAAATAATTAAACCTCATCAGCCTTCAAGCATCTGGAAACCCCAGAGCCCCATTGCCAGATCCTCTGAAAATGCATCAGCCTTCCCTTGAGAGGCTGGGGTTCAATTCCTGCCGGGACTGGCTGCCAGAGCTGCCATGGCGCCACACTCCAGCAACAGATTATCCCATGCTATCGACCCCCCTGCTCTGGGTTAATTCTTTTAATTGTCTCACCACATCTTTTCCCATTAGGCTGATGTAACTTGTTTAAGCATACACAGATTGATTTATGACAGCACCAGGGATGTTAATCTGATGCCTGCTCTCCAGCTAATGCACGGTGAGAGATGCAGGACAGCAGTCTCCCACATGGGAGCTCCAGCCCTTTGCCTTGAAATCAAAGGCAGCCTCCCAGTGAGAGCAGAATTACAGCACTCCAACAACAGTGCTTTCCACTGTCCTTATGGGTAAGGCAAGGTCACTGTGTCCTGCTCTCAATTCTCAAGTGCCATCTTCTTTAAATATAGCAGCAATCAAGGAAATGGAAAATCTCTTTAAAAGTTCACTGTTAGGAAATTACTGGAGCCCATTGAATTCCTAAAATCTTGTCAGGAGGTAAAGAGTTCCCTTCAAATGCAACCTCATTTGTGTCCAATTAGAATCAGTTTCCTTCACAGTGTATGTTCAACATCCTTTAGCTCATTGCTGCATGCTCCCTGCATTTCCCTTTTACTCAGGGGATGTGCACATAGTGCAGAAACCTGCACAGAGCAGCCTTCTGTTCCATACATACAGTTTAGGTCATGAAATACGCAGAATACCTATATAGTATGAGTTGAAAAATAAAGTTCTCAACAGTACCAATAAAAATTTGTAAAGCTTTGGGAAAAAAAAATAGGGTCTCCCACAGAACCAAAGTACTTTTCCATTCTGTTGCCATGTTCCCAATTAAAACAATTGGGTATATTAAAAAAGAATTAAGTACATCTGCAGATGCCACCATCTAACTGAAAGTCAAAGAAAACTTGGCCTATAATTTTGTGTTTCTGGGACAAAAAACCCCAAAGAAATAAAACAATCAAACAAAAAAACTCCCACACATGGTGCCAAGCTGCTTAAGAAAACTGACATTCTGCTTCTGAATCTAACCTACATAACCAAGCATTCTTTGGGATTACAACTGGGACACCACCAGTCCCATCACATTTTGACAGCAAATCCCATGCATTTTCCCACCTCCAGGAGGGCTCCAAACAGGAGCTCTCTCAACTGTTTCTCCCAGGCAAACTGTAACTGTTTCCCCTCCTGCTCCCCAATGGGTCCTGCCTAGGTTAGTAGTAAATGGACTTAATCTCCTTGGATTTTCAAATGCTCCAGAGAGCTCTCAGTACAATTTCTAAACACAAATTTACTAGATGTGCTGTCAAATCTCACCAATTTTCATGAAATTTATTCCACTTATGATCTACTTGTCTCAGTTTGGGGAGCACAGACATGCTCAGGCTGAGACACTAACACTAATTCCATGTGCTTCCAGCCCAAGCAGGGGAGTAGCAGGAGGTGTTCCACCCCTGAGAGCCGGTCAGTGCAGTCCAGATTTCTAATATCAGGCACCTCATTCTTGCAGAAACTTGTCTGAGAACAACCTTCATGCTAACAACAACTTACAATGTTTTCAAACAAAATAAGAGACAACTGTACAAGTGTCTCAGCACACATCACAGCTGAGACAGCCACCATACAATTTCAGAAGGCCTTAGCCATTCACCCATACACAGTCATACCTTATCACATCAGAGGGCTTCAGGTGTCTGCCCATACACAGTAACATCATTTCTCTTCAGAAGGCTGCGAGTAAAGAACCTTCTTGCTCTTTAGCCCAACCTTTTATCCCCTCCCGCTGATGCATTGCACCTGTGTGGCCTCTGCTCCCTTTGGTGGTTGGTCAGTGCCCCTGGGCACTCCCTGGCTCATTGCTGCCAGTGCTGCTCCCCTGCTGCTCACAGCTGTAGCCCGTTACCACAAACTGTACACCTGCACACAAATACCTTCAGATGGTTCATGAACAAAAAGAAGAAAGAAAAAAAAAGCCTAATGTATTATTAAGTACAGACTATTACTCAGCTTTATTTAAAAATACCAAAGGCTGCTTTGACAGATCTAAAAGCACCAGCAGGGGTCACTGCCCTTTGTACCTTGCAAAGAAGAGCCCCCAGCTGACAAAGGCCACATATGGACTATACACTGCTCTGAAGCTGCAGTGGAAACAGAGACTTCAGCAGATAGTCCCAGTGAAAAAAAGCACCACAAAATCACCAACTTCACTCTTCTGCCTCTACTGACAACCAGTTCCAAGCCTTCACTCCAACAGCAGCTTCACAGTGACACCAGTGACTCATGCCATCCCAAGACCAGCCTCAGGCTAGCAGGCTAAGAATCAGTCTTGTAACCTCCTGAGGTGGAAAGCATGATGCATCCCTGATTTCCCTTCCTAAATTTGTGTGAATACTAATCCCATATACCTTAAAGGACCCTCAAGGTGGCTTCAGTCTCCACTGGCTTTATCTATGCTGTAGAAAATGGAGCATTGTTTCCACTTCTTCACAAGCACTTTTCAATGCTTTGAAATGCCACAGCTATTCAAAATGTTAAGGCACAGGATGAAAGCTACAGAAATATAACTTCTTGTGAACTAAACAGTGGATATGGGCAAGTCTGGTGGCAAACACTGCCACAGACAAACCTAACATACAAGATATGGACATGAGTAAACAGCTAAGGTTTAGATATTTAGATGCATTAGATGTACATGAGTAATTACCTAGGTTTATTTTTTCTGATTTCCTAAGGTCACATGGGAAAGTAGGACCCATTACAACTTTATGTTGTTTGTCTCCTGACATCAATGCCTAGTTCATACTTAAAATTTTCTCCTTCACAATAATTTTATAGAAAGGCATTATAAAATTGTCAGATGCTTGAGCTTTTCCTGACAGTGAAATTTTACTTAAATAGTTAGAAGATACAAGCTGACTTGTATCCTGTCATTGGGATATGTCACTTACAATACATCTTTTAAACATATATTTAATTATTTCCCAAGATATCTGCCTCCTTATTTAAGTAAAACATTCACATTCAATTCATTCTGCTTTGGACAAATGAATGTCTTTGCAGATTACCAATCCAAAATATCTGACAGGTTTTTTGATATATCTTTCTTCTGTAGTCAGCATGAGGAGAATGTCCAGCATGATGGAAATGCACATTTGAACAGTCAGCAAACCAAATTGCCAATCTGACAGCACTTTTAAAGCCCAAGAAACTATTTGTGAGCATGTGGAAGATGTGTTTCCTGCTTTCACAGTTCTGAAAGGCTGTTAAGCAATGAGAAATTTGATTTGGACTGCAGCAAAGCCCCAGAAGTTGAGCTAGTGGAGAAGGATGTTAAGAATCAGGAGCATCCAAACATTCTTTCAGCTCCTGTTCCCTGCAAAATTGGATCAGAAATGAACTTGAGGAATCTTGGAGCAAGGATAGATTCTGTATTTTTACAACTGAAAAGACAAAAACCAGGATAAGTTTGGAGGGAAATAGACTTTTGTTCTTGGTTGGTTGAGAACATTTTGACAACCTTCCACAAAAGAGCAGATAAATACATGACAGGACAAAAATGGTGAACAAGAACTAGGAAGAGAAGCAGTCATTGGGAGAAACAGCATCTTCCCAGATTTTGTAGCTGCTTCTTGCATCTCAAAGACCAAGGCCACTTGTCATCCCCATGTAGTCTGGGACTAACACAACAAATGTTTGAAGGATATAAAGAAGAGAAAAAGTGGTTTCAGGTGATGCACATGGTAGACATAGGCTTAGCAGGAACAAAACAGGAAAAGAAATTTCAGAGTGAACATCAGGAAATTATTCAGTCCCTGAATTTTATGGGACAGATAAGTATTCTCTAAGAGGGAAAGTGGAAATTCCATTCACTGAGCTATTTACATGTTCAGAAATTACTTTGTCATAGGGAATACCCTGTACTTTTAGAGTTGGAAGATATACTAGCTTTCTTTTAATTCTAAATTAAGAACTGTTTATTACAACTATCAAGAATATCAACTATTGCTAGAACTGACATAAGTTTAGACACAAATCCTTGAATTGCTTTTTCTCTTATTTTCCCTATCTTCAGCTATTCTCCTTTCTCTCTAAGCACTATTTCCAAAGAGTGAAGCAGCATGAAGTATGGGTGTGACATTAATTTAAAAAACCCACCCTGATCATTTTACCACTCCTCAAAGAATGACAACCATTAATAAAAATCAGTTTTCCTGTTGAACAAAGCTTTTACAGAAGTGGAAGGGCACACTTTCATGTACAGCCTCCATCCCACATTACACCTGTATCACACAAGAACTTTTGACAGAGTTACAAGACCCGTGGTCTCCCCAGCAGGCTGAGCCTAGTGGCTAATCCTGCTAACCACAAAAGTACCAGTGGTTGGAGGGGCCAAGGCTTGTCCAACCAGAACTGCCAACAAGCCCAGCTGGAATCCAAAGCAGGACCAGGGGCACTAAGCCCTGCCTGGCATGTCCTTGCCCAGTGCCACCTCATGGCACCACCAGCCACTGGCAGACTCCCTCTTTCCTCTGCTCTCCAAAGCTCCTCTGTGTGCTTCACGGGCTTCTGTCTGTACTGTGTGTCCATCTGCCTTGGCAACAAAGGTTTTAGAGCTCAACAGGAAGAGCAGGAACCTCAGCTACTACTGACATACAGGAGTATGTTAATGGATCATGCAGAATACCTGCTGTTTGCTCGATAATTACATTCATGACAAGAACTTATTGGCTGCCATTTGACAGCCTGACCATTTTCTGCACAAAAATGCATTTGAAATTAAGTTGTTGAAAATGGACCTTACCTTCTATCTCTTCCATTTTCCTCTACCACACTTCTGAAGATTGTCACATACTTGTCAAAGTAGGTGAGCCTCTCCTATTTGGCAGAATCAGATTAGCAGGTCTTCTAATCAAAAAAAGAAACACATAATTAGTTCAGTCCTAAGTGCTAAAAAGTATTGCCATATCCTGAAGAGGGCAAGCTCTCCATTGCAGACATTAAGTACACAGGCTATTAGGAGTATTAATATTTTGCAGACCTGGAGGACTCTTAATCTCTGACTCATTGTGTTTGGACACCTCATAGCAAAAACTTTTTCTCCTGTGAAAGAAAGGCTCCTAAGGATGCACAATTAACTCAGTTCCATTCCTGACAGCAGAGTGCATCACAGCAGTTGTTGCTTCTCTCTCTCTCTGTAAAATTGCCCTGGTATAGCATCAAAAACAACTGTCATTTCAAAGCACAAGGACTATCAATTCAGGAGACAGCAGGACAAGCAAGAGCAGACTGTACACAAGTACTTTTATCTGTTTAACTACTTATATATTTATTTTGATCTTTGGAGAGAAACCTCTCTAATTTTTCAAAATTCCCAATGTAGGTAGGTCTCCTTTTCAAGCTGAGTGTTAGAAATGTGATCAACTGGTCACACTAAACCCCACTTTACCCTTACATTCAATTTAAACTGATACCATAATCAGATATAAAGGTTTGTCTACTCATATATGTTATATATTTTCTAGGATATTTTCTGAAATCTTGAAGATCCTGAGTATTATTTCTCTTCCTGAGCCATGGGCTCTTTTAGATTCAATAATAAATTCCTTTTTATTGCCAAACAGTCATCCTGAGCTATTTTTCCTTCATCTACAGCCTCTAGAACAAAGGAAGAGGTAGAAGTCCTGGTGCAGTCATCCCTGTTCTTTACACAGACCCAAAATCTTCTCTATCTCCTTGATATTACAACGGCTTTCCAAACCCGCCTGTTCTGCACTGGAGGACAAATGAAGTACATCACCTTCTCCGCATTCCTCCTCTCAAACTAAATAATTGTCACATCTCTGGGCTTTGGGATAAAAGCACAAAATTTTAAAAGTCATCTCATTTCACCTTAAAGTCCCTTCCCAAATATAATTATAAATTTCTAAGCCAAACACCAGGGAGACATTTTTAACTTTAATTTACTGTGGGTCCATCAACTTTGACCACACTTGAAGGTACATTTTCTCCCCATTAGTTCTGTCTAGTCAAAGAAGCTCACGTAGCGATGACGCATCTCTTGCAGATAAGGGTATCTGCTGATTTGATTTACTAAGGAAGCTAAATTTATTATGCAACATTTTACAAGTATAATTCTGCTTTCTCTTGATGATAATAAATTCGATATCAACTCCCACGAGACAAGAGAACCAGTCCTTTTATTATCCAGACATGACCCCCAGAGCCAGATTCCATTTTAGAGACGGGAAATGACCATATCTCTGATTAAAAGGGAAACTTTAATCAAATAAAGTGCCTCATCAAGCGAGAGCCAAGATTCCAATACTCCTGACTGCAGCACAGCAACGATCCAAAGTCATATCTGCCCCCAACCCATTACCGCCTACCGCAACGTGATATCCATCCCAAACAGGAGGTGCATCCTTCAGCCATTTCCTCATCATCTGGGTAGCTGCTCCTCCCATGCTCACAATCCTCCGCAGAAACGTTCTCAAGAAGCTACCCCAGGGTCTGTTTGAGGAATCAGAGGAGGATGGACTTTGTTGTGTTTAGTTTGATTTTTTCCCAACTAAATCAGTCTCACAGGTGACAATTGACTTGACTCCGTGCAGCAAAGTGCAGCAGCCTTGGCTTTTAGTTCAGTACCCTTCCAGTTAGACTCTTCTATTTCTTCGGACACTTTCCTTCTACGCCCTGAAATTACCTTTTGAAGCATTTAGGATAATTCTTATTTAGAGTCCCAAGTCAAGAGCTTTATCCCGATTGTCAGTGGTTCATTTCTGCAGTTTTACAGTGGATATAGTAAATTAATAACAACAGTAACAATGACAATATAGATATCTAGGACTATTGTTATTTTAAATATTCTCTAAGGTTCCACTTCTGTGTAAGCACAATTAGATCTGTATGCTACTCCATGCACGGATCTATCTTTAAGTGTTTCTGGCCATCTAGAATATTTTCCCGCAACAGAGCAAGATACAGCAACTGACAGATAAATCATCTCCCTTTCAGCTGTGGAAGCCCGGCTACGCAAGCAAATGAAGTTGCCCAAACTCCACATCCACTGAGGAACGGCTCGGCTGAGAGATGGGATTAGTTCATACAGCCCTCTGCAGCGATCTTCCTTGGATCAGCCCACACGTCATTTCTGCTACAGGAGTACAGATGTGCTGCTTTGTGCTGAGGAGTACCTCTCAGTACCAAAGCCTCTGCACCGGGTCAGGCCCCTTGCTCCGCAGCTCTTCCAGTGCCGCACTGGCCCGGCACAATGCGGGCAGTGTAACACAGCAGCACTTGAGGATTATTTCCCTGGCGTTTGTCTGAGTGTCACAAACACGCTCGCACGCAGGAAGACTGTTACTGTATTGCTCTCTGATTTCCAATGAAGTTTCCGTGGTCTCACGCCCACCCTGAGGTGGGGGGCTCAGCCCAGCCCTGCCAGCCCCGTTCCCATTAGCCCAAGTCTCCCCGAGCGCCCCTACACCCTGCTCTGGCCGGCTACACCGTCGAGGGCGGATCCGCGCCGCGTGTTGGAGAACAGCCCCGAGCAGCTCTCGGGTTAGACGGCGGCAGCGCAGCGGCAGAGCCCGCAATCGCTGGCCTCCACAGGCGAGCCGGGCGCCGCCGAGGCAACGGGGACGCAGGGCTGGAAGGACACGGGACCGCTGCCCGCAGCACCGGCGGGCGCACATCGCCCGGCCCAGGGGGAAGCAACGGAGAGCTCCGGGATGCTGCCGGGGAGCCGGGCTCGCTACCAGGGATGCCCGGGCGTCCGGGGCCGGCCGCGCCGTCGAGCCCCCGCCTCGGGGGCGGTGCCGCATCCCCACCGCCCCCCAAGGCACACCCCCGGGGCGGAGAGCCCGAGCGGCACTCCCGCCCCGCAGCCCCCTTACCGCGGCGGGCAGGGCTCCGTCCCCGGCGCGGTGCAGCGGGCGGGGCGGGGCGGGGCGCGGAGTGCGGGCGGGCGAGCGAGCGGCGGGGCCGGCGCGGTGGCGGGGGCGGGTGGGGTTTCCGTGCGCGGCGCTTATTAGTGTGGTGATGGAGGACCGGCCCCTCGGAGCCGCCTGGCAGCGGCGGCGCGGGCTGACGGCAGCCGCCCGGAGGTGAGCGGCGGCGGCTCGGGCGGCCGAGGCGGCGGGGCCGCCCCCGCCGTGCCCCATGCGGGCGGCGGGGCGGCGGCGGCTCTGAGGGCATCGCTGAGGGCGATGTCGGAGGCGGGGGGCGCGGGCCGGGCGCGGGCCGCCGTGGAGCGGCTCTCGGAGGCGGTGGGCGAGCGGCGGCGGCGGCTGGGCACCGCCATGGGGGAGGCACGGCGGCAGCGGCGGCTGCTGCTGATGGTGGTGTGCGTGGCGCTGCTGCTGGACAACATGCTCTACATGGTCATCGTGCCCATCATCCCCGACTACATCGCGGCTATGCGCGGCGGCGGGGGCACCGCCGGCCCGTCCGCGCCCGCGGGGGGCAACGGGAGCGGCGGCGGCAACCGGAGCCTTCTGCCTGCGCGGTACCCGCCGGCCACGGGGACCAACGAGGACGTGCAGATCGGGGTGCTGTTCGCCTCCAAAGCCATGCTGCAGCTGCTGGTGAACCCCCTCAGCGGCACCCTCATCGACCGCGTGGGCTACGAGGCACCGCTGCTGGCCGGGCTGGCCGTCCTGTTCCTCTCCACCGCCACCTTCGCCTTCGCCGAGAACTACGCGACGCTGTTCGCGGCGCGCAGCCTGCAGGGGCTGGGCTCTGCCTTTGCGGACACGGCCGGCATCGCCCTCATCGCTGACCGCTACGCCGAGGAGCCGGCGCGGAGCCGCGCCCTGGGCACGGCGCTGGCCTGCATCTCCTTCGGCAGCCTGGCCGCCCCCCCCTTCGGCGGCGTCCTCTACGAGTTCGCGGGCAAGCGGGTGCCCTTCCTGGTGCTGGCCTGCGTCTGCCTCCTCGACGGGCTGATGCTGCTGGTCCTGGCGCCGCCCGGTGGCACCGGGGCACGGGCCAACATGCCAGTGGGCACCCCGATACACCGCCTCATGATTGACCCCTACATTGCCGTGGTGGCAGGGGCCCTGGCCACCTGCAACATCCCCCTGGCCTTCCTGGAGCCCACCATCGCCAACTGGATGAAGGATTCCATGGGGGCCAGCGAGTGGGAGGTGGGCCTCACCTGGCTGCCCGCCTTCTTCCCCCACGTGCTGGGTGTCTACGTCACCGTCCAGCTGGCTGCTGCCTACCCACACCTGCAGTGGTTTTACGGGGCCCTGGGCATGGCCATCATCGGTGCCAGCTCCTGCCTGGTGCCCGCCTGCAGGAATTTCGGGCAGGTCATCATTCCCCTCTGTGGCATCTGCTTTGGCATCGCCCTGGTGGACACAGCCCTGCTGCCCACCCTGGCTTTCCTGGTGGACGTGCGCCACGTCTCAGTCTATGGCAGCGTCTATGCCATTGCAGACATCTCCTATTGTGTGGCATATGCCCTGGGGCCCATCGTGGCCGGCCAGATTGTGCACACCATGGGCTTTGCACAGCTCAACCTAGGCATGGGGCTTGCCAACGTGCTTTATGCCCCTGTCCTTCTCCTCCTCAAAAATGTCTGCCAAATGAAACCCTCTCACTCGGAGAGGAACATCCTCCTTGAAGAAGGACCTAAGGGACTCTACGACACCATCAAAATGGAGGAGCGCAAAGGCATGGGCAAAAGCCTCCAGCCAGCGGGCGAGATGGATGAGAATGGCATGGGCTCTTACCACAGAGACCTGAAAGGGGTGTCTGAGGAGGACTCATCCGACTATGAGTACAGTTAGGTTCCCCCATGCAGCCCAGACCCAGGAGCAAGGAGAGACCTGTGGGAGAGAGGCAAAGCAGGGGGAGGAAAATGTTACTGCATTATGTTTCTGTACTGACGTGCAATATCTACAGTTTAACCTTTGTCATGATGTAACGGCTTTCTTCTAGACTTACTTTGAATCAGTATTTCCCTCAGCATTCCAGCAAAGTGGAGGGGGTAGGAAATGGGAGATAATACTGAAAAAATATTGGAGTAATCATTAGCAGAATCTGAGGGGATCTTTCAAAACAATGCCAAAAAGAAAACAAAAAACCCAACAGCTTTATAGCTGGGGTATAATTGTGCAGAGTGTTCTCAAACTGAAACTGTGTGTGACATACTGTATATCTCTGTAAAAATTACAAGAAAAGCAAAAAAGTATGTGTAAAATTTCAAATTGTGTATTCAGGGACTTAGTAAATCTTGTGTACATATAGACTTTCAGTTGGTTTCCTATATTTAAGAAGAGCAACAGCTGTCTCATTTCATTCTTCCCTGGGAATAAACTGAAGTATTGTACCTTTTTTTTCTCTCTTGTGCTGCTCTCCGGTAAGTGCAATATGCTGTATTATGTTGAAGTCCAAGTTACAAGAATAATATGATCTGAATAAACAGAATTGAAGGGGATTGATTGTCTTTTGTTTTGTTTTTGAGGGCTCCTTGAGGGAGGGAGCTGGTTGTGCTCAGTGTAACCCCTAAAGTAACAATTTCCTAGAGCATAATTCTCACTAGCTACCAAAATGGCACAGGAGAAAACCCCAGTACAAAATGTTCTCATTCATTCTTCACAACATAACGGGTCTGAGCAAACAACATCGCACTGCAACCCTGCTACTGCTTGTTTAAAATCAGCTCCTTGAATTCTCATGTGAATTCAGTTTTAATTCCCCACAATAATTAATTTCAATCTTCTAATATTTAAAAAAAATACATCTCCAGCAATTAGAGGTACAATACTGGAAAGTGCCTTTCTCAGTGCTAAATGCTGCCCGAATTAAAAAGCACTCACCTCAGTGACTCGACAGGGATTAAACAAAAACAAAAGATGGGTGAAATGCTTAATTCAAACATTTGCAAAGAGTGGAAACCTTCGATCCATTCACAAGGGA
Organism: Zonotrichia leucophrys gambelii; assembly: GCF_028769735.1. Lineage (NCBI taxonomy): Eukaryota > Metazoa > Chordata > Aves > Passeriformes > Passerellidae > Zonotrichia > Zonotrichia leucophrys. Next base: position 26,085,243 of record NC_088176.1, read on the forward strand.
ACAAGACTGCATAATTTGCCCTATAAATTTCTCTTAATATAAAATAAAATCGTTTATTTTATTTCTTAACCCAATAGGAAACAAAAATAATTATTGGTAATCGGAAGAGGGGTACAAAGACATTTACAAGAGCCGTGGCACCTATCAAAGGGCTCCCGCCCGCCCCTGGGGATCTGGGCGCCGCGGAGCAGCGGCCGCTCGGTTCCGCTGAGCTGCGCGGGACGCGCGGCTCCGCAACTCCCGCCGGGGCGGTCGAGTCGCTGCTCAGGCGGCGCAAAACTCATGAAGACAGGGGGATGGCGCTTTGGCACGGGGGTTCGGCCAAAGAGCAGTGGCCACCGTGGCGGGAGGTGAGATCCGCTTCCCTAAACCGCAGCCGCCTCTTTGTGGTAAGCGGCAAAAGCGGAGCCTCTCCCAGGCTGCCGCCCCGGGCCGCTGCTGCCTCCGGAGCCACGGCAGCTCCTGCAGAACCCGGACTCCTCCCGGGACCGCCGCCGCCCCGTCGCGGCTCCCACCCCTCCCGGCCGTGGTGCCGGCAGCCACTGGCAGCGCCGCTCGCCCGTTTGGTCACCGAGCTTTCAGGAGCCGCAGATGCCCCACGGCGACAATTCTAGACACTGGCGACAACCGCTGCAGCAACGCGGGTCTGCGAGCACAGCATCCCCTCGGGGCTGCCCTCCCCTCTGCCGAGGCTGACCCCGACGGCCGTAAGAGCTCCGGCGAGCCCGGCTGTGCCCGTCCGCCCGCTCTCGGGGGACACGGCCGGCCCTGGGCATAGCGGGCGGGGAGCAGCGCCTGTTGCGCGCAGCGGGAGGGGCGGTGGGGCCGGGCCGGGCCGGGCCGGGCCGGGCGGGGCGGGGAGGAGCCAGCGGCGGCGGAGTTGAGCCGCCCTCCGCACGCCCCCACCCAGAGAGGACCTGGCCGCCGAGAAGGCGGCGGTACCTTGGACAGAGCCGCCGCGACTCGCAGAGCTCGCCCGGCGGCCGCTCCGGAGCTCCCCGACGAGCAGGTAGGGGCGGGCGGGCTGTGCGCCCCGCGCCTGCCGCTGCCCCGACGGCGCGGCTGCGGGAGAGCCTGGGGCCGGGAGAGCGGGAGCGGGGCCGGCCGGTCCCGCGGAGCGGAGCCCAGCGAGCTCCTTTCGCCAAACTCGGCGGATTAGGCGGCATCCACGGGACCGCACGTTTTGCCTCTGCCCGAGCGTCCCGCCGAGACGGGCGGTTCGGGAGGGAAAGGGCTCCTTCGGGGCTGAGGCTTGGGAAGGGCTCGGGACGTGCCGGCAGCCTCCGGTGGAGCGTGAGCGCTCCCCGACCGCTCCGGCGCTGCCACGGCCCGCAGGGAGCTCACGGCCGGCGACAGGGCGGCTCCGGGCTCCGCTCGCAATGTCCTCTGCCGCGGCAGTGCGCGCTTCACACGTGTACTCCTGACAACGCATTCATTCCTTAACTTCAGGCACAGGTTCCTGAAAACTTTAAAGCTTATCCTCCTGATAACACTGAGAGTGAGGATGAATGGATGGGGACTGAATGTATTGCCCCAACAACACCATATACTGCAAGCTGCCTCCTGAGTCCATCATGTCAGGAGAACTCAAGTATAAGCACATGGGCTTATTTTAGTCCTCCTCTGCTATCTGCTAACGGAGAGATCAGTGCCTTTTGTTATGGATTTGAGTTGCTGCTTTGAGCTGTGGGGAAGGCCACCCGGCTCCCCAGCCTGCTGTGACTCGCAGGCACTGTGCTAAGCCGCTCACCCTGGCCCTCCAGCTAAGCCAGCTGTAAATAAAAACAGCTAGGATTATTTTTTTTCTTATTTTGCCTAATAATTTGACAATGTACCTCACAGCTTTTTAGAGAGCAACTTTGAAGTCATCTTGAATTTCTGCAGGATTTTCTCCTGTGTCAGTTTTCTTGTCCTTTATTTAGCAAATACAGGATTGGGTGTGATGCTAAGCTGTCAGCACTTGAACCAGAGACAAAGCCTCCGTTCATCCCCGCAACAGAGAAAAGCACAGTTTAGGCTACCACCTCCAAACTCTTTATCACACTGTTTTTACAGATATGCAGGGCTGTTAGTAGTAGCACTTCCCAGAGACACTGAGCCAATACAGACTTTTAGTCAGCGTGACACCATATTGCAGTTTGACAAAAAAGCATAAGGAAAGAAAGAACAAAATTCCCAGCAAAAAGAATACCAGCAGGATTTTTCCTTTAAGGGAGTACAGTTTGAGGGGCTCTAAAGACAAAATGGCTGCTCTGTATTCTGAATGCAGGTGGGGGGCTGAGGTCAGCCCATAACTGGGCTAGCCAACAGTCTGCCAAGAGTTACAGGATGTGCATTATTTGAGGTGCTTTGAACCTGTGTTTTAGAAATAGAGTGCACAGCTAAGTGATGAACCCTGCAGCACACAAGGGAGAGTAGAGCAGTGCAGCGAGTTAGTGTGGCCTTTCCTTGAGGGACATTATCTCTCACCTGGGTTGAAATTGTAAGCAGATGACAGATCAACACGAGTTTGCTGTGTGGCTCATTGCAGGGCCCCAGGGACATCTCTCAACCTTATACAACCAATTCCACAGTACATGGCCCCACTGACAGCCAGTGCAGGACGGGATCAACACAAGGTGTCAGTGACCACATACACATTGGCAGAGCCATGCTGAAGCTGCAAGGCTGCAAAAGCCAAGCTAATTCCTCAGCAGAGGAATAATCCACAGCCATCTCTGCCTATTGCTAAACAAAACTCTTCAACTCACTTTCATGCACTGTAGAGTATAATCCCAATTGTTCTTAAAAGCTGTTGTAGAAATAATTTCAGTGCCCTGAATGTAATAATTCCAAAGATTACAGAAAAATATTATTTTCTACATAGTCAACACATGCTGTATTTTATATTTTGCATACACACAGTGCAAAGTAATTAAAAGAAAACCAAAAAACCTCTAATCCATCAAGACCTGACTGAACAAAAAAATTCCCTCTGCTTTAGCTGTATTTATGTACTGTCAGAATTGAAGGACCATACTTGGTGTGATCACTAGTAGATCAGAAGAAATATGCGTGTCAGATAGCCTATTCCTGCACAGAAAATGAGTGAAGAAGCATCTTTAGAAGTGAAACCAGGATAAGCACAGTACCAGAGAGACACGAGTGGAAGTACTTGCTCTGTCACAGATTACTTCTGTGACTTTTAGCAGGTTAAGCCATCTCCCTGGATAAGTATATGCTATTTGAAAGACTGCTCTACAAAACAGCTCAAACCCAGGGTACAGCACCCCTGTCAGTCCTCCCACAGCCTTCACAGGCAGGCTCACAGGGTCCCCCAGACCCATGCCCCAAAGCACTGGTACCCTGTGAGATTTAGGCTGCAGAGGGAAAAGGCACATCTCCATCAAGCTCCTTTTTCCATCTTCTAGCACAGCACCTCACTGTACCCATGGAGCAATGCCATGAAAAATACATTTAAACGCTGTGGTGCTTTCATATAAAATGGTAAGGGGAGGAAATATAAGATTCTAATATAGAAAACTGCAACATGACTATTACTTGTGTCTACATAAGTACATTCAAAGAAAAGTCCCCTGTTTCCTCCAGCTAACATATAACAGTAATACAAAGCATGCAGATTATGCCACAATAAATTGCAAAGTAAATTACAGTGACAAAATAAACCATGCTGAGAAGGGACCTTTTATGAGCATCAGATAGCTCTGAATAAATAAATTTATAGCAAAATGAGACAAACAGAATGTCAGAGCAATCTCCACAGGGCTCAGTTTAGCTACTTTGAATGTTGTACTTCTATTTCTCTTCAGGTTTGCATTCTGAAGCTTCTGTGTGTGTTTGCACAGGGAATACTCCCCTCGTACATTTTGGTTATAAATAATGAGTACTGACAGGACTTTAAATCTTTTCTATTTCCAGAACTGAGGCATCAGGCTCCCTAAGTACCCCCAAGTGACTTCAATTTCTGTCCTCAACGAAAGATACCAAAAGAAATGCAGGAATGCCTGACTTAGAAAAAAACATGCAGAAGAAGGAGAAAGATACATGCAGTAAAGATGAAAGAGTAAGTAACTCTTTCTGGGAAAACAAAAAGGAAAAATGACTTGACAACTTTTAATTCTGTAAATTAATATCATAATTGTAACCCAAGCTCTGTTCTAGACCAAATTTCTTCATTTCAGGGAATACCAGTTATCCTGCAACAGTTTATAGCCAGAAACCTTGATCTAACACTAGTGCTTCTCATATCCAAATAAACTCTTTCTCCCAACATCCTCTGAAGAATTACAGTAAATTAAATATTATTATACAACAAATATTTTTATACTGCAAAGTCAGAGATGGCATGAAATTATTCATGCTAGTACAGCACTATCAAGCTATCATATATGATTAATTTTCAGACTTGTTTAGAAGGTGCTGGGTATGCATGCCTGTCAATAGTCAGCTTCCAGGGTTTTTTCCTAAGCAGAGTCATGAACTGCACAGGAACCTTACCCAGAAAGATAGGGCCAAAGCCAGGTATCAAAAAGAAATACTAGTTAGCACATTCATTTTCAATGACCAAGAAATCAATGACAGAAGAAATATGTCTTGACTAAACACACCTTGAAACAGCAGAACTGCTATTCTTTTATTTCTGGGTGTATGATAGGCTAAACTGGATTTGTATTTCCACTAAAAACAGATAGTCCTATGACACTTTTCATGAGTATCTAAAATCCTTGGTTTCTAGATAGGGAACATAATGCATCACTGACTTTTCTGTGGATGTCAAAGAGCAGAGCTGGTACTTGAGCTCAGAGGACACCCAGTCCCTGCCAGCTGTTCAGAGCACTTCCTCCACACCCTCCCTCCCTCCACTGGACTAACTCTGAGCAGCAGATGGGACAGCTAACTGCTAATCCTTTCTTCCACCCAAAATCACACTGCAATCCTACTAAAATGAATGTCCATTACAGCAGGAACTAGCAAAAAAATCTGAACATTTCCTATTTCAGGAGATGGGCAAAAATAAAATTAGAAAAACAAAGCCTCCAAGAGTTTATGGCCTACTCTAATCACTAATGGGCAAGCATAGCTGCATTAGATTGACCATTTCTCAACTAGGTGACACAGCTCTCTCCCTGAGGAACCACACTTAGAGCATCACAGCCTCTTGCAACTTGCCAGTCTTCCTGAATTACCTCCTTGCTTTTTTTTCCCACTGCCCCCAAAATTGCTTATTGGCAATGGAAAGAGATGGAGAGACTGAGAGCTGGTCAGAATCCAATTTGCTTGGGGACTACATAAGCTTATATACTACTCTAGGATGGCTAATAATTTTTTACCACAATGACTGGGTTAATTATCACATAAACAAACATACATTTTACAACTTCTCTTACTTGCAGAAGTCTTGATGTACTTTTCTTTTCTGGTAAGTCTTGATTTAATCTTCAATTAGTCTTGATTTAATCCTCAAAGTTCTGTCTGTTCTTGCCAAGGCATCCTGATGATCACAGCTCTTATGCTAACCACGTCCAAAGTCCATCTGTCTTGTTTGTCCCAGTATCTCTCTCTTCTCTTTTCAACCAAAACCACTCCTTAAATGGCCTTATTAATTTATCTCTGCACACATGGAAACAAGCGAGGTATCACAATTAATACAATTATTCTGAAAATCATCACATACCTACCTATCTTAAAAAGAATCTTTTAGCTAAAATCCTTAGCCACTAAAGGCTCAGGCTTGATCTTTATAAACTAAAAACTTTCCTGATGGCAGCTGCAGGGGGGCCATTACTGGATTTAGAAACATTGCAAGAAGTGTAATTGCAGCAAAAGGTTTGATTCTTATACACGAGGTTATAGGGAGTAACATTTAGACTGATTTTTTCTGTGTATTTAAAATTAACACAAACCCATTTTCACAGAACCCAGGGGCTCTAATTCTTGGGGTTCCAAGGGTGCTTCAGGAGGGCAAGGTGTCAAATTTGATTTGCTTTGCTTTAATTTTTTTTTGTGTGTGTGTAAATATTAGTGTAAAGTTCTGGAGGAGCTATATTCCCCCCCCCCCTTTTTTTTGTTTTTGAATAGTATGTGTGTTTCTCATTATAAAGGCAACATAAAAGTAAAACAATAAACATAAAAGTAAAAACAATAAACTTATACTAAGTAAAAATAAATAAAATAATTTCTACAATTAGCAGCACATGAAAAATAGAATGGTGATTTAAAATAATGCACTATCAATTTCTTAAATATTGTAGTATTACTTAGACTCTGTAGTAATTGGCAAGCTTCATTTTTAATGTAATTTTAACATGAGGACTTGGAGGTTAAGCCCTCCAAGTTCACTTTAAAAGGAGGTTTAGCCATTATAGGTCCAAATTTGGCAATTCAGAATTATTTGAGTATAGTTTTGATGTTGAAAACACTTGGTTCTATTGGTCTATTTCTCTACTAGTTAAGTCTAGGACCTGGCCAGGATCCAGGCTTTAACTGGAAGAGTCTCTTTAATATATTTTAAAAACCTCTTAGTAATAGTAGTTAAAAAATAATATATGTCTTACAAATAGCTATACAACAATATGTGAAGGTTTGTGAATCAGCTGGCTTTGTCATATTTTCTTTAGCTAAATAGTAGTAAAACAAAGCATTAAACAGATCACAACTGATAGCAGTCATAATATGAAATTTTAACTCATTCTTCAGTACTACTTATAAAAATAAAGTAGCAAAAGTTGTTCTTATTTCTATAATAAAATAGTTTTATCTCATAATTTAAATTAGCAAATGTTGACAAAATTCATTTAGGCTTTGTGTTATTCACTTGTATAGTAAAGGAATTATATCTTATAATTGAAACAGGTATAATTCAACAAAATTTAAAATCAACTTCACGAAAAATTAACTTCAGTAAAACATAACAAAAATATACTTAAAAGAAGTTAAAGTTAACATCACTGAGATTAAACAAAAATTAATCTTAACAAGAATTAACTTATTTAAACTCTATTATTATAAAAAAGTTACTGAAAATTTTTCATTTACTGGAAATTTTTCATTTACTTTGATGTTTAACTGTTATATGACATCTGTTCTGAAAAATTTATAATAAAATGACCTCACTGAAACTATGGAGTAAAAAGTAAGCACTTAATAAAGCTGACAGTGGAGTTTTATGTACTAGTTCTAGTTAAGTCTCAAATAACTACTACAAATAAAGTTCAAAGTTCGTCTTGAATGTGATCTAAAGAATCTTGAATTTATGACTTATCTAATTACTCTCAGTGAACTATGCAGTTTTGCTGTGTTACTAATATGTAGGAAGACACCACTGTTACATAAACACCTTTGAATTTTTCTAGTAACAATCCTGTTAAAAATCACAAATCACTAAAATTAGAAGGTAAATGGTAATAGAGTTGGGATAGTATGCAGCATCAGTTGGTATTTTGATGTGCCATAATTTCAGCATGCCGTGCAGGTTAGACCATGCTGGCTGGTGCCAGGCAGTGGAGGCTGCACCCCCTGCAGCAGCATTTAAAGGTTGCTTGTATGATAGATTTAAATTTGGTGTAATAAAGGTAATGAGATATAAATATTGAAGGCTAAAACAATAAAAAAAAATTATATAATTCTAAATAGCTGTACTGAAAAATTCACAAGAAAATATGTAGTTAAAAAGGCAAGTAACTAGAAATATAACTGGTTTGACTAAGGCAAGGTGTCCCTCAGGGCTTTAGGTCAGTAAGAAGTGTCGCCTTTGATAGCTGGCCTGCTCCTTCCAATGGTTCAAAGTGTCTGGGGCACTTCAGCCAGGGACCATGGTGGAGGGTGTTGAGGCTCCCAATGACTCCTATACAAAGTCTGAATGCATAAAAATTCTCCACTGTGTCAACACATCCCTCCCCCACAAAACCAGGGGGACAGAGAGCCCAAAAGGTTTAACTGTGGCAATCTGCCCCTCAGGCCCTGCAATGTGCACCAAGTGCTGTCTTTGCAAGCTTTGACTATTCCCACCCACGCCCGAGAGCACTCGAGGCACAGACAGTAATGGCCAATCACTGGGCCATTCCCTTTTTGACGTAAGTTGCATCTGCTCCAGTACCAAGGAGTCCTGTTAAAATTATATCCTTGCCTTTCAGAGTCACTTTGCATTGGCACGTGGGACACTGAGATGTTTTGGATACGTTGTGTCCAAAAAATCTGCGGGACCTCTGTGGAGCCAAACTCCCCTCCCCACTGTTCAGCTATTGGGGGTGCAGATAGGGGTGCTGCCAGGAAAAATAAGAGTTGGGCTATATGGCTCCTGGCCAGGACCACACAGCGCAGCTGGGGGTCCAAGCCATGATCTTAATTTCCCCAAGGGAGTCAGAGTCAATAACTGGGAGAACAAACAACCCTGTTATCCAGGTGGATGATCTGCCTGTGATCAAAGCATGCATATGCTGTTCCAGTGGTCAGAAAACTCCTGTGGCAAATGAACAGATGAACTGAGTAATGTTACTGTGATATTGTTTGATATGTCCAGTCCTGTGCTGCCTGGGGTGGCTGCACACAGGTCAGTGACACTTGTCCAGCGGGCAGGGCTGTTGGAAGTTGGCAGCTGCTCCTGGTTGCTGTGTCAGCTGTGGGATTTGTGGTATTGTGCAGTGCTGCTCTGCACTCCAAGATGAGTTTCCCTGTAAAGGCTGGCGATTCTGGTGAAACTTAGAGCGGCACAGACTAGCAAAGTGAAGGCCTTTCCAACAGCGAGGACATATACCTGGGGCTTTGGGTTTCTGTGCTTTTTGGCAGTCTCTTTTAATGTGTCCAGACTCCCCACAAACCAGCTGTTTTCCAGGGGTTAATTTCAGAACAGCAAAATCATCCGCTATGCCTTGCCCCATGACTTGATGGGTGATTGCCATGGTGTGTTGTGCTGTTCCCAGGTGGTTGCATGCTTGTATCATTTGGAGTAAAGTGGCCTCAGGTTCAGAAGGCAAAGATTTCAAAAGGTGACTATAATCCTCATTGGGATTTTCTGTGGCCAATTTGGGTATAACTTCTCTTGCTGATAACTTCTCTTGCTTCTCTTGCTCAAGTGTTTGTTTTAATCTGTCCACAAACTGCACATAGGGCACTTGTGGACCCTGTTTGATATTTATGAAGGACTGTTTAGGGGTTTTCACATCAGGAACCTTAAGAAATGCCAAACAAGCTGCATCTGTGATACCCTCCAGGGCTTCTCTTGGTGAGGCAGCCTGGCCCAAACACGGTTCTCTCACCATCACGATCAGTGCCAGGGGCTCACTGATTGCAGCCAGACAGGCTGTTCCTTCTCACTTGGAGCACCAGTTGTCAGCAATGGAGAGAGATGGGGAGACTGACAGCTGGTCAGAATCCAAATTGATTGTGAACTACATATGCTTATATACAATTCTAGGATGGCTAGAAATTTTTTACTACATTGATTGGCTTAATCATCACATAAACAAACTTACACGTTTTACAATATCTCTTATTTGCAGAAGTCTTGATGAAATTTTCTTTTTTGGTAGGTCTTGATTCAGTTGGTCTTCATTAGTCAGTCTTGATTCAGTTGGTCTTCAGTTAGTCTTGATTTAATCCTCAAAGTTCTGTTTGTTCTTGCCAAGGCATCCTGATGATCAAATTTCTTATGCTAACCAGGTTCAAAGTCTTGTGTGTCCCAATAATTGCTCTGGCTTTTAAATTACTAATTACACTTCCCTTGGGTAATTCTAAATTTAAAAACAAAGGAAACTTAATTGCATGGACAGCATGGAACTCTTTTCTTCCCAGATACTATTGCTCCAAACAGGGTAAGGATAAAGGAAGTATAAATGGAAACATTTTATCAAGCCTTCCAGGGGGGTTCCAGACTGACTGACAGCAGAGGTTTGGCAGGGTAAAGTACAAGCTTATTGAGGACTGTACATAACCAGTACTAATAAACATGTAGACCTGCATGTTTTCTACTTCTGTCATTGTATAACCATTCATATTACCAACCAGACAAGCATTAACCCATGGTTTTACTAACCAAAAGTTAATCACAACTTCTTTAGTAATGAAATACATTAAGATGGTATTTTATTATTTTGTAATGTATTTGCAGATTTCCTAGAGATTAGCTCAGCGTATTTGCTTGCATCATGCCTCTTCATTCTAGGATTTCTAGAATTTTTACCGAGGAATAATGTCCTTGATAATTTTCCACTAGTCCACTGCTCTATCCATTTGAAAGCCTACAAACAGTACATTTGTAGCAATCAGGCTTCTCAACTGCTAAAACAGAATAAATTCATTTTAAAAGGGATGTAACATATTAATCAGTAACAAAAGAAAAAAATAAGAAAACAAAAGAGGACAGATTGGAAACAAATAGAATTACTCACCAATATATATTTCTTTTTAATGACTAGGAAGTGCCAAAACTTCCAGTTCCACCACTGCAACAGACCTTACACATGTACCTACAGTGCATGAAGCACTTGGTGCCAGAGGAGCAATTTAAAAAAACCAAGGCCATTGTGGAGAAATTTGGAATTGCAGGAGGCCTGGGGGAATCCTTGCAGAAAATGCTTGAGGAAAGAAGTGAAAAGACAATAAACTGGGTAAGCAAATGCAATTGCTCTGTTTGATGATGCTTATTTACAAGTTCTTTCTGATGTTCTCTATGCAATCACTGTTTTCTTTCAGCAGGTCAATGCAAACGGGTCATTCTGACAAAGGAATATTTCAGATGCAATAGATTTTTAAAATTACGCAGCTAGATTTTTAAAATTATGTCAAAATCCATGTTAAAGCCGTCTAGTCAAAGTTCTGATTTACACCAATTATTCTGAAATGGAACACTTCATTATAGGTATTAGTCTTTTAAAATTGAACTATTATTTGCCATTCATTGTTATGCTATACCAATGTAGTTACTTTGCCAAATATGCACACGCATGTATATTCGTGTACATCTATCACACAGACCATGCTGAGACCTCTGCCTTTACAAAAGTTCAGCTTTCTGCTTCCCAAGGCAGGCAAGTTAGGTAAGCCACAGCTAAAGTAGATTTTACCATTCCACAAAGTCACACCCTGCCCTTATTAACCATGTTAGAATATGGCAGTTGAAAATTAGAGTTTTATCAAAGTCCTTCCTTTCCAACAAGGAAAATGAGTCTGTGGATTCAGTGAAACCCTGCAGGCTTGTTACTGATGTCAGTGAATTGTGGTTCTCCCTTTTGTGTGACACACACAAAAAACTCCATGGAATTGCTGCTACAGTCAGGAAGAAAAGGCTACAGTGTTGTCAGTGCTTTCATTTTAAAAGCAGTGCTTAATTTGTGAACTAAGTGCTGCCCAATCTTATTTTCATATTGTGATCACAGAACTTCACGGTGGCTAAACTAACCAGCATTTAAAAAGTGTTCCTGATAAGAAATAATATTCCTGAAGACATCTGCTCACTTGAGCACTTATAGAATGAAAATTACAGAGGAAGGATGCATAAGCATTTTCTGAAATTGTGACAGTTTTAAATACTGGCTGTTAAAATGAATACCTGATTCTTAAGGTAAATTAGAAATGGATTTATTTGAATTTAACTTGCCAGGAGTATATCTCTAGCATGTTCCCCTGAAGACTCCAGAGACTGTGGGGGAAGCATCTGTTCTAACAGCAATGAAATATCTCAGAGGAAAACTTTTTCAACTGATGCATGCATTTGTAATTATTTTTGCATAATTTTGTTGTTGTTTATAGTTACCATATGCAAAGCCTGCCCTCTTAGAAAGGCCATTTGATATTTTTATGAAAGCCTCCATTTTCCAAATAGTGATTCTTCAATCTCTGCTCAGACATAAAGGAATGCAGTTACTGTTCATCCATGTTTTCAATAAAAATGGTTAGAAATTTAATGTGTGCCTGTGTGGGTCAAGAATCAGCAATCTGCATTTGTGTCAGTGGACACAAAGGGAATTCTCCAGGGGCCCTATCCACGTGCCACTCTCTGCAGAACTGAACCATTACGCTTGGGAAATTCTTCTCCTGCTCTGTCTTGCCACAGGACAATATCTGATGGTTAGCAATGGAGCATCTTGGCATCATTCACAAATATTTGAGGCCCCCTGAGAAAAGCCATCACTGGTAAAACTCTGGCCCTCTCTTAAACATACTCTAATTGCTATGCAAGAGTTAACATGTTGTATTCAAATATTTTCTGGTTGTAGAGAGAAGCAAACAACAAAATACCCAAAGCACCACAATCTGAGGCTTGTGTAGTTTTTAATGGAACGCACTGTAAATTGCCATTGATTGAGAAATAGGATTATGGAATTGCGGCTGACTTCTGCCGAGCTGAGGTCACAGAGCCCAGGCTGAAAATGCTCAGCAGCTCCATTAATCAGAGCCCATGGCTGACACCAGGAGCACCAGGCAGTGTCCCCTCACCCTGCTTTGCTGTGTGCTGTGGCAGCTTTAAGACGTTGTGTCCCCCTCCTCAGGTGTTTCACTACTGGCTGGATGACATGTACCTCAACAACCGCCTGGCTCTTCCAGTCAATTCCAGCCCCGCAATTATCTTTGCTCGCCAGCATTTCAAGGACATAAACGACCAGCTGAGGTAATGTATTATGACGTTGCAGCTTTTGCTAAATGAAAGGATATTTTAAATGTACGGCTTTTGCAAAAAGACAATCAACTTTCATTAAAAAATAAGGGCTGTAGCCATTAAAGTGATTTCCTACGAGGCTGCCTGACTGAGGACAGTGCTTCTGGGGTAACTCATACTGATATTCAGAAAGAAAGATGTCATTACTATTACATTCATTGCATGAAAAAAAAATGCCAAGGGATTTGTATTTTTAAGGAATATTTACAAAGCTTTTTACTGTACATGATTCAAGTAAACCACTTTGTGATGAAAAAAACCTACTAATTTCTGACACAGAGTTTCAAGGGAAATAATCTTTAACATGGCTTCACTATGACTCGTAGCCACCCTGCAAATTGAAAAGGCCACGCTGGCATTAAATTGTCCCTCTCAGATGCACAAAAGGGCACCAGAAACCCAGGGGATCTAAGAATAAGAATTCAGAAATCCTTCTTCCCCAAGAACATTGCCTCCTTCAGGCCCATCAGTCCCAACTCTGAACTGATCTTTCTACTCTGAGCTGTTGTAGGCAATTACTATCATTTAAAAAGTGAGAAGGTAAGCACATAGCCAAGCACAGAATATACCTCTCCAGACACCCTTAAAACAGGATTTCATTCTTCAGTCTCTGAAAAAATATTCTTCCTTTTTAAAACAGTAAAAAACTACCTTCATACAGTGCAATTTTCCTCTTTGCTTTTAGCACTCTCTAGCTGCTCATTACTGAAATAATTAACTGCATGTGAATTTATGCTATTATAAAACAGCCAGAACCTTAAAACAAATATGCATTATTTTAACATTTTGCATAGACAGCTAATGCATCTTTTTACTTTACTTTAAACATAACTATAAATGCTTTCACTCATTACTTACTAAATTTATTGTGCACACAGCTTTCAAAAAACCTCCACTTTCCATTTTCTAATGCACATGCTTTAACAAGGAAATCTTTTTCTCAAAGCCTCCCATTCTGACACAGTGCAAACGGACAATGTCAGGAAAAATACACCTGTCCACAGCTCTGCAGAAAAATATCTACTTAGGACAGGAAGTACTCTAATGCTGGACAGGTTATGAGTATTGATATTGAAACCCATGTGAGGATTCTATTAAATATTCAGTCTTTGCTCCCATTCTCTAAATAAGCACTTTCAGGCTTCCTCCTGTGGTAGTCTGTTTAACCATTTGAAGGGACTGTCTCCAGGATTTCATATTTCTCTTGACATGAATTAATTTAGGTTTTGGGTGGGGGCAGGGAGCTCTTCTTGCCAAGCCTGAAGACTTTCTCTCCTTATGCTGTCATCAATCATTCAGGCTATCCTCTGTCTCCCAGAAACAGCCCAGTGTTGCCAAATGACAAAAGACTGATGTCACTTCTCTCTGCTCTTTGCAGGTTTGCTGCCAATCTCATTTCAGGAGTGCAAGACTACAAAGCTTTACTGGACACGTAAGTGGCTTGGAAGGAGAGCTTGAGTATCCACAGGGCTTCTGATTCGAGGCTGCTCTCAGTACAAAGCTGGGCTCTATTGCACCTCTCCCCCATGGGGAAGGGCTGGGGCTCCAGCTTGCTTCAGGGCAAGTGCTTCAGCAATATTTTATACCCTTTCTGCTGTATTCCTGCAGTGTAACAGATTGAAGAAGGATCCTTTTTGATGGGTGGCAGTCATCACTCTGGCAGGCACAGTGCAGCCCAAAAGGGCACAGACAATTTGCCTAACAGAGTTACTGAGAACACAAGAAGAAGCTTGTGCTCCCCACACCCAAAGGGCAGCAGCACTGTGGTTACACAGCCTGCACACCTCTGCTGGCACTCACCATTTACAACAACACTGTCCCACCTCCCTCCCCACAGAGAAATAACACATCCCAGCAAGGGAGGGAAGTCTCACCACAGAAAGGCTGGTTCAGTAGCTAGAAAAATAAGCTACTTATGCTCTTGTTACTTTCTGAATAAATACACTGGGGAAATACATGATTCTTCAAATCATATATGTATAATGCACCTGTACAAGGAAATAAGTGATACAGAGAATTTGAGAGTTGGGAACTGCAACAGTTCTAAAGTCATGGTTGACCAAAATAAAGTAGCATAAAATATTACCCCTCATAAGTTGTATGAGAGTAAACCTCCTTGCCTGCTTCTTTACCCCTCCCCCTGTCTGACAAGTTGGAAGCTTAGTCCTCTTTTGCAGAAGGAAAATCTCTGCACTGTAAGATTTTCTTCCTCCTGTGGTCTCTGCAGCCTCTCCTGACCAGCAGCACCCTTATTTCCTGCTGCAGTGTCAGTGGGGTATTTTACAATCCATAATCATAATTGTGGCTGTGATAATTCTTCTTTTTTCCCCTTGGCCACTAAAGAAGCTTTTAAAGAGATGCTGGTTTCACCTACCTTCCAATAAAAAAAAAAAATAGATTTTCAGCACATATTACTCCATGGGTCTAAGTGAAAATTAGCACAAAAGTGAGGACCTGTGGAAAACAAGTCATTGCCCAAGTCATTCCTGTTTGTCAAGGAAGGCCCTCTCACACACACTCTAACCAGTCAGCACAGCACATGACTGCTGTGATTTGCAGGGAATTTCATCAGTACCTTTCTTTGAGGTGCTGCTCTTTCCCAGCTGTTCTGCTGACTTCCATCCTGCCAGGTTTCTGGGGTCCCAGCTAGTCAGGCTTCCCATGCTCATTGCAAAGCTGCTTGTGACCTGCTATTTCCATTTCCACTAGATGATAATGCAATTGCTTAATGAATATGCATGAAGCTGCCAGGAATGATGTATTTAACTTTGGTATGGGAATTCATCTATTTCCCTTATACTGTAATCTCATTTTATTATTCAATTTGTGTTATACCTGATCTAATTGTAACAGAACAAAGGACAGATAAGATTTTTTTTCCTTTCTGTCTCCCTCCCCTCTTTTCCTCTGGCTTTGTTTTTCTCTTTCTCTGCAGCCATGCTTTACCTACTGACTTTTCTCGTGGACAGCTGTCTGGCCATCCTCTCTGCATGAAGCAATACTATGGACTCTTTTCTTCCTATCGTCTTCCAGGACCTACCAAAGATACCCTCGTGGCCCAGAAAAGCAATGTAATGCCAGAACCAGAGCACATCATTGTTGCTTGTAACAATCAGGTAAATTCATTTTCGTTTTTCATACCTTTCTATATTTCTTAATTTGCTTAAATTCACTCCAGAAGAGCCTAATCTAATCTCTGTTCAGAAATGCAATTAGTGTGCTATGTATGAGATCACTTCTTACCAAGCATTTGCAGTTGATATTTCTAAAAGATGCTTCTGCAGCATTTTTGTCCTTGGACCACATAATGTTCCAAGTACAGTGATGCAGAAAGGAGGAATGTGGCAGAATTTATTTGCTTTCTCTTTCAAACAAAAACGTTTAATAAACAGTGATAAAACCACAGAGAAAAAATAATTCTATTAGAGTGCATTTGCTGGAAATGCTCTTCCCATGACAGTCAAGTATTGGCACAGTCAAGTTCATGGCAACTATACCACCATCACACTTATGCATAGTGTAGACACCATGTAGGGGCCCTAAGCTATGGCTGAGGAAGTTAGCACAGGTGCAGGCAGAAATACTGAAGTGTTAGAGTGAATCTGCCCCAACCAGTAATTACCAGGGAGCAGCAGAGTCTGTTCCCTGGGCACAGTACTTCTAGCACAGCTTGACTGTTTGCAGTACTGGAGCCATGCCCATAGGTGCTCCTGGAATGAGGAAGTAGCTTCCAGTGAAGTGCTTTCTGCTTTTCCAGGAAGCACAGGAAATTTTCTAGATTTTCTAGGTTATGTTTAAACAAATAATACCATGAAAATTACTTACATACTGTCTGATTTTATCTCTCCAAGGTTTTTAAAGCTTATTCAAATAGTGTGTATTTTATTTGAGTCCCACACACAATATAAGTCCCCTATGGCAACTGGCCTTACATTGGTGTTAAAACACAGGAGAGGTGAGTCCTGGGCCATTCATTCCCCAGTGGTTTTGTGGTGCATTGCATGCAGGCCTGGCTCTCCAGGCAGGACTTGAGCACCTCAACACCTACCCAGGTGACAGCAAAATGTTGGACCACAAAGGGTCCAACCCACCTCTGACTGATCTTCTGACTTCTGTAATTTTTTTGCAGTTTTTTGTTTTGGATGTTGTCATTAATTTCCGTCGTCTCAGTGAGGGAGATCTTTTCACTCAGTTACAAAAGATAGCAAAAATGGCAGAGAATGAAGAGGAAATGCTGCCTCCAATTGGCCTGCTGACAACAGACGGAAGAACAGAGTGGGCAGAGGCCAGGATGACCCTTATGAAAGGTTAGCTGCAGCAACCCCAGCTTTCTCTTCATCATCTTCCTCCTCACCATCACTGCCTTTCTTTGCTGAGAGCAAACATCACAGCAAACACAGGACTGAATGTGCAACCCCACTGCTGAATTTTTCCAGCAGTAGGAAACTCTGTAAGATGTGTGTTGCCAGGGGAGCAGCAGAAATAGCTTGACCCTTTGGCTGTGTATGTTTAAGTGTTATGCCATGTAATAACTCTCACTCCATTCTTTGTTTTTCATTGCATAAATTACATTACGTCAGATTTTGTGATTTGTCTCTTTCTTTATAATCATTTTGTACCAATAGGAATGATGTATCCTCTTAGCTTTTGGCAACTATTTGATATTATTGATCTTATCCAACAAAAGCAGCTGCAAGCTAAACACCTATTGAATCTAGTTGTGTACTCTCTCTAATCAATGGAGAAGGTACCAGGGCTGATTCAACCAATTCTTAACTATGTAGGAAAGATGGCACCAGTTATTATCTGGGGACTGCTCTCTCTCTCTTTTCCAACAGGCAGCATTTAGCTGTCTCAGATTATGGACTTGAATGTCACACTTGGAAACAGACAAAAATAAAGGGTAGGGTTAGTAACCTCTATCACATCATGTCACGTCACATCACACCTTATGTATATTACCCTGAGGCTAAATGATAAAAATGCCCTCTTTTTGCCATTTTACATGTAATAAGTATTTACCTTTTCATCCAGAAGCAAACATTAACTCATCTTTTTACCTCCAGTTCAGCAATGCCACAGAAAATATTGCTGTTTTACTAATGCCCTGGAATATACAAGAGTTGCCAATAGTCTCAAAATAAGTTTAACCTCCTAAGGAAGATTCCCCTTTTCTTATTCAAGTTTATCTGTTCTTATAGAACTTACTACAGATACACACAGAGAGAGTCCTGGCTATTATTTCAGCAATATTATATAGCAGTAGTCTCATCTTTAAGCTTTCCCCTCCTCTTCCCATCATTTCTTTTTAAAAGAGGAGACAAAAAATAACTTATTATAATGAAAATTGAGGTGAACATCTAATAATTTATTTTCATGACATACTAAGTATAACAGCCAATGCCTTGAAACTTCCAGCAAAAATATCTTTGTTAACCTATATCATCCAAAAGAAAAACAAAAAGAAAAATCAACAAAAACTAGCAAAACCTTCTCCATAGTGTTTTTAGATTGCCTGGCATTTCCCAAAATATTAGTTTTAATCAGAAGGCAAACAACTCAGTTATGCAGCTGAAAAAAGCCCAGATTCTGCACTAGTAAGCCTCATAGCACCATGATGTGAGCCTTCTCTAATCTAAGCAGGAATCCCCTCCCAGACTATTCATGTTAGCACAGCCCTTCTATGTAGGTGATTGCATTGCTGTTACACATGGATATATGATCATTAACAGCCCTTTCCTTTCTTATCTGTGCTGGTGAAATGTTCCTGCAACAATAAATAAGAGAACCTGGGAAGCCATGTGGGTGAAAGGGTCACTCCACAGCTGGTCTGTGCTGGGCAAAGCAAGACAGAATGCTCTGGGACAGAAAACCTGTGCAGTGCTTTGCAGAGGCCATGAAGGAGTTGTATCCATGGGCCTGCACAGACCTGCAAGTAGAGCACAGGTCTTCTAGGTGAGAAAATGTCCAAATGTAATAAACCCAGCCGTCACTGATTTATAAACACACTCAGCATTGTGACTGCCTTCAGGCTGCAGAACTAGCTTGCTCTTCCTAAGTACAGGAAGTGAATTGTGTATGAAGTGACTGGCTACAGTCCCATGCATACTACATCTGAATTTGATTCAAAACTGTCTTCTCATATTTTCCTTTCTAAGACTAAATTTTAAAAAACCCAAGTAGCCAACAGTTGGCTGGCCAATTCAATGCAACTGTGCCTTAGAAAGGAAGAAATGTTTTGCAGGCTTTAGGCTTGGTCATGCTGTCTTTTGTTTTAGCTCTTCCTGCAGATATTTTCAATCCCAAGTCATGGTTCATGAGTTCTCAAGCAATTTATTGCCTGCTTCACATGATAATTTTTCAGTGTTTGATCAGCCCTCTGGATATGTCTGTTTCCTTCTGTAAAGGCATCTTTCCCCTGCTTCTCTGTTTCTGGCACAGCTTAATTTCATTCACTGTAATACCTAGACTCCAGATACCCTGAAGCCATATGTCAGACTAAGGGCTTCATATCTGTCAAAGATGTGTGGTAGCAGCCACAATGAAATATATATATACCTATCAAAGAGCAGAAAGCAGAATGCTGAGCAAGCTGGGAGCAGTTTGTAAATCACTATCCAGGCTGTTTTTCCTCAAAGTTGTCTGTCTGCAAGCACCACAAGCTGATGTATACCAGGCAAGTTCCATTCACAAGGATCTTTTCTGCCTTTTTGTACTGATGCACCCAGACCATCAATGAAAAAATACCACAATTACAGTCAGCCCTGCAAGTGTGAGACACTAGAAAAGCTTTACAGCCAAGTGGACAGGGATGTGTCTTCTCTCTTCTAAAGCTTCTGAATGCTTTTGAAGACACTCCCAAGGGACACTGGCGTTCACATTTTGCAAGGCAGCAACCTCTCTGCACGCCCCATCAAACACAATCTCTTGGCTCAAGCCTTTGTAGGAGCTGGCAGGTGCTCCAGCTGCTTTCCCTAGGACTCTTCTGTTGGCAAGGGGACACAGCACACTCTGCACTCCACCAGGTCCCCAGGGAGCCTGCAAGAAGTGAGGCTGACCATCTCTCTCTGTCCCTTGGCCCCCAGCTGTTAATGCTGCCTTGCAGGAGCCACCAAACAGCAATACGCAGTACCCTAGCACAGCCTGCACAAGGCCACAGCTCCCCCTCTTCCTTCTCAGCCACTGCTATCACTTGCCTCTCCTTCTCTTGACACATTTTTAATTTCTTGCTCATTTGGTTTCTTTTTCAGCATCTGAAGAATGAACCTGGATGGTAACAAGTGACTGGGTTTTTTCTAGCTCTTGACTAATCTATGTTACTCCTTCTGGAAAGGTGCATTATTTCTTACTATGGAAAATGCTGTTCTTTCAGACAATCAAGCCACTTTACATACTTGCAAACCTTGAAAACATGCACATATTGAAATGGCCCCATATTCCAACTGCAAATCAGAATTGTTTAATTTTAAATATTTTTCCATTCTTTCAGCTAAAATAGTTTTCTGAATTGAGCATGTATTTGTTGAACTTAGCCTAGACTTGAAAGAAGTTTTGATGAATCTGAATTGATATATTTTGTTGAGAACATCCTGAAACAAGTTTACATTTACACTGAAACCTAGCAAAACCAAAGGATGAAAGCTGATCTGTTAAGAGCAAAAGGAATTTTATGTTGATGCTTGAAAGCCCTTTTCCCTTTGATCTTGTTAACAACTATATAACAGCTATTAATTATTTTATATGTTTTCAAATGAAACAAGTTCTTGTTATAGGTTGCACACTTCTATCTTTTCAATAAGGAACTGTAAGAAGTGGTATAATTAAATATTTCCTATGCTTCAAACTGGTCCTCAGTGCAAACAAACCCTGAGTCCCTCTAATATTTCTGAGTTAGACAAAGAAACTGAGAAACACATAAATATACCATAAATAAGGAGGAGAGCACTGAGGACAAGGTAAAAATACCCAGTAGTCCAACCATGCAAGAGGGTCAGGATAGGGAAAAGAAACAGAAAGAGTTTCAGACAAGCCCATTTTATTCAGCAGTGCAGTAGTGACAGGAGAGCACTGTAACATGGCAACCCATGGTTTTGGCAAAACCACATTCAAAACCTAAAACTCAAAACCTCATCCACAGATGTTTCCTCACATGATGTAGGCAATATCAGCTAATGATCAGAGACAGGACAGAAAACAGGGTTTTAATACAATAAGACAAAACCAACATAGACCCTGCTGTTCCTTGTTCTGAAAATGGTTTTCATGGAGAACAACACAAAAATACTCTAAGCTTTGCTGTTCCAGAGCAGAATACTTCAGCAATAGCGTGAGCTCTGAAATTTCCTATTTTCCACCTGTCCTCTGTAACTGTTATTTATAAAATAAGTAAGCAATGCTGGCTTTAAGAGTAAAATAGATCTATTTTGTAATATAATTACTTCAAGGAAATGAAAGGCAGAAAAAGAAAGTGGTTATTATTGAATCATGTGAGAGATACACAGAGTCACAAAAGTTAACACAGGAATTAATGCCTTGGTACAGTGTTCCCTGGCACTGAGATGATCTGCTGCTGAGAGAAGCTCTGCAGACAGCAGCTCATTGCAGGGTCAGGGTCAGATCT
This sequence comes from Zonotrichia leucophrys gambelii, assembly GCF_028769735.1. NCBI lineage: Eukaryota > Metazoa > Chordata > Aves > Passeriformes > Passerellidae > Zonotrichia > Zonotrichia leucophrys. The sequence goes on from NC_088176.1 coordinate 26,106,515, forward strand.
TCAGTGCTCTCCAAGGCAGAGGGTTCCCCAGTCAGTGCTGTACTCAGAGGTAAGAGGATGTGAACATTTCACTCTTCTATCCCCAGACTCCACCAACCGCGACTCTCTAGACATGATTGAACGGTGCATATGCCTGGTGTGCCTGGACAGCCCCACTGGGGTGGAGCTCAGCAACACAAACATGGCCCTTCACATGCTGCATGGAGGGGGCTACCATAAAAACGGGGCCAATCGCTGGTACGACAAACCCATGCAGGTAAAAATCTTACAGCACTGTGACATTGTTTGCACGCTGCCTGGTGGTGGGGATCAATCAGAGTCAGGTGGGAGAAAGAGGGGAAGGTGGTGCCAGCATCTGCCTGGGCCAGTTTGGTGTGAGCAAGGCTGTCCCTTGCAAAGCAGGGGAAGCACTTCCACCTTTTCCAAAGCTGCCTTTTGCTCTTGAGATAACACAGATACTCAGATGTATGAGTAGGCAGACATTGGATATAAAAAAACAATGCATCTTTCTACACTGAGTCAAATGGAATGAAAATGCTGGCCTAGTATTCCAAAATGAAAAAAAAAAGCATAATATTTTTCTTTGTTTCCCCTTCTTACACATTTTCCTGGCATCCTAGAAATGCTACTGCTTATAATTTGGCATGTGTTTAAATCCTCACTTAACAGACTGTTTACTCATTTAAGGGCATCCTTGTTGAGACCTTCTTTAAGTATTGACTTCTCCAGCCTTTTTCCCCATCAGATTTTGATTGTCATATTTTAAAGCGCCGCACTGTTATTTCCACACTTTGCAGGAGACCCAGAGGGAAGTGATGTATTAATCTCCCAACTGTCAACAATGTTGACACCTTATGAAAAATTGAAAAAACCCTGACTGATACATTGCTTGCATAATGCTTTTTGCTCTTGCCATATCTAAGAACAGCAACATGAAAAGAGAAACCCCTAAAATAATTGCCACAGCTGAGAGATGAGACTTGGAGGAAGGGATGTGAGAAGTCAAGGCAGAAAGAAGTCAAAGGTGCTTTATTGTTCTCACAGATCAGTTTACATATTTTTGTACCCCCAAAGCAGTTACATCCTTAAGCAACAATTTCCCACTAGTTACACAATCAGCTTACTGTATGTGTTACTTGGCAGCCTTACAAAACCACATAGTTCCAAAAACTTGATAGCCGTATATGCTGTACTTTTCTAGTTCTTCTTTTCATATTTATGGTTGCTTATCCTACAATCTGTACCTGACCAAGGCCAGAATATCTCAATCTATAAGCTCAACTGTGCTCTCTCTTCTGTCTCCCATCTGTTCTCCCATAAAGAATTTCACTTACACCAACTTCCCCAAGAGCAAATACATTTCAGTACTCATTTTTTATTAATGCCACTGCAAATGACATTATTAGCAGACTCTTTTGAAGAACAAACCGCTTGTCTTTAGAACAGTTAGAGACTTGTTATTTGCAGGGTCAAGTGTTGAGATATTTCAAGCAGATAAGAATAAACAACATTTTCTTTTTGTCTACTATCATAAGGCAGCAGAAAGAAAATAAAATTGTATAGAGTGTGAGAGAGCTTAATCTGTCCAGATGTATTCAGGCCAAAGTAGTTCAAAGGTGAAGAGAAATTCTTAGGGAAATAAGATCCCATTTCCTTTTATGCAAACACAGATTAGGTAGGAAGCCATTCTCACAGTAGAATTTGTTCTTTCTCTCCATATTCTTCCTCACCTCTGCAGTAAGGGTTCAGAAAATGTCCAGGTGAGCTTTTTGCATCATGCCCACTCTCTGAAAACCTCATGGAAAGCAGGGAGGCAGGATGTAATTCAAATGTGCAAGAGAGAGGTGAGGGAAGTCTAGCCAAATGCACTTCAAAAGAAGTGTGGGGAAAAGCCCAGGAAAAGAACAGGAAAGCTGCAGTATTGGCCCAGACATCTGCTTTTGTATGAGATGCAGAAGTTACAAATTGCATGGGTGTATCACAGAACTGGAGTGCAGCAGGTCGTCACCAGCAGTGCCATGAGTACATAATGAAATTAAGAATGAAGACAAATAAGAGGGAAATGAAATGAAGAAAGCATCTAAAAATAAAATATTCAAAATAAGCTAGGAGAAATCTACCAAATAAGGATGAGCTTTGTAATAAAATGGGATCCTAAGGATTTCACACACACAGATGTTTTATTGTCCTCAAAAGTGGAAGGAGAACCCTGGCTTGTCTTTGCATTGATGGGTTTTATGTACCATAAAGCAGATGCTAAATAAAATTTTCAGATTCCATTAGGAATTGCTAATGTTTACATTCTCACAGGATTCAGTCCCAAAGAGCAGCATGAAAGGAATTCAGTGCAACACCTTTCACAGGACAAGCAAGTCTCCTGCAGTAAATCTGTAAGTCACCCACTGATCTGCAGGGCAAGGGAGTTCCTGTTATGAGCAATAAGAACACTACAGGGTAACAATAATACCTTTGTCAGGTTTCCATTATGGATAACTTACCCACAAGATGATTTATTCCCTGTGTATGTTGCACCTGTCCTTCTCCTTGTTTAGTTTGTGGTAGGAAGAGACGGGCTCTGCGGGACTGTGTGCGAGCATTCCCCTTTCGATGGCATCGTCATGGTGCAGTGTGCTGAATACCTGCTCAGGCACATGTGAGTTCCCTTTTGTACATTCCACACCATTCCAGCCCCTGGGAAGCCTCTGCCAGTGGCAGATTTCCCCTGCTGCACAGAGGCACTAAGATACATAAAACAGTTGAAAAGCAGTAATTCACCTGCTGAAAGGGCAGTGTTTAATAAATGGATTATTCCTGTGACCTTAATGACTTCTGTCTCACATACCAACAGGAAAGAAAGCTCCAAGAAATTAGTCCGAGCTGATTCAGTGAGCGAGCTTCCTGCTCCACGGAGACTGAGATGGAAGTGTTCCCCTGATATTCAGACACATTTGGCATCAGCAGCAGAAAAACTCCAAAGGTAGAACAGATGCCTCATCTTTCTCAGCCATGACTGCAAGCTGGGAACTACCCAGCACAATTCATGGGCTCCCTCCCTGGGGGCCTCCTGCCTTCCTGCTCCTTCTCTTCTTACCAAACTGCACACACCTAGCATCTCCGGGCAGGATAGGACCCTTATGGGCTGGAGCTACTTGTCTGTATTCAAGAATTGCATTACCATTTTTTTCCTTCCATGTAAATATTAGGGACTCTAAAACCACTGGAAAAACAGCTTGACCATGTTTGCACAGGATGCAAACAATGCAGGTCCTCTGTTTTTGTGTCTTATGGGTTTGAGCTGACCCAATCTGAAGCCAGGGCAATAGGGGTACATATAGAGGACAGTAGAATACAACTGGTTTGAATAAACAATTTGAATTTAGGAACATAATTTGTTTACATTCATATTAGTCCTACAAAGTCTAGTTTTTCTGACTCTGTTTCCAGGCTGTCAAAGATTTGCATGATCTTTGGGGGTGGGGGCAGCAATCAGAATTCTTTCTCAACATTCAGGCCTGTGATGTCTTTTTAGAGAATTAACACATTGTCTGCATGATCAGCTGTAAGCATGTCCAGTGTGGTCACATTAGATCTCAAGGTGTCTAGAAAGATACATATGAGTGAGAACATTCAGGATGCAGAATAACTCCTTGGTGTTTTTAAATAAAGGCAGTAGTCCTCTAAATTGAATCTTGCACGGAGCTTAGGGCCTTCATCAGGTCCTAAATTGTGACCCAATTGTCACACCAGTAAATCTCTCAGAAATTTGTGAAGAACAAAGGAGACCCTTGCTTAGGCTTCAGGGATGGAAACACTAAAGTTGCTGGATTTTTGGGCTTTTTGTTTGTTTGTTTTAAAAAAAAAGATACCCTACTCAAACGAACAGACTTGAGTGCTACAGTTATAGCTGCAGATAACAAGCCTGGTGTAGAATCTGTATCAATAAAAGTTACTGACTGGGAACAAGTTACCAAAGGCCAGGACTGTCTGCAGAGCAGGAGACCACTCACCTCTAAGAGGGTACTGGCAGGAAAAGATCTCTGGGTTTTATTTGCAAACAGAATATGGTTTAGTGGCGGAAAAGGTAGGGTAGGTTAATGGTTGGACTTGATGATCTAAGAGTTCTTTTCCAGCTCTAACAATTTTTACATCTACCCCAGCAGTAACTGCCTTTTGCTTTTTTTCCAGGGCAGTGGAAAATCTGGACTTTATAGCCTACAAGTTTGAGCACTATGGAAAGGAATTCATTAAGAAACAGAAGTTTAGCCCAGATGCCTACATCCAAGTAGCACTTCAGCTGGCATTCTACAGGTAAGGTTAGTTCAATGCAGAGGAACAAGGTACACAAGGTAGTGGGGTTTTATACAGAGGGTCCATTTTTTCCTCAACATTCAAACAAATGCCTCCTGCATGAAAATGAGTGATCTTGCCTAATGACTGCAGGGCAGAAAGGATAGAAACTGATACCTGGTTCTGGGAGAGAGTACTCCTTTTCTTCACTCCCTTTCCCTCTTCTTGCTCTGCCTTCCCATCCCTGTGTCCCACACATGGCATACCCAGCCAGTACCCTCCTGTCGGCTGTCCCTGTGCTTGGCACTGAGAAGGTGAGGGAATATGGCAGGGATGTGTGGAGCAGCAGCAGCTGGGGAGCCCAGCTCCCTGGGGCAGAGGCACCACTGCCTTAACTTGTGGGTAGCTTGGGAGGAACCATGGCAGTAACCACACGTGCATCTCTGGCACAGGCTGAAAAAATCCCCTACAGCACTGCGCATCAGACTGGAGTTCCTACACAGAACAGTAACTACTGCTGTTCCTTTCTTCACAAGCATCCCAAGATTTAATAGGATCCCCTAAATTCCATGGTCTTATCAAAGTTAAAAGCTCCTTTCTATCCCCTGTTTGCCATAAAAACCTTAGGGAACAGTTGTGTTCTGAGACCACCTGCTTCAACTGAAAGACAGTCTGTCCCCTGAAGCAAAGAGTAGTATCTGTATACCTGGACCCAAATTAAATTATAATCTTCATAATCTGTTCTAATTGCTCTGAGGGTTTTCATTCCAGCTCACAAAAAACCACCGTATTCCCCTTTTGGTATTCTTCTTTTCATTCACGCACTTGGTGCATTTTCTCTTGTTTTAAATAAAACATATTTCAAGCCCATAAGTAAATGATTAATTACACAATTATTTTATGATGCAGTACAAATAAAACATTCCTTGAGATCTTTCAGTAAATTTTTGGTTTACTAGCCTTGTTTTTACACAACAAGTCATTTTTTACCGGCAATGCATAACTAAACCATATACAGCTGTATGCAGCTCTTCATATTAGAGACAAGTGAGCATCCATCTTTTTAAAGTTTCTTACAGCATTCTATCACAACATTAAGATGAATACCATGCAAGAAATAAAAGTGTGGCTGTAACTATAAAATGTACCAAGCCTATATTTCTCTTAGTCTTTATGACTCTTTGGAAATAACCATTCTTTGTTTTTCTTCCTTCACTGTCCCAGGTGCCACAGGAGGCTTGCCCCAACCTATGAAAGCGCGTCCCTGCGCCGCTTTGATGAGGGCCGGGTTGAGAATATCAGGTCTGCTACCTCGGAAGCATTGGCTTTTGTCAAAGCAATGGCAGGTGACAAGGCAGCTGTGTCGGTAAGTTGGGCTGGCTCCCTCTGTCCTCTCTGCCAAAACACCAAGGAAATAACGCATTCATGGTCCCCTGTCTCTCACTTTTTAACTCTTAACTGAGAACATAAAGGCGTAGGGCAGGGCAGCAAAGATTACAGGATTTTGCTTTTTGTACAGACCAACCATTAAGCTAAATATAAAAATTCCCTTTCTTTTATTTAAGCATCCAAAAGATTCAGAGGTACCTAAATGTGACATTATAAGAAACATAGTATCTGATTTTAGATTTAGTACTGTCTTATGAATGTTCTGTCATAAGATCCAAATTCAGTTCCCTGGAGACATCTAGGCTGAGCATGCAAAGCTCAGGATCATTAAACTGCCACACCAGGGGAATTCCTGGCAGGTTCCCTGCAGTGGTTAGTTCTGCTGCAGCCTATAATACGTGATGTAATTCCCATGCTTTCATTTCTGGATATGTGGATATGTTCTGGCTGATCTTTTTTGTTTTAAAGAGATGTTTCTAGCAAATAGACTAAGTCTTACAGAATCGTCAAGGGAGCTCAACCTTAATGATGAAAAGCTTCATCAAGCTAATCAAACAACTCTCCAAACTGTCTTGATATCATACTGCAAAAAGAAAAATTTCAATTGCCTTTCTTTGGGCCACCACCATCTGTTTGCCAGAAGCATGAGCACTGTACAGAGTAGATGGGGAGGCAAAGAGGTGCAGCTGGGAGCAGAGCTGCACAAACAGCCCTGTGCACTGTCCTGCCCACCATCCCTGGAGAGCCTCCCGCAATGTCTCTGCGCCACTTCCACCCACTGCACTGCGCTGCCGTACAGGGAATTTCCAGGTGGCTGTTCAGATGCAAAATGCTGCCACAATACATTTTATTTTTCCCAGTAAGCCCATTCCACTGGCAACAGCCCACATGGCTGTTCTTTAGAATTTAGCATAAGTAAATGGCTAGAAGCATTTCTGGGCTATAGATTAGGTGTAAATTAATGAAAAATTATAAAGCAAGATCTAATGTCCCAGAGGATTATGAAAATTTCCCCAGATAAGTCTCCTCTTCATCCACAGTTTATTCAATTTCCTTAATGTTATTATATCCAGAACTTAGCTCCTGATGGACAAAGTTCAAGTAAGTCCCATGGTAAAATAACTCAAAAAACCTGAAGCAACTCCCTCTGTTGGGTGGGTAGTTCATGGCAGACTATGACCATACTGTTGCACATAATAGTGACTGCACACAGTAGGCAAGAAGAGGCTGTTTTTTATTTCCTACCAGTGTCCTGTCAGACAAGATGGTTCTCAATCACATTTCATCAGAAGTTCCTGTTTTCTGTGCACTTTCCTCTCCCCACCTGGGCACTCAGCATAGTCCCAGCCCATGCCGTGGCACACTGACTGTGCTGCTGGCAGGAGCCAGCATGCTCCCACCACGTTGTTTCAATAGATCTTTCTAGCTCCTTGGAATGATCTTTCTTTCTGCCTTCTTCCAACACTTACTGACTCCTGCTGCTCTCCCAGAGCTTCAGCATTTCTCATCTTTTCCCCACCCAAATCTGAGCTCATGCTCCCCTTTCCCAGCCCCCTAAACTGTCCTGTTTTACAAGCTGCAGAATGGCATTTGTGTCTAGATGAAGCTCAGTCTCAGCCCCCATATCTTTCTACTGCATGCCTTGGCCATACAGAATAGGGGGGGGGGGGAAATTCTTTCATTTCCCCTGGAAAACCTGTTATCATGAAGCAAACCAAGCCAGTGATAGTTTTCCTGGCCTCTTCTCCACCAAGAGATACGAAGGACACTTTTATTGGTCTGGGATGGCTCTTTCCAACAGACATTAATAAATCTTTGTTTTGATGTGAACATCTTCATGTTTCCATGCAAAACTACATATATATTAGCATCACAGAAACATTAGAAAATTAATTTAATAAAACCCTATTCCAAGGTGATTTCTTTAGACCTATGCACTGCTCTGAATGTGAGAGGTTAATTCTTTTTTCTGCACGAAGAGATGCACAGCCTGGTGCAAGTAGCCTTGAACTCCCCAAAATATTGTTAGTTAATAGCCATTAATTCAAATCCAATTAAAAAACTTTTTTTTTCTTCTGATACAAACAAAAAATTATCCTCAAACGATAGCTTGAACAGTCACCAAAGATAGATTGAGTCAGATTGATTCTTCAGCAGGAGAAATATTTCATGCATTTGACACTTGGTGTAAAAGCAGCAGCCACTGACACTAGGGATTGCTTGAATAGCTGTAAATTAATCAGATTTAAAGACTGCATTTGGTAATTTAATCTGTACAAGGGAACGAAGGCCTAGCTCTAGCCTTGTAAAAAAATACCAGACTTTGTATTTTGAAGGTCCCTGATGGTGACCTTGACTTGCTACTAAAATGAATTCTTTGTTCAAAAGATCATTCATCGTCCATAGGAGCTGAAGGTCCCCTGTTTATCTGGAGACCCACTCATTTCTGCCTGTTTCAGGGTCTCCCAAAGTTGCAGTGTTGGACTTGATGTACAGCAAGGCAACACTTCTTAAGATCATTCCCTTAATATAAAAGGCTGCCATTTGACAGGAGTTAAAATTTACTCGCTTGTTATCTGAAATGTGAGGCATCTGCAGATGCAGCCTTGGAAAGTTCTAGATGCCCTTTCACACATGGGAGTCATTTTTTGACTGGCTAGTAAAATATCAGTAATGGCTTTCATTAATATCACTGTCAATGTCTAGATAAACCATTCTGGAGAAGGGACATTGCCTGTTTTGAAAATACTGAATTACACTAGGCAATTATTTTCCCTACTTCAAACACAGTGACTCTATTGGTAATAACCTACATCCCCAAAATCCATGGAAGGAATACACAAAAGGAACTGCAAACCTTTTTCTTGACTTCAAACAATGCACCACCATGAAACCTGTTCTCCCCTTGCACAATCAGGGGCTGGTGCTGATCAGGACATTGATCCCTGTGGCTTTTCATTTATCAGAGTACTTACACCTGAGCCAATAGCAAAGGACATTTTGGGTGCTTGCTATTTGGCTCTTGGTTAGTTGATGGAAGATGCTGTTTCTTTTAGAGTTGATTCAACAATACATATATTCTGATTACCCCAACAGGATTCTGAGAAGATGCAGAAATTTAAGGATGCAATTGCAGCTCAGACTAATTACTCTGTTCTGGTGAGTAAAACACTCTCTGTCTGAATAAGAACTAGTCAGCTTTTTCAAGAAAAGTATGAAGACAGTCATTAGCTATTTAAACACCAGAAAAAATTAGGCATCTCCAAACAGGAAAGTATCTGCTATGTCTCACATAGGAACACTTCTAATGGCCCAAATAGCCATATTCAACTAACCTCAACTTACAAAAAACTAAGCCTAATACTAACCATCTATGCATTTTCTTACATTTCTCTTCACTAGATGGTAGAGGTCCCTATCTGGAACCTGATCCTCAGATGGACTGGTATTCTGGAACATGTATTCTCGTATTCCAAACTGCCATTTCTAATAAAGGTCATTAACAATGAGGGGGTGATTATATTAAGTTTTCTTTTAAAGACCTGAATGCAGTGTCTAATAAAAGGCAGAGATGCCCTCCAGTGAAGAAATCAGTTTAATATCAAATACAACTCATTTTCTGTTGATTAAAAATGAGACAATTCAATCTGGGTAATGCTTTACGTCCCACTGCGCCAAGAGAAAGCACAGACTTGTTCTATAAACAACTTAGTCATACCACTAACGAAATTAATAAATATTAATAACCAGCTATGATAAGTGAATTTGTTGCCCATGGTTTTGACTCAGACCATTGCCTACAAACCCATATTTTTGATGACTCTTTGCATGTTCATAATATTCAAGAAATCATTCACTTTCAGAGGTGGTTTTAAAGGTATATTCTGAGCACCAAAGAGGCAATTGTTGTTTTCAGGCTGGACTGTGAAACAGAAGAAGCAGGGAAGAAAAAGAGTTCTGTGTTTCAAGCCTTGTGCTGAGAACCTACATCTCAGAAGCTGAGACTTTACATGTTCTGTAAACCAAAGCCAAGTCTTAATTCAGGGCAGCTGCCTCCCCTGAACCATCTTAGGGTAACCTCATGATGAGCACAACACACTGAAAGTCTACTGGGTCACAACCAATGGAATTTTGGTGCAACAGCTCTCAAAAAAACACAAAAACAAAACCAAACCAAAACAAATAAACAAAAAAAACCCAAAACAAAACAAACAAACAAAAAAAAAACCACAAAAGAGAGAAAGGGAAAAAAGAAACAGAAACTGTTATAAAATTCAGCCTCCAGTGTAGCTCATGGGAAAATATTAAAACTTCCATTGGAAAAATAATTTATCTCTAAATTTAAAAAGCTCTCCAGGTATTTCTACTTACTAAGCTCCCCTCCTTTCTCAGAATAGCAGAATTTAATCTTTGGGGGTTTCAACTCTGAGTAAGACTTAGATGGTCTGACTAAATTGTGCATAACAGACTGAAATGTAATAGCTCCTAAGAAAACAAAAAAAAAAAAATCCACTTCATAAAACAAAAAGCAATTTAATGATTTTATTTCCCCTTGTTAAGGCTTAGTAGTAGCATTGCTATCTTAAAAGCGGAGCTCTAAAATTCAATTTAGCCCAGTTTTTTCCTATGCGTTGACTCACAGTTTATTTCGTTAGCCTGTCTCAGCCTCTCTTCAGACATGACATTGATCTATGTTGCAAAAATGTCATTGCTAACAGCCTTATAAATCTTGTGTGATAGCAAAATATTTCCTTTGATTATCAAGTCAGTTTCCCTGTATGGGAAAAAAACCATAAGCACTGCACTGATGTATGCCACCTTTCTGCAAGCATCCTTCCTCTGTCTGGGCTGATGAACAAATAGCTCCTTTACCAATGGGTGCTTAGATCTTAATAAGCTAAACTGGGCTATGCACTCCCAATCCCCTGTTTCAGGCACTTAGCAGTGGTTAAAATTATTCTTCTCATAAGAGAAGAATAAACTTGCTCTTTTCTTTCATATTTTTTAATCCTTAAGAGGAAAACCAAGCTCATGCTCTTTTTAGAATCCTGATTTCTCTCAGGCTGTTTGTTCCCGTTGTTACAAGGGTTGTGCCACAGGGATGTCAGCTCTGCTCTCAGGGCAGTACAATGTCCCTAGTTCAGCATTCCCTTCCTACATGACTTCAGCCTGGGCCACAGAAGAGCTACAGCTCAGTCCACAAAATCAGTGCTTTCACCAGCAAGAACAAAACTGGACAGAAGGATTTTGAACACACTTATTTATCTGAGGCAATTCCTGCCTGGTTGGACCAAATTTTGATTTGTTTTCCTAAAGAAACAAAGCTCTGTAACTATCCTGTCTGCCAAGCCCCCAGTGCTGAATTTTTATCCCATTAGCCATCTTCAATCACATTTACTGTAGGGCAAAGCTCTTAAAGCTAATAAATGCCTTAAGTCTAGAGCATTTGGTAGCTGGACAGAGCAGAGACCTGAGCATAGGCAGCTGATGGCAGGGACTCACTGCAGGCTCAGCAGCAGCTCCTGTGAGCTGCCACCACTGCTTCTAACAGTCCCTAACTGCAGTGTTCTCAAGCAGTGGGGTTTGCTCATTGATCTGTGACAGGTCACTGGCAAATCTATCTGTTATTCTGTTCAGCCTGTTGCAGACACCTATCAGATCCTTGGATCTACATTGTTTGGAATGACATATGCTTTAACTGCCAGAGGGAGATGCAGGCAGCGAGGTGATGAAAGACTTGTTCCAGTTTGGAGGTGTTTTGGAGCCCTCCACACTGAAACATAACCCAAATGACACAGAAAATTCCAAAACATGCTGAGAAATTTCTGCTGTCCCATATGCTCCCCTCAGCATCTTTAGAAGCCCAGCCCATGATACTCAGCTCTGAGAGGCAATGGACACACAGATAACATCAGCACATAAAACACATCAAGACTGTCACCTTCCTAATTTGTAAATCTTCAGAGCACCATATGAATTCCTAGTTACTGGTGTTCAGCAAAGTACATTCTCAGAGAAATAACTGAACATTATAGGCTTTACATCACTCAAACCAAGTTCATCAGCTCTGACCAGAGCACTAGGCAGCAATGGTCCAAATGCCTCCAAACTCAGTTAAATGCTATTGTCTTACCACAGGCTGTCACTGGAATGGCAATAGACAATCACCTGCTAGGGCTCAGAGAGGTGGCACGGGAGCACCTCAAGGAGCTGCCAGAGATATTTACAGATGAGACTTATCTGACCAGCAATCGATTCATCCTCTCAACCAGCCAGGTGAGTGTCTTCTGTTCACTGATCTTGCCAAGCAAAGCATAATTAAATTGTGTTCTGCCAGACCTTGTTGCTCACAATGAAAATAATGTAAAAAAGGCAAGCAAACAAAAGCAGTATCATCAAGAAGTCCAGAAATTCCTCCATATGTTCAATCCTGTTTTGGTTCATCAGCACAGTAAATACTGACCACAGTTATCACTTCAAAGGCAACATTGCAAAGTCCTTTGCAGAAATTCTGGAAATGCACACAAACTAGTAAAATTCACTTGAGGGCTCAGTTTCCAAACTACATATACTCCCATTCCCCTTCTTTTCTGCCTTGCCCTAAGATAACAGCTCCAGTGACAGTATGGCCACAAACCACAAGGGCTGCCACTCTGAGAAACAGAAAGCCAAGAGCCACAGGAAATTTTACTCTTAAAAGTTGCTTTGTGTAAGATCTTTGAGAGCCTTCTGTAGGACAGCAACCCACACAGACATGCAACCAAAGACATACAGACATTTACAGATTTACAGTTATTTGCACATACAAAGGTATTCTAAGAGTCAATACTTCCTACACTTAATGTTCTGAATAAGGAAGCAACTTTACATCATATAGCCTAAAAATTAAATGTTTCATTGCATGTAGTATTAATGAAAAAAGAAATCTCTGTAGTCCTAATGAAAAAAGAAATCCATGTAGGAATTCATTAACTGAAACATTAACCCAACTGCAACACATTGGGACTATGCAACAAAAGAGACTTACAATATCATGCTACAGCATAAAACCTTAATAAGTAATTTGATCTTGTCATAATGTTTGTAGGCTTTCAGACATGAGTGAATGTAACCAACATGCTACTACATAAATTCTCCAAGAAACTATCCATGAGCAAAGAGTGCTTCTGAATAGCTTTATGGCCTTCGGCTGTTGCACAGCAAATTCATCTGACAATTCTATGGCTCTATTAGCAGGACTAATGGCCTGTTCTGCACCATTAAAAAGGCAAATGTTGTTTGAGAAGGCCCATGAACACAAAGTCTGAAACATATAGATTTCTAACACCTTTTATTTTCTGCAGAAGAAAGTGTTTCACTGCCATATTATGCCATGATTAAACTGGGGTGTAATAGAATGCCTAGTTGCATTGAAGTATTTTATACAGCATCAAAATTATAAACTATCATTGGAAATGGACAATGCTAATTTCTCTAATTTAATGCAGTCTTCACATTACAAATTTAACATAACCTTAAGAAATTAAAAACCTTAAAGAAGTTTTACGTATCCATTTTATGTACAAGGATTACATAAAATTCCTATCAGTAACAAATCTTCTAACTTCCAAATACCTATATAAATTCAGCAAAGAAATGCATTATAGCCACCTCAAATTACAGCAGTTTTTAAACCATAGCAAAGAAACAGAGCAACAAGATTTATACTGAGATCAGCTTTTGCTTTCCAAGGTAAATCATCTCCAGGTCTGGACTTCTGAAGACAGTGATACTCCACAAGGCTGGATTCACCACATTACCAGAATTTGTAGCATTTTTTTCTCTTTTTCCTAATTCCTAAGCAGCTGATTTTAGGTGCCCTGATTAATCAGTGATGACTCTTTCCCTTCTCCCTGCAACCAGGTTCCTACTACCATGGAAATGTTCTGCTGCTATGGGCCTGTGGTGCCCAATGGGTATGGGGCATGTTATAACCCTCAGCCAGAGCATTTATTATTCTGCATCTCAAGCTTTAAGGAATGTAAGGAAACCTCTTCAGGCATGTTTGCAAAAGCTGTGGAAGAAAGTCTCCTAGCAATGAGAGATCTGTGCACCAAATGCACTTGTACTCCAGCAAAGCCACCTGCTAAACAAGATGCAGCCACCCAGCTGCAGAGTGACCACCAGCGCTAAGAGGCTGTGGGAATTACTCTCCTGAATCCACTCCAGGAAGAAACACAACATAGCTGTTCACAGGCAAGATAATACTAGTAACATAATAGTGTAGAACCAAAGTGTCATTTGTTTCTCATTGTTGCCAACATTTATAGCTCTGTGTACTAAATCTACCATTTCCTGCTTACGACTCAGCAAAAAAGATTTGGTCTCACTGGCTGAAATGAAGGAGGAAGTCATAAAAGTATGTGTTGTACTACCATTTCTAACCATAATTACTTGTGCCATTTTATCACCTAAAAAATTGAGTCAGTTATATGCATATGACATAAATTAAATACTAAGGAACACCAATTAATATCCCCTGCAAGTAGTTCTAAAATATTCACATCTACTACAAGATTTGCATGTAAAGAAAAAAAGAAGTTTCCCCTATTGGGAATTTTGAGAGTAACACTGTAAATAATAGGCTGATGCCATTATATCCTGAACTTTTGCATGAAGAGTATTTAATACCACCAGTCTATTTACTATATAAGAAAAACTGATTATTTTTTAAAGAGTGGCCCCTGTGCATTTCCACAGAGTTTAGGAACATAACACAAGTGTTTGCATGTTTTCCCCAATTTGAAAATGCTGCAGAAATAATTTAGCTTTTATTCTGGTTTGCACTGGTCTCAAGCACAGTCCTGTTCTGAAAGCAGCATATTGGAGACATGATCCATCACAGAGGACTGGGAGAATTTTGTCCCTAATAAATTGACTTAATTATGTCTTTCTTTCAGTGAGCAAAATCCAGCCTGACAGAGTGGCAAAGCACAAAACATAAGTACTATTCAATCCTACTTAAGATCTTTTCTGTTTGCATTGGAATTAATTTAGTCACTGTGACTGGCAGGAGGGTGAATACAACCACAAAAAATCAAAGAGCAATAATTAGAATGAAGAGATAAATTTGCAATATCAGGAAGTCTTCAGCTTAGAGTTATAAATACCAGTACTGGTACTCATATCAGCTTTGGTCATCCCACTTGGAGGCATTTATATTTTATATTTTTAAATAGCAGATGTAGGGTATCATATTCTGCAATAGTCAGTAAATTCAACCAGTAAAGTGGTAATATATAGTGTCTGGTAACTCCCATTTTATGTGAATGTTATCCTGAGGTTTTTCTAATTATCTTTTTCATTCCCTATAAATCCTTCCAGGGACTTACATTTCCAGTTACTTTCTGGTGAGGTCAAATATGCTGCCTTTCTTAGAGGTGTTCAGTATCATTGTTAGAACACAACTTACTCACTCACTGAAGACACTCAATTCCAAACTCCAGCGCAGATCCCGTGCTGCACAAGCTGGAACACACTTGAGGCCTGCCCAGGGATTCCTTCCTTGCCTGTGGAGAGTGATGCTCTCTCTCCCTTTGAACACCAAACAATCACATGTTTAAGCACTCTGAAGCCTAAAAGCAGAATGGATTTATTGCAATAACCTAGAGACACAGATAGGTTTCTGTTTAAGAGCTCTAGACACAAATTCAGGAGATTCTATATGTCCATGATTATTTTACTGCCTCTTTGGAGGTGCATACATGCACTTAAGCAGTCTGCTGGATAAAGGATATCCCCAACCCCATATATGAAAGCACAGTGGGCCTGATAATCAATTAGAAGTAGCTATGTTGAAGTAAATCAACTGTGATGATTTGCAGACATTAAGAGCTAGGCTAATTCTTTTAAAGTTATTATATTTCACTGAAAAACATGTATGTTTTATTACTCTGTGAGCTGATGCTGAAATCAAAGATGAAATCTGGTTTTAGATTACATAAATAATATATAGCATAAAAGCTGCCCCAAAGTTATCATAGAATGGTTTAGGTTGGAAGGGATCTTAAAGATCATCTTGTTCCCACTTCCCTGCCATGGGCAGGGACACTTTCCACCAGACCAGGTTGCTCCAAGCCCCATCCAGCCTGGCCATGAAAACTTCCAGGGATGGGACATCCACAACTTCCCTGGGCAATCTGCTCCAGTGCCTCACTGCTCTCACAGTAAAGAGCTTCCTCCTAACATCTAATCTAAGTTAAAAGTACATAGATTTAAAGTGCACCTTAAAAATGTAAGATCTAAAAGTGCATAAACAAAACCCAAGAAAACTATTGCTGACACCAAAATTTTGCTAAAAGAATATATGGTTCAAAATAAAGCTTTAAATTTTTCCTATACTAAAATCATGAAAATTTCTTGAGAATATTCCCAGTAATTTTTCATTGCATCATTTCACTACAAAAGCATTCTGCATTTCTAACATAAATGTAGCACTACATATTCTTTGTTGAATTATTTGTTTAAAATTGTAGTCAAATTTTAAGTGTATAAAAATACTGTGAATAGTTATTTGATAATTTATTAATTTTCTTAAAATTAAATATATACTTTATTTTGTAATCCTAGCTACATAAGTACAGATAGTTATTTGCAAATATTACCTGTTTCTCATTTTACTTTTTTGTCTGGAATCTTAACAGTAGCTCACTGTGCTCAACACAGCCACTGAGAACTCAGGAAGCTTCTACACCCACACCTGATACTTTATACCAATTTATCAGTAAGAGCCCCTTAGTTGTCTACAGCTGCTGTAACAGGTGTTTTGCATTCTCCAGCTCTGGAAACTGCTGGTGGTGGAAAATACTGACAATATATTTTTACTTGAGGACCAGTGATCATACTTCCTATTTATTTGGCTAACCACTCTGTACCTTTATCTTACTGATCTGGTTTTACTGTTCAGCCTAAGTATCTGAAGGGAGCAGCTTTGATGGCCTCAGTCCCTGCAGAGAAGTCTTTTGTGTACATGGTCTACCTTTGCCACTACCTGTGCTAAAAGCACTATCTGCAAGGTACCTGACTTTGTGCAGGAAGCTTCAGGCTCAGTTCAGGTCTGTTTAAATTGGAGGGTTCTGGTTAAATTACAGATGGATAAAAAAATTCACAGGCATTACAAACTTACCAACAGCAGGAGCTTCACAAGGGACTGTACTGCTTCTCAGTTAAGACAATTCCCTACAACTGTGTGGTGTGATCTCATGCTGTATTTATCAAGGATTTCAGGAAATAGGTTTTCTTAAGTTCTGATTTAAAATTATTTATGTTATGCAGATGAAGTTATTTTATGAAGTTTAAAAATACACATCTTTATGCACTTATGGAAACCAAACATATTTCTAACATGTTTCTAACCACAATACTGTGGAATAGGTTGTTCAGCATAAAAAAAAGAGAAAAATTTGATTGACAAACTAGGTGTAATTACATTAATGTAACAAGTGACTATGATTTAATAAGCCTCTTGGAAGGACCCGGGGTACACAACCCCCGGCAAGAGAACTTTCAGAAGGTAATTGTTCCACTCTCCCCGTGGGTGTACACCAATGTATACGTAGTGCTGGGGTGCAGAAATTAAAAAGCAAAATTTTTAATGAAATTCCGTGTTCACAGTGATCAAAAGTAAAAGACGTTCGGTTTCAAAACAGGGGTGTTTCAAGGGTGTAAGAGCCCGACCTCGCTCCTTTGACAGGAGTGCTGCCAGAGCCCCTGTGCCACGGGTAATTTGGCAGGACACGGCTGTGCCAACACAGCGTGAGTTGCAGAAGACAGAGAAATATTTTAGTGATACTTTTATTTTTATAAAAAAGTATATATTTATGACAAATGTAAATGTGTATTTATAGCACATGTTGTTGCTGTTATGTTTTGTCTCTACTGAAATATATTTATCTGTCTATATGTACGCCCTGAAGTGTACGCTGGTAACGCGCATTCAGCTCGTTCGCGGACGGAGCTCCGCACCGCAAATAAAAGCTATCAGAGGAAAGACCTTGTCGCCTTTTTGCGCCTTCAGCCCCGGCCCCTCGAAGCCTCAGGGGGAGGGAACCGGAGCCGGGACCACACCGCCCGCGGCTCCCGTGCCCCGTCCCGCCCGGTGGCGCTCCGGGGGATCCGGGATCTCCGGCCGGTCCCGGCCTGCCCTGCCCGGGAGGCGGCGCGGGCTCCTGACATGCGGTCGGGCAGGATCACGTGTCGGGCGGGACTCGCAAGGGGCAGCGGCTCCTGGCCCTGCACAGAACACCCCCAGCCCTCCCGGCATTTACAAATTACCTCCCAACAAATTACATGTGCCCGAGAGCGTTGTCCAAACGCTTCCTCAGCTCTGCCAGGCTGCTGCTATGACCACTGTTCTGGGGAGACTGTTGCAGTGCCCAGCCACCCTCTGGCTGAGGAACCTTTTCCTGATACCCAGTTTCAGTCTCCTCGGGGCAGCTTCAGGCCGTTCCCTCGGGTCCCTGCTCAGATTCCCCGAGGCCGCTCCGTACCGGAGGCTCTCGGTGCTGGCAGGCTGGAAGGGGCTCCAGCAGCTGTGCCACGTGTGAGACAGGGGAAAGGGCTGCTGCTCAAACACGCCTCAGAAAGCACAAACACCTCCATCTTTTGTGTTTGCTAGAATAAGCTTGCATTACGGCGTGCATATATTTTCCAGTTACACAAACCTCATTAAAACACAGACTGAAATAAACACATAAACCAATGATGGAAACATTTAAACCCAAATGTAGTTGTAAAGTGAAGTACTTGGGAATAGTTACATTGGCTGCTCACAGCTCAGCTGTTATTTCAGCAGCCAGCACCAGGCAGGCACAGCAGGTACCCCCAGGCTGGGGTGCCACGGTTTGGGGCAGAGCTGCTCCGATCGATCTCCCACACGGGCAGCTGAGGGACCGAGCCAGCTGTGCGGCTCGGGGCACCGCTGCAGGGCTAGAAATGGCTCCCCGGCAGCTCTGACACAAGAGCGGTGCCTGGGGCTTTACAGAGTTTGCAGGTGCTGCAGAACTTCACTACCCATACCTAAAGTTGCAGTGATGGATAGCACACAGAGAAGCATTGTAGCTATTTTTTTCTCATTCATCTCATTAAGGACTGGTGTAGTCTATTTCCTGTTTATGAGGGAATGAGCAACACTTTTCCTCTTCTCCAATGCTCTCCAGCTGTAATAATAACCATTTCTGCCTAGCAAAATCCATCTAAGGTTTCAAGACAAATCAAATTGCATGCATGTGATCTCAAATATTCCAAGAAGTACAGTTTTGTGAATTTAAAGGCTTTAGATAACATAGAAGTACCCCAAAAAAGAGAAAATAATAAACTAAGTATCAGACAAAAACCTATTTGCTTGACACTGAAAATTTACAAAAAGCATTAGTCAATGCAATAAGTGGGATACTAGCAACTCATTCCATTTTTTCTCACTGGGGTTGGTAGATCATTGCAATGTACCTGTCATGGCCCTAACCTGGGGAAAATAACCCGTGGGCTTTTAATTTAGAGCCCACAGTATAGAGATGTCATCTCTCTCACCCATTTTATAAGTGTGAATTAATTGTCTGAGATTACCATCAAAGCTTCCTAGAAAGCAATGAGAGCTGTCTGATGAGAATGGCAAAACAGCAGCAGAAGCTGAAAGCATGATACTTTATGAGCACTCTTTCCACAGCCACTACTGCTACTTTTTCAGTAAGCTGAATTTACATACTGCAAACAGCCCTCACAGGTGGATGCAGTTAGGTTAAATGTTTGAGAAATGCTGACCCTTGCAAGTCACACAGCTACAGTGGATTAGGACAGAGGAAACACCTCCACCTGCCAGAATAACTGAGGTGTCAGTACAGCCTTAACACACTGATAGAAACCTGGAAAGGTGAGACCCTGAATGTTTGACTGTACAGGAATTTGCTTCTGCCTTGTAAAACAACTCAATAGAAAGTGATGAATGAAAACAAATTCAAATTTGGGGAGTGCCCAGGAAAGTACTTGGCATTTCTGTGTTATTTCCCCAGTTCTGATTAATGTAACGTTATACAATCTACCATAATAAATCTGAAAAGCACCTAATTCAACTAAAAAAATATGCAGATCAAGAGATTATTTGGTCCATTCTGATTTGATTCTCAGCTTCACAAAAATCTCAAGTGTTTAATATCCTGAGAAATTACTCTTTCAGTAGAAGAAAGGTGAATTATGCATCAACGAACAATTGGGTTATCAAGGTTGTTCACTTAATGTTCCAGCTGTTCTATAACACCATCTTAATGCTGACTGGAGAATTCTTTCAATTTAGTCTTATTCTGTGGTACTTACACATAAATGCATTTTGTTTCTTACAGCTGCTCTGCCAGTTAATAGCAAATACAAGTACAAAATTAATTTCTTGCCTTTTACCCCTAGACCTAGAAATGACAGAAGCTGGAGGCTTCATTCAAAGGAGATCATTAATGTAATAACAGTGAAGATGGAGATTAAAGCTGATAGGCTTTGTGGGGAGTTTTGTACAGCACTTAACTACATTAACACTGGGTTTTTCTCATCCTCATAAGTGCTAGAACTTAGATATACTCAAAATTCACTGGGAACCAAGCAAATACAGTACTGGCCACTGCTTCTTTGCCCTTTTCCAGTTGACCTGAAGGCAGAAGGACATCACTTTATTCTGGAAGTGGTAACAAACTGGAATGCTGTAGGTCTGGTGATTGACTGGGATATTGTATTTCATTGCAACATCTATGGCCTGGATTTTGGTAACTCCTGGATTTTATTATTTGCAGTTTCTCCAAAAGCACCTGCATTTTGAAATGAGCACTTCCTAAGGCATAAACAGTCCAGGTTCTATCAAGATTTACACTTTTAAGCTCTGTACTGCTTTATATTCAAGGCAGTTTGAAAGGCACAGTCAGGAAGAGAGAATGGCTTGGGAGTTCAGGCCATGCTTGGGAGAGCTCTGTCTGGGGCCATCCCACATGCACCAGCCCACAGCCACAAGAAAACCTGCTAGGTTTTGGTCCACAGAGGTATCAGGGCTTCCCTCTGCTTTCAAAATAAGAATTTTTATTTTTTGCTTGAGTTGAGTCCATCTCAGATTACAGAATTAACCACAGCAGAGCCAAACTGGGTCCAAGTACTGTGAGGGAGAGCACAAAGTGCTATATGTGTTGGGGTAAGAAGTAGAAATGTAAAAGGTAAATACATTACGTGCATATATTTTGTGAGTTGTAGTTTTCTCCTTTAGGAGGTGATGGCAAGATAGATCCACTTTGTGAAGAAGCCAGAAAAGCAGCGTTAAATGCTTAACAATTTACAGGGACAATTCCCCTTTAATCCTGGGTTTCTGTCAGGCAGTTTACTTGCATCACAAAGATTGGTTCTTTGCAGTTCTAGGTCTCCTAATGAAGGGGATAATCTTGTTACACTCCCATGTCAACCAAATAAGAATAGAACACCTTTTCCAGAAACAGTTTTATGTCGAATGTTTTACTATCCTGAATATTGCAAATTCAGGTAGAACTGACTTGTATGGCATTTTAATAATTTAAATTAAAAGACTGAAACTCTGGAAATTTTTAATTCTTTCAACTTTATAAAGTTTCTTATGTCAAAGATACTTTCAAAGTCATTATTAGCTGATAATATGTCTTTTTACAGTTATACAGGTTTACAGTTCAGTTCTTCTCTTGGCCACAAATCTCTCAGAGAACATTTGTGCATCACTAGGGAGCCCAAAAGGAGAGAGAAAGAAGTTGGCATACCCATAAGGACAGGATTAAAACTGACTGGGTATTATCACAGCTGATATTCCATGTACCTCAGAAGTAACTAGAGTATGAAGCTTCTTTTTTGCTCCTTATTTGTCAACAAACATTCAACTTCAATTTTATTTTAAAAACAATTTACATGTAGGTGAGTTCAGCAGTGTGAAAATAATCATATGCCAGAATGCTGGTGCCCTGAGGAACACTCAGTTTGGCCCATGATTAGTTATGAAAGAAGGAATTAGTTAATCTTTGCATCCCAACAAAGGGGGTTGAGCCAAGAAACACAAGGATTTGCTGAGCCCAAAGCTGCAGTTTCCAGCAGGGCTGCAGGAGAGCAGGCTGCCCAGCAAAAAACCAAAACCCAAAGCAAACCTGTCACTGAGTGTCTTCTACCAGCTGAAATCTGCAGGGAGATAGCAAACATTACATTTACAGTAACACTGCTCCAGCACTACAGTGTGTCAAAATAACACTATCACTATGTCCAGGTGCAGTCCCCTTCCCTCCAGGTGACAGAGGCACTAAACAAATATCCTTTAATAAGAAAAACAATACTCATAGTTAAAGCTGAGCAAAGCAGGAATTGTATTGTTTCTTTAGAAGACTGAAACATTTTTCCTTTCTACCACTCTGACATAACAAGATGAGAAAGTGGGAACATCCAGACGGAGCTGGATTGAGAAGATAATACAGTGAAGCTTGGCACAGCTGGCCAGGGGCACTTTTTGCAGGAAGCATTCACACAGACAGCAAACTGGGTTTGCTCACCTGCCCTGGGCAGAGGGAGTTTGTTCACACCTTGCTGTCACCCTGAGCCTCCCTGCCCCTACTGAGCAGATTGTCCTGCCCACAAAGCAGCTCCAGTGCAGCTCTCAGCAGAGGCAGGGCTTTCTCAAACACACCTACCACATTCATCACTGGGACACCAACAAATGACTTTCTGCTCTGGCAGTAAATTGTTTATTGGCCTCTTAGGTAAATGCAAATTAATTAGACTAAAATAGTTTAAATAATGCTAGTTCTGGGCAGGATTTACTCCCAAAAATAGCAGAATAAACTCTCCAGATCTCTTGAGCATGGAAAGCTGTGAACATCACTGGAAACACAGCAAGCAGATGAGCTTACTACTGTGACTAGTCTTGGGGTAGATTTGTTGGTTTGTTATTTTGTTTGTTGGGTGGGTTAATTTTGCTGTATTTGGTGCCCTCTTTAACATCACTCTGAGGACATTTCTGACATACCTCCAAGTCAGAATAACAGCAGTTTTGTAGGGAGATATAGACCTTAATAAATCAACATGTTTAACTGGAGTAAATACAAACAAGCTTTGAGGAACACAAAGCTGCAGGTTTGAAACAGCAAACTTTCAAGACAAGCATGGGTTGAGAATAGGTGCTCTGACTTTACTTTAGAGTAATATTCTGACCAAATTGTAAGAGTAAGGCAAAAAATCGGCTGCACCTAAAAGAGATCTCATAGCTCCACATAGAGATCTCAGGCCCCATTACTGTGGTTTTGTCACAGAAGGAAGAAATAAACACAAATTTGCAGTAGCCCTTTCAGGCTGGTACCTGCCCCCAGGCACTACCTGCAGTTAGTTGCCACAGCACTAGCAGGCAGCTGGATATTGAAAGGCACTACAGCAGCCACGTGGACAAAGGCATGTAATTTTTTTATAATGAAATATCCACTTTTTTCCCCTCACTTTTTTCCTCATTTATAAGGGGATTATCTGCCCTGTGGATAATCATGGCCATTCAAAACTGAATTTAGCCTCCAAGTCTTCTCTACAGCAACTTGCAGCCAGACTATTGTGACAAAGTCAAATCAGGAAGAAGAAAGCAGCCGCAGCAAATTATTCCAGTAGTAACACCAACTAAATTGCTGTGCAGCTTTTATGGTTTGACTAATTGTCTCATTAAGGCACATTTCTGATCACTGAAATGGATCTCAAGTATTATTAATCACTGAAAAAACAGTAGCACTAAGAGCCTCTCTCCCTCCTATCCCTGGCACTCTTTGCAATGGAAAAGGCTCACAGACTCCTGTTGATTGGAGCCCCACTGCTGCACAGTTGGCAGTCAAACAGTGCTAATGGCACAATAACCCAATAGAACTAAAATAGTTAAGCCTTTCACAGTAACAATCTCTTATAACGTGATTAAACTCCATCATGTGCATTTCCTTGTGTTTTGCAAATGGCTCCAAAAAATCTGACAGTTTTTCCAGTAACTTCTCCAAAAGAAGAGGGGAAAAATATATAAAATTCATTAGCTATCATGAAACAAATTTTAAAAACTCGATACATTTTAGAATAATATGAAAACAACTGCAGCAAGCACAGGCTGTGGCACCCAGTCCACTCCCCCTTGCAGAACACACCTCCAAGGTCTGGCCTTGGCTCAGTTATTTGCAGGCACTTGAGTGAACCTCAGTTTAGGGGCTGGCTTGCCCTGGGCTAGCTCTGTAACTGATGGGGACAGGCACCCCCACACTGCAGCTCAGATCTCTGTGTACAGACTGCAGCAGCTCTGCGCTCCTAATCCAGGTACTTCACTGGTGTTTGGTTTGAAACAATTTTGGGAAAGATGAAGCTTCTCCCTCATATAAGGAGCTCATTTAAAAAGGAGCAAACTGGCATTGTCCAAGACACCCCTGATGGGCTCTCTCCATTCCCAGCAAACAGGAGGACTTTGCTCTTGCCCATCACTCCCAGTGGCTGCACAAGCCATACACTGCAACAGGACAGCTCCCCTTACCAGGGGAGGCCTTTGGGTGGTTATCCCATACATTATCCTATTAAAGACAGCAGACACTAAATCTCCAAGCAGCTGATTTTCAGAAGCCTAATGCAAAAGTGGCACAGTTATTGCTGCAAGATGTACAGACTTTCATGGTTGCCAGTTTGATCAAGCAGGAGAAAAGACCTGCAAAGGTCTGGGAGCTCCTCTGTGGAGATGGAAGTGGTACATGGAAAGGAATTACAAAGGTAATCCTCAGTACAGGCTCCTTCAAGTGAGAGACAAGATGCATCACTAATTTAAAATTTATTTGGAATGCAGCCATTGCTTGCTGCAGCTCTCAGTTTTGACCAGATTTGCAAGGCAGTTTTAAGAAAAGACAGGGTTGTTCTGCACCAGCACACAGGCACTTTTCAGGCACATCAATATTTGCTCACATATAGGTGAATATGCAGATGGGCCCAGCAATGACCCACCGAGGCTGTATGAAGTACAGAAACATCACAAACAAGTGGGCTTTGTTGTAGGCTTTGGAATTAATTCTGGGGAACAGAACCTGGCTGTGGAGATCTCCTTCCCTTTGGGCTTTGTTACAGAGACAGGTACCACAGAGTTGAAATCTGCATAAATCTGTTGAGCTCCTGAGCTGTGCAATATTATGCTCACTATGACAAATATTATTTTACTGATGAGTCTAATGAGGGACCTGAGGGCTGTGATAAATGAACATGAAATAAAAATGGAAGTAACAAAAATAATCCCATTTCATTTATTCCCTAATTTTTTAACGTACATAAATATCAGAACAGTTATGCTGAAAAGAAGGAAAAATATTCTTTTTTTCTTCCTGGCAGTCCCTTCAGAAGCTATTTATGAGCAGTCATAAACTGACATGCACACTCAGATATATTTTCCTGAAGCCTGTAGAGTTTTGTCTTAGCAAAAGCTTCAGAATATGTGTGTAAATAAATTAAAGCCTGTCTGGTTTATAATGAGAAGGGTGTATTGTGGTATAAATATTGCAGAGCACATTAAATAAACATGGTCACATATGACCAGGTATCTATGAAATGAGCACATCACAGGAGAAGTTAATTATCTGAGAGTGTAACCAGGAACCGTTTAGAATCACTGGAGATTAAGTTGCTTTATTTCTGTTTATCTTTCCTTCTGAATAGGCAGTAGGTTGTTGCAATGAAGAGTCCCTGAGCAACACAGAGCTTCAGCTCTTCATCAGCTCTAAGATGACAGTGTTGTCAGCACCAGTTTGGAGTCAGGATAAGCCAGACATTTTTTTCAACGTAATTTTGTGCAAAATGCGTTGGCACAAACCAGTATTTTAAGATGTAAAAGTGCAAAAGACTTACAGATACCTTATGGTATGTTCAGGGGTAAGAGGAAAACTTTGATGCTAAGTATTTGTCTCGCATACTGCAGCCTAAAAATGTATATAAATACTTCTTCAAAACAGATTTGTAGTGTCAGAGACTAGCATCCTGAGAGTAACATACAACTTTACCATAGTAATAAGATTTTTCTAGACTTCACAAGTTATTGTGTTTCAGTCCATATGAAAAAACATCAGTGTTGATGGAATTTGATTTTGCTTGGGTTGTGAAACTCACAAAGAAAGCTGTTCACTGTTCATCCTATACAAAATAACCAACATTGCAAACATGCACTAATTAAGGATATGTTTGGGCAAACTGCTGTAGCACAAAGAACAACTGATGAAGGAGGTTTTAATCACATACAATTATTGAAAGCAAGATGAAGCCAATCCCCTTAAATTACTTAAGTACTGCTTAAACCCTGTAATTAACATATAGTAATAAATATTTCATCTTTAACAAGCCTACTGGGAGCAGTTTGTTAAACATTTATTTCTAGTCACGGGAAATTATGTAGGGTCATTTTGTCATGTTCTATATCAGACAATTTTATTTTATCCTCTTTATTTTACCCCCAGCAGTGGGTATGCTAATTTGGGGAAATATTATTGTTCTTCTAATCTGTTGAAACATACTCTTCCTTCATATGTCTCTCGGCTTTTACTAATTAACTTTACCCTTGCAAAGTCTTGGCCAGCACACCGTGGCTGCTCACATCCCCTTCCCAGCCTCTCCTGTGAACTGACTCACTCCAGATAGGGGAGCTTTAGTGGGAACCCCAGCAAACCCAGCCAGGGCATCACTGCAGAAGTGACCTCTCAGCCTGGGCAAGGTCACTGTGGGCAGCAGAGAGAGGAACCAGGCCTGCTCTGTGGCACAGCCAAGCCCCAGGCACAGGCTGGCAGGGGTGGGTTTTCAGGCAGCTTCTAGCACTGAGCTGCACTTTTCCTTCAGCCCAGGCAGCATCACAGTTGCACAGGGAATTCTGTGAGAGCACCAAACATCACTGCCCTTCAGCTAAGTCTGTGCGCAGACAGCTTTATTCCACTGCAGGTGGAATTCCAGTGAAATGCAGCCACTTAAACCAGTACTAAAACAAACGCATTCTAGGGATAATCTACTGTCCACCCAAGGAACGTACTCGAGAGCCAAGCTGAGCTCTCACACAGACCCCTCTCTGGTGGCAGGCTGAATGCACCCTGTCCTGAAGTGGAGGAGAATCTCACACTGGCTGGGTATGACATGGGCAGAAAGGGTCTATGTGCTCTTTTTGTAAGAGTATCAGTGAACTTATGGGCTATTGAACAGGAAGTAAAGACTTCTGAAATTATAATTCAGGGCTTCTTTAGTGATGACTACAACTGTTTTCCCCTCTAAACAAATTAGATTTCCATTTGCCATTAATGACTGAATCACTTAAGTGTCACAAAGGAACTGCCTGGTGCACTTATTAATAATTGAAAACTTTGAGGAAATCCATGAAACATTTTCAATCAAAGCTAATAATTGTCTAAAATATTATTTTCCCTGAATAATTACTCCTTTTGTTCTTTTATTCCTTTTGGATAATAGGCAACACTTTAAATAAAGGCATTAAAAAAACCTGAAGTAACTGTTAAGAGTTATCTAAAACCAGAAGAGGTTTCAATGTTAAAAAGCACAAATTAGAAAAGAAAAAATATTAATCTCCAGCAAGTATGCTGAATTTCTATTTTAGACTCCATGCTGTTCCTTGATGTCTTACACCAATGATTAGGAAAATGTACTCACTTAATCTCTGTCCTCATTCTGTATAAACATGAAGAAAAACTTTCAATTGTCTTTTTGATCAGTAGAGGCCATGAAATCAAGATTTCTATTGCTACACAACTGGACTTTGGAGGACTACTAAACAGTCAAAAGGAGCAAAGAAAGAAAAAACCCACCTTTATAGGAATCTTGAATGTCATATTGTAGTTACTCTACTCAGTAACCTTTACTATTTGGGAACAAGGGCAGAAAGATATAAGCAAAATTACCCACATTTGAAAGGGTTTTTTGGTGTCTAAAATGATCATCAGCACAGAAAGGTTGTGTGACAGGTACTGACAAAATCTCCAAGACCTGAAAGTTTGTCCACAGGACATGGAAGAAGGGAGAAGTCGAGCTTCTCTGTGTGCCTGTCCCAGCAGGTCTCACCTGGGGATGATGGCTGCGGCCTGGAAAAATCCAGGTTATTCTATAGCTCTCCCCAGGAAAGGAGAGTTAATTTTCTTTAGTGTTTGGGGTTTTTTGCAAAAAGAACAATATGCATTTCTTTACCACAGACAGGTCCCCTTGCTTTTCCCAAGCCAGCCTCACTGCACTCCCACTGCAAGTGGCAGCATTTTCCAGCCTGAGCAGCTTTCACCGCTGGCTCCCCTCAGAGCCCCACAGCCTCGCCATGGGCTTTACTCCAGGCCTGACAGTGTCAGCAGCTCTGACAATAATTCAGTGTTCCCTTCCCCCCAGGGCCAGGACAGCACATCCCCTCCCAGTTCCCAGTCTCTTACCTGCCCTTACAAAGTCTGAGGCCACTTCTCCCTCCTGAGCCTTTCCCAGCAGCCATCTTCGGCTTTCCTCCCTCACCTTCACTCCATAACTCCTTCGTACTGCGGAAATGGTGGCAGCGCCACACAGGGCCCTCACAGGGCACAGCTTTCCAGTCTGGGCAAACAAGGCAAAACACTTGAGGTATTTAGAGCAGAACAGCAAATTACAGAGAGAGGGGCCAGCTGTGACCACAACCTGGGCTTTAAGCCCCACAGCACACAGGCCAGTTCCCCTCAGCCATAATTAATTATCCCCACCTGCCCTGGGCTGCTCGTTAGCCTGGCGGGGCCCTGGCGCCCCTCAGCACATCCCAGGCCCAGCACCAAACCCAGGAGCTGCCTGCAAAATCAAAACATTCTGAATTCACTGAACCAATATACGAGACCACAGTGGACTCTTTTCTTCCATCTTTGACCAGACTTGTTAACCTTACAAACCTATTCTATCTGCTTTTACAGCCATTTTGGCTTTATGTGAGTATTGAGTGTGCTTCTAGTTCATGTTCTAAACAATGTTCGACATCATCTATGCCAACAGCAATTAAAAGAGATATATATACACATACACACACACATATATACATACACATACATATATACATACATATATATTTATATATGCATGTGTGAAAGCATACAGTAGAGATTCCCAAGCTTTCATTCTGTTGTTATTTGCAGCAGTGGATATTCCCAGCTCCGTATCAGAGGCAGCACATCTGCTGGTTGTACACCCAGGTAAGAGCTACCTAGAGCTCTTGGAACAGCAGCCAGAGAGTCTAGCAAGGGATACTTAAAACACAGAAAAGAAACAGACAGCACCCCCCAAGGCACACACTTTCATGTACTCAGTTCAAACAATGCACACACATTCCTGGCTCTTGTCTAGTCTCACATATTAATTTTTACCTCTTGGAACAAACAGAATGGTTTCTCTTCTGAAGAATGGGCTCCTCTGCTCTAGCACAGACTCTGATTGTACCATGGACAGAGCAAAGGTTTCCATCAAGAACACTCCTGCTGTCTGTCAGTAATGAAGAACAGTGACAGAAGCTGATTATCTTTAGCAATTCTTGATGCTGTGGGCATGCACAGTGTGGTGTGTCCCCAAGCAGATGAAGTCAACTCACTCTCACATTTGCTATTTCTTCCAAATTGCAAAGCTGTCATTTGAATTTCAGTGCCAACTTTTTTCACAAGAAGTCTATATAATACTTCAGTCCTTGTCAAACATTATACAAAGATTAATCTTTTAATCATATACCATCTCAAAGCTGAAGACACAACATGTTTAGAAATTAGAGATATTAATTCCAGCCTAGTTCCAGTATTTTAAAAACTCTCCTTGAAATAAAAATGCATTGATGTATTATTTCAAAAAATAGCAAATAAAAACCCAAATGTTCTAATATAATCTCCATGTTATTGTCAATTTTGACTCAATGGTTTTGAATAATTATCTTTTGCTAGTCCAAATGCTGTCTACCTCACTGCTTCTATGTTTAAATAAGCCAACACTGAGGAAACAAATAGAAAACAGACAAATGAGCTGTCTTAACACTTTTACAAATAGGATGTTAATGTCCCCACTCAAAGGAGAAATTGTCAAAAAGAACAGCCATAACAGAGAATTTTCTTCTTATGTACTTTTATTTTATTGATTTTTTTGCATCTTTGATGGACTTTTTATGCAAGTATTATGCCACAATCTATGATGCACAATGAGAGTGGAAATCTGTCATTTACCATTTATATTTCTATGTTAATTTTGTTTTCTACCTCTGCATATACTGTGGCAAAAGTGCATTTATCATATTTCATGCAGCGCTGACTGCCTTATGCAAACTGAGAATACAATAAACAGAGCCAGCAATATTTAGCTGCACTCAATTCTTGCTACAGAAACAAGCATTCATAAAAGCATTAAAATACTTTGGGTGATGGTTACTGTCTATCAGCTTAATGTTTTGAGCTATAGAAAAGGATAGGAAACAACATTTGTGGCTGTCAACTGCAGTACTTTCCAAGTTCATTAGGTTTTCAAAGACTAAATTAGCTTAAATGCTTCAGTGAGAGAAAAGGCCCAGGGCAACGAGCCTGATTTAAAAGGATGCTACAGAGTTTCACAAACATTAGACTAAGCTCAGTTCTGGGTTCCATGGTAAGTACCTTACCACATCAATTCTTTGCTCTGACAGAGGATTGTTTCTTCACCATCACGGTGTATCCAAGCCAAATAAAAGGACAATTCAAGGCACACAGGCCTTTTTGGAAACATGCTTGGGTATGCAGTACTTGATTACAGCTAAAGCTTTTAATTACAGCTTTTTATTTTGATGAGACAAGAAGCTTTCCAGCATCACCCAACTCTTTGAATCAGACATGAAGTGCCATGCTTTGTTATGTCACAGTCCATACAGCAGCAGCAGGGCAAAGTACTCACAGAGCAACAGCGTGTCCAAGGAGCATGCTCAGGACAGGAGGTGGAGATGGGGTGAAGCCTCATCTCTGTGTTTTCCAGTCACTTGTTATGCTGTCTCCAGGCACTGCAGGGGACATCCAGTCTGACCCTCAGGGCCTTTGTGCAACCACTTCCAGCTCCCTGCCCCAGCCCAGGCATGGCCATCCTCTGCACCCCATGGACACTGCTCACCCCACCATTCCCTCTGCCAGCCAGAACACAGAGGGCAGAAAGCCTCCTGCCACTACACAGGTTAGTGCTGCAGAAACCTGCACTCACAAGGCCCACTCAGAGCCAGTTCTCCTGGGGCAGAGGGAACAGGACTTCTGACAATACTAGTTCTTATGTCAAGAGGGAGAGAGGTGCTGGGCTCCCCTGCCTTCTAGCACTATGGAGGAAGCACAAGCAATGCTTCTCAGACCACCCTGCCATGCAGTGCCTCCCCAGAAGCCAAGCACTAGTTCCCAGCAAGAGAAACAGCCCCTGCTGCTCTCTCCCCTCCAGCACTTGCTGTACATCAGACACAGAGCAGCTTGAGGAGGTTCACTTTTATACTCGTAGTCAAAGTACATGGCAGTTGAGATCCTAATTGACAGATAAATGTAAGGGACCAAAAAAATCAATCACTACTTGTGCAAAACCACGGCATGTGCCTTTGGTAAATCTGCAGCTGTTGCTTGCCCACCTTCCTCTAAAAAAAAAGGGTAAGTAAATCAGGAATAGCCACTTCAGAACTGAATTATTATCAGCAAGGAGGTGTGAGGTAGGGAATAGCACTGGACAAAGCAGAAAACCAACTGCTTGTTGCAAAAACAGAGATTTCTCATCCAAACACCATCTTGTAATGGTCAAGGAAAAGCATATCTTAGTACTATGGTGAGGGAAAGACTTCTCATCCAAAACAAAGATGTTTACAGGACCCCACAGTTCCCTAATACCAGCATCAAAGCAGGCAGCCCAGGGAGCAGGAGCACCTCTTACTTTTGAAGTCCTTTGATGCTGAATTCTCCTGGTGATCACCCACTGCTCTGTCAGCTGTGGTCTCATGTACACTTCTTCCCTCTTCAAGTATCCCCAAACAACTTTTTCTTGGTCCCTTTTACTTCTGCCCTTCTTGACCTCATAGCTAAGTGGTTTATGCTACTTTCTGTTATCACCACTTGAACAACTCTGTAATGTGACTCCCTGTTTCCAGCCTCCTCCTCACACCTCCAGGTTACCTCACCATCTCCTCCTAACAAACACAGCTGGTACATTTCTCTACCAAAGTCATCTACCAACTCTGCTTTTCAGTTTCATTACTTTTCTCTGATGTATAGACAGAAATAAGTAATTTCTTCTCCTTGTGGTAATGACTCTTGTGTGCATAACTATGGTGCTGTCCATGCCTACTCTACTTACTTACAGCAATTAGACAGTGCCCACAGACTGAGAGATGAGCCTCACCAAGCACACATTGCATTCTGGGATAGGAGAAGCTTCTTGTGTCAAAGAGGTCCCAATTTAAATAGACAAGTGACAAAAATAGTGGAAGGTAAGCTGGAATTTTTTTTCCTTATAAACTGGGAAGCAAGGTACAGAGTAATGAAATCAGCTGCAGGATCCTTTTATTTGGTAAAGCAAAAAATACATGTTTTCCAGTATTCTCCCCACTTTCCTTTTGGATGCAATGTTTTGAGAGACTACCAGACATCCAGACTGGATGTCCCCTGCAGTCAGAGACAGGTCAGGGCCCTGCAGTTAGAATGTCTTTCCCTCAAAGGCCTCCAGGTTGAAAGCTGTATCCAAGAACCTTCTGAGTGACACCAGATGAGTGTTCTTGTTGCCTGTGGCAGCTGCAGCAGCAGGTTCTCGGCCAACATACCTTCACGACAAAAAGAATTGGGCAGACAATGAGGTGAGAAGAGACACTATTTTGACAATAACAAGCATGAGAACATGCTATTTCATGCATTCAAGTCAGCTTGGCAGGTTTGGATATTTAGTCATCAATCTTTCTTAAATAAAAATCAATCTAAGTTGTACCAAGTTACACCTTCTGGTCAGCTTCCCTCTCTTTCCTCCCACCATTGTTAAGCTGTGTCTTCTCCCCATCCCTCCCAGGGCAGCCAGGTACACTGTCTCATAACTAGGTAACTTGCTTTTAGCAATGAAGACTCACATTCCTTTGACAGCTGCATGGGCAGATCTGAGAGTCAATCATCTAAAATAAATGCAAAAGTGCCTGAACTGAGCTCACAACAGCTGTTTCCTGCAGAAACCTAATATCTGGAATGAAATTCTTAAAATGACAGAATCTTAGACAAAAGAGAGCTGAGTGCTGGGCTAAGTAGCAATAAATACAGATCTAGTTACTGATCTTCTTTTAGATCTACAAGGAGGAGCTATATGTGCATCTTATATTTGAGAAATAATTGTCTGCATTTTTCCCTTCTTCACCCAAGAACCCAGACTCAGAGGTTTTGATTTGTGAAGAAGCTGACTTACCCATAAATACCTGAAAACAATCCCAACCAAATTGAAAAGCAAACACATCAGCCCAGGAGACAGAGCAGTTGTTTAAAGTCTCATACCAGATGGGTCGAGTGCGGTTGACAATAGTGCGGAAACGAGGTCTGACGTAATCGTAATAGCCGCTGTTTTTGTGCTCCTCCTGACACCAGACCAGATCAGCAGTTGGATACTTCTCAAGCTCTTCTTTCACCAAGTCAAAGGGGAATGGTGAGATCTGGAAAAGGAGGGTTATTATCAAGGCTTTCTCTTATGTGGTATTAGCCCATAGTGAGTCATTACTTTTCCATGGAGAGTGAGTCATGTTTCTCTAATTGATTTAATGCTCAGAAATGAGTACACAAGTATTTTATAGTTGTGTTAGTATGAACAGAAGTGATTGTAGTCCAGACCACCTGCACTCCTATGGCTTTTTTAGTGAAGTATCTGTAGCATGCCCTTAATCAATGAATGATAACATAACTTCAAAGGGCACAATTCACAACATTTAATGCTAGCAGACTGCATATTCAAATTTAAGGTGCTATTATATTGTAATCTTAACTCTTCCAGAACAACATAACAAAGTGATCAAGTTTTCTGGATCTCATTGTCCAGTATGCTGTTGATGTGTTCCTTCTCCACAAGGCCACAAAGGATTAGAATTGTCTTGTAAGATGCTAAGTGCTAGAAAAATGCTGTCACCATCCATTCTAGGAGAGAGCACAGGAACCCCCATCACCCTGTCTTCTGAAGATCAGGAAACTCACCTGTTCAAGTCTGGTTATAGCTACTTGTTTCTCCAGGTCTTGGTTCTTTCTCTCTTTCACAAGGTCATAGTAGACTTTTCCTGTGCAGAGAATCACGCGCTTGACCTCATGTGGTTCCTCAGCTGCTGGCCCATTCTCAGGAATCACACGTTGGAAACTGGTACCTAGTTGGAGCACAAATTAGAAAAAGTGCCCTCAGTGGACCTGACATTTCAGTTAAGCAGCCCAGGAAACAGCCCTTTAGTCCTTTACTGAGCAAGCAGCAGGTTGCAGTGATTGAAGGGTTCTCCTGCTTCTCTGGTCCTACTTTTCACACTAATAACATGGCTAAAGTGACTTTCAGAAGTTCTGTTTCAAGAAGTTGGAGGATTTCCAATAATCCAGTCTTTCACTACGCTCAATAGACAGAATCATATCAACAGCAGACTGTTTTTCAGCTGTGTGCTATGCATTACATCTTTAATTTTAAATTGATTGGGCAGCTCAACTTGGCTTCCAGTTTGGGGTTTTTATCCAGAGAATCACCTGAACTATTCTCTTTCTTCTTTACAAGATTATCTTAACCATGTAACATTAATACAGCTTTACAAATTTCAGAATATTCTATAAAAACAAAACACATATCCGTAATGCAATTAAATCTGGCAACTACAGAAATATTTACCCAAGCACACACATTACTGCTGTATATTTGATTTAAACTTCTGTTGAGAGTTAAAACAGCAATAGCCAAAGCAAGAATTAGCACAGAGCTGAGCCATATGTATAAATGCTAATGTACAAGTACCATTTCAGATGCTTATCTTCACTGCTACCACCTCCCAGGAGTACAATTTGCTTGGGATACTGGAAGAGGGACTTGATGGTTTAAAGATCCTTTTCTTTGCTCTCCTATATGATTGAGTAGAACTATTTCCACATTAAACAACTGCAGGGTAGCAGACAGCAGCTCAACCTCCTATTCTGAATCAGCACACCCCCTTAGCAGGAGAATAAGCTCCTGTTTGAATCATTTATCTTGGGGACGAAAAGCAACAGCACAAACATATCAAAGAAGAACTGATTTATATCAGAATTATCCTGTCCCACTGAACAGCAGAATTCATCATTAAAAAAGACTGAATCTGTGCTTCATTGGGTCAGCTGGAGTCAATCTTCTTCTCTCTCAGCCTTCTATTAAAAGCAGAGCAAAAAGGGTTAGCTGAGAGTCAGAAACACTTTATTACCTGCTGTCCTCTTCAGCAGAAACATGAAAGTATGCCAAAATTCAATGTTAATTTGGAGTTTGGCCACTACTGAGGTTAGCCTGAAGTAGAGGGGACTCCCAAGACAAAGTGACAAATGCCAAAGGCTACAGAATTTCTAATCTGACCCATTCTACAGAGCTTTTAAACAGTAATAAAACCAGCAAGTGCCTTTGCTTGAGAAGCAGATTTTACACACTTACAAAAATAAAATAATACAATATTTAAGCACACTTATACAGTGTAAGTAGCTTTTAAAAAACTGAGCAGTTGCTCTCTTCTGACAGTAGTCAAGACCCTCACTGGAACTGGAGATAGACCAGCACACCTATGCCCACATTCTCACTCTGAAGAGTCACTTTAATCCCTCACTCATTACATGTCACTGCATTTCCTGATGCCACTCCAACACAGACTGACCAATGCAAGGCAGGACAAAACCATTGCAGTGTTTGATATTCCCCTTGCAGTCACTGTGTGTCTCTTGGTGCTGATGGCATGCCAACAACAGCTCTGAACTCACTGATCTCACTTTAGATCACTGGTGTGACACAGCAGCCCCAAACCAAGCACTGTAACAAGAACTGGGCACATTATTCTTCCAAATGGGCCCAGTGTAATTACAACCTATCCCTCAGTCATGGGGGCAGGAGGCATGGGCCATACAAAGAACAATTACATATTTAAATGAACAAAAAAAGGGCAGAGGGGCATAGTAGCCTCTTGAGGGGAAACTCCCTGCAGAGATGGGAATGCACTTACCATTAAGTTTAAGGGTTAAGGTTACAAGATAAACCTGTAAAAATTAAGAACCTATATGTGAAAGCAAAGTTTTCAGCAGAAGTCCCTGCTCGCTCTCACTATGGCAGCTCCACAGGAATTATGCCAAAAGAGAAGACAAACTCTGCAGAGCAGATTCAGAGTCTGACATGCAACTTGGTATAGCTAATTATTTCCCCACAATACTTTGAGGTGACATACCAGATACCATTTCATCAAAACTGGATTTAGCTTCTGGATGCCTCAGCAGTGACTTGGGTGTCAAAACAATCAGCTGTAAGACAGAAATTTTTCCAAGACTCAGGAGCTGCTTTATCTTCATTACACATGCAACATTTGTAACACTGTGCACACAAAACCCACAAACTGAATATTATATAGAATAAATTAGTACGAACAGCAAACACAGTAATTTTTTTCCTGTTTTAAAAGCCATGAAAGTTTCAAAATTATTCAGAAGATTTAGGTAGCCTACTCCTTTTACAGGTTCTCAAAACTCACTGGTTATGTTTTTTCTGACAAGAAAATCAAATCACAGGCTATGAACCAGTAAAACATTTAACAGTTGTATCTTGGGTCTTTGAAGTTCCAGCAATTAGACATGCAGATGATTGTTCTGCAACCTGTAAGCTACATCACTAATATCTCGACAAGCTCATCTGAAGATCTGCATAGCCAGATGGAAGCAAAGCTGAAAATCAAGTTTTAGAGCCATAGTAAATCAGAGCTGAGCTTCTTTCCATCAAACTGGCAACTTCAACCTGTGTTCAGTTAAGGTTTTTCACCAGAAATCCTCATTCTTTTCAGCAGTGTGTCATATGCAAAGGCCACTCCTTGTCTGATGGCTAATTTAGCTGGAATAATCAAGTCCATTCAGGTAACCTTACCGGCTTTCTGAATGGCAGCAAGATCTGCCTTCGGAGGACATGGAAGTAATTGGCTGGAGTGGAACAATTCACCACAATCCAGTTGCAGTCATACAGCTGGGAAACTTCAAAATGCTCAGTGAACTCCTGAGAGAAACATTAAAGGCATTAGAAAAATGTCTGAAAGATCAGATAAAAGGCTTGAAAACCATCCTTCTATTTCTGACTCTCAAACTTCTTTCCTTGAAAATTTTATTTAGCAGCTCTCAGCTGAGATTGTTTTATTGGCTAGGGAACCATCTCTACAAAGCATCGTTTCTGTTTCTATTTCTTCTCAAAAATTTATGCAAATAAACATGAAAAGTTTCCATTAATTAAAAAAAGATGGGAAGTCTTTCCATTAATTAAGAAAAGATGGAAGACTGAGGAGGACTAAGATATCAGCAGGTGGAAGAAACAAAATAGAACTGCTTTGAAAGAACGTTAAACTGTAATTCATTTTTTCAGTGTACAGTTGGCTTTCACTCTCTTTCCCATCTTATAGAGCTGTGTACTTTATCTGTAGAAGTGAACAGCCAATCTGTGAAAGTCTTAGCCCAATCAAAATTAGAAGTTGCTTATTTTTGTGTTCCTAGCAGCACAATTCAGCTCCATTGCAAAGAGCCAGGCTAGTCTCACTTGACCTCCTTTAGAAATTGGCTGGAGACACCTATTTGCAGTACACACAGCAGTATAAACAAGTGGGATCACTGGGCCCTGAGGAACAGCCATAAAAAGATCATGCTGCCAGAGATTAACTGTATGTGACCTCAGCTTTGTAATGAGCAGCAATGCTGCAGACTTCCATTACCTTTACTGGGATCAAGTTAAAGTTACACAGAGACTTGAAGCTAAATCCTAACCTGCCATACCTAGCAAAAAGGATACTACTAACAGAAAATCTCTGGGATGTGAAAAGCAAGAAAAGGACAAAGCTACTTACTGGATAGGCATCAGAATCATCATTGCTCATCTGCAGAAACCTCTCAGGCCTGGCTGATGAATGCTCTGGACCCTGGTAAAAGTGTCATTTAAAACATGTTAAAGAGCCAAATGAGCAGTTAGACATCAGTCTAGATCACTCACTGCATGAGTACCTCCTGTCCCCTCTGCACCAGCTGCACACCTGCCCCCCAGCCAAAGGCATCAACAACAGCAGTGGGAGACAGGACACACCACAGGACAGAATTCCTCATCTTCTGCTTTCATAGGAGTTTGGGTTTCACTTGTATTTCCAGCTGTTTCTGACAGCTGCAAGTGATTTCTAGCCTCAGACTAGCTGCACAATGAAGACCACTGGAAAGGCAGTGGGCCCATGTGGGCACAGCAATCACCTTGCTAATGCAGAGCAAACAGGAGCACGAGGAATGTCAGGAAGAGAAGCACTGGGTGCCTCAGAGAACTGCAGTGACTCACTCTTCGTGTATGCTGAACAGGAGCCAACACAAAGTTAACTGCTGACCACTTTTGCTGTATTAGCAACAAAAGCAGGCACAGGGTCTGTCCTACTATTGTTCACTGTTCTGTACAGGGCCAAATACTGAGATGAATGCTTTAGCTAAAATGGATCAAAATACACACACGCATTATCTACTA
This sequence comes from Zonotrichia leucophrys gambelii, assembly GCF_028769735.1. Lineage (NCBI taxonomy): Eukaryota > Metazoa > Chordata > Aves > Passeriformes > Passerellidae > Zonotrichia > Zonotrichia leucophrys. Next base: position 26,144,930 of record NC_088176.1, read on the forward strand.
GACTAACCTATGATTAATTTCTGCCTCCTCAGGAGATATTTTATGTTCTGTCATTACTGAACACTCCCATCCACTGTCTCACTAGCAGTACCCATGGCAATTACTTGAATTGCACAAATGCTGTTAGCTCCATTTTACATTAACAAAACATGGATGCTGGCCACAGAAATTATCAGAAATAAGGAATGTCGCAGAATCTGTTGTTTTTCCTTTTCATGTCCCTGTTTATAAAGGATAAGAGAAAGCTGTGAGGAGTGTGAGAATGCAATGTGCTGTTTTATGTATTGCTATTTCTGACAGCCTTGGCTTGTTCAAGTGACAGGTGCCCTTAGGAAGGGTTTTCATTTCACACAGCCGTTAAGTATTTTAACCCAAAGACAAACTATTACACCTCTTAACTCTCTCCATGTCTCCTAAGTTAATAGTGTTCATAAAGAGATTTCTTCTTTTTTTATAGCTATCTCTCATAGTAACTTCCTCTATTGAAATCTTAATTCATTAACTCCAAAATCAGTCATTACTCTGACAACTGGTGGTCCCCCTTGACTGAACACATCCTCCTTCCTAATTCCAAGTGCAGGATTCCAGATCCATAGGAGGGACTCAAAGGTGATCCAAGGGCTGGAGCACCTCTCCTATGAAGGTAGGCTGAGAGAGTCAGGATGGTTCAGCCTGGGGAAGAAATGGTTCCAGGGAAATATTTTACAGTCCCTCACAGTGCCTAAAGAGGACCTACAATAAAGCTGGAGAGCTACTTTTTACAAGGTCAGGTAGCAATAGGACAAGGGTGAATGGCTTTAGGCTGCAAGACAGCAAGCATAGGTTTGATACAAGGAAGAAAATCTTTGCTGTGAAGGTGGTGAGGCACTGGCACAGGCTGGCTCAGAGCAACCTGTGGATACCCTGTCCCTGGAAGCGTTCAAGGCCAGCCTGGATGAGGCTTTGAGCAGTCTCTGGTCTAGTGAAAGGCTCCCTGCCATAGTGAACAGGTTTGAACTACACGGTCTTTACAGTCTTTTCCAACAAAAACCATTCTATGACTCCATGATTCAGTCTGCTGCATGGACTAAGGGAATTCAAAGGAAAAAAACATTCTGTTGGCAACAAAGGTATAACACAAACAGCCTAGAACTGTGCCTTGTATCACTGCTCCTTAGAATTCTGCCTCCACTTTTGAGGTGCCAAATAATCTGGTCACAGACAGGAAAGGACTTGAGAGCAAGGAGCAAAGCTGCACAAAACTGTGGTGCACAGCAGCAGCCCAGTTTATTGTAGCACCTCTGCTGTTCACATCTGTTTGCTGTAAATCAAATCCTGCACTAAGCATGGCACACACAGCACAAAACCCAGTGCTGCACAGGCACACTGCAGTCAGTACACTGGGAACAGAGATGTTACCAGCAAACAATTACAGGAGAGGCAGGTGAGGCTTTCCCATCACTCACACACTGCCCCAGCAACAACCTCAGTCCAGAGCCTCAATGTTCACATCCATCTTCGGTTTCTGTGCTGACACCACCAATCAGACTGCCAGCAACTACTGCGTGGGATGGGGTAGGGTTTATCTCTGCTGTGACCACCTATCCAGTGAGACCTATACTGAATCCATTAGCTACTTTCAGAGGAGTCCCCAAGGAGCCCTTAGGCTGCAGAGTCTTTCAATCACAGCCAACTTGCCTGTGAATGCGTGACCTAGAGGTGAAGGGATCCATATCCCATTAAGAATCCTTCCCCAAATCATCTTGTCCCCAACACTGTAGTTATACAGACTAGTCCTCCTGTAATGAAAAGGTCCTCTGGGAAGAGAAAAAGATTTCAGCAGCCTGGTGGGATTCTGAAATATTCCAAAAGCAGCTGACACTAGTAGCAAAATAAGCATGTTTCAGAAGACCTGTGCAAATCATCTCTGCCAAGTGGCTATGGGAAAAAAAAGATTAAATGTATTCTAAGTAGCAGAGAACCAGCCCCTTAAGCTGAGTGCTTCCCTGCAGAGGACCACACCTCCTGCTGAGGGCTCATTCAGGTTGTCCCCTCAGGATACAGTTAAAAAAATTAATTTATCAAAACCCTTGTGAACAGCATCAGACCCATTATTCTTTAGGCACAATGGATGTGGAAAGCCATTCATAAGACATGAATGCACCCCAGTGTATCAGGACAGGATCATAATTGAATGGAAATAAACGAAATTGTTTGTGAGAATAGAAATGACACAGTTTGTGGTGAAAAGGTCTAAAGCATTTATACAGATGGAGATTGCCACTGTGGCACATACTATGCTTTTTTAAATAGGAAACTAGAAACATACATGCAACAATTCACAAAGGCTAATGTATTTGAAAAGGAGAAAATTAACCTTGCCTGACATGATGCTCATGTAAACTTAAAAAGAATTTAAAATATTTGAAGAACAATTCTGCTGCTGATATGAACTTCATGTAGCTTTATACACAGGGTGTGCCCACACCCTTTCCCTCTAAGACATTGCCTAGTTCCTCCTACTAGCCCCCAAAGAAGAGAGTCAACAGCTAGTAGAAATATCTTCCTTTCCAGAAAGATGAAGATTTCTTATTATATCAAAATTGACCAAGGTCAATGATTTTTTAAGACATTTTAAAGTTGTTTTATATCATTTCATAGCAAGAGAATTTAGTGCAGAGTTTACAGAAATATACTTTATGCAAAACAAAACCAAGCAAGCACTCTCAGACATGATTTTTTTCTTATTGTACACTGAGAACACAGCTTTCTGGGGAAAGAAGGCAGTGTCTACGGGAAAGTTACCAAAGAAGAGAGAAAAAAAAGGAAAAAAAAATGGGGGAAGTGGTACATGCCACTAACAAGGACACGAAGCTAAGAGCTCAGAAATATTTCTCAGAGTTTTCTGGTTTTCACCAGTCAATCTATCTGAATTCTCATAGCACTGAGGCAGCCCCACATGCCTAACAGTGCCTTCCTCCCCTGGGATCCCCATCCCCGTTGTCTTTTCCAGCTGCAGCGAGGCAGCGCAGGCAGCCCTCCCCTGGGCCCGCGCTCACCATTCCCTCCATGCCGTGCGGCAGCAGCAGCACGATCCCGTTGTGCCGAACCCACTTGGCCTGGCCGGAGCTGATGAACTGGTCGATGATGCACTGGGCCGTGTTGTGGAAGTCCCCAAACTGGGCCTCCCAGCACACCAGCGCGTTGGGACTCGCCATAGCGAAGCCAAGCTCAAAACCTGACAAGCAAACAGGCAGGAGAAATGGAAAATCAACAGATTTCCTGAAAATTTTGTTCATTCCTCGCTAAAAATATAACAAACCCAAAATTACAGCATGAAACGGATTTTTGGGGCCCCATTCTAAATAATGCAGTTTTCAACAGTAGCTTCTCCAAGCCTGACTTCAATCCTTCAAGCTTTTCCTCAAACACTTCAATGTCACAGGAGTTTTTAAAGAAATTAAACCCCCTCCCTCCTCTCCAATTTTAATATGTTTCCCTAAAAGCTCACTACTATCTTCTCCTGTAAAAATGCACCTACAGCCCAGTTAAAGACTTATTTATTAATTGTAATATTTCCATACATTATCATCTGCATTTGAGAGAAAGAAAGACAATTACTGGTGACATCAATTTTCATTCTACAGACATGATCCTAGTCTTCAGATCTTCCTAAAAATGTGAATATAACAGCTGCATGGCAAACACATCTGGGACTTGGATAAAAAAAATCCTTTCTGAGGCAGGGCTAAGGACCTCTAGGTTTCTGCTTCAGTGTTAAAGTATTTGATCTCTGTATTTTCCTTTGACCCTTTGATATAGCAGAGCCTGGAGTGCTGAATGAATACCTGTACTCAGATTCTTCACCTATAGTTTGGAGTGATTATAACCAAAAAGTTTAAAGCTCTCAGTAAAAAGCAGAGCTATATATCAGTGCTCTGGGTGTAGAGGTTCTGAGTGAGGCAAAACTGATTCAATACACACAGAGAATAAATATGTAATTAACAGATACATTTCATGTTGAAGCTCTACACAGAATATAATGATCTGGCTTCAAATACAGAATTCCAATATGGGAGTACTCTCATTGAAGCTTACCCCAGTAGATCAACTAACTTTTGGGTCTTCATAGTCTACTCCTTGGTAATTCCACCCCAGTTTTTCATTTACCACCCCTGTGGCAAGAAATCTTTGAGTCACTTGGCTTTTGGACTACTGATCTCTGAACAGTCCATCCATGGCTCCAGCAGATGCTCATGGTCCCACCAAAAGGCAACTGATACCTTAGAGGCCTTTGTCTGTGAGTGCCCATGATGGGTCATTACCAAAGAGAATGACTTTTTCTGGCCTTGCCTTTGGTCTGACTGCCTGAACAGCCATTCCTTCAGCCTTTCCTCCATCTCTGGCCTCCTTGTTTGTGTAATTCCATGGTTCTTAACACAATGAAAACAAGGGAAAAATTTACACAACTCCGTCAATCATATTCCCAAAGGTATCTGAAAAATAGATTTCCCTAGATAGGCTTGAATCCCATTCTAATTTTACACAAGCATTAAGAGACCATTTCTACTGATTGGGTGACATGGTTGAGAAAATATGCAATATGTTCAAGACTTATCTGTGCATATGCTGCTCTCTGTAAGGGTGGGGTAATCTTGCTTTTAGAGAAGCACAAACTGAGGTCTTGACCACTCAAGAGTTATCAATAATCAAACAGTGCTTTTCAAAGAGTGTGGAGCTCAGTGCATACTTAAAATTTGGTCCCAGCACACATATAATTCTACCTCATGTATGAAAGATCACCTCTAATATTCACATGGAAAAAGGAATATAATTTCTCATTTCCTATCTTGTTGACAACTTCACACTAATCTCTACAGGGTAAAAATGTTCTAGGTGAAGCTGCATCAAAAAATGTGATCTTAACACAGATAGCATTTGCAAGCTTTCTGACAGCTATAAAATTGTCTAGGAAAACATATCCAAATGTAATCTATACATTCTGATTAGTATTTTGAGAAAAATGTTGCTGAGACTACTATTTCATGGCACATTTGTCTGTGGTATACACATCTTTGGTATACCAGAACTCAGTTTTCCACCAGGGAAATGACAATGAGAGTTACTAAATTAAAACTATTCCAATCATAATTGTAGCAGTGAAATAGCTTTAACTCTTAACAGATTAAGGAGTCTGTGAAGAATTACTACTACTACCTTCATGGGGAGAAAATTGCTTAAAGAACAAGATCTGAACTGCTAAATTAAAAAAAAAAAAGTCCTGGTGGAGAGAGATCTAGAAAGAGGCAAGGTAAACAGCCCAAGAGAGGGTGAGGTGTTATCTTGAAAGGGAATTGTTTGGGCATCAGAGCCAAGATCAGGGAATGTGACCTGAAGCAGAAAGTCTCCACCATTCTCGAGATGGGACATGAACTGCAGGGGAGCAAGCTCCTACTCAAGTCCCTCATGAGAACTGAGCATTTCTTTGAAATCCTGTGCAAATATTGTGGGTTTAAAGGATTAACTCTAACACAGCTAAAAACAGAGAACAGGTTGAAGCTGTGAGGAAATCCAAATCCAGGCAGTGAAATAACTTTCAAAGAATGTCAGGTAAGGAATCTGCACACCCAAAGGATGTTGGAGAGCAACCAGCCAGCTCCAAACAGCAGGCAGCTGCTCAGGGCTCAGAGCACACCAGGGCACAGGGAACCAGGAACCAGCACAGCAGTTTGGAAAACTTCTGCACCGAGGAGACAGAGGGAAGAAAAATACACAACACTTGATTAAGGCTGCAAAGCTAATGTTTCAATTGCTGGAGTTCATTATGGTCCCTAGATGACAGACCTAGCAGAAATGCTTGCTTCTATTAGTCCAGTGCCTGCTGTGCTCCCTCACTGTTCTTCTGCCACTCTGGCACAGAAAGAAGTGTTGCCAAGCCAAGTGGCAGCTTACACAGCATACTGTGCTGTGTTTTTCCCTACAGCACTTTGATGATTGTCATAAGAATAGCTGGTTTTCAATTAATGTAAGTAAGGCAACAGCCATAACTTAATTCAATATGATTTTAAAGTGACTTAGGGCTTGAATGTTAACTAATGGTTAAAAGGGATTATCAGCACAAGATTTTTATGCCAGAACGAAGGTTCAAAGACAGACTTTTGCTATCTTTAACAGAAATTCTAAGCACAGGGATATGCATCACTTCACAGATCCAAACACAGCTCAGGACAAAGTGAAGTTAGTACCCATCTGGTGGCTGACTCTATTGAACAGGGAGACTGATGCCTTCTCAGAACTCCATGCAGATGCCATTGATTACTAAAGTCTGTCCTAGTTACTAACACAATTTCTGACAGGTATTTCTATTTGTTACCCCTTACTTTAAAAATACATTGTTCTGACTGAGCAGTAATACAACATATTCCATCCTAGGAGTATACTGCAAAAAAAAAAAAAAGAAAAAAATTACATTAATACCTCTCTTCTTCCTTTCATCTTTTGCTTAAAATTTGACTTTTTCCCTTGAAAAAACTGTACTTCAAGTCTCATGGTTCAGGAATTTCCTGAACTACACACAATTCCAAGCCTACCTTGCCTTGAAAGGTCCCAGTATGGAATGCCCCAGCCCAAGATCTCTCAAAGGCAGTACTGAATCTGACAAAGACCCCCACCTCTTGGATAGAGACTCAACACTACACAAGTCATTCTGAGGGCTGTAAAGAAAGACAAGAAATCCTTTCAAGTATTTAAAAAATGCTGAAGAGCTAGAATAGAGCATCTGTAATTTACTTTTGTTTTTGTCCTCTATCCTAATCAGCAAGTAAGTTCAGACAAACATCTTTTGCTTACATGACTTCTCACAGCCATCACTTAGACTTCCAGATATTCAGTTTCAGTACAAGGGAAAAATAAGCAAAGCAAGTGGATGCACGACTAAATTATCATAATCTGGGTATAACTAAAAATAGTAGACATAGGATGTCAAACAAAATTATCAGAGGTTGTTAAATACTCTAAATTATCAGAGATTGTTAAGTACTCTGATTTAATGCCCAGCTTACACCCACTCCACAGTTTCCTGTAGGCAAAACATAAGCAGTTGTCTGAACTACAACTGAACTACAACTGACTTTGTTTTCTTTCTAAGTGAAATGAGTCTTGCCAGAGTATCATTCTAATGGAGCAGTGGCTCCCCAGGTGTTCCTAAATACCTTGACTATAACTTGGTGCAAAACTCACAGCTCTGAGCAGATACCAGATCTTGGCTTATATACCTGCCAAGGAAATAATCTGTAGTTATATCATGCTGGGCTGTTTAATCCATTTTTATTTAGCTCTCCCTCACAGAAACTAAGGAAATACCTAAAATGCTTCTGAGATGCTGCATGTTAACACAGTCATAAACAAATTTCTAACACTTCTTCACCATTTTTCCCCCTTTCTATTATCTCTCAACTCTCCCTACAGCCACCAAACACTTCAGTGCACTAATTCTAAACTGCTTCTTTTAACAGAATTAGATAGTGGAAACAGCAGTTAAAGAAAATAAAGTGTTCAGGGGTTTTAGTTCTCCTGAAGAACCAATTCCATGAACTGCAAGCCGTCACTTATTCTTCTATGTATCAAAAAGGAGACCCAGTGATGTTACCAGCCAAATAAATATAAATTCTGATAGCTCTTCTTTGGCTCAGAGTCTTAACTAGAAGAGACATGTTCACACACTGCTGCTTATCCCAAAAATGTCTCTCTATGGAGGCAATACACAACAGTAAACATGTGGGGAAAGGTCAATAAATAAAAGCCAGCAAGAGAAAGAAAACTTCATTATAAAATCACTTCAACACAGAACATGGCATTTTTAGTTTGAAAAACCTCAACCCAACAAACACACAAAAAGCCACATCACTTATCAACTATTTGTACAAATTTAATCTCCTTTACTGTTAGAAAGCATCTCAGACAGAAGGGATTTAAAGTTCTTAAAAATTAAAAGTATCAATATTATTAGTTTTGGAGAACCTGTCGCCTCATCTGCTGAAGCAGAAGTGCACAGAAATGGTATTCTTGTTTTCAGCATACAAACAAGACCCTATTTTACCCTACTGCTTGTATTCAATGAATTTTATTAAATCAACTTTCACCTATCTTTTGCTGGGTAAGGTGGAAGGGCAATAGTGAGCAGGATGAGATGGAGAGAGAGAGAGAGCCCACTTGGTTAGTTCTGTAAAGAATGCAATTGTGACAGAATTGCCTTCACACCGTATCAACACTAGGCTTCCTTTGAGGTGTTATTTTTTAAACAAAATCAGATTTCAACCATATCCAGACATTTGTCACTTCTTTTGGAATGTAAAAAAACCAAATCCAGAAACCTGTGACCCACTTACCCACAAGTTTTGCAGCAACACTGTAAACAGGCTCAAATTAAGAAACCCCAGAAGACACGGAGAAACAACAGGAAATTGGAAAGAATCATTCTCTGAAATTAAGTTCTTGACTTTTATCTATGTCAATTATTTTTCTCCCGTTTATACACATCCTTGCTTGCACTCTCCTATTTAGAGTTCACCATTACATGTACACAATACAAAAAATGTGATTCTGTTCACACCAATTCTGCCACAGAGCTAGCAAAAATACCTAAAAAGTCTGATCTTCAGCCCATGCTCCAACTGTACAGCTTTATACCACTTTAATTTTAATATTATTAGCAATGGGCAATATGTAGCATTGCAAAAATGACTAAGTAACCAAATATTTCTGAACTTTGAAACAAGCAGCTATCAACTACCACCTTTATCTACTACAATGTTTCAAGTTCTTCCTTCGCACAATATTTTATTATCTATAGAATCAGTAACACTTTTGATAAATTATTAGATGTATTTGTTTTGTGCTCCACATTCCTCTTGCCACCCTCATCATGTCAGAGTAAGGTTATCCATTCTCTGTGGCTGAAGGTAAAATAATTCACTATGATTAATGCTATCACTAAAAAGAATTTGTTTTCTTGAAATAGCACATTCAGAATAGCAGTTCAGATAAGGCCAGGATGGATTTTTTTATATGTCTATGACAAAGTGTCTCTGGTTTTCTTGTCAGTTCCTCTTAAGAAAGCATCAGGTGCACATTCCAGCACTGCCAAGATCAACAATAGCAGATGGATGCTTTTAACTGAATCCCAAAACTGTAAAATGTGGGGATGCTTGTTGAAGGATGGCAGAACCTGAGAGGAAGAGCTTTGATACCTATTTCATACATGACCATTTCACAGCTTTTTTCCCCCCATTCTTGTCCTTGCTGAGCTCTGCTTGCTGTCCAGCAGCCCCAGCAAACCCCGGGCAGATGGAGACGTACCCAGGACCCCGTACTCGGAGAGGGAGCTGTTGCACACGGTGTAGGGGGCCTGCTGCTCCCACAGGTGGTTCATGGGAACACAAATTCTCTTGTCAACATCTTGATCATGAAGCACATGGTGACGGTGGCTGCAAAGAGATGTTGGAAGAGATTTATTAGCCAAGAATCATTTAGGGCTTTAACAGAGCTATTTTCAAAGCTAAAGCAGCAAAATTGTGGTCTGGAAAGCAACCAAGCACCATGGTCATCTCTGCTACACACAACACCCTGGTCTGGTTGAAGCCATGGGAAATGCAATCACATGTCTAAATACAATTGCTGCACTGTAAGGACTTTTACTGACTGACTTTTCACTGACCACGGACTTTTACTGACTACTGCAGCTTCTCAAGCACTCACAGAAACTGAAAATACCTCATCGCTAGTAGAACTGGGAGAAATACTAAAGAATGGGGAAGTTTTTACTATAAAATAGAATTATTAAAGAAATTCAAAGGAACAAAATTGTTATTAAAAACATTTCCTTCTGCCTTCCTCACAAATTCTAATATTTTCCTTGAAATAATTGTTGTTTGTCTTTGGAAAAAAAAATGTGATCTTCAGCATTGGAACTTGAAGGAGTTGTATCCTCTTTCCTGCTATTTCCACTCACATGCACCATTTACTGTTCTCTAGAACACCATTAATCAGCATTAGAATAGGGCACCAAGGAATACTACCAAAACAGAGATGACTGAAGTAATTGCTGCAATCCATTAACTCTCTGAGCAGACTGAGTGAATCACAGCAACATGTCCAGCTTTACAACCACCAACATCAGGCCAGTTATTGTACTGCTAACAATACTGTGTGCTGTAGAGCTGCCAACACTGAAGTCTGAATCTTTTTGCACTTCCCTTTGCTATAATGAATACTAGCAAAAGAGCTCTCAAATGTATCTAGAACTCAACAATGAAGAGCCAGAAAAAGACTGAACCCTTCAAGAGCAGCACAGGGATGGAAGTAGAGAATAAAGGGGAAATTCACACACCAGGCAGCTGTTTGGCAGAAATCATTTTTGCCACTGTAATTTTGATTTTATCATTAAGCCAGTGACAGAAGACCTAGCTGTTAAGCTTCTTGAGTACAAAGCTTTGTGTTTCCCTAGCAAGAGGTGATTAAGATGAGCACAGATGGCCAGCCAGAAATATACAGACATACAATTTGCACACCTACAATTGTCAGATTTACTGACAACCCCCTTCCCTCCTTCCTCAACAGTTATCAACAAGAGAAGAAGGGGTCTGGTGCTTCTGTCAGCAGCTTTATCTAGCTTCTACCTATTGATAGTGTTGAGGACTGAAACAGGAAGAAAAGAACCCATCACATGGAATATTGAAGGAAAGAACTATTTTCTAGACATCACTTTAGAAGTTCCAAAATAGTGAAAGCACCCCATCGTGTTGTTTTATTATCGCAGCACAGTACATTCAGTTCTTTCCAACTTCTAGCCAATGCTATACCAGAGAAGGCAGGCACCAAAATTTATTTCTCGCTTCTACAAGCACTCACAATGCAGCACAGTGCAGCATTTACCCCAGGAATTGGCATTACTTCAATGGTTTCAATTAAATACATCATTAACATTTTACTCTACAGAGAATCAGGTAAGGCAGCAAACTGTACATATTTTACCAAGTGATGAGACCTGCCTTCATACAGTCCCACAGGCATTCAAAGTCTCAGTACACTTTAAAAGCCTCACCAACTGGCAACATGTTTGTGCACAGGGTACACAAGCTCCAAGCAGCCACTACTGGAATTTAAGAGACTCAGGATCTGCTGCAGCAAGTATCCTCTCTTACTTCCCAGCAATTAGATGGAATGCAACTGCATTTCTTGTTAGAAAGCAGAGGGAAAGATACCATTTCTGCTTTTCAGCAAGAGAAGGTAGAAAGTGTCTAAAAAATGCTTGTTCTGGCTTAAATATTATACTTTAAAATGCTGCTTACAGATATACAGGAAATTTGATTATTATTGACTGCATGAACCTACAGCATTCAGATTAATGCTGAAGAAAGAGCCCCAATTTCACCCTCCCTGCAGAAGACCATATTTTTTAAACAAATGCCTTCACCCTCCCTGCAGAAGACCATATTTTTTAAACAAATGCCAAGCTGTTTCTTTAAGTGTGGGACTTCAAGAGTTTTAACACCATTTAAGAGCTATCTCAGCACTGACCTGAAAGTACCTCTCTCCACATCCTGGCCACTCAGTCGGACGTGGATCCCCTCTTTGAGGACAGAGCCAAAAGCCATGTACTCTGCTAGGGCCCAGTCAACAAGCCTGTTCTCCGTCATCTCTGCGCGCGCTTTCAAAATCCGAGAGAGTCCTGCATGGGAACAGAGATCAGGAATGAATGGATCTATGTCAGAGAGATTCTCTGTTCACATTGCACTCACCATTCTCCTTCCTCATTGCCTAGACTAAGCACAGATACCAAATCAGGTCTACAAACTGTTTGACTAGAACTGAACTGCTGGCAAAATAAAACAACTTGCCTCCCGAGCAAACAGCTGTGTAATGTTCATACCCTCTGTTTGAAGAGGTAACATTGACTGTGTCAGAAACTACTGAGGACAACTAAAACAAAGACCCATGGTGAATTTCTTCTTCCTCAAGATTTATTTTCACATCTCCAACACCAAGTACTCTTTTATAAGAGATTGAAAATAGCAGCTTGGTTTCTGAATTTTTGTCTTCCTTCCTTTCCTCATTTTTTCTTGGCATTTGTCTTATTGCACTTCTGGAGATGTTATACAGTGAAACGGGCTGGACTGATCAATACTATGAATATCATATAAATAGAAAAACTGTAGCAGCTGCCAATGGATTGACTTTTCAGTGAAGATTTTATAACCTCGTGAGCCAAAACACAAGTTACAACACTGTCACTTCCAAAGGGAACAAAACTTCACAGCTGCACACAAGTGCTTCCAGCTTTGAGGCCACAGATCTCCTGTATTCACTGGCAATTGACAGCATCTTATTTTCACATCTGCACTGATGATTTTGGTAAGCTGTCCCATATGTTATTTTCCTGTATTTCCTTTTCCTTACTATCCACAATTTTACAGAAAAACATCCCTCTTTCTTTCCACATAAAACTCTCATTGAAATTGCTTCATTTTGAGTAAAAAAAATCTTGAAAGTTTTCCCTTTAGAATATACTAAACATTTGATTAAAAAAAATAATCTTCCCTTTTTTTTGCAAGACTGTATGATAATAAGCATTTTCATTCTAGTGAAAGGACAAAGTACATTGAATCTCTGTTTCTCTTCCCTTCTGTTTCTCCAAAAATTCTCTCTCACAGCCTTTTAAACTGCATAAAGAACCTAGCATACCATAATTGTTTTGAACCATAAATCTACCTTATATACTGGCAACTGTTCCCTAGTGTCAATGGTTAATCAACTTACTAACAAGAGACCAATTTACCTTTTAAATAGAATGTCTAATACTAAATTCTATTGGGCAACTACAGTTTTTAATTTATCAGTGTCACAACGAAGTGCACAAATGTGTAGAAGAGTTAAATTTATCCATTAATTGTATCTGCTCAACAAGCCTGTAATTAATAACGGGGAATGCCCAACCATCATTACTTGTGTTTCATTTCCCAAAGGAACAGAAACACATAGAATATTTACAGAAGACAAACTTTATTCTTTGATGGATAACTCCAGAGAGGATTAGCTTTCTCTGTTTAAAGATTTTAAAGAGAAAAAAATCTCTTTATTCCTTATCCTTAGTATGTATACTACAAGTCAACAAAAGCAAAAAGATTCCTAAACAAAGGGTGTCCATGCTTCTCCATGGAATCAGCAGGTTATTGTTCCCAATAGTTGCTAGATTTCAACCTGCCCATAAAATAAAACTATCTCAGAACTCTGACACAGTGCTGGGGCTCCCCAGTGACACAGGCACTTACTGTAATAGATGCCAAAGAGAGGACTGAATCTTTTCACAACAAAAGCTAAGACATTTTGGGGAAAAAAGCGAGGACTTGAAGAATGAAAGAAGTTATTAACTTAAGGTTGCAAAGAGATTTCTACCTCCCTCAGAGGAAAATCTATTTTAATGAGGTATGAAACAGAAGTGGTGTGATACTGAAAGAATATTATGCTGAGAGCAAGCAGCAGGAACTTAAATGTCATATTCTCCTCCCCCAAGGAGTGGAAGAGTCAAAGTAAAAAACATCACAGGCATTTTCCTCTTTGAGAAATGGCCCAAGAACAACTTCTGTGCAGAAATACAAAAGTGGAGCAGGACACCGAGCTAGGAGGAGACACAGAGCCTTCAGCTGACCCGAGTGTATTTTGAAGTCCTCCACGGGCACTGAGCTGGCGACGTTGCCGATGTGAGTGAGCAGCTCCTCCGAGATGCCGGTCGGGGGACAGGACATGCTCTTGGGCTCCCCGTCCGGGTTAAAGAAACCTGCAAGGACAACGTTGGGGACACGCTCAGGGACTGCTTAGGAGATGGGGACGTTACCTATAACTTACTCAACAGCTCAAGTGACATGCTAAGCAGCAGACTAAGCCTAGTTCTTCCCCTTTTGCTGGGAAGCAGTAATTTTGATTGCATGACAACAGAAGCTGATCTTACAGGCGCACAATGATCTATTTTATTTCTGCTTTCACTCCCTGTGAAGTCCAGCTATGTGGGCAGAGGCTGCCAATAAAAGGCATATGGCACCTCAATCCCTCAAATAAAAATAAATAAATGAATAACTAACATGAGACATACTCCTTCTTCCTGACAGCCCAGACAGTTAACAGTACAGGCAAACCACTTCTCTGCTAAACTGGAAAATGGCTTTTTCAAAGTCACAGCTTACTTTGCACATGTTTTAACAAAAGCATTTATTTTAAGTTGATCTGACAGAATGCTATATTTACTATTAACAGGGGCAAATCAAAGGTCGCATATTCCATTTTAAAGGAATTTTGTCTGATAAAATCTATTTAAATTCTAGATTTTGGACTCAAAATAAAAGCACATTCGGGTAACACTACAGTAAGTGAAAAGAAAACTGCTTACCAGGCCAAGGTGAATCCAGCCAGTGCTTGATATGAAGGATCTTATTATCCTTAGATCTAGTATATGCTTCTTCACATATTTTGTCATACTTTGCAATTTCTTCCTGTAGTTTTAAAATGGATAAATATAACACCCTCATATCTTACAGATGACACCTCTCATTCAGCATGACAATACCAGCTATTTAACTCCATGAGAAAATTTAGTTACAATAATACAAAGAAATAAAATTAATTTTATCTAGCATCAAACTGCCTTCTAGAAACATGCTTACACACATCACTCTAAATAAATCATTTCATTGGACAGGTGTTACAGAGGAGTGTACCAAGAGCTCAAGCTGCAAGCATTGCTCTTGAATGAGACAACAAATGAAATACTAAATATAATTTATAGTCATACTTCTAAGATCAAAATCATCCAGCTCTCATACTCCTGGCAATGAAAGTCACTAAAGTTTGGAAAAGAAGTTTCCAAAAACTTAGTCTGTCTGGGAGAGTGTAGCAAAGAACCTGCTGGCCACACCTCTCAAGGGCAACAGAGAATGCCATGTTCCACAGAGGCAGAACACCTCTGCCATACCTGTGCTTCAACCCAGAATCACACTGAAGTTATTAGCTAATCTTAAAGGAATTAACAGCAATGTTGAGCTCAGTCTGTGCAGCCAAACATCCATCCAGGATCCTAGATCCAGTCACCAAACCCCACGGTGCCTCTACTGGCACTCTCTTTTAATAAATGATTTAGGAAAGCTACTTCTGCATGAGCTGTGATGCTTCTTACAGAATGCAACTACACATACTGCTTATTTCCTTGATCTGCAATATCACGTCACTACACCTTCTCAGAAGGTCCTTGAATGTTTCAAGGTTCTTCAGAAGGTTTCATCTGCACTCTAAACACCCATTTTCAAAAAAATTAAGGTAAAGACCTAACCAGTTTAATACAGATACCAGACTCTACATTTCACTCTTCTGGAATACTTCAAATGATTTCTGAACTTTGTTGAATTCTTGCAAGAAAACTAAAAGATTAAATTGATTCTATTTCATCATTGCTGGACACAAGTCTCCCAAGGGTTTCAATATGAAGCTATCAACATGAGTGTTCAAATACTGTCTTGTTGCTGAATCAAGGTTCTAGAGATAGAGAACAGCTGACAAATGCTTCCATTTTCCAATGTTCTCATTTAATCACCTTCTCCCCTCAGAACTGAAGCAATTTTTTGTGAGCAATATATTTTAATTTACTTCAGAGCACTTCCAGTCCTTTTGTTACAACAATAGTATTTTACACAAAAATCCAAGCCAAATTGAATCACAAATTGGCAAAGGGTAAAGACATATCACAGTAAGGAAGTTTTCAAGCAGGCAGCATACAGTGACTGTTGGAACAGTCACTTTCTCCTTACAACTCCTTAGATTCCCTCTAACTCTGCTGGCATGTACCTCAAACTCCTGCAGTGTCACAGTCCCATCTGCAATCAGTTTGTCAGCATATTTCTTCAGCACTGGCACCTGCTTATGGATCTGCTTGTACATCAGAGGCTGGGTGAACATGGGCTCATCCATTTCATTGTGCCCTCTCCTACGGTAACAAACCTACAAAGGGAAAGATTGCTTCTGTTGATAAGAACAAATATAAAATGGAATATTTCCATTTCATCATTTTACAGAGATTTTGATAGGTTTATTGTACAAAAAACATTCATGGCTTTTTGTTGGCCTGTTTGTTCCTTGCTTTTTTTAAAATGAGGAAACTAAAGGCCTTTAAAATCAAGTATGTTTCTTGACTGGACCTTCTAAGCCACAAAAAAATAAAGAGTAGTACAAAATGCACAGAAAGAAAAGTAAAGGAACCAAGACTTACCAAGTCAACAACCACATCCTTGTTGAAGGTGTTTCTCCACTCTGCAGCTACACTGCACACGTACACCACTGCCTCAGGGTCATCAGCATTCACGTGGAAAATGGGAGCATTGACCACGCGAGCAACGTCCGTGGGGTACGGAGAGGAACGGGCCATACGTGGGTCTGTGGTGAAGCCAATCTAAAATTTCCAGACACTTCCATTAAAATCATTTGGCCACCTCCCTCTACTCTGTTTTGAAGTTTGCATTTAATAGCCATTCACACAGCAACAGCATCAGCTTTTCATTTTGGCTAGCTAGCTTCTTTTTGCTCCCTTAAAAACCAAAGCAAACCTAATCCAATTAAGTACTACAAATTGAATGGAATACACACAGGTGATAAAATATTATCCACTCAAGAGCTGCTAGATACTAGGATCATTTTCAGAAACATCTCAACCATTCTAATATCCAGAGGGGGAGAGGAGCCCAGTTAATAACAAACAATAAAAAGAGATAGATGGGCAAATATTCAGCAGAGAAGTTGATTGCAAAAGACTGTACTTGTTACCTGGTTGTTGACCACAACATGGATAGTGCCATTTGTGGTGTAGGATGGGAGGTCACTGAGATGAAATGTCTCATAAACCACTCCTTGTCCTGCAAAGGCAGCATCCCCGTGTAATAATATGGACATAACCTAAGAGGGAGAATTGTACACACATACCACACATATATTAGAAAGGAAAACTGCAATTTGAGCTTCTCAGCAGGATTTCTTGGCTCCTTATTTTTGTAGTGTTTATAAAATAAAACAGCAATTTTATAATAAGCCATAAATTTCTCAGCATTCTGCTGCCTTTTCTCAGCTTGCAAAGGAAATAAAGCTTTAAGCCTACTTCCCAAAGTTACCCTTGAGGTCTCATGTCAGGAACCTTACCTGGTTCAACAGGTGATATATCCCTTTTGAACGAGGAGAAGTGGAAGATTCAGTGATATGAAACTACCGGCAAACTATTTTTATTGGAATTACCATGAGAAACTACCATTACAAGTTAGTATATTAAACAATCTTTACCTTTTTCCCTGCTGTATCTCCTCGATAAAACTGTTCAGCTTTTGTTTTGCCTTGCACAACAGGAACAACTGCTTCCAAGTGAGAAGGGTTAGCCATGAGGGACAGAGTGATTTTCTTGTTTGTTTTTCGGTTGATCCTCTCATGGTACATTCCCAGGTGGTATTTTACATCCCCAGATCCCTAACAACAAAGACATAATCACAATTCAGGAATGTCATTCAGACCTGCTCCATCTGATTCACTAGGCCTAAAACTTGTGCTTCAGCCTGAAAACTGCATCTGGTTACCTGAACATCAGTGTTCACCATGGGTTTGACACCAGAATTTTAAACTGAAACACTGTTCCTATTCTATTATCTTACTGTTGTCATCAAATGTTAGATAAATACTTACAGCATATTAATACATTCATATAAAACAAAGAGATGCTTAGAGGTTATGAATTCTGCCAAATGGAACTTATTTATCTACAGTCACTCCTGAGAGACCTTCTGCATGTTAGAAGTATTATATTTTTTTATTATTAAATTAATATTAATGTTATAATTATAGTTTTTAAATTTGTTAAGGAATTTCACCAAATCATGTTCCTCAAACTAGCAAAGAAGGCATTGCAGCTGATAATGCTGTTTTCAAGGTAACCATGACCAAAACAACTGAAAACCATCTTGAATGTTGACCTCTCCACACAGATCTAATGAAAAAGCATCTTACCTCATCAGCTGCTTCAAGTTTGGGATCAAACTGACAGAAGATCTGCTCCAGCTCTTTTCTGATTACATTAGCCAACACATTCAGCCGACCTCTAAGAAAATTCCAAACACAGTTATGTCTCAAACATGGTGCTAACAGAGTCAACAGCATAAAACTTACAAAATCTGCAAACCACCCTGTCAGAAATATGCAAATGTTCTCTTCAAAGTTTTGAGCCTGAAACCCTTGGTTCAATCCTTCTTCCCATTACAAAGTTCCTCTAATGCATTCCCTCAGATATTTTAGAACATCTTGTTATCCAAGTGAATTTTGTAGCTATCTAGCAGTTTTCAAATAATCCCATTATAAATTAGTTAAGGCAGACTGCAAAAGTTAGTTCCAAACTACCTCACAAGCTTTCCCAGTTCTAGAGACTCTATGCAATGGCAGAGATACCATGGCTGCTGCCACATTTGCTTGCAGCTTCAAAGTACACTGAGGAGAGTTTCTCTGTCATTTACTTTTGAAGCCTCTTACTCACAGGCATTTGCTACAGCTCTGTGTTCCCATCACTTGTTATGACTGACTCTTCCTACCTCAGCTTCTCTAATATCAACCTTTTAAACAAATTTCTAGAACCCAAAACTGGTCCCATCACAGTAAGCCCACTTTTAGGGGTGTTTCCATTGGCATTACCTATGAGGCATTCCCATTATAACATATTCAATTCCCATTTCACTGGATTTATCAATGATGGTCTTAAGTGCAGGAATCATTACTTCACATCCTTCCAAACCAAATCTCTTTTCAGAAGACCACTTGCGAGCAAGGAAATCTTCAAATCTTTGCCAAAAAGAAACAAAAAACAAGACAAATTATTTTCACTAAGGTAATGTAGCAAATACAAATTGTTTATCATCTTACAGCAAATAAAGCTACATAAAATTGTTTAAAAATATCTGTGAATACAAGTTATACACCTCTGGAATTCAGTCACACATGGGGAGGGAAACACAGGAGTGAATTCAGTCTTCTTTCTCCCCCATCTGAAAACTATTTACTAGGACTTTGAAACAATTAAGGGTCCCTACTTCAGAAAAAATTCACTTCCCAAGTTAAACTCTGTTCTCATGTATACAAATCTGACCACTGAGAAGGCAGAGTGACAGAAAAGAAGTCTCTTCCATGAATTGAAAAAAATAGAGAACCCGTATTTTCTAATACTTGTAACAAAACCAGAGTAGAAAACACACCTATTCCATAGGTCTCATTCAACAGCAAGGCTCCTCAGACTGTGTGATGTAACACTTAGGAATGGGCCAAGAAGCAGGACACTGGGATCTGTGCCTCAGCTTCAGCAACAGAATGATGTCAATCCCTGACAGCTCTAAGCTCTTTCATTCCTTAATGCATTTGGGCCAGAGGCAATGTGAGTGGTTAAAAAGTACCTTTTAACAAACACTGAAAGGATTATACATTGTAAAGCTTGGAGATAGGAAAGGCAAAGAAAATACATCTTCATGAAAGCAACTGTATTGGTTACATCATCTGTGCAGTGCCTCGCCTCACAACACTGCCATAATTCATTAATACTCAGCTTATTCCTCACTTGGAATCCTGACATTTCCCTCTTTAGACTGAAGGCCTAAAGGCAGTGATATGAATTGTTGCCAGAATCTCTCCTAGCTCACCCATCAATACCTTATAATCAATCCAGCCATCTAAGAACAAGCCAGACCCTCAGCTGACCATTCTGCCAGAATTCCTGAGGCAAGTCTGGGGGGCTATGCCAGTTTCTGTACAAAGGGAAAGCAGGGTGCCATGTGAAGGTCCCACAGGGCAAAGGAAAGCAGTGCACACAGACTGCTTCCTCTTTGCAGCAGCAAGCTCAGCCAGTACTGGACAAGCAGCAAGTTCATTACTTGAGGCAAAGTGCCACTAAGTGTGCAGAGCTACAGAATTCCACAGTCACACTTTGCCTGTCCCACTGGGGGTCACAGAGCCCCAGCCTCTGCCACTGCATGCATTCAGTACCCAGTGAGGAAAACATCTGGTGAAAACTGGCTGCTCTTATAAGGGATTAATCTCAAAATGTTTGACCCTGACCAGATCAGGCTCCACACCAGGGTCTAACATGTTTCCTAATGCATGACAAAGTAGCTCAGTAATATACAATGAGTATTTTACATAAGGAGGAGTTTAAAATGACCATTTCTTCAACAACCTATCAGTGAAAACCACAAGGTTAAAATCCGACTTTAAAATTCAGTTTCAAGTACCTGAACTCTGTAGTTCTTGGAATGATCATTTTTAAAAACAGTCTTGAGCAAAACAATGAAAACCTGCTTTACAAAGCCACAAATCTCAAGAGGACAACCAGTTTTCCACAAAAACAGACTTTTTTTCCTAGGTAATTTTCAAACAATAAAATGAAAAGCACTCTAAAGATAGCTCGATAGGAATTTTTGTAAAACCTTTTTCTTCCCTGCTCAGCAGACAGTTAATTTGGCAGATGAACTGTCAAAGATGCCAAGATGAACATTAGGCTCCTTCATGCCACAAGAAACCCCAGATCTTTCCACAGCTTAGGCAGGAATAAAAGCACAAATTCTTGTCTTAGGATAAATGGAGATGGTTCATACTGAGCACCTGTTAAACAAACTTACTCAAGTATAATACTCACATGAACAGGAAGTGTCATTTTTATTTCTGTTTAAATGAAACTTTTAATGAGACATTATAACACTGGCAAACAAAACACCTGGCAAAATATCTTTTGACACCTCCAGTGAGCACTTCATTTTTAGATCTTTAAACATAGAATCTTAACCAAAAAGTGTGCCTTTACAGATCTCTGACTCTTGTGTTTAACAAAGGACATACACACTGTTTCAGATTGTAGGGACTGAAATAAATCTTGTGTCTGAGAAGCCTTGTTCCAGGGGTAAGAGGATAATTCATTCTCTGGGATCACAGTATTTCCACACAGATAGCCACAATGGGAGCAGTCAATAAGCTATTTCCAAATGTGCTTTCTTTTATTGTAGATACTAAAACTGCTGCTGCCAGGTCATGCAACAACAGCACAACACATTTTGGCACATCTCAAAATGAAAAGGGCAGAAAGGACTTGAAATCACACACCAACATTGTCCTGATACTTATTTTCTTTAACACAAATGTATATTACTAGTGTGTTGAAACAACTTTTTCCTAGTTTACCTCCTGAAGCCAATGAAAGCATTGCCAGGCACGGCACTAAATGCATTTTAAATAACAGGATACTAAGTCACAACACAGACTCTGTTCCCCCCACATGAGCAGCTCCCAGGCAGCAGGCACAGAGCCCAGCCCAGCCCAGCCCAGGGTACCTCATGGAGCGCACCAGCCTTGCCAGCAAAGTCCTCTTGTCGTCGTTGCTGAACTTCATAACTCCCGGCGTCTCAAACTTCTGACGGATCCACTGGCACTGCTCCACATCGTTGATGAACATAAACTCCAGGCCAATGTGCTGGCAGTAGGTGTGCTAGCGAGGGAAAACACCAACAGAGAAGCTTTAGGAGCCAGTGGGCCACAAAGAAACAAATATATTTTTAAATTATATCCTCTGTTACTCTCCTGAAAGCTACCTTGTCTACCCGTTTCACAACATCTCCCCCAAAGTAATTCTATAAATGAATAAATTGTTTTACTGAATCTAGTTTTGTATCACAAAGCTTTCTCTACAAAGTAACATCTCAAAATTTTGTAGGCCAACAAACCTGCATTACACTGACTGGCACATTTCACCTAACTCAGTGCTTTTCTTACAGGCATAGTAGATTCTTCTTTAGATGCACTAGCACAGATTTCAAGTAATTTATCAAAATTTGTGTACTTTATCACATCTTTTGTTAATGTAACCTTAAACCAAGAAATAAAGACAGTGAGAAGACAGCTATGAAATCTAAGGCAAATTATCTGGTAACTGTCAAGTTTCAGAAACCTGCAAATGTGAAAAAAGATCCAAGCAGCTGAGAGCAGAGAAAGGACAGGGAGAAATGCAAAGACTCAGCAGTAATTTTATCTCCTTGTTCATTTTTATATTTTATTTTTCTTACTTTAAAAAGAGTATTTCACTAGAAAAAGTATTTCCAAAATACAAGTCAACAGAAGTAAGATCTACTATGAGTTTGAGACAAAACTACTCTCAACATAGTATGTGCTCTCTACTGCCTTTAAGGAGTTGAATGTTAACCTCTATTCAAAAAAAATAAATCCAAAGCTCTAGAGACAAGAGGAAAGAAGAGGGTTATTTCTCCTTAACACAAATCAGTTCCTTAAGGGTTCTATATTTTGCAATTGATTTTGTCCTTTTATTTGCACATTACAATTTTAAGAATTATTGCTACACAGATAAGCTAGAAGTGCAAAAACAAACAAAAAATCCCAACCAAATATAGAGCTCAAATGCACAACAAAGATAATGTGGTTTAACAATTTACCATGCCTCAGCTAAGCCAACATAAAAGTCAAGCAACTGGGAATATCCAGCAATGATTCACTCAGCAGCCTACAAATTCATTGCCATTCCTATTTGCTGCTTTGCTATTTGGAGTTCGCCTCTAATTATATTTATTCCTTTAAATTAGTTTTTCTTTGAATTATTCTAGCTTTGATGACTTCCTGTGGCATAAAGCATGTCACCTGTCAGATAATGAAACTCTAGAAAAAAGACTGGGGATGGAAAACAAGGACCATCACAGCCTACAAGTTACAGCTGGGCTTTCATGAATTTGGTACCCAGCCTTCATGTTTTTCCTCAAGTAAAGGATCTGAAAGCACCCCCTGAATGTCCTGAACACTGTGAACACAGGTGATTTATCTGTGTTACAGCACTTCAAAGACAATTTCTAAAGGCTCTTCTCCTTTTAAATGATATCAGTTCTTTCCAGAACAAGGGCTGGCATTAATATTCTACCATATTCACCTCTTCTACACTCAATCTACGTCTTTCCAATATCCAGCTAATTGCACCAGTGGTACTGCAACCTCTAGAAAGAGTACAAAGGTTATTTTTAATGCTGTTGGAATCCTTTACATGCTCTGTTAGTAACTGGCAAACGATAAGGGGGTTTTGTGACTGACACCTGGAAAAAGTTCCCTTTGGTCTGAATGAGAGCATTCCAAATGCAAACACGAAATCACGTCCCACTGACCTCCAGGCGCTTGATGATCTCTCGCAAGGACAGACTGTTCTCATTTCCTCCTATGAAGGTGGTTGTTGGCAGCTGAAAGACTTTGTCCAAATCTGATTCGTGCAAACCATAAAACCCTACAACAGGTATGTTATTGATTTGCAAAGCAGAACAGGAGACAAAAAGGAAACCAGCACTGTTTTTCAAGCCATGGCAATTATATTTAATAAAGCGGTATTAAGAAATAAGGTACCAGATTAAAAATTGAAAGCGTGAATATTCTGAAGGCACCCATTAGTAAAATGTACTTTATTTTGGATTTTAAAAAGATTGTTTGAATTAAATACTCATTACTTGATTCTTTCTTAAATGCTCAAATGAAACAGCTGGAATTAGAATCATTCTAGCCTTTTTTATATTTTACCATATTAAGACACACATCATCAATTTTCCACACTACTTCTTACAGCTCACTGTTTAATAAAATAACTGACTCTATCATGAGCAACAAACACAAAAAGAATCCCTTCTCACCAACAGAACCATCTGGTTGGAAGCATTTTACATTAATAGACAGACTAAAAGAATGCACAACAGGTTCAATAAAATGCTGTACAAGCACTCTGAAGAACTTTCAAGGTATTTCTATTCACTCTCTCTTTTTAGGGATATTAGTTTGAAATAGCCATGTAATGACCTGTACAGCTCTAGTTCCCAGGCAGTGACCCCTTATAAAATACACAGATTTCCACATCCCCACCATCTAAAACTTGTTTAACCACATTGATCCATCTTGTTTTGGACACATCTAAATTTGTTCTGGCTGAGAATATTATTTAAGAAAATATTTAGCCTAATTATGCAGTTTCAAAAGCCAAAACACTCAACAGACAAGACTGAAAGACTGGTATCAATGCAAGTTAAAGGCCTTGTATAAAACAAGTTTAACTAATCCTGTTAAATGAAGGAAGGAAAAATAGTTCCTTATAACTGCAAGAAGCAACAAGTACAACACTTACAATACACATCACCCACAGTTATAGAACCTTATATATACATTAAAACTACATATGTTCCTTCATATGTGAAAATATTTGAAGGATTAAAAACACCTTCTCCATATTTAATTTTGAACACTTTATCTTGGTTCCAGATAAGCTGTAGACATCCACTTCAGCAGTGATAAAACAGCATGCACATAACATTTAAGCACTTTATTGATTTAAAAGTGACTTTTCTGAAGATAAAAGCAAAGCAGCAAATTAAGGATGAAATAATAACAGCATGTAAGAGTTGAAGACAGGCCATAGGATTGCATTGCTACCACTTTTACTATACAGCACTGTCAGTAAATAACATGTTTTTTGCTTTAAAAATAATACACTTTAAAATGTTAATTTTGGTTTTAATAAAAATTTCAATAATATATTAAAATTTCAGACCTGGAATGGCCAAAAAAGGCATAGGTACCATTACTTCTCCTTTTTGGTATTGTAACAAGTTTGTTCCCAGCAGGAGGTTAGAGTGACACAGGGGATGACAGGGCCTTTAGTGTCATTTGAAACAAAGCAGTGCATTTATTTCTTCACTTTTGCTGACTTTCCCTCAGACTTCAAAGGCTCTTGATGCCCTCTCATGCATAAAGCAGAACACGTACAGGAGTGATTTGGGCACACACAGAACATCTGTGCTTTGTACCACAGCACCACATATTTACTGAAGCATCACCTCGTGTTTAAAGAGATACACCCTCACTGAAATCCTAAAATCAGTTCCATACTGTGACTCATGCACTAAGTACATCTGTAACTACCTGCATTTTCAGAAGCAACTCTCAGAAGAAATTTCCTACCACAAGGTTTCTCAATAAGAAATCAGAAGATGGGACAAAGAAAACACACAGAAAACTAAAATATTAAAATATTTTCTATCCTGACAAAGATCTTTCATAAGTTTCCTGCCTGGAACACTAAGGATAGGATTTGAGATCTTCCCCTATTTTAGCTTGCCAAGACTGGATTAGAAATTTTGTTTCTCCTCAGAAACTGAAATCTCCTCAGCTACACTCTCAAACACATCCCCCCACCTCATTCAGAGGTCTGGAATATTTTTCCTATGGGCATGAGGGCTTCAGTGGATGCCTTCTGATCAGTCACAACACCCTGTACTAAATTATCTGTAGAGTGTAAAGAAATGTGTACTGACATGCTAGGACTCACCAATGCTCCAAATTAATTATATTTGCTCAATAAATGTCTCATGTATTTTCTAGTTGGTAATTTTCTTTAATTAAAGCTGACAAACTTCAGAGAGAAGACCCAAATTGTGTAAGCACCCCTCTAGTCTTAGGTATCCACTTTCTTTATATGATCAGAACTGCTTCCTTCCCTACACCAGAAATAGAAATCAGAGTAGCAAAGAGTAGATATGCTTATAGTAAAATTAGGCAGGGAGTGTTTTATTTACTTCCTGCACTGTGTCTGATCGAAAAAGCTTCCCTACACATCAAAGAAAAATTGATTCAGTGTCTTCATCAAGTAGAAAACCACATTTTGAACTAACCAGGCAGATTGAAGAGCAGAGAAAAAATCAATCAGGTGTTTTTTTTATTCAAGTAGAGTGAGGCAAAGAAATTGATCAGTGCCAATTTCTCAGACACAAGCCCTCCTAACAATGAGAACAACCTTTGCAAAAGCAGACCCTAGTGTATCTTCTTTTAGCAGTAAACTGAAGTTTCTAATAGAAGATATAATCACCCTTGGCTTATATCCACAGGTATGCTTTCCACATTTTCTCTGTTAACTTCAAAGAGACTTCTTCAAGATTTTACACAAGGAGTAAGTATTAGACATTAGATTCCAAATTTGGTATGAAATTTACCCTAAGTTCCTCTGTCCAGTGCTTTCTTTATTGCTTGGTTTCCCCATTGACTACCCTTCAGATGTCACCAGTTCAAACAAGTATGAACTGTAATGCTATAAGAATAATTAAGATAATCAGAATGTATTGATTAGTATTCATTTCTGGTGTGGTTCAAAAATAAATATTTAGGGGGTTAATAGAGCATTTATAACAATCATTCATCAGAAGATGAATTCACAGGACCCTCACCTGATCTCAGAGTAGAAACTCCTTCATCCTGAAATTTTTGCCTCCTTACAGATGCTCAAAGGCTCTATGTCATGATATCAGCAAGCAGAAAAGAATCCCTGAAATGTGGCATCCCTTCCCATTGAGGGGAGTTGGAAGTAGGTGATCTTTAAGGTCCCTTCCAACCCAAGCCTTTCTATGAATCTGTGCAATGTCTATGAAATCCCCTCAGTGCAGGGACACATAAATGAGCATTTCAATGAGAAGGCACACAGCTTACACACCGAGTTTATCAATTGTGGTGATAAGGTCAGATGGAATAAAGGAATCCAAATCTGCATCCAGAATTCCAAGGGGATCTAGCTGAGCCACGTGATGGCCACGGATCTGAAAAAGGAGCAAAGCAGAGCAAGATGAAATCACACTAAAAGTCAGACAAAAGGAAAAGTTAGTGATATCTGTCCATAATATCAGCCATTAAGCTGAACAAGCAAACACAACTAACCTGATGACAGGGTTACATACTCTCAAGTTTTCCCATAAGAACAAAAAATAAGCATTATATCACTGATTACACATATACCTCTATCAAAAAATACACATTACAATATAATCTTCATTATGTTGTCTGACCCACAATTTAAGTGGGATTACACTGGAGTTTTAGTGAAGAAGGGTACTAGAGAGTACACTCTCAGACTCTGGGTAAAATTAAGTAACTCTGATGAGCCTAATAGATCTTACCATTTGCCAATTCAGTTATTTTGTATTTTTGCCTGAATCCTCCTTTCTGCACCTGCATTATATTAAAATACAGAATTGCTGATTTAAAATAGATTGGTGCTGAAGTAGTTTCTATTGGAAGTGAAGGGATCACTCTTCCTGAGCTCTGCTCCAAATCAGATAGCATCTGGCAGCACCTATTTTCATTGATGAAATTTCAGAAATTTGATCTGATAGAATTGATATTCAAGACACTGAAGAACACAAATGAGTGAGGAATTTAGCCAGCTCTCAATGATCAGTGTAACTGGTGCTACTGCATGCCACAAGTTGCTATAAACCAGTGAATTATCATATAATATTGCTACAGAAGAAATAACTAATTGATCCCAGAGATCACAAATATAAAACCATCTTTAATATGCCTCTTATGTGTGACTCTCATGTACCAAATTAACTCATTAAAAGCTTTGTATAGAGGAATATATTAATGATTTCTCCATATAATTTTCATTTTTAACAAGAAATTTGCATCTCTTGGGTAGTATTTCATTCACACTACTAGTATCCTAATTGCCCCTGAAAAACCCTGAAAAATTAGAAAGTGCAACATTAACAGTGAAGTGCATTACACTGTAATAGGATATGATTAGAGTGTGGTTCATCAAGAAGGGTGTAAAAACACTGTTCACTTATTGTATATTTTCAGGAGAGTTTATAACAAAATGGTTTCCAGTCATAAGAAACCAGAAATATGGCATCTTTTTTTGGAACTACCAGCCCTGTAATCTCAGCCTGACTTCTGTGATTCTTTGCATCTCATGAATCACCAGTAATGAAACTCTGACAGGCCAAATGATGCCCATAGCAACATCTGTGCCATCTGACTGTTTACAGCAGCACTAAGTTTATCTGACTGGAACAAAGCAAACAATTCTATCTCAAACATCATCAACGGGAAAGAATTCACCTGCCTAAGTTACATCTGCTCTTCAGTATTCATAGGAAAAGGAAGAAGATCAGCAGGAATGCCAAAACCCAGAAAGGCAGAGCAATAAATGCTGTGCCATATTATTCCAGGAGCAGTCTGGTCTTTCACTAAAAGACAGTATTTCCCTCAATATCAAGGCATTTTTACTAAGTCCTACTACTTTCACTGAATACAGAAAACAGTAGCATCGGTAGTAGCAAAAATCAGAGATCAACCTTGTGAAAATACATACATAGAAAATTGCCATTGGTTGCCACGTGGTTAAATGCAAGTACAGAGTACCAGAAACTAGACCTTGATTTCTCTGACCTCACTTTTGTTAAGCACACACATCCCACTGAAACTCCTTTCCTCAGTGTGCCCAGTGCTCTCTGGTAGAACAGGCAATAGATTAACTGCTTCTCAAAGTCCAGCTCAACAGACCACAAAGCAGTTTACCACAAAGCCATAAAACATTGACAGGTTTGAGAAATGAAAATTCTGTATCCTTCTCCATTTCATTTCATTATCAGGCAAAGGAAGGTCACAAATTATCATACCCCTTCAGCACTGAATTTAGAGGGTACTAAATACCTTTTAAAAAGCAGACAGTTGCCTTAGGCAATCCTCTGTGACTGTTTGTTGCAGACACATGGGTGCCTGCCATTTCTACAGGCATTTCTGTTCCATCACTTGACAAACACAGCGAGCAAAATGGCAATCCCTGAACTATTTTCAAGTAAATTGGGTCAAAGCAGCCCAACATTCTCCAATTTTCTCTAATACTTCACCGAATTTTTACTGCAAAATTGGTTATTTTCTACAAATCTATTTCTAAGTAAATTTCACATATTCTTCATATTCACAAACATTTCTACTCTTTTACAAAAACCCTCCAACTCAATGGTGACAATGTGATGTGTACAAAAAAGGGTTTTTAAGAAGTTCCTCTTCTACTCCTTTCATGACACCAAACAGGATTTAAAATACTTGGGGCAGGGAGGAACAGATCTGCTCAAATCAAGCTGTAGGAAACTTCTTGGTAAGTTACTAGTTTTAAAATACATGTGGGATATTTTGTTAAACACAGATCTAGTGTTATGGGTAGGTTATTTTGGGGGGGGAGGTTTTTACACCATTTGTAAGCCTTTCATTGAAACTAAGATACTAAATACAAGTCTAAACAAAAATATTTAAACTTTTTTTTTTCATTTGGAAACTATCTAACAAAATCCACTGTCCTATTTCCAAATTCCTTCCTCTTTTAGAGGAAAAATAATGAAATTAGACTTAATTTCTTAATTTAATAAAAGGGTTAAAAATCAGAGTGTGAAACAAAATCAATTTTGATGAACAGCTCTCTAAAACAATCCATCGAAGTTAAACCAAAGTCAGTACTGTCAGCCTCCCAAAATTCACTTTCTGGTTAATTCATCATTTCTCCTCTCTCTTTTTACCTATAATCCTGCTCAAATCAGGAATCTCAAGATTCACCTTAGATGTATGATAAGGCAAGTACATTCCATCCTTTGGCAGTAACATTTAGAACTGTAGCAAAACCGTTCCCAGAGGTGAAGACAGACTTTCACAAACCACTGTCTCCATAAAGTCCTTCAGGGCTTAGTCAGATGACCAACATCAGGTCTGTGGGTAATCTGGACTATGAGTTTGCAACCCAAAGGATTACCCCAGTGTGAATCCAACACTTCCATGTTCAGACACTGTCCTGGAAAGAAAGCTGTCCAGTTCAAGGGCTTTTGGATCAGAAGCAAGACAGTAGTTAAGACCAGAATACAAATCACAGAATCACAGAATGATTAATGAGGGTGGAAGAGACCTCTAAGATCATCGAGTCCAACCTATGCCCTAACACCTCAGCTAGACTATGGCACCAAGTGCCATGGCCAGTCTTTTTATAAACACATCCAGAGATGGTGATTCTACCACCTCCCTGGGAAGAGCATCCCAGTACTTTATTTTCTTTTGGTGAAAAATTTTTTCCCAATATCCAACTTATTCCTTCCCTGACATAGCTTGAGACTGTGTCCTCTGGTTCTGTCAGTGCTGCCCAGTAGAAGAGACTGACCCCACCTGTCTGCAGCCTCCCTTCAGGAAGGTGTAGAGAGCAATAAGGTCACCTCTAGGCCTCCTCTTCTCCAGGCTAAACAACCCCAGTTCCTTCAAATGTTCCTCACAGGGCTTGTGTTCCCAGCCCCTCCCCAGCCTCGTTGCCTCCTCTGGATGATGAGAACACAAATAGGAAGAAGGGTGTTTGCAGAGAAGAGGCCTTCCCACCCCTACCCCAAATGCACTTACCTGGTATGCCCTTATCAAGGACTGCACAGCAAGGTGGTCCTCCACAACCTTCTCAGCCGTGGTGGGTGTGGGGGCCAGCCCGTGGCTCTGCAGGAACGAGCCCTTCCCTGCCTGCTGGGCTGCCTGGCCAGCGGCAGCGCTCCGGAAAAACACATCCCAGGACTGCACACGTGCACAGAGAAGAGAAATATTTATAACATCAAATAAAAGTCTCATCAAAACTGCAATGCAACATTCAAACTGCAAAGGGAACCTCACTGCAGTACAGTGTCAAACTCTACTCACAGACAGCAAAAAAAAGAGCACTGATACATCCCAGTCTCAGTTGAACTGTATGTTTTATTTACACAGAACACTCTTCCTCTCACTTCTCACACCAAGCTTGCTCAGCAGAAAACTCTGCAGCACACAGGACTGTAAAGCATCTCCATATATTATCCAATCACACAGCTCTTTTTAATTGTGCTGTTTATTCAGGCAGCCAAGAATGAGTACAATATAGTGCTGCTGGTAAAGAGCTATCAAGCCTATAGAACAAAGAACCTTAATAAAGTAAACCCATTTCATTAATGATTCTTATAGAACTTAGGGTACTTCAAGACACTCACTGATTATGCTAAATCAGAATCAGTCCTTAAGAGCTTTTCTTGAAATTAAAAGCAATTAAAGCTTTTTTGAGTGAGACTTGTTCTAAGATCCTTTCCTCACCAGCTTAGGTTACCTTACTATGAAAGAAATTATGGGCCTGGTTTCAGGTACAAGTCATAAGTTTAGAAAAGTCCTTCTCTCAGAAACTGAATCACAACAAACAAGAGATCCTTTTATTTCCTTCTGTGCTTTGACACAAGCTCCTTCATTCACATAAGCTCCAATCTTGTTTTCCTGAACTGTTTCCATTCTGATGATGTGGTCACTGCCAGGTTAGAATGGTATCAGATATATGAATGCTAACAGAGAGCAGCAAATGGGACTAAACATGTGAGACACTTGTACTCGGCAAAGAAGGAAGCCTGTGTAAAACATCCCCTCAGCTGGCTAACTTCAGAAAACAAAAAGGAAGCTATTTAAAACTTACATATCTTTGTTACTGGAACAGAAGAACTGCAAGAGATAAATTTCTGCAAGGCTTCTAGCTTTGCAGATTTCCATTACATTTCAAAGAACCAAGTGCCAGAAAACAGAAAAAGTAGTCCAAACCAATTCTTTTTAAAAGATTACATAATACTTGCATTACAGAACTCACAAGCATAGCATGACAGAAAAATATTTACAAAATCCTTTTTGCTTTCATTAACAAAAAGTCTTCATACTGAAATTTCTAAAAGTTCTAAGGTGTTCAGAAACACCATGAGAGAGGCAGCATAAAGGAGCTAAATATCACCCAACCTTCCAAGCTCAAGCTGGGAACTGGGGGGATTCACTGAACCTGTGGGTGGGAACCTCATCATTAGCATGAGGCCCCTGCCCAAGAATCATTGTTTTAATGCACCCCTCTTACTTCTTTATTCATACAAAGCTGCATCAATACAAATACAGTAAACCTAATTTATCACCCTGCTCTTACACAGGCTTATCTAAACATAGCCTGACTTTTATATGCCCTGACAAATTAAGGCAGACACATCATGTGTGGTAGCCAGTTCCAGACACTGATGAAGCATTCATTCCTCCTCCCTTCTCTTATTTATGCCTGTTTCCTATATTCTTCTTACCTTGACATCTTGGCAGCCACACTGAGATTAGAAGTCTGAATTTACACCCTATAAATGGTCTACAAGAGCCCATTAGTGTGACTGCATTTCAGCTGGGATTCTCTCTATTCACCTTCCTGGTCTGTGTTAGGAACAGTATTGTTATTCCATGCCTACAGAGCACCCAGTCCGAGAGTCTGGAGACCCCAGACAGTGAAAAACAATCACAATCCCTTCTTTAACTACTAAAGCTACTTAGACTGGAGAAATTATTTGGGCAATACGCAGTAAAAAATTATTATTAAACATTAAATTAGGAAATTCTTAAAATACACTAGGATCCATGACATCTCTCACATTCAAAGTTTTAATAAAGAATTTGCTTTGCTTATGTTAAGGTTTCTTCCTTACCTTTTCTAACACCATGATACATACACAATGATGATAATAACATAACTGTTCCTTTTTTGAGTAAAACCTTTCATTTAAATGTAAAATTATCACAGCACAGTCCCACAAACAACTGATTGTGTTTTTAGACAAGTGCTCTGCTGAGAGAGTTGTTAACAAATTCCAAAAAGACTTGCCCAACAAGTGATCTGTTTAAGGAGAATCACTATGGGCCTCTTTCTTCATGCAAACTCACAAATATAAAGAAAACGTTTCCATCTGAAGATGCAGCCAGCTGAGACAGAATGGACCCAGACTTTTTCCTATCACATTTTTGAACTTATTGATTTGTTGGACAGGCTTGACATTTAATCAGAGGGGAGGGAAAATACATCATTTGGCTACAGAAAATTAGTTTTTACTAGATACACATCCATCAAAGCCTCTACAAATTTCTATAGTGTCTTTCAAGATTGATACCAGATTATAGTCTTCAAGTTCTGTGTATCAATGTCAGTCTTTGGCAACAGCATTTGCCATGTGACTGAGCAGATAGAAGAGCAGCTTGCTCTCACTGCAAACCTGCAGCTTCTCAACTAAATTAGTAAAGTTCATCAAGAAAATGGTAGAGGAGATTTATAATACAGAAATATATTCAGAAAACAAAGTACTATAGTGAGAGATGATACATTTTCTTTCCTTCTGCCAGCAAATCTATATTGTAGTTAACCATTATTTTCTCAAGTAATATAACACAATTCAAATGATTCAGTGGCTATACTTTACTTTCATATAATAAACAGTGATGCAATTAGAATAACAAGTAACATATGCTTTCTCTTGATGGTTTGGGGTTTTTCCTAGTGCCATCACAATATTCATCAACTACAGTGAGAACAGTAAAGCCTTAGAAGACACACACTGAGCACCACTATATAATTTAAAAAGAAAATTAATAAAATGAAGTCAAAGCAAAACAAATCCCCCCACCTTTTCCTGGTCCATAAACCAAGGAGGTGATTGCACACTCACAGCAGAGCAGCTGCACACAGGATAACATGGCAGGCATTATGTACTCACAGCAAACCATGCAGTTTTGTAATTAATCTTGTGATAGTAATAACTGAGCCTTGTCAAGCTTCTCTCTTATGATCTATGGCCCTGACACCAAGCTTCAAGGAGAAATAATGATGCCTTTTTCAGAGCACACGTCATTTTATTCTGATTGTTGTTTTGGCTACTCTGATGGCAGGAAATTCAAAAGGCAAGAAAAAGCAGGAAATCATCTGAAGTTGATTTGTACAAAGAATAAAAACTCTTTATATATATATATAAAATATATATAATATACAGGCATATTCCCTGGTATGATACCATGATAAACATAGAAAGGAGTAAATCTTAGAAAACTTTGGAATGTGGCTGCCATACTTCAAACAGCTCTAAATAAGCCTACATGGGAAGACATGCCCAGTCAAACCTTCTGAGGGGGAAATCAGTTCAGGAGCCCTGATTAATTGGAGTTTCTAAGTACAAGTGAATAGAGTAGGACTTTTAAAGCCCAGGAAAAATCAAGCTTTTCCAGCTAATCGATGAGGAGGCACATCCCCTCTGAAAAAGGGTTATCTAAGAGGAAACATGAGGAGAAATAAAGTATAAAAAGGAAAATAAGAAAAGAGAATGCAATGTCTAAATGTACAAACTGGATCTCTAAATCATGCTGGACATACCAAATAAAACAACAAAAATGAGTGGCCTGCAGAGAGCTAAATCATTAACAAAATCATAATCAACATCACGTGGTGTCTCTTGACATTATTTTCCAACACTTCCTCTCCTTTCTATACCTGAATGACAAATGCATAACTTTACAATCAAAATCACAGCATGATTTTTTCTGTATTTTTAAGAAAACAGGGTGATTTCAACCCTTAACATTTTTAACTAGTTTTATGAAAGCTCAAATTGTACAAATTCTGTCAACAAAAATCTTGGGAAGGTATTAACAGCTTTCAGGCAATTAAATGAAATGGTTTTCAAGAAACTAAAAATTAATTTTGTTGATGAAACAAAATAAAATTTAATTGGCATTCTTCTCCCCCTCCCCTTTTCTTATAGGCTGTGAGAAAACGAATAATTTAGGCAAGAATAGCTGTAATCCATTATTTCCATCCATCATATTCTTTCAAGCCTCATAAATCAGGGACACAGTGAATTTACTTCAGTTTGTTACTGTCACAAGTTTATTAAACACAGTTAACCTAGGAAAGAATTCACACAGTTTTATAATTGTGCTGGTTTGGGCTGGGGTAGTTAATTCACAGTAACTGGTTTGGATTTTAAAAGGGGGTTGGCAATATAGAGACATCTTTGTTATGTTTATGTTATATTCTGTTTGCTGAGCAGAGCTTACACAGTGTCAGGGCCTTTCTGCTCCTCATCCCACCAGTGACGGGGCTGGGGGTGCACAGGGAGTTGGGAGGGACACAGCCAGGACAGCTGACCTCAACTGACCTAAGGGATACTCCAAACCACATCATGCTCAGCATGGGGAAAGAAGGAGGAAAGAGAGACATTCAGTGATGGTGCTTGTCTTCCCAAGTCACCATTACATGTGCTGCAGCCCTGCTGTCCTGGGGATGGCTGAACACCTGCCTGCCCACGGGAGTTGGTGAATGAATTCCTTGTTTTGTTCTGCTTTGCTTGTGCACGCAGCTTTTGCTTCCCTATTAAACTGTCCTTATCTCCATCCACATGTTTTCTCACTTCCACCCTGCTAATTCTTTCCCCCATTCGTGCATGTGTGAGAGAGAAAGCACAAGTGGCTGTGTGGTTGCCAGATGGGGTTAAACCACGACAAAAATGCATCTTGAATCACGTCGGATCCACTCCCTGGGCCACACTCTGCATTCCTCAGCCAAATCATTTATTGCTTGCTGTCCAACCCACAACCTGCATCACCTCAGCGGGATCCATATCAGATCCCTGCACTGCCAGATGAGTCGGATGGCCTTTCGGCAGGGTTTGTAGCATTCCTGCCTACCCGAGCAGGTGAGCATCTCCGGCAGCCCCGGTTCAGCACCCTGGGCAGCTCCGGGCGGAGCGCTCCGGCTGCGGCGGGCTCTGCACCCCCTGCCTGCACGGAGGGAACTTCCCGCCCACAGAGACACCTGCAGCGCTTCCCTGCAGCAGAACGCACCCCATGCAAAGGGGCTGAACCAGGAATTGCACTCATCTAGAAGGAAAAAAGTTAGCCAGAAGCCAATGTAATGTAAATACAATAAAAACCAAGATGTCACATTGATGTCACCACGCACTCCTTATGCATGAGTTCATCCCTTCAGTATCCCCCAGGATAAAAGGGTTGGGGTCGATCTAAAGCCTTGACACACCATGAGGGCTTTTTGCAGAAATTCAGTGCACCCACACTGCAGGACGAGGAGGTTCAGGGACAACACACCATGACCAACATGATCCAGTGAAGCCAAAATTATTATCCCTAAAAAGACTATATTTATAATAAATCTCTACTGTCCACGCGTCTCTAGCTAATACATGATTGGTTAATCCTGGCAGTTCATGCGCCTAAATTAGAATGCTGATTGGATCACCTAATTTTTCACACGTCTTGCTGTGCTCGTCAGGCCCACCCATGATTTACTTTATTCTGACTTTCCCAAACTTGCTGACAAACTTGCTGAGTCCTGATGATTCTTCTTCTTGTATCTCTTTCAAGGATATACCGACCCCATTTCTGAATATGTCCATTATTCATTGCCTGTGTACGTGACCGTTGTCCATTAGTACAAGCAGGCTGGATTGTGCATCGGCTGAATATGGCCACTGTCTAACAAAAACTCCTCAATCTGCAAAAACCTCTCAACAGCACACAACATGCTATCCCACCCACACTGGTGCAGCTCAGCTGGCAGCTGCAGCACAAGGGCTCCAAGTCAGATGAGAAGGAGCCATTCCTGGAGAAGGTTTCTCCATCCCAAGTTCAGGTGTAACACAGAAGACCAAGGGTCAATCATCTGTGTGAATAACAGTCAGTCTTCAGGGCTGGCACTGCATATGTCACCTTTCAACAAGACTAAATTCATACACAACATCCCAAGAAAAAAGCAGCTACAAAACCACCCTTTTTGGTTTCCTTTTTAGTTTCTGCCCTCGGCATGCGTCACTTCCTCACACTCTAGACAGATTGTCAGACTTAGAACAACAACTTCTAAGTGACATTTTGATATACATGCCTTGAGAATAAGGGAACAGACAACCAATTTGGTAAACATTTTGGGCACAATTCACATTACTTCCTGGAAAATGACTTGTCTGTCTTAGAATTGATCAGGCTTCTCATCAACTTCTTAAGTTATTATACATGTATCACCATAACAGAGCCCTCTTTGTCAGCAGAAAGCTTGTTAAAAAATAAGCCCACGTATTTTGTCCACAAGAAAGGATTTGGGTAATAGAGCTTTTAGAAAAGCAAACAAATGTCTACTGCCTGGAGAGAGGGAGAGATTCAAAACAAAATACTTTTCAAGATACTTCAGAATAATATTCTGACCATTTCAGATTCAGTTTTAAGGTTACAACTTCCATAGTGTAATCCAAAGACAACTGAACATTCATCTTCTTCAGACAGCTTAGAAGTACCAACATCAACGTTTTATTTAAATACATTTTCTGGTACAGCCTTACTATAAACCTAAAAACTAAATATATTTTATTCTTGGGTCTTCTTCTGGATGTAGTGAATTACTTAACTGACTGCTTGACCAGCATTTCCATGGAGGAATAAAGTTTCAGAGCAGCTGTCTATTTCTGGTCTGTACTTATCCTTCTTTCTGCTCTGCTCACCATGCTCGTTCCTCCCCTGTACTTTCATAGTTGCAATATCACATCTTACACCAATCAATAGGGTGGGAAATTAATTTCATGTTTTTCATTTCACACAACACCTTTTCCTGAACTTTTTATTAAAAAGCAAGTGACAAAGTAAAAGAAACCTATTCCACTCTTAACCCAGCATTACAGTCAAGTTTTAGACTTACCTTATGTACACTTTCAGGGTTTTCAAGCCATGCACAGTACATTTCCTCCATGTAATTGGAATTACTCCCACTCAGGACTGACTCTGAGGTTCCTGATGAAGCATACCGTTGGCCATGTAAAAAT
Source organism: Zonotrichia leucophrys gambelii (assembly GCF_028769735.1). Lineage (NCBI taxonomy): Eukaryota > Metazoa > Chordata > Aves > Passeriformes > Passerellidae > Zonotrichia > Zonotrichia leucophrys. The sequence goes on from NC_088176.1 coordinate 26,182,507, forward strand.
GCCCTTCTGGCTATATCCTGATTTTCCAGAAGTTTAAAGCCATGCCTCTTCAGCGTAGCTGCAAACAACTTCAGATGACTCATGTTTGTTTATTAGCCAGACGATCCAAGTCTATTAATAAAATCAAACCAAACTTAATCAGAAAAAGAGCCAATGAATTGTAGACACATTTCAGCCTCACAGCAAAAACTGAGGTTTCTGGCTACAGAGCCCTAGTACAAAGCTCAGGCCTAGGCATGAAGCTCCCTTCAGAGTTGGAGCCACAGCCATAGGTGCTGTAGAAAACAAAAAGCTGCAACCTCAAATTCCTGCCCCGAGTAACGGAGCTGACCAAATCATTAGCAGTGTTAGTTAAGTGTTCATATTGACATTAGCCTTCAACCAAACAGTGAAACACTGAGAAAAGGCTCACTTTAATTTGTTTGCCTAACTGGAAACATTTATCTTGCGCTTCCAATGATCTCTTACGAGCTTTGTAACAAGGATAGCAGATTCCATGCAATTCTGAATTGAGAAATTCAATTTTCCAAGTCAATTTCCCACAATAAGGGTTGAATCTTCTGAATGCTGAACCCCATCAGCTCCAGTGCTAGCAAAGGGAATCAGGGGTCACCTTCAAAATAAAAAAAGAATAAATGCATCTTAAAATTAGTCCCAAAATAATATAATCCTAATGCTGAAATTGCTAAAACTGCAAAGAGAGAGCAATAGCATGAAAAGAAATGATTAATTTTGTTTTCATTTTTTAGGTATTTAAAAACCTACAATATCATGAAGGATAAGGTATTAATTTAGAAGTAAAATTCAGATTTAACTCCGAAGTGTCTCTCATTTGTTTAGCTGTCCATCTGGAGAAATTATGTATTTGGTCCAAGGTAAAAACCAAGGCCTTTTGTTGTTTGGTGTGACTGAACAATTGCTAAAAACAAAAGTAAGGAGCTGCCAAATGAACTTCAAAGTTTTTTTAAAAAAACACTGTTGTTGTTACTCACTATTTTGAGTAACAGAAAAAAATTTAATGTTACCTATTACATGTTAAGATTTCTTTATCTCTAATTCAAACCTAGATACTATAAAAAAATCTTCATAAACATTTCTGTATATAAATCGCATTATTTTCCCACTGCTTCTCCTCTTACAGCCTCCTTTCAAAAAACAAAACATGGTTACAGAATGCCTAATTTTCTAAGGGATAGGAACAGTGATATTTTTCATCATCCAATTTGAAAGTTAATATTGATTCTAAAAAAGAAAAAAGAACATAAGAAGAAAAGAAAAAAAAGAAAAAAAAAGAAAAAAGAAAAAAAGGAAAAAAAGAAAAAAAGAAAAAAAGAAAAGAGGAAAAAAGGAAAAAAGGAAAAAAGGAAAAGGGCTCCTACTAAATAAAACAGTATTACTGCTTGTTCTTCTCTAGCATCACATTTTTAGCTCAACATCTGTTTCAAAGCTGATGACTAGATCCTTTTCTTGGCCACTACCTTAACCTATCATTCCAGCAGGGAACTGTCCTTGATCACACCAGATTCCCTTGTCTACTCTGCAGCCTTTTCACTCTCACCCAGCAGCAGAGCTGAGCTGTAGCTCCTAAGAGCAGCAGCCATCACCTCTCACTGATGCTCTAAACAGGCCCTTGTCCACTTTCCATGTGCCCAGACACATGGCAAGCGTTCCTCCAAGGCAGCAGCACTGAAACCAGCACCCAGTCCTCATTTCAACCTATGAGCTCCTCAAAACCACACACTCTTCTCTCTCCACCTGGCATTTGCAGCAAACTGGCAACAGCTGGGCTACTGGCATGCTGATTCCCTCTCAGCAGTGTTATTGCCCACTTTTTATTTAGTTTATCACAACACCTGTGTCAACACCCATCTCTGACCAGAGCTCCTGGGCAACTGGAGGAACAGGAACACCATGAGCAACATTGTGGAAGCAGATTAAGTCCTGCAAGGGCTCTGACAGAACTCATATACTGTCTGCATGCTAATTCTCTGTAAGGTTTAACAGCAAGCATTCATGATGTCATGTTGCAAAAGTGGGTGAGACTTCAACATGTTATAACAGTAAGAACAGAGAGGTCACCATGGCACTTACAACTTTGTGTCTGTGCCCATTCTCACAGAAATAACAATAATAATAAATTACACCTGCCTTATTGCATGCAAATCTTACCCTCTGCCACAGAACCTTAGCACACATACACTATCTCCTAAGGGATTACCTACTCTCACTTAAAGTACTTTGTAAAGACTTGAGAGAGAAGGAAAAGAGGATTATTTTTCCCAGTTTACCATACTGCAGCAGCAAGCTTCTTAAGCACAGGTAATTTTACATTTTTTTTTCATCATATTTCTGCCTGAAGAATGTGTAGTTCTTTCTTCTAGAAGTTAGTAAAGAACACATAACAGAATAAAAAAAATTTATCAAGGAGATTGGAAAATGGGTGCAAATGACATAATATATAACAGGGAAAAGAGCTTGTAGGTGGTACCAGTCACTTCCCTCTGGCTCCATTTAAATTTCCAAACGAGGTCAGAGCCATACCTCAAGCAGTAACTACTGAATATGCAATCTATAAAAGCATGCAGCAGCTAAGTCATCCCAACCAGATTTCAGTTCCAGATTAATATGACTCCAAAGCCCTGACTTCTTCCTAGTTTTTCCTTCTGCACACATCACTCTTCAGCACAGATGTCAGCTGTCAGCAGCTGAACAAAGCAGAGACCCCCAGCGTGATCACAGAGCGTCCCAGCCCGCTCGGCCTTGCGGCTGCCACTCCGAAATCAGCACCCCGGACAGCGCACCGAGCCGGCAGCAGCCACACGCGTTCCGCTCCGCTATGCTTCCCAAACCAACCCTGAAATGAAAACAGTCATTGGAAAGGGATCCGGCTGAGCTAACAGCAACCTAAAGAATGGCATTAATTAAATCTCTACCAGGGGTCAAAAATAAGAAAGAAGCAATGAACCACAAGAACAACCTGATATTTAATGCACCACAGCACCCTCAAAATGGTGGAACAAAAGCCCCGAGTAGCTGAAAATTCCTGCAGCTGTTCTGTCTCAAACAACGACCTAGCTTTCACCTTGGCACTTCCACCTCTAGCAGTGCCCTAATGTCACAGACAGCCTTGGGAATCATTCTTCCCAGGTTTCACCCAGAAGCATGTGGAAAACAGACAGCAGACACTTCTGATAATAAAGTTTTTATCCAGCTCTTTTCAAAATCACTTTCAGTATAAATACACTGCACATATGAATGAATATCCTCCTGGTATTGTCAGTGCCATTACTGAGTTTCTTAATCCATGTGAAGGCCTGCTGCTAATGCTCTTCATGCTCTGCAGAAGTGGTGGTTAAAAAAAATCTGCTTCATATTTCATAAAAATAGTTCTTCATCCACTATCATGATAATTTCCCACAATATTCCCCACACAGCTTACTCTTAAAGTTCTCCTTAAGACTGAGTAATTCAAATAAAACAAGGCTGACATTGAAAAAAAAATGGACGAACATGATAAAGTTTCTCCAAAAGATTATCACAGATAATTTAAATTACAGATAGAGGGAATATCCTTATTAAATAAGGCTACTTCAGGGATACCTCCATGCACTAAATGTTTCTTTTCCCCCAGCACAGGTATGCCGTGCTCTATGGAGAATCCTGACTCTGCACACACAAAGTTGACCTGCAGGAGGTTTTCCAGCGGCGCACTCGCCCCGAGGCGCCCAAGGCGCGAGTCCCGGGCAATGGAGGCGCCTCAGTGCGATCAAATTAACGGATTTATTACCCTGCCCTGAAAACCGCCTGCAGCGGGTACCCCACAGTACCGGAGGGATGTCACCACCACAGACTGCAGCCTACCAACAGGCAGAGGGGAGGATCTGGGAGGGTCGGGTTTGCTCTGCGGCCCCTCCCCGTAACGCCAGGACGCGGTGTCCCGGTCACCCTGGCCACCGGGGCCGGAGCCTGCCGGGCTGTCAAGGCGCTCCCGGCTGCGGCGGGGCTGAGGCATCACCGGAGCCCGGGCCAGGACGGGCCGCCCCGCTCACCCCGCGCTCCGGGGCCCGGCCCGGCCTGCGGCGCGACCCCCTCAGCCGCACTGCGAGAGGCCCCGCCTCGCCGAGGGCCTGCGCTGGGGACGGGCCCGGCACCGCGGCCGGGCCCGGCCTGGCTCCGCCGCCCCCCGCCCCTCACCGGCGCGGACAGACCTGCGGGGGCGCGGAGGCTCCAGCGCATCCGCGGGGCGCGGAGGGAACGGAGGGAGGGAGCGCCGGGAGCGGCGGGGCGGGGGCCGCACCTGCACCACGTGAGGCGCGCTGAGGTCACGGCGGGGCGGGGCCGCGGGCGCTGCACCGGCGCCACCGCCCCGGGACACACCCGGGATACGGGACACAGCCCGGGACACACCCCAGACACGCCCCCGCCCCTCGGGAAACGCCCCGGGACACCCCCACGCCCCCCGGGCCCTCACAGCCCCCCCGGCCCCGGCGCTATGGCGGGGTCGGTGGGCACAGAACGCGTTTGATGCTCCCGCCCCGCAGCCTTCACCGAACGGGTAAATACCGGCGAGAGCAGCGCGTTCCCGGTGAGCCCCTGAGGAATCCCGGCCCACGGACAAGCTGCCCGCACCGCTCCTGTGCAGGAGAAGATTGGCGGGAAGAAGATGGGAAGTTTGCCAAGGGACATACAAAGTGTCCCAAGGACACACACGTTTGCTCTCCAAAATTTGTACATAAAGTAGACCTTGACCAAATGATACTATCTGACTTATATGACCAAATATAAAATGCCAGACAATACAATTTCAAGTATTCCTTTGCTGGTAGAATTCTCATTTCCAACTTTCATGTTTTCTCCTGGTTGCCTTCAAATTACATGTCTGTCCGTTTTTTCTCATAAATCAAAAATGACATATTTTTTTATTTATCTGCTCTTAATCAAGTTACAAGCAAGATCAAATGCTTATATATATATATATGCAAAATTAGTATTTCAGATAACTATTGACACTATCACACACATTCCAATTTTGTTAACTTTCTGGATAAGTAATAAGACTGATGGGAAAACTGGACACACATTAAAAGGAAGGAAGAGAGAAAGAGTTATAATTTGTTTTGTGCTAAGAATACAGTGCAAAAATGAGTTTATCAGGGTCAGGTGGGCAGAAATGGAAAGGAAAAACCTTAGGAAGAAACACAACAGGCTTCATCCGGAGTTTTGTCACCTAACGGTCACTCAGATTTTCTTGAGGCTTACTAGTTGATACAGTTGTTGATTAGAGTAAAATTAATTTCTTCAAGATGAAAAAACCCTTAATCCTCACATAAAGACATCAAAAACCTTATTATCGTCTCAGCAGTTTTCCTAGCAGCTGTGCACCTTCAGGGGACTGCAGAGCGAGGGTGTGAATGATGTTTGTGGTTTGGTGCAGGGAACAGATGGAGCAGGGATGGGGCACAGGGAGCCCCAGGACAGCCCATCCCTCGCTCGGCGCTCCCGGGGAGGGTGGCCCAGCACCCCTGCAAAGGGAAATGGGGGCTGAGCTGGTACCTGCAGCTGGCCAGATGCTGCTTGAGCCTTCTGGTCAAACATTGTTAGATGCTGCAGCTACTAATTGAGTCTTAACCTTATTATGGGCAGACAGAAACCATTTTTAGAGCAATCATATTATGCTGACTGAACATAAATTCAATTAAAAATTATAGTGAGGACAAGCAGACCTCCACTTTAGAGGGAAACCCACATGCCAAATCTGACTGTGAATACCATTGCAGTGAACAGGAGAAATTAAATATGCTTGGATAGACACTAAGATATTACAGTATGTTTCAAGTGCTTATGTTGTTCCCAAAAGCCTTTGCACAGTTTTACATTTATGTTCTTTGCTTTTTTTTAATGCTTCACACAACGGGAATTTGTATGCTTGAAATGGCAAGATTCTGGTTTATTGGGATTTGGAGCAGCTCCCAAATTCTCCAATATTTATTGTGACTTGGTTGTCCCACCAGCCTGGCCCAGCAGCTTTTGGTGTCCTGAGCTATTGCTTTGCTGCTGCTGGCTTCTGGTGTCACTTTGTCACCAGTCTGCACCCCTGAGCAGGACCTGCCTGCCACTCATCCATTTGCTCTCCAGTGAGACCATGATGGACAATAAGCTATTTGCCCACAATTCCTATTTCAATCCTTACAATTTCCATTTGCAACTCACATTTACCTGCCCATTTCTGTGTGCACTTGTATACTTACCTTTTCCTCTGGCCAGCCAAAGGGAGATCCACACACTGGCTTTGCTTCCTGCTAAACCATCACACTTCAAAACTGGCTGGAATGGAAATCCATCAGCAGAATGAAAACTTTGAACGCAATTGCAATTCCTAGCACACACAGAATCAGGTGTGGCAGCTTGCTTTGCGTGGTTCTCATGCCAGCTCTGCAGTGAGGAAACCTTATGTGGTAGAAAAGTTTTGTACTGGATAAAATGTACAGCACAGGACAGTCACAACAGCACCCCTGTGCTGTCAGAGGTGAAATTGCCTGCTGTGCTGAAAGACACACTGCCTCACCATGATTTATTTTTGTATTTATCCTTATGTCCTGTAGCACCAGTGTGAATCTAACAACTTTGCTTACTTATTTCTTCCTCATTTCTGTCATAACTCAGGCATGAGTTAACAAAACTAGATCCAACCTGTTTAAACAACCCAAAGCATGTTTTAACAAAACTGGAACCCAGCTGGTTTTGGAAACTCACTGTGCTGCCCACTGAGGGCCCAATGTTCCAGGGTATGGTGCTGCACAGCCCTCTAATGCCTTGCTCCTGTCTTCTCCTGGGTTTGGTACGAGCGTTTTCCTTGGTGGATCAGCAGCCACTTGCAATCAGCACTGAGCTCTTCCTGAGGTTAATTGCTCCACACAACTCTCTCCAACACAGCACGACTTCTCAGTGGGCTTGTTTTTTCAAAGGGTAATCTCATAGGAGGTGGTCAGGGTACAGCATTACTCACAGAAGGACATTCTCATTAATAGCTTCCCCTCCTGAGATTGATACATTTATGTATTTTTGGCAACTCTTCATTGGTGTAATGTAATTCCACTAGAGACAATGTTGACCAGAAGTTCTCTTTAAGGCAAGCCAGAAACTCCATTTGCCTTTATTCCCCCATGTGTTTATTACACACAGACTACAAACTAACAGAGGTTAAAATCTAAAGCACCACCCCTTCTCAAAGCAAGGCAATTTGGCAACTTTAAAACTTGCCCTCACTTTGAGCCTAACATGGACGTCACACAGGACTCTGGTCATTATGTTTGTCTAATATTTAAATCTGAGACCTAAAAACCTTTGAGCCCACACCAAACAGCTGCAGCAAATGATTCAGTCAGTTTTCAAAGGAGAGGTTTCGGAGGGGGTTGAGAGGTAGACATTTCAAATATGTGCAAAAACCCTTTTTTAATCCCTTTCTTTGTCAATAAATTATTTATCAAGGTTTTCTCCCTCCCCAGTCCTACATAAGAGAAGTATTTTAATTATATCTGACACCTCCTGCAGAAAATGTCACATGAGGAATTTCACACGGGTTATTTCTGTTCCCTTTGCTTTCTGTGACCTTGGATCTGTGTGTCATAAGCTTCAGTAATATCCCTGACTTCCATGAATAAACTTCCCGTGATAAAGGAGATGTGCTGCTGGATGTCTGAGGGACAGAAAAGTCAGTCCCAGTTCCACACAGCTCCTTGCTTTGGGCAGGTTAAAGGTGAGGCAGCAGGGAAAGCCAACAGCATGCTGGGCTGTGCCTGCTGAAGCACAGCCAGGAGCTGGAGGGAAGCAATGACTGCCCTTTCCTCAGACACAGGGATCACCTGGGGGGAGGGAGTTCAGCAGGAGACAGAGCCAGCAAAGCCAGGCTCTTCACAGTGCTGCATGGCAGGAGGATGAGAGGGGAAATAGAAATGGTTCCATCTAGGCACAAGGAAAACTGTGTTCACTCAGAGAATAAAAAACATCACAAAGGGGACCCAGAAACATGATGCCATCTTTGGAGGCATCTGGAGCCAGCTGAAAAAAGCCCTGGACAGCCTAGTGTGATCCCAGTGTTGATCCTGATTTGAGCCCTGGATGACCTCCAAGCTTCCTTCCACGCTAGCACCTATGATTTGTACCAGTTTCACAACAGAAGTCATGTCAAACCTAAGGCTAAGCAAGCCATCATTATTTGGTCAACAGACAAACTCATATTGATTGTTTTATCTGAATAACAGCTCTCTTGGGTTTACTTACTCTCTAAAATGTCAGGCCGTGATGCTCTGGAGAAAACAGGTACAAGTACAGGGTGTTTTACTGGAAGACCAGGAACACCCAAGACTGCTCCTTGATTGATTTTGGCCAATAGATTTTTTTTAAGTGATTTTATTCTCCAAACATATTTCTGGATAGAATCAAACTGCGAAACTGCGGGAATCCATTTGGCTGGCTACAGATCTGTTAGAGAGAGACAAGCTAGACAACAGAGCTGACTGAAAATCAGGATAACGCAACTTCTTCTTGGTTTCCCAAGTCTTTGCTAATAAACTAGCCCATTACAGCTACAAGAAGAAAAAGCAACAGTTGCTGTAATTATTTCTTTGACACCTCATTGTATTTTCATTAAATTCTTAGAGTAAACAATTAACTACAGTATATACAAAGCAGTGAGTGAGTCAGAAAGATATGTAGGTTAAGGAGGAACTCTGGCATACATTTATTACAGCTGCCAAATAATGAATTCATGTGGAAATTAGCAAGAGCACTAAACTTAATTTGTCCCACTATTTTAATGGGAGGTTAGTACGTTGGCAGGAAAATCAGCAAGGAGTCTTCCCATAAACTGTGGAAACAGATCACCACTGACACTGCAAAAGAGCCTGCCAGTATTTGGCACAGTGACAATGAACAAAGCACTGCCAACTGCCCTTGCCTTAACCAAGAAAGAATTGAAAATATCATCATCTTCTCTTTGTGGATTAGGAGAAAACTGCTAGAAATTGTTTTCAGTATTTGCAGGTGTTTCATTAGAGAATCCTAACAAAAATAGAACAAAGAATTCTTTTTGATACTTTTCTTTTGGCTACATCTAAACCACACTGCATTTTGTTAAGATTGTTGCTTTAGGTACAATGAAATTTTAACGTGCCCTGACTTCATCATATTCAACTGGAAAATTATCCTCATCTCTTTAGAACCATACCACTGGCTGTGTTTTCTTTGGGACGATCTATTTTGGTTTTTAATGCTATTTATCCAGATGAAGGAATATGTAATTATCTTTCATTTGGAAGAAAATAAATAAGGAAAGACAGTTCTCCAACAGCTAAAACTTCTGGGGTATCTGAGATTTACAGCTCTCACTAGGAGCAGGGTTTGCTAATGAAGCTTTTGAAGCCACAGTGGCAGTGTCTGATTGTAATTGCTGAAAGGTGACTCTTGAAGAGCTTTATTTGCACTAATCAACACCACGTTGTGCCTCAAAGCTAGAGTTCCCTTAGAAGCACTGTCCCTACTGAGTTATTCTGCAATAACTAAACAGGCTTTTCTCTTTACTTCTGTTTTTCAGAACAAAAAATTTGTCTATGTTTTTCAATGGGATCCTTTGGAGTTGCACTCCAGACCTGTTGTACTCTTGAAACTTCATAATTTCTAACACTTTCCTCTGGCATTCCAAACCCTTTCTCTTCTGGTGCCAGAGCCATAGGGATTATCTGCAAAAGTATTAATGTAAAATACCAAAGGGCTCAGGGGTGGCCTGGGAATATCAAATCTGTTAGATGGAGAGCCACAATAATTTCTTATTTTCCTGATGGTGGTCATTTGGAAACATTACATTCACAGTGCTGAACTCAGCTGGACAGTATTCAAGAATGCTTCTGCTCCACAGCTGTACAAGCTCTATGCTTCCTTTATGTTTAGTTGGCAGCAAACTGTTCAATTGTTTTCCTGTAAAGAGGAAACACCTGAACTGAGCAGACCTGTGAGCATCTCAGTTACCAAGGTGAGCTTACTGTCCATGCTTCATGGGGAACTCTTGATCCACTAGCAGCCAACATATCACCAAGTACATTTTCAGAAAAATGTTGGTGCCACAGAAAAATGCAACAACTCACCCCAAACTTGCCCCCAGTATGTAGTCTGGGGCTTGTTTTATTATCATGGAATAAACTGTTCTAGCTTTGCTCTAAATCCCTTTCAGAACAGTTTGCTGTGCAGCCTGTGCTGTCACATTGCAGATCCCCGTTTTACAAAGTCCTCACCTATAACACTGAGCTCACAGCATCGTTCCAATGCTGATTAACATGAGGCAGCTGTGGGGCTCAGCCACAGCACTGTGGCACTGTCCAGCTCTCCAGTCCCTGCAGGCCAGTCCGTGTGGGTGTCCGTGCTTGTGTCATGTATGTGAAAGAGTACCTCTACAGCTCCATTTGAAGGCATTTTGAGCTGCATGAAATCCTGGTCTGATGAAGCATAATATCACCTTCAATGCACAGAACACTACATGAAGAACAACATCATTAAGTGAAAGGCAGGACCCACAGTGAGATGACTTTTGGCTGTAATGATGCTAGGTTTGGAGTTTTAGTGCTATTGCTGTGGCAGCCTAAGGCAATTACAGATGTTGCCTTAACAAACAGACCTTTCCTACACAGACCCATTCCCTGGACGAGTATAGTGCCTGTGGGAGGCTGTCATTGAAGCCAATTACAGAAAAATATTGAAAAGTCTGTAAAGGTGTCTGGCAAGTGAGAAATAAATCCCACCTGTCACTTTTTCCTCAATCCTGCTAGCAAATCATAATCCTCAGTCACCGCCACCTCGGAGCTTGTAGCACAGGAAGGATCTAGCTCCGAAGAGTGGGGATTGCACATCACTCTGGGGACTGTGATTAGCCCAAGCCTTAGGCAAATGAGTGTGACTCTGTCACTTCAGTCAGTACTCTGAGGGCACTGTGCATGGCCAGCACACGCTGTCCCCAGCGGCTCATTGGGAGCGACCCCCAGGCTGAATTACGGCTCCTCCGGCAGCCAGGGTGAAGCTTTGGGCGAGGCTGAGCTCATCACCAGACGCTGCTGAGGAGCCATCTGCCCAGAGCACAAATACAAGGCAAGCACTTCAGTAAACAAAGAGGATTTTGCAAGAAATTACAACTTCTCAAGAGCGGGACAAAACACACACGGGTCTCAGCCACAGGACTGCACTGATAGCAGTGTCTGACCTCTGCGAGGAAAAGCGTCACAGACACATTTTATGAAAAATCCTTTCCTTAGGATTTTTTCTCCTGAGAAGCTGAGAGGCCTCAGGAACAAGATGTAAACAATGGTTATCTGCTGCTGTGGAATGCAACAGGTGGATCTCTGATTGGTCTCATGTGGTTGTTTCTAATTAATGGCCAATCACAGTCAGCTGGTTCAGACTCTCTGTCCAAGACACAAGCTTTTGTTATCATTCCTTTCCTTTTCTATTCTTAGCTAGCCTTCTGATTAAATATTTTCTTCTATTCTTCTAGTATAGTTTTAATGTAATAAATATCATAAAATAATAAATCAAGCCTTCTGAAAAATGGAGTCATTCTGGCTCATTCTGTCCTTCAGCCCACTTCAGAGAATTCCCCTCACCTGGATGTATTACCAATACTTGGTTTTGGAAAGGCTTTAAGACACAAACTACCAACTAGAACCTTATGATACTTGGGCCACTAGTTGCTGCCTGTGTTAAGTCTCTTAGCCCTGGAGAAATATTAAGACAGCAGAGAATACCTGGAGTTATTTGTCCTAGAGATCAGAATTCGAAGTTGGATTTAATTCCCTTAAGACATAGTTCTGTTAGGTCATTGCCATGAATTTTCAGAACAGCGAAGCCTTCACCTGCTCATTTAAGTATACAAATGCCTTATTTTGGTCATAGATTAAGCATTTCCCATGGGTACAATTTTACCTTGGACTGTAACAAAAACCAATTTCAGAGGAATTTATTAACATTTTGAGGCTCTCTGAAGGTCATATGTAATCAAAATTTGAGGGAAAAAGAAGGGGATGCTTATCTAAAGCAAACAGAAATTTTATTAGCCTTGAAACCCTTCAAATTACTGAGGCCAAAGCTTTTCCTAGTAGGCAAAGGACGTTCCTGATGTAAGTCAGGGTAACAAACCCCTTCCAAAACTCACATGCAGAAGGTGCAGGTTCATCTGAGTGTTTCCAGGTCTCATGCCAATGGCTGGAAACAATTTTAAGACTTCAAAAACTTTAGAACAAAACCACCTCAAAAAAATTCAGTGAAAAGATCTGGAACCAGAGAGGCTGAAGCCATATGACTTTAGGAGGTATTTAGTTGTCATTAGAAACATCTCATCCACATGATTGCTCACAATCAAGTAGTCCAATTTCAGATAAGGAAAAAAAAAAGCTCCAAATCTGTTGCATTTTAAAGTCAATCTGCCAGGTTTGGCTGCTGTTTTTTGTGTACATGGAATTGGCAGAATGAGGAAAGAGTGGACTCAATCAATCAGTAGGTCTTCTTTTTTCATCTGAATCCTTAGGGAATTGTCATCACCAACTGTAAAGTCTGAATGCCACTTAGCTGAGATTTACAATGTGCACGAATTTAGGAACCTCCTTTTCTCAAAGCTGTGGCATGTTCAATCCATGTCCAGAAGACAATGATTACGTTTTTTCTCACCTTTCTCCTTAAAATGCAAAAGTTTTGATTTTCCACAGAATGGAAAATCAAACATCCCTTCACTCCTGACCTACATTTGCTGCAGGTCATTTAATTATGAATGAAAATGCCACTTTGTTTATAAGAGTTCAATTTATGACAGAGATTAAGTTACTGAATTTGTTCTCCTGGCATCTTATTAATACTGCTCTGCTGTAAAATTCCTCAGGCAACAGGCAAAATAATGACTTTAAACTGCAATGATATAATTACCTAACAATGGAGGCATTTTGAAGATAGACGTAATTCCGGATTTGAAAATACAATTTTTAGGACCTTATCCTTTACATAAAAGGGTGTGAAACACTCACAACAATTACTTTAATTTATTTTCATGACATTTTGGTCTAGATCCAATCAATTCCTACCACATTAAAGAAAATTTTGTCATTATTCAATACCAGGATTTTAGCTATTCACAGCAATTTTCTCAACCTTTAATTTTGAAAAGATAAGTATTCAAATCTTGGCAAAATTAACTTTGTGCCATGATGAAGCACTTTGATCTATACAGTGCCTTTATTGCATCTGGTATGCCAAGATGCTTTGATGAATGAAAAAAAAGAGCAAATTCAGCACTTCCCATCAACTTCCAGCTGAAGGGCAGTTGTACATGTGCAGAGGAGCCAAGTCCTCACTGATGCCAGGCCATGGAGAGGATTCTTCTGATGCATCCCTAAAGCAGATGTCATAAACTACATCTAAATCTTAAGAGGAGACAAATAATTTATTTTATTTAGCTCCCTCCCCTTTTAAATGGAAGTAAGCAAAACTTCTCTCTGCTTAGTGATAATTCACACAGTTCAGGATCGTGAACTTTCCTAAATGTCCCTTTATAGCACTACCTGATGTAGAAATAGCACAAGAGATTAATCCACAAGAGTGGAACAGGTCAAACTCCTGGGAAGAGATCTTTAATATAGTGCTTATAGAATATAAGCACTTGTCCCTTTTGCAAGGCCAAGCCTGAGGAGACACTCTGCTTTCCCTACACATGGATCCAGCCCCTCACTGGCCTGGTTATTCACTGTCACAAGAGAGGACCCCATTAATATGGGAGCATTGTTACTGGTGAAGATGCACAAGCCCACAGAAACAGGAAAACCTACTCTCTGATGTTCTAGGTACACAAAGCAAAACAACATCAACCAACCAGGCAGCCTGGAGAAATTTTTCCATATTTTTCTTATTCCAATTCTAAAGTTGCAAGATTCTAGACATGGTATGGTGTTTAACGTTGTAATTTCCCCACACAGCTCCAAAACAGTCATGACTTACTGGGACACTTATGGTCAGAGCTCACACTGGTGTTTTCAGAGAAATATCACCCTTGTGGTTTTTCTCCCCTGTAAGCAAAGCAAGACTACTGTCAGGATTTAGTCAGAACAGCCTTTCACAAATGAAAAACATCAATCAAATAGGCACCATAGGAAACCCATACAGGTGTTTCTGCTTGGACACCAACACATGGGAGATGGCAACCCAGCAAATGGGAACACAGAAACAAAAATCATTTGCCTCCTGAAAGTGTTTTCTGCCTTTTTTGCAAAGACCTGAAAACTTTGACACGAAAGGCTAATTGGGAACACACATCCTCACCCTCCTTATAGCTGGTCTTGATGACGATTTCTGAGAGAATCTAAGCATCACATTCAGAGAGCATGACTATAGAATATTACTGTAAGAAATGTGAAAACATTGGAGTTTGCCCCTGATTCTGTCCTTGCTTTCCTGGTTTATTTTTTTAACAAATACTATTAGCAATTTCTGAGAATAAATGTAACAGTTCCCCACAATCAAAGTAATTCTCTATCTCCATCAAGTGAGTGTAAAAGAAAGGTGAAAGCACTGTCTTTGAGCAAGAAGATTGCAGTTTTCCCCTGCAGCCTCCTAGCATATTCAACCACCCTGAAAAGATTTCAGATGCTCCAAAGCCATTACAGAGACCATCCAGACAGGTTTTACAGGGGTTTAATTCCTTATGCACTCCAGACGTTGTTCTGAGTGTAAATTATAGTTTATAAACACTAGCAAACCTTGTCCTTCCAGACAAAAACGCCCACAATGCCTGTAACATTTAGCTAAGGTCAGAAATATTAAAGAAGTGATAGCATACAGATATATTAAAACAAACAGTTTTTAATTTGTCATTACTGCCTTCCTACAAAAATAGCCTTGGAATCAAAGTTCAGGATTTGCATAGGGACAGTGATTAGATGCCAACACACATACAGATGTCTTGGATCCAAACTGGTAACATCATGTATGGCACTGCATTATTGTTTCTTGTTAACTATAAACATGGACTTTTAAAACAATCCTGCCTCACTGGTCCAGAGGTCCTTTTGCCCTTCCTATTTAGCAAGTACAGCATTTATCTGTGCAGAATCTCACTTCAATAATATTAATTAGAAAAGGAAGCAGCTGTAGTAGGTATAAAAATTCCTATCATTTACAGAAGGCATCTCTAAAAAGTAAATAAAAAAGATGTTACTGAACTGGGCCTTCCAAGTGAAAACCACAGAGAGCAGAATAGACAAAGCCTCTGTGGTAAGCTCTGTACAAAGTCCTTATCTGCATGTCACATGGATTTTCCAAGAGGAGATTTACACAAAACAATGTTTATCACTTGGGCAGAAGGAGATGAGGCTTTTCAGTAACCTTTATCCAACCAGGCACACTCTTACTGTTTTACACCCAATGGAGCAATGCCTTCATTGTATTCCATTTCTTTAAAAAATTTAACATCAAAGTGGTTCTCTTAGCTATTCAACAATTAAAAATAAAGGGAAAATCCCCTCATCTTTAATATCACCTGTTCAATTTACTATTAATTAATGAATAAAAACCACAGGAAAAAAATCAGCACAAGAACATGTCATTTTTAGGCACATCAGCTGTGCAGTTTTCAATACTCAACTATGCAGTCCATCAGAGAGAGAGGACAGCTGACTGCAAAAGGCTGAGGTGTGTGAACTGTGGACACAGAGAGCCTGCAAGCACAGCCAGCTCATAAAGACAGTGCAATCTCTCTCTAGGTTCCTGTCCCCTGCTTCCCAGATTTACAGCTGATGAGCTACATCAGCAATGATCCTCACCCCAGCAGTTCATGGCAGCTCCTTTAAAGCTTCTTCAATGTGTGTGCATGCACAGCACAGTGTGCACACGCCCAGACACATCCCACAGTGTCACCAAGAGGACTTGGAACACACCAGTGCCTCCTTTAGCTGCAGACCAAGTGCCACTTAGCGGGAGCAGGCAATGAAAGCCTGTCTGACAGCTCAGCTCAGCACAAATTGATGGCATTGCTGTAATGGAGTTATCAGTGACAAATACCTCCTATGCAACTTCCAGGTCACACTCACTTAAGCAATGATAAATGAGCATGAAACACTGTTAGCACAAAACAAGATCATAAATACTCAATTCTAAGCTTAAAAAACCTAACCATTTCAGACAGCTGTTGCATCTTGCAGTCTCCATGATTTTATGGATGTTCTCACTCTTGTCACAGAGGTGCCACAAAACAGCAAAAGATGACTTTAAGCACATATTAAAAAGAAAAAAAATTAAAAAGAAAGAAAAAACCCAAGTCATCCATCCAGAGCAAACATTACATCACCCTACATTGGCTAATACACAATTACCTCAGTGAACCTGAGAGTTTGTAACAGCTTTTGGAATCCCAAAGTCTGACATCCATCTGTCCATCCTTCTGTTATAGAAAGCTGCTCAGGATGAGAGGATGCAGACTGTGAAGGTAAACATGAAAAGTTGTGAAATTCAGGTGTCTGGGATTCCTTTGTCCAAACACTGACATAGGTAGGAAGACACTGGAGAAAACCAGGATAAGTTCATGGTGAAGCAGCCCTTCATTGTGCTTTATCCCCAGGGTTATCTCCACAGGCCATGGTTGCTTTTCAAGTGTATTCATGAGGGTGTTTGCTGATTACAGTGAGATCAGTGACAGCTTGGGACAGACTGGCAGCTGCAGCAGCACAATGGGAGCACCTTCTGCCTCCCCTGCACCTGGGATTTCCAAGGTACAGCATGAAGGCATCAGCCCTTCCCTCCCTTCCCACTTGTCACGCAACCAAAGCCCAGCACCCCCAGCTCACCCAGCCAAACACTGAGTGAAAATGGGGTCCCTTTGGCCACTTCCATGAGCAGTTACCTGGGCACAGTGCAGGAAGCTCCCTGCTCAGCCACCTGCTCATTCCTGCTCCCCCAGATGTGTCTGTCAGTCACCATCTTTGCTTCTATTGCTGCTGTCTGATGGACAGAATCCTTTAGTATCAACACTGCAAACTTCAGAAGCACAGCTGCATATAAAACCTTAGGAGCAATCAAATTATATTTGTATCCTAATTTCCTGTGATGCTAAAAAATTAATCCTTAAAACAAGATTTTGGGAAAAGTTTGAAATGGTTTTATTTAGAAGGATTTCAGCCCCACTCTTACAAACCATAAAAATCCCTAGACAACATGTTAATTATTTATGTATTTTTAGGGTGTTATTTGCTTTTATTTAGTGACATTTCCTTCATGAAGTTCAATGACTAATCCAACATTTACTTGTTTATCAAAAGCTTGGAAACATCAGAATATCTGCATATGGCCATAGACATGGATGAAACCTCACATCACACTCATACTGACACTCTTCCAATTTACAGTAGCTAATTGTGTTTTACAGTGCTGTGCAGACAGAAGCAACTACCACAATACTGTACAGGAAGAATAATTTCTCAGCTCTGTGTTGTGTCAGTTTACTGCTAGAACTATCTGCAAATTTATGGCCTGTGCATTCAAATGTGCTGGAATTCTTCTGTCCTGGAAAGTATATTAAGTGACAAATTACACAACATGGCTTCAGTCAGAATTTTTTAATTGTATTCCTACAAAATTCTGTAAACATTAGCATACAGATCCAGAAAAATCAATACAATATAATGGTGCATAAACTGTAAGTTTAGAAGAAAGTCAGGAACACTTTAACAGTTTATAAATTAATATATACAGTATTGGATACTCCTCATTGGATAAGGAAACATCAAAACTGAGCAATTTAGCTGCAAGAGCTGTAGAACAACAGAAGTGCTCAGACACCAAACTTGACCATGAGGCAACATTGCAATCGACATGACTGCCTGTTGTTGTTTCATATTAAGCATTCAATTTAGCTGCTAAAAAGTATAAAACAAAAGTTTTGGTAGGAAGTTAATTTTTATTGGAAATCATATAGCAAACATCCCTAAAATAATAAAAAATCCCAAACCTAGAATACTCCATCACCAGGTTTCTGGAAGGGTGAAGCTGAAGCTTCCTAGGCTGCACAAGGAGATCACTGGCATATCCATTCCACACCACTTCCCCCAGAGCACCGAAGGCATTGCCAGCTAAAGGAAACATTTCAGGGAGTTTGGAAATGGGGAGTGCTGGGTGGGGAGAAAAAGAAAGATGTAGAGCACTTATTGGGCTGACATGCAGCAATCTGGGCAGTTCAGCTCTTTACTGAATTAGAACATCATGGGAATGTAACACCACTGCTAACTAACTCTGGGCTATTTTGCTTTAAAAAAAAATCCAAAACAAACAACAACAAAATTTTCAGCCTGCCTGTGATCAAAATCATACTCAAAGCATTCTTACAATGTTGCCCTTTACAAGATCAGGAACACACGATAGAATCCAGGATATATCACTCTTTTTCAGACAAGACATGAAATGAAAAAGGAGTTATTTTCCTTTGTTCCTGTCCATACAAGCATAATTCACTAGAGAAAAAGGTATGGTAAACATATCCTAATGAATGATCTCAAACAAAAGGCATTCTTTCCATATTAGAAAATGCTCAGTATCACTGGAACTACAGAGTGCATAAAAAGACTAGGATCATCCTGGAAGCACTGGACACTGCAAGAACTCTTTTAACTGCATACCTATAATATGATCATCAGAGAATCTCTCCAAAGTAATTTTTTTCTGTTTCTAGAGTTGAAGTAAAATTTCATTCCACCATATTTTGGTACATTTTTCATACCTGACCAATCACTTCTCACAATGACTACATTGCACTAAAGAAGTATTTATATATAATAAAGGGGAGGTCATTTCTAGCCATCTAAAGCTTTTTGTTGTATTTTTTTCCAGTTGTTTAGGAACAAATTCTGTTCATCTCTTCTATATGAGATCCTGAGTAGTAAGGTGAAAAAGGTTTGGCTGATAGCACCAGTTTTCCATCACTTGTCATAATTCCCAGGGTACATCTATCATCAGCAATGCATCTAGAAGCACTATCATACTTGAACCTAAATGCTCAAATAAGAGTCAATAAAACAGTTATTCCTATTGCCAGAATCTGAGCCAACACTGAAACACCAGGAGCAGGAGAAAAGATTTCTGCTAAATCTGAGGACACAGGTTGCAAACACAGAAAAAAGCCTGAAATTCTAGCCAAAATCTTTTTCTCAGAATGGGTGGGGGTGGAGAAAACTACACCTGGTGGGAAGAACAGGAAGAAACCTCTGTGTCCATGACTTCCCAAGTAAGTAACACACCTGCAAGCTGCCCACTTAGAATTCATGCCAAGGTACAGCTCCCTGAAGGTATTTATAAATGACCCAGACTCCTTCCTGCTGCTTCCCCCAGAGCAGATCAAGCAGTGAGTGATTTATTCTAAGCCAGACTGCCAACAGCTTCCAGCATTTAATTACCATGGTGTGTTTGAGGCTTGGAGAGTTTTATCTGACATAACTCAAAAGGATTCATTGATTAAGAAACGTAGGTCACTACATTTCCTGCTGCAGATTTTACTTGTATTGCTAACTCATAATAGCAACTATGACAGACAATAAAAATCTAACACAGAAGAGGTTGAACTTAGGAATCTGGGCTGAAACTTAATCTGGGCTTAAATACAGAAAAAAAGTCTCACTGGATTTGCCCTGTACATAGACCTGAAAAAGTTTTATCACAGATGTATCTGCAGTTTTGTGTAAACTATTAATATACTACAGCAACACTAGTTTGGTATTCACAGATAGTAAAAGCACGGGTTTTAAAATGTTTTGCCAACACTTCACTGTTATTCCCATGTCTAAAATGACACAGGCAGAAATCCCTAACAAGACCTCATGTTCTTATCTGTAACCAATAGACTTTCCTCCCACTGATATGTGATTTGTTTCCTCACTCACATATCCCATGGGGATCTTATACTCACACATATGCATACTGAGAGGAGAACTGATATGACAATATGAACACAACTAGCAGACCTTAACTCAAATATTGTCAGAAGCAGCGAACCTTGAGAAACTTCCAATAGACTAAAACCTTGTTCAATGTGGTAACAGATAGCACCAACAAAATGGTATTGAAGAGTTTCATGTGAAAATCTTTCCTTCTGCTTCCAGCTTTGGTCACATTTCTCATTTTTCCACGCTTATTGTTCTTTCCCTACTTCTTTATGCTAACTTTTATGTCTTATTTGGTAAAGACCATGCAGTTGTGAAATGCCTTCTTGACTGCCCCAGAACTTTTCAATTTTTAACAATTTTTTTAAAAAATTAATTAGACCCAGGATATTTTAAGTCAAAAGAATGAAAATTTTGGTAACAACACCAATGGTACCTTGGCACTCCTAAGGATTATGACAAATTTTCAGTAAGAACAATCATTAAAATGCTTCTCTCTAACATCATCCAGGGAGTTCCATGGCTGTCTGTACTCCAGCTGTAAGCCTCCATGAGAAATCTACATAAGAGCTCTGAAAAATAAAAGCAAAGGAGTACAGGGAAATCTGAAGGTTTTTAGCAATCTCAAGTGAAATGTACCAAAATATTCTACTTAACAAGATATAATGCAAACCAGACTTACCAAAGAATTTTTCTCTGTACACACATGAACAAGGTTTTCATGTATCAAACCATCTAACAAATAAATCTCCATCTCTCAAAGGTGTTTGTGGGGATTTTTGTTTGGGTGTTATACATAACTACCAATGCAGTCAATATAAATTAAGCCAGCTCATTCATTATGTCCAGCAATTCACACAATATACCAGTGGGAGGAGATAAACATTATTCTGATCAAATACATTTACTTTAATCTTCAAAACACAACCCTTTTTCTTCATCCTCCTCCTCATCATCAGTAGAATGTGCATAGGACTCAAGGGTGTTGTATATGAAAGAGTACAGCTTGACATCTGGTCCTGAAGTAGAACAGTTTCTGCATTGTTCATTGTAGTATCTCAGCAACAGCCTATAAATGTCCCCTTCAAAAACCAAAAAGAAGTCATTAAACACCATGTGAGAACATGCCAAATGAGCAATGTATGATTGCAAAGGAAGGCTAGACATGCTCATGCACACTGAGACAGTGACTAGGAGCATCTCTAAATGAGCAGTGACAGAGGAGGCAGAAGACTGTGTAAATGGAGGTTGTTCAGAACATAGGATGGGCTCCCACAACTTCCTGCACAATCTATCCTAACATTAGGCTTGCATACACATTACTTACAAATGTAATGCCAATCACCCAGCTTTGTGCTTCTGGCCCAGAAATTAAAAGACACATAGCAATTACAATAGGGCAATGGATACACTGCTTTTCTTGTACTGCAACTGAATAACACATCAGACCACATCCTGCAGGATCAAGAGAGAGCCACTAGAAGACAAACCTGTATCAAGAATGCCTAAGCAGCTTTTCCCTTTCCAAAGCTTTACTGAGTTATATCAAAAGCTTTTGCAAATCTTCTACCTACCACATTACCTCTACTTTTCAAATTCTCAGCATTACTCCTAAGTGAATCAGAAAAGCATCTAGAATCTTCTAACTGATTAGCACTGTGCAGTAGATCCCAAATCAGAAGAGTTCCCCATTCTGGGAACAGGTACAAACAAACTCATTTCCTTGTGTTCAGCACTTAGTGACAAGAATTCATATTGGAAAATTTCTACTTAGAGAGATGGTCATGTCTCTATTGTGCACACAGAGATTTCTTTTTGCTCACCAATAGTTTGGCCCTTCTCACAGAGAAAAGTATGCATGCTGTAAATGTCCCGCATCAGCTCCACATCTCCAAAGGTAAAGTACACAATATCACGTCCAGCCTCTGCAGCTGCCAGTATCTGAATTAAGGCTGAAACAAGGAAAAAAGATTACACATGAACATGAGATAAAACAATTTGCTGAAGGAAAAAACACAGCTTAAGTTTACAGCAAACAACTATAGCACCCATGTCCACGTGGATGCTGCAAAGCACTACAAACAATGGGTTGGTAAATATTACTTCCATTTTTAAAATAAAGAATGCTGGGCACTGCAGGTCAAGAGTGTTGGAGCATTCTGCTAGAGCTGTTAGTGACATCCACCCTTACTTCCAGATAAACAATGTGCTTAAAACTGAGAGGGGTTTATTTTGGTCCATGTCTGCCCCCAAGCAGCATGCAGCCATTAATTATCCAATAAATGCCTGTGGCAGCATAAGAAAACAGAGCAGCCCCTCCCATTCTGGTATGAGCTGCCCATACAACCACAGACAGTGGGGCAAAAAGCATCCATGAGCACTTGGCAATTTCCATTCCGTGCCATCTGTAAGAAGGAATGGAGCCAATCCTTACACTAGGTAAGCTATGCAAAGTGAAAGCTGACCCAACTTTTAGCTCCAAGAAAATAACTATGGTTCTGCAGCCTGTTCCTGCATAATTTCAGGTGTCCATCACACCTACAATAGAAGTATGCAGCAAGGAATATGATGGCTTACTCTGACCTGTGAGGGGTGATGTCGGCAATGCAATTCATGTTAACTTCCAGCTTTCTGTCAAACTCATTGGCCCAAAGCTGCACCCCAAGTTCTGCCAACAGCTAACATTACAATATAGACAGACTTTGTTCCTCTACATGCAAAAGAAAGAAAAATGTTTCCTCTCTTGGGAACAGTTTTTTGAAGACTCACCTTGAGAAATCACCTGTATCAGTAGTGCTGCTGAGCCAAGCTAATGACTCACTGCAATTGGAGCAAGTTGCTCTGGTCCATTTCTCACCCAGCTCCTGACTTTTCTGCAGCTCTCTGGTGCTCATCAGACATCATGATGCCAATTCCATTCACCAAAGTGGCAGAAAATTATGGATGCAGAATAAAACCTAATTGTTTTCTGCTACAACAGCAGTTGAATTGGCAGAGTGAAAGGTTTGCCAAGAGGCAGAGCTGAGGCAAGGGAGGACACCAGACCACAGAGCCAGGAACAACAAAAGGAGAGAAGAAAACCAGGACCCTTTTAGGCAGCACCAAACTTAGAAGAGTGCAGCTTTTCCATCAGCCAGCACTGCCAGGCCTGAGTGCCACAGAGGCATGCAATCAATCACAGGCTCATTTCAGGGAACTACAACAGTCCTAACCAATGGAACCCAGCAACTATTTCATCTGCTGCAGCCTGTCTCCTTCAGAGCCTGTTGGTGCAGCTCTGATATTAATTCCTCCTTTTTCTACCCAGTAAGTAGAGTTAATTAAAATGTGATTAATATTGTCTTTGTAAAGATTAATTTTAAATAAAACTGTGTACATAGTGCATTACCACCTGTTAGTGGAAGCTAAATAGAAAGCTGTTCAGAGCTCAGCTCAATAATCTTTCACATTTTTAAACAGAGACCTATTAAAACACTGCATTCCTCAATAAAAAAAACTTTCTCTTGTAAACCCATAGCCAAAATTATAAATTACATGATTCACATGTGAAATTAATCTCAATCTGGGAATGATATTTTAATTAAACCACTGAACCAGCTGTGGATTTAGTAAAGCTTCAGTAGTTTAGCTTTTAAAGAGTCTAATTAACTAGCTTGCATAGGGGAACAGAACCTAATGAATCTTATTATTCATTCCAAACTGCAGTTTCACTTCACAAGATGTTAAAAATATCCTACTGCTTATTTTGAGTTGCTATAGATCTTATGAAACAAGGATCAAAATTTCTGTCAAGAATCAGACTTCACAAATCTTCTGGACACTAATGATACACAATCCCATGGGAAATTTCCATGCCACTGGTACAGAAAGAAGCATCACAGGAAGAGCAACAGAGCCTGTGGTACTGGGGTCTGGAGGGATCTGAGCTCTCTTGGCCCTTGCACCCAGCTGATGTGATCCCACTTAACTTCTGGACTTGCACCTGGAGCAATGCCTGTCCTGACATCCTTCTTCTACTTTAAGAAAACATACATGGGATATTACAGTTCAGATCCAAGATCTTATGCAAATTGAAGTACTTGTTAAACCTTCCTAACATAAATCAAGTATGCTCAGATCCTACAGTAAATACTAGTCCTGATATTGATAAGATATGCATTTGGCAGCCTATTTTGTCTAATGGATATCAAAAAACAACTGCCAGGAACTCAATGAGCATGGAGAAAAAAATAGATACCTTATGAATTAAGCACATTAAAACGAAATGAAACTGGTAGCCTGATGACTGTCTCACTGTAGCTACCTAAAGCTGTTCTGAAAAGCAAATTTGAAATACTCTTCAAATGCTTGGAAACAACAAAGAAATGTAAATTTCTATTTAGAATTATATGAACCAGGATATGAATTTATATGTCAGGATCCATCAGTTCTTGAATTGATGGAAAAGGTCTTAAATGAATGTAGGCATTTGATATCTGCTGCATTACAAATACTCTAATTAAATATAAAAGAACATGAGAAAGTGAGTGATATAGCAGGCAAGTCAGGAGAGAAAGCAG
Source organism: Zonotrichia leucophrys gambelii (assembly GCF_028769735.1). Taxonomy (NCBI): domain Eukaryota; kingdom Metazoa; phylum Chordata; class Aves; order Passeriformes; family Passerellidae; genus Zonotrichia; species Zonotrichia leucophrys. The sequence goes on from NC_088176.1 coordinate 26,207,009, forward strand.
CATGACTGAGTGACTGGAAACCTCTCTGGCATACAGTAATATATTAAGGGATAAAACTAAACATTAACCATTGCCAGCAGATTTGTGAAGCCTTGCAAATTACCAGGTACTTTAAACAGCTTTGCAGAGATATGAATTTCAGGCAGAATCTGAAAAGACTGTTCCAGAAAGGTCAGCTGATTTATATGACTGACAACTGCAATGAACATGTTCTGTGAACTAAAGCTGCATATTTGTGTTTTGAAAGGTTTCAGGGCTACAAGTCCTTGCAAATCCAGCATTTCACCATCATGTGCTCGAACCAAACTTTAAACTGAAAATAGTATAACAGTCTACAGCACAAAGAATAAAGTGGAATGCTCTTTTATTGTTGAAGGCCACATTACTCACAGCCTGAAGATCAGCACTAATGTACCAATTCTATAGAATGCCATTTCTTGGCAAACATGTATTAATTAGAACAAAAGCAAAAAATGTACTTGAACAAAAACCATGGCCCAGGATCAAAATGTCAGTGATTTAATTAATCTGAACATGAAGAATTGCTATGATTTACCTTTTAATCGGGAGTCCCCTCCAAAGGCACCACATCCCCAGTTTCCTGTGGCTATTGCAGAGAGATGCTGAGGCGGAACGTTGGGTCGAGAGAAGCCACAGTAGGCCTGCATGCACACAAGGGTCACAGATGGATCTGAGAGGCAGCCTGGTGCAATACTTCCAAACAATAACATGATAACAAAACCCAGCATTGTCTTCTAGCAATACCAAATTCAAACTACTTCAATACATCATGAGTCTTCCTTTAAATTCAACATCAATTACAAAAAAATTAAGATGGGAAGACTTTTGCCTTATTTGGACTCAAATTAGAAATTAAGATACAGGTCCTGAGTCCCAGGCATTTCATCACAGCTACAGGAACCTTTTCAGGATAAAGACTTAAAATTTTTCTTAAATACCAATCAGTCCTCATAAAAAAATATCAGCCAAACCAATACACCTGATAAATGTTGTAGTGATTTACCATAATTTATTTTTAAAATCCAAACCAAATCAATACACTGAAAATTGTAGGCAGATCATAAATTCACTGATATAGGTAATTAGAATTTTGTACTAAGATATCAGTGAGGTTTACAAACTCTACTTAAATGTCTTTTTTAGGGCTAATTTAATTACCAACCATGAAGAAACAAGCTGATGAATGTTACTTTAGTCAAGATGCTAAGGTTTCACAACTAATTTAGTCCTTCAGCACTGTACATAATTTTAAGAGGGTATATACCATTTCCAGCTGAGAATTAGGGTGGTTTGTTCCTATGTTTGAATTTATTTAAAATACATCCTATAATATTCTATACCCTCCATACTGCAGAAAGAAGGAGGGTTTAACAATAACAACATTAAGCTCTTATATTCTACACCCAAGCTCACTGCATTTGTAAATGTAGAATCACACTAAGGAGACTCATCAGCATGTTTTGATCCCAAAAATTGGCCCACTAGCAGAGTATAACTGAATTAGCATTCCTGTACTCCACTGCCCAGCAAAAACAGCACTGCCTCTGCTAGAACAGGCCACACACCTCTCACTACCCAAGCCTTCCAGTGGCCATGCAAGGCCCTAATTCTGGCCCACTGACCTTGTTATTAACTTAGAAGAATCTGCTTTGTGAACTGGAGACTGATTCCAGACACAGCACGTCAGCAGATAAAATTTGTGCATGGGATAACAGCAAAGGCCTTGAAAAGTTAAGGTCCCACAACCACAGACAGCTCACTGGTGGCAATTACTAGTCCCTGTCAAAGTACAACCTTAAAAGCTGGGAAACGACTGCTTTGGCTTCAACAAAAGAGCATCAGCAAAACAAGAAGGAAAGCAAATGACAGGAAAATCTTGGCTTAAGCAGATGATAAAGCACCTGCCACAGCTTGGGAAAGTAACCCAATGTTCCCAAACATTACATTTGGGAATCTGTGGCAGACACCAAGGACTGGGAAACATCTCAAATATCTTATTTAAGGCGATTCCAAATTAGGGATGGCAGAGGACAGAAAAAAATTATGTCCACCACAGTTCCAGCTTCCCCTGTCAAAGAGCTCTTCAGCCTGGGAACTTTGATGTGTGAGATTATCAAGGACCACAGTCACTGCAAAATGCAGTTTTTACACACATAATTGACTCAGGGCAGGGTCAAGGACTGAAAACTTTGAACAAATAATGATAATGATTAATAATGTTCATGAATTATTGGTAGGAAGCATGCAAGTTTTGAATGTCAGCCCAGAAGCTTTGTTTAAAGATTAAAACTGGCCTGCATCGTCAGCCTTCTTGGAGACTGTAAGCTCTGACTGGCATGACTGCACACATATGTGGTTACAACAGCCCTTACAGCTATTGTAAAAATAAAGGGGATTTATGAACTGCTGGATCCAATCTCAAGAAAACATCAATATAGGAAAAGGTAAACTCCCAGGCAGTATGTCAGTACCCCAAGAGCAAAGGAGAAAGGTGGAAGAAAAGCAAGTGGGACCATATTTAGGAACTGCCCCACCTTGACTGCACAGCTGAGTAGGATTCAACAGCACAAATCATAGGGAAAGAACTTGGACTCAATTTAGAATCACAGAATAGCTTGACTTGGAAGGGACCTCAAAGACTGCCTCATTCCAACCTGCCTGCCATGGGCTGGGATGCCATTCACTAGCTCAGGTTGTTCAGGGCCCCATCCAACCTGGGACTGAACACCAGGGATGGGGCATCCACAGGCTCCCTTGGCAACCTGTTCCAGTGCCTCACCTCCCTCACAGTAAGGAATTTCTTCCTAATACCTAATTTAAACCTGTCCTCTGTCAGTTTAAAACCACTGGCCCTTGTACTGTCACTATCTGCCCATATTATTAAAAGTCCCTCCTTGAAGCCTTCTCTTCTCCATGATGGACAACCCCAACTCTCACCCTTTGGAAGCAGGACAGGGAAGAATTAACAAAATATATATCCAAGTTTCATTTATAGTTTTGAAAATTGTATAAAATATACCTTTGAACATCAAAGGACAAGAAATACATTTGACAATCTTTTGCTTTAACATTGGACAGCAAATCCCTGTCATATGAGACAACTAAGCAAGAACTTCCTTAGATGGAGACAGTAACATAAAAGTATTTGAAAAACATCTATAAACATTAGACTGCAGGCTGTTGTAAGAAGTTACTGGCCTTGTTGAGCTCTCTTCTAATTTTATCAGGACCAAATTGATCAAGGAAACGTCTGAAGTGAAATGCATCTATAGCAACAATTTCAGTGTAGCGCCGTTGCCATTCATCCCTAAAATTGGAGGGGGGAGAAAAGTAGATTACATTAGTTGTTTAATATCAGCCATATAACCCCAATTCAAAATGAGCAATTCCCTTCTCTGTTAGAAGCAGTTGAAAAGGTGAACTCAACAGACAATGGAACTTTTTCTTTGTGGGTTGGGAATGAAAGCAGCATCAGAAATGAGACAGGCTTCCCCATAAATTTAGAAATACCCTGGCTAGACTTTGAGCATGAACGTGAAACAAATCTAATTACACAGCACTATTTATCAAGTATGTAAGAACACTGCAAGGTCAGTATTTCTCTGTCTTCCTCCAACATTTAAATGAGAGTACACTGTGTATGTTTCTATACCAAATGAGTAATTTTCTGTACATACTCTAATGACATTGCTGGAGAAATAAATTCAAAAGCTCACAGCCTTCTACTCAGATTCATGGTATTGATTCTTATTTTACCACACATCAGCTGCACTGTGGCATCTGATGTATCATTATCACACTTCTTGTGACATTGCAAACCATAGTTCAGTCAGTATCTTAGCAAAAATGTGTATTAAATACATATATCTCTAAACTGTAAAAGATGTTGATCTAAGAACCAACATAAGGGCAGGTACCATTTATTACCATTAGTATGGCATTACTAATATGACATAACTTTCTCAGCTTGCTGGCTCTGCTGAAGAAAACAACATCAAGCAAACATCCTATTAAGGCAAATGCTAGGAAATCTTTTCAAATTTCTAACATTTCTTTCTTCCTTCACTTGAAATACTTCAGTGGAACTTTACCTAGGGGTCTTATCTTCATGGCTCCTTGCCCAGCGGTAAGTCTCTGCATAGCCTGTGTACTCACTGTACTGCTCAGTACCTGAAACAAATTATTTTCCAGATTACATATAAAATATGCACTTTTTTTTTTCACTTGGCAAATCTTTGATAGGAATCACTGCTTCTCCAAATGAACACACAGCTCTCAGAAGCAAAGGGAAACAGAGAATTTGTATTTGCACCACAAATACAAGATTTGCTTGTAAAGCTCCCTTCCCACAGGTGATGAGCAGCACCACCACAGAACATTACAAGTGCAGACCTACACATGCTGCCCAGTATATAATGAGAACTGGTCAGCACCAACAAACTACTTCTGTACAAGCACAAAGACGCAAAAAACCACAGTCTGGAATGTACTTGGCTGCTCTTGAAAAGGTCCAGAAGGGGATCTTGGCAAGTATTAAAGGCTGTCAGAAAGCAGCTCCTTAAGGCCACCAGTAATTTTAGCTACTGTGCTCTGCTATACCAAATCCTTTTCAAAGGTTTATCCCAAGACAGAGTGTATCTTAACTGAGAACAAGGATCAAAACCTTTCTAAAAGGTTGCCTTTCACCTCATTTTATAGAGCTTCAGGACCTTGCTTCAAAACCTGGGCATTGCACAAATGCTTCAGAGAAATACTCCTCAAGTAATGCCCCAGCAAAACCTTTTCCCCATTCTGAGCTCACAACAGCTGAGTTTCAGAAGCAATCACAGAATAATAAGATGGGTTGGAAGGGACCCCCAAGGATCGTGAGTCCAACTCTTCAGTGAACTCACGGCCTTGGCGTTATCAGCACCATGCTCTGAGCAGCTGAGCTGACTGGTTTGGAGCTTCATGCAGGTATAGTTTGGCACAATTACAAACAGTAAGAGTAAGAAGAGACCTGTATCACAAACCAAGCTGTGATACCAGCTATGTCTATAAATAGAACAGGAAGAAATAGGTTTTAAAGAATTGCAAGCTGACAGCACAGAACATCTGATTACTAAGACAAGAGTACTGCCTAAATATTGCACAGATCAGCAATATCCTGAGAATACAAAGGTTTAAACTTAATCTGAGTTTTCCAATCTCTAAATAGAAATGCAATTGAAGTTGAACAATCAAAAACATAAAACTATTAACTGTAAACCTCACTGACAAGAAAACTTCAATGTTTACCTCCAGTAGTCTCAAGCATGGGAAACAAGCTGTTAAAAACTGTTTACAATGATGCACATACGTCAAAATATTTTCCCCATTTACCCTTATTAATTTTAACTGACAAGACTTATCAATGCTCATTTAATTCATTTGCCCTGCTACTCACGCATTATTTATTTAGTCTAGAACATTAATCATTCTGAAGGCACACAAATCTCACTTAAGGCTATTTTGAAAAGCTGCTATGCAAAATGAGTGGGATGGTAAGAGATTTCTCACTGAGTTCACTTCCAGATGATTAAAAAATCATCTAAAAAATGTGGATAACAAGATATGCCTATGTATTCACACACATTCATGCCCTCAGACAAAGGACAACCACAAGCAGCTTCCATACTCTGAAATCAGCCTTCTAATTGAATTGCAGGCTATCAGCCCTCACTAAGACTTTTCCTGACATGAGTAAAATTCAGTTATCTTGATAGACTTGATGAAAGTGTCTAAGCACAGAGCAAGAAAAGACAGATAAGGGAAATATGTGACTCTTTTGAGAGCTCTCTTTAGAGGACAACCTAGCAAAACTTCCAGCTTGAAAAAGGTAGCATTTTCTTTGGTGTTTTAAGATGGGGTAAGAAAATTCTAGGTCATCGAGATATTGCACTAGGATAGATTAAATTATAAAGTATTAGGCTGGCTTTTTTAAGGTTCATTGTTTTCATTAATTTTTATGGAAGTGTAGTGTCTGATGACAAAAGCACCAGGAAGCAAACAAACAAGCAAATACACCCATATACACACATATATCCACTAAAAGAAAAAAAAAAATCAATACTGGAGAAACTCAAGGAAATCACACAGACTCCAAAGTCATGTCCCAGAAACCCAAAGTTAATGAAAATCAATGAGTTTTCATAAGTGAAGCTCTGGAAATTTATCAGACAATTTTCACTGGCAATACTTCTGCCTGTGAATTACTGGGATACAAACTTCTGTTGCTGGGAGAACAGAAGCAGTATGGGATAAGCTAGATATGTTAATGTTTCTGGTGACTCTCTTTTCTTCCCATCAAAAAAAAAAAAAAAAAAAGAAGTAAAAGAAGGCAAACCATGAATAAGGTTCCACCAGAACTTTAAAAACAAGCTACAAAACCTAGAATAGCCTACCTAAAGTCAAAAGAATGTATATATAAGTACCATTCAAAAATCTATCCTTTGTGAGACTTGTAAAAGTTACAGCATCAGACAAAAAGTGAAATTGCCAGCCAAGTGTCGGTGTTTATAGGACCTCACCAATTTAGACAGATTTGCAATTATTACTAAAAACAAATTTACCTTTCTGAGATTCCATAGTCTAGCTTTACATTTGCATATGATGTGTACAGCATTATAATGTTTCCAGGGATTGGGAAAAATCCCACCATAGTGCTCCTCTAGTATTTCCAATGAGCTAAAATTATACCCCCAAAGAGGTAGGACCATGAGCACTAAACAAAAAGTACACGTGAATATTGCAAGAGTTTAGTTTTATAGTCACCAGTATAAAGGCACATTTAGTGCCCTAAGTGAGAGGAAGGTCCTTCTTTCCCTTTCAATCAGTTCTGCCAATCCTTATCTTGTACCACCATTAGTCTTTGGCTCTCCCAACACTGGCACAATCAGCCTGCTAAATCCAACTGAAAACCAATTTTCCTCTCTGAGTAAATTTTCAGCCAAACCAATTATCTCATCTCATTTGCTGCCTGGCTAATGTGGTCAGAAGGCTCCAAAACTGCCCTGCTAAGATGAAGTCCTGACTGGCCATTGATAGATCTGTAAATTTAAAGCAAACAAGGAACACAGCTTCATCTGCTATTAACACTGCCTGAGGATGTGTGAGCTCAAACAGGAGGGGAAAAAAAGAAAGAAAGAAAAAATCTGAATGAAAACCACTCACACATGTTCACAGCTCTACCAGAAATGCAGCTGCAGGAATCTCTGGTGTTGCTGCTGACATTTCTGTAGGTAGATGTCTGTGTTGAAGAACTCCACTGTTTGCATGACCATTTTCATAGTCATTACAGCAGTGATCTTAACCAGATACTGGAAAATCACAACAAATTTAATTTATCTCCCAATTTCTTGGGCTCCACTGCAAATTTAAGCTACACAGTTATACCCATTAGGCCGCCGAGTCAAGATGCATCACAAAGAATGTAATTTATCAAGAGGATCGTGACACAGAAGAGACTTGGCTAAGAACCAAGGTGGAAAAGCTCCAGGGATTAAATAAAAATGATGGAATGGATATTTCCATTAGAGAAGAACTCCATATCCTAAATACTAATTGAAAAACACTGGAAGATAAAATATCAAGAAAGATAAAACGTTGCTGCAGTAAAAAAACATTCTCACCTTTATTTGTCCATGCCAAATCACCATTTTTGTTTGCAGGGGAATGGAAGGTCTTTCAAAACACTAATTTAGTGTTTCCTCCTAATCAGTTATTACCCAGACTGATAGCTGTGCTCTGTTTTTCCCCTTCCCAAAAAAGTCTCTCCCAGAGGACAGTGCTTAAAATATGTTACTATAGTATCACATCCAAAATACAGAACAAAAGTCTCTGACTCTTCTGACTCATTTTTTTAAATGTAATCACAAAAGCCAATTTATCAAAAGCTTTTCACAGAAAGGGCATTAATTCTGGCAGAGTGGAAAAACAAAATAAAACACTGTCTTAAAAAGATTGCCAAGCATAAGTCTGAAAACAAAAGAGACTTTGCCCAGTACAATCAATAACTCAGAATAGAGTAAGACCTGCAAGATTTAAGCTCAAATTTCTACTGTGTATGCATGTGAGAGAAAAGTGCTATTGATGGATTTTTCCAAGCAATGTGTTCTAATACCTACAGAAACTCTTGACTTTTGAGACGGCTCAGGTAACTAAACCTAACATTTTTGCTACAGCAGACTGAAAAATAAACATAGTTTATTATAATTTCTAACCAGGGGATCTCTCTCAGTAAATATACTTTTCTTTATAGTTGCTCTTTAGTGTAAATAAAGTAGTATTATAGCATCATTTTATTTCTTCAGTCATGAAAAATGCTCATTTATGTTTAGAACTGAGACATGCAGCTGGGCTGCTCCAGTTCTTAACAGTGACATTTGGTTTTTGATGCTGTTTTAATGCAATGGATAATTAAACAATCCGAGATCTCTAAGAGAGTGGGAAGCAAAAGAGAAAAAGAAAAAGCTAAGCTCTGGACAGACAGGACATCTCCACACACAGGAGGTTATTTCTAATATGATTAGGAACCCATAACTAACCTACAAGTAACATAAACACATATGTGAAACTTACAAGATCAAAATCCTACAGAGACAGTTCCCAGCCTTCTACCCTTTCCTAATGGATGCAGATTTTCTATGCTTCCTCTTCCTCCCCTTTCAGGTAATCAGAAGGTAGCTCCTCTTCTCAAGAGTGTTCAATCCCACTGATCACATCAAATGCTACAAATTAAGGAGTGGAACAAAACCCCACATCCTTCAACATCAGAGAAACAATATCAGCTAATAGCTGGAAATTGTGGCTGTTACCTATACTGCCCATCAGCATTCTTTAGCTCAAGACACCAAGTCCTCAAACACATTTACAAGGGATAAAATAAATTCTTCTGCTTGCTGTCACATTGTTTTTCTCCTTTCACAAAACATGTATGGAACAGCATCCCTTGTGGTGTTAGCTGGGATGAAGTAGGAGGCTCTTTGTCAAATGAGTATTAAATTTTCTCCCTTTTTTAAAATTCTTACAGCATTTAAACATACTAAACTTTAGCTTGAAATGTATTTTGTACATATATAAAACCAGAACTTGATGTGAAACATTTTCTGCAAAGACTAACCTGTGATGATAAGACATTCATTGTGATCCAAGACTTCAGTGATGAGCCTTGATACAATCAGTTCTGGATTGATTAAAAACCGAATTTCTTCTTGTACCAGTCCTGCCCCGGTCACACCCCCTCCGACAAAACGGTTTGCAAAGTCAACCTACCAAAAACACATGCAGGAGGGTTAGGATAGGATAAGGAAAAAAATCCTTTAATTACCAAATTTAATTAAATCCTGTAAATATTTCAATTATTCTGTTGAAATCTGCTGCTATCACTCTAAACCACAAGCAGAGAAACTGATTAACGCGATCATGCCTCTCTCTTTTTTTTCCATTCAACTTCTCAGAAAACTTACAACAAATGAGACACTACACAGCAAAAGAAATTTTGTATCTCAAACGTTCCAAATCCAAGTTGTGTGGGTTTCCCTTGAAGAAGCACATATTTCAGAATAAAACACATTTCAGTAGATGTGACAGATGAAAACAGCATTCTTTTTAGAGCCATTGAAACACCATTAGTTTGTCCTTTGGAAAGCACTCTGCCCCAGCTGTGCACATGGAAGTATCTTTAGATTAGCACTGCCCCTGTAATAGTTCTATACCTAAAAAACCCTCTAACAAATTCTCCTTGCAATGTACTAACAATCTGTTATGAATCGTCCTTGAAATGCACTTGAACAAGGCAAATACTTTTGACTCTAAAGGTTTCTGTTTGAAATAGAGCAGCTCTGGACTATTTTTTGCTTCAACAGTACATATTTTGCAAATTACATTTTCATACAGACAACAGTTTAAAAAAGAGTTTGTTTATTCAATAAAGTAATTACTATTCACTCAAATTAACTGCCCATATGAATTTATAATTTTTAAAAGTTACTTCATCCTCCAAATCCTATTAGCTTCTTACTGATTTTTACTTAGGTAGCTGATGAGAGCACAGGTACAGGAGGGGACAGAAGTTGCTGGGGTGCCATGAACACCTGTGTAGATTACAGACTAACCCAGGAGGCAGAGTCCAAAGTACACCAAGAGCCAGCCACTACAGCAGCATGTGTTCCTCTAGTTTATCCTGGAAATACCAACATACTTCAGTTGTTTGAGATTTGCTAAACTTGACTATGATAAAAAAGTTGAAATATGAAAATTACTCAGATGTACAGCACACCAGGGTCGCAGAGCACTGTGCTGGGCAGCCTCCCCTGGGCCCAGCCTTGTCCCACACACACACTCACCCTGTCCTGCACCTCCCCTCTGGGCCCAGCCCTGCTGATGTCCATGTGCTCACCAGACACCTCTCACTGTCCCAGGTGCCCTGACTCAGACTCATCACCCTGCCTTTGTCTGGTGGCACAGCCAGTCAGCAGGGGCTGTGGTTGGCACCATCGCTGCCCACTGAGGCTGGGTCACTGTGGACTCCTGCACTGTCCTGCCTTGTTTATCCTGCTCCCTGCAGGTGTGACTGCTCTGCTGTCAGCTTGTTGTAAATCTCCCATACCTTCTCAATGATTTCTCAGGGGCATCTCCTCACAGCACCAACTCCTTCTTCACAGTACAGACAACAAACTCCAGCTCTCCTCACAGCAGAACCAACAAACTCCAACTCTCTTGACAGCACAACCAGCTCACCCACTCTTTTGGAGCACTCGTCTTATTTGACACAGCTGTGGCCTATTAAGGGCAGCCCTGTTCCTCATCTTTGCTTATTGGTGCAGCTGCAGCTCCTCAGGTGTGAGACTGCCCTCTGCACTATTCTCTTACATTCTATCCCTCCACACTGCTCCTCATCTGAGCAGAGGCATTTTGTTTGATAAAACTTGAAATAGCCAAGAGGAAAATATCACATCCTAGGTAATACCCCCTTATACAGGGTACAACACCAGAAAAATGATTATTATTGAGCAATTGCTGAGTTCTTCATAATTTCAGCACACATTTAAGTGCCCCAGTTTCATAAAGTTATGAGACATTTTAAAGTCTGTGCAACAAGCATTGCAGAAAAGAATTCTTCTTGTCTCCTTCCTCCTCTTCCAATGCAGTACTTGTCCCTGGCTAAAAAAGTTCTAATTTTTACTTTTTTTGGTAAAAGAATTCTAGAAGGCAGACCTTCTTTTTTTTTTTTTTCTTAAAGAAAAGCAGAAAGCAAACAACTAATTTGAAAACTCAAATGTGTTCCTTCCTATAAATATGGACAGGACATCCTCCGTATGAATTTCTTTTGCTGACTGTCTCCCAGACTGAAACAGTGGTGCTGGCAGCAGCAAGAAAGTCTCCTGGGTCACTGACCTGGTCACTGTCTGGGGCACAAGAATAACTTTTTTAAAATAAACTGAAACCCTTGACAAGTCATCAAGATCACAGCCTGAATCTTTTGTCTTGTCAATCTTTGATCCTGGCTTGAACCAGAAGACCTGAAGCTGTCCAGGACTTGTGATTTTCTGTCAGCCCTTTCTGTAACAGGTACATGTGCTACCTAGATGAGCTGGGGAACATTGACAGTACTGCTCATAGAATTAATTTTGATAGTTTTTTTTTATGCTGCATAACATCTTGTCATTTAAGTCAATTGAGGATAAACAAGTAACTTTATTAAGCTGATAGACCATAAAAGTATGACAAAAACACTAAATCCACATGAACTCTTATATGCACTTACCTGCAGCATACCTTGTCCATTGCTTTCAATGGTGCCTTCATAGGTGACATGCAATCTAGATAATTTTTTCTGAGATCTACCATTGAGGAAAAATATTGTACAGAAAGCATCATTTCAGAACCCCCACAAAAACCCATTCATTTTAAAACAAAATTCACCCAAACCCCAACTGCTTACACACCTTGAACATAAGGTGTTTTTAAAAAAAAAAAACAAAAACCCCCAACGGATTAAAAAAAAGTTTGCATCACAGAAACAATGTCATTTGTCAGTTTCTCCACCTTCTACCATAAAACCCCACAGCTGAAGTTTTAAGTTTTTCTTGCTCCCCAGCAATGAAGCTATAATACTTGTGCTCATGCTGATCATCACCCATAGTTCATTACATTGCCTGTCATTTCTTAAATCAATAAATGATTGGTAATATAATCCCTCTCTTTCTTCCCCCCACTCAAACAACAGCATCAAAGATATGTTTGTGTTTTAAAACTTCAACTAATACTTGTTTTCATTACAGAAAACCATATGGGACAAGTCAGGACACAAACTACTTGTGGCAATTCAGCCACTGCCCTCTATTTCTTTCTGGAACAGTCCATAGCAAAGATTGTTTTCTGCAGTACTTCTAGACCTGAATCAACTCCAAATGAATGATCAGTTATTGTGGACTTAAGAAACTTCTTACAGGATGTTTGACTTACCTCTCCCAGTCTGGAAACTCCTGGAGACACTGCCTTGTGAACGTCACCAATCCCGTAGGTTCTACAGGCAAACCAACCCCAAAGGAAAATGTATTAAGTGCGGGAGCTTAGCCCTTAGATTATCTTAACTGGTAATCTTTGAAAACTACAAACATCATCCTTGGTCAATACCAAGAGCTTAACTTTCCTCAGGAGTGACTCTGATTTTTCCCCTGACAGCCCATGCTCTAAGTGAAGACAAGTAACATGAAGACCAAAATATTACTTCTCTTCCCACTTTGCAGTTTGAGTATTTTAGTTTTTCCAGATCTAGGAAAAACTATTTAACAAGTGATTTTCACTTTAACAACACTCAAGACTACAAGAAAGATCTTAAAATGTGTTGCTTTAGAGAAAAGGACATTGTGAATCTTTAAAATCATCAACTGTCCATAGTATTCAACCTATGGAGGGAGGAAGCAGCAGCTCATATTTCCAAGAAAGTCCAACTATGTCAATAAGCATGCAGTGTTAGCACGTTCCAAATCAGGCAGTTTTTAACCCTGCCAGGATGCAAGTGAAATTCACTGTATTCTGACTGAGAAAAGACTCCTGCCCTTGAGGGGAAAAAGAGGAGCTGTTGCTTATTGCAGGAAGGATGCAGTATCATCTTTTCTCCTTATTTCACTCAAAAGAAGTTCAGTTTTGTAACAGAAAGAAAATATCAACCTTTTATTAGGTGATATCATCTCAATAAAATCTTTAATTAAGACTTGTTTTTCTGCTACAGTAAATCTACTGTGATTCATGAAAACATTGAGAATACTATGTAAAGCACAAATGCATCCTTCTAAAAAAGCCTTAAGTAGTTCTATGCTTTACTTTTAAAATTTTACTTTAAAATTTAGGTTAAAAAAAAGGTTACTTTCTCTGAAAAAAGTGCATAGCTTTCAAGTACAATAATCAAGTGCTCTTTCACAAGGGAATTCTGATATCATTTGTGGTATTCTGCAAATCAAGCATTCACCTTTTGAGCACAAAGTCTTCAGTTTCCAGCATTCTTTTACAGAGAACTCTATTATTATTTACAATAAAAAGAGCAACAAAATTATTACCGTAACTTATAGAGCTAAGTTACTTCAGCCTTACTAATTCCTGAGACAAAAAAAAAATAATAAGAAATGGGGTATTTTAAAGGTATGATAGGAATTTTTAATTCAAGAAAAGAGCATTCAAGAATCTCATTAAATATTATTTAAAGTTATAATGTTAGGAAATCTAATATGGTAGTTTCATAAAGCATGTTCCCATCAGATTTCATATTCTCAGGGGCTCAGGGACAGCTGCATCAATTTAGGATTTGGTTTGCACAAAACCATTATAACTCAGGTATTAAAAAAAACTGGTACACTGTATCTCTTCTCAGTCCCACACATAGATCACAAGTTACTTTTACCTCAGAGATTTAGTCCTATTGATATTGCTTAAAGTCTGACAGCTGAAATAGGATATAGCTGCATTCATTTTGTGGTGAATTAAAATGATGAAGATGGTCTGGACCAAGTAAGAGGCTTTTTTTATTTAATAGTTTAAATCTGTCTTTCTTTTAAAACAAACCCTTCTGAGAAAGTATGAAGTTAATAGTAAAATGCTGACATGTAAAGAAAAAGTTCTTTTAAAAAAGGCCATTGTAAGGGTATTGCTGCAGATCTGATGTGTGCTACCCCAGTAAAATCTCTTTCTCCCCAAAAATGCAATATATAAGCTATGGTAGTTATCACAAAATAGAGATCTGTTTGTGAAAGCTTATGCAAATGTTCAAATCTGTGCTAATAACAGAAGATCTGACTATGCATTAAATTTCCCAAGAGCAGGAGATATCTCATCTTCCTATCATTTGTTTTATTTGAACTGGGCAAACCTAAAAACAGCTTTGCTTTGGAATCATAGAAGAGAAAAACCTGAAATATCAACACAAGCAGGGGAAAATCCCTCAGAACTCCAAATTATAATCAGAATACTAAATATGCATTCTGCAGGAAAAGTGAAGCTTGACTCAAAATCTTTAAGCCTGTGATTTTAATGGCTGTAACGGTGCCAAGTTCCCTCTACATCCCCACTTTGATGTGGTGATGGAAGTGGTTGCATATATTATTAGCATTATATATATATATTTATATCTACACAATGATATACACACACATTTTTACACACACACACATAAATATATTTCTGTATTTCACACACATCCTATATATATTTATATCTATTTATCAGAAAAAATAAAACAGAATGAGCTCTGGGCAAATAATTTACTTGCATGCATCATACACATGGTAAGAAGTGCCATTAGTATGAAAATCAGTGTACTTTGCAAGCTGACTTTTGTTAAATACTTCCATCATAGCTGTGTAGCCATTTCTAAATTGAATGGGATTAAATTTTTTATCTATCTGCTTTGCAGCTCAAAAAAAGAATAAAGGATATACTTTTTTCTGTGACTCTTCTAAAATAGCAGAAAAGGGTCTTAAGTTTCTCAGGCTTTCTTGGTGACCTCCCTTCAAACAACCTGAAAAACAGGAAATAAAAACAAACAATTAGATTTCAGGGACACAGTGCAGAGCAATTAGTGCTACTTACTAATTGCAATTTGATTTTTTGTAATTATTATGCACACATTTCATTAGCTTTGCCTTTAAGTACTGCACTGTAGAAAGAACACTCTAGAGAGCCCCTCTGTAATTCAAGATGTTAGGAATAATGAGTTTATTGACTTGCTGTACTTCTGATGAAGATGCCAAGTGAATGCTTCTCTCACTTGCACCAATCTTCTAATACCAATAAATGCAATTTCAGTATGAACATTATGGAAAACTACTCGTTTTATTTGCTACAAATTGAAATGTTTAACAGGCCATTAAGTGAGAAAACATATATGTTGAGTACTCCAAGATCCAAATGTCCCCCTCCTTTCAGCTCAGTGAGTTGCTCAGAAGAATTAATGCAACCTTGCTGCTTTCAAGAGCTGCACTGCACCAGCAGCATTTCTAAAGAAAAGAACCTTCCCCCAACACAAATGGCTCCATCCACTGGGCTGTTACAGCCATTCTAACAGACATTTGTAAAAAACCTAAGCATTAAAATGAAGGATCCTTTTTTTAGCCATAAGTGAATGTATTCTTTTAAGGTTAGCTGAAATACTTTTACTGCATCATCTGTCTTCCAGCAACTTGAACATGCATTACTTAATTTCACTTCCAACAGAGTGACAAGGCATTGTTATTGGCAACACATAATGGAATTTATCTGGAAGGAAGAACAGCAGTGACTTCAGAAATAAAACCCTTTGAATAGGAAGTTTACTAAAAGATGTCTGATCCACTGAAAGCCCTGAGGATATAAGATTCCCCCACAATAAACAGTCTAAGTAAAGCAATGACACAACATGATTCATTTGTAGTGGAATGACAATCTGCCTTTAAAACCGGAATGCTGAGAGGTGAATTAAACTAGATTCAGCAAGGAAATGAACTGGATTTTTTTCAGCATTTAAAAATCCTTATGATATATACAGGCTGAAGAGATCAATTCTGAAATCTCTATTAAGTCACAGAGGTTAATTTTATTAGCACTTTATTCTCTGAACAGTGAATCAGGACTTTAGGAAGGAAAACTCCAGACTTTAACAAGTCTATTCTAACATGGGCTTATATGCAAGTTCTATCAAGGCCGTGAGTTTGCACAGATAAAAAGGGGTTTATAAAAGGAGTCAATGTGTGCATGTGTGTGCAGACGTTTCCTAAATTACCCCCAACCTCTTATCTGGAAGTCTCAATTCATATCAAGTCTTTAAATTGCTTAATTTATCTGTCAGCCTGATCATTACTAATTTTTATGCCTCTTCACATCAAAGTGACATCTTGCTTACATTGCAAACCCTCAGGAGAGAGTTTTTCATGCCACAAAGGCAATATGTGATCCAGCACAAACAGCAGGCTGGGCAGGAAACGTGCAGAACTAT
This sequence comes from Zonotrichia leucophrys gambelii, assembly GCF_028769735.1. Lineage (NCBI taxonomy): Eukaryota > Metazoa > Chordata > Aves > Passeriformes > Passerellidae > Zonotrichia > Zonotrichia leucophrys. The sequence goes on from NC_088176.1 coordinate 26,223,516, forward strand.
GGCTGAACTCAGTCAGATCACTAAAACCAGTCATATTTGTGCATGCAACAGGAAAAGCAAGGGATATTTACATGATTCAAAAATGGCCTTGTCCTACCAAATTCACTTAAATGAGGACATCACATGGCAAATTTACAAACATTTTAACCTTGAACCTTATTTCTGAAATAATCAATTGGGCAACATAATGAAAATTTTCTTTTTGAAGCAAATGCTTTAAAGAATAGAGCTATATGAAGGCATCACTAAGATATTAAATAACATTATTCTTCAAGTGCTGCAACACAGTTCCTACTAAAAATCCACCCAAAAATCTAAGTGGAAACCACATCATTTCCTGACAGAACCACCTAGGGCCAAAAGCCATTAATTTCAATTAGAGCACTCATCCAGATGAAGTGCACTGTAAATCAAACACAAAGCACCGCAAGTCCACTTTCAGGTGAAGTTATTAAAATCTTAGTGGCAACTGCATATGTAAGCTTTGTACAGGATGTTCCCACTGCCGTGCAGTAACTTCAATTTATCAGCTACAGGAGCTGAGAGAGCCTCCAGGACTGATCTCCAAATTCATCTCTGGCTCTCCAGCACTCCAGGGGAGTAGCAATGCTAATCAAACAGAAAACCTCCCCAGAGACACATTCAGGCCAGAGATTTGAAAACACAAGAAAGTAGATGTGTGAACTTTGTGTTTGTGAATTTGTAGATTGCTAAAGTCATTGTGGCTAAATGAAAAATCTTTTCTAGCAAATATTCAGATATTTAATTATTCTGAAGAGAAATACAATACATGAGAAATAAAATACTAAAAATAGTAAGAACTGATATTGAATGAATGCTAAGTGAAGTAAGCATACAGTAAAAAATATGCTTACTTCACTTAGGAACTGCTAGCAACCATACAGTAATGCTACAAGGCAACAGTTCATAACATTTCAACAATTATTACAAAAACACGTATGAGCATTATCCAAAAAATTCTAGGGTGGAAAAAGAAGCATTGTAAAAGTGCAATCAATATTCTGGTTTTTGCAGTCTTGACTGTCAATTCAAAATTGTCATATTTGCAACCAACATTTCCACCTTCTAAAGCTGGAGTCAAAAGCTCCAAAGAACCTACTCCCAACTCCTTCCTTGCAAGTTTAAAATAGACTTTAAACTTGCAAAGAACTTCAAAGGGTGCACTGAAAATAACACAAGAGAAAAATTATTTAAGAACATTAAGAGCTTCACAAAAGTGAGCTTGGTTTGCATGGAGTTTACTGGGGAGAATTTGAACCTGCTTAAGCAAACAGTTCCCAAATACACTGTTTCTGAACAAGGTAAAATTAAAATGCAGTATTTACCTGTAAAATTTAATTTCTAGGAATTAAATTGCTGCCCTGATGTTACTCTAAGAACTGGCTCCAGCAGGAGCCATTACAATCACGTGATTTAATCTCCCACTTCCATAATTTCCTAATGATATTTCCATACCCAGGCTGGGCTTCCTTTGAATGTTTCTTTTCAAAGAGAATAATCATGTCTTTACATTGAAGTTGGAACCTACTGTAAGACCCAGAAAGGTGTACACACTGCAACAGTATGCAAAAATTTGCAGTATGGATCATACTTCAAGTAATAATTCCCATTCATGAATTCATGGCATTCCATGGGTACTCTTTGCAGAAGTGTGGATACACAATGTTGTATTTGTGATCCCTACAATTAACCATGTGCACTGTTTCCTCTACTACCCACAGCCACTAAAAAGTATCTTTACTACTGGACTCAAAGGAACTTTAAGTTGTTTGTTTATTTTGTTTTTCCTTTTATTTTAGTGTGATCTCACTAAAGATAACAGACCATCTGAACAACTACAAAACATTTAACTAAAACCTGATCTTCTCCTACAAATAGAAGTCAAAGAAGGATTTACACAGAAGTCATATGGATAGATGAATTTCACCCAGTAAAGGGACTGAGCAGGGGGAAGGATGGACAGTTAAGGCAGAAATTAAAATACTGGAAAGATGTTTCCTTTCACCTCAAGAACACAGCTAATCACTAAATGGTTTTAGTCTAAGGCACTGTATGACAAAATGTTTGGAAAAGTGAATAAACCAAATATCTTAATTTTTCTATGTTGTTCCATTTCAAGCCTATGCTTACCTGATGTATATATACATATAGGGGTGGAAATAACATACTTGAGAAGTATGTTACTGTCAAACTTTAGTGCCCTCCATATGATTGAGGGCTATTCTGATTAAGTGGCTGAGCATCCTCAGTTGCTGAGCATCCTCAATAGGAACCACTGAAATTTCAGCTTGATACACAGCACCCTAAAGGAAAAACTAATATAGTGTTGAATGGTCCAATAGCCTCATCATTTAGGACTGCATTAGTTGCACTGGGGAGCACATAAGAAGCATCACTTCCATCTTTCTCCTGCAATTCCCAACCTCTTGGAATAAAAAAAGTGGAGTTCTAGGAACAAACAAGAAATACAAAATTCTCTTTTTCAAAACCAGTATCATATTTCTAATGCAGTATTTTTTGAGCTTTGACTTCTAATACTAACACAGCTTATCAAAACAGTTTCAAAAGGATTCTCTCTCAGTATGATTTGACATTTTAAATTCAATTGTGCTCAAGGCAGCCTTAGTCACATCCACATTAAGGACTGCCCATAGATGTTAGTGTATCAAAGGTCAAGCAAAGCTGTGTGCATTAATGTGCACCATGTAAGATTTGGAATGTGTCTATAATTATGTGTGCTTATCACACTATTGCATGGGACAGACAATCTCACACTCTAAACATATGAAAGCAAACCTGATAACCATATAGGAATAACTGAAATTACATTAATTACCCATATCCTTTGCCTCAAGTGTTTTCTGAGAATGCTGTTTTGTTGTTTATTTATTGGGTGGAGTTCCCCCCATACAGAAATATACATCTGCCTTTTAAAATGGAGTTTTAAATCTTCATAGCCTCGCTTCAGTGAATAAGACAGGAGAAGTCAAGGACTTTTCATGAAGAATGGAGCTGCAACAAGTGTTCCATTGCTATAATTCATGCTTCTCTTCCCAAGGGAAACAAACTACACTATATTTTGGGAACAGCAATACCCCAGAGACCCACTCTGGTCTCCAAAGTACCCAGGGGGTGTGCAAGACAATCCATTAGGCTGCAGGAATATATTTTTGTCCCATTCATTAAATAAAAAAAAAATTTTGAACTAGTGATTATTTCATCTTTATCTCATCCTTTCTAATTTTTTTCATGTTTTATAATGCAATATATTAGTAAAATAGCACATGTATGTAACTCCTAAGTAAATAATTACAAATACATTGGGGTGTATAAATATATATGTTTTATATATATAGTATAAACACAATACATTGCTCAAAAATGTTTTACTGATAAGTATGTGTGATCAAAAATGTTTGGAGACCATAGCCCTAAATAGTTTTAAATATTAATACCTAAACATCAGTTACATAATGCAAGATGAAGAAACCTTAGCAAATTTAAAATGGGACATTCTTATATCCAATATAAAATATAAACCCTTACTAGGAAGTCCTGCGGTCACTAAAAATATTTGAAGTGATAATTAGAAGGAAAACAATTCAGTATATTACAGCTTTACTTTATGCAATTTGGACTTAATGGAAATCAAAAGCAGAATAATCCAAATGAGAAATTCCTTCCAGAGAGATGGAAGGCAGGCAAACTGACCATCCCTCTGACAAAACAAAAGGAAATGCCACTGTCCACATCTTGCATTTCCTGATAGAAAAACAGAGCACAACCTCCTACAAGTCAGGTACAGCAAGCTCAGTTCTTTTCTGGTGCCCAGTGTGTGCCTCTTCCACTCAGCATGAATTCTATCTGTCTGTATTAAAACTGCCTTCCTGCTCTGGGCTTATAAAGGACATCATTCTAGAGTTCTCTAATTTCCTTCATAGCAAGCAGGAGAAAAACAAAACATTCAATATTTCAACCTCGTGGGCAATTTCTTATTTACTGTGATGTGTTATAGGTACAAATATATAAGTACTGTCGTCATCTGAGAAGTTATTTAAGAACACTGCACTATTCAATAACCTTATGTTGAATTAGAATTTTATCTGTAGATAAATAACGACTTTTAAGATGTGTGTAAACAAAAAAAAATGGAGTAATGTAATTTTTTGGGAAATCTAAATGCAAAAAACTATCTTTCATCTCAGACACTCCCATATACTCACACATCTCTTCTCTGTGCTTTCCATTTTGTCATTCTGTTTATTGTGGCAAGCAACTTGGTGCATTGTAAATCTGTTTTAACAAAAGGTTTTGGTGATTTATGAGTCTTACAAGGCATCAGGTTGATATCTGACCCTGATTAAATGATAAGATGCTAACTGCAAGTACTCAACACCAGAGAATAGTGGGGTAAAATGTTTTACCCTGGGGAATCTAAAACAAGAGACAGCCAACAGCATGGTACAACTAAGTTCTGGACTACATGACTGTATTTACTAAGCTAAAAAACCTTCAGATTCAGTACTGTTTTAATCACTATAGAAAAGCAATTAGGCCAGATTCATAAAAATAGTGTCCTTTTGAAGTTGTCTAATTAACGAGTGTTTCCGCATTTACCAAACACAAATGTTGATTTAAATTTTTTGACAGAAAATTATACTTGACTTGAAGTAATTCATCCAAGGCTAATCACTTCACGTGCCCAAAGTAGGCATAACAGAATGAGTTTTGTAGGATCAGTGTCCTTTAACCCAGAAAACCTAGAACCACTTATCAGAGGAGCAATACATCTCAGTCCAAAACAAGCTCTCTCAAAGTCATTAGATAATCTATGCCCAAGAGAATATTCATTAGTGTTATGAAATTGATGTTGTTTATGGAGAGATAATTGCATTACTGGTAAATTAGATTTCAATTCTCCTGCATAAATGTACCATACAGTTTCCCATTTCCTTTCATATATTATATATTCCATAAAAGAAATATATCTTAACTAGTGTGTTTTTCTCCTCATTTCCAATCACTTGAAATTACTTTAAAGGTTTGTTTGATAAAGATGAAGAAATTCAGTCCCAGTGGAATACTGGTGGTTTCAGACCAGAGCATGCACTAATATATGTGCCAGAAGATCTACCAGGCTCATGCTGTTAGACTTTACTGCCTTCAGTTATGAATTCAAGCCCAATATTGCATCTTCACTTTAACCACAGAGTTTCTGAACAAAGAAAATGAAGAGTTTTTCTCACTCGACACAACAGCTAAAACAGATCTGTAGCAGGTCAAGGACACAGAAGAAGCAGAGCAGGTCCTTGGCAAACCTGTGTCATTTCCAGAACACTGATTCAATATTGCAGACATTTTTCCTCACATTTTGCTTTCCCGTATAACTAAACTAGACAGTTTCCTAAATTACCAAATTCTATAGTGTCTATAGTGTAATTACAACCATCACCACAATCAACTATTTTAAACTCTGCAATCAACATCATAATGTAGAGTCAATGCAATTCAGGCTCTACATTCAACCAGAATGCAACTTCCAAGAAAAACACATCAAGAAGGTAAATAAAATGGCCAATTCAATTCTTTCTTTCTTTTGTGATGGGTTATTTTGGAATAAAGCTGCACAATCTAATGTTATCACATGTATTATAGTAGTGTTTTTAAAAAGAAAAATTGAACAGTCTGAATTTAGCTTGATATTTTGAACAGAAGCAATATTTTATGCTATTTAGTAAGATCTAATGTTTGGCCACTGAATGGATGTCATTCTACCTACTCAAATTCATAAATATTAAAGCTCTTAAACTATTATTTCCTTTTTATCAACTACATTTGAAATGAATTATCTTATTAATGACTTAAGATTCATAATAGGCTCATCCCTGCCAACCAAAAAAGGGAAGAATTCAATTAAATTACTGAGTATTTCATTCTACACAGGTGACTTTCAGTCTGTAGCAAGATAAGGAATCACAATGGACAGTCAGTGTCAACACACACCATTAAACCAAGTGCTTCTGTGTCAAAAGAGGAATGGCCACATTGCTTCTCCTCTCATTTGGCAAGACTACCAGCATGAGAGAAGTAAAGCATGGATGGTGTGTGTTAATGCTAACACAGACAACAGCCTTCCTCCCAGCCAGCTGCACTCCTGTCTCTATGAGCCTTACATTTTGAACTATCTTGCAGTGACTGTCTTGTTTTGTCAAACAGATTTGTACCTTGGGAGGAGTAGGGGTAGAACTTACATTATCATAGTTAACAGCACATAAAAACCTAAAGCAGGGAGAAGACTGGGAGGAACAATGGAACATATCAGCATTTAAATGTACAAATCATAACTATTTTATATTGTATAAAAAGATACTAATATTAAAGTCTGCATAAAGTGACCTGACAAAAGACTGTGGTGTAAAACAAAAACCACAAGAAAATGTACATAATTATGTTTATAGCTTAGAAGTGGAAAATTTCCATTTTTCAGTCTCAGAGATTTGAGGGGAGGAGTGGGAGCCTTTTCTATGAATGAAGACAGGTCATGGATAAAGGAATGGAGGATCATCACCTTTTCTAAAGAAAAGCCCCTCAAATGCTAGCATTCATGCACTCAGTAGTTTCGCTTTGTTAGGGAACAACAGCAGATTATTTTTGATACCTTAAGAACAAAGTCATTCACTCACAGTCACGTAGCAAATGAATTATGCTGAGGAAAGAACTAAGTCTGAAAAAAGCAACAGACCATAATACTGTGGGGACAAAAGGTTGATGTGTGAACAATCTGTTATGCCCATCCCTAAGCAGACTGAGCAGAGCAGCAGCCTCCAAAGCCTTTACATCAAAACATTTTTATAAGCAGGAAAAAAAGTCACAAATATTTAACTTCAGTCATTGCCTACTGCCTTTTGAGTACATCCAGCTTCCCAAAATGCCTTTCTTAAGAAGCTGAAAACACACACTGCAGTGAACCAAATCCTGTCATCTTTACAAGTCTGAAACAATAGCTGAAAACATGACTGCTCACTCTGTCTTTGCTACTGAAGAATAACTTTGCAGGGCAGGAAAATACAGGGTTGATAGGAAGGAAAAAATCCATAAGATGCTATGCATCCTCCTTCTCCTCTCTCATTTTAGATTTTAACTAAGTCAGGTTATATGCAGCAGCAGAAAACTGTACATCTTTTAGTACTCTCTCCAGAACTCTTCCTTTTGCTTTTGTCCTACCAGTCTCCCACTCTCACCAACACATTTTCTCAAATTTTATCCACTGCCTGCCACACTTTGTATTCTACTTCACTAATCTGCTTATTATCAAATTCAAAATACTGGGGGTGTAGGAGTGTGGATTTGGTGCAACAAATGGTTAAGTAAAAGAAGGAATGGAAAAGAAAACTGTACTTATCTAACAAATGCATAAATTGGCAAACACTGAGGAAGAGACACTTTTAATCCTCAATAACCAGAGGACATTGGCTTCCCTTCTTTCTCCAGTTTGGCAACAATATTGTTGTTCTTGCACAAATAAAAATGGCTTTCTCCCCTATGTGACTTGAAGCTGGGCATTGCCTCATGCACAATGCAAAAGGAAGGCCTGAAGGTTGTCTGCTCTATTCCCCTCCTAAATAACATTGTGGGACCTTTACCATGATAGCACCAGGCAGCCAAGGCAGAAAACAATGCTGGACTGACTGGAACAGAGCAGAAAATTCTGAATGCTTGGTACTTTGTACTGGTCATTCTTTGAGTCCACAGCAAGAAAATATTTACCTAATAATTTACCAGGGTTTTTTATTTAGAAGCAGTTTGCAGTATTATGTCCTGAGTCAACCACAAGTAGTGCACTCTAATACTATCACCTTACATTGCTCTGCAATTCTCATAGAGGAGCATATGAATTTACTCTGGTTATTTAACAGCATTTTATTCTATAGTTGGTAAGAAATTACCCAACTAGAAAAATTTAACTGCTTGGTTTATAAGATGCTTAAATTGCAACAAAAAACAGTCGCTTAAAGTCCTTTAAAGATACCACAAAATACAGTTAGAAGTGTGCAGTCAAAGAGAACTCCTTCCAGACCTTTCACTCTCCTCTTTCAATGCTCTGAACATCAGTATTTTTGATGCACCAATGGTACTTTTCACTGATTTGTTCTTAGGAACTACTGGTAGAAAAATACATTGAATTGTATGGCATGATAATGTCCACCCACACTTCTGTAACCCACGGCACTCTTGGGACAACCACCCAGACAGTGACCCTGGTCCCTCTGAAACACAACAGTATGGACAAACCTGGGACACCCTTCAAGGCAGCAGCTGCCAAAACCATCATTAGTGCATTGGCATGCCTGATAATTTATTCTGAGCAGTCCCAGTCCAATACAGCTCCCATAATACACAAACCCAAGTGTGCTGGATCCCAGGCAGCACTGTTTTTGTATTTCATCTCAGCCATCACAGCACATACACTACATCTGGTAACAGTGAGGAATAAGAAAAACTCTAAATCAATAATCTATCCAAGCTTCAGCCTAGCAAACTTAATGTTGATCTACACTTGTATGCAAGTGCCAAAAAATTATGAACTTGTATTTCTAATCTACAAGTCCACGTGAATCATAATATTCTGCAGTAGAAAATGCCTCCCTCTACTTCCCTCATTTAAAATTGAAATAAGCATATTTAAATTATAAAAAAAAAGTGTAAAGAAAAAAAATTATAATCAAATCTGCTTGTAAGTTAGCACTAGGAAAAAAATAAATGCTTGTTTAGACATCAGAGTATCTTTAAGTAAATTCTTATTGTGGCCTTCTTAGACTAACTCAGCAAAAAGAAAAAGTTAATTTTAATATGCAGCTCTACAACTGCCTTAAAATAATGGTATGGATGCTGAAGAATGAAGTCCTATTGATATGACTTACTGTGCAGCTCACCACTGATGACACAGGAGACAACAGAAACGTGGCTGGGGAAACACCGACCTTTAATTTAAATAGACACAGAACACTTGAAGCACAACTAAGATATACCATTTGCAGATGATTGGCTTATGAGGAGGCAGGGAATTGTATCAATCTAATTATGCCAGAGCAAGAGTGTGTCTGTGCATGCTCATGCACAAAAGAAAATTTGGAATATTGATTGTCCTGTGCACAAGATCCTTTCTTATATAGATGCACAGTTTTCTTTTTTCCCTTAGAGGCAAGAGAAAAAAAGGACAAAAAGCAAACTAGTGAATTTAGTGACAGAAACACGAAACAAATGAGTTTCTCCCCTAAAGGACAGCAATATTTCTATGGTAGGGTTATCAGGCTCATTTACTGCTGATGCCATACCTGTTGAAGTTAATGTCTGGATAACTGGAATACTCAGACTTCATCTTCGCATTGCGACGTGGAAAAGTACAGAAGAAAGCATTGGCCAGAAAGCTGGAGATCTGCTCCTGGGACATGGTGATGGAGTGATTCATCTTTTGTTTCAGCAGAGGTATTGGCTACCAGCAAAAGGCATGAGGGGGAGGAAGGGGCAGGGGACAAAGGAGGGAAGGAGAGAGAAGAATAATTAGCTTACAAAATTACATTTGTTATATTAGAGCAAGAATAATTTAGGCCATTGGTAAAGCCTTTAATCAGCAGCACCCTTAAAGTCAAGAACAGTTTATTCAAGACAATTCAGAAAGGGCTTGCCTGGCAAACTGTATATTTCTAATCAATAATAAAAGGATCAGGAAAGCACAACTTATCAAACAAAACCATCAGGAATGCAGAGGGGAGAAAAATAGATGGGATGTAGCAAATCCTGGGCAATGTTAAAAACTGAAACAAAAATCCACTTTCAATAGCTGTATAGTTAAGACCCCTTCAGGGAATGCTTTCAGCTGCAATAAGCTTGCTTTGAACTTTACCAAGAAACAAGGAAGTCATGCCACAGATCATAACTCTATGACTTGCTTTGAATTTTTTCCCATTCTACTTGAAGAAATAACACTGTTGATATTTGTAGAAAGTGTGCAATTATTCATTATTTTATAATCAGAATAAACAAAAAGCTCAGCTTCACTTTGGTCTTCAACAGTTTGAAGTTTTATTTTACTCTGGTCAGTGTTTCCTTAATATAAAAAGAAATAAAGGGCCAGAGGGAAGAAAGAACTCCCCAACTTGAAGCACTATACATCTTTCATTTTATCAGGCATTAGCCTTCTGATTTTGAGCTTTGGCTCACAACATTCATGGTATTTTAGTTTTTAAATTATGTGTTAATATGGAGCATGGCAGGAGCACATCATTCTGACTGCTGAGTCCAGTAACCATTACAATAAACCCACTTGACAGGAGAAAGAGAACACAGTTTTCACCTGCTTCCAAAATTGTCAGCCATCATCATTAGCCTAGCACCAGTACAGCTACATTTTCATGCTTCTAATTGTGAATACAGAAACTGCTGTTGATTTAGACTGTTGAATACCCAGCCCTGTTTACTCTAGAAAACAAAATCCCTTCATTCTTATAACTACTACATTCACATTCACTGAATCTCATTCTGTCTTCTGGCTATTTAATTAACAACCTTTATTATGATGTCTGAAGTCACACAGCTAGAGGGGTAAAAAGCCTGAGAAGATCACTCTAATAAGTTCTACAAACCTATAAAAAGAGAATATTTTGGATAGTGTTATATTGGAACAAATTTATCTTTATGTCTAACCAAAAAAATGAGTCTGACAGAGATCTTTACAATTTACATTGACTAGCAGTAAGTGATCTCTAAAAGGCTTGCAAGTCTTGTGCTTAACTTGTGCTCAGAACCTTCATAGTATTTTCAAACAACTTCCCTCATCAAGTTACCAACAAAAAAAAGTAAGTAATATTCATAGCTTGAAGTTATGTACATACTTTGGGACCCTTGCAGCACAAAAAAAGTAGGGAAATATTTCTCCTGCTTATTCCCAATAGGATAAATTCAGAAAATGGTAACAAAGAAGTTTACAAATTGTTGTCATCCTACCAATATGTCACCTACCATACATCCTCACTCGACCAGCCAACTCACTTTTATCAGATTCACTCTTTATAAAACTAATTCTCATAGCATTAATACAGAATTATTAAGGCTTGTATGTGTGCAAGCTCTAAACAGAATGAAGTAAATGAAAGCTTTATGAAAGTACCACTTCTAAGATGAAAAAAATGTAAAATAAGAAATTTAATTGGATTGAAATAAAAAATTGAATCAGATTATTCAATTGTACCAGTTTTTAAGGTTGATTTTATAACCTGATTTGTTGTGTGGCCATTTCATTTAGGAAATGCAAGAAGCAACTTCAGCATATAGAAAGGAAAGAGTTACTGAAGTTCAAGCTAAAATTGTGACAGTGAGATTTACTTTTATTTGCATTCTATGACATAATTGCAGATGTGTACTGTCTATTCTGCTCCTTAGGTCTCATCTGCCTTCAACACAAAAATTACAGCTTTTATTAAGAACATAACATGACCCTGATGTTTTGACCTCAGCCACCAGCTGCAGTTTGCAGAGAAGAGCTCTGCCACAGAGCACTTGCTAGCTGGGTTTGCTCACCTGGGTGCAGATACTGGGGAGACACAGTGCCAGCTTGACCATATCAGGAAGAATGGACTGGAACAGATGTTGAGCCTCTGCATCTTCAAGAACCTGTTAAAAAAATAAGAAGGAAAAAAAGCTTTTTATCTCAGAAATAACGATTGAATTAGAAGTTTGTGAAAACAGGACCTATGCAAAAGAAACAAGAAAAAAAGAAAAAAAACAGGTCCTCTTGCATCATGCCAAATCTGTAACACTTTCACAGCAGTACCTCACTGAATTCACCTTGCAATAATGCACTGAGATACAGAAACAAGTCTCAAAAGTTGCACTTGAGAAAACATGTCACCAAATGCCCTTTTCAAGAAAGCTTGAGTAAGTTATCATTTTATTCTTTCCAAGGCAACGAACCAAATTTTCATCTGAAGAAATCACTACCTAACCACAGAAGTACTGGAACGATTTACTCAAATTTCATATTCAGGTCATAGTCCAAGACAAGTACCTGTGACATCCTCCTATAAAGGACAGACAAAATGCACTCCTGGCTCAGATCAGGAGAGTTGCTGGGCCTCTGCAGCAACAACAGGAAATCCTGTGCAAGAGGATGCAATCCTGGGCATTTTCTGCCATCCATCCCCACCATGTTCCCTCTAGAATTCCAGCCACTGCTACATAAAGGTGCAGCCTGCCAGGCCCCACAGGCTGAAGTTGCAATCTTTTCAGTCTCTTCCTGCAGGACACCTGACACTATGACTATTTCAGCTGCCTCACCCACTCTTCTAACATACTTTCTGAGAAGGGGAGCCAGAATTGACAACACTGAAAGCAAATGGGCACACCCATGTTTCACAATGCCTCTCAAAGCTTTTACACCCAAGAACAAGTCACACCAAAGCTTCCTTGCCCTGTCCTCAGTTCTCCCCTGACACTGTCTGGCCCACTGTATTTGGCTGCCAAAGCCTATCAGGCCAATATATTCAGAGCAAGTCCAGGAACCCACCCACATGCCTACTGACGTATCACACACCTATTTTTCAAAGATGCAAACATTTCCTTAAGGTAGGCAATGGTCTTCTAAGAAAAGCTAGGATAAGAAGTTATAAAAAAAAATGCAACATGAAGTGGCACAGTTGCAATATGTGAAGCAGCACAAAAGCCTCAAAACTCTCAGTCTGCTGAATAAAAGCACATTCCTATGATGAGGAAGTTTTTCCCCTTATCTGGGGATACAGGCATCAGATGTCAGTGGCTGTTAAGATTTGCATGCTGCGTTCAAGGCTAAAAGCAGAGAGAAGAGAACACACACCTTGCACTACAGCTGGGGAACAGAAGACAAAGGTCACAGCTCAGTTGTCTGTCTCCATCCTTCCCCTGCAGAGAATCTGTATTTGAGGCCAATACTTTCTACCAGTTTCTAGACTAAAATCCTCAAAATTCTGAAGTGCTGGCTTTAAAACTACACAATATTATTTTTCAAGTAACACTTAGAAAATTGATTTGCTACCAGTTTTGCACAAAACCAGCTGCAGATAGAATGGATGAAACAGCATGAAGGTATTATCAGCTTTAATTTCTACAACAATTAAGACTAATTGTGAAATCACAGGAACAGATCTTTTTAGTCATATTATCAGGGCTTTGCAATTCACATTTCTAATGAAAGTTTCACATAGGCTTCAGAATATAAAAAAGACACTGGCAACTCTCTTGAGAAGGAAAACATGGTGCCTCTGACTCTAGACACACTGATCCTCAAACACTGAAAATAATGTTTGAAGGTAACTGTAGCAACTTCTGCTCTTCCAAGATCATTCAAATAACCATAGAAATATCTTGGCTCTGCTGTCTCCTGCTCCAAGTAATAATATAAAGGGATAAGAGTACTTAGGAAGTTGAAAATCAAAACACAAACAAATGCTCAAAGCACAAACAACTTCTGCTTGGGAAAAGGAGGAAAATATAACAACACCAAGACCTACACAGTCACTTTCTATGCATTATGTATGTTGCTTTTGGAGGCATAAAAATGAGAGTTTAATATAAAGTTTTAAAATGAAAGAACAACTTACAAAGACCAACAAGTCCAGGAAACATGAAAATAACTTGATATGAGGAAGAATCCAAGTAACAAACAAAGTACTTCTGAAAGTAGGATGGGAAATGAGCAAGATGCATCTCTCTCTCCTGTTGCTGGCTGCATATGCACCTACATATTTACACAGTATAAGTCAAACCCTGAAACCTATGACCTAACCTTTAATATTATCTGCTCTATCAGGAAACTCTGCTCTGTTCTTAGGCACAATGTTTTTAAGTGCCATAAAGTAATCAAATGAGCATTTAAAACCCAGAATTTCAGATCTCAACCCATAAAATGAATACATAAGTCACAGCTATTCAAAAACTGACATTTAACCTCAGATGTCTACCAGGCTGTCAAATTCTGATCTTCTCTTCCCTTCGGGTAACACTTCCTCTCTTTTAAAGCTGACATATAAATAGTGGCTGCTGTGCTTTGCTGACTGCCACAGACTATACAGTATCACTTATCTGGTGACACATTATGGCACCAGACTTTGTCAGAGCTGTCAAGACTTCAACCTTTTCTTTATGCTTCTTTGAAAACAACATCATAATAGTGTGAGACAATTTCTTCCCAAAACAGAGGCAGGCCAGCAATTGCACAGCTCAGCTCTGATGCAGAATACTTAACTATAAAGGTCACTTCTATTCTGAAATCCTACTTTTCTTTCTTCTTACCTTCCTAATGATGTACCAGAGTATGCTTTCTTTTCTATAGTATTTCTATGCATGAGTTTTACTAGATCTCCACTAATGAAAATGTCAACATTTAGAGGTGTTACTGCCCAAAAGTGTTCTCCTTGACTTCTGGTTATTCTTACATGTGAATGAAGTGAATTTTTAAAAGAGCTTTGGGTGCCATGAGGACTCCACAACTTCAAATATATGATCATTGTGACACCACAGACCTTGTCAATAAACTCCTAATTCAGCATTGTTCTCTACCAAATGGCCACATCCATGTAACTAAAGTTTACCCTGTCTGCCCAAACACTCTTCCTGTACAGGTAACATTCCTTTGAGGTTTCTATGAAAAAAGAACACCTGCAAACCCCTGGCTGCTTGGCCCTCACAGCCTCTCTTGACCACTCACCCAGCACACCATCACTCGTGCAGCTTTGTAGACCCACCACTGTCACTGCATATTCTCAGCTATGCTGAGTGCAACAGAGCCTGGTGTTACCTGTGACAGTCTTTTCAGGCTTTGAAAGCAGCAAAAAAGGAGCACTCAGTCATGGAAAGTAAAAGAATTCCAGGACATGGAGTGCTGACAACACAGCTACATCTGGCAGACATCCCACGATGCAAATGCCAACCTGAAGAACCCTAGCATCAGCAGAGAGAACACCTGGCCACAGAACTGAGGGGAGATTTATTCACAAGGCAACTCTCTTCAGAATGCAGTGACTTGTACTGAGGTAAAATCCAGCATATTTAGAGTGACATTGCACATTCTACTTATTTGATGCTGCTGAAAGAGGAAGGTGTTCATTCTGTCCATTCAAACACATGCACACACCCTCACACACCACATTTCATCAGTTCCCATGTTCATCTGACAATTTCCTGACATCCTTCATCTTGCTGATTCTACAGAAAAATAATCTGGAGGTGGAGATAGTCTGTCCATGCAGTAATAAGTTGAAGCAGCCTACCAAAAAGTCATGCATTACTTGATGTGTGCAGAGTGGGTGTTAAGTGAAAAAGAATCAGTCATGACTCTTGTCAAAGGGCTACAAAGGCAGAATTCAGTAGCAACCCTTCTCACTGAAAAAACAGGAATGTTCTGGTCAGAATGAAGTTGTTAAAACAAGCACCTCACTTGGAAGTAAATCTGCTAGTACAGGAATGTCCATAAATTCACTAATGTGTACAAGTTTTTCAAGGCTACAACTCTACAAATATTAAGAGAAAAGACCGAGTTTCCATTTTTAAAGGAACTACCATTTGTTTTCTAACTTAAGGAATTCTAAAATGTGAAATGGTTGTCAACAAATTTTCATAAAGGAAAATACATTTAAGTATGGTAGCGATTTTGGTTTTAAACAATTGATCAGTTTCTCCTTTCCTTATTGTGCACTACTGTCCTTCACAGCTTCCTTCAGTATTTGTAACAAAAACATAAATACATTGTTGACTTTATCAGTGCTCCAGCTATGTAAAATACAAAAGAATTAAACACATGCAGGGGTTATACCTTGAGGGAAAAGTACATGAAGTCAGAGTTGCAAAGCATGACTTGCTTTTTACCAAAGAAATAATTTGGCAACTCCAACACTATTTTCACTGGAGTGACTGATTAAATGAACAGGACTTAGGGCTCCAATTCCTAAGATGCAAATGGCTCAGTGAGCCGTAGCAGAGGTATGAGCTCTTGGCCAAACCTGCATTGCAATTTAGCAAAATGAACATTTATCCTGCAGCAGAGGCCTGACTAAACATGGCTGTAAATAATGGCCTCTTGTCACTATAAACCAGTCCTCCAAAATGCAGGGAGGAATATGCCTGACAGGCTAATAAGAAGGATCTGAGGTACCATGGGGTGATAGTGATGGTAGAGAGTTTAAATCTAAATCTGACAGCTCATCAAAGCAAACAAACTGCACGTAGGGTACACAAATCTGGAGAGCTCCATCTATCACAAGGGAAGGCACAGCCATCATGCCAACAGGCAGGCAGCATGCTAAGACAGCAATGCCTTCATGATTTCAATTTGGTGGGTTTTATATGCCCATATTAACTTCTGTGGCAGGACAAGGACCAACTGAATCATGTTCTTAAGGATGAAGAGGAAAACCAGAGTGCTTCCTTCAGACTGTGTATCTCTTATTTCCTAATTCTAAAGGATTTTGACCTTCTGACTTTTTCCTTCACAGCTGCCATAATGTCTCATGCTATCAGTGATTTGAATCATCTACAGCTACTACACTGAACTTTCCAGTAACAAGTTTCCAAATCATTTTAATGTAAGATATCATATGGTTAGAGGTGATAATGCTGAACTAAATAATTTGATGAGCCAAATAACTTGTATGCACTCTATTTACAGTAGGTTCATTCTCCTAATTTCAGGAATAGGTTTTTTCTTTTTCCTTCTTCACTATTTTCCATTTATCTCAAAAAAAATATCTATGTATATTTTTATAGGATATTTTGAGGTACATGAAATACTTCAAATCTGAAAACACTGTCCTTGGAGGTATTTTCAAAATGTGTGGATGTGGTGCTTAGGGACATGGTTCTGTGGTGGATTCTGTGCTGTGTTAATGTTGGATTCTGTGAACTTCAGAGTCCTTATCAACATAAATGGTTCCATAATTTTGAGGCATTTAAACACCTGAGTGTGCTCAGACAATCACAACATGTGGCTGCTCCTTTATTGCACTGTTTTCATTCTCCCTTCCTTCCAGAGCAGCCTGTACTTATTTCCCTGTTCTCCTGTCTCACCCAGAAGTCTCCTGATTTTTGCATACTGTTAAACACTTAAACATGGGGAAGTATAAATCCATTGCTAGAAGCCTGCAGTGCCAAAAAAACAACAAAAAAGCTGCTTATGACATTGAAGTCCTTTAACTGAAAGTAACCAACCTCAGACTGCCAATCTGTACTCCCTTTCTTCCTCTAATCCTTGTCATAGGTGCCTTTAAACATTACAGAATCCTAAGAGCAGACTTTCTCAATCTGATATTTGGAACAGCTGGGAGAAAACAATTGAACAAACAAACACACAAACAACAAAAAGGTCCATGCAAGTTCTTATTGAGTAACTTTAAAAACTAATCTATTTAAATTAAAGCCCTAAAACAAGCATCACTATGTAGTACTCTCTACAAAGCCTTTCTTCCTGCACAAGGAGGAGATCAATTCTACTTAAAGACATTGTGCAACAACTATCAGTGTACTCACACCCAGACAGAGACACCAGGCTGCAGCCCAGTAACTCACATGCCTCTGCAAAACAGACTCATCATAATGTCAAATACTGTACATATAAACAAGACTGAAACATGGAAGAAATGTGGGGTGGAGGGTGTGGCGTGCGTGCATTCTAGTTCCCATTTTATCACGTCAATGAATTTCCAAAAGTGCAGGATACTACTCTCATCTGCCGCTTTCAGTTCCCTTACAAAACTAATTCAGTGGGAAACACACTCAGCTGTCAAATCCATCCCATTTATTGAGTGCTTGTCTGATTAGAAACAAAAGGAAGGACAAAGTAATCTTTGGAGGAAAGAAGAAAGAAACCGTAACACTGGATTATGCAGAGAAGAATCTTATTTGAGAACAAGAATGCTCCTGACATTTATCAAAACCACAAACTGACACTTCAAAAGGAAAAAAGAAGACAGCTTACAAGGCAGAGGTTAATTTGGCTATGTTTAATTTTCTTCCCCCCAAAGGCTCATTCATGTCTTCTGCCAATCCAACTCTGGAATAATCTCTCAGGTGTATCATCCTTAACAACTGCTGCTTTGTTCTCAAAGCTTTTAAACATTCTAACTAAAATCTGAGAGAACAATGTGTGTTTATTTTCCAATCTCTTATAATGGTTTTAGAAGCCCAGTTTATACCTCCAAGGAACTGGAAATCTACCCTCAGTCATTTTCCCTACCCTTCAGGCCACCAATAGCTTCTCCCTCTCTGCTGCTGCCCAGCGATTCTGTCAGGGCCAGAAGCATCACAGCCACTGCCAGTCCTGGCATGAAAAGTCAAATCCCACTTTCTAAGTACTTTCAAGTTACTCTAGGGAAGTAGAGCAGTGGAGAGGACAATGACCTTGCCTCTACAGAAGAGCTGTAACATGAGGGGAAGATAAAGTTCCTTTCACCTGCCTGATACAAGTTCCCAGTGAAAGTGATCTGTTTCCAGGATTGTTCAAAACTTTTATCTCTCTGAATACAGTAATAGGGGAAAAATATTTACTACTGCTATGATTTATAAAACATTTTTTAAAAACACTGTAGAAGCATTTGAAAGCCTTCAGATACTAAATACATTCTGCAACCACTTTTGAAACTTTCACACAAAAAGCTTCATGAGACAACACAGCTGTTACCCTTATGGAAACTGCATTTTCTTCAACATGCCAAAAAAACAAACCAAAACAAAAAGTCAAGCACAGGAAGAAGTGAAAAAAAAAAAAAAAGGATCAAGTAAAAACAAAACTATACCACTGCAGATTTTAACCAATCTATATACCATCTGACCATTTTTTGCCTGACTGTCAGTATTACACGGTCTCAAAATGACCAATATTTAAAGAAAAATATCTAGTAATTACAATTTTATTGGCCAAATAAAACCCTCAGACCATCTTGAGGGTACACACTTGGCCACCTTTGTAAACCTGCTCTTTAAAGAATGCATGGTAGCAGTAACAAAATCTCCGAGGAAGGCATATAAACAAATTCAGTTTTTCTGATGAAAAGGAAGGAGGAAAAAAAATCGAAGAATATAGCCACAATCCACTTCCTTTATACTTCATAGTCACCCTAAAAAATGACAATGCCTCTTTTACCACTTCCCTACCTACATGTACACCTTTTCAGTGAGCATTTCTCTTAAAAGCTTTGACCACCAGGGTTTGTTTTGTGGGGCTTTTGTATTCTAACTGCTCAACACATTATAAATATTTTTCTAAAAAATCCAAAAGCACTAAGCAGCTAAGGAAAGCCCTCCCACAATAAAAAGAAACTTCTCTTAGTCATTTGGGATACATAGGTGAGCACAGATAAATGATGACTTACACATAATCCAGTGGAAGAAATCTATTCAACAGTCCTCTGACCCCAAAAGAAAACAAAGCAAACATCAGAAGGCAGCCTTTAAACCCACAATTTTGGGGTTTTTTAGGGTTTTTTTCTTTTGTTTTTCAAAGAGGAATGTTCTCAATACAGTGAAAAACTGAAAGAGACGCTCAGAATGTACCCTTACATAGATCTTCATTAAAGCACTGAGTATCCACAAGCACCTGGGACACAGCACAATTATATCTCTGCACCTGCTATGTGCAGCTACTCCTTCCCTGATAACTCCAACTCAACAGTCATTGCAACAGTACTTACAAAACACCACTGCCAACACAGTACAGAAAACTAAGAATAAGCCTGTAATTCCCTGCTCTTTCTGCTCTACAATGCTTAGTTTCTAATGTCTCGAATGTGTACAAGATGCATATTCCCCCCCACCACAGAAAAGCTCACCTTTTGTTCAATATGGGAATAAATTCCTTTCTGCTGCTGTGAAAAGAAAGCCCTTCATGGCACACTCAAAAGACCTTTCCAGTTTAGATTTTTAAAAGGTAATCTGATGTAATGAAAATTGCTTGAAAACATCTAGACTAAAGTAAAATCCAACAAGGAGCAATGGATAGGCTATTTTCAGCCTTGGGACATTCTGTTTCTTGCTTAAAAGCCTACATTTGTAGTGCTGACATCTCTATACAATGCTCCCTTCTGTTAGTACTGTCCAGACAATTATAAAAATGATTTATCAAAAACCCAGTCACCAGAACAATTTGGTACTTCAAAATTCCTTCTATTCCAGTTTCACTGATTACAGCAATCACTTTTTCAAGCAGGTCATTCAAACAACAAAACAAACAGCAAAGACTGTCATGGTTCATAAGACCCACAAGGAGACAGGAGTGGGGTGAAACCCTATTAGAACATAAAGATTTCCCAAGATATGCACATACTTTACTGTAGCAGTGTTCTGTGTTTGGTCTTTTTCAAATGAATGAAAATCTAGAGCTCAACCACAATCCAATTATACTATATTGCATTTGCATCATCTTCACATGTTGGATTTATAGTAATTTTATTAGATCAAAGTTTGAAAAAACAGGAAAAAATGGAACCATAATTTCCAAAATTACCCAGGTAATCTGAAAACTTTCTCAAAGTAATTTTAAGGTTATTAAAGATAAGACTATACACCCACAAAAGACTGTGTGTTTCTGTGGCTGTCTGCAATTCTGCAATTGAACTAGAGTATTTCATTCAAAGAGAGTTCTTAATTTTATTCAGTTATCTCAAAATGCAACCAATTCTTCGAGAGGAAGCAGACACACTGCCAATATTTACATGTCTGATTTTTTTGCTCAGTTCTCTATCATTTAGTATGCTCTATTGTAACTCAGTTACTTATATCTGACATTTTCTGAAAGCAGCAAATCCAGCCCAAACATGCTAGTATGCTAGGTAATAGCATACATTTAAATGAGAAACTACACTTTGGCCAAAAACTGCACTAAGCACTTTCTGTAGATATCCCAGGTTTTACAGGTTTGTACCACAATCAGCAACACACACGTGCTAGGTGTTCCAGTTAAATACATTCATGTTCTTCTATTTACTTTAATTATTCCTAAGTGCAAAGGCTTGACCAAGAAGACTCATTGTAACAAGCTCCATCACTCCTCACTTTCAGAATATTCTCTTCTATTCTGGAATCTGCACACAACAGCTGCAGTAGAAGTGGTATTTTAGAAAGTGTGTGTGCACACACCCATATAAATACTGCTAGGCTGAAATTAAAATGGCAAGAATTTGTGGAAAACAAAAACCAATTTCTAGTACAAGAGTTAACTTCAATTTTGCAAGGAAAGGAAACCAGACTTTTGGAAGATCAAAACATATATAATATGGATGTGTGATATTTGTGAAAAATAGAAAGAGATGTATTTATAGATAAATTTCTTTACATATTTATCTTTTTACTTAGTTTATGTGTTTTTAAATTACATTTATGGAAAATTTTAAAAAGGCATTAAGTGAAGTTCTCAAAACTCACAAGTAGAGACTTGCATGTAAAAGCAGATGGTAACAAAGTCTCCCATGCCAGCTGTTCTGAACCTCTAAAAGGATTCAGCATGCAGTAGCATCCATCATGTAAGTTTTAGTGGAAAGTGAGAAACAGAACTCCTTTTCTGTCTTGTATCAAAACTAATTACAGCTCTAATTCTAAGACAACTATTTTTAAAGGGTGTAGAAAAATAGCAATATATTCCTTCAGTTTGACATGAGAATTTCTTTTCTTGCTACATGGCTTTTTATCAGATTTTAGAATAATCTGAGGTTTGTGCCACAAAAATCCCCAACTGCGAACAGTCAGTTTGGAGGCTGAAGCCAGTGACCTCACGCTTGACTGGAAAAGGAGAAAGAGGAGGACAGAGAAAGCAGTCTGGTGAATTCTTCCCTCATGCTGAAGGTTCTTCTCTGTAATTAAGTATAAAGAAGGGAAGAGACTGGTCTTTTTAGACATCACTATCATTTTTCTTTTAATCTCATAAAAAAATCTAAAAGTAAAAGTTATACAGCTTCTTTTATAATATAAAAGGATTTCCTGGATGCTGAATTTGCATGGGAATCAACAGCAAATATGAAATTACTGGCCATTAAATAGACTGATTGGCTTCAACAGCTTTCTCAAAAGACAAAAAGACCACAAGGCATCCTTGCACAGGCACTGCAGACACAGACACAGTTTTCTTTATACTAAAATCAAATCTAACAGTTGGAAATTGAGTATTACACAGTGGAGAGTGTCTTTGTAAAAATACTGATAGCATATCCCCTCTAAGAATTCCTACTTGAGTCAAGTAGGCACCAAGGGTTTAAAGAGAGCCTGGAAAAGCAAATTTTGAAAGGCATAAGTGGCTTAAGTGATTCAAGCATTTAAAATGTCAATGACCTTTAGTATTCTTGCCTCTTAGTCTATTGTATAGATGCCATACCTTTCTGTCAGCAACATCTCATACTGCACACTATGCAACAACAGACCCTGCATGACAAGGCCACTTGTCTCAATCTCAGCTTCAATCCAGCCAAGCCATAAGAATGTAAAAGGGACAATAGCTCCCTGTACAACAAAACAAGAGTAGAATGAAAGCACAGCAGCAAAGGATTCCTGGGAAAGTCTAACAGCAAGGAGCACAGGTAATCAGCAGCACTTCCTCATTTGCAGTAATCAGTACCAGCAATTCCCAGAGCCCTCTGTGGGTGTCAATGAGATCTTTCTAACAGCAATTTCTCCAAATTCCTTCAAAACCTGATATAAGGCAGAGCATCCTCTAGCTCCCCTGACAAGGGGTTCCACAGCATTCAGTATCTCAGTAAGTACTTTTGCCTGGTGTTGAAACCTTTACCTGCTAAGAACACTCATCTGGTGTCCCTTAACTGCTGTGCTAGAAGAATGGACAGCCATTTCCTCTTCACCCTCTCTTACATTTCTTTTGCACAGCACTGTTACACCCATTACTTATGTCCCTCAACTAAGAAGATAAGGTGAAATGATCCTCACTTATTTAGACATTTTTCATATGGAAACTATTACATACCTTTGCATCACCCCTGACTCCT
This sequence comes from Zonotrichia leucophrys gambelii, assembly GCF_028769735.1. Lineage (NCBI taxonomy): Eukaryota > Metazoa > Chordata > Aves > Passeriformes > Passerellidae > Zonotrichia > Zonotrichia leucophrys. The sequence goes on from NC_088176.1 coordinate 26,246,543, forward strand.
CTCCCTGTATCTTCTCCACTTCCTAAACTTTCCAGCAAAATGACCAAAGACTCCAGACAAACAAAATACAGTAATGGATCCACTGTATTGAACCTGCAAGAGGTACTGTGATCCATTTGGCAGCCCAGCTGCAGCAGCTCAGAGACAATCACTGCCTACGCCACACAAATTTACCTAAACTCAATCTTTGCCTTGTGCCATTTTCAGATTTTAACACTCCTCTGTTCCTGAAAGGGCAGGACAGAGGCAAGCAATAAGAGGAAGAGTTCATTGACAAGAATTATGCTTAAGCTCTAAGAGACTTTAAAGCATATAATAGAGCCAAAGCATGTCCAGCACAAGGAGACCCAATCTAAAGCAGCAAACCATGCAATTCTCTTAAATGATGGAACCCTACTATTCCCTTTAGATCAAGTTGCTGTTGTCACAGATTAGTCTAAGGCATAACTCCTGAGTGTCCTAAACACACTTGTTATTTCATGCACTTGGGAAAAAGAAAAAGAACTTGGCTTTGCCTGGAAGTGGAATGGCAAATCCAGAAGAAAGAAAAATAAAAACTACCACAGTACATAGCACCATTGAGCAAAAGCATGTAATTAATACCCAGCCCATCATCACTCCCAGAAATAAAGCTCATCTATAACACATTGTGGGTTCCAGTACAGCTCCATCCATAGTGGTTTCCTCACATTTCCTTTTCTGCTTGTTGCTTACTCTTTCCTGGCTTCTAGGTAAGTTCTGGGAAATCAGATGTAAGGATGACTTCCAAGTGACAAGAGTTTTGCACGTACAAAGAAAAATATTGGAGGTAATAATTTTCATCCACAAAGTAATAATTTGAAGAAATTATAAGCATGTATGCCAATATCAACAGACAGATGGCAAAACAAATGAATACAACACTGTGGAAATTCTGAAGAGAACAGCAAAAGAGTCAGATGTCTGAAGTAAACAGCCACCAAGATCTTTACATACACTGTTCTATGAGCAAGTTCTATGTTCTATATACAAGTTCTATGAAATTGTCAAAAGAAACAGAAAGGAATCCAAGTATCCCAATTTACCTCACTGTACAAAGAGGAATTATACTTCCACACATTAACTGACATTCAAGAGAATCCTTTGGAAAGTGTGAGGGCTCCCTCTTCTGGCAACACTTTGACCAAACTGCAGAACTTGCAGGCTGTGTTGCTCCCAGAAAAAATGTTGGCTCACATACATGATATTTATTTCCTATTAGTTAAGAAAGCTGAGAGTGCTTTCATCCTAAGAGAAAATAAACCTAAGCCAAATAAACTGGTAATTATTGTTATTATAAGGAAATTGACTTGAATCTTACAAAGTAGTGTTTAAAAATAAAGCATATTTTGATAGTATAACTTGCAAGCAGCCACCTAAAATAGGAACCCCAGTATGACAGTATTTAAGAGATTAGTAGATAAGATGAGCTGTGCCCATAAGCAGAAGATAAAATAACAAAAGGCACTTTATAACCAAAGACAGACCTACTGAAGTAATATCTGAATAATGCTCCAAACAGACATCACTAGATTTACAGACACAGCTCCCTTCTAAATCACACTACAAATCCTTGGTTAAGCAGGCACTGGAAGTCAATAGTGCCCAACAATATAAATACATACCTGACAATCACAGGCTCTGTTTTAATCTTTTTCTTTTAAGCTATATTTGTGACCACATCTCCTTCTGTTGAGCTGCTGCCACTCCCTTTGGGCTGATTACTCAGACCAGCTTTCCTTTTAACCAACCCCCTCAGCCTTGGCTGGGTAAATCTGAAACAGCTCCTCTGTACCCTCAAAATCGAAGGATAAACCAGAAAATACACAGGCTAGTGGTAAGCCCTTAATCATTAACTCATAAACACAATAAATTCAAAAGCACTACAGCTCACTATAGCCAGTATGTTTAGGTCATTTCCACAGAGGATGTCAACTTTCACACAAGAGCTGCTCACTTAGACTGCAAGCCTTCTTTGAAAGCAGATGCCTTGTTTATTTACAAAACTTGGAAAGTTCACACATCCCTTTATAATGGAAAAATTCAAGTATTTCTCTGCAAAATCTATCCCCTCCACATGTCCTGTAAACTCAATATATTCAACAAAGCAACCCAGGGCTTGCTTTTGCTCCTGTGGTGTACAAGAGGCAACTCTGTCACAAGCTCTTCACTGTTTCTTATTTAAAATACTGCAGCACACTCTTTTAACGTGGCTGAAAATCTGTGTATGAAACAGATCTCCACCCTTCATCTGAGAACCACACAAATAAATCATCATTCCCAGGATACAGACATTTCCTTTTCATCCTCATGAAAGATGGATGCCTGATCCCCAGTTTATTTCCCTATTGTTCCCCCTCCTCTGGAGACAGCTGACATTACTTACGCTCTCTGGCTGATGAGCTCTGACTCTAATCACCCAGAGTTTCCAAAATCCCAAATGCACACTGTGAACGCATCAGGACAAGCTCAGTTGTGCTTGTAGCAATATGATGTAAATCTGTTCTGTTCCTGAGTCAGATTTTTAACTGAGCAGCACTCATACTTTAAAACATTTTAATTCAAGTAGGCATACTTCAGTAACACACGAGTTACCCAACAGGCCAAGTTAATTTTGCTCAGCAGGAGAGTCAATAGGAGCAGGCACTGACTGCCCACAGCCTCTACCATGGAGCCATGTCAGGGACCCCAGAGATGAGAGGGGGGAGCACTAAATCTGCAAGATGGGTGAGCAGAGCAGCTCTCATGGCTTGCAAGTATGATACCACTGGGATTTTTATAGGTGCCTTTTGTCAGCAGTAATAATACTGTGCTGCATGCAAATGAAAATTCATTCTGTGAAAGAGCAATGGAGACAGGCAACAGAGAGAGCAGAACAGCTCCTCTGATCACACGGCCTCAGCAAACATCTATTCACATACATAACAAACAAAATTCACTTCCAATCAAATTTAGTTTCCACTGTCTTAGCAAGCCCCTCCCACAAAAACAAGTATGTGTGTTTTAGAAGTACTTCTGAAGTATTGAAGAAAAATACAACAATTTCTACTGCATCTCATTTAATCTTTCATTATGCTTTAATTAACATAGTTTCTAAGTGTCAGTCAGGATGTACATTAATATTAGTCCAACTTGCATTTGAGACCTACTATTCATCTCCCTTTTCCATCCTCCCCATGAAAGTATTAATACCTAATACTTGAAAAACCCATCCCAGTCTTTCAAAGGCACTACAGTTTAAATTCTCCATCTCATCAAATAGCAAAATTTTCCTGCTATACCAGCAAAGCACAGTCTATACAAACACCACTGCAATAAAATATTAAAGTTTTACAAAAAAAACAAAAAAAAAATCACTTTTTAAAACAAAAAAAATTACACTGGAAATATTAATATGATTTCTTAATAAATCTGGTTGTCATAAACCAGGAAAAGGGCATTTCTCACCTTACCCTCAGGAAGCTTAGACATTACTGAAGAAACCAAATTACATGTAAAAATTTAAAATTAAGTCAGTTTATAACATAATTATTGTTTCAGCTGAAATTACCAGCTAAATAGCTGCTCACTTAGATATTTGACAACTGGAAACTTTTACTCTTGAAAATGGAAATAAAGCTAAAAGCATTGAGACATATAGGCAAAATAGTCACTTTCATATTACTTTTCTTCCTATTTTAAATCAACTTGTTTTACCTTCTCACAGAAGTCAGCAAGAGCTGTGAAGTCCCATTTCTTGGAATAAGCAACATTGTACCTCAATATGGCCTCCTAAGGAAGAAGCACAACAAAACAGAGCTAATTATTAATGGAAGAAAAACCATTTTAGGAAATTTCCTTCTTGAAGGAGCAGCACCATCTGGTGGCTAAAACCTTCCACAGAGACTACCAAAATCCAGAACACTTAATTTGCTCTATTAATATAGAGAAAATCCTTGATACTGAACTCTCTGGTTTGGCTTTAGCAATGAATAAGCTTCAGTCTATGGGGTTTTTTCTCCTAACACAAAATAAGACAAGGCACATCTCCCAACAAACAACATAAATGTTTCCCATCCCATGCTTGCTCTTTTAACAGTACCAATAAAAGTTATTTAAGGTATAAAAGCAATATAGCAGAAGTTGTACCAGTTTAGGAACTTAAAAAATCAGAACCACAGCAAATTAAATAGACTCTTTAAAACAACAACACCCTTAAAAAAGTCACAAGAAAAAAAAAAAACAAATAAAATATCATCAAGGGAAGTTTCTTCAGTTGCTGGGGAAGGTCTGTTTGTTCATTTAAAGTTTATCTATAGCATCCTCCTCCTTCCCTGCCTTTCAGGCATAACCTAAATTACATTATTCTTCACCAAAAAAACATAATAGCAACTCTAAGCTGCTCCAAATCAGTATTCATGTTACTGTAAGACTTTGTGCCAACATAACCGTAAAAGTTATCAAGAGCCATTAGTCTCCAAAATCTACAGATTTCTGTCAGCAGCTGGAACTGTGATTTCAGTGGAGTGAACTGATGCGAGGAGTTACTATTTGCAGCTCTCACCTGTGCATCCCCAACCATCTGGCTACTCAAAACCCTCATGCTATGTTTACCACAGACTAGGATATACTGCTGGACAAACACAGTTTTGTGTAGACCTAAAAATGGCAATTCATTCAAATAATCTGAATAAATTCACTAGTAACACTTAGTCCTCATTAAGAATCTTCATTCTTAAGAAATCCCTTGAACAGCAGAGAATTTTTCATAATTTATTTTTCTAAGTCATTAAAGGAATAGAACCAAACCAGAATCACTGGTAGTACACAGACAACCTGAATGTATTTATATGTATATAGACTTGATTTCAAACTGACAGGCTTACCTTCAAATCATGTGAGCAGGTAAATTTGTTAAGTAAAGCAGTTTGGATTAGTTCCCATCGACTTCCAGCCGTTCTATCTCCATTCTTTAAAGTAAAAGCCCAAAACAAAGTCAAATTAAATTATTCAAAACATAAAGACACATTTACTGTCATTTGTAAAATTGATAAGAGAAAAGACTAAGTGTATTTAATAGAGGCTATAAGAATTCTTTGTTTCTGAGTCAAGTATAAATAATCATTATAGAGTTTTTACTACAGGACACATTTGCTGATTACATTCACCCTAGTCTGAAGTACTTCAGTGGGTATGTTTAAGTCTCAAGCAGTGAAAAGAAATACCAGACCAACAAAGCATACAGGGCTAATCTCTGCAATTGTTTTAGCAGAACAACAATAGATACACCTCACTATCAGCAATACCTGACAGAGTATTATAATCAAACTGTGCTTACAAATTCATTCACATGTGTTGAAATTGCAAATTGCTTCACACACACATAATAGATAACGTATAAATATGTAAGTAAATAAATATATTATTTATAAGGAGTTCAAGTTTAAACTCCATATAAGTTTAGAAATATATATATCATCAAATCATTGGCTAAGTAAAATAATTACCAGGAAAAAAAAGAGTCTTCTGCTCTGTCTGAAGCATCATGACCCAAAATCCAGTTTTTCAGACTTGATTTTCTAATTCCATAGTCAGTCTGACAATTGAGCAAATGCAGTAAACTGAAAACTCATCTATGTGTAAACAAACTTATTTGATCACACAACTGTAAATACTTAATCTTACCTCATCCTCTACAGGGTATAAATTTTGTTCTGAGCAGGGCATTTTAACATGCTTGTTGTCCCACAGATCTTTGTAGTGAGTTGGAAAAGGTTTAGGTACCTCTCCTTCCCTCAGAAGATCTACCTGTAACACAAAAGGACAGGGGGGAAAATATCAGACTCTACTTTCAAGGTTTTAAGTGGAAGAAAAAAAATAAGCAAAAACACAGTTTAAAAAGCTCTCATCTACAGCCAGCCTTTTTGGAAAGGGGAAAGCAACAAACTGATCACATGATAGCTACTCAGAAAAAAATCCACCTGTTAATCTTATACTTGTTGAAAAGGACACCACCTTAACACACTCAAATAAAGCAATATAATCAATTACTTACTGTATCTCCAATCACCAGCTAAAGATTTCCTCATTCATCAATTTAAGTATCTACATATTTTCATCCAAGTATTTTCAAAATGTAGTTACAAATGTACCCACAGTTATATATCATATTAGTGGGGTGCCCCATGGCAGGGAGGAATGATGAATCTGACTCCATGTTCTCAGAAGGTTAATTTATTATTTTATGATACTATATTATATTAAAGAATGCTATACTAAACTACACTGAAGAACACAGAAAGGATACTCACAGAAGGCTAAAAAGATAATAACGAAAACTCGTGACTCTATCCAGAGTCCCGACAGAGCTTGGCCCTGATTGGCCAATGAGTGAAAACAACTCACAGCAGAATCCAATGAAACAATCCCCTGTGGGTAAACAATCTCCCAACACATTCCACAGGAGCAAAACACAGGAGAAGCAAATGAGATAATATTTGTTTACATTTTTCTCTGAGGCTTCTCTGCTTCCCAGGAGAAAGATCCTGGGTGAAGGGATTTTTCCGAAAATGTGGATGTGAGAGTTATATGCAGAAATAGTATTTTTAACCTAACACTGAAAGGGATGAGGAATCATTATAGCTAGAGCAATGTCTCAAGTTTACTCCAGAGAATATCAGAAAACTAAAAAAAAAAAAAAAGAGCATATTCTTAAAGACTTAATATGCTATTCAGCCCTCTAGCAGCCCTAAGTCTCTCAGAATAAGTATTTAAACTCAATGTGTGTTTCTTTTGGTCAGGATTTATCCATCACCTCATAGTCTCCTAGTCATGTTTTGTTTCAACAATAATTGGATTGCATATTACTCCAACGGATTAAAGGAAAACTTATCAGATTTGGTTTAAAATGCAGTGGTAAAATAGCAAGAAACTCTGCTTCATTCCTTGTCTTTTCCCTATCTTGACTATCTTGAGCCTTTTGTATGTCTTGAACCCAAACCAGAATTACATTTAAATGAAAACATAGCATGAAAATGATGGAAGTACTAATGTTACTTGTAAACATATCTAAATTCTCAAACTTCACAACTGAGTCAAGGAAGAACTCACAACCCCCCACAAAACAAAAATACTTGCCCCAAACAAGACAGAGGCAGCAAAACCCTGCTTTTCATTTGAATCTCATTATCCTAATTTTGTGCACCAGAAGAGCCAATTTTCAGGAAATCACTCGCAAGGAGTGGCAAGATAGGTGGCATTTCACATGACTGAGCACTAGACACAGGAGTGTGGCTGGAGCAATGCATTACTGAACACCAGGGGCAGGAGTGTGGCTGGAGCAATGCATTACTGAGCACTAGAGGCAGGAGTGTGGCTGGAGCAATGCAATGCATGCATTGCTGAACACTAGAGGCAGGAGTGTGGCTGGAGCAATGCATTACTGAACACTAGGGGCAGGAGTGTGGCTGGAGCAATGCATTACTGAACACTAGAGGCAGGACTTGGCTGGATCAAGGCAAGGCATGCCTGACTGTACCCTGACGGTGACGGTGTGGGTGGCCGAAGGTCGCAGGTGGGGCAGCCGGGCCCCACACGCCGGCATCCTCCTCATCTCCTCAATCGGGGTTCCAAACCATTTCTTGTTGCTCGGCAGAGGAGGTGGTGTGTATTTAGCAATCTTCCTTCCTGGCCTCTGGGGTTTGAATTCACACTTTTCTTTCCTGCTGTTAAAATACAATGAATTGAAACATTTTATCTCCACTGAAAAAATTGATAGAAAAATACACAAACTTCCAGCCCAGAGTTACAATGATGGCAGTCAGTTTATTTGCCAGCCTTTGCTGCAGCCTCAGGCCAAAGCTTTACTTGGGGAGAACTCCCACCACCACCACCCTTCCCCTCCCCAAGACACACGAGTTCATTTCTACCAAAAATCTTTTCTCGACAGGCTGACAAAACCCTTCCCAGAACTGCAGTGGGTTAGCAAAGCACGGTATTCCTCTGCAGAGCCATGCTCCTTCCCAACAGGATCTGTTTATCTATGGATCATGCCCCAGTAAAGATGTGCAAAATTACTTTCTTGCTATACTTGAAGGGACTTAAGAATTGCATGTTATACCAAAATACAGAGTCCTTCTGTTTCTGTTCACTCCTAAGACACTTACTCACTTTCTCCCCACTGAAATCTAAGGTCTTTGGAGCAGACATGATCCTTTTTCCTTTCCACAACACCTGGCATGCAGAGTCCCATGTCATGCTCAGGGCTCCTGTTCCCATTGCTGCAGTGTAATCACCAGTCCTCTCTCCCAAATTATGAACAGAGCCAAACAAAACAGACCAAGAAAACCCACCCAAATCCAAAAACATGAACAAAAAAACCCAAACATCACTACACGCGAATTTTCCCATGTCTATATCAATTAAAGCATCATAGCATTGACAGTTCAACAAAACAGATTCACTGTTTTTGAAAGATCAAACTAGTAAGAATTCTAAGAATTGCACTGGACAAACATATCCTTCAAAAACCCCACAAACAGCCCCATTAAAAATAAGTTATTTCAATCTCACATCAGTTGTCTTTGTATCTTAAAATATATTTTGCAAAACTCTTCATACAATACAGCCTCTGAAACTCGATCACCAAGGAGGAAATTTCCAAGCACGAAAAAAACAGATGAAGAGGCAGACAAAACACTACCTTTTCTCCTCAACTTTCGGTATCCTCATGAAATGAGAAGTGATTTTGGAGTCTCTCTTCACACCCTGTTTTGCACCTTTGCATTCTGATGATGGAACAGAGGAGATCCCAGGTGCCTTTGTATGCAGAGTGTCCTCTTTAACAGAATTATCTACTTCCTCAAAGCTTTCACAGCCCTTGGCAGAAAAACGTGATTTCCTTGACTCCAATTCAGCATCCCCATATTGAATTCTAAAAGATTTGTTTATGGGTTTTGACATATTAATCTCCTCTCGTTCATCCAGAAAGGGACTTGTTTCTTCATCCGCCTCTGACCCGTGGCAGCTATTTTTAGAATTGTCCACATCCATTGGTGACTCTGGTTCACTTTCTTTCTCAAAAGCAGGTGAGTCCCCTGAACTGCTCTGACATTTGCTCAGTTTCCCAGGACCTCCAAGATCAGATATACAGGCATCACAACCAGCATCTGAAAGTGGACTTTCTGGAACTACATCCCCCTCCTCTTGCTCACCCGTTGAACAGACAGAATTGCAACTCTTCAGCTTCTGTGGATTGCATGAAGCCACCTGTCCATCTGCCTCCATGTCTTTTGAAGGTTTGGAATTTCCTGCTTTTGAAGCCCGGCCTGCTGACACCTTCCTCTGAGTCCAAGTCGCACTGCTTTCTTCAGAGCCCCTCTGCTTGCCAGTTTTGTGCATCTGATCAATGTTGGCATTTTTAAAGAGCTCTGCAGACTGCAGCCCCTTCACAGGATCTGTATCTAAGACTGCATCTTTTTCCTCAGCCTCCCAGCTACACATGCTGCCTGTCTGAGGCAAATTTACTTGCTTTGCACCAACTTCCACAGATATTTTTGCATTATTTTGCTGACAAGTATTCTCCAACTTTTTCACATCATTCTCACAAAAGTTCTCTTTTTTAACGGAAGTCATCTTAGGATTTGCTTCAGTACTGTTATTAATTTTGCTGTGCAAGCTGTGGAAAAGAAGTAAGAGAATTCAATGTCTTATTTCCAAATGAAATTTCTGAGCATATTTTTTAAAGGAACAATAATAAACAAACAGAAAGCACAGATTTTTATTCATTCTACTCTGTAAGTGAACACAACCAGGAGCAACAGGTTTTACTGCACTGAGGATTGTAGCTCACTAGCAATCCATTTCCATTTAAAGTCTCCAAAGGATGATCAAATGATCATCAAATGATTCCTGAGCTGCTTACCTCAGGAATCTATTCCAGTCATTCATTTCCTTATCTTCAAATCTAAACATTATGAAGCTATTATTTAGCTATTTTCTCCAGATGAAAAAAAAACCTCTAGAAGTTGTGAAAAAGTCCTCCATAACTTTTATTTTTATCCGTTAAATACAATGAGCAAGGAAATCAATGATTTTATGGCCATTCCCTCAGAGCTACAAATTCATCAAAGAATAGACTGCAGCAGTCCAAAGTCTCCTATTACTTCCTCACTGTTATAAACAGCCCATGACTTTAAAAAAACTCCATACAAAAGCTCAAGTGTAAAATATATTTCAAACTGCCAATAAAAATTAAAAGCTACATTAAATCAGGAGGTTTTTAAGAAAAAAAAATAACCTGATTTGTCTTCGTGTAAGGCAGGGCAGGATAGAAATATTTCCTAATGATAATACAAGGAAATTAATTGAGTTTTGCATGACCAGATGTCAGAAATTAATTTCGCATTTACATACTTTGTGTGTCACATAATTTATGTGTCAGTGTATTGATAAAGTAAATTACTTAGAGGACACATGGATATTAAAAATCCCTGACTACTCTTGGTGATTCCACCATTCTGAACACTATTTCCTCCTGAATGTATTGTTACTGTATACTCCCAATGCAAACTGAGCACACTGAACCCTGGTCACTGCCCAGCTTCCCATTTACACTCACTAAGAAAAGATACAATTACCACACCATCCTAAATTCAGCCTCTGGACATTTTAATAGACTATAGATTCCTGAAGGCATTAACTTTCTCCATGAATGGTAACAGATCCTCTTCTAAATGACCACTCAGAATAAGGAGAGATGATAGCTTGGAAGCGCATCCACACAATGATTATTTGAAAACAAAAGGATTTTTGAGTGCTTTATTTCATAATTTAGCTTCCCATGTATGCATTTATTCCTACAAATTTTGATGAACAAAAACAAGAGTTCATACTGCCGCCATCTCAATTACTCTTTAAAGGTATTGACAATATCTACTGCCAACTTGAGAAATTAAATCTAACACAAAGACAAACTTAAACTAAAATTGTGATGTTAACTGCAATAGAAAGGCGCATGAAATGTTTACACAACAAATCTGCTTCTTAAAGTTGTCAAGGCTCTAATCTGTCAGCAGGGATGGAGAAGGGCATAGAAGAGCAATGCTCTAAAGAGAATTTTAAAAAATTAAAATAATTCATTTCCTCCTTAAGAATCCTCTTGACTTGATTTAGTGGAACCTGTATGCCTGCAATTAGTCCTGCATACTTCTGTATTAACCACTATCACAAGTCCTCCCAACTATTTTTAGCACTGCTATGGACTTGGGTCTCTATTTATTAGCAAACACCAAAGAAAAATAAATCAGCACATTTACAACTGTAACTACAGAAAAAAAAATCCAATATTCCTCTGCACCAGACAGCGAAGCTCTTTGGAGTACAACTTTAAGGCAGCTGTGCAATCCCTGCTCCTGACAGACCACATTAGTTGAAAATATCAAACTTTACCTAGTATCATTCAGTAGCAAAAATTTGTAACATCTTCCATTAAAAAAAAAAAACCTCAATGTACATTGGAGCACCTATAAATTCTAGCTGTAATTAAACCAAACTACACATGTTTAAACTACACTTGCAGTCCAATGAGACAAACCAAAACAGATTTTTGTCTATAAATTTACAACAGTGAGTTGATTACAGGATTATCAGTGCAAATATGCAACTGCTAGTGCCCTATGTCAAACAAAAATGAAAGCAACACTTCATCAAAGACATAGTCTGGTATGACAACTAAATTGATCAAGTGTACTTCCAGTGGGAGTGCCACTGGAAGCAACACTCCCACTTTGCCTTTCCCTGCTCCAGGTTCCCATCTTTTGCCTTGCAGGAGCAAATATATTTATTCACCTAAACAGTGACATGCTTCAGGAATCTATGTCAGCAGTAAGTTTGGGCTTGGGTGTTTAGGGAGGATGGGAGGAGCACTAGTTAGCTGTTTGTAGTGAAAGTATCTGCTCATTACTCAAGAGGATGCACCAAGGCAAGGAAAGCAGCAGAAATTGGGGCTGCCTCCATTTAGCCAGCTGCACTGGCAACCTGCACTCCCAGCTCCCACCAGGCCCCTCAGAGAACACACCTTCTGAACAAGTTTATGTTGTGCTTTTTACCTTTTGGACTCCGTTGTCTTGGGTCCTTTATTCTCCAACCAACTGGTAATTGTCTGCTGTTTACAAACTGAAAACCACAGTTCACTGTTACTACATGAAACATGATAAAACTGCAACATCATTACATATGAAAAAGATAACTTGTATTGGGTGAAGATAAAAACACCTCCAATTAAGCCTTCATTAGCATCTCTGCTATAGGGAGCATCCAGACATTAGCAGTATTAAAACTACATGTGATGCAGTATTTAATTTGCATCACTCAGCAGCTGTAGGTTTTGTAATTATATTTATAAATTCCAGGCATGGTATATGGTGGGATTTCTTTCCTCCAACCTTTTTTTAAAATATAATTAAAAGGTTAAAAACATACAATGAATGTGTAGAATTCAAAGAAAACAACCAAAGGAACTTGAACTTTCTAGCTCCCATCATTACCTTTAATCACCACCACAGTGAGCCCCAAAAGCTTCTGCTGAATTTTGGAATAAAGAGGCAACATAACATAACTTAAAATCAAAAAAGAACAAACAACAAGGCACCTTTGAGGACCCATCCAAGAACTTTATTTGTATGTAGCATAGTGTGAAACATGAAGCTCAATATAAGCATGGCACACCCTATAAGTGACAAAGGAAAGGACTTTTCCTTTCTCCTCCATCCATAAAGTTTGAAAAGCTTTTCAATACTTACTTTCCTAAACAGCAACAAAACGAAGGACACAATTTCTTCAGATTTACTACCAATACCTCAGTTCTTATCGGTGTGTTGCTGCAGGTCACACAAGGTGTCAATAGAACAGCAACATGTGAATTAATTATGCAGAGACTTGGAGGAAAATGGGGAGAAAAAATTCAAAGTAATTCTTTCAAAACTGGAAAACAGTCTTTATTAGTAGAAGTAGAATAACTAACTTTATTAGTTTTGTTGTTGTTATTTAAAGATATTCTGCAAATTTGGCAACTTAGCTACAATTCCCTCTCTTTCCACGTGCCAAGAGAAAGCACCTCCCTGGCACTGCTGACTGTGCAAGGTGTTTGCTGCCTGCTTTCAGCTGGGCAAGGAACAGCTCGAGTGCCTCACTGTAACAACAGTTTTGCAGAACTTCAAAGCCACTAAATCATGCCTGGCTCTTCTGATTCGGAGGATGGAAAGTCTCAGCAGCCTCCTGCCAATGGAGGTTGTGTAACTTGTAACAAAGATGGCTGAGGCCAGAGGTTACTTATGAGACATTGTTTCATACACGCTTTCCCCAACATTCAAGGCCTTGAACACTCTTACACAGCTGCTTCTCAAACACCCTCATCAGAGGATGCCAAAAGTTTTAGAAGTAATCTCCAAAAAACACTAAAATCATTTTCAGTTATTCTGTAATGGCACAAACAACAGCGCAAATATTTTTATTTCCAAAGAGTCGCTAACCTTAAATCTAGTAGTTATTCTGATTAGCAAATTTCACCCTCTCCTAACATTTGAAGTGTTAATCCAAATTGCCTACAGGTAAGCAGCCAAAAAAAAAAAAACCAGCAAACACAAAAACCTGAAGAGACATGTTAAAACATGGGACAAATAAACCTCTTCAAAGGCAGCTGACTACCTCTTGAGGTGTAAACTTGTGCTCAGGAAGAAATACTTACTCATTAGTACAATAAATAGAAATCATGGCAGCAGCACCAGAACAGAATAAAATGGCTTCAGTTTGAACTTCAACATCTGAGCAGCCACCTAAGCCCTCCAACCAACATAACACACATCACTTTCATACTTCCAGCATGGCTTTTTGCTACAGATAAGGTGGTGGGAACAAGAGGCAACAAAAAGACAACCCATGCTAATTCTCAGAGTAAACAGAACTAGACTTTGCTGCTTTTTTTTGTTTATGGCATATTTATTTCTACTCAAGATAAATGAAACCATTCCCATAAAACAAATCATCCCCTACAATCTAACTTTGAGGAAAACACTCTAATTTTCAGAAGATTCTCATTTACTCTGTAGGAGTGTATACCTCTAACTCCAAACTATCCTCTACTCAAAGCTAGTTAGGGCTTAGTAAGGTTTAACTCATCAGCTGCAGATGACAGCAAATCTGTTTGGAGCCTTTTTCCCTTTCCATGCATTTCTTTCTATTTCTGAAAGAGGTGCGTTAAAAATTTATTTTGACAGCGTTAGCTCCAAAGAGAAAACAAAACTAAGACAGCCACGTGGGAACTTCGCCTACACAGCCCTGTTGGGCGGCAGGAGGAGCAGCCACCGCACCCATGGGGCCAGCAGCGCTCCAAGCTGGCAGCCGCGTGCTGATGTGAGCTCCTGTCACTGCTCTGGGCTCTGCCTGTGTGACAGCCTGGCACAACCCCGCTGACTGCCTTTTATCCCGCAGGAAATACCTGTCCCTCTCTTGTGGAACACGCTACCTTTAGAGGCTCATACCTCTCGTCGATGATTTGCACTATGAGCGGAAACTTGCAAAGAATCAGGCACAAAAGCGGTGCAAAGATCCTGCAAGGGGAAGCACGGGCACTGATCACACCACGGGGCTGGGACACAGGGGACACGCTGGCAGCGGGAAGAGGAGCTAGAGACAATTCCAGCCCGAAGAGGAAGGGCAGCTGCGGGGAGGTTCCGTGCAGAGGCACACGCGGTCCCCGCCGCCCAGAGCTGCCCGGGCCGGCAGCAGCCGACAGAGTCGCCCTGTGCAGCAGAGAGGGACACGGAGACCCGGAGCCTCCGGCCCGGTCACCTCCTGCTGCTCTCGCCCAGCCCCAGCGGGCGGGTCGGGCTGGCGGGGGGCGCCGAGCAGCGCTCCCAGCTGGGGCCGGCTCGGCGCAGCCCAGGCTCCGCCGCTGTCCCGCACCGCACAGCGAGCAGGAGGCGGAGGCGGCACGGCCGCCAGCGAGCCCCGCTCCGCGCCCGGCCGCTCCCGCCGCCCCGGGGCCGCTACAAACCTTTGTTCCCCACGGCGGTGGCGGAGCTGCTGCCCCCGGGCCCCTCCTGCCGCTCTCCCTGGGAGCCGCCGCCGGGGCTGCCGGGGCCGGACCGGGCTTTCTTCCGCGGGGGTTCCCGCCCGCAGCCCGCGCTCATCCTCGGCGGGGCCGCCCTGCCCGCCGGGGCCGGCCAGCACCCGCCCCCCGGGGACGGCGCGACGCTGCGGCAGCGGCTCCGCCCGTCCGCATCCTCCGTGCCGCACGCCGGGCTCTTCCCAAGGCGCGGGGGGCGCGGCGGGGCCGGGAGCGAGCGGCGTCCGGCGAGCGCGGCCCGGCGCTCGAGCAAGATGGCGCCCGGCGCGCCTCACCCCGTCGCCATGGCGACCCGCAAAGCAGCGGGGCCGGGCGGCGCTTTGCGGCGCTTTACGGCGGCGCTTTGCGGCAGCCGTTGGTTGTGGCGAGGGCGGCGGGCGCGGGGCCGCCATGGAGGGCGGCGGGAACTCCAAGGGCACCGGGCTCGGCGGCCTCTTCGGCGCCGGCGGGCTCGGCTACTCGCACGCCGACCTGGCCGGGGTGCCGCGTGAGTACCGGGCCGGCCGGCCCGGGGGGGCGGTGTTCGCGCAGTGGCGGCCTCAGGGCCGGGTGGCCGGCACCGGGAGCGGCGGCGGTGCCGGGATCACGCGGCCCTGAGGGCTCCGCCGCCGCCCAGCCGCGGGGGCCGCTCCCCACTGCCCGCACCTCCCGGCGTGGGCGCGGAGCTGCCAGGCCTGGGGGGGAGGGCCGCGTGTCGCGATGGGCGCCGGTCACAGGGACACCGCGATCGCCTCGCCCCGGCCGCTCGCTGCCCGGAAAGGGAAAGGGGAACGGGGCAGCTGCGGCCGGTGCCGCCTCTGAGGGAGTCGGGCAGCTTAACGGCACAATGTCCCCTCCTACCACGCGCGAGAGCTGCCCGGTTTTGCCTTACAGGATGTGAATTGTTGGTGTTAAAATGTTCTGTGTTTTTCCTTTTAGTAACTGGGATGAGTCCTTTGTCACCGTATTTAAACTTGGACCCCAAGTACCTAGTGCAGGTGAGAAGGTGGCGTTAATTTATTGTGTTGAACTCGATTTCAGTATTTGCATAGTTACATGAGCACCTCAAACTTCCTGCAGTGCTGGGCACTGTGCGCTGAAGCCTTGAACTGAAGAAAGGTGGAAAGCAACAATTTTTTCAGTATTGTCCTTAATACTGAAAAAACCTTGAAGTGCTGTGACATCTAGAACAAAATGAGCACTGATGATGCAGAGGATGGGTAGGGCTGTTGTGTCAATGCAAGCCTGCTGCTGTTGGAAAGAGGTCTCCCTCCCTGCCTTGAGGCAGGCACAAGTTCTGGCAATGCTCACACCTCCACTGAGCCCCTTCAGTCAGTAATTGCAGCCAGAATCTCTCCCCTCTTTTCATGGATGAGTTTTCTAAACTGTGACAAGTTCCATCAGTTTACTGAGGTGTTCAGCCAAGCTCCAGATCTGATAACAGGCTTTGCCATCACAGCAGTTGCACATTTCGCATCACTGTCTTTATGTCTTTACCCAGCTGAAGGGAGACCATCATGAAGTAAAATTTCCTGGTTTATTCTATAGAATAATGTAGCTGTCATGCTTGTACATCTTAACATCAGTTGATATAAAATGAGACTATCGTAAGGAAAAAAGTATTTTAAATCAAGTAATGATTTCCATTTTCATAAATATTAACTGTAGCTAAAAACGTTAATCTAACTAGGATGCATGTCAATGATTTTATTTAGTTACTGTTTTTGTACATACATGGCTGATATTATCTGAGAACATGATGTTTTCTGGAATGAGCAGTTAAAGGTCAGCAGTTGCATGGTGCCTGCTAAGCTCTGTGCCTGGTTCCATGGCACCCTGGGTCACTGTTTCTTTGTAAGTGGAAGCTGTGCATGCAGTTCTGGGGCTAGAAGCTGTTGTAGTGTGGGTTACAATGTAGCATTCCCAGAAGGATAGAACACCACGGCTGTGTCTCTGCTGGGAGTGGATTCTGTACTGTGGCTGCTGCTGTTGAGTGGTCAGAAAGTCTAAATAATCTCAGCTTCTTTCTCCAAAAACACTCTCTCAAGTGGTTTTGTTCAGTTAGTAGGTTTTCTGAGAATATGTTGGTGTTAAAAATGGTATAGCAGGGATTTTGGAACAAAGTGCATACTAACAGATTTTTAGAAACAGAGATGTTTGCTTTAAATGCAAAGGTGTTGGCATTAGTGCCATGAAACACTTCTAAAAATACTTATTGATGTAACACTAGAGGCTGCAGTCTGTTGTAACACTTCCCTGCCCTTCATGTTTAGCTCTAGTGTGTTGAAGTAACAACAAAGTGCATTGAAATAAAAGAGAATTCTTTTTTTTTTTACCTGAACAAGTTGCCCATACAAGATGAGGGCTCTTCCTTAGAGAATCACAAGACATGGGAATGGCTCTGAGTGCCCAGCACTGACTGACCTTTCTTTTAGCAATGGGGGTTGCACTAAACAGTCTCCACATGTTCCTTGGGCTCTAGTACTGAAGGAAAAAGACATAGCTAATGTTTCAGAGTATAAGAGGTCTTCCCATAATAACCAATGGTACACTGGTACTCGTTACCTTAAACCCCACATTTTTGGTTGGTCCATGAGTGCAGGCATGGAACAAGCTGTTTTCTGCAATGCTGTCTTGCCTGCAGCAGGTAACAGGTGTTATAAATGTGTGTGGCAGCCTTTGGCAGAAGCCTAGAGGACGAGCTCTGGAGGTTGCCTCTAGGAACTTAAGATGTTACACGGACAAGGATTGCTTCATCTTGACTTTTGGGACAGTAGTGAAAACTGTTAGAAACTGCTAACTTGTGTAAACACTGAATTTCTCCAGCTGTCTAGTTACAAGGAAGAGAGAAACCATACTGTAGATTCATTTTATTGATAACACTATTGACAATTTTAGGAGCTATTTTTTCTGTATTGCCATTCAATTCAGTCAAGTGTGGGCCAGTAAAACCCCTTAGAATGCAATTCCTTGAGCCTGCAGCTGTTGGAGTCATGCATCAGTTAAGCAGGGATGGATAAAACTGTGACTGGAAAACACAGAAGCTTCAGAGAGATCTGCTGCTTTAGCACCTTATCAACACCAGGCATCTTCAGTGTCTGCTACTGAAGAAATGCCTTGGCACACCTTATTTCTACAAATGCCAATCTCTCCAGGCCATTTCTGTAGCTTTTTAGACCACTGTTTTGCAAAAACACAAGCATGTCCCTGTGGGACAAAGATGGACAAGTGAAAAATTAACCAACCTCACATATTTCATGCCTGATCATCATTAGTTTTGAGTGTATTCCTTGCATTTTTCACATCCTTAAATAGGTCGCTTATTTCAGTGCAAGGAATACTTATTTTCATAAAAAGGCAGTTTTTGTTTAGTATCAATGTAGTGGGAAACTTAATTAATGCATTATTGTATCAGACTGGGCTGCTCTGTGAGAAAACAGTGCTATGTAATCACACAACAGGAATGTTTTTAGAAGGCTTGTGTTGCCTGCTGCAAGATGTAATTAAGCAAATAGTCATTAAAAACAAAAACAACAACCCACACAGTATGAATTCCTTGGCTGACTGAGGTAATTTATAAAAAGTTAGCACAGCTAGGGAGAAAAAAAACCCAGTCAGTTGAACTTTTTACAGGCCTTTTTCATGCTTAGTACTCTATACACACATGGTGTGTATAATATACACATGGTATAATATACCATGTGTATAATATACACATGGTGTATTCCATCTCTGTGCTACTGTAGGCAAGAATTTTCCAGAAATACACATCCATCCTTAGTTTATTGCATGGATTAAAGAAAAAAATTAATATGGCTTACATTTTGAACTGGACTTGGAAAATACAAAAGTATTTGTTTTTGTTTTCCCTCAGGATACAGATGAGTTTATCTTGCCCACAGGAGCCAACAAAACTCGAGGCAGATTTGAGCTGGCCTTTTTTACCATTGGAGGATGTTGCATGACAGGTAGGTGGTTGTGGTCTCCACTTTTCCTAGCTCTCCAATTAACACCTGTGCACTACAGTGATGGATGAGATTGGAAATGTCTTGTTCTGCAAGGCATTGTCTGTTCTAAAGTAAAGAGATACTTGATTTTAGCTTATACACTGAATTCTGTTCTCAGTATTTGCTTCTAGTATTGTTATTCTTCTTAAAAAGTAATAGCTGTTATTATTCCAACTAGGGGCAGCATTTGGTGCACTGAATGGTTTGAGACTTGGCTTGAAGGAGACACAGAACATGGCATGGTCAAAACCTAGAAATGTACAGTAAGTGTTCCATCTAAAAAAAAATGTACTTCTTAGTGACAGAATTGCTTCTGCCAATTTATACAAGGTTAGATCTGAATATACTGCAAAAATAAATGGTTTGGGGTTTTTTTTTCTTTAGTGGGACAAATGGGAGTCAGTATTTGTCTTGATCAAGTTATTACATGTTTTTAGTTACAATGATGTTCAGGTCAACCTTTTTGCTTTTTGTTTGGTCACAATCGGTGTGTCCTGTGACTTACCTTAAATATTTGAGAAATAATTACTACTTTGATGTTTACTAAAAATGTACTTCAAAATCAAAGCAGTTTTTATATGTAGAAGCATTCCCAGAAGCTGTAGTGTTTACTTGCAGCTATTTTTTGCTCTAATTTATCTGAGCACAACTCTCCCTTCTTTCCCAAGATTTCACAAGCAGGACAAGATTCAAATGCAGAGCTGGGCCTGCCTGGGTTTGCATTAGGGCTGACATTGGTGTGTGCTGCTGAGCAGGCATTGCAGGGGGAGCTGCTCTGGGTTATGGATCCAGGAGCACCCATAGCATTGCTGTGTTTTCACCTTACCTGATTGTTCAAAAGAACACAGCAAAGACAGGAACATTTGTTTCTACAGGTGGCCTCCTCTTAAAATAATGGCAGCTTAGACATAGCTATAGGAGAACCTCAGTGAGAGACATTGGAAACCAGAGGAACAGAATAACTGGGGGAAAGCATGGGAAATTCTCACTCCTGGAATACTTTGGAACAAGGGAGTTTTAGAAGAGTAATTTCATATTTCCTGGTACAGTTTCTATTGGCTCTGCTTCTTTTTAAATTGTTTCTATATTCATCCCTTTCTTTATCAAAATATTCACCACTATAATTATGACTCATTTATTATGCTCTAGATTAACAGAATTGTATTTTAGGGTTTGAAATGAGCAGAGTTGGAGAAGGCCATGATGTTAAACACAAACTTTGGCAGGTCAAGCCCAGGAGGTGGCAGTCAGTGCACACACTGCTCTTATCCTGGCTCTACAAGGCAAAGGTCTGCTGAAGGTCATCACCTCCCAACAGTGCATTAGGGTCTGGTTTTCCCTCATCAGGTGCAGAGAACAGACTTACTTAGCTAGGTTTCTTCCAAATTTATCCTTAATGTACACATATTTATTTATTAATGAAATTTAATTTTGCTGTTATACACTTGTCATCAAATACCTTACAGAAGACCATGGTTGTTAGAATTACTGATTCTTTTATCAATTCACAATGAATACAGAGTTAAAAGGTGGGGGCTGTAATTAAGGAGAGATTATCAATTGCCTGGCTTAGATTTTTTTTTCCCTCTTGTTTCAAAATGAAATGTTCCATTATTGTTTTGTTCATTGCCTAACCATATTTAGTAATGACCTGTGTCCTAATGAAAACTGTAAAAAAAGGAAAAACAATAGAAAATTAAATCAGAAGGAACTTAAAGCAATTAAAGTGTCAGACATGAATTTAAACTTCAGTTCCAGTGGTAGTCAGCTGTCCAGAGCAATACCATGCCTGTGATAGTGTTACACTGCTGGGAGATAAAGATCAGTCATTTCTTCTGGCTGCTGTTGTCACCGTTCTGGAGACAGCTGGTGCCAGCAAGGATGGCATTGTGCTTCTCTGAGAGCGCACTAAGGGTTCTCTGTTCCTCCTTGGTGCTAGTCTGGAAGCCTACACACAGAGCAGACACACAGACACCTCCTGGCCTTCTGCTGGGTGCACAGATGGGATTGGGAGGCACTGAATCTTCCCTTCCTGACCTACTGCACCCCACACCATTTGCTCAGGCATCCCCACACTCCCTGCCACAAGGTCCTTGTAGGGAACACTGAGGCTTTCTTGGAGACCTTTTACCCAGCTAACTCTGCATAAGTGTGTCACTTATTCCTGGAGCTGTGTGGGGTCACCATGTAAGGAAGGACAACTTGGGTTAGAAAGTCACCTGAAGGGAAGAGACTTGAGTCTTGGGGAGGGTCAAGAGAGAAAGATTTTCTTAAGACTTGACAAGACTGAATATTTGCTTTCAAAAGCTTTTAGTTCTTCATTGCAGTATTGTTAACCACATATATAGTGTAAACACACAAGCCCTACTGTCATAAACACTGCCTTGATGTAAACAGAGTGCTAAAGGTTCTCATAGCTCTTTTAACTCCTTTGCAGAATTCTAAATATGGTGACAAGGCAAGGAGCATTATGGGCTAACACTCTGGGATCACTGGGTAAGTAAAGTCATTCCTTCATTGGGAAAGCAACTTAAAGCTGTAACTGTGGGAAAGTGTATTTGTGTATTATCTGAATTAGAGTGTTCTCTAAATTTTCATTATTAAATCCATCAGGAAAAAGCGCAGGTTTTTTCTTTGGAGGCTTGAGAGTATTTCAGTAGACATAAAAATGGAAATTTAAGGCTAAAATAGGATTTGCAGCATAAGGAGCCAAAAGCCTTTAATTAAAACCCAAATTTTTTACTGTATTATAAACATTATTATATTTTTTACTATATTAAAATTCTAGCTATATCAGAAATAAGTAGGAATTGCTGATAATGTTTGTGTTAATAAATTCCAATTAAATTACAACTTAAATCAAAAAACATAATTTAATATTTCTGAAATAACTTAATACCCTACATTGAGACTCTTTAGTCATGTGATCAATTGCCTAATGTTTGTTTCCTGTTGAAGTCAGCAAAATGTTTATGTGAGGAAGAAATGTGATAGTCAGTACAAAGGTTTATCCTTTAAATGATGGTACATTAGCAAGAAAAATCACATGTGGTACACTGACTCTAAACCTAAATGCTGCTAATAACTAATATGGGTTAGAAAGAAAGAGAAAAGAAAATGACCAATAGCCTGATGTATCAGAAAAAAACTTGTATGAACTGAGATTTGGGTGGGAGGGGGCTGTGAAATAAAATCACATCAATTGCCTCAGAAAAACAAGATTATTACATAAAAGTCAGTGAAATAACTAATGGCCTAGAAATTACAATCCCCTCTCATTCTTAAAAAAGGAAAACTGATGCACAAGATTTAAAAGGAGACATCTAAAATTGATTAGATTATTTTGAAGAAAAATAATGATGGAACTCGTCCTAGAAAGTTGTAGTTGATGTTAGCAATATTTAAATCAGAGGCTACATCATGTTACAACCCAGTCTACATCTGTTTGACTTTTGAGAAATGCAGCAAAGTACAGGCTAAGTTGCATGGATGACATTTCTTTTCAGTCTTATTTCTGAAGAGCAGATTAGCTGCCATTTAATTGAGGCATTAGCTTTTGAGACATTGTATAGAGGGCATGGTTAGAGGGAAGATTCTGAGCTACAGCAAGAAAGGCATTTTTTCTATAAGCAATGCATATGTTGCCTGCTGAATTTTATGGGTCATTTTCTGTTTGGATTTTTTTCCTTTTTTTTGTTCCAAGTCTAACAAAAACATGTCTGAGAACTGAGATGCAGGCACACTGCAGTTCAAGGTTTCATTTGAGTGACACATTAACAGGTTTTTCCAGCTGTGTTTGAAGAAAGATTACTCAAGAAAATGTTTGTGCATTCCAGTAACAAATTGTTATTTTTCTGACAAAATATGGCCTCCAAAATTACAGACTTAAGCAGAACTTTATATTTGGGATTCTAGTAGACCTCTTTCTTGTCCTAGCTACCAGAGAAATTCCTTTCAAGGAACTGAATTATTTTTGCATCTTACTTTACCTTGTGCAGCCTATCTGTACCTCAGAGATTCTTTTTGTTCAGGAACAGAATGACAAAAATTGTGAGTCATCACAGAGGCAACGTCTGTGTGGAACTGTTTGAAGAAATTATGTTGAATTCAGCTTTTCCTTCCCTCATTGCTAATCTGCTTGCTGCTAAGAAAAACTGAAATCCCCTTGCTTGTGCTGAATGGAGAATGATGCTGCTCTTAACTCATTGACATTATTGTGGTTGCTTATGAAGGATTTACTGCCTTTTAGCAGAAGGAAAGATTTCAAATTCTTGGAGGAAAAGGAACAAAATAAATGCCATTGTCTTTGTCACTTCAAAATGGTGACATACTCTACTATTCTTTGCCAGAATGAAATATGAGTGTATCATGAGGGGTGAGGATGAGGAGTGGGCTTTTCCTTTTATCAAAATGTATAAATGATAAATGCATCCATGCTAAAAAGCCCCATGCATTTCTCTTCCCAGTTCTTTCCAGGACAGTCCCTAAAGTTATCCCAAAGAAAAGGCCCTCTAGGGATAAAGATTTCATGCACAAGCAGAAGTGAAACAGCTGTAAATGTCAAATCCCAACCATTCTAATAGTCATTTTTAAAAGAAACAAAGCTCATTATATTCCAGCTCTTGGTAGTATGAGCTGAATGCTGTACTTAACTCACATTTCATCACTGTCACACATGGACAGCAATTTTCTCTACCTAGAAAGTAGTTTCATGTCATCCACAGAAGACAGAATGAAACAGCCAGTACAAATTTAAACACTGAATTTTGAAACAAATTTGAACTAGCAAAATAAGCTTAAACTTCAGTCAGTGCTGTATAGCACATATTGTCATGAAGAATGCTACTTTATAACCAAACTGTAGCTCAAGAAAGAAGGAATAGCTATCAGGAAGAGATTTGGAAAAGAAACACCAAAGATGGGATTTTGCAGAGGATTCCCTTCAAATAAGCAGAAAATCTGTTCTTCAGAAGCATAGTCTAAATAGCTACACCAAGCCTGGATTCTGAGCTTTGGGCCTCAGACCATGGAAGGTTTTTTAATCTTTTTTTTCCCTCAGCTCTACTTTACAGTGCATTTGGAGTCATCATTGAAAAGACACGAGGTGCAGAAGATGACCTGAACACCATAGCTGCTGGAACCTTGACAGGAATGCTGTACAAAAGCACTGGTAGAGTAGCAAAATATTTCTCCTTTTCCTTCTCTTGTGCTTATCCTAGTTATTAGGATTCTCATCACTTTTACTAAACAATGTCCTGCTCTCAAAATTGACAGTGTAAAAATGGCTGTTAGCTCAGTGTCCCCTAACCCACAATGCTTTTCCCCCAGCTAAGGTTACCTAAAGAAAACTTGCACTAAAAAAAGAAAATCCAGCTGAATTAAATTTGATTCTTTGCAACTGCACAGGACTGACAGTAACCATGAGAGTCAAATTATGACTGTTGTACATGTATACTGAACAAACAGTCATTTATTTCCTCACATATACAGTGGGGTTGTATAAAATACATACCCACATCATTCCTAGCCATGTTTTCAGCACTAGCAGGAATAAATGTAGTTGTTTCTCAAGTCCATGAGTGGATGCAGGCAAATGGGAGCTATCTTGCAAAGTGAATGGGGACAGGGAAGGAAAACACAGAACACAGAGATTGATTGCATGAAGATCAGACTTACTACAAGTGATCCATGTGACAGTAATTCACATGATAGTGGTACCTGGAGCTGCAGAAACCCTACATACAGAGAAATTGATCTATTTATTAAATTATTACTTAGATTTTTCATGAAACTGTTGTCTTGGGGTAGGATTCTAGTCTTTGCATAGTGGTCAAAACCAACAAAAAAGGTTATTTGAGAATAGCATGGATTTAAGGTGGGACTGCTGATGAAAACTGAATTGTTTGCAGGAGAGAGGCTCTGACCTTCATCAGCAAAATGGCTGCCAACACATGTTCCAAGCTTAACAGTTGGAAGTATCTGTTTTAGAGGATTCCTGGGTTCCACAGGTTGACATTAGCACATGGAAAAAAGTTTTATGTTTTAAGTTGCTCAGTAAATGTTTGGCTGCATGACTCACGTGCACTTTATGGAGGAGATAATGCAAGAACTGACCTATGTACTTTTGCATATCTAACTGGGCCTCAGTGTCTGAACAGTGTTCCTGAAGGCTTTCTTCTTTTTTTAGGGTAAAACACTTTGAGTTACTCTATTTGCCTGATGGCTTAGACTACCTGAAGCCACAGATAATTGGCTGGAACAGCCTTCCTAAATATGAGACTCTTAACTTTGCACGAGCACATTGCTCTCCTGTAATCCATTTCTTCCTTGGGATTTCATGAGTGATGTGACAGATTACCAAGAACAGCTGGAAAGGGTAGCATATAGAAGCCTAATATTTTCTGTAGGAGTTTATTAATGAGGAGAATTGTCATCTAATACTTGAGCAGAAGCATCCCTCTTACCTTGCAGAAGTATAGAGCTGGCATTATGTGTAATATTTTTTTGGCACAGTGCAACCAGAGATAACTACTCCAGTCACATGCACAGTCATCTGACACTACTAAGGTTTTTATTACCAGAGCACAGTGGGACATTTGTTTTGTAACACAAGATCTACAGAGCTAATGGCAGTCCTTATAAAGGCAAATGAAGTCAGTAAATCTCTATTCATTACAATATTGTATTTCAAGTGTGTGTTGTGCCTATGAACCATAGTGCAGAGAAACTGCTGCCTCTCCTATGCAAGAGCACCTTTTCCTATTCTGTATGGTAAAACTTACAAGTTCTTCCTTTACACTGCATCAGTGTACATATTTACCTTAAAACCTGGAATATTTAAACCATATTTAAACCATGCAAAAGATCAGCAGACATCTGACACATCAAGACTGTAATAATTACCTGTACTACATGGAATGCCATGATGTGTTGGCATTAAGAAAAGGAAAATGTAAAAGTTGTCAAGGACTCTGAGTTATAAATCTCCCTATTTCAGTGTCAGATAGAAGCTCACACAAACATGCCACTGCAAATTAAGGTTGCTCTGTAGTCCACAGGGGGTGGATACAGAGTTGCAGGTAGTGCTATTCAAAGACTCAGATTTCCCACTTCCATCATTCCTGCTTTGTAAAGAGATCAGGAACAGACTTAAGAAGAAATGGGAAAATGTATGGCAGGTCTTTTACTATAACTTAATGCACTGATGGAGGAATCACATCAGAATCTGTTCTGCACTGCAATACACTCCTGTGAACACTGCAAAACCTAGACTGAATCTCTGAAACCAATGATTAAGCATCTGATGAGTGGACAGGAAAAAAAAAACAGTTGGGAAGACTTTGTGAAGGCTGAGATTTACCCCAAACCGGTCCCAGTTTTCACAATTTGTCCTTGTAGAAGTGTTAATCATTACCAAAATGGCAGCAGTCAAACAGAACCTGCACGTTCTAAAGCCATTGATTGTGAGCACTTCTGTGTAAAGCTACGTGACACAGCTTGTGTGGGAGAAGGTGAGAGGTTTGAAAGCTCTGCAAGTGAGGACAGTGGCAATCCAGCCCTCCCTGCATTCAGGGGCAGTGCCATCCCTCACTGAGACTCCCCCTGCAGTGACTGAGGCAGTTCAGTCCCAGTCTCAGCAGGTGAGGGCTGGGCTCCATCTCTGCATGGCTTAGGTCACAAGACACCTCTGGGGTGGGAATGGACAGCTGATGTGAGGAGTTTGGAAACAACTTCTGCTTCATTCATCTGACCAAAGTGATCTCCAGCTTTCACATTTGTTTAAATTTAATGCCACAATTACTGACTAGATTTTAGCCCAAATGCAGCAATAAGAGTACACATTAATTTGTTACACCAGTCTTAAAACTTCATGGGAGCAATTTTTTGAGCTCACCACTAAACTTCTACCCAGAACATTCAGTTTGGGTAACAGTTAGAAGAAAACCCTTTGGTTTCCTCTGCCAGTGGCATATGCAATAGAAATGTTACAGCAACTCAGTCAATTCAAGTTTTGCTAAAAGGGGGTCTGATATTCTAAGTCCACAAGGATGGCTTTTCCATTTAATAAGATACTATTTATTCTTTAATTTTAAGCAAATGCAGAAATTAGTATCTGTTATCCATGTTTTTTCTGATAAATGTTACAAAGGACAAACATATCTTAAAGCAAATGTTCAGCCTCCTTGCATGTGCTTTCAACCTCTTTTCTAAACTGACCATCTTTATTTGGTTTTCTTATCATTGTATTAGTCATAAAAGCAGCAAAGCACCAAACAAAAATGATTGTCACTGTGCACTATGTCACTGTTACACCCTCCCACCATGAAGATGCATGGCTCCAGTTGTCACAAAGGTACAGCTGGCTGAGGCTCCTGCACTCCTCCCCAGGCATGCACATTGATCACTCAGGAAAAGATGGACTAGCTGGGACTTTGGCCTGACCCACTGTGACAGCAATTAATTTCTCACTGGAATTCCTGACAGACTTCAGTAAGCAAAAAAGTTAACCAACCTTTGCCTCTTATCTGAGGGTTACACAGGTTGTACATGTTCTTTTTCTTGGATTTTTTTTCCTCCCTAGAGGTTAAGGGTAACAGCACCAAAAGTAAACTAATTCCTTGGACAAACTAAATTTACTTTTGTGCAGTAGGACCCAATCCTAGCTTCAACATCTCATGCCTTTGGAACAATAGATGTTACATAATTTGGTACAGAAATGGCGTGTCTGGAAAGACAGGAACTGCATGCTAGCAATAGCTGAAGGTAGCAGTTATCATTTTAAGGCCTCAGAACACAACCCTGAAAAGCCAATATGTTATGAATTAGGAAGGGCTGAATGGTTTTTTGCCAGCCAGTAGGATCTGGTGGGAGCTAAAGATCAGTTTTGTGACATCCTGTGGGCAGTTAAGGGCAGCTGTGTTAGCTGACAGCTTCTTGAGCTATAAAAAGCCTGTTCTCTGAGCCCCAGTCCATGTTTTTCTTTGGGCCAGACAGGGCTGTTTTCTCATTTCTCTTGCCTGGAGAGGGGGAAGAGCTTTTTGGGGACTGCTGTAGGTACAGTCTAGGATATCTTACTTTTCTGCAGTATTTGGGAAAAAGTTAAGAACTTGCTTGTCATCCCTTAAGTTAAGGACTGTGGGACAGTTTGGAAATTTAAGAACTCCTTTTAACATAACATGTCTGTAGGATTATCAAGCAAACGATGTTTAGAGAAGGGATTTTTTTTAAATCTGAAATAGGGAAGAAGTTAGGACAACATACAAGCAGCACTACAAGTAACAGCTTGTTGAGGCATTCTTAGTTATTGGGGACTGATGTCTAAGAGTATGTGTGGCCACGGAGAGCAGTGCTGCCCAGCCCTGGTAGCCAGGAGCAGTGGGCTCAGAGCTGCAGGGATCTGCAGAGTTTGAGGTGCCATTCATTTACAATAGCCAAAGGAGCCTCCTGTCAGTCAGCTGCTGCTGCTTTCACTCAGTGAGAATACAGCAAATTTTAATCATGTTTGCAAAGGAATTGCAACAGCTCTAGTACTTCCAAACCAGTAAGTTAAATTGTAGATTCCTACTGTTTTTTCTAATTTAGCCTTCATACCACAGTAACTACAAGAAATGTTCCCTCTTTCAAGCTTTGTTGTTTCTGTATTCTAAGCACAATACTGCCTTAGCTGCAGCAATATGAAAATGGAAGATGCTTTTCTGGAATATATCTTGCTTCCAAATAGAACTTTATCAGTTTCCTCAGTAATTTCTGTATCCACAGACCTCCTCACTACTTACAAGATTTCATTAAATGAACCCCATGGAGCATCAGGAGGAAACTCTTGATGCTTTCTAACAACATCAGGCCACCCACAGATGTTCAAGCAAATGACTGCGTGATGGTTCAGATGGTCTCATTACTGAGCTTGAATTTGGAGCAAAACTGAGATTGCCTTGGACACTTGAGTTGAGCCCTTTAAACCACTTAAAATTATTTTTGTTCCTGAAGGCCTGGCAGGAAGAGAAGCTGTTTTCACTCAGAGTATGCAAGAGAGATTGAAAGATGGAAAACTAATCCCAATTTAAAGATTATTCTTCTATTGCCTGGCATAAGTGGGTCTGAGGTTTTGATGAAGGTATTTGTAATGCTTGCTATTGGATGGTTCTTGCTTTATTAAATTCCAGGAACTATCCCAGGACATTGGAGTAACATTCTGAAAATAGAGACAGTAAGGTTCTAATGGTTCTAACCATGGTTCCCTCATGGTTTTACCTACTGGACAGGTGCAGCTCAGTGTTAGGAGTGGCTCCTGCAGTGCTGAAATGCAGAGCTGTGCTGTTGGAATGCTGTATGCCATGGCACAGTGTCACCTGGAGCCTATTGAAATCCATAGAGGAGGGACAATACTTGGAGGTGAAAGAGTCAGCAGCTGAAGGCAGAGAACTAATTTCCCATCTAGGGAGCATCAGATGTACCTTTGGAAACCCACAGCAGTTCTCAACTCTTGTGCAAGGTGCCTCATCTCTAAATACCTGCTTCCAGAAGTGTCTGTCAGCTGGAACCCTTATCTTACTGGGACATGCAAGATTAGGGGCTCAGGGCCATGTTTCAGCAGGGCTTGGCAGGGCAGACTTGGTATCAAAGGCTTGCACAGAGTGATTGCAGAGGAGGGGTGGGAACGTGTTCTATCATGCAAACACAGCTGGGATGGGAGTGGAGAGTTTCTTTTTCATTTTTGTTAACAAGTTAATATTCACAGAGGCCCTAAGATTTTCTGCCCAGCAGCAGGGCTGTGTTCTAAAGTGCATTACTGTTTGAAGTCTGCCACACATTTACTCAAAGGTAGTTCAGAAATCAGGAGCAACTGCTACCAACAAAAGTCCAAAAACCCCCAACATTTTGTAGCAGAAGCATAGTATAGAAACACTGGTAAAGGAACACTTCTTGCATGTTTTCCTGGATATTTTCCCTCTCAGTCATGCACCTATACCAACTGCACAAGTTTAGTACCCTGTTCATGAAAGATCTCCAGCAATGTCCCTAAGTTGCCTGCAGATGGCCTTAGGCCCTGTGGTTGACTTTTGCCAGTGGGTTCAGAGCTGCCATCCTTACCTGGCTGGCTCAGCACATGACAACACCAGTATTTGCTGCAGTAAGAGCAGCATATCTGAAGTCCTCACACATGGATGCTACAAGGCAGCTCAGTGACCTGAGTTTAAGATGTCACCTTTCTTGTACAGCCCTGACTTCACAGAATCTGCAGCCAGGCTTCATCATCCTTCCACTACCTGTTCTTGCATAGGAATAATAGGATTTTAAGGGGAAAGGAGAGGAATTGAACCTGGGGGGGGTAAGGAAAAAGCCTACAGGAATAGTCATAGTTCTGCAGTGCATCACATTCTGTGGGGATGCTCCACATTTCCTGGTACACCTGATGCTCATGAGCCCCCTTTGGGGGTTCCTGCTGTGATCTCTTGAATCCCAATTTGAACAGCAGAAAATTGGGCTCTAATGTTGTATTCATTTACCCCAGCAGGAATGAGGAGTCAGTATTTTTACAGATTATCTCAAATACTTGTTTTGCACAAAGTG
Source organism: Zonotrichia leucophrys gambelii (assembly GCF_028769735.1). Taxonomy (NCBI): domain Eukaryota; kingdom Metazoa; phylum Chordata; class Aves; order Passeriformes; family Passerellidae; genus Zonotrichia; species Zonotrichia leucophrys. Next base: position 26,277,221 of record NC_088176.1, read on the forward strand.
TCCTTTAAATTTCACCTGTGGCTTTTTGCCAGACACCGCTTGCACATGGTTAGTTTTGTGTACCCAGCTGCAAGCCCTTCTTATGAAAAGCTTTTTGTGCAACAAATTCAGGATCAATTAGCAAACACAGAACATCTACATTTGCTTTCCTAAATGCTGATTTAGGCACATAAATCATATTCAGTAGGGCTTTTCTTACAGCTATTGAATTCCCAACAGTTACAGCAATTAGTTCTCAGCCTTATACCCTAAAAAAACCTCTCAAATTGTCACAGCTGGTCTGGCAATGAAGTTTCTAGAAACTGTGGCTGGACATGGCTTCTAAAACCAAGTCCCACTTCTGCAGCTTCTTGGTTTCATTGCGTGCCTGGGCAGTACAAGGAGGTTTAACAACTCTGGTGAAACCCATTTAACCTTGCAGCACAGTGTCAGCCTAGCTGATGCCAACAGCTTGTTGCCTCACTAAAAGCCTAAAGGCAATTCTGTGAGACAGCTTTATGACCCATAATGGAAGGGGAAAAAACCCCAAACACAATCTCTCTGATTACTGAGGTATGTTTGTTTTCAGGCTGGAGGAACCCAAACTGCCCTGCCAGTTCCTCCAATAAAGCAGGCAGGGTTTTTTTATCTTGCTGTCAGCAAAACTGGCCTTGTTCTATACACTGTACACATTATCTAGCTTGGTTCAGCTGCAATGATAAACATTGCAGAATCAAACTCTCTGAAGTTTTCCTAGCACTGAGGGTCATACTCCCAGGTGCTCTGTGCATTTACAGAGCATTCTGGGAGCTGTGCTGAGGCACAGAAGGGTTTTGCTGTTCAGTAAAAGCAGCAGAAGTCTCTTCTTGTGCCCCTGAACACCCCAGTCCTCATGTGGATGGAGTGGACACAGGATGGCACCTGACTCCCAGCTCCAGCCAGGTGCACTACCTGCAGGCAGTAGCCAAACTTGCCCTGTATTTCTGCCTTACACTAACGTGCTCACCAGCACCTTAAGACTTTAATCACCTGTGTGACTCAAGTTTTACCATTGCAAGGTGATAATTCTGATTATTAATAAAAGAATAAAGAAAGCTGTTCAATGTACACCATAGTAAATACTTGCCAGCTAATCCCTTTCATCTACTTCCTACTTTTTAATTGAAAAGTTTTAAAATTCCAAAGACACAGAAGCAGTAATAGGTTTTGCATGATGGCCCTAATGAATCTCTGGAACACAGTGTCACACCCATATCAGCTGTTATTTTGTTCACTTATTTCCCTCCTGCTCATTCTCATTCTGCCCAGAGCTAATTATCATAATTGAAAACCTGGAGCAGATTTTGTAATGGGAGGAAAGTATGTCTATCTGTAAAAACAAAGGTAATAAGGACAAGTAGAATAGATTAAGTAGGACTTGGGAAAAGCCATCTTGGCTTCCAGTGCTCTGTAGTGGTTCCCTGAAGCAGTGGTGCTAACACAGTTTGAGAGGAAGCTGTTCCAGCAGAATTAGTGTCAGGATCAGGAGTGAGTGACCACGAGCCTGGCAGCAGGTTTGAGGAAGGTACAAAAAGCACAGGGACCCTTACTGGAGAGTTACTCTAGAAAGGACTGTTCATTGAGAGGTGTCTGGATTTAAACAGCTTCTTGGCAGTTGCTGTTCACTGCCCATTTGCTGACAGTAACACTAACGAGCTGCCATGTGTTTGTTGTTGCAGGCGGAGTGCGCGGGATAGCGCGAGGTGGGATCGCAGGCCTGACGCTGACCGGCCTCTACGCCCTGTACAACAACTGGGAGCACATGAAGGGCTCCCTAGCCCGGCAGTCCCTGTGAGCAGGGCAGAGGACACGCTTGCTTAGTCACCAATCAAATCAGTTGTGAGATCTATCTGGTGCCCCTTGCTATTTTATTTACAATTAGTGTGAAACTGATGGAAGCTGTGCTGGGAGGAACCTCTTGACACCGTGTAGCTGGACTGGCCCTTCCTGCCAGCCAGCTGCTGGAGAGGCAGCAATATTTGTTGGACCTGCAAGTGACCAGAGTGGCCACCGAGACTGTGTCTCCTGGCCAGAGCTGCCAGGCGTGCTGGGCCCCCATAGCTGATCCTGCTCACTGCCAGCTTGGCTGGGTCCTGCAAGGGCTGTGTCCATGGAGCACTCCCTGCAGTCCCAGCAGCACAGCCCCAGTAGCCATGGCACAGGCAGGGCTTGCTATTCTGACAGCACAAGACAAGCTAGCAAAAGGGACATCATCAGAATAAAAAGGGTGGTACTTACTCAAACCCATTTCTATCCTTTGCTCTTCCTGCCACAAAAGCATTCTGCATCCAGTGACCTACCTATAGATTCATTTTAAAGGACCTGTGTGATGAAATCCTGGGGGAATTGGTGGGTGAGGGGAAGTGCACAAGCAGGCTGATGATCTCCTGATGATGTTACAGTAAGGCATAGCAGGGCTTGACTTCACTCCATTTTTTGCTCTAACAAGTTGCTTGTTTATGGATGAAATACAGTTGCTGTTGCAGAGCAGCTGCCAGTGGATTATCAAAACATTTGGGTGCTCCAATATCCCAGAACTCATTTAGCCAACAATTAGAAACCAAACAATATAAAGACTGCACCCATTACCCATTAGGACTTTTAATTAGCAAGAAACTTTTTGTCTGAAGTACCATATATAGGTTATTGGCAGAACAAAGACTGTGATGAACCTACATGTTCTCCTACAGTGTTAAATTTAAACCATGTACCAAGTATCATTTGCAGATAAATTAAACGGTAAGTTGGGAATTAGTTTAGTAATTAGAGTTACTGTGTAACAACTCATTCCTTACACATTTAAATAATTAAACAGGGAACTTATTGAAGAGGTCTGAAGACAGAGAAGGCAGAGCAAGGGAAAAACAGGAAACTTACTGGTCAGCACACAGTATAATGCAAACTAAGTTTACATTTGAGTTTTTGCTACTGAAATAGCTCTTAATAATTACATTGCATACACCAAAATAAAACCAACAAAAGCAGTAAAGGGAAGGTGATAGCTCTTACCTTCTCTCAAGAAGAAATGCCCCTTTGCTGTGAAACCTCATTAGTAACCAATAACCACTGAGACCAGCTTTTTATAGAGCAAGTGCTCCAGCTAACGAGCCATCCCAGGTGAACTCAATTTGCTTTGCTTGGCTACCAGGTCACATTAGTTGCTTTATGCCAGCACTTAACATGGCATAAAGGAAGCAGCCTTTTCTCACCCCCTGTGTCAATGCTGCTTTTGTTAAGTCTTACGTTCCACAATTCCATAGTGCTCTGCATGTTGTTATTGTGGTGTGAGAGCTGGACTTCCTTCCTGGCATGCATTTCTTGAGGGCTGTACCACCAAAGAAACTGTTCCCCCACTTCCAGGCAGAGGGATGATGTGGGCTTCATCTGCACAGCACTGTCATATGGGACATCAGGAAAACAGGTGCACTTTCTTCTGAGCTTTTTCCCTCCCCACTGGCATCAGTGAGTTCCTCCCCTGCATGTTTCCTGGTCACCATTGGTTGGACTTGTGTTCCTGCACTCTTCACCACGCTGGATGAAGGATTGAGAACTGCTTTGGGGGTTGATGGGGGGCAGGGGTGGCTTTTTAAATGTCAGGAACTCTGCAATGTATCTTAGGTTTTCTTAAGATTTTTCAGGACTAAAATGTGACCCAGGAACTGTCTGCCCTGATTGAAGTGGGTAAACTATGAAGCTTAACAAATGTATTTCCTTCTTCAAGTGCACTGGAGATAATATAGAAACAAGCCTTTTCAAGTTCATAGTTAGCACAACCTTAAGGCTAGGCTGACTCTTGAACAACTTAGCATGTTATCTGGTCTGCAGTGTACTCACATTTCCTGGAACTGCTCACTTCAAGGGCAGAGCTGAGGGCATTTTTCTGAAATAGCTGTGTTACAGCTGTTAAAAGTTTTGGTTCATAATCTGTTTGTATATGGAGTAATCTGTAGCTTGAGCTATGAAACACAACCAGCACAGAGGCAGCAGTGAGGGAGGTGAATTGTACAATACAATACAGAGAAAGTGTTTACAATATTCTGTGTCATGACATACTGCATTCACAACTTACTAGATATCAGTATAAAGTTGCTACTTTAATTTGTGACCAAAAATATATATCCAAGTTCAGTAGGAATAAAAGGATGTAAAATCAAGTTGAAAACAGAATTTGGCTCAAGTTAGAGCCCTCCCATGCAGTGTTACATAAATGTGAGCATGGGAGACCTTGACTGTGGTGGAAGAGGGGGGTTTTGGTGCCAGTTGTGGTATCTTTGCTGATAGATCCAAGGCAGCTTTGCTATGGCACCAAGTGAGGCAGCTGAGACAGCAGGTGTAATGGAAGGGGTTTGAGTCTTGTGAAGCTGGTTCTGGTCAGTCTTTGGAACCAAAAGGCACTAACACCATTCCCTGTCAGCAGGTGACTTCTGTTAGGGTTGGAGGAATTTGTTGAACAATCACTACTTAGGATGGGAATCTCTGGGGACCCTGATGCAGAAGCAGCTTCTGAAAACAGGAGGCAAATATGTGTTAGGGCAGAAAAATCCTGTGTTCATAGTCTGTTTCCTGTGATCTAATTGGGACTTCAAAAGGAGGGGGGAAATCCTTTTGTGTGCTTTAACAGAAGGTTACCCCTGCACTTAATAAATTCTAGATAGGAAACTGGAATGTTTTAACTGGAGCTTTGTGCACTCTGTGGGTTGTGTGGGTCTGTGCTGTTCAATGCCAGCCAGTGCAGGGACACCAGAGGGTACCCCAGCCCTTTTTGGGGCTTCCCCAGCATGGTTAGTACCTGCTCTGTGTTCCTCACAGCTATTTCCCCCTCTGTCAGCCCCCCTCTCTCCCTGCCCTGTGGGAACAGCTGCCCCACTGACTCCATGGGTGCTCTGAGGACAAGGACAGGAGCCTGCTTCAGGGAGGTGTGGGAGGGAAGGAAACATTCCTCAGGACAGGGCATCAATCTCATAGCTCACCTTGTTCAAAGGAAGGTCTCCAGCCAGTTGAGAATCCACCAATAGCATTCACTTCCTGCTACTCTGTCCTTCTTGTCTTGGGATCATTTTGAAGTACTTTTCCCTGCCTTTGAAAGCTCAGCATTCAGGATACACATTCAGGAGTTCTGCATGTTACTCGTTCTAACAAAGAACTTCCAGTCCACTTTAAAAAAAAAGGTGTGTGTGCACATCCCCACATGAAATTTAAGGTATGGTGGTTCAAAGGCTGCCAGGCCCAGCTGTAAACGTTCTCCCAATGAACAATGAGCAGTGCAGGCTGCAGTTAAATACTGGACAATACTCTGGAAGAACCAGTCATGCAGGGAGGCTGATGCTCAAACACCACGGAGACAGAAGAACTCAATTCCAATTGCACAGATGCTCTTCAGCCATGGGAGAAGAGGACCAAATGCTACTAAAATCCAAGATCCTCACTAAGTATTCAAGAGTGCTAAGAAGCAAATGGGTCATTTTGTCCAAGTCTGTTTCTTCCAACAGCTGAGCAAAGCCCGGGTGACTCAGACACACCAGCTGTGTGTGCAGGGGGTCACACTGCAAGGCAGTACCTGACAGGAGCTTCCCACTCAGTGTTCAAAAGTGTGCCAGCTCCCAGAGTTTCCCTGCTCTGGAGCTCAGTGCAGCTCCAGGCAGTGGAGAATGAACTAAAGCATGTGAATCCCATCTGCATGGAAGCACAACTGTAGCAGCTTGCAGACAGAGGCAAGCTGGACAGGTGCCACAGCAGTTTTTGTTGACCATCTTGTAAATGAAACATAATACAGACTTTGGTTGCAATTATTTTTTAATGGAAAAGACTAATCAATGTTTCACATAAATATCAATTAGTGACAAGTCAGTTGAGTAAAGGAATACATACCCCCAAGTTTTAAAGGCTCATAATGAACTGAGACAAAGCACACAATGACGACTACATGGAATTCATTGGAAGAGGTGGGCTGCACGTCAATCCCATCCATTAAGTTCAGCTGCTGATCACATCTGTTGCTGGAGTTAGTCACAGTGCAGTCTTCCCATGGAGCAGCAAGGACACGTGAAGGGGAAAGTGAACTCCTAAAACACCTCTCTGCCTCCAGCAGAAAGCCCTGGCTATGAAAGTACAAAAGCCTCAAGTGTTTTGCTGATGTTAAGCCCTTTCAGGGTCTGGTTTCAGATGTGCAGTCTCCCCTTCTCAGACTAAAAACTTACTTTGAAATGAATGCACAGGATTGATCAGACAGGAATGTGTTCACACTGCAAAGTGACACCAAGGTTGGATCTTAATAATAATTTCTTTTCTCAGGGTTGTGAGGAACTCAAATCACTTTTATTCCCAGGCAGGCTGCAGGGATGGGGAGAAGGGGGACCTATTTTCATAGTCATCAAGAGCAATTTGTTAAGTGAGTAGAAGCTGCACCAGAAGCTATGGAGCTTCACAGTTTTCCATGGAGCCTGACAGGCATGATCCACATTTCCACAGAATGTCTTTGCACTCGTTCCTACAGGCTCAAAAGGCTAAATATCTGAAGAGGTATTGCTCGTATTATGTCCACAGCTTCAGGAAGATCCACTTTCACATACATAATCACATGGAAACCACAGATTAAATACCTTTAAACTGCATCAGTGGGAGCCACAGTTTGCCAAGTTAGTGCTTCCCAATTAAACAGCAAGTCATCAATCTGCTGAAGGCATCTAATTCCCCAAATATCACCTTTAAATATTATGTGGCTAAGATGCCTGCTTTCCAGTGGTTTAGTCAATAAGAATTCATTATGAATTATCTAGAACTAACAGAAACCCACATTTCATTTTCCAGCTTTTTCAGTGACATTCAAATTGTTTGTAAATGCTGGGGACACAGTAGGGTCTGATCTACTGGTGCATGAAAATTAACACCCTACCCTGTTCTCTGAAAGGCTCAAAATTCACAAGAAGAGTTTTGATTTAAAACTAAGTTACCAATTCTCCTGTCACATGTTAGGTCCCATAAATCCATGTATTTTTCCAAGTCTGGATTTCACACATTTAGCTGGGAAATGCACCAACACAAGATGCAAATGAAACCTCCAAAGTGAGCAACTGCTCCATAAACAAATTGCTTGCAAGTACAGCCTAAGTAAGCTGGAACCCAATGCATGACAGTTGTAGCAGCTGAAAGAACAGCAGCACTTGGAAAGTCTGTGTCAAAGGTGGATGTTCCACAGCACCAGGAAGATTCTGCTTTATACCTGCACTGGCCTCAACATACTTGGAGTGTCAACCCATTAAAGATCCTTGGATTCCCATAACAGATAGAAATTGCCTAACACCTCTAAAGCATCAGATTGCTAATGGTCAGTGGGTTTACATTTCAGAATTAATGACAACAAAAAGGGATCTTCTGCACCAGAACTCTGTTAGATAAGGAATCTTTCTTTTTGTTATAATTGTAGAAGAGAAAGCAGATGGCCAAACACAAAACACAAGCACTCAGCTGGCTGCAGTCACTCAGTGTGATGTGCGACTGATAGCAGGAAGGGGATGGTTTCAACACATCCAGTTCTTCACATCTAAACAAATTTAAAACAGGGTTATTATTCTCTGTGATAAAAAGCAACACTTTGGAAAAAAGAAAAACAACTATAAAATAATAAAAAAAGTTATATTAACATTTCTCCTAGAATTGAGGATCCTGCCTTTAAGGGTTTGAAGTACTCCTGCTAAGGACTATTTTCATTAATTGCAAAAACAATGACAAAGAGTTATCATCAGAAAGGAAAGACATTATGTCAGCTGTAAATACATTACAAAGGTAAGAAAGAAGCTGCCTGGAGATTGATACACTAATTCTATATCTTAGTTACACTCAGAGTTACCAAGTGTCAATCAGTTGAGAGATTTACACAAGAACAGAAGTGATTCCCTCCCTGGCCTGTGATCAGAAGAGGAGGATTAATAACAAAGAGGAACAGTCCAAACTGTTAAAAAGGTGTATGGGGAGGAAATTGCTGCACTGTCAAACTTAACGTTTAAAGAATTTAGGGTGGCCATTAGCTGTCTGTGTTCTGTACCCCCAAGTTCTGATTAGGCTCAGCTGTTTTATACATTCTGTATCCTACCTGTAAAGGAGACCGATACAGCCATTTTTCGTTATCTCCACTGAGCTTCATGCAGGCAAAAAGGTCACAAACTGTAGGAAGGCCAAAGTCCTGAAAGAGAAGTCACCTTCATTACCAACCCCAAACATAAATACAATCTGATATATCTTCAAATTTTCTTAAGTGTTCAAAACCAAAACTGACTTTTGAGTCTTTGAGATTAATACTTTCTTCATTTAGTATAACATATTAACTTGTTTAGTGCTAAGTAACTAATAATTGTGAGAACATTAAAAGAGTCAAGAAACCTAAAAACTTTCAGTCAGTATTATCTAGAGGAGCTATGACTTTGGAAGAGAATGAAGCCATTAAATTCAGTAAAGCAATAAACCTGGCACATAAGACACAGAAGTATCAAGAACTTATGCTCACTTGTGCTTTCTTGCGCAGAAGCCATTTATCTTCCACTGGAGGCAGGTTTGCATTTTCTAGGTCATTTGAAGCCAACACCCAACTGTTTACATTCAAGGGGAGGTGGAATGGAGCCAAGAGGTCTAGGAAAGGACTCTTGAAACTCTTGTCTGCTTTCTCCCGACTCTCCTTTTCTTCTGTGCTTTCTGCTTTGTGCTCAGCCTTGGCCAGCCAGCTTGTCAGAGGCCTCTCGAGCAAAGCTTTCCAGGGCTCTGCAATCTCTGCTGAATAATCTGCTTTCTCTGCACTCACGGGTTCCCCTGGGAGCTGCTGGGCGGGGCTAAGCCAGGAACTGGCAGCAAACTTGGTCTTCTCATGCTGAGGGTCTGGTACATCTCTCTGGCTGACTGGAACTCCATTTTTGTCCTTCCCATCTTTCTTCAGAAGCCATTTGCAAAGAGCCTCTTTTCCACAGTTTTCATCACACACACATTCTGAAAAGCTGGCACAGAGATCATTAGCTTTGCACACATCTTCCACTTTAAAGGGGGCCTGAGGATGCTGAAGAAGCCAAGCATTTACAGCAGATGTAGTGGGTGATTTCTTTCCATCAAGATGCTCATTCAGGCACTTCAGATTTCCCAGGTTCTCAATTTCCACACTTTTGCTCTGGCTGCCAGGACAACTGGTACATGTTTCAGCTTTGAGGAGCCAATCATTCAAATTGCATTCTTCCCTAAAAGGTTTAAATTCATTCTTCCATTTCTCATCTGAAGCAATACTTCCATTTTCTGTGTCAGGAGTAAGCAGCCAGTCAGAAAGGTCCATGTCTTCTTGTCCAAGGGACTCTAATTCCTCCACCTTTTCAACAGTGGAAAAGGATGAGTTAAGAGTAGCGGTGGAGTCCCTGCACCCAGGGGAATCCGTCTTTCCAGCAAGATCACGCTGCTGATTGTGCAGAAGCCAGTTCTCCAAAGCCTTCAGATTTCCCCAGGCTTGCTCAAAATAGCAGACTTTGGAAGAATTCAAATTCTAGAAAAGACACATTGAAAAACATCTATTAAAACTAGAAGGCAATGTTCAGTAACTGTTTGCATAGTTAGAGCTCAGAGCATTCAGCTAGTAAGTGCCAAAGCATCAGGGGAACATGAGGCAGAAGGAAGAGCACTACAGAAGGTTTCATTCCCACCACATTGTGCTTGCCATCAGGTACTGTGTTTTCCCCTCTGTTCAAAACTAGGTTAGCACACAAGAGCTTTACCTGGCTGGGCTCTGGCACACACTTTTGGGTGACCCATTCCTCAAGGTTGGTGCTGGGAACGTAGGGAGCCTGGCGCACGGGCACGGGCCTGCTTCCGAGTAACCAGCCAGCCAGCGAGGCGCTCACTGCCCCACACTGCGCCTGCTGCCGAGAGACAAGGCCTGCTTAGGGAAGGACTGGCTGCTGAGCACCTGTGCTGAACACCAACACAGGCAGGCAGCAGCACTTCTGCACCAGAAGGGAAAACAGTCCCCTCTAATTACAAAAAATCCCATAGGAATTGGATAGTTCCAACATAAGGAACATTCCATTAAAAAATCCTGTCAGCCACACCCCACAGGCACTTTCATACTCTGCTCCTGGAGCAGCTACAGTATCAGATCATCTGCTCACCATAGCCACTGACACTGGCTACCCAAGCATCTTAAACACACACAAGCCATTACTCAAGCTCACATAACGTGCTTGAGTTCTCCTCTTTCCTCTAATGCAATTAAACACACACACACAGGTCAGTCTTACCTGCTCACAGTTCATTAGGGCAATGCTCTGCCCTGGGAACCAGGGAGAAGGATTCTCTCTCTCTGAGGTTTGCTGAAAGAAAAGTAAAAATTAATTTAAATCTCCATTTTGTCCAGTTTCTAGGACAAATTCTACAATAAAGCAGAAGTAAAGCACAGTTACAAATTCTCAGTGCTTTATGGCTAACAATGTTCTCAACATATACAAACAGAGAAAAATTTACTATAAAAATACTACCTTGAATCTGCTTCCTTTAACAGAATTGTCTCCCACAATACAGGAAACACGCCGCTTACATCAGAATCCCAAAATACTTTCATCACAGAAAACATCTACTATGTTTTAACTATTGCTATCTAAAGAAAACAGTAATGAGCTTTCATCTGCTGGAATAGAGTAAAAATGCAGTAGTCATTCCCTCAGCCTCTGCCAAAATACATTAAAATAACATGTACATAACTAAACTCAGTGAAAACTACATACAGTAATTAATAAACTACTGTGTATTTATTATACAGCTAAAATTATATGACTCACACACAGAAGCCATTCAAGCTGTCACTAAAAGCAAAAATATCACTTGGAATATATTGCTCTACTGAAAAAGAAATCTTTGAGGCAAATACTCCAACCCAGGGAAGTCCTGGTGCTTACCATCGTTTTAATGGAACCAAATGAGGTAATAGCTTGGCGAAGGTAAGATGTGTCAGCCTCAAAATTCAGGATGGAAGACTCTTCAGGTTTGAGTGTAAGACTTTCCAGTCTGAAAGACAAAGGTGATTGTTACAGAAAGGAAAAAAAAATTACAATCTTCATCTGTCCTGTTTCAGAAGTCAGTCCATTATTTCATAAAAAGGCTTTCAAGTTACTTGGCACTAACTAGGTAACAAAGAAGACTTTTGATACAGCATACAAGAAAGGAATGGCTATCTACAAACCAAGAACAGAATAAACTGTCAGCAAAACACAAGTTTCACCTTCTTACTTCAACTGCCATCAACAACTAATATCTGAAATAATCTGCATAAATGAGTACCTTTCCTGCTCATTATAGCCCTGGTTTATCACCTCAGACTGCTGTTCTTATTTCTAGGAACTATTGAAAATGTAGGAACAGTGAGATCTGTTAGTTCTATTAGAATAAAAAATCTGATTAAATTCATAAGTTAAAATAAACCCAACTGTGTTAACTTGCATCATAAAATAGATTTACCTCTCCAGGCAAATTGAAATCTGGTTTGCCAGTTCGTTACTGTAGGAGTGTTCCAGCTGATGAATAAGGCAATTGAACTGTCCCAAGTACTGCATGGAAGACGAAACAGACGTTATTGTTCCAGCTCCCAGGATTAAAATTGAGCCAATACTTGCAAGAAGAAAGTTTGCTTGCAAATGCCAGTGCAGCAACCAAGCTTACCCAGTAGAGCTGCTGTGCCTGCTGCTGCAAGGCCTCCTCCTTGAGCTGCTGGATGAGATCCACCTGCTCAAAGAGCCACACCTCGCGGCTGCGCAGGCACTCCAGCTGCCGGCTGATGTGGCTGTGGATCTTGGCCTTCACCTGCCAGGGGACACACACCATTCCCACATCTGTCAGGCACAGCGCACACACATGTGCTGCACTGACTGCAAACTCCTGTCTGTCAGCGGCAAAAGGCATTTTTGGAGTGATTTATTTCTCAGAAACTCAGCACAGTCACCCACATGACTCGGGTCAGTAACAGTTCCGAGGCTACCTTTAAAGAGGTAGCAAAGAATAATGTTATTTGTAATCTCTCTCTATTCCGATGTTTCAATCATCAGCTTTTGGAAATGCTGCATGCCTAAGCTTGCAGAATTGATAACGAAGATAAAGGTATAAAGGTATACAGAAATACCTTTATCGAGAGCGTTGGCAAAATGACACAGCAATGTGTTTGCAAATTGCTAGGAAAATTTCAGACCACTATGACAATAGTAAATATTCTGGAATAATAAAAACTTTAATTGAAATCATGCTGGTTATTAAAAAATTCTTAAGAAGTAATTTAAAATTACCTCCTGCCAGTTTTCTTTAATCTGCTGTTCAGCTTTGACAATTCCAGATATAGCTGTTTCCAAGTCCTTCTTTGCTTGAAGGCACTTTGCCAGAGTCTCACTGCTGCAGGAATTTCTATTTCTATCTTGTGGTGGACTCATTCTTGAAGTGTTCCTAAAACACAATGGAAAAACGATTTCTTAACAGTTTCTATTCCTCTTTAAGAGAAGAGGAAGGGCATCATATGAAGAACCATCTGCTCTACTTCACTATAAAGGTGAACAAAAAAGCCCCTAGGACCCTACACAGATGCAAATTTTCTAAACATACATAAAGCTCTCCTCCAGAAGCAACAACAGTCTCTGAAACACCTCAGCCCACGGAATTTGCACAATCACAGGAAAACCAACAGATATTTGACAACAGCTTCAGCCACAGGAGTTTAGGCAATCCTCCCCTGCCAGGCACCTTCCTCCAGCTTTTATGCCTAGCCAGCAAACTCCAGAGCTGAGGGTGGATTCAGGGAAGGTTCAGCAGCAATGCTGGAGCTGGGGGAGAATGGCCTGACCAGGGGCAGGAAACATTTCAGTCACCCTTCTTTCCTCTGCAGGCAATGAGCTTGCTCCCATAAGTGAGAAAATTCCAACACAGCTTCTGTAAAGAACTGAAAACCCACGTGTTGCTACAAAGATCATTCTTTACTAAGCTGCAAAGGCCAGAATTTCCACAGCTACCCATTTTGTCCTGGGCACAGCTCTGGTCACTTCGCTTCAGCACAGCCTCAAGTAGAAGGGGCTCAAATACAAAATTTCTACAGAAGTGATACTGGCAAGGATTCTGCAAGTAAGGGAAAAGACAGTATGGATTTTCAGTAAAAACAGGAAGGATCACTGTAAGCACTTTCCCTAACCAGTGGGTTATTTTGTTACCAAAGAGTTTGAATTCTCCTGTCAGTTTCATGAGATTCCTGAAGCACTAAACATTCATAGAATTTATTCTATTTAAACAAGTCTTCAGCAATGACAACTATGGAAATTCCCAGCAGATTGAAAGCATACACATGTGCCAATCTAAAATGTCACAAATTTTACCGCAGTTCTGGAGGGAACTGAAAGTAGTTTTGAATTTAACAAGACAACCAAGAGCTTGCTTCCTGAGCAGCTATTTAGTCTGCAATTTCCAAGTCCCATGATCATATAAACTGCAACCCAAAAGTCCTTCTACAGGAAGATATAAGTGTGTGTGTCACACAGGAGAGGGCTAAGAGTGGCTTGCAAGTGGAAGGTGACAGAAAAAGCAATGTTCATGGTGGGGCAGGAGCAGAGGCTGCAGCTCCCTCGGATCCCTCGGCACCATGGGCTCCCTGTCCCTCCGGACACAAGACACAGACTCGGCACAGAAGCCACCCCAAGGCCCTGCACACAGCTCAATCCCATCCTCACCATGGCACCTCATCCTCTAGGAACTGCAGAGCACAAGCACAAGAGAACTCAAATGTAATATTGATGTTATTTTGCACCAAGTCAGACGGTGCAGAAGTCCAAATACATCATTCTCCATGCTGTGCTGTGAGCACCAGTATTTGCACCCCCTAGCTTGTTCACAGGTTCACTTCTATAAGGTTTCATGATCTTCACCATGCTAGCAAAATGCAATAAAAGGTAAGGTAAGCTTTTTCTCACAACACTCCCTAGACTTTATCTTGCTTTGCAACTCTCATGTACAACCTACAGCAAGTAGGAGCCAACAGTGTAAGTGGGAGCCCTAAGTTCTCAGATGTAATCTAACAAGTTGATGACAGCAATACACCCAGCCAAGAAAACAAGGCTATTAGGTACCTTAAAAACTATCATGTACCCAAAAGTAAATTTAAAACATCATATTGGTTATTATTTCATTTTTATATTCTTACATAACAACGTCAAAGTCTGAAAGGCTAAATAAAACTACCATATTTGCTCACACAATAGATAATGTACTTAACAACTCTTGTGAAAATTATGATAACCTACTTTATCACACTCTGTATTAGCAACTTCATAATGGCACAATTGAATTTAAGAAGCTTACACACTCTTCTCTAATGATCTCTGAAACTACTGTTTGTTGCTTTTCCTTCTTTTCAATGATTGCAAGAGACTCACTCCAGAATGTATGGAGAGAATGAATGCTGCCTTCCTCCAGCCAGCCAGCTCCTGCTAAAATGGCTGTTCTGAGGCTTTGTTGCAAATAAGCCAGTAAAACTCACACGTTGAGCATGAGAGCCAATCCACTCCTCTTTTTCATTTCCACAAGCCTCTAACAAAACCAAGTGGGGGCAAGCACCTATTTCATTGCTTCCCAGTTACTCCCAAATAGCACTGAGAATTTAAGAGGTTTTCAGGTCACACGCTCTGATACACCGGCGATCACACAATTCGGCTCAACAGTAACAGAACACGGGAAGGCACCGGGCTGCCACACTCGCTGACCTGCCCGGGCCATTTCCGCGCCACCGGGCGGTTTCCAGGCCCACGGGGGTCCCGGCAGCCCCCGCTCCGTGCGCCACGGCACGCACACCCACCGATGAGCTCGCACTTACTTTCCGCGCTCAGGAAGCAACCCCGCAATGTCCTGTTTAGAACGCGGCCTCCATTCCCCGGCGCGGCCTCCGGAATGCTCCCAACCCTGCAAATATCCGCTCCGAGCCCCGGCTGGCTGGAGCGGCCCCCGCCTTATCGGGGCGGCCCAGCCCTTGCCCCGCCCCGGCCACCGCGCCCGCCCGAGCCGCACGTCCGCAGCGCGGGGCGGGCCCGCCGGGCCGCGACCACCGGCACCGGGCGGGGACCGGGCCGAGCCGCTCTGCCCCGGCCTGGCTCCGTCAGCCACGGCACCGAGCGCCTCCGAACATCCTACCAGCAGTTGAAACCGCGGAACCTCAACGTTTTGCAACAAAACCGCTATTTCTTGCAACTTGCTAAGTGTGGCAATGTATCTTCTTCATGTAACAACAAAGCGGAGCCGAGCGTTGAGGATGGAGCAGCAAGGGCTGAAGGGCTGCGAGCCGATCCAGCCGCCGAGCTCAGCCCTCCGTCCCTGGGCATGCACAGCCCAGCACTGAGGCTGCAGCGTGCCAGAAATCCTGACACTGAGCAGCTTGGATGCGAGTTAGCTCCTGGAAGGACCAAAATGACACCCACACATACACAATTCTTGTCACATCTAGTCTTGCTTCCACAATTTCACGCACTCAGCTGAGGAAAGCACACAGAATGGCCTCGGTTGGAAAGGACCTTGAAGATCACGTTGTTCCAATGCCTCTGCCATAGGCAGGGACACCTCTCACTAGACCAGGGTGCCCAGCGCCCCATCCAGCCTGGCCTTGAATGCTCCCAGGGATGGGCCCTGCACGTGTCCTCGTCTGCATACAAGCAGTAAAAATGTCATAGCACGAAACCAATAGAACTGCCTGAATGATAAGCATTATTATATTATTGTTCCTAAATAGTAAAATAACTACCAGTTTTTACAGAAGACTTTTGGCTTGCTGCAGAGGTGCCTCCACAAGACCCTGCAGCTACAACTCCTGGTCACAGGTGCTCTGTGCAACCTCCTGGCTGCCTGCACTCCACCCCTGGGATGTAACTTCCCATAGGTCAGAAACTGCTGGACAAAAATAATTTGAAGCTTTTAATGAAGTATGTGGCTGCTGGTGAGCAGAGGAGGGGGAGACAACCCTTCCTCTTCTGCAAACAGGCTGGCAGGAAACTGGTTCTACCAGCTTTTCACTCTCAGCACAACCATCCCCGCTGCCCTTGGGAACAGCATTGTTTTTCATTTCAAATGGGTGTGGAAAAATCACCTCAAAACCAGGGCTGTGCAGAGCCTTTGTTGGGGAAATGCTGCTGAAGGGAATGAAGCCTCCCATTGAACAGGCTCTATTTATAAACGTGGAGTGATTTCTTCCATTTGGCAGGACAAGACTGCTCCAGAGGTCTCTCTGACCTGTCTTTATGTGGCTTTAAACCAGCTGCCTTGTTTGAACTGAAATCCCCACTGACTTCCATCTAACCCCACCAAAAAACAGAAGTTCCTCTTAAGAAGCTCCCCCAAATTAGACAGGCAGGAGTTGTGGTCAGGGAGTGAAGTACTCTAAGTACAACAGCTGAATCTGGGAACTTCCCATTTACATCCAAGCATAACAAGCACTTTGTACAGTGCAGCATCAGCATTATGTACCAGTATCTGCATGGAGCTCCTGCTAGGGAGATCATTTTACTCCAAAACAAGTATATGACACCCTATTTTTTAAGTCACAAGCCATGTGAAGCAAATAAATAACCTTTAACAGTTTCAAGCAAGAGAAAAAGTGAAATAAACACCTTGAGAAATAGTAACAGAAGTTTCAGGTATTACATTTTCTAAAATTCAGGTAGTTTTCACCTGTCTGCACAGTATATGGTCTATGCCACAGACCTGAACACCTGTGACTACTTTTTCTGCCTGTTTTAGCTCTGAAACAGCCCAGCCAGTGCACAGAGCACTTGTACTGAGACAATCTCACAAGAGCTGGGCTCTGAACAGTCACAAGTCACTAATACAGCTGTGAAGTCTGATCACCACTTTATTCCATCTATCACAAATATATATTTTATGCACAACAAACATATAACTGAAATCACAAAGTATCTGAATATGAAGGCCTAATATCTCTATGCTATAATTACTGAAAATAACAAAGAAGTTACCCCAGAGTGGGGAAGACACACATTTACCTTAACTCAGATTGCACATTACAACACATCTTCCAGACTATTGCACTTAAAGACCCTTCGGAAAACAAGTGAGAAACCCCTGGTTGTGCCTGCAGCACCTGGCCCCAAAGGCAGCACTGCCATGCTCTGCACATCCAGCTACCCAAGGTTAGGCACTTGCAGCGTGACGAGCTGTGGTTTTTACATGGCTGCCGGCTTTTTTCCGCTCCCCTGACTGCACACCTTATCGAAAGGCTCGGGGGAAGGCACCTTGTTCCTCTATCATCTTTTCTCTTTAATCCCAGCCATAAGCACCGAGTTTAAAGCTGTCAGAATGCTCGGCAAACCCCCGGAAGCTCCGGTTCACATCCCTTACCAGCAACGAACAACACACGTCTGACAAACTTTCAACAAACGCGATGCGGCACAACCCCGACCATTGCTAACCCAGACATTTACTGCTTATATAACCTCCGAGAAGCGCAGCTGCTAACAAAAGACTTGGCCTTTGCAATTAGAAACGTGGCTTTAGGAGCGCTCGCGGCACAACCTCCCCGGCACACGGAGAGCGAGATCAGTCGCCGTGTTCCGTGCGAGCCCTGCGCCGCGGAGCGTCCATTTCCCCAGCGACCGGCCCGAGCCAGGCCGGCTGCCTGGGCACTTCCCGCAGCGCGGCACGGCGTGCCGCACGATGCCTTACCGGGTGCCGCACGGGATTCCTTAGGGGATTCCTTACGGGATTCCTCACGGGATGGCTCCCGGCTCCCCCCCGGATGTCTGCCCCGCCCTGCCGGCCCCGCCGCCCCCTCACCGCTGCCCGCGCGCCGCTCCCTCAGCCCCGCGCCGTCCGTCCGCCCGCCGGCCCCGCGCGCTCTCGCGAGACTGCCGGCCGCGCGCCCCCTGCCGGAGCGGCGGAGGGAGCGCCGGGGGCGGCGCTGCTGCTGCTGCTGCTGCTGCTCCTCACGGCAGCCAAAACCCGGGAATCGCGGCAAATCCCCGGAGCACAGAACGTGTATCATGGGGCGAGCCACCGCTGTGGGTCTTTATCGTATCCACCGGAAATTTCCCAGAGTACGTGCCTTGGTGTGGCTTTCCGCAAGTGTGAAGCGTGGCAGAACACCTCCCAGTACTGCCGCCCCGCTTTCCAGCCAGGAACAGGACCCAGTCCCTGCTCCCTGCCCGCACGCTTTAGCCGGTCAGGAGCGAGATCAGCTCAGCTCAGCTCAGCTGGCCAGAGCGCGGCGCCGATAACGCCGAGGGCTCGATCCCTGTGGGGGCCATCCAGGAGCTGGACTCGATGGTGCTCCTGGGTCCTTTCCAACACAGACTATTCTGTGATTCCGTGACGTTTCAGCCTTTACGGCCAGCACATTTGTGAAGTGCTGCCTTTTGTAAGTTTATGCACAGCATTTAAAGCTTAACAAAGAATGTAGGGGGGCTTCAATCAGAAAGGACTTCAAATGGAAATCTAAGTAGATGATGTGGTAGCTGAGTCACAATTTCCCACACATTTCCTCCTCTGGGCACAGTCCAAGGAGCCATTCTTCTGATCAGGACCTTACTCGCGGTTACAAATTATTCAGTGCTGACATAAGAGAAAGTATAAATCAGCCGCCTAATGCCAGATGTGCTGTTACCCTAGGAACAAGCATTTCAGGTATTTGGCTTCCTTGTCTAAACATGTAAGAGACACAGTGTGTGTTATATAATCCTCCTCTGTGTACTTGGATTTAAGAGGAAAAATAATACCAACCCTGCCTGACCTTGGAAAACCGGGAGTGCTCATGCACCACGTGTGCCCCCATGCAGCCACCCAGCAGGACTCTCCCAAGGAAAGAAAGCTGCCTCTCCTGGGCAGGCAGGCACAGAGGACAATGACAAGGTTCTGTCATGTCCTCCACAGGCTTGACGAAGGCAATATCACAATCCAGATGGTCTGAGAGGTTTTTGTTGGTAAAGTTGCTTCACACAGTACACCTTCTGTGTGGATTCATTGTGGTCAAGGTCATGCTTTCCTAAGAGGATTTGCTCTTCGGACACATCTTCCATTTAACCTCTAAAGGAATATCAAGGGTAAGGAACCACATGTATCTTTTAAAGGTCTCTTTCCTCCCACCCCTCATGGCAGTACACACTGCTCCTCCCTCAGCCATACCCTTTGCCATGCCAGATGTGCCTTTTTATACAAACCTGCATAGTGGATCAAAAAAAGAAACTTAAAATTGCATCAGCTTAAGCAAAAGGCAAACTGGTGATCTACTAAAATAGAGGCAAAAGGTTGTGTAAAGATGCAACTTTCTGGGAAAATAAACAGGATAATCTGCCCATGTTAAAACAGAAACAAAGACGGAGATGTAGTGGGCAGTTCCTCAGCATTGGATAAAACTGTATCACAAAACTGTGTTCACAATAAGCCTCCAACCACAGCATGAAGAAAAGCATTTTGGATGCATAAAAGGGATCTAAATACACATCAGTAATAGTTAATGAGGATAAAAGCCTGCAGCTTTTCCCTTCAGAAGTTTGTGACACCACATAATGCATGCCTATACCAAAGATTCAGTGCTATTTTTAGCTGAATGGGAATCCCACTTACAGCAGCATAAAGCATAGGTTCTGTGGCATAAAGCCCATCCTTCCTTGATTTGGCAAAAGTGTCACTCCCTTGTCACTCAAAGGCATTTTTCCTTGCTCATCTGCAGTGTGCAAATGAACAGCAGGGAGAGATTCATCCCTTCCCATCCCCTGGAAACATGAGGTTTGATGGAGAACTGGAAGGTTTTTCTGCATTTCTTAGGTATGGGCCTGCAAAACTATGTCTGGGCACCACTCAAACCACCAAGAACTTGAAGATTATTCTCTGGTGCAATGGCTCTAGAGCAAATTTTGTGGGGTTTAAAGAATGTTTGTTTTCTGTTCACATTGCTCCTCTTTCAACAACTGCAGTAATGCAGTTGAAGGGCATCAGCTGTGTTAACTTCTCTGTTAAATGCTCTGGAATGTGAGTTCCCTGTTCTGCAGCGCTGCCACACAGCTGAGCGGTGCATCCCTGCCTCAGAAACGGGGAATGGGGAAGCTCAGCCAGCCCGGCAAGGCTGCGGGTGCAGCGGGACACGGAGGCTGATCAAGCTGCCGGCTGCTCCCATCAGAAGCAGCACAAGTCCCAGGGCAGAGTATGGAATTCTAGAAAAGTCCTCATTGTGGCCGTCAGGGAACCTCACGCAGGCTCCCGCGGGAATCGCCAGTTTCCTCAAGCTCTGCAGCTGGAAAGGGACTGTTTTCCCTCGTCCCTGCCAGCCCGGGTGCATGACCGTCCCTGCACGGATCTGTCTGACGTGTGTCCTTGGTCCCCTTCCAGGCCGGCCGTGACCTGGCACTGGATCCCACAGCTGTGCCCAGATCCAGCCCCAGCCTCCCGCGGGCCCGCGGCCCAGGGCGAGCTCCGCCCAGCCCGCCCGGGAGCAGAGCGAGCAGCGCCGCTTGTGCTGAGCTCCAAAGGCTTCGCTGCCCCCGCGGCACTGTCACAGCTCTCTGCGCTGTATTTACTCACCTTGAATCTTTGTGTTTGTGTCGAGCTACCTCAGTGCCAGAGAGGAATGAAATGCTTTAGAACTCCCACACAAAGGGTTTCATATATAGACTGTAAACAGATGTTTTAATGGCCTTTTCCTGCACACCACACACAGCCTTTTTCCTTCCTCTAGTTTAGGGATTTCTCATTTCTGCAAACTTTTTACTTACTGTCTATTCTTCTATCCCACTTCACATTGAACAAAAGTACCACCTACACCTAACTCCACACTCACTTTTCATTTAAAGAGGTTCTCAGGAAGGTCTTCTGTAGCTTCTCCAAATAGCCTAACCAAAGGCAGAGCTTCTGGAAGCAATGGGCTGCTTTTGTGAATTAGGGTCCCACCACAGACATGAACAAATTTCTTACTTGTTGTGGCCCAAACCTATGAATGCAAAAATTAACAGGCACAGCACCAAAGGACTCACACTAGATGGAGGGAGGCATGTAAACAGCGTATAAACAATTTTAACTAAACTAAAACTGTTTTTACAAACCTTCAACCTGCTTCAGAAAAGCTGTTCTATCACAAACATAGATCGAGCCTGTAGCAAAATATCAGTGTGATTTTGGTCACTAAACATTTTGCAGTCCCCCCAGTATATATATATATATATATATACATACATACACACACATTCCAGTCAAAACTGGAGCAGAAAAGGACTCCCAGTGCAGACTTAGAACACAAGGGCTGTGTTACAGCTCCAGGGTTTGCTCTTATTTGAGTGGGGGAGCAGGTTGTTGAACAACATCCATCACACAATCAGAACAGGTCTCTTCTGCTTTCTCAGAAGCACTTGTCTCATCTTTTCCCAAGATCCTTCTTTAAGAGAACAGTTATGGCAGCACAAGAGCAAATTAACTCCTTATTCTACTGTTAGAGTGAGGCTGATGCTGAAAAAAAGCATGGAATTTAGAAAACAGATCACTATGTCAATAAGGAAGAAATTACAACATAACAAATTATAACATCACAGCGTGCATTTAAATCAATGTAAAAGCTTTTCTAAAATTGGATTCTCTGAGGCAGTGGCATTTGTAGGATTTTTCAGACAATGTGAACACAAGACAGCATTCAAATAACCTGCACACAGGAATTTCTTCCCAGTCCCAGTCTGGAATGCATCAGTTTGCACTAAAACCAACACCAGGAAGAGTGTAAGCAAATTACCTACAAGCCTGCAAAAAGCCATCAGAGGAGGGGAAAAGCCTGACTTTTATACATGTGTCATCACTGAGGGTGCTGTGTCTGTGTCACAGGAAGGACCTCAAGCTCCAGCAGCACAGCACAGGTCAGGTG
Source organism: Zonotrichia leucophrys gambelii (assembly GCF_028769735.1). Lineage (NCBI taxonomy): Eukaryota > Metazoa > Chordata > Aves > Passeriformes > Passerellidae > Zonotrichia > Zonotrichia leucophrys. Next base: position 26,299,119 of record NC_088176.1, read on the forward strand.
CTGGCACTCAGGCCTGGACAGTTCTGTGTGCTGCCTGCACCACAGAAAGCTACCTGTCAGCAGGCCTGCTGGAGAGCACCAACAAAAGGGGGTTTGGGCAGGATCCACTGCACCCCAAGCTGTGAGCCCATCTCTGCTGTACACTAAAAATTGCCGGAGGTGAGCAGGGACCAGAAGATGCCAGAGAGGAAGAGCGGGTCTGTCCTGCGGGGCTGTGGGCCGGCGCTGAGCACCAGGTGGAGCTCGGATTGTAATCCTGGCCAGCAGGAGTGCAGGGAGCGCCTGACCCACATTCCTTAAGTCCCACTACCTTTAACACCTCGGGAGACAACAACTCCCCTTCATCACACCTGTGATACCACATATGATACCTGTCTTTAGTGCCTGTAGGCGAGCAGAAGGTGCCTGGAAGGGGATGGAAGTCTGCAGCATCGTTTCCTTGCCTGTGTCCCTCCCCTTTGCTTTCTAAGCTTCCTTCACATGCCATCTGAGAGGCATGGCCCGTAGTATACTGAAAGCCTGATAATAAGACAGATGACATCTGTTGAGGTCACATATCTGAAAGGATTAATGCTCCCAAAGACTTACAAGCTACAGCTTAGTACTCTGCTATCTGAACACATTGGTCCTGGTACATGTGATGGCTGTCAGCTCCAGGCTCAGCATTTCTACACCTCGAGAAAGATGGAAGCTGGACATCCAAGCAGCCATGGCAAAGGACATGCACCATTCCCTTCATGGACACAGTAAAAGCCACAAGCAATTGTGTGCCAGGTCTGGTGAAAGAGTTCCAGGGGAAAAAAACAACTTCCTGCCACTGGTTTTGCCTGTGGCAGGGTGCGGCCCCACAGAAATGGACATGGACATGCTCATTACAGCCGGCAGAGGTGAAAAGGGAGCACAACCATTTTCACATGGGTCAGAACTGCTGTGTGCACGTTGCTTTCTGAACAAGAAAAGGAACAAAATTTGCACTAATCCACATCACCCACAAAGCTTACCCATCTCTGTCCCTTTAAAACCACATGGCTCTGTAGAATTGCTCCTGTGGAGGGGCAGGGCAGTGGGATGACCTGGACTACAGCATCAGCAGAAAGCACCACAGCTCCCTTCCCTGGCAGGCACGAGGGGCTTGCAGGACACACAGTACCTGTGGACAGGCAGAACCTGCAGACACCAGCAGCCCAGGGCTCTGCACACAGGCTCACAGGCTCAGATTCCCCTGTTTTGATGAGGGTCAGCTGGATCTTGTAGCCTGTGTAAAAAACAGTGCTTTGGAAGGAAGCTGAAAAGAACATTATATTCTCAGTTTCAGATCCATAGCTCTGTATGGAGGGGAAAGAAATAAAATTTAGAAATCAATGCTGGACCCTAAGTCCCCTGAAGGGGAAAGACACAAGAGACTGACACAGCAAGTTCCACTAAGTTATTTAACTGGTAGCAAGAGAGTTGATTAGAATGATTTATTTCCAGCTCATAAACCCACATGCTGCCTCTTTCTCTTGCCAATTAACAGTATTACTTAGCACTAATAAACTGCTTTCATTTTCAAGGGGCTTAAGAAGACAAATTAATCACCTCAACATGTCTGAAAGGAACAGATGGCAATGAAGTATTAACATTGCAATTTCCCAGTTGGAAAAGCTCCTGAGAGAGGGGGCAGCAGCAGTGTCTGGAGGATACCCAGCCCTGTTCCCTCTGTGGAGCTGGGGTCCCTCGATCTCACCTCACTCTCAGCTTCTGATTACCCCAGCCTCAGCACACATTACTTTTCCTAGAGCAAAGCTACATTGTTTTTCTTACTCATTCTTTAATAGTGACTTACATCCTTCTAGAAGGCCTCTTACCTCAGCACATTTCCAGACAGGTCGCTCCTGCTTTGGATTTAAAAGACTAAATGTCTATCCAATAATGCAATTAGTGCAACCTGTCATTATTCTTACTGGCTACAAGCAGAGAAGTGATCAGGAAGAAACACACTGCTCTGTCCATACAGAGGAGATGCTCTTTTTTCCCTGAAACATCTTGGTTACATTTCAGCACAGAACAGCTGATTGCCTTTTCTCACTCACCCCTTCCCAGAGGACTGTGTAAAAGTGCTGTTCTGTGGGGCCTTTTGGCTCAGCTGTACAACAAAAGCTTTCTTAAGCTACATCTGGAAGGAAGATAGGCTTTCCGTGGAACAGGGCTTCCTTCCTGTTCAAAGCAAAACATGTTCAGGTGAGGACCAAACAAACAGATACAATGATTTTAATAGTAACTGATGTGACAATGACTAAGCAACTGTTTAGTGCGCTGCTTTGGCTTTTTTAAAGACCTGATCTAACTATGGATGATTTTCATTTAAAGCATTGAGATAATACTCTCTATTTCAGTATTTAACCCCAGTCAAAGATTATCTCAAATTGAAACTGCAATTATAATAGTCAGTGCCACATGTCTGACAGGTTTTGGTCTCTCCTCTAGGAATGGTAACAGTAAATACTTCAGAATGAAGTGAATTATTCTAACATATTTTCAGTACTATTTAGCACATAGTGATATTAGTATCAATTGCCTTCAATCTCTGCTGAGCCACTGAGCTAAGCATCTCAGCCCATGATCAATCTCAGCCCTCAAGTATCAATGTACAATATACAATTAAATCATTCTAGAGACATCAGTTAGTGTCCAGGGACAACATAACGTATAAAACATAACATATCCCAGATACTGCATCAGCTGGGGCTGTTCCTGCATGTTAAGGTAAAGAAGGCACACTGAGACAAAAGCATCAAGCAGCCACTGTGCCAGAGCATCCCTCCCTGAGGATTCCTGGGACAGGCAGCCCCAGTCTGCTCAGCTGGAACTGTACCTGAGCACCCAGGCGGGGGAGCAGAGGCAGCATGGTGCAATGCACACTGCTCTTCAAATGGTCTTGAGACATAATACACCCCATTTCACCCCAGCTTGACAAGCATCTGTGCTCAGCATTGGCCCACTCAGTTATAAATCTAGTGTGACTTTTCCTGCTACTATATTTACATTTAAGAGTAGAAGGTAGTCGATGTGGATTTTCTTAAGTTAAAAAACATTAAAAACACAGTTCTCACATTTACAAGAGTAACACTTCAATGGAGAATACTTAATATACAAAATGGCTGCATTTGATTTTTTAAAAAACTGCACCAAAATGCAAAATTAATTCAAATTAAGACTTCGATTGTACAAATAAAACAACTTATTTTATCCCTGTAGCTAATAATCAGATGAATGTTTGTTGTTGGTTTTTTTCTCAGTTTTCCATTATATTCTTGTACTTTAAACCTTTCCAAAAGTGTAGGAAGTCCTCAAGCATAAACACTATATTTAGTAAATAATGGCAACGCTGATTGAAAACATGAAGGTTCAGAATGTCTGTAATGAGTGAGCATCTGTTTTTCTGAACTTGTTTTTCTGAACTTGCAAATCATTGGTATCCTTTGCCTTTACTTGTAATTTATTTTTCTCATTCAGGAATGATAATTGTATTTAGGACTGTAGTAGCAAGCCATACTAATGCATAAACCATAAGTAATTGACACCAGAACTGCAAGAAATAAAATAATTCTTTCAGGTTTTATAGCTCAACGGACAAAGAATTCAAGGGACTTTGCCATATTATTCCATGCCTTCTGGAAACTCTCTCTTTCTGACCAGTTTGATACTGGTCTTATTACATCATATTCCTACAGCTGGAGGCTTTATTTTGGAGAGGTGCTTGGAACAGCAGGGGTGGGGAGGAGAATACAGTTTTTCCACATGGCAAATAAAGTATGGATTACAAAGGCTGTGGGAGGAAGGTACTCTTGCTATTTCAAAGCTTTAGTTTGACTCTTCAAATCTTGAATTCTCCTGCACATCTGAAGAGAAGCTAACAGACAGCACAAGGTTTTATACCACTAAAAAGCTTAAAATTCTCAAAGTGTCATGTTTGAAGAAAGGAAAAAAAATCAACATTCAATATTCTGGACCATAAAATAAACCTGTATAGAAACTGCTTAGCTAAACTATAAATAACAGCAGAGTAATTTTATTTAGTTACTCATTACTTCCTTACTCCTATTAAAGCTTCAATGAAAGGAATTTTAACATTCAGAATCATTAGCAGAACTTAGACACTCACAGCTATAGAGGCATCCTGAGTAAGGCATTATATTCCAGTGGCTTCACACTTGGTTTGTCTAAAACTCATTTTGAGCTCAGACTTCTTTGAGGCCAAAGTCCCAGGGTGTAAACAAAGCCTCCTGAACACCAGGTGCATTTCACAGGAGCCAGCTCTTTGCCCAGGAGTGAAAATTTGATCTTGAACAACTCCACACCATTAAATTAATGCATCACAGGACATTCCAACTAGGAGGTCCTACATTAAGGATTTTATAGATGAAAGTTTAAAGCTGTCCTAATAACCACGAGTTCCTCTTGATATGCAAATGTCAGGTGAACATTATGATGTCAGTCTGCTAACTTACTGGAACAAAAACCAAACCAACAAACCACAACCCCACACATTTAAAGTAAGATCCGGTAATTCCACAGCAGTAAGTTCTCAGACACTACAAATTTTCTTTTGAGACAGAAATGAGTGTTTCTCTTCTGTCTCATAAAACAAATATTGCACATCTCATTTCCCCAAGAATCTTAGGCATTCACCAAAGGCACATGTGACACTAGAAATAGCATTCTCAGCTTCCTTGACAAACCTTTTACTTCAAACAGGCCCTGCACTTCAGCTGCATTACACTACCGTAACAGCTTTCTCACTGAAAACTTGTTTGTGAAGTTGTTTCTAGAAGAAAATAAATCTTTAAGCTGCCCAAGTGACCAAGGCACTCAGAATAACCTTAGGACTGTCCTCTGGGGAAGACACAAGGTCTCACTTTCAGCAGATGCCTGACGTCAGACCAGAGAGGGAACACAAGCCAGGCAAAGGTTACATGGAAACTGTCCCTGTGCTTATGCAAGAGCCAAACAAGCACTGCTCAGGATACATGCACATAAAGAGAACTCACTGGAAATTACTTTTAATGGAAGCAAACCAAAACTGCTCGTGAGTTGTGGGGTATGGTGGTGCCACAGACTAATCTGTACAGCTTCTGTTTCAGGTCTCTAAAACAAGCACTCAGTAATTCACATTACACCAGCCATCTTTGGTAACACTGTACTTTTGTGTCAACCACTTGGTAAACGTGAGTTCTGGATATTTAGAGTGTAATTCATCATAACTACAAACTAATTGGAAAGTTGATGGAGTGTTCTCCAACTGTACATGAGCTTGCTAAGGGAAGAATTCAGACTAGCAACACTGAAATTACTTCACAGTTATGTAGAAAAAAGTTACAATTCTTTGTCATAGATCATTACACAAGTTTGTTATTTTGTCTACAGTTAAAGCGAGTTTATAGTCAGGATTATTAAATTAACAGCAAAACAGCTGCCAAAACAATTTAAGGGAATAAGATTTAAAGCTAAGAACTTTGATTAAAGCATTTTTTCTAACCCTAAATTATTAAAATACAGAAAAAAGTCATCATTATTTCAAAAATATGTATCATTAAAAAAGAAGTTCCATTCCTTACAATACAGTTTAAAACTAATGTAGAAGGAAACAGTGCTACATTAAATACAGTCAAGAGCATTTGGATGGCATTATTTAAGTATAAGCTTATGTCTTCTTTGATATGGTCCAGCCATGGACTTCTCCTTGCTTTAACGTGTATTTGATGATCACTGAACTTTCCCCACTCATCCTGGTGGGGACTGTTCACATATCCTGTGTTCAGACTTAAGAGTCAGCATTTATGTACAAATAAAAGCAGCAGAGCTTTCCTACACCCTGCTGCTGTGCTCACTCCACTGCAGTACTGGAGCGAGCACAACAGCTCGGATATCTCAGGGAATGCATCATTGTCCTGAAAGGCCTTTTTTTCCCAGCTTTGTCAGGGGGTGGCTCCTCATTACATTTCTCAGCTGCCTCAGCAGGCACTGTCTGGAACTGTTCTATTTGGAACTCGAGATGTTTTTGAATGGCCACCCCAAGGACTTCTGGATCCACAGATGCCCCATACACTTCCCACGTCATTCCTTCATCATCCCATCTCACTTCACGAACTGGAGATTTGGGGGCCTCCAAGCCTTGCTCCAGGTTCACCTCTGGGAACACATGTGAGTGACCTTCTGCTGCAGCTGCTGGGCTTGTTGCCACCGATTTGCATTCCATGGTTGGAAGAGTTTGTACCTCGGCATCTCTGCGCTCCAGAGCCGGTTTCAGGCCCTTGGTTATGTCATTCATGGAGGTCATAGTCCACATATCCTTAGTTGTCACTGCCATGTCTGCACCCTGCTGGCTGCTCAGAGCAACCTGGGCAGCCTTGGCCTCTGGAGGAGCTCTCTCCTGCGGAGCAGGCTGCAGTTGTTCTTCAGGAACGTTACAGCACTTCAGGATTTTCTTGGCATCCAGGCCCGATTCACTCACTGAAGACACCAGCTTAGGGTATGTCAGAATGTCAGAAGCAGAAAAGGAATGGAAGTAGCCAGGTGCTGCCTGCTCTTTTCCTGTCTCACTGACAGAGCACACCAGCCGTGGGATGAGCTGGATGGATGGGATGGGCAAGGAGTGGCAATAGGCCGGGATGGTGGCGTCTGCCTTCAAGGCGTCCTGCCTGAGACTGCAGGGCCCTGCTGAGTTGTTGTGAACTGTCATCACCATGGGGGAGTAGGCAGAGTTTGGATAAGTCAGACCACCATGAATAATCCCAGGGGCTTGACTGAACGTTGTCCTGTTTGGGAAACCGTTTCCAGGCACGTGGGGTCCTAGAACAGCAGCGTGAAACGTGCCAGGATCTGTGTAAACAGTGGTGTTACGTGGAATACTGCCACTGTCAAAGGTATTTGTGGGTACTTGTTGGTCCCTAGGTAGGATTGGAAGATGAGTCACAAGGTTTTGATAGTGAGATGCATTTTGACTTGTTTCTGATCCATATCTCTGAGTTTGGAAAGACATCCTAGCCTCTGGTGGACCATGCCTGCAACCAGAAGAGCTGAGGCTGGAGTGAGTAGCACTGGTTTCTATGTGAGTCACATGAGTCTGCTGTTTGCAGCTGCAGGTTAGGTCTGAGTGGCTTCTCTGGAGGGCAATTCCTGATTCTTCCATTTTACACATGCCTTGCTGGTGAACAAAGCAGGCTGAAGAAACATTCTCAGCAGTGCTGCTCTTCACACACATCTTAGTGTCCCCCACTCCCCAGGATGCTGAGGATTGCTCAGTGACAAGAACATGGTTTGTATTCTTAGTTCTTCCCTCTGAATGGTCATTGGCTGACTGGTCATTTACGGTTTGGACCTCTGATCCAAGTCCCACCATCCCAGGCTGTGAGGAGGACCACTCAGGACTCTGCACGCTCCTTGCATCACTCCTGTTTTCCAGGACATGGCAGATGGTGCTACTGTGGCTTTTCTTCAGCTCCTGCTTGTTTTGCCTTTCCTCAAAACTCCTTGAGTGCCCAATACAGGCCAGACTTGAGGAGCTCTTGGACAGGGGGTGACTGTTGACATTCAAGAGACTGTGACAAGTAGAACTTAGTGAGTCCGGGTAGCAATGGGTGTGGAGCTGGTGGCTGTCAGATGACATGGCAAAAAGGAGAGATCTGCAAGAAATGGTGGAAAAGAAAAGGACACAATTTAAGCAGGAAATAAATGTACTGGAAACTATAATCTCTACTGACCTTCTGCTTGGGCTTCTTGCCTTCCACAATTCACAAGTACTTTCTAAAATACACAGTACTCTAGTATAAGTGTACTCAGACCAGTCAGTTTCCATTTTTGCTTTCTCCAAAGAGTTTTTCTCTAAATTAGATACAGGATTTTTTTTAAATTCTGTTGAGTTTTTTTCCAATTCATAAAACACAAAAGGAAAAAATCCTCCTTGTTTTCTATCTTTTAACAATAACTATCTCAACATTACCCTAATTCATCCATCCAACATTACCCTAATTCATTGCATCTCCCCTAATTCACTGGAGCCATTTTTGGGACATCCAGAGATGTCATGTAACTTAAGCAAAGACAGAAGTATTTTTCAACCAGAGAGCTTTTCACCACAGTGGCCATTAAGCCAATGATATTAACTGTATCATCAAAACAACAACAAAAAAAGTTTAGCTTTTAGTCTCTTGACACCGTCATTTCAGAAGTGATCCAGTCACTGATGGAGCTTATAAACCTTGAAGCTGCAACAACTGAACAAGTTCTCCTTTCCCCCCACACCTTTCCTAACAAACTTCTTGATATTTCATGTTACAAGAAGATCACTGTTTCAGTCCACTGTTTTCCCTGAGGCCACACAAGTGTACAGCAGGTATGGACAAAGTTGTTCTGACCCCCTGGGACAGAGATAACATGAAAGCCAAGGAAATGACCTCTACCAAGCCAGCGTGGGGTCACTGCCAGTGTTCCCAGAACAAACAGTGCTGGGCAGCACTCCAGCTTGTGCTCACCTCTGGCACCACAGGAGCTGGCTGCAGAGGGACCCACTGAAAGGCTGGAAGAGAAATTCCCCTCTCTCTGTAAGGAGGATCTGCACCCCAGCACTGCCTCTGTTAAGGGTGCACGCTCTGGGCTCTCAAGCTGCTCACCTTTGCAAATCCACAAGTCCATGTTGGCTGTGGAAGGGGTGCACTCATGACACCAGAGGCAGGGTAAAAATGAAACAAGAAAATCTTTAGCCAAAGCCTTGCAGATATTCTGTCCTTTTTTATAGTGCACTCAGTCATTTCTATTTTTAGCAAACCCTTGTTTCTACCAGGGGAGCAGTACCCTAGACATCATTAACATTTATGTTAGCAGTTTTACATCTCAGGGGAGTTGTGATTGAAGATTTTGAATCTCACCAGATTTAGAGATCCATTTTTTCTGATTGAATCAGATCTTCCACTGATTGACTACACACACTGCCTTGGTGTCACAGAAGTGTTTCAACATTTGTACAACTAAAGGTATTTTAATATGCTCATATATATCTGTATCTACCCTTACAAATACATATATGTCTTTTCCACAAGAACTCACTGTGTTGAACAGAAATATCCAGAGTATTTGTGCATTGCTTCCAGGCCAAGTTTGTTGTGCAGATGTAGAGTGAAAGCCAGAGTTTATCATTTTAGACAACTTTCCCTCAGATATACTCTAGGCACTCTGCCTCCTCAGCAGGTCTCTGACAGAAACCTGCACAATTTCCTGTGCACTGTATCACTACAATAAAAATGAATGTGTGGAACAGGAAAGGTACATACACATGGTGAACAAAGGCACTCTGCAAATGTCACAGGGAAGTTCACTCCTACCATCAAGGACACAGTGGCTGCAAGGGCTCACATTCAGCACCCTCATATGTGATCCTTTTAAAGTGATATTGACAGGCTCCAAGAGTCACGTACCAGTGTAACAGATAAGAACATGCCTTTTGCTCCCTCTGCCAACCAAGAGCTCTACAGCTGATCCAGGCAGATATCACTGCTTGTAATTAATTCCATTTCCATTGTAAATGTTGGCAAGCTAACAGGCTGCAATTTTCCCATCACCTGAAATCCACTGGTGTTGGCTGTTTTCCATCATGAATTAAATCGAGCATGACAACATTAAAAAAATATTAATATTTGCAATCACATTCTTACAAAAATTCTCATTGTGGGTTGTGTATCAGGGACTTGTGACCAGCAGCAATATCCTCTAGCACAGGGTTGCTCCAATTTGGACTGTATGCAGAAAAAAGGTGAATTCCCATCCTTCATCCATGTTACCTCTCCTGCAGTCACTTCTGCACATGAGTATAGTCTGCACAGGGTTCAAAGGAGTCAAGAGGATTAAACACCAGAGCAATAGCTGCCTACAAGGTGAAAACCTTACATTTAATCTCTTTAAAAGATAACACCTGCAAAGGCTCTCACACACACCTGGATGAAACAACACTTACTAATGGCAATCCTCAGGCACAAATATTGAGACTCAGATGAAAGGAAGCTTCAAACATATCCTGTTACAAATGGGGCTGTGGGAAGCTTGAAGGGCTCTCTTACAAAGTTTGCAGCATTCAAATACCTACATGTACATAGAAACAAAGGCTCTGTTTCTTTCTTTATGTAGCAATGGGCATTGTTGCAGAAGCCTCTGTAACTGAAAGAAGAGATGCATTTGAAACTCATTTGTCACCTCACACCCAACACATTCAGATGGATGAAGCAGACCAAACATCACTGAAAGCAACAGCCAGGGTGATGCTGGCAAGGAAACCTCCAAAGAAAACTCAGAATAAATTTATTTTTGCCCCACTGCAGGTGAAATCATGACTGAACATGGGCCAATGTGACACATATTACACGTGTACATGCAGAATATTTTAACCAGCTACTCCCAACAGCCTCTGAACATTGCTGCTCAGACAGAGCAGTGTTCCATGCTAGCATAATTGTAATAATCCTCCTATGGCCTTGGGCCTTTCCAAACTCTGCATTTCACACATGCACTGCTGGCACTGATTGCTCAGGGTGCACAAAAACCCCTGAGAAGAGGCCCAACACTGCACACACACCTCCCAGGGCGCCAGAGCTCCCACTGAGCCCAGGGCCCAGCCCCTGGCTTCTGGGAAAGGCTGGGAAGCAGAAGGGTCTGGATGGATGGGCCTTCCCACACCTCTGCCAGAGGGGTGGGTCATGTACAGAGAATGAGGTGCCAAATCTTTTAAAAACCCAACCCCAAAACATGGAACCTCTTCAACATCACAGCCATGCAATTCCTTTGTATTTTGTGATCAGCTAATCAGGAATGGATTACCCACATGAAACATGGATAGAAGCACACTGATTTTGTGGGTACACAGGCACCCAAAACAACTCATTCTGTGTGTCCTGGGCAGAGCAGAGTGCTTGGTTTAACTTTCATTTTTAAAATGTAAAAATATAACTTATAGGAAAGGAATTTTACTCAAAAGTATCTACTTTAAGTTCTGAGTCTGTCTGAAAGATTTTGTTTTAAAATTTCAAAGGAAATTCACATCTGAATACACAAATAAGAAAGTATGAATTTTTGAGGCAGATACTCATTTATGACTATATAGAAAATTGTTAGACAAGCAGAGAAAGGATTAGGATAGAAATGGAATTAACATCCACTATTTTTGGCTTAGCTTCAGATAGCTTATGAGGGGATCTAGGCTGCTTTCACTAATTCCACTGAACTACTTTAAAGCAACAAATGTGTATTTTGCTATGACTTATGATTAAAGTTTTGACCTATTTAATGCACCAGTAAATTTAGTCTCAAAATATTAAATACAATGTATGTTATCAATTGAAAGACATTCACTGTAAATTAATTATGATTCTAAAATCCTTCGGTATTTTTGTACTCCACACATGTACTTTAATTGAAATTTTGACAGCACTCTCATCTTTTAGTTTGAAACTGGTCCCCCTTGTCCTATCTGCCCATGAAAAAGTCCTTTTCCCTCTTTTTTAAGAACCCTCATTTAGTAATTTGTTACTATAGGAAGTTAACAGTGAGGCAGTGAGAATCACCTGACATGCTGAACAACACAAGTTAGCTGCAGAATTTGGGAAGAGTCAGAGAAATGTAATACCATTTACTAGAAATATGCATGCAATGCCAGGCACTTCTCTAAATCTTCCACAGTTACTTTTTCTTTATATAACTCTGATGGTCAACCCACAAGTCAAGAAGATTTGTAATAATGACTGCAGCTGTTTCACCCAGCTTCACTTGGCTGATCATATAAGAAAAAAAAAATTTTCTTAATTTTATGCTTTCAAAATCAGCACCTGACTGCAAAATAAGTCATAAAATCCAAGCCAGTTTTAGAGATGAGAGCAGTAATATGCAAATGTGGAATTTGGAAAAGCTAAACAATCTGACCCATACCACATTTTTGGATGATGATTTATACTTGGATGCTGAGCAGGACCCTCCATGGCAGCACTAGCCCTTTCAGAGAAGACACCCTCTGAGAAGTGTTAGGGGGTTGCAAGGTCTTTGTCCTGAATTTGCCCCTTCATTTGCATCATTCTGGCCCTGCTGTGCAATAATCAGCTGCACAAAGCAAGCACAGAATTTCTGTAACACCAAACTCCAAGACAAACACAATTGTATTTTATACAAGAAGAACAGTATTATTTAAATTAAGTTAAAGAATATACTTGAAAATAGAAAGCTGCTAGATACAGGTTCTTACCTTTATTTAATCTTATCACAAACACCATAAATAAATTATAAATTAAAAATTTATAAATTTGGAATGAAGAGCAGTTTATGGCTAAAATGATGTAACTTTAATTACACCCTAAGGGGCAGCAGTCACTTAGCCATAAACACTGCTGACCCCTGCCTGGGGCACAAGAGAGCACATTGAGGAAAAGCTGCATTTCTGCCCAAACAAGCAGCCAAGCTCCCTCAGGTGCCAGAAGCAATTCAGTATATTCACTCTGGGTTCTCCTCAGGCCTGGTATTTTACAAGCAATGTGGCTTCCTTACTGCAATCCATGACTAAACTTCTAAGATACATGCTTCATGTGGTAAAATAACATAAAAAGGAACAGCTAATATGATACTCATTTCTTTTAGAGCTGTACTAATTTTAAAGAAACATATACCATCAAAATAAAAAAATTATAGCGTGCTTATGTCTAAAAATTGTCCTTGATTGCTCACATGGAAAACTACTTGCACAAGATAAGAAAGATCTGTTTTGCTTTAGACAAAGATTGGCATGATGGCATTATGAGATCTGATGGCCTCTCCCTAACTACTACTACTGAAGGAAATAGTTCATTAACAGTAATCACTAACATTTACATTGAGGGGGAGTCAAACCACTCGAGAGGCATTGGCAAAACAGGATTAACCATGGTAAAAAGCTTAGAGATTCAAGTGTCTGGGATTAGGAGTTTTGTTGTTGCTGTTTCTAATTGTTATTTTATTTTGGTGACATGTAAGTGAAAGGAATAAGCAGAGGAGTTACAGTAGGGGAAAAAATATCACTTGTCAGGAAACATAAAAAAAATTCTCTAAATTCTGTCAGCTAGATTAATAAAGACTCAGGTTGAGACCCCAATCACTTAACCTTTAATCCATCATCTTTCTGTAGGCTTTCCATTTTGGAATAGCATTATAAACAAACCATGCCTTGTTCAGTTTAATCTGCTAATGCCCTTTTGTAAATATTTTCTATCATCCTAAGTATTCCCAAGTATCATCCAGATCTACAGGACAGGCTGGCTTGGGCACCAGAGATACCAAGAGACAAACACAACAGACAAGGGCACACTGCATACAAAGGAATGGGGATGTTTCCAGTTCTGCACTGCAGGAGGCACTGGGGACACTGGGGCCATGGCACTGGGGCATAACTCCCAGGGGAGAGGGGGAGTGCACTTGGCAGGCAGGAGAACATGAGAGCAGGAGAGCTGTGCCCCTCAGTGCCCAGCACTGCCACAGCAGAGCCCTTGGGCCCGATGCCCTCACAAGGGCACCGGGCACAGCCTCGTTAGGTTCTGCTAATTACTGCTTTGGCTGCCAAGCTTTCCTGAAACACTTCTGCCTTTTGCCCCCCCTGTGCTGAGCACACTGGGCAGGTATCTCTGCAGTGACTGTGACTCTCAGAGAGAAGAGCCCCCTTTCCCCTGAGTGTTAATGAACCTCAGCTCTCTCCTTCCTGAGGCACAGCAGAGATCTCCTCCCCAAACGCTGAGGGTGCCATGGGCGCCCTGGTTCTTGCCAGTGGCCTCAGCAGGAGAGAACAAACGAGTTACCACATCAGAAAATGAACAGATCCCAACATTTGCCCATGCATTCACCACAGTGTGGAACAACAAGGCCACAGTGCCCACAGGTACCCCAACAGCTTGGAAGAGCCATGCAGGAAGGTCAGCATTCTCTTTTAAGGAGCAGGGACAGCCTCAGCCCCAGCACAGCCTGAGCAGAGCTGACAACTCTGAATTTTGAACATGAAAAAGGCTAAAATGAAAGAGCCACGAGAGAGGAGCCTGATAGGGATGAACCAAAGGAGACAATTTCAGTTTCAGTGACACCTTCAGCTGAATTCCCAGGAGGGACAATTCACAGGGCTGTAAACGTATTGCTGGAAAATCAGAGAGAGAAGCACTCTGTCACAAGGGAGGCATGTGTTGGGACATTGTCCTGACACCACCACATGATTTACTACTGCAACATGTGGCATCTTCTTTGCCAGCTTTTTAATTTAATCATCTATCCCAGAAACAACTTCAAAAATCTCTTGGACTTAATCTTTTTTTAGCAGAAGTTTATGAGCAAAACATTACTTCCACTATATCTCCACGTGGAGATCTGCCTCAGCATAAAAACTACCCTACAATATACCCAAGAGAGATATTGATTAGTCATGTTTTGATGCTCACTTTTACTGTCTGACAGCTCACTGCTTTAAAGCTCATCTCTTCAGTTAGAAGACTTAAAACTTTAATTACAAATTAAATATGATGACGTGGTCATTTAATCAGCTGTTTTCACCAGCTGGGGCTTAAAAAAAATCAAATATAATGACAGCAGGCAACATTGACCTAGAATCATGCTTCCAGTGAATAGTGCATGCCTAAAGAAATGGTATATTAATATAATTGTCTTTCTGGCTTAAGCAGAGCAGAATTAAGCAAAATGAAACTGTTAATTCAGATGCCAGGATTATGCTTCTAAGAATTCATGGCTACTGATATCCACTGGTATTGCCGAAGTCCTGTGACAACAATATTTGATAGTTTCTTTAGGAATTCATCTTTAATATAGAAAATATGCAGTGGCCTATCCACACTTGGATTTATTTCAGAGACAGACACTAGTGAGCCTTTTCCTCTTCACAGCAGGGGATCAAATCCTATTCCTTCATGTGTTCCAGCTTGGAGGAGACAGAATTGGCCTGGTGTTGAACAACTCATGCTCTTCAGAGCTCCACTTTTGTACCCTCTCTTCAGCCCTGAGCAGACCAGCTTCAAAACAACCCCACTGACCTGGAACTCTGCAGAAACACATGGCCACAGCTTTGCTCAGTAAGCCCCTGCCTGTCAGAGGCCCAAGCCTGCCAATGTGTGAATCACAGCTGCCTGGGCAGCAGCAGGAACTTAAAAATCAGACAGAAAGCCAGAAGCATGCTTACAGCTCCTTCCAATCTCAGAGTACAGCTGGATACCAGTACAACTGCACAAGATGCACATCCATCAAACTCCACCCAAACTGGCTAAGTGATTTGAATACCTACTTGCAAATTCATGTGTTTTAGTGGAAAATATTCAAGTAACAATTTTTGCTGTTTTTTGAAAGCTTAACAGTGACAGTTAGAGGGAAGGCACAAACTCAGCTTATCCCCCCTGCCCTATGGACACTGCACTTCTGTGTGAGGGCAGTGGGACACCCCTCCTGCCAGGGGAACACACCTGTGACAGCTAAAGCTGTGGCCCAGCCTGTGTCAGAGGGTGCACAGTCTGTGTGTGTGCTCTGTGCTGCCTGCAAGGAGGCAGAAAAGCACAGAGCTGAGCCTGTCTAACACGCCCAGCCTCCCCATAAAGCTCACTGCCTTGCCCCAGTGTTGTGCCAACAGAGATAAAAGCTTTACAAGCAGCTGCAGTGGCAGACAAAGGAAGCTCAAATCTGCCTTAAGAATTCTGAATACACAAACACAGCCACAAGCACAGCAGCTTTTCATGTTCACTATCATCCTTAATTGAAGAATGGCAATTCCTACAGCAGCATCAAACAGCAATAATGGTGATATAAACAAAGGTCTCCAAACATCTCCATCAGGATAAAGACAATAGATTTACACAATTAGATTGAAGGATGCTTCACCAAAATAATTAAAGAAGGCTCATTATTCTTCAACATGTGATAGCTGAATCTCTTTCCTACCTAGAAAAACCTGGCAACTTACCTAGCAAAACCTAGAAATTTGCCTTATTGCTTGTTCCCCTGTTTTCCCCTGTGACTGAACACCATTCAAGGGCCACAAAATCGCCTCCAATTCTTTATTTAAATAAGAGCATTTATGAACTGTATGGAAAACCTTGAAAAAAAAGAATGCAAAACCACAATCCATCTACCTCTAGAAGCTGCTCTCAGTGGTGGCAGAGAAAAGATTGACTTTGACATTGTGGACTGACGGAAAACTGACCTCCAGAACTTAAAAACAAATTGCTCAGTAATTAGAAAGAGGAAACAATTGCTTTCTAATTCTGTCTGTGCTCACTGACATAGTGTATGACCTTGAGCAAGTCATTCCCTTTGTGACTCAGTTTACTCATCTGTGACTCACAGATTAGATGCAGAAGCCCCTGATGTAGGTATTTAAAGGCTTAATTCATGATTGTAGAGCACTCTCAAATCCTAGAATAAAAGATATTAAATATAAGATGCTGAAGATAATGCATTCTGGCCCTTCTTTTGTAATATTTGGATTAGAAAAAATAAATAGTGCATCTCTACAGGAAATTCTTGTTGCACTTAGAGAAAACTCAACTTACTAGTAAAGGTCAGACACTGTGCTTCAGAAGCATACATTTAAAGCATCTCCTGAAACTTTCCAGCATCATGAGCACAAGCAATCTCAAGGATTTCAAATACTCAAACCCAGCAGAGTTTCTCAAATTATGTGCTGTATGTATAAACTCTCTATACAATATGCATGCTGACAACACGTATATTGTATATGCATGGTATGTTAAGTGGCAATGATTAATTATTATAAGCAGCTTCATTAAACTTTCTAAGCAGAGTTGTCACAACTGCAGACCATGTTGTCTTGCAGTGCTACAGGCACTTGTAGGCTTTTATTTACTAGGGTGAATTTCTCATGAACAAGAGATTTTGTGACTAATTTAAGCCTTCAGTTCACACTGCAAGCTGTCTTTTACATATCCTTAAGCTGGAAAAGAGCTGGCTACCTCTATTCAAGGGGCTGAGTATTGAAAAGAACTAAAAAGGGTACAAGCTAATCATGTTTCATAGCATTAAAAGGTGCCATTGCAGTGTGAGGTAGCTTTGAAACTATTTAAACAAGGAATATGGCAAGAGGAAGTTTTCATTTCAAACTTGGTGTTTTGTCATAAAAAACCATTATGTCAAAGTGCAATTTCTGTCTCCCAAAAAAGAAACCATTCCAATTCATCTGTGGTGAAATCAGACCCATGTGGGGAACAATTATCTATAGTTTTCAGAGAACATCAGAAAGGGATGAGAGGGAACACTTCCCTACTCTCTCAAGACTGAGAGAAGGAAAACATTAGAGCTTGGTTAGAAGAGAGCCCCTGCCTCCCAAGGCTTGATACCAGAGACTGCAAGGAGAAAAAACCCAAGACAGAGTAAAGTAACAGCCCAAAGCAGCAGAATAAAGTTTGCAAATACTTTGTCAAATCCAAGTATGTGAAGGAGTTCCTCTAGAACTAATGTTTACACCCTATGTAAACAAACAAATTCCCCTTCCTCTTGGTTAATCTCAATCACAAACCAAGCTGCAGAAGTCTCCACTTCCTTATTAACATGTGATAATGTCAGAATCACAAAGTTTTGAGGTATAAATTTGAAACAACTCAAGAGCCACAAGGCAATTCAGTTCCTGTCATCATTCAGGTCTATGAAGATCCCACCTGTGTGCCATGGACAACGAGAGAATAACTCCTCAGGCATGTGCTGCTAACTGCTAGCAGCAAGACACTGATTATAAAGAATAAAGGCTCTGCTACAGGAATTCTTTGCTTTTCAAACATTGGTTTGACCATATTCAAGACTCACACAGACAGAACCCTAAAAAATCTGCTCTGACCTCACAGCTGTCTCTGCTTTGAACAGGAGACTGGAATAGATGAATTCACAAGGTCCCTTCAAAAATGACTTTTTTTTAGTCTTTTCATAAATAGGTGCTTTTGTCTCTTAGTGCCAATGAATGTCATGTACCTTCTCAACATGAGAAGCTGAAATGTGCAGTCATTTTGCAATACTGAACCACTTTTAATTGATTAGAGGAACCTGAACATTTTACTGAAACCTGAGTACCTTTTACCGAGACAGGAATGACTTTGGAGAGGAAGCACAAAGGTGATCTATAGGAAAGAGGCAGTGACTCCAAAAGTTTCTTTCCAATCCATTAGCACCTCTGTTGTTACTAAATCAACAAAATCACTCCTCCCTTTCACAGTTTAGAGGCCATTGAGAACCAAATAAAACTGCTATAACAAGATGTATGTTTTTCCTAGATGCTTCAAGAAGCACTGATCTACCCTGCTCAGTCATAAACACTGAACTTTCCCAGAAGATTCTGAAAAAAAAATAAAAATTCAGTTTATGAGAGCTAGGGTGGCTTTGTGCATTCATCATCTCTCCAATTTCCATGGCAGGTTTGCTTAGTTTGAGCTAGAAAGGAGTTGGATCTTTCACTTCAGCTCAGATGAACTGGTGTCTGTCAGTCTCCTGCACTGGTGACTGGGGTAAAGCTCTGCAAGTCAAATGAAGGTCTTACAACTGCTCAATCCCATTAACCTTCATTTGCACACTCAGGTGTGCCCTTGCTAAAGCTTAATTAGCAAATATTCTGCAGATGGAGAAAGACTCCTGCTCCTTTCTGTGCTTTGTATGAAATCCACACTGTGCACAGGTCAAGCCATCAGTTTGCAAGAACTTCCCCACACAGGGACAGGCCAGTTTAAAGGTGATCTTTCTTATGAAGCTTTTTTTGGTGCAGAATGATGCTTGGCTATAACTCACATGCTTAATGCCCACACACCAAACTAGGAAAGACCTGGTTGATGTCAACTTCCTTTAGTTGGCCTGACCCAATTCCCATGCTCTGAGTGCATCTACCTAAGCAGCCCCAAAGTGATTTTTTTGTGGTTCCTGTTACTAAAGATAATTTCTCAGAATTTTGACAGCTTTTCTAAATGGAAGAGGCCATCTTCTTCCCAACAATCTCCTAAGCAATCAGAGAATACTCCTAAAGCAGAGTTCTTAACATACAGATGGACTACAACCTTCACAGCTATAGATTAATTCAATTGTTACAAGGCATCCATAGGAAATATTGCATCAAATTACCTTAGCCAGAGAAAAGCTCAGCAGTATCTTTCAGTTCACTGCCTTCTCATTGTATCCCTCATGCAGATAATCCTGACCACTGTACTCCATCATTTATTTTCATTTTGCTTTTACAGAAAAGATCTCTCACACAACTGAAATACTGCCCCCAGCCCCACCAGAAAAAAAAAATAAAAAAGGCTATTCAAAGTTTGTTTAATTTACATCTTCCAGAATCTTAATATCCCAGAGAGATACTGTGTATGCATACAGCTTTACTGTTTACACCAGTTAAAAACCTCTTATTTCTGTACAAGGAAGCTGCAAGAATTAACTAAAAGGCCAGTGCCTGCAGTTCATGTGGTGTGACTCATGGCCATGGAAAATGATTTAAGAAAAAAAACCAAACAATACAGTTCAAGGCTGTCCAGGAAAGTAAAGTGCAACATCACCTGCAGCCTATGATTCCTGCTAGACTGTTGCTCTTGGGCCAAAATGGTTTGAGACTGGAAGCAATGAAATATCACACACACCTGTCAAAGATACTTGCTTAACAAAAAATATTGGTATGATAACAAAAATAAGAATTTTTTTTCCCTGATTAATTGGAAAAAACACTTGCAGAACAAATACCATTAACAGGTATCTTTCAAGCCCCTAGCCTTGGAAAGCATCATTCCTAGGTTGCATTCTCCTGCAAAATGTGTAACAGCTTGCAATATTCAAATACAAGGGACCAGAGTGAAGCACACTCCATCCTCATCTAAAAACATGAACTCCAGGGCTAAGGAATGAGCAATTTAGTCTCTCTAACCTCCAGAAGAGTCCACTGGAGAAGAAACAGGATTTGGTTGCTGTTCTGCTCAGGAATAACCTGCCTGCAGTCAGGTGTAACAGTACCTCACTGGTACAGGCAAATACCTCTGCTCATCTGCAGTGCTTAAAAGCTACCCCCAATTTACCCTTTGTCATTGCCCTAAGAGAAAGAAAGAAAGAAAAGCAAACTTCTGAAGTCCAGTGATGCTCAATAACAGTTTTCCTCTGTTTTACCCTCCCTTGTATATTTTTATTTTTCAAGTGCAGTTTGAATATGTATACTTTACTGTGGAAGGAAAAATGTGGACTTGACATGGTTATCTGATGGAAATGTATCACATTTTGTATTATAAACTAACTATGACACTGCAAGGCCATATACAATTTACTGCTCTTGTTTAAGCAGCCCAAAATAACTGTCAGATAAACTAAATTGCAATTCCAGCTTTCCCTGGAGTACAGTTAAGATAAATGTCTGGACAATAAAGATCAACAAAACCCATTAAGTGCAGAAGTGTTTATGGAGTAACCAAGACATGGCATGAAAACACAAAGCCCTCATCTAATCCACCCTCCTGAATGACAACTTTCCCAAACCGAATTGTTTTACACAGAGACTCCATGCAGAGGTCTCTAAACACAGATCTTACTACAGTCAATGTTCTGCAAACGTTCAGACATACACTAAAACATGCAAACAACCATCTGCAAGCTTTCATCAATCTCTTGAGGCAGGAAAACCACAGATAGTTTTGTATTTTGTATGAGATTATTACTAAGAAACATGAGTCAATGGAAGAGAGGCAGATTTTGATCTATATAAGGTCCATCTCACTTATGTCTGAGATCAACATCTTGCAAAATCTATTTATTTTATCTTTTCTTTCCCATCACCTTTCATGCTTAGAGTTCTCTAAATGGAAATAACTGCTTGCTCCCCCCTCCCTTTTCCCTCTTCCCCTAAAATCCAGGAGTGCATCAGCACAGACTCTTGCTTTTAATCACAACATATACAGAAAATAGTCTTCTATTTCTAAGGATTCTGATATAAAATATTCATCTAGTAACAATAAAAAGCCAAACCAAATCAAATTTGTGACTTTGGGAAAAACATGTTTTGGTTTAAGAGAACAATTTTATTTGCCATTTTAAATAGCAATTGACCATTTATCTAGGAAGGTAAAGTGCAAAACAAAGCTGATATGCACGGAAATATTCCTCAGATTTTTTAGTGTTGGATATTCCTAGGAACTTAAAAAAATGGTGGAAAACAGTAAGGTAAATAATTCTCTGGCATGTTAGTACTAAAAGGCAGAAATTTAAAGCAATAAAATTTACACTTTCCTCTTTTTTTTAGTATCCAAACACTAACATGCACACAAGAGATAATCAAAAAGCATCTTCATAAACTCACAGATGTGCAGAGGAATAAGATGAACAAGCTTATGAGGTTTTTCTCCCCCAGAGAAACAGTGACATGTATACTCTGGAAATAATTACTATAAGACAAACACATACACATGAAAGACATCAGCACAAAAAACCCACCTTCTACAGAACTACAGTGAATTCAATTAAAGCTCATAGCCCCCATCATTTCAGAGAAAGAGAAAGCTACCATTTCCTGGGATTTTCAGTGCAGCTACCAACCCCCTGCTGCCAAGACAGCACTTACAGAAGCCTGGCTCTGGCTCTGTGCAGCTCCTCTCCCTTCCCTTCCCCTCATCTGCTTTGTTGCTCTCCTGGCAAAGCAGAGAGGGCTCGGTGTCCTCACAGGAGACAGAAAACTGCTGTGGTCCTTACCTTCCCCCCACTCAGAGATTGCACATCCAGCTCCCCTGCACAAGTTACTTGGAGGGCATTTAAAAACAGATGCTCAGAAATCTGAGGAGAACAAAAGCCCAAGGAGTTCAGATTTCCTCTCCTTGATCCGCCTGATGCTGTTGACACTAAGGTGAGCATATGAGAAGGGAAGGAGGTGGGATTGTCAGAGCGCATCCAAGGCAGGAGATTGGGAGATGGGTTCCCTCTGCCTCGACGTGGCTCCCCCCTTGGCTGGAGAGGAAATAAAATGGAGCCTAGGAGGGAGGGAGGGAGAGAGATAATCCTGCAGCTTCATCTGATTAGAGAAACTGGGCCTGTGCAGAGCTGGCAATGCCGCCGGGGAAGCACGGGGAGGGGAGGCACACAGGGGCAGGAAGAGGAGGAGCAGAGGGGGAGGAATAAAATTGTAAGGGTTAAAGGAAAATTATAAAAGGTATACAAAGGAGCTAACTCCTGGGCCAAGGCATCCTGGTATGTGTTCAATATCAACCCTCATATAAAGGTGAAATCACCAGTAGGAAGCACCCATTGCTTCTGGTAATGTGGAACAATTAGGAAGAAAACAAATCAAAGCCCAAGCGCAGAATGCATCCATCCTGTGGGCACAGACTGGGAACAAGGATGCACCCATGGACTGCAAAGAGTGAGATTGATTGTGCTGAGCAGGGAGAAATGGAAAGAGCAGTATCCTACAGATAATTATCTCAATTGTGCCAAACAGGACACAATTTAGAAACCATTTTCTACTGCAAGCCATTTTCCAGAACCTGTTTCCACTTACTTACACACATCTTAGTTGAACCAAAGTGACTTCCAAGGAGCTTGTGCCAACACACACATCGAGGAGCTCGCAGCTGAGGCTGCCCTCCCACAAGGCTCCCACTTGTGCCATCCCCTCTCCCACAGCTGGCACAGCCATTTCTGGGCTCTCAGGTGCCCACAGAGCGTGGCCATCCCCACCCCTGCAGTGCTGCAGCCCTCAGGGGATCCCAGCCTGCCCTCCCTGCAGCGCTGTGTCCTCACCCTCAGCTGACACAGGGTCCTGGGGGTGCTGCCGTTGGGTATCCCCCACCCCATCCTCACCCAGCTGTGACCTGTGGTGCACCAGGGAACATCAAGGACAGATGTGACCAGAGGAGTCTCGTCCCCATCCACAGTGGCCCATTCTTGCATAGAATTTCCTCTTTTGCTCACCTTTATGAGGGGCTACACTCAGTCCTTTCCCAAAGATCACTCCAAGTTTCCACATTGTGAGTTGCTTTTATTCCTTTCTGGCCTATTGCCTCCATTTAGATCTTCAGACAAGGGAGGGTGGTTGGATCTCTAACAGAGCAAGGAGAAGGATGCCAAAACATCCGAAGAGAACCCTTTCAAGTCCTCTTTCTCTCTGTTCAGGAAGCAGTTAAAAATTTTTGTAAACCACTTCCAGCAGTTCTCAGTTTGCTCCTAAGCCTTTATCAATACCCTCCTATGAGGCCTAGCTCAGCTGAGAGAGGGGGATCAACGCCCCTCCCCAGTGCTTTCAGGAATGTACAGTTGCTCCCTGAGTCTTCAGAATGGGCTCAAACCCAGTAATTTCCTGTGTGGTCCCAGGCTTTGTTCCCAAGATGCACACCCCACAGAGTCACTGAGCAATCCCACCCTCGGGCTGCAGGTCAGCAAGCATTTGGGGGGTTGAGAGCCATGCGTGGGTCAGCAGCAGCTTTCTGGCTGCATTACTGTACCTGCCATGTGTCACAGCAGTGAAGCAGAGCAGGCACTTGCAGCTCTTTGTGCTGACCTTGACATCCTTCCTGCCAGGCTGGAAACAGAAGCTCCTTGAACCTGCTCCTTTCTAGCACGTCCTTACAGCATTCCTGCTGGCCCAGGATCATGCCCAGAGACTCTTCCCATCCCATGGTGTGGGACTGCAGTGGTGCTGCAGGGAGAGGGCAGCTCTATATCTTCCTCTTTTATTCCAGCAAAAGACCTTTGGCTGACATGGTGAGACACACCCCTGGCACCTGCAGCTGCTCCAGCATTGTTCCAGTGCCAGTGGCCAGCCATGGAACAACTCAGTACGACCCTTCCACTCCAAGGCATCTTCCAAATGAGTGCCAGGTTGCCCAGATGACATCCCAAGAACACAGAAAAGATAAAATGAGAGGACAGTACAGCACTTAGCTTTTCCCCTAAACCCTTTACAGAGTGAAGTTGCAGGGCTTTCTTGTCTCAGATTTTCTCTGTCCAGCAAGGTTGACTACTTTCATTGAAAGCATCAAAATGTGCTTACTGGAAGATACTGGTGACCAACTTTTACATCAACAGGTCACAAATCTGGGCATCCATAATGATGCAATTGGCATCATCATGCCAATGCCAGCTTTCTCATTCTACATTTGATGAGAGAAGGTGTAAAACTGCCTCAAATTCAGATCTGGAGAATTCATTCTTATATCTTTCTTTAAGAAAGTTGATAGTTAAAGGAAGCTGAGAAATCAGTAGCCTACAGATCCATTAGGCAAAATCCAGACAGTGCTGATGAATTTCTTTTGAGAAGAAGGACAGCATTATTTTTCAAGAGAATGATTTCAGAACAGTTCTGCCACTGTGGCTCAGCCTGACTAGCATTCATGTTTTCCTGAGAACTCCACCCAGGGCTTAGATATGTATAATTTGAGAATATATATAATTTAATGAAATTAAAGTCCTATGCCCAGCCATGGAAGAAAGCTTTCAAAATTACTGTTTACTGATTTAGGTGCTTGAGGGTCATATGAAAGCAAGCCACCAGCCCCCTGACTTTGAGTCACCTGGTGTGAGGAGAGGCAGTGAGCTCTGCTTGCCTGCTGAAGGGCACCACCCAGGCAGAGCTTTGGACCTGCAGGCCAGCTTTTGTCACTCTCCATCCAGGCAACCAGGGCTTCTACATTCAAGAGAGAAGTCCAGTCCTAACCCAAAAGCCCTTTATCTAACCTAAAATCCACTGGCACTTTGGCCATCTACTCCTCTTCAGAAGAGGAAATGGGATAGGAAAACCATGCTGATTGCTTGGTGTCTCCTAAAACCAGGTACTGAAGCCCTTCTCTCACCCCTTCCTGTTTATAACCCACAGTATTTTCCTGCACTGCCTGGTCTGCTGTCATTTAGAGCAACTTTGTCCTGCCAGGTGTGTGACCTGAACCCACCCAGACTGTGCCTTCTGAACTCCTCCATCAGCCCTGAATCTGCCCAGCTCTGCTGCTCTTTGTGGGGTAGGTTGGAGTGCCCACAAACACTGAAATTTGTTTACATCTCTGTCTGGAGGCTCTGCATGGAAACCCTGCAAGGCTGATATTTGTTGTCTGTTGATTCAAAGCCACTTAAGCCAGTGAAACTGCACCTTCCACCAGGCAGATTTTATCTTAATGCATTTCTGGGATATATTCTAGTCTTCCACAATAAGGCAGCCCTCCAGGAACAATATGCTGTCTTGTGGGTAACACTGCTCATTTGCCTGAATGTCATCTGCCACAGCCAATTTGGATCAGGTTTTGGATTTCTCCATTGTAAAGTATTTTTGAATGTTTCTGAAGAATAACAGCCCCGTAGCACAGTCTGGGAGAGCCTTCAAGATAATAACTAATGCACCATGGGCAAATTTAACTTTTTCTATGCCTATAACCAGTCAGAAGCTCTCCATTCCACATACTACTTTTCCCTTATTGAAATTGGCATTCTGTATGCAGTGCCGGTTTTCAGTTTTTGCTTGTACTGAGACACCCAAATAATTCCAGCCAGTCAGGTGTAGGAGCTAGCATAGCAAGTGTTCACACATACACTCAAGGCAACTGAAATGCACTGAGATTCTTTAAAAACATGAAACTGAGCATCACCTTCCATTTGACATAAACAGCAGGGTTATTTCTAAACAGAGCTCTATAAAGAAAGCAATTTTGTCAGGTAAGTGATATCACATTAACTTCAAATTTTCCAGCACATCCCAATTAATCACCACAAACATCATTCCACGAGGCTATGTGCCACATTTCTAACACATCTGTCAACCTAATTTGTCTATAAACAATCTATATAGAGTTTTGGGTGTAAATATAAACACTATATAGAGTGTTTCTGTCCAGCAAGCATCATGACAAGTTTTGCTTCTTGTGCCTGGGAGAAGACAACTGCTGGTTAGACATCCCAATTATAGCAGGCATGGTCTCTGAATAAGCCTCTATTCTGCAATTTTATTTTTCTCTGAAAAGGAAGATGATTTGTGTGAGTTTATCTCCATGAAAACTGCCAGGTCACCTACATTTATTTTCATTGGGAATAATGCTGTAACACTAGTGACATGACTTTTTTCAAGGAGCAACATAGATGCACTTCTCTTCTTTGCAGAATTAATCTTTTTGAAAGCTGTCAGAATTTTTAGACCTGTGTTAGCTGGTGGTTTTGAGCTCTGTCATCTCCTTTCTTTTTCATCTTGGATATAAGAGCAGCTTTCTCAACAGAGCAGGCCAGTTCTTTTGCCTTTATTTTACCTTGGCAGTTAGTGAGGCAGCCCATTGATAACAAACAATGTACTTCAAAGACTTAGCAAATCTCTACAAAGCACTATTTTTAGTTTGGTTATCAAACAAATAGAACAGTAGCTTATGGAGAATGAAAACAAGCTCCCTTTTCAAAGCATATTTTGCAATAAGCCAAAGAAGATATTGCACAAAACCTTACATCTCCTCTTAAATCAGGGGACTATCACATGGACACACTGCTGCTCTGCTTCTCCCAGCTGTCATTTCCTCCCATGCACAGCCCCACTGGAATGTCTTCCCTACACTTCTTTAATATCCATTAGCAGAAAGCAATAAAGAATTGCACCAAAAAAACAACCCTTCAAGCCAGTTTTGGGGTAGCTTTAAGCTGCCTTTCATGCAATAAGGGCTTTGGCCTTTTGATAATTTAATCACATCTCTTCACCCTGCATTTGATTGCTACTCTTCCATCTGTTCTGTACTCTCAACTGAAAAGGAGGGAAGCCAGGACCACATAGGCAGGCAGGGCTTCCAGGGCTTGCTTCCAGAAAAAAATCCCACTACAGAACACCACACTTTGAGAAGTCACCACTAATTCTCTCCTTATGTCACTTGCCCACCAGAACACTCTTGCAAGTTTGAATCCAACTTTTGTTTTCCAAAACTACATTCATGTAGATACTAAAGTGTCCTTGGTTTACTTCTGCAAATAGTGTCATTAAAAAAAATTACTTGGTCTTTGAACAACAAAGTATGAGTCTGTTCTAGCTGTTAGCTGGTGCCCAGGGCTGAGGGCTATGAACAAAGCCTGCTGTGCAGAGAGTTTGCTTTACTCAGTGGCAGTTAAGCAAATAAAGACTTCAACTCTGATGCCTCAATTCCCATATGTAAAATGGTGAAATGGGATCAGCAAGAAGCTGGAGAAAGAGCAAAGGAAAACACTACACAAGAGGAAAGTTCTGCAGCCTGGGAGCATAATTTGCCCTCATGCACTTTGAAAAAACACAGCACTGCAGCTCCAAGAAAGGCTTTGTTTGCCAATGTGAACTGCAATATTCCCAAACAACTCTGACCACAGCCATCCTAATGTCTCATGGCTTGTGAATCAGCACCAGTCCACTCAAAATTCTTAATCCAGACTCCCTTTCCCTGGACAACAGGCCTGGGTAACATATCCATCCTCATTTCTTCCCCAAGCAGCAGGAGTTGCTTATCCTGGTCTCCCTGACTTCATCCAGGATATTCTCAGGAAAGAATATCATGGAAGGAAGAGGGACTTAGGAAAGTTGGGGGGAAATTTGAAGAGGGTCTGGATCTGGGGCTTCCTATAGAGAACCAGTCACCTAAGAGGCACAATGATCCTTGGTTAAATGAAACAGAATTATTGTACAACCAATACAGCAGAGTGACACCCCAAATTAGACAGAAGCTGAGAGCAACCCCACTGTATATTTAATAAGGCTTGCTGCACTAAGCCCTAGATTTCAGAGCAGCCCCACAGCAAGAGAACAATGCTATTTCAAATGTATCCAGTGTCAGAGGCACTCCAGCAATTTGGAGTGTAAGCCCCAGGCTAGCTCTGTCTGCAATAATCTGCAGGCTTGACTCTGTGACAGATTGAAATGCAGTAATAGTGTTTATGCAACTAATTCTTGTTCTAATCTATTAGTTTATGTAACCTTTGTTCATGGACATACTGACTCATAGGTCTCAGGAATCTAAAGAAAATCTCCTTTAACTCTCTCCCATCCTTCAACCCCCGTTGCCCAATAAACAGGTTGTCAGAGATCTTGTTCATTCTCTTTGAGGAAAAATTATGTAGGCAATGGGAAAAAAGGTATCAGTTAAATTTCTCAAAACCTGTGTACTTCTCCATGCATACCAATGAAGTCATGTAATAAGCTCACCTGTGATGTGCAGGTGTCCTTCAGGTTAGCATTTCCAGCCACAGCATGTACCATTTGAGCTGGGAAAGGCACAGCAATTGGTTGCTTAGCTCCTGCAGAGAAAAATTACTACTTTCTAGCATTTAGACTTTTTTTTTCCTAAGTAAAACAAGGCAACAATATCTGTGTCAGTGACACTTATTCTTCCTAGCTTGAAAGATTTATTTTCATCCTTCTCATATTTCTTGTATTTCCTAGAACATTCTCACATCTATTTTAAGTAAAGAGCTGACCACAGGAACAGTGTGCAGAATTCCTTCTGCAGCAGTCACAACTCTAGTGATTACCACACAAAACATGCCCACATCAGCTTATTTTATCCCTTTCTGGCTAGGCTCTAATATAGATTTTTTGAAAGAATTGGAGTCAGATCAACCCTTTTTGAGTTTTTTGGGTTGTGGGGTTTTTATGTTTGTTTGGGGTTATTTGTTTTGTTTTTGGGAGAGGGGGTTCTTTGTGGGGAGTTTTTAGTTGGGTTTTTTTTGGGGGGGGGGTTGGATTTTTTTTGTTGTTGTTGTTTTGCCTAGAGGTTTTTTTGTTATTTTTTTGCCTAGGTTTTTTGGGTTTTTTGTTGCCACTGGAATAGTTCACACAGCTGTGGCACTGTTTGTCTCATGATACCTGTCAAGTACACTACACCTGATTTAACTTCTAACCCTTTGTATCGAGGATTTCTACACAGACCAAACCTGATTGACAACAACTGGAATCAAAAATATTTGGAGCCAAACCCTATGGTGTTGGGTGTATTTAGGAGATATCATCATGTATTTTTGATGCATGCTGGACACTACCAGTACTAGATAAATGCTCTGTAAATGGACCAGGCACTCCTCGTTACTTGTCACAAAAGCAGCGTAAGAATGGGCAGAGTGGCTCTTTCCAGTAAATTCCTTTGCAGGTGGGATGGTGCCCCAACGGGTTCCTGTCACACTGAAGCGTTTGCTCAGGCAGAGCCAGGAGCTGGGTCCAGGGAGGTTCCAGCACTGCCCTGAGGGGCCCCTTGCCAAGGAAACCCAGCAGGGACAGCCCCAGGACGGCGCCCGCTGGCCCCCTCCTGGCCACTGCGCAAGGACAAGGCATCGCTCACCCACGTCAAAGAACCACTGCATTATATCAAAGGTTTACTCTTCTTTTCCTGCAATCAGCATTTCAGTTCTTTATTCTTACATCTTTGACCCTCAACATCTCCCTACAGTCTTTCCCAGGATTTTCAGCAACCTTTAATTCTTTTTAAACACGAAAATGTATGGGGTGACACCTATAAATCTGTTGCTGCTATACAGAGAGCAGTTTTAGGTGCACTGCAGAAACACCTTTATATTAGAGCACACAGATCTACAGCTTTCAGTATCTGATTCCTGATGTAAATGCTTCCAAAAAGAAACATCACCTTTTGCTCTCAGTTAAAAGTTTGCATCCCCTAAGGCTGTACCAGCTAGGGCTGTATTACACATGGTGTAATTGCTATGCCACATACACGAATTTGTGCTTCCCTGCAAACCTTAAGATGGATTAGTGTCTACAGATTCACCTGCCTGCTCAGCAATCCCTCCCCATTTGTCTAATTCACATTATGTCTGGCTTAAATTCATTATCCCTCACTCAGAGAATGAGGCTTAGGAAAAACAGTCTAAAATAAACACCAGTCTTGCCTTAGAGCAACTTCTGTTGTTCACTACAGCTGTGTGAACAGCTCATTTTTCATGTGTACACATACAATCTTGCAAGGTCCTGCCAAAGTTTTGGAGTTTAGATTACTCTTATCAAGGCTGGGAAGTGTACAAAACTGGAACAAAAAGTCAGATATTGCACCCAAAAATCTTTAAAACCATGCAAGCCAGAGCTACACAAGTAGTTTTCTCTGTGAAAGTCTCTACTTGTACATATTATCTCTGAACTTGGAGTTTATTAACAAAGTAATTTTTAAAGGAACATTTTGTATTCATATTTTCTTAAAACATCAACAGCCAGCTAACTTTCTTAATGCAATTTACATTACAAAAAAAACCCTTGCAACCATAAGAACACATTCTAGGAAAAGTAAACCTGAAATTCCTATTATAAAACACAGGAAGCAGAAGTCATTAGAAAGGAATAAAAGTTCATATTTTTCCATTTTGCTTCATACATTCAAAAAAAAGTCACCTTTAAAGAACTTTTGCTTTCCTCTATTATTTGCACCCAAGCCCAGCTTTGGACAGGAGGTGGTGCTATAGTCTGTGTAAATTTTGTTATTAGGCAACACCAACAGCTAAAGCTTACTAAAAGCAAAAGGAAAAGGTAAAAAAAGAGAAACATTCTAAATCCTGTAGAAGTGCTGGCATACAGACTTTACCTACAGATGCTTTCATATCAGTAGGTATTCTGTAACAGTGCTAGAAAGTTTTGTAAGAAGGCACTAAAATATTTGTGTCTGTCAAGGCAAGGATTTCAAATACCTCGCAAAACATGATTATTAAAGCATGGAAAAAAACCTGTCATGCACAGCTCTGGGCAAGCTGTAACAGTTGTTATGTGGCCGAGGCTCTGCTGAGCAGCTCTGGGCCATGGGGAACCTGATGGAACAGTGGAAGATTTTGGCAGCTCCAGTGAGAGCATTCTGCCTGCCTCTCCCTGAAGAATGCCAAGGTTAGCTGCAGGGTCAGATTTACCAGGCCAAGATGAAATGCCCAAGCAGGAATCCAAACCCCATGCCTAGGTTAATGCTCTTTCCCCCTCTGTCCTTTCTTCTTTTGCTGTCTTTTTCCTCATGCCCATCTAGAAGCACCAAACATGGCATCTTCTGAAGACTTTTTTCTTGCTGTCCATGTTGCCCTGTCTCTATGCCCATTTTCCCCTGTAACTTTACTGGGAGAGCTGTTCTGTTCTGATCTGCTTGACAGTGACTACCACCAGCAGCCAAGCTGAGAGAAAACAATTGTGGAAGACTGGTTCCCTTCTGGCTGCACTTCCTCTCCCATTCTCATCTTTTCTTTGGAGAGGAAGCTAACAAATGACTCCTAGAATGGATCCAAGGGGGATTTTCCAAGAGAGTAGATCTTTCTTTCACATATTCCTTTCTGAAACTATCAATTATCCATAGCCTGCTAATGCCAAGAACTAGGTGTCAGACCAAGGCCAACAGCAGATTGTGGGAGAAATCTTATCTCAGTTACACAAGTCTAGATCTGGAGGAACTCCAGTTATTAAACAATCTATAAAATTAGGATAACAATAAGTATTATTTCAAAAAGGTTTGTGATGGCTAACTAGCAGTAATTAATGCTGGTATAGAAATCAGCCAATGGTTGCCTGGAAATGAAAGGCACTATAGAAATTCTAAGTACTCATTATTTCTGCCATTTGCAATTATACTTTTCAATGTAATCTATTTGTTGTAGTCAGGGTGCCCATCAATACTCCCTGCAGATCTCAATCTATTGTTCCTGAATAATTCACTGGTCTCAATAACATTAGATCACATTTAATTGGGGAAAAAAAAAAATTTGCCTCTTTCTAGATGCAATTACAGATGAAGGTACCACTAACATGAAAGTCAAAATTCCCAAACACAAGGGAGTGGGAGTGAAGACAGAGGAACTTGAACATATTTCACTTGACATGGATGGACTTGAAGATCATTCTATGGCTGCAAAATGGGATTTAAAAAAATAAAATTAAAACCTTTTTATTGAATTGGATCTGTTGAAGCTTTAAGGTTATTAATAAATAATAGTAGGAGTTAGACTTCAGTGTAAAATGATGCTATTATTACTTACCTTTCTAAAGACCTATTGATGCTTGTGATTCTACAGCTATATCTTCTTTAAATAGTTTTCTATCCTTTATCAAGGAATGTTCCTATAAACAGATTTAAGTAATTACATGCAATCAAATTAATTGTAAATCAGAAGTGGATAAAAAGGTTTATATGTCAAGTTAACCAACTTTAAAAACACATCTGTTGAATTTCACCCAGTCTAGTGGGAATTACATGAATATATGATAAATTATTTGCTGTTACCTAGATAGGTGTCAAATGAGCACATCCCTGTTTTTAAGGTAACACACCTTGGAAAATTGTTTTGTGACAGATTTTTTAAGTAGTCTTTTAAAGCTCAAGGTTTGACACCTAAAAATGTGTATGTTACAAAATATGCACCAGAAATATTGAATATTTGTAATACAATATCTAAGTCCACAAAACAGGAAACTCCTAGCTGTTCAGGGATTTAAGAAGGAGGCTGCAATCAGAGATAAAGGAGGGAATAGTTGTGTTTGATGTCCTGTATTTATTCTGGTTTCCAGCTGTGGCAAGAACAGCACAGAAAGACTGGAATGGGGAACTTCACAGTGGAGCAGAAAAACAAAATTAAATCTCCCAGCTCATCAGCTTTGCCATTACCTCCTGCCACAGGAACTTGGGGAGGGCAGGATCTGCCCCTCCAGGACACGCTGTCCCATCCGGGGCTCACTGGAACAGGAGCTGAATCAGCAGATGGTTCCTGCCTGTGGCTTCCCAGATGTCCAAGCTCCCGCAGCTCCAGGCAGGCAGCAGGGCCTGTGTGGGAGCCAGAGCATCTGGCCTGGATCATTTCACTGGGCAGCAGGGCTCTGAAAGCCATCAGGTGTTCACAGCAACTTCAGCACTCCTCACACAGCCACAAAAGTGAGCTCAAGCAACAACACTGCAAGAGAAAGCAGGCAGTTGTTTTCTTGCCATCCTGACAAGTGCAAAACTGCAGAGAAAAAAAACACTACTTCAGCTTTTGCACTAATTCCAATGGAGAAATAAGAGTAGCAAAAGCACTGACTGTGCAATATTTATTTAATAATTAACTATCTTACAGACATAAAACTAAAATACATGCAGCTTTTTCTTTCTTGAGTAAAAATTATCTAAATACTTTCTTTCTTCCAGAGGACTTCGAAAAATTAATAGAAAAAGCTTAACCATGCCACATATACAGCAGAACATTTTAAATGCAATTAAAAGAATTCTAAGATTCTACAAACCAGAATCCAGAGGATTTATTAGGAGGATTCAGAGGATTCATTTCATTAGGATCCTACTGCTTTTAATTCCTTTGCATTTCTCTGGCTTTTAGATTAAACAACACTATGCACTACACAAACAACAATTGTGAAGAGAACATGTAATACAAACAGCTGTTAAATTTAAGGTATAGGTTCTTGTCATATATTGGCTGTGAAAGAAGCATTAGGAGACAGAAGGTGATGGCAAATACTTTGTTTCTGAACTATGTATGAGTAATTTGGCTGGTTAAGATCTGATTGGTTGCATCCATTACATACTCAGAGGTTAAACACCATTACGTTCACAAATACAAATAGGAAGGGCTGTAATTGCAATTGTCTAAGGAGATATGTGTAGCTTTGTGCTTACTTATTTTGTTAAAGACAAAAAAGAAATGCATGTTATATCCACACGAATATTCAGAATTAAGCTACTAATATATAAGATTTTTTCTGAGTGTAACTGTAGCTTTTTTTTGTGTAGGTCTCTCACATCGGCAGTGTGCACAGGTGCCTTTTTAGGGCTGCCAGAGGATTTATGCAGCCCAATGCTCAGCATCATTCCTGCCCGATTCCAGCCCTCCCTCGGGAAGATGGCAATGTCTGTTCTCGGGGAGCCTGGGACAGCGCGGGATCGTTCCCGACCGGGTCCCTTTGCTTTTCTTGGCCAGCGATGCCTCTCCTCGAGCTGCTGCTGCCGGGCTCTGCCGTGTGCGAGCCGGGGGCGGGCCGGGGAGGGGCTGCGGCGCTCGGACACCGGCACAGCGGCGGGCACTCGGCCCGGCCCGCCGGAGCAGCGGCACCATGGCCGGTAAGTGCGGGAGCGCAGCGAGGGAGGCAGGGAGGGGGTGCCCGGCTCCTCCCGCAGCCCCGGGCGGCAGGAGCTGGGGAGGGCTCGCTACAGCATCAGCCCAAAGCTGTCCCTGAGCAGCTGCCCGGGGCGCTCCGCAGGGCTGGAACAGCAGGGCTGCCAGCACCGCCCGGAGCGCCTGACAGTGGGGAGCTCGGCCCGGAGACAGGCACAGCAAATGGGCAGTCCTGCCTCCACTACCCCCAGTTATTTAATTTATACTGACTGTGTTTTATATGGGGATTAAAACTCGTGGTGGAGGACGAGCTCCTTGTAAACTTGCCAAAAAGCTTACTGCAAAGTTGAAGTAAAGCTTATTAAAAGCATGTAATCACAGAGTAAGCAAAAAGGGATGCAATCCCAGAGGAGACAGAGGATGCCTGTCAGCACCTGCTCTGTGCTAGGATAAACCTGGTACCTATCAGCAGGAGACAGTCCCCTGGCTCAGGTAGGGGGAGATGAAGTGGTCCAACAGGTCTCTTCCATCTCCTCTGCCATGATCCTGTACCACAGCAGGATACAATACATCCATTTCTTATGATGCCAGGTAGTTATTTTAAAATATACAGATTTTCTCCCTGCATACAATGGATGCAACTTATCTCAGTGGTCGATTTGTGACTAGTGCTACATTGTGCCCTAAGCCACTGGTTCTGTTGCTGATCTAATCAGATAAGATGGTCTAAAAGTGAGACAAATTCTCCTTACTCTCATTAAAGTACAGGTAACTTCTGGAATGAGTAAAACTCTACCTTATATTTACAGCTGTGTAAAGTTTGAAAAAACCCAGAATTTGAGTCTATGCCTATGGGTGTGTCATGAATACTTAACATCATTCTGCAGTGAACAAATTCAGGACATACAAACTCATTCTCTTACTCCAAAATCAATGCACGCCTCATCATACTGTCTTTAATGGTAATGGCGACAAACTGGCTATAGGGGAACACAGGATTGCTGCTGAGAACAGAGACTTATGAATGAACAGGACAAGTTAAAAAAGACCTGTACAACTTCCTTGAAATGTTAACCTTTCAGATCAGACAGCAAAACTACCAGGCATATAAAGATTTGTTGTTTATAGTGCACCTACGTGAAGGAAACCATTAATTTCTATTATGTTCATGGGCATTAAACTGAAGCATTTTTTCTGCATCTGGCCTTCTGAGATGCAATAAAATGTGAGTCTGACTGAAGATATATTTGAGCATGCCCTGCAAAACTAAAAGGAACAAACACACAAAATTCCCATGCTCATATGCATTTCCTCATACTGTGCATTCTTATCAAGGAAAACCAATTAACCCACATGGCACAGTCAGACTTGTCTCTGTATTAATATTAACCCACACCAAGTAGGAGCTTGTTTCCTGTTGCTCAGAATAAGGATTACACTAACAGTCTGCCTGGATGCTGGAACCCACTCAGCTCACCCACCAGCTGCAAGGCCAGCAAAGTGCAGTTGCTGTGGTACAGCCATGAGCAGGGTGGCTGCTCGTGGCGCTGCTGGGAGACAGGAGTCACTGTGTGACTCAGGGAAGCAGCCAGCCAATTCCTGCAGAGGCCTAAGGCAACACACCTGGAGGGGAGCTGCAAAACCAACTTGGCCCCAGTGACTCCACCAAATGCAGGAAAATGAGTCAGGATCAGATTAAGGCCTTTGTGGCGCTATGGGCAGGTTAATTTTATAGCACAAGGTAATTACTTAAGTGTTCTGTAGCTGAAGGACATTTCATGTCACTTACTGCAACACAGCAACACTGAAAAAGATCAGCAATATATGTATTTGCAACTCATCTCCCATACTCTTTATAGCTCTAATGAATAAACTAAATTAAATGAAAATAGTTTGGAATTATTCATAACTATTATTATTTGATAGTCAAAACTATCAGTAGTGTTGACTGATGATTTTGTGCTTGTATTGTCTTTATTTTACTTGTACCATTGTATAGAGATGGCTAACTGCAAGGTACCTACCAAGCACAGATAGATAAAAAGAAAAAGGAATAAAGCACAATTAAGTTAACTCTACCTAAAAGCAGAGAAGAAGAAAAAACTTCAGTACCAGTTGTGAGAAAATGCCAGGTCACTTCACTACTTCAGTTTCAGGGGAGACCTTGAGAACTGCCAGCGCCCAGTACTGAGCTGCTCCTGAGCTGTCTCCCATGGCTGCAGAGTGGAAGACAATTCTAGAGTTTAGGTACAGAGCAGAATAATCTTTGCAGCCTATCACTCCACAATTCTCAGCAAACGTGAAAGCAATGAACTGAGCCCATCATCAATTGTTTACCCTTGATCTAACGAGAAATTCTCACAACTGAATTTCTCATATTCATATTAAATATATTTATTAAGATTTATTTGGGTTTGTTCACAGTAATTATAACAAGATTTTGTTGTATGTTAAGCACTCATGATTCAGGAAACTGTGTTTAATGGATATTTAACTTTGACTTCACAGGTCAGGAAACACATGCATCCTTAGAAAGAAAACAACCCATAGCTTTACTTTGTTCCTTGAGCCAGGGTCCATTGCAGTAACTGCCAGTCCTTCTGAACACTGTAATCTGTCACTGCCATTGTCATGTCCCTTCAGCTGCTGCACCATGCTATAACCAAACAAAAATGTGCATTTGAGCTGAATGCTTCATTTAATAATAATTTTGGAATGGTTTTTGTTAGCTTTAATATTCCTGTCTACACCCAAAATATACTTAACTTCGATCTTCCTATGATGTTTTGTGTGCTTTTATGTTTGAACAGAACAAGCAGTTGCTGTGGCTGGAGGTATAATAGGAGGGATCCTTTTATTTGTCCTCCTTGGAATAACTGCATATCTGCTCTGGAAAAAATGTTGCCGCCTCTTTTCTTATGAAAAGCTCATCAATCCTGTCAAAACAACAAATGCAAATGCCATTTTCCAGGATCAGGCAAATTCTGAAATTCATCTAAAAAGTACAAGGTACCTTTTTTCATTTTGTTTTTAAAGCATATGCTATGTAATTTATTTCAACTTGTCAAATGTCAAATGAGCAGGTGATCCAAATATATGCATGTACAGAAATAAAGGGGATCCCTGAATTATATGAAAACATCAGTTCTGTTTTGTTCCTTTAGGAAAAGGATAATCTAGCTATGAAAGTGATGATTATTCCCGATTTATTTAAAGGAGAGAATATATTCAAGTGTAATTGGTGAATGGATAGCTTTACCTGTTAGACAAACCCAGCCTATGTTCCAGAGTCATTTCTAGTCTAATAACAGAAACAACAGGACTTCAGTTCAGGAAGGACACTCTTTATGAGAATTAATCATTGCAGGGGTTTTGGGCTCTAAAACAAGCAGCTGCAGTTAATTCTTCCTTTCCTTTGAAAGATAAATTCTAAAGGGAAGGAAAGAGGGAAAGAGAAGAATCTGCCAGAAGAATTAAGACCTAATGTGCCTCACTGTCTTTTCATGCATTAAGCAATTTATTTTATTTGCATTTGGATTTTATTTTTACCTTTGCATGTCTGTAGAATTTTTACATTGTGACATAAGAGCAGTAAACTTACTTCTCTCATCAAGTTTGACTTCCAGCTTTAAACCAGAAGAGTCAATAGGTGCTGTTGTCTTGAGCAGGCCCAGAAGTGTTCCATTTATCATTCCACCAACACTGCATGGGCGAGACTGGATTCACCTGACAAATGAAGAACAGGTTCAGGAAGACAGGGACCCCTTCATGACCCCTCAGTCTGGGCCACGGTCATCATTTCATTCTCTGGGTATGGCATTGCAAAAATGGGACTATTTTTATGGGCAGGGTGGCTTTAGTATTATGAAGCATGGATCTTGGGGGCACACCAGAGACTGCATTACCCAGCACAAACCCTAAATGCTCTATGCATTTATACATTTTATATATGAGAATTGGGCAAGAATGTAGTAATTTTGGTCCCAGTACTGTGGTACCTTACACATTTGGCAGACAAAGAAATCTCTCCTCTCATATTTTGTATTTGTTGTTCCCAGAAACAGCAGTCACCAGCTGCACTCTGCAACAACAAACAGCTAGAATTAACCAGGTGCAATCAAAGGAATAAGAGAAAGAAAAGTGCTGCAGCCTACAATTACTCCCCCAAATCTGAGGAAAAAGGAAATAAAATATGAAATTCTTACAAAAAATTGATTGTTAATAAAGAGGGTAATCTGATTTATCCCAATACAACAGTGGTTATAAAAATGCCTGCAATGGTTCTTGAGGCTAATCTGAGGGTGCTTGTTTGCCTTTTCTTGTAGCTGGAGCTTATGTTGTAGGAACCATTAACCCAGATCTGTACAAGTTTCCCGAAGACAAAAGCGAAACAGACTTTCCTGATGGCAGCATTGGCCGCCTCTGGTTCTCCATAGAATACGAGCAAGAGTCAGAAAGGCTCCTGGTCTCCTTGATCAAAGTCAGAAAGCTGCAGCCTCCTGCTGATTCCTGCAGTCCATTTGTGAAAATCTACCTGCTGCCTGATGAAAGAAGCTACCTGCAGTCCAAAACAAAGCGTAAAACTCTTAACCCCCAGTTTGATGAAAACTTTGTTTTCCAGGTACTTTTTCTTTTGATGAGGCAGATTTTTGTTTGCAAATATTAACTTGTCAAACTACAGTACATGTTTGCATGCTCACAATGCTTCTACCAAGACAGAAGTTGTTTCCACCAGAGACAGGATGTTTTTACTGGGGCTTCTGGAGATCCTGGGCTACAGAAGCTTGTGGCTT
The DNA here is from genome assembly GCF_028769735.1 of Zonotrichia leucophrys gambelii. NCBI lineage: Eukaryota > Metazoa > Chordata > Aves > Passeriformes > Passerellidae > Zonotrichia > Zonotrichia leucophrys. The sequence goes on from NC_088176.1 coordinate 26,337,935, forward strand.
CAGAACTGCTCTTACTTCTGGTCTGTACCAAAGTTGAGGATTCCAGAACTTGCCCTGGGAATAATGAAAACCCCAGTTTGAACTACAGCTGAGCAGTTCAGCCCAGCAGTTCTAGAAGTCCAGAAGGAGCCAATACATCATGCTTTCACAGCTTTGGTTTTTTTGCTGTGGAAGTAGGCTAGACAGCAGAACCTGGGAGGGATCTCTGGGCTGCTGTTTGTACAGTACTGCACAGCTTGGCTTCCCATGCTAACAGGCTTTCAGCACATGCAGCAAGACAAAAGCTCTAAAACCAAAAAATGTTTGTGTTTCAGACAACTGAAAAAATGTTTACAGATTCTAAACATCTTAGTCTGAAAGTGAATGCATCACACAGCACTAGATCCACATGAGCTAAAAAAACCACCAACTAACTTCACAGCTTTCAAATGAACTCGTATTTTAGCTTGGATCTTCCACATAGCTCAAGTTTTAGGCAAATTTTAAAAGTACTTCAAATAATTAAAGGAAATCCCCACCTAAACTTACCACAGTTTGAAAAATATTTCCTTTGAAGTCATGCTAGAGTAGGAAAGTGTCAGATGTTTTATAATTATTAATATTCTTCATTTTCCTGTACAGGTTTCCAGTAAAATGTTGCTCCAAAGGACACTAAAATTTTTGGTTTATCATGTTGATAAACAGAAGAAGCATCATCTCCTAGGCCAAGTTATCTTCCCACTAAAAAATGAAGCATTAACTGAGGACAACAAACTAGTCATATGGAGAGATCTGGAGAAAGAAAACTTGGAGGTATGTGATACCAGGCTCTTGGCACTGTGGAAGTTCTGTCATCCTACAAGTATTGGAAGGATATAACTTAAGTAGAACTATCTGAAGTAGACCTATGTTCTACCAAGTACCTCACATGCAAAAGTACTTCATAAACATTTGGAATAGAAATTCCCATCCTACCAACATGCAGATCCATAGCTGTTGTAAAAGGAGTACCCAGATGCTTAGAAAAAGTCATATGAATTAGGAGGTTGTTACATAAGAACTTTTGTTATTTGCATCTCCTTTCAATTAGTAACAGCAGAAAAGAGCAGAAGGGGAAAGGAAATAGCTAGCCTCTGGAAAAGAGTAATTCTGAGGGTTAGGAAGGCTGATTAATTGGTTCCATCAAATGTTACAACAGCGTAAATAAAGCCATTACAATTCACTCACAATTCCGTTTTTGTGTGACAGAAACCATTAGCATGAAAAAGGATTTTTCTCCCCATTTGATCACACGATGAGGGAGTTTTTCAGACAAGTTTGACAGGTGTTGTTCTGCTTCCAAAGCCTCCTTCAGAGCATGGTGATATCCAGTTCTCCCTGAGCTACAATGACTACCTGGGCCGTCTCACTGTGGTGGTTCTGAGGGCGAGGGGATTAAAGCTCCAGGAGGAGAGCCCTGCTGGTGGTAAGTGGGATTTCCTCCCTGCTGTCAGCTCCACAATTCCTGTTTTCATTTGCTCCTTCCTCATCTGTACACCCAGGCTTGTGCTGTGGGACTCTGACAGGAACAAATAAATATCCTGGTGATTTGAGTGGAAACAAATCATATTTTGCCCTGAGGCAATTAGATTTTGATAGCTTAGTTTTGCTATCTTTGGGGTTTGTTTCATAATAAAAGGTTTGTCCTGTGGCAATTGGTGGTAACTTTTTTCGCCTGTTTTTGTGCAGTGAGCAACATCCTTTTGCTGCTCTCCAGTCCAGAGAAGGCAGCATTTCAGGGGATATTGACATTAACAGTTGCATCAAGTCAAATTCCCAGGGGTAACAGCTGTAGGATACCTGCTTATACTGAACATCTGTCCTGAGAGGAATTGAGCTGAGAGGAAAAAAAACCCAGTTTAGGACAGCCCGGTTACTGTTCAAAGGACCATGGCACGGACTCAGAATTTTCTCCCTTAGTGCAGAAGGCTTTTTCTGGTACATCATACTCATGTATCCCTGGTCTCAGAGATTACCTCAAAATGCTGTTTAAAATCTAACACTCAAAAGCAAGAACAGATGAAGAACCACACTTGTATTTCAGTCTGTAGTGATTTCTTGCAGGGCTTTGAAGCTAAACAATATAAACACAAAATACATCTATAATTTAAAAAGAAAAGAAGTTTAGTCCTCTATATATATTATACACACATCACTATGAAGTTTTTTTTGACTGTACAAATTAAGCCTTCAAAAAAGTCTCCATCAGATGAAGGGAAGGCACAGAAACATAAGATCAAGGATGCAGGGTAAGAATATGGCTGCTAATTTTACCAGCATTTAAGTTGGAAAGTGCACTTCAAAACTGCACCCTTAGAACTTTGTATGCTCCCTGCTTTATGTCGTGCTGTCATGTGTGCTCCATCAATCTTTCACAATCTGATGTTACACTTGATATTGACTCCCAAAAAGCAGAAATTCCTTAAGCTGTCTCCCAACTGCTTCTTGAAGATGTATTTTAGTCTTCAATTTCTCTTTCTCCAAGGTGTGTATGTCAAAGTCTCACTAATGAACCATAATAAATTCATCAAAAGTAAAAAGACAGCAGCTCTTCTGGGAACTCCCAACCCTGTGTACAATGAAACCTTCAGTTTCAAGGCAGATCAGACAGAGCTGGATACAGCAAGCCTGAGTCTATCTGTGCTCCAGAGTAACAAAGGAGAAAGTAAGTTATATAAATTATTACAGTCATATAAGTTACTAAAGTCAAGGTGTCAAATCTCTTACATATTTGAGACATGTTTAAACCTGAGAAGAAGTAATTCCTTTTCAGCAATAATCACGAAACATGTAAGAGTTGTGGGGTATTTCAAAGGCTGTCACTTTAAGAGCAGAACAACTTATTTGTAGTTAAGCATATGTCTCTCTTCAGAGGCTACATTCCATGGAAGACATGAATAAAATCACTGTAGCCTAGTCAGTGCCAGTACAAGGTGCTGTGCCTTTGTTTTATTTCAGTATCCCATTAAAACAAGCTATGTGAACACTTGTGTGTGTCACACACAGCCTCCAAAACTGTGTGGCCATTCACTCCTTCTAAGCAAATTTGAAAGAGGAATAGGAATTTTAATTCTCTTAGCAATGAGAAAGAAGGAAAAGAGATTAGCAAACATCCCCATTCCCTGGCAGAAAACCTGATGCTTGAGGCCACCTCTTACTGTTAGAGAATCCATTAAGGAGTTCTGCTTACAGAAGCAAATCAGAATTCAGTATTTCCACTGCTCACAAGAAAAACATCTTCCCTGCAGTGCAAATATGATCTCAATCATTTTCCCCATTCACAGCTGGAAAATCCAGGCATGAATAAACAATCTGGTCCTTGGCAGTGGGGACACACATATTACAGCTCCCAGCTCCCAGTCAGTAACTGCATTTATTTTTTGCAAAGCCAAAGCATCATGTGAATCCTACTGAGGTTGAAGATGCCCAAAATTAGGGCATGCTTCCCCAGTAAAGCTGAGGTAAAGGGGTAGGGTAGACACAGATCAGATATGTGTACCTTGAAGATGTTTAACTACAGGCAAAAGGACAGGCCTGCATTGACTGAACACCCCCTTACTGCTGTACCTTTTCATGCTGAACCTCAGCAGGTAGAAGCTACAGAACCTGAAGTCCAGGGTTACTTCTTTGAGAAATGTTTTGGTTTAAAAATACCTTTCAGAAAAGGCACTATTTGGAGAAAAGCACGTTGTAATCTTATTGCAAGAGTTTCATGCTGTTGTCTCCTTACCACAAAAGCTCCATATCTTCTTGATGTTTCTCATGGGCAGCTACTCAGAGCCCTGACTCTTTGTTCTTCACAAAGCAGCCAACTGACTACAGTTCCCTTCTCAACCACCACCCCACTCTTTTATAGCATCTTCTTCTCACTGGTCACAGCTGTGGCCTGTTAAAGTCAGGCCTGTTCCTGATCTTTGCTAATTGGCCCAGCTGCAACTCCTTAGGGGTACGATTACTTTCTACACTATCTTTATTTTCTTATATTCTATCCCCCCACAAATCCATGATATTCTCATGTAGGCAAGGATTTCAGAGAAGCATCACAGGTGTTCATCACTAACTGCTTTTTTTCCCCAGAAACACTTCTGCTGGGACGAGTGGTAGTTGGGCCTTTCATGTACACACGTGGCAGAGAACTGGAACACTGGAATGAGATGATCAGCAAGCCCAAGGAGCTGGTGAAACGATGGCATGCTCTCTGCCACAGCACATGAACAGCACTGAGGAAAAAACAGCCTTAATATGGAAAAGCTCTTACTATCTTTCTCATCTAAAGGGTACAAAAATCTTTGCTAAGATTTTGTACCAAACGAAGAATAAAATAAATTATTTCCTTGACCAAGCTCAAATAAAAGATTTGGTTCCTGGTAGGCTGGGAGTTCTTCTTTCCTCTCTTCAAAATATATGTTCAATTTAATTAACATGCAGCTGAACAATTAAAACAGCCAAACATGATCTCTCAGTATTAATTATTTTGACTGGAAAATTCCGCTTCTTGGTTATGAGTTGTGGGCACAAATGATCACACATGTACACAGAGCCCAAGAATTGCCAGTGATGACTCCAGGCCTACCTGCCCACTGCTCCACATCACCACAGTGCTTCACCATGGGGAGAGAAGCCCAGTGAGCATGCCAAAACAGACAAAACCCTAAAGACCTGACTAATACATGCAGAATATGTTTAAAGTAGCAGCAGTGTATTTAAGACCTCTTTTGAACAGGAAGGGTGAAGGCACTGCTCATGTCACACACCTGGAAGCAGCTGTTCACATCCCTCAGCACCTCAGTGTATTTCCTGCAGTAACTCAGTTCAGTGTTTTCAGCTGACCCCAAGTACAGCACTTTGTGTTAAAAGTAAGGGACAAGTAAAGAAGTCAGAGTCACAAGTGACTGGAGGCTATTCCAGTACTGGAGTACTGTGAGACAGTAAGATGAGGACATGTCCTGTCCTATTATATTTCTCTCTAAACACATCTCTGCTGGAGACACAGCATTGATTACACGAGCCTTGGGTTTGACCTAGCATGACCATTCTCACACTGAAAATCCAATTAGCTTAAGCCCTCTGGGCATGTGTCTGTTTTAGTAGTAGAGTCCTCTTCATTAAGTAAATTACTGCTCTCTAAAGTAATTTGGAGCAATTATTCCTAATCAAAATAAAATAGGACATTTTTCTCTTTTTGATTGTTCACTAGGGACCTGAGCTCTGTACCCTTCTCACTGTACAGTCATAAACCAGACACACAGACTACTGCAGCAAAACATTTTGCACAATGGTGTTCCATAACCTCTACGGCTGAAATCAAACCAACTTCCTTTCAAACAGGATACAACATTAATTAATTCAAAGTCTTAAAAATATCAGCCTTCTCTGGGGAGATGAAACCACTTTCCATTTTGATAATATTATTATTACCTCAAGGAAATGCTATGAATGAGAAGATACCACAGAGGAATTGTAAGATAACAGACCTCCCTGATCCACCATCTGATATGGTACACAGCACCCTCAGTCTGTCTAGCTAATTACACCACTGGATACAAAGTGAGCCAAAACTCATTACATTAAACTGAATTTGACAAAGTGCTCAACCTAAATTAAATCTAAAGGGGTAATACCAGCAACTCAACCCCAAAGGGCTGTATTCAAATTTCAGCCCCACAAAACAACTGCAAACCAATCAGATAAGCAAAGTCATTGTGTTTGTTCTGGGGAGAAAAACTACCCAGTAACCATTCCGTTTACATATTACTAGAATAAAATTATTTTACCAAATAAATTTTGCATTTTATTATTTCAATCATACCAGTAAAGATCTTAAAAGTGAGCAGTTAGTAGTATTTCAGACAGCTGGTTAATGAGCATGTGCAGAAGATGCATGCAATGCACAGTGTTTGTTAACAAATACCCCAAGGTGGGAAGTCACCTGTCTGACTTGATGTACAGTGTGGTCCTCTTTTCTTCTCATACATGAAAGTAACAATACTTCCAGCTTGTGTGTTCAGTAATTTCTGCTAAATTGTCAAGAAACAAATTCTAATGCACTTACCAATGTACTTGTACTCACATTCATCCAAGGGAAGCAAATGAGAAAGGCCCTTTTTGACTCTAACTGGAACAAGAGTTATTTCACAGCAAGAAACATCATCAAATAAGGAGTTCTAATACAATGTTATTAACTGTCACATAATGAGCAATTTTTTAACCTACTGCCTTTTATATAACATCCATCTGATCCTGTGCTTGCAACTTACCTTGAGCTGAAGGAGGTGGAATGATTACAAACCAGTTCTGTTTTACAAGAGAAAAGAGCAGCAGCAAAATTGCTGAGGTTAATGGCAAAAATTCTGCTGTTAAAAGTAAGGAAAGCAACCACAACAGCAAACAAAACCACCAAGCTCCAGATAGCATATGGGATAAGATAAATAAAAACTGAGTAACTAAAATATTAGTGAATTCTGTCTTCCTCTAATATGCCAGGTCTCAGGAAAATTCAGTCTCTCACAACAGTAGTGAACTTTTCTGAGGAGAAAAAGGAAAACAGATATGGAAGAAATTGTTGGAGTTTATTAACATCATTATTAACACAAATATGCATGTATAAAAATATATTATGCGTGTATAAAAATATATCTTACTAAAATTCATCAGAATTACTCCAGCAGTATATACTATTAGCAGATATTCAATACCAGTCCTCTTAATAGTTTTGTTTTTTTCATAAGTTAAAACCAAAATCCTTTATTATAGTTTTTAAGAGATTTGCTTCCTTCAGCTAAGTAATTTTTCTTCTGCTTCCCATCTGTGTGTCCTTATGGTCTTTGTTACTCAATTAGTGCAGAGGTCAAAGATCAGGATGAAAATTCAGCAGATGGAAATCCTTTTGCAAAGGATAGCTGTTCTCATCTAGCACAAAGTGGCTTCTGATTTCCAGCAAATAGGATGCTTCTGTATCTGCCAGCAGTGAATGACACAGATCTGCTACTATTGCGCTGTAGGTTATATCTGAAGAGGGCACTGCAAAACACAAAACAATTCAATTTACACTTGATTTTCACAATAGCACCTAACATTCAAGTTCTACCTCCATGAAGCTCCACTGAATTACTGCAAGTGAAGCTCAACATCTGAACAGAAAATTAGCTTTTATTTTTAATTACTTTTTAAAAACAATGAGCTGAGCCTGTTTCTGATTAAACTGTTAACACCTGTGAATTACATAAAACACCTCAAGTCAAACAGGATGTATTGTGAAGCTTGTCTGAAACACAGCTCAGTGTTTCACATCATGAAAACATGCCAGCTCCTTCTAAAAGCTCCTAAGACATTCAATTTTGCACATAAGGAATCTATTTAGTTATTGAATATTTAGGTACATACCTATTATATAACTAAGTCGTAGTTATTCACACCTCCCACCTCCTGTTGTTGCAACCTCTCCTGTGAAATTCTGAGTTTGTCAGACAGCCACTTTGATGTTGGTTGCTTAGTGGTTTTTTTTAAACTGTCAATGATTAAAAATTTTCCTTCCATTGTGAACTTTGCTGCCTGTTTCTATCACAAGTAATTCATGAATCAGTACCTACTGATCTCTTCAGCCAGTCTGCAGGAATATTGAGGAAGATTTTTTCCATCAACTCAGACACCACATGAACATAAATTTCATGTCCTTCATCTTCTACTGTCATCAAAGCAGGTCTAGATCAGAAAACAAAGTTTCATGAAAGTTAGCTGCTATGGTTTGTTTTTTATTGAAGGAAAATTTTAGAAAGCACTACAACATCATACCAAGAAATAGAAAAGTGAGAAAATCTCTATGTACTCGTGTCAAATCTGTAGCACTGGAATCAGTTTGAGGAATAAATTAGGAAATGGCCTTAAACTGAGACAGGACACTCAGATTAGACACTAGAAGGAAATTTTTTACTGTTAGGATGGTCAGGATTGCCCATGGAGGTGGTGGAAGTGCAAAGCAGGGACATAAGCTTAGGTGTATCACCTGGAATCGTACCACCTGTATCAACATCACTCTGTATTAGCTGTCTTAATACATCACTTTATAGCCACATAATGCCAGGGTATAGCTCTTGCACTATGAAAAGTACCAAATGTTTTCACAAACCACAGAACAAACAAAAATACTTATTTGGAAATACTCCCAAGGTGATGCACTCTTACTAAATTGATGAGAAGAAAATTTCAGTGCAAAAATGTCAGGTGTGTCTCTGAAAATAATGGACATGTAAATTCTACATCTGGACGTGTTCCCACGCTGAGAATACAAACACTGGAAATCCTTATCATTTTTCTACCCTCTTTTGTACAGGAGCAAATTGAGGTCCTTCATGCCCACTGAGATTTTATAGCCTTATGAAAGACTGGCAGAACCTTTTCAGTTAAGGAAAAAACCTCTTTGCACTTAATCCTCCCTCACAGAAAAACAAATAGCACATAAAGATGCAAGACTATTTTGCTTAGATGAAAAATACTAAGTCACTACCTGATTAGATAAATAGGATATTTAAGTCCTAGTTCATTAAGTAATACTATTTAAGTTAATGATTCATTAAGCTCATTATGAAAGAGTTTAGAAAGAATTTGAGAAAAAATTTAGATTGAAAATTTACATATTCTAGAATTCTATCACGTCCATGGTTGTCTCAATAAACATTCTCTAGCTACGTCTTTCTAGTCACAATGAAAATTACATTTCAAAGCCCAAGATAAATGTGAGAATTGAACAGTTAGTTAATAAAGATGTACCTACATCAACTGGATCCACTTGGTTTATTTTCTCTAAGTGTGAATATATGTGTCTCACAGTGCCATCTGGTGATAACTCACTATCTCTGCTCTCCCAGAATGTTTATTGAAAACATTTGTCAATATTAATTCTGCACAGCTGAAACTGAACTAATCAGTTAAAAACATGGTTCTGCCTTCACATGATTTCAGATTTAGGCTGGAACAAGATTCTCAAGGAGTCTTCCTTTGGTCCTCAAGCTTCTACTCCACCTCAGCTTTATCTGACACAGTACTGGGTAAACATCATTCCTGCATGATAGTATTCATAGAAATTAAAAAGTTAGATTTAAACTAAGAATATCATGTATAAATAATGACAATATAATACACCAATTCAAGAACAACAAACTGAAAATTCATTAGAGAGACAGATTGCTAACCACACCTTTAACAAAGACTTTTAGATATGGGGGAAAATAAAATGGAGAAAGTTTACCTCCCTAATAATACACATTACTTTATTTTGTTTACCTGTAGAATGTTTTTACTTTGCTGTATGGCAGACATCTAATACATTGCTTATAGATCATGTTCTCATCTGCCTCTAGTTCCAAAGCACATTTGGCACAACCTGAATACGTAATCATAGGCAGAGAAGCCAAAACACATTCCAGGGAAGTGTCAGCAGAGAAGATGAGTTGCTTGTACTGACCAGTGGAAATGGTAAATTTCAGTTCCAAGATATGGGCTTTCACTTGGACCACTCCTACAAAAACAATTCAAATATGAATTAAGTTTTATTTAGAACTGAAAGCAAAATCAATGGCTACAGCTGATTAAAAACCAAAATTGCTGTCAAGAACTTTCTCAGTTTTTTCCCCCTTTGTTAACACATGCTCACATTTTTAGAGGTATTTTATTCAGTGAAAAATCTTGGTGACTAAATATCATTTTAAAACGTGTAGAACAACTACATTTTCAGGTACTATATCAGTAGATGCCACTATAGAAGGTGCCTGAATAAGAGATCAAAATTGTGCAAAGAATTTCCAAGTGATTTTCTTCCCACTGTTTCAAAGACACTGAAAAGCACAGCTTTAACAACTTAGCTTTTCACTATTTATATATCAACTAGAGTTAAATGCTGCAAGAACAGCTTCAATCACTTCCTAGAATTTAACACCACCCACAGCCATCTTCTAGGATTATCTGGAGAGGATGACTGTGTAAAATGTCTTCTTTGTCCTTTTGTAAGAAGTTTTCAATAGCAGTTGTTATTGAGAGTTCCAGTTTTTGAGAAACACTGATGAACTTCCAGTAATTAGTCACATCATTACTGGGCTGGCTGGTGTGGACAACAGAAGTCAGCATTTCCCTCTGTGTTCCAAAGCTGCCTTTGCCTGGCACACACCACATCTATCCCTCTGCTGGGCTCATGGAACAAAGGCTGCATTCAGTTTGGCCAAGAACAGGGCAGCAGCCTCCAGAAGAAATTCAGAACCAGACCTGGGCTACCTTAAACAAACAACCACCTTGCCTCATCAAGGGAGCATTATTTTGCCTACTTGTGCATGGCACAACAGACATGACAGAGCTATGGATAACATTTACCTGAGCATTTTTCATCCAGGAGTGCTGAGAGCCTTGTCAACTCCATGAGGGATGTCTGACTTTTCTGAAACTTCTCTTTAAATTCAACTGCCCTTTTATCATCATCAAACAAGCACTCACAGGATGACCATGGAGTAGTGTGCAGTTCCAGGTCACCTGAGACAGAACTACACTGGACCAAAAGGTATTTGAAGGCCCATATGTGGTCTACAGAACAAAAAAAAGCAAACAGAAGAGTTTACTTTCTGTACCGTGGTTAATTTACAGAAAGACAAGGTCACTTAAAAGACTGAGAAACAAATCAGAAGACATTCTCATATAGCCAGCTCTGGCAACTTCCTTTTAAGTTTGATGACATGCAAGGTTCTTCCTTTCCCTATAAACTTTGCATGAGTTGTTTCCCATAACAGAAATTTCATTTCACCTCTACCAAATTCAGCTGTCACGGCAACTCAGCATTCTGAAAAAGAAACCAGCTCTGAAATTTGTTGTCAGCACTAATGCTGGCAGTGTCTCAGAGAAAAAAAAATCTTCATCTTATTAATCAACTTCCATTTTTTAATATGTCCCTATTTTTTTCATCTTCTATCTCCACAATTATAAACTTAACATAAACCTAGCTGAACTTTTCTTAAAAGAATAAGACTAGGAAAAAATCAAAGTTTGGTAGCAGTCACTGCACAGTCTATGCAATTCTTGCAAGAGATGCTTTTACTTAGTTACAGCTGGACTTGTTCTCAAGACCATCAGGATATAAAGCCTGACATGAGTAAAGTGAGTAGCAGAGAATGAAAAAAGGAGTAGGAAAACCCAGCAATTCATGCTACACCAGACAATGGTAAGGAAGAGCCAGCAAAACCGGTAACACAGTTAATAACATGGATTTTTTTATAATTACTTAACCAGGCACTATACAAGTAAGTGCATCTTGTAAATAGATTGAAGTTTTTAAATATTTATGCCTTCTCAGTCTTCTGAAGGGCATTCAAATTCTGTGGCTGATGGCACTGCTTCTAAACAGAGGAGATGTTAGAATTAGCACAAAATACATTACCCCTCCAAGGGGAGTATTTAAAGGCTGAATGGATAAAGGTTACAGCTGAATATTAAAAGGCACTAACAGCATCACAAAAACCTTTTCAGACCTACCCATAGCTACAAGGACCTTACCTTTTTTCCTCTGAAGCTGGGGGTACCAGGCAGCCCCTGCTCCCCACAGAACCATCCTATAGTGTTGATCTCTGTTCTGTTCTACTGTTAGAATAATTTTTCTTTGGCTGCCACCTCTGTAGCTGTACACAGATTCTGGTAAGAATTGAAAATACATTACTTCTACAGTAAAAAGCACACAAGCATACAAACCCCATGTGCCTCAGTATTACAGTGAAATCTTGGTGTTATCACATTTTATGCTACAATTAAAAGCAAAGAAGAATACACCTCAAATTTCTTCTGGACAGAAAATAACCAGCTTTCTTCTGCAACATGAATCTAGTTTGAGGGAGTGCATAAAGTACATTAATTAACTTTTATCCATAAAAATCTAAAGTTGTCTAGTTGTCTAAAATTTAAAAATCTAAGTTGTCCAGTTACTGAGTATCTAAATACTCAGTAACTGGACAACTCCCTATGAAGGAGGAGGTATCTGAGCATCTTTCACCTCCCATTCCTCCTGACTTGTACTGAGTAGAAAGAAGTTGTACTCAATCTCTCAGCAACTGTTGTAATTAAAAGTTCCCATAACTTCTGTAGAATACAGTGGAAGAAACATTTCTCTAGAAGTTTTCACATAAAAGAAAACTATAGGCACAAGGTGTACAAGGCACACTAAAACTATTAGTAACAGTACAGACAAATCTCTACACAGCTCTCATCCAGAACACTGCATGTTTGTTTCAGTTCCACACTAAAACTACAGCATTTTTCATAAATAATTCTTGAACAAGAACACCTGGATGGAATATCTAATTGCTAGATTTACTAGAGCAAATGATGAAGATTTTTATCTTCAAAATTCTGCATTTAAAACTAATAAACATGCTATTGATGATGTGGGTAGAAATTTGTATCTTACTAGTTCAAGATGACAGTGCAATGAGATCAAATCTTTGTGCAAGCAGTGAGAAATCAAGCAGTGAGAAACATTTTGCCTTGCAAAATTATTATTTAAGTTCCACCTATGGCAGAAGTTGAAGTCCAGTGCATGAACTCACCTGTTAACACAGAAATATTGATAATTTTCAGGATTGAGTGCACCAAAGTATTGGGCTGGAGCTGATCTAGCTGCACATACCGAACATCATCCAGTCTCTGAACTTGTCTTTGTGGAATGTCTCTGAAGTGTGGAAATTCTGATGATAGGTATGCCAATAAACCATGCAGAACACCATCATCCACTAGAGAATAAACTTACATGGAAAAAAGGCAAAGTCACACACTGCTTTTTATGCTTAGAAGTATAAAACTTGTAACTTGGAACATGTTTACACTGAAAAAAATCAGAACAGTTTTAGAATAATTTTAAAGTTAGAAATTCCTGAGATAAATAACCCTTGATTTGAAATTAAACTGTACTTCAGGGTAGTATCAAGAGGAGGCAGATGAAGTTAAGCCAAGTGCAATACTTTAAAAGACACCAAAAAAATCCTGTATCATAGCTTGGTAAAAAGAAAGCTGGTTTTGGTCATTGACCTCAGAATCTGCCTTAAGAGCTGGCATCACAACACTGGACATCACAAAGACAGGAAGAACAATGGTGATACTTCCACAGTATTTTCCCCTCAGTCTCCAACCCTCCTTTCATTTCCCTGAATGGATCTACTTACTCCATTTTGCAAAAAAGTTAATCCTCATGCAATCTCAGACATCACATGGGCAGGTCCTGGGATAACTGCTCTTTCCTAAACTAAACTAATTTTTTTTTTTTTTTTGGGTTCAGAGTGGTAGTCACCAAACTTTATCATGATCTCCACATGCCTATCTGATGCCATGTCCACATCTTGAGCTCAGTGTTCCTGTCACATTTTTCTATTGTGTTTTGGACCTCTCAGTTGCACACATTTCTATTTTACCCTATGTGTGAGGCATTGCCAGCAAAATGGAGCACTTGAAATAGCTCTTTTATTGTGATTTTCATTGGCAACTTATGCAATACAATCTTACATTTTTCTGCATTGAGAGCTGAGCAGTTCCCCAGATTCAGTAACTGACTGGTAAATGTTGACTGAAGCATGACCTCTCCACACCAAGGGTTCTCATACATTATTATATCTGCAAGAAAAAAACAACTTTATCAACTCACATGTCAACAATACTGAAGTGTATAATATTTCTCTTGACTATATAACTGTCTTACATACAGATGTGTAAGGCACAGGGTATGAAAGAGAACACTTGGAAACACAGTGATTATTTTATTTTAATCTACCAACACCATTTACAAGGAGTTAGTAAAATTTTCTCATCAATTTGATATAATTCTTAAATTCATTAGCCTCCTAGCAGACACTGCTTAGGTCTGGTTTGTAGCAGCACTTGTACTTTCCAGGAACAACTCTTTGAAAACACTGACACCTTACAGAATGGCCCTGACTCTCATGGCTGTGTCTGAGGGCAAACTCCCATGGAATAGTCAATGTTCCACTGGCAGGATGAATGAGAACTCAGTGATGTAAGTAAGCAACTTACAAATGCTTAGCCATAGTTCCAAATGACTTGTTACATTTATCTACTTTAAACAGGCCTTTTTAAGATCCATATTTTAAAAAGGCAAACAAAAGAACTCTCACCTGTAAGCAGTACAATATCCCCAGGAAACACAGTGAGGGACCAAAATGCAGCATCACGCCACAGCACCACCTTTCTCTCAATTTCTGACTGGTCAGTAACAACAATTGTTGCCACAGGAACTTTACATGAAGATTTTGGTTTAGTCTTCTTCTGTATTTCTTTGATATGACAAGGATGTACAACTGCAACCAAAATATTGTACTTTTGATTTTTGCTGCAGCAATTTTTAAGTTGTGATAGTTTCTTTTGGAGTTTCTTGAACTCTGCCATCCTGTCTGGATCCACTCTCACCCCAGAACCAGGTGGAGAAGAATTCAGTTTAGCTCTCTTGGATTTCAGCTGTCTTCTAAATGCTGAGTGAGAAAGATGAAAGGAATCTTCATGCTTGCGGGGTCTTTTAGAAAAGTTCTTGTGAGAACAGTTCCCTTGAGAGCACAGTGTCCCAGAGCTCAATGGCTCTATAAGGATTTCATTTACAAGTTCCTCAGCAGGAACATGAAGTTCCTGAAGCTTTTCTGCATTTTCCTGAGCACATTCTTCCTGTTTTATAGCTTTAATAGAAACATTTTCCCCATCATCCTCAGAACTGAAAAGTTCAAGAGAACTCGCATCCTCTTCCTCATACTCATTTTCAGTAACAGTAGTAGTACATGTTCCAACACCAGAATCACACTGGAAGTGATTATACTGTCCTTCTTCAGCTTTTTTGCCTGCTTCTATTTCTGATAGTTTTACAATTCTTTCCTGCATCTCATTCTGTGCAGAAACAGCCACCCGACTCAAAGTCACTACACTACGAAACTCAGTGTCTGCTGACACTGCAAAGCCTGCACAGTCATTTGGCTCTTTTGGCTTGGACTCCTGACCTTTTTGGAAAAGCACATCCATACCCTGACTCAGATGTTCATAATGCTCACTTCTGTGAGCTGCCTCAAGTCCCACAGACTGCAGGTGGATGCTGCCCTGCTCAGTGCTGGCAACCAAAGCAGAAATGTTGGTGCTGTCAACTTCTGAAGGACAGGCGTTTGTCTCAGTGAGCTCTGGGCAGCAGGCACCTGATGGCTTCTCTTGTCCAGCTGACTCTGCACAGCCCTGGGGCAGGTGCTGATCTGCAGCCTGATTTACATCTGCAATTCTGTCTTTGGGTTCCTCACAATCAGAGCAAGTTACACCTGGGCTCTTTTCAGGCGCGCAGTTTAGCGCCACAGGGGCAGGAGATGGCAAATCTTTTCTTTCTTTTGCCCTGGCCCTGCCCTGCTGAGCTCGGGCCCCGCTGGTGGGGACCCGTGTGGGTGCGGAGCTCCCTGCCTGGGGCACGGAGGGGGCAGCGGCAGCGCGGGGCCCCGCAGGAACAGAGCCAGGGCTGCGGCACAACCAGCGCAGCTCCTTCCAGCGCTCACCAGCAGCGGCCCAGCTCGGCTCCAGCCCCGGGATGCTGGGCGCCCCCACAAAAACATGAATCTCAGCTCTTTGGGACATTTTTCACTGCTGTGTAAGTTTGACTTTAAATAATGTGGTTTATACAATAAGCACAATAATAAATATCAGCAGATGCAAAAAAGAAAAAAAAAATTTACTTTTTCTTTGCAATTTTAAAAATACCTAAAATTCATGGGAATATTTCATAGTTTAACTGGTAAAAACACTACTTAACTACTTAGAGCCTATAAAAACAGATATACAAAATCTAAAAAAGGGAATTTATTTTAGAAATATTCAGCACCTATTTCTGTCAAATTTGCACAGAAAAATAAATTTATAGCAACACCTAGTTTCTGATTCTGATACATGGAAACACATAGTGAAGTTAAACTTAAATTTAATTATTGACCTATTTGTCTTCATTTACTATTGCTAATCAAACAGTCAAATGTGACTTCACTATTCAGTACTTGATTTTAACCCATCTGAAATAAATGTAAAATCTTCACAGCACGGTTAGGAGATCATTTCATCTCCCAGAAAATTATAGTTTCAACTAAATTATTAAAACACTAGAGATATTTAAAATTAAAGTTTGCTAGAAATGCCATATTTTACATGCTGTTTTGGCATGAAACTACTGTTTCAGGCTATTACTGATAAATAAAAATTATTTAATAACCACCAAGACATCAGTAAAGCTTGAGCAGGTGATTTGGGATTTGCTTTAATTCATTTATGTAGTACCAAACTACTCAAGTAATTACTAGCTTTTCTAGCTAATTAAAAATAAGCCCACTTACACAGCACGCAAAAAGAAGACCTTTGATTTTTTAAAATATCTGCTGTATAATTATAATTTTAATATATGCAGAAACAGCTATGACTGTTCCTTACAATGCTGATAACAGCTCCTTGGTTTGGGTGTGCTGTTGCTAACAGAAGTTGCTTCAATAGGCAATTCTGCAGATGTAGAGAACACCAGAAAAAATTCAAAAGCTAATCCAGCTGTAAATAGAAGAAAAAGACCATTGAAACAAATGCAGCATTGCAAAATAGGCAAATTTTTCATTTAGCACTAATTAAATTAGCAACCATTTTCCTAACAACCCCACTAGGGGTCAATAAATCTGCACATTCACAAGGCTCATTTTGACATGGAAAACTCAAACACTCCAAAATAGTGATCTCTGGTACATGACTGCTGTCACTGGAAAAGCAATATGCATCACTAAAATTAGGGCAAAATACAAAGAAGCTACAAAACCCAATGACTAGTACTGGTCACTTTTATGCTCATAACCAAATAAATACCACTTAAAACACTGGAGTGTTCAAACTTCTGCAATTGCACATTTAAATTTAGTTCCAGAAAATGGTAACTTTTAAAAGTCAATGCCCAAAGCTGTGAAAGCTTTGAGTTCTATAAAGAATGGTAATATACAAATAACCAGAAGAACAGAATTTACAGTCAACACTAAAGTAGTGGATCAGGTAAGGGAAAGCCCAAGCAGTGGTAGTGAGGTTGAATCTCTAAAGAAGTGATGTTAATAAGCTTTGTAGATAAAAGGCTACCAATACATAATGCAAAAAGCTCAGTAACAGGTCTGTGACAAACAGAAAATGTTACTAACAGTTCAAATGAACTTAGTAAATGTCCAGTTATATAGTAATTTATCAGCCCCTTATTTTAAGTATCACTTCTCTTTTGCTTGTTGACATGTTTAAAGGTTTATAAGTTACAAAAAAAATTCAGAAAGTTTTCCTTAATTTCCAGTTCTGTAACTTCTCTAAACTCAGGATTTGCTTTGCTGATCCCATTTTGCAGTGCCAGTACATTAAGGCCAGGTTGGATGGGGCCCTGAGCAACTTGGCCTAGTGAAGCATGCCCATGGCACAGGGTCTGGAACTTGATGATTTTTAAGAGCCTTTCCAACCTGGGCTGTTCTATGATTCTATGATCACACCAAAGGAATTGAATCTTGATGTTGTTTAATGAATGTTTGCAATTAAAATACAGCTTATATTTTCAAAACATAAATTACCTTAGGAATGGTAAATGACCTCTCCCAACTCTCTGATTCGTGTAATAGGTCCACTACTAATGACCTGTTCTGGCAATTTCCAAGGGACTTTTTGAGTCAAAGATGTCAAACTCCTTCCTGTACCAGGAATCATCAGTACCTAAAATCATTCTGAGTCTGTAAATCAGAAAGAAAAAAAAAATAAAGTTTACCTAAATTCTCTGTAAGCAAAATAACTGTTGCTTTGCTGCTTCAGAACAGAATTACTACCCACTTAATGAGTTTTGTTAGTGAAGTTCCACACCTTGTTATAAATAAAAGTCTGAAAGAACAATTCACTTCAGATTTTAAAAGGTGAGCTAAAAACCTAACAATTATTTTAGAAAAATTCTACTGCCACAAAAAAAAAAATCCATTTTATACTGCAGTTAAATTATCAGTGGGCAGACAGTGGCTTAACTAACTACACAAAAGATAACAAGAGCTAAAACTCATGAAGATACACCTGAAACCTGAATGCACATATCCATTATACCTGTTAATTATTACACCATTTCCTAATTTGTGGAAAGGTGCTCTATTCCTAGCAGCCAATGACAGCCAAGCTTTTTATCTCTGAAATGGTCAGAGTCTGATTGACGGGTCAATGATCTATTAAAAACCAGTAACTACATCAGCAAGTTTTGTATTTGCAAGGCACTGCAACTGAGGTTTAATATACAGAAATATATCATGCTACATAGTCTATTTCCTCCAATCTAAACAGTAAGACAGGAATTCTAAATTTAAAGGTTTTTAAACCAAACTGTGAGTAACAGATTGTTTATATCTAGTGATCTAGTGCACATAGAATAAAAGTAAAAACAGCTTTAAAAATTCTCTTCCCTCTAGAAATGTTCTGATGCTACGTACACAACCTTAAAGTATCCCTAAAATACCCTAAAAACACTCATCAATTTTATTCCATATTTTTCTATTCATTAATAGTATTTACTCACCATGATAATTATTAAGCATTATGCCAAGGTAATTTAAAAGGGTGACACAGGTTCAGCTTTCTATAATTCCTGAATATTCACAGTAGCCACATGCCTAATCTCCATTCTGAGAATTTACATCTAAATAGCCCCATCAAGTCTTTACTCAAGTCCTGTACCCTAAAAGTAAACCACACTAATTCAACCTCCAGTTAAGAGTTTCTTTATGTCTGCAACACACTACAAAGTTTCAAACTACAAATAAAATTCCAGAAACAAAAGACAGCAATGCATCAGAAGACAAAGAACTATACCAATATAAGGCAAAAGTGCACTTTCCCCTCTAGGAACGCTCAAGTTTTAGGAGACAAACAGTGTATTCTTTTACTTCCTGCTTTGATTTGCTGCAGCTTAATGATGAACATCCTAAATGGTAAGTGGTTCATGACTTGACCCCTAAAATTTGCAAGAAAACATTACAATTGTCCTTTACCTGCTGAAAAGCTGGTAATAAAGTAAGTAATAAATACATAAAGTAGGATATTTCTTAAATTCTAAATTTTAATTTCTATTGTGGACTTTATCCTTCCTTATTCACATACTTCACTTTATACTCCTCCTACATGTAGTATAAAAAATTAAAGGATTGATTCATCTACCTTACAACAGAGGAAACTGAATTATTCATAGCCATCTTCAGAGTGTTCCTTTTCAGTTCAATTCAAGCTGCAGGGTTGTTTTTTCAACAACTTAATCCATGTGATTGTGGAGTAGAAAAGCTACTAGGACAGTTGCCAACCAAAGGGAAACCAGAAAAACTTCTTGGTGCAGAATTCTGTTCACATCACAGGAAACTCTTCTGGCACTTTCACCATGCTGCTCAAATCTCCCTCCAAAACTCAATGTGATCTTTTTAAAAAGCCAGGGACTGCAGCTGTACAGCAACTTTGAAAGAAGACACAGCAAGCAGTGTAGTAACAGCTTCATACACTTAGAAACCGAAACAACTCTGGAATGGTGAGGAATGCATTACATGTTTGCTTGCAACTTGTGCAAGAAAAAGGGAGATCCTTCTGCCAACAACTCCTGCTGGCACTGCAAGTGAATCAATACACCAGCAACAGCACCCATCTACTAAATCAATAAGCTTGGTCCAAATACAGAATGAGAGGAACAGAATGGCAAATAAAAACTGACAGCAGAACTCAAGCTAAGCACCTTGCAGCTGAAGCAAACTCACTGTGCCTCAGAGCAAGGGATGCATCATGTGGGTTCCAAAGAAGATGCTCTGTGTCAGTGAATGGCAGCCCAAGGATTACATGGATTGCAGCAGCCCAGGCTGGTGGCACCTCACAAGAATTCAAGGGAACACAGATGTGGGAGAACACACACATCCACATGCTCAACTGGGGAAATGAACAGAACAGGTCTTATTTCTGTCATCTGTTGTTTGGTGATTGTTACAACCACCTTGTATCTGAATTTTCATCCAAGGTTTCAGGCAAAGACCGTAGTCCTGTGCATAACTGCCCTGCCTAACCAAATGCAGGTTAGGCAGGATGATCATTTGGCTCACACAGTAACACTGTTAGCACGTGGAATATTGCACAGGGGCTGCTTCAACCACACCTGGTGGTATGGCAAGAACCCTGCTAGCTGATACCAAAATTACTGAAAATCACAAAGCTTCATTTGCATACAGCAGTATCTGTAATTAGTATAAAGTTACTTCTAAATGAGGTACTTAGGTTATTATTAACCAGAAAATAACTTCTATTAGTACCTACTATTGAAGTTACATAGCAGCATTCAGTATTTAGTTCTCCTCACTGGCTATTACCAGAGGACCACAATACCATTTGGACTCAAGACAGGTACAGCTGGTTTACAGGTACACAAAACCTGTATTCAGCAATACCTAGCCATAAAACACCAGGTATCCTTTTTTCTTTTCCTTATTTGGAGCACTTTAAGTAACAAGATGATTTTTAGAAGAGAACACATATGGTATAGGTAACACAATAGAAACCTTCCTAAATACTCCTGCAGCAGCAGAAAAATAATTTAAACCAGAAATCAAGGTTCTAAGCAGTTCCATAGCCTAACACTGTAAAAAATGTTAAATTGAAATACTGAGGAAGAAAAGGCAAGTTGTTCTTCATAACTATTATTATACAAAAAGAAGGCAAGCAATCAAATGGCATTGCTATTGCTAATATTTAATGTGTACCTACTTGCCAGCAGAATCAGCCTGTGGTTTCTAAAGCTGTGCTCTAGAAGGAAAATATTTCCCTGGATATGAAATGAAGACATTCCTTCTGTAAATACAATCTTGGATCATAAAACAAAGGCATCTACTGAGCAGTTGCATCAGCCATTTTATTTTCCCATTATTATTTTTTGGAACCAAATGATGCAAAAATGTGAACACTAATTATAGATTTCCAATTCAGCCACTGAGATATCATCTTCATTGTGTTTGAAAATTGGAGTAAAGGTGGTAGGCTTTTGTGATTAACTTGATAATTCCTGCCTCACAGCCTTTGTGCCTTTCAAGATGGCCCCTTAAGTAAATTTATTTATTGATTTTTGTTTTGCAATACACAAAAACATATAATTAAGGAGATATGAGCATCCAGTGGCTGCTACAAACAAAAGAAGTCAAAAGTTCTAGAGAACACTGACCTTGTGAGCAGAAAAGGAAGATAAAGGTAAAAGGTCAAAGATACACAAACGTGCCATGCACGTTTAGTTGAAGAACACTCATTCCCCAAACCCTTATTTCTGAGAACTATTTAAACAACTAAACTGCTATACCTTCTGTCAAGAAAGATATTGTTCCATATATTTCAGCATATTAAAATATTAGAATGGCATCATTGTGGCTTTTTTTAGAAAAACTATTTAGTTTGCAGAAAATTTTCCACAGGTATCATTACCAATGAAAATGTTGGGACTGACAAACAGAGGTGGATAAAGCAATACAGGACCTAAGATGAAAGCAAGGTAACTGGTCAAAGAAACATCAGAACAGCCTGATCTCCATCAGATTAACTGCTGGTAGATTTCACTTATTAGGATCAGGAGATATATATAAAATATTTAAAATACAAAGCCACCAATATTATTTTCCCATCTTTACAAAAACCTTACTCAAAAAAGATGAAGTTTCATAATGAAAACCTGGATGCTGACTGCATGCTCATAGTAAAAAATGGGATATTGTCACTGTTTTGGACAACAGCCATAGGTAAGACTGTCCTGCTTTTGTGCTGTGGGAGACAGGGTGTTGAAAAGGTGTAATTCTTAAGTTTACCATGTAAAATAATCTATTTTATTTCCATGTAAGTAATCTACTAGTGCCAGGAAAATGTCTTTCACTCCCCACCACAAGGGGTTAAGTTAGCAATAGACCTGAGCAGAAGCTGCACTTCCTCTTGCCTTGAAGACAAGTGGGATACTTCTCATTTGTCAGCATCATGAAACAATTCAAGTTCACTGTCTGCCAACTGAAAAAATCAGTCACTCACTCCAAGAAGTCACACTGGAGCACACAAGTCATCACTACATCAAGTCATTTCCCAGGGCTGTTCAAAACTACAGCTGCCACACGAGCCCAGAAGACACTTTTAGAGCAACAGCTCAATCATGACTTCATTCACTTCATCACTGGCTAGAGAGGACGCCTGCAGAGGTGCAAACATCTCACCTTGCTGCAAACATAAATGGCAGCAAGTACTTGTTGTCAGGACTGAACCTATGGCACCAGAGCTATCTAACTCCCATGCCAAGCCACACTGTGCACATTTACCTGTGCCTCAAGTGTGCAGCTACACCCTCTATGTGGCATCATCAGGCTCAAAGGAGCTGGCAATCCATTCCAATCAACAGCTGATCTCCTCAGTACTTCCATATCTGCCTTTACACATTTCTACAGAACCAGTGCCTCAACAGAAAAGTTCAAACACATGGTTTTGAGGTGAGCATTGTAATTTAAACAAAACTCTTGAGAGATGTTAACTACATGTTAGTATGACAGTAATGACTTCTATATCCAAATCTAGAATTTCAGTTCTTGTAAAGGCAAAAGATTATGTTAATATTTCTCTTTTGCACACACCCCAAGAATACACTTCAGCTGTAAGTGAAAAGGATTTGCTCTTCTATCTGTAAGTCAAGAAGTTTAAGATTTTTTAAGAGATAAAGTTCCCTTAAGGAAACAACCTTCAGACTTGGGCCAAACTGTCCCTGTGCACTGGTGAAGAGCATTGCAAAGATCACTGATGGTTCACTGCCCACACTTGCTCCTTGTTGTGGCCACAGAAGGAACACACCTCCCACCTTCTCTGCACAACTGCAGGAACGTCAAACACTCTTCCGTGGCTATTCCAGTCAGTGTAAAGTTGTTAATTTACTAGGGCACTGCAGGAAAACAGGACAAAAAATTCAGATTATTTTAAGTGAGTGAGAACTACAGTGAATCATCTGGAAACAAAGTTTTCAAGTCTTCTGGCATTTATTTAGGAAAAAAAATAAGTTATGATAAATAATGAAAATTAGCATTAGCTTTTTAATATATAAGCCTTTACATTTCAATGGTTTAGATGGATGTTAGTTTAGCAAACTGGTTAAGCTTTAACAGGGAACAGGTGACACTGAGTAACTATCAACATAGCTGACTGAGCCAAAGGTGCCTTTTAGATGCAAATTTCCTTATTTCAAGGGGTAGCTTTTCTCTCAGACTAAGGACAGCAATGCACTTTGATTATTTATTAAAAGTAATTTGACTTTTGATTATACTTCAAAAAATTGTAGATCACAATTTCTATCCTACTGTGCTCCAAAAAGTTAAAGGAAATCATCACAATTCAACAAAATGTGAATGAAGTGCACTAATTAAATGCCAGAAACACTGATGTGGCCTGTACCCTTTTCCATGGTAATTCAGTTGTCTGAAAACACCTCAAGAACAATCAAAAAACTCAAGGTATGATGTAACAAATCATCCTGGGTCTCCCTCTACTGTTCCAAGTCATAGTGTGTAGCAGCAGGGCACAGCTGCATAACCACTGGCAAAAACCTTCGTGTACCTTTGCTCTCACTCAAAGCACATCATTTTCTTCACTGTTTTTGTTCGAGGCAATACCTCAATTATTATCTGTACTGTGCTATTGTTGCTGTGTACCTTCACTCAGCTGCCTTTGATTCAGTAACTTTTATAAATGGTTTTATTACTTGCAGTACTACATAGTTGTGCCTCTGAAATTTTAAGTTGTTTAACTTCCAAAGCTCCTGAAGCATGAACAGCTGAGGATGGAAACTAAAGATTTATCTATTTAATCATTTGTCTTCTTGCAGAAGCTGCTCCAATCTGAAGCAAAACTATAAATGGCTTCTTTCTGCAATATAATGCAAAGAGAGTAGAGATTATAAAGAAATGGCCACCTCATAGTTTAACACCTTCTGTATTGGAACTGCAATCCTCTTGGCAAACGCAATTCTTTCTCTGTCTGCCAGGTGTTGCAAGTTCTATACTTGATTTTCACTAGAATAGAAACAACAGGACTGATGTACACAAGGCCAATATTGGCTACTAGTATATTAGCATATTCTTTATCCAGAAAACCATGTGAGCTGCTATACAAAGCTAAAATCACAAAAATCTCCAAAACATTTTTTGAAAAACACTCGCAGGAAGTTTTCACGTAGAACAGAAGCGACAGTGCCAATGTTAGAAATCCATCTTTTCAACAGGAGCTCTATTTAATGCCCCAACCCACAAATGAGTTTGGCACTAAGGTGGCTCTGAAGAGTGTCAGTGACCCACCCTTACTCCATGCCAAGTGACATCACCTACAGAAGGACAGCTACTGCTCCGTGTGACTTGTGGTGCTTCAGTGCCCCACACATGCACCTGAATTGTACATTCTGCAAAAACACCAGAGAGGAAAATTAGAGGTGAAGAAACACAAGGAATTTGCAATCCATTCCATATTGAAGTACTCTTTGTATCCAGCTAATGATTTGAGTGACTCCAGGTTTAATTTGCTTGTGTTAGGAAGCACATGGAATATAAGTGAACAGCCTTTGGTATTATTGAGCATATGACAGTAAATACATATTGGTTTTCCTTCCAATAAATTTCACATTAAAAGTTGTTTATGTGAGCTTACTTTAAAAGACTTGAAAATTAGCAGATAAAGCAGAAAACCCAAAAAGCTATTACACTAAACATGTGACCCATTATCTTTCTCTAGAGATTAGTAATCTTTACAACAGACCAGAGATACAGGAATTCAGAAAGCAGTACAGTTTGTCCTACCTTGGCCAATGCTCTGAATTACCTGACATTGCATTCCAAGAACTACAGCTACATTAACATTACATTTTATATTAATCTTTATCTTGCAGGTCAAACTAACATATCATCTAAATGAGTGCCCGTTTAGGAGCCACGTGCTAATAAAAAACATTAAGTGAGGTATGGCAACAGTTCATGCAAAACATTATGAAACATTGGAGCAGAAGAAAAATTTGACAAAAATAAAAGACATAAAACTAAACCACTAAGACATCATCTTTGTCAGCACAAATCTAAAAAGCAGCAAATGGAGATTTAGTTTATATGATGGAAACCAAATTAAAAAATAATTGAAGGCATGTTTTCAAAAATAAAGAGAGCATTCATTCAGTAAATACAAGGTATTCAGAGACAAGTGAGAATCAAAATATTAACCTACTTCTCTCAACAGGAACTTCATGACATTAGAATATATAAACAATAGATTATGAACTTCAGCTGCCAACAGAAAAACCATGCAGAAAACTGAACAGTCTGATCAGAGTGAGGAAAAAATTAGTAAATGGTGGGTATGGATGGAAAGTTTCATAAAATGAGCAAGTGCAACCACTTGATTTGATGAAGCTGAAAAGAAAAACATCCAAAATGTTCACTAAAATGGCATTCCTCATTAAAAATGCAAATACAGAAGAGGGAAGAGGTAAGCTAATAAGAATTAAGAACTGTGCAATCATAGCACATAGTTTTTCAGTCCCTCATACATTATGATGTTGCCTGTCACTTCTTCCTCTATGTGGCAAACAAGTAAGTTTTACTTTCCAGCTCTGAAGGAAGTAAAGATTCCAACCCCACATGGGAAGCAGCTGTCAAGTCCCTTTACCTGGGGAAACAGAGTGTTCAAAAAACAAGCACTCACATTTTACATCCAGGGAAGTTTAAAGGATAAAGTTCTGATCCTGGAAGCTGCTCTATGCAGTTCCCCTCTCCAGGCAGCTCTGAAGTGCCAAACTGTTCAGTGGGCATCTCAGCTTTCCCTGGAGCATGCAAACAGGGAGAAGGAAGCTGTCCATCAGCAGCATTCTCCACTGCTCAGCACAGCAAAGCCACTGGCACTGTACTGCTGGACACAACAGTGCTGACATGCAAAGCTTTTCCTCTTCAAACAGAGCCCAGCTCCTTAAGACTTGGAGTATAGAAAAAATGAAAGCCCCTTAAAAATGTCTTGACTCACATTCACCTTTCAAGAAAGAAAATTTCACTCTTGCAGCCAACATCAGTATTTTAGAAAGATGTGGGGAAACTTCACCCAAATAGGTCAAACTCTATTCTTTCAAATTCTCAATAGCTCATCTTCTATAAATCAAAATACAGTTTAGCAGGGACTGAAGCTGTTCCAATGTAGAAGTTATCTGGGCTTTTCCACATTACACTGGCGTTCCAGAGCCATGACAGAAATTTGCCACCATGCTCCACATTAATAAGAGCACTCATGATACTTCAAGAGTAGCTCCAGCCCATTATTCTAAAAATTAAGTAGTGACTTCTCAGCTCAGGAACTGGATGTCAAGAGCAGAACTACTGGCAGAAATCTTGCCCCTGATCTTTGGGATCAGTACTGCTTTCCCAGCACTGATGCAATAAGGGGTTTGAGCCTATTGAAAGTGTCACACCTGAGAAGTCAGAGCTCTGCCTCCTGGGGCTCCTCTGCTGGACACAGGAAGGGCAGGACCAGCCCAACTGCAAAGTCTGGATTCCCCAGAGCTCCTTTGGAATTAGCAATCCATGCAGTTAGGGAGCTAATAAAGTCACCTTCCTCCATCTTATCTCAATTTTATGCTCTTTTACAATCTAGAGTGGGAAAACAAAAACAAGTCTAAGTTCAAGAAACTACACTGCTTTAAACAAGCTGATCTGACATTCTCAGCAAAAAAAGCACAATCATATCTACACTGGCATATTCCCAAAGAACTCACACCAATCTCAGTATTTATTTTCTTTGCTTGTTGAGTAATTCCACCTTACTTAGCATTTCAGAAATTTTTCTAACCAAATACAACCACAGGTCAAATTATATTACCTGCTCTTCACCTGCCATCATGCAATTTGCTGGATGAAGTTTTGCTGAAAGACTGACTTCTTTTCAGACATATTAAGCATACAGTGTGGAAACAATTGAAATGCAATCTGCTGGCAGAACAGAAATGTAATGCATTTGACAACTATTCCTTTTCTCCAAACTGACCCATTAAAGCAGCTTATGGATGAAGCCATGGTTAGTCCTTGTTAATCCAAGAAAACTTCTGCTCATTCCTCTAATACTAATTTCTCTGGATTCTTTTAATTCAACAGAACCTGCAAAAGCTTACATAATTTCTATTTTTCATCATCTTCAACATAAAATTAATGAACAGCAGCTCCACTAGATCTCACTACTTCTGTTCCTAGGCATGAGTCAAATGAATATGCTCTGAAAATGATAAACATTCATGACAAGAAGTATTTTACTTATCACTTTGGAAAATAATCAAAGCCTTTCCTATATTTCTTGAAGAAAATCAAGTCTGATAGGAAAGAAGCTGTATGAGTTTAACAGAAAAGCAAATTCCAGGAGTTTCTCTTTAAGAATACATTCTGCCCATACTCCTTAACTTCTGGCCTATATCAATTCAGGTATGAGGACCTTACAAGTTTGTACAACCAGCTCAGTTCCAACAATGCTCAATGTATTTGTCCTCCCCATATTTTTAAGGTGTGGGGAATAGATTATCATCTGTTTTTTTTTTTTTTTTAATGGCAACTGAGGCAATGAAAGGTTTATTTGCTTGCACAGTCCATGGAACCACGTGTAGAACTCAGTGAGTGAATCTCACACACTCATACCTTAAACATTGCACTGCCATTCCCCAGTGCATAATCCTTCACCTTTTTGATAAGATACACAACCACCCTTTTCACCTCAGCTTTTCACCCTACCTCTTGAGATCTTAACAGTCATCATCCCTGATTATATGATTTCTATATCTACAATTCTCTCTTCCTGCAATATGAGATTTATTGTCCTCCTCTGCTTTTATTCCTTACTTGAGCTCTCAGGTGCTGGTTTACAAGCACAAAATAATCAAATGATTCAAAGTCAGGATTAACACAGGGCATCTGATATAACTATTTTTTTTTTGTTTAGTTCCTGAACCTCATACACTCTTAGAAGGAAGTTCTCTCTTATCTTATATTGTTCAGAACTCACCCACACAATCACCTTCCTCCACTTTAGTTTTCAAAATGTTAAGAATTACTTTAAGTCCTGAGGCAGTGCCCTATATTCTGTATTCTAGTGTGACTTTGGGACTCTGGGAGAAAAAAGATGAGTGTTTTGCCACATAACAGACTTTTTTCTTTAAGTTAACAGGCCCATTAACTTCTTTAACTTACATAACCTTCACTGAATTAGCCATCTAATAAACAAGAATAAATTGTACCTAAAACTGAGTAACATTAATGGACTTGCACTCAAGCATGAGTTCAGTGTGGGTGAGGGGTGAAGTATTTAGGGAGAGGAGAACAGTGAAGGAGAGTGGCTTCCAACTCCACCCTTCACCTACTCATCTATTACTTTGAGGTTTTTGGTCACACAAGGAAGAAGCTCAATTTCTGCTTAGGCAGCCTGATGTTACATTGGTGTAAATGCCACAATGAGAATGCAGCCTTAAAACCTGAGGTGAACATCTCAGCATCCTCTGTTCAAGAAAGGTGAACAATCTAACAGCAGGCTTATGTGAAAGCTGATGAGACAAAAGAAACCAGGATAAGCTTTTATGGTGATTTTAACTCATTTAGTCAGAAGACCACGATATTGTAGCCCTTCTGAAACCAGAAAATCTCTTACTAATGACATGCAGGGACCCTACCTTTCCAGTACTTCAAAATAAGCTTAATTTCAACCTAATGGCTTTCAAAGGAAAAAACCAGAAGAGATGAAGTAGAACAGGTAAGTTAGTCATTACCTTGCCAATATTTGCAAGATTAGACAGTAAATAATAATCACAAAAATCTCCATACAGTGTTTTCAAAAATTGTTCAAGTGTGCTCAAGGAGGGACAATTTCATTAAAACAGAAATATTTCCTTTTCTGACCTATTTTCTCATTCTGAGATTGCTCTGGGATGAGCTATCCAACAGTGATTTTGTGCTGGATCTCTACATGCAGTGGGCACCATGAAGAATCCTGAGGTCTGTGAAAGATGACCAAGAAAAGATATCACATATACACTTTTACATTTAGCATAACCAGCTATTTCTTCCCCTCCAAGAAATCCATGTGTTGAAAAATACCAGCCAATGTGCTCCTGGAGTTTGCTGATAATACCAATTTCAATTATACCAACAAACTTGAATGGTAATTGTTCATGCTTTGTATCTGGCTTCACCCACCAACACATTTCACAGAAGATTTAAGCATCCAAATATATTTTAACAATCTTGATTTCCATAGCCATTCTTCCAAAGTGAAAGAGGCTAAAGTTGATTTTGCTAATAGAAATGCAAACAAAAGCACTACAGGAGACTAGTATTCTCTAGTTCATAAGAGCTTTAATGTTTGTTATTTAAACAACACACATTTCATTTATGTCAACAACTTCTGACTATGAATTGAGTATTAAGCCAAGAAAAAACTGGTTTGCAGCCTCTGATGCTTTGATTCCAGGCTAGAAAGATTTTGGGTATAATTTTCAGCCAGACAGCCAAGGACACCAAGAGTTGCAAAAAAGATCCATTTCAATTGTAAATGTTACTTTCAAACAATTCTTATTTCACTCCTGGCAAACCACTTTCTACTGATATTTGCTGTGTTAAATGAAGTAGACAGGAATTTTCTAAAAAACAATTTCCAGGAAATAAACTGACTAAAGTACTTAATTTTCCCCCTAACCTTATTTAAGAGAACAAAGCTGGCATGCTCACAATGCATCTGTGGAAGATTTATGCCTGTGCATCTATCAGCTTTCCCATGACCAGCTTTTTCATCAGCTAATTTCAAACACACTTAACAGCGAGATGAGAATCACAAATATTTCAGGATTGGGTAACTGTACCATGCCCTCTTTTGTCTTTTCAATTAGAAATGAGGGAATAGCAATCAAAAGCTAGAGATTATGGCCCAATGACACAAAGCAGCTGCTTACACAGATTCTCACTGATACAGGAATTGAGAAAGGAGAAGCCTTCCCACTGACCCACAAAAGCCTCTATCACCAATGGCCCATGATGGGAAGGTCACTGAAATCAGATTAATTGGTCACTGACTTCAGCAAGCTTTGGGTCAGACCTGCTGCCTCCAGAGAGTTCCTTCTTGTCCTACTCATCTGGAAACAAGAAGTGATGTTCCAGGGATCAGAGTCCCTACAAAGCACATTCAATGTTTATCAGATTATCTGGCAACGCTCATTATCAATGTAGTGCCAGTAGCAGTGCCAAGACATGGCACTGAGAATTGCTGAGTATCCACAGACTGCCTGAGCAAGAGATGAGGGATCAGCTCCTGGATACATGAAGAGCTTTTTATATCTGCTCTGTCACAGAGCTGAAGGAATCAGCTGCCAACATCAGTCATCATGGACAGCAACTACATAAACAGATGGAGACAAAGTTTTTAAAGCTAACCAACATGAGCACAACCACTTTTTGTGGCAATTAGAAATATTTACTCATGAGGTACTTATCATAATTTATTCAATATTTTGATTTCTGCAGCAGAATTATTAAGAAGTTAGAAGCTCAGAAAACTGCTCTGTACCACTTATTGGGGATTTTCCCAAGTACATTTCACTCACAAATTAGGAATCCATGTCAAACTCACATCCTAAATAATGGGCTAATAGATCTGTTACCAGAACTTCTGGAAATGTAAAGAAAAACAAAGTCTTATGTTTGATTAAATAATACATTTAAATATTCTTTTGCTAAGCTACAGATTATTTTTGTAGCAATGCCTCAAGTAAAAAAATCAAGACTCACTCTAGCCTAGTCCCTACTAGGCTAAACCTAGAACTTCCTAATTCACTTGCACAATTCTGAGTTTCACTCCCTACTTTTACAGTGCTATAGACAAGCAAAAACATTACTATTTACAGGCTAAGAAAACTACAGCAACTTATTACTTGAACTTAGCAGTCAGGAAAAACTTCAATTTAATGCAAAGTAATTATTAAATAATCAGATCACAGGTACCTAAGAATCTCATTAATAAGACAAAGTATTGAAAGGTTTAAAGCCCTTATCTCAAATGGAAATAATCTGAATACCTCTTCTCCAATTTTGCAACATTGCAGAAAGCACATCTCAAATTTGCAACATGTGCAAATTAACTTCTGCATCCTGCCTGGAAAACCACCAAATTCAGGTTCTTTTTTCTCAAGGCAAAAGGAGTAAATGAAGAAACCTGCAAGTCTGCTCTCCAGATCAGCTATGGCTCAACACAGCTGAAGCTATTTATAGAGGAAAGGCTCTAAACCAGTAGATCTCAGTACTGGTATCTCATGCTATCACTAAAAAGGCTTTTACTAAGCTTTGGTAAACAGATGACTGAAATGAAGATTTCTAGTCAAGTGTTCATCTGGTCAAAGTGCTCATATAGGCAGTCCCAAAGTAATGGAATCTTCTGGATTCACCTGGGGCAGCATCTCCCAGGGACAGCCCTCCAGCAACAGCAAAGGCAGAAAACTGCTCCACACATCCCAGCTCATTCCTGTCACATCACCTACTGGCTAGGCATAGAAAGGGAGGAATATAATCCAGAAATATGGCACTTAGACTACAACAATTAATTCACAAATTTGGAATTAAAATTAAGATCAGATTACATTAATTATTCCTTAGACCCTTTAATCTGTGGTAAATTTGTTGCATGTAAAAATACACCTTTGAAAGCACAAATGCTGTACCAGCATTACCTCCCATTACTCTGAAGACTGAATGCTGGTACATTCTCCTGCAGATAAAGAAATTGCCATGTCTGTTTTCAAATCCTATGCCAAAACCCCTTAGACATGAAGTTTTTACTTTAAAGCATTGCAAAGGTGGAAAATAAAACTCATGAACCTGAGAACATTTCAAGTTAAAGAGCTGGAAAATATTTTGATTTCTATTTGGTACTATTTCAGTACATTTCCCACAACAGGCAGACAGGTCCCATGCAGGATTTCTGTGAAGTCCCACACATTTGCTGCCCATCTTCATGGTCTCCATTTACCACAAACACAAAGATTTTAGCCAAGAGGGGTGTGAACAGCACCACACTCACCACTCCTGTCAGATTCACATCCTGCCAGTCACCAGCAACTATTATGCAACTGTCCAGAGATCTGTTGACTCTGCAGAGGCTGAACAGTTTCTGCAGCAGTTTGGGGTAAGAAAATAACCCCAGCTCTCACCTATTTATTTACACTACCAAGGTCTACATAAAGCAGCACAGTATAACATATAAGCTCAAGAAAAAAAAAGAAAAATGGGCTTTTATTTTTGCAGTTTCTGGTGCAATGAGGAAGGGAAGCATAAATGCTCATATAGGCAATTCAAAGGCAAACAACTTGCTTCAATTTTTACTTGGAATTTATCTCAAGCAATTCTTTAAGCAAAGGCACTTTGCTTAAACTGTCAAGTGCAATAATGTGGTATGGCTCACAACTTAAAATGAAATTTTCTGAAACAAAATTCTGTAATTCCATCTGCAGTTACTTCAAAAGCAATTTGACTTCTCAGAAGAGAGTTTACCACAGAAAGGAATTGGTCTCTGTACAGATCCACCTTCCTCCTGAGTGTGCTCTCTGACAGAGGCTCAAACTCTGCACTGGAGGCAGCCCCAGGGTTACTGTGGCTGTGAAGGGCTCAGGCAGACGAGGGCAGAGTTACCCAGAGCCCGGGCAGGATCCCTCATGTGCAGCTTCTCTGCTCCTCCTCAGCTGGGAACAGGACTGCCATGGGAGCTGGGAACAGCCACTCCAGTTTCTGAGGGAATTCAGCACCAGCACATCCTGGCAATGGTTTAGCCCAAATAGCTACATAGTACTTCAAATAACAAATTAATTAAAGCAGGAAGTATTTGATTCTTGTCTTAGAT
The DNA here is from genome assembly GCF_028769735.1 of Zonotrichia leucophrys gambelii. Lineage (NCBI taxonomy): Eukaryota > Metazoa > Chordata > Aves > Passeriformes > Passerellidae > Zonotrichia > Zonotrichia leucophrys. The sequence continues at coordinate 26,370,938 of NC_088176.1, forward strand.
CCCTTTCCTCAATAAAATTTTGGAATCCAACACAGAAAATTACTCCACTTGCTATGAAATTGCTAATACACACCTTACAACAGTAGATTGCTTTAGGAAGCCACAACACAGTGTTCGGTATTGTTCTTATCTATAATGAAAAGAATCTGTTAAAATTTATATATAAAATATTTTAAAAGCAGCTTACAAGAAATTAAATCAAGTTGTTTGTCTCTCTGAGCTATATTTCACAGATTTTAAATAGAAACTGATACCTGTCATGTACACACAGTTGAAAATGACCTTGCTGCAAAGTCCATAAATAATAGACACTTCCTACTGCACAGGTATTGAGTTTTCTCTACTTATCTCTCTCCTCAGAGCTAGTCCTAAGACCAAAACTTCATATGAAATAAATGAAGTTAGTGAAACTCCTGATTGTGAGGACAAAAATCTTTTAATCTTTATCTTTTCATCCACCCCAGTAATTTTGTTTTTACTGAGGCTACTCAAATGTGAATCTTCCCATGGCACCCCATATGGTATATGAGAGTAAAGAAGATACAGTGCCTCTTTTATTATTGCAATTACCCTTTCATGCTTGCCTGAACTCATTCTGAAGCATGCCCTTTTTCATTTCTTCTGGCAAACTCATTTGATTCAACTGCTCAGTGCCCAGCACATAAGAATTCTGGAATGGGGGACACAGACAGTGTTGTAACTCCTGCCTCCAGAAAGGACTTGAATCAAACAGAAATTTGGTACAGACCTGCTGAGTTTGGTAAACTGCACACACTATTTCAGTCAAAATCCATGCCAAATAAAACTCCCCAGTTATCTTATCTCCTACCATGTTTAACGACTAAGAAATCTAACATGCTGATCTAGTTATTCTCAGCATCCAACACACAGCTTGTTAAATATTTTGCCGAGTTCCAGTCTTGTTTAGAAAGGAGGGTAGCTATGGTACAGCCATTGCTTCAAACACAGCTGTGTGACTGAGCCTCTGGAGAGACCCACGTGGCTCCCACATTGTCCTGTCCCATGCTCAGCCTCAAATGCATCCACAAAGGTGTGCTGCAAACAGGCTGGCACTGCAGCAGCTGCTAATTGAGTGTGCTCCTAAATCAGAGAGAACACAGCTGAAAGCAGCACAGGAGCAAAGCACATTAACCTCAACTTCTACATGCTTGAGCAAACTGGCTAATCACATTTTTCATTTAACCTCTGTGCTCCTGCAATGATATTCCAACCTACAGAACAAGGTGGAAATAATTACCTGATAAGGACTAATTGCCACAATACCTCCCATCACCTTCTTTCCTATGCATTTACAACATTTAAGAACTCGTACAGAAACTGAACTCTAGCTAATGAGAACACACAGGTGACTGAAATCAAGTAGTAGCTCAAAGCTGATACAACCACTGAGAACACTGCAGTTCTGTGAACTAAAAATTAACACCAAAATAGCAGTTCTCCATAAACCACCTATACTATGGACAGAAAACCAAACCAGTGAGCTTGTTTCTGAAGCCCTGTGTGAACATCCAAAGAACAAACTGGCCTGAGAACCAGCTCCTTTCTTGATTTTTTCCCCCCATATCACTAACAAGGATCTTTGTTCTCCAAACTACAATTATAAACCATCTTCATTACAGATAAAAATCAGATAAAAGTTAAGGACCTTATTAGTGGTCCTTAAGAGGACTTCTTCAGATTCTCAGGACAGAGAGCAACATGAAATCAAGATAAAAATATAGCATCAATAGCCTGAAGAGTTTATGTGAGTTAAAGAATCTGTGACTAATCTCCCTGCTGACAAATACACACAAAAGTTAAATTACTTTCCCACAAGCCTTGTAGCACAGCCCACAGTGGTTAGAGAGATTCCCACAGCGATAAAGGAACTTCCTGGTTATTCCAGGCTTAGGGGCATTGGTCTCCCACAAGTCCAAAAAGAAAAAAATAGCCACTGTATTTTCCAATTAGCAGCCCAAACTAAAAGAAAACGAACAAGCCACTTAAGTCTTCTAAAATAAATCCAGTGTAGTATAGCACACACTGTCTCTCATACTCTGAAAGCAGACCTTACACAGTTTAAAGCAATATTCTTAAGAGATGCTGCCTGAACTACATTTAAAAAATGGACTTGAATGGCCCAAGAGCCAGCAAAATGAAAACCAGTCGAGCAGATAAAGTAGATAAATCTTAAGGTCTTTTCCAACCTCAGTGATCTAACGGTTCTGTGAGAGCAGCCATGTTAACACCTTTACTCGAAGCCTCTGTCCCCTCACGGCAGGGCAGTCACTGAACACCCGTGGAAGAGCGGGGTTCTCCCACAGGCGCCTTTCCTTCCCCGGGAGCCCGAGCGCTGTGTGTGAGCGCGCCCTCACTCGCACTAACAGCGGCCTCGTTTGTCACGCGGCTGAGGGCGGCACGTGAAGGCAGCCCGGCCCGGGCTCTCCGCGGGCAGCAGCGCAGCCAACCGGCGCAGGGCCCCGCGGCCCGGGCGCCTGGCAGCGGCGGCGCTCCCAGCGGGGAGGGCAGCGGGCCCGGCCTCACGGAAAAGGAACGGGAAGGGGAAGGGGCGGCGCGGCGGGCGCGCAGTGCGCAGGCGCGATCCGGCCCCGCCCGCCGCGCCCCCTCCCCTCCGCGAATCCCGCCGGGGGCGGCGCGGGGCGCGGGGCGCAGGCGCGCTCGGAAGGCGCGGAGAGCTCCCGCCCCCCGCGGGCGCGCCGCCCCCCCTGCAGCCCGCGTTTAAAGGCGGCGGCGGCGGCGCCCGGCCCCCGGCCCCTCCTGTGACAGCGGCTACACCGCTCCGATCCTCGCTTCTGGCGGCCGCCGCCATGTACCGCTACTTGGGGGAGCTGCTGGCGTCCCGCCTGGCTGCCGGCTCGGTGCTGGTGGGCTCGGAGCCGGGCGGGCCGGCGGCGGTGGCGGCCGGAGGGGCAGTGGTGGCGGCGGCGTGGGGCGGCGGCCGGTGTCCGCGGCGGCACTACTGCGAGGCGGCGAAGAAAGAGGACGACCCCAACTTCTTCAAGATGGTGGAGGGGTTCTTCGATCGCGGCGCCAGCATCGTGGAGGACAAGCTGGTGGAGGGGCTGCGCACCCGCGAGGGCTTGGAGGAGCGGCGCCACCGCGTCCGCGGCATCCTCCGCATCATCAAGCCCTGCAACCATGTGCTCAGCGTTACCTTCCCCATCAAGCGCGACAATGGCGAGTGGGAGGTGATCGAGGGCTACCGGGCGCAGCACAGCCAGCACCGCACGCCCTGCAAGGGAGGTGAGAGCCGCCGCCTCGCCGGGCCCGCCGAGGGCCGGGCCGCCCCGCCCCGCCGTGCCCCCGACCAGCCCCCCCTGTCCCGCCGTGCCTGTGCCCGCCCGGCCAGCCGGGGCAGCTCGCTGTGCCAGCCCTGGTATCCGATACCCGAGCAGAGGCAGGCGCAGGGCGGCTCCTCCTCAGAGCTCCGCTGAGGCGCTCCGCTGTCCCGGCCCCGCGGGTGACCCCGGGCCAGCCCCCGGGCCGGTTGTCACGGCCGCCGGTCGGGCCTTCTCCGCTGCCACCGCCTCGCCGGCCCTAGGCATGGCGAGGAGATCCCCGCCTGATTTTAACTCAGACCTCCATAGTGTTTGTAGGGAAAGCGGGGAGCTCCATGCTAGAAGTGCTTGCTCGAGTCGAGTCGAGCCGCTGTCACTCAGCCGGCTGTGTTGGCGAAAAGCTAGTGCTCGCAGAGAAAACATCCCTAGAGGAAAATAACAAGTTTTAATAACAAGCTAACTGTGTTTCCAGTTACCGGCTGGATACATAGTTAGGCAAAAGTGATTTTTCTGGATGTGGCTAGCTCTAGGTAGGGGAGACATGCTGAGGGACCCGGAGGGTGAATCCCACTGGAGCTGAGCAGAGCTGGGCTCTCATGGGATCGACCGTGATCTCAGAGGAATCAGACTCCCTTCTAGTCTGGGATAGATGGCATTTCCTTGAAAAACAAATACAGATGTCCTTCAGCATAACTTACTTAGGAGCTCTGATCTTTGTGGACATTTGAATGTTGGAAACCATGTCAGGTCTGTGACTCAAACCAGAGCTTCTGTAGTCTGTAAACACGTGTATTTTTTTCAGTGTACATTAGCTTTATAGTAAATAATGATGGCTACAGAAACCACACAATTTCTTATAAATGAAGTCGTCTAACTTCAAGTCTAGATTAGGAAGGATGTTCTTAGGTGAATGTGTTTGTGAGAATCAGTTCAGCTGGTATATATATGACATGATGATTTCTCTCTGCAGCACAAATAGTGTGTCCTGTTAATGTGATTCCTAACATTCCAAAATCAAATATCTAGTGAGTGTCCTGTAACATGCTAAATTCTTACCCAAAAGAGGCCAACTCAACTTTTGGTTGTTTACTTGAAGCAAGAATTAGCATGAGACTCCAGCCAGCATGGGCGTGGCTGAAGTTCACTCTGTGTGAATCTACTGTTCTATACCATTGCTAGAATTTCTTTTAAAATACTGATGGATATCACATTGCTGTTGTATTTCTGTCTCAGTTAAGTTACTTTTTGCTGCTGCTTACAAAAAGTCCTTTGCTGTTCACTCTGTGTTGCTCTTAAGATCCTGCTTGCATAACAAAATGCAGTCCAGTGGCAAATGAAGTAATAAAATAATATATTATACCTTCTGATATTTCCCATTAGTACTGCTCATAAGTGAAGGAACTAATGTTTACCAACAAATAATTATAAAATGCATTGTACATGAACAAACCTCACGAACTGGGTGATTGGACACTGTTCTGATGCCTACATTTCTAAATCCTCACCAGAATTTCATGATTTTCAGTGGCATTTGTTATGCCTGTCTGCACTCACACTGAAGCAAACACTGGAGCACTTACAGGCAATTGAAAATGACAGCACAAGAAAGTAGGAAGTCTCAGTAGTTTGTCCTTTGCTTCTTGTGCTGCTCCCCACCCACTCTGAATTTAGGGAAGGAATTGCAAATGATATTTCCTTTCCATTCTTAAGGACAGAGATCATTAATGGATTTCACCTTCTACTGCTCTCTAGGAATTTGCTCACTATCAGGTGACAGATCTGAATTGGTAGTAAATTTAAATGGGAGGCATGATAAGCAAAGATCAATTGCTTGAAACCGGATATGAAAAAGGTAAGGGGAAGTAGAACATTTGTACTTCTATGACAAGGGAGTGGTAGAGATATTTCTGCATTTATAGTGCACTTGATCCACCTGAAATGCAACAACAACTTGAGCTTTTGGGGATTTTTGAACTAGAATCCTAGTACAGTTCACAGGAATAAAAGCACAAAGTCCAATGAAACACAACTCCATATAACAGAATGAAATGGGGAGACTTGCTGAAGTGAGTGTCCCACACACTGTGGACCCCAGAGGCCAATGCAAGTAATTTGCACCATCAAGAAACAGCAAGGGACATAAGGCTCCCTTCTAAAAGAAGGGGTGAGTTGACAAGTGGAAGGCTTGCAAAGACGTTGGGAGGAACACAGCACATCTTTTCACATGCAGAATTGTGACCTTTAACTTTGTGCTTCCTGAAAAGTAAAATTTGGTAAAGCAAGGTTACTTATTCGGCCTTTTTTCTTTGGTCTGTGTGTGTACTTGGTACTAAGAAAGAAATGGTGTTCAGTTACTGCTAGGTGATTGCAAGTAAGTGGGGATGCTTGTTCTTTCAAGGAGCACTGTGCTTTAAAAGCTCATCTCTTAGATTTCTTGATGTTTACATAAACTGAAGGATAAGAGATGCTGGTTAGAGAATATTAAATACTGTTCTGTATGCAGATTAAGCAAATGATCAAAGTACACTCTAAGATTCAAGCAGGAAATGCAGGAGTACAAAAGTTTTTAGGTCTTTTAAAGGCTGTCCTCCTTTAATTGTTACTAATTTTTTCAGTACATTCACACCAAAATACTTCATTAGCAGTTGAGTCTTCTGTATGCCTTTCTGTTTATAAGGGCATTTACAGATTTAACCATGAACTAATGAAGAATTTACACTGTAAATCAGATTTTAAAATCTTGATTTAAGTGCCCTAAACTTGGAGGCAGCTTAATTACTCAAAGAAGTGTCTAAATAAACATTTTAATTATATGTACTTTAGCAGCACCTTCTTATTTCTACTAAATGTTTGTAGTTAACAGTATAACATTTAGATGACGTTCCTTCTGTCAGAGGTATCTTCAATTGCTTTGCCTGCTCATTCTCTTCTGGAGTGAAACCTCAATCCCCATTTAGTGGTCCAGCCCAAATGTGAAAACTGCCAGAACCTAAATGCAAGATTTATCTTTATAAATCTCACATGTGCATGCAAATGATACCTGCTGGTAGAAACCAGCAGTTCCTTGGCTAGTAGTCATTCCATACCTGTTCTGTGCTGGCTTCTCTTTTGTCTGCAAAGTAGAAATATCTCAGTAAAGTAAATGCCATGAGAGGACTGCTTTGAAAATACAGCTCCTGAGTGGATGGATGACTGTAGCCTACACAGCTGCATGAGGGCAAATCCAAGATCAGTCTTACATTTTTTGTATAGGCAAACTTCTACACCTTGGTGAGAAACCTGACTGTCGTATTTCTATTCAAGAAGTACAATGCTCTTAATACTCTAATTCTAACAATCAAAAGCATTGTTAATAAAATTGGGAAGTTATTTAAAGGTTTTTCCTACTTTACTCTCTCCCCTCAAAGCACATGTAAGAACACAAGTCAGTTTGGTTGTGTTGAATATAGCTGTCACTACATAGCAGTGCAAGTGATTCTTCATCAGGTGAAGAAAAGTGCTTTTCTGGAAGAGAAGCATGAGGTACTGAAACATGCTGTCTTTCCAGTTTACAACTTTTGGTGGTTTTCAACCTTATTGAGAGAACTCAGAAATAACACTTGTTGAATCTTGTGGTGCTTACCTATTTAATTGTTGTAGAAGTTAATCCTTAATTCTGCTTTGGGGGTTGCAAACTTTTGCAAGTTGAGAGAAGGTGGTGGTTCTTTTCCTTAGCAGCACTTCTCTGCTGTACTTTAGCAATCTTTACAGAACCATCATGAATATCCCCATTAAAGTGCTAGATCTTGCAGTATGTCCAGCCTGCAAATCCAGGTTTTAAGGACTCCATTTTCTGCAATGAAACTGTTTACTACAAAGGAAAGATCAGTTAGATGCCTCCTCAGCCCACTGAGAATGTGGAATAAGGAGTTTTCTTGTGTGTTGGAACTCATGTTGCTTGTGCTCCAAATGTATTTATGCAACTGGACTGATGCTGCCTGGTAGGTGGAGTAATGCTGTGGGTCACATCACTCTTTCCTTTGCTGGTGTGGTGACTTGCATGCCAGTGGCCAGTACTAACAGGAAACCACAGCTGCTCTCTTCACTGCACTCACTGACAGCTGCCTAAAGAAGTAAAACAAACCAAGTAGGGTACGGGAAATGAGATGTCTGAATACAGATGACTGTTGGAAAGTACTCTGGCAGTTCCTACTTAAAATAATAAATTCTTCTAAATAATTTCAGCAGGTTCTGTGAAAGGTGTAGAACTGGATAAGCTACTTTTTATGTGGTTGCTGATGGCTATTTATCATTAATTGGTCAGTTTCAGAAAACAAAATGAACTTACTGAATTTTTACCTGCTTAGTAGTATGGAAGTGATTCTGTGTTTGTTAGGCAGCATTTATTATGGGAATTATGCTGTGAAGTAGTTTCAAAGCTTTTTCAAGCCTTTCCATGTTAACCACCTGTTCACCAGGTCTGTTATAAATGAAACCAAATGAATCAGAGCCAGAAACAGCCTAACTTTGTGCTCACCCAAATTGCTGTAACCAAGTCCCAGCTGCTTCCTCAGTTCAAAAAGGCTTTAAAACCATCCTTAGCTCTGGACTAGATTTAGTAGAACTTTCATTTACAGAGGAATTTTGAAAGCTTCGTCAAACATTACTTCTGAGTTCACTCTTTTATGTGAAGACAAATGAGTCTTACTTTATTTGTTCAGTTGACTTGGAGGTGAATGAATTTGATTTCCTGTGTGAATGAATTTGATTTCCAGCTGCCTTGGCTGGTTAGTGGAAGGAGGAGCTATTCTGCACTACAAAACTTTCCTGTTGTCTGCTCTTGGCTGCATTTATTCTGCCTATCAGGATTTATCCTTCTCACTTGGCTCAGGAGTTCATATTAGTGAGTTTCTTACTGCATAAGGTGACTTTTATTCATGCCAGCCTTGCTGCAGTTTTCCAATTGCAGAGGTCCAAGGCTGGCACTGATCTCAGTGCCCAGTCACAAAATAGTCTCTGTTGCAAACATTATTGTGGTTAAAACAGTGTACATACCTGATGATGGAAACCTCACTTGCAAAAGAAAAACCTGCACATGCAGGACTTGGACCAGTCCACCATTATTTGTTCCTTTTCTAAGAGGGTAAGGAGTAGTGATATAAGGTATCTTGGAACCAGCAGAGCTGTTTATCTTGGGGTTGAATTAGTGGCTTTGATTTTTTTAAATCATGCCTGGGTGAAAGTTAAGAGCTTTGCTTTTGACCCAGGGTATTTTGAGTAAGAGATGGAAATGTACCCTATGGACCAGATGGAACTATAACATGGACCATCTGCAACCTGAAATAAACCTTGGAAACTGATCTAACTCCAAAGGAGCAGGAGAGGTTTTTTTGGGGGAAAAAAGGTAATTAGCCTAATGGTGATAACACTTCAGTGTTACAGCTAAAGCTTACATGAGTGCCTTACTTTCATAGAATGATTAAGACTGGAAAATACCTCTAAGATTGAGTCCAACCTTTGACCAATTTTCAAAGGTTTCTATTCTCTTATTGTAGCTTATCTAACTTCACAATTAGTGCAACAGTGGATATACATTTAAATTGCAAATGAATAAAAAGGAATGTATATCTTGTCTTTTAATATGCTAGTGATAATGTGAACCATATCAGGTTTTTGTTTTTACCTTTGATATTTTTGTAAGAGGCTGTGCCTTGCTCTTTTGGCTGTGAATCTTAGTCTCAGCTTTTTCATATAATCAGCTCATACTGTTGGTGCAGTAGCCAGCTTTGTCCTTGATCTTAAATAGTTGTTTTCCCTTGCTACTGTTGGCTCTTTGTCTATTTATAGAGAGATCATACCTCTCTCAGCATTGGGCTTTCTGCATAAACACGTGTTGGGGAGAGGAATCTCCTGTGTGATAGCCTCCCTCCTGTTCTCTGGGTGATCCTAGCAAACACTTTTTTGTTGCATGAATTGCAACAGCTCCATCTTGTTAGAAATCAGACTCTTAGGAAGAGCATGGAATTTGCCTGCCTCGTGTCAGCACTGTGGTGGCTTCTTGCTTTGTGGCTCCTATGGCATTTGGACCAGCCAGGGCCAACTTGTGTGTTAGTTCCCCCTCTGCACACACCACCCTGCACGTGGTAATAATAATATCTATGTGGAAGCAGTTTACTGTATCTCCCTGTTTTTGTCCTTCTTCCTGCAGTGTTGAGTGCACTTTAATGATGATCTAATCCTTTAGGTGGGGCTGAGGTAGTTCTGTAGGTGAGAGACTTTACTTCATAGCCAGATTCCAAGTGCATAAATTCACATCCTATTTGCTTGCTTGGTAGTGCATTAGATTTGCCATATTCACATTTAATACACCAAGTGTTACCAATGCACCAGAGGTAGTTCTTGAATTGAGAAAATTCTTGGCTTTTCTCAGCATAGATTTAAATAAACATACATGTTCAAGCATATTTCAATGCAGCGTATTAAAAACATACAATAAGTGGTATACTGAAGTATTCTGGCTGGCTGAATACCTTATAGTCATTTTATACATACTGGTGCTTAAAGCAGAATGGGGGATGTCTCTATAGGGGAATGTCTGTCCTACCCCAGCTTTGTAGCTGGCTACTGCTGTGTAGGAAGAGATAAATATTTTTATCTCTTCTCTTGGCAGTTAGTGAATTGAATTTAGGAATTAGTGGTTCTTGTTGCTGATTGGTGTACAGTGTTCTTGTTTTCCAGTAGTGAATTACTCATCTTGCTTTGTTAGGTTTATCTGGAATTTCTTTGTCTTCAATAATTACAAATTGGTCACTGAGCTGTTTACCACACTTTTCAAATGGTTAAATAAGGCTCAGCAGTTTCCTTCTTGAGAAGGTTGAATTGTTTTTCTGAATCTAGAAAAAAGTATGTGTTCTGAAAAGGTTTAAGAATTACTTAGATGATATGTCCCTACTGAGTTACAGTGAAAATGAGTTTGATGGTAGTACAATCACAATTGCACTTGTTTACTAACCAAACATGAAAATATACACAACGCAGAGTTAAAACATTAAGGAACTAAGGCACTGCAGTAAGTGCTGGGGCTGATGTATGGATTTTGCAGAATCCATAGGTGAGCATCTCTACTGAAGCTGCTTCAGACTGTGGGCTTAAAGGAAAGCCTTTGGACTGTGTCAGGCAAGCTGCTAACCCCCAGAGCTGCTGCAGAATCCAGTGCTGCTAACTGGGAGATGAACATGCCTGTAGTGAGTCCTAGGAACTTCCAGAGGAGATGAGGACATCTGTGTTGCTGACTGTGTGTGGCTAGTGCAGGATAGCTGCTGCTCTGGAAGGTTTCTTTTGATGAGCAAGCACTTTGCAAAGAGAGGTGAGCAGAACAAATTAACAGGAATTGTCATCTGTAAAGGACCCAAATTACTTCCAAAGTTCACAAGAACATGACAACCAGAAAAAAACACTGAAGTCAAAGCAGGACAAAACCCTTGGTTAGATATTAATAGTTTAGGCTAAGATGCAAATGTGTTCCAGGTTCTGGGGAACTCGAGAGACTTGCTAAGATTTACAAGATACTTAGAACAGAAGGAGTAGTTTACCAAGTGTTTTGCTTTGAACTGTTGCTATGGCAACTGTTGAGGGTTTTTTTGAGACTTTGAATACCTCGTGCTCGATTGTAGCAAGGACACATGTAGGTACTACCATTTAGGATCACTGCACAAGAAGTGCAGAAAATAGTGACACGGAGGTCCCTAAATAGATTTGTAGGCGTACTAGAAAGGCAGTAGTCATCCTTGAAAAGGATCCTTGAAAAGGATGACTACTGTACACCACATTTGCTAAGGAAGCATAATAAACACACTTAACATCACAGAACATACTGAACTCTGTACAATGTAAAATCTAGTAGGATGTATAAACAATTTTCTTGGAAATCAAGGTCTTTGTTATGCGTATATTAGTACACCCCTTGCTACAAAATGATGAAATGATTAAAATTATAACTAACTGCTGTTACTACAGAATCCAAAGTAGCCTTGTTGATAAAGACTGCTTTGATGTGAAGCAGTAACTGAATGAGCTATAATATCTCCATAATACAGATCATAAAAAAGAAGTTTTAAAAACATAGACACTGCCGTGTAGTGATAAAGGCTTCTCTTCATACTGACCAATACTAAAAAATTATATGAAAACTTATTTCCTCATTTAGAAGCCTTTGTGCATAGAAAAACAAAGTCACTCTTAGCATACTGTTTGACTTCTTGGGGTGTGGTAAGGAAAGAGAATTCTCAACTGGAACAAGAATTCATGTTTTCCAATGAAAAGTATTTTCCATGGTCATGAGTCATACTGTAACTTGAGGCTTTCTTCAAACTATTTTTTTGAAGTTTGCTGTAAAAGTCACAAGTTTCCAGACACTTACTGAGTGGGACTTGCCAGAGTTTAAAAAAATTGTAATCTGGCTACCTAACAGTGACTTTGTTTGCTTTTATGTGGTGAGAACCTTAAAAAAACCCCAAAAAACCAAACCCAGTATTTTATCTGTGTATATGGTCCATTTTTAGACTTAGGCTATTGAATGCCTAGTAACACTGCCAAAAGATGTCACACAAATGCGTGGCAATACTCCTGCCAAATTAGGAACCTGTCAAACTAAATTTAAATGATGTCCAAATAGAACAGAAATTAAGTAAGTCTTTTATCTTTATGCATCTGCTTGCAGATGGAATGTACAGCATTCTCAGATCCCTGCTTCTCATCAGTCTTAACAGCTTAGCACAAATAACTTCCCTGTCAAGAGGTGGCCCTTCTGTAGAGTAATTACAATTCCTGGACAACAGTCACTGGCTGAATTGTGAAAAGGAATTAAGTGTTAGCACATCTTAAATGTTGTGTGCTCCTGCCAGGGAAGGGAAGAATTCATCACACCTGTCAGAGAACTTGGGTTCACATGCTGAACTTCACTTAATGAAAGATTTTACCACATAAACTAGAGAAGAGTGACCAGTAAAGTCAGCAAACTCTCAGAACTGACTAGTCTTCCACTTACAAAGATAAAGCCAGCAGTCAAGCCATTTTAATTACAACTGTTTAAAAGCTTGGAAAAGGAGTTAAATCTTATTCTGATGTACAAAGTTGTCCAGAAAAGAACGGTTTTGACCTGAAGTCCAAAAGTTTCCTGTGTTCTGGTATGTGTACATGGCTGACAGGCAGCTCAGTTGAAAGCCTGTCAGTACTTTGTTAGTTTTGGGGCTTTTTCCATATTTACCTTCATATGAAGACTTCACATTTATTACGTCAAAGTTTGTGGTAATACAAGGAACTGGAGATCTAACTGTTCTACATGCGCTGGAGTAAATATGTGCACCAGCACTTCCAGTTAAAGTGCTGCTTGTTTACCTCTTCAGATCCTATCTTCTGTAGGATTTGCAGAAGAAGCTTCCCTCCCTTTTTGTATTTTGCTTCTCTCTTTAAACTGTTCAAGATAACTATCCCAAAGTATATAATTTCCTTGCTGCTTTTCATATATCAATAAACAACATTTTGTGTGCCTGCAGGAGTACATTTATAGCAAAACTGCTTTGTATACACAGCTTGGAAGTTTCAATAGGTAAATGGGTTGAATAAATACACAGCAATCTAGTTCACCTGGGGGGTGGAGGGGCAGAGTTCACTTTTGGTCGACATAGGCTGTGACTCCAAAGTTGGCTGGCTTGAGCAACACTCAGATGAGACCTGTTCCCAGAGTACCTGCTCAGCCAAGAGGGAATGGCTTCCCCAGGCAGGACAGCCAGTGCCATAGGTAGTGCTCACTCTTGCTCAGAGCTTGACAGGAGGACAACTGCTCCTCTGAAGAATCAGAGGAAGACATATTAAAAAACCCCAACACATTAATATTCTAACTTTGACTGGTCTTTTGGGCTCTGATAGGTTCTACTTAAATTTTGTGTATTACTTCCCATGAGAAGGTTATTGAAAGCTCAGACATCAACTCCTTGCAGCTATCTAAGTCAGAAACTACTTAGGTTGCTTTTGGAGAGCACCCTTCCCCCATATACACAATAAATTTAAATTCTGTTCTGCAGAGGCATTGAACTTCCTTTTACTGATTGAACTCACATAAGAAAGCAGCACTTGGCCCTCAGCTTTATTTGAGCAGCACTTAGTTCCTTTGAAACTGGGATTGTTTCCAGAGCATTCAGGAATGGCTTTCATAGCAGCACAGTGCTTTAGTTTGGATAATGTATGCTGGCCTTTTTTCACTCCTGAGAACCTGAATATGGTCTTCTCTTTACATAATAGGAAATTTGTGGTGCCATGTTCTGGCATCCAAAGGACACTCTGTGCCTGCTACAAACCACCGTGCAACTTGGCAGAACCTACAGCCAAAGACTTGGGGAGTAAAGATGGGAATAAGAAATTATTCATGGCTCTGTTGTATACTTGGTTAAGTAGGAGAAACTTGGATAGAAACAAACATACAGCTGTAGGACCCTTTTTGTTGTGGCGACATGACTTTGGGCACATGTTGATCTTAAACATCATATTTAAACTTCTCTAGTTCTCTGCATCTGCTTTGTCAGTTTGGTTAAATATTTCCTACTCTGTAGCTACCTTCAGATACATGAATCTTAACTTTGGCTTCAATAAATGTATTGAATTTTTCCATTTTTCAAAAGACTGGTAAGAGTCAGGCAGGTGAAAGATCTCCTTACCTTTGTGTAACCATTTTTTTACTCAGCTTTGAGCTGCCTTGAATGCTGAGCTCACTTATTGTGCATCTGAGCTGCTGCCAGCACACAACAAATTGAATTTGCATTTGTACCATGTGTTAGCACACACTTGCAGCCCTGCTGAGTGACTTTGAGCAGGGAATGCAGGTGTGGGCTGGCTTCCATGTGGGAGTGTGGATGTGGGATGGGTGGCCTTGTCTCACAAGCTCACTGGTGTAGGACTATTCCCTCAAATGGTTTTGAAAAAATCAAAACTAGCAGAGTGGTTTGTCACTTTTTGTTCTGTGGTTGTGCCTAGCAGCCAGGACCTTGAAGCCAAGGCTTAGAACTTAACAGGAGCTTGTATTACTCCATCAAAAATATCTTGATTATAACCTGTACTGGTAAATTATGTTCAGGAACAAAGTTAATCTTGTATATACAATGAATGAAGTCCAAAGTTAAGGATCTTGGGAATGCTGAAGAGCTTTATCAGCCTCTGGAAAACTCTGCTCTTAGCTACCTGTCAGCTTGATTCATCTTCATCACAAGCAATATTCACTTTTTTTCCCTAAGGCTGAGTGCTGCCATTAAGCTACTTCACAGAAAATTACTGCAGTTGTGAATTTCTGCTACATAAAAGATAAACATTTAAATAGGGGAACAGGGTCTTGTTCTTAATCTCTTAGAGTAAATAAGTTGATAAACAGCCCACTTGCGTGCTAAAGATTTTTGGTGTGGATTAACCCTTCCCAATTTGTAAACACTTCTGAAGGTGTTTAGTGAATTCCTATTTTTTCTCATGTGTCTTTGCAGGTATCCGTTACAGTATGGACGTTAGTGTCGATGAAGTGAAAGCCTTAGCATCTCTCATGACATACAAATGTGCTGTGGTTGGTAAGTGTTCATTTCCCAAGCAAGATTTCAATCTTCAGTTTCAATCAGTACTGATGTAATCACATAGAAAAACCAAACATGTAAAGGATTAAAATGAATTTCAGACTCTAATCTCTAATTTAAATCTATAGGCAAGGTGGGAAAATGTATAGTGACTAAAATAATAATATATATTCCCTCTCCTGTCACTGAAAATACTTAAATAAGGTTGCATTTTCATTTGAAAAGTCCAGATTCTGCTAACTACCCTCTCCCATAGAAAGAACTACATATTGAACTAATATTCAAGTATGACAAACTTGGATTAGTAGGGGACTAATTTTAGGGGGAACAGATGGAAGCTGTAAAGGATTCAGGCAGGGGAGCTATGGAGAGCAAAGGATAAAATTCCTTTATGGATTATAAAGAAGTATAACTTGTACACAGCTACTAAATTGTAGAGAAGTTTGGAGAGAATCTGCTTATTATGTGTAAGAAAAGAAAATACTTTCCCCTAATATATATAGGTGTGCTTAGGACTCCCAAAGTAAACTTTTTGAGCTAAACCAGTAAAATATAAAAGGTAAAACTTATTATTTCTACAAGTGCCAAGTACAAGAGATATTTAAGCATAGAAAATTTAAATAATGAACTTTTAAAGACAATTTTCAAAGTGCCTTGAAAGATCTCCCATTTTTATAAGAGTACCTAGATCAGATTATAGCTTACACTTCAGAAGCCATAAACGCAGCAAAACCAAAATCACCACTAAAATCAAAGATATAATTACACATCTTTCTCACGTGTTCTGCCTTTGTTGTTGAAAAAGTAAAATGATTTTCCTTTGCATTCTTGTAGATGTGCCATTTGGTGGGGCAAAGGCTGGTGTCAAGATCAATCCCAAGAACTACACAGTAAGCCTCATCATAGATAAAAATCTGGGTATCTGCAATACTGAAGCCAGCCAGTAAAAAAAGCTCTTCTAAGGGCATTATTGACCACTTAAAACCTCCTGCCACTTCTGCCTCTGTAAAGGCTCAGTACAGCCTGTGCATGCAATAGGTAGCAAAGGAATTTTAAAAGGTCTGTGTTTCAGAGGTGGAATACTTCAATTACTTAATTTATTTTTTCTGAAAATCAGGAGACTACAAATAATTTGGAACCTGGAATTTTTTTAAAGTTGATACTGTTAGTAAAAGCTTAAGTTACTCTTAAAAAAAAAAAGTTAATTTTTTTTTGTTTAATTTGACTAATAGTTTTATGCTCCATTAAACCATTCTATGCAGTGTTCCAGTGTGAATAATAACTAACTTGGCTTATAAAAGGTTTACTGCAGGCTTGCCTTCTTGCCCTAATTAAAACAACTTGTACAGAAAGGAATACTAGAATACATAACAGATATTCTAAGCTGAAAGCTCCTGTAAGGATTTGTGTCAAGTCATTTGGCTGTGTTGATTACACAAGTGGCAGGGCCAGCTCTTGCTGTTGCTGGTTGTAAATCGCTCACACAGGATATCAGATTTGTTTGCTGGAAATCTCTGCTATGGACACAGGTGGTTCTTCCTGTGCCATGCTCCCAATTTGTCATGGATCAGAATGTACAGAAAGAAATTCCAATGTTTCTTGTGCTGCCTGAGTACCAACGGTCTGCTAGGGAGTGGCATATAAATTATATAAATTATGAATCATCCTTTCTCCTAAAAGAAGAGGGTGTTGGCTTAGGCTTGGGCTAAGTTTGAGCAAATACTCATAAGCACTAATGATTTCTTCTGATATTTATTGCATTTTCTCTACAGGACAATGAATTGGAGAAGATCACAAGAAGGTTTACCATGGAGCTGGCAAAAAAGGGCTTTATTGGTATGTTGAGCAGCTTTACTATTCAAATTTAGGAATCTGATTTGTTGTGCATTGGCAGTGTCTGTTAAATGATATCCCTAAGTAACGGTATTTTTGAGAGCTGTAAGCAATTTGGATACAGAACTTTCAGCAAGAACCACAAAGAGTTGAGTCATTGCATCCTAGTGCATTTTAAAGGGAACTGTCTTAACTTTTTCTGCTGGCTGTTGTAGCTATGAGAAACCACAAAAGCTGAGGTCACAGTATTCAAAATGAATCACATTTCTCTCAGAGTTAGATCATAAAATGGTGACCATATTTGTTGCAGTTTTAGTCTCTAATAGCAAGCTCTTCACTGTTACTGTTTCCTGTAGTCTCAGTTGGGGCTTTTGGCAGGTATCTGAGGAAAGAGAGGAAGGAAATAGAAGATCCACCCCAGCAAAAGTTGATGGCTTCACCCATGGCAACCAGAGGCTGCAAGGGAAGCGTAGGCAAGAGGCATAGGAGCCTGTTGTAACAGAACCTCAGCTTCTGTAATGTCAGTAGGGCTTTATTCACACTCAGCCCTGAGCTGTTCTGGTAGCTTTGCTGCCTGGACATCTCCTCTGCAGAAAGCTGACCATTACCACTTCAACTTTTAATTGAAGGGAGCAGCTTTACCCAGAGAAGGTTCTTACTCAAATGAATAATGAGGCATGTAACTAGTTAGAGGTCTGTCATGTATTCCTGATATCTAACTGCCTTTAATCTGCATTTTCTTGCTCTTTCAGCCAGAGTGTTTGCTGCTCTTCCAGACAGAGCATTTATCATCTAAATTAAGCTCCTTTATAAACACACTTACTGATGTTACATGTGACTGTGGTTTTACTATGCACAATGCAAGCTACAGTGATAATTAGTTCTGTGACAATTAAAATGATTTGATAAAATTATCTTCCTTTTTGGCTCTCTGGTTGGTGCTACACAACTTTCACAAACCTTTTAAAAATACTTAGAAAAATTGTTGGGGCAGAGTTGTATATAATATCCTGATTAGCAGGTTTCTATGATCTTAAATAGTCTGGGGGAAATACTATTTTTAGCTATCTAAAAGAAGCCGATTTTTTTTAATTTCAACAGATGTGTGAGACTTCTTTTAAAGGTTTATTTCATCAAAAAAGAGAAATGAAACTTTTCTTGAAGTAAGCAGTAACATCAAATGCATGTACTACAGTGCAGTGACTAGGCCCAGCCTACCTTCAATATTTAACCTCACCCAGGAACAGAAAGGAAATTCTTATGCAGAAGAATCCAATCAATATCACAGTACATAGAAATTATACCCACACAGCACTCTCCCTGCAAAAAAACCCAAACTACTCATCTTATTGAGCAAGTGGCCTTTGCCTTTTATCAGATGGCTTATGTAAAGTTGGGGGTTTTGATAATATTGTACAAAGGTGTGATTCAGCATCTAAAACTGCACTGAATCCAGAAGAATGTGTTGCTTGTATAGTAAACTGAGGATTAAACAGGAAAACACTTCTCTGTTAAGGCCTGCA
Organism: Zonotrichia leucophrys gambelii; assembly: GCF_028769735.1. Lineage (NCBI taxonomy): Eukaryota > Metazoa > Chordata > Aves > Passeriformes > Passerellidae > Zonotrichia > Zonotrichia leucophrys. The sequence continues at coordinate 26,389,181 of NC_088176.1, forward strand.
GTTCCCAAGGGGATAATGATTGACAATAACTATTTCTGTTGGATCCTTAAGAGCTTTTTTCACTGTTGCCAACAGGACCTGGTGTGGATGTTCCTGCCCCTGATATGAGCACGGGGGAGAGGGAGATGTCCTGGATTGCTGACACCTATGCCAGTACCATAGGACACTATGTAAGTCTTGTGCAGAGGCTTTCAAGCAGAAAAGCTGCCTGATCATATCAATTTGTTTACTTACTTGATCTGAAAATATTCTTACAAACTGTGACAGCCTCAGTGGTGTGAGGATTTTAGGGTACAGCAAAGGAAAAATAGCTTTATAGATAATATTCTTACACTAGCCTTAAAAGAACCTTCTCTGATACAATACTGATTGCAATTGTTTAATAAAAGAAAATACACTGTTTTTAAAGGTATATAGTCTAAAATTGGTTTCTATTTCTGTAATTTTCCTCTGTTTTTCATTGGTTCTGTAATTAGTAATTTAAAGTTGTTAACTGATAACTGAATTTACAAGTTTTATTAAATACATGCTCATGGTTTTGTTCATTCAAGAGACAATGCAAATTACATTCACACTATTGGCATAACTTCTAAAAGTTTTAAGATTCTCTGCAGTCTACTAGAAGTAACAGATTTCATTGTGGACTTCAGCAAATTCTTCAAAGTGTAAAGCAAAAGGACACTGACATAATTTATAGCCCAAGAGGCAATAAAAAAAATGTAAAGTTTTTTAAAATTACTTTTTTATGCTAGCCCTTGGTTTGGCCTTTGTCCTTGTGTCAGTGGAGTTATTTGTACCTGTTAACCAAACACTTTTGTTGTACGCTTTCAACAGGTCTGTTCAAAGAAATAACAAATTTTGGACACCTTATTTGTCAGTAGCTGTGTATTAATGTGTCAATATGCTATTCTAGTGCATGTGTGCCTATCCCAGCTCCTCTTGCCTTGCACTCAGTGCAGTCCCCCTGCAGGGTGTGTGCCTGGGCCATGGGTGCCACTGCCACTGCCGCTCCGGCGCATTGCTCAGGACGTGCCTGCTGTGCTCAGGCAAATCCTGGCACAGCTCTTGTCTGGGGCCTTGGACACTGGGAGGGGCAGTGGCACAGGTTACCCTAAGTCTGAAATACTGAGGTGTCTTATGGAAGGAAAAAAGGAATGCTTGAAGAATCAGCATGTTGACTAGTTAAATTACTTTTGCACTAATCTCTCTGTTAGGGTATCACTGTGAAACATTATTTGCTTTTTGCTATTCACACAGGTAAATACTTTAATTGAAACTTGATATCTGATAAAGTGCTAAAGTTGTTAATTCAGAAGGACTTCAGAATGCAGGGTGGCAATTAGTTCCCTCAGTCAGAACTTAAAATTCCAACTTAGAGCAAAACTACTGCCTCAAAGCTTTGAGTTTTAACATTTAACCCATGGCACTAAAATGTGTATTTCACTGTGATACAACAGCACTGTGTTATTGAGACTGACAAGAAGGATCACAGCAAGTGACCTGCCTTAAGATTTGCTGTATTAAAGAGTTCTCATGCAGTTTTATACAAAAGCTCCATTTTTTTTAAATATTAAACTAAACCTGATAGAGAAGTTTTCAAATGGATGAATTTCTTATTCTTACCACTTTATAAGCTCACCTTATTTTGGAGTCCTACACATGCTTATGATTCAATTACAACAGAAAAGAAAATAACTACTGAGGATTAAAATTGGAATTACCCTACAACAGTTTCTTTTTACACTCCCTCTGTATGGCAGTATCTTATTGAAAAATAAAAGAAACTCAGAGGATTCAGGAATGCTTTTCTGCAAAGTTAATTAAAAACGGAAATAAGGGGCATGGGAGGAATGTGAGTTTGCTTAATTTTGTTGAGTTGCTTGTTTGTACTTGAGAGAGTGGTAGCCACAGTGAAACTCCAGAGCTATTGTGGAAAATGACCAGGTAATGGAGAAGGAAAGTGAGAAATTCTGACAAGGCTATAAAAAGCGGAATAATCCATCAAAACCAGTTTCTAGAGAAAGATGTTTCAAATAACTATCTGTTTGGGGCACCAAGAGCAAAAATAAAGGTGATTAAGGAATACTAAAAAGATAAAAATGACCATGGAGGAAGAAGGGAAAGGAACTAAGAGCAGAAAATGAGCAATGAACAGAAGTGAAACAAGCCGGAACTGCAAACAGATGGAAGCTGTGCAAGGTGTTACATTCAGTGGAGTGGAAAGATAACTCTGGTGAGAGGGATCTCTGTGAGATACAGACCTGATGGCTCTGTGCTTGCACACTGCACACAGCTGTGCTCAGGGAGTTTCAACTGGGAAGGATAAATCAAATAACAGATATAAGCAGATAAGGGAAGTTTGCTGAAAACCAACCATCCAGAGAGAGGAGAGCTGGAGAGACAAGGAGGACGTCATTGCAGGGGGGTAAAGAAAGGAGCTAAGGTTAGTGCCTGAACATCACCAAGTTCATGAAATAGAAGTCTTTGATGCTAGCTATAAGCCATTTTTCAAGGTTCTCAGTAAAAGCCATGCTCTTTGTTTTCACCCAAGATATGTTGAAAGTTTTTGCTTATTGACTTGAAACCAAAGATTTCAGGACTTTGACATCAGCTGTGGCTTTTATATGTGACTTCAAGAAGACCTGGATGTGTCCTCACTTCATGCTCTATTTTCTTCCCAAACCATGCAAGTTGTTAATAACTACCATGTTAACTGTTCCAGAAAATCCATCTGAAGTTGCTGGATCACTGAGTTACATATGGCTGAAGTTTTTTATTAAATTAATCTTTTCCGCTCTTCTGCACTTCCTGACACAATCAACTGACTTTTGGTACACAGGAAAGGACTTTGATAAATACATTCTTATATATGGGGGGAAGCTGTATTTCTTCACATATTTGTAAAATATATTCCCTCTTGCGTGAATGCACAAAGCCCAAAGCATAGTTTAGGACCATGTAACAGAATAAAATCCTGAAAGTCCATCAGGCCAAGTGGTTCCAAGAGAACAGCCCTGCCAGTGTTTGTTACAGCTGACATGCCACAAGAGGGAGCATACAGCTTATGGAGAGCAGCGAGCTGTGCTTTGGGAGGCTGAATTAGGAATTCTGTGGCAAGCCCAGCATCACCTTCATTGTTCTTAAAGAGGCTTATATGTTAACTCACTGACATTTTCAAACAGTAAATAGTTTTAGTCTTCATTATGGCTCTAGTCTCCTCCAGCTATTCTGCCTCCACTTACTTTTGTCTGCTCCTTTCCTTCCTCTCACCAAGCACCCTGCACCACAGGCATGCAAATGCCTTTGGCACAAGGGATGGAGCAGAGGGAGCCTCCCAGTGAATGTGTGCCTGGTGGAATGGAAACCCATCCGGCTGCTGGCACCCTCATTTCAGTGCATTCTCTTTCATCCCTCCTTTCTCACTTGTGCTGGAAGCCAAGGCACCGTGTGACTCTGCTCCCAGGGTGTGGGAGCATGGGAACCACTGGTGACAGAAGAGGGAGTTCCAGTGTCTGGTTTGGAAGAATTTCTTTCATGTTAATAATTCCAAATGGAAAACTCAGCTATGGTTTTAAATAGCTGTTTCATCTTGGCTGACTATCTGGAATATGGAAAACTTAATTTTATTGCCACCAAATTAACAATGGAGGCTTGATTGTAAATGCTGCTTTTCTGAATAAAAGTAGTAAATACACAGCTTTTCCTATATGACCTTCAAACTGCAGATTTCCTCTGAGAGCATCCCTGTATTCTGACTACAGACCTCATGCCTTGTTTTGTAATTGTAAAATAACTGAGCTTGTTATAAAGGAACACTAAATACTGTTTAAAGATGATTAAAAGCCAGTTCAAGGATATCAAAAGTAGTAATGTAAAGAAATTGTGGCTGTAAATATGAGTTGACTTTAAGAAACATTCCTGAAAGCTTTTTGATTTATCTGCTTGTGGATGTCACCATGATACACAGACTAAAGTTAGCACACACACTTAGAGGCAACAAAAAATCACAGACCATATCCACAATTGCATTACACAACTTTCCTGACAGAAAATTCTGAGGTGTTCACACAAAGTGAGGAAGGAAATCATCTTTACAAACTAAATTCATTCAAGCTATATCATGTTCCGACTCTTAAAATTTCTGTTTTCCCTTATGTCAAAAGTGTACAAAGCTTCTTGTTCCAGCTGTGTTTTGATTGATTGATTCCATGTCTCACAAGTCCTTTGCTGTTTTACAGGATATTAATGCACATGCATGTGTAACTGGTAAACCCATCAGCCAGGGTGGGATCCATGGACGTATATCTGCAACTGGCCGAGGGGTCTTCCATGGAATTGAAAATTTCATCAATGAAGCCTCATATATGAGCTTATTAGGAATGACTCCAGGATTTGGAGATAAAACATTTGCTGTTCAGGTAACTTTTTTCCTTAGACAGTAGGAAAAGAAGTAGTACACAGACTTTCAGTAGAGCTGTTTTTAAAACAGGCTGTAGCTCTTAAAAACTGAGAGAGCTTTAAAACTTCCAAGTTAACCTTTACTCTCAAACTTTAGAAACACTTTTCAAGCAACATAGGTGTCCTTTATTTTGGACTAGTTTTTATAAACTGAACTTTCACTTGCACTCTGCAGGCACAAAGCCAAATCTCTAGGGTCATTATGATCTTGTAAGCTACAAACACCAAAATGTTTAAACTGAGGTCTTTAAACTAAGCACACTTTTCAGTGAGCCATGACACTGGTTTTACCTACACAACATTTGTTGCAATGTTTTACAATAAAAAATTTAAGAAGAGGAGGAATTGAGGGTTCCATTACAGAATAAGCAGTTGGAAAAATAGAAACTAAGACCTTATCCTAAATTTGTAGGGTTGAATGCACATTTTTGGTGTTCCTAAGGCTTGGGGATTTATGTAGTTGAATTTTGAAAGTGTTTGATAGGCAGTAGTATGCATTATCATTCCTAAAACTTCCAAGAGAAGAAACTTGTTCAACTTTAAACAGTATGTTAAATGGAGCATTTGAGGAACTGATTTGTTTTGTTGCTTTCAAAAGTGCTTGTTAGAAAAGAAATAGCAGAGTAATTGTAACCTCCAAGTTGTCCTTTAGTTAACCTGTGGTCTGCAACAAACATCTCTGCCCTGCACAGGCCCAGCACTTCTCTCCCTGCTCTTTGGCATTTTCATGCCTGGCAGAGGACTAACAAACAGGCCCTTAAGCAAAACTTGGACTGAAAATATGGCCATAAGAAAAGCAGAAAAGTCTGGTAGGAAAATGAACCTAGAGCATTTCAAAGAGACCTAAAGCATGACAGACTCTTCTATCAAAGTTTGCTTCTAATACATAAGCAAAAACCCCAAATATAATTGATTATATTCAGGAATTGATTGTTCCTGTATAACACATATTTATCCTATATATTTATAGCTATTTTTCAGCACAGAATTATACAACAAACTTTCAACATTGATCATATGACTTTTTGTCCGCTATGTGTGTTCTTTTACTTCCAGAACATCAGCATCCTGGAAGTAAAGGAACTTAATGGCCTGGAATTAAATCAGTAGTCATACAAAAATCCATTAATCCCTTTAAGAGGGTGCCAGTCATAAAGTGGATACACAGAACATTCCCAGGTTGATAAACATCATCATTTTGACACTTCCATAGTAGCATTACCTCTTCCTTTCTGTATTTCCAGTCTAAAACACTCATCACAACTGTGCATTGCTGGCTACAGTGCATCATTTCTGCAGTGAGATTCAGGCAAGAATAGAATGTATGTAGATTTCTTCCATCTTGCCTATGCACATCATGTAATGCCAAGATGTGCCCATAGATGAAGAACTATTTAAAACTGTATTAGCCCTAGCAGTAATCATCATTTTAACTGGAGGGTTAACTAACTTTTCCCTTTCTCTGTACACCCTCAGGGATTTGGTAACGTGGGCTTGCATTCTATGAGATACTTGCATCGTTATGGTGCAAAATGTGTTGCTGTCGGAGAGTTCAATGGCTCCATCTGGAATCCTGATGGGATTGACCCAAAGGAACTAGAAGATTTCAAATTGGTATGAAACTTAGCTAAGCAGAAAGGGTTTCATTTTTGTCAGCTTTGCAAGTACATAGAATGACTGGTGACTGTAAACTGGTCATTTAAAGCATGCTGCAAATAGTCCATACAAAATGGCTTAGAAATATTGATTCTTCTGACTTTCCTTCTTATCCCCAACAAGAATGCAAATGCAGGTGGTACCTTTTTACTCTGTGACCTGACTCTCAAAAAAATGTCTGTGTGTGTGCAGGCTGATTACTTTGTTTTCAGAATTGGAATTATTATTATATTGCCTTTCTTATGCCTAAACTAGAAAGGATGTCTTAAGGAACCAAGGCAAGGAGGTTCCTGAAGGATTCCTGACTGAGAATCACAAGCACATGGCTGTTTAAGATGGACAAAGTGTACTTTTGCTGTTTCTTACCTATTAGATGTTTCTGAAAGAATGAAAGCCTGCCTGGCAGTGTGACTTGAATGTGTAGTTTATAATGAAAACTGGATGTGGTCTTTTTATTTTAGCTTCCATATGAAGCAGACTTGAAGGGACAGTTCACAGGCACTAAAATACAATCTTCTACTTAAAGCTTTTTAGGGGCTTATTTTATATAGGGAATATTTGAATTTCTTTATCACCCTCTTTCTCAAAAGAAGGTAGATTCTATCACTAAACAAAGGCTATCATTGTAGTACTGAATTTTAAAAACCATTTGAATCTTACGTGATGCAACTTATCCTGGGTGTAGCAGACTAGTGAGTCATTTCGGTTGTTTGAAAACTATTTTAAGAGCTGAGAGGAACCTTTTTTTTTGAATATTCCAGAGCCCAAATGTTTCTCAGTGTCTTTATACAGAGAGCAGTTACGCTTCAGTCTTGGGAACTTTGTTCCTGAAGCTTTGTAACTTGCTTTTCATGTCTAAGTAAGGGTAGGAATTACATGATGCTCTGTCTCTCTACTATTGTTGCTTCTCCCTTTTCTCACTCTGAAAGTCAGAAGGGAAGAAATTGGTATGAGTGCACAAGACACTAAAACCACTGTGGTTTGTTTTCTTCACACAGCAACACGGGACAATCATGGGCTTCCCTAAAGCAGAGCCCCTTCAGGGCAGCATTCTGGAAACAGACTGTGACATTCTCATCCCTGCTGCCAGCGAGAAGCAGTTGACCAAGGCCAATGCACACAAGGTTAAAGCAAAAGTAAGTCAGAGACTTCAAATGGAAATGAAAACCAGAGATGGTCTGTTTAAGTACTAATATTCAATAATCAGCATGAACAAACCCAAATCTATACTCTGTGCTGTGATCTCTTTCAGATTATTGCTGAAGGTGCCAATGGGCCTACAACTCCTGAAGCTGACAAAATCTTCTTGGAGCGGAATATCATGGTTATCCCTGTAAGGTTCTATCATGACCTTTGATTTTCATTTCAAAGGAACATTTTTGTGAAGAGTACCAAGACCCTAGTTATTGAAGGCTTTTATCAATAGCCATTCATTCTCTGAGAGTGTTTTTTAACACCTGATGTATAGGAAATGGGTGTCAATGTTGCTGAAGAAATACAATATTTATTAAAGACCTCACTACAACTGTAAAGGACCAAAGACAATGATTGTTAGCTGACATTTGCTCAATCAAAAAGTGCACTAAACACAGGAAGAAGGAAGAGTAAATATTCTGGCCAGTTTTTAGACATGGTGTGTCTGGGTAATGCTCTGACAGAACTGTGTACTACAGAGTGTACAGGGTATGTGTAGTGATAGTTTGAAAAAATAAGACCTATCCAGCTATAATGACAATTTTTTCACAGAGAAAGTGTGTCCTGACCAAGCCATCTTGCTGGATAGAGTAGCTGATCTTCAGCCTTTACTCACTGAGGTTGCCTAAGAATGCTCTAATTTTTTTACACTTGTGCTAAAATAGAAGTAAGTAGTCTGTCAGGCACACCTGAACTTGATGTGTTCTAAATTCAAGTCCTATTTTAAATCAGTAGAAGTAAACCCTGAACTGAAGAGGATGTTGTCCTGTAAGAGTAAGAACTGGATTGTCTTCTGTACTGCAGTTTCAAGTAGTGCCTTGGACATAATACTGCTTGCTTTTGCAGAACATGATAGCACTGTCTGTGTCACATGGTCACAATTCAAAATAATCCTTCTTTCTGTGCAGGATCTTTACCTGAATGCTGGTGGTGTAACAGTATCCTACTTTGAATGGCTGAAAAACTTGAACCACGTCAGTTATGGCCGCCTGACTTTCAAATATGAGAGAGATTCCAACTACCACTTGCTCAGTAAGTGCTCACTTCTGCTTCCACACACTGTTTAATTAATAGACTGGACTAGCAAACACCAAATGTGGGAGAAATGGAAACAGAACTCTTATAAATTCACCACAATCTCCCCAGAAGTCTGTAATTGCTGCTTAGTAAAGAATAGAAAAGGTTTCATAGGTTAACTGACCTGCAACTCTAATGACTAAAGTTGAATGCATTCTTTTCTGGTTATCTTTAAATTCCTTCCTCAGTTTTGTAAAATAGTAAAGTCAAGCCACTTAAGTGAAATATTTACTACTTCTTAAGAAACATCTTTCAGCTGCACACTTGGTATTTAGATAGCATTCAAATGAAGTTCAAGCAGGTGCCATTGTTCTGCACATACAACAATAAAGGATTTCTATAAAGGCCAATAATATAATAGAGACAGGCCCTGGAAAAACCTTTGTATGGCTCAGAGCTCCACTTATGGTCATTCTGTGCTGCCTGCTTTCTGGGAAACAATAACAATTATATGATGAGAGGAAGCTCAGTAGAGAAGAACTGGAGGATGTTACTCCATTTTAAACTGTACTCTGTAGAAAATATTAGAATCTTGAGACACTGGATTTGACAAAACATACACCTGTATAGTTTTTAATATAACTCTTTCTCATAAATCATACATTTTAAGGTGTTTCAAAAGTAGGGGAGAGTTATGGCAATTCTCATTTAAATCCCTTTCTTAACTTCGAGATTGTGTTGTCTCAAATGCTCTTTGTTGCTGTTTAGGAATTTCAGAATTTCAAGAACTAAGATTAAATAAATATCAATGAAAATACCAAAGCACTGCTCACTGTCCTAAGGAAAAAAAAATCCTAAAATTTCACATTTGTCAGTTACCTTGCATCTATTTTTTTTTTCCTAGTGTCTGTTCAGGAAAGTTTGGAAAGAAAATTTGGGAAACATGGGGGAACTATTCCAGTTGTTCCTACAGCAGAATTTCAAGATAGGATATCGGTAAGTAGCTGCTGCTGGTTTTTTTTACTGAAACCTAAATGTTTCCATTATAGCTATCATGGAGCACTTTTCCCTAAGCAAAGCATTAGTATGTGATCAGCTTGATGGCCAAACAAAGCAAGCAAATGATCTGAACTGCTTCAGAATATTGGAAATAAGCTATTTTTGATTTCTTTTACTTCAGTCCATGCAAAATACTGCCAATATAGTAAAAAAGCTAAAGTTTTAATACAGATGCTTTTTGTATTTTGGAGCTCTTGTTGATATAGTTTGCCTGGTTTTCCAAAAAACTATGAACAAGATATCACACCACAGACAGTTTGATGTTTCTGTAACTCCAGAATAACAACTGAGTGAAAAAGTGTAGCTTGTTTCTTGAAGAGTGAATCAACAGGCAAAGAAATGTCAGGTAAAATTCATTGCTATCTATTGTGTAGCAATATATGGTGGGGAAATTTCCACATGAAGGGATGGGTTGTGAGCTCATCCATTTGCATTTAAAAGGAAATTGTGGAGGTGATGACAAAATACAAGCCTAGAAATCCACAGCAATTAATAAGCAAATCCAGCATTAGAAATTGTTCTGAAGGGGTAAGGCTGACTAATGATGCCACCATATGAATTCAGAGAGTTCTGCCTTCTGAATACTGTGTACAGGTTAGGGCTCTGCATCTTCAAACACTGGAAAAAGTTCAGAGCAGGATCACAATGACAGATTGTGATCTGTCACAGGAGCTTCTCTGACATGGAACAATGAACTAACCCAGGCCCCATGAGCCTGAAGGAGGCCTGAGGTGGAGACAGTGATCTGTAGAATGAGGGATATGGAAAGGGGTGGGTAAGGATAGATTGTTCACTGCAGAGAATGGTGGAAGAGAGTGAGATCTGTTCCAACAAAACCAGCACACTGAGGTGCAGAATGAAAAATAAGGGGATGGTTCCAAGCAGAGCAGACAGTTCAGGCGTGCAGTACTCTGCCAAGGGATACATGGAAACTAAAAGCATCAGTTGGTTAGGTTCTTAAATTCAGGAGGAGGTGGGACATAGGAAGGGGAGGAAAAGTCCAGCAAGTTGTGAAAAACATTAAACCGTCCTTCCTCAGGAAGAAATCAGGGGAAGTGCATATAAACTTGGACTACAGCCAGATGATAACAATAGACTTGAGCCTGATCCAGAATGGTGCATTTTATACATGTTAGGCTATGTGAGTAGCATGTGATGGGTTCTGTGGCTTAAAGTAAATGCTGGATCTCTTAAACACAAGCCATAGAAACTGGCCTGGTACTTTCTGCTTCCAGCCTAAATTGGTGTTTGAATGAAAGCAAGTATTTTGTGGACCCAGATGTCAAATTATTAGTAGATTACAGCAATCAGGATGATGGAACATTGAACCTATAATAAGTCAACTGCTTATTGTTCTGTGTATTTAAATTTTAATGGGAATAAATACATGGAGTTGCTAAGGGCTAATGTAATGTGGAGCATATGAATTTGGGATCTGTGCCCTTCCTAAAACCTGTCTGTCTTCAAAACAATTGCAATAGGTTGTTGACTCTTGAAAGCTTTTTTGTTTAATATTTACTGTGTGGTCTGAAGGCTGAAAACAGTAATTACTGCATCAGTAGATAATAGTAGCACCATGCATCTAGAAGCTAGGCCCATAAACGTCTTCAGTGCTTACATCTGAGATTTTAGAATTGAATTGACCACAGCTAGCTCTTCCCATAACACAGTAAAGGCTATTTGGAGACTTCACCCATCATTAGAAGAGAATGAGTGAGCAAGCTTCAGTAATTACAGGAATCCAACATGTCCTTGTCCCCAGCACACAATGAGTAACTTTTTGTGTCTTAGGACACAAAAGGATTAAAAATCAAGGATTAAACCTGGACTTTATTCTCTGTTGTTGCAGGGTGCATCTGAGAAAGACATTGTGCACTCTGGGCTGGCTTACACGATGGAACGCTCTGCCCGGGTAAATATTGCATAACTCTATAGATTTAAGGGAAGGAAAACTCAAATGATTTTGGGACAGTATTTGAATAGGTTGTACAGCATTTCTTTGCAATTAAAGGAGTAGATAAATAGTACCTGATTAATGAAAGTCACTTAGAGTGTGAAGAATTTCTGCTCTGTGCCATCATGGCCAACTTTAACTGGGTATAATAAACATTAGAGATTATTCTGGTAGAAGCTGTAGTAAGTAGAAACTTTTTAGTTGTCCTTTTGTACTTGGCTAGTCTGGGACAGGTATATGAGAATGCTTTACTTCACCATTAGCAGTTTTAGATTAATCCCTCTGTGCTGTATGTTTAATTAGTGGGACAAAGGCTACTTGAAACATCTCATCTCTCCCTATCAGGGCAAGACTTGAAAAGGGGTAACACAGTGACCTCAGAAAGATGTCCTTTCCTTTCAGTTCTCAGTTGTAAGGGGAATCAAGAAATTTCAGAACTGATCCACAAAGGATCAGAGCTCTGATACCAATCTAGCTGCTCCTTACTTTTTACTCCTTACTTGGATCCTACAAGCAAAACTGCAGAAACTACATGTAACCTTTTCTGTTTCAGCAAATCATGCGCACTGCCATGACATACAACCTGGGTCTGGACCTGAGAACAGCTGCCTATGTCAATGCAATTGAGAAAGTCTTCAAAGTGTACAATGAGGCTGGTTTGACCTTTACATAAAGAGGCCATGACCTCTCCTTGTTGTATCCCACCCCTCGCTGTTAATGTACCCTCTTCTTGAGAAAGCTTATCACAAGTTTACATGTAACCACAAAATTTTCTTTTCTTCTGACATTATAGTGGATTCTATTCTCAATTAGTTTCAGTTCCAAACTAGTCTTTTTTACAATAAAAATCCATGGATTAGGAAATTGTATACAAGTATGTATCTGAAGATAACAGTTCATCTGCACTTGTGGGGGCCATTCTGGGTGTTTCGCCTACAAAACAAAATGGTACATTTTATGTATGGAAGAGTGGTCTTGCCACCTGAGCCACTTCTCAGACTTCAGATCAGATACTGTACTATATGAGCACTTAGCTCATTATTACTTCATGCACTTTTGTTTAATGACATAATTTTAGCTTCAGCACTTTCAGTAAGGCCTTGTATGATCAATGCTGTGGCATTGTCAAAGGAAGAATGGGCCTCCAGCAGGGATTAACTTTGATAGGAGTCTAGTTTTTATTTGTAGTAAAGCTTCAGGCCTGATTCTCTTAAGGCAATATTTTTTTCTTTAACTGTGCTACTGTTACAGGACTGCCTTTCCTTACTTGTTCGAGCTAGTTTGACTGTCATCAAACATTTGTAGCGCTGACAGACTAATATTTTTATAAGCTGAAACTATTGAGCAACTCTAGTTAAGTTTTTAATCAAGTATCTACATAACTACTCTGACTATGGGTTGTTTCCTTTTTTTTTAAGAAAGGGATATTCTGAATTTGTTAAGCAATCATACTTAGGTTTTTTGGAATTCTTTTTCAGTCTTTTCATTTCAGAGGCTTTCTGAAAATTAGATACTGCCTCAGTGAACAACTGAACCCAGAAATCATTGGCCAAACCACAGAGGAGTTAGAATGCTGCTATAAACTTAATTCACTGTCTTAACACACACAGCCTTTTTTTTTTTTTTTGTCATCAGGAGGTCTTGAAAGTTTTGAACATAAAGTACAACAAAATGGACCTCAACAAAATATTGGATCAAGCACAGTTTTTGAAGTTTAAGGCTTTTGTCCCTTGGAGTCCCCTTGAAGTGCCAGATGTTATTTATGTAATGAATATGAATGTTTTTTTTAAAAAGACAATTAGACCCTCCCAGAAACTCATGCTTTTTTCCTAACTACTTTGTAACTGCATGACATAACCTGGAGAGAGAGAGCAGTTATTAAAAAAAAGTTGACCTTTCCAAACCAACTATGCTGGTGTATTACTGTTTTCTATTTCATGCCATAGCTTTCTGTAGCTGCAATCTGCATCTCTTCTCAGCACACATGTCAGTTCATTACCTGACCACTACTGAGATACTGTCCCTGAATTATCTTAAGGGGCTCACTAACACAGATCTTTGTCTCTTGAACTTGCCTGTCAGCAAGATTTTGAAGTTGCATATATTTAGTAAATCATTTCAAGTCTTTTTAGCCTATCCTCTAAAATTTGTGTGAAGAACTATTTAGTAGTTAGCATGGAGCAATGAACCTGTGTCAGGCATTTAATTGGTGGCTTACTCAATCATGTATGCTGGCATCTAGGGTTATAAAAGTACTACAGGTAAAATAAGTGCAGCATATCTATACACACACTGATACTATTTAAAAAAAGAGGAACCCTTAGAGCTTGAGAATTATTGTGATCAAGGTATGGATCTCTAAACATAAGATCTGTATCCTGGATCATATTCCTCAGAGGCATTTTTACATAAACCATTATACAGTAAAACAAAATTATGATCTTAACAGTTCAGCTCTGACAATTTCTAACTGAAACTTGGAGGCTAAAAGCTCACAAATAAACAGTTGTATTACAAAAAATAGAAATAATCTTAAAGGTAGTGTTGCATTATCTGGCAGCAAATTCATTTAAAGCAAAATTCTTACTGTTGTTCTCCCTCCCCTGCTTAATTTCCTCTATAGCTAGTAAAGCAGCCCTAGTTTGGCTAGGCAAACTTGAAAAATGGGACCCTTGCAGTGCTGGAGCATACAGAAAGCTGGCATAGATAGTTAGCTGGGATATCTTCTACCTTCTACCAGCTTGGAAGGGAAAAAAACCAAAAGCCTGCATCATGCCTGTATTCCCTGGTACATTGGCATCCTCTATTCTTGTGTTTTACCACTTCTTTTCTGTGGATATCTTGGAAAAAAAAGCAGACCTAACACCTGGCATGATTTTACTAAACCCAGAGATGAGTTCTTAAGGTTCATTGGATCTCTGCTCAGTGGTTTGACTGCAGCAGTTACTGACCTCTTGTTAAACAGAGTCAGTGTTGGAGGCACAAATCCAAGCCTATCCAAGGGCCATTGTTACAACAACTTAAGGCACTTTCAATCAAAGAATTGAGATTCTTGAGGAGACAAATGCTTGGAGGCTGACTTGGGAGCGCGTCAGCTGATTTACCCTTTGTAGCTAAACACAAGAACCAAATCCTCATCAGTGACCCCAGACTTCTTGTGATAGCCTGCTCTGAAATAATCTCACACCAGTTCTGAGCATTGTTGGCCTCACTCCTAATGTGATCAGACAGTTAAGAAAAAAAAAAAGGAGATGCACATTCCTTATCACGTTTTGTGCACGTACCTCTCAACACCCAGCAACAACAACAGCGACAAGAAAGCAGCAACATTTTGTACAGTTTCTATGAGTTAATGTGATTTCAGAGGTTTGGGTACAAAGCAGCTCCAGCCTTTTCCCAGCCCAAGCCACAGTTGAAGAAAGCAATCACTCTCTGGTATGCATGTTATAAATACCGGGGTTTTTTACTAAAACTGTTTGGTTAGAGGTTGGACCCTCCTTACATATAATGTACCCACACACACACACAAAAGTCTTATCTGCCAGCTAATAACCTTATCACTGCTTTATATGCCATTAGACATTTACTAAGAAACTTGCTGTACTGTTTGGCAGGGAGCCAGTCAGGATCTGAAGTCAGATCAGAACACAGATTTGTAACTGCTCTGGACCACACCTGCTACTCAGAGCAAAGCACATCCTTACTGGGTGTTTGTAAGCTCTCATTCAGCACTTAATACTGCTTGGGTACATAGTTTGTGTTGAGCAGCAGCTCAGCAAGTACTCTAAAGCTGCAGGTGAATGCCGTGAGGATGACAACCACAGTGTTCAGGGTCACGTGCCACCTGCAAACTACTAAATGCAAAATGTTTCTATTATACAGAAGAGCAAGCAGAACAATCATTTTTTTATCCCAGCAAAGAACTCACCTCTCTTTGATTGGTGTCAACTGTCACCATCAGGGAGAAGTGTCAAAGCAATGGAAATTCTTGCTGTGATTTCAAGATGCTGGGTAAGTAACCCCTAAGTTATTCTGTTACTAATTGAGAAGTCTGTAGTATCAGATTCTAAGACCTCATTCTAAGTTCATATGCACAACAGAGTGTTCCTGGCTTCTGAGGATTTTTTCTGGTTGTTGGTGCATTACTCAGAATTCCCTGGCTCTGATTCTTTCAGCTGCTGTCCCTGTGTGTGTTCAGGAGGAGCCCTGCAGACGTGGTGGCACAGCATTGCCCACTGTGCCTGTCAGGGCTGCAGGAGTGTCCCCAGTGACCCAGCCCAGCACTGAGCAGGTGCTGCAGCCAAGGCTCTGCTGGCAGCAGTGCAGCCTCCTGCTGCTGCCACTGGCTCTGAGCATCACAGTGCCGCTGTGCAGGGTCACACACACCTCAAACACTCCTGAACCTTCCTCAGCACAAGAGCTAACTGCGATTTTACCAATGAGAGCAGAACAAACACAGTCAGAGAGGCGCACCAGTTCTTACCTTGTCTGAAAAGGGCTGTTGGAGCTCTTGTCAGACTTGTACCCAAACACACAATCAGGACTTAGGCTCCCTGACAGATGGGAGACCAGCTCTCAAGTGCTTGACTTTACATGCTGCCCACTTTAAGCCAGACCTTATTCCACAACAAAACCCAAAAAAAACCAACAAACTGAAAACCATCTTGGCATTATTAGCTTGTCACAGCTCTAGCTGCCTGCTCTAGATCAGAGATCCAGTCTTTCTAGACCAGTGATCATAAATGTGGGTTTATATGTGTAATCAAAGAAATACATGCAAGCCAGGCAGAGTGTAAGTATTGTCTTTATTTAAGAGTATATGTAGTAGAAACTTGTTTACAAAAATTTCAGTGGTGTTACATTTTGATTTTTATTGTCCAAAGCTTTTGCCCCATGAAGTTGCTTGGTTTGCTACATTTTTTACAGCTTTTTCACCAGTTTCAGCAACCTTGTAGACTTCATCAAGTGCTTTTAAAAGAGAAAAAAACAAAGGTAACTGTAGCATCATTGCAATAGCTACCCCTTTCCCACCAGGTGTGGGACAAGAAGCTAGGCAGGGTTGAGGACCCTGTGTGGGTCATGACATTTTGAAATTAACACAAACATTACCGTACCTTTCTGACCAGCAGCCTTAGCCTGTTCTGTTGCTTGCTGCACAGTCTGGTTCACAGTGTCAACTGCAGTTCAGAGAAAAAAAAAAGTCAATTAAGCAGTCTTTAACCTTCCCCTAATTTCAACAGCCACATTTTCAAAGGGTTCCCTAAATGTTTCATGGCTAGAGGATGAATAATTATTCCATAAGGGTGGGCATCCTGGTCTAGTGGTAGAGGTGCTATCAGTACTCTGGCTGTAGTTCCCCACAGTATCTGTCTGTCTTGGTAAGATTATGGATGTTCATGTGGGGCATCTAGACTGCCAAGAAACAAGAACTGGTAGAGAATTAGGTGCAATGAAACCTTCCTTTTATTTAGCCTGGCTAGGATCTGCTGAGAGCAGTTTGATTGGTAAAGATTCTTTTACCAGCTGCATAAACTGGTGCTCACTCTCTGAACTGGCATGCTGTAGGAGCAGCACATCAAAAATGGTTAGTCTAATACTTCTTCTTGTACCTGAAGAAAAGGTATTCTGTAAAAGGCCAGAGTATTTTTAAAGGCATGGAAAAGTTCAGCAGAAGAGACATACTGAAAAATGAAGAGCAAGAGAAGGTGCTGTCTTAAAGGCCTGCAGCCTAGAAAATAGTGGTAAATATTTGGATGATCAGCTTCCAAAAGCTGATCAGGGAAGTCTTGTGACAAGAGTCAGAAGTTTGGGGCAAATGGCCTTGCATTGGACCTGTATTCATTTTATTACCCCTGGCTCCAATTACTACTTTTTAAAAAAACACCATTGATATCTTCTGCACAAAAGATACTGAGGGGTGGCTGACTGAGCAAGACATTCCTCATGGAAGTGGCAGGAGGGAGAAATGCTGAGGTGATGAGAGATGTTTAAGTAGACTGGGAGTGTCTAAAACTTCAAAGGTCTCCAGGCTTGCATTGAATGTCTCTTCAACAGTGGTTTTATTAAATGTCTTGTAAAACCAGTGACCTATTTCACCTGAAGCTTGTAGGACATTTTCTGCTGCTCAAAATACATGCTAATTATCATTACATGCCATCTCTTGCTGCAGTTTCCTAATGTGAATGATGTTCACTGCTCATAAGGTGCAGCTAAGACAAATGCTTCCCGTGGCAGTCTTAGGTCACAGCCAAGTTTGTAACTCCCTTCAGGACCCATGGGATAGATGCTAATTTTAGATACTTGCAAAGCTCAGTTGTGCCACTCTGTACTTGGCAACAGCTCATGGGATGGCGCCTTTGGGGCACGTGCAGGCACAACAGGACTGTTCAGAAACAAGGTAATGAATAGTTGCAAAGCCACCAGATAGTCTTTTTTTACTTGGAATCTGCCATTAATCCCCCTTCATTTTTATTTAAATGGAGGCTTAGAGGATACTTCTATAATCCTTCCAGTCAGTGCACTACTAAGAGTGGCATGATGAGTTCAGCATCACCTGCTGTGTATTTACTGCCTGACATCAAGGTCTGTGCAGATGGCACAGAAGTGGCCAAGTCAAGCCAGTGCCTGGGACCACCCTCTGTTGTTCCAGAATCCAACTCTGGCTGCAAGAGCCTTGCTGCAGTGCAGGACTTGCTGGGAAGGTACAGGCAGGGCTCAGGCAAAGGGCTTCAGACAGATGATATCCAAACAGCTGGTTCAGCTTCAAGTGCTTGGGACAGAGGGGCAAGGGCTGCAGCTACTATTTATAAACTTTGCTCTTAGAGTCTGTTGACTTCTAAACACTTCTTTCCATCAGCTGATTGAGATTAGTACTCAGCTCCTCTAAAGATGACAAATATCTCTCTAAATCATCCGTATTGTCTTCCAGCATAGGAAACACTAGATGTTTCCCCCATGCTAAAGAAGTTAGGAACATCAAAAAGCTGCCACAAAATACACATTTCTAGGACTACTCTATGGCAAAATCTGAAAGAAATCTTCAGTTGAAAAATTGATGGCTCCTTTCCAATTGCCCTCATCCTGGTGCTTTTGTTTCATGCTCCAGCATAAAAATAGCTGAATTAAGAATAAATCCAAATTCTTTGGAAAAGAAGATGGCTGTGGGATTGTTCATCCTTCATCTTCCGAGCAAAATGAACCAAGTCATGGTAAATAAGTAGCAGGCTTCCCACTTGCTTCACTGGGCACATAGCCCACAAGGAATATTTCTACAGCATTTGAAGTCATGGGCAAATAACTGGTTTCAAGAGTTTACCTAAATGTCATGTAAAGAAATATGAAAGAGTTTCCAGTGCTCACATACTAAGCACAAACACTTCAGGAATCTCAGCAGTGCAGATCTCCATGTTAAAGCTCCACTAACAATGGCTATTTAACTTCAGGGCCAGTTCAGCAAAACTCTGCAGGAGTGAACTTGGCTCATCTGCAGCTGCACTTGTGCTCTTGGTGGGCTGTGTGTCTGCAGTGCTGGCAGGGCTGGAGCACTGAACTGCACCTCTCTGGGCAGCATGGAGCGGATCAGAGCCCTCAGAGCTGGTACACTGTGCTGCTACAGAGCTCACATTTGTCATGGCTGGTCATATTAGGAAGCAAAGCCCTAAATAAGCAGCCTTGCCTCCACTCTCTGCTTTCTGCTGTCCTGTCATCAATGCATCATCATCTAGGCACCCACGCACTATGAGCCAGAGTAGGAAAAGTTGTTGGAAACCCAGTAGTTAATATCAGACCTTCATTTTCTATAGTGTTAGAGGGCTTGGAGATTCCAGGATGTGCTGACCCCACCCTTGAGGGCAGCATCTGTAGAGCTCCTGCCCCGGGGGCAGGTTTGCTCCCAGCAGCAGGGGCGGGAACAAAGCAAATACTTTAACACCCAAGGCACAGGAGGAGGGAAAGGAGCAATTTGTATTTACCTGCCACTTGTGCAGCACTTCCAGCTTGTTGCACAGCGTCCTCAGCGAGCTTCTTCCCAATGCCGAACATGGCTGCGCTCAGTCCTCCCTCCCTGGGTGAGATGGGCGAGTGAATCCCTAAGTTCGGTTCTGTTACACTGTTTGGCAAAGTGCAGCTTTTTATAGACAAAGCAGGACTCCTCCCAGTAGTTAGAGGGCAAATGCAAACTGGAACCGGGAGAAGTCATGAGCGCTTGTTGGGTGATTAATATACCAGGCATAAAAGGGTGAAGAGACATTAATGTTTGTTATGATTTCCTCCCCGGAGAGAGGGCGTGGATTCATCGGCAGAAGTTTTCCATAGCCCAGGAACGAGAGCTTTGTTTTTCCCTATCGGGGAGTTGGTAAACAGTGTGCATGCCACAGCTGTCCTGAGCAAAGGCTCCAGTGCCGCAGGGGGACACGCAGGCTGGCACAGCCCGTCGTGAACCGGGCAGAAAAACATTGCATTGCAAAACACTGCGCTGAGGAATTGCTTAAATCAACTCTGTCATTTCAAAACCTTACATAGAAAAGTATCCAGTTTCAGATGATTCTTGCCCACATTCTTTTGATCCCCAGTGGGACTTAAAATTCACGGCTATAAAAAGAAATGGGAGGCACTAAGCCTGCTTTCTAAAGCGTCTGATGAAATCTTTGTTGTGTTAGAGTAGGCTCATAATTTTGTGGTGTGTCATAATTAATATTTTAACCTCTTATTCCCAAGGTCTGGTTCAGGAGAGTAGGTTTGTGTCCTTTCCCACCATCCCCACAGCAAACACTTGGCAGGACCCAGCACAGCCTCCAGAGTCTCAGGCATCAGCGACAGCTGGTGGGGTTCAGGTGGGCTCACTCCAGGTGCCAAAAAGCTGAGCTGCCCAGCCTTGTGCCCCCAGCTAGCCAATGGGGTGGGATGTGCAGGAGGCATTCTGCTGAGATGTGGCCCCACAGAGCGCTGGTTCCTCTCACAGGGCACCTTTAAGTTGTCCAGCCACACAGGAGCTGACCTCACCCCAAAACACTAAGCCCACTTTTTTCTGGGATCACCAGCTTTCCAGCAAAACTACTGTTGTGCCTTTTCACACAGGACAGAGGGTTTCACTCTGTTGATCAAATAATTACTGCCAAATACAGGGTGAAAATGCATCATCTACCTCAGCACAAGGGTTTATGCATCAAACTGTTCTGTATCCTACAGCTGCCACCACAGTAGGCTCTAGGAATGTGTCTCTTGACATGGCACTTCACGAACAACAGTTCCTCTGCAATGTCCCTTTTCAGCATTATAGTAAAAGCTCTGTTTTCTTCCCACCACCACTGCCTTGTTTTTGTTTTTTTTTTGTTTTTTTACAGACCATAAAATCCTACTTTATATCAATTAAATAGGATATAGAGTTACTGAGAGTAGAGGGGGTTCCCTTCCTCATTTTATATTCTGACAGCAGGGAAAGGATTCTTCACTATTAAAATTATTATCTGAAAGCAAATTCTACCAGAATGCACTCACAAAGAAAAGGAAAAAACACAGAAGGAAAGTAACAATATTGGTTTTAAACTGACATCAAGTCGGGGGTTGTTGACAAAGTTCAAAACAGACCTGCAATGCAGGAAAAAAGAAAACAAACCCAGAAATATTTCAGATAACTCGGACCAGCATCTGACCAGTGGAAATTCTTTGCACAGCAGCCAAGCAGTGAAACGTACACATTGTTCCCTGTGACATCCTCAGCTACGCAGAGCCAGCCTTGTTCACAGGAAATTGCAATTTCCTAGTCCTGCTCTGCTGCTGCTACTGATAGCAGAGAGATGTGTGAAGACAGCAAGACTCACAGTCAGCAACAGGTTTGTGTATTTGCCGAGGTGCGTTATCACATGACATTATCACTGGAAATACCCCTCCTCATCCTATCCTAATCCCAAAGTGAGGAATAGTTCCCATTCTCACACACTCCAGTATCACAAGTACAGCTGTTTTTTGAAAGCCACATTAGCTCATGAGCAACTTGCACGGGCATGGACTGATGCAGCACCAGCACTGGCTTTCCAGTGAACATCAGCACAGAAATAAAATTACAGAACCAGCCCAAATTACATTACACCAACGCACTGCAGGTACACACTGAATTGTAACATGGGAGAGGAGAGAGCACATGCCACCACAACAC
Organism: Zonotrichia leucophrys gambelii; assembly: GCF_028769735.1. NCBI lineage: Eukaryota > Metazoa > Chordata > Aves > Passeriformes > Passerellidae > Zonotrichia > Zonotrichia leucophrys. Next base: position 26,410,672 of record NC_088176.1, read on the forward strand.
TGCCTGCACACAGGTAAATGTGATGTTTGCCTCATAGAGTGAAAACACACAACATTAAAATACACCCCACTTTTCAAATACAAAAGGACGCATTTTATCAAAGCCACGGAAAACCAAGAAGGAGTTAGACTGACAGTAGGGTTCACTCAGTGTCACGGTATCTGCCATCGCAGCAACCCATCTCGGTAACGGCATTCCCCAATCCCAGAGCCCCTGGCACGGAGCCCCTGCCCCACAGCCGCTGCTTTCGCTCTGCCAGGCCGCTCACGGTCCCCAGCACAGGGACCCGGCCCGTTCCTGCCGGGGGCTGCCGAGAGCGGCCCCAGCACGGCTCGGCCTATGGACAGCCCGGCCCCAGCCCAGGCCAAACCGGGACAGCGCCCAGGGCCGGCAATGCCGGGGCAGAGCCGAACCAATGCGGGGGTTGGAGCTGCCGAGGCACAAACACAAACACTGCCGGAGCTCAGCCACCAGCCGGCACGGGCAGACACACCGAGCTGCAGAGCAAAGCCCAGCACCTTGGCCACGGGCTATGGCTGCAGGGCCCTCACCCCCCTCAGGCTCAATCGCAGCCCCCACAACACCGACACGCACCCACCCTCCCAGCCACCGCCGCCTCCAGCGCCCAGATCCTACCTGCCCACCATGTCCGCAGCCAGCAGCTCGCCCGGGAACCCTCTCACAGCCCCTCTAAAGGCTCCCCAGGAATCCTCTCACAGCCGCTCTAAAAGCTCCCCAAGAATCCTCTCACAGCCCCTCTAAAGGCTCCCCAGCCTGCACCCACACAGCCACGCAGCCCCAGCCCAGGTGCAGCAGGTTTTGGGTAATTGCTCTTATTTGCCACACCTGGTGGGGTTTTGAGTGAAGGGTTCACCTGTGTGATTGGTGGGAAATAAACTTCAAATGTGAAAGGAACATGAAAGTCAATTTGTCCTATGGGCAGGAAGCTCCAGTGCTGCCATGGTCCCTGGGGACAGACACTGCTAAGAGCCCCAGAAAGGAGCTGGACGACATTGTTCATAACCACAGACCTCAAGGAGTGGCTGGGACATCCTTTCCAACGTTGCTAATCCAACATTGTTATTCCAGCAATCATGGTTACCTGCATGGTGGGGCCGAGAGGGGCCCATCTTGCTGCCCGCTGGTGCTGCTCCTCCCTGGGGAGGAGGGAGGCTGGCTGGGGCCACCTGACATGTTAGGGTCACCGTTAGGGACACCGTTAGGGCTGTTGTTAGGGACATTGTTAGGGCCTGGTGGAATGGCATAACTCTGGCAGAGCGTGCAGCCTGCACAGCAGCTCCAGCTCCAGGATACCCCAGTGGCACATGGGCAACAGCATCCAACACACCAGCAGTTTATTCATCTCTAGGTTTCTTGATCTTTGCCACACGACAGGAAACTACAGCTGCAAAGACAGGTAGAGAGAGAGGTTTCAGACAGGTTTCAGAGAGCTTGGATTCTTGATAACCTCTAGATCATCAATGACAGTATTCACCCAAGAGAAGGATAAAAATCTGGTAAAAACTGTGTCCCACCCGTGCGCCTGGCCCGTTGAGCTGTGATGAGGAGATGGGGAAGGCTGTTTGCCCCTCAGCCACCCTGGGAAGGTCTCTGGGGCATTGGAGTGGGGCATGGAGCAGAGGTGCTCTGGCTGGGCAGCCCAGCCAGGTTGAAACACGAATCCTCGTTGCTCAGTATTTCATAACTCAGGCGGCTGCAGCCACACCCAGCACCAAATGTAGGGAAGTTTGAGAACTCCAGTGTTAGATAACTTCACATGTCTGGGGCTGATGGCACAGGAGCTGCTAGGAGCTCTAGGGATGTCTGCTTTACTGTTACAGAACGTCTGGAGGCTCCAGCTGAGTTAGGAGATGCAGTCCTGAGTTGGGTCATGGGTCCCTGTGTGATGCACAAGTGAGAGAAAGACCCAAATAGTTCCAGACCAAAGAGCACTGTGACTAAGGCAGGGACCTTACTTGTGGAGCAAAGTGCTTAAGTTTAGACCTGGAAAGACTTGCCAGCAGTGAGTCAGACTCATGGGTGTCCATGGCACAGCGTGCACCCTCAGGACAAAGAGATGTGAAATACTCCCATCAGGCTCCTGAAGCAGCAAGGGCATCCCTGCACTGGGGAGCAGGAGTCAGGAACTGCCTCTGGGTGCTCCCTGACTGGATGCATGAAGTGATTTCTCCTCACTTAACTCAATAGGTGACCTCCAGTAGTCCCTCCAGCCAGGCTGTCCAGTCCCTACCCTGACAGCCAGACTGCTGCCAGCACTGGGCCCTGCAGTGGGAACTGACAAGTGTGTAGTCACACAGAAGACAACTGCAATAAAGGGATATAAAACTGCACACCAGGAGTCAGGGCTGCATTCCCCATGAACAAAGAAGGAGGAGCAGCGTCTGTCATGCAAAGGGACAACAGGCTTTACTGGTGAAAATACCTGCAAGTGTACAATTTTTTGGTAATATTTAAGTGATTTGAGGACAGAAAAAAAGGTTTGATGGAGAGTGGTGTATGGGTCACATTGGTGTCAGAAATGCTGAGCCTAAAGAGCACAGTGTCTGAAGATTTCACCATCAGGAAAGTAACTGTGAAAAGTACTAAATAATAAAGTACTATTGGGGGTTGCCCAGTAACTGAGAGTGCAATAGTCTAATGCTTTTTCTGTGAGCTTGTACTTGGGTAAATATTTAGGCTTTTAAAGCTTCAAATGACAGGAGCCATTGCATAGGGCATTGCACTGTGCAAAGCCCTGGACTATGTTTACTCACAGATGGTCTACTACTTGTAAGGTCCTGTAGAGGCTTTTTTGTTCATACAATCCTTGTGCAGGCTGCAGACAAGGGTGGTCTTTGGGTTCAGTGGTGACCCAGTCTCTCCTTGGACCAAATTTGCAAAGATTGGCTTCCAAAAAGCCCTTGACAACCCCAGCTCTTGGTCAAGAGGTGCGAGACTCTGTTACCTCAAACAGGCCTGGACTGCCGTATTTCATTGCAGCCAGAAGGTTTTGGTCATGTTTGGGTTTTCTTTTGTAAGACACAAATTATATTCTTACTGAAACAAGCTGGTAAGGCTTCAAAGCAAAGGAGGGAATGAAAAAAGGAAAAAAAAAAAAAGAAAGGAAATATTGCCTAGCAATGAGAAACAGCCTGAGGCTGAGTTAAGAGCACTTAATGTGAGTGAGTGGATATTAGTGCCTTCTGTTGACAGAGGCAGCACTAAGAGGGCATCCTGTCTGGCTTCACAGCCTCTGATTGCCCAGCAAGCAGCAATCTCAAATAAATATTTCCATCTCCTAGGCAAGAAGATTGCCCCCTTGCCTGTGTGGCAACAGCTCCATCCCTGCACAGGCCAAGGCTGGCTGGGGCTGCCTCAGAGCACCCACACAGCCTGCACAGAACCTGCACACAGCCTGCACACAGCCTGCACAGAACTTGCACACAGCCTGCACACAAACTGCACACAGCCTGCACATAACCTGCACACAGCCTGCACACAGCCTGCACAGAACCTGCACACAGCCTGCAGACAAACTGCACAGAACCTGCACACAACCTGCACAGAACCTGCACACAGCCTGCACAGAACCTGCCACAGCTGCGAAAAACGACAAACTGCACACAGCAACAGCCTGCCAGCTGCACAGACGCACAGACCTGCCTAACTGCACACAGCTGCAGTCAGCATGTGAAGCGGAGCAGAGCACCCTCAGGGACCTCTGGCACGAGTGAGCACTGGGGTAAGGACGATGCCAGCTTTGTCCCCAGGAGATTTAACTGGAGATATGTTGTGGTGATGGAAACAAGACATTTAGATGGGCACCAGACTGTAGAACAGAGTAGGGGGTGAACACCATGACTCCGTTCACCACAGGGCTCCTCTGCAGTGGGGGCTGTTGATTTCCATCCTCCTGCCACACTGCAGAAGGGTTCAGTACTCTCCCCCTCACAGTGACCTCACAGGCTCTGGATCAGAGAGCAAAAGGGATTAGCAAGACACTGTGCGATCCTTCACTGGAAACCCAGCAAAATAATGAGATTAAACAAGAAGATGGTCTGAGTAGGGGAGATCTTTATTTATCTTAATCTAAAAATGCAGAGGGTGGGAACAAACAAACAACTCACAAGAAATAAAACCCCAGTGTAATTTTTGATTATTGGAAGAAGACTCAGTTTCATCACATGGCTGTTCTGGTGTCCTAATTATGAACAGTTTCACTGGCTTTGTAAATACACTCAGCAAATGTGGCAATAATCACTGAGCTGTTGTAAGAGCAGGGCAACAGCATTGCTGGAACCTTTTCAGCCACGTTGACAATTGTGAGCAGATGTGCTAAGAGATGTATTTTTTTCTATGTAATGGATGAGAAGGACCTTCTACCTTAAAAACTTGTATTTGAAGAGAACAAAATTATCCAGATATCAAACAGCTTTCATTTTTCTACACAAAGAAGTAGGTAATAGCAGGCCAAAGAGAGATTTATACAAGCGGTACTGTTGACTTGAATTAGCATCATTTTTTAAATCCAGATTTTTTCCCAAAGCCAGACATTGCTTCTGCAGCCTGTCCAGCCACTTTTTCTACTCCATCTTGTGCTGTCTTGGAAGCCTTGTCAAAAGCTGCAAGAGAGGGAAAAAGATAAGCAGAATGTTGGAAAAATGCAACATGGATAATACTTAGGATAAAAGAGAGGTGTGAAAATTATTAGACTACAAAAAAGAAGTGCTATATATCCAAAAAAGGTTCTGGATATTTTGCTGCCCTCTCATCTAACATCAACAGGTGCCCAAGCCTGCCCTTCTTGTCACATCCATGGAGCTGTGGAAGGTGTCAGCTCTAAGGGGATACTGCCAGTGCATTTTGGCTTTCATGAAATATTTTAGACCCCAAAATTGCAATTCACCCCCACACTTAGAATTGTATTAAATTATTACAAAAATAAAACCCCAAAACAGCCTAGTTTTTAGATTAACTTGTTCCCAATGCCCAGCTGCAAGATGCCAACACCTGCTTGACAACACCTTTTCACCTGCAGGATCAGTAATGTTCAACCCCAGCTGCTGCCCCAGCAGGTGCTGGGATCCAGGGTAGGGCTGGACCTGGACAGACCTCTGCTCTCAGGGCTTTGGGGGCAGGGAACAAGATGTAACATAGAGTTACTTAATCCTCCAGAAAGAAGAGCTGTCCCCACAAGTTTTCTAAATAGGAAGCCAATGTCTGAATGCTGTGCGTGAGACTTGGTCTGCCAGTACATGTGTGGAGATACTAAGGAACAGATCCTGAAATCCTTCTGTGAGATTTATACAGGTTGTTATAAAATCATTAAAGTTGTTACAAAATGGTAAAGGTTATACAAAGTAGTCACTGAAACCAAGGACTTCCAGGCTGAGGACACCTGTGGGACAGAGGAGAATGAGCACGGGCCGCTTCTGGCTTGTGTTGAGCTGCTCCATCTTGGTTTGAACGTCATTGCTCCTACCTTTCTGGCTTGCCTCTGTAATCTGGTTGACTGCATCCTGAGTGGCCTGTCCCAGTGTGTTTGCTGCAATTAAGGGAAAACAAAATCAAAATCCTTCCCAGCTGTTGGTGTTTCTGGTTACAGGAATTCTGTACAGCCAGCTTTCTGCACGCCTGCAGCAGGCTGTGCCCCTGGCAAGGGCCTGGGCTGGTGCAGAGCAGGCTGAGGCCGTGCCCTTCACAGGGCAGCCTGGGCACTGTGTGCTGCCACAGCAGCTTGCCCGAGATTAGCACTCACCTGGCACCTACGGTCAGCTGAGCAAATCAATGGCAGATAAGCAGGAGATAAGAAAAGATTAGCAGTGAGTTGGAATGATGACATTTAGCTGCAAGCTGCTTATTTAACACTACACTTGCTTTTATTGATTTTTCTACCTTATTATGCTTGGGGTAGGTTGGCCATCTAACCTGCATTTTCCCTATGGGCCGTTTGGGACTAGAGGCTGTTCTAAAATGGAAGCAAGTCCATTAAACTGAGCTGGACAGGAGAAAGGAGATTTTTACAAACAAGAGATGAATAGAAGAAGAGGAGGAGAAATTAGAAACATAAAAAATCAATTCCAGAATATGAAACATTAAAATAAAAGTGAGATGCCTTGCAATTGTAAGATAGCTGATAGTTTATGAAACAGTGAAGTGCCCACTCAGTGACAGGAATATATTAAGGATGCAGCAAAGACTATTTTGTTTTCCAGAAAGGGGTTCTGTAATGTTTGTGGGGCTACTGCACATTTGTCCCCAGACGTATGGAAACTTTCTGTAACTTCAATATAATCAATGATGTTACTCATATATTTCAGCTATACAAGGAAGTATTTGCAGGATCAGAATCCAGAACCATATATAACCAAATTATACACTACCAGGAAAGAACAGCAGGCAGACATGGTATGGAATAAACTATAAAAAACTACTATAAGCTGCACACATTTTGCAATTTTTAATTTGAAGGAAAACCTTTTATGCTTTGCATTGAAAAGTTGGTTTCCAAAGCCCAGTGCTAATGACAAGAGTGCTTGGCCTTAGAACATGGGCATTGCTATGACAGAAATGTGCATACAGGGTTTTTCAACTCCTGCAGTCTGGTGATCACTGCTGAAGAACACAACAAAAACGTCCTATACATTACAAACCATCCATTGCAATCAATGGAGTTACATTACCAGAAGGCACTGACAGGCCAAATGACAAATGTTCATCAAAGCTTAATTCCAACATACTAAAAGGAGTGCTGATTAAAAGCCACTGCAGAGCATGAAAAAAGACCACCCTGAGCAATGCAAATGCTAACAGAAGGCTGTTATCACAAAAAAGAGGCTTCACTGCTCTAAAAATATTAAGTTCAGCATTTTGGAGAGTGATGAAAGTTGGACAATGCCCAGGAGCCAGAGAGGGAGAAGTGGGTGAGTAGAATGAGGCAGCTTTAGGAGCCATGGCTGGCCTGTGGTCTTCTCCAGGTGATGGCCAAAACTTGCAAAGTGGAGAAAAAAGAGCAAGCTGTGTCCTGCTAGCATCGATGCAGCTATGGGTTGTGGTTATTTAGCAACTAAACCCCCCTCCAAATATACAACAATACTAAATCTTTCTTACCAGCGTCTTTTGCTGCACCTTCAGCTTGTTCCTTCAGTCCCTGGAAGCTTTTACTCGACATTGTGGCTTCTGACACCTGCTGAAGTCCTCTCCTTTGATAAAATGGAGCACCTGGCGATGTAGAGTGCACTGTGTGATAGTGTCCTGACTTGTTCTGGTTTTATACATCTGCCAGGAGACCTGCTGATTCTTTTGGGGGTGACTGGTACAGTGGGTGGAGTTCAAATGTGAAGAATGAGAGCTGAAAATAGAGAAAAGCTGTTTATTTACCCTCCCTGATGAGAGGGTGTGCCCAGATTGAGATTTTTGCTCCATCACGCTGTCTTTGTCTGTTAATTTGTGCTGTTTGTTTTTTTATAACCAAAACTGTAAAAAAACCTGTTCCACCATCACAGGCAGAGGAAAGCCACTGAACTGAGCTTTACAGAGTGCTGGAAAACTACTGAAGTGCAGTGTGTGGGCATGGCCAGCTTTCATCCCTGCCAGGCTGACTTCCTTCTCCTTCCTTCAGCCCCTGAGCACACCCTCTTGAGAACAGAAACCAGCCCAAATTTGTTTCTGTTCTTAGAAGTTTTAATCACAACCCCCTTTTCTTGTCAGGTGGGACAATGTTAGATGGTGAGACCTGTAATTTATCTGTATTTTTATAAGAAACTGTTAATCTGGTCATCTTTCCAGTTGCCTGCTCAAGGTGGATTGCAAATCCCATCATCACAGAAGGCCTTGCCAGGCTAAGGCAGGTAACCAGTGCCAGCACAAGCAGCTCTCAGGGGAAGGTAAAAAAAATAAAAAGCCAAATTAGCAAACCCATATTTTCCTACTGTGGCTTTGTGGTAAGATTCTTTTTGTTCAGAAATTATGTTTAAACTCACTTCCTTTCCTAGCATTACCACATTCATAAAAGTTTCTGGCTTTAACCTCTAGCATTTCCAGGTTTCCACTAGCCTTTGGAGTTTATATTTCCTGCCATCAGTCCCCAGTACAAAGGTACTTTGTACAAGTAAACTATTGGCAGAGTCAGGAGCCAAGTGGCTCTCTGGTTTTGTGGGTTTGGGTTCCTCGTTGCCATTTTCCAGGGTACAAAGTGTCTCTGTTTGGATGGCCACACTCATACCCATATTTTTCTTCCTGAGAAAAGATTTGTGTTGGTAAACTGGCACAGATGCCACAGATGAACCAGGGTGGGCACTGACAGTTCTCATAAGTCTAGGACTTCATTAGTACCCAAGTGAGGAAGAGTCACAGAAAACAAGGTTCTGAGTATTCCTCTGCTGCTCCTACTCCACTTGTCATTTCAGAGAGCTCTTGTCAACTTTTGCATCACTCCTTTGTTATTTCAAACAGCAATCCTCTTTCCCCCTTCAATGGGTCAATTAGACTTTTAATTATATATTCACAGCAGGTATCTTTTTCAATTCCTTGCTGATTTCTTTCCTGGAATGATGTTCTTACTTGAATTTGCAAAAACTCAGATAAAAAGACACACAGTATTGTGGGGCTCTGGCATTTTTTTGAACCAAATCACTAACAGAGACCTACTTATTTTCCTTTCCCAAACCCGAGAACACAGCCACACCAAAGCCACCTCAAACAGGTGGATTTCAGCTGCTCTCAGCCCATTAGTCAGGCAGATTAACCTTTGTGTGGAGTGTTAGTGAAAGGAAGGAAGAAGCTCTCAGGAATCCACCAGGCAGCTTGTCACAGCTCAAGAGAAGATGTGCCCAGGTTTCAGCAGCAAATACCTCCCAGATGCCTCCCCCTTGTTTCCAGTGCTGGGTTTTCAGTGCAAGAGCCCTGCAGGTGCTGGCTGGGATAGTCTGCCTGAGAGGGACACCAGGAGTTTAGGAAAGCATTTAAAACTGAAGCACGCCTACATCAAGCATTAAACCACATTAGAGCACTATTTTATAGACTCATAATCAGTTCAGGTAAATATTGCTCTCTAATTCTGTTCTAATACCTACCTAGATTTTCCCAGCTCCAACTATTATTCTTCCAAGTAGAAATCTCTGTTCAGTATTTTGGACTCAATATGGGTGTCTGATCTGTGCCACTGCTTGCTCAAAGCATTATCTCCAGCTCAAAGCATTAGGTAGCATGAATTCCTGAGTAAAACCCACACTGCTGACAGCAAGGCAGCATGACTCCTTATCTAATGTAATTTTATCTTTAGCATTAATATAATTATCCTGATTCCAAACTGAGAAAAAGAAAAGTGAGCAAATTACTCTTGCCCAAATTGGCCTGGCATGATCATTATAATGCAGCCCAGAGCAGAGGGAAGAGGGACATCTGCATGGTATTCATTCCATAGGATGGTAGCAATAATCTGTGCATCAGGTGGCAGGCTGAGTTACAAAATCACAGCAGAAAATAATGGAATATATTGCATAATATTTATCCACTCTGTGAGTTAACATTACTTTTTAGAAGACAATAAAGCCTTTTGAACTAATGTTAGATATTAATTCGAGTGCTTAAAAATGAGGATTTGAAAGGGTGGAAAGCTAGTTTGGACTTTTCCTCCATTAAGCTCTCAGTATCTGCTGAGACTGCAGGTAGAAATCCTGGTTAATGCCAGCTGGGGCATGCACCACAGTGCGTGCAGAGCCACAGGCCAAGGTGCCCCTGGAATTTCAGGCTATTCCAAAAGTTACTGCACCTGGCAATGCCAGGGTGCATCACTGACACTGGCCACGACCAGAAGTCCAAAAGTGCAGCACCCCCAGCAGCGCTGTCTGCTCACCTGTGACACAGAACATGTCTGACTCCCTTTTCTGTGTCTGACTCCTCGGGCTTTTCTCCCCATTCTGCACCTTCAGTCTGTTGCCTCTGATGAGCAGATATTTGTGTTTGGGGAAAAGAAATCCAAAAGTAATTCTTTAAGTGCTAGGAGTGCTTCACAACCCATGGCCCTGGAAAGAGCTGGCAACTACAAATACGCAGCCCAAGCAGCTGAGAGTTAAATCCAAAGCACCACAGGGAAATTAGAAATTGTTCTGGTTTCCTTGCCTTTCACACATCTTCTGTGGCAGCTTTGAGCGCCCTCTCATATATCAGTGACATGAACCCTTCTGCTCTATTACCTGATGAAGGTCAGAAGTAATTAATCAGAGCTACAGCTTATGTTTTACACATGAAAATGGGCAAGTGAGGTTAATTAAAAAGTGTTGAATTTTATTTGGGTTTTCTTAAATTTTAATTTGACCAGGGTTGGGATTTATAGATAGGTGTCTTGTCCATTAGCAAGGTAAATGCAATGATGTATTAGGGCTAAAAAGTTCTACACAGATCACTCCAGAAGTTTACAAAGTGTGCAGTGTTCAACAGTCATGGCTACTAAAGGAGACTGATATTAGTGTGAAAGGGATGTGATGTTTATGCCATGAAACAGAACTGTTTTAAGAAATGCAATGGTTTGCTTATAGATAATTATTGTAAGTCATATGTCAGTAATTTAGGAGATCAAACTGAAGTTGTTCTAATTAAGCTAAATTAGCTGTTTGGTTCAATTATTGATATACAGTTTCAGGACAAAAGTAGGTTTAACTGATTCTGCCTTTACACAGGTGGTAACATCCTCCAGGAATGATCAGTTAGCTCTGCTTCAAAGCATGAGATCAACGTAAGGCCAGTGCAAATGGAGTTCTTTACCTTCTACTTTTTCATCTTGAGGTAACATCCAGGTGAAGTGTCACATTTCTGCTGTCATCTGGAGCACATGAAACCATCCTTAGATACTGGGACTGCTGTGGAGTCTCACAATAGCCTGCAGATTCAGGACTAGAACAGACAACAAAAAAATTGTGAGGTCTTTAACTTAGAAAGGCTAGGAAGAAGAGAAAGGCTTGATTCCCACCTTAAAATCTGGCATGGGACTGGGGAAATAAATAACTGGTCCTATCCCAGGAGTGACTGGCTGGGAGAGCTGAGGATGTGAGCTGGGATGTAAAGCCTACAGGAGAGCTGTGTATATTTTCTAGGCACACTGAGAGGAAGGAGAGCTGTGGCTCTGCCCTTCTGGCACACAGTTATGCTGCCCACCCCACACAGGTTTAGTGGGAAGGGAAGGGTGGAGAAGCAGAACTGCCTTGCATTCTGGATCCACACAAAAAAGCTGTGCCAAAGCTTGACAGAGAAAGTCTGTGCTGCTTCAGACTTGTGTGGACAGGGGTTTCTCTGATATTCAGAAAGTGCAGTTTTGATTTGGCCTTTTTCTGCTCTGCTATTAACAGTATGGAGTATCTTCTTGTGATTTGGTAGGGTTTCAATCCATTTATGAAACAGTTAAACTGAGTTTCAATGTGTCAAAAAGGTAAGAATGTGATTTTATAGAGAACAGTATTATAAAAACAGCCCTTCAGTTTTTAATTGGGTACTCAGTTTTAGTACAGGCATTATGCAGACACAAAAATAGGGCTTTCAAATGAAGTGGGATTCTAAGTGTATTATTACCTGATTTGCATTTAAATTAGTGGAATGCTGTTTGGGATATTCTGTAGAGAGCCACTGCTTCCTCTCCTTCATCCTAGAAAAACATCTTTAAAAAATCAGGCCCTGCATGCCCTTCAGCCCTTGGCTAGGACATAACTGGGGGGAGCTCACAAAGGCTGTGAGCTCTATCAGAACAAATCACCCAATAAACCTTCACTGCAGTTTTACATGGAAAGGAAGTTTTGCTGTTACAAGGAGAAAATAATGGATTTCAGCACTTTGTTGGTCACTTGTATGGTGAGGTTGATGCAACACTTGGCAGCAGCTGTTGCTGGCTCGTTGGATCCCCTCAGAGGACAGAGTGCAAGTGCCCAGAGTCCTCACTGGGGACAGACAGGGGCCACACTGTGCCTGGCACTGGGTGCTGTCTCATCACAGTGGGATTAAGTTAACAGCTTGTGTGACAGTGGTATCACATGCACAAAGTCCACTTCAATAATTCACAGGGTGAGATCAGTAAAAGAAATTCTTGATTGCACAAGACCTGTCAGCAAAAAATAATTTTGCTAGTGTTTGCTTCCCTCAGCACTTACCTGGGGCAGGGGGTGCCAGCATTTCCATAGTGAAAGTACCTTCTCCTGTGGGATGTTTCTGATACATCTCCTCCATCACTGCACTTTTCACTTTCCTTCCATCATCTCTCATTACACTCATCTGAATACTCATTGAAAGCACAGACTTCCTTTCAACGAACTAAACAGATGTACAACAAAGTTTAGTTGAATAATTAATAGACAATATTTTGTCTCTTTAATCAAAGACCATTATACTTCAAAAGAAACAAGTCCTCACCTTTCTTACCTCTGACAAATGTGGCTCAGACCTCTGGCTTCTGCTTCCCACAGCTGGGTGACAGCCAGTCTGAGACAGGGACAGGGAGGAAATAGAGGCTCACTGAGCCATTGCATGGGCACAGCACTTCCCTGTTCCTGCTCACTGACACAGGGTACTCATGTGGAAGGAAACTGCATGTCCTGGTGTCTGTCTCCAAGAGTGGGAGTGCCTGTGCAAGATGCATAAACACTCTCTGGGCTCTGACTGCCATGGACTAGACCAGACCTGCGCAGGGACTGCACCTGCCTGGGCCCAGAGCAGGGCTCTCCCATGTGAGAGGCAGGCAAGTGCAGAGGCAGACCTGTAGGAAACATTTGGACACTTTTGGTGCCCAAACGTTGGCCAGTAGTCAAGCAGTGTTTTCAGTCCCACAGTTCCATATACAGGTATGTAAATACTGGGAAAACCCTTTCCCTTGCACAGGGAAGGAAACACAGAGAGCTGCATGCTGCTTTCCCAAGCAGCCACATAGCTCAGTGTGGCAGAGATGTGGCACACCATTCTTAGCTCAGTAATTACCATTCTCTCCTGGTTTAAGCCCTTGGAACCAGGGGCACAGCCTGATTGAGAGATGGGCATTTGGGGAGCAGCTTACTGCTCCTTTGAGTTACAGCTCCTGCCTCCCACACATGCCCTACATAGTGAAGGCATTCACCTCCGAATTTTTGCAAAACACTTTTTTTGAAACACTTTTGTTTGTGTCCCCATAAAGCAAAGCTTTTGAGCAAAAGGTTTTTCTGTGTCTCTCTAGCGAGCACTGAGAATAGAATCCAGCCTCCTGCTGCTGGGTATGAGTAACTCTTTTTGTCCTCTTACCTTGGCCTCAATTTTAGTGACTGTTTAATTGGCAGATACTTGCAGGACATCTGAAAAGAGTATGCACATATCAGATATATCTTCCTTTGAGGGTCCTTGTTACCTCTGCTAGGGCTCTTTTGTTCCCTTTCTGTGTTGAGATCAAAGACCCACTGGGATGGAAATCCTGTGGTCTCTGCAAGGCAATGCTTTACACATGCTGTTATGCCTGACAGAGGCTGCCAGCACACTTGCTAGATGCTTCCATGCCACAGCAAGTCTCTTCTACCTTCCATAGTCATCATCATTTAACAGCTTAATGAAGATTATTGGTCTGATTTTGAAACAGTTTAAATCTCAACAGTTTACACTGGCTTCTCCTCGATTCGTGGGTGCTCTTCCTGCAGGCAAATAAAAGAACCCATTTTTACATCCATACCTACAGGTGTGCTTTAAATGTAGCCCATTATTCACAGCCACATTTTCCTGCTCTCTCCCCTGGTGAATGTGGAGGGTCTCAGCAGCTGAGCTACAGCCTGCCTGAGTGCTGTCACCGACACCAGCTCCGTGTTCGTGCTGCACCGGGAGATTCTCCTTTGGCACCTGCCCTCACACTCACACATTTCACAGCAACCCTGCCTGTCCCTGCCAGCTGTACTGCAGTCCTGACCAGGTCAGCTGGTGCCCATCACATTTCTTTAATTACCTTCTGGCAGCTTGTTACATCCTGATGCCAGGAGAGCTTTCTGGTGCAAACAGAATAAACTGAGCTCAACATCACTCTCACATTCCTTTAAAAAGCCTCCTTTCATCCTGTATCACCCCCACATTCTCTCTTAAACATGGCAAGTATTTAAAAAGTGAAATATTTTTCAGCCCTGAGAGACAGAAAGCCAGCCTACCTACAGTACTGTTTTCAGAAATACAATTTTTCATGATTCTTCATCTCTTACAACATGATTTAAGGCCTTTACAGTTTTGAGTATTCTAATACTGCACTTTTACAGGAAGAAGGCATCAGTCTGGAAGGATCCACATCTAAAATGCGCAAACAAAACCAACAAGACAAAAAACTTGTTCAAACACTTTTTATTAGTTAAAAAAAAATTCCATAATGCCTAGAGATCCCAAGTGCCAGTGCATATGGATGCAAGACACAGATTTGTGAGTCCAACCAAAATATACAAAGCAACTGGGAGGCCAGGAGGGAGGCTGGGAAAGACACACAGCCCAGTACACACCGGCACGTTACTTACAATGGAGGAGTCTGGCTTACATATATTGTATGACTGGTTTATGAGGCAAGTGCAAGACTACAGAGCTGAATGCAGTTAGTCTATGGACAGTGGGATTTTCCTGTTGTGGTGTCGGCTAATACTTCCATGTATGTTCTTGGAATGGTCTCTTTTGAGCAAGAATTCCCTAACTTGATGCATCACCTCCAGTTTCACCCTGTGAGAGAAGACAAGTAAGAAAATAGGTAAATATTTGGAAAATATAAACAAATATGGGAGAAAAATCAATGCTGACAGTCACCATACAAAACCCCCACAAAGAGCTAAAAACAATGAAGAGCATGGGTGATGCAGAAAATAAATGAATTATCCATTCCCTCTGGAAACCAGACACACTCCTGGTGTAACTCAGATCTCTGGGGAAAACAAGGGTGTGAATTCAAGTCCAGTTAATGTGGGGCCAGGCTCCACTGGCAGGAGTGTCCTGCTTTGTGCTCCTGCCTGACCCAGCCGTGCTGCAGCCATGCAGCCATTGGGATTGTGGGGCCCATTTCTGGGACTGGCAGGGGGGGGGTGATGGCTGCAGGAAGGTGGGAGATGCAAGATGAGACTTTTGGGAGCTTTGGGGACCATGAAAACAGCCTGAGATTCAGAAAGGCTGAAAACTGTGGGGTTTGGGTGCATGCAGTACTTGTGGAGGGGACAGACATAGGCCTTAACACTGAAATCGTAAAGGAAATACCACATGAGAAGCATTTGCCCCTGTTGTCCATGTTGGACAAAAAGTCATCCTTGTTCAAGAGTTGAAATTGGCCCAGAGACAAATTTTAGACCCAGGGCTTCAAAAGAACGTTGCAGGTAGAACAGTTAAAAAAGCAAATGAACTAATTTAAATACAGAAAATCTGTAGAAAAACTTAACTTGTTATCTAAATTTCTTGGCTGCAAACAGGAAAAAGTGATTCCATGTGATGACAGAACCATAGGACAGCGTTCACTTTAATATGTGCATTTACACCCCAAAATCAACCCAAATCAGGCAGCAGTTTGCAATCTGTCCATCTGTCACTCATGGAAAATTCTCAAGATAAGGACATGGCGAGAATGAGAACAGAAGAGGTTTTTGTCCAACAGCTCAGTGAAGTGAGAACAGTGGTGGGCTCCTTGCATGGCAGCTCTAGAACCCCAGGTGCCAGGGGGGACATTGTGCCAGGGGGAAGCCAGCAGCCTGACAGAGGAGGGGGTGGCACAGAGGGCCCGGGGCAGTGGGGATGTGGCAGCACTCACCTCTCCTGCTGGGGCCCCCTCTCCCTCCAGCCTGGGCTGCTCGGGCGGCTGCGGCGGGGCCAGGTCCTCCTGCCAAGTCACAAGCAACATGTTTGTCCCTGCTGCCACATGCAGAGTCATCACCCTCATCTTAGGCTGAGTGACATGGGGGTGAGCATTACACACACAGGCAAATTAGCAGCTTGAATAGATGGCAGATACTGCTTGAAATCCATTTCTGTTGTGCAGCTGGTTTGAGCAGATATCTATGAGAAAGCCCACTCAATTTTTAACAGCCTGGTTTACGGTCTTTTTCATACAGAAAATCAGCTCTTTTTCTGTCATTGAGACCAGAGTTTTGACTCCATCAGTGTGAAGAAATTTGGGAGCAACAAATAAATTTATGTATAGCAAGGCTATACCCAGCCTTCCCCCACATTATCTTACCCTGAGCGCTCATTGCACAGACTAAATTGAATGGAAGACATAGCAGTACTGTGGTGCTGTTAATGTCATGCTTCAGAAAAAATATCCTTATCAAAGGATAAGCTTTTCTTTTTGTTTGAGTACAAGCATTTACTTAAGTATTTTGGGCTCTTCCAGCTACTTGCCTACATCTTTCAGCTACCTTCCTATTCACAGAAGAAGAGAAAAGGTTGCATTACCAGGTAATTACGTTAAACACAATTTGGCCACATGGGAAGAGAAGACAAAATCCTGACCATATTGGATGTGCACAGGGGATGGAGAGAAAGCAGAAATGCACCTAGGTGGAATCAGTCAGTGAGAGTAAGGGGAAGCAGAAGTAGCAGAACCTCTGTAATTTTAGTTGAGTTCACCAGAGAACTCAAATTACAAAGCTTCTCTGTTTTCTTTGAGCACACATGCCCAGCAGCTCCCCTGAATGACTCTCACCCCACATGAAGTCAGGGAGGGAACCAGAGACACATATATTATGGAAAGGAAAAGTCAATTTTGCATGAAGGCAAAGTTATGAATTTCAATATTTTGGAAACACAAGGCCACTACTTTGCTTGGTGCTGCTGCTGATGCAATGCAAATCAATGTCCCTGCCAAACCTACTGTAAACAAAACTTTATGTGCCATGTGTTTAGGGTACTCTCTTTTCCTTTTCACACATGTCCTTACTTTCCTGTCCAGTCACAACTGTTCTCATCAGCAGGATAACATCCTTGCCATGCCTGCTGCTTTTTGAACTGAATTTGGGAAAAAAAGGCGATGTGAAGTAAAAAGAAAAAACAGATGGAGTTACATAGATACAAGGTAGAGCCCACGAAAATTTGATCTGGAAATTGAACTTCAGATCCATGTGTGGCAGCAAGGGGAGCCAGGAGGTGGAAGCACTGCAACCTGCTTGTCCTACCTATGGGCTTCCTGTTCTCCATGCAAGCCACCGTAAAATCAATGCACTGGAGGCAGAAAACAGCCAAAGTATGAGCTGCAGCCCTGTGCTGATGTCTGTCACAGCTGCAGGCATTCCTCCATCTCCCTGCTGAGACCAGAGCTGATCAGGCTGTTTGTGGAGAGCACCATGTGCTGCTGGTATCCCTAGATGAGAAGCACAGTGTGACCATCTTCTCCTAAGGAACATGATCTTAGCTTGCATTGCAGTGTTGGCTGAAATGATTCTTGCTGCTACCAACTTGAGCTGTGTTAAGCAAGCCCAGGTAACCAAATGACATCAAACTGCACATCATGGAAGCCAGTTTCTCCTGCAGGGAGACGTGCAGCTCCTCAGGAGAGGCCACTGCTCTGATGGAGCCGCCTGGTCACAGTGTTTCTGAGATGAGTCAGCTCTCCTGCTGCCAGCAAACAGCTCTCTACTCTGAATTTATGGACGCTCATCCAGCCTCAGGATCCAGCCTGCAGCTTTAAAGCACTTTACATTTGCTCTTACATTATACTTTGTATCTCTACACCTTATAACTCAACAGTGCACATTAGGCCAAAGCAGGTAAATAGCCTCAAATTGTATTTTGAAGATTTACAAACAGATTTTTGACTATTAGGTGGAAAGGAAAGAAACTTCCAATGGAAGCCACTGTCAATAGCTGCAAGAGCAGGCATTTCACAGTGTTTTGCAGGTGGAGTTACCAGCTGCTGTGTGAAATTGTGAAGGTCAATTAAAGGCAGCTGCCTCAAGTGCTGAGCTGCATTGGAAAAACTGGGGAACAGCTCACAGGAACACAAGGACCAGTGCAGTGCACTCCATCTTTCCACAGGGTACGAGCACCTATTGTTCCTGTGGGCAGAGAGCCTGGCTCTGGTAGATGTGAAAGAGTCCTGGGAGAGGGACACCTTTCTCAGGACCACCCTAGGGATGCTGTATCCAAGAGCGCGGGGTGGGCTGGAGAATCCCTGTTCAGCTATTGTGCTGCTTCTCACATCCCTCAGATCCCGCTCTCTGCCAAGACTGCTCCAGAAGGCTAAAAATCAACCATCTATTTTTAGAAAGGGAAGCAAGTGAGTTTCTGCAGGGTGTTTCTAGGCTGTGTTGGAGGAGCCAGCACAATAGCAGGATGAAGAGGTGTCAGGCTGTGTTAGGGATGGCGCTTCACAGCCTTTTTCTCACGCGCTTCCACCCTGCCCGGAACAGGGAGCAGGAGGTGAGGAAGGGCTGCATTCTTCAGCTGGGTGTCACCTGCCTGGGGATTTCAGGCTCTGCTCAGCAAGACAACATCCAGAGCAGGACCATGTGGGGTAGGGGTCTCCACTTCGGACAAAGAGCCAGAAATTCCTGGGCACCAGCTCCAGCTGTAACACTGACTCACAGAACAACGCTGGGCAAGAAAGAAGGGGTGAAAATCCAACTTCCTTGGGGGGCAGAAAGAGTTTAGTCATTCCTGTCAGTGCTCATCTCCTCATCAAAAGGGGAAACATTTTCTCAGCTAAAGGCATGTTGAAACCATGAAACAATTAGTAATGCTCCACCTGCTCCTAAAGGGAGAGCCCAATATTTCCTCTCAGAAATTACATACTTTATTAGAAAAAAAATATTTTAAATGGAAATAAAATTAAATATTTAGTTTGCTATGGGCTAGTTTCTTCTGGTTTTGGGTGGGCACTTGAATCTTTCTTTGCTAATGAAGAAAGAAAAGTGAAATACTTGAACGTAATAGTTAAATGAAACACAAGACCTCAGAATTCTTTCCAAGAACAGTACATAAGTTTTTAAATATTTAGTGTGTTTAAAAATATATTTCATGTGGAATATATACACCACAGGAAATCTCTATATATAAAATACAATATTTCGCTAAGATTATGAAACAGAGGTACATGTTCAGCTATCACTAATTAAAAACTCAACAAATTAAGACCTGCCATTTATAAAAATATTCCTGTATAATAGTAAGGGGTCTTAAATAGACTGTACTATAGGCCTCTGGGTTCGGATATTTTAATAAGTTGTTTTAAAAACTGATTTTGAAAGCCCAGAAATAGTGGAAGAAATTAATTACAATTTAATTCCTCAGATTTCTAATTTTCACAGGTTCTATGAAATTCCCCTTTTCAGGTCTTCAACAACTGACTTGTCCACTGTCTGAGTTCATATATGAAGTAGAATTTATAATTTTCATCTATATTATCTTGTAGGCCTATGGGAATTTTGTTGCTGTCCCCAAATATTCAGACATAAACATACTAAGATTATTGTCCTTATATAACAGAGAAAGCAGCTCAGATATTGGATGCTGGGATATACTCATCAAATCTCAACAAATTCAGTGGCAAACAAGATTTCATCATCATCATCATTATTATTATTATTAGTTTAAGGCTGAAAAGCCACAGAGGTTCACTGGCAGCCTAATGTGCTACAAATTCAAGGCCCTCTAAGGGATATCAGTTGCATAAGGTGGAGAAGCTCAGCCTCCTGTGGTGCTCCTGACCTTGGCTGCTGGAGCAAACACGATGCTGCCTGGCAGCATCCCCAAGCCACTCCCTAGGAGAGCCTCAGGCAGCCTGGCAGGTCCTGTGGACGAGCTGTCCTGGACAGGCTTCAGGCTGAGTGCTCAGAGTGATGCCAACAACTCTGACTAAGGGGCCAACCCTCGATTCAAGTGAGTGGACCCACCAACAGAACAGGCAGAGGGGCATGCAGGATTCCTGTCTTACCCTACAGATCCAGGTAGTCTTTTGTGATGGCTTTGTTTTTATCCAGCTCACAGCCAGACTCTCTCAGCGTCTCCTGGGACTGCTTATACAAATGATACATATTTAATGTGTATCCTATGGGATTGCAGGGGTACAGCCTTGAGCCATGGAGCATATCCATGGTCTTGTAGGCCTTAAGGCTTCACCAGTGCCACTAATTCAGCTATTTTGGATGGGAAAAGGTCTGTCTGAATGAGACCGAGACGGGAGCACAGAAAAAGTGCCTATAAGGCTGAGTGCCCCACTCCATGCTGCTTGTGCAGTCCCCCGTGCTCCATGACATGTGGAAGGATACCACTGGGATGCATCACTGCATCAACTAACTACAGGGAAGCTTCAATACAAAGGGGAACAAGTTTCAGCTATTTATTCTACCTAATTGTTGGGTGGTTTGGCTGTTGATTTCCCTGCTCCTCCTGCTTAGCAGCTCTGCCCTTGGTGCCTTCTCAGATGCCCTTGGTTGCTCTGTCCTTGTGGCACTTGCCCAGCCCAATCGAACTTGGACAGGAAGGTCACTCCGTTTCTGCTTCTAATTCCTTCTGTGCAACTGACTGCCTCTGCATCAGAGGCGTTGCAGGGTGTAAGTGAAGGGAATTAAGGCCATGAAGAGCAGCCTTTCCCACTCAGGATGTGCATTGTTATGAAAGAGATGAGCCACGGCATGGGTGCGGCCACGTGCGCCAGGTCAGGTGCGCAGAAACGCTGCGATCCAGAGAACGCGCCCAGCAGTTGCACATAACTGACAAATGCTCATTTAATTCATGGGCTGAAGTAAAAACCAGATCAGACCCAATTCAAAGTGACAGAGTCATGAACCGACAACTAGACCATGAAAACTGACAGGACAAACAGATCTAAAGGGAAGATTTAGGTGGAAGGTGTAGGGAAGCATCAGTTACTGGGGAAATTGTTCCAAGCCCTGAGGGACATTTTGAGAGCGTGTGTATGTACATGGGCTTGTTCCAGCCACGTGGTGTCTGCATTGCAGCAAGCCCTGTGCTGTGTCATACAGACGAAGCATTAATCCTCCTCTAAGACAGGGATATTTAGTGGGTGGTTATCTCACTGGAATCTCCTAATGTCCACCCCAGGGATGGGGATGGGTGCAAAGCCACAGACAGAACACACTACTGACTGGTTTAATTCCTTTTTGTATCAGAAAAATTGCGGAGGGTTTATAATCTCTTAATTTACAGATTTTTTAGCTGATACCTAAAAACTCCCCCAAATGAGTCAACTCTTTCTTGTACTCAGCAGTGACCAGGTCAGTGCCAAAGCCCTGTCAGGCAGTGCCAGCACAACTCAAGGTTGTTCTCATCTGCTTGGCACCCCTCCATAGGTGTAGGGTTACTTCAGGCCTATTTCCTTCTACATGGCTCTGAGTGCTCCCCCCAAGGACAGTGAGGAACAGCAGCCTGCCAGGGTGCCCACATTTCAGTGCCTGCTGTGATGCAACAAAGGGCTGAATTCTTTCCCATGGCCAAAGTCACCATTTGATACATCGGCACCCCACGGCTATCCTGAGCAACACTTACCCCAAAACCCACAGAGTACCCCCCTCTTTCCTAATGTGTGCCTGCCACTGATCCCAGCTGTCAAATGCACAGACTGAATGTCAACGAGCTCTCAGTAATTGATATTAATAGTGGCAATGGCCAGCTGGGGACATGCCTTCTGGGCCACTGGAGTCCCCAGCCCCAAGTCACCCCGAGCACTGCTCAGTGCCATGCATTCACAGATCCCTGGCACTTGGAACAGCCCTTCTACAGCAGCGAACAACACTGGAGATAGCTGAAAACCCAAATGGGATGTTGGCAAGTGCTCTGTGCAATTAGAAAGAGGGAGGATAGTATGGAGCATGAACAAATCTCAGGACTGGATGCTCTCTCAGACTTCTGGGGCTGAAATGCTTGTGATTATTCCAGGACTGCAGGATTATAACAGTAGATATTCACTGTTTAAACATTTACAAGCTATACATTATCACTCTTAGTGTATCTCCAGTGGGTCTCCCTCATGCATTACAGTGCCTGCTGCTGCTATTGGCAGACTCTGGATGTATTTCCATTAGCAAATTGTGTAACATAATAGGAGCAGTTCTGGAGAAAGGACAGCTGGTGCTGAGAGCACAACTCCTTATACTCCTTTCAGGACCCTCCCTCTGGAGCAGCTTTGGCTCCATGGCAATTATCCATTAGCAGTGGGGATGGCCTCGATGTGCATGTGGAGCCCAATCTTCTGTGTCTAGCTGGATCCAAAAGGTGTCTAGCTACGTGCTAAAGTATGGTGAGTATGAATAAAAGATTTGCACTCCTAAGATGAACTAATCCAGCAGAACAGATGAACCCTCTTTCACAGAAACAAATGTTTTTCCTGATTTTTTTTGTCCTGTGATTTTTCTTGTTTTTCTCCTCCTGTTTTCAGTCTGCTGCCTCAGCACCTCTGCTGTTTGGCATGACACTGTATCCAAAGCAGTTTCCTGGCTCCATTTAGTCTGCCCTTTGGCATGTGACACATCCTAATTTTTTAGTTCTTAATCAATCTCCATTTTAAGTCTAAGCAATTGGACATCAATGGAAGACATCAGAATGACAGTTCAGATGCTCTCTGGAAAACCTGCACTTGTTTAAGCTCTGAAATTAGCTGTAAACTGTAGCTGTCAGTCTTTGAGGTGGGGTTCTCACTTAGGAGGAAAGGAGAAGAGGATTGCTGCTGCTCAGTCCTTGCTGGAGGGGAGACAGCTTGCTATCTGCAGCAAGGATTCCTACCATCAGCAAATTCCTCACTCTCCTGGGTCAATCACCCCGCGGTCAGTCAAAAGGTAGGAAGGGGTATTCTGGCCCCATGGAATTAGGAATCACTGTTTGCACTCCTGCAGCCTCACTGCTGTTCCCTGTGGGAATAGAGATTAAATTTATCCCAAGGGCTTAGCAGAACTCCTGTATCTGCCCTGTTCACATGCTTTCAGGAGGACATTTTGCGTCACTTGAAGCTGCTGTTCTCTTTTGTTAGGCTATTCTCTCAGGATTTATATGCTGTGTAGAAGTTTTGTTTCACATCACAATGTGTTTATGTGCAGGTCAGGAAATTAATCAGCAGACTATCTGAACAATTAAAACTATTTTGGCCAGCCAGACTTTGCTTTGATTCTGGGTTTGGGTTTGCTGTGACTCATAAAGCTCATGTGGCCATCAACAGCACTGGTCACACTCTCTGAAGAGGGGAAAGAGAAGGGCTTACCAAAGAGCTGCCAAACATTGGCCTCGTGCTGTACAAATGGGTGCTGTTTGTTACCAAAGCATCCTCTCTAATGATCAACACTGCCTTCATCTAAGGAACTGTTCTGCTCCTTCAGACTCCCTTTAATCCCCTCACTTGAAGCAGCCCCGTTCGTCAAATTAGGCTGGAGGACAGAAGATGCCTTGTCTGAACCTGGCTTAATCCCTACACAATTTGGGTCACACGGCCTTTTATCAATAAGCACTTGGTTGTTGTCAAACCAGCAGGAAGCAGAGCAGCAGGGCCAGGCTTTCTGCAGGAGCCAGGCTGTGCCTGGCTTGCTGCTGCCCTCTTCTGCCTGGGAAGCTGCCGCGGCCAGGCCGAGCCCGCGTCCCGCCAGCACCGCACAGGGGCCAGGGCAAGTGCAGGCTGCCGTGCCTTCCCACCCCGCACATCCCTGAGCCCTGACTCAGGCCAGACGCTCACTGCTGCCCACACACATTTCTACTCGAGTCCCTGGGGAAAATGCTTTTCTACATCCGTAAGAAAATGGAGAGCCAGACTGTTGCCAGCAGCGCCCACTGATGGGACAAGAGACAATAGGCACCAAGTGATTAATGGGTCCGTCTGAACAGAAGAAAACAATTCTCTTTTTCCTATGAGGGTGGTCAAACACTGGCACAGGTTGCCCAGGGATATTGTGGAGTCTACTTCCATGGAGATGTTCAAAACCCACTGGGACAGTCCTCTCTCATTGGCCCTAAGGGGGTTGGACTGGATGATCTCAAGGTGTCTCTTTCAAACGAAATGATTCTGTGACTACATTAGGCATTATACGATAATATTAAGTATTATACAAAAGCAGATATTGCTGAAAACCTTTCATGAAATAAGTAAAACCATCAACTGTAAATGTTTGCAGGTTAATCCAAAGGCTCTTCTGTCCTGCCCATCATAGAACAAACAAACCCACCTTTTTTACAACTCCTGTAGTGGCCACGATGGTCTCTGCTCCTTCTACAGTCTTGTTTGCCACTGTGTTCACACTGGCTACTACAGCTTCTCCCACCACGTTGGCCTGCTCTTTGGTCTTCTCAGCAACTGCAGTTTCAACAAAAGCAGAAAAGTCAGCAAACTAGACACTGCCAGAAGGCTGCCAAATTCCCTGGGACAATAAATGATTGCACTGAAGTAAAAGAAGAAATTAGCCCTGATGCAGTCCTTGTTTGGGTATTTTAGATGAGATCACGTCTGAATTTAGATTGTGTATTTGAGGATTTTTGTCTGGCACAAAATGTTGCTTAGAGAGCAGCACTGCAGCCTGTCAGTCTTTGTGGGCAACCAGAGAATGAAAATTTCACTGCCAGATACTGAGACAACAGTGTAAATAACGTAT
This sequence comes from Zonotrichia leucophrys gambelii, assembly GCF_028769735.1. Classification (NCBI taxonomy): domain Eukaryota; kingdom Metazoa; phylum Chordata; class Aves; order Passeriformes; family Passerellidae; genus Zonotrichia; species Zonotrichia leucophrys. Next base: position 26,435,199 of record NC_088176.1, read on the forward strand.
TTTGCATTGCAGACTGTGCATGACCTCTTCCAGGTTACTTTCTGTTCGATTTCATACCCCTTGCCAGAAAACAGCAATAGTTATGAAATTCTCCAGGCAAAGGATCCATTTATCTTCCTTCAGGACAGTCCACATGGCTGCTCCTCCTTGGAGTTGGGGTTACCCCAGAAGGGACCTTTATGTCCCTGACTCTGCAACTGCCAGACAGGACCCTCCCAAAGACCACAGTTTTGGCCAGACAGGATCTGATGCAAGTAAATACTCTCCGTGTGCTGGGCTGTGCACCTGACATTGTGAAATGTCTAAATAGCTGTGAATCATCCCAGTCTGCCAAGTAACCTGTGTTAGATTTTTTCTGACCTACTCTACTGATTAAATATTTTCTCTGACCTGAGTCCACTGCAAATGCCAGACCCTGACCCATCACTCCTGGCAAGCAGCCTCTACTCATCAGTGGGAAGGTCAGGCAGATCAGTGGTGTCCCACAGAGACCTCCCACTTGGCAGGGGTGACAGCCTTCCCAAGAGGTCCAACAACCACCACAGATTTCCACACCCCTCTTGGGCTCTGCTCTTACCTGAGGTCACACTTTGCACTACACCCTCCTTGGTCTTGGTGCCTGTGAAAGGAAACACAATCCATCAGTGCTGCCTGGAAATCACACCCTGCCTTCTGGACACAGATGGTTTCCTGCTCTCAGGAAGTGCAGTGGGGAGCCAAGGTGCTGCTGGTACCTACTGCTGAGACACAAACCATTTGTGAGTCAGAAAAGAGACCAGCTTCCCTCCCCAGTAAAGCCAATGAGTATCTTTGTGTTGAGAGTTGGAGAGCTTCAACAGCAAATTCTCTGGAGATGCTTAGACCTGAAAAATCTTGATTATAAAAAATTTTTCCTGCAATATTTCCAAAATGAGCAGTTGAGTAGTGGTAAATCAACTTTAAGCTACTTGTAAAAGTGACTGTAAATAAAATCACCTGGCAACATCTCACTCTTGCAAGACAAGAAGTCACATCCATTAATCTCCCCTGCCTTTCAGCAGGATACTTGGCTGCACTGGTCATTTAAAGTCTCATTCTATACCACTAATAAAGACTCTGGAGAAACCTGAAACTAAATTTACAGAACCACTACCTACCTCCTACATACCTACTTACTGGATTCCCTGTTTGGTGCCTCAGCCTAGGCTGCAAGTGCCTGCTCCCAGCAATGCACAGAAAACAGATGGTTTTATCTCAAATTATGAAAATACACCATATGTGTGCTTACATTGTAATTTATCTCACTGTTCTCAATGCAGAAAAGCTAACAGGATGTGAAGGCATTCAGTTTGCAACACAAATAGCCCTGAGGAATAATTAATCTCTGTGATTTTCCTCCATGCTTGAAGTGACAAGCTATATATCCTTTGTACTTGATATTGCTGCAGATAAGTTAAATCATATGGCACATGGGCAGCCCCCATGGGAATTAGGTGCTTTACACATTAAAAAAATAAGGAATCAAATTTATCTCTCCTGGAAGTTAAATAAACACAAGCCAAAATATTCCACTGGTCCCACTTTACTGTATATTGTAAATCATTGCACCAATACACAGCTTCTCTTCAGGTTTCCCATACTGATAGAGCAGAAGGATTTCTATGGCCAACTATCAAAATGATAAAAATGGACAACAACCAGGCAGATTTTTGACTCCTTGATAATGGAGCATCCACAGGTGGGGTGGGACAAACCAGTCACAAACCACAGCTCATTTTCATTAGCAACAGCCTGAGAAGCAAAACAGGTGCAGTGCCCTGATAACAACAGCCCAGCTCAGTGCTGTTTTGCCTGATACATGTTATACATTATTGAATGTAATTCTCAATTGTTGATTTATTTTGGTGGTTGCAACCCCTGCCTGGGGCAGAACAAAACTGTTCTACTACAATATGCCCTCAACATTTCATTCCACCCTTCCAAATGGTCTAAAAAGTCAAGAAATGAAATCTTTGTATCTTTAATTTGTTACTGCTGTAAGCTGAGTTCCTAGTGATGCACATGACACGTGCACTGCTGTGAACTGGATTTAATGATGGTGCCCACAATACACAAACGTGCAGAAGCACAGCACTGAGCACAGCAGGTGCAAGTCTCAAGGCATGAATGTGAGCCCCTGAATGGGCCAAACACACAAGGTTCAATTCAGACACCGTCCTGCTTCGTTTTCCCTCCCAGCAGCACTCCAAGAAAAGACTGCCACAATATTGATTTGACATACACTGTTGTCTCATACCAGAGTCAGATCCTCAAGACTAGCCCTTTGCTGGTTTTTGGTCAAACAGCAGCTGATAGGTAAGCACAGTACATGATTTGCTGTACCAGCCTTTCATGCCTTTGCAGTTTTGCAGTAAACACACTTAGTGAGACAAGAGCTGCAGTTTTGTATGTTTTTTGTCAGACTTTTAAGGTGACTATCTGGGCTCAATTCTTTTATGGGGAAGAGGAGTGAGCAGATGCTGTATGTGTGGATGGAAATTAATTGCAGAAAGGAGGGATGCAGCTAGAAGGAAAACATCTGAATCCATTTCATGACAGAAGCAATGTCATTGGGAAGTCACTGCCGCAGCCTGGGGAGAGCTCGCCTCATCCTCCCGGCCCAGCCACGCCCGATGACTCAGGCTCCCATCCATTATGCACCGCATGAAACCCGACCGGCCTTCCGAGCGCTCCTGCCAGCAGCCCGCATCTGTTGAATCAGAAAGCAATCACCTGATGCTCAATCTCATTTCACTCATTGGTCCTTGCCTGCAGCTTGCGTACCCAGAATTTAAAGTTCATGCATCCTGCCTCTTCTGAGTGCTGTGAGTCATCTGCAAGTGCTTTGGGACCGCCAGGGTGTGACCGAGGTGGTGGGGTGCTATGCCCTGGGAGAAGGTCTAGAGCAGAGAGGGATAGTTTGATGTGCATGAAATCCTGCAGGAATCATTCAGTTTAAACATAGCTTGGGGTGTTGAGGCTTTCTGCAACACACACAGTTGAAAATCCTTCTGGAAAATTACAAGTGCATTTTTTGCTGAGGCTTCCTGACCTATAGCATTAAACAGTGCTAATGACTCAATACTCTGGTGCAACTTTGCATTAAATTCATTAATTAACTTCAGCATCACTTACACCCCTATTCAAACCAAATTAAAAAACAGAGCCCACTGAACCATCTGCTGGGTCCGCACTAACCATGGCAGGGATCCCCTGACACCTTGGCACACTCAGAGGCTGTTGGAATTTGGAGAGCAGACGGTGATTTCACCAAGCACAGAGGCCACCCATGATACAGGATTCCTCCCTCTCCTTTCCTGCATTCGCTTCTCTACCCCGTGGGTTCAGCAAGGGCAGGGGCACTGCATTGCAAGCTTAGCACAGGAGGGAGGCATCAGCCTGGCATGGGCTGTGGGAGCTGAACGTGGATGGATCAGACAGAGGACGACGAGGTGGCCACAGTGTCCCAGTGGCGCTGTTCACTCCAGACAGATGCCTCTGAGTGAGCATTTTATTATTTTCTTCTCCTGAGCAGCAGCAAGTCACTCACCAGACGTGGTGGTTGTGCTCAGACATTTGGAATCCTCCTCAGAGAATCAGCAATGAGTTAACACAGACCTGAGTAAAAGTCAGGGATCCACTTCATCCATCCTAGACCCTGGGGATTTTGTTCTCTTTCCTGAAGTTCTCAAAAGACCCTTGAGGTTCAATACAGTATTATTCTCTCCTAGCATCCAAAAATGCAAGTGTCATCACCTAATGCTCTAGATGAAGCTGCTGGGATAGGGCTCTGCAAGGGAAGAAACAAGGAAGGAACAGTTCAGGTCTCTGATTTACTGTTCATGGGCACAGAGTGACAAAAGGCAGTGTGAACAATAGAATAATCACTCCAGTTTTAACCAATATACCACACCTCCACCTTCTCTGGCTATTAAAACAACCCCCCCCATTTTCTGAGTTAATTAGCATCTGGTCTTTATTTTTCCTGCCTGTGAAAGACTGAATTTTCCCTAAAGGGCTGAGCTTCCCAACAGGAACTGAATCAGACCAAGGCAAAGCTCTGACTGGTGCGTGACAGGGCAGGAACCAGCAGTATACCAACAAACCAAACCAATAAAAGGAGAAAGCACTTAATCCTCACTTTGATCCTTATTTGATCCTCATTCAGAGATTAAGGTTTCAAGGATCTTAGTTTCAGGCTCATAGAAAACTTTATTGAAAATATTACAATCTCCTAAAGAGACCTCTTGGCTCAACAACAAAAACCAGGTCACAGTATGGAGCTGTACAACGTGACTGAAAAGAGATGTGAGAAATTATGTATAAAAACTCTGAATAACCCCAGCACAGCTCAGATCTGGAAGCAGGTGCCGCAATGTGACACCCACATATGATATTTCTTAGACTGGTGTTTCACTTGCTGTAGTTTTGTTGTTTACAAGAATACTGCTTACCTTTTTTTCTTGTGAGTCAGCTTCAAACTGAAGTGTGAACTGTTACATCCATTCATTTCCAGCATGTCAATAATTGAGTATTTAAGAATTCAAGATAAAAACATGATCAGACCTGCTACATACAAATTTTGTATTTAATTTGTAACATACAAATATATATCTGCAGCTATTGGCAATAGAGCAGTTTTAAATATAGTAGCTAAGTACAGCTGTGGATGTTGCAGTAGGATGGCAGGAAGAGCCTGCATGTAAACTTTCCTACAAAAAGAAACACTCCCACATCCAGCAAAAATAAAGAGCTGTGTGAAATGCAGTAATCAGCAGTGAGATAATCAGTCTTGGGAACCTAAGACTCTTTAGTTTGTATTATATGGAGTATCTGACCATCCAGCCATATAATTGCATGTGCTAGATAAGTGGAGATAGTGGGTTTCAAGGGTGACCTTGAAAGGGGAGGTTTCAGCCCATTAACTGTGAAAGAGGTCTCTAGGCAGGACATCAGGCACACTGTTTTCCAGATCCTATTCTTTGGGCAAAAGGAATTTGGGCGTTTCTTGTAAAGCAAGATTAATGTGTGCATGGGCAACGAAAGAGGTCGGTGAACAGGAGAAGGATTCAGGACAAACCCATTTGTTTGTGGGGAAACAGATGCATCCTGCAATCCCCTCACACTAACACGGTTGGCTCCTCTCAGGGACCTCCTCAGTGAGTCCCTCCCAGCGTGGAGGTGAGGCAGAGACTGGCACGGCTCCTTTGCCTGGAACGTGCCTGACTCACCCTGCAAACAATCAGTGAACAGTCAAACAAACCTTTCACCTGGGCACCTGCTCCTTAACATCATTCTGTCTTCCCTGGAGTCATGGTTTGTATGTCTAACTTACAGCTGGGGAAACTGAGGCATGGGGAGGCTGTTGTGCCCCAGGTTTACACAGCAATTCTGCTGAGCTCAGGATCTTATCCAGACTATCCTGCTAGTCACTCCCAAGCTTCAGCCACAATATCATTTTCCCAGAGTTTCTCAGAGACAATCTATGCAGCTTTTCATGCTCAAAAGTAGATCAAAACTAGTTCTCTCTTACCTACATACATTACCCCTTCTTTGGTCTTCTCTGCAGCCTCTGTCACTCCCTGCTTGGTCTTTTCTGCAGCAGCCACCACACCTTCTTTAGCAATGGAGAAACCTTTCTTAAAGACATCCATTCTTGTTGCTTGTTAGGGTATTATCTGGGATGATCGGAATGAGGGAGCAAAAGCAGCAAAAAGCACCTCAAGGCTGGGACTGCGAGATGCAGCCTTACCCTCGGCAGATCTCAGCTTCTCTGGCAGGCTCTGCCTTTGCTCTTCCTCCTGTGCTGGATGAAGGCAGTGTGGCAGAGCTCACAGCCTCGCTGGCTCTTATTGATGAAGTGTGCTGCAGTGTAGCCAATGCCCGTGCACAGCTGATACTGAAATATTAATGATACGGATCTGCTTGGGAGCTTTAACAAGGGAGGGGGAGAGGAGGACGATGACAGCGGTAGGTAAGGAGCTGTCTGGAGAATTTCCAGACAGAGAGAGCTTTTAAAATGTGCTGCAATGCTCTCAGAGAAGGATGGTCTCGGTGAAGAGGGAGACTTTAGCAGAAGAGCTGAGTTCCTGAAAGGGCATCTCCCCGAGGCTGCAGCAGGAGCCAAACACCAGGAGCTCTCCTGGGCCTCAGAGGTGGAGAGCACCGAATGCTGACAGCAAACAAACAGGGTCAAGGTTTCTTGGTCTGGCAGTTACCAGAACCCAGCCTGCACAAATGGTAACAAGAACATTACTTCTAGTAAATCCTGAGAAAAAGGGAACCAGCTATGGCCTGGTGCTCAGGTGAAGCGAGCTTGAGGTCCCACCTGCTATGTTTTGTCAAGTGTGAAGTCATGCTGTATAAATTGTGGGGTTTGCTCAGCTGCATATCCCATTACAACAGTTCATTTCTGAAAAATCAGACGCCTGTTGGGGGAAATCCTGTTTCCTATTTGTTTCTCTGAGTTGCTGTAGACAGAGCCCTGCTCTGCCGCCGCAGAGTGAGACGACATCTCACACCAAACACCATCCCTCACGTCAGAGCCAGTGCTGCAGAGCACAGCGGGGTCAGAACAGCCAGCACAGACCTGGCTGGGGAAATCTTACAGAGGATCCATCCAGCCTCAAGGCCTGGCTAGGAAAAAATACCAAAACATGATCATTAATCACAGTTGGATATCCTAATGTACTTGCAGTTAAACTCAAGTTAAAGTGTTTTCTGAAGTAGATCCTAAGTGGCCTAAATCAGTTATTTCCCCAACAACAAAATGAAGTTCAGTGCTAGCTGTGAAAGCAATCGCTGGTGCAGCAAGGTGATTTTTTATTTATTTATTTTAATAGTGCCAGATGTGAAACTATGGAAGCCACATTGCATCAGCCTTTGAGCCAAAAGCATGACCTGCTTTGGGTGTTTTTCTGTGCCAGGCAAACAGAATATGAAATTCAGAGGCTGAATCGCATTTTGGAAAGATAGTCCACTACAACAACATGAAGTGCAATGGTCTGCAAGCCACTGCTGCCACAATTTATCAGCCTGGAAGTGTCAGATGGGCAATGACTATACAGAAAAAATGTTTTATCTGTAGGTACATGCAGACATGGACACAAACAGTTCTTACTCTGGAACTAAGACTAATTCTTCAGTTTTTGGAAGTGTTTTTCTTCCCTCATACTGAAATTATTGAAAAGCTGTTGATCTGGGAAATACCATATACAGTTCTTAATCCTTTTCTCACAAATAAGTCTCCTTACTTATAGATGAAGAACAAATTTCCATCTGAACATAAAGGAGCCAAATCTCTGTCAGACTAATGAATTTATCAATTGTTAATTTAAAAAAGTGCAGGAATCAGAGGAAGGCCAGCACAGCATACCAATTATTATAGGAGCTCACATAGTTCCAGAATGCTGCAGCAAGAAGTGGAAAAGGTTTTTTTACCATCTGTCAAAATTCCCCCTAGGTGGTTGTTGCTATGGCTGGCGCTCCTTCCTGCTCCCAAGGTGCTCTCAGATTGAAGATATCTGCACCTTACTGTGCCATACAACAGAGGTTTAACCTTGCTGCTCCTGGAGCCAGTCACAAAACTGCCATTGATTTCACCAGGCACAGGCAAGAGTCTTGTTTTAACTATATTTATTTTAAAAAAAGAATTTACCACCTTTGGGAATTGCTCCAGGGCCTATTTACTTTTTCACCATACTTTCAAAAAGTAGACATTAAAGCAGACATTCCCAGGGTTATGAGTTTTGCTGGTATTGTCAGGAGAACACCAAGGCTGATAAGGCTGAGTGGGAAGGGTATCGTGATTTTGTTCAGCTATTGTTCTGTCATTGTGATTTGTACAATTCAATTTTACGTATTTTGCATTGCTATAAAAGGTAATAAATACATGAAATATCAAGCCATCCTGGGATGTGAAACATGAATCACCACCAGACTGAATTAGCCAATACTCAAGTGGGATACTCCTTTCCTGCCTTCTCCTGTCCCAATGACCTTGGAAAGGGCTCACAAGTCATATTTCAATGCTGTTGGATCCCTCCCAAGCAGCAGGCAGTTTGCACAGGCATTGTTTTACCTTGAAACCTTTTTAGGAAAGCTCTGAACTCGAGACAACATCGTAGGCAATCTATACAGGGCAAGCATCCACATTGGCTCCTCAGTGTTTGCCACCTCCAGGTGACTGCAGGATCCTTCCACTCAAAGCAGAGGATCCAGTCCCAGTTTGTTGCCAATCCTACCTCAGACAAAACTAACAACAAGAGTTAACACAAGCTACCTTGGCTTTAAGATTTTGCTAGGGACTTAACTTTCTGCTTGGTAAGGTTTCCCCCTTTGTATCAGGTAAGACATCAGCAGAGAAAGGCCTCCAGCAGGCAATTCAGAGACCCCAAGTTCCTGTCTCACCTGGCAAAACCTCTTTTTCTCTGTTTTCTGCCTTGCAACACTAGGAGAAGCCACTTAAGCTACATCAATGTAAACAAATCTCTAACTCAAAAACATTTGGCTGATCTGCATAATACCAAAAGAAATCCTTGTTTTGACTCGGGCAAGGACAAACCACCCACTTGCTGTTCATTTAAAGTTTGAATTCTGGCTGCTCAGACTTGGTTATCGAGCCTCTTGCTGGATAACAGCAGAGTTTCTTGAAACTTCCCCTGAAAGGAGCAGCTTCCCACCTCTCATGTGTCTCCACCTGTCCCTGGGTGTTGGTGTCTGGCACCTGGAAGGAAGCAGGTCTGTGCAACATCTGCCAGCAGCTCTGGAACATGGGCAAGGAATTCTACCTCAAGTCTACCTACTCCCAAAGCACTGATCCAAGGCAAAGTAAAGAATGCAAAGAAGAAATCAACATTCCCTGTCCTCTACTGTCTTTTTTTTTTTCTTTTGTGCCTGCAACAGATTAAACAGGATTTTACTTAATTTGGCTCTCTTCCTTCTTGAATTTTCCCAGTTGGAAGCTACTCCATCCACAAAGGCTTAAGCTTGTCCTTTAACAATGAACTTATGCTGGAGGCTAACAGCTGACAAAGTAATTTTGCTGGATGAAAGAAATGTCATTTGGTCATATTCTATTAAAGTACTTAAATTGTATATGATGTTGTTTGAAGGACAGGTGAGGAAAGGAAAGACAGACTGCTTTTGTGGCTGGTAAATATCCTTTGTTGAGGAAGTTATTTTATGGAGAATAATATTAACATTAACAGGATCCAACCTTGCTATATATAAACAGAAATCCTTCCTCTCTGTCTCCATTTATGAAAACTTCAAAATGCAGAAAGGAGAACTGACACAGATCTGTCATTTCCATGCCCTAACAAAAACAAGCAGTTGTCTGACATCCTATGGCAAACAGTTTAGGACTTGAATCCCTGCATGTATGTTTGCATAGGTAATGAGCTAATTTCCTTAGCCAGGGAATGAATAAGCCAGGGCCACGCCATTTTCCAGGAACACACACAGGGATGAGCCACATGCAGCGCACAGAGTGCTGCCAGTACAGCGATCTTCCGTGACTGATCTCTGCTGTCAAATACCACTGAGAGCTTTTGAGCAAACCATTAAAAATACAGGCAGCAAGAATTCATCTTCTCCCTCTGATGGACACACCAGCAAAAGGAATTGCTCTGTAGCCCTGCAGTCCCCTCCTGACACTCTTCTCCCCGTGCTCTCTTCCTCCAGAGCAGCCGCACACGCATGAGCGCGCATTGGCAGCAGGCAAGGGATGAGACAGCATTTTCCAGATCTAAATCCCAGTGCCTAATGAGAAGTTATCCCCTTGCTGTGCAGCTATCAACAAAACTGTCTTCCCAGACATAAAATCTTTTCAGTTATCCAGTCTGCTTCAGAGATTGGGAACTGGGATATAAGAATCTAAAGCAACACCTGCTTTCCATATTTTCTTGGCTTTTTAAACATTTTTTCAAGGATTTTTTTTTTTCCTTTTAAATACACAAATTTATAACTTAAGTCTGTAATTAAGAGCTTTACATCTCAGCTCTTACACCACCTAAGAGTAGGTAGTGAATCTGGAAAGACAGAAAATAAATTTATCAGATTCTATTTAGTGAAAACTGAATTTCTAAGGGCTGTTTCTCCAGAGACATGCTGACTGGAACAGCCAGAGAGTTTTCTTCCCAAGTACAGCCAAGCCATTTATCAGACAGGCTATTGATCAAACACATTGTTTGGCACTGTTTACTCCAAGCTTGCCCACCTCCCACCCATCTGCAGCTGCAAGGCTCTGACCCTAAACAAAAGGAAAGGGGCCAAGATGAGATTTTGTACCTTAAGCAGATTTCCCAGGAGATGGTGCTGGCATATGATGACTTGGTTGTGGAATTGCAAACAGGACACTGAATTCTTGGGGAGGGCAATACCAGGGGGGGTTAAGAGCTGTGTTTAATGGAAGTGGTTAGAATTACCAGACAAGGCAAGAGCACTCCTGACACTTACTGGCAAGATCGCAGGGCATAAGTGATCGATCCAGTGTAACTGGCAATATCAACTCTTTAAAGGCTAGCTTGAAGTCTGAAGAAGTTTGAACACTTTGAGGAACTGCTTCCTAGAAATACTTGGAGAACAAGCATTTCCATGAATAAGACCACAGGGGGAAAAAAGTCACTAGTGACTGGGGATGAGGAGTGGAGGAACAGCATCTTTTGGCTAGCTGTTCTTAGAACCACTAAAAACTTGTGAGAACTACCAGGACACCTCCAAAGATCCCCACACCACTATTAGTATAACAGCCCTTACTGAATGGGTTTTGAGGACACTTTTGGAGTAACACTTCACTATAACACTTCACAATACCACCTTCCAAATAATGTTCCAAACTATCTTTTAAATTGATTTAATTCACCCATGTTTTCATTAGCTGTGTAAGGTACACCTACACCAAACGAGGCAACTGAAGAGTGACTAAATATCTACTGATGTTAGTTGGTGCACAGATGTGTTTCTCATCTAGAAAGTACCTCCTAGAAGACACTCACCTAAAAAGCAAGGAGCAGGTTGTTACAGCAAATATATGTCTGTTTTCCCTGGTTCCATGCTGAGGCAACAGCTCACATAAAAACAAACAAACAAACCCCACAAAACGTGTATCTCATTCCTGAGTAGGTACACTCCTCATACCTGTTCCTCCACAGGTATAAAAGAAAACTTAGAGCTCATTCTGCCAGCAAATCTGATGTTTTGAACCAACAGTATAACCTGAATGTGTTATTCAGGTACCACAAATTATAACAGCTGTTACACAAAAATCTCAACTACAGTTCAATAAGGAAGTTCCTTTGAAAAATGAATGCCTTTCATATGTTCATGGCAGCATCTTATGCTATGCCTACCACAAAGAAAGGGACTTCATCCCTTACCTTGCTCCATGTTTAGCATCTTTCATAACCACTACCAAAAAACCATTGTGCTGAATTATTAACCTTCAAATCTGTGCCTGCTGCACCCACAGGGCAGCACCATTACAAAGATACAGAGAACAGGTCCTTGCACCTGGACGGGTAGCAGATGCTCTGAGCCAGGAGGATGGCAGAGAACCACTGTCCCATCACTTGGGAGGGATCACACCCATGAAGGATGACTTCAACTCCTGCAGCACCAAGTCACTTCTCTGCAAGCCAGGATCTCACTGCAGGTCAGGCTATAACCCTGTTGCTTGTTTTGTCTCATGTTTGCTTCAGTTCCTTCCTGATAATGGTCCTAATACGTAAACAAATATAATGCTTCGGTCACATCCAGTTACTTGTGAGAAAAGCACATCTCTATGTGAAACATGGCACATGAAATATTCACACATTGACATGTGTTACAGCAGGATGCACACAATTTGGAAATAAAAGCAGCAGGAAGGAACAGAGGGAAGTTGCTCTAAGTTTTTTTCAGTCTTCAGTCCAGACCTTGTGATTTCATCTTCCTGGAGAAGTGACTGCTACAGCAAGAACAGGTTTTCCTTAGAATTAGCAAAATCTCTCCCTGCCTGGCCCCATATATTGCTGTCACTGCTCTCAAGCAGCAGTGTCTACCACAGGTCAGGAAGGGCACTTCTGTGGTTCTCTATGTTCTTCCATTAAGCATAAAATAGGGGCATCAGGAGAGGGGTGAAAATCCAGCCAGTGATAAAAAGATGCAAATTCACAGCCTCGAATAACAAGGCCTTCTAAAATCCTGGAGAGATTTTTCCTCTATTTTTAGGTGGTATTGGAACAAATCCATAAAAGCTTTACATTTAATGCTCTGCAAGACATACTGAACCATGGCTGATCATCTCATCATTCATACTGCAAGATGATCTAGCAGTCCTGCATTCCCATTTCTTTTTTCAGTTGGAGCATCATTCTACTTCACTTTATTCTTTAAAATGCCAGAGCACTTCACCCTGCAAGACAGAAAGAAGAAACACAGTTAATGAAAGCAACAAAACTAAAAGCAGCACCACCAGCAAAGCAAAATCAGTAAGAAAACTACATGCAACCTCCACAGCCTTTTTTAAAAAAATATTATTAGAATGTGGTGACAGAGGTAGCTCTTGACAACAGCTCTTGACTAGTGGCTTTTCCTTTAATGCTAATTTAAAATTAAAAAAAAAAACTTAAGCCTGACACCCAGAGATGACAACCCAAACAGAAATTCTTAAAAATTAACCTGATGTCTCTGAAGGACAAGTTCATGAAAATATTCCATTTTGATGGAAACAGACTATGATTCACAGAGCTATTTTGCAAAGGTTGAAGAAGAATGGATGATTGTAGGCTCTTTTTTACTGTACATTTGCTCTGTGTCCCTCAATACCCACAATTTGTTCTACATACCACAAATACCCTGCTGCTAAAGCCAAGGTATTTCAGCCTTTAAACCATAGGAAAAATTTCCATGTGCAGCACTGGACCAGGCAGGTCTGTGACATTTTCTGGCAGTGTAATGAGAGTCTGTTAGAGCACTCAGTATTTTCTTTCCTTTCTTTTCTCTTCCTTTCCTTTAAGCTAACATCCTTTTCCTGTGCCTGAGGGAGAAGGCAGTTGATAAAAGCCAAGTTCCTGTTCACAGATAAGTTTAGAAGGCAGGCAAGCTCAGAAGTTCCTTGAATAAGCTATATTCCTACCACCTCATTTTCCCCCCTGTCAGAGACGTGTGAGCCCCACACAGGAACCAGGCTCACATTGTTCAACAGCCACGGACGTTTCCACAGTGGCTGGGAGGGCCAAGAGCTCTTTCCGCTCTTTGTTACAAATTTTTTTTTAATTTTTTCCTTCCTTCTTCCAACTTTCCAGTTAAAGAATATTGCTGGGGCATTTCTGAAGTAATTCAGGCTGAGCTTCAGAGGAAAGAAGAAGAGACAGGTGTAAGTGGAGGGGAAGAAGGCCAGGATGCTGGTGAAGCTTTTGCTGGTCTGTAGCGCGGTAGGACTGGCAAGGCTGGCGGAACACACAGACCATCACGGAGATCGTGATGGTTCCGTGCACAGCTTCAAGCCACGAGTGCATGAGAGCTCTGCACACCCCCAGAGAGCTCCTCTGCCACGCCAAGAAGGTTACTGGGAGACAGAACGGGTCAGGGAGGACACTCGAGATTACCCTTCAAGTGTGATCTCCTCACATCAGGAAGAGAGAGAGGATTTGGAAGCTGCGAGCCCACGGCCCCGAAACGGGTAAGTACCCAGCATGTGTGTCTTACACATACCAGGAGTGCAATCCTCTCTGATACTTTTATATTCTGTTGGTACAGGGCTGTTTCATTAGAAGCTTCTCTTTAAAATACATTCGATTTTAGGGGCCAATCTATATCCAAACAAGAGTGGTTTAAATGCTTGAACTCCACAAACAGAAAGCTGAATTGCCTGTGGAAGATGAAACCACAGATGGGACCAGCTCTTTGCTTAATCTGGGGTTAGGGGTGTGCACACATCCAGCAGAGGTGAAGCTTCCCAGTTCTGCCAGAAACCAAAACACTACCTCTGGCAAAGGAGAACTAGAGGAAGTCAATTTACTGACTGTTTCTTATCATGAACCAATGCTGATTATTTCTGCTGAGCATGGCAAACTTTGCCCATTAGCAGAATGTGCCTGCCTGCAGACTTGGGCCTTGGAAATGGAGAGAGAAAGGTAATGGCAGGATGTTAGCAAAATAAAAATAGTGAGGAGTAAATATAACAAGGTAAGGAATAATGAATAAGCATGAAAATTACTACAAATTTCACACCCCCACCCCCTTCCAAAGATTTCCATGCCAGCAAAATTATTTTCATGGTAATCTGTAGCAGAAGAGCAGCCATTCTGAGAGTAAAAGGCATGTACTTCACTAGAAATATTCCCAAACCCTATGATTTGTGTAAGTTTTACAGGGCACGTAAGTAGGTCTCTAAATGTTTAAAATAGATGAAAACCAAGCAGGACAGTGAATGAATCTTTTATAGCCTTGATGGATGGGTACAGCAGAGCCCTGTTCAGGAGAGCTGAAACAGCAGCACACTTAGTGCTGTTCACAGCTCAGTGCTTTAGGATGCCCTGGTATTTTTCCCTTTAAATGCTCTTGAGGAAAGGTAAAAAGTGAGATGGGAAGAGACTACAGAACCTTGCTCATGCCGTGCTTCCCTTTCATGCAAACTGAAGTATGCGATCTTGTTTCTAATCTCATCTACATGCAAAATTAAGGCCTCCCTTCTGAGTGTAACATGGTGAGTGCATGAAAACCTTGCTGTCTTTCACAATACACCTTCCCAAAAATCTGTACCTCCCCCCAATAGCCCCAAGGCACTTCCTAAAGCCTGCAAGGCTTCCTGATGGGTAGTGTTTGATAATGATGTGCTCTGTTAACTGACCAACTCCTGGTTAATGCAGTTCATGGTCAAAGGAAGGAAACAAGGCCCAAGGGGCACTCTGGGCTTCCAAATTACTCTGCAAGGTGATAATCATCTGACTGTGGTTGAAATGCTGAAAACATTCTGAAAACTCCCAGTACTATGAAAATTCAGTGCTGTGAAAAGGTCAGCATTACAGGTCAGCAAGATGCTGCAATATACTGTCCTAATCAGGATTTCTTCCTTGCCTCTGTAGCTCTGTTCAGCACCAGCTTGTCTAATTCAGCTCAATACCAGCTATGACTCATCCTAATTTCCTTCCAAGGAGAGAAATACTTCCTTCTTTTATGGAGATAGTTGGATAATGAGTCAAATCATAACATTCTTCCCAATTATGAAGCTATGTGGATGACTACAGACAATCCAAATCCAGTCTGGCAGTAGCTTTAAGGTATTTGCTGTTTTGTAGAGCTGTCACACTTACAGTACACACAAGGCCAGGCAGCTTATAGGTCTTAGGAAAGAAATTGAAGACTTTGAGAGGAATTATACCTAAAAGTAAAGGGAGAGAGGATGAGTAAGAAGGGACAACACAATTCTTTTTGTAACCACAGAACAAATTCTAAAATGGTTGAAACAACACACCTTCAGAGCATGAAGTCCTCTCGTGCCTGTCAGCTGCTGTGGCTGTAGTACCATGCTAGGCACAGTTAAGATGTTGTCATGAATCTGGTATTTCCTCCCTACAAGTGTGACACATTCCCTGGAAAAAAGCCATCATCAAAAAATTTGGTTTATATCTCTCAGGAGGAGAACAATAAGAAAGGCATCAGGAGTTAAATAGGAGTTGAGAGATAGAGGGAAAGAAAGACATGCCATAAAAAGGTGTGACAGACATGCCAAAAAACGGTCCAGGATGGTGGAGAATAGTTTTCTACCGAAATGATGTCTTACATCTACTTTGCTTTTGAAATAAGAAAATACGTTTTTTGCAGAACTAGGAAACAAATAGTCTATAGTAACTTGGTCTTTGTGACAATGCTTTGACTCTCATTACTTAAAAAAAATAAAAGCAATATGTGTTTTGTTCAACCATTTCTTATTTTCCCTTTGTATTAGGAATAGTGGTAGTTACAAAATATTCTTACATTTTAAAGAAATGTAGAGCATCATTTTCCATATTGCAGTTATTTGAATAATTGAGACCATCATGACTAAGTACTACAAGGTATTAATCAGAATCCTCTGGTTTCTGTTTCAACATGTGAGATGAAATGAATCATTAGATCCCAGTCAAATACTTGGATATGTTATTTTGCTAATTCCTCTAAGAACAATAAGATTTCTCATGAAAGAGCTTTAAAATATAAATCAGTAAGAAGTATCTCAGCTGTTGCTTCTATCTGAACAAACAGAAGAAGCTCTGCATGTTCAACTGGACAGGTGTCTGTATGTGTACAAAATCAAAACTATCAAAGTTTCCAAAGGAAATCAAGTTTTATATTGCCTTTCTCCCCAGCAGTTGTGTGGTTTGACTTCAGCTATTTTATTCTACTGCTGAGGTAAATGGATCCACACGTACCCAAAACTTTCAGCAGAATTAAAAAGGGAAATCAAGGGACCTGTACATCAGGAACAGTCAGGCTCACAACTCAGATTTCATGCACTTAGTGCTGTATTTCATTAAAGAAACCAAGACAAATGAAGCATGTAAAAGGCACATGCAGCAAAGCCCAAAGCTGCCTGCACCCTCAGTTAGCCTGACCTGTCTGTCAAGCAACACTGTAAACCAGATCCCTTAAGCATTCCAGGCTAAAAATAATCTTAGGAAAAAGCAGAGGTTATTTTTAACCTTCCCCCTCAGTAACAACACTGACAGAGCCAGTTCCCAGGTGGATGGCTCACCCTGTAAGGGAGAAATGGACGGTGGTGCTGGAACGGGAAGGAGAACAGAACTACTTCGGCTTCCCCATCTATCCAAATTCTCACAGAACTTCTGCTTCCAGAAGTGTAATCATTGCCAAGTGGCCCCTGGTCTGGTTTTGCCCTGCAGCTGGGCAGGTTCATTTTTCCTTCTTTCTTTTTAATCCACAAACACACAGTGTCATCTCCTGGGATTTTTTTTACAACATACCCACAAAAAAATGGAAAAACAAAAGTAAAATGTCTCCAAACTCTACCACCTGACCTATTAAACAGGAAATGCAGAAATCTTCAGCTAAAGCATATCCTTAATTTCACTAATATATTTTGAGTTTTGGACACACAATTCTGTGCAGTCACCCTTGATTAGAGGAAGGTTTCCTGATGTCAGCCAGGTGTGTTATCTCTCTCACCTCTTCCTCTCATTCCACATCAAGGAGCCACAAAGAACCAGGTCTGTTCTCGAGACTACCCAGTGTGTCAATACATGTAACTATCCTCCCAAGTGTACACAAGCAGAGAAAACCCAAATCAAATTATTCTAAGGAAACTCAGTGTTCAATCTTAATAGCTTATTATTTTTTGTCTGCTTTTACAGGAAGAATCCATTAATTTAATTAAGACCAGTTCCACACTGACTAATTTATTTCTTCAAAAAAAGGTAGGGACTTTTGTAGGAAGCTTATGGGATACTGAAATTTCTCACCAAAAGGGCACAGAACATACACTTAAAGTAAAAGTTTGGATGCAGTGCAGCTAAAAGTGATCTTTAGCCCCTGACCTCCTGAAAGCCGTGGAACAGCCATTGAGTGCTCAACAATAGCTTTGGCAGTGCCAAGTGCATCAACAGAAGCAAAGCTTTCCTATCAAAGTTTGGCACTTGGCTCCTTTCAGGACTTCAGGAAATTCTCCAATATTTGGCTGTCATTGAATGGCTCAGCTGCAGGTGGAACAGGTCCCCATTGGCCTGCTTGGTGCAAATGACACTGCTCCATTCCACACAGTGCAGGAGTTACTGAACCCTCTGTGCCCATGGGACTGATTTGTTTCACAGCTCATTACTGCAAGCTGCAGCAATTAATTTATTCAGCAGATAGCAAGGGAGCTCCTGTTTCAGCATCATAACCACAGAAGCACTGTCAGTGCTATCACCACCTGGAGCCAACACCTTCCTGCTTGTGCAGTGATCAGTGGGCAGCCCTGAACAAACCTCCCCTGGTGCCCCACACACAGTCAGCACACACCAGTGGGAACTTGGCTTCCCAAGCAGTTCTGACTCCCTGGCATCAGCACAGGTGTGCCAAAGGGAGCCACTGGCTGCAATTCCTGCCTCCACATGAGGTCTGACAAAGGAGTGATCAGGCTGCACTAGGGGGGAACTTAAGTCTGCAGGAATCAAAGGATAAAATCCAAGTGTAAGCTGCCCTCTCAATGGGCTGCAGAGCTTCCACTGAGGAGGGATAATAGAAATGAGGTAATGGCTGTGGATGCTCTTGAAGAGGAAAATCCTCTTGCATTTACTCCTCTGGAATTGTTTGTACAACAGTTGGATTTGGCTCAAAATCAGTTCGCAGTCAAGCCTGCTGTTCCTTGAACTCTTCCTCCCAGTTCAGGACTGCACTTGCTCTGAAAGTCCTCACTGCATTATGGTTTTAGGATGTCCTGCAGGCCAGCACTACCCCAACTGATAACAGTCTAGCTGTTGGAATACACTCTGCATTCAGCCTGGGTTACTCAGGACTATGGAAGGTTTCCAGCACTGCATGGAAATCACATGTTTGAAACTACCATTGCCACTCTTTTCAGTCCAGTTTGTTAAGATGAACTGCAAAGCAATCTGCTCTCACTCCAGTGAAAACCAGTGTGTTTCACAGGAGGAGACATGGGGATATCCCAGACCCTGCCTGAGGGGGAGTTCAATTCCCATTGGGAGTTTTCCTGAGGGAAAGGAGAAATATGAGAGTTTCTGCTGTCTGATTCTAACACAGAGCTGCTGGCTGCCTGGGAAGAGCGGGAGAATTCACTGACAGACCACCAGGAATCACTTGTCTGCTAATTAAAACCCAGTGGAACACCATGCTGCTTTGGAAACCCAGTGCCTTCTCCAACAGTTGAACACTTTCTGTATTTCATAAAATAGAAAAAGATACGTCTGCCTCAATACTGACATGCACAGTCTTAGTTTAGATTAACTTAAATGTGGTACTTTATTTCTGTTTATTAAGGCTGCTTTTTCTTGTCAGTGAGAAATTTGCACTGAGGGAAAAACCAACGATAGCTAAAGCCTAATTCTTTTGGCTTCAATTGGTATAAATCAGAAGTAATTCTGTACAACTCAGTGGAAAATCACTTGTTTAAACAGAAATAAAGCCTTCTACTACCTTCCTATAGCACAGTAAGGAGGAATTACTGCTTATCTGGTGCCTTTTTGCTGTATAGGAAAATGTTATGGTCTTGAAAAGTTTTGCACACTGCGAGTAGTAGGTGCAGGCATGGCTAGGCAGGAGTTTTCAAAGTAATTATAGACACTGGCTTCCTTGGGAATGGAAACCTGAGGAAACTGACGGTGAAGGACAACTCAGTTGGACCAGGACAGCCAAAGGAATAACAAAACTTATGAAAAACGTCCCAACATCCTGAATTCCTGAAGCTTTTGTTCAGGAAAAAATTCCACTGATCTAGGACACATCTAAAATTAAGCACTTCAGTGCCAATCAAGAGAACATGTAGCAAAGAGAACTGAAGTGTGTCAGTGCCTCACTGAGCTGGGGAGCATTACTCACACTCACTGGCACACTGCAATTGTCTGTATGAAGGAAAGGCGACCCCACATTCATCTGAGCAGAGTCGATACTGCAGAGCAGCCATCTAAGCTTTTCTCCTGGATCTGTGGGTTTTATTTTGTTTCCTATGATATAAGGTGGCCCAGCCAAATCCTAGAATCAGAGAAAGAACTGCCTCCATTTTGCTATGTTTCAATAGATCCCATGTAAGAAAAAAATAATTTTCGTATCAGTTTCTAAATACCTGAAAGATTCAAATTAAAAGAGCCTGAGCTAACCTACATTTGTTGAATCTTATTTAAATACAGAATGCTTTGTCATCAGATATATTTAACCTCAGACATAAGAATACAGTTGCCTCAGAATTAGGCAGAAGTGAATAGATGCATGTGAAGACTCTATTTAATAAGATTAATTCATAATTAGAATGAAGTCTAGGGGAAAAAAACAAACCACCCAACAAACAACACCACAGGCTAGCAAAGAAAACTATTAAAACACTTTTTCCTGGTTTAAAAAAGCAAGGATTAATTTCTTTACAATGTGAACCAGGAAAAGCTATTGAACAAATGAAACATTTGCAGCCCTGAATTTGCTAGGGTTCCCTCAAGAGCTGCTCTAACTTTCAGCATTGTGATAAATGTTAATGTTCACCAGATTACAGGGAAGGCTTTTCTGCTCTCCTCACATGAGCAGCTTCTCTCTGTCCTTCTCTCTTCCTGGCAGCAGAAGTTTGCACCAAAGAAAACTGTATTAAAGAGAATAAAAGCAGAGGGTGTTAAGTTGGTTACATATTCAGTGAATGAAGTGACATAGTTACAAACAGGAGAATAAATGCAGCAGCAGAACACAAAGCTGCTGTGTTCCAGAAACCAGCTCAAGAAAGAAAGTGCTATTTGTGAAGGAGCAGCTCTTTGAAATTTCACAGCTTGATTCAGAGCCTTTGGAGCCAGAGAAGTCCTGCATGCCTCACTGAACTTTAGATCAAGCCCTTCTCAGTCTTTTACATTGCTGCACTTAACATTAAAGAATGACGTAGTTTCCCTCAAGGTTAATCCCGTTAAGGAGTATTTTTAGTTACAGATAGCAAGGTTTCCCTAAAGGAAGCATTTGACAAGTTGTGCAAAAAAATACTGCAATAGAAGTTTCATCTTTGGGCACATGCATCTATTTGGCAGCTCATTCCAGGCCTTATCTACTTACTTGAGGAAAGAATAAACTCTGATAAGTTTTATGGAACTCAAAAGCTCTGAAAGTTTTTGTGATTAAAACCACAACATGGTATTATGCAGCCCTTCAGCTCCACAAATAAACTTTTAAGATCAAGTGAGAGAGAACCAGTGAATATATAGTCAAGAGAACTGGACATGAAGAACTGTGGCAAGCATTAAAGGATGTTTTGATTGAGAGTCCATCATATTCCCCTCTTTTTCCCCCCTCATCTCATTCATTCTGCAGAACACTAGTCCAAAGCAGGCATCAAGTTGGGATCAACCAATCAATTTCTGATAAAACATAACAGCTTTCTACAATTGGGAAGGTCACCAAGTACCTCCAACACTTTAACATGTTTTGAAAAGCAATCCTTGTGTTTTCTGTTCTGTTTGTGCAAATCCACCTGTGCAATACAGCAAAAGCACTCACAGTCCCACAGTGCCTCATTCTTGCTCACACAGGTTGATGCATGTGCACAATTGGCTTTGCTCTATGTGGCTGACATGACTCCAAGAACTTCTTAGGAAGGACTTGCATATGGTGGGAAAAAAAGAAAACAGCCCAGATGATGATTCACTGGGTGTGGATTGTTTTCATTAGGAAAGAACAAAACCCTGAAGCCAAAGAATCCTGTTTTAAAAGGAGGTTTCCACACTGAATGCAGACTCCAGCCTGGATCTGGCAGGCATCCTGCTGGCAGGGGCAGGGATCCTGCACCTAGCAACGACACCAGAGAGCTCCAGCACCAGTGCCTGGGCACTTCACTTCCCCAGGAAAAAGTAGAGAGGATTTGAGGGGGGAGAGCTTCTTCCAGCTATGCCTTGCCAAGTGCATGAGAGAGGACAGCCCAAAACCAAGCACAAACCCTGTTCTAGTTATTTGACACCAAATACCAGAAAAGTGCCACAGCTGTTAAAGCCTGGAAACAGTAAACCTGGTAAACTTAGGCATACCTTGGAGGCAGATGTCACCAGAGCATGTGTGCTGGTCTGCTGGATTTTACTGAGTGGTTTTATACTCTGACACAAGCAGTGTTTGACTCTGGAAGAGTAATCATTAAAAATTTGAGGATTTGTCTTCCAGTTCAGTCCTGTAAGAATCAAGACACCCATTGATCATGGGTCCAAAATTTCCCCCAGTCACTTGTAAAGGCCTCAAAGCTACAAATCAGACAAGTTGTTTTGGCTGGAAATCACAACAAAGGCAGCAGCCTCCTTTCCTGTCCTGCTTTCCCAGCACTGCAGCCTTTGCCAGATTCCTGCCCTTGCTTCTACCAGATGAAGAGTTTTGCTTGCATGAGTGCTTGCTGAAATCTTAATCACATTTTCCTTAAGAAACAGGGGAACAAAACAGGCTATGGTCCAGCAAGCCTGGTGAACTGTTCCCAGCTAGCCTAGGCTGTTTGCCCTTCCATCCTGATGTTTTCAGCTTCCTTCCCTTCTCCTGGCTGCTACAGTGCCAGCTTCTGCTTTCGTGCAGGACTCGGTTCCCCATTGTTACACCAACTCCCTGAGAGAGGCAAACCTTTTCCATATATGCTGATAGTTGGAGATTTGGTTCCTGTATTCCCATTTAAAAATACACTGCCTAAAGTTCAGCTGTTTCCATTAGAGTTATTACTCGTCACTTCCTGCCCCTTCTGGTCTTGGATTCAACCATCAAACTTCAGCCAACATTCCACTGCCAAGTCTTGACTTTAAAGGAAGAAGCTCACCTACACTTGGGGATTAATAGGTGCCTATGTAATTCTGACTTGGAAAATGAATCAGACTGTTAAAACTCACTTGTCCTTGCTAGAAACATAAAACTAAAACAACCCTTTTCCCCTCAAAATTATTTTCCTGCAGATGATGGGAGAAATTATTTTGAAGCGAGCCTACTTCATAAAATCCAATCACTTACTATATATGTTGAAGAAGTAATACTTAGGAAGATATTATTTATGGAGTTAATGTTGGATTAAGTTTTCAGAGGCAGTCTGCCTCAACCTGATGAGTCAGTCATATGGCATCTGAAATGGCAACATGCCTAGAAAGGCCATTTGACATTTAAAGTGACATTAACCCACAGGTTATCATGGGCTGGAAATTTCTCCTGCAAAATGAAAGGACTGGAAATGGAACTAATGCATCAAAGTTCAGACAATCAGCCCTTTTGTAACAAATACAGATAAACATCTCAAATGAAAACAAATGAACTGGGAGTGGAGAGAGAAGGTAGAGAGCATTTTCCACTTTCCTCATCATACAGCTGGGAAAGAATGCAAAAGTAAAAATAAAGGCCTTTCTGCTTTTCACTTTTTCTTGGCACTGTTACAGTCAGAGACTTAGAGACCTACTTCAAACTCTTTTCCCACGTTTTTCCTCCTCTAGGAACTGGTGTTCCTTCACACAGTCCCGCCTGGTCACATACATAGAAGCCTGCATGAAGGAGAAGTACATTGTCAACTCCCAACAGCCCTGCCCCAACGGAGCCCCAGACTGCCAGAAGATCATGTGAGTGTCCTAAATAAAACCAGTGAGGAAAACATTATTTTCTCTGAAGTATCTAAAAGATGTTTTCAACAGTACTGAAGCCTCATAATTTCTAGGGGAGTTTAAAACAAATTTCTATCTTCCTTGGTAACTGTTTTGGAATAATGTGTTTCATAATAAAATGGTCTCCACACCTCATCAGAATACTACAGCATTCAGGATCAGTCCAAACTTGATTGCAAAGGACTCTATTACAATAAATCTAATGCCCAGACCCTTCCTCTCCAGGTACAGGACAGCCCTGAAGCCAGTCTACCAAGTGAAACAGAAGACTTTGAAGTCTTTGCAGTGGAAATGCTGCCCTGGATTTATCGGCAAGGACTGTGAACAGCGTGGTAAGCAAAGCTGGAGAGCAAGTATAGGAATGGATGACTAAATGCCAGGCACAATGGCAAGAAATGAATCTGCCTAAATTTTCTCCTTTTTTTAGAATTGGTGCCTTGTGTTTTCAGTCTGCTATGTCCCAAATCACTGATACTTTGAGACAAGAGCAGTCATAATAAGCTGCAATTAATAGTTAAATAGCATTAGCTCCTTATTCTTCTGTTAATAGCACCTTTGTATGGAGAAAGGTATTAATTTGCTGGAAAGCCTGTCAGATGTCCATCTTAGACAACTCCATCTAGGAATGCCTAATTCCAGGTAGAAACTGGTGACATCAGAAAGCAACACTAGTGTGTGAAATGTTCCTATGGTCAGTTCACAGGATGAAATCACAACATGTCCAGGTTCAGAGGAGAGGGCAGCCTTCACACTGCAGTCTGCATTGCTCCTCCTCTCTGATTAGCCTGGCTGCAAAGGCACTGGCTCCTCTACAGGGAGCAGCTCCACGGCACAGGCAGGAGCAGTGCCCAGACTGTGACCTCCAGGAAAGCTCCAGGAACAGCCTTTGGAGTGAACTACTGTAACCCATTGCACTGCTGAATAAAGCAGTGGGGGCAGCAGGTTGAGGGAGGGGATTTTGGCCCTCTACTCTGTCCTCCTGAGACTGCACCAGGAGTCCTGCATCCAGCTCTGGGGTCCCCACCTTAAGGACATGGACCTGTTGGAGTGAGTGCAGGAGCACCTCTGCTATGGACACAGGCTGAGAGATCTGGGGCTGCTCAGCCTGGGGGAGAAAAGGCTCCAACGAGAACTCAGAGCACCCTCCAGTACCTAATGGGGCTACAAGAGAGATGGAGAGGGACTTTTCACAAGGGCATGTAGTGCTAAGACCAGGGGAAATAGCTTCAAACTGAAATAGGGCAGGTATAGTTTAGGTATTAGGAATAAATACTTTGCTGTGAGGGTGGTGAGGCACTGGAACAGGTCTCCCAGAGAAGCTGTGGGTGCCCCATCTTTGGAAGTGCTCAAAGCCAGGTTGGATGGGTCTCTGAGCAGCCTGGTCTAGTGGGAGGTTCCCTGCCATGGTGAGGAGGTGGGAACTAGATGGTTTTTAAGGCCCCTTCCAACACAAACCATGCTATGATCTGTGCAGCTGCTAATAGAGAGAGGGGAGACAGTGTGGTTTAAAAACTGAATGGTGGTTAAAAATGGCAATGGCAAGATTTAGCAAATAATACTCAAAAAGCAGAATTTGAACAGATTTAAGAATTTAAATAGAATTAAGGGAATTTAACTGGATAAAAGGTAATTCCCTCTAGCAATTAAGTCAACCATAAAAATAAAGGCAAACATATGTCTGAAAATTTTTCCACAATCTACATCTAACTCACCTACAGACTCCACTGATAAAAATCTCTGGAGGTTTAGCTTTACTTCACAGATAGCCTTCATTTGTGGTTTGATCTCTTGGTGAACTTCACACATAATGTTGGAAAGATATTACCAAATGCAGTGCAACTATTTTAGCCTCTCTGTTGTTACACTCATTGACCAAAACCAGCTGCTCCATTAATATCTTCTCATTTGTACAGCATCATTCACTGCTGCTGCCACCAGGGTGTTCAGGTAACTGTGGAACAAGGAAGAGGAATTTGCAGATCTTTAGATGGGGCCCCCAGAAAAGAAAAAAGCCCCATTTATTTGCAATAGACTAATTTCTTATGAGCAAAGCTTGGCATGAGTTAAAAATCCCTACATTATACTGCATAGCATTGCCATGTATGCAATGTTATTTGCCAGTGCAAGGAAACAAAGTTTTCCAGAGAAGGTGTTCTTTCCTCATGAAACCTATCTCCATACCTTTTACACAACACACGAAATTCCTGTGTGGCCTTGCTAAACTGCAGTAGTTTCTGCATCTAAAACATTTTCACAGCTGTATCATATCTCAATTGCAGATCCTAATTTTATTCTGGTGCCAGGAACTGAAACTGAAGGACAAGAAGAGGAGTTCTCAAACCACAGTATGTGCTTGAAGTTATTTTGTTTGTTATCCTTTTACCTCTCAGTCACTGATCAGGAGAGAGAGAAAGAAAGATTTGAAGCTGTAATTTTAAAGTGATAAGCTATGGACAAACTTTCTAGTGAAAGCATTCTCTGGAAAAGCTTTGAAACAATACATTTACTGACATAAATGAGGACTTTTGCTATAACACCCTGCGAATGTTCACAACAAAGCATCCCAAAGGTTCAAAGCTGTCTGGTGAACAGTGGATGCCAGCTGGTGCAGAGCCTTACCCCTTTCAGTGGCATGGATGTTATCCCCTTGCTCTGCAGTGGGTTCACAGGACAGCCCCCCATGCTCACAAAAATCTACCAGAAAAACAATCCACTGAAAATGCTATTTTAGAACAGCCCCTCAGTGGCTCAGAGATTACAATTACAAGGTACTGTAGATTTTTATCTCAGACACTCCACCCACCCTACCAGTGTAAGCAGCACGAAGGACCCTCCCTTACCAGCTGGGAAGTGGTGTGGCCTGCAGTGTTATTAAGTGCCTTTCAGAAATTAGCTTCAGGGAAGTATTGCACACTTTGAAATCTACAGCTGAGATTCACAAGTATTTATTTAGAAAAACATCAGTTAAAGGGCCCCTCCATGAGTCAGCTCTGACACACACTGTGCTCCTGATTCCTCAGTGGAATGTCTCAATTGCTCTTTCATCCCCTCATTTTATTCTAGGCTGTTAAACCTTGCCATCCTTTCAGTCAATGGGCTTGAAAAGAGTTAGTACTCCAAAACATTTTTATGGCACGGGGAGATTTCTAATTAAGAGCGTTTTATTGCCATCATGGCTGTTGTAGCTGAAGTTCTCTGCAAATATTTGAATATATTAGGTTTCCATCACTGCTGGAAAAAATCCTTGCAGATCAACTGCAATTTAAGGTGCCAGAAATCTAACAGACTCCCTAAATGTCAGCGCAAAATTTTCAGAATGAAAACCAGACAGGTGTTCTCAGAGGTCTTGCATGAATACCTGTCACCTGGTCGCTGCACCCTGTTGCATGACTTTGTTTTTCTAATCTTGTGACTAGTGTCAACATCAGTGGATTCAAGAGAAATGTTCGAAGTCATTCAAAATCATGAGGCTTTACTGGATGATCTTCAAAGTGATATTCATCAAGCAGCCAGCACCTTAGGTGACTTACAGAGACTATTTGAGAACAACGGTACAAGCATGGTGTTAGAAGTGAACGAGAGCAATTCAGGTGAGAGGTCTGATGCAGAACTATCAGCCCATGACAGGCCCTGTGAAACCACACAAATCAGAAAGAAAATGCGAAAGCAAAAATACCCTGATATTCCTTGGTCTGCTGGTTGCTTCTACAGAGAGAAAAAATGGGTGCAATCCCAATGCAAATGAATGAACCAAAGAGTAACTCGAAATGGGAAATTAAGGAAAGGCACTGTTCAGAATATGCCTTAATCACAGAATAAAGAGGCTGCTTATATTTAAAATTTGTTAACCTTACTGTTTTACTTCTATGGCTTCTTCTCTTCTCTGGGGATGCAGAGTTTGGATCTGCTCTTTTTCCATACTCATGCTGTATACTCTGATGTGTGGATTAGCACACTGGTGTTTCATGAAAAAATGAAACATTCCATCTCTGGAACATTGTTTCTGCCATATAAAGGAGTAGGAGAAAAAGAGCTGCTGAATTTAACCCACCATAGGGAGCCACTGGCTTGCAGAAACATTTTCTAATGATACAGACTATACAGTGCTCAGTGAACTTCAAGGCACTCAAGTTTGAACAATAAAGTTAGAAACTGAGCCTTAGTATAATTTTCATACAGTCCAGATACCTCACAGATTTTTCAAGTTATTTACTCCTCACCTGGAATATTCAGCTGTTAAGATGCTGTATAACCTTGTGGGGTTGAAAGCATGAGAAAAAGAACATTATGACACAGTCAAAAAAGGAAGCGCCCACTAAGAACTGTTGAGAAAATGGACAGTTATGGCCACTGGAAAAACCACCTGTCCACAGGTTTCAAAAAACATCACTTTTAAGATATAAATGGGGAACTCAATACAAATCTAAGTTATTTTCTGCACACTCTTAGACACCATGCGCTTCATAATAATCTTGATTTAACAATAGGCTATTTTTGCAATTGTTGAAATTTATCATGAGGTCAGATTCTGGGGAGTAAGACACCAACTACTACAGAAAAATGAACACTTGAGTTAACCTGTCTAGACTGTGTTCTAAAAGCAGAATTTAAATTTAATTTTTTTTTCAACTGTATTAACAGATCACCAGGAAAGGCTTCTGCAGCAAGCTTTGTTTCCTCATGTGGAGAATTTTCTAAGGAAACATTTTAACCCAATGTGGGCAAGCTTCAACAAAAGTTTACAGAACCTCTCCAACATAGTAAGAAATCTGTCCTATGATGTGGAAGCCAACAGGAAAAGCATAGAAAGATTCCAAGAAAGCACTGTGCCCAAGAAGGAATTCCAGGAGCTGGGAACTAAATTTGAATCAAAAGTCCAAGAAAACATAGTGAAAGTTGATGAGGCGAAAAGAGATGTAGAGAACAAAGTGCACATGCAGCAGGCTGATATTCACCATAATCTCAGCATGCTCAAGGCAGATACTGACACAAGACTCAAGAAGCTTCATAAGATACAGCAGTCCCATTTCTTAGCAATGAACAACAGCATAGCAAACATGAAACAAGAGCAAAACCTTCTGGAAAATAAACTGGAAGCTTTGAAAAAAAATTTAACAGAACTCTCTTTACATCATGGTCCCAAAGATGAAAACAGCCAGTTAACCATCAGACATATGAATGAAATGCTGTCAGGACATGCCAAGCAGCTTAAAGAACTTTACATGGAGTCAGATGTGGCCTTTCAGAATATTGCAGTTTTAGAGAGGTGGTTTAAGGAGTTAAAGAAGAACATCTCAAAGTATAGGCCAGAAGATCTTACAATAACTTTGGCTGAGAAATCAGTTATTATGGAAGAAAACAATGCAGCAATGGAAAGGCAGATAGCAGAGCTCAACTACACTCTGTCAAACCTTCAGGAAACCTATTCAGATCTGCTGCGGTACATGGAGGAATGCAATTGCCAGAGAGTATCTGCTGACACTGATGTGCTGGAGGAAGATCCAAGGAATAGCACTTACTCCCTTGAAGATACCCAGCCAAAGGATATGAAGCACTTGGAGTCAGTTTTCAGAGATTTCTTCAAGAGTGAAATTGAAGAGCTCTCCTCAGCTATTCCGTCCATCCATCTGTCTCTCAACCTCCGTCAAGAAGAGAACAGACAGCTTCAGTCACAGGTTACGGCTTTTTCAGAAGACATGGGCTTGCTGAAGAAGAAAGATGAAGAAATTCATCGACAAATCAAGTATCTCAACAGCTCTTTTAGCTCTCTTTTGAAAGACGCAATGCGGCACGAAGAAGCACTGGAGGCTCTACTGAGACACGAATTTCTGGACGTCTTTTTTGAAGATGATTTCAGTAGCCTAATACCATCAGTATTTCAGCTGCAAGAATCTGTCAGACACTTTTCAGATAAACTACAAGAACAAAATGTGACTTTAGAATCTGTTAAGAAGAGATTTCATCCCTTGGAGAGAGGTCACCAGAATCATCATGATGCTCACATGCCTCCTAAGCACCCCGAGGAGGAAACACAAACCTCCTCTACTCTACACGAAGTCAGCAGCCAACGCAGCGTCAGAGAACACATGGAACCGAACTATGAGGCTGCCAAAGATGACTCCTTGGAGAGCTCAGCTTACAATGATATCATGACTCTGAAGAATGATATCAAACATCTGAGCCTGGCAGTCAAGAGGCACGAATCCAGAGGTGACATAAGTCTCTGTTGCAATCATACGATAGCAAATGCAATTGAGCCACTCAACGCTTCTGTAGAAAGTCTCTCTGCAGATTTAGCAACCATCAAGCAGAATCTGGAGGAACATCTGGTGACTTTCAAAAAATTATTTGGAAGTCATGAAGAATTAGGTGCCTCAAATATAAGTCTGGATGTTACAAAGATTCAGTCAATGCTGCAGAAAAAAGGGAGAAGGCAACAGAAAGGTCAAGACAAGCAAAGAGACAAGAAAAGATCTGAGAAGCACAGAGAAAATACACAAGCAATAAGTGGAAGAAATACAGTGCAGACAGGATTTGTGGAAAAAGGTGTGTTCTTTTCTTTGACTTGCTCATGTACAGGTCTAACTTCTTTCTAGGCTCTGATGCAAGTTCCACACACAGAGCATATTAGTATTAGTTATAAGAGCTATCAGGTACCTTGTGGGATGCTGGAGGGAGAAATTCTGACATTACTTACACCCACCCCCTCCACCAGTTTAAATAGAGAAAAAAAACCAGTTTGAGTGAGAACCAAGCTGATATTCTGCTGTATTTTGGTTAAGGCAAATAAAATTACACCCGCCATAGCTGCTAGGAAATTGGTCTTGAACTAATTCACCTTCAGGTGTTTAGAAGACAAATTTTATTTGTAGATGCTCATGTTAATGCAGTAGCAGTCTTCTCTTTGGAAGCGAATGTGGAATGCTTCTTTTTCCGTGTTATTTTGTTACTTGGCTCTGGAAGGAGTGTACTCAAAGCACCAAATCCTTCTCAAGACAGACAGATGCATTAAATGAACTGCTGTAATTTGCACAAGTGGAACAGGCAGGACTGACCAGAGAGCACATACTCCCTCTCTTACAACCAAGCTTCAGAGACAAATTTTCAGCTTATATTTCACTAGGGCTGGGCAGTTCCCTTTCCCTGTAAGCATGTGACCATAAGCACCTGGTAATTACAACTACCACAGATTTAACATTGGCCTTTATGATTGCAGCCCTCGCTATGGACAAATAACAGAGCAAAAATCAGCCCTTTAGGCAGCTGTGCTGCAAAACTGTAGTTAAGACTGAATAAGCAGAGAACATATTCTTAACTGATTTATTTTGGGGACAGTTAAAAAGTGATATTTTTTCTCCTTGTGTGGTCCCAGTGTTATACTTTTCCAAGAGTTCCAGGGAATCATTTGATCTACTCCAGTGCACATCACCATTTCCAGTGCCTAGCTTTGCAAAGCATACAAAAATCAGGCCTGATAGGGATTCACCTTATCTCCCATCCTGATGATCCTGGGGAGAGAAGAATGCTCACTCACTGCTAAATCCTGTTCCTCTTTCTTTTTCAGACTCATTGGTGGCATTCCATGTGGGATTCTCAGAAAGAAAGGATAAAGAAAAAACTGTGAGGTTTAATGAAACTTATCTAAATTATGGAAACAGCTACTTCTCTGAACATGGCCACTTTAAAGCACCACACAAAGGTGTCTACCTGTTGTTCATCTCTGTGGAGTTCAGCTCAGGACCAGCACTGGGACAACTCTCCTTCAGCCGTGGGTACAAAAGAACTCTCTCAAGCAGTCAGAGGAAAACCCCACATGGAAACACCGTGACTACTTTTGCTATAGCAGAAATGGAGAAGGGGGAGACGGTGTGCTTTGAATTGCTGCACGGCTCTGTAGTGAAGCGAAGCCCACCTGGGACAACTATGGGTGGACTCCTAATATCTAAAACTTGAATAGTGACATTTATGTTCTATTAATCTCCTTCCATAGATGCAATGGATGCATTCACTATTGCTTCATCTGTGATGTATTCAATGCTACTGCATGTGTTCAAACATAGCACTACCCTAGGTTTGCCTTCATGCTTCTTTTCTGGAAGTGTTTGGCTTTTGATTAGTTGCTTATGAGCAGCAATGGGATTTTCTTTCAAGTAAAAAGCTAATGGTTTGGACTCCAGATGTATCAGCACACACACTCCCAAATCCTTCCAATGTGAGGACTGCACATAAATGTTTTGTGGGACTTTCTTCACTTTTAACACAAATTTCTCCCTTCCCTTGGCAAAAGAATATCCTCCCATGACAAATAACCAAATCAGTGACAAGGAAAAGATTTTAGGTAGGACTGCACATTCTCATGTTATGTGAATGGTACCTTACAACCCACAAGCCAGGGCAATTTTACCTTCTAGTTCTCTGTGGACCAGAGACTATCTTGGAAACTTCACTCCAGTGTTTCAGTCTGTGCACAACAGGAACACTAGAAGAGATCCATCAAACCCAGTAAAATTCACTCTACTGCCAGTATTTGCAAGCAAGATCTCCTAAATGGTCCAGTCTTTGTTTCTTGGCCTGTGATATATGTCAGCAACACTGCAAAAATTTAAAGCATTGTTAAGATGAGTTACATTTACATTTAGAGACTAGGAAAATGTCAACAATATTTTAGAAGCATTGTTGCTTCTAAATAAAATGCAGTTTATTTCTAAAGTTAATCCTGGAGATTTATTTAATGAATTCAGCCCAGAGTTCAGTATTTAGTAAATATTTTAAAACCAAGCAAGCAAAACCAAATTTAAAAGGCAAGCTCATTGGTCTGTTGTCACTGCTGAATATAAATTTGTAATTAGAGTAAATCAAAGAGTAGGACTTCTGAAATGTAGAGGGCTTTTTATTTCCAAAACTTCAAAATCACCATGCCTGGTCATGTCTTAAACTTTTTTCTGTCAAATAAAACTTCCCAAAGACTTTCACTCTAAAGACATTCAAGTATTGTGGTATTTTTATCTATCCTAATATCTTACATAGCAATATTAAAACAATTAAATTTGCCAAAATGAAATGCACTTTGAAATTTTCAGTATTTTTGATGAACATATAAATTCTTATTATGTAAATTGCACCCTTTTAAGGTAGCATTTTTTAACAAATCTATTTTGCTGTTAAGAATTTTTTCCCCACCTACCTGTATTCCAAGCAATACTAATCTCTCATTAACTGTTAAAAACCCCCGACACGTAGGTACCAACACACAATGCACTTAAAGCAACAGTTTGACAAGCAGACAATACCTATCTTCTGAAATAAAGCTACAAAGCAACTTCAGCTGACTTGCTCAGAAGATTGTTTTCTCTATCCTGAAAAATCCAAGAAAACTAACAAGAAATGCTCCTTATCTCCTTCTGGCCAATGCTGATTTCCACAGGAGATGCCCAGGCCAGGTGTTCCTGTCTTTCTAGCAGGGGGCCATGGCTCACACTGCTCTGCTGCAGTGAGCACAAAGTGCCTGCAAACTCAGTGTCATTTTCTGTCCCACTTCTGCTCAAAATATCTGCGGGAAGAAAGAAGAATAAAACTGAAGGGGTGAAATGAAGAAAACCATCAAATTGTAAGGTTAGGTTCTTTCAGTACAAAGCTCCCATCCTGGGGTGACCTGGCTGGGTTTTTACCAGTGTTCCTCCAATTCCTGATTTTGTGGTGGCAGCATTCTGCAGAGCCAGGCCAAGAGTGCTGCCTAGGTCAGGGTGGTTCAAGGAACACCCCCTTTTCAGTGCACACCAATTCTGCACCTACAGCCAAGTTCCACAAACAAGCACCACTGGGGAATATGTGAATTATGTATGTTACATAAGGGGGAGAGGATATACATATATATTTCAGAACACTTTGTTTTTAAAGCTTTGACAGAAAGCTTCAACTGGAATGAAAACCACTTGGAAATGGACACAGGAGGTAGCAGAGAGCATTGCAGTTCATCCAGTCTGGTTTTGTGTCCTTCCTTGTGCTTACCAGAGTACTTTCACCGAAGAATACGCCAGATGTGTTCAGAGAACACTGACTCCAGAGTGAACAAAAAGTTGAAGATGTTTCTGTATTCTAAAGATGTCTTCAAACATGTGCTTAAGTTAGCTACCTGCACATACAAAGAGGACACACTGCATGGGAAGACTAATTTTTATGGGGCAAAAAATTAATGAAAGACCATGGGATAAATCACTCTGTGGGCTGCATAAGCCAGGAAGACCAACTTCCTTCTCATGCAACAAGAGAACAATGATTCATCTACTGGCCTGTGGTTTTGTTTGTTCAAAGCAATAAACCAGCTTTTAAATAAGCCTCCATCTAAACCACTCCTGCATTTTTTTGGTGGGATGGTTGTTTGGGCATTTTTGTTAGATCAACATAGCCACACCACTATGACCTGTATTTTTAGGCAAACTAGAAAAATCAATTTAATGAAGATAATTTAAAATACAGCTATTGGTTGGCTCAGTGGATTTAGGAGAATTTCCAAACATGAAAAACAACCTGAAGCTGACCATAGGCCCTGGGAAGAGTTGTCTGTAAGAGCTTCAGTTTCCCTCACAGCACACTGACTAGACTGATGTGCCTGATGGCCAGGCAGCAATAGGCACAGAAACGTATGCTCACTCCAGGATACAGATATATGTAATGTCAATCTGACACTCATATTCAAAAATAAAAGCTTCCAACAGATTTTAGTACTTCCTAGAAACCTGACAGAAAACACTGCTGCTGCTTCAAGTTTCTGTATTTCCAGATCAAACCACTGAGCTCTGTAATTAGGTAGAAAGCTGTGTATCTTAGGGCCTTTGTGGAATTATTTTGTTACTGATCTGCTGCTTTATGAATGTCAGTATCTTAGAGTACATTTTAAAATTAAAGTCTCCTAATGTTTTTTTCCTTTTCCATTATTAAGACAATCTCCTTACTGTACTCCAAATTCAAGTACTGATTGTATCAAAAATGAGCAATTTTGCTTTCTGTAGATCCAGCAATGCCTGAATTCTTCAGGTAATACCCACATCAAGCCAGTCTGAAGCCCATGGAGGTCTCCTCATGAAGCAGACTCAGGAGGTGCTCAGCCCATAGCAGTGGTCCTTTCCCTGCTCAGATTCACAGCTGATACTCATCTACTGCATTCACATCAGCGACAAACACCAAAGTGGTGTTCTGGGGAAAGGTGAAGATAAAATGCAGAAGGAATTAAGGAAATTAATAGAATTATATCTGATCCTTTCTGAATTTAGTGATACTTCTGCTATTTCTATAAAAGCTTGTGGTTCAGTTTGCTAATTACTCAGAGCGCTTTTTGGTATGCCCACAAAACATCCATGTGCAGTGTTTACACATTTCACTGAAATG
The DNA here is from genome assembly GCF_028769735.1 of Zonotrichia leucophrys gambelii. Taxonomy (NCBI): domain Eukaryota; kingdom Metazoa; phylum Chordata; class Aves; order Passeriformes; family Passerellidae; genus Zonotrichia; species Zonotrichia leucophrys. The sequence goes on from NC_088176.1 coordinate 26,469,872, forward strand.
TTTCACATTTCACACATTACTGCTGTTTCACCTCTTAGATATTGATGCCAACTCACCAGTAACATTTTGCATAGTGGTCAAACCCACCCATTTATAATGGAGACCATTTTGGTATTTATTGCTAGCAGGCAGTAGAACTTATTTTCATGTCTCAAAACTCCCCAATTTTTTTCCAAATGCTTTCTTTAGGACACAGCCCCACCGTGTGGCCGTTCCACGAAGCAACACCGAGAGGAAAGCTGCTCATTAGAGCACGGACAGGTGCAAACACTTACCCACAATTTTCCTTATGTCCTCCTGCAACGCTAACATGAAATTCCAGTTTTAAATCCAACCACGACCACTGCAACCAGTGAAGACATTCCATTCCAAAATAGCCACAACCATAGGAAAAAGGTTTGCTTTGCCAAGATACTCATTTAAGGAGACCAAATCTTTGTGCAGTCTAATTTCCTGGTATTATGTGTTAAGGACAGGAAAGTTGAAACTACATTGCTGATCTTTCCACAGCACTTTCCAGAACTACACTGCAAGAATTTAACACTTGATTGTATAGGGAAAACAAACCAAGGCTTATAATTATAATATATTGGTAACAGTTTTTATGATGTTTAGATATAAAATCTTTCTAGCTACTGTAAAAAATATGTATTTAAATCTAATATTTTTCCTGATTAAATGCAAAAAGAGAACAGAAAATGATCTTACTTCTTTCTCCTTGTAAATTAAAGGTGGACTCTATGGGGAGTAGAAGCCAATACAGTTCTGCAACGAGAAAACAAATTCTGACACCCTCTTCATGGTTCTCACAGGGGAGATATCCCCTTGACTGGTCTTCATTTGCTTGAATCATAAAAACCAGAATAAATTTCGCAGGATATACAGAAGCGCCTGCATATTTTTGCAACAAGCAGTACATACACATATTAAACTCAAATATCTTGATTTGGATACTATTACACAAAAAAAAGGTTTTATACAGAGGGAACAAAAAGCAATTACAAAATTCCCCATCCTTTTATTTTTTCTGGTTTTACCTGGTAAGCTTGAGGCAAATTTATATGGATAAAACCAACATGTAGGGAACCTGCATATGCTCAAATAAAAGTATTATTTGATTTTGATTTGCTTTTGGCTTTGCTGTAACACAGGGATAGAAGTCAGGAAAAGGAAACACTGTTTTTTACTGTTGCACTCAAATTTAAATATTGTGCAAGGAATAAAGAGCTTGAACCTAGAGAGCACCAAATAACTTTCAATGTCATTGAACAATAAAAGTAATAATTAACAACTTATTCAGAGACTGTGGGGGGAAAAACCATAAACGAGGTATGAAAAAGTAGGGAATTATTTAGTTACAGTATTAGGATTTCCAAGCCGTTACATTTTTAAGGCAAAATCTTATAGTAACAAAACACATTACTAATGTGTACTAAAATAAGGTTATTTACTTAAAAATGATACATTGGACATAATCTGTGTACAGAACAAGCAATTCATGGTAAACTCAATAAGGCACCTTCTAAAGCAGATGCTGTACAAAATACATTAGTGTGTTACATTTTTAAAGTAGTATTCTACACTTCTGGCATATAACACACACAAGAGTGTGACCATTTGTCTTGTTCCACTCTTCTTTCATATTTTATTTACATCTTCTCCAGGTTAACTACAATGTTATTTATTTTTCTTGTATACAATATAGTACATTTCATTTTGGGCATGTCATGTTGGAGCACAAAAGTCACTACATGATGTGGGCTTCTATAATTGCATTAAACAGTAAAATATCACAAAGCAACAATTACATTAGATTTGTCAAAATACCAGAAGTAATGTGCCCTCTACTTCTGCTGTACAACCAAGGCTGAGCACCATGGTTCCATGAGGACTGGGCTGTGCAACACTGCCAGCTGCTTTTAGACATCACCCCTACTTGGGACAGAGACTGTGGGCACAGGATAAAGATTTAACTCAGAGGCACTGTCAGGAGAGGGAGCAAAGGCTAAATCATTCGAACATCTCACAGAAGATGAGCATGTAACTTCCCTTTAAAAATATCTGCAATAGCAAAAGAATGTTTATTAACTTTATATCTCTGCTCTTCAAACACTTTTAGACCATTAAAATACAGTCTGTTAAGACAGAGTAGTTGAAATGTATCCAAATTATTTGTTTTTTAAACACATTCAAATGGTCATTTAGATCAAGGTCTAAAATTTGATTCTAGACTATTATGGAGGTAAGTTAAAATATTAATTTTACATTTCATTCAAGACCTCAAAAAAGGTTAATAAAGAAAACAATTCATAAGAAATTATGGATATTGGGAAAACTGTTTCTTGAGGAAAAATTATATTAAGTAAAATTCAGAATAAACTCAGAATGTAAGCCAAATTTTCTCTATAGGAATACCACATTTCTGGTGGAATTTACAAGTTAACAGGAACACAAAAACGTTCCTTTTAGGTGCTGTAACAAATGAAGTGACTCCAATTATTTCCATATAAAATCACATGGAACAGGTTCAACAAACATAAAAATCCCTCCATTTGAGTGTTTAAGAACTTCCAAGGCACAGTCTTGGTATTCTCAAGGTATTTTCCACACAGTTGATTTTTGTATTAAAAAAAAAAAAAAAAACAAACAAAAAAACCTAACCACATTTGCCAGTTTTGGAGGATATTTTTTCAAATGACAAATGCTTAAAATTTTGACCTCCAAAAATGAGATTAATCATAGTCCAACAGAAGAATCTCATTACCCTCTCTGAACTTAAAAGGCTTCCTCTGAACACTACAGGATTGCATAAAGCAACTGCTTACCTTTGGAGTCTGCATTAATTATACTTAGTTAAGTAAAAATTAATGGGCTGGCTTAGAGCACATTTTTTCCCCCAAAAGATTAAGTATCAGTATAGACATTCTTTAGTGTTAATGTTTTGTTGAGTATCAGAATCAAGGCAGTTGCTGTTCAGCACAGCAAGAACTACACATGCATGATACATTTGAGTATGAACAGAGTAACTGAAGTGCTGATAAATTAGGTTTAAGGCAAAAAAGATTTTTTCCCTCTCAAAAAAATCATCTTTGCAGCAGTAGACTCCCTCTATGTTAAAAGTAAACTTGAAAATCAATTTAGGTCCTAAGGTGTCCAACCATCCTATTGCTGCCTTGCAATACTTAACAATGGAAAAGAAAATAAGTGAAAATGTACAAATTATTGAAATTCATACTTCCAAAAGGGGCTTCCTCAAGAGCTAGAAAAAATGAACTAAAAAAAATTCACAAAACATGTTTAGAGCAAATGATGATGTGGCAAATTCTAAAAGAAATGACACAATATTCTACATAGAATGGGGTTAATTTAGACAGATCTTCATGCTCTGAAAGTTTAAGCTAGCAGGGTACCTACATAAACATTTTTTTCCTTCTTATTGATAAAAATTCTAGAGAAGGAAAAACAAAAGCTTATCCCTTACTTTTTTTGGCTTATACCAAAAATTTTCCAACTACCTGTGCAAAAATTATGTGCGAAGACATGATTAACAATTTCAAAATCATCATAAATTTCTTGGCAATGGACGGAGAAACTTTTTTATTAAGAGCCCTTTATCATGAGGATTGTGGCACAATATCATAAATCTCTTGCTGTTTTCAAATAAGTTAAAGTTGACATACCTATGAACTTCTCAGCCAGAATACATATTAATACTTAAAGGCATTACTAAACAAAAGTAATGACTTTATTTAAAAAAAAAAAGTCCCTTGAAATAGCTAGTTTTCTATAAAATATGTAGAACTGTTAAATAAAGTCTGTACATCACAATAGAAAATAAAAATACTGCAATCTTTTGCCTGACCATTTACATTATGGGAACTACAGGATTAAAACAAAAAGGTAACATGCTAAAATGTTGTAATTGTACACAAATCACATTACTTTGTGTTACACTGCTTTGTATCAGTTGTATTTTCAAGGGAAATTTAAACACATCAAAACATTCTCTATGTAAATATTTTAAGACAACAAATAATCTGGCACAAATCAATCTGAAGTTTTAACAATTTCATCAATTCTGGTATTCTTAACCTTTTTCTTCAAATCTCAACTATGGCGTGTGTGTGTGCATATATCTAATTGTACAGATGTACCTAGGACTAGGTATTTATTGTTTATTTTTTTTTACACAAGCACAAAACACACTGTATAAATAATTTCCCTTTTTAAAGTTATCTAGAACAAGATTTACAGTACAAAATTATAGGCACTTAAATTATCAAATAGACTCAATGGTTCCAATACTGTGTGTTCAATCTTCAGACGATTCATGCTTTGAAGCTTCAACTTGAGTTATGGTACTATTTTCTAACTTCCAAGTAGAAGTGCCAAAGGAGTTATAAATCAATAATTCTACTTTACAGTAACCTCATGGAGGGTTCTGGCTTTTATACACCTTGTGTGGGTCAGTGGTGAAAATGGGGGAACTTCAGTTTCTCATGCAGGTTTAACAGTTGGCACAATAAAACCAAGTTTTACAATTGTGCTAACTTACTGTATCTTGATGATTTAATTTCAATGCTATTCCTCCCAAACTCAACTAGAACTTGCAACACCCACTGATTCACCTTGTCTCAAATCTTGACTTCCACTAAGTGGCCCACAGATGTGGCCTCCTGTGTCTACATCAGAGCAACCCAGCTCCAAATCTCCTGCACGCTGTGGATCTGATCTGCAACAGTTCACGTACTCACTTCTCCTGGTCTTGACCCTTTACTGCTTTCTCTGATCTTCAGAGCACCCAGAGCTTCCTGCCTTCCCTCTTTTGTGTCTGTAGACCAGACTTGCTCTCAAGCCTTTTAAAACTCACCTTCTGCCTAGTTTTGTCAAATGATGAAAGACCACATGGTAGAGCTGACAAATCCCTTCATGGGAAGACATTCAGAGCCTGACAGACACCTATCAGAGTCAGAGCAGGAAGGCAAGACATATCACCACATCACCAAGACACATCAGTCTTTCTGCTAAGATGTAAAGTACTCTATGGCAAAAATGCTGGTTGCATGTGGCACTATGAAAAAAATATGACATATATCAGGGATCCAATTACGAAGCTATCTCTAGACTGCAAGTGAGACGACCAAAGCAGCCTACATTTCTAGAAGAGATTGTTTCAAGCTCCTTACAGATTTAGGTAGCCATTTCTTAATTACTTAATGGTTCACATTTTTGCAGTTCTCCTTGAGACCAAATAAAAAACAGAAAATAAAAATTAAAACTGAGATTTCTGAAGAATAACTTAATGGCAAAAGATTCAGTAGCAAATCTCTGATTGTGGAGCCACAAAATGCATGGAGCCCTGACCATAAAACTTTGTTCATTTAAATGGTTTCTTATATATTCCAAATGACAGCAAAATAATCCTGGCACACACATAAAGGCATAAAGAACTGTTAAACTGAGTAGTATCACAAACAGATTAATAACCTACACGCTGTTTCACCAAAACTTGGTATGGATTGACTAGGTTTTATCAGGTAGAAGGCAAAAAAAAAAAAAGCTTATATTCTCCATCTCTGTTGAATCCATATAGCTTGTTAGGCTTTCACAGAAAGCACTGTAATCTGAACATTCAATTCAGTACCCAGAGTTTTACTGGAGACTCACTAAGTATGATTGAAGTCTCAATGCAGCTCAAACCAAAACAAAACGTGTATTTTCTCAAGGCTGTCCATATATGTAGCACGTAGTGTATAGAGGCTCTCAGCATCATGGTCTATGAAGTACTGAAAGATTTCATTAGCAGCCTGTAGAAGTGTGCTGAGAAAATATACTGAATCTCAGTTATTTCCTCTTCTCTGTTTTTATCTTCCTCACCCACGTCTGAGTGAAAAGATCTAGGGAGTCCAGCTTTGCTCTCCAAAGTCAATTTCCTATGTCAAATCTTTACATCTTGTGATTCCACCATCTTGGCAAGTGTCTTCTTGATCCTCAAGGCAGTGAGCCTTGAGGCAGGATTATGAGCCCAGCACTCAGACATCAACTTCAATATTGCTCTTAAACACTGCAGAAAAAACAAAGAAAAAACAAAGGCGTGCTATTGAAACAACTGCTACATCCAAAGTTATAATTCTGGTTCGCTGTCAAGCTCAAATTGTAGAACTTTCAAGTTCAAAAACATGCAACTTCCAAATTTTCTGCAAAATTGTTGGTAGAAAACTATTATAAAGAGATCTACTGAAGGAAAAAACCCCAAAACACCCCAAACCCGACATCCACATGCCAATCTTTCTTATCCCACCCCGTCACTGCCTAGTATTATGGTAGCTGGGACTAATGGAAATGTTGATTTTCCCAATGATGCATTACCAGAACTTCAAGAATAGTCGTACAAATATGGCAGCAACAAACAGAAATATCTCCACATATATGGCTGCAAAACCACAGAGAATTCTTTCAGGGAAATGAAGGTGGGACAACAGCTCTTTCAGTAGTCAAAAAAATAGGACAAAACTGGGAATTCATAGAAGTGAAGGACTTAGGGAAAAATGGATATGACATATTTAATTTGCTATGTGAAATAGTTGTGTCTCATTCACTGTGTTCAAGCTGTGGCCCTTTAAAAACACATATAAACGACAGTATTTTAGTTTTATCCCTAACTGTCCTGGGATGTAACAGGAATAAAGAAAAAAAAAGGAAGAGGAATTCCACAAAGGAACTGCTTTACCTTTAATGAAATATCTTATGCCACAAATCAATAAGCTGTATCTATTAAGACTAATAAAATGAATTAAAAATTATTTAAGTTTTAGCTCAAATTAAACTCTGAATATATTCCACTAACTAAAACACATGATGTCAAGTAGAGCAGTGTTCATATACTTGCACGCTGCTTAAGGCAATCTTCCCCTCAGATCACTGAAAAGATACATTAAAAAGTACAGTATTTTGAATTGATCTCAAGCATGTCTTTCTCCTATTATTGCTGTGAGGTTTTCAAAGTATCAGAATATGGGAATGCAGTCCTACTTTACAACATTTTAGTATATATGAAACTAAAATGCCACCCCATATTAATGAACAATTTTTCTCTGAGCACACTCACTTCATCGCTGTTCCACCTGTTGGATACCACTGGGCGCAGGCGTTTGACACACACCACTTCTCTCATGTCCTCATAGGATGGATCATTTGGCACCATGTCATAATATGGCAACTGGTACTCTTCAACAATACCTGGAGATCATTGTGAAAGATGAAGAACAATTAAAATAAATAAAAGTACATATCTCTTCTTGGATTTCTTTAGCTAGGAACAAAAACTAACTTTCTGCCATGCTGTTTCACTGTGGTAAAAATCTGAAAATTTCACTACAACAACAATTTAGCATAAAAGCTCCAATATTATGATTATTAACTTTAGTAGCTGTGATAATTCCTTGTAATGCCTTTGATTTTGATACCAAATGTTAGCTTTAGCTTTTTCTAATTTACTTCATGCTACAAAGAAGCACATAGATACATTTAAGATGGAAGAATACAGGTGAAGATGCATAAGGATACAAAAGAAGAGTAAAAGAAAAGCCAGGATGAGTCACAAAAATATTTGTCAGACTATTACTACTGCTTTTAAAGAATACAAGCCCAATGACACAGCAAGCTAATTATATTATTTCCTGGTGAAGCATTGCTAAAGTGAGGGAAGGGCCTGGTAGATTTTACACAGAATATTGCAAAGTTTACCTCCTGTGACACAGCGCCGAGCCATTTCCCAGATGATCAGCCCAAAACTGTAGATGTCAGCCATGATGTATGGCTGGAAATGGTTTTTATTCAGGCTTTCATCCAGGACTTCAGGAGCCATGTAACGTTTCGTTCCCACTCTGGTGTTCAAGGGAACGTCAACTTCATTGGTGTCACTAGATGAAAACATTAGCAAGTTACTGAACTGTGGACTGTTACAAGGTATGAAATCCTGTATGGCACAGCCACTAAAAAGACAAGTCTCTATCTCCATAGAACTTAAACTAATAAAAGTATTTAATAATATTATTAAAGTATCACATCTTCAATTAAGTTTCAACTACCTATATGCTGTTCAATTTTTCTATGAAGAATTTACATGATTGCAATTACTATGAAAGGCTAGTTTTGAATAAAAAAGTTAGTGTCCATTTCCTCTACAAAATGGACCCTATATTCCTTTTATTTTCCATAAGGGTATTTTCATTGTTTCTTAACAACCTATTTTTACTGTGATGTTTACCAGCTTTCAAGAACTACATTTTACCCTCAAAACTGGAAAAAAATCCCTGAAAGCAAACAACCAAATTATTCCATCTGCCTTTTCAAACTGGGTATCTGGTGCATTAAATAAAAAAATGACATGAAAGTTCTCCCATGACAGAGGATTTGTTACCTGTTAAACTTGACTGCAAGACCCAAGTCTGCAATGCAGCAGGTTCCATTTTTCTTTATCAAGATGTTTTTACTCTTCAGGTCCCTGTGTGCAATTGCAGGCTTGCCTTGTGTCCCATAGATTTCTGTGTGCAGGTGGCACAGGCCACACGCAGCAGAATAGGCCAGTTTGAGCAGAGCCCTGTTGTCCAGAGTAGTGCACTTCAGAAAATCATACAATGATCCATTTTCATGGTAATCCGTGATCAAGTAAAGCTGTGTCCAGGAGCCAGTGCCTTTAATATCTGCTGCTATGAAACCTATGAAATGTATAAACAAAGTTACTATTTATTTGTACATAAAATTTTTGTGTAGTAGATTTAGTGCTAATTCCTAAAGCTGTATTTTCTTGTACTGTAGCAGAAAACACATGTTGTCCTTATGAAAACTAATCATGCAGAACCTCTGATTCTAACTGTATGTGAGGTTACCAGTCCAGCCTTCCAGCAAAGAGACTGCAGACATATTTCCAACCAAAAGCAGCAAAATTCTACACTTTGAGTAACATTTCATTAGAGCATAATAAGGGAATAACCCATCTGGTGATTCCACAGAAGCTGCCTTAGACCCCTAAAGCCACCCAGTAAGAGCTCCTCCTGCACCCTGCAGCAGCTGAGCAATGTTCTGCTGCCTTACCGAGGATGTTTTCGTGTCTCATGAGAACAGTCTGGTAAATCTCTGTTTCTCTGAACCAGCTGGCTTCTTCTGTGGTGAAAAACACTTTGACTGCCACTTTTTCACCCCTCCATTTGCCCATCCACACTTCACCATATCGTCCTTTTCCAACTTGCCTCACCATCTGAATTTGTTTGGCAATAGTGCGCTGAACCTAAGGAAGAAAAAAAAAAATTTGGACTCATTATTGCTGCCTCCAAGGTATTAAAAAAACCCCAAAAGATTCAAGTCATCTTAACTTCTAACTGAAGGGTATGTTCTCTTGCATTTTATTTCTGATTTATAAATAGTCATCTGTCTCACTGGCTGATTTTTATGCCAGAATTATAGAGGATGGTGAATGAACAAAATTATGAATAATTATCACAAAAGGTTTGAGTTGGAAAGGACCTTAAAGATCATCTACTTCCAATTCCTCTGTCATGGGTGGGGACACCTTCCACTAGAACAGGTTGCTTAAATCCCCATCCAGACTGGACTTGAACACTGCCAGGGATGGAGCATGCACAGCTTCTGTGACGGCCTGTTCCAGTGCCTCAACATCCTCAGTGAAGAATTTCTTTCTAATATCCCATCTAAACCTACTCTCAGTTTAAAGCCATTTCCCCTTGTCCTGTGCCTACATGCCCTTGTAAGAAGTCCCTCTCTGGCTTTTCTATTTTAATGGTCAGTGGATACTAAGCAAGTAAAATCACGGAGTTGACTCAATTTGATACCTATATTAGCCATTTCTTGTATTTTTATCCTAATAGCTGTAGGCTCTAAAGTTTCTTTGAATTCTGCTGATGCCAAAAGATTTTTTTAACATATCTGACACTTAATTTTAATTAACTATGTGAGAATGGGCATTAGAACATGTTCAGTTTGTACTTCACCTTCATCATAATGGCATATAAAATAATTAGCATTTCGTATGAACAAACAGCTTTGTTCTAGGCATTAGATCCAAACCAAACTTTGTATGTGATGGAGAGAAATTCAGTGAAGAAAGATCTCAAGTGTATGACTAACCAACAGTGGCAGTCCTGATCCACTCCCAGAACTCTGTGACTGGTCAATAAGGTCTTTTAATGACTCCCCAGCTGGAATAAATGCTTCATCTTGTTCCAGGTCACGATTATAACAGTGCCTCTTTGCCATCGACTTACAGTAATGTCTGCAAAAGTAACACAAGCTAAGATGAACTCCAAAACACTCAAAATATGTAACAAACTCATCTAGGAAATGAGCTATTTAAATATTCACACTTTCTCAAAAGAAAAAACAGAGAAGCAGATGTTACTGTATTTTTTCTTTTCCTGAAATGTAACTTATATAGCTTTCTAATGTAAAGAAGCTTTTGTAATGCATGTACAGGTTTGTCAGCTGATTATCAGTGAGGGGGAAACCCACCATTTTTAATACTCAACTCTCAGCCAGAGTTACCAGCACAACATTGCTGATTTTGGGTTAAATGAACAGACAGAACCTTGAACCACAGCAGCTGAGGCTGACACAAGCCTTGGAAACTTCTAGAACAGTGATCCCCTCCAGCACAGGGCTGGTGCTAACAGAAGCACCTGAATGAACTGCCTTAGCTCAGCTAGACAATTACTTAGTTTTGAAACTCAGCAGAAAATCTCAGAAGCAGATGAAATTTAGCTATTAAAAGTGACTGAAGACCCAAAAGCATAATGACCACGATGATACCCCTGTTAACCAGCTGCTTTAGCATTGAAGTTATGTGTAGCTTGCAAAACTGTAAATACTTTGTACCCAGAGGAAAGGATCAAACTCACTTAAATTCTCTGCTGTGAACATTTCATTTTACCTAGTGATGGAAACTGCTACCCACAGAAATGTGAAATTAGGTTATAACTGTTTCCAATCTACGTATGATTATAACTGACTACATTAGCAAAATAACTGTTCTGTTTACGCTGATTTGCAAAATTAAAAATGTTTCCAGTAAAGAAAGTGCTTTCTTACTTGTAACAAAAGCAGCTAAGTAAGATGACCATGACAATTATGCAGACTGCCATAGAAATCAACACTGCCATCCAACGAATGCTGCCATCAAAAAGTCCATCTATTTGACAAAAAAAGGAAAAAAAAAAGGAAGAAAAAATAGAAAGGAAAAAAAGAGAGTTTCCAAAGTCTATTAATGAAACATATATTGTAAACAGTTTATTTAGGTATGGTTTCATATATTGTGTATCAAAGTATTTATACCACAAAAGCAAAGATAAATTCATTTGGATGACAAAAAAAAAAAAATTCAGCTTGAGATTTGGGAGTTGTTGGTTTTGGTTGACTCTTGCTAGCTTGTTAGAAAAGAAATAAAGGATTTAGAGCAGTAAGATTCTGAGAAGATATAAAGCAACAGTTAGACCAGTACAACTTGCCTAGCAATGAATGAGTAAGCACATGAAAACAAACTATTTTCACTGGGAACAACAGAAAGAAGAGAATGAATTTGCAATGAAGAGGTGTTAACAAGGTCTGAATAGTTTTTTATGATGGCATTCATAATGGTAAAAGCACAGCAGAGATTAAGAAAAACATTTTAAAAAGAGATCAGACTGTGGAAACAGAATAAAAACAGACGATCGCATGCAGTCAAGACATGAATGCACTAAGAACAAGAACAAAAATGCCACGAGTGACTGATTGAGGAAAAGATTAACTTGAAAGTGGCAAAAAAGGAAAACTGAAAACAGAAAACGAAGAGAAGTACAGATCTTCATATAAAAATTACTGAGTAAGGGAAAACCCAGATTTGTGCAATTCTGTAATTACATTTTCCCTTATTTCTATTGTTGATCAAGAACAGAACTTAAACAGCACCTCTTAGCAGTGTGAACATAAGGAGGTGCTTACCTGTACTATCAAGAGGGGGCAATGTTGGTTGCAAATCCTGATTGCAGAAATCAGTGCGGCAGCACTCAATCGTTCGGCGCAGCTGCGCTTTAGGTGAGTCCTGTTGAAGGAGAATTTCATGAACACTCAGATTTTAAAGCTAAAACAGGGACAGGAGATACTACAGCTACAACACAGCACAGACTAAAAGTGTAAGCTATTTTATTTAAAAGGCACTTCAACCACACCATTTAATGTATGAGATCATTCTGCAGTTGCAGACAGATAGCATCTAATCTCTGACCCTATACTGGATCTTGCATGTTTTTATATTTCATGAGATGTTTTGCAATTGTTGCACAGAAATAGATGGTTTTTACTTAAGTGGCCATTTAACATATGGGAAAAGTCTTGAGCTTAGTCAAAACCAGTTAACCATATGTCAAATAAATACTGCTCTTAAAACAAAAAAAAGGAGTGGCACAAAAATGAAATAGAAGTATGGCTCTGGTATAAATCTCATTTTTTCACCTTGCACTGGAAGTCTGAACCTTCATACTTCATGCAGCCAGAAGCAAGTGTGGGTTCTCCATGTTCATCCTCCTCAATGATAGCAAAGCAATGCCCATTAGTTCTGCAAGAAACATATCACGTGTGCTTTACCAGCATGTTCGTCATTTAATATTCAGCATTAGTTGACCATGAACCCATTAAGAATTCCAGAATGGAAACTTCTAGAAAAATTCTTTAATACAGGGGATACCATCCAATTTGAGAATAAAAGACCTCCACAATATTCTCAAATAGAACACTACACGGATGCCTTCTCACAAATATTCATTAATTCTCTCAACACAGATACTAAGGAAAACAAATTTAGAAATAATTTTGTTTGCCAAAAATCTATTTACACTCATTCAAAGAAATGCAGATGTGGAAAGCATAATGCCATAAGGTACCCTGCACGTAGACACTGTGTGTTTTTAACTGATAGATTTATTATCAGCATAATGGCCTATCAGTTGCTAGGTCAGACAAAAATTAGTAAGGCATATACACACTGCACACACTAGAGGGCATTAAAAAGTAATAAAAATACTAAGAGGCTTGAAAGACAAAATACTGGAACATTTTCTCAGTTTAAAACTGTTTGTAAGTTACTGCCTGTGTTTACATTAAAAAAGAGAGCAGTGTTTATTCTACCTCCTTGGGTTCCACAGAAACTGCCAAGTGACACCTCAGAGAAACTGAAACCTATGTTAAAGTGAAGACTCAAAGTACAGGAGCAAGTAATATGTTTTCAACTTTGTATATTAATTCCTAAGGAAGAAAACAGAAGGGCCTTGAACATGGAATTGCAAATGGAGAGAAAAAAAAAAAAGGAAAAACAAGGACGTTTCAGAACATGAAAAAACCCACCTTAAGCAAGCACATAACCTATGCATGAGTCTGTTAGGATTCTTATACCTATCAAAGATAAAACTTCCCTCCTGTCTCTACATGTCCACGGGCTTTTCTTTATTTTCTCCTGCCTTTCTTTCATAGCCAGTAACTGCTGAACATGTAACAAGAAGAATTCTCAGTAAATGTTGTTTACACTACCTTTTTGACTACTAGGTGAAGAAATAAGCAAACAGGTGGTCATGTCAGAAGGCTTAGATTTGGGTCACTTAATACTTCCCCAGCTATAAAATACCACGGGGTTACTTAAAACCTCTGCCCTTCAAAGCAGTTGCTCGGCTTAAAATGACCAGTTGTAAATTGTTCTAAGGTGTGGTGAAAACAGAGATGACCATGGGGTTTCAGCACCCACAGAATGTAATCAATTGTGGTCAGATCACCTCAGAGAACCTTGGTCAGCCTCCAGAAGCAGTATGCTCTCTCAAAATCCAAAATTATATTCTTCAAAGAGCCTCTCTATCCTGAATGCAACACTTACATGCATGTGTTGTTAATAGCATCATCTGGACAATGTCCTGAGCAGTAGCATTTAAGAAAAGGTAAGGTGTCCTCTGGAGCAAGTGTTACTCCATTTGCTTGTTTCTTTTGGTCAGAATTTGTCTTCATTCCTGTACCATGAAGCATGCTGTCTGGCTTTTGACCTGGACACAAAAAATACAACAAAAAAAAAAAAAGTTTGCATCTCTTTGACAACTGCTCAGGAGTTTTATAGGCAAAACATGACAACAACAGTTATATTTATAAGTCAAGTATACAAGACAATCTCCTCCCCCAAGATTATAGTAGAAATCTGAGTTAATAATTTTATTCTAGAAATACCCAGCTGACATATTGTGTCCCTTAACAGCAGATCTTTTAACCATATATAATCAATATAAACAGAAAGATAATTTCTCTTTTCGAGGTAGGGCAGGAAAGCAGTGGTGTAACTGGTTAGAATTTTCTGAAGAAAGTTTCTCTCATTCATGTGTTCAGAAAACCAAAATGCTGACGGCTTGATAACCACAACAAGAATAATTTTATGCATGACTGAACATACTTAATATGCAATTTTCTAATTTTCTGAAGTAATTTTTTATAGATTCACAGTCTCATGGAAGAGCAGTAATAACTCCAAAATCTCTTGGTTTTTTTGATCTCTGTATGCATTAGTACTTCAAAACACAGCTAAAGTAAATCTCGTTTGCAAATTAAATTTCAGTAAATGACACTAACATCCATCCAAACGAGCTTTCACAGAATAGAAACAGGGCTGCATCATGTCTCAAGTAGCCCTCAGTTTCTCAGCAGTAGCAGAGTTAAACATTATTCTTTCTTGATCATATTATTCAAGTGGTTTTGTGAATTTAGGCATTCAGAAGAAAAGATCCATTTTCTTCTTAGTGAAGAACATGCAGAACAAAAACGATGAACACTGTCTGCCTCATTGGGAATATGCTATGTGATTACTGTATCAGATGAGAACATCTCTGCCCATCTCCTTCAGCTTTATCATACACAATTTTAATCTCTTTCTGTCCACCACCTTGGCTCTAAATCCTCAAGGTATGAAGCAAATACAGAGAGAAGAGCTGTGAACAAACTATCACTTGCACTGACACAGATTACAGCAAGGTTCTGTGTGAGGCTCAGTGTTGGCAAGATAAGCCAGCAGCCAGCCAGGGCCAGCAGAAGCTTTTACAAATTCAGTTATTCATAAATAAGTCACAATAGGTCACAATAAAAATTTCAGTTTTTCTAAGGAAAAGAAACCTGACCAGGAAACTCAAAGTGTCTTCAAACAGATTCTTGAGCTTCCTGTCAAACCTAGCAAACATGAATTGCAGAGTGATGAGAAGATTAGTGTCCTCTTGTACCTTGCTTGAAATATGTCCAGAAAAACTTGATTAAAACCTCGTGCAGACAGAGCCCACTGCATCACTCTGCTGTAACATCCACTGTGTCATTCAGACAAGTGCCAATTAAACACTTGTGAAGCTTGATCCTACTGTACTGAAAATAGCACACTTGCAGATTTCCTCATCTGGTTAATAAAGCACACCTAGTGCACTGTCCAATGCAGCAAAGTAATGCAACTGCGCTTCTTCTGGACACAACTAAGAGACTATCCTGAGAAATACACCATTTACCCAAACACTGACATCACAGAGCAGTGCTTTATTTAATATGTAGTCTTCAAAGAGTATTTCAGTAATGCCCAAGTTAAATAGTCCTGATCTATTCACAAGAATACAGACTGTTCACAAGAAACAAGATCCAGTGCTAGAGTAACAGTAGGTTACTTAGTTGTTTCTGATTTAACCAAGAGGAATCCTGCACAACTGAAACAGCTCCTCCATCCATCCCCCTCTCTTTCTACATATTTCTTCCCAGCATAAATTGAAAGGTAATTTTAATATTTTGCTAGAGACATTACAAAACATTCAGTATTCACATCTAAGAGATCCTTACCTGCTCAGAGAACAGGTAATTCTACTTAATATTTAAAGCAAAAGCCACTGTACAAAAGCATACGTACAAATACTGTCTTTCTGACTTTGTTGAATGAATACAGTATTTTTCACAATTGATGTTATAAATCCCTCATCTTCAGGAACATTCCACATGTTAAAAATCTTTATGGTACTTTATGATCAGTGTTTTACAGTCACTCATCCATTTTCCTACCCTGATCATTCATCAAAAACATTGCACTGAAGGCAATGTTTTTTCAGTTTATATTAGATGAGCAATTCAAGGAACCCTTAAAGCATGGCTTCTCCTAGCTCAGAACAGAAAGAACAACATTTTTGTGCATGTCTGGCATCTTTTAAAGCAGCATAATTCTCTGTAAACTAACACTGAAGCATGACTACAGGTACACCAACCTTTTATACTAAAAGTGACATGAAATACATTTTCCCTCTTCATTTATTAAGATGGATTGCATTACAAGATTTATGAAAAGCACATCCTACATAAAATCCAAAACAGATAACTGTGTTCTCAAAGAAATAGCATCTTTGTATTTTGTTCAGTTTCTATAGGCAAAGATTTTTATTCAAAGCAAGAACAGACTACAATTTCATTATTTTTGTAATGTAAAACTCCACAGTAGCCTGCTTTCATCTTACAGGTAATACCTGAAATGCACAAAGAAAGGAGGGGGGGAAAATCATTTCACTCTTACATTTTTACTTCCTAAAGACTGTAAGCAGAACTCTTCTTAGACAGAAGTTTGAGTACCCAGGGAAGAGAACAGGAAAATTCTGAGGAAGTTTGGGATTACTTCACAAAAGAGTTTTTAACTGCCTCCACCTAGGATACGTAACTGTATCCTTTACTGCAGTACTGCAATTCATCCTCAGCACTTCAAGACTCATTAGTGCCCATCTGAAAGTTGCCAGGTATGGGGATGGGAGCCAAGCATGGAAAGACTTGGCTTCCATCCACCTGGGATGTTAAGAGGGCAAATGAAGGCCCTGAACTCACAGGATGCTTCATTGCTGCTCTTCCTGGCCAATAAATACCGAGTAAATGAACAAGAGAGAACTAAGGATAGGCCTAAAGAACATCTTGCTCCAAGGTTTATGTCCCCACCCCCAGAGCTCCAGCTCTCAGACATTCACACCTCTGCATCTTCCCCTGGGAACAGGACAGGCAAAGGGAGGATCGTGTTTTAGGATCTTGTGACACTACACTACTTGATGATGCAATTAATCTCTTCTTCTCCATGACACTTGCAGTTGTCACTCTGCAGTACAGCTAACAAACATACATACACAAATCTCACACAACCTTCAAAGGGGTAAGTGCAGTGTATTGTGCACTGAAATGCAGCACCCAGAGACCTCAGGCACAGCAAAACTTCCTTTCCACTATTTCCTAACCTCCACCTGCAAACTGAACAGAGCTCGTGAGGCAAAATAATACACATGATCAATAAATGAGCTATGACACACTGGTGAGCTTGTTCAAGATCCTAGATCACTTCCAGCCTGTTTATCCAGCTTTGAGAATGACAGTATCTTAGACTTCTAAACATACAAACTGCTCTGTAATGTGCATTTTACTGCATTACAAAGTTACAACATTCAACAAAATATCAGAGTAAGGGTGGAACATTCTCCTGACTTCACTGCAGTGTAAGACACGGATGAGAAAAAAGCTGATGGGACTTCAAGTTCTGATTTTGTCTTCTACTCTGCCCCATGATACACTGCATGCATTGTAGATTTCTACAAGTGTGAACAACTGTTACAGACAGGACAACACTTAAATGGTTTTCTGTTTAAAATTAAACTTTATATTAATAAAATAAATAAAAATCTCAAAAGCTAATAATAAAACAAATTGTTAAAACAGAACAACACCTTACAATGTATCATATCCAGCCTTTGATCAAAAATATAAATTATTCAAAGCGCTGCTTCTTCCAGTCACAGAAAATAACTTAAGACTATAAAATGTATTTCAAAGAAGCACAGGATATTAAAAATCTCACCAGGTTAGAAATTTAAGTCTACTTGAAAGCACGCTTCAAATATGAATATTAACATGGATAAATCTTAAAAATGTACTGTGCATGACACTGCAGTGTTACTAATCACTAAAACCCGAGTCAACCTGCTTGCAACTCAATGCCAGGATACAGATATGATTTCATTAAGTCTTCTGATCTAAGAAAAGATTTGTGTCACCCATAAAAACCAGCTCTATGAAATGCAGAGACAGCAGTTAGTGTAAGAAGACAAATACAAAAGCCTAACGATGCCTGTAATTTTTTACTTACTTGTATGCTCTCTTTCTCCACAAAGGAAGGTCCAATATGGCCTATAGCAGTCAAGTTGTTTGATAGCTTTCTGAGTTCATAATACAGGTGTTGCACATAAAAACATTTCTATTGCAGACTACATTAACTTTTAAAGGGATTTGTCCTAGCAAAAGCACGGTGCTAGAGGCATTTCTTTCTAGCTACTCTGATCCATGCTTGTAAACTCCAAGAAATTCAATATATAAGTAAGAAGAATCTTAGTCAGAAGAGCCCCTTCACCTGCCTCCCTGCTGGTGCTGCTGCCACCGGGCTCTTTCCATCAAAGATGAAAGTTGTACCAGAGCTCTGTATGTTAGACATGCCTTCCTTATGAAAAAGGCATACCTTGACATTTTTATGTGGTAGGTCTAAACTACTTTTTCTTGCTTTAAAATGCAAATACAGCAAAATCCCCCACTCCAGTAAACACATTTCACCTTCCTGCCTATCACAAACTTTAATAATGATTTAACATGTTCTGTTATGTGAATTAAATCTCAGTACAACTGATACAGCTTGAATACAATACCAGCACTTGCTCTTCAAAGACAAATTATTTTTTTTAAATCAGAAAAACTGTATGAGTGCAAAAAAAAGTATCTTCAATGCTTCTCCAAACTCTGTGTTTGGCATTGTAACCATAGTGCTTCCTATAGTGCTTTCTTATATATCAAGGCTGTGATCTCCAAAGACCAGGCATGTTAGAGGTAGCTCCATCTAGCAGAACTGGTTCCTAAAAATCACAGCATGTTCCCAGACTACAGAGGTTTAAAACCTTTCTCCTGTCCTTCCAGCTCTCCCAGGAGCTCCATCAGTGCTCAACACAGACAGGCAGCCCCTGCCTGCTCTGCTTCCCAGCCTGCAGTCCTCAGCCTCTGCTCTGCTTCCCTTCCCCAGAAGTCACTTCTGAAGACGGCTCTGTTCTTACGCACTCAATAGAAAAGCCAGAGACTTAAAAACTTTGTTCATTTTTCTTAAAAAGCACACTGCATTCTAATTTAAATTAAAAGGGGTTTTAAAGAATAAAGTTACTTAAAACTAAATGTGAAATTTTAATAAAGAAATAGATCAACCTTAAATAATCCCTTGGAAGAATTTTAATCAGACAAATTTATAAGAAAATGGTTTCTGCCCACGTTTTAAAGACAGATGCAACCATTAATTGGGAAAATCACCAATAAACAGAACTAGTGTTTTCAAATAATGAATCAGCTACTGACAACTGTAATTTCCTTTGATAGATTTTAGAATTTTGTTTCAGATTAGTTTATACATTCAAATTCAGTTAAGTACTTCACCTGAAATTGAGAAAGTGGATAAAGTTTTTAAAATATATCTTAATATATACCTTATCTATATCAAGTATTTGAATAAAAGTAATTAGAACAGTGAACTAAAATCAACAGGTTTTTTTTTACTTCACTAACAGTGGCAACTTTAAATCCATTTTAATATTTAATATTAATGCTAATTATTTTTAAATTTGACTTTTAATATATCTTTATGCATATCAAGTGGCATTAATACATTTTTAGTCAACTAATTTACAAGGATTAAAATACTGGTCTTCTGTGGTGTCTCTGAAGAATACATAAATGTGTGATGAACCACATGGGAAGTAAACTGCCAGCAATGAAGAATCAAATTTATGAGAACATGTCTAAGTAGATGTTAAGCACTTTATTACTGCTACATATATTGATCAGGCATGCTCATCAATGCACTATAACAACAAAGAAATACTCTACTTGGAAATAAAAGTAGATCTCTGCATGAAAACCCTGCACTTCTGGGAAGACAAAACCTGTTTAGTGCAGCCACAAAAGAAAACACCACAAAAGAGTGGCTGAAGCCCAAAATCTCTTGTCTTAGATCAGAAAAAGGAGGTGGAAGAAGATGCAGAGCAAGTCATAGACTTAAAGCTACTGCAAAAGTCTTCCACAGCAAGAAAGGAAATACAAAATGTTTTCATTGAAGAGGTTGCTATTAAATCTGGCCATCTGCAACCCAGGCTTATTTCTGACTATTTCTCAAAGTAAGTAAGGAAGTCTCAAAACTATAAAGTTATAAC
Source organism: Zonotrichia leucophrys gambelii (assembly GCF_028769735.1). Classification (NCBI taxonomy): domain Eukaryota; kingdom Metazoa; phylum Chordata; class Aves; order Passeriformes; family Passerellidae; genus Zonotrichia; species Zonotrichia leucophrys. The sequence goes on from NC_088176.1 coordinate 26,490,169, forward strand.
CCAAAGAGTAACCACTGTGTCCCTGTGCTGCAGAGTACCAACGTGAGAAACTGCAGCTATTCACCAGTAACGTCATGGAACTGCCTCTGGTTTCTGCTGTTACTGTAAGAATATTTTCACAGTAATCAACACATGCAGCCACTTGCTTTTTCAAGTTACCTGTTAAGGAATCTGGTATGTATGTATACATGCAGCTATACAGACACATTTGCTTTTATCATTCTCTCAGGCCTTGGTAAGCTCTGAAATTCCTAACATTCTGAAGAAGCCTCCAAAAAAACCCCAAGAGAGCAAACCATTAACCTGGATGCTAGACACTGAAAGTACACACACTGGTTTCTACTTTATCTGCTTTTCCTTCCTTTTTCTGTAAATCACACAAATTCTCTTCAATTCTTCCGAATGAATCTTTTTCTCCTCTGTTGATTGCTTTATGATGCATTTTTCCAACACCCTGCATATATTTTCCTTGTTGAAACTACTTTTTCAATGGCTTAAACTTTTCACTTTTGATTGTCTCTTTCCTATAAAAATTTCAAATGCTTTATGACTATGATCTTAATTCTTTCCTCCCCCATGAATCTAGGGAAAAGCAGAGAGACTTGACTGGTTTTTTCCTCACCACCCCTGGAAACCAAGCATATTTTGTACATTTGAAGAAAAGCCCTTAGGCAACTTGCAAAGAACTAACAACATTTCAATAAGCTCAACTTTTCCATGGCTTTCAGAACTCTCTCAGTATTGATCTGAAAGTCAGGAAAATTTCTAAGATAAAGAAATTTCTTCTTTTGAAACTGAAAAATAATCTTCAGTCTTTAAACTTAATTTATCTGTATTACTTACTGTAAGTTATGTACTGAACTGTTATTAATCACCATGAACATGGAAGAAATTAATGTAATTTAATTTTAAGCCACTAGAAGACTTGTATATTTGTATTATTATTTCTATTTGAATCTAGAGAGGGAAAAAAACCCCTTCAATTGCTATTGCTTATTATTAAAATGCTAAATATTGGCTAATGCAGAGGAGTAACCATGACTTCAGCAAAAAGAACAAAGCATATTTCTCCCAGCCTCCTCGAGGCAACAAGGGAAGAAGTGGTCTCTTCCACCAGAAGCAGCAAGACTGCTTGAATACAAACAGAAGAAGCTCCACAGCAGAACATTATGTCTGAGTGTTTTAGAGCAGAAGAGACCTCTGGAAGTCACCAGGTACCACCACCTGGTCAAAGCAGGATCAACTTCTCCATCAGACCAGGTCGTTCAGTCATTGCAGTAAAGTTCTGACTACCTCTAAGGATGAATATTGCACTACTTCCCCAGGCAGCCTGTTCTAATACTTAACCACATTCAGTCAAAATTTCTTTCCTAATTTCTCAATGAAATTTTCTTCAGGTTTCTCCCATAACCTAATCTAAGCACCTTACAGCTTCCTGCCAATATTTGTAAATCTACTACAGACTTCAAGTACACCTCAAATGAGGTTATTTCTGTCCAGGCAGATGTATCAAGCTCAGGCTTTGAAGAGACAGCTTTGCCATATCCTTTAATCTAATACTGCAGATTCCCACCAGAAACAAAACATAAAGATCAGCATTTGGGTACTTACCAGGCTTCCTCCTCTCCCCATTTTAATGGGTTCATTGAATTGTTATTCTTGTAAGTAAATATCTCACACAGTATCTCAAAATCAAGCACTAAGCAGTAATTGATCTAAGTATGGAACGATAATATAAACCCTTTTATACTCAAGTATTTAAACGGCAGTACCAAATTAGTTTTCTCTATTTTCTGAAAATATCTGGAAAGCTCTGTGTACTTAAACACAGGAGAGGTGCACAGCTGGGTCTCTTACACAGAGACCCAACCAGGGATGTATATTTTCAATTCAACCCAATTTGACAGAGGAGTTAAAGTTCTAATGATAACTGATCTCCAGAAGTTTTTTGATAGTTGGTGTATGGAAAGACAACAGACATACAAATGAGTATCTTCACTAACAGAAAACAAGGGTATCTGTGAGCAGTCCATAGCCTCACCTTGGCCCATCAAGTGGGCACAACAAGTTAATTTAGATTAGTTATGACACACTACCTCTAGGCTGCTGGGGGCATCAAAAAGCATGGGGAAATGCACACTGCAAGTTCTTCAGTGGGTCAGGTTAAAGGGATCAAATATTCACACACAGAGGGAACTGAAATTCAGGAAGTCAAGCCTTCACTTCTGCTGCTCATCCAACTTTCTCTGTCATGTACTAGGCATTTCTGGTATTGTTTCTTTTTAAGTATTTGCTAAAATAGACCTAATCTATACTACAGTGAATGACCACTAGAATGCCCTTCTTTTTAGGGAAGCATCCACATGGCACATCAGGCCAGTAAAGTCACCTGTCCGCAAAACAAACTCCAAAAGAAAAAAATCCTACTTCAACCACTGGAAAATGCACAACTCTGCTACAAATCAGAAAGATAAGCTTATTTCAACGAGCTGATATTTACCTTGAACATGGAGAATGATAAGCAGATAGGCTCCAAGCAATTGCTCATGAACTCTCAATCGAGTCATTGTTCACTTTTAATCCTTCCTGTGCAGGGCGACCGGCCCCTCTGCGTGACAAATGCTAAGCTCAGTGAAGCCTAATACAGGATTCAGTGCTTGACTGCAAGGATGCTTCTGGGGCTTTTCCACCTTTGTTTCCTGGAAAATACAATAAAACAAAATGTTTTAAAACTTCGTGTATTTGTGAAACAAGAAAAAACCCTCAAGATGGTCATCATGCTGAGCATAACCAACAAACCCAACCAAAAAACCCTGCGTGTTTATTAACATTAGTATCTGAAAACATTAGCTATGTTTACTATCTAACTGAATAGCAGGGTTCTTCTGAAATATAAACTTTTGGTAACAACCCACAGGGATGTTTTCATATTCATATTAAAAATATTAGATATGTCAACTCACTAGTCACAGAGGTATAATTTTAGACTTGCATATAGCTGTTGGAGGCAGTATTCAACAGATTTAACATGTAAATCTGTTTGAAAACTATTTTCTTTACAGAAATGAAATCTTCTTTAAATTATTTCCCATTAAAATAAAATGCAAGTGGTGACTTCCCATAATATTGGGGGGGAAGCAATAACACCATGTTAGGCCACTTGTTGAAAACTGCTGGTAGAGAAGCTTTATTGCAAAAAATCCCCAGCCTCTCGGCTGGATGAAAACCAAACTTGCTTTAAATTTAACAGTTAGTTTGGTTACCTAATATACTTGTCACTTTTTTCTCCTAGAAGAGTACTGCAGAAAAAAAGACAACACTAACTGCAATTCAAAATCATGACATCCTGGATTCCCAAGCTGTGTGCAAGTTACACTACCGTATGTACATGCCACATGCCATTTGCTCCACAAATAAAACATAATTCTGCTCTTGTGCAGTGGGTGGACATTCAGCTAAGACAGCCAAACTGAGTAAGAAGCCACTTTTTCAGATTGCAGTAGCTGCGGTCACGTTCTGCTCACAGAACTTTTCAATGGTGATGCATGAGGGGAACATAATTGGGCCTCAAAGGCCTAAAAAGCAGCTTGAACACCTCAATAGTTCCTTGCCACAAAAGCAAAGCTGCACAGAGAGGAACAGAGCCCTGATTTTGCCTCTCCTCGGCCTCGTTTCGGTGGGGTTGACCCCCCTGACCCCTGTCAGCCTGGCGCTGCTCATGAATGCCAGGACGGGCGTTCGCTCGGGGATGGGCTGCAATTACTGTTGGTGGCCGCTTCCAGCATCAATAACTCAATCTGTGTGTCGGCGAGACCCAAGAACTTTTCATTTTAATGAGTCTGCGGAGGCATTTAACATGGAGGCAAATTAGCGGCTGAGCCGGGAGGTGTCCGTCACTTCCAATTTCAGCGGGCGCGGCGCCGCCCCGACCCCTGGCCTACTTTTCACACGTCTCTGACTTCTCCCTAATGCAGGCACAAAGAGGGAGCCAGGCACCCCCAGCCCCACGGCAGCCATGGGCCTGGGCTGGATTACTGCCAGGCTGCGGTGGGACGGACTCGCAATCGCGCACTGCGCAAACCAACGGAGCACCAGGAACTTCAGAGTAAACCTCCTGGCCAGGCAGGGGGAGAAACGGTGTGACAGCAAAAATACTCACTCTTTAGTGTCCCTATGCCACAACACCAATTCTGACAGTTACATGGTATGTCCTTCTAGCTATAAAACATCAGGTCAGCAACCTAAGTGCATAAGTATTAATGCTTGATTCTGTGTTTCAATGGCAATGAACTTCCAATTCTCAATAAAACATGTGGAATTTGAAAACTGCCAACAGCTTTATGCAGCAATAACAACAAAGGCTTTATTTATGGTATTCTATCAAGCAAAACCAAATAAATCTTAGTAATAGTCTGTCTAACGTATTTTAAAAATAACTTCTGTTTTGTCCAGTTTCAGAAAAAACATATATTTACACTGCTGTACATAGCAAGAGTATGTTTAAAATTTGGTGATCTTCCCCCCCAGTTCACCAGAGGGCACACCGGCACAGGAACATGCATTTGCCCTGTACCACACAGCCTGTTACAAAACAAAACAAAAAAAAAAAAATTGAAGAAATTAACCATTTCAATGCAACTCACTGCAATTTCATGGTAATTTTTGTTCAGTGACACACTCTAAGATAGTTTCCAGAAATGTTGTCCAAGAAAGACAACATTTCTCTTTTAAGAAAAGAATGTTCTCCACCGGTATTTTGTACTTGAATCTTCCTTCCCTTTTCACATATACACATACATAAAATATAATATTGTCTATAAAACCATGCAATAAAAATCAAAGAGAACAAATTCTAATTCCCCATTTTAAAACAAAAAATAGCCTTCCAGACTCCTATTAAAGAGGAAGACTAGGAACCCTGGCTAAGGCACAAAACTGAAAGAGCAACAGCTGGAATTTCTCCAAAACCTGCCTGATATAACAGTTTAGAATGACACAACTAAATAACCCCTTCAAATATATTAAAGCTGCAATTAACACTTGGAATGCTACTCTGCCAACAGAATGATGCTGAAGAAACTAAAATCCATAAGTTAATCAGGTGATTTGAAAGTTCTCAATCTCTTTTCTACTGTAGCCACGAAGTGTTCAACTATAATCCACTAAAAAGTAATTTATTCATCAATGGTAACACCTGATTTTCCTGCACTGTATTTTATTATCCTTCTTAGTAATCGTTTATTGAAGAAAATGCTTTTATTATTGAACTGTGGGTTTTTTCTGAAGTGGAACTCAGCAGTGAATTCACAGCACTATCACAGCAGTCCAGCCCAATGTTCTGTATGACTCCAAATATATGAAGCTGAAGCGTGCAAGATCTCTCACATGGCCCAAACCAACTCTGAAAGCATGGAGTTCAGTGGTAACTGTTCTTTAGATGTGGCTATGTAATATTTTTAACAGCATGATCCCCAAACCAAATGAGCTGTGCTGTTCCAGATTTCAATAAAGAATGATAGTGGTGAATGTAACAACAAAGATAGTATTGTATAAGGGGAACACATGAAAAAATGTCAATCTTAGACTTCACAAGAAATAGAACACACAATCCACTTCAACAGACAAAACATTTCAAACCATTTGCAGCAGTACATGTAACACCAAGTTAAAGTATTAAACACAACAAAACTAAAACTTACTAAATAGTTCTCTGATGTGTAACTGGGGCAAGAAGCAACTTAGGTAACTGTAAGCATATTACCTCAATCCCAGGGACTGTTTTGAACAGGACTTGGAGATGAACAGAATGCCAGAGATAAACTGAACTGTCAGTCCAAATCAGTGTGCAACAACAGCTTCCCTGGAAGATTATGAAAAAACCTGATATGGTGCCACAAAGAAAATTACTCATTTGGATGAAGAAAAGAGGGATTATAAGAACAGTAAAGAATTCACTACAGGGCAGACAAGTAGTTTCAAGAACAGAGATTAGTAGCCTAGTTCAAATGGCATCTGAGGACCTTGATTCTTGATTCAGCTTGACTGAAGAATACTCACCCTTTTCATTAATGAAGTAGGCACAGAAAGCAAAAACTTAAAAAAAATTGCTGACAAACAAATTGTCAGTTCAGCTGAGTGCTGTCTTTATGCAGGAAGATTTGGATCACGTGAAGAACTAAAGTAACAAATGGAATGAAGTACAACAGCATGAAATTGGAAAAGTCATGCATATTGGGAATTTCTGCTTCACACAGACTAGAAGCTCACACATGAGAGATAGCTATGGCCAAGGACACCAACTGATTACAGAACATCAGACACATCCATGTGATGTGGCTGGGAGAAAGACACAAACACGACTCTAGTTAGGAAAATTTCTCAGGGAAAACAGCAAGACATGACTAGCACAAAGATAATATGATTGATAAATTCAACACCCATCTAAAAGGATACTATCTCAAGGAAAGAGAGACATTAGGAGATGAAAAGAAAATAGTACAATTATGACAGTTAAAATTGATGGGTAAATAACTACACTTTGACAACATAACAGGAATAAACACAATGAAAGACAGCTATTCAATCTTAAGAAAATTACTGGTTCAACAATGAGCTATGGATTAGCCATTAAAATTCATTTGGATCAGAAATTAGAAGACAATTCCTAACCACTGGTTAAGAAGGTTGTAGGGCAGATTTTCAGACTAAATAGAGTCCAAAAACTTAATTAGTCTTTATTTTTCAAAGGACACCATCTCATGTAGCTACAGGTGTCAGGACAGGAACAGACTGATCCGGGACTACATTTCATTATTAATACAAAAAGGGCTATAGTTGGCTTCAGTTTTTCCAAAGTCAAACAGTCAAATTTAATCAAACCCCATAACAAGAAGAAAGTTTCCGTCTGTGTACTGTGTAATTCTGTCAAATACTTGTACAAAACTTACTTTTTAAATGTGTTTTTATTATTCTATTGCAAGGCATGCTTACACAAACTGTTAAAAAGTGTCACAATGAAACACTCGAACTACCTATGCTTGAGTGCTGTCAAATATGTTAAATTAAACAAGCAAGGTAAATCCACCCCCAAAATCTGTCAAGAAATTCTACAGCTGATGGAGAAGCCTGCTGGTTATTGCAAGCCTGATGACTACTACATGGCCATCAACAAAAACAACTTCATGTAAGGCCCTATTTAGGCACTAATCTGTTCAAGCTCACAGAAATAATTCCCCTGAACTGTGGATTGTGTAAGAATTATCTAAAACTATTCCTGACTGCATAAATTTAAAAGCCAAGAGACTGCGTAAATTATACAAGTCCTTTCTCCTTCTAGAAACTAAAGTGAAATCTGAAATGTTAAATAAAGCACAACTGTGTGTATTATATACTTCTCAAAAGAGTGAAAAAAGAAATCTTAGTTCTCTCTGTAGTACATATAGAACCATGTGTTTAGAACATGTGCACTCCAACACATTTGCTCATTCAAAAAACACAAGACCCTAACAACAGGTTTTTTGCAGTAGGGGAGCTCAGAATCTTAGAAAAGAACTTCTTATTTCTAATCAGTGGGAAAAGCCACCAAAATCCAGCTTGGACAGTCAAACAGACCTCCTGAAACAAAGATTTCCCACTGCTGGTAAATATCAAATCACGACAGAATTTAGAAGGCAAAATACTAAATTATGATGTATCTGTCTGTTTCATAAACAAAATAGTTAACTGTGAAGAAATGAAAGCCTAGCTGCCTTCTACCATGCCCAGCAAAATTGGGTAATTGGGGACGCCACTCACTGCACTCCTGAATGCCCATCTTACTGTTACTCTGGGCTTCCAATTAACTTACTGCTATAAAGTTTCTTCAATTAAATTAACTGCAATGACATTCAGCAAAATTGTCTTCCCACTACAATCAGGTATTCAGACATATCCTAATGTGTTACAAACACGATACATTCTTTTATTTGAACATATTCAGAGAAAATGTCACTACACAATTTTTATTAACCTTGACCCGTTTCCCTCTTTTCTCAACTCCTTCACTTTGGAAGTGATTAGGTGGCTTAGAGCTTCTGCCCTTAGGACAATTAGCAAATGGACACCCATGTTCTTTCTACAGTGACATCAACTTCTTCTATTCTACCCAGAAGCTATCCTTCTCATATGTTTTTATAATCTATTTATCATTTTTGCTAGTTCCTTAATCTCATACCAGTCAATGTGAACACAGAGAAAAGTCTCCACATGTAATGCATTTCATGTCTAAATTTAGTAACTACAAATAGGGAATCATAACTGAAACCTTTTAGATCTCATTCATAAGAAACATACTTTTGTTCACCAAACATAAGCAGCAAGGGAAAAGAAATCATCAAAACTGTTAGAAATTTTACATGTTACTAATAAAAATATTTTGGTCGTACTATACTGTCTACAAGACTTATCACACGTTTTGGTTCTGAGTTTTGATAATTTGACGCAAATAATATACCTGGGCTGAGGAAAGGAAAAAGCTGGGCCTCAATCCTGAATATGTTTGCTCACATTTTTTAAAAGTGGACAAAAGACAATAAAATAAGTGCTCCAGTGCCTTCAAAATTACAAATGCCTTCATAGAAAGTTTCTAATGTGTAACATGACTTTTAGCACTATTAAGACTGATGAATGTTATTACAACCTTAAAATATTTCTCTTTTTTTTTGTAATTTAAGGACAGTTATTCATTAATCTAGCTAAAAAAGACCAAAAAACCCAGATCCAGAAATTGGCAGGGTAACCATTTATTTTACTTAACTCCCATGATCATGGCTTGCTTCTGCTACAGCTATAACCTCTGCCCAACCTAGAAGAAGAAATTCACAACTTCTTTATGTCCTCAAAGTGAAAGTGATTATGCAAGTTACGGAACTCACGAAGGAGAGAGTTCTGCAGAAACTGGGTTTTTGTTTGGTGCTCAAAGAGCACATTTTTCATTTCACGATGCCTAAGGAAAACAGCTTGTATTTTTGGTCGCTGACTTTAATCACTCCGAAAGCACGCCGGACAAACCGCTGCTCGGCCGTGTGTCGGTGCCATCGGTGTGTCCCGGCAGAGGAGGGACGGGCCGGGGCCAGGGCACCTCCCTGTCCTTCCCTGCCCTGCCCAGGCCGGCCCGCAGCCCCGGCTCCCGGCCCGGCCCGAGCGCTTCGCCCACAGGAGGGAGGTGTAAGCTCATTTCCCAGCAGGGCACCTTGCTAAAGCCGGCCTCTCTCACGCACAGCCTTTAGAAAATGTGGCTGCTATTTAAAAGACACATCACTTGAATTTCAATTTTTGGTACAAAGGAGAAGAAAACAGCAGCAACAAAGCTGAGACAACTCAACACGGAGTTTGGGAGTTAGCTTTTTTTTTAACGTGAAAAAAAGCAAGACTATAAAGTACTTCTCTCCCTCCTGCCCTCGCCTCCTGCAGCCCCAACTCTGGTTTTCTAGGTAGTAAGGCTTTTCCAAGCGCGCTGGCCCGCCGCCAGCTCCATAAAGCGAGCGGGAGGCGCTCCCCCCGCGGCCCCTCCCGGCAGCCCAAGGCGCCCGGCCTGACATGCTTTTCAAGGCGTGCTAGACTGCAGCGCAGACTTTCTGGCTCCACTTCCATTGTTTGCACGGCTGCTTTGCTCCTTATCCAGAGCCTGGATTAGCATAAGAATACTGTCTTCCCCCTCTGCAAGCCAGCTCCCCTCTAGAAGACCTCCACCCCTTAAGAATAAACATAGGGTTGGGTTTCTTTTTTTTAGGGGGTTTCTCTTTAAATCCCTCTTTCCTATTCAGGACTTGTAGAAACCAATAAAATAAATAAAACGCTAAACAAGCGAGGCTGACAAAGCTCAGAAAGGCCCGACTGCATAGATTAGTAATTACCAAGGTCAAAGGAGTCAGCACCTGATAATGCACGGAGCCCTCACTCCCCACACTCACACTAGGGACATCAAAGTTATTAATGGATATGTTTTCCATATGGAGCTGAAAATAAATACATTTAGGAAGGGGTAACAGAAAGGAGGTTTAAATCCCCCTTCCTTTTAATTTACACCTGGAAGACGGAGTTTCAAATTTCTGAGAACAGACAGGAAACATTACTTATGAAGACAACCCTCAGCCAAAAATACAAACCAACCCCTCTAAACTGCAAGTGGTGATGCCTTTACACAGGGGACTCTGCCTGCTTACACATCTGCAAACCCTTTCCCTCTGGTATGTGACAAAGGGACTGTGGTGTCCCTTTTAGAGCAAGTGACGTGATCTAGTATTAAAAAAGGCCGACAGAAGAGCATTTCACAAGGATTGAACTGCTTGCCCTTACAACGCCTCAAACTGTCGACATGGACATATTTTTTTATTCTGCTACTCAGCGTCCAGTGAATTCATGTGTCGTTTCATTAATAAGATAAAAACACACTTGTAAATATATTACTTCATAAGCAAGCAATGTAATTTTTAAATAATCGAATTCTGCACTCCCCACTGCAATGGGTGAGAGATGAGCTTTCTTTGACAGTATTTGCTCGACACATACAAACAGCAGACAAGACTAGCAAGTTCAACATCATGAAGATTTGCTAATACAAAACACTGCTATGCAAGGTAAGCTTTAATCCTCACTTTCCTCACCTGATTGCCATGCCCACGGAGGCACTGTACTCAGCTGAGAGGACAAACTCCCAAATTCCCTGTCTAGCTGTTCCCACAAATCACTGTCAATAACACACAGATATCCTCAAAGGAATGGTCTCCATCAGATTTCCAAAGAGGCATTTTAATAGCTGGATGGGAAAAATAAGTGAAATTGTAGGTGCTGCTTGTTTATCCTCCTCAAAACTGCTCTGGCAGGGGGAAGTTATTTTTTAGGTGTTCTTACTACAGAAACAAAATTTTAGATAAATGTAATTTGCAAATTACATTTATCTATTAGGTTTGTTCTTTGTGTTACTTATCTTACCCTTAAAATTACAAACTTTCTTATTCTTTGGAATTTTAATGAATAGTTGACTAACTTTTGTCATCTGTGACCCTTCACTTCACCCTAGAAACTCATGTTGGGGATGTTTTTATGAGATTACAAACTCCAGGCAGAGAACACGAGCAGGTTACCACCTTCACAGCAAGGGCAAAAGAAGTGAGCAAGTATTATCAGTGGCAAGTTTAGAATAGCCTAAACTAGAATCATTCATTATCTTACATAGAACCTGCAAAGTGTTCAGATAGTCTCAGTATCAGAGTGATAAATGCTTGTGTGTAAAGTGTGACATGCTCACCTACAGAGTTACCTCACACATAGTGGATGTATTAAACTACATTGCTATATTAGGAAAGTGCTTACACAGGACAGATAATGTACAATTAATTATATGCTGCATTCAGCATCTATTTTCATCGGCAACATTTAATTTCAATGTGACATATGTAAGAAAGTATTATTGCTCTGGGAAAATTTTCCAGGACTCCAAATGTATGTGTCTGAGTGCTGTCTCACCCTGTCAGTGCTCTGCAAGTCTTGCTGAGATTTTAATGCAAACTTAAGTAAAACTCTAAGTGCACTGTAGATCCGCTTGGTTAAATAACTACAGAAACAACACAGCATGCACATGCACACAAACACCCCTCTTAAGTTTGAACAATGTACTTTCATCAAATATACCTTCAAAGACATTTCCAAACCCAAACACAGTAATCTTTCAATAGGTAGACAAAAACAGAGTTCAAAGGTAATGTTTACCTCAACAGTTATAATCCTCTATTTCCCTGCAGTGAAGTGCTAAAGCAATACTGTTAATTTTTTTTTGCACAAAATTCAAAAGCAAACAAGAGCTTTCTGATCATGAGATTAATAAGATTAAAAATCACCCATTTGTAATCTACCAACTACAGCAGTTCATTTCTCAGTGCAAAAAGGTTATTTTAAATACACTGTGAAACATTTTTCATCAACTGTTACACAGTAGAGCTCAGGACGGCAAGAAATCAACATATAGGGTAGAAGCTTGGTTTGGTTTTAGATTAAGTGAAGTTCACATTCAACTAATAAAATCTGTGATTTTTTTTCATTCAATCTTTGCTTTTCTTTCCATATTGTAAGAAAGCACCTGGACTAAGACACAAAGAAACTAAAAAGGCACAGAGATTATATTATATATTCCTTCTATGAATTTCACTTGATTTCCGGCTTTTCTCTTTGACCATCACAGCATACAACTTAAACTGCCCACAGTCAGTATTACAGGGATGACTTGGACACTAATTTTTATTGCAAACATTTCCCCCACTCTCCCATCATCCTTAAACTGGAAGGTATCTCCTCTGATGTCTCAACAGCTCCTTAAGCTAAAAATCTTCAAAGCAAAGCCATGTTCCTCCTAAGTCACATCTGCATTAACTTTGGCAATTCAATTATTTCCCAGTGTTAAGATCACATTCTTAAAACTGTCTCTTTCTGCCTTTTCTTATGTTACTTCTGTCAATATTGTTATTCCATCTAAGGGTGATTTATTCCTTCCACATCTTCACTATCAAAAACTTCTTTCTTTCAGGATTCTTTAGCTTACATGAATCACCTCTAATAGGACGGAATTAAGGCTGATTCAAATTAAATCTGTGAAGGAAAAATTGAGGTTACAGGAAAATCACAGATTCCATAACGGGAAACAATTTTTGTTGCTAGTTGAAGAGAATACAGAATTATTTCTGGCAGAGAGAAAGGGGACAGAAAAGCCATCACTATTGAACCTTCTCTATTAAGCACTATATAGTATCTTGTAATCCTCTACCACATCCTAAGTATTTTTCCATTTCCCTTTTTTCTTTTGAGATTTTTCACACATTTGAGTTAAGCACCGTACTGAAACCAAACCAGCAGATGAAAGGCTGCAGTAATTTATTGGGTCAGTGTGACCAGGTTTTGGTAGCAGGGGGCTAAAGGGGTGGCTTCTGTGAGAAGCTGCCAGAGGCTTGTCCAGCCAATGCCAGCTGGCTCCAGGACAGACCCACTGCTGACCAAGGCTGAGCCCATCAGGAATGATAATAATGCTGCTAAGATAACATATTCGAGAATGAAAAACAGTTATTGCACAGATGTGCCTGCAGCCAGAGAAGAGAGGAGGGAGAATATGTGAGAAAAACAACTGTGCAGACACCAAGGTCAGGGCAGAAGGAGGGGCAGGAGGCTCCAGGTGCCAGAGAAGACTCCCCTGCAGCCTGTGGTACACTGTGGTGAGGCAGCTGTGCCCCTGCAACCCACAGAGGGACCATGGGGATGCAGAGATGACCTGCAGCCCATGGAGGAGCCCACACCAGAGCAGGTGGATGTCTCTGAACCCACGGGAAACCTGGGCTGGAGAGGGTCCTGGCAGGGACCTGCACACTGCAGGTTTACTGGCAGGACTTGTGACCCCATGGAGGACTCCCATCAGAGCAGGCTGTGCCTGCAGGGCTGCACCCCAGGGAATGGACTCACGCTGCAGCGGTCTGTGCAGCAGGAACGTGTGATGGACTGACCACAAGCCCCATTCCCCACTTCCCTTCACTGCTGGAGAGGGGAGGGAGGGCCCAGGAAGGAGGGAGGAGTGGGAAGAAGGTGCTTTTAAGATTTCTACTTGTTGCTCACCTCTGATTTTGTTAGTAAGACATTCAATAAATATCCCCAAATTGAGTCTGTTTTGCCTGTGATGGCAATCAGTGAGTGACCTCTCCTGGTCTATATCTCCACCCATGGAGAGGGGAGTGATAGAGTGGCTTTGGTAGGTGCCTGTGCAAATTTTAAAGACCAATAAAGCAAACTTTTTTCCCCCTTGCCCATTAGAAAAGTCTTATTAATTCAGAGATTAGTAGTATCAGCAAACATGAAATTTACTGAGGGGGAGGGGAAACCAAGTAGATTGCAAGTGTACATTTGCAAATTCCAAAACAACTCAAAGGGCACGGAACTTCAAGACACCTGTATAAATATCCCTTTTCTCATACAAAGACTTCAGGGACTCTCCTCTGCACAGGCAGACGCCTTATCACTTCACTTTCATCCCACTGAAAGCCTGGGACTGAACTGTTTCTGTAAAAAACGTTCATATGCTTTACCTGCCAACTGAAACAAATAATTGTTTTTCAAACACCAGCAACTTGAATGAGCATGTTTGAACGAGAACAGGAATTTCAGATCTTAGAACAACAAAACGTGTTTGAAGCCTGGTGAAGTGTAGCCATTTGGGAACCCCTCTGCACATCTACACTGTGGAAATTCTCCTAACAGATGTGACTACTGACCCCTCTACCATTACTCTAAACAGATAAAGATTTTTACTCAAGATACCCTGAAATTCCTATACTGTGCTGTAAACTCAAAACATACATATTATAAGGACATGATAAAAATATCCTTTCTTTACATAGAAATAGTCATACATGTGGCTATGGCACACCAAGTAATTTTTTTAAAGGAGGGTACATACATCTGGTTTAGAAATAAGAAAATTAGAATGTTTCTATCACAGTGTCTTTATAGGCATTAAGGATATTATAAAAAGACTTATCAAAATCTAAGACTGATTTAGATAAGCTAATAAGTTAAGCTGCTATTTTAAAATACATTTGAAATTGATCTCTAGAATTATTTTAATTAAATTCTGTATCAACTGAAACATTTTAGAAACACTTCACCTAACATTTCATGAAACTTACTGCACCTTTACAACCTTGGAACCTCTAGAGAAGGACATTCTTGACTTTTCAACCTAGTTTAGAGGAACCTACTCCACAACTAACTACTTAGGACTGCTTCAAAATATTGCCATCAGAAAGAGTCATTTATCTGCTTTGTTTTGGCTCGGGGGAAAAAAGGAAAGAAAACAATTCTTGAAAGCAAAATTAATCCCTCCGTGTATTAATGTCCAGTTGAATACTACATTTTACTATTCCTAATTTAAACACTAAATAGAAAATAAGCAAAAAAAGGCAATCTGGTATGTTTCTAATTACATATCCAAGTTACAATCATCTGGTTGCAAAATATATTCCTATCAATATAAACATCTTCAGACTGCACTGCAAATGCATTCCTTGTATGCTTTTCTCACTGTAAGATCTTAAATTGTTCTCTATCCCACCCCATAAAATTCCCATCCTCAGATACAGAAATAAAATAGACAATTTAGTTTCCTTTTACTACACAGGAACTTGTCTAGATTTGTTTGAACTCTGTTGTCCTTGACACTTTTGAGAGCAGCTCCTGAGCCAAACAGAGCCAACATAAAAATGCAGGGATTCTCAGCAGCTTAATCTGACCTTGCTGAGCCCGACAGCCTTGACCTAGCAATAGGAAGGCTCTTGTTTTGTGTGGTCTGAGGTCAGGATGATGAGACTGCTGGAACAAGCTGGGATAGGCCAGGGGCAATGGCAGTAAGGAAAGCCCTGTTAGGAGGACACTGCAGAACAGAGCAGCCCCAGAGTGGAACCACTGGCACTTCCTGTTTTGATCAACTGATTCACAAGATGACACGGATGTCTGGTTCCTCCACTCCTGGAAAATGCTTTGAGCACACTGACCTGTATTTCCCACTTGTGGTTTGAGCCTCAAGTGGCTCAGCCTGTTTGTTATGGAATTAACTCCTAGCAAATAGTTTGCCACCAAGGAAATTCAATGGCAGCTAACCCAACCTTATAAAATAATTGTTTCCTAACAGAACAGAGAGGATCTTAGGTAGCCTTGATGATTAATAAGAAAATCATTGCAGGAATACCATTTCATCACTGGCATCCTTCATTCTGAAGCACCTGGAATGTGTTTCTGGCTATTGAATGAACAAGCTCCATCACATAAAGATGTTCCTACCACTACTGGTTTGAAGGACACAGGAGCAACTCTAGGGACAGAAGAAGCTGAAAAGTAGGAAGTTATTATTAAACTGTCAACTAAAGTTGAGGTTAGAGGTCTTTAACGTCCTTCTAACTTGTGCCTTGCTGCAGGCAAGGCAAAGTAAGGGAGTATTTGACATTTTAATTGGTGGTGCTGGAAGTCATCCAAGTCCAGTTTTCAACATCCCAAAGAAAATAAAGTAATCATGCAACCAAAATCTTTCTATTAACTAAAGAGACAATACCATATGGGACATCAGTTGCAGAAGGGAATTGAGCACACATAACCCTACTGATTACATGTAATATACTAATCAGAATTTCTCCAGCTGCATTGCACTAGAAATGCACAAATTCACAGGTGTAATTAAAGCAGAGCTATTTACCCTACTGAGTCAGAGGAAAGAAAATTTTACACTGAATCACAAAATAAAGTACAATTAGCAAAAGTACAATGAAAGGTTTTATTACAGACATCCCAAATTAAAGAAAGATAAACTATCTTGAGAACTGCCAGACATTTGATACTCTTCACTGAACCCTACAATGGAAGAGACAACCAAATACATTTAATCCCAATTTCTCTCTGTAAACCAATCAGGAGCTAACAAAAACCATCAGGCAGCAGTTTTAAATGCAAACAAAAGACACCTTTTATATATAACAAATATTTAAAACTACACCACTCACCTTTACTGTTTTTTGTAGGTGTCCGAACTCATAAATGGGCTCAAAGACATACCTGAAAGCAGGTCAGGCAGTGAAATACAATACTGCTGATCTGACTCAGGAAGCACATAAAATGTCTGATCAACACCTGGGCAGTGTACCCTGCTCACATCTGGTATTTATAGTATTTCCCTCTTTTGGCACTTATGATCAATTTTTTTCTTTTGTCTTTGTCCCTCTGCTATTGAAATTCAGCTATAAAAGGTATGAAAACAAGAGGCAGTACATGGGAGCAGAAATAATTAGCACAAGGACTTGTTTTTATTTGGTTCTGATAAAGCTCCCCTCTTGTTGCCATTTGTGTGCTTGTGGACCTAGAAGCCCATAATCCCTGGTAAAAAGAGAACCAACTGTGTGAAGATAGAGAAATTTTGTGGTGGAGTGGTGTTGTCATTTTATTTTTTCCCAGATCAGCTGTTTACATACAGGGAAAGCAAAAAACAACCTCCCTCTTCAACTGCTTCTAATACTACTCGTCTTTTTTAAAGACAGTGGACTAGAAAGCAGAAAAAGTAACTTGTGAAGGTGGTTGGGGGTGTGTGTTTTATGTTTCCCTTTTCAAAACAGTATTGTGCCCAGTTTTCAACCCAACTACTTATGCTTATGCCCTGCCACTTGACACTGTGGAAAGTTTTTTCCCAGTCATATCAGCAAAATAATAGACTAAACTAATAATCGACTAAAGCATTAGTAGTATTCATGACTAAGCAGATTCTACCAAACAAAATTTGCCTGATATCCTAACTCTTCTCCAATGTGCCTTTGTACAACAGACATCTCTGTAGCTGAGGCTAAGTTGTCTTTTTTCATAACTGAGATACAGACAGAGATTAGATCAAACAGGTGTTTTAATATGATATAAAAGACTGTCACTACCATAAAAGAGGTGGCTCTGAAATTTTTTATAAGATATGGTGGCTGCTTATCATGCTTTTTATCCCTGAAATACTCAAAATAAAATTTTGCATGCATTAACCTTACCTCCAAATTAGGAAACTGAATGAAACTGTATTGTACTTCAAGCTTCCTCCAGACTGTTTTCATCTGTACTTCCACTTCATTAGTTCAAAGGTGGTATTATGGAAATGCATATTTCTACTGATCTGCAAAATACAAAGAGGATCTGATTAAAGAGATGGCTGAAGAAACTGTGCTGACAGTTTATAGTCCAGAATGTGAACAGCACATTGCAGATACCTGTATCTGGAATTTCAGAAACCATCTCCTATGATGAGCTGCTCCCAGCTAGAAACTTCCTAAGAGTCATGCATATCCAACAGCTGCACAGTTACAGCAGCTGACACAAAAAATAATTTAAAAATAATTTTACTGTTATCAGTAATTGCTCATATTAAAAACGAACCAACAAAAACATTTATATCCTTTGGCTGGAAAATACCTTTGAGATCATTGAGTCCAACCTATGACTTAACACCACCTTGTCTACTGGACCATGGCACTGAGTGCAACTTCCAGTCCTTCCTTAAAACACCTCCAGGCACAGTGACTCCACCACCTCTATGGGCAGTGCCATCCCCCTTTCTGGGGAGAACTTCTCCCTAATGTCCAAAGAAAGGATACATTGTTGGTGACACCCATGGAAAAAACAAGCCATGTACAATTCAATCTTCATTACAAACACCAGAAATTCTGTAGGACTGCAGTTCCACACCAAATATCCACTGGTGTCACACCATTAGTTCCAGTGCACCAGAAACTGCAATATACAGAGAAATAATTGATTGTTTTTTTGTAGCTGTGCACAGGCATGATTACTCCTGGGAACTCAAAAGCAAGCCAAGAATTTAGACAAAGGTCCTGGCAGTCAGGTGGGTTTGATTTTTGGTTTAAGTTTTTAAAGTGCTGTACATCCCAGCATCAGAGGAAAGCCTGGTACAGGCTCTTATCTAGTTCTCTTAAGGATTGTGAGCAAGCCTGACTTGTGTCAAGTCCCAGCATTTTCAGATGCATTGCTGATAGCCAAGATGGGCTTACCACCTTTGTTACTTTGATTCCAGTGAGCAGATGCCACCTATTGCCAACTCTTCCCATTATATCAGTGTCACAATTTCTGAATGTTTCCATCATCTGAAGCTTTTGAGAAATCCTCCAAAAATTTTACCATTTAGAAGTTCCAGTCTTATGACTGTGATCATAACCTTGAAAATCACACAAAGGCTTGAACACCACCATTCCAGCTATACTGTTAAACAACATACAACCACTCATACAGTGTAGAGATGGAATGACTTTTGAATACCAAGGCCAACAGGAGGGGGGAAACAGAAAAACCATGTGTATGATTTCCAGCAGAGAGTTTCAGCATCCACTCTCCTCTTTTCCTTCCTAAGCACCATAAAGACCTTTCCATTACAAGAAGGTCAGAATACTTCTGTCTCCACATCCATTTATAAGCACTGCTCCTCACACACTGAGGTTTAATAGTCTTGGTAATAAATAATAAATTTGTGCTAAATGGTAACCCAAACCCATCCAGAATATCAGATAGCACCAATTCTTAAAGACAACTGTCTCCTCTGAGCAGACAAGCTGACACTTGACTTACTTCTTCCATGGTAAAATTGAAAGAACATCCTAGCCATGCAATTGTGTTTGCAGACATTGTTTTTGCTTTTTAAAGTCAAGAATCTGTAAAATATACCTATCTCTTCTCCTCCCTCTAACAAAGGACCTCAAGTTCATCTTCTGATGGACTCCAAAAGAACAAAAAAAAAAAAAGTTGGTGTGCTTTCTGTTTTTACAACACCTCCAATCTCCCTGTATCTAGTATGTGATTAATATAAAGCCCACTTTGTATTATTTAAAGAGTTTGCTTTGCAAGAGTACAGACATTTCTGAACAATGCAGCTCAGGGTTTTTTTGTTCTGTTTTTAAAACCATGTCCTCCTTATATTTTTCCAAACTCTCAAACTGATGAAGTAACTGTTCAATTCTCTAAGTATTCATTGCCTTTCCTGATTCCAGCCCCATGGATCAGATATCTAAGCTCTCTTACTAAACAACTTTATTTTGGTGAACTTCCTGCTCTGCACCACTCTAGGTATGTCTATATTAGCATTTAATTCAAATCAGGACTGCACTTTTGTAGTCCATCTCCCAAACAAGCCTCTTTTCCTTGCTTTGCTTTACATTGCAAAGCAGTCATCAAGTACATGAACCAGATTTCTTTTGAATAAAATCAGATCAGAGAATGAGCTTCAGGTGTACATTGTACACGCTCCAACCACCAAGAGGAATTCAGCCACAGAATCAGACCAGGACCAGCTTGAAACAAAACTCCCACCACCTGTATAGCACTTATGCCAGGTTCTCAGCACCTGACAGGTCTGATCTTATTACATCACTCTGCTTGGTAATGTGGACACAGATTCTTTTATGACTTACTGAATTTTTGAGTCAGTTCCGGATTCATCTCTCCCCTTTTTAAAAGGAAAACTATAAAACCTCTGTCAGATATGGGACAGAAGTTAATGGTAATTATTAAATTACAGGAGTGACCTCACAGTGTTACTATTTCTTCCAGTTCTTCATCAGCATGAAATGCTACTTGAGAACATACTCAATTTTACAAAAATCAATTTACTTAAATATTTATTTTTATACACTTATCCAAAATGCTTAATTATTAATATAAAAGTTCTTTAAAATGTTTAGTACCATTCTTGATGGCATCTTCCAGAGAAGTGCCATCAAGTGCAAAATGAAACAAGAGAATAAAATATTTGCACAACTATACCTTCACTTTATTAGAATCTGCAAACCTACAGCAACTATAAGAGGCACGACTTCAAAAATACAGAGCCTCCCAGTGCTTGTCACTAGTTACATATTAAATCCAGATTTATCTACAAATTGTTCTTAATGCCAAGATTAAATTTAAGATCTTTGTATATTATCAACTGAAAAATATCAGTACTCAATTGGGAAAAGTAAAATCAGAATAACATGAACACACTAGCTACCTAGATAACCCAGAACACTGCAGATTTTCTGCCACTGGCAGGCCCCAGGGAACAGTGAGAATATCTGAAGTGAGTTGATTTAAAGCTCATTGCGGAGTGGGGATGGTTCCCCTGCTAGCAGAGTGCAGGAAGCAGCAGCTCTGAGCAGGACAGACAGACCGCAGGGACTCGCAGCAGCCAAGTTCAAGTCAGTCTAACTTGCCTTGAGGAGCAAACTTACTCAGCCCATGGATTCCTTTTTTCTTGTCTTACCACGTATCTCCAGTTACTGCTTCCCTTCTCAGCAGCTCCAGTTTCTTCAGTTCCAGGGCCACATCCAGCTCATTCCCTCACCTGTCTCTTTTGATGCCAAAAACTTTCCTGGCACTTGATTTCTCCTGCACTCTGTTCATTCCCACTCTCCTCCAACTGCCTCACCAGTTTCCAGGTGGATTACTTTATTCATCTTAAATTATCTTTCTTCCTGAAGGAGCCTGCTACTTGTTAAATGCAGTGTGTATTTAAGGAACAGAAGTTTGTAAGGTTACTTAAAGTAACATAAGAGTTAAACTACTTCAAGTGCAATTAAGTACATGATCATACAAGGACTCATTGGTGCAGACAGGGTTAAGTACTTGACCATTCACTCCAGCTTCCAGTTACTTCTTTCCTGCTCTTTCACCTCCTCCAGCCATCCTCAGAGCACTTCTGCAGGGTGCCCACTCAGGTAAGCATACCTTTATTTCAATTTATGAAACACAACTTGTTTTGGAGTTTCTGTAAATTCAAATCATGGCACAGACACAGATGATAGCAGACTCACAGATATCAGGAAAAAAAAAAGGTCAAAAGCATTCAGCATCTGAGACTTGGGGTGGGAGCAAAGGGGAAAAGGAGAAAAGTGTGTGGTGCTCACAACACATCTCTATGAGCAGTGTCAGAGTTCATGGCCAGCTGACAGCTCTGGTAACCAGAGATGGGAGAGGTTTCAGAAGCAGAATTATTCCTCTTCAGGTAAACTACAGCCCTAGACAATAGGCTTTTTGTTAGCCATCTATGCACAATGAAAATATGCTGCAGACCCATATGGGAGCCTGGAAGATGCTTCAGTTAACAATCTCATGACTGCCACTAGAAAATACAGCCAGAATTCTTGTCATCTATTGATTGCTTTTACAGGACTACTACTGCTCTGAAATAGAAATTGAATTGCAAAGGGAAAGAAGCCATACCCAAGTTCCAAATTTTACTTCACAGTTCATGTCCAAATATAAGAATTTATTAAGGAAACCTTTTTCAACAAGTTTACATGTGAGCTAAACCCCCACAGCATGCTGGGAAAAGCAAACATCATAGTGTATGGCAAATTTGGGGCTTGCTGGTTTTGTCTGTCAAACACTGAAGGTACATGAGAAAGAACATCTCACTGAACAAACAGCCCTTCCAAATACAATGAGACCAATTAATGAAATGAAAAAAACTGGCTGAACAAACACTTTGCAGTCCCTGGACACCATGTCTTCCAGGTAGCAAGAGGGGAAAATGAGAGCCTGAGACATGGCTCAAGCACATTTATTTGATCTTTGTGGCAAGCTAGTTCAAAATTGCTCAAAATCAGGCTAGTAAAAATATACCTCCATGAAAGCTAATTTTAAAAATTACTTTTATACCTACATTCCCTTAAGCTTTAATTAACAATCATTAAGTTATTCTTGCAAGGTATTAAAAATGCAAGGGATTATAAAACATTCAAGCGCTTCATGTCTTACAGTTCTTCACACCTGTATTACACTGGTTTGGCCTTCCTATATATCTGGTCAAAACACTTAAATTAGTTCAGAATACCACTGATCTTCCCAGCACTTCCAGGTTGTTCTTGGAAAGCCTAGATTTTGTTGTTTTTATTGATTACTGCATGGATCCTTGACAGCAAAAAGCATTCTTAATCATTTGTGAGAATTTCAGAAATTCTACCAAGAAGGAATTTGAAGGAAATTATATATCATACAGGAGAGACATAATCCAAATTGAAACATCAACTGGACCATTCCATTCCAGTACCAATCTAACCTGGCTGGTTGGTTGTGTAGGGGGGTGGAGTAATTAATGAGTGCTGCTGCCACTAATGGAATCAACTCCTGATTGACTTTGCAGTCTGACAGAAAATACAGAACTAATCTGTACAATTCAAAAAACCCCCAGAAACCTACAACTGTTTTTCCTTAACTCAGATCACCCTCTTTTTTGAGGGAGAAGTTATTCTCTATCTGAGCCATACAATCTTTTCCTTCCTGACTCTGTTTTTCATTTCATGAGCATGACTAGCTGGAAGTTATATCAATGGACCCGGCCTAGCACAGCAAAAAATTTTTTTGCAGAGCAGACAGCTCCTCTTGCCTACTCAAGAGGTATCAGAAGACTCCTCACATCATTTGTCTCCTTTTCATAGGAGGGGAGAATCTGTGCCCTAGAACAACCTGAGCTTTTCCTTCTGAGGCCTTACAACCATGCAAGCACACACAGACACAAGATACCCTGAAGAGGAAGCATCTGAAGGACCAACACACCATGTAGCAACTAAGCAAGCACTCTCCCTGCCCTTGTTACACATTTTTGTTTTCATCATCTTCAATGCCTGTTGAGATAGAAGACAAAATGGTCTACACAATGAAGCTCCTGAAATATCATTGCCCCTGGGCATAACCAGAAGTATGAGAGCACAAAAATTCCTGAGTAAGGTGGGACTGTGCAGTACCTGACAGAAAAAAAAAGAATTTTCCAGAATGACACCAATGTGCATAAATTACAGTACACCATATGTGGATGTGACCAAGCCTGGTCAGAGAGCAGGAAAATGGGATCACTTTTCTCACAGTGGACTTGTGAGACTTTTTAGGGAGTTGTAGAGAAACGATGATAACTTGTTAGTATAAACAACCTGCAGGTGGTGTTTTCCTGTTCTGTTTTTCTGTTCTTCCCAAGGACTGTTTGTGAGAAAGATGTTTTTGTTAATTAGCCTATCAATTAGAATGTGTGGAACCTATCTATGAAAGAAGAGAATTTTTGTATTAAAGCTGCTGTTGTGCAAACCATCCTGGTGAATTTGTGTGATTTCTTGCTCAATGGTGACAACCATACTCTCCACAGCATCCAGTGGCACAAATAATTCATTATAGGGGCCATGAGAATCCAGGCACAAGGCTCATTCTGCCTCATCAGCAGGGCTAGGTAACTCCACCAGGTCTTTATTTTGTCCTGGCAGATGTAATTTTCCATACCAGAAGGAGTCCAAGCCTCCTGATTTCTTAGAGGATATCTTCAGTGTTTTATTTTGGCATGCCTAGCTACATCATCTGTAGTCATCTGAAGGACTCCACAAGCTCCTGTGCTCCCAGGAACACTGCAGAATTCCACTCAGTCTTCTTAAATATTATTCACCAGTGAGCCAGCAGAAGCTGAAAAATCAGCTCATTCTCCAAACTTCAGAGGTAAAAGGAATCTGACAACAGCTTGCTGTTAAAAGAAAAGCAGCTACCCTCAAAAGGAAACCCATCAGCCTGCAGCAGTGGTGACAAATCAAAGCCACCAGTTCATTCTGTGCTGAGAGGTGAAGTCAGAATTTGACTTGTCAAGCTTTGTCAAGTAACAACTGGGCAAAGGCCTTTGCTGAGCAACTCCTTCTTTCATCACATCCCACAGCTCTCCAAGTATCCAAAACAATTTCTCCAACAAATATACTTGGTTTTCAAGAGAGATGTAAAACTCAACTGCTTTAGCACAAGTTTGGAGGTACCTGGCCCAAAGCTCCTCCACCCACAATCTCAGCCTCCTATCAGGATACTGATGACAGAGTGGCCCCACAATTACAATTAACAGTCTTCTGCTGTGCCTGACATCCCTGAAAACATAAGGCTGCTTGTGACACTACTGACTTCATAAGTCTTCCTGAGTTGCAAAAAATTTTACCAAAAAACCTCTACCCCAGGCTCCATGCTGTGTTAAACCATGCCCACATTTCCCAAGCTGCAGAAGTCACTGGGGCACACCTGCCACCTGCCTGGTGGGGTGCCTGTGTGGAGGGAAGCACCAATTCACTTGGATCACCTGGCACACACACTGCAAGATGCACACTCTTATCCTACTGCTGATGCTGGGAATGCTGCCCACAGTGCCATTTCTCCCTGACAAAGGAGCCAGTGAAATTTAGCTTCTGCCCATCCCACAGGACATATTAGACCACACCCTGATAGGTGATCCTCTTCTCCCTCCCCCTAAGATTCCTGCAAAAGGTCAAGTATTTCTTCTATTTGTCTGTTTTACAGAGTAATTCAAATGGTGAGAAACATTTTCAGGAACACTTCCATTAAAAAGATAAATAAATTCTATTACAACTTTAGAATTCCATGGTTTTGCACACTGAGCAAACCACCTGAAAACTACACTACTGTTCTACCACACTGCCTTATACCTCTGCGTGTGTAGGATTGATATTTTCTTTCTTAAATTTAAATTTTACATCACAAATGTTTAAATTTTTAAGTAGTGTGATGGGTTGACTCAGACAGCATGGCAGGTGCCCAAAGGCACTGTCACTGTCCTCCTCAACTAAACAGGGAGAAGAAACATAACAAAAAGCTTGTGGGTTGAGATAAAGACAGGGAGAGATCACTCACTGAATTAATGTCACAAGCAAAACAATTTCAACTTGGGAAATTAATCAAATTCCATCAAATTGAAATAGGATAACAAATAATAAAACCAAACCTTAAAAACATGTTCCCTCCATCCTCCCCCTCTGTTTGGGCTCAACTTTCCTCCCAAAATCTTTACCTCCTCCCTGCATGTGGAGCAGGGGGACGGGGAATGGGGACAGCGATCAGCTCATCAGGCACTGCCTCAACTGATCCTTCCTCCTCGGGGGAAGGACTCCTCACATGCTTCCATTGCTCCAGCATGAGCTCCTGCCCTAGGAAACAGTTCCTCCATGACTTAACCAATGTGACTCCTTCCCACAGACTGCAGTTCTGCATGAATTGCTGCAGTGCAGATTCCTTCCATGAGCTGCAGTCCCTCAGGAGACGGCTGCTCCAGCGCAGGTTCCTTCCACAGCATCACAAGGGCTGCCAGCAAACCTGCTCCAGCATGAGCTCCTCTCTCCAAGGGCTCACAGCCTCCTTTGGGCATAAATCTGCTCCAGCATGGGGTTCTCCATGGGCTGCAGGGGCAACTGTGCTCCATCATGGACCTCCATGGGCTGCAGAGGCACAGCTGCCTCACCATGGGCTGCATGGCCATCTGCTCTGGCACTTGGAGCACCTCCCCTACTGAGCCTGGTGTCTGCAGAGTTCTTTTTCTTTCTCTGACACATTCTCCCTCCTCTCTGCAGGTGCAGTTGCTACGCACAGGAATCCTTCCCTTGCTCACAAGTGTTATCCCAGAGGCACTGCCACCATCAGTGATGGGCTGGGGCCTGGCCAGCAGTGGGTCCCTCCTAGATCTGGCCAGCACTGTGTTCATTTGACATGGGGGAACTTTCTGGCAGCTTCTCACAAGTGTCACCCCTGGAGCTGCAACAAAAACCTTGCCATGCAAACCAAATCCACACACACAAAACCATACTAAACACAGATTGCAGGCTGGCTAACTTCTGACAAGAAGCACAGGTCACAGGAACACGTAGATGGGAATGACAAAACCTTTCCAACAAGATCACTGCCTTCAGGAAAGCACTAAGAGCTATCAGCTCAACAGCTCTGAACACATGGAAGTGTGACAGATTCTATAAGGAAATCAGGAGACACCTCAGACACCACTCCCACCACAGTAAGGTTAAAGGCCTTCACCATCTGCAGACCTATCAAGTATTTAAGTTTTTCTATAGAAAAGTATGTGGATTACATGCTGACATTCAAGAGTACAATAACTCTCGTGGAGGAACCTTTGGAGTCCACATTGCATCCAGTCTCCTGCTTTCTTTAAATCACTAACTACAAAACACCACACAGCAAAACAACAAGAAAGGCATGTAAAAATATTTCAAATTATTCTAGACAACTTGAGGATTCATTTGGACCACATGCAGTATCTAAAACTTAGATATTTGGGTATTTTCATAGATTGCTTTGGACAAAACTTCAGAAAGGCATAACCCCATAGTCTTTTAATGCACAATGTTACACATGGCTGTCTACAGGAATGTTTGGCTTTCCACAATTAACTGAAGCTCCTGAAACAACTGTAAGTCTTTGGCAGAGAAGATATACAACTAAATGTTTTACCCCTTTTTGTAATTCAGTGGTAAAACATCCCCACCTTTCTGTACATCAAGTGAAAAAATGCTTTATAATCCACATGACCATGTGAAATTACCTTGGTAGCCTTTACTGTATTTCATCTCAAGCAAATTGAACTTTCCTTCATCCGTTTACAGGTACTGTAAACTTCTCCTGATACAATGAGACCAATTCATTATTCAGACAACTGAATATTATCCCATGAAAACAAAAGTCCTCTTTTTTTTTCAAAAGTGGTTACACACAAGAAAGCTATAATTATGGAATCAACTCTTTTACTAAAATGTTTGTACTAGGGACTTGTTGGAGCATACTTGGTCTCTGAAATTTCTTTAAACATTGTTATTTCAGAAGGAAAAAAGCCAAATGGAAATTAGAATTGTGGAATATCCTGAGTTAGAAAGGACCCACAAGAAACCATAGAAGTTCAACTCCTGCACAGGAGCACCCCAAGAGTCACACCCTGTGCCCAAGGGCATTGTCCAGAGGCTTCTTGAACTCAGCCAGCCTTGGAGCTGTGACCCCTGCCTGGGGGAGCCTGTCCCAACCACGCTCTCTGGATGAAGAGCCTTTTCTAATATCCAACCTCAACCTCCCCCTGGCACATCTCCAGGTCCCTCCCTTGGCTCCTGTCAGTGTCACACAGAGCAGAGATCAGTGCCTGCCCCTCCTCTGCCCCTCAGGAGGAAGCTGTGACTGCACTGAGGTCTCCCCTCAGCCTCCTCCTCTCCAGGCTGAGCTGACCAAGGCACCTCAGCCTCTCCTCCCCTCAAGGCCCTTCCCCATCCTCACGGCCTCCCCTGGACACTCTCTAACAGCTTTCTATCTTTCTTGTATTGTGGACCCCAGAACTGCACACAGGACTTGAGACAAGGCTGCAGCAGGGCACAGGGACAATCCCATCCTCGACCAGTCAGTGAGGGTGTGCCTGATGCACAATTAGAAGAAATTTCTCAAGTAATAAAACCAGCTGGATATTTGCTGAAGTATTCTTTACTCATCAGAATGTTAGAAGACATGAGCATAAAATAATTTCCATCCTTACCATTTGCATGATGATAGAGCCCTTGATTTGCAAGTCTAAACTCAGGGCACCATGGCCTCAACATCTGCCCCAGCTGAGGTGAACAGGTTGGAGTAACAATACACAGCAAATAATACACAAGAGTAATTCAGTGTAGACACTAAGGTGCTCAAAAATCCTCAGCCATTTCAGCTATTAAGTCTAACAGCTATTCATTCTGAATGCTAGAATGTTATACTGCCTCTAGTTCTTTGGTCACCATATTATGAATGCTTTCAACTTGACCTAAGATTTCTAATGACAGATTTCTGAAATACTACATCCAGAATAGACCTGAAGGGCACAAACAAACACAGGGCAGCAAAAACCACCAGGTTCCTGGACATGCTGTACAGTTATGTAATATCTAATCTGGCCTCTTGCATTTCCTATTGATTTATGTATTTGGAAGCAGTGGTGAAGAATTCATCACATCTCAAATTCTCTTAAAATGCACAGGAGTCCTGGTGCCCTCATCAAGGATTTGAAAGAAAACTAAGCTGCCTTTTTTCTCCCCCTTAGCAAAGCCACGATAAAAACTCATTGTGGTAAAAGGTGGTGACAGGCCACTTGCAGAGAACAATGCAGATCTCTTCTGGTTAACTGCCTGGGAACAGGTTCATTTTGTACAGCAACACCACCTTCCACGAACAAACACTAAAGGAGAAGGGCTGTATCCTGAAAAAAAAAAAACTTAAAAAAGAATGGCTAAATTAAATCCACAGCTTCTTCAGCGTGGGAGAGATTTTTGTCAGCCAAGCTCTAAAGGCACCAGAGGTGTCCCTGCTGAGAACTGTGCCACACCTGGTACCCTGCACACTCCTCCACCTGCTCTGACAATGCTGACAGGAGCTAACAAACCCGACAGCTGCTCTCCTTCTGACACATCTCCATTCTTTATTCTGGAAGTCAAGGCATCATCCCACCCTGTGGAGGACAGGTGTTCCCAAGAGGGACCTGATGAGCACAAGTGATCCTTCACTGCTGTGCCTGTTAAAAACATCACTTTTTACAGAGGTAAGCACAAAGCCTATGGAAGAAAGGGGAAAAGGGAGAAAAGAGGCATAATTTGATTTTTAGCCAATTAAGCACTCCTGGGGTTGGAGAAGACCCCTGAGATACAGCCACAGTTTTAATACATGCTTTATACCATGTATACACACCAAGTGAGAAGTTATTTTAGTCTTGGTATGTAGGGAAAGTAATTTAGACTTCAGTGTGTTCCAGAGTGGCTTGAAAAATAATATGAAAGCTTTTCCATCAACATTGAAAGACAGCATCAGAAAAACATGAGCAAGCATTCGTGGTAGTTATTGTTCAATCATGGTTTTGAAAAACTCATGCTTATTTTAGCTCTGGAAAGCTTGTCCTGCTGCAAGAAACTTAAGATACTTGACATTGTTGCTTTAATATGACTTCTAACAAAAAACCCCAACCAGCCAAAAAAACCCCAAACCCACAAAAAACAAAACCCTCTGACTCTAGCAGCTTTTTCTATTTACTGAAGACACAAGAGCCAGCAGCTGACATTTGAATCTCATCTAAATTCAAACAGGAAATACACTTAAAGGAGTTATCATCTGCAGACTGATTCACCCTTGATGCAGTGGATTCTCTCTTCTGAGAAGACTTCTAAATGCACAGGTAAGAGCATTTATGGCACACTGGGCTGGGCATTTGTGTTGTCTCCTTTTGCCCACCAACAGAGAACAGTCCCAAGCACAATTACTCAAAGCTGAATACAACATCCACACTGCTCAGCCCAGCCAAGCAGAGCTCCCCATGCACACGACCAGTTTGAGAACAGTGGAGACAAAGTTCCACTGCACAGAGCATGGACCAGCACAAGCAGGATTTTTTATCTTTCCATCTTTGTCCCATTTGTAGCTAATTAATAATATTTAAACTGTTTTAAAAACCAAACTTTGAAAAAATATGAAAGCAGAACTATTTCAGCTGTTTAAATTAGTACACCACGTGATGTATATTTTTCAACAAAAAGCTAAAACAATTTTAACAGATACACTTTAAATTATTAATTACCCTAAGTATTTTTTCTTTCTCCATTTTTCCTTTGGTGGGGAAAAAGGAAAATAGAGCATCTTTTTATGTTCCCTTAACTTTCCTACTCAAATAAGTGAATAAAATTCTTGTTTTAATCAAGGAATAATAAGAAAAGGAGTTTGAATAGAGAGGTAATCTCTGTCCCTCTCTACACTGAGAATCATCTGCATTCTATTAAACCATCAAGCCATTTATATGTTATCCAGGGTTAACATAGAAATAAAAGACCAGCAAAATATTTCACACTGGTAGCTTCTTTACTGGCTATGCTGAAGCTCTACATGGACCTCAGCTGATTTAACCCTTCAGATGCATGACATCTATTTTATAAAAGTATACAGGCAACACTGCAGTTTTTCCCTGCAGAGCAGCTGCCTCCTCCTCCTAAGCAATGTGGAGAACTATTTATAAAATAGCAATCAATACTGTGAAATTGAGGGGAAGGCAGCAAAATTTCCAAATAAGATTGCTGGGTTATCTTTTCTTAGAGATTTCTTTGTTTTCACCTTCTGTAACACAGACTACAGACTACACACACCACTGCTCCAAGAGTGTAAGACAAGGGCCCAGCTGCAGACAAACATCTTTTGGGCTCAAAAGGAATTCAGCCACATCTGGGTATATGCTCAAAAGAAATTTTTGAAAAAAAGTTTTTTTTGAAAAAAGAAAGTTTTGTATATGACTTACAGACTTCACTAACAGGAGCCCTCCTTGAATATTTTCATCCTTTAAACAGGCAACAACAATGCAGCTGAAGTGTCACTCCTCAGGTAGGTCCTTTCAGCATAACAGAATTTCCACTGAACCACAAAGCTACTGAGCTTCCCCACTCCTTGAAGACAGAAATTTCAGCCCACTAATGAACTGGAACTTCAGCATTCTCTGTTTGACAAGAAGGCAAGACACTTGGAAGTGATGATAGATTTCAACACTAGATACTTTCCAAAAGTATTTACTGGAAATAGAAAAGAATCCCAGTTCAGGGCAGCAGCTTCCTTATTCAGGTAAAGAAAGGTGAAAAGCTGTCCAAGAGCAAACTGGAAGCAAACAACAAAAAAGTCAGTTTTTCCTGAAGGGTTTTATAAAGGGTGGATTGGTTATTTAAATTTTGTTTCTGTTTTTTCTTTACAACAAGATGCATAAATTAAAACTACTATACATATTACATATAATTAAACAAGACTGCAAAAAGAAGATATATATATATGTACACATACACACTAGCATGACAACTTTTGCTTGTTCAAATCCAAAATGCAGTTGTTGGAACAAAATTGCAGGAAAAATGTACAGACTGGGGATTCAAAATGTGTAAGATTACATGCCTTACAAAGCCAAGGAAGAACAAGTTCAGTATTCCTATTTTTTAAAAATGTAAAAGAACATTAAAAAAACTTATGTATGGAGTCTCTTTCTTATAAACCACAGAAACTTTGGAATGATGAAATGACTTTTCACCTTACTATAAGCAGCTTTGAAAATGACTGAAATTGAGACAGAATTACACAGTCTGCAGCAGCAGGCACTATTGACAGGAGCATCTTTCACAGAAACACACAGCTTTCCTTACCATCAGCCCTGAGCCAACAATGGGTCACTTCCTTGGCATTGCTTTAACTGTGAAGATTCTCTAAAATAAAGAATGTACCCCAGGTATGCCCCTGCATTTACTTCAGTTGATTTATTCAAGTAGATGTGAGTGCAAGTCAGGAAACACTTTCCAGCACACAAGGAAGTCTGGAAAGTCTGACTTGGTTCTGCTGTCTCTAAAAGAGTTACAAGATAAAACAATAAAAGTTACTTAAGTGAGCAGAAATAAATGAGATTGTTTAAAAAGAAGCTCTGCTGAATAGAAGCAGTACTCTTGCACATTCCTTCTACCATTAGTATATTCTCAGAACTAAAATAGAACAAATATTTAAGTATATTTAAACAGAACCACACAACAACTCAATAACAAGCTTACAGCTCAAAAACAGAACTTGAAAGATCTAAGCAGTGTAACTAAATCTTAATCAGAGCAGCATGCAATCATATTCTGGCAGTCACTAGAGCAGATGCCTGCCACCACTGTAATGTAAGCATCTCCATAACCCAACTCCTCCTTATTTAGAAAGAAGAATATCTGGGGTACGGACAAAAAGAAAAGTTTGGAGTTGCAGGAAACACAGGAAAGGGTGAGTTTAAGATGCTGTCATGTATTTTGCTTGAGTATGTATATCTGGAAATCAGGTGAGACCCAGAAATTCTGAAGTGCTTTAAAATACAGGATGTCTCTCTAATAAACCAGAATATTATATGATAATTCAGTGGCCTGATGAAGCCAGTTCTGACTGTCAGACTGCCAAAACCCTGTGTAGATCAGACTATATGGGTCTTGGCCTTTCCTAAAACCAGAGAAGGGAGTGGGGAAATAGGGAGGAAACAACGATGTCAGGGGACATAGATATGTATGACCTAAGACAAAAACTCCTAACAGTGTCCTTGGACACTGCTAACTCCTGCCAAGGCTTGCAAAGGCATCCAATGGCCTTGGGATATTTTGTGTTTCCTGAGATAACTAGGGAGGGAGAAAAGGCAACCACACAACACACATTCTTCAAAATACTGCTCAAAAAGCTTCAAAATTCAAGCGTTCAGAAATTCTCCTGATGAATTAAGAGCTTGCAGGCTTTCCTTGTCTACATGCCCCCTCAGGGGGAAGGTTTATCTCTCTGTCAACAGACCCTAATGCTTTGCAATTTGTACAATGACACTATCAGTTCTATGCACAGAGTCCAGCAAACAGGTTTGGCACAGGTGGGGGCTTCCTGGCTGGCCACAGGGGGTGTTTTCTTCTGCTAAATAAGCTGAAAGCTGCTCACAGTTCCTCTTTGTTAAAAGATGTGAAATATTTATAAGCTATCTTAAGAGGAACATTCTTAGATACTATAAAATAGCAGCAGTTTGGATATGTAATTCTTATCACACTACTTGTAACCCGAGCCCAGTACTGACAAACTGAAAACAGCCTCAGAATCCTGGATCTGCCTCCGGGAGGGAGAGGTCATGGAAAAAAAAATAAAAAAGGCATCTGATAATTTGCAAACTGCATGATCAAGATGCTTTCAAAGATGCAGAATCTGTTGCACCAAATCCAGTGAGAACATGAGCAGGATGAGGCAATACCCTTCTGCTGACAGATGAGACTTTCAAAGGTGTATCAAGAAGAGCAGGAAGAACAAGAATTCACCCTCCATCAGCTTCAAAGGTCACAACAAAAAACCGTTTATCAGCAATGTACAGAGGAAGGTGTCTTGCAAAAATTAAATAGCTACCAATAGTTATACTTCCTATACTTTGACTGGGATGGAGAGGAGGGAGATTGTTTAGAATAATCAAACAGGTAAGGAAAAGATGTGGACAAAGAACAGGGTTTTTTTTAGCTACTGCTCATCTCCAGATGGAAGTTAAAATACCCCAGAACTCAGCCTACCTAAAACCCAAACAGCAAGGGAAGGACTCAGCCCAAAGCCCCTCAGCCTCACACAAGAGAAACCAAAGTGTCACTGCATGGGAAGTGATGACAAATAATCTTTCCATCACTGCACTGTAAGAGTACATTTTTTACAGTTTTCCCAGCACCTGGATTACTTAAAAAATATTTTCTGCATTAAAAAAAAATCCCTTAGATTTTACAATTTTTAAACTCCTTTGTCAACTGTAAGTATTAGAAGTTTTCACATAGGCTATAATTGTGTATCTAAAGTTCAGTGTACTTTGATGAGCTGCAAGTTCAGACTGTTCTCATGTTATGTTTTTATGAGAAATGATTGTGTCAAACACCAATCACACAGCAGCAGGATACACAACTACCACTGAAAACCAGATAAAAAGCTCTCCAAGCCACTGTCAGCAAGTGAAACTAAAATAGTTTATGGAGAACCTAAGAAGTGCTAGATTTCTGCTACTGCAGTACTGCAAAACAGTGCACAATCCTAATGGGAAGCTCCTTATAATCTAGTCTTATCTTCATTACATTTATCTTACTTTATTTTATCCTCCTTTAAAAGGCTTCCTCAGATGCTACTAATCAAATGAAATATCAAAAAAGCCACTTTTAACATGAGAAATTTTTCCAATACAGCTGTTACAAAGAATATATCTGTGGAGGAACAATTTTCACTTTTTTCTTTAGCTGAGTCTCTCCAAGATCACTGCTATTTTCTGATACTTATATTGTTATATTTTATAACGATATTTAAATTGATCAAACCTTTTGATATGCAAAATTAAAGAAAAAGACATGGAAGAAAGCCCAAAATTCCAAGAAAACTGACTACTTTTTAAAAGACTGAGTTATTGCAATAGAGCACACAACAACACAAAAATACCTAGTAAAAAAACCACAGTTGTATCCCCTTGATAGTTTCTTGAGTTTTTGATGAAACTACAGCCATTTTCAAGCAATCAGAATTGAAGGAAGTAGCAAAAAGAAGACAGGATAAGAGATCTTAATGCCAGTACACAATTAGTACCTGAAAAAAGTACAAAGAACCAGGGAAAAAATTCTTGCCTTTAGTATTTGGGGAATTTTCTCTTGTTTAGTAATTTGCCTTAAGGCCTCTCATCCTCTACCAAGTTCCAGCATGGTTTATTTAACAATAAGGATTCTGTGGAGTTGAGTGGTAACATTCACATTTGATAACACTGCCAAGAAAAATCCAGTTGGAAAAATAACACAATTATTTGCTTGTAGAAGACTTGCAGAAGGCCAGAACACCAATACAAAACCAGTCACAGTCTATTACACATTATAACAGAGATTATACCATTGTCCTCTCTTGAGTTTGAAAACCTGACATGCATAAATTCAGGCTGAAAAAAACTACAGTCAGTTTTCAATTATATCTATATAAAACCAGTTCCCTACCAGGGGACAACAAGCAATAGTTGACCAGGCAACAGGGACTAGGTAACAGTTCTACCCAGAGCCATTTCCTACGATGCATCACAAAAATAAGGAAGAGAACTACCCACAGGTCCCTTTGAAATAAACTCCCTCATTCAAGGCCAGACAATAGGATTGTAACACTTGCAGAAAATCAGGGGACTCATGAGAAGTACATTAAGAGTTACTCCTTTTCTGGCAAATTATTTGTGCAAACCACTGCCAAATCTAACACTGAAGATAAAACACTTCAGAACTTCAATATTTTTTAAAGTCTTTCCATTGTTTCAAATATGCTCTTCAAACAAATAGCATTTAACATCCATTGCATTATGTTATCTTCCCCAGGTCACAAGCACTCGTAATTTAAAAAAACATAGGTAGTAATTGCTTTAGCAGAAGACTATGTACAGTTATGTCTGCTAATACAAATGCTAAGATTTAAAATAAGAGTCCAAATCTATTTGGACAATCAAGATGTCAGACTAAAAAAAAAAAAAATTATAAAATAAAATGCTAGGCATCCACCCAATAGCTCCCACTGACAAAATATTCAGATTGAGATTTTCAGATAGCCTGTAGCACCAAACTATTTGGCAGCTCTATTGGCTCAGCTCTCTGTCTAAAGTCAGATTTAAATCAGGGAATAGAAGACTACCACAAATGGAGGATAAACAGAAAGAACAGTCTACACATTTTTTCATTCCCCAGCCTAGATCTTCAGAAAGCTAGAATGCAGGCCATCTGAAATAAACAAACCTTAGTTACAAGTAACTAATTTTAGAAGTGAATTTTAAAAAATTGCTAAATCTCCTTCTAAAGAAAGATCTACTAGAAAAAGCCCACAAATCTGACCCTAAAAAAAGGGCCAGCGCTCAGTGCCACATCTGTCAGCTGAGTTCTTACCTCCTGTGACACAGAAGGATGAATGCACACTGAAGTTCCAGTTTTCATTTTTGCCTTGATACACAAGACAAATGAAAATTTAACCACTGAATCCAGATAAACCAACATGGCTGGTGTTACACAAGGTCAAGGAATTTTCACCCCAATCCTCCATTCACTGACTTTGACCCTGTTCAGCTGGGTGAGAAATCAGGTGTGTTACAATCTGCAAGAGCTCTGGAGAAGAACACGACCTCTTCATATGAACTGTCGGCCCCACAGATCCCAGTTGCTGACAGACAGAACCATCAACTCTCACAGGTTGGAAGAGAGTTGATGGTTCTGTCTGTCTGGAAGATGGTTCTGATGTCTGATGGTTCTTCTGTCTGGAAGAGACCTCCAGAAGTTGCTCAGTCCAGCCCCATGCCCAATAAAAGCCAAATTCAATTTTCAGTGGAGCTGCTCAGGGCTTGGACAAGGAATGTCCTGCACATGTCCAGGAAAGGCCGTTCTGCAGCCTCTCACAGACGTGTCCCAGGTACCTCACCATTCTAATTTTTTTTTTTTTTTAATCCAGTAAGAAATTACCTTGCTGTAACTTGCAACTACTAATTTACCACCCTTTCAACATGCACTCCTGGGAAGACTGTAGCTCCACCTTCCCTGAAGATAACAAA
This sequence comes from Zonotrichia leucophrys gambelii, assembly GCF_028769735.1. Taxonomy (NCBI): domain Eukaryota; kingdom Metazoa; phylum Chordata; class Aves; order Passeriformes; family Passerellidae; genus Zonotrichia; species Zonotrichia leucophrys. The sequence goes on from NC_088176.1 coordinate 26,526,644, forward strand.
CATCATTCCTCAGCCTTCTGCAGGCTGAGCAAACACAGCTGGTGCATGACAGCCCCTCTCCTGCAGGCCACACATCAGTCTCCCTGTTGTACTGAGAACCCAGACCTGCAGCCTGGGATTTCCCTTCAGTCCAGCAGAACACTGAGCCAAACCCAAAAGGCTTTCAGCTTGATCCCACTGCTGTCCCACCAATTGCAGACCAGAGCTGGTACTCTGTGTAACCTAAGCATGAAAGCCTTCAAACACCTGATATGAAGGGTTTCATGCTGGTTTTTTGTTTATTTGGGGTTTTGATAGGTTGGAGTTCTGAGATCAGGACAATGACTGAACCTGCTACATGGAATATCATAAAAATGGAAGGCACAGATCCACCCATTATCTCAGTGCCCTTTCAGACAGGTGAACAAATAAATATCAGCTTCACAGCAAAACCAACAGCAGCCACAGAGCACATCCTGCATTCCCCAGGCCCTCAGCTCCAACACTGTGTTCGTTTAGTGCCAAAATCATTTTGTTGCTTGCCACGGCAGATGAAGGGAAGTGTTTTTATGAAGATCTATGCAAACATTCTGCAAGGTAAGCATGTGTGGGTGGAAGCAGGATAACTCAGATATGTGAGTTAACTTACAGTGACTCCAGCAGCTGTGCTCTTCTTCAGCTAAGGCAAGAAATTGGGTGCTGGTGACAGATTTTACCCAGAGCTGTGCATTGATTTGCCCTGAATCTCAACACAGGGCCTTTACCATCACAGACTAGTGGCAGTTCCCAAATTGACAGAAATGCCTAAGCAAAATACATTATATGTGCATTTATAGTTCTTTTCTCATTTCTAGACAATGCACGCTGATCTCAGTATGAAAATGATGAAACTATTTGAACTGCACTGAAACCCATTACAGAGGCACAGACTGGAACAGAAACAAAAATGTGTGGTGGTTTTTTACATCAATTTTTTTACATCAATTACCTTTATATATTCACAGCAGCTGCATCCACTGCATACTGCTTTGTATGAATCAACTTTTTTTTTAAACCAACAACACATGCATTTTAAATTATAGAATGAGGAGCAGTAAATTGAGAAAACACTGAGAAGAATTTGGCAAAAGAGTACCTGAGGTGATGAAGTAATCTTTTTTTCCTATATATAGTCTTTATAAGAAAAAGAGATTCAATGTCAATGCTTCATTTTTACTATTATTGTCAGATTTCATTGATTTTAGAGTAAACTGAATTTTAGCAGTAAGTTTATGTACAGATTTTAACCAGACAGGACTAGATTTCACATGTTGAGGCTGAAGTGAAGGAAAATTCTCCAACCTGTACCAGGAACACTTCAGCTGAAAGAGACACAAAAGACTCCCTGCAGTGAAACAAAAAAAATCAGTTGTATCCTTTTAGTTTTGGGGAGCTCAGGGATGCAGCAGCAGCAGCAACTCTCAGAAAGAGTTTTCAAGAACAAGGTATTCTCCTCGAATGTTTCATTTTAACTAAAACAACTGCAGAGGACTCTTCAATTCAGCGTGTGATGGCTTTTATTTGTGGGAGGAGGGAGGGGAATAAAAGGAATTCCTTTGACAAGAGAGCTGCACTGCAAACCACAACCAGGATCATTTTACTGCTTTAGCTACAAAGAGATTACATGCCATGAAGAAAAATCCCATGATCTAACAGCTTTTACAAATAATACCACTCTGACCAGTTGCCAGAGAAGATATTTTTGCAGCTGATTTGCTTTGTATATTTCACAGCATTTGATACACAGTATTCATCATTTAAGCTCTGATGAATGTGGTATCTCATGTCCTTGCTGAGTCTTCCCACGGACAAAGCTTTACTCAGCTCTTGAACTAAATCTAAACTCGTTATTTATCTCATGTTTGTGATAATGTACTACAGGTAGAGGAAAAAAAATTCAACACTTATGGACTCCTGATTGGCAGAATGATTTACAACCTGAATTAAAAGTGGGGGGGAAGAACACAACACCCCAAACAGCACAACAAAACATGCTCAGAGTTTCAAACTGAGATGTCCTGCTTAGTTTCTTTTACCTGAAAAGATTTATGCAGCCCCAAAGAAGAACACAAGACATGCTAATAACCCTGCAGGAACAGTGGGTACCAGCTGATGTTGCTGTAACAACTACAATAAATATCCCACAAAACAATCTGTTCCGAAGTCAACTTGAAACCTTAAATACAAACTCAGCTCTATTATAACAAGCCTTAATGATACTCTCCTGTAGGTTGGGTTTTTTAATGGTGCAAACTTGAAGAAGTGTACACGAAGTACCTCACTATTGTTCTGCCGAGGAACAACTGAGTACGGCTGCAGTGCAAACATGAAATGGAAATTACACGATCTTTAAAACACATTACTTCAAATCGCTATTTTGTATCCATGGGAAGAGAAGGGAAAACAGGCAAGATACAAAAACTTACACCTCCACGAAAAAAGCAAATATTTACCTAGAATTTACATTATATTGTAAATACAGGTAACAACTTGAAAAATGAGACGGCAATAAGCGCATCAGATAATTAACCTTCTAGCTCTCAAGGAAATATCTGAAGCACAATAGTCCGCTTCCAGAAAGTCCTTATAACCACTGTTACAGCTAAGCAAAATTAAACAGCGCCACGAGGATTTCTGATCTCTAAAAATAGCTCAAAAGCCAGTTCTTTCCTAGTGAGTTGTTACGCTCACTGGGAGGCGAGGCAAAGCAAGGCCCGGCCGCTGCCGCGGTGAGAGCGCGGGCCCGGCGGGGCCGTGAGGGGCGGCGGGCGCGGGCCCCTCCCGGCGCTGGAATGCGGAGCCCGTAACCCGAGCCGCGCCGCCCCTCCTCCCGCACACACGGAGCCTCAAAATGGCATCCCGGCACGGCCTGCCCGGGAGCCGGGCTGCGCCAGCCTCTCCTGAAACGGGCAGGACAAGGAAAAGCCTTTTCTCGGGGTCCGGCCGCGGCCCCTCGCTCCGGGAGCCCGGGGGAAGCAGTGCCCGGCTCCGGGAAGCAGCGCTGCCCGGCCATGCAGGTCTCCCTCCTTCGGGCACCTCCGCCGGGACTCAGAACTCACCCCAGCTGCGCTACCCTTAGACACGAACCCGTCCCTAGACACGAACCCGTCTCACTCAGAAACAAGGAACTCGTTAGAATAGCTCGTCCATTGCAAAGGCCTCGCACCTTCTCATTCGCACAATGCATTCATGTAGATCCAAGGAGACAGAGTTCTGGAATGATGTGAATTGTCCTTTTCTCAAATGAAAGGGACAATTTTGTTATGAATTCACTTTCCAAACTACAGGCACATAGTTTATTTAGGATACAACAACACTACAATGTCTTCAGTTTCACGTCAATTACGTACAAGCACAGAAATTAGTAAATTACCCCTCAAAAGAAGTGTGAGATGATCTTACAGATTAACAGTCTCCATCTATTTTCTCTAAAAGCAAGTAGTTCTGTACCGTGAAAAAAGGCTGTTGCAATTTGGAGTAAGTATTTTGCTGTAAACAAAACAGACAAGAATTTTACCATTGTGAAGATGCTGAAATTACTAAGATGCCATTATGCTACCAGATAGCAGAGACTTGGAAAAAAAAATTAATTCCAGTGACAGCACGCGTAAGGAGAGAAACAATAACCTGAAAAACACATTTCTAGTAATAGTGATTTTACTCATTAAGCCCACTACCAAATGTTCTTTTCTAGTAATAGTGATTTTACTCATTAAGCACAGTACCAAATGTTCTATCAGGAGCTGAGGAAAAAGCCCTCCACCTATCTCAGTCTTTCACCATCAGTGTGGAACCAGGGGCTCACACCGATCCCATGGGAGGTGCTTTGTACTTTCCTTGGCTGAGCTAAATCTGACACTGCAGAGCACTGCTAAGGATGGTAATTCTGCAGCTCTACCAAGAGCAGACCTTTGGTCACTGTACACTGGATAGAGTCCCTCTGTTCATGTAAAAAAATATCTCACCAGAGACAGGGTGCCAGAAACTCTCTGCTGTTACCAAGTTTTAGGCCTGGATCTTAAGTCAAAACCAGAAATTCAGAGCTCAATGACTTTTACACAGGATTCCTTCTCTCACATGGTTTCCCCTCTATTGGTTCACAGCTACAAAATAGGAAAGAGTTCAAAATGCTAAGAGACATTGACCTAAAGCACTGTCTACATGGCAAAACCCTAGAATCTAGTGAGGAATGCCAAATACCACTACGATGGTAGTGAACTTCCAAAAGATTTTAAATCTGAAAAAAAATTAACTAGAGTGGGGAGGTTGATGAAAAGAATCACTTTTATTGATATACTAATACACCTATCAAAAATCCTCACTATCAATAAATGTTATTGCAGATCAAGGATCAGGAGCACTAACAACTAGCTACCTCTATAATTCTAGGCAAAGTAAGCATAGAATTATTTTTTGTTATGTATGAGAATAAAAACCCTACTCAGGTGCCTTTGTTACAGAATATGAGCACTTTAAACAATTTTTTTGTTTACTGCAAACAGACCTATATTTGCAGGACCTCTTTTTACAGAAGGCAAAATACAGTCAATTTTGCTTCTGTGTATCATATGTGATAGCATTTTGTCTCTCAGATTATGTAAAACTCAGACTTTTAGATTTTCCCCCAAAGGAATCTCTCCTATCTGTTAGCATTCTACAAATTTCCAATTTGTAATTTCTATCAGATAATCAAAATTAGAAGTATTTTCTATTTTAACAAGAATTTCTCTATTAACCTAAGGTAACAGAAAATGTCATACATATAACAAATAAACAGCTATTTTTCTTTTAAAATATATTTAATAAAGCTTACTCATTGGAATAAAATTTATTCAAATTGTTGGTTAGTAGTGGAAGAGCAAGTATGTTTACATATTAGAATTGAAGCTCAAAACACCATAACATGATTACCTGACAGCTATTAAATGCCCTGCAAGAAGTTATTAGTGTTGATTCTCTTTCAGAAGGCCAATATAACAGTTCCACCCTTAGCATCCTCCCTGTAGTTTTACTTTGTTGTGTCTTTTTTAACATAAACTTTCCCGTCACTCCCACAGGTTGTGTTCTGGTCTCAAGACCTATTATTGGGATATTTCACACAACAACTAAGTATAAAGAAAATTAAGCCAGTGCTAAAACTACAAAGTAATCCTAAAGGTTTCAACAGGGGTTAAAGCCACTGTGCTAAAAATAACAAGATGTGTACATATTTTAGCAAGGATTCTGTTTTCCAAAAGAGCAGATAGAAAACACCACTGTGATGTTTTACAAGGACATTCACAAATACCTTCAAGTAATTCAGCACAAGTTTCATGCCAGCAAAGATTACAAGCAGACACTGTGGGAGGGAGAGGGAACCAAAGAGAAAAACAAAAACAAAACCAACCAAAAATCCAAACTCAAACTGCCATTGCAAATTAATTTTAGCAAATGAAAAGCAGTGTCAGGAAATATACCTGCTTGTAACAGTTTTAATATTTCCACAGTGACAATCTTTGAAAACTACAGACCACGTTACAGAAACATACAGACATGGTGAAATGGTGGTGAAGAAGAGACATAAAGATTACAGAAAGTATTGCTAGAAAGTACTTTGGAAGTGGAAAATGTCCTTTAACTTCTTTTTGTACTTCTCTTGGGTCTGTGAGTAACACAGAGCCTGAGAGGTGTCATTCTAACCAAAATGTCCTTTTGAACACACTTGCCTGCCTTTGAGAAATGTGACTGTGAACATCATGAGCTTCTCTAGCAATGCCACTTTATTCACTGATCTCCAGCACACCATGGACAAGCAGTCCCACTGAGCTGTAACTCATGCTGTGTGCCTGGCCAAAGGAAGCTGTGCCAGCCACTGCTTCCAGAAGAGAATCTTCTGAAAGATGTATCCAAATTAATGGTTTAAAGAAAGTTATTTTTAAAGTGTACTTTTAGAAACTTGCATTCTAAATGAAAATTAAAAACTCGACAGTATTGGCAAATTTCTTTGCACAAGACTAAAATATTTCCTAGTATATCTTCCAAAAGCACAAATTATGGATGATACTACTTCCTGATGAAGAGAAAACTCAGTGCAGAAGAATAGCATTTGTCAAATCCAGCATTTTCAAAAAACAAGTGAATTTGCAATGAGCAGTTTAAGCAGAATCTGTTTTTCATTACAATGCAATGGGTTCTGTAGGTGGAGGAGTGTGGACTGCAGACACACTAATATATAAACATGTGGCTGCATCAGAACTCCTATGAGCTTGTCAGACATTTCAACACTGTATTTTTAGATTATTCTCTCATACCAACTGCACTGCTGCAGTGGCATTTAATTCCATTATGTTCATTGTCAAAAAGGTAATCCTCTGCTTCAACTACAGCAGTTCTTTGAAAAAACACATTTTTAGAGGCTGTATTTAGTTCTCAAATATCTTTTCCCAGTCATAGCCATGAGCCAGCTTACTGTAATACAGAAAAGAGCACCCACATTTCACTTTCTAGATGCTATGTCACTTCATGCTCCTTTTGACCAACTCTGTAAAAATCCTTGGATTTGGGAATAGCACACCTGTTGTTATATCTGAGCCTGCTATATAAAGATTTTATTGTGCTTTCTCTCTGTTCTAATAAAGGCTGGGTTAATGAGGAGAACAGAAGAAAAAACTTGGCTCAATTGATCTACTCTGCCCTGGCAGTGATGCCAAACACACATCTATGGTATTTCTAGTTCTTAAATCTCAGGTGATTCTTTCATCTCAAATTTTTCTCTTCATTCAGGGGGAAAAAAAAAGTCATCACACATCAAACAAATTGCATTATGAGCAACAGACAGAGGAAAGCCTGGTTTTCTACAGATTTGTTCTATTTTGGTCTATATCTTTTCCCAGTGTAATTGCTCCCGCTCACTGTGTATCCTGTATGATTTCACTCTCTCTGTCCCTTAGCAATAGATCCATTTCTCCACTCACACACATATTCCTCCAACCACAGTTCTCTCTCCCTTCCCTCCCACATCCTCTGGTGCCAAACAACATCTTGCTGGCTGGACAGTAATGTGCATATTGACCTCCCTCTTGCCAGGCAGAACAAGTTTACTGAACACTCCTGATCGTAACATCCTTCACCTCTGGGGACATTAGCACAGCTCAAGACCTTTGAAACAGAAACAGTGTGACATCCACTCCATAATCTGACTGGATATCTAATCTTCAAACCTGCTGATACATGAAGCTTGTCTTTGAAGTTTTAGGTATTAGCAGTTTGCCAAACTCCAAAACTTTACAGACTACATCAGAGGCAGAAATTTAACAGTCAGGAGTCAACTGTAAAAGAGTTAAGAGGAACGCGAGGATGGAAAGTAAAGATTGTGAACAACTCATTCTTGCTTTGTGGAGTGAGGATATAGTCAATATACACTAAGAAGTTACACAGGATCACCAAAATTCAAGCTAATTAAAAGAAAAAAAAAAAAAAAGGCACTCCAAACTGGGTAACATTCCCAAACAGACTTACCCACAAGCACGTTTCACTACAACTAAACTGGGCCTGGAAGGGGCACTCTTGTTCTCTGTGCTAACAGTAAAACTTGGTCTGCCCCCACAACCACAGCTAGACTGGCAAGAAGTGAAGCCTACATAAAAAAAAAATGTAAAAAGAAAGCAAAAAAGGGTAATGGGCTCTCAGCCAGTTTAGATTGCTGCAGCATCAGAGCAGTGCCAGAAAGTGCTGCTGCAAAGGAAGAGGGAAGGACGCAGCAGGGTGGCGTGAACAAGGAGTAGAACTGGCCCTTCGAGTGTACCCGGCTGCTTAGGCTGCTTATCTGCAGCACAGAACTGCCCTCTCCATCTGGCAGTTAATTATTCATCCAGCAAACATCAATGGAAGTCTACCTGGCTGCACTGCTCCAGTCCTTAGGAAATTATATGATCAATCTTTCCACACTAAGCAAAATAAACTACCTGAACAGAAAAGGTTTAAGATAAGGCAGATACAAAAAAACATGTTACTTCACGTTTGATGGCAGTTTCGTTAAAGCAAACCTAACAAATGTGTACGAAGGCAGATGGGTGCCAGTTTCAAAAAGCTGTAGGCGTTACAGACACTGCTGAGTGCAACACTGAGGAGCTGCCGTGCCTGCCTGCGTGTGGGTGTGATAAAGGCCTCCGAATTCACTGCTGCTCTGCGGCAGATGTCTGCCCAGCACTCTGCCTGTCACCCTGCCTGCTAGCAGCCAGCTGGGAGCTAGGGGAGAACAGAGTCCTCCCTGGTTCCATCCAGAAACCTGGGCAGCCCCTGACCTGAACCAGGCACAAGTGACTGCGCTTGTGACTGCCATTGGTGCACACATCCGTCAACAAATCCGTGTGATGGCAAATCTGCCCGACAGTTTCATCCCCAGCCACGTATTCTGGCAGCAACTTTTTAACTGAAATATTTGCTGTGAGGAAGGAAAGAAACGCCCCATTTTACCATCCTTGTAAACCTGCCATTCCCTTACACCATGGAGGAAAAAAAAGTAGTGGTGAAACACTATTCATGAGTTTCTTAATTTCATTTAAGGTTTGATAGATTACCAGATTACCATCACCATCTCTCTCTCCCACTGTTTCTCTTTCCTTAACTGAAAGGGCCCAAGTCTAGTGAGTACTTCATCCTTCCAGTACTGCTGGAAGAAGGAAAAATCAAACAGAACAAAAAATATTACCTTGTCATTTTAATGGGACTGTTGAAATTGTATTACCAAAAGAACATAACCTGTATGACCATATATAATGAACTTGTACAGCTGTATAATCACATTTTTGAAATACTTAACTGTATAGAATGCTGCTTCAAAATTGGCCTAAATTCATTTAAGCCTGTACTGATTGTAAGAAGGGAAGTGCTGGCCCTCCTCTCCTCTTACTCCACATAAGGTACCACAGTGAGCTGGAAATACTGAAAACCTAGGGGGTTTTATGTGGTTAGTTTTCAGTTAAATTAGCAAACAAATCCAACCTTTTACTTGGCCACAAGTACAAAAGTGACAGTGGAAACACAAAAAAGAGACGAAAGGAAAAAAAAATTCAACACCATATGCAGATAGATTCAATCTAAAGTAGGAGCTTCAAAACAAAGATCTCACCAAGTGTTAATACCTCATTTGGAGCCTGTTACTGGTTTTGCCTCTGTCTGAATTAAATTACATTGCACTTACTGTACCTCATCCAGTATTTTATCATCCAGGCATTCAATACCGCTCAGGCCAGTTTACAGTACCCGTATCAGCTACAAATTTCACCACACCATCCACTCCCCCCTCCACACTATTTCCAAATAGACAGAATAAAACAGCCTTCATTGCTTGCTTCCAGCGAGGCTGTTAGCACCTCTCTGCCCCAGGGGCACCCGCCCAGCTCTTCCTGGGAGCCCAGAACCGACCAGGGCCTTCCAGATGTGTCTCACCAGTGCTGAGCTGAAGGGCATCATCACCTCCCTGAGCCTGCCCACAACACTCACCTTGGACAGCCCAGGAGGCACCTCCCCAGGTGCAGGGCTTTGCACTTCCCTTTGCAGAGCTCCATGAGGTTCCCCTCTGCTCACTTCTCCAGTCCATCCAGGCCCCTGTGAGGGGCTGCACAACCACCTGGCCCACCAAATACTGCTCCCAGTTCTGTACTGCCTACAAACTTCTGAGGGTGTGCTCTGTCCCATCATCCATGAGTGCTCACGTGGCTGCATGGTACTAGAAATCCAGCTCGACCCCTGGGTCACACACTATGATTGGTCCCCAGCTGGACTCTGTGCTGCTGATCACAACTCTTTGAAACTCGTAGCTCTTCCAATTTTCAGTCTATCTCACTGTCCATTTGTACAGTCTGTACTTCCATCACTTTGTTGATGAGGATGTTCCAAGTGACACTGCCATTCAAGTTAAACAATATCCACTGCTCCCCACTCATTCACTGAGAGAGCCTCCTGCAGGCACCCACCACCATCACCCATGCTGACCTTGGTAGGCCTGACCCACACCTCTCAAGTGACTCCTCATTCACCCAAAAGGAAGAACTTCAGCAATCTCCATGGCAGTCTCACAACAGAAATCCCCACAACTGTGCATCCCTCACAATCTCAGCCTGTCCTTCCTGGAGAGCCCATAAGGAGTCCTTGCAGCACTCCAGCCGTGTCAGCTGTCCCACCCCATCTCTGATCAAAACAAGATGTGATGCCGTGGCACACAGACTTCCAATTTCTCCTGTTTGTGCCCAGTCTTTTGCACAACATGTGGAAAATAGTGAAATCCAAATATAAGAACCAACTTGGGTTAAAGTTTTAGAAACTTCATACTGGCTACACTTTGAATAGCCCGAAACCTCATTTCACACTATGACAAAGATGCTAGAGAGAAAAATCAGCAGTGACAGTGGAGCAATAATGCATGGATGGATAGATCTGGGAAGAGGTGCTTTGCAGTTATATACAGAGCAAGGAGATGGAGAGTTCTGTCACTCCTGTCCCAGGCTAGAAGAGAGCTCTGGGCTCCTCTCCAGGGCTCAAACCCAGCAAGCCTTTCTCACCATGCCCCTGCTCCTCTGCCCACACTTCCTGATCCCTGAACCCAAAGCCCCACACCTGCTCTTTCAAATGCTCAGGAGACCCTGGGATCTGTACTGACAGCACACCCACAGCTTCTCTTCTCAATCAAAGTAACCCAAAGGAGATTTATTTTACCTTCAGTTGGTCTAAGTACACACAGTAAAAAATATCTCCCAGTAAACAATTACTTCTTCCAAAATTAGAAAAAGTTTGAAATCAAGATTCAAAATGGCTGAAAATTCTGACATTTCTCTTACATAGCCTCAAACTTATAAATTTTGGTAAAAATTCTTGGAAGCAAGAGTCCCTTTGTACAAAGCAAAGAAACCTTCTTAGGGTCTTTTAGTAACTAATTCACCCTTCATATCAGCACTCAAACCAATGCTTGCTCAAAGACCAACTCTACCATATATAAATCTTAGTACTAACAGGTAACTCTGATGAATACCAACATTGTCAAAAGGTACAAAGACAAAAAAAGAACACAAAAGAAAATGTAGAATTACACATTTTTATAACCTGCTTAGTAGCTTCGAGAGACCTTTTCTAACAACAAATGTTTCCTGTGCTATGGATCTGTACTGACATGGATTGAATGTGCCTTGCAGACTCAGCTGGCTCCTGGCTCTTGGGATGTAGGAAGAAGCTTCCACAGAGTGGTTTAATCCCACAGTTGTCTGCTAGACTGTCTTATGTGCTGCTCTGGAGCAATGCTGCTGGCCATTGATGGGAGCAAGACACTCGAAGCATTTGGAACATTCTTTTCTCACTAGTGCACACTCCTTCCATATAGTTTTTAGTTGCTTACTTTTCCTGTAACCAACTTCTCCTCTGAAATTAAGTCAGCAGAAATTAAAAGATATTTATAAAGAACAACCAAGCAAAATACAGAATTTCATTGCAGCAAAAAACTACACACACTGCAGATGCTTTAGGACAAAGAAGGAAATTCTTACATCACTCTTCCCTCCACCTCTATTCTCCAGGCTCCTAAGACTATTACTGACAGCATTAGAGAGATGTAAATATTATACAACAGCATTTGAAGCTTTGAGAAAAACTTGAGTAATGCCATTTCAGCAACGGAACCTCTGGCTAAGGAATGCACAGCTGCTGAGCAGATGTATAATTTCAGCATTTAGATTCCATTATTTCAAGGGGGATTTTTTTCTTTACTCCATGTTTTCAGATTTTCTATTTCCATCTGGTTTTTGACCTCCTTCAGCTTAGTCCACTCTTCTCTGTTTTAGTTCATTACACCAAAATAATTTTCTAAATTAGAAACATCTCTACATTTAAAAACTTGTGAATTTAAAGAGAGGTGGGGGAGTGAAACAGGGCCAGGGACAGAACAAAACCAGACAGTTCAACAGAGGCTTGGGTTTGAATAAAAACTGTCCTGTCTGGATCAGGATTGATTTTGCAGTTCCTGGTCTAACCCAAATTGGCGAGCCTCTAACTGCATTCCTTCCATGAAATTTTAAGAGCAGGAAACTGAAGAATATCAGCTATATGGGAATGTTTCTAGACTTTGCCAGAGCCCTCTGCCATAAACTTCTGAGTATAACAACACTCCAGGTTTTGATTCTTTTTAGAGTTATGATTAATTATAGTTTTAAGTGTAAAAAAATATGAATTCACCATGTACTAAAAGAGCTTTACAAAACATATAAAGAGTACTGCAAAACAATGAGTGGTTGTCAAATCAATTCAGTAAAGAATTTACTATTATAATATTTTATATATAATTATATATTTTTATATTATTATGCAAGAGTGGTAACGTATTTTAGAAATATATACTGAGACAGCATTGTTTCGAAAAATTTCTATTCATCTAAGTCAAGTAGAGGACTAGGGCATAGAGTATTGTCTGTCTTAAACTTCAGTCCACACTGCAAATTTAAAGGTGAATTATCCCTGGTAGAACCACTGATCCAAATGTGACAGATTGGCCATAAAACCTATCCAATTTTCCATTTAATTTTAGGCTAAGAATAATAATTTGCCTGGGTGGAGAAGGGCACAATCTTCAATCCTAACAAATGGCATACACATCAGAATATTCTACAGGAAACTTTCTATAGAATCTTTTAACAAAAAAGAAAAGGAAAATTATTATAAAGTAGTAAATATGGAAGATAAAATTATGAAAATACATCTATAGTTTAAAACAAAACCCCACATTTTTATTTGGTGGGATTCATTGTTTGCTTTGAGAGGAGACATTCAAACCAAATTTAAAAAAAAATCTTTAAGGTGAAACTTCCCATATCTTCTATCATCAGGGACATTTCTGCTTAATACTTGGTACCACTACTGAATTTTTTATTACTGCAAAAATCCCTTCAACAACCTGAACAGAAGACAGATTCAGTGCCCAAAACAGGGAGTGAGAAGAATGGCTGCACCTCGTTAGCTGGCAGCTCATCCCTGTGCTGTAATTAACTCTCACTTGTCCAAAGCTGACAAATGCAAGGCCTGCTGCTTGCACAACACCGAGAGGGAAACAGGAGGGTTTCCAAAATCTTCTCCAAGCCATTCTGTTAAAGATAATTTTCTCTTCCACAAAGAAGGACATGCAGCCAGGAAGAGCACGTTTTACCCAGCTTTGTGGTCCCCTCACTCACATTTCCAGTCACTGAGGTTCTTCTGATAAATCCCTCTTTTTCTCATGCTACTGCCCAAGCTCTTTCATTCCCAAATATAAAGGAACAAGTAGATGATACATTTTTCATATTCTCAGTATTTCATATATTCCATTATTCCTGCTGAACAATTCCTCCCGACCCTTCTGTTTAAGCTTCCTTTTCAAGCTCTCTATGCCCTTGCAAAAACACATGGAACAGTTCCTCTGCCTGACTGCTACACTGTGAATTTCCAACTGAACACAGGACAGGAAAAAGAATGATTAGTTTAGAAAATGTTATCTGAGCTTGTTCACCACTTTCATATCCCTGATGTTCTGACTCTGAGCACACAATGTGCTCATTTGCACAAATCTCATGAGCAGAGTATCGATTCTCTGCATAAGTGAAATCTCTGATGACTTCAGTCCTCCAAAGTCATTTGAGCTCTGCCCACTGATTTCCAGTCAAATTTGGGATCAGGCTCTCACAGAGGAAGTACAAAGGCCTACAAATGGTTCTAGGTGGGATTTTTTTTTTTTTAATAACAAGAAAAGAAAGGCAAATTTAAATCATTTCAACGGCTGCAGCAGTGAAAAGGAAATCGCTTCCACAAACCAGATCTATTTCCTGGTATGTATCTTGTGAGACTTTGATATTTCTCTAACTTATTCCTGCTACATCTGCTTGTATTTATCTACCAAAGCATGGCAGTACTGACAGTTTTCTCCTTAAGATGGTGAACTCAGGGAATATAGACACAAAGAATTGCTAGTTGCTTCCACATTTTAATCTAATAAAGTTGACTGAAAGCACACTGCAAAAATTTATGTGATATCACATTTTTGTAACAAGCATTGCTCCTGTTATGATATATGGTGCAAATTAAGCTGCAATACTGCAGAGCTGAGTTAATAACACTAATATTTTCCCCTTCTAATGCAAACCAACTCATGACACTTGAATTACATTCAAATGCACTACATTTTCCTCTGTATTTTGGGAAATCCTATTTTGAGGAAAAAACACGAATAAGAGTGTTGTATTCATATTTCTCAAGTCCCATACTGTACCAAGCTGTTCTTCTCTGCATCACAGTCCTTCATGTCTTTGCAGGGGCTCCTCCTGGGCTCTCGACCCACCCCTATTTATTCCAGTTACCTTCACGAGCTACAGCTGCTGCCCAGCTAAGGACTTTGCAGCTGTAGCTCGTTTGGAGCAGCTAGGACCCACACAGATCTTACAGGGACTCTCTCCATAAGGACCCACTTATCTAACACATAGATCTTACAATACATAGATCTTAACTGGGACTCTCTCCATATAAGAGCATTTAGCCGCATGTTGCAGGTACACATTCTGTGAATTGTTACTACACAGATTTTTGTCTAATCAAAATATTTTAAAACATTCAAAGTTCACACCTTCATGATACTCAGAGCACTTCCCCCTCCCCCACGAAGAGGCACTGGCGACAGCTCGGTGGTGGCAGGGACAGCTCTATCAGGACAATCGCCTTCACTGTAACTACAGGTGTCACACTGGTGACACACCTGACCTGCAATAAGGCTTTCCTGTGGCTTTTCCTTTCCTCCTGCTTATACAGGCTATGAATATTATCACAATTGTGAACCAGAGTTTATTTTCCTACCCTAACTCTTGTTTTGAATTTTGCTAACCAGACTATCATTAAACAGTACTAAACCTAACCGTAGCACCCAGAATTCAAATGAAATGGGATGGCAGCTACAAGGCACCCTTTAGAGAAATGGCAAGAAAAAAACCTGTCTGGATTATAAATCTCAAACAGAGTGACTGTATTTCTCACACTGTTTGTGTACAGCTGAAACAATGGGGTCATAACCAGAAACCCATGCAAGGGGTTTTGCACTACCACAAGATGAATTAAGTTCTTGGTCTTCTCAATATATCAAAAATATGCCATCCTAAAATGCTTCAGTGTCCAACCTGCTACAGTGAATTTCAAAATATATATTGCAGACTAGTGGCATAATTGCTTTGTTTTACTTTGGAGGGAAATGAACGTGAAATACACCTAATATGCTCTGTAAATACACCCAGCACAGTCCTGGGAAGCCAGTTCTCAACAAAATCCATCCTGGCAAGTTGGCAGTTGTCCCCTGATTTCCTGGTCAGTAGTGGGTTAGCTGTGTGTTTTATCAAGCTAAAGCTCCTGGGATTTACACACTCCAAATACAATGTACTACACAGATGTTTCTGGACTAAATCCCTCACAGAACAGCTATTCCATAGATCTTCTCAATAAGAGCACCGAGATTGCTAAAATTATATTTTCTGTACATAAGAAAAATGAGGTGACTGTTTCAAACTTTTACCCAGTTCCAAGTATCACCTAGTGTGGTCTCCTTGTTATTCTGAAAGGACACCATGTAGCAGGTCAAGTTTTACATTCAGAGTCAGTTTTAAACATTTTAAAGAGTAACTACTTGCTGCCAGAGAGCAGTGAACCCTCAACACTTTCACAGGAACCTTTAGCAGATTGCAAGAAAACAAGGCAGAAAGAAATTAGGTTTCCCCTTAAAGCACTGACCATTCTGGAGGGCACAAAAGAGACCACTGCAACTGGGGACCATCAGCACCCTGTGGTGTGACAGCTGCAGAGGGTTCTGCAGGTCCTGTCCAAGAAAGGAAAAACTGGAACCAATAAAGCAGCAGTGAAAGAAAAAATGTCTTGTGAGGCACACTCTGTGCCTGCCTCCAAGTCCTGCATTTTGGGAATACTAGCAAAGGAAACAAGGCTTCAAGTAATCCATCTGTACCCACATATGACTCTGATGAGATATACTTGTAAATTGCTGAGTTCCTTCTGTCATTTATTTACAGATGACAGAAATCCAGGCACTGAAAATATGCCCTCTCTTTCGTGAGGAACCAAGAAATACCTTCCCAGGTATCCAGACAGGACAAATCTCCAACTGATGCTTGAAATAAGCAAGGACAAACAAACATTTGTAAGTTTCTCTGTCACACACTGATTGGTCTCTTTCATTCATCTGTTTCCCAGCAATTGACCAAAGAAGCTACTGCAGCTCTGCATGTCAGACCTGGTATCCACAAAAACTAACATATCATTTATACACTCCACCATACTCAGTATTTTTGATATGCATATCAATTTTCACGATCTTGCAGAGCAGTGACTATCTTGCAGAGCAGTGTGCAAAACATTAGGATTTGGGGTCCCACACACTGGCTTTAAGAAAGTCTATGCTCTAGCTACAAACTGTTTTAGTAAACACGTCTTTGAATCAGTGAAGTCCAAGTAACCTGCTATTTCAGGCTTGCAGTTTCTGCTCTAACTTGAAAAAGGCTCAAACAGATAACATCCAGAGGTCCCTTTCAAAACGAAATTACTTCACAATTAGGGGAAGAAAATAATTCAGATCCAGCCACATAAACTCTGTTGCTGGAAGAGATCAGCCAGCAGGACATACTAAGGACTGGCAGCTGAATCTTGCAGGTGCAAGAGAAGACCCTTCAGAACATTTCAAACCACATCTCAATGACTATCAGATTATACCTGTCTACATAAATACATAGCCCCTCACACACACCCCAAAGAAAATGTGGTGAATAACCTAAGAAAAGCTACAAAAGAACGAGACCAAAGACAAATACATTGTCAGCAAGAGTTTTATCCAGGCTGCTACAAATGCCACAACATGGAGTATGTCTAGCTGTAGACTGGGTAAATTATCTGACTATGAATTGCTCTTATGTTTGTTAACTTTTTTATTCCAGGTTAGGTTCTACTAAAAATCAAACAAACCTTTCAATTTGGGAGAGTCTTCCTTATCTACAAAAGCAGCTTCTCTATCCCTGCAGGTAACAGGCCTGAACAATCCCTAGCATGCTAACTTGATAAAAGAACTCAAAGATAATTACTTCTAAGCAGAGAACAAAATATGTAAATTCGGAGGGCAGTCAATTTACACTGGGAAAAATCGTCACACAACTTGACACAAAGTAACAGGCAACTGCTGAAAGGAAATGCCACAGCTTACTATCGTTCCCTGCTGCTGAATGCACTCTTAATTTTACCAAAACAACATCGGAGTGTGGTTGATTGAAAGGTGGTAAAAAGCCATTTGTGCTTTTGAACCCTGTTCAATAGATTTTGTAATCAGTTATGAAAACCGCGTACATAATCGGCCCTCAACAGCACAATCTTTCGCTACTAAGGTACGAGCGATTATTTGAGGTTATTATTTCTTCAGACTTTTTTTGTCTGACGTCGCTGAACGGCAAAAACCGATTTGGAAAGCCGGCGTCCAGCTTTGTTCTAAGCTCGCACAAAAGGAAGGCGAAGCACCTTATTCCTCGTACCCTTCGCACGACGACGGGCGCTGCCGCTCGCTCGGGCTGGGGCCGCTCGGCACCGGGCCCGGCATTACAACACCGGGAAGGGAGGGCAGGAGGGAGGGAGGGCAGGAGGGAGCGCACGGCCGGCCCTGCCCACGCAGGGACCCGCGGGCCCCGCGCAGCCCCCGCGGCGCCCACCCGGCCCGGCCCGGCGGGCAGCGCCCCCAGCGCCGCGGCGGGGCAGGGCTGCCGGCCCGGGGCGCTCCCGGGGCCCGGAGCAGCCAGGCCGGGCCGGGAGGGCCGCCGCCGGAGCCCACCTTCGACGGCGCTGCCCGGGGCCGCCGCGGACCCCGCCGGGCACCGCCCAGGCCGGGCCGCCCGACGGCGGGGAAGGGGCACCGCCGCGGCGGGAGCGCCCCGCGTCCCCCCGGCCGCAGAGGGAGCGGTGCAGGAGCGGCGCTGCCCGGGGCGCCCCGGCTCTCTCCGCCCTGCCGAGGCCTCCGCGGCGCGTCCCTCACTCACCGGCGGTGGGGGCTCCTCATCCTCGGCGCGGCGACGGCAGGCGAAGTGGGAGGGGGCCCGCTCCCCGCCGCGCTCCGCGGGCCGTTCCCGGGGCCCCGACGGCTCCGCTGAGACGGGGGCGAAGGCGGGTGCGTGTCGGGCGGGGGAGGGCGGGACGGCGCGGCGCGGGCTCGGCGCAGGCTCCGTGTCCCGGCAGGCGCTCCCGGCGCGTCCCTGCGGGGCGGGGCGGGAACGAGCCGGATTCCAATCACTGCAGCCGGGCGCGCGCGCGGCGGGGGCCCGCGGGGAGGCGGGAGCGCGCCCGCCGCCCCCGCCCGTCCGTCAGCACGTGCCGTGGGCGGGAGGGCTGGCGGGGCTCCCCGGCGAGAAAAGTTGGCCGGGAGGAACCAGCCGGGCCTGCTTTTCCTCCCCGGGAGCCCCTCCGCGGGCCGCAGCCTGGGCCGGCTTGTCGCTGGGCGCCCGGGCCCCGGCGTTATCCTGCCCCGCCGGCCCAGCAGCGCTCTCCCCGGGAAGAAGCTCTTGTAGGAAGGGGCAGGGAGGTGTGAGGGGATAAGTTGCCAAGCCGGTGTCATGGAAGCACCGCTGGCCATGGAGAGGGTCGAGAAACGAGAAAAGCAGCGCCGAGAGGCTCCGTGCAGATGCTGGCAGGGTTGGTGCCGTGCAGAGCGGCCGAGCCGCCGGGATTCACGGGATGTGCAGGATCACGGTGACAGCCCTGATGGGGGCCGTGGGTGCAGGGTGACAGTGACACCCCTGGTGGGGGATGTGGGTGCAGGGTGACAGTGACACCCCTGGTGGGGATGTGGGTGCAGGATGACAGTGACACCCCTGGTGGGGGCTCAACGGGGCTGCCGGGGCCGGGCAGGGCAGCGGGCAGCCAGCGGTGGGAGCAGGGGAAGATGAGGGACTCGTCTGGGCCTTTCAGCTCCGTGGAAGAACAGTTGTGAGAAGGCTGATGCTGCAGTGCCGCAGGAGGGATAGAGTTCCATTGCAAAGGACAGCATTGTTTGCTTTTTCCATTTCCTGTATCTAAATAAATATGCCCAGTTACTTAGATTGGAATACATTATAAGTTCTGCAATGAGCTGCTCTGCTTGCCGATAAGGATGCTGAAGGCCATGATTTGCATTGTATTTCAAAGCTCCTTATCATTAGGACAAATTGGAAAAGTAATAATTTGTCTGTCTGCCTTCAAGTGAGCTCTCCCAGCAGCAGTGCAGAAGGAGCTGCAGTGACAGAGTTATGTGCAGGGGAGGCAGCACAGCTCCCACCTGGGCCGCTGGTTTTAATCCTTTGCTCCACAGTGTGACAGCAGTTGTGCTGCTGATGTCCCTTTGTTCTCACCTGTCCTGTCACTTGGTTACTCTGCACCAAGAACTTTGCACTCGAAGTTCTACAGGGGAAATGAAGATCACATGGATCGTACAGACCTATTCAGCAGTTTCCCTTTGCTGCACACCAAAACACTCTTTAGGCCTTCAGGACACACCAGTAATTGCTGGTGTGGAGATGGCTGCCCAGATAAACTGGATGCAGAGAATAACCAGCTGGGAAGCAATCTGGCTTATTGATGCCAAATAGCCACATGTGCATATATTGTGGGAAACATGGGCTTGCGTATTTTGTTGACCGCTCCACAGTGTAACTCCATTTTTGCATGCTAATATCAGATAAGACTTGTAAATGTTGTGTACTCCAGAGCTGTCACCTCTGAATGTAAGATGAGAGCGCTGGCTTTGCATTCTGGCTCACATGTGTTCTACCTACAGATTGTTAGATGGGTGCTTCACTTCTGTATTATCCTGCACAGCAAAGCAAAAGAGGAAGTATAACTTCAAACCTATCACCTTCACAGATTCCTTTAAAATGTAGGCAGGTAAAGGCACACCTAATAATTTTATGTGGCCACATACCATGGTTATAGGCATTTAAAAGTGCAGATCTTGTCTTACTACACTTTTAGAAAATTTTTTCCGATCAACATCATCCAGAAAAATCTGTCAGTGTCCAAAACAAAGCCAGCCTGCAAGAAAGACAAAATCACAGCTTCCATGCCAAGCAATACAGAACTCCTATGCTTATGTTTATAATTTCAAAGGAAAATGTGAGTCTGCTGTTCTTCCACTCTGTGTACTATGAAATTATAGCAGCAGAAGAGACACTCAATATGGAAGAAGAATGCAACATGCGTGTGTGTGCTCCCAAGCAGATCCAAAGCTGTTAGTGCTAGCATCCCTTCAGTAATCATGTGTGCTAATACAGCCCAGTGCTTGTCAGATGTTAGATATTGATTCCAATCCAGGATGCATGAATTTAGCAACAGCCACTAGCCTTGAAATGGATTTAACCCTTCTTGTGAAATGGATCCACACTTTTCATCCAGTTCCTGGTGTGTAAATTTGCACATTGCCAAAATTGCTGTCTCAGCCAGTACTTTTCAAGGCACTTGGGCATTGAAGATACCCACAAGTCCCTGTCAGGTCAGGAACAGTGTTGCTGAGGATGAAGTTTGTATTGCTATAGCAAGTAATGCCCATCTCTACATAACTGAGTACTATTAGCTCCTTGTCTTAATCACAAAATAAAGTTGGCAAAAGTAACCTACATTATAATGATGTTAGGACTGCAGGAGACCAGACTGCACCTTAATTTAAAATGATGAATCATGATGACCTTAGAAAGTATTTAGATTGTGATGGATGTCTGATTAAACATCACATAGAAAATACTGATGTCTTTCAAAACAGTGCATACTTAGGTTTCAAATATCTCTACCAGGATAGGTAGAGAGATAGGTTTTTTTTTAAACCAGAAAGTGAACACTTCAGTTGATGAGTTCTCAGAAGGACACAGGGCTCCAGCAAGCTAGTTAGCAGCAGCAATCTTACCTGGTGAGGATTTTAGGAATCTGCGAAAACTCAGACACACCAGGTTCAGTAACACAAAGTATTTATTTTGTTAATTGAATCACACTCAAAAAACACTGAAGTCTGAAAACCTGGAAATAAACATAAGTTTATTTGACATTTGGCCAAGATGAGATATGGAAGTCTAACATGTGATATAAAAGAAGCAGTTCAAAACTGACTGTCATGATGAAGACAGCTGTATTTAAAAAAAAAAAAAAAGGATTGCCTTCCAGCTGCTTTCATTGTTATTTCCTCTCCAGGAATTTCTTATTAGTTCTTGGAATCACTAGGGAACTACAAACTTGAATATCAAAAGAACAAAGAGGTATATATAGGGAGAAGGTCAGCCATGTGATAGGGCTTGATCTTTGCAGATCCTTCTTCCCTTCAGTCTATGGAATTCAGATGTCTTAAATCTGTGGTCCAAATATATATTTGAGAACTGTTTGCAATTAGATGAGTATTTCTCTGTTACTGCTACAAAAATAAATATTCATGTTGCATATTAAAAGAATATTGCCCTTCAGCCAGGGACACAATTATTTCACTTAATATGACATGAATTTGGCTTTGTCTCTTTTGCAGAACTATTTTACTTGAAAGCATATTCTTTTGATTATAAATTTATTCAGCTGTTTGTTACTTACAAAAGTAATGGATTTTGTTCATTTTTTTAAATGTAAGCAAGAATAATTCAATAAGGCAGAGTCAAATCTGTGAAGAAAGGTGTTTTTTAAAAATTTTTGCTAGTAGATCACTGGTAGTAAAGAGACAAGCCATGCCCAACCAGTCTGGTGTGGAACTGAGCCTAGTTGAGCTGTATGATTTTGTTTTTTTATGGATTCACATTTACAAAGCCCTTGTTGCAGTCTTCTCACCAGGTTGTGTAATACACCCTGAGATAACTCTCCTTTTAAACACAAATTACTTTGTTTTCCTTAAAACCAGAGCATTAAACGTCGTATCACAGCAAAAGAAAATATTTGTAGGCTCAGCAGAGGCTTCACCAGGGTGCCTCACTCACATCAGTTTGTTTGGAGAATTAGTAATATGTTTTCCTCTAGATGCATGCACATAAAATCCCAAAAGTCTTCAGCTGCTCAGAGAACATTAAATAGTTCAATTGTAGTGCTGGTTTTAAAATTTATGTTCTGAATTATCAGTCAGTAGTGCCAAATGATCTACAAAGAAGTTTGAATTATACTCAGAGAGAAGGTGAATGTTTGTGTTCCTCCACCTTTTCTTACAAGAGGTATTTGTTTCTTTTACAAGTTGGAATAATCCTTAGATCCAAACCCACCCTCTATTAACAGTTCCTCTGTTAAGCCTGATGCTCAGGATTTGTCCAGAAACTGGAGCACTGCTGAAAGCAGAAATGGTTTTAAAACCGGCTGTTAAAAAAATGCAAATTCTTATCTATACAGAACATTTCTGTCTTGCTGTGTATAACAGCTTTGTGCTCAGGAGGCATGGATTCAAGTGGATGTGTCTCTGGCAGCTGTAGGAGCGGGTACTGTAGAGATTTACAAAGATGGATATTTACGAGACTGAAAATGCTCTGTTTCTCCAAGCTTGTTAAAATGAAACAGATCTGATCCTCTACAAAAGAAATGAATGAAATTATTTCGTCACTTCCTTTTTTTTTTCTCAGTCTAAACATATCTTTAAACATGAATAAATTGCTGTTAAATAAGAGCGAGTGCAGCAAAATAGTCTCATTCACTTCTTTTTTCATATTATAGTAAAACCAATATGGGACTACAAAATAATAAAAGGATATCCTTGTATTTCAGCTAAAATGTCTGAAAATATATGATGAAGTTAAAGGCATAGCTATGAAGCTTTTCTCTCTTAGTCTGTAAGGCGCTTGAATATTAACTGGAACTTGAACAAGTTAAACTCATACAGCTAAAAGCAAATCCCAAAAAATAGTCTATGACTCCCTTTGCTTTCAATGAGAAATTGGCCTGTGTCTGCAAATCGCCTCATTTGGCAGCCACACCTAATACAGTTTAAACTCTCACTGGCATCAGCAAAAAATTACCTGATTAGGGATGCAGGATTGGATCTGAGATAATAGCATATTAAAAATCCACCATGGATTCAAAAGCTACTAATGGGAATGAAATCCCTGAGAATATCAAACATTGCAAGCAGTCGGACAGTTTCCACTGCACATACTGAAATGCTAAACAATAGCAGCTCTTGCATGTGTGACCATCAGGAAACACAGCTGTGCTTCTTTGTGCTACAATGAATTACTTCCGTTGTATATAAAATTGAAAGTATTGGTACTCGGGGGCGGAAAAAGGATATCCTGATACACTGCTCCTATTTCCTTACCAAGGCCTATTACTGAATGCTGCACCATTAATTCACTCTCAATGAATTACCCAGCACAGAACAGATTGGGTCCTTAATTGTTATCCTAAAAGCTGCTTTTTCTTTGGATTTTCACTCTCCAACATTTTTATCTCATTTTATTACGTTTGCATATGCCCTCTTTGATAGTAATTGTTCACTTTCAATTAGTTGCACTTAATAATGAAGGTCTAAAATAAACATTTACTTAACTATCTTTTGACTTAAAGATTGTTCTATAAATATTTTTTAAGTTACAAAATAAGAGAAAGCACAATCTTTCTCACTGTCCTTTAAAGAAATGAACAAAATCATCTCAACTGAAGTATTTGTGGCCAGGTTCTCTGAAGCTGGCACACAGAGATTAATTTATACCTTTCTGTGCCAGTGAATATTCCTAAGCTGGAGGGGAATGAGGATTGTTACCCAGAGTTAGGGAGGAGTAGCAACAACCCTCTGTTATGTGTTCTTTTTTTTCTTTTTTTTTTTTTTTTTTTTGAGAATTGCATAGGAGCAAGAACTGTTTGAGGTTGTACTAAATAGGCAAATATGGACCCTAAGGAAATACACTACCCCCAAACTTTAATATCTACTTTTTAATAACACTGACTCTTTCTTTTTAGAGAACTTCTAAACAGAGAGCAGCTTCTGTGACTCCTTAGGAAGTCAATGAAGTCTCCAACAACCACCAGCTGTGTTAGTCCATAGAAGGTGGATAACGTGTTCTGTATTTGTCTATGAAAATTTAATTTCTCAGGTTTGTCTCCTCTCCTAGAAGTCTGACAGTCCAGCACCACCAGATTGTTTCCAATCCATTCTAGGATGTCTAATACAAAGCTGAATAACTTACATGTGGAAAACATGGAGTCCTTCAATGGGAGAATAAGTAAATTTCCCAAATGAGCTGAAAACTCGCAAGCTTGAATTCAGACTGGTGTCATGATGCAGTAACAGGAGAATAACAGCTCAGAAAAACTCCCATTCCAGAAACTTCTTTACATTAAAAAATGGCAGAAAATTGCCATCCACAAAACAGCCCTGTTGTTCTTTTGCTGCAGCACTGGCACTGGGAATACAATCTCAAGGCAAACTGTGCTGTGCCATTATTTCATACCCACACAGCTCAGATTCAGGTGTGCTCTGAGGCCACAGCTAGAACCAGAATCCCTGGCTAGAATTTTGGATTTCTTGCAAGGACTTTTTGGCCAGAAGTAGATGCCATGTAGTGTACATGCAATAAAGCAGAAACTTTCAATTAGTGTCATCTATGTTGTGCATCCACAATAAATCTCAGGAAGTCTGGTGTTTGCAGGATGCAGTGGGCTGAATGCACTGACATGAGCAGCAGAGCCCACTCTGTCACCTTTTACCCCACAGCTCCCAGGCCTGGGAAAGGAACAGGAACTCTGCTCGGGCTTCTGCATGTGCATCAATCACAGGGACATTGACAATATCCTTGCCATCAGTACAGGGAAAAATTTGCAGGAAGAAAATCTGTCAAGGAATGTGCAGGGGACAGCTGAAGAATATTTTGTTGAGAAAATACTACCTGGTCTTTGTTTATAATGCACAAATAAAAATTTTAGTCCTGAAATCCTAATTTTTTATATGAAGTCAGATTTTTGGAAAGTGTGCCCTTTTTTCTGCTTCCACATCTCCTATGCTATCAAAATTGTGGAGTTGTTACTTCATAAAGCAAAAATATCTAGCAGGTAACAAAACCCAGATCTCAAGGTGCACTCAAATTTGTGCATCATTCTTAAGCTACATACAATAAATGGACTAGATGACAACAATTTATGCTCAAATAGTGCAGGCATGAAACACATCCACTTAAAGGAAATCAGAATCTCAGTTCTGAGTGTTTTAATTCACATATATGTCCTATACATGCATATAGGAATGCTTGCATTAGTCAACATGAAGATTTTTTTAAATGAAACTAAACCTCGATCCCAGCATTATTTTCCTGTCTACATATGATTAAAACTTAAAATAATTTAAACACTGTAAATAATTCTTTTGTTTTGAAATGAGATCTTTAATTAAGGCTCTAGATATTTATTAAACCTCCTAAAAATCCAAAACATCCTCTTTAATGCACCATGAGAATAAAACAATCTAGAACAGCAAGTTTTCTGGCTTTAGTGTAGCAAGAAGCATTCATTCAGCTTCCACAAGTACTGGAAGAATCACCTTCACTCAATTCAAGATTGTATTTTTATCTATATCTTCTAATTAAAAGAAAAATAAGTCCCTACTCTTTCAGTAACACTATGCACAGTAAAAGTAAGTAGAAGCAGAAGAATTTCCATAACATCTTTGTCATAAATGAAAATAATCCAATTTCTTAAGTAGTAAGATTAGAAAATACATTTGTAGTAGAGACAGATTTATTAATGATACCTTATGCATACTAATTTATTAATCCCTAACAGTTATAATCTGAAAACTTTTAAAGGAAAAATGTTTTGTTCAGAAGTTTAGCTTTGTTAAAAAAATCCTTCTTGTCTTTATTACAGAGAAAATTCTTGTGACTCAGCCTGACAGTCCTTATTAGTACAACACACGTTTGTTACTGTTTTCTTTTGATGTAATCTTCTTAAGAGGAGGAACAAATGTATTTTAACAGCTATCCAAGGGCATATTTCATAGGCTCACAGCACAGAATTTATGCCTGAATATAGTCTGAATCTCATCCATAACTCTGATTTGCCTGGGAGAACAAAGCGTTTCATTGTGTATTCAATAATGGTTTCAGCAACCTTATTCACACATTCCTTCCTTTCTTAATCAGCACAAACTGTTTGAATTCAAGATGCATGATTGGGGTGGGAAGGGAAACAATGCCAAAGCCTATACTTTTGAAATCTCCATTTTCTTCAGAGCAATAATCTCTCTTTAAGAATGTCTGTTAAGAATCCCTTAATGCAACATTTGTCACACATTTTGCACCTTGTCCTTTGCTAATGAACTTTGCTCTATTCCCCTTTTCCACCCTGTCAGCTGGCATGGTGCTCTGCTTATGCCTCTATTGCTTCCAGTTCCAACAACTGCACTCTCACAGTGCACAGTTTAGGAAGCACTGTCTTGTGCAAAGGTTAAAGGTCAGAACAGACAATCTGAAAAACAGCAATTTTGATCTGACAAAATACTGCATACATTCTGGGCATTCATTTCAATTGCATTTCTTATGCGCATTGTAAACAGAAATTGGGGCTGGGAAATAAAATAAAAAATGCACGAAGTCGTGATTCCTGACGCTGTACTTGGTAATGGCATCTAAATCCAAGTCTGTTCATTTATCATCTAACTTCTTAATTATGTTTAATATACTTAGTTGTATCTCTAAAATGCCTGCATTTCTGAGGGGTGTGCAACAGGAATGCACAAAATGGCTGTTTTTGTAAAAGACATTGTTATATGAAGTCATCCTTTCATTTGTACATATTTCTTGGCACTAGAGCTCAATGAGGGTGTTCAAAATACCTTGTTTATTTTAAGTAACTTTTGCTAAGAAACAGTAGAACACCTACCTGAATTTATGCAGCCAAACTTTGTTTGCAGATGCATCAATGTAACTGAAGAGAGAATTTACCCACCCCTTACAAAGCTACTATAAACAGTATTTGTTGACACAATAAGGGCTGGAACTATACAGGTCTTGCTGAGTTACAACATGTAGTGTTAGCAGGCTGCATCTTTTAAGCATACTAATATTTGTTTAAAACAGCATTATTTTGTCAATAAAATATTCAAGACTGATATACAATAAAGTTGAAACCAATAGTTTTAATTTTTATTTTCAGGTCTGAAGTAGAGAGTACAAGCTTAGGTATGCTTTCTTAATGATAGTATATGGCTGAAAGCTGTCAGCTGCTCACATGGCATATTAATAAATATACCCAAATCATAAAGCTTTAACTGGTTTTGCACATTGCTTTTATTACTAGACTGTTTTATTCATGTTGGCACAGATAATCCATGCAAGGTAATTACTCACATCTCATAAACCACCAGACATTCTGTTCTGAAATAACTAGGAACTCAGGAAAAAATATCAATCTAAAAGCAAGGGCACTTGTGGCATCAAGTCAACATGTCAAAATCTTATAAAACCTAGACTTCTAATATATGATCACTGCAGGCAATAAATCACTCAGTTTCAAATTCTGATGTTTATAAATACTAAACAAATTAATATCCACTACCAGGAGATGAGTATTGCAAACAAACCATTAGTGTGCCCAGCATTAGACACTAATGAACGTGTTCAGTGCTGTGGACATTCACATTATTAAACATAAATACAAGTAATCTTCAGCCAAACATTTCACCCAAAGTACTGACCGCTGAAGGAGCAATGGAAAAATATTTTTCCTTGTTTTGAATTGGTTTTAGTATTGAGAATTGTATAATGTGTGAATCCAATATAGTGAAAACTAATGAAAAAAAGTTCTAAGACTGGGGGTTTTTTGTGCAGATAATAAAAGTAGCTTCATTTGGAAACATTTACTTTGCCCTGCTCTGCAAAAAGAACATCAAAAGAGAGAAAAGCATTAAAAAAATCTTTTGAATCTTTTGACTGAAAAGTTATTGAACACATTTTAGTTAGACAAAAGACTGATATTTTTAATTGATCATTCAGAGGTACAGTATCTTTGTTTTATTGAGTAAAACCTCACATTAATTAGAATGAAAAGAAATATTCAGAAGAACTTAGGACTTATCTCAGGCATCTCTTACAAGACATAAAAACATAATCAAGTACACATTATTCATCTTGCATATTTTTGTACAACATTATTTTCCATGATCATTAAAAGGCTGTATTTTGAATTTTAGAGATATATATTATTATATATATATGCATTTTTCCCTCTTCATATCACAAAGTGATGTAGCAGAAGAGTATCAGCAGTTATGTGGTATTCTACCCCTGTGAAAGTTAAAATGCTACATTATTATTCACAAATTCCTTGTTCGGATATGTGCAAAAATTATATCTTAATATAGATATCAAGGGCAGGTACGTGGATTCCCTATTTTTGGACCACATTATGAAGCAGCACAAGTCATAACAGGAAAGTTTTATAACATGATAATCCTCAGGGTATCTCTGTTCTTCACTCAGAGATATCGCTGTACCTCATATGTAAACTAGCTTTAATCTCACTTGCTCAGACACCAGCTGGAGTCAGGGCATGTGCTACAGTGCAGGTTCTCTGCCCAAGGAATTCTTCAGCACTCTCTCTCTCAAGCCACTACAGCTCCCGCTGAAGTCTGTGCTGCTGCACTTTCACTGCTGCCACCCTGCCAGCCAGCTCAGCTCTGCTCACATTCACTGCGTTCCCTCTCCTGCAGTCCAGACTTCAGAGGTACCAGATTGGATCCTTGCTCACCCCTCTGTACATATCCAAACCATCTCTCTGGGCTGTGGGAGCTCCTTGTACCCTGATTTCATACTTGAAGCCCTCTCCCTGACTGCAGTGATCCTGCTGCCCCTGCCCAGCCTCCCTGCCCACCCAGCTCTGACATGCACTGTGGAAGCTCACAGGGACACTGAGGGAAGGTGGAGGGGAGAATGAGACACACGCAAATAAACACATGCAGATCAGAGGGGAAGGACCTCATGAAATTCTCCTGAAGTGTCCATCACAAGCCCTTCCCATGGAGCCTGACTCCCTATTCTGATGTTGCAGTCAGAGATTAGTCCCAGTCAGTGGCCAACACTGACACAAATCTGCCTAAAGAATATCTTCAATGCAGTCTCAGTATAGAGTATGCTGATGTGAATTCTCTCAAATAAGAGATAATAATAAAAAGCATTTTGTGAATGGCACTGAAAAATGAAAAGGAAATGTAGAATTTTCTCACTGTTATGAATATGTATTGAACAAAGTCAAATAGGAGTGGAAAAAAATATTTAACTTCCATAATTATGATTTATTCCTCTGGAGAATATTATGAGCCAGATCTTTGGATTCTGTAATCTATGGAACCATATTCACACCAGCCCAGCACCAACTGAAAACAGAAAATTTGCTTGCTTACAGAAAAAACCCAAAACAAACAAACAAACAAACAAGAAAAAAGGCTTTGCATATAATGTACTAGTGTTCTAGAATAATTCATGCATACAAAAATCTGACCCTGTAGCAACTCGGATCAGATCACTGCTAAGATCAGTGAAAACTAAGATACCTACTGAATAAATACAGGTCATACATGTCAAAACTGCCACAGGCAGTTCAGGTTGTTATTTTTGTCCAAGATGCAGACTGCCTGCAGCTAACTTAACACTTATTTTAGAGCTCCAAATTTCATTTATTCCTCCCCAAGCTTTAGATAGTTTTCCATCCCTTAAAAGACACACAAATGAAATGGTCATAACCCATGGGAGGGACACGACAGACAATATTATGTAATTTTTTGCTACTCAGAACACAAGGTAAAATAGGTGCAGATGGCACCAGCATGTGGCCCACAGAAAGCATCCTCAGCCTCAGAAGTACTAATTCAAAACTGTCAGTACTGCAAGCTGTCAACACACACATCATAATTCTCACTTAAATGAGTTAATAAAGCTTGAATGGTGATCAGACTTTCCATCTTAACTCCATCAGACAGAACTGCTGTCTCCCATATAAAAGTCACTGATATTCAAAAATTCAAAAGTATTATCAGTACTATAAGTATTGCTTATTTGAAAAAAGAGTTTTATAAGTAACTGTCTGAACAACTTGAAAGTTGTTCTCAAGCGATTAGGATAGATGACTGTATGGTTTTTAGAAAAGAAGACTGTATAGTAATCCTAACTGTTGGAACATAGCTACTGTTTTCCAATGGCAAATACTGCTACAATTCATGATGTGCTGCATTTACAGTAAGGAAAGGAATAAGGAGAATGTGCCTGCTGCCTTATGGATACACATTCACTTACTATAGGAAAAAAAAAGCCTTTTCCTATTTATGTGGGATAGAGGAGGGAATTTTTGCAAGCTATCTCCCACAACCTAGCTGTGCTAGATGGATGTGTTTCTTTTGTGTTTACTATTGTGAAGGTCCAGATGTAGGTTCCTACCTCCCTCTGGTATCAGTGGGAATTAGAAACCAAAGCTAGATTGAATCTCTTTTTTTTTCCACAGGAGGAAAGGAAAACTGGTTTTGAATTAAAAGCTGGCCTTTCCAGTCAGCTCTATTCCATTCAATGTAAGAGTAATTTGGAGAAAGCCAGTTGTCCTTTTCCATTACCATTTGAAAGTGAATTATCTGCTGTGCACCTAGAAGCCAAGTGCACTAACAAGGCTGACCCAACCATTTTATTTTCAAACTGTTATGGATTGTCACCTAGGCTTCCCAGCTACATATGGATTCAAGGCAGACTTGTTATTTGGAAAGAATCTAAAATAGCTGATGCTATGAGGCAGCACCACAAGATAGTGGAACAGCACTCACTTTTCCTAGAGGAAGCCCTAATCTATTTATTTCCCTTTGAAAGCTACGGCCTTTGGTTCTACAGATGACTGTACATATGGCACTTACTCATTCTTGCTGTGAAAGAAAATGACTTAATACAGAAGTATTTTTCCGGTTGTTTTTAAACACCAGTGTGTGGTCTAAGCAGTAAAACTGCTGTGGGTAGTTAACTTGAAACTATATTTGCACATTACTTTTTATAATCATGCTTTTAGTTAATTTCAATATTTCCCCCAACTGTTGCTATAATAATGGACTAGTTCATGGTTTTGACTGCTCATAGTTTTTGGTATGAACTTCACAAAAAGCACATTCTGCATTTATGAAAGAGGATAAAGTTAAACTTGAGAAGTACCCATGTCTAGCTTTTACTGAGAGAAGTGCTAGCCATGGTTATCAGCTTTATGATTGCCCAGTTAGTCATCTGTTTTACCCCAGCATTACTGACTACAACTCTTCTAAACATTGATGGCATGGGCATGCTTCTTGCACAGGGG
The DNA here is from genome assembly GCF_028769735.1 of Zonotrichia leucophrys gambelii. NCBI lineage: Eukaryota > Metazoa > Chordata > Aves > Passeriformes > Passerellidae > Zonotrichia > Zonotrichia leucophrys. The sequence goes on from NC_088176.1 coordinate 26,557,961, forward strand.
CTTGTCCTTCTTGGAGTAGAATGGCTGACCTTCCAAATTCACATGGCACACCTGGAATTAATAATAAATGCAATCAGGAATAATTAAGGAAAAATAAAAGGGAGAAAGATGTGACTATCAGTTGTAAATGTATTGCTCTTCTGCCCATGCATTTTTTTGGTAGTCTTTAGAAGTCATGTATTGATTTGCTATTGACTTAACCCACTGAAAGAAACCAAGTTAGGTCCTTAAAAAGACCCCCACTGTGAGAACTGCATATTAACAACACATAATAAAACTATCATTTCCACAGAAAATGGGACAGCTAATATAAATGAACAAGCAAAAAAATAACATGAAATATTCAGAGAAAGTGTCTTTGTAGTGATCAATATTTATAAGTGATTAAGAGCTGTTAGCTTGTGAAGCAAACTTGTTTAGTATTCCTTTCTATGTTAAAATTTCCAAAATACTTCAGTTTTCACAAAACACTTTTTTATAAAGCTAGTTTAACTTCAGATATTTATAAACATTTCTATACTTTCAACTAGTCTACCTAAATTTTAGACTTAAACAAACATTAGAAATTGTTGCTGTCAGTTTGGTGTGGCCCACATACTATTTTTAGCTAATTAGAGATTCTAGATATTATTACTTTAGGAATAATATGCTGCAGAGCTGCTCAGTGGTATTAGAACCAGATGAAAGTACTGTTTATCATATGGATTTTTCTGCTTTGTGTGCAGAGTGTGGGAATATGGCCACTCTCCAGAGCTATGTGCACACCACAGATTGATGAGTTTGACCAACTTCTATGCTAATTACTATTCATGCTCTCTAAACAGACTTCTTTTTGCAAGTTTCAACAAGCATTCAGCATGGAAATACAAACTTCACTGCTTTGTAAGTAAGATTATGGTTATACTGTTCAGTATGGTGTTAATTTATTTCCAGTCTTGCTCTATCTCTATTTGGCAAACACTGGAAAGAATAACAGCATTAGTGGTTTGTACTGCTGTATGTACTATCTAAAACTGGATGTTTTATTAGAAAACACTCACTTATGATGGTCAAATTCCATAATTCTAGTAAAAGTTATGGAGGAGAAGGAAAATTACTCCAAATGGAAGTAAAGAATGAAATTTCATCCCTCTGCATCCTTAAGCATATGTTAGTTATTACTGCTTTCAGGTTTTCTGATGTTACTACACAATTTAGGAGTATAAAGGAATGAGATAGTATTTGATGTAGAACCTACAGCACAAATGAAGCAGGTGTCATGCCAAGTGTGTCCAAGAGCTTCAATGAATTTATCTCCAGCTTCAACAGGATAATCACAGCCATGACATTTTGTGCTGAACAAAGCAATGTAATCTAAAATAAAACAAAAAGCAAACTTAGAACAAACTCTTAACATAATCATATTAAGTCCAAAAGAAATAGAACTTTTCCAGACAATGAATGTTTTGATTGTTTTTGCTAAGTTTCCTACTACATTTACTGAAATACTCCCACTGAAACATGCTTATTTTCTTTCATTATTTAAATACAAACTCAGTCCAGAACCCCCCATTAGTACAACATTAATCATCAAAAATGTAGAAGAAGACATACAAAAAATCCATAGAATTTGAAGTTGTGTTGCTCACAATACTTTCAAATTAGCTTTAATATATGTGGAATTTATTCATAGGACAAATATGGTTGTACAAGAGTCTAATGACAAGGGAATGTTACAAGTTTCTATGCCTGTATTAATGTTCTTTTTGCATAAAGAGAGAACATTATGGAAACCCCATACTGACTGATTAACACATCTTTACTTTAGCAAGTGTGATTTGGAAAGGTTTCACATTGAAAAATATTCGTGGAAATTCCAAAGGAATATGGAGTCCATGAGAGGTATTTGATGTTCTGACAAAACCTCCAGTTTTAAAGGGTAGGTACCCAGTCAGTCATGCTGCGTGGTTTTTTGTCTTCACTAAGAGCTACTGTGACTTGTAAAATTTGAATTGCATAGCCATAAGAAAAGAATCTCCAGAGATAAGTAGGCCAGGACCTCAGTGAATGCATAAGGGGAATACAGAGAGAATATACCACTTAACCTCCTTCCTGACTATGTCAGGCAACTCATTTGCACGGCAAGCACCATTTTGGGAAAACATGGCCTTTCACTTTCTTGGGTGGCAAGAAGCAGTTTGTTTGTTGCAGCAGCCAGGAAGCAAAATCTGCACCACCATGTGCTGCACATCTGTGCAGATCTATCTCTTCATAAGTGTTGGTTGAACAATTCTAGGGTGAGGCAACAGCACCAGAGGTCACAGCTCCAGCAACTCAGGATTGCGGGCAGCCCTAGAAGACTAATTTTGTATTTCTGGTGAGCAGCATCTACCAAGGAGGGGAGTGCAACAGGGAAAAATGTGTAGGGAAGGAAGTGCAAAATATGATAATACATAAGGGAGAGAAGTGAGGGAAGGCATTGTGGGCATTGAGGCAAAGACCAGTGCTCTGCCATTCTCTCATATAAACTGAAGAAAAATACAGACCCAAACACTTGTATATGTGGAAAGTGGAAACAAAATCCATGCTGGATGGGGAACTGATATTATTTTATTCACCAGCTGCTTTATTCTTACATGCTTCCATGAACATGAAGCACACTATTTCTGTGCAGAACTGCCCAGACTGCCATACCTTTCTCACAGTAGGGCTCCCCATCCTCCATGTGGAACAGGCTATTCCCAAATGGCTTCTTACAAGCAGCACAGACAAAGCAACTTGTGTGCCAAGTCTGTCTTAGGGCATGCATCACTTCCTGCAAAACAAACAAACAAATAAACAAAAATCTCCAGCAGAATAGCCAGCCTTGCAACTTCCTCCTGGAGAACAAACACAGGGCAGAGATGCTCTAAATTCTTCCTTTCTATGTCAGCCATTTCCCCTCCTCAAAAGAAAGAATTATGACAGAAATTTGGCTTCTTCTGGAAAGAAAGAGGAAATAGGACTGCAAGCTTTCTAGAACAATGTACTTGCCAAAGTGAAACAACATGGTTCAGCCAGCAGTTTGTATCAACATGCCCAGTCCCTGTTGCAGGAGGGATTCTGCACAAAGATTCTGATTATTTTCTCCATTACCGGTATGAACTCTTCAATGCAAGAGTATGAATTGTTAAATAAATTTCAAAGAGTAATTTTCTAAGACCAGGAATAAGTGGTGTAAGTCTGTTGTTTCAAAACAATCCAGATTCTGTAGTAATTTCTTTATGCTTCTTACAAGAGCAATTCACTAACTAATGTAAAAATCTAAAAGAAAAAAATAAATTAGGAAAGATTCTTTTAACTTACATGATTAGTAAAAATGAGTCTGCATGTCTGTTTCTAAGCCACATGTTTACCACAAAAAAACCCCAATTCTGTGCAACTGATGTTCTCCTCAACCGAGTACATCCAGGTTTTATCAGCTTCTTACTTCTGTGCAGTATGGAGAAATCTCTATTACTGCTTCATTCTTTTGTCATACAGAAGTCTTCCAAGTCCTGGAAGCTGCTGTACTGGGCCCTGATGCACAGTTACCTGCTAATTTGTCAATCTTATGTGTAGCCAGGATGATGTTGGACAGTGCATCTCTGTCCAACAGCCCAGATTTCAAAGGGCCAGCTGCATAACTGCTGTGAATTAACTTTGTTAACTTCAGTGAAACAGCATTGATTTATACCAGCTGAGAATCTAGATCCTATTTTATGTTGTTTCCAATTATACACATAGACTCTGATTGTCTTTTAAAGATTGTTTTTAATGTCCATTGATTATGAGAAAATGGATTGAAGTCCTCTTCCATGCTTTCAATCCAGTGAATAGACAAAACAGTCTAATTTAGATTTGCCATATATCTCATTAGAGAATCACCATTTGAGATTCATTAACTTCTGTTACTGTTTGCAAAACAACTATTGCTGATAAATAGGTTTGGATCCATTTAGGAACCTCAGTGAGGTAAGACACAAAAATAGCTTGAGAAATCTTATTAATATGAATAGAGGCAGCTGGCATCTTTGCTATTTTCCTGATGAAAACCCATAATGGGAAACTGATTTGTGCCAGCATTCATTAGGTAGGTTAAGTCAGCACTCTGCTATAAATTACTCCTTCTGCTGCAGTAGCAAACAAGACTTGGTTGGAGCCAGAGCTTCACCATCAATGTCTGATGCTGCCACCCCTAACTGACAGTTGCAGAGAAGAGCATCTGTAATGCCAACATTTAGACAGATGTCAAAAGGTGACAGCTAAGCAGTGAAAAACCAGTGGGGGACTCCTTGCTTCTTCATTTGAGCCATACATTCACTACAACTGCATGCATAAACACACTGATAAAATCATTGATGGCACTCCAACCACACCACCATCTGAGGTATGTGGAGAGCAAATTAAATTGTACATTTACTTGTACATTAGTCCTTTAAGACAAAAGTGGCATGTATTTTTGGCTTTGTGGAATTCAGATCTTTGTAATTATTCTGTATTTTCTTAACTATAAGAAACCAGCAGAATTCGTCAACAGCTGTGCTGCCAACTAACAGTGAGGTGAAACAAGAGCAATGGACTTCTTCCCATCATCACTGATTTCTCTACTGAAATTTTGACTAAATCCTGAGTAAGGAACAAAAACCCAGTTCAAGTGTCTTACTATAAAGAAGAGAGAGATAAAACTAACATAGTGTGTATCAGAAAGCAAAAACCTATCCAAAAAGTATTACTAATTTTACACTCAGAGAGATGGTACCTGGATTACATATTCCATCTCTGAGCTCAATAAGGTACAGAAATATCCAAGACTTCTGATGGAAAAAAATTATTATAAAATAATATGTTTCTCATTATGAAATAATCAACAAGCTGGGGAATAAGTCTTAAAAGGATGAAATAATAAAACATCTGCATTCACTGCTTACAGTCTAAACTATTTCACTACTTCAGGGATCCAGGCAGTTGCAGAAAGGGTTACTGTTGTTCTCTTACCCCCATAATCTTAGTGTGGCATCTGGCACAGGTTGGTGCAAAGAACTGTTCATAGCAGCGCTCACAGTACACACTGTTCTGCTCCTCCACAAAGCACATGTCAGCCAAGGATGTCTTGCAGTAAGCACAATTGAATTCTTCTGGGTGCCAAGAGCGACCCATGGCTACCAGGAAAGGACCTCTGGAAACAATCATAATTTATTTGTAATCTTGTTTAATCTTACTTGTACTGTGAAAAAAAAGTTGAATGGCTGACCCTGATTGCAAACCCACTTTCTCAGACACCATGAACACACGTAAAAAGCTACTTGAACCATGAAGTGCATATTAAAATAATCTGAATAGAAGTGGTCTTTTTCAAGACCATTACTCAAAACACGTTGGTTAAAACATTTCATTATTGTTTGATCTCATACACTGCATTTACAAACAACTGTTGAAAAAATCCATTGTTTTCATATCTGCATAGCTGTAAGTGGTCTTTGTAAGCAGAAGCAAAGACAAAAGGAAAAGGCCAAAGGCAACAGAAGACAATGCTACTATTTGAAAGCATGAAATAACAGGCAAATCTCCATCCTTACACACCCACACCTCACAATAACTCCTAAAGTCTCCTACCTTCTTTCTGTCTGACAGCACTGCGTGCAGCATGTTCTAGAAATGTCAGACTATCAGGTGACAACTTGCTGTTTTGTTATGTGGAAGACACATTAAATTCATTTTGGTGATTGACTCTGGTGATTGTAGTTAGATATAGTGATTATTACTGGAATATTTCCATTCCAGAATACATGAAGGGCAATAATCAACAGTTCCACATCACTAAACTAGCTCCTTTTAGTGGGGAAGACTGTCATTAAACATGGATTACTTAAAGTTGGAGAGCAGTGCACAGGCTAACAGTAGGCGCTGGTCCAGCAGAATGAATTGGGAGAGAAGGGAGAGGCATGCTGTGAATCACTGGTAATAGAGTGTAGGCATTATCTTTCTCCAGACACAAAAGCAACAATTACATTTGGCTGCTGCTCCAAAATGATGCCTTGTTTCATTTCTCTCCACAATCCCCCCTCTGCTCCCAGCCCCCTGACTCTCCCAATGAAGTTGCACGAACCTCCTTCAAAGAGTTACCTTAGCACCAGAAACCTGTTTAAAATCAAGCAGGGATTTGCTGCAGCATCCAAGAGCCAAACAATTAGCATGTATAACGCTGCAGTGATAAAAAGTGAACCACACAACAACAAAATGAGCTCTGGAAATGTTAAATTAATGAGGCAGACAACAGACATCCCTGCTGGATAATTTAACAGAGTCTTAGGCTCTGGAACTGTATATTAATGTACAATAACCAGTCTCTCTGATACTTTTTTTTCTGCTTCGTCCCTCTCCAAAGGCCCATGACCTTACCGAATGATGCTGTTGCAGTGCCCGCAGAGAGGAGTTCGGCTGCTGGCTGGAAAACGCTCCGCCCTCTGCACTGTTCCCCGGGCTAAGGCAGGGGGCTGGGAAGGAGGTGAAACTGGAGACGGGTAAGCAGGAATTGTGGTAGGAGACAGCACCGGAGCACCCCTTGGAAGGATGTGCTTTGTGACGGTGGTGGTGGATTTTCCAGGTGCAAATTTCTGGGAAAAGGAGTCATCTGTTACCCAGGGGGGGCGACTCGCAGGCTCCGTGTTGGCAGGGGTGTAGGAATGAACTGGTGCTGGTGCTGTTTGAAGTATTCCAAAAGAAACCAAGAAAGATTTTAAAGGCTTTTTCTTCTACTGTCAATACAGCAACACTTACCAAAGGGCACTCCATGACACAGATACAATAAAAGCTTTAGGTGATAGTAATTATGGCCTATCTCATTGTTGCTCATTTATTCTGGATTGAAGTCAAGGATATCAGCACAATCACTGACTTCTCATACACATGCATTACAGAAATCATTGCCTACTGGCTTTTACAGATTTTATGGAGACCACTGTCAAGATCATCTCTTCATTTTCTTGAAGGAATGGATATGACAATTGTGTGATAATGTCAAAGACTGCCATATACTCTGTTTAAGACAGGTTAAAAATATAAAAGCCAAATAATATAGTAAAGTTTTAGACAGAATTCCCCAGAACTTCAGTAAGTTATGCTTAACTTTTGATCTCATTATATTAATTAAAATACAGTATGTTCTACAGATGTCACTGTTATGTATCATTTGGAGGTTTATTCCTAGGTTTTTGAAGAAAAACAAGCTCCCACAGGGAAAACAGAGAGCACTGGAAGCAATAGTGAGGGAGCCAATTCAGCTCACATGACCAGCAGATAAAGCCAACAGCACTTAGAGGAAGGCCAGACTTGTGGTTATGACTGATCTCAGTTCAGTTCTTGGCTCTGCCACAAACTTCCTGTATAACTCTGAGCAAAGCAGAGAGTGTCTGCGCCTCAGTTCCTGTGTGTAAACCAGAATATTATCCTTTCTCTCTTCCACCCTTTGACTAGCACATAAAACCCTCAGCGCAGTCTGTCTCTGTGTTTGCGTGCACCAGGCTCTAATCTTGGGTGGAGTTTTATCACATTAAAATAAGCAGGAGCCAGGGCCTGCACATACTGACAAGTTTTCCCATTATTCTGCTCCTTTCAAAATGCCAGATCTTGCATTATGTAGAACTGAAGTTACTGCCCAAGAAACAGCCTCACTTTGCCAAGTACAGGAGCACTAAAAGCAGTTTCCCTTTGCAAGGAAAACAAAGCAAATGATTGAAAAGAAGCTTGGAGAGCTGAAGTGTTTTGCCCAAATGAGAGAGCACAGGCTTGGGAACAGAAGCCAGTTCTCCAGAAGTCTGGGCAAACATTCCACACAGTATCACAGCACCAAGAAAATCAGAGCCAAATACAACTTGTACAGGTTTAAGGGGCTTGCAGGCAGAAAGGTATTTCAGCCAAGAGGGTTCTGAAAGTAACATGGATCTTTCTGAATAATTAAGTGGTGAGAAGTTTGTGATCGACTTAACACCGCTTCCTCAGCCCACACCCTGCCACATAATAATTTCCACTGATTATTGGCAATTTGCAAGTGCTTAAATTGCATATATATCAACGCACTGTGATCACCCTGGGATCTTTTTATTGAGGTCAGAGTTGAATCTAGTGCATTTTCCTGATAAAAATTTCTTATGGTACAACATCAGCAATGTTTCTGCTTCATAAAACTGTATCCCACCTTAGCTTGAGGCTTCTTCTTCTTTTTTTTTTTTAACTTGGAAATGATAAACAGTATTTAAAGATTTCAGAACAGAGTTTATATGCAATCTCTTTAGATCCTGAGGCTCTTGCCATTTATGCATTATGGTATTAAGATAGGCAAAATTAGAAGTTAATATTTAATCTCTAATTGATGAGTTCATAAGGCTTCCACCTATGAGGCTAATTAAACAAGGTGACTTCAGCTCACATAATTACATTCTCTCTACCTTCTACTTCTTTTCATTCTTTCTTTTCTATTTGCTGCAGTAAAATAAAGAAACAGAAAAAAGAGAAGCAAAATAAAACAACTGAATAGGATTTTTTTCCAGCTACTAAAATAAAGTACCGAGCAATTACTGCTAAATGACAATTGCTGGATGTTTGCATCTGCTCCGAGTTCTCTTTTCAGCTGTTAAAATTTAATTTTACAGGCCTGATTTATTATAATACATTTTCATCCTGTGAACAAGCTGCAATTACTATTGCTTCAAAATAGTATCAGTGCAACATATTAGAAAGATTTCACTAACTCTGAGATTTTAGCAATTGTTATTAAAAGGGAATTATCTCATTTTCTTAGAAGTACATCCCTCCCTAAGCTTATATGAACAATTCTTTTGTCTTAGTAGCTACTGTCATACATATTCACTTTGAATGCTTATGTATTTCAAAAAGTCTTCCAACACTAGAGAAGAAGGAGAAAAAAGGGGTTGTTTGCACCTAAAAAAAATATTAAGATTCAGTATATCAGAGAATATATTCTCAAAATACCAGTATTCTATGAGTTGAACATTAACTATTAAAAAATGAATACTTCAAATAATTCAGCAACTTAGCCTCTATCACCTTGTTTCTCTCAGCCCTCATGTTCTCTTAGAATAGGAAAGAATGAATGGCATTATTGTTTTGTTGTTCTGAGAGAATGGCAGAAGAGATGTCTCTAGCAGGAATAGGAACAAGCCAATTCCTTGCTTCTGGGAAAGCTGCAATTCTCTCTCTCAGCTCTTCATTTATGGCCTGTGGCTATTTTCTCTCCAGACAAAGGCACATTACCAAGACTCATGTAGTAAAGCAAAGATTTATAGAGTCTCAAACGCTTTGGTCACACAGACTTGCACTGTGAGAACATTTTTTCTTTTTTTTTCCCCTTTGTTAGTAGATGACATAAGTGTTACTCTTTATTATTATCAGTAACAAAATAAATTAATAACCACAACTGATATGGTTTGTTCTACACTTAGCGGCCACATCCTTGAATCTCAAAGTTTTCCCATATACTGTTACAGTACAGAGCAGATGGCAGAGCAGATGATGTTTTATAGGGAGACACTACTCTTATTTATGGGAACTAAAAATGAAAGAATGGTGTGGAAGCTGCTGTTTTAGTATTAAAGGTGCTTAGGATTCGATATAAAGTTCATTAAGAACTGTGGGAATCTCTCTAGCAATTCCTCAAAGAGCAGATCAGGCCTTTACACTTGACCGATTTTGCATACACAAGTAGGTCCGTTGGACGTAGGGATTTAAAAGGAAAGATCTGCTTTCTTGCATTTAGGCATCGTGTTACTTCGTGGTACAGAAGTGGAGCTGGAGCTGCTTGGGATACTGAAAGGCTGTGCTGGTCTGGGAGTGCCTGCGGGAAAGGAATACCCGGGCATGTTCTGCCATCTAGTGGGCCTTGCTCAGAAGAGAAGCCTTTAAAACACGGTTAGCAAATTTAGGGAGAAGATTTCAGAGTTCCCAGCTTTCTCTACTGAAAAAAAACCAAAAGATCTTTAGCGGCAGAAAATTTCCTGAATTAGGTTAGGGAAAGTGCAGACTGCCTGATAAATCCCATCTGAGCCTGATACTCAACAAAGCAGTTTCATTTTGAGACTTGTTTCAGTTTGTTTGGGTTTTATTTTCAATCGGACATTAAAATAGCCTTGTAAACCCTCTCAGTGACTGATCAGGAGTCTCTGTATTGAATATATGAGCCTGTTGGTTGTTGTTTTAATCTGGAAGCTGCTGCCTCACATTTCCAAGGGAAGCCAGTCATTGGCAAAGTTGGATGAGGAAGTTTTCTAACTGTCCTGGTGGTTTGTTTCTAAGTACTATTGATTTTCCCATCTGTGACAGAGAATGCTATTTCCTCCATTTCTTCCCAAGTGGCAATTTCCCATTTGCTCTGCAACTGTCTCTGAGGTCAGCTCATGCTCCAAAACCACTCTGAAGTGCTACTACATCAAATACATAACACTTACATAGTACCAACACAAGAACCAAACATCTTCCCTGAAATCCCTGCCTGGAACCTCTCTCGTACCAGAGTCACTTCAGGATTCAATGATTATATTTCAAACTTCTAAACAGTACAGGAGGACTTTTTCTTTCTCTGCCAACTATTTAAGCCTTTATTGAGAGGCAGTGAGGCTCAAAAGCAGCAACATAAGGAATTGCAAAGGAACACCAGCAATGTAAGGAAGTGAAAAGAAGATGCCCCAAACCAGGAGAAAACAAAAGCCTTTCCTCAATTCCAAGCAGAATTCAATAGCCAGCTTTGACTTTACCAGATCCAGCCAATTATTGGAAATAGCTGCAGATATATTTCTGTGGCAGGTTTGTAAATTGAACTGGAGCTTATACTTCCCCAAATGAGCACAGGGCTTAACATCAGTCAGTGTATTTAGGAGATATTTTGACTTGCCAGAGTTTGCTCTCTTGTGCATGATAGAAATAAATCTGCTGTCATCATTTTTTTAAGTCAAAACCAATAGCATTTGCCTTGAGTGAGAACATGGTATACCCTGGTGCACTTAACCAAAAGCAAGTGAGGAGGAGCTGAAGGTTTATTTATTTTGAGACCCTTAAATAGCTCATGAGAGCTCTGACTTGACTTTTTCTACCTTTATGTCTCAAATATAAGGATCAATTGATTTGTCTGTCTGCTTTATGTCTAACTAAAATTCCTACATTTGTTTAATTTCAGTAGATCCAAAAATAGAACATTACAGAAGACAGAGCTTAAGACTGTTAGAATTGTTGGTCATTTCATGTTTACTTGACTGCAAAGATATAAATAAACTTTTAATTCTCTTACTAAGATCAGAAAAACCTTAATTTGAAACAGAACTGCCTTTAGACTTATATTGCTGTCTCATTTAATTCATTCAGTTTGAAGGTTCACATTTTGGTCATCAATGGTTTTAGAAGCTCAGTCCATTGTTAACACATTAATACCAAGGGAATTTAGATAATATCAAGGAGCATATTTACCACATGAATGAATAACCAAATATATTCCTTAAGTTACTGTCTCTGGGAAATGGAATAGCATCATGAGATGCTTAAATACCTCATTCTTTATTTCAAATATAAGCCTAAGTTTGAGTAATTAAATATATGGTCTTACCTATTTTGCAAATATAACCTACTCAAGCAAACTCCACTTATTTTATCACCTTCCTGAACTGCGCATTCTTTTTTTTAGCCATTTTCTCAATTCTGTAGTGTCACTTGGCTCCTATTTGGATGCACTGTGTTATTTTTCAAATTTATTTCTTCTGAAAAATCAGACTACATATTTTTTATTAGACTTTTCCCTTGCTTTTATTTTACCCTCTGTTTGTTTCACATTTTAACTCTGAAGTAGAATACAAATATAACATAATATTCAATCTTCAGATAATCTGAGGCAAAACTAGCAACATTTAGACCCACATGAATAAATACATTCTGGTATATCTGTGTACAAAATATGTGCTTTCTACATTTTCTTGTTCCAAAAGAAATGTGTGAGCATTTTTTTTTTTTTCTGAATCTTTTCAGTACTTTGAGGGCTCCTTACCTGGCTGGTAGACAGAGGGCTTTATGCTGGCAGTAGTAACAACTCTCGTTTTTGAAGCGGCAGAAGGAGCAGGACTTTCGCTGTAGCCTCCAGAAACTGGCATTGGTGTATATGACTGGGTTGTGTTTCTAAAAGCAAAATGGAGGTGTGAACAACTTTATACACAGCAAAAGTTACTGATCACGAAGTAACAGAACTGGCAGCATCCAGAGCACTCCAAGAGAGAATGCCGGGAGATTCATCAGTCTTTGTTTGTCACTGCTAAGGAAGGCTTGGAAAATTATTTGGAAAGAAAAATTAGTCAAATAAGGATTTTAAGTAATGGCAAGTTTGCTGCTGTTGTCATCACAGAAAATAGCTTGCTGAGGGAATATGATAAATTTGAAACTCTCAATAACAAGGGATCAGACTTCACAAAGCTGCATAAGAAGTTTGTGTTTTCTGCTCCTCTGCAAACAAAAAGGCCTGGTCTTGTCTAAGATAAATCAATGAGTTACATGTGGACTTAAAAATATACTTGTTCAGCATAATTACTGCTATTACAAATGCTAATTAGTATTTATATACTGTTACAGTATTTTCAAAAATATTGAAGTAATATTTAAAAATTTTTCTGAAACTAACCCTTTTCCCTATTTAGACTGAAAAATTTACATTAATTTTCCTATTGTTCGGATTCATCCTTCAGAAGAGAACCATACAATATGCAATACTATGATGCACTTTCTTGCAGTCCTAAATAAAAACATTTGCTCAGGATTCCCAACATCGGTAAGAATGAGTTTTTCCTCTATCTTATGGCTTAGATGGTGATTTTCAGTTTGATTACAGCAACAGATTAAAAAATATGCCTCTTCTATCTGACAGTTACTTGGGTTGATTGTTTGTAGTGCCTGTGCTTCAGTAGCCTGACTGCTAAAAGAGCATCAGAGTCAAAGCAAGCAGGAGAGAATAAAGAAGTAAAAGGAAGGCAAGCAACAGATAATGAGATGTGTGCAGTAGGAAAAACCTACTCAACTACAGAACATCCTTCTCACTCACCCTGGAAACGGTGTTGCTTGTTTTTTCCCTTCAGTGTCACTCCCCCTATGAAGTAGATCCCTATCTATTTGTGCTGACAGCTAATGAGTTATTTCCAAAGTGGGTTTGTCTGTAGGAAAACATTTCTCAGCATATGAAAAGAAGCATCCATCTTTCCCAGACTATTGGTCCATCTTTACTTTACTTTATTTAACAGTGGAAACAGATGCCATCTGGAGAAAACACGTTATAATCTCACATGGCAAACCCAGCAGATTTCATCCAGTACAGGTAAGAAACGTTCTGAGGAATGGAAACTTTCAATTTTTAATTTTGAACAAAATAAACCTGTCCTCAATGTAGCTTTTTGCTGCTCTGACAGTGTTTCTACTATAGATTTAGTTTGCATAGCATTTCTGCCTCAGGCTAATTTATTTTGTCAATGAAGCAAGACCTAGAAACTTAGCTATTGCTACAATGGCTAGAGCTAATTATTTCTGTACCTAGTCTGGGGCTTAGGCCTGCATTTGCGTCCATTGTACCATGAGTGAACACAACTCTCCAAGATAAACTATTTTACTGGGCTTGTATTCACTGTAAATTCTGTTGTGAAGCCTGCTGTGCTTTGTAACTGCCAAAGCTGTCCTAAGCACTGTCCAACTTTCTGGGTTCCATTCTTGCCATCGATTTCCTGATGAGACCTCCTGTGAGGTGCCTCAGAAGGCACTGTGCTCAGGATCACTGGGCAGAGGCCATTGCTGCTGCCATAGCACAGGGACACTTTGGCTTCACCCACAGCTTTCAAAATGCCATCAGCTAAACACCAGCTAAAGAATTGTTCTTGTTTTAAAATCTGATACTCAGGCTAAACTACACAGCTCAGTGCCCAGTATTTACAATGTGGGTTAAAAGGTTTTAAAATTATGTGTTGCACTGCCTGAATCTGAAAATGTCATCCAGTCAGGAAAGTCTACTCCCAGATGCACAGATCCAATGGTTAGAAAGACTCATTTGAATCTCTCTTAGTGCAGAAAATTAACAAAGAAGTTCTGAACCAGATTAGTAATACTTAAACTGTCATGAAGAAAAATGGTTATTCAAAATTCAAGTGTTTCCCAAATATAAAAGCATAGTAAAACCATACCACAGATTTCCTTGTGTTCAGGGAAATGAAGCTGAAAAAAACCCCAAAACAACACCCCCCTACCCCCCACATTTATAGTACCACCAAAATCAAAGCAAAATTAAAAGAAGCACTGAATCCTTTTAACCCTTTTACACGTGTATGATGCATATTAAATACAGTAAGAAAGATAAGAAAGCTTATCAAAGAGAAATAAAGTGTTACACTACATCATTAAGGGTTTAGTGAAAGAAAAGATTTATCAAAATTTCTGCTGAAGAAAAGGAAATGGCATGTGATTAAAAGAATTAAAAGAAAAAAAGAAACAAGAAAGAAGGAAATTAAGAAAGAATAAAAAGATGTAAGCACCAAAGATGCTTTAATGGATCAAGAAGCACTGGCATCTCAAAAAGCAGTGAAAGCAACCTCATTGAATTTATCTGTAGCAGTCAATGGCATGTGACAGGCAGCAAATTAAATACTGGCTCTGAAAACTATTAGTTGTCAGAAAAAGAAAGAGTAAATATTTCTAAGCAGATCATTTTTATGTTAACGCTTCACTAGATGCCTACTAGTAGCAATAAACTGGTTTGTTAAGTGCTTTTAAGGTAGAATAGCTGCACAAAACAGTTTGATACCTCTGCTTTGACTGGTAGGTGATGGAGGTGGAAGAATGCCGGTTGAAACTAAAATGAGACAAAAGGGGTATTTGAAAAAATATACACAAAAGATTGGGATATCTTGTCCTACCATGAATTTCCTATGAGTAAGAAGAGCTCTTAAATGCTGAAGTAAACAACATGTGCATATTTATAATTACATGAGTATTACATTACATTTTGTTTTCTTATTTAAGCTGGGAATCACAGTGACACCTGACGAGTGATAACATAAGTCAATGAGCTGAGAGCTCCATAAGTCACTCTTATCTGATCTTGCTATTTGATTGTGGAACTCCAATTATTTTTATGAGCAGAAAAAAATACAAGGGATTTTTCTCAGTGACATGTTTACATTGCATCAAATCTGAAAAGCAAATCTTGAATGAACCAAAGGCCAAAGATCAGGGAAGTACGACAGCCTGTGAGCAGCTTGGACAACCCCATGGAAAGGACAGGCTGGCATAGCTGAAGCAGAAACATCCACCCACCGTGTTCAACTTTTGTCTTGAAGAACCTTTCCATTGCTACAGTCTTAGGCAAACAGGTAGGTTTTTTTTTTCCCCTTGGGGAAGCAGTGTAATTTCAGAACATAAATGAGTCATTTATGCAAATACAGGAAGTACTTGAAAGCCTGCACAATGTACGATCTGAGAAACGAGAGGATTCAGAATGAACAGAGCTCCCGCAGGGCAGTGCAGGGCTACAGAGCATCCGTCCCACCCCACAGCACAGCCCACATTTCCCAGAACCACCAGGAGTCTGCCTTATGCCAGTTATTTTCCTAAATTCTGGAGAAGATTTCTTCTTCCCTTTACCATGGACACAGTGCTTGGATAAAATCCCTGGATCAGAAGCTACACTTGGCTTTTAGAACCATAATTGTAACTCTTTCCATTGTTTCTCCTGGTTTTGTATTCCCAGAGTGCTGTTGCATGGAGCACCCCGCTTTAATCCTCTAGATGGAATAACCCATCCCTGAAGAGCTTCAAGCTTATTCAAAACTCTCCTGCTGTGCTTGCTTCTTTTGAGTAAGATTGTAAGTGGAACAGATAACAGTAAGTCAGATTTCACTGCAGATGTAAAAGAGTAACACAATCTGTTAAAGGTTAGTGATGTACTTCAAACACTCCTCTTCAGGAACATGATCAAGATTTCACTCCTGTTATGTGTTATGCATATGCTCACAAAAGCTAAGTCACTACAGAACAGGATCTACTAAAGTGTAAAATCAGATTTAAATAGTTAAGGATATTGATCAAGAAAGCCTCTCGCCTTTTCTTGGTGGACGTTTTTAAAGAATCTAAAAGGGAAAAAACCATCAAACACTGGAATAATGGTGAGAAAATCTCAGCCTCATCTACCTGAGGACATCCCCATCCTGTAAAACAGTGGTGTAATTTTTTTTTTTTAATAAAATTATATTAAATGCTCAATATTCTTCTGGTACATGTCAAGCTAAAACTATATTTTTAAGTCTGTATTTTGGCATGCTAAAGCATTACTTGATTTCTAAATGAAAACTGCCAGATGCTCAAATATTTGATTTATAAATCAATTTAGAAGCCATTTTTAGTCCCTTACATTTGAATACACTAGCTATAATACACATAATACACATTTTTAAGACATACATGGAAGAAGCGCACCAAGATAAAGAAGCTATTCCAGCTGCAAGACAGCATCCAAAACCAACCAACCAACCAGAGTTCATTTCTCATACTTGATTATCAAGGAACCAAATTCCTACAGGTCCCACAAGTCTTTGATTCGCCCTTATGTGCCAAGACTTGCTGAAGCCAAGACAGTAACATTTGCCTGTCGGTAACAGGCAAGCAGATGACAGAACACACTTGTGTCATCCACTGACAAAGCAGCAGTGTATAAAGTTGATAGGCTGTAGATGTTTTAAATGTGGCCAGGTGCCAGCAAGAGGTTTTAGGAGTCTGATTCGAGCATTTCTTTTGGAAATGGACAGGTGTTTTTCATAGATTCACAGACCCTTTGATGCTGGAAGAGGCCTCAGGAAGAATCTGATCTAACCTGCTGAAAGCAAGGCCAGTTTTGAGGTCAGACTGGGTTTCTCCATGTTTTAGCCAGTGATGTCTTGAAAACTTTCAAGAGTGGAGGCACGGTCTCCCCAGAAAAGTCACTTCCTTTCACAGGGGCAGGAAAAGTAGCAATGGTCCATGGCAATCTAATTCACTCATTTACTTTCAATTCAAATGCCTCAATATCTCAATGTCATCTTTCTTTTTATTTTCCTTGAAATTTTGTTTCACACTGATTAGTCCATGTTGGTACATAACTACAAATGAATTCATATGGTTTCAAGGCCTCACACTGCTTCCCTTCTCCCATTAAATGCATATAAAATTTAAGGGACATGGAAGAAAGCTCAATCAAAAAACAGTATTACATTAGCACTAAGAAAGACATGCAAGTAGTGTCAGCAAGTACTGGTTATCTTTATACTAATTTATTAGCAGTTTATATGTAAATTATGCAAAATTGTTGCTTAACTTGTCCCTACTGATGGAACTAGATAATCTTTAGGATCCCTCCCAGCCCAATGATTCCACTGGGCTGATCCATTGATCCATTCTATGATTCCATGATTTCCAAGGCAGGAATGAAAACAAGCTCTTAGGAAAGATTTAGATGGGTCCTAAGACGTAGACTGGTGAAACATGAATAGATTTGCTCTGTCTGGACAGAGTAGCCACCAGAGCTTCCATTTAATTTCATCTTCTGACTGATTTCAACCTTCAGCTGAAAGAATCCCTAAAATAAAGTATTTTCTGTAGCTCAGGAGAAAGAATAGGTTCTGCATGCCAATGTTTAATCAAACTCAAATATGCATATTTATTACTGCTCGGAAAGCAAGGAACCGTACCTGAGTAGAAGGGGCTTCTTGAAACTAAAGGTACAATTGGTGTACTCCACTCATCAGCAGTCAGTTTTATTTCTTATGTTTTATTAGTTCCATAGTGGGATTACTTCCCCTATCTAAGTCCCATGGCTGGAAACAGGCATGTTCACATCCTAAAACTGAAAACTCTTCTGATGTTTTGTTCTGTAGCTATTTCATTTTTGCATTGGTTTCAGTGATGTGAAGCCAACCAAACTGCTCTTAAATACTTCCTGTGCCAAGCACTTAACTGTTCTGTGATTCTCTTGAGAAAGACCATTGTATTTCTTGCCTTTATTATATTCAAGCCTTCAAACTTGTGCCCTTTGTCAATTTCAATCACCTTTGGATAATTCCTAACTATTTTTTAATATAAAGATAAGACACACATGGATAATTACAATCTCAAATGTATTGCTGATTTAGTTTATTATTTCTTAAGACTGTTCATATTGTGTTCAAATGAGTCTTAAAATCACCTGCTTTTCTCTGTTAGTTGTCAAAGTGTTATGAAAGCAGTGAAAAGGCTTGGAAGCGAGGCAGTACAGCAGCATTCCCTCTTTCTGGTAATAAAAGATTCCTGTGATCCTGTGTTTCCACCAAGAAAAAAATGGTCCATCATTCTCACCCAGTGTTTCTAGGCAAGTATTTTCATTTCAGGATGGTAAAATCAGCACAAACCAGCCAAGTGAAACTCCTCTGTTCCAAGAGGACCTTGTGGTCACATACCCTACATCTAAAACATTGCTGTTTCCTAGCTGGGTTGTCATGCAGAAGATAAGGAAGGAGCTGTTCTTTTAAACACATTGTGCTTTTTCTCTCCCAATTCAATCCCTTCAGAAATGGAAAACCTCATGTCAGAGAGCATAATACAAAATCAAAACAAATTAGGTTAAAAGAAGAGAGCTTTACAGATATACCTAGACTGAGAAGAGATAGCAGATGAGATAGTGGAAGCTGCTAATGACATGTTCTTGGGCCCATGGAAAGGCTTAGGCTGGGAAAGAGAGCTGGGGGCTGCAAGAACTCTGCAGAAGACACATAAAAGCATGAACAAAATGATTTAACAGGGACACAAATCATGGCATCAGAACCAAGCTCTGGCAAGATTCAGATACAGGAAAACTGCTGCATGGTTACCAGGGACAGGTTTTCTGTAGCACACATCTGCAGACTTACAGAATAGCACAACCAAGCACATTCCTGCAGAACTCAAGGCAAAATGCACACATTGTGGAAACATTTTAAAACCAGACTATCAATAATTAAGAAAGGCAGTATTACAGGACAGGACTTTTGTCAATGATACATGCTTTTATCTGAAAGATCTGAAGATGTTTGAGTCTAAATAGAAGAGAAACATTTTACTGTACCCAGTCCCAGACAGAAGATTGTCCTGTCAAAACCAGAAGTAATTGGAATGATTAGTTTAGTAGAGGCTTTTGTTTGGTCTGAAGCAGATACTAGGTACATTTTCTTCATGTTATGGCTTCAACTGAGGGATAAAAATTATTTAAACCTTATCATGATTTTATGTGGAAGTGCCTCTCAGGCCAGTTCTGAATTTGAGCATAAGACCTTTTTCAAACCTCCTTTGCTGTCTGGAATAAAACCACTGCTTTCTGGTAGGTCATGGCTAGGTAAAAACTGACCAAAGTGAAAAACCAATTAGTTGGTATATACACATAATGCAAGTCAATTAGGAAAAATTAATTAAGAAGTAGAGTCAAGAGAACATTTCCAATTCCATTTATACATACCTAAAATATGATACCTCTGAGGTCTCAATTATAAGTGTTTTATATTACTGGACGTGCGTTTTTCCTTGAATTTTAAAAGCATGCTAAAATAGACATCTTTTCAGAATATTCATGTAGCAAACCCCAAAGATAAAAGATTATGTACCAAAAAACTCACTCTTACTATCTCCAAAATGACTGCAAAGTAAGTGACAGCTGTAGAAATCCCACACATTTCCTCACAAGCTGTCTGACAGTTTTTCATATACAACTGTAACTCCCACTGTGCTACAAGTGTAAGGAATGCATCTCCTTGAAACTTACTTCAGCTCAAAGGCTAATTCTCATTAGGAAAAAAAGACCAGATAAATCTAATAGAAATGAATTGATTTAACTTACAGAGCAAGTCAATCATCAAGTGTCCACCATGTTTTACTGATATCTGCTGAGACACAGTAAGCTCAATCATGTGAGTAAATGACATCTTCTCATTTTCCATTTCTTGTCCTACTGCAGAAACACTATTAAAAGAATCTTCATTCACTGCAACTAAGATGAGGAGTTGTTTGGGTCTTATTATAAATGGTGTAAAAACATTTCTAATTTTAAGCCCAGACTCGCCTTCTGAAAATGAAGTTATTTTTAGGGCGGTTTTATTTTGCAAATTCTATGCAAACATGAACAACATATCACAAAACTGAAAAAAAAAAACCCACATAAAAAAAAAAAAACTCTAAAAAACCCAGCCCCCCAAAATATATAAAAGCATATAAACCAGGTTACAGCTTTTCATACTACATTCTTAAGCTCAGAATGTGTATGCAGCATTTCCAAAGCCAGAGGGGTACAAAGCAATGGAGCATTACCTTTGGAAGGAGGATGAGAAAGCCTCTTGCACTACTGAGGTGGTGGCTGGTGCTGCCATCAGGCTGGCTGTGCTTGGAGCAGCAGGAGCAGGCTGAGGTGCTGAAGCATGTGGTGCAGGAGCAGCAGAACTGGGAGCCACCGGGGCATGCTCAACAGGGGTACTAATTAGAGTTCAATTAAATAAAACAAGAAGCATCTTAAGAAGGCGTGCATTTACATGGAGAGCATAAAACCTACTATGTTTGAACCTGCAGCTGCAAACATAGTAGCTGGCTGGGTTACTGAGGGAAAAGCACAATTATGCAAAGAAAAAAAAAGACATTTGTTCAGCCTTTTCCATTGTGCAGCTCAGACTGCAATGCAGCGTTGGTCCTGCTTGACTGAAATTTACCCCAGGTGTTAAAGAGCACTTCAGTCCTGCTCCCACTGATGCCAGAGGTAGGAAATGTGGCACCCAGGACTGAAATGGCTATGAAGAGCTGTCACAGTCTTGTGAGCTCATATAAATTCCATCAGATATATTGAAATGAATGATAATAATCTACTCTTTTATCCTGTGACAATTTAAGTAACCTGTTGAACTATTAATGTCTTCTATCACCACCCTCACATTTGAGAATTACTCCTAAAGACAGACAAATGGAGCAAAATTAGCAGGTTTTTTTTTTTTTAAATCAGGGCATCACTGTACATAGCTGTGTTGTCCATGAGCAGTGGCCTAGAAACATAATGGATACATGTCTACTTCAGACCTATGTCATAAGCATATTGTCACATCTCTGTGCTCTTACAAATTACTCCTATCAGGGTGATGGAATTCAGTGATTCTCTTGCTCAAGTTACAAAGGTCCAAAATGCTCCTTCCTGAGCACACCAAGTATCAAATAACAAAAGAAACCTTACAGCTCCACAGCTGTTTCTTCAGCCAACCTTTGCCCTCTAACTCTCTCTCAGCTTTCTCTTCTAAGCAGAACTACCATCCATTGTGCAAATTATCTCATATTTTCTTTTGCTTCTCTCAGAAGCACTGATTTGCCAAGTTATATTCCTCAGGACATAGAACAATTGTTTGGTATTTCTGAATTTGTGATACCCCTTGTTCTCCAAGGGACTGTCCCATCTCCCCTGTCCTTCACCTCCTCTTCTAGAGTTCAACAGTCTACAGGATGGTATCTTAATTCAGCTGAATATCTTGTTTGATTAGCTGAAACAGATTCTGGTTGTTATACCCACAAATCTCAAAGCTGAATGCAGCCCTCAAAATAGCAGGAAATTGGTATTTTCTCCCTTATGGAGATTCAGCTACAATTATGCACATAATAAGTAAGTTCCTGAAAATAATCATCCAGTTTGCAGTTCTGACTTTTAAATCCTTACACCAGTTTTGCAAAAGTTCTTCCATAGTAATATGCATTTGAGAGTCAGATGATTTCTTCCATCCTGAAGCATTTCATGATGTAAATTCTTCCAATTAACTAGCAGACTATCAATTTCACAGCCTGTGTAACAGAGTAGCTGTGTATTATCCATCACAGCTAATCTGGTACTAAATTTCAACACTGTGAAATTTTCCCTGCGCCACAGTGGGTACCAGAATTACCCCATTAAAAGCTGTGGAGTCACAGTTTTCATCTTACATACTTACAGATCTTTGATTTAGCAAAGAGGAAAGGATTGAAACTATGCTGCACATAAAAATGGAACTTAATGTATGTGTTGAAAACAAACACAAACTAGGATTTCACCCATTTTGTCTATCTGCACTGATGTGAAAGGGAATTTACTACAGATTTCAGAGGATTCAAGACTTCATACTTTGAAGAGAATGGTGAACTTAATTAATTGCAATTTAATTGTAACAATCTACAAAATAACCAAAATACATATTCAGAGATAAATACTGAAAAGAAAGTTAAAAAAACCTAATCCATATGTGTGAACATGGACCTGTGTGGAGACAGATTTGAACTGAATGAACCCATATAAATAACATAAAACCAAATATACTAGAATACCCTTTAAAGTTTAAAAGAAATACAAACAAAGTTTATCTTGCATAGTATTTGTAATATTTCTTTTTATGTGATTAAAATGTTAGAGGCTTGCTCACCTTTCTTCATGGTAGAATATGTTAATTATCAGAACAAGGAATTGGAATAAATATAAATGAAGTGGATACAACCATAAAAATCAGAGTGGTTTGGTTACATAAATTATATACAGTTGATAATATACTCATAACAGGATTATAGAAAGAGCTCAAGACTGACTTGACTGGTCTTAATTTAGCAACTATAAATTTTGCATAATATTATCTATATTGTCAAATACAATAGCCGAATTGGTTTTTTTCCTCCTCCTTTCTAGTTTTTCAGTCTGATTTTTCATTTTAGTTATTCAAGAACAGAAGAATTTCAATAATTGATAAATGTGAGTGCTGCTTTATGAAAAAGATCATCTAATGCAACAGCTTCCTTATGATATATTATAGAGTGTTTTTTGGTTGGTTGGTCGGTTTTTAAATACAATAATTTTGTAGTCTTTAAATCTTTACAGTACTTTGTATTTTAAAAGACATTGAAAAAATCAAACATCTTCATATTTGCGGTAACAAACATAAAAGTAAGTTAGGTGGATGAAAACAAACACACATCTGTTCTCAGCTGATTTTCACTCATGAAAAGGAACACAGATCAGTAGAGGTTAAGAAGATAATAATGGCTAACAACCATAATAAGAACACAGCAAGAAATGCACTCTAACATTTAAAATATAAGTATAATCTATACTTTTTTCTCTTGGTGAAGTCCTAAGTTCTGAGATTTTCTATCCCAATAACAAGGAGTGGATGATTAAAACAGCACTTAGTCTCCTTTACGTAATACATGAAAGTTTTGTGTTTCTAATCCTCCAACACATCACTTGCAAAGAATCAAAAATATAGAAAACCAAAAGTAAAATGGATATGAAAAAAAATCTGTTATTGCATCATTTGTAGGAACAAAGTGCCAGAGAAAGTATTTAGAGAAAGCTGTAATGATTAAGGATTTAATATTTGAATATGGGAATGTTTGTGGAAACCACTGAAAACACAGAAATATCAGCTGCTGCTTCTCTGCTGAAGGTGCTTAATGACTTGTCTCTGTATTGTAGATGTGATCCTATGAGAGCCACTGAAAATGTAACACCCACATGGAACCAGAAGCTGCTGGAGTTGGAAGAACTGGAACCTTGGCTTTGAGGCAATGGGCATTTCCATGTGAAGGAGTTAGAGGTTGTTATTCCAAACCATTGCAAAGCTCCAAACCGGGTCAGTGATGCAGTTACACGGCACAGTGTACCTGTGGTTACCGGATGAAGCAAGAGGGGCTTTCTGGCCAACACCGGCCTCCCCCTGGGTTGTACCTGCTCCAAGCCTCACAGAGCCCTTGGAGGCCACTGGCTGAGCATTGGCAGGGTTGGCATCCCTGGTGGATGACTTAGGAGGGTGCCAAATACTCGAGGTCACATACTGGGGTGCATGCGCGGTACCTGTAGGCCTGGGTGACAGAGATTACAAGGGTGTTTGTAAACGAGGCATTTCCTAGGTAAGAGCAGGGGTTTGAGGAACACACAGAATTCCAGCCACAGATGGAGCTGGAGATCATAATGACAATGCAGATGAAGTAATCATGATAGTTCATTGTTAATTACTGCTTAAGACCAGGAAAGGCTTGACAAATTAAAAAAGGTACCTTGTGTTAAATCTGGAAATCATATTGCTATGAATATCAAAATAAGCAGAGCTGTGATGGTAATGGAGGTGGAGAAAGGCTGTGGTATGACAGATCACACAAGATTAAGGCAACATAGGAGGACAATAACACCAGTCATATATCAGAAATTGTTCCTGGCAAAATAAAATAGTAATTAAAAGAAAAGGAGATTTCAGTGAAGCAGCTGCATAGTCCCATAAATAGTTTTAAACAAATGAAACTGCTGGTGAAATACTAACATATGTTGCTTGTTCTTTACAATTTAATTTATATTCAGGATTCAAGGGGTTTATTTCCTTCTTTTTAAAATTATTTATTTAGAAATAAAAATAAAATTTCCCAACTGTTCAAGTGACAGTTGTCATTACTTGTGTCATTATTAACAAATAATCTTGCACTCAGATATTAACTATGCAATCTTCATTCAAATATAAGAAGTCTTAAAAAACCCCAGAAATAAAAAGTGGTTGCATATCACTGAGGCAGGAATCAAAAACAAAGAGAAAAGCAGTGGCAAAAAATTCTTTTCATGACTAACTACTAAGAAGTCTTTCTTTGCTCCATTTAACAACTGGTCAGATTCACACAAGAAATACCTGTGTATCAGTACTTGGGGTTTAAAAAATTAGCTAATTGAAAACAACACATTTCTCTACTCAACTGCAAAATGTTCTGAGATCCTTTGTAAGAAAACAACTTGACATGAAAGAACTTACAGAGGGACTGTTTTGAAGCTCATAATCCCTTGAGTATCAATCAAGATCTGACATATAAATGTTCTTTAAAAGACAATCTTATTTATATTTTAAAAATGCCTTGAATAGTCTAGACAAAGTTTAAATTGGAAATTGTTCTTAAAACTGTATCACAAACTGACAGTACTCCATTTTCAAGAATATTTGATTTAAAACTTCTTATTTTTCAGGTTTATAAGTTTTGAGAAACACAACCCCCACCTGTTCCACATCACAGTGCATGAGAAAGAAATGCCCAATGAACCCACTTAACTGAAGCCTCTACTTTCATCATCTGCTCAAACAGTGTACAAATTTCATGTTTTTGAAGTAAGAACAATATGAAGGAAATGAAGATACATTCTTAACAGGAAGTAAATCAAACACAGCAAACATTACCTGTTTTCTGATGCTGCTGCAAGGTTTTCCTTGTCTCTGTGAAAGGAGGGGATACAGTATGAAATAAATGCAATTGCCAGTGATGGCAAAAAAGCCCCACCCAAAACAGCCAGGGAAGAAGAACATGGGTTGGGGAGAAATGTTTGGTTGCAAAAAGCATCCTAGAGTGGTTGCTCATAAATACAGCTGTGAGAAGCCTCTTCAGCTTTCCAGGTAAAACCACCAGATATACAAGTTTGCTGTATATCTCTTATCACTTGCAAACAACTTTGTTGCAAAAATAAAATAAAAGGAAAATAATAGGTTACAAATGAGACATTGTATGTGTGTATACAATTTCAGGAAGAGTTTTGTCTTTAATAAGTTTCCTTTTAAAAAAGAATTCATTAATATTTCAGCAGAACATACTTGGATGCCAAATCCAGGCAGAAAAAACAATCAGAGCTGGGCAGTCTTCATGGACCCAATATTTTGAAGTGATAAGCAGTTAAATCGTTACCAAAGACTTACACAAAAAGGATTTCATATGCCTGGCATAATTTAAAAATTCTCTTCCCTACCCAAAAACTACTTTTCTCAATCTAAATTGGATTAGAAACAATTCCTTCAACTGGAAATCATTCCTTCATTGAGGTGAGGATTAAGTCAGCCTCAGTTTCACTGATGGAGAACTGGGCTGTTATTCTGTAAACACACATACACACTTAAAAAATAACTGATCTGCTCAAATGCAAGCAATTGTTTATCTGTAAGAAGTTAAGACACAAATAATTTCATAAAGAATAGAATCTATTAGCCTTAAACACCTAAGTTTGAAATCCAGTTAATTAAGTAATTGAGATAGTCTCACTATTTAGCAATTTAATGGGTGATTGCATACCTTCCTATTTAAGGAATTGTGCTGAAATTTCAACAGGTTTAAAGCTGATATATGCCAAATGAGAACACTTTTCTTAAGTGGCATGTAAAATTACAAACCACAAAATGAATGTCCTCATTTATGCAACTTAACCTTTTTCCTGAAGCACCCTTTGAAAACAAAAAAGGAACACATGCACTTTATATGGATTTGCTGGGTTCCAATCATCAACTTACATTATGTTTGGAAGGCTATTCTTAATATTTTCCACATTATTATCAGTATTGTGTTTATGTACTTATACATTTACATATATAAGTACAGTCACATATTCTTTCTTTAGTTCTGTTCCAAGAAAGCTACAAAAGCCAAACCAGTTAAGACCAGCAAAGGCTTCAGCACAGGCGTTCTCTACGAATTTTTAAAACCTCTAATTAAAATGTAGCCCTAAAATATATTAATTGAAGCCAGATTTTGAAACCCAGAAGTTGGGAAATGCCCCTCAGATGTGTCTGTCTGAATAAGATGTTCCTGTGGTCAGAAGAGCCTGCCTTGAACAGAAATCCCCAACGAGGTCAATGGCTCACCACTCTGAAGCAATGAGAAACCAAACACTGTCCTTATGGTAACCAAATGCCAGCTATGAAACAAGGTGCTAGAGGATGGATTAGAGACTGTGCAGGTGTGGGAACTGTTAATTTACCAAGAGCCATAATCATGCAACAATGTTAAAGAACACAGTCAGGGCCTGCAAACAAAATACAGGGCTATTTATCTCCAGTGTTGCCAAATGCTCTATGAGAAATTACAGCCAAGACCAAAAGGCAGGCAGCTGGGGTCAGGCTGAAGCAGCGCTAAGCCTCTGTTGTTACAATTAATCTGATCCTAACACTTCTGCTCCAATAGCTGGGGCTACAATGAACAAGGCAAAAAAAAAAGTCACTTGACTCAAGGTCACTTTGAGGTTGGTATTTCACAAAATCTTTTTCCCCAAGTGTACAATATTGGATAATGTTGTGTGACGATGGCAGGGGAGTTGTGAAGGTTAAAACAGAGAGAGAAGTATAGTAACAATACTTCCACAGAATAAAACAAAGGAAAAGGCACAGAGTAAAGGGAAAAATGAGTTCAAAGGCATATAACACTTCTTCATGGTTTTGCTTCCAGGACCTATTTCTCTTCCCAGTCAATAGAAGTAATTCCCATTTGGCTACCAAGAAGAAAGGCTCAAGATCAGATGTGCCTCTGACTGGCAATACTTGCATTCTAAGGAACCAATGACTGGATTTCTGGCCTTTACAATCAAAACATTTTTTGCTAACTAAATGCAGAAATAACTTTACTTCTGAGCCAAATACATCCCTCAGGCAGGCTCAGTAAAGTCAATACCTTCACAACATGAAAGAATTTGGCTCAGAAAACTATGAGCTGTGTGTATC
Organism: Zonotrichia leucophrys gambelii; assembly: GCF_028769735.1. Classification (NCBI taxonomy): domain Eukaryota; kingdom Metazoa; phylum Chordata; class Aves; order Passeriformes; family Passerellidae; genus Zonotrichia; species Zonotrichia leucophrys. The sequence goes on from NC_088176.1 coordinate 26,585,509, forward strand.
TCTGCGTACACAGGCTGCTGCACTAACTGACAGTAGTGAATAATAGTTTTGAGCTATCTGGGAGAGATTTAAAATTACTGTGGGAGATTTTTTTTTGTCTGCAGTTGTTTTCAGTCCCCACTGAAATGGCTTTTGATAGAAAGGCCTCAGTCAATGACTCTTCTGAGACAACAGTGCAACTCCCACAGATTTCATTAAATTTTGGACCTGTATTTCAAACAAGATCTATTTAAGCAATATACTCTCTTCCCAATTCCACAGGACATTATACAGTAGAAATTATGAAATGTTTTCTTCTCATAAAATATGCTACATGATATGGTGCTAAAGGCAGAGTGAAATGATAGAAATGGAGTCTTTTCCTGACACACATCAACAAGAATTAGAATAGTTTGAGTAACAGAAATCAAAATTCATTTGCAAGCCAAACTTGTGTGTGCTATTGGACTCTAAAAGTAGCCTGGAGAATCTTCAGAATTTTCAGTAAATGAGTAGGTTAAATCTGAACTGTATGTATGGGACACTGGAATGCTTTCCCATTTTACTTTATTTTTGGGAACCAAATGCAAAAGATCCCCAAACATGTACATGTAGCAGGCAAGCTGAAATGTGGAGTTGGTGCACCTTCCATCTACCTTCTTCTTAGACTGTACAGATCTAGACTCTCTCTCTCTGGAAAAGCTCTGCTCTATTCCCCTAAAATATGGAGACAGAATCCTATGATGCAATGAAGACCTGGTGACACAAAAACATAAAGTGTCCTGAGGGTCCACATGGTCCTTCAACTACTCTTTCAGTACTGAAGCAAAAAGCAAATTTTCTAATTGAGTTTTTTCTTTATACTCTCGTGGAGCAAGACTTTTTCTAATTTTACAAATGAGAGACTAAAACTTAATAGATTTGTTCATGGTCTAAAAGAAAGTCCACAGCAGTGTAAAGAACTCAAATAAGCTCTCCCAAACCCCAGCTGATTATTTAAATTATCAGTTCACCCTCTTTAATCAGTTCACTCTCCTTTATTTTTAAAATAAATATATCTGTTCATTTCATCAGTATTTTACTGTATTGAGAACCTAATACAGTCTTCTACCAAGTCTGACAGATATACAATCTTTTTTCAAAGGGGATATAAACATACAAATTATTAGGGTCTATATTTATTGAAATCAAATGTTCTTCTTTCTAGTAGTATAGTGTGGTAATTAGACTTATAACTTTCATCTTAGCATGGACTTATATTTATATAAGCATATTTGCCTACAAATAAAATTTCCTTTTAAGAAGTAAAACTAACAAAGTAATTTTAAAGAAATTCTTATAGGGTGTCTGGGAGTCAAGCTGTGTGACAGCTATTTTGTAATTGCCTTCTAAACATTTTTTGTCTTGAAGGCATGAGACGCTGACACTGTTGGAAACTGGACACTGAGCTAGGTTAGCTGCTGCTCTGATCCACTGAGGCTGTTTCTACCTTTCTGTATTTGCAGCTGAGAATTTTTCCATGGTCAGATGACTATTGAGGCTGCTTGCCTTTTTTTTCCCCCATGCTATATTTCTGTTATTCTAACAAAGACACGAGAAGACAAACAAAGAAATGACAGACAGTTAGCTGGAGAGGACAGAAGATAACTATCATGCTGGTTTAGTTAACACTTCAGCTTGGGATCACAAAAAGGGGCAGAAGAGCGAGTCTCTCTTTTTCAGCCACTGTAGTTAAGAATGTGAGCAGCCCACGCCAAAACAATTGCAATATATCCTACTATGTTTGCTTTCCAAAACAGGGAAATACTTTTCTCACAGGGGTTTCCTGGTTTGTGCAGACAGTGCCACAGAAGAGAAGAAGCATTACCATAGATTCAGTGGAAAACAACCAGCAGCTCGTTCTCAAGACATAGTGTGAAACTCAATCAAAGCAGCTCACTAAAATCCAAGCCAATTCCTCCTATAAATGCATTTTAGTGGCATCTACAGGTTTGCTGTTAAGTCTAACAGTTACAGAATAAATGCAGCTGGACATACAGCAGCCTTAGTGTTGGGGAAAGGTAAGGTAACTCTTGCCCAAGGTTTTTGGCATGTGAACTCCAATTTTAAATTTTATCTTATTGGTAAACACATCACTTTAGTAAGAACAAAGACTGCAAAATTCTGAGCATGTGTAGTAATTGGAGCTGGGATTTAATTCAGATAATTATTCCCTATCTTGGCCTTAAGTGCGCAATTCGATTTAATTGAATGTTTTCCTGTAGCTTTCTACAGCCCCACAGTATAAAGTGCAGGGATCTGCCACCAGGCACCTGAGCACAGGATCCAAACTCTCAGTCTGTGTTCCTCACCACTACAGACAAAACCAATGCACAACAAGTTTGGGTTTTGAATGCCAGGAAATTATTTCTCTCTCACTGAAAGTTCTTTCTCATCATGAATTCACTTTCCTCCAAGGAAGCTGAGGAAAGAACAAGAACTCAGAGGTTTCACTTTCAGGGGCTTGTTTTTTAGACCTACTTTTTAATTTGTGCACATTGATGATAAGAAAATTCATATTTCCTCTACATGGCATTAAACTAAGTTTGAAGCTGCCCCTGAAACCCAGCAATGTGTCTGGGCTGTTCAGTTCCTGAATCAAATATCTAATTGATATGAATTAGAATGGCTGTCATTTTTTCAGAATGTGGATTAAATTTTATTTCATAAACTCTCTCCAGGATTTTCTTACCTTCCCTCTCTCTCATTTGTAATCATATAAAATTCTGGGTCAGCTACAACAAAAACGCTTACATGGAAATGAGCTGTTAGGAAGTTATTAGTATTCAGGGTAATTTTGCTGACATTAATGCAATTTAGAAGCAGAATAAAAGGAAGCAGTGCCAGGGCTGTGCTCCAGCTCACCCTAAGCAAAGCTGTGAGCCAGGCTGATGATCCACAGACCCCAGCTGAGGGTCTCTGAGTTACAATTCTTGTTGGAAAATCTGCTGCACGTTAGAACTGCTTTTCCCTTTTTGGACTGAGCAAGAAAGGCAGCACTGGTGTCTTGGTTAGCCACCTGCATCAGCTGAAGAATGCACGTGAAAATTTTAAAGGTTCCACAGTAGAAATGAAAGTTAATGTTCATTTCTCATCATGCAAAAGTTACATGGTGGACAGGAACATGCAGGAAACTGAGGTGGTAAAGATAAGACGCTACATATAGGTCAGTACATCCACACCCAAAGTTTAATTTCAGTTTTAACAGGCTCTGTTAGCTTATGCATTACTTTCTTTATGAACTGTTTTGAGAAAAGTTTAATGGTATTTTCTAATTGCAGTTGGAGGCTTCACTCATTCATTTTTAAGTGGGTACATTGAAGTGGATACACTGTACCTTACACTGTCTTTGACCAATTTATTCTACAGGGAACTGACTTGGAAGCAAGGGATTTACCATGCCCTAATAAATTTTTTCCCTGTAGAACTTCCAGAAATATTTAGATGAAGAAAGACTTTATATTTGATTAATTTTCTCTCCTGATTTCATTCAAAATTCCATGAAGACAACTGAGTTATTTCACTGTTCCTATACTTTTGTCACTCTTCAGGTGTTAAAAGGTAAGTGGGGATTAGAAGATATTAAATTGATGTGCTTATTTTTTTTTTTTTTATGTTCCTTAAGTGGGAAATGTACCTAGAGAAGTCTCCTTAATTTCACAAGCTGTTGTGGAAAGATGGGCCATGTCTTCCAAAAGTAGCAATTCTGGTAATTTGAGCAGCAGATAGGAGGTTTTTGGCAATTATCAGCAATGTTAATCATTGGAAATTTTGGCCAACCAAGGAAGGAAGTCAAGATGCCTTAGCGTGCCTTAATGGTGTCAGGTGGCTTTGATTAGCAGCCATAGAACAAGGATGCTACTGTGCTTGAGAGCAAGTCTTAGTCAAATAATTTTCATGTATCCTGCAGAAATCTGTCAACTAAAGGCAAACTGGTTAAAGAAAGTAATTATCTGGTAATACCATGCACCATACCAAAATTCTGACTTTTTAACTTTGCAAACTCAAATTTGTGTAAGGATCCATTTAAGTTTCTGATACATGTATTGGTAATCCCAGTCACTGAAGCTCATGGTAGACACAGTTAAAGAACCTACAACATCAACTCATCTCCTGTGGGAACCAGAGTGCACAAGTGAAAAATTGGTGTCACTTCTGCCCTGAGGAAGGCTTCAGAAAGCTCTGTGATGTGCAAGAGTTGGACCTTTCAAAAGTGATAAAGTACTCCCAGAAACACTTGTTCCTTGCTCTGGAAGAGATACTCCACCCAGCTGTGCACAATGAGAGAGAAACTGCAACGAAGTGACCTCTGTATTACCTAGCAAAAACACACTGTCCTTCCTGTGCAGGCAGGCATGAGGAGAGGGAGGCAAGGGAAGGAGCCACAGACCCTTCCTCCTTTTGTCCTTTTGTCATGCAGGAGAGGATCAGAGGTCAAGCTGTCACAGCCAGTGTCCTAAAGGCACACTGCAGCCATGTCCCATCAGCACACACTGCATGCAGTCAGTGCCTCTGCTGCAAACTGCGCACTGCAGGAGGTCAGGGGGCTGCTGGAGCAGGAGGCAGGCAGCAGGATTCAGGAGACAGGTTAGTTTAGACCAAACAGCCTTGGACCACAGCAGAAAAGGAGCATGTCCCTGTGCCATAACCAGACAAGCAGATTTACCTGGAAGGCCTTTTGGATTTGATTTCCTACTGGCATCAGCTTTGCTGAGTCTTCATTAAATGCTTATAACACTATGCTTTACTGGCAATATTGGGAAGGGCAGGGGACTATCCACATCCTGTGTTTTACTTTATTTTTGGCATGGAGGTTATTTAGAAGACAGTATTGTCACCAACCATTGTCCTCTGCTCAGCAGAGCCATCACAGGTCAAAATGTATTCAGCATGGGACAGATACACCTGCCTATCATCAGTGCTGGTTTAAAGAATTACATTACTCATTGCGTCTTCAATCAGGAACCTATTTTAAGCCTCACTGCCATTAATTGTGACTGATTTTGCTGTGTGGGACAGCAGACTTCTGCAAGTGCTCAGGAAACACTGCAAGATGGGATTGGTCATTCAGAAGGCACACAGAATGAGGTAAGCCTGAGCATACTCAAATAAAACAGGCTAGGCTTGCCCTTTCACTAGAACAAAGCTACTGAGATTTTTCCAAAGCTTTAATGCTTTTTGATCAGGCCCAGGTTTTTTCCTGTCACTAGCAATGATATACAGTAAGCAGAGTGAGAAATCCAGGCCAATTTCTCTGCCTTACAGACAAAGTCTGCCTCCTCCTCAGGAAGCAAAACCAAGGCCTCTTCAGAGCTATACAAAAAAAGACCCATAACATGAATTTTCTGGACTTGAAGATCACCATGAAAACATAAAAGAAGATTTTTGAGGAATAAGAGTTGAGGGATTACCAGTCTAAATATAAAAAAGAAATGACATAGAAATACTTGATTGATAGTTTTAATACAAAAAGTCCATCACTTGTGAGATTTTTTAAAAGGGATTGGACTAAGCAGTTGAAATGTGGTGTAGTAAAAATCTTGCTGTAAGGATTAATGAAGGCACCTTCACAAAAGATCTTTAACATTGCAGCAGTTCTAAAAGCTGCCAGATATTCAAGATTTTTTCCTTTTGCTTTTTCCCCCCATGTAACTGCATAAAGAATTGACATTCTGCAAGCTTGGAGAATGTTAGATTCCAATTCCATGATTACATGGTTTATTTGCACTGAATTTATATCATTAAAATACCTTTCAAAATAACATTAAGTGTAAACATTGAGATATAATCTAGACATTTTCATTCTAAAACATGCACTAGAACTCTTGGAAATGACTAGTATCTATATTATTTTCATAAAACATTAAGGATGCACAATTGTTATTACCATGAAGAGACTATATTACTATTTCATGAAAACTTTTAATTTGGCTGAAAATCAGAACTGGAAGATTATTTTGCTTAGGTATATTTTATGTTTATGAAAAAAAATCTTAATTGCCTATTGATATTTTAAATTCTATTAAAATTTCCCATATATAAGTAAAGTTCACACCAAAGGTTGCTCCTGGCAACAATCAGGAAAAGCTAAAATGTTGCTCTTATTTCATGCAGTAATGCTGATTTACCATAGGTACTAATAAGATAGTGTGATCAGAATCTGTTTATGTACCCATAAGGAAAATATAAATGCATGTTGTGAATTAAGTAGCATGTCCTGAAGTGCTCTGGTATTCAGCTAGAAAAAGTGAAATGCATTTTAAAAGGAATTAGTGCTTATGTACTCTTAAGTAATACTGAAGAATAAGGTTTTTTATGTATGTATGATAATCCTTTAAACACTTCAGTATTTGGCTGATTCATGCAAAATTCTCCATGAACAGTAGTGTTTCCTTATTTCTATAACACAGAAAAAATTGGGAGTTTGAATGAACTTGGTTCTTGTACAAACTGCCGAGACAAATTTGGAAGCAGCAAAAAGTGTAATAGTTTCAATCTGATCTCATGCACTAATCCCTTTGATTGGAATTACTGCTACCAGATAAAGGTACCCAACTCAACTGCTTTGTCAGGTTTATTCCAATTCAGACAATTCACAAGTCAATAATAATTACAGCTAATAATGGAAAGCTTTTGGACCAAATTTTATATTTGGGAAAGAAAAGTTCTTCTTCTTTCAATAATCACTTTAAGCAGTTAAGTTTTAAAACAGAATAAAGTACTGTGTAAAATAGGCACAGAATTATTTTAGTTTTAAAACCTTTTATTTCAGATAAAGCATGCTGCTATATACAGAAAAAAATGTGAGTCAAAGCAAGAGCAATACAGAATGGGCAACATATTCCTTAAAACTTACAAGATGCTTTTAAAAGCTTCAGTGCACCAGCAGTATGATATATTCTTCTCACTCCTAAATCACCTCTAGCAAAATGTCATTTCCTTGCAGATCCTGAGCAACCTCAGCTACTTCTGCTCAATATAATGATAAATTAAAGTTTCCAACACAAAACTTACAGCAATGGTTTCAGTAAATGACTTTTGCCAGTATAATATATTGAAATATAACTTCACATTGCTAATACCTTATTTCAAACAGCATCATTCAGCTACGCAAACTAAGTGTGTTATACATTTAGCAAAGTCTAGGCCAATCAGTTTTCCTTTTCAACTTTCTTTCTCTTACTTCATTATCTTTACACCAGTAAAACTCTGTGAAAATCTCATTCTTTTTCCTTCTAAAGAAATACTGTCAATAACTTCCCTCTCATTTTCTTCTAGAATTAAAATCAAGAGACTACAATAGTGACTTTTGCTGTATACTGAAGTTTGAGATAATAAAGGAAAAAAAGCGAAGCTACTTTATGGTGAAGAACGTGTCCTGGGTTGTGTCATGATTTCACCCTTGGTGAGAGTGAATGGCTAACGGGCTAACAGCAGAAACCAAGTGCCTAGCAGCACACCTTTGCACGAGTGGCAGGCTCAGGCTCTAAGTCAGGCCAGCAGTTAATGTGTTACTGGGACTCTGTGTTTGCCCTCGGCCGGGGCCGTTTAGCTTTTAACATTAAGGAGCTGCGCGGACAGGCCGTGATGCCAGTTGCGCAATTTGGCAAAGCGTGGGCTGTTACGTTCCGTTTCAAACCTCTCCCTGTGGCATGAGGAAAGAGAGAGAGAGACAGAGACAGAGAGAGACACACAGACACAGAAGAAAGAAAGGAGGGAGAAAGAAAGGGGTTAGGGACCATGGCTACCACTCCCCTGCCTTACAACTAGGGCAGTGGCAATTTATTTGGATTTTTTCCTCAGCTTTCAAATCAGCAGAGTGAAGGCTGGGTGGTGCTTTTTGGACCATGTGTGAAAGGTTTTGCAGAGATTTATTTCTGAGAAGTAACTTGATATAACTTATTCTTTGACTTGTGCTTGGTATTACAGGGCTGCTTTTGCTACAAATGCAGTGTAATCCCATTGTTTTCCTCCCAGCAGTTTCTCTTGGCTTCTCCCTCCCTCTCACACAACTGAGGAGTCAGTGAAATTAACTCATACAAGTGCATAAATGCAAATTATTTTCTATTCTCTAACACTTAGGTCAGCCCATATGTAACCTGCTGTCCTTCCTGCAAGGACCACCAACCCCAGGTTTCAGCAGTACTTTTGTACAGCTTCCTCAGAATTAGTGAGTATTAGTGTAGACATTTTGCATAGATATTTCTGGTCATTTGTGTCACAAAGCAGAACAACAGGGGATTTTCAAAGCAGAGTCCTGTGAAGTATTGGCCACCTCCTGCAACCCCTGACTGCAGACTGGAGTGCTCGAGCCATGCTCAGCACCTCTCAGGATTTAATATTTTCTAGATGCCTGGTAGCTTAAATTCAGCTTTTGTACATAAAAAGGGGAAGAAGGAAGGTGTGAGATGATAGCACAGTCAAGGAGAAGTATATCAAACAGAATGAAAATGTTCTCGTTATTTGCAAAACTTTTTGCAGTCATTGCAAACAAGGTCATTTTTTCCTCATTATTTACACTCAAAACACAAGACAATTAATTGTGTTAATGCAGTGGAACTTGAGAGTGAAACCAGCCAAACAGAAAGGAGCAGACTGGGCTGGTTTTACTCCTCAGGCTGAGGAAAGCACAAAACAATAAACAGAGTAAATGCCAACAAATTCACTGATATTTCTAAATCTTTTGAGCTTAGTAACACAGTGCCATGCAAGTAACAGTCCTAAAGGAGTCTTGATGTATGACTTCTCAATCTATTTTTTATTCTTTTAGGTAATTAAGAGATATAAAGTATTTCTAGCTGAAACTTTCTGATGGCATTTTTTTTCAGCTAAACCAGAATATACTAGCTCCAGCGGGTCTGACATATAATTTAAGAACTCCCTTACTGCTTTGGATATATTACCCCTCCATTCAAGGAAAAGGTATTCAGAAACATCTGTTTGGCTTGAAATGGATCCCATCTCTCCAGAAAATATTCCACAACAATCATCACACCAGCAATGAAAAGTTTTCATAGCAAGTTATACTTTTATGTGTGCCTTCAAAATAGCAGCAGCATGAGCAAAGGACAGTCATACAACACACTCATTAATATTAACTGACAGGAATATTCTGCCACCCAAATTCCCAAGTTTATGGGTTTTTTTGAATATATGTCATGAAGTTGGAAGCAGCAATCTAAAAGTGACTACTTTAATGTAAAACATATCTGCCAAAAATAAGCTACATCTTTCTTCCCTCCACTCCTAAGTGTTTGGAAGAAACATCACCATTCCATGCTGGCTACACTGAGGAGCTGACACAAAGAGACAAGAGAAAGCACTAGAGAGAGATTGCTCTCAGCCTGCCTGAGGCCACAGCAATGGATGGATGCCTGCACAGCCTGGGCCCTGCTGCCAAATCCCCAGTGGAGTTTGTCCAATGTTTGAGGTGGGTATCAAGCACCCAGAGGGTGCCAGCGCTGTCAGTGGGGTAGGAAGGAGACCCCAGCTCATTCCTTGCACCAGAGCTTACACCAGTTGCACTGTCCCTGTGTAACTACCTACACACGCTCCCTTTATGCCTCTATTACCAATGCACACCTTAAACCTGTTCAGCTGTGCCTAAACATTACCAGAAACATCCTTGGGCAAGAAAAGAATAACACAGTGATACCTAAAGACTGCAGAAAATGTGCAAAGCATAGTGGATGTGGTCATGTACTTGGAATTACACTGGACAGAATGTGCAATTTACATGTGTTGATGTGTTATCAGGGAATTATTGCAACATATCTCCTACCAAGTAAAGTTTCCACTATTTTATATTTTCCAAAGCCACAGATTGGACCTAGAGAGATTACTTCTTTAAAACCACATATTACTCTCAGATATGAATGGGGCAACGTTAAGTTCAGCACAATGCTTTAAATCCCATCATAATAAGGATTTGGACGTGTGCTATTACATCAAAACAGATAATGCACAATACATGTAATGAGAATTAGGCTTGCATATTTGAGGGAGGAAATAAATCCCTGAGGGCTATAATGTGAAGCCTGATGTTCAGGCACCCAGCCATGAACTTGGGTGAACTGCAGTGGAGGGCTTACAGCAAACACCAACTGAAAGCACTCTTGTATTCTCACAGGGAAGACAGCAGATTCTTTTTCACTGATTCAACATTTATAACCTGCACTGTGATCAAAAGCTCAAAACCTTTAAAGAACCCACAGGGCAGTAAAATATAAAATAGAAAAAGAAGAGGTGCATTGAGTACCAAACACATCACAAACCCAGCCGGTGGCTTAGAGCACCTAAAGTGAAACAGGGATTTGAAGTATGCAAACAGAAACTAAGGATTGCATGCAGAATGCTTCTGATTCAACTGCAGTTTTAAAGCTCAACATAATAATATTTAATACATCTATTTCCTGGCTATGCAGGATAGTAATAAATCTTTAATTCCATATTATATCTCTGGACATATCCTCTTTTTCAGTGTATTTGATACATCATATGAAACAAATACCTTTATCCATTAGCAAAAGCAGTCCTGTGCTTCCATACTCTACGAATTTAAGTCATACTTATTCCAAACAAAACATAAACCAATGATTATGGGTATGAATGGAAACAACTCCTTTACTGTATCTTTTAAGGAGAATCAAATGTCAATCAGAGGGTCATCCAAATAAATTGCTCACAGATTTCAGTGCTATCACATCATTACATATTTTTATCCACTTACACATTCAAGTAATTACACAGGCCTTAGAAGTCATCACATTCACACACCCAGTAAAGTACAGGAAAGTTGCATGAGCAGAGAGCTTTCAGATTTGAACATACACTTCAAAAATTTTACACTGATTTTCCTAAAAACATGCTGATTTGTTATCCTTCTCATTCAAAAGCCTCTCAATAATAGCATTGTAATTTTAGTGATTTTTAAGTAAATGTGTTAGAATATTTTAGGACAAAAAAATAAAGGAAGTTCATATTAATGTTATTTTAAAACATTATTGGGTTATCAGGAAGGAGAAAGCTGTATTTTTCACAGGGACTTGCCTACCTTGACCTCCTCAGAGCTTCTTCATCTGGATCTTGCACTGCAGGAAAAAATGTTTCAGTTAAAAAATAGAAAGAAAAGAATTGGCTTTATAGTATTTAAAATTCTTTAGAAACTTATCAAAAGACTATCTAAAGGTGCATTCACACTGACTTTGCAGCAGTGGAATTTGTAAGAACATCATGAAGATAGCAGTTCCCTAGGGACAGGAAGGAGGATGTTAGGAGGAAGGTAGTGATTACAACTACTTTCCCATTCATTATTAGCAATGTTTCACAGCTGTAGGCAATGATTCTACAGAGGGGTCCTGCTGTTTTGTACAAAGCAGGAGAGACAGCAGCAGCACATTAATGGGGAAAGGGAATGCCAAATATTTCCTCCTGATGTGGGAAAAGGCCCTGACCTTCCTTCTTTCTACAACAGGAGCCACCTGTGAGCTTAGTACCAGGTAACCACAAAACCATTTCCATAGGCAACAAGGTTAAAGCTCTGTGATACTCATATCACATCTAGGTTTAGATACCAGGGCTGATAGAGACATAGATTACATACAAATGGTGATTCTTTTTTTTTTTTTACCTCCAGAAGTCACTTCTATAAAAGACTGTTACGGAAGACACGACATGTTTATCATTTTTGTCTAAGAATGGACAGCTCTGTATGTCTAGGCTGCAGAAAACACAAAGATTGCACTGCAGAGACTTGATTTCTAAGTAGAAATAACTGTGGGGTCCCAAATGCTTGTTTACTGTACAATCTGTTATACTTTTATGCTGAGGCCCCTGGCAAAAGAATTTTCTTCATAAAGCATAAAATGAGATTGTTCACTATGATTTCTGAGTTCCCTCAAGTTACATGCAGGATCTTCACCTTCACTGACAACTACATGAACCTGGACTTGAGTATTCCCTGAGTATCAGGGGCCAATACCAGGGCAGTGAGGAAAGACATGAATCTAAAATCAGGATGAGGGGGACGTTTTGTTATTCAACTTACTGTACTCAGTTCCAGTCATCTGGGCAAGGATACGGAAGGACTTGGACTGCAGGTTGGCAGAGCGACGGCTCCAGTCCTCACTGTCATCCTCAGGCTTGTTCTGGGTTTTAAGCACAGCCTGATACACTGGAGAGGCACTGTCTACGTGAGGATCCTTTATAGGGAGGGCACTGCAATTCAGAAAGGGAAATGTTGGAAGCAGCTCTCTGGTCACAGTATCTCACCCAGCCATCCCCTACATGGCTTTGAAACTATCACTTCTTAAAAAATACATAGATAAATTTTATGTCATGGCTCATTCTATCTCTGAAAGGGCCTGTTATCATTCAAATCCATTTGGAAATACTTGTGCATAATTCCTCAGCCAATGCTGAGGAATTATGAACAGGTACACAAGTGTGCAGTGGTTAGAATAATATGTGGAGAGTAGGCCAGGCAAAACCATTTATTTCTCTGACCATTTTTGTTACATACTATTTCTTATATAAACAACTTCACGTTGGTACTGTTTTATGTTTTCTTTAAATTACAGTGCTGGGCCAGTGTACCTTAAGGTTGCAATTAGAAATAAACCCATATTTCAGTACAAAAATAATGAGCTAGACTTTTATAGCTTTTTCTAGAGATGATTCTTTTTCAAACTGAATTAAATTTCCATCTGCCATAGTGTGGATTCATTGTCTACTAAACATGTGAAGCACAGGAAGTCTAGACTTGCACTCAAGACTTGCATATATAAGTAGTATCTGAAATCTTAATGACAGAACGTATCTCAGGATCTTACAACATGCTTAATCATCTTGCAAAGTGATATATCCAGTTGTGCACACCTAAAATCAAAGCTACACAGGTCTGTAGCACAAGTGAGGTAACCTTGCTTTGATTTATGATGCAGGCTAGAAACAGGCTTAGTAACTTAATAGGTTTTGGTGGTATTTTTCCCCAGTGAAAATAACTTCTGCATAGCAGAATTAAAATTAACTATTAACAGAGCTGCAGAAATATACACTGAGGGAATGATGTGTGCTTGGAGCAACTTGGCTCCATGACTGCTCTAAATACAAGGTCTATTTTTGAAGCAAGTGATTTATTGTAACAGCTTTATGCTATTCCATAAAGAGCTTTGCAAGCAGCAAGCTCAACTTCATGAAAACTGAGAAACAGTTCTGTTTAAAGTTAAGGGCCATTTGGTCCAACAGTTGCTTCCTTGGTTCAGGCTCAAAGTTAGTGCTAAGATATCACTTTGCAGAGAAAATCTACAGAAAATCTGGGTCTGTGATTTGAAAGCCTGAGAGGACTCGTGAAAAGCCAGGATGTCTGACATCCTACATAGAGTGGGATGCAAATGTTACCAGGTAGTGCTTTAAATATCAGTACTTCCCAGCTGACACACTCCTTCAGCACTGGGTAATACACACTGGTTTGATGGATTTACACATAATACCATGCATTTATAACCCCCATATATGTAAACTTCTCACTTTCCTGAGGAGCCATCAAAGTACAAATCCCAGTCAGGTTTTTTTTGTGTGTTTCCACACACCAGTGGGGTGGAACACAGCTTAGGTTTAGAATTTAGAGAAAAACCTGAGTCTTCAGCTTAAGCTTTGCTACAAACCATACAAGTTATGTAAAAAAATTCCTCAGTGTGAAAGATGGCCTGTAGGAGGAAGAAACATTTTTGAGCTCCTTTTTTAGCTCGTGTTTCCTAGACCACAATCTTTACAATATCCAAACACTAGCAGGTACAGAAGGCAGAATACAGACTTGTTTATTCTGGGAAGGCTCTGCCATCAGTGACTTCCATCAGTGCTGCTGCTGGGTGCAGCAATAGACAAAGTGGTGCCATAGCCTTCTTTAGGTGGAAGAGGGGAGAGAGAGAACAGTAGTTCTCCTCTTGTGGCCCATCACACATAGCTAAAGGGCTTGCTGAGGCAGGCAGGAAAGCACAGAAGTGAGTTCTGCCTTCTCCTGCCTTCTGCAGGAATAGTCTTTGCATGGCAAGGAGATTCTCTCTAATACCACCAGTAAGTCACAGCAATGCCTTCGGGACTGTTCTGCTGCTGCTTCTGACACATGGCTATGCTGCAAGTTCTGTCACAGCAATGCTCCCCAAAAGGTGACCCTATTTTCAAGTCCCCAAAGCACTTCAGGGTGCTTCACACCCAGAACCTGGCCTGTAAGAATACCAGAAGTGACTGCCTGATGTGGGCCAACAGTTAACTTTATATCCCCACACTGACGACTTAATCTTGTGAAGCTTAAAAACCTGCTGTATGGGACAGCAAATTTCCCAGCTGAACATCACTCTAGAGTGGATAATAAACCACTGGATAGACAGTGCTGCTGATTTCAACCATGGACCACTGTGGCAGCAATGGTGTGACAGCAACAGACAGTTCAAATTCCTCTCTTTATATGCTCTGGCTCAAATACTTTCTTCTTATATTATGACCTGTGTACAAAAAAGTAGTTCAAAGGTTTATGTACAGATATGCCATTAACTCAAGCATTGTTAAAAACTAGAGCTGGAGGCTGGACCACAAATTTCACAGTAGCAATGTGTAGCATTAATATGACATATTAATATCCTTATGGTAGATGATTAAGGCAGGAAATGGAGCTTGGTGAATTAACCTCCCCAGCAGAGTGAAACATGCTCATATAAATTGAACTAAATTAATGCAATACATTGGAGTATTTCCAACTCTGTCTTTAATTCAGCAGGCCTTTTTCTTTTTTTAAAAACATAATTATATTGTGGATGAATAACTAGGACATATAAGCCTCTCAGCATGGAAGTGTAAAATAGAGCGCATCGCTGATTATGAGCATTTCATAAACCTAAATGTGACAGTTTATTCTTACAGACAGCCTAAAGATGCACATAACCATGTTAATACCTCTGTTATACATCTATGTAATTTAATTTCTTTCCATCTGGGTGTGGATGTGCAGAAATATCATGCATCTTTAAGCATATTACTTTAAATTGATTCTACTGAAAAAAAAAAACCTCTTCCCAAATGGGTTAGAGCTGTTGGAGGTTTTTAGTCTAGAGCCTAAGGTATTCTAGTAGGAGTCAATAAAAATTATTTTCCTTTTTCTTATCATCATTTAAGTCACACATTCTTACCATTAAAAAAAACTTTAAAGACAGTTCAAGCTTCTCTGAAAAAGTAGCAATGGAGGAATTTTATATTTTGGAGTTCATTATAAGCTATGGTTTACTATGTGAATGACTCCCTGGAGTCATTATGCAGATTTAATTTCAGGAGATATTAAGTAAAAACTTAGGAACACTGCAGTCTTCTACCCCTGATGTAGACATACAACAAAATATTGTGACATCAGGTATTACACTGATTCCAGCCATTTTAAAAAAAGCCCTAAGAGGTAAAAACCCCACAACCCAACAAAGAAAAGTTCACATAGACTGGTAAATAGCCAGCCAAGTTGACTTATTGCAGAGGACACACAAGATCTTAGTTTGTACAGTCACATTATTGATTATTCTACTTCAACTTTCAGATCTTATTCCCAATAAAGGTGCTGGATATATGTCTTTATGCAACTTGTGAATTTGGCTAAAACTGCATAATGAAATTTAGAAGTGGTTTGACAGAAATGTACTCAAAATGCACTGTCCACAAGGTTTTACTGCAGCCACCTAGCTCCCGGTTCTTGGTTTAGCAAGATCAATTAAGACAGAAAAACAAAGCAAAGAAAAATATATAAAGTCAGGGCTTTTGAAATTTTCTACCTTTAGGTTTCAGCATGGAGTCTGAGCATCAATAACTCTGTCCTTCCCTTTTTGTTTTCCATGGTGATCCAGTAAGTGTGGCTTATTTCTGAGTGACAAGAGCCTGACTCTGATCTCATGAAGCTACAACATCACTGATTTCAAATGGTCAAACTAGAAAATGAGTTCCTATCTTAAGCTTGTCTGTCCTTCATCACTGATAAAATAAGTAAACTGGTTCCAGCTGCTGTCTGCCCTTCAGATGTGCAGTCTGAGCTTGCTTATCGCCCTACAGACACTTGTGGGCAAATTAAAAGGACTAAGGCTACTAATTAAGAACCAAGACCAAATTATAGGCTGATAACTGAGACAAAATGAATCAGCACACAATTTGGTCTGCCTTTATATTAAAAACTCATACAAATACTTCCTCATTAAGCATAATCTTAACTCAGACTTGATTGACTAAGCAAGCTAAAGAACATTATGGTTTCTACTGCAAATTAAAGTTCAGAATATCACAGAGGAAACTAAAAGAAACTTATAAAATGAAAAGGATCCACATATGCAGCATTAACTTTATAATAATCTGATCATTTAAATAGGTATTTTTTTAAAACATTACTATTTGCATCATATAATGCTACAGCATGTAATAGAAAGTGCCAATGTATCATAAAATGTCTCCTATAATCCATGCCTACGAAGGATATGAACTCTTATAGAGAACACAAATGAACTTCTTTGTACTTCACTAATTGGAAACATGAGTCCACTCAACACCTGTGGAGATTCACTGAGTCATGGCCAAAGCCAGCTAAAGGCATTGCTTGTGATCCATCATGAGGGAGAGCTGTGATGAACAACAATATTGGTGCAAAAAGTTAACAGAAAAGAAAAATAATTATAAAAAAGAGAGACAAATGGCCAGCAAAAGGGAGCACAAGCAAATACATAAACCATCCTCATTTTGAATAAGCCTGCAGCTAACATATGGAAAAGAAACTACGTTAAAGTGTGTTGCTATACCTGTATTTTGGTGTCATATCAAAGGAAGGCAATTTCTATTTTGGGCAGAAGTGCACTTGGTAGGAGAGAAACCTGGCTACATTCATGGTATATGTAATTTCAGTAAAGTTATTACAACTCTGGATAAGTTAATCAGGTAAGATTACCAGAAACATGCATTGGAAAAGCAAAGTTATTAAAGATCAGGGGATTTTGCCATAGTCCAAAGGATCTGTGTAAAACACATGTACTGTATGTAAACTGGAGATAGGGAAAATACAGCAAAACATTCCATTCTGAAGAATAAAACAGTAGCCAGTGCTAAATAAATATTTTGCATTCTTCACATCTCAATAAAAATTCCACCCCCTTTTTTTTGTCCTTTCTGCACTATGCATACAATAGTGACTATTATAAATCATGGCTGTCAGGAATGAAAAACCATCCAATATCATATACAGAGCATTAGATGTATTTTTGTGGGGTTTACCAGTTCTAGGAGGAATACCAAAACACTAGGTTAAATTAACATACCCCTGACCATGGTAGGGGCTTGGAACTTTAAGGTCTCTTCCAACAACAAACCATGCTATGATTTTCTAGTGATCCATCCTTTTAAATTGAAAAAATGGAAGTGCTTTTGGACACTGTCTAGGATTGATACACATCTTGCATGTGTAATATATCCCAGAAAAAAAGAAAGAGTCCAGGAAAAGCAAATGTGTCATGCAGGTAGGGATGTTACAAGTACCATGCAGAGAAAGAGCATTCCACAGAAGGAAATAACCTTACCCAGCAAATTCTCCACCCTGGGCTTGTGCCTGGCCTGCAATTGCATCCATGATAGCATCCTGGGAATACATGCTGATCGGGGTGTTATACTGCGCGTGAATTATGGTAGCCTTGCCGCCAAGGCCCTTCACCTCAATGGGTTTGTGGGTAGACAGGGCAGAGTCCTTCAGGACATTGGGGTTGAAACGCTCCGTGAAGTCCGTGCTGGGTTATGCAAGAGTGAGGTTCCACAGGGAAGGAAGGGAGGGGAAGAAAGGAGAGAGGCGTGAAGTTAAGTGAGGGAAGCACCATCAAGAGAGGAGTGTGCACGTCTGTTCATGGCATCTCACCACCAAAGCTTCTCATCAGGGAAGCACAGACAATGTAAGTACCAAGCCACAGCAAAAAGATGGCTGTGCTAATGGATGTCATTTTTGGGTTGGCTTACGATGTATAAAAAGGAAAAAAAAAGGTGGAATAGCTGTCACTGTATTAAAATATCACAAAAAATCTGTAAGCATTTGTGTGATACTTACATATACTAAAATTCTGTTGTTATATGCATATATACATTTAAGTGTATACAAACATGCACATGTATATATGCATGTCCATGGGATGTACATGCACAGTGCAGAGAATTCCCACTTTTTTGTCATCCATTTGTGTTTTCAGAAGGCTCTTATAAAGGTCTAGAAAGTACAGGGAAGTGAAGGGATATCAGGTTCTCTATTATTTAGAAGGTTTCAGTACTTTCTGTCTGTGTTATTAATGACAGTGAAATTTAGTACTTGTGCCTTTTAATCTTCAAGGCTTTCCTTACAGAGACTAAATCTTCCCAAAATCTCTGTACACTAGCCTGAAGTGCTGCTATAGCATGGTAAATGCTCGGTCTCAGAACAAAATATGCAACATTGCAACCAAAGGATCAAGTGCAGTTGGAAGAGTTGCTGCCTTAGTTTCCAGTGACTCCATTTACAAGGAAAGATTTTATATTTGACAGACTGAGCCCCTAAAGCAAGCTAATTGAAGCTTCCATGACACCAGAATTAGTTTGATGTCAGACTGCAGCCAAAGCGCAGCTGGTTTTCTTGTAGGGCTGAGCTATGCAGAGTTCTAGTCCTAGAGCTAGAACTGAGCACTGCCCAGAGCTCCAATGACCAACATCATCCACTAGGGTGGCTGCTCTTCAACCTATGGGAGATCAGGTGAATCTCTAGTCTGCTGTTCCTGTCCTGCCAGCAGCAAGAGGATACCAGCAGGAGAGATTTCATACACTCACCAAACTGGACAAAACTGGGAACTCCATCCTTTGTGAAATAAAAGATATTTCATAAATGTTTCATTCAGAACTGAATCCAAAAGCTGGAAATAGATATTTTTCTCCCTGCAGAAGAACTGCTGAAGAATTCCGTTTGATTAGAACAATTTCCTTTTCAGTTTAAGACATTAGACTGTAAGTTTATTGGCTAATATTGTTTTTCTCTTTACACACACAACAGTGTGTCTGTTTACCATGGGTAGCTCCAGAGGGTGAGAGTAAAAACTGAAGCCTCAACCCAGCATGATGAAAAAGGTAAACTCAAGTAAGGCTGGCAGCCATCTGACTTAATTATCTGGATACTATTACAGGTGATAGGGGATTCCACTCTGTTTTCAGCCTTTTGTTTGGTGGGATGCCCTGACTGAGGATGGACAGAGAGAGATACAGTCACATATTATTGCAAATCCTTGACAGAACATCAACAGCCACATGCACAAGGACCAGAGACGCACAGGAGCACATGCTGCATTACAGCCACAGCCTTCACTTGCACATGCCAACATTTTAAGGGAGGGAACTGGGAAGTGCCATTATGCATTCCAAAAAAGTGAAAATTATCCTTTTACCAAGACATTCTCACATTTAAAACACATCTCCCTTAACTATTCATCAACTCTGACAATTCTATAATTGCAGTGACATCATCTCTGGAGGGGTGGTGGGCTGAGACATGCAGGTTGCTGTACTGAGCGTGCACATGCCTGACTTGAACAGCATCTCTTTTCTGCAATACCCTGAACAATCACATGATAATTAATTACAAACACACAGGTCCTCAAGATCTTGAATTTAGTGTTCTCTTTCTTTCACACTGTTGGAAGTACTAAAGAGATTCTAAACCCAAGATCTGAGAAGACTCTGTGAAGGAAAGGACAGAGGTTAAATATGGCACCTTTAAAGAATAATGTTCTAAGCAATTTGTTTCCACAGTCAGTTACAGAAATCAAAGCTATTAATGCCAGAACAGCCTCAACTTCCCTCATGGTAGCAGCAGGAGTCTTTTGGGCTTTCACTTGGGTCTTTAAACAATTTTAGTGATGTCTTTCAAGAGGTTTTAGTCACACTACATATACCAAGGCAAAACTTCCAGTGAAGCTAACAGGATTCCAATAAAAAAATAACAGGAAAAAATACAGGTTGCCAACTGCTGAGTTCTTTTTCTAATTCTGGAAGCAAACAGAAGATATTAGTGATTGTAAGGAGTGCTGGGCTCTAGGACAAAGTGGTAGAAGTAAGGCTGCAGAGACAGCACCTCTGCAAAATGACTGGGATCTTTCTCCTAAGCTACAAAAGGATCAGGAAAAATAAATCCCAAAGCAAGTAAGATTACCAATACCCCTATAAAGTGACTTCTGCTTTCTAAGACAATCCTGTCAGAATAATTATTAATGTAAACTGGCTAGGATTTTACACTCCAAAGGACTTACATCATCACACCCACACTTCACTGAAATCAACAGAGAATGCAAAATCAATGCAAATTATATGCACTAAATATTATTTCAACTTTATGTATTCCACTACTCCTAACTTTGTACTGTCAGTTTAAATTTGACATTTAACTATTAGAATTATTTATTTTATACTTAGTTTAACCCAGTCTCCAACAATTTATGGACAACACTCAGGTCAGAGGGAAAAAGCAAGAGTTTAGAGACAATCCTCTGCCCCTAGAAAACTAAAGGTCAAAACTGAGCACTCTCTGAAGTCTCCTAAATAAAGCAGATCAATCACATTTTCAAGTCAATATTTTTTTTTTTGAGCAATAGATTTATCAAGGTGAATAACTTCACAGATTTTTCCCCCATATCAGTATCTTACTCCAACATAAATTTGAATTTTAGCAGACTTTAGAAATTAATTTAACATTGAAGCTAAAAGTACTTTACTACTACTACTACACCAAAAAAGGCTCAGATAATGCTCTCCAAACTCTGAGGGCATGAAGATGACTTAAAGATTCAAGAGAAGTTAAACCTGCCTGTAGAAGCACAACCACCTGAAAGCTTTTAGAAGAACTGGGCAGGCTCAGGTGGCAGCTCCATCACAGCATTAGAGCATCACCAGGAAATGCCAAGCGGGAGCGCTGCTGGACAGCAGGGGCAGCGCAGGGCGCCTGCCACACCAAGCAGATGTTTACAAAAATACTTGCACTTGCAAGCAGACACAGCAGGAACACAGGGGATCATGCTACCCCAGAAAACACATCTTCACACACACAGCATCACACAAATATCTGGCACTACACAGAGGTGATACTAACTTGGCAGCGGTGTTGGTTATGACCTAGAAGAAGAGAAAGAGAACAAACAACATCAAAACCAACCACACAGAAAACAGTCAATAGTTTGTAGAGTGCAAAGGGTAAAAGATATTTACAAAAGGTTACTACAGCTCTTCTCAGACCATCTACAGATAAGAATAAAAAGAATAAAAAGTAAATGTATGCCTGAAAACCCCAACATGATTAAGAAAGGAAAAAATGCAGGGATTATAATTGATCCACCAGGACTTAGTAGGGTACCATGGCATTTTGGCTGACTGTTGAACATGATCTTATTGCTGTGCATCCTTAAAAGTACTACGACCAAAGTGAAGGGAGGAGGGAGCAGAGGGAAAAATGGAGGATTTTCAGAGTATATTCTCATCTGAAAATAGCAAATGAGTGGCAGAGACTATATTTTAATCTTAGATACTGAATATTCAGGGATAAAGTCTGTTCTCAGGCCACCCTCAGAGTTGGTTTTGGAAGAATGATTTTTAAGTCTTTTACATTTTGGAGAAGATCCAAAGAATATATTGGTAACTGTTTTAAAGCTAAAACTAAGGAAAATGCCTTTGTGTATAACAAAGCATTTGCCTAGATATGACTGCACCTACATTATGCCAAGAGGCGTGTAGGCCATTTAACTTTGGAATAGTCATTCCTAATTTATTCCATATGAAACAAAGCAAGCCACACTTGCTGTATGTTTTTTGGGATATCCATATCAGTATCTTTTATTCCAACTAGTTCCATATAAGTGGAAAAAGGCATGAAAAAAAGGCATGTTCACACTCAATTCCTGCCTCTCTGCATAAACCAGTGATGGTGCTTGCACAGTAATTCCAAAGCACCGTAACACAGGATAAAGCTGGGAGTGCAGAACAGTGTGCTCAGTCTGAACTACAGGGCTCTTCCCAATAACTCTTTGGTGGTTGCACAAACAGCAGTAATGGGCTGTGATATTTATCTTAACTGTTTTCCTGAAAGCTTAGAATACCCACATTCTGCTTCTTGGTTGAAGACTAGTTAATCCTATTTTGTGCAAAATAAAGAGGAAGAGATCCATGGTCAGTTAATAAACTTTTCTTTTTACTTGGCTTTATGAAATGCTGTTGACAGAACTGGGCACTGAGGATTCCAACTCGCTGCTGTGACATTTCTGTGTCTGGGACTGATAGAAAATACTGGACAGCAAAGCTACAGTTAAAGAGTGACATTCCAAGCAGATTTGGCCCTTCCTGCTTTTTCCTTGCAGAACCTTTGATATCCTACCTATAATCCTTTTGCCTTGGAACATCAAACAGCACTTTTCATGATCAAAAGCACTCTAATGGGCCAAAACTGCAGTAAAGGCTTTGCACTTCTGCATTTCCATGGTAAAGCAACCACAGATCACCCTCTGCAGCTACTGGTCAGATTCTCAGATTTGAAAATATTCTTCTAGCTTTATTAACCCTACATTAAGCCAAATGTTCTTACAGGAACTGTTAGAGATATATTAGGAACAAGCTGCAGCCTGTAAGCACATCAGTGATCGTATATCCATTTTAGGTGTATGTGAGACAGCTGGGCACTCATTTACAATGAAACCAAGTGTAATGGTATCATTTTCTGACTCATCCACGCATCTACCATACATATAAAATAACATTTTCAAGGCAGAACTACCAAACCCCTAAAATACACCTTAATTAAAGGAACATAAAACTATGTCCAAAGAAAAGAAACATTATGTGCAAACACGAAGAACAGCCCAATAGTCATATCTCAGCAAAGATTTTTGAGACATGAAGAGGCTGCTATAGCTTCCTTCAAAAACAGTAAAGCTTTGCTTCTTCTTATGTTTAGGATGTGATGAGAAAATTCCTCCCAGTTCAGAGTCACACACAATTTTAGTTTGGCTCTATATAGGGACATGTCTGGAACACCCAGCTTGCTGCTCACAGAGGTCACTCAGTAAGAGGCCAGTAACCCAAGCCACCTGGCACGTACTTGTGGGACAGGTATTTACTGCCCTTGACCTACAGTGTGAAAAATAACTTACACTGGAATGAAAAAGATGCACATTACAAACTATGACTCACTGTTCATATTTATTCATACACTCCAGAGCTTTCAGCACATCACGTTCCACACTCCTAACAGGCTATCCTATTTTTCACCTTGGGTCAGAGTGATAAAGCTTTAATGTAAAGTGTATCAGAGAAACAGTTGCTTTGTTATTCTTCACAGATCAAGGAAGTAATCTCAAAATTAATTTCAGCTTCTTGATAGGATTTTCCAAAGGGTTTGGCTGTAACAGCAATTCACACAATTAAGTTTAAATCATCTGGTGAAAAGGGCACAGAGCTGAAACATACCTTAAGATCACTCCTCATGCTTGAACTTTCTAGCAGCTTTTACCATACAGCTAAGCGCGTGTTTGTGAAAGCACAATGGATTTCATTTTGGAGCATCACAATATCACAGCATTGCAATACTATGATGCTCCAAAACTGTTCCCAGTAAAGAGCAGAGCTGATTATTTAGTGCTCACAGTGCTTCCTTATTCCCGTATATGCACTGTGAGATTGAGATTATAATGGATGCCACCAAGTCCCAAGATAGATACAGGTTCCATGTTTTTCTCCACAGAGCAGGAGGCAAGATACTTCTTACTTCATGGATAACAGTCAAGTGGGAGTGGGAATGATAGCACTTTTGAGCTCTGAATTTTCCCTGCATGTCAACAGAGATGTGGAGTTCTCTAAATCTCAGAGAAGTTACCAGACAAGACACATTTATTTGGTGCTTCTGGGCTCTTTGATCTTTTTAGAATGTTCCTACACAGCAGGATAAGGGGTTTTTATTTTTTTATTTGTTCATCAGTGCTCCAGATGGTGAAGGCAGATAGCAGCTCCCTAAAATTTCATTTAAACAGAATAGAAAGGCTCACACTGATTTTGGTGAGTGACGGATACAGTTGTATTGTAACTCTGATAACAAACAGTTACAATGCTGAGCTATGCAAAATTCAGCCCCTTCACCCTCACCCCTGCAGGTATTAAGGAGGATTATGAACATAGTGGAGAAAAAGACAGCAAGATATACACCTAGGAAACTCTGTATATTGAAATAAGACAATAATTGGTATTCTTCAGAAAACTGTAAATTAAGAGACAAGTATTCTGAGGTTTATTTTCCTGATCTTGCTTACTAACTGAAATTTTTTTTAAAGGTAATTGCTTTACTTAATTATCAAGTATGAGAAGAGAGGATAGAATTTTCTCAGATAAGGTAATTAGGATTGTTAATGTTGAGTGCTCAAGAGAGTGGCAGTGAATCATCTAGAATTGCTTGAATCATTTAGAACAGGAGTATATGCTCTTATAATAGGATGAAATATCCCTACTTTTCTACAACTTAAAACCTCTTGGTTTTATTTTCACAAAAAGCTGCTGCAAATGGATATAAAGTACTTGAAGATATGCAGTTGCTATCAGACATTGAGTGGATTGTCAGAATTTTCTGGTTTTCCTTATACAGCCAAGTCCCTAATGTCAAAAAATCACTTTTCCCCATATTCCTAGCAGAGAAGAAATTTATCTTCATTAAAAAAAAAAATAAACAACCCCAAAACCACAAATAAACTAAAAAATTAGATTTGTTTGATGATTTATACATGAAGGCAAAAAAATTAGGAAAATCTGTTTCTCCCTGCTTTTTCTCATGTACTACAGTCCAAGCTCGTCACTTCACAAACCTACTAATAAAACAGATGACCTGCAATAAAGGAACATGGAAAACCTTGACATGGGATCAAACTATCTGGGCAGTATCTGGAGATCATTCCTTGTCAGAGCAAAGTTAACATCAAAGCTAACAGATGCAAGACATTCTTCAAACCAGAGGACTCAAAATATTGCAGTTCTGACTCATTTTGCATAGGAAAGCCAACACATCAAGGCAGGAATTACAGCAGGACACTCCAGTAGCTGGGTATGTGAGATTTGCTGGTCAAAGCCATTTCTCTCTAGCAAAGTACCAAAGATCAGGTGTGGTTTAGAGCAGCTGCTCTGATGTCTGACAGCAATACTTGGTTCTCTGAGACTCCATGCATTAGTTAGAACTGCTGAGTGCCACAACCCTGAGATGATTACAGTCACTTCAGTCCTACTGTTCCCCCTCATGCTCTGCTGACAATAGCCAATCCATGCTGCACATCACATACCAACAACCATTATTCTGTAATGGCCATGTGGGTATGTTTTGGGGCTACTGGAAAATTTAACTATTGATCCAGGCTTTAATAATGACTGCTAGACAAATGCACAATAGGGTAAGCACCATTACATTCACTGCTCATCAAGTTCATTACTTATTGAAATAATTAAAGATGTTACCATGTTACCTACCCTCTAGGAAGTCCACCTTCCGAAGCCCTTCGGTTGAGACTCAATTTATGCATCTCAGCCATTTCCCTCAGGGTCTCTGCCGAGTAAAGGCCAATGGGGTTGTTATACTGCCTTGCAGGGCTCAGCTGGTGAGCGGGGCTACTGCCACCAGCCCAAGCAGGGCTTGCTTTGGAACCTAACGAGCTCTTGGCAGGTGAAATGTCAGGAGTCACAGACTGAGAGGACATGGAAGATCTAACTGTGGTAGTCTTTTGGTAGGAAGAGCTATTTGAAAGGCTGATCTCTTGCTGGTTGAGGTAGCCTGAAAAGGTTCCATTGGTTGCTAAAACACTACCCACAGGCCCAGTCGCCGTGTTAGTTAGAGGGCTGAAGGTTGTTCTGTTGCCATTGATTTCCCAAGCAGGTTCCTGTAGTAGCAAACATGCAGGCCAAGAAAAGAAAAAAAAAGAAAAGAGCAATCATAGAACACATGCAAAAATAACATATCTGCAATTAATGCTGTAAACATAGTCATAAACTAGCAAGAAACAGATTGGGGCCAAAGCATTCAAACTTTCAGGGAAGATTTTCAACAAAGAAATGCGTTGTTTCAAAACAAGGGAAGCAAAACCAATTCAGGCATTATTTTTACTAGTTTTTAGTTGAAATAAACCAATAAAGCTTAACATTAAGAGAGCATTTGCTACTAGTCAACCTCACAGCAATAATTTTATATTAAGGCAACACTGTCCATTAATTTCTAGGATAATTAAGAAATTAAAAAACAAACATTCTGAGGTAAGAATAATTTTAGGTCCTGTATAACCATAGAAGTCAATGCCATTATTACAAATACACAATGATTCTAAACCACACCATTCTGTTGTCTATGAGTGCACTTGAGGTTATGGAAATGATGCACAGGTATCCTGGGCTCTGGTTCATGCTGATCAGGCCATGCAGCGGGGTTAGCAGAGACACCAACAGGACTCGAGAACTGCTCCACGGAGAGGCTGCTCCTATGCTGGTCATTCCTGCTTCATTTCCACTTGAGGGAATGTGTGCTTGAGAATGCAGGTGTGTGTGTGATCCTACAATCCTGTCCCAGATAATATTCCTAACCGGGACAGCAGCAGGTATTGCCTTACCCAAAGGAATCTCCCCTACAATACCTATACCCATAGAAGTCTGTGCTGCTGCTCAGATTCAAAACAATCTACCAAAAACTCATCCTAGAAAAACACAGTCCAACACTTGAGTTTCATAAATGATTCACTATAAATGCACCTTAATGAAACCAAAATAAGAGGTGATATCAAAAAAAGAAAAGTGCTCACAGTTGAGAGGCCCAGTAATGCTGGCTGCTTGCTGCAGTCCAGCTCAGGGGACAGGGACAGGCAGGGGACAGCATCCTGAAGCAAGAATGGAGCCCACAATCTGGCCTCAGTGATAGCCAGTTCAAGAGCAGGTGGTGGCCTGCAGTGATGTTTTGCCTCATTCATTGGCAATGCAACCATCTTCTTTAACACATTGCACGAAATACAGGTCTGAGAATAATTTGGCCTCTGATTCTATGCTTTTGCTAGTATTGGTTATCATTAATGAAATGTAATGTATCATCACTACATTAATGTAGTGTAATTTTGATACTATGGTTCACAAGAAAAATATTTTTATTGCCCTTTTGGATTTTTCTATACTGCATGTATAAATTTAGGAAGCATACATTTGAAAATAAAAATCAAGATAATATGCATTGATTAATTAAAATTTATTGGGAAAAAACCCTAAAGGTCTAAGGATATAAGTAATCATAACATTAAACACATTTAAGACATGTTGAATCAAAAATGTAAGGCAGATAAAATTAACTAAGATAATTTTTCTTAGTGATAAACAGGAAGAGATTTTAGCTGGCATTAATAGCTGCCTGAGGCTGTAGAAACAGATAATCCTAAAAGCATTTTCAGACCATGCCTTTTTAAATAAATACATTTGCAATACATTCTTCAGTTATTATACCCTGACACTGAAAACAGCAAACAACAATCTCTTCCAGTGGTCTATTGAAAGCTTCTAGATATCATTAAATAAACAGAAAACAGGGCTTCTCTCTAAAAATGTGTTCAAAACCAGGCACAAATATGTTCAAAAATTAAGTAATCACTTGGGCAAACCATTTTTACATGCCAGCACAGAGGGACAAAACAATTATTAAACAAAAAATAAACACAGATGTAACAGAGAAGAAAAAGGGTATCCTGGAGTTATATTAATTTGTTACCCTGAAAACTCTGTGGCTTTTAGTTAACTGTGGGTTTCTTCCTACACCCCAAAATAAAAGGATATGTAAGGAGAGCTGATTGTAAAGTATCAGTTTGCACTGCTAATGAGACAAATTTCCTTTGAAGTGACTTCAATGAGCCACATATTTCCTTAGCCTTAATGCATTTTCATAGTCTTGGTGTTACTGGACAGTAACAGTAGGCAAAGGGGAAATTATAGGGCAGCCGTAAAAAATTATGGCTGATGCTTTTGGTCCCTTTTGGCACAAATGGAGTTCTGGCTTTACTCCTTAAATGATCTCTAGCTGGAATATCAGCATACTGGCAAGTCAGTATTAGAATTCTTAAGAACCCAGCAGTGCCAGGTTAGCAATCTCCATCTTGAGTTCATATTTTGTACAGGGTATTTAGGGCAGTTGTTTTTCCTGTGTTGTGGGGGAAAAAATGGAGGAAATAGGAAGTGTCTAGGGGAGAGGCTGTACTTCTAAATAATTACTGCCCCATCATCAGGATATTTAGCTCTTCCCTTTTGTGACTAACCAAAAAATCTCTGATTCAGTTTATTCCTGGGAGAATATTGTAGAATTATTTTTTGTCTCCAGTTCAGTGTCAAAATCTGTTCACTGCAGAATTTCAGACTGAAGGGCAAATGTCTGATACTGAGCAGCAGCACTGAGCTTTCAGCATTGCATCACATGAAATGCAGCCAACAATAACAAACGTTCCCCTGTTCCCCATCTCTCATCCCATTCTGTTTCAGCGGCTGGAAAACCAAGCTGACATTTCCAGCTCCGGGAGCCTGATGCTACCCCCGAGCCGACCAGGAGAGGAGGCTCTGACACTGAGCAATGGGCTTCCCTTCAGGAAGATGCGGGATCGCGCAGCAGTCCCCTGCTGCGGGAGGAAAACTGCCTAACGTCAGGGAATGAGCTGCAAACTGAGAAATGTAGAGGAGTCTCAAACCTTTTGAAATAGAAGGAAGCTAGGAATCAGCTCAATTTCCATTCTGAAATGTTATTAGTTGTTTATAAAAATCCAATTTCTATGAAAGGCAAATGTTCCTTTTTATATATCAGGGAAGTGAGAAATAAATTTAGATTGGGAGATACAATACCAGGTTTTGCATGTCGTCTTCCTTTGACAAATCATTCTCTATTTATCTATTGCTGTGACCCTACAGTCATTACTCACCTCTTGCACTTTGGGGAGAACAATTTTAACAGTATACCAGTGATTTTGACCACCCAACATGCTCAAGAAGCAACTGTTGCTTTAAATTTTTTAGAGGATAAAGGGAATGGAGGCACCATGGCACTGAATGACTCTCAACGACATGATCAAACTGCTTTTGGCTAAGCCAGCTTCTCCATCCTATACTCTACTTAAAAAGTCAGTCATCTCCATCTATTTTCTCTTAGACATATAGTCTCCCAAATTTGGCAGGAAACAAATCATAAGTATGACAACATGCTCACTGGGACTCCAAAATAAGTGTTGTCAGCAGTGTTTCACAGAAAGCACAACACATAGCCATATTATTAGAATTAACAAGGCTGTCAATACCTTCATGCAAATGAACAAATGTTAAAGCCATGCTTAGCCCTAAAATACCAGCTTGAATGTTTTCAACTGCACTGATCTGAATCTTCACTTGTGTTATGTCCCCTCTGAAGAGCTGCAGTCAATGAGTTCATTGATTGATGGCTTAGTTTAAATCCTTGGACTCAAGCTTACTTTTACTGTTATCTGAATGCTTTCAACATTAACTATGCCCTTTCTTCCAGCTATGTGCCACCTGTGCAAAAGACTTCACTAAATCAAAAATATTTGAGTAAACTAAACGAAAATTGTTTCTAGTTTGAGATTTATGTCAGATATAGTAAAACTGAAAAGCAATCAAATCGTATTTCCAATAACAGCCCTACAACCTGATGGTTGCAGAACCTGTATCATCTATAACATTGATCAGGTTTGTGAAAGAATGACTGATCTTTGTGAAAAAAGTTTGTTTGTTTCCCTAAAACAAAAATAAAACAAAAAAACCCAGTAAACAGTGAAAGAAGTGCATGCTTGAAAATTAGTGGAAGCTGCAATCAGATCAGCAATAATGCACAAGAGGATTTATGGTTTTAACTAGACAGTGAAGTTGCACATGCAGATTGTTTAGCTAATATTGCCACACCTTAACCTTAACCAGAGAAGGGTGAGGAAAGCTTCTCATGATGTATGAGGATGACACTGTCACGACTGTCTTGTAATGCAGTCTTTTGCTGATTTTTAAAAAATACCATCAAATTAATTTCATGTAAACCATCAGTCTAAACACTGTCAAGCAGAAGTGTGGAGGTGACTCTTGCCTGTGTGTGTGTCACAGAATTCTTTATTTCTACAGTGATACTTGTTACTAGAAATAATAAAGGGACATGTAAAGAAACCTTGGTTTTAAAGTGTATTTAGTGTAACACAGCTTACTGCCAAATCAGCATTACACTGCCTCTATCAGTAAAGTATCTTTATTCTGGACTTTGAGACTTCTCTGAGAGCTCAACGACTTTTTCCCTTCCAAACAACTTCCAGAGAAGAATTCTTCTTCACTTAAAACTTGCTGTTAGTGTACACAAATGACACAAGTGTCACTCCTCTTGACCTGCAAAGGGTCCAGCAGTCTGATGTTACCTCTTCCCCTGGGTGAAAGACCCTACACCTAAGATCTTCCTGAATACTGCAAGATAGCCTGTTTCCCCCATACCTTCCCCTGGATGTCACCCTTTTCTCTAGAAAGGTTCCACTAATTCTCTTTTCCAGCCACTGGTACTGCCTGCAGCTGGCTCAGAAAAGGCTGCCTCCAGCAGCTCCTACAAACCTTTCCTGAGCACCTTGCACAGAATTCTCAAACATAAGGCAGCAAGCTTCTGAAAATGGGTTGAGTCTTTTGATCCTCATCTCTCTCTGAAGGGCTAGAATAGGAAATGTAAAGTGTCTTTATGGCTTTCACGCCAAGGGGTCTTCTAGGACCTTCAAAAAATCCCTGCTGTGTGTAAAGTCAACTTTTCTATACAGTAGATAATTAAGGGAGAAAAGTATTTTCTGTGGTAAACGGCTTTGAAAACTTGTGTCAGCAATTTTAAAACTGACAATTGGCAAGGAAGAAATGCACCTAAAATGCATCTGAAAGAGTAATGAAAGTCCAATATATAAGAGCTTTATGTGCCTATGAAGGAAGGAGACAAAATTTTCACACCTGTGCAGGTGTATAGAGCCCCAAAAGGCAGGTGTCAATCTCACGTTGGTGAATAACTCTGATGAGACTCATCTACTCACTGCCTTGAACACGGACAGCATTCTGGGTGCACCTTCTGGGAAAATGAGAACTCCTTTCCCTTCCTGTCCCTGTTACTTTGCTGGTGCAGTCAAACACCAGTTTAACCAAAAGAATGATTCATGGCTTTTGGTCTAGGAATTTCACAGTACTGTTCAGTGACTATTCCAATAAGTTCCTCCAAAATAACTTTTTATAACATCATGATATAAACAGAAACAACTCTGAGTAAGATTAATTCTTAATTTCATCTTCCCTTGCCAAAAAAGTTTACAAGATCCAATCTAAAAAAACAATTTCTGCCTCAACTAATAAATAGCCAGTCAGGTTAATTTAAAATTTCACAAAACAAAATTGAAGCAAATTATTCCCCCCAGGTGCATTCTCTTCTGCTGTTCTGAACCTATTTGCAGCAGTTTCAGGGATGATGTTACCATCTGTGCTCTGAATTTGGAAAGCACAGAGTTTATAAAAATTACTTAAAATTGATCTATGGATGTTGGAACTGTCAAAACCAGTAGAAAATCATCTAATTCCCTATGTATTTTGATCTTCAGTGTTTTTTATTTTATGCATGCTGGGGATGAAACTGGCACAGACAGCAGGGATAAGTTGCAGCAATGGAAACTTTAGCTCCTGTCCATTTATCTAATGAAATGCATCAGCAATACAAATGTCCTGCCCAGAGCCTGAGCCTAGGGAAATATGCACCACCTTTCAGGTACCCCTGCTCCTCGGTGTCTCCAAAGATACAGAAGATGAGTTGCCAGGTACAGTCAGTGTTTATTCTAAAATGAACATTTATTTTATGAAACATGATGTGCTTTGACAATGGAAACCAAGCCATTAATTTCCTCTGCCACTTGCTGTTATTCATTAAGTTGACTTGTCCTCTTTATTTTTTATTCTCAGGTCTTCTGAATACTATGATAAGAACACAATATGATGCAAGTTTTCAAATGCCCTCATGTCCTCTCTCCAAATCAGTGTCATTCCAGTTGCAGCCAGGATTTGGATAGATTGAGGCACAGTCTAATGGTTCTCCCCAACAATCTACGAAAGCAAATCTGGATTTTTGAGAAGCTTTAGTTGCTTCTTGTTGCTAAGATGAAAACAGTTGCTCAGAATTGGCTAGACCAAATCACATCAGAGGATAGCTGGATGCTTTGGTCCTTCTAATCAGAAATTAGACTGAATACAGATCACTAATACATCACCTTGCAGCAGTTTTGCTGCCTGTGCATTCATTCAACCTTTAATTATTTGGGGCAGGCAGAAGCTATTTCCTGTAATAGATATTTACCTTCACCACAGCAGATAGAAATGGCATTCACTGTGGCTGAGGAAAAATGTGTCACTTACCTTCTGATGGGGAATTACAGCCCTGGGAGAGTCAATTCTGGGAGCTGTGGTTGAAACTGGCACTGGACGTTTAGATCTGGGGATTAAAAAAAAAAAAAGAAAAAAAAGAGAAAATAAAAGATATGTGCAATCTGCACTCCTATTTTTCACCTCTAATTTCAAGCCAAAATGCTGCTACATCAGGACTGAAAGTTAAGCATAGTCTAGACTTTTTCTGTGCTACATCCTCATTTACAAAGGTATTAAATGAGAGAAAAAGTTTGAGAAAGTTTCTCTGAATGATGAAAATTCACCAGTTATGGAAGCAACCTCTGACTTGGGAGATCATCTGTTTTCCAATACTTGTGGCAAACTGCATTTTCATAAGTCAGACAAATTCAACTAGATAAATTCAAGTTTGGGCAGCACTCTGGAAAAAGAGAATTAAAGGTGTTTTAAAATGCAGAGGCTAAACTTTGGTGCTGAGGCATCTCAAGATAACTCCTCAAAAGACTATTATTTAATAGCTTAAACTGCACAACTACAACTGCAATTACTTAAACCTCTCTTCAGGAAGAAACATGGCTTCATTCAGACAACTGAGTTTCACAACGAGCAGAACACTACTGAATTAGCCACTCCAGGTGCCTGTCTTTCACCTGTATTTGACAAATATATGTCCTTGGTCATTTAAAAAGCCCAAAAAATGCTTTGAAAACAAAAAGTGTGCCCTTTCATTGGAATAACAAAGAAAGCACAGTGTCATCTCAAGCACTTCTACTGTCCCAGGTAAGTGAAGATGTAGTTGTGGGAGGTGTTTTGAGAATCTGCCTAGTGGTGGAAGTTCCCCTGAAAATATTCCAGTACATATGGGATCCCCAGAGCAAAGGAAACTAAAAACAAAAAGAGTCAAAAGAATCAGAGTTATACAAATAATATCCCATTTCAAATCTACAGATCAGGCTTATGCCTCAAATTCTAACCTTTTAAAAGTACATTACAAAATTAGGACAGGTACAAAAATGAAATAAAAATACTTAAAAGCTTACAAATCAAGTAGAATCAGCTAAGACATTTGAAATTGTTTGCTTTAGACAGGAGATGAAGAAGGGAAGACATTGCAGAGGCTTAGAAAATAATGAATGGTAGAAAAAGGGAAATAAAACCTACTCTTGTGGACATTGAATGAAATTGAAAAGTCAACACATATAAAATTGATAAAGGAAAACATCTTTTTCTGGAGAACTTGATTAACCTGAGGTGAAACTCATTGCTACAAGACATCATTGAGACTATGAGAAGAGCAGAGTATCAGAAAGGATCAAACAGTTACACTGAACAAGAAAAAGCCCCAAGAGCTGATTTAGACTGGGCATAATAAGTAAACATACAGACTCTCATTTTTCACAGCACAGCTCAAAAGACTTTCTGTGTTAGGTTCATTATTTCCTTACTGAGGGCTGTGCTCACTTTCCTCTGAAATACTTACCAGGGGCATCCATCAGAGAGGGAAAGCTGAGCCCCACAGGAACAGGGCTCATCCCCAGTGGCAATCCCTGCATTAATACCCAGCTTCACACTGAGCTCTGGCTTTGACTTTAGCTCTTACACTTAACATTTTTTCCACAAGCAGTAGTGAACATACAAAAAAAGACCACCTAGGAGAAAGGAGTAATCTTTACAGGAAGTGGAAGATTTCCACTTAGAACATAAGGAAATTTTGCTACTTTGAGAGTTGAAAACAAAGCTGATGTAACAGATCCCTAATTTACAAGCAGGTACTACAAAAATGAATGCAGTCTGAGGAAACAATGAAAAGTAGCATTTTGTTGAACAATGTGTAATTAACCTGTGAAATTCACTGACAAAGTATTCCTGAAACAATGGGCTAGAAAACTGTAATTCATAGTCACAGCTGAAACATATCACAATATAATCCCAAGATATAATTATCTGAGAAACAGATACCTTCAGGTTCTAAGAATAAGAGCTACTCACTAACTGCCTAAACCAAACTTTCCTCAGGCAAGTTATCTTCCCTCAGGAATGCATGTCATGCTCTTTCTCCAACCACTTCAGCTTAAAAGGAGAAACGATAAATTGTATTTATGAGACATGCACATGTATCATGAAAGACAGCAAAAAAGAGAAAAAAATCCACTGCAGCTCACAACACAGGGTAGCTGAAAACTGACAGTGACAGTTTATGAACACACAAAGATTTAGGGGATGATTCTGCTCCTCTTTCCATTACTGTAATTTCTGAGTACACCCAGTTATCTCTGTGAGGTGACACTGGTGGCCCTGGGCATACCATGTTAAGTGTCCCCCTGCTCTGCTCACTGGTGATGAATTTTAGTGCCAGATTTGCTCAGCACTGTAAATGTGGTTTGCCACGTACAGAGGTTGAGCAAACAACCACAGAGCATGTTTGATGCTTAACTGGAACACAGTCGTATTGCAGCCAAAGAATTTATTTCCCAGACTATTCCATCACTTCTGATGTTTATAGTATGTTTAGTTTTTCCTCTCTCATTACCTGCCCACAGAAGATGATGCTAAAAAGGTGCATTTTTTCCACATTAGTGATAAAATACATTCACAGTGTTAGCCAAGATTTGTATTTGACACCAACTTGGAGATTTCAAGATGTTACTTGAAAACGATGTTCCTACACAGCTCTGACTTGGATGTTTATAGCTTTGATATTTAAAAAGAGAATAATGAGGCTTGCTAGATCTAGCAGAGGCTTGCACTAGAGAAAAGGGCAGAAGAGGTGAAATCAATTTGTGGAATGAAATTGTATGCACTTGCAGAATAAAGTGATTATTTACATAAGAGTCATTACTCCTCCAGGAAAAACATCTGCAAGTTCAGAACATTCTTTTTTTCCTCCCTCTCGTGCTGGATGGATCAAATCCTGCAGCAACAGAAGTTTGCTTTTCAAGTGCTGATGGTGCTGTAGTGAACATATGTGTCCAGGTTTACATTTTAATCCACTGATGGCAAAATTATTTTATTCCAAACACTTGAGGGTGTGCCTGCTCAGTAAGGCTATGAGAAGGGTGAAAGCCCAAATTTCACAGATGATTGTGATAATTTTACACTTGATGTTGAAATTTTTCATCAGGATTCTTTTTCTTATGCATTTAATTTGATTTCAAGTTTTAGACATTTTCTTCCTCATTTTCCAAGTTACAGATGGAAACAAAAATCTCATTTCAAAATGAAAACCTAGAATAGTTCTAAGATGACCAAATACATAACTCTGGTATTTTTCTAAACTCTTTTCATTTCCAGAGATACATCTCTTTACTCTTTCAGTGCTGGTTCTGTTTTTTAATGAAGTCCAAAACCAAGATGGACTAGTTTTGCAAAGCATTTCAATTTTGATAGCACTGCTCAGATGACTGCCAGAATTTCTATTTGCTCCCACCTAAATAGGTCTTTAATTGAAGAGCACTTGACTTCAATCCTGGTATTTTTATACTCACAACAAAGGTTTTTTACAAGTCAATGGCACTGAGGAGTGCAACTGCTGCCTAAGTCAACCGCCTGCCTAAGAAAAGGCTGCAAAGGAGTTCTGTGATGCACTATCAGTTTAAATTGCATCCTCAGGGGAGCACAATATTGTACTTGAAAAGAGGTGACAGCATCTAAGAGATAATAGCTCTTTTTCATCTTCATGGGGCTTTTCTTCTATTTCATATCTTCACCAGTCAATGTCTATCTTTACTAATTCTCAGGACAACTGAAATCAACATTTCTCTTTTACAGTAGGCTTTTTCATTTGTCATTTTATGACACATGAGCACTTATTTACCACTTCTTGAATATCTTCATAATTGTATCCTAGTATTTCAACTTCTAGAAAATGAAAAGGCATCAAGTGCATGGAAAGGTAATAAAACTGATTAAATTAGAGTTAGAACTTCTGCATACTTCAGCTATCACCTAACTGAAATAGGGGTATTCTGGAGTGCAGCAGGTAAGCACAGAACAGGATGCAAAACAAAACATGTTGAATACGGCTTCTTATATAAATATATATATATATATATTTCTGAAAATTTGCTGGGAATGATGATGGGAGTCAGGGAGAGACAGAAAAAGATAAAGTATTATTCATGGTTATCAATTTGAGGTGCCCATTTACTAAGTGCTAAGATATGAATGTGCCAGTTGAATTTTCAGCTAACCAGTGAATTAGGCAGCTGAACAAAAGCTGCTGCTTGTTCCTAAGTCTTGCACAGAAAATCTTGAGTCCCATGACACTGTGGTGTAATTCCCGATGCCCTGCCTTGGACATCAGCAAGCACTCTTAGTGACTTCTCATTGTCATCTTAGTGACTGCAATGAGAATCACAAAGACCTGAACATTTCACAGTACTTCAAATACAACTGTGATCACTCTGGGTCTAGGATCAGACTTACTTTCCCTCTCTCAGGGTATCATCTCAGCCTGCAATAAAATTCAAAAATACTTCTACCAGCACTTTTGCTCTCTATATGTCAATGGCAAATGCAAATATTAGCATTTGGTTGGATGACTGATTCATTAATTATTTCCCTGCACTCAGATTGCAAGCTGGGCAATTACACTTTCCAGACCTAATGTTCACACCCACAGTGCCATAAGGACAAAAGCTTGTCAGGCATAGAGGGCATCAGCCCAAAAGGGAGCAGCCATCCAATAAAAAAGCTGTTTGGAAGTATGTAATACCTATTTTCCCTTAGAAGGAATCTGAGTCAGAGGCAACCACAAACATTAAGGGATAGAAAGAGAAAGTGAAAAGGAAGAAGCCTTGGAGATTTTTGTAAAAGGGAGGAAAGAAAGCAAACTGAAGCCAGTGTGTGAAAAGATGAGATTTTTCCAAGGCTCTCCTGATCTCTATTTGACCCTCTCTACTTCTCTGGCATCTGCACAGTCCCTGTTGTATCCTCCTAACTCCTTCTCTCCTGTGGAAAATCCCTCCTTTCCTGAACCGCTCCACATTCTGCCCTCCAGCTTGTTCCCTCCTGAATGGAGCCACTGGCTGCCAATGCCTCCATCTGCTCTTAATTGACTTGGTACTGACCCTAAAATTCCTCCATCCCAGCAGCTTCTACAGCAAACAGGGAGGCTATCCAGTATCCCTGCAGCTCTGCCCTGGGGTGACAGCTACCCACAGCGTACCCAGTAGGAATGCTGAGCACATGCCTGGCACTCAGCCAATACACACAGCAAGCTCCAAGGAGTGTGGACACCTTTAACCTCCAAGGAGTGCAGACACCTTTACTCAGGCAGGTTATTTCTCTGTCTCCTTCTTCCTGTCTTTGCACTGGTTTTAAACAATTTCCAAAAATTTCCTCTACATATCACTAGTGAAAACTTGGGTAAGCCATAAAAAATGTGGATTCCGACCAAGGAAATTTAAGTTCATCACAAAACTCGTTTATGTTGTCATGGGTTGAATTTGTATGTAGATGTATATTGCCATTAACACTGTTGAAGACATACATTAATTTATGTTAAATTTATGTGCAGCCCAGGGCAGACAAACCCCCAATATTATTGAAATATTCAGAAATACCTAAATTGGTAAGGATCATAAATAGGAAGCCACTACTCTCACATAAATTGGTTAATTGCAGAATTTGCATTGCCTAGATATAAACAATCTCAGTTCAGAATAAAAACCAAGAGGCTGAAATGCAGTCAGATTTATCAGAGGCTCAAGTCTTAATAGCATAAAAACTTCAGATACAGCAGCTCACTTGGAACCTCAAATTTGGCATACTTATTTATTATTAATGATTTAATTATTACACTGATAATTTATAATTATTGAGAGATGCTGAAAATATACTGAATGTAAACATATAAATAATAAAAAGATTTGTTCATTTAAGATCAGCAGAAAAAATGTTCCCAGTGCTTAGGATCAACATGTTCCAGCAGCCACCAGCCAGGGACAGCACAGACACCAAGAGCTGCCCAACAGCCAGGCTAAACAGACCCTGGTTATCACTGCAAGAAACAATGGGTTGCCAATAATTAAGAGTTTGTTGGAGAAACAAAAAATTAGGG
Organism: Zonotrichia leucophrys gambelii; assembly: GCF_028769735.1. NCBI lineage: Eukaryota > Metazoa > Chordata > Aves > Passeriformes > Passerellidae > Zonotrichia > Zonotrichia leucophrys. The sequence continues at coordinate 26,624,072 of NC_088176.1, forward strand.
CAGACAGCTTTTACAGGGGTTGATAGGCAAGAAACACCACGGTGAAAAGGATCCAAAGGAAACCAAAAAACTCATAGACACAAATAACATTTACAAGACTTATCTAGTAAAGCCTTAGTGTTTTACCTGATTAAAAAATTCCTCATTCCGCTTCTAAAAAAATACTTTTTCATCCATTCCAATTACCTCTAAGTGTGTAATTTACATTTTTCCATGACTGTGCCTAAGCTAATCAGCATTAACAGGAAAAGGTCCCAGCCTGAACAGACTGTGACCTTGCTGGCTATTGTAACATTTTGGCTACTCTGTCTACTTGCTCCTTGCAGAAAGCAGGCAGGAACTGTTTGTCTGAAAGAATACAACTGCCATGTTTATTTACTAAGCTGGGTCAGCCCACTGACTTTGGTGAGATGGGCCCATGGTACCCATCTTAACCTTTCCATGGTGAGTGAAATATAATACGTGAAAGAATTCACATGGAGATTATCTTTAGGGAACCAGAAAATATTTCTCACATAAAACAATGAATTTTAAACTCACCTCTAAGCTGGTATTGGGGGGGGAAAAAAAGTGATGTGCACTCTGAGAACAGTTCTAATCCCTAAGCAGAATCTTGCTGCAATGAAATCTTCACTGCCCTTTAAAGCCTTGGCATATATCCACAGTTTCCAGGCTCTTTTCTAAAACTAACAAGGACACTTTATGCAGTGAGTGTAAATAGCAATCCACTAAATTAAACTGCTCATGTAAGGAATATATTTGTATTTATTCCAGTGACTGACATTGATACTTTATTTCATTTTCCACGGAAATAGCAGCACTAAATGTTACTACTCAGCGAGAGTAGCTCACGATCCTGTCCAAATGATAGCCTGACATCTGTAAACAAATCCTACCGTCCTCTCATATCTGCACATAGAGACAACTGGGCACACAATGGGAGTCACCTCTATTTCACACAGAGTGAGAGGACCAACTTCCTCAGTAATACAGCATGTCTTCCTTTACCCAGTAGTAGGATGTGTCTTTTTTAATGCTTGAAGCATACAGAACCACCAGAAGGAAGGAAAAAACCTTGGCTATTGGTGGCAGATGACTTAGAAGTTCTACAGTCACAGGTGTAAGCAAAATAAGCTAACTAGTATGGCATGTCATATCCACCATTAGTGTTCTTTTTTCTACTGATCTGCTTAATATTTTGAATAGTCCAACTAGTTCAGACCATTCTTTCATCTATATTGTATATATAGTTCCAATTTACCCTGAGCTGGAACAAATACCATCTTTTAATTCTTCTGAGCATAAATACAGCCCTATTCTGGTTCTGATTTAAATGTGCCCATCAGCAGACCTAAAACATGCACAGAATTGGTTACTACACCCAGCATCAGACAAAAGAAAGCAGTTTACAATAACCACTGAGCTCCCCTTGCTTGCAGTTTGCTGTCACCACATGCTTTATTTATAGTAGGCCTGAAATAAATACTGCAGGATCAGCCATCTTTTGGTGCTGCACAAAAAAGGAAAGCTATTAAATATTTACCATAAGTCTCTCATAGCCTCGCCTCTGACACTTTCCCTTTCAGTAGAGAAAAGAATTATTTAGCTCACGATTTTCCAGCAAAAGACAGCCAATTGTGACTGTCTGAAAGCAAAGGGTAGCATCACTGGCATGCCCCGGGAGGGGGAAGTTTTGTCAATGTGCACCGTGCACAGAAGTCTCCAGCTCCCCTGCTCCTCTCCAGCAGCACAGAGTGACGCCAAAGCGGAGCCTTAGAGTGACACAGGAATGTTTGTGCCAGCAGAATGAGGCTCACTCATGTTACAGCACTTTCCAAAACTAAGCCAGTACATTTGGTGAATCCTTTCCAAGGAGGCTGATCAGATTACTTGAGTTATGTTGTGGATGCTCCAGTGAAACATGTTGACAAATAAAGCTGCTCTCTTGTATTTACTGTGCATTTAAGAAAGAAACCCATTTGTATTAAAAAAATAGACTTTGCATGCATTTTGTTTTTCACTGTGAACTGAATACTGCACAATCCAATGTTTATGGCCTAATATCTGTGGGACAGACAGACAATTAAAGATGAACTTTGACTGGCCTAGAATTAAAATGCCTGAGGGCAGCTGTGTAGCTCAAGTAACTGATTAGAAACTGATACTGAAAAATGACTGAGAACTGAACTCCAGGAGGTCACAAACAGACTAAAAGCAAAGCAATGTCTTTTTTCCACCCCAACCCAGGCCATTATAGAGTATGATCATAGCTTTCCACAGCATAGTCCAGCACAACCAGCACCAATCCCCCCAGTACACCTGGAGCAATGCAGGTTTCTAAGGAATAAGCTGTATCTATGGAGGTATGTAACACTTTAGAATATCAGCCTGGTTTCCCTGAGTGCCTCATGGGAGTTCTGCTGAGTAATAACACACAGTGCCAGAGACACTTCTTTTCTTCTCCTCTCACTCCTGCTCTTTTCTTCAGCAAAAAAAGAATTCACTTCCTAGATGTACTTTTTTTCTTCTAAACTTAATGAAGCAGTGCTAGTTTGGAGGGTCCCAGACCTTGCCACAGCACTGGATCACAGGTTCCTTTCTCCAGGCATGGTCCAAATACTTCAACTTCCCAGCACTTGCCTGTCTGCATCTTTTTGATTCCCAGAAGCAGCAAAGGGAGGCACACTGCAGGATCCAGAGAAATCGGCAGCCAGACAATGCAGCTCAAGCCACTAACAAGTTCTGGCTGTCTGATCAAACCTCTGGCATAAATGGTGAGACTTCCAGTGTAATTTTGTGGGTTTATGTGAAAACATAGCATGATTGAGGTGATAAGAACAAATTAAAGAGGGAGTTTAGGGAAGGGAGTTGTCAGAAAACACTTGACATGCACAAATTCCTGAAGCCATGGCTGAATCATGGAGAACTCCACTCAGGCCAGCACTGAACATTCATGTTAGTGTGCCTTGAACAGTGCAGGTGTTACTTGAATTAAAACTAAGTTCATAAAGGAAACCACAGAATCCCATTGTTTAGGCAGGCAAGTATGAATGGGGGCTCTTAACACTTCCTTTTTTCCTATGATTGATGCCTTGCAGTTGGATGTCCTGCACCAGTGCTGACACCATGTGCAGCTTTTTTTGACAGCCAAATTAAAACAAGAAGCAGTTCCCCACCCTGAAAAAAGCCTGCAGAGAACCAAGTGTTGCAATAAATGTGAGAAGCAGCAAACACTGTCTTAACTGTCAGGTTATAAACAATGCTCATGAAACCTTCATGGCCACGACTGATAAAGGAAAAGGCCATTGCTCTAGAGAGCCAAGAACCATTAGGAAAAAAAAAAGCTTTCTATCTTGGAGCATTTTCATCAAGATTTCACATTCCACTGCTTCTTCCACAGCCTTGCAGATAAAATAAGTGAGATCAGCTCTACTTCCAGTGCTGCTACAGTGAAACCAAGCCACACATTGCCTGCTAAGGCATTCCATGACCTTGAAATATTCTGTAGAGCCCTGTGACTACTTCACATACATGTCCAGTATCACCCCAATTCAGAGTTTAAGTTCTCCTATCACAACAGTCAATCTCGTAATGCATATATGTGCCTTTTCCACTGGAAAGGATTTCCAGCATTTCCAAACTTTTATACAAACAGGATAAGTGAGCACTTCCAGCTCTGTGCTCTTTATGGCAACTAGGGCTGTTTTTCCATAGTAGTAGAACACTGCTCCAGTTTCATTGCTGCAAGCCATGTCTAAAAAAAGTCAAAGTGATCTCTTAGCTCAGTCACTTTCCTGGTAACCACGTCCCAGGAGATTTTGCCTCTCTTCTGTCTTGTTCTTATTTGGTTGAAAGTTACTATCCCTTGTCATTGCTACCTTCTTTTCATGCTATTCTTTTCACCAACCCAATATTTGTAAAATGCTTTGCTGAAAAAAGGATATTGCATTGTACATTTTGGGCAGGTGACTAAACTGACAATCTTTTTGTCCTTGGGTAAATGAACCCATTTGTGTCCAGGGAAAAGATTATTTTTTAAGGCAAGATTAATATAACTTCCTGAATATAGTGGAGATGCCTTTTGTTCAAGACATTGGATCCTTAATAGGGTTCTATGTGTACCTCAGTTGGTCACTATCACTTGCTGCTAGGATTTAGCTTCTATAAATTCTGAACTGTGCAAAGTAAAGTAAGCTTAATACCTCTGAGCACAACTTTTTTGAACATCCTCATGTCATTTAAGAAAGAAAAAAGATTAAAAGAATACTTTTCAGTTTTTTTCATTGGGTTTTCCTAATGAGGCTGAATGGGTCACAAAGGCAAATTAATAGCTCATATCATAAAGTAGCTGAAAAGAAGAGTCCATTAATTGTATAATTTTAGAGCAAAAACATCATCTGAAAAAAAATTCATTTGATAAAAAAGCTGGTTTATCACCTACTTATTTTTACTAGTATTTCATTTTACTTTACTCCATTTTCCTTCTTTTCAAAATATCTACATCTATTATCTATGCAAACATATCTCAGTCTCTGGAACACTCCATTACTGCTTTCTTTGGTTGTTCTTTATCCATGTAACTCGAGTATTTGAATTATATATTATTGTTTTGGAACCAAGAGACAGGAACAGCCTTAAAAAAACCAGAAGAAACAATAAATAGAGATGAAAGCAATTAATAAAGGTACTTGCACTAGTTTCCTTTTTTTTTTAATGATGTGGCCACTAGAATTGCTGGTGTTGTAATTTAGAGGCCAGCAAATAAAAAAAGAACAATGATTACTCAAATGAAATATCCCTAGCAACACTTGATCAAAATTACTGTTTTAAGTAACTTGTCTCTGTGATATGTATTAGGATAATCTGGATTTCTTAGTCATGAATTTGGGAATCCTTCTGTGAATAAGAAGAGCTGTTGGTTTGTAGTTTTAAACCATTTAAACCTCTATGGCCAGGCCATAGAGGCAGACACCGCACAACTTTTTGGGTTCAATATTCAGGAAAATTAACACCAAATGTGGAACGACCCAAAGCAAAATAAGAAATGTTTTCTCTCAATGTAAAAACTCAACGGTTCAACAGAAAATTAGACAGACATTCTAACAACCAGAAAGGATTTTTACTAACTTTTAAATAAAAAAATATTCAGAACAATCTAAATCTTTGCAAAATAATCATAAACATATTTGTAATAACACTATAACTCCAAGGGAAGAAAAAAGAAGTTGGAGTGGGTGAGAGGATGAGAATTCAACCACATGCATCAAGATAGTGATTTTCTAGTCTATCTGGAACACTCAAAGACAAACTTAAAGCCATGGGGGAAAATCAGCCACATATTTTGCTTTATAGTACCCTGTCCTGTCTTGGAAACTTCATCTAAACTCCTTATTCTTTAGCTATTAGTATGTTCCTGATATTGATTATCTCTACTGCACATTCATATATGAGATTCTTTTCTCAGAAATTGTACTTCCACATTACAGTCTGCTTTCTGTACTTGTCTTTGCCTGCCCTGTACAAAAATTATCTTCTTCACAATGCAATAAAATTAGCAGCTACTTGCTTTCTATAATTATGGAGCTTTAAATATTAATGCATTTATTACAGAAATCCTCTGTGCAAGGTTATCTAACTTGAGAACAAATTTCCTTGAAAGTAACATTAACCAGCAGAAGTTTAAAAACCTATTAACTGCTTTCTTAATGGCAAGACAACTTTTATCACATCTCTGTGGTAAAACCTGCCCTCTCCACATTCTACTGCCTCCCTTCCCTGCACTTGGGCTACACCTTTCTTATTGGGTCACATGCAGAGCAGACTTATAAACTCACAGGTGCCGGACCATTAGCACAAATTCTCATGAGGTCCCTCCCATGCACTTGTAACACTTGTTCTGTTTGTTGTCATTAGAGCAGTTGTTCATAAATTAGCCAAACTAAACTATGTTGCTCACATGAGAATAATCAAAAGAAACATCACTGTTGGATTCATTTAACAGAAGCCTGAATGGATATGGGATTACACCTGTATTCAATAGGCTAAATCCACACAGATACACTCAACCCAACCATTCGATTTCTGCATGAATCCATGCTGACTTCTACAAGAGTCAGAGCAGATTTTGGCTTTTCATCTCATATCTGTGCCATGAGCACTTCAATTAAATCTAATAGACAGGGATAAAACACTTGCAACCTTCAGTCATAAGCTTCATAGGTTGTCCTTAGGAACACAACAAGTTTAAATTATTCCAACATACTTCTGCAGAGTGAGGCTCAGGTTGTGGCTGGCTGATTTGATCTTGTTCTGGGCCTCCAGGTGGGTCATGCTGTCAGTGTTGACTCCATCAATGGCCACGACAAGGTCCCCTGGGTTCATCTGTGACTGTGCTGCCTTGCTGCCAGGGGTGATCTGCGTGGAAAAAGACAAAAGAAAAAGTCTTAGTCTGGTAAGTCATTCTGTATACAGAACAGCTGAAGAACTTGCCCAGAATTATAGTACAGAATAGATACAGAAAAAGATACATTAATAGATAGAACAATATTTGTATCCATTATTGTATGGGTGAAAAATCAAAACTTATGGGAATTAAACAAATCACAGTTAACTCACACTTCTGCAAAGGTTCAGGAGACCATCTACTTGTTGTTACTTCCATTTTGAGAGGTTAAGCCCAACGTAGTGGTTCCCTTACCACCTATTATCACTATCTCAAGGGGATAATTATCTCTATACAGCAGCAGTATATAGAAACATTACTCAGAAGCAGAAAATGTATGAACTACTATCCACTGCATGATTTTATTGTATTTTTCCTCCTAAAAGCCATTTTCCCCAAATTAATTTATTTTATTGAGGAGATGGAAAATGAATGCGTGTGAGTGGCCTTGGGCACACTTTGTTTCTTTAATAGCAGGCTTTAGAGGAAATTATTCTACTTAACCTTACCCATATACAACTGCAGCTCCATTACCAACACAAATTGCTACGTGCCTGTCTCACCAACCTGTTGGACCTGACACTCCAAAGACCAGCATTGTCAGAAATAAGAAACCACAGTGCTGCAACCACAAACCCAACAACTGACACAACAGTCCAGAAGTTCTGTTTGTTCACTGTGGCAATACATTTTGTTGGCTCCACTCAGCTTGTGAACTGCATCTTCTCTGAATGGACAGCACCCTGACCTCAATTTTACACAGCCCTCTCAGCTTCTTTATGGATAAAACCAGTACAGCACTAAACCAGGAAAGCCTTCACATACCATCAGCCAGACAAAGTTTAATGAACACACCAGAGGTGTCCTCTGCTTTCAGCACTCAGTACAGAAAGAGCATGGATATAAGCTATAGGTCTTTTTTCTTAGAAACTCACTTCCTTACATTCCTCACTAAAAATCCCAAGGATAATCTAAAGTACTACCACAAATGCTGCATTCAAAAATTCTGTTCCTTCAGTACAGCGAACATAAAATAAAGATGTGTTTGATTATGAGCCAAAAGTCCCCTGTGAATTCTGCAAGTCTGAAACCATAAAGTCAAATTCCTAGTCACTTATAAATATATACATAGCAAAAAAAAAGCCTCCTTCCAAAACAATTCCCTAGACTGTTAGCTCATGTGCTTTACTGGCAAAGATGAATAAGCAAAAAAAGGAAAAAGCCCTTTCTTAACATGCTGTTAAAGGTGCTATTGAGGCCAGAAGTCCAACTGACAGTGTAGTCTGACCATGGGAGGTGTCAGTTTACCAGAACACTAGCTCTACTGTCAGAGTGCTCAAACACACAGCACCCTGCATACTCAGACTATGCAAAAGTAAAGATTACTTTGGAATGAGGCACTCTAAGTAATTCCCAGAAATTATTTGACTGAAAGAGACAAGTTTTAATACCTTTTCATTTGAGATAGAAGCAAAGAGTTCTGTGTTTTCTGAGGGAAGGAAACAGATAAAATGCTCTTATGCAGGCAGAGTTGACTGATAATAGCAGTATTATTTCCCAAAGTATTTTCCTGGTGTTAAGAAATTGAGGGATGGGGAAAATATTTTGTGGTAGTTTCAAAGATAGGGCTCTATTCTGCAGTCTAATGCACCCTCACAAGAAAAAACAAAACAAAACAACAAAAAAAAACCCAATACAACAAACCAAAACCAAAAGATTTGTGTTACAAGCATAGCTTTTCTAACCTGTTATACAAACATTAGTTTCTATGCATTTTATTGACTTGGATTGTGCCAAGTACACAGAACCCAGAAGCCCATAAAGAATATGGATTATTTGTACACCCACATGTACTTGTGCAGTTACTCAAAGATCCTTCCCTGCTCAGTCCCACAAATATGTTGAGAAATAGAATCTGCAATAGAATAAAAGGTAAAGAAAGGGCAGAAAGCAAACTAAAGCCGAACTCAGACAAATGAGTCAGAAAGAGTTGAATTCATCAAGCAGGACACTTCTGTCTTTTTCAAATTATTCTTTTTAAAATAAATGATCTTCCCACATTACTTTTCTAAGACATCACTTTTAACCTCCTCATGAAACATACAAGTTCTTGCCACAGAATATTTACTGTGCGATGCTGGTTCCAGATTCTGGGAGACTCTCTCCCCCACATGTTTTTCTCATTAACAACAAAGACTGTTTTTTTAATATCACCCCAGTTCCTGAAAGTCAAAGGTCTGCCCTAATTTGGGTATTCTTACTCAACACATCTACCTCTCCTTCCATTCCTCAGTGATGCCTCAAACAAAATAAATCCAGGGAAGCAGAGCTTCCAGAGACAGGATAACACTCTGCATCTGGGGCTAGTTTAAACACAGCTCTAACACTGTCGTTTCCCTCTCACTTGCTTTGACTTTTGCTTTTAGTAGCCTCACAGGTAAATGTTATACCTTAAAATAACGACACAGCAACTACAACCCTCCTAGAATTAGAGTCAATTCAGAGGGAGGTGATGGCTGTAATGAAAGACTGAATTTCACTTCTTCTAATGGGATATTTTCTCACTAATATTTTAGAAAATACACCCTAAATGAAAAAAAACATTAATCACAAGACTATCTCAAACATAAAAATCCTCAGTAACTCTGAATTTGTGATTTACATAACTTTCTAACTTAGCAACACTTGTTTCTGAGGCAAGGAGCTCCAGGAGCATCATACTGGGAAAGAGAAGGAAAGTCTCAATCACAGCTCCATCAGTTCCTACTTAAAAAGGAAATTACAGGGTTTCAACTTCTTCAACTAAGTATAAGGGTAGCAAATTCTGTGTGGAATTCTTTCATACAATTCTATTTTTTTCAATTCCCATTTCAGGAGACAGCACTCTATTAATGTCACTTTACCTCTAAAAATCAGCTTATCCTTCCTTCACAGACAGCAAGACTCACAAAAAATAGATCTAATTTATTGTATCTGCAATTCACACAAGAAGTAGGTATCAGGAAAGAATTACTTCTTCTCATGATCTTCCCACCGGTTAAAAGCACACTAGATTATTTGGTGCTGTAAACTTTTAAATAGAAGGCATTATTAAAGACTGGATGCATAGTCTGAATGAAACATGAAAACCAAAGCACAAAATTACATGTATTTTAGTTAGAACCTGAGAGACATCTCTGTGAGTGCTCCAAGTGAAGGCACAGCATGCATTTCCAGCAGACATCAAGAGCAGCCAGTAATTGTTGTGAACAAAATACCAGTGTGCAGATGGAGATACAGGGCACACAGATCTGAAGTGTCAAGGCACATTCAAGACTATCTTGTTCCCATTTCTAAAGATCCAGCTGAAAGGAATGGAATGCAAAGAGTTTATCTTTTATCTGTTGGTATTTTCCTTTGAAAATTCATCTCTGATCTACTAAAACATTTACTACCATAAATCACAAACAGAGAAGAGCTCACTGTGTGAGCTTTCTAAAATCTTGAGTAAATATTTTCTATTTAAAAATATTGTAGAAAATATTTTTGCAGGACTAGTGCTAATTAAACCTTAGAATTAGACTAGAAACCCAGATCTGTCTCCATAGCAAATTTTACTTTGCTCTTATCTCAGTCTCTCTTCTATTAACAGAAGTAACAAATTTAGAGAAATATACTACTGTCAAGGACAAATATGCATTTTTCAACTTGACTACCAATCTTTTTTTCCTAAAACAAATCTCTGGGCAAGTTCTAGACAGAATGATTTCAGAAAACCTTTGTAATAGTCTTAACTCACTTGCTCAGGATTACAGTATAGCTCTCAGTTGCTAGGTGCTGCAAATGCTTTTATTTAATGCTACAGCAAAACATTCATCAGAGTTTCAGAGTACAGCTATTTCTGTCAATTGATTTACAAAATCCAATCCAGTGTAACACCAACAGATCTAATGTTAATAGTAGTTCTTTAGTGCCTCAAGCCCAAGCACAGATTTTATCTCGAAAAACCAAACATCTCACTGCTCAGAAAAGCAGAGGAGTATGTGCTGCTTCAGAGATGTGAATTTTCAGCCCTCATAAGTTTCCTACAAGACAGACATCTGACTTCCAACATCCCCAGCTTAAAGCAAGTTGGCAGGCTGGAAGTATCACATGTTCCTTCCAGCACACGAGAGAGAATTCTTACTACGCTCTGTTGTGAGGAGATGGGTACACTGGGTGAATATATAGCACCACAGTGACAGCTGTGCCCTAAAAATCCCGTCTGCACTGGGCTCACAGTAAATACTACTCAGCAGGAGCTCTGGGAGGCAGTGTACAAAGAGCAGCTGCTGCACCACCTTGAGAACTGCACGTGCTGCCAGCCAAGCCCCCTCACTCCACTCCAAAGGGGAGAGATAGGGAGCAGGCAGCATTTCAGTGGATGAGTGTTCAAATACTAATGAGAGTGCTTGTACAAACAGATGGATGGACACAGTTTTCCTACCCCCAAGGAACTCCTAATTTACAAGGCAGACAAAAATACATAGGAAGGCCTACACAAATGAGAAGCTCTTAATATAGCCTGCAGCATTAGCCAGGGCCTCTTCCTCCAGCACTTGAGCTATGCCTGACTCCATCCTGACATCAACCCCAAAACCAACAATTTATTTTTTCTGCTTCTCATTTAAGAACAACTTTTCAGATAATGAGATATTCACCAGCATTGGAAATGTGCAAAAGCACAGAGAATGAACATGCTCTCCTCTGGAATAGAAGAAATAATTAAAAGAAAATGTTCTGTTCCATAATCAGAAAATCAGAGACTACAATGTCTCAAGAAAATCCCAAAAAAAGGATTGGCCAGAGACTAAGGAACAACATATTTCCTCTATATAGAAAAGAGCATTTAAAATCTCTCCCCACTACATTTATGCAAGTATTTTTTTGCACAGAAGATTCTAACAAACTCTCAAAGTCATTCTAAGTTCTGAGGCTCTAAGTGCCTGCAAAACTTCCTCTCTTTATACACAGGAGCATAACCTGGTGAAAGGAGAGACATGCTTTGAGACCCCACTGCAGAACAGGTGCTGAATGCCCACACTGAATCCAGGCAGTTACCTCCAGACCAGAGACATCTCTTCCTCACCCACAGTAAGAAAGTGAATTGAGGAAATTCATATTATTCTTTCCTAAATGAGTCATTTGCCATCCCTCTCCCCATAATAAAAGTGTAAGAGCAACAACAGGAAAATAGTGTTTTTTCTTAGAAAACAGAAGGCAATTTTGGACAAGAAAAAATGCAAAGAAAATGAGTTAGACCCACTGGGATAAGTCATCAGGCAGGCAGAAATTCACCATTTCATTTGACACATTGCCAGAAGGCACAAAACATAAACAAGGAAAGAAACTGCCTAGATAACCTTTACCATAGTGCAAGCTCCCTATAGCTTTTACACCTTTCTGTGTCAGATAGGAAAGCTGAGAAAGACCAATTAAATGTAAAGAAAAGACTTGGGAAACCTGAAACTAACTACCCTTGTACATATCATTAACCAAACCTAAGGAAACTTTCATTTTGCAGCTACCATTTGCCTGAATAATATGCCTCATTGTTTTCAATTCACTATTGGGCTTTAATGGCTTTTTTTTTGGTTGCTCTCCTTTCTGTGGAATTTCTTCTATTGCTTTGGTTTGGCTTTTTATTTTTGTTTTCCATAAGACAGCAAGAACTGCCTTAAATGAACACTCAGGGCATGTGCAAAATATGCCACTGACACCCTGAAGAGATTCCATTTACACTAAACAGAGCTGCACTGGCAAGCTCCAAAGACATTCTGAAGTGGCCTCTCAGGCTCTGCTTCATCTGTAGCTAGGAAGGGAGATTACAATACATGTGAGAACACCCAAAATAGCTCTAATCTACCTCCCTTGGGTACCAGGAATCACAGCAGCACAGAGATTTTGTGGGATGAACAGTAAAGCACTTCCAACTCAGGACACCCTGTGCTGAAATCTGTACTCCAACAGCAGAAGGGCTGGGGGCACTCCAAGCAGCCAGCTTACCTCATTCTCAGGAGTGCCAAGCCAGGATGGAACAATGCCACCTTGATTAACACCAAAAACTTCCCTTACCCATAACATCACTCACAAGCCTGCTTTTCATGCACAATATATAGTCTCTTCAAGGAAGAAGACAGACAGATGATAGCCCTTCCTGCCAAGCTAACTAGACTCAGGTGGTGAAAATAAGCCAAATGTAAAAGACTTTCAACTGTGAAATGAAAGGAAGCATATAGGCATGCTTAGGGAATTGCCCTAGGCAAGGCTTTGGGGGATGTTTTGAGAGGCAGTGTGAATACACCTGTTCCTATTTGCAAGATCATTTCATTCCCTGCCCCATCTCCACATTGTCTGATGGAAAAATTTCAAATCATTTGTAAAAAATAAAGAAAAAAAATTCCAGTATTGTGGACTTTGGAGATTAGCTTGTTAGAAGCATGACTGCTCTATGTTACACCAACTATACAGATGACAGTAAAAGAGTGGATGTGGCTTTTTAATAGGATGTGTTGGTGTAACTAGAAGGTTACACAGCTCTTCATATCATGGGAAGTCATATGACTAACAATGATATCTCTTCTCCCAGTCTTTATCCAAATGTATCTGTTGGGTGTATTCAGTCTGTTCTCAGCTAGCATCACACACTGTGCCAAGGTAGTGAGTGCTGTGTATCTCACAGAAATTAAATGGAAGCAAAGAGGTGAGTCATATAATGACAAATGTTGATTGTTTTGTTACAACAGGTTTTGAGAACCAAGTGACTGAGTTCTTATTTGTCATCAAGGAGTTCAATAACCTGAATGCAAATCAAAACCAGGAATAAAGCTGATGTACTGATTCTTAGTATTCTGGCAGCCCCCATGTGTGAGCTGATCTGTCAGCTTCCACAGGAGACCTCCTGCAGCAAATATACACACAGCTTCCAAGTGCCTGCAGGATCAGAAAAAGCCAAGTTTCTTTAAAGGTTCCCCATCCTCTTCCCTGATTCTCCTTTTCAAATCTGAATTCATTTTAAGGCAGTTGTATAAGGTGGGATGTTTTTCTGTGTTTCAAGCAGACAGATCTCAGTCATCAATATTGCCTGCTTCATTTTCAGCTTCTTGAATTCTACATTCTGTGCAGCTTTTTAACCTGCTCACAGAAACACAATTTGTCTTGTCTTCCCCTACAAACATTAGCAAGAAACTGAGCGGTTTATGTCTTGCTATTGGCCACTATGGTAAGATCTTTTTTTCAAGTTCATTCTGCTTAATGTATGTCATTGTATGTAACTAAGATCATGATGCTTTATAACTTTGAAGGGCTTTTGATTGGTCCTGCAACAATAAGGCCTGACTAAAAGGGCATTTGAGACAATACTGAGAGACATAGTTTGGCAGTTAGTGCCTTCAGCCACTTCTGATATTAAGCAACTTAAAATAGCTTTGAGCAAGTCCTGAGGTTCTGGCACAGATATGACTGATGTGTGTGTGTGTCTCTTCTGCTCCTGCAGGCTTGTAAATTAGAGTACTTAGTAAATGGACACAAGCTTACATTTAATTGTTCTTTGAATGCATTTGTTTGAGTTCTCTTTGTTTCTGGCCACCAGATTACCAGGGGAGTTGTTCTTCCTCTGCTCACTAAAATGCAAGCTGCCAGTTTGACACAGCAAACAGCAGTCCTGTCTCTAGTCCAGAAGTATTTAGTACTGAGCTCTGTGCTTCACCTACAGAGGGTAGACCAGCACAGCACACAACAGCTGGCAGCTGTAGGAAGGAAAATGAGATGTAACACATGTCCACAGTGACAGAAGTGCTGAGGCAGAACGAAATTTGCAGGAGCCTCACTTGGTATCATGGCCTTATTTTCACATCTAAGGCTTTAAGAGGCCACAGTGCCCAACGTGAATCTGTTCCAAGTGGAGGGCCCAGCATTTAAGCTGCCAGCATACAGCATCAATGCCTCCCTAAACACCTCCTTTATTCACAGGAATAACTGTTTTGTACCTGGAGCAGTCATCGAAGCTCTGTGAGAGAATAAACAAAAGCACAGGCTTCAAACTTCAGAGAATGAAGAATTCTTTTTAAGATCAAAGTGAATAAAACAGAATAGAAGCAAAGTTCCCCTGAGAAAGCACAATGCCAATTTCTTCTGTAATAGGCTGTTTCACATTTAGTGCATAACATGACATCCCACCAGGCATCCCAGCAGGATCCCTGGAAATTTAAAGATGTAGCAAGTAAAACAAAATTTTAACACATTTAACAGGTACATAAACTTTTGGATGTTTCAGGAAGCTAGGAAATTGTAGAGATTGAAGATGTTTGTTGTACCTGTTAAAATGTAATTACTTAAACTTTGTTTTACTAGAGGTGCTCAGTTGAACACAGAGAGGCCACTTCCCTTGGTAAGCCACAGGAACCATGTTTGGTTAACAGGAAATAATCTGAACATATCGATATAATCTCAAATCTAAAAGGGAAATCATGTTATGTTGAAGATTGTTATGTTAAAGTAACATAACCTGAACACTTAAAAAGGAAGGATTTTGATTTTCCTTATTTTCGAAAATGAAAGCATCCCTGAGGAGGAATGTGGCTATTGCTGAGGACAAGGATTGAACTTTATTGATAGTATGATAATGTCAACACTGCTTTT
The DNA here is from genome assembly GCF_028769735.1 of Zonotrichia leucophrys gambelii. Lineage (NCBI taxonomy): Eukaryota > Metazoa > Chordata > Aves > Passeriformes > Passerellidae > Zonotrichia > Zonotrichia leucophrys. The sequence goes on from NC_088176.1 coordinate 26,639,172, forward strand.
GAGCATTTTAACCTATTGAAGTATTGGGCACAGCAATTTACAAAGATTTCCCACTGAGAGCTTGCATAGTACAAGAACACACACATCCACATGATTTTATTTGATAAAGAACAAACCAGTGACTGGATGGTTCTGGAAAGTAAAAGCATCTCTCTAGGTGAATTTTACATCTATTAGCTTTAGAATCCTGTCTTGCATAAGTGCAGTATCTTCCTACACATTTTTCAGTGCCTTCAGAACACACAGCAGTATTATGTTGACAAGTTTTCAAAAAGAGATTTTCTGTGGGTTTTTTGCAAGTTGTATTTTCCATAATGCTTCAATAAAAAAAATTGTCACTTTAGAAAGCCTTCCTGTTTACAGACAAAATAAAATAATAGAAATGAATTGTTGTAACATACTGTCTGCACTGTCTGTAGTTAAAGGTTATTTAAGGACTCAAAATATTAAAAAAAAAGTCAAATTACTAAGATGGAAGAAGCATCATTTGCTGCAAAAGACACACTGATTTTTGGTTCAATTAATAATGTTTGTTTAATTTCTGGTCAAAAAGAAGTCAGATCAGTTGGCTGTGCTGTACACAAAAGTAACCTTAGCTGAGAGTCTTCTTTCTCCATAGAGTACTGCTTCATCAGCTCCCCTTCCCAGCCTGCACCATCTTCTAGGGAGAATTGGGAGTAAATCTTTTACAAAACATTACACACACACAAAAAGACATTATGTTATGAAAATTTACTCAAAGTCTTCATTAAACACAATTACTGTCTATGAGCCAAATGTTTACGTACTAAAATATGGTTTAACAGGAACACCCCGTAAAGTTCAGAAGCCATAAGCAGCTTTAGAAGAAGGTTATTAAAGAAATTAAAGAACTCAGCTAGTAAATATTTGCCTGTGGTGAATGGCTCTTCATTTAAAGTGATCTTCAACTGGAAGATCCAAACAATGCCACTCACCTCTATTGCACCATGTCTTCTATGTTTATGCCCAAGTTTCAGACTGAAACTTGATTCAAAAATTCCCAACAACTAGAAGAAAAGCTGTTCTTGGAGATATTTCATTCTAGAGAAAGGCAGGAGTCTCATCTCACAATTCTTAATTCAGCAGAGTGCATGGAGCCTCAATTATCTTTGGATAAGGTACTGGCTTGGTATTTGTATTTTCTGCAGCCTTGTTTGTGCTGACATGTTTTGAATTCCTTGTGGAGTTACCCAGCACAGGTGTGTGCGGAAGGGGATTCCAACTAGCAAAGCCTATGACCATAAGTGGCACTTGAAGGAAGGTATTAAGGCAGGAAGAGAAGCCTGATCAGAGTTTCCTCTCCAGCTGGCATCCTGTTATGGACAGCCCTTCCCCTTCTGTGCTGCTCACCCTGCTGATTAACAAGTGAGGCTTAGAAAGCTTTCAGTCTCATTGGGAATGCTAAGACATATCCCATCTTAATACATTCTTCAACTTTATTTTGTGCTACATTCCAGAGACTCAATTGAAAACATCCATCATTTCAATTACAGAGAGCAAAGTAATTGCTCCTCCCCATCAATTGTGAATGAACTTTCTGCCAAACCAAAAGGCTCCTGCAAAAACCATCCTGCAGATCTGCCTGTGCTAGTGATATTGCTGCTTAGTGATACTTTTACCTGTTAACTTGGAGATCAACGTTTCTGCCAATTCCTTTTTGAGTATTCTGCTTCTTTCCTGTTTTATCTCATCTAGATTTGGTGTTCATCACTTACTGGCGTAAGCAGCAACAAGACAGGGCAGTGTTTTTCTTCCAGAGCACATGTTTAAATGGAGTGTTTCAAGAAAGGCCTTGAAGATGCTGACCCCCAACTCTCACTCCTCTGTACATTACTATTTCTTTCAGGTGACTACCTGTACTTGGAAACATCAAGTATTTCTGCCAGTCTGGTAGCATGATCAATGCTTTAGGAAGTTAGTGTGAGTATTCCAAAATGGGTTAAACATTCGTATCTAATAAATATTCTTAGGTAACAAAAGTTAAGAGCACAAATTGAGTGAAAACCATCATTAGCCTGCTTGGGATACTTAAGTAAGCTTCAGAGAGAAGAACATGCTTCTGATTCTTAGTTTAAGATATGCCTTCATGCTCAGTTCAGAGCATAGCTCCTTAAGGATCATTAGGCTGTGTAACTTATGCAGAAGTAACAGAATTAATCTGCAGGGTGCCTCACTTCCATTACAAAGTTGTACTTTTATCTTTAATTTCTTTAATGATAAGTGCAGACATTTTTCTCTGCAAGCAGAGGCTGTAATGAGCTCCATACCTAGTCACAATGAGTTTCTAAACTCTGCTTGTCCAAATTAGAAATTTTCCTCTCTTGTTCCAGAGTAAACATGCTAATTATGATAATCTGGTTGTGTATTTTGTTAAGGAATAAATGTTCACAGGACATCTATTTAAATCCATGGAAGGAATGCAATCAAGTTCAGAATTTGCCTCAACAGTATTTTCCTTGGCTACATTAGACACTGTCTTCTGCAATGGAGCATGTCAAAATAATTGGTTTGGAAGAGGCAGCAAGAAAGTTGTCATTTGACCAAGAAAGAATTTCAGAAGGTCTAAGGTAGTATGCCTTTCTGTGTCCAGTTTGTCTTTTTCCCTTCATTTGGCACCAAACAAACTGCTGAACAATGAATTGTATAGATGAGAAAATATGACAGTTACTTTAATAGGGATTCCTGCTGCTAGTGAAACCATTATTTGCCTGATACAAATGAGGAATGAAAGGAACACAGAAAAAAATTTAACCCCTCCACTTTGATGTCAAATGAGGACTTATTTAAACTGTAGGACAATGAGCTACATCACTGTATTTTCCCATCAAGCAAACATCTGAATGACTAAACTAAAGTGACATTTTGAACCACATAAAGGAAAAACTTACAAAACTTACTTCTCTAATACCAGCAAGAAATCTCAGATTCAGCCAGTACTATGACTGATGGAATTATGAAAGTTCTCTTTCTAGGCAGTTACATTTACAGTGATATTTTTCAGAGCTGTACACCCACATGGAAACAAAGTTTGTAGGCATTTTTGAGTTTTAATATGTTGTCAGAGTTCGATCTTGGTCACCCTCTCTAGTTTCATTATTCATCTGTTTTCTTTTTTTTTTTTTTTTTCATACCCTTCTTCCTCTTACAACATCTTGTTCAGTAACCTTGCTTAGTTTCATTAATCATGTTTGCAGAGAAAATATTTAAAAACTGTCAGGGCTGGAACTTTGATGGGATCAACATCAGTGCTGTAACAACTGCAATGGCAGCAGAAAACATTTCTCCAAGTGAATATGCAGCTATTTAACAAACAGGAGGCTTTTACTTCAGACACCAGGAAGCGGAAATAAATGAAAATAAGGAATGCTTAGATGGTTATTGGACAGCTGGGAAGATTCCAGGGCAGACAAAAGTGCCAAATGGAGCCATATTAGTAATCTCTCTTTATCCTGGGATGGGTCTTCTATTTATAGAATTATAAAGCCCTTGAAGAAACTATAAGATTGCATATGTAAATGATACAGGAGCAACACATGCATTTTACATGAAACTGCCTAATAAAATCCAAAGATGCTCCCAAAATTTTAGCAGACCTGTTTTAAATAGTACCACATATTATGTCCATCTGGTTGTCTCAGCTGGTGACAGGCATTTTCTTCTGAATGGCCTTCCCCCCTGCATTTTTGTATCATTTTCAGGATTGAAAGAAATTCACCCTCTACCTTCTGCTCACACTTTTCATGTATCTCCTATATAAAATCCTCAGAAAAGACCTCCTTAATTTCAGATCATACCAGTCAATCTTCTGGGTCATATTCAGTCCAACAATTCATATGAAAGGAATTTCACACAGTTACTTCCTATTCTATGTCAAGAAAGGAAATATTTCATGTCCTTATTCTCCAACAGCTATCAAAGTAAGAACTAGAAAAAGACTCATACTATTCTGTCTTGCATTAAGACTGAACTAATTTCATGAGGAATGTTATGATGTTCATGCCTGAACATTCACTACTAGAAATAGCATTTTAAATGCAAAATTTTATCAAATTGGAGAGACTTACAAGGCTGCAGAGGAAAATATGAAGCATAGACACTAGCTGATATCAAAGCTATATGCATCAACCACTCAGGGAAAACATAAAAGCCTAGATTCACCTAGTGGTCTTTGACATGGGACACACCAGGAATTGGAGGAAATTCTCTGGTTTTAAACAGTGAGGAATCAAAGGCTCTTCCACACACTTGGAGTACCCAGTGTAACGGGGCCCAGACCTTCCATGGCTCTGTACTTCAGGGTAATACAAGTATGGAAAATAAAGAATCAGCATCTCTCACAGTGACAAAACAAGATGTCAAACAAGATTTTGGGCAAATGACACAGGAGACTGGTATAAACAAATCATCCAGGCATTTAAATAAGTTCCTTATAAAAATACAAACAGGAAAATAAAAAAAGAGAAGCAGAGACATAAGAGAAAGAGAAAACTTATTTTACAAGTTTCTTGCTATGTCAGAGAAGAACAAGATATTATCCACTTCAAAACATCTAAGATTATCTCATCTGCTGCTCTCTGTGAATACCACAGACAAACAGAATTGATATGAAAGCATGGATTTCAAGCTCCATGCTACTTTGCTCTGCAGTTAGGTAATACTTCTAGCATCTGTTGCAGCCTCTGTGAACAGATTTGCACTGATAGTGCAGAGGTAAAAGCTCCACAGACAATAAGGTGTTGGTCGAGTCTCTCTGAAGGCCCCTTATCCTTTTTTATCATGCATGACCCTGTAAGAATGTGCAATGCAATCATCCAGAAGGAGAAAAAGCACTAGGCTGTCAAGCTAAGCCTTTGCTGGCTGCAACTCAGATGTGACACAAAGTCATGCCCATCTTATGTAAAAATTGATAAGAAGGCTGTGCGCTGTTTATGGTATATCAGTATGTAATTAAAAAGCCTTGTGCCTATATCAGTGGGTACATTGATAATCAACTCTCAGGGGAAAAAACAAAACAAACCAAAGCAAAAAAACAGAATCAAGAACTGAAAGTGTGAATATCCAAAGTGGTTAAATCCTTCTAAGAAGGAAGGACAAAGAACAGATCTGCTCTAAGATTAGCAGCTTTTGAAACTGCATTATTACAAGTACTTGCCCCAAGTAAGATGTGAATAAAGCTGCTGTAAAAGTTAGTGAGTCAAGGAGCCTCATGCAGGAAATTCTATTGCGCACATTCTTCTTGTGACCCCAGCCTATTTGTTTTGCAGAACCAGAGAACTTTTTCTGTCCTGACACCACACTAGAAATTATACTTCAGTCGAGCAAAAATATTATGGTCCCAACTCCCCATTATTTTGCACAAATTTATTCTCTTCAGTGCAAATGCAAATATTTCAGTTCCTCTGTTAATTGCTTTGCACTACAAATGCCTTCATAACTGTCAGGCAATGGTAAATCAGTGTGTTCATTTTCACCTCAGGCACGACATCAATGATTTTGTTTTAAGTCACATTCAGAAAATATAACTTGAATTTACAATAACTTTTAAAAGCTCTTCTATTCCCTCTGTAGTTTTATGATCATGTTGGTTTTATGAGTATGGAAGTAAAATTAAGGCCAGCAGGCAGCCTGATGCTCCTGTCCCAAAAAGCAACCTCCCTGCTTTTCTTATCGAAGTAAGAACCTGTGAGTCCATTTCACCCTTACATCTGGGAACCCTCTCTAATGACTACGGCTAGGGCCAGAGCAAATACTTCACAAAAGAGACTCACATATAACTTGCCATTTTGCAAATCCATGTGTAACACCCCTTCCTCTTTGTATCACAGTCATCTTCTGCTCCAGTGTAGGCACTCAAAGCACCTTGGAGTGCTTTGCATCTTTGCAACTTCTGAATGACATATAAGCTTAAATCATGGAAATTAAAGTTTGAAGTTGCCTTTGTTGGCAGAATGCAGACAACCAGCCCATGTTAGTGGCAGAAAGTCAAAAAAATCCTCCACAGAATCAAAAGGACCTGTCTACATTTGTCTGTACTTCATTTAAGCATCTCCTTGTCATAAAAAACCTATGGAGCATAGAGATCAATTAAAAAGAATATACATGTATGGGATGTAGGAGAGACTGGATTTCAGAGTTGTTCACTTATCCCTCTGTGAAAAAAGGATGACTACAGAACCTTCTCAAGTCAACATGAATGAATACTAAGAAAATAACATTTTTTCCCCCTTGAAACCTTTTACTCCCTTTCTAGCTTTCCGTAATAAACAGAACAATCAATTGGAAAACATCATCCATGTGTAGATAGCACAGATGCTCAAATACAGTTACAATATGTTAATATGCCAAAAACCTGATGAATCTGTGTGTTTTTGCATAAGCTATAGACAAAGTATTTTTTAATGCATAATGCATATATTTCCATAGTGGACAGTAATATTACAACACACCATTTTGCTAACCCACCATCTAAACTCTGTTGGTGTTGATATTGAAAAAAGTTTATTTTTAATATAAATGTGTATCTTAAGCTATGATAGTATTTTCTGTATTTAGTAACACAGATTGATGTTGCTGAAGCCTGACTTAGAAGTATTTAGTACAACAGCACTTAGCAATACATTGACTGTCCTAAGTATATTTTCAGAAGGGGAGTTTATTTGTCACATAAATTGTTTTGCCTTGTTAAAAAGTAGTCCTCTATGTGGCCTATGCTTTTATAAACAGCCCTGTTCATGAAGGGCACTAATCCATATTATTACAGGTACTAAATGCCAATTAATTCTCCCTTATGAGTTATGATAAATGATTATTTTAGGGTGGAGCTATACATTTTCCAAAGGGTCTTTATCACAGCTATGTTGACAGGACTTTAAGTATGGTGGTATGCTTAGTACTCCCCTGAAGTAGCTGAAGTATGTGCCACAGCAGGTGCCACAAGTAGAACATAGATTTGCTTTGACATTAAAACATAGGGTATAGAAAGAGTGCAGGCTTGTTTGATGGATTTATAAAAGCATATGTTGTGAATGGTTTGGAAAAGTGGAGCCTTCAGGGTACAGCATTAGAGTCAAAGCTAACTCAATTTGAAGAAATCCTGCCTTGTCATGGCAACAGTTCTCTGTACTTCATGATTGTCTGGGTATCTGTCATTAAAAAAAACATTTTGCCACCTCTAAGGAAAAGCTCACTGAAATATAACATTTTGGGGACATTAAGACCAAACTATTAAAACATGCTCTTTGAGCTTTAAGGAATACATTTCCACCAAAGAACTGTAAAAATTATACTTGACTCTGTTTCACAAAATAGAAAACACGGTTTATATTTCTTTCCCATTTTTGACCATGCCCTCTTTGCAAAAATTTAAATCTTGAATCCCAGTGTCACAGGATGTTGATAACCAAGGCCTAGCCCCTCAGGGACAACATGGCATAGAAGGTGACAGCTTTCACCAAAGGATCTCTCTGATCTATGACTTTACGTCCCCAGCCTAGAGTGACCATTTCAGTCCCACAAAGTAGGAGATGGGAAGCTCCTCCTCATTAGCCACAGCTAAACCTCTCTGCCAACACTCACTTCTTGCACCCATGAGAAGACATTTGCTCCTCTGCTTTCCACAATCAATGTGAAAGTGTCACTGTGGTTGTGACCTCGCCAATTTTTTCCCACAAAAATTTTTTCACATTGCCTTGTACTTTTGGCCTTTGCAATGTCATTCTACAAAGACATTGATTATTCCTTTACTAATACCCCAATGATAGTATAGTATTTAGTTTTCATTTTCTTCATCCATCTGCAAAATCAGTTTTTGCTTTCTGTACAAATTAAGGGCTCAGACAATTTGCAAAAATTAAGTAAAATATCTAACCAGTCTGCTTGATAGTCCAGTTGATGGACTTGAGTGCCAAAATTGCAACTAAAATTAAAAATCTGTAAAAAATAATGGAATCATCCCAACCATAACTAGGAAAGCAGCCTAGGCAGTGCATACATTTCCTAGATTAGTCCTAAAATATTTACACAGCCATAAAACCTCATTCTCACTAGTAATTAAAGAAGTCAGAGCTAGATTCCCAGATACTGAAAAAAAAATTACATTCTACAGTGGTCAGTCTCCTTAATAGAGTTATATTAATTTATTCCAGCTAAAAAAATTGCCCCTATCTTAGTGACTATAGAATTTCTGTTACAGATGAATTTTAACATTATGGTAAATAGTATGTTTTCCAAGCTATTTTTATACACAAATGATTGAGAATAGTGGAATTATCCTTCAACTCAGAAGGCTCTCTTGACGAACATTCCCCTGTAACTTCATAGAACCAGTGGAATTATACCAGGAATAAATCTGTTCCAGTATCTTCAGTTACTCTATTTGGAAACCAGTCATTTGCCTGACCTTCAGTGCAATGCTAAAAACAGAGTTTGTCTGTCATCAAGAGCCAGTGAGATTTCAGATAAAACAGAAGTCATGGCTCCTGCAATGAAATTCCAGGAGTGTCCATCAAAGGCTTGCCAACAATAGCATCTCACTCAGTCAAGACTCTCATACTTTGATAAAACTAGGGGAGAGGGGGAAGAGGGGATTTGACATTGGGAGTTGGCCATGTCACAGCAACTTAGGGCTCACTCTCAGCTGTACAAATCCAAAATAATTCTTTAATTATATTCTGCTAAAACTTTTATGAGGTGAATGTCTTAGGTTCTTTAAAGGTCCAGTAATTTCTCACTCTATTGACAATTTGCTTTTTGGGGTTTTTTAGTTGGCTGTGAGGTTTTTTTACCCCTCTGGGGGGACATTCCTTCCAACTACCAGCACCACAATGTATTTAAAATAACATACAGAGCAACAAAAATTAATCAGGTCTGCTCTAAACATCAGAGTAAATATTGTGAGCAAGCAGTGAAGTGGAAGCAGGACTTCCTTGTTTAAATTACAGTAGATCAATCTTGTGTTCACTAGACTAAAAGGACTGTTATAGAAGGACAATTGCCAGGCAAGATTTCAAACTTCTTCCTTATGGTCCCATGCCAGTATATAGGCTTAAAGGGCTCTCTCTTCGGCCAAACTGGCATTTGTCTTGACATTATTTAACCCAAACTTAGATCTCAAAATACCATCCCAGTCCTAGAGAATATTGCCCAATGCTTTGATAGTGAGAGATGGCAATAGAAAAAATTACCAGTCATTTCTACATGCAGCTTAGCTATCCATCAGTACATACAATGCTTGCTAACCTCACTATCTTGGAATATATGCTTACATTTCTTCTATTTGCACAGTTTGTTCAGTCTTGTAGCTCCTCTGGTTTCTACTTAGAGGATATAAACAGTTATGTATATGTTGAGTCTATGGATAACAGTGGATTGGAATGAAGCCAACAAAAAGGATTTCACATAACTTGGTCTTCTCCTCTCCCAAAATGGACAATGTATATTTTAATTAAAAAAAAAAAGTCCCGTCCTGGTCTCTCTCGCTGGTCTTTGTAATGAAAATTAACCATACAAAAAACAGATCAGGGAAGTCCTAGAGGTAAGAATGGAAAGGAAAAAGAAAAAAGACTTCAAAACAATATCAAGGACCACAGAAGTGAAAGATATATTTTTAAATTAAGAGGATGTTAAAATTCATATTATCAATTTTTAAATGCAATTTATAGGCATCTTTCCTTGAACATGAGGCCATGGCACACTGTTACATTATCTGATTGAATTGAGCACTATCACAGTGCAACCTACTTGCACTACAAAGTGACACAAGTCACCCGAGGAAGGGAGAAAAGTTCAAGAGGCACAACCAACCAATGGCTATTTGTCCTTGGAATGAAGCTGCACAAAAAGCAAAAAGGTACCATCAAAACAGCCTGGATTTTACTTATTCTGGTAAACTGGGCAAAAAATTAAGTAATGGTGTGACAAATGGCAGAGAAAATATATGTATATAGATATATGTATATGTAATCAGGAATATCTGTTCATCATGGGTGTCAAAGAAAAGCAAAAAAAGAAAAAGAGAGGTGTTTTCTTAGGCCATTAGCATCCAAAGATAAATACACAGGTCCCAAGCACTCAGCTGGGAAAATAGGGAGAACACCTTTAGTGCTCCAACTAAAAATGAGCTCAATTAAAAATTAACTCAACTAAAAATGTACTAAGGACATTGCAAATCGTTGCCTTTTTCATCTGTTCTCAGTATTTGATATCTTTCTCTTAAAATATGCTTTTACTTGATTATTTGTTGTTGTTGTTAACAGATAGACCTAGGAATCTGGAGATGTTAATTATTATGACTTTACTCAATAAATAGATGAAAATAGTCAAATAAATACTAAGAAACACTTAGATGTTTCAAATTCACCTCTTCAAGGAGGTCACCATCATCTCTTTTAAGGTGTTATAATTTAACCAAAAATAAGCTTTTCTCATGACATACTGAGAAAATTAGTTTTTACTGAGTATCCCATTATAGTCATTGCTGCAATGGTGAGAAGGTATGAACAGCTTCAAAAGATGGCATGTACCCTTTATTTATAGAAAAAAAACCAACTTCGGAAATTTGGGGGCTTTTCTCAATAGTTCCTGATCTTTATTTTGCTATGGCAAAATTGTGTTGTCTGCAGTGGAAAAAGATACTATTTTAGAGTTTTTTCTAAACATTTCTCCTCACAGCATTAGTGTATCCAAGGGCAGTAGCACGCTGGTGTGGATGTATGGCACAAATAGTCTCAGACAGTAGCCAAGATGCTTTATGGGAAGACTGAAACTAAAGACTTGTGGCATCCAGGCCAGAACATTCACTGTGGACGTTCTAAAATTAAACCCCAGTGAGGAGAGTTTATTCCTACCTAAACCCTCTATCCATGCATTGAACCAAGAGGCTTAACAACCAGCTACATGGGGAGAGCTCTTCCCCAGCCTCCTAAGCTTGGAGATGCTTTTAATATTGGAACCCAATCCAATCTCTGCAAAACCAGTGGAGGAGAATCAAGACTTAATGGAGACAAAAGAACTAATATTGTTTACCAGTCCTCTTAACAACACTTTCCTCACATAAAACTAATTAAAGGTCCAGCTAATAAGGCAAATAAGGGCTAAATTATAATAAAACTACCTTGTGCTGCTTTCTAGTCTATAAAGAGCTTTATTAAAACAAAATTTAGAGACCAAATTAAACATTTGAGCTAAATACTCAGAGTAGCAAGAGACAAAGACACATCTAACCATATCATCAAATGGCATGAAACTCAAATCCAGCCTAGAATTCTTTCCCTATGAGAAAGATCAACATTTCACACTGTACTTATAAAATGTAATACTGTACAAGAGAGTGTCCTGCCTCCTTTCCAGGTTGTCTTTAGGACACACGAACTCCAGGGAATCGTGGGTGGAATGTATAAAAGATCTTATTGCAGCTGCTGGTACTGCATCTGTTCAAGGGATAAATAAAGCAGCTAGGTTCTAGTTTTGGTTTCATACACTGCCAGTCCCTTGACATGCATAGAAATCATATACCACCTCCTCATCTTGTCAATCACACTGCAAATATGTCTTCAATATTGTGGAAGAGATGATCACTTCTTTTTGCTAGGAAGGTTCCCACAAGCTGGGATAACCTCCATGATAACTCACACACACTGGCAAAAACCTAAAGCACTTCATTTTCTTCCAGAGAGTAACCTGTTCATGTAAATTATCAGTATTTAGACTTTTTCTCATTCTTCCTAGGAAAGAATTGGGTCTAGATAAAACTTATGTGAAATTAAAGTTGAACTAATTCTCTAATTATCTAGACCTTCAAAAAAGTTTATTCTGTTTTGTTTCCCTTCACCACTACTTAATCCCCATGTTTTGGCATGTGAAATTTATGGAAATGTTCTCAGCAATTTTTATATGCATTTTAAAGGATATTAATGTGTTTTACTATCTATGCTCAGCATATTTTCTTCAAAGAAAAAGTTGGAGATTACTATCTAAGATGCCACTTTGCAGAGTGATGAACCACTGCTATGAAGTAAATTAAGCACAGACATGTAGGGAAAGGGAATTGCCGCTGAGCAGGATAAATCCATCTTTTTGTGGATCATGGGACGTGTGGCTGTAAAAGGAGCAAAGTCTCTTCCAGGAATGTCAGTGAAGATGCACTCTACTGTCAACACAGAGGTGATATTGGTATTATTTGCAGCTTGGGCTCCTTAACAGAGGCTACAGAAGACTATTTAATGCAGCAACACATGTAATCAGAGAAACAGGAAACCCCCCAGCTTCACATAGAGCAGTCATGAACTTCCATGTGGCGCCATATTTAGCCAGCTCCTTCCTGCCCATTCCTGCTCTTCCCTTCATGGCTCTACAGGACATGATAACACCTTTTGGAGGGCCCAAGTCTTTCACTTCCCAAATGCAGTCTTCATCTTTTTGCTCCTCCACTCTAAGTGCACTTAATCTGAACAGCATTGAAAGCTGGAGCAAAGAAAGGATAGCACATGCTGGTGAGGCAGGATGTGGGAATAGAGCAAGGAAAGGAGGCAAGGGGAAGAGGCCACATAAGTATCCAAGGAATATGGAAGGAGGAGACAGCAGAGAACAGTCTCACATGGAGTCAGGATTAATGCCAAGAGCCATCAGTACTTGTCCTTGCAGCTGCCTGCTACAGCTGAGGCACACAGCCCTTAAGGGTGGGACAAAGCCTCCCACAAAAGAGAGGGGAGTTTTGCTATTCCTCAGGGGTGAAACAGCCAAACAGTTCTGGACCTCAATAATCCGTTCACCCTTCCCATGAGGTGCCAACAGTCTGATACCTACAGCTCTGTGCACTCAGCCTGAGCTACTGAGAACTACATGGCAAACCAGCATGTGTTTCAATTTTAGAAGTGCTGCCCTGAAAAGAAGCAGCATCAAGTTGTGGGCAACGAAACAGGGAAAGATTGCAGTTCAGGTAGATGTGGTTTGCTGCTGCCCACACAGCTGATGATGCTTGCAGACTGCTGACCACTTCTTGTCATGAAGAAAGAAGAGCACACATGTAATAGAGAGATCCTCACTCACCCACCCCATACAGTTGGCAGAAGGATTAAAGGATTTCATCTTGCAGAATTTTTTACTTAATTTAAGCAAAAAAGTGAGATAATAATCTTTTAGACAGGAAAGGACTTCAATGGTAGGTTAGGTTACAATTCCTGTAAAAAAAAAATCAGCAGAAAGACTAGTAATTTTTTCCTTCAGTAATTAACCTTAGCAATTGCTCATGAAAAAAGCCATCTTACTTTGACTTTTTATTTTTTAAACACCTGTCATAGTACTAACTGCCCTCAGCCATTTTTGAACCCACTATGATTAGGTAAGAAGAGAATGCTGACATTCTCAAATAGAACAGGAAGGTCCCAGTGACCCCCAGGATCAAGGAAAGGCAGCCCAAATTCACCCTAATACCAGGGCACTCAGATTTGGCACTATGTACCAGAATCTGGGGTTACATGTAGTATTTTTGGAGTTTTGGATAAGATGTCCCATTCCAGAAGCTTGAGGTAAACATAGCATTGGTTCCAATTCAAAATAGCTTCCTAAGTTACTGGATGCTTTAAATATAGCATGAGAGTCCCACAGAGGCTTCTCAAGAGTGTGCACGGCACCCCAACCAGGTATAGTAAGTACTACAATGCACTGCAAATATTTTTTATTCATGCTACACAGACTAATTGTCACTAATTGTGGCTTCAAACTGAGAAGCCATAAATTGTTTTAAGTAAGCATGTGCCCTTAAGCCTGTTACTTTTAATAAGAATAAGGGTTTATGTCTGTATTAGGTATGGCTAAGCAAGAGAGGCATGGAGCCAAAATAGCCCAGAAGCTGGAATTTGGACTCTGAGTAAGGGAAAGGTGGGAATAGGGTGAGACCATGTGAAAGGCTGGGTTCCTCCTAATCCTCAGCTGCCATTGCTACAAATCAAGTGTATTTGGAAGGATTTTAGAGAAAGGTTAAAACCTATTTATGCACTGTGTCCAGGCACTGAACACCTGTGGCACGGATGATCACAACACCAGCTACGCACGTGGGAAGTGCAGAAAGTAACTCTACCCTTGTCAGGGGATTTGCATGCCTTTAAGACATTTGGCCCATTTCATCTTCCTAAAAGAAGAGCAAGATCTCATTGACGTTTTGGAAAATGGCTGCTAACCACCACTACCAAAGAGTCACCTTGTAGGAAGCCCATTCAAGATATTATCTAGAGCCATTTTTAAGCTGAAAATGAATTTTTTGAGGGTACCTAATTACAGGTACTCTCTTCCCTCTATTTATTGTGTGCTTTTCTCCTGTAAATCTCTTAGAAGAACACAAACAGCTTTACATTTAGGGAAATATTATATTCTTCATGGATCTGAAAACCAGAAGATTTTAGAACTGTCCCCAAAGGATACCCAACAGTAAGGCTGACTTAAACTTCAGGGCCAGCTTTATGTGACCAAGCTTTTATTTCTTTTAAGACCTGAGTTTTATGATAGTAGATAAATAAAATACTTTAAAAAATCATAATCTATGCAACACATTTTGACAGGTGATACCTGTTAGCTTTTAAATACACAATGTGACTTCTGGGTCAACACAATGTGACTAAACAGCACATTTATTGAAGTCCTTGTCCGCACTCTCTACCAGTAAAACCAAAATTCTTTATGAATTATTGAATGTCATTTATTAAATATCATAGCGTCCTTCTACCAAAATCAGTATTTAGGAATTTAGACAACTGTAACAGAAAGCCTATTTGTCTATTTTGTTCCCAGGTAACCTTTTTATTAAGGCTTTAATTACACTAGTGCAAAAGAAACAGCCCTTTAACATGCTGTGCATAGAAACCATTCTTTTCCAATTAACATTATTTATTTCTACCAGCACAGTACTGCTGACATTGCCAGACAAGGTTTTAAATTAATTTATATCCTCAAAACTTGCAGTTGCAATTGTCAGCAGAAATTTCCCTCTTTCCTTTCCCCTTCTCAAGATCTTTTAACAGGGACTAATAATTTACCTGGCTAATCTTGCAACAAAACTCAGTGGAAAAGAAGAGCATTATGTCAGGTTACACTGGACACTATTTAATGTTATATTATGCATTAAAATGGTGGCACCTCAGGCACCCACATGCAGACACTTCTAGTTACACACGAACTGGCTACATGAAATTGTCCTCTCAGCTAGCTGTGGCCCAAGATGAAGGCTAGAGTATAGTGAAAACTATTGCATTTTGTATACCATTTTCATACTTCCACATTGCTACTCAAGGTTGGTGTTATTTTGTATTTAAATATCCACATTTTTGATAGTTATAGTATAACATACACTTTATGCTACTAATTAGATGACAAGATGGGAGCTGCTGTTGCTAGTATAGAAAGTTAATGATAACATATTTGCAGAGCTAATTTCTCTTTGTCTTCCAGTGACTGGAGAATATTTTGCAAT
The DNA here is from genome assembly GCF_028769735.1 of Zonotrichia leucophrys gambelii. Taxonomy (NCBI): domain Eukaryota; kingdom Metazoa; phylum Chordata; class Aves; order Passeriformes; family Passerellidae; genus Zonotrichia; species Zonotrichia leucophrys. The sequence goes on from NC_088176.1 coordinate 26,654,653, forward strand.
AATGTATTCAGAATGGAGATAATGACAGAGTTATCTGCAGTGTTATTAAGACAGTCATTTACAGAGTTCAGACAGCAGACACTAATAAAAAGTTTTATCTGAAAAAAGCTTATTGTGCATTTTAATTGTAAAGCACTAACAGTTCAGCAGCTTTAAATTCATAATTTAATGGTTACCTCCTGATGTTTAGTCATTCTAAAGGATCTGCAAAATTATTAACTTCAATAATAATTATGTAATTCTGAGGACTTCCTGAAATACTACATCAACTATATTCTGATACAAGTAAACTCTAGGTCAAAGACTGAACAATGTGTCAGACCACATTATCCAGTTGCCAGGGCACACTGTCAAATCTTAAAACAAGTAATAATAACTCAATAACCAATTTGAGTTGTGGATCTGTTTCCTTATGTAAAGAAAACCCTTTCCTCCCTCCTCCATAAAACCACAAGAGCTGCTGTTATCCTCAGCTGTGGACTCAGTTTTTCACCAGTCTTGAGCCCTTGTTTCCCACAGCTAACACTATATGCCTCCTGTTCACGGGAAGAGCTGCATTTCCCTTTCTTTTGCAGGAAAGAAAGCTGCAAAGTTAATAAAGTAACTGAGCTGGCAATTGCACAGATGTTATTCAGCCCAGTTATTTCATAGAATGAGCTCTTTTCACAGATAATGCCACACAAGTATTGATGATTCAGCTACAATCCTACTCCAAATTAAAAAGCATTTAGGAGGTGAAATGAAGAAAGGGTTTCAAAACCATGGGATATGTATCTTGTATCTGAACAGTCAGAACACCAGGTTTAATGATCTAACACCATTTAAACCAGAACCTCAGCTATTACAGGCCATCACTCACATTTATCTGGCCTATATTCTACCAGGGTGTTATGTTTCTCCTGAAAGGCAAAACAGATGGAATTGAAGAACACAGCCTTAAATAGATGATTTCTGCACAGCATCTGTGCAGAGCACATAATGCTCCTTATATACCCCTGACCTTCAGCAGTGGACTTAGTATTTAGTGATTACTTTAATCACACAAACAGATAAGAGGTGCTGCCTTGTGCTCTGAGTATCTACTTGATTTAAAGGAGAAATCATTTGACCAAGAGCTGCAGCTAGCTACATGCTGTTCCTGAAAGTTATTTTGTCAAGTACAATACATGCATTCAAATGCCATTGCACTATCCTGCTACAGTTTAAATAAAACTATAATAAAAGCACCCTTCAACAAATAAATCTGAGTTTAAAGTTACAACAACAAACTTCATGGATTTTTCAGAATATTTTCTGCAAGGAAAGAAAACAACAGCTTCTTACTTCTAGCATGTAGTTTACCCAGAAGGGAAAAATAACCATCTTGCGCTGGAATGGCTTTGGATACAAAATTGGGTATTTGCTGAAATCAAACCTTCTCTTAAGTGTTAGTGGTTCTGGTGAAACATACATTGGGATTACTTCTCAGACCTGACACAGTACTTTTGATCAAGACAGAAAATGTTGTCTACCTCAGAATAATTAACACCTTACCTCTTAGAGCACCTGCACAGCCATGTTTAAATCTGTTTTACTCAGAGCAGAGACCTGAACTGCCTCCTTGGTAAACTGGGATTTTTTGATCCCTGAGTTCCAGGACCCATTTCTCTGGTCCAACAAGTATTATTTAAATGGAAAGCAAATATAGAATTTGCTCCCTCTTTCCTTGTCTGAATAGACATGACACTTTTGTCTGATGAGACATGCAACCTTATCATACAAATGCCCTGTACACTGAACTGCCATTTATAGTACAGATGCTGTCTACTGGAACATCTCAAATAAACAATACCAAATCAGGAGGCTGAGGAGTTACTTGTAGGGCTCAGGCTCACAGAAACACAATCAATTCTGATGTAGCTGTAAACATAGCAGAGCCGGTTTGCAAATTAGTTTGAAAGCAAACATACCACATCAGATAACCAAGACTCTCCTAGGATACTGACATTGTTTGTATATATAACAAATAATTGCAGGTAATATAACTCACAATGCTTTAACTTCAGATGAGGTAACTGTTGCTCAAGAAGTAATCAACCAGTTAAACAGATTATCATAAAGAAATGCTGATGCCCATGGAATAGTTGTTCTTTCAAAAAAATAAATAGTAAAATTTCAGAGTGTTCTGAAAATCTGGCCTGGAAGTACTTAACCTTCCACTGACAAGGAACTATTTTGAGTTAAACTGTAAGAAGGTTGGAAGAGTGTGAAACTGCTAAGGCATAAAAAATTACTACAGTTTTTCTAGGCATAATACAGTTATTATATTAAATGGCTCACTTCCTTCTCAGAAATTGACTCAGTCATTTGAACTTTAAAGGAAAAAGGAAACATCTCTACTGAGTAAAGAGGAAGACTCCTAGACTTCTGGAGGACATCAGATTTATCTGTTGGTTTTGTAGAATATCAATTATTATAAATACTAATCTATAGCTTTTGGTATAGTGAAGGACTTCTTATTTGGAGATAAGAAAAAGCAGTTGCAGCTTTATGACAGCTACTCAGCAGTCTGATTCACCAAAGGTGGATGCTTAGCAGGTGGTGTGGTACCAGCACTTCAAGAGAACTTGCTGAATTGTTGCAGTTCACTCAATACAGGTAAACTGCATTTCTCTGATTACAGTTTATGTACAGCACCACATGGCCATTCAAAGGACAGCTGCAGAATGCACAGAGCCTGACCCAGATCATCTGAGGTTTCCTTGCATTTAAGAATAGAAGGAAAAATGTGAAGCAGGACTGCCTTCCCTCCTCAGCTGCCTGTTGTAAGGCACTGATAGGCAACAGCCCACAGGAAATGAATACTCTCACACAGCTCCTCTAAAGCAAAGGCAGTGACAGCCAGAGGTTGGCAGATGTATGCTAGGGAGGGGAGGAGGGACAGGAAGCAATCAGCAAGAGATGCTGATAAAAGGAAAGAGCCTAACAACTCTGAGAAAAAAACCTTCCTGCTCCTGCAGAGACAGACTGCAAAATGCTAGACCAGGGTTTTCCCCCAGACTCAAAAAGCTGTTACAGGTTGCTTGTAGCAGAGTCAGTATACAGATCAGCGAATTTAATGCTTTTTGTAGCAGTGTTTGCTGTTTTCCCTCCCTGGACTTACATATTCACCAGATTTCAACGTTTTCATCACTTAAATAAAGTATTTATTGAATGTTTTTGTTTTGTTTAACCACTATCTCCTGTTTCAGGCTCTGGCTTTTGATGTGGAACCCAAGCAGCTAAAAAACATCTCTATTAGGAAATACAAAACTGTATAGATTACCACAGTGATTTAGATAATATTTCCACTACCTCAGATAACAGCTGCTCCTTCACACCTTTCAGCTCATTGCATCAACTGCAAGCCAGCCTGTCTCACTAGAAAAGTTTACTGTTCAGAAATAAAGACTCAGAACTATATGAAGATGTTCTGTTATTGCATCCAACCATGTACAGTTGTATGATCTTGGGTAACATGGCAACCGAGCACTTAGATAATTAACTATGTCCAAAAGCCTTCTTACAGAGGATTAGGTCTACAAAATTAATGAATTCTCCTTGCTTCAAGCAGTAGGAGAAAATAAACAGCTTTGCTGCCCACATCAATTTGGAAAGACCAGATTTATGTATATGATCATGCCACTGGTGACAGTGCTTAGCACTGCCAACAACCTGCAAGTCTCATTCATTTTAGCAGGGCTGACAGATGCTTAGCTTTATTAAGTCTGTCAATACTGTTTTCCTATGTCTGCTACCTGCTCATGCCATCTCATGACAGAATTTGACATCTCATAACAGAATTTTTCTAGTGGGTAGGATGGTCTGCAGGGTGGGGACTGGAAAAATAGTTTACAGATGATTTCCCATTGCTATTGTTAAAGGAGTGCGAAAGCTGCAGAGCTTCACACTCTTCCCTATTTGTTTTTGTCTGCTGTTTTCTTGTTCCCATCCCCTATGTTAGTCAGGCATTTATTTTTAGATAAAGAACAGATAAGCAGAACAATCCATTTCAGGGGAACACATCTTCACCTGTCACCCAGCTGACTGACTGTGACTCCTGTGCATTATGCTGCTGACTATTCAGCAATGAGCTGATCACCTGGGCCTACCTGAATGGAAGAAAATGCAGTGTCTGAGACACCATTTTAAAGATTTCTTTAGGAGTGAACTGTTATGCCAAACAGCACTGTGTAATTCCCTTCCTCATCCACTGCATTAAGAATATTTTTCCTGAACAAAAGCATTAGCAATCCCACAATCCTGTATTGTGCTTTTCTCAGCAGGTTTCAAAGACCTTCAGGATTTCTCCCCTGCTCTCCAGGTAAAGTGTGAGGTGGGTGGGAACTGTATAGGGCTAGGGCTGGCTGACAGAGTGCAGGTCAACAGGTACCCATCTTATGTCTATGCATGGGCACAATGGCTCAATACTGGTGTCCTCTTCTGGGAGGGTGCTTGGAAACATCCTGGGCTAATGGTATAGATGGGATGAACAACCCTGCTGTGTCAGACTCTTTCCATCGTTTTTCTCAGGAGCTTAGAGGCAGTGCTCTTGCAGCATGACAGAAGAGCATAGAGCCTTCATGAAAAAGGAGGAATTCTTGTGTTCTCTGTGGCCCATCCACAGACAATCTAATTAATTGGGGGCACTCAGAGCACAGTGAACATGTCTGCATGCAAACCCAGTCTGCAGGCTTAGAAGGACACTGTGCACATGCAGCCAAAAGGGCCATGGCACATCTGATACTAAAAGCAATTATAATACTCTTTAAGTTGAAGTTTTTGGAGTTTAGGACTCATCTTACACATAGAAACTCTCATCTCAGGGCAGCTGTGGATCAAAACCAGTCCATAAATAGGTGTACAACATTCACTAGCAACATTTAGAGCTGTGTGCCCTTTCCAAGAAGGAGATTCTCCTCACAGTTATCTTCTCTCCTCTCCTCCCCACCAGGAATATCTTAAAATGTAAGTACAGCTTCTCTCTTCCAACCTCAATAAGACTGCAATTGTGGCTGAGTTCATAGGTCAACTCACTTATGACCGAAATTTCTGATCTGTTTAGAGATATATTTATGTGATAGATGAAAAAGAAAAAAAATCAGATTATCATCAAAAGTAATGTATTACACTGTGTTTCAATCAAAAACATCACAAACAGCAGGCATAACTATCCCAGCTCCCCCTGAAAGAGGCTATTTTAATTCCTGTATGTCTGCTTGTGCCCTCATAAGGCAGGCTCTAAAATCCAATCCCATCCCAAAGCTGCAGTCCCAGCTAAAAACTGGGCCTTACTGGGAAGAGTTTAAAGACACTTAACAATGCTTTCTGACACTGCTATGGCTGAAAATGCAGTCAGCTCAGTGAAGAGCTAATTCCTCCACACCTCTGGGAATTCAGCTGTTGCAGTTTCACTTCTGCTCCTCCCATGCTCTCAAAAGCCTCATGAGAATCATACAGCCTTTGGGCATAGTGTTTACACTTCCACAGATTACAATCTGAGACAATGAGCTCTTTGGGAAACAATTGGCTTTTCATTACTGACTGTGTCACATACACTGCAAGTGCTTCAGCCCTGGCCCATGGCTGACAAACTCTAGGATGACTGAATGACTTATAAGAAAATAATCAACACCATACAGTGCAGGCTGCAAAGTGTCATGAAAACACCTAAAAAATATGATGACACCTCTCTGTACTTACCTTGGGTGGGATAAGTAAAGAAATACCAACACTATTTGCAGGAGAAAAATTATTCTGAGTTTATGAAGGGAGTTTATTTTTATAGATGGGGGGTATTTTAGGTTGCCTTTTGCTTGTTTGCTTTTGATAAAACTGCCAGAGCAGCCTTCTTTGCAATTACTATGCTGCAAAAGGAGTTATGAAAAATATGTCTTACCATCATAGTATTAGGGTAAACGTGGCTCTGTCTTCCAAGAAAGAGAATGTGCATAAGAACAAGGGAGATCAGATGATAAAGTTTCACAGCATGAATATGAAACAGCATAGCTAAGATTTCAAAAGCTCACCAACTGACTTTGAATCACGTTTGTTGCAGAGACATACATTTTGTACCCACAACTTAACACACTGTATTTTTTCATTATGAAAAAACCCATAGTTTTAAAAGCAGAGTAGGTGGCTTTTTTTATTATTATTTTTGAGTGGAGCAGACCTTTTATTTGCATTCTACTTGTTTGTCTGATTAAATCATTCTGGTATTTCTCTTACTGTTATGTAAGCAACCTCTCTTGTCACTGTACTGCAAAATAAGCCTTGTGCAGGTGATTTGTGGAGGAGCCAAGACCACTCTAGAAAGATCTGAACATTCTGGAGCACATTTGAAACAAGAAAAGAAGAAGGGAGCTACCAGAAATCACACAGAACTGTCTTACAAGAGAAAAGTAGGTAAGGGAAACACAAATTTCCTGAAAATTATTCAATGTTAAAAATATTTAAGAACCGGAGCTAATTCAGGTAATAGGAGTACTAAACTGCAACACCTTAAAATAATGTTTCAAGGAGAAAAGAAAAAGGCAGCTAGAAGATACATGGCTGTAATTGACAGATACACCAAGTAATTAATTATTAAATTCATGCTGTTTGTCAGCTGCAAATGGAAGGCTTCTGCATAATTTAAGACTGTATTTTAAGTACTACTGAGCCTTCTGCTTGACATGTCTAATTTTTATCCAACTATTGCACCCCATCACAAGAGGGGACACCTCCCTGTCTTTGTTCAGTTTTAACACCTGACTTCTCATACTTACAAGCAGTTACATGTTTTTTTTATAGAAATATAATTCTATATTCCCATTCAGAATTGTTCTACTCCCCTCCCCCCAAATTGCACCAGTGAGGCCCCTATCAGCAGAAAAAGAGACAACACTGTACAGAATAGAACTGGAAGATTACTTAAAAGAGACAGAATCACATCCATACAAATATATCAACCAGAACTATCTTCCTGAAGCATTATCAATGCCAGGCTGTACTTCAAACTGGCACATTTCTAGTTCACATTATATTGTCTTTATTCACACCTAGGTGCAAAGATCTTCAATTCTGCTAGGCCAGGTCAAAGTGTACACATGACTGCTATTTTCCAACCCAAACCAGCTCAACAAGGTTTTCTTGCACACTTACTCTGGAGATGGTCAGGGGCATGTTGAAGTCCTTGCCCCCTTGCAGTCGGAAGCCCCAGGGTCCAGGTCCATTCAGAGTCACACTGTAAGCCATGTTGTACCACTTCCACAGGCAGCAACAGGGCACTGCAGGACAGAAGGATGGGCAGACAGAAAAAAGTGTGAAAAAACAGACTGAGAACAGGGAAGGGTTTTACATAAATGAAAGCAATTCTGTCTCTGCCTTGCCTGCTCAGTCGTGCTCTGATAGCACCTAAGAATAGATGGGAGCTATAATGCAGATGCTGATATCCCAGCTGAGGAGGGCCCATAAAAGGTTTGTAACCAGACACCTACTATGCAAAGACTTCATGACTCACAGGTCTAATATAGTCCCCACGGAAGGGGACAGATCTTTCTAGGCTCCTCAAGCCCCTCATGCTGCTCAGTCACTTTATGGACAAAACACATGTTTTAATAAAACAAGCAAACAAAATCCCACTCTAAAAATCCCAAACACCCAAGTCTCTTCACTAACCTGTTAACAACTACAAAGCCATTTTTAAATTCTGCTTCAGCAGAGAGGTATCTTGCACTGTGACATATAATACAAGCTCTTTCTATATAGATAGTTCCACATGTAACAGAAAAGGCACCAAGAAAACGTTAACCTTCTGCAATGCTTTGTTAAACTGAAAAATGTACATACTACATTTATTTAGCATCACTGAAAAAAAAATTCCACAACTTCATGTTTGGCTCTTGGTTCCACAGCCCTTGCTTTCCCTAGGAAAAATTAACATTTATTTTTTCTGAATACAGAAAGATCATGGGATACCTCTAGTCAGCATATAATTTCTGTGATAAAAGCACAGTTTCACTACATACCTGTTCCATCATTTTAATACAAGTCTTCTAAAGGTGTGACGCTTGACTTAAAGGCTAAGAATACAAACAGTCAGCTAATTGCTGCCTTGATTAATTCCTTGATTTTTTCATAGTGTACATTCCAGTTCTTAGGAGTTCCAGAAAACTATAACACTGGCTCAGTAATGCTGGATAGCAGTTCTGCCCTAGATTGGAAATTGCTAAAATACAGAGGGCACAAGGGTAGGGAAGAAGATGTTGGCAGAACTACAGATATAAACAAAAAGTTTCTGCTCTTAGAGTAAAGACACAAACATTAAATAACACTCACCCCTTTCAAGTCATCAATTTGTGCAGGACCTCCAGAACCCCTCTTCTGTATCTTTGCAGCATTTATCCTCCTCTATCCTCTGGTTAGAAAGAAATTGCCATTATATTAAAAAGGGGGGGAAAATGTCCCTCAAACATGGGTTCTACTTTGATAATCAAAAAGACAAGCAAGCCCACATAAGGCACTAGAGTGAGGCAGCTCAGCTTGAACATTGACCACCCTGCCAATACACCTACCTTAAAACATGACAAATATCTGATTACAAAACAGCAGAGAGCAAACACTACCAGGAACTCAGTCTTTGTCTAAAGAGATGGTCAATAATTTTCAAAACCACGAAGCAATAAAAGTTTCTGTCTAGCATTCACAGTGCCAGAAAAGCCATTTGTACAAGGGAATAACTAATCTCTGCATAGGCACTAGACTAAACCATATGACCCTCTGTTTTAGCCAGAGGTCCACATTAAACCACAGGAATCCACTCAGATTTAAATAAAAGTTGCACTAAGCCAGTGGAACTGGCCCCAACCAAAATGAAAGCAAATCGCAAGATAGAGCTTGAGAATAAAGCAGGGTTTTGATGTCTCACAAATACCTCAAAGGTACATTTACATTCACAGTATACATAACCTGTGCTCTGTGAGTCCAGAACCACTGATGTTTGGATAATTACTTTGAAGAGAGGCAAAACGGACTTGTTGGACTTAAAATGGCAGAGTTTCCTAGCCTGCCAGTTTATCTAGTACTGATTTTTTTTTTTTTGAAAGCCACATGCACACACAAAAGTTTGAAATCGTATTCTCCTTGTACTTTTACTTTTCCTAGGAATTCACTGCTGGTTTTAGTGCCCTTTCTTGGCTCCATTTCAAGAGTTCAGGAGAACAGAATCAAAGCAGGAGTAGGATAAACGTAACAAGTCATTGCTTCACTACTAAAGACAGTATCACATAAATATTAGAAGAAAGCCCACAGTTTTATGGACTTAAAATTCTGTGCATGTTACCTTCCCATACCTAAATCTTCAGTTATTTGTGTCAAAAACAGAAAAGGGGGAGAAGCAAAACTCAGAACAGAATAAAACCACACAATAAACTGAAGAGAGCTAAGCACTGAGAAACAGAGATGTTGTTGAATCAAACACTGTGTGCTTCTGTCCTACTTTCACATCTCTAACATGCTATTTTCTTATCAGGACATCTGAAAGGATCTGAGAGATCCTCCAGGCTGAGTGGTGAGCTAAGAAACAAGAGCAGGCATCACATTCGGGTCTCTGTCATTTGAATGAAATGTTAAACTGAGGTCACTTGTTCCTACTCCTTTGGTTTCTGTCCATGTCTGCACGGATGTTCAGCATAGCTCGGAATTTTTAAAAGGAAAGTGTAGAGGATCTGCCAGTGTCCCGGCCAACATTCCCCTTCAACACACCAGGACCACAGCTCTTTCATGCATCTGCACTATCCCTATCAGGTGCAATTCAGAAAAAGAATATTCCAGAATTTTCTCGCTCTAAGCCTCTCTTAGAGCGAGAGTGAGTGTCTGTATCCCCCCTGCCTGTCTGAAGAAAGCTCTGCTCCTAATAATGAAGTTAAAACGCTACAGAAGCTCACGCTGTAGTCACAGGTCCATTTGTTAGGGTCACCCTTAGCACAGGTTTCACCTTCTACAGACTTTCAGTACAATCAGCCTCTGAATAACAAGGCTGGTGATTCACCCAGATGGCTGCTTCAGCCCTGCCCTGTTTTCAAAGGTGAGACATCAGTGTAGCAGGTACAGCGTCGCCACAGCTACCAGCACAAACCTCGGCAAGACCTCCTGGGAAACCAGAGGCTGAAATAAACTGTGTGTACAGAACTGTCAATTTCCTTCTTTTTCAGAGGCTTCTGATGTTTAGATTAGGTTTTAAGTTGCTTTACATAATTGCCTGCTAGTCTGTTTCAAAAATAAGTTTTGTTTGCTCAGATTTTGTTTCTCATGGTGCGCCTTCTTCCCTACATTCTCTGGCTACGTCAAAATCCATGACTTGCTTAAAGCTCCCTCCCTTCAGAGAGAAGCTATGCTGAGTCAGATGAGGTCACTGATGTAAGGGGTGACATTTAAACAAAAAACATATTCCAGGCTCAGGGTGACATTTTCTCCACACATATCAAACCAGAGGATTTTCCAGAGCTCCCCAGGCAGCCCCCCTCCTGCCCCAGGCTATTCCCAGCTGACTGATGGGAACAGTTGTGAGGAAGCTGGATGGGCACCAGGCACAGGAGAGCGCCACCACCTCCAGCAAACGCCTGTGAGTCCGAGCAGAGCTGTCCTTGCCCAAGCCCAGCAGAGATGGTACAGCAGGAAACAATTCACACGTGCTGGGAGACCGTGCCGTGCGTATTCCAGCGAGCTGGCGCTGGGAGAGCCGCAGCTGCGCGCTCGGGAGCGCACACACGTGAAGTGAATGAAATAAAAGCCACTAGCGGCAAGGCTAAATTAAGGTGGAAGGAAACAAGTAATGGAAATTCCAATTGTTCAAGTTGCCACTACTTCACAAACATTAGTCAGGGGTTATATTTTAGCTCCTGCGGCACAGGGGAGACTTGAATGACTGTTACTGCAGCAGCAAGGTTGTATCATTTGGATCATCAAGGATTTCAGAAGGGGATTGCTTGAGAGCTTGACTTCTGCGCTGCAACAGACTATGAATCTCTGGCAAATAAAAAGATGCTTACAAGGTCATGGTTTCAATGTTTTATGTTTAGGCAAGTGAACAATTTATGCTGTGCATGAATAAACTAGCATCTCTTTAATAGAAAAATGTTCAACAAGATGGATAAGACTTTTCCCTAGGGAAAAAAAACCCAGTCAAACAAACCCAAACAAAAACCAACGAACAAAAAAACCCCAAACAAATAAAAAAAAAAAAGAAAAACAAAAAACAAAAAAAGAAAGAAAACCAGGCAAAAAGATTGTCCTGCTTTCAGTCTCCCTCACCTGAGGGAGTGGCAGTACAAGAAGGCAGCATTAGGATTTATGACAAACACACCCTTTTTGTCCCATGGATTCCTGAACTGTCCCCAGGACAATTATCTACAATCCTTCAGAAGAGTGGCAAAGTGAGGTAAATGGAGCCTTTGAAGAAACTACTCACTAAATACACGCATGAAGAAAACCCAAGCTTTGAACCAGTTGTTCAATATAGGCAATCCTAGAGTTTTCCAAAGTTTTAAATTGACCCAATGATAAGTATATTTCACATTAAATCAACAGCTGTACTTGGGGACTGATCTTCATTGTCATCCACAGGAGGAAATAGTACACACTTAGTATGTATTAGCTAAGCAATGCTAAGGAATTTGAAACTGACATATTAAAGATGAAAAAAAAATAGCTCTGAATTCCTACCTTGCCAGTGGCAAACTGAATATAAAATTAATTATCAAGAGCAAAGATATTTTTACCCACAAGTTCAATATTGCTTCCAAATTAAGACTATTCTGCAAAAGAGCTCATTGTGATCTCCTTCCCTTCACTGCTGAACTCCGAACTAAGTTGAGCTAATCCTACTTGTACTTCATATACAGCTTTGTTTCACCTGTTGATTTAAAATCCTTCAATTCTTGCAGACCTTAGGATTTCTGAGATCATTTTAGCCCCTTTATCAAGTCATCCTCAGTCTTGATCTTTCTCAAGCCACTCAATTTTCTATCACACTTGGCTTCACCACGTTCTGTATTGTCAGTATCTTACTAAGACTGTGCTTTGTGGGTTCCAGAAAAGGCTGATAACACTGAGGAGATATGCTAGAGCAATATAAAAAATATTATCTTCCTTCTCTGTGATATAATGCCTTCAGAAATGCAGCTCAAATGTTTCCTGTTTGGCTGTTTGCTGCTGCCAGTATCTCTTTACCAATTAACCAACTTTGCTATCTACCCCTCCCTCTAGATCCTTCACCATGACTATTTCCATCTTTACAAAAAATAAAACCACCTGTATATCACACTTACTTTCCTCTACTGCATGGCCTTTTTCTCCCTACACCAACCTCCTTTCACTACCATAAAATATTTGGTATACAACACAGTTTAGTCAGAAATAAACTTTTAAAGATATTAAGAATTTTTTGGTAATTGTATTAAACTGGAAACCTGTGGAGAGACCGATTCACCATGAAAGGGAAGGGGAAAATACTTCTCCAGACTGTGAAGACTTAGGTGTATGTTAGGAAGTTCTTATCTTACCAGCTTTTCAGTCATTGTTTTTAAAGACACTTACTATACCATGAAATACTTAGGACTTCTATGGTATTTACCTTCCCATAATAAGAAAATTTATTATATTAAGGTAAAGAACACCTAAACATCCACTGTTTTAACCGTATTCTGTTTATAAACAAAACCACAGCACTTAGGTCACCCACTTTAGGTGAGAAAATGAGTAAACAGCAGCAAACTGGATTAAAACACAGTAGTCAGTTTCTAATTCATGTACTTGAGGCAGAAAAAGCAGTCTGCAAAATGTGATGCTGTTCAGTTTTCATTGTTGTTCTCCAACTCTGGACGGAAACCAGGAAAGTTTACAGCAATCCTATGACTAGTGCAATCTGTGCCTTGCTGCATGGGAACCTAATTGACTGTCTGGCCTCGGGAAAGAGAAAACAGCGAGGTTTTGCCTCCTGAAGGTCCGAGGCACAGCTGGGGGAGCGCACAACGAGCCTTAGGAGAGGGATCCTGCGCCGTCAGTGTAATTTGGCCATCGCAGATTCCTCAGGGATCGCCACAGCACGCTGATGTAGCGGTGCGCCTATAACCGCACGGGTGCAAGATAACTAAGCAGCCTCCCAAAAGTTACACTTCAGCCTCGCCTACTCACTTCTGCCTTCCCAGTCAGGGCTCTGCGGGGTTGAATTTTCCACTACAGACACGCTGTAGTCGCGGCGCGACCCACCTTGCACCGCAGCGTCTCGCTCACCGGTACCTCCGGGCCGAGCGGCCGCCCCCCGCCGCCTCCGGCTGCGCAGCGCTGCCCGGGCCGCGCCGGGTGAGTCCCGGTCCCGGTTCCGCCCCCGCGGGAGCCGCGGCTGCCGCACCCACGGACATCGGCCCCGCAGCCAGGGGGCGGCCGCGACCGGGGCCGAAGAAAGCGCCGAAGCACCCGCCCGCCCCCGAGGCGAGGGAAGAGCCGCTGCCCCGCAGGTGGGGCCTTTAAAGCGCCCGGGCCGCCGGGAGCGCCGCGCCGAGGAAGGCGGCCGCTCCCCGTCCCGCCGTGAGGGGGCGCTGGGCGGGCGAGGCGCCGCGGGAGGGGATTTGCCTCAAGCGGTGGCGCAGGGAGCGATCCGCGAGAAGCCGCTGCCGGCGGTGTGTAAATATCCGAGTTTGGGCCGAGATCACCTCGGGGCCGCCGTGGCAGAGCGGGAAGGTTACACAGAGCTGTGGGGAGCGGTTCGGCCGAGCTGCGGGGCAGCAGGTATCCCGGGGGGCGGGCGTTCCGCGTCTGAACCCTCAGGGAAGGATGCGAGGGATGAAATGGCGGCGGGAGCGGGGGGGCTGCGCCCGCGGGTGGGACCAGGAACGCTCTGGAAGGCGGCGAGGGCGGCCGGGAGGGGCTGCTGTCCTGCCCAAGTTCAGCAAAAGCTCTTGAGCCTTGTGCGTTAATGAATTGCGGGCTCGGAGCTCCCAGCCTTGAGCCCCTTCTCTCGCCGCCGGAACACGAGTGAGAACGGTGGTTTGATTCACTGACCCCTAGGAAAAGTGCGGGCGAGGTTGTTTTCCCCCGCTGATTCACTGCTGCTGATCAGCAACGGTCGTTTTAGTTAAATGTAAAAGTTAAAACGATGTCCCGAGAGAAGACAAAGGGTTTGGAAGACAATAAATGCAGAACGAACAATTTAATTGCCCACCAGGATAGATACTGATGCTGAGATGATTTAAGAGATTGAGCCTTGTGGTGGCCTCCACATGGTCCTGCCGAGTGCTGTCAAGGACCAGGCAGCCCGCTCCATACATCCCTCTATTCAGCAGTTCTGTTTGGTTTGTTTTTTTGGCTTTTAATGTTATACTCTCCAAAGTAGCCTGCAGAAAGTCAGCTGTTTTCTCAGTGCAATGACAGAGCCACTGCTTTATGAGTTTGTTCAAAATTTAAAAAAAAAGAAAAGCCTGTTTCCCGCGCTGGCTCCGCAGCGGAGCGGCCGTGCCCGGTCAGCACCAGGGACAGGGCGGCGGCGCGGGCGGCACCGGGGCCAAAGCCCGCACCGAGGGGCCGAGAGGGCCGCGATAAACGCGGCGTGGAATCGCTGAAATACGCAGCCCGTTTGAGAAACTTCTCAGCTCCTGCCCGCTTAAAGGGTCGCAGTTCAGGTTTAGTGTTTCTCGTCTTATGGAACCTCAAGTCTCCTTACACTTCAAGTCCAATGTACAGGATGCGTAGACAAGGCCAGGAGAAATTGATCTAAATTATTTATATATTTATCTTTGGCCAAAATTCATATTTATATGGATTGTGACTTAATAGCAGTTGCAAAAATATTCCACTGACAAGTTGGCTTAAATCCCCAATGGAAACATTTTTCATCTTGTGATGAGGTGAGCAACCTCATAAAGTAGCATATTTGGTGATTTAGGCTGGAAAACATGATCCAGATGGTGGGAAATTATGTTTATTTCTTGATGTTCTGTTAGATTATCCCATTCTATGTGTGATAGAAAAAACCATATTTAGATTTAAGGACTTATACCTGGCCTTTCCAAGGCCTTCAAGAACCTGATTTTCTGCTCCCTGGTAAAAGTACCAGCAAGGATGACTGGGAAGTGGCTAATTATCCTATTCTGATGAGTGGTGGACCAGTTTTGCTTCAGACTTTTGTTTTTGTTTGAAACAGAATGAAACACACAAGCTTGTATATTTCTCCATGCGTCATTCAGGGCTGGGGAAATTGAGAGTATGGGAGCTCTGCCTGCTCAGCACTCTGAAAGACCCTGCAGGCTTGTTCCCAGAAACTTGTGCCTGCCATTTGGAGGGACAAAATCTCTGTCCCATTTTTCTAGAAAGCACTAGTGGCCATATAAAACACATATTTTAAGTGATGTTTCAGAAATATGGCCTTGGAATAGTTCCCTGAAAAACCATCCGGGTCATCACTTATGGAAAGCTGAGCACTGAGACTGCACTGGCTGGGCCATCTTGTGCAAACAATCCTATTTGCTTTCTGGAAAGTAGCTTACTGATAGATTTAGCTGTCTGTTTTCCTCAGTGACTCACTCTGTGTGATTTGCTTTTGACCCATGAGTTTCCTTCCAGTCTGGTCAATTTCCTTCACTGGAGAATTCGGATAGTTCTGTCAAGGGCTAATTTTCTGAAAGTCTTTCTCCTGGTCTTTTATCCTTTCTGCTAATCACTATCTGATCTTCCAAACTGTTTTGTCAGCTGTTCAGCCTCAGATCAATCTCAGAAACATGGTTTTTCTTGTAAAAAGGCCCCTCATTTTCCATAAATTTCTGCAGTATGGTTTCATGAGGTTTATTTACTAAGCTGTCTGCACAGTTTATTTGCAGTAATTTTAAACTGAAGGTGCAACCACCAGGGATGGAAATTTAAAAGAATGACTGCCACCCAATAATGCTGGCCTCCTCAGGTACGGAGTGGCTCCTCACCAATGATGATATTAGGGAAGTTATCAAGTAAAGTACAGACATTGCAGCACAAAGCATGAATGAGCTTTCTCTTGGAATAATGCTTTGACATCTCATCTCACTCTCTGCCCAGCTGAAGGGGTTCTGAGTTCAGAAATAAACTAGTGATGCGTGTGTCTTTCTGAGAGCCCCTGGCTGAGGAACAAGTAACTGGGAAGAAGATAGTGCCTTTGGTTTGGATGGGCTGTGTGGCTCCGTGGCCACACTGATGTGACTGTTCAGACAAGTACTGGCATTCAGAGGAGTGCAGATCTGGCCTGCACTTGCACTGTCATTTACCCAAACTAAAACAGCTCCAGTAAATGAGGCTGTTCCATTTGGGATTGCTTAGCAGTTCTGTTTTTCCCAGTTCTTTGCACATGCTGTGTAAGGGGGCAGGAGACTCAGTGGTTTGTTCCTTCTGCCACTGGCAAATAAATGGGCAATTTTCAAAACAACTCACAGTTTTCAATTCCCTTCTATCTAAAGACTAGGAGGAATTTCTTTAAAATTAGGACTTTAGATATGTCCAGTTAACAGTCTGATTTGTTTGGGATTGTGTTCTGGCACTGGCAAAAAAGCTGCCAAAGCAATCTAATACTTTGGATCTCCAAAATTATTTTCTTTGGCAGAAAATCTTAGGAACGTGTAGCAAACACAGCTCAGATGATGATCATATTTTTGGTGACTTTAGTAATTTTATTCTTGTAAGATAGAGATTCATCATTCCTGTTTTCAGTCTTAGTAATTTTGCAGGCTTCCTAGTGTTGCCCACATATAAGAGCTAACAAAATAATCAAAATGTGAAGCTGTTGCATACAGTTTAATATAATTGTGAGTTGCAATTCTAGTGTTGCTCAAACATGCAAAAGAAGGCTCTCCACATGATAACCTCCTTGGACTGTTCCTATCATTTCCCTGGGCTATATTATTAGCATAACATTCCTGGTACAGGATGAAAACAGAGTTATGGAGTAGATAATTCAAGAGGGATTGTCAGCAGGATGATCCCCAGAAATGCTGCTTGACTTATAACCCTCACCACTTTCATGTTAAATTTGAGCTAATCTGGCCCCAAAATGTCAGCACAAATATCTAGTGCACTGATTTTAAATAGAAGAAAAGCTGGAATTCTCTTAAAAATTAGTATTTTCAGTTAGTTTGGCTGAATAAATGTTGTCCTCTTAATTCTAACTCATTGTTAACTGTAAATACTCAGCTGTAAATGCAGGCTCTTTGTATAAAGGGAAAGGTAAATCTCTTCACACTTTTTTCCTTTGGTATTTCTCTGCATCTCTCCATTGAAGATTCATTAATCCATCATTGCATCTTTCTTACAACAGGCACTATTAATTTTCTGTTTGAGTATGCAGAACCTTCCTGAACTTGCCTTGCAGCACTCCAAAGGTGAATGACTTGACCTTTTACAGATAATCTTGGGTACTGTGCTAAATCAAATTGCCCAACACACAGAAGGAGTTGAGGCCCTACTGTGACTCAGAACTATCTCTGATACTTACCACAAAGCAGGGTCAGCTGAGCAGCAGTCTTGTTCAGTTTGATTTCTTGGTGTCTTGAGCTGATGATTTTTCAGTTGAGGCCATTGATTTATTGAAGCAGTTTTCATTGGGATGTCTGAAAACTGGGATAAATTTTGCTGAGGAAACTGTGAGCTAAATTTAATTTAGCTGCTGCTGGAGCCTGAGTGCTGGTATATGTTTTTCTTCTTTCTGGCATCTCAGTGCCCAGCCTTGAAGAAAGATCAAGACTATCTTGATGGCCAGGTGCTAAATATACAACTCACTAGACAGTAACTGAGCAATCAGCTCTGTCCTTGCACAATGTTTTCAGACAGTAAGCAGAGCAAAGGACTCATAGAGAAAGGCACACCATGTCAACAAAACATTCTAGACTGTATCTGTACAATCCCAATAAGTAAAATAAATTATTTGGTAGCTTTATTGGCAGTTTCAGTAATTCAGTGTTTGTTTAGGGCCAGCCAAGCTTTCCAAGTGAGTTTCAGTGAGCTCTGGGAGGACAAGTGTGATACAAATTCAGGGTCCTATTGTATAAGTAACCTGTTTCAATTCCCCCATTATTTAAAATAGTGCATGAGTTAACATGAATAGAACTCCCAGACAAGCCAACAGGAATGTCTTATTCTTTATTCCATTTCTGTTATTTTGTTCTTCAACCCTTTCCTTTTCATGCTAGATATAAGTTGTAGAGGGAACAGAATGTAAGTTTCAGTGATGAGCTTTTTTCCTCTTATGAGCTCTTTCAAGTTTAGATCAAGTAAACTAGTAACAGTCAAATTTTACTGAAATCAAATAATTCTGCTGGAACCAAGCCACTAGATCTTGGAAGGAGGAAGCAGAGAAAGACAAGTGCCTGCAAGTTAGTGACATGTTGAAACAGAAACATTACAGGGTCCTCTTGACTTGTCAAATCAACCAACATTTTGAGTGTCCTGTGGTGTAACTCACTGTATATGTAACAGCTGTGAGTGTTGCATTTGGGACTTCCAAAGATTGTCAGTTGTTGAAGTTCAGTTGAATGTCCCTTGGACCACCAGAATTCTTTTTCAGATTTCTGTCTCCAGTCCTGAGATACAAAACTGGAGAATAAATACTAGTATAGTGAAAATCTTAAGCAAGTAGTCACAAAGACACAAAGTGTTTAGTAGAGGATGTTGCTTTATTGCCACTGGACTTTTTGGTTTTTAACTGAAAGATTGAGAATTGATTTATGATCCTCATGAAATTGTTTAATTCCCTTGATTGTCTGTTCAGAGAATTCCCCTTAAGTAGTGGATGAGAAACTCAGTTCCCATCAGGATCCACCCTGTAAGGCTGAATTCTGGAAATCCTTTTGCTGTAAGTCTTTACTGGTATCATGCCATCCCTGCTTGTATGGCTGTTCTGGTGACATCTGGCCTTGATCATCTTTTGGCTAAAGAAATGCCCTGATCCTAAACCCCAAACCCTGGGTTTCCCAGAAATGGCTTCCAGTGACACTGGACAGTCAGCTGTGTTATTTTGAAAATTCCTGCAGAAATTTTATTTTTACAAGCTGGAATTCAGGCAGCTCACACTGTTGCTATGCTCATAAACTGCTCTAAGAAGCTGTTGTCTTTGTACTGTGACCCAGTGAAAATGGAGCAGGTTCAGCTGTGATGGGACTCTCTCAGGAAACAGCACAATGAAGGGAAACTGCAAAGTGCAGCTTGTAACACATGCTGTGGCCTCCTTAGCCCTGTCTCTGGAATCACAATGGTTTGGCTCCTGCATGTGAGGAAAATCAAGGATTCAGTGAAAGCAGCAAGGAGAAATCTGACACAAATGGTAACTGAGTCCCTTTTCTGACCCACAAACAGAAAGAGAAGATGCCTGTTTGATATTACCGTTTTTCAACATTTTTGGATTCCCTGATTTATTTGCAGTTAATTTATTTTGATGCAGTGCTAATGGGTATCCTGAATTGTGTTTTCTTATTTTCCTTCTTTTGCCTTTGGTCATAATCTACCATCACAGTTTGGGGTAAAACAAGAGTTAAAGTGGGTGTGTTTCATTGAAATGGAGTTTCACATCATGTTTCATGAAATTTACATGGTTCTAATTTCTTCAGGTGAAAAAAATCCTGGTATCTACAGTGCCTAAAGACAGCTGCTCTTTCTGTGTGAAACTTGCTTCTCATCTCACTGAACGTAATGATCCTGAACCTGAAAGGCTGGTGTGGCTTTTTCTTTTTCAGAGGAATGATTGTCAAAAGGAGTCCATGCAGTGAACGTGATGAACCACCAATCTGCCTGATGCTACTACCCCAACTCTGTCCTTCATCAGATTAAGTTCTCTTCTTACTTCACTGAGCAGCAGCAGAAAGTGAGTTTTAACAAGTGCATCTGGAAAATAGCACTTTGAATAAGATCTATCAGTACACATTAAGGGTTCTGCCGTGTGCTTCTGTTACTCAGAGGCTTCAGCTGAGGACAGCAGCATCAAAAGGATTTATATTTTTAAATCACAGTTGGAGGGTTATTATAAGCCCAGACTCCATCTGTTTACATGTTAAGGTAGAAGCATAAATAGTTCCTTTAAAAGCCAGGAGGGAGGTGTGTTTAATTAATGCTGGTTTTGCCACCTGAGGGCATTGGGGCTGCTTGGAAGGGGGTACTAGAAGTGTGAACTACTAAAAATGAGAAGAAGATGGTGATACTGCTGGGAGGGCTTGAAAGCAGGACTGCCCATGGAATGAGTGTCAAGGAATGCTCAACTGCAGAACCTGGCAGGTAGAGGAGCTGGATACTGACCAAGAGATCAGGGTTTGAAAGGAAAGTGGGGGGACAAACAGCTATTTCTTAGCAGCTTCATGGAAAGTGTAAGCAAGGGCCTTCCCTCTGGCCCTGTGGGTTAACTAGAGAACAGGTGACTTGTCCCTCATTGCTGGAAGCAGGGAAAATGAGAAGAATCTCTAAGAGATGTGGGCTGAGCTAAGCAGGATTTCTGCAGTCTGCACAAGAGGATGAAGGTGAGCACACTGAGAAAGAAATTGTAAGTTTAGATCTGAAACATTTTGTCAAAAAGAAAACCAATTTTTCTTTGTTTGTTTTTAAACCTCTCTTTCTTCTTCTCTTGTTTCTTTAAAGGTGAACTTGCATAACATATCTAATATAGACAAATAAGGAAAGAGGTATTACTGAAAACATTGTCATATGTTTTATTCTATGGTTATGTGTTTGTAGCCATGACCACTCTGGTGTATGTTAATACTGCTGGGACTCTGATGAGAACTGATTTCCTTGAAGTCACAGGTCAGCACTGGACAGTTACCCTAGAGATTCTGCATGCTGTGATAGTAGCCACATGCTCCAGCCACTAGAAATGCTTCTATAAGCTTTTAAGAGTATAGTCTTATTCTTGCCTTCTTTCCTTCCTTTCATAGTGAGCCTCACTTAATACTTAACAGTTCTTGGAGTTCAAGCTTTGATGGATTGTCCTATTTTAAATCCTTTTATATTAATGGAGCTGTTTTGTGCATGAAAGTAGAAGTTGGTCCTGAAAGTGTAAGTCACGTCTGGACAGGGCAGAAACAACTATCTGATGTTCAGAGCCAGTTAAGCCATAGAGTGTTCACTGATTTCCATTCTAGGCAACATTCAGGGAAGTTTGTGGAAATCTTGTGGTTTGATTTTGTAGTGCTTCACCCAGTTTATGTTACCCTTGTTTCCTGGATGACACTGCTGGTCAAGGATTCCCTTTTGTGTGAACAATTTCTGCCCCGTTAATAGAGAAGAAAACCCAAAAAATGGTCCTACCATCTTGACTTTGCTCACTTCAAGGGACAAACCTTTATATTTCATATAGGGGTTTTGATCAAAAACATGCACACAATTGAATGCTATATATTTTTCTTAGTTAGAACTTAACAATAAAATGCCTGATTCTACTTCACTCACGTTACCTGTAAATAACAACTGAAGTCTGTGTGGTGAGCATCTGTAAATTATTTCTGTTGAAAAAAGAGTGCCTATGCATCCTTTATTCCCGTCAGTAACAATCTGTGTCTTTCATATGTGATAGTGTAGTTTAGATGTTTTGATAACTGTACAGTAGAGGAAGAAAATGTGAATAAAATAAATGGGAAAAAATTCTATTTCCAGCTGTGAATCTTGGAACTGTAAAAGCTAGTTGAGAATAGCCACATGATGATGAGCATATTTTCTCTATTTCAGGCAGAAATACTTAGATATGAGAAGATTAGGTAATTTTCCCAAAGTCACACAGAAAACATGGAAAAAAGAAAAAAATACAATCTTGAACTTCTGATTCAAACTTGTATTTATTTTTTCAGGACTGTCATTCCTCCTCTTGGTAAGGGTTTGCTATATCAAAGTCCTTGCTGCTTTCTACATCAAATCAAATTCACAACTCAGCTCACCTATCAGTATTAGCCTTGGCTTTAAAAAATCTGAATCTTAGAAAAAATATTAATGTAAAGTTCCATGGCATTAGCAGCAAATACTAGTCTGGAAAAATATTTTTAAAATTCACTAACTTTTAGTACTGACCTAACATACCCTTAACTCCTTCATTTTACTTGTGTGTCCTGAGGGGTTGTGTGTGTATTTATGCATATGACTAACTTTAGGCATCTGAAAAATTAATAAGAAAGCAGTTTCACCAGTTTCACAGCAAAGGGTGCATCTGGGTGTGTTTAATACATTTTTGAAGTACTGAAGTTCTTGAGGGAAATGCTGTTACATTAGAGGTACAGCCACTTTCTTTGCAAGCTTTCAGGCATGGCACTGTGTGGAAGGGTATAGATTTTCCTTTTTATTTTTCTAGTCAGTGGAAAACATTGCAGCAATTGCAAGTATGCCCATAAGTGTCCCACAGCCTTCAGGAAATGTTGCTCTACACAACTTTACATTGGAGACTGTGTGCTATACAATGACATAGTCTCAGATTTTTGTCTCTGTTTCCAAACCATCTTCTTGTACACTTGTGGAAGTGTAAATGTTGAGGGAAATGAGCAATGGCTTTGCTTTTACATTGTGGGTAAAACACTCCCCACAAAAATTCTCATTAGCAAGTTATTTACATTGGTGTCATGTTTATTTTTGATGTGCATGATGAGCTTTACTCTCAGGTTATGTCTGGCACAGCTTAACCAGAGCTGCAGCTCTCTCCGCTCTACACCATATCTGATGGCTTGACTCGAGCCTGACCAAGTTACACATTCTACCTATCCTCCAAGTTACAGTCACCATCAGAAGACCTATTTAGGCCAAATTTATGTGCTTCTGAGTCATAGATCTGGTGGATTATGACTGAGTATGGACTGCAGTAAGCCAAATGAAAGTGGCTCTTTTTCCTACACTGATGTGACTCTTGCAGCATTTTCTTTGCTCTACAAGCTGGTTATACAGAATTCCAGTGCTATGTGTCCAGCAGAGCTTTCAGAACTGCTGTAACTAAAAAAAAGTGTTTTCCTACAAAACACAAATAAAATTTTATAATTGGTTTTTATCGGACTGTTAAGCTGGATTTGCTGTGGAGAAACTTTTCTGCCTTTATTAAGCTTACACTGATTATATGCTCAGTCTGTTCTCCTTAGAAGGGAAGTAAACAGGACAGCTTGTAAATCTTGTCAACTCTGAAGTTTGCATAAGTTTGAAAATTAGCATTTAGGTTATAAATTCAAGGGGGTAAGGGAAGCACAGTAATCATTTATTGTACAGGATTGTGGCTCATGTCTAAAGTTGCTCAGAATGACACTAATAAGAATTTATTTACTTGTTTTAAGACTGCTTTTATATAAACCTCTTTATAACATTCCTATGACATTAGCAACTCCAAGGCTACAAACAGAGGTGTTTGAACAGAGATACCAGCCCCTGAACTACCATTGTGTGATACTAACATTGCAGATAAGGGCTCTCTCTCAGCAGTGTTTTCAGCAGCAGAGACAGATGGGTGCCCTGTCAGAATTACTGGGACACCAGTGCCTTTCAGTGAGGGATCAGAGGATAAGGGGACTTCTTGGGATGGCCTGAGGAAAAAATGGCACCGCGAACCTTGAGGAAAATGGGCACATGTGGGAATGGTGACTTACCCATGTTACACCCTGAGGCTCTAGAAACACCCAAAAAAGCATTGTAAGTGTCTTTGTTTATTTCTGAATGTGAAGCTTGCTGTGGGTTTTGCACATGACTTCAGGGAAAATACTGTTTGCTATCCTGTCTTACCTGAGAATGTGTGAAATGTCAATGCTCAGTGGTGGGTGTAAAAAAGTTTCCCAAAGCATAGAATGTGATCATAAGCTGGAAAACATGGGGAGTAAGACCCTATGTGAAAATTGGAAAGATTGGCAATGTGTGGCTGCTGCCCTATGCAGTCCTTCAGTCTTGGCTTGCAGCAGCCACTCATTACAGTGGCTCTTGGCACATCCTTCACAGGTCCAGCAGTAGTGACCCATTGCTCAGCAGTTTTGCAGAACTGCTTGAATGATCAGACCAAACAGTTTCTCTGGTGACCCAAGCCTGAGTTTGTGCACCCATGAAGGGGCAGAGCCTGTGTGTTAACTCCCAGCACCACTTGCCATTGCTTTTGCCAGCAGCCTGCTCTGTGAACAGCTGCTGGAGTACAAAAGGCCACAGGGAAGTGTCTCAGATTTGCCCTAGTCCTGTCACACTCCAAGTCACTGGAACATGTCCAAGTGCATGGTAAACTACAGGCGGTCTCTGCAGAACAGCCTGTACAGTTGACTTTAAGTGAAACGTGAATCATCTCAGTCCTAAATTATTTTAATCCAATCAGTCATCTGTGTTGAAGGGTGTAAAGAGACAGCAAAACCAAGAGAATGGCTGCCAAGTGGAGGATACAGGACACAAATAAATCTGCTAGGATGAGATGAAATATGAACTAATAATGATTTATTCCAAATGCCGCAGGGGTTACAGTGTGGAACCACTTGTAGAGATATTCAGATGAGATGAATTTTGTAGGCTTTCCCCTGGATGATTTTTATAGACATAGCAGAGGTGAAGGAAGGCAAAGCTGTTAGCTACACAGAGAGTGCACACAAGGGTTTTGAAGTGCTCACAAACAATTTCTCCCTAATTAATATATGCTTTACAAGTCTCTTGTAAGTAGATGAGCATGAACAGCTGTAGTTCTTTTTATAGATACAAACTAATCTCTAATACATGTTGGAGTTGAAGGATACAGAGAACAACATGCTGGGGATTTGTAAAGCTCTTCTAGCCATGGAAGTATTCTTTTTAT
This sequence comes from Zonotrichia leucophrys gambelii, assembly GCF_028769735.1. Lineage (NCBI taxonomy): Eukaryota > Metazoa > Chordata > Aves > Passeriformes > Passerellidae > Zonotrichia > Zonotrichia leucophrys. The sequence goes on from NC_088176.1 coordinate 26,679,428, forward strand.
ACCCTCTAAAAGTGGAAGGGAATGCAGAAGAGTGTAGAGTGCAGTCTTGAAGAGTACTGCTTGGAACAAAATCATGACTGGAGCAAAGGATCTAGCTATTAGTGACAGATATCATACACTCCTTGTTAACACATCAAACAGCACACGTGAGTTAGACCTACTTTATTGACAGATTCAGTCTTTTGTGACCCATATGAAACAGGCAGCATTTGCTAATGTTTCTTCCCATCTTTCAATAGTGTCAATGGCCTTCATGACAAAGAAAGAATTACATGTTTCGTGCTTTTAAATGTTTTTTAAAAGCCTCAGCAATAAGTTATAATAGAACCCCTTAGACCTGAGGAATATCTTTGAACATGTTTCCTGTTTGAAGATATTTTCTGTCTTCTTTCTCTTATTGCTAGCTGTATATATTATCAGTTTAATATTGTCCTCTGCTGGGTGACAATATCCTGTTGTGGTAGGTGAAGGGAGAGACTGTAACAGCTCCTTTCCATCTCTGATGACTACGATTTCATTTACATAAAAACACTGTGGATTTTGGACAGTGTGTTTCTTTTGGCAGTTTATTACCAGCCTGAATGCCTCACTTTTCTTCACGATTAACATTTTGTCTGCTGCAGAAGTCATATCACATTCATTTTTAGTTTTAATAACCTTCCTTTTAATAAACCACAGTTTGACCTAAGTTTCCAGTGGTTTACTTCAAAACAATGCTCTAGACCTTCTGGAACTCACTGATTTTTCCCCTCAAAATAATAAGTTAATTACATTTTTATTGATTTTATGGCTTTTTCTGATGTGATATAGGGAAGAATTGATTTACTTAGGACAAAAAATGCCTTGCTGGGTTCCCTCCATTATTGCAACCAAAGGAAAAACTGCTGGAGGGCCTATGGGGCAGAACTGTTTCAATAGTGCTTTGTGCCCTGTTCTTTCTGGCTCAGCCCCACTTTGGACTGAGCGCTATGAATTGCAAATGAATTTTGTTCACTTCTTCTTATGCACTAGGAGACACACTAGGGAAAAGCAGAAAGTCACTAGTGATAGAACTTTTTCCCTTTCCTTTCAGAAGAAAGAAGTACAATCTCGTGGATTTAGTCACTGCGAAGAAAACCCTCAGCTATACAAATGCTGCTGTTTAGAGAAGGAGAAATGAAAATGCCAAAGTGGGAATGATGTGGATTGCATACATCTCTAGAACAACTATTTTTGGGGAACTAAACCTTCTCCTGCCTATATTTACTTTAGAAAAGCACATCAAAGAGTAAACTACTTTGAATTATCAAAAAGCAGATGTATTGACTTACCCATAAGATATTTCAGTACAAACATTGCTTTGTATTCTGGATTCTTTTCATGAAACCTGCTAAAGGAAAGTCAGAAGGAATTTCATAACAATCTCCTATAGCTTTGTGGAAGTTAGCTGAGAATGGGTTAAAATCATCTCTTAAGCCACTGTTGGAAAAGAAGCTAATTATGGAAAGGACCATAGTCTTTTCCTCAAGTGTCACTCCTTTCTCTTTCCCTGTCTCAGAAATTAAAATAAAGACATGAGACTGTAAATTACTGCTAAAGTGCATTGCCTTTCATTGGATTGTAGAAGAAAATGGGGGAAAATGTCATTAATGAGAGAAGGGGGCACTGACTGTGTAATTAAGTTTACATTTGGTTGAGAAACTTCACAATAATGAAGAAACCATCATCAGGAAGTAATAAACATTTCCCCCCAAATTTCTCAGCTTTAGCTCTGTAATAGCTTTGAAGTTAATAACCAAGTGAACAAAGCCAGTTTTGAATATTATACTTCCCTCTCAGGTTAATCCTAGGAGGTTTCTAGGTAAGGTCTGTGCAGTGGTGGGAACGTATGTGAGCAGAGTACAATACAAATGAAATTTTTTTTTGTGAGCTGCATAAAGAAGAAGTATTAAAATTACATTGTGTCTCAGATCAAGATCTGATCCACTGGAGAGAGTTCTGATGCTGAAAAGATCACTCCTCATATTTTTATCCTTGCTTGTCTTGTGCTGTGTCTTTGTAGGAGCATTTCAGACCAATCTAGAAAGGTATTCTGGATTCAGCCAGTCCACAGCTGTTCCAGAGCTGTTGGCTAAGGTGATATTCTTGCACCACTCACTTAACTGCTGGACTTCTTGTTCTGCTTGTGACTGCTGGATTTAGGGTACAGGAAACCATAGTTGTATCTAGAAGGCAGCTCTGCTCCTTGGACACTGCTGCATGTTATTGTAATACTGGGTATCTTGGCTGAAGATGGTCCCTGGTGAGACTCTCCTTTTCTTTGTCCAATACTGTTCAGGCTCTCTCTTTTCTAAAGGATGCAAAGATTTACAAGAAATGGACAACACAAGCATCTACAAAGAGATCCCATTGAATGATCTATTAAAAATGACATATATTTAGCACTTTGCTACTCCCCATGGCTGACTGAAAATCAAACTTAAATGATGGAGGGAAAAGTAGATCTGAAAATTATTTTAATATTTCATGAATAACTTATGAAAAAAACCTCCCACCTGTTAAACAAGCTAATGTACTAAAGGATTAAAGACTTTGCATTTGCTACTTAATGCTGGTCTACTTTGAAGAAGGACCAGGCTAATGACAGCACATTCAACTATGAACAGAAATACTGTGAATATGCTAAGACAGCCTATGAATTCAATCAGGTAGAGAGTCTCTTTATAAAGAGGAACTACTCAGGGTCATTGGGCAAGAGGTAATGTAAAATATAATGTTAACAGCATGGATAATTTGAAGGGGGGGAAGCAAACTACATAATGAGTTAAAAATTGAGGGAAAGATTAACTAGCATTTTTTTTTACAGTAAGCAGCATTAGCTGTCACTTGCACAGTACCAAAAAATCAGTTAGGATGAGGCTCACAATAGCTCATATGTATCATTGCTAATAATAAAGAGACAATTTAAGCTGATTGTATTACACTGGGGTTAGTGCTGCCTTGTTTTCATCTGTCAGCTCTTTGCTTTTATTTCCATGTCTGCTGAGAATTAAGGCAAGTTGATTCACTTGTGAGAGATGTCAGATATTTTTACCCATATGCTGTAGCTGTGTTAGATGAAGAAGAAACAGACACTAATACAACAAACAACATCCTAGTGAATAGGTGACATGGCATATTTCAAAAACTGACCTTGATTTCCTCCAAGCTGCATGTTTTAGATGTTTGCTGCAACCCAAAACAGAGAACATTAAATAGTTAACTACATCACTTTGTACAGCAGTTCTTGCCACAGGACTAAGGCTGTCTCAGAGGTATGAGCCATCAGAATGGCTGTCTCAGCTTAGCATATACACCATTAATATAAAGATGGCACAGAGTTAATGCTTGCATGCTCCACAAAGGAAATCACAGACCTCATTATAGGACTTACTAAATTCAAGAAAATATTCAGATTCCTTGAAGAAGCTGAACTTCAGAAGATTCCTGTAATACCTATGTTCAACTTCTGCTCAGTTTCAGCAGTGGTCTACCCTTTGTGGTCATGTTTTCTGAGTTGTTCTGGGAATATTGTGTAATTTTTACATCTCAAAAACAACCTAATTTGTGCTCAGGGACTGGGATTGTCATTAGTTTTTGTTGCCAAATATTAAAATAGCAGTTCTTACAGTAGGTGTAGCCATGTACTCTGTGGCATTCAGTTCCACCATCAATATGTCATCAGCATCTACAGCTGTCTGAAAAATGAACACAGATAAAACAGATGTAAATGGCATAAAGGTATGTCACAATGTAAGACATATGCAAAATGCATAGTGGAAAAAAGAGGACAGCAAAGGACTGACTGAAAAGCAGTGATATATTAAAGATAGCCTTGTTTTTTACGTCTTACCATATTTGTTCATTTGCTAACAAATGGTGGGACAACCAAGATCAATCAAGTAATTTGGACAGCAAAAGACAAATATTACTAAATACACACTTAAAACCAAACACGAGACAACTCTCCATTCAGATTTAAAGTTCTCTAAAACAGCAGCAGAAATGCAATGAAGACAGCTGAATAATGAACCAGGGTGGGAATAAAAAGCTGATGACCTTTTACAGCCTGTAAGTCATTACTCATTGTGTTAACTCATAGGTTATCCGCATCTTCTTGGCAGGAACCTTCATGATTAATTATGGTACAATGTGCAGATTTTTTAACTTGTCAGTTGTTAGAGAATTTAGGTATTACACAGTCTATTACCTTCCCACAATTCCCAGAATCCTGGCTTGTCAGTTTGGCTCTTATGTCACTGTTCTGAGTTGTGTCTTTATCTGTTTCGTAGGAAGTTTGTCTTCTGGCAAGTCTGGAGAACATACTGGGAGTATCAGTTTCTGTTTCAGTACAGCCCTAAAATTAATACAGCAAAAACATTCACTCTAGGTCCTTTAGACTTTCATCCAGTTTGCCCCAGACAAACCTAGATAGAAATCATAAAAGAGACAGGCATTGTATAAAAGACATTTCACAAAAATTCTGCCATATATAATTTCATAAAATGTCTGCTTATAGGAAGTACAAATAAAACTATCAACTCTTTTGCATCTAAAATTCAGCTTACTTTTTTTTTCCTCCACAGGGTGCACTGCAAAATTTGAAAGAAAATAGTGTTTTGTTACAATCTATTGTTGAAACTTCTCTCATGCATCTTGTAGCTCCAAGGAGACAGTGTTGCCACAGTACTGCCCACTTAGGAAGCACAGGTGTTTGGAGGAATTAGGGCCAAAGTTTCCCACGTGGCTTGAGTAGAAGCAGAAACAAATAGAAGGAGATGTCTCAGGACTGCAGAATCAGTGCTTTATACATATTTTTTTCAGTAAGGAGTCCTGGGTTTATAAACTTTGTTCCAATTAATGGGAAAACAAAGCCGTGTTACTGAGGGACTCTGTTGTTTTTTTAACAATCAAGATTTGCAGTGTAAGCGATGCAATATAAAGATGTTCCTTTTCTATTAGCCTGTTTTAAAACCATCCACCTGACTGGAGGCTACCAGCCAGAAGTATTTCATTTTGATTGGGCTGAGAACTCAAAAGAACAGAGAGGGCAAAGAAATTGAAATGTCACTGTTAAAAACAACTGTCAGAATTCAGCGCTTGGCTGGACTAGATACAATTATTATCCTGACTGTGAAAAAGAACTGCCAAGAAATTTTTTTCTTTTCAGTTATTTGGAAGTTTAGTTTGAAATTACTGCAATGAACAAACTAATATGCCTATTTAGTTAGCAATATAACTTTGAGTTACAGAGGGGAGCCTGGATGCCAAATACTTGCCCTGTTTTCAGCTGCTGTGTAAAACATTTGTTTCCACTTAGATTGGCAGCAGCAAGCTGTTGAGGTCTTCTGTGAGAAAGAGTCTGTAATGGATTTACTGATTTGTCTAAATCTGATGATTAATATGCTTCCAAATACATCTCATTTTCAGAAAGCATTATCTATTTCATTACAACCTTGCTTTCACTAGAGAACTATTTTCTGACTAGCAGTTTCTTTTTTCTGCATCCAGACTGCAGATCTGTGGTGAGACAAACACAACTTGTAAGTATGATCAGACTTTCAACTGAGCTCTATGCTGCCTTTATTGTTACTTACAGGTAAGGCTTTATAAAGCCTTACCTGTCAGTAACACTTTGCTTTCTAAAATTACTATTGTTCCATCTTTCCACTCTTCCTGCAGTGTCACCAACCATCAAGAAGAAAATTACCTACATTCTGCTTTTACACTTAGCCTTCTGTCTTTAATTTTGCTTTGTCCCTCCACTTTCTCTAGAGTTTTTATAACAAGCACCATAATTAATTTCATCTAAAGAATTTACCACATCTATATGAAGATGAATTGCTTTGCAATTAGAAATGGGTGTATGGGAAGTGTCTCCCTTACTGATTCACTGTCAGAGAGAGAAGACAGCCTCCTTTTTCCTTTCTGCAGCCCACTTGTCTCAGAAGACTGGCTGGTTACGGTTGCTCGTCTGGAGGAGTGGTAACTGCTGGAGGACCGTGAGTCCTTAGGAGAAGCTCTCAGTAAGGGTCCAAGGCAAGGAACATATGTTGCAATGGCTCTTCTAATGGATAAGAGGTAGAATCAGTCAGATTTTTTTTCTGTCAGCACAAAAATTCAATCATCATAAACAATGCATTTATTCAGAGAGATGAACTAATGCTGCATAGACTGGAAAATTACTGGGTACAAAAAGAGTTTTCCAGATATCAGATATCTCATGTAGAATCACCCTGCAAGATCACTTATTCACAGTGTTCTGCAGAACTCAAATTTATTGCTTGGCAGGGATAAGGGCATTAAAATATAACTTTGGAACTGAAGGGAGCTATTAAAACAATGTTTTATCTGCTTTCAGCTTAATCAGGGCAAAAATAAAATTGTGTCCCTTTAAACTGAACCTTGCAGAAGTACTACATAATGAATTATTTTAATCTTCCCCTAAGCAGCTATTCTAGCTCCTCTTACACATCTGTTTGCTGGCTATCTGTAGAGTTGTACAGAATGTGCATTTATATTACTGTATTACTTTGCTCATATGAAGTATTGGAAAACTCTGGCCTAGCTTTCCTGTTCCTTCCCCACAAAGATGTTCCTGCCCACCTCTTCTCTGTTCAGGTCCTCAGTAGGTCTTTGTAGGTGGTGAAACAACAGCCTGTCTGTGGCATTGCTGCCATCTGTCAAATCTCACTGCCTGCATCTGTACTTGGAGTGACAATGACCCTTCATTTTACCTGTCAGAGGAAATACTACCCGAAATATGAAAGCCTTGAGAAACATGAGGAGGATTCACAAAACAGGGAAGAGGTGGTTTGGCTCATTGTGTTGCCTCTCTCACTGGCCTGGTCAATGTAACAAAGTGCTATTTGCAGCTCTTCCCCATGTCTGCCTCTCATGAAGACAGTTAAAAATGTGTGGTGCTTTCCTTTGAGATGGAAAGGTTTCCATCTTTTATCATGCAGTAGGTAAATACAGATCAGTATCCATAAACATCTCTAGCTACCATCTGCTCAGGAGTTTGTTCCAAGTGCAAATTCCACTGACATTTCTATGGCATTGAGGAGTGTTCCTGGGGAGGGCAAGGCTGTCCTACAGAGTTAAAATGAGCAGGTGAAGGAGAGTTCAGGTACTAGACCTAAAAGTGACAAATTTACTCTCACATTTTCTTTGCTATATTAAACATAGCTTGTAAGAGTGAACTTACCTGTATTTGGGGTGAGTGATGGCATAAATGATGGGGTTATGGATGACAGAAGCTTTGGCAATCACAGCTGGTATGGAGTTCATGAAGGGTGTTAGGACGTGGGAATACCTAGAGTAATGCAAACACATCATATATTTACTACTGAGTTCTGCATTGTCTATGCAGTTAGAGTGGCAAGACAGGCTTTAAGCCTCCAAAGAGAGTTAAAGAAGAGTTCTGTACCAAAACAGTGAGAGAACAAATTCTACATCATTTGCCTGTAAAGATCAACATCAGTCTAATTGGATTTCTGAGAAATATGATTTTCTTGGGGCTTTGCTGGCAGTACTCCACTATTATGACTCAGGATTGGGGTAATTCCCATGTTGTTTAACCTAGGGACAATGTCAGCCTTTTAAAAGGCCTTACCATCCTGGTGAGGAAGTTTCTCATCATACTATGGGAATATATATGCTCTGTGATGAGGTGGAAATGGTTTGCCAATTGCAGTATTAGAACCATTTTGTCAGCTGCCTGTTGAGATGCCATTTCACCTCCTAAGGCTTTTCCCTGATAAAGATAAGAATGTTCTCTATGTGCAATATTTAACATGGTTTCTCCTGATCATTCTTTAAACATTGATTAGAGGTATAAATCTTCACATATTCTGGATAACACACAGTGTGACCTTACTGGAAAGGAGATTTTGACCCTGAGCTGAGACAATTCTTTGGTAAGGCTGATGGAGACTGCAGCTAACAGAAACAAATAGTGGCAAAGCCTTCTGTTTAAGCTAATAATTCCTGTGTTTAAACTAATAATTCCCAGAAAATGCAACCTGTAGACCAAAAATATTAGTGAGCATGACTGTGTGCTAGCTCACTATTCCGCATTCAAAATATTTTCTAAAGGAATTAAGGTTCTTCCTTCCTTTTTCATATGTTGTTGCTCTGTCAGATGAATTGTCTTTAGTCCAAGACTGTAGCCACAGACTCCATGTCTGCCTCCCATATGTAGCATGCTGAAAGATTTTATCTGAGTCCCTTGCAATAAAATTTCACAGAAGACATCCAGGTTTGCTTATTAACCTGAAAAATCCCAGTAGGATTGCCTAAAAGACACAGCACAGAAATGGAAAAAATCTGTGTGAAGCTATGTTGCTCCCAAGCTACCTTTATAAGGAAACTTCAAAAGTGCTAATTTCTAACATACTGCAGAATTAGAGAATTGTTCATTTGTTCAGATTTTGAGTGTGAGACATGGAGCAGAAGTCAAGTTCAGCAGGTATTTGATCCTCCTAAGGCAGATGCTGAATTGTATGCAACAGCGCAACAGTTCTACATAGTGGTTTGCTGTAACACAAAAAATGAACATACTTTTGTAGATTAAAGAAGTAGAGGGGGGGGAAAAAAAAGAATCAGCCCCTGGGAGGATCTTTTTGGAGTGCTTTACTTAGCATTTTAGTGCTAAATAAAGTTCAGATAGTTCAAATATCCCAGCATAGAGAATGCATTCAGAAATCTTCAGCATGGCAGTTTGTTCCTAGTAATAATAATCTTGTTTTCTTTCTCTCTCTCTTTTTCTTAAATTTTCTTAAAGTCAAACTAAGAAAAAAAATCAGTCAACATGTGCCCCCCCCATTGGTTAAATTCACTCCTAAATATTTGAATGTTTTGGACATGCTTCAGAGGTCAAAAGTGACATGTAGTTTTGACTTTCATCTGTCTTTTACAGTTCCACATCTTTTGCTTTCATGGAATATTGCTTTGCTGATACATTTATAATTACCCAGCAAAAGCTACCAGAGCAACAACAGAGTATGGTGACCAGGAAATGACAAAAAACAAGATGACGATCAGTGCAATTTTGGCCATCTTCCACTCATTTTTCATCCTCTGATACTGTTTCTGGAACTCTCTATTTCCACGTTTGCATCCAAATGTCTGAATAGACCTAGGGAAAATAAACATACAACAGCAAAGGTAGGGAAGTGAGCAAATACTTCATGAAGTGGGACAACAACTACTCTTCTGCTACTTTAGGCTAAAACTCATGCACTTTTATTGCATATGAATGCAAGTACATGACCCATGCTTCCCAATGTGACGCACTTCAGTTGCACTCATCAATGGCAAAAGCCACATGTGCTTCAATGAAAAAAAAATAGCAGAGAAGTACAAAAAGACTTTGCACGTAAAGCAGCTATTCAAGCCAATTGAATGATGCTGAGTTAAAGACACTTAGAGGAGTCTTTGCTTCCCTGGGTCTGTTTTGCTACCTTGCTGTCACTTTGAACTTCTGAGCTAAGTGACTAGATCTACTGGGATCTACAGGACTGGTACCCAGAGATCACACATGGAGTGTCAGGCTGCCCTTTACATTTAAAGCAATAGCTTTTTGTTTCAGAGTCCTGCTATTAAGTCTTTAATCTCATTTTTTAATTGAAATTTATAATTCAATTCCATATATTTTTCTGTGAATTAGTTATTGATGCACGGTCATTAGTTGTTTCTGAGGTCCCTTTTTTTTTTATTCTGGTTGGTTAATTTCTGTACTCTTTTCCATGCCATTAGATAATAGACTGATAAGCTCAGGCCTCAATTCAGGAATAGCCCTTCTAAGAATCATGTCTTACCCTGTTGACTATTAACAGAATTCTTGTTTGGTTTTCTGTTTCAGTTGTGCTTACAAAATAAATGTGAGGAACTAGTCCAAATTTTCTTCTGTTCTTTTTTTCTTTGTTTTAAGAAAACAAACAGTCACTTAAGCACAAGGATAAAAATTTAGGGCTGTTGGCTACTTACTTGTTGGCCTTCTTGATAGCCTCAAAGATAGAGACATAGCTGTATATGATAGCAATCAAAGGAATGAAAAAGACAAAGCAGAAAAGCAGCATCGTGTAGGCACGGACTGATGGTGTGAAAGTCATGTAGTCCCAGGAGCAGGAAGTCAGCAAACCCTCAGGAACATATGCACCTAGAAAGGAAGACAGGAAAAGTTATAAACCGTGAAGTGAATGTTATTCTGAGTGCAGAAGCTGGAGAAGATACTCAGAATAACATGGTATTTAGTCCTAGTCTCTGAAAGGGAAAAAAGGGTTTAAAAGGATAAACAATTCTTCATGTAAAGAACTTTTATATTTTCTTTTATTTTCTTTCCCTATTGTATTTATGCTTAGCCATCTAAGGCTTCAGAAAACTGAGTAATTTTGCTTCAGTCTTGAATATTGTTTAAAACTCATCATAGTCAAATGGAATCTCTTCAGATACTTATTTGGGCCTGAGACCAGACCTATATTGTTTTTAAATATCTCCATTTCCTGTCAAAGTGCTTTCTTTCTAAGGAATCAAACCAATTGCTCTAGGTATCACTTTTCTAAGCATGTGCAGATATGAGAAATTTACTGGGCAAAAGAGAAAGATGTATTGTGTAGACCAAATAATTTTGTCATGAAGTAAAGCTGAGGAGAAGTAAAAAAAAAAAACAAAACAAACACTAAAAAAACCCCAAACAAACAAACAAGACTCCCAAAAACAAAAAAAAACCCCACCCAAAACCATACCTAATGTTTTGCCTGAAATAAAATGTATTATCTTTAAAGGAACTGTTTCAAACTGTTAAGTAAATAAATTGGCAAAAGCATTGGAATTTTAATTTTAACTGTTTACGCTGATATTTTTCTGTTCCACTCATAAAAATATTGCACCAGATGTTCTCAAATGCATCTAATTACAGTGTGAGAGTTCATACTGTGGGCACTATTACAATCTAATTACAAGATAATAACACCCTTCAAGCAATTATTCCACCTTCTTCAACTGAAAGTCTATAATCTAAGGCTATATTGTCATTTTGTTATTCTAACAGCTTCTCACTCAACTAAAGACTGCTTCTGTCAGTATTGCAGTTTGCCTGCTTAAGCATGCTTCATGTTTAGGGGGACCAGAATGGCAATAATATGACAATAACAAAACTCTGCTGAAATTCTGCTCAGTACCTGAGTTGGTTGTTGCATCCTTTACTAGTCAAACATGTCTATGTTCTCACCTCAGTTGGCAGACACATTCTGGAATTAAGGAGCATAATGGTAGGTTGAGGTTTTGAATGATGAGTTCATTCTAACTTAGTGACTGCAACTGGTGACTCTCAGGAAATAAACTAAATAGTAGTGAGGCAGATTGCAGTGAGGAAGAATAACAGAAACTTGCTTTGTCACAAATTGCAATGATCAAGGTGCTGTATGAATGTTCCAATTCCCATGTGAAACATTCACATTTACAAAAGCATTTTAGCTACTACTAAATGCCATGCTTATTGGAAGCCAGTGACAACACCAGTGAGTGAATGGAGAATGTGGGCAACACCAAGAGCAATTTGTCCATCCAGAACACAGTCAAGATTTACTGAAAATCTCCTGGCACAAATGCTCAGACTCTTATGTGGATGAAAAGAATTAGATTGACACTGCTGTCTTAGCACTGTTGGGGAGGAAAACTCATCAGAAATAACACAAATATATTTATTTAGCTTATATATTGTTAAATTTGATTCAATGGAAGTAGACGTGGGATAACGAGCAGGCACATTCCTCATAAATTTTGGGCATGAATTTATCTGCTGTCCTTTATGGAGCAAGTAATGTGCTTAAGGAAAAGTGCCACTGTCATATAATATACTGTAATGCCCACTGCATTCTTTTCTTTTGATTAGAGACCTTCAGTTTCAACATGTATTTCATCTCTTTTTTTTCAAATTGGTCTACTCAAGCCTCATATGAGAGCTATTAATTCAACCCTCTTCTATACCTTTAACTGGTCTTTAATCCAAGACTATGAGGACAAAAAAAGTTTTATTCCAATTCACTTACTCCATCCAAAGAAGGGTGGGAGACTCCAAGCCAAAGAGTACAGCCAGACTCCTACCAGGATTATTAGGGCCTTCTTCTTTGACGTCACTCCAACAGAAGCCAGAGGTTTAGTGATGACAAAATATCTGTCCAAGGCAATCACCATCAAAGTGATCATAGATGTAATGCCAAAAAGAGCTCCGCAGAAGGCATACAGCTCACAGCCTTGCAATGAAGATGACAGAAGTAGCAGTGAAATTAATCTACCCATGCTAATTATTTCTAGGAGAGTTCAAGTCTGTGTTTCTTATGAACTAATGTCTTCTGGAATTTGTAAAGCAGTGAAAGTTGAGTTTTCCTGCAGTTATAATGCTACTTCAAAGCTGCTGTCTGTCTTGCTAATTATATTATCCATGGAGATAAACTTCACAGATTTTGTTTGCTTCAATTGCTGGAGACAGTGATACTTAACATATTTTCACTCATTGATTTCTGGTGTTTCTAGTGGGATAATTTCAGCAGTCCATTAATATCTCATTTAACTCCAGTTTTACTGCAGGTCCCATAGAGCAGCTGTTTTGCTTCACAATGGGACATAGTTACTTTGGTACTGTTCATATCTCAAGGGCAGCAAAGCTGAAGTAAATATGAATACATTAATGAGTAATTTAGCTGAAGTAAATATTCAGACTATGAATACATGAATGAGTGATTTTAATTGTTCAAACAACCTAATGATTAAAAGCAGTGGTTTGGATTAGTTTTAGCTTGTATGCAAATGAGCACTTAATGGAAGTAAAATAAAAATATGCTTTTGGTCATCAGAGATCAAAATAGCAATTTTACTTCTGTGAGTTTCCTTTCTGTCAGTACCTGTTCAAGGGGCAAAGACTAGTCTTACAACAGTTGTATTGGAAGAATGAAAGCACCCTCATTCCATATTTTCTTACTACACAGCAAATGTAAAATTTCTGTTGTGAAAAATCAGATTTTCCAGGCTTTCTTGCCTGAGCATGCCAGGTGCAAGTCCCAGAGCAGGTTATTTAAAAGGGCTTTTAAGCTGGTGTGCTGAGGGGGAGTGCTTCTTTGTCAGAGGACTCTGACAGTAACTAAGTCATGAGGTGACTGGGGAAGAGCGCTGGCAAGAAGATTAGTGCTGTGCCTCATGTTGCCAAGGGATGCCTTTGCATCTGTCTCATTAATGTAATTTTCCTCTCATGATAGCAGTGTATTTATTACACACAGACACAGGTATTCAAAGAAATGTTTGTGTCAACACTAAAACAATGTTGGGAAATGTTCTCAATATTGCAAGAGTACCTGAGGGTAGATAGATGAACTGCCACTATGGTAAGAACAAACATAGTGAAATTTTAGAAAGAATATATACAAACCTTTCTCACCAAAAATCCAGTGTTTGTAGAGGCTGCTGGTGAAAAAAACTGGAGACTGTGTAATGGACATCAGGAAGTCACTAATAGCTAGATTGATGATGAGTATGTTGGCTGGAGTCTGAAGGCTCCTACTCCTACAGAGATCAGAAGAAATGTTGCTAAACACTGCTGCACTGTTAATTATGCTGTTACTCCTTCCTGTGAGCTCACAAATCCCAAGCAACACTCCATGGTAAGCTAAAGCAGAGTGCTTCTTGTTTCCCTCATGAGGGAACACAAGCAGGGCCCAGATTTACATCCTTATGCTCCTGTGCATTTTACAGGATTGCTTTGATAACCAGCTCAGTGATGGGGATAAATCACACTGTTCTTTCAATATTCTAACCAGTGTCCTGCATGTCCATGATTAGCAGGAAGTTGGAGTTGGTGTACAATATGGATGTCTGGATCTGGGCTGTGTTAAGCAGGAGAAGGGGCATGCATTTTCCACTGCTGGTAAGATCAACAGTGGCTTCCTAATACAGGGATTAAGAAAACTCACTATGAACCACATCAAGCCCTTTACATCAGTTCTTCTCTGTGACACTCATTTCACTTGCCCAGACTCTGTCTTTAAAGGAGCAATAAGCAGCCTTCAGTGTGTTCTGCCTGCTTTTGTTATTCATAATATTAAAGTACTATGCTTTAAAAGGTGCACATAAAAACTCAACCAAGAGCTCTTCACTTTGGGGCTCAGTGTAACTACTTAGCTCCTTTTTCAATTTCAGTCTTAGGCACAATAGAAAAATAAACTATGTTTTTTTGCACTGGTCCAGAATCAATCACTAGGACCACCATCCCCTTTCTGTCAATTTAGGAGCAAGGAGGTATTATTAGTAGGTGCTTATGGGTTGTGTGTATTTGTAATCTGCAAAGTCACTGAACACATTTCTGTTTCAGGCAGCTGGTCTCTTAGAGTTTGTCATTACCTGAGGCTGCTTTGTAAGCACCTAAATGTTTTCTGAATTTTTGATGTACTCATTACCTAGCTATCAGTACCCCTCTCTGTCTTGACATCACCTTCAAATGAAGACAAGCTGTGTCCTGAAGTGGAAGTGCCATAACTGGATTTCCTGTATGGGACCAGCCAAAGAGCTAAGCTGGCTCATGTAGTTCATCCTCACACATCTGATCTGCATGCCAACACCTTTTCTCTTCTTAAGGCCACTGCCATGCACACTTAAGTATGCCATTCTACTCTGAATGAATGTGCTGAAACCTACTGGCAATAAATACAGGCTTGAGACCAAGACAGCTTCCATCTACACTCCAGTGATCTAAGTTAACACAGCCAAATGACCCTATAATTCATTGCTGTTGTTTTGGTTTATTACATTTGTGCCTAAAGACCAATCACATAGTAGTGCTCCAGTGTGGTAAATCAGACACAGAATGAGGGGTGAACAGGAATCATGAGCATATGACATTGTTGTCAGAGATCCAATTTGCCTCAGACAGAAAATTTGGAATGTGGCTTTAGTTAAAAGGAAACAAGCCAAATGTTGGAAAATGTGAAAAAAAAATGAGACATGGCCACTAATGAATTGGGGGGGGGGGGGGGGGGAAGAAAGAAATGGATTAATAAGAAACAGGAGGAAAGAAACATCTAAAATAGAACAGATTTGTGAGGTACAGAGGTACAAACCAGTTCATCAGTTCAATGCAGATGCAGTTAGCCAGTAGAAAAAAATTCACTGTAACATTTCTGCTTTGGCTGCATTTCTATAGCTTGGAATATGTGGGTGGTTCTTTGCAATCTTGCTAACAATTTTGCTATGGCTGTGGTTAATGGGAAGAAGTCAGAGGGAAACAGCAAGTTGCCACTCTTTTCCTACAGCATTGTCTCTTGTGCATTTTACGCTGCCAGTGAAGAAGTCTGACAATATTCCTGGACTGTGTTTGCAGCACACAGGATACAGCTCAAGTTCATACATTTGAATATTTAAAAAGACATTCAAAAGCAAATTACCTGCAGAAAGCATAGAAGACCAGGAAATTACCCAGAGTTCCTGTAATCCCCACTATAAGGATGACAACTCCAATTGTATAATGGGCATGATCTGGGACATCCACTGTGGGAAAGGCACGAGGAACATCTTGCACTGTCATCTTCTGTGGAGCAAATAAGAGGTCATAGGTATATTGACAAACTTTTCTGAACAAGCTGGCATGTGCTTCTCTAGAAGGGAAAATGGTCAAGAATGCAAAAAGGCAACAAGCAAAAAAAAGTCAGAATAAATTCAAATCCCATCTACTGTTGAATATCTTTGGGGCATAAATATACCATCAGCACTGCAAAGGGCAAAGGTTGTATACTTACTGTCTATTTAGAATTTTGGTGAAGAAAAGCAACATATTCTCTCCCAAAAGAAAAATAAGGATATGAAGGAGAAAAAGAGACAGGAAGGGGCCTGTCTCTTTTTGCATCTGATATCAGGTAATGCAGTATTTAACAAGAAGTAAGCTTCCTATAGATTTAATTTCAGGAAAGTTTCTGTGAAGTACAATTTCAGTTGTCCTCTGATCACAGACTAGACTTCTCCAACTAAGTAGAACTGTTCTATGGATAAATAGGCATTTACGCCTTTAGCAGTATGGCCACTTCATTTTTTCCCACTGAATAACAGTGCAATTTGAGCTGCCCTCAAGAGCTGATTACCAAAAGCCTGGCAGCTTGAACAAGAGTCTTTTGGAAACTAAATTAAGGATCAGAAAAACTAAACCACAAATCCTTTCTACCTTATGCCTGGTTTCCACACCAGTTTTGCTTTTGGTCTGCCGAGATCAAGGTATTTTGCTCTCTGGGAAGTATTTCATAAACCACTTGATTGAAACATTTGTGTCTTAATCAGTTAATAACTCACAGCAGAATTCAGCAGCCAAGTCTGAAGATTTCAGTATTGGAAATGGGTATTTTTGGGCAATAGAGGTGGGCATTACTTTTGAATTCATCTGTGAGGTCAGCCTGAGGTTCTTACAGGCAGTGTGGATTTAAAACCAATGTGCCAGTAGCAAGAGGTGAACCCCAGGAGTGCCTGGAATTTTGGATGAGATTGCTTTGTGTGCTGAAGATCTGCCCACAGCAATCCTCAACCACCAAGGCAACTCCCTGGGTTTCTACATTAGCAGCAATGAAATGCTGGACAAATACTCTGATCTTAGAGAAAGGAAATGTAGTTCTGGCCGTTACTGTAATTGGAGCAAAATGTTAAGTTTGATACACTAACTGAATGACAGTGTCACAGCATTTATGGTTCAGGTTGCTGCAGCAAAGTGGAAGTTGGCATAACATCATTAACATCAATGGGCATTTTGCCCAGCTAGAAATTGCTGTGCTCAACATGCTGCCAGTAAACTAACTAACAAAAATAATCCCATACTAATAGCAAGTGGATAGGGGGAGTCCGAGATAAAACTCTTTCAAGTAAATAAGATCAGGTGTTCTTTGGTTTGGGTTGGTTTTATTAGTCTTGTGGCTAGAACATTTTTAAACAGCTGTTCTGCAGAATGTTAATTATGATTATTAGTGCAATGGAGATTTCTGAATGGAGATTTCTCATGCTTTTTTCCCTGTAGCTATCCATTTAATCAGAACTAGATCAATGTAATAGAAATGAAGCAACTAAAGGAGCTTGTTTTGGCTACGAAGAATAGATTAAAGTGGCTTTAATGTGAATTAAATTTGTGGGGCACTAAGGACAAGGAAAAATTTGAAAGATAAATATAAATCACAGAGAAATCGTAAGAGAGGCAAAATTAGTTAAGGGAAAATAGAAGACTTTAAAATCACTTATTCATTAATGAATCAAGTTCAGAGTCAATACAAGTGTCAAGTCTGAGAAAAAATAAAAGAATAATATTTATACTGGAGCAGTGCTAGGGCATAAATTATAAAACTACATATATGATCAGGAAAAGGTGTGTGGCAAAAGGAATAAAATCACATTTTAGTGTGGACTTCATGTAGGCCTTGGATTTTTACCAGAGGATACAACTCTGCTGTTCTCTAAGAGATAAAAATCAATTATTTAAAAAAAAAGTATTTTCACTGGAAATACAATTATTATTTTTTTACATCAAAGAAAGGTACTAGTTGATCAAGAAGGCATTAGATCAGGCCTAAGCACTTCAAATCCATCACTAAGTTGCATACATACACACAGCTTCCATAGCAGAAGACAAAAAGATGTGCCTATATCGAGTTCAGCCCTGTGCCTTCTGCAGGAATCAAAAGAAAGAACAGGGAGAAAAAGGCAGTGCTTGAGAAAATCAGGTCAGCAGGATAATCAAGAAATCAGATAATTCCCAAAGCCTTTCTCTATTTAGTTTCTCCAGTGCACTAGCCCTGTTTATTCTGTCTTCTATTATCATCACACAGTACAAGTACTTGGTTGTCAGGGGAGAATAAAAATCCCCCTGTTGCAATCCATATTGTAGCACTTGTCCTTTGAGAATACTCTGAACAGCTACCTCAGTTGCAGTGACAACACACAGCACTGTCACCTTGCATGTTTTCTGTTCAGCCTTCTTTCTATAAACACCTCATAATGAAGGTATTTGGACTGGGACTGGCACTATTTAACATTTTGTTGGCAATATGGACAGTGGGATTGAGGGCACACTCAGCAGCTTTGCTGATGACACCCAGCTGTGTGGTGCAGTCAGCATGCTGGAGGGCAGAGATTCCATCCTGGAGAGGGACCTGGACAGGCTTGGGAGGTCCCACCATGCAGAACTCATGACCTTCAACAAGGCCATGTGCAAGGTCCTCCGTGTGGGTCAGGACAATCCCAAGCACAAATACAGGCTGGGTGAAAAAGGGATGGGGAGCAGCCCTGGGGAGAGGGTCTTGGAGTATTCATAGGATCACAGAATGGTTTAGGTCAGAAGGGACCTTAAAGATCCTTTAGTTCCAACACCCCTGCCATGGGCAGGGACACCTTCCACTCTCACAGGTCACTTGGAGCCCCATCCAGCCTGGCCTTGAACACTCCTGGGGATGGGGCATCCACAGCTTCTCTGGGCAATGTGTTCCAGAGCCTCACATCCTCACAGTAAGGAATTTCTTCCTGATATCTAGTCTAAACCTACACTCTTTCAGTTTGAGCACATTACCCCCTTGTTCTACCACTATGTCCTTGTAAAATTTCCCCACTGAAATCTCTTGTAGTCCCTTCAGGTACTGGAAGGCTATTCTAAGGTCTCCTCAAAGCTATCTCTTCCCCGGTCTCAACAAAGCTATCTCAACCTTTAGTCAAGATTAAAAGCAGGTTTTATAACTTTGTTTGGGTGTGTATGAAAACAGGCTTTTTGCTAGAGCTGTGTAAGAATTCATGTCATGAAATCATGTAATCTCTGAAGGCATATAATTTATTATTTATATACACTATAGTTTTGCAGAATCAATTTGAGAAGTGCAACACTGGTTCAAACAAGTATCCCCGACAAAACACCAGCCTGCCTTTAGCCAGGGCTGGGCATTTCATATATACCAAACATGCATAATAAACAGTGATGTGGGAATTGAATTTTTAGAGGAGTCTTAATAATTGCTTGTACACTAAAACAGTGTTATTGTCCATTGGAAAGGAAAATCGTAGTCCTCCATAAATTTTAATCCTCCATATATAGTTGTAATCCTTTGCTAAATCCTACTCTGTCATTTGCCTCAATAGATGCAGAGTCAAGTTATGGAGTTGCTCTGTGTCAGTGTGTTTCTTTCTGGCAGGTTTAAGTGTGTCCTTGTGGAAGCACTAGATGGAAGCAGCTAGGTTTAATGAAGTTTGCCTTCTTAAAATGCTCAATGTTTTCCCTAAAGGAGTATTTGTCTACCGCCTCCAACAAAACAGAATTGTATTTTCAGTTGCCTTGCAGTAAACTTGCCTGAGACTTACAAACTTGAGATGCTTTCTAGGAGTTCGGAGAAAAGCAAATGTTTTATAGATAAGTATGTCTAAATCCTTGCTGCAGCACAATATGGAGCCTCATTATTCTATATTTATCACCTGCTGCCACAGCTGCTTGCAAAGGAGGCAGAATTCTTCCTTGAGGGACAATCTGAGGAACCAGCTTGCTTCTTTAGGAAGAGACAGACTAAGGCTTGGTGCAAGCAGAGAAGGAGTAAAAATTAATCAGCCATAGGGCAGATTCATTAAGGCACACAGGGCAGAACTTGTATTTCACTATAAAGTTTGTCAAGACATTCCAAGACACTCATCTGAGGACAGTTGAAAGGATGAAGGAACTCCTTTGCAATCCAAACCAAAACCAGGATTCCTAAGTGATTTGTCCAGGTTACAAGGAAGGCTAGATCAGATATTAAACCCAGGAATATTTGATGCCTGTATCTATTTTGTCTTGGGAATCCATTTATCATACAGTTTCCTAAAGAGAATGTTTTCTAAATAGTTATTTCATAATTGATTAAATCAAAACCCAAATGAACCAAACCAGTTAACTTCTGAATAGCTTCTAGGTGAAGACACCATTTTTGAAAGTCCAACATAGCATATGTTTGAAACATCCCCATAGCAGAAGAAAAGTATTTCTGTATAAGTAACAAAAGGACAATATTCCAAGAACAGAATTCAACTATTACTGAGAAAAAACATCTGTTCTTTTTCAGAGTGAGGAAATAAAATCATATCATTTAAATGCGTTCACTTGGAGATGTTTATTTCTGAAGTCCTACTAAAACTAACAGTCATGATGGCAGGAGCAAGGCCATGCCAGCAAATACTCATGGTAAATAAAATCTGATATAGCCCACTCCTCACAGATGCACAATGGCAAGAGTATAAGATCAGGTTTAGTTATAACTACAGGGAAAAAAAGAAGTCCTCATAAGGTCATTTGGACATTTGAAGATATTTCAGTTTCTGATTGATTCATTTGTATGACATCAGTTCTACAGCCAGGAGTAGAAAAAACTATGTCAGACATTTTTTTCAGCTACTTCTGCCTGAATATGGCAGAAGGATTGTATCTAATTTGGTGTAAAACAAGACAACAAAAGGGGGAAGAAAATAGGAGTGTTACGTGGTTGCTTTTATGAATTCATCTAACTTCAAACTGCAGGCACTGGTTTTGCAGGAAGAATGTTACAATAGAAGAGAGCCCAGTTCCAAAACAGTGCAAGTTTTGGCAGTCCAAAGTGAACTTTGGCAATGTAACAAATTTCTTTGTTCCTAATTTTCCTCCAAGTGCAGGTAAGGAAGCCACTCATTTACACAGTGTGACTTACACAATCAATGATAGTGTTAGGCCTTTTACAGTACAACAAATTACATAATTTAGCAAAACCATCTGACCAGAAACACTGTAATTTCCTGGGGTTCATCATGTAGTGTTTGTACTGGCTACCTACAAGAGGCCTCAAACAACTGATAGCACTTATTTTCCTTTCCAGGTCCTTTCTGTGATTTCTGAGCTTGCCTCTGTGGGCACTTGCCCTGTGATGACAGGCAGCACAGAGAGGAGTGTAATCCCCCTCAATTATGGTTTCAGCAGGGTGACGCTAACTGCTAAGCCCTCTTTCCAGTAGACAGCAGGGCTTTCCATAGATGATGCTTGCCCTGTTGAGCAATTTGGATAGCAGATTTTGTATCCTGTCTTCCGGATTTAATCTCAGCCACAAGCAGCACACCCTGCTTTCACTCCTGAAACTCTCTTAAGCCAGTCTTTGTGTCAAGTTAAAATGCAAAATTTTGGTGATACAGACACTTGACCTAGGGAAAGGGACAGCTAATGAGATTGTTCAGCAGAACATGGAAAAAATCAATTTTTAATTTTCCATTGTAAATCACTGTGTCCCCAGAATCCCTTCCCATTTTGCCATGCACTCTACAGTCCCTTTTCTCCCTCCCTGCTATGTTCTGCTATCCTTTTTCACATGTTATCCATCTCATTTAGTTTTCCAAGTGCCTTGGCTCAGGACACTTCCTTGTTTATTTTTCTGTAATATACTGTAGATATCCAGGTTTTATTAAAAAATGGATTTTAAAAACTTGAAAAATTAGGTTGGTTTGTGTTGTCATTATAAAATTTTAAACAGACTTTAGCAAAAACAGCACATGAACAGAACCTGTAGTCCTACTAATATTCTAAGAGACAAATCCAGGAAGAGGACTTCTGAACTCCTTTGGTTCAGGCATGTGGGGTGGGACGGAGAAAATTTTTAGCAACCCCAAAAAATTCCATCCTGAAGTGTCATCACAACAGATTCTCACTTTCACACTTGCAAGGAAAATGCCTTTCTCTTTAGTATATAAAAACTCAGAAAGAGCTTTGATAGGACTTACCTGAGAAAACCTTCCAAAAAACTTTCTTGGGTAACTGCACATAACTCTTTTAACATTTACATAAGCACTCCACTGCACTTACAGATTATTACAGAAATGATGGGGATTTCCGCCCTGAATAATAACACAAGAGAGCATTGTGTTTGAACTGCTAAACAGCACTTTAACATACAAGAACATCTTGTTTTGATAGTTTGCAACATATTTGATGCACTTTGCCATTAGACATTTCCTGCCTGTCTCCTGCCCACACAACTCTGCTGAAAAACACTGCTTGTGCAGCCCTTTCTACATTAAATAAATAGTTAAAGGGAAAAAAAAAGTTTTACAAGGTT
This sequence comes from Zonotrichia leucophrys gambelii, assembly GCF_028769735.1. Lineage (NCBI taxonomy): Eukaryota > Metazoa > Chordata > Aves > Passeriformes > Passerellidae > Zonotrichia > Zonotrichia leucophrys. The sequence continues at coordinate 26,701,546 of NC_088176.1, forward strand.
TTGTTATGTCATTATTGCATTACAGCATAAAACATATACATGTTCCCTAACTGTCCATTTACAGTCCTATAAATGCCAGCCTTAGCAGAGATCTACATGCCACAGCTTTGAGTGACAGAAAACACTTACTGTTGGGGCTCTAGGAAGCAGATCCATCCGTGTGTAGGCATTGGCTTCCGAGTCATTCCATGCACTGAGGGACTCCACAGTTCTGGTGCTCTTGGTGTCCTCGGAGGGAAAACAGATCCCCTTCTGAATGGGCTGATTATTCAGGTGAACAAAATCTAAGCAAAAACCAAGAAAGAAGAGCTGTCCTCTGAATTTAAGTCAGCCACTTTACCTTTTGTGTGTGTGAAGCAGGTTATTGGATTCTTTGGAATGGTGTGAGATCCAGTGCAGAGTTTCTCACTAGAGCTTCAGATTGCTTCAGTCCATCATCAGCTCAGCAAAGGGCAGCAGCAGCGGCTTCCATTTAAATACAGGAGAGGGCAGAGTCTGCACATGCCCAGTTTGCAGCTTATTCCATCTGATTCCAGCTTCACTTTCATGACAGTATAAAACTGATGCTCACTTAAAAGTGCTGGTACCTGGTTTTTGCCGTTAACCAATTTATGTCTGAATTGTAGTGCTATTCCCACACTACATTTGTACGAAGACAAAGTTAAAAGGTGGAGTTCAATCTGTCTTAAATATAGTCCTTTTTCACCATATTGGTGAGTTAGTTTTTTTGTAGTCTGCTTTTAAAGACGATGCATGTGTACAGTTCTGCTGAAATTGTCAGAACTCAAATAGATTCTGATATTCAACAACGTGCTTGTATGCACTTCTGTCTTGTAGAATTAAGGTCATGGTTGTTTGTTGGTCGACTTCTAAAAATAAACAAAACATAGGGATAAACCCTGACATCATCCTTTTCTGCTCTTTAGTTAAAAACCCAACCAAAACAAAAAAATCCTGTACAACACCTTAGGTAGAAAACAGAAAATATCCATCTGTTTCAAGAGTTGCCTACTTTCTTTTCAGTTGTGTTTAGGTCAAGTACACATGAATGGATTCTCATTCACAAAATCTGGCTTTACATTCCACTGTGCAAAGACATGAATTGCTGTATTCCCAGCTGAAGGCCCATTACTGTTGTAAAGTGAAGTTTACTTGCAACAGAGAATTAGGCACAGTGTGTGAAAAAGCTCTTATAGCAGATACTGCAGCCTAAGTATCACAGAGTTTAGGCCTTCCAGCCACTGTCCAAATGACCCTGATGCAAGTTATTATCTTCACTGCAGTCGGTATTAAAAATAGATGGTGTGAACTGTTACTGGAAAGCCTTTGTGAGAAGGCTGTGTTAGTAATGGTGGGAACTGCATTCCCCAGCTCTGCACATGTACCTTTCCTTAAATGAACACCTGCAGTACCTAACCATAAACTGAAGGATTGCATTTCTTTGTGTGAATGGGAGCTGTGCCCCTAATGAAAGGCACTCACCCATAGTCTTGCAGTTTCCCTTGATAGTCATTTAAGGAGGGAAGCAATACTTTTGTTAGTCATTTAAGGAGGGAAACAATCCTTGTTGCCACCAGGCCACTGGACATTAACCAGCAGAGACACTTAGACTCTACAGGCTATCAAACCATGACACCCTAAGAATAATTATTAGCAGGTCCATTGTGAAAGGAAGAGAGATTTCATTGAGTGTCCCTGCCCTGCAGTGTTGGTAGACACAACCAAGCCAGATTTAAACCAGCTGTGGCAGAACTGCACCCAGAAGTGGCTGATCCACTGACTAGTTTCACCTTTGCCAATGTCTGAGATTGTGTGGTCACTTTGTAGAGTGGGCTCTTCCCTTCTTCTCTCTGTGTGACATCAAACACACGAGTATCATGGCAATGTGGATGTGACATAAATGTACAAACTTCAGAAGACATCAATCTGAACTCCAAATCCAGCCCTCTGTGCATGCACAGTGCTTGCACCGTAAGGATGCCACAGCAAACAACAGTGTTAGACATTTTGGGGGACAGAACCTTTTTGGAAGATAATTTTGTATTTTACTACTAAATAGTCAGGAGATATCACTACAGAAAGCCACAATGTGAAACTGGCAAAGACTTGTACTATCTTCAAATTAAGTTTATCGAGGACTAGAGCAGAAAGTACAGAAATGATTGATGTGCAGAGAAATGAGACAATGGTAAGTCTCCCATGTGTGAACTCTGTACTCAAAGGAGTTGCACAGTTACATCCTGATCTTGTAAACTGATAAGACAAAGTTTCAGATATGCAATCTTCAAGACAAGCATAAATACTAGATCACATGTGATCTTGGACTTGACATTCTCATTTTCATTGCTTAGATCCTCTTAGTTTTCTGCTTTATGTCTTAGTGGACAATGTCAACACTCAATCTGTTTACATACAGCTTGTACAGAAAGTTCTCCTTTTCCCTGGGTCACAAATGACATTTTTCTTCCTTCTTATTTCCTCTCATCTTAACAAGAAGTCACTGCACTGAAAATATTTCATTTCCAGTTAGTCTGGAAGCATTGACATTTTTGGCATTTTTAGGGTAGCCTGAAATATGGATGGGAGAGTAATCAAACCATAGAATAAATATATATTTTTAAAGTAAATTGGACATTATAGAAGCTGTCTTCCTGCTTCATTAGATTTGGTGTAATACATGCCTTTGCAGAAAGATTACTTTGATTAGTTCAGCAGCTCCTGAGAGCCTATTATGAAAGAATATGCAGTGTAAAGGAGAGAAAGCAAGTTTTCCCACTGGGAAGCAGATGCTAGTCCCAAAGAGGGCTGCTCATTTGGTACCCTTCCTTAGCCTTTGGACTCTGCTTCTCTGAATGCTAGGCTCTTGCAAGCTAAGGAAACTATTTCTGAAAATGGGACCTAACACTCAGATTCATGGCCAGTGGAGATGTTCTCATTTGATGGCAGTTGTGTGATCCTTTATTATGGCCAATTGCTAGAGGCAATTCAGCTGCCCTGTTTTATGTGTGATGACTCTGCTTCCAGGGAAGGAGAGGAATCATCCTACAACTGTACAAGGTTTGAAGTATGAAATATCTCACTCTCTTGTCCCTAGGGCTCAGGAAGTCGGACAAAGACATGCAGCAATACATTCACAAAACTTTTTTTCTCTCAGGTTTTCTTTGCTTTATATGCAGTGTTAAACCAGAGAGAACAATTCTAAGTATTTTGTTGAGCAATAATTGTTTTTCTTTATAGTTAAGGCTACTTCACTTGAATTTATTCAGAATATTAGACTTGTGGATCAGGAGGGAAATTTGGCTTCTCTCTCTCTCTCCCCCTTGCTTATTCTCTACCAAAAACTTACCTCTGTTGTATTTCTGGGAAGCCTAACGGAGAAAACATATCAGTTTATGACCCCAGGTACTTTCCAAAGGCATTAGGTCGTTCTAAAGCTTTCCAACATTTCTGCCACAAGTTCTGTGTGTGAAACATGCAGAAAGTTCTCCTGGCTTATGGCCCAGGTCTGAATTACCCTCCAGTAACTTCTAGAGAAAGGAAAACCTTTCTAGCATTAATCTCTCAGAATTCTGTCACATTGAACTATGGTGAGAACAGCCTTCCCACCTTGAGAGCCCTGCTTTCAGCTGGATGCCAGCTGCCTACCAAGCTACTTCATCCCTCCCCCTCTTCAGCAGGATGAGGAGGGAAGGAGAAAATCAGAAAAAACCTGTGGCTCAAGATAATGGCAGTTTAATAAAACAAAAGCAAAGACTTTGTGGAAGCAGAGGAAAAGAAAATACTTATTGTCTACTTCCCATCAGCAGGAGTTGGCCAGCCAATACCCAGGAGGCAGGGCCTCAGTAGGCACAGCAGTTATCACAGAAAACAAACATTGTAATAACAAATGCCCCCTGCATCCTCCTTTCCTTGCTGAGCAGACATCATAATGAGATGGAATATCCCTTTGGTCAGCTGGATCTGCTCTCCTGGCCACAGCCCCTGCCAAGATCTTGCCCACCCGCAGCCCACAGGCGAGGGGGGAATGCTGGAGAGGCAGCATTGCTGCAGTGCCAGCACTGCTCAGGCAGAGCCAAAGCCCCGGGCTGTGAGCAGCCCCTTCCTGGGTACCAGCACAGCACAGCTCAGGGAGGGCTGCGGTGCCAGAGTGAGCTCCAGCTCAGATGGACCCAGGACAACCTCTTGCTGCTGATAATTTACTTCTGTTCACAGTTTTTCTATAAATTACAGGCAAAAATAGCAGAAAGACCACAGACTCCGGGACCCTTCCAGGAAACTGAGAAAATTGTCTAACAGAAAAAGGGAAAGATAACATCTGGATAAAATTTAATTAAAGTCCAAATGAGTATAAGATTTCTTTCACAATGACGGGAAAAGAACTCATTTTCCTCTTCTTTGGCTGGGAGCTGTGGATAGAATTAGGTGTTAGCTCATCTCCAGGAATACAGAGTGCACTGCAAGAAGAGGCAATCTGCTGCCTACAAGGTAAACAGACTGCTTTTGGGAAATGCTGGGAGAGTTAAAAGACCAGGGGCATGGTCAGCTGGGCATCAATGACTTTGAGGCACCTTTACAAAAGCTCACCTGGGATTCTTTAAACTTTCTGAAAGACCACCTAGGTTTCCAAGGCCAGCATATGGAAAGAGGAACAGAGTTCTCAGAAATGGTAAAGTCACACTTTTCTTTGAGTGCAGACACAGGTCTGGGATTGGAGTTACCACAGAGGAGGCATTCACAAAACCAAGTTGTTTGGTATTGTTAATAAGTTGAGTGATTGTATTTTTTTTACCCATTGTGCTATGGGGAATGATAGCAATAATTCATGTAAACATCTTGGGGAAGACAATTCTCAGTACTCAAAATATGCTTTGCTTGCCCTCTAGACGTGCTAGGTAATCCTGTAATGAGGATAAAGGGCAGAACTATCAATTTTTCATTTGAGTGTCCATTTATTTGCAGTATCTGCCTTTCAAGAGGCAAAATCACACTATAAAATCTGAGTACAGAGCAGCCTTCCCCACACAGCTCCCCCTGGATAATGTGAGCCCTGAGTATCTCCTTTGGCATTGCTTCTCAGTGGCTGCAACCTCTGAAAACATGTTTCTCCCAAAAGAATTTTTAGGGCCCTATTTTTGTACTGGTACCTGCAACAAATATATCTGCTTAGATATGCAGGTGCAAACTGGTTGCTCGTTTTACACAAAACTCTGGTTTCAACCATCTGTGTTCTTTTTGCCTTTTAACAGCTAAGATCTGTCAGAGGGGAGCTCTCCCACTTCTTAGCTGTTCTGAGAGAGTGCACTGCAATTTTGGCACCCCAAATAACAAGGCAGGGAGAGAACTGTGCAATATATATCTTCTGTGTGCTCTATTGATCATAAAAATTAAATTTAGTTCTTTGTGCCTGCAGAAACTTGGCAAGAGGACAGGCGGCAAGAAGACCCTTTGTAAATAAAATTGTTAAACTGAATACAAAGTTCTGTATGGCCTTTCATGGGAGCATACTCTTGGGACTCCTCAAAGATCAATAGATAAAATAGAAAACAGTAAATCAAATCAACATGGCTTCCATTGTGCTGTAGAAGTGAATAATTCACCTCCTGGGTAGTTCTAATTTTGTAGGGTAGCCAAGATCTATGGCGAACAGCAAAGGCACAAACTGTAGGGTGCAGCCAGCAAGCTCTCACTCTGGGCTGTTTAGCCCCACAGCAGGAGAGGAAGAGTCCCAGAGCTGGGCCAAGTACAGAAGGGCCAAAACAGAAAGGATGGTTTAGAAAAGTCCCTTCAAACACAAGATTTTTTCTAATACTTAGCAAAACCAAAATCTTTTCCACTGAGATGAAAAGATTCCATCAGTGATAAACAGTCTGATTGTAGCCCTGTAAATGGCGTTAGGCTGCAAGTCTATGGAAGGCACAATCCAGCAGCTTCCCTGCCTGAGTTCCCCCAGCTGTGTTTCCAGCTTCCTCTGGGGGTTCACGGCTTCAAGGGCAGCTGGCTTGAAAGGATCAGCCCATCTCTGTCCCTCTTGTCCTTCCTCGCAGAATCTGAACACAAAGGAGTTCTCAAAACCAGCCAAGCTGGACTTGCAGTGCCTCCAAAAAAAGCCTCTTAACCCTGATTTGTGGAGGGAGCCCTCAGATTCATCCTTCCCTGTCTCCTATGGCTTAACCTCTTTGCAAACCCTTCTCCAAGGAACTCTGGTTAGCCATACTCTTTTCAAACAGTTTCAGCTGGAAGCTTCCCTACTTCTAGTTCCCAAATAGGAGCTCTCACCTTCTCACATGTGAATTAAAGCTGATTGTGCTGGTGCAGCTTGGTGCCTATGTTGGCAGGGAAAAATCATATTTAAAAGTGATCGAACAGTTGCTGTATCATTGCAGAAAAAATGCCCCATTTTTTTGGCAATAATTAGATACAAAACTTAAAGAAAATTTCCCCTTGTTACTCTGTTCCCCTTAATAAACCATGTCTCTGTCATATACAAGTCAGTCTGCAGTGGGCTGAAGTGTGGGATCAGCATATGGTGGTGTCAAAGCTGCTTTGTAATTTTTACTGAAAAAATCTTTGCATTATGAAAGATTTGCTCATGCAGAGATACAGCAGAATTGTGTGTTTCCCAGCTACTATACTATGCCAATAAGAGGAGGATTATTGACAGGGAAAGAGTGAGAAAGAAAATTGCAGAGAAATTGTATCAAGCATTTTACCCCTACTGAAATGCTGGCTGCCACTAGAGGTGCACAGCAGTGCCAGGATTTGGCCAGCACTGGCAGAGAACTTGTACTGCTTACAGGGAGAACTACTGGGACTGTTTGGACTTTGTTGGTTTTTTACTCCCATCTGCTTATGTGGTAGTTACTTATGAAATATACAGAACTCAGTGACTTGAGCCTCTTGTGGGAGGGGCTGCAGAAATATCTTGCCAGGTAAGACAAAGGACAGTAATGGAGAGAGATCTCTGATGAATAGACTACGGAAAGATGAACACTATGAAGCAATTTTTATCCACACACAGCAATCAATATTTAAACCCTGGTATTTGAAAAATAATAGTTCATGATAACCAGAGAGTAAACAAAGTGGGATGTCACTTGGTATTAAAGAATTATCATTTTTCTCCTTAGATAATAGCACAATTATCCACAAATTACCTGCAGAGAATATGTTTGCTGCCCTGATGGCTATACAATTACTTTTTCTGCCACACAAATCTTGTCTTACAACATCTCTGTGAAAAAAATCTTATCATTTCAAGAAATACCATCAGTGGTTATGTAGGTGAAAAAAGCAAACCACAATTGTCAAGTCACTGTTGGGAGGAAATTCGGTTGGTGCACTAATAAGCAGGCATCTCAAATCTCAGCAGCTCCCAGCCATTGCAATGCCCTGTTTTGCTGTTCTAGACCTGCACTGTGCCCAGTGCTTTCAGAAACTGGAGCAGGATGAGAAGGAAGAAACAGACCACTCACTAACATCACTTAATTTTCAAAATCTTGTATTTGAATTGCTTCTGAAAACAGCCTATGAGCAAGTGGAAATTAAAATTGCCAGAGAATATTTCATCTGAGTGTGTAAGAAATTTCAGTGTCCTACACAAGACAAAAGAGCCAGCAGTTGCCTGCACCAAATTCTGCTTCAGCTGCAACTGTGTACAAGATTTGGGCAGGATTCTGTAATGGCCACTGAGAACAGAGACATTATGAGGAGTTTGTCCCTGCTGCAACTCAAAACTCTTCACACAAAGTCTGAAATCAAACAGACCTAATGCTTAAGCTAGAGCAGAATGCAGTGCAGATATACTATCAGAGGTTCTCAGTGTACAGGAGCACAAAGCCATATATCTGTTTCTTTATAAACTCTTCTAGGGCTGTCATCCAGCCTGTTATCACCGTGGACTCTGATTTCCCAAGTGTCCACACAAGGCCTCTAAATGAACACATTCTTCTTTGTTTAGCTCTGCAGTGTGGCCTTTATTAATACCTACTCTGCTAAATGCCTCCTCTGGATCTTCAGTGACTTCTGTTTCAGTTGCTATGACATCCAACCTTAATTAATGGAAAGTACAGGACAGTTATCACAAGTTTGCAGGCAGGATGCAAGGTTGCAAGTGAGACTGTGTACAGCTGAGTCCAAGCCCTTTTCATTTTGATCCTATCCTCTCCCAGCTCCCTTCTTAAGCTGTTGCTACCCTGTGTCCCCTTCTTTGACAGCCCTCCATCCTTCTTTTCTCCCAAATCAGATAGATATTCTGGTTTTCACTTTAAAAAGCCTTGATAAATTCTCTATATCCAGCTAAGCTATCATCTTTCAGACAGCTCTGACTTGCCAGCTCTCTCATCCTGTCAGCCAGTGATGCCCATTTCCATCATTCCTGAACAGTTTCCACCATGCATGATTTGCTTGTCTCCATGCAGTGCTGCGTGCTGGTGGCAGTGGCAACAAGAGACATTGCCAATAGCTGGGCTGCAGGCACACACAGCCTGCTGGCCATGCTGACACCACTGATCTATAGTGTCTGATTATATCTGCCCCCTCCTGCCTGTCCACCACCATTTCTGCTCTCTTTGTACTTTGATAACAAGTTCTTTGGAGCAGAGACTTGTTATTCCATGCTGGGATGGTGTTTTGACTTGCCTAACATTTCTAAGTATTAGAGCAATGCAAATGCAAATCGCCATTTTCTGGTAATGCCATGAATTTGCTTAACAAATATACTCAGCTCAATTTTTTGGGTGAACTCGTGAATAATTCAGTATGACTACAAGAAAATGTCAGTGTTCTGTTTTGGACAGCTAAAAATGGTTTTCAGAGTTTAAAAAGCAAAAGAGTAACCCTTCTGAATACATACAGACCTCAGAAGCAAACCGGTATGAAGTGATAAAAACTGGCAGCAATCCTCAGAAAGTCAAACTGCAGCTTCTTACTTCAGTTGTACAATTCTGCCTACTCCCTTCAGAACTGGCATTCCTGCTCATGACTTGCAGATGATGTTGCAAACAAAAACATAATTGGGAGATAATTTTGCTGCACAGCAGACAAACATAGACAAGCATGTCACCTCTACTTACTGTAAGAAATTTTCACTGAAATGATATCCTGAAATTCATCTATGTGATAGGGAATGCTGGGCACTGCACTCTATCTGCTCTTTCCAGATGGCTAAAAACGTGCTTGAAAAAGGAAAACACATGAACAACATCAAGCCTTGAGTATGGGCTTGAGTGCCCAGGATACTTGAGTGATTTTGCACACAACCACATAGTTTCCTTCTTGTACAAACTGAAAGGATGTCACCAGTAGGAAGTGACTGACCTCTCCCTGTGTAATAAACCAGTGGATTCATGATCATCAGATTTAGACAGGCCTTATCTCACTTCCAATGAATGACTCAGCTACTTCATTTCCTAGGGAGAAAAATTAATGTGGCCTTTTCTAAGCAGAGTTTCAGTAATGAAACTTAAGACCACAGAACACCTCAACAAAAAAAATGGACTTTTAAGAGGCATTTCTCCCTCGTTACAAAAACATTATGTGTTTCTACCCCTTCTTGCAGCTTCAGTTAAAAAATGTAATCTAATTCTTATCCTCTCTTGTTCCTCCCACCAAAACAAAACTCTATCCAGCCAAAAAGTTAAGTCTTTGCCCTTAATGCACATACATTTTACTAAACAAATGCATTGCTGCTGCCTTTCACTCAAGAGGTGAAAATGCTACTTTTTAGTATTCATTTATAATAACTAACAGTCAGAAAGCAGAGGCAAACAGAAATACAGTCACTTCTGTCTTCCCAAATTTAACCGAACTTGAAAATATCCTAACCATGCAATCAGGACAAATTTTGCTATTATATTCTTGACCATGGACATACTTAAAAGCCCACAAAGTCTTTGTTTTCAAATTCATTGACTGTGGTACGATTACTTTCTTGGACTTCTTTTTAGAGGGAGAGTGCAGGGCTGTTTATCTCTCAGTTCAGAGAGAAACTTCCTTGGGCAACAATCAGAACTTGTACTATCATTAGACAACTGCAGAGATCTGTCTGCTCTGGCATACTGCAAACAAGGCAACAGTGGTAATCGTTGTTTACTCCACAAACAAAAAAACCTCATGGCAGCACTCTGAAGTTCAATACCAAAGAAGCTCAGACCTTTTTTCTGAGTATAATCAGCAGACCATTATGAGTCAGTCCAAAGGTGTGTCAAACCCCACATCCAGTGACTGAAAGCAGCATGTCAGGAAAGAGTGCAAGAATACAGAGAGATTTCCCTAAAACACACTTTCAGCCTCAAACAGCATGCAGCTCAGCAAATCTGTGCTTCTCAATCCATATTTCAGTGATCTAACTCAAACATTGATGGGGCTTTTGTGGGTTTGTCAAAGGACTCAGGATGTAGGTAGGAATGTAGGTTCAAGTTGTCAGTGCAAAAGTCTGGGAAAAAAAATGCAGCAATCTGAACCATGAAGTTATTTTGGTCCAAGCTAAATTGCTCTTTAGCTTGAGCACAAGCACAGAAATCTGAAAGCTAACACAGCCTCTCTTAGAAGGTTTTGTATAATTTAAACCACAGTCATAGTACAAAACCAGTTTTCAGCTCAGCTTAGCAACTCTCTTCATGACATACAAGTGCCTTTCGAATGAGTTGTCAGAATGAACCAGCTGGGACCCAAGCTCTCTTTCCTTCCTTTCTTCTAATTATTGGGAGAGAAATTATTCCTCTTAAAATGAATTCTTGCTTCACCAGTTTTAATGAAACATGTTATTTTTTTTAATATCCCAGATAGTCTTATTAAAAGCTCAGTTTTTCAAGGTTTGATGATCAGAGCTGAGATTCACATTCCAGAGAAGTGCCTGCAACTGAAGCACCCAGACTACCTGAAGATTTAGGAACACGGTTTTTGTATAAGAATTAAGCCTAAGAATGGAGAGGCTGACTAGAACTAAAAATCTAACACAGTAATGCAATATAAACATAGGAATAGTTTCTAATCACTGCTGTTTCTCAGGCTTTTCTTGTACTTTTATGGTGCTTCTGAATTTCTTACCTCTGCTTATTGAAATTACAGCAATAACAGACTTCTCACGATTCACAGACCATAGAAAAATAATGAAGGGAGACTTCAGAGGGACTTCCCAACTATTCCACTGGGACCAGGCTCTTAATTTTTGGAAGCCAGTGGAGTTATGGATATATGACAAATATCCACTCACAGGGAGATGAGTATTGTAGTCCTTTAATGATCATCTGTGCATGAGCATTCTGGAACCCTGGTTCTGAACTTGACCTATATAGATTGTGAGGGCACTTGAGGTACTTTTCTGAAAATACATATGTAGGAGTCAAAGATGCTGGTGATCTTTTGTGCAGGGTACTTACCTAACTAAACTCTGGGGAATAATTTGCAATTTGTTTTCTTATAATTAGAATTGCATGAGGCAGAAGGTTGATGCTGTTTAAATTCAGGATACAACTTATTTATATACCAAAAGATAGAAATTACTCAGCTTATTTAAATTAATTTAAATATTTTTCCTTCACAGGAAGGAAAACCTTTTTTAACCGCCTGTCCCCAGCTGAGGAACTTTCTGCTCCATTTAATACATACTTCCCTCTGTCTCCTTGCAGAAAAATAATGGCTATTAGGTGGCAAGTCTAACAGAAAAGCACCACCCGGGCACATGCAACCAGGTACATTTAAAACTTCTGTAACTCTTATTTTACAATCACCTGCACTAGCTTCTGTATGAAAGTCCTAACTCTTAATTTACACAGGCACGTGATGTTTTTGTTTCTGTCCCACAGCTGACAGAGGTGATACATTCTAAAAGATGAGAATTAACTTGAATGACTGAACCTCACAGACATTTGATAACCTGATATTAAGTAGGATTTCCCCAAAATACTATTTAAGTACTTTAAAACCCCCTGACTTTGAAATATGGTGTAGATTATCAGTGCTGACAGCAAAATATGAAGTCAAATTATTATAGCTGTGCAACAGAAATAGTGAGGGACTTCAAAGGGCAGGTGATGAGCTATATACTCTATTAAAGAATAAGTCTCCAGGGACATAAGCCATCAGACAACTGTAGAACAGTATGCAGAAAACAGCCAAAGAGGTGCTGATGACTGAAGTTTAGGTATTCAACTTATAAAGCAATTCAAAAGCGCAGACTAAATGATAGCCAAAAGAACAAATACTGTGTAATAAGTTACTAGTTAAAAAGATAAAAGGAGCCAAAGTTCATAGTCTTTGAATTCAAGAGATTGGAGAGTTGGATCTGGGTTTATGGGGCTTGGTCACAAACCCAAAGTGCACTGTGTTGCCCTGGATGAATTGGGAGAAATCCAGCACCAAGTTATCCCATGTAGCTGGGAACTCCAGAGAATCTGGAACCTGGGAGTGGTGGGATAAGGAGCTGCTTCAGTGGCTGAAGAGCCTGCACAGTGCCAGCAGCAGCCCTGATCCCTGGGGAGCAGAGCAGCCGTGGGCAGAGTCAGGCTCTGGAAGGAACAGCACAAATGAAACATCACCCTGTTAACTTTGAAAAAAACATTGCTGCACATGCATGAGTTTCTCATTTCTGTACTACTTTATACTTTCCAAGTTTAGTGCAAATTTCTCTTACAGAGAAGGTAGATAGAAAGCACCTAAGTAAGAAAAACCATAAGAAAGGGGACAGACAAGAGCAGAGGAAGGGAAGGAGTCAGCACAGAACTGACCAAAGCAAGCACTAAGACACCATTCATCAAACAGAGGTGCCAATCCTTTACTCTCTAGGAACAGAAATAAATCTACTTACAGCATTAATCAATAATGCCTGAAATCAATAATACATAGCAGACTAATGCAACTGAAAAGTCATTAGTGGTGTGGGAGGCTGACTTACTAAAAGCAGCCTGCATGAACATTGACATTAGCTCTAGTCAGAGGATGGACAATCTTGCCTGTGCAAAACCCAATATTATATCTTCAAGTGATAGGAAAAGCAGATTCTGATTTTTTTTTTTTTTACAAGAAAAGAACTGTCAAAAAAAGCCTCTTGATAGATCCCTTTCAATATTTTTTGCCTGGAGCTTCTAAACTAAAAATATCTTTGTTTCAAGAAGGTTATGAGAGGATATTCAGGGTTTTTTCAGGATACATCAGTAAAAAAATAACTAATTGAACTATCTTTTGCTAAGGGGAAACAATTTAGAAACTTTTTAGTAAAGCACTAACTAGCACCAGAAGCTAATATGGGAAGTAAGGAAATACAGCTGTTATAAGTCTAATAAGTCAAATCAAATGTATCTCGCATAAGGAATACTTATTGACATGAAATATTTTGATCTTACTAATGCTTCTGACATTTATGTGAGAGGATTACAAATTTGTACAGCAAGTCTGTCACAGGAATCATCCCTTCAAAAAAGAGACTCCTCTGAAGAGCCGCGGTACTCGGACAGGAATGGCCTTTGAATGCCCAAAGCAGATGGAAAAATCTCTTGCAGGTTTTGCTCACCAAAAAACTGATATTCCAGATAATGAAGAGCACACAAAGACAAACAGAAGAGGTTTCTGGCTTTCTCATTGCCACCACCCACAAAGGAGGAAAACCAAAGCTAGTTTTATGGAGAAAATGAATTCTGAAATTCTGTATCAAATATTTTTTTTAAAGCAACCAGCAGACCTTTAAGACTTCCAAAATTTAATGCAAATGCTGATCATGTTACTGCCCTCCTCATTCTAAAGTTTTTTAGTAACTTCAGACCCCACTACTAGTTTTCTTCCCTTTGTTTTATGCCTCTGGTTCTTTCTTTTTGTGCCTTTTGTGTCACTTCCTTGAAAGACAAGTTAAAAGCTCAACTATCTGGAAATAGCAAATCAGGCTAAATCACAGGTAATGCAAATTCTATTAATAAAACTATTATCAGAAACTGGGCAAGTTTCCCCATATAGATGAAAACGTATAAAATAAGATTGCAGAAGGTCTGTAAGAACCAGTGTGATAACATAACTGGCATTCCCTTAACCTCTATCAAACCTCATAATGCTGTAAAGCTTATGGTAACTGAAACATGCTGAATCAGGTTGATTTTAATTTTGTTTATGCATGTAGTAGATTAAGACATAACTAGTTTTAACAGCCCTTTTGTTGGCCAGGAAAGTAAATATCAACATGCTCATTTCACTAATGAAACACATAACCTTGGCTAAACAAATGAAAAATTAAGAGCATTGCATCCCTGCAGGTCTGACCAGAGCCCACTGTGTTAGACTAAGGGACACCCTGGTGAAAGCAAAACTCTGAGATGAGATCTCAGTCACCCCTGACCATGGGGTAAATCCCATAACGGCAGACACTGAAGGGATTGAGATCTTTCAGGAGTTTGTATAGGAAGAGAAGAATAAATTTATATAGTATTGTACACACTGATCTATCAGTGCAGAAGATGTCATCCTAGGGGTTGGAGTCCGGCTGGGAAATTGAGTGTAACTGGAAAAAATTAACAGTAAGGTGGACTCCTAACATTACACTCATTACTATTTAAATGCTGTTCTGTGAAAGCTTGATAGTTCAAGGCAATAGCTCATTTTCCCAACTTGTGCTGTTCCTGTTGCACTAGAAATATTGCCTTTGTGATGAAGGACTTCTTTTATCACCTTTCCACCTTACTCTCTTCTTCTCATCCCAATCTTTTCTTTTTCCTCCCACTCTTCATTCCTTTCCATTTTCCCAAGATGTATCAGTCATTCATTGCATTCTCTTATTTACCCTTTTTTAATTTGACCATCTTTCATCTTCTTTGAGGAAGAACAGTTAGTTTTGTAGGAAAATGGAAAAGCACAAAAGTAAGCTATTTTTCTTAACAGAGAACCATACTTGCAGCAAACTAATGTGGGATTGTTATTGCTTGGAACAACTCTGAGTTTCACATCAGCCAGTCCCACTCTAATTCTGAGTCAAAGAGCTCTTTGCACACCCAGCAGGCTAACAAATACATAAACTTTTTAACAGACCTTTAAAAAGCTTTCACTCCAATATTTGGTGCAGACTTAGAGGCTTTTTTTTAGGTAATGAAGGAAGCTTCCTTTAAATAGAATGACATTACTTCATGATAAGATGAAAACATGAAAATGTTTTCACCCCCCCAGAGAAAATGCACACTACTGCATGTTGCTGCATATAATTCACTAGTTGAATTAATATAATTTGGAAAAGCCTATGCTTATTCTAAAAAATAATCAACGCATTAAAAGAAGTCCAGTACGTGTACTACCAGAAATTCACTATATAGGAATTATTGTATAGATACAGCTGTTTTGTGAAATAGGTGTTCACCTGGTTGTATGTAAATTAGTTCAGAAACAGCATAATTCTGATTTTAGAAGCTAGACAAGGAGGGTGGGAGTATTTTCTTTAAAACAATAACATTAAGGTGAGCTTGGTGAACTACTTTAGAATCTGCTTTACAATGTACTGTTCGTCTATTGAACAGTAAACAATGAAAGTAGGTTTTGTTCCTTCATTTGATTACATTGTTCCAGCAAATACAATCACAGAAAGATTAACTACCTTCTGAGATAAGACACAGGCCCCAGCCAGAGGCAGCTGTTAAGGTTTCATATCTGCTTCACAAGCAATTAACTGTGTCTAAATAAGCAGTCTTACACAGAAGGGATGGGCAGCAGGTCACTCTGTATGGAGGAAGAGAGCTCATTTTGATTTCTCTGGGTGCAGTTTCATTTGAATAGCTATTGATCTTTAATGTAAAAGCATTGACAAGGCACGATACTTTTACTAACAACCTATTTTATCACGTGACAAAACTACAGGGCCTTTTTTCCATCCCTTCTGCAGCAGGATACCCAGTGCATATTTGTTACATTATAAGAAACTTTTTTTTTGTAAGTGAAATGATAGCCCCAAGACAGGCTTTCTGATATAAGAGAGCAAAGTGTGTTTTAG